>NC_132935.1:56817058-61992058 GCF_034638445.1 Ciconia boyciana
CACTTCTTTGCATGCAGGAGTTGGCCATGCTCACCAAACACAAACCCAATTCATCATCTTCCAGACGCTATTTCATACCAACAATTTTGCTGTCTCTTTAATGCATCTGTCTGTTTATCTATTCTCAAGTACCATCTGCTTGTCCTGCTCTCTCGCACCGCACATGTTCACAGCGACTACACCTCCAAGGTGACAAATGAGCAGTCGAGCTAATTTCATTGGGATAAACAAGAAAGCAAGAGCCAGATGGAAAGCCATGGAGAGAGCCAATGTCATCTGGGGGGAGGAGAGAGTGTTTGGAGGAAGAATCACCATAACAACGGCAAGTGCAAAGAAGAGGTTTCTATTCTGTCTATACCACTAATTACTAAGAATATTTTATTCTTGCCCTGTGGTTTATCCATGTCCAGATCAATGATTTACTGCAGATGGCTTATTTTGTTTTGGTTTGGTTTTTTTCCCATAAAGTTTGATTGTTTTTATTTGCATGACATTTGGGGTTTAGATTTTTTAATTCTGTGTTAGGAGTTTGGATTGTTTTTATCAGACACTCATAGGGAAGCAGTGCTTGGAGGAGTCCAATAACTTCGTGAATTTTGAAATGAGCCCACCATTTTATTACAGATTTTAATTACTGTAAAGACAGAAGTTGCTCATTGATAATGTTCATTCAGATCCTTCTTTCAGTTTACAGATAAGCTTTTGAGACTGTAACTTCTTTTCTCTATATGGCACTTCCCAGCACTGGCACAGCATAAAGATCCTACAAATAATCCTGACTACGCTGGCAAAGGTCCAGCTGGCTTCAAAGCACCAGGATGTCTCTGCCTGTCAAAACACAAAGATTGTACCCATTTAACTAAATTGGTTTAAAAAACACTTCGGGTAAACCACCACAAAGCTTAATGCATACGTGTGTGTGTGTGCGTGTATGTAGCTTTAAAACTATTTTATATTGCCTTAGCTTGCCTCAGCAAGAGACATTATCGTAAAGTGAGAGAAGAGAGCTTGGACTGAACTAAATAAGCCTATATAGCCCTTAACATGAAATGGATTTTTAAAACATTATTTTAGTTCAGTGCAACTTTGCTTGACGTATGTTTATGTAGCACAAGGCAGTGCAATGCAGATATGCCTTACCTATTGCGTGGGGAGCTAGCTTAGAGCTGGAAGCAAAACTCTTTGGCCAGGCTAATAAGCACTGACCTTGTTCAAAAATGGCACAGCGCCGTGTCTTGCAGAGATGCCTGCGCAAGGTGGGCATTCCCACACAGCGAAAGCCAATGACCTTACCGGAAAGGAGAATCTGGCTTGTAATTTCTAGTGGCACACAAATACACAGCTAAGCCAGCGGGCTGAGAAACCTCTCAAGTTCATTGTCATTGCATCCAATAATGTCTCATTAAATTTAACAATACAGGCTCAGCAAATACTTTATTTTGCTAATATGCACAGACAATGCACTTTCAAAATGTCTCTGCTTTTTTGTACATTATCAGTATCATTCAGCAGGAATTAGTTCCTATATCTCAACAAGTAATACTTAAAGAAAAATAACATGTGAAAGTAACGTGATCTAACTAAAAAATCCCCCTACCTGAGCTTCCCAAAGTCCAATGTCATTGTTGTGTACATTCAGCAATTGCTTCAATGACTGATCTATCTGCATCAGAAACTCTTATTTCACGCTTTTCAGTGAAATGCCTGTCAGAAAAAAATTTGGTCCATTCCCCAGTGGAATATAAACTTTCACTTTGAAGATACATTTTCAAACAATCTCCCTTACGCCTCTTCTATAAGAAAAGAGTCATTCTTGATGCCATACAAGCGTTTATTATAAGCATTCCCTTTTAAAAGCAGTTTTAGACTCTGTAAAGTAGGAGGTACTCTGTTCTCATCAAACTGGAGCTATTCTGCTGAATGGTACAGAATCATGCCGTGTGCTGGAAGACTTCGCTCTTTGTCTCCCTTCTCTTACTAAACACATGGTTCTCTATTAGCTTACTCGACCAGTTAGCTTTTGTTATGTTAAACACTCATGGAGAGATTAAGGCTCAGATCTGCCCTGTATTCCTGTGCGTTCCAACTGCACTCAATGCTATTTGCATGAGAAGCAATGTTAAGACACTATTTGATTAAATTTTGGGTATGGTATTATGTGACACGGTTGCACATTACAGTGGGGGCCTAGGCTTAATAAACAGAAGGGTCCTTCCTCTTCTGTAGCCTAAGTTCCTAAGGGGAAGGACCACTCATGAGAAAAAAAGTCCCCAATAAAAAGTCCGGAAATGATGAAATTTGATCCTTAAAATCTTATCTAAGACTTTTCTCTAAGCCGTTTTTCACTCCACAGAAGACAATGCCATGGTAAATCTCGCTGTGTGTTCTTCTACTTGTAAATAAACAAAACAAATTGTATGGCTGGAGAACATTCCCAAAACCTTAAAAATAATGAGTTTTAGGACTGAGAATGTTGTGTATCTCTAAGTGTCAGTTAAAGAAATTTTTACACTTTGCAGAGGGAACCAAAAAGGAAGAAACTTGCCATAAATTCAGCTCTCACACATGAGTGTCTGCTGGTGGACTGGTATTGTAAGAAAGAAGTTCAGGTTCCACCTCTTTAAGATGTATAAATAATCTCCATAGCCAGATATTTTCAAGAGAACAGGCACACCTGCCTAGGTGTGCAAAACTAGATTGCAAAACTTTTCCCCCTCCTCAGCGCCCATGAGATGCCCAAAGCCTAAAAAATGGAAGACCTTGAAGTATGTCAGAACCTTTCCTGAACAAATATCAGGAACTCTGGAAGGCAACTTCAGCCAGGGCCTCCCTGACATGCCTCCTGTAGTCTGCCAGGACAACAGCACAAGAAGAAAATGTTTGATCATCTCAAACACAGAGGACACACTATTTTCAGTAGCACCGCCTCCATCCCCCTGCCTGCAGCACAAATGTCCAGGTGCTTCTGAGGATCAAGTTTGGGCCAGACAGCCTTGAGTACATTTATAACCCTTTGACCTTTTCTTCTTCCCTTTTTAAGCTCTGTTATTTCTGTTTCAAACACTCTCCTTCTCCATCCGAGGATGGATAGATGGATGGATCTGCAACTGGTGACCTTCTGTTCATTGCCAAAGTGGAAAAAGTCAATGGACTCAGTTAGCAATAGAAATTTGCCCACCAGCATTGCTTGCAATAATTGGCACGTACCCTGGATGAAATTACCATAGTCCTCATTCTCCCTCTGAATGCACAAGGCCTTTGGATGAGTAAGCAGCACCCTGAAATCAGTGAAGCAGCTGCATAACGTGCAGGTGCTCTGGAGAGAATTAGGTCTTCCCAGTGCTATCAGGATTGCCTGACATAAAAAAAAAATCCACAGAAAAAATCTTATGGAGCTTTTAAAAAATATCTCTCCATCTATCTGTGTGTTAATCTTTCCTTAACAGTAACTGCACTTTGTTGAGAATCTCACCCACATTGTACCTGAAATAAGAGATGACAGGTCTTTTGGCAAGATCGAAGACCAAAATTGATATCAGGACAAGAACTTGTGAAAATTCTTGAAGAAAATCTATTTTCAATATAAAAAATTCAAGTTGTATAGCTTTTGTTTAATCTTTTCAGTATGCTTATTTGACTAAGATTTACATTAACACACATTATTTCAAAACTGTACAGCTCACAATCCAAAGTATAGTCTTAATAATCAATAATTAGCTTTGTTGCATCTCCTGTGATGGATACTAGAAAATCTGCTGTTACCAGGTTCTGAAAATAGATCATACACATGATAGGGGGAGGAAGAAAATAAGCAAGGAAGCTGTGCCTCAGAAAGAGACACCTGCTCCTGCACTCATACCACCTCAAGCCACCTTCGTTAGAGCTCTCTGCACAAACACTATCATCCTCTATCCTGCAAAGCTGGGTATCTGGTGGAGAAGTTCTGGATTGGGACTGCCAGGTGAAAGATGGTTATTTTTCTGGTGGGTCCAGTGCCAGGACTATTGGCTTTAACTTCACTACTCCTATTTTATATCCTTTTGGACTTCCAAGCTTTGATGCCCCCATCTAGGAATACTCCTTGGAAATGCTGCCCTTCCTCACAGCAGCTTTGTAGGGCTTAGCAACTTGACACATGCAGAGCATTTTTAAGATGTACATTATACTCAGCTTTATTATTACAGTGCTGGATGTTCACTTTTCCTAAGAAAAGGTAACAGGTCTCCTAAATAAAATACTTCTAGGCACTTTATGGAAATAAAATATTAAAAATAGGACACTAAAGACCTACTTTGGACTATCTCTTATCTCTGCAAGTACACAACAGTCAAGCGCAGCTTCATTTAATTCTGCGTTAGCTTAATTGCTGGGTACCTACCACATCCATCTGTGTGCATTATAGTGAATACGTGCACTGAGGGCTTAATGAGTCGGACACCTGCTCAGATGAACAAATGGCCTAGAATTATCACTGGTAATATCATCCATACATTTAAGCCGCTCTTAATTTAAAAGGAGTGCCAGTGCACCAAAATGAATGGGCATGTGTACTAGAACTGATTAGATTACTCCAGCCAGGCTGCATCTGCGGTCCTAGTGACATGTCCCCGGGACCATCCCCTGGCAATGCAACTGGATTGGCTGCACCCACACAGTTGAAGAGTGAGAGCCCTCAAAGCAGGGTAGTCCTGTTGGGAATGTTCCTGCCAACGGTACCTCAGAATCTGGGAGGAAAATGCTGGTTGACCTGGATCACAGCCGTGATGGGGACTGCTTTAAATGTGTAAGAGCATAAAAGACCAAATCTCACTGCCAAGAAACGTTCTCTGGCACTGTTTAATTTATCATGATTTAATTGCTAGTGAGCCCAGAACAGCAAAAGTGTCTGTCTGAAGAGCTATAGTGCACAGAGCGGGGGAAGCCATTTCAATTCAGCTCGTGTTACACAAAAATACCATCTTCATGTTTCCATACCATTAATACAATTCTCATGCAATTTTCTGTTCTCAGAAAGATTTGACTATTAAATAGCTTACTCTGAGTAACTATAGATACTCCTGAGTCAAACATCCCAAACAGCCTCCTACAGCCAGAAAGTTGTTATGGTTGTGTTTATGGTGACATTTCAGAAAAAATAATGCAAGGGAATAATGAACAAAAGCATAGATACAACAAGATCATAAAAGCCTACTGCATACTCAGTACATAAACTGGCATTCTCAACCTTGTTTTCATTTATGTTACTTGAAGTATTTAGCTGACATTTCTCTCAAGGGTTTTTTTCAAGGCCTGAAGGAACACAGCTTCCAATATAGGCCTTTTTCAAAGCAGCTTTTGTGGCTCAATTAATACTTGTTTTTTACCAGTGTGGTACTCCTGATTGCCCTCATTACCCTAAGCCACTGAGACTGTGAACTGGCATTCTTTAATTCTGGGTCAGCTCTTGTATCATATAGTAAGTACACGAAACTGTCTTCTTCCTCTGTAATAACTTCTACCTCCAGAAGAGCCGAACCTTCTTTCTGTGTTTGCACAGGGAGGAAGGTCCCGGCTGGGAGTTTTAGCTCATCTCTTGAATATTTCATGCTCTTCTTTCAATTCATTCCAACTTTGAATGCCATGTCCCTGGGTTCTGCAATTTCAGGAGTCTCTTGTTCTCTTCCATCAAATTCAAGTCTCTCCTTCTCATAATTCCTACTCACCCCACTTCTGCCATGCTTGAGAGACATTCCTTTATATTTGCTGAATCATCCTCCCAGCTTCCTTCACCTTATCACTTACACGATTCTTATCACTGATTACTAATGCAGAAAATGACCATGACTCCCACTACTTCTGTGGGGGAAATGTTCTTCCACAACTACTGTGCAGACCCAGTTCATGTACTTCCTCCAGAAAAGCCCTCAACAAATTAATACCGGGATAAGGACTAAGAGGGACTGCTAAGGCTTGGAAGGTTTTTTAATATGAAAATGAGAGGGTGCTATCAAATTCTTGCTGGTACATGCTCAAACACACAGGATGCATGTGTGTGTCTGTGTGTTTGTATGCATGTATGTATATATAAAAATGCATATTCTTACTACTCTAAGCCTTTTCCCTTTTCCACCTATTACATATTGCACTTCATTTGTGCATATTATAATGCTTCTCTCTTTTATAATCAGAAACAGCATCTGTCTCAATGTTACTGGAGTTCCAGAGGGGCTCTTAGATTATACATCATCACAGACATTTTATTTTAAACCTGTCTGTAGTAATGGCTTGCCATAAGATAACATGGGGAAATGGAACATGTCCAAGCAATGTGGCTGTTCCTTAATTTCATCCAGTAAGAGTAATGAAAGTTTCTTTCACCATTAGATGACATCACTACCATGACAAAGTATTTCAGGAATATTAGTATCAATAATATCTCATCTAAAGGTCAAAAGTTAAAAAACATGCAAAATTCCCCACTGTATTTATTACAGGGCTTCCAGGAGAAAATATTTCGAGACAGAACAAACCCTCTGAAAAGCAAAGCCAACTCTGCACACTGAAATTTAACAAATGAAAGTACTGACAGCTGGTCAAAGATTAGAACTAGGTTTCCATAAAGAAGTCACTCACCTATACTACTGACTTACTATATATTAAATAATTCAGTCGTCTGCTTTAATAAATGATTTTGTTTAGAGTATGAATTTCCAACTATTTGTTATATGCCCTTCATTGGCTTTTATACAGCTATAAAACCATGACAAACCAGAACACGATCCATCATGCAACATACCCTTCTGTAAATACTGTAATAGACTATACTTCAAATATGAAACTAGTTTACAAGCACTGAAGTTGGAATGTCTATGCCATACAACTCTTTTGTGGTGGTAGAAGGAAAAATCATCCTGAAACCCAAACTGAACGGAGTGACTAGTTCAGCATTGTTGTTCCAGACATTATACTACAGGCTTTGCTGGTAAGCCAGAAAGAAAATCAAATTTAGGCTCTTAACCATGAAGTATCATTCCAACAGGCTTTCGATTCTTGGCAGTCTTCACTTGCATAGGAATCCAGCACTGCATGGACACTGGAAATGGTTTGACAATAGAAATTGCAAAGGACACAAGATCAAGAGAAAGACTCATGTCAGACCAAGGTCCAATTTTACTTAAAAGATCACCACATCTGCCCACACTGGTTACAGCAGCAGCACCTCTCTACTTCCTACTGAGCAGATACTACCCAAAAATCCTTTTGACACAACAATTTTGCAATGAATGAGAACAGGCAGTGAAAGATCCAATATACTACCCCCATGCCATAATCACCTTCATATCATACCACAGAAATACAAGCCTAGTTCTAAGCTTTGTGGTGCATTCAGAACACACTATACAGTACATCATTTTGGCAGTGATCTGCTGCTTTTCAGTGCCTTTCTGGAGTAGATGTGTCACCAGTCTCTGTTCTCTCAGATGTCAATATTTTGCCAATGCCCCGATGACTCCAGTGGTGGGCCTGGAAAGGACTGGAGATCCTGTAGCCTTCCTGTTCATGTATATGCAGTGATGCAAGCGTGAGAGCAACACCTTCAGGGCTGCAGTACGTCAAAGGAGAAGGGGACAGATGATACTACATTTTTTCACAGGGACACATTACCAGCATTCAGCAAAGCTCTCGTGTGGAAAGGACTGGCTTTATTCAGATGAGTCCGACTGGGTGTAACAGAATTTGGTAAATAAGATATTTCCTCTGCTCAAGTTTCTATTTGCACATTTATTTGGGATTTTGTAATGTTACTTACTCTACTGTTGCTCACACCCTTGAAAAGAGGGAGGAAACCAACAGTATTTCAAGTTTGAATGAAGGCAGTGATGATCAGCAGAGTCCTAGAATCACAGAATCATAGAATGGTTTGGGTTGGAAGGAACCTTAAAGATCATCTAGTTCCAACCTCCCTGCCGTGGGCAGGGATACTTTCCACTAGACCAGGTTGCTCAAAGCCCCATCCAACCTGGCCGCCGCCTTCCATCCCTAACGGCTCAGGGGAAAGTACTTTTTCCTCTCAGATGTGGATCTCTTCACAATTGTCCATACCACTAAGGGACCCAAGGAGCTTAATGGGGAGCAGTATACAGTTACTCTTTAATACAGTAGCCCTTCTAAGTGCTACACTAAGGGATAAGCTAAGTTTTAGCTCTAACATGCATGTTTTTTGTGCTGCGTTAGCTTAATGACTGAGCTCAGGAGGTGATTTCACCATGATAGTGGCAGTCCTCGAAATGCTGCCTCATCTAAAAACCAGTTAATTGGAATAAAAAGACTTTTTCTGCTGCCACAGTTGAAAACAGTAGAAACATTTGGGATTCAGAGTCCAAAATTCAGTTTCTCCTGTCCTAGGAAGAACATTTTTAATTGAAGACTATAGAACTTGTCACCAAGAGTTTAGAAAGTTGTGTATCTTATCTCAAGGATATTAAATAAGTTGAGCTTAGCACAAATGTGATTTTATTTCCAAACCAAACAAGTCTGGCCTAATTAGAAACCTAAAAAATAGGCACATTTTTACAGAAGGTGAAAATTCTTATAGGACGTGGATGCAACATTTTTTCAGTACATCATACATGCTCAGCTATATTGTTACAGATGGCATGTAATATTTGCTGCATGCTCCAGAAACTGCCAAATGTTTTCCATAACCCCTCTTTTTATTAAAATATTCCAGATACATCTGTACTGCACTAAATCCTATGCTGCTATTTGGCATGAACTGTATCTTCAGACTGTTCTGCAGAGTTAAACTGTGCCAAGGCTGAAGTATTGATTGCTACTTATTGTACGCTGCATACTAATAAATCTTATCTCTGTGTCCTGGCCAGCCATATATATATAGCCCCGGAGAAATCACTTCTGCATTTTAATAGCCCTGTCCTAATGGAACAAGGCACTAACAAGTACTTTTCATAATTTTGTGAGATGAAGAAATTGATCCAGCTGAGCCATTAGCGTATACACAGTAAGCAAAAGCAATCGGCTGCCACATCTTCAGTTTAGCTTACGGTGCTGGAACAGGAGTGTCTCCACCTGGGCTAGAGGCTACGACCAAGAGAAAGAGAGAAGCTGAAACAGGCAGACGCTAAAACTTCTCTGCAGTCCTATATGAAGGATAAACTTTATATTGCGGTGTTCACACCATATTTTCATATAATTTTTTATCCTATACTTTAGCATATACTGACTCTTTTTTTCCAGATAGTTATCATTCTAACTGAGCAGGCTTTCAGGGACAATTCAAAAGAACAGTTATTGCACACCAAATTCTAAAATTATACAGATGTGCTTGTGGGAAGACTGACTCATGAGTCTGGAAATAAAGAGACCTTACCGTTAGATCACCCTGTCTTATTAAACTTAAGACTAAAAGTTGTTATCTTGGTTTAATTTCACCCTGAACATTAATGTTCCCCATCTAGTTGTCTGGAGATGCATCCATTTTGGAGACACTATTGACATATCTGTATTTTGTCAGAAGTCTGAGGGAGTTAAGTTGTTAAGTTGGAGTGTGGAAAAAATGTAGAACGACAGAGGGATCCTTTTCAAGTATGTCACTGCAAATTGACTACATTTCTGAAGCAGCTCACAGTGACTTGTAGAGCCAGTTACTTTTCTTCACTAATTACCAAGCAATGATACATTTGGGTAGCTCAAGTGTTCACTTTCAGTGCCTACTCAGTACCATTTTTAGCTCCGTTTACTGAGGAAATGAAGCCTATTCTGTAGCATTTCGATGTCTGTCCGTTTGTCCATCCCAGTAATGCTTGGCTGACTTCCACCAAATCTGACACTTAGTAGAGGCTCTATTAGATAATAGGAGACAATTCAATTGCTCAGACAAGCATCTAGAGCTATTTTAGATGTCCACATGCATCCTCCATCTGCTGCTCCAGAGAGGTGCAGGTCTCAATATATTTTGTATCTTAGCTCCAGTCCCACGTGAAAGTCTCCAAGGCAGCACGCCAGCTTTAGGCAATGACATAAATGTCTAGGCACCTGAATCCTGCCCTAAATTCCAACAAGTTTTGTGAAACTCCATTGCCTGCTGAGTTAACGGCCACAGCATAAAGCTTAACATTTATCCATCATCTTTAAAGTGCCAGTTGGCAGCATACATGCAGTTCAGAGCTGGCCACAGTCAGGTACTGCCTCTTTCAAACTGGTAGGTGTGGTTGTGGAAGGGCCTGGAGATACTGTGAAGAGGCTTAAGATTAAGTAGAGAGGGAACTGCAGGAATGCCAGGGCTCTCATAAAAGACATGCTGGGGAGGCTGCTGTTATTGCAGTGAGGTCAAGGCTGGAAATCAGACATGGACTTAAAGAAAACCAGACTTCCTTATTTCCACTGTTTCCCCTATTTATTGTATAATAAACTGCTTATATTGATGCTCTCTAATCTCTCCAGACACAAATAACGCAAACGGCCCCGATTCATTTGCAGATTTTGCTAAACATTTTCCCTTGCAGCTCGCCAGTAATGGCACCCCTAAGGCAGAGCCAAGGCAGGGCTGCAGAAGCAGCGCCTGCAGGGGTGTTCCTGCCCCCTGGACTTGGGTCAGGGCTGTAACCTGTTGTACACAGACCCAGTTCTGAGGAAGGCACCTCTCTCAGATGTTTACTGTAATGCAGTAGTATATTTGCCAAATTTAAACTAAATGAATATTCAAGGACTAATTTAACCCATTGTTCTGACTGCCTGGTTCTAATAATGCATAGATTAATTCCTAGCCAGTAAAATAATACTAAAGTGCATTTTTAAATCCCATTGTGATCAATCGGCCATACCCCAAGATAAACAGACCCTAGAGCTTTGTTGAATACTTCTGGCCTGAGTGTTGAATACTTCTGAGTGAGGAAAGGTCCACATTTGGCCTACATTAAGGCCTGTACATCTCATTTGTACGTTACTCTGTCAGCCATATGCATTGTGATAACTTCGTAGATAAATTCTACAGAAATTACCGTCCCTAAAGCTTGCTAAAATCCCTAACTTTTCTTTTTAAATTAGAAGGTTACTATATTTTAATTCTTTTCGCTGTGTACTCTGAGGTTCCCCAGCATTCATCGGAGAACCAGTGAGACTGAACAGCTTTGTAAGCAACCCTGATAAAAAGGGTAGAAATGGGGACAGGAAACATCGGAATGATCACTCTGAGAGAAACAAGGCAAAAGTGTAACTTAGTGTGGACCTATGATCCTGCTCCACTCTGAATTCTTATACTGGCTCCCCTGGAAATAAGGACAGCACTCTATCCGAATTTGGAGCCTAACATAAGGCTCCAAGTGACTGCCATCTATCATGGGAACAATCAACAACTTGGACTATATGAGATCGTCCCCTCTTATGACCCTCTTGCTTCTTCTTCACAACACCTCAGAGCAGGAAAACCTCTGGTGCATTAACACACCCTTATTTTAACACATGGGATCCTGGAGCTCCCATTTGGGCTCACTGGGCAGGTATCACTCAGCAGTATCTTGCTTCCCGTCATCTGCCAGCCATGGAGGGGAAGGCAGGGCAGGGCTGTGGGCCCTAATCTCCTAAGACACTGCAGAAAGGTCCCAGAGCTCATCTGTCAAAGCAGAGAGAGTTAAGAGCCTTCTGCATGTTCTGGTGATCTACCGGCAACAGATGTAGAAGTGCCGCATTATCCTCATTATCTGATGCTTACACCACTGGCAGGTAAAATAAAATCGTAACAATATACTCGTTCTTTTTGTATTTGGAAAACTTGGAATGCTTTTCTACATGTGGCTGCTTAAAATTGCAAATTTACAAAATTGTTTGTCATGGCATATTTGACTAATAAGAAAAAAAAAACCAAACACCTGGCAAGTTGTGTAACAGAAACGCTTTCAATGGTTCTTGCTATCTGCAGTTTGCAGTTCTCTCTGGCATTACTGACGTCTAGTCCACCTCTTTCAAAGTCCCAGTGCATTAAATTGTTTTGTAAATGAAAATAAATATGCTATCTATCTCCAGCAGACAAAGAGTGGATAGGAGATCTTCCAGGCTAACACCAAGCCTTCAAAAAGCTTTTGAAATCTCATTACTCAAGTATCTAATGGACAGAGTAATAGTTGCTGCATGGTCTTTTCTCTTTACTATGCATTGTGTATAACTGACATACATCAACACTCACTATGTCGGTAAATGGGGTGGATAATCTGCCAGCTTTGATTCCCCTCAATACAATTTTCCATAAATGTAGGAAATTAATGTTTACATATTATAGAAAAATAAATGTAAATGTAGTTTAAGAGGACTGCCATACTGTATATCATAGTATATTTAAAATGTGACCAGAAAGCCTCATTACAACCACTTCACTTTATCCATTACCTAAAGTAACATAAAATATATTTATAGCAATCCTAACTTTTCCTTCATGTCTTTCTCAAAAATCCAAAGCCATTTAAGCATGACCAAGGTTTGGATTCATTAATGTCTAATGAAGCACAAGTTCCAGTTGTAGCCTTATGCAAATCAGGGTGCTGAAAATAACTTTCTCCCTCACTCTTCCTTCCTCCTTCCCTTCCTCTCTCTCCCCAAATGAGGTCTGAATTCACACTGATCTGTTCTTGACTGCGCACACCGACAGAATCTTTCTTCCCTGCAAACCTCCCTATCCTAAAGAAAAAAATCCAGAACTTAAAAGGCTACCTTACATAAGTTTGACTTAAATTACATATGGATTCAAATATTACAGCACATACACAATTATGACCTCCTAAGTTACATTTTCTTACCAAGTGAGGTTAAAAAATCACTTCAGGAAAAAGTCTGCCCATTCCTGAATTAACACAGCAGCATTTAGCAAAATATACTAACCAAGAAAAAAGCTGCATATTCCATAAATGTCTAGACATGGACATTCTAGAAAGTGCAATGAAGGTATTTTCAAAAGTACACTACATTCATCTAACTCTGTCCTACCAGCCAGGGGGATCCCTCACCCCCCTGCTCTTTATCTAGTGAGGGATATACCAAGCTGTAGCCCTGTATGCAGCACCAATTGGTACTACATAATGATCCCAACGGGGCAAAGAGCATGGTTGAGCTCTTCCAACTGTCTTCTGACTGTCTTCTGCAGTCTTCTGACTGCAGAATTTAGTTTGGATCATTGCCAAAAAAAAAAAAAAATACTGACCATCGTCCAAACTCGTGGAGCTGCTTGGCCAACAACTTTACCTCAATCCCCTTCCTTTTATTTTTGTTTTATTTGTCTTGGGAAGTGTGCGAGGGCCTGCTCTCTGCTATGCACCCACCCTGCCTCAAAAAGCCGCATGACCCAGCGCTCGGGGCTGCCTATTGACAGTCAGGCTCAGGGAAAGGAAGCTGTGTGCCTACATGGAGAGGTGCATTTCAGACCCAGAGACCTTTTATACAGAGCAGGTGGGATCAGCATGGGATGAGGAAACTAACTTAATGCCACGACTGTAGGGAACTACTAAGAGATGGAAATTTTGGCTCAGCTCTGAAGGGAGAACCAACACATCCATTTGCTATCTTTGTTCAGAGTGAAGGGGCTCTCCCTGTGTAAGCATACAGAGAGAGTGATCACAACAAATACTGGCCAGTAATTGTTGGACAAAATTTAATTAAAAAATCCTGATTCATAAAACTCATAACACACTGTGGCGTTGTTTTCTGTTAGGACTTTAGCTGAATCAAATTCAAGTTTCTAAGGAGAAGTTGCCTCATGAGCCGGTAGCAGTGCAGTAAAGCCCAGCTCTCTGCAGCGCATGGTACCCCAGTGCAGGACTGCTCCGCCAGCACTTCCAGATTTTCTGTCCTGGAAGCAGCAACCTGAGAGCCCCAAAACCCTTCAGAGCCCCAGTTCAAGCTGAGATTAACTTTTGGATCCATGGAAGACCTCCTTCTCAGACTACACCAAGTCTGGAGCACCACCATCTCCACATTTCTTTGGCAAATGGTTTTGCATGCCTACCTCTTGAGGAGGCATATTCCACTGCAAAAACACCATGTTGTTGGTATTTGCTGTGCAATTTTTTTCTTCTTAGAGAATTTCTTCTAGAAATTTTGACAGATTAGATCTAATTTCAAATTGGAACAAAACCAAATGTCAAAATAATGACATGTTTCTCTGAAGCACTTTCCTGGGTTTGGCCAACTCTGATTAAGGTGAACTAAGAATGAACATCCTCAACTGTACATCCATCATTTATCTTCCAACAAGGCATCAGCCTTTTCCAAGAGTCCCAAATACACATGCTGAGCAATTCAAGTTGCCTGAACAAAAAGATGAATGAAGAGGCGAACAAAATGTGTACATGGGAGTGGGCACAGCATCGTGACTTGTGAGCTGTATTATTCTGTGGTCACAACATGACAAGCAGGTCCTGTGGCCAGACTGCACTTTAGTTTGGGAAGTAGTTTGCACAGGCTGGTTTGCATCTTTCTTTGGGACTAACCAAAAGAAGATGGAGAACTGCCTTTGAAAGGCAGACACATTGATTAGTCATACCATTCAGATTTCTTGTTCAATGAGGGATTTAATTTACTTTAAAAATCCAAATATTAATTCCCTTTGTTTACTCCCTCCTTCACATCCAGTTCTTGCAACACTTTGTTCTTCTTACATGTTTTTGAAATTCATATGCGTTCTTACTGGGAACAAAAAATGATCTTAAATTCCTGAGTGACTGGGTGGCTCACCAGGATTTCTTTATGACTAATGAATTTTTCTCACTCCCTCAAAGCTTCATCATTAAGGCCACTGTTTCCCCAAGGAGATGTCCTTGCACATTCAAAAATTGCGCAACGTTCTTCCCATGTACTTTGTGGCAGATGCAGCTGAGTTCCAAACACCTGTGGAGACTCAGCTAATTTGTGAGTTGGTATCAGCCATTAGTTGGTAAGCTCTAAGGATAACATCTGCTCACCTAACTGCACCCTTATTTCTCCTCCTTTTTTTCCTGTTCACATTCTGCAAAGTTTATGGCAGGGTTATATAATTTAAAAAAAACCTATTATTTTCTCTCCATTAGAATCATTAGGTACATGACGGGATATGCCCGTGAAACTGCAGATTGTGACTAAATGGGATGGATCTTTGTCTCATCCTTCTGCTGTTCAGCAGTCTCTGACCTCTCCCTGTAGCCTCATCATTCCCACATATTTTAAAGGAACAAACTTTTTGGGAAGGAGTGAGCATGTTAATCACAAAGGTAAAAGCAATCTTTTCTTCCCTATTCTTTCCAGAAAGTCTGTTTGCTTTCAACACAAAAAGCTTTCTGTTTATAAATTTGTGAGGGTGAGGAGGTCAGTAGATATTCAGGCTCTTGCAAGTCTTGCATGATAACAAGTGAGAACAAATATTTTTCTTTTCTTCTGGTTTTACTTGAACTTCTGTAAAGAGAGAACAAAGCCCTTTCCTCTGAAAAAAAAGTGGCTGTTTGATGAGATGGCAGCACTAAGTGACAGCATGAGATCTCTTTGACTTTTTTATGTGATAAAATTAAGTAATAGTTATAAAAGAATTTTAAAAGTCGCAGGAGAGGAGCTATTATCCATTTCCCATGTATCTAGTTGTTATACTGGCTTCTCACACAGTCTCACACCTTGCGGCTGTTATTGATTGTTTTTAGCAAGTGTGCTTTATGCCTCCTCCGTTCCTAATGCAGGTTTTCCTCTTTCTCCAGATAACAAACCTTCGGGCTTGTAGAGCTTCACAACCTGACTTAAATGGCCAGAGCATGGCCTGAAGAAGTCCCTTTCTTCTGTATGCAGCACCCCAGGTGAGTCCTATCAGAGCAGTCAGGAGGAAATTCTCAGCTTCTCCCCACTTCACCAACCTCCTGCCCATCCAAACCCTGCTCCCATCCCGCAGCTCTGCCTAGTTGGTTTCTCTGACTCCTGCCCTCCAGATGAAGCTCTTGGCACAAATACGCCTGAGAGCTGAGCCAAAACTTCCTTTGGGCCTTTTTCCTCTCAGCACGTGCTTCTGCAAGCCCATCCTTTGCCAGGCAAAGAAGACATGTGGCTGACCCCAGGACAAAAAATGATTGCTGTCAGGACCCAAAAAGACTGTTTCTGATCTCAGCCCACATGTTTTTTGGAGGGTGGGGGCTATTTTAGTGTCTTTGCTCTGCTGTTAATCATTAGTGATATGGGATCAACGGTGTCCTTTCCCAGGGAATAGAAACAAAAAGACTGTCGTCTTTGAGGATTCTGCAGGGTAAGATGCTGGCTGATAGCTAAAAGACTTCTTTCAAGGCAAAAAAGAGAGTGTAAACTGACTGAAGTTTGTGTGGGTTTGGGAGCAGACAGGGAAGAAAGAAGCTTTGTCAGCCTTTATTCTTCATTCTTTCTTCTTATTATTGACCAAACTCTTTTAACTACACACAAACATGCACAGCTTATTACACACAGCTGCTGTTTGTGTTTTCAGTGTGGTGGTTGGTACCAGCCTTGATCTTAGCTTCTAGTCACTGTGTATGTAACTCAGGTATAGAGAGCACTAGTGACACTACGAAGGATTTCTGTGGAAGTCAAGGGCAAAATTAGCTGAGTCCCCTTCAAGTCACTGAAAGGATAATGAATGTCAGAATCATACCCTGGCTGTTCACAAATTGGTGCCATTAGCAGGAGAAAGCACATCCTAATCAATAAGCATTGCCACTTAATGGCTCTGAAGTATTGGTGGGCTGGCAATTTACATCTGCTCACAGCACTGTACCTAGTCACAACAATTTACTGTCTTCTCTCCTGTTGAAATCCACCAATATAAATTGTCAGGCACACACTAGATAATTCTTCCTTCCAGTCTCATAAATGACTCTTACAAAGGTCTGTTTATAAATCAATAAATCTTATACAAGGAATGGGTAAGGAGGCAAGGTGCTGTTTAATTAATAGGCAACTGTCATAAGGTAACATCATGTTTTCCCCAACAGATTTCTTTGTTGCAACTCTATAGATTTCCTCAGAAGACTACTCATGGTACTTGCACATCCTTCTGAACTTGCAGAGATCAGTTTTCAATTTATTCAGCCCTATCTGAGGTGCTTGTGTTCCTCAGGTCTCCTGAGAGCCAGCTTTCTTCCTCTTGCTCAGGATCTGCTCAACTCAAAGGGCTTCATAACTTACTGCAATTCCAGCCTGGGAGCCCATCCCTGGGCAGCCCATACCCTTCCCCTGTGTTTGCACAGGCAAAGGCAGGACCCCCCCTCACCAAAGGACAGGCTCTACGCTGCAGATTGCACTGGTGGCCTTACTCAGAGGAAAAATCCACAGGTGGCAACTTCCAACTTCTCCCACTGAAGATTTCACTCACGAGCTCCAGCTAGCTCACTTCCAAGAAGATGGACTATGTGGAACTACTCTCCTATAATGGAAACTTTTCAGAGGAAGAGCATTTCACAGAGCTTTCCCAGAAATAATCACCATTTCTCCCCCAGTTGCAAGGAAACCAGCAATGGACCCCTGGCAATGTAGAGAGCAGCAGAGAGAAAGATTTGCACACACCTGAAGGAACGTGAATGCTCTTCTCTAAGAAAATTTTCAAGATTAGTGACATGCGCTACTTGCACAAAAAAAACTCACAGGAAGGTTCACTGAGTCCCTCACTGATCTGAGACAGTGTAAGGGGTATGTCCACTCACACTTCACTGCAACATGGAAATGGGAGTATCACAACATCAGTCAAAAATTTACTGTTTGGCATCATACCTTCTCTTGCCCATCATTTTCAAAAATCATAAAAACACCTTAAAAAGAGTATTTTATTGTATTTTTGTTCTCTTAAAACAATACCTGAGATTCTGTCCCTGAGATACGTTTATTCATTTTTGATAGCCTGTTCCCCAGTGAGTTTAGTTTGATCTGGCTTTTGGACAAAACATAATTATAGAGATGATAGCCAATTACATGAATAGTTACAGTCTGCAGAACCAAATCTCAGTTTCTCTCAGGATTCTCCTTTATCAGCATATTAGACCACTGTCTCAGCCACTTGCTGTGGGAGAAGGAATTAGATTAAATGAGAAGTAGCTTGAGAGCTGGAGAAGGCCCATGGCATACCATCAATGGGCAATGAGACAGGAGAAATTTGTTGAATCTCATTCTCCATGATTGAGCTTCAAGAAATCTGAAATTGTATTAATTGTCTTAATATCTGGCATAGAGAATGATCTTCGAGTCCACACACTAGACTGGAACTTACAAGCCATCGAGCCATCAAGCTTGTTGCCATCAAGCAATTCACTTAATCTCTCTGTTCCTGAACACTGTGTAGAACGAGGACAACAGCAGTCCACTCAGAGGCAATTCGGGAAGACAAATGTATGAGGATTCAGAGAGAGCTCAGAAGCTATACTGCTGAGGACAAAGTAAGTTTATTAACAGAATTTACACAGGTTATACGTATGTTCTGCAGATTCACATTTTCACCCATTTCATTCAGAGCTTCTCTTTCATCATAGAAGTAATGAGCAACTGAATGAACATAGGAAAATGCATCACAGTTACGTTGTGGCCTGGATTCTCAGCTGGCCTAAACTCTTCTCTCTCCATTGATTTCAAGGTGTTGCAACAAATCTAAGGTACCCTGTAGGCTCCTTGATGTTTCAAATACTTGCAAATATCACAGATCATATACAAGGAGTAGTGCAGAGGCTGCAGATAAAACAGCTTCTTATGTTAGGCTCACCTGAACACCTGTGGATGCCCAGAGGACAGAGGAAAAACTAGAAGCAATCAGGCCAGAAGTATGAAAGCTCAGAAAACCTCTTGGAAGTGCCTGAACGTGAGTACTGAGCAGAGACAGCCACTTGGGGGTAGTGTGAGGAAGTTAGTAACCCAGAAAGCACACCCAGCTATGGAACTGCTCTCACGCTCTGCCACAGCCACAGACGGAAACCTGTTGCATCCCAGCCAGGCTGAGCTGGTGTCCCACTCCACAAACCACTTGTGAAAGCTTGAAGCTTCTGGAAACACTAGGAAGAAGAAGGAGAAAAGAAGTGGGCTATTTGCACCAACAAATTGCCAGTTACAGGTGAGACTCCAGAGGGACAGCGTCCTTAGATAGCGGGAGACTTGCCTTTAAGCTCCCGCTTTCTAGGTCTCTCTTGCTGTGGAAGCCAGGATGAAAAAATTTGCCTCACTAGGTAGGAAGTACAGAGAGAGAGGGCACAGTGTCATGGAAACTCTTCTGCATTCAGACAGCTCAGCATCACCACCCTACACGTAGGGAGGTGATTCTGCCACTCTACCCTGCTCTGGTGAGACCTCACCTGGAGTACTGCGTCCAGCTCTGGAGCCCTCAGCACAAGAAGGACATGGAGCTGTTGGAGTGGGTCCAGAGGAGGGCCAGGAAAATGATCAGAGGGATGGAACACCTCTCCTACGAGGACAGGCTGAGAGAGCTGGGGTTGTTCAGCCTGGAGAGGAGAAGGCTGAGAGGAGACCTTATAGCAGCCTTCCAGTGCTTAAAGGGGGCCTATAGGAAAGACGGGGACAGACTTTTTAGCAAGGCCTGTTGTGACAGCACAAGGAGCAATGGTTTTAAACTAAGGGAGGGCAGATTTAGACTGGATTTAAGAAGGAAATGTTTTACAGTGAGGGTGGTGAAGCACTGGAACAGGTTGCCCAGAGAGGTGGTAGACGCCCCATCCCTGGAAACGTTCAAGGTCAGGTTGGATGGGGCTCTGAGCAACCTGATCTAGTTAAAGATGTCCCTGCTCATTGCAGGGGGGTTGGACTAGATGACCTGTAAATGTCCCTTCCAACCCAAACCATTCTATGATTCGACACAAAAGCATCACTCAGATCTGGGAGATTTTTTAAAATGGAAACCAACCTGTATTCAACCAGCTCCAGGGTGCTCTTGCATAAAAAAAACAGGTTCCACCCTGGCTACCTCTGCAAACGGGCACCTGGTACAGTTGTAAGAATGCAGTCATCCTCAGTAACAGCTAGTTTTGTTTGGTGTCTTGTCTCTGAAAGTCATCTTTAGCAGAAACCATACAAGAAGTAAGGCACCTCACAGAGCAATATGACATATGTACACACCTACAGCAGGCTTTGACTATTTACATTTATTTAAGATCTGAATTACTGTCACAGAGTTTAACATCTTGCATTTGGGCTTTTCCCTGGGGTCTCTTGCTTTCTCATCCATGCCCTACATTTTTTTAAATTAGGGTTGTCCTTTAGTCTAAATAAAACATTTATTTTAAAATAAATTCATAGAAGTCAATAAACGCCTTAACCAAATAAAAAAATCTTGCCTAAAATATGACATTTACTTGGGGATGGTCAAATTATTGAGGTCATCAGGTCCTAGAGGTCACTGTACTATAAACTGATGTAGTCACTGGGTGGCACAGTGCAGCATGCACCAAAAATCTGGCACAGCTCTAGCAGCTGCTCCCCAGGGCAGGCACATTGGCACTGAGGCTGCAGGAGTGGACGTTTTTGCTGCCTCTTGGTATGAAGCATTCAGTGACTTGAGCAACCTGCGTGTGAGAGATGCATATACTAAGTCACTGTGCCCTACAGAAACTACCATGAGAAAATGCTCAGTGCTGTCAATCATTTGTTTTATTTCCCTCTCTCTGTTCAAATTCAGTCTATTAGCCCACTAATAAACACCATTTGTCAACTACATCCCAAGTGTATTCTCAGTGAATCAAGTAAGGTGCACCAGAGATACATTTAATGTTCAGATTCACCGGTTTAATTTTAGCAAGTTGCGACTACTGCCTCATACTTCATCCTGCTAACAGATTTATGTCTAGGTTTTTTGTTCATCCATTATTCCTTGCACTATTCAGTGGTTTGCCTTTCTTGCCCTTATTTTTAGCAGATGGGTGATGCACACAGATCTCTCTCTGGGGCCAAAGACATTTTCAATTCTTCTTCCTGCATTAATAACACATACAGACAGCTTGTCTTCTGAGGGTTTTTTACAGTATTTTGTTGCCTCTTATTCTACGAAAAGATACACTGCTATGAAAAGACTCATTGTAGTTGCTTTCTCCTACCTTTATCCTCAGGGTACTGTCATTGTTATCTATTAGCTACACAACAGCCTAAGTTTTTCATGTTTCTTAATAGTCTTGTTTATTATTTACTGTTCCTTTCACTAGAATATCAGCTCATCTCTGTTCTCTGCTATGTATCGCACTTTAACCATTATGGTTTTGCATTGTTGTTTCACGATCTTCTATAAAAGCACTCAGAGGGGCGAGAGCCCATTCATTCCTGTGGCTATGGAAAATGTAACTGCGCCTTGTACCGAGAGGGACTTTTCAGCATCAGACGGAGCATCTTTGTCAGGATTTTTCATAAACACTCAGGTTCATAGGGGTTTGTTTTTTTAAGTCTCTTGCTTTACTTGAGACTGCCCTCCTTTGACAATGTAGTGAAAGTCTGATGATGCCTTGAAAGAATATACCAATATTTCCTTCCCCGTTTTTGCCTGTGACTGAAACAGAAGCTCTTGGGGGGGGAGGGCTGACAAGAGGGCTGTGTGGTGATACACCAGAGACAAGGCTCCGTATGAAATCCTGCTTCATTCACTGTTTATATTCTCATTGATCATGTTGTTTAGCATAATTCTGCACCACGGAACTCGATCCAGCTCTCTTTTGCCAGACCTTTAAAGGTATGGGTCTCTACATATTCCTTTTCCAGCAAAGTATGAGAATAATAACTAATAAACAAATTACTGTTAGGCAAGTTCCAACATGTACAATTAGCGTGTTAATGAAAATAACTTGCAGGGCTGACAAAAAAACTGTTAAGGGCTCTCTTAAAGGACTATTAAGTTTCTCTTATGGTTTTCTCCTCACCAGGAGCCCAGCAGTCACAAACAAACAACACTTTACCTAAGACAGGGCAGAGCTTTTTGTTGTGGTGATGCTTTGTTCTGCTTTGTCAGTCTGACTGACAGAATACAGCTCTGGGCGTCGCTCCACCCTTGCCAAATGAGAACATATCTGCAACTACTACA
The DNA here is from genome assembly GCF_034638445.1 of Ciconia boyciana. Classification (NCBI taxonomy): domain Eukaryota; kingdom Metazoa; phylum Chordata; class Aves; order Ciconiiformes; family Ciconiidae; genus Ciconia; species Ciconia boyciana. The sequence goes on from NC_132935.1 coordinate 56,839,077, forward strand.
GCTCCTCCAGGTTTGGCTCCAGTTTGGAGATCTGCACAGCTGAATGAGGTATTTTTGTACTCGGGGAAGGGCAGGGAAGAAAAGAACGTTATTATCAGCCAGGCTCTTTCTGGAAATGGCAATAAATTGCTTATGGCCAATTTCAGTTAATGCTGGCCTTTCCCCACCAAAATATCACATTTCTTTCTATCTCCAGACTACATCCAAATTCCCATTCTCTGATTTTGCTGGCACAGGGTCTTTAGGACAACAGCTTCAACCACGCCATTATCAGAGGAGTGCACATCCGTGGAGTCATTGGTGAGTTTATTTATACACGTCCTGCCCGAGTGCCCAGCTCCCAGTGCCAGGCGTGTCTGGGCAGTGACTCAGCAGCAGGAAACCTGATGTCGATCCTCCTCAGCTCACATCCAGGGCATCGCTGCTTCCCTGCTTCCTAACAGTCACGGGGGCACCACAAAAACCTTCTGACAAAGACATAGTCCCCTTCCTACCGCACCCCTCCTTGCCCATACTCCATCCCTGCCATGTGAAGCATTATACAGCCCCTCTCCTTTTCACTCCTTCCGTCTCTCCACAGAGGTAACAGTGAGATTTTGGAGAAGCAGAGACCCAACAGCAAACTTCAAGTTTTTATCTAACCCAGCTAACAAAAGCAAACTCAGCAGGGAAGCGCAGAGATTTATTCTGAGTGCTCCTCGGTTTTTGCTTCAAGAAAAGATTTTATTAGGCCGTACTTTGCCTGTGTTTGAAGACACAGAAGCGAATGAAGGCGAAGGCTCATAAAAAAAGAGCATAGTCTTTTTTTTCCCTGCATTTAAATCTCAGTAATGTCCTTAGACTATATTACATATATATATGTGTACTATACGCATATAACGCTGGACTGTTTCTTGATCTGCTTCAATCCAGCAAGCACGTTTCAGCTAAAATGGCTTTATGCCACCTTTTCACCTCACGGTGTCCCTCGCCCCTCAGGTGAGTCCCAAGAGGACAGGCGGATTACCCACTGATATTCATGGCACAAAACTCCCCCAACAGCTTCTCCAAGCCCAGGCCCCTGTGAAAATTTGCCTCCAGGGGGGTAAAAAGCTTCATCCTTTTCTTTTTGCAAGCATAACTGCACAATCCCCAACAAGCCCTCAAACCTGGCGGCCTCAGCCCCTGTGTGAGCCATCTGCAAGGGGAGCAGCTGAGCGGCGCGGACCAAAACCCATCAGAAGACATCCACACTCCTGCGCTTCCCTTTGCCAGCACCCTGACTGACACCCAAAGGTGGGGATATTTGTGTTGCCTGGCCTTTGCCTCCCTCCTGGAGGAAAGCCACTAGTGGCCACAGTGCTCAGCCTAGGTTTTTGGAAGTCAGGCCGCCATTTCCCCTGCTTGGTACCACGGCCGTGCTCGCCGTTATGGCTACGCACGCCCAAAAAACCCGTCAACGCATGAATGTGGAGTTTGTAATTCGGCCTCCTCAGGCGATCCGCTGAGGGCTGGTCAGGCCGGAGCCGTGACCTCGGCGGCGGCTGGCGGTGGCACGACCGCCGCCTGTCAGCCAGCGGCTGGCGGCACGGCGGGGCCTACGGCGCCATCTTGTGTCGGCGCCGGGACGGGGAGACGGGGACGGGGAGACAGGGAGACGGGGACGGGGCAGGGCAGGGCGGTGGGCTGAGTGGGCGAGTGGGGGGCCGGAGCAGGGCGGTGAGAGGGGGAAGCGAGCTGCCTGGCTACATAGCCACACGCTGCCTGCAGAGGGAAGCCAGAGCAGCGCTCCCGGACCAGCAGCCCGGCGCCCCCCACTCAGCCGCCCTCCAGCAGGCGGGACAGCCCGGGCTGAGGAGCCTCTAGCAGCAGGTGGGCTGCCCCATCAAAGTATCTTGCTCTTTTTTTTGGCTACTCTCAAACGACACACTTCCCATTTCCCAAAGACCTGGCCAAAGAAAGGAGCGTGACTAAAGCACTTGACTGAAGGTGCAGCTGGGGGGAAGTGGTGGGGACGGAGACAGGGACAGCGTCTTTGCTGTGAGGAAAGTATAATTTTGTGAAAACTCTTCCAGTTTTTCATCACTCAGCCCAAAATCATCCAGGCCTCCCGAGGCCCGACAGCCGCGCCTGGCACTCCATAGCCACTCCCGTGGCCCAAGAGACAGGCAGGTGTGCAGGTACCCCGTGGAGGTCACAGGCTACTGTTCGTCGTAGTCCCAGTGGCCTCCGGCAAGCGTATGGACACTCCTTCAGGAGGGCTCTGTGGCACTTCTGCAGTATCCAGTATCATCTGCAGTACCCAGTATCACCTGCAGTATCCAGTATCCAGCAAGCTCTTAAGCGCAACAATACCAGAAACCAGGTATAAGGAAAGACATTTTCACTGGAGGGCGTTTCTTTCCACAGCTTGCACCTAACATAGCAGTTTGCATTTGTTGTGAGTGAAACATCTTTTGCCAGAGCGTAAGCATCTGTGCAAGATTCAAGGTAGCGATGAACTGAGCTCCTTAGTGCCAGTACAAAGAAGACAGCAAGAACTGAAGAAGTGGCATAGCAGAGAAGAGGTAAAAGCTACGCAAGAAACTAATCGTCCTCCAGTCTACACTCCTTAGCATTTCTCCTCGGTAGTCTGAAAAGTTCTTGGGAAAAAAAAGCAGCACAGAGAAGCAACAGATACATTGTAATCCATCCATGTAGACTTCTGGTCCTAAAGAACAGAGGAAAAAACCCTCGGAGACAAGTGGAATGAAAATCTTAGTAAGTCCAGTAAAGTGGAGAAACATTGAAGGGGGAAAATGAACCGAAGGAAATAAGAAACTCAAGAGCTCAGAAGTATCTATAAAAGGGAAGCATTAAAAAGGATGGGGTAAATGGATACCCTACAGAAAAGGTGAAGGTTTATTTTAACATCTGGAGTGTTTTTATTTAGTTTCTTCCCTTCCTAATCAAAAGCCATGTGGCTGACAACTGGAAATGCAGTATAGTTGTGGTATCATTCTCTCTATTTTACAGGTTATCTGAAAAAACGCTTCTCTACTGTCACTAACCTTTGGATATGCTTGCCTCCTACATTCCTCCAAGGGAAGGCCAAAGAAGGCTTGGGAAAAGATGAACAAAAATATACAGAAGGTGAAAAAGCATAAATAAACTGATTCTGAGCATCTAATTCCCATGCATTTGTATGCTTTTCAGGAGAGCTCATGACATACAGCTTTCTTTTTCTGTTATTTTTGAACATCTGTAACACAAAACATTTTGTCAAAGACCAATTAATAAGAACTCTGTGAGAGAATTTGGGGAATTTATTACTTTAATAAATAATATCCTCTACTTAGCTGTACAAAGTATATAACAAAAATGTAAGCCCTTTAAATAAAGTTCCAAAATTCTTGTTTGCAATCTAGAAAGTCAATGCCTGCTTACCTCCAGCTGAACTAATGCTTATTAAATATAAAAGCCACTTGAGTAGCTGTATGTTTTTGACTGTAGGAGAGGATTTCTCCTTTCACGGTGTTAATGGCTGAGAATATGGTACAATAAATCCACATTCCTCAGTAAATGAATGTGCATTTAGCCTTGTCCGAATTTGAAATGACCATACATAATTCCCATTATTATGTGATACCCTGGTTATGGATATCATGAGTTTCTACTTAAAAAGATATCAAATGTACTTCATTGATTCTATGTTTGGAAAGAAGGAAAAAAGTCTGCTGGAACAAGCTGAGAAGCTCAGCTGGGTCTTTTACCTGGTGCTCCCCTCACAAGCCAGCATCCCTACCCTATCCCAGAATGGCACCAGCCAAACAAATCCCTAAAGCCTCAGTTATGCACCCAGACATGCTGACCATATATGTGAACAAATGTGGGTGAAGGCAGTTTTATTTCAATAGCAGCAAAGAGACCGTGAGTGCCCAGCAGATGTGCAATCAGATCACCTTTATTTAAAGCATGTAGACAGGCATTCAGGTATCAAATCTTAGGGATGATGTTTTGGAAATTGTGGCTCTAGCCAGTTCCTTGCATGAAGATGCATGAAAGGGTTCAGTGCTTTTCCTTCAATCTGGCAGGTGAACAGATTATGCCTTGGTACATTTACTAGGCTGCAATGGCCCATAGCAGCATTGCATGAAATGGGTCCTGAGCTCATCCATGAGTGGAAAAAATGTATTTGCAGTCATAAATCTGTAACTACTTACTGGTGCAATCAGCACAGTCATTGTGAACTCCTTACAACTTTATATGGTGTGATATAAACTTATATTATATCCTTTCAGGAGACTGTATTTTCTTCTTGGGCTCATAGACGATAAAACTCCATGGAGATGAACTGCATTGTGCTGCTAAAAGTGGAGAGGGGTAGTAGCTCTGGCTTAGCTCCATCATCAGCTCTGCATAATTAATTAAAATTTTATTTGCTTTTTTCACTCCATACTGTGGCAATTTTGAGCAAGCAGATCCAAACATGTGCTTTTAATGCATGCATTAGGGAAAGAGTGAGGAGGCAACTCAGTCATAACTCAAGGGAACGTTTGTCACCTATAAATCGATGTCAGAAAATAAAAATAGAAAGAGTAATAGAATAAACGAAGTATATAATAATGGATATCAGCATTGCAGACAAAACAATGAAGGCGCTGCTTTACCATAAATCTACAGTGTGAAGCAAAGATCACAAAGGTTGGCTGTGGATTTTGAACAGCACTTTAAGTAAGAGGCATAGAGCAAGTGACTGAATAGGTTAGCGTTGAAGTCAACAATAACTTAGTTACTCTTTGATTTTTCAAGCAGGTGAAGCATTAGATGATCATTTGTGATGTTTGCACATCCCTGAAGCCTTTTATAATGTTGCCATCAGCTTTTTATTGGAAATCCCAAGTTTATTGATCATATCACCTTACAAGAGTGTAACAAGTTTACCATGTCTGACTTTTCCCCTTCCACCTTCCCTGCATACCAAATGGAACAATAAACAGAAAGAAGCTCTAGTGTCGATTCACTTGTTATCAAAATATGCCATCAGCTATTTGGGAGCTCAGGGAGGTTTTTGCTTTACATCCTAAAGTCTGTAGAGCCCTATATGCTATCTGATTTTTGAGGGTATTTTAGAGACTTCCAGAGGGGACACTGTCTTTATGAGGGAAATGCTGCAGGAACCAGCCTACAACATGCTCAAGAGTGAGCTGACTTGCTGAAATCCCCTGCCAGCTCAGTCTGTGACAGCACAGGTAGACCTCTGTGTGTGCCTTCCTCTGTGTATATGTGCGCATGCATAAGATGTGCTCATAAATATGTTCTAACTGTTAGAGAAAACAAAATGATAGCAGCTGGTAGGAGATGGCAGTTTTATAACCGCTTGCTAATTCTTCCATAGCTTATTACCGAGCATTTTAGAACAGTGATCTTGCCAGTAAGTGCCAGTTCTTTTCGTTCAGTTCAGTTTAATAGCTTAATAATGCATAATTGGAGTTCTTGGGTACTGGTAGTGAAAGGACACTACGCTCCATTAAGTCCAGGATATTTATTTTGAGAAAATGAATGAGTGCACAATTTTCTGGGAACACTAATAGATTTAAATGGATTTCAAAAAGCCTTTTACCATTAAAGAATAAGACTCAACTCTGGGTCACATGTTCTGCTCCTGGGATGAGCCCAGGATGCAGTCTGTCACACTCATTCTTCATTAAAGAAATTCTGTGGATCTTGCTAGGAGTGTTCTTGATTCATCGAGCTGTGAACGGGATCAGACTCGGGCCTCTGATGTTTACAACAGGCAGCACTCTTTATATAAAGATACATGGTTTTGAAGCAAGTTAATTAAGCGTTATATTGACGATTTGTAAGGCTACCCACTAGAAGTACCCCCTAGAAATTCTGTTATTGTCTGATTCATCCATGCAGAGGGATGTTGGTCTCAGGGTCTTTTTAAAGTTCTTTCATTGACCGATGGGTTCTGTGTTCGAAGTTCCTACACCCTCTCTTCCAGAGCTCACGTGCAATGGACTGTAATGTAACATAACACCCTCTGTGCTGCTTCCTCTGGACTCAGCACCATGATTAGGTGGCTACTGGTCTATAGAGGTACTCATGTCGAGTGATGGACATTTGAAGCTTATTCAGCATTTTCCATGTCTGTGGAGCACCACACCCTTCCCACGCTTAAGACTTCTTAGTTCCCGAGTCTTCAACACAAATATCTATTCAGCAGTGTACAGTACAGGAGATGTTCTTCCCTAACTTCTGGTTTCTGATTGATGTTTATTTTATGGGTGTAACATCTCAAGCCTCTCAGACTAGCCTTCAGCTTTGGTGCTAGAAAACAAAATTGCTAAGACTAGAAAGAGAAAATCTAGTCAAAGAGATTTGACACATGTAATACATCCAGCGTGGTGCTGCACAAGGCTTGCCTATGTTTCCTTCACATCACTGGAGGGAAAGGGAAGTTGGGATATTTTCTATTGCTCACGCACGGGAACTTTACTCCCTTCTGATCAGGTTGGCTCATCACTTCTCTCCCCAACATCCCTCAATTAGTCTTGCTAGATATTTTGAGCATCTCTTATTCACCTTGCCACTTGCTGAACATAATGTACCTTCTGCTGAGGAGATGGGATTTTTTTTTTTCCGAAATTTCTGGTATAAATGCCCAAATCTATTCCAGACTATGTATCTTGCTTCAACTTAACAAACTTGTTTCTCCATTCCTGCTAGCACTAGTAAAAGTTCTTTGGAAAATCTACCCATTTTGTACCCATGTCACTCATCTCCTGTCTAAATAAGAAACAGATAAAATTCACGAGCCAACATGCTGAGCTGATGCTTGGCATATAAACAATAAAACAATAAGACATATAAACAATAGCAGAAAGAACTAAAAGACCTCGCATTTCACTTTTTATCACATCTTATTTTCACTTGTCGCATGCATTTGGAAAACTGTCCCACAACAATATTTTCATTTCCAATTTAATTTTTATTGACTGCTTTTCTTTTTTCAATCCCACTCACGTAATTATGGCAATATGATGATTCTATGGATGATTCATTTATCTTGCTGACATCTAGTCTGTCCAATGAATTAGAAACAATCACAGCTCCATTACATCTAATTATAGTTTCCTTCTCTTTTTGCAATGTTTTAGAGGAAAACAAGGTCTTAATCAGCAATGATGCATATAAAAAATGTTTTAAATATATTTGAGGGCTTTCACTTGAGTTAAAATATTTTTTCTTTTAATTTTCTAACCATGCTGAAGATACATGGCTTTCTGCAAGGAGTTGTAATGTTCTGTTGAACATCAGAGTTATGACATAGTATAAAGATCAATTTTTTTTATTTCTGGTTATTTCTGTCTCTAGCTGCAGTTTGTCCATATGTAATGATGCTTGTATTTGAGCATCACAGATTACCTTGCCCAGATAAGGATTCACTCCATACACCCGCTTTCCCCTTCATGGAGTGTGGTTTGCATCGTTCTCCACTCTGTCTCTTTGAGCCCCCTCAGCTCTTGGGACTGTTGACCTGGAGTCAACCTCTGTCACACCCATCTCTGATTATTTTAAAGGTAGTGGTGCTAAAGAGAGTTTCCTAAGCACAGTCCCTGAGGACAGATGGAAAGCAGAATTTGAAACTGTATTCCATAACACTTCCAACAGCAGGGAAAGTCCTAAATAGCTTCTTTCATCACCAGCCATACTGGGGATGGGGATGTGACTCCTTATTCACGAGAATGCTTCTGTTGTGAGAACCCTTACATATTCAAGGGCTACCTCTGAGAAACAGGATTTACAAGTTTGGATCTGCAGTTTCTATATGAAGATAATCAGTAGAAACAAGACATGTTTCCAAACTTGAGTGCGAAAGGGAGGATCTGCTCCTCACAAGCTCATGCTTCACCAGGAGGTGACCCACCCAGAGCAACACTTCTCTCTAATTTGATGACTACTTGCTAAAGGAGAAAGTTCAGCCATCCCCATTAACTGTATTACTTTTACCTCCTACTACCACTTTTTGCGCTGATCAAACTGATCACATATTGGCCCTCCTCTAGCTGAGACCCAAGAAGAGTATCATTTTGCTTTGTTTAGTTCCACATTCATCCATATGGATTAAGTCCTACAAAAGCTTACATTTGCCAGCTGGCAAAAAGCCATAAAACTTATTGTTTTACCGTGCCTCCAGTCTTTGGTGAACACTGTCGTTGACACCAAGGTCATTGTGCCCTTGTACGTACCATTGTCATTTTTGCCAGCAGGGCTGATGAGCTGCGGGGTGCCTGACAGCCAGCTGTTGCAAAGTGGTGTGGTGGATCTGACTCAGAATTTTAAAGTGGAGAGAAGCAGTAGGCAGACAACGGTGCTGAGTCCTGCTCGCTATAAGTAAAGGGTGTTGAACTTTGGAAGAGGTGTAAAAATTATTAGTAAGGAAGGCACTTAAAAGCTCCTGCTCTTTTTCTTGTGTGCAGCTATTTTTTCCAATGTCAACTTCATACAGAGTTCTCTGTGGCTCCTTTTCATTCAGGTCACCAACACAAAAAATTTCATCCACCATTGGGCAAAGTAACACAAACTGTACGATAATCCAGTTGAAGGAAATCAGGAGGAAAATCAGAAGATTGTCTCAAATCTGCATATGCTTTAAACTTAATAAAACACCAAGTGTCAACTAAATGCCTTGTGGTTACTAACAGCTCAGAAATTCAAGGCTAAGAGCCATGAAATTATCAAGATTCACAGTTACGTTTTACATAGCTGCTAAACCTCAAAATAATTAGTATTGACGATCTCTGCTGATCAATCTAAAGCAGATGTTGGAAATTAAAGGCTAAATCATGTAATCCTGGATGCCAAAAGTTTATCCAAAAGTCCTATTTATGGCACACCATTGTTTTGTTATGTTTTTTACTTCAGTAATACTTGAAAGATGTGGTTTAGAACCATAACTGACAAAAACACATTTTAATAACTATTCTGGGTTTATCTCAAGGTACACACGAGCATGCCTATTCGGAGGATTTCTGGCTCTTATATACACGTTTTGTAACTGTTGCCGATTTTGGCAAACAGCCACTTAAAGGCAAGTACAAAATTTAACTGCAAGTGTCTCATAATTAGTCACATTATAACTTACATTGTAGCATGCTCTGACAACATGTTTTTTTGCAGGGTTATGGGATGCAGTCACAGAACAAGCCCTAAAAGGGATTTGACTAGGGGAGAACAGGCCCAGCTCTGGGACAGCATTTGTTCACTTGCTTCGGTCTGGCTCTAGTCACAGTGGTCCTTACATATGTTGTTAGAGGATCGTTTCCAAACTTTGGGCTGAACGAGTTAAAGAAAGAATTTCTGTGGCCTTGCTGGCTTTTGAGACTTAACATGGCTTTAAGAACAGCTACAGCCCAATTAAAATAATTATTTCTTCAAGGTCTAAGTACATTGTCATTTAAATGGGACTTGTAAATAGTACCTGCAAAAACACCATCTGGCAGCTCTCACAATATTAACGTGGTTAAGCTTTCATGAAACTTGGAAGAAAAAGATGCAAGCTAATTCCTACCATAAAGTAAAGAGTATAGAAATATATAGAAAATTACATTTCTTTGCAAAGTTTCATGAAGCAACAAACAGGCTTCATTGTAACAGTAGGGCAAACAAGTTCTATTGACAATGACTTAATAAATATCCTCTTAAAATAATTCAAATTTTAAAAGAGTTCATTAGCAATAATAAGTAAATCCCAGCCCCTTCTGTCTGTCTATCTGTCTCACAAATCAGGAGTGCATTTGAGAGGGAAAGGCTTGAAATACTGACTCAAATAATTTGTTTGCGCTGAAATTCCTGGAGCCTGAAATACAGGTCCTGAATTGTTGTCAAAGCTGATCTCCACGATTTGTTCTACTTCAGCATAAATGAAAATACACAAAGAGGGAAAAACCCAGTTGCCTCTAGTTTCTTTGCTGCATGATTCTTTTTAACAGTCCGATTAAAAACCTATGCTGAGTTTCTTGAAGTTTTGTAGAAAAGTCGCACAGAGAGAATGTAACCCTGTCTTCTCACACCTCGGGCTTCCTGATGCCAGAAGCTGCATAACAAACCCTTCATGTAGACAGGAGTCATGTCCTCCTTTCGCCTCACTTTTTTGGTCTCCTCAGCCCAGGACACCCAGCCTAACCCCTGTGCCTCCCGGCTCTACCCCAGCTCTGTGCCGTCAGGCAAAAGTGGCAGCGTCTGTGCACAGGGAGCCCCAAACTGCTCCCTGGGGAGGCAGCAGTGCCCAGACCTTGTCACTGCTCTCTTTATTCCTGTCCCCGTTGACGTCCATGGTGGACTGTTGCCACGCTGAAGCCAGCTGTCCAAAGACTCTGGTGCCCATTTACTGGCCCATTTACTGGCCATTTACTGGCATGTCATGTCAGGAAACGTATACGGCTTTCCTCTTCAGCTCTGAATCTTGAATCTGAATCTGAATCTCGACCCACCATATTAACCTAGATACTTTTGTATTTGCATGACAACGAGCAGTTCTGCTCAAAAAAACTAAGCCAACAAAAAATCTGTGTAGAAAGCTCAGAAAGGATGAGAATAACTGTAGGTGTGAAGGCTACGGTGTGAAGAATATGGTTCTCCTCCTGTAAGGCTGCATAAGAGAACCAGCTGAGAAACACAGGAGGAAGGGGGAAATCGCAAGGATTTTGAAAGTTTTGAGAAATAGTTAAATAATCCCAGCACAGATACAGCAGGTTACACATACTATGGAATTTACAAGTCTTTTTTTTTCTTTTCCTTTTCAGAAGGAGGAAACTGCTAAATTTTTTAAGCACATTCGCTATTTTTGATACTAAACAGCAATTCCAAACCCTTGCAAGCTGTATGCCCTAGATAAATCAGCTCCCGGATAATTCTGTTTACTTAGAAAATATTTTTTACAATGTTAATTACTTCATAAGGGTTTTTTTTTTAAGTTTTGAAAAAATTAACTGAACATGAAACTTTCAGGATTGCACTTTCACATAAATAATTTGACTTTGTATGCTAAATCAGCACAGCAGCTGAAGGAACTGTTATGTAAGTATTAACAAGACAGCTGCAGGTTGTCATTTCTTCATACAATTCAGATAAGCTCATTTGTTGTTCAGAAATCACTCACAGCCCAAGCACTGATAAAAATCTTCCAAAATCTGTGTTCAAAACAAGTCCAGCAGTATTCTGTAACACAGTCATCTGCACAACACAGCAAGTAGTTCCAAATATCTTTTGTGAAATCCTTTTAAAAATAGATTTTCCCACAAACATATTGCTGGCTGAGTATATGGAGTCTGACTGGGCTTTTAGTTTAACTGAAAATAATTCCAGCCCCATCTACTGAGTCATTCCAAATTTGCAGCAGATCATCTATTTAGAGAAAATACACAGAAAATATACAACACGTCTTCTTCACCTATGTAAACTGTAAGTTGTTCAGAGAAGAGACGTTTTCTTTCTGTATGCTTCTATAATAAAAGAGGACCCACTAGCAGTTAGAGTCTTAAAGCAATATAAGGGTCTTAACAAGTAGAAATAATTAATGAACAAATGTGCAAAAGTTCTGAGGCTCACTGAGCCATAAGTCTTTTATGTTTCTCCAAACCTACTGCGATGTCCATAGCAGGGTGACAGAAATTTTATAGGGCATGTTCTTTTGCATTATTTTTTCCTGTCACTTTAAGAACAGAATTCCAATAAATTTACATTACTTCAAACTGTTGTTACAGAGACCTGCCAGTGTTCAACACTGAACAGCGCAGGGGCAAAATCAGCACGCCTTTTCCAGAACTCACTCCAGAAATTTCGCTTGGGACAATTTCTGGGTTTATATGAAGAAGTTCACACATTTGTCAGCGTATGTTTGTGATCTCCTGTCTTTGAGGAATACTTCAGAACACTGAAAGGGGGTGGAGATACAGGTAATACAGGTTAGGGACAGAATAAATATGCTATCCATTCACTGGGGAAGCATTATGTATTACATCTGGACAAGTCAACAGAAAGGGCTAGATCCTGTCCCACAGCAAGCCTTTGCACTGCTCCCTTCATCAGCACAAAGCTGCCATAAGGACTTAACTGCTCACCTTAGCTCACCACTGCAGAGCTCATCTTACAACTTTGGATGGTAGACAGCTCCTGCTCCACTACCCCTACTGTCTAGAGACAGGGACCATGGTACCAGATACCCACCACCAAAGCCATTCCTGGAAGTCAGAATAGCTTTTGGGAGTGTCAGACCCCTGCCAGAGACTGCATCTGTGTTGGTGCAGTGTTGGTGACCCAACACCGCAGAGTGACACAAAGGTAGGGGAGCAGCTCCAGTGAGACACCTTGTTGAGCTCCAGTGAGACACCTTGCTGGACCGAGTCCTCCTGGCCACTGCTGAAGCTAATTAGATTGACTAACTTGTTTCTTCTGCTCTGAGAGGTAGTTGGGTTAGTAAGACCTATCTTGCTGTATTAGGAGGGCCTAGATACCCCCATAGCACAGGGCCCACATCTGAGTCATTCCTGTATACTTGGGCAGTCCTACGTGGTGTTGAGGTGATGGCAGTATTTAATCATTCCTTTCTCTACCAGGTAGTGTTTCTGCTAGTTGGAGTCTGCTATGAAAGCTAAAGCTCCCTGTAGTCAAGAAAGTGTTTATGGGACTTTCCCCTCAAGCTGTGGCAGGTGAGTTCTTGGTGCCTCAACAAGTGCCCCTCCCATCCGTGAGAGAGATGAGTCTCTCCAGCAGCAGAAATAAAAGTTCTGGGAAGCACCACCTACAGCTTTAAAGTAAAATATGGCACTACAACCACATTAATGAGAGCAGCTGAAAGATTCAACATGTGACTGTCCAACAGATCTCTAGGGAAGGAAACACAGCACGTCAGGTTGGGAAAATCCTTGTCACACCTGAATAATAACAAGGACCTTCAAAACACTTTCTAAAAGTTAGAAGAAACTTATGCAACAGCTCATATCTCAACACATTATTGCACTGCAAGTTAGTTACATACAGCTCTTCCTATTTATTTGTTTCATGAACTGTGTGGGACAATACCAGGAAAAGACTCCTTTTTTTAACCTAGATAAATATTTCCTGAATTTCTTTGATTGCAGCTAGCTTTCGACTCATGTGCTCACAGACTGGCTCTTGGACTCTTTTCCAAACTCTCTCTTTTACTCCCTGTGTGCCTTCATACAGATCGCATGCAGACTGCTGGACTAACAAGATAAACTGGAGCTCTGCATGGTTTATGTAACATTGGTGCTGTACAGATACCAAAACTGAGGTGGAGAAGTGAAGTGCTCTAACTAAAGAAGGCAGCATTAGTGCTGGGATTAGAATCCATTTATAAGACGTGATTCAGACACCTAAATTTAGGTGTGTACAGTGTAGGTGTCTATGATGAGGCAGCTGTCTATGGCACCATTATCATAAAGGAGGTCGAAGGGTCGGTTTGGCTTCCTAAATCATAGGTGTCCTGTGCTATATGAAACTCCCAAGGGCAGCTATGACGCAGAGCTCACAGGCAATTTGTGTCCTGCTGCAGGGCAAAGATCCTGCTAGAGGCCAAGCAGGATGTTCTTGGGCTAGGGGCTCCATTTACACACATGGGCATCTATTACCATTTGAGATGCCCTAGGAAATCCAAGGTATGTACAAGGCTGGAAGACATGGCACAGGACCTCTGTGAGACATGTGCCATTCTGACAGATAAATATGCTTGTCCAGGCAAGGCACCCTGGCCATCTCAACTGGCACTAGATAAATATGTGAGAGTGAGCAAATGGTGATGCAGATATCCTTGTCCAGGCAATTGAATCACATCCCTAGTCAATGTAGTTGGGAATGCAGACACTGACAACAGCTCAATAATCCACTAGACTCATCCACTGCAAGGGCAGGTTCCCCAGGAGACATGGGGAGGATTCATGGACACTGGGTCTAGTGTCTGCACTAGAAGTATCTTATCTTGCTTAGTGTCCAGTTGCTGTTCCAGAAGAGTAAATGTTTCCTGTGGGTCCTATGTCATATACACAGTCTTGCATGGACATCCCAGAGGTGAGGAGGCATCTCAGACAGTACCAGGCAATTTTTGCCATTTTTAGGCAACTGAATCCTACAGTAGCTCACCATTGGTTATAATGGCACCCTCACCACCAAACTCACACATAGACACTCACGCTGTAGACACCTCATTGTACAAGCCTTGACCTGAAATCTTCACCTCTAGCTCTGCTCGGAGACTGCCACGCTGTAACATTTCAGACTACAGGCTGTTCCCTTACTTTGTGTCTACCACCATGGGCCCCTGATCTCAGCTCCTTCCCACAGCTATGCTGAAATACAATCACTGAATCATAGAATCGAATCACAGAACATACTGAGAAGAGATCCACAGAGATCATCGAGTCCAGCTCCTGACTCCACACAGGGAAACCTAGAAGTTAAATCATATCTCTGAGAGCTTTGTCCAAATGCTTCTCAAATACCAACAAGCTCGGGGCCATGACCACTTCTCTGGGGCACTCGTTCCAGTGCTTGACCACCCTCTCGGTGAAGAACTTTTCCCTAATGTCCTATCTGAACTTCCTCTGATGCAGCTTTGAGCCATCCCCACGCATCCTATCACCAGACAGCAGAGAGGAGAGATCAGCACTTCCCTCTCCACTCCCCCTGATGAGGAAGTTGTAAACAGCAATGAGGTCACCCTTCAGTCTCCTCCTCTCTAAGCTGAACAAACCTTGTATCCTCAGCCACTCCTCATGCCCTCTAGTCCTTTCACCATCCTTGTTGCTCTGCTTTGGGCACATTCTAATATTTGTATATCCTTCCTATAACTGTAGATCCCAAAACTGCACGCAGTACTCAAGGTGAGGCTGCACCAATGCTGAGTGTAGTGGGACAATCACTTCTTTTTACCAGTTAGCTGTACTGTGCCTAATGCACCCCAGGATATGGTTGGCCCTCTTGGCCACCAGGGCACATTGATGACTCACATTGAGCTTACCGTCAACCAAAACCCACAGGTCCCTTTCTGCAGGGGGCACTCCAGCCTCTTGTCTCCCAATCTAAATGTACATCCAGGATTACACCATCCCAGGTGCTGAATACCCTCCTGCAGAATTACAAGTTACAATTACTCTAGTTACAAGTAGTAACTAAAACACACGTCACTATTGAGAGAATAACAAGCCTACCTCCTTGATGCTGAGCAAATCTACCTTCAGAGAAAATGCCTATGAGGAAATTCCCATTTGCTATTTCAAGTCCCCTGCAACACCCAGGATCACAGTGCCATAGGGAAAGGAGCCCTTAACTTTTTCTCCCACTCTCACCTCTTTAATGACTTCCAGATCTCTTCAAGAACTCTCCAGAGCTCTCTCATTTAAGCCTCTCCAGCTGCTGAACTCCCAAGTTTTTCCTGCCTTATTGATTCAACCAGATCTGCCTGAAAATGGACAAAAGGTGGTGAATACCTGGTTCATGTACGAGTTTCAGAGTGTTGTTCTCTGCTGTGTAGAGAGAGTATCCTCAGACGGAGTCCTCCAAGTGTCATTAATTCTGCTTCTGCTCAGTGTGCCCATGGTATCATCTGATTTTTTTATTTTTGTACGATTTCTAACGTATCTCATTATTACCTTGGCACCTGGGGACTGTGATTTGCAGGAAAGGTTCTGTTCCAGGCCAGGCTGAATTATATTACAGTTCCAAGTCATGTTTGGAAACAGCTAATAGTGGCTTGTTATTTTTAGATTTTTTTTTCTGTTCTCTCAGTTCAGATCTGTCCTATTTAAACTCTATTTTCAAAAAATAGATATTTTAGACCAGCAATAGTTTTCACTCAAATTTTGGGGTATATTTTTACTGCTTATAAAAAGAGTTTTCAATTTGATTGCTTCCACTTTGATTTTTCTAAATCTGTGGTATAATTATTTTGGACCTAAATCTGTATCTGTTTTCTATGGTGTGACAGTATCTCTCAGAATAAGGACTGAATTCCCATCTAAACCCTTTGTTCACAGGGGAATTTTTTCATATATCCAGTCATACCTATTTCTGACATGTGAATATGAGCAGTTCAGCAGACACCAGTCTTTTTGAGGGCTCTGCCCCTCAGCCTTTGCTATTTATTTGTGTGCTTCCAGATTTGCTCTAATTCACAAAGCCAAATTCAGTGACCCCCAATGCCTGAAAATGGCTGGGGCCACTTCCTGAGCTAAGAGAAGCAGAGGGAGTAGAATTTGGCACCTTCAGTAGCAGTAAACAAAAAAACCCTGCTTTCTCAGTATTATCTCACCTGAACCCACACAGGCTATTGCCCTACGTGGAGCTAATTTTGTCTGAAACCCATGGTTCTAAAAAATGAGAGGGGGGGGAAAGGTGATTTGTAGGAAAAATGTACAGTAGATTTTCCAAGGCAGCTGCCAAAATTGTCATACACACATACACATGGAGGGAAACATAGTGCAGTACTGATGCTAGATCCTCTCTCAAGCCATTTTTAGCATCTTGCTAAGTGATGACATTCCCAAAGGAAGGGGGTGTACTCTGTAGTATACATTAAGTGTACCAACAAAGTATGGAATATATTAATATGCCATGCAAAATTGACTTGGCAAAGCCAAAAACAAAGGTCATGTTTATTTTCCATTTCACGGGTATCTCTGGTGCAAGCACAGTTATTATTCTGGTTTTGATTACTGCTACAAGCTGATTGTAACACTGGGGCCATGTAAGCAGACACTTCACAGGGTGATACATAACAAAGGAGCCATCTGCCACCTGCCATGCTATCGTACATACTATAGCAATGTCTTCACAAAATATTTTCCCTAGAACATTTTTAAATCTACTTGATTTTTGACTGCCAGAAATATCAGCTCCCATTTTTTGCTGCTCGATTTCTTTAGAGAGTAGCTGTGCAACGGAGCATGGCAGCTGATGAAAAATCTGACCTGCTTAATGGAGGGGTTAGGGGTTGCAGAAAAGGAAACAAGCATATTCTTTTTTCTTGGTAGCTCACTATTAGAAGCTTCCTCAATGCTGTCCCAACACTTATAAAGACTAATATTGCAACTGCTGCAGGTAAATTTACAGACAGGGAATGAGAAAGCTAGAATGACAACTTTAAAAAAAAGGGCTGCAGCTGGAAATATGGGGCTTGATTCTTGTCTCTCTTGTTCTTGTATAAATCAGGATTAACTTACATTTTAAAAGAAAGAACTTACCCTGTTAAAAATTTGTGAGATCAGACTGTGGCTCCTGATCTGGATGGGTGTAAAAGATCTAGTCAAAAAAGGAACAACTATTATTAGAATTATAGAATCATAGAATCGTTTAGGTTGGAAAAGACCTTTAAGATCATCAAGTCCAACCATTAATTAGTCTGTATTTACTTAAAATATTTATAAAGTGCATTAGTATGTTAGCTTGAATACATTTGTCTTGCAATAAAATCAGAAATTCCACGTAAGAGAAAGGATTGTAATTTAAATTGTTTCCACATCTCTGGTAACTCAAGCAGCCCTCTTTTCTCTTCAGCATGAGACTACCCTATATAGGGTATAAAAGCATGTGTAGGTAACATTGAGTATTTGGAGAGTCAGGAGTATTTCAGGGACAATATGAGAGGAAATCCCCATCCCAGTTTTGGCTTTACCTGCTAATCTTGCCTTCCAGCCATGTGTCACACTGTTTTTTGTAAGATACATCCCTGGCAAAGATAGGCGCTGTATTTCTGCTGAGTTTTCAAATAAGCGGGAGCAAGCGAGCCAGTAGCTTGCAGCCAGGTACACAACTAGCCCTGCTGCTTCATGTTTCAAATATTAGACTGTACTGATGCAGAAAATGTGCAGATGCTGCAGCTCCATATTTGTAGGTTTTGCAGGCTGATCTCCTATTTGGTTCAGGAGAGTTTCTGAGAAATTTCAACTATCTAGCAGGGCTCGGAAATTTTGCGATGAAATAGGATGAGTTTGTGTCCTGATCGTGTTTTGCTAGTAAAAGAAAAGAAAGATGGAAAGTTTATTTATGTGGCTGACACATCACAGATGGTTGCAACCATTTCCCAGCTATATGCTTGCCTTACTTTTTCCTAAATTAGCATTAATCATAACTCAGTCTAGTGAGAATTGCCTCAGGAGTACTGTAAGAATTGTGATCTAATGGCCTGGAGAGCAAGAGCCCAAGTGCTGGAAAGTCAACACAAAGTGCCTCTCACAGCTATAAAAGCCAGCTTCAAAGGGATTAAAACTGCTAAAAAGCGTATCTGGGCCATTGAAAAAAAGCATGTAAGATGTTTGCTACCATACCAAGGCTAATGCCAGAAAAAGATAATCCTTTTTCCATTTTTCTTTTTTTTCATTTTACTCTATCTTCTTAGAGATCAGAGAGCCAAAACCACACACACTATTCACAGATTTATGCTGGAGCATAACGTTGCTTCCTGTTTTGCTAGTTCTTCCTTCCGTAGTAATTCCTATCATTTGATTTGCCTTTTGCTTTCCACCGACGTTTTCAAAGAGCTGAATGCAGAGACTGTAGGATCTCTTTCCCCAGTGGTAATAGGTAATTAAAACCCCATCATTGTGCAAGTATACGTAGGATTCTTTTTCTCCAAAGCATTAGTTTGCATTCCTTAATTTAATCTAGTTTGAACTCATTACAGGCCTTCTTTCTCAGCTCATGGCTCCTGCTTCTTACATGCACATCTGTCTTTCTCTCCTTCTCCAGACACAACTGAATATAATAATGTTGGCTTTGACACAACTTCCTAGCATGGATGTTTAAAATATAGGTTTCTTTCCAGCAAGCCAAGGCTTCAGCCACCACAAATTTCATTGCCAGACTTCTGCCCCGTGCTACTGACAATAGGGACTGGAGTGGGGTCCCTGTGAAGACTGCCACCGTGAACAGCATCTTGTTCAGTTCCTGCTTGCACCAGGCAATCCTGTTCAACTGCCTTGGTCATCTTCATTTACTGAAGGGTCCCTTAGTGCAGTATTGCTACTCGGAAAGATGGTGCGAGGGTGAAACTGCTCTATTACAGCCCTCACTGTCAGGGAGCAGCAGTGGCTTGCTCCACTTGGGGAGGGAAGCTGGGAGCCACGAGTGACAGCAAGGCAGGCAGGAGCAGGGACCTCGCCAACGAGAGTGCAGTCCCACAGTACTCAAACACAAAGAGCAGAGCAAGTCCAGTGACATTAACCCAAGTCAGCTGAGAGTGCAAACTGGCAGGGTGGTCTGTAGTGACAAGGCAGGTTTGAGGTCAAGCTGGGAAGCCAAGGGAGCAAGGCAGGGTCAGAATCAGCAAGGTACAAGACCAGGCACAGACATACCTACAACATAGCTCAGGCAACGACCAAGGGTGAGTGCCTGAACTTTAATGCAGCTCCTGAGCCAAGAAGGGGAAGGCCCCCTTGACAAGGCTTCTCACAGGTTTCCCACACAGCTCTTTTCACAGCAGCCTGATCCCAGGATACACACCTTCACCATATCAGGGCTGGCCTTCAACACACAGGCCACTAAACCCTTGGGGTGAGGAGGGAAGAAGCTGCAGAGCCTCTTAGTGCAATCGGGACCCTGACACTCATATCTTCATCCTTTTCTTCCAAAAGAGGCTCAAGATCACCTCTGCTCCAAAGGTGGTACCTGAATATCAAATTGCTAGTGGAAGATGGAAGTGCTTACGAGGGTCGTCAGGTTAGCACTGGAACAAGTACCACCAAGTTCCTGGGACGACATAGTCCTTGAACCCTCTGGGTCTCCTCTGAGGAACTGATTCAGATTTCTAGCTGCTTTACATAGTTTATTGGTCCAGACAACTATAACGGATTTCTCATTCCCTCCTGAAAACTCAGTATAAAAAGAGATTCCTGGTCCCTTGCCAATATCTCAGTCACTATCAGAAGTAATTAAAAACTCTGTGTTCCTCTCTGAATGATCATAAACTGGTCATCTCAGGAGATAATCTATGGCAGAAATTCATTGTAAGTCATAGCCATAAAATTCTATATTCTTTCATTTGGAAATAACTTAAATAACATAGAAACGACAACAAAGAATTTTCATCCTATGTTACCAAGGATCAGTTCAACTAGTACAAATTTCTAAACAGAAGGCTCTGAGCTTGCACACAGGAAAAGGTGCAGAGTATTAATCTTATGAGTAAACCACTGATTGAACCAAGCAGTTCACTCAGAATAAGGTTAAATCTGTGTTTTATGTGCATGGGACCAGGCCCTTGGATTACATATTCTGTATTAATTTGCTACATTCTCCCCATTTTAGACACAATTCCTTTCTAGTGTGGTAAACAAGCCTTTTGAAGCCAGTGTGAAAAGGCACTTGAAAGCAAGCTGTCCCTGTCTCAGAGGGGGGTTTCCTTGGAAGTCTAAATCATTATTTTTGTGGTGATAGCTTAATTCTTAATAGCTTAACTCTCAGGCAGAGTTCATAGAGGGCTGAGTTCAGAATGTATAGAGGTAATCTAGCTACTTACATGAAAGCGGATCTAATTAGAGCTCAATACCTTTAAAATTGCTAAATTATGCATGGTGTCAGGATAGGTTGTGTGGACTGAAAGTCACCACTGGCATTCCTGGTGGAAAATAATTATTACTCTAGTTTATATGTTTGCCTTGCTCTCACAGTGGGAAAGACTGCGTTTGCTGCTTGTGAAACTGTATGGAAGGAATGCAGATGCAGGGTGTTGTATTTTTTTCGGCCAAGCTTGTGTCATTCTGTTTCAAATTCCAAAATAAGGTCACAGCAAATTTTCTGCATCCAAGTGTGAGCTTCTTTTTTTGCTGCTGCAGTTGCCAGAAATGCGAGCAATTGTAAATTTCCACACAAAGTTGAATCCAAAAAGGACAGCACAGATTTTCCATAGCACCTGTCAGGCAAGGAGTCACATCCACTGACTTCAACAGACAAAAAGCTATAACACCGAGTGCTTTAGCTATTGACTCTGGTAAGAACAGCAATAAGCCAAGTTTGAGAGTTTTTGACAGTCTCATCTAGAAAATAATACATAAGGATAAAAATACAAAGGAAAGAAGAGCTTGGAAGAGTTTGGAAAGTACTTAAAAGCACGCTGGGGAAGAAAGATTTAAACAGTATAGAAGGAAAAAACATCCATGTTTATCACACAAGAATTATACAAACAGTTTCTCTTAAAGTGTTCAGAGTATGGTGAAAGCCCATTGCCTGAGATGCTTCAGGTGGAATTAGTGCACCTGGGGGTACAGCATAGGGAACAACTCATGCTAGCAGATGAAAGGTCACCATAGCTTTCCTATCTAGCCTATTCATCCCTGGGTATAGACTCTGAAAACTATATTTTGATTTTTTAGGTGTTCCCTCCAATGAAGCTGGGTTTTAACACGGAAAAACTATGCTCAGTAGTTACTTTTTTTTTTGCTTTTGTTGGCTTAGATTACAGCCATAACCTTTCAGTGAAATAAAGGCAGAAAAAAGATGCAAAGGGTCACATTTTCTCAAGATTGCCCTCTCTCAAGTGACCTAATATGTTTTTAATTCTCTCTTTATGTTTCTCCCTCTTGCTAAATGATGAGACTAACAAGCCTCTTGATTGTTTTCTTAAGGCATGATATCTTTTGATGGCCATATTTTTATAGTAAGCACCTGGCTTTATTCCCAATTGGTCAAGCTAACGCATGCTAAAATTTCTTTGGTATTGCTTAATTTGGCACACTTGATTTTGACCAGCTTTCAGCTGGAGATCTTTTTTAAAAACTACAGGAATAAGACAGTGAAAAAATCTTGAATAAAATATTTATACCATCACTGCTTAAGACTTTCTCTCTGTTTAACTTTTTGAGACAGTATAATGCAGTTACCAGATATGAAAAGCAAAGGGAGCTACCGTCACAGTTTCCAACAGATCATAGATTTTGATAGAATATCTGATTTAAACATAGTCAGAAAATAGTAAAACAAACTCAGAAAATTACTGTTTTCTGAGTAAGAAAAAATTACAGGTTTGGTTTAATGCTCCTGCTATCTGAAAACTATAAAGATTTTTTATTATTCATTCAGAAGCGTATCTGAATTGGGAATAAATACCAAATTTAAAAAGTAGTTAATTTCCTCAGAAGCTGATTCCAAACTCATGGTTATGTGAAGATCAGGTTCAAGACCAGCTGCGGAACCTGAACATACGTGAGTCCATGGGACCTGATGAGGTGCATCCCAGGGTACTGAGGGAATTGGCTGATGTAGTTGCCAAGCCACTCTCCGTCATATTTCAGAAGTCACAGCAGTCAGGCAAAGTCCCCAGGGACTGGAAAAAGGGAAACATCACACCCATTTTTTAAAAGGGTAAAAAGGAGGACCCTGGGAACTACTGACCAGTCAGCCTCACCACCCTGTGCAGTAAGATCATGGACCGGATCCTCCTGGAAGATATGTCGAAACATATGGAAGACAGGGAGGTAATTAGAGACAGCCAACACGGTTTCGCCATGGGCAAATCGTGCCTGACTAACCCAGTGGCCTTCTATGATTGACTGACTGCATCACTGGACAAGGAAAGAGCTGCAGATGTCACCTACCTGGACTTCTGTAAGGCCTCTGATACGGTCCCCCACAACATTCTTACCTCTAAATTGGAGATGTATGGGTTTGATGGATGGGCTGTTAGACAGATAAGGAATTGGCTGGATGGCTGTGTCCAAAGAGTTACAGTCAATGGCTCAATGTCCAAGTGAAAACCAGTAATGAGTGGTGTTCCTCAAGGGTCTGTACTGGGACCAATACTATTCAATGTCTTCATCAATGGCATAGGCAGTGGGATTGAGTGCACACTCAGCCAGTTTGCAGATGACACCAAGCTGAGTGGTGACATTGATACACCTGAGGGAAGGGATGCCATCCAGAGGGACCTTGACAGGCTTGAAGAGTGGGCCCACTTTTTACCATGGCCTGTAGTGACAGGACAAGGGGCAATGGTTTTAAACTGAAAGAGGGTAGATTTGGATTGGACATAAGGAAGAAATTTTTTATGATGAGGGTCATGAGACAATGAAACAGGTTGCCCAGAGAAGTTATAGCTGCCCCATCCCTGGAAGTGTTCAAAGTCAGGTTGGACAGGGCTTTGAGCAACTTGATTGAGAAGATTATGTCCCTGCCTGTGGCAGGGGGGGTGGACTAGATGATCTTTAAAGTCCCCTTCCAACCCAAACCATTCTGTGATTCTATGATTCTATATCAATGGAAAATGCTTGCTGATTTTTGGTGGTGGTGGATTGGGATCTTTTTCCTTTTCTCTAACTTTCTTGTATAATTTCCTAATTTCTACCTTTTTGCTGTGATGCACTACAAATGGCAGATGATAAACTGTATTAGAGATATTGTAAACAAGAGGGAATATAGTTACATTATTATAAAACCCAATAGGTGGGCTCCTTGTTATTTCGTTAAACAGACCAAGAATCCAAAGGGCATGGAAATGAACTGTCCTCTGATTTCTGAAGGGGGTCCATCTAGCTCCAGGGAAAAAAGTAATTGACAGAGCAATTGTGGACATTTGACTTGTACTGCCTTTGTCCCAGTAGACAGAGGATTTCAAAGTGCAGGAATGTGACTGACTATTAATAAATGTGACTATTAGTAGACACCAAATTCTTCACTCAGAACTGCTTCTAAACTGAAAAAGTGGCCTGAAGGCTGAGACATAATGGCAAGCTAGCGCGTGATCACTTCTACACATGGAACAGACAAGACTGCATGTAGTGATGCTTGCCACATTTTTGTGACATCGCAAAAGCCCCAACAGAGCATCCAGAACAGGGAAGGTTAATGTCAGCTACCTGATTTTTCATGGAGGCCTCCTAGAAAGTTGGAAGGAAGCATCCATGAAAAATCAGATAAGGTCTGTATGCAGAGCTCACGCTCAACTCAAATCAAGAACTGAAAACAAAGATGTTCCCTTGTCTAAATTTCTTCAAGGGCTCAGTGTGTAAGGCATCAGAGTATGGCTAACACATCTATCATATCACGCCTGTCGAAGGAGGAGTTATAGACTAGCTTAAAAAACCGATCATAGCCTGCTATCAGCACAGAAAGCTATAGAGAGAATACCCATCCATCACCCTTCACTCCAGGACTCCGTTAACTCCCAACAGCCTTTAGCATTCCTGCCCCTCTTCTTTCCTCACAGTGAGACAAGTTTGACCCTAAGGTACATTTATGCTTTTTCAATGAAGCAAATGAGGTCACACAGATGAAACTGAGAGCAAGATTTCATCCATTATGCTCAGTTCATCTTTTCACCTTTATATTACCATAAGCAGGGCTGTCTCTTGTTAACAACAGGTTCAAGTCAAGTCTAGGATGTTAGATATTTTACTTAAGTTTCAAGGGGCTCAGAAAGCGTGCCAGATATCTCTGAGCCCAGGATTCCTGTTCAGATAACTACCAAACTAATTTCTGAATATAGGAGCAAAGGAAGCAAAAGGAGACAGAGAGGATCTGGGGGCAGCACTGAGTTCTGTGGCAGTCCTGTGAGATCTGTGCACCACCGGTCAAAGAGAATAATTTTCAAAGGCATTAGGAAAATCAGTTGTAAGAGCCATGGAAGCAACTCACTTGTTCAGACCCTTGGTCACTATATTATTCATGTACCTATTTCCAAGGTGAGTCAGAACACTTCCTTTTTGTTTTGCACACTTACATCTGTCACGACCCACCTGGGGGGAGGGGGAAGTCAAATCATGACACCGAATATGTCATATGAAGGGTGTGAGTCTGGCGTGTAGCTAAGGGAAAAGACGTGGCCTTCCTGTTGAGTCACGAGGTTCAGAAAGGACCCCCTTGCTTTCTAAACTTCTCAGAGAGGAGGCTAGGTGCGGCTGGATCCAGTCTTAGTCTCAGACTTGGTCAACGGTTGATGGCTAAGGGTTATGAGGACGGTAAGGGCAGCCACATGGCAAAGTCAGCGTTTGCCTGCCAGGTCCCTGTCCACCCCACCTGGGAGTGACTCAGATTCGCAAATTCCCTCGGACTAAATTAAGGTGAAACGACACCAATCAATTAGCCACTTTACTTGTGGTGGAAACAACTTGAACGTGGAACGCGTCAACTTGAAAAACTTGGAAAGCATAAAGGGTTGGGAACGGTGGGATCTTATTGGAACATTTATAAGAAGGAAAGGAAAGGGAGGAAAAGGAAAGAGAGAGAGAAAAAAAGAAAGGTATCACCACCCTTGGATCCTGCGATGACGATGACAGGCATGGCAATCCTCCAGTGATGGACATGCACCTGGTTCCTTGGGGGCATGTCTTTTATATTCTAGTCCCTGCCTCCGGTTAGGCCCCTTGAGGGCTTATATGGTTCTTGTTCTAGAAAGTTCTCAATCTTCTGTGCAGATGCCGGGGGGGTGGTTGCGAGTGGTCTCTCGGGTGGTCGTAAACCCCTTCCTCAGATAAACTCTGTGTGATCTCTGGCCACATACGGTGAGTCGTTATGTATGGTACATCAGAACAGGAACTGCGCGTCCTCCGACAGGCTCTCCACGTCCCGTGCTAGCCAACCCCTGCCATCGCCATGCAAACCACGCCTTGCCTCACCACAATGTTTGAGACATTAAGTCTTCCAGTCCCTCACAACATCCTAACTTTTCTTCTCGTATAGACGCATTTGATACCTGCATCATTTGGTAGAGTCTTTTACCGTCATAGCAGAAGAAATAGGTGGCTAATACAACATCTCCTGTCTGAGATTATCATACTTGACCAAGGGATTAGCTGGGCATCTACCCTGTGGGTTAATAACTCAAGGGGAAGGAACTATTATAGCTCCTAGCCTTGCTTTAGGATGGCACTTCACCTCTTGCCTTGCACGTCAGTCTTAATTGTCCAGGCAGAAGGAATAATCAGTTCTTATGTTCCCTGCAAGCTGGCAGCCTGAATTGTAATCTGCAGCCCAAGGGCAAAGATCTCATCCGAGTCACCTTTATTCAAGATGAAAATCTAAGAAATTTTGCTTTAAAATCTTCTAGGTGAATTAAGCTAATACCTAACAGGACAGTATGCTTGTTCAACCACTTTTGCTAATTTCTCAGCACTAACAACTACATCAAATACATGTTCCACACATAAAACCCCTTGAGGAGAAAAGCAGTGAAGTGGGGGGGAAGGATTAGGATCCTGTTTTTATCCCCAAACAAGGACAACACCTGCCTTCTTCCTCCTCTGCCAGGTCTCTCATTCCCAATCCTGTCTCATATTGTGGTTATTCAGGCTGCAGGACCATAAACTCTGCACTGCAGCAGCATGTCACAGCTACATTTGCTAGCCACTCAGGGGCCAGTTCTGTCCTTGCTTCAAACTGTGCAGAAGGCAGGCTTCTCTCTTTCTGGCTTGCAGGTGATAAACAGGTATGGCCACTTCTTCTCCAGGGAACTCAGGATATTTCTGCTTGTGTCTGCATGTGCTCTCACTCTGCAGGAAGAATAAAACATCTATGGAGTGATGAGTTCTTGAATGCATTTTAAAAAAAACACTGATGACTTTTTGAAAAAAAAAAACAAACCAGATTTAATTAATAGTTGTTATAATCAACAGTGTTACGTAGGGGCTTCAAAATGTCGATGACAGCCTAAGTAGTGACTAAAACCAACAGATTTATGTTCTACATTAGCTACTCTTCAATAAGTTCTACATTTACTCTGATTTACAAAGCAAAATAAGATTACTCTCCCTCCCTTTCCCCAAGTGTCAGTTATTAAGCTCAATATTTCAGAGGTTATTAAAGCAGGTAGGTTAGCAGCCTTTACAAAGTATTCCTCATTTATTGATACCACTCACAGTTATATGAGCAGAACAAAAATTAAAAGGGCTACCGATCCTCCTCTCCAGGCCATCAGCCTCTCGCCGTGCATTTCCTACATCTTCTAAGCTAAGCAACTGTAGAATGTGACAGTCAGATGAAAATTGTCCCAGTGGTTATAATTCTTACCTGACCAGCCTGCAGTTCCTTACCATAAACTCCCGCTACGACCTTCCACAAATGCCAGGCCAGAACCTTGGGGTATTCATTGGATGCTAGCACTTTAGGAGGTTGTGGCTGCACCCATAAGCATGGTGCCTGGCTCTGGGAGCAGGCTCCACAGTCTGAATGCGGGGGTTTCCCTCTTTCTCCTTCCCCTGGACATGTGTACATCCCAACCATAAGTCTAATTCCCTAGACCAGGGCTGAGGAAAATGAAGGAGCACCGGTTCTGAGATGTGACTTGGAAGAAGGAAGGCAGTGGGCTGGACAAAACCTCCACAAGCCAGGAGTTGCAAATGAGATTGAAAATAATGAATAAGATTCAGAATGCGGAATCACTTGTAGTGAGGTGAAATAAGATGGGGAAGGAGTGGAAGGAACAAATAAGGTCAAGAACAGATGTTTGAGATGGGAAAGAGTAAAACCACGATTCTGCTGCAAGAGAGGAAAGCCAGACTGAACCAAAAAGTAGGGAGAAGAGTAAGAAAGCCTGAGTTCAGGTGGAAAGCAGAGCTATCTGCTTTTCACTTACATATAAGAAAAATACCCTGTGAAAAGGATCATTCTGGAGTCCTAATGTATATACTGCACATGATAGATTAATCCTACTCTAAGCATTGTTCTCTTTTGCTTTCATTTGCTGAAGCTAATTTGGTCTTTAAGTCTTTAACAAATCTGTGACTTCCCTCAGTTTTACCCCAAAACAAGGAAAGTGCTTGCTGTTTTTAAACTGAATTCTTTCCCTTCAGAGGAAGCCAAATACCTGCTGCTGACTCAAATGCCAGATGGTGCATTTGGATTTATTTAGACATGACCCACTTCACAGGAGGGAGTGTTGCCCATATAAGATGATACCTGTACCCCGTGGGTTTGCATGAGGGACCGAACTTCAGCAGGCTGATAAGGCTGAATGCAAAGCGATGCTGAGCCCAGCACTGTATACTGCAGGTGATTCATCGCATTAGCAGCTCAGCTGGATGCATCAGGCATCTAAATGCCTTCAAACGGGCAGCTTTTTTCCACATTAGGAACTAATAGTTCTTGCAAATGAATAAACTGCAAAAGTATCTTTCTGGACTGGATTAGGGAAGAAAAGAGTGCAGAGCCAGAGTGGAAGAAAGAAGCCTGTATTTCTTTTCATCCACATTTCTAGTTTCAGCCTTTCAGAGTGATATTTTGCACTCCATTTTGCTCTCCAGCAGTATAAAAACATCTGCTATGAGTCTCTAAAAGGCGACTGTTGCTAATCTGCCTAAAAAAGACACTGTAGAGACTGACTTTAAAATTTCCTGGCGTCATTTCTTAGCCGAAGGAGTGGTGAATGAGCCAGTCTTCTCCTGAAAGAAGATTAGGATGGTATGTAGTGTTTCATGCAGACAACAAAACAAAAATAAGAATCCATCCGTCTCATACGTAGTTGTGTGGAAAGATGTCTTTGCAGCATTGAGCTGAGCAAGAGGCATGTATTGCAATAAAACACAAATAATGACTCATAATGTTCATAAGGGCATTCACATTTCTCAAGCAATGCCATTCTCTGGAGTCTGCTCACTTATAGGTGTTCACTAGGGTGACGGTGTCTTACTGCAGTTGTTTTTCACCTACAACACTTAAAAGATCTCCTTGGGAAACAATTACTGGATTAATATGTCACATTTAGATCAAAATTACTGACTACCAGGACATAAATGTTAGAGGTAAAATCCTCAACTTACAATGTCTTCAAAGTCATTAATTACCTGCTTCATTTTGCAGCCACCTGATTTAGGATGTCGTGAGCTGGAGGGTCTCCAATGAGTGTTTCTAAATCCTCTTTGAAGACCCTTATACTTTGGACTCAATGGCATTGAGTTTAATGATTTAATCATGCACCCTATGGAAAGAGAACTTGCTTTTGTTTGCTCTTAAACCTGATACCAAATAATTTCACTGAGTATTCTGTAGCTTTTATACTGTGAGTAATAATGAACTGCCACTCCTTAATCACCTTCTCTGTACCACTCACGGTATTATAAAATTTATCACATCCCCCCTTTCCTTCCTACTGTTTGTTTTCCAAGTTGAAGGGCTCTAGATTCCTTACTCTTTTTCTGTGAAAGTTGTTCTATTTTGCAGATCAATGTTGCCATTCTTCTCAGCATCCTTCCCGCTCAAGTACAACCCTTTCGAGACGAATGGCAAGAATGTCATTAAATGTGAAATATATTTGTGAAAACAGAACATTAACTCCTACCATTTGTTTTCTATTTTTCAACACAATGTTAATCCCTGAGAGATCTTCTCTTTTAGATCATGATAGCTTTACATGCTTTTGGTAAGAAATGTTTCTGAAAGATTTTTGAAAATCCATATGTATGAACAACTGTAATTATCTGCTCATTGACACCTTCAAAAGACTGTAATAAACTTGCAAACAAAAAGAAACCTGAGCTGATTTTTCCCCTATATCTCACGTTTACACTTCACCCACTGACTGATTTTATTCTCAAAGTTTCTTCAAATTTGCTTGGTACAAAAGTCAGATTTACTGCCCTCAGAACAAACTCTGTAGCTCTTTGTAAGACTGATGCAGCATCTGCTTTTATTTTTAATGTCAAAAAGGCCTTCAGTATTCTGTCTGCAACTGTCTCAACCTTTGTATTCGTTTAAATAAGTGTCTAGATTTAAGGATATAAATAATGAATTAACCAGTGAGAGACTATGTACTTCATGACTGGAAAAAAGTTTCAAATAGACACTTTCCAAGCAATAATTTTCAGTCACCCATCGGTTCTTCTCCCACTTTCACTTACTTCCCTTTCTCTTAGTTCTCACACCTTGTACTTGATAGAAAAATACTATCTCCAGAGCAATAACTCAATAAAGTCTGCATATGGAGATTTCTTTTCACTTTAGCTTGAGTAATTCCAGCCTTGGAGGGAGGGTTGTAAGCTGTCCTTTCCACCAGAACCCGAAGGTAAATGCCATTTTTCTCTTATGGAAATTGACAGGAATAAAGTGCGGTGCAGTCTTAATATGAACATACTGAGGTGCCCATGTCTTCATCACTGCATTTACAAAGACCTGCCAAGTCCTGGCAACAAAATTCATTATAAAAAGAAAAAAACCAAACATATGCTAAAATCTGATTCTAAAAGTAAAGGATCTGGTGACTTATTGATTGAGGAATTAAGAGATGCTTCCAGGCTACTCCTAAGTATGTACAAATTATTTATTGCTACCCCGTAGTCCTTATTCAGAGAAAAACATACACAGGAGTCTCTAAGCTTGAGAGATCTCCTCACAGAATTTTCTATACATTATTTTGAAAGTCTCTTCACCCACATTGTGCAATGCTTTGCCTCCAGCCCAAGCTCTCAAGTATTTCAGACAATATCTTGAGAAATCGGTCAAAAGTGAGAGGTTTTCAGGCGGAATCCCTCTGATTTTGTACTTGGGTGGGTACAGGAAAGCCTAGAGCTCGCAGTGGTAACATTCAGTCCACGAAGCAAAACAAGTCAACCCGCTGCAAATGGTTTTCTGAAGTTGCAGGGAGTTCAGCATGGCAAGACAGTGATAGAGCTCCGGCCATTTCCTTGTCAAGTGGAAGAACAGCGCAGCAGCACCCAGCTGCAGTCTTTGAACAGAGCAGCCTTGTGTTATGGCACTAAACGGGAAACTGAGAAACCAGGGAACAATTTTACCGCTTGCAGGCCTCCGTGACCATGTAAAAATCTCTTTTAATCTCCATCTGTGAGTTCCCTGATGCAGGAAACGGGTTAATAGTGTGGCAATCTGAAAAGAGAAGGGCTCTTTTTCTCAGCTAAGCCAACATGTGTCACAGGTATCAATGCCACACTTGGCAGAAATATTTCAAATGTTGGCAAGCAAGATCCACAGGTTTAAAGAGCTTTTAATTAACATTGTCCTGCCTCACAGGGACAGTGAGAGGATGAATACACTGAAGATGTAAGGTGCTCCTCTAGTAATAGGACTCACATGAGTATAAATAAAACCCAGTTCCATTTTTATAGAATATTCTACCATCTGACTGATTGAAATGAACATATCATATAGTCCCTGAGATCATCACCTGCAGACCTATGTAACAGTAGAAACTGCTTTTCAGGAAAAATATTAATTGCATCCTATTATTAGCCATGAAAACATCCTTCAGTGTTATGACTCATGGTTCTTGTCATCAAGCTAAATGCTGTGCAATGTATTTCCTAAAAGCAATACCCTTAACTTTATTCAATGCAGTGGTTGTGTTAGCATGGTTAAATGCTGGCTCTCCAAGGTTTTATTATGAAATAAAATGGGCACATTTGAAAGGACTTGAATGGTATCACATGTATTTGGACTTCTGCAGTGGAGGGCTGATGCTGCCATAGCAACAAAGTCTCTGGATTGTTTGAATTTGAAACCACCGCAGTTAAACTCCCTGTTGTCACAGAGAACAGCTGTATCACTAGCCTGCGGTCACCATAATTTTTGCAACTACAGTTGTCTGCAGTATGGTCCATATTTATGTTATTAGGGGCTGTATTTCCCTAGGCTTTTACATTCAGACTGATGCTTCTGTAGTCCTTCCTCCCACCTGACCGAGAATTTTGTCAACACCAGATTTTCAGAAGATAGAGCTGCATGTACATGTCTGTATTTATACACCTGGATACCAAAGCTGTGACTGAAGTTGGATATTTCAATAGTAATATTGTCTTGGTGTTGCTATTATTTGATTGTAAAGTATAATCACTGGACTTATAAATAAACGTATACACATTTTTGCATCTTATTTTATATATTTGTATGTATATATTGCAGCCCCAATCACAAACTAGGGGCAGTAAAATAAGCCTTTTGCCAGACACATGCTTCTGATACTTCTATTCTTTTCTTCTTGGGCTTAGCAGAGGTCTGGTTTAGGAGATTGCCTCTCTGCTTAGAAACTGTAATGTTTGAAAGCTTATAGATGAGATATTTTACATTTCTGCCTTTCCCAGCATTAAATTAGTTTTTGCAATATCACGCTTCAGATGCTCAGGCTTTATCACACTTCTTAAAGCACTAATTATCTTTTTCAAACACTGATCTTTTTCATATGCTCAACCTTTATAACAATTGCATTTACCAATTTTGTGAACAAATACTATTACAACAATATGAAGAATAGATATCAATTTTGAATCCTTTTAATGTACTGGGTTTACATCTTTTCATTTCTCAACTGGGAGTACTTTCCTAAGTAATACCATATTTTCTCTATTTATCTACAGGCATTGCTACTCTAAACTTGTCTCTTCCTGCTCTCAGGCTGTTTATGCCACTCTGGTGGAGTAAAAGCTCTCTTTAAACGTAGATTATATTTTCATCTATTTTGAGGTCTTTTTATGTACAGTAATTGGGGTTAGGTATCTTCAAGTTGAAAGAGAATCAGGTGCTCTAGAGTATTTTCCAGCCCCTCTGTAATTTGCAATTTTTCACAATCAGAAATGGTGTATTACAAAAGAGCTGTTACCTATTAAAATATTTCTGGTGGGAATTCATTAGTGAAAATTTACGTTCCATTAGTGAAATTTCCATTAGTGAAATTAGTTATGTAGCCAACATAACTATCTACTAAGTGTGGGACCAACATTCCTGTCCTGCCTGCCTCGTAACTGGCTCACAAGTCATAGCAGAACTTCCGACCACCGCTACCCCAGGGAAATAAAATGGTAGTATTTTTGGATATAGAGTCTCTGCTACAAAGCAGAAACTTGCCTGTGAGGGGAAATTATCCATACAGCTATAGGAATATAGTTACACTGCTACTACTGAGATGGTGTGACAACTTCTGTAGGCAGTTTCTCCCAGGATTTGGAATGTCTCTTTTTAGTTTAATTTATGTCTCTCCAAAAGCACTTTAAGCCAAAATGAAAACAGGCTTAAAATCACATAGAGGTTCACAAGGGGACTAAAATTAACACACTCTTAATGATATAACTAAACCAATAGAGATTATAAACTTCCCCAGAGAAACACATCCTTAAATAAGTTCTTCAGTTCTGCATTAGAGGTTCTTTCTCCCCCATTAATAAAAGAAGTGTGTAAAACACAAACTCACTCTCACATAAGCTGTTATATCTCATGGTACCCCACAGAATGGGATGGCTAGACAGTGGGTGTTGCATCTATATGCGTTATCACAACAATCCTGAATACAGGCGTTTCAGAGCAACAGGTACCCCCTAGCTCTCCTTACTGGGGATTTGTATTTCAGTTCTGACACTGAGACCCTGTTGGTGTTCGGGGAGCACTGGGCATCCAGGCTGCTGCGTTTTCCCTGTCTAGCACCAAAGGTTCTTTGACCTCAGTGCAATAGTGTGGAAAATAGATTGTGAAGCTCAACCCTCACTCAGGTTTTTAAAAATAAACACCTTTTTATCTTGTGGCCAGAGGCTAGCACAGGCTGTTCTATTGCTCTCAATAAATTTCCATCGCCTCTAAAGATTAACCAGCTTGGGAGCTTTTAATATATCATCATCATTACATTTGCCTTTGGTAAATTTACCTAAAATGTCTTTCCAGAGGACTAAATTGCAGCATAGCAAGGGAGATGAGAAATTGCTACTCACAAGCTACTGCCTTGCAAAGGTTAGCTTATAAAAATGTGTGCTGACTTAGGCAGTATTATTCATTGCCGTTTTGGGGGATGAAGATTTGGTTATATTAAGATTTCTTACACATCCAGGAGTGTCCTCACACATACATAAATAAGAGAAACTGCTGAGCTCTGAAAATAAATCACTTAGTTTTGCTTGGAGATTTTTAGGGAACTCTAAGGACTGTGAAGAGAGAAAAATTGCTTAAAATACTTCCATTTGTCTTAAGAAAAGTCAGTTTTCAGTGGGCAGTGGGATACACAGACAGTACTTCATCAGAGGCACCTTCCAAGGATAGTCAGGACACAGCACTGAAGAAATGAGTCCAGTGCCAGTTCTTGGTTGACAAACTCAAGGTATTTTGGAAAAATCAGGTACCCAACATCTATGTAGAGAGCTTGGCCTGTCGATGACTGTTCTTCCTTGGACTAAGTGTGATAAAGGATTGTGGTAGCAGGGAACCAGTTTCATGAGCCTGGCAAGTAAAAGCAGTGCTGGAGCTCAGTACTCAGCCTCCAACGTTATGCATCCATTTGCTCACCTACAGAATAGAAGGAGGAAAAGCAAGCTGAGGAAACCTAATGTTGAGGTCTTCACTCAGCCAGGTTTTACAGTTTTCTGACAACACTTTAGTTTTCAAAACATAAAAACCATGTAGAAAAGAACATTTATACATTATCAAATGGTCTGAAGTCTTATGGATGCATTCAGATGTTATAGGAGTCATTAACATGTCACAATGGTAAAGAAAATGTCTAAGTTCTTCTGGTGATATGGGACTTAAAAATGATGGCAATATGTTCCTATTATTTAGTTTGCTTCAAAATTTTATTATGTGGAGCTGCACATCCCTAGAATTTTACATGCAAATTAGTGCCTCTTAATTCTTCCTCCCATATGAACCAAAGCATTAACTGGGCCACATTTTCAATAAGTGGAGCTCCATATGCGTACATCTGTGCTTACATGTGCAAATCCCAAAGCTGCGCTTGCAGCTGAATGTTTTGATATCTGTTATTTGCATGAAAAATGTTGTCACTAAGGGTAAAAACATAAGTATGTTTTGTATCAAATTATAGGCCTCAGTTTCCTGGAAAGATTTGAGCATATCAATTAATATAAATATGAATAATATATCGCCTGATAAGTTATCTCCTTTTGGGTTCATTCAAGTGGGAGAAATCGGCTCCATAGTTGGGAAACTACTTATCATTTGGATGGTAAGACACCCAAACATTATATGCTGGTCCAAAACATTGCAGTGTCATTGCGCTCCCTGAATCACGAAAGGCATGTTGGATTGTTTCAGGCAGCTTTTGTTGCAGGGACCCTCCAGCTAAAGTGGAATTGTCCCATAAAATCTCAGATAGCCACTTTCTTGGCAAAGCTGTGTAAAGAAGTGCACGCTGTTCTCAAAGAACTGCTGTAAATTATCTTCCTGGTCACAAGGGGGCAATAGGAAAAGAATATGCTTTGGAAATAGGCATACATTTGAAGCACAGCACTTCTTTAAGCGGACAAGTTTGTAGACCAGCTTACACTTTGCTCAAAGTTCTTCCTGAGCATAAAATGTCTTGCCAGAGCTTTGCAGGGTCAGAGCAATTTGCACACATTTTTCTTTAAACTTATGAAGTCTGGTCATAGTAGTCAGTGATATTCTGAGCTCTTTCCTAGGGCACTCATTTCCCAGAGCTTCCTTTATAGTCAGTTCCTTTACACAATATTTCAGCTGTTCTGGATTGTAGAAAAAGTTATTTAATCCATTGGCTATAGGATAAGAAAAAGGACATTAATTTCCCTGGCTAAATTTAATCTGTGGGAATGGCCCTTAATTTTTACAGTAGTTTTTTCTAACAGTTTTCATTAAAGGAACCATTCAAAATAACGCAAATTTTTCTGACAAAGAAGGGAGCCACAGGATCAGGTGAACAGTATCTGGTGCCTGCTCCATTTTATCTTGCATAGTGTCATCAGAGGATAATTTTATAAACAAAGATTTTCCAGGATGTATTTCAGATTTGTGAAAGACAACGTTATCTCCCTAGTCACCATCCTTCTTCTGTGTCATATGTCCTGTAGCTTGGAAATACTGTACATTGTCTACTGCAGGCATGTGTTTTGCATATCATGACATGGTCTAAAATTTATAGAAGTGAATTTGTGCATTGGGACAATTCCCACTTTTACCAATCTTTCCTAAGTGCAGAGGAATCGCCATTCTTAACCAGCTGAAAGGAGGCCCTCTCAGAGCACCTCTCTGAGTAGGAGAGAGCAGTGCCATCTATTGATTGGGTGGTAAAATAAGGTCTCATTTCGGACATTGAAAATGCTTTGGGAGTTTGGGAGTTTAAGTGCCTTCTTCAGAACGACAGCATTGTTCACAAGTTTTTGTTTTGGTAAGTGTCATGCTTCAGTGATACATTCTTGAGAAGGAAAAGACCTAACCCCCGCAGCTCAAAAGTGTGATTCTTTTAGCTATTAAGCATTGCAATCTAGAACATGGCACAGTTTAGAAAAAAAGGCTGTACAGTGCTTTCTTCCTAACATTTGACTTAGGTTCTTTCTAGTATTTAACTTAGTAGCTATCTATTGAAAATGGACATGTATATAATAAATGGCATACTACGCAACAGAATTACCTACTCCACCACGCTTTATTTATTAAGAATATACAAACAGTATCTCATATATGTCTGGAGACTTTATGCTAACATGCTTAAAGTGGAAATACTTTACTACCAATAGTTTAAAATGGGTGTATGCAAGGCCATGATGAACCCAAAAGTAGAAATCACTGAAGAAAATCATAGATGAATGCAAACAGAATTTTTGCATAGTACCAGCTACCAGACACTCTACTCAATATATTTCAGATTAAAATAAGTAGTCCTCAGTTGTTTAAGTAGGACATTTACAGATTTATAGAAAGTGGATTTTCTTCTTATAGTATATATATAGCACATACAAGACAGAATACCATGCAACATACCATGACATTCATTTAGGATGATGGGCATAATTCACACACTTACTGTGAGTAAAGTAGTCTTCTCAAATTCACGCTGATGGACCCTTTGAGTAGTACTTCATGCTGCCATTTATTTCCTAAAATTTTGCACGCATGCTTATATAACAAACCTGATTGCCAACCTCATGAAAAATGCACCTGTCCAAATATCACTGAAGTCGGCTCTGCCAACCCAATATGTTTTGATTCTATAGGTATTTCTATAGGGCTGGTTCTTTCTCTACACCTCTGAAGTGTAAAGGCTCGCATTTACTTAGAACACAGCAGGAGCTGGAGAAGTTCTTACCCCACCGCTAAATAAAACCGGTGCTCGTTCCGCACCTTCAGGACACAGCGCAATAGCTCCGGTTAAACTAATGCTGAAGATGGGTTTCCTCTAAAGCACCAGCTCAGGTCTTGCCTGGTCTGTTCAAACGTGGCATCTTGTCCAGACCGCCACAGACCTGAGCAATGGACACAAAAGCCCACTGGGTGGCACTAAATAACAAGCCTGTGGAGCGGTACCTCCGTCTACCCGACACCGGCAATGCGACCAGCCGCGTTCATCTGAAAGGTTACAGGATGCTCCTAGCATACCTCTGCGTAGTCCTCGGAATATTCTGAATTTTAGCTGTATGTTTTCTATCAGGTTGGCCCTTAAAATTCACAAGCGCACCACTGTACTTCTTTTGTTGCAATGCAAAAGAATCACGGGATGGAGACAGAAGCTGTGGCAAAACAAGGTATTGCCTCTAACAGACATTAGCAGTTTGCTCAGAGTGACTATCCATCTCCTAGATTAAAGCCTGCCCTTCACTTCATCCTTTTGTTTCATGGTAACGAGTCAGACTAAACTGATCAGCCAAACCTTCACAAAGAAGCTCTAACATAGCTGTTGATTAAACTTTGTTTTAAATACAGTGTTCACCATAAAGGAACAAGGAAAGGCAAGGCTTGTAAGAAGAGTAAAATCCATTAGCAGATAACACTGCAGTCTCACAAATGCCAACCTTTCAAGCAGATGCACATTCTTCAAGACTTATATCTAGTCTTTTAATGAACACTAACCTTAAAGCTTTAAAACGTTTCCCTGTTGTGCTGTTTGAAGTGAACTGAACATCTGAAAAAAAACCTCACTGGGACTTACTGTTTATGATTTTGCCTCCTAAAACATGGTAGCAGCATAGGCCTCTGTTTTGCACTTGTATGTTAAAAACTGTAATATATGAAAAGGGGAATGGCTGCAGGTCACACTGGAGATCCATCCAGTCCAGCAGTGGCCAATAGTAGAGCACAGGGCACATTGTAACAGGGCAAACAAATACTGATGGCAAATTCTTCCAGTTCCTAACAGCCTGAAGCTCAGGCACTTGCCAGCCCAGAGGTGATATTTGTGCTTAATAGCCTTTGGTGTTGGTTTTGGTTTGGGGGTTTTTTTAACTGTTTTGTCTTATTTACATTTTCTCAACACCTGCACAGTTTGGCATTGATCACTCTGCATAGTAGTAAGTTCCACATTTAAGTATGCATTGCTTGAAAAGGTATCTCTTTTTGTTTGTTTTGAACCAAAAGAGTATTGCTGGGTGTTTGTTTTGAACCAAAAGAGTATTGCTGGATGCAAGTATGATGCTGCAGTATTACACACAAGGAGAGAAGTTTTACACTTTTAAATCAAATAGGAGGGCTGCCTAACCAGACTTACATATGCTATTTGCACCATGTATGATAAATGGAGCTGAAATTATATTTTATATCTTCCCTGAAGTCAGGTGATTACAGGAGCTATAAGGCTTAGCTATAAAGGCTAAGACCTTTAGAACCAAACTAGCATAATATTTATCCAGGCATAAAAATCCTGTGAGGATAAAGCTCGTTATCTCAGACCTTTCCAGATTGAGGGAGAAGTGTTATATTCACAATGACATATGGGAAGTACAGTGATATAAAGCACTGAGGTGAGATTCTGTGCTGTGCTCGAATCATCTTACAAGATCTTTAGATGTTAAGATAGTTTGACACCTACCCAGTTCTGAGGGTGTCTGTGACTGAGGAGCTCTGCCTGTAACTTAGGCTGTTTAAATCTCTCTGGGGCACTCAAAGGGTCATAACACTGCTTTGTATCACCCCCTTCTGCTAAAACCTTTTCTATGACACAAAAGACATGTTGTGTATTTAAAGACAGCAAAAGGTTCAGTCTCTTTAAACTGACTGTAGATTAAATCCATCAAGAAGGTCTGTGGTTCCTCCTTTCAACGGTTTAGATCTTAGTGTATTGCTTCCTCTAGAAGTCAAACCAGTGTAATTATGGGGAAATCTGCTCTCTTAAAAGGATGGGAAAAAGAACTTTTCCTTGGAAAACAGTCTAAAAATTGGTGCTTGAAAGATTTTTTTACAGAAAATACAATAAAAATCTCAAGATAAGGAGCTGGAAGTTTCTTACATTTATTCATAAGTGGCATTTTTCACAAGTGAAAAATGGGCCTTGGCATTTTCCAGTCCTAAGGTCAGCCAGAAAGTTAGGTGCAGACCTAGAGCTTAAAAGCATTTCCTAATTTTGAATAAATCTGTAAACAAAACTAACTGGACCAAATTCCTTCCAGCTAAACCTAAGTGAAGCCTGTTGAATTATGTCAACAGGAAAAAATTTGACCTATCTTGTTTGTAAAATGTTGCGCAAATGTAACAAATAAATTGAGTAAACGGTTCCAGAAAGAGTGCAGCATCATCATTAAAAATATGTTCTAGGAGACATAAGGGTAGATAGTGAGCTGAAGACTTGCATCATGGAAAAAAAGCTAAATAAGGATTCAAATCTGCTCTAACACATTTATCCTTGCTGCTCCTACTTCTTTCTCTAGTTTATTTAGGACAGAAGCAAAATCTACTTACCAATCAGACAGGGCCAAATTCACCTCTGGTGTAATTTAGCTGGATTTTAGACCAAGACTGAATCAGTATTTTGATTGCCAGAGGATGACAGACAGTGGGCATGGGTAAAGTGCAGGATACAATTCTATCTATGTACATTGAATATCCAAAACCAATGAGAATACTTAGTGTCCAATGCATGGATTAAAAGCACTGCAGTATCTACCTGCACAGGAGATGTCGTCCATTGGATTCACAGATATCCTGTTCCTCTCCTCATCTTCTGTGCAGTATTATTCCTCCCGGCAGGAGTTTCTTTTCAGGCCCTGCAAAGCCTGGTAAACTGGTGTGGGTAGCAGAAACTGCTTTTTGCCAACTGTTATGGCTGGGACCTGGGGACCAGCATAATGGGAGAGTTCTGAGAGAATGAGCCAGTCAATGGTTCAAGCAGGCATCTATTTATGCTCAGCTTTTAGGTAATCCATCTGTTACCAACCAAAAATCAAGCATTAATTAAACACACAGACCTAAACATGAAGCCTTACGTCTACAATACTGTGAGACTGATGCTGCCTTGTGGTTTCTGATGGCTACATCAATTGACAATTCTTAGCCTCCAAGGCTGCGTTGCCTGAGTTTGAGAGCTCTCTGGCAGCGGAAGCCACAACCAAAGGGGCCATATTCTTCCTTCCCCAAGGTCCACTGTGTATTACTTGTGTTTACATACAGCTTTCACGTGGATTAAGACCAGTCTGGCCCAAAGGTTTACTGCCCCTTTCCCTAGGTCAGAACCAGTCTGTTCTGGATTGTCAGACAGATTTTACACTCTTCTGCGTGCAGGTCCAGTCCAGCCTTTTCAGGTGGGTGTTACCCGTTTGCAGACTGCATGCTGGCCATCTGATTCCTTCAAGTTTTTGCAGACTGGGTACAGTTATCTTAGCTCTACTATTTTTGTGCAACTATGCCAAGCAAACAGATATTACACAATATTTCACTTCCTACCCTAAATCAAACAGTCTTGTGGTATGTCTGGGTGCAAGGCAAACAGGATGCCTCATGCTTCTGCTTTAACTTAAGCAAGCTTGTAGTATATCTGGGTACAATGCAAACAAAATATATTTCACAAATAGGTCTTCTCACTGCACGCCTATCCCTGCTGACTCTTGCTTCCTGCCATTCTGGATGCAAACTAGCTGATCCCACAACTGAGTGCAGCATGATTTTCCTTCTTTTGTCAAATCACCTTTTACTCAGCATGGAGTTAGAGTCACTGACTCACCTGAGAACAGTCTCCACTCCTCCTCTACCTGAGCCACTAAAAGCTGCCTTCTCACCATCAGGTGGAAGCAAAAGATAAATGTGTATTTAAATGTTTTGGGTTTTTTTTAAAAAAAGGGAATGGGTCATTCACATACTTAAATGTAAGATTATAATTGTACACTTCTCTGACTTACAACTTGGTAGCAGTAATGATTACTTGCTTAATGAGGGCTGGATATAAATACTAGATAGAATTTAAAATCTCTTGTTCTTCAACTGTGAACCACAGCAGATGGTTTCAGTCTATGCAGATTAAGAGCAAAGTAACACATTTTGTGTTTCCAGAATAAATAGGAATAACTTAACACCAATTACAGTTAGATCATGCAAAATAGGAAAGACAGCATTCTAAGCACTGAACATCTACTGATTTGAGCAGATTTTGAGATTATAAATATTACATTTGGCAGTTTAGAATCGTCCACACCACAAATGGATGAGAAACTGTGAAAGAGAAGAATGAATCTGCAATAGGACTGGGATTTGGTTTCCCTTTCCTTTACACCACTCTTCCACTCAAGCCTTTACAGTAATTTCAATAGAGCTCTTCTTCTGCAAGGACCCATGTTAGAACTAATTTTGTCACTGGAACAGTTCCGCTGAGTAAAGCCCCTCTTACATCCTATCCTTGTCCCCAGGAGGTTAAATCAAAGCATTAAACAGGAGAGCACAGAAGTACTTAGGGGACAGATGGGGAAGCACAAGGCCATGACACAACAGTATTCATCAGCGTGAGTGGTATCAGTTCCAGCACTCTTAACTGTTGTCATGGGTTTTTTAGATATCAGAGCAAAGAAGAACTTTAACAAGGAATTGAAAGGTTATTTTAGATATTCATACATATAGGAAGTTTCTCCCCAGTGGGCAGCACAGGGAAAGCGTGAAACAAGTGAGCAATGCGGACTGGCATCATAGTGTAATAGGAGATTTTCCATAGAACCACCACCTTGATGGCACCAGACCTGCACATGGGCCTGCCCAGGAGCTCCCACGTGTTTGGTTTTGGTGCATAGCTCACCATCCTGCAGCCCAGATGGCTGAATTCATGCCAAACATGAGGTGGCAATTCCAAGCCAAGCAATCTCTTGTCACTCTGTATGAGGACAACATACAGGATGGAGAGAGCATTCTTCTGTACGACAGCACCTGCAGTGGAGACAAGCATTTCTGTTGATGAGTTAGTGCCAAAGTATGTCCTTGTTTACCTTTGGGGAGTGAAAGTTAATAGCGTAGTGCAGACTGGACCATAGATTTTGTCAAGCAAGGTCTACACTGCAAGACAATACCCGGTGTGTTCGTTGGTCCCATAGTTCCTGTTGTCACCCAGCTTCTGACACAGAAATAGCTGTTGTACAGTTGAATCAAAATAATTATGGAGATTGAATAGACGAAATAAAAATTATTACTAATGCAGCTTTATGAGGGGGGGGGAGGCCTTGAAAGTGAAAACAAGCCTTTGGAGAATAAAGGAAAGTGAGAACTTTCCCTTATTTTGTGGCCAAATTTGGGGAAACAGTATTTGCAGCAATATTCTGAATGGCTGTGAATGGGGAAAGATTGCAATCACTAGGACATTTACTCAGGAGAGCGAAAAGAATGTGGCAGTTACTGAAATAAATAATAGAT
Source organism: Ciconia boyciana (assembly GCF_034638445.1). Taxonomy (NCBI): domain Eukaryota; kingdom Metazoa; phylum Chordata; class Aves; order Ciconiiformes; family Ciconiidae; genus Ciconia; species Ciconia boyciana. The sequence goes on from NC_132935.1 coordinate 56,881,533, forward strand.
TTAGGTGTCAGCAAAGTACAAGGGCAGAAGCTGCATTAAAGTGGGTTTTTTGATGAAACCCCAGATAGCAATTGTAAACTGTTTGTTAAGTACGCTGAGAGATGAAAAGAGAAAGCATGATGAGGCAATAAGCAGGAAAGGCAGATGAGTTCAAGGGCACTATTTTGATTAAGATGGGAGAGGTTAAATCATGCATGGATCTGTGAAGAGGATAAACCAAAGAAGAGTGAGGAGAAGCCTGAAGATGATTAAAGATAGTGTGATGAGTGGGCATCAGAAACTAAAAAAGAGGATGAGATTAAGTCCTTAGGAACATGGTCAGAAGAGAAAAACAACTGAGAAATTTGAAACCTCAGCATCTACCATGGCAGAAATAGCAAGTTGCAGATGGGTAAGAGCATATATGTTTTTGGGTCTGGTACACAGGTCCTCTGTCTCCTGTTCCAGTGTGGCAATCGTGAATCATTGTGTCAGCTTTGGTGGTGTGAAAGACGGCCCAGACTCTGGCACGGTCACACTGCTGGCACCCAGGCTTGGTGCTAGGTCCTGGAAAGGTGTGAGTGTGCAGGGGACACACCCATGGGAGGCTCTCGTGTTGTAAGCAGGACCTGTGCACCAGAATGGTCCTGTCAACTTGGCAGCAATTTGTTTCACCACGGGTTTCAAAGTGTGGAACAGCTGGATCCTAATAACCCACAAAGGTATCAAATCGGCTTGTCTGTTCCCAACAGACTTAATTACTCTCAAAGCTTTGGATATAAGACAAATGTAATTCCTGTGCTTGTAATTATTATCCATAGAGCTGTGGAGGAAGCTCTGACTAGGTCTGCATGTTCTGATTTACATTAGGTAAAACAGGCTCCTTCCCTGGGGACCCACTTTGATGCAAGGGAAAGGCTGATATCACCTGGTGTTAGCGAGAGCTATGCCAACAGACGTATTAAGTCCTGGAAGGACCATCTCAGGTGAACAGATCAAAGATTAACAGACAAATAAAAATAGCTTCTCGTCATGCAGGATGGTATTTAAGTAAGGGGCAGGGGGGGAAGTTACTGAAATACAGTATAACTGTTAGATTAAACAGGATAATAGACAAGGATGGTGGAAACTTATTTGTGCCCTAGGATACCTGACAGGGTGAGAAGCATTTGTTTTCAGACAAGATACTAACACATTAGAAAGTCAGCACCCTAGAAGTCTTACTAGGCAAAGTAAAAATATCCCTTTAAACTGCATAATAATAACAACTGCATTATAATAATTTGACCAGAAGTCAAATTCTTTCGTGTAGAATTTTATTACCTCTAGGGAAGAAATGAAGATGTTGTCTCCTTTCATGCACACATTCATTGTGTTGTGGGTTTTTTTGTTGGGGTTTTTTTTTTTTTGGTAACCACAACCCCAAGAGGTTCAATGCATTTTAATTTCTTTTTAAGTAGGTCACTGGTTTTTCTCTTCTGCACTGCCCTCCTTCTAAAACAACTTGTAGTCTAAACCCTTATTTATTCTCTTTAGACTAGAACAAAAAAAGCTCTGAAGAAATTTCAAATCTACTTTAGCAATTCTACTGTATTCCACTTTAACCTCACCCACTCAATACCTACTGGGCTGTTCTCAAGTTCTTGCCTTTCCATCTGCTAGTCCTTCACAGATAAGGATTTGGGGAGGAAGGCATCCCAGAAAGATGAAAGCTGCATACTGCAGAAAAAAGGAAACTTGTTCTTAAAGACTATGACAAGGCAACGCAAATTGTTACTAAAGCTGTCACCATTTTGGTCATGCATGATCTTTGTAAAAAGCCAGTAAGATACTGACTGTCAGGAGGCAAAAAGAAAACAGCCTAAAACTCCATCCAATTATGTCCTTCCTGCATTTATCACCCTTGAAATTTATGGTTGCCTCTCTTACAACCCCCCAGAAGACCTGCAGAACTTGGTAATACAATAACCCACAACATGTCAAAAAAATAATTTACCCAGCATGAGGTGGGGAGAGACTGTGGTGAGGGAGTGACAACAATTACAGTACATTCAGGTAGTAACTGTGTAGAGGGGGGTTCATTCCTGATTGCTTGCCTGAAAGGTAGAGAGAGTGCATTGGTAAATTTTTTGCTTGGGATGCTAGAGTTGGTTGCATTTGCTCAGCACCCTGAAGCCCAGCTTTATGAATCAAGGGCCATGCCACAGGGACTGCTGTGTTACTTGGAGCTTGTGAAAGCAAGTAGAACAACATTCAGACTCCCGTCTCTGCCAGCATAAGATGTGAGGTTCACAGGCACTGTGGGAGGAAGACATAAATAATAAATGAGCTAAATAATGAAGACTAGCTGTACCTAATTATAGTTCTAGCTGCCCTTTTGAATAAAGAAAGTTCAAAGCTGCTGCAAAAAGACGCTGATCCTTTTCTTGAACGGTGTTTGAACTTCACAGATGATTAACATGGGAAAGTCAGGAGATGCCAATGGAAGTCACACCAGCCTTTCATAGCCTTGTTGAAGAGAGAAGCAGTGTCTCTTACAGCATCAAAACATTTATTTACACATCAAAACATTCTTAAGCTTAAATTAATATTTAGCCTGAATACAGAAGCAATGTAAGAAGTAAAATTAAATAGTGTAGACTATTTGGAAGCTGTTCTTCTTATAGCTTTTGGTACCTGACTTGGGAGACTAACTTAGGAAAGTAGCTCTTCGGGCTCTGTACATAGTCAGGAGAGAGTCAGTTAACCACAGAAGGAGTGCAAGTTCCTATCCTAGGCATTTAAGTGTCTAATGCTAAGTGTGTGAATGCATTTACCTCCTCATCCCACTCTATTAATGGTTTAATTGAAAAGAATTTGTTCCTAGTGCCCTTCCCATGCTGCAAACCAGGGATTATGAATGCCTGATCACTTGGAACTGAATTTGTCTCAGACCAGGGGAAAAGCATGGTCCGTGGAATAGGAGGCCAGGTTATAGGTCAGTGGACTTGTGTTCTTTTCCAGCTCTCGGTGATTTCTTGTGACTGACAGGTGGTCAGTACACATTTGCCTCACATTTTCCTACCTATAAAATAAATATAATATTGCCTGATCACATTCTAAAAGAGGTCTTCATCTTTGGATAACAAAGCCTTAGTTATATACCAACTACGATTATTTCATTCCCAGCACAAATATCTATCCGTATGGGCACATTTAAGTTATTATTACATATTCCTAAATAATGTGAGTAGTAGAAATAAAGGACAGTTTAAATTAATATTCTTTCTAAACTTTAAGTACATTTCCACTTTCATACATAATCTGAAATGCACTTCCACATAAAGGGGAAATTTAAACTGCTACAGCATATTGAAACAACTGCATTTGTAGAAAGTACAAATCTAATCAAGGGACTTAGAAAATTGTACAATGCCTTTGTGCAAATAGTAAACACCATTAGGATGTTTTTCATCATGCCTTATTCTGTCAGTGGAAGAATGTTTCATATTACTGTATAGGCTTGCTCATTAGACCTCAGTAACACTAAAGCAACATCTAGGAACATAAGCAACGTGTGGGCATGTTGAATAAAGTGCAGTGTGTCGTAAAAGAAGTACATTGTAAAGAAAAAACATATCATGTGTTGCTAATCTGTAATGCCATCTGTATACAGAACAGACTACATCATGAAGGAATGCCAACAAGTCATCTTTGAATTTAAGCACAGATTACTTCTATATTTAAATATATATCAGCCTTCATGATATAAAACAAAATAACTGGCTAAACCATGTATCAATATTTTACTGAGTTCATGTCTCCACAGCTAATGCAAAACTTCCTCCTATTCATTCAGTGGCTGTTGTACAAAGGATGCTCAGGTTACAAGCATTTTATCTGCATTAGGTACACAATACTGCTTGAGCCTATTTTCATTGTTATTCTTCATCATTTACTGGTACTGCTACCACTTGCTTCACGCAACTGTAGAACAGAGATGCAAATTTATCGTCTCTAGTACTCAAGCCATTGGAGGCAAAGTGATCATCAACAAAAGAACTGAAATATATTTGTTGTATACAGTGGGCTGTGAGAGGTCATATTTCACAAACCAGTAGGCCTGGTTCTTGGATGAGGAAACCCAGTTCAGTTCTCTCTCCTTCGGCAGAGCTATACCACTTTCCACCAGCACAGAAGATATGGCCAGTTAGCTGTGGCAGCGTCACACTCCTTCTTTAGAAGTATCTTTTCAGATGCTATAACAGCTACTACACCTTCCAGGTTTCTCTGGTATAGTAAAGATTGTTATCATCCCAGCCAGCCTCCCCCTACAGCAGTATTCCCTGGTGTTCGCTTCCAGTTTGGTTCTTAATTGTTATTCAGCGCTGTAGCTAAGTAATCGTGGGTTGGTTTTTTTCCCATGTTCCATGTGCCTTCTCATTTTCTGTCCAGTCTCTATCCTTCTGCAGTTATTTCTCTGAAGAAAAACGTTCTGCAGAAGTGGTTCCACGTACAACCTCAACACTACCCATACAGTCGTCTTTTGTTGGAAGAGTTCCTTCTATGATGCTAGTGAATATCCATTCTAATATTTACAGTTCTCAGGTGAGTGTGTTTTACGAGCAGGCAGTTCATTGCCTGCTTTGTCTCTACTTTGCTTACAGAAATGGGTCTCAGATCATACTTTACACTAATTCTGCTCTGTAGTAAATACAATTTTTTATTAATTAAATCTAATGTATCACAAGGATAGCAACACTTTTTCATCTGAAACACTCCTGGGTATATAAGCCATTTTTTTGTACAGTGTTGCAATGTGAAGATTGCAACTGAGAATGTTTTGTTTTCCAATGTTTTTAGGTCTTAATTATTTAATATGATCTCTTCTGTTTGTCCCCTATGTTTTCACACTTCCTAAAACAGATGACTGTACTGGTGTAAATATGAACATACTAATGTATAATGCTGAGGTTTCAGAAAGATCTTAATAGCCTTTTCTTTTTTTTTTTTTTCTTTTTTACATAGTTGACAGCAGAACTGACTGAAGGTGTTTCAACGTGATAAGAAGCCTGTGATACCATTTGATAGTATTTATGTTCTCTCCAGATGACCTGTTTTCAGAAGAATCTCTTCAAGTGGCTTGCCAACATTCACAGTCCCTACACCTCAAATTACTTACTATTTATATTACTTAATGTTAGAGCATGTATCATAAAATAATTAAAATTTAATGTTTTCAAGTATGATTGGTTAATATTACTTGTACTGCTATGGCTGGAAGTACTACTTTTGAATGTCAGAAAATATAGAGCGAATGCCTGTACATGAATAATGGATTGACGATTAATGAAAGCCAATTTGTTTATTTTTGTATTTCAAGATGGAGGGTAATGTAACAGTCATTAAATATCCCTAGTATATTTCCATTTAAAACAAAAGCCTGAAAGCAATTATTTGGCATAATGCATACTAACCAAGAAATCCAATGACACAGTAAATAATTATTTGATTGCAAGAATAATTCTCTAGCCTACATTTGCGGAAAACAATAGTATTCTCCATCTCTCCCTTACTAGCCCGTGCAATTAGAGCTTCTGAGCTGCTGGGGACAACAGGGTGCGAGGTTACAGAAAGAGGTGGTCTGGCCATTCCTCACCCATCCTTGCACACCTGCCCTATTGGAGACACGAGTACATCATCTGCTGCATTTCCAGACCCTTATCAAAAGAGTAAGCACAGGGAGCCTTGTTCTCCTGAACACAGTTTCCCTTGTTGATGGGTCACACTGGAAAAGGAATTATCTGAAACCATTGTGGTCCTTAAAAGACCCTCTCAGAATCCCTGGCGGTTTGAGCAGTTGTACGCACGTGCTTTGTGGCACTGCACCAGGCTCTGTGTGGGCAGGACTTTGGCACTTGAGTTCAGTGCGTGCAGAAGGCGGAACACACAAAGCCAATGGGCAAGTCTGCAGATCGCTGCAGATACTGGACTCCCATTCAAGGCCACATCACGTCCAATTTATTTTTTTAGTATCATCATCTGATAAATAGACTGTGTTTAAATCACCAATGCTTCCAAATGCTTTTTTTACCCTTGTCTAGTAACATGTTTATTAAGTCCAACTGAAAAATGCATATTGGGCTAACTTATATAACTAATAAATTACCTTGATTATATATTTTATAGCATACAAATGAATGTTTATGAATTTATCTGCATAGTCCCTGAGTCTAATCATACATGGCCTTTGCTATTCTTAGACTGTATGCCTAGGGCAGATTCTCAACAGGATATAAAAATTTGGCTTAGCAACGGAATCTGTAATTTGTGCTTGAACATCACTGCACCATTATACTTGCTCTGCTTTAGGCAGTCTTTTAAGTGTTTGAAGAATTAATCTCAGGGTAGTATACGAGTACAGAAATGAGGTTTATAAGTGACCAAATAATTAGTGAAAACAGATCAATCAAAATACCAAATACTGGTAGAAGCACTTACATTACAAAATGCTGATAGTAGCTCTCAGCATTGAGGAAATGAAGAATAAGGAGCAGGAAACCAACCAATGACTACAGTAAACCCAAATGTAAAAGGCAGTAATCTAACCAGAGAGCTAGCAGCACATCCTACCTGATTTGTGCAAATTAACAGTATTCTGTTAAAAGGACATTAATTACAGCAACAGTTGCCAAATAAATATGTGCAAATATATACATATACGTGTATATCTGTGAGTATGTATATATGCAATTAGCTGAAAGAGTAATAAAGTAAATATCTGAAATTGTTCTAATATGTGCATTGCTTAGCATTTTGGACTTTTGTCTAGAGCTATCTGTTGAGATGTACCGGGGCTCTTGTCTCACCATACACACAGGTTTCTTTACAGGAGCCCTCCAGGTCCAACTACCCAGGCAGAGCTGCTATGGTTCTGTCTAACCTGGCCTTTTGTCCCGACAAGTGCCCTGATGGATCATTTTATCAGTACAAATCCATAATGCAGTCACAAAATCTTTTAAATAAAATTCAGTTTGCTCTAGTGTAGTTAATCTTGCCTTTTGAATGTTTATATGAAGTGAAAAAGCACATGAAAAATCAGGTGACATTTTGGATGAAGGAAGACACTGTAAGGAAGGCTGAATTTTTGTTTCATCCTGTATTTACTAAAAGTACTTGATACTCATAGTGTCAACTAGCAGATCACCACAATTTTTGCAAAAGTAAAATATATGTGGATAGATTTTCACTGTGCACAGCATGAATTTAGTAAGGCTGCATCACTGAAAGCCAGGGTAGAGAGGGTGGGGAGCGTAGGGGAGATTCATCCTCAGAGAGAAGGAGGATATGGTAAGAGATGTTGGAACATCAGCTGATGCTTTGCAAATCTTCAACGCTGAGTACTCATCGGTATAAAATACTTCCTTCTTCGTTGTTATTTGAAAAATGTGAATGTATTTTACAGTGGAAAAGATACATTTGCATTCCTCATTGGAAGCCCTGAACGATCGGTGTCTACACAAGGATGGACCTGTGACCTATGTTTCTAACAACCTGTTGCATCCAAAGAAGAGCCTGCTACCTGGATTTTCCTCGGTTCCAATATTTGTACTGTATTGACTGAACCATACTGTAAAATGAGAATGTTTATCAAAGGCCATGACGATAATAAAATGTTTAGTCTTGTTTTTTCTGATCAAGGGAGGTCAAAACATAGATGCAAGCAGCTCAAACATTAATTACCCTGATCAACAAAACTGGGTAGAAAGGAGGAAATGGGAGGACCAAAAAACCCACCAATTTCTGCAACTCTCCCCTATTTATTACAGACACTTGCTTCCAAAGGGATTTGTTTTTACACACGGATGTATTTCACAAAAGGTTAAAATTCACGGAAAATTCTCATGCAGATCTTGTGGTTTGCTTCCATTACTTGAGACAAACCTTCCACGTCTGACAGGACAGGAATTCAACAGCTGCAGGAAGGGACAGCCTGGATGACTTCTTCCAGAACAGGCAGTCATGATACCTGCTGGCGGAGGACAGTGAGCGGCAACCCGCTCATTTTGGATGAGTGCCCATGACAAGAGAAAGCACACACCGCCACCCGCTAATGGCCAACCGCCAACGGCCGCCGCGCGCGAGCCCAGCCAGCGCGCTCCCGCCGAGGCGTCCGGCTCGCGGGCGCGTGCGCGCAGCCGGGCGTCGCGGGCGCATGCGCGGGGCGGGTCTCCTTGCTGCTGCGCGGAGGGCGAGCGTAGGCCTCAAGGAGAGGGACGGGGTGCGGGGGTCGCCGCTTCTGCCGCCGGCGCCATGTTCCTGTGCGCTCCCCTGCGGGCAGCGGCCGCACGCTCGGTAAGGGGGAGGCTGCTGCAGCGACACGTCTGTCCCCGCCGGCCGGGGCAGGGCGCCCGCTCGGCTGGAGGAGGCCGCGGGAGAGGAGGGAGGCCGCGGCGGGGAGGGGGGTGGGAGGTCGGTCGGTGCTGCCCTCGCAGTGGGCGGGCGGCCGGGGCCCGCGGCCGGCCACGGCCTCGGGGCAGAAAGGCCCGGCGCAGCCGGTGGAAGGGCGTCGCGGCCGGGTGTCTCCCTCGCCCTCGGGGCCCCGGGGCTAGCCGGAGTTACCTGACCGGCTCTAGAGTTGCACTGCCTGCATCGAGTGAAAAAGGCTCCAGCAGTAATTGCTTGGTGCTTGTTGTAGGTTATTGGGAAACTTCCCAAGTGGAAATAAAATTTCCGACTTGCTTGTGTACGTAAGACTAACCATTGGAAGGAAGCCCCTTAATTTGTTTTTTCAGTCCTGAGTCAACGCGTCACACCAATTGAAATCCTTTAGGCCAGTGCAAAGAACGGGGGCTCATCCTGTTTCTTATTCAGGTCTGGAATTTACAGGTGTGGTTCTTGAAAACAGAACAATATATTTGGGTAGAATAAAGGGTTTTCATCTGAAGTGCTTCCTTTTGAAGGAACACTGCATATGTGTTATAGTTACTTAGCATTTAGAATTATTTATACCAGTGCATCACATCCTCATTTATATGCTCTTTTCAGTATTGTCTGCAGAATTTCAGTTGTATTTGCATGCTTTACTTAGACGTTAAGTCTTTTGCCTGAATTTTATACGCTGTCTGGCTCACTGAGGGCACTGAAATTGGCATGCCAGTGCAGTTCATTTGGTGTGCTTCACGTCACTTGGTAAAGACAATAGACTGAGAGTCCCCTGGAAAAAGGTGGCACTTGCAAACGATCTGCAGTCCACAGTTTTACATGTATCCCAGAGTTCATTTTGGCCTCTGACACAGAATGGCAGATGAATTGCTTTCCTGACCGCTGCTTTCAGATGAGCCAGAAGTGGAGAGCAAAGAGGGAATGGATGCATACAACATAATACCCCTAACTGCACAGTAAATCCAGTGCTTCCTGGAAGGGCTGATCATATGACAGGGAAAGACTGCAGCCATTGTGTGAAACTACACCGCAGGTGAAACTACGTGATCTGCTGCTGAAAAGATTGAGCTGATCAGGTTGCTCTTACAGAAGACAGGCACTGTAGTTCCCTGGTACTTAGGCTTGGATTTGAGATCTGACCCTGTGACTGTATTTTTGCTAGTTTGATGCTGATCCACTTGAAGTCCCACTAATTTTATACAGTAACAGAAATTAAGTAGTTAAGGAGGGATTTTTTTTTTTAATATGCTATACTTCTACTTTAAGAAATCTCAAAATTGACCTAGGATTCCATATAAAAATTAATATAAAATTAGTATAAAATTAAATTTGTAATAGAATGATTACTTATGACAAGATGATGTTATCAAATGATCTTAGTAATACTGGCCAGAATCTAGAAATCTTGATCTGTTTTGGCATGATGGATCTGGACAGAGAGTATAGAGAACAGCTGAACAGAACTTGCATATGGGTCTTTGTTCTGTTGATATTTCAGGTTTGTTGTTTACATTTGTCCTCTTATGCCTGATCTTACTGTTCAGTTAGATAAAAGCTGAAGAAGATGTAAATGCATACTAGGGAAGAACCTCTGCAGTAATGGTAGTTTCTGCAAACTTGAAATTTAAAGCACATATAAAGTAACAAATTGGAAAATTCTTCATGAAATGTTTGATGAGAATTTGTATTCAAGGCACCTAAATTAAGCCGTGGCAGAATATTGTCTGTTTGAAGTTAAATCCTTTAACTGCTCCATTGTGTGACATGGTCAAGGTGAGTTAAGAGGTTTGTTCTCCTAATACTACAGGAGACCCCTTAATAGTTTCTTCTTAATTTAAATTATTAGTGATGACAGTAGAATTAATGGCTTACAATTAGAATAGAAATCAAGCTGGTTCTGAAAGCAACTACTAGCAGTATGTAAATTATTAACTATTAATACTATCTACTTTATTTTGTTTGTAGATAAGACAAATCCGATACTTACATAGAACAGCACAGTGCAATTCCAGTGGAGGAGCCTTATTTGTGGTAAGTAATTTTCTACCTTACTGTCGGGGATGTGTAAGAAGAGTTTGGCATATGCTTTTTTAATCTGCCTGAAAGCTTCTGATGGGCAGCACTTTGCTATAGAAGCCTGCTGGCATTTACAAAGAAGCATTTTTTCAGTAGAACTTTTTATTAGAGTTGTGATGGACTATCAAAAGGTTTTATTTTAGTTTTTGGCCTTCTGTTTCTTTCCTTGTACAGTGAAAACTCTTATTAATAGTAATAGTGATATTAGCAGTATTTGTGTGTGATTGCAGATGAGACTTTGCTTAAACTCTATGTCATTATCAGTTCTTGTTTTCTTTTTTTATTGGGGTTAATTGAGTTTGTAATTGAAGCTCATGAAACTTTTTGCAGGCGCAATTTCTTGATTTGTAAAATTTGCCACAGAATTACCCTTAGGTCCAGGTCTAGCCCTGTTTACTAGGAGTTGAAAACTGCGGTTCTTGTTCATAGTATATGTGATATAGCATGTTGCATAATGATTCATAATTGAGGCCATTAGGCATTATCGTAATACGTATAAATAGTAATAGTGATTGCAAAAAAGAAAAAGCCCTCAAATTTAAATGTGTAAAGCAGATGTGTTGGCTGTCTACCTCTGAAGAGAACCTGAAGCACCTCCGAGAGGTGTATTCTGTCCCATTCTGCTCCATTCAGAGCTTTATCTAGTCTGCAGTTTAACAGCTGAATAATTTGGCATTTTTCCAACATTTGGTAGAAATCAGCACTTTACTAGAGAATTGACTACTTTGTTAAAAGCAGGTGCTCGGTGTTTTTGGACAGATTGTTGTTGTTTCCGCCTTTCTGCAGCTGTCTCTACAGCTTTTCTCATAAGATGAAGTTCATGGGATTACAGTACGTGCTTCGTATACTTTTCCGGAAACCTGAGCAGGCATTGATGATTTATGGAGTGAGAGCTGTATTCAAGGAACAGAGGAAACAGTGTAGGCTGACAACTTAGGAAACTTCAAGTGTAGTTTGAGGTTGGTGAAGACAGGCAAAAGGTGTCTTTGGCATCCTAATAGATGTTGGTGCCTGGCATATGAAGCTAGATAGCTTTGTAAATTCTCCAGGCATTTTTCAAGATTTATGTAACTGTTTAAGTTATTTGCTGAGGGAGGAACCTGAAAATAGAGAAAGGGAAGTAGAAAAGTAAAGTTGTGTGTTTTAGTTAGCTACTTGTGATTTGCAGCTCTTTATTTAATAGCATCGTTGACTTATTTTATTTTTATTCCGCAATGGAATTTTTGCTAGAAGAGCATAGGAAATTTTTCTGTGGGGGTTTCTTTTATGTGTGTGTTTGGGTTTTGTTTTTTTATTTTTAATAGGGTAATATTTGTTCTCCTATGAAGTAAAAGGCTATGGGAAGAAGACAGTTGGGTGTCATCGTGTGTCTGTGTAATTGTTTGCCCTAACTACAACTAAAAGCCTTCAGAGCAAATTTCAGATGTTATTTAACACAGCAAATTTCAAGGGAAACTCATCCTGCTGATTTGAGCTGATTACATTATTTTAATCAACACTAGGTGTTTGTATACAATCAGAAAATGGGACTTTTTTTTCCCCCCAGATCTCTCTAGAGGAAAAACCCCAACATTAAAAGAAGTCTTAGTTTTCTGGAGTATTACAAGCAGATGAAGTGTCAAAGGTTGTTAAAAACTGCTTGTGGAAGAATAGTGGGCTTACCTGGGAGTAACTCTAACCTGTTGCGGTGGTCCTCTTTGTATGTCAGTTTACACACAAGTGTCTTGATTTTGTTTTGCAAAGCATATTTGTGCTTCTTGTTGCACTTCCCATATATGAAATCTATATGTAAGGAAGGGAAATGCATACAGCATATTTGTTTTGTAACAGCAGGGCACAAGCTAGCAGGGGACCTGGTTGTCATAAAATCTAGTAGTAAAAGGCAGTGCTGATTTGCATGCCTATGCATCCCTTTGCAAACTTTTCATGCAAGTTTTTTCCTTACATGTTATCTGAAACATACAGAAATAAGAGAACTTCTACTGAAACTCCTTTCTATTCTGAAACAGCCAAGAAGAGACTTTCTCTCAACCATTAAACTCAGTTTGGTGCTATCACAGGCAGCTAGATCACACTTCCAGAAAGAGTTACCGAGTTTAAAACTAGGTAAATTGTTTGCCTGTAGTAACATGAGAGCTGCTCCAAATCTGTAATTTCTGATGGCTAGGGAAGGCCTGATTTCAAAAATACTTTTATTTACAGTAGTTAACTTCCTTTCTTTAAACATACCTTCTCTATCTTTGACTTTTACCTGTCTTTGGCTTCCTTAACAGCTAAAACTTAACTCTTCTGCTTTGTGGTTTTCAACACATGGGCTGAGTTTCCTTAACACATCAACTGCTCTGATGTGGGCTTTGTCATTGGGCTGCACAGGGGTTCAGTACAGAAGGTTAGATAATTGCTATATTATAGTTTCAGTTACTTGTGAAGATGTTCAGTGAAATACTTGGGTCTGAGAGCGCTTCCACAATTCTGAAATTGAGAGGTTTATATCTTGAGTTCTGCTGGAATAGTCAATGGAGGGTACTTCCCCTTGGAGGAGAAGTAATAAATTTCTTTTCAGTGCTGAAAATAATTCTTTTCATGATTTGATATGGACTCTTAACAGGTTGTTGCTCTAGACATCTTTTCCCCTGCAGACCACACAGTTCTCTCATTTCAGTTTACAGTGTTTTGGACTGGTGTTTATCACAGGGCATAGGTCAAGTTTCAGGCCAACTTGTTTGCAGTGTACATGAAAGCTAAATTATTTTAGTTATTATAATTCTTCAGCACTCTTTAATAATTCTCTGTGTCAAGAAAGATGATTAGATCACTGAAAAGGAATAATAAAATGGCCCGGGTTGGTGTTGCAAAAAGAATGCAAGATGAACATTCAGCAGCCTTAGTACCTTCCATGGGAGAGGACCATCATCTGTGGGGACAGTGTGGCTTGGGTAGGCCTTCACAGTGCAGTTGGTCATACTTTAAGTAGGTTAGGCTGAATGCTGCAATACAACTGTGATACAGTCAAGCTATGCATGGAATTAAAACAGTGTGTAAGACTTCAGGAAGTTGGGGTGTACAAGAAAGGAATCGGAAAAAATGTGTGGGTAGAGTAATTTTCAACAAATTGCTGTAGTTGATACGGACATAATTGTACTTAGTTTGTGTATGGAGGAAGCCTTAATATATTGGTTTCTTTTTATGAGCATCTCTTACACGAGGAAAGGCTGAGAGAGCTGGGACTGTTAGAGAAGAGAAGCTGGGGGGGAGGGGATCTTATCAATGTCTATAAATATCTGAAGGGAGGGTGTAAAGAGGACGGAGCCAGGCTCTTTTTAGTGGTGCCCAGTGACCAGACCAGAGGGAATGGCCTCAGAGAGCATCAGGAAATACTTTTTTTACTGTGAGGGTGGCCAAGCACTGACATGGGTTGCCGAGAGAGGTTGTGGAGTCTTTCACCTTGGAGATATTCAGCAGAAGCCATCTGGACATGGTCCTGGGCCACCAGCTGTGGGTGGCCCTGCTTGAGCAGGGGAGTTTGGCCCAGATGACCTCCAGAGGTCCCTTCCAATCTCAACCACTCTGTGATTTAACACAGTATTCCTTCCAATACTGTGTCCTTAATTCCAATCTTGTTCTGCAGAATCTGTATCCTAAAAAAAGGCAGAAATGCACCGGTATCATTTAGGAGCAAATCAGCTCATGTAAGTCTCAGATAAACTGTCGTTGTCAGACAAATGGAATACTAGGGAACATGTGATTGACAAATTCTGAACAGCTCAGTAGGCCTAGAACTCTGTAAGCTCTTGATGAAAATTATCAAACTCTCCACAGCACAGAATTAGATTAAGCCCATTTAGGAAAATGGAAAACAAAAAAAGGTGACATGATCTTATTTAGTGTTCACCTGTGCTGTAGCCTTTAATGTATCTTGGAGCCTCGCTGCACAGAACTGATAGTGTGGCAAACTGTAGCTTCAGATATAAAGTCTTTATTATTCCTCTTCACATGTGGGGTATTTAAGGGTATCAGTTTAGAGATGATACACTGAAAAGAACAGCTACTCTAGACAAAGGGAGATTTTAATAAATCAAATATACTTATTTGCAAAAGAAATTAAGATCAAGTACAATTGTAACTGTATCACATAGCTATAGAAGGCAAACCAGCAGCCTGAAATAACAGGCATGCAGATTTGAGAAGGAAAAGTTAAGTTCTGGAAATACTTATCACGAATCATGGATTTGATCTGTGCAGCTAAGACATAGAACAGGTCTGTAAGGGGAAAAAAAATTAAAAGTTGCACAGTATTTCCAACCAGTTTTTCCTCCATTAGCCTCTTTTTGAGAACTTTCATTAAATTTGGTAGAAAACCCTGACCAATACTACATATGAGGAGTCAAATCCTTTATCTGGAAGGGTCAGTCTAAAACAGTGGCAATTGTGTTCCTAAAAACTGTTTTATGTTATCTTGTAGACCACACAATAAGGAATAAATTCATACTTAATAAAGTATTAGTGTGTTCAAAGGGAATCGGTTATCTTGCTGTAATTCCTGTTACTAGGGGAAAGTCATCCTTGGTGGAGAAGTAGATGTTGACTGTACTTTTATATTTGACTTGGAACTGTCGTAGGGGTACATGTTCTCAAATTGATGGTGGCAGTAGTACTGTCTGCTCCAGGATATGGACAGGATAAGCAGAGGGAATCTCTTGCTAGACCAGCAGATGTAATTGAAGTTAAGTATTTGGCCTTTCGATATTTCCATATTAAAAATTCTAAATACAGGAATAGCTATGGACCATACACATTTTAAGTTCTGCACTGATAACAATCTTTCAGTATGCAAATATCTTGCAGTGTTAAGATTTTTCATTAAATCCTTCGCTGCTTAATAATGCAGTGTGGAAACTGCAAAATCACCCTAGGTTACTTGAGAAAGTGATCAAAGTGAAAGTCAGTGGAGTGGGTTTCTTTCTCCTAAATATACTTTTAAAGCTTTTATTATTAGCTGGTTGTGGATTACTTTTAACATCAGACCTCAAGTATAGCTTGTGTTCTTCCCCAAACTTTTCATTTAATTTGAAACTTTCTCAATTTGAAAACTGTATAAAGTTTGGAATGAAACTTAGCTATGAGTATTTCAGGGATACCATAAATGAGCTGCTTAGAGATAACTGAAAATTTTGTGCAGGAAAGTTTTTCTGGTGGATAAGGATTTTTGTCAGAACTAAAATTTTATTATAGGGAAATGCACTTTCTTCAAGACTTCCAAATTTCTATTTTGTGAAAATAGAAGAACTAATTTCAATTTGATGTTTCCCTAGAAGACCACCTTAAAAATAATATGATAGACTACCTTATTTTGGAAATATTAATTCAAAATTCTGCTTCTTCCACTCTGATTCAGAATTGAATCTAAAATTAAAATGTTGAAATCCATTACAAAACAAAATGATATGTTAAAATGGGTTAATAATGTGTGTTTGAATGTGTAAACAGTTATATAGCAAGCTTGTTGATGAATTTTAAAGTTTTTATAGTTAATGTCTCATGGGAAGAGAAAAAATGGGCTGTTGTTTTAGTCCCTTGTTTATTAAGGTATTAACCAGAGGACTCTTAATCTATGTGCGATGAGTTTGAACATAATTGCCAAACTGTATTAACAGTGTTAAAAAATGTGTATGTTGATAACAACACCATACTCCTCAAGAAATATTTTTTTGAATAGGAAATAACAGGAATAAGTCATTTTTAAGACTAATGAGATAATTACTAATATTTTTTATAACTTTCCCGGAGATATTTAATCACTTATGATTCAGTACTATGAAATTTTTACCTGGCATATATCAGTTTTATTCAAGCAGCTCAACTGTAACTGTCTAACGAGAAGATATTTTACAACAGTAAATCTGTCCTGAATAATTTTGTGACAACCCTATTTTTACATGTTTTCTTTTTCTTTTCCTGAAGCACAGAGATAGTCCTGAAAATAATCCAGATACTCCATTTGAGTTCACACCTGAAAACCAAAAGGTATGCAGACAAAAAAATTTAAATACGTAGACTTTGTCTTTAGATCAGTACTGATATTTTTTTTTCCGTCTTTCCCTTTAAAAAGCGAATAGAAGCAATCATAAACAACTACCCAGGGGGACACAAGTCTGCAGCTGTCATGGCAGTACTAGATTTGGCCCAAAGACAGCATGGATGGTTGCCCATATCGGCTATGAACAAGGTATTTAGTACTTAATTATCTTTCAAGCATAATTTTACTGTTTTCTTTAAATATCTCACTAGAATATTAGCATTTATTTATCAAAGCGTACATGTGGCACAGAATTGTGAGAACTCCCTATGAGACTACATTTTAAAAAATAAAAGGGAAAACTAACCCAGGAAACTCTGGGCTCTGTTGTTTACACAGTGTTAGCCCATTGCTAGAAACTACAGACAGAACAAAACAAAAATTACATGAGCCTTAGTTAGGCTCTTTTCCCAGAATCACCCTGGAAGTAGGAACAGAAACTTGAAAAAATTTGTTCGTTGATGAATTTGGGGAAAGAAGAAAGATAACGATGGTCAGGTTTTTCTCTTCTCAGATTAGTGGCACTACACACACTGCCAGGATTGTACTTAATCTCTAGGCTTGTAAAGACTTCTGCAAAGCAGTGTTAGTGTAGTATGTGTCATGAGTTTATAATGCCTCACAGCAAGTGCCAGGAAGACTTACCAAATTATTTATTACAATTGTTTCAAAATGAGCAAGCAAGCAACTACACTGCTCCAAAGTGACAGGTTGCATAACAGTAATCAAATACAAAAAATTAAAAAATTCTGCTTTATATTCATATGAATAAATCTATCATATTTTGTGTTACAATCTGGCATATGATCAGTTTTAAAGTGAAAAGTTTTAAATTCAATCAAGATAGGCTAAGTGAGGATTGTGAGCATTACAGAAACTACTGAAGGCGTTAAATGCACATTTAGAGAAGGGCACCCTACCGTCTGCTACTGTTTCTACAGTGTAGCATAAAGCCTCAAATCACCATTAATACTGAATGACAAAAGTATTTTTGTTTATTTACTTTAAGTTTCAGATTGATACTCTGTTTAAACTGATCTTAAGATTTTTAAGTGAAAAAGTATTTTCTGTGGTTTGTTATTTGCCTGCTATAGAGACTGGAACATAAAACAGTTACACTTTTGGACACAGAGCCAGTCCTCAACCTGAGCAGTTTGCCAGGGTTCCAGGTCAGTGAGGTCAGGGATACTTACACCAGAACTGGCTCCATGGAGATCATGCTTCACTCCCTATTTTATTAGCTGTGATGCCAATCTGCAGATGTAGCAGTGGCGTTTCTAAGGCCAGCCCTGGTGTGTCACAGAACCCAAGACAGACCTGCTGTATCTGAATTAGGTGAGCGTAGTACCAGCCTGTAAGTATTCCCTTACCAAAAGGCTTACGTGGGTTATTGTGGGCAGATGTGTACAAGTTCGTTCATTCATACAGCAAAAGAGCAGAAGTGCAGTATGAGCTGGAGCTGACAATGAAAGCTGGAACCCAGCTGACTCCTTGCATCTAGCTTCTGTATGATGCTAGATGCTGGAGGGAACTGACTTGAGCTCCTCACTGTGCTAATCCATGGCTTAGTGGAGTCTGTGCTCGAGCTGGGTGACTCCAATCAGAGTAACTCAGGTGTCTTTTTTCTTGGCACTTGAATACAGCTGTGCTTTGATACCCATCCCCTCCCTCTTATTTATCTGTTACTGCAGACAGAGGACAGGTGACTTTATTGAAATGGTTTGTTAAATGCCTTTACTGATGCCCTGCGAGAATTCAATATAGTGTCTGTTTTCCCCTTGTTACAGGTTGCTGAAGTTTTAGAAATGCCTCCCATGAGAGTGTATGAAGTAGCAACCTTCTATACAATGTATAATCGCAAACCTGTTGGGAAATACCATATTCAGGTGTGCACGACCACGCCTTGCATGCTGCGAGACTCTGATAGTATTTTAGAAGCCATTAAGAAGAAACTTGGTATGATGCAAATTTTAATATACTTTTTGTAACTTTTTTTACCTTTGTTTAAGGATACTGAAGTAAAATTTTTCATATGGGGGGGACGGAGCAATAGTATTGAAAATATAGAGTGAAATCATTGGAGAACAGGCACTAAATACTTAGGACTTCAGATTTGGCATTTATTCTTTATTTTTAAAGATTTCAGTACAGTAGAGCAGAAAAGGCCCTTGTCTGGAGTGCCATTTAGTGGTCTTAAAGTGGTTTTAAAGGCAATTTGCCAGAAAATGCATTATTCTAATATGACCCTTGGACTGAGAAAGTAAGCCCTATCCTATATACAGGAGAGGACTCTGGATGCTATGGCACTTTTTTATATGCAAAATAAGATTTTTAAGGTATATGCTATATGAAAGTTGTTTGTGAGGGGTTTTTTACTTAAGATGATAGAATGACAGAATGGTTTGGGTTGGAAGGAACCTTAAAGATCATCTAGACCAACCCTCCTGCCATGGGCAGGGATACCTTCCACTAGACCAGGTTGCTCAAAGCCCCATCCAACCTGGCCTTAAACACTTCCAGAGAGGGGGCATCCACAGCTTCTCTGGGCAACCTGTTCCAGTGCCTCACCACCCTCACAGTAAAAAATTTCTTCCCAATATCTAATCTAAATCTACCCCCTTTCAGTTTAAAATCATTACCCCTTGTCCTATCACTACACTCCCTGATAGAGTCCCTCCCCATCTTTCCTGTAGGCCTCCTTTAAGTACTGATAGGCTGCTATAAGGTCTCCCCAAAGCCTTCTCTTCTCTAGGCTGAACAACGCCAACTCTCTCAGCCCATCCTCATAGGGGATGTGCTACAGCCCCCGATCATCTTCGTGGCCCTCCTCTGGACCTGCTCGAGCAGGTCCATGTCTTTATGTTGGGGACCCCAGAGCTGGACGCAGTACTCCAGGTAGGGTCTCACCAGAGCGGAGCAGAGGGGGAGAATCGCCTCCCTCGACCTGCTGGCCATGCTTCTTTTGATGCAGCCCAGGATGCAAGTGGCTTTCTGGGCTGCGAGTGCACATTGCCGGCTCATATTCAGTTTTTCATCCACCAGTACCCCCAAGTCCTTCTCAGCAGGGCTGCTCTCCACCCACTCATCACCCAGCCTGTACCCATGTTTGGAATTGCCCCGACCCAGGTGCAAGACCTTGCACTTGGCCTTGTTGAACTTCATGAGGTTCTCAGAGGCCCACCTTTCTAGCCTGTCAAGGTCCCTCTGGATAGCAAACATGATGTTAACATAACTTACGAATTCTCCACAGAAAAAGTCAATTGAGAGTGCTGCATCGTATGAGATATAAGGAGAACCCATGGGTTTTGTGTGTGGGTTGAGGTTTATTTTTCCTCCTTGTTGGGTGGTTATGGGGAGAAGAGGGGATAAGATCAGCAACTAACAACTCTTCCCCTTCTATGAAGTCGCAAGCTGTACTAACATTTCCTAAGAACCACTGTGATAAGAGCTGCAGAACAGCTGTTTATTATGTTGTATTTCATATATTCTATTGTCTGGAAAAGGCATATTTAGATGAAATTTGTCTTGGGTTTGTTACTTCAAAGATCACTTAATTTTAACTGAAACTCTTAGCTTGAGAAATCAAAGCATTAAGGATGATTCTGTAGCTCTTACTGAGACACAGGCCTTACTTAAGACTTTTTATTAGTTTTTTCCCCCCTTCTAATAACTATGAAGGAAAACTGCTTTTCAGCATTCTTCCTTCCATGGAGTATTTTGTCAAGATCAGACTCTGAGATGTTATTTTGGCTAACCTGCTCTCTGGGGAAGGTCTGTATCTGTATCACTAGAACATTAATGTGTCATGGAAGCTAAGTATATGTACAGAGTTGTTCAGGAAATAAGCCTTTGTGTGTAAACTTGGAAGCTGTTTATGAATTTGTAGCTAACAATGTTAATGCTTGGATCTTGGTTAATTTGGGAATTCAGTATTCAACACTATATTAATGCATTTCCTATCAGCAAGTGAAAGCTATGTTTTCCCTATTTTTCCATTCTGTTGTATTGATTACTAAAAATGTTCCTGAGTAGAGCCATTCTGTTTCTTAGAACTGTCATTTCATGGTTATTTTTCAATAAATCATACCTGTAAATGAGGTCTTTTTAAGGCCAAAATAGAAGTAATGAGAAGACTATGGAGTACTTGGACTCATGCTTCATCAATCTTGTTCAGTAACCATTGCTGAACCTAATATTCTTTATTGGTTTAGGTATAAAAGTTGGGGAAACAACACCAGATAAACTCTTCACGCTGATAGAAGTGGAATGTTTAGGTGCTTGCGTAAATGCACCGATGGTACAAATAAATGACAATTACTATGTAAGTATTACATTTCCTTTTAAAAGATTAAACTTCTTTACTGGGTTACCTGTTTTTTCACTTGGTTTAGATTCTGAAGTTTTGGTTCGTTACTTCAAATTCCTATTGGCAGGGACAACTTACAACCTAGAGCATCTTTTAGTTTCTTGGCCTCTTCCTAGAACACTTCATCTGTATCACAGCATATCTGTGTATTGTTCCTTTCAGTTACTGTCTTGATCTATACAAGTGGGATGGTGCATTTTTGTGATAGAGGTCTGCCCATAAATCTGGAATTTTTAAACAGGTATTTGATAAGCTTTTAAAAGCACTTTAAAGCAGTCTTTTGGAAAGTATGGACTGGTTTAACACTATTTTTGAACTTCTAGACTTCTGAATTATGGCTCACTTGGATGCCATCAGACAAAAGGAATTAATGCATTGACTGAATCTAGCTTTTTTAAAAAAAATGTATTTAAAAAAAATTTTATCACAGTCTGATTAATTTTTTAAGAACTGTTCTCTTGAACTGTACCCACAATTTTTTTGTCACAGCTGACACCATTTTGCAGTATGTGCAATGGCATGTGTATAGTGGGTAGGCAGAGATCCAGCTCACTAATATACCAAGGAAGCTGAAAACACAAACCCATGTTATAGATGATCCACATCAACATTGTTAGTTTTAACATAATTTCTGCAACTATACGTAAAATAAAAATTTTAACATTAAAATGACAGTAGGCTTTCTAATTTTCCTAATTCTTTGAACCAGTATGTGTGTTAATGGACAGGATCAAAATTACCTATGCTAGAATCACACTTGAGAGCCACTATCTGATGAATTTTGAATGCTGCAACTAGCATAATTGCTGACTTTTTCTGTTTTGTCAGTGATCTGATCTTTTTCTTTTTTTTTTTTACAGGAAGATTTGACACCCAAGGATATTGAAGACATAATTGATGAGCTAAAGGCTGGCAAAGTTCCCAAACCTGGCCCAAGGTATGCTATATTTCCATAATAATGGCCAACTACTTGAAGGCTGATCCTTTAGAGAAACTAAATTCCTGTTCCAGTGATTTGAGTTCACAACCTACAGCTAAAAAGCACGAATTAATTTACTGAACAGAATGGCATGCATTCAGTGCCTTTCTATATATTCAAAGCAAAAAAGAACTGGAAAGAACTCAGAAGAGAATTTTTCATGTTCTTGATAACTGACTAGGGAAGCATAAAATGTGAAAATGTCAATTCTGATTTGGCTTAGTACCTAATAGGGGAATGATATCACCTGTTGGATTTTTTAGTCTAGATCATGTAAATCAGCAAATGCCTGTTGGTTGGTTGTGTGACGTTTTTTTGTTTGGTTTGGTTGTTTTTTATTTCTGACAAAAAACCAGAAAGATCGCAAGTTTGTGAAAGGGTTGTTTCTGAACTTTTCTTATCTATTATTTCCCTTTGTTCTTTGTTAGACCAACTACACATATGTTTGTATGAATGGAGGAATTAATTTGATGTGGGTGTGTTACTTATTCCTATTGTTTCTATAATGATTTTTTTGAATACAAGAACAATAATCTTAAAACAGTTTCCAAACACAGGGAAGCATCTTTAACAAAAATATGATACAACTGGATACTGCCTTTGGTGCTACTGGGATCAACATCCCTTTTGTCTAGCCAATCTATAAATAAATAAAAAAAACTAGTGGTCCTGTCTTGCATTTCAGTTATGAAACTATTTGTCACTACTTGAATTTGGAATCCTTTTAAGAGTAGCATCACACATTTCTGAAGGATGAATAGGAAGAACGAAAGAAAAAGTGCCTTCAGCCACAAGTCAGATTTGTAACTGTCTTCTATCCAGTGATTAAACAGTATCTGAGGTTATAACAATACCAGCAATGAATAAAAGTGCTTTCATTTTTCAGGAGTGGACGTTTTTCTTGTGAGCCAGCTGGTGGCCTTACTTCTCTGACTGAACCACCCAAAGGACCAGGTTTTGGAGTTCGAGCTGACCTCTAAGGATTTTTGTAATATAAGATGAACTGTCTGAAAATAATAAAGTAACTTTAATCTCAGTAAAATTATGTTATGTTCTAGTACTTTTTTAAAAAAACAAAGAAAGCAACAGCAATTAGAATATCTAACTTACCATGGTTTTAACTACTGCAAAGCATAATCATAATTCTAGATCATAAGAAAAGTGGATCTGTAGACTGTGAAGTGACTCACTGAAAGAGTCCACTTACGATCATTGAGAGATGAAAGTTGCATCTTTTGATCTGTCATTGAAAATTCTTTCAACTTTTTCTAAGGGTCTTTGAAGAAGCAACAAAACTGACTAAATTACAAGCCTGGCAAATGCACAAGGAAACAAAGTGAAAGGAGATTATCTGATAAGACTTCATCCATGTTACTTTTAATTGCAATTTAAAAAACAAACAAAAAAAAACAAACAGGAAAGGTGATCCAAGCTGTGTTGTGTAAAAAATCAGGTAGGTTCAGTAAGAAGTGGTTCTTCTTGAGTCTAATTCTTCTTACTACCATTCAGTGACCAGGAAAAATGTGAAAAATATCTTTGTGTTACAAAAAAAAACCCAAATACCAGTAGTACTCTACTAAAAGAATGAACAGCAACAGGAAACCACTTCCTGCACAAATCTATTCAGTACAGCCAAGGTACACAGTTGGGGGAAGACAGAATATACCAGAAGAGTTTAATATATGGCTAAGTATAATATATTAAATTAGTTATTTGATTCACAGATCTTTCTTTGACCTTACTGCTGTGTATCAGCTACTTTTAAGAACTAATCTGTGTGAAGTTGAGGTATTTCTCCTGATATAAAAAAAGTTGAAGATAATTTAAAAAAAATGACTGTATAATGACACTTAATACATATGCTTGTAATATCTGGCAAATGCTTTATATATATATACACACATACATACATTTCAATGTAAATGAGGATGTGTGAACGTGTCAGTCACCTGAGCCCATATTGTGTCTGCTTCTTCTAAAATCTGCCATGGAACTTACATTCTTACTACAATTAATGTGATAGATGGAGCTTAATTGTATTATTTATATTTTATTCTATATCTAGTTTGTGTTGATATTCTGATTAACAGTAGTTGCCTAAACTATTCTCCCTCTTCTGATTCAAATTGTGTATCTACAGATTTCCCTGCATCGTGATTACCTCATACAGTCTGTTCATGCCCCACCTTTACTTCAGTAGGCTCTGTGAAGTTCCTTGATGTATTGTTAAACAAGTGGTGGTACTGCTGGTAGTTCTGAGAGCAAAACATATATGTATATCATTTGTATGTAAAACTTGCTATCCCTTCTACATTACTAAATTTATAAAATGAAATCATTGAATTGCATACAAATGGAAAAGTAAATTTGATAAATAAATACAAGTCATGAGTGAAGCAGTCAGACAATAAGCATGAAAAAAATCTTGTGTGTAAGCAGTATAGAACACTGTGCATAGGAGAAAATAGTACAGGGATTGAAGTATTGTCTGTAATTTGAAGTTGCTGAATGCTCTTCTGAAAGGTCACTCCAGTGGTTGTAATAGCCACATGCCTTGTAGCAGGCCAGGCATCTGGTGCTATGTGGCACTTCTCTAGAGACATAAAATGAGGTAGACAGCATATTACATTTTGATGCAAAGACAGACTCATTTTAATATACCAGTCTGTAACTAAGTTGTTTGCTTGACTGTAACAACAAAGCTGTATTCTCCCAGTGGAATGGAAGAAAAAAAGAAGTAAAAGCCCTTTAACCAGGGAGGAAAAAAAAGACTACCTGGAGAAGATTTTAAGAAAAATAGGTACAGTCTTGGGAAAGGAAGTGAGATTTAGAACACAGAAGCAGAAGACACGCAAAGAACCCACTGGACTGAGAGAGTGGGTGGTGGTGGTTCTTTCCTTTGGTAAAGATGGAAGAAAGTCTGGAGTAATAGGAAACTCCACGAGGTACCCAATGATGCATTTGATGTTGGGTAATGGAAAGGATTTTTACACTGCTAGAAAAATGTTATCTGGAACCATGTTCTGTCATGAAATAGGAAGAAGCAATGAAATTCAGTTCCATCTGTGCAGTATGTTAGCTGGGCTCACTGGCTGACCTGCCTGTTACCTACCCAAGGCTAGTGCGTGTGCTTTCACCAGCGTGACATTTTGCAAGTGCTTAGGATAAAGTTCTTATTGTTAGATTTTTGTACTGTAGTCTGAGCTCTTCATTCAATTACTAGATTGAATTCAGCAGTGACACAGTTCAACCAGATGCTGTGCACGTTTGTCTTGATTAAGAGCAGTAGTTCATGCAGCTGATAACACAAGATGTTTCACTAGGGAGGGCAGATCAAGGGAAGTACTATGCATGCCAACACAGTGCAGCTACAAAGGCATTCTGCAGCTGTGCTATGTAAAAGGGAGGGGCTTCTGGAGACAAGGGGAAGAAACTAATGTAGGGGTAGCAATTAGCTGACTGATGCTTTTTGTTAGTCCAAACAGTAGTTGTTATAAAATGCTGAAGGAACCATATTTTTTAAGTTACTGATAGATATTATTATCAAATCTTAACATCTGCTGCAGAGGCATTGCTCATGAGACTCCTTCCAGTTATCTCAGCTGCTGGTTGTGAACACCTACCAACACACACTGAAATCCTGGAACTGCATGCTACTGGTGCTGATATACAAGGATCGGAATGCTGTATCACACTGCCGTGCTACACCTGTAGCCTGTGGTTTTTTTAGGAAGTGAATCATCAGTATCATTCCTATATAGTGCTGTGAGAAGAAATAATATTCTGCCTTGGGAAATAGTTCTTACTCCACTTACACTGGCCAGTCAGTAGCCTGCCTACTCTTCAATCTGCTTGCCACCTCACATGATGGCCTCTGTCATCAACCTGACATGAAAGAATATAAGGTGAATGCAACTCTCTTTGTTACATGGTCACGGGTGCTGCCATACCTGCTCCTGGTCAGCTGACAGTACTCAAGGTATGCTAACAGAATCAAATGAAAATGAAGGCAGTTGCTTTTCAACACAGGTGATCTGTACCAGCGTTTGTACAGTAAGATTTTGAAAACAAGTGAGAGAAGCTTGCCTGAACAATAAGACATTCTGCATGATGGGAATATTTGAGATTTGTGATGCCATCCTCTACCCATACTGGAACATGATGGGAAGAGATCAGAATATAGGGGAAGTCCACACAATTAGATGGCCTTAATCAAGGTAATCTTTTAATTCTGAAAAATTCATGTTTCTGACTTGTGTAGTAAATATTAAGGAATTTAATATTAATCTGTTACACAATAACGGATTAAATATTAATCAATTAATATTGTTACACAGTAACAGATGAAAATAATCCAGTACAGGCTTGAGCATGGCAATTAAGACTACATCAAATGGAAGGGCTTTGTTTAGCTGCCTTCTCAAAATACTACACCTAAGAGCCCACCTATCTTTAGCATGTTCCAGAAGCAATCTGGAGAGTATTCAAGAACCCACGAGTACAGAACCACACAGATTCTTTAAGTCTTAACCACATAACACTATTTTAATAAGCAACTGCAAAACCTTTCACAAGTGCAGATGAACAACCCGATTTTAAGGTTGCAGCTAGGACTAACGTCAGTCTACTTCTGTAACCCCTTTTGATGCATTTATATCACGTCTGGCTTATTGGCGCAAGCAAGACACCCTAAAAAAAATGGTTTTGTTTTGAAAACTGGAAACAGGCGCAAGCGTCAGACGGCAGGCTGTGCCCGCCTGCGGGGCCGGGGGCCGCACGCCCCCCACAGAAGGCCCGGCAGCTCTTTGCCTGCACCCGCCGGGATATGAAGCGCCGGGAGGGAGCGGCAGGCGGGTGCGGATGGGGACTCTGCCTGCGGGCAAAGCGAGGCGCGGGAGGAAGCACTGACCAGGCCACCAGGCGCGGAGGGCTCCTCCTCCCACAGCCTCCCTACGCGGGTGCCCCGAAGGCGTACGGTCCCCCCGGGCTGTCCGGCACCGCGCCTCACGCACCTGCTCCCAGGGGCTTCTCCCAGAAGCTGCGGGCCTTTTAACTGCAGCCCGCCCGTACGCAGCGCTCCTCGCAGCCCCTCAGCGAGCGCGCGGGCCAGGCGATAAGGCGGCCCCTCCTCGGCCGCCCGTGCCCGCACCCCGCCGCACCCGCCTCATTTGGATGCGCCGCCGCCACCGGGCTGCGCCCACCGCGCACGCGCACTGCGCCGGCTGTTAAAACTCACTGCGCCATCGCCGCCGGAAAACCCCTCCCCGGGGAGGGAGCGGCCGCCACGGGCGCGGCGGCAGGAGGGGGCGTCGCGCCGGCGGCTCTAGGCCGGCTCCCCTCCCGCGGGGACTGGAACGCTTGCGTCCCCTCACCCCGTCCCTGCCCCGCGACCAGGTGCGCCGCAGCCGGCCCGCCGCCATTTCCAGAAAGTTCCAGTGGCCGCGGCCAAGAAGAGCGCGGCTGCCCCGGCGCCTGCGCACTGCTCGCGTCCTCCCGTCGCCACCCTCTTCCCTCACGCCCCCCGCCCCTGTCACCCTGCGAGCCCGTTATTCCCCGCCGCCTGCGTGCGCGGGGGGACTAGGCGCTCCGCCCGCACAGCAGCGAGGAGCCCGGCGGGGGCGGGTCCGCGCCCGTCCCCCTCGGGACGGGGAACGGAGCGGTGCAGGGACGCTGCCCCCCCGCCTTTCCCTCCCCAACCGCCGCCCGAGCGGTGTAACGTTCGCGGCAGCGCCTGCCCGCCCGCGTCCCGTGCCCCGTGTGAGGGCCACGTGGGCGGGGCGCGGCCAATGGGAGCTCCGCGGAGCTCTACTCCAGCAGCGACGTTGGGGAGGGGGGGGAGCGGCAGCGGCAGCGCAGGCTGAGAGGGAGGGCGAGAGCGGGCGGGGGAGGGGTGTTTTCAAACCCGACGGCCACAGCGGCCGGAGCCGGGCCTGAGCCTGAGCACCTGGGCACCGCCGGTGGCGGCGGGCGGCACCCGCTCCCCTGCCGGATCCTCGCGGCCGCGCCGCCACGGAGAGAGGAGGGGGGAAGCGGCGGGAGGAGGAGGACGCGTCCCGCCGCCGGCTCCCGGGAGAAGGTAAGGACCGGAGCGCACCTCCTCACCCCTTCCCGGTGCGCGGCGGGGACCCCCCGATCCCACTCGCTGCCGCGGTGCCCGCGCCCGCGGGGTGCCGCCCCCCCGTCTCTGAACGGCGGGCAGCGGGGCGTCCGGCGAGCCCTCACCCGGTGCCCTCCTCGGGGAGTGTAACTGGCTGTCCTGCTCTCCCGGGCAGCGGGCACCGCGCCTCCCCGGGGCGGCGGGCCTGTCCCCGCGCTGCCCTGCGCGGGGGCGCGGCGGCGGCGGGCAGCGGCTCTCCGCTGTCAGCCTGTCAGCGCCGCGGCGGGAGCCATGGCCGCCGCTGTCACCGTCTGGCGGCCGCGCCTCTCGCCCGCCGAGCCCAGCCCCTGCCCCGCCGTCCGGCGGGGGGCCCGCTTGCGGCCGTGGGGTGGCGGCGGCGGGTGCAGGGGGCCGGGGCGGCGGTGCCCGCGGGAGGCAGGGCCGGGGTTGTGGGGAGGGCGGCGGCAGTGGGGGCTGCACGGGCGGCCGGGGCGCGGGTGCCGAGCGCGGTATGGCGGTGTACACACACACACATACACACACACACACACACGCCCCGCCGCCCCGCCTCCGTTTCGGGAATTTCGGCAGCTCCCTGCAGCCTCCGGAGTTGCTCCGCTGATTTCGGCCGTGCCGTGCCGCCCCGCCGGG
This sequence comes from Ciconia boyciana, assembly GCF_034638445.1. Classification (NCBI taxonomy): domain Eukaryota; kingdom Metazoa; phylum Chordata; class Aves; order Ciconiiformes; family Ciconiidae; genus Ciconia; species Ciconia boyciana. Next base: position 56,910,181 of record NC_132935.1, read on the forward strand.
GGAGCCTGCCCTCCTCAAATCGAGACCTGGGGCGAGTGGGTGAGGCGTTTCTGGCGTCTTCCGTTAAATGCTATGGGGTGCCCGGTTGTTTTGCAGAATAATACGTTCAGCTGGCTGGTCTGCCAGTACAAGGCAGCCGCCGCTGAGGTGGAGCACAGTAACTCGCACAGCACAGGTGACACTAGGCAACAAAGGAAGGACGAGAAATGAGAGAATGCCAGGCTCAGTTGCAGTTTTTCGTGCTAGTTCTAGCCTGACTCTCTCTCATTGCTAATATTCAGTCTTTTTTTTTAAGGACTGGGTATCTGATAAGAAATGAAAGGATTTTTATTATTTATTTACTTAAACTCCCAAATAAAATGAGGAGTTTAATAGCAGTATTATCATCTAGAGGTCTTGTGGAAATTGCCTGGACTCTGCCACTGTATTCTATGCCTTTCTCCGTGGGCCGTGGGATGCAGGGGAAAATCTGAATTTTATACCTCTGAATTACAAGATAGTTTATGGGATAAAACAGCGCTTTAATGAAGATGAGTGAGTAAGTTGTGATGCTTGTAGGAGCAAAAAGCTATCAGACAGATGTGGAACAGTCCAAATGTATTTATGTTCCAGGAAAGAAACGTTTAATCTTGGAACGCTAGGAAAGGGTGAGATCATCATGTCTATAAGAAATCATGAACTTTTATTAAAATAATTCAGTGTTATTGACATGTCATGATTTGGAGGTGGGGGCCAGTTCTACTGTCTAGTTTTGAAGCAGTAAGGGTTTGGGTGTTTTTTAGTATGCAAGTTGATGGCAGCTTGGTTATCCTCATATCTTATGTTACTCTAGGTCCTCACATCTAGGTTACTCTGGGGACATGGTGAGCTACACATAGGTGCTGTGCAGCTGCAAAGAGCTGAGCATCCTGTGCTTTCTTTCCTTCTTCCACTGTAATCTTCTGCTGTAGTTCAGTGGATAAGAGTCCCCAGAGCAACAGATCTTCAGAATGATGTGGGACATCAGGGCATTTCACCTGTTCTTATTATTTGAGGCTTGTGCAGATGTTGGATGCAACATGCTTTTCTTCATTCTTCAGATGGAAACTCAGGCTCTCAGGTAACCTAGCGACTTGATGAGCTGGGGACCTTAATCTCACCCTGCGTGAATTCAGTAGGTTTCTGTGCAAGCTTGAGAAACTGTCTGTTCAAATAAAATTGCAGGGTTTGAGGTATAGCAGAATACTTCATTGGGAAGGTAATGGTAAACTCATTGACTATTTGTGTCTCCCCTCCCCATACTTCTACTTTCCTGTACATGTCTTGTAGGCTAAAATGTCAAGGAGTGCCAATGTTGTTTTCGGCACCCAGAGGACTATGGTAGCATTCTTGTGGTGATGTCCGTTTTTTTGTGTACGGTATGTGAGTCCCTTTTCTGGTTTCCTGGCTTTTCTCTGGTAATCGCTGGGTGCAGACAGTTGATCAGAGAGCCTTTGGTTCTTTTGCAAAGGTGACAGCTCAGTCTTTCAGATATAAGGATTTCTGCCTTTCCATTGCCATCTCTTTGTGTGTTCTTCTCCCACCCAGAGGATTATTCAAAATTATTTGTGAACTCTGAATACTACAGACAGCAAGCTTAGGACAGGTGTTGTGTAAGAAAGCAAGTTCTGTGCAACAAGCTTAAGTTCATTTACAGTTTCTTCCAGCAGGCTTGCACAATAGGTAAATGCTTTGAGGAAAAGGTCTTTTAATAAGCAGGCTGAATGAGTGCTTGTATGAAGCTTCAATGTTTGTTTGGCATTAGTTACAGGGGGTACTACTATGTTACCACTTACTTTAGGATTAAAAGCACAAACTGAAAATTTAATACCTGCGTTTATTAAATTAGAGGTCATCAGTCAGTCTCAAGCAGCAGCTTCTTTTCACCATTAGATGTCTATTTAAATTTCTACAAAACCCATAAACTGTTGCAGCTTTAACTTGACTAGATGGAAAAGTCCTGGATATCCTTTTAGCAGAAATATGGACACCTTGAAATGGCTGAGCTAGAACTTATTCCTCAATATTGGGCATACAGATATATGAAAACAAATCCTATTTGTTGAACTGATTTACCACGTTTAGACGATCTTAGGCTGATGAAATTTTCTGGAAGACTAGTGCAGTTGGTCCTCTTTAAAACTGGAAAAAACTATTGATCACAAACTGTGTAATGATTAACCTGCTACCACACTGTTAGTATGGACACTCAGAACAACTTACTTTTGACAAATTTGATCTTATTTTATGAAGAGGTGGGCTGGGCGTGAATGTTTGCTGTTTCTTCTCTTCCATGTTTGATTGCAGATGGAGTAGTATAAATGTTGATTGGTCACTTAGTCTCCAGATCAGACTATATTTTTTTTAACTACATCATTAGACTCTACTTAGACTCTAGCGACAGATGGTATGAAATAAATATTAGCACAAACTCTATCTTGCATTTTGTGTTATGACACTGAATAGTTTTATTAACAGAATAACAGAAGTCAGAGCCCTGCTAACATCTTATTTTTTTTCTTACCAGTTCATTATTATTCCAGAACCTAGAGAAGTCTTAGAAAGTTCCTCCATAAGCTTATGGAGCCATACTTTGTATCTTACCTATGCAGCTGAGGACCTTTATTGCCACCTTGCAATAAAACCTAAACCTAACTTCTCATTTAAAGAGAGACTTGAAGCTCTTGAGAGTATGACTTTGCCTTGGCTTATTTTGGGTTATCTCCCTGGACCTGACGAAGCATCTGCTTTTATCTTTAGCAAGCAACAAATGAATAAACTCTCCTCAGTTTCATGGCTGCTACTCAGAGTGCTCTAGGTAGTGATAATGTTACAAGAGGATTGGTTTCACACTGGTTTATGCTAAGAAAAGCCATTAGTAATGTTAGAGACACAATTACAATCTATATTAGAGGTAAAAAGTAAAAATGCAAGCTGATGAGGCAGACTTGAGATATTTTCTTCCCTGCCCCTGTCATGTGCCTTCTACTTGTTCTATGTTTTGCATTCATGAAGCTGGAAAACATCAGAGGTAGAAAGCACTTTTTTCCCCTCTCTGAGCTTCAGAATGTATTACATGCAACAGAAACCCAATAACGCTTTGCATTTCCAGGAGCATTGTTGTGGTAGAAATCTTAGAAAGTTCCATTGCTTCGTGGCAGCAGAAATGAGCTTACTTGCATGAAGACATTTCCTATAGTTTCCCTTCTCTTTCAAAGCCTTTTGTGTTAGTCCTACTTAATAGGTGTCTGGCTTTTCAGACCTTTCAAGCTCTGATAGACAGATAGATAGCTTCCTTAGCTGGTTCATGGAAATATCTTCCTCTTGTGTATGTTTACTTCAAGATTATGTGCAACAAAGAATGCTAACTGAGAGAAATCAGCTTTCTGTGGTGCTCTACACTGTTTGGCAACCTACTAATCTGACTTCTTACTACTAGTTTACTGGTAAAGGGAAAATGGAAAGATCATTTAGTGATACTCTCTAGAGTGAGCAATGCTAATCCATTCGTCTTCTGACTTCAAGAAGGGACAGGTGTCTTGACAACCATATTACCTTTTTTAAATAAATAAAAAATACTGTCTTTTGTCTTGAAAGTAACTGGTTCTTTGCTTTCCAGCCCCTTCAGTTCTCCAGGTGATGTAGTAAAACATTAATGAAGGTTAATTGCAGTACTCACTGTAGTTTTACAGCTCTAAATAGTTATACTTGTATGCAAACAGTATTCTAGTTATTCTCTGTTTCCACTCCATCTGTTACCTCACTATCTCTTTTCCTCAAAAGAAAAATTATTTCCATAAAGGAACTGGCATATGATTTTTGTTCTGTTACTTTTGTGATATGTAGTGATGGCCAAGAGGTGGCAACAAAGACTGTTGAATATTTTGCATGTCTTCACAATTTAGCCAGGACAAAAAACTCAGTTATCCAGCTGGGGACCTGTAGGTAAGCCTAGTGAGAAGCTCGCTTTTTTTCCTGCATCTCCTGTTTTAGGTCTTACTCATGAACAGTAGCACTCAAGCACACTGTTTTACCCATGGTGAATCTTGCTGAAGTTGAAGGACTGTGAGTAGGTGTTGACAGTTCATCTGCTTTTAGCCTGTGAAGGGCCTTTGCGTGTTTTTAGGTTATGTTCCTTCTGGCAGTGCTGTAGAGAAGTTGTGGGTTTTCTTATTTTTAGGCTGGCAAATTATCATTAGCATATGAAGATTTAAATAGAAATTACTGAGTTTCTAGTAATAATGTATAGAGTAGATTTGAAATCTCTTGTCTTGGAGATCTTTAGAAAGTTTCCAGAGGGGATGTAGGTGCCTGAGAAGGAATTTAAACTTAATTGCCAATAGGGTTGCTTATCTTAAGTTTGGCAAAATGCTGATAGAAAAGCTTTTAAGTTTTTCTTTGGTAGGCACTGTGCTAATGGAATAGTCTTAGTTGACAAAGATCTACTTAGTTACATCTTTAAGGGATAACCAGGAGATCAAACATGAAGCTTACAACTCCACTTCTCCGTTTAGCTTAATGGGAGTATCATATTATGCTAAACATCTGTGCAGGTGCTTCCTTTGAACCCATAGCTCATCCTAAAAAAGACTCAAGAGGAAGCACCTGTGAACATACAAGTTTTTTAGACAAGTTTTGTAGATTAAATCTAGATTAAATGTAGATTAATCTACAAATTCTGTAGATTAAAAGGGAGGACTAATGGATTTTGCAATAAGTGTCTTTGACCCCTGAGAGACAGAGTTCTTGGGCAAGCATGACTCTTTCTTGATCCTATAAAGAGGAAACCTATTCTGGGAAAGAAAAGAATCTCCTTTATTTTGAGAGGCTATCCAGAATAAAGGGAGATCCCTTCAGGCACTCTGGAAGCTTATGTATGTCTGATTCTCAGAGTAAAGAGGTGAGGTTGTTTTTCCATGTAAATGTTTATTTCGGCAGCTAGGTATGTCCCTCAGTAGGAATGTGATGTTTGTAGTCTACGCAGCTGTCTTAATGATATGATTTAACTTGAGTATGACATCAGTACTCACAAGCTGCCCAGGTTCTTCTAGCCACCTGTGTAAGTCTTTGTTGGAATAAATGCTGTCCTGACTACATAGCATAAGTTGCTGGAGAATATAGAAGACTTAAACCTTTTCATATGCTGAACGTGTCACCAGGAGAGAACTGGCAGTAGGCATGCTGCTGCTGAGGTAAAGAACATCTGCATTTTTAATTCATGGAACAGAATCATAGACTAGTTGAGATTAGAAGGCACCTCTGGAGGTCATCTAGTCCACCCCCCTGCTCAGAGCAGGGTCAGCTAGAGCAGGTTGCTTATAGGCATGACCAGTTGAACCTGGAATTCACCCCAGTAGTGTGAGTAAAATGTTACGAAGTTCTAATTTTAGGTAGTCTGTTGGGATTCCATGCTGAACCTGTTGCTGAAGGCTTGATAAATTGTAAAACTGTCAAACTTTTTTTTTTCTTTCAAATGTGGAATAGAAATGTTTTTCAACTGTTGTAGGTAATGTGTTTTTCCTGACTAATTTCATTTTTAATAGTCAAAGGATGCATTCTTCTTGTACTGCCTGTGTGTGGTAGTCTTGTAAAGCTGTGGTGCATTCTACTAAGTTCTGCTATACAGATCTTAATGAAGTTTTTTGGTTTGTTTTTTAATTTTAATTTAAATGACTAATTAACTGCTTACATAAATAAAACTTCTTTGCACTTTATCTTATTAAAAATGCAGTTTCTGATTATTTTTTTTTAAGACAGAGAAGACAAATACATTAATGTGCCTTCTATGTTGTTTGTACTGGAATTTAGTTGAAGAAAGTCTCTTCCAGTGCCTGCAACTCAGAGTAAGCTTGTGAGTGAGAAACTGAAAGTGAAACGACCTTATTTTCTACTGCCGAAGGAGAAATATGAAAAGTAGCTAAAGCATAAATATTAATAAGAGCAATTCAGAAATTATAATTTGAATATTGATAACATCTGAAAAGAAACGTATGATATTTTTGATCTTGCAGAATTTCTTTCAAGGAGAAAAACCAGTTATTTATTCAACCAGTTGTCTTTGTACTCTCGTCATTCTGTTTGTTTCTTTCCAGTGCTTCCTTGCAGAACAGCCAGCCATATGTAAAACCAATAATGCTAGTATCTTCCATGAAAAGACAAAGGGTTAATCTGAGAGTAGAGAAATGTACTTGAGAATAAGACAATACTGACAAACATCCTTCAGATTCATCTTGAATTCTGGCACTGGTTGCAGTTCCTTACTGGCCCACATGGAGGAATGCTTTAGAAGCAGTAATGTGGTTCAGAAGGAATGATGCCCCTTATCACTATGGGAGCGATTCCTGCCCAACTGAAATGGGAGTCAATGTCTGACTTCTGGAAGACAGGTTATCACCATTTTGGGGAGAGAGAATGCTTTTTTTGTTTGTTTCTGTTTGTTGTTAATGCCAGGAGTTAACCCTGTTCTTAAATGTACGTTTCTTACATCTTGTCCCTCACAATTTGGGGCAGGGGATGTGTACCTATATGCATAAAAAGAAGCTTCAACACAAATCTCTTAGAATCAGGGAGGATTTTCTGCTTTTAAATAATTCCTAACCATTCTCTGATAAAAATGTCATCTGGTTTATGTTATGCAAGTTCCATAAACTTTCAACTTTGGTATTTTAAGCTGTTTCATTTAAAATTAGTTTTGTCATAAAATATTAATTTAAATGCTTTGAATGCAGCACTTTTCTTGGGTATTAAGAGGAAATTGTATGAGAAAATAGAGAAATAATGGTGGTAGAGTGATCTGCCTTTTTTTTTTTTTTAAACAGCAAGATAGTACTGGCTTATTGATGAAGATTCTGCCATTCTTGAACAGTCTGGTATGCCACTATGATATCAAATGTCCTACTGTTTTATGCTTTTGTAGAAAAACTGGAGTTTTTCCAATCCTGTTGTGAAAATTATTAATTACTTAAGACTGTGGTTTTGCAAGTTCCTTTGTAACATATGTATCCAGTCCACATGCTTCATTATTAAGCAAGCCCACAGCCCTTCAAATGCTTCTCTGAAATAATAGATAATTCTGTAATCTTAAGTTGGTAGGACTTCTGCTCTGAAGTTTATCCTGAATATAAATATCTGTACAATTGAGGTGTAAATCAGAGAGTACCTATTGTAAAGACAGTCCCCTGGCCCTGTGTATTTCTTTTACTAAACAACTAACATTTAGGGTTTCAGACTTGAGAAGCTATTTCTGTTCAAAAATAAAAGTGAAGAAATCATAGTATTTGATCTTACTTTTTTTTTCTTCAGATGCCTTCTTATAGAGTGCTTACCTGTTTCTGCTGTCTGTTTATATCAAATCTTCTATTGGGATCCCTGTTGCAAAGCACCGTCTTCCCCACTTGCCTGTTTTCAGGGTTGTAGCACCTGGTCACTTTAGGCCATGTTTGTCAACATTGTTTTTCACTATAAATGACATTATGTAAACAAATTAATTCCCGTAGCATCTTTTTTGAAGTCAGGAAGGAGTTCGGTGTCCTAGAGACGTTCAAGAGTCAACTGGGAAAGAATTCATCCCCTCCCTACTTCTTTTGTTTCATACCTTTTCTCAGCATCTTACAGGGTCTTTGGAGGCAGCCTCTTGGTGTCGTCTTTTGGATGGGGCTTGACACAGATGGGTTTACCCAGGTTTTGCGTCCATGAATCTAACTGATTCTTTAAGAGTGTCCTGTCCTTTGAAAATTATACCTTTTTGGATACTTGGACTTTAATACTTAGTATACTACTGTGAGGTGTTAAAGTAGAAGTAGAGCCTAGCGCACTCATTTTCTTTAGTTCTTCCATGTTCAGTTATCTATGTGGAAGAACATTAAAGGTCATTTATAGATAGCTGGGATCCTTTTGTTTCTTTTCCTCTGTCATGTTCTGTTAATAATTTTTAGCTCTTACATGCCAACCAAGGCTAGATCGTTTGGCATAGCACCTGCAAGGATATTTTGACAAAATGTTAGCTTTTGTGGTTTTTCAGTGCCTTGGCAAGACATAAACAGGAATTAATTCCATATAAGTTTAGAAGTCTGATATCAACAAGCTGCTTTTATTTTTCCGTAATCTTGATGTGCAGAGTGACATTTGCAGTGGGAGGATCTCAGAATCTATTTGAGACTGGAAACTTTAGAGAAAGTAAAGGAAGGAAATGGGAGCGTGTTGCAAAAGAAGTGAAACAAGTTGTTCTTGTCTGTATTTGCACACCTTCTTGCTATATACTACAATGTCACTAACCTTTATGTTCTGCTGTGTCAGAAATGCTGTCTGCCCTGTATTAGAGTAGCACTGCTCATTTGCCATTCTGCAGATAGAAGAATGGGATCACGAGTTGATGGTTTTGGGTTGGGATTCCACTTTAAATAATGAACGGGATGGATCTCTGGGGATAAATTGCAGTTGTGTGGTCCAGGATGCTGCTCCAAGAGGAGTTCTATTGCAGAAGTTGAAATAAGTTCTCTAACTTAGGAGGAGGTTGCGGGAAGAGAAAAGAGGGTCCTGTGTTGAAGGAAGTTGAGTACTGACCGTGAAAATTACCCATTTTTTCAGTCTGTTTTGGAATTCGTGTAAGATACAGGCTTTTTATGAGCATTTGCCAAGTGTTTTCCTCACTTGTGGATAACTGCTTTGAGACCATTTTACCTTTTTCCTTCTGCAGTGGTAGGGAAGAAGAGTTGCTTGCAGAAGTTGAAACTGAAGTCACTAGTAACTATGGTCTCACCAAGTATAAAGTACTGTCTAACATGAAATAATCTGAAAAATAAAGTCCATAATGTAGCATGGGTATGGCAGATTGGTCAAACTCTTGACCTTGTTATTTCTGTGAACTTAAGTTGCCATCTGTAAAATGCAGGAAATAATGAATTCTCATTTTCCAGCAATATTGTGAAAATAAATTAGTGTCTGTGAAAGGAGGGGGAGCCTAACCCTTCTTATTCCCAGTTTTGATTTACAGATAGTTAGTTCTGTGGTGTTGTCCAGGATAGGTCCTCCTTTTTATTTAGGATGTTTTTTTTAAATTAAAAAAAGTGTTGTAGACATTTCCTTCTCTCTAAGAAGGTGGAAATCAAGGCAAGCGGAATCGTGGTATGAGTGACAAATGGATTCTCTTTCTCTGGAAGCAAGTGAAGCCACTTGCTACTGGTGTTTCTGGTCAGTTTTTCCTCAGAGCTTCATCAGGTTGTCAAAAATTTTCACGCAGCAACAGAAGGAAGTTTCTTCAATTGCTATGAGAATTTGCCTTTGCCAGTACGAAGAGCAATCACAGAAAGTTGAAGTCCACTTTTTTGTCTTGAGTGCTACTTAAACATTTCAGCAGGAGCATTAAGGGCTAAACTAGCTTAAAAGGAATGTTCAGCAAATGAATATATTGCTTGATCATGTCCAAGGAAGTATAAATTAAATTAGAGTTGTAAGATACCCTAAAAATACCATTTTTTTCTTTTTTTTTTTTTACTTTCTGAAGCAAATCAGTGCCAGTGTGTTGGTTTCCTTCTGACAAGTAGATTTTTTATTTTTAGTTAAAAGTGTGTGAGGCAAGATATGTCCAACGCTACTCCAATAGGAGTTTCAGTCCTTACTTGGTTGAGATTTATTATAAGTGTAGTTGCAAGAAAACATTACAGAAAGAAGTGCAGGTGTATTTCTAATGAGCTGTGACATGAAAGAGGAGCAATCTCTTGCTCAGATACAGCTGTTATTGAAGCATGATCTATCTGTAATTTGTAAACCAGTAGTATCGTTAAAATTCAAGTCAATCCATGCAACAAATCGCAAAGGCATTTTGGAGTGTGGTATTTTCAATTGGTGAATAAGATTTTGTAAATTAAATTTTGGGCCAAAGTTTTTTCTTATTCCACAGTGTGCTGTTTGTAAAACTCCACTGCATGATTTATAGGTGCCTACAGTTAGTCAAGAATAGGAAGGTTTGTATTTTCCATGGCTTCTTTTACCATTTTTTTTTCCTGCTCAAGTAACAAACTCAACCTGGTTTATGTAAGATACAAGAACAGCTAAAAATGTCTGACTGGATAGATAACTGAGGGACTTAGATGACCTCCAGATGTCCCTTAACTTAACTATTCTTTAATTCTATTAGCAATGAAGTTCTTGTGTTCTTTGGTAAGCATGTGTATAGTCAAAAAAAAAAAAAAAAAAGCCCTACTAAAGCTCAATCAGAAAACTCCAGATTCAGTCATGTTCTTTAATAGAGCATATTTGTTAGGTTGACAAGTCTAGGTGCTACTATTAGCATGGAAAATAAAGTGAAGAGTATTGTGAAATCTGTGGAACTTGACACTTGAAACCAAGCACAGGTAAACTCAGGCTCTTAAAACACAGATTTGAAGGCGTTCTGGGTAGGAGCCCGAGGTCTTATGTAGGCAAGTGCAACAAAACCCCTGCAAAGAGTCTTGCTTGTTTTCTACATAGGAAAGAGTTGTATGTCCTCTCACTTTTTTGCTCTTCCTAGTAGAAATTCCTAGACTATGAGATACATTCTTTATTTTGGTAGGAAGTAGTGGTGAGTTCCAGCTGAAGCATTGGAAAAATCTTTCTTGCTGCCTGTGTCGGCTGTTTTTTAGGGACTTCGTCCTAGCCCTGGGTAGTGTAGTCTAGCATGTGATGAGTAGGTACTTCAGAGTATATTAAAAGCTGTTTGGGAGGTTATGAGTAGTCACTGCCCATTTCTATGTCACTATTCAAGGACAACTTTTTAAAATGGGGTTCAAATATTTTATTTTTCTTATTACAGAAAGATTTGTGCAATCCTTATATGTTTGGATCTCAAGTATCGAAACATTTCAAGTTAAAACGTAGAAATACTCTGTGATAGGACAGTGAGTCTAGTAGTCCATTCCATATATTAGCTAGGATCTGAGGATAAAATACACATATCCAGGTTATCCCATGGTATATATTTGACAGGTGTGTTTATGTTAGGCTGTTGTTTTGTTTTCTTTGATTTTTAGTGTATCCTCTAAAATCTGGTAGGGAGAATTGCTGCAAGGGAGGGGTAAGGCACTTTTTCTGAGGTTGCACAATAGGTATAGCAAAGAAAGGAGTAGAACTGATCTCAGCATTGCGTGTTCTAGCCATAAAGTCATCTCAAGTATTGTGCAAATCTTAAAGGAAAATTGTAATAAAAAAGAATTCCTCACTTCTGGACCAAAAGTGTTTTGTCATATTTTATCATCAAATGCTGTAAAATCTGCCAAATTTGTGACTCATGTCCATGCTGGGTACTGCATTTGCACTTAATACCACAACAGACTGTTGCCTTAGGCACCGTTAGTTTGAGACTGTGTTGGAGCTTAGTTCTTTCATCGTAACTTTGACACTGGGATCTGCGTGGACTGAACTGTTGCAATCATGTGTGAAAAGAGCTTGTGAATATTTTCCAAATAAAAATGTTCTTGTCACCTTTCATTTGTCAAAGCCACTGCATGTATCATTCAGGCACTGTTCTCTCCAACATACTAAATTGGTGTGCTACCTAAAGCCAGTAGTATTTAGTAATTTGTTTGCTGGTTACTGCTGGAGAACTGAATTGCAAATACAATGAGACACCATGGAGTGTAGGGCAAAAAGTGCCTGGTTAATTGTTCTGTCCATTGTATTTGATGGTATTTTAGTGCCCACCACATACAGGAAGTGGTGATGGTAAAAATTTAGTCTTAAATAGTATAACATACACAAATAGCCTCTTATTTCATCTTTTCTTATGCAAAATGTGTTTTCCTTTAAGCTTGTGAAGGATAATATGCTTGTAGCCTGCAGCAGGAGGCAGGCTTGCCAGTAGGGATGTACTGCAGTGTATGTTTAGTCCATTATAGCTGCATATGTCTAATGTATTACCAGCTTTTGGAAAAAATGTTTTACTATGTAGGTCTCATAGCTACTCAATTTTGACTTTAGCACCCTGGGAGTTAAGTTGTTCAGTAGTCCTACTTAGCAGTGACATGCATTCTGGACTCCAGCAGCACCCTCGGTTGCGAAATGATTGGGAGGAAGCCTTTTTTTGGGATCCATGTAACACTGTTTTCATAGGACTCTGCACAAGAAACCTAAAACTATTTTTGCTCAAATGGAGCCTTTAGTAGCCCTTTCATTGCAGCAGTTTATTTGTTTTGATGGTTGGACTAGATGATCTTAGAGGTCTTTTCCAACCTTAATGATTCTATGATTTTTACAATGAAGACAATAGTTATAGAATAGCTGTGTTTATATAGTCCTCTGCAATGAAGACCTTGCTACAAAGACTAATTTTTGTGGCTACAATCACTCTGAAATTTCGAAATTTCAAAATTTCAGAACAATATTTTGTGTAATGTTCTCATGAGATTTCTAAGTGTATGCCCTGGGCAATGTCCCATCCTTTACCATCATTTTGACATTCTCATGAGATATCAGCAGCGTTTAAGACTTCGTTTCTACAAGTATGTCTGTCCAAGGAGGTAATGGAAAACTGACCACAGTAGTAAGCCTGTCATTCTCCATTAAAACTAAAAGGAGATGGAATGCTTGTGCTTTTTTACAGGGCCACAGGAATGGCAAGACTAAAGAATTTTGGTTTGTATTCCATATTCTGGGGAAAAAATTCTTGTGTGTTGATCATGGAGTCTCCTGCACTTTCCTCCCAAGCACAATCCCTTCTTACCTGTCCTCTCAAATTTCTGTCTCTGCTGCTTCCTCATCACAGTCACATTCTCTCATTTAGCTAATCTGAAGCTTTACTCCTCACAGGCATACTTCTGTGTGGGAAATATCAGGTAAAAATATAGATGTTCTTTTCATACATGTGATGTTTAAATTCCCAAGCCAGAAAAGCCCAGCTCTGTACTACTGGACTTTACTACCATCCTACTGCATATTGTAACTGAATGGTCTCTTTCCGTACAGTCCCAAATTCCTGGTCTTGTGCCTCTTAGCATGTCCCCAGCCTCTAACCAAAATGTCCCAAATAATCTCTCATTCTGTCTCAAGCCCTTTTTTTTTTTACTGGATGCTGCAGGTGAGAAGGTAGATGCTGATCTGATAACACATGCGTTGCAGTCTGACCGGAAGCTGTTTCATTGTATAGCAGTAGGTTATGGTTGAGTAACTATCTGTATAGAAGCACTGAGTTCTGTAAGAAGAAAAAAAAAAAAAAAAATTGACAATGCTGCTACATCTCCCATCACAACGTTTCATGTAGCACTAGTAATGCTGGAGTTTGTTAACTTCTCTTTTGGAAAGAAATTGCTTCTTTAAGTTGTTTGCTGAAGGATGCTTTTATTGTGAAATAAAATACTGAAGTCATTTGCACTTTCCTGATAAGAAGAAAAAAGAACCCAAAGAGTGTTAAACTTAGTTAAATGAACATCTTTTTGCTAATATCTTTTTGCTTAAACTCTGCTCCTTAAGGTATTTTAAAAGCCCAATTTTCTGTGCATTTTGGTCCTTTGTACTATACCCATTCCCTTTCTCCCAGTGCATTAATCTCAGTTGCCTTTGACACTCCCACCAGAATACAGATAACATTTGGCATGGCTGGGTGGGAGCTACCTACATATGTCTTAATTAGCCAGTATGTATATATGGGTTGGCCAGCTGGCTTTCTCTGAACAGAATATGTAATGTTGGCTTTTGCCTGCCTTTCCCTCAGTTCAGCTGTTCTTAGACATCTCTGTCTTATACTCATCCACCAACTTTTTTTTTCCTTTCCATAATAGACTATTAATAACTTTGAGATCTAGGTGATACCAGTCATTTCTAAATAAACTTGGAAGAGACAAAGTCTTGGGGGTGGGAGGGAGGAGATTGCTAAGAGCAAATCAGTGTCCTAGTTTGAATCAGGAATACACTTTTAGAGTGACTATCCTTATCTCTCCTCGCTGTAGTTTAGTTTGCTCTATGCAGTGGCTTCAGAGCTTGATTCCTCCTGTTTTAAGCTGAGAGATGTGTTCAGGAATGTGCTCCAACCTTTAATGTGTTTAGTACATGGGACTGCACTAGAACTAGTCCAGAGCAAAACTGCTAAATGTGACTAGTGTAAATTCTGAATTTTTGTTACCAGCTGTTCCACTCTACAGCTCTGCTCTTCATAGTTCTGTACTTCTTGCTAATGTAGATGTAGCCTTAGCTGTCACTTTTGTAAGTTTAATTTTAGCAAAACATTCTGAGGCACTCCTGTCAAATACTTATAGCAGAAATTTTGTACAGTCAAATCACTGTTTCCCAGTCTGGAATAAAGCCCTATTGGAAGAGAGGGATATTTTTCTTTGTTTTGTTTTGTTTTTTTTTTTTTCCTCTGCAGATGAAATAAGATATGGGAAATATAGAAGAACAGAAGTAGTTGAGAAGATTGCCTTATGCTAGATCCCCTGCTTCTTAAATGCAAATGCATTCTAGAGCTCAAGGATAAATGCAATATCTTGGAAATTAACCCATCTATTACTAATATTCTCATAGAATTTCAGTCTTGTGCCCCATTGATTTGTTGTAATAGCAGTCCTAATAACCTTCAAGATCAACTAATATAATAACCTTCAAGATCAACTGTACAACAGGGCTACTAAAGAAAACCTTCCCTAAGCATTGTGTAACTTTTTGCTGTATGTGTTATGGGGAAGACATGTAGGAATAAGAAGGTAAGCATGCATTGTAAACCGGAAAGGAAATAAGTAGTTCTGTGAGCACCAGAACTAGGGATGCTTAATTTCTTATAGATTTATGTCTTATGGTTGATTGACTCTGGTAATGTGCAGGTCCTAAGTGAAACTTCCCCTGTGACCAGGGGAAAAGAAGGAAAGTGGTTTATAAAGGCCATCTTATCTGGAGTTTTCTTACATGCAATATGGCATGAAGCTTATATTGAAACTTTCCCTCGGGGAAGACAGTGACAGATTATTGTTGGTGTGGTTGATATCCACCAGCCACCTTTTTCCATGAAATTTGTGAGTGCTTAATATATTTGAAAACTGTTCTCTGCTGTCAAATTTAAAGAAAGTCCATCTGCAGGCTTGAAAGTCATTGATGAATCATACATATGCATGTAACAGACACCTGGGCCTCAGTTTCTCAGGAGGCTGGGCTGAAAGCAAAAACTCATATAAAGGGATTGAATGACAGTGGCAGAAGCGCTGTTGGAGTACTGCATGAATTCTCTGTTTTTTACATAGGTGAAGGCATGCCCTTTCATTAGTGCTAGATGTAAGCTTATACAAATTAATACAGTAACTTGTTGGTATTAGAGATTTATTATATGCCTAATTTTCTGTAGCTAGTTATAGCTGAAATTCTGCTGGTTTTTGAGTTTTTGGGCTGTTTTTTTGTGAAATAATCCTAGCTTTTTATATCACTGCCTGTAGATCTGTCAAAATGCTTACCTTTGTTACTTGAAGGAGAAAACAGAATATTTACTTCCTTTAGGTGAAAAATGAGAGAAAAGTTTAACAGTATTTCAAATAATAGGACATTGATAACTGATAATGAATGTGCAGGAAAGACATCCAAACATAAAATCAGAATATCTGATTTTGTTACATGCAGAGAAGTTTCTTTAGTAGGAAGCAGATTCTATGTTTTATTGAAAAGCATGAAATAGATCAGTTTGTTAGAGAGAAAGCACAGCTGTGCCTGTTTGTCAGATGAAAAGTGATGGTGCTGCTTGTTGTGACAGAGGAGAATAATTTGAATGCAAAGAGTTTAACTTTTAATTTAGTGTTCTGGTGATTTGAAATATGCCATCAAGACTGCCTGATAAACTAGTAATTGCATTAAGAAACAGCCCTGAAGGAAACTCAAAGCAGACAGATCTAGGTTTCCCTGGAAGAACCTGCTAATGTTCTACATTTTCACTTTGAATGCAAATGTTTGTTGACTGTATTCAGAACAAGAGTTGAAATGGCACTGAACTGCAGGTAAATGGAAATAAAGTTAAAATGTCAGTAAAATCACTTCTTCAGGTTAGAATTTTATTGTAATATATACTATGTGGTCATGGGTTGAATAGTTTGCTTACATTTCTGGACCATAGTGATATCTTATGAAATAAAAAAATCTATGAATTATGAAAAGTGTTTTTTTTTCTTAAGTATTTGAAGCTGATTTTCTCAAGTATTTATGTCTGTTTGAAAAGTATTTCACACAGGGATTGTGAAATATCAACCTGGCACATAAAACATGTAATGGAAATACTGCCATGTGGCAGTGTGATAGTTGGCATGGTTCTGCTTTAATAATCCAGTACGTGATATTCAGTTTTAGTGAACTTCCAAAGCAGTTTTCTCTTCAAAACATGATTGGCTTGGAGTTAAGAATTGAATGAATTCACATTTAATTAATTTTCATCATGTGGTGAAGAAAATGGAAACATCCTATGCTTTCTGTTTTAATTTACTTATATTTGTGTATTATTTGTGCTAACTTTATTATTTAAAAATACCTTTAGTTTAAATTTCTTTTGAAAATGTTTTCATCATCCTCTTGCCCCTATACAATACCTGTAGCTTGAATTTTTTTGTCTACCGTTTTTAAAAATAAACTGTTTCTGTTCAGTAAGACTTGAAAGGACATGCAGGGAGTCTGGGCCTTTTGTGAAGGAGGAACTCTTGTTCAGTTAATGTGGTTTAGCCCCTACTGGTGAGACAAATAAGAGGAATGGAGCCAAGCCTAAGCTAATAAATTTTACTAAGGTCATGAAGTTGGGCTTCTTACTGCCAGTACCAGAAGGGTATAGGGAATGGTATAGCAAACCAGGAAAGGAAGAGAAGCAAAGCAGGAATGGCGATAGTTTCAGGGAGTCGAGTAGCAGAAAAAAAGGAAGGAAAAAACTCCAGCAGCATATGCAATAGAAATATTTTTATTAAAATAATAAAGATAACTTTCACATGTTGATCTGTTTTAAAGTAGTTGTAATTGTGATGATATACAACGGGAGTTGTTGCAAATGAAACTTAAAGAGAGGATTTGAGAGGCTGAGCAAAAGCAGATTTATGACTTGTGTTTTCTTTTTAAACCCATGAAAAAAGAGGTATTTGCTGCTTTGGTAATACTCTATTTATGGTGTAATCAGCACAGTAGTTGTTGTCTGTGAAGATACTAACTGCTTGCTTCTTTTAGGATTAAGAAATGTTTTTGTAAACTACAGGAAACTCATTCTAGAATACTCTCCATTGCACCAATAACCTTTTTACTTCCTGCACCTGTTATGAAAAGCAAATAGAAAGAAAAGGCAAATAACTGTGTGCTTTGATGTCCATTAAAAATGAACAATTACTCTCCGTATCTGTAGGGCTGCATGAATCCTATTGACACTACATAAATGAAGGGAATACAGTAATGTTTCTTTTGTCTTGGGTAAGAGTAGAACAGAAGGAATTTCACAATATTGCATCTCGTATCATAGTGGAGACAAGATTCAGGTTATTGTATGTGAGACAGTTTCTAATTAAGCTCTTCCTTGTGGTTAATGTTAAAAAAATTAAAAAATAAAAAAATTGAGGTGTGGGGGAAAGGGAGGAAAAGAGCAGACCTTAGTGCAGCATTTCCTAATTTTTCCAAGTTTAGGATTAAGCATTTTGAACTTTCCTTCCCCTCTTGTTCTTCCCCTCCTGTTCTGGAAGAATAAGAAAGTAAGATGTTACTTTGTTGTATACAATGGTATTAATCTTAGCCAAGTCTTCTGTAAGGGAATTTCCCATAGTTTAGGTCTTGTGGGGGATGGGTGGGGGGTGTGTGTAGAAATTTGTTTGAATATGAAAGTTTTGTGTGTCAGGTCTAGTGTGCAAAAGAGTTTTCTCAGTCATCTGCCAGAGAGAAAATACCAGTCTCTGTCAGTTACCTGTGTCAAACCAAAATAGTGGCCCTGGTCCTATAACAGCAACAAATTCACTAAGCGGTGATCCCAAAATCTAACTGTAAAGCAACAATAGAAGTGTCACACCTGAAACAACATCTAGCTGAGACATAAAATTACAACAAGACTCAATAAGACTGTGATCACATCAATTCAAAAAGACCCATAAAACGTCACCAGCTTTAAAGTGATGTCAAATGCAATTTTTCTTTTCACGTGACCTCTCCTCGCAGGCACTCTTACAAGAAGAGTTGGCTCTGCATTCTGTGGAAGAGGCAAGTCAAGCAGACAAGTGAGTTCAGCAAATTACTTTTTTGGCATTTTTTGTTATGACACTGTTCCTGCTGTAAGCCATGTTTTTGTGTTAGATTTCTTGGTTTTCACCCTCAGCTGGAATTGGCTTCTGAGTCTTGGCTAAGCCACAAATCTCTTAATGTATTTTTGGGATTTATGAGCAGTGGTATGTAGTGGCCTGACACCACATTTGTTAACAAGCCTGAGCAGAGTGAATGAGCACCTCCAGTGCACCTTTGGAGACGTGAAGATGATGGCTCATGAGCTTCTCCAAGTCAAATGAGAGTTCTTGGTACAAGTTTTTTAGTTAGCTTTCTAGTATTATCTGCCGTGTGTTCTTCTATGCTTTTTTACTTATGCACTGTAGCGAGCTGAGTTTGCCTTGCTGATTCCTGTCTCATTTTAGCTCCTGTCTTGGCAGTTGCCTGAACCATAGAATATGGAGAGAGGCATTAGTTCTCTGTTCCTTGTTTATTATTCAGAATTGATACTGTTTGCAGTCTTCTGTTGCTGAACTTGCTTACCATAGTACTTAATGGTTTGTGTAGTAAAAATTCTGGTGTGCTGGCAAGATATTTTGGTCTGTTTGTTTATCTTAACTTTTTTTCCTTGTAGTAAGAACTTTGTAGTTCTTAATAAGATGCTGAATAAATACTACTAAAAAGCACTAGACTGTATTGCTGGCAGTGTTGAAAGTGTAGAGCAGTCTTCTGCTATGCTCCTGACATGAGTTTTTAGGACAACTTGACTTTCCCTGGTAGGTATTGCGGTTGGACTCTATGATCTTAAAGGTCTTTTCCAACCTAAATGATTCTGTGTATTGAAAATACTTCGCTTCTCTTGAAGTAGAAAAGTGGAATCAAAACTAACATGGAAAAAGCAAAATTCTATTACATGAATCTGTAATGACACTTACTTGGTGTACCCTGGAGATGAAACACCCCAGAGCTAGTAGAGCTTTATATACATATATACATAGGAATGGCTTATGTAATTAATTTCCTGGACAGTGGCAATTAAGGTTTCTAGTTCCAGGTCTAAGCTTTAGAAGATTTGTCCTCTAAAGACAAATTTGACCTTCTTTCCATAATATTTTGGGTAGACAATATTTTCGTTTCCCAGGCTAGAAAGCTTAATTTCTCTTCACACTGTTGCTAGAAATGATCTTGTGCATCCTCCCAGTCTTATTACCTATAAAATTAAGTGAGATATTGAACTAATGAACCATCGAATACCCAAAAGTGTTAAGTCTGCCAAAGAGGTAAGTTAGAGGGATGAGGCAGTTCAGCAACTGACTTGGTGGTTTTCTGATGACACTGTCCCCAGTAGTAGCTGCATTAGACCTTTTGGGCTTTCACACCAAGGTCTGAGCTGCAGATAAGTGGGATGCTTGAAGTCAGGTGTCATTGTTAGTCATCTTTTTTGGGGTACTGTTCAGTTCTGCTACCATCTGCAGTAACAACATTTATCCTGAAATGACACTGTAGTGTGCATATTTATATAATGCTGGTTGTTTGTTTTTTCAGACACATGATGAACCCACTGATACAAGATACGGCTAGCTAAACAGCTATAAAATGCCCAAATTTGGGTCTACAAAAACAGTTCAAGTTGAAAATTCTGACAGTGATAGCACCATGGTGGAAAAACCAACTGCAAGAAAGGTAACAAATTTATATTCATGTCCATTTAATTTCAGTGAAATGAAGAGCATGTGTTCTATCATTATTTTTGTTACTGTAACGGGAAGAAATAAATATGAATCTCTATTGTGATATCTTGAGTGCAGGAAAAAAAGTAAGCTTTTATATGGCTTTAACCGTGAATTAAACCAGGGAACAGAATTTATGCCTTTTATTGTAACTTGCAACTTAATTCAAAAGGGAGCTGGACACATTTGGTTTGTTTGATGTAAGTTAGTGCATAGTTTCCATATCTTACATCGTATGAAGTCTTTATACACTCACAAGAAAAATGATTCATATTTTATTTAATTTTACAGTGTCTTACTCTCTGTAACAAACATATGAAACATTTCTGAAGGCCTGTGACAGAGCGCAGACCAATGAACAAATATAAGTTTCTTATATTCCTTTGTAACACAGGGACTTGTTCCCTCTGTTAGGAGGACTTGAAAGCCAAATGCTGCAGAAGGGTTAAGAGTAACTCCTGTACAAAGGAGTTACAAAACTTTGTACAGGGAGTTACAAAACTTTTTACAAAAAGTGTTGGAGAATTAAGGAATATGCAAGCTCCAGCAATACTGAAGGGTGGTTTGTTGTTTATAAATGTGAAGTATCCTATCATTTTCAAACTTCTGGAGCCAAGTTGCAAATAACCCAGTTCTCTGTTTTGTCTGCCTAGTACACTTGTACAGTAGACAAGTTTATCTGTAGTACTAATGAATAACGAAAGATAGCATAATATTCTCCATTGTGAACGATGAGTTGTATATTGCCCTAAGGAGAGAGAATCCATTTATCTCCCAAATGATGTTTAAAACTGTTTTCTCTGGAAAAGGAGATCATGTGTGTGTGTGGTCATACTTACTGTTACTATTTTGTTGAAGTCTGTATTCTCTGTAAGACCGGTTAATGAATGGATATAACACACGGAGAGAGGAAAAAATAGGAAAAGATGAGAAGATACAGCATCTGCTTCAAACTGTTTGTCTTCTGGAAACATTCATAGAAAACATTAGAGTTTTAGTCTCTTCCCAGTTTGTTTTATGGGTCCCAGTAAAGTGAGGCAAAGGTAGTTGTTTCTGCTAGCTGTGTTGAACTGCTTCGATACGAAGAGGAAGATAGCAGGGTAAAACGGGGAAAGAAAATTGGCTTACTAGTAAAGGGATGAAAAAATGCTGGGTTTTTTGTCGTTGTTTTGTTCTCATCCTTGTTTGGGATATGGTCAAGTTAATTGAAGTGTCATTCAACACTGGGATTAAGGGGGGGAAACTCTGGGGCCTACAAGCAGCAAGAACAGGAAGGCTATTACAATGAAATTTAGTGGTATTCAGTACTGCCTTTTTATTCACTTGTAAATAAGCTACAGTTTGTAAGGTTTTTAAGTAATTTATTTGACTAAAAAAATATTTTCTGGCTTTATAAACTCTTGTTATCTTGACACTTCAGTATTTCTGAAAAAAGCTTTTGACAAAGGAAAATCTTGAAGACAACAGCTGCTCATGCTAGGAAAACTGACTTAACATTTTTTTCAAGCTTTATTTTTGTTTTTAATTTAAAAAAAATCTATAACACAGAGGTTAAAATGAATTTTCATCTTTTGTTCACTTTCATCAAAGCAAAAATAGTGGGTTTTCTGGAATGTGTCAGTTTTTAAGTTTTCCTTTTCCCTGTTTCTCTGCTAAAGGTATGGCTTGAAATGCTTGGAATGCATTTGTTTGTAGGTTTGTATGTATAGAAATAGATTATAATATTTTTATAGTGCAGATTACTTTCTTCCTTTGTAGGCTTTGAATTTTACATACAAATTGCTCTGCAATCTGAGTTAAAAAAAAAAATCAATCAAAATCAAGAGTTTACTTCTGAGGCCCCTTGTCCTCCTCACTCTCCACCTCTGACTCCCCCTCACCTCCTCTCCCTGTTGCTTGCTGCCATAGTAGAAAACTGGTGCTAGTTTCCAGAGTGGCTGTTGAATCTGCAGCCACTGCCAAAGGAACTGCCTTAGCAGTGATCCGTGTGCCCAGTTTAGTATTTGCTGGTTGTCCTGACACCTTCCTCTCCAGTAATCTCCTGCCTCTGATCTACTAATAACAGTAGCAGTTACGTCTGCTGAGTCATTTGAACCCCCTTACCCTGCAACCTCTGCAAGTTAGGTAATCTGCTGAAACAGATATGTGTAGTGCTCTTTCACCAGAAGAGGATATGAATCCATATGAAAACATGAGTAACTTTTTCCAGGGAACAGAACAGTGAACATGGTATCATTTATTTAACCACCAGGAAACACAGCAAATTTTAATTTGATTTAGAACGGAGTAAATTAACATTCTATTTTTAATGGTCGCATAAAACCCTTTCATTGTCATATTGGTTTGGGTGAAGGTTTCTCCTTAGCTGGCTGCTCTAACAAGGAAATGCTTGTTGTTGAGGCTGATCACCAGTACAGAAATTAGAAGTGTGGATAAATGTGCTAGGTTCAGATTCTACCTTGCCTGGTATTTGAGATTAAGATGCCAGTGAAGGCAGGATTACTTAGAAGAGTAAAGTCTGGGGGAAGATGGAAGTTTGACCAAGGACATATGTATGGAAACGCAATGGTGGACTAATTAGATTGATACCAAACAGTAAACTGATAAACTGCTTGCACTGTTACGTTCAGTCTTGCTCGCCTCGCTAGCCACCTTGGCACAATATACGTGAGATTAGAATAATGTAGGATTTGGTTTGGGGATCGTATGGTATAAATTGATATATGTAATATTGAAAATGTGAGATCCTAAATAAAATTATAGAATTATTTACATGTTGCAGTTAATATTCCTGTATTCAGGTTTTTAGCATAATAAATACAGTTAGGTTGCTTTTGTCATATTTTGAGAAAATTGAATACATGGTTAAGCTGTTAAATAGTCACTTAGAACAATTTGTGTGACTGTTTTTAACACATGGACAAGTAATTGTCAGCAGTGTTTAGCTGGCCCTTGAATAATCTGCAATCTTTTCACCACATTAGAAAATATAAACAAAATATTGCCAAAATGTAATAATTTTAATTCAGCCTAGAAAATTATTTAAAATTCAACAGACAATATGGTAAGAGTAAAATTTGAGTTTGAACAACATAAAATCATAAACTCAAATCTGTATTGCACACACAGGCGTAAAACTCGGAAGTGAAGATTGACCAGGCCAAATCAACAGTGACAATTTTAAATTAAATATCTTCAGGAAGTAGTGGAAATGTCTGTAAAGCAAATAAGGATTTTTCTCAATATGTAAATATTTGCAACCATGAATTTAAAACCAATAGTCTGTGAAACATTAGTACTTATGAAAAAGTTATGGGTTTGTTAACCTAACGTAATTGATGTAAGGAAGTACTGATGCTGCAGGTGAATGGGATACTGAAGTAAAACTTTTGCTTTAGTGGCATTGTGATATGGAAGTGTCTTGATTAATCTGGAAAATACCTCTTGTCCACACACTTTTCTCAGTATTGTGCAACCAGTGAATGACCATTCACTCTGCTGTCAGAGATGCCTGTGTCTTTTATTAGCATGAAAAGACCCTGAGGTCATCAACATTCAGATAATTGCAGTGGTCCTTAGTACAAAAAATGCATTCTAATTGTATTCTTCACGTAGCTTTGGCTCTTTACTTTTCCTGTAGAATGGTACAGTCAAACAACTTCTGCACTTTGCTATGTAAGCTTGCTCTTACTTGCTTCTGTGTCCGCTTTGTTATTGAAACAGAAATGTCTTTGAACTACTCGTGGAGCTTAATCTCTATGACTGTACATGAACAGAAGAGAGGTAGTTTAATTATTGGTGTTCCCTTATATGTTCATAGATGCATTGTAGGCAGAGGATGCCTAATGTGAAATAATGTTCACACAAAACAGTGTATTTACAAACGAACAGTAATGTTAAAGGATACCAATCCCTAAAAAATTCCTCATTCTTCTCAAAATAAAAACTGTAATGGCCTAAATATATGGTGTAAGACTATTCCAATTGTTAATATATTAAGATAAAAGAAAAAACACTTGCAGGATTTGTTTTTCCTAGTTGATATAATGTTTAGCTCTTAGTGGTTGTGCACTCTTAGCTGTTGACTGAGGAACATACTAAAGTTACTGTTGTTATGAGACTTAATCTTTCATATTTGTTCAGTGGAAGTTAATGTTTGTTATGCTGTGCTAGCAACCAGTAACTAGGTATGTGAATCAGCTATGTGTTCAGGTCTTCTGAGAGCTTAGAAAAATCATTAGGAATGACATCCTGTTAATAAGCTGAGTTTATATCATATATGCCTTAGGATACATGTATTTTTATTTCAGTTGCTCGTCTTGGGAGCATAAAATAAATAAAAAATTGTAAGAGTGTGTGCAGCGGATAGACCATTTAGTGTTTGCATGAGATATTTTATAAAGATAAGAACATAATGAAATTTTAATTTATCTGAATTTGTACTTTAGAACTTAAATGGCCAAAACTCAGGAAGCAAATGATAGATATGTAGTCCAAAGGAGGAACACATTTGGAGTTTGTAAGAATTAACTTTCTTCTTAGACGAGTCCAACAACAGTGCCATTTTAATACCATGCAGAACACGCTTCAGTATGTAATTATCTCTGATAGGCAGAAAAAGAGCACTTATTCTCCCGGGGCTTAGTACATCTGCTAGATTATATGGCACTCTTGTCTCCTTTTGTGTATTGTCATTGATTGTAGTGGTACCAGACAATAGAGCTGGAATGGGATATCAAGAGATTGTCCAGGCTGCTGTTTGTTAGCCTTCTGAGACGGTTTCTGTTGAACAGATTAAAAATGTGTTCCTCATCATAGCTCACTAGTATGGTTTTGTTGACAGAGAAAATTCTTCCTTGTTCCTACATCCTCCAGTGAGGCATGCATTAAATGTTGAGACATGCAGATCCAGTTCATCCATTTGCCCCAGAGTAGAATAAGCTGTACTCGGTTCTTGACAGATGTTTGCCTGACCTTTTCTTTAAAGCCTTGACTGATGGGAATTCCAGTCTCCTTGGGCAGTCTATTCTGATACTTAATTATGCTGACTGGCATAGAGTTAGATACTTAGTAGAAGGATAAATAACCTTTGCTTGTCTCCTGTTGCAATCTAAAGCCATTAAATGTTTTCTAACTGTAGTGGACATGGAGACTATGTAATGCCTTTCTCTTTGCAGCAATAGTTTATGTATCTGAACATTATCATGTCTTTGGTGTTTTATTTGATTAGCTGTTTTCACTTTAAATTAATGAACCTCTTTAGAAAGTCCACAGCTATTCTAAGTTACAGGTTGCTTTATAAAAGACAACAACTTTGTTCTGCGTTGATTCCATAGATCACATTAAACTAATACGTAGACCTATTCATGCTGAATTTTGAACCTTGCTTTGGACCCTGAAAAAGAGATGTCCATGCTGTTGCAGTGACCAGGAGTAGTTGGAACAGTGAATGCTCACTCTTTAAGTTGAAATGCCTGTTATAACCTGCAGGGTTTGCTACCTCCTCTTGCCTTCCTTTACTTGAAGTTGAATTCAGGAGGCTGTTAAGAGTTTTGTGGCTTTTCATGTGGGGTCTTGTGATTGTACAGTTAACTATTTTTATCAATTTGTAGAACCTTGGTTTTATCCTGGCTTTTCCCGTTTTCTTTTGTATTTAGACTGTTTTTCAAATTCGCTAGTCATTTCATTTTCCCTTTGCCAGTGCTCTTTGCTTCTCCCTCTCTCCTGGTTGTGATGGTGTCTGCATATCTACTTGCATCTCTATTTCAGCATTGTCACTGAGAATACTAAATAGCATTGACTTTATACAGACTTCTCAAACACCCTGTTCATTGCATCTTTTGGGTTGGAAAGTCCACCACTGGTGGTGGCTAAATGTTTATTTCCACAATAGCTAAGGAACAAAATATTCTCATTTTTCAGTTCTGTGTTTTATGTGTATAGCCTGTTCTTTCATTTTCAATGCATCTTTATTTATCTGAAAGTATGCATTTTGAACTGTCTCTCCTCCTAATTAGATCATCACAAAATTAATATTCAGTGATTATCAAAAAAGTAGTGTATCAGTCATAACATTTAACATAATGCATATATACGATTTAAGAATAAGAATAAATGTAAAGCTATCAAACTATTTAAGCAGCTTGTGTCTCTTTGTGAGCACCTACCAATGTATTTTACTGATTAGCACTAAAAAAGTGATTCTTTTTAAGAATGATTCTTTTTAAGGATTACCAACCCCAAAAAGTTTGTCCTTTTTTTTCTACAGAACAAGTTGAAACCAATGTTTCCTGCTTAGGAATTTTAAATTATTTTTAATTGATCCTTTCTATTGCGTAGTATAGATAAGATAATATTCTAGAGAAAGCAATACAATTTTAATACTACTTTATCATATTGTGGGAAATTTATATATGTACATATGAGAAATAACTTGATTGTTTGGAACGAGGGATGAGAGAGCTCTTGGTGAGATTGGGCTGAAGTGGGGAAACTCTTACATGTAGTGGAAGAGATTAGAATGGGCTTAATGTTCGGATCTGCTCTTGTCAACTTATAGATGCATTTGCAAATGATCACTTGTGTTAGATTGATTAGCTTCTTTCAAAAGTAATAGCACAGAGACTTTATCTCCCAGGGGCTTAGGGGAATCTTAAGGGGTTTTAGATTTCTAAATTTTCTTGTTCTAGCATGTAAGAAAAAGGCTGGGGGGGGTGTTTGTTGTTTCCTTTGGGGTTTTGCAGGAGGGCTGGTTTTGGTTTTGGTGTGGGGGTTTTATTCTGTGTTTTGGTTTGTTTGGGGGTTTGGGTTTTTTGTTTGTTTGTTTGTTTTCCCCCCAGGTTTCCAAACACAGAGCGAAGACAGGTTTTCTCTTCTCTGGGGGCATCAGCCTTTTACTTCAGGAATTCTGCTGACATAGGCTGATCCCTTCTTTGTGATTTCCCTGGGACAGATATTTGTTGTCTGTAGAGTTTGTTTGCAGGTTCTTTTTGTAATCACTTCTACCTACCCCTTTGGAAACAGTTTAAATTCAGAGTGTCAGATGATATAAT
Source organism: Ciconia boyciana (assembly GCF_034638445.1). NCBI lineage: Eukaryota > Metazoa > Chordata > Aves > Ciconiiformes > Ciconiidae > Ciconia > Ciconia boyciana. Next base: position 56,937,131 of record NC_132935.1, read on the forward strand.
CAAACTGCTCTTGTTACCTGTGTTTGTTTTTAAATAAAGGAAGGGTGCTCTTGAGAATAGTACCTTTACTTGGAGTTATTTTCTAGTTTTCCTCTAGTAAGAATAAATCCTTTAACTTCTTGCTTCAAAAGTACCAAGGAGCAGCCTTTTGTTTTTCTGATTGGCAAGTAAGTGTATATGCCTCTTCTACCTTTAGAAAATGAATCTGTTAGTGGTTTCATCCGATCATCTGTTAAGAATGATATAAAGCTGTGGAGTTGTGATAGCTGACGTAGATGGATAATGTATTTCTGCAACATGTAATGAACAGAAGACGTTAGGTCTTTACATTGCATGTTGATTGGTAGGCCAAAATATTCGGGTTTGTAGAGGGTTCTCTCAAGCAGTCTTCTCAGTAGCCTGCTATCTTTTACATACTGTAACCTCCTGTATTATCAAAGTAATCAAACATAAGTTAATATTGTGCTTATCTGGGTTTTTCTCTGTTTATCTTGAAATACATTTTACAAGCGAAAAATCCCAGATTTATGCAACTAAAAATTCCAAATAGCTTGTACCTATTTTTTCTAAATTTGATACCAGTTTAAAAAGTTTCTTCATAGATTTTCTGAGTTCTTAGTAAATTTTGCATTAGAAAATGAAACACTACACTATTATTCTTGTTGAAATAGAAAGGGAGTTCTGTATGAATGGATTACGGGGTGGGGGTGGAGGCAGGGGATGGTTGTTAGAGGGTTTTTTGTTGTTACTGTGTTACTAGTCACAGTCTGAATTGCAGTGGGGGCTTTTAATGTGATTGTTATGTTATGGTCAGGGAAGGAAATTGGGATGGTCATTCAGACTTAGCAAATTCTTGTCCAGTTTGTGGTGTTCCTTTGCTTATTAATCAAGGCTCTACTAGTGAACAGCAGTTCTACAGTGATGTATCTGGAAGTAGAAATAACACAGAAGATACTCATTTTAAAAAGGAAGAAATGCCATTGATTATTTTTAGTAAGGTTACTTTAAAAGTTTTTGAATAAACTACATAATACACATACATACATACATGCACATACATTCTCACATAGCAGTCTTTTCAGTCTGTATACGTTGTAAGACTATTCTGCTTTATGCAAAAATTACTTAGTATACTTTTTATTTATATTAGAGCAAGGACAAGATTGCATCCTACAGCAAAACTCCAAAAGTGGATAGGAGTGATGTGGGGAAGGAGATGAAAGAAAAGTCTTCCATGAAACGTAAACTTCCTTTTACTATTAGTCCATCCAGAAATGAAGATCGCAATTCAGACACAGGTAGAACCTTTTTATTTCCTTAACTAATTATTTGTTGGTAAAATACGTCCTAATTTAATTAATTGTATATTATGTTTTTTATATTGATTATTTTTTTCCCTATAAAAAAGGATACTAAGTATAAAAGTTGCTTGCTTGCTTCTGATTGTTGCATCTCAGTCTGATAGGCTTTCATCCTATTATTAGCAAGAGCTAGCATGCCAGCATAGTTATCTACGTTTTCCAGTTGTTTCCTAACTTCATTCTTTTGCTTCTATTTTAGTAATAAATGTCTTTTCATTGTCATCTCTAGAGGTCCATTTGCTTAAACACACAAACTGATTAAAAGACATGTAAATGCCTCAATCTGAGACACAGCTGTCAGCCTTTCGTAGTCTTTTTTGGGGAGGGAGAGTGGGAAAGATTGGTAGATGTACTGTCCTCCATATAAGAGAGAAGGTTGCTAAGGATATGGAACTACCTAAACTCACCACGGAGAGTGAACTTTTCTTTCAGTCTAAGCTCCTGTGATCTATTCAGGATACTTTTTCTGCACAAGCTGGTAGTTCTTCCTAACTTAAGCATATTCTATTAGAACTGATTTCAAGACTTCAAAATACTATTCTTCACATGGCTCTTTTCAAATCAAGATGGAGGGGCCTGGATGTATTCCAAGAGTACAGTTATCTCTGAGTTTAGGTAATTAGTTATCTATATCATAGTTCAGTAATAGTTCTGTTGGTAGCAAGACAATATCCATGCCCTCTGGAGGGCCACCAGAAGGCACGTTCCCCAAATTTGTCAGAGGCTCAGTACTACAGTTTCTTATACAGTGCTCATTGTATATTTGAATATTTTCATAAATGGGTAATTCCCTTAATATGCTTAGGTTTAAATGCAAGATATAAGTATATACCTCAGTACATGTTTAATTTTTGTCCAGGATTGATTTAATGCAGAAGATTTGGCTCCTGGATATTACAGACATATTTTTGTTATTGTAAAGGGAATATAGTATGAAATCCAAATTTGAAACAGTCACATTACAAAACAATACTCTTGGCTTTAGATCTCTGTTTTCAATGGTTTCATAGAATTATAGAGTCTTACACTATTCATGATACCACTTGATTCTGAAAAGACCATGTATAAATTAGAAGTATGCTCCCAGCATCTGCTTTATTAAATTTATTGCTTGGTATTAGACCCTAACTGTTTTTCATAATGGAAATAAATATATTTAGAAGTAATGTTTAACACTTGTCTAATGTTTTCTGTGTTGGAAATCTTTTGTCATCTCTCCCCACCCCCATCAACTTTAAATAATTCATTGTCGCAGCATCTTGTAAGGTAATGTAATTTTTTTGTGTTTCTCTTGCTATAGCGTCTATTGTCACAGTGGCCACAAACAAGATGGATTACTCTAGGCACTTAGACATGCACAAAAAGACAATGCGCACACTACAAAATCTTTTTGTTACAAGTTGTAGCAGGGAGATGAAATAAAAAGTTCAAGTAGGGGCAAGAAATACTTAATATAACAATAGAAGGCAAATAGCTTTTAACTACTGTGTAGCAAACATAGCTTGTTGTCCATTTCATTACTGCTGAGGTAAGTAGGTAAGAGCAACTACCCCATTTCACAGATAAGGAACTTTGTATATAAGCTTTCCACAAACTTTACAGGCAGGAACATTACTAGGATGAAAAAACAGTTCTTATAATGCTGATTCTGTACCTAACCAATTAGATTAGACCAGTGGGAATTAACCACTTTGGTGCCAAGTTTGGCACTGACATGGATTAGGACTGACATCAGTGATCATGAAATGCAGTGCTGCTTCTGACACAAACTTGGCATTAGACATTGAAAAGGTTTGCCATCACTGGACTAAACTGTTACCTCTGACAGAAGTGTCTCCATGCTAACTATGTACAGAGAATGGCAAGTGTTATTTGAGAAGGAAGAAAGTAAGTTTTTGGAGATGAGAGTGTAACCAGAGACAGAGGGAAAAGAAGAGGTGATGAAAAGCTTCTTATCAGCTAGTAGTGCTAGTGTTTAAAATAAATAAATAAACAATCCCAGTTTTCTTCTGATACTTTGTGAAAATCTGGAGTGGTATTCTAGGGAAATGGTCAAAGGTTGTGTATACGATTCATAATTAGAAAGATTCTGAAAAAATATGTGGTACTACTCTATTCTTCCTGCTGTCCGTTACAGTTCCAGGATGTATTTTATCCTTTTCCTATAGTTTTATTTTTAATAGTCTTCCAATATGTTTGGTTTTTTTTTCCGGAGTTCAGAATAGCAAAAATGTTACTGCTTTGCTAAATAGTTTCTCTGTAACAGAATATAAGACCATTGAGTTTGATTTTTCAAATGCTTTTAAAGATTTAGGGTCTTCTAAAAATGTGTCTGGGTGAACAAAAATCAAGAAATGCCATAAGAAGTAGGTCTAGGATTAAAAATTTAATTTAATTAATGGTTTAATTTAATAAATTGCTTATCTCCAAGATACATGCTAGGGTTGCAGGCTGATTGTAGAAACCTCATGATAATTTGGTTTCATCCTGTTTAGGCAGGTAGATCAGTCAAAGAATGGGAATACCTAGTTGTTAGAGCTTTACATCATTAGAGCTGTCTTGGTTCTATCTCCAGAGTATTCATCCATGAACTAAGATTTTGTCTCTTTTGCTTTATTTTTGTAAAAATTGCCCCCTGCAACTCCACCTCTTGCTCCTTTTCGTGGTGGTTTTTTTTTGCTTCAGGTATTGTCTAGAAACTATAAGTGATAACGAACACAGACAGCCAAACTGAATGTTAATTTGGAAATAATTTTTGAAATTTGATTCCTACAAAACTGTACATAAAGTAAATTTTACGCCCAGTCAGTTTTGGCAAGACTGAAATCAAACAGCATTTGTAGTGTTCCATAAGAGTCTAGAACAATTCTAGTCCTCCTGTTTACCTAAATTTAGATTTAAATCAGTGTTTTTGCCTAAGAAACTGCTGCAATAAATTAGAATAGAATAGAATCATTTAGATTGGAAAAGAGCCTTAAGATCGTTGAGTCCAACCATTATCCTAACACCGCCAAGTCCACCACTAAACCATGTCCCTAAGTGCCACACCTACACGTCTTTTTAAATACCTCCAGGGACTGTGACTCAACCACTTCCCTGGGCAACCTGTTCCAATGCTTGATAACCCAACTATTTAATTAGTATTAAGTATTTTCAGATTTAGCCTTTGGGTTACTTTCTTAATAATTTCATACCGGTTAGGACCGAGTCCAGTTGCTTAAATGTAGTCATGCAATGCCGGTTGAGATGCCTGCAGTAGCTGAGAAGTCTGCACAGGGCTGAGAGATAACGTGAGTCACAGGAGACCTGTGGCCTTCTGAAGAGACCAGTGGGATAACGACAGCACCTGAAATTGCACTGCAGGCCTGTCTTTAAGCAACAGTGTCCTGTTCTCAGTTTCTTTTGTTGTGCAGGGTTGTGTCTGTTATAGTGTCCTGGTTTGGATGGCTAGCCTACTGAGGGCTCTGTTATCACATTCCCATTCTTTGATCAGAGCAACCACAAAAAGCTAATACAATATATACATACTGCAGTCAAATTTACTTATGCTGCAAATTTTGCAGTATAGCTTTAACCCGTATTTAAGTTAATCTTATGAAGGATTCTACAGACAAGCTTTGATTAAGACTGGTAGAATTGGTGGTGGAAGGAGAAGCATTTTTCATACCTTTTTTTAATAAGTGCTCTGATTTGAAGTGTCCCAATCCAAAAACATAATTTGGTTGAAAACCCATCACTTATTTAGACTACTTAAATAGCATTATTTAAATTTTGTTGATTTATTTAAATTAATCTGGTTATTTTTAAATAACCTCTGATGTGGTTATCAGAATAAGAACAATAGGCAAGTGCTGCTTTTAGAAAGGACAAGTTTGTTGGCTTTCTCTACCTTATTAGTCTGAAGAGAGAAATTTGAATTTTTCATAATAATTAAACATAACTGCAGATTGGAAAAATCTTGTCATTGTGAAGATAAACATAGCCTTTTTTTTTGTAGTCTTGTTACACAGTTGATTATTCAGGAAGAACAACAAGAGTTACAATTACACTGAATGTGCTAATTTGTTGATCTTTCCTTGGAAATTATGTTCTCTAGATTTTCTGTTTATAGTAGCATCTTGGTTTTGTTTTCTGACCCCTTCAATTTCTGTCTTTAAAGTAGTCCAAACATGGCACAGTCATATTTCTTTTAGCATTTAATTGACATCCAGCAAAGCAAAACAACTGACCTCTTTATGTTCCATGTGTACATCATAGTAACACAATTTCTATACTTGTGCTTCCCATAGTTACAGAGGTTAGTGGGGCTGTTAAAGGGACCGTTTACACACTGTGTTACTGCTTGCTGGATTTGGACTTATTGTTCAACTATTACAAGTTTCTTTAACTGTTGTTTGGGCTAGAGGCAGGAAAGTGGAGGTGGTTTTGTCTGTGTGTGTATGTGTGTGTTGTTCTGGTTAAATAAATATGCCATAAACTTGATTAATTAGGTATCACAATAGTACCTTGATATCTCTACAGTGTACAGTATACTGTGAAGTCTGTTCATCACATTCTAATCTTTCTCTTTCACTGAGGATAGGAAGCAGCAGTCAATCACGATGTGTTTCTCTTTAAAATAACTTCAGTCAGATTACCACAATCACAGATTTCAGTAACTCTGTCTCTCTTAACTTTGTCATCTGCAGAATTGATCGTCTTGACCTGTCTTCTACAGTTGTTGGTAATAAGCATATTAGTCTTCTGTTGTATATCACTCAACCTTATAACTTCCTTAGAAGCATTTCTTTGAAGCAGTTAATATTTTAGCTTCTCATGGTCCTATTTCTTCATCCTGTTATTCCTTACAATTTGCAATATGATAGTTTTGCATTAAACCAGATTGTCATGAGCCCTGAAGTTTGAATTTGGTCTTTTTGCTTTGTTTCCTTTATCCACTAAGGTGGTTATTTTACCAAATGGAATATTCTGTTAGTTTGGCATGATTTGTTTTGAGAAATCCACGTTACATTATTTAATAATTTACTTTCCTAAAACATTTAGAAATTACTTGACTGAGAATTTGTAATTTATCCAAATTTAAAAAAATAAATAAATAAAACCACAACAATTATTGGTTGCCTTGGGACATAATCTGTCATGTGTAAGTTCTCCTAAAATAATTGCCGGTGATTCTGATGTTTCTCATGCCAGTATGTTTAAGTACTGTGAGTGAATTGCATGAAGCTCTTCTACAAATAGGTGCTCAAATGCACCTAAATCACTGTTTTACATAACTTAGCTATTTCTAAATCACTTTTTTTAAAGTGTTAGGTGAAAAGCTTACATTGCAAAAGGAAAATCTTAAAAGGAATGTTGTTCAGATAGCTTTGGCTGCATGTTATGAAGGTTATTTAATAAAGATAATTGAACATGAAGCTACTTGAAGAGTTTTGATTTTTATTTTTTTAATAACAAGTAAGAAATTCCCTGATGTTCTGTTTCTAACTGCTGAAGAACACCAAAAAGTGACCAGAAAGTGAATGTAAAAGAAGATATTCGTATTCCATAGACTTTGAAAACAAAATGCTCAAAATCTAAAAAAAAAAAACCAAACACCAAAACCACCCCCCCCCAAAAAAAAAAAAAACAAACCCCACCTAATTGGCTTTAACAGTCGATTTTATACATGAACTTTTACCTAAACTTAATTTCTTAAACTGATACTATTCTTCTATTAGGGAAGTTATTACTGTTCAAATTGTATAAACATTAAGTACACAGCTGTGAAAAGTTTTCTGTTACCAGAAGATAAAGAATAGCTAAAAAGTCAAAGTTCCTGAACGTTAAATTGGTCTTCTCCTGCTAAATAAAGTATAATGTACTGCATGAGGATATTTTTGGAGCAGTGAAAACAAATCTTATAATATTTTCTGCAATAAGCATAATGCGGTTCCCAATAATTTATAAGAATTTTTCTGTGGATTTGTGTAGCTTCTTTATCCACAGTTGCATTGCTGTTTCCCTTGGATTTTTTTTTAAAAAGGTAGTTTTTTACTATCTAATTTTTGTGTGTGTGTGTATAAAAACTTCTCTTTTATATGCCCTGCTTCCTGCTACCCCTTTTGTCTTATGTTGTTTTGTCTTATACATTCAGAACCAGTGCATACACATGAGATCTTGGGGGGGAAAAGCAATAGCCTCTTACAGGACATACTCCAGTAAATGGATTATCAGGTGCACCTGCTGTAGCCCTGAGACTTTTTTTTTAGGTTTGTTGTAATTTTGTGTATTGAACTGTTTAGATTTACTGAAAACACATATGAAGTCTCACATAAATTTTAATAAAATTGTCTTTTTTTTTTTGAGTGGTAAGGGCATAATTACAGTATAACTTGGTGAGAGCAGTTGCATTCTTATTTGGTGCTTTTAATTGGTAAGCTCTAGAAATGCTTTGCAAACACTGTGTTAATAAAAAGTAATAGAAGAATAACTTGCCCCACCACTGAAATGTATTGGAATATGTAGGGGAGGATCTTTCTGTTGTTTGACAACACTAAACATGAGACAGGAGTAATTTGCACTCATTTACTTAATGAGCTTTTCTAACAAAATTATTAAACAAAACCAACAACAACAAAAAAACCCCCAAAACCCAACAGATAAAAATAGCTGGCAAAGTACACTGTATAGTAGAAAAAGTAAAAGCTAGATCATCAAAAGATTTATTTCACTTATTTTGGTATATTATTTTCTCAAGCTGAGCATAGCTATAAAATTGTAAGGAATAATTCAGAATGAAAATGAATGTGTTTTTCAAGAAAAGAATCATGAGCAGTAAATAGTATAAGTTAAGAAACAGCAGATCATGCCAGTCAAACTGAAATGTGGTGTTTTGATGGAAGTACTAAATTAGTCAGTGAAGGGTATGCTGTACATTATCCTTGGAGAGAGAACAGCATATTTGCAGTGAAAAGTTGAAAGTACAATTCCATTGTAGGTTTTCTTTAAATTTTCCTATGCAGACGTTCCACCAATAGGGTAGTGTTGATTTGGATAGTGAATTAATTTTTAGATATTCAGGAGTATGAGATGCATGCAGTTTAGAAAAATCTCATTAATTACTTCCGTAAAAGGGATCTTGGGTCCTTTTTAAACATGATGGATAAATTTGTAGGGGTTTTTTTACTACGTACCTAGGTCTGTAGCTTTCCATTCTTAAAATAGTCTTGCTCATCATTGTTTAGTCTGTAAAATCATGTATTTCTTATTTGGTCACTACGGAATTCAAGATGTGCACTGTTTATGTGCCTTCCTCTGCCTCAAGAGCATTGCATTACTAGGGCCTGTGTATGTAATCAAGCCTAGAAGATGAGATTTAGAGAAGGCTAGGAAGGCAGAAAATGAGTTGAGAGGAAATGAATGACATAAGGAGGGCCACAGAGAGGGCCGAAGGCAGAAGTGGAGAAAATCAAAAGATGAAAAAAGGGTCAGTTTGGGGCTTAATGAAACAGAGAATGGTACATGGTTAGGAACCTCAAATGGACTTAAGCTTCTAAACTGTAATTTTTATGAATTTTTGGCTCTCTGCAGTAGGTTAGCAAAGTTTGCCTCAGTGGAGTCTTCTGTTTTAAGACTTTATGCTTTTGCAGATGACGGTTTTGGTTTGGTTTTTGTTTTAATTAAATTTTTATACAGGTGTTTAAGGTTGAGATTTAGGAAAGGAAACTGGGAGACCAGTATAATCATAGGGACAGTAATAAAAATAAAATCCTCCCCCAACCTTGACTGTAGCTTAATTGCATTTCCACATTTTTTTTTAGTATGGCCCAAAATACTAAGATTAACTAAAACTGGATGAACAGTGCCTCATCAGATGGTAATCAGCCACAGTAAGAATAAGATGAAATAACTTATTACACAGAGAGCTAAAAAGATCAGTGTGGCAACCAGGCATATTTAACTAATAGTAATGATCCCTAACCAAGCCTCAACCAATTCCCAGACAAATTCTAGCATACTAGTATGGCCAAACCAGTCCAACATCTTTTTCTCCTGCCCCCCTTTCATTTATTACATATTCCCCATTGCAATTTTTAGATCTCAGCTTTGTTTCATGTGCTTGCTTTCTTTGTGGGAGTTAGCACATCAGCCAGCCACAGAGGAGAAAGCGGGCAATAGTCATCCTTACTGAATTCTGTCCCAGTCTTTGTGGTCAGTAGTCCAGCCTGGAGGGTGAGTTGGGTTTACTCATGACTGTAGGGTTCAGAGTCCTGTCTGGCTGCTTAAAGGTCTTTTGGGAAGGTGGTCGGTAGGGAAGCTTCCAAAAGGAGAAGAGGGTGTGATAGAGTGAGCAGGTTCTCTGGAAAAACTGATACTGAACCTGGGCTTTTAAGGAGAGCACTAAGGGAATTACTTGCTCAGAGTTTGGAGATGTCATTTTGGTTGAATCTGTTAGAGTACTCTTCAGACCATTCCTTCTTGACACTGGCGGTTAGAAATTTTTTTTAACTCTTTCAAAAATTTTAATTCCAAGTCACTAAATATGGCTTAAGGAACCCTAGTCATATCTTTTACATCCAGTGCATTTATATTCAAGTAGTAATCTTAGGGGCTCTGAAGAAAAAGGTAGACATTATAGATCTAACATGTAAGTAATATAAGCTGCTTACAAAATATAAAATGTTGAATTTGATAAGAACTTGTTAAGAAAGATAATTACAGAAAATGAATGATCTTCATTACATATAAATGCAAACTAATTTGTCTCTAGAAAATACAATTAAACAATAATGACCAGGGAGATCTGTAGAAAATAATTGTACCAAAAGAAGTTTGATGCATTGAGAGTTTGTACTTGTTTGGTGTTAAGATTGTTAAATACTGTTCCAGTTAAAAGTGATTTAGTTGAAGTCAATCACAAATCAGTTGTTTTCTATCATATTTTAATTTAAATGCCTATGTTTGGTTTAGGAGACCTTTATACAGAAAAATGAAGGAAGAACTTTTGAAAAGGATGGAAGACAGACCAAAGTTTCCAGATTACACAAATAAAATCTAGTTTTGAAATTTGTTAAGTATTAAAAAGTTCTCTGATTTCAGAGCATATTTAACCAATCTGAAGATCTGTGAGAGTTTGTAGGTATTGAATAGCTTTAGAAATTATTTGTTTATTCAGACGTGTAATTTTACCTTCTGGTTTAAAACTTGGACATGAAATATTAAACAACTACCGTAAATATTCATAAAAGGAAAGAAGTTATGTATATAAAATAGCTGTATGTTTTTGAAGGATATGAATCTTGGAGAAGAAATTGCTCTAAAGCAAAGTAACGGAATTATTTTGAGAGAAACAATCTTTTATCCAATTATCTAACAAATACCAGTATTAAAAAGTCTTTTCCTAATTTTTAACATGGTGTCTTGAAAGAAGTAGAATAGAGCACAGTCTTGGATCTGTATTCAAGGCTGAAAGTTGACTAGCTGATTTTACAGAATTTTTTAAGCGCTTGACTTGATTCTCTGAAAATTAAAGGTGTGACATATACAGTCTTCCTGCTGTGAAACAGGTTTTTCTTCTTTTAGAATTTTTAGTAACCCTCCTTACATCTTTAAATGCTTTAACTCAGTAGCTTATTATCCTGATATGATTAGAACAGGTAACCAAAACTAATGCAAATGCAGCAAATTAGAGATGCAATTTCTGTTTTTCATCACCTGCCACCAATCACCAGTTCATATACCTTAAAAAGATGTTTTTATTTCTAGAAAAATATTCTGATAGAACAGCAGTTTGAGTTTTTAAATGTTAATATTTCCAGAGAAGGAAGGTCCGGAGAAAAAGAAAATGAAGAAGGATTCTGGAAATAAGAAATCAACACCAGTTAGCATTCTTTTTGGTTATCCTCTGTCAGAGCGCAAACAGATGGCACTTCTCATGCAGATGACAGCAAGAGACAACAGTCCAGGTGATCTTACAAGTTAACAGTTTTCTTCCTCCTGCCTGTTTAATTCTGTCCCAATCAGAATATTCTGAACCCTGCTGGTTTTCAACAATCCTTGTTTTTTATTAAATTTTTTTTAATTATGCATAACCCTGGTAAAACTCTATTGTGCATTGACGAGTAATTTGATGAAAAATTCTTGACCTTCTATATTTATGTGCAAAGCTTTGCATTATGACAGCTGTAACACCTGAAATTCTCTTTTCTTCCTTTGATTATTTTTGCCTCTCAAACAGTGTTCCGCATGCATTAATTAAAACCTTAAATAGTATCTGTTTTTTATGAAGTTTAACTACAGTCTTACTGCCTCCATTTGGAGCAGGATTTTAATTTAGAAGAAAACTGGATCATCTTCTTAGGATTTAATGGGAGAGGGGAGACACCTTGTTTTTAATTCAGAACTTCAAACTTTCCTTGATCCAGTTGTATTTTAAAAAATCTTTATGTATGTATATGTCTACCCGTTTAATGTTTTTACAAATTTGGCATTGAAAAGTGAATGGCTGCATTTCCTTAAGAATTTGGTGCCAGTTACCTAATCTTTTACTATCCTGCTATGTTTAAAATAAAATCTATGTAGAGAAAGGCAAGACAATTTCATGGCAGGAGGAGGTATCTTTAAAAAGGTCCTCAGATTTTGGAATACTTTATGGGGAAAAAAAGGATATTCTTTAGTCTCTCATGCTGGGGAAGTCTACCCTATATATGAAAATCTTTGAGTCCAGGCCCATGGATATGTTCTCAGTTGCCTGAGAGATTAAACTCAAGGAATCATGAAGATAGAAACTGTCGGACTGATATTCTCTAGCTCCCAGTCGCAAATTATAAAGGTTGCAGAAGAATTTGGACTGCCAGTCTCTCTCTCTCTTTTTTTTTTTTTCCTTTCCCCCATCACACCACTAGAAACATTGCCTGAAGTATTGCATACTTGTATTTAAACTGTTATTGAAATAGAACCAAACTGCTTTAGTTAGGGATTTCACTTTTAATTAATAGGCAGTCTTCAATAGAATAATGTTTGAAGGGAAATATTTCAGCTAGAATTCTATTATTTCAGTATATATTTATATTCATAAAGCACCTTTTTTTGTCAGAAGCATATATTCTATCAAATATATTAATAACTTTAATTACAGAAGATAATATTTTAACTCCCTGTAACCAAAGACTACCAGAAAAATACAATACAGGCTGACTTACTGCAGTTTCTCCTTCTGTGTAATTCTGGCTTTGTGGCTTTCCTTATTTTTGAGAAACTTTAGTAATAGTAGTTTACTGTCCAGTGCACCCAAAAACATTTGTGGTGGCACAACTGCGAAAGTGCAGGGAGTACAGTGCACAACCAGAAATTCCTTAAACTGGCATCCCACTACATAAAAATACAGCGGAAGTGTGCTGGAGGAAGGGGAAGCAGGGTAGTTACTGATCTGCATGGTGATGCTTTGTCTTGTTTCAGCAGAATTTGTACCAGAGTATGTGAACCTTTTATTTTGGATAGACTTCATCTGTCCTCAAAACCTACTTTAAAAATAGTGAGACTTTGCAAAACACCCTTTTGTACATTGCAAATGGGCATTGTATTGATACAACGTGAAGTGTCAAATACATCCTTTATTTAAATATGATTATTCACTGATAATTGTAGTCTTTGAATACAACTGTTAAATAACTTCGTGACCATTTCAAAACTTATTTTGTAGATTCCACCTTAAATCATCCCTTACAAACAACACCAACACAAAAGAAAACTCCAAGCTCCTCTTCAAGACAAAAAGACAAAGTTAACAAGAGAAATGAGCGAGGGGAAACTCCTCTACATATGGCAGCAATTCGAGGGGATGTTAAACAGGTTAAGGAGCTAATCAGTTTAGGTGCAAATGTGAATGTAAAAGATTTTGCAGGTAAGTTGATACATGTTCTCTTAACTGTACGAATTAAATATTACTGCTGAAGTTGTTGTTAGAGGTGTAATTTCAGTTCATGCTATATGCAAATGCAAAATATAACAAAATTGATCGGAAATTTTCAAATCATGTTTTTATTTCTGATGGCAGTGGTAGTACTGGGACACTGTAGTACATAGTATATTATTAGAATGGTATAATAATGCCTGGACGTTTCAGTTGTGGCCAGGGCCTTTGTACACTAGGCGTATGTAAAAATACGTGTGCACGCTTGCTGAACTTTGTAGAATTATACTAGGCAGTAAAGTCAGTAACTGATAATGGGATTGTAGCTGTGTGAGGAGATGCAAAGTTTAGTAACAGTGAAGGTGGTAGCACTGTAACGTACATTGTCTTCTTACTGTGACAGCTAGTATGCACCAAAGCAGATGGGTGTGGTATAGCTTGCACTTGTCATCTAGTTCTGCTAGATTAATACTAGTTTGGGTATGTCAGCATTTGCTGTGATTTCAGCACTGATTGCTAAACTTCAAGGTAAGTTGTAACTTGTACCATATTTTTAGTATCCTTTATGTGGTATCTTTCTTTGCTTTTCTTAGTATCTGTTTAGTAACCTTTCTATAAGGAAATGTCTGTGCTGCCTGTCTGTTTGCAAGACCTCCTAAATAATGTTTTTGGAACCTGCTGGCAAACTTTTGCCTATTTTGCTTTTGATACTGTCATGGTAGTTAAGTTTTTACATGTTTTGAGTAAGAAATCTCCAGCAGAGTTAATATGAGATCCCCAAAGTAATGCTTCCACAGAAGACAGAACCTGTAGTTTTGAGTTCAGTAGTTGCCAGCTGTTGATTGGCCAGGCACCAAATTAAATGCATTTACATACTGAGATAAGCCAAAGTACCTGCTGGTTTTTCCTCAACCAGTGTAAAAGGGCATAAGACTTAGGAGCTGGAGTATTGGGTAGACATTTAGGGCATAGAAGGGGGTTGGGGTAATGAGGAGGGATGGAACAGAGTGAAAGAAAGGAAGGCTAAATCAGAGGATAAAGGGCTGGTGCAGAGGTGGTTGTGGGATTGGGGTCTAAGAGATACCTATAAAAGATAGGATTCAGACATTGCTCTCTTAAATGCAAGGACAACTCTAAAAAATAATACAAGTATCAAGTGCACATTATCTAAACAGTATAACAAACCGCTCCTCGTACTCTACCTCTCAACATTAGCCATTAAACACTGACTTTTTTGCATCCACAGTAGAAGTGGATCATGGGAAAGTGAGGAAATAAATATAAGAAAGAGCCGTGTTGCTTTTGGTTATGTTCAAAAAGACTGTGCTCCCAATGCAAAGGGTAATGCTGAAGAAAAGGTGACAAAATTTGTGGGGAGCTGCTGGCATCCCAAGGAAATAAAGAGCATATTGAGAATACTTGTTGCTATAATTAACTGGCAGCACTAGTAGTTTCGACTTTTTAGAGTCATTGCATAATAGAAGCAAAAACATAATGAAGGTCTGAATGAGAGTTTTGACTAGACCTACAGTGAAGCCTGCGAAAAATGCTCAGTTTATGGGTCTGAATGGTTATAAAGAGAATTACACTCCCAATGGGAGTGGTGAGATGAGCTGAGGTAGCAGGCCCGAGTGAGAGAAATTAAGAACTATATGGTATAACTAGTTGTCAGCTCAAACTTGACATCAAGAGAAGATATTAATGAGATGGACTAAAATCTTGACTTTAGGTAAGAAACAGATCAGTGATTTCTTGGTGTACAGAGGGTAGCTGAATTTGTGTTAGAAAATGAGGCTGCCAGGACTCATTTGTAGAGGAAGAAGAGAAAGGAAGCAGAAGCAGAACCCAGTGGGATCTTCAGAGAAGTTGAGAGGGGAGATGAGAAGAACTTGTTGAAAGAGCAATTTCAGAAAAGGCGGGGGAAGTTCAGGGGAAGACAGACCCATAGAAATCACAGGGAGAACAGAAACACTTCAAGAAGAGATGTAGTGGTGGGTTAACCTTGGCCAGCTGCCAGACACCCACCCAGCTGCTCTCTCACTCCCCCTTCTCAATAGGACAGGGGGTGAAAATAAGATTGGAAAAAAGCCCTCATGGGTTGAGTTAGACTGTTTAATAAGAAAAGCAAAAGCTGCACATGCAAGCAAAGGAAAAAGAGGAATTCATTCACTGCTTCCCATTGGCAGGCAAATGTCCAGCCAGTTCCTGGGAGGCAGGTGTAACAGTTACTTGGGAAGACAAATGCCATAACTATGAACATCCCCCCTCCCTTCTCCTTTCCCTGAACTTTTATTGCTGACCGTGATGTTGTATGGTATGGAATATCCCTTTGGCCAGTTTGGGTCAGCTGTCCTGGCTGTGTCCCTTCCCAACCTCTTGTGCAGAGAAAGCCTTGACACTGTACAAGCACTGTTCAGCCGTAGCCAAAACATGTGTGTGAACACTATTTTAACCCCAAATGCAATGCACAGCACTATATGGGCTGCTATGAAGGAAGTTAACTTTATAACTTCATCCCAGCCTGACCTGGTACAGATATTTAACTAATTTTAAAGGCCAATGAAAGAATGAGGAGAATGATTGAGAGTTGGTTGTGAGAATTGATTGGGAGCAAGTTGTTAGAGACTTTATTCAGAACTCTGGAGGAGGTGTTTGGGATCAAGTGAGATACTTTTCCATTGGTAATCCAAAGTGAGAAGCAGAGGTGGCTGAGCTTCAAAATCCTGTGCAGAGGAAAAAGTCAAGAAGAGGGGGAGGATTTGAGCAGTGAGTCATGGGTGGAGCAACGTAAGAATTTAGGATGCAGTGAAGTTTAGAGAATTAGAGTTTTTTAGTTAAGAATCTGGCAGAACTAAAGGAGGAGAAAATGAATTAATAATGGAGGAAGTAACCCTGCTCATGGGATATCTGCCAGAATGATGCTGCTGTGTGAGAACAAGAGTAAAGGAAACAGATGTTGAGAGCAAGCCAGGACTAGAGTTGGCAGGCTGGACATTGTGGTAGGATAGAAAGGCAAAGCATTGAAACATGGAGAAGAATGAATTGCAGAGAGAATTAATAAGAGGGAAGAAGAGGGAATCAGAGGGCTGAGAGCAGAAGAGTGTCATCATTGTGGGTGAGTGAGGAAAAAGGCAAATGACAAGAAAATGGCAGGAAGGAGGTGGTAGCCAGGCAGTGCTGGAAGTGAGTGACCAAGGTGATGACTGGAGGGGAAATTTAGTATACGAAGATCAGGAAGTAGTGTTTTGCCACAGACTAAGGTAGAAGCTTTTTTTTTTTTAGATTTTTAATTTAAATGAGTGGCAGGTGAGAAGTTGAGTGAGAGATGAAGATGAGAAATTGCCTTACTGAGGGATAAGTCAGGGGTTTCTTCTTGTACCTCCTCCTCATGGATGTAGTGATTAGATGCAGAGTTCAAGTGAATAAACTCTTCCAGACTTGCACTGGTTATGTTGGAAACAAAAGTTGAATGCCTTCCCAGAACTGGGTTTTAAGAAGGCATCAACAGCAGGCTGGAAGTTCAGGGCAGCTATGAAGTGGAAGGCATCAAGTTGGGGAGAGGAAATTGAGGTAAGGAATATGGTATGTATGGGTTGATGGTCATCTTCATTTGAGACTCTGCTACAAAAAATGAGCACTGAACTTCAGATTATCAATTTGGAAATCAAAATTGCTAAAAATGACTAATATTCTAGGAAATATCAGGAGTGAGTTCTCTGTCAATATTTATTAATAGCTTGCTATCTAGACTAATAGCTGCTGAATATTATTAGTGATTCCTGGTACCTGTTCAGTGACTCTAAAGGAGCAGTGGTTATGATAATTCGCCATACTTATTCTTTCCAATAGTGTGGTTTTCAAACTGTTTCTGTATAGAATAATGTTATTTATATATACCTAACACTATGTTCAAATGCTCACTAGTCAAAGAATTTCTAACATGTTTAGCCTGGGGATTTTGTGCCAGATTTTTTCTTTTACTATTTGACTAGTGATTTCTGTGTTCAATTTAATCACAGTAAAATTTGGAATTTGTTGGCATGAGGTTTAAAGTTGATAAAACATGTGGTGTTCATCCGATGGATGGCATTACCTGACAACTACTGTGCGTGAGGGTATTTTGAAATATTTCAAGGCAATAGAGATCTATTGCACAGGAGAAAAAAACAAATCTTTGACCTTTTAAACTTACATTTACCACTCTTCACTGTAGGTTGGACACCACTGCATGAAGCTTGTAATGTTGGTTACTACGATGTTGCTAAAGTCCTTATAGCAGCAGGAGCTGATGTGAACACACAGGGCTTGGATGATGATACACCACTTCATGATTCTGCTAGTAGTGGGCATAGAAATGTGAGTTTGCTGGGAGAGTGGGAGGGGAATAAATAAGTGGTTTGAAATGCTCAGTCTTTAGAACAAATCTTAACTGTCCTGATTACTCTCATACGGTTTTATAATTCTGCTTCTGCTGTTTTGGGGGCATCTTAAAGTTGTTTTGGTTTTCTTTGTTTCGTCTTGCTTTTCATTCTACTTCTGTTGCCAGGTATTTTCTACCAATATCTGTTTTCTTTAAATATTTAAAGTTTCACTTTTACTTTTTTAATAAATAAACATTTTAATGACTTTTTGTTTTAAGAGAGACTTCTACTGTATAGAATTCTCAAAAGAAAAATGTCTCCGAACAGTACACTGTGGGTTTGGGGAAATATTTTTTATTTCTATGCATATAGGAAAGTAAAATATGCTTTTTATATATATGAAGTATTTTTTAATATATATATATATATATATAAATATTTAAAGTTATATATCCTACATTTATTTTTATATATTTGTTCATGGACTTTGAAATAGACCATTGATGTGTATATACTTTTTTTTTAAATTACCAATAATGACTTAGCAGAGAAGATAAATGGAGCACTGTAGGTATTTCACAGTAATTTCTGAATTTTTTCTTGTTTTCTGCAAACTAGATGCAGAAATTACTCCGCTCTCCTTTTATGTCTCTTCTGTTTCATTACTATGTGTGTGATCTGCTGTATAAAGCAAAAAGTAGAAAATATCCTTAAATCAAGTATACCTTCCAAACAAGGTGTTCAGTTTGAAAGGATATTCTGGAAAGGTTAGAGAAGAGAATTATGATAATCTGACTGTGAAATTTTTATTAACTGTTTAGTAACTGTTTCTTATGAGTGTCTAAACAAAAGTGGGTCTTTAGATCGAACTTGCATAAATTTGTAGTAGAGATTTGGAGAACAAGACCTCTTGCTTCTCTGGTCTCAGTATACATATCTGTGACCATTTCACTGACATTATGTATTAGAAGAATTCTGAAGTTTCATGTTACCATATCACTGTCTGCTGAATTTCCCCACTCTTAGCATGTAGGACCAAAAAAAAGTAACTGATACTGGATACTGTGCTGAAAATGCAGTGGCCTTGGTATCATTGTAACTTTAACAATTTTTTAGCCCTTGATGCTAAAGAAATTGATGATTTTGCTGTATTGTATTCAGTTGGGGATGGGGCTAGTTTGTTCCTCCAATAAGATACTTGGATCTTTGTCAGGGCTTTTCTGGAATGCTGTGGAAACCAATAGTACTGCTACTTGAAAAACTTTTACTGTTCCTTAGAGTGAAGTGCTATAAAATTTGGAGCAAGGAGGTGAATTGAGTGCAGAGGAGTAGAATGCTTGGTAGGTGAGGAACCACATGAATTGTGTGAGGAAATGCTAGAACAGCAAGAACAAAAGGCCACTGTTGCTTTTCTTTATGATGATGCTATGTCTGTGTAACAGAGAACAACTTTCTTTAGTCTTCTCTACTACCTCTTTTAACAAGCAGATTATGAATACTTGGACTTTGCATTCTAGTTGCTGAAGTCTTGCTTTACAGTCTCAGTTTCATAGGTAGGAGTTTAGGATTGCATATCGTATTATCCACGTTTCGTGTGCAACGGAAGATTTTTATGCTGTTCAAGTAACATGTTGCAGAAAACCTAAAAGTTCATTTATTTAATGCTGCAGATTGTGAAGCTGTTGCTTCGACATGGTGGAAATCCATTTCAAGCCAATAAGCATGGGGAGAGACCTGTTGATGTTGCTGAAACTGAAGAGTTGGAAATGCTATTGAAAAGGGAAGTGCCCATCTCTGATGATGAGGACAGTTGCTCAGGTAAAAGTAGCCATTTAATTGCATACTTCAAGTGCATCAATTCACCTGAAGTTAGGTGAATTGCAGGTAGCAATTGCTATTGCTAAGGTTGTTTTCCACTTCTAGTTTTAGAGGTAGTTTTCAAATCTTTCAATTGAATTATCTGAAATGTTTATTCTGACTTTTTTTTCCTTCTCTCCCTCTCTCTTTAATAAGCCCTTCCCACTCTCCAAATCAACCCTGCCTCAGAATGGTGGTTTTACCAGAGAAAGATATAGAGAAAAATACCATATTTATTATAATACAAAGTGGTTTCTGAGAGGTCTTATTGGGGGAAAATATTCCCAAAGTCACTTATTTCACATACTTAGTAGATGAATCGGGAGCTAGTGTGACATGGGCATAACTTAGTTACTTTTATTCAGTAAAGAAAAGTCCCTGCCAGTGAGGGAATCGCTGGTTTTTAAAGGTGACCAGATAGAAGCTTGCTTAGGTGGAGGCAGTAATTCTTGGCCACTACTGTATTTCTGCAGATTAAGGAGCAGGTATCACCTCCTGGGGCACAGAAAGAGCTATTGTCTCCTTGGAAGCAAAAGATTCTTGACCATGAGTAACTTGCTTGAGTGCCAGGCAGGAACTTTTCATTCTGCGTTCACAGAATCTTCAGGAATTCAGATTCTCTTGAGTAAAAGAAATGAGGTGTATTGAAAACTGGCTGAATGGCCAGGCCCGGAGGGTGGTGATGAGTAGCACAAAGTTTAGTTGGAGGCCAGTAACTAGCAGTGTACCTCATGGGTCAATACTGGGTCCAGTCCTGTTTAACATCTTCATTAATGATTGGGGTAGAGCATACTGTCAGGAAATTTACTGATGACACAAAAATGGGAGGAGTGGCTGATGTGCCAGAGGGTCGTGCT
This sequence comes from Ciconia boyciana, assembly GCF_034638445.1. Taxonomy (NCBI): domain Eukaryota; kingdom Metazoa; phylum Chordata; class Aves; order Ciconiiformes; family Ciconiidae; genus Ciconia; species Ciconia boyciana. The sequence goes on from NC_132935.1 coordinate 56,957,460, forward strand.
GATGTCCAGAGGGACCTCAACACGTTGGAGAAATGGGCTGACAGGAACTTCGTGTAGTTCAACAAGGGGAAGTGTGAAGTCCTGCACCTGGGGAGAAACAACCTCCATGAGCCAGTACAGGCTGGAGGCTGCCCAGCTGGAGAGCAGCTTTGCAGAACAGGCCCTGGGGTCCTGGTGAACACCAGGTTGAAGATGAGCCAGCAATGTGCCCTTGCAGCAAAGAAGGCCAGTGATATCCTGGGCTGCAGTAGGAGGAGTGTTGCCAGCAGGTGGAGGGAGGTGATCCTTGCCCTCTGCTCAGCACTGGTGAGGCCACATCTGCAGTGCTGGGTCCAGTTCTGGGCTCCCCATTATAAGACAGAAAGGACATATTGGAGAGCGTCCAATGGAGAGCCAGGAAGATGAAGGGACTGGAGCATCTCTCCTATGAGGAAAGGCTGAGAGAGCTGGGATTGCTCAGCCTGGAGAAGAGAAGGCTCAGTGAGATCTTACCAATGTGTACAAATACCTGAAGGGAGGGTGGAAAGAGGACAGAGCCAGGCTCTTTTCAGTGCTGCCCACTGACAGGACCAGAAGCAATGGGCACAACCTGAAACACAGGAGATTCCCTCTGAACATCAGGAAATTTTTTTGCTGTGAGGGTGACCAAGCACTGGCAACAGGTTGCCCAGGGAGGTTGTGGAGTCTCCATCCTTGGAGATATTCAGAAGCTGCTGGGACACGGTCCTGGGCAACTGGCTCTGGGTGTCCCTGCTTGAGCAGGGGGGTTGGATGAGATGACCTCCAGAGGTTCCTTCCAACCTCAACCATTCTGTGATTCTGTGAAAATGATATGAAGGAGAGCATCGTGTCACGTGATTGTTAAATTCAGCTTCTTTTTCACTGACAATAATAATAAAAAACCCCACACAAAAGAAACCCCAAACAAAACAAAACAAAAAATCCTAAACAAATGAACAAGAAAAAAAAAACAACCCCAAACCCCTAGGAGTGTTTTCTATTCAAGGTTTCACTATACTTCAAGCAAAAAAAAGTCATATTGTAGAGCATGTAGAGCTAATAAATATTCTGACGTAGTGTTAACGTGTTTTGCATTGAAAAATAGCCTGAAATACAGTGTATAGTCATTCTGTTTTAAGGCATTGCTCCACAGAATCTACTTAAGCTTAGCCAAATCATTAATCTTAAGAAAAATATTTTTACACATGCATAATAGAAACTTGTTACTATTTAGCAATTGATTCCTCAGCAGTTGTACGTCTGTGCAGGGTATTGCTCAGTTTCATGGGCTGGTTTCCAAGAGGAGCATAACGTCCTCTGCAGGTTCTCAAGGAGTCAGGCTTAAAGAATAGGTGATCCATCTCCTGTACTTCCATTGTTTTACCTTTGGTCATTAAGGAGTAAGCTGTCTGTGTTTGGAATGGGGAAAGACTATTAAAAGCAAAGCAAATAGGGACACGGAAGAGAGAAGCAGCAACTACCTTGCAGGAAAAGGGTGAAGGGAAGGCACAGACAAGCTACAAGGAGTGGTTAGAGTTAAGGCAGGAAGATGATGGCATGTACATATGGGTGGGGGGGTGGAATATATAAAAAGCTGATCACACAGAACTAGTAGTATGTTCTGGATGCTACAGATAATGTAGAAGATAACAGGGACTTCCGGGATTTATTTTATTAATACTGTGTTTTTGAATACAAAGTAGGTGAGAAGCCTGCTGGCAAGGTATGTCTTAACCATTGTGTACCAGCAGTTGGTCCACAGAAGATCCTACTGGAAATGAGGGGGAATCTTGCAGCAGAACATACTTTTTTTTCTCATTCAAGCTTTTAATGCATTGAAACTGCTTCATCACTTTCCTTACACTTATTTCAAATTCTTCTGTTACTTTGTATTCAGTATGTCAAATCTCTAGTCCATGGTACCGAATATAACAATAGTCAGTTATTTTTAAAAAGCAAACTGATAGATTCAGCTGAAGAGGCTTGACTTAGAACCTTATTTGGAGGGAACAATACATCCAGAAATACTTTTTAAAGATTTTTGAGTTCTAGATTTTCGTATGATCAGGTGGTGATAACACCCCGTATGTTTCCTAAAATATAATTTTAGGAACAGTTGAGAGGTTTCCATTTTGTACTTGCAAGTCCAAGACATCCAGTACAACATACTTGTTCCATGCTATGCACTCGTATAGCAGAGACCAGTTGCACTGAATTATAGCATAGTCTACTTTAGGCTGTCCATATCAGGTGCATAAAGATTCATGAGGGAATTTCTTTACATGAGGAGTTCTTTGTCTTTTAAGAATAAAAGATCATCTGCTGTTGAAACATGACTAAATAGTTCATGTGGAGGAACATAGTTTAGTTGTTAGAGAGCAAAAGAGCTGATGAATTCCTACAGGAATGAGTCATCATAGCAAGATGTCCTTGAGAAAGAGCTGGGTTATGCAGGAATTATGCACAATAGATGAGGTTTACAAAAGTTAAAGTGCATTGCTTTTATTAGATTGGTATATAAATGCTAATTAATATTTTTACATACCTGAGTGACAGCTGTAAAGTGTGGGGAGTACTTTGGCTTCATGACCTCTTGTTTTCTCTTAAAAAGCTTAATTCTAGTGAGAAGGTTTATTGTGTGTTTTGAGTGGTTTTTTTCTTTTTTCATTTGTATAGCAGTATGACTGCTGAACTGAACTATTTTGTCCTGAACTGAAATGGGAAGAATGTCCCATCAGTATTCACCTAATTTTTGGTTTTCTTACTCTAGATTCTGAAGAAGCTCCATCTGTAAATCCTTCCAGTGTAGAGGGGAATGTTGATTCAGAAGCAGAAAAGGACTCTGTAGCCAATGACAGCAAACAAATGGTCCCTAGTAAGGCACCACTTCCATCTGCTCTTGATGAGTATGAGTTTAAAGATGATGATGAAGATGAAATGAAAAAAATGATCGATGACAGACATATTCTTAGAAAAGACCTAAGGAAAGAGGATGAGACTGAAGTTGAAAAGAACAGCTTATTTGTGAAACAAGAAAAAGTTGTCTTTTCAAAATCATTTAAAAGCAAAAAGCAGAAACCATCTAGAGTTCTGTATTCAAGTTCTGAAAGTTCAGATGAAGAAATACTTCAGGACAAGAAGATAGTCTCTCCTTGCTCTATTTCAGAGACACCAAATTCTGATGTAAGATTGAAGAAAGAATATATAGTTACAAATGAACACAAGCAAAAAGGCAAAGTTAAAAGGAAAGTAAAAAATCAGAGCAAAAATAAAGAGAATCAAGAACTAAAGCAAGAAAAAGAAAATGCTAGAGTAACAAATATAGCTACTTCTGGATTAGATTCTTTAGATAAAACTAAAGAGGAAGAAACCTTTAAGAAGTCTTTCACCCCAAAAGAAGATGCTCCTTTACATCTATTTCATATCACTGCTGGCAAATCTCCGAAGCATCCCTGTGGATTAAGTGAAAAGCAGTCAACACCATTAAAGCAAGAAAACACCAAAACTTGCTTGTCACCAGGAGGTTCTGAAATAACTTTACAATCCGAATTAGTTCGGTATGATCACAACACTGATTCTGAATATCTAGTAGAAAGTTCTAGTGGCAAATCTTGCAAGCATAAAGAAAAAAGCAAGCATCATCAGAAAGATTTTAACTTAGAATTTGGTGAAAAATCTAGTCCTAAAATTAAAGAGGAAGATAATAGCTCAACATTTGAGAATTCAGAGTATACTCTGAGAAAGATTGACAAGGAAGGTAAAACACTTAAAAAGCATAAATTAAGGCACAAAGAAAGAGAAAAGGACAAGCACAAAAAGGAACAGGATGGGGAAAAGGAAAAACATAAACATAAAGATAATGTTAAAGAGGTTCAAAGAAGTATTGAGTTTGACAGAGAATTTTGGAAAGAGAACTTTTTCAAAAGTGATGAAAATGAAGATATATTGTTAAATATAGAACATGAATCTCTTTCTTCAGATAGAAAATCAAAGCTAGAAAAAGCTGTGGCAAAAGAAGATAAGTTAGTTAAGGAGAGACAGTTCCAGAAAGAGAGAAATGCTAAAGAGGAGAGAGAGAAAGAGAAGAACAGAAAGGAAAACGAGAAGTTTCTCAAGGATGAAAAACTAAAAGATACAAAAGAAGAAAAAGAAACTATGCTTGCAGATAAAGAAATGGAATTGTTCTGCTTTGGTGTTAAAGATGAGGCAGCCAGCATGCATTTAATAGAAAAAGAAACAGATACTGAAAAGCAGGAAAAGAATTTAAAGGAAAATAAAGAAAAGACTGAAAAGCGAACCTCAGCCAAAGAAAAAGATGTTGAAAAGATAGAAAGAAAAAATGGAGAAAAAGAGAAAAAGGTAAAACATGAATACAAGACAGAGAAAGAAAAAGCAGAAGTAAATGAAAATATAGAGAAAGTAAAAGAGAAGCCAAATTTCCAGCAAGCAGAAAGATGCCATAAGGACAATGACAAAATAAAAAGCATGAGTACTCTTAAAAAACTTGATGACAAAGAAAGAAATAAAGAAAAAATTGATAAGAAACATGATAAAGAAAAGGCTGATAAAGACAGACATTGGGCTGAAAGCAAAGAAAAACACTGTACTGAAAGAAAAGTCAAACAGTCTGAAAAAGAATCTGAATATTCTAAATCAGAAAAAAATAGAACTAAAGACAAAGAAAAGGAACTCGAAAAAAAAGACAAATCCAAAGACAAGGAGATGTCAACAGTAGCAAACTCAAAACACATGCAAGAGGAAAGGAGATGCAGTATTATGGAAAGTACTAAAACAGTGCATGACAAACTGTCATCTTTGAAGGAAAAACCAAAAGATGATTTGTTGAAAACTCCAGATGGTAGAGAGAAAGATAAAAAAGATAAAGATATAGACCGGTACAAAGAGAGAGACAAGCATAAAGATAAACTGCATCAAAGTAGTTTACTTAAACTAAAACTTGAACAGGAGAAACTTAAGCCTAAACTAGCTCCTGCAGCAAAGGATGCTCGACCTAAAGAAAAAAGATTAGTCAACGATGATTTAATGCAAACTAGTTTTGAAAGAATGCTTAGCCTTAAAGATCTGGAAATAGAGCAGTGGCATAGAAAACATAAAGAAAAAATAAAACAGAAAGAGAAGGAACGTTTAAGAAACCGCACTTGTTTAGAACTTAACAAGATGAAAGAAAAACCAAAACACTCATTAGCTGAAGTAAAAAGCAAAGAACTGATTCGTTCAAAAAGCTCAGAGTTGCCAGATGTTTGCATGAAGGAAAAACAGCAGAAAGACGCTACAAGTAGTAGATCGCAATCAGTAGATACAAGAAGTGTCAATGTTATAAAGCCTTCCTTGGTTTTAGATAATTTAAACAGATCCCCCAAATCAGAAAGTGAAAAGACAGGTCTGAGCTCCAGATCAGTGTCCATGGTTTCAGTTGCAAGCTCTGAGGATTCTTGCCATACCACAGTAACTACTCCAAGGCCTGTAATCGAATATGACTCAGACTTTATGCTAGAAGGTTCTGATTCCCAAATGTCTTTTTCACAATCACCATTTTTGGCAAGTGCCAAATCACCAGCCCTTCTTGAAAAAGAGACCGATGGTCTTGCCGAGTTGCCAGATCGCATTAAGCCACCTTTTGCAAACAGGCTTCCACCAGCGTACATTAGATCAGCATCTGTTGAAGATGTTAAACTGGTTTTAAATGAGTGTAGACCTGTTGTAGAGGTTCGAAGATGCAGCATGCCTGCTGCTGTTTCTGAACACAGCAAACAGCCTCAAATATCAGAAGAAAATAATCAGAATGCTCTGCCATCAGTTCAGACTTACACTAGCACTTCTCCTAAACCAGAACTACCATGTAGCATGCTTGAAAGAGATTTTCAAAGTAGTGTGTCTGGTTTGCAGTCAAACTTTACATCATCTTTGAATGGAGCTGCTAGCAACAAGCAGGCAACAACAGGTACAAGTACCATTAAAAATATTGCTCAGATGAGCCCTTCAGAAGACTATAATATGCATTTAGAGCCGTGTAGTCAAAGTGGTGTGACTCAGCAAACCAAACCGTGGGATGTGCCTTTTGACAGACTTAATTCATTAAACAATGAGTTTAACAGCTCAGGTTATGGTGTATCAGAGCAAGATACGAACAGTGTTATAGCAATGCATAATTCTGAAAACAGGACGTTAAAAGAGCAACAAGTATCTGAATTTTTGCCTCAGCATGCTGAAATCAAGGGAAATTCCAGTTCTCAAGAATCTGCATCAGTTTTGCCTTCACAGTCGCCTTGTTCTTTACCTATCCAGCCACTCCCGGATGTGTCTAAACATGTTTCTTTACCAGGCATTAGCAGTCAAGATTCATCATTTGTACAACAACAAAATCTTGTTCAAACTACAACTTCTGCTTTGGATACAGGTGCTACTAGTACCAGAGAGATGGAAAATGCTTTCTTCCCTTCAAACATTAAGAAGGCTGATGCACCCATTGCTGTATATTCTGAGAGCTCTGTGAAGGATATTTCACAGAGCTATGAAAGGGTGAATGATTTACCTACAGTACCATTAGAAAAAGATATTCCTGAAAGTGATAGCAGTTCACAATTAAACGTAAATTTGTACACATTCAATAAACTTGTTTGTAAGAATGCTCAGAGTGAAGTGGATAGTAACACAGCAGATGCTTCAGACATTAGAAATGAAAAAGGCCAACGAGAAAAGCTGGTTTCAGTGCATGTTGATAGTAAAGCTGATGCTGATCCCTGTGAACTAAGTTCAGGAATGTCAAAGGGAATTACGAACGAATCGGCTAATAAAAAACCCTGCACTGCAGACAGAGAAAATGTGTTGACAGATGATCCACCACAGTACTCCTCTTTATCTAATTTGGAAAATAGTTCACAACAGATTACACAGGAAGAGGTGCATAAATACAGCCAAATAGTTAAACTAGAAGAAGAAATTGCTGAGGATCAGAAGGTGGAACAGCAAGAAGTACCTCAAAGAATCACAAGGAACAGAGCAAATATGCTTGCTAACCAGGGTAAGCAGAATCCTGTTGGCTGCATGCAGACATCAGAAAAAGAGTCTGAATCGTCAGCATCTATGAAAGCAAGGATTAGATTAACTGAAGAGGATGATGCTCAGATACATCATCCACGTAAAAGAAAGGTGTCACGTGTGCCTCAGCCTGTGCAGGTGAACCCTTCTTTACTGCAAGCTAAGGAGAAAACCCAGCAGTCGCTGGCAGCTATTGTTGATTCTTTGAAACTTGAAGAGATTCAGCCATACAGTTCTGAGAGAGCAAACCCGTATTTTGAGTACTTACACATAAGAAAAAAAATAGAAGAGAAGCGTAAATTACTGTGCAGTGTTATTCCTCAGGCACCTCAGTATTATGATGAATATGTGACCTTCAATGGCTCATACCTACTGGATGGCAATCCCTTGAGCAAGATATGCATCCCAACTGTAAGTGTCATGGTCTTTAAATATACAGTACAATGAAAGGCATGTTTTGGTTTTGTAACTTTCATATTCTTCCTAACTTGCTTTGAATACTTGTGCTGAGAATAGTAAGTTGACATATGTCAAATTAATATTGACTAGTAATGTCATATTTAAAAGCCCCATTCAGTGGAAATATAAACAGTGGTTTCACAGTCATTACAAGACAAACCATCACGTATGACACCTGTAAAAGGCACACAGACAAATATTATATTTCAAAGTATTTACTACCGTAAAGCCTACCTTTTCAAAAGTGAAGTCAGTTGTTGAGAGCTTCTCCGAATTTCTGCTGGCAATAATTTGGTTAAAACTAATTATTCAAAGCTGTTTCATTTGGAGGGAGGGTGGATGTGCAGTGCTTCAAAATATTAAGTCCATCACCAAATGTTTCAAGTAGGAGGGTGCCTGCTAGCTATCTCAGTTTCTCCTTAATACTCTCAAGAGCAACATGTAATCTTCTGTGTTCTGGCTTTTGTAATCCATCAATTTAAAGTGTTCTGGATTTTATTTAATAATGTGAAGTTATTTTCCTTTTCACTGAAGAACATCCATAGTTCAGGGACACTTGTTTAGTTCTAAGCTCTCTGTAGTTCTGACATGGGCATATTCCTGATGACAGCTGTGAAGGAGGTCTATGCAATGCAGAACATAATTGGCCCAAGTGCAGTTAATATTACTATTTGCTGTGGAGGTGCCCCTCCAGGTGTCTCACAATAACATGGTTGCCGCTGGTCTCTCTTTTGATGTCAGCATAATCATGGTAGCACCTGAATTGTACTTCCTTTCTTTGCTCCTCAGCACATCTGATTTTGTGCTTATTGTGTTCTATGTGAGTGGAGGGGGGGGGAGACCTAAAATGTTCTGCATTCAGGGCTTTCTGCTAGCTGCCTTGAAGTACTGTTACTCCTGGGAGTAGAAGGAGGTTTTATAGTTTTCCACCTGTTATCTGATCCACGTAAATTGCTCTGGTTCTGAGGTGAAACATATTACCTTAAACCTGTTTGAATGGTTTAAGTTAATACATGTAATAGCTGGAATAGGCTGAGACCACATATTTGATTTCCTAAAGCAGTTGTTTGGCTGACAGAGTAGCTTGATAATGTCAGAATTCAGTAGTATTTGATTGTATGCCCATTACTTAAGATGTGTCAAGTTAAGGAAGAGTCTGAGTTTAGGAGGAATGGGCAGAATATCTTAATCCTTGAATGGCAAAAATGCCTACTAAACTGACTTGTTTGTGTGTATGAAATCTCATATGCACAAGCCAAGCATCCAGTCTTCAGCCTCTGTATTTCTGAATGGACTACTACGTCAACTCATTTAAGATAACTTGCCCCTACTTGAGAAGATGCCTTAGGTCTTTCCCATAGAGTTTGAAGATTCTTTTGATTAAGCGATGAACACAAATTTAATATATAAAAGTAAATTGTAAAAGTTGCGTTTAGTTCATTCCAGAGGTAGTCATAATCCCCATATAAGCTGTTTCCTCTCATTTTTCCACTATGCCCCGTATGTCTGCCCAAGAGAATTAATATGTGTATCCTCTAATGTTAAGCGAGTTCTCTCTTGTTTGATGGTGACCACAGTTCTTTGAAATTAGTTAATTATAGTCTGAGGAAAGATGTAGGTAAGATGACCCTTTTATTTGGTCTGTAAGTGAACTAGGATGTATAGTAAGCTTTGCTACAATGTACCAGGCTGTCAGCTTCCCCAGTCTAGAAAACTTTCTCAGTAGCTGTTGCAGCTTCTATAATATATCTTTATCACCAGAAGTAAAGAGATTTTTTGGTTTTTTTATAGCAGCTGCTAGTCAAGTACATACTGTTTCTAAGCTACAACTTACTGATTTGGCATCACACTTCAGTGCTTAATTTGGGATAAGCGGAAAGTGGAGAAGCACAGCATATATTTTTCCCTAGCCCATCTTCTACCTGAGCAATAGAATTCATTTCTCTGTTGCAAATGGTAATGTGTGTAGGCACTATAAGAAAGGGAGGGTTATTGACTTGGTATTAAAGCATTGCCTCATACTTCCTTCCTGACTCTCTTGCTGTGATAATAGGGACTCTGCAGTTCATAAGAATAAATACAGGTAGTTGAGCAGTGCAAATTCTTGGGTAACTTATGTTCAGTAAATATCAGAGATGAATGCTTACTCCCCATTCTCATGGCTTTTAATTACTTGTTGAAAAAAAAAAACCACCTCTAAAAAATGTGAATATGTGCTTGAAGGATTAGTTATTGATTTTTATCTCATGTAGATTTCTGAGTTGCTTCCCTACACGTATGTCTTCTGGTGATACTGATGTTTTAAACTGTTACTTGTTTTGTATATGCTTTCATGGTACTGTTAATCTTCTACAGTTGTGGAAAGAAGAGGTGAAGCTTTTTATTCCATGTTGGTAGGAGCAAAAGGGAAGGAAAAAAATGCTGAGAAGCTAAAACAAATGATTAGGAAATTGGTGTTTATTTCCATTAGGCGTAAAAGTGTAAGAAAGTGTAATGAGTTGTAATCTTAAGAGGGAGATATTTTAAACATTTTAGTTTTGTTTGTCTGAAAAAATCATCTACAGTACAGCTAAATGCTTTGTTTAATTATTGTCATTTGTGTAAATATAAATTTTGATAAAATTTCTCATGTTTCTTTCCAGAAAAAAGATAACAATTCAGATGTAACTTCTTCGCAGAGCTTGCTTGTGTATACAATCTAATAATTTTAGTTTGTCACCATTGAAAGTCACATTCATAATAGTTCCCATTACAAAGACCATCAAAAGGAGTAGTGCTAAACCAGAGATCGTTTCATGCTCAGAAATTAAAGTTTATGTAGTGCACACATTGTCCAACAATGTGAAAATAAGGCTTATGCCTACTCTCTCTACAACTGTAGAATATTAATAACATGTACATGTTGTTATGCATATAATGTGTAATTTAATATGCAACTGTAAAATGACCTCTCTGTTGGGATTGTTTTTTTAAGTTTTTCCTTAGGTGGTTCTTTAATGATTCTCTGTTAACCTGATTTTTGCCTCAATAATTTACATAGGCTACATGAAAGTAGATACTCTTTCTTAAATTATTCCTGTATTTTAGATATCACTGTGTGAAGGGCTACGTGAAGACAACATATTTAGCTCTGACACTCTGGGACTCGGAATGGTTTGTGTTCTCTGCATTGGAATTTTAATGATGCACTATAGTTTATCTGATGAACTTCAGACATCCTGTAGGTGGGAACCAGGAGATGGTGTGCTTAAGTTTGATTTCCACAGCCTTGTTTATATACTGTAATTTATGACCCGTATCACCTAAGGCTGTAAGGATAGTCACGTATGAATTGTGGCTTCCCTCTCACCAATGCAGATACAAAACATGAGATAGGAGACATCAGGTCAGTTCAAAACAGAAGGAAACAAATCTTGAATCTTCTAACAGAGTAAATTTAAACTGTACTTAGCTATGTTGCCTTTCAGATTGCTACATCAGTATGTTCTGCGGGGTTCAGTCATCTTTATCTGTACTGCCTCTTGAGAAGAGATAGCAAGATGATTCATTCCCAGCTTGCGATGGCTATCTAGACATGTTTCTAGTAACAGGGATTCTGTCCAATCTCTCTGGCATTGCTGTAGAAACTTCAGTGGCAAAAGCTTATTTTAGTGGTGCTACCAGAAACTTGCTTCCTAAATGCATGAAATATTATAGCAATGGAGCAGGCCAGTCGATTTGGGTGGTATGGGCAAGGGGAGATAAATAGGGATGTGTGAAAATAATTGCAGAAATTCTGTGTATGTGTGAATCTGAGTTACTTTAAGTGTTGCTCTTTTTTGTAATGGGCACAAATGAGGATTGAAGGTTTATAGAGTGAAAAGTTGGTGTTCTTGTTGTAGTTGTTACGAAGGATGCAAGGCATGGAATAAACTTTATTAATTTATTTTCGTGTGTTGGAGGTGGTGAGTGTATGTCTTGAACCTTAGCTATTACCGAACAAACCTGTTCCGATGGCTGCCTTCTAGTGAAGCAGAGCAAGGAGGTGAAAGGCTGAGTTCTGTCTAGCTTTTCTGGGTAGTTTCTCAGACTGGAATTAAAGAACGCTCGAGAAGGAAGGGCTTCTTAGTTTCCCTCTTTTCTGTACGGAGTCTGGGCCCTTAAGAAACTAGTTTGATAATGTATTTTGTTTACAGAAGAAACTGAGGTCACCTTTTCCTTGTGGCATTCGGTTTCATGCTCTGTTCTTGCAAGTCCAACATGACATGTTTGTATTTTCCCTATACGCTTTTTATGGTCTCTTTACTAACCATCGCTTTGACTAGAAGATCCAAGAGGCTCCTCTGGCTGTTCTTGCCTTGAAAGCTTTAACTTCAGTTTCCTTTGAGACCAGAAAGTTTATTTCCTTTGTCCAAATCCAGTGCTGGTTCACAAGTTGGGATTTGCAGCAGGTGGTGTGAGATGACTCTAATCCTGTTTGCAGACTTTAAGGATGTGAGGCTCTTTCCTCCCGTGTTTCTAAGAAGAGAGGAAAAAAATCCATAACTTCAGAAATTAACGTAAACAATTTCAGTCCTGTACTTAGCTTTATGTTTCGGAAGACAGTATAGGGCTGACTGGACTGAAATGTTTATAAATTTACCCAGAGGCAGTAGTGACCTCTGGGATCATAAAAACCCGTTCCGCACAGGCAGCCTTGGGTGCTGCTAGCGCTTCGTGCTCGCGCAGCATGGCTCTGGGGGCATTCGGGGGCCCCGCCTTGGTTGGAAGGCCACAGTTATTGCCGTTGAGAGACCCTCATCCTCGGGGGGGGGGATGTCGCGCTGTGTGTGGCTGTGGCAGTGGCTGTGTGTCGCCCCCGGCCCGGCAGCGCCCCCGGCCCGGCGGCCCTACCTGCTGCCGGCGGGGGGCGCGCCCGCCGTCCGCCCGCCCGCTCGCAGCCCTAGGGCGCCCTCTGTCGCTTGGGAGGCCTCTGTCCCGCCGGGCTCAGCGGCGGTGGCGCGGGCGGCGCGGCGCGGCGGCTGCCGCGGGGGTGGAACGGCCGTGCTCGTTGTAGACGTTGGTTAGAAAATGCCTGCGTGGCCGATCGGCAAAAGCGGTAACCTGATAAAAGAGTACTGGGGTCTGAAAAAGACTTTGAAGAAAAGCTGCCGTGTAACAGCAGCTTCGCAGAGGCAGAGTTCTCTTCTAGGTGCAAATAAAAGCCCACACAAGTTCGCCGCTGAGATAATGAAGTCCTTGCCGGTTATTTCCTATGGCGTTGATTCTTATTTCTGTTGCAAAATTAAACGGTTTATAAATTTTAAAGGAATAACTTTTTATAAAAACATTTGAAATTGCTCAGGTGATGTGGATGCTCACCGGCTCTGAAATTTATTTCTGGATAACTTAGCTGCATAAACTCAAAGAATATTTATAGACAGATGTTTACCTTGCCTCTTATGGTGTGTGCTTCTCTATTAACAAAAGCACTGAGATTTTTGAGAGATCTTTTTGGGTTTAGTAAAATTAATTAAATAAAAGCTTGGTGTTACTACAAGCATCTTGTCTTATTTTATGGAAAGACTTTGACAGCACTGTTGTACTGTGCCCTGAATGCAAAGTTTCCAGGCGAAACGAGACTGCAGTATATCTCAGCCTGAACTTAAACACGCTGAAATCCATTATGATTGAGACAGATTATTCCAGTAGGTGTTTGTGGTTTGGGTTTTGTGTTGCATGTGTTTGTTTTTAATACTGATGACTTATACAAAATGACATATGCCATAAACGTTACTCACTGGTTTGGGAGCCAAACCGTTTTCATTGAGAGAAGTGAAGTGTATCTTGCTTAGTAGTTTGAAACTTGAAGGAGCTGAATATAATTTTATACAAAATAATAACTTAAGGAATGAACCACAGTTAGTTATTCAATACATTCTTTAATTCCAAAGACACTGGCTAACTTCCAGTTGAGGAAAAAATTGTCCTGAAATAATTTTCCAAGATAACAATAATTGAATAACTTTTGGTAGATAAATCACTTTGTTACTGGAGTGTATAGGTGTGCAACTAATACTAGTAACGCAATGTGTCCATATTTTCATAATGGATTTATTATTTCTTGACAATTGCAGGATCCATATTATTGAATAGAATTATTTATGTCTATGTGTTTGTGTTAGGTATAAGGTAGAGTATAATACCTGTAGGTATGTATTTCAGCTGTTGTTTCTGAGTATCAGTGGTAGTAAGCAATATTTCATTTAGTTTTGATGAGTCTTTCCAAAGCAATATCAATGCTCTTAAATCTAGCAGTTGTTAAAAACTGTGCTGAACTGTCAGACAGAACTTGCATAGAGAAAAGTAAACTTTGGGTGGAGCCTTAAAAATCTCAAGATGTTTATTAGTTACTTCTCAAGAAACATCTGATTTCTGCAGTGGCCATTGAGGGCTCCAGGTGTCTTTTCAGTGTTTGTCATACAGCTCAGTCAGGACAGTAATACTGGTTGTTTACTATAAATGACTAAAAATGCAAAATGTTTAGAGTACAGCCAATCAATAACAGTGTTGATAGCTCATCTTTTTTTTTTTTTTTTTTGGCATAAGCTTTTAAAAAAACTTAATTGAATAACTGGCAGGAGGAATCACTTTTCCAAGCCACTGCCTGGGGCTCTAGTGTACTTTTTGTGCTTGCCTGTGTTCTGCATGATTGTAAGATTAGGAATATGGTTGGTGCCATATAAAATGGCAGTGACATTGTATAGGTATATAAGTGACTTATTTTTTTAGCAATATTTTTCTTTTTCTTACTTTGCTCTTGTATTTGGCTAGGCAGTTTTTAACTTCTCAAAATGAACAGTCGTGCTTTAAAAAGTCTTTAAAATTGAAAGCAAGTTGTATTTTTACTGTTTTCTAATGTATAGCCCTTTTAAAGAACAGCTATGGCATGCTGACAATGACTGGTTAAAAGCACTAAACAGTTTTGAAATGCCATTTCAGTCGGGTTTATTAACTTTACGGTAAAGAATCCTTAAAACCTTTTATTGCTAATGGATTGAAATCACATAATCAACGGAATGTACAAAACTCTCGTATTTTCCCTAAAAAATACCGTGCTTATGTTGTTTTTTAAATAAAGGCTCAAATCATACAGGCAATGTTAAACATATGTTAAATACATATTCACTATACTATTTATAAAACTTTTTCCACAGATTACACCACCTCCCTCACTGTCAGACCCACTTAAGGAACTATTTAAACAACAGGAGGTTGTAAGGATGAAACTACGTTTACAGCACAGTATTGAAAGGGTAAGACTAAAGTAATTTATTTTTTTTATTTCCCAACTTTAAGCTTTAGGGTTTTTTCTTTTTCAATGGATAGACTATATTTTGCTCAATTTAACAATGCTTTAGAAGTAATCCGCCTTCTATCCAAATTTATGAATTGGAGAAACTTGTAAATACAAAAAAAATGGCTTGGACAACTGTTAGCAGACTACTTAAGTCAGTAAGACAGCAGCTTTTTCCTGTTAATTGCTCTAAGATGTGGCCCGCATTTTTCGCAGGGGCAGTAGGGAGTGGGAAGAAAGCTGCAGGCTCTAGTTTTGAAAGCTAATAATGGTTGTAGACTTCAGAACCAAATTGACTGAGTTAAAAGAATTGAAGCAAGAGTAAATTCTGTATTGGTAGAAGACACATGTGGCTCTAAGACTAAAACGCTATTTGCAATATTCCGCTTGCAAAAACTGCCTGAAATTATGTTAGAACTACATCTGTAGGCTTCCCTGAATTTGAACACAGAAATTGACAAAATATTCCTGGTTTAAGAGTATTCTTTATTTTTAGGTTGTCCAAACCTTTTTCCTTGGCAGCCTAGATTTAGATGTCTTGTCAGTATTGTGAGCCAGATTGCTTGTGGACACAGGCAGGACCCCTTTCTCATGCAGAATGTATCTTCAGTGTGTTTCCACAGTTATAGAAGCAGCTGGCTCATTAAAACCCAATGTGGTAGGTTTTTTTATTAAATTGATTTCAATGTGGCTTAACAAACCAGCTGAGGGAGAAGCGTTACTTGAATTCAGTATTTCAGTGTAAAGCTAGGTATAAAATAACAAGCACAAAGAATGTAAAAATGGTTCAAGTTCTGACTGAAAATAAATTAGTTGTAACCAAAGGAAAGATGCTGCTTTTTCTGTTTTCCAAACTTTTTATAATTCACCTTCTTTTCTTTTGATAAAAATTAAAGCCATTATGTTGCAGAGCAGTAAACACACACAGACATTCTTTTATGTCTTATAAAATTCTGCATATTTTAGTTATTTTGCTCAAATAGACTGTTCTTCAAATCAAATCCACTTTATACAACTTTAAGTTAAGTTTGGCCAAGTGAGCTATATTTTCTTTCCTCAGTTCAGGAAAGAATCTTTGTCCAGCTGTGGATTTGTGGAGTTTCTGCATGTTGTTTAAAAAAAAAAATTTTTTTTAAATTAAAAATTATTTAAATTGTCCTCCAAATTATATTTCTGCTTCAGTTTGCTTGGCCATTGTGCCTGGCATGACAAGCACGTGGCAAAAATCTTAATACAGTCGAGACTCCAAACCTATATCCCAACCCTATGCTCCTTGTACCTTTCATCTTTCACCTTCATTAACCAGAACTTGCCTCAGTAGCACTAAGTGGAAGATCTGGGCATGACATTCATCCAGCAGTGGTGGTGGGGGAGAAGGTGTTTTCAGTTCTGACATTCAGGGAACACTCTTTGCATCATTAAATTGAAATCTTGGATTCGATTAGATGAACAACCGCTCCTCGCTGCACCAGCCCATTTCTCACAGTGTTCAAAAGTGTAAGCCCTACAAAGAAATGTTTAAAAAAAGGACATTGTTATGAATCAAACTGAAATGCTTAATTTACCAACTGTATATTTATATGTTATTCAATTAGGAAAAGCTTATTGTTTCTAACGAACAAGAAGTTCTACGTGTTCATTATCGAGCAGCAAGAACGCTAGCTAATCAAACACTACCATTCAGTGCCTGCACTGTTCTGCTGGATGCTGAGGTTTATAATGTGCCTCTGGATGCTCAGGTAAAGAGAAGTATTTCAGAATTTCAGACAAAAAGGTCTTTCTAGCTTGACTCGAAAGGGGTGTTTGGAGAGAATTCTGAAATTTCCCATACTGAAATTGTCATTCATTTGTCTGGTATTAAGATTTTGCACATTATAGATTGTTACTTTGATTAGGCCTCGTTTGGGTGTACAATAACAAGAAGATATGGGTATATGTGCACTGTTTTTCTGGTTTGTATCATGTGTGGTTTTCTTTCACCTCCAGAAATTATGGGAAGGATAAAATGAGAACATTGCTGGTTTTTATTAAAACAAATTTCAATCAGAACATATTTTGAAATAGCTACAAATGTAGCTACAACAACAACAAAATAACATCATTTTTGTCACTTGTCCAGAGAATCAGAATGCAGTAGTGTGTGAAGTGATGAGATTGGTTCATGAAATTTGGAAATGTTTTGTGGAGATATTCACATAATACTTTTCTCCTCTCTATAAGGCAGTCATTAGAACCGTTCCATAAAAAACAGATGACCAACAGTGAAATGTTGAATGCTACCAGATGAAATTATTTTTTTCAAAATCACCTCAAGCTCTGTGTTACGTACATGCGCCATGTTATTTACGTGTTCAATGTTGGAATTTAGTTCCTGATTAAAACCTGAAATGAGCAATATACTTTATAATCTGCATACCTTTTATGGACTACCACTCAGGTTTGCTGCAGCCATATCTCTAACAGAATATCATTTCATGGTATTGGTATTTTGTGAACAGATCTGCTAACAAAAATGGAAACAGCATTCAGAACCTGTTTCAGTGACTGAGGAGCACATAATACAAGGAAGAAATTTGATGTTACGGATGTAATAAAAGTGATGCATTGGATGTTAGGCATTTTAAAATGAAACACCTACATTTCCGATATATGTGGAATTCTACTTTAGTCCTGGAGCCCCTTATAGAATTATTACAGCTTCCAGTGTTTCCTCAGTCTGTTATTACATTTTTTTCACTATCTTTAAAGAACTAGAGCTATGCACAACGAGGTGATTCAGCAGGAGATAGCAGCTTTATGGAGACTGTATTGTTCTCCCATTTTAAGCTTTATGCCAACAAATTTATAAATCATCATTTCCTTAGTAAATCTAACTGATAGGGCAAAAATGAGATTTTCCTCTTCTGTTAACAGTTCAAATATCACCATTGTTAGTTCTGAAGTTCAGAACATCCTTTGCTTTTTTTTCTGCCCCAATGTAGAGGCCCTGAGCTTTTTAGAAATTTGAGATACATCCGAGTTATGCATATAACTGCATTTTTATAGTTAACATTTTAAATTTATTTTAAATAAGCTGATTCTGTATTTGAATTCTGTGAAAAGGAGAATTTTGTTGGGGGAATTATTGGGGGATAAGTTGTTGTGGTTCCCCCCCCCGGTATTGCAGGTTTTTGACCATCTATGTAATAACAGTAGTAGTAAAATGCCTCTTCTTCCCCTTCACTACCTCAACAGCTTTGTGTTTGTCTGTGGTAATTTTCCTTAGAAAATTATAATACTGCACATAATGTTCAACAACGTATTATATTTTTTATTATAATTGAAATCAATGTTTTAAACTACCAACTTGATGCTTTGATTTAAATTTGCTTCATGGGGAGAATGTAGATGCATAAGAAACCATTCTCTTGTAATGCACTCTGCCACTTCCCTGTTACCCTCTTGGGTACCCTCTTAATTTTGTTCTACATTGAAGAAATATTTCTGATGAAATTTTTCTTGTATTTGAGCAAATAGCTGGAAAAGATTTGTAAGCAAAGATTCAGTTTATTTTGCATGAAAATGACCACCTCAGAACTGTTTTTATGTGATTTCTGAGTCCTTGGAGGCTTGGCTTTACGGCCACACATGTTGGGCAGAGCTTGAGAACCGTACTCTGCAGTCATATGGGCCAAACCAAAGATGGGGGAGGAAAAAGGCCCAGTTTCTGGTGAACAGACTGTTAGCTGGTCACAGCTCACCTAAATGCCTACAGTTCAGCGTTATAAATCAGTGTTGTTGAGGGCTCTTTCTAGAACCAGCCTGTTCAGCTGTCCTTGATATCTGAAATCTCAGCTATTTTCTAGAGATTTCAGATTTTGCAGGTTTTTTCCTGTTCTTGCCCATTGCTACAGTGTACAAATTCCTATAGTGTCTCTTTTCCGCCCCCCCAAAAAAGTAACAGCAGCTTGTTCTATTTAGTGATTATTATTTAAATGTTAAATTGGCATAGTCTGGCTTTAGGACTGTCTGTAGAGTATCTAGTTTCTCATGATGGGCAGATGTGACATTCCAGATTCTTATTAAATAGGGTTTTTTGGGTTTTTTGTTGTTTTTTTAAATTATTTCATTGAGCAGGACATCAAGACATGTGTGCTTACTTTTTTTTAATCTCCTTTTGGGGATTTTGATGGTAAAAATAAGGTTTTTTTATTATTGCTTTTGAATACTTTTGTGTAGCCAGTTAAGTCAGGCTGCTTAAGTTTTCCTTTTTTAATTTTTTTTTTTTTGCTTTTCCCAAGGGAATATTCATTTAAATTTTTACTGAATTTTAAAGAGAACAAAGATACAGCAATTTTGTGGAAGGATCTGCCTTGTACTGATTAAGACTTTAAGGCATAAATCTTTAAGCCTCCTACTCTATATTTCAAAAATAGAGTATAGTAAATAGCTTGAGGGAATCTGAAAATACCCATTTTTAGTGAGCAGCTGGCTCACAGTGAAAGTGGTGCTCAACATATATACATTGCTCATATATACGTTGATATTTTGACTCAGAGTTTATTTTTCCATCTGAAGCATTGTTTATGAAGGTCCCACAAAGTAGGTTTTATGTTTTAAAGTATGTTTAAGACTGAATCATCAAATAACTTACAGCTTGAATGAAATTTTTTTTTGCAGGCTGATGACAGCAAAACATCAGTGAGGGATCGATTTAATGCAAGACAGTTTATGTCGTGGTTACAGGACGTTGATGATAAGTTTGACAAATTAAAGGTACATTTCACCTTTCCACTTAAATAACCAAACCTCTAATGTCACTACGAAGAGGAGATGAATAAATAGTAGATTTGTATGCAATATCATAGGCTATTGTAGAGGTTTTAAGGGCAACATAAAGGAGGGTCTAGCAGTATAAAAAACTAAGCTTTGTTGCTATATAGCTTAGTGGAATAATCTGCAAATTTCTAAATACATAGTGGGGAAATTATTTACTACCACCAGAGAGGCTCCTAGTTATTTTTTTCTATTTTCAAACTCGTTGCAATATTTTTTTCAAATACTGAAATGACTTCTTTCTCAATTTTACAATAGACGTGCCTTTTGATGAGGCAGCAGCATGAAGCAGCGGCTTTAAATGCGGTACAGAGACTGGAGTGGCAGCTTAAACTACAAGAACTTGATCCTGCTACATACAAATCTATCAGCATTTATGAAATTCAGGAGTTTTATGTTCCTCTTGTTGATGTTAATGATGACTTTGAATTGACGCCAATATGACGACTAGCATCTTTTGGCTCACCCTTTCCCTTGGACAACTAGAAATTGAAGTGCAGTGATACACAAAGGTATTTTTCTTTTAAGACAGAGCACTTAATTCTGTGGAATACTACCTTTCTCAATAATTCACGTGTTCCTTCAGAGAAGTGTGGCACGGGCTCTTGTTCAAATGCAGAAGATGGATGCTAATTTTAAAACCGGTTTCCTAGTAAATGCTATTATCTGTATTTTAAAATTTCCTATAGCTTTAGAGCTTATTGCTGAAAAAGATGACGAAACATGGTGAGTTAACAGCGCTGGAAGCTGTTAATAACTAAACCAGCCACCAAAAACCAAATTATACTTAAAATCTGCTATAAAGCTTGGTATTATGAAACTTCGGTAACAGTTGAACTCCCACAGAAAAATGATGAAAAAGCCTGTGGAAGAAAATGTAAGACTTGGAGGAAAATAGTCTATTAATCTTATTATATTTTGTAAATTACTGTACAGTTTTCTTTTTGGAAAAAGATGTAATATTGTCTTCATTTTTAAATAATTTATTTTATACATATTGTGCAAATGTAAATAGTCTTGTAATTAATGTTCAAACCTGTATAAAATAGATATTTTAACTGTAAAACTGTTTTTGTCTAATGTTTTATTGGACCAAAGTTGTAGTTTTTATTAAGTGTAGTGTGTTCCTGGTTGGCAGTTCTTTTTTGTATGGCATGTGTTTGATTTAGCTGCTTGTTTCATCACCATAACTGTAAAAGAATTGAAACTGAACTGTATTGCATGCTTCACGGAACTCTTAACTCCTTTACTTCAATAACTGATACCTAAACAATTGTAATATTTACAAAATCATATTTCATTTTAGTCTGCTGTTGTAATGCCATACCTATGACTTACTATACTGAAAATATTTTTGTGTAAAACAAAAAAAAAACCTTTTGCTCTTATATGGTGGTCTCGTAATAGAGCCTATTTTTTCCAACAAAATGCCTTTGAATGAAAATTCTTAAATTGTATATTGTCTATTTTAATATTAATCTATGGAAGGATATGTAAATAGTTGTAAATATAATGTTTAATAAATTTTATTGGTCATGTTATTTGTTGGCATTTCTTAATATTGTAACACTTGCTATATCAAATCTTAGCATTCCTGAAATACGTAAGGAGGCTCGATGAAACTTAAAAAAAAAAAAAAAAAAAAAAAAATTCCTGTGTTGTGAAATTTAACTTTTTTTATTCTTAGTACTGTTAATGAGCAGTTAATTATTTATTAGTAGGAGGTTACAGATATTCATGAAAAAGACTTGTTACCCTCTAGTCCATAAATTATTCAAGAACGCTTGGGATCTGATGTCTGTGAAATTACTTCTGAAAGAAATGGGGCTTTGGCAAGAGACCTGGTTCCCCGGAAAAGAGATTTAAAGTACTTGGTTTGAACTGATTTTTAATTACTAGGTGAATGACTACAGAGTACTTCTTCCTTCTGCTTGTATGAACGCAAGTTCATTTCTTGAAGGTACCCTTCTTGCAATGGAGAGCAAACGCGCATTGAACAAGAGACTGTATGGACAGTAGGCTGCTTCCCATGTGCACATCACTGCTAGTTCCAATCAAGACTAAAGTAATAGTAACTCAAGCATAGTAAAACCAATTAATATGTACTTCCTGCCCTGTAACTCTTTTTTCCGCTTTTAATTTGTTAGGTACCTGTGGAAGGAGAAGTTGTTCCTGCTTTTATATAGGAGTATCTTCCTAACATCACTCAGAATTGAACATCTGCTGAGGAAATGCAAATGTGATATTTTTCTGAAAGTAAAATATTATTCTGCAAGTAGCTGTAAAATTTTAAAATAATACAGAAATCTGTATTACCTGCTGAAAAAGACAAGGAAAAAATGGATAAAGCTGCAGGGTATTAACAACTAGTAAGTGGGTATGAGTTTACTTCCATCAGATACTTAGAGTAATAAAAAGTAACATGTATCTGGAAGTGGGAGAACCTAATATAGAGTTTTCGAAGTATGGGAGATGAATAATTAAGAGTGTTTCATAAAGAACAGAAAAGATAAACTGGGTTGGAGGACAGTTGGCTGTGTTAGGCAAGAAGTGGGTGACAAAAATACTTGGGATGGAGGAGACAACTGGGCAGATTTACAGCTGGAGCTTGGTGCAGTCACACAGTGGTACCTCGGTGTGTGCTTAGAGAAAGCGAGGGTGTCAGAGTCTGCCGGAGCACCAGCTGTAACACAAACCAGGGAGCAGGGCAGCGTTGGGGTGCCATGGCAGTTCTGCGCCCCGCATGGCAGCACAACAGCCCCACGGGTCTCACAGGGCTGGGAGGAAGGGGGGTTCAAGTGTGTATACTGTAAAACAAAGTTCATCCTCCGGAAGTATCAGCAGAAACATCTTTGTGATAATTTGAAAATATTTTGGCAGTATCCTATCTTATAAGGAGATCTGAAGGCAGATGTTTCGTAGGGTTAGCCTGCGTTTTCTTTACAAAGGAGAGATGATATCCTATTATCGGGGTCTGTGAAACAGACTTTTGGGTTTTTTTCAATTGCAACTTAGTAAAAAATTTAGTTACTCAAAGAAAGGGGACTGTCCAAATGTTTCAGTCCCTTAGACGATGATCTCCTGCCTTCTCCGATTTGAATCCAGGGTTTGTTCCGGTCATGGGTTGTTTTTTTTTCCAAGTTTACTCTGTGGGATGATACCCCGTGTGTTGTTTAAGGACACCCTGCCGTGGATTGCCCTCAACAAAGTGCTGCGAGTTGGGAGGGGAGAAGGAGGGACGAGGCGAAATGGAGTAGTAACTCGTTGGGGAGAAGGCCGTATTCCCCTCGCGAGGGTCTAGCTGTCTGCTGGGAGCCCGAGGGCTGCTCTGGGTTTCTGGGTACCGAGCCAGGTTCCTCCTGCGTTTTTCTTCGAGGAACCAAACTTGCTACCTTGGTCCCTCGGAGCTTGGCACGCAGGAGGAGGAACCAGCCACGCAGCAGTGTTTTTGAGATCCTGGGCGAGGCTGCCCGAAAGCCCAGGGTCCCTTCCTCCTCAAAGGCTGCCCCTGCCCTCCCCCGGGCTGCCTGCGGCCGCGGGGCTTTCCGCGCCACCTGCTCGGCGGGGCGCAGCCGCCCGCCGCCGGCTCTTTTCTCAGGTCAGCTTCTGCTCATCTGTCGCAAGGCTCGAGTTCCCCTCCGGCGCTTCAGCAGGCTGCCTCCAGCGGCAAAGCCCGCTTGCTCCCACCGGCGGTTCCCCCCCGTGCCCTTCCTTCTTCCTCACGCCCTGCCCGCAGCCCTCCGGTGCGGGGGTGCTTCCGCAGGCGCCCTCCCTTCCCCTCCCCGCAGCAGCCACCCGGCGAAACCCCTGCGCCCTGCTCCTCCCTTCCCAGCTCCCCTGGGCTGACTTTTCCCCCCGCAAGACCTCCGCGTTTTTCCCTGCTCGTACTCGGGTGGGGAGGGGGACGTTGAGCCGTTCACCCCGGAAGAAGCGCCCTCCCGCCGCAGCCCCTCCACAGGCAGCCTCCTCCGCGCCCGTCCCGCTAGGCAGGGGCGAGCACGAAGCTCCCCGCCGCCGCCGGCTCCTGCCTCCCTCCCGCCCCGCCCCGCTCCGCGCAGCCGCCGCCCGCCGGGGCGGGGGGTCCCGGGGCGCGCTGCCGGCGGCGGGGGGAGGGTCCTGGCGCCTGACGGTGCCCCGAGGCGGGGCGATGCGAGGCCGCGCCGCCGCCTCCGCGCTGCCTGCGGCCGAGGGGGGAGCAGCGGGCCGAGGCGCGCGGTCGCTGCTGCCGCCGCCGCCTCCGGAGCAGCGAGAGCCGCCGGCGGAGCGGGGGGTGCCCGGCCCGCGGCGCCGTCCGGTGAGCCAGCCGCCGGCGGAGCGGGGGGGCGCGGAGGGAGAGGGGCGGGCGGCGGCGCCGGCGGGATGGAGCTGGTGCCGGGGAGGAGGAGGAGGAGGCGGCGGCGGCGGTGCCGCGGCTGCTTCTTTGTGGAAGGAAAGTTTCGGTGCGGCTCGGCGCAGCCGCCCCGCTGCCTGCCTGCTTGCCGGAGGAGGAGGAGGAGGAGGCCGGGCCCCCCGCCGCCGGGAGGGGCGGCCTTCGGCGGCGCTCCCCGTGCGGGGCCCCGCCTGCCCCGGGCCGCTTCGGCAGGGGGGTGCGCTCCCTGTCACCGGCCTCCCGGGCCGCTGGCAGTGCCATCTTTGGGGCCGGGGCCTCCTGGGAGGTGGCGGGGAGCCGACCGCGGGGAGGGGGAGCCGAGCGCGGGTTGGTCGGCCGGAGGGGTTTTTTGGGTCTTTTCCGCCCCGGGGGTGAGCCCGCCACTGCGGGAGAGCCATGCTGAGCCGGGGCTGGGGGGGGGCCGGGGCGGGCTGCGGGAGCGGAGGGGCGGCGGACAGGGGTCGTGCTCTGGGGGGACTGGGGAGATGCCTGATAAAAGTTTCGGGACGCAGCGGTCGGTGAAACGAAAATGTAGGGGTGGGGGGAGCCTGGGGAAGGGGTACGGACGCGGTCAGCCCGGGGCGGCAGCGCATCCGAGCGGGGTGCTCGTGGAAATGGCATCGCTCCGGCTCCGCTCCTCAGGAGCCTTTTATACAACAGCCCAGCACGGCCCGTTGCCGACACGCTGCGGTGCGGTGTTAAAACACGCCCGGATCGCTCGTCTAGCCAGGCATCGTGCCTGCCTTGGCTTCTGCGCCTGGCCCACCGGAGTGCAACACCCGATGGGGTTGGCTTTGGACCGCTTCTAGTTTAAGGGAAACTTTCTTCGCAGTGGGGAGCAGGGAGAGTAAGCGGTGACCCCCTTCTGAGGGGAAAGCTCCCGCGTTCTCCATGCGTGCCCCCGGGTGTTGTGGGGGGGTCCCTCCCAATCCTGCATGGGTAGAGATGGTGGCGCTCCCAACGCGGGGAGATTCAGAAGCATTTAATAAGCGTTGTAAGAAAGACTAATCTGACACAGGCTTTAAATGTCCAGATTGTGCCTTATTTACACGTTGGCTTGTTTTTCTACTTTTTTATGTTTGGATATTGCTCATTGTGAGTGTTGGGTTTTTAGTTCATAAAGCAGAAAAACATTTCTAGATACCGAAGGAAAGAAATCCAGTGTCCCATTAACATTTTTTTTTCCCTCTTACAAGAACAATACAGGCTCATTGTAAGCTTGCCCAAACATGGGCTGCCTTTTATTATATATTGGTACGGTGCCTAGTGCAACAGGGTCCTCTTTTGACTGGGTTCACATGCTAAGCACAAGAACTCACTGGCACACTGCTAATCATGCTGTATTTGTAACAAATACCACCTGCCGAGAAGCTGGGATTTCACAAAGGGAGAAAGGTGGAATGCTTTGAACAAACCCGGCTCTGTTTGAAGTAGCAGATGCTCGTCTCTGGTTGACTTCAGTCACTTGCGTAGCTCTTGAAAGCACATCGTTCAAAGTCTCCGGTACTTTTTTTTTAATTGTTGGTCTCTGTATTTTTTAAAAAAAGAAGTTAACAACTTTAGGATTGAATTAAAAGCCTGTGTGACACCTAACTGTCGGTATGAAAACAACTGTCTATCTACATTAACGGTGACACGGCAACTTACCTTCCACATCGTAAAAGGTTGCTGTATGGCTTTGGTCCTAGACATCTATGCCTACCTTTAGCCTGAGGAGACACTACATGAAACCTGTTTGCTTTATGCGTTTACAGAATTAGGTCTTTATTGGTGGGTTTTCTCTTCTGAGTCATTTTTTTATCGTCACTGCTTATAGGCTATCATATTTGATATTGCAAACTCAAGATTGTTCACCTTAAGTTTATTGCAGTTTTAATCCAAAGGTGCAATAGTAGAAAGCTTCAAATAAACAAGTTAGCTGGGGGAGGAGGGGTTGGGTTTGTTGCTAAGCACCCCAATTAGACGTGGGGTTTTTTTTCTCCCCTCCCCCCCCCCCCCCAAATATTAATCTTTATTGAAGGAATTGCAAAGGGGAAGGGAAGTAGGATTTAACTTGTGTTCCAATAGCCTTTTCAGTTGCTGGTTTTTATTTCAGTGCTGGTTGAAGTACTTGTGAAAATTGCTCGCCTGCAGGAAACATGAGGTCGCAGTATGTCACAGCGCCCACAGTCACTCTCCTCCTGTTCCTGCTGTGGATCCAGTCGTCAACAGGCTGCAATAAGGCGCTCTGTGCTAGCGATGTCAGTAAATGCCTGATACAGGTACGGGTCGTGTTTCCTTTATTTGCTTTTAAGCGTTTAAGAAACAGTTCTGAAGCTGTAACTTGAAAAGATCCAGTGATAAAAATAACCGGTATTTTATGTTAAATAGTGGGGTTTTTTTAAAGAAGTTAATTGCAGTCTCCTGCACATGTAAATGCAGATTAACAACTGTTTTATATGTAAGTGCATGTGTATTTGGGCATGTTTCTTTTTTTAATGGAAACATTTTCAAGTCAAGGATTATGATTGCTGGGGTATTGTTAGAAGCCTCTACCAGTGACATTGTTAGTTTTCAGTCTCTTTCTTCTTTATTAGTGATATTATGAACAAGCAGCAATTTAAAACAGACATTTTATTAGAAAGGTTTCTGTGGGCAACAATTGCTTTTTTTTTTAAGATATCTGCAATACCAGCAGTTCAAATGTGCTTACAATGTTCCCATATCTGTCTGAGATGTTCCCCTTATCTGTTCCCCTTCACTTGCAATCTGTCCACTTTCTAAATTTGCCCGGCCCAGGCAGAGGGTCAGTAGTTGGTGCATGATGCTCTTCATAACATGAGGTTTGTACAGTCAATGAAAAGATGCCTAAAAACTCACACGAGGGAACGAACACAAGTAGGGACCTAACTTGTCTTAGAGTCCTGAGGTCCATTTGGAAAAGCTTTTTGATCAGGAGGGACCTATGGCTACTAACGGTAATGAGCAAGCTCTGAAAGCATGCAGGTCTACCTTAGAAAAACCAACAAACCCAAAAAAACCCAAACAAAAACCCACTTACAAGTTGAACTTGTAGGCAATGGATGTTAAACTCAAATCCAGCTGCTGCATTTGACTCACTAATGTCCACACAGTGAAAGAAACGGGCTGAGACCAGGTTGCTGCTCTTATAGCAGGAGTTAAGAGGCATGGAGTGCAGCAGAAAGAAAGCGCCTTTTGTAGCAGAATTGCAGGCAGTTCTGGTATCTACCAAGTCTTTATTTACTGATGGTGTATTAAGCATGCTTTTTGACTCCACATTGGAAAAGAAGGAGCCATCATGTGGTCAGAATAGAATAGAATAGACTATTTCAGTTGGAAGGGACCTGCGACAATCATCTAGTCCAACTGCCTGACCAATTCATGGCTGACCAAAAGTTAAAGCATGTTATTAAGGGCATTGTCCAAATGCCTCTTAAACGCTGACAGGCTTGGGGCATCGACCACCTCTCTAGGAAGCCTGTTCCAGGGTTTGACCACCCTCTCGGTAAAGGAATGCTTCCTATGTCCATCCTGAACCTCCCCTGGCACAGCTTTGAACCGTTGCCATGCATCCTATCACTGGATACCAGGGAGAAGAGATCAGCACCTCCCTCTCCACATTCCCTCCTCAGGAAGCTGTAGAGAGCAATGAGGTCGCCCCTCAGCCTCCTCTTCTCCGAACCAGACAAGCCCAAAGTCCTCAGCCG
This sequence comes from Ciconia boyciana, assembly GCF_034638445.1. Classification (NCBI taxonomy): domain Eukaryota; kingdom Metazoa; phylum Chordata; class Aves; order Ciconiiformes; family Ciconiidae; genus Ciconia; species Ciconia boyciana. The sequence continues at coordinate 56,985,184 of NC_132935.1, forward strand.
CTCCTCACAGGACATGCCTTCCAGCCCTCTTGCCAGCTTTGTTGCCCTCCTCTGAATGCTTTCAAGGACCTTCACATCCTTCTTAAATTGTGGGGTCAGTTGCAGCTTCTTTGAAATAAAACATTTCTTACTGCCTCTTTGTAGATGGGAAATGCAAAAGCAGAGAGCACAAACATCATATGCTGATAATGTGCTAGTATGTTTACTGTAAATGTATGATCACAGTCTGAAAAGTGATGCAGAAGTGGCGTGAGGCATTTCCATGTTTACTTCATTTCATTGACTTCCATATAAAATTTGTCTGCTTTACAAATAAAAATACTTGCCAGATTCTTGAATCCATCCTGTGGAATGAAGACTGACTGTAGGCTGAACTGTCTTCTTTCTGGCTTCTGCACTGCCATTGCTTTAAAAAAAACAAAAAGGAAAAAAAAAAAAAGAAATTGCTCTTGCTTCTAACTCAGCCGTGGTCTGTAGATTTGTTAAATATGGGAGCAAGCAAGAGGCTTTTGACTTTTACATTTTCAAAGACAATGTCAGTGTTTTTGCTGCTAGGTTGGGCATTGTGCACTGTGACAAACTGATGCACTTAAAAGTTCCTTCTTTTACATTTTTTCATGTCACCTCTGGGCTTGAAACCTTTAAAAAGTAAGATGCCAGTTGTGGCACTGGATGTACAAGGCACTTAAATAGTAAGCACAGTGGTACAGATATGTTGATACATATTCAGGAGAAAGCGGTTGGTCCAGATGAATGGGGATGAAGGGAAAAACAGGGAAGATTTATTGTCTCCTTTTCCTCTACCCCTAAGGGAGTCCACCATCTGTAAAAGTACAGACATCTCCTTCCCACTTACCTTTTATCAGAGTCAAGCTTGAGACACCCAGCTTTTAAACTTTATTTTTACGAGCTAGTCTGAATAGAGTGGAGCTGATGCTACTGGAGTCCTTCCTCGGCTGGGAGTAAGACGGCTGAGGTTCAGTGCTGCGTGGAGGTGGCTCACACGACTGTGCTTTACTTGGGATATGTTGGCATCTCTGTAGCGACACAGCCCTCTGCATGCAAAGAGACCCCTGTACTGCTTTACTTGTTGTAGGTGTGTTCTCTCTTTGCTTTGTACAGGTGATGTGAAATCCCTTTTTAAAGAATTTCCCTGAAATGGAAATTGTATGCAATTCTCCGAGACCTTAAAGTAACCCAGGCCATGTGAATTGTGTACAACTAGGGGGAATGCCGCTGTTCATTTTCACCATCTGGCTGCTCTCTTCCTGCGAACAGGCCTGACATACCAGTCAGTATTCATTCTTTATCGAAGAGCAGATCAGGTCAGACTAGTCTGATTGTGGATATGAAGACTCCTAAAGCTTTGACTTAAAGCAATTGTCATCTTTCTTCTTGGCTTTTTTTTTTTATTTTAAATCTTCAGCACTGTTGTGGCAGAAGCGCTGCACTGCTCTGTGAAGTGCATGTTATTTCTTGGGTAGGCATACAAGTAGAGTATATCCATGTATTTTTTTTACCCCTCTAAACTCTTCCTTCTGGAGAAATCTGACCTTAAAAATAAATTACTGTGTTGAGTGAGTTTGCTTGACTATCGCATGACATTTTTCCGTAACCTATTTTTATAACTCTTCTAGTTTGACAAAATCTGTGGCTTGAAACCAAGATAATGTCACTCGGAGACAACTGGGGGAGCAAACAGAATGTGAATGTTTGTCATCTGCATCTGTGTGCAGAAAGTGAGGCTGCCTGTCTTAGAGACATAATGAGACAAAAGACCTGCTCTCTCAAAAAGCATACAGTTAACATAAATATTTTTGCCAGCATGGCTAGAAGTCAGTACAGTCATTACTGCCACTCCTTAGGAGCTGCTCTGCTTAAGGGTGGTCCCTACATAAATATTTATTTTGTTAGCTCCAGAACAGAGCGTGAGATCAACAACTCGCATGCATTCAGCTTTCCTTTTACATCTTGAGGCTCTAGCTTCATTGGTGCTCTCGTAGTCTACTTCTTATTTTTCTGTAAGCAAAGACTTGTTAGAAAATAGCTTCAGGCATCTCTCCATAAGCTTAGCCTCTGCAAAAAAACTTTGTGGCTTCCTGCAGTTGTTGAAGGAGTTGTGGATAAGACTTGGCAGCGTAGGCAGAGTGGGACCACAAAATTAGTTCCCTTGAAGGCTTTGGATGTAGCGCCTTCCCATGTCTCTGGGATTGGGGCATTGAAGTCAGTAACTGACAGTTACCTTGCTTTTCAGGTAGACCACCAAGCCCTGGTTGCACACGATGTGCATACTGCAGTATTTATTCTAACACATCTGTTGTTGACTTGGACGCATGGGTTGTTTTGATGTTTCCCTGTGTGGAGGAGATGAGAAGGGCAGTTACACTCGCTGGGCGGAGTGGAGGCGTATATTGTGTCCTTGCAACATGGAGGAAATCCTTGAGGGCAGAAACCTCTAGGATGGGACGTTCCCACAATTGTTCATAGCAAATGGGTTTGAGGCGAGTCCCAGGCTGGCTCTTGTGATGCAGAGCTACCTGCAGTAGTCAGGCTTCAGTGGTACGTCGTGTTGTGCTGGAAGCCGAGCTTTGCTGTCTCATCTGCAACAGCTCTTTAAGCTACTGCTGTATTTAGGAGACAAACGGTGCTATAGTTCAGGCATGGATTGCAGATCTTTCTAAAGAGGGGCTGTTTTCTGGAGAATACAGAGTTTTCTCTCCCAAACACTACATGCCTGCAGTCACCGTGGCTGGTGCGGTATCATTCAGATTAAAATCTCTCTTCATCTTTCTCTTCACCTCCTGTTAATCTTGTGTACAAACTTGTCAGCTTGAAAGGATTTCCAAGACTTTTTAGCCCTGTGGTATGATATAAACACCACTCCTTAACTTTAGGGCTTAGGCATCTAAAAATTACTTTTAGTGTGTATGTTGTAACTGTAGTATGTAACGCAGTTGGGTTAACAAAACAGTTCTGGCTGGTTTGCTTCCAGGAGATTTTCTGTTATTAAACTGTTCTAGGAAAAAACATTAGCTCTTCCTCTTTCATTCCCCCTTCCAGTTTGCAAAGATGTTGCCAGTGCCTTCAGGTCCTGTTTTTCACTGCACTGAGAAAATAGTCTCTGTCATTTTGAGAAAGTTTTGAAAAAATGCAGATGTTAAATACTTTATAAAAATCTTAGTTGCTCTCTGGAGCAGCAGTATTTTTATTGTACAAACATGCCTGCTTCCTATTTAATGCTGTATTTTTAGACTGAGAGGCTTATTTCTTGCTTAGCAAAATACATTCTCCGATGCACCTTCAGTAGTTCAGCTTGGGAAGTTGCCAAGTTGACTTATGAGTAATATTTTCTTCCACTGACGCCTCACCACCCCCAGCTATCAACAAGGAACGTTTCTCATTCTGCCTCACTTCACCCACGTCTCATGTAAGCATTCTTTTAAAAAGATGTATCCTGTACAAGTATCCAGTGTGGATGAGTCAGGCAGAAGGACTCAAGAGTGGTTGAGGAAACCATGTACGTGCAAACACGTATATAGAAAAATATACAGTTATTGCCCTGAAGAGACAGCCGAACTCTGAGAAGGGGGGAGCTGGAGAACTGTGCAGAAGACTAATCAGGTTGCTCTTTCTTCCCTCCTCCTGCTCCAAGCTAAAAAATAAAATTTAAAAAAGGGTAAAAAATAAAAATAGAAAATCAAATAAAAAATTACTCTGCTCATAAGCCCTTCCTACAAAAAGAAATTTGTTAAAATACTGGTAGGTATAGGGATGCTATCCCAAGCTAGTGCTTACACATATCAAAGCTAAGCAGAAGTTTTTTTATTACGTTGCAAATGTATAATTTAGGGTTACATTTAATTCAGTGAGAATACTCTTCTTGGACTCACACAGTGCAATCTATAAAACCAAAACAACTTAAATTTAGTGAATTTTCTGGCTTTGATTCATACATTACATTTAATAGTTTACGGAGAATTGCCTCCTCCCACATACTGGCTTGTTCGTGTTGCAATGTCTTTAATAAGTATAACATTGTTTCCCCAGTTTTACTGTTGAGGAACAAATATATAGGATATTTTTAATGCTAATATGTATTAATATTATTCTCTGGCCATGGTAAAGGTATTTTACTGATGGTTGTTTTTAAAGGTGTTTTATTCAGGCTTTTTATTCTCAAGGCTGACACAATCTGTTTATCAAACGGTAGGATAGATATTTTAGAAACGCGTCATTCATTCACATAAGTCATCCTTCTAAGTTTGTGGTGTCTTCTCTTGTGGAAAAAATTGTATATTTTATTTATGAGCCTGTTTTTCATCTTTCACTTGGAAACGGCATAGTAATAGGTGACATTAATAAACTTTGAGGATGAAAAAGTAAAAAAATCTTGGTAGTTTTCCACTCTGTAAATAAAAATTCAAGACTTACTAAGGCTGCATATTGCAAAAATGCATGTAGAGCCGGAGTTCACGCTCGATCACTCAGCAGGGCAAGCAGTTCACATTAAACTGTGCAGGCTACAGCATTTCTCAGCATTACGTAGAACATGCAGTAGTTTGTGAATTTTGTTTCTTTGCTGCCTTCGAGAAGATTTGTGATCTGAGATGAAGTGAATGGAAAAATAACAGATCAATGCATTTATACTGCATTAATACATCGTAGCATGCCTGCAGCAGGTTTGGGGGTTGGTTCAGGTTTTGTCCAGAACTGGGAGCCCTGCAGCTTCATTTGCTGTATTCTCAAGCCCTGTCCCCAGCTGGATCTCACTCTGGCCTCGCCCTCTGATATGCACTCTTCGGTCTTCTGTGAGCCTGCATGAGTTGGTGCAAGAGAGGGGTGATCCCTGTGCAGCTCAACAGGCTGCGGACATTTGCAGTTGCCAGTGTTGTAGAATAAAGAGAGAACAGGGGTCATACACGATCGGGTGCATCTCTGCGCCTTGCCTTGCCTAGCAAATGCACTCCTGACGTTTGGTGTAAAAATGCCTCCTTTCTTCCCTACCTGATGCTTCTTAACAATAGCAGGCAAAGAATTACTTAAAAAGTGAAGTTTTTCCCCCTCGGCTTCTTCCCGAGGCGCTGCAAAAAGACATTGCAGGTAGTGATTGTGTCTGCCTGTCAGGAGTGGTATCCTTGACGCAGCTGTGGTTACCTAGGGTGGAGCCTTGAGTGGCGACTCCAGGTTGGGAGAATTTCATGCCAAACCACCTTCTTGCCCTTCCCTCCTGTCCGCGTGTGTCTCCCGACCACGCTGCGGTGTGTGTCCCCTGCCTCTGGAGAACGGGATCAAAGAGCGGGGATGGACATCATCATCTCCCTGGTGCAGTGCGTAGCAGAGATTTGCCGATGGCTTTTCCAGTAAAGCTGGGGGTGGGAGGGATCCTGTGGTCAGTGTTTCCAGTAACGGGATTTTATTTTCTCACCAGTTGTGCGTAACGTGATAGTTAGACAGACGTCATCAAAACCAAATTCTTAGACAGGACAACCAAATGTGACTTCTTGACTGTCCACGTTTTACGCTACGGCGTAATTCAAGCCTGTATATTATCAGCATGTAGCCATGGTCTTTAGGCTGAACTGGAATTACTAGTACAGATTTGAGCTAGAGGGAAGAAGACCACCTCATTTTTAGATTTCCTTCATCCCTGTAGGCCATTTCAATGCTTTGAGGTCCACGAGTGTAGTGTCTTCAGTAGGACTGCTAAACCAGCGCCTTCAGGTTTAGGTAAGACTTTAGGTTTAGGTAAGGTTTAGGTAAGATAAAGGTTTGTCTTCTTGCTTCCATGCCTTTTCTGTTTTTCTAGCTTAATAATGTTTAAAGAAAAATGCATGCGCATACCATTTCACTTTCTAGAGGCTCCAGGAGTGTTGGAAGTATCCCAAGGTGTCGACTGGGGGGGGAGGAGGGAGAGGGTTGTTTTCATAATAGCAAAAATGAATCAGCTGGACCTGGGGGAAAAAAAAATAATCTGGTCACTAATATTGCAAATGGGGAGCAACATGTAACAAGCATTCAGAGATGCACAAAATCCTGTGGTCAGACAACTTAACCAAGTAAGTTCCTTTTAGAATCCACGAATAGGTGTGATGGTAGGCATCATGTATCTTCTTGAGTATGCACATGCTGCTTATAGTAGCTTCCTTTTTTAACTAAATTATAATGTATGCGCACTATTTATATATAAAGAAACCTTCTTTGAATTTCCTGTTGTGATGGGAAAAACATTCAATGAACTTGTAGATTCAGGCATACATAGAAGTGCACACACCTTTCCCATGAATAGGATTTTTTTCTCTTTTAAATGCTGACTTCGGATTTGTCTTTAGAATTTCACCTTTAAAAAAAAAAAAAACCTTGCAAAAGATCCTTTTGTAAACTAAGATCGGTTCTTTGGCTGGTACCGTTTTACCATTTACTCGCTGTATTAGTGTACTAAGCTTTTTTAATGCCGTAATTTGAGCTGCGGCTTGAAGAAGAATTGCTGTGCCGTGTTAGCATTTTACATCTGGGGTTGCTGTGGTGTAATGAGTTTCTGTTGTTTTCAGGAGCTGTGTCAGTGCCGCCCTGGGGAAGGGAACTGTTCCTGCTGTAAGGAGTGCATGCTCTGCCTGGGCACACTTTGGGATGAGTGCTGTGACTGTGTTGGTAAGTTTGCATTTCTTTGGGATTTTCTTCTTTTTTAAAATTGCTTCCTCCTGCCACATGCTGAGCTCACAGTCTTATAATAGAAGTAAAACATCAGGACAGAATCTGTGCTTTAAACATCTTACAGCTCTGCGGGTACTGAATAAATTACTGTGGGGAACCCAACGTTTGAAGGCTGTGTCTGCTCTATGGAGTGGGGGGTGGTGGTAGTCCAGATTTTGCTTGGTTAATGTCATTGTAACTGAGTCTTAATTTTGTCTCTAAAGCATAAACTCCTTTTTGAATTGTCATGCTGAGGAAACTACGCAGTACCTGCTTCATGGGGTTGGATGCTGTATGGAGGTTTCTAACTGTAGAGTGGATTGACAGATACTGCACGGGGACAGTTTTAGGTTTGAGTTCCCTTGTGAGTCCTTGGGACTGGTAGTAAATGTGCATGGCTCAACATTTTCACTGTTCTTTTATTTGCAAAAAGACCTCTTTGTGGAGGGTAAGAAAGAGGCATGCAAGTTTTTACTGTAGGATTAGATTACAGTCTTAACAAGAACAGCTTTAGTACTAACAGGTAGTGTTCAGAGTTTCCAGATCTCTGCAAAGTGAATGGTGCCCCTGCTTAAGAAGGATATATTCTAGTTCCGTCTCTTGTTTTAAATGTGTTGAAAGCTTCAGCCTCCTGTGGTTGCTGTAAGTCTCCCTGTGCTGCCATTCAAAATCCACCTGGCTTCCATGAAAGGGATGCGTCTTGAGTGTTGTACCTGCTCTCAGCTTCTCTGGCTGGCTGAGTCTTCTCTGAAATCATGAAGATGATTAGCTTCAAAATGCTCCTTTTCAGTGCAGTCCACTGCTTCTCCTGTTCCATCATGATGTGAATATGCTTTCTGACATCCTGCTTTTTGCTTGGTTCTGGCTAGCTTACCTTTGCTTTACTGTCTTTCAGTAAGCAGTGGAGTGGCGTGGTCCTGCGCATGTATGATTCTTCCCATTGGCATAAAGTATTTTCAGCCCCTGCACATGTGGAGGATATAAATTTAGAAATAGGCCTTGGAGTTTGTTTTTCCTATTTGATCTGAAATCTTTCAGTGGGCTTCTTGAAAAGTGTGTGTGTGGGGGAATATATATATATCCTTTTTTCCCCCATCTCTTTTGCCCTTCCAATGTCTTCTTGATTTTTGTAATGTAATACTGAAGTGTGCTGTTGTCACGTTCAGTCATAGGGGTGGGGAATAGGATAGTAGGTTATTTCCCTAGTTCAGAACCATTATCTGCTGTAGAAAGCAAGGCTTAGTGTGCTGATCTCCTCTAGGGAGAGGAAGAACCTACCTCTTGGGATAGCGAAGAAAAAGAGCTGAGTCCACACACAGCTTTTTCTTTTTCTAAATCTGCAGATTACTCGCTGTTCTGCTGCTCTTTCCCATGGTGTTATGCAGGACTGAAGTTAACGAAGTTTTAGGTTCAGTTTCCCAGTACTGAGTAAACTAAAACATCTCCTGATGGTTCTGCAGGTGCCTCAGACCTTGTTGGTTGTATGGTATGGTCCTATTCTTCTTCTCTTCAGTGTAGGGTCATCCTTTCTGTAGCCTTATTCAAATGAGGGAACAGGAGTGCATGCCATACCCAGCTTCCTAGAGGCAGTTCTTTGCTGATACTTGAGCTGATATTTAAGTCTCTTTATAAGCTGATCACGTCTAATGTAAAAGCAGATAGGTTGTCATGTCTTTCAGGTTATTTCTGTTCTGAGGTGTCAGGAATTAACTCCTACCTTCCAGCATTAATTTTACTTGTGGTCAGTTGTTGTCCTGTGTTTTGTGTGGATCTTCTCTCCCTTCTCTGACAGGGACAAAGACACTAGAGGAGGGAGAACAACAACAGGTTCCTCTGTTTTTTTAAGCTTTGTGGGTTAAGCTCTTCTAGTCCCTCATGGAAAGGCTTGTCTGCTTCCATCATTTCAGTAGCCCATTTCTGCATCTTCTCATTCAAGAAAGATGGATTGGGACTGTGTACAACTCTGGGGGCTGGCTAAAATCTCCATGTAAGAACTGTGATGCTGGAAGGGAATTTGGATTTTCAGTAACAATATGTAGTGAGAGATTTGTAAGAGGAGGGCACAAAAGAAGGAAAAATACTTAAATTGAAAGGAGTATCGTATGGCTTGTTGCAGTTGAATACATTTGTGTTTCTTTCAGTTGCAGGAGACCTAGCTCTAGCATAATGGCATAGTTACGTTTTAAATTCTGGTTATCAAATTTTGTCTTGTCATTGGCTTCCAAAGCAGTAACGTAGACAAGTTTGTTCCTTACCAGTTGCTCTTAAGTTAAGCTTTCTTATTTTTGCTGTAACCAAAGCTAATGTATTACAATAATTATTATAAAATTATAATTATTATAATTATAATTAAAATACTTTTAAAAAATAGTAAGAGAGAAAGATCTTTGTGGAATGAGCAGTTATCCATTAAACTATGAGGAATGGTTTCTCAGTGCCATCTTAAGATAGTATTTTCATACTGGATTGATATGCACACACACTGACCACATTCTGCAATAATTTGATAAACAATCTTGATGTTATTTTTTTCCTTTGTGTCCTTCTTATAAGTGAAATTTATTTTCTGAATCCAGCCTGACGGAGGGGCCCTCTAGAAAGGCTCACTGGTTTCCATTTCACAGTATTAACAGAATAACATCAATTAAAGTGTGCGTCTCTTGATGTATCTGTACGAAACTCTTACCTGGCTTGATATCTTCCTAATTAAATTTTAGGTGGGCATCCTTTATTACAATTGTATGGTGAATATTCCAAGTGCTTACTAAAAGGTGATAATTCAGTGATAGAAATTTTTGATTAAAACAGTGAGTCCAGGAACATCTGTGAAGAGCAAACCTAGTTGAGAGGAGTAGGAAAATAACTGTTTACAGTAGGAAGTTTGCGTAAGTGGAACTATTTTTTTAGTGTGAACTGATGTTTGGAGGAGAGGCTTTCCCCCCCCCGACCTAATACTTGGCTCACCTTTTTTATAGGAGCAGACTGTCTCGTGTTGTTCCTATTATGAAATGCTGGTAACGTTAACCACTTGCTTAAGATTTGCCAGATCTCATGTTAATCATCATGGTGAACTTCACTCTGTTTTGTTCATTATGGAAATTCATCTACTTAGACTGAAAAGATTGTGGTTTTTGTAAGGCTCTAGTTAAACACAATTTCTGAAGCTGGATTTCTAATGTATCTGCAGGGCAGGAGATGCTTCTCTGGTTGTGTGGGGCAGGTAGACTTTGAACATTTATGTCCCATATTGCTTTGATACTTTAAGGATTGGTGTGCTTTGCAACTCTATCTGTCTAAAACTGTGTCTGTGAAACTACCCAAAATGATGTACATGAGGAAAATGGATTTGTCTGTCTCTTGACAGGTGACTTCTAATAGTGTTTTATGGCTTCTGATATGCAGATACAACTTTTATTTTTAATCTTGGTTGTTTCAATGTTCAGATTAAATTAAGATCCCCTTCAGTTTCATTGCTAGTAATAAATGTTAGTGTTTAAATGGATAATGAAAAACTGGCACCTGTATTACACATCACAAAAACATTTTGTAGGAAATGGCAAAGAGAAAAAAGATTACAAGGTTTCAAAAAAGGTACCACAAAAGGCCTTGAAAAATAAGGAGGAGGTAACTTGGAAATAAGCATTTTGCCTGTAGTGACCCCTCCAACTGAGTAGCAAAACAAGGTTCATCTCAGCTGTCTCCATGCAGGTGAAGTAATTCAGACTCTTACTCCCTCCTAATAGTGATCTTTGCATCTCTGGCGGACGATTAAAAAGATCTAGTGCACTGCTGCAGCAGATGAGATCAAGTACTTGAATTGTGATCACAAGTTTCATGTACCTCAGGACTTGTCAAGATACTATCTTTGTTCTCTTGTAAGCTTTCATTCCAGATTTATGCTAGTATCGATTATACTGTGCTTTGTCTTTTTTCCCAGGGGAAACAAACCTTTCCTTGAACTCTTCATATTCTAAACTGTAATGCTAGCATCAAAAGGGAAGCAAAGTGCTGTTTAGATTAGGTTTTTCTTTTCACTTGGATCTCACAAGTCACAGGCGTGTTTTGTGGAAGTCTGCAGAGATCTGAAACCCGCCATTAGGGAAAGCTCGTCCTGCTGTATTTGGTGGCATTTCTGCTGTTGAGCTAAGAGTGGGATATATATGAAAGGGCTCTGTTCTGCTTAGCAAAAAAAGCAATTTTAATTTTCTAAATATTCCCGCCTGTTTCAAGGAGAAGAGTTTAGGGAGTTCCGTGTAACTTACTGTTTCATTCCTCTGCAGGTATGTGCAATCCTCGCAATTACAGTGACACCCCTCCAACATCCAAGAGCACTGTCGAGGAGTTGCATGAACCAATTCCTTCCCTTTTCCGGGCGCTGACAGAAGGGGATACTCAGCTGAACTGGAATATCGTTTCCTTCCCTGTGGCAGAAGAACTGTCGCACCATGAGAACCTTGTTTCCTTTTTAGAAACAGTGAACCAGCCACAGCATCAGAACGTCTCTGTTCCAAGCAACAATGTCCACACACCTTACTCTAGTGACAAAGGTAATGAGTACAGTGTCTAAATTCTTAGCATTTCCTCTCGTCTCTTCCAGGAACCTTCTCAGTGCATCTTCTATGCTTGTCTGTGCTCGCTTCTTCTTTTCCCATTAAAAGGTCTGAAAAGTTCAGTCTAATTTTGAGCATAACATAACAAAAGGAGTGAGGCAAAAGTATTGAGGAACACGGAAGACGGTGTTAGTGTCCAATGATCTTAGGAGATGGTGAACCACATGAGTTTGTTAACTCTATGATTCCTCCTGTGGAATGCTTCACATTATTTCATGTGCACTGGCATGGTATGTTCTTTGACTTTGAAGCAGTTACCTGTAGCTTAGGAGACAGGACAGACCAAAAACTGAATCCAAATCAGGTATCAGTGCAGAGGTAGGCATCTGAAACGCGTGGCTTCAGAGGTTTGAGAAGGCCATATGCTATAAACCATTGTATCTGGAGTAGACATTTATTTCTTTCATCTGAGCTGGCATAACTTGAACTCTTTAGAAGGATGGTTTGTAGGAAATCCAGGTTTACTATTAAACCTGAGTAAGATTAGCAAGATCGCTCTTTATGTTGAGGAGGGATATGCGACAGACAATCTTAAAAATAAGCAATTTGGGGGTGGGGGTTCAACTTACGGACTCATTCATCTTATTTTATATCAAGTTTTTTATATTTTAACCTTAAGTTTAGAGGACAGGCTTCAGAATACTGTTTGTTGGGGGGGGGGGGGGGGGGGGGTGAAGATGAAGTTTGAGGTAGTGACAACAGTGGTATAAGAAAAATACTCTCTGCTTCTTGGTTTCCATACTAAACCTGAAATAATTCTCCCTGCAAATCACTACATCAGACTTAAAAGAATCTCATAAACAGTTCATAGTGAAGTTGCTGCTTAACAGGGAAAAAAGGGCATCTGATTTGTTTTATTAGTGTAATTAATGCTTTGCTTCCTTCCCAACACACACTTTAAATATTCATAACCCCATATGTTGCTGTTGTGATGGCTCTTTTATCTTATCAATGAAAGATACCCTAATTGATGGACATGCTGTGTTTCCATACCACTGTAAACCTTTGACCTAGTTACGTTTCTGAGTAGGACTGCTGTTGATTAAATGGGACCATGATGGCAACTTTTCTAATTTCCTTTGGTTAAAGCACGTTAGAAAAATAAATTAATTCCAGAACTGGGAAACCAGATAGTCAGAAAGCATCTCATTCATATGTCTTTGACATTATTAAAACACTCGCTTGCCATTATGAGGAAGATGCAGAAAACCATGTTAAATGGCAAGCCACAAAAAGCCCTGTGTGCAAACACTACAGTATTTAAAGATGTAAATTATACTTGGGGAAAAAAAATTATGCTTGGAAAAATCTTGAATATATCCCACTGTACTTAGGTACTGCAGCCCTGTTCCCTGACAGTCCTTTACTACCATACCAACAGGATGGGCTAATGATAGTTTTGGATTAAACTTGGAATTTGCATTGCATCTCAAGGGTGTGGAGGAGTTTTGACTTTAACAACACAGACAAATACATAACACTGCAATTTTTTCTTGGTCAAAAGTCTCCTTCATTTCATTTACTAAGAACGCATTCGAGATTAGGTTGAGAGGGTTTTCACTGCAATGATGGCAGTCCAAAAACAACAGTTATATTTGGAAATAGTTACCAAATGCCACTGGTTTTTGGGCTTCAGTAGACGTTTAGAACAGAAATAAATGTTAGAGCTGTTCTTGTAATCATTGGCTATGCCTCCTCCATCTTAGTGATCAGTGAAGAACAGGAAAAGGTAGAAAATGGCTTTCAGAATCCTGAACTTTTAAGTATCTAGATACGTAAGCCTGTGAGGAGTCTGTCATTTCTTGGTCACAATGTAGATAACTTTGTAGTGCTCTGCTTTTTCAGAAGCCATATTAAAGTTTGCTTATAAAAAACATGGATGATTTGAGCAGTGAGAACAGGAGAAGGTGGAAAGAAAAGTTGGCTGCTGGCCTTAGTTGATATTTGTTATGGTGGAATTGAGGACAACTGGGGAATTGCACCTCTTGTGCTGGATGTTGTGTGACCCATGGGGCAGCGTTGTTTTTAATAATTTTTTTTTTATGAGTTCATTGAGGATGCAGTAACCCAAATGTAGAGGGGTAGTAGGTCAAGGGCCAAAGAGCCTAGGGAGCATGGGCACAGAGAGGGAGCCCAGGAAGTTGCTGGAGTCTGATGGCTTCTGCCCGTGCAAAGTTCCGTCACACAATCGAGTCACTGGTTTAACAAGCTAGCACGTGTTAGAACCACCACTGTAGCAGAGGGTGGGTCTGTGCGTGTGTATGTGTGCGTGCTCAGTTGCGGTAAATACAAGCATAGCCTGCAGTGGAAGGAACTGAAGACCATCTCTTTACCCTTTCCTTCTCCCCAAACATGCTGCTAGGCTTAAGGGCTGATCTTGCAAACAGAAATGTCCTTAAGGTGACTCGCTAAGCAGTTGCCTTCAAGGCTGTGACATGAGGGATTCGAAAGAATATTCCTGTGAGCAGGAACACAGATGCTTTATGTTTTCTTTACAGTGCTGTGCCTCCTCCATTTTGTGGTTCTCCTGTGGCTCCTTGCATGCTTTGCTCCAGCATGGTGTGTGGGCAACAGACTGTTGCGTTGCCTGTAAAGGGAGAGGGGCTAATGAGAGGTAGATTTTGGTAAGGGGACAGTAGTCTCTGTGCTGTCTTCTGGAATACATCTCAAAATTTGGAAGGGCTCTGCCTACAAATACGCCTTGTCATGTCACGTAACACAGGTCTGATTTTAATTTCAACACACGTTCCTGCAGGGATCGCTGTTAAGCTGGTCCAGGGTGCCAGACTTGCTCGATGCAGTTCTGGATGAGTGCCGGGAAAAGCAGCACCAGCCACGGGAACCCGCGAGCTTTGTGCCTGAGTGGCGTGAAGCCACCGGCCCTGGGAAGGCAGCCGTAGATCCGGGAGGAGGTGGGGTGTGATGGGATATAAAGCATTCCTTTCTCGCCCCAGCCTGCTGCGAACCCAGCCGCCAGACCTTGAACTTCCCTGTTACTATCTTAATGAGTGTCTTCCCTTTCCTCCTATGAATTGACTTTTAACGTTTTAGCTGCCAAAGTATGCAGGCGCTGCCGGAGCTGCTGTAGTTTTTTGTATCGGCTTTTGAGCTGCTACTTCAGAGAGGATTGCGATTATTAATCTAGAGCTACATTTATACGTTACTCTTTTTGCTTTACTTCTAGCTGATACCCTCAGAGCTCTGAACTGCAAGTTCAGATTATTTAAATAAGCTTAATTGTTTCAGATGATGACAGGATGTTGGTGAAAGAGAGAGGGGAACTAGATAATCTTTTGGCAACTGATGAAACAAAATCTGTGTTGTAGTTAAGGGTTTCTGACTTACAGTGTTTGGTGACACAGGGGATGGTGTCTGCTCTGCGCTTCTGCTCCCCTCCAGTGCCAGACAGGTAGAGGAGAGCTAGAAATCCAGTAAAGTGGCATCTACCTCTGTAGGTACTCTAGGAAGACTTTTTTTTTTTAAATGTTTCTTTTTGTAAGTTCTGATTAGCATAAAACGGTATGGCTGCTGGATGGACAGTTACCTTTTTAAAGTACTTTTAGAGCTACCAATAAACAGACCAGCAGACAACTGAACTTACATAGCACCTTTAACTTCAAAGGTGGCATACAGGGAATTGTCATTAACTGGGAAAGTTTTTTCACCTTGTAGATAGGCATTTTTCCTTCACTTACAAGAACTGAATTGTTTTATCTTCTCCGAGTTGCTAAATTCCTCTGTAGTGCACCAATACAGATCTTACTTGCAGCACAGACAGTGTCATAGCAAAGCCTGATAGAAATGTGAGTCCATTTCATCTGGTCATTTTGAATTTAGACTTAATTGTTGTTTCTCCTACACAACCTTCGTTCAGTATGAATTGGAGTGGAAAAAAAGGTGAGAAGCTCATGTTCTGGAAAAGAAAGAATGCTGCTTCATCATTCTCCCTCCCCGCACCTGTAGTCTGTAGTCCTTACTGTGTGAAAATTGGCAAAATGCAAATGAAGGAGTTGTTACTGCACTAAGTAATATCCTTTTTATCTACACTGAGGGAGCCAAGTGATGACTATGTAATTAGGTTTGTGGAACAATTTAAATACTCTCCCGGATCCCAACTGAGCCTGTAGGTATGTATTTTCTTTCCCCTGTGTAAGTCTGTTTCTGCAGCCTATAAAGAGGGATTTAATGCTTGATGCGAGGAACTCTCCTGCTTTCAGTAATTCAGCATCTACATGGGCACACAGATGCTGCTGAGGAGGGGACCAGGAGTGTCCCGTGACGAACAAAGTGCACCGCGGCCAATCTGACTCTTTTGGACCTGGCAAGTCTCTGAGCGAGCAAGACTTCAGAAACAGTTTGGAGCGTGTCCTCCAGCTGCTTACGAGAGCTACTGGGAACCAGCCAGGTCTACTGCTGGCTCTGGACTGCCATGTACAGTCTGTCTTCTCCCCTTTGCAGCATTTTTGGACTGGTCCTCTAAGACCTAATCCTCTTGGCTTGTGTGCAGGTGGAAATAAACTTTCTTCTCCACTCTCCAGTCAGTCAAGATTAATGTCCTTTGTTGTTGCTGCCACCTTAATAAGGTTGAGGTCTGGCTTTGGTTCCTGTTTTGGTCCTGGAAAAGTGGTCGAGGAGACCAGCCTCTCCAGTCTCACAGGGCCCGACTGCTGTCATCTGGTTCTGCCAGGGTTATGGGTCTGGTGCTGCCCGTCTTCCAGCCTCCTTCCCCCTGGAGATATCTTCACTCGTGCACAAGTGCACCTCAGTGCTACTGCTGAAGAAAGGCTTATGTGCCTCCAGCTGGGGCATGATGCACAGAGGGAACGTGCCAAGCTGAGTGGGTCCTCATGGGGCGGGAGCCACTCTGGGCATTTCAGTCCTCTGAGGAGATGGTGCTTGAAAAGAGGGCCAAGCAGAAGTTGTCTTTGTAGTGAAGAGCTATGTGGTGCCTCTGTGTGGGTCAGAACTACCATAGGGATTCTCAGCAGTGCATTAAAAGTGGATGCTGCTGCTCTGAAAACAGAGGAACAGCTGGGAGTAGCCATCCTCTGCTACGAGGAGGAGTAAAGGGGGAAGGACAGCCTTTGGGTAGACCAAGGCTGGACAGTGAGCCCTGCTGTCGGAGGAATAGCAGAGGTGAGACTGCTGGGAGGGGGTGCCAGTAAGAGCCACTATCTGCTTTATACATCCTGCTGCTGGAGGAGGACCAGAGCTTGGTTTTCTAGGGATGGTACTGTCAGTTGTGCCTATCTGCTGCTGTACATGTGCTCTGCTCTTTGTGTTACAGCCTGCTTTTCCACAGGCTGTGCCTGTGTCCTGAGCCACCAACATAGTGCATATGTTGGTTGGATTCCACTGAGCAGCAGACAGGAACTTCAGGCATAGGTAGTTCAGTGTCATTGATCTTTGCATCCTAGAAATCATACGCTCTTCTTCCACAAGAGGTTTATTTCAAGTTTCAGCAGGCAAAAGCTGATGAATTGGGCTTCTCCAGAACTTCTGAACTGGTACTCACAGATGAGGCTAACACGAAGGTGAACACAGGCATCCCCTAACACAGACGGGACTGGTCATTCTCTGGTGTGAAGACAGGCTGCAAATGCTGGGAGCAGCTAACCCACCTCAGAGTGTGCACAACCTTCCTGACAATCTTTCCTGACCTACTGGCTTTCCTTTGCACGCTGCAAGTGGGAGTGCAGTGATCAACATGATAGCAGTAAGCACTTCGGGCCACCCTTTACAGAGGACTCTGCTTTCTTTAAAGGGTTGTTCACTACTCTCTAGGGAGAGCCGTGAGTCATTTTGCCTTCTCAAGCTGATCTGGAGACCAGGTCAGTCAGGTGCAGATCACATCTCAAAGGCTGATTTTGCAGCAAGAAATCTTTCTGGATTAGCCAGGATTACCTGGTTTGGGGCAGAGGCTGCATGCCTCCAGCTGCCACCTTCTAAGACTGACCTTACTTACAGCATTTAAAGTCAAACTTGAGAAGAAAACTACTAAAAAGAGATCAGAGGATTGAACTGGGATTAAGCAAGAGGGTATGAGGAGTATGAATACTTCTTAGAGAGGGTTCTGTAAGGTTCCTCTGCTTGCACAGCAGCACTGAACTGGATGACTGATGGGACACTGGTGCTTAGATCTCATGATGAACACTGCCTGGAGACTCATCTCTACTTTTTCACACCCTACTCTTCCACTGAAAATCTTCTGGGAGGAGTGAGGGGGACAGATACCTGGGAGTGCCTGGGCCTCCTAAGAATGGAGGGTGTATGCTCCTTCTTGGGACCCAGGCAACCTTAGTTTTTTGTTGCTGGTGATGAAATGTTGTCAAGTATTCTTGCTTATGAGGCTGTGGTGGCTGCATCTCCCTACTGCTTTTCAGCTTTGGCTGAGCACTTCAGGTGTATAGCTGGGTGGTCACTCTTTGCTCATGCTACCATAGCATACACTTCTGTTTTCCTCTTTTCACCTCTGTGAATAAAGTATCCTTACTGAAGCTGTAGATACGTTGGTTGGTTTGAGGCAGAGGTCTTTTTCTCTGAGAACTCTTCCTCTAGTTGCTGTGCCTCAGGCTTTATTATAAAGAGTCACAGAAATAGAATTGCCAAGAATGGGACAGGACTTCCACAGCCACAGTGTATTTTGTTGACATTCCCAGCAGTACATCAGGTTGTCCAAGAACATCAGGTTCTTCTTGGACAACTGCAGCTTTACTCACAGCACAGCTTTCCTGGGAGCAGAAAACTGCTTCAGCTATGGGTCTGCACTTCCTCACCAAGATCCTTATTGCCTGCTGCACTGTATATGGTGTCTGCAAGAAGTGTACGTCAGTTCAGAGCCTGAACAAGGCTGTTAATTCTGTCTTGCTTCCAGTGGGCTGGAAGCATGTCCTGTGACCCTTTTGCATCTGTTTACGTAGTAGTAAAATAGTTTGACAGTGATCAGGGTTCCCTCATACGTGTTTTGACAAATGATAATTCTTAAAAGGGTAGGCATGGTTTCTGGATGTCAAGGAGGAGGACACGTCCACAGAAAAGCTGGCAGGTACATTGTGCTCTCCTCTGTGTTGTGCTGTTCCTTGCCACACGCCCCCAGAGATCATCTGTTGTTGGTGCTGGGGAAACTGACTGCATAGATCTGACAGCTTGTAGGGTGACGGAGACCCTTGCTGGCCTCAACTCACCTTTGGACCTCACCTTAGGAGCTTGCCATGAGATACGCATACTGTTGAGGTTGCTAATCTATGTATGGGACACCAGTGTTTTGAAGGGGAGTTCTGGTGCACTTCAGCCTCCCAAGACTTACTCACAGATAAGAGACTGAATAAACGCTATGGTTAACAACTACACTGCTCCGAGAGTCCTTCGGGTACTCACGCTTCTCCATACTCCATAATCATGCAAAAAAAACCCCACTGTCTCCATTTACCATTTACGTTTGGATTACATTTTTCTAATCCACGTTGGAATGTAGGTCAGTATGTTTCTCTTGGATCCACACGCCATAAGCAGTAATAAGCTAGAAAGCCCCTTGACATCTCCCGCTCACAAATCTGTCTGATGTGCGCAAGTGAGACATTTGTGTTTGCAGGCAGCTTTCGGTTGTGCTTTTCCCCAAAGTGTGCCAAGTTACTTTGGGGCTAAATGTGATGCAATCAAGATCCTTTGGAGGATGAACAAAGTTACGGTGTAGTCACCCCGTCAGCACAGAAGAAAGTTGGTAGAATCTGTCAGCTTGGAGAATTGGAAGTAGACCAGGGAGGGATGTTTTTGTTTTATAGTTGTGGTGAATGCCTCAGCTCCAGTTTGAGGTTGCAACTCCCAACTTCATGGCATTTCAAGTAATTGCATGGATGTTAGAAGAATAAAGTCGATGCTTAGGCAGAAGGGGTTTCTTAATCTTAGTAGTAAAGCTGGTGGTGTTGCTATAAAAAGAAGAAAAACGTGTGCAGTTTCAAGTTGAGGAAAACGGGATTCTCTAGCTCTGTGATTTAATGTAGTTTAAGAATATTGTTGAGTTGTGGGGGGAGACTAAATGTTTACACTTAAATAAGTGGGGTTTGGTGCTTTTTAGAAAACTTATCTAAAACTGAACCTTTTAATGATAGCATATAGTAACTGCTGGCAACTGTGAAAGTGGTATCTTGGTGATAAAGATATTACCTTCAGAGGACACATGCTTGCTTCTTATTTTGGCATAGCCCATGCTTACATTTTAAAAAGTATCCCTCATAACCGTGGGACACAAAAAAAGCCCAACAAAAACATTCTTGCCTGTGACTATAGAAATAAATTAATCTAGAGGCAGAGCAGACAACAGATTGAGTTGTAGACACTGAAAACTTGGAGTTGATAGATCTCACCTTGGGTCTCTGTCTCTTCTCTCTGCTTTCACTATCACCTGTTTTTTCTTTATGCCTCATAGTCATGATGATTTGCAATCCTACTTCAAAAGCTGCACATTTAATTAATTTTTAACTAACCTTTAAAAATATTTTAAGACCTTTTAAACCAATTTTTTTCCCCCTCTTGGTTTAGAACACATGTGTACTGTGGTGTATTTTGATGACTGCATGTCAATACATCAGTGCAAGATCTCTTGCGAGTCCATGGGAGCATCCAAATACCGATGGTTTCACAACGCCTGCTGTGAGTGTATTGGGCCAGAATGCATTGACTATGGCAGTAAAACTGTAAAATGTATGAACTGCATGTTTTGAAGCAGGAAAATTGTAATATAGCAATACTGACGCCAAAGTAATCTCTCTCAGTTAGAGATGGGGATTGCAAATACTGCGTTTTGGTGGAGTGCCTACTGGTTGCAATTAAATGTACCTGGTTGAAAAAAGATGTATAAAATCTGAAAACTTTTTTCTTTTTTTTTTTTTAAATTCATGTAAGCAAGGCTAACTAGTAGAAGTTTGAACACTATGTTTTAAGTTTATTTTTCTTTATTTCTGCTCAAATGGTACAGCCATGCTCATCCTCACCATTCTGATTGTTTTCCTTTGATTTGAAAGTATTGACTATACTGGTTTTCAGAATGTAGTACTATATCTAGTAGTTTAGAGTAGGGAAACATTAAGAATATGGTAATGAGATTCCCATCATCTAAGTTCAACAAATAATTAAATGGCTGCTATGTTGGGGGGCAGGGGGTGTTCTTTAGGGGCTGGGGTTTTTTTTGGTTTTAGTTTCTGATTTTGTTTTTTTTTACTTTATTACCTTCCAGTTTTTGAGCTTAGCCTTCTATTGTGAAAATGGTATTTGGGGAAAAAGAAAAATTCATGCTTTCTCTTCAAGTTCAATGCATGGGCTGTCATGGATAAAATCCTAACTTCTTAGAAGGGCTGCCCAACAAAACACTATGTATGGGACACTTTTCTTCCAAGTTTCATTTGCCCTACTCTCATAAGTACATTGGGGCCTGTGTTGCATAATTTATGTATTTAAAAAAAAAAATCTTTTCAGTCTCCTCTTAGATAACAAAATAAAGCTGTTAAGTGCAGTTGCGTCTCCCTCCTTTTGCACTGTGCTCTAGGGTTGCTTACTCCCTGAATGTTCAGTCCAGTAAAGGAAACATGAAAGGTTATTATGGATTTAATGACTAAATGAATAAAGAAGACTGGAATGACATGAACTAGCAAGTGGTACAGGGTTACTAGTTGAGCAGTTGGCAGTAGGCCTGTTCCCATTTAGTAGTTTGCTGTGAACATTTATTCCAAAATACAGGTGTTTTTCCCCATGAAATGTTGTCACTGAAGAAGGGAAGATGTGTCCGCAAAGGCAAAATTAGGATGTTCTGAGTTTAGAACATTTTGTCCATTTTTCTAAGTAAGAATTTTAATATGTTGACAGTTACGTAGCAGTTACTATGACCCAGTTAGGTCTCCACTGATAATGGTACTAAGTACAAGAATAAAGTGTATGAGTAGTTAATAATCAGCTTTTGGTATTTATAATGATGTGGGTTTTAACTCCTTGAATTTTTTTTAATGCATATCTGCATATTCACACAAAAAAAGAATTTGACTATTCATGTTTCTCTCACTAACCTCAGTCTAGAAGGATTAAACTGTTTTCTAGTCGCACCTGTCTATCTGTACCATGTACAAATGAAAGCAGTCATTTTAAATTTATTTTGTTGAAAAGTTTGCCTGAATGGTTTTTTCTTTTTTTTTCTCATGATACAGTTCTTCCAATACAATGAAATAATAATAATTAAAAAAAACTACTCTTGTGAAATGTTACTTTCTAAAGTCTCTTTTTCAGCTATAAAGAAGTACTTGAAAGATTAATGTTTATTGTTTTGAACTAGAGATTATCAATACTTTAAACTTGCAATTAAGTAATAAAAAAATCATAGACATGAATAGAAAAACTTAGCTTATCATGAAGGAGTTGCTCTTCCTATATTTGACAATTGACGTTATCTTTTCTTCTGCTTGAGTTTCTTAAAATGAATGGAGAGAAAGAATATGTTAAAGTAGCTCTGACCGTTTTTAGTTGGAGGGTGATGCATCATTGTTCTTGACCAAGACAGGAGACATATAGTAAGCATTGCTACAGGTCATTAGCACACTTCGGATTCTTGCAGTGTTAAATTATTGGAAACATTATAGTAGTTCAGAATCTTCTTGGGGGAAGAAACAGGGCTGGTGTTTCTGGTCAGGCACCTGCTGCCCCATGGATCTGTGACACCGTCTCCATTTACGTCATCAGAATTTCACTCTGTGTGTGAGGTCAAGTCAAGGCAACAGCAAGGGTGGGGAGCGGGAGGGAAGGGGGACTGGCCTAACAGATGTCCAGGAAACACTGTGGGGAACGGCACAAACATGTCAATACAGTTGTTGGTGTAATGGCCTGAGGGTAGGTAGTGAGGATGCACACTTTCTGGGGCTTGCCTTATTTTTTGTAATTCCTGATGCTGTCTGGAGTTTGCTGTAAGCGTTGTGTGTATGCAAATGTCATACAGCAACATCCAGTGTATTTTATTACGGTGAGTGTTTTAAGAGGTATTTTAATAAAAAGACATTACTGGTTCATGTGTTTTGCTTTCTTATGATTTTCTCAGGGCAAATGTTACCAGGAAGCATAGTATAAAAGTTACTGATCTAGATGGACAGAATAATACAGAGAATTATTAAATCTTCAGCAGTTTTTTCCACAACTAAAATTGTAGTTGCCTTTTAATTTTTTTCTCTACATAAATCAATAAAATAGAATTTTATTAATAGTCAAAATGTTCGTTCTGACAGAAATCTAATCATTTTGGAAGGTTGTTTATTTAGTCTTACTGCATTTTGCAAGAAAAATAATAATTTATTTTGGGGGCTCTTATTTCACCTAGGTCTGGATACCAGCAAACCATCACCTACCTAAGTGTTTTAGAATACTTAAGACCATGCTTTAAAAACTTTTCTGGCTAGGAATCTTCTCCAGGTAAAGCATGAGCCAGTTTTATCACTGTCCTTCGGGAGAGAATTGTACATCACTGAACTTACAGGGAAGCAAAAAAGGGAATGCATATAATAAGGAATTATACAAATCCCTAGTCTGTTGGGGTTCTGACTGAGAAGGGGTTGAAGGCCTTTTGTTACTCTTTGTCTAAAAGTAGAGAAGGTTTTTGTTTAGTTGCTTTGTTTTAGGGGTTTGGTTTTTTGTTGTTTTGTTTTGTTTCTCCCCACAGACACTTGTTGTTCCTAAATTTCAGAAGCATTGACACCGTGCAGAGAGAGTGAGTACAATGGCCGTAGCATGACATTGCTTTTCTGTCATTTCTTAGGGTTCCTGGCTTGCTTTTAGTACATTTAATGGATTTCACATCTAGTACTTAACAAATGAATATAAGAACACCTGCTTGTATCTTTTAACAACATATCTATGGTCTCCAGTATCCATCCCAAAATTATGGCTGCTTTGATACCTGGTTCCCAAGCCTCCCATCCTGGTGGCTGGCTGGTCTGGCTTGGTGTTTGCTGGCAATCGCACACTGACACACAGACCCACACAACGCACACACGCTCTGGTCTCTCCAGCCACAGGCACCCAAGATGTGCAGGCCCCTGTGACTCATGGTCTCCTCTCCAGTGGCTGGCATTTACACCTCCATGCACACAGCACAGAGACCCCCTCAGCCAGGAGAAGAGTTTCATGAGAAGACAGGACAGACCGTGATGATGAGGTACCTGAGGTACCTGTCATACACTGTTCTGGCTCCCTTTTCTCCTGTTGTGTGGTGGTACTTATGAATAAGTGATTTTTTTTTTTTCCCCAAAGACATTAACTAACCTATTTCTTCTAGTTTTTCCGCTGTACATTCAGGCTCTCATTGTTTTGCATGTGTGTTTCCATATGTGGCCAAACAGTGTCTTTCATAAGCTACACCTCTTTATGACTGCTGTGTATTCCTTTACTGCTAATAAGAATTATGTAGTGTGTCTAAAGCTATCCCAGAATAGTACAACCCATGTAGACTCCCATCTCTCCAAGACAGACTCAACCCCAAAACTGTCTTTCTTGAAGTAGTAGTATAACTGAGAGGGAATGGGAAGGATTATTCATTCATTAACACAGCTCTGCCTTTTTCCCTTTTTTTCTGACAAAATGCTTTCTAGAGCTCCCCTGCATTATTTTATTACACTTATGACGCTCAGGTACATCAGCAAGACTGAATTTCAAAGCAGAGAGCTTGCCACGGCAGAGTCCTTGCTTGAATTTGTCCTTAAAGCAGTAAGAATTTAGAGTGAACGTGGGGCACGGAGGGTGTAAAAAACTGCCTCGGTCTCTGTAAGTAGGCCTCAGACCACAATGAGTTTTGAAATCAAAAGTCATCCAAATGTATTTCACATGGCAGTAAATTAGTATAGTCAGCACTGCACACAATCACTTGTTTGTTGTCTTGAAAAAATGGGAGAAGATTCATTCTGGGTTCATTAGCTGATGGGCCCATTGTGCGCGAACTTGTTGTTGGCAACAGCCTCTGATAATACTTATTCTTCAGAGTTGAGAGCCTCTGGCGACTGTCACTTCAAGTGGAGATCCTCACAGGCAATCATCTCAAATTACTATGGGATGTTACTGAAGTAACCTTTCTCTCTTCTTTTGCCAGAAGTAACACAGCCTTTGTATAACAAAAAAAACATTAGCTGCGATGTTAAGTTAAAAACACCAGTAAGCCCTTGCTGTTAAGCTGTTTCTTCTAGAGGGGAAGGAGGTAAATTGGAAGTTGCGTGGTTATGTAATGTGTTGTGGAGACAATATCTCTGTGCTCCAACACTAATCGGAGTGTTTACAACCCTCCCCTTTGTATTTTCTACTGAATAGCACAAATTCCTGTGGGGGACCTTTTACATTACTGCAGGAGGTTGCACAAAGAGCCTATTTGACAGGGACTAAGCAGCATTGAATCTCAAGTGAATAAACGAAGCAGGTGGCACGCTGCCACAGTATTAATGTGTGCAACAGCCATGGGATTATGTTTGAGGCTGTGGGAATGAATCGGCCCGCTTCTTACTGAAACAAATTCCCTTGTTGATGAAGAATCCTGAAAGGGATTCAAATTATGCAGGTGCTTAACGTAACAGAAACTTGCATTGTACAAGACAGAGAATACAAAATTCCTTTTAACATCACTGTAAACAGGATGCATGTTGAGATGGAGATGTGTTTCTTGGCACAGGTCGCCCCAAGTTGCATCCAGAGTGTTACTCCATTTTCTTGTATTCCAGAGAGTGGTGGAGACGAGCGGGTAGCGACTCAAGGTCAGGTTCGTTATGCAAGGTGACGCTGACGTCGATGGCTGCTCCCGTGTGAGCTGCAAACGTAGAAGTCAGCAGCAACGTTATTCGGAAAGCAGGCTAGAAGTAAACGCCTATAGAGCTGTGTCAGCTCTTGTCTTTGCATTAACGGCTTTTAATGTTTGCTGACTTCCCGCTGTTACAAATTTTATCTCGCATCGGGTTTAGTCATACGCTGCTAACGCTTACATTTGCTTGTAAATCCGCCCAGAAGAGCAGTCGGGTCGCTGTCCGTCTGCCCTCAGCGGCTTCAGGAAACTTTACGAAGTTACGTTACCGGTTTTTCCCGGCCGGGAGATCGCTCACTGAAGCAGGAGGGGCGCGGGGCGCCCGACGCCGGGGTCCCGTCAGACAGCCCCTCGCTGCCCAGCTTCCGCCAGCTCTCTTCACGCCCGGCCTCCCTCCGACTACCAGCACCCACCACCATCGCCGGCCTGGGGACTTTAAAAATCAGGGGGCGAGGGAACAAGCGGGCGACGGCGACGGCCGTCCCCCTCACGGCGCGCCTGTCGCTGGGAGTTGTAGTCCGGCGGCCGGAAGCCGGCCCGCCACGCCTGCCGCTAGCCGTCCCCGAGGGAACTACAGTGCCCGTCATGCCCTGCGCGCGGGAGCGGTCCCCGCCCCCGCCCGGCCTCCCCCGCCCTCACAGGATTGCGCGTGCGCAGAGCGCCTCTCCGGGGGGGGGGGGTGATGGGCCGTCGGCGCACGCGCCTCCCGCCCCGCAGGCCGCTCCCCCCCGCTCCCGGCCGCCCCGAGCCGCGGAGCGAGGCGGCGGCGCCTGCGCGGTGGCCAGCTCGCGCCGCTCCCCGGCCGTCCTTGCGAGCCGGGCGGCGGAGGCGGAATGGGGCGCGAGGCGGGGCCCCGCGCGTGAGGCCGAGGCGGAGCCGCTGCGCCGGCGAGCGGGACCCCGACGGTTAGTGCCCGCGGGCGGGGGTCTCCGGCCCGGCCCCCTGCCGTTCCCGGTGAGGGGCGCGGAAGCCGCCTCCGGACTGGCGGGAGGAGGGGGGGGGATAACGGGCGGCGGGGAGCCGCCCCCGCCCCTCAGGCGCGGCTGCCGGGTGGGGGAGGGGCCGGGCCGAGCTGCCCGGAGACTGGGGGAGGGGAGGGGCCGTTGGGGACTCCGCCCCCCTTTCCCCCTCGCCCGGACCGGAGCCGCTGGCGGCGCCGGCTCCGCAGGCCCGGGGCGCTGCCGTCCCCCTCGGCTCGGCTCGGCTCGGCCCGGCCCGGCCCGGCGTGGCCTGGCCTGCGTGCCTCGGCGGGGGCGCGGGGGATGCCGCGCTGGGCCCAGGCCGTGCGTCCCAGCGGTGACTTCTTCGTCGGGCTGCTGAGGAGAGGGACCCAGCCTGTGTGCCTTACTTACTGGCCTTGCTGTCCCTCCTGTCCTTATGGGAACGGGCATCGTGCGCCTCAGGGTGGGCGCCGGGCTCCTTTTGCACCCGGTTTCCTTCAGCGTTTATGCACTTTGAATCGTGCGGGGTTCAGTGTAGCTCAGGCTCAGATTAGAGGTCTGCTGGGCTACGGGCTCGCTTTCTGTGAGGTTGTTTGGGGTGGGGGAAGACGTCGGGTTTTTTTATTCATTTACCTTCATCTAGAGGTCATATCTTAAAAAACAAAAACTCTTACCATTGTTGTCGTTTTTCTGCATCTAGTATGTTTAACAGGTTCTAAGGATGCTGTGTTTTCTACCTAATAATGTCGTTTAGAAAGCGTGTGTTATACATCGTATGTCAGTGTGATGTATGAGTAAATAAGCAGATCTTACTTTTAAGTGCTTATGTATGTTAAAACAAACCACAAAGAAAATGCCAGCAATCCATGTGATAATTTTAAAGTATCTGTTCATGAGAATGGTGTGGTTTGGTTTCCCCCCTGGCTCCAGTGCCCCTGAGGTTAATGGTCATCCTTAATGAGGAATAATAATAAAACATAATAGGCTAGGGCCTTTTTACCAGTTGCATAAAACGGATGGATTTATGTAAGTCTTTTGTTCCAGCACTGCAAAACAGCCATAATTGCATTCTTATACCTATTTCTCATCTGGAAAGCACTTGAAGCTCTTACCATGCATGTTCAGCATTGCTATAATGCACCCATTCAAGGGTGATGTTAAGGCTCTGTTGGATATGATGCAGGATTATAATGGATGTCAATTTATTAGCGAGCTTAAGGAAAAACGGGAGAGAGATCCCTTAGACCTGGGTTTTGATGTCATTTGAGGTGTTGCCTACAGTTTCTGATGAATGGTGCCATATGGCTTCTTCAGTTCATTTTAATGCAGTCCATATACAGTATAGTTATGCAGTCAGTGTGAGCTCTTGATGGGCTCTTTTCTACAGAGAAGTAAAATAGAAATAAAAAAAAGTTTCCAAACTGTTGTGGGTTTGAGCGTTTGCTATTTCTAAGTGTTTCAAACTTACCAAACCCCCTGCTGTAATGTTCTAGGTAGCTAGGTCAAAAATAGGGTGTTTATTACGAAGAAGCAGGAAACTTTACGTTCCCTGTTCTAGGGATCTCATTTCTAACTTTGAGAAAATAAGTTGTGTTCTTTAGTCTTCCCACACTTGAAATAGAAGATAGGGATAGCTGCCTCAAAATGTTAATACTCCAGGTGCAACTCTGGCATCATTCTGTCTTAGTTAAGGTGTATTTAGGCGTGGGAGGGCATGTTTTGTGTTTTGGTTTGCTTTGGGTTTTTTTTTTCCCCAAAAGTAAGGATTTCACTGTAAAATCCTTGGTGTGATTGTAGTTATACAGGGAAAAAAGGTTTTTTCTGTAGGGTACCTTATTTCCATTTCTATATGTGCGTGTCTATACCAGAATATATTGTCTTGGTATTGCAATAACTGCGTTCTTGCTTCAGAGCTGCATGGCTTAATTCTGTAGATGTAGTTAAAGCAAAACCGATGTGCATATGCACTGTATCTAACACTTAGGGGTTCTGATCTCAGCTGTACCCTTTAGGCACTTCCCTAATATGTTTTAGCTGTATTTTCTTACAGAAAAGGTTTGAATATTTTCTGAGTAAACACTGCTGTTTCTTACAAGCTGTTTTTAGACTAATATGGAAGATGCTGCTGTTTAGCAATAAATACCAACAAATGCGAATCTACTTTCCTTCTATAAAGCTTGGTGTCATGTAGTTGGCCTCAAAATGCCAAAATAAAGTATAATATGACATTTATCTTCAGTTTATTGTATGTCTAGTAGAACCTACTAAGCTTTTCTCTGAACTAATGCATCTGATTATTTTGAATCAGTGAATAATTCACTACCCTTAAAACTAGTCGTGGTTTGCCATGTGCCTGCTTCAGATTTTCACCTAAAGAATTCATCAGCTCTTTCTGCTTTTAACCTGAGCCTCATGGACCATAGTTTTCAAATTGTTGCTGAAAAAAAAAAAAAATCTCAAATGAGCCCATAGTTGGGCTTGAAGTAGCCTGTGGGAGGCTTGCACTTAGACTGCATCCCCAGATGTGGTGGTGTTGAGAGGGGAGGTGATTGCTGTCCAAATAACAGTTACATCTTCTGCCTTCCATGGCTGAAAACGGAAGGGTAAGGATGGAGGTTGATTTTATAAAAAGGAATAGTATGACTCCTTTCCTGTTTCATTGCTTGCTTATCCTTTTCAATGCTTATCCATTTCCATGCTTATCCTTCCCATCCCAGCTGTCCCTCACCTTTTGGGCTTGACATCAGCAAAAACAAACTTGGCTGAAGCTGTGAAGGTATAGTAGAGTGAAAGAGCCTTTGGTGTTGGCGGCAGCAACAGCAAGCCTTCGTCTCTGAAGCTGAGTAACAGCAGGGGTCCCGCACTCCCTGCTTCCAGTTTTTATTTAGGCTGCAGTAGAAAATAGGGGATGACTGCTTACTTGGGGCAGCTGCTGGGAAGTGGGGTGGGGAGGGATATATGTAATTGCCCGAGTAAGGAGTGGTGATCCAGTAAGTAGGCTCATGCAACACTCAGCTCAAATATATCCAAAGAGATTATAGTTTATTCTGTCCTGTTACTAGAAGATAGTGTACTAGTAAAAATTATTTTATTTAGGTTTCATCAATAAAGTGATGTGACAATTTGGAACTAATAGGGAAGAATTTGTGAAAAAGATAAATACAAAGTACAGTGGCTTCAGTGGATAAAGTAATTTATTAAGAAGGTAAAAACCAAAGTTAATACCTAAACAAAATTTGTCTGACAGAACATATTTGGGAAATATAACTGGGGTTCTTAGTGTCGCTTATTATTAGTTGTGCATTGAAAAAGCAGAAGGTATCTTTTGTTCTTGTCTAATCTATGAATTCCAAGTATGCATGGGAGATTCAGATCTATCAATTCGAAAACATGAGATCACAATGTTTAAGAGCAATCAGTTCACTACCTACAAGTAGTATTTCCTTTGGTAAGTAAATAAGATGTATTTAAATAGAGAACATAGTTTGGTATTTTTTCCTTGTGTAGCTTCTGTAATACTAAGTAAACAAAAGTACAGATAATGAACGTTTCCCAGTTTCTTCCAGAAGCAGCTTGGCATAACATCCTGACTGAAAAATAGCAACTAATTATCTAATAAACACAGAATTTTATAATAATAAAGAAATAAAGAAAATTTGCTCACCAGTTGCTAAAACAATAATAATGTAAATCTGAATAAGTATAGTGAGCTGTTTAATAGCGCAAATTAATGTGATATGTAGCCCAGTTTAAAAAAACTTTAGTAGAGAAAATGTTATGTTTAGTTTTGAATAATCAAATTTAGTATTGTCTTCTATGTGCAGAATTAAATCATGCAGTTGTTCTGATATAATAGTAATAGAAGGGCGTGATGTAAGTCACTCCATCCTCATTGGTGTGCCCTTAATTGCTAATAGTTTGTCATCTTTGCATTTGTTTTAAGTGCTGGGAAGATATATAGAAATATAAACTTTAAGCAAACAATGCAACTACAATGCAATTTCTCTAAAAGAAGGTTTATGGTCCTTGGTGTTACAGATTAAGTTACGGTATGACCTTGTAGGCAATGCCTGGCTTGCTTCCATCTGGGCTACTGTCTTTTCCTGGAGGAAACACGGAATGGCTTAATGATTCTTGCCAGCTACAGCCCAACACGAAGCACAGCGCTGTGGATGACCTTGCATAAGTGTGCAGAGATGCACTATTTTAGCTTCTGGGGGATATGCTTTTTCATAGGAGTAGGTGCTGCCCTCTACTTCAGAGCAATGGAAGGGGCAGCTTTGTGACTAGGAGGAACAGATTTCTCATTTGCACATTGCCTTCTTTATTCTCCTTGCTCACAAGGAACTGAGCTTTTTTAGACTGGCTATTTTGGTCTCTGGAGGCACACAAGGAAAGAAAGGGATGAGTGATGGCTGCTTGTGTCAGGTGGGAAGGGGCCAGATGGCTGCCGTAGAGGAAGAGTGAGGAATGAGTGCTTGGTGGTAAGGTCTGACATTCCAAATCCGAATGCAAGTTTGGACCAAACCGAAAATTATTTTAAGGAAAATAAATTTAGTTTCAGGTTGGTTGTTTTGTACACTTGCTAGCAGTGAATAACTCTTCACTTAGGTCAGTTCATATACTTATGTATAGATAAAATGTATTTTTGTTTTGTTTTTGCCCTCTGTAGTATGAAAATTTCACATGTTTCTATGATCTAGCTTAAGTCATCACATGAAGTTTACTTCCTGTTTTACAATCTCAGTAGGATCCCTGGGCTTCTGTATTATGAGTAACTGAGCTTCGTGCTAGAAGACAGACATCTGGCAGGAGGGAACTCTTGGGACTGGACATAGATCTCTGATACTACCAGAGCTTGAGCTGGATACATGGTTTTTAAAAACACAGTGTATGATGATAATACTATTAGCTTGACACTTGTGGAGAAAGAGCTATCACAGTGCCGAAAATTGCAGCTTCTCTTTTTCACAAAAAATTTAGTAAGAATTCTGCAAGGATATCACTTCTCTTTAAAAACATACCTAACTTTTTAAAATAGGAATTACACCTAAGAGTTAGCAGCTATAATTTTAATGTTTTTTCTATAATAACTTTTGTGAATAACATTTAACTTACCCTGGTAATAAGGCTTATTGCTACTTTAACATTTCCAACCTGTCCAGGTGTGTTTTTTAAATATGAGCATCACCAGTCAAGGTGCAGAATTTTTTTGGATGTTGCAATGAAAATAAATTTTCACTGATTTCTATTAGCATGAATTACATTGAATGCTGAATGCAAATTCTAATGCTAAACATGGCAGCAATGAAACATTCTCATTTCATGCTATTTGTAGTGTTTTTCTATCATGTTACTATGGAAGTCCGTAATTCTTGGTTATTGTTTTCCTCTGTCCAATACACTGCTTTCACATACTTAATATTGAGTGTATTAATTTAATACACTTGATGTAAGATAATTAAATTGGTAGATATTTTACTATATTTGTAATAATCTAACTCCAGTAGATTTTAATATTGTGAACCAAATGCTATATAAAAGCATAACGCTAATCTGTACAAAACCTAAAATACCTTTTTTTTTTTTTTAATTGGATTCGAAGAAAAGTGTCATCTGACACCCTCCTCTTTTAATTTTCAGTTGTGGTGGCTTCAAAGGAGATGCTGTTCTTTTAGGATAGCCTAAAGAGCTTTTCATATTTGAGGGGATTTTTTTAATTGATTGAATGGACTAAAAATGTAAGAGCTTGGGAGGAAGGATAAAACAACTGATTGAATAGATTTAGCCAGAAACTCCCTGGATTATTTTAGTCTAGGGGTTTTAGCTTTTCTTGTTCTTTAGATGTTTTAATCTTTACAAATTCTGTAAGTTTTCTTTGTGCTGGCCACTTGCAAGCTAATTTTAGATATAGAGAACTTTCACAGGTCATGCTTCTGAAGTTTTAATCCTGAAATTTGGGGTTGCAGTTCTCCAAAATTTATACAACTTGTACCACTGGTGATCAGGTGTGTGTTTATCAGTCATGTTTTGAAAAGGATTTTAAAAGTTGTTGGAGGAAATGAAATGCAGCTTTGCAGCTGAAAGAGGAAGTAATGAATATGTAGAGTTCTTACTTTATTGTCTAGATGGTACAGTAAATTAACGTGACTGACATACTACGATGTAGATTCAAATCCAAATTCCTTGACAAAGGTAATTAAAAAGAACTAATTTTCTGGCAATTACTATCACAAACATATCTTGGCATATGCCAAAATCTGTATACTCTACCAAAAAACAATGGAGAAGTTGCATTGGTTGTTACCTGCAGCACTCCCTTTGTGTGCTACAATTTTATGATATTTTATTTATTTTATGATAAAACTGGCTTACAGCTTTCTGTTATGGTTTGGCTTCGTTTGGTTGCTAGTTCTTTATAAATCCTTCTTTTGTAAGTAAGTTTTTAATATGCTGTTTCAGTCAGACATCTAAAAGATACCCAAGTGTATGTCACAGAGGTTTGCAGTTAGTGCATATTGTTAGAACAGTCAGTTACAGATGCATATTTTTGATGGGTAATTACATTGGGTGTTTTTTAGTACTTAACAGCAAGGATTTCACCACTCTTAAAAATCCCTTATACCGACAGAGGCAGTTTATTTTCTTTTTGGGGCAGGAGGAGGACAATGGCACTATTTTGTCTTATATATACTAGGGCTTCCATTAAACTACCTACACTAACTTTATTTAAAGCAACATGATTTTTCTTGTGTAGGCAAGGCTATGCAACAGATTTGGGAATGGCAGTCAGAACTTGTTTGGTCCTGTGCTATCAGATACTGAACTTTTTTGCCAGCTATGAAGCATGCATATTTTTAGTGTCTATTTGTGTTATTATTCAGTTCATTTTTATTATATTTGGCAAGTAAATTCAAAACAGCAATCATTGTATATTTTATAAGGTACTTTTTTTACGATACTCTGAAGCCATAGGATTGCCGAAAATTACTGCATTAGGTGCTACAGACTGAGCTGGAGCTTGTTTTAGGAAATATAAGTGAATTTAATTTTAAATTCTAAGGATGTTTATACATTTTTCTAGAAAGCTGGTGTTTCATGTAAGTTTTCTTGTAAGGCTGTTTGGCTATGTAAATTGGCATAGAAGACAAATATTGTGAACTTGTGGGTCCTGCTGCTGTTTCAGTAATCAGTAATTTCACTGATCAGTCTTCCCCATAGTTGCTTCTGAAGAAACCTTTGCTGGCTGTGGAGGCAGATTCCTGTTTCCCAGCAATTTGCTGCAGAGAGGAACCCTGGAGACCAGCTGCCTGTCCCAAGCTGGGTGGTGCCGCACCTTGCCTTGAGTGTATTTGTGAATGTTTTCAGTGTTCACATGCATGACATTTTTGCAACATCTCAGCAGCCCTGGAGGTGGTGATGTTAATCATAATTAATAATCTAGTGAGCTTATAAATATTTAAATTGACTTTCCCCTTGGGTATTGAGTGAATCTGGGGCAGAGGTGGAAAACAGAACTTGTTAATCCCAACTCTACATATGGTACTGAAAAAAATAACTAAAAATTTAGAAATTTACCGAAAGCTAAATACTTCATGTGGTCTTTAGGAAGAGTTGTCATTAGCATTGATGGGAATATGTCTGAAAAGAGGAGACGATATAGTGCTCTTCTTGTGTGGAAACTTATATACCGTGGTAAAAAACCAGGTAATTTTCTTCTACATATAGCATGAGTTTGACAGACATCAGCGTCTATTCCAGCAGGTTGCACTGCTATAGATGTAACATGAATCAATAAAACTATTATTTTGTTGGCATGGCTCAAACCAGATCTCCAAATGAAATAAGCTACATCAGAAAAAAATCTTCTGATGGGTAAAACTCCACCTACAATAAGGCTTTGCTAAAAACTGCTGTGCTGGGAGCACGGAAACATTATACTCCTATCCATTATAGTTAAGTTGGGAAAACGTTTGCATGCAACCCAATCTCTAGTTGATTTTACTCAATATGGGCCTAATAAAACAACTGGTGAAGGCAGAAGGGGAGGCTTTCCTTTTACTTTGGTTTCCAGGTCAATAGCCACTGACGTTAGCTTGATAATATACAGGACTCTTTAAGCCAAAAACAAAGGTGCTGCGGATAGACATAGTTATTAATAATCACTAAAAATAAACTGAGAAGCTGTTACATAAACAGTTTTTCTAGATCAAAGTCTTTCTTTACTTTTCCTTTCTGCTATTACAGTAGAATGGGTTTTATCTCAACACCATAGTTCTGTTTTAATTTAATATTCAGGAAAAGTTGGATATGATTTGCCTGTTACATTGGAACATGCAGGGTTCATAAAAAAATCATACATGGAAACTGATCATCTGTGTCATGTATCACACTATGAAGAGATCCAAGCAAAGCTGTTCTTAGTTTCTCCTTATGTTATAGAGTTGTCAGTTCAAGTGACAGCCTGTAATTTATAGATCTCGTCATCTGTGTTCAATACATGATGGCAAAAATTCAATGTAAAGCGCAAGAAACTTAATTTTCAGTTTGAACCCTAAAGGTTTGTGTGTCATTAATATACTTTCAGAAAATGCTTATTTCTGGGAATGATAAGGCCTTGAAATTGAATATTCTTGATAAAGGTAAGGTAAACTAGACTGTTCATACTGACCTCCCAGTTAAAGGATTATGAAGTTACTTCTGTAAAATGAACTTAATGCTCTTTGAAAATTCTATGAATAAAATAATGATCACAATTCAGCCAATTCAGTGAAGAAGCGTGGTACTTCTAATTGATTTTTCTACATCCAGTCTAAGAGATAATATCTGAATAATGGATTAAAAAGCGACGCTGTCTGGATTCAGCGTGCAGTACTTTGTGCAGCATGTGCGCTCTTTGTCATTTCCTCTACGTATTAAGCAGGTTTATGCAGTTGACAAAGTGTAGCTAGGCTTCGTCTGTACTGAACTCAATGTGCTAGTAGGTGGTAGCAGGTGGCTTTTTTAAAGGACAAGCCAGCAGACACAAGTTAAGCGATGTTTGTAGGGGGGCATGCTCGTTCACGTTTCATTGTAATTGGCATGGATAAGAAAGATGATGATGATGCAGCGGCATTGGCGTCTGCCGGTACATGTCAACTGAGTATGTTCCCAAAAGTTCCATAGATCTTGAACTCTACCTGCTGGCAGGAGCTTCAAGATGTGTTACTGCATCTCTAGTGCTGATGCTGCTTTTGCCAGGCAAATTATTGCTGTTACAGAAGTGCCGGTGCGTTATATTACATGCTTCTGGTATGTAGGCATGTCCCACATTTGTGTTAAATCCAAAGCAAAGTGTCTTTTATATTTGCTGTTTACCCTTGTCATTTCTAGTATTTTAGCATGCGTTAGCTAATGCACTCTTAAAAAAAAAAAAACCAAACAAAAAAAAAACCACAAAAACCAAAACTAGGCTATATATAGCCTTAGATTTCTTTAATTGGGCAATGGAACTGAGTGTGCAGAGCTCTAGCCTCTCTGGAAAACTAGATTCTGTTCTCTGTTGTGTGACCTGTCATGGTCAGTCTGTAGATGCTCTTGAAAGAATAGCAGAAATGCTTAAAACTCCAGTAAAATATTTGATGCCAAATCCGTTGACTTCTCTGTTTCATTGTGGGTTTTTTCACTCTGATGATTAGCACTTGCTTTTTTAACAGCATTTGTAGTACCTTCAGCTCAACCAGTCAGGGTTTTTTGGTGTTTTTTTAACTGACTCCACTAAATGGACAGCTGTTCTCAAGTTGGCCGAGTTCAGCTACTCGAGTGTGACTGAACGATGCCTTAGTTGAAATCTCTGATATGGGGAATTTGTTATTAAATAAAGCCAGCCCAGGAACTGATAAAAGTATTAAAATTAGTCTTAATTTGCTAGATCATCAATTGCTGTACAACTTGCTGCAGACCTTTGTTGACTAGGGATTAGACAACTCTTCAAAAGACCTGTCAGAAAACGTGAATTGAATAAAACTTGTTTATAGTCCTGAGGGCAAACAAAACCTGAGGTGATACTATGTTTCTAGCAATTGTTAAAAAAGTAAACTGCACACCTTTTATTGCATTTTCCTCCCTTCCTCTGTTAAGTGGTAAAAGTAAAACTTTCTGTTCTCTTTTACAAGCATTAGTGCTGGAGCAAGTGGGAATTTGGAGAGGTGGACAGGAGAAAAGGGACAAGGTTGTCGCACCAGGAATAATTCTAAGGCCAGTCTAAGCAATAGTGGGTATTAAATATGTTGTACAATGTGGCATTTTTCAGAAGTACAGGAGGGTTTGATACATTTGAAGGACAGTTCGTATTATTCAATTCACCTCTCAATAGTTTAGCCCTTATCAAAAGTTAGCACATATTCATTTGGGCTGAAAATTGCTTGGTTGGGTTTCATAGGATGGTATTTAAAAATTTAAACAAAATGCTCTAACCAAATTCTTTCAAACTATTTCTGAGAATTAAGCTAGCAGGAAAGAAAAGTCTCTTTACTGTAATTAAAAATATTTTGGTAATCAGGCAAACCTTTTTAATGCTATTTGCATTTTAGAGTGGAAACCTAAATTTGGCTGGAGATGACCTCCCAAGTTTCCTTGCTTATGTGTGGACCATAGTTTTCAGAAGCCTTAATTAGAATTGAATGTGGGAGAAATAGAAGGTGGCAAGGGAGAACCTGGGAAACAGTGAGCCACCAAAAGGGGAGATTAGATGAGGCACTGGCTATGGAGAAGAGAACTGGTGAAACTGAAGTTGCGCATGTCTAGGTGCTGGACACCTGCGTGGTGAGGAGGACGTTGTGAGAGAGAAGAGGGACAGTCCTGACGGTGGAGGAATTGGACTGCAGGAGAGGGGAACAAAGAAACTAATGGAGAGGGACTGAGCCTGGGAAGCAGTGGGACCATGAGATGGGAAACTAATGTACTGGGCTTGAGTATGATTAGGGGAGGAATTGGTATTGGGTTACTTTGTGGTGACAAGACCATGGGAACCGGCAGCAGGATTCACAGGGGGTAAGACTAGAGAATCCTGAACAGTGGACCAGCACTTTCCCAAGAAGTGTGAAGAATGAGAAATTGTTCTCTGGGTGGGCAGTAGCAGTTGTGATACAGGTAGCTGATTAGTCAAGATACTCTTGCAAAAGTCTGGCCTGGTTACAGTGCCCATGTGCCTCCTGATGCGGACTCCAGACCTTCTGCTTGTTACTTCAGAACTGTGTAATGTAAAGCAATTAAACAGTAGTCTTTCCAGTTGTTAGCTGGCCAGTTATTTCCAAGAATGCCTCTTATATATGTGGTTGTGATCATAATATAATGCACTGCTTTGAAGCTGCTTCAATGGCAGTTGATTCAGCTGAGGAGAGACATGTGGTGGGGCTTGCTGAGATATTCCTGAAGTGTGGGAGCCACATGTGGCATAGTTCATGTAACCTCTCTATATGGCTTTGGTCGTTAACCTGTAACAAAGATTTGTGCCTAGGCTTTTCTCCTAGACTACCTGCTTTAGCTTGCTCTGGAACAGACAGCAGGATGTAAACTGTCACAGCATGCCTCACCAGGGAAGTAGGACGTTACGGCAAAACTGCCAGTGTGTCAGCATAGCTGGTGCAGGAAGCAGAGTCATGGGACAGAGGCTTTTCCTTTGTGGTTATGGTTGGTCTCTTTTCAGGTATGCTCTCTCTGGAGCAAAGCACTTAAGTCTGTCTCCCCAGGCGATCCAAGTTTTGTTTTCCCCAAGATGTCTATTGGAAACAGCCTGTGAATTGCATCCTGATGGAGCTCTGCAGAATTTGTAGACTAGAGGCTGTAATAGTTTCCCTGAAGTGAACCAAACCGGAAGGCATATGCTACCACCTATCTGGAGGTTTTATCTTCATGTCATTATGAGACTGTATCATAATGTGATCAGAAACCTTGTTTCTGACATTTCTAAAATGTCTAGGATAATATTTAATTATTTATTTTAAGGTTGGCTCTCTACTGAATGGATTAATGAAGAGCTGGAATACCCTCAATAATAGGGAACAACCTGGATACTGCTACATATTCTGAATGCGAGACGGCTCCTGCAACAGTCCACTCAAATATGGATGTGGTCTATAGCTCTCTGATTGTTGACAGCTAAGTAGTTTTGTGTATTTGTATATCGCTACTTCTGATTTGGTATAGACTCAGAGCAGAACTTGAAATACTTTGGATGGTACTGTAGTTGCGGCAGACTTTATCCACCTACAGGTAAATGAGAGAACACAAACCTGTTTATGTTACTTTTAGAGCTGATCTGATGCTGGCATTATTTTTGAAAAATGTACAGCTTGCTCCTATGTGACTTGAGTTGTGTGATTACACACTCTCCTTTAAAATAAGTTTTCTAACATTCTCATAGCATCACATATCCTGTAAAGTAATCTTAGGTTTAGGAGCTGAATGCTGCTGTGCAGTTTGTACTTTATTCTCTTTATCCAAAAAATCTTGTGAAGGCCCTTCTTGAGGCTTTATTATTGCCAATTATGAAGAGTGCATGACTCACAAGGGAGTTGCTTAATGCTCTGTTGATGTGATTACTCATGACTTGTGAGATTTTAAACTTGCTTTACCTGTATACATGAAGCACTTCCCTTTTCTTTCTCCTTTCATGGCCATGTTGCCTTATTAAAGAAAGGAAAGGGCACTGTTTATGTACCTGGGTACTGCTTGTTAAATAAAATAGATGGCCTCTGATGTCATTTTGCTATTTGACTGCATGGCAACATTTCAGTCTAAGAAATGTTTGAGTGAAAGCAGTGTTTTGTATTAAGCTTTTCAGTATGTTGTAAAAAATGCATCTTTTTATTTCAAAACACAGCTTAAACTGTTGTGGTTTATTGCAGTAATAAAACCTCAGAACAATTTGAGTAAAACATAAATGGTTTATTAGCTTTAAGGTAGTAAAAACTTTGTTCTTTGCCTAAGCTGTTGCTGTAGCTGACAACCATCAGTAGTTACTGATGGTTAATGATGATTAATTTGAGGCATACTTAACAATATCCTCTACTCTTGGAAGGACTATGGTTTTAATGGCCTCCCACACTTTGCGTTAGTCTGAGCAAGATACAGAACTTAGATGTGTCTCAGACATTGTATCGTCTTGGTAAATAACTTGATTCTAACTCTGTCTTCTCATCTCCAAGTCATCTTTTTCAGCCATCTCAGCGGTTGTATGAGTACCACTCATAGTTTCAGAAGTGCTTTGACATGCTTAGACAACACATCATAGTTTTTGCTCTTTCCTCCTATGGTTCATTACTTTCCAAGATGGAGCTATGCTCATGACTGGGATGATTTTTGTCCAAAAGCAGTGTGCCTCATTTCTGCAAGTAACATCAGTTTCTTCACAGATCTTCTGCATCTTTTGGACTGAAGGCCTACGATGATGAGGCACTGCTGTGTTCTGGGTCTTGCTTTTGGGTAGTTACAATAGAGCAGGCTCTGATAGCTGAGTGCATGTTCCCACTCTGCCTCTGTCCTTTGATTACTGACTTCTTGGGACTGTTTTCAATGTAACACCCAGGTTTTCAGAGTATGCCTGTTTGTGGCAAAACGGGATGAACTGGGGACATCCGCCGTGCTTCACATGTGGTCTTGCATAATGCTTGTTGCAGAAAAATTCCCTGTGTCCTTCATTCCACCCAACAGCTTTACAAAATAACATCTGTGCATGCAATCACCTGCTCTAATTTGCTTCTGCTGTTGCAATTGGTTACAAGGCGCAAAGTTACAATACAGACTCAGTGCAAAATAGAAATAATAGAGCCTTCTCTACTGAATGAAAGAGCTGTGAGTTTGGTCTTTCAGGCTGTGCCTCTTTAATGTGTTCATGCTGATTTAGATGACACACTGTAATAAGTGAGATCTATTAAAGTTGGCTGTCATGTCTCTGTCTTCACTCTTCTATGTTTTTTTTCCAAACCTCAGCTGTTTAATGTTAATTTTCACTTACTAGATATGTAGCTCAGGCTGAATTTTTTAGGAAAGAGTTCAGTTATTTTCAAAAATGAGGCTAGGAAAACCAAATTATTTTGCCCATGCAGGCATCTTCCTTCCTCTCCCCAACCCTCATTCCTGTGCTTGGTGTATGGTCTTGAAAGATGGCGGTGACGTGATGGCTAGGAGTTTTTGTGTTAAGGACACACCTTCTGCTTTCCATGTTTAAAATCTCTTTCAATTTAGTCTTTCCTTGGGGGGATAGAGGAAAGGTCACAATTCTGCACATGTTCAGTGAAGGCTGTTTATTTTTCACACTCGGTTATTCTGAAGGTCTGACTCCATGTTGAGTGGTAAGGTGGTTCAAGAACTGCATTTTGGGAGTACTGAAAAGAATAGCTAGGTCTGAGGAGGTGCTTGAACTGCAAGAAGCTCTCTGACGCTGTCACTTAACAGCATTCATGGCTCCTGTGGAAGAAGAATCAAATGTCAAGTGAACTAGTGGGAGTCAAGGAGCATGCTGTTGGTAGGGAGGTAAGGAAGAAGATGACTTCTTGTGATACTAAGGAGAGACTGAGAGCCAGTGGGAGAAATGGGGACGAGGTGAGAAGATGAGGTAGATAATCATGAGGAAGCAAAAGACTTCAGCAGAGAAGAATATCCAGGAAGAAATGGGAACTGATAACTAATCAGATAGAAGAAACGGAGGAGGAAGAGGGAGAACTTTGTCTGGAAGGAAGCAATGTGCAGTAGGAGAGTAGGAACCAGCTGAATAAAGAACAAGGGCAGGGGAAGGTGGGAGACTGAGCAAGGAGCTTGGGTCACAGACACCAAAGCAGATGAAGAACATGTATGCGATATACTGAGGGTGAAAAAGAGAAATCAATCAAGACAGGAACCATGGGAGTACTGGCACTGGGTGGTAAAGAAATGGAAGCTTGAAGTTATGGGGAAAATACTAAGAATGAAGTGAAATCTGGGGAGATGAAGCTGTGTGTGCAGTATCACAGAACAGCTGCCCAAAGAGGGAGGTTGCACTCCTGTCATCATGGTTCTTTCAGTCCTCTGCTTTCCATCTTTAGTGCTGCTTGAGCTCTTCCA
Source organism: Ciconia boyciana (assembly GCF_034638445.1). Taxonomy (NCBI): domain Eukaryota; kingdom Metazoa; phylum Chordata; class Aves; order Ciconiiformes; family Ciconiidae; genus Ciconia; species Ciconia boyciana. The sequence continues at coordinate 57,026,313 of NC_132935.1, forward strand.
CAAGGCAGCTCAGAAGCAGAAGCTCAGAAGCAGCAGAAGCCTGTTGAGCAGCCATCAGATTGAATCGTCTCACAAAGGGGTCTTGGGAGAGCAAACTACTGGAAGTGGGGGGATGTGTTAATGGGGGGAGTAGTGTGACCTTCCCCACGTGGCAGTAGTGAGCTGTGGAATCTCCTGACAGATGAGAACTGCATAGGTGAAGAGAAGCAATTTAAAGCAAGGAGCCTGCTGCAGTGGAGAGGCAGGACTGAAGCAGTAACAGTTTGGGAAGAAGGGGTCAAGTCTTAGTGGGAGAAGTTGTTAGAGGAATCAGCCTGTTAGAAATGTTTCTTCTCAAAATGCTGAGAGGATCCATGATTTTTTCAGTCTCACCATTTACTGCTGTCAGCAAAAATTTGTAAAAGCCAGAGGAAAGGCGCAGGTTTGTATGGCAATAGCACATTAACGTCCATTAGTAAAAGTGGAAGAGGTTTTTGCAGTAGGCCTAAAGGCTCTGATTCTGCTGGTAAGTCTTGATATAATTTGAGCATGGTGGAATTTCTCCCTTATTTAAAGGCATAGGAAATTACACATATAGGAAAGTAATGCTTTCTTAAAGTTGTACAATAAACAAAAAGATATGAAACGTAAGTACAGTCTTAATTTGTTGCATTTACAGATATGCACCATTATCTTTTTTTAGTTAGTATCTCTACTTTACCCAGCATAAAGAATGAACAGTATTAAAAGGCTTCATAAATATGTTGTTTCTCATCATCATGCTGTGTCTTACTGTGCCCTATTCAAATCCTGATCTGAGTAACTGTTAATTTCCATAAGCACTCTGAGTGATCTCCTGTAGTAAGATACTTTGTTTCATACATACATCAAATTTTCACTGTTCTGCATACAGAGAACTGAAGGATGAGAGTTTTAAAAAAAGCAAAACAAAACAACACACACACACACACACACACACACACACACACTCCCCCCCCCAATCCCCAAGCCCACTTAGCTGGACACATTTGTGATTATTAACCTGGCAAAACACAATGCCATATTATGTTTTTCTGTACCAATCTGTAAACAAGACCGTAGGAGTTGAGTAACTGAGTAAAACACTGCTAAAGAATGTTGTGGAATGTATGGGCTAAGTCTGGCTTCATCCTGGGAGCTCTGCTGGGGTCCAGAGGCAAAGCTTCTGTGTCCTCGTTTTCCAGGGTGATGTTTATGTGCCTTTGCAATGACATTGTCTTTTCCCTCTGTGCACTTGCCCATCTTGCCCACTGTAGACGTGGACTGATTTGTAGGTGTGGTGCATCCTGTTCACTTAAAAAGATTATATGTAATATTTCTAATTTCATTCCATGGGTTACTGTTAAAATACTGTCTATTGTTTAACAGCTTTTGGTAGATTTTTGGTGGGGTGTTTTGGGTTCTGTTTTTTGGGGTAGTTTGGTGGGGTGTTTTTGGTGGATGAAATGCAAACGAGTGCCGTGCAGGAATTTTACAGATCATTCTGATACTCAGATGAGATGCAATAGTATTGACAGTCTGTGTCACTGGTAATATCGAAAATGCTTGTATAATTGAAAGTTTTAACTTTTGTTGATATCTGTAAGTGTGAAGCTTTAGATACCTGGATATTTCTCCTAAAATGTCTTATTGGAGCAGTCCATTTACTTGGTTAAACACAATATCAAATTAGCATAGCAGTGGAGTATTTGATATCCATTAAAAATATAACAAAACCCAACAAGCATGACAAAAAAAAAAAAAAAAAAAAAAGGCTGTGCCTCATGTTAATGCTATTCTCTTTTACAGAGGTTTTCTGTTTTTGCATAAGAAGTTATAGTCTGGTTTGTATGATGTATCAGGAGTTCCTGCTTAGCCAGTATGTATCATTTATTTCTCTGAATGAAGGTTTTATAAAATACTGGCTATCCATGATTGTTTGCCTAACTTAGCAAAGGGTTGACTACTTTCTTATTAATTGTAATCTATACATCAACATTAAAAACATCATCTATACATCGACAAGCAGGAGTGCCAAAGGGGACTGCGGAGTCCAAAGGCTAGTGCAGAAGCCACAGCTATTATATCTGGATATGCTCTTGTAATAACTAAAATATTTATGGAAATAGGTTTGATATGGCTGTTGTGTGTAATCTTATAATGTGTTTTAATTCTGTTTTTTTGAGGCCATGGCTACAAAATCACCTTGATCTCTTTAAGTCTGCAGTGCAGGGCACCTTCCCCCAATTCTCTCAGCCTTCCTTGTGCTTGCCCTGATACTTGTATGGCTGCATAGAGAGCCAGGCTACGGAACTGATGTAGCTTTAAAATAAAAAAAATATCTTTTTCTTCTGTTTGTCTTCCAATAGATTGGTTTCCTTTCAGCAGCAACACAGCAGCACAGATTTAAGTTGGATTAAAGTTAGCATGTAACCATGACTTGACCTCTCATCCAAGTATACCAGTGGGTGTGGGAAATAGCTTTTTTCTGGGGTTTGCTCTATTTCTATTTTCCTTTCATCCCTTGAAAGAATGGCTCATATCTGAGGGTGGCCATTTAGACACAAAGGGCCAAATTCAGCAAAGCAGATGCTGGAGGTATGATGTCCCATACAGCATATCTGTTCTGTCAAATTTCTGAAATTTATCTGTGCTAGGAAGAGTTTTTTGCTTACGAGTTCCATTGCTGAGAATTTATGTACTGGCTTCCTTCAGCAGTTTTCATCTTAGCTTTTATTTGGCCATAACTCTCAAGCAAACAACGTACCAGCATCTGGGTGCAGATGACCTGATATAGCCTCTGCAAATGTCAGGTTGTTGTTGTATACCAGAAAAACTTAATAATTCTTTTTTTACCGTCTTTAATTTGCATTAGCATAATTAGAAGATGGATTTGACTTTAGGACTTCCCCCCCCCCTTTTTTTTTCTCCTTATTGCAACAGGCTAGGCAAGTTCTTATTTGCATCTGTAAAATATGCTTGGGAAAGATGAAAATGATCTTTGCCTGAAGTGCAGTGCTCACAAATGCTCTCAGCTTCCAGACAGACCTATTTTATGTAAAAAATTTAAAGTTAGGTAGCTATTTATTAATAAATATTACCAATTGGTATGCAAGCTGCCTATGAATTTTGTAAGAATTATTTCAAATGTTAAAATATTCCGATACTTAATATACAATGTTTTATATAGGATAAAGTAGAAATGGCTAAAATAGCAGCTCTCTTACTATGTTAATATGGCTTAGGAGTTAATGGACAGATTCTGCAAACACTGAGCTTAGGACCTGATGTTATTTTACTGTGTCATGACATAAGTTGGATTAATTGTAGAAGGTGTTGCTGTTTGTTGTGTTTTCAAGATAGAGCTCTAAACGAGGTGTTCTGAAATCCCTTGCTTAAAATTGTGTGGCGTTTCTTTTTGTTTTCCCCTGCTGCAGGTGTGATGGACAGGTAGCAGAAGATTTCACTTTTGATATCAGGGAATCAGAATGACCGAGTGCTTCCTGCCTCCCACTAGCAGCCCCAGTGAACACCGTCGGGTAGAACACAGTGGGGGTCTTGCTCGTACTCCCAGCTCTGAAGAAATCAGTCCTACAAAATTCCCTGGATTGTACCGCACCGGTGAGCCTTCACCACCTCATGACAGCTTGCATGAGCCTCCAGATATAGTATCTGATGATGAAAAGGAGCATGGGAAGAAGAAAGGCAAATTTAAGAAGAAAGAAAAAAGAAGTGAGTAGGCAACTTCTCTTATTTCATGCTTATAATTTCTCTTTCTCTCTTTCTTTCTTTCTTTCTCAGAATTGCTTAATATTCCCAATGGAACTTGTTTAGGTGTGAAGGAAGTTAACTTGTACAAACAGGCTTTGTGCAATACCTGTTTCTCTTCCAAAAAACCCCACACCTTAATCAAAAAATGGATTTGTCTTTTGTTGTCCAGGTACAGGTGCCAACCACGTGCCCAGAATTACTAATAAACATGTTTATCCAAAACCTTTAACAGTGCATTGGTAATTGCCTGGCATGGGGTTCTTCTAATCTCATTATCTGTTCACATTCTAAGTGGAGGTTTTCAAGTGTATTTCCAAATAGATGCTTTTTGAAATTGTAGCTGAGGTGCTAGCTAAAATAAAACTGTAAGTTTGACCTGAATTTTGTACTTTTAAATTTGGAAGTCATTTTCAACTACTTTGACCCTTTTCCCTTTTGTCTCCCGTATTCAGAGTTTGCTGTTGTGTGCCATCTCAAGTTTTCATATGCACACTACATCATTATTTGAGGAGTAATGAAATCTGTGTCCTTTTTTTTCTCTAGCTTCTCAGTTTAGTCTGATCATGCAGTTTCCTCCAGCAGTGCCTGAGTATTATTGCAGTGTTCAAAAATATGCAAGCCAACATCAGGATCTGAATTTACTAGAACAGCTAGAGTAAAGGTTAGAAGAAAGTAAAGCTTTGACTATAGAATCCATTCTTTGTCACTGTATCAGTGTCCAGAGTGGAAGCTTTCATTTAAAAAGCATACTCCTCCTCCAAAACAGCAGAAGAGAAATCTTACTTCCTGCATTTAGATTTGTGCAGAAAATTTTGTAAACGTGAAACAGTTTTTATTCAATAGTTTTTCTACATATTCTGAAAGAACAAAGCACCTGGAAATACTAAGCTGATACTGAGCACTCTCAGTACCAGAAAGATCCTTACTGTCCAAGTCTCTGAAACATAAATATCACAGTCCAAATGTTAGTACTTTTTAAACTGACATTTGTTTTAGCAAAATCTTGAAATAATGTTCATCTTCTACAATGCCTGTATCTGTGATGCCTGGAAGTTCTGGATGCAGGTGTACCTTGCCACTTCTTATATGTGAAATTTGGAAGATCAAAAACAACAAAACAGCACACAATATTCTGGCATGTTAGGATGAATATGGTGACTATTTGTAATATGCATGCACATATTTAAATAATTACTCTTTAAGAATTTGCTGCCACTGCACTGCTTTTAATCAAACCTATTTCCTGGAATGCAGAATTTGTTTCTACCACAGTTTAGAAGGACTATTGTTATTAATTAAAGACTGTGTGCATAAAGGATACTGTAACTCAAACATATATTATCCTCCAGGTAAAACCAACAGTTTAAATTCATGCAGGTTTTAAGAAAACTGATTCTTTAGGTTTTTCCTAATGTAAACAACATTAACCTAATACAGAATATTGGATTGGTGATGAAAATTCATGATTGATTGTATGGGTCTAAATTCAAGCTATTAGTAGCTGTTTTTTTCTTCTTTGCAAATCAGCTTTCTGTTACAACTCTGGATTAGACACTTCTAAATTTGGAATTGTTAGAAGTCGGCATTATACGTAGTGTAGGTTTCTTTGGGGTGTAATTCTGCATGTCTCATGGTGATAGTCTAACTGAAGGCTGAATAGGAAAAATGCTTCTTCAGCAAATATGTGCAGGTCTGTGCACATTAGCACTGTAACAGCTTTCTTCCACAAGTCGTTACAGCACATTTTATAGCTGATATAAAGCAACTTTTGTTACTTAAAAGAAGCTTTAAAGGTATGAAAAATCCTCAAAAATGCACAATGTAGGAAGAATCAAATTCTCTCTTGCAGAGAGAATTTGTAATATAACAAGCATTCCGCATTTCTTAGCTCTAATATAAGTACATCATAATTATGGTCAGGTATGAGGGTAAGTTACATACAAAGCTTTCAGTATCTCTTGTACAGTCCAAAAATGGTCATTATTGTAAATATACCCTGAACAGACATTCTACTTATGTAAATTACAAGGGCTCTTTGCAGTTGCTTAACATGGTTGATTTCAAGAGTTCCCCTTCCAGCTTTGCCTTTTGATATTCCTTCCGTACTTTTGCTTCTTCAGTTTCTTCCACCTTTTAAATTCTATTGCATGTGTTCAGATTGTTTCTTTTCCCTTTTCTGGCCAGCTACTTTGATTTTGGACAATACACAACCTGCTATGGTAATGTAATTTGGGGTTTAAACAAATATAATTGAACATTTCAATGAGAAAGACATGTGTTGATATTAATTTATGACAGAGTGAACGTTTGTTGAACTTACAATATTAGTGAATTAATGACAAGGTCATTTAAACTCCTGAATGTAACTTAATCCTACAAAGATTTTGGGGTATTTTAATAATACTCTAAATATAAACTTCAGAAATGCTTGAAGAAGAGGAGGGTATGTGGAGAGGGAAGGATAAACATCCCAAGGTTACTCATTTTAGTTTTTCAGGTAAATACTTTTTGCTGGAGTAATACACTCTTAGCTTCAGCATTATTACCTATTTCAAAAAAGTATTTTTGTATGCTAGCAAGGGATCTTTTTTCCAGTGTGGATAATATAATCATTTGATATTTTTCATGTTAATGGCAAAAGCCTAATAATACACAGCAGTTATCCTGGGGGAAACATTCTAAAAATTTTTTGGAGGTGATAGAAAATTAAATGGAATATTGTTTTTTCATGTGGAATAACAACTACTGGAAAGAAGTTTCAGCCACTGATTTCTATTCTCCACTCCTCTGTGACAGCCTGAGTGTTGATTAGCTGCAGAGTGAGTTAGATTAGGGGATTTCTTAGGGGTTAAAATTAGTTTTCTTTTAACTGGGATAGTGTTAACTCAAATCTGTTTCCTGACTCAAAACAACCTTTGTCCATGCAAGAACTTGGGCTGTGGCAGCATGCGAGCAAAAACAAATTTTCTTTTTTTTTAAGCAGTAATGTTTTATATGAGACAGTGACCAGAGTAATTGATTTTTTTAAAAAAATTGTTAACCTTCTGTCAGTAATCACATGTTGATAAAGTCATAAAATATGCGGTTCCTTGCAAAAGAAAAAGGTTCTAAGTAATACTTCAGAAGTACCCATTAGAATTTCTGTAGATAGAGGGTCTGTATGTAGTAGATCTTACTCTGCTTATTCATTTTACCTCTGAGATTCATACCATTGGACAGGATGCGATCAATATGCAGCTAGGATTTCTTGTTTAGAATAATTTTTGTTTTCTTTACATAATTCTTGGGAAAATGGAGAATTGGTTGAATTGTAAACTAAACTATCTTGTGAAAGGACAGCAGTATCATTGATATGAACTCTTCCAAAATTTTCAGGAAATATTTTTTAAGACCAAATCCCTAATGTGTTGGGCAGGGGGTCCTATATGTTCTGTTGGGGTGTAGGTGAGGGCTGAAATATTCCTACTGTTAACTTGGAGACCTTCTCTGAACAATCTTTGGTCCAAATTGGGTATTAACCTTTATCTTCTTCCTCTGAGTTGCGGTTCTAGTGATCTGCAACTCTCTGCTAGGTACCACCAGGTGGAAGATACCAGCCTATTCTCTTTTCTGCCATCGTAAGGGATTTTTCTCCAAAATAATTTCTGCTCAGGAATGTGGACATCCAGCAACCTTGCAAAAGCTCTAATAGTATTCCCAGATTTTCCAGGTAGAGCAATGACATGATAAGTTGTCTCTGTGCTTATGATCCTTCGTTTCTGTGCAGAGTGCTAATGGAGATGGATTCTACAGTAGTGGTGGATACTACATGTCTATAGCAGGAGGTCTGTTAGAAATTGTAAGGAGGCCATTGTCATCCTACAAAATAACCAAGTAGCTGCTGTTGCAAACAAAACATTATTTTTACTAATCTGGTGTGTGGAGAAGCTCTGAATACAGTTTCCAGATCTACAGAATAAGAAGTTACTAGAATTTTCTACCTGTGATAAACATTAGAGGCCCTTCATATTTATGAAGGGTTTATCTTTCTGTGTTGCAATGGTTTATCTTTCTGTGTTGCAATATCCTATTCTACTGGCAAATTACTACATATATCTATATACTACTGTGTATATTTAGCAAAGTACCATTTGCAAATAGTGTAAAAGTCTGCCTTTCAGTGCCAGTAATTATTTTAAATCAAAATCAAGTAAGGGAAATTTCATATTTCAACTTCATTTGCTCTCCTTGCATAGCGTTGCGCAGTAATCTGAATGCAGAATTTGTTTGGGAGTGCTGTGCTCGCATCAGTGAGTTGAATGTGTATTAAAAGCAAACTGATCTAATTGAAAGTTGGATAGTAAGTGTCGGTAGTGTCTGTAAGTTTAAGTTTCTGTTAATAATAACAATACATCTTGTGGGTGAGGAGAGGAAATAGAAGCCATCTACCCAAGCTCACTATGCATCCATGTGTGTCTTACCGTTCGATTTAGAAATGGTGTACAAGTTGATGGCAATCCCTCTGACAAATTGAAATTAGATAACTAATGATGCTAGCATTGCACATCGGTCTGTATAGTCATATTTGATCTACTAATTCTTCCATATGTAAAAGCGATCCATGTTTTCTTTCAGTGAATTAATTACAGATGCATGCAAATTTCCCCAGGGAGCCAAAATCAGGTGTAGAGGTATAAATGACTTAAAAAACTCATCAGAGACCTGATGTGCAAAACGTATCTTGTGGTAGGTTTCATAAGCGGCAGTTCTACATAATGCAGCCATTTGTGTTTACGATACATAATATAGCATGAATGTATAGCTTCGTTGTAAGAGTGCAGAAGTATTCCCAAGTATGCAGACTGATAGAAACATTGGCCTCGCTGCATAACAAAGCTTTTAAGCCTGTAAGTTATATTTTTCCAGAGTAACACTGGAACTTTTTTTTTTTATTATTTTTAAAAGAGGTTTTAATAATTTTCAGGAAGATAAGGGCTACACCTGCAGCATCACATTTAAAGTAACTGCAGTGAAGGCATGCTTGTGGAAGGTCTAAGAAAGCCCGAGCAAGGAACTGGCAAATAGTCCAGTCGTTATGCTGGTGGAATTGGAATATTTATTAAATTAGTACTGGTCTCATATAGGTGCAGGAAAATGTCATTAACATACATTAGAGTGATGGGAAGATGCAGACTATTAGTATTAGAAGTCTTGAGGAAAAAGTGAGCAGAAATATCAGTTTACTAAGAGTAGGTAATACTTCTTTCCACCTTTAAAATTACCCGATTTGTCAAGTGCTTTCGATTAATTTTTCTTCTGCATAGATTTAGGTTGTTTATATTTCAATATATTGTATCACTGGTGAAAGGGATACAGTAATTTTATTACCAGAAGTGTGGTAAAGAAAATTGGGCTACTCTGAGACACATACAAACTGCCTCTTGGTATGGGTGGGAGATTCTCTGTGAATCTGTAATTAGTATATATTTCTAAACTTTATTGACTTACATTACTGAGACAAATTAAAATAGGCTGGTTTTGTATTTAACTTGCTCCTTCATGTCTTCTCATGAAGTCAAGAAATACCAGTTCAGTAATGTGCTATTGCTGGTGTTACATTACCACAGGTCTAGAAAAGCACCAAGGTTGTGTTGCAACATGGAGTGTTGAGACATATAAGGCAGGTGCTCTGTTGGCGACACTGACCTCCAAGCTTGGGTCCCCTGTGCTGACCCAGAGGACGTGCTGACGCTATTCCGTGTGTGTGTGGGGGGGGAACCCTACGCTGTTCAACTGGGAGCTGTTACAGCTACCCAGCAGGAAAGATTGAGGGCAGATTGTTCTGAGCTCTGGTGAAGATTTGGCTTTCTGTTTGGAAATTACATCTGTGAACCCCATCTTGAAACTCAGTGCCAGCCCCATCTCATTCTCATAAAACATAATGGTGATGTGTGCTCCTCCTTTGTCCCATAGCTGGTGCATCAGTGGTTTTTTCTCTATCAGAGTGAAATTTTAATCCTTAGTTTATGCACTGCAGGTTTCCTTGCCCATTTCTGGGTTTATACAAAGAGTGAATGATGATATAGCCAGTAAACTGGGAAGATGAGACCTGGTTGCTGGTCATCCTCCAATTAACATTTACCCCATGCAATGCTACAGGCTTGGGGAAGAGTGGCTGGAAAGCTGCCCAGCAGAAAAGGACCTGGGGCTGTTGGTTGACAGCCAGCTGAATATGAGCCAGCAGTGTGCCCAGGTGGCCAAGAAGGCCAATAGCATCCTGGCTTGTATCAGAAATAGCGTGGCCAGCAGGACTAGGGAAGTGATTGTCCCCCTGTACTCAGCACTGGTGAGGCCGCACCTCGAATACAGTGTTCAGTTTTGGGCCCCTCACTACAAGAGAGACATTGAGGTGCTGGAGTGTGTCCAGAGAAGGGCAACGAAGCTGGTGAAGGGTCTGGAGCAGAAGTCTTCTGAGGAGCAGCTGAGGGAACTGGGGTTGTTTAGCCTGGAGAAAAGGAGGCTGAGGGGAGACCTTATTGCTCTCTACAACTACCTGAAAGGAGGTTGTAGCGAGATGGGTGTTGGTCTCTTCTCCCAAGTAACAAGTGATAGGACGAGAGGAAATGGCCTCAAGTTGCACCAGGGGAGGTTTAGACTGGATATTAGGAAATTTTACTTCACTGAAAGGGTTATCAAGCATTGGAACAGGCTTCCCAGGGAAGTGGTTGAGTCACCATCCTTGGAGGTATTTAAAAGACGTTTGGATGAGGTGCTTAGGGACATGGTGTAGTGGTGGTCTTGGTAGTGTTAGGTTTACGGTTGGACTTGATGATCTTAAAGGTCTTTTCCAACCTATAAGATTCTGTGATTCTGTGATTTGCATTTTTATATTAAAATTTACTTGGACAGGAGCAGTGCTACGGTCTTTCTCCATCTTCTGTGAAAGTGCATGTTTGGTAGTCTTAGGGAAGAGTCCAGGATGGGAAGGGTGAGCTGGTCAAACAATTGTAATTATTTTATGGCAGTTCCATGCTTTAATACATGTATTATAGTTATTTGACTATTAAAAGCTACCTTCCACAGAGCAGCCAAGGAGGCTTCAAAATATAGACAGCTCCTTGGATGTGCTGAAATAATGCTGAGAAACTCTGCAGCTTAATATAGTTTAGAATTGGAAGAATAAAAGACTGAATGTCCCCTGGTTCTTCTGCACAAGATCTTTCACCTGTAAAAATTACAGCCTATAATCTCATCTGTGATGCTCTCTCTTAGATTATAAGGTGGTAATTTTCCACCACCCAAAACTAATCACGCAGAAAGAACACTTGGCTGTTGGTGTGCTTCCTCACTTGGGCAGAGGCACTGCCGGTAGGTAGTGGAAGAGCCTCAAAGGATCTGTATAATGGGGGCTTCACGTTGAAGCAAAAGCTTGCTGCCCACTGCCATGGAGGACCTGGCTGGTGCAAAGCGCATGTAAAACATCGTCTTTGTTGACCAGGTTTCAGGCTTACTTTTCTTATATGGGGTACTGCGTATGTAAAATCACAGTTAATTGACTTGGAAGTTGTGTTGGTTTGTATGTTGTTGGGTTTGGTTGTGGGTTGGTTTTTTTTTGTTGGGTGTTTTTTTGTAATCCACCTTCAAAGATTTCCTTGTTCTTGCCTGAAGGATAGGCAGGGCTAGCTGCAGAGCTGTAGTTAGTAAAAGCACTGGTGCGCATTTTAGACGGCACTTGGTGTTTTGCACTGAAACAGTGTACTCCGCCCATGGACTTGTTTGAAGCTCTTGCATATGCTTTTTAAGGCAAATATGCAACTTCACTGACAGGTATTGTGTTAGCGTTACTGGAATTGTTTTATTCGTCTAGTGGAAAAGTAAGTGTGCTTGGGCACTTTTTTTTTTTTACTTGGTATTTTATTTGAGGCTGTAACTTTATTAACTTCATACTTACCTTAAAATTCATAATGTTCTGGAAGGGGATTGGGGAGTTAAGTGGCTGAAGCTTAGTTTGTTCTTAACAGAAGTTTGTTAGACTTATGTGTATGTAGTAGATGATCCTTAACAGCGACTCTTATACTGTTGATTACAGGAACATAGAGAAGTTGCCAGACAGTTGTTTTTATTTTGCATTTCCTTGACTATTAGATGGGAAACTAGCCCATAAGATGGACATTGCCATTATGAGTAAGTATATAAAGTATTAATTGTTTAGATTCTTCAGGAGCTGTGTGGCTTATCTTTGATGTGATTATGCAACCTTGATTTAATCCTTGTCCACTTAATTGTGTAATAACTAAAGGAGACCTTCTGAAGAGTCAGGCAGGCGCTATTTTTTAATTCATGTTGCTGCTTCTCTCTCCTCCTTACATATTCCTTCTTGTTCTCTCCCTGTTATATATGCTATCTAGAAACTAAGCAGACTTTAACAGCTGTCCTCTTGCCTTCTCTTCCTTTGCCTAATAGCGGAAGGTTATGCTGCATTTCAAGAGGACAGTTCTGGTGACGAAGCTGAAAGTCCTTCAAAGTTGAAGCGGTCCAAGGGAATACATGTCTTCAAGAAACCCAGCTTTTCCAAAAAAAAGGAAAAGGATTTTAAGATAAAAGAGAAACCCAAAGATGAAAAACACAAGGAAGACAAACATAAGGAAGAGAAACATAAAGAGAAAAAGTCAAAAGATTTAACTGCAGCAGATGTTGTAAAACAGTGGAAAGAGAAGAAGAAAAAGAAAAAGCCAATTCAGGAGACAGAGATACCTCAAGTGGATGTTCCAAGTCATAGACCCGTGTTTGGCATTCCTTTATCTGATGCAGTAGACAGGACCATGATGTATGATGGCATCCGCCTGCCAGCAGTTTTCCGTGAATGTATAGATTACGTAGAGAAGTATGGCATGAAATGTGAAGGCATCTACAGAGTTTCAGGTACTCTGGGCACACTGACGTGCAGGTTCCTAAGGTCTTTACTTGCAATTTTCTTATTTTACCATTTTCAACACCTAGAGACTCTGTTTATAGCTGCGTTAATTTTAATTATCCAAAAGACAATCAGGTAGCTAAAGTTAAGCAAACCCGTAATTCTGAAGTACCAGAAAAGTTGCTAATGTGGTGGCACTGCTTAATGGTAGTAAAAATACACTTGTTTTGCCCTTTTTTGATAGGATGGTAACAATGAACAAAATGTGTTGGTATGGCCAGCTTGTATTTTTTTCCTTCTGCATTAGAAATACAATGCTAGTTGATTGCAAAAGCAAAGATGAGATATAACCATTTTATTACTTAAGCTTCCCATTAAGTTGCTTTTTCCAGTTATTTCCATTGTATGGGGGTTTTTTTCTTAAAAACTTATTTTCTTTGAGCAAATACACTAGTAAGCAGAAAATACAAGTTTCACTATTTAAGCTTAGCAACAGCAGGCTAATTAACCATGGTAGTTGCGTAACACCAGCTTACATAAATGAAACATTGGTTTTGGTCACGTTAAACAAAACAGTCCCTTTATTTGTGAACTGCATCTGCAGTGTAACTTGTGTATTTCTGTGGGTATGTTTAAGGAAGCAAGAAAAGGAATTTGAGGAAACACCTTTGAAACAAGTTGCCTAGCACTGTAAAACAGTAATCAAATTATTTTAAAGGCTTCATTAAGCTGTCTTCATGCTGTCGATCTGCATGGTATTTGGTAGGCATGCATAAATACCACAGCAGCTTAAGCACTTTCTTCGTCTTGCCTATTGGAACGTTCTAGTCATGTGTTTTTTCAAGACACGATGTGTTGGGATTTTTCACAGAAGAAGGTGTGTTTTCCATAAATCATTTTTGATGTTTGTACTTTCTAGGTGTTCTCCAGTGCAATAGCACCCTCTTGTGTGTGTAAGATTGTTTAAATTGAGAGCTCGGAGAGACAGTTGCAGTGGCTTAACAACCTACCAGCCGCTGTGATGACTAACTTACTTGGACATATATTGGAGTATATTTTACCTGGCATTTACCATGGGCTGAGTGCACCCAGTTTTGCTTATTGCATATGAGCCAAGCCATGGCAGCACATTAAGTCGGTGTAACTGAAGTGGGTGTTTGAGCTTTACGAATGAAATTTCCCTGAGTTTGGGAAGATTGGAATGTCACTGAGTTATAAAAACACCTTACAGAAAATCTTGGCTGGGTTATTATGTGAACACACTTTTATTCATGCAGTGCCTCAAATCAAGAATCCTGTGTGAGATTCCTCCACTGAGGAGGGCCAGCTGGAAATCTGGAAACTAAAAAGTGTGGGTTTTGTTTTGACAGAAGAAAGTTGTTAGAGGTAGAACTTGTGGCACAATATTTGGGTCAATAACAAATTTGCTGCTTGGCTTAGGGCTGTATAATTGAACAGCCTGAAAGACACTGAATGCAAATACACAATTGATCTTATGTTCCCCTACCCTTCCTCACCCTATTTTATGTTCCTTGATGTGAGGGAATGCTGGCGCCAGTTCTGATTCAGAGGTTCGGCAGTGCTGTGGTTTTGCTTCATAGTAGTAATCAGTGCTTTTAGAAGCAGTGGTCACATAATTTTGAGTCATGGTTTTAACTTTTACATGTGGATAGCTTCTAAAAGGTATCCCTCAATTAGCTTAAATAGTAAGGAGAGGTGAAATAAATGCCATCTCAAAAAAAAAAGTTTAAATATAACTATTATCCGTTTACAGTTGAAGATTTCTCTTAATTCTTGATCTAAATATTTTAAGGAATAAAATCAAAAGTTGATGAGCTAAAAGCAGCCTATGATCGAGAAGAATCTCCCAACCTGGAAGAATACGAGCCCAATACAGTAGCCAGCTTGCTGAAACAGTACCTACGAGAACTGCCTGAAAATTTGCTTACCAAAGAGCTAATGCCCCGCTTTGAAGATGCTTGTGGAAAGAGCACAGAAGCTGAGAAAGTTCAGGAGTGCCAGAGGTTGCTGAAAGAGTTGCCAGAGTGTAACCATCTCCTAATTTCTTGGCTGATTGTGCATATGGACCATGTTATTGCAAAGGAACTGGAAACAAAAATGAGCATCCAGAATATTTCTATCGTGCTCAGCCCTACTGTCCAGGTACGTGCATCACACAGCAAGTGTTAGAGCAGAACTTCAGCCCAAGAAAGACTTCTTTGTAGGAATTCTCTTGCAGGCGGGAATCAGGTATTGTCTGACACAGTTAAGCTAAAGCACAACTTCTCTTTATACCTCGGGAACCTAAAATGCTGAAAAAGGGGGAACAAGACTTTCTGAGTGTGCGCTTGCATACTATGGTTATGATATTTGGGTGGTTATGAGAGTATTACAAAGACTGCTGTCAGGGTTTTAATTCTGTTGTGAACAGAAGTAATTTAATGTTGAATTCGTCCAATAATTCATGCAGATACACAATTTGTGGACTTGTGACTCAATAGTAATTTAGTAAAGACTATATTGTTGCTTAATTTTAATATCAAGCCAACGAACCCTGTCCTGCAAATAGATCTTCCTGGTGCAGTAACGACTTAGATATAATGGCTTTGGTGTCTGCAGTCAGATTGCTGGGGAAAACAACTGACTTAGTTTTCCAGTAAGATTTTGTGGTTTCTGGATTGATTACTTTCTTAATAAACATCTTGGAAGTACTTAATTTAAATACAGTTCAGAATTAGTCCTGTGTGTAATGGAAACATGGCATTATTGGGTGTGGGTCCTCTAGAAGAAAACCCACACTTTAGAAAAGCTTGGCTTTTTAATTATGAGTCTAGGTGGAAGCCCAGTAGCAAAAGGGCTGGGTATTATTCTGGCTAGTTTGCTGTGCCAGACGCTTTCTAGCTAACAAAAGAAGTAACAATTAATGTAAAACAATGCAGGCCCAATCATGTTTTGCTGTTAAGTAGATTTTAGTAATTAAAATGCGGGTAGTGACAGAATGCTAATCTTTCTTTCAGGATAAATTTTTGAATTCTAATGGAAGATACAGTATCAAAATAAATACTTGCTTCTGTCTCACGTTAGAACAAGGAATAGTGTAGCAGCTCCTTTCAAACTAGTTTTTCTACTATATTAAATCATCTGACTGAGAACTTGTAGAAAATACTTAGAGGCTGGGGGAGGGGAGAGAAGGTAGCCAGCAAGCAGCCATAGTGCAGTATAGTTGGTGTTCCCTCTTACCTGTTGCTATCAGTAACTACCTTTACATGAGTAAAAAGAAAGATTTAAAACATTTCTGTATCTACCTGTGATGGAAATAATTATGGTAGGTTAAGGCGTGTGAAAATTCTGAGTTTAGCATGAAAATGCCTCAGATAGATACACAGGTAAGAGAGACAATGAAGTGATTCCTTGAGGCCAGCACTGGGTCATTTAAAGTACCATTTTTAATCCAGATTTTAATCTCTTAGGACAAACTAACAAACACGACTACGACTCACAGAAAGACATACTAAAGGCTGTCCTGTTTCTGGAGAAAGATGCCATGCCTCACAGATAAAGATTATGTGAATAAATCACCTTAACCAATATCTTGTCTGTCCTCTCTTTGCAGATCAGCAACCGTGTCCTGTATGTATTTTTTACACATGTTCAGGAGTTCTTTGGGAATGTGACCCTAAAGCAGGTGACAAAACCTCTTCGTTGGTCAAATATGGCAACAATGCCAGCACTTCCAGAAACACAAGAAAGCATCAAAGAAGAAATCAGGCGACAGGTTGGCAATTACTTTAGTGGTTTTGTGTTTATCTTTGCCTTGGCTTTTATACATTCAGTAGTAAATTCTTGTAAGCTTGTAACTAACATATGCTTTTAATTGTATCACAATTGTCCTGTCACTGGAGACTGCTGGAAAGAGATGGGTGATATTCTTGCCCATTTCATGTGTGGAAAGTTTCTTTGGTCTTGTGATGACTATAGCTGTGTCTTTTGTGGATTGCTTTGCTAATTAGTTCAATACTTTTATGGTGGGCGGAAGGTTGGGAGGACATCCTGAAGAGCAATATTAAAGAAACCACACGCTTTAACTAGTGCTCGATCACGTGCTGAATGTATGTTACCACTTGGTGTTGGTTGATATGTCAAGCTTTGAAAACCAGAACTCCTAGCCTGTTGCCATGAAGCCAAAACAATTTTTCTTTTCAGTCTGCCCTGCTATGATATATTAAAGACACTAATTTCTTTGGCAATATTTCCAGGAGTTCCTACTGAACTGTTTACACAGAGACTTGCAGGCAGGGATAAAAGACTTATCCAAAGAAGAGAGACTCTGGGAGGTGCAAAGAATCTTAACAGCTCTTAAGAGGAAACTACGAGAAGCTAAGAGACAGGTGGGTAACTTTTCTATTTATTGGCCAAACATCTAAATAATGGATGAAACTTCGAGCATCATTCAGCCTTACTGTTTAACCTTATAGTTGAAAATACCATAAATGTGAGGTGGGTCTACAAGCACAGTCTGAGGGGGTTCTTCTAATGTTCAGAGACTGAGACAAATGTAGAGGGTCAGTATTCTCTGGGTTACAATTTAGATTTAGAAAGGATGGGGGCCACTCAGGAATTTTATTACAAGTTCCTGTCTGTGCATTCAAGTTTTAATTCTGCTCTGAGTTTTAGCTTGCAAACCCTAAAGAGAAACATAAAAGATACTTTCTGGAATCAACTTTGCATAATTTCTGGTATTATTTTACATAAGTCCAGTTACAGAGCTCTGAAAGTATGAGAATAGGAATGTGTTTTTAGGGAAAACTGGGCAATTAATGAGCTCATATAGCCGTGTGAACTGGAAATGCTTGAGTTTTGCTCTTCCATGTATTTCCACGGAACGTATAGAGAGAGACACATAGTCGGGGTGCATGTATTTAACAGTGCTTTGAATGCTTCTGTGGGTCATTTCACCACTACTTTTTTGAAGTATAAGTTTAGTCTGTTACACTTGTACCTAGGATGGTGTTCTCTGGGTGGAGCAGGTATCTTTATTCTTACTATTCGTACAACTTGGAACAAAATATCTGGGCATTCCCTAATTTGTGACAGTGCAAAGGCACCCAGTTAGATCAAACCACATTTCAACCTTTTTACTGCATATTTTTTCATCTTAACTTTATGTGGTTGAGGAGCAATTGCATTGTCTCTAGTTAGCTGGCTCTCCCCAGGGACAGCAAGGTCTTCACACTCCTTCACAGATGTTGATAAAAAAAAAAACCCTGTATGATTAAAAACTTAGTGTTTGACAGAGCATGTATTCATTATATGCTTAAAACAGTGTGTCCTGGAGTACCAAGAGGAATTACTGGAAGACTCACGGTTAACAAACTTCAGAAGCATTTTTTTTAAACCGTCATATGTCCCAGAGAAGGGACAGACCTTGCTGAAAATTTTCAAGACAACTGAGATGGTGATTCTAAATTTGGAAAATAATATGTTCAAAAAAAAATTTTTTTACAGTAAATAGAGTGATGGGGAAAACTGTCCTTTTAAACATTGTTCTCTTTCTCTGGCAGGAGTGTGAAACAAAGATTGCACAAGAAATTGCTAGCCTTTCAAAGGAGGATGTCTCCAAAGAAGAAATGAATGAGAACGAAGAAGTTATAAATATTCTGCTTGCACAGGTAGATGGCAGGCACTTACCTGTTTGTCTGCTGGTATTTTCTTGTTCCATAGCTTTCAGAAATATTAAAGACTCTCTTGTTCCTTCTAATGCAATGAGAAATTGAAAGCTTAAAGGGGTCTCTGTTGATTAAAATACAAGGCTTTGTTTTAATGGTAAATAAAGTAGGGAAGGAAAGCTGACTGCAGGAGTGAACCCAAAGCTGAGCAGACTCTTGTTAACAGTGGAAAGGAGACACTGTGCAACAACAACAACAACAAAAGTAGCCTTTGTTGTTAATGTACTTAGAAAGCACTTCCTAATCTAACCAGTTTTAATACTGTTAACTACTTTCCTGCTGATCAAAGGAAGCAAGGCAACTATTTTGGCTTTTTTGCCTTCCTTTGCTTCCCTCAGTAGCTTTGATCTTCTCTCCACTGTACTTTCCTCCTTATATTCATCTTCAAAGATGTATTTTAGAATTCAGTTTTTCTAGTTATTTTACTGGTTATCCAGAGCTTTCTGCTGTGATTTAAGGAAACAGGCAGCCAAACATGCCAGAATTTGGTGCGTTATCTCCACAACTATTCAGTACAGTGATCGTCTTGAGGATTCAGAACAGACATTGTTGGTTTTGAACTTACATTTGCTTTGAGGTCTTGATGAATCAGAGTTCAAAGGAGGCATGCGAACCACTTCTGAAAGTATTTCAGAGAACAGCATCATCTCATCACTTCCCAGGGCACACTTATCGTATGTTCCTGTAGAACATAAAGTCAAGGCTTTAAGTGAACTAATTGATCATTGCAGGAGAACGAGATTTTAACAGAACAAGAAGAACTGGTGGCCATGGAGCAGTTTCTGCGGAGACAGATTGCCTCGGAGAAAGAAGAAATAGATCGCCTTCGAGCAGAAATAGCTGAAATACAAAGGTAAAAGGGAGACTGCTTACATCAGATCTCCCGCCAGGAGAGCACTCCTTGATTAAAAGTACATATATGCTCTTCTGAAACAGTACTCTAAACTACACTTAAAAGCTTACCCTGCGAACATCACATTTGAAAGCCTCTTCTTTTTAGTGAAATCTCAGCAACTTTGGACCTTTCGGAATATTTTCTGTTAGTATAATGATGGAATTACGATCTAAAGGAAACTAGGCCCAGTGCACTAAAAAAATCCCCCTGGGAAATCACTGGTTTATTAAATTAAGCTTTGAAAGGAAATTCTGGGGGTTTTTTTAAAACCATTGCAGATTATTTAGTGGACGTAAGTTAACTCTTTTGTGCTGCTGCAGTTCTGGCAACCTTGAAGAAGTGTTTAAATCCGAGTTTGTCGTTGCTCTTTCAGTCGCCAGCAGCATGGCCGAAGTGAAACCGAGGAGTATTCTTCTGAGAGTGAAAGTGAGAGTGAAGATGAGGAGGAACTGCAGGTCATCCTGGAAGATTTGCAGCGGCAGAATGAGGAACTGGAGGTAAGATTTGAGTCAGTATCAATTGGTACTCTTCTCCTTAGTGGTTTAGTCTGTGCAGAGATGTTTGCGCATGTGCAAACTGGTGGTTTTGCATCTATTTGGCCTAGGCACGAAACCCACGTGCTCTGTTTTTAAATCACTGTTGTGTGCAAGTCCACGTTGCTGTCTGGGTTAGCAGCAAAGCTTCATTGTGCAGTGCTAAGTGGCCCCCCTCCCTACAGCAATTCTTTGTCAGAAGGAGCCCTGACATTTGTTTCCCTTAAAAGATAAAGAACAATCACCTGAACCAAGCGATTCACGAGGAGCGAGAGGCCATCATAGAACTGCGAGTACAGCTTCGACTGCTGCAGCGAGCTAAATCAGAGCAGCAGGTGCAGGAAGAAGACGAGCCAGAAAAACGCGGGGGTGTTTCTCAGCAGCAAAGAGACAGTGTCCTGGAGACAAAAGCAGCCAAAGAGCAGCCAAAAGCAAGCAAGGAGCAGCAAGTCAAGCCATCGCCAAGTAAAGACAGGAAAGAAACGCCAATTTGATCCGGCTCCTTGGATATGCATAAAATCAACTGAACTGTGCAAATTACTGTAATTTGAGTCAAACTGCACAAATTATTGCTGGCTGTGTACATTCTGTAAAGAAACTTTTCTTTTAAGCCCTGGAGACTTTTGTCTCTGACACTTGTGGCTTCTACTCATCAGACTCAGGTGAGTTTGGAGAGGCCAGAAGAGTTTTCCAGTTAGTATCAGATTATTTCAAGACTGGTTTCCTTCAGGTGATTTAAAATAATTCAGTAACAGTTTTATTTTTAAACCAAAATCATTATTTACATTCATTGGAGCAGAATGGGAAGAGCTCATTTTCCACAAATAAACAAAAACCCACCCACACTTACTAATTATTTGCCTTGTGAATCTATTCATCCTCATTCACCATTATTTCTGCTTATTAACCTAGTCACTTCTTGCTTGTGCCTTTGATACCTTTCTGATGCAGATTATATACAAGGGAGCTTTAAATTTATTCTGGGTTGGCTGAAAAGTCGGGAGACTGTGGGGTATAGTGTTTACCTGACATGCCCTTAAGCTTCATTTTTGTTCTGAGATGTACTGAATAAATGTAAAAGCTTGAGAGATGTTATTTATGTCCCTGTATGATGGCAATGTTCATCAAGAGCCGTTCATGTCTTTTAGCGATGTAGGTAACCCATTTACTCCTTTATAAACCACCCTCATCATACCTGTTTAAGATGGGCTGTGTTCACACTGCTGCCATACAGCCAAGAGCTTTTTCTTCATCCATTTTAAATGTTTAAGTCCCTTGGAGAAAGCCACTGACAGATGCTGCAGGCAGTGATGGGGATGAGTTATGTCACTTAAGATAGATCTGCCTGACCAAGCAATACAGCATTTCCCTCTGCAGCAATGCAGGTCACTTGTGCTTTCCAAACAAGCCTGAAGAACGATGCCAGCAGGAGGCAGTGGGGGTTCAGCAACAGCCTTGTGGGTTTTTTGTTGTTGTGTAAAAAACCAAGCAGCACCTGGGACTTGCTTTTGGTTTGGCTGTTTCACTGCTTCTACCTGCCGAAAGCCTCCAGCCAGGCTGGCCTTTAAGGGCCATTTAATGTTTCAGATACACTCATGAGACTCATCCATCCATTCATATATAGACAGCAAACTCCACAGAGTGCATATAGGCTATCATTTTTTAATCTGGATATTTATTTTCAGCACCTGTTGGATGTGGTTGTATTCTTTATCTATTGCACTGTTGTGAATCATTGGCCATGATTTGATTTTGTACAAATAATGCTTTGATATGTTACAGAAAACAGCATAGTATTTTTTTAAGATTTGGAAAAAAGTTTATAAACACAGAAAATGTGGTCAGATGACAAATGTAAACTAAAGCATTCTCCCTTGCCTTCGTTACATACATTTTATATTTGCTGGCAATATTTAAACCTTTTGTTTGTTTAATTCACACTAATTCCTATTGAATTGTCATGGATTTTTCTAATGTTCTTCAGACAAATCTCTTAATATTGGTTAACTTTTATTTTGTTAGGCTTGTATTTATCAAGCAAATAAATTCAACAGCCATTTGGAAGTAGTTTCTAATTTATCTGCTTCATAATGCAAAGGATAGTTACTCTTCTTGGGTAGCTACCTGCAGTTGAGAAGTTTCTAAGAAAAATGAATTCAGGCTTTCTTAATAGCAGCTCCTCTGAAAGAACATTGTCTGCAGCTGAACGTCGTAGAAAGCTTCCATAGCTTAGCTGAAGATCAAGTTTAATTTGATCAAATTAAAGATTTTAAGACTTTGCTTCTCTGTTACTACTAGAGATTTCAGTTGTGAAGGTAAACACCATCCTATTTATTCACATCATGACTTCCAACACATGAACAGTGTTTCCTCCTGCAGCCTTACAACGCACTTGAAGTCTGTCACCACTGAAGTCTTAAATGGAGGTGGAACTGCTGCTCCTGCAGTAATATAGCAACAGTCTGTTGCTATAAGTAACAAATATATCACCAGAAATTTAGTTTCAAAATGCCTGAAAGATGTTTCTTTGAAATTTTCTTTCACATTCTTTCAAATGATACATCCAACGATAAACACAGTTATTGATAAAACTCCTGTACAGCCTGTAGTGAAAATCCTAATGCTGGCCAGATCACACGCTGGTAGCACTGAAGCCTGGCAGGCCCTGGGAAGTCCCAGGGCAGGTGGCTGAGGCTGTGACAGCCTCTAAGCCCTGCCTAAAACCAGCCCCTTACAAGAGCACCAGGGGAGGCCATGCCCCAGCCCCTCTCCCCTGCCCTGCCTGGAGGCAGGTGGGGCTGGGAACAAGGTGGCAGCTGCTCCTCCAGCCCCCATAACCTCCACGAAGGGGTCTGGCTGCCCCAAGTCCAGTAGCAGCAGCATTATCCCAACACCAGCACGTGCGGTGCTTGTGGTGAAAAAGCCATGCTAGCAGCAGGGATTTCAAAGACTGCATGCAGCAGTTGCAAATAATTAGCTAAAAAAGCCAAAGCTAATTTCAAACAAAGTGGAAAGTAATTACAATACAAGAGTCTGAGTGTGTTGTTCAGATCACTTTATAAGCTGCTTTATCAATCCAAAGTGCCTCACAAAGAAATGGGTGAGCTGCAGCGCTCAGGCAATCGCCTCCCATGGTACAACAATGCCTGCACAGCAGGCCGCCTTCATGAAGTCCATACATGTCTTAAATAACCGCTTTATCTAAATCAAAGTATTTTAAACACATTTACATTGACTTAAAATAAGACTTTTTCCAACAACATACAGCTTGTATGTGCCGAGTGCAGCAACAGAACCTCTTTCAGACCCTTTGGACAAAATACCAGGCTTACCTGCCATGAAATGAAGAAACAACAGGCCTGCAATGTTAATTCTCGTGTTCGGGACTTAAAACAGTTTGATGTGGCCCATCTGCTTTCCTCTGGAAAATCTAAATGTTTCCACCACAGAGCATTACTTCAGAGAAAGGGGGGGGGGGGATGACGGGACAGGGAACAACTACATTCCTTACCTGTTTTTACAGTCCTGGAACAGGTTTTATCAAATCAGTCATTCAGAAACCCAAAGGAGCAAGAAGCCCCGTATGAACAAGTCACTGGGACTACACAACCCCAACACGAATCAGGAGACAAACCTGGTTTTTGCCAGCAGCAGGTTACCTGCATCTAACTGGCCACGTGACAGCTTTTATACTCGTAACTTACTGAAATACTGCAACTGTACCATGAGCCAACTTCAGACATCTTGCTTACCAAGCAGGTTTTTTTTCCTCCCAGTAAAGTCTTTTTACTCTAAAATAGCAGCCTGAAGTGAACTGTTACTTGCCTGAACAGTTGAACAGGGTGTGGGGGGGTATTTATTGAAAGAAGAGAAAAAAAACAAACAAAAGCCCCATGAGCAGTATTCCTCTCAGATCACATCCCTACGACAAGTCTAGAACCACCAGCTTGTGTCCAACACCTTGCAGGATTCGAGACGTCCTTCCAGGTTTCCTGGGCTCTGCCTTGTCTGCACCAGGCTTCCAACACTGGCTCAGCTTCGTTCTCACAGAAGCAGAAGCCGCCAGTTCTGGTGCGATTCTGAAAGGTTTCCTCTCCGGTGCAGGGAGGGATGTTGAAAGCCCTGCTGTGTGCCACGGTCCTACAAGGAGCCATCGGGGGTTCCAGAAATTCATCGTCCTTTATGGTGAAAGATAAAGGACCACTGCACAGGAAGCTTCCACCTCCATTCACTCATTCCAATACTAGCACTGGGGGGATTCACTGTTACCTCTGTGCCTCTTCAGATTAATGAGCTAAGGCTAATTTTTAAAGTCTACGTACTGAAGCCAAGAATTGTACACCTGACCATGTAAGAGTATTCTCTTTAAATTAAAATAAATTTTTAAAAAATTAACGCATCAACCTGAATCTCTGCCAAAAAGAGGTTTGACCAAGCTTAAGCTGTCAAGGTTTTCATTTTTCAGCATGCACCTCTGACTCACAGTGCTTCATCCGCAGAGGGAAAAATGCCTCTTCCAGACCAAATATGGCTTATATCCAACAGCACAAGCTCTCTGCAGTGTTCTTTAAGACACGCTCTGACAGCAGAAGCCAGCGGCACCGTGCTTCGTACCAGAGAACGGCTGTCAGCCCTTACTGTGCCAGGGAGACGAGGCCCAGCCTCGCTAGCACAGCCTTGGGCCGAGCCCCCGGCTGCTCCTCTATCTCGTCACAGATGCAGATACCCAAAGCGATGCCTGTCAGAACAGACCCCTGGGGTGCTCTGTGCCTCCAGCTCAGCGCTGGCACTTTCACTGCTGACCTGCTCGGACACAGTGGACTGGTACCAAGTTTTGTCTGGAGTTTCTTGTGTTGCTGACTATCTTAACAACGTGAACAAGAAGGTCTGCCAAAGGATTATGTTGCAAAGCATATGATTTTAACCGGACAACCCCACTCCCATGCACTGGAATAATTCCGCATCTGAACTACAAAACACAAGAGTTCTCAGTGCAGTGAAGTTACAGCTCAGGGCAGTGAGAGCAGCCCCTGCTGCCGGCTAGCATGCCCCAAGACCTGCCCTGGCCGTACCCTCTGACTGTACCAGAGCCATGACAGTAGCTGACAGCCCTTCTACAACTTCTACTAACCATATCTGAAAGGGGGGCCTGTGGGAAAGAGGAGGGCAGACATCAGGAAAAAGCCAAGACCAAAGGTCACTGCATCCTAAAACTTGTAAGGCTGTTCCTCAAGTCATTTTGACTTGTCAGCTGACTCCTCCCTAGATACTCCCAGATGCTCCTCCACATCCTCCCATCAGGGCTGCTCCATCCTCCAAAGCAGGAACGCACTGAGGCCACTGGAGAGACACCAGCCCACTGCAATCTGGGGCTCGTCAGCGTGGGCCTTCCCCTTCCCAAATCCCTCTTCCCTGCTGGACTCCCCGGTCCAGGAGAGGGACCGCAGCACTGTCCCCCTCACCCACAGCCTAAAGCTCCCCTTCGGAGGGGAAGGGAGCCGGCAGCACAGCCTCGCTTAGCTACAGCTCAGCAGATGATTGGGGCCATCAGCAGGTGAAGCATTTTGGTTTGACAGATGGGAATACTGCATCCCAGACTTCTGCACCAAGGAACGCCATTTGCCGACCAGCAAGAGGTCTGCCTGGGAGTCCCCTTCAGCTCCTGTTGCTGCACCCCCCCTTACACAGAACCTCACCCCGGTACTGTGAGCCGCCGCCTGTTTTATCACAGCATGGGGCCTTGAGGTAGGTTAGGGTGGAACATCTCTGCTGACAGTACCGTTTATGGGAAACAACATTGTCAGGCACAAAAATCCAGAAGGTGACTGGCAAAAAAAGAAAGAAAAACAAAACACAGAACTCCTCAGTCAAGAGGCCAGAAAAAACAACCATGAAATAAATGACCAATACA
This sequence comes from Ciconia boyciana, assembly GCF_034638445.1. Classification (NCBI taxonomy): domain Eukaryota; kingdom Metazoa; phylum Chordata; class Aves; order Ciconiiformes; family Ciconiidae; genus Ciconia; species Ciconia boyciana. Next base: position 57,052,039 of record NC_132935.1, read on the forward strand.
AGGGAAAAGGCCCAGCCCCCACTTGAGCCTTTGTTGTCACCTTACTCAAACCAAGTTTATCCAGGTTCATACTTACACAGGATGCCTGGATTGACTAAAACCAACCCTGAAATTTCTTTTGATGTTCAAAGAGTGCATGTCTCCTCTCAGTAGCCTTGTTAAAAAACATGCAGAGAAGTGTGCTCAGTACCTTCATTTTTCACAGCCATGATTCAAAACCACCTGCAGGTAATCCTTTTAAAACATTTCCCATACAGAAACATTACTACACCTCTGCAGAAATGGGTCACAGCATTTCAAACAGACGATGATCAGAGGGCTGCAAGATGTTTAAAAATCTGTTTGTCTCTAAGTCAGTGTATTTTAATTGGCTAGATGTAGTCCAACCTCAACAGCAACTGAGCCCTAAAGCATTCCCGTTACCTTGGGTTCTTCATTTATTTTTCTGATCTAAGTAAAAAGTAAAGTAAAAGTTAAGTAAAACTAAAAGGCAGCGTCTGAAAGCACTCAGGGGTGGGAGGGAAGAGAAGATCATGCACATCTTAAATGAACTTTCCCGTCAGAGTCTTATATTTTTAAGGCAGTCTATCAGTATGTCCTAACTCTGCATATAAATAAAAGATTAATCACTTTAAGTGTGCTTTCCAAGTTGTTGGAATGCCAGCACAGATAGGAAGATAAGCCTTTCCAGTCGGTATCAGAGAGGGGAGAACTGACATGAGAGAACAAGTGGAGTACAGAATCAGCTTTTGTCCATCTGCCAGTCCTCCAACTCCTCTCTCATCCTAACAAGACAGAGAGGTCCCCGGGCTGAAATCAGGAGCATTGCACACAAGTTTCCACACCAAAGGACAAGAGAACAAAAGGAGACCTTGCTGATGGGAAGGAGATCGATCAGAGCGTAAGAATGTGCTGAGCCACAGGACAGACTTCGCTGTCCTCCCCTCTCTGCCCTTCCACTACCAGTTCAAATCAGCCATCTCTGAACCCCCAACCTCCGACAGTGCAGAGAAAAGGGGGCAAGCACTAACACTGACCCAACGCAAAAACCATCACAGCCAGACCTTACACCTGCACAGGAGGGTTGTCTCTTCTCTTGCTGAGGTTGCCAAGCCCATGCAAACATTTATTTCAGTTGCGCTGCAAATTAGCCTGCTGTTCTGCAGTCCTCATGAATGCAGGATCTTGTCCACAGGGCCAAGAATTTGTGCAACAGCTACCTGGGACTTTCAAAACAGCAAAATCTGATTTCCAAGCGTCAGTCATGTTTTGGTTAAAAACAAAGTGCCCTCTAGAGGGTTCCAGACATTTGCCAGTTTTATTGGCATGAAATCTGTAGGAAAGCGTGGTGAGGAAACAGCCCTACCAAATCCTGACGCGTCTCTGGGGAGGAACGACTGAAGACAGAGAACCTACTGTGAAAAACAGCAAGCAGGAGAGAGGCAAACAGTGCTATAACTAGGACATGGGAAAAAAGGGATTTCCCATGAAGAAGCTCAAAGATGAGTAAGCCAAGAGATTAAATGGAAAACAACAAAAATGGCTTGCGAAGGACTGATTTGGTATTCTACTAAGGCGGTGGGGGTAGAGCTATGATACTGCTTTTGGGAAACTGTGGACCAACAGATGACGATTTGGGAGCCACCTCACTTTCTGCTCAAGAAATCCTGACCAAAGGAGAAATGAATTGAGATACAAAGCTCATATCTTTCCTCACAGGAGACACACCTGAGGGAATTCACCAGGACCTTTGGCAGCATTCCCAGAAGCTGCCCCACAGAAAAAACAGCTCCTTTTTTTGCCACTCAGAACTGAGATGCACATTTCCCCAAACCCCATATCCTTAGGGACGAGTTGAAGCTTGAATAACTGACATTGCTAACACTACCCACATGAGAAAATTCCCTATCCAAGTTAAGCAACAGAGACCACATCCCTCAGGCTGTAGAGCAAATGTTCTTGGGCAACGCTGAGAATAAAGCAAGTATTTCCTTTCCTTTCACTTCTTGGGAATCACCAAATGAAGCAGAAAAGAGGCAGACAGATCCATGACATGTTGGGTGAAGAAAAAAGGAGAAAGATAGCTATTTCTCCTCTTCCCTGAAGATGATCTTTATTTGTTACATGTCAGGGGAATTCAAGCACTCTGCAACTGAAAACAGTCTTCCTTTGGAAAAGCTCAAACTCTCCCTCAAATTCACAGGCCTGCACCAGTATTGAAGAAATACAGAATGGAGAGAAATAAAGCATCTGGAAGATGTGTCTCATTTTTCAACTTTAAGGTGTCTTGCCCTTAAATAACTAGAAAATACTAGAAAAGGGATCAGATATAATGCTTCATTTTACTGGACTAGTGGAACCGTACATTAGTACACTAACAGAATTAGGTTGGGACATGTTCACTCTGGACTCCAAACACTAGGACTTCTTTTAAGTCTCAATACTCCTCCAGTGAATACTGCACTTCATTCACAGTTAGAAGACGACCTGAAGCATGCTCTGGTCTGAACAAAGAACTGATCCCATTCACCTTAGAAATTGCACACATTACCTAACAACAATTCAACTCTCATTACACTGAGGCAAAAAACAGACAAAGGGATTTATGTACCCTGAACAAAATGCAGAAATCGACTGGACTTCAAGGCGTATTTCTAAAGTGGGAATCATCTGGCCTGGGAGAGGACTAGTTACTTTTAGTTGTTCTCCATATGGTAGCAGAGAGAGCTCAGAAATCCTCCTGCCTGAAGAGCTCACTGCTTTCTGACAATCTGTTGTCACCCAGACACAGTGCTGTCACACTGCCTAGTCCTCTAGGGATTTGCACGTGATTTCTGAACAATTATCATCGGAGAACATGAGGAACAGAAAACCTGATGAGAATATTACCTGTACTACAGGAAATTCTGCCCTAGGCATACAGTTGCCTTTTCAAATTTTAAGCCAATTTTGAAAAGGGAAGGGACAAGCAAAGGAAAAACCTAAAAACAAACAAACAAAACCAACCAAGCAAACAAAAACCCAAAAAAACTAACACTCCCCAACAACAACAAAAACCAAAACAAACCAAGCCAAAAAAAAAAAAAACAAAAAAAAACAAAAAATCAAACAAACCCCCCAGAAAACCCCAAACCCACCAAACTTCAAGGTAGAGATGACTATCTTAACCACCTCCATGGCCATGCTCAGGAACAGAAAAGCAGGCCTTTGGGGAGTAAATAGCAATGTTCCATTTACTAGAGAAGAAACTGCAGAAGAATCAGTTTTCCCAAGAAAACGGGGGGGGGGGGGGGGGAAGACACACCTGCCTGAGGCTGAACTGCCAGGGTATCAGGCACCTGACTGACAAATGAAAATGTTCTGCTAAAATACATTAGAGATAAGCCACCATAGCCATTTCTACCTCCTCAGGAAAATAAGCTTCACACGCTTCAAGTTCGGCAAGCTGGAGTAAAGGCGAATTAAGCAAGTTTCCCCTGGAAGACATAGAAGGAGATACTGTATCAGTCATTTTAAGTGAGAGGAAATGAAAGCAGTCAACGGACTGAAGGTAGATACAGGGCAGTCTGAGCTCACAGTTTCCTGTAAATCTGGACTGAGGTGGATATTCAGACTCACTTCAGCAAAGACACCATTTCACACTGGAGTGACAAGTTCCCAAGCACAACAGGGATGCTTGAAAGAGAATCTAGCAAAACCTCAATTACACAGCTGAAGTACATCTGCACTGTAGTATATTCCATCTCAAAATGCAAAATTCTTCACAATCATTAAGCAAACCCCTTTCCCCTGCAATAGCCATCAAAGTGTAAAGAACCAGGAAAAAAAAAAGGCCACTTAAATTTCAAACTTATTCTTTTAATGTCTTAAAAAGGTCACAAGATTGCTTTCAATCTTATTAATAAATTTTATTTGGACAAGTAGAGAACAACTTGTATCACAACAGCTTTAAACAACATGATTAAAGACTGCAGCACTCCAAGGAGGCTCACAGATATGTACAGTATATGAAGAAAAAAGTTGCACCTCAGAGCCGATCATGATCAAGTTAAAAATACCTGACTTAAAGTACATGTGCTAATAAATTTCCTTTAGGTCATGACCAGCATGAAAATAATTAGGACACAGGTACTCAGCAAAGTTTTCTGCTAATGGGTACAGCAATATGCTGCATTTAAGGATTAAAATCAAATTCTAGTTTAGTGTTAGCACTGAGCCCTTAAAGAGAAATCCAAATTTCTACTTTTCCCCATTTACAAACATCAAAGCTATTCCCACTTAAGGGTGTGCCCAGCTGCACACAAATCAAGTCCTTGAATGATAAAAACTTTTAGCGCTAATACTGGAGGTCTTACATCCCGGTATAAATCTGCCTTTCTGGCCATTTCATCTATCAGTTGCTACAGAAAATACTTGCTAAGTTAACTCCTCAGGAGAAACAATGCAGGTCTCTGGAAATCACATCCTTTCTACAATGAAAATGATCTGCCAATTCAAGTTTCATTTGTTCAGGAAGACAGAAGATTTAAGGCTTCGGTGGCAAAAATAATCCTCTGAGCAGTGTTTTTCTAAAGTCAAGCTGACACAGGTATGTTTACTTTTTCTTGACTTAAAATCCCTGGTATCAGGTTTAGATAACATCCACCTGTTAAGTCTGGCAAGAAATCTCTCCTTCCGAAGAGGTTGTCCTAGATCAACCATTTTAGAAGCATTTGAGGATAGTCTGTTTAAAATTTTTTAATTATAGCAACATTCAGAACTTTTTAATAAGTTGATGAAGCAGTGCTCATGGCATCATCTGCAATTTTGGTACTGGCAGGGTGTATGCTTGCAAAATATTTCACATCACTGTCATCATCCATTTGAAGCGCCATAATTGTTTGCTCCACAGCTTCTTGATGAGAGTTGGCAGAATTCAGAAAATATTCTGTAAAAGAAAATGCACAAGACTTACAGGAGGAAAAGACGGCAGGTACTTCAACGCAAACCTCAGCATACTATCATGAGGTTCAAAATCTCAGGAGACAGTGCACACGTACAGTCAAACTGGAATATATGAGCAGGCACACAATACACTCCTGAATAAACCTATGAATTCACAAAAAAAAAATCATTCCATGTTTCAGAGCACAGTTGCTCTAACAGTGCTGTCAGGGTACAGGATTTCTATGGTCCTTCAGTATAAATGTAAGCATGACAGACTCCATGACCAAACAGGAAGAAAAAACCCGCAAGAGACTCAGGAATGTACTTGTATTTGTGATGGAGGGAAGGTATCACAAACCCATGGCCATGCCACTCCATTTCACTGTCAGACTTGCCAAATAATTATCAGATAATAAAACTAAGATAACAAGAAATAAGAGTGGAAGAAGTTCCAACATCTAAATTTTCATGAACTACACAACACACGTTGCATAAAAGCAGCATAACTACAAACAGCTGACAGGAAGGGCGATTTAGATCTGAGGTTTAAAAACTTCTGAACTTATTTTTTAAATCTGCCTTTCACAATCTATCCACCACTCCTAACCATACACACAACATCTTTGAGGCAGGGAATACCTGTATTAAAAGCTTACATAGTGGCAATGCAGAATGGAGGTGGTACCATCCAGGTGAGGAACACAAAAATAATGAGGACAACAACAAAAAAACCAATACTACACAACAACAAGAAGAACAGTGACAGCCTTGGCACAGTTAACAAAGGATATATTACTGCACATCAGCTGATCCATCTTAACTGTCTATGCTTACTGAGAGTCTCCAGCAGGCACAAGACAGCCAGCAATAGCCTAGTTCTCACTGCGTTGGCATCCTTTGTGTTGTCCAGTGTTTTGAACATTTTGCATTTTTCTTCACACTTGCTATGCTAGAAACAGCAGTCCTCAAGCCCGTGTAGGGTTTTGAGGAATAAAGTGACCAGATCTGGATGAAGTATTCCAAGTGTGGACACTCCGCTGGTTTACAAAATAGCATAATATTTCTGATGCTATTCTCCTTTACAGTGCTTTGGAATCTGAGCACTGATGACTCTTCTGGCATCTGCTATGCATCAGGGATGCTTTCCTAAGCAAAGTCTGCAATTTGAAAGTTCCATGTCTAATTTCCCTCAACAGACTCCAGAGAAACTTTCTTCCCACTGCTACCATAAAATATAAAAAATGAACAGCAGCCATCTCTTCTCCCCTGGTGAGAAAACAGATGGTGGATTTGTATGGAAGGATTTTTCTTTTTTATCCTTGTTACACAGAACATCAACAGAATTTTTTTTTAACCAAATAAAAGGCACTGCTCAACAACTTCACAGTTGCTAGTTGTTCATTCGTGCTTTCTGTGCCCTGATGACACCTCTAAAAACTAGCTCATTCAGGGAAAATGATACAAAAAGAACAGGCTGGCATATAAGCAAGAACTCTTATTTCCCCAGCATTACACAACAGTGGCTCTGATACCACAACAAGGTTCATGGTTTCATCTCAGCCAGGATAACATTCCACACCAAGGACAACTGTAAAAGCAAGAGCAACCCACATCTTGTTGTTTCTTCTTTCCCAGCTGACCTGAGGAAAGTGAAGGGACAAAAAGATATGCAGACAGCCCATTTCAACTCTTTCTGACCACTAACCTTTCTCTAAAAGAGTTTGCTTTAATGTTTTTGCAAGCAGGACTCGAACATTTGGAACCCTGTCAGATGCCAAGTGTAGTAAGTGTGGCAACAGATGCACAGCAAACTGGTCCATGGGCAGGCAGTCATCTTCACTGATAGTCTGGCAAGAAGACAGAAGCAATTTCATTAGATTTCAGCACAGTGAGGATAAAATCCCAACACATAATCAGAGCTGGCAGATCTTATTACCTTCATAGCACAAATACAGTATGTAGTATCCACAAAGTTTTAAAATACGGTACAATACTTTCTAGCACAAAGTCATACACAATGAAGCAAGTTAGGGTTGAGGAAATTCAGGCTGTTAGAAGCCCACTTGATTTTGTATGAAGTCTGGCAAATTCCTTATTTTTAATGTTTTGGTTTTTTTAATTACTGTATCAGTTGAAAACAGGGAAGAAAAGGAAAAGACCTTCCCAATCCTTTTTAAGATTGATTTAGTCTTTGTTTTAACTAAGTACTATACTAAGACAAGAATGGTCCATCTCAATAAACATCTGTTGTACCCAAATGTGTTTCTCTAAATAAGCTCAGAGCTCACATTTCTCCAAATACTTCAAAGAACTGTTCTATTTGGGCAGCAGTCATGTTGGTGCAGAGTCTGCACCTCTGTTACAGCCTGCAAATTTGTTGGGACCCCACCTAGTTCTAACTCTTCTGCTTATCTTGCTGAGAATACGTTGTTTTTGACCAAGCTGCATTAGCTGGCTAAGGAGGTATAGGCAACTCCTAGCATTTGATTTCTACAGGGTAACCAAAAAAGTTGCTGCAGCATATTGTAAAAATCTCACTTTATGCCGAGTAACAAAGCAGCTTCCCAACTCAGGGATTATTTTGCTATGTGTTTGTTTCATATTCAACATCAGATTTGACAGCCTGATGTTAATAAGCTAAGCTAAAGATGCATTCAAGCTTATCGATGGAGCAACACTGAAGAAAACAGCCATGAAACCTGTTCCCTTGGAAACAAAGTTCTCAAATATTCATTAAACTAGTGTCAAAAGACAGCTAACGAGTTCCAGCTGCTTATCCCCCTTCATTCTTACCACCACCCACCCCAAACCAAAAAGATTAACAAAAAGACATTTTACCTGGCAAATAAAGACAAAAGTTTGCCGACCAGACCATTTGCGGCATCTACAGAACTTTTCAACAAGTTCATTCATGAGGTCTATCACGAAGGTTGATGTTGAAGCCATGTACAGCTTTTTTACCATTTCACTAACCTTGAAGAAATTAGAAGAAAAAAAAAAATTACTTCTGACCACCAACCCTCAGAAGTTTAAAATCCTGAATTTACTTAGATTGTTTTACCAGCTTGTAAGAAATCCAACGGACAGAAGACACTTTGTCTGCACAGAGGCTGAAAGCAATAGGTCGCAAGTAGTCATAAATGTCTCTGGCACTGTACAGATCTAGAAGCAAGATCAGTTGCCTACAAGATGGAAGAAGAACCAAACAGAGTACATTATAATAATAAGAAAGGTAGCTTTAACTGTGAATATGATCATTTATATTACAACACTTGCCAAATATGCAATATGGCCATAATAATGGTACTGAAAAGTAAGATATTCTATTTTTCAATGTCATCGGTTTGACTATGGGTCACTTGCAAATTTTAAATTGCCACTTATTTACAATAACAGCAAAATGCTGCACGAGCTCAAAGAATGAAAAACTAGGAGAGAGAGGCAAGGGAACCAAGGTTGCCTTTACAAGGCAGGGATCCTGATACCGGCTACAATGTACATGCAGCACAGCTACCCAGATGTGAATGACACTGCAGCGTGCACATACGTTTGAATACCTGGTAAAGACATCTCACATATAACACATGTACAGCTACAAAGCAGCTACTCTGACTTAGTTTGATAGGTATCCTTGGTCACTTAAGTACACTGATTTATCAAAACAATAAACTTTACTTCAGAGTATACTGGACAACTAGAGAAATTATCAGTCGTCTTCAATTTGTAATGAGTTAATTAAGATTTCAGCAGGTTGCAGACACAAGTATGTGTTATAAATGGTAGAAAGCGTGTCAAAAGAAGTGGCATGACATGTCACAAGCAGCTGATTGAATGTCTCCAGACCAGCAATAGCAGGTTAAGTGATTTGTAGTTACTAAATCAAAACAACACTTAAATGTAGCAAAAACATGACATCATGATCAGTTGTTAAACTAGGTCTCTTAAAATTTAATTCAAAAGATACACTGTAATTAGTCATTACAATACACTCATTTCATCATTCCTGCTAGAGAAGCCCTGGTCCCAGTCTCTCCTCACAGGGCACATGCTGCACCCTTGATCATCCTGGTGGCCCTCTGCTGAATTTTTTCCAGTTTATTAACAACTTTCCTGTACTGGTATTAGATCTCATCTGGAGTAATGCATCTATGAGTGCTGACTAGAGGGGGCTAATCTCTTCACTCATTATACTGACTTTGCTCCTGCTGATACAGCTGAGGATTATGCTACCAAGGACACACTGCTGGCTCATGGTCAGGCCACTGTCCTCCATGATACCCTGGGCCTTTTCAGCAGAGCTGCTCCCAGGGCAGCCAGTCCTCAGCCTGTCTCACTGTCAGAGGCTCTTCCTTTCCGTGCACAGGACTTGGCATCTGTCCCTTGTTAAATTTCATAAGGCGCCTGTCAGCCCCTTCCTCCAGCCTGTCTAGGCCCCTCTGGATGGCAGCCCTCCCTCCAAGCACACTGACTGGTCATCCCATTCTGGTGTCACCAGCAACCCTAATGAGAGTGCACTCTGTCACCCCCTTCAGGTCATTGATAAAGATGTTGAAGAAGAAAGGTCCCAGAACGCACTCCTGCAGCACCTATAGCTATACTCCAGGTAGAGTACAACCTACTACCTACAACCTCCTGAACCCAGCCATCCAATGACTTCTACTCATCTAGCCTCCACCCATCCAGATCATTATATCCTAACCTGGCTATAAGAATATTGTGAGACATGGCACTAAAAGCCTTGCCTAAAGTGGAGGTAAATGACATTCATCACCCTCTCCTCATCCAGATTCAGTCATTTAATCACAGAAGGCAGGTTGTTCAGATGTGATTTACTCTTGGAAATTCATGCTGACTGTTTTCCTGAAGGACTCCTCCTTCACATTCCCAGAAATGGTTTCCGAGAGGACCTGCTCCATGATTCCCAGGGCCTGATGTGAGGCTGACAAAATTTTAACTCCCCTGATAGTACCCATCTTCTAAAAGGCCAAAAGCACATTATCTGCCTTCCTCTAGATCCTGGTGACTTGCCTTAATCTTCACAGCATTTCAAAGGTGATGGCTAATGGCCTCACTACAACATGGGCCAGCTCTGTCAGCACCCTCAGCTGCAGCCTGTCTGGTCTGATGGATATACATGGGTTGAGTTCTCAAGTAATCCCTCAGTTGATCCTCAACCACTGCTGAAACTTACTCTAAGCACAGAGGCCTGGGAAATCTTGTCAGTACCTCAGCCTTCTTTGTGCCCACCATCACTAAATCATCCACCCCATTCAGCAATGGTCCCATATTTTCCATGTTTATTTTTTTTTGTTAACATAACACTACTTGACACCCCTTGCAAGTCTCAGCTCTAGCTGAGCTATGACTTTCCTAATATAACCGTACATGCCTGGGCAATGTTTCTAAATTCCTTCTGTGCACCCTGTCCCTGCTTTCACCTCCTGTATAATCCCTTTTTGCATTCAAGCTCAGTCATGAGTTCCCTTCTTAGCCAAACCAGGCTCTTGATCCATCTCCTCATTTTTCTGAGTATGAAGATGGACTATCCTTTCACTTGGAGGATGCTGTCCTTAAAAAATCTGCTGGCTTTCCTGAGCAACTTGACCCTTCAGAGCTGCCTCCCATAGGGCCCACATACAAGTTCCATGAAAAAGCCAAAGTCTGCTCAGATGAAGTCCAAGGTCACTACTCTACTACTTGCTTTCTTTACCCCCCTCAAGATCTTTATCTTCTCCGTTTCACGGTCATGAATTCAGCCTACTCATCAGACAGAGCAACTTGAAGTAAAATTCCTAGAACATTTCTACTGACTTCAAGAACAAGCAGATGTGGTCTTCTCTTTTGACAACTTCTTTTTTATGGAAGGGTAGTGTTTTCAACATATGGTGATGGAAAAGACAGTCAAGTTCCAATTTACTTGAGCACTTATAAATGATATACAACTACGGGGAATTTTTAAGCAAGGGGGACAAGTGGAGGAGGATAAGGACTATCCACTAATTAAAAATTAAACTAAGAATGTCACTGTAAGACATTTATTCAAGGATTTTAACATTTTAAAATATCCACAACAATAAAAACAAGCACCCAGAAAACTACGTACTCAGCCAGCTCTGCACGGAAACGCCAGTTCCTGCTGTTATCAGTCACTAGGAATTCCTGGAGCTGATAAAGATACTCTCGTCTTTTGTCAAGATGAAGAAGCTGTAACAGTAAATATAAACTTACATAAAGAAATGTAGGCTACGATCAGCAGATAGAACAAGAGCTTTAAAATACAACTAATAAAACACTTGCTTTTACTCAAAAAAATAACCTTTAGCAATAGTGTTGCTTTTCTGGGCTAAACCCTGTCATGCTTCAGTCTACAGAATCACATGGGGCACTGCTGAAAGCAAAATCTGATCTAGTCTCTGCTTTTACTCTAGGAAAGAAGAAGGGTAAGCAGTAAAGATAGTATTGATTTTAAAGGCTTTATGATTTGTGTCTTTCAGCTCCAAAAATTAGGCAGTTACAGAAAAACTCCTGAAAAAATAAAGAAATTTGAGAAGTTGTTCAGAGAGGTTAGAGCCATCAAAAGCCTCAATACCATCCATTGGCACCTATATATTGAATAAACATGCACAAACCAGGCTCTTTAGAGGGAAGAAAGTATCAGCAACACAGATGTCCTGCAAAATATACGCCAGTATTCAGACATCTTGATTCTACCCAGATTTGTATGGATTCCCATAAAAAGTTATACCGGTGTTATGTTAAAAAGCAAGTGCATACAAAGAAATGAAGCAAAATACATAATTTCACTTGACCAGAGTTGAACACAGACGTACCTTCAGAAAGTCATGCAAGTGTTTAAGCACACCTATCCTGACTTCATCTAGATCTTTTAAAAAGCCATTGAAGACAGGAACTAAATCTCCAGCTGTAAGCTGGTCTCCAAGGATGACAGCAAGTTCATGTATAGAAAACGCTAGCGTCCGCCGAACCTTCCACTGTAAAATAAATAAATAAATAAATAAATTTTATTGATGTATCATCTGAAGTGCTCTATTTTAACCTGAGGGTCAGTATCCAAGCTGGACTCCCAGCAAGCTACAGTACTTACAAATACATTCAACAGTGTCTCATGTAACAATTGAAAATGAAATTGGAAATTTAAAAAAAAAAAAAAAGAGAGAGAGAAAAAAAAGGGAAAGGGAAGGGTGGACAAATGACGAGGTATTATTTCTTCCACCTGAATATCAAGGAACTAGGCAAATGAAAATAATGGAAATATTTTAATTTGCCAGGTGTCAGGAAGGAAAACAGTATTCTTGATATCAGTACTCTTCCACACATTACTCTCTGCTTCAAATTCTTTGGCGTAAATTAGTTCCATACTAGTACTCTCTCATTCGTTAAATTTATAAAACGGAACAGACACATATCCCACAATATTTCAGCTTCCATAATAGGTAAAGTTTCACCCACACTGAGTGCGCAGCAGTCCAAGGACCAATAGAGCTTTTACTCACCCTAAATTGAGGGGGCACTGTTTTAATGGAGTAATTATTTCAAGTAAGTCTTTTCAAAAATAAAATAGCATCTATTTGTTAGCCAGCACCTTCCAATTAGCATGGGTACTGTTCTTTTGCCCTGGTTTGGCAATTCAATCTTAATTCAGATTAGACTGGCAATAAACTCTGTACAGCTTTGAACACAGGGTAATTTGTTTTTACTTAGGTTATAAATTTATTAGCTGGTTGTTATTAACGGCTGCAAAAGAGTTTGGAAAATATGAGCAATAGCCATGTATAAAGTTACTCACTACATACCACTGAGAACTGCTGCTCTGACATAGCAAGCAGCAAGTTCAAGAGAGGTGAAGTAGTCTGAGAATGTTTAAAAAAATAAGAGCATCTCCAAAAAAGGAAACAAGGAGGACTGGGAAACAACTGCAAACCAACAGTAAAACGCACAAAGCCACCTCCTTACCACCTGACAACAAGGAAAATGCTGCTATTTCCAGTATTTGTTTTCAAAACAGCAATGCTGCATGGCGATAGTGATGTTATTCCCTTATGACTAACTGGATGCAGCACCAAAAGGCTACCAAAAGGCCTGGCGTGAGGCTGACTCACTGAGCTCCAGACATGCCTGCAGGGGCACATGTCTGCTCACACACAGCAGCACATCCCAAATTCTCATACCTATGAGAATCCCAAGCACTGCCATAAGATCCCAAGCGAGCAGAGGAAATCGGAGACCTCTTCTCACATTCCCACTGGAGATCCACCTCCTACTGAAACTGCCCCATTTCCGTGCTACCTGAGCACCACACGCATTCAGCTTCCTCTGAGACAACAGTTACACTTTCATTCATTATGTGAATAACTAACATCAGCAATGTAAAGCTCCACATAAAAAGTGGAGCAACCCAACATCCAGTAAACAAGAGAAATAGTCATAAAAATTCAGATTATTCATTGTCCCATGATAAAAGTTCAGATCATTCACTGTCAGAGGTTCTTGAGCTTACCTGCATGTCAGATGCCAGCGTCTCATAGGTATCTTTCAAACAGTGCCAATTCTGTCTGCCTAACGTAAGTGCCACACCTGGCAGGCTGTAGGCACAGTGTTTGGCAATCTCTGTATCAACCGTTTGTGCGCGAGATGGATCAGTCATTGATAAATACTGATCCAGCAAGGCTTGAGGTACAACATCCTACAGCAAGAAAAATGTAGAGTGTTTACACTATTTTCAATAAATCCTTGTAAGGCTTACTAAAATTCCAGGACACACTGTCAGAAGAACATTTTTTTCCCCACAACTACAAAGTATTATTTACAACGGCTTAATAAGAATGCAGAGATTTTGTATTTCATAAGTTCCACCAAAAAGTTCCAAAGAAATTATGACATGACTGGGGGCTATTTGAAAATATACAGACCAACATAACAGATGAGTGGGTGCATCACTGTCTACTTGGGCAGACCAGGAAATTAAGAGACTACTTTCTACCTTTTTCACAAACATTCAGGCTTGCAGGCTGTGCAAATTGGCCATTTTAACTCATCCATAAAAACAGGCAGAACAGCAAATGAAAAGACTTGCTCAAAAATAATTTTCCTATTCCTCTCAAAATCTTGGGGAGGTAGGGAGAAGAAAACAAATTTAAATGCCTTGAGGAGGGGGGGGAGAAGAGGGGGCAGAGTATAGCATGTTCAATATTGCTTCCAAACTCCCTAAAGAGTCAGCAGAAAGGAAGAGACTTCTTCAGAAATAGAGATTTCTGGTGAAGACCAATCCTTCTCTCCACTGACAAATTAAAGCATCTGAACTAAAATTTTGTGAAAACCTCTTTGTGTTGACTTCAACACTGCCTTTCCTTCAGCTGTTGTCAGTTTATCTCAGGCACTGACTCTACCCAAGGGGGTGCACAAGAGCATTTCCCTAACACACAGCTGCCGAATAGCTCAGCTCATGTAAGCAACAAGAGGGACCGAGGTTCCCACTCAAGGAATCACACTGGTGGAGGGTGGCACACATAATATTGAATTATCTAACAAAAACATTCAATTCCTTTTGGGAAAAAATAACAAAGAGATAGTTCAAGCTTAATGAAGCACTTTCACACCTTTTCTTCAAAAAGCTGTCACGGGGTGGGGGCAGTTCCACTCAAAACATTTAACAAAAAATCCTGTTTCCTCAATAACCTAATTTCCTTTACAGGACAGTTTCCATAGAAAATGAAACCAAATTAAACCAGAGCCTGGAAGTCAACGATAACTGTTCTCATGTCAAAAAATACTGTCCTCTCTTATACATAATTAAAACAGAAGCAACTGCTGAATTAAGCCATTATCTCTGGAAACACAGAATATTTTAAAATTACTTCTTTTAAGAATTTTGCCATATTTTATAAAAACTACGTTACATCAGAAATGGCTGAATGAAACGCATAAAAGAAATACCCATGTACCTAAAAAAATTCCACTTATCTGATACACGTAGGAAAAACAGAAGCTACTGTCATTTACCTGTACTTTGGATTTTCTTTCTTCTTCAGGGCTGAAACTACTGTTGGTGCTCAAATCTGAATCATTATTAATATAGTGAAGTGTAGAATCCATATTCTATGTAAAAAGAAAAAAAAGTCACACAAAATACACTCAAGGATTAAACACAAAGCAAATGTCAACATCAAGAAGTGCTGTCTTCACCTCAGGGTCTTTTTCTTAGATTAGAGGAACACATGTTTTAACATCAAATAGAATTTTGCTACAGCCTGAAATTAAAAGGCCTGTAAAATAAACCTTTCTGCTTTAAATTTCAAACACAGGCACCTCTTATTCTGGTCCATTTTGGTTCTTATGGAATGAAAATCACAGGAGAATACCACCTCTGAGACTGCATTAAGGAAAATGTAACTAACATATGGGTCACATTGCTTCTCCCCAAACAGAAAGTGAGAAAACATCTGTAGCAGATTTTGTTAATTTGTTGCTTTGGATTTGTGCTAGAAAAAGGTCAAAACAAAGCCACCCTCACTCTTAAGAGTAGAAACTGATGACATTTATGCTGTTGCTCCTTTCCTAAAGGTGATTATTCTATAATCTTCTCTACAGATGAGCTTTACCTTATAATACAGAGTCCTCGCACCTCTCAGCAGTTCTACTAAAATAATTTTTAGCAATCATTCAAGCATTCTGGCTACATATCTGGGCCTTGAAGATAAGGACTGAGGCTCTCTTTCAGAACTCCACCGAGCAGCAGAGGTTTGATACGCTATGATAAACTGTGCTGCTGACGGGATGCACTGTCACTTTCTGTATGAGTGGAGTTCCCCAAATACAATGGACTTTGCATAATCAACCGTGAATTTCAAGAAGTATGTGACTAATTTTTGGAAAGTAGATCAGGCTGCTGTCTGGTAGAACAGGACAAAGGCATTTTTGCTAGATATGAGCCAAGGTATCTATTCACAGATGCTGCAGGGTGAGCTCTCAGGGTCAACTCAACCACCGAGAATATGCCTACTCTACCAGCTGTTCAGATCAGTTTGACAATGAGAATTTTCAAGCAAACTATAAACTTCTTCCAAAAAGCCTCCAGGATACCATCTGTCTTCTTTGGTTTGACTTCAGACAGTTGCTTTTTCCTCTTTCATGATCTGCTTTCATCTAAAGCATTGGGTTGTAATTTTAGTCACCAAGGTATAATTACAGGTGATAAAGAACAGGCAGAGCTGTGAGGCAATTGCATATCGCTGGCACAGCAGCCCAAATCGCCTGTCAGGCTTATCAAGCAGCAGCAAGACGGTGTCAAAGAGCCAAGGAAAGAACAGATCTGCAGGTGACCCTGTAACTAAACGTGTCCAGCAGCATACAACTCCAACTATAAAACCTCCAGAGGTTCCGAAAACCATCTCTGTAGGATTTTAGTTTGCCAGTCAATTCTTCACTCCTTTTTAGCCTTCCCCCCTGCTCCCAAAAAAGAGATAATTTTCATCATTGCCAGAAAGTCACCAGCTTTCAGATCAAGAAATTATGAAGCAGCCAGTACAACACAGCCATAGCGCTTTCCATGAGTTGCCCAGGTGCATGGGACTGGAGGCTAGCCATCCATTCTGCTACTATAAAAATGAAAAGACTCCATCTCACAATCTCTGCTACGCCAGTTCTAAAAGGCTAAGTTTTATATATATATATATAATACTTTATATATATATAAAATACTTTATTGATTGAACTAAGCTGAGCGACTAAATGTACTGAAGGGTGTCACAGATGGGAACATTTTTACTCAGCCACTTTTAAAGTCAAATATGCATTCCAGAAAGGAAGAGCTTCAGTACAAGGGAACCACAGCATCAGTCGGTATTTAAGTCAATGCAGTATCCCTATGCCTGCAGATGAAGTTCCATCTGTACTTTTTCCATGTAACATGCACACACAGAACTGAGCATTGCAGAAAGCCAGGACATAAGAATTCAGCAGGGTTTAGCCTGAAAGCTTCTTGCGTACCAAACTGGTGAACCACAACCTCAGAGATGCAAAATCTTTGCCATGGCCTTACAAATCTCTTACGGGAGGTTTCCTTTAGCTGCAGTGTAACAAGAGCTCCATAGACCCCTGCTCTGTGACATGGGCACCAGGACAAGTGGTGCTGGCATTTCCTGACAGGGCAGCTGGCCCCAACACAGAGAGATGAGGCCAGTCTCAGGGGTCCAGTCTCCCCCTGGCATCCACCCTCTTCTTAAAGAGGTATTTGTGCCAGAAGGGATGGGCTGATTTTAGTCCAGTTTCCTTTCTCTTTCTTTTCCTTCCCTTCTCCCTCTATCTCCAACCAGAAAAAAAAAAAAAAAAAAAAAAAAAAAAAGAGGACTCCCACACCCATCCACTGGGAATACGACTTGGAGGATTTCTTGAGGCTTCCATTCATTTATCAAACCTTACAGAGAGCATACAACCTAAAGAAAATGAAAATGGTGGCTCTTGAGGAAAAATAAAACAGCTACCCTCATCCTCAACAAACGAGCTTCATCTATGTCCCAAAACCTTATCTGTTCACTTTATTACAACATTTATTTTTATTTGAATAGAGAATCTCTCTATTTTGATTTGCTTTGTAATATGTGCACAGAACTGTGAAGGCTGCTTTCAAATATAAAATGCTGTAGCTTGATTTTTCTAAAGTGTCCAGTACCTTATTAACACTTCGCTATGCTGAGATTTAAAAAAAAAACCCAAACCAAACCAAAAACCCACAAACAAAAACCCACAAAAAACCACCTGTGAAAATTAGGGCTCTCTTCACTGCTAAGGGCAACAGTTCACTTGTTCAACAGATCACAGCTTGATTCCCAAATTCTAGGTCACCTCTATAATATCCTTTCACTGTTAAAATGAGGACTTGATTCAGTGCCAGTAACAAAGAAGGAACTGACACTCTTTCAATTAAGAGCATCCTTTCAAAGAGTAAAACCAAAACATGCAAAAACAACATATACCAGCAATGTGACAGGTTCTTAAACTTTCTGTCAGCATCACACACTGTAAAGAAATAAAATGCAGGATAAGTCCCTCTGAACACACACCACCCTCATAACCTCCAAAAATCAGGACAGAGGATAAATTTACACTGTCATTTTACAGGTTAGCATTGGAAAGAAGTGACTAAAACAGATCCTATGATAAAGAAATATATCAAGCCTGACATCAGGAATTGGAGGCAGGCTGTTTTTTTTAAAACAAACCAACCACATTGGTAGTGTTAAATTATGACTGTATATAAACAGCAGCATCCAAGTAAGTGTGACATTCCTCCAATCCCCAAATGTTTTTGGGCTACACAGTAGGTTCAGCTTAGGTGAACAGCTTAGGTGAAAAGTTAATTAAATGTCGTCTGCTCTCATTAAAGGAGGTTGAAAATTTCTGTACTGGACTGATGTCAACTCCTAGACTTTTCAAAGACATTTATCAAAATTTCCTCTGAAAATACCATTTAGGCAATATGATTCAACAAAAATGAGTGCAAAAAACTGTAAAATGTTACTCATTGCTAGAATCCACTTTCTCTTTCAGCAGTCCTCACAACATCCTAGATAGCAGGTCCTGAACTTCTCTTATGCAGGCCAGTAAACTACTATAAAACATTTTGACAGGGAGCACAGGCAACAAAGTACCTCTTTCTTGGGGGGGTGGGGGGGGATGTGGAAGCAGGAGGGTACTGGAGAAAGGGATTAACTTATTATCAGTAGGGTTCTGTTTTAAGTAATGCGATTTCACAGTAATAAACTGCAGTAGCATTAAAACATTTTAAAATGTGATCATCACAACACAGATTTTAATGGAAACAATTTCAAGAATTTACATGGACAAGCACAGAAATGGCAAAAACAAAGGCACCCAACACAACCCGTTTTATTTCAGTAGCTAGCACTTCAATACCAGCCAACAAAACTGAATGTCACACTAGCCAAAAGTAGGAAGCATTTGGCTGCAATTACTGCACAAACACAAAATACAGCTTTATCACTGGAGTCCTGGAAAACCTAATGGGGGGGGGCAGAATTAGAGTACAAAACTTGCTTCTTACCTCAACAGTGTCACCAATTAAAGGCACGATATCACCCAGTATAGGTTTAAAATTTTGTTGGTCATTGATGGTTAGTTCAGTCTGTGAGTCTGCTTCCTTGCCGACGCTGGCCACTGTCTCTTCTTGAGGATCCAAACTGGATGCTCTGAGTGCAGCAGACAACACCTCCACTTGTGCTACAGCACGTGAAAGAGAAACACATGAGAGACTGAACTGCAATGAACTTTTGGCAAGTCCAGAAATCAACTTTTAGACAGTGACTAATTAACTGAAGGAATGCGGAAGAACTATGGGGCAGGTACAAATTTAAGATTATTGACTGTTAGTAAATCCCACAAACTGGGGATGCTAGCATAACATGTAAGGCAGATTGACACTCCACTCTTTTCCTAGAGGGCTCAACCACACTACAGTTCAGTGAAATTTGTCTGTAAAGCAAACAAAACGAGGAGTAAGAGACTGCTGTTATTGCCGGATTCGTTCTTTAAGAATCTTAGTACATATTAATGGTGCAAATAGTCTTTTGGGCAGAACAGCACATGAATACTAACTTACTGACTGGGTCTTTTGTGGGAGGTGGAAATGAGAGAGAGAGAAGGGAAAAGTAATTCAAATAAAGGTTGAAAACAGGTTTATTCATACAGAAAGGATTTCGGTTCTGAGAGGCTGTGTCTCTTCTCTATATATGGCCATTAAATTCTTAAGTTTTTATAGCAATTCTAAAGCAAGATCTATATAAGAAGATCCTAGACCCCAGTAACTCTTTTCTGTACAGGATACTTTAGACTCCTTGCATCCGCCAAACGAATAATGAAGGTTGCACTGTTTGATGTCCTTTTACTCATCAAAAGAAAGCATTAGCACTTGTTACTGCCATCCACTCTTTTTCAAAAGATCCAGCAGTTCAGACTGCTCTGCTTTCCATCCTCTGCTTACTGCTAATTAAAAAGAGCTTTACTGAGCAGTGTCCCTTGGATATAGCATGACCTAAGCAGATCAGGTATCAGAGGCAATCTTAGCTGCAAGCGACACAGAATTCAGTGCAGACTGATCTACCCTACCTCTCTCCTTCTCCACTTCTTTCCAGGAAGGTAAGGAGGAATAATCTCCTAACCCATTAAATTTACCCAGCCCTCTAGAAGCTCTGGTCCTCATAGACTTTGGCTTTTCCAAGGCTTCTTAAATGCTCACTGTGAAATTAAGCACAAAACCATATGCTTATCTTTAATCCCATGTTGCCATACTGAGTTACAGAATCTGAATTTCTCCCTCTAGCTTTTTTGATAGGGTTATTAGTAAGAATTAGACAAAGAAAGTTGGACTCATTTGTAGACAGAAGAAACAGATATGCAATACATCTGTTACAAGATGCAAAATCGTAACTCAGCACACTCCTAGCTAGCAAAAAATCTGAAAACACACTGCAGATTCACTGGTTTCTAGATGGAGTCTGATGAGCAGGAGCAAAGGTAATTATTTTCAATATGCAATGCTAGCTCTGTAATTCACCTCAACAGGAAAAACCACAGCAAGTTAGAACCTTAAAAAACAAACAAACAAAAAAAAACCCACAAAAAAAACCAAACAAAAAAACCAACCCATCATACTAATACTTCCACTATAAAATGTATTACATTAGAAAATAGTTTCAATACATATCTATAATATATAATTTATACTATAAAATGCATTATGTTAGAAAATATAGTTTCAATACATATCTATAATATATAATTTATACATAAATATATAAAATGTAGGAATTTTACAGGACAATTTGTAAGATTAACAAAAGTTTGCTATGACTTCACTGTTCAAGTGTTACTTCACTGACAATAAACCTCTGTACTTTAAGGCCCACAAGAATAAACAAGATCAAGGCTAGTAAATTCCTCCAAAACTTAACAGTTAAATAAACCACCCCAAAGCCATGGAAAATAGGTGGCACCTGCTAAGGTAAGAAATGCCTGTCAGATTTCCAGTTTATTCTCAGAGAAATCAAACAAGAAAATTAAGGAATTATATCCTGCTGCACATCAAGGAGGCATTTTTCATGAAGACTTCTTTCATGAAGGACAACTTCATGAAAAATGTACACTCCTCTCATTTTCACTTAAAACTCAAGAAAGCTTACCCTGACTAGGTAACACATACTGCTGAAACACTGAATATATATTTACTGAAAAATCCACATAGAGCTCCAAAGATTACTTCTAGTAACAAAAGTGAAGGCATCTACAGCAGTAATTGGGAATTTTCCAAGACATATTTCCCACCCATGCCCCACTGTCAGCCTGCACACCTGGATCACCCTTGCTTAGGGGCTTAACGGGATGGAGACCACACATATCCTGATTTCCTCTGCCTGCCCTAGAGGAGGTATGACACAAACATGCATCTCCTCAGCTTCTTGTCAATTCTACAATCCCAAGATGTGGGGATGAAGGACAGGAGAGGCCAAACTCCCAAGGATTTCATTGATTGGCAAGTGCCTGCCTTCTTCTTTGAGTGTTTCTCCACAGGTCCTGTCACCAAGGGTGACTCCAGCGCTGTCATTCACTGAAAGGTGAATGACCTGAAGTCCGTAAACATCTTACGGTCCCAGCCAAAAAAAAATAAACCAAAACAACAAAAACAAACAAAAAAACCCCAAACAGTCATTAGGGAAGGCTCCAGAATGGTGGAGTGCCTAGTAAAGGAGGAAGGGAAAGAGAGTGCATGTGTGAGTATGTGCATATATGTGCACAGCCCTACATGGCTGCCTTGAAGATACTGAAACTTGAGACAGCATCCTAATGAGCTGTCTTCACCACCCCGGACTCAGGTGACAGGGCACATCCCCTCGTAATGCCATTACACACTGACAAACCCAAGATCTGTGCTG
This sequence comes from Ciconia boyciana, assembly GCF_034638445.1. Classification (NCBI taxonomy): domain Eukaryota; kingdom Metazoa; phylum Chordata; class Aves; order Ciconiiformes; family Ciconiidae; genus Ciconia; species Ciconia boyciana. Next base: position 57,073,929 of record NC_132935.1, read on the forward strand.
ACATCCTCCTAACTGAGGTGGCTGCTGCTGCTCCTCCCCATCTCCCACAAAGATCTTTCCTACAGCCATAAGACAGGCAATGTTATCCAGAAAAACATTAGAAGTACAAGCAAAGAATAAGACTCCCCTCTCATGCATGACAGACAAATGCTTCAGAGGTCTTGGGAAGCAAGGCTTTAGGAGGAAGACTGGAAGAGAATCTGCTGGCTAACCAGCTTTCACAACTACCTTCTGTAAAAATTGGAGTGTAAAGGTCAGTTCTGTGCATAACACAGAACTCATGTATTGCATTGGTAAGATAAAGTCAATGTTCACTGGATCTTAAACCCTCTGCTAATTAACTCTTTCTTCCTTTGACTTTTGCTTCAGGTGAGAAATATTTTTCAGCAATGAATTATTTACTCTTGGCTACTGTACACTCATCCTAAAATAACTGGCACAACTTTTAAATTCAAAACCACTTTTTACCTGGCCTTATTAAATTTCCTGGTCCTCAGGAGCTTCTGTCCTTTCAATATGCTCTATTGTTCTTTTCTGTTTCTCCTGATGTTTCACTAGAAGACATTGATACTTCTAAGTGGCACACTCCCTTCTTTTTTCTGAAGGATCTGCCTTCCTTACCCTCACTTCTTACTCAGAGGCAAAAAGCTATGGGCTGCATTAATGGGAACAGAGATGCAAGTAATTAAAACATAAAAATAAAGTTCTATGGCAGTTGCTGGTCACTGTTAAAAAACTGTATTTGCTAGAGACCTCACCAGTCTCCATGCCCTGGAGCAAGGATCTGAAGTTGGAAATGGAAACTACTCTGATGATAGGGAGCTGCACTACAGAAACACAGAAAACACAGTCAAGTTACAAACCTAAAAACCCCCAAAAACAAACAAACAAAAACACCCAAAAATCCCACACAACCACAAGCAGTTCGTTCTCTGTATGTAAACAGTAACCCATTAGAGCTTGGCAGCCAAGACCTCTGGAAGACTGGGGTATGCACTGAACATACTGTACTCTGGGCTTCTGGGCTGCATGAGTTGGCAATGCCTTTCCTTTCAACTGATCCTTCCCCTTGTCATGGTATGCTGAGGTACATCTCAGATAAAAACTGAGTTATTTTGTTCTCAATACTTCTGCTATAATGATGCAAGCAGGTGAGGGAAGAAGCACCTTGCACAACACAGAAAGGTGGGACATGTGAAGTAGAGGAATGCAGAATCCAGAAAGGAAGAGAAATGAAATCAAAAAAGGAAATAGGAGGGGAAACACATATGGAGGGAGGGGATAGGAGTACAAAGGTGTAGTAGTTGCTAAGGATGCATATACAGCACAAAGCCGGGGCGGGGGGGAGACAACAACGGGGGATGAGACCTGTACTCCTCTGACTCAGAAAGAACCATTGCCGGTTGAACGCCAGTACCAAAACTCCACACCTGCCTCAGCTGTCAGGGACTGGGTCTGAACCCAACTAGCAAAATGGAAATCAGCCTCCGCTGATTATACCATGCATGACACCACCTTATTACCATCACCAGTTATTCTGCAGAGTCAAATAATAAAAATTCAGTGTGACCTTAAGAACCTTCAAAAACCCTGTACCAATGACCCTGGCCAACATGGTTCCACACAACAGGTATTAATTTTCTTCTTTTTTTAAGTTTAGAAAATATTCTCCAAAACCAAGCATGTTAAGAGAAGGATGCTGAAGTTGCAGTCAAGCACTGAGAGGCTAGGTACAGCCAGAGTTAAGGTCATCTGAACAACTTAACCTTATTGACACAGGCATAACATCATACACTACAGTCTCACTACCAAACTACACTTTTGCTAACTCATCCCCACTTCATCTTGTGATTTCTCTAGGATGCCTGCCCCATTTGCTATGGAAACCAGAAGATGTGTACCTATGGGAGCTCTCCAGTATGGCAGGCCTCCGCTTACCCACTACAGAGAACAACACAGCATCCTCCTCTCCCATCCCTTGGCTGGGAATGCAGCAATAGACACAGGAGCACAGCATGGAAGCAGGAATCCAGGACTTGGGTGATAGCAAACCAATGAAGAAAATAAGTGCAAGAAAAAGATCACAAGGATTTAAAAAGAAAGAAAGAGAGAAAGAGAAGGGAAAAAAAATTCCTAGCTTGCTCAGTCTTTGCTGTCAAGAACCACTCACAGTACAAGACTCATTAAAACGTAATGGCTAGTCTTGAAGAGGGGAGAGGGGGGGCAGGGAAAGGCTCTAAGCACCGCTTGGGACCAAGGCTGTTTGGCAAACATTGTAAGCCACGTGTACTGGAGACAAAACTATCTGTGAAATTAAGAAGTTTCTATGAAATTAAAGTTTCTGTGAAAATAACAACTTAAGACAACCTTTGGACTGAGTATTTACACCATCAGTTCGCAAAAACAGTTTTAGATGGTAAAGATGGAAGCATTATTCTTGGTATTGCCATGAGCAAAGAGGCAGTCAGGGCTCTGATCTTCTGGATCACCCCTAAAGGGAGTCTACCTCCCTCTTGTCACAATTTATGGAGTGTAAGATCCAAAACATAGGCATTAAGTCAGCTACTCAGAGACTAAAGTCTGGATACCTACCACTTCTATGTGCGCTTTAGTGTTTGAGACAAGCATGCAAAATGAAAACTGTTCTATCAGTTTTGGTCTCAATTTCCTTATGCCCCAAGGCACTTTGTGTAAAATTAAAATAGTAACGTTACCAAATCAAAACAGGCACGTTGTTAAATTCCAGCTTCTGAAGTATTTAGACTGAATAATAAGAGTACAGGCAAGAGGAAAAAAGAGTACAAGGTTTAGAAGGTATGTTTCATGGGGCTTCACTAAACAACCTTGACCAATTCAGAAGTACTGAACAGAATACAAAGGCGACTGAGTAATTAAGACCACCCACCCCCACCCTACCCCAAATTAGAATAAACGGTACTGGCAACCCTAATTCAAATCTTTCCTAACTTGTGGGCACTAGGAACCCATGGTGTTGACAACCTAGTAACAGTTTTCTTCTACTGAAATGCACAAGCGCTAGTCAACAACTGCACAGAAAACCTCTTGACACCCAGTCAAGAGAGCTACCAAAAAAAAAAATCCAAACCTCTCTGAAACAAGACATGAACACACACGACAAACAACCCTGTAACACAGGACAATTCTGGATGTACATATACATGCCTACATAAATCTTCATTAAAAGCGTTTAAGGTATGTTCTGTAATTGGACAGAGCAAGGTTTTATAAAAACAAACCCAAACAGCAGTGCAAGTTTTAACAGTGAGCTTCAGAGATGGGTTATGTGAAGACTGAGATCATTAGCAAGGCTAAAATTTTTTTCTTAACTCTTTCTTTAGAGAGACAGTGCCCAAAACACTCTTAAAGCAACAAAGCTTGATCTGCTGACTTCACAATAGATTAAATAGAAGCAGTCCAAAATGGATTTAAGAATAGTTATTAGCATATCAACCTACTAAAAATAAAAAGAAGTTGAAAGCAGTATCAGTTTATTCCAAAAATATTTTTCCCACTCCCAACTTGCCCCTCCTTTTCCTTCCTACTTTTTTTGGTATAGAGACATGCCTTCCCCAAGGGATTCTTCAGCTCCAGAATAACATGGCTTCTTCCTTAGTGGTACCTCTGGACTTTCTGACTGTGATGCTCAAGCTTGCTGTGCCTTATAATTTATTCAGCATACAAATACCAAGAGAAACATATCTCCAGTAGGTATGTGTGAAATAGCCAAGTCATTTTAGCCCAGGAGGTATCTCGGAGGTGCTGCTCCACCAGCTGGTCATACTTATGAAACCCTTCTCCACCCCTCAAGAGCTTTTAAAATGGAGGATGCGTGTTCACTTCAAGAATTCAGTTTGCATCAATTCTCACTTTGACCCAATGAACTTGGCACACTTAAGTCGACAACATGAGACTGCAATAATAAAGACCTTGCAGAAAAATGGTGAAGACTAATTCATTAAAAATAAAATGGATAATGTGTAAAATGAAAACCATTAATCACACTTCGATATTAAAAAAAAAAATCTTAATCTGCCTTCTTATTTTGCATGTATGCTAATTACAAATTAATTTCCTGATCAACAGCTTATGCTATTGAACCATCTATTTGATAATACTGTCAAAACAGGCAGTCAGAAGTTTATACTGCTAACGGTATCTGTATTCAGTTTATGGAAGGAATCATACTACCTTTAAACATCTTTACATAAATGCAAGTTCCCTTTTAGTTCATCATCAGTTTTCACAATTAAATCAAAATAGATACAATCTCTTTGAGGACCAGGAGAAAGTAGTACTTCCGACTTAAAACAACTGGAAGGTTAAAGGCCAAACTGCTAAAGCAGCATATGCATATCACCAAACACTAAAAATGCTTCAGTATCTTTACTATACCTTTAACATCTGGATCATCTATATGGGGTTCCAAATTTTCTATCATTTCTTCCAATTCTTTCCTTGTTGCCATAGGAATGTTTGGAGACACTGGCATAGTGAGTTCCTGAATTTCTCTATCAAGTATTATCTCAGAAGTCTGCTGAAGCTCGAAGTCAATATCTATTTCAGGAAGTGGAGTCCTCCAGAAATGGAAAGAGTTGTACAATTCCTGCTCTGAAAGAGAGGTTTCCTGTGAATTCAGCCCAGCCTCCCGCAGACCTGCTGTACAGCAGTGAGAACTTCGCTCGTTCTCATTAGCCATTTCCCCACAAGATTCTGAAGACAAAGTGCAATGGAAGGATGACTCAGTCTGGAAATCACTTTCCCTCTGGGAGTTATTGGACACTGTATTTTGATCTTCCATGGCATTTTCAAGTTTTGTTGCAAAATCGTCATTATCAACACGTGAAGACAGATCCTCTGTCCTGTTGTGCTCATCCTCTGTTGTGACACCTTCTGTAGTCCTGACTTGTTCACTGTTGAGTGCCAAAGCAAATGTACATTTAAAAAACCAAAATATACTTGTCGCAAACAGATACTCTTGAGAATTCACACACATGCTATCAGCTTGCTATTTATCAAACTAGATTTACTCACACCATAGCAAAATAAATCATAGAACCACAGAATGGTTGAGGTTGGAAGGAACCTCTGGAGGTCACCTGGGCCAACCCCCCCTGTTCAACCGGGGCCACCCAGAACCAGTTGCCCAGGACTGTGTCCAGATGGCTTCTCAATATTTCAGAGGACAGACACTCCACAGCCTCCCTGGGCAACCTGTGCCAGTGCTCAGTCACCCTCACAGTAAAAAAAGTGTTTCCTGATGTTCAGAGGGAACCTCCTGTGTTTCAGGTTGTGCCCATTGCCTCTGGTCCTGTCACTGGGCACCACTGAAAAGAGCCTGGCTCCATCCTCTTTGCACCCTCCCTTCAGGTATTTGTATACATTGATAAAATCCCCCCTGAGCTTTCTCTTCTCCAGGCTGAACAGCCCCAGCTCTCTCAGCCTTTCCTCATAGGAGAGATGCTCCAGTCCATCATCTGTGTGGCCATTCCTAGAGTCCCTCCAGTATGTCCATTTGTCTCTTATAATGAGGAGCCCAGAACTGGACCCAGCACTGCAGATGTGGCCTCACCAGTGCTGAGCAGAGGGCAAGGATCACCTCCCTCCACCTGCTGGCAACACTCCTCCTACTGCAGCCCAGGATACCATTGGCCTTCTTTGCTGCAAGGGCACACTGCTGGCTCATGGTCAACTTGGTGTCCACCAGGACCCCCAGGGCCTTTTCTGCAAAGCCGCTCTCCATCCGGTCAGACCCCAGCCTGTACTGGTGCATAGGGGGTTGTTCCTCCCCAGGTGCAGGACTTCACACTTCTCCTTGTTGAACTTCAAGAGGTTCCTGCCAGCCCATTTCTCCAGCCTATTGAGGACCCTCTGGATGGCAGCGTGACCCTCTGGCACATCAGCCACTCCTCACAGTTTTGTGTCATCAGCAAACTTTCTGAGGGTACACACTGCTCCACTATCTAGATCACTAATGAAGACATTAAACAGGACTGGACCCAATACTGATTCCTGAAGTACACAACCAGTTATTGGTCTCCAACTATGTGCTGCTGATCAGCACCCTCTGGGCCCGGCCATTCAGCCAGCTGTCAATCCACCTCACTGTCTGCTCATTCAGCCCATACTTCATCAGCTTCTCTATGAGGATTTTATGGGAGACCATGTCCAAAGCCTTACTGAAATCTAGGCAGACTATATCCACTGCTCCCCCTTGTCTATCAAGTCAGTCATTTTGTCACAGAAGGTATATCCTAAGGTATCCTAAGTTACTGAATAGTCATGTATTTTTAGTAAATAATAGACTACCAGAATTTTCAGTTAAGTAAGATAAGTTCCAGATCTTTCTATTTACCAAGATAAATACTCAATTGATACAGGAAAGTTAATTTTCTTAACTTGCAGTTCATACAGAAGAAAAACAAGGAGAAAAAAAAAGTAATTTGTAGATTTAGCAAATTCTTTACCTGTTTTCCTGTGCAGAACCACAATCTTCTGGGTTTTTACCATCTTCTTCTTTAAAGTACTGGCCACTGCTGGATGGATTAGCAAAAGTTGATATGAAAGGCCCCAGAGACTGAAAAGCAGCTTGGCGGACCTAGTGGAAAGCGTCCAAGGTGAAAAAAAAAATATTTTTATATATAAAGCTTGCTGTCCCATAAAACATAAATGCCTGCTACTAGGAATTGGAAGGGTCATTAGCCTACTGAGGAAAGCAACAGCAGAGGCTCTTGTCTGGAAAGAGTCAGCCAGCTGTATACATAAAGAGCTAAGTAAAAAAAAAAAGTTAAGAAAAAGCAGGGTAAAGACAGTTAAATCATGGTAACTAAGTTGACAGGCCTATTCCTCACAACCAAAGAAATCACAAATATTTAGATAGAAGCAAGTAAATTTGAAAGCTCAGTTGAGAATTTTAACAACTTGAAAGGAAAAAATTATGTGCAGTGAACAGACATTTCACTACTGTAAATTTGATAAGCTCTGCATTCCTTTCCCTTTCCTATTTGGCTATGTTGTTCATTTGCTCTTCCTTTGTCCTACTATTCATTCTCTCCTTCTCAACAATTATCTTATCTATCTCCATTTTTATTATTTGATTCATTCTGCTGGGCTACAACTTGCACGACTTTCCAGGATCCAAGAGCTCATGCTCCTGTGCAAAACATCTAGTTCAGGGTCTTGGAAGTAGTCTGCTCAATAACAAATTTAACAAGGTTTGAAAAGTAGATCTTCAAGAGAAAAAAAAAAAACAAACCAAACCACAAAACACCACCACCAAACACCCACACACCCAAAACCCACCACATAAAAAAAACCCCACCCCACAAAAAAAAAAAAAAAAACAAAACCAAAAACAACCAAAAAGCCACACAAACACACTCACACAAACCAAAGCCAAATAAACCCCAAAACAACAACAAACACTACCACCCCACTCCCCCACTCCCCCCCCCCCCAAAAGGAGGTGGTGGTAGGGAACCTCAAGAAATACAAGTAAGTCACATCTAATTTTCCAGTTTTGTTAATGATTTCCAGCAATGTAAAGTCACAGGCAGTTCTGTAGCTAAGAAAAGCTATCCCACTGACACAGTTTTTCTTACATGCTGCAGTGAAAATGTGAGGGACTCTCTACACCCACTGACAAACTAAGCAGTCTAAGAAGAATTTTGCTGGAGGTACATGAAACAAGTTATGTTTATCCACACCTATGGGGAGAAGTTCTGTATGGAGTATCGCAATAAAATCCTTTAGATATGACAGCTATTGAAGAAATAAAAAGCAATTCTTACCCATCGTGAAGGATCACTGATCAAATTAATAAAAAGGGTTGACAATTTTGTCCTCCGGACTTCCTGAGACGTTGCACAAGAAACTGCCATGAAGCATTCAGCACAGGCTTTCCTAACTCCCCACACATTATCAGAACAGAGCTGGAAAAACCTCGGCAGCTGTTAGAAACATAGTGAGTAAGTTTGCAAGTCTTAACAGGCAGTACTTGTTTCAAATTAAGTTCTTTTTCCACATTCATTTCCTTCATCTCGTTCTCTACCCTCATACTCAGATGCATTAGTTTAACATTTGCAAGACAAAGAACATACATTCAGTAGCACCACCCTTCTAATCAGTTGCTCTCATGTTACTTATGGATACAGATAAAGAAAATTCACCTGTCTGAAGAACAGCAAGAAAGTAATAACTTTCTAACCTGATTTACATCCAAAAAGAACCCCCAAAAAACCCAACTCCAAAAATATCCGCAAGCCCAGAAAATCTGTCATAAGACAAGATTTCATCTCTACACCATTCTTTTAAAGCAGATAACATTGAAAGGAACAAAAACAAAGAATACTGGTGCATTAATGTTTTACCTATCAGAGACCACTTCAGATTTTTGTAAGTTTCCCACTGAAATGCAAGGAAGAGCATCTTCAGAAAGAAAACCTTTCTTTTCCACCTAAACTTCTCATTGTTAGATTTACCAATCTCTGTCACCACCTACCCTACAAAGCAGGACCTGAACTTCATAGAGGAACAGGGGAATGAGAGAAACACTATATTTGGTGCAAGAGAAAACAGGTTTGAAGAGCACAGTGGTTTTATTAATAAAAATGAAGCATTTTGAAATTGCTCAGGTGCTCAGGTTTTTTAGAAACAGTAATGGTAAGAATAAAACGATGGGCAGAGTGCAGGTGATGCAGTGAAAGACATGCAGGTCATCACATGGCTGCCTTTGCTTGCAACTGGCAGAGTAGTAAGATGCAAGTAATACAACGACTGTTGCTACAGCTCTGTTCTCAATTACTGATGTTCAGCTGTTCCTACTTTCTTCAGCAAAGTCTTCTGGACTTTGCTTCTGATTTAAAAAAACATTTATGTTACAAAATGAAGTTTTATCTAAAGCCATTCAGCTTTTTGCCCTTTTTTTTTTTTTAATAATCCAAAAAGAGCAGAAAATGGTATTTTCTGTTATGGAAAGAGATCCCCAACCATCCAGCCACATGTTACTGCTTTCACATAAAATAACCACCACTTTTTTATTTCATAGTCTAATTGCACCCTCTACAAAACTTTAATCCAAATTCATAACATGTATCACTAAGAGGGCATTTGTGTGAAATAAATCAATTTACATCCCCAATGAAGAAACATATGGGATGTAAATCTGCACAATGATACTTCATTATCAAACGGCTTGAATCACACAGTACCTAGGGAAAAATGCAGCCTGAGGGTCACGCTAGGTGTGAAAGAAATGCCCTGAGGGTCACGCTAGGCGTACCTGTCCCAGTACCACATCTGCAAAAGGCTGCAGAGCCTCTTGTTGAAGTCATGCCTGCATTTACACTCTCTCCTTATAAGTCCCTCGCTAATTCATGGCACTGACTCATCAACCTCTTCTGGCCCTCAACAAGCTCACTGTCCACATCCCCAAAAGGAGAAAGCTTGAAGAAGGATTCCAGAGACTGTCAGGCTGACTTCTGCTCCCTAGCCCTGTCATGTCTCCAAGCCTAGCAACATCCACCAGCTCCTTCAACCTGCCAGGGGAATGGGGGGCACTCTTAAGGATCCTCTGCTCACTGCTCCATCCAGTTCCCTGCTTTTCCATTTCAAATTTGTATCTCTTCCCTTTACTTCATTTGTTATTGCCCAGATTCATTTATTTTCTCTGCCTGCCTTTCTCTTTTGCTCCTTCCCAGGAGGGTTGTGAGGCTTTGTTAGAGTCAGGAAAACTGACTTGAGAAGATTAAATCAATGAACAGCAGCACTAAGCGATGCCATTCAAAGAGACCACATAAGCCTCACCACTTCTAGCAGTTTATACCCTCCACGCTCCTCCTGTATCTGCAATCTCTCATTGCATTTATGGACATTAGAAGACATACTCCTGCCTACTTCTTGCCTAATGTATTTTTGAACTTGCAAATACGCTCTGCCTCCACAGCCTGAGGTATTTTCTTCAGTCTGGTTTAAACCCTTCTCCCAGCTCTAGAATTGAGTGACCCTTAGCTCTAGACTGCGTGACTTGGCAAGTAAGAGTTCTGCATTCACAGTAACTGCGTTCAAGATTTTGTAAACGTCAATCATAACCTCACATCAGCAAAACTGAAGTCGCAGCTTTTTTAGTCTCTCCTTACTAAGGGAATGTAGCAGTTGTCTAATCATTTTACCTGCCCTTCTCTGTACCTTGTCTAACTCCACTACTGACTTGTATTAAAAAGAAAAATCCTTTAAGGAATGGCTTACCAGCATTTCTTCAGTGGCTTGCTGCCCAACCACACTGCAGATATCTCCAAAATTGGCTGCACATACCTTGCAGACAAAACGCAAGAAATAATCACTAAGACCATAGTTTTAATACAGCAAACAAAATTGAAGGAAAAACATAAACAGCTTTTAAAACCATAAAAACAGGTTTCAGTGCAAACTCAATACCAGCCACTTCCCCATTCCATCAGTTCTCATGGTTTAAAAAACCAAAAAAGTTTAAAAATTGTTTTCTTCATTTCAAGCTTAATCAGCCTTTTTTAATCACGAAAGAACCACCCCAGAACTGACATGAAAGGGAAGGAGGATAAAACACATTCAAAGTGCTGTCAAATGAAAGAATACAAGCAGTTATCAAGGAAAATAAGCTATGCAATGGCAGGGTGAAACCAAAACACAGCCTCAGCACCTAAATACCATAATGGAGTACTGGTTTATTTCATCTTAATGAGCATCTTTAATTCCATCTATGTACAGAGATATGAGCTCAGGTGTCTGATGCTGTATTAGTTACAGTTGGTTCACATTTTCATGGCTACCTACACAATCATAAGAACAAGCAGATTCTTTCTTTGTTTCTGATAATAAAAGGTAGGGACTCTGGAAAAAAACTCCGAGTCAAATATAAAATCTGTGGAAATGCGGGCTACAAAAGAAACCCCATAGCTTTCACTTATATATGTCACAGATGAGATCTAGCCAGAGTCATTTAGACAAATGCAAGTTCCAAGTTGACGACACTCCTTTCACAGATAATCCAGCTTAGATGCTGATAATTCATACCTTACGAACATGAAACATTCTGCAGTCACAGCACATCTCACAAAACCTAGGAAGAACAAGTCTTTCCGTGATGTCCTTCCCCACCATGGAGGCCATTTTGCACATTATCTAATGGCAAAGACAGACACTGATCAGGAATACTTGCACAACACACAATTCCATGTCAGTTAAGCAGAGGCCTTTTACATTTACTTTTCATTCTGATGCACATAATTTTAATGAAAATTGTGAAAAATATTGAAAAAAATCCATATTTTGAATTGAAAAGCTTTGGCCACTTCTGCAAAAAGCAATTTTTTTTTTTCTTTTCTTTTTTAGCGCCCCCCCCCCCCCGTGATGATGTAGAAGTCAGATAGCTGTAGAAGTCACTGGTCTTTCACCAAACTAAATCAAATTCATAACTAATGCAGATAACTGAACTCTCAGAAATTACTCTCATATCTTACCAAACAGACTTACAAAAATAAAAAAACCCCAAGTACAATATTCTTTCACTATTCCAATACTTAGTGAATATATGTATTTAGAATTAAAAGAAAATTATTGACAATTAATATGCTTAAGTGACTTCAACTTCTGTATTATTTAAAACTTACTACCTATTGCGCACATGTGACTCTCTAAAATTACTGAAAAAGCATATTGTACCAAAGAAAGTGACAGCTTTTCCCTCTAATTGCTCTTTCACTCAGATTTTTACTACAACTTTTAAGAAAATAAGGTAATCTAAAAGAATTTTATGTTTAACTTTCCTAATCACATCAGTAGAACTAATTAAATTCATTTTCCTGTAATAACAAATTATTCTTTTTCTACCCTCTAGGGGCTCAGTGAGCTACAGAAACCCCTCTCAAGTTTCAATAGCTTCAAAACTATGCAGATGAGTAAAACAATTCTGCTTTAAATTTTTTTCCCTTATGTATTTGTAAGCTCCTTCAAGAAACTACTAGAAATTTGGTGCCAAATACAATGCCCAGCCTGCTTATTGTTTATGAGTCCAGCCACATTATGAAAGTAAAATATTAATGAGGTCTCTCCCAACCAAAAAGAAATTAAAAAAAAAATTGACCCAGCAAAAAGCATCAACATAAATTGCAAAAATTCAAGGGAAACATAAGGACGTACATCTTCCGCCATTTCTCCTTTGTAAATCAACTTACCGATTTGCTTACTATTTTGACACAATAATTTTTAATTATTAAGGTTGTGTCTAATGCAAAAAAACCCCACCAACCATGAGTTAATCAACTCAAATGCTTATTATTTCATCCAATAAAACAAAACAAAATCAATAAAGAGATCAGATATACAGCAAATACCAACAGAATTCAAGCATTGAAGATTTTCCACTGATGGAAATTTTCCACATATGCAATTTAAACTTCCATAAAACAAGCAAAGCTGAAAAAACTAAAAAGCCAACAATAGCAGATGCTTTAGGAGTCAATAAAAGTTATCCCCTGCGCTGTCTTGTCCAGCTGGGTTTTTCTTTACAGCATAGATAAGCTATTGAATTTAAATCTAAGCTTGACTTGAGTGTAACACAGCATGGAAAAAGTTACAGATTAGTTATGGATAGCAATATAATTTTTTCTCTTTAATACCACATGGATGTGCATCTTGGAAACACACTGCCATCACTGCAACGTCAAGCGTTCAAGCAAACTTTATACTGCGTGATTTGGTATTGCTGTTACTTACAGCCACGGCTTCTGTCTTCACATCGTCATTGCTGTCTGGAGCTGTCAGATCTATCAGAACAGGGCATACTTTGGTCTCCACGTCATATCTCTCTATGAGTTCTTGCTCCAACAGAACTAACAACGCTGCCTGGCTTGTTTTTCTTACCTATCATAAAAAGACAAAAACTTAACCAAGGAATTCAAAGACGGTTTTTTGTTTAAATATATGTTCTGTATTTTGGAAGTTGTACCTATATACTGCCACACGCCTATACCAATTGCACTCAGCAAGAAGACAAGTGTTCCAAAACCACTTTTGCAAAAACTTCATGTTTGAAACAAACTATGTTTGAACCCAAGAACACTTGCATATTGTAAACTAAGGCAATGCTATTATAAAAGTGTCCACCTACATACTTCCCAAAACACAGGACAGCAAGGTCAAAAAAAGTAGTCACGGCAAAGCTTATGCAAGAAAAGCAGCACAACTAATTGGGAGTAACAAAGTTGTAAGGAATGTGAATTTTATTAAAGAAATCCTCTTTTTCTGAGATTAACACGTTTGGTTGACAATGCATAACTGTGTTTATTCCTAATGTATTTTAAATTCTGAGAGACAATTTTGCTTAGTCTCATCTAACAAAAAAAGACTGTACAAAAATAAAATAACTGTTAATAATTGATTTCGTATGTGGCTAACCCCTGCCTCTCAAAAAGTAAGTTCATCAGAAGAGAAAAAAGCATTACATAAAACAAGATACTATATACTGCAATGCAGCAATTTTGAAAACACCTTCGAGATCTTTCTTTCAGAGCAAATCAGCCAAAAGAACTATGGAGTATCAACAGAGGTTACGACAATGAACAGAATCGCTGATCTGCTAGCAAGAGAATATCAAGCAGAAGTATGGCTGTTGTATTATACATGAATTAACAAACCAACCATTAAGAAAAATAGGTTTTGGTACTTATTTTTAATTATGGAAAATCTGGAAAGGGCAAGGAAAAAAGTGACAAGCTCAGAGGCCTAAAATACTTCAAATAATGTATCACCTAGGATTAGTCTAGTCTGAAATGACATGGAGAAGCCAAAGAAAGCTCTAGACAAGCTAACTCATATATGCAGAGAAACAAACCACACAAATTCAATCCAAAAGCTTTATTGGACTGATATACAAATAACTGGTTATGAAGGTACATAATGGTGTTAAAAAATTGAATTATACCAAGGAGTCAGTTTTTCTTAACTACTGTTCTTTTTTGCCAGAATTTAAACTATGTAAGCTTAACAAAACAACTGTTTGATTTTGTCCATAAGAATACAATACCAGACAAAAGGCCCCAAATCAGAACAGATCACGTTTGATGAAAAAAATGTTGGAAATTTTCTTTAATTAAAGTTCAGAGTGCCATGTATTTCCTGTCATTCAAAACCTTTTTACCCCGAAATATTACACTTGTATGATGCTACATTATTTACATTGAAAAACCTCACACCAGGTATATTCGACTAGCTAATAAACTATTTGTGAAAGACACTCACCTGGTTATTCTGGTCTGCGAGGTATCGTACCACAATAGGCAGTAAGTATTTGGAAAAAGCATACGGGATTGAAGGTCTGTTTTCTTGACAGAACATAGCAATATGAGGCACCTGTTCCATCAGTTCTGCCCGCACCGTTGGCTCTGCAAGGGTCAAAATAAAACCAAACAAGGCACAATAAATGTTTACAAGTATACTGCCAGATACTTGCCAGAATAAGCTTTTTACAGTCCTGTACATACAAACTATGTTCTCAAGTGTTTATGTCAGCATGTTAATGTCAAGCTTCACTTTTGACAAGCACCATCTTTTTGCAAAACCAGGTACAGCTACACTCTGTACTGCTAAACTACTAAAAAGACTAGTCCCACATTGTCAGTAAAAAACCAAGAAGAGGTACAAGAGGAAGCTACCAAACATTATGAGTATCAGAACCTGTCTGGACTCCCTATGAGCATGACCTACCTCCAAGAAACCTGCTAAGCAGAAAGTCAACCCAACACCAGTACCACTGTGAGAAGAAATGAACTGAGGGGTGGTCCTGGCCACAGCCTCTCATGAGGGAAAGATCCTACTGAGCAGGACAACCAGCCACAACCACTCATGCTCTTTTTCATTCTTCACTTTTTAAGGCTACTGATATTTTCGTCAGATGGAAAAGGTCCTGCATCTTTCCAGTTGCTTCTGTTAAACCTTTCAGGTACATTTTTCATCAAAGTTGGTGACTATTTAAAAAAAATATTTAATTCACTTTTTAATTCAGAAAACAGTGCACTGCTTGAATGAATCCTAATCCGCACAGAACATGCACATCTATTTGGGGGATGAGAGGAGAAACAAGAAAATACAAATATGGATTAAATTCCAACTATTAAAAACCAGCTTCAGTTTAAGAAGTAGGTCATTATCACATGTCTGATAGTCCGCTTGTCCACAGGAAAAAAGGATACAATTTCAGACCTAAGTACTAAGTTTTTCTGTCCTTTCAGAATCTGCTGACATCTGTAGTTACTATTAGAGAACTGATTATCTATAAAAACACATAAAGAAAACTCATCAATTACTCTCAAGTTACAGTAATTTGATTTACAATATTTTAAATAATAAGATGTATACTGTTCACAGGATACACATGCATTACTAAATTTTTACATATGAATTGTTCAGATAAAACTTAATGGTATAACCAGAACCATCTTCCTTGGAATACTTGGAATTAACATGATACATTCAAAATACAACCTTTTGCTAGACAGAAGCATGTAACTTGCATTTGTATTTAACATGGCAAATGCATGCAGCACTTGGCTTTCTTGAACACGGGTTACAAGTGACAACTTAGGCCTGAATAGAACAAAACAAAGATAAAGTACCATGCTGTGTGCAGTCTCTTCTTCACTGAGGACAATGAGAACAGAACAGATCATAGCACACAAAGTAATCAAATGCCTATGGGCTCCACTTCTTTGCCTACAGACTTACATTACTTTTCCTATAGAAAAACATACCAAAATCCTCTGTAAAGTTTATGAATAGCTGAGAAAGTTTCAATATACAAAATTAAATCCCAGATAAATCAATACTGAATAGGTTTGCTATTCACGACAACAAAGAAAGAGTCTTCCAATCTGCCCTGTTTCTCTTCCCAAAACATTAACAGGAACACACAGGACAAAAGCCTTTTTATTTAAGCTTCAGATGTTCTGAAACATATGGAGGTTGAACTCCATAAGCAATACACACATCCTGAAGTTTGTATTGAAGAAGTCAGATCCTGAAGAAGACTACTCAAACTATGTGTGAGTTTCAGCAGACTTGAATTAATGAAAATGAACGAACAGATAACAAAAGGCTAAATCCTAGTTTGGTGAACACTATGTTTGTAGCACTAAACATGACAGTTGACCAAAATAAGCACCTGTAAGTAGGGCAAATGTAACAGTTGAGATCATTAATTCTGAAAGTTAAATTCTACAGATCATATTAATGCGAAGAAAGGAAATACTATTTCTTACAGTTTTTCTAAAAAATGTAGTCAGAGAATAAAAAGTTACCATCCTCAGTTGAAGTTTCTAATTCCAGTCTAACTTTCTATTGGGAGCTTGCAGGACCTCCTACTATTAAAGTTGCCTCATACTTCCTATCATAGTAACTCATCTTTTGCTTCCTTATAAAAATTTGCCAGAGCAGTCCTTAGAACATGAGATAGCATAAGCTGCAATTCTTCATTAGGATGAGGTTTTCTCAGGAGAAGGGGGGGGGGGGAGATATCAACCGAAGTAGATCAGCTGTTTTCAAGACTAAAGTTGGCAAAACTCTGTTTTCTTCCCACATTGAATTCTGGTCCTCTTATTTGACAAAGGCCGAGCTTCTTCATTTCTGGAAGAGGGGCTTGAAATGTGCCAGAGAAAGGAGTCTTTTTACATCTCAACATGTTTTTTCCATCTGTGTGAAAACCTGCCCCAAAGGTGACTGAGCTAAGAAGCCTTGAAAACACCCTCCATTTGCACCTGCCCAGTAGCTGACAGAGAGCACAGCAACTACAAATTGAAGAGTCCTTCCCTGCTGAGCACATTTTGAGATGGAGAAAGCCATCATCATTGCAGACACACCGTACACTTGAGAAGGAGACAGCCATCATCATTGCAGACAGACTGTACACAGCCCCTCTCCCAAGACCAACTCTTTTGAGAAGGCTGCAGATGGGAAACAGCAGAATGAGGAACCACCAGGCTGGGTAAGTAGGGATGGAGGGCTGAGAGGTGAGTGACAAGGAGATAAAACTAGCGACTAAAGGGAAGGGAGACTGAAACTTGCTGGACAAGAAACTGGAACCAGGGCCCAATGCCAGCACTGGAGGGACTCGCTCCCACCTTTCCCATAAGGCTGCTATTGCAAAACATGCCTGGGACATGATCTAAGGGTACAAGAGGCTTGTGTCACAACATTTATCACTAGGATCTCATTCTCACTTCTTAGGACCCCTGCCTCATTCCTTGCAGCAGACAGAAGATGACTGATGTGGGGAGGGCAGAGGGGAGGGGGAGAGAGTAAGAGAAATTTGGCTGAGGCTGCATGTTTGGCAGCAGTGCTTCTTAAATTGTTTCCAAATTTGCTTCAGGCAGTTCCCACCCTCCCAAACCCAAAACTTGCTGCTGGCCTTTCTATTATGCCAGTGCAACTGTTCGTGCAGCTAGACTACAAACTGTATCAAAGAACTGATCTGGCTGATGCAGCTTTTGCCCCACCACAGCCACATGATTAAACAGCAAGAACTGGCATTTAGATTGGTCTCCCTGTGCAATCACACGTTCCCCTCAAGTAGGAGAACTATCTGATGATGGAAGCAAGCAAGTGATGATGGTAAGAGGGCACAGGAACTGCTTACTGTGATATTACCATCAAAACAGAATGAAAGAAGTAAAATGCCGAGAAACCTTATTCATTCCTTTGCCTAGCCTGAAGCTGTGCAAAATGCTCAAGCCAAACTCTTCAGTGTTCAAGAGTAATTGCACACTATTCATTTGATTGCAATCCGAACTCTGTGTCTTCACTGAAGAAATACCACCACTGCAGTCAAAGCCAACAAGAGCTCTGTATTAAGCATATCAAAAGCTATGTATAAAGCTTCAGACACTAGGCACTCAAAATGGGCAGACTCTTGATTTTGATACCTCTACAGTTTGCCCACCCACTGGTAAAGTAACAGCAACACTGCCTTTCCCCAAATTGACTAGGTTTGCTGTGAAACTGAATTCATAAATTTCTTAATGAAGTACTCCAGTCAGAGAGCAGTGAGTACCAAAAACATAAGATCCTTTTTTCTTCAGAACAGGGTTCATCTATTATGCAGCACTTAAGATTGGTGGCCACACCACCTGACAATACTGAAGAGCTGCTCATGTAAAGCGAGCCCCCTTCTTCCTGAGCTACTAAGTAGGCTCTGGCTTTGTGAGGATCACAGACAGATGAGATGATGCTACTAAAGAAAATTGAAAAATTCATGCCCATGAATGAATTAGAACTGTAAAGTCACCTTAGTTCTTACATTCACTAACTTTTAAGTACATGGCTCTGCAATCTTAGTAAGGTCAGTTCAAACCAACAAACAAACCAGCTCTGTGTATGTAACTGGCTGTGTAATGCAACACCATAATTCACTATCAAAAAGGCATTTGTGCTGTTCTGGGGAATTACTGCTGCTATGCAAGAACCTGAACCTTAAGCTTACCAATTTAGATAAGAGCTCAATTCTTCCAAACGCTGAAGCATATGTTCCAGCCTAATCTTGCAGTCTGATGGGGTTACAGGAGAGAGGTTTTTTGCATTATGTTTCCCAAAGACCCAAGCAACAATGCCAAAAATTTCCACTAAAGATACAGCACTTTCTCACTCACTTCATCCATTCCTCGGCTTTGTCTTTAGCTTAGACAAGTGGCAGCTCCAAATACAGATTCCAGCAGGCTTCAATACATGACAATGTCTGCCATTTCAGTTTAAACTCTTCTGTTGTTTATAACCAAATTTATGGTTTGGTCATCAAGACAGTGAACAGAGCATGGCAGTATCAGTTAAAATTATTACACGCAGCTTCTTAAAGCATAAGCTCATCCAGCTGGGGAATACATCTGTGGTTTTGGGGGTTTTTTTTGCACTGTACAACACAGTCAAGACCAGGCTTTCACACAGTATAAACAAAATCTGGGTGGGGAATTTTGCTTCACATCAAGACTGAAAGTTTCTATTTTAGGCACTCTGGAAAAATGACTGTGTACAATTAGGTTCTCCATAACATTTGCTTGGAACAGTATTTTTCCGTTTGGCAGAGGAAGTATTTTTAAATACTGCTCTTTTTAAACTATCTCCTGAAGGTACAAGTCTATGCCTTAAAGTAGCAGGGTACTAGAAAAAAAGCTGCAACTTGTCAAGACAAATAAATTTGAAAAGAAGTATTAACATAAAAAAATTAGATCTCAGAAGCAAACTCATACTTGTTTTTCTCATTCATTAGCACTTTATTTCATTCTATCAGTTCTTGTGTATTTTCTAGATGAAAAATTATACTGAATTGAGTTTTAGAAATCAAGCAAAACTAAAAGAATGACAGAAGAAAGTGAAAATAGACTTAAATTTCTTCTGTTTGTGAAATAACTTTGAAAAGTTGCCAGAATAAAAAATGACACAGTTCTACCTCTCTCGATTTCTACACCACATAAAAGAAGCAATATATTCCAACCAACATCTCCAGAACCTGCGCAGACTTTGATCTGCACACACCAACCTTCAGTTTTAGCTATTTCACAAATCACCATTTAAATCAACATCCCAAACTGACTCCAAAATTGTAGAAGTAATTAACTGTTCCTTCCCCACCCATTAAAAAAAAATTTACATTTCCCCTAGAATTTTACACCATCTCTCATGTAAGCAAAGTGCCAACATACTCGTGTAGCTACTCCTATAGCTTTCCTATATAAATGTGTAATGTTTATTTCACCCCTGCTGAGGCTTCAGTTCACTCTGTATTCCACTTCAGCTATGAGGAAGTAAAGCACCACAGTTAGCTGTATACTGGAAATTAAAAGGGGATTATTACAGAGCTGCACAGTATAATACCAACTAATTGCTCCAGAACAGTTATTTGTAAATGAAGTAATTATTCCAGAGCCAGCTCACAACTGGATTTATTTCACAATAGGTTATTCTGCAACAACATACAGTATTTAGAAGAAATTCTGCAAAGCTTTCATTATCCCAAAATGACCATTCTGGAATACAAGCAGCAGCCAATTTCCCCTACATTTGTGAGGGGCTGTAAGGTTTTTGTGTTGTAAAAGTGTACATGAAGAACAACTACTGGTGACTGTAACACTGCTTTGACGATTTTGATGAATGTTTTAAGTACATCTGAATATTAATAATATTAATACTTGTTCTTATTAAGGGTTGCGAGTAAGAAGTAAAGCTTTAAGTGCATAGCTTTGCATTTACACTTTCATTCTTTTAAAAAAAATATTTTGGTGAAAAGCAAATTAAAATACTGATTTATACTTGCTAGAGAGAAACAAGCAGTGCAGAAAACACCTTCATGCCCCTCCCCCTGTGTAGATCCCCATTTCTGTATTCAGCCTGAATATAAGGTCCAGAGCATACTAAGTTGCCAATCTGCCAACAGCATGGCAATAGTATTGGATTTGTATACATGTCTATTCTCAAACTGAACGTGATTTGCATGATTAAAGACAAAGTTTAAATAAATTCTACAGTTTATCAGCTCAAACTTTATCTATCCCCTTCTTTGCCAAATATAACTTTGTCTTCCCCTCTTTTTTTCCTTCTAGTGTTATCTATATTTTCCCTTTTGATTTCTCTCATTTCCTGTTTCATCTGTCCTTCCGAATTTCCTACCTTTTTTGAAGACAAAAGAAAATCTAGAGAAGTGAAAATACACTGTAACCAGAGCCTGTCCCTTTTAACTTAGGAGTCCATCAGAAAGACTGATGTGTCTGACCTGTGCTGCTTCAGTAGTCAGGTTCTTTTCTCTTACTAACCAGAAATGGTCTTCATTACTGACCGGCAGAGCGAGGAGTGAAATACAGACTAATGAGAGAGGGTAAAGTCACCATTAGTCATCCATCAGATGTACGGAGAGACAAAAGATCACATCAAGCAAAGGAAAAAATTCTTAGTGTAGCAGGAGATGGGAGAAAAGGTATGGAAAATCCAGAAACATGAAGATGAAGGAGGGGAGAAAAAAAACCAGGTGGAGCTATTGACATCTGGGAAAGGCAAATATTAGCATTCCCATTAATATTGCTTACATATGAAGATTTTGTTAAATTAAATGCTGTAATATGTGCTATTCAACAGGTACTGTTGGCATCTCTCACTATACCAACAGCAGTAATTGAAATGGTCTTACTAACATAGGTTAAGCACACTATTAAGTAATTAAGGTTGAGAGGCCATCCACATTAAGCCTGATTATACAGCTTCAAAACTTAATGACCAATTAGTCTAATAATTGTTTTTTAAAATCAGTTTGTTTTGCAAACTGCATTCACAACTGATTCTATGCAGTAAAGAGACTACTTTTCATTCAGGACAAAAAAAAAATTCTAGTTGGTTATATTCAAGCAAATAAGCACTAGTCCTCCAGGAATTCCCTTTCTTTTCCCCATCATTTGTTTAGAAAGATACCTATATGCATCTATTTCACAGTACACTAAAATACCACATATATTTTAGAAATTAAGATACACACTCTCCCTCTAAAAGAACCCTCAGAAAATAAGACTTAAGCTTCTAGCACCCAGTTTTGCAAGCACACTGAGCAAAATGCCAGTAATGCAGTAATTCTGGCTGAGGCTAACTTTCAAAGCCAGTTAATTGAACTTGTGTGCACAGTGATGAAGCCTTATATCAGATAAGCCATTCACAAGCTGGTACCAAAAAAAAAGTTTGAATAATACTAATTTACTCAAGTGAAAAAGACAGACATAAGGGCCTTGTTCAAGCTCACGTAAGTCTGTGGCTAGTCTACATTTCAGAATGAAGGCGGCCCAGCTGTTTTAACACACACATAAGCTCTTTATCACTAACAAGGGTTTACAGGGGATAAATTAACACTTGCCAAGCACTGAGCTTCTATGCCAAGCTGCTTCTTGTCTTCTATAAGTTCAAAGACCATAAAAACATGTAAGTGGGGGAAACTCATTACCAAAGACAGTAGGGAAGTCCAGAGTTCGGAAGGACTGAAAAATACCCAAACCCCACAGCAAAATGAGAGACATAGCAGTAACACCCAACCACAGCAATGAAGACAAACACTGAAGAAAAGAAGCCTTCCAAACCACTGAGATTTGGAGAAAATTTTCTTTGACAAGTAAGGGGGCTGGAGGCAGCAGATTATTCCCCAACTGCCACTGATAGATTTCCTCCACTGGAACAGCTATTCTGTGCTGCCATTTACATACAGCAGGACATGATACCAGGGCACAGCAATTCCTGTGTTCTGTCAGCACTGGGAGCAGCTCATTTCCAATATCACCTGAAGTGGATATTTTTCCCCAGTAGAAACAGACTAACCTGAAACTAATTCATTAGAAAGAGTCCAAACTGCCCTGTCAGGAGAAGACCCACTTCATATCATTTGTATGTGCAGTTACACAACAGTAGTCAGAACTTTCCTTCACAAAATACATTTCACTACAACTCGCTGGCTGTTGTAGTGAACAACCCACACACTGGCTGTTGACAGATGTTAAAACATCACTTCGCATTCTTTAGCAATACTTAATTCTTCCCTCGCCAAATAAACTTTCATAAATTAGTGATATTAATAAGACATTACTCAAAGAGTACAAGTGAGTTCCCACTAACAGCTATTTATTTGAGAATTTTTTGTCAACAGTTTTTTAAAAATAGTTTTAGAGCTGATATTTGCGTTTGTGATGATGCCTCAAAAAATTTATGTCATGGCTAGCCAATTGGTATGTCAAGATCTGTGTCATACCAAACCAGTCTCATCATTTTTTGTGCCTTCCATCCTACAATCATATATTTGGACCCACATCCTTTTCAATTAAAGATTAATTTTTATTTCACATTAATGCAGTGTTTAGCATAACAGAGATGACATTTAGCTTCTTAAAGTGGTATCACAGTACATGAAGAATAAAAATATTTATTGTTTTGAAAGTGTCTTGTTCTCAAACACAGAAATGGCTGTCTCATTGTAGCCGCAGCTTATTAAAAAAAAAGAGGAAAAAAAAACCCCAAACAAACAAAAAAACCCCAAAAGAAACCAAACCCAAAAAAACCCTAAACATGTTTCTTTTTCAAGCAAAGACCATGTCTGAAAAACATCAGTCCACCTACAGGACTTCTGAAGTTGCCAGGTATTAACAGGACAGAGGACTGCTTAGGCAACGTTAAGACAGTTGGTATTTCTAGTTCACTGCTATACCCGTATTTTAGATAACAGCAGCAGCAGCACAAAGAGAGCATGGATATTTTGTACCCCAGGTACATTCTTCAATTCAAACCTTATTATACAAACTACTGCCAAAAAAAGAAAAGTACCTCGCTTTCTGTGACTTGATTTGACAAGGGAAGACAAATACCTCCAAATGTTAAAAAACAGGCAAAAGACTAATGAGTATCACCTATTAGAAACGAGAAGGCCTGTACATAGTTTAGTCTGACTTCAAACAGTTTGGTTTTATTTTTATTTATGCATTTAAACATGAAGGCTTGACTCCAGGATGGCTCTAACCATACAGATATCTGGCTCTAACCGAGCAAGTCAAATCACACACATACTTTTATAATGTCTTCTTATTCCAAATTCAGGGGGTTTTATGTTTTACAGAACAAGTTGTAAAAAATATTGTAAATGGAAAAAAAGCATCAGATAAACTTGGTTTTCATTTTTCTCTTAAGTAATAGCAACCTTAACCAAAAAAAAAAAAGCCCAAAACAAAAAAAGAACAAAAAACACTGTGCTGCAGTTTGAATAATAGTCAAGCACATATATTAAGATGATACAAAGCAGATCTAGTTCCCTAATGAATTTTCACATGGTTTAAGACACAAGAATATTGTAATAACCTGTCTTACAGAAACAGGCTAAGTCCAATACTGCAACTGCTTGAGGCACAAAAATCACAGTTAAGTTTGCAGAAATTTAATTTGTGGGGCAGCTGCAGAATCCAGTGCTACTAGTTTGGCAGATCGGAGACAACTTGTACAACGTAAGAAAAGCCTGAAATGCTGCTTCTACTGACGCTGAGAAAATATCAACCCTGACTAAAAATGTACTCCACCCTTGTTAAAGGAAACAAATTGATTTAGAGCTCAACTCTTGCTTTCCATTACACTTCTACCTAAACAAACTTCAATTTGAGACACTTAGTTGGTCACCAATGAAAAGCCTAAGGCTACAAAGTTGCTGCACAAGGCCATATTCCCCTGGACACATCTGTCCTATTTTCCAAACTTGAAATGAAGCTTCAGAAAGTTTCTAATGCTCAAAACTGTTAACATAATCACACAGACAAGCACTGTATATACAAATTTCAGAAGCAGAGCTTTGCTAGGAAAGCATGCTAGAAACAGTAGCATGCCACTGTTCTCAATTAAAGACACATTTAATCTTAAATGAATAGTCACTTCTTTTTTTTCCTCTTAAAGAATCCTCAGAGAGGTACTCAATACAATTACATAATGCTTACAACGGGTTATTTTTCCTGGCTAAACAAGGACATTCCCTCAGAGAAATAAAAACGTGCATTTTAAATGAAAACAGTAATGACAGAATAACAGAAATGAGCAGAACACCTTTTTACCCTTGGAAAGCATTATGCTCTGCAATTCTGGAAGAAGGGAGAAAAACTAACAGTCATTAAACAGAAGAAACATTTTCTTCTCATACAAGATTTAATACAAGTTTCTCTCCATAGCACTCCTACAATGACAAAAGAATGAACTTCAGATCTTCTCTGATGTTTTGCCGCTAAAGCCTTCTTCCTTCTGGTGCTTCAACTGTATCAGCTATGTTGAAATCAAGCCCTTAATTCTTTTCAGAGCATCTTCAACCTGGAATTTTGTTGCAGCTCTGTCCACACCATTTTTCCCTTCATCCACTCCCCCACCGCTTTTTAAGCACTCCTTTTATTTCACATTTGTTTTTCATTATTCTCCTGCTTTTGCCTTTTATTCCAAACACTCAGTAGTCCCAATATATTCACGAGCAAAAAAGCCCCTCTATCTACAGAGCCCTCCTACTCACTACTTTTATCTGCATCTTGCTTACCAATTCATGCTGCCTCTCTTATCTTCATAACTGGTTGCCCAAAAGGGACCAAGGGAACAACTTCAGCATTTAAATTCTATCAAAACTAATGGGCGTTTTGCACAGATGTTTTGCAAGATTCTTTTCAAGGCAAGAAATTAACCTTTATCTACAAATCTAAAATAATCATGTAGATCTGCTGAGTAGCTGAAGTAGATAATAAAAGTTATTAAAAAATGTACTGATGGAAAGTGGTAATCCTACATTTTGAAGGGGCTTAATTCTGTTGAGGAAAATAGTAAGGAAAAAAGTCCTCTTTAGGAGGATGATTTAGCAAAATGAAATTTTACAGTATCTTACTGCATTTGCAGAAGCCTAGTTTGAATATTGAAGACGAGAAAGAACATACTTGTCCTGTGCTGAACACAGGTTCAGCAATTCTGACTTTCCCTCATTAACCCAGTAAAATGTTTAATGCTACCTACCTGAATCATCAGCTAATCTGCTGATTCTCTCCAACACAGCAATACAATCTCTCTCATCATCACTGACTTCCTTCAAAGTGTCCAGCAAACTTCGAGCCACCATTTGCCTAGTTTACAAGAAAGATTAAAAATTAGTATTATTTGTGTCCAGAAATACAGCCAAATCAAAAAGTTGTGCAATCATACAAGTTTCTTAAACCAAACAGTAAAATTTTACATAGATTCACTTTTAACTCAGTAAATTTAGTTAGTCCTGCTTTGGAAATTTTTGATTCTGATACCTGGCATAATCCTAAAGAACTGTTAACTTTAAATGTAACATTAAAAGTATCCCTTTGGTTTACAAGGGTAAAGGAAACCAGCCACAAAGATAAAAAATAGTAATCATCTGACAAGCAGGCAAACAGAAGCTGAATGTTAGGAAGTCAGTGTCAGCCTTCCATCCTCACGTTCGAACTCCCTAACTTGTTCCATACAAAGCAAGACAACACCACTATTGTCAGGACAGTTTTAAACAGAATTATGAACTTATTTCACGAACAAAAGCATGAACACTCAAGCTGAAGATTTTCATACCAATAGTGATGTTAGAAGCTAAACTTCATTCAAATGCTATATAGAGCAATGGGTATATACTGTGAAAATAAAATGTGCCAGCCCATGTGCCTGGGATATACATTAAACGAAATAGAAAATGAAACATTAAGAAAATATGAAACAAGTCAGAATCAACTCGCTTACTACTTCTAGTGCATGAGAAATTTTTCTAAGGATTAACTTGTCAGTGACAAGATACAGTCAAATTCAGGTTTTTGTCCTCTAAGGTGCCGTTGCAGCCTATGTTACAAAGATATACCTATCAGTTACCTAGCGAGCCCTAAACATTAAGTTTTGAAACAATGCAGCTGGCAATGAGTGGCAATCAACCTTTCCCCTCAACAACAGCCTGCAATGGCATAACTTTTTCCCCCCCCTTTTGGACAACATGGGTTGAACATCAGCTTAGAGAGCTAGCAGGATTATCCCAACAGTAGAACAGGCCAAAGAACAGTGTCCAACACGATGCTAGCTCTTGTACTGTCCCGGAGCAATTTATCAAAAAGCTGAAGCAGCAAGGGTCAAGTGCCAGGTATTTCCAGAACTGACAGATAGAAACACTGTTAGGCTGTAGCCTAGATATAAGCACTGTTGACAAACAGCAGTGCTGTAGACAAGAGCAGAAGCATAGATAAACTTGATCATTTTCACTACAAATGGTGAACGTGAGCAATGGTCACAAACTGGTAAGAAACAGATGGTTACATTCCTAGTGTATGGGGGAAGCTTGAGAATCTTACAATTCCATGCAATCGGAGAAGTGCAGTACGTTTTCCTGAATTCCCAAAGCTAAGCAGACATTTCCATTTTCTCAAACTGAAAAATCAATCATTTAAATGTTTCATATTGGCCACTTGCAGAACTATCTTAAACTAAACTGTTTTGACATACAGATGAACAAAATCCTCTGAAAAACAAACTGCAAAAAACTGTTTGCCTTTAACAAATTTCCTCTCCCTCACTCTTTTCAACTTGGTAAAAGTGCAACATCTCTCAGCAGAGATCTTGATATGCAGTTGAAAGTTCAGCTATCAAAATCCTAACAGAGGGAAACAGACTATGTGACACACTAACCTAGAAGCAGAGTTGACTTGGTCTTTCAAAGGGCTGGACACCTCAGAAAAGAGGAAGAGATGAAGCGTATTTCATAAACCAGCCTGCCTGGATGCATGTCTCCTCTACATATTAAACATAACCTTGGAAAGTGAGAGACAAGTCAACTGATCCACTGTGTTGGTCTCAGCAAGTTAGGTCCCACAATAAACAGCACTACATCCCATCTGGCTCCTGGGGACTATGGAATGTCCCCATACTATGCTGGGAGTTTTGAGAAGACTTTCATCTCCTCACAGAGCTTTGTTAGCAGTATCCTGAACGGTGGTGGCTGGATCCCACAGGAAGACTTTGCTAGTTCCTGTGAGTTGGACACATGGCTATGCAGAAGTAGCCACCCTCTAGGCTGAAGGCCACAAACCTTCTGGTCAAGAGGAGGAGAAGAAAAACAAATCCTAACCTGAAGTAGGTATGACATTTATTAAACCCACTCAAAGCTAAGAAGGGACATTCAACTTCTTCCCTGGACTAAAGGTAGAAGATGGCACCCACCTACATTCAGGTGGTGTTTCTCTCTTTGGCTTGCAAAGGAATCAATGAATCTACTTTTACACGTAGCAGATTCTAGTAAAAAGCATTACAACAAAAGGCAACAGGGCAAACTAAGCTCACTTTAGAAAACCTAACTGGCTAGGCAGCCAGTAAGGACAGGGTAATCTTTTAACTCCATCCATCCAGTGTTCTGGGAGATTATGTCCACTCATGCCCTCCAAACTTTATGGACTCTGACCTAGTTCTGCCACTATCCCCAACAATCTGCCAAAATTATTCTTGTGCCTCCGAGGCACAAACATAGGACACAGAGCTAAACCTACCTCACATTTGCCACAGGCTGAGAGCGAGCATGTAGGCAACTAATGTGGAATGAGCCCTGCACACTCACACTTTAGCATGCCCCACTTACTGGAGAGTAGAGAGTAAGCAAG
Organism: Ciconia boyciana; assembly: GCF_034638445.1. NCBI lineage: Eukaryota > Metazoa > Chordata > Aves > Ciconiiformes > Ciconiidae > Ciconia > Ciconia boyciana. Next base: position 57,102,137 of record NC_132935.1, read on the forward strand.
GGTCCCTGGTGCCCTGTTTAGCAGTCTGATCTTCCTTCTCATGCAAGCATTGGCAGCCAAGCTACAAAAAGCCTACAACAGAGGACTCCAATGAACTATCAGTGCATAGTAGCATAACATAAGGCAAGCAGTAGCTTGCCCAGCAACTTGCCAGGTGAGCACCAGGTGAGCACTTGTGAAATTGTAACAGAGCTCTGAAGGATGACCTGTCTGGTTTAGAGATAAACGAAACAATAAAAATAGGCAGACTTGCTTCATGCTCAAGCGGCAAGGAGATGCCTCCTGTGACAGGGAAAAAGAGGAGGAGCAGGTTTCCTCTAGGGATAATGACAACATGTCCCCATAAACTGCATTCTAACAGGGAATCAGAATCCTTCAAGTACATACGTGACAGAAATGACTCCACCAACATTAATGATAACAATATAAGTGATTTCAATGGCATACATTCTGTTACTATACATTACTCCTGGTTATCAGGGCATGATTTGGGACTAGGATTAATGGTTTCTTGCCAGTTTTCTCCTGCCGCTGGCTTGGGTTTGGGCAGTGCTTGCCTCTAATGAGATACCAAGCTCTACTAAGAACTTCTACCCTTACACATTCACAGTGCCAGCAGAGTTGTCTTCATTGCAACAACTAATAGAATTGCATCTTCTTGCCCATTCAGTCAGTTTTCATACCTGATTCCTCCAGGTCCAAAGAGACTTTAGCTAGCTGCTCTGGCAAGTGAAGCTTCATATCAATAACCCTACAGCTGTGAACTCTCAACGAAAATTATTTATTCACCAGACATGTCTTTGGTATACGACTGCCACCTAAGCAGGAATGCATCTATTTATCCATTAATCCATTAAAGCCAAAGAAAGGGCAGAGGTCAAAGGCTGGAAAGTAGCATGCAATATAAGCACTTCAGCTATTATGTGCGGAAGTGGAGGATAATTAGCAAAGTTCAAGTTTTCATGAGCACACATGGGGAGAGCTTGTCCAATGGTAGAAAAACTGATAGTTACGATATCTTGTAGACACACTTCACTGCCATTAGCAGTGGGATAAAATGGGGATAAATTACAAACACCCTGCCTTTATGTCCACATGCAAGGGACAGATATTTTGAAGACCCTGCACGCATGGACATAATTAGGATTTGTCACAATATACTCCAAGAAGAGCTATAAATATTTTTGCTTGGCTCATTCAAACTCCTTTTATACACTCCTTTGACCTTATTTGGAATCAATACTGGGAGTTCTCAGTGGTATAATTGCTGTGTACCAATCACCATCATTAGCCTGTCAATAAATTTCCACTATAGAATTTAAATGAGTTCATCTGCACAAGGAGTGCATTTAGCTAGTAAGCATATGTTAAAAGAAAAAAAAAAAGGCAAGAAAAGGAAAGAAGATAATTTTTTCTTGCCCATTTTTGAAGAACTTCTAAATCAAGATTTAATGAGATTTCATGTTTAAGTGAATATTGGTAGTAGTAACTTAGCTCGGCACTGTTTTCCCCAAACAATCTCAGAAGATATTCTGAATAAACTCCCAATTTCAAAATCAACATCTTTGTACCCTTCTTAAGAAGAAAGGCTAAATATGCAGAGGTACATTTAGTATTGTTGAAGTAATTAAGACTTCTCTTAGTGCTTTGGGAAAATTCTGTCCTTCAACAGTTCAACTTATATCATTTTAATGTACACTTACAAGGTAAACTTTCTCAATCTATACTGTGAAAGTTAAACTTAAGTAATTTATTTGATATGCACATATCTGCAAGTTTGTGTGAAAAAAAAAGTGTTTTAAAGTTTGTTTCATTTTTCCTGAATTTTATTCTTTGACGTACAGTGGGCTTGGAAAGACTGAAACATGAAAACAGACGAAAGAAGAGTTAGAGATTAGGAGATATAACCTAATTCATCCTAAAATGATGAGAAGTGTCCTAGTCAGAATGAATGCCACTATAGTTTCACCTGCATGGCTTTGGTATGAGTTTGGCATTTCCTTATTGTCAGTACTCAAATACCCCAAAAAGAGAAAGTTTACACTGGGCTAGGCTGCACAGACAGAAGGAAAGTGAGCGGGGAGAAAAAAAACCTGCAGCTGTGGATAACCAAATTCTCAATTAACTTGTTGGTTATAATCTGATCATACCTAAATGAAAATAAGGCAAGGTAATTTCTTACACTTAAGGAAGGTCTTGATAAGATTCTCGACATACTACCAAACATACTGTCTTTGAGAGGTTTTTTGATAAGTATTACAGTACAGAGGGATGAAAACAGCATTATTCTGTTTTAGTGTGGGCACTTTAGGCATGCAAGTCCTAGTTTTTAAATACACAGTAAAATTACATTCTTGACTCCACAAAAGGAAGTGGAGAACAGGAAAGGCTTATGGTATAGCCCTGATACACCTAAAAATTTATTGTTACACTTTAGTACTTGGAAGGAAATTGATTTCTCAGTTCCTGAAACAGAGCATATATTCTAAAAACTTCTAGACTATTTTCCAGAATCACAGACCTGTAAAACCAAGGTTTATATTGTGACTGCTGGAGTCAGGAATCAGATAACCACGTTAAAATAATTCATTGCCACACGTGGTACAGCCATCTTTCTGATGCCAATCTCTCTTCCATCCAGAGTCTAGAACGCAAGAAGGCTACCTTCTACCAACCATATCAGAAACCACGTCTGTGCCATGAAGTCAGAGGAGCATATCTTTGAGCCAAAAAAGACAAGTTATCCAGAATGCTTTAGGCCAAATCTTCACCTACACTGTAGACAGCAAAAGTGCTACTGATAAGCTGTATGTGAGTACACACACCTATGCTTAATCCCTCTTTGAGATCCAATATATCCTCTGTTACTGCCGAGTGCTGCCCTACAAGTATTTTGAAGTTAAACTATTTCAAAAAAACTATTTCAAAAGACATCAGGTATTCTCCCAAGGGAAAAGCAAAGAAGTACTTCAGAACACAAAGAAGCATGGCAAGAGGATAGCTTAAAAATATCTACATTGATAGGTGGATATAGTCTTGATAGCCAAGACTGATCATACTGATGAATGAGAGTCTGCTGCCAAGATCTACTTTGGTTTGAAGAGAAAGGGCAATCACAATTCCTCAAAAAGTATGCTGATCAAAAGGAAGGGTCTGTTGTTCAGAAACTGCCTCACTATTTGAGCAGATCTATTGGTAAGCATCGTACACTTCTGAGCCTTCTTAATGAGGAATGGAAGCAAGTTAATGGCAACAAAGCTTAGGAAAACCCACAAAAGATTTTTAAAATGAGAAGAGACAAAAAGCTATGATCCAATCTGCACCAGCAGTGGGTTTTTAAAGCAAATAGCAAAAGGGAATCCTCATCCATGCATGCATGCACACACACAAGTGGTACCAGACACAAGGAGACCTTGTGTTTCAGGGTGATGGTCTTGCTTTCTGCTCAGCATCTACTCTTGCTGCAATACGATATTGGATTATTAAGACATAGGCTAGAGATGCTTCTCAAATCTGATCTGGAGGCTGCCTCTTCATTAATAAAACCATAACCAGAGTCCCACTTGCCTTGATTTTCAGATACAAGAGGGGTCATTTATTGTAATATCTGTCAGGTTCCCCTCCATTCTCATAGACTAAGACAACCTCTGTGGTGCTCATCAGCAACACTTAAAACAGTTAGGATGTAGACCATAACATGCCAAAAATTGTCACACAGCAACTCCTTCCACCATCTGGGAAGCTGTTGAAGGACTCCCTACCTCACTCATTTTTTCAGTTCATCCTGTCAAAAATCATATATATTTAAATGAAGAAGGACTCCTATTTGCAAGTTCCAAGTCCAATCTGCTAAAATTTCTTAGGATGCAGACATAGATCCATGTCCATCTCAGAGCAACTGGTTTTGGCCTTCAGATACCAGCTGAGAAATCATGAGTGCTCAAGGAATCCACTCAAAGGAGACTAGGCTTTTGTAGTAATTGTTAAAAATCGCTTCAATCATTCAATATAATCACACACTGCAAATATAATACATATGTAAATGACTAACCAGATAGAAAATGATAAAACAAATGCAAAGAGAAATAATACTTAAAATGATGTCTAAAGATTTTTTTCAAAAAAAAACACACACTAAAAGCAAATTCATCCACTTAAAGAAAGGAAAAAAAATCTTACCCTAATTTACCCAGGCTCAATGATTACGTTTCAAGGATTTGGGCATCTATAATTTGAAGCTTCCACACAAATGCAGGTTCGAGGTTGCAGAAACAACCGAAATATTAACTCAGTCATAATATAATGTTAAACTACACATAAGTAATTGGATGTGATTATACCATACTAAGAGACATAAATATTACATTTAAGTTGTTTATTCTTATATTTTCCCCATGAAATGCTCCTCCAGTTCATCTGTCTAGCAAAAAATCTCTCCAATTATTCCTGAGACTGACTAATGAATCATCATAAACTGCCTGCAATAGTTACTCACTATCACTTGCAGCGATATAACTGCTACTCACAGTTATATCACTAATGGCTATCATATGCTATTTCCTATATTTTCTTATGCTAAATAACACAGTAGGCCTACAAAGAGAGATAGGATTAAACATGTTTATACCAGAAAGAAAAAAAAAAACAACAAAAAACAAGCAAACACAAAAAAACCAGGGAAAAACTATAGTTACTCCACCCATCTTCCCCTGCAGAAAAGCACAGGCAAGCACAGGATGCATAAAGCTGGATAGCATAATCAAAAAGATTTCAAGTTTATGCATGCCCCACACCCCATGCAATCCATACCGAGAGACTCAGAGACAGTTTTTTCTTAAACAGGCAAGTAAAATATTAGGATCACTATTCTTGCTTAAAATTCAAGTCACACAACTTGAGTTTCTGAGTTTGTTCTCCTCCCTACTGGCTTCTATTACATAATTGTCACCTATAGCACTAAAGGCTCCTCTTCCCTCCCTCCCCATGAAAAGACAAACATGCAGAAACTCTCTCCTGGTTGGCAAATTGCTGATTTCATCTCAAATTGCAAAATACCAAAAACTCTGGATTTCAGAAAAACATAAAACTTTAAAACCAGGCATTTCACAACTAATTTATGCACACAGATTTATGCACGTTATAATAAGAGAAGCTGTTCTGTAACTGTTAGCTGCAGTTCAATCAGAATGAAAACCTTCCACATGGGGGATGTTAATACATGTAGTACGGAATTTTAAGTATACTTCACATGACTAAAGTTAAGCACAGGGATAAATCCTTATAGAACTTGGGCCAAGAACAACAAAATAGAGGCTAACCTACAGGGTGGTTGATCATAGACTTATCTTCCGTGTACTATTGAATTAAGAATTCAACATAAAACCAAACATGCTTTAATAAAAGATTTACTTGGGGCCAAACTAAACTATGTTAAAATCAAACACCAGAAAACCTCACCTTTAACATATTTTATACATTTCTATGATCTTGTAACTGTTTGCAGTTACAATTAAAATAAATGCTGGTTTTGAATTTCTCCATTCCATTGCAGAGTGTCTGTGAGCAGGGGGTGGGATGGAGGGTATGTGTCTGCCTGAAGTATGCTACAATACCTGTGCTTTTAAATGAAACAACTAGCTCAGTGGCATTACAGAAATAAAAAGGGAAAAATGCAGACCACAGTATTAACTGGGTAAGATAAGACTTTCTTTACAGCCATGTTTCGTTTTCAATAACCAGAAGCAGCAATACTGAAACCGTAAACTATGGGTGAGGATGATCCTGCAGAATACTTCTTGGGTTCCTCTGGCTATCTACAGTGCTGTTCATTATCCTCTCCTCACCTTTGATGAAGTATTTTCTTAAAGTCACTTCCTACACAGAGTTATGGATACAGTTTACTATTACTTTCTAATTCTGTGTCAACAGGAATGTTAGCATCCACAAAAAACCTAAAAGGATGTGGTCCGATTAATGAAAAATATCAAGAAGTCCTGAACTACAGTTGCTTAAAAGGTAAGCAAATGTTTTTCTGTTATCATTAATATTTTACTCTCTGTAAGTAGGAGGAGTATCAGCAAACAGGAGGAAGAGTGGAAACTGAAGAATTTTGTAAAGTTGTTGTTTGTTTTTTTTTTTTAAATTATTTGTATTTCATGCAAATTTTCATTGCAAATTTCATTCAGTCAGATTTGAATCAGATGAATAGTTTGCATACTATTAGCCAGACAGGACACTTAAAAAGCATACCTGTTAAATATGTTCTCACTTGCAGCGTACTTGTCCAGTCTTCCCAAAGGCGTCAACATTTCATCTTGTGAGACAAAGTCCAGGGCTGAAGGTATAATAATCACATCAGACTCTGAGCTGTAGTCATCCACACCAACTATCAGAGACATCAGAAATATTCCTTATAATCACAGTAGTTTAACACTAAAATGATGTCTGTTGTTGGTCTGAAATACAGAAGTCTAGGCAAGGTCCCACTGACAACATATTTACTAACTGCACTACATCATTCCCCCTAGCTTTCCCCAACACCCATAAAGCCTTTTCTGTACAAGAGTGATTGATTACGTATAAATTGGACTAAATGGATTTTCAGTAATTTTCTCTAAATTCCCAAATATTATGTTTCACTAAACATCCAATGTTCATTATATTTTTAGCTAACAGTATTTTTATACCTTATATTTTTATTAAGCAATGACTTTTAGCTAATTCTAAAGTCAGCTTTTTGAAGACGCATAGACTAAAATCATAGCAGCAATTAGTCCAGAGATAGAGTTAATAAAACATCATCTAACAGAAAAAAAGTTTTTTTAAAAAACAAAAATCTAAATTAAGCTTGTTAAAAAGTTCAGATGTGTGTTGCTATATCCAACTACCAATTAAAATAGGCACAATTCACCTATTGCATAATTATTAACCAGCACATCAATAGGGAACTTCATATAAACAGACACCTTTATCAACATGGAACCACAATGAAATGGAAAAGGGGTCCATTCCTGCTCTGCAGAGCTGCTTGAAGAATTAGGATTTGAACTACCACCTTTTCTGGCTTCCATATGTCCTCTAAACTGCTCAAAAACTCAGTCCCATAACAAACACCTTAGCCCGCAAATGCAATCACTTATTTGCTAGTATTGCAAATGCATTAACTTATTTGCAAGAACTATCCCATGTCACCTGCTTTACTCCTGAAAATACAACACTACAGTACACCACAACTATTCTTCAGTCTAGCCAAGTTTCTCTGAAAAGCATTTTGAAAACTGGCAAATAGAGATGGATAGAAGACAAAGACAGCCAGATCGAGAAGTCCAACAATGATTTTTTTTAAAAGAGAACTCTATAGAGGAAAGAGAAAAATATTATTGTCCTCTTTCCTTCCATACAATTATACTATGGTATAGTATATGGTAAATAGGTTATCAGACATTGTATCATTATCTTCCAACATTCAAAATACACGAGCAGCTACCATTTTCTGAACTTCTTCCTTAGCATGTTTCAAATGTCAGAAGATTTAACACCAAACTCTCAATAAGAGTAATATTTTTTGACCTAAACTGCGTTAATAGCATCGCTTTACCAACAAACTAATTATCCCATTTTCCAGGTAGAGAATCAATGGACATTGTTTAATTGGTCATAAATAAATCCCATCCCTGGAGGAGGGTCCAAATTCTGCAGTTGCTGGTAGGACATTAAATCCTTGCCAGAAGTCAAATGAAGAAGTGATGGGAAAAGAGCAAGGGCATAAGAAGAATCTGGGAGATAGGGGCAAGGAAGAAAGTGTGCTAAGAGCTGTGAGACAAGGTAGATGGAAGAGCAATGTGGGGAGAGGAGCTAGTGCTCTTGGATATGCCCAAGGTAGAGGATAACAAACTGCAGGGGGAGGAAGGGAAGGCTGGGGGGGGGCGGGGGGGGAAGGTCAGCTGCAGAAAGCTATTGCAGCACAAAGGGAAAGCACTTAGCAACCCCAGGTTTACACAACTGTTTGAACCTGGGTTTGTGGGTTTGGTTGGGAGGTTTTTTGTTTGTTTTGGTTTTTTGCAAGAATCAGTTTTATTTTCACAGGAAAGGTGGGGGAAGGTAAAAATGCACTCATAATGCAAGTTAGGATTTTATGCCAGGTTAAGTTAACAAGGAACAGGCTACATCTTTTCACAGGCTCATAGGCCTTTAATTCAATCCATTGATCCAACTAAAACCAGAGGTTTTCCTGTGTTTATAGTCATGCCATGCACGTTTCTCACACAGACTAGTCTTTTTTGAATAGAATATTTCAGTTGAAGGGACGTACAATGATCATCTAGCCCAACTGCCTGACCACTTCATGGCTGACCAAAAGTTAAAGCATGTTGTTAAGGGCATCGTCCAAATGCCTCTTAAACACTGACAGGCTTGGGGCATCAACCACCTCTCCAGGAAGCCTGTTCCAGGGTCTGACTACCCTCTCGGTAAAGAAATGCTTCCTAATATCCAGTCTAAACTTCCCCTGGCGCCGCTTTGAACCATTCCCATGTGTCCTATCACTGGATACCAGGGAGAAGAGATCAGCACCTCCCTCTCCACTTCCCCTCCTCAGGAAGCTGTAGAGAGCAATGAGGTCGCCCCTCAGCATCCTCTTCTCCAACCTAGACAAACCCAAAGTCCTCAGCAGCTCCTCATAGAACGTTTTATTGTATGCAAGCTCCTACTGTCAGAGGGCTGACTCAAGACATACTTTGAAGCAACAAACACATTCTGCAACATCCACACATGAAGTAAGTTACACAGATACTCCTCATTCCAGGAAATGAATTGCATTAATTTTTTTTTTTGTATCATTATAATTGTGCCCTTTACTAGGGAGCTAAACCACCACACTCAGATCAACTTCTAAACTACAGAACTTAACTGTATTCATTTAAGTTGTGACATAACCAACCGGGGAGAAAAATACACTACTCTAATATTCAGTGAAATTAATTCTATGACAGGGTCCTATTTTCCTATTTTAAAGTCTGTTGATCATACTATACATTTAAAAGCATAAATTGAAGAAACTATGTCAAAAACCCAACATAATTATTGTCACCAATATATTTATTTTTATTTAGCTATCAAATGCATGAATTTTAAAAAAAAATGTTGACCATTATATCAACCACTACTAGTTTTACTTCCTCCATTTCTCTCCTCTCAACCTCATATTCCATGTTCCTCTTTCCCCTCTACATTTATTCTCCCCTAATGCTCCTGCAGTGAGTGGCTCAACATAGATGCCATCTTAGATGGTACAGAACATGGTGACTGCTCACTCTGTATGTCTTAACACATAAACAAACACCAAAGTTGACTAGATGTCTGATGCCTTTGATTTAATGAACTGAATGTTCTGATAATTTTTGCCTCATGAAACCAGTTAAGTCAACCAAACTGCTAAATCCACTCTATGTCAGATGTAAATATCCATGATAAAAATATGAGCAGCTGCTTATAATTTATCTGTTTGATGTCTCCCACTAATTCAAACAGAAAGTGAGGTGTGTGGATTTGACTCTGCTGTGTTTGTGCATTGTAAAATTAAGTTTAGCACTACATTGGGCTTGATGTGCCTCTGCTACTGATGCTGAGCAACATTTATTATTTAATTAATTACAGCATCTCAGCTCATAGTCACAAAACAGATCACTCAAATGGCAGCACCCTGATAAACGCAACACTAATACCAACAGGGAAGAGAGGGGTGATAAAAATAAATCAATCAGTACATGAACAGTTTATAGTTCTTTTAAAGTACTGTTACAGTTATCTTATGTATTCATTTTCACTTACAACATCAAGACACCAACCCAAGTGAAGAGGCATCAGCCCAGTAGAATTCTCATTCTAACAAAGCCCCTCAAGTGAATGTTTGTCTTTAACTTGCCCCAAATATGATTCACCAACAACCTAACCACTCCTCATCTAAAATGCACAAAGAGCATACTTTGCATTATTCAAAAAAACAAGTCAATTTGATACTCCCTACACTTGGAAGGTTATTCCAAAAAAGCTATCAAAAAGGCTGTTAACTGAATATTGCCTCTTCAGCCCTCCTCTGCTTTCCACCCAGCTTTGAGCACTTGCCCAAGTACCACAGGACCTTTTGTAAATTTTACAAATGCAAAAAACACCCTTGAACACAAGTGTATGGTTTTGGCTGGGATGGAGTTAAAATTCTTCATAGTAGCTAGTATGCGGCTATTTTGTGCACCTCCAACCTACTAGCTGGCAGGGCAGTGTGAGGAGCAGAAAAGGTTTTGACACTGTGTAATCACTGTTCAGCAGCAACTAAAACATCCCTGTGTTATCAACACTAGTTTCAGCACAAATCCAAAACATAGCCCCATACAAGCTCCTATGAAGAAATTTAACTCTATCGCCACCAAAACCAGTACAAGTCTTGGCTAGTTCAAATGCAGAACATTCAGGTTCATTCCCACTTCAGAATGTAGACCAGGCAACAGGGTCACATGTTACTTTCCTCTCCTGCAGAAAAACTATAGGTCACCTTTCTTATTTTCTCCACTTTTTCAAACCAGTACAAATAAGTCCAGACCAAATGCTCAGAAGGCATCTAAGCTACAAGACACCACTAAAAACTAATGCAAGTTCAGAGCCTAAGAACCCTTTAATCTGGTCTTACATGTTCACACCAACATGCAAAAGAAGTAGAGCTAAGAAATTAGGAGTTTCTATTAAAACATCCTATCCCAGCAGTTTAAAGTCACTCGTGGTGATGAGGGGAGGAACAATAATTGGGCAACAGTGTGAAAAGCAATCACAGTGCCCTTATTTTCTGTCCACATAAGCACCAAAGCAGAGCAAAATGAATACATGCATTAATTTATCTAGACTAAGTAGTTTGCAAACTTCTCTTCAAAACTCTATACTACTACCACCAAACACAGGCAGCATCGCATAACAAGATAAGCACTGGATTTTGTTTCAATATCTGACTATCACCGACCTGCTCTATGACACAAGCCAAGTAACTGCTCCTCTCTGTATCTTCATTTTCCTGTCCAATCATTTGTTTGACTGTTTTTTGTAGAAGTTGTTCAGGCTTGTCTATCTTGCATCTCGTCCATACTGTACCAAGAATGTATTAACATACCCTGCTTTAAGTTCTCCTGTTTCCCTTAAGTTCCCCTCTGTTTTATGGCAAGGATACAATTACTTGCCACAATTATTAACTAACATGGATCATACAGCAATCGTGCTGAGACAGACTATATTTAGAGGTGCTTAGTCAACCATTGACAAGCTTGGTTGAGCATACAACAACAAAACAGAAGTCCATTTAAAACTCAGTCCCCTATAAAACTGTAGTCTATAGGCCAATTTTCAAGTGAGCTGATTTTTCTACTACATCTCATCTTCATAATATCTTTCACAAAGATCTTGATCATACTGTGTCTTTTACAGACAGGTGCACAAGATCATGTTTGAAAAAATAATTACTATTTTTCTTTTATTTAATAATGTGTGAACTCTTTGTTCTTAATAATGTGTGAAGACTGTTCAGTAGCAAGATCTACATGTATTCTGTTTGCTCTTCTGTACCTGCTATGGGCTCCATGGCAGAAACATATCCTCCCTTATTTTGGCATGGAAACTCAGTAACAAGATGACAGGTATTCTAAAAATGAGCAATTTTCATTTCTCAAAGCTGAGGAACAAATAATTTTAAAGATTCAAGATTTCCAACTAATATTACAGTTCCCTCATTTTATCTTCCGCTTTCCCAAAGCGTTGTCAAGATCTGTTAAGAAGACTCTGTGGCAGTTGCTACAGATATATATAGTAAAATGGGCTAATTTTTATTCAACTGTAGTATAGGCTATTTGCTACAGTCTACATCAATTGTCACCATAAGAATGTTCAGGTTAACACAGCACTTACAGGCAGAAAGGACTTAGTTTTGTTCTGCTGTTCAAGCAAGTAATTTTTCTGTTTAATTGTAAAGCAAAAATAGTAGTCCTACAAGTCCAAACATTTGATATCATAATCACAAAATAATAGCAGCAAGTTTTGTTTAAGTCATCATCCTCTATGCTATGAAAGAATAAATTCACCTTACATTCAGATTTCTGCAGAACACAAGTAGTGTTCTCAGCCCTTCAATATCGTAAATACATTCCTTTCCATCTCATTTTCTGTAAGAAATATCATTTTGCATCTTGATGTTCTGCAAAGATAAATCCACCTCAGCGTGACCATGGAAGCTAAACATCTATATTTGTCCACAGTTAGGAACTCATTAGTCTTACCCTTTCATAGTGTGCTATATTCCAGCTCCAGTTCTGCAGTGACATCACAGACCAAAGCATCAGTCATAATATTTCAGCTTAATTTGCTACCACAAATTTACTGCACTGCTTCAGTAACAATAACAGAGAGCTACTGTGATGACAGTTACACAAATATTACAAAATGCGTTTGTAATGCTGAGTTCCACCCTCTCGCCTGCCAGATCCAGGTATCACTCACTGGTGATCATCGATTCCACTGTCAGAAAGTGGGAGCTGATTTTTCCGAGACACTTAAAATACATCACCGCTGTCCTTCTGCTGAAAATGCAAATGAGATGCCACTAGTTTACCCTGATATTGCAAATATTTTCAGACAAAAATGCAAGTTTGAACAGTGTGTGATTTTACTCAGCAAAAATTGCAAAACAGGTGAACAAAAGTATAAATGGGTTCTGCAAGTGATAATCTTAGATTCCAGTCTGCCCACCATATTAACAGAAATAAGAACCACACTTCTCTTTCTCTGTCTCTCCCCCAAATTTCCCCTTCAAACATGGAACACTATCCACCTTGAGCCTATTATGAATGCGGTGAAGTCACCACACCTGAATGCATAGACTTTGTTGTCTGCACTCCAAGTTTGGTGGGATTGGGTTTGGGGGAGAAGGAGAAGAGAGGTAGGAGCAAGGAAGAAGATAAGAAGGGGGAAATGCAAAGCAGCTCTGATGCAAAACTGCCGTGCTAACAGCAAGGCTTACTGCATTAGCCCCTATGTAGCACTTCCATAGCAGAGCTTGCTAACAGCTTGAAGTACAGACAGAGCAAACACTTTAAAATAAAGCTACAGTACAGGCTTGGTGGGGGGAGCATTTAGCAGATTAAAGAAAGATGCAGGAATCAATCAGCAGCTGTTTACACACAGAATTTATGCAACTGTGGCACAGCAAATTTAAAAGACCCACTAGACTAAACATCACAAACTAAAAGAATATTTTCATTTAACAAAGGCCTTCAAAAAAAATACAGTTATCACGCATGCCAAAGGAGTTGCATTTCTCATCAAGCATCAGAGGAAACAAGGGGTGACACAAAATTCTTTAAGCAACGAGGACAAGTGCAGCTACAGACAAGTTTGTCTCTTCAAGGCATACACAAGCAGTACTGAAAATCCTGATTTGCTCTGAAACAAAGGAATAGTTCTATCTCACATTGCTCACTAGCCATTTATTTGCACAACAGCGGCACATACCTTCTATCGGTTAATGGTTTGACCTGCAACAAAAGCTGGTCCAGAGGAAATTGAAACAAAGGGAAGGACATCCAAGCTACCAGTTAAAACAATCAACAGTTTATATTTTGTCAGCCAGTTTCCTGTTGGGAGCATGTCACGCCCATCACCATGGTACTCAAGTCCCCTGCTATTTAAGTCCCTATCTTTTACACCTTCCAAACAACTGCATACAGTTAAGAATTGTGGAATGAGGCTGGAGTGAAGCAAAGTCAGCTAGTGCAGGCAGGAAGTTCCTCTAATGTACCTTTTTCTCCTCCACAAGTTCCTTACAGTCAAATAAAGGTATCCAACCTCTCCCTGCAGAGCACTGCTGCTTGTGGGGTTTTTGCTTGCTTCCATGACTGACTGAGAATTTTGTAGCACTGTGAAGAGGATCACACTTCCACCTTCAACCAAGATGTTCTCCCTGGTCCTACCAAGACAGGACACATGCATTCACTGCTCTTGGGGCCATGCTCGAGTTCTGCCCCTCACTGGGTATCTGGTACACACAAAAACATCAAGTTCAAACTACATACGCTTTAACCTTGGACTAACTGGAAGGGAGGGCATTATGAAGCAAGCAGTTGAAGCTCAAATGCTCCAAAGGCTTGTGCTAGCTTTGCAATGCTGATATGACACCATGAGTTATAACACATCAGCTAAAAACCCAACTACTCCACTTGAATCAAGTATGGCAAGTATACGCAGTTACTTCAACTAGTTCAATCACAGTATCTGAAATAGATTTACTTGGACTAAATGCTGCAGAGAAGGCACGTTCTATGACTAGTACATCCATAACCTTTAAAACATGGCTTTGCAACATAAATCACTTTGAACTTCCTAATTGTACTTCTCCTCTCTCCACTTAAACCCCAGACAACGCTCTTGAGACGTTGTTTGACAGCATACAAAACTCTTGGTGGGATAAGCCTTTGTGCTTCCTGAGAGTTCAGAGGTGGAAATTCCTTCTGCAACTCTTCACACTTTTCCTTCTGCAACTCTCCATGATCTTCCTGTCCACGCTCGGTATAAAGTATAAAACTGGTCTACAGGAGAAGATTGAGCAGTACAGAATGCAATGGATTCACTTTTAGAAGTAGTAAGAACAGTCATGGGTGTTAATTTCAATGTTATTTAAAATAAGAGTTTCCTCTAATAAAACATACATACAAGCAAACTTGCACAAGCAAGTATCCCTACAGACTAATCAAGCTATTCCTCCTGCAGGCTAGAGAGGAAGGAAAAGGTGGTCTTCTCTTCCATTCAAACATTTGGGAACCGTTCAGGTACTATGGCAACAAGACAAAAATATACCTAAGCAGATTTGTTTATCAGAGAAAAACGCTCCAACAGTCTGCATTATTGCTCATATAGAATGTCACTTTTATACATTAATATATTTAGCTTTTATGGAAATTGTATCTCAGAATAATACGTATTTATTTTACTATTTGCCTTTCATTTTTCTTTACCTTAAAAATAGTAAACAAACTCCCAAACAGTACTCTCAACTCCCAGTGCACTTGTTCTGCTGTTGCAAATGAACACCCTTCACAAACATACTTTGACACTTTGTTCAACCTATACACTGGACAGGATTTTAACATCCTATTGCCAGAAAGAACCGCAGCATCCCACCCAAACCAAGAAAAAGCCACATTAATTTTTCTTATGCTGTACCTTCTAAAGCAGACAGAGAAACCCTGATGTTCTGCATTCTTTTAAGGGCAGCTGTCCCTGCCTTGCTCTTCCAAAGAGAGATGCCTTGCTCTTCCAAAGAGAGAATTCTTACTCCAGCTCTCAAAGAAGCAGCTATCCTTCCATCCAGTTCTGCTACTGTCACAAGGCACCTCTTGCAGCTACTACTCTTACAATGAAAACTTCCTGCCCACACAGAGGGAAAGTCTTAGCAGCAAAAGACACACACAGGAAAGGGAGGCATTTTATCTTCAACACTCTGTGGTCTGCCACCTCCGCAACAGGTCAGCAATCAGAAACAAATGCACGAACACCAAGGTTTCACTCTTATCTTAAGCTTAAGATTTTGAAAATGTCTCTTTCCTGACTCATTCACACCTTCCCCTTTTGTTTTTTTCCTCCAAGTGGGAAAGAAAGGAAGAAGGAGAATACCTGAAGCCCTAGGAGATAAATCAGGAGACAAAGACAAAATTAAAAAAAAAAAAAAAAAAAGAGGAGCTGGCAACCTTAATTGAGGATTCCTGCCAGTGACAGGAACGTAAAAGGTGGCTGGTAAAAAGCACATTCCACATCAGAAGTGATGCTACTGGCCTTGGGAAGCTGAAAGCCTAGAAAATTACCTCTCCTTCAGTCCTCTGCTAGGTGTAATGGAGAAAACGTGCAGCTGCATGAAGAAGGTTCATCAGCCTATATCAAATCAAGCACAACCCTTTCCTCACATCATCTCATTCTCTCTAGGATCCTAAGAGGCTGCTCAAGAAAAATTACCCATTACCCACCTGAGACCGCTAAAACCAGAATTCCATGGGGACCCAGCCATCCACCTGGGTCTCCCAGTTTCTATGAGGGTCAATCACCACATTAAAAGACAAAGAAATGAACTGAAGAGTCAGGAGAATTAAAACCTGATCTCTGGAGAAAACAACAGACTTAACAAGTATGCTTCATTAGCATTAAAAACTGGTTATTAGATTCCCAACGGAACAGAATCTCAGCCACACCAGAGAACCAAAACAGAAAGTCTGCCATTAATTTGTTATTTTTTGCAACACAGACATTAAAGACTGCAGACTACTGAAATGCCAACCCAGTAACTCAAACTATCTCAGCACTCTTTCACCAGAGCTAAGTCTCTGATGGGACCAAAAGGTCAGTACTGCAACATGGCATTTGAACATTATGTTGGAAATTTAGCTATACTCAAAGCCGGAATTAAGTCTAAGAAGTGACCTGACTTGCAGTCTATACATAACAACCAACAACATAATAGTATTTGCTAATTCTTGTTCTGTAGTAATGGAACAAAGGAACTACAATACCAAAGCTTCTGATATTACTATGTACAGCTGCGGGAAAGGTAAAGTGAATTTTAACGTACTGAATACATGTTATCCCAGCATAATTCACTGCAAGGGAGTAAGAACTACAGCACAGCATCAAGCTGTGATTGTGATTTGACACCACAGGGAAATACAGACCGATTTTATTTAAAAAAAAAAAAACAAAACCAACAACCCAAACCCACACACTTTTGACTTTAAGCATATGAAAAAAGAAAAAAGTTAAAAGAAAAAAAATAAATTGAAATTAGCTTCTATTTGGGAAGAGACTTGTGTGCTACACAAAGTCTAATAGAATAATTTAATTAAAAGCATTCAACCAACACAAGCTCACTGCTAATGCCAGATGAGTTGCTGATCACCTGGAACAAGAACATATCATCAAAGATAAACCACCTTTTGACACCTGCAGATGCACAAAGAGTATTTTCTTCAGCTCAGCTAAATAACTGGTTTAGTCACAGTTGAGAAGCCTGCTGGGAGGAGAGGCTAGAAAGACCTGTCCTCCCTTTCCAGTTAATGAAAAAGAACTCAATACTAAAACCAGAGGTATATTAGATTATAGCTACTGTATTTTTTTTAATCTTTAGAACTGTTTAATCCACTAGTAAAATCCAACCAGTAACACTAGATTGGCTAATTGTAAAAACTATCTTACTGTTAAATTTTAAATCTATCTTACTGTTAAACTCTTATGCTAAGGCAAACAAGTTTACACACAGGTGTAATATATATGTATCTATATAAACTCATTCAACAGCTCTAAACTAGAACTGTCTAAACTATGCTTAGATATTAAAATACCATTTTCTGCATTTTTAGTTAAAACATCTGAACTCTAAGTGTACAGAAAAAGGTAACTATCACTCACCATTTTTCAACATGATAAAAGGTAAAGTTTCAGAATCTGAATGTTAAGCTACATAACCAGCAAAGCATGTATATAGTACTTGCAACTATCAAAAGTCCAAAAGTCGTATGTAAATGCAGCTGCCAGTTACCAATAATAAATATTTTTTCAAAAAACACAAATGCCAAACAGTATTAAAACCAGTTATTAGATCAAAATTTCTTTTCTCTCCTGATTTAAATCACTATTAAAATCCCAAGTTAAATAAAGCTATCCTCTTTCACAATCTGAATTCTAATTACAGATGGCTCTATTTTGCAGAATACACATCCTGCACACATCAATGGACAGACTGAAAGAAGCAGCATTGTGGTATGTTTGATTGCATCTATCTGTACTGACCAGTTCAATCTTCAGAAGCATCCAGGGGGGGAAGGGGGTGTGGAACACAAACTATCCAGGAAGAGTCATAAAGAACATTTTATTTATCATCAGAAATATATAGTTCTACAACCCCCCATGTTTGCTTTTCAACCATTTTTGTTGCCTATTTTCTTTTCTGTTCTATACTTAGCTTATACAGTTACATTATTTTGATTTTGTATGCACAAAACAAAGATCTGAAAAAAAGCCAAATTTTCCCTGACTTCTTTTCATATACTGTGCAAGATTTTAGACAAAAGATCAAGGAAGCCAATAGTCCAAGTAGCTTTATGGGTACTGTCCAGCTGATACTGAACGGCTACCTTAATTTTGCCACCTCATAGCAGCCAGATGGGATGGGGAGTCTTCTGCAGGCTTCCACTTTGAATTTTCACCCTACTGCCTTTTTTTTTGCCTTAGTGGGTGGTTTTTTTTGCCTTAGTGGATATCATACAAGGATTCTTATTACGTTCACCTTCATACAGATGAAATGCAGTGATGCGTTACTTATTTGGGGGGTTACAGTCAATAACAAAGTTGCCTTTCACAATACAAACTACATTTAAGAATTAAATTTCTTTTATAACCTTCTGTACCTTTAGCCAGGACACATTCACTGATTATTTTTTTTTTTCTTCTTCAAACTACCAAACAAGGAAAAGCCACTGGCTGAATATGGGAGAACCAGAATGTCTTTAATTATTATCATAGCCTCTGACATCAGGAGCTACCTCTACAGAAGCAAAATACTAGCTAAAATTAAAGTACTGAAATACCAAGTGCCAAGCTATGTAACTACTTAGAGCAATCATCTGTGTAATGTACCATCACGTGTAAAGTATGCATTCACCTGGAGGAAAAAAATAAAATAAAAATCAGAGCTTTCCAGTGGTTACCAAGCAACCAAGAGCAGAAGATAATATGAAGCTTTCAAAATAGAAATGCAAACCAAAGCTGAAATTATTTCAAAGTCAATCCAGCTGGTTTATCAACCACTCTCTAAAAGCCTTTCTTATGAAAGCTCCTGTTTAATCTCTGACCTCTTAAACAAATAAATAAAAGGCAATTTTTAAATAGATGTCTTCTACAGCTTATATTCTGAAAGTCTCCCACTCCTCCAAAAGCAGATTTACTACTCTCTGTTGAAATCTAGGAATGTTTCATTTAACCTAAATATTTATCAAGTTCTCTTTGGGAAAAGGTAAACTTTCTATTAAAACAGTTCTCCAAAGATATAATAATTTACTGGTTTATATTTCAGGTTAATTAGCATCCCATGAAATGAAGTGGCAGAATAAATGAGGAGAGGCAAGCTGTACAGTTGTACAAGTTGTTGATTAAACTCCAACTTTCCAGTAAAATACTTAATTCCAGAGACCTTATAGACAATTATTATAAAACAGCTGTTCTTAACTCTGCGCATCTAAAAAGATATATAGATGCTTGGTTCATTACTTTTAGCAGCAACGGTGCATTGTTGTTTGCTCAACTCCAGGATTTTCTCCTACTGCTTTAGAACATGACCAATAAAAGGTATCTATTAGTCACCTTAATGATTCTTTCATTTTCTTTTGTACTTTTATTGTATTAGACAATGGTGAATCACACTGTAAATTATCATTATAAAAAAACAATTTTGTGATTCAGAATCAAACCTAGACTCACCAATGAGCTACAAAGGAACGCCTAATCTAGTAAAATGTCCCAGGCCATATCCCTAATCAGAGACTGAGCTTCAGATGTCCAATCCAGATCTGTACACGTGCATCTAGTCTTAATCACTCCTGGTTTCTCCAGCATAACTCATAGATGTTTTGCTATTGCTTGATACCAGATCAATTAAAAGCCCAAAGATTTATTGAAAACTACACAGTTCACTTTTCAAAATAGCCAAACAATTGATCCCATCTCAGTCTTTTCTTATAATTCATATTATTTTACATTTACCTAATTTCTCCTCCTAAATTACACCACTAGGACTACAGGTATGCCTGCACATCTTTTTCCTTGTTTGGCCTTAATTATAGCTTAGCACATTTAATACCAAGAGCACAGCTGGCAGAATTACACATGCATAAAAGCTGCCAGCACTTCCAGTTTTCTCACAACTGCATTACTACTTCAGGAACACACCTCTAAACCAGTGTCTAACTCGACCACTCAAAAGAGCTGTAAACATTTGAAATATTTACAATAGAGAGGTACTGTAGGGTGGAGTTCAGGCTTGGCACGGCCAGGCAAAAATTGCGGCTTTTTGTCTTTTTTCAACATTGTCTGTTTCATATGTGCAACCATGAAATGTAATCCCAAACAAAGCATCAACTGGGAACGCTTTCATAAATTGTGTAAGACCTGTTGTACGTGGGTACAAAACATGGTTATTTCAAAGAAATACCACTGCACAAGAAACAGTGCTTTTGACTAGATATGTACAGTTTCCCTGGTCTGTTATTTTTCTTTAGCTCAAACCCACCTCACAAGAACAAAACCACATAAAATTTAGAACCATAAAAGACATCACGTGACTGAACTATGTCCAGACAGCACACATTGATTCATACAGATTCCTGGTTTTTCCCTTAAAATAATATGCATAAGTATTGAGCTATTCACTTTTATCTACTTCCATCAAAACCTCAGTAACGTTTAATGAGGTTTCAAATTTTTAGATTTCTATGGCTCCTGCCTTCAGGATGCTCTCATCTGGATTGAGTCATATCTCCAAGCATACATTATGTTTTTAAAGACAAGACCATAACTTTCAAACCGTCACCAGAAACCCACAGGTTCAGAATAATCTCTCCAATGACTACACTCATATCTTGCTTCAACTCCTGTCAAGAAAAATCATAATCTATGTGGAAATTTAAGACCACACTTTTTTTTTTTTTTAAAGTGTGTCATTTCTGAGAAAGTCCTCTTGTAATCACACAAAGTTTTCAAACAGCTATGCTATCAATCTGAATTTCAAGCAAGCAGAATTGAAAAAAAAAAATAAAGCCTTAGAAAAAGGCTCCCTCTTTGTGCAAGGCAATGCATGATTTAAACGTCCTTTTAAACATCAGATCACAAAACTGAACAAGATGCAAAACATTTACAGTTAAATTCCAAGTTAAAATAACACTCCCCTAAAAATGTAAAAGACATAAAATGAAAGCTCTTTCGCCTGCCATCTAGTCCTGGTGAGCGGATCGCTGTGCAGACTGCACGTCAGCCAAAATACCTTCAGACAGCGACAAGGGTCCGCACGCCCACGGCAGACTGCGAGGCAGACGCCTGCCTTACCAGCTGCCTCCGCCTCCATTTTCACTTTCCGCCCAAAATTTATCCTCCTCTGCTTCCAAGAAGCTCCCTCGGTATTGACATTACCAACAGACGCCTTCTCACCTGAGTAACATTTTACAGTCTGCCCAGCCAGGCTTCATACCCCTGAGTTAGTAATTTTGCACCAGAGCCACATTCTGCAATTTGCACCCTGACATTAACTCTTTTCCACACATCTCTCCAGCAGGGTCAGGAAGAGGGGGCCTGAGGGGGGGAGGAGGGGGAAGGACAAAAAAAAAAAAAAAAATAGAGAGATATAAAAGGAACGAGCAACCCACACGCTGCAGTCTCCAGCCCGGCAGGTTTCTGCTCCCCGGAGGCGTCCCCCCGTGCCCAGGCCATGAGGGGACGACTCCCCTCGGCTGCTCGCAGGCTGCCACACCTCCCGGCGGGGCGGCCTCCCGCCCGCCCTCGGCGGCCGTTAACGGAACCCCCGCACCCCCCCGCCCCGCGCGCGCTTCCCGCCGGCCAACGCACCCCGCTGCGCGCCGCCGCTCCCCCGCGGGAAAGCCCGGCGGAGCCCGGCCTGCCCCACGCGCGCCCGGGTGCGTGTCATGTACACAGGGAAGCGCGGAGCATGGCCTCCTCCTCCCCCCTGCCTCCCACAATGCACCGTGGGCGCTCCCCTCTGAAGCCACTTCCTCGCCCGAAAGCCACCCCACGCCGCCGCCCGGCCCCACTCACATCCGTCGATCTCCTCCTGCAGGTCCTCCTGGAGCAGCGACAGATCTGCGGGAGACACACCATGTGCCAACGCGCCCGGCCCGCTGCCCCCGCCACGCGTGACCCAGCCCGCCCGCGGGGCTGCCCACCGCCGCCAGCGGGTTCCGCAGGCTGCGCCCCGGTGCCCCCCCGACCCGACCCGACCCCACCCCGCAGCCCCCCGCGCTCCGAGCCGGACAGCGGCGGGAAGCGCTTCCGAAGCCGGGGCGGGGGAGAGGAAGGGGGGAAGAGGAGGGCTGGCGCCGCACCGGGGAGGCGGCGTGTGCGGAAAGGGGGAGGGGGGCGCTACCTACCCGCCATCTTGCTGCAGCCCCCGCGGGGCGCCGGGCTACATTTAACCCGCGGCCGAGGGACGAAGGGGGCGGCGGTGCGGGCGGCGGGAGGGGGCAGGCCCCGCGCGGTCCAGGTCCCGGGCCCGGCGGCGTCTCCCCGCGTCCCCGAGAGAGTCGCGCAGGGAGGGAGGAGGGAGAGAGCGGGCGGGCGGAGGAAGGCGGGAGGAGGGGTCTGGGCCGGACACGCTGCCCCCGCCTCCGCCCGGCGGAGCCGCGCTCGCTCGCACAGGCGGCCGTGCCTCCCCGCCCCTCGCTCTGACTCACGCCCGGAGCCGCCCGGCCCTGCCCGCGGGCGGCGAGGCCGGCGGTCGGCAGGGCACGGCCGCACGCCCCGGCCCGCTCACCTGGCCTCGCCGCTCTTCCCCCCCCCCGCCGCCATCTCGGGGCTTGGGCTCTTCCTGCCGCCCGTCGACGGGCGGGGAGGGCAGCGGGGCTGAGGCAAGGCTCCGCCGCGCTCCCGGCCCTGCCCCGAAAGGCCCCGTTTGGGGCGTTGTGGGGTCAGCCGGAGGGAAGGTCCTCCTCACCTGGGGCTGCGTGGGGTCGCTTCCAGAGGAAAGGGGTCTCGGCGAGGCAGCGGGGCCGCAGAAGTCCTTGCTTTGGGCGTTGTGGGGTCACCTGGAGAGAAGGGTCCCTTGGGAGGTGGCCGTGCCGCCACCGCGCCGCCCACCAGCACCCTCCTCTAGTGAACTGCCGAGTTTCAGCAGCTGGGAACCCGTGGCTTACGGATGGGACTCGGGATGTTCTCCGCTTCACTGCTGTGCCTTCTGACTCTTGTTTTAAAAATGCGCAATTTAGTTGTATGTATATGCAAAGGTATCCATCGTTTTCTGCTTTTGCTGGCTGTACCTTATGGTCAGTCCCGATGGCTGTTGTCATTTTAACTGTTTTGACAGATTTTCCACTGTAAATTGCAATATTAAAAGTGTTGGGTAAAACAAATGCTCTAATTAGTTGATACCCAGAGCACTTGATAAGGGAAAGGTCCACGACTGGTACTGGTGCTGGTGCTACCTGTGAGTCTTACCTGAGTCTTCCACAGTCTTATTTTTATCTCGGTAATACTTGATGAAGTTGTTAGTACACAGAAAAGCAAAATAATTATTTTTATTTTTGCTCAGTCTTTCAAAAAAGGATGCAATTTCAGTAGCTCTGTTTTTAACTGAATGTTTGACAACATGTCTTGTAAGCTGCTTTTTAACATCATACGGTTGTTTTTATTTTGTAAATTGGACAAGGTTTAAATCTCTATAGTCATTCATTCTCTTTGCCATAGTGGCTGAAAATGTGTAATCATCTTTTAAAATGCATACATGCCTTTCCTTACAATCCTGTAGAACAAGCTCTGCTCTGTTTCATACCCGTTCAATCTTTAGACGAGTCACTAGGGCCTACTGGATACTGATTATCCAACACTTGCTTTCATTCAGATATATAGCCTCAAAATCTGAGTAAATCAAGTAAATTCACCATGACTAAGTTATATGAACCATGCTGTTCTCTGCCAGTGTAATTTAAGAGGAGATTCTGGGGAAATATTTGACATCACAAATCATTGGCAATGCAGGATGTAATAGCAATAGACCTAGAGCAGAAAAATAAAGTGTACTTGAAGATTCCATGTTCATTATCTCTATTACTGCAAGTTATTTCCAGGAAGCTTTCTCTCATCTCCTCTCTGCATCCTTCACCACAGTCAAGGTCCAGTTTTGCTTCCTCTGAATTCAACAGCAACAGCCTAAAATGTGATGTGCTTCATTTTACTGAAAGAATCGAGGGGTTTGGTTCCTTTTTCCAACTCTTTACAAAAGAGGCACTAATGCACACTGACCATAGATTACTGTGGTCTGAGAGCGTCAAATCTACCTTGACCATTGTTATTATTATCATCAGAATGAGAAATGGAACTTAATGAGATATGTCAACGACAACTGGGTCTATAATTTGGAATGCACCAGAATTACTGCTCTTGAAAGTGTATTAATAGTGTTAATTATTGTCAGCTAATTATTGCCCCATATGTAATGGTCTCTAGAGTATTTAGGGGTTTTTTATTTCTAAGTACATATTTGTTTAAAGAGATTGAAGTAAAATTTATGCAATAAAGCACAGTCAAATGATGATTGCAAGAGATCATACTTAACATAAATTCATATAAATGAATTTTGGATCTTCCTATGTGCATGTGATCTTCTTAAGTGGTGGTTAGTTCTTTCTCCGTAGGCAGGACTGTGTGGTATTTAAATAGCACAGATAACAAGGATCAGTGTGATTTAGCCTTGCGAGACAAATTATAATTGTTCAGGAATTGCAAATTTTTTTGCTATGCGTTACCCATAGAACATCAGACTGTGTTCCCCAGGCGCAGCTGGTCCCAGCACCATTGCTAGCAGCCATCAGGAAAGGTCTCTTCCTCTGTGAGCAGAACCTCTGTGGCAAAACCTTTGCTCATACAGTGACACACACATGGAGAGGAATAAATAATTAAAAAAAAAAATTATTTGGCTTCATGCCAACACGCAATGCAAAATCCCACTTAATGAATAAGTAACCAGATATTTCTAAACTTCTCAGCCTCAGTAAATCCCCAAGTACTCCTTAAGGGCCTGATCCAAAGTTCAAGTTGATGGTAAGATTCCCTGCCACTGGTCCCAAGCAAGGCAGACAGAGACCATGTAAGTGTAGGACAGACGCTGGCTCTTTCAGACAGCGTGATGAACTGCAATTTGAAAATAACATACCTAATGATGAAATAAAATTTTCATAACAGACTTGTTTTATTAGACGAGACGTGTTAAGGAGCAGGAAATACAGCACCTGCCAAAATGTTCTAGCAGATTTTGTGCTGGAGTTCTCATAGTCAGTTTGAGTACCCTTACAGGCACTGGGAAGTAAAAAACTTAAGAAATAGATAAACTCACATTCACGCACTCTATCATCTCATGGAAAAACCCACTACAAAGGGTGGAAGCCAAGGCTAGGGATGGAAGGATACAAATGAAAGACTCCTTGGCAAGATACTTTGCATGGACAAAAGACACCTGTATTGCTATCTACATGATATATCTCAAAAAAGTCCATAGCAATCAGCAAGACATTACAGTATTTACATAAAGTACTACATAAATCCTTTCAAACCTACAAAAGTGATCAAGGTAGACACAAGATACCCAACATCCATCTAGACATATTTGCAACATGTTATTCTGTAGTTGTATTAGTGGCATGTCTTCAGTCAAAACCGCTCCAGGTATAAGCACCTCAGGCTGAAAAACCCTGCAGCCCCAAGAACTCACCGATATTATATTATTATCTAGCTGATTATTATCTATTTTCTCTCATTTGCTGTGAAGAAGCAAGTCTGATCAGACCACAATGCCAGCTTTCAACGTCCACATATTAACTAGCTTTGCATTTCTCCCAGGCTACCCTTTGTGTGTGGGAAGAGCTTCCCATAAATATCTACGCAGCCATCTCGCCATCCTCCTTCAGATTCCTCTGCAAAACTCTCTTTTCCTGTAAAGCCTACAAGAAAATGTATTGGGGTTAGACTGGTGGTGCACCAAGGCAACTGCTTATCCTCTTGAGTAATACTGACTCATCATTTTCTTGTCCACCCCCAGGATTCTGTCTGCAAGCATATGTTGTGCTTTATGGTTAAACTATACACTCTTTACTTTTTAGACTATCTTTTTGTTCTTTATAGAGTGCTTCACCAAAATTGGCCCATGACTAAATACACGGATTAAGATACATATACACACGTAAGCACAGGGGTACCTATAATACGTATGGATACGCATAAAAACCTGATGGCTGAAGCCTGTCAGTCAATTTGCAGTCAATTTGCATTTGAAAATCTAGTAAAGCATTTCTGCTAAAAAGAGGTGTTTGTCATAAAACCCTTCCTTTCTTCTCCTTTCCCTTTTCCTTCCTTCTCTCCTTCCCTTCCCTTTCCCTTCCCTATTCCTGTTCTTTTTTTCCCCTGCAATAAAAATACTGGAGGGGTTTTTTGATACATCCCTTGTGGTTGTGCAAGTTTTTGACTGTGCACCACTCAGTTTTATTTAATTTTCCCGGTTTCCTGGGTAAGAGCTTGAGCTGGTGACTACCTGCGAACCTTAACATCGGAGTCCAGCTGCCACTGCTCCCAGTGAAGGCCTCGCAGAAGGATTATGAACACATTAGTATGCCAACCATGAATAAATTAACACCTAAATTTGCTGACAAAGAGCTTGGTTAATATGAAGTTAAGTTTGCCTTGTGGGTTCCTCATGTCATTCCAGGACAGCAACAAATGCAGTGGCAAGTTCAAGTGATGCTCAAACCTTTGAAAACTAGGAAATACCCACCTGAGGCACATCCTGGTGCAACATTAAGGCTGCACCTGGAGCTTGCAATGGCTCTTGGCATTAATTTGCAAGCAAATCTATTGCACTGACGGCATGAAGATGACAGCTGTGTGGGCAAAAGGAAGAGAGGCATGTAAATCAGGAGACAAGTCTTGATGCCTCATTTTGCCATTAAGACCACGACCAGCGGTGATATCCCCAACTCCTTTGGCTATAGACACTGCGTGAGGGTGGTCTGCGATCTTTATAGCGGGCAAGTGAAAGTCTATGTCTCTATCTGGTCCTATAGGTGCTCCAGCTCACTGGGAAAGAGGACAAAGAATTAATGCGTCAGAGGCTGTTTCAGGGACCTGGGTCCGTACAGGATTCCTTGTTTAGTAGCACTCGCCTGGACACAGGTTTTCCTTTAAGAGAGCTGTGCTACAGCTCTGAGATGCTCTGCTTCAGGAATCATGTGTCATGCATATGTATGCTACCGGAAGACTGAATCACTGATCAAACAAGGCAGAGTTCAGGTTGTACCGAGGTACCTTAGCTCTGGATTTCCTGGTTCTCAGAGGTTTGTGTCTCACCGACATACTGGAAGAAAACAAGACTGGGCAACCAGAAAGTGAATCTTTTCCTCACTGAATTGCCTGTTGAATTTTATTTTTTTTTTTTGAGCAGAGAGAAAAAAATTCGAATTTTGGCTATTTCAGGAAATTACAGCAACCCCATATATGTCCACCTGGGAAACTATTGTAGTAGATACTGATATCCCCCAACACTTCATCCTAGATCTCCAAATCATTTTGAAAGGAAATAAATGTCATTATGCTCATCTTACAGGTAAAGAAACAGAGAACAAAAGAAGCAAAGTGATGTTCCTGATACTGCTTGAGGCCCGAGATGGAAAATAGTGAATAAAATAAAACACACCCAAAAAAACTCTTCTGTGCTATTTTTTACTATCTGATGCCATTACGTATGTGACAGGTAGCAATCTAATGCATGGTTCCTAATGTGCCAGCTCTGAGTTATATGCCAGGCCAGACCCTGCCTCCGTGTTAGACTTGCCCTTGAGTCAGCCAGGCTTTCCAGCCTTTCCTCAGCCCACGCAGTCTCCCTTCCCCACCCAACCAGTCCCTCCCTGGCAATACCTAACCTGATTTGCAGATTAATATATTTGCATTTATTCACTCCTTCATTTCCTGGTCTACTGAGTTTAAATTTGCATCTCTCTAGGTCTGCTTAGATATTGGCACATACAATCAGCTCACACTCTTCCTTCTTCTGAATCAGAGATGAGTTATTCAGATCCCAGAACACGTCTCAGAGGGACAAATGGGACTGAATTACCACTACTACCACCACCAAACCTGCTTTTCCTTTTAGCCGTTGTCCTCCAACATCAGTTTCACATCCTTCCAACTGGTGCCTTCCTATGATCCTTTCTCTTCCTTCTTACTACAGCACCAGCTCTCCCCACCCTCTTGCTCCTCCATTCCAAACTCCTCTCAGCAAGCTGCTGTCTACAGCACTTTTAATTCTGGTTTTGTCAACAGTTTTTGAACATTCTTACTGTTTTCTTATCCTCACATTGCATTTTTCCAAAGTAAAAGAGAAACAAAACCCAAATCCTGGCAGAAGTGGAGTCTGGCAACCTATCTGCAGACCTTTTTCAAATTTGAACTGGACTTAAGTCAGATTCAAGAGTGACATTGTTTCACAACCCATGTGAATACTAGCTGGCTGGAAGTCTTCTTGGCCACCCTATTCAGCCAACAACAGTGTAATCCATTTAGTCAGGAAGAATTGGGAACATGCCTATGCAGGCAGCTAAGCTCTTTTTTTGCTGATCTGAAGGATAGTAGGTGCCAGTGGAATGCATGTCAGGAGAATGATTTCTTTGGGACATGGCTTGTTATCCTGGTCTGTGCAATTGCTAGAACCTGTCGATCATAAAAAATGCAAGGGGAGGAGAAGTCAAGGGGTTACATGCTAAGAACTCTTTGTTTAGATAACCCTGGCTCTTGTAGGAAGCACACTGAATTTCAGGGTTAGTTACACACATGTATTTTAGACCTTTGGAGGAGTCAGTCTTTAGATGTGTGTATTTGTACAGTCTTTTGAAGGCAGATGTGAACTCATTCTCCTTGTGCTCCAACTCAATCAGTGTAATTACAGTTCATGTAGCACTGAGCCCAGACAGATGTATGGACAGACAGTGGCACAACATTTGGAAATCAGTCAAATATATGCAAAATGTAGCAGAAGTCCATTCACTGAAGAAATAATGGAAACAGAAATTGTTGTTCCTCTAAGAGTGGAGGCTGAGAATATTCTAAAAGACTCAACTTACTTACAGTGTTAGAAAATGATCCACAGACTATGAGCAAGGATTGTATAACAGAGGAAACAACCACCCAAAAGCTACCCAAAATAAGGAGGACAACTGAATGATGGTTCTTGACATGTGCCAGTTTCTACACAGAACTTTTCAGCTATTGAACTGGGAGGGAATCCAAAGAACAAAGTGTTTTATCTGAAATAAATGTACACAAAACTAGAGGGGATACAAATAAACATAAAAACCCACGTATAATCTCTGAGGAAGATGGTGATACAGTATGAGTTATGAAATCTGACAATATACAGGGCCAGATGGTTTGTAATAGCAAGTATCAAAAGTTGAGGGAGCTGTCTGGTCCAAAAATAGTTCCTTTGTTTAATTAAATTACTTAAGATGTGAAGGGGCAATTACAGTCCTAAAGCAATTCCTAGCTAGCCTCATTGTCTCAATAATTTCCAAATCAACTTTGCTCACTTGATATATAAATGACCATTTCCTTTTTTTCTTACCATCATATAGGGCTTGAACCACTGGGTGCCTGGTTGTGGTACAAATGTAAGCTGTAATATTTTTTAACTGTGGGAACAGTTAAAGGGTGTCAGGTATATTAAGAAGCTTTACGTTACTGCATTTTGACTACTTCTTGGATTTGAGCACTGGCAACATTTCAGGTTCAAAGGTTTTTGTTTAAAATGAGATTTAATGTACATAGACTGTAGCATTGCCAATAGTATCTTGAACTGGGTGTGTTTTATTGGGTGATTCATAAAGAAAGTCAGACAAAGTATGCACAGTAGTATTGGAATGTGGGTGGGATCAAAGTAATGATTTAGTGGAATATGTTTGTCGAGCACAGCATACAAGAAATCTTCTTCCTGAATAAAGATGTATTTAGCCCATGAGAACCTCAATATATTTCCAAGTGTCATTTATTCCAGTGAACCCCAGCGAAAATATTAAAGTAAAACGAGAAAGCTGCATCATTCACCCTCAGTTATTCCATTGGCAGTGAGACTACAGTCAGACTTGTTGGGAATAAAGGGCAGGAAAAAGAATAAAATTAATAAAAATAACATTGATTTAAAGGGATACTGTCTGCAGTTCCAACACAGAAGAAAATGCTATCTGTTCTCTAACAGGGTGGCTGCAACATTTTTATTTAAATACAGTTTTGCTATTAATTGAGCATCCATAAGCCTGCTGAGCTGGGTTTGTTGTGGTTGTACATTTGCGTGCATATACCTCACTCTCTCTGCACTCTTCCTGTTCACATCTCTTTCCAGGCAGCATTTTGAAAACCACAGCATTGTTTTTGTTTCTGAGACTAAGGACCCACTCGTACTGAGAACAAGGAGCTCTAACACTGGGAAACCGAGTCCTACTTACAGGGTTTCATACTGGTATGAGTGCTAATCTTGTCCTGAGTTCAATTATTAAAAAGCAAGCTGTTACATTTATAAAACATCCTTTTAAATGTATTATGTTTAATTTCTCTTTGGCTCCTGATCAAGCATTATGTCTCTCTTTTTTTATACCGCTTGCTAAACAGTAGGAACTTTTTATACTGCTTGCTAAACAGTAGGAACAGTAGGGTAAGGAACTGCCCTTATCCCTGCTTTCTCCACTTCGATGCACCTGGAGGGCACAACCACCTTGGAAGCCCGGCCGTGCTTTCCCACAGCCCCGCAGGGCTGAGGGATGTCATGGTCCGATCAGCAGAACACCTCTGCTTTTGTGCATACCCAGAGGATGGCACGGCACCGGCCGTACCACGCAGGGTACATGCGCTGCACGTCAGGGAGCCAGAGGAGACAGGCTTTCTCGTTGCTTTAGCAGTACCAGTGCCATTTTTCAATGCCTCCGTACAGTTCAGTGGCTAAATGATGTTATTACAGTGGTCCTAACTGCTTCCTTGGCAAAATCCATGCATTTGTGAGGTAGGACAGCATACTGGAATAAAAGGAAACCTAGCAAAAGGAAGGCTGTGGATACCCTGTTTCACAAGGAAGAGTTTTATGGAGGAGAGGGAGCTCGCAAGGCTCACGTTCCCACAAAATGGGCAGAATGGGACAAGGTGAACTCTCCTGCTAACAGGAGCTAAAAGAAAGACTCTAGCTCTGACCCTAGTGCAGGAAAGGATTCAGTATAGGAAACAGTGCAGATATAATGTTTTCAGAGGGCTTTCTACCTTTGAAAGGCAGTCTGCTGTTTTTCAAGACCTGTGTATAGAGAATTAATATTCCACAGATGCTATTTAGTTCTCAAAATTTCCTATCAACTGTGGTTTTTTAAGGGTATGAATGCTATTAACCCATAGGTTAATGGATCAGCTTTAAATAATATATTACATCCTTTCACTGAAATGTACTTGAAGATGTAAATTAGATTAAATATACAGGGAAGATTTTAGTTTGTAATTTGCCTCAGCAAGAAATAGATTAAATAGAAGGCTGTGCTTGCTGTGATGTCCTTCACCTACCCATTAAAAGTTAATCTGTACAGTTCTCAAAATTGTCAGGGAACAAAACTTCAGGATATTAGGAACTTGAGAATAAAGGAAAAGTTCTTTCTCTTGGAAAGCTCTAGTTTATACGCATTAATTATCTCATGATACCTTTTGGTAAGCAAACAGAAAAGCATGCAGTGTACAGCATGCCAGTGCAAGTTAGAAAAGCATGCAGTGTACAGCATGCCAGTGCAAGTTAGAGGAGAGGCAGTGAAAATCTGGCTTATCTTGAAAAAACAAGCTGTTAGAGTGGTTTTGTTTCTTTGATCCAGAGATAGAGCTTTCATAAAGAGAGAGCTGGGAGCAGCATGTCTTGCTTTAAGATAGGCTTTATGTGTTCTTATCCTCAGAAATCTCTGCAGCCTTTTTTCTTCCACATTTAGCTCCCTACATGCCACTAACACAGCATATATTAGTGAGCCTGATTACTTGCCTATTTTACTTCTTCCCTTGGGCTAGATAAACAAACCAGCCAGCCCTCAGTCTGAGCTTATTTTTTGGCTGACCAGTGCAAGAATAGGTGTAGAACAGGTGTCCTCTCAAAGGGATGCGTACGTCCTCACTCCTGTGTTGGAATAAATAAGACGTTACAAACTTGCTGTTGCTATGGGATAACACACCCAGGCAGCTCTGCATTTGGATAGAAGTCTTTGAACTCACACAGGGTCGTTTACCTCCCCTTCCTGCAGGATAAAGCCAGCCAGGAGTTCAATTTTTCCCCATCCTCTGTGCAAATCATTTGGGACCCAGCTCCCCAAATCCTCTGCTATTTCCAGCAGTCTGATTCCCTTCCTTTCCAGGTCGCTGTTTGTTCTGCAGCCACAAGCAAGTGCTACGACCTAGGTCACCCAGATGCCCAAGTGCTCCCGTTCTCTATGTAGGAGCCAAAGGAGATAGTCCCACCGAGATGCAGTTCATCTGAGCTTTTTTGGAAGAAGGATTACAGCCAAGACACATGCCCAGAAGTTCAGTGAACGATAGTAGCTCGAATAAAGCCCAAATCGTTCACGGGCTAAGCTCCTCCCTTGCTAATGACCGCATGAACGCCTGGACCAGGGGGCTGGGGACCACGTCTCCATTCCAGCCACCTGTCTTGCTGAAAGGATTTATTTGGCTTCAGCAGGACTATCTCAAACTCAGACTTCAACCAAGAGCTGAAGAGTTCAACCAAGAGATTTTTTTTTTTTAATATGTCCTAACACCAAAATGAGACTTTTGACTCTTTCTGGGTTTTGACTGAATGATATTTGGTCTCTGTCAGAGCGTCAGATTTAATTATTTTCTAATTCATTTTATCACCCTCCTGATATCATTAGAAAGATTATGACTGTGGTCACTTCTCTCTAAGTTGTCCTGCAGATAGATCTTCACTTTGCTGACTCCATTACTGCAGGTAACTAGTGCCAGTTCTCTTTAAACTATACCTTCACAACTGACCTTTCCAATTATTGCTCTATTATTTTTATTCTCATCAGTTCTTAAAACTTTTCTAACTGTGAAGGTGAGAGATGTGATTTCCCAATCGTCCTGCTAGTTGGTGAAGGTATGTCTGCATCCCCTTGGAATGCAGGCTTACTAGAGAACTTTGCTTGGCATTTAACTGCCCTAAAAAATAACATTTAGAGCCTCCTAGTGTACTGCAGGATCTTTGGACCTGATGCACCCATCACCGTTCAGTCATCTTTAAAGAAACCACGAAAAATGATTGAAGGGGAGGGTAAAAAATCTGGACTGATAAAATATGCTGCATTGTACATATTTCCAGTTTCTGCTCTTCAAGATAGTCTCTTAGCTATTAGTTATGTCAGGGTAATCAGCATCTGTTGGTGCACTCAAGGCCCTAACAAATTCTTGCTTATTTGAAGAGATTACTATATTATTACTCCTCATTAGAAAAATAAAGCTTTTGATCAAGTAGTGCATTCTTTTCCCCCTTGTAAAATATTTTATTACTAAATATTAAAAAACCTACAAAACAAAACATATGGACTTCTCATGTATTTTTAGGTTTGAACAAACTCAGATTATCTGTGTTGGAGGCAAATTCTGAAGTCCATAAACAGGCAGTACTACCGCTGATGTACAGCAAAATTGGAATAAATAATAAACAAGGACTTGTCCTGAAAAGAAAAATACAGACATCATAACAGCAATAATTATAATTTGTGTGGTCAAAACTTTGCAAAACTGCAGGTTTCTTTAAGGGTTAATTTGTCCTCATAAAAGACGTAGACCCAAAAGGGGATTTGGAGTTTACATCAAACATCCTCCACATTCCAGGACTGTTTAGACTGGCGGTGGGAAGAGAGGTCACACTCCCAAACTCAGACTTAAACTCATTCAAACACACAAAAATTTTAATCATAGCAGAAACAGGGAAAAAAAAAAGTTAGGAACTCTATCTTTCGTTCTGTAGGAGATTTTTTGGATTGATGAGAAAATTTCTT
Source organism: Ciconia boyciana (assembly GCF_034638445.1). Lineage (NCBI taxonomy): Eukaryota > Metazoa > Chordata > Aves > Ciconiiformes > Ciconiidae > Ciconia > Ciconia boyciana. Next base: position 57,136,027 of record NC_132935.1, read on the forward strand.
GATCAGATTTTTCTCCCTCTGAGATTTCTTTCTCAGATTGTTTTCCTATTTACTGTTTGGACTGCAAAGAACCCTCTCACTGTTAAATCTAAACAAATGAATCACCTTTAGTCCATAAGTCTCCTCAGTCACCACCTGGCTTACAACTGAATTTTAATTTCTTCCTTTGAGTTGCCTCATGATTGTTTATAATGAACACCCAGTTCCAGTGATGCAGACAAAAAGATAGGAGTGATACTGCAAGCTGGCTACAGACACCCTACTCACCACCCCCCTGAACTACTGTAAGGCCAGGATGGATAGATGCATTTTCATTTGAAAATTTTCATTTGAGGCTTGTTTGGAAGATCCCTGTTTGGATCTTCTGTAACCAGAGGAAGCACCTATCAACGTGCATTCACTGCCTGAGGATTTAATGAGAAAAATCAATGTGAAGTTCAAACCTTCTCTGGCTGGCAGCACACACACACTGGGCATGTTTTAGACAAACCTGATGCCCACTTGGCAGGACAAATTTCTGACAGTATAAGAGCCCTGTTATCTCTCCTTGGCAATATGCACAATAAGAGCCTGCTTGCTTGACAATAAAATGTTGGCCTTAATATAATGGTCTTTTCATAGTTTACAAGGCTAAGCTTAATTAGAAGGAGAATTGTGGATGCCTTCCTTTCATTTGGTAGTAAACACAGGCTCCTTCACCCCATACAAAGCTAATGGTGGTAAAGTGGGCAAAGTTAACCACTAGATACTACGCTATTCTGTACGAGAATAGTGTACTGTGGAATATACTGCTAGAAGGAAACAGCATTACTATTCAGTAAATCCAGTTGTAATTTATAATGGGACACTCGCTGGGCTGCTCTTGCAGTGAGCTGGAAGGCAAGAAGGTATCACTGTCCTGCTGCAAAGTCTCCCTGCATTTGGAAAGGCTTTGTGCCAGAAGTAGAGATACCTCTCTCTGATTATCACTCCAATCAGACAACATCTAGTTGGGTGAAGCTGCTTTTCAGGCAGCAACTAGCAGGTAGAAGCTATACCAGAAGCATGAAAAGAATGGAGCAAACCAGTGTTGGCACCACAGAAGGCAAACTCAGACACTTCATGTCGCCTCCATGGAGTCACTCATAATAATCATCACGCTGTCTTTTCAAACTGCGCTCAAAATTGGCAGCCCGAGGCGAGGACCTGCAAAACGAAACATAATGTTATAATAGCTATGGACACTACCAAATTGCAACCTGGAATGCCCACAGTCAGTGAGCCCCTTGTTTTGAACTGCGCCTTGGTACATGAAATCACAAAAACATTTTGTTTGGATTGCTGTTTACATTGCAAACATGTGCATGTTCAGGCATATTTTTGTACAGAATGTAACATGAGAAAGGACTCATCCAGCATCGTGGGCTCACATTAGTGTTTTCATAAGGTTCATATGGAATAGCAGATTGATAGTAAGATATGGAGCTTTCATCAGGAATTGATTGTATGAATTGATCCTGTGTAAGTAATATACAGGCTGAAAGTAATATACAGGCTGAAGCAGCTGGATGGCTTTTGCTGGACTAAATGAAATACATTGGTGATTTCAATCTCAGTAGAAAGAGCTCTAACTTGATTCATTTGTGACACATCAGGCCTGATGTCCAACCTGAACAGCTGGTGTTGACTGGCAAATTTACTTAGTGATATAGACAAACAATCTGTTGGATCACTGAGTCTTGATTTGTGTTATTTCAGGTCATCTCAGAAATTTATTTTTACATATATTGAGCTTTACCTTTAAATTACTTTACTTTTCCTTTGTTGCTCTGACAGCTATTATTAGAAAAATTTTCCAAAACCTTGGAAAGCCCTGCTCCTAACTTCCAGTCCAAATCCATCTAAGGCCAATTTATGTCTATTTTTTAATTGAGACGATACTTTGCTTTAGCTAGTTTCTTGGTGCTTAATTGGTGCTTTCTTGGTGCTTAATTGCCTATAGTATTTGTAGTGTTCTCAAGTTGTACCTCGGCTTCTGTTTTTCAGGTATAAGAAAAGAGCATTTTTGATTCTTTCCCCATCAAACAGTCTCAATGGAGAAATGTAGTGCTGTCACCAGCTTGGGGCTATGGCACATCACTTGCAAAGAATAAGAAAACTTGCATTACTTTTCACTAGCATTCTCCTGCGACAGGAGATGGCCCTGGGGATTAACTACAAACCGGTAGAGTAAATTTGACTCTCTTGACAAACGTACATTTATACTGCCAAAAATCTTTCCCAAGCACTTTAGGAACCGCGCATCTGTTTCAAGGTCTATCAAGAAGCATGCCAGTAAGCTCTATACAAACAACCCCCAGGTTTTTTTCAACAGCAATAATGCTGCTTTTCAAAGTACTTGGCAGTGAAGCTGCAAGTAGGATCTTGCAGAGGTTTACTCCCCTCTAACCTTTTCCAGTGGATTTTCTCTTTAGGAGGGAGTGACTGGACCATATAAATGCCACAAACAAGAGATGTTAAAACATGAGGCAACACTACAACAAAATGAAGTAACAGGCAGCTGCAGATTCTCCTGGCATTAATGCTGGAACCAGTGGGCTATGAAGGGCCTAATTCACTTTTTGCATGTGGAATGAAGTGGAATAACCCTACTGAAGTTAAATTGCAGTGGCTTAAGAACTATGTGACTGAAATCGGAACCAGGCCCTCAATCTCCACCAGGTCATTCCTGTACTTCTCTAATTTTCATGTCTTGGGAGTCTCATGATGCCTTCCCAGGGCAGTCCTTTTCTAACCTTTGTGGCGATTAATCATAGAATCAATCATAGAACCATAGAATGGTTTGGGTTGGAAAGGACCTTAAAGACCATCTAGTTCCAACCCCCCCCTACCATGGGCAGGGACACCTTCCACTAGATCGGGTTGCTCAAAGCCCCATCCAACCTGGCCTTGAACACTTCCAGGGAGGGGCATCCACAGCTTCTCTGGGCAACCTGTTCCAGTGTCTCAGCACCCTCATAGTGAAGAATTTCTTCCCAATATCTAATCTAAACCTACCCTCTTTCAGTTTAAAACCATTACCCCTCATACTATCACTACTCTCCCTGATAAAGAGTCCCTCCCCATCTTTCCTGTAGACCTCCTTTAAGTACTGGAAGGCTGCTATAAGGTCTCCCCAAAGCCTTCTAAGTAAACAAACAAACAAAAAATAGCATCTTCCAGACTTTTAGTCATTTCGTAACCACCGGATTTTGCATGGGATCTAGAGTCTGAGCTGGAAGCTGTTCCTCCTGCTCAAAGAACTGCTTGCTCAGCAGCAGCTGCTTTCCTTTTAAGAGATTTTGGCAGCGGCAGTCATTACTGTACATTCGTGTCATCCATGGGACGCAGAGGCATTTCTCCCCGGACAGCGTGGGGTTAACTTGCCTCCTGCTCTGTGCCTGGGGAATAAGAGCTGGGATGGCAGCCCATAGTAGGAGGGCCTGGATTGAATTCACCAGTGAAGAGGAGGGATAACATTTTTGTGTGAGGAAGACGCTTGCCAAGAAATCGAGAGGGAAAGCAACAGTGGGAGAAAGGAAGTAGCTGACCAGGTGCTCGGGACAGACAGCAGCAGTTTCAGGAGCTGGGTATGCATCAGGGTCTTGGAGGGATCTTTCTCTGCGTAGGTCACTCACCGGAGAGAGGAAGCAGGAGGAGGAAGGCAGATGCCTTCATAAGCCTGGGAACATTGCCAGCACCTCACAAGCATCACGTTTCCTACCAATACAGGCTAGATAAATACCACTACACCACTTCTAGAGAGGAACAGGCTGAGGTCGCAGAAAACTTTTGAACGTAGGACTAGTTTTCTGTCAGCACGAGCCACAGAGGGGCAGAAACATGTGGGTAGGGGCAAAGAGGAGGGTGACAGCAGCCCCAGCTACCATTGCCCCAGGCTGCTGGAGGACCACACGCCAGGGCAGAGCACTGTCAGGTACCCAGCCCCAGGTCTCACAGCAAAGCAACCCTGCAGGCAGGAGAACAACCCAGTCTTCCTGACTTGTGCCTCTGAGCAGGAGGCTGCCTTCCTTCCTCTCCTTGATGGGTCTATTCACATGAAATCAGTGGTGTTACACTGAAAAAACTAGGGTGAGTGACAGGATAGTCTTGCTTTAGCTGTCTAAGCAAAAAAAAAAACAAAACCCAAACACAGTGAAGGATGAATCAATCCTACCCTCCCAAGGCAACTAGTACTACCTTGAATTTCCAGACAGAGACAGGCCTGAACAAACTTTCCAATTATCACACTCAGAAACACCTTCAGCCAGATGGCATCTTGCTGGCTTAAGCCCAGCTCTGAGGACCTAAATCTCTCACACTAAGGAGTAATTAATTTGAGATCAGTGCAATTGCACTGTTATAAAATTAGAATAAACTAAAGGATGGTCTGGCTCCTCCAGTTTGTGCAAACTGAAGGAAATGACTTCTGAGGAGAGAAGGGCTTACTTGAAACTCCGAGAGGAGGCTGCTGAAAAACAAAGCTGCTTGGCTTTCTATTTCCCAAAAGCAAAATACCGTTGGGTAGAAAGAAGTGAGGTAAATCATTGCTTCAAACCTTGTAATTATTCATTGAATAAGATGCTACAAAAGGGAAAAAAAGAAAACCTTTAGGATGCAAAGACTTGTTTTCCTTTGCTTTTAACCAGCCATTTGAAAACACTGCAACATGACCAATTCCTCAAAAATGTTTTCCTGACCACAGCGTCTTGCATGCAGACAAACACATGGATTATGCCAGTTCCTGGAAGAACGAACGTCATTAGCTTTTTTTAATAGTGGAGCACATGTCTGTTTGTATTGTTATTTTTCTCTCTTCTTATCTCCCTCATTTTGGGGGATATTTTTTCCTTTTTTTTTGTTTCTAGACTCTGTTTAAACGAGTACAATGGGTTATTTTTTCCGCTGGTTGTTCTTTTTTTGTTTGGCTCTTCAGACTTTTTGCCTGTGCAAGTAAAATTGCCCCTCCTTAACACTCTCTCTCCTGCTGTTTCAGCCTGAACAGCTTCCACTGGATCACCTTCGTGCTACTGTTTTAAACAATTTGCTTGTTTGTAAGTAGCTAATTAGTTATTTGCTATCTTCAGAAGTAAGATTTTGAGGTCTGGGCTTTAACCTTTTTTAGTGAGGGCTCCTGTTTCGCCACTGTGTATTTGAAGAAGAAGTACTTACGTGCCTCTGAAGTCAGTGGGATGTATCAAAAATGACCGTCTCACAAATGGATGGGCTTTGGAAAGTTAAGGCGCCTCGGTTAAAGCTGCAGAGTCAATGCATGTGTAGTAAAGTGCATTATCTGCTCTACGGATGCTCTCATTACATCATTGTAGCTTAATCTGAGCGTACCTCAAGCAGTGCTTGTGACATTGAACAGCTTTGAACATAGTGTGCCACTTATCAATCCTTCTGTAATCCACAATCGAATGTAGATTAGATTAGATTAATGTAATTCAAGTGTTTCTTGCTGAAATTAATCCAGCTGGTATAATGTTTCACGTGTACAATAAGCAAAAATTCCCAAACGTCAAGAATTAGAAAATCTGGACCAAAGAAAAGGGATAGATGACCAATGGGGTACATGAAGGACACGGAAATGTTTAAAGGTGTGACAAAAAAAGAGAAGATTTTATGAAAAGGTGATCCTGAACCATAACACTGTCTGTGAATCTCAGTCCCTCAACAGTGGAAAAGTCAGAATCAAAGCTAGAGGAGCAATATTTAACTCAGACTTAAAATTGAGAGAAAGGATGGAGTGAGATGGTGTAAAACCTTAAAAATTCATATCTTCTGTCGATTTGTAGAATTAATTACTGGCTGAAATGTCGGGCTGCTTTAGATTAGTTGTGCTATGAGTGCAAACTGTAATTGTTAGTGAGCGTGTTCTATTTGCTTATTGAAAGACTTTATTGTATAATGCATTCTTGTGCAAAGGCAATGAGCAGACAGAATCCTAGCAATATTCTGTATTGGTTGTCTGAAAACCTGCTGTGTTTTGTTTCTCTTTGCTAAATTTTCCTAAAAAAAGACAAGCTTAATTAAACCACAAGCATCTCTCTGACGAGCCTCTCCTTTGATATCTCTCTTTTGATAGTGTCTCTCCTGACAGGCTGTGATACTCCACTAGAAATGCTTTGTGTTTTCCTCCTTGGGGATAACAACTGCTTTGTTCCAAGCATTTCCTTGGCGCAGGATTCTGGAAGAGTGAACATCTTCTTCCAGCCTATCGGTGTGAGCGTAGGACCCAATGTGGAACTCATTAGTGACATAATGAAGGCCACAACAGTTTATTGCCAGGAAGCTCCTAATGACGTGGCAGTAATCTCACAATGACTAATCAAGATTTTCTTCATTCCCTTCAGCAATCCTACTTGATAAGTTAGTGAAAAAATGAAAATAAAACTGTAAGTAGAACAGAGGCTATGACTTCAAATACCTGACAGACGACGCTCTTCTGCTTTCCTGGGGTTATAGCATGCAACTCTTCTCCATAAATTCTAGGACTTCGGCTACCAAGAGCAGAGAAGAGTGGTTACGAACCCCCCTCACTGATTTTGGTGGACTGGTCCTGACGTTAGCTGCAATGTAGCATTTAGCATAACTTTTTGATGTGTGGGGTGCAGCCCTACTGTCAACCTGAGGTTGACCATTTTAATCAAAAATGGGTATGTATTACTAGGATTGGTTAAAAACGGAGTTACTCTTTTAAATGTTTTCTGCACCTAGTAAGTAAAACTAAAAAAAAAAAAAAAAAAAAAAGGTAGATGGATTCAGATCCTTCCCAACCGAAGCAGTCCAAATCCTCTATCTAGACCAGCACATGGTGTGTAGGACTAAGCATATGTGCAGTCCCATGCAGGATGCAGTCTCTCACCGACTATCTTTCTCACAACAGCAAATATTTACACAACATCTCCCCGCTCACAAGCCCGCTCCAGGGCGCAGCGTTAAGGCGCGGTTTGCAGCACCGAGCACATTCGCTCCTCCAGCGGAGGAGGAACGGCCCGTGCCCGCCCCAGCTCCCCGCAGACGCGACCTGCCCCACGCTCGGCAACCGCCGGGCTCCGGGCGGGCAGCGGCGAGGCGGGGCCGGGGCCGGGCGCATGTGACCGGCGGCGGCGGCGGCGGCGGCGGCGGGGGCTGAGCCGCGCCGCGGCGGGGCAGTGCGGAGCGGCGGCGGCGGCGCGGCGGGGGATGCGGAGCGGCCGGGCCCCGGGCAGATGATGGCGATACGCGAGCTGAAAGTGTGTCTGCTTGGAGTGAGTAGAGGGGAGCGGGGGGGTCGCTTCGCCCCTTTCTTTCCCCCACCCCGCAGGTGGGGGCCGAGCGAGAGGGGGTGCTCGCTGCGAAGGGGAACACTGCCAGCCCCCCCCCGGAGGGCGCCGCGTCTCCCCGTCCCGGGCGGGGGGGGCCCGGCCGCGGTGAATTCCTCCACGCCGAGACTTGGCAGCCGCGCACCGGCCTCCGGGGGGCGGGGGGAGGCCTCGGTGGGTTTTTTTGTGTGGTTTTTGTCTTGTTTCTGAACTTTTGAAGGGCGTAACGCGGTGGGGGGCGAGCGAGGGGCTCTCTTTTGGGGGTGCCTGCCCCCAGCGCTTCCCAAGCCGGGGGCGTCGCCGCCGGAGAGCCGGGTCTCCCCGGCCGGGGTGGTGGCCCCGCGGCGGGTCTGCCTCCGGTGCCGGAGCCCCGAAAGGCGTCCGGGAGGGTCTGGCTGCCCGCCATCCCCGCGGCAGGCTGTAAGGTCTTGTCAGTCGCCGCGCTGCCTTCGCCGAGCCCCTGCAACAATGGTGGGAAGCGGAACGGGGGGAAGCAGCAGCGCGCTGCCCGCCCTGGGACGTTATTTCGGGTGGCTCCTTCTCGCCGGCCCCGAGTCACCTATGTGCGGTGTCGGTGCTTTGTTTAATTACTTGCCTTAATTCAGAGCTTCTCGCGCTCGGCTCCTTACAGGAACGTCCTTTCTGCCACTGCTTTTTCTTTTGCTTTTTTGGCCAGCCCGTGTGCGCGGTTCACATCTGGAGCAGCAATGTGCTTAGCTTTGCATTTCGGCTCCGCCTGCCCCCTCTCTGCCCTGCGCGCAGGGAGCTGCACAGCAAAACGCGCCCTCCGAGCTGTTAGTAACACCGCTGGGAGAACAGAGCCACCTCCTCCGACAGTTACCAGCAGAGCATCACTACTTAGGGGTGTTGTTTTTTTTTTAAATCAAACATCTCAAATTACCAGGTGCCAGTTAGGCTGCTTTTAGGTCCGTATCTCCATAAACATTCAGAAAAGCTGCATGAGTGAAGGTGTTTTAGAGTGAATTCTCTTTCATGCTGTACAAGTGAGTTGAACATTTATAAAACAAACAAATGCAGACACTCCAGTTCTCTCGGATTTGTCTTGACACTTACCCCAGCAGGCGTGGGTACCTTGCCCTGCAGTAAGTGCCAGGACGTGGTGCCAGGGCACTGGAGAGTTCAACCCAAAGTATTTGGCAGTGACCATTCCTCCTTTCTCTGTTAGAATTCCTGTCTTCAACTTCTAAAATGGCATAGAGACAAAATAAATGTTGTTTATACAAACGTGAGGAGTCTGTGGTAGAATATGTGGATGTGTATTTTTTCTTCTCCAGCAGAAAATCCTGTAATTTTACGTGAAGTGAGATGAAGTGTCTTGTGGAATGACATTCCTCTTGCCCATTATTTATTGCTGTTTTGTAACAAATGTACTGGAGGTTTTGCAAGGCAATTGTTTACTTCTTTTAAGACAGGAAAAGAAACCTATAAAGCAGCTTTGTGCTACCAGGAGTATGCAATTACTCTGTAGATTCATTAAAATGATAGGGTGGCAGTGGGAATACTTAGGAAGATGTAAGTGTCTGTAGTTATAGTCTCTTAGTAGTTAGTGAGATGTTCCTTCCTGAGTTTTAATAGGGTATAATCCTAGAAAACCATCTACTTCTGATCATAGACATCTTACCTACCATGGAGGTTGACACTGTTTTCCCAAAAGAGAGGAATCCTTCATATGACAAATCCCCTCGGGAACTTCAGACAGATTTTCAGAACAGAGAAACTCTGTACCTGTCTGTGTGAACAAGTGCACGCATTAATCTTCTGATCTGCTCGAAAGCTAGATGGCAACTCAAAAATACATTTTCAGATCTACCAAAGGAATCTTGACAGTTGTCTTTTCAGTAGGTCTTGAACCTGGTAGGTTAATCTCTATTGTATCTAGTAGATCCCCTGATAATCAGTAGTCTGGCATGTCCAAGTCCCAAGATGAGTTCCTGTCCTTGTTAGAAATAGGGATTAAATAGGTTTTTAAACCTGTATACCTCTCCACTTCCGAACAAAGCCCTAGGCTGCATCTCTACATCAGACAGGAGGATCACTGAAGGTCTGTGGCCGTCAGCTGTGCAAAGGGCCTGGGCTTGGGCTGTTGCTGCTAGCTCAGAATTCCCCAATGAGGAAAAATTGCAGCTGGCACAACGTTTGCAAAGCCAGCTTCTCCACAAGCCCTGAAGCCCCGTTTGGCTGTAGAGGGTCTAGATGGGAGGGTGAGGAGAGAGGGGAATACAGAAACCGGAGCTGTGCTCCACGCTGCCAGCCCTATAAGCTAGCACAGTACTCCACGGCCAGTGCTCGGTCTGGAGCCATTGCAGTAGAGATGGGGACTAAGTCATCTGCTCCTGGATGTAACCCCGCATTGCCAGGAGGGAACCTGGCCTGTAATTTTTAGCATAAATCTAACAAAACTCAGATTTGGGTATCTGCATTTCAGTTCCTCCTCCTCCAGAGTATCTTGGGGTTTTTAAAACTCTCTGTGGATGTGATGGGGAACGATTTGGAGCAGCCTGGAGTAGTGCACAACAAGGGGATGGTCGTGGGGTTTGTAGATGTTGAAGGAGATACCAGTAAGAGCACAACAGAGGGGAAATCTGGGGCAGCTCAAGGCTACGTGTGAGTCAGTTTGGAAGGCAGGCTTTGCTGATGGCGGAGCTTTGTTATTCATGAATTTGAGAAGGCAGTGCTGTTTGAGGAATGATGGTTCCGGCTTGCTGGTGGGCTGGCAGGAGCAGGATGCCTCCCGAATTGTTCAGTGCCTCACAGCCTTAGGTGTAAGAGCTATGGAGGTATAATTTTAATAGCTCTCTCGAGTATGTTGCCATGCAAGTGGCCTCAAGCCTGCTCCTAAACTACTTCCCCCAGTAAATTATTGCTGCTGGGCAGCGAGGTATCTGCATGTGGAAGGTGTTCATCTTTGTAAGTGCAAACACTTGAGCACCTGCTCCAAGTCCGGTTTTGTCACCCCAAACTCTTTCTGGTCTCTCGGTCCAGTCTGTTGTTTGTTCGCAGCAGTTGTCCCTGTGTTAGAGGCCGCCTGCTTCTGGGGCTGAGCAAGTTTTCGCTGCAGCTCAGTTTATGCAGTGAAATGAAGTGCAGCTCCCATTGGACTCGCGTGATGTTTCTCTCCGGAGTGGGCACTCTCTTGAGGGGGTGAAGGAGAGAGGGGCGGAGGGGGCTGGTGTGTTCCTGAGCCATGCTTCAGTGCTGAAATGTGGCCGGGCGTGCAGCTGCCAGGTTTCCTAATCTGGCTGTGGCTGCTGAGTGCCATGTGCCTTGGCTCCCGACATTTTATTTATGTGGGCTGGAGGAGCGATTTACGACTCTCTGCCAAGTCCTGACATAATTGTGTGTGGCAACCGCAGAAGAGATTGCCAGGTTTAGGACTAAGGCAAAGTTTCTTGTCTTTGTCACTTCCTGAGGAAACTTTGTCAGCCCTTCAGAGGGACTTTGGGAGGTGGCTTGCTAACAACCATCTAAAGTGACCTCCATTACTCCTTTCCTTGTGTTCTTGTTTATTGCATTTTTATGTTGTGACTGTTCATCATAGGACCAAAGGAGTTAGGCTTGGAAGAGGCTCAGAGGTCATCCCTTGGCCCTAAAGCTCCTCTTATAACTTTCCTGACATATGTTTGTCTCTCCTGTTCCTAAAAAGCTCACGGTGAAGGTTTGTCTTCTCCCCAGGGTTATGTCCCAGAGCTTAACAGCTCTTACTGTAGAAAGTTTTTCCCAAACTTAGTGCCTACATTTTCCTTGCCTGAGACTTCATTTCTTCATCCTCCTGTTTGTGTTTCCATTTTCTTGCTCATAAGAAGTCACTTGCTGGCATGCGTTCTGCTAGCATGTAGTCTGAAAATACTCTCCGAAGCTGGTAAGCCTACATTTGTAAAAAGAGTGACATTTCATGTAAAAGGAGTGACAGGTTTCCTCAGGAGTTTCTCCACAACTGAATCCCAATTGCTAGGTATGGAGAACAGTTTATTACCTTTGATGATGTCTCGCACCTCGGTGTGCAGCGTCTGCACGTGCAGGCTGTGGAATTGAGCTCAGAGTTTTTTGATATTCAGAGTAATTGGGATTATGATAATAGTTTTCATAAGGAGAAAATCTCTCTCATTTTCTTATCTTCATGTCGTGATAATGTAAAGCTCTGGATTCTGCTGGATGAAGAACAAATTCCTGTGGCAGAGCATATGCATGCGTGTGTCAGACCTTTCACTGCAAAGCTTAAGTACCCACTCTTCTCTAAGTAGCTGTTATACTGAACACGTATGACTGAGAATCTTTTAGTTTGTGTTGGTGTTTATAAAATACAACAATTTTATTTCTCTTTTGACTCTAAAATGTTTGTCATTATTAATGCTCTTAGTGCCTAGATGTCCCAACCCAAGTAGGAGCACTGCTGTTAAAACCAAAAATTTACCCCTGGCTGGGTTGTATCAGTTAAGGACCTTTCTTCTCACTAGATAGGTGCAAGGGGGTCTACATGTTAAGATGAGCATCCTACTGAAGACAGTAACACTGCGCAGGTGCAGAAGCTGTGCATGCATCAACAGCTGCAGTGCTGTAGCCTGAAACAGAACAAGAGGGACCAAAGTAGTGCAGATGACAAAGGCAGTCGCGGAAAGAAGAAAATTGTACTGATGAAGTAGATGTATGACTTCTAAAATTTGGTCCACAAAATATCCATCTGAGGGAACAACGGAGACTGACAAGCGATTTTTTTTTTTCCCCATCTTAATGGTTCATCATCATCATCTACTTATTCATTCATGTTTTATTATGTAAACAAGTAGCTCTATCATGAGAGAAGTTTTTGAATCATGACTTTGCATGGCTGTCTGTCTTGTGGGGTCACTGGTGTGAAGTGTCCATCATTGCAGCCTTTCCATCAAAGGAGCCCTCCTCTGTGTCTCTCTCCTAGTCACTTATTTCTTTGCATTGTAGTGAAACATCAAATCACGTGTACAACTGGACAATGATTTTAAATCCACAGGGAACTGAAAGGCAGACAGCCAGACACACGGTTAGTGTGACTACATATGCCTCATTTCCTTGGGAAACGGTTTCCTTGGTATTCTCCCTTGGTGAAGAATATTCTGAAGTTTACACTTAATATGTGCACATAGCACTTCCATACTCCATTGCCCTGCTTTGCCATTCAGAAGAACAGTCTAGCAGGATACTGAAGGAGACTGGGACTGGTGATTTTGGGTTTTTTTTGAAAAATACTGCATAAAAATCTAGTTACATACCAAGTAAGAAGTGTCTTTTCTCTTGTATCAATAAACAAGTATGTTCAGAAGCCTGAACTAGCCTTTTCCTATTAATTTATAAAATATTTAAATGGCTACAATCAGATTTTTGCAATGTAGACATTAAATACGTAGGTACAGAATTCCTCAGAATTTAACAGAATTCAGGATTTCATATTGACCTTGGCCTTACTGCTTTCCTGACATATCTACAAAACTTTTTTATTTACTCATATCTTCCAAAAGTTTTGGGTGGGATTGCTTAGAAAAGTTATGGCCAGAACATCCTTCTAGGAAAAGATGAGTGTGGAGGCCACATTCTGCTTTCATTTCCAGCAGCACAACCAAACTGGATTTCTGAATCGGCAGAAGGCAGGACTTGAAGCAGGTTTTGCTTTTAGTAGCTGCAAAGCCTCTGAAGGGGAAGCTTGTTACTACTAATTGACTGGGCAGCAAACGAATACGCTGTGGCTGGTGCCTGTTGCTGCACATGGTCGGCTCCGATCTGCTGATAACCCGCTCGCAGGTCCCAGCTTATAACTTGCCTGTTGAATGAGACCATGCCGTGGCTATCATCCAGAAATCATGTGCAGGCTGTAGTTTTACTGTCTCTTAAATTGTATTAATTTCTTTTGTTTATAGGGTTTTTTAGGTTTCCCTAGCCCCTTGCTTCAGTCCCTCTTTTTGATTTCTTAGTATTGGCTGAAAAATTCTGAAACTTCTTGTTTTACAGTTATTCTGAGGAAAAAAGTAAATTCTTTATTTCTACCAAAATAAGGAAGTTGAATTGGTAATAAACTCCTTTTTTTTTTTTTTTTTAACATGGATGAATGCAGTTTTAGCCCTACTCAGTGAAGTAGTGCTGAGGCAGACTGTGTTAAGCGACCAGAAACTGCATACAAGAACTGTGCGGGGTAGAGAAAAACCCTCTCATTCTCATCAGACAATTCCTTGTAACTGGCTTAAGTCAAGCTATATTAAAAGGCCATTTTTTATTTACATTTAAAGGATGTTTTCTGAGACTCTGGTTGATGGTATGACTTGTTTCTCAGGCGATAATTTGCCTTATTTATAGGGTGTGTTGCAGTTTAAGGAAGTGGCAAAATAGGCGTTAGCTGAGCTGGTCATGGGCAAAGGCCTCTGAACCTGCAGGGCTTTTGCATATGGTGGTGTTTATAAATTACGGTGCTGGTAAATTTTGCTAGTGTTGGGTTGTGTCTGAGCTGGGTATGTGGGTGCTGCAGACTGCAAGCGTACAGGCTGGATAGACATAGTCCTTCTAAAATTTCTCAAGCTAACTCCTTGTTGAGAGAGGCATTTACAGGGAAGCTGGAGCCACAGCTTTGCTCCGGTTGCTCTCAAACACCCACCTTTTCTTTTGTCTCCTTTCTGCTCCTTCTTCCAAATGCCATTTGCCCAGTCTTCAGGGCTGTTAGACCCTCCAGGAGCTGTTGTTGATCATGTATTTCCTTGCTGCGTCCCTGTTCGGATGAGATCGGGACAGGCATCATTTTCTTCTTTTCCTACGCCTTGGTTTTGAGGGGGAAGGCAGAGGGGTGCATTGAAATGGAACATAGCTGGCTTCAGCAGGCTTGCACTGTTGACCCCACCTTCCCCACAGTTCAGGTGCTGTCTCAGAAAACAAGCTGTTGAGTGCAGGGCAGCTTGTTTCTCCTCAACTTCAGCGGCTCATCAACCTCCGTTGATGGGGGGCTGTAGTTTGGAGTTGTGGTTTGACTGCCTTGCCATCATCTCCACCTCCATCTGGAGGTTTGGGGCTTCCTCCGCTCACATTTTCCTCAAGCTGCTTCTGGGGCCAGCCGAATGCCCAACACGTGGGTGGATACCCAGAGGTACCCTCCAAAAGGGTCGGGAAAGGTGGTGGGACACTGGGTGGGTTCATCTGGTCTGGTCTACTGGATGCTGACATTGAAGGGAACAAATGCATTTGCCCTGGCTAAATTAGGTAGCATGGCCATCAGGCATTTCAGTCCTTCTCAGGGTTGGTCTCGTTCTTCTGCAGAGCTCATCTGTAAAGCTGGGAGCACCAAGGATCTCGTTTTCAGGGCAATGATCATTTGCTGTCTCCAGGGCTGGCAGCCCGTGTCAGTTCAATAAGTATCTATTCCCTCTTCTGCTCCTCGGTTTCCTCACCCATACTGTCGATGCTGGCACACAGGCTAATAGCCAAGTGCATCCTACTCTGGGTCGTGGCTTCGGCTGCTCCCCACCAGCTCTGCAGCCCCATGGGCGAGCCAGACCCACAGCAGCTGGCACAGAGGGCTGCAGGGTGGCACACAGCCCCCCGGGCATGGCTGAAGCTGCCGTCTGTGGGTCGCTCTGGCGTCCCTGGAGCCTTCTGCAGGGGTGGCACGAGGACACAGGTGGGAACAGCTCGTCCTTGGGCAGTCCGGGCAGTGGCCCTGCCTGCTGGTGGAGGAGGAAAAGGAGCGCTTGCCACTTCCTACCTCTCCTGGAGTTTCTTGCTCTGATGGGCTTTCCCTTTGAAAGTCAGTACAAGCTAGCATTCAGCCTGGTCTTTTCCTTCTAATTTACATGGCCTGGTATTTCTAAATCCTTACCCTACTAACCTTTATAGCGGATTTAAGCTGGTTTATTTTTTCCCCTCCGCTTCCTTTGGATAACTGGCTGCATTATAAAATATTTAAAAAAAAAATCCTACCTCTGTCCAGTGCTAATCACACTGATGGGTTAGATCATCCCACACTTTTTGGACAGGGCAGAGCAAGCCTTCAGTGCTCTGCTCCTTGTTGGGTCTTGTCATGCAAGTGTTTGCAGCCTACGGGCAGCTTCTGTGAATACAGCTCTGCAGCCCATCGCCAGAAGGTGCATGAGAGCTGCCATGGGGCACGCACGTCTGAAGGAAATGAGAATAAAAGATGTTTTTGTTCTCATGGAGATATTTTTCTTCTTCCTACCTACCTTGTAGAGACTGGGTAACGGCATAAGGGTCAAGGTGAATGGAAATTTCTTAAATGCCGTCTCAACTTAACTTGTAATACGTCAGGAAAGGCAGACATTTCAATTTTCTTCTGAAACATCTTAAACACCCTTCCCTTGAACACTTGCAGTTTTGAACACCACTGCAAGAAGACAAATCCAAGCTTTAGAAAGCCGCCAGCGGAGGTGGATGGGAGGCCGGCTCGGAGCACAGCCTTGTGTAAGCAAATGCCAGTGGTTTGATTTACGGTCTCCAGCCTCACAGGGCTGCTTGTGAAAGCTGAACAACAGGCAGTGGAACAAACGCTTTTTATTTTTGCCTGGCTATTTTTAAACATAAATGCTAGTTGGTGTGTGGTTTTTATATTTCTTGGAGGAGAGGGTAGAGCAGTTACGGTTTTGCACTTTTTGTTTTGAACTGAGTTCTTATTTGGGCAACATGTGGAAGTACATGTGCATGAAATCCAGCTACTAAATACTTTGTGTCCCCGAGTTATTGTTTCCTCCTTTGTCAGCAGAGCGACAGGATGCTGCAGACGTCATTGGGTGTCCCGGTTGGACCGGTCAGCCTCTGCTGGGCACAACTGCAGGGGACTATAAAAAACTGTAAGGGCAATCTTTGAAAATGATAAGTATCAGCCTCTTGCAGGAATTCACCTACAGTTAGGGACTCTCTGAGGCAGATTTTCCTTTGCTTTAAAGTCTATCTACTGAACCAAAGTGAGTTAAAGAGGTTCCTCAAGTGGGTTTAATTTTGAAAAATGAAATTTTTTGGCCGATTATAATTCTGCAGCAAATAAAACTTAAGAAGTGTCGATAGGATCTAATGGCTCATCAGCAAACTTCTGCTTCTGACAAATGGGATGTGTCTGAAGCCATTTGCATGTCCTCCCATGCTCACTGGTGACCTGTGAGATACAGTGGGCATGGGCGTAGCTTTAGCCTTCTCTATCTTATGCTCGTAATCAGTAGCTGGTACCTTGTCTCCAGGATTGCCGTTGCATGCGTTCTCCAGACGTGCCCATTTCTTGCTTGTGAGGCTGATGCTGGGAATTCAGCGACAGAGGAGGAATCCTTAGGTATTTGGTCAACATCTGGTATGTGCCAACGCAGAGAAGCTGTGGTAGGGATCACCGGGCTTCCCAAAGGCTGATGTGAAAAGCATCCCCGAGAGGACTCCCTTGAATGCGGTGTGGAGTCACACCAAAGCTCGATTTGGCTCTTGGGACTTTAATTCATTTTTAACTACTTGATTTAAGGAGGAGAAAGTACATTATTGCTATGGTTAGTAGTTTAGGAGTTAGAAGCATATTACAACTGAAAAATTTGAGGCGTTTGCCCGCGCACAGTCACAGTTTTAATCTCAAGCAGCTTCTGGCATCTGTGGAAGCAAATACTATGTTTGTTTGCTTGTGACAGTCTTTGTTAATTTAAAAAAACACCTCTGACCAACACATGCCGCTACCAGTCTGTAAGGGCACACTTCCACTTTGTGGCTGGATAAATCTGGCAGTTGGTTAATTCCTGGAGGGATTTGGGAAATGAGAAAGAACAGATTCCCTTTATTGGATAGGAAGCCGATTATCTGAGGTTTTTTTTCCCCCCTCTTTTTTTTCCTTAGTGTACTAAATATATGTGGGTCTGTTTTAACAGTCATAAAATCAACACTTGCAATATATCTTGTTAAACCTGATATGAACAGGAAGCTTCCAACCACGTTTAGGCCAGAAGTCCCTCATGGTGCATAATCCATCCTGATTTCAACCTTTGCAATACTATACAGACAATCTTACTTTTAGGATATTCAGTTCTTGAGTGTGCTACAAACAAGGTTTTCTCTTATGTTATCCCTTAAGTCAGTATTTTTCTTTTTTTGGACGATATCGCTCTTGTGGAAAATTCAAGGAATGTTGGGCTTTGTTTTTGTCTTAGTTTGCTTGAATGTCAATGAAGGAATTAAACATTGTCCCCCACATTTAATGTCTTCAACTGTTATGACTCCAGCAGCAGTGTGTAGTTTGTGTGAATAGTCTTCAGAGTCAATTGTTCTGTCCTTTGATATTCCCCCCTCCCCTTGGATATTTTTCTTTATTTTTTTTCCTGCAGGATGTGCTTGAAAAGAATAAACGCATGCCTAGGCATTAGACAGACAGTTGGAGCACGTTTAATGTGACAAAAATGGCGGTTGTATAACAGCAGATAACACAAATGTTGATTTAAGATGATGTTACTGAAGCCCTAATTTGAGTAGTGTCCTTAAGCACATGTTTAAGTATTGGGGTAATCCCGCTTCAGCAGTATATCAGGGTGCATCGTTCAGCCTTTGCTGAATGGGATAAATTGAATCCGAAGCTTAAAGCTCAGTGTATACTTTAATACACAGCTGAATGCAGTGCTGTGTGGAGGACAAAGATAAAAAGTTTATGTAAATTAAGTATTTGAGATAACACAGCTCTTGAGTGATTCCTGTCATTTAACATTAAAAGCAGATGAAGTAGCTCAGTTTTACCTCTACTTGGTTTTTTGCATCTGGTAGGCTCTTTGGAGATGGTGCTTTATTTGACCAGGTAATTAAGCTGATCCAGAGTTTTGTGGCCAGGTTTGCCTTCTCCTTTAGGTTGGTGTGGAGAAAGAGACAGAACGAGCCTTTGGCACCTGTAGAATAAGTCCAAATTCAAAAAGTTTCTCTGAAGGAGAGTGGCAGCCCTACAGGCTAAAAAGATTTTCAGGAATAGTTTCAGTGGTGACCAGTAGAAAAAGGGGTGAAAAGTTGGTGTAGGGGAGATTTGGAGGAACAAAGTGATAAACAAAGAGCCTAACGCAGGAGGAGGAAGTGGAGGACTGAGGCAAAGCTTTGGAGGAGCGTTGTGGGGGACCGGTGGGAGGGAACGAGGAACGAGGGGGGTAAAGTTGGAGCAGGAGCAAGGGAAAGAGAAGCTGAGAATAAGGAAACAGAAAACCACACCAAGCCAAACAGCGAAGGGAGTAATACATACAAAATAATGAGGTGGGATGAAGAAACCCCAACACCTCCCCTTGGTTTTAGCCTTCAGTTTCCTTTTTTTTTTTTTTCTTAAAGCTGTAACTTTGTCTTAGTTAGCGTTGTTTCATTTATGTTTCAAAACACTTTTGTCCAGCTGAACCTGCAGAATCGTTGTTTACATTGCATTAAATTAAGCTGTATCGTTTTGACTGGTCAAGAACACTGTTGCAGATCTGGTAGCTGAAAGGGAAGGTCTGGTAGGATCTCATGGGCCTCTTGAGATGATGGCCAAAATCCCTGTGCCTGTCGTTCTGCCGTGTCTGGGGTCTGCAGGAGCGTCGGACTCGGTCCCACGTGGTCCCGAGCACTCAGGCTGCAAGGCAGGCGGTGTGTGTAGCACCCAGACAGCCCGTCCCGAGAGGGACTCCTCAGTACCCTCTGCGGCTCAGTCTCTTCCTTCTTTGGAGGGAAAGATGAAATCGGCCGTTCTTCTAGCCCAGCTATTCTCGTCCCTTGAGGAGATGTCCTTAAATGTACTAAACTTCGCGGTTTATCATTGCCATTTGAAATGCTCCCAGCGTGTTTTCAATTGAGATTTGCAAAGTCTGTACGGTTTTGACCATTTCTGGATCCCTGTTTCTGAGTGAAGATGAGAAAAATTTGCCAGGTGAATCAAAACTTTGTTCTGAGAGTCAGTTGTAAGTTAGATCCTTATTTCCCAGTTATTTTTGTGGTGGAGAGAGGAAGGTGCCTTAACAATAACAGCAACAAAATCTGTTCCTGCTCATTTAAAGGGCTTTTCCCTGAAAAGTTGAAACTAGTTGTCACTAGTTGTACCAGCTTTAGGAGCTGCTGAGTTTCATTGCTGCTGAAATCAACAGGAGGTGAAAACATTCAAGTCAACTACTTAAGGGATATGGCCTTGCGCTGATAATGTCTTCCATTTATGAGCCTGTTTGCTGCAGATAGCTTTACTCTCAGTAAGTTCACAGCAGCATGCAGTAAATCCATAGATGAAAAACTCAGCCCTGGGTTTTATTATACTGTGCTTGCTGTTATCTCTTCTGTTTGCTTGCATGGGTGACAGAGGGGAAAACACCAGGTGGGTCCTTACATGACGCTGTTTAAAATAAGTGGTGACATTTACTGTATTAGGGAGAACTTCAGATCCAGGGAACAGGTGAAATAAACACGAAATCACTATTAATCTAAGTTGATTAAACATGATAGTTTGGTGAAAAGTTTTCTAACACAGATTTAGGTTTACGCAAACCTGTGATTGTCCATTCCCAGTCCTGCACATCAGTTCAGGAAATGAAAACCCCCAGTTTCAAGGATTTTAGACCTCTCCTTGATGCCATTTAATGTCCATGTAGATGTACATTATCTACATCAACGTGTTATCTACATTTAACTGTAGATAACAGATAATGGCAAATTCCAGGAAATCTGAACTCACCACCTTCCCCTGATGCCCCGGGGTAAGGCACACGTTGTAATGTGTCTGGAAGGGTAATGAAGGCAGGTTTCCAAAGGCTGCGGGTGGGCTGGCAAATTGTAAGGGCAGCCTGAATAAAGAAGATGCTGTTAGATGTTGTTGTATCAGCTCAAAAGGAACTGATAAGCAGAGGCAGAGTTTTTGCTGATAAAACCACTAATGAAATCCTTAGCCCCTGTCCCACCCGCGTGGCATTTCCCAAACCGCTGGCAGACGCTGGTGTCTGGCCGCCTTTTGCCAGCAGAGAGGCAAGGAAGAGTTGTTTGCTTCTGGTTGTTGGTAGGTGACATACCCTGTACTACGGCTCCGCTAATTCGGAGCAAAGATCTGGGGCCATGAGGCTGCTTCCCATTTTTTAGAGGAAATGTCTTTATATAGCTGCCCCCTGAAACTCTGCCTCCTTCCTCTCTGTCGCCCGTTGCTGCAAGAGAGAAGGGATCAGGCTTTCTTTTCTCCACAACTGAAGTTTTCAACTGGTGTTTCGGTTGGCACTCACAATTTATGTGGCTTTTTTCTTCCTTTTTGGTATGAAATGCAATAATAAGTTGCAGGCGAGGTAGTTGCAGATTGGGAGGGGAATGTCTGAACATTGAATTGAGTTGCTTGCTGAGCTTGGACGGGCAAATTTGAAGGCAATGCAGCCATCTTACAAATTTTTCAGGCAACTGCTGGACGGTTTTTATATTACCGAAATAGTAAACTGAACACCAAGAGCCATTTCCTCAAATGCTGTACCTAGTTGATGTGCATATAGTTCATTGCATAAGAGCCACTGCCTTCATTTAATAAAAGAAAATTACTTCGTTGGGATTTGTAGGCAATCTGTAATATGAAACTATAATGTTTGGATTGGATTATCAATTCCGGACTGGCTGGAAGATTTTGAATATCTTCTGTGTGGGGACAGGTGTATCAAATCTTTTTTTCTTCCTATTTAATAAGTGACACTAACAAGCCTCTGTTTTGAAATTATGGCCCCTAATGGTAGGATTTGACAATGGAAGAGACAGGATGCTGGAGTATGAACAGAAACTTGTGGCAAATGGCAATTCAGGTCAAAGATTATTTCCTCGTCATACAATTATTTTTAAAGTTTCAGCTGCTACAAATATATGTGGGGAAGGTTCACTTAGAAAAAGAATTTGGTTTGGAAAGCATAACACAGAATTGTTTATCCAATTTTTTGCTGCCAAACTGTACTAAAAAACAGCATTTGTCAGGATGCTGTTGCCTAATGTGTTTACTGAACTACGGAAGTCTCAGGTTATTTATGTATTTAGTCTGAAAATTGAATTTAGTTTCTCTGATCACTGCATTGCACAATGATGATGAACGATATTTAACCAGATTGTTATGCTGGTGTGTGTGCATATGGCCTATAGAGATAACAGCTCCAGCAATCAATACTCATTATCATTGACAATGTGAGGTACAGTGACTTGTAAGTTACTTCCTTAACACTTATCCGTTACTTAATTTTTCAAGTTCAGGGCCAATTATCAGGATTCCTAAGCAGATATTATACACACAGATTCTTACTGTATTTTAAATATGAATTTATCTGTGTGAAGAGTAGTACGTCAAGTGGATTTTTGTGACTGCACATATATTTTGAAATAGAGTGGGTAGGAAAAGGATGGCAGTGTGCAGATGTTAAAAGGTCTCCTAAGTTTGTCCAGAAAATGAACTCTGACCATCTGAGTTAGCAAAATCAGATATTGCTCTTGGTAAAATTCCATGGCATTAAAGCAGGACTTGCAATTTTTCTTTGTTTTACTTCAGCTTTATTTAGCTCCGCCCTGTTGAGGTTTCACATGCTGGAGAGATCTGCTAAATTTGCTCTTGGTTCCTGCTTCGTTGGCGGAGCGGGTGGGG
Source organism: Ciconia boyciana (assembly GCF_034638445.1). Taxonomy (NCBI): domain Eukaryota; kingdom Metazoa; phylum Chordata; class Aves; order Ciconiiformes; family Ciconiidae; genus Ciconia; species Ciconia boyciana. The sequence goes on from NC_132935.1 coordinate 57,157,933, forward strand.
GATGATGAATGGTGACCACCATCCATCTGTGGCACCACAGTAGGAATTTTCCCATGGTAAACCAAGGCTCTCGTTTCTCCTCCTCACCTGAAAAAATGAAGTGATGAACATAGGAGTGATCATACTTAAGTATCTGTGGTGGTGCTCAGCTGGGAATCACCAAACCAGTAACAGGGAGAGGTTATTAAGGTGAGCTGGGGTGGTGGGAGTGAAGAGATGGGAGAGCATACCATGGAGTGTGAGGTAATACACTTTCTTATCACTTACAGGGCATCTGGCAGGGTAGGTTTACCTGCGTTATTCCTGGTCTGGGTTATGCCTTGGTCAAGAGGATCCTATGACTCAACGATCAGTAGAGAGCAAATGATTCTTGTCTGGGCGATAGTGACTCTAATAAAGTCCCACAGCTATAGATCTCCTAAAAATGAACAACAACAACAACAACAAAAAAGCCCCTCTGAGGTGTACAACATTGTTGATACTTTGCAGGCTTAGGTGTTTTTTTCCTTTCATGGTACATGAATACAGTGATTTATGTGTGGGATATGGGCATCCCTTTGCGGCTTCCTTTGCTGTGTTCACACCACTCATTGTCACGCAGGGCTCCTGCAGTGGTAACAGCAGTGGGACATGCCTGTGTTTCCAAGGGAAAGGTGCTCAGGCACTCTTCTTTTCATCTCTGTCTGTCCCACTTGTCTTGTTCTTGTAACTCCATCATGCAGTCCTCTTTCCCTCCTTACCCAGGCTCTTGGTTCCCAACTCACTTGCACAATTTAGCCAGTGCTCCTTTCTCCTTTCCTCCTGTCCCAGTATGGCCAAGTTGACCGTTTCCTTCTCTCTTAGTACCAGGAGTCACCAGATGGTGCTATTTCCCAATTAAATGCCCTCCTTTGCATTGCAGCACAGTCCAGCCTTTGTAGAAAGGTTTTATGGTGTTTGGTTTTGTGATGGACCTTTCTTTGGTGGGCAGCTGTGTCAGGTAGCCAGGGGTCTTGCTTCTCACCATGTGTTCAGTCTTGAGTCACTTTTTTTGAAGCAAAGTTGTTCCCTGTGACTTAATCAGCGTCCGGGACTGACGTTGAGGTCCCGAAAAGGCTGGGCTGCTTCTACACAGCTTGTGACCACACTGTTGCACTCAGAAGCCGCTTTACTGTAGTGCAAAGCATGAGCAAGTCTCGCTAAGGATGTCCTCAGGCTTTGTGCTGTTGGGTCCCCCCCCATCCAGTTTTTTTGCTCGTTTGTTGGCATGTGCTGCTGCTCCAAAGGAGATTTGTGTGTGTGTGTGTGAGGCTGCTCCCTGAAAGGTGCTCTGCTTGTTTCTCCTTTCATCCTCTCATCTTATTAGTCAACTAGATTGATACCACCTTATTTGCAGCTGCTTTTTATAGAGATCGTGTTCTTACTGGAAACTGTAGAGGCTGTTCAAAACAAGGAGTTCAGCATCTTGAGGGAATAGCCAAATGCCCCCAAAAGCCACAGTTTGAGATGAAGGAATGCAAATAAACACTAAGTTCCCTTTCTTTTCACCAGGCTGAGCACTTCTTCCTCCACAGCCGTCCTTACCACATGCTGTCAAGGGCATAAGAAATTGATTGGTTGAGATTCTGCTCTTTGATTTCAATTTAAAATCCTCCATTTCTCTCAGCTGCTGCTCTGAATTTGATAACTTGTGTGGAGAGGGGAAGGAAATGTGTAAGAAAAGACACAGAGAATTAGCTGGAAATTTGATGTCAGGAAGCAGTTTCTAAATAATATTAATAAAGATTGAAGGCTCTTATCTTTGCCGTCCACACTCACGCTAGCGTGGCAGTGTGGTTAGCTTGCACTTTGTACGGTAAGATGCGGTGATTAAACAGATATATTTGAATTAAGAGTGTGGGTTTGGGGTTTTTTTGGCCGAAGTAGATTAGCTTTAAAAATTGCTAAGTTGGGCATTCTGGGGCTAGGTTGGCTGCACTGTTAATTTGTTGTTCTTATTTTTTAATATATTCTACAGTGTTGCTGTTCTTGAGTCGTGTTGCAGAGAAAGGAACTGAGGTAGCTGGAGTGCTGACCCACAGGCTACGTTTTCTACATCAGTCGCATTTTTGTTTTGCCCTATGGATTTATTTATTTATTTTTATTCTATTGGAGTTATTTTAAAGAATAGCTTTGAAGGAAGCTTCTTTGCTCTCCCTTTCCCTCTGCAGCCCCCTGCCACATAAATAAAAGATAGTTTTATAATTCCCCTGCCAACTTTACACACACAAAAGAGTTGGCAGGTCGCGGAAGAGCAGCACGGTTTGTAAGCGCTGGGTGAGTAAATGTACAGTAGCCACATGGGCCACTTTGTGATTTCTTGGGGGGCAGATAGTTTAACTGACCGCTAATCCTGCCACCCACTGCTAGTGCGATGTAAAAGGAGGATTTGTTCCTTACTACTGATTAAATGCCATGTCAGTCACTGGACTATATATGAAGGAAAGATAGCTCCCTTTCTGACTAGGTCATCTTCCCAGCACCGTCTTGCCTTCTTTCAAGGTGATAATGTTCCTTCTCTTGAGTCCTCACATGTGGAGAAACCTTTCCACACTTGGAGTCAAATCTTCAGCTGAAGTTAGTGGAGTGCCTACTAGCTGCCAGATGAGAGAAAGCACTTTGAGCGAATCCATTTGAAAACCAAGTGTTTGCAGAAGAAAGAGGAGGAAAGATCCGGCTGGTCCACTCACCTTGAAGTTCTTCAGGCTGCAGCTGTGACTCTCCATGCCTTCAACTTAGCATGAAGAGCTTGAGATAGGAGCCCTAGTTATAGCAGGATAATGCCAAGTATCTTGGAAACACTCTAGGAGAGACTTTGGTTTCATATAATATTACATATACAAAGATATCAACGTCTCTAGGAAAGTGAATTTATTGTTAACATTAGTTACTGTACAGACATCAGCTGCTCTTCAGCTTCTCCCGTCTCTGGCCAGGCACATCGCTTTGATACGATGATAAAGTGCTTTTGGCCACCTATGCTTGCTTTTGTACTTTACAGTTTGGTGAAGCCATGGTGTTGCTTGGGGTCTCTGGGCCTATCGCTGACAAAAGTAGATAGTAATTGTAGAGAGATTGTAACTAATATTGCAGTCCGGGGGTGGGGGAGGGCTGGAAATACTCTTTTTTTGTCTGTGAGAATGGAAAGGATGCAGCAAAGTATTAAAGAAGGTGTATTTGAAACTTGGGCATTAGGGTTTTTTGTCTTTAAAAGATTAGTGGGCTGGGATCTGGTGGAGAGCAATGGACCTGTCACAGTGAATACAGATAAACTTACTAACTCCAGAGAAGCCTACAAAATGGCAGGACAAGTAGGACTGCGTTCCCTGGCTCCAGGTACGGCAGACAGCAGAGCAGCTATGCATGCCTGAGTTTAATTCCACGGGAGGATGTGTGCAGGATGTATGTGAAAGGAAGCCACAGCCTGAATAATCACGACTGGTAAGGGAGCCAAAAGCTGGCAGGAGGTGTTTGGCTTCGGTGGCCGTTTGGGAATGGGAGAGGTGGACAGGGCTGTGGACACATCCAGCTCTGAGGAGAAGCAGATGGGCAGTACTGTACGCGTTTTGCTAACCGACGTGGACAAAAGGAAAACAGATTGAGAGAAGGGATCAGATGATCCCCTCAGGATTCAGAGACCAGATAGCATTAAGCCCTGGCCAGCAGATATTTTTCTATTTTAAAATAGCCATTAGGAATATACAGGTGGTATTGAAGATGTATATAATTACCAAACAAATGAACTTGGCACTTGACTGTCTCTCGAGGCACTTAAGTGGTTCTTCGTCACTGTACTGTCTGAACACTTTACAACTATCACTGATTTAAATCCTCATAATGCTGTTACAAGGTAAAATCAAGTAATTATTATTTTCATTTAACAGCTAGTGAGCTGAGAATGATGGAGCCAAGAATTCCTGTGCCAAAATGCAGTCCTTGCAACACTAGGAGGAAGGACTGTATTCTAATATAACAGGACTTACCTGGTTGGGGGTGGAAAAATGTCTCTGAAAGCAAGCGGTGCTCCTCCTACATGTAGAAGGAATTAGAGTTAATCTAATTCTGATGCGCACCAGGGGAAAAAACCTTATTCTGTAGCAAATTGGTGCTCAACAACACCAGCGTTGGCCTGAAATTACATCAGCAATTAGAAATGATGTGTAGGGTGTTTTACTGTGGGAGAATTGACATAGACCATCCTAACTTTATGGGAGTAATATACCGACAGACTTAAAATACTACCATGCATTGTGGGTTTTAAAAAGGGCATGCAACAAACAAATGCAGACAGAGATGTTCTTGTAAGCTTCACACATGGACAGATGGCCAAAAGAACTGTGGTGGTTCCTACTGAAGAAGTGAGACACTGCAGAATAATCCTCCCCCTAAAAACACAGTTGCGTCGAGATCCGTGTGTTTGTGCTGGGATCTTGGGGGAACTCAGTTCCAATATTCAATGGGAGCATGACCGTTCATCCGGCAAGTACCCTTCACTCAGGAAAGTGCAAGATAGCACATGGAGAGTCCTGGAGGCCAACTCTGGTTCCAGTTCTTCCCTTTCAAATATTTGCTTTGCAACCGAGTACACCCCAGACCTTTGCAGAAACTCCTTGTACATCACTGGTGGCATAAGGCCATGTCTGATGTTGTTTGGAGCTCTTGTTGCAAAGTACATTGCCAGGCTTGTACAAGCTTTTCAGAGTACCAGAGGTAATGAGTAAAGTCAAACAATTAAAGGTGGTGGTGGTGGGGTAGGAAGGAAAAGCACAACAGACCTCTCGTTTCGTAGAGGGCCAGGCTGGGAGTTGAAAAATCGTGCTGCCGCTTTGGGAAGCAGGCGTGCCCCTGGGCCAGTGCTGTAGCTCTGGAAGGGGGATCCCAGCAAATCAACAGGAAGAGGATCTTCTCTGAGAATCGTGTTGCTCACAGGGGAAATAATCTATTTCTCATTGTACAGGGCTGTAGCGAAAATTGGAATTTACAAAGATTATTTGTGTCCTGAGATGTGTATTCTTTTGGCTGCAGAAGCGAGGCTTCAGAGCACCTCAGCCTGCATCCCTCTGGTTCAGGCTGAAGCCTCTGGCAGTTTTGTGTTGGTGAAGCGGCTGAGAGCCAATGTGTCCGTCTAAGGGCTGCTCTTGTATTTTCATCTGTGCGCTTGTGCAGTGGTGGGATTTGCTCACTTGATACGTCTTGCAGATGGAAAAACTGAATACAGTGAGAAGCTATTTGCACTTCTTCCTAGACACCGCTCCGCAGTGCACGGCTGCGTTTTCACTGGGACAAGCCTGACGCTTGGCAGATTCAGTCCCAGGGGTGTCTCTGAACCCAGGTCTCCTGAAAGGTATTTCTCCTTACAGCAGTGTCTTCAGACAAGTGAGTGATACCCAGATAGAAGGAAGGACGAAGGATGTGTTTAAGACTAGCAAAAGTTTATTGGGTAAAATACTGCCCTTGGAAACCATTATCAGGAGTCTGTTGTGCATAACTCTTCCTTGTATGTTCATATGGTTGATAAAAATCCAAAGCCAGTTTCACGTGCTCTTCAAGCCGCTTGCCACAGCCTTCCAGAGCAGCTGTAGCTGGATTAGTAAGACATGGAAAGTATTGCATTGCTGCCTGCATCTGATCCTCTGAGTAATGATTAAAATGTTAATGGCAGGCATAGAGAACTAAAGCAGGCTGCAAATTGCAAAGATTTATTTTGTTGTTCAGCTCGTTGCTTTTTTACCTCCAAATGGAATTTAAAAGACAGCCATAATCCTGTACTCAGCCTTACCACATCACGTGCCTTTGGGTTAAGGACTGGTGTCTCCGAAAGCATCGAAGATGCAGGTTGGATATCTCAGTGCTGCATGCCAGACCTTGCCCAAGGGGTGACGTTCCTCCTAGGCTTGACCAGAGCTGAGCATACATTTCTGCAAAAGCTCAGCGATACTTTACGGTGCAGGCCTAGTGATTTGTTTGATGATAGCTAATAAAATGCTAGCCATCTAGCAGCACTGCGATGTCATTACACTGCTGTGAATTTTCAAATTCCATCAAAGTCCTGCTGAGGATAATGGGAAAGGGCCAGGGGGATTCAGCTGTAAATCAAAAACTAAAGCGTGGCCAATTCTGACAGTGGAAAGAACGGCTATTTTAATGTGCAGAAGCTGAACTGCCAAGTCAAAACCAGCTGTGCTTTACAGAGCTACCAGAATGAAAGGTCTCTGCATCTGCGTTTTTTGTGAGGCTCAATGATTATTTTTCTTCCCCTAAAGTTTAAACCGTGTCTTTCTACCTCAGATTTGCCTGGCCAGTTGCAGAGATTTTGAATGCCTTTTTTTTTTGTATTTAAGATATCAAATGTTTTGATGACAAAGGACAGTTTTCTCCTTTTTGGCAACTTCATACCAACTCAAATGTTTTCATCTGTACATCTTAATTACTTCATCAATGCAAGTTCTGCACTGGGCAAGGCAAGGACCTCTCCTTCCTATCTGCTGTAGCACTGGCAGGAGTCAAATCAGTGTAACAAAGAGGAGAATTTAGCTCGGGAAGTCTTCAGCATAAAGTGGCTCCTATGTTATTTTTCAGTTAGTAACGAACCAGCCAAGAAGTTTGTCCAGTGGCATGAATATGTGACAGGGAGCCAGGAATTGTTGCTTCTCTCAATAATCAGGAACAGCCAGCTTCCTCTCTGAGCAGATCCTCTTCCAGGAGAGCGGGACAGCTTTTTGACTGTACCCTTGTTCTGTATGTTTGATCGAGCCTCCCGCTTCCCCGTGTCTGAAAGATGACACAAGGCAGCATTATCTCACTGGAAGGTGCACTAAGAAGATCACTGATGGGCCAAATTTGACGACGGTTGTTTCTGGTGCGTGCAATTGTTGCACCTCTTGATGCTAACCTGTCTGGAGAAAGCTTCAAAACAGCTTGCGGGTAGGTTCCAGTGTTGCCTTCTGCCTACAACCTGGGTTTTCATCGGTGTGAGCAGCTTTGTAATTCCAGCTATATGCATGATGAAGAAGCTACGCTACGGGAGGCTGCCTGGGGGTTATCCTAAATCAGCCCTGACTGCATCGGTCGCGCGCTTTTTCTCTTGATCGGGGATCCTCAGGCTCATGGTGCCTTTGCAGTCAAAGGCTCATGGTGCCTTTGCAGTTAGGGTGGTTAGCAGGTAAGCTTTTGGGGAGCCCCAGCACAAAGTGGCTCTGAGGGGCAGATGCATCCCTGCTGTGAGGTGCAGGGGAGTCCTGCCGGGTTCGGTGGAAGCCGCGTGAGCCATGGGGTTGGTTTCTTGCTCCTGGGAAAGGATACAGGGCTGTCACTTCCAAGTGTTTCTCATATTATTGTTGAAATAATATTGACTTTACCTGCTTTTCTAGAGCACTTGGTAGTAATACCTTCCAGGTTGTTAGGGTACTGTCATTCTTCTTCTGATACCTAAGGCAAACGTGTGTTAAACACAGTCAATTTTAATGAGACCTCTGTCTGTAGATCATGTCTCAATGAATTTCGGTTATTACGAGAAATGCTTTGGAGGGACAGACATTTTTAATTTGTACAAATTGAAATACCATGGATTGAATCATGACTTTGTCTAAGCTGATGGGAAAACTTCCATCCTTCCAAAGGAGCCGTGTGTTGGATCCCTATTTCATAGAGATCAGTTCTCCTTTACTCCTCAATGCAGGTTTTTGTGGCACCCGTCTCCAGGGTATCTCAGCCTTCTTTTAAAGCTGAAATGGGAAGTTAGTCATGAGATCTGTGGTGGTTACAAGCCAGATGTTCTTTTTTTTTTCTTACTTTGCAAGTGGGAGGACAGAAGGCAGTTTCTTCAGTATGTTCGTTCTTAGTGTGCCATTTCCTCGTGTGAAATGCCATCTAGTATTCTTGTTTTATTTGCGTTTCCAAAATCCTAGAGTCATAAAAGGATTTTTGCGTGGTTTATCTAATTTTACATATATTTAAAAAGCCCTCTGTGTTAACATAGCACAGAAAGATTTTGCGTAGTCAAGAATAAAATAGCTGTTGCAGCAGTCTGCATAATTATAGGGCTGCTGTTTAGTCATCAGTCACGATACGTGTGGATTTTTTTGTGAATTCAACATTTATTCCATTTCAGATGTAAAAAGAATTTACATGAAGAGTTTAGTTTGCTCAGCACAGCAGGACTTGACCCATCCGAATCTATTAAAAGCTATTATAATATCAAGACTAAAGACTAACATCCTAATCAGGGATGTGTTTACAGGGTAGTATAGTACCATTCCATTTGGAAAAGTGCTTGGAGGACTGAGCCCTATGGTTGTGCAAAGGTATAAATGAGACATCCAGATTTAAATTAAAGAGCTAAATGTTGCTGCATCAGTTTTTTCTGCCAGGATGCACACATCTGGAACAGTGGATGTGCTGCCTATTTGTGATGGAAAATGGTTTTCTTTTTTAATATATTGCTCATATTGAACTTCTGCTTTCTTTCCTTTTTTTTTTTTTTAATCTTCCTCTATGCTGCTGCAAATCAGCCAGAAGAAATCAGCAGCTCAGTTGTCGTTTGCCTGCAAATTAGTTGCCAGCATCCTGTAATTCCGCTGGCTTGAAATACAGTCTTCTTTCCTTTACAATAAAGTGGAGAAGAGCCAAGTGGGGTGGTTCTCTGCAAGCAGGAGTGTGGGTGGAAGCACTTGATTTTGTGGCATGCTGCTCTCCATTCTGGTGCTCTTAAAATCCTTGTGCCTAAATCTGCGGGTAAAGGATTTTAGAGGAAGAGAGAATGTCTTTTCAGGGTTAAAGTGTAAAAATCAGGAAATGGTCATGCTTGCATTGGTTCCTTGTGTTTATCAGAAACATCTGATACGGCTTCAGATTTCCATATCCGTTTTGGATGACCAGTGAGAGATTCTGAAGTTGTAGCTACTTCTTCTGGTGAACTAATAGCAGTTCACGTACTGTGAATTACATTTCTACTCCTTTCCTTCCTCCCCACCCCACTCCACCTCTTTTGCTTATCTCGGTACAATGCAGTTTATAACTGATATTTTGTAAGTAAGTAAGTGTGCTACAAGGCTTATGAAGAAGAAAGGAGAAAAGCAAAACAGGCAGTTGGTCCCATGAGTGACTCATCAAACGCGTCATGAACACCTTGATTCAGAATAATTATTTATTCCTTTCTTGCCACTCCTTTCATGGATTGGTATGCTCTCAATCGTGATGAGTCAGTTAGTATAGTGCTGAAACCCTTGGATTTCGCATAGATAAAGACTTTTCTGAAGAATTGCAGGATCTGTTCCTTAAAGTGCGACATAACTCCTCAGGACATGTTCTCAGTTTCTGAAACTTGTCCAATCCACTCAGCTCGATACCGCTGTGAGCTTTTACATAAACCGAAATGTTATTCCTTGGTGTATGTTTGATGTTATATGTACACCAACATGGAGTAAAACAAAAAAGAAAAACAGATTAGAGGGTGTAAAAAAGCTGGCGAAAAGCAGAACTTTGAGAGCTGAAAAAATAAGTCATCTGCACGTCTGAATGTTACCCAGGCATGTGGGTTGACAAGTCTGTTATAATACTTTGAAGAAAAAGGAACAAACCAAGGATGATCATCCCCATCAGATGTTAGCAAAATGGATGTATGTAGAGGAAGACCATATAGTAAAGGACAAAGCAGATGGTAGCAGGAAAGCTTCGTACAGCCTTAGCAAGGAGGCTTAATTTCAATGCATTGCTGAGAAGTGAATGCCTTTTCTACTTCTTTGAAGCAACCATGCTTTCCTTGACTTCTGCGAGAGCGACCTGAAACATGGTTCCCTATTGTCAGTAAAAGATAAGGTCTGATTAGCAGTAAAAGATTTCTACTCAGTTTTCAAGTTGTTGTATAATGTTCATAGACCATGATCTGCTTTGCTTTCAGGCAGGTGAGCGTCTTGTTTGATGGGTGCGAGTACGGTAACATGGGCTGAAAACTATCTAAGTAGTTTTAAATCCCACAATGGAATGATAATCACTGCCTTAAGTAGGAAGCTTTTTCTTTTTTACTTCCTTCCCCTCTGTGCTCTAATTATACTCTGCTAGCCAGCCGTTTGTATCCTCCAGGCAACAAAACAGAAGCTGGGAGTGCTTGTTTCAGCTGAACCCCTTGGTGCAATAAATTGCCTGGCTCCTGGGAAGCACTGGCCACTGCCTGCAACAGGGGTCATCCTAAAGACAGGTTCATTTGTGGTCCAAGCCCATTGGTTTCACTGGAGTTACACCAGGGGTAAATTTAGTCCTCTCGGTAGTCCAAGCAACCCCAGGAGCAAAGTGTAAGAATGCTTTTAAGCTATTTGAGGGCTATCACTGTGCCTGGCACAGGCTTAAGTTTAGATGTGCTTGTTGTGAGAGATGCAAGGGCAATAGAAATTTTTTAAGTTCATTTAATGTTAGCATGAAATGTTAGTAAGATCCACGAACTGCAAGATGAAGAGGTAGGAGCTTCCAGGAAAATGAGCTAAGCTTTAATCCGTGCTTGTGCATGTCATGTCCCTGCCAGAGACTGGGCTCCTCTTTCTCAGGAGCTGTAATTGCAGTTGCCCTTCTGAGTGACCTGTCAAGGGAGCTGAAGGAAGTACACGAAACTGAAGCATCGTCGGGGCACGGGAGTCAATGGCTAGTTTCAAATACAGTGGCAGACACTCTGTCCCCACAAGAGGGAAATGTAATTCCTTGCACCCAGCGGGTGGTAGTTCTGGTTTCTCCACGACGTTTAAAATCTGGAATAATAATTAGATTCTCAGTTTCAGCACAGAGGACTTTTTTTTTTTTTTTTTTTAAATGTGTTCTGCCATCCTGGTCTAGTAATTATACAGAGATGTCAGCTGGAATCGATAATGAAGACAAAATTTGGGAATAGCAACAGGATGTGTTGCTGCTATTGATCAAAGGCTACAGGGCTGGTTTTAAACACTGCTCCTCTCTTTGATCTTTTTTTCCTATTGATTGAACACAGTAGATAAACAACCATCTGTGTAGCATGAGCATTTATTATGGCTTTTAAGCAGGCTAAGGACAGCTTTGAATTAAATATGAGAGTTTAAATGATGGTTTTCTAATAAGCACTGTCTATAAAGACTTCGCTTGCAGTGGCGATACGGTTTCATTTAAACATGGTGAAAGGAAATCTTAACTACAGGCATTCTTTTCCTTTTATATTCAAAAAGAAAATAAAATATTGCAAAATTGATTACAGGAAAGGCAAAGGCTTTTTTTTTTTAATAAGTAGTTATGTGTGTAGTGCTCTCAACAAACTGTATTCTCTTGTCTTGGCACTTTTTGAGAAGTTTATGTAAATTAGTCAAGTGTCTTAAAATGTGGATACAAATGGAACTACCAAGTGCAATCTGGTAGTTCTGCAGTCACTTCCAGTGAAATTAATAGAAAACTTTCCATTGACTTTTTAATGAGTTACACTGGACCCTGGGCTGTCATTGTTAATGTCTTGGAAAGGTCAGGATCGATTTCCTTGCATCCTTTTTGTCTCTAAGGAGGCTCTTTGCAATTCTATGGGAGACATTGCTATTCCTCTTCCTTGATAATTCTCTGTATAATTTATGTTCTTCTACCTACCATCCAAGGCTTCATGGAATAGCAGAGACAAACTGAAAAATGCAGCTTTTGGGGGAAGTTGTTTGTATCTTAAATGCCTAAAATAGTATTTCTGAGTAATGTCAAGCTTTTCTCCCCACCCCCTGCTCCTCCCCCCCCCCCCAAGTTTATTTTGAATTTTATTCTAGTACTGTACTGCTGTTATTTTTCCTTACTGATTGGGGGGGGGGGGGAGGGGTGTAAAAAAAGACCGTTCCTGCAAATGGAAGCAGCCTACCACATTGCAGTGTAGAGAGCAAGTTGTGTTGCATTTAAAGTAATGCTGTTTCACTGCAGTCCAGTAACACAACCCGCACAGGGATAGTTGTACATCTCTGGGGATGCAACTCTTTGGATTCCTGCCTTTTCAAAACCACCTGAAGCCTCTGCAAAGTTTCCACCAAGCAGGCTTGTTTGTCTTGCCATGGAAAGGTTAGTTCTACTAAGTTAGTGCCGTCAGTGTACTAAAAGGTTGGTGTTAGTAATCTGTTTTGGAAGCATGCTTGGGCTGCCCTTGCAACAGGTCTGGATGAAATTGTTTCTCTGGTTTTGCTGGGTAATGCACCATGTGTTTGAAAGCACAGGATTTTCTTGTACAAGTAAATGGCTATGCTTGAAGTACTGCAGTCCTTGAAACAGGAATATAAAATCCACCCAAAAAAATACAAGGCTTGGAGAGAAGGGAGTGTTGGGAAGGGGACCGGGGAGTTCCATTCATAATGCTGACATTTGAAAAGGATAATCCATGTGCTCACTTTTCTTTTGAAATGTTTAATCTGCCCCACTTGTCACTAGAGAGGATTTTCATTTCACAAATTAATATTTGACTATTTCATCAGGTGAAATTTTGATATTTAGGGTCTCCTGAACTCACCGTCATGCTTTTCTTTATTTCCAGGATACTGGGGTTGGGAAATCGAGCATCGTTTGTCGATTTGTCCAGGACCACTTTGATCACAATATTAGTCCTACTATTGGGTAAGTACCACGCATAATATCTTTTTTCTTCTATGTATTTTTTAATTCACTGCCCTCTGCTGAGCTCCTTTTTTTTCCTTATTTTCAAGGCTCTGAATACTGTATATCTTTCTTCCTCCAGTTTATCAATCTCACTGAACCCTTTAGTCTCCTTTAATGGCTTTCAGCTCATGCTACCTGTTTAGAGAGTCTGGGGCTGCCCCAAACCAGGTCTGCTCTGCTCTCCCCTGTTCTAGGAATACAGAGGGGGCCTCAACTATATTGCAGCATCATCTTTTATGGAGAGGCTGACAGAGCTCTGCCACTCTCCTCTTGTGAATTGTGTCTCTTGAAATCGCCTCTTCTCTGGGGCTGTCCAGAACCACGTTGTGTTGACTTGTGTTGGGCACAGCCATGACTTCCAGCTGTTGTTTTGTTTTTCTTCACCCATCTTAAACCAAGAGATTCTTAGATGTCTTACTCGGCTGGTGTCCTTTTCTTTTTGTCTTGTCAAGAACTTCCCACTTTACATATTGTTTTGGTCATAGGACCTTAGGATTAAAATCACTTTAGTTCCCACTGGTCTATGAGGTATCAAATCTGATCCTTGGAGCTTAAAGAACCGAAACCCCACAACCCGAAGAGGCTGTGATCTGCACAATGATCAGGACACCCCATGGCTGAGTAGTGGCAGGAGAACCATGGGGAGCCCTTTAACGTACCTACGCTGTGTGTCCTGCCAGGCTGGGCTGGAACATGGACAACGTCTGTTCCCAGATGCGGACATCCTTTCATCTAGGTTTAGGACATGTTACATCATCCTGTCTTTTTCAAAATAGGGACAATGTAATTTAAACTAAGTGTAATTCATTCACACCTGCTCTTCTTTAAAAACTGCCATGCTTCCGCGTGTTAGACCATCAGAAGCCTATTAGTCCTGTAGTTGATTTTAATTCCAAAATTTTTTCTTTTAACATCTTAGGGACAAAACTGCCAAGTCCAATGTAACGTGGAAAATTTTGAAAATTCTTGATCTCTTATGGGAAAGGAAGCTAATACGTAATGTTCACAAAGGAGTAATTTGGGTGGGAAGGGCTGATCTGGCTTGTGTGTTAGAGCTGTTTAAATTGTCTGTGAAGGATTGGTATCGATTGCTGTCTGTTGTTCAGAGGGTTAGACGATATCTTCCAAAGCTCTGCCTTTCGATGCATGAAGGAGCCTCAGCTGGAAGTTGCACGTTGAAGTTCCAGGACAATTTTGGACTCCTGAATGTAATGAATAGAGAAGAATGGACAGAGAGAAAGGAAGCATGTAATGAATAACATTACTGACTGAAGGACATTTGTTTGCAGTGAGGGAATTGATGGGAACTTGAGTGGTTCTTTACTTCTAAATCATCAGCAGCCTTTTTCCCCAAGTAGTTGTTGTTGCTAAGTAAATGTCTTCTGCTCAAATGGAAAAAAAACCCCAACCCTTTAATTTTCATAATTGAGAACAGAGGGAAAATATTTTTCTATTTGAGGATTAAAATGTGAAGGCTAGCTTGCACACAGGTGATATTACTTGTCTATATAGATAAGGTTTTTGTTTTTATTTTCTTCCAAATTAATCAGATATTTGAAATATACAATCCTTGCAATCTACAGTAGCTGCTGCAGCTCTGAAGTTCCTGTTTTTGAAGCTGTAAAGTGTTGCTTAATGCTTTGAGAAGGAGAGTGACAACTGAAAGCACACACCCTGAAAATAACCAAAGAAAATGCTGCACTTTTTTGCCTTATTTAATATTTTTATAAGCAGTGCAGCATTGTTAAATTCGAGCAACTTGCAGATGGCTGTAGAGGAGAACTCTGGTATATCATTCTCAGGAAATGTTTTGATCAGTCATATGTCGTTTGATGTAATTTGGTGTTTTTGTAATGACAGTGCATTGTATCAAATGCATCTTTATGAGCCAGGAAAAAAGTTATCACAACCGAAATTGTTCAGCAGTGTCCAGATAGGATGGGGAAAACAAATCTACCAGAGTTTGGCAGTCTCTCCTAGCCAGCTTTCAATTGAAATGCTGTAATATAGAAAAAGCCTATAAATTTGTAACCCTCTTTCCTAAAAGAAGAAAAATTACACTGTGAAAACATAGACAAATTGCATTTCCTGCAAAAAATACAAGAAGCCATGAAGATTTCTTCATCTGAGTTGAGAGGGGGAAGAACTTTTTCCCATTTGTTCACCACGTGCATTCCAGCAGGTGACTTTTCTGTTCCCTGGTGATCCAGTCTCCTAGGTTTAACTGAAAAGCTGCACATTTGTTACCTGGTATGGTGCTGGATGATGCCTTTTTGTCAGGTCCATATCACTGAGAAGATGGAGCTAGTTAGCAGCAGAAGCTATGAGTGAGCGGCAGGAGCATTTGTGTTCCTGGGCCCATGAAGAAATGCCCTCCGAACCTCAGAGGCTTTTCCCTTCTTTTAAAGTACCTATATAGGTATCATATATTTTATCTGAGAAAAGGGAGACTTTCACTTCTGTAGGCATTTTATCAAGGTTTTGGAGCTTCCCCATATGCAGTCGAACCCAGCAGGAATGGCTAAGGTCTACAGGTTGCATATTCAGAGTGTCGGTCATGTTACAAATTTCTGCTGCTTCCTTCTTTTCAGAGCATCCTTCATGACTAAAACTGTGCCTTGTGGGAATGAGCTTCATAAATTTCTGATCTGGGACACAGCTGGTCAGGAACGGGTGAGTATTACTTACCAGTATGTCTTTGTTACCCCGGTCTCTTTCAATGTGTTGGCATACTTTTTCTTAACCTTTCATCTTCAGAAGACTTCGTAAGTATAAACCTACTGAACCTTTGCAAGGCTCTGCAAAGCAGGTGGTCAGCAGTCACCAAGTATATAGGGTCCCATTTCACCGGTGGGGAAAATGCAGAGACAGGCTGACCATACCACTTACCTAAAAAAAAAAAAAAAAAAAAAAAATCCTGGTGTGAATTGTCAGCCACTTTCCTCAAGACAGCTCAGGCAGTGCCCAAGCAGTCTCCAGCTCCCCTCTGGTTTCATCAGGTTTACATGTGGCAGCTTTCATTGGCGTTGGAAACCATTTGACTTCCAGCACATGGGCTGGCAGGTAGTCTGAGCTTAGGTGGTGACTCCGGGGTTGTCCTGAGTTGGGACATTGAATATGGGCACGGGTTGTGTCTGCTGTTATTATTATGGAAATTAGCACTGGCAACCTGAACCACTTAGGGTTTTGGTCTTAATTTTTCAAGTCTATGAAGTGAATTGCTCAAATTAAGTAGCTTTTCTTTTGGCTTTTCAAAAAAGCCATAACGGAGTTTGTGGGCATTAGTTCATATAGACTGTATGTAAGCCTGGTTGGTCATTTGTTTCTTTTAATAGCCTCAACAGCAGTAGTATGCAGTAATAGGCTGTAGAACTGTAGAGTTCTCTTAACGTATACCCACGTTTATCTTGAGAAGTTTGAAAGAAATGGAAAAACCCACGCACATGTTTTAAAATATCTTCAAACTTTCTTGTGAAATTGCACTGTTCCTGTTAATGGAAAAATATAGCTATGCTCACGTTAGGTTGGGGTAAAATGAGATGCTTATACAGGCTGTAATGTCAGTCCTGATACATCCCTTGTATATGAATTGCAGGGAATGAAGATTTTTGCTGTTAAGTGCAGGAAATGCTTGTGCATTTATTTAGAATGCGCAGCATGATGCAAAATGGCCCTGATGAAATCTGTTGACTCTTAGCAATTCAGTATGTTATTTATGATGGGAAAACGGATCTTGAAAAACATATTTGAAGTATAGCATAATTCCTTCCCTTGAATCTTGTTTGTTCCATTTCTGCATGGTCTGGAGCTGATAACTGACTAATTATTGCAAGAGGTAGCAAAGGTTCAGTTTTCTTTCCCATGGTTTTAGTTTCCTTGCTTATTCTCTCTCTCTCTACCCCGTCTGCTGCCCCGCTCTGCTTTCTTTTTTTTTTCCTTTTAGCTCTTTAGCACACAAAACTCAGTTCTTGACATTTAAATATAAGTATTAATCTATTTTCCCACATAGTCTTAAGACTCTCAAAGCTTTTTTAAAAGTAGGTGCATATTAATAAAGTCGTATTTACTGAACTAAATGATGCCTTATTTGAGACAGGAAATCTGTGACTGAGCTCTGACTCCTGGACATAAAATCCATCCTTCCCATCTAGTCCCTTATGTTTCCTCTCAATTTTTTTTAAGCTCATCATTTTTCATACATCTGCTTTCCTTTCTTTTGTGTCCAACAATGATGAGCAGTGACCACCACAAACCTTGTTAAATTGCTCAGAATCTATTGCAGGTAAGTTATGTTACAGGTTTTCATGTGTAATCGTGAATTATAACCTCTTTAGGCCAGGAACTATCTTTTTCTTCTGTGTTTGCACAGCGTATTCCAAATCCTTCACTAGGACTCTAGGAAAATGGGGTGATAGAGTAAACAAAGTTGATGGGTGTTGAGTGCTGGCTACCAAGTTTCCCAAGGTGAAGTCCATACTGTTCCAGGTCGTTCTCTGTCCTAGAACATCCCCATTTTACAGATGATGCTTCTCAATAGCTTATTCACTTTAATTTGTATCTGGGATTCTGGTTAACTTTGTCTTGTGTTGCTCCTTCTGAGGTACTACTCAAGAACAAATGTCTGCCCCCTGTTAATTTCTTTCTCGTTATCCTCTGAACAACAGTGATGACCCAAAGCTTCCAGCCTACCCCAACCTCTGGGCCTATTGCTGTTTTTCATAGTGTACTAATAAATGTCTTCCGAGTGGTGTTTCTGCTTTGAGAGCTCTTGTGCTTCCCTTGTTCTTTGCGATTTTTGTTGAGGCTTTATGTTCCACTGCTAAAGTCTGGAAGTTTCGTCAATGCCCCTATTGTCTATACTGCTGATAGCAGTGTTTAGGACTTCCTGCTCTTTCAACATTGCCTTCGTTTGGCTTCGTTGTCCTGAACACAAGGCCAAGCCTAGGACTTGTGTGTGCTTATTCTGCAGTCAGGGTGTTCTGTGCTTCCCCAGCTGTGCCAGCTGTTGCTGTGTCTACGTGCTGATATGGAGCCTTCACAGCAGAAGAGCTGTGGGTGAGATTTAACTGAAGCCTTACTTATGCCATGAAAGTTAAGCTCAAACCTTAACCATGGTAGAACGGGCAGGCGGAAGCAACAGCAGCAGCACTTCTGTGCTCCTCGTTCATGAGTTTCTCCTTTTTAATGAGTTTTCTCCTCCTTTTTCATGAGTTTCTCTGGGCAACAAACTGGGAAACTGCCAGATTGGAGGGTGTAGAGAAACCACTTTTAAATGTCTTAGTTGCAAGCCCTTATTGAAGCGATGCTCTGTGAGAACCAGTGTGCCTCCTGGCTGCCTTCAGTCAGCTGGGAGAAACTGGAAATTCATGTGGCTGCTTCTGAAAAGGAGCCGTGTCCTGGGTGCTCAGAGAAGCCAGCTGGAAGCACTCAGCACCCCCTTGAGGCATTAAATCAACTTTCAGATAGCCACTTGTAACGTGGCAAGCCTTCGGAAATGCTGGTCATGGTTGGGTTTAAAAGCTTGTAGGAACACCTGAGTTGAAGAACCTTAATATACAGGTCAGCCAGTCAGAGGTTGGTCATGGAGAACAGGTAACTTCTGATTCATATGGGTAATAGATATAATATTTTATTTCTTTTGTGTCAGGAAACTTGGAATTGTAGGCAGAGTAGAGAAGGAACCAGAATTGCCATTTTGTGGCAAATAACAAGCAAACGTCACTTCTGCAGAATGACGGTAATGCAGCAGAAAATGGAAATCAAAAGCATTTCTATCATAGCCTTGGTTGGGAGCAAATGCTCAGCGTGCTTCCCAGAGGGGACCTCGGAGAGAGGTACGTGGCTCTCCAGCAGCTTTCGCTGTGGAAAATTCACGTTGTACTGGATTACAAAAGGAGAGAGCTTCTTAATCCTTTTATCTTGTTTTTTCTTTTCCCTTTTTTGGGTAGGGAGAACCTTAAACTGGCAGCACACTTAATGAAATCCCCCTACGTTTCTGTGCCTAAGTACTGATCTCTGCAGACCCAGTTGCTTTGTGTTGGTGTGCTATCAGAGAAGCTCACTTTATTCTGTTTCTCAGAGTCACTTTCCCTCCGCCCCACTATTTTCCAAATGTCACTTTTTTCCCTATCTCACTTTTTCCCCATCAGCTTCAAATTGTTGCCATGGACTTCAGGACTTAAATGCATGACAATTATGTTATTGTTAGCAAAGATTCCCTCCCCTAAGAAGGGTCTCTTCACGAGTTAGTTAATGATGTTTTTATTAGCATATATTTTGGTTCATGGTGCCCTAAGTAGCTTCTAATTACAATGCTTTGTCTGAATACCTTGGGTGGCTGCCAGCTTTCCGTTTTGCCAGCTGAGGAATATTGTAGCAAATAGTTAGGGAGCCTGAGGGCCATGTTTCTAGGGCAGGAAAATTTATATCTGTCCTTTTTAAATTTAATTTTAAATCCCCAGTGTTGAACTCCGGGATTTTTAATTTTGTTTAATAGAAGGAGCCTCAATTACTTGAGCTCAATTTAAACCTTGATAGGAATTACCCTGAGTTGTGGGCTTTTTTTTTTTAAAACTGCTCCATTTCCAGGAAAAGGCTGACTGATGAGATATCTACAGCGCTTTATAGCACCCTTTTTTCTGAGTAACAGTAGTTGTCCTGGTGATCTAGAGACAGCGTCACAAAGTAGGGGGTGAAAATGCTCCTTGAGAGGAGGACTTGTCCTTGCTGCAGTCTTGCCTGGGATGTTTCCCCTAAGCTGAGCAACCTAATCACTGAGCTTACGGATGCTTCCTCTGAAACCAGGCTATCCTAAGAGGAGTTAACACCAACTGTCAATGACTTGAATTACTTCTGCAGTCAAGACATGGCCTAAATTTTGCTCTGCCACTTTATATAGGTGACTCTGATGGTAGCTCACAGCTCAGTCAGTGCGGAGGTGGTTCCTTGTATGCGGTGTAAGGACCTCCGTGCGGTGAGCTACTGCTTGCGTGCTGCAGAGGTCAACAGGTGATTTGGTAATATGTGCGTTTGTGAGAGCACACATGTAATCAGAGCTAGTAAGTGAATATGTTATTTTTACTATTTTTAGAGTGAGCGTAAAGCATGGTAAATAATCTAAGAGATGCATGTGGATGTGCTTTTTCTTAAGCTTCAACAAACTTGTAGCAAGTGTAGTTTGACAGTGAGCCATGGTTTAGGGGTAGTGTCTTTTGCATCCTTTGTTTGATGACTGTAAACTTCAGAGGGCTAAGCACAGGTCACTTCTGTGATGTTGCAAAAGTTTGTTTTCTGCTTATTTAAAATATCTTCAAAAGGTTATCCTAAAATGTTGGAATTTTTCCCTCTTCACTTTAAGAGTTCTTACATATTTGAGAAAAATGCTCATTCTTTTATATATATCTATTTCAATTTAACTAGCAAAAAATACCTGTAGGTTGGAGACAGACAAATCTTTCCTGATTTATTCAGCTTGAGATTCCAGTTCTCAGGATTCGCAGCCTGCAATCATGTAGGGAAAACTACTCAAGGTTATAAAATGCTAAATGGTATCTGATAGTGGCTTTCATGCATAGTATTTTTCCATTTGCTCTTTGCCAGCTGAGAATGTCAGGAATTTTGTATCCCTCCCTGTGCCGCTTCTTGTGCGAGAAGCTTGTGTGTCACGATAATCTGTTTGACGCTTCTGGTTTTTTGCCTTTGCTTCTCCCCACACCCAGATTTTCTGTTTGTTGGCAGCCGCTGCCTCAAAGGTGACAGGAACAGGGCATGTAAATGCCCAGGCTTCGGCAAGTAGAGGCTCCCAAGCTGTGGAATAGGTACGGTGCACGGACCGCTTCAATGAGCTCGTGCAATGCAGGATGCAGTGCTGGCAGCCTCTGGCTCTTCCCCCATGGGTGCTTACCCGATCCATGGAAGCAGGAATGCAGCTCTCCTAAACAGGCAGGTAGTTAACATGTTTCTGGCACTGGTCTACCATGCTCTTCACCATGAGAACCTCAGTGGTTCGGGTTGTAGGAGTGGGGGCCAAAGCATGAGGAGGAATGTGCTTCAGGTGGGTTTGGGGACAGGACTGAAGGGGTTTGTGGGGGTGGCGTGGCAGGAAGGGCCAAGGACAGGAGAAACAGGACACCCAAAATCCCCTGCAGTGGAGCTGGGAGTGGACTGCGGAGTGAGGGGACAGAGGTGCGTGAAGGTCCTAGTCTAGAAAGGTGAGTGTGTGTAATAGGAAGGGGAAGGAAGTTGCAGAGCTATGTCACTGCCTGTGCTCGTAAGCAGCTAGCAGAGAGCCAGAACCTGTGGCTGTCCTTACCATTAATGGCACCCAGATAAAGAAAGCATAAGGATCTCTGACCTTGAGAGGGGCCAAGTGGTTTGGTCTTGGCTGCTCAGATGCAACATATTCAGTCAGAGAGCAGCTTCTCAGGAATGGAAATGAAATCTAGTCAAATGATTACAGCTGTCAGGAAGCAAATCTTGTGCTGCTGTGCACCTGCAGGTGCTTGAAAAGGCACCATGTGGAAAAATCTTAGCTGAATTCAGCCCTTGCCATGAGAAGGTGTGTAACACTTGCTGAGCACTGGTCTGGTTCTGCTTACTCTGTGCACCCTTACCTTTTCCAGCCATGCTTGTAGGCAGAATTATAATCCTTTTGCAGCAAGAACAAGTGATGTTCTTTACAGTCTAGGATGGTAAAAGCAAAAAGAGGGGTTGTGGGGGTTTTTTGTCATTGTTTTTGGTTTTGTTTCTTTTCCTCTTGGCTGTGGGGTTTGGAAGAGACATCCCTGCTGTGGCGGTAAGCCAGTGCTGGGGTGTAGCACGACAGGATAGTGCGAAGAGCTGCAGACATGAATTAATGTTCCCTGGTGTGCCTGGCAGATTGAATGAATCCAGACTGTCTTCAGCAGCATTTGTCAGCCTCTATATAAACAGGCAGGAGTGGTAGCTTTTTATTTCTGTATTTATTTGGCCTCTGTTTTGCTTTCTGAACCAGTATTACATAAGACATGGTTAAGAGACTTTCACTACCACAGCTCAGGTGTGATTTACATTGTGTTCCCTTGAATTTGTTTTTCTGTACTAAGTATTGCGATATGGCTGCTCTGTGGGTTTTTCTTCTTCCCCATTCTGTACTGTTAGTATAGAGGAAATATGAAAAGCATCACTTATGACCAAATATACCACTCCATGATGAGACGCACAGGAAGCAGAAAGCAAAATGTTAGAGAGCTTTTGAATCAGTGATAAATTCCTTAATGTCTGGTTGGTTCCATTTTTCTGCCCTTTGCAAGGGCAAAGCTTCTGTTGACTTCAGTGAGATGGCCAGATCAGGAGTTGCAGAATCCCAAAATACTCCTGGAATCAATGAGACCAACTCTGGCTATGCTGAACTTGCATTTGCACCACTTAATGACTGAATTTGTCCTCTATGCTGCAGGGCTGTGCAAAGGTTGGGCAGTTTCTAGTTGGATCCTGAGAGAAAAAGGGGACCTGCTTTCAGAGGAAATTTCATAATGTGCATGTGACCTCACTACTTCTTCCTTAGTGGCAGAGATGATGAACCACAAGTGTGAAGTGGACGTGTTGGTAGAGGAACACGAGTGTGAAGGTGCTCTGAACCCAGTTAGCATTGCACCAGTACTGATGTGACTGTGTAGGTATGTAGCACGCTGTGTGGTGTGCTCTAAGGAAGAGAGTCTTAAAAGTCTGCATGAAGCTACACAAGTCATTGATTTTGGTTTTTGGCATGTCTTCAGTAAAATAAACTTCTTATTTGTATTTTGAATGACCCTTTTGGCCTGGCTGTAGCTGTTGAATTGGAAAATGTGCCCCCACAGCTTAACTATTGCATTGCACGGGTTAGTGACCTCAGCCTCACAAGTTACCAACCCCTACAAAAGCAGAACAGGCCTAATGAGTGATGAAGTGGGTCAGCATTTGCAAATAGGCAAACTTTTTGTGGATACTGAATGAGAGGCACAGGACTTCTAAATTTCCACAGTAGGTGAGCTGCTAATGATGGTTTACTCATTATACAAAGATGGGAGGTATTCCCAGTGCCTAGAAGGACATGGTGGGAAATAGTAGGGAGGAAATTCAATAGTATAAGTAGCAAGTCCCTGTACCTTTTGACTCCCAACAAAAATGTATGCTGTAAAGTTGTACGTGATTTTTCTGGAAACAGAGGAGGAAAGCCACCTGTGAATGTATTTACTGGCTAAAGGATGACCATGTGTATGATGCGGCCATGAGAAATGTGTGACATGTTAGGGGAAGTGCAGTTAAAGCTGTTTTATGTCTAGAGTGCTGCATGCAAACCTGGTCACCAGCAGTCAGGAAAGATGAACTGAAGCTGGACCAGGCACAGAGAAAGACAATTAGACCCTGCTTTCTCCCCATTACCTTAGCTTCAGACTGGAAGAGCCTGGTTTAGCAAACTGGCGAAGTTAAGACTGCAAGACTTCTCTGTATTCATATTTCAGCTAAAGGCAAGCATCGATGCTTGAATTTTAGTAAGTCAAGGTGCAAGTAAATTACAAGTAATGTAGTAATTAGGAATTCAGAATTTTATTAATCATCAAAATAATATGATCCCCATAGAAGTATGATGAAAAAAACCCACAAATTATTTTAGGCTGGACCTTGATCAGCTTTTGAAACTGGTTAGGAGTGTGATTACTTGTGACGGTAGGAGCTGATAGACCACTGTTTCGGGTCTGTGTTTTCCTGTTAGCCCAAGGTGATGTGAGCTGCTGCTGGTTGCAGGTAGGACCTGCAGGTAGGATCTGCCAGAGCACTGCTCTCTGCTGTGGGTTACAGAGGGGCTGACGCCCCGGCAAGTTGGGGTTGTGGGCTGGGTGTCCGTGTGGTAGAGCTGGGGGGCTGCCCGAGCGTTTTAGGTGGCCCTTCTCGAGAAGCAGAGCTGTTCTCATGCGGAATCTTGAACTGCTCCTGTTTCTCCTAATTCTCTTGGGAATCACTGGACACAGAAATACTGAGATATAAAATCAAGGTTATAGGCATTGTAATTTATAATACAGAAGGTAGTCCCATGAGATTTAATTTTGTGAGCTGATTTTTTTGTGTGTCGCTTGTTTTGGGCATCTGTCCCACATTTGGTCCTTGGCAGGTGAAAAATGTGCACATTAATATTTTGTATCCCTTTAATTTTGCGTGACTCTCTTTTTCCAGGTAATTAGGCCAGAAAAAGGTTCAAGAGGAGTTTGCTTTTGGGCACTGATTTAAAAGAAAAAAAATGAAAAAAAAAAAAAGCATCAAATAAACATAATTATTTGCATAATATTTTTATGAGTGTGTTTGTGATGTTGGAAAATCCATGCTCATAAAACACATTCATTAAGAGTCTATTATTAGATCATGAAACTTACTCAGAGTTACAATTTTTCAACCCCTCTTGATTCATTTAGTGTTGCAAAGAGTCTTTTCCTGTTTTCTTGTGGACAACAGTGATTTCTTATGACTGGGACATAATGTGTCGTCATGTTTGTTTATTAGACTGTACAAAAGAATGACAAAAGGGATTTAATTTTGGTTTTATTTCATATTCTGTACTGTGATAACTGATGATAATTGTTACTAGTGTACTTTCAGTTGTTATTAAACAATTTCAAAGTACTTTTTTTTTTTTCTCAGACTGTAGGAAATTGCATTAAGATGCATTGTAATACTGTTTTAGTCACTTTGTCCAATGTGAAATATGAAAGCTTGAGTGTCAGGTTTATCCAAACAGGAATATAAACTTACATGCCAGATGAAATCTATCACTTGGTTATTTAAAAAAACCCAAATCCAGAAGCTACATGCCCAAATATAGATGAAATGTTTTCTCCTCTTAAAAGGCCTTATAGCTAAAATATTACTGTAGAATCATGAAAGAGGAAATAACTGTCTTGTCAGCTGAGCAAGTAAATAGATTTTCAGTAGAGTAGAGTAGGGAGGTCATACTTACATGTTAACACCAACTACTGAACCTGAGTGCCTTTCAAAGGCAGTTGCCTTTCCAAGCCTAGCTTGCTGTGGTCTTGCCCTCCCTCTTTCCAAGCTTGTGAGGAATTGGAATATTTAAGTAGATTATTTTGTCTTAAATAGCAGAGGAACTGCATTCCTCCCACATGCTGCGTCTCTGGTCACCACTTTTTATGTTTCTTGACACAAGGAACAGGTCAAGCATAGTTTGATATCGCTTGGCATTTCTGTTATTGAAATGCAACACACTGTTGAAGTGATTAATTAATCTCCAGAAGTGTTTCAGAAGAAGTTTTCTTTGTTTCTGCGTATTACTTGTACTCATTTAAAATTATATGCTTCCATTATAGGAAAAAAAGAGTAAAACTGCCAGTGGCAGTAGACTGCACCAGCAGAGATGTGCACAAAGTAGTTCTGCAAGTGCAGAGCTGTTTGAGTGTGGTCTAAACCGCTGTGTATCTGGCTTCTAGTGGTCTTGCCCTTCCTCCTTTTTCTCAGCCATGCTTTCCCACCCCTTCCTTTCGGCTGAGCCTGGGGCTTATCTGATGCGCAACAAGCTGGTTTGGGAATTCGGCTAAAAATTAATCCTACCCCAAAAATGGTAGCTTGCATCCTGGTTCCAGTTTGCATGCAGTTCTACTTGTCCAGGATACAGTGAAAGAGGTCTGCTTTTCTGGTTTTTATTTTTTGGGGTTTTTTTAATTATTATCATTTTTATTTTTACTTTCTGGCCCTAACACTGGCAATATTGTTTAATGGAACAGCTATTATGGAAAGTGTTCTTGTCACCTGGACAAAAGAAAAGGGAGAGAAATTCCCAAGATGTTGTACAGGTTCTCAGTGTGCTTTCTGGGCCAGTATTGAAGGAATTTGAAGCATGTGAGTTTTTAACTGCATGGCTCCTGTGAAGTGTGATTACTGTTATCTGAGAGCTCTTTGTAAATTCATTAATACCATGTAATCTAGATTAAAACCAAATCAGCATGTGTGTAGGGTATGTTGTTTTTTTTCCAGGAGTTTACAGACTGGGAAGAGTGTGCATACACCATGAAAGGTCAGATCTGCCTTCCACAGTTAAGGTCCCCGATTTTCAGGCTACTTGAACGCAACACACATGTTGATGAGCAGGTCTTGGAAATTCTTGAAGTTTGTAGGAGATAGTACCTTGGTACTCACTGAGTAACAAGAAGTTCAGTGAGCCAGCTTGGAAAGATGCCCTCCTAGACTTGCTATTTGTGAATAGCGAAGGACTTGTGGGGAATGTGATGGTAGGTGGCTGCCTTGGCCACAGTGATCGTGAAATGGTTGAGTGTAATGAGAAAAAAGAACAGCAGAGTTGCTACCCTGGACTTCAAGAGAGCACACTTTCAGCTATTCAGGGAGCTATTTAGCAGAGTACCCTGGGAGTCTGCTTTTGAGGGCTTAGGAGTCCCTGAGTGCTGGTCAGTCTTTAAGAACCACCTTTTAGAAGCACAGGAGCAGGCAATTCCACTGTGTAAGTCAAGCAAGCAGGGCAGAAGACCAGCTTGGCTCAACAGGAAACTCCTTGTGGAGCTCAAGAGGAAAAAGAAATTGCATGATCTCTGGAAGTGAGGTCAGGCTTCGCAGGAAGAGCACAGAGCTGTGGTTCGTTTATGCAGGGAGAAGACAAGAAAGGCCAAAGCTCAATACGGGTTGAAACTGGCCGGTGTTGTTTCAGATAACAAGAAGGGCTTTAAGTATGTTAATAGCAAGAGGTCTAAAGACTAAAATGCTGTCCCTCACAGCATCCTTCTGGACAAGTTCTCCAACTGTGGGATGAGCAGGTTCACGGTGCGCTGGGTGAAGAACTGGCTGAAGGGCTGGGCTCACAGGGTTGTAGTGAATCGGGCTACATCTGTCTGGTCACCAGTGGTGTTCCTCAGGGCTCAGTTCTAGGGCCAGTGGTGTTCAATATATTTATCAACAATCTGGATGCAGGAGTTGAATGCACCATTAGCAAGTTTGCTGATGACACCAAACTGGGAGGTGCTGTTGACTCTCTTGAGGGACAGGAGGCCTTGCAGAGGGATCTGGATAGATTGGAGCATTGGGCTATGATTAATGGGATGAAATTTAACAAGTTGAAATGCCGGATTCTGTACCCAGGACAGAGTAATGCTGGGCACAGGTATAAATGGGGAGGGGAGTGGCTGGAGAGCAGCCCTGCAGAAAGGGATCTGGGGGTGCTGGTCGGCAGCAGGCTCAATGTGAGTCAGCAGTGTGCCCTGGCAGCCAAGGGGGCAAACCGCATCCTGGGGTGCATCAAACACAGCATGACCAGCCGGTCAAAAGAGGGGATTGTCCCGCTGTATTCAGCGTTGGTGCGGCCTCACCTTGAATACTGCCTGCAGTTCTGGGCCCCACAATTTAAGAAGGATGTGAAGATCCTTGAATGCGTCCAGAGGAGGGCAACAAAGCTGGTGCAAGGGCTGGAAGGCATGTCCTGTGAGGAGCGGCTGAGGACTTTGGGCTTGTCTGGTTTGGAGAAGAGGATGCTGAGGGGTGACCTCATTGCTCTCTACAGCTTCCTGAGGAGGGGACGTGGAGAGGGAGGTGCTGATCTCTTCTCCCTGGTATCCAGTGATAGGGTGTGTGGGAATGGTTCAAAGCGGCGCCAGGGGAAGTTTAGACTGGATATTAGGAAGCATTTCTTTACCGAGAGTGTGGTCAAACCCTGGAACAGGCTTCCTAGAGAGGTGGCCGATGCCCCAAGCCTGTCAGTGTTTAAGAGGCATTTGGACAATGCCCTTAACAACATGCTTTAACTTTTGGTCAGCCCTGAATTAGTCAGGCAGTTGGACTACATGGTCGTTGTAGGTCCCTTCCAACTGAAATAGTCTATTCTATTCTTACACGCTGGAAATTTCTGTCATGATATGGAAGCCTGAAAGTTCTGAAAAGTGTTTATTGCATTAAACATGCAAGTAATAAAGCCACATACTAAGAGCCCAGAAGGCACGCATCTACCAAGCTCCCTCAGGATCTTGGCTGATCCCTTTTCTTCAGACCACACTTCTAGACTGATTCTTCTTTCTTTTCTCATCCTCCTTCCTGCTGTTTTCTCCTATTAATGAGCTTTCCCACCTGCCTTGCTCCCCAAAACACTTCAGCACTTGACCATCTGTCACTGCTGCTGTGCATCCTTACTGTTATAAGAGAAAGTATCGACCTTGAGCTGGAGTGTGTGATCTGTGATAAATAGCTTACAAACTGGCAAATTAACCAATATTACAAATAACTTGCTTTATACATTGCATGTGAAACAGTGGAGGCTGCTAGGTCTAAATGCTCAGTCTGTAAGTACAGTTCTGAGAAAAAGATGTGTCTGCTAAATCTGTAGAGGTTTGCAACGTAACACATAGGTCCGTGCACGTTCGCTGGGCAGTGATATTCATACCCTGCCCTAATAATGCATTTGATTTAGGAGTTGACCTCGGTTATTAGCTGCAGCTTTATATGAAGCTTTTGCAGATCACTTTGCAAATAAAAAATTGTAGAATGGCTGTGCGAGTACAGTGAGACTAAATGTATTTTCCAAGAAAGATTATTTTTGGTTTGCTTAAGACTACGTTTAGTTGAATCAGCAGAAAGGCTTTTTGACTTCCTTTCTCTGTGTAATTATAAGCTGAAATTCTAAATCAGCTCCTTAGTCATGGTAAATTATGAAAATTATGCTGTTCATTGGCAAGCTGTTGTTACAATAAACATATTTATTGCTTGGGTTTTTTTCTTAAAGGATGTTTCCCTTGAAACAAAAAGCTGGAAAGTAACTTAAACTGCAAGAACCCATGTTTTTCAAAATATCTGTCATAGTATAGGATAACTAAACATGACAGGTGTTCAGAGTTTTCTGACAAGTTAATTTTATCCAAGTCATTTGCAATGTTTTAAAAAACTTGAACCCAAGCTGAATCCAGTCTGTTACAACTACAAAGCAAAATGTTGTGGTTTGCCAGGGGAAGGGGTCTATATGCTGTCAGGTTAAGCCTCCAAGTGTAGGTGATCTTCATGTCAAAACTTGTCCTCAGAGTCCATGCCCTGTAATGGAAAAGATGTATTGAACCAGCAAGCGCTGATTGCGTAAATCCAGCAGGATGAAGAACAACAGGAGATAAGGGAGCTCTGCTTCCTTGGCATTTAAGGAAAATTAGAGATGGGCAACCACTGAAGAGGTCTGTTCTCTATGGGATGAAAGAAAGTCGGTGGTCCTGCCATGGCGAGTCTTTGTGACCTGATGAAGTGTGTGATAATTCTGATTTATTAATGATATTTTTTTGTTGGGGGGGTTATGTTTTAACAGTTTCACTCCTTGGCTCCGATGTACTACCGAGGTTCAGCAGCAGCCGTGATAGTTTATGATATCACCAAACAGGTAAGACCTTCTGTACACTTTTCGCCTGTGTTAACTCCTCTGCTTGGGCCAGAGTTGGAGTTAAAACCCACAACTGCAGAAGTATTTATGTTAATCCCTGTTCATGTCAGTGGGTTTATATGCTTTGGTAGTTTGTGTAGATTTGGATGGAGGTGTCCAACTGCCTTAAAAAATTAAATATGAAGTCCTGGTTCTGTGTTGTTCAAACTTCATCTAGACAAAAGGTTGGAGACTGCATTTTGCCAAAGTTTCTTTGGATTTCCTCCAGCTAAGTAGACAGGATAATATCCTGCAATACTTCTTCCCACCACCACCACCTATGTTCTCTGTATGGAATGGAATTTTTACTACAAAAAGCACCTGGCTGCTTTAACAACTGAACAGAAATTCAGCTGTTTGCATATTACTTATTTTAAAACAAAATATTTTTAACTAAGCATATCATCTCACGTTTGCATTGTGGGACTCATGTCTTAACTTTGAAACCAGGAATGAAATATATCTCTGACCTTAACTTTATTCATTTGGAATGAAAGTTGTATTTTCAGATTCTAAACTGCTCTTCCTCATTTCTCAGGCAGAGGAGGCTAGGAGGTTGTAGCTGAATGCCTCTTCCACTGCTTTTGAAAGAAACCCCTGCTGATAAAGCTGAGTTAGAGGAGGCGTTAATGGATGGATGGTCATGACAGTTCACTAGCATTTTATTCCTTTCTTGCCAATTGAATTATTTACTACTAGGTTGAGAGAGCTGGGTTGGTTCTCCAGTGCATTAGTGTAATGATCTGTGGCTGATGATGGTGGCCGCTGGTGCACAGCGGTACTGTTCTCCTTTGCTAATTTGCCAAGAAAAGATGAGGAAGAGTGAATCGTGCTGGATTGATACTTATTTTTAATTTAAATATCTTACAGTTGATCTTCTAATGCATTGTAACAATAGAATTGTGTTTTGCCAGCCTTTCTCCAAGCTTATGTGGCACAGCTCTCAGAATAAAGAGGGGAAAACAGGAGAAGAAGGTCAATGTGTACTTCACTTTCTGATGCTTAATATTCAGCGTTGATCGTTAAAGCAGAATGGATGTTTTTTTCCCAAATGACTGATAGTGCTCTCTCTTCAGTGATACTGATACAGCTGTTGCTGATTTAGACACAACTCTTATCTGCATTTCTGAAGGGGGAAAAAACTATTTATAATACATTTGGGAGCTCACTTTGAGTTTCAGTAGTAATTTCAACCATGCGTTATGATTAGAACCTCTAGGAACAAAAGTGATTTTAATGCTATTAGTACATTAGTGTAAAGAAATACAAAATGTACTATTAAAAGGTAGGTAGCATCAAAAAGTGTTCGAATTTTGTACTTGGATGAAAAAAGCAGAGCAAATTGTCACCTGTCTCTTTGGTTTCATACTCAGTAAATTGAGGTTTACAAGGTCACAGATTTGGAAGTGTGGAGGGGAGGGGGTCACTGTGAAAGCTCTCCTGGATGTTACCAAAATATGATACTGTTCGTGATGGTAATCCACTGGGCGGAAGTTGAAATTAGACAAATGAAGCTCACATTAAAAGTGAAGGAAATTAGCTACTAGCCAAACTTAAAAGAGCTGTGGTAGTTTCTTCATGACTGAAAATTTAAGAAAAACATTCAGTGCTGCTTTGGGCGGGGGCAAAGGGGGAAGTGTCCAAGTTCAAGAATTAATTTGAGGAAGTCTTGAAAAGCAGATTACATAGATACAGCATTCTTCTGGTCTTGAGATCTATAAAATTATTGTTGCATTAATACTGTCAAAGCTGCATTCCTCCAACTTCAAAACATAAGCAAATACATCAGCAAAGACTAACTTATTTGTTATTTCTCTGACTTAGGATTCATTTCATACTTTGAAGAAATGGGTGAAAGAACTAAAAGAACATGGTCCTGAAAACATTGTAATGGCCATCGCTGGAAACAAATGTGATCTTTCTGATATCAGGTAATACATCCATTTTTGTTGTTGCTTCGATTGCAGTAACTATATTGTTTCCTTCCTTCAGGTAACCAATTTGTTTCGTTGTTAATAATAGTATATAATTTTGGTCAGCTGTATTGAGTCTTTTCTAACACCAATGGTTCTACCAGTGTACCGCCTCACCAGCAGCAGCACAACTTGAATTATGTACTTTTTTTTAACCTCTCTTTTACTGCCCTTCCTGTGTATTTGTACAATCTACACCCTTTAGCTGCTGAATCATTGGGAATGGAAAAGTATTATCCTTTTTTTCCTTCCACTCATGTTAAAAGGTGCAGAATGTATTAAGTGATGAGCAAAACCAGCAATGTAAAGCTAGAAGGATGGGCCTGAGGTAGAATAACGTTAGTCACAGAGAAGCTTTGAGGACTTGTGCTTTGTGCTTTGCAACAACTGAAACTGTCCCATAATACTGGATGTGGAAAGTATATTTTTGGGTTTTTTTGGAGTGTAACCTCAAGTAAAACTTGTCACCTGTGTGAAGCAAAGAACCTCCTGGGTAAAAGAGGGGAGGGTTGAATCCGCCCTCCTGCAGAAGAGCCGAGATGATGCTATTTGGGATGAGAGTGAAGCTAGAGTCACTCTTCTGCTTGTTAGCTCTATTTTGGGTTTGCATTTATCCTTGCTGGAAATGGAAGCACATTCTGCTGTACAGTAGTGAACCTCTGTGTCAGTCCATGACTGTTACTTCTTGCTTCAACTATGAATACAGACTCAGTGGCCGTATTTGATGCTTTCCTCTTAGGACCTCATAGGCTCTCATGGTTGTTCGAATATATTTCCCTGTTGTTTTATGGCCCAGATGCACCAAAGCCCTGAAATGTGTAACTTCAGTTAAGTGATGCAGTGCTGTATTGAATCAAGGCATATACAAGGATTGGACCTGTGTGTTTTCTGGGTTTTTTTTGTTCCCGCCCCCGACCACTGTCAGCCATGAACGAACACAAAACTGTGAGTCACTGCTTTCTCTAAGACCTGAACAAGCCCTGATGCTAGAAGACTCCTGGTTCCTGTTGGGCTGAGAATTGGGGGCACAGATAGTATATTGGCATCTCCTACATGATGTTGTGATATGCTTGTCAACATGGTAAAACTGAGTCCCACAAGAAAAAACTGAAGGTTTCCAAATATGAAGTAGAAAAAAAGAGGAAAGGACAATTATAAAAATAAAACCAAAAACCAGCTAGCACAAATCGTCATTTTCAGTTGCCCTCAGAGTCACTTTTAAATTTATTACTTAAGTGTTCCCAGCAATACAGTTGCCTGATTAAATCAAGGGTAATAAGTTTGGAGATTGTGAAAAATGGCACCAATTGCAAATGAATCCATAAGCAGCCATCCCCCTGCTCTTGGTAGCATTTGCCATGGCAGCAAGCTTTTAAATGCTGTTCCACCAGAGGCAGGTTAACTTGAGACATGAAGAAAAACCTGCACCCCAGAAATGTTGTGAGAATACTGGGGTTCCTCACAGAGCGACTGTGATCTTCCCACCACGTTACTCTCAAGCACTACCTGTTGTTTACTGATTGCCGATCATTTGTTTCTTGCTCCTGTTCAACCAGTACAGCTCTTCCATGCACAAAATGTTCTGGTGTTTGCATGGTCCTTGTTGTTCTCTGTGAGCTAATGTCTCTCATTCTTTTTTTTTTTCTTCTTTTAGGGAGGGGGCTTTTTTTCTCCCCATAATTATGAGTAGTTTTGAGAACATTTCTTTCATGCAGTTATTCTTTCTGCATCCCCCAGCCTCTTTTCTTTCTAACATCATCCAGTGACGTCCAGCTAAAGAGATTTGGGTGGAAAAATAGAGAGCAGACTATCTTGTACGTGATATGTTTTCACAGTTCTTCCAGAAATCTGATTGTTTATGCAATACATGCAGCTGAATGCATTCTCTGGCTGCTTTGTCTTCAAATCTCCTTCAGTAAAAATGATTTTAGGTGAAACGTGTCACCAATTTATCAGATTGTTTCCAATGAGTAGAAAATACACGTCTTTGGGCACAGAGAATTTAAAAATAAGATGATGTAAGCACACAGAAGCAAGCTGCTGTTTACATGCATTTTTGGCATCTCTCTTTGGTTTTGTAGAACTTTTGGTAGATGTTTTGCTGGATATCAGAGAGACAGCTGCTTTTAAGACCAACATGAGTAGATGCAAAAGAGGACAAGCTGACCCAGTTCAGGTTGATTTGATTCTGCCATCTCTATGACTGTAGGAGATAATGTAAGGAGGAATGAGTGGAAGCAATAAGAACTGATTATCTTCCTTTGGGAAAAGACTGGCACTGTTTCTCATAATCATTGACCATGTTACCCTCCTCAGTTAGCATCTAAAATTTGGTTTTGAGCTGCCGAGATGGATTTGGGACACTCATGGGTCATGCTGCTTTTCTCAGTGTTGTTGGTAGGCTATCAGCAGTTTTTGGCACTCTGTTGAAGTAAATTTCTTCTCCACTTTGAAGGAATTTCTACAGGTAGACAGGCAACTTTGTTTAGTATAAATCCTCATCTTTGTTATAGTACTGTTGAGTGTTTGGTCTACTTTTAAGTAATAATAGGAGACTTTTCCTTCTGATATGTGTCCTGTCCATCTGACAGGTCATTAAAAAGTAGTTTCAAAGACAGGAACTGAGACTTCAATGTTAAAATGTTGTGAGTGTTGAAAATATCTTTTGAGCATTATAGAAATCAGTAGTCATAGTAGCAACTAAGAAGTGTTTACTTCCCTAAAAACATGGTGCACCTTCTTAATACTTGTGTTCACTGGAAACTGCCACATCCTTGGTTAAGAGAATTCAGCAGAATTTCATGCTCAGATCTTCCCTCTATGCACCCAGAATATTTCTTTATTCAGTAATTATTCAGAAAATCTCCAGGGAGACTGAATCAATAGAATGATTTGGAAAGGATAAAATGAAATAATTGACATCTTTCAGAATAGGTATTCTTCTAACTTTCCCCATAGCCCTGGAATAACACTTTTGCAGCACTCCACTGATGGTTCTTGCCTTCTCCCTCTTCACCCCATCTTGCATGTATTCATCTCTCAGCTCAGAGTTCAAGCATTTGTGTTTTTCCTTTTTGACAAGGTAGCATCTTAGCAATGTTGACATCCAGATTACGGTGACTCCACTTGAATGCAGCCTTCTCCGTGTCGACAGCACGGGATGGCATGGTGCTTATTGCCCATGTGCTGTGGACATTTATAGGTTTCCTTTAGAAATGTCATCAGAGGAGGCTAAGAAGTTTTGTGATGCTTCCTTGGAATATCGTCACTTGCTGCTGTTTTACCTTTTCCTTGATTCCTGAAGTTTGCTTTCTCATCTAAATTATAGCAAGTTGAAAGTCGTCTTTACATAACCTTATGCTCTCAAATTTCTTCCTTTACTGTTGTTTGAATATTGTGTTACATAGTTAAGTTCCCTTTTTCTTATCTCCAGGACCATCCGCAGATGGTGGTACCTTTCGTAATAAAGGCCAAGGTGCCATTTCAGAAATAGTAAGGGGAATGCTGCCTTCCCTGTGTCTTCCGCAATAAAAAGATGTGTAATACAAAGAAGCAAATAATGGACTAGGAGTCTCTGGATTGGTACATTGGAGCTGTGTGGTGAAGGAGTTGGTGCAAATCCTGCATGTGCAACAGACAGCTACAAAGCCACACAAAACACACCAGTCGATGCATTGAACAACTGGAAGAAAAATAGTGCTGGCAGCCTGGTGTTTCAACATGTGCTCCCCTGATCGGGTGTACCTTGGGTGCCTGTTAGGGTGTTCGGTCTCCGATTCTGAGCTGTTGCTCAAAAATCAGGAATAGCGGTGGTTACAGACAGCAGTGGACACAGGCAGATTCAGATTTGCCACCTGGCTGAGGCAGATACGAGGTCAATGTGGGGCTTGCTTTGTGTCTGAAGCAGAGGTCTTTTACATCTTGTAAACTGCATTTACCAGCTTTTGGCATATGAAGTATTGGCTACAAAATGAGGATATTCTACCAGCGATTTTAAGATGGTGTCACTTTGGCAACGTGGCACAGAATGGTGGTCTTCCCCCAGTGAATGTGGCACTCCCAGATTGCTCTTGCCAATGTGCTCAGTGTCAGTGGCTTTCATATTTCTTTCAGAATCTCTCGTTTTCTTGCTGCTTGCAAACACTTAGACATATGATGCTTTTATCGTTTACTTCCACAACAGTCATACCCTATCTTGTTTGAACACTTGGTGTGGACAGTACTGGTTGCTGCCTGAATCAGCAGAGTTGTCTGTCTTTTCTCTAGTATTTTAATGCTTTTCTTATCAGGGTCAAGTTTAAAAAACAAACAAATGGAGTGGTCATTTAAATTATCTTCCTTTTTTCAAGGCATGGATTCAGCAGCAAGTCCAAGAAATCTGCAGATCAATCACTGGTGACACTTTGAGATTTTGAATATGATGATCTAAATGCCATAATAAGAAGAAAGATAGCATACTAATGCTTTTCTGATTAGGCTGTGTTTGAGGTCTTTTTTTTACCCAAAATTAAATTATTTTTTGAAAACTTTGTTTTATTTGTAATTTTTTTTTTGATAGGGAGGTTCCTATGAAGGATGCCAAAGAATATGCAGAATCTATAGGTGCCATTGTTGTTGAAACCAGTGCAAAGAATGCTGTTAACATTGAAGAACTTTTTCAAGGAATAAGTAAGTAAATGCTCCCTTTAATTAATTAATTGTGATTGTTTGGAGGTCTTCTGAAAATAGCTGCCTGTTTAGGGTCTAAAAACTTCTTTCCCAAGGGCATCAAGAAATCCACTGGGCCAGTAGTATGGCTG
This sequence comes from Ciconia boyciana, assembly GCF_034638445.1. Lineage (NCBI taxonomy): Eukaryota > Metazoa > Chordata > Aves > Ciconiiformes > Ciconiidae > Ciconia > Ciconia boyciana. The sequence continues at coordinate 57,193,767 of NC_132935.1, forward strand.
CTGTTTATGCAGATGTAAACTAAGAATGACTTTGAATATGCTAGAGCAAAACATAGTAGATAGTAGGTACGGGGTAAGCTTGTTCCTCTTAAATCTGTATATAGATCCTGACCTGGGTCACACCTTCTGTTTCAGACCAAGCCTCCTGTAGAGGTGATACTGTTGATCTTCTCATCATGTTGGTAAAAACTTAAATGTTGAGAAATGCGCCTGGAGGGCTATGATAAGTAGAAAATAGTTGTTGCAGTGGAATCAGTTTAAAAAAAATTTTCTCTACAGGTCTTCTAAACAAGATGAGACTGACGTTCCTCATGACGAGAAGGAAAAAAACATCTTGTTCAGTTTGCCTTCTAGGGGTTCCAGTTTTGGTCTCTGGCTGCGAGTGGGAAGGACCTTGTGGGCTGGAAGGGACCTCAGGAGACCTTCAGTCCAACTTCCTGCTCAAAGCAGACTTGATAGTGAATTCAGACGAGGTTGCTCAGGCCATTGTCTGACTGGGCCCGAGAGCAGAGGTTCCACAACCTCTCTGGGCAGCCGAGTCCAGTGTTTAAATAGCCCTCACAGTGGCATCCCCGCGGTGTATCAAGTCAGAACCTCTCCTGATTCAATTCATGACCGCCATCACTTGTTGTCCTGGATGCACCCCAGTAAAGAGCCTGGCTCTGTCTTCTTAGCAGCCCTCCCCATAGGTACTGACAGGTGGCTTTGCAGTCCCCCAAAGCCATCTCGTCTCCAGGCTGAACAGGCCCCATTTCCTCAGCCTCTCCTCACAGGGCAAGCGCTCCAGCCCCCTGACTTGCCTTGGTGGCCCTCCTCTGAACCCGTGCCAGTTTGTCAACGTTTTTCTTGTATTATGGGGCCCAAAACTGGATGCATTACGCAGCTTGTGTTAGACCGTATCTAGAAGGGGATAACCACTTCACCTGATCTACTGGCTTGGCTCTTGTTGGTATGACTTACGGTGCTGCTGGCTGTCTCTGCTGCCAGGGCGCGCTGCTGGCTCGTGCTCAGCTTGCTGTCCTCAGGCCCTTTTTGGCAGAGCTGCTTTCTGCGCAGCCAGTCCCCAGCCTGTCTCATAGCCAGGGGCTCCTTCCCGCAAGCAGGGCTTGGCATTTGCCCTTTCTGAACCACATAAGGCTCCTGTTGGCCCATTCCTGCCTCCAGCCTAAGGCCCTCTGAACAGCAGCCCTGCCCTCAAGGGTATTGACTGCACCTCTGATTTGGGTATCATCTGAGGGTTGAAGTGGGTGCATATTTTTTTCCTCCTTCAGGCCATTGATAAGAGGTATTAAGCAAGGTACTCCACTTGTAACTGGCCTACAGGTAGATACATACTGTTAACCACTGGCCTTTAAGTTTGATGATCCAGCAAATTTTTCACACAGCTAACAGTCTGCCTATCTAGACTATAACATCCCAGCTTGGATATACCAGGATGCTGTAGGAGAAAGTCTTGGAAGCCTTGCTAAAGTCAAGGTAGACAACATCCAATGCTCTCCCTCAACCACAGATCCAGTCATACTGTTATTTAGGGCAACAAGGTTGGTTGGACATGGTGTACCCTTGGTAAGTCCATGCTGACTGGTCCTGGTCACCTTCTTTACCTTTGTGCTCTCAGAAGCAGCTTCTGAGAGGATTTGCTCTGTGGTTTTCCCAGGGAGCAGAGTGAGGCTAACCAGCCTGTAGATCCATGGCTTGTTATTTCCCTTTTTGAAGACAGATATAACATTTGCCTTTTGTCAGTCATAGGGGACCTCCCTCATTCTCTACAACCTTTCAAAAATGGTAGGGATAATAAAGAACAGTGACATTGACTTGCTCCCTCTGCATCCTCAGGCTTGTATGGGTTGAGATTTCTGGAGAGCTCCATGACTTGATCCTCTTCCGCTACTGGTGGTTCCTCCTCTCCCTGAATCCTGTTTTGAGGTGCAGAGGCCTAGGAGACAGCATGTCCAGAAACTCAACTTTGTTTCCCCAAAGTCTTTATTTTATTTTATTTCACATATTCATAATCATCTCATATTATCTACCACACTTTGCCTGAGACGGGGCCTGTTCAAGTGTTTGCTCTGCTTGCATGGGATGTATTTGAAGTGGTGAACGAGAACCAATATTCCTAGAATACGCTACCTTTCTTTTACCTCCTTTAAAAAAGGAGGAGTGTGTAGCATGGCTGTCTGGAGGAACCAGTTCTTCCTTGTGATAGTTTGCTAGATTGTCTGCGTCTGATGGTTGTGAATATTCTTGCGGAGGAACTCATCCTTGCCACGTAATTAGATAATTAGTTTCTATCTTTGATAGGCAATGATGCAGCTGGCAGCGTACACTGTCCCTAATAATGGATATAATAGACGAGGAAGATCAGCTAAATTAAGTTTAGTATGAACTAGATACCCAGGCAAGTGCACTTAATTCCACAGGCAATTATTTCTATATCTAGAAATATTTGGTCTCAGTGGATGTACTCGTGACCTTATCAAGTACTCAGTGGAGAGAAAGGAGAGAGTTGGTAGTGTATGTTTATGGAAATATAGTGGAAACCAAGTGAAAACTGCTTAATTAGTAGGAGAATTAACTAGTATGATTGTGATTGGGCAGAGGGTAGGGATAACTTCCTGATGTTTTACGCCACTTCAGTCTTTGTGCAATTTCCAAAAAAACCTGCTTATGCCCAAGTTGCATGGCAGCATTTCTGCCTTTTCAGCGTATCAAGTCCCTCTGTGGCCATGGCTCCTACCCTGTTGACTCATTTTGTGTGGTGCCCTGGAAGTCATGCTGCAGCTTTAGTTCAGCTTTCACGCTGCCCGAGAGTTCGTGCCCTTCTCTTTGTGCTGCTGTAGAAGGGCATGGTGCAGCTCCCCAGCCTCTGAACAGGGAGACAGCAACTTCTGTTTACCTTGGATCTTGAAGGTAGGCTGTACGTATTGCCTATTTTACAGCCTGGATTTGGAAGGGTATTCCAAAATGCGTGGAGAATTTCTCCATTAAAAACCTTCTTGAAATTGATACCCCAAACAGAAAGGGTAGACTACATTTTAATTTAGCTAAAAAAATATTACCTCCTGCTTCCTTATGGTTTTCATTTCCCGGGGTATTTTAACATAATAATTTTTCCTTCCTAAGGTGTCTAGCAACTGTCTCTTTTCCAGGGAAAATGTTGTGAACGGAGTGAAATAGTATAATGGGAAAAAATTACTCAACATAATGATATAAAGAAGGCGGAAAATAAAAGGGGAACTGGGATGTTTTGCTGACAACCAGATAAATCTTGGAAAAGTTATACAGATTATAGACAGATCACTTCATTTCTAAGTTTATTATATTACACTATTTTTAAAATATTTTTTTAAAATAAGTTTCTCTCAGGATTTGAGGATTTGACTGCTTTGAGGGATGTCTTAACACAGTCTCAACACAAATCCATTGTCCTTAATTCTTCTCAAGAAAATACAAGATGTGAAAGACTAGAATCAGTAAAAGTTTCTGATTTTTTTTGAAGATGGGGCAAATCTGGCAGGAGTGGGGTTCTGCAGTCGGTGTACTCAGGCGAATAAGGCTGAGGAGGCAGACTGAGCACAAGAGTCAGCGAAGTTGGTGCTGTCCACGCTGGAGAGTTTTCACTGAGCTGCGTAACGGGATGCAGCTCCTGGCTGTCTGTTGTACCCCTGTGATTTCAGATGGCAAGCCACTACACTTACCCTGGTTACATTTAGCAGCGCCTGACTGAAGGCTTGCTGTGATTGTGAGACATCACATGGCTGTTTTATTTCTCTGTAAACAAGAAAAGAATATTTTTAGTACAGTTGTATATTCCCCAGTTGGGCTAAATTTTTCCCCATGTCCTTCTGGAAAGTTTTTTCACATAAAAAGGGCTTAAGACTATAGTGGTTTTTCATGTGTTCCAGTAGGTTTTTTTTAATAGCTGAGTGTCTATAGGATCAAATGTTGTTATTTTTTTTTATTCTCACCCTTAGAAGAATCATAGGCACAGCGGCTCCTTGTTGCTGGTTTGTACTTCAGCAGCAGCAAATATGCCAGGAATGTATTATACGATAGCAGTGTAATACAGTATAAAGTTGTGCCTGTGCAGGGAGTCATACCAGTTCTGTATTGCCCCTTCTTGGTTGTGAGGCTTTAGTCCGCTGACCACTGCTTGTGCCTGGGAAGGCAGCTTACCCACTAAAACTGGCTGGTTTTCAGTGACTGAACAAGCTGCCCCAAGCGTACTGTCATTTCGTAGCAATCACACCCTTGCAATTTTCAGACACCCGTTCATTTAACAACTCAAATAAGCCTTAGTTACCTTATTCAAATCTAGTACACGCCCAGCTCTTTCTCTTCAGCGTGTGTGTTGGCTCTTGCCTTAGTGTGAAGGTGCCCCAGATAGGAAAGAGAAGATTACATATAAGCCATCCTCTGTAAATGATAGAGCTGAGACCGTACCTCCCAGGTTAATACCAGTCTGCATCAGTAGGTCCAAAGGTAAATGGGCAGTGGGACGAGTAAGCTGCTGAAGAATACCTAGCCAAGTGAAATATGAAATAAACTTGTGTTAAGCAAAAAAAATAAATGATGATGGGCCTGCGTTATTTTTTTGAAGTCTGGCAAGTGTTGAGGACTGGTGTGCTACCAAAGGGGCCAAGATTGAAGCATTTCAGTGTTTTCTGTCAAAGGTGAGAGGGAACTGAGGAATAAGATTATCAGAATCGCTCTATGGAAAGTGTCTAAGGAGTTGTTAGCACGTTCGGTCTTGCTGATGCTAGTACTACAAGGAGGAGAGACAGGCTGATATTTAAAAATCCAGATAAGGATGTTCTTCCCAGACGAGGCTTCCTAATTAGAGCAGAGAGTTTCTGTCTCAGGACACAACCTTTCATGTGGTAAATGCTCAGTTATAAATGTATGAAGCTATTGATTTTCTGATGCCTTGCCAGCAGCTTGTATATTGAATATTTAATGTAACCCAAATACTTGTTTCCTAGAAATACTGTGAGATTAAAAAAAAAAACCAACCCAATGTCTAGCGTTTACAGTTTAACCAGTTGTATACTGGACAAACTAGAGAGGAATGTATGAAATGTCTGTTTGTGGAACAGGGAGGGATGCTTTCCAGCAGACATTTGATGTTTACACTGACTCAAATGGACTTGGATGGATGGAACTGCAGATGGACAATTGTCTTTGTGAGTGATGAGTGTGGTGGTTTTCATCCTATTATTGGCTGATTTGCGGATATCTGTGAACTACTTTGAAGAGGTCTGTGAAAGACATTTTAAGAAAAGCACGTACATTTATGTTACAAAGCAATTCACTTACACCATTTTTAAGGCAGCCCAAGCTCGTAACTGAATTTTTGTAGGGGGTGTTCACCTGTGAACACCCTGTGAAAGGATGGAAAAACATTGCCCTAACTTATGTTTGAGATTATATTATTTACAGTTTATGTTCCCTGTATTCTAGGATTAGTTCTTCTCTTGCTTTGAAATTGTAATGAATGAAGCAAAACGTACTGGCCTTTGGACTACTCTTGAAGTTAAACTTGTGAGGTCTTGGATTTCTCTCCAACCATAAGAGAGCTCTTCAAGATAAACTAGTAAATAAACAAAACCAGCCCAAAGTTAATTACAGCAGGACCTGAAATCAAGGTTGGATCTCTTAGTAATTAAAGTTATTAGGCATTCTGTTGTTTACTTTGATGCTTGTAAGATTTACATCTTTTTTTTCCTGCAGATTTTAATTAAATGAGCAAAATTTAGTTGTATTACTGCTTCCCCTAACAAGAACTTCAGTGTCAGCATTCTATGCTTTTGCTTAAAAAAAGAAAAAAAAAAAAAAGGCAGCTTTATTTTCTTGCACAGAGATGCTGTTAGGTATGCTATTAGGAGTATTAAAATAATTGCAACTTAACTATGTTTAGTTATGCAATATCCTTTATTGTGAATATGTGCTACCTTACATGAAAACTTACAACGTGAAGTAAACAGCAGTTGTCTCTGTCGGTTGGGGAAATCCTGCTTCCCTGCAAGTATGGGTGAGAAAAAGAAACTAGAGACTGACTAGCGGGCCAAGCTCTATAACCCATGTGAGAGATATGGGGAACTTCTAAAATACCAGTGAAACTGGTTTCAAAGGATGAAAGGATTTGGGGAGATAAGAAGTGTGACTGTCATAAGGTGCAGAAAGAGTCTCGTATGCAAATGCCAGAACTGTAGGATAAGATCTGCCTGCTTCATTCTGCCATGCCTTCACAGATGGCTGTGCTTTATTAACGAGGTTTATAGAGAGTGACGCTTTGCAGGGGCTCACCTTGCTGTGCTACAGCTAGCAATTTTAGGAGGAGGATCTGGCCATTGTATAGCTGTTAGACTTCTTGAAGTAGCAGTACGCCTTTTCTCAGGTGAGCCATGGATTTCACATCCTGCACTAACGAAAATCGCTCCTTCCTCCAGCCCCCTAAAAAAAAAAAATAAAAATCAAGTTGTACATTATTTGAAGGAAGAGAACAGATGGGAGAAATGCATAGAAAGCCACTGTGCAGCACTGTGATGTCTTGCCTCTTACCCTTAGCAGAATTGTTGTAGTTGTGTTAGATAGTAGGACTGTGCTTCTTTTGGACCTGGGCTTCATCATCTGGATGTGCCAGCTCAGGTCGATCACATCACATCTGTTTCCACACTAAATGAGTATCTGTTCAATGTACTGTTGTGTTTGTCCCTTTGTCAGCATGGTAACCAGTTGTGGGTTTTTTTCCTTATGCTCAGCTTTAAGGCTGTTTCCAACCTTTCAGGCAGTCTTGTACAGGTCAATGATGAAACTAGTTTCATGTTAAAAAACCAAACAAAACCAAAAAGCCCAACTCCAACCCTGGTTTTTCTGAGCTAATGGACGTCACAGCTTATAACTGGAGCATCGCATTCAAAAATGAACAAAGAGGGCAGATTTTATTACTGTGATGATGCATCATGCTTCCAGCTGCAGCAGAGCAATCCCCATCTGCCCTGCCTTCAAGCTCTGCTTGCAGAGCTGTCACCCAGTCCCTGTTGTCTCTCTTGCTTCCCTGCTCCAGTTTTCATTTTTCTCCCTTCTCATTTTGTTTACCTCTTGTCCCACCCTCCCATTTCCCAGTCTCTTTGCCTCTGGCACTCTCAGAACAGCAGCTCCCAGAGTGCTGATTAATCTCTTTACATTAACAAGTCTCAGATTCAATAATAGGAGTTGGAATGCTACCAGGCACTGGAGAAGACTCTGACCTTCATCCTGGACTGCCTCAGCCCAACTCAAACATGCCAGGAAGGAGGAGATTGAGTGCTTCCCACCTGTTAACCTGGATGGTTCACTTCAGAACCATGACAATTTCTGTAACCCTATATTTTAGCAGTCTCCTGTGACACTTATTATTTTACACACCCTGATGTGTTTACTGGAATCAGATCACGGAGGACACCAAAACCTCTGCACGAGTGTGTAGAGGTGCATGTTTACAAACAGTTTTGTTGCACAAAATCTGTGAAACATGGTCTAAAAACTAGTGAAATTAAACCAAAATATATAATCAGATATTTAATTAATACAAGTGCAAAATCTAAGTTTTAAATTGAAGTCAGCGGACCTCACTCCATAGAAGTATCAGCAATGGGAACCATCTGGAACTTTTATACTGTCTCAGTAATGGTATATCCCTAAGTTCCTCGTTTCACCAGTTCAGCTGCACAGTTCTTAAATAAATGTATGTGTGTATCTGTGCAATTGACTGTTTCATCTGGAATCCTAACAAGTGCTGTTGGTGGTCTTTGGCAGTCTGGCTAGTTGTGTCCTGCTCTGCAAAATGGAGAAGAGACTCTATTTGTGGTCTAGTTTATCATCTTTAAGTTAAGCAACAGAAGATTTTGATCTCTCATGGACCTTTTGAGCTGACTCTTATCTTAACAGAGCAGTCATCGGTTTGAAGAGGAATTGTCTTAATCTATTTATTTCTTCAGCAGGAGAATTGCTGGGGAGGGCACTACTGCTCCTTTCTGACATCAACTGCATGAAAGAAATAGCATAAAGTAACAATGCTCTAGGTTTATCTCATACAGGAGTATTTTTTAATTGCTCTGGAACAGAGACTAGGTATGCCAGTGAGATATACTTCTAAAATGAGGATATACTTTGTAAAATTAATTCAGTTTATGACCTCTGTTGATCCTGACTCAGTGCCAGCTGGATTGAGTTGATGTCAGCAATATTGATGCAGTATTTATCAAGAGATGAATGACAAGATGAGATGATCCATGGTGCTTTTAGGCAGCGATAGTGATTGAGCTGGTTTAGAAGCACAAAGTGTAGATGCAGGCTCCGCATTTCACTGCTCATCCTTAGTGGTGTTCTGCTGCTTAAACCTTTCCCTGTTGCAGCATCTGCTGTGAGACTAGCTGTCAAGGAGGCCCAGGGAGAGACAATCGGTCCAACAGATTTCTGACTGATTATTTTTATCCACTTCCCCTGACCCTTGGTGAAGAATCACTGTATCATTTGGTGTGGAGCTGGTTCTCCGGCGTTACACTAAGTTTTGTGCTCCAAGAGAGTTATTCCTATCAGCTGCACATCAGATGGTAAAAGCTGCTTAGGCAGGGATAAGTCTTGTTACTAAAACTAAAATTATTTAACTTGATGGTTTAATAAATCTGGTAATAAGAGAAATAATAAGTGAGAGAACTTGCCTACTAAAAATAATAAATCTAAAACTTGAAAAACTTTTAGACAGTTTAAGCTTTATTGCCTTGTATTGAATTCAAGGGGGGGGGGGGGTAATCCAAACAGCAGAAAACATGGCTAGTTAATGACAAACAGTACTCAAGTTCAAAGGCCAGAATAACTAATCAGCAAATATTTTATGTCTAGAGATTTTTTCTCTTTATTATTTATAGTTGTTAACTGTGTGGTTTTTATTTTTTTGAGAAATGAAATAAATCAAGGTGATTCTTAATGACATATATCGTGTCCTGGTCTGAACTGGACAAAGTGCTTACTGACCTTGAAGCCTGCAGTGGTTTTGCTCCAAAGATAAGCTTGCCTGCTTCTTTGCATGCACATGAAGAGTACTGTAGAAAAGACTTGAAACTCATAAGAAATATGAAACGCTGAATAAAAAAACAGAGGTAACATAGTTGTATAATGTGGACTTCTAAAATGAAAGTTAAGCTAGTTTGCATGTTAAAGCTCTCCTCTTCCAAACTTGCTGTTAGAAGAACCAAATGTTTAGAGAGTGTTTGCTTAGTGATATGTTATGGAAACCGTGTCTGTAGATTCCAGCTTTTTTAGCCACATTGTGCTCTGAGTCAGATTGGCAGGGTTTTATTTCAGCTGGGTCTGAGTTGAAAGCACTTTGGAAATAGTAGGTACCTAATGCACAAGTTCTCTCCAGGTCTCTACAGCGACAGCTTTACCTTCTTGGAAAGCCTCTCACAGATATTACATTCTTCATACTCTCTAGAGTTTTAAGAACTGGTGGATTCTCTTTATCTCCAAACAAAGCCAACAGAACTAATGCATGTATCAACTGTGTCTGTAACCATCCATTCTGCTTTTTATTTTACTTTGGAAGGGCACTTACAAACATGAAGTCCAAACATAAGGTAAGCAGGGTGTGAAGCTGATATTTTAGTGACCTAAATACAGTGCAGCATTGTAATGTCGGTGCTTATACATGCTTCAGCCCTCAAGATACCTGTTTCTCACTCTGTTGGACAAAATACAGTATCTTTAGCTTAGTAATGTGAGGAATTTTCCCCCTCTCATTTAGTTGTACAAACACCCAAGATTATCTGCTTCAAAAGTCACACTTCTGTTGTATAACATACCTGTTCAGAACTGATTGAATAAGAGAGGTGAAATTTTGATGGACTTGACCAAAGGTAATTTAGGGACAAGTTTTACAGATGACATTTTGCTGCTTGATTTCATTGGGGTTGGATTTTACCTGAATGCTTTTAACTCGCCCTCCCACAACCACCCCCCCAAGTAATTTGTAGGACTCTGGCGTCAAGATAGGTACATAATTTATGGAACATTTGGCAAGAGAGAGCTGTGAATAAATGCAGCAAAGGATGGGGAAATCTAAACTGTAAAATCCACCTGGATTATGATGAGCTGTTCACAGGAACTTTGTGCTCTCTGAAAGTGGCATATAACAAACAAATGTTAAATATTTTAACTCTTGTTATTTAACATGGGTAATAGTAAAACCAGGAGTAATTCATAGAAAGTAGATTCAACTTCAGAAAAAATTTCCAGCAAATCCACAACATAATGAGAAAGTATGTTACCATGACTGTAAGCTCTCCAAGATACTAATGGAGAGATCACTCAATGGGTTTAATGGAAAAGCCAGGCCCACACCAGAGACAGAGGATAGATTGGACCTGGGGGGATCTTGGTTTTCCACTTATAATTCTAATTATTAAGCACGTGTCCATGAGTAGGAAGCCAGTTAGACAAAAGATGCAGCAGGACTAAAAGGGCACACAGGGGAGGGAGTTGGAGCAGTGTCTTCTGCCCCTAGGAGAGATCTCTAGCTCTCCTGTGATGGCTGAAATTCTTTCTAACACTTAAAATAATCACCCCATAAGATGATTAAAAAGTCAGGAGAGTTTGGGGGGGTGGTGTTACGTAATCAAAGCTGTCAACTGGAAAGACATGGGTAGTCCTCAAAGTAGGGAGGGATTCAATGAAAAGAACGGATTTTTTTTTCTTTTTCAAGTATAGGCAGCATGTGTTTAGTTACAGTACTTTGTAAAACTCCTTTGTAAAAGTCCTTTGTGCAAGGACTGAATGCCATGCAGATTTAGGACAGGCAAGATCTTGTTAAACTAGCACCATTCACATTTAAGTGGAATTAGGAGAAAGCCGAGAATTTTCTCTTTCTTAGTTGTAAGGTGCTCGGTGAGATAACTTTTTTTAAATACAAGGATAACATAATTTCACTGTACTTAATGCATTCTCAATAGCCATATTTCATATGTTTTTTTAAATGTGAAAATACTCTTTCATAAGCAGGATGCAAGGAAATAGATTCAAGGTACACAGGAGACAGTTATTTTCTGGTGAAGTTTCACAGATGTAATTATTATGCAAGCTAAATCATCCTAACTGTTATCTGCATGTGTTGTTACTACATCAGGAAAATTGAATTCACTGTCTCCTCATGTGTTTCAGGTCGGCAAATTCCACCCTTAGATCCTCATGAAAACGGTAACAATGGAGCAATCAAACTTGGAAAGCAGACTTCACAGACGGGTAGGCGGTGCTGCTGACCCAACTTGATCTTTTTAGATTTACTTGAAAAACAGCACCATTTGCTTTTTTCACTGAGAAAGGACTTCATGATCTCAGCGACGTGGCTCCTTATCTTGAAAGCGGTAATTTCAATACTTCCCATGAGCAATAATGCAAGGACCAGAAGCAGAAAGCTTTACTTCAAAGGGATTTTGCAAAACTTAGTTGGAAAATCCTCTCTAATATCCTGTCAAAATTACAATGTCAAAGTACTCCAATTCTCTGTTTAAGCCAATGAATTCTTTTTTTTTTTAATAAAAAGATCCTTTTATATATAAATTTTAGATCTGCTGCAAAAAATTCTCTTCTTACATTGTAAAGTGGACTTGGCATGTTTTTAGAGTTTTCTTTGTAATAATAAGGTGAAAAAAACCATAAAACCTGAATTTTGGCTTACAGTTTCTCTACCATCTTTCTAGCTGGAGTCTGCTTCGGTATTTTTCTAAATCTGTAGCTTCATCTTGTACTTTCAGTAAACATCAGCAAGAAATGGACTGAGTTTGCTAACTAGAAAAAAAATGGATCCAAAGGATGAGCAAGTGCAATTTTTACAGACTAGAAGTCAAAATCTGTGTCAGGAGGTGCTGTGTATGTGAAAGAAGGAGTTGTCATGAAGGAGACTGCTGGACCCCATGCAGTTCCCAGTCTGCTCCGGAAAGAAGTGAAGATGCAGCCACTGTGCTTTGCCTGGATTGATTCCCTTTCCAGGGCGTAGGCTTCATTAATTACTGAAACTGTAAAAAGAACGTAAATGCCAGCTTAATCTCCACTACTTACCAGGTTTCCTCTAAATCTGTGTCCCAGACCGTAGTTGTCTCTGCTCAAAGATCCTACTTCCCTGGTTTCTAAAAGAGAGTGCCACACTGCCCCACTCCTTCATGGTCTCACCGCAGCGCTCTAAGAAGTCTTCAAGTTGGAAGAATGATATTTCTGTACAAAAACAGCTTAAGAGAGCACAATATAATTTGGGGTTAAAGGCTGGAATATAATAAAACAAACCAGAGCGTTTCTTTAGAAATGCAATTCTGTGAATTTGCGGAGTAGTCTCCTCCTCCATGTGGGGATGCAGTATGGAAGACTGCAGCATGATACCTTTGAAGCTTGATGCACTTGAAAATACAGTGTAGAAAAAACAATATCCAGTAGAGAGTTATGAACTAGAAATAATGTAAAACTGTATGCGTTCTCCACTTCCATCTTTTATAAATGTGTGTGACTGAGATGATAAAATATGAATTTATCTTCATCAGTTTCATTGGAAATTGGAACTAGGGTAAGAATGCAGGCTTCAAAACCAAAGCCTAGCCTGCATTCCACAATGATAATTTGTTCTCTTATGAGGAAAATTAGCCTCACCGCACATTTGTTGGGGGACTTACAAAAAGCAAACAAAAGGGAAAAACAACTTTCCACAATAAATCGTGAACAGGCAGGCTAGAGCTGGGTTTCCGTGTTTATACATAAAAAACGGACCTTATTGCTTGTTTGCGAGATTGCTTTGATAAAATGGCACTAATTATTAGGGCTTGAAACAGAGCCAGATGAAATCAACAGGAACATTTCTTTGTCTTCAGAGGGCTTGAAGTAGTTACAGGTGGGAAATGTCCCACCCGATTTTATCTAAGAATCTAAGCTGCATTGTTTTTTCACATATAATCCATTTCTCAGATATTTTACACTCCTTTGAAAGCATTCATACTTGAAAGTATGCCCTTGGATAATACACAGACTCAAACAGATACCATGAGAAAAGATATTTCAGGTAAACTTTCAGTTGTCACCTCTGCTGATATATCATTCACGTTGCTGCTTCATTGCAGCAACTATTTTACAGATAATCCAGGGTTATTTAAGTGCATATTCAGCAATCATCATTGTTGATAGCTGGGGAGGGAGACAGGCTCCTTTAGGGAACATTTCATCCCATCCTAGTACAAGTGAGTCTGCCAGAGGTGCCTGGCTCTTTCACCTGGCTGGGGAGGGAGAGGTTAACCTGTCCTTCAGTGCTAAAGAAATATCAAATTTACCAACATCACAGATTCATATAATTTACAGGATCTATGACCCAATGCTGCAAGACATCTGGTTCTTCCTAAATAAAACCGAGTAAAAGGCTAGACCTGTTACCAAGAAAACAAGGTGAGATTGAACCCACGTTTTTAAAGGTGTCATATTTTAGTTCAACATATAGTAGTTATGCATAACTGATTTTTAAGCTTTCATGAATCTTAGTGGCATAGTTCCTTTTTTTTAATGTGACATCTCAAAACTCATTAAACCCTACTTGAGATGTCTGAAAGCTTTGTAAGACAATTCTACGAGTACCTTGTATACTCTTAATTTATGCTAGAACTGGCAATTGATGCTGATCTGTATGGCATAGATATTGTCCTGAACAACCAGCTCTCACAGCTGCCATTGAGCTGTATCGTGAATCAGAACAGGTTTATGAGTTATATGTTAAAATAGTTTAAAATTGAGAGTTGTTACAGTGGATCTCTGGCAGATTTTAAAATTCAAATGCAGAGCGTACTTACACAGGCGAAGTACGCTCAAAGATATTTTTGCATTTGGTGGGGCAAATCTAAATCACCTTATTCTGCTTTTAGCCAAGAAAAAGATTTAAATGAATAAGGATTCTGATTGTATAAGTTCTTGAGGTTTGGGTAGGGAACTCTGAAGTCACAGGTGAAAAAATAACAGGCCACTGTGTTGCACAGAGCAGCTCACATTTTCTTTGAAGACAGGGCTCGTCTTCGACAGTGATGTTGTGTCTCTGCTGTTCATCAAAGCTAAAGTGCAGCTTTGACCTGTCTCTTCAAATGGGGGAACGGTTTGTTTTAAAAATTGTGATTTTTCAAATGTAAAATTAATGATTTCTGCTTCCTTTTGTTGCCTGTGTTGCTTGGAAAGTACCACCACTCTTCATAAACAGCCGGAAAAATGACATACAAAAAAGCCCTAAACTCAGAGTCAAAAGTTTCAGCAGCAACCGGAATTCCTCTTAGTCGTTAATGGCTGGTGAAAAGCTAAATTACTGTACAGGAGCACCTGACTCTGTGGCTGATCTGCTCTAATAATAATAAGAATAATAATAACAGCGCTGCAGTTCTAGGTTGGCCAGCTGGTGCTGGATTTGTCCAAGACTGGTTTTCTCAAGAGAGCTGGCAGCAGGACTGAAGCGCAGGCTGCAGTGCCAAGGATGTTTGGTGGAACTTGTTTGCACCATGACTCAAGACTGTGACTGTCCAGTTGTGGGTGACTTGCTTTTCTGGCTTGTCATGAACTAGTTTAAAAACAAGATTATGAAGGAACTAGTTTTCATATATGCTCTGCATATGTGTGTGTATATAAGTACAGTTTTATATTATTATGCTGACATGTAGTGTTTTTTCACTATGTCTGGTTCTCATATACTGCACATTATATTCTGTAAGTACATTTTTTTTTGTTAATGATCATTTCACCTTTATGAACTTAAAGCTACAGACTGAAGGTAGCGAGAAGATGGAGATACACATAGGTACAATTGTTGACTTGCCATTCTTATGCATGAAAATAGCATATTGGAGAAAAAGTTTGTCTTGCACACTGAGAATCTAAAAAAGGCGATTATTATCCAAGAATTGGGACTCAGAAGTATTCAAGTTATACTCCCCCAAAAAAAAGAAAATAAAAAAAAGATTTATAATTTTTGTTCATGGTACAGCAGGTCTATCTGAAGTGCTACAATGTAACATGGGTCTGTATCAATACCTGGAAAAGTTACCTGTCATCCCTTGTCTTCACTAATCCTTCATGGCATGTGGTAATAAGCGTGACTAGATAGATTATACATGCGAGCACTCTGACTATAATCAGACCTTTTCAGTACAATGATGATATATTTTACTATCCTACCCTTAATTATTTAAACCAGAGTCAGTGATAAATTGTCAGTTTAAAATCACCTGCTAAGTACTCTTCCTCTGTTTTGTTTATATAAGGGCTTTGACTGGGCTGGACCCACTCGCTTCATGTATGGGATGCTGCAATCTGTTAATACTTTACCTTCTGTTTTACATATTAATTGTATCATACCTAATAATATTTTTGGCCCTAAAATGTAGGTTTTGTGTTTTATTTAACCTACAATGATTAATGCTAATAAATGTTTTAAATACCTTTGATTTGGAGATGTCTGGTTTCAATAAGGCAGAACAAAATAGGTCCCATTTTTCACATCATTTGCTCTTGAAAAAGGGCTGTCTGCAGTCTGTGGATTGCTTACCTGGGATTTAAACACTGCTTGAAACGTGTGTGGCTGGCCTTTTAGCAGAAACTGAATGCCTTCCTGGGGCATCCTACAGTGCAGATGAACTTTCAAAAACCAGAAAAAGATTATCTGAAAATCCCTTTGCTAAGGTATTTGATTTATTCATTAGAAGAGAGGTACCCGAGCGGCCGGTATCAGCTTGGAAATTTAGAATAGTAGCTGTCAGTAAAAAGTGAGCTTACAGTCACCACTTTGAATAGCAACCATGACTATGCCTCATAAGACACTTTCTCTTTTGTATGTTTTTATTTTGGTGGTACGTGTAAATTTTTTTCCCTACCCTATGTCCCTCAAACTTGTCTTTAGGAGTTAAGACTTAACACTCCTTTAAGAAGTATGCAGTATTTCATACCTCTTAGTGCTACTGTTTCAAGAGGTCTTTAAACTTACCAGAAGTTTTTTGCACTGTCTGGTTTGTATTTTCAAAGTTGTTACCACAACTATGAGGGCTATGAATAAAGGGTTGGGGTTTTTTTAAGGAAAAACAGGTTTTTGGAGTAAGGCTTTTCTAACTACCATGATAAATTCAATGCACACCAGTACACAGGAAGCACAGTAACTCAAATAACAGCACAGAACACCATTTCTCTTATGTAAGGAGAAACCAGTATTTCAAAGGGGATTACGTAGGTTGCGAGTTTAGTTACTGCTTGAAGATACCTGGCAGGATCTGTTCCCTGCTTTAAAGCATTTATAATCACATTGAAAAAATTATGTATCTTATCTGCAGCTATGTGTAAATAAAAATGAACCCAGGTACATAACCGTAAGCTGTAAAAGGTGATGTACTGTCCGAAAGTAAGACTCTTCACTAGAAACTGTAAAATCAATGGTTGACCGCATTTAGCAGGTTAAGATGGGAAGGAATAAGTAATACCATAATGTAGCATAATACAGCCTTTTTAATGTCTGAAGAAACAATTTCAGATGGGTTTCTTCTCTCTTGATTAAGCTCTGTAAAAAGAGTCCTTATTGCAAAATGTCTGTATTTTTACACTTCTGATACTACCAAGTGGGTCTTGATGCAGATTAGTTTGCATTATCACTTAACCACTGCTGTGTATTTTGTAGGAATATGAAGACAGGCTCATGATACTAGCATTCATATCACTGTGTTTTCAATAGATAGGGTGTAGAAGTGTTACTGAAATTGTTTTGTAACACAGTTGTGAAAACTTGAAGATAGTACACTGGCAGAACTTGAAGTGTAAGAGACCTGTACTGACTTGCATTTAGTGTTGTATCAATTAACAAGTTTTTAATAAGATGTCATTATTCAGTGCAGGAAACTCTAGCACTAGGGTGGAAAAGAATTTTGAGGCTTCTGGTTAGGTATTAAACATTTATCAGCTTGAGAAGGATTTCTTTTTTCTGGCTGTTAAATTACTCCAGCCAGAAATAATTTTTATCCCCGAGACTCCCTGAAGTATTTTTAAAAAAATATGCTTTCTTTGAAAAGCACTGACCTTTTTTTCTCAAAACCTTCCTGAGAACCCAAGTTTTATCTTTCCCATCATCTGTCAAAAGTTCTTTGAGACACACCTTATTTATGATGAAACACTCAACCTTTCTGATTGCCACAGTTTGAGAATTTTAGAAAACAAAAATGCATTTCCCCCCAAGGCCATTTAATTCACATTTGTTTTACCTAGTCGGTGCCATTCCTGCTCTCTCCACAACAGTAAAATACATGTTTAAATAAGAAGATAAACACCTAACAACTAAATCTCTGTTCCCCTACAGCAAGTAGAGTACTCTGGGGAAATGATCTGTTACAGACTGAGAGGGACAATCCCTAGGCTTCTGATTACTTATTGACAACTACCAATCAATGAGGAAGTCAGCTTACATGTCTAAGAGATGCCCTTGAGGAAAATGAACATCACGTTCTTTCCTCTTTGTCAGTATAACATGACTTCGGGGGCAAGCAATAGCATTGCTGTTACTGACTGTGTGAATAAAAAATGAATAAGAGGATAGTAACAGTTTCTCTTCGCTTGTTTAATAGGGTCGAAATGTAGGTTAAGCACCTTATAAAAGAAATCCCTGCTTCTTGTCATCTTCAAAGAATCTGTCTGCTTTGATGGCAAATATATGTCGGGAGTTTTCACAGAGGTTTAGCAAGAAAGAGCAATGGATGCAACCTGGATGACACTGTACATTTCAAAATCCCTTTCCAATACTCTAGCTCTGCAAAAAATCAAGTCATCAGCAAACCTAGAAGCACTACCAAATATCCAAGTTCCCGTCTATGTTCATCACTCATCACATGGGACAATTTTGCACTATAGGTATTTACCAAAAAAGCATAAAATGTGTAGTAGGAATCTAATAAGAGCCCTCAGAAAGAAGGATGTCCAAAATAAAGACTTAAATTTTCCTGTGCTATTTCTTGAGACAGTCAGGAACCCAAATGAGAATGAAATAGCATTCCTGGCGCCATTCCCCTTCGAGATACCATTTGTCCTCTGAGTTTTACCACACTCTGTAGGTCATTCCTGGTTCTCAGGGAAAATTTGCTTTCAAGGTGGCAACCTGAACCGCCTGCTGGCACCTAACCAGCTGTCCTCCTACGGCACAGCCTTTAACACTGGAATGGTTCTCCCCATAGTCACAATAAGGAGGGACAGAAGTCTTAATAGCGGCTGACGTTTCTAATGGAGGTGACTCAGTTTCTTGGCAGTTTTGAATACAAAGCAGGCTTTTGAGATATGCTGGAAACATGAACTCATAAAGATCTAGGAAAGGGCCCTCAACAGATAAACTTGTTTCCTCGTGACAGAGATACCAGAAAAGGAAACGCTTTTTTTTAAGTAAGTTTTTCACCACGGTCTTTTTTTTTTTTTTTAATGTTTTTAGGAGGCAGAATTTCTGGAGGGAAAATAGGTTTCTTGAAATGAGAACAAAGCCAGAACGCCACATTGATTACAAAATTCTGAAGAGGGAAAAGAATGTTTAGAACTGAAAAGAAGGGACAAACAACATGATGTCCTGCCCTGGAAGATACTCTTCGTGGTGGGTCACAACCCCATCAAGGTGATAAAGAAGGAACAAAAGCAATGTCTGAAGTAGAAAATTTGGAATTAGGGTAAAAAGGGTATCACAGTAAAAATGGTCAAATAGTGCATATACGTGCATTTCATGGCACAGCCACGTTAACACCGTTGTTACTTGAGAACCCTAGCTAAAAAATGAGCATGAACAAATACAAGATTAAGAGTGCATCAGGTGCCTAGACTCCACCTGTAAAAAATGATACCATATCTTTACCTGTGGGTATGCCTGAATTTACATAGTACAAAGTCCACTGAATAAAAGATGATACCCATTCATGTCGTCCATGACACACCAGTTACTGAGTTGGAGCCCTGAACAAAGGGCTTTGCCTAATAAATTCCAGTGCACTTACGTAGACACCCTGCCTGCATAGTTTAGCTTTTCATGAAGCTTGATTCTGGCTGAACGATGTCTTGGAACGATGGGTGGTTTTGCACGAAAAGGGGAAATTGTTCCAGAGAAGACTAAGGAAGAAAGGATGAGGTGGTGATAAATGTATCCAAGTAGATTTGCATTGACTGATTTAACCACAGCATGTAGTATGTACTTAAGTACTTGCTGCTGGGAGTATAAAGGCTTTACAACAACACAACATCCATCACTGAAAGATAAAATGGAGGGATTTTTAATTTATTTTTCCCAGGAGGAAATTGATGCCTTAGAAAATCCACAAGACTTGAGTCATCAAGTCATACTGTCAGCAGGCATGTCTTTCAGACACCTTGCCTCATCTCACTGCGAATCACACACCAGTGAAAGGTGCATACTACGGCAGACACAGTTTAAAAAATTACAGGGCCTGAAGCAACTACCAGATTAGAAGGAGAGCCTCCGTCTGAGAAGCCTGTTTCATGTCACATCAGTGACAGCAAGGTGAGGATGTCTGGGAGCTACAGGTTTCAAAGCTCTGGGAAAGTGGTTACTTAGCTATTTGGCAAGATGACTCAGCCCATGTCTCTGGTAGTGCAGGAGAGCCTGAAGTTATTGAGGCTGCCTTCTGACAGGTCTGCTTTTGAAAAAAGCTAGCTTTTTTGGTGAAATGGTGCCAGAATTCCCATGAGAGGTCCCCATTTCCTGAGAAGTTTGAGGAAAGATGTTGTGTTCCCTGCCATTTTCAACCAGCACTGGAAATTTTCCTTCCACTTAGTGGGAGCTCGAAGGCATAACTAAATCCTGGATGTTAGATAATTCCAACATGTATTTTAAACCAGCCAGCCACAGGCAAGAAATAAGAGTTCAGGAACTTGTGATTTGCTTTTGGTATCTTCAGGTCATGCTGGAAATGTAAGCAAGCCATGTTTCAAGCTAGGTGGCCTATCTGATTTCATACACAACCATGTCATAGAAAGTGTGTGATGAGGTGATACAAAGATTCTCTGTCAAATTTCACAGTCATCTGCAATTTTAAACACAACTGTTGCACTATAATGTCACAGTTGTCATTTACCTATGTCTTTCGTACTCAGAGCTGGTCTATGGAGAGGGAGATTTTGACTGATTATATGGAGTATAAATTGTTTCCCTTCTCCCACCAGGGTAAATGCCTCCAATTTAGGTATCCGTCCTCTGCCATCCTTCTAGGAGGCCATTGAATAAGAGCAATTTTGGGTCAGGGCTTTGAGGCCTTGAGGTTTGAGGTTGCCTCAGTGTACACTGAATTACCACACTGTCAGGCCTCCATGGCAACTCCATCACTTTCATCAGAACTGACCTCTGTATTGCCTCATACAAGAGTAGACCTCATGGGTGTTTTTGTGCATTTCCAAGCTTTCCTGTGAGGCAACTGCAAATATTTCATTTCCTTATGATGTCATCTGGTATCTGCTGATGACACAATGAAGGAAAGGGTTGAGTTTTATTAGCTACTCAACTCACAAAAAAGGCAACAGACAGTGAAAACTGAAAATATGCACCAGTCTGTTTAAGCTCATCTTGGGTAAACTCTACTGTTCTAGTTTCTGGAAAAGTAGTCAGATAATTGATAGAAGTTGCTATGGTCATCCCATCAAGCAAATGACTTGTGCTTGTGTTTAAGAATGAATCCCTCTATGTTATCCAGGCTGAAACAATTGGGTTGGGTCAGTGATAATGTGGCCAGAAGCCCTCCCATCCTGTCCAGGCTTTTATAATGAGTTGTTACTGAAATTTGTTAGGATTGAGTCAGTGGCCCAAATGAGTCATTCAGAAACCTCCATCCAGTTCACCGTCTAAGAGACAAACATAAGATTTAAAACCTCATTTCACTTTTCAATAAACATAAAGGAAAAAAACTGTGAAGAAATATCATGCGTGATGTCACTGGAATACACAAGCTTTCCCAAATGCATGACAGTCTTTGAGGAAGAGCCTAATTCTCAGATTTAAAATGTGACTTAGTAAAAATGTAATGATGCAGTTCCTTGCTTTGCTGTCCATCAAAGCTATCCAGATCAAGCCTCCTAAGATTGCTGAAGATTACATGCCAGATGTGGAAACTCAACTTAGAATGTGAAAATTGCCTAAAGAGTGATCTTTTTGGCTTAGCCATCCCTAAGATTGAACATCCAATATTTTAACTTGGTTAAAAGTTTTGTTACTGATGCTTAAGCCAAAATCCAGCTCAGCTGTTTCTGTCACAATTGTATTGTCTCTGAATAGCTAACAAGAGCACAGTGCAACGACTTATTTTTTGCCTTTGATGTGAGTAAAACCGAATTCACCTGGGGACTAGTTTCTGGATAAGAAAGCACATTTTTTACTAAGCTACTTTGAAAAGCTGATTTTTTTCTGTTATAATAATGAAGTGATATGAAATTCTTTCCCTTTCACTGTTTGTGTGAGAGAATGTTCATCAGTGAAAGCAAAACACATTTAAATCTTCAGGGTTGAATGCTCCCAAAAGTATGACAAAAATTGGTGGAAATACTCTTGGAGCCATTCATATTCATTCTGAACAAATATTGGTGCACGGGGGAAATTTCAGATGACTGGTAAAAAGTGAACATGGCACACTGTAAGGAATAAATGAGATGGGTTTGGATAATTACAAGCATTACATAGGCCCTCAGCAAAATGCTAATAAAGACAGATATGGGAAACAAATAGAAATTAATTCATAGGTAGTAGCTTATGTAATGTTAATCAATATTAACATTAACAAAAATCAATATATTTTTAATGGAAAATAGGTGCAATCAAGCAACCAGACGAGACTAAAATGCAGTTGCTTAAGGTAGATGTATTGACTTAATAGACATGGATTACTTTAAGTCATTTGATGTAGCCCTGCATGACAATCTGGTAAAAAACCCCAGTACTATACAAAATCAATTTACCTGTATCAAATGCTCTGCGAACCAATTAGCAGATACATCAGCATGTTTCTACTCTCTTCTAATGGGTTATTTAACGGCTTCAAAGGAGCCAATGCAGTTCAATGTCTTTATCAGTGACCTGGAAGAAAACATACATAAACTCTTTGCTGATAACTTTGCAACTGACACCAAAATTGCTGGAAAGGAAAGAACGAAGAGAACAAAATTACATAAGGGCATTTAACATGGTGCTTCAGATCTTAAGGCTTAAGCCAGTATTTAAAAATAGGATGAGTCTCAATATGGAAGAGATACTATGCCCTGTCTGTCTGTGGTGGGACTCTCTGAAGCCTCTGGTGCTGGCCCAAAGAGGGAGGGTGGTGAATGAATAGAAACTACTCTCTGATCTACTACAGATTCCCATTTTCCTCATTTATATTATTTGCCTTACTTGGGGAAGGAAAAAATGCAAGGAATGGCGAGGCACAGGAAAAAATCACATTCCAAGTTTGCAGTGGCTGACTCTGGTTTTCTATTAAATTGCTATTCATTTCTATTAGATTGCTTTTTCTCATACTAGGGACAAAGGAGGAGAAAAAACACCTGCCTCATTTGAAGGTGAAAGGAGGGGAAGCTTGCTGGCCTGTCTGTCTGCTAGCCAGCGGGAAGAGAGGGGCAGGAGCAATGTGGGTTAGGAGCGAGGAAAGGGAAAAAAACCCCAGCAAAATAGGACAGAAGTGGTTTTGGGGTGATGGAGTGGGAGCAGAAGGGTCTCAATTCACTCTAGTGTGTTTCTCTCTGAAAAGCAGAATTGAAACCAGGAAACCTATGGAATTAAAACAGTGATTGCACAGCTAAAGTCTGTATTAAAAGGCATGCTCACAAAATATTTACAAGCATTTAACTTTATGAATTTAACAGTGAAACATCTATTTATGTATTTCTCTGCAACAGGTATGTAGGCACAGGACCAAAGTAGTGGGTGAGTGGGTATGCTCTCCTAACCTTCCCTGTTAGTGCTTGGTGTTGGGGGAGGAAAATGCTGAATATTCACGGTTGTAGGTGGAGAGCTGTGCACAGGGTTGCAGTGCTCATAGTGCAGGTGGTACCTGCTGAAGGGCAGAAGGGACTAGGTTGCCCAGAGGGAAGAGGAGCATCAGGGAATTGTGCACAGAGTGATAGATCGCTGGCCGATGGACGCACATGGGTTGGGAGGGGAAAGGTCCCACATGGGGTAATCCAGGTCAGAGCATCTTTTGTTACATGGGGTTTTCTGCAGGCCTTTTTCCCCCTTGCAACTTCAAAAATGCTGTCGGGTATTCCAGCTTTGTGTCTGCAAAGTGTTCATACCTGTTTAAGGTGACCCACTGAAGTACCAGAACAAAGTTTGAAAGACAGGTCCCTGGTTTTGCACAGTGTATCAACTGCACATTGCAATCTAACAGGTCCTCATGGGTATCATTTGTACAATTAAGCTGTATAAATAATTCAGTATTTGGCAGTCAAAGATTCCATCAATAGTATTATGCAGACTTTTTTCTTTTTTTCTTCCCCGAATGCAAAGTAAATAAATATTTCATAAACGATCTCTCAGGTAGACCATTCAAGCTTGTGTGCAGACACAGAACACGTCTGCAACAAACAAACTGGAATGGGGAGATGATTCTAAAAACCTTGTGTCTTTACTCCTAGAGATAATGAATTAATCAAGAGCAAAGATCTTTCATGTGTGTATTAGCCACATGTTAGTAACCTTAGCTTCCTGCATCCGTTAGAGGAGCATTTTGAGCACTTGCCTGTTTCCTGCCACAACACAAGGGTAACAGAGAAAGAATTTCCAGGCGATGCGCACAACCCACGAAAGCAGAGTGGCTGCAGATGCCCGCAGGAGCTGTGATTTTCCAAATCTGCAAACTCTTGACTTTATGCATATTAGTATTCCTCCGGATCGCATAAGCATGTGCAATTGCAGACGCAGAGCTTTAGCTGGCGTAAGTGCTTGTGATTTAATTGATCATTCAGAGTGGAGGAAAATCTTTAAGTCATTTGGTAATAGACTACGGGGGAATGGATCTTTCCTCGTCAGTCACTATGCAACCGATTGAATCCACTGACAGCCTGAATTTCTCCACGTCTCCCCTTCTTTTGCTCTGCTCATTTTCTGGCTCTCAGCTAATTTGATCTTTCAGCAGAGACAAACATTTCATTCTCACGTTCATGGTACCTATTTATTTTTAAAGCATTGTTAACATAGTTTTTGCTGTCTCTTTCTGTCTGGCCCTGCTTAATTGATGTAAAAAATAGCTGTCTAAAATGTTCTTCCTTGAGAAAAGTTGCTAATTTTTCCCCAGAGATCTTCTCCTTGTGTCTGTCTTCAGTCAATTCTACTCAATTTTGTAAGAAAAATCTAGCACTGCTTCTTTAGCATGTGTTTACTTTCTCTTGTAACCATTGCAAACTAACGTACCCTGGGAAAAGGAGCTGGATTCTTCTCATTTGCAAATACCATTAACAGAATTGTGGACCAAATTCCGTACGCAGCTCCAAATTACGCACTCAATTAGGGCCTGATCCAATGCTTATTAAAGTCACTGGAAAAATTCCCCTGATTTTAATGGACTGTAGCTCAGACCTTAGGGAATGGACATTTCCACTGTGGATGATCAGTTTAATCTTTGAGCACGCTGGAATTTACACAATGATAAACTCATAGGGCTGGAAAGGACTTCAGAGGTCACGTCTCAAGGCAGGATCAGCTAAATTTATATCTCCCAACAGATGTCTAACCTGTTCTTAAAGGTCAGTGACTGGGACTCCATGGATTGCGCTTCCCGGCAATCTTTTTTGTTAATTATCCTTACTCTTAAAAAGTTCTTCATATCTGCTCTAAATCAGTTCTTGCTCCGATCTATGCCCATTACTTCCTGTCCTATTCAACCTAAGTGAGAGCACACTATTTTCTTTCTTTTTGCAATAGTTTTTAATGTATTTGAAGACCATTACCGAACACGTGAGTCAATTTGTCTTCCTTAGGCTTTTAGGCAACCTCAGTTTTCCAATCTGTTCTCATGTTTCAATCTGTCTGTTTTCTGGACCTCAGTCATTACAGATCCTCTCTTCTGGACTCCCTTCAATTATCCCACATCTTTCCTGAAGGACAGTGCCCAAAACTGGACACAGCACTTCAGTGCAGGTCTTCGTAGAGGGAAAGCACTTCATGTGTCATGCATAGTCTCACTACAATGCTTGTCTTTCACACATCGATATGACATTATTTGCTCCTATTTACCTTGTGACTCATTAGAACTGAACCTAGGCATAATATGAAAATATACTTTGAGGGCTTCCTGGGAGCACTCAAGAGATGCTGAGGGCAGAATTAACATTGCAGAGCTGCTATGTGTATTAACAGAGCAAATGAAAGGGGAAATTTGAATCCCAGTTGCCAGATGAGTTCTCCAAACTGAAACTGTGAAAGACCATGATGTTGTTTGCAAGAATGTCAGACTGGAAAAGAGACGCAATGACCACAGGGCACCATCATGTTGTTTCTGCAGAATTACTTCTCAGATTAAGAGTGTTTTTCTCTTCTGGAGGTGAGTTTCAACTACATACTTATGTTTGTATACTTAGCTATGCATACTTGATTTCTGGCTCCTTTTTAGCAAAGTGTTTGCGCATTTTTAGAAATGCAACACCAGCGAACAACAACCAACACATACCCATTCCATATTTTGCATATTGAGTTGTCTCATTACATCCCTCATGAATATATATGAACTGTAAGAACCAATTATTGAAAACAGTATTCAAAAATCCATTTCCTTAATAACTTTGTCCTTTATCAAAGGAGGAATGGCTTTTAGCACATTGGAAATTGGCTCAGGAATCATTCAGTTCTTTAAATGCTACTTTAAACCACAATTTTTGCCTTGTTCCCACATAAGCTAATGGTATAAGGGCATTTTTGTGTTCAGCACAACAGAATCAGGTCCAAAATATGAAAAGTACATAAAATTTTACACTACAGCTTATTTATCAGAATGCCATTATGTGTTATTAGCTTATCTCTACTTGAATATTCAATGGCATTATGTTTTTATAATAAAGTCACTAAGTAAGGAAATGCACTGTAGTTGAACAAACTTGAAGATATTCAACTAAGATCTACTTTTCCAGTCTGTGGCAACATTTGAATAATGCCATAAATCTTCAACAATAAGTGTGGACTGCAATTTTAGCTTGATTTACAAAATAAGTGGGCCTAAAATTATATATGGAACTCATAAGCACTCAAGTAAATGATGACTAGAGCCTGCTGTATGAATAGTTTTGTATTTCAGAAGATAAACTGCAGCACCAAAAGGCCAGGAATTTCCTTAAAGAGAAATTCAAATATACTCTTACCTTTATACCTTTGGGTTTTGCAATATTCACTGACTTAGCAGTGCAGGATGCATGAGATACTCCACTGGGTGAGATCCAGAATTTTCCCATTAACATGACAAGTAATGTGGCACTTGGTTGCTTTTTCTGACAGTCTTAACACCAAGAAATTGCAAAGAAGGTCATGATATTGTTTTATTGCAAGACATTTTCAAGTTCAGAATTGGTGGGACTGAATAAACTACCTGCATAATAAAGAGTGGGAAACAGTATTGCAAAACTGAATCTACTCTGCTACTTCTGAGGTAAAGAGGGAGCTTACTTAATATTTAATAGCAAACAGTTTTGAAAAATGTCAAGCCATCTCCAAACTGAGATATTATAACGATGCTGAATTCACAGTGTGAAAAACATTAAGATCTACAAACACACAGGACAAATATTGACCTCAGATTAAGCCAATGTTATCCTTTTGCAAGCAGTGATGAATATACTGAAGACACTTCTGGAATGACATCATGATCTCACTGAAAGCAGTGAGAAGATTTCTACTGACTGCAAGAGATCGAAGATTTCATTCCTGAACTATACTATAAGGTATTAAAATGAAATGAATCAGATGTTAGAGAAGGTTGCCAGATATTGCTGATCAACAGCACAGGTGTTGTTTAATATAAAAAATTACATCAGTCTGGATGAAATAAAAGCATTAGATCAGAAATGATACTAAATGCAACAAAAGAAATTAATGCACTATTAAGGTTCTCAGTGTGTTCAAACAACAACAAAGACTACATTACAAAAACATGTTCACACATAATTACCATGAATCCACCCACTCAATGTTTATGTACTAACTTTGCCATTACTATAACACAAAACGAGCAGATTGAAGCTGGACAGGCAAGCACTGAGCCGGGCTGCCCCAGGGAGGCTGTGAAATCTCTGTCCTTGGAGGTTTTAATGACCCCACAGGCCAAAGCCCTGACTGACCTGGCCTGAATTCAGCTTTGACCCTGCTTTGAGTTGGAAATTGAACTATGGCCCTCCTGGGGTCC
Organism: Ciconia boyciana; assembly: GCF_034638445.1. NCBI lineage: Eukaryota > Metazoa > Chordata > Aves > Ciconiiformes > Ciconiidae > Ciconia > Ciconia boyciana. The sequence continues at coordinate 57,221,192 of NC_132935.1, forward strand.
CCTCCAGCCTCAGTGATGCTCCCTCTGTGAGCCACGGGTACCTGAGGCTGTGCCCTCTCTTCATTCACTGCCTCTCGATATGCTGGGGATAAGGATTAACCCAGTCCTCCCCCAACCCATGTGCATCCCCTGATGTCAGGTATCTCTACCACATGACCGTGTCCAATAAGGTGTTTGCACTGAAAACCATGCATGGGAAAACCTGTAAGACCTGTTGTCATATTAAGGAAGGTTCTTAACTTCTGATATGCCTTGGATTTTCTTACACAAGAGATGTATAACAGAATTAGAAAACTGAGGTATTTCTGTCTTCTGCATCTGCATAGAGGAAGCTTCGTTTGAATTTGTACTCTTTGCTGTTATTTTTTAACCCCATTAAAAGTAGAAAAGACAGAATCTTCTGTGGCATTTAGTATTTTGCAGCAGTTCCCCATGTCTTGATTCTTTGCAAGCCGAGAGCCGGAAGTTCTTCTGGTACATAATCACCAGGTAATTCTGGAGCTGAATTACTGTTTCTGAGAAGTGTGGCTTAATCTTTGGTGGATTCATGCACAGAAAAAGGGAAGGAGTGGAGGTAATAGACTAAGTGTCCATGTTAACAGAAGAAACAAAATATATACTAGGACGGAAAAAACCCTCTATCTTCCAGTTTATCTTCCAGATCCCAAGGGTAAGAATGCATAAACAGAGCAGAACATTGGTTTTGCTAACAAAGCCCAGCAGACCACCAGACAATAACTTTAAATATTACACTGTAAATAAAGGATGTAATTTAAGATGCTGTTTTACGTGTGTCATAAAATAAGTCTGTAGCAGAAAAACTGCAGCCAGAATAGCTGCAGACCTCTAGCAACATTTTCACATATATGCCATGTAACTCCACCTATTGAAGCCAATTCCAATCAGGTAAAACTGCTCTGAAGTCCTTTACTACAGCACTTCTCACTTATTTCTTGTTCAGTCATTGATGGTATTAAAAGTCACATGGGTATTTGCTGTCGGCAAGAGAGGCATGGAGAAAAGTGCTGAAGTAGGCAGGCATGAGGCTGGTAGGCCTGGAGGAGAGGCAGGCAGTCGAAACAGAGGGTGAAGGCTCTGCTGGAGCCAAGGCAGAGCCTGAACCTAAATTACTCAGAGGCTCTCCCCTGCTGAATGGCCTCAAAACCCTTCCTTTGTGGCTGGGGTTGAGGTAGAGGTATTCACGAAAGAACTTATGTGATCCACAAGTCTTACTGTGATGAGCTGATTTTGAAGGTAAAGCATTTAAGTAATTTCAGTGTATTTATTATCAGGACATATTTTTCAAATTGGTTATTATGTCCCTATATATGTCCTTAGCATACCTACACCAGATTGCAAGAGAGGAAAAATAAATGTGTTAATGCTTCTGACTTCATTTCCATCACCTGTACTCCACCCTTGCCTGAATACAAACGTATATATCTTACAGCCAGATTCTTCAGAAGTAGATTTAGGACATAGGAATCACAAGGTTCAGATGGATTTGGCTGTTTTTTCTTGTTTGGTCGTCACTGCTGTATTCAAATATCCCCAGATGCACCATCCGCTTGAAAGTATGGTGATAATGAAAAGGCCTACCCTGAAAACACTGTGCCTGACAAAAAGTGCGAGTGAGAAGGGTGGCAAACACCCCCTGTCCCCGCCTACTAATAAATAATGGCTCGTATTTCTCATTCAGGTTTTGCAAGAGCTCAATCTCTCTCAACATCGACTCCCTGTTAATACTCCTAAGCCTTCACCTAACGACGATGTTCCTACTCGAGGAGGGTTTTTGGCCGTTTTCCAGGCCTGTTTGAGAGCCAGGCCCATCCACCTCGGCGCCCTGGTGCTGCCGGGCAGGGTGGTAGAGCTGCCTTTAGGCCGGGCTGCAGCTGTCCATGCGCGGGTACCTGACAGCAGGCGGGAGCTGGCTCTAACGCCTCAAGCCTCACCCGTGAGCAGCCCGGACCCCAGCCAGAGCCGCCAGCGGCCACGGGGAGTTTGAGACTATTTGCCCCGTTTGCCCCTCTCCCTTTCCCAATTGCCCCTCAGGGACCCACCACCCAGGCTCACCCTCCCTCCTCCAGCTTCGAGGGAAGGGCCGGCCAGACCACCCGTGGACCGCGAGGGCCGCGCTTCCCCCGAGCCCCGAGGGGAGGGGGCCCGCCGAGGCTCCCCGCGCCCGCCTCAGCGTCCCGCAAAGACTACAACTCCCGGCACGCCCCGCGCTCGCCCGGCCCGCCGCGCGGCCCGCCGGCAGCGGTAGTTCCCCAGCGGCGCTGCAGCCGTCCAAAGCGCCGAGCCAGCGCGCCCTTCCTCTTCCGGCGGGTGGCGGCGCACGCGTGCTGCTCCCACCGCCTCTGCTCGAGCCGTGTGTGTGTATTTGCGGGGGGGCGGGGGTGCCGCTCCTTCCCGCTCCGCTCCCGCGCCCCGGCGGCTCCAGCGGGGGCGGTTGCGAGGGCCGGGCCGGGCCGCGCGGCCGCGCTCCAAGCGCCGGCGCGAGAGGCGGGGAAGCCGCTAGGCGCGAGCTGCGCGCGGGCGCATGCGCGCAGGGTGCCCCGCCACCTCCGCCGCCCTCGTGCCCACGGAGGGGCGGCGTTGCCGGCCGGCCGTTGAGCCAGTCGCGCGGGGAGAGCGGCGAGCGGGGCTCGGGGCGGCAGCGCGCGCAGCGGCAGGCGGCAGCGCCCGCCCTCGGCCCGCGCCCCGCCGGCAGCGCCCGCAGCCGCGCGCAGCCACTGCCCCTCCGCCCGCCGCCCGCCGCGAGGGAGCGGCTCCGCCGCCCGGCCTCCCCTTCCCGCTCCTCCTCCTCCGCCTCCTCCTCCCTCCCCCCACTCCTCCTCCCGCCGGAGCGAGCGAGCGAGATGGCGGCCGCCGGGGCTCTGGCAAAGCACGAGCAGATCCTGGTGCTCGATCCGCCCACCGACCTCAAATTCAAAGGTGAGGGGGAGTCGGGCGCGGGAGAGGGGGGCAGCGGGGCGGCCCGGCCCGGCGGGCTGTCCCGTTTCGCCTCGGCGCTGGGCCGCCTCCAGGCGCCTCGGTTCCCCCACCCCGGGCCGCGGTGCCGGGCCCTGCCCGCCCGGGTCCATCGGGGGGTGGGGGGGCGCCGCCGAGCCGGTGAACGGGCTCGGCCGCCGCCATCTTGGGATCCCGCGGGGACTCGAGAGCGTGTCCGCGGCCCCGGCAGCGCCGCGGCCCGGCCCCCGGCGGGTGCCCGCCCGCCTCCCGCTCTGCTGGGCGCGGCGCTCGGGGGCCGGCCGCTCCCCTCCCGCCCCCGCCGGTGCGCCAGTCCGCCCCCTGCCCCCGCGTGTGCCCCCACATGCCGGCGCGCCCGCTGCCGTGTCACCGCTCCGCTCGGGAGGCCCGGCCCTGGAGTAGCGGGGCCCGGGGAGGGGACGGCGCTCGGCCCGGGAGGGGGAGTCCCTCTCCTGTCATCTCTCTGGCCGCGGGGGTCTGCGTGGCCGCCAGTCCTCCTCCGTGAGGTCTCCCTCTGCCTGTAGCGGGTAGCAGAGGCCCCGAAGCGGGCGATTGAAGCCTTGCCGTCGTGCGAGGGAGCGGGGAAGGGAGCAGGAGGGGAAAACTGGCTTCACGAGGCTGCCCTCACGTCTGGCCTTTTCCCCCTCCGGCGCCCTGGAGGGCCGGCTGTGGGCGCTTGCCAGAGCCCAGCCCTGGCCCCCGCCGGTATCCCCGCGGGGGCTGGTGCGGTTTTGCACCATCACTCTAGGGGTTTGCGATGTGCAGGCACTCGCACCGTCTCCCCGATGCAGCCTGGCCCTCTGGCCTGGCAAATGATTCCCCTCCCTTTCCCCCAAGTTGTCATGTTTCAGGCAGGTTCTCGGTACGTTAACAGGCAGCTCACCTGCTTTCTTGGGAATGAGGGAAAGGAATGCGTGCATTTCGGAAGTTTCTGTATATTGGGTATTGCGTGCCAGCGCATGACTGTGACCGGCATGACATGCTTCTGTCAAAATAGGTCCTAGTTACTGCTGTTATCATGTGGGGGGTTTTCTCTCCTAATAAATTAGATAGTTGTGAAAAGGAAGGCTCTTCCAGAGATGAGTGATCCTTGAAAGGTAAGGGCATAAAGAAGAGCATGATAGAATAATAGTTTTCAGTAGTATCCTGTGATTATATTTTAGACCCATAAGGGGCATTGAGAAAAATCTCAAAATGTTATAGATTTAGAATCAGCAATATTAGATTTCTTTTTTAAAGCTGTTAATATTATCCAAACTTATGTTTTAAATTGTGACTAGTGTCAGCACATGTACTTGCCTAATCCTATAAATGTTTCTATTTTATTTTCTATTTTTAATAGACTAATGTTTCATTGTTTTAGAGAGACAGAGTGGAATTTATGATGATGTAAAAATCTTTAAATGAACAGCTAGAAGAAATTAATGTTTATATTAAGAGAAGAACACTGTGTTCCCCCAAAATACCTTTGGCTGGCCTGGCTTTTAGAAATAAAGCTTAAGTCTGGTTTGTCAAAGAGATTTTTTAACAAACTATACTTGTTTTATTGATCCATCAAATCAATTAAAAACCAAAATCTGTCTGATCACACATATTAATTTGATGGTGTCAATTTTTAAATTTTTAAATTGCACATTCATGAACAGAGTCAAAACCATAGCAGGAACGTATCTTTATCACTCATGTTGTGTTGTTAAAATGCTGCCAGGTCTGGCTGCACTCAGATTTCAATACACTGTATTATTATTGCAGGAACAAGTTGGAGGAAAATGCATGTTGGTTTTTGTTTTTTTTTTTTTTTAAATTAAAAAGCTACTGTGTCTAATTTGAAGCTTTCAAATGTTGAGCTGTCTTCAAGCTGGAAGCAAGCCGTATTTATGTGATATGAAACAAAGTGTTGATACAGGGAATATAGAATAAATACTAGATTAGAAATTCTGTCTGTATGAAGCCATTGTCAGTCAGTGATCTTTATTGTGCTGTGTGTTTATGTACTTAGAGCATGAAATGTGTATTCTTTAGGCATAAACTTTGGTTTCAAGCTAATGCATATATTAGGAAAATTTCAGTAGAGCAGACTAAGCAAAAACAAAATCTGAAGCATAATGAGACTGCAGTCTTAATACTCTATGGAAAGCACTCTCTATTACTATATTATTTCATTAATATACTATCGAAAGAGCTATGTATTGAGACAGCATCGCGTGCACTCTCAATAAATATTTTCTAACTGCTTATTATTCTGAGGTGTTTAAAAAGGCTTGTGGGCCACAAACTAATTCAGTTCTAAAGTACCGCATTGAAGAATACAGTATTGGCAGAAGGGAATTCCAAGTGTTATCTTTTAAAAAGTAATTGGTTAGTAAGAGAATGTATGACTCAGAATAAGTGTAACTTAGTGTAGGAAAATCAAACAACTTTGTTTAAAAAAAAAAAGTATATATTTTTTCAGTGCAGCTACTTATTCAAAGTTTTCTTATTGGGACAATTATCTGTTGTTATTATTGACCTAACACTGTTGATGTGTATGTAACAGAGATCCAGTTTAAGTCTAAACATCTGAACTGGACAAATAGTTTTGTTGGTTTTCTTGCCTCAAGAACTTATAATGGATTTGCTGACCTTTAGGGTAACAGTGAAATGTGTTAGTATGCCCCTATGCAAACAGTGATTTAAATTAAAAACTACATAGGACTTTTCTGAAGGAGTTGTTGACAAGGCTTTAAATTCATCATTGCCTGATGAAACTGTCTCTTTTTTTTTTTTTAATCTACTTTACTCGATCAGCAAAAATAAGGTCTATAATACATTTATCCTGAATTTTCTTCCACACAATTCAGGGGGAGGTCTAAAGAACATATCTTGTGGTGGCTAACACATTACATATTTCCCTTGGTGACCAAAAGATTAGAATCCCATTTTTATAGTACTTTGCATTCCTAGAAATTTCAGTCATTAATAGTGTTTTGGGTCATGGTTAATTCCCTCTGCTTCTATGATAGCTAGATTTCTTTGGATTCTGGAACCATCCATCAGGAATACCTAAGGAAAATGACAAAACAAGTACTTTTCAGAGTGCTGTGCAAATGTGACAAGGGGAAAAATTGTACTTAAAAGTGATGAAACTGAGAGACTGTTGATACACTATGTAATATCACTTTCAGAGACTCAATATGGAGCATTGAGAATTTGCCTTGTGGTTCTTGTATCCAGGTCTTCAGCCGTATTACTCCTGTAGGTTAGCTTTCTTCTGTATTTTAGTCTAAGGTGTTTTGCTTAGCTTCTCAAATCTGAAGTTGTTTGGGTTTGTTTAGGACTGGGTAGGAAGATTTGAAGCATGAGACACTTAAAAGCAACTAATTTGGAAAGTGGAACATCATCTGCTTCTTACTGGGGTCTTTTTCATGCGACTCATGCATATAAGCGTTGTTTGTAGCTCTAGTGAAGATTATGGTAATCTGGAATTGGTTCCTTGTGAGTAAATACTTTTTTTTCTTTAATAATTTTTTAAAAACAGTCGTGTAGTTAAATAGCAGCACTTGAAGTTTTCAGTTCAAAGATCTCTAGCATTTTTATGGAAACTTGATCTTCCTTAAGTCAAAGAAGCCAGTTTTGCAATTGTAAGTAATGTGTATTTAAGTTGGCCTTGGATGATGGTCCTTTTTTGAAAACCTTCACCAGATCTTTAAATCAGTCATAAGACATGCTTCTGCAACACCTAATTGAAAATCAACACCAGTTGATTTGATGAGCCTTGGAAGATTAGTAGACAGTGTTCAGAATTTAAATTTCATGTGATTCAGAGGTGTCTGACTAGCAATAGTCAGACATTATAAAAATGTCTGAATATTCTAAATTGATATTCTTTACTGAAGTTCTTGCTTACAAGTATGTGAAATCCATTTACGTTACCTTTGTAAATGTCTCAAAATAATGAAGTACGCTTTTCCTTTTTTTAATTTTTTGTTATTACCTTGAGGCTAGAAATAAGTCAGCAAGTAAGCAGACTAAAATCAACTTTTAAGTATGTCTGTGTGCAATAAATTTTCCCTTTGATAGTTTGAGTTACTGTGAGAGATCAGTATAACAGATGATGTTTAATTTCTGATTATTAATCTGATTCATAATCTAGGATTGTTAGTGTATAAAATCACCTATCAGCTGGTATATGTTCAAATGACTCTTTCCAGGTGAGGTAGAGAGCACTTCACTTAAGTATTATGGCTCATTCTGAAATGCAGATTTCGACGACCTTTTAAATAATACAAAAATATTGCTGTAGATTATTTTGCAATCATTACACTGCTATTGGTAACATTGAAAGCCGCAGGCTGTGTGTTGCTGGAAATCGAGAAGGTGGAATTTAAAGGTAAAAATAGCTCAATGTTAAATCCATCCCCTGCCCTCAAGGTCTGTTGCCAGAATTGGCTCAGGATATCTTTTAGTGTAGGCAGGGTTTGAAGTCCTCAAATGTGATCTTGCTGCCTTATTTGTGTGTGTCTTGATTATGTCAAATTTTACACCTGTTTTCACTCTCTTCAAAGTATCAGCAAACTTGTGATGTCCCAGCTTTCTAAAATAGGTTAAAAAAAAAAAAAGGTGATTGGGATGTCAATTTTCTGGTATCTTCATTCAATAACATTTTTGAAACTAAACAATGGGAGTGCAGAGGGGAAAAACTGGTTGTAAGTGATTACTAACACAGTTGTGGCTTTTGGATACTTTGAAATGATTCCATTTAAGTTAATATTTTTGCTGGCTGAGTATTGTGTAATGACAAAGATTGGACATCTCATGGAATGACTCAGTATTCAACAAGTAGTCTTTGACTTCTTTCTTTTTTTTTTAAATCCAAGAAGGATTCCTGGAATTGTTTACTTTTCCTATGTATCTGTACTTCTATCCATTGTTTCCTGGCTCAAATGTAATATTTGTTAGTATTTTAACTTTTTTTAAATGATAAGTATTAATGAAAATTGAGACACAAAATGATTGGTGGTAATGTGTTGAGGAAGAGAAAGGAAGATAATTTTTTTTTTACTGGGTATTGCTTATGAGGTGATACTACGTTAATACGTATGTCTCTACCACGGTGTTAGACTGCATTTAAAACTGACTGATAAAAAGGAGTCGTATTGATCTGTGAAGTCAGGTGTATTATAGGTGTTAAATTATATTTTGGCAGATCTAGTTTGCCATTTGTTTTAAGATTCAATAATGAAAGATTTTCCTGTGATGATAGAGGTATATACAGCAGTGAAGATTTGGAAGTTTTGTTCTTTACCTGCAATTTGTAGGTCTCTCTCTTACTTAATGCTTTACTTGCATCTTCACTAAACAGAGGAACACTATCCAAACCTCACCATCTTGTACTTCTAGTGTAGTCATTGGTATAAAAGCTTCATCTTTATGTTGCAATTAGTATAACATGCTTACTCATTCTGCTTGTTGATAGCCTAAGCAAGTGTTGTAGATCACTGTAATACATAATTATTAATATTGTAAAAAAAATACTGTATTGTACATGAACACTGTACCATTGTTCAAGGCCAAATTGAAAAGTAGAAATTTACCGTGGACAAGAGGACCTGTTTTATGCATCAGTTAATAGGTCTGAATATTTAGTGCACTGACTGTCCATTGTGGTATTATAAATTGTTCCTGTTTCAGCTTGACTGTGGTTTGTGAATATGTTTTACTTTCTGACCAACTTTGTCTTTGGGAGATGTTTGTTAACCAGATCTTTGTGACCGTCCGTCATTAGAAGGTTATTACATGCTCTGCTTACAAGCCATAAATTCAAGTTGGAAAAGGCTGCTGAAGAGAGCTTGCTGTGTGTAAAATGGGGAAAAAAAATCACTGACTAATTAGATAAGTATTACATTTTCCTGTGTCAAAGTTGTCAAATTACAAGGCTTTTATTGTCAGATGAGCCAGATAAGAGTGTATAAGCTAATTTCTAAAAAAAACCAAACCAAAACAAAAACCAAACCCAAAACCAACAAAACAGGAAAATGACTCTATTAAGGTAATTTCTAATGTGGTATTGTTGAAAATAAAAATGCAGAAACACAAGTTAGAATTTTAGTAACTTTGTTTTCCTTAAGGTAGTAAGACTTTACCTGGTACATAGTGATTTTGGGCTCTTTACCTTCTCTTGCCTTTTAGTGGGTTTTTTTGTATTGCATGCGGTTATTTCATTGCATTGTCAATTATTTGGCAATGTAGAGGTCATATTTCATTTTATGGTTTGAAAGTATTTAGAAATACATGGTTATGTAAATTAAAATAAATATTTTCAGTTTATTTCAAGATGAACAAGGTCTTGAGAGTTAAGATAGTTTGCTAAATATTATCCTGGTGTAGGACTTCAGATGTTTGGTTTTTAATAACATGAATAAGGAATAAAAGAAAAATAAAAATAATTGTTTGCCTGAATTTTAAAAAGATAGTCACATCAGAATTTTTCCCTCCTGTGTTTCTCAAAACATGGTCTCACTTGGAGTAATTCTTAATTTGACACTTCAATGCTTGAATAGGTCTGCCCTCGATAGTATGCAAACCCTTAGAGGAAAGAATAATTAAAGACATGGAGGTAAATGGAATGTGGAATAAAAAGCAGCATGAGTGTCCTGGGTAGAATGTGCCAGTCTGATCTGAGACCTCCTTCCCTCTCTGTGTCTCTTTTTTTTCCATCTCTTCTGTGTGCATCCCCCAAACAAAATCTGATTTTACCACTGGATTTACTGAACATCATTACATTATTTCATAGAATCATAGAATGGTTTGGGTTGGAAGGGACCTTTAAAGATCACCTAGTCAAACTCCCCTCCTAAGGGCAGGGACATCTCTTACCAGATCAGGTTGCTCAAAGCCCTGTCCACCCTGACCTTGAATGCTTCCAGGGATGGGGCATCCACAACTTCTCTGGACAACCTATGCCAGTGTCTCACCACCCTCATCATAAAAAATTTCTTCCTTATGTCCAATCTAAACCTACGCTCTTTCAGTTTAACTCCGTTGCCCCTTGTCACGTCACTACAGGCCCTGGTAAAGAGTCTTTCCCTGTCTTTATAAGCCCCCTTTATGTATTGAAAGGCCACAATAAGGTCTCCCGGGAGCCTTCTCTTCTCCAGTCTGAACAACCCCAACTGTCTTAGCCTTTCTTCACAGGAGAGGTGTTCCAGCCCTCTGACCATTTTTGTGGCCCTCCTCTGGACCCCACTCTAACAGTTCCATGTCTTTCTTGTACTGGGGGTCCCAGAGCTGGACGCAGTACTCCAGGTGGGGTGTCTCATGAGAGCAGAGTAGAGGGCAACAATCGCCTCCCTTGACCTGCTGGTCCTGCTTCTATTTACGCAGCCCAGGATACTATTGGCTTTCTGGGCTGCAAGTGCACATTCCTAGCTGATGTTCAATTTTTCATCCACCAGTACCCCGAAGTCCTTTTCCGCAGGGCTGCTCTCAATCTGTTTGTCCCCCAGCCTGTATTGATATTGGGGATTGCCCTGACCCAGGTGCAGGACCCTGCACTTTGCCTTGTTGAACTTCATGAGGTTCGCATGAGCCCACCCTTCAAGGTCCCTCTGGATGGCAGTCCCTTCCCTTAAGCAAATCAACATCACCACTCAGCTTGGTGTCATCTGCAAACTTGCTGAGGGTGCACTTGATCCCACTATGTCACTGATGAAGACATTGAGTAGTGTTGGTCCCGGTACAGATCCTTGAGGGACACCACTCGTTACTGGTTTCCACTTGGACATTGAGGCATCGACTACAACTCTTTGGACATGACCACCCAGCCAATTCCTTATCCATCTGACAGTCCGTCCATCAAACCCATATCTCCCCAACTCAGAGGTAAGAATGTTGAGCAGGACTGTATCAGAGGCCTTACAGAAGTCCAGGTAGATGACATCCACAGCTCTTCCCTTGTCCAGTGATGCAGTCAGTCAATCATAGAAGGCCACTAGATTAGTCAGGCAAGATTTGCCCGTGGTGAAGCCATGTTGGCTGTCTCTAGTTACCTCCCTGTATTCCATACGTTTCGACATATCTTTCAGGAGGGTCTGTTCCATGATCTGAATATTGATTATTTGATACAGAGGTATCTGCAAAACTAATAATTAAGTTGCAGGTAAAAGAGCTTAATGGAAAAATGTAAGGTGGAGAAGGGACAAGCTATAAAATAAAATGCAGCATAGCTGTTGGGCTATTGGAGGCTTAATAAGGACATTTCTAAAGGATGGACCAGTGTCGTGTTTGAACTTGGTTTAGTATCTTTTATGACCTTGGTATGGGTGGTACTGTGCTGGTAGAGCTCATTGGTAATGCAAAGTTAGGAGATGTGGTGAATGCAAAAAAAATTTGTGCATGTGATGTGTGCTAATAATAGAACTGCTGTTTTCTCATTTTAGTTTGAAGTGATGAAGAAGGAGTAAAACTAGAGACCAGTACTTAATCACAGGTTTATTGCAAGTATGACGAGTCATGAAATGGGGCAAATATGAGACTGTAGTTTTGTAGTGAGGGAAGTATTAATGTCAAGTTTTATGGCATTGATGAAGCTTTATCTGAATACATCCCTGGCAACACCTAGTCAGAGGAAATGAACGCAAATGGGAATGGTGCAAACAAAAAGTTATTAACATAAGTGAAGTAGAATAGCTTGGCTTGTTTATCTTAGCAAAATGAGGACTGAAAGGGGATCTGATTGCTATCTATAAATATATCAGAAGAGGTAAGCACTGGGGAAAAGAAAAGCTACCTAGGCTAAAGGGTAGGATTGGTACAAAAATGAATTGGCACTGAGTGGCTATGAATGTATTTAGATCATTAGAAACTAGTTGAATTTCAAATCTGAATCATGTCAATCTGAACCAACCTTCTAAAAATTATGTGGGCAAAAATAGTTTTAAATTCATCAGATACCATCTTACAAAATGGTTTGTTTCATGTGGGCTTTAGAAGGCTTCTCCTAAGTCATGAGGTTGCAATGTTCTTGAAATTTTGGTAGGACAGTGGTGGTACCTGATTATGTACTTGAGCTAGAAGCCAGTATGTCATGTTACATTCCAAGACATTAGAATAGCTTGACTGAGATATGTATTTAATGGTTTTTTTCTTTGTAAGAAGGGAAGTTTATAAATTTAAAAAACGTATACATAGGAGTAACTGCTCCATATGTGAAGTAAACTTAGTAATTGTAATTCATAGGAGCGTGATGTTGATTTAACATGTTTAACATGTTAACAGTATGATGTTAATATGGCCACTAACTCTAGTAGACCCCATGAAAGTAAAAACTGTTTGGTTTTCAATTTGATTGTCTACTAGACATGTTCCATGTTACAGCTCAAGTTAGAACTCCAGCTATTTCTATAGAAGTGAGCTGACTGGCCCTGGGAAGTGTGGCTGCATTAGCTCAGCTCAGTACTGTGATGTGAAGGTAGTGAGGGAATGGAGTTTGTGATCCTATCTGAGTGACAAGACTGTGACTGAATGCAACTCTTATTTAAAGCAGGTGTTTGTTTTCCTGGGTGACTGTAGGATATGCTGTACTTGGCTTTCAGAGATTTGGGAGATGGAGACCTGTAGTCTGTGCTTCCAGAGAATGAAAGGTCACCCTGAAACTGAGGTGAGCTGTTCATGTCTTTGGGAGGTAGTCCAGTATTAGCTAGACCTGTCTGTAGGAAATTTTAATGTCTGATATATAAGCCTGTTTAGATCGTGCTCTGTGTTATGTGCTGAAGTTGGACACCATCTAACAGTCAAACACCTGAAAGTGTTTGGGTTTTTTTAAAAAAAAAAACTTTCTGGGCTTTTGTCCACACTGGGAGAAGTGTGAAACTGATTTATTTTTAGTTACTTTGTTACATTGTTGGGATACCACTTGCAAGGAAACCAGTGAAAACCACAAGAGCTCTGGTGGTCTGTTTAACTTTGGAGTCTGGCATCTGATAGCCCGTTCTTGGAGCACACTGGGAAAAGCACTAGGTAACAGCTTTTGGACAGGTGTTCTCTGGAAAGACTGATTTTCTATGTGCCACTACAGCTGTCATCTGAGATGATTACAAGTATTCTGATTACAGCTATAGAGTTTGAAGAGTATCTTGTATGTTGCAATTCAGATGAGAAAGGTGTATCCAATTGGAATATTCATATTTGAGGATGCATACATATTTTAAGCTGCTGAATATTTGTATATTTTAAACAGCAGATCTGGGCTTTTCAGCATCACTGAAACCTTTTGTAAGCTATAGCAGGTTAAAATACAAAGCAAGTTTAAAAGGAAAAAGGGAAAAGTTACTTGTTTACTTAGTTCTGTTGTTCAAATCTGCTAGTATTCTTTGAAATCTAAGAGCCTCTGTAATTATCAAATTAATTAGTTATCCTACCTTATGCAAGTAAAGAGAATAGTTGCTCCAGCAGGAAGGGTTTATAACACAGCCCTTACGGACTAAATTGTTAATATTGCATTTGTACTGAAAGATTACTTGTATATATTACTTAATAGTTTCAGGACTTTGGGGATAATTTGCTAGTTTAAATGTTCATGTTTAGCAGTAGTAAAATATTTGTACTGCTCTTGTTATTTCAACAGTGAGAGCACTTTGGGATGAATAATACTTTATCATCAGATTCTTAAGACTTTATCCTAGTAGCATTATGAGCTACCAATTTTAGTATGCTCTTAATTTGTATTTGGCAAGAATAACAATGTAGCCCAATAAAGCTAAATTGCAAGTAAAGAATTCACAGTAATGTGGAGGTTAAGTTTAAGTAACAAACATGCCTTTGATGTTGGTAACATGACAGTTCTTTAGTAATGGCGCTCTTTCAATAGTGAATAGACATATATAACTGAATTGGACTCAGACTGCTAGATTTTAAAGCTTAAGCTAAATACAAGCATTAGTATCTTTGGATGAAGTTATTCCATGTTACACCATCTTTATAAATAGTGGTTTTTGTTGTTGTTGAGGCTAAAGAAACCGTTGTCCATATTTAACATTAAATGCAGGACAATCTCCTTTTAGTCTGTATTTTATCTAATATATAAAGTAGATAATGTTCTCTTTACCAGAATTCATGGTATCGATCTGTGTCTGTACTTTACCGTTGAGATAGGTGCTTATTACGTTTTTACTGTGTTTTTTGGCCACTAACAACATGTTAGTAACAAGCTGGGGTAAATATGAAATTTTGATCCAGAAAGAAAATGTAAGAAAAAAAATTGTTTTATCTGCTTTGAAGTGCCACTGTAATGTATTCCTGTTTTTTCCCTGTCAGAATGGCAGGCAAAAGGTTTCCATTCCCATTTCTCTTACACCAGCCCCCAATAAAGCATGTATGCCAGCATCTGCACAAGCACCTCTAGTAAGCTGTATAGCCATATATAGGCTCTGCTTGCCCCTTTGACAGATGAAGATGAGCTCTTTTAGCATCAAAAAATGGGCATTGTCTTAGCATTTTTTAGAAGGAAAAATCTTTGACAGATACATCATCAGCATAGATGCTGACAGCATGTCATTGTGGGGAGCTCAGATAAAATCTGATGTTACCCATGGTAAACAGTGCTAGCCTAGAATCAGCCTTCAGGAGCTGTGGACATTGAGGTGTGTCAGCTTTCTTATAAAGCCTTTTCTGCATTCTGACATTTTCATGCAGGTTGATGATAAAACTAATAACTATTTGTCAAGTGCCAGGGTAGAATAAGAAGTGAAAGATTCTGTATTATTGCTCTAATATATGGATATCTACCTGAGAGCCATGGTTATTTGTAGGTATTATTAATCTTGCACCTTCATCCACTGATTATTCCTGATCATTCAGACCCCCTGTACTCGGCACTGGTGAGGCCACACCTCGAATACGGTGTTCAGTTTTGGGCTCCTCACTACAAGAAAGACATGGAAGTGCTGGAGCATGTCCAGAGAAGGGCAGTGAAGCTGGTGAGGGGTCTAGAGCAGAAGTCTTCTGAGGAGTGGCTGAGGGAACTGGGGTTGTTTAGCCTGGAGAAAAGGAGGCTCAGGGGAGACCTGAAACTACCTGAAAGGAGGTTGTAGGGAGGTGGGTGTTGGTCTCTTCTGCCAAGGAACAAGCCATAGAACAGGTGGAAATGGCCTCAAGTTGTGCCAGGGGAGGTTTAGATTGGATATTAGGAAAAATTTCTTCCCAGAAAGGGTTGTCAAGCGTTGGAACAGGCTGCCCAGGGAAATGGTTGAGTCACCATCCCTGGAGGTATTTAAAAGACGTGTAGATGTGGTGCTTAGGGATATGGTGTAGTGGTGGACTTGGCAGTGCTAGGTTAACGGTTGGACTTGATGATCTTAAAGGTCTTTTCCAACCTAAATGATTCTATGATTCTATTCTATGAATCTATAATGCTGAAGTATTAATCCATGAAACATAAGCTGTTATGCTTCATAGGCAGTGAATAATTTTAACATAGGCGATTTGTTAGAGTTGGAGTTTTTCTTCCAGTTGAAGAAGGTATTTGAATGGTCATGGTTTGGGTATTTCAAGAGGAAGAAATTATGTTCATTGGCAATGCTTGTTATGGATTCTCTTCAGATTCTTTTCACAGAAGTCTGAATATTAATTTCTGAAAACTAATTTATGGAAATAAACAACATTCCTCTCACTTTCTTTTGTGTCAGCTGTCACCTATGCTTTTTTCAGAAAGTACTATAAAATTCAATTTGGAGCAATTAAGTGCTTTGTGTATATTTTAAGATTAGTTTTCTTACCTGACAGTCAAGGTAGTTTTGTCTTGATACAGAACACTGGTCTTTCTTTTTTAGACATCTTTCCTTGGTGGAAGATGATCAGGTCAGGGAATACTTAAGTAAATTGGACATACTTAAGTCCATGGGCCCTGGTGGAATGCACCCATGAGTGCTGAGGGAGCTGGCTGATGGAGAAACAGGCTGACAGGAACCTCTTGAAGTTCAACAAGGAGAAGTGCAAAGTCCTGCACCTGGGGAGGAACAACCCCCTATGCACCAGTACAGGCTGGATTCTGATCAGCTGGAAAGCAGCTTTGCAGAAAAGGCCTTGGGGGTCCTGGTGGACACCAGGTTGACTGTGAGCCAGCAATGTGCCCTTGCAGCAAAGAAGGCCAATGGTATCCTGGGCTGCAGTAGGAGGAGTGTTGCCAGCAGGTGGAGGGAGGTGATCCTTGCCCTCTGCTTAGCACTGGTGAGGCCACATCTGCAGTGCTGGGTCCAGTTCTGGGCTCCCCACTACGAGAGAGACGTGGACATACTGGAGAGAGTCCAGTGAAGGGCCGCGAAGATGATGAAGGGACTGGAGCATCTCTCCTATGAGGAAAGGCTGAGAGAGCTGGGGCTGTTCAGCCTGGAGAAGAGAAGGCTCAGGGGGATCTTATCAACGTGTACAAATACCCAAAGAGAGGGTGCAAAGAGGATGGAGCCAGGCTCTTTTCAGTGGTGCCCAGTGACAGGACCAGAGGCAATGGGCACAACCTGAAACACAGGAGGTTCCCTCTGAACATCAGGAAACACTTTTTCACTGTGAGGATGACCGAGCACTGGCACAGGTTGCCCAGAGAGGCTGTGGAGTCTCCATCCTTGGAGATATTCAGAAGCTGTCTAGACATGGTCCTGGGCAACGGGCTCTGAGTGTCCCTGCTTGAGCAGGTGGTTTGGCCCAGATGACCTCCGAGGTCCCTTCCAACCTCAACCATTCTGTGATTGCTATGTCAAATGATGGGAAAGAAAAACAATTAAATTTTGGCCTAATTAAAAAATGCTTTATTACATCATATGAATGTAGATTACATGGGGCTATGTTAACTTATTCTTTCTTTATTTCATTGTTACTTCTAATCCTGGCAGAATGACTTGATGGAGATCTTACTCTGTTCCTGTCAGGTCTATCGTAAAAGTCAGTTAAATTGTTCTCAGAATTCATCTTGTTGGATTTATAATATTACTGCTAGTTTTATCCTGCTGACTTTAACTCCTTTCTCATTCATTAGGGCTCAAACTGTCAAATGCAGTACATTATTTTTCTTTGCCTGCCCAACCTGACTTTATTGTTTGCTGAAAGAAATCTACCCTGCCTGAGTTTGTTTTGGTAAAGATGCCTTTAAGTGTACTGTATGTTTCAAGTGCTCTTGGAATTTCAAAGGTGATGAAGCAGTTGTGAAAAAACAGCACCCCACTTAAAGCACATAATCCCAATAGTTTTTGAAGTTAACACTATAACTTACATGTTTTAAGGAGTTTGGATTCCTTTTGCCAGTCTGTGTACTTTTTTATGTGTACTTATATTGTTTTTAGATGTGGCTGAATATATCACACTGGCACAGTAAACTTTAGTTCTGTGCATGAAATAGAGTGCTTTCTGGCAGAATCAGCTTAGGTATTAGCTTTTATAACAGCTACAGTTCAATGTCTTAAATCGAAGAGGACAATATACTTAACACTTAAGCTTTTTCATATAACATGCTGTTGAATATGTTCAATAATGCATGCTCAGTTTTGCACAACTCTGCAAGTTATCTGCCTTCTAATTATCAAAGATTTTACGTAATTTAATAAAATGATAATTTCTTACCCAATTTTAGGTAGAGGTGATATTCTGTGACAGGCTCTGTGTGTACATTATGGCAGCCTTACTAATTTTGAATGGAGCTTCTGGATAACCAAACCTGTCCACTTCTCAGAATTTCTTTAGGTTTGTTCTCTACTGCCAACAACTAGAGATACTGACAGTGATCTCTCACCTTTCCTGGGGGTACCACAGGCTGAGGAGGTTTGTCTAAGCTCTTCCTTGCCACTCTAGAAAGGCATATTCACGTCATCATTTTTTCCCTTATGTTTGGCCATCCCAGGAGGTAGAAGGATGACTTTTGGAGCTGAGGACCTGAAGGAGACCTGAATTTGAAGAGAAGATGACACGGTTGGTCAAAAAGATCTCTGTACAGGTCCTTCCTGTCCAGTAAAACATAGTATTTCGGTTTTATTGCAGTGCAACTGGCAAGCTTGTGGCAAGCTGGGAAACTTGGCACTGTGTTTCAGCAGTGGAAACTGGCTCTGCAGAATCTGTGTCATTTCTTCCTGCCCACTAGTTGCTGTAGTCTGAGATGTGTAGTTGCCAGAGGCAACCCCGGTATTAATGTTGCAGTGGCAGCACTGTAAGATTGCTGGAATAGAAATTCAGTACATAATGTTTTTGGAGATATCTAGTATTTCTGACTGTGATTAGGCAGGTGTCTGTCATTCCTCTCTTAAGGCCCTCGTAAGTCAAAAAGACAGGAAAAATCTCGGCATGGATTGTCACTGCTCCATTCAAAACAGTTGGAATAACCTGGCACTCTCACAACTTTTATTCTAGGAAGATGCTGTAATTGGTGTCTTGAATTTACACTAAGTGGGTTGCTGAACTCCCTGTCCCCTTTAAAGTAGCTCTGACTCCCAGAGGTTGTTAGGTTGAAATTACAGGTTTATAAAGCAATGATTTCTTGTCATTAGACATCATAGTTACATCAGTATAGCTTGAGGATTTTATTAGTTAAATTACCACAGCTTCTGAAAACCCTAGTTGCAGATCCAGAAGTCCATTGTCCTATGTTGTACAAATATAAGATACAAGATACTCTTAAGCAGTTTATGGTGGAAGTATTGGGCAAACAACAGTAGATGAGTACTCATGAGGTATTTTGTGTGGTGGGTACAGTTAGACATGAGCCTGTCTGAGGTTTAAGTGCCCAAATAAAAACCAGTTTTGGCCTGGGTGTCATGCAAGCAGTGAGGGAGATGTTCTTTTTGAGAGTATAATGCTGTCCTAGTGTAGCTGTATGTTTTCTGAGATGAAGTTGGCATGCATTTGTCCATCTTGGTGCATGTGCAGAATGTCTGTGTCCATCTTTGCCCGTTCTTTTCCTTGTTTAGGTGCGGTCTGTGCAGTATGGTCTAAAACGTTTCTCCTTCCCGGTTCTCCTTCTCCCCCCACTTCTCTTGTTTTTCTCAAGGAACAATCACGATTTAGGCTTTTGCACTCAGGCTGTTAGTGCCAGGTTGTACTTTATTTCCCCACTCCCCCAAGGGTAGTGGTATTTATGTTTGTGTGAATGGGTACTCCAAAATCTTCTGCTGCTGCTGCATGGTTTCTTTTTTGAAGGATATGTCATGCTAATTTAGATTGTGTGGCTCCTCTGAATGGTAATAGATATTTTTTTCTGATTTACTGTCCTTGTGTCTGCTCCTGCCTGTCCGTGCTCAGATCAGTGCTGTCTGTCAGTATGCCACTAAACTACTAAAATAGCTGGGTTCTGCAGGAACAGTGAAATTTAATCGTCTTTTCCTTTTGTGCACCAGTTTGTTACCAGCTATTTATTAAATCTGATGGTTGTGAGCCTCGAGAGGCTTCATACAGCTTTTCTTCTTTAAACCTTTTAGAAAGCAGGTGAAAGGTAAAGCTGTCAGAAGAGTGCTCTAGGCCTTGAAAGAGATTTCAGTCCACTCTAAAAGAAATGTCTGATACTAAAAAATGTCCCTGAGCTAAAGGCTTTTTTTTGGGAAGTATCCAGGAAATGCAAAGGAGGTCACTGCATTCATGTACCTGGGGAACAAAAGCAGATTTTTTTTTAATTATCAGTGGTGTTACAACTGACAGTAAATATCAGAATAATTTTAAGAGTATTTTGAATCCTATCTCATCATTATGCACTTTGAGGAGGCAGGCATGAGGGGACCTTTCATGTCTCAAAAGAAACAGAACATCTTTTTTTTTTAAGTTCAAGAAACAGTTTATCATCAGTTTATAAATTCACTGCTTCTTTGTCTTGAAATAAACTATTTTTGAATAGTATAGGTCCTTTTCTTGATGCCTGTGCCTTTCAAAAGGAGCCTCTGAACTGAGCCTTTTTTTCCTTTGAGCAGAATTTCCTTAGTAATAGTAGTTGAGAAGATTGAGAAGCACAGCTTCTCAGGCTATCTAGAATTGCAATTAAAAAAAAAGGAACTCACACCTTTGAAAGCCAGATTCAAGGTGCTGTATGCTGCTGGGCACTGCAAAGGCAATGCCTAGGTGACTATTAATAAAACTCCCAGAATAACTTCCTCAAAAATGTTTGTGTAGCTCGAAAAAAAATAAATGTTTGGTCATTTCTGAGTGTATCAGCAGTCTTAGATTTAGAGGAGTATTCAGCTGCTGGATTTTAGTTCAGCTTGTGGTATGGGTGATGTGAGTTATTTTTATCACACTCTATATGTAAATGCAACTGGATCCTGCAAGAACCATCAAGAGGCAAGTGGCAGGAAACTTTGAAGTAGTTTTGTTAATCTTCCTCTTGGGGGCTGTGTCAAATTTGCTTGGATTGAGAGGGTGACTGTTTCGTCCGCCATATAAAGCCAGATTAGAAATGAAGTTTCAGATAAGTAATACCAGTTTCTATTTTCTCAAAAGAGTCTCGTCGAATGTAAACCTAGCTCATGTATCTTAATCTACATCTCGATATTGTGGTTCTCAGTAATTCCTATTTTAGTCCTTTATTGATTTGTATCTTGGTGTGTTGTGTCAAGACTCTGTTTAGTACTCTCTCAAAATCAAGGATTTGGAATGAGAGAGAGTTATAGAAACAAAGACATCGGTCAGATAGTGAGCCCTCTAGCGTAGTAACATGTTTGATAGCGGTCAGTACCATTTCCTTCAGAGTAGTCCAGACACCTCTGTGGAATAAGGTGTTCAGAAAAGAATTGACTTTCGTCTCATGCCATTAGTGGTTTTGTTGTACTGATGTTGTTCACATCGTGTATATTTTTCATTCAATTTAATCTAAAGTTTGCTTTCTTTGTGGTTTTTTTTAACTGGAAAAGTAGTTGTCATGTTTTCAATGCTGATGGAAATTATCTTGTAGTAATTTAATGTGTAATTTTTAAAGAATGATAAAGAAGGTTCTTACAAGTTAATGTACACATTAAATATTGAATAAATTTCATGTTCATATGAAATTCCATTTTCTAAGTTACATTCTTTTAGTGCCCGTGCAGTCTTGCTTTCAGATGACACAAGCATAAGGGAGATTAACACAGCTCAGAACACTGTGAACCTTACTTGCTTTTCGTGCTGTTACTGTATGGCATCACATGGAGGTGATCTCTGTTGGAAGACGTGCTTTTGCAGCTTGACATTGAAATTATGCCTCTTGTCCAGTCCGGTCTTGGGGGCAATTCCTGTCCTGATGGTTTAACGTAAACACAGCTTAGAGAATGCACTGTGTTGAATACATAAACATGGCAACTACAACTTGTTTTCTGTGGATCAGTTGGAGTATATGCATAAACAGAGTATCATCTCTCTTGCCTATTTTGAGTTTAAAAGACGAGGTTGATGTCTGTTTCTGTCAAGTCTATAGGAGCTCAGAAGTGCAACAGAAGTTGAAATCTCAAGAGCGGTTAGTATGTTTCAGTATCACAGTGTTTTCTTTCTTTAAACATTTGAAAGAGTTCCAAAGTATGTGTTGCTTCTATTCCTAAAGAAAAATCCAGCAAAATTTACTTTTGCATATGCCCATTACTGTCTAGGTATTTAAAATGTTAAGAATGATTTGGTAACATTAGCATATGTATATATGAACTTTTTGCGCCAACAGCTTGAGTCTGTCGTACTATTTAAGAGTTATTTGTTCATTGCTGTAATGTATATTATTATAACTAAGGTGATGGAGCGTGCTTTGCATGTGACAGTATATGTGCTTAACAGATGTATGACTTAACCTGCTTTTAGAAGTTTGTTGCCATCAAGTTATATTTTAACAGTAATTTGGACCGTATAAACAGATTTCCAGAGATACATGCATATTTAAAAAAAACAACCCTTTTTTCAGGTCCCTTTACGGATGTAGTAACTACAAATCTTAAACTACGAAATCCATCAGATAGAAAAGTATGCTTCAAAGTGAAGACCACAGCGCCTCGTCGATACTGTGTGAGGCCGAACAGTGGAATTATTGACCCAGGATCGTCTGTAATTGTTTCAGGTAAAAACAAATATATGCAGTTGTAGGTTTTTAGGCCATTCATGAAGTTCTCTAATGCTTGATCTCAGAGGCTGTTTGAAGTATGTCAGCTTTTAAAAAAGATTTTTTTGAAAATAACTGTTTCCCTTCTTTAGTGCAATGTCAACTTGATGTAGAGCTGCAATGATACATGAAAAATCCTCCACGCAGAAATACTTGCCATTTGTCACCTTTATCTGCAGCTGTCTGAAAGGAGGAAAAGAAAGTTGGCAATGGGCAGTGACATTAACAGTACCTTTGCTTCAGACTTATATTCATGCTTATATCTTGAAGTAGGGCATTGCTTGGCTGCTGTGATGTGTTTAAAGTTTAACATTTGACAGTTCATTGCATTAAAAAAAAATAATAATTCATTCACAATTGTAGACTACTTGTTTTGACCATAGTATTGGTCCCTGAACTATATTGTTTCATAATTCTTCCATTTACCACAGTAGTATATGTTAAGTGGCAATCATTAAATTGCTTTTAAAAAATTATATTTTCTCTTATTTTAGGTAGGTGGAGCAGTTTGTAGCCCTTAAATTTGAAAAATCTAGTACGTTTCACTATAGAGATACTCTCTCCTTACTCTGTTTTTGTTTTTTGGGTGAGAGGATTAAAAAAAGAATCGTTACTTTTCAGTAGAGTGTGAGCCCTGAAGCCAGACAATTTTTTTTTTTTCCCATGAAACTCTGTGTAGGTTTGGCGTACATACTTCATTCTGACAATCTGCAGAATTTTGATAGCTGGATGTATAATGGTCTAATCCTATACTGGACTGTACTATGTCAAAAAGACCACGTGTTAGTAATCGTGGGAGTAGACATTCTCAAGAAAGTGGGAAAAGACTAGGTATCAGCCTTCTGATTTGGTAAATGATTTTCATAGGTCATTCTCCTAATCATTTTGAGGTAGGAATCTCCAGAATAAAGACGATTCTCAAACCAGTGACTGTAAGAGGTGAGAAACTCTTTATTTCTCTGGACCTACCATATTTCCCAACTTGGAGAGGGGAATCACCTTTTTATAGGCTGTGATCTTAAAGGTTGTAGAGATCACAGGCAATACAGGTGTGAGGTCCTAGATCTCCTAAGTCTAGAAAGCTGATTTTTGTAGAACCCCTGGAGAGCTGTAGCAAACCAATAATAAGGAGGGGGGTCATCAGAACTGCTACCTTGCACTTCTGGGGGGCAGACTCTGGCCTGTTTAGGAGACTGGTTGACAGAGTCCCTTGGGAGGCAGTCCTGAAGAGCAAAGGAGTCCAGGAAGGCTGGACATTCTTCAAGAAGGAAATCTTAAAGGCACAGGAGCAGGCTGTCCCCATGTGCCGAAAGACAAGCCAGCAGGGAAGAAGACCAGCCTGTTTGAACAGAGAGCTTTGGCTGGAACTCAGGAAAAAAAGGAGAGTTTATGACCTTTGGAAGAAGGGGCAGGCAACTCAGGAGAACTACAAGGATGTCGTGAGGTTATGCAGGGAGAAAATTAGAAGGGCCAAAGCCCAACTAGAACTTAATCTGGCTACTGCCATAAAAGGCAATTAAAAATGTTTCTATAAATACGTTAGCAACAAAAGGAGGGCTAGGGAGAATCTCCATCCTTTATTGGATGTGGGGGGAAACATAGTGACAAAGGATGAGGAAAAGGCTGAGGTCCTTAATGCCTTATTTGCCTCAGTCTTTACTAGTAAGACCAGTTGTTCCCCAGGTACTCAACCCCCTGAGCTGGAAGACAGGGACAGGGAACAGAATGAAGCCCCTATAATCCAAGGGGAAATGGTTAGCAACCTGCTACACCACTTAGGCACACGCAGGTCTATGGGGCTGGATGGGATACACCCAAGGGTCCTGAGGGAGCTGGCAGAAGTGCTCACCAAGCTGCTTTCAATGCTTTATCAGCAGTCCTGGCTAACCGGGGAGGTCCCAGTTGACTGGAGGTTACCAAATATGACGCCCATCTGCAAGAAGGGCCAGAAGGAGGATCTGGGGAACTACAGGCCTGTCAGTCTGACCTTGGTGCCGGGGAAGGTTATGGAGCAGATCACCCTGAGTGCCATCACATGGCACATACAGGACAACCAGGTGATCAGGCTCAGTCAGCGTGGGTTTATGAAAGGCAGGTCCTGCTTGACTAACCTGATCTCCTTCTGTGACAAGGTGACCCGCTTAGTGGATGAGGGAGAAAGGCTGTGGATGTTGTCTACCTAGACGTTAGTAAAGCCTTTTACACCATTTCCCACAGCATTCTTCTGGAGAAACTGGTTGCTCATGGCTTGAATTGGTGTACTCTTCGCTGGGGAGAAAAACTGGCTGGGTGGCTGGGCCCAAAGAGTTGTGGTGAATGGAGTTAAATCCACTTGGCAGCCGATCACAAGTGGCATTCCCCAGGGCTTGGTATTAGGGCCAGTTCTGTTTAATATCTTTATCAATGATCTGGACGAGGGTATCGAGTGCACCCTCAGTAAGTTTGCAGATGACACCAAGTTGTGTGGGAGTGTTGATCTGCTTGAGGGTAGGAAGGCTCTACAGAGGGATCTGGACAGGCTGGATTGATAGGCTGAGGCCAATTGCATGAGGTTCAACAAGGCTGTGTCAGGTCCTGCAGTAGGGTCACAATAACCCCATGCAATGCTACAGGCTTGGGGAAGAGTGGCTGGAAAGCTGCCCAGCAGAAAGGGACCTGGGGGCGTTGGTCGATAGGCAACTGAATATGATCCAGCAGTGTGCCCAGGTGGCCAAGAAGGCCAATGGCATCCTGGCTTGTATCAGAAATAGCGTGGCCAGTAGAACTAGGGAAGTGGTCATCTCCCTGTACTTGGCACTGGTGAGTCTGCACCTCGAATACTGTGTTCAGTTTTGGGCCCCTCACTACAAGAGAGACATGGAGGTGCTGGAGCGTGTCCAGAGAAGGGCAACGAAGCTGGTGAAGGGTCTAGAGCACAAGTCTTCTGAGGAGCAGCTGAGAGAACTGGGGTTGTTTAGCCTGGAGAAAAGGAGGCTCAGGGGAGACCTGAAACTACCTGAAAGGAGGTTGTAGGGAGGTGGGTGTTGGTCTCTTCTGCCAAGGAACAAGCCATAGAACAGGTGGAAATGGCCTCAAGTTGTGCCAGGGGAGGTTTAGATTGGATATTAGGAAAAATTTCTTCCCAGAAAGGGTTGTCAAGCGTTGGAACAGGCTGCCCAGGGAAATGGTTGAGTCACCATCCCTGGAGGTATTTAAAAGACGTGTAGATGTGGTGCTTAGGGATATGGTGTAGTGGTGGACTTGGCAGTGCTAGGTTAACGGTTGGACTTGATGATCTTAAAGGTCTTTTCCAACCTAAATGATTGTATGATTCTATAATATGGTCTGTAGAATGTGACCCTTTAAAACTTCAGTATTGCTTACCATGGACGGTCCAGCATCTTGTGGATGAAAGATCATTTTACTGAGAATTGGTTCAAGATTCAAGTAGTCAAAAGCCTACTTTATTTCCGTCTTCAACTTTGACTTACGGCCATTTCGTCTTAACTGTGTGTTTGATCTGGTATCGGGGATCTTTCCTGTGGGTAGTCATACATCATGATCAAGATACTGCTGGACTTTCTCTTCAGGGAATTGAATAGATTGAAGTATTCAGTTTGCCTATTGTAAAGTGTGTTTTCATAATTACAAATAATCCTTTTAATGCTTTGAATATTTCAGTTTTTTAAATAAGGCAATACTGGAGCTGTATACAATATTTCAGCTTCAGGTTCACCAACAAAGGGAAACAGTATCATACTGCTTGACTCTTCAGTTTGCATAGCAGGAAATCTTTGATATCCCTTTTTCTCATGCAGTTATTCAGCTACAGTGACCCCAAGATGCTTTCATGTGCAGTTGTTTAGTTATAGTGACTCCACAGTGCTTTTCAGAATGAAGTTCCCCTCCCCAAAGTGTCAGCTTCATCTTTTTGTTTTTAAGCATATTATTTCTTTTGGGTCACTTAGTAAGCCAAGTGCGCAGATAATTTTTCTAGTGACCCACTTAGTTATCTCATCAGTCTCTCAACTGAATGTTTTCAGTGCTGACTCATCTTTCATATAGTTAAAAATAGATTTCTCTCATGTTGTTGTGCAGAGAGAAATCACTATAGGATACCATGGGCTGAAACTGTGTTCAAAACTAAATGTTGAGATAGCGTTAGCTGCCTTCAGACTGTATAGTGCATCGTGCTAATTCAGAGCCAAGACAGTTTTTAAATTCGTTGGTGGGAGATGTGATTTAACAGTAATTTTAAGGAAGTCCCTGGGCATTTTGTTTATCATTCAGTTGTGAATCACTAGGTAACCTTCTTCAGCCATGTTCATACATTTTTTCCAAAAATACTAATTTGGTAAGACCTGTTTTTCTTTACCTTGATGCCCTAAATTAACTATTTATTATTGTGTCATGTATTGCTTATTGTTAACTTGTTAACAACTGCTTGTTGATTTTTCTTTTTAGAATATAGCATGTTACTCTTCTTCATTCACAACTTGTTACTGTTACTTGTAACTGTTCTTTCTTCTGGTTTTCAGACCCCTTTAAGATTTATTTTGTGGAGATAAAGCCCTCCTGTGTAGAAAACCTAAGCCTATTAACAAGAGGCTTGCTTTCATAACTATTTGTTGCAATTCCCCTGTAAGTGATCTTTGGACTACTCAGGGATTCCAAGAACATGTTGAAAACTCTGCCTTTGTATATTCATGAGGTTTTCCATGATTACTTAAAACTGTCAAGAGCTTGAAGAGCTCTTTGAACTTGCGAATTGTCTTTTTCTGCTGCTTTTCAATTCAGTCAGATTTTTAGCTGTTACCGAGTGGTCAAAGAACATAGTTATTTAACTAGTTATCCAAGGATTCTGCCAGCATGTGAAGAAGTTCTCTGGTGATGGAAAGCTGGTTTTGCTATCTTTCAAGTTACTCCATCTGTTCCCTTGGCTTTAGGAAACTGAATACTGCATGCTATTCAGTAGTCTGTTGATGGAACAATTCTTAGAGGTAATTTGCTATAGCATCCATACCTGGAAGAAGCATTTAGTTTGATCAGTTATCTTTTGGACCACAGTGAGACAAATGATTAAGGGAAGCTGACTTTTAAACCTTTCCAAATAGAATTGCTTGAAAGCATTGCAAATACTGCAGTTCCTTTATATGCTTTATTTATGAAATATATCTGATTCAAATTACTCACTTATCCTTTGATTATGCTGTATGTAACATTTAAGGCAAAAAAAAAAAGAGATAACCATCCTGTAGCAAACACCTGCAACTTGTAACTAGTATTTAAGGGCTAAAGTTAGGTGGCAGTGTAATTAAATTTAGAAGTAAGTTTTTTTTCATAGGTACTAGTGACTTTGGAAAGGCCAAGTTAGTAATTTTGATACTGTACTTATATATATAAAATACTAATATATATTTATTTTATATTTATATATATGTATTTTATAATTATACAGTATATAAATTTTATATATATATATATACACACTAGTATTTTATAAACTAATGCAGTTCAGTCCTACCATGAAGAATTTACTCTCTGTGTGAAGGGATGCATGTTGAACTATATATCTAACGAAGATTCAGAATTGTGGAAAATGTAATTGAATAGTTGAAAACTGTAGCAGTATCAAAGTCTACAGACTGAATTGGTTTAGAATATATGGGAAGGTTGTTCAGAGCATACAATGTGTTTTTCTAGCTAAATCAGTATTTCTGCTACAGCTTTTTCATTGCTGTAAAATAGGTAAATATACAGATACCTGTTGATAGGACTCCATAAGTGTAATTCTTGGGGTTTTTTTTTAATCTTTATCTGAAACTACTTCAGCTCTCTTTTTAATTTTGTATAAAGATATACTGAACTGGAATTCCCATTCTGTGGAAGACAAGTGTATGTACACTGTCAAATCATTTATCTCTACAGCTCACTCATGAGTCCTCATCCTCTTGTAGAGCAAGTTGCAGGTGTACTCACATACACATATTTAAATATAATTCGT
Source organism: Ciconia boyciana (assembly GCF_034638445.1). Lineage (NCBI taxonomy): Eukaryota > Metazoa > Chordata > Aves > Ciconiiformes > Ciconiidae > Ciconia > Ciconia boyciana. The sequence continues at coordinate 57,249,202 of NC_132935.1, forward strand.
GTGGTCCTGTACTCCCATCTGGAGTAAGGCAACTAATTGTCTCTGAAAGGAGACGAGGGGGCTAACATGGTAGTTTGTTTCAGGGTCCACTCCAGGCAGACAGTATGGTTGGAGGTAGACTCTGCTGGTTGTGTATCCATCCCTCTGCTTCAGTAGTCCCCCAACACTACCATAACAAACCTTGTGTATTCAGGTATTTCTGCAGACCCTTATATTATGCCCCTGGATATGCAACTATATCCTGTAAAAGTTCTAATCTCCTGGTCTGTATTCTAGACATCATGTTATTTCAGTCCCTTTGAACTAAAGAAACCACACACAAAATAGTGATGCCAGGGTGACCTGTACAACCTCTATGTGGTGTAAAAACATACAGTCTGCTCGTGGATGGCCTTGTACAACTTGGGTGGATGAAGGTACTGTGCTTCTGTAATTAAAGCTTTATTTTAAAAGTATTGTAGTGCTGTAGAAATAATGGAGGCTATAAATACTGTCAGTGATGTATTTTTTTTTTCACTGAGCTTGTGCACGCTTCAAAATAATAACTTGAGAAACATGAGTTTCTGTTCTTGACCAACAGGGTTTTCAACTTTGGAAAGCTGAAAGTACAGTAAAAAGGTTGTCATTCAGAAAGTGTGAACCGCCTGCATACTCTGCCTCTGGTACTTGTAGTACAAACCATGTTGTGTCAGAAACATCTGATTTGATCCAGAAGGTTTTTTTGTTTTTTTTTTTTTTTTTTTAAAAATCTGCATTACAGTGTGTTGAAAGCTGAAAATGCAGTGAGAAAATATGTAAGATAAAATGCAGGTATTAGGAGTTTTATTTTAATGTTTCACTTAAAGCTGCCTTTATAGGGAATTTGATTTTGAATCCCATCCCTCTTTCTTTACTGGTAAAATGTGGTGGAGGCCCAAAACCTGCCACAGAATTCAAGTGTGTACCTGGATTTTGGAGTACTTTTGGACAAATGTTAACTGTTAGACTGGAGTTACGTTTAAGAATGTTAAAACCTGAGTAAAATCTGTTGTGTAGTTATTACATAACTAATCACTGTAAATTTATTTTTAAAGAGCTCAATTTGAAAGGGTTTTAAAGATGTATTATTAGAGCCCCAGGCAGATTTACCTCCTATAATAACTGTAGTTTGAATGAAGTATTTTAGTAGTTTTGCTCCCAGCTTAGATTAATATACCTTTAGAAGTCAGTTGAACTTGCCCCAGTGCTTGGTGGTCTACCTAATGTAGGATCTCTCTTTTTTCCCTAAGTAACTATCATAATGTATGCTACAATTCTTTAACTTTGCATTCACTTAATCATAAAATGTATTTATTCCAAAGGAAATTCCTGTGGGGTTTTCTTGGGGTTTTTTTTGTCTGTCTTACAGGATCTGTTTGTTCATGTTTGTATATGAAATGCCTTTTAGCTATAGTAATTAAGAAATAATCATGTCAGATACACCAGACTCTGAAAAACTTCAAGATCTTTCCTCTCAGTACCTGTTGCTACAGTGTAGATCTGCTCTATTTTCAACACCGCATTTGCCTTTTAACTTTCAGTGTCTGTTCAGTGAGAAGCAAATCTAAAGTGGATAGCATGCTTGTTACAGTGATTAGCTGAAGAATCACAGTTTTATGCTTTTTTTTTTTTCTTCTTTTGAACAGTAATGCTGCAGCCTTTTGACTATGACCCAAATGAGAAGAGTAAACACAAGTTTATGGTACAAACAACCTATGCACCACCAAATATTTCAGATATGGAGGCAGTGGTAAGTAAAAATGGGATTAAATGACTGTTGTGGGGTTTTTTTTTTTCCCCCTTAAAAATTTCAGGCTTAAGTGTAAATGAATCATGTTTTTGCAATTTTTTTTGGAGAATAATTGTTTTTTTCTCTGAACAAGTATGACTTCCATATGTGATTCAGGGTTTTTAATACTGCATACAAGCTCAGTTCTTAGAACTTGCCTGATGAACTGGTTGAATGGAAATAGTAGTGAATCTAAGGTAAGGTCAGTTTGGTGTTAAAATATGGGCATGTTGTACCTTATATGCACCTAATCTGAAGGGGATAAACAGATTGTATTTGAAGGAATCAAGAGTATATTTAAACAACAAGCCTGAAGCTGTATGAAATGGGCGCATTTGGTCTGAAAAGTGTTTAAGTGAAATGTTGAATGGGATTATAATGAATTGAAACATTTGGAAGACTAAGATATGTTTCTCTGCAAGACACCAAGTGGCTAAACACAGCACAAATGATAGATTTATTTTCTGTTTTAATAGAACATGTAGATTCAGTTCTTAGGCAGGATTGGTCTGATGAAAGATCCAGAAAGAAGGTATTTAGGTTTGTGCTTGTTAGTTCAGGAGTAAAGACACCTGTTCCTGACGTTACAAGCTGGCAGCAATGGAAGGAAGCCTTCAGTTCACGCCCTTTAGGCTGTACGTGGACTCCCATAAGCATGTATATTAAGGCAGAGGGGAATGATGCACAGCCTTCTGTCTCTAGAGAATGTTTTAAGGAATGCCTGAGTTTACACAGGTATGTTCAATGTTCACTCAAGGCAGAGGAGGAGAGGGGAAACAAAGGATAAAGATGAGGTTTTACAAATCACTGAAATCCACTAGACATCTGCAGGTTTAGGCTCTGTCCCCTTATATGAAGGCAAACACTACTGTGGCATCACTCTTCACTGGAAACAGTGGAAAACCTTTCAGATTTTGTTAAGCTTTTGAGACATGTAACTAGAAAATGAGCATCTGTCTTCCATGTTGGTCTGGTTTACTTTTTCTTAATATGCTCTGATAGCTGTTGGTTATGTGTGGTAAGTGAAGCGTAACTATTTGGTGAGGATATAAAAATCCACTTTAGAAATACCTTTCAAATAACTGCTTTCTCAGTGTGTTGAAGTATAGAATACTGAGAAACAGATCTTGCAGAAAATCGTTAATTGTAGTTACAAGTTACTGTACGACTAATGCCACTGGACCCACCCCTCCAAAAAAAAAGGAAAGATGTTATGAAAAGCCTGCATATTGTAGTCTGTAAGACCTGCAATTCTAAGGTAACTTCAGAGGACCTATTGTTGGAAAAATTGCCGCAGACTTCAGATCAGTCTCTGAGCCTAAAGATTTAAGGCAACTACATGAAGTGTATGCTTTGAAAGTTAGTTGTCAGTTGAGCAGAGAGATTCCAGCATACTTCACAATTATTTAAATATATTGATAACCATTAGAATTTAAAATGTTTTTTATAAACAGCTTTGAAAAATTCTCTAGGTCCAGATTGTAATGTATTATGCAGTAAAAGGAGGAAGTGGTTAAAAATCTAAAATATGAAGAACTAAAGAAATTTACTCTGGAACTAAATATAGAGTCAGTAAAAGGTGTCCTTCAATTTTGTTTAAAATTGATGCTTCAAAGATGGGGACACAAGAAGTACATTTACCAGGAAGTGATAGGGCTAGAACCTTGTTCTTAAACCGACTCAGATGGTACTTGTTCCTCATTGTGTGTTAATGGAACTGCTGTATTGTCCCCTCACTATCCCCTACAAACCTCTGGATCCATCCTTGCATTCAATTTACTAATTTCCATTTGCAGACTTAATTAACCATTTCTAGCTTTCATTGCTTCTCAGTAGTCAACATGAACAAAAAAACATTTTTCAGAAGCAAGTCTGAAAATTGCAGCTAGGGTAAGGACAGTACCCAGCTATATAGGAGTCAAGTACTAAGAGCAAGCTTATGAACTGTTCAGATGTTTGCATGAGTCTAGCACGTTAAGTAACTATATTAATTGTTGTCTTAGTGGAAAGAAGCAAAACCTGATGAGTTAATGGACTCCAAATTGAGATGTGTGTTTGAAATGCCCAATGAAAATGATAAACTGGTAAGTAAGAAAAGGGTAAGAAACTGTCATACGCTGACTGATAGGATCTCATGGAAATTTGTTTTGAATTTTTTTAAACCAAATTGATTTGTTGATTAAATTGATTGTAGGATTTTGTACTAAATCAGACAGGAGGGGTGTTCAGTATATAACTTTTCAAGGATTCATAGAACAGCCCAGGTTGAAAGGGACCTTGAAATACCATCTGGTTCCAACCTTTCATCGGAAAGGGAGCACCCTGTCCAACTACGTCTTAACCTCCAGCAATGGAGACTAGTGCCAAAAATTATTATCCTTTCGTTATTGTTATTATTGATTTGCTTTAGCATTTTATTGCTGTCAGATTAAAAAAAAAGAGAATCTTCAGTACTGCATACAGTGAAAAGTGAAGTGATATCTTCATAAGTATTGACTGTACATAATATTTGTATTTTTCTCAGTAGCAGTGTAGGGTTGCAAACCCCTTCTTTAGCAGTTGATTTAGTCAATCGCTGAAACCTGGCAATGAGAAATCTGTCAAGTCCTGAGGGTAAGCCTCACCTGCCACCTCAGGATATACCTGCACCAGGACACAAGTATTTCACTCCAGTCAGCAACAACTTTCTTCAGAGGCCTACTAGTCATAGCCAGAAGATAGACACAAAGAAACCAGTCAGTGAGGTCAAACAGCAGAAGGAGGTTTGTTCCAGGAAGATAAGTCTTAGGTCTCTAGTGAAGTTTCAGTTCTACTAAAGGAATTCAGTTCAGCTAGCAAACCAATTAAAAAAGCAACAGATCCTGATCTGTTTACTCATGATATAAATATGTTGGTCTTTTTAAATCTAGTTAGGAGTACCTGTGTGGAGTAGCAGGATCTGGCTCTTATGCTATCCATGGCTGCATTGCAAAAAATGTAAAATGCAAGTAGATGCTGCAGACCAAATAACTGCTACTTGCATAGGAACTAAATAAATTCTTGCATCCTTTTTTAGGGGCTTTGTTATTACATAGATGTGTTTACCTTTTAATAGGTTTTCTGTTGCATTTAGTACTTACCTTGGACTACTTTGGTTATGAAAGATGCAGTATGGTGGTGGTCTAAATGACATAGCTGTGTAGCCAAGCAAGTAGGAATACAGAAGCCTAAATCTGAATATGAGCTGTTTCTGAGTGTATTGCTATATGAATGCTATGTTTTTACAGATGGTAACCTGGGCTATACAGTTGAATCCATTGTGTTATTAATGGCTACTGAAGATCATTGTATATTTTGAGCAGAGCTGTGGGAACTAGATTTTTAATCTTATTTTTGGCTTTTTCACAGCTTTTTATGTGACTTTTCACTTGTATTCAAAATTAGTAATGTATATTTCGGCGATGCTTTGAGACTTCAAATTCTATGTTTGTGCAATACTTTATTTTCCTTCAGTAAGAGGTGCTATAGGTGCAAAATATTTGTGCCATACATACTTCATATTAGTTTGTGACGCAACCTGTTTTCTTTCTACTTTGTTTTGTTTCTAACTATTGCAGAGTTACTTTCTTCCCTTCCCCCCCCCCCCCAAGTTCAAATGCTGTTTGGTATATTTTATGCCGTCTTGGATGCCTGCTGGGTCAGTGTTAAGCAGCTAAAGTATTAATTTTTGTCTCAGTAGCATGTACCAAATGTAAACAGTGCAATCTTCTCTTGCTTTTTAATATTTGAGGTAATCAGAATTGAACTGATAACAGAAGTCTTTGTTCAGATTACTGTAAATATAAACTTCATTAAACTATATTAGTAGCTGGGTTGTTTCAATTTTAAGCTGTGGATGATTTTTCTTTAGGTAAGTAAAATTCTCAAGTCATTCTTAATATTTGTAGAATGATATAGATGCAAGCAAACCCGCCCCAGTACTGAATACATCTAAGCAGGATGGACCGATGCCAAAAGCACATAGTGTTTCACTTAACGATACTGAAACAAGGAAACTAGTGGAGGAGTGCAAAAGACTTCAAGCAGAGATTATGAAGCTGACGGATGAAAATCGGCTCCTGAGAGTAAGTTCTGCTTCCATGTTTATATTGAAGTGGCTTCACTCTTCTTGATTGAAAGGTCTGGTTTGTAATTAGGCCAATAGAGGTGTATTCCAGAAAGTAGATACAACTGTAAGAATGTCAAGATTGATTTTTAATATGATTTTACTGTCCTGTATATACTGTATATTTTGAACTTCTCAGTGATTGACTTTGTGATTGTCATGGATGAGATACTGAAGCTACATAATTTTCTTCTTAAATGAAATGGTCCTATTTAAGGTAGCCTTAGTTACTTTAAGTCTAAATCAGAGACACCGAATTAGTAGCTTTTAATAAAAGTGCATTATTATTCACTAAGAATGAATAAATGAGATCCAAAGCGGTAACATTCTGTATCACAAACTGTTAGTGAATAAGAACAAATGTTTGGCCAGAGGAGGTAAGCAAACACTACTTTTCAGTACCTTTATGTAAAAGTGCCATTTCAGTAACCTGTAACATGACTTTGTGTGATTTTTGTATATATTTGCTTTTGGGTATCTGACAATTTCATTGGCCATGGTAGCCTTTTAAAGAACCATGGAATAAGGATGTCTCCACACCTGTAATTCTGATGACATTGGAACATTTGGAGAAACACTACACAAAGGAGTTGTTTCTCCTTAACAATGAGGAATTACTGCTATTTAATTGACACATAGTAAGTAAAAGCAGGATTCTTCGTTGTGCCTAGCAAGAATTTCAGAATCTTTCTTAACCAGAGCATGGAGAGAGACTAGTGGACTACCTGTCCTTATCTGAAATATTACGGTTTGCTGTGCTCATATTTTGGATTTTGGTGTGGTGTAATGTTGTGGGTTTGTTTTGGTTTTTTTTGTAACTTTATTTAAATGTCCACCAGTAAATTTGGCCTTTGAGTTCAGTTTTAACAACTCTAAAGAAGATGCGTTCATAAATTTTTTTCCATCTGTGTTTTTTTCCCCCTCAGGATGAAGGCTTGAGGCTCAGAAAGGTAGCGCACTCGGATAAATCTGGATCACCCACAGCTTTGGCCCTCAGAGATAACGGCTCTAATTCTCTTCCTTCACTTCTTGTTGTAATTGCAGCCATTTTCATTGGATTCTTTCTAGGGAAGTTCATCTTGTAGAAAGAATGAGTGAGAGAAGCATGCAAAATGCAGCTTCCTTTTTTTTTTTGGTCTTTTTTTTTTTTTTTTCTCTTGGCCAGAAAAAGATTTGTTTACCTACCACTTCATTGGTAGTATGGCCCAAGCGGCCATTTTTGTGTACAGCATCATAACAGGCTTTGCCTTTAATGATCTTGCACGGTTAGAAAACACAATCTGAAAAGACAAACTGTTCGGCTACTGGACAAAATTGTACATTAAGTCATCAATAGCAGGTGTCAGTTGCACAGTCAGTCCTTTATGAAAATTAATAAAGAATTGTTCTTTCTTTCTGTGGTTTTAATAAGAATTCAAAAATTGTTCAGAGTCTTGTAAATGTTATTTTAATAATCCTTTAAAATTTTATCTGTTGCTGTTACCTCTTGAAAATGATTTATTAGATTGCTAATCCCACTCATTCAGGAATATGACAAGAGGTATTCTGGGGGAAATGGTGCCTCTTACTGTGTAAATTTTCTCCTTACCTTACTTTGCTAATATCATGGCAGAATTTCTTCCTTACCCCTTGTGAGGCATTGTTGAGAGTTCTTCATCTTTACAATCCTGTCCCATAATATTTAACATTACAAAAGAAATAAAATTGTTAACAGATTTTTCTGCTGGGTAGCCTGTTTGTGTGTGTCGTACTTTTAGAAGGGATTCCTAACAAGTTCATTGTTCATGGTAATTTGTAACAAATGGCTATTTTGAAGTTTATTTGCTTAAGTCTCTGGCTTAGACTGTTGTAATTGAAGCTTGGGGGGTGGGGGGAAGGTTTCCATTCCATTTGTTTAAAAAAATGAGCTGTTTTCTGGCTGCTTTCAGCTACAGAGAGGATGGTTATCAAACTTGTTTTGGGACACAGTAATTTGGATATCCAGCAGGTACAAATACCAGACGTGAATGTTTCCAGTATATTAACAATTTGCTTGGATTGTGCGGGAGTGTAATAATCAACCTTCTGTTCCATCTTTGGATCTTCTGGGTGTCTTCCAGGAGTCAACATTATTCTTTGATTTCATAAGGGTACTTAATTCACATATACTAACTTACTCGGTTTGTAATTCTGTTTTAGCAGATATTCAGAAATGCAATTTGAATGATTCAGACACCCATAGTGAATTCCATGATGCAGAAGAGTTGATATTTGCTGAGCAGCCTCAGTTGCTCACCTTTTGAAAATGAAAATCATTTTTATGCAACTCTTGGCAGATTTACCTGTGTTAACCATGTATAGCTGAGTTTTAAAGAATGTGGTTTTTGGGGGTCTGAAATGCTTCCCTGCACTTAATCTTATGTCTTGCCTCATCTCTGAATGTGTCATAAAAACAATCAGTAGTATTGGAACAAAATATTATCTGTACTTCTGACTAAGCATAATCCAATACAGGGAATTACTTGTAAACTGAAAAATTGTGGAAGGGATATACTCCTGTAAGCAAAATTGTGTATGCTCTTGGACAGCTTGACTTGATGTGGTGCAGCTAAGTGTGTTAGACCTTGGTATATGCACACCTTATGTAGGTGAGAAAAATGTTCTGGAGAAGATGTACGTTATCTTGGTTGCCTTTGATTTCTAGTGCTTTTTTTTAAAAAAAGAAAACTATAATTACATCATGTTCTGTCATTGCTCTCTGTGATAAACTTTTTTATAAAATCTTGCATATGTGCAAGGAAGATGATGGAAGAAAATGCAAATACTGCTTATCTTTTCACTTCAGCATGCAAGCACAGATGTTTCCAATTACTTGTTCCAGTGTCTGCATCCAAGTCTCCTTCTATCCCAGTGACTGCAAAAACTATGTTAAGGTCTTGATTATTTTGGTTCCGCTGGTTCAGAATGGTGTAATTCTCCCGATTTTTTTTTTTTTTTTTCCCTAACAGAACATTGCCACATCAAACTTTCATAGCCTGTTCCAAACTGATTACATGGAAAATTACGAAAGCAATAGTGTGCAGGATGTAGTTTGCTTCAGACAGAGCAGTCATTCCTGCATTGAAGCCGGGCAGGGTGGGGGGAATCCTCTGGAAGATCTTAAAATGTTTACAGCATAGTGTATGGAAGTTTTCAAGGGTAGCTAGCACTTTCAGGACTTGAGAGCAGAAAAAGGAGTCATTGCTCAATGCAGCTGACTTGGTTTTGATGTCTGGCAGCAGAAATAAGGTAAAAATAATGATAAAATCAGATTGAAATAACTTTTTCATAAATAACAAACAGGTGGTGGTAAAACTTGGTCATGGTTTAATTAACGTCTTCAAAGTGAAAGTGTGCAGTGGTCTCATAACCAGTGTACTTACTAATGGTATAAGGAGACTGTCTTGGTTTCCAGTAATCCCTTCATAGCTGTATATAAAATGTAATGCTAAAGCTATTTTGCTCTCAGGAGTCACTTTGGATGAGATCAACTGTATTCAGTGAATCATGTAATATGGATTAAATTGTTTGTCTTTGTTCCTGAAGTGGTTAGAACTTCTTGCTTTGTCTGCCTGCTTACTTGTGTATGTAAGCACGGGGATATACAGTCCCTCCACTGCTCCTAGTGATATGATCAGACAATGATGCCCATAAAGTTGTGTGAGGCTAAATGTGTAACTTCAGTTGAATATGCATTGCAGGTTGCTCTTCTGATTTCTCAAAAGGGCAAGATGGAACAAGTATACAGTATCAAAGTAGTATTTTAAAGTTTTTTATGAATATAGCACTTTAAAAAAGGGTAGTATGATGGTTCGGGGGGAAAAAGAAAGCCTAGTTAAATAGAAGAGATAGCTTCTGTAGTAATTCTGGGCACCAAATCTAAGCCACTTTAAAAAAAAAAATATATATATATATAAAGTTCATTTAAGAAGAAGTTATTTGTATCAATGCACAAGTTATTTGTGCACTTCTACTCATTCTCTAAAAGCTGTTGACAAACACTGTTGCCCAGGCTTGCATGTTTCTGCTGCTATGATTGAAGCCAATTTACATATAAGAAGCAACCAAACACTAGCTTGAAACTTCATTGTCCTCTTGGGAGGAGAGAGGGTGGAGGGAGGAGGTTGAAGGTGACATTTTGCCGAAGGGGAAAAGACAAAGTCAATAAGTAAAACTTATCTTTCAGGCCTTCTTCAAAGATATTAAAAGTTGAAGTGTTAATAAACCATTAAAAATGTAGTAGTGTCCTTTTTGTTTTGTAACCTCTCCCTGACTATGTACATTCTGTAGACTGTACTAGTATCTAGCCCACCTTGCAGGCGGTGTAACTGCCCTGCTTCTAGGTGCTGCTAGTAAATAGCATGAAGCTGGCATGGATGAAGATTCAGTGTTGGAGTGAAGAGCAGGTGCCTGAATCCAGGCAACACTGAGGATGCTGATGGTTTGTCAGATTTATACTACTAGTTGTGACAAAGGGTTTTTTTCCTGTTTGGAGTCCCTAGGTGTTTATGCTTGAACTGACTTGCCAGGGCAAACACTTGCTTCAGTCTGTGGCAAAAGATGGAATGAGAGCTGCACAGTTACAGAGCAACCCTAATAAACATTTACTATAATATTGAAATGCCCTGCTCTTCACGTTTACAGGTGGGATGAAATTCTGTAGCTCGTCGTTTTAGCCACGTTGCTGTGCACGTAACAGGTCACTGCTTTGCTTTCTATGCCCATTGAATGGCTTTGCGAGGTGTGTCCTGGGAGGCACATCTATGTGTGGCACTGATCACTGCTGCCGGGGGGGCTCTGCCTTTGCTGATCTTGAGCTTCTATGGCAGCTTTAGTCTGGTGGCACACTAATGTTGGACAAGAGGGGAGGCTAAATACAGGAGTCAGGTTTCACAAGGTTTTGAGCTCCTGTAGGAAGGACTGAAACTAATGATTAAATTTCCTTATTTCCTGTCTGAACTTCTTTTCTGGGGGCACTGAAATAATGTAACCAAGTATACGATCGAAGTTGGTCTGTTGTGTTTTTCTTCTTGAATGCAGGTTGCATATGTTTAAGAAAAATTCCCGATTGATAGGGCTGCGTAAGCAGAGGTAGTGATGGTGTCCTCACCTTTATTTATTTGCCCTCTAGGTGACAAATAGCTATGTAGAAATGGGGTCTTGTGCAAAAGCAAAACAATTGATTCTTTTGTCTGTCTTTCTCATTACTGCTAGATGGTAAGGTCAGTGTCTCTTCCTCGTTTCCTGGGACAAGGGTTTTACGTGTTTGCATGGTGAACTGGATGTAGGAACTGATTTGGATGAAATATCATTTGTTAGGCGATGAAAGATTTTGTTTTGACTAAATTGTGATATAAGCATCTCCCACCATGTTAAAGTGCCATTTTATTTAAAGCTTGGTACCAGTTTATGTAATGTTGATAACACTGCCAGCAGGGTATTGAATCCCTGTTTACACAGTAGCTACTTCTGTTGCTGGCAGTGGTGGAATGCTGCTCTTCCCCCCCCTTTTCTTTAGAAAAGGTTTAAAGGGTGTTACGGTATCCAGGCACAGAGGCGTGAGACAGACAGCTATTATTATAGCTAAGCAGTCTGAGCTCAGACATTTGAAATAAATGCAAAATTAATGGAAAGGTGACTGAAATAGTTATTAATTCTTACCTTTTAAACTTGTGTATAAGAAAAAAGCATTGTGAGATTTTTTAAGATAGTCTGCTTATCATCCAAGTTCTGGGGAAAAAAAAAATTGCCATAGTCTGGGAACAATTATTTCAGGATGTTCTTGAAAGTTTATCTTTCTACTAATGCTGGTGCAGATTCATGTGCATAGGTGAATTTGGAGAGATTGTCACTGGTGATGAGTGTCTAGGCTGTTCTCAGAGTGGGTAGTAATTAAACATCAATCTTTGTGAGTGTCTCAGTCTGCCTTGTAAGGGTGGCTTATCCTGGTTTTAGAGATGGGGAAACTGAGGCACAAGTGTTGGGACAAATTATTGGGAAGGGATGGTTTAGGCACGGCCCATGTTCTCTAGCACACACTCCATCCTGTTTCTCATCAAGCCTTCCTTGAGCTGTGTTCAAGTCTTTTTTTTGTTGGGTTTCTAAAATGCTGCTTCACGTTGCTTGGAAATTTTTCATAGGCTTTTAAAGCACCTTCCTAAAGACAGCTGTTGCCTTGTCTGTTCCTGAGGCTGTGTTAAACAGGCAGAAAATGTGGCTGTTAGAGAGGTGTTTAATGGTGGGTTGTGCTCACTGGGATCATAATGCCTGACCTCTGCTAAAGACAGTAGGGGGGGAAAAAAGATGCTAAACATTTGGGTGCGTTGTGTTTGTAGTCTTAGAACACAAAAGTGTGTCTGTGTAGCAGAAATCTTTTTGGGGAGCCAGTGCTGTTTCTACTTTTCAAGTAAAAAGAAAACAGTCAGTCTTAAATCTGTACAACTCCGTGTTAGTGGTGGTCTATATCTCTCTACTCATGGGAATGGCAAAATATTTTTCCATTGCTACTTTGATAGTCCAAATACAGATGATAGACAGCTATGCTCTGATTTTTGCAGGCACTTCTGCAGAAGAGCCAAGGACTTCTTTTTTTAAAACCTAAACATGTTTGACTCCTACAAGCAAAGGTGCTCCAGCAATAGTGGACTCTGTAAGAGGTTAAATCCACTGATGTGCTTTCACTCAAAATTAGTAAACGCTTTGCTGTTATTACTGCTTTTCAGACCGCAGTACACCTCTGCTCTGGTATGAGGGCTGGTTTGAGGAATATTAATGATGAGAATCTAGTAATTATCTTAATTATAAAGGTTGTGCTCTGTTTCTTAATGGTTGAGAGGCATTGCTTTAAATCATTATGTACGACAGTCTAGTTTATAGAGCCATATTTTGGAAAGGCTTAGGAGGAAAGTCCACAGAAAACAAAACTTGAACCCTGGGTCATATAGAGAGACAGCCCTCTAGATCTGTAATCGGAGGTACTGAAGAGTGCAGCTTTGACAATGGAGTGGTTCATAGAAGGTGGAAGCTCATGCAGTGGCTAATTTTCCTTGATTGCCTTAATCACCTCAGGTTAGTTTAAAATTTTGAAATGACAAATATGAGACACCTGTCCCACATCTCATGTGGGAACTGGGGAGTGGTTGGTGTCAAGTGAACAAAAAGGGAGTATGGTAGGAAGAGATGGTTTTGGCACTTAGGGACATGGTTTAGTGGTGGACTTGGCAGTGTTAGGTTAATGGTTGGACTCGATCTCAAAGGTCTTTTCCAACCAACCTAAATGATTCTATGAGATGAGCGAGATGAACTGCTTCAGAAGTGGCTTTGTTGATGGCTGTGTCTTCCCAGGACAGCTGGGCTGTTAGAAAGGTCTGTACGTGCTGCCTTCTCTCTAGACGTATGCTGGAAACTGCTGTGGCCTTCTCCAGGAACAGGGCTTTCTCACCAACCTCAGGGTGTAAAGCCTCAAACACGGTGACTGGTCTTGTAAACAGGAGAATGCCAGGAGAAGGATTTTCATTGTATTCATGCCCAGGATTGTCTAACCTCAGATTTCCAATGCAGCCTTCAACTTCATGGCACTGCTTTCAGACTTCACTTTCTTGCATAATACCTTGAAATACTTTAGCCCTTGGGCCTCTCATTTCATGTCCCAGCTTCAAGAAAATCAGAACAGATTGCTTTCCTGATTAGGTGAAACTATCTCTTCATCCTGCCTCCAGGAACCAGATTACAATGGCAAAGGAAGGTCAGCGTATTTGTGGAAAAAGGTAACTTCTTAAAGAGACAAGGTTTATGTGATTGCAGCATCTTTGTTCTGCTTCTCCCTGTGTGAATTTGGAATCTAATTCAAGCCATATTTGATAGAGAGGTTGATGTGTCGCAGATACCAACTACCTCCAATTATAGGAAAATTAGAGCTGAGATGAAAGACATTTAAATTGGTGGCCTGCACAGTGAGCTGGAAAGATACCTGTCCTGCTTGCTGCTGTTTGACCAGTTAGTGCTGGTGTGTTTGCCAAGATGTCGGCATGGGCATAGATCAAACACCCCGGCAGCTGCCGGCGGTAGCATAGCACTTGTCAGCAATGTGGTTGAGAGACAAGCAAGTTACAAGCGAGCAGGTTAGCAGGCATGGCAGGGGAGAACTTGAGCTGTCACCGGAGTAAGCTCATGGAGGGGGTTTGGGGTGGGACAGGAGCTTGATTCATCTGGGGGCAGGAAGGAGGTGATGCAAGAAAATGCGAAATAACGGGGTGAGAAATTCTAAAAGTTGGAAGAAAGTATAACCCTGCATGTATGCATCCTCACTTCTCCACCCTGCTCTGCTCGGGCACTTCAGAAATACTAATGATTTAATGACTGCAAATGGGTGGGAGAAGGAATCTGATCTTCAGAGGAGCTGTAACTGACCTCGAAGCTTCTCTTAGACCAGTAATTTAAAAAATATAAGCTAATTGTGGTTTTGAGAGTCCACTTCTAGAGCTATGTAGTAATTGCATTTGTGGAACTAGAGGCTTAGAAATGAAGCAGCTAAGCAAAAGTAAACATTTTCAGCAACGTAACCAGCAGCATGCAGACAGGGGCCTCCTGATCTCCTTGGCTCCTGCTCTGAGAGTGCAGTGGAGAAAGAGCAACGCGTGACCCGAGTCCTCCGGCGCTCTGTGCATGCAGCACAGCTCGTTAGGTGAGCCACACAAACATTAATTCCCCTGTGGGCAGGTATAATAATAGTTATGCAAAACTGTTGCGTGTGTCTGTGTACATTCATATTTACGTCTGCTCTGTGACCAGGAATCTTTCTGGGGTGCCTGTATGCAAACTGGTGGTTACAGCAGACTGGGTTACTATAGGACTTCACATTGTATCATATGTTTGTAACTGCTTCAGTTGCCTCTGCTAATCTATTTTCCTCATTTAACTGTTGCTAATTTTTGAGCTACTTTAAAATTGCTAATTTTCAGAGCCACTGGGTGCAGAAACACTTCCTTCATTCTTGCCAAATGGGAGGCGTCTTGTCCAAAACCCCCTCCCAAATGCACTCTGAGCCTCTGCGAGTATTCATTTGAGACCTTCAAAGAGAAACAGGAGGCTTAAGCAGGGAGGATGCTGACACAAGGTGAATTTCTAACATCCAGAAGTATTTGCTAGTGCTTTTGTGAAGTGCAGAGATCTCGGCTGTCAGGGCAAAAGCATTTTTAGATTTAAAGAAAGTAAGCTATTTTTATAGGAAATCCCTCCCGGTCTCATGCCTGATGGCCACTGAGGCCTGTGTGCTCCCTTTCGTGTAGCTATATATTGATAGTTATCTCCTAGTCCTGCTTGGAATCATCGAAGCTAAAGCACTTGCTCTTATAATAGGGTGAGCCAATAATAGTCTAAGATTTAAAATTAGACTGTCTGTCAAAATGTAGTAGTATCTTTTAGCATATATAGTGTATTTGAGAGTTTATGTAGCTCTTAGAACAGCTTTAGTGAATGTGTGGTACTACTCATTATTCATGGAATTACCAAAATTTTTAAAGTACTCACATATGAGCTGTGTATATATATATAAAACTATGTTTTCCGGTTGCCATTTATATATACATTTTTGGACAGATGGGAATATGTTGAAGCAATGCAAATTTTATAGTTTAGCAATAGTATTTTCCTTCTATTATTAATTTAAAACAAAACCTGCAGAAACGGTTGGACCAGCTTAGACCATGCAATCATTTCCCCTGTATCCTTTACGGAGTGTGGAGAAGAGATTCCTTTAGTGCGTATTGCATACGTTCAAAAAGTTTTGCCCTGATCGTACGGCACTGGGCATGCAGAAGGGGCTGCAGTGAAGCCTGCAGGGGCAAAGCTTTGTTTTGGCGTTTCTTAACTCTTGAAAGTGTGACTTCAGATTTCTTCTGAGTGTAGTTCCTCTAATTCCTTTTATCGCTACCGTTCCCACAGACGATGTGCTCCTCTGGTAAGGAGACAGCATCGCGTGGAATGAAATTGTAGTGTTAGCCTGATCCTCAGGGAAAACGTGTAAAATATCTTTAAAAGATGTGTGTATGTTTTACTTTCTGTGTTCTAAAGCCATGGGCTCAGTAGAGAAACTGGCTTCAGGACCAACGCGTGTTTCCTGTTGATTTGCCCAGCTACCCAGGCTCTGGTGATCCCTTCTGTCTTTCGTGACTGATGATGGCGTCACCCTCCGACCTTGCTGGCACTCCTCTGCTCCGTAGTTACTACCCTGCCCTCTCCAGTGGCCTAAATTAATTGCTATAATCAGACCAAGGGAAAGCGTGCCTAGCCTCTGTTTCCCTTGAGCTCTGCTGCTGCTTTTTGTGCTCGATGAAGGGGACTGAACCTTAAAGCTTGGCTGGTTTTGCTCTCCCCGCTCCCCTTACCGTAGGACCGGTGGTTTTCGGGGGAAAGCTGGCAGGAGAACTGGCGTTCGGCAGCTTTTAGCCGCCAGGTGGCAATGTCTCCTCGGCCCGAAGCGCTCCCCGCCCGCCCCGCCGGCCCCGGCCAGGCCGCGGGCGCCCGGTGCTGCCCGCCCCGCCGGCCGTTGCGGCCGTTGCGGCCGTTGCGGCCGTTGCGGCCGTTGCAGCCGTTGCAGCCGTTGCAGCCGTTGCAGCCGTCGGCCGCAGTCGGGCGATGCGGAAGAGTTCAGGTTTAGAGCTCGTGTTTGCGGCAGACGATTTGGGGTTTGGCGTGTCTCTCGTTTATGGCAGTGAAGCTATTACTTGTGTTTGTTTAAAGATACGGTTGTTTCCAGTGATGCCTTATCGGGCAGTTAATAAAGCTGATGCCTATATATTGTTTTGATTATCTTCGGAGGTCTTCAGGCTGCTGTTTGGTGCTAAGAGAAAAGTGATCCGGTGGTTGGGCATTTATTTAAAGGAATTCATAATGCATGGGTCTGTCTGTCCTCTGGATGAAGGTACGTAGGTCTGATCCTGGGCTTTTTCTGTGGGTGGGATTGCAGAATTCAGCAGGGTTAATATAAGAGATCTAATTCCTAACAACTCCCAGTGTAAACTTTTTTCCCCAACTTTTTTCATGTCTTTATTTGAAGTCACCACTATCCTGCGCAGCTTGCTTTCTCATTTTCCAATAGACTGCCTTGGAAATGGCAGCGGACAAGGACCGATGTGGTTCCCATGGGAAGAGGACGTTGGGAATCGTGTCTGCCTGCTTTGAGGTGGTGATCACGGGCAGTTCCCATTACTGGAGGACACGTAGGAATTAATTACTGTCCTCGGGGCTTGGTAGCACCGTAGCTAGAACCCATCCCATGGACTGGTCCTATACCCTGGCGCAGACCTGTGAAGAAGGGGTGGGGAGAAGGTGCCTGATAAAGAATCGCTGAGGCCAACAGCGCTGTTTCCTTAGCTGTTGAGGGTACTGGTGGTTTGGTTCCTCACAGCCATGTTTGTTTCTGCCTGATTCAGCAGTGGAGTGGAAATTTGGTTTCTTCATTTCCTTATTATTATTTGTTGCTGGCAGCAAATAGTAATTAAAAAAATCAACAGTGACTGCACTAGAGGAGAAGACTAGAAGGAAAAAATTCTTGGCAAATACTTGTAGTAAGAGGGAAAATTACGGAAAATTAATGAAACGAAACTATAAAATTCAGAATGAGTGGTGCTGGTTTTTATTACCTAGCCTTCCCTGTTGCGTCAGGAGTGAGTAAATTATGCCATGTAGAATCTGTTCATGCCTGAATTCACCCGTACCCACCACTTTGTGTGGAAGGGAGGCCACGTCTTCACAGGCTGTGGCTATTGCATTTGGAGTTCCTTGTAATTTAGGGCATGCTTCCCGAAAATCGAGCTCATCTTCAGGGATCTCCTGAGTCACTTCTGAAAACTCAGAAATTGGTCAACTCCAAAGTTTTTGATGGTGGTGGTGGAGGTCTCACTGACTGCATTTCACCTCCTCTTTGTGCAGGAGTGAAACTGCACAGCACTGAGGAAAGATGCTTCTGTTATCCTGTGGCTTTCTTTTCCATTCTCAGTTAATTTCAGATTTTTCTTCCTCTTTAAGAAGTGTCCTTTCTAATCCCTCCCTGCTCCCCCTCCAGGCTGTAGCCCTTAAGAGCAAGTGAGATGGAATAGCAGAGCAGTAATGCTCTTTTGTTTGCTTACAACTCATTTTATGAAAAATATTTTGTTTCTGTTGAACCGCACCCTTTGTCCTGACACAGCTGCTCTAACTGTGCTCTCCTTGCAAGCCAATGCTGTTGTTACTCGCTGGCTACTTCCAGCCCCTATTTTATTCAAAGAACCTGAAGATGTGCTGTGAAACCCAAATCATCCCAGCTGTATCCATCAAAGCTGTTTCTAGTGACGTGTTCTCAGGCAAAAACGTTTTCTTGTCTATATAGTAAGAAATGAGCTTTTCTGTGCACAAGTTACTCAGCAGAGGGGTTTTTGGTTATTGCTTTCAGAGACTTCTATCACTTTTTACAGGTAGAAAGTCAACAGAACAGAAAACTAGCATGTACAGGAGGCAAAGAAATCCTTAATTTTTCAGTTAGGCTTTTTTATTTCAATCAATAGTTTAACAAGTGCTTAAACTTCCCCGGCAGTGTAATCTGGAACATAGTTGAGAAGAAAAATATCTTCTATAACTTTACAAAAATAAAAAGATTTTTTTTTTTAAATCCTGCACTTTAAGCAAGCACACTCCAACTCAAGCAAGACAGACATTTTATCCTAAAATATGGACTTCTGTTCATAAAAATGACATTCTACCCCAGCGCAGCAGGCACAATATGTAAACGGTACAGAAACAGAGCGAGGACACTTGTTTTGATTTTTCTGATCCCTTTTGTCCTTTTTCTTAAATAGAATGTGTTAAAACAATTTGCCCAAGAACTTCTTTAGGTTACCATTTCTTCTGTCAGGTGGCTCCTTGAGTAGGGTATTACTGAGGGAAAAACTTTCACCTGTCCTGGCAACATTGGCAGTTATTGAAAATACCAACATTAATTGTTTCATTTGTTTAAAGCTTCTGCCTTTCAGTACAGGACAAATCACTTGGGTCTTCCACTGCTAAACCACTTCCAGCTTAAGTTCTTTAGCAGCCAGGGCTGCCAGCACATGAGGTCAGGCTGGAGAAATAAAATGAATGGAATATATTGTGTCACAAATATATAGGGTGCTGTGCAGCAGTTAATTTAGTGCATGATGAAACCAAAAGATCAAGGAAGCTTAGCTCCTAGTTCTGTGCCTGTAGCCTAGGAGAAGCCTTGCAGAGAACATGGATTGGCAAATAAACTGTGCACTCCGAAGACTTATATCATTGTCCAACTTGGCTTCTATTGGCTAACAGAAAAATAAAGAAAAAAATATATAGGCACAAGGAGGGAAGCTGGTGCAGCATATGCTAAGAACTCAGATCATAAAATTATGTTTCTGGTCAACACTACAAATAAACCAGGGGAGCCCCAAATCAGATTTCTGGTAATGCATTATGAAGGCCTTTTTCAAGTGCTTCCTTTTTAACTATCTCCAGGTGACAGAAAAAAAAATGCAGTTCTTGTATAATTTGTACATTGTGTCATGTTTGCATTCAGCGTAATGGTAAGCCTTGGAAAACCTAGATCTTTGCAAGTCTGTGATTCAAAACACAGTTGAGACATGAATGTGCTTTTTAGCGGTAAGAACTAGACAAGTCTTTCTCGTGAAACTGTTGCAATATTTCCAACATTAAGCAATTTACAGAGGAGCCACGAAGCACTAAAACTGTAGATCATTGCCCTGATGAATATAGAACATGGTGCTGTGGAGCTGTTCCTTTGCTCTCGGCTTCAATCCTGCATCACAAGCATGTGCAGATTTCAGCTGGGACTGAGCTGTGTGTGGCATTTGCATAGGGAAGGAACAGGGTCCAACAACTCCTAGCCATTGATACTTTTTCCAGAGATGAGACCACCTAACATGGAAACGGTCAATGGTGGTGGAAGAAGCTTGTCTGATGTGATCCGAGGACCATCACACCATACTCATCCTCATAAATAAAGACTAATGTGCATTCACTCATGCCACTGTGTCTCGAACAGAAGTCAGAAACAAAGCTAGTATTTGAAAGGACTTGTTTAACTATCTTGTAATAGCTCAGTAACTCAGTTGGAGATATACTGGTGTAAATCTGTTGAATAAAAAATTCAAGTCTAGCTAGAAAAAAACAAACTCCTTCCTGGTTCCTAGCTTCTCTTTCAGAGGCATCGTGTCTCCTTCTTGACCCTCTACTTAAAACTGTGCTCCCGATGCCTCCTGACCAGCAACTGATCCAGAACTGACACAAGTAGGTTTGACTTTGTGGAGCAGCAAACCATCAAGAAATGCTGATCAGAGCAGCTGTTGTTCATAGAGCTCGATTCATCATGGGGAGCTGGCTTTCAGCTCCTTCCAGCAGGCTGAAGGAGGATCTGATATCAGGTGGATGGATGAACACTTTCTCTGGTGACTACTGAGCCATCCTGAGCTCTGTTCCTGACTCCTAATGAGTTTTCTGTGACTTCTCATGTGTCTGAGGAAAAAATATGAAAGATGTGATCTGACCTGGCAGTGAGTCTATGATACTATTCCTTCTCCCCTTCCTCCTGCTGTCCCAAAACCAGGTGAATCTGAGGAAATTCACATCCAAGGCTGATACCAGCTGTCAAGAAGGCACAGACTTTGAGGAGGTAGGGAGCCTGAGCATAGCCCTTTGCTGCTTGAATGGCTTTTTCCTGATGTTTTTGCTAGCAAGGTCCATGCTGTCACTATGTTTTCCAACAATGCTTTTGCTATAGCAGACAGTATGGAGACTCACCTATGTAAAGCTGAAAGACCCTCATTCAAGACATACTTTTCCTATGATGCTGAAAATAACATACTAAACGCTTTTTTCTGCCATAGTACTGGACTGGGCAGCTAGAAGCTGCTGATATTGATGAAGAAACACTATGACCTTACTCCTTATGTTTCTTACGCAGGTTCCTGCTCCTGCGAGCCAAAACACGTGTGTGTATCAGTAAAAGCGACAGCCCAAATCCTGCAAGGTTAAGCCATGCCCTCAGCTCGCTCCCCATTAAAGCAGGGGAGCATGGTTCATCTATGAACTTGTACCTCCTTGCTGGCCTTAAATATCTCCCCTGCTGCCTCCAGAGTCTGCTCGGAGTCGCATCAGTGCGCACAAGGATGTATTTGTCACTGGGGAGAACCTGAGGGTTTTTCAGGGCAGGCTCTTGGTGAAGAACGCTCTGAGGGGCTGTGCCTATCCACCTTCCCAGCAGTGTCTCCCCAAACCAATGCCCTTTTAAGCTCGGTGAAACCATGGAGTGTGTTGGGACAGTCCAGCAAGGAGAAAAGGGAGGGGGCAGCTGCATTTGTGCAGCTCTTGCTCCTCCCTCTGGTAGCACTGGTCCAGTCTCTCTCTCAGATGGATGCGGGTCTGTTTCTGCCTGCTTTCTTGCTCTACTAGGGGCCATGGCGTCCTTGCTGCTGAAACCCTTTACTTGATCCTATTTAAGATCACATCACTAAACATACGCTGCTAAATAGGATTGCAGAACGTGTTAGACCCCACTTGCTTCTTTACTTTGTCCACCTGGCTGACACAAAATCCAAGGCACGAATACTGCACGCGGAGTATGTAAGGCCTCAGGAATACAAAAACAGAAGTCGTCCCTGCAGCGTTGTATCAGCAACTTACCTGTACTGTGTGCACCTGACAGAAAAATGCTTCTGTCTGGCTTTAAGGGGGCTTGGTTGTAACTGTTTGCTAGATACAAAGGGAGGCCTCAAAGCAATTACACAGCTAAGGAAAGTGAACAAGAAAATATTAAACCACTGGTTATTTTTACAACTTAATGATTGTAAAAATAGCTTAAATTACTTGGAATATTTTTGTAATTAGAGATATCAACCACTTAGCACTATCTAAATGGAGGGCTGTTGATTTGTTCTTTCTTTTTATGTTAGGAGCTGTGAGATCATGACAAGATAAATCTTTGTGGATTTCCTCCTTATATACATATCTACATCAGAGCTGTGAAGTCAGAGGGGGAAGCTGCTATCACAGTACTGGCACGACACCGAGCCCTTCCCCAGACATAAATTCTGATGAGAAACCCAGCGCTGGGGAGAAGAGTACCACAATGGTAAGATGGCAGAGACGACTGAAGCAGGATCATAATGTTCACCCCAGCAGTTAAAAAAAAAATATCAAAGGAGACCCCCTCCCTCCCCCCAAAAGTCTGCAGTCCTAAAGTGCAATTACTTTTGTGCAGTCATGTCAGGCCAGGGATCAGACTGGATGAAGTTCAAAGCACAAACATCAAACGAGTGCTGTTTGGGATTCGAGGAGGAGGGGGGAAGTAAGGAAAAGAACAACAGTTCTCAGGCATTCAAGTGCATCAAGAAAATAAATGTCCTTTTCTTTCAGAAGAAAAACAACCCCCAGTCTGGTGGAATCCTGGCTTTGTAGTCATGAAAAATAACTTTTTTTCACTTCTAGCTGAGAATGTCCCAATATGACACAGTACAAATAAACAACGCCAAAGCAAGAGCTGGGGTGCTGGGATATTTTTCTGGTGCCCTGCTGCTATACAGCCTTATTTTATTCTCCTCTGGTGACTCTTCAGATCTGGGTACTGATGAAGCGCACTGAATTAAAGGCATCTGGTAGGAAGTGGCTCTCTTCTCCGGTCGGTCGGGGCTGGACCCGTCGCTTGGTCTCTGGCCGTTATACAGCAAGTACCTGCCCCGGGCATCCTGCTCCATTTTGAAGATTTCATACTCCGTGTGAGGTAGGCGGATGCCAAGCGCGATGCAGCCGTTTGTGTGGGTGACATCTTGCTGAACCCCAACTTGCCAGGACCCCTGTGCTCCGCACTCGTTCCCGTTGAAGACATTGAGCAGAGAGGCTGTGGATATATCCATGGGAGTGACCTTCATGTGATTCACTGCGAGAGAGGAAGAGAGGAGCTATCAGCAGAGGGACGCAAACAAAATCAAAGACAATGTGCAGATTGGGGTGTACCTGTGAAATCAGAATTGTCTCTCCTTGTTCATTCTAAAATTGATTTTTTTATATTGCAGGTGTGGCCAGCGAATCTATTTGCATCATTTTATGTCTTTGACGTAATTGCTTCTCACACAGAACACAAACACACAAACTCAGTTGAAGAAAACCTGATGGCCACATATCTCAGTCAGAGATTAAGCAGAGCTTTTCATAAATTCCAGACAATCTTTTATAGATAAAGCCTGGTTGGTTATATTGGAGATAGCTAAAAGAGGAAACAATAAAACTTTACTCATGTTTTATTACCATCCATGTTAATCCATAAGTAGGGCTGCTTATAATGTATTTTTCGTCATTTTTTTAACACGTTACCTTGTAAAGCTAATGAAATAATTAGTTCCGGTTGGAAATTTTGGAAAGTACCACAGATGCATTATCCTCCTATATTACCTGTCCATGAATTATAAAGTATTGCTGAACTACAGAGAGATGCTTTTTCTCATCTCTAAACAGTGGCTGCAGCTTGCAGTATCAAACGCAGAGGTGCTGCAGCTTCTACAGTTCCAAGCTGCCTGTATTTCAAAGGAGCTGAAGGCACATAAAGTTTTATTTTTCAGCCAAGTTTAAAGTTGGCAAAAGCCAAATTGAATGAGCCTATGGAAGCTGAATAGAGATTATTCCTGGTGTGCGTTTTACACTGTATATCAAGAAAAGGGGGTCTGAATGGATCAATACTGACCAAAACAGAAGGAATAACCGGTCCTCATGCCTCCCAACACACCAAAATCCCAAATTCTCTTGCAGGTCATTAACAGCTTATATGTCTTTTTATAGTAAGATTTGTTGGGAGTTTTATTCTGGGGTTTTATAAACAGATATTTGACTCAATGGCTTTACAGTTCACATTATTTGTCCTAGCTGGTGTAAAAAGTCATCTATACAAAGTGAACCTAAAAGTTTTACCAAAGCCAAATTAGTGACCTTGTAGTGAGGTAAATTGGCATACCATAAACCAGAAATTCAAGCAAAAACTGGATTTCACCCCAGGGGCTGAGCTGGAACATGCTGCATGCAGCTGTAAAGAGCAGAAGCTCTGACAGGCAAGGGTATCTCCTGCCTCCTATGAAAATCACAGATTAGTAAATTATTTCTTATAGTTAGATGCTTTACTAAATTGAAGCCATGCAAGAAGCTGTATGTTTCTCACATGGTAACTGAAATAAGGAGGAGAAGAGCCCACAGAGTGCTTGGGGCTTCCAGAGGCTCTGCTGGGGCTGGCACCATGGCAGGACATCGCGTTTTGGAGATGTTTGCTTATGTGAGTGGTTAAAGCCACTGAGCTCTTTCTAAGCAGGGTCCTACGGGGCTGTTTGCACAGGAAGGCTTCTCAGTTGCAGGGACCCGGGTGGCATCACCACTGACTGCTGCTTCCCAAAGTACCCGAGGGCTTTCGGTTAGATACATCTAGTGGTCACTGTGGTGGGATTAATCAGAGCTGTCTTTAGGGACATCCTTACTTGCTCTAGAGCCCCTTGGAAGCTGATTAAAAGACACATTCTGCTGCTGTATCTGTCTTCATCAGAAAATGATTTATACCACATATGACCTGAAATGCCTTCAGAAGGTGCTTTTTCCTCTCTAGTGAAAGAGCCGTAGGACACAGATCTAATCTCATCCACTTTGCTTAGATGCTTGAAGTCTGGCCACTGGACTCCAAGACTTAGTGATGCGAAATCTTATTTTCTTGTGCTGTACTTAAAGATCTCTGCCTCAAATGAGTATTGCTTCAGTGGTGCGAAATACTGTGCAGCTGTAAAGTTTGGCTCGGCATTCACGCAGCGCCTAAGAACTTCCCAAGAAATGACTAACTCCTGAAAATGACAGAATGAAATCATCAGCAACCAAATTGTTATGAGCGAACTCTGCTCTGGTCCATAACTACGTGACCACCTCCGCCCCCAGTGTAGCAAGCCACTCTACCTTTGAACACAAACTCCGTGCCACCCATCACTTTGGATGAGTGCACTCCCCGGCTGTAGCGTCCCTTGGCGTAGATGGTGAAGGTGGGGTGCTTGCAGATGGGGTCGGAATAGTGGTAGTAGTGACCTTCCCAGGTGTTGTTGTTGTCGTGGAAGATGAAGTGCCGAGTGAGGAAGAGGACCTCTGGTCGCACCTCGCAGCGCTGGCTCACCCACTCTCCGTGTAGCCCTATAGTCAGATCTGCCTTGGGGGGTAAGATGGGAGGATGGTGCTCGTCCGACCGGTAGATGATTCTGCACGCGATGCACGTGCGGTCGTGGTTCTGAAACGAAGCAGAGAGAAACCCTCGTTAGGCATTATTCATGATAGAGTGCAATGAATCAGGCTGTCCGTTTCATGTTGAAGTGACACCAGCTTAACATTTTAAGGAATACGTTATTTCTTATCTTTTAAATGTTCTCCTGCAGATTCTCAACCTTCAAAGCACCTGAAACATGGCCCCATTTGGTTTTGTATGTATAAGACTGCACAGCAGGAGCGGAGTTAGGAGATTAATTCCCTCATCTGCATTTCTCTGAAATGAACATTTTAGTTCAGCTTTTTATTGGATCTAGAAAAGGCTGACTTTATCCTTCAAATCATACAAGAACCTGGCAGATGGTAATTTACTATGGTAGGGACCTGGCAACTCTTGTGTTAGAAACGAGTACATTTGCTGAGCTCTTATTTTGCATCTGTCTTCCTTTTAGTTGTTAACTTTGGGTACCGTAGATGGACACGGGTGTCCTAAGTACATTTTTCAGTTGGGTACCAGCATGGGAGAACGATAACCAGCTATTTTAAACTTTTTCAGCTTTTCTGAGCCTTAACGCAAGCTTGTGAAACGTACAGTATGGCCAGCTGCTGCCAGACATGGTGAAAGCTTTATGGCCCTCTCCAGCGGGAACGGGGTCCATGCTGCCTGCTGGGCTCCACGGCGGCTCACTGCTGTGAGCCAAGCACCAGCCTCAAGCAGCCGGGTACCCCCAGCCCTGTCCGTGAGCACCGGGGGTGTCTTACGAGGGGTGTGCAGGCTCCGAGCCCGGGGCAGGAGGGGAGGGAATTCCACACTGAGGCTGCCACCTCCTGACATCAGAAACTGAAACTACGGAGACCCATACGTTGTTCCTAAGGCTAACTGTTTCTGCCTCTGCAAGGTTTTCTCTTGTTGTCAGAAGAGTTTGGCCTAGCTATTCTCTTTTCAAACTGTTTTTTTCACTTTTTAAATGGCAAGAGAGATGGCAGCTTTAGCATTTGTCTCTGCTCTGCTAAACCTTGAAGTAAATTTTATGGACCAATAAAGGATTACAAAACTGATTTTTTAGGTCACTTCATTTATGAAAAATAATTAGATCAAGAAGAATCAATGCCACCCCGCAAGATGTGTTTTCTGTTTCACTAGTGTTTTCTGTTTCACTAGTGCCTGTTTTGGGTTGGCGATGTGCTGTTTGTTTACATCTTGGGATCTCTAGTCGGCTGGTGATGTGCAGAGGGGCTGCGATCTGAGCTGTAAGCATGCTTATACTCAGAGTGAAAGGCAAGGACCATACAGACGGCTTGTCCCTTCATCTTTCAAGGACATTTGATCCTTCCTGGAGAGAGGAGGATGCACTGGGTGGGTTACTCACATCCACCTTGTTCAAGCTGCGAGGTGTTTTCCCGAGGCGCAATTCAGAGTGCACCGAGTTAAGAGCTGAAGCTCCCCACGCACCATCGGGGAGACAGATCTATACAAATACCTTTTCTTTGTGCCCCTTTCCAGCCCTCTTTTCTGACATCACTCTGAGCTCCCTCCGTAACGTAAATGCTCATATTGATCTCTCGTACTTCAAAGTCCACATGAGCTGCTATAGAGTCAGCATTTCTTCACTCACTGCCTTCAGCTCACCACACACTTTAGGAGTGACATTTACACAACCTTCATTAGTGCCCTGAGTTTCTCCAATAATATGACCGTAGGTAGCCTCAGAGAATCAACATACAACTCCCACAGTATATCCCTTTTACACATATTAAACAGGGTTTATATTTGCCCCCACCCCAGCCCAGACAGACACCAAAAGTCAGTGAAATCAATGAAAAGTCTGCTACTCTACATCCCTGGGATGTAGAATAATGGTCTGCGTGCAAAATAACTATAAATGATGTAACTCAGGTTGACCTGAACCAGTGCTGGCCAACAGCCCCACTTTGAGGAGGAAGGCGGTTGGACTTGCTGACCTCCAGGGGGTCTTTCCACCCCAAAACACATTGGGGTCTTCTGGGAACCACGCGTCAGCACGCTATTACTGTGGATGCAGTTCTTTCCAACTGTGGAGCTTGTTAACTAATTTTAAGATACATTTTTCAGCTAAATTCTGCAAGCACGTACAAGAGCCATCAGTATCTTAGTGAAAATACAAAGAACATTTAATTGAGTAATTTAACTGCAACTGGTGAAGTTAGCACAGGTTTGTGCTGTAGTAACTGACAGCAGAGGCTGGTGCAAAACATCTGGTTCTCCTGAACACTGAAAGCACATATGACGCATAAGGACCATGGAACTGAGCCATTTTCTGAAATTGCAAGTTTCAGTTTGGATTTTCTGATGGTCAAGAGAGGAACCAAGATCCAGTTATGTTTCCTATTTTGCTCTAGATTTCTTGTGTGATCTTCCTGTGTAACTTAAGCTCATTTCACAGACACACAGACAATTACAGCTCTTCTGTTTGGGACAGGACTGGTAGAAGGCTAAATATAGACACTGAGCTGTCAGAAAGCAGACAGAAATTTCAGGGACCTGGATGTGATTAAAAATAAAATAATAATAATTCTTATTAAAAAATGTGTGTAGCTCTATTCCTGAAACAAACCTTCAAACACAATCTGACAGAAGTCCAGTGTCTACCTTCCTCTTGCCTGCAATAAAAATCTCACCAGGTTTCATCTGCAAGCTTGTTTGGGACTTAGGAAATGGGTCTGTTGAATCCCTAGCTCTCTTCAGAGGACGTCAGTCATTTTCTCCAGAAAGTGGTCTGGTTTTGTCATGGTTTAATCCCAGCCGGCAACTAAGCACCACCCAGCTGCTCACTCACTCCCCCCATGATGGGAGGGGGGAGAGAATTGGAAGGATAAAAGTGAGAAAACTCGTGGGTTGAGATGAAGACAGTTTAATAGGGAAAGCAAAAGCTGCGCATGCAAGCAAAGCAAAACAAGGAATTCATTCACTGCTTCCCATGGGCAGGCAGGTGTTCAGCCATCTCCAGGAAAGCAGGGCTCCGTCACGTGTAACTGAGACTTGGGAAGACAAATGCCGTCACTCCAAACGTCTCCCCCTTCCTTCTTCTTCCCCAGCTTTATACGCTGAGCATGATGTCGTATGGTATGGAATGTCCCTTTGGGCAGTTGGGGTCAGCTGTCCCAGCCGTGTCCCCTCCCAGCTTCTTGTGCCCCCCCAGCCTACTCGCTGGTGGGGTGGGGTGAGGAGCAGAAAAGGCCTTGACCCTGTGTAAGCACTGCTCAGCAATAACGAAAACATCCCTGTGTTATCAACATTATTCTCATCCTAAATCCAAAACACAGCACTATACCAGCCACTAGAAAGAAAATTAACTCTAGCCCAGCCAAAACCAGGACAGGTTTACTGGGTGGTTTGCAGCTCAGGGTTGCTGGGGGGCAGATGACTTATAAATGGCTAGGAAACGGGTTGGTGCTGGGGAAAGGTGGAGACTGCCTTGGCACATCTCAGGCAGCAGCAGAGCCACCCCATTTCCCTTCAGCTCCAGCCATGAAGGGGGATACCAGAAACCGAGCATCTGCCCTGTCCCAGGCAGCACTGCTGGTGCTGCAAGAAAACTGTTGGATGAGGTGTGCGATTCCGTTCACTGCCAACCAAAGCACCGAAGAAGTACACATTTTTGACGTGTAATAGAAATAACACTTTGTCTTCTTGGAGATCAACATCCAAAAGGTGCCACCACTGCCTTGCACAGACACCTGCAGTGATCCAGGCCGAGGGGTTGCTCTGTGGAAGATGCTGGTGTCTATCAAGCACTCATTTCTCCAGCATGGCTGTCCCGCCATGGGGCAGACTGGCGTCACTAACACTTTAAGGGCTAATAAACTGCACTGATGACAGTAACTTTATTGCTGTGATTGCCCCACTTGCATGAAGTGAAGCAAGAAAGCAAGGAATAGAGAGTGTTGTAAAACTAAACATAACTTATATAAGCTGAACTGGTCAATAGTAGGAGACAATTTCTGCTAAAATTCCCTTTTCTATTGAAGTGAAGTTGAAAGCTTTTATGATCTCTCAGAGGAGACCCTGGCAGAGCAGCATGGGCCAGCCTGGGTGGTTTGGTTTATTCACATTTCCCTCTCAGGATCCTGTCCTCCACAATCAGTTTGTTAGCCAAGGCAATTCGACCTGGGAACTAGTGGTTTCTGTTGCCCTTGTTCAAAATCTGAAGAAAAACAAACAGAAACCCAGCCTGTTGTCTTCTTGGTCACCCTTGGCTGTTTGTGGGATTCCTCTGTTGTTTCTCAGGTCTAGTGAATGGACAAGAAGGAGGTCTGGAATCAGTCCTATTTGCAGTAACATTATTTTTTTTACTTGTTTTGACCAGGAAGGACTATCAAGCATAAATGTTCTTTTTGCCATTTTTCTAGCAGTGATTTTAGGTTTCTTCTCTCCTCTTACAACATTAAAAACCATGGGTATTATAAGTCAAGGGTCTGACACTGGGTAGGGAGTATTATCATTGTTCAATGTCTTCTCCATCGTACTGGGAGTGTAGAAGGTGCAGACTGGTCACACCTGCGGCTGCTTAGTCCTTTGGCTGTGGCCAGCAGCAGATTGGGCAGAGAAAGGTCCACGGAGCTCCATGGTGGAAAAAAATTTGTAAGTGCAAGCAGCCCCTTTCTCCTTATCAGGGGTGGGTTCATGTCTTGAGGCACAAGGAGGAGTTACTTCCCAAAACTTACAAAACCCATGCAGTGCGGCTATGCTGGCTGCCATTACACTGTGAGTGGAGGTGACTCCTTGGGCAAACTCAAGGAAGGGCCAAGTTAACTCACAGAAGTCGAAGTGAAGTTTAGCAGTATAAACACTTATCTATAGCTCATCTGGCTCTTTGGCCTCTGTGGTCTGTATCTTGAACTGCTGTAACTCTGTGCAGCCCTTCTAATGCCAAAGGCTTTGCACCAGCTCTGAAGGTCTGGCCAACTGCACTGCTCCGAAATGTCCAGCCTGCCTGCCTTCGAGTTACTGACCATGTGCCCAGATGAAGGGGCTGAGGTGAACGGGCACTTTTTGCAACAAACAGGGAGCAGGACAGGGAGCGGCTGGGGTGGTGAGGGGGAAGCAGAAGTATCCCTTCACAGGCTGGCTCAGGTACCTCATACGGACGTACCCTGAACACATTGCTTCCCTGAGACCAGCACTTGAATCTAAGCCTACTTAAACCTTTTTTTTGCTGTGATAATATCTTTCACAGAGTTATGAACTTCTTAGTGGAAGGATATGCCACATGTAAACTCCCTCACTACAATTTTTGTCCAAGTAATGGACGAGAGAAAGATCTGGTTTTGTTATGAGGCAATTGGACTTAATTATGGAGTAATTTATGTTTAACAATTGACTGTATTTTTCACTGTTGCTTTTTCAGGTTGGCTGCTCTTGGCTCTTAATTACACTAGCTAAGGCCTTGCAAATCACTCCCTTTCCATGTGTCTCAGGGAAAGATTCTTTTCTAAAAACAGACATTCAAAGAAAATAGGGAACAGAGGCAGAGGACATTTGAGTCCAAACACGATTAAGTACTCTCTAATAAAAAGCTCATTTGGGCATGACATAGACTAAAAAGCAATAAAACGAGCAGTGGACAGGATGAACATCTGCTCTATGTTTGGATTATCTTAGGTGTACAGTGGAGTATTTTTAATAGCAGGGTCTTGCTAGAAGGACCAGCCCCTGAAATGGCTGCTGCCCAATGACTGGAAGATCCCTTCCCATGAAGGGTGCCTCCTTGCAGCTCTGCAATGCCAAATCGACGGTGCCGCAACTCCTCACCCTCCCGGCTGTTTCTCTAAAGCCAATTTCTGAATTAATCCATGAGGCCATGTGGGCTGAAATAACCTGAATTTCTGGCTGGAAACTCTGTTCTTGTAGTCAGGGAGAAAATAGTATGTGATCTGAAAATTTCCACCAACATTTTTCCTTATCCCTCCCTCCTGCTGCCTCAGCTGAAGTGGTAACAGGGCCAGGGAGCTCTTGAAGCCAAGCAGGGAGGTTTCTAATAAAAAAAGCAAACAAGGATGAGGTTCCTTGATCTTTTTCCCAATTGCTGTGGATAGTCAGAAACATAAACCCTCTCAGCATAGTTTAATTTTCTCTTAAGTTCTACGGGATTCTATGGCTGCCTAGGACTAATTTGCCTCTAATCAATTCATAGTGTTTTTTATGGCCCAGGCCAAAAAACTATCACGCAACTGGGATGCTCTCCGAGCAATGGTGAAATGAACTGAGTAACACATAGAAAGATCTTTTTGGAAGGTGTTCTAGGTTTTTTTGAACACCTTTGTATTTTGATGCTGTTGTTATAGAATAAGACATCTATGGACCAAACCCTTTTCAAAATGTACAGAAAATCTACCCTTTCCTTATGGTTCAAGCAGAAGCTGAAATCAATGCTTACTATCAAGGAGAGGACCTGCAGGATATACTGCAAGTTGTATTTAGGGACAAAACAAACAAGCACTAATAGTAAAGAGGAGGCTGAAAATATAGTTATTTTCAACTAAACACCTTGTTCATACATATTTGCTCTCTCCCGTATCTATCTATTTATTCTTTATATCCTGAAAATATGTCTGTATCTCAATCAAAAAATTTTAAACAACTATTTGTCTGAAACAGCTCAAATTGTAACTCAAACCTTATCTTGTAGAATTACAACAGATGACTATTCTGATATTTGGCTATTTACATAATGGAAAATTAACATTATCTCAAGTATAACTTACTGCTTTTTAAGGGAAGATTCACTGGTCAGACTACTTAGAGTCTGAGACATGCAGTGCATTCTTAGCAGAACAGACTGAAAAGTTAATGTGATATTTTTCATTAGATTTTATTTTAAAAAGGACATGGGAAAATATCTCATTGAGTATACACAGTCTGGAGGAAGAGAGATACAAAGCAAAATTTTGTTTTCTGGTATTCAATTTTTCTCTGAAAAGCACATGTTTCTCTTCAAAAAATGAGAAAAGCATTTTTAGGGGATTTTTTTTGGTATTTTTAATGGAGAATTTTGACCGTTTTCTGACAGGCTCTCTCTGTCATCTTTTATAGTCGCAGATAGTTGTTATTTTACCAGACCAGACACATTAAGAAGACAAAAGCATAGAAAGCAGCAATGTGTAGTAAGCTCCTAAACCATCCAAAAATACGGCAACTCCTGTTCTAGGAGGCCTGGTGTTGGGGCAGACATGGGACTGCTGCTGTTTCGAGCTGACCTGGGCTAAGGAAAAGCAGTGAACAATTCTGAGAAGTGGTGAATCCAATTAGTTTTCTCAGTAGCAGTTTGTTTTACACCTGCAAGGTCTGTAAACTTGCATGAAATTACACAGCGGTTTCCCAATGTAATTTGGGAAATCATCTCTCCTTCCCTTTTTACCTGGAGCCACTGGACAGTGGATGCATCCGTCCTATACCTGAACCTGGTTAAGAGATTAAAGTATCAGCTATGCCTCAGCACGACGGAAAAGCACATGCTCTTTGCAATCAGCTGTGCCACCTTTGGACTCCTCCTCACTATCCTCTTCCCCCCCCAGCAATGCCAGTGTCAAACCAAAACCCAACCCGAAACCCTTGGCAGAGCAGTGGCTTCTTTCTGTAATGCCTCCCTTGAGGCTCACGCCTTTCAACTTTCACTTCTTATTAAAACCCAGATATTCAGTGTGGCTACTCTAAGTACACCCTTCCCTCTCCGTCCCCCACACCACTGCCAGCTGGGCTTGGTCTCTCCTCAAGGGCTGCTGCCACCACCGCGCCGCTCAGTTACAATAACCCCATGCCGGTGAAGTAATTTATTTCAAATTTCTGTAGCAATATCCTGCCTTATCAAGACATGTACTGACATTAATAGTATCTCTACAATACTCTACTTCTGCTGGTTGAGCCCCCAGGTCTGTGCTGGTGGCTGTAGCGTGGGGAAATTGTTTGGAAGAGCCAGGATCTCAGCTGATATAAAACCACCTTTGGCCAGCCCTGATTTGCACTGGTTACTGGTGTGTGGCAAGAAGCAGGTCTCATTCATGGTTGGAAAAGGAGGACATGTTGCATCGATATAGTATTGCAATAGCAAGGGCTAGCACCCAGCGTAGCCTCGTTGCAGGGAGGCGTGCGGTGAGGGACCAGGTGCCAGGTTTCCTCAAGCGCAGTGCAGTACAGACCTATGCGTGCAGTACAGACCTAACCGGTGGCCCGGGATTTTGCAGGGTCTGACAGTCACAAAAGCTGGTGTAGGAAACCCCTGCCCTGTGAATGCACGTATTAGCATGAGGAAAAGTACTGAAGAAGAGGGGAAAGAAAAGATGCTCTTAGCAATGATCTCTCACACCCACCTGAATACCGTGTGTCATGGGCAGGGATAGATGGGACTGGAACATGGCATGCCTGGTCAGGATGTTTTAAACCTCACCACCCGAAGTGACAGGGTTTAGTGTTAGTAACTGAGTGCTCCCAGGATGAGTGCAAATGGAAGCCCTTGGGAGAACGTCAATTCAAGGAAATTCTGCCAAGTCAACAAAAAAAGTCGGATGGCTTTGCCTCACATTGCCAAGGAGCCGAGTCCACAGAAAGGACACTTTTGGTATCAAGCTCCGCTTCTCCACTGCTCTAGATAACTGCAGACCAAGACAACGCTTTAACAAACAGCTACAATCTCTCTCCACCACAAAAGTGATAACTTGCAGGCTTTCCATGACCTCATATGAAGCTGAGTTGGCTAATGTGCATTAGGCTGGCTCTGGGGAGTTGACGAGCATGGTTGACACAGTTATAATTCAGCCTGCCAAAGGAAATGAAGAATAACAAAGATTTAAAACTTTAATTAAAA
This sequence comes from Ciconia boyciana, assembly GCF_034638445.1. Taxonomy (NCBI): domain Eukaryota; kingdom Metazoa; phylum Chordata; class Aves; order Ciconiiformes; family Ciconiidae; genus Ciconia; species Ciconia boyciana. Next base: position 57,283,286 of record NC_132935.1, read on the forward strand.
ATCTTGAAGCAAGTGAAATGTTGGAGAGAGTGGTAACTCCTTTGCAGGGTTGTCAGGGATTTCTTTTGGTGGGGAACAGAGGAGCTGCAAGCAGGAAGGGTGGAGATAGATAGGTTCAGATTTATCTACAAATTCATACCATATATTTTAAGACACTGAGGAACGGTTTTTATTAACTGCTCCCATGAAAAGAAAGATAGTGAAGGAATCCAAAGGCACTACCATTACACAACTGTCTGATCTATGATGTTGATTCTGTTGCACAACCCCGCATAAAACTGAAATAAACACAACTGACTTGAAATGCAAAATTCTGGTTGTTCTTTTCTGATATAAACTACTTTAGCCTGGGCAAAAGACAGGAACAAAGAGAAAACAGACCTTTTTCTCAGATGAATGTGCTTGCATGTCATCTATCCCATTTAAAATGATACTAATTTATGGTGACATGAATATTTTGGGAAGTATCAACAAAAAAATTCCTGGAAAATCTGAAGGGACAGCTTGAATGTCCATCTTGAGGAACAGAGTATTCCAAAATAAAGCTGCCTTATGTGTTTATTACGCCTTTAAAAAGCAACCTTTATAGCCCTCTGAACCATGTAGCAATATTACTAGCAAGTCCTCCCTCCCCTCCTACAAAAGATGAAACAATTATGGTTAGATGCCAACAACAAGGAAAATGTCAGTACATACGTTGAGTTGATCTGACGGTCCATGGTTTATTTTGCTAGGCTAAGTAGTTAATTTTGATCTGTGGTACTGTATTTGTGTTGGGGCAGGCTTTTACTGCAGTTGCAGAACAGTGATAGTTAAGTGAACAAAGACGAGTAGGGTTTTAAAAGCAACGCTTAGCTTTTGAAGGTTCACACAGAGAGTGAAAAGCAACCTTTTGCTTCAGCCCTTGCCTAGCACTAATGCTGGTGTCGGCAGCAAGTGCAGAGTGGCACCTCCAAAGGAGCACTCTTCTGCAAGGCCGCAGCCAACAGCGCTGCCGAGCACGGCAAGGAGCAGCCTCAGCTAGAAGCTGTTTGCTTCTTCTTATCTCTGCAGTGCATCACACGCACTGTAATTGTTCATAAACCTGGAATTAACCTATTTGAACAGTCTTCTGAATGTTCTTTCTTCGCTCCCCTCATAATTTCCCTAACGAAGAGTCTTTTGCAAGTAATAATGAACAAAAGAAACCTTTCAGGTGTTGGCTTAATCTAGAAGTCTAGTGGCACTACTCTGGCAAACAAAGAAGTTTTGTCCTCCAAAATTACACTTTTTGGTTGAGATAATGTTTTGCATATTTCTCTGAGGCGTTTCACATGTTTAACATTTATTTATTAACTTGTGCTCACATTTCCCTGGGAGCTCCTCAAGGACATAGCATTCCCCTATAGATGAAGTCACTAAGTTTCAAAGAGATGAAGACTCAAATTTGGAAAAGCACAAAAAACTTTGCATACTTTGTTCTTTTACCGCCCGGCTAATGGAAAGCCCAAGCACCAGTCTCCGTACGTTGATTCTGTATTAGCTGCAGATGCCAGGTGCTGCTGGAAGTCAGCTCCCAGCAGCGAATAAACTTGTAATAGAGAATCAATCCATTGGAATTGTGTTTTCAAGGGAAAATGTCTTACTGAAAGTGTGTGGCCACCAAATGTTTGAGCATGGCAAAGGCAGAAGGAAGGTTATCCTAGCACGTTTTAGGCTTCTTGTGATGTTCCAGACCACTCCAGCCTTATTCCTAAACAACGGTCTAACTAGAATGACTGTTCATAACAGCCCTGCTCTGATCTTTCCCGTTAATCTGTCAGATGATAAAATAGCACAAGGAGTTCTTTGTTTACAAAGCACTATTGCTGAGGCAATTAGATGTGAAGTAAGTGTCCCAGTATTGCTGTTGTAGGAACATTTCCTGTAGTTTTAGAGCAGATATCTCTGAAAACATCTTCTGTCCTTCTGCATAGCAAACGAATACTGCATGCAAGCCTTCCTTCATGCTACAAGTCCCTGTATGCATTCGTAAATAAGGTGTGATTTTATGACCAATCAGTCAGGCTCCTTGGTGCTGTCCCAGTCGGGAATATTTTGTATAACACACGCGATGATGGCCAAGCAGTTCCCCTGTCCTGCCCTTTCCACCCGTGTGCTCTCTCATGCTGGCTAAAGAAGCTGCATGTGCAATAGCTTGAATCCCTTGATAAACTCTCAACGTCAAGAGACATCAAAGATGTTCAGCCCTGTTCATCAGCAAGTCCTAACTGATATCTTGAGCAAGACTAGAGGACTGCTAAGATAAATCTATACAGTGGCCTATTCATCAGCTGCACTCAGGAACTTCCACGTATTTTACAGGGGGAATTTGTTTAAGGTATGCTCTTATCTAAGGGAATTCGTAAAGCCTTAAGAGATGACATATTATATATTTTTAAAAGCTCCCTGCTTTTATATGAACACTTGAGATATGGTAATCTGTGAATTTATTCAGATTTGTAGCTCAGCATAAAGCTGTCTGGTTTGTGGACATCCCTTTTGATTTACCATCCTGTGGTGAAATCGCTGCAGGAATCTGGAGAAGGTCCAATTCTATTTGTTTAAAGTCCTGATCATGTGGCTTTGGCATTCCTAACATATCCAGCAATCATTTGCTTTTAATTACCATTCATTTCAACCACATAAGTAATGAATGTGGCTACCACATCCAATTTACAGGCTGTGTAAACTCTTGAGCTGGGTGGAACTTTCTTCTATATAGAAGCTTAACTATAAATTTAACTCAAAATGTGAATCCTCTTAACTTATTTTTAGCAGGCCTTTATAAGTTTAAAATAAAAATAAATAAAAAGGAAATGAAAAAAGCCTTAAATGAAAGATTCCACACAATACACCTGATTCACTTCAGAAGCAATTTCCTGGCCTCCCCAACCTCTTGGTTATGACTGTAGAAACCTTAAAAAAACAAGTTGATTTAACGTTTCTATTTATTCATGGTGTCCAGTTTCCAGAGGAGTCTGTGACTTGTAGTTTTAAACTCAATTTAGCATTTAAACTCATTTTCAGCTGGGTCCCAGTGGAGCAACAATTAGGAAAGGAAAAGAGTTCAAAGAAGAAGGGTTATAACCTTTCAGCGGTATGTTTGCCTGGACTTTTTTAAAAAAAAAAAGCATCTCTGTTACTATTCTTCCTACATTTGGCAAACACTAGGTCAGACAGCCAGGTTGCAAACCTGTTGGTATAGAGAACTTAATGGTTAGGTACAAACCAACACCCAGAAGTCCTTCGTGGCAGCTAAGGCAAGAGTGCATTTTTTAGGGGTACTGTTACTTGTATCATGCTGAAAGCCTAGTATCAGCAGGCCCAACTTCTCTTGAGAAAAAAGAAATCTCACGTGAACTCTGAGCAAGAGGAACCTACCAAAAAACACAAAGAGAAGCTGCGATGTTGCACACTTTAAACTTGTGTTAAACCTACGCATCTTTTGCCATTGAAGGCTCCAGCTGAGACTGGCATCCCAGAAACCCACATCCTGTATATATACATCGTGGGAGCCAAGGAGGCCTTGCAGGCAACAGTTGGAGGAGAAACAGGTATTGTAACTCTCCAGAAGTCATAACTGGCCAAACTGGGAGTCGAGCAGTGGCCTGCAAGTCAGGACCTGGGGCTCCCACTTATTAAACTACAGCGGTTTCATCACAGAGAGCTGGAATCTGTACGTATTTTGGCGCACTAAGAGTTATCCTGTGCTTTCTACAGTAACAGCACTTTCTGTAGCCAACAGTACTCTTATGAATGGGCTTCCAGTGTCATAAATTCAGCCTTGAGATTCAGCCTCTGCCAAGACCTGGCTACCAAAAATCTTATTTGGAAGCACATGAATACCAACGGATAACTAGTTGGCTTGTTTGCTTTTCCCCTCCCCCAGTTCTTGTAAATATATGATATGGAAGCCTCCCCTGGGAGCCACGCTGCAGGCTCTCCTCGATCGGAGCGCACGGGTACCCCTGGGCAGGACCTGCCCGTCCGGACACGTGGCACTGCGGGGTAACGGCGTGCAGGGTGACCCAGGCAGGCAGGCTGAGGCTGCTCTTACCTTCCACATAGAGATGTCACCCACTCAGGTCAGAATGGATCGGATCATGCCTGAAATAATGGACTTTGTGAACACAAATGAGAGTTTTCAGTGCTCTCACAGTTTATTTAGCTAACCTGGCTCAAGAAAGAGACCTCTTATGCAAGATTTGATCGCTTAAATTTGAGCATTATACTTTAGAGGCATTATATTTTAGAGGGAAAAAGTGATGCTACAGTAGCAGAAGAGACAGGCAGGAAAATCGTTACCAGTGTGTCCTAAAATTACAGCAGACCTGGACAAAAATCTTATTTTTATAAAGCTGGTTGACAGTACACCTGATCATTCTGACTGTAATGAAATTACTACAAGGTGGAAGTGTAAGCATTTACTATGTTATCTATCAGCCCATAATAAGACAACTAGATTTGACCAAAAAAAAAAAAAAATCAGCTAGGGTGAATTAAATCAAGATTTTTTCTCTGTTTCATGTGGTCAGAAAAAGACCTACCATATTTTCTAGAACAGATACAACAGATAGCTGTCAGATAATCTGTGTCAGATAATTTGTACCTACAGATACCTGCAAGGAAGAGATTTAGGAAAAACCCTCACTCCCAAATAAGCAAAGAGAAGGCTGATGTGCTTATTTGAATAAAGAAAAGTAAAATTTTGATGAGGAACGTGCTGTGGTTCATCTGCTGCTGCTGAAACTCTCCATTTTGGGAAGGCACGTTTAAAAGAAAATGCAAATTTGTCCCATGTCACTTAAAGAGAGCATAAGAACGACAAATGACAGCAGCTTTCACACAGAGACACAGCTGACTGTGGATTAAAATTATCCCTAGGCCAGGCTATTAAAACAATTAAAGGCAGATCACAAAGTCCTGAACCATTGAAATTTGATGTTCACAGGAGGCAGACGCAACCCAGGGTGGATGGTTTCGAATGGAAGGGAAAGCCAAGGCTTTCTCATCAAGACTCTCCCTTCCCCTGTTGTTGTTTCCTGCTATTGCTATTAAGCTGTAGCTGATTTTTGAATCGGTTACGACGAGATGATTAAAAATGGTGATAACCCATTAGCTGGAAGTGATGCTGCGGCAGTGCCCAGCTGGAGCACAGCGGCAGCCGGCAATGTGGTTCCAATCACCGCCTGCCTTTGAAATGTCACCAGGAAAGATCTATAGACAGACCTCCTGCTACAGGCCATCAGTGTCTACTCTTCCTGTTTGACTTTTATTTAACTTACTATGGGGTTGATCAGTTCCCAATGAAGCTGAGGGCACTTTGAGGCCCCTTTGAAAACTGAATTATCAAATGGAATTAGAGCCCCATTCAAAATTCACCTGTTTTTCATTTCATTAATGTGTGCACTTGCGTCTGCATCCATGACCTGCACAGCCCATCAGTTTTTTTCCCTTCATGCTGCCCCTTTCATGTGTCTACCTTCCAATTTCCTCTTTTTCTCTTCAGATTATGGATCAGCCAACTTCCACATGCTGCTACAATTTGATTTCCTCTCTCCCTGGCATTCCCGCAGCTACACAAGCATCCACTGATGCTTGTTTCTCTTGTCCTTTTTCAGTCCTGTACCAAACTTTCTCTCTTCTCAGCTGCTAGCCTACAGCCGTGGTCCCAGCCAACCACTTCCACCTCTGCATACAAGTCTTTGATTCCATCTTCAGAGTGGCCTTTATTGACCTTAGTTTGTCAGACTACTTTTTGCACATTTGATGCAGTCTCATAAACCACAGAAGAGTTACTATTCTCATGAAATATGCTCTGTGACCTTTTCTTAATTGGCTGCACTGTCTGTAAGGGTGCAATCCACCTTGTATTTTAGAACCACATCTACATTTTAGGTTACACTAATGCACTGACTCAGAAGAGCTGAATAATGTGGGCTTTGTCACTAGTATCTTAAAAAGAGGGCATATATACACACACACGTACCTTGGCATTTTGAAGAGGAGGTTGGTAACTAGAGGGCCGATAGTACCTCCTCTGAGTAGCATCGGTATGAATGTCTCCAAGAAATAACTCCTCCACAAGGTGGTCTAAATTGTGGTGCAGGTACTGCTTCTCCACACGGATCAGCTGGAGTTCGTGCATGGCAAAATTCAGAGCTTTGGTGCATTCACAGCCGTTCTCTTCCCTCAGCAAATCGTAGCTCACATCCTGCTCCCAGGGACTATCTTCTGGTATAAATCCAGGACACGTATGGTTCACCAACTCACTTAATTTTTTGGCCACTGCTTCGTTGTGGCATATGATCTGTATGTTGCGTAGCTGGTAATCAGCTTCAGTACCCCCTCGGATGATCCAGGATGCTTGGCGGAGACGTATTTTGCCACGTATAACTAATGTGTAGATAGGGTTTGTGCAGCGATTGCCACCGTAATAAAACTGATAGGCCTTAAACGTATTATTGTGGTAGAACCTGTAAGATCTTGTGATGAACTCTGGGCCTGCTCTAACTTCACAGCTGTGGGAAGACAGAAAGTGATGGAAACAGAATTTTAGCAAGGTGGCTTATCATGTACACTACAGGTAACAAGACTGAGCAAACCTGCATGGGTCCACAGAGACACTTGGGTGCTAACGTCCCTCTGGCATAAATGGGGGTAAATAGGAACTTGGCATCTGTGGCCTGCCAATTAACCAATTATTTCCCCTGCTCTTACGCTCTTAGTACTATACTGCTTCACGGTGATCACATCTAACTAAGGGCTTTATCTTTGTAGGTTTAAATACTTTGAGTCATGTTTTGCTTTTCCTTTTTGTCTAGGGACCACCATGTGACTCAATTCTTCTCTGAAAAAAAGTAGCAGCTTATTAAACATCTATCTTCTCTTTTGCGTGGTAGAATCAGCAAAAGGACTGATAACATCAGAAAGTGAAATGCCAAACGTCCACACAACAGTACAAAGAATTGGCTTCTATGTTGCTGTAGAAGCTTCTCAGCGGAGCTCCACCAGCTCTGGTCTGCAGAGGATGTGCAAGATCATGTCCTCAGCTTTTCCACTCAAACTTTCAACAGGGGTGGCAGTTAATGCAAATTTCTGACCGTTAATGCAAAACTTCTATTTGGCTTGAATTTGGACCCTGCAATATTCAGGTTTTGTGTTTTTTCTTTTTTTTTCTTTTTTTTTTTTCTGAAGGTGTAAATGGCAGTTAAATTCCACTTCCTGTAGGAAGTCCTTTTGTGCCTTCAAACTTGTCCCCCTTGTCAGATCCACACTGCTTAACATAAATACACTCCTTTCTGTTAAAATACCCCAGTCTTTCCTACTACAAGTCACTTCAAATAAGCCTGTCAATATTGCCTGCTGAGACACAGAAAGCAAAACAGCTCTCTGAATTACAAGTCATCATGTATGGGGAGTAATAGAACTGGTGAAATACAGCTTCTTAATTTCTTTTGCTAATAAAACCTGTGCTAGACACATGCTCTGAAAACAAGGACCCATTCTATGGATCTAATGCATGTAGTCAAAGATAGTACAACGTTATGTTTGAGTAAGCATCCATTTTGGCAACTTGGGCTCCTTCCTATTCAAAGAGAGATTTAAAGATATTTCACAGCATGCTGTTTAAAATCCAGACTATAAATCGATTCATCAGGACAGCTTTATAGAATGCTCTTCTACTGTACGTAACGCCGCTCCTTCTCCTTTTATGCATAAACATACAGAAAGCATCTGGAATTTAGAGCATCACCATATTAAAGAAAGTATTTCCCCTGCTGCTTGAAGTGGGAATATTCATCCTTCCCCCTCTGCTTCCTCACCCTCTTCTCTTCCACATGCATCACTTAAGCATCTTGGTTTATCTTTCCTTACCCAGTAGAGACCCAGTGTCCCTCAATATTGGGAGGCATCTGCACAGTGATCCGGGCTCCATTGTGAAGGTGTTTCAGCATATGATGACACTGTGACTCCTTGAAAGCCCTCCATGCACTCTTCTCCAAGGACCGAGGGTGGGACCTGCTGTCTGGGTGAAGAAGAGCAGAACCTTCTCCCAGCCCTGTGATTGATAGAGAAGTGTAAATTATCATGAGACCCTGCTGAGAAGGGCTTCAACACAATAAAGGAGGTTGTGAACATCTTGTGTTGAATGACACTTGTTCGCAACATTATGTGTCTAGGAAAGTACTGTTTACATTTCTTTTCTCATCTGAAAAAAAAAATATATGGGAAGCTCTTCCTGTCTGTCAGCCCACTAATAGTCCACTAAATAAATCTGCTTTATGAAATACACTGGGGAGAAGGGCTTGAACCAAAGTGTTGCGTTTCCACACCCAGGAGATGTGGATCTGAACCTGAATTTTATAGAGACCTCTGTAATCTCTGGTCAGGACGATCAAAAACCTGGACCGTGGAAATTTAGAAAGTTGCATCAAGATCCGGACATAAACTCTGCGGTTTCAGCCCACCTCTAATTTGAACGCTTCTATAATAAACTTGCAAATAAAGACTACTCTTTAAAGCCAAGGGAAAACAGATATTAAAAGCAAAGCCTCTGCACACAGGAAGCCTCTGTGATGACTGAGGTGGTCAATTAAAGGCAGATTCTGCTATTTCTATTTTAAAGGGGAAAAGGAATTTCAAAAGCTAATTTTATGTCCAGCACACAGTAATTTTGGTTTCTAGTAATGTATACATACAAAACCCACCAGTGCTCTCTCTACACAATATTAATTGAACAAAATGAATATGTAGCTTCAGAAGGAATGCGTCTTTACTCTTTTAGGCACAGCCTGCTCTTAGATATGCTGGAAAACATGGATCAAAAGAAAAACACACATCTAGAGGTTAAGAGGTGAAAAACATGAACCTTACATAATGGGTTGGAACTGTATTACTTTGCCAGAAGGAATTTAAGAACCAGCAGGCTAGAAAACGAATATGGGGTGGGGCGGAGGCGCTGGTTGCGTGCCCAGGAAGTCAGGGCAGCCGTTTCGGGAGAGAGATGTCTCACTAACACGTGCTCCCAGGGGCAGGGTCTAGGATTCACCCCCATCTTTTCTGGTGCCCTCTTGGCTGACCTGGCTCAGGAACTGGGCTGTTAGGGATCACCAGCGCGTTGCAACCCTACATCCTGCCAAGCCACCTAACACAGGATCCTACGCTTTCTTCCCCAGGCCCCATCTAATGCTTAGGCACGTGCTTGGGCAGCACGCAGCATCACTACAGAAATTATGAGAAAATCAGTATTATGTGGTTTTAGTTTCTTTGTGTCTTTGTAAACCTTTGCTGTTTCCTATTGCAAAAAAGAAAATGGTGTCAGTGATTCATTATGTTGGCTAGGTCTTAGATCTTGCGGAAGAAACTTGGGTAACACCTGGGAAAATGGCATTGCTAAAAATATAAATACGTGTCAACCATTTAAAAATAGCAATTCCTAAGCTAAACAAAGCCAAGGACTTATCCAGTAGGCAGGGTAAAGAAGGATCAGAAAGAATACAATAACTACTGGAATGTAAACAGTGCTCACCACTGAATGATCTCAAGATTTAATGAGATTAATGAATACAACCTCACAAAGTCTTTACTGGAAAATCTGGTAGCTTTGTTGCAGGTTACAAATAATTCTTCCATCTGAATAAGAATTTACGGCCTTACCTTCTAAAGGGTAATAAATACTAGGGATGCTTTGATATTTGAGCATGCCATCCGAGATGCCCTTAAAGGAGCCTGATTTTCAGAGGGTCAATACTTCTCCCTTTCTGGAAGTCAAGGCTTCTCAGGGATTTCTACATTGGTGAGCAGAGTCACTCATGTTAGTGCCAAACAACTCCCGTTCTACAGCCAGAAACAGTAAGGCCACTTCAGAACTGGTACGGCCATGGCAGGGTGACTCCCTGCTTGAGCTGACTACATCTTTGGAGAGGCAGGATTTACTAGATAAGGTCAGTGCTTCATGTACGCGGCGGTACAGCCTCCTGGGCTGAAGCCCGCATCTCTGCACAGCAGCTCTGTGCTGTGCCGTGTCTGCAGCCCACCTCACCTAGAGCAGCACTTGACACTCTCAAAAACTTGGGCTTATTTGGTTTATCTGAAACCTTGTGGGTACGGGGCGGGTATCGCAGGCCTTCACACTGCCAGGAGAACAAGTTCAGACAGGTACAGGTAAGATTACCAGTATATTTATTTTTGTTGTTACAAATCCCAGCTAGTGACCGAGAGCTTGCCTTCTAACACCCTTCTCCATCTCTAAGTCTCCACACGCTCAAAAAGCCCACATTACTTCAGCACCTCATTCTGAAATGGAGTGAATGCTTCTGTCCGTGGGCTCAGAGCATCTTTTGGGTCAGAAGAGACACCTCCTGCAAGGTACCCCGTAGAGGCTGTAGCCATCAGTACTGACTTTCAACAGAAACATAGCTGTCGGGATGTCTCCTGCAGACAAATTATCTCACACTGAAAAAGTCTTTGAAAATTCACATTTCCACCTGAAGTTGTTAAGCGTTTGAAATCTGCCATCAAGAGGAGGTTTTGAAATGGTTCAAGTGACTATTTCCAAGGCATATTTATTACACCATTTGCTTTTAAGAAGCTGTATTTTGCCTAGCTCATGTCATATGATTCATGAATACAGGCGCACTTAAAAATGAATGATTTATTCATTTAAACATACTTGGGTGTTTAATTTCAGCAAGCAAAAATCCTTCTGTGGGAGGATACCATCTTGTATGTGCACATATCAAAGGAGAAAATGCACTAACCACATCATACATTCCCAATTATTCCCTGGAGGAAATAATGAAAAGAAGGGGGTTTTGAAAAGGAGTCAAACTTTATGTGGTATTATACAGTGTCTTTCCTTTGATATAGCTCAAAAGCAAGGGGGTCCCAGCTCTCCCTGTCACATGTGTGTAGTTCTGTCTGTAACTTGCAAACGATAAACTGTAACCAGTGGACGGAAGGGAGATTTGCATCGATAGCTCTAGAGATCTGTACCTGCGGAGAGGGTATTTGTTTGGGACTCTATCCACCCAACTGTGACAAATAAGGGCAGGAACAAGTTTAGGTAATCAAGACAGGCATGAGAGCACAACAAAGGCTGCAGAGACGGAGGAGGGGCTGTAGAAAACACACACATGCTAGGCAACATCACACAAATAGGACATGAATATCAGCATATGAATTATGGTATAAAAGTAAAAGGCAGCGATGGGACCTTTACCTATGTTTGTGTCGCTGGGGCAAGAAAATAATTTAGCACAGGCTCCTTCCTTACTGAGTAATCATTTCAACGCTTTTATATTTACTGACATATGCCTGTAGATATGACTACCATACAAAGGTGCCATAACTTCCCCTAGTTCCTTCTTAAGTTCAAACACAAGACCGGTGATACGCTTCCCACACAGGGCATTAAACCGGACACCGTCTTCCTGTGCTTTTCCTCGCAGCAGGTGCTCAGAGGCAGCGCAGTGTCCCCCTGCTCCACCCCTGGCAGTGCACAACGAGGTGTTCTGCAAAACCGAGGTCCTGCAGGGCTGACGTCGCTAATTTTAAAGGATCCGCTTGGCCATGTTAAATGGGACATCGCTGGAAGGCTCAAGGTTAAAATGTGCTTTCACGAAACTGGGAAAATAATTTCATGGCTCTTTAAAAGCCCACTTTGGAGCCTAGATGCAGTTGCAACATAGTTGGAGCCACTACTTTCATTCAAAGAGATCCAAGTCTGCTATTCTCTACAGCACAGACAGCTGGTAGGTTTCAGTACCTCCATGACAAGCCATGTAAGTATCTCAGACTCAACTGAGAGTATCTCAGACTCTTTTTGACTGACGGACTTTTAAATTTTTGTGTGTTATGAAGGAACCTTACCCACCTGTTAAAAATAAATAAATAAATAAAATCCACCCTGTTATCAATCAAAAGTGTGACAGACTTCAAAGAAAAAACAATCTTTGCATGGGACTAATAGCAATAATTCTGTGAAGCCTCTGGTTGGCTTTCACTTTAGCTACACCACAACCAGAGGTCATAAGATTGTATCACCCACCCCACGGTGGCCGTTTATGCAAAGGAGCAAGTCCAAAAGGAAAAGGAAAATTCCAGAATCCATCAGAAATGCCAGCTAGAAAAACAAAGCAAAACAAATGCATTTTCTGATGAGTTGATATCCAACTTCTCTTTCATAATCAAGCCCTAGAACACAGCTTTAGCATCAAACAAATTGAAAAGAGTATAAGAGGTGCTATAGCTAGCTGGGGATCCCTGCCCAGGCCCTCACAGATCACACTTGACAGGGGCAGATGCAACATCCACCTGAATGGGAAAGTGGAGGTCTGCACAGCTGCCACTCCACTAAGATGTGGATAGGAGCAAGTACTGCACCAGAGGACTTTAGGCTCTCAGGTTCTCCTACAAACCTGTATCTGATGTGGGAACAACCATTCAAGATAAAAATAATTGTTAAGGGAAGATAGGTTACTTTCAAGTTCTTCAAAGATTTCTGCACATAGCTGCGAGTAAAATACAAATCTTAAAAGGGCAATCTGTTGGCAGCCCGTTAGCCAAACGTGTTTCAAAAATGGCTATGACAGCTCGCCACCAACATTTCTGCAAAAAACTGCGAGCTGCTAGAATAAATGTTTGTTTTCTGAAAAACAGCATGCAAATAATGTACAACTGCAAACCAGATAATAAGTAGAGTTGTGCTTGAACACAAATTCTTATAATTTAATTCGTGCCTAAACACCCCAGCCAAATTCTGCTCTCAGCTATGCCAGATTGCAAAAGTATAACTCAAATAATCTTAAATCTTAAACTGTTTAGATTTAATAACTTTAATAAACACCTCTACCAGAATCTAAACCATAGCTTCAAACATGTCCAAGTGTAGCATTTCAAACCAGACTCAAAGCTACTGCACGTTCAGCAGGTTCACCCGCTGCTAAATGGGAGAATAAATGTTACCTAAAAATAGGATTCACAACTGGATTTAGATTGGGATTGCTCAGCAGGAACCACCTCACTTTTTCTTTCATTTATAGCAATGTAAATCCAGAAGAGCACCGTTTTATTATGAATTAAAACAACCTCGAGTCATAGTACTAGTTCAAAATATGTGATGGCTTCATCTCCGATAGAAACATTTTAACATTCGTGCTTTATTTCTGCAGCAAACTTTTCAAGTTAGAACTTGCTTGAAACTTGAACAACCTTATAACAGATAAAGAATAATTGGCTGGATTAAGTTTATAGCTCTCCTTATCTGGGCAGTTGCCCTGCACAATTAAATAAAGAGACATTTGGATTACGCTCTTTCTTGATGTGGGATAGTGTTAGATAACGCCCATGACAGGCTTTTAGCTACAGTGCAAACTTACGTAATTGCCATGGAGAATATAATGTCCTGTTACCAAGCTGCGGTCTGTGTTTACCAGTGTTTTCCCTGCACTTGAAACTTCAAAGGGTCCTCGCAGGATTGGGACCTAAATTAGCTACTACAAACAAAAGGGTTGGGAAAGGAAAACTGGGTTTTATGGTCATAGAAGCAGACAGGACAATGATTTCCTTTCACATGTATCTGTTGCCTTCCTCGTGCACACAGAGTTTCTAGGTACAGCTTTCAAACAGATGCAAAATGAATGTTTCAGAGTGTGGAAGATCCTGAAGAGAGATCTAAAGTATGTTTAGATGGGACAGCTGAAAAGAAACTCCTCCAAGGCTGACTGGCCCAGCATTGAGGTCCTCTGTCATCCTACAGCTCAGTCCTTACTCAATGCTCCATCTTGGAAGAGGTCAGAGAACCAAGCGCCAAGCAGTTACACAGCCGATAACGTCTGCTAAGTTGAAGTTCAGCTCTTCATTCTGATGACTGCTGCTACACCTGCAAGGTGAAACACCACTGTAGGGAGCATGGGCTTCTTTATGAAGCCCCGAAGGGTTAAAGCCCACCTCCCTTCAGGGCAGCAGGAACTCTGCCACTGGCATGAATGGCTGCAGCACTGGGCCGTAAGTGCAATTCAATAGCGACGATGGTTTGGTCTTGCCCTCTTTGAAGGAAACATCTGCTGTCTGTCAGAGGCATCTGCCGTGCAGCCTGCAGACCTCTGTCCTGTCCTCCACCCACACCTCGGCACCAGGATTTATTCAGGTGAAACTGCCCCCAGCACCGATGGGACTTGTATCTGAGTAAAGACATCACTAAACAAGCTCGCTATGTATAATGCTACCCTCTATCAGCCCTGCTTAAAGGGTCACGTCAGTAATAAAATACTAGCCTTGCCTTGAATAGCTGAAGGTGTGTGCCTTCAGCATGGTTGATGCTAGTTTTGGGCTTGATTGCCTGGCAGCCCACCTCCTACGGACACCCTACAGAGCGCAAAAATTGCCCTTACTGTTCATGACACCCACATCGTACCACTGTTAGCTCACAGTCAAGCTACAGAGATGAGTGAAATTGAATTTACACTGACAAAATTGTGAATAAAATTGAGCCCATCTTCTAACTCTCCCTGCAAACTCTGCAAGTCCTACGCTAAGCAGCGTGTCTTCCCCTCTTTCTCTCTTTATTGTCGACCAGATTTCCAAATGCAGTATTTTACTGAGGGAACAGAGCACATATGCCTCTAGCACGGAGCACAGTATTTGTCCATTTTATGGATACGGGTATTTATATCTTCTGATACATTTACTTATTATTTTCCTGAACAGGTTTTGAAATAGAACACTTCCATGTAACTAATTGAAGGAATATTGCCAGAGAACTTTTAAAAGCATAAACAGTTTTGCTCTGAAAAGCCTAGCAGTCCTGTCTTCATCATCTTTATTAGTACTATTTCCATGATGTTATCAACAAATCGTTTTACTTAACGTTTCTAATTCATTACTCGAACAGTAACATAACCAGAAATACGCTAAAGTTACTTCTTAGCATCTGTATTTGTAAAAAAAAGTTTATTTACAAAAGATATTAGCCAAATTTGTTTTGAATCCACTTGAACGTAGCTCTTATTAATAAGGTTTTTCTAAAGCTGAATGATCTTAGCATTTGACATCTGAAACTTCTGTGGCTTTTTGTCTAAGCAAAGAAAACAGTGATAATGGACAACTTCCAGCTGCAAACCTTTTTTTTTTTTTGACATTGTACAGGTTTTATTTTGATTAATGAAGACAAGTTTTTCCAAATTTCAATTCAGTGATGTTAAAGTAGGCATTTCTTAATGTAATGAAAGCAGAAGGTTTAGCCTTACAGGACATTTTAACTTGTGTTATAAAGCTTTAAGCCCTAAAAATCCTCAACCACCCACCCACACTTCACTCACTTTTAACCCTTAAATTGCCATGTGCAATAGAAATGCAAAAGAAAACATCACGTGCTGTAAAGAGGCTTAACACTGCGATCCCCTGGGATTGCTAGTTGTTCTTACATATTACCAATTCGGGCTAGCCGCCGACCGAAGGATGTTCCTATTGACTCTATGGCACAGAGGGAAAAGCTCTAGGCCAAGTTAAAGCTAACAGGGTAAATACATTTAGACGGGCTACATTTCAGTGCATTATATGCCACTGATGTCATTCTGAAGTTTGTAAGAGGGCAGTAGTTTCCCAGCGCTTGAAGCTCAGATCCAAACCGTGCACTGCTACATTACCGAGGTATATATCTTTATATACGAGGCGCCGAGTTCTATCTTTCTACAAGAACTTAGGTTCTTGTGAAATATAACTGCAGATGGAAGAAATAGATGATTTTCCTCCTTCATCCTCTTTTGGCAGCTGCTGTTTTGATCTGATCACTGGCCCTGATTTGTTTCCTGCTCCAGCCAGGGTTCAGCTCTGCTCTGTAATTCCAAGCAGATGAGACGGGGAGTCCAACCCTGTAATTACACCTCCTCTCTTTACCCTCTAACTTCAAACCTCCCATTTCGACTTTTACATCTCAGATCACAGAGTTTTAAAGAACACCTCTGGCGTTCCGGCAGGTCTGGCTCAACTAAAGACGTTTCTACGCTCTCCGGATTTCATAGCTGAGCTGTGAGAAGGGTATAAAACCCCCTCCTGGGGAACAAGGTCTCTTGCTCTTTCTTTCTCAAAAGAAAATACACCATCAAAAGCCCATGCTCTTTATTATTTATTGAATACCATCTGTGTGCTTAGCACTTGTACAAACACAGAGAGAGACAATCACAATCCCTGCTCCACAAAATCAACCCCAGGAACAGCTTTGAAATCCTTACCCCAGCTCACAGATCTCACACTGAACCCACGTCGGTCATTTGCATTGCAACAGTTAAAATAAATTCCTCTTTTTACAAGTAAGCTTGGGGTCCTAAGAAATTTAACTGAAGAAGGCTGGATGCTACAAAGTACTTCAGAATTAGGAACACTCTTCAAAATGATGCTGTAACCAAGTAGGTTGAGTCACTCTTTAGGAACAATATCGCACCCAGATTTTTCAAATCTGGCTGCCAAATGTTAGACATACCTAAGCAGCTCATTAAACAGCCTCTTTTTCAGAAGTTGCTCTTGAAGAACGCTGTTTTTCTGGAAAGATGGGTTATCTGTTTAAGTGCCTAAATACAGATTTACAAGCTGAACTTGTAAGTTTAGGTTTAAATGCGCTGGCTTTTCTCACTAAAATTTTGCCTACTGTGCAGTTTCAGAGAAACGTCAGGCCAGGGCTAAGCTGAGAGAGCATCAAAGCCGGACTGTGCGTAGTGACACCCAGAGCCTCTGTGCTCTGCAGCAGAACATTCTTAGTTGGGTAGAAGAGCGGTGCTGGCAAACCCTGCTGCCTAAGGCTTCCCAGTGAATACCTCCACACCAAAAACCTCTTCTCTGCCTGCAGGTAAAACGTGGGTCCCACGGAACATCTCGGCCACGCTCCCCGGAGTTGGGTAGAGCCAGCCCTTCGCCCGGCCGTGAGTAAAGCATCTTTGTGTGAGGTGCCTGGAGCAGCACCCGGAGCAGCTGCTCCATCCAAGCAGTTACAGCCGTGCAACGGGAAACCGCCGACACGAACTTCGGAGCGGGACGCCTTCTGCGCGATTTCACCTACACGGGCTGGCTGCCGCTCCACGCCGCACCCACGCGTCTTGCAAAGGGGTGCCGCTGACAAGGGGGTTCAGGCAGAGCGAACGCGGTCCCTGCCCGCTTCGGCGCCCGTACGGGCCTCTCCCCTGCCAGACCCCCCCGGCCCGAGCAGACCCCCGCCAGACCCCCTCCCCTGCCAGACCCCCCGACCCACCGCCCACGGCCGCGACGGGCGAGCGCACCCACCCGCCACCCTCTCCCCCCGCCAGCGAGCTTACGGGCCCCCCTCGCAACCCAGCCGGCTTTCCGGCCGCGCCACCGGAGGCACCCAGCGGGCGGCGACCCCCGGGCAGCCGACCCGGCCCCCCGGCCCCGCACTCACCGTGCAGCAGCAGGGCTGGGAACAGGTATCTCATCAGGCTGCCGTACGGGGCGGACATCTCCCCGCCTGGCAGCGCCCCTGCCCCGCGCCCTCGCTCCGGCCGCCGCCACCTCCCGCCGCGCCGCCCGCGCCTCAGCGCGGCCGCGGGCAGCCCACGGCCCGGCGCTGGGGGGCAGGCGGCTGGCGGGGCCGGGGGCCGCCGGGCACCCTCCGGGGCCGGGGGCCGCCGCCGCTCCCGCTCCTCAGGGCTGCCGCCCCGCACGCTGCCGCCCCGGCAGGGCTCCGGCTCGGCCGCCGCCGCTCGGTGCCCCAAGACGCCCGCTCCTCCGCCGCCGCGTCCCCCGCCGTCTCCGCGCAGCGCGGCGGCGGCTCCGCTTCATATTTCCCCTTCCAGCAGGAGGAGGAGGAGGGGTCGGGAGGTGGGGACCCCTCCCGGGGCGGGGAGGGGGCGGCCCCGCCGCTGGGCTGCCGGCCGCGCCGCGGAGCGCTCCCACGGCAGGGGAAGGGGCGCCGGGACCCGGCGGGCGCCTCCGCGGGGCGCGGGTGGCGGGGACGGGAGGCAGCAGGCAGCAGGCAGCAGGCAGCAGGCAGCGGGCACCGGGCTGTGGGGGGCGGCGGGCAGCCCGGGGGTTGTGAGAGCGGGCGGCGGGGGGGATGTGCCCGCGGGGGCTGGAGGACTCGTGGGAGAGCGTGCGGGGGTGGTCGGTCCTTCCGCAGCTGCGGGGAGAGCGGCCCGAGCAGGGGCGGGAGGTGCCGGCAGGGCTGCGGCTGCCGGTGCCCGAGTCCCGCTTCCCAAGGGGCGCGAAGCGGGTGCTCGCCGCTGCGCCCGTGAGCTGGGGAGAAAGAAAGTTGGCGGGCGCCCTTGCCTCGGAAAGAAACCTTTGTGTGCTTGCGGCTTTCCACGTAAATCGGGCATGTTAAAAGCTTAAAATAGAGGCCTGCGTTGCCTTCTTTGGTGCTCCAGCGCGCTTTTTCCCGTGTCTGTTGTTGGTCAGTTTTGCTTTTTATTCTAGTCTTAGGCCTTGGTCATGCGCGCACTTCAGTGTGCTTAATGTCGTACATGTGAGCGACTCGTGCCTGCGTTTCAGCATGAGGCTTTCGTTTGTAATGTCCTCTGGACAGGGACATCATGTTTTCTAGTTTGTGTTTGGACTCGTGGGCTCAGCTGTAGGGCCTCATGGCAAAGAATGTGTAACAAATTGGAGGAAATTTTGAGAGAATCGACGTAACTGAGTTTTGAACAGCTTAACTGAGCTAAAGTGTTTACACGCTGCATGCTTAAAAAGAAATACAAAGAGCGATGACTCCTTCCAACTCCCTTGAGAAGGAAGAATAAATTCAATCTTCCTCACACAGGGAGGAAACTGAGACAGAAACAAGTAAGTGGTGAGTCAGAATTAGAGCTCCGGTGCTTTGGATTCTCAGGGTTACGCTTGCGCCTTCACACAAACCAGAAAGGATGGTTTCCAGAGCACTTGGTGGCGGTCTGTACAAGCCTGTAGTGGTCAGATATCCTCTCAGTGACCCGGAGAGAGACGCACAGAGAAAAGCAACATCCCTCAAGAAACAGGTGTCCACGACCATGAGCAAGTAACACTGGGTAAGGCTGTAAAAATACCCTTACCCAACGTTGCTTGCTCATCTTCAACCCATTCCTGTAGCTGCCACAGAGGTGTTTGCCAGGAGTGTGTATGAAGGGAGGTGATTCTTGCCGTAGAGGCAGTGCATTTGGAAAAAGCCCTGTGTATCCACTTGGCTTATTTCAGGACTCATCCGGGGCAAAATTCTGATTCCGCCACTTGTAACAATCCT
Organism: Ciconia boyciana; assembly: GCF_034638445.1. Classification (NCBI taxonomy): domain Eukaryota; kingdom Metazoa; phylum Chordata; class Aves; order Ciconiiformes; family Ciconiidae; genus Ciconia; species Ciconia boyciana. The sequence goes on from NC_132935.1 coordinate 57,302,532, forward strand.
ACAGCGGCAGAGACACCCAAGTAGATTTTCTTTACCTGCAGGTTCAGTAAGTGAAACAGATCCAGTGAGCAAGGAAAACATCAATGTTCGCTGAAATACAGTACAAGCGTCTGCATTTCTGAGTCCTGGGGACCCGTGATGTACTTCAGATCTGTGCGTGGCGGTTGCCTCTCCTCAGAGAGTGCAGTGCCAGGGTGATCAGTGAGAGAATGCCGGGCGTGCAAGCGGGTGATATAAGGAGAATTGAAAGGCAGTGTATGTGGGAAAGCAAATTGCCCTGTTGTTGGCCATAAGCACCAGATTATTACCAAGGGGTCCTGCCTGATGGAAGAAGCCAGCTTGAAGAGTCTCACGTGTTTGGCAGGCGTACAGATACTACGGCTTGTAGGAAGGCTCTTCATGTAAGTCACCTGCTGTTTACCTGAGTGTAAAAGGTAGGCCAGCATCACCGTGAGCAGTAATGAAGGACTAGCAGTTTTGAAGTATAATTGTATAAAAGCAGCAACATCCAAAAGGAGAGGCTTTTTCTATAGACACAACCTGCTTTACCGTCCCCAGATTGAGCAACATAATTATCTGCAAAAAGATGAGACTGAGGATCGCCTGCAAAAAGTCATTTATCCCGAAAGTCAATTATCCCAGAAGCTCACAGTTTCTCCCCTGGGAAGCGACAGCCCCCCACAGCAGCATCACTAACAGCTTTTCATAAGGGGAAAGGGGAATGACTTTACTGCTCCATTGGCCAACTTGGTAAATGAGCTCCGCTTGTGATTTACTATCAGTACAGCTTCAGATGTGGTAATGAAATAAAAGGAAATCAATACCCAATGGGTTCAGACACGGGAGAACTTGCCAAAAAACAACACAGACTATACTTTGTCTTTTACTCGTCTTCTTAATTTTGTGTTATTTTAAGGATATGGGTTTTTTCAGCCTGATGCACAATATTTTTTTTAAATATATGCAGTCCTACTTGTTTCATTACTGTGCCCCTGTTCAGAATGTGCTGTAATGGGAAGCAGTGACAAATAACAGCTCTTTGCACTTTGATCTAAGCAGCATGTCACATCAGTGCTCATTAAGAATTGTATTAACCAATCCAACCATGACTTTCTGAACTTGGGCTCCTGGGGCAGGGTATATACCTAATATAAGGTATAATGTAAAATCATTTACAAAGGCATCTCTCAGCCATATTCTCAAAAATCTCCTAGGGGTCAAAGCATTTCAAAAAGGAAGTCATCAGCAGAAGTTTGCACAGAAAGGAGCTGTTTTGAAAAAAGAACCGATGGGAAATGTACTTTGTGGCTGGGGCCTTCTGCAAAAAGTATTAAAATAGGAAGAAAACTAACTTGTCGGACTTGTTGTGTGACACTTCAAAGATCTAGGCATATCAGCATAGCACTTGTCTAGCTAAAGTGCCGGCTGGCTGGCTGGCTGCCAATGCCAATCTGGTGGTGAAAGATATTGAAAAGAGAGAGAGGATGGGAAAGAACGGAGGCAGCGAGCACGTGGGACACTTTATGCTGTGGAGAAGAATGGGATGGGGCAGCACTCTTCGACTCGGTAATGCTTTGACAGTGCCACAACTACGATTTGCTAATGGCTATATTATGTTTTTAAAAAGACAATATGTTCTCTTGATTAAGTCAAAGGAGCGGGACGTAAAGATTTATTAGAAAGGAGTGGAGTGACTAATTCACAAAGAATCCAATGCCTGTCAGATTTCTATTTGTGAATTGTTTGTGACAAATTCATCAAAATAAGTGAAGATTTGGAGGGAAGTTTTCCTACGTGTCCAGCTTGAGTTAGAATCTGCAAGACGAGCCTGGAGCCTGTCCTGATATATAGAAATATGCACTATGTGACTTCTTATTTTGGGGTCAGCTGTTTGAGGGAGAAGTTAAACTGTTTTACGATGTAAAACAAATGGCAATTGGTTTGTTTCTCCTTTCAATTTGAACTGAAAACGCTATAGTTTATGGGGTATAGCCGGGTTTATCAGTTACTGCAGCTATCATTTTTGTATTTTTAGAATAAAGTGTTTAAGCTGCTGATTTTTTTCTTATTCTTTGTTAAAAAAAGTAATTGAAAGAGCCTTAGGCAATATTTTCTAGATGTTCGGCTCCCAAATTGTGCAGAATATTTCACCTTCCCCTACCAGAGACTTGATCTTCAATGCAGCCACTGAAGCCAGTGGAATTTTATGATTATTTTAAGGGATGCTGAATCTGGGTTTAGTTTTCTCAAGCATGTACCTGTGGTGATGTTCACCTGCAAACTGTGGCTCTGAGATGGTGCAGGTTACCACAGAGGTCTATCCTTTATTACTTTTCCTTGTTTAGGTAGATAACTAGTCTGAGAAGTATATTTTGGAAATGAATTTATTTTAGTCATCTAAGACACAATACATATGTTGAAGCTCTGCTACCTGGTAACAGCCATATAGACCAAACATGGTAAAAATGAAAGTCTTGTGACCGTTGTCAAGATAGGGTCTTTTCCCTCTATGTTTTTCAGATACACACAGACACATGCTTGCATGCACACACACAGAGCCCATCTGCTAGAATAGACTTGCTGGTTTCACAAAAATGTAGTTATCCGAAGTAGGTTTTTTAGTTTTCCTAGAACAGTTTGAAAAGTAGGTGGGAATAAAGGTATAAAATGACATGAAGAGCAGACCCTGCAGACCTCGGGCCATCCCAGACAAAGAAATCAAAGAAAGATGTAAAGAACTCAAACAAAGCAAATGGCTTTCCATAAAATAAGCTCTCTCCTTCTTGTTTCTCCACTTGTTTCTGGCATTTAAAATGTGCTTGTGATTTGATTGCTCAGAGCCAAAGAGGAACTTCTCTGTGTAGAATTACTTTACTACGAGCACGGACAATTTCACAGTGCCGTTGCTGCAACTAGAGCTTTAGGGCTGGGTCAGGCTCCCAGTGAGCTCGGGGGGGTCTTGCCATTGACTATAGTGAGGGCTGGATCGGACCCTGGGTGAGGCTGTTGGAAAGGCCAGCTGGAACAGCGAGTGCTTGTTGTACGCTGATGGCATTCATCTGGAAGCACAGCAAACGGGGGCAAAAGGTATTTGTTCATTCAGCGTACGTACGAGCAGCCATCCTAATTCTCTCCAGTGCTGCTGATTTCATTCATTCATGGCACTCAAATACCATGAAAATGAGTGGGGTAAAAATGCCTTCCTAAGTGTTGTTTATGCCTTCTATTGTTTGCACAGTGGCTTTCTGATGTTGTGACTTAAAAAAAACCACCAACCTCACACAGCCAAACCAGCAGATTGAAAATCTGTTGCAGTCTGGGCAAAAATGCCCTCCATATATCTTCTTGCTCTGCAGCATTGTGCAGCTGGTCGGAGTAATGACAGTTTCCATTGCTGTAGACAAAAGAAAACTTCTGGAAAAATTTAAACACGTGTATGGTGTTGTTCATTGCTGCTTATGTTTTCTCGGAGTGAAATTAAACTTTGATTTTGATTAATTTCTCAGAGAAAATGGAATTTCTGGCAATTTTTTATAAACTATCCAAAGAAGCAGATTTCATTTCCAAACTGAAGAATGGATTAATGTGACCTGCCAAGCTTTGTGTGAGAGTCTCAAGTAGCAGCTAATGCACCTGAGAGCTACTTTCTTAGTTTATATTCTTCTTGTAGCCCCTTTGGGGCTAGAGCTTCTCCAGGTTAATAACATCCTTGGGGAAATGGGATTTTCATCCCTTGCAGAGCCCTGCCCGTGGTCTTCCTTCCACTTGGCAAACTTCTGCAACAGGGGAAACACACAGGGGAGAGGCAAAGAGTGGGAAACTGAACCTATTCCAGGAAGCCCTGTTAAAGTGGGAGCCGTTCCTCAGTGAGAAGAGGAGGAAGCCCTCCTGCCCTTCTGCCCATAGCTGATCTGAGTGGTCAGCTGGACTGGGTGGACCCTGAGTGTTGCCTTGAGGGAGCAGGTGGGAAATTTTCTTTCGTGGTTTTGTTCAGTGTTTGTATTTGGTGATGGATCTCTTCTAATGTGCCCTAGATACGCAAATGGCCAAACACAAGTTGAAAGTGTGACCCTGTCTCACAGTGCCCCTGGGTTTTTGTGGTGGCCCTTTGGCCAGCTTGTATCCACTCTCATTCTTGTGCTAAGGTTGGTTATTTCTCAGTGTGATATTACAGCAGCCACTTTCAATCTTGATCTTGAATCACAGGTATCACAGTCTTGGAGGTCTGCAGGTATGTCAAACATACTCATGTGCAAGGCATTTTTTCTTCGTTCATTACAAAGCTGACTCTTGTTCAAAACATTCACTGAATTTTAGACTCAGGGTCCTGGCTCTCAAAACCACTTGTATGTTCAAGCACAAGTGCATTTTATGAAAGCTCCGTCCCAAAGAGGGCTAACCAGCATCTTTCAGCAAAAGAATACCACTTCCATGCACTGTCATGCAGTGACATAATCACAGTGTCATCATGGCCACTGAGGGCACAGCTGGCTCCAAAAAACCATAGAAGCATATGTTTTCCCAAGTAGTTTGAAAATAAGGAGAAGGAAAAACTTAAGCAACAAGAAGTCTTGGAGAGTTACCATTTCTAGTCTCAGCAGCTGTGGTGGAATGGAGGCTGAGGGCAAGCCTCTGCTCTGGCTTGTTGTGTAAGGCTACTGCACGCCACTTGGTTTCTCAGGGCTTCAGTTTCCCCAACAGTGGGAAAAAAGTACAAATCTGTGGATGACTTCAGGGACTAAAAGCAATGCATATGCAGTATGAATGGTAACTTAGGGTGGGAGTTGACCCACGGATGGAATGGCATTAATATGGCTTTAAATAAGATATGTCACAGAATCACAGGATGATTGAGGTTGGAAGGGACCTCTGGAGGTCACCTGGTCCAACCCCCCTGCTCAAGCAGGGCCACCTAGAGCCAGGTGCCCAAGACCGTGTCCAGATGGCTTTTGAATATCTCCAAGGTGGGAGACTTCACAGCCTATACAGGGCAACCTGTATGTACATCATCTCAGGGTATTCCCAATCAACTGCAGTAAGTTTTGAATTCCTTCCACCATTTCCATCTATTTACCAATGTAAAACGTATGTTATATACTTACATTTGTATAGGTGGTGTATGTACATATACAGTATGTATATATGTATAAAATATGTCTATTTTCTATCTGCATAAAGTCTTTGAAACATCTGGATAGCGCATTATCCAAGCACATGCTTTTCAAGTCCATACGCAGCCAGCCAGCTTGCTCACTGCCTGAATTAAACTGCAATCTTCCCAGACAATTCCGTCTGCAGCTGTAAGATGTTCTCTAGGCTACATAAAAGCTGCCAGGTTCTGTAGGAAAACTGCTTATCTGCTGAGAAAATATTACCTGCAGCTTCTTGGAGAGAAGCTCCGAGTTTCTCAGAGCAGTGGCTAAATTACAGTTGTAGGTAATAAAAAGAGAAGAGAAGAAGGAAAGAAAAGACACCAACCAGCTGAATTTTGGCTCATTTCCTTCCTCTCCCATTTCAGTGCTGGGTACAAGAAGTAGGAGTATAACAGCCGGGGTGGTGTAAGACATCTTTGTGTTTTCTGGGGCTGATGCTATTTAGGCTCCAGAAAATAGCTAGCGAGTAACCGTCCAGAGTAAGAGACAGCTGCTCTGTCCCCTTTTGCATCTTTGTCTCTTATAGACAACTGCCTTTTATTTTTGGTCTGGACAAAGTTGCAATTAACTTGTGTCAAGCAGCACATAGAGGTACCTTCTCTTCGTGCCATGGGAGGAATTAACAGCAGTGCAGAAGCCCTTTATCCCTATCCCATCCATCGGCTGCGACCCCAGGAGCTCCGGCAGCCCCTTCCCCAGCCCTCCTCTCAGCCCCTTCCCTTCACGCCCCTGCCTAGCCTCACACCAGCAAGGAACAGGTACCTGTGGAGGGTTACAACAAACACCTGGCCAAAGGGACATACTCGCACCTCCGTTGCCTTGTGCAGTGTGGGGCTGTGCGTGCGGGATGCTTGAAGAGGAAAACAGAGAGCAGAGATGTGGACCATGGAGAAGGCAGCCAAGGCATGCTGACACTTGCATCGCTCTTCCTCCGTTGGACACACGCACACACAAATAAACACCCCATGTACGGGCGACCCGTGGAACTGTTTTTCCCATCGGAATAATCGCAGCTACTCCAATTATAACCACACGTGTGTGCGGCTTGCTCCTGGCAGATCATTCAGTGATCTCAAAGCTATCAAGTTACTAAAAATATCCCCTTCAGCCTGCTCTTTAATTACTGAACTGTTCCCCATCACGTTACAGAAAGAAAAAGTACATTTGGTAGTAATTGTCTGACGTGAAGGAGTCTACACACAGAGCTCTCTGCTCATCATGCAAGTGTGATAAACTCCCTGAGATATTTTTAAAGGAGCATTTTGCAGAGGTTGCCTCCATTGTGAATCAAGGGGCAGACAGCTGCTGCTGCTTTCGCTTTGGTCTCTACTCTCCCAGACCTGGAGGAAGCTAATGTGGTCAGAGCGAGCGGCCGGTTGGTGACTCTGCATTGACGCACGTGTGGGAGCAGAATTTTCTTCTGACCATCGTTGTGTGTGAAATGGGAGCAAGCTGCCTGTGATGAATGGAGCTGTTTGGAAGGAAAAGGAAGGGTGAAGTTCATACAAATTCCTCAGGTCATACCAGATATGCCGCGTGGATTTTCATTTTTCTATGGGAGGCACAGAGTGACCCAAGCAGTGGATGGGAGCTAACATTTCACTCTCAGAGTGTAAAACAGAGTGCCTTTCCTGTAGCTATTGTCTATTTTTATCACTGTATATTATGAATATAGACAGTAGCACAGCTACTAAGTCTTCTGATGGTGCCACCACAACAGGGTGCACAGGCCAGAGTAGCCTATGGGCTACCACCTCCAAGGAATACGGGGAAGAGGAGTAGGGATGGCTGGGTGTAAAGGGCCCTCTGCAACATGCTCCACCGCTGACAGACTCTCTCCTCCCTTGAACATCAAGACTGGGAAATCAAGAACTCGAGAGAAGTGTAATTTAATTGCTCACACGCTTTCATGGTCGGCCGTTACCAAACTGTTATTACTCATCTCATTCCTGTCTGACATGAGTCTGTAGCTATTTACGAGCTCTTCAAACTTACATTTACTTGCTTATACTCGGTTTTGGGCACCTTGACAGTACAGAAGTTTGCTCTGAAGAGCTATGTATTCCTTATTCACTGGTGAAAGGTCCTAGATGTAAGCACTGGGAATGCTTTATGGCATGATAGGCAGGATAACTTGTATCCCAGGAACAGAGAGATGCACAGCGGTCCTTAAATAAAGGATGGCAATTAGCCTGCTTTTTACCAGCCCTGATGATGATGATGAAAATATTTATCCCTTTACTTGCTTTTTCAATTTGCAAGCACACCTCTACCACCAAGTACCTTGTTCCAGGTTTTGTCCAGGTTTGTACAGTTCAGTAGTGTTCTACTGCAGTCAGTGGGAGCTTCACCTTTGGTTGCAACAGAAGTGGGATAGGTTGTAGGGCTAGTGACAAATCCTTTATAGTTCAGTCTGAAAGCAAGTGCAAACAACTGAAAGAAATGTCTTAATAAAGATAATTTGCATGTTGAAACTTACATTGCGTAAATGTGCCATTAATATCATTAATATCTTCCTGGAGATAAGATGCAATGAACTCTTTGAAGATGAATTGCTCAACTCACCCCTGGCATGACTTCAGTTGAATCTCACCTACTTCTGACAGTGATTTATTTCGTCTGGAGCACTTTCCTCTGGGAGTCCAAGATGTCTATCTTTTCAAAACCATACAATCTAACATCAGAGAACTCAGAAGCAGGACTCTCAAGTTCCAGTACTAGCTCAGCCATGAACTAGCATTAGGCTGGTTATCTCACTTAATTTCTGTGGGCTTTGGCTTAATCATAAATCTCAGAGGCATACTTATTTCTTGCAAAACTTTTCAGAATCTCACTTTGAAAGGTGTACTCATGAAAAATTTAAATTACCACAAATTAAATGCTTCTAAAATAATTTGCAAGTAGAAAAGGAGATTCATTCCACTAAAAGGAAAGGTGGAGATGTGCCCTGAGGCCGTTGTAGAAATTTTTGATCATGCCTAATATAGTGGAATAGCAAAGAAATGTTATTGGGGTGTTTGTTTGCAACACAAAGAGGCCCTGTCCTCAACGCTCTCTGTTGTTGTATTGGTGTTTGTTTGTGTATTCAAAAGTTAAAAGTGTTCACTTCCATTGTAGGAGAAGTGGCAATGGTTCAGGCTTGAGCATGAGTTGTGATGGGCTGCATTTAAAATTTGTCACATTTGACATGGAACAAAAAATTGTCTGTACAAATGTCAGTTTAAGAAAAAAACGCCAACATTTTAAATTAAGTGAACAGTTGGGTTTCTTTAACCCACTTTTATGCCTCCTTGATGTTGGCGAGGAGCTGTTTTGGGTCTGAAATGGCTTTAAGTGTTCATTTTCAAAGTCCTACTTTTAATGTATATTTTGCATCTTGCCTCCAAGCAGGTATGAATAATAAGAGTGGGAATGGAGGCACATTTCCACAGTCTAAGTTGCAAGGAAATTGCCTGTATTGCAGCAATGCAACACGGACTTTAAGAGTGGATGGAGCCCTTAATGGTCTTCTGCTTTCATACCGCCACTCTTTTTTCATACCTTGACTTTATATTACAAGAGCTCAGGGTCCTTTTTCTCTCCTGAAGAGAGGTGTTGTGATGATAACACCGAGGGACCCCATGTCCAGTCTGACCTCATGCTTTTAGTAACACAAGGCTTTGAATTAATAGCACAGTCACTTGTTGCTGAAGTTGAAGAAACCACAGTTTAGCTAAACAGTCTCAGACACTTGGACAGAGCAGAGACAATTCAAAACACTTATAGGCAAAAAATATTTTATCATAATGATATAGGGAAGTAACACCCTCAGAGATATGGTGACAGTTAACACTTAGAGAGATGTGCTAACAAGTAAAGTTTTATAAGCTTTTTTGTAAAGGAATCTTTATCTGCTGATGAAGGACAGTTGGTAAATAGTTGCAGCTGAAGAAACACTAAGCAGAATGGGGTACAGTTTATCATACCAACTACATTATATTCTCCTGTTACTATTTCTCTTCTGCATATGAATATTAGTGTTAAAATATGTAAGCTGTATCTTAAGTATGTGTCTGTTCACGTATGTGTTTGTATATATATACATACACACACATACACACATATATACATCTATGCTGAATCCTTTTATGTCTAAACTGTAGATTGTGTCACAAGATTAAACAGCATGGCTTTGTAAAACTAAAATAAAACATCTGTTTGGAAAGGCCCTGGCATTGTAAGAAATTTTTGCAGGCTGTATCTGCATTCAATGAACATTAGCCCACATAAGTTTTTATAATGATTTCAACTCAAATAATCTCATCACATACATTCAGAAACTGAAGCTGAAGGATCTGTTGAACTTCAGCAAATGCTTCTCCTGAACTGCAGTTGTTAAGTTTGCATAATGTTCTCTATGGTAATCTGTTGTTTTCACTGGCTTATGATTTTCTTAGCCAGGTCCCTACTTTAAAATGAAATATGTTTTTCAAAGACTTCAGCAAGAAATAATTAATTTTTCACCACTTCTGTGAAAGGCAAGAGAAAAAGTTCACCTTACCTATCAGAAAATGTCCTCTGTGACCCTAGTGAAGAGGCCTGGGGCTAAAACAGGGGATCTGGGGATCAGAGTCCTTCTTGGACAAGGGAACTATGCATCTTTAAAAAACATTTATTAAACATACGGCAAAAGGTGACTCCATCTGAGGTGTCCAAAATTAGTGGGCGTTTAAATAATCTACATGATTTATCCCAGGTCTTACAGTCAGGTCTTGGTACCCAGCCTTCTGAGATGCATGGCACCATTTTATCTACAAGACATCGTTGCTTCTCAGGTGGAAATGATTCCAGATTCTGTTCAGTTCTGTTTCCTGGTGAGCAGAGGATATATTTACCCATCCAGGGCAATCACTTAATGACCTACCAGGGAAAAACTCTTTGTAATTGCCGTACTTTCTTACTGCTGTTGATACAGACTGGCTGTCTGATGTACTGATCAGCAGTAATTGAATAGCGCAGCGGGTGGAGGTCTGCTTCTCTTCTGGAAATCAGATCACTTCATGTTACACCATAATTTCTCAGTCCTTTCTGGATTCCCCTCAGATAAGATAGCTCAGATTTGAATGCTTGTTCTGAGAGCAGGGCGAGGACAGAGAAAACCGTTGTCTTTTCATCAACATACCAAAATCTGTGTCAGAGCAAAGAAATGCGGGCTCTGAAAAAGAAAGTTTTTTCACTCTGTCTGCCTGAGTAGAAATGAAAGCAGGAAAACAGCAAATTGCAGGTGTGAAAAATGTCACGTTTTTCCAGCTATAATTGTCCCTTAGTAAAATGCACAAACTGGGAAGTGTGATGGATCCAGTTCTGTGGGTATTTCAGAGTGGAGCAGGCTGGGTGGTGATGCAGTATGCCTTTTGCCTTTTGCAAATAGGCTCAGTCAGACTGAGGGACTCTCGTCGCTATTTCCAGTCCGTGCGGGTCATTTTGCACACTGTTTGTTGCACCCTACTTTTGGGCCTTGGAAAGATGATAATTTACAAGCAGCTCCAAGCTCTTAGTGAAGCTTCTAGGAGTAAGGCTATTCAGTCTTCCACACAAGGCTCTGGATGCAATGACATTGGACCAGGTGCTGGACCTTTTAGATGTACAGGTATAGAGGAAACAAAAATGAATAAAAGCTTTTAGAAGAGTAGAGACCGAAATGTATACCATATTGGTCTACACGTGCAGGTGGGGGTCCTTTAACATCATTACACATCCAAATAATTGCACTAGACTTCCAATTCTTGCCCTCTTATCCCTATGCTCATGTCCCCTCGACCACGCAGACTAAATAATCAGAGTACAGAATTGCTGTTTTTTAATTTTAGGCCCCCTTCTTTCCCATATGCTTCGTGTTTTGGTTAGGCAACTGTCTAAGACTTTAGAGACTGCTTATTAATATCCATGTGGATGTAATTTAACTGTCTTTTATTCCAGTCATGCTTTTATTTGAAATTTTAAAAGATAGTGGTACAATACTAAAAAGAAGCAAAGAAAAAAGAATTTAACACGTGATTCCTTTCAGAAAAGACACATTATTCTATGAAATGGTGGACAACTGTGCAAAATAAATCAGGCTATTAAAGAATAAGAATTAAAAAGGAGGACCAATAAATAATAACAAGTATCAGTGTCTAGCAAATACTAGTGTACTGGCTAGGCACCACAATGTTTAGGCTCCATTCTTGCATGTGCTTATGTTCTTGAATAATTTTATATATACGAGGAGCGTCTATACCTGTGTCTGGAGGACATGGCTCTGTGTGAACAACCCTGCTATGCGGAATGAACTGATGCATCCATTTCACTGTTAGAGCTGTAGGTAAGTGGCACTAAAGCATTGAATTAAATTCAATCAGATTAAAACGTTCTCATAATAACCTTAAGGAGTAGGTAAGCATTATCATGTACATACAGGAAAAAGATGAGGCACACTGTATATTTTCATGCATGTACTCTCTAGGTCAGGCAGATAAATTAATTTTGACTGAGGTCTATTTCCTGTCTTTGTTAAGTGTATTGGATCCAACAGTGTACTATACGTGCTTTTTATGCGGAATGAAGCAAGATCCTATAGCCACATAGTTTATTTCTGACGAAATCCCATCTTATATATTTGTAAACATTACTATTTCCTTTCTGGAAGCTCCTAACATTGTGCATAATTTCATCAATTTCTAGCATAACCATTTCTGACATAACGTGTACTCGGGCATGCAGCACATGCACACGGAGCATTTACAGAGGTCAGCATCAGCTGCGCTCTCATGGAAGGATGGGTTTGCCTTTACTTATAGGGCTTTTGGGCTACAGGGAGGCTAGCATGCTACACGATGGTGGAAGGAGCAGAGCTGTACCTATCCGCGGGGGACAGGCAGTTCCCCAGGGCACTCTCCTGGGGAGCCTTGCCGGGGGCTGCCTGTCCCCCCTTGCGGCTGCTGGCATCCCTGGGGCCAGGACCAACCTGCCCTCATGGTGGGAGCTGGGAATTTCAGCCCAGCCTTCCTGGAGACGGCATCTGTAATTTAACCAGCAGGCACTGAAAGAACCAAGCTGGATTTTCTGCTTTTGGATGCTTGTTCCCATCTGGGAGAGCAGCTGCTTCTTCTGGCCAGCATGAGCTGCTCTCTGGTCACCGGTGACCCTGAGCAGGGAACTAATCTGCCCAAAAAATAACCACTGCTCAGCCCAGTCACTTTTTAGCATGAGGAGATTGTGCCTAAACCAGTGCCAGGAGCATTAGGAAGGACTGGCCAAGGGTTAGGTGGTATCCCAAAGGGCATACCCCTTGGAAGCAGGTGTATGAGGGATGCAGAGCACCATGAGTCCAGGACTGTGGAGAGGTCCAGGTGAAATGGACTTACAACCGAGGCCAGGGTTGTTGTTTGACTGTTTCTGCTCTAGGACTTTGTATATATGATGGGTGAAGTGAGACAGATTTAGGTTCAGTACTTTGCCTATTTAAATGGAAAAAATTCGCATAATTTACATTGCATTTTAAACAATTTTTGGTTGACATCTTTGTTCTCTCATCAGTTTTCCAGAGTTGAGTATAGAAAGATAAAAATATTGATTGTAGTTTTTATCTCTTTTTATGACCTTGTTCTTTCCAGTGCAAAGAAAAACTTAAAACAAAGATAACGGAGAGAGGATCAGGAGTTTTCTTGTGCTTTTAAAATAGCAAATGTCAAAGCTTTTAAAAAATAATAAAAAAAGAAATCAGTTGGGATTGTTTAAAAACCACAAACATCAAAACTCTGTATTTACAAAAATCACATTTTTTGATAGAAGAAAACCCTCTTTAATTGAAAAAATGCCTGCCATCCCGCTGACTGAATTTTACAATGGTTTGGTGACAGTTCCAGAAATGAAACCCGGAAAATTTAGTTCCTCATGTCAAGCAGGCCACATTGCCCCATTCTTTTTCCAGGCAGAGCCAATTCCTAGTGCAGGATGTCTTACTAGTGTGGAAGGCCTATTTTGAGAACCTTCTGAAAAGCTGAAGTTCGGGATGAGTCTGGGATGAGTGTTAGTGACCCTTTTTAGACTTGGATATTCATTAAACAAGCCCAGAGGATTTTTAGCTTGACCCTGTCAAATTTAGCAACCAGGACTGTTGTTAGATATTTTGTTGTTGCTGCATTAGTGTTTATGCTTTCAGTGTGTATAAATAAATTAAAAAATATCTATTTTGAACAAATGGGGGAATGTTTGCATGTAAGTAAACAAGACAAAAAGTTCATAGGCTCTGAATTTTTACTTATGGTTAGACAAGCTTGAAAATATCATAGTTCATCTTGACAATCAAATATATTCACCCATTTCCTCCAGAACATCTGAAGTTTTCTCTGTAAGAAGGGGTTTTTTTTTTTTTTAATTACTTCTCTTTACCCTGGAGGACAAGATAATCCAATGTAGCTCTTGAAATATCATACACACATTTATACAGGACATCAGTAAAGCAAGATTATTTTCTGGTTTTGTTGTTTTTTGACTGAAATATTTCTCTTTAGCTTTAAACTTACAGGTTGGCTTCAGCCCAACCTATCCTTTGCTCATTCTGCTCTGACATGTCATGCCGATTAAGTGCCCAAAGCATGAGGAATCAGGTATTCTGTGGATTAATTTATCAATTTTTTACACACCTTCTGTACATTGCAGTGAAAATACCGACGTCTGTTTGTCATCAAGCGTGTGCAGTTCCCCTTGACTTCAGTATGGGTGCGTTCCTTATCAATGGCTGGGACGTTCCTCAGACGACTCCACAGAAGACTTATCTCCAGAAAGGTCCTGTTCTGTGGTAAAGATGAAGGACAGAAATCTTGGAAGAAGGGTGTCTACAGCAAGCTTTTGTTCTCACAAGAAGAGAGTTGGCAGGTAACTTGGATATGAGATGGTTGAGATGTTAGCAAAAATCTGTCACTAAAAGTAGTTTTCAGCATCCGAGAGATAAAATAGGAATGTAGGAATGGCAGTGCTGGTCAGACCAGGCACCCGTCTAACCTAGGGTCCTCTCTCTAATGTTGGGGAGCCATGGATGTCTAGGTGAAAGAAGAAGAGGGCTTAGTGCTTAGTGAGTGGTACTTGCCTGGTATGCTCTCCTGCCAGCCAGCGATTCGGGGCTCAAACCACCCCTGTGCTGGAAGTTGCGTCTGTAAAAGGCAGCAGTCCCCAGTGAACCTTTGTTTTGTGAATTTGTCTGGTTGCTTTTTGAAACTGCTGGTATCCCGAGGCAAAGTACTCCAGAGCTTAATAACACGTTGTGTGAAGAGCTGCTGCCTTTCCCTTGTTTTCAACCTGCCACCTTCTTGCTTCACGCTGTGCCCCTGGTTCTTGCCTGGAGGGGACAGTGCTCCCATTGTGCCTAGCTTGCTCCCCCCGTGACACACGTGTGTGATTTATGGACCTCTGTCGTATCTCCACTCGGTCATTTCATTTCCAGCCTATTCTGTGTAGTGATTCCTGGTTGGGAAGCCGTTCCACACCTTTGATCATCCTTGTGACCTTTCCCTGAACCTTCTCCAGTTCAAATATATCCTTTCTGAGGACAGAGGAGCAAAACTGCATAGGGTATTCAAGGTGCAGGCACATGAGAAATACACGCAGTGTGTAAAAATAGCAAGTTGTTTTGGTCTTTTCTTTCAAAGCCCCACTCTTTGATTTTCCTTACTGATAGCTTCTTGATACCAAACCTGTATTTATGTGAAAATATCGACATAAAGGATTGTACTCTAGAGGGGTAATTGGTGTAGAGGCCATCATTTTAGACTAGACCAGCCTAGCTGAATGGTACTAATACAAAAAAAAGAAGTTTGTTTTAAGAAAAACAGGACAGGATGATTTTTTTAAAAATCCAGAATGAAAATAAACATTTTTAGGATAATTCACCCAGATTTTCTTTTCACACTTTTGTTTGAAAAAGTTTTGTGTGAAAGTTTTCTTTATGTTTCTTTCTTTTTTTTTTTAAGAAATATTATATTGGTTTAGAGATGATTCAGGAAGTTTCAGGCCATGAGCCTTACATTCAGACTTCGCAAAAGACTTTGAACTAATGAAATAAAATGAATCTGGAAGATCATAATGGGTTTTTGCAGTGGGAGATCGTGCTGGGCGAATTCTTGGACTTCTTTGAGTCTGTCAATGAAATGGTCAGTGGATAAAGAAAAATGAATTGGTGAAATTTTAGACTTTGAAAGACCTTTGATAGCAACTATTAAAAAATTAAGTAGTCACTGGCTAAGTGTCAAAGAGTTGTTATTACTGAAAAAGTGGGAAGGAATCAATTTCCATGAGTGATCAGTTTTCATTGTTGCAAAATCCTAAGAGCAGGGTCTGACAAGTTTCCATATTAGGGCCAATGTTTAGTGTGTACAGTAATAACTTGGAAATGACGGTGAGCCCAGAGGCAGTAAGTCAGCAGATGGCCCCCAAATAATTCATGTTAGTCAAGGTGAAAGAAGTAGGTAGGAAGACAAAGACTGGGAAAAATTTGGTGAACCTGAAGAAATCTAGATAAATGAACTGCTCGTAGCAAATGAAGTTCAGTATTGCTAAATGCAATTTATAAATGCAGTAGTAGTTATAAAAACAATGGATAAATGCAGTGCAAATGTACAGAAGTGCTTTGTACACTGTAGACAGTTCTATGTTACAGGAATTCAAGAAAAAAGTGGAAAATCTCTACTCAGCATGCAACTACTAAGCTGCTACAAGTAGCATATGCAGTAGGGAAAGTCCTACGTACACAAGAAATAGAAACTATTCAGGTAGTCAAATCACCCCTTTTTAATTTAAGAAATCCCTGAACCACACAGGTTTGAAAGATAAAACATTCATAAAGCACATAATTTTGAAGATGCTCCTTCCCTTTGCAAAATTATAGTCTTGGTAACTTCTAGAAAAGTGCTCTGACTGGCCAAAAGCCCACTTTGACTAAATTAGGTTAATTATCCTTATAAGTTGTCTGAAGATTATAAAGATAACTATCTTTTGGTGTACCGATACTACCAGTAAGTTTGAGAAAGTTCTCACATCACAGGCTTAGTTTATTTAAGACTCATGGAATTGTTTCTATTTTGTGATTGACTACTGTAGTAATATAATCCTGCTTCTTGTAGAGTTAGGGGATAAAGCACATCTAAAATTTGTTTTTCCCTCAATATGCAACCTTGTGTATTTCTGCCTTCTACAAACATTTGAGCTAGTAAAACCTGATATCATAAATATCCAGAAAAAGCAAATATAAAAGAGCAAAAAACAGCTGGGAAACATTTGTTTAGAAAGCTGATCAAATATTTGCAACTTTTTTCTTTTTTTTTTTCCCCAGTATTCACTCTCCTATGTTGGCACAGAGGTGCCTTTACTTCTTTATGTAGGCAATACTTTTCACCTAGAGAATTCCAACCCCTTTTACAAACAACGAGTGATAAATAAACTTCAACTCAGTATTACATTGCTGTCATCTGAACTACACTTGCCCGTGGTGTGAAGCAGGCAGGGCATACCAATTCGAAGGAACCTCCCTTAGTTTTGATAGTGTGCCAATATTGTATCAAAGGGGCAAAATAAATGGTAGAAATGGAATTTGACCAGGAGACTAACTGCAATGAAGAACATCCTGGGTCTTTCTGTGACTGCAAATGGCAAGGGGCGGCATTTCAGCCAGACCCTCTGAGTGATTCACTGGGTCACGGAGGGGATGGGGGTAAGGTGCAGAGGGCTACAGCATTTGGATCAGAAGTTGGTCAGAAGTCCTGCAGTATTGTACAGACCCCTTCCAGCTGTTTTTAATGTGGGAGGAGGTGCGTAAGGCATCAGAGAGCAGTCACCATGGATTGTGCACAGGGCCCTCAGTGAACTGTTGTCTGTTTCTCTTTTCTTTCTTTCTTTTTCTTTCTTCTGCTTAGGTAGATTTGCCGCAGCTTGAATCAAATGGATTCCATTTGTCAGCTTTCAGGGTTGATGCAGTATCTTGCCTTACATCTTGATCGACTTTTCACTCTGTGCTTTTTGCTCTGCAGCTGCTCACAATTCTTTACTGTAAGTTGTCACAGATGTAGACTTTGACTCACATGCTTGCAAAGTGAATCAGTGGCAACATCTGTTCCCCCAGAGGGATGGGTGCACCAGCCTCAAACCACCCACAGCGGCAGTGCCTATGGAAGTTGGTATTTCCTGGCTTGCGCTCTGGCAAGCATGTTCATTAAGGGGGAAAAAAAAGTCAATCCATGCTTCTGTGCTTTTGTGCATAGGTGTCAAGATCTCCCCTATATTCAAAAAGACAGGCTCAGAGAGAGGGAGTCATGTGGCATTACTACTAACATGCATCTGAAAGTTCCAGTTCAATCCAAGGTTCATTATATGGTTATCGCAGTCAGAGATGGCATTTTTCGTGTGTGGCAGATGTTCCAACAGCTTGTAAGGAATTATTTGTTATTAAAACAAAAATCATTTTGTAGGATGCATTTTTGCCTCTGTTGCTTTAGTGGACCTGCACACACGTACCTGGAAGCTGACCTGTGTGGATAGTCCACTCAGAACTGAACGTGGATCCTGGTGGGGTTCTACCAATCTGCAGTGGCATCTGCAGTCTGACAAATGAAACGTAGTGGGATTTTGGGCAGTTCAGAAGGGGAGATACCAAGAAGAGGAGAGCATGTGTGAGGCTGATTAAGCATCAGTTTCAGTCCTAAATTGTGATCCAAGACTATAGTTCTTCTGCGATTAGCTGTGTATTCTCCTTTGAAGACTGCCTCTGAAAAAGATCATACAATTAAAAAATCTCCAACTTCAATGGTAAAATGGAGGGAAGCCAGAGATGAATGGCCACAGAGTCAGGAGCAGAGGAACTGATTTATGAGGAAGGGTTAAAAATGAAGGGAGGTTTACCAGAGTGGTTTAGTTTCCCCTACCTGCTATTAGTGACACAAGGAACATTGCGAATTGTGGGTGAAGTGACCGTGAACGAGTCGTGGCAAAGTGTGATTTCACATCCTCTTTGTGGCTGCACTCAGCCCTGCAGCATCCTATGTGGAGGTCCGGATAGTCAGCAGAAATGTCCTCTTGATTCTGAGCAATCATGGGCCATGGATGCAGGCTGGCCAGGGGGAGACTGTGCAGGCATCTTGGCCCACATGTATTTTGAGGGTTTAAACATCTTATTTCTATAGTTTTAGGTCAGGAGTGCATAATATCAGGACCATTATTCTCCAAGACAAAATCTTGGGTGGAAATATCTTCGTCTCTGGTGTGAGCAAATATAGTATGTGAGCAGGCAGCCTGAGATCTCCGTGGTTTGCTGGCAGCAGCTGTGCTGGGGGAATCACAAGGGAGTTACCTCCCTACCAGACCCTTAGGACACTGGTTTACAAACAAGAGGTCACGGTACTTAAGAGGTGGCTTGATGAGAACTTGACTGCAGGAGTAGGGCTTGCAATCAGATGTGGGGTCATGAGCCTGGAAGTGCACCGGGAAGTGAGGTCATGAGTGGAAAAATTTGAGAAATTGCTCTAAGAGCTGTGTTTCGTGCACAGTTGCCCTTGGCCTCTCTTACATGCTCCCATCACTGTGTCCTTAGCGCTTCTACAGAGGATTAAAAAAACGTTCCTGATCCATGAGAATATTCACTTGAATCCCATTTCTTTGGTACAGTTCAAAACACTTGCCAGCAGGCTAACAACAATCATCTCCTTTGTCAATGTGAGGAAAAACCTGGGAACTTTGTGATCAAGGACTATTTCTCATTTTCATGAAAGCAACAGGAAAGGGTTGAGCCACGGGGGAGACATTTGGAGTCAAAGAATAGAACTTGCCTCAGCAAAGCTGTAATGCATATACACACACCAAGCAGCGGAGCTTAGAAATCAGTCTTGTAGCACCAGACCAGTTTCTATGTGAGAATGATCATGCATAAGAAATGAGACTTAATAGCTATTTGTAATTAAAAAAGGCTATTTGTTTATATGTGCTGTTCTCATGAATCCAGGAGAAGACTAGTTTTTCTCAGTCTAAATAAAGAGAAAGTCAAATAATCTCTCATACTTTCCTTTGGAACTGTGTTCCAATAGAGAAACTAACGTAAAGCATGTAAAAAAGGTGGTGAGGTGTTTAATTAATATTAAAGCATTAGAAAGGGAGATGGTGCATTGTTCTATGCAAGCTATATAATAATTTTATATGATAGTCGGTCCTTTTAATGCACAATATTTATGGCCATATAGTTTATGTTTTATTAGGAACATTTTCCTGAATGTGCAATAAGATCCTTATCTGTACATATTAACAATGTCCCCTTATAAGGAGGCCTTAGAGAGGGTTTTGTGATCTTCAGGAGAGGCAAGTGAGATGCAGGATTTCCTTAGAACTGCATTTGATCTATAAACAAAGTTCCTCTCCGTATCTCTGAAAGTTTAAATGCCACTTCTTAAGCAAGAAACAATAGGAGTATCTCAGAGTTTGCCAGTTTTGAATAATTATTTTAATTGAAAGTGTGGCGTTGTGTTCCCATTCCTACACCAAAATGTCTTGCAGGCACAGAGAAGAGGAATTATTTGTGGAATGCAGCATCAGCCAAGTCTCAACACACCCGCTGGGAGGAATTGGCGTAGGCTCACCTGTTTTTGCATGCGGGGAAGTGTTGGAAGTGTAGGAGTTTGGACTGGTTTTTCTTTTTAATTCTTTTCATTAATGTTAAAGAAGAGCAGATCCGAATTGCCCATTACTTGCTTGTTTTTCACATTTCTCTAAGTCAGAAAAACTGTGGCTGTCAATGGGACTTACCTTGTTGCATACAGCTTCGGACAGTTTCCTCTTCTCTTCTCTTCTCTTCTCTTCTCTTCTCTTCTCTTCTCTTCTCTTCTCTTCTCTTCTCTTCTCTTCTCTTCTCTTCTCTTCTCTTCTCTTCTCTTCTCTTCTCTTCTCTTCTCTTCTCTTCTCTTCTCTTCTCTTCTCTTCTCTTCTCTTCTCTTCTCTTCTCTTCTCTTCTCTTCTCTCCTCTCCTCTCCTCTCCTCTCCTCTCCTCTCCTCTCCTCTCCTCTCCTCTCCTCTCCTCTCCTCTCCTCTCCTCTCCTCTCCTCTCCTCTCCTCTCCTCTCCTCTCCTCTCTCCTCCCCCATTTTTCCTTTCCCTTTTTCACCTGTCTTACAATAATCATATTGTCTTCTACTCAGACGTGCTTGGCACACCTTTTCCTGTTGCAGCAATTTGTTTTTGTATCCTGGAGTTCTTAACAGCAGCTGAGCAAGGGAGATCTATCAGTTGCAATTGATTGAATGTATCATTAAGGCTATGTGAAGAATTGATTTTTTTTCTCTGGTGACTGGGTTAAAAAAAAGTCAAGATTTTGGTTTGGATTAAAACGAATTTAGACTTTTTTTTCCTTTTTTTTTCTCCCCAAGGAAGAAGGAAAACTCCCAAAATTACATTTTATGTTGAATGAAACATTCTGTTCAACCCCAAATGAAACATTTTGTTTTCCAAGCATTTGCAAGAAAAGCAAAGAAAATTAAGGGATAGATTCACAAAACTGGAAAGTGAAAAGGAGTCATCAGACACTTTTAACCTATTGCCAGAGAACTCTTCTGCTTTGTCACTTTTCAACTTTGTATAAATATTTATTGGAACACAGAAATGAGCCCTGAGGAGTGTTCCAACTTGCAGGCTACCTACGCCTTCTCCTGTATCTATTTCCCTTGAAGATTTAAAAAAATATTTAACAAAAAGTAGACCAGAAGGCAGCAACTTCACTCCAAGCTGTGTTCAGGTAAAGACGAAGGCTGAGTTTACGCATGCCTTCTTTGCACGGCGTAGCCTTTAACCACTTCTGACACGTACAGCTCAATTTTCCTGTACTACCAAGCCCCTGAATCAGAAAGCAGTGATTTTTAAGTCAGATCTCTGTAGTAAACATTCAAACCATCAGGTTTTAGTGGGGGTCCCTCAGTCACTTCTGTTGAAGCTCTTCTACCCTGTATGGGATTTTTAGAAATTGAGACAACCAGAGCAAATGAATGGGACTCCTTACCCCGATGGGTAGGATGCTCAGTTGAAAGGTGGGAAACCTGCAGTTTAGTTGTTTCTTAAGTTCTTTAGTTACTAATGAAACTAGTTAACAGGGCAGATTGAGACAGATACCCTGCCCTGAATACGAAAAGGGTTGATATTATGGGTGAACTTTTGGGAGATGAGGGCTATTGGTTACATCTCCTCTGGCACAGAAAGGAAACTGGTGTTTTCTTACATCCACCTGAGTTCTCAGGCTGCTATAACACTAGTTAAAAGAATACCACAACTAATGCTTTCCTGAGTCTGGCTTTTTTAACTTTTCTTCAAGCCAAAATGATTTGGTGAATTTGACCAGTCTGCCCTTTGCTACATGTATTACATGGCAAATATTCCACCAAATAAAATATGTCCTTGAACATGTGTGAATTTACTGTATGAACCTGGAGTAAACAGTGGGCTGAATGAAGCCTTTAAGGTGAAATTCACCTTTTCTTTCAGACGGCTCTAAAAATCAAGAGTATACATGGCATTTCTCTCAACACAAACAGAGCTATAGCAGAGTGGTCTATAGGCAGCAAAGGACTTTGAACAGTGGATTTTTATAGGGTAGATACCATATCCTCTAGGTATAGTTTTGTACTTGGTCTAAGACCTTGACTGAATAAGCTATGTTGAAATTGCTTTTGGCATTTGTGTGTCTACGGAGAGAGTATTAAAGAATAATAAGAGGAAACAGCCACTTCAAACTACTTCACTGATGAAGAGGAGCTGAGAGAGGCCAGGTTTAGGATTGAATGGATTTTCCAGAATTGTACCTCTCTGTGGTGGCATCTTCATGAACATGAACCTTCCCATGTTTTCCTGATGCAGACAAGGAAAAAGGCTGAGACCAAGCCAATTGCTCTGGATATAAGTAAGTTACTTACCCTTTAAAGCGTGGAGGCTTGCAAGCTATTTCCAATTCAGTTTTAAGAGTTCATTCTTGAGAAGAACTCTTACTGCGTTTTTGTAGAAAATGGTACTCGTATATGTGTTTTTGTATCTGCAGACAGAGGACTTCTGTTGGCAATCTCAGCTTATGCTCAGAAAGTCTAATGTAAGTTGAGCAAGCTGCACTAATAACAGTCAAGTACTAGTGTTCTTAGCTTGAGGGTAAGCAAAGGGAGAGAGTGAGAAATAAGATTTTTTCATTCCAGGTTTTTGCTAGAGCTAGAAGATGAAAAGTAATTTTGGAAAAGTGAAAAAGTTTCATTTTGTCCATAAAAATTCAGAAAATTGAGGCAAAAGTGAAAAAGGAGAAGCAAGCCCTGAGCCAAGTGTTCCATACAAGATCTCCACTGAATTTCCAGTTTGGTAGCTGAATCGAAGACACTGGAATAGACTCTTGCTATAGTGGTGACCCTAAGTGAAATGTTTTTCCTGTTTTGCAAGGACTCAACATCAGGACTTTCTTGTGGCATTAAAATACAAAATTTCAGTATATTTCAGAATAGGTAAAGAAGAAAATTCTTTCCTCCACACTTTACCACTGTGGCTGAGTAAGTAGATACACGTAATTTACTTTATGTTTGATATAACTGCATATGTTTACAAAATAGTAATATTCATGCTAAAAGCCACATACCCGTATATAATTATACTATAAAAAAACCCCCTAAGATTGATCAAAACCTTTCATTTGACTCAAAGTCAAATACTCAGTTTCTTTTGTGGGATTTTAAACTCTTTTAAAAACTCTTTAAGTTGATTGGACAATTTTAAAGTAAAAAATACCATTTTGAAACAAGAAAGGGAAAGAATACTGAAAATATCAAATGAAACACTTTGCCCTGTTGTTCATCTTTCTGAGATCTCACTGCCAAAACTATTAATTAAATTTAACCTATCCTTCCCTGGCCCCTTGCAAAAAGGGTTTTTCAGCAAGTAAAATACTCACTGAGAATAAATAACCTAATCTACCCTAAAGTCCTTATGCTGCACTCCTTTCTCTAGTTCACACATGTTGTATTTGCTATTATTAGCATGCTCAAATAACTGCCCTGATATTCACTTACTCATTGAGTTGTGCACAGAAATGTACAAGACATACTCTTCAAAAGTTTAAACAGAAAAATATAAGATAAAAATATACTATGACTGGTGCAGAATCTGAACAGCTGTCCTGATAAAATTCCAAAAGTGCAGTGAGCAATGTTCATTTAACTGCTGATGATGCCATGCTATCCTGCCTTTAGTGACCTGCCTCCGATGGGTCTTTTTTTCCTGCCTCCTCATGGATGACCATGCTGGTTCTGCTGAACTTCAAGTTTAGGTCTGCGTGCTTGCAGAGGAAATTGGATTTTTTTTTGGACATTTGTATGCTTGTTTTGTTTTCTTCTGTCAAAAACATTTTTTACCTGAGAAAGAAGGCGTTAATAAAAATAAGCTTTCTGCTCTTGAAATGTCAGCCGCAGCTTCTCATCGCCCCATGAAAAGCCCTCTTGTTTCCTTGCTCAGCTCCTCCTGAACTTCAAACAGTCCTATAATCCCTTTGACCTTAGAAGGTCAAAGATATATAAAAAGTATCATTCTTTGTGTAAAAGCACATTAATCATTCTTACCTAGTCCTTTATTCTCTTTTGAGGGCCCTGTGATATTTTAATTCAAGAACCATCTTCTAGCATTAACATATATAATTTCAACTCTTTTCTTAAGCAGGTAAAAGAGGAGAAATCCTTTCTGTCTCTGCTCTTGCTGACTCCCTGAGTACAGGCATCTAATTTATTTCCATAATTCATGTAATTGCATAACTTAAAATATTAATATTCACTCAAAATACACATACGTATGTCCAATTGTACTATAAATGTTGTTTAATTAAAATACTTTAATGAGTGGAGGTAGATTTTTAAGCATGCTGCTCTCCATTTCTATGAATTTGGCAGGACTTGAAAGGCCTAAGACTAAATTCTGATGTCAATGCAAATCTGGATTTTAATTTAGGTCAATGAAAAAAACCTGTGGACTTTCACCTGAAGACAGACTTCTTCTCCCTTGAAGAGCTGTATCCTGCAGTGGAGGAGGAAAGCGAATAGGCAAAATGAAAACCCCGCTAGAAACGAAGCAACTTACAGGCAAACTTAATTAACTGTGTGGAACCCGTCAAAGGTCAGGGCGAGATCACCGCAGGAAAAGCAAGTGCAAGACTGAAACATCGGCAGCGGGAGAGCGAGGGCAAAGGCAGAAATGAGCCTTTCAGGCAGGCGCAGTTTCATGCCGGAGAGCCAAGCCAGCCTGCCGGTGAGGTTAGTGTGCCTGCGAGGGAAGAGCTCCTGTCTCCTTAGGTCCTGCCTGCGACAAGCAACTCAATGTGTGCTGATGCCAATGGGCAGTAACCGTGCTTCTCATTAAGCACCTGCTCTGTGCACTGCTGCATCAGGCCCTAAATTCCGAGCAGGCGGTGGAATGAGCTGCACCAAGGAAGTCGGTGAGAACTGGGCAGGCGCTGAAGTTGTTCTGAGCCTGACTCGTGCTTTCTCAGCTACCCATACTTGATGCTTTCGGAGGAGCAGCTCTTTTGAACTGAAATGCCTGTGCAGTGGTACTCTGGTTTTCTTTTTTTTTTTTTTTTTTTAAAGTAGGACTGTTTGCCAGTGTATCGGCAGGACAGTTTTTAACTCTAGTTTCATGACCCATGTTGAGACTAGTATGTTTGATTGCATATTTGAAGGTTGTCTGTGACGAGATGCTTGGAAAGGGAGTGCACAGAAGCCTTTCTGAACAGAGTGGTTCAAAGGAAAACCACAGGCTGCAGAACTGCATCAAAGGGTCACAGCTGGGGAAAAAAACGTAAGGTGATTTATTCTACCTTTTGTATTGATTTTATTTTTTCTGTATAAACAGCCTTGCAGTAAAAGAGTATAAGTAGTGACCCGTTGCTGTGTTGATGTGCCAGGGAGATTATACTGATGTGTCCAGACCTGTCCACCTTTTTCTGTCCCACTCTTTTAGGACTGGAAACGAGTCCTGGGGACACATGGGGGCAACAGCACTGCCCTGAAATTTGGGTGTCTGACACGGCTGTTCTCAGCTTCCTTCAGCCTTCCTGGCATTATTCCAAACACGGCATAAAGTGTTCACTGATCTTCTTAAATCTTTGGGGCAGGACAGTGAGATGATGAGAGAAGGACCACTCAAAATACATAAAAAATCCAGGGAAAAATGTCCATTTTTAATGTGTTCTCTTTCCTCAGCGGGGGAGGCAAAAAGCCTCTCGCTGATTGTTGTCTCCCACTGATGACGGAAAGGCTATTTCTGACAGTTGTATGGGTCCTTCGTGTTTTTATCTTCCCTTCTCTCTTCCCCTTGCCAGGAAGCAAAAGGAGCTGCAGCAGCTCTGACTTTTCACCAGTAAATTC
Source organism: Ciconia boyciana (assembly GCF_034638445.1). Lineage (NCBI taxonomy): Eukaryota > Metazoa > Chordata > Aves > Ciconiiformes > Ciconiidae > Ciconia > Ciconia boyciana. The sequence continues at coordinate 57,328,104 of NC_132935.1, forward strand.
TGTATGCTGAAAATGAACCAAATTCATGGATTGATGCCAGGAGGGGTAGGGTGCACTACAGACAAATTGTTATCTTGGTTGATAGCATGAACTGACGAGCCATTGGGCTGCTCATGCTGGGGGAGAGCACGTTGTAAGCCAGAGGACTGGACAGAGAATAGGAGGAAATATTCTTGTACCTGCGAGAGAGCTACGTGACTCTGAAATTCTCCTGCTCCTTAACATGGGACCCTGCTGTCAAATTTATTTCAGATGATCAGCCCGTGACCCTGTCACACACTTGTCTTCTCAGTCCTTTGGCACTGCCACCCTTGCAGCATGGCAGCTTTCTTGAGCTGTTGGTGATCAGTGCCCTAAGCTCAGACCCATGGCTCCCTGTCCTCCTGAGCTTCCCTGTTAGCCCCTTCTTCCCCGTAGTGTGGTGAGGCCCAGCCTCCTTCCTGCAGCAACTGCCTCTTCACTTTTCCCAGTATCAAAACTGAAAATTCCCCCCACCACCCCCACCAGGATAAATACCACAAAAGCCTCTTTCCCTGGGTCCTCGCAAGGGTGCAGCACTGTGCCCCTGGGCTGTCTCTATGGGGTATTTTTATCTTCTTTCTTCTGAAGCTTCAGCTACTTCTGTCCTGAAAAAGTTTAGGCATCTCTCTGCCCCCCAGGGATGCGATCCATTTTAACCTCCTACCTTCTGCACTAAACCTGGCTTTTATCTACCCCTCTGTTATGCACTATTTTGGCCACTGAGCCAACTGACTGTACAGGAGGGGCTTTCCCCAGTCCTCTTCTCATATATGAGGACTCAAAATCACATCACGGGAGCTGTGTATTTACTGTTCTTGGTCAACAGCCATTCCTTTGTCCGTGAGTAGCTTGGTGTCCTAATCCTGCTAAAGGTACCATCTGAGCTGGCCCAGCCATTATGAATCCCCACCCGGCTCAGACATCTGATATTGGGCATGAATTTCTCTAACTTACCTCCCAGAATTTGAAAGAGGTGGGTCAATAGTTCAAGCCTGATTTGTGATCCCAGCCCAGCTTGGAAAACCATTGAAATCAAACCCTCCCTTAAGGTAGAAGGGGTAGAACTCTCCTCCAGAGACTTGTTGAGAAAAGTATGTAGTTGCCTGCAGGTTTATTGGAGGGAAAAAAAAAGCATAAAAATTAACCTGGGAACTGTCAGGCCAGGTGCTTTACCCAGTGTTATGGGCTTCAGGGTATTGGCAAGCTCCGATGTTGTTAATGGACGTCCCAGGTTTCCTGCTGGGACACAGAGAATCAGGGCATTTATATTTTAGCGAAGAGCATTTCCAGATACATGTGTGAAGGAAAGAATTGAAATTGCAAGGGCTTGCGTGAAAGTTAAAGAATCTCTTGTTTATATCTTTGGGAACAATGCGTAGTTTATTCTGGGTACTTTGATGTGCAAGAAGGGTCCTGTCTAAGCCCCCTTACTTTGGTGGAAGCTCTGACACACTGCCTGCCTTCTCCTTGCTCAAATCCTTCCCAAATCCAAGAAGCGTGAACACAGCCCGAGACGTGTGCCACATACAGAGCTCCTACCTGTTTCTGGTGAATATGAGGAGGAGTTCAAGGGAAGGATTTGAGGCAAGCTCCTCATCCAACCCATTTGCTTTCTTTTCACTCCCCTTTCATAGCTGGAGCAAAGCTAATAAGCCTGCCTATGAGAAAGGCTTTTCATGTGTTACAAAGAAGCTGGCTGGAGGAAGTTGACAGTTCATTGGTATCCAGGAAGAGGTCGATTTCCTTCTTTATAAACATCTCAGAATAAAGCTATAGAAGTAATAAAATATTAAACCTCCACCTATTTAGTTTCTTGTGCAGTCTGTCAGGAGAGAAGTGAGGGAGAAAGTCAAAGAATCATCACTGTGCCAGTCCATACAGATTGGATTATTTCCCCAGAAAGGAAAGAAAAAGTCAGTCTGTGAATGTTTTTTATGGGTAAGGAGGAAAAACACACAACTTCTTGCTGTTAGATTCACGAACATCCACCCAGCCCTACTTCCTTTACCAGAGAGGCCAACAACTTTCTGGATCACACTGCTTCACAGATATTAGGAGATGATTAAAGGAAGGATCTAGTACAGGCTCTAGAACTTATTAAAAGTTGTCTGTGACTTTGAGAAGGTATATCTGTGCAGCCTGGTGAAGAATCTGTGCATAGTATCTGCCTTGTTCTTATTGGGTTTCCTAATATTAGTCAGAATCATTTTACACCTATTTTTGAGTACCCTGTGTATGGGAAACTTAGTCTGAATAGTCAGAACTTTGCCAACAGCAGCTAAAGCTAATTTTGCTTGAGTAGCTTTGAGCTGATTCTGAGTTTGGTGGTATGGAAAAGGACAATGCTTTTCCACCAGTCCCATCCCCAGTTTACAGTGTTGTCTAACAAGCTGTTTGGGTGTGTTGTAGCACCCAGACTTCCAAAGAGCTTAGGCATGCAGACAGTAAGCATCCCACCTTCTCCACCCAATGCCACTGGAAAGAGCCAGCAGATCCAGCCAGGGTGTGGACAGGGGAGCTGCATTTGTCAGTGGGGTTGGGCTCCTCTTGCTCAAGAAGGAGTAGTTCAGGTGGAGAACAGGTCACCTTCAGTTCAGGAGAGGCAGACAAAAGGAAGGGCAATGCCCTCATGGCTGCTTGGTGTCCAGCCACTCTGTGATATTGCCCAATATTCAGCTGTGTGACGGGGTCACACATTGGTCCCATGTACTGTGCAAGATGGGACCAATAACCCCATAAGAATCCTCTCTTGGTCAACACACTGGCTGGACTATGAAGATCAGGATGGAAGTGGGAAGGAGAGGTAAGGTAACACAGAAGAGTATCACAAAGATATGATGAGACTGAAAGGGTAACATGAGACTTGGACATTTGAATGGTTATCACTGCCTTGGGCTGATGTGGTTCATTGCCAGAGTGGGAAATGCTTTTTGTAACAAAACATAGAAAAAAGCATCTTTTACTTGGAGTGTGCAGGGTGGGTCCAGGATATCTACTGGTAGTTCAGGGCCTCTATTGGATTCAAATGCTTAAGTACAGGAATGTAAAAAGAAATGCAAACAATTTCAGCCCAAAAAATCTCCCCAAAAGGGTGAGAATTTTTGATGTGGAAGAGATGGGGTGGCTTAGCAATGAATGTAGGCTGGATATTGGTAGTCATCACAGATGACTCAGGAGCTGCTCTGCCAGGTTCCTCTGCCCTGGGAGGTAAAATGCACACAGTAGGATATGGGTAATCAGGCTCCCTGACAAGAATCGAATTGGAATCAGGTTTGGAGATGGGATGAAGGTACTGCAGTCAATTAGAATCTGGGAAGTAGGCTGCACTTAGCCAGAAGGTCTGGTCAAGAAGGTCCTCAGAGGCTTAACCACAAAATTAGGGACTATAAACTGCACAGCAGATTCTGGGATAGCAGATGAGATAAGGTTTAAGCAATGTAAGACAAGCAGGTCAGGATTAGGAGGAAGAAAATTAACACAGGTCAAATCAGAAGTCTGTGAAGAAGGGTCAAGAGCTAAGTCGGGAATTACAAGTGAGGGCCAAAGGCCAAAGCAAAGACTGAACAGACAAGGAGCACTGTATGCTGAAAACATACATATCCCCCATGGTAGAGTCTACCTGTACTGGATTAACTAGGACCAGAAACTCTGATTTTGTGCTGGATCTCAAATTCTTACAGGGAGCAAACTTGGAGGCTGCACTTGTCTTTCTTCAAAGAAAGGAGATTTATTGATCACAGACAGAATCCTCTGAGATTCTTCTTTTTGTAGACTCTATGAATATAACTAGCTTTAAAAAGAAAAAGATCTGAGGCACATGATGGTATTTCTTTCTCCTTGCTTGAGGCAAATATTCAAAATAATTTCCAGTGTCCAAACCCTTCTAATCTAGACCTTCCAAGTCACCCAAGGGTTGTGGTCTGACTGCAGGAATTGCTGAATGACTTCTGTGGTCTGCATGCCATAGGCCGTGATCACAACAGTCCCGCTTGTCACCAAGTGTCAGGATGCTTTGGAGAATGTTACACCTTGTGGCACCCACAAGGGCTCCTTAGCCATTGCTGTTGCTTACTCTACTTAGTCTTCTCTTTCATCTGGGTTAAAAACTGGCAAGCAGAGAAAAGAGGGTAAAGTCATTGCCATTTTTCTTGGCCTCAAGAGTCTACAGACCCATATTATCAACTGCAATAAAATGATGTTGGAAAAGAATTGAATATTTTGGTGCAGAGTACTTGAATGTGCTTCAAAATCCTGTGTGTTCCAGCTGAAAGATCAACAACATTTTGGTTTGAAAATGCTGACGCTGCTCTGGAGGGCTGCTGCCGTTATGACTTCATTAGCGTGGTGCAGATTCTTGTCTCCCTCACCCTGGTTTTACGCTGAAGTAGCTCTGTCAGCTCACTGGAGGTACGTCCGACTTAACTCAGTATAGCTGAGAGGAGAATCAGGCCACAAATATCCTAGGCCTAACTCTTTCAGACAGGAAGGAACTTCTGGTTTGGATCCCTTTGGGTTAAGAGGAAAAAAAAAACAACCAAAAACAAAAAGATGCTTTTAAAACCTCAAAAACAAACATAACCTTTCTTTCCCCTCAGCAGCAGGTTTTGCTTATGAAGTTATAGTATATGATTCTATTTAGCATGCTGGAGCTGCCCCACAATGATACAGTACGTTTTCTATTTTCCTTCTGGGAAAGAGCCGGCTCCCCACCAATGATACGTGGACACAGTTCGGTTAGCTGTTGAACCAGGGAACAGTGGGTTTGCAGAGCTGACGCACTTTGGCTGCCTCTGCCATCTTCCATCCTCTGATGGCATAGACAAAGTTCATCAAGCCAGACATGACCTAGAAGGATGTTTATGCAATAAAACAATGAAGTATTTGTTTCAGGCAGCTCTGATGACACTGAAATGATATCACTAGAAAAGCATCTTTTCCGATGGTAATTGCAGCCTACTGCTAGATCTAGATCTTGACAGAATTTTATTAGTCTTACTGCCTACATGACCCAATGTGGGTGTAGTGCAAAACATCAAGCTAAAGCAGAGATGATGAGAATGGCAGAGCATTGACATGGCATGGGTAAGGTCCCACCGCAGAGCAATGGCAGATCTGGGAGTTTGTTCTGGGTTTCCTAAGGCACCTGAGGTCTCCTTTGTACATGAAACTGTGATTACAGCATGTAGGTCCGGTGGTTTGCCAGAGGAAGACAGAATATATCAGTTCTTCTCCAGTGCAAACTCTCTGCTTGTGGGTGCAGCTGAAGATGTTGATACAGACTTCTGTGTGACCACCTGACACAAAGGCTATTGGACTCAAGGATTTTTGATTCCTTACACAGGTTGGAGGAAGACCTTTTGAACTGCTCCTTGTCTTGCCAAGGCAAGTGAGATGAGTGGATTGTTAGTATAAGCAGTGGATTATTAGCATTAATTGGTTACAATCAACTAATGGTAGATCTACTAATTGTAGATCCCAGCCAATTATTCTTAAGGAAAACTACTATCTCTGCAACTTTTCGTCCCCATTGATCTAGGAGAATTTGAGGCTACTGATCTTCATGAGATAGTACAAGGCTCAAGTCGCTCCCAGACTTCTGTTTGATGAATGGGAGTTGTTGCCTGGATGTTGGTTTTATTCAGTAGTTTGGTTTAAACCAATCTATGACATTGTTTATACACACTCGGAGGCCTTGGTAGTAGAGGCATCTACAGACCAGTTAGTATACTACTTGGCAGCCTGTGCTATAGCTCGTGCAAGCCAGCACTTTACTACACAACACAATAGGCTGGATTCATCAAAGTGATAGCAGGGTCAAAAGGGCAGAGTTGCCAAGACATAACTCACTGTAGTTTAGAGGTAATTTTAGTTTTATTTCCTTTTTGATTAATGTTTAAACTTTGATTAAGAGTTTCCAGGGGAGAACAATAGAGCTGTGGGTTAGATGTTTAAGTCCAAACTGATAATGCAAAACAATTTTAAAAAAAGTTCCCCTAAACCTCTCAGCAGGACTTTTTCCAAGAGAAGTCCTTCATGTCGAAACTAAACAGGCTGTTCCCCTTCCATCTCTGTTGTTCTGTGAATAAGGAATGTCTGTAAATAAAACTAACATGTCGCCCATCTGTTATGCACAGCTAAAGGAAATTTAAAGACAATACTACTACAACTCCCAAAGATACCATCTAACCCCGTAAATAATTTATTTTCACAGCTCAGATCAAAGAGCTCATGGATATTGGACTCATTCTGTCGCTGGCATGTCCTTTGGAAGAAACTCCCACAGTCATGTGATTGTTTTGCCACTGCCTTCTGAAAAAGTCCTCAGGCTCAGAAGTTCCCTTTGCTCCATTTCCCGCTCCTGTCCCCTGGATTATGTTTCACATCACTCATGCTGTGGCCGTTCACACCATCCTCTCTAGACGAACAGGGATTTTACTTTTCTCGATGGTGCTGAGATCCCCTGTTGCCCCGAGGAGGGTGTTGGGTCACAGTGTGAGTGCTGGACTGTCAGAAACACCTCAAAATTGAAGAAGAAATTTTTCACCCCAAAGTGGGGCTGTGTTTCTTGCCTTTAGTCTTACAGAACTGGCTGCTGATCTGTGCGTAACGCTGCTGAGACGGCTCATCAGTAACCTCGTCTTAGGTCTACCAGTTTTTGAGGCTTTATGAAAATGCTGGTGCCATTCTTGCTTCTAGATAAAGCAAGGAGGGCTTAGGCTTTCTCTTTGGACCATGCCATGGCCCAGGTGATCAGCTCTTGTGTAGTGGATTAGGTGATGGCATGATGTTATCATACATGGGAGACCTGCATCTGTTGCAAAGTTTTTAAAGCTGGTCAGAGCATACAGGGTTATGTGTTATGTTGGGCTAAGTGTCAGGTGCATCAAGCCACAAAAATGTGGAAAACGGGCTGCATGGAGGGGCCCACAAGTGTCAGCTCAGACGTACTCATGATGGTCCAAGGCCAGTGCAGTATAAGCAACCAAGGAACTGGCTTTCCAGTGTTCTGTATAGATGGACAACATAGGGTTCACAACCAGATGCAAATTAATGCAGAGGACCCACACAAAAGCAGTTTTCTCCTTTCTGGTTAAATGGTCACTACTGATTTTTCTCACGAAATGAGGCATATTGCTTCATCTATATGGCAACCATGTATAACAGCTGTCATGCTGCTCCCAAGGAGTACTTTTTGGAAACTGGTCCTTTAAACCTGGCAGAGCAAAACATCTGTGGTTCTAAAACAGGCATTTTGTGACTTGATCTTCCTCTCAGCTGGTAAGCTTTCTTAAGTCCTTTTTTTTCCCCCTTCTTTTTCTTTAAAGCATCGCTGAGAAAACTTTATGATTTTAATACACTGCCTGTGATAACTTTGATAAAACAATCTCTTCAGCAGTCTTGAGTCCTCTGAGAAGCAGATTGCGCACCCATGGCAGACAGCTTGCAGAGCCCTGACAATAGGAAAGCGTGGCCATGGCCTGAGATGTATGGTAAAACAAGCCATGTTTCGTGTAGCCTGTTAAAGCAGGAGAGGTTGAGGAGAACAGCCACACTCAGATGTATTTTGGCAGCTGCTTAAGTTTCCCTATTCTTAGCCACTTTTAATCCTCTGGGGATTGAGGACTTGATTTGGGGGACTAGGAAAATCTGTTTTGAATTGCCATACAATGCATGTATGTCTAAGCAGTGAGATGAACAGTAGGGCTGTTTGTAGTGCAGATCAGCATACATTATGTTAGCTCTCAAAATGCCAGGAATGAGACTAATTATTTTTTAAAAAGCTCTGCTATACTCTCATCTACACCCTAATTATTTACACATATACAGGAACAGAGCAGTTTCTTAGCATTATATGCTTGACAGTAGCTAAGTATCTAAAGATCTCATTACTTTAAAATTCTTATTGCTTTAATTTACCTGCTTTAATTTATTTACTGTGTTGGATCTGTATCTTCTAAAAGGGCAAAAGGTGATACGAGTAATTATAGAGCAGCAACATCTGCATCGAGTGACTCTTCTTGCTTAAAAAGAACATTGAAAGTGAAATAGAAGATTAAGACTGTCATGATATACTTGAATGTAACTGGCACAGCTTTTGCAGTCTCTTAATAAATTGGGTCATAATAAAATAACACATAAAGGAAAATCAGTTGATAGTTTTAATTTAATTGTTCATCTTGGTAAAAAGCCTCCACAAAAGGTTTAGACAGTCATGATGTGAGAAACAAAGTGTTTTGAGAAAACAGGAATGTCAACACCCCTACACACCCCGCCAAACCCCGATAATATTATAGCAAAATATTTACAAAAAGGGAGCTGAATTCATGTCCTGGGATAGAAGTTACCTTATTTGCTAATGATATGCAAAAAGAGATGAAAAAAAAAGATGTAATAGCACAAAATTATTTCAATGAATGGGACTGGGGAGAACATCAGATGGACTTAACTGACTTGAGTGAATGACAGATAAAATTCAAGGAAAGCTGTAAAGTAATGTGTCTTTGGAAGAAATATTTGGAACTCTGAATTAACCCCATCACCAGAGAAAAAGATCTTAAACTAAAGCCAACCAGCAGCAATAAGGAAGATCTCCAGCATGGGAAGAGGGACGATCATATCAGTTACTTGCTGTGGGTCTCGTGTGTCTTCCACTGAATCACCGAGACATTGGAAACAGGACTGTCGACTGAGACTTTGGCTCTTACCCAGTACGGCCGTTTTTATGTCCTGAAAAATCAGTATTTGGGTGTCATTGTGAAAGCTTTGCTCTCAGCATATAAAGTAAGAACTCAAACTTATTGGTCAAATGCCTAAGAGATAGGATATCAAACAATTAAATGCTCTGATGTCTTCACAGTGATGTGGCCTCATTGGAAATACTGTGTTGAGTTCAGTCATCTGATCTTAAGACTGGTTTTAGAGTTTATTCTAGAAAGGAGATAAATGCCTCTGGAGATACTGATATGGACAGGTCTCGAAGATAAGGCTGTGGACTAGCTGGGGCGATTCCTGATTTGGTTCAACAGCGGTGTGTTTCCTTTGTCTCTAGCATGTTAAATATTTAGGCAATGACTGTTTCATTTCCTGAACTTGCATTCATCTTGTTTAAAGATGCACTTAACTGATGTTTAATAAAATATCATGGATAGTCTTGAATTTAATGAGTTGCCATGTCAGATTTCATTTAAATCCTTTGATTTTTGTCTTAGGTTTATAGCCTAAAGCTTTGTGTTTCATTTTGACCAGAATTATTGCTCTAGCTATTGGCACTGGGTTGCCTGTATTTACATACGTACAAAATAAAGATTGAGCCAAACTAAATTAAAACTTAATAATAATAAAAACCCCTCAGAAAACGAAAACAACAATTGAGCTCCATACTTTACCTCCTCAGAAATCCTAAACCACAACACATCAGCAAAAAGTACCTTTTTTGCTTTATTACTCAAGGCATGTTTAAGTATTTTGGGCCTGAAATGAATGGGCCCTTCTTAAATACAACATCTGTGTATTTTAAAGCAAACTAAACCTTTCTGTGGGGATTATGCTAAATTGACACCCACGGAGATTACAGACTTGTCTTTTCATGTGGAGAGGATGTCACCCCACATGTTTGTTTTTGTATGCGTGTGTAACCCGTGCTCCTGCAGTGCCTAAAATAGCTGGTTTGCTGGGGTGGATTGAGGGATAACGCAGCCTGTGTTGCTGGAGCTCCAAGTCTGCTGGTATTTGCATGCATGCCTTTGCATGTAAGCAGTCATGGACATATGTGCATGCTACACGCCATATGTATATGTGGCCCTCTTGTCGTGATGTGTGGCTACAAGTATCCCGTAGCTACACCCACATATCAACTGGAGTGCCATACTTGTGCATATAAAAAGCAAGTGCAGGGCTATGTTACTCCACTAAAAGCCATGAGGCCTTTTGATAAGACAGGGCAAAACAGAAGGAGGTATGTGCTGCCCTTGCTGCTAAAGGATCGGTCACGGAATAAAACATCTTTTTCTATGTGACTGACATTTTCTTTTAAAAACTGTTTCTGCTTGAACAGAATTTTTGCAACTGACAATAAGTTTTTAAAAATGCTTGAGATGATTACTTTTTTTTTTCACTAGAGAAATTCTTGGATGTGTTGTGGCGTTTCAGATTTCTGGGGCAGAGAAACTTGCGGTTCTGACCTTTGAATTACGCTTTTATTTGGTTTGGTAATGTCTTTATTTTGCAGCTCTGTATACACAGATACGTAAACAGAGTGGTCACCAGTACACACGCAGAATGGCAGAGATGAGCAGAAACTCCAGAGTTCACAATGTGAAATTCCAGTCCCCAAGACTGCTCTTCATTTTATATTATGCTGTACTGTCTGAGAAACAGAAGCAGGCATGTCATTAGATATAGCTGTGAAGAAGATGAGCAATCCATGTAAGAGAGCCTTGTGGAGACTAAGCTTCGGCATTTCAAATTCTCATATTTACCCTTATCCTTAAATCATAAACCTGGATCTTCTCCTAAATTAAATTTCTAATGAGAAAGTTGTTTACAAGCTTGATGCTCATTTAACAAAGTGACTTTGTGAGTGTATTTTTGGTCCCCTGTATGAGACCTTTTAAAGTACTGTTTGACAGGTAAACAGCAGCTACTGCAACCATATTCTGAAGAAGCAGATGCTCAGGTGTGCTCTGCTCAGAAAGAAGCAGCCTGTGAAGTTAACTGGTGCACGCAGCTATTCGTGCCATATTCCTTGTAAGATGTATTAGCTGCTCTTTTCTTTACCTTTGATGTAGTCTCCTGAGAAAAAAGATCTGCTGGAGGGAATGGCACTACAAATTCTCCTGGCTAAATCAAGAGACAGTTAAAGTTGTAATCAAGCTTTTCCCCCCATCCCAGACTCTGTTTAACTAAGTAGCTCATGGGAGAGGTTTATTCTCCTTCTATAGTGAGTTCAAGTGGGACAAAGGATTTGTGTGGCAAAGGATTAAGAGGAAAAGACCAAGATAGTCTTTCTAGCACTGTGTCCCTCCCTAAACCGAGAACCAAAATGGTATACAAAATACGTCCCTTCTTGCACTTCAGTAAATCATGAAGTTATTTCCCCAGTTTTCCTTTTACCTCAGCATAGGGCATTTTACTTTCAAAGTAAAAAAAGTTATTTATATACCTCTGTATTCTCCCCCCCTTTCCTTTAAAGTTTTTCCAGGGATTACAAAATAAGCAAACCCTACAAAAGTAGTTTGAGAAAGTGCACTAAACTTCTCCTTGTTAATGAAGGAGAGGTAATTGAAATGAAACATAGATGTGTCTGCGGCTTACTCTTTCAGGGCTGATAATGAGATTAAAAAAAAAAAAGATAAGTAAATGCTCCTTAATTAGGCACCTGTTATGTTCCATCATGATCAGGGCCGTATGGGACAAAAATGCCAAATGACAGTGACATTTTGCACAGTTTTGAAAAGAGACATTTCTCCTCACCCTTTGCTTAAGGAACACAATGAGGCTGGCTTTGGTTTGCTAATAGATATTTTTAAATCAGTTTGGGAAAAGTTATTCCATGAGGTAAAGATCCTGTTTGAAGTCGAAGCTGTTCATCTGAAGAAACATCTGTCACAAGACATGAAAAGAATGATTTCTTTGTGACTGGGAAATCAATGAGACATCTGTTTTAATGTACAGCCCAGAAATAATGCAGCTAGTTCAAAAGGGAATCATAAAGAAGGCTGCTTTTTGTCTCTTCTCTCCAGAATGTTTAGGATGGGATTCAGCAAGGTACTTTGCATGAGCAGGACTTCTTGAGTTTGTGTCCTTAACTATGCGGTTGAGGCAGATCTTTTGAGGACGCTGACTTTTAGGGCTAGATGAGCTACGGGGATTCGTGGTTACTGGCCTCATAAAAGAACCCCATTTGAGGCTGGATTTTGCCCCTGTTTTCCAGGCACAGATTGCTCGAATGGCTGATCCTGCCCCGTTCTTGGTGGGGAGCAGGAGCTGGAGGCTGCACAGCTGCTGGGATGCCCACAGGAGGTCGAAGTGGTGGTTCCCCATGGGCTTGCTCTTCCTGGGAATACCGTGCCTGGGCTGTAGGCTTCCCATCTGGAGAGCCAGCGGAGCATGTGCGGACATCTCTGCACGTGGTATGATTGCGTCTGTTTGTCCTGCTTGCTTCCTTTCTCTCATCTGGAGCCTCTGGAAACCTTGCTGGGTCCCTGTCTCTTGTCTTTCAAGTGCATATGCAATGAATTTAGGTTTTCCCTTGCAGGCTGTTCTTTGCAGTCTCTTTAGCTTTCCTGAACAGTAATGGTCTGGGGAGCAGCAGAAAGAGGTTTAATAACAGTATACATCTCCTTATACTGGAAGGACCCTCCCCACAAAACCTAGATACCCTGAATGAGACCTAACCCCTTATTTGTAAGTTTTTTTGGGGACAAGAAGAAATTAAACATCGAGGACTCAATTACCTCAAGGTACATCGGATTGGTAGTGTTTTATAGGTCCCTGGTGCTTACGTACTGTATAAGATATAAGACCAAGAAGAACCCCCAGGCATTAGGTAACAGGCTTGTTAGAGCCCTCATTGGTGTGTGTAGTATGGAGTCTCCTTACAGCAAAATTGGGCTCGCAGATGATTTTTTCCAAAAGGAGGAGAGAATAGCAAGAGGGTACGCAGCTCTGGCAATGTTTGAAATCTGAGATCAATGGTTGCCCTGGAAACAGCATGTGGAAAGTCTGAAAAACCTCCTGGCAGCCTGTGGGTGGAGTAAAAACAGTCCTTGGGCTTGTGTGTGCAATTCCAACAAGTTGTGCTCGGCAGGAGGGAAGACAGCTACTGAGGGGACACACGCACGCGTTCTCCAGGGAGCCATCTTATAGCCCCTTCACAGAGAAAGCTGCTGAAAATGATTTTGTTTAGGACACACTCTCCCTTGGGAAGTGTCAGTGAAATGAATGCATTTTTGTTCCTGTCAGCACGGTCCTGTGGAAAAAAGTCTGCGGAGAGATGCACAGAACAATAAAACAAATAGTCAAAGGTGGGAGAGCTGTGCCCTACCAAAGGCAGCAAAAACCCCTTGCCGTTCCCACTGAATAAGATGTTGCTGTTGCAAATTCCAGCCTGGCTGGTGACAGAACAGGGTCCCAAACCTCCCTATGCCCTGACGTCAGATTCACCTGTATTGGGGAATGTTGCAATCCGACATTTATGGATTGACTGTTGAAGCAGAGCCGTGGGACACCATAAGCAGGAGCTGTACAGCCTTTCCTCATGTACACATGAGGTCTGACTTCAGTACTAGCTGCTACCCACCGGACAGCTTGTAATGATACTTCCCTGGTGCACTGTTCAAGCTTCAGTGAGATGTAGTTCAAGGGTTTCCTGAGCCAGCGATGGGTGTCTCGACATCTGACGGCTCATGAAAGATTTTTCTGCCATGAGTTGGTCTAATTATGTCTTTTAACAATGTAAACTTTGGCATCCACAATACTGTCTGACAATGATTCCCCAGTTTAAGGATACGATGCTTTATGAGATAACCTCCATTCTCTACTTTGAAACTACTTTTGATAACTTCTGTTATCTGAAACAGATAAGTTATCTGAAACACCTCATAACTTCTTTTGATGCCTTTTTTTCCTGTATTATTGGATATAACGAAGTCTTTGTTCATATCCTCCTTTCCACTTGTAATTTTGTCATTTGTCTCTTTTCTGAGACGAACATTCCTAGTCTTTTAAATCACTTTTTGTACAAACATTGCTTGATGCTTTTTGTCATCCTTATTGGCTTTTTGTGGGCCTTTTATAGCTTTGTTTTGTCCATTTTGTGATGGTGGGATGAAAACTATGTTCAGTATTCAACACGTAGGTGCACATAGACTCATGCAATTGTATAACAATATGTTTTGCTTTGATGTCTACTCCTTACCTAACAAATCCTGGCATTTGATTTGCTTTTTTGATGGCTGTAGGGCAGTCAGGTGAATGGAATTATCTAGTATGATCCTAAAATCTTGTCCCTAAATGGCAATAGTAAAGGCTAAGTTAGGATTTGTTTTGCCCATATGCATTTGTTTGCACTGAATTTCTTTTGCCATTCTGTCACTCAGCCAGTTTTATGAAACCCTTGTGCAGCTCCTCACTGTCAGCCTCATCTTTGCTCTGAATAGCTTTGAAACTGCAGTAGTCTCATCCCCTTTTAGAGGGGCATGAATATACTGGTGAATATGCTGAACAGCGTAGACAGAGCCTCTGGAAGGACACTGAGAAACTGGTAGTTTATTCCTACCTTGTGCTTCTTGCCTTTGAATCAGTTACTTCTCCATGGGAGTACATCTTTTCTTACCTTACTTACAGTCCAGATGATACTCAATTTTTTTAAGAGCCTTTGGTGAGAGACTTTTTGGAAATCCAAAACGACCAGATCCAGTTGATTTCCCCTGGTCCACACTTGTTGAGTCCTTCCAGGAGCTACACTAGCATAGTGATGTGACCTCCTTCTACAAAAGCTGTGTGGACTCTTCCCAGCATATTGCGTTTATTTCTGTGCCCCCCTAATTCTATTATTTAGAATAATTTTTACCAATTTGCATGTGCAGCTGTGCAAAGGAAGTCCCACAGCATTAAAATGTAGTGACTTTCCTTTCCAGCATTGGTAACAGGAAACTCTAGGGATGACATAGGAGAAATCACATTATTATGCAAAGGAAGCTGGTGTATTTCTATGTGTGTAAAACAAATCACATTTTTCCACTTTTTAGTCTTCATTCACCATAGATATTAGATAGGGTATGGGTGGACAATACTATGATATTTCTGTTTTTGTTGTATTGGTTCTTCCGCAGCCTTGCTGGAGTTAAGAAATGAAGTGCTGAATACTGGAGTCCTGTGTTACTTGTGAATACATCCCATCAAGTCTTTCTTTTTCTTTTTTTTTTTTTTTGGTGAAACATGTAAATAGTCTTTAGGCTTTAACGGAAGTAAAGAGTGGTAATGAGGCCAGCACTGAAATATTAGCTGAGAAATGCAAGACCTGAGGGGAGATTTAAATCTTGCAGAACGAACTTGCAATTTCTAATGTTCTCTGAGTTGTTTCCTGCAGAGACTTCCTAAAGAAATAGAAAAAAATCTACAAAATTAAAAATGATTACTGTTTCTTGTTTCACTGTTTCCATATCCTGTGATGATTAAAAAGTAGCATCTTGCCTTGATTTGCCATCTTTTTTGGGGAAAAAAAAAGTTTAACCAAAGTAAATAGAATTTCCCCAGATTTATGGATTCCCTTAAAACATAATCTTTATTTGGCTTTGCTTTTTCTGTGGACCTGGGTAAAATATAGACTACACTAGGAAGAGTCTGTTTATTTGATACCTCAGAGACCTCCTTGACGTGTGTGAAAATGGTCTCTGTGCCAAGGATGCACAAGCCTATGTGGAGATGAAATAAACAGAAAAAAAAGTATGCTGAGTGCTTTAAACTAGTGAGAAAGAATGATGTACATAGGAACATTAGCACTGTATTTGATATATCAACTTGTGCTCTGAACATTACAGATAAGTGTGATGCAATTTATTTTCCTGCTATTGGTCCTTCATTGCTTGGTGAATCTGTCAGCTAGGAAAGATACAATAAATCTGATGATACTAAATGTACAATGTCTGGAAAACACCCCGCTTTCACACTTTATGGAAATATACGTATTCAGCCTTTCTTTCATTTGTGCATACAACTAATCCCACTGAATTCAAAATACCTCATGTGAGTAAAGCTATATATACATATGCACATTTGCAGAATCCAGACTTAAGTGCCGACTTTGTTCTATGGAACCTAATATTTTTGTATGTGTCCTGTTTGTGTTGTTTCTTTTTTTTAACAAAACATAATCTATGATTTATATTCTGTGAGAGACTATGTTTGCATTCCCCACAGCACATTTTATTGACTGCAGTGATTGCTTTAAGGAAAGCGTATGTTCCCTTATTTTTCAGTGGAATTTGGCTTAGATAGAGCATCTGGTTTTCAGTGAAGCCATTTTCGTACCTAGTTTTCCAGCTGAGCTGACTGAGGTGTATGAAAATTAAAAGTTGGGCCCAAAAATCATGCAATGGGTCAGAGGCTCAAAGAGGATTAAAGCTGTGGGCCTTTTGATCCTGGAGTCCTTTGTTTAAGCCTTAGTTGGCAAAATGTATCTGAAACCATTCAAACTGAGGGGAATCTGAAGTACAGATTTGAGCATAGGTCTGGGTGATTTTGGTTAGCTCTCTCTAATAGTCTCTAAGCCAGTAGATTTTGCTCCCTGCTGTGAACGATGGTGACTTATCTGTATCTAGTTCAAACATGCCACTTCTGCAAGCACTGTTTTTCACTTTACAACCAAAACACTCATGGGAAAAAGTAAAGGTAAACTTTAGCTTGCCTTTCCTCAGGGCTTCTTGGCAGAGACCTCAGAAAGCAATTCTTTCCAGAGAATTGTCCTCACCTGCCTCCCTAATTTATAGGGTTAATAGGTTGTATTAACTCTTTGTGGAGAGTACGAGATCTTCATATTTGCTGATGGGGTGTTTCACTAGGATAATGTTGGTATCCTTTTACATGGCAAAACTGGAACTCTTTATTCAATAGGAAAGATCTAGAGAACGAAATAGCAGTTAAACTAGTAGGATTCTGCTGAAATATTTTTTTCTCTGTTTAAATGTAGAAAAAAGTGACACCCCTCCCCAACTGTAAAAAACAAAGACAGGAAAACAACTTACAGTAAGATTCACTTTCTGGATTAATCTTCATAGGCTTTTAGAGTTGTTAAGCATCTTGTACTTTTTAGTAGCAGAAATTCAATTTTCTGATATAATCTGTGGAAGTGTATGCAACTTCTTAGTTTTGAAACCTGAATGTTTCAGTTGAACACTTATAGAATCATAAAATCGTTGAATGGTTTGGGTCAGAAGGGACATTTAAAGACCACCTAGTCCAACTCCCCTGCCATGGGCAGGAACACCTTTCACTAGATCAGGTTGCTCAAAGCCCCATCCAACCTGTCCTTGAACACTTCCAGGGACTGGGCATCCGCAGATTCTCTGGGCAACCTGTTTCAGGATCTCACCACCCTCATAGTAAGGAATTTCTTCCTAATATCTAATCTAAATCTACTCTCTTTTAGTTTAAAACTGTTATCCCTTCTCCTATTGTTACAGGCCCTGGTAAAAAGTCCTCCTCCATCTTTCTTATAAACCCCTTTAAGTATTGAAAGGCTGCAATAGTTGGTTCCTCTCTAGTCATATCCGAACTTCCCACAGGCGTTTACAATCTTTGCCTCTGTGGTAGTAGCTGGTTTCCCTGCTGCAGACTTTGCTGTCACAAATGCTATATCAGCAATGAGGTATGGTGCCGTGTTCTCCATAAACACTACGAAAGCAATAAGGTACGTTGCCCTCCACTAGTTGTCATCTCCTGTTGGATGCCAGCATATGCACATAACATGACAGCACTTTCCAAGTTCTCAAATGAACCCTTGTATATGGGTTCATTTTCAGCCCATGTGTTTATTTGTAGGAGTGGGGCCTCCTAAGAAGCTTGCTAGTAATTCCTTTTGGCCTTTGTTGGATAGGAAAACATTTGCAACAAATAAACTTTTATTCTTGGAAAACATATACTTTGCCATCTTCAGTCTGTCCTATTCTTGCATTGTACACCACTCTGACTCTATAGGGAAGACATCTTTTGGGTTGGTGGAAAACAATATTAATAAACGAATGATCTATAAATAAACAAATAGAGACTGCTGAAATAGGAGTGAAGTTGTTTGAATGAATAGGACACCAAAGTAGGATAATTGTTTCCGGGAATAATCCCCTATTACAAAACAAATAACTTTTTCCACATTTCAACTTCTGGATACAATTGTCCTTTAACACAAATTTTAGTTCAGAATACAGCATGAACTCAATGTGGCTTCATCTAAAGCGCTGTGGAATTTGATTGCTTCATGATTTTTCTTTTTGCAAGTTGTTATTTATTACCATGTGGACACTATAGAAATGCATTTTAAATTTATTTATTCAAACTGAAATTAAAAAGTGCAAAATTCCTCCTAGCACAGCCTAGCACTGGGGCTTCACAGAGAGAGTCTTGATCATGTTGAATCAATGTCTTGTGGATTTTTTTAAAATGAATTCAGGTGGCTGACCTAGTATGCATCTAATTCTGACTAAAGTTAGTCACTTTGAAGGATTAGTGATTATATAGTCCAGCCTGAAAGTCTTAAGTCAAGAAAAATTCTTGGCAAGAAATGCAGAAAACCAGCTTTATAGATTACATGTCTCCCTTACACATACTGTACCACATAAGAAAAAATCAATTCTATCCATATTAATTTGGCCTGAGGTAGGCCTCAGTTTGGCAGCTTACGTAATCTAATTTGCCAACTTTATAACATACTGGGTTTACTTATCTTTTTCTCAGCACGTAGGAGGCTAGGATGCCTATTTATTAGGAAGAATGCGAAGGTACTGGACTAGAATGGACTTTCTGAGTCGCTGAGTGCATCTTGCAATCAATTATTATAGTTTTGAGGTTAGGGTCAGAATACCGTTTCTCTATTTTTTAGACAAATACTTTTAATCTACAGCTTAGATGCATTAATGATTGTTTTATACCTTTTGCTCTTATGCTGATCTTGTCTTGCAGCTTAAGTAACTTTTATCAGTATCTGCATTTGATGTTCTGTGCTGTTTTTTACAGATAGCATTTACATCTGCTTTCAACCTCCTTATTGTAGGGTGTATAAGTAAAATTGTCTTAGCCTCATCCAGCCTAGAAATCCACACCTGTTCCAGAATGTGTTTTCATGCATGACTGGGACTGTATGATATTACAGAGGTGGTTTCATAAAAGTGTTGTATAATGAAATCTGTATTCCTGCTGGATAGGGAAAAAAATTTGCCTCCATATGTATCAGGACCATATTTTTCTTTCACGGTGACATCATAGGTGTGGTTCTTGTTCCTCCTGTTACTGACTGACTCATTCTTTTTTTCTGCTCCTCATCAAACTAATGAAATCCCAGACTATGACAAAAAATCTTAGGGATTTCTAACTGCCTGGCCTTATGTTTGGCACTGCTAAATGCTAATCGATTTCCAGAGCTCCATGCCTCAAGGTCATCTGCTTCTTCTCAATGTCCAGACAGAGAAACTAGGAATTGCATTCCCCCTGTCCCCTGCCACCAAAAAGTGCCAGCAGCTTCAGTAGTAGCGGTGGGTATCCAGTGGACCTACTGTTACAGTCATTGGCAGCTTCGAGCAGCATGCCAAGCCACACATTATCTACTAAAATATGTGTATCACCGGTGGTGCACGACACACACTTTTTAGGTACCCCACTCTTTGACACTCTGGCTGCCCTCTTGATTAATAGGTCCATCCTTCTGACATTGCTTTTGAAGCCAGAGGCATGAATGAAAATATATAGTTTCTTGAAGAACTCCAAGACAACCTCCCCCCCAGACCAATTGTTTTGCTGTCAGCACATCCTTCCCTGTAGTTAGTTTCTTACCATCTTACAATTGTTGAATTCAATTCCCATTTTCTACAGCATAGTCTTTTCCCATATGACACTGTAGAAAGAACGTTAATGAAGTCCAGATATACGAGAACTACTTCATTTCTCTCATTTGAAAATCTAATATTCTGAAAAGTTCAAGCTTTGGAAAACCCATCTTACTTTATACCCCCAATTTTCCACTTTCTTCCATGTCTTTAATTTCTTTCTTTCCTTCAAAGTGTGTGCTAAAACCATGGATGAGGTTTTGCAGTTCAAAGGCCTTTAATTGTCCAAATCATTTTCCCTCCTTTCTTATAGACAAGGTCTTAATACAAAAGCAAAATAATCACAGAATCACAAAGCAGAATAATGTCCAGGAACCAGGAATAGACAAGATCATTCTGGTCTTAGGAGGGGACTTAGAGAGGCTCACATCATCAAATACTCCTATAATAATCAATATGCACACATACGTTTATTAAATTAAGGCCTAACAACTACCTAAATCTGTGCAAACCTCATATGATAAAGAAAACAAAGACTGAGTAGGAAGACATTGATTGTGGAGCCTGGGAGATGACATCCTTCAGCAAACTTCTTGCTGATATTAATGCAGTTGAGGTTGCCGCAGCTCAGAAAGCACTCATCAAACCCAAGTAATTGTTGTCTGCATAGTCTGGAGATCTGTATGTCTTGTATGTTCCCTTAATATTCCCACCCTCTTTTGAACCTATTGGCCAGTTTCAACCAAGCTTGAAAAGTCAGTAATAACCAGAAAGCTTTTACATCTCTGGAAGTTTGGACAGATGGAGGAGAGGGAAATGTTAGCATTGACACTTAGGGAGAGGCCAGAGTATAAGCACTGGTACCATAGGTAAAGATGTCTTGAAATCCCAAATGATGAGAAGAGTTTGAAGTGGACCTTGCATCTGTATTGGACAATGAGGACTCAAAAGATGAGATCGTGTATCGCTAGTCTTTCTGCCCGTGAAACAACTAGTTTAAAACTCCTGATGGGGCCTGACTTTTGCTTTTAGCTTCGGGCATTCCCTGTACTGCACGGATAAGTCCTGTCAAGTGACCATGTTTGAGAAAGGCCCTATTCAGAGTCATGGGATTGCAGGCTTTTACCCAGTAAGTGTCTCAAGGTTTTCTGACATGGCTGATAGTACCGCAAGGTTTTCCAGATGGTAGCTGAGCTATGATAAAAAAAAGATCCTCTTATGGCTTTCAGATCTTAGGTTCCTCTGTCTTTGTTTGACATTGTCTGGAACATTCATCTGGATAATTTAATTCTGCTGTTCCTCCATGTGCAGCTATGCGGTAGAACAGTTGTCTCATGAATAAACAAAATCATGCATGTCTCTGTCTTTATCAGCTGCCAGGTTATTCCTCCATGCTTGAGTGTCATATTAACAACAGGTTATGGGGTTAAATTATCTGATTTTTATCGCTTCATGGTTATAATATATAATACATTTAGAAAAAAAACCCCTTTTTCTTTGTTGTAATCTGGAGATGGGATTTTTCTCTTCTTGTTCTTCCTGGAGAGGGATAGATTTTCCACCCCTGTTGTCTGTGCCTATAGTACTTATTCTTGAGCATTTAATATCTTGTTTCCTTACCTAGTATGCCACATTTCATATCATCAGACATTTGGCAGGAGTGTGGGTCTGTGAAAAAGGCCAGCTACCCATGAGTTTCTTATCTTCCTTCTCATTAGTTTTTCTTCATTTCTGTTTGGCTTAAAATTTTCCTTATTGTAGTCAAAAACTCCATAATAACTGTGATTTGTGGCTAGGAGATCTCTACCATTACTTTTGAATGAATAAGCCTGTAGAACTGTTTTTCTGATTGGAGGTAGGAACATAAAGGTGTGATTGGGTTAACCACGGGGATGCTTGGAGAATGGGCTTAAGGAAATGGCCTGAGGGAATGGGATTGAATTAATTATCTTCAAATTCAGCAGTATAGTAGTAGTTGCTATTATAAATCCAGGGCAGTATAGTTAAGCAAGAGCTACACAAACAGGATAAGAACAACTGGTTAGATAGCAGTTCTTGCAGAAAAGTATCTAAGGGTTGTTTGTGTCACAATTTGAATAGAAAGTCGTGATTGCCATGTTTTTTTCAAAAAAGATGGATTTCATACTTTGATTTGTAAACTAGCTTTTGCCTGCAAGATGTGTGAAGGAAGTTCCTGCTCTGGTCCAAAATGGTTAGGATTCAGCTGGAGTACTGTGTCTGGTTTTGGGCATTTCACCTAAACAAAAATGACAGGGCTTCAGAAAAAAAGAAAAAAAATGACTGAATTAAAAAAATTACTATAATATAGGAACTACAAAAAATGTATAAACACTGGGGTTACTTAGCTTAAAGAAATGGAGACTGAGAGGAGATAGGATTAAAGTTTTGAAGTGTTTAAGTGACTAGCGCAAAAAAGAAAGGAATAACTTTTTCTCCAGCTCTCTGGCGAATAAGGGCAAGCTACAAAGGGTTTAAAACTACAGCAACAAAGGTGCAGGCTAGATATTAGAAAAACTTTCTAACAGAAAGGACAGTGAAGTACTAGAATTAATTGCCTGGGGAGCACTAGAATAAAGTCTGGAGCAAGACTATCTCAGACAAACGTCAGTCAGGAATGACACCGAGAGGGCCTCAGGGACAGAAGGTGAACCCGATTATCTCCTGAGGTCCCTTTTGGGATTGTTTTCTCAGTCATTGTGGCTTGGCTGTCTTATAAATCATTACTAGCTTTTAATATAGCCCTCTATTACTGCACTGAAATATCTATTGCTGGAGTTAAAAAGGTATTTTAAGAACACAGTTGGTTTAGTTAAATATGCATCAATTCTAGCTTAAAAATTGTGGAGTTCAAAGAAAGAGTATAATCTTGACAAGCATGATAAGAGCTGGGTACAAAATGCATTTCGATGTTGAAGCACACATAGGAATCGTGTGGCATCTTCTGACTAATCTGCACAAGACATACAGTATTTGCGATTTGGTTACAGATGAAGCGTTGTTTTCAGCTTTTTGAGCAGCTGAAGAAAGCCCCCGTGAATACGACTCCTGGTTCCCCCAAGACCGCAAGCAGGGTTTGGGGACTAGCAATACTTTGATTGCTGATTGATGTGTCAAACAGTAGAGTTGACAGAAGAATCCTCTAATATTTGCCTTTTATTCAGGGACTTCTGACTAGCTCAAGATTTAATATCAACACTCAGGAAAATATTTTTTTCCTTCTCCAGATATAGGTATATTGAAGAAGAAAAAAACAGCAGACTTCAGCTTTGACCTTGAGATCCAGATGAAGTTTCTCTCTCGGATATATTTTTGTTCTGTCCCAATTAGATTTGCATTTAGACAAACACTGCTATATTCGTCTTCTTTATTTTAAGAGTCATCAGACATAGTTGCTTATATTGCTTCTGTCTGATGAGGATGTGGCTCCAAATCTACATTTATTAACAGAATCAATAAATAATGTAGAACAGCTACATGAATGTAGTACTATTCCTACATGGCAGAAAGATCAGCTTTTAGTAGCTTAAAAAGCGCTGCTCTCACCGTGTTAGATTTCCAGTGTCTGCAGATATTTTCTCGCTGTTGTGAGAATTGCCATTGTCCTGTGTGCGAACAAAAGTCTCTGGGCTTGAGTCAGCTCTGACTTGCCCTGGGGTAGGCAAAACTGATTTCAGTTCACAAAATAAAGTTGAAAGGGGTTGTGCAAAGCAATGCTGCTTGCTTCTGAATATGAGTAACTTTTTGGAGCTCACATGCCATTTGACAGTGTACAATTGTTGGAAGGGAGAGTGTGTTAGCGGATGGCTTGTTTGTATGGGTTTTAGTGGAAAAGCATTTGTTTACAGCAGCCTCACTGTAAACTCTGGAGGAACTTTGGCTGTAGCAATTAGCCAGACCCAACAGTGGGTTGCCAGGTCCTGGTAGAACAATTTCACAAAGCTGGCTAGTAGGAGACTGATCCTTTCCATCTTCCCGTTCCCCACCCGTGCACTGATATATGGTATTTCTCTTCTAGATCTTTATAGATCTGTTTCACACTTTCTGGGTTATTTCTGTGCCAAGGGGCATTGCAGGCACTGCCAGCACCGCTGTGAGTTATTTGCTTCCTGTTGTGCTCTCTTCTTAACATCTCATGACACATTCATTCAGTAACTCCTTTGATCCCCTTTCACCCTCCCTTTATAGTGATGTATCTATTAAGACTTCCTCAGGCTCTTTTTTCCCTAGTAAAAAAGACCATAACCCCTTTTCTAATGGAGTCAGCAGTTTTACTTCCATAGGGCTGAAACAGTCTGCCCACGGTGCAGGCGCATCTGGAGGGACATACCGTGAACTGCCCAAAGCCATCAGGTGGGACTCCAGAGAAACACTGGTGACTTGGGCTGGTGGGCTCCACAGTGGGAGAAAAGTCCAACATGCATTTAGCGTAACACATCGCCTTATGGTACGTTTGGCAAGGTCTTGCCCGGGCTTGGGCGGGGATGTTGTCTGTTCTCTGTCTCCGTGGGCTGGAGAGGTCTTCAACTCACCGTCGATTAGCTGAGTTACGTACAGGCTGGAAGCGGTTGTGGGGTTGGCTAGTTTCCTCACAGGGTCCTAAAAAGTGGGTACTGGTAGGAAAGGATTAGTAAAGTTCTGAGCTGGGGTTTAGGGAAGCAGGTAGGAGCAGAGTGGAGATTTAGGGTTGGGGGAGAGCAGGGAGAGTGGTTTCTAGACAAAAGCGTATGAAAAAAACAGCAAAGTTATGAGCAAAACCAAAGCCTCAAGTTAATGGCTTTAAAGAGAAATGCATGCAAACTGGTGTGGGTGTTTTTAATAGTACTTTACCAAACCTGTTAAGTTTAGTACAAAGTAGCAGCCGAAATGCTTTATAACCAGATGTTTGCAATTAGAGATGGAGTCCTTGGGCTAAAGGGTGGGGTGAGCTTGTGCACACCACTCGGTTTTAGTAAGATGGAAAGTAGCTTTGGAGCCTTAGGGAAACCACGATGGGCCATGGGGTGGGTGGCTCCCTGCTGTGGGGGTTATTATTTTCTTCAGAGAAGGCACATCTCAGTTTTGAGTTGTGATGTGAACAGAAGCCTAAAGCTGGCTTAGGCTTTAGACATATGAGGGGCTGGGAGACGTAGAGAAAGCAGAGTCTGACAGATCTGTGTGAAGGGTGCTTATCTGACTACAAAATGGGTGGGTTGCTTGTTACTGCCGCACCGCTTTTAGGAAAAAAATAAGTTGCTTTCACCTTAATCTTTTGAAATCTGCTACTGCACCCCTGCCTCTCATGCTGACCTTCTTGCCTGTGAGAATCACTGAATGACCTTCTCCACACAGCAAGCTCATGCTCCTGGCCATTAGCTTAAGGCTCCTTGTGACTTAGCAGTGCTCTGCCCACAGTCTCTCTCTGTAGCTCTCCCACAGTCCCAAAAAACAACTGAAACCCCATCTTCGCTCTGCCAAAGGGTCACCCTCCATTTTCTGCATTTCTTTACACTTCAAGCATACTTTATCCACTGTGCCTCTCAAGAGGAGCAAATCTGTCAGTCTGCAGCTCTTCCGTTACCTTGAACGTATAATCCTGAGCAAGGCTGTCTGGTGCTTGAAGCAGACCTCTATCACAGACTCATTGGCTTTGAGCACATTTCATAGTTGACGTGTACGCTGCCGCTCTCCCCTGTGAGTCCTGCTCTCCACCAGCAGCTGATTCTCAGGAGGGCACTATGGGACCTGCAATGTTTTCCTATAGTCTGCCTCGGTCTAACATGTCAGGCAGCAGGGTTCAGGGAGCACACCTGCCCTGCAGGTTAAGCCCAGCTGCTACATCCTAAGTGGCGTCAGCTAGAAAGGTCTAGGTAATTGGAAAGTGAAAATCTGTCTGTCTTACTGTGCTTTAAAAAGGGTTCTGCCCTCCCACTCCATGTATTCCGTGTTCTGGATGTCTTATTGTAAACCTGGATCATGAGCTCTTTAGTCTAGGAAATATACTCTTATCCTGTCGTTGGAGATGCATTTCCCTGCTCATTTTGCTCTTCAGTGGGGTGCACAGTTGTAACTTTTGTACAAAGAGAGGAAATTTTTTGTAAAAAGAGAGGAAAATTTGCTATCAATCAAGTAGAAGGTGGACCAGGTTTGTTTATTTAAAGTCTGCTGTTGTGATCCTTGGATATCTGCCTGTTCTTATTTCCTGACACAACTGTGAAGATGTTTGAAATTCCCCTCTCCTTGATAGGAACTAGGCTGTCAATATGTTAGGAACCAAGACTTTCATATATTTTCCAGTGTCACAGTGGGAGCAGCTGAGTCATAAATGTTCTTGAAAATCTCATCCTGTTCAGAGACTGCATTGCAAAACATGGCAGACAAGTGTAATGGCGTTTCCCATGTGATCGACGTTTTGTGGACAAAGACTCATTTAAGCAATGATAGCATGCTTATGATAGAATGATAGAATGCTAGTTCCTATCAGCTAGCAAACACGCCGTTTGTTATGCAATGCCACAAACGTTTCTCTTTTGTGATCCTAATTCTATAGGTAGGGTTTCCTCAGAAATGATCTTATACAAGCACTTACGCAGAGAAAGAAGATCTTGTCTCTGTGACTGAGTAATATGCCCTTGCTTGCTTCCTTGACAAATTTGCACCCGATTCATGTTCTTAAGTCCTCCATCATCATCAGCTCCCCGATCCTCTGCCTCTGTGGAGAGAGGCAGGACGTGCATTTAGCGATCTTTTTGAAGATGAATGTGTTGGATAGTTTTTGATTACTAATTTGCTATTTTAAGTCCACATTGTGCTTTGATGGCTCTTATGGGATTTTTCTCTCACAGTAAGGAACAAAGATCTAAGGGGTGCCTGTTTAGTTTTTCTCATCCTGTAACAATACAAAATGTCATCTTGGCCTAAGTAGATACACATGTCACCAGCCCCATGGCAGTGTACGGAATAAAAACCTCACCCTTCATACAAATACTTGAATATTTAAGTGGACTGAAGGGAAGGGAACCAATAAATGAAATCCTTCTAGAATATGAAAGTAGGCTGCTGTTGCCTCATGCTCAGTTTAAAAGTAAAAACCTCTTAAAATGTCTCCTTTTAATTTTTTAATGCTTATTTTTAAGCTCAGAACAATTAAGAGATTCCCCTTTCCAGGCTGGTATATTTGACAGGTTTATAGCAAAAGGCCAATTATATGTCATCTTAAATCCAAGTATTTTTCCCACGAATCCAATTACTTTTTCATTAAGTGTCTTAATCTAACTATAATATCTAATTCTGAGTTCAATTACTTTAACTGTTTCCTCCTCCCACTGTAAGGCATTCTTGGGTTTTACTTGCCTCTGCTTTTGTCTAGACCATAAGTTTGCAGAGATGGGAACTATTCATTGTTCTGTATTTAAGGTACTACCATGCGATTAAATGCAATACCTTTTTGCTTGTTGCTTATTAAAATGATCTGTATTAAAAATGGTGATTTGTAATAATGCTTTGTATTTACATGGAAAACACTTACTTTGAAGCTAGGTCCTACCACTCACGAGTTGAGAAGTACTTTACTCTGTATATAGTCTATATGCAGTACTTGTTCACTAAAAACCTTGGCTGGTGTAAAAATTAATTCTGCCATTTGCTTTAATGGAATCAAGACTATTCGAAGTCTTGGAGTTATGCATGCACTTATTTACTTGCTGAGTAAGTGCCAAGGACACTACTTGGTAATCTTACATCTTAGCTGTAAGGGTGTCAGTATCCAGTCCTAAATTGGGGTCTGATGCTGCAGTTGCCTCGTGCTTGAGGTCCCTCTTACAACTCTGAGTAGTCTAGCTGAAGCTAGCACATTACTTAGGTTGTCAGTACTTGGAGGATGACTCTCCGATGGCCCCAATCCTTTCAACACTTCTGCGTGTGCTTAATTTGGGATTACTGATGAGTTTACAATGAAGCGCATATGTAAGAGCTGGCAGGATTTGATGTTCCTAATTTGTTGCTACTAAGAGAGATTTCTTAATATACCTATTGTATTTTAATTTAAGATGATTTTTTTTTCAGTAATGAAGACATGTTTACTACAAGCAGTGAATATTTGCTGGGACCAGGACACTCCATATTAGCAGAAACCAAGATGCCTGCAAGAGCTTGTACTATTTATTTTCCTACAGCCAACATATATTTCAAGAACCCCCATCATCCTGAAGGTTTCAACTCAAGCTAGTGCACCAGGATGAACCTCAGATGCATAATTTAAGAGGCAGAGCAAATGTATATCCCATGAGCTGTACTTTATTATCCCACTTTAACGTGAACCATCCCTGAAAATAGCTCTTTGACCATCTTGATGCAGTTTGATTAGCTTGGTGTGTGTCCTTATTTGTCCAATGCTTGCTAACTGCTGACTTAAATACAGAAACAACCTGGTGTATTTTGGATTCTGATGAAGTTTAAATTTAGAGGCATTAATGTTTCAGCTTTTTAGGATGAACGGGGAAGTCTGTGCTATTGTTTTTGTGTGTTGCTTTTGATTTTGACAGATGTAGCCACATACTATTTCCCCAAATGTCTACCTTGTAAAGCCATCACCTTTACCAGATGAAGACCTGTACCTTTACATGGCACCCACTCTGCAGAGACATTGAGAAACATATAGCTGAGAAATCTCTTGAATTCTTATTTTGTTTTAAAAGCAGCCCTGTAACTTTTACAGATGATGATGTTGGGCAGAATTCTCCCTTATTGTGTTTCTTCTGTAGTTGCTGCAACGAAGTCTGAGTAATTCAACCTCTTGTCATGGGTTATGTCCGTGCTGCCAGAATGAGTGGCGATGACACAATGATTGTGGTACATGATTAAATGGGGTGTGTGATGATCATCATGATTTATTAAAAAAAAAAAAAAAAGAAGAGAGAGAAAAAGCACGACTGGCTTAGATGGAGGATGCTGATGTGTTGTGTTGGGAGATCTGTATAGCAGTCCTATTGGCTGGGGTTTTTTGGGTCTGAAAAAGGCATTGACTGTGTGGGCTTTTCTTCTTTTTTTTCATTCCTTTTAATTTTTACTTTTGCTGTGTGGTCCCATGCAGATCCCACTGTCAAGTCCTGAAGCTCCTTCCCTGATGGAGCAGCTTTGTAGGGAAGCCGGTGCCTGACATGGTTTGGTTCCTACTGTTGTCCGATTTCTTGGAGCAATGGGAGGGATGGGAGCACTGTGGTGCCTGTGCCGGCTGCCGCTCTCCTGCAGCCCTGTCCTGCCATGCCAGCTCACTGCTGCTCTGTGGTGGGCTGTAGTTTCCACTTGCCTGGCGATGGTTGTGCTGAGCTAGTAGAGACCGAGGTGTTTTTACAAACTGGAGCTACAGAGAGCCTGGATATCTTATTGAAAGACTTCCCTGTACTTCATCCCCCCTGGCTTTCAATAAAATAATTCCTTTCTTCTCTACAAAAATTTCACTTACAAACTTTTTGGTGTATGTTCAGCCATCTCAGTGAGAACTTTTTGCTTCTCTGCCTTTTTTTTTTTTTTCCCTAAAAGTGTACTTAGTGAAAATTGCTGGATTGACAATGCTGGAGAAAAAAGTTCACAGGAAAAAAGCACCATAGGAAAAAAGATGTAATCTCCATGTAGTATGGTTTGATACTGCACCTGGGATCCCAAATCTCCTTGATTCCTTACACAGCCCATTATGTGGGCCATAAGGTCTGGTGCTTTGCATCTATTAGTACATCTGCTCTCACAGTAGCTGTGAAGAGAGGTAAGCATTACTGTGAATTTACAGACTGGAAACAGACCTTGTGTCACGCCTACAGAAGCTATTAAGCCCAGCCTGAGCTGTGGCAAGGGGAAGGGTATAACGAACGAGGGTCGTACGGCTCAGCATTCTGGAGGTGGCTGCTGCAGCCCTGCGGGAAGAGCGGTGTGGAAAGAAGGCGACAGTCAGTAGAAATGCTGGTGCGGGGTCAGAGATATCCAGACGTCCCACTATGGCTCAGTTTGTGCTTTCCACCCACTGCTGGGCAGGAATTGTGTGTGTGAGCGTCTCAGGGCACAGGCAGGGGAGCTGCAGGTGAATAAGCTCAGTCTGCAGGCACTATAGGGTAGCCTTGAATGTGTCCTGCTGCACAGATGAGCTGCTTTGGGCCTGTGCTGATTTGGGGATATATTTCACAGTGTAGACATGTCCTAAATGTGATTTTCACTCTAGAAATCTGCGACAGAGCAGACTTGAATTTTAAACTGGAGTCTCCCAAGTTCTAGGCTGACGGTTTCGTTAGTTGACTAATTCTAAATCACCAACACCCAATAAATCAATGTGTACTCCACTAAAAAGTGCTGATTTTGGCAACGAAGATATTTTAAAAACAAAAAAGATGTTTAGAAAAGATGCCTCTGTATGCCTTCTCAAGAATGACTTGGAAGCGTTGGAGGGAATTAGCTACGGTTTCTTCAAGCAGATCCATGTGTTGATCCACACTGCACCATCCGTTTAAACATCCTTAGCTTTGCTCAAATGTTTATGCTGTGGAAGGAGAATCTTTGGGTTATTTCAAAGGTTACCTGATATTTTCTGTTTATGAAATCTACCTACTGAATCACTAAAACTGGTTGTTTGCTTCAGGCTGAGCAGATCCAGGCATTACTACCTTATAAATATGATGAAGAGATGTTTCAGGGTGGCTCCTGGCCTTTGGGTTTGATGTATGCTCATACTATCCCTTCTGGAAGAGCTAGGGACAACCTAATTCTTGCTTTACAGTGTGCTTCTGAATTTGTTTAGAGTTGATGCAATGGGTAGAATTTCAAATCATAGAAAAAATAGACCATAGTAAACTTCCATGAAAGGAGAGCTTGAAAACCCCACGCAAAAATAATTCTTTGATTATTTCTTTCTGGGTACTTCAAGGTAGATGCTGGTGAAGAGTGTGTCCAGTTGCTAGCATGAATGCCTTTTTTTATTGCTTGCCTACATATTAAAGGTTTTAAAAGTCTTGGATATATGACTTCGTAATATCTCTACTATTTAGTGAAATCTCTACCCTTTGTTTTCAAAAGGGTAGAGATGACCCTGAAATAATGGCTCTATGATCATCTGTGATCTAGTTTTTCCAGACTGAAACTTCAGCCTCCTCGATAAAGACCTGTGTGGCCACCAAATTTTCCATGGCCTATGGGGCACTTAACACACACTGTCTGGATTCACCCTAGTTCCTTAAACCAGCCCTGCCGTCTGCATCCTTCACGCGAGGATGGTGTGGTGTTGCCATGAAGTGTTTCTGCAGCTGCTGCGAGGAGATGGTAGGAAGGTGATGGGGAGAGGGTCTCCACCTCAGCCTCCCTGTCCAGCCTCCTGGTGCTGGGCTGCTGGGCTGAGAGCGCTCACGGTGGTCTGTGCACTGCAGCGTGCGTGCTCTCTTTGTTTTCTAAATATACAG
This sequence comes from Ciconia boyciana, assembly GCF_034638445.1. Classification (NCBI taxonomy): domain Eukaryota; kingdom Metazoa; phylum Chordata; class Aves; order Ciconiiformes; family Ciconiidae; genus Ciconia; species Ciconia boyciana. The sequence goes on from NC_132935.1 coordinate 57,359,095, forward strand.
AATTAAATATTTACCGCAGTGCTCAGTGCATAAGCCGTGGCTACGTGCGCTCTGGCCCTCTCTCCATCACCCTTCGGTCATACGCCATCATCTCTGGTAAACAACTTACATGCAAAATGAGGGGCACATCTCTTCACTTTACTATTAGTAGACAGACGCTTTCTAGAGCAATGAAGGCATTTCTTTATTCTTCATATTCTTCATTATTTATTTTCAGTGTCTCCTTACTGATATATAGATATATTTTTGTGGCCATAGGGTGAAATTTATTTTTAAAATAATACAGAAAAGAAACCCTTTTGATAAAAGTTAGTCTTGTGATTTGAGCATCTAAAATGTTCTTTAAAACTTGTCACAGGTCAGCTTCATTGCATTACAATGCTTACTCTGGGCACATTGTTTGTCACAGTGGTCACTCATGCCGCTGCACTGTTAAATGCTGGAAAAAACTGAGTGAACTCTTTCCGGCAGGAGATGACTTGGTCAAATATATTGTATTTATAAGAAAAAGCAACATTTTAAGTTAAAAGTTGAAGTTAACAATGAGAAAATTGCACATGCTTCAAGGAAATTTTTTTGTGGGGGACAGATTTTAGGAGTATCATAAAAAAAACCCCCCACGACATTTACAGTAAAATCAGTAAAATATGAAGTCTTTTAAACTATACCAGGGTGGAATATGGTATCCAACAAGAAGACATTTGTCTGAAACCACCACCATGAACAAGAAGACAAAGTAAGAGCTGTGGTATATGTGTTTATACAGCAAACTTGGAGAAGGGCTGTGCTGATCCTGCAGAGGACAAGTTGGTATGGCTGAGCTGGAGGAATTAGCTGGGGTTTCCATCTTCTGCTGAACTCTGAATTTTTATTGTTTAAGTTTTAAATGTGAAGTTTTTTATTTCAGTGTAGTTGTAATTCTTTGCTTATTATATGCATGTCCCTTTCTTCTGCCATGCTTAGCAGAGCAATAGCATGAAATGGAGCAAGTTTTCTCTACAGGGCACAGACCAAACTGGTAATAGAGTCCTAGTTAATTTTTGTTTATTTTTTGGCAATTAAGAGGGAGATCTTGGGGGTTTTTTGTTTATTTTTTGGCAATTAAGAGGGAGATCTTGTTTTGCTGGGGTGCCCACAAAGCCCAGTGATGGTAGGTACCGCATGAAACACATGCGCCAAGAAACATTTGTTTTATTTCAGTGTAGTTCCTCTATATTCTGGAGCAAACATTCAGCTCTCTTTTCTAAACTGCATTAAAAAAAAAAAATCCCCTCAACCCCCCCCAAAACAAAAGAAGTTTTATTTCTCAGAAGAGCATCTGTTATTTAGCAACATCTGAATTTCCATAAATAATCCCAGATTTCCCTTGCACAAAGATATAAACAATTGTTCCACGCTCAAGCCTCTCCCCGTTTCACTGCCTCCCTGCACGAGGAGAGCAGGAGAGGAGGCGCCGGTGGGGGGATCTGCAATGGGACCCAGGTCAGGACAGAGGTGGGGCAGGGCAGAGGTGGCTGCTGGGCCCCCGTGGGGTGGTAAAACTCTTCGGGTCTGTGGAAGACCTCCACCAGAGGGGATTTTTGAGGCTGTTGGGTGTTTTGAGCAGCCAGCCTGCCATGGGGACTGCTGATCCTGCCCAGCTTGGCCATGGGCTGGAGAGGGTGACGCTGGGATGGGGATGGGGGGATGCCATCCTCCTCGGACCTGAGACGTAAGACTGATGTATGTCTTCAGTGGGGGCCCACCACAAAGCTACTCGGGACTGGAGGCTTCCCACCAGTCCCAGCTCTGGGTTTCTTTAACATAATATTTCTGCAGGAGGAGGCAGAGGGGGAGCTAACATCTTCTGAAAATTCTTCCCTTTATTCTAGGGAAGATATCCCTATTCTATTCGCCTTACACTAGGAGGTTTGTTTGGTTTGGTTTTTTTTAAGCACTCTGTTAGCAGGTAATTAAAAAGAGTAGCAATTGAGCAACAAAGAATAATGGCATAAAGAGAAATGAGAGGTTCTAGAGGCACCAACTGCTTCATAAACTCATGAAATGAATGAAATTCTCCTTTTGGCTCCCTGCTGTAATAATACTGTATTCTTAACACATGAATATACAACTTGAAAAACAACTTCCTTTAAGAGGTTTGTTTGTTCCCCTTGCCAGAATGTATTTTGTTTTTTCTGCTGGGCTAAAGTTGCTGAAAAATTAAACCATGCCTTCAGCTAGCTTAATTCCCCCCCCGCCCCCCAATTTTTATTGTTTTTTAATTGCACAATGTCAGAATGCTTAAATTTCTTCAGTGATTCAGTAAAAAAGGACACTACTTTTTCCATTAAGGTCTTGGGATGGCTATTTAATATATCTTATACGTATACAAGAAAATCAATTTATCTGGGCTAAGGTGCCATTTCACAATGAATACTCTCTATCTGCTTTTAAAACTTACGTACCCATACAGAAATTAAATAAAAATTATAAATTAGTGTAAACTGAAGTTACCCAAGCTCAGCAAGGAAGTTTTGACTTTCTATGCTAGCCTGTGTTCTTGCCAATGTGATTGACTGCTCAGAAAAACTAACTATTTTGCACTGGTACCTGAAATGCATCTGTGAATAGGACGCCTAGTCTCCTGTTAGCTAGACCAGCTTTTTAACTCTTGGGTCTTGATGGTTCACTAAATATTTCTCTTTAATCTGAAGAACTTGTTTTTCTAGAGGAAGAGATTTCTGGGGAGGAATCTGGGAGTTACCGGCGCTCAGCTGGACTCGAAGTTCTTGCAGGGTGCAGGATCAGCAGTACTGGGTGAGGAGCTCTCTGATGCTGTGAGTTAAGATGGGAGGAAAAGATTATGAAGTCTTCCCTTACCCCAGACCTTGACCAACAATACTTCTCATTCTGCACCATCCCTGAGGGTGGTGGGATGTGGTCCAGTGGCTCTCCTTCTGCTCCTGTTGTGAAAGCTCACCAAGAAGCAGTTGGCTAAGAAAAGTATTGTTTCTCTGAAAAACCTGACATATTGTTAGAAACAATATTATTTTAAAGCATTGGTCACCTTCATTGTTTCTTAGTTGTTTTCTTTCCCGCCTGCCCTAACCCCCAAAAGTGAATATGATCTTAAAGATGAGCATTGTTTTTCTTCAGCAGCACCTGTGGCTTCAGTCTGCTTATTTGGATTCTTGCATGACATCAGTTGCTGAGGTTTTGGTGTGCCTTATCAATGTACGAAATGAAATTCAAGGTTTTGGCTTGGACATGTGAATGGCCTGCGATCTAATTACCAGAACGACTGCTCTTTTCCCCTCCATGCTGCTGCTGCTGTGGGAGCTGGCAGAGATGACCAAGCGAGTGCCCTTTCCACAGTCAGGAAGTCTTCTGGCTGTTTGTCATCTTTCCCACCAAGTTTTCCCACCAAGTTTTCCCACCAAGTTTTATAACCTTCCTCACCTTCCTGGTGAGCTTCAAAGTCTTATCCCTTCTCAGGGCCCTGCAGGGAGGGCTGGCTGGCTTCAGATCAGGAACTGTACCCAGTCTTCTTCTTGAGCATCCTAATCTTCCATGGCAGTGAAAGCCACGAAGTTTTGTTGTGATGCAAAAGGTGTATTGATGGAGTCTCCATCAAATATCTCATGTACAGTGTCTAAAGCCTGAGACTGTCATGAACAGTGTCTAAAGCAGTAAAGAGGTAGAGGTGGTTAATGGGTGCACCTAAACGTAGGAGGTGCACTCGCGTACCTGTGCCGATGCCTTCCTCTGAACATCCTGCAAAGGGGGGGACGCATCAGAGTTGTACAAATATACAAATTTGGGAAGATCCTTGGTCAAGAAAGTTTCTCCATTAAGGCGAAAGAGAAAAGATGGGTGGAAGATAGTCCATGCCCACCCCAGCCCTGCTAGCTCTTCCAGGTGGCCAAGCTTTGGTGAACCATGGTGGCTGACCTGTTTGCTGAAAGGTAAATCCTGGCACACGTGTGGGTACAGGATGAATGCTCTTTTATCGGCAGAAGTGCTGCAGCCAGCAGCTTGTGCATTGTAACAGCTCAAGCTCTGATCCACCTCCACTGCTGGCAATGCTGGGGCTCTCATGTGGCGTGTGCAAGTTGCCCTGTCAGGGTACCAAACACGGAGTGCCCCATGAACGTGCTGGCATCAGTGCTTTTTTGGGTAAGAGGCTTGGGGCAGAAAAAGTGCCCATGAACCCTCACTTTGCAGCAGTGCCAGCAGCTGTCCCTCTTTGGGTACAGGCATGCGAGTAAAAGCCTAGTGAGCTGGAGGGCACTACGGGAGTGCCAGCTGCTGTGCGGAGGATGGGATACTGTGCAGCTGGAAGGGAGGAAACGGTAATGCAGAGAGAAGGGATGGAGGTGGATTATGGCACTAAACCACATAGAACTCAAATCCTCGAGCGCAGGCTTGGCTGTAGCAAACATGTATCTTAATCTTTGTCCAATACTTGAGCCTACCCAGAACAGACTCTTTCATGAGGTTTGAAAATGTTCCACTGCTTTATTATGAATGAAAAAAAAGCTGTTTTGCTGAAACACACCCTCTTCTTACAGGACATATATGCTATTAATTTATGCTGATGGGGGAAAATATTTGTCTATTTTGCTTTGAAAACAAATGCTGAGATTGTGTGATAGAGGTCCTTTTTGTAGCTCTGACTTCCCCACCGAAAACTGAAATTGTGATAAACTTTCTGGGAGAATCTCTTCTGAAAAGCCTCCCATTTATATTTTCTTTTCCGTGCCCTCCCCAAAACAAAGCCGCAAAGACTTGGTTTGCTTGGCTAGGATTCAGCTCAGCTTTTGATTTTTTATGGCATTTACATGAATTCTGCACTTGTGTGTTTCTTTCACACAGCTTAAGAGCCCTGAGAAGGGATGGAGGGGTATGTCCATCCACTGTTCAGCTACTGAACACATGAACAGTCCCTTACTATCTGGCATGTAGGTTGGAAAACATCAAGATCCTCATGCAATCTACCATGCTTTGTATCGCTAAACCCTTCTCTGCTTCTGCTCCTTGAATTTATAACACAACCTGCTCCTGAGAAGAAAATTGATGTCAGAGAAAAGGGCGATGGGGTAGGACAGCATCCTGCCAAAGCTGCTTAGCTTGTGCAGCAGGAGGCCAGGAGACAGTGTCGACTGCAGGTCTGAAGAGTGTCCTGTGCAGCCAAGCCCTGTTAAAAGCCTGTCAGAGTTTGTGACACGGCTGCTAAGGAGAATAAGGAGCAATCCGGAGGAGTAAAACGCAGGAACCGGTGAGGTTAAAGTGCAAGCGACGCAAAAGAGAGAAACATTTTCTCTCTGGTTTCTAAAGGTGAGGCTTGCTTCCGTGGCTCTGCCCCTCACGGCTAACCGCACCTCTTCCACCAGCAGCGTCTTTGCACTGCTTTCCTCCTCCTGAGCTACATCAGGGAGTGTAACCAGTGCAAAACTAACTCTCCCTCCTGCTGTCCCCCCAGAAGTGCCAGTACTGCTCTGCTGGCCCCCCTAACCGAGCCAGGGCAGCCTGCGGCCAGAGGGGCCGAGTGCCAGTGCAAGGGGAAGGGGGAGCACAAGGAGACTGAGAAAGTGGTGGTTTTCTGAGAGTCTCAAGCTCAGCTACTAGGGCAATATTTTACATATTTATTTATCCACCCAAGGTTGTCTTCTAGATTTTGCTGTCTTGGAAATCATTTGGTCTCATGGTTTCTTTTCAGTAACAGTACCGGACTATCTCTCTCTTTTGTGCTGCCTTTCCAAGATCCTCAGACAAAGGCTTCATGAAAAAGGACTGGGTTTCAGAGGTTTACACAGACCGCCTAAGCACCATGTGCTGACTGCAGGACTTGCAAGATTGGCTTTTTCTAACAGGTAGGGTTTTGTCTGCTCTGCTGACCAGCTGTAGTTGGTGTGCAGTTGCAGAGCCTAACCCAGTGCTGTCTCCTGCAGTGGAGATAAAAATATGTAAGACATCTGTGTCAATAAAACACCCTGACAGGAATTCTTCCATTGCTGCCTGCGACTGAAGTGGCACTGGCAAAAATCACAGCCAGATCGGGATACATGTGCAGGATTGTGTCAGCCTGGACTGGATCCACCTCGGCCCCATTCTCAGTGGATGCAAATACTGTAGCAGCTTCACTGAGTTTGGTGGAGCAAATATTTAGAAATAGAGTTGCTTTAAGTTCTCTGAGGTGCTGCTAAATCTCTGAGGTGTTGCAAAAGTTTGCTATTTACCAGAATCTTGAATGACTTTAAGGCTCCCAGGAGCTCTCTCGCCTCTTCTGCAATGAAGACCTTTGCAGGCAGAGATGCCCACTGAATTTCTGCCAAGAACAACTTTCCTACCTCCAGTACGTGCGTGGCAGGGAGGAGAGGGCACCTGGAGCGCTGGTGCTCCTGCCTCTGGCTGAGGTACCGGCAGGGTTGTGCTCGTTTATCTCTGACTTAGTGCGCGTGAGAGCAATGAAGGGGAATATCTGAGGCTCTTGTATCTGGCCCCTGTTTGCCTTCTAGGCAAATACCAGGTTCGAGGTGGGGGGGGCAAACCCTCCCTTTGCCATAGGCAGTACCCCATTTCCCGCATAACCCACTTCCTACATGTCCCCTGTTGGGGCTCATCGTTGCAGGCTTTGCTCAGCAGGAAAAAGGAGCGTATGTATAATCACTCGCAGGTGCTCAGAGCCAGCGTTGCTGCAGAGGCCGGCTCCTTGCGGCGGGTCGCGCAGGGCTCGGCAGTTCATGTTACTGAGCATGTTTGAAGTCTCTGGTTAAGGCTGTGGCTGTGACACAAGGGGACTCCACATGCTTTCACTCTTGCTCTTTGGTGAGGACGGCCGCACGGGTAGTGTCCCGGGCTCTGTAAAGCTCAAAGAGTCAGTTTATTTTTCTTTCTACTTATATGTACTTAATTTTCCAGAAGGAGTTTCTGCTTCTCTCCTGCAGCACTGGAGTAGTTACTAAGAGCCAGTGCCTTGACTGCTCTACTCCCACGGTCCCAAAGGCTTAGCAGTCTGCAGTAGGGTGATTCAGTGTTCGGCAGCAAATACAGAAGCTACGAGTGAAAGAGAGCAAGGGGATGAGCTCTTTCGGCTACCACAAATCTGGGTGATTACTGAGCAGTGAACTAGTACTGAAGCACCAAGTTACACGGTTTCTCAGAGCGCAGAAGAACCATTGGTATGTGTAATGGCCACGTTCATGCAAGTATTGCAGCTTGTTGCATGTTCTGTGCAAAAAGATGTGGCTGTGCCTAATTATTGCAGTGCCATTTCTAAATGTTACGGGTGCTTAAATTCTGGCAAACACACAACTTAGTGGTTGTAAGTCTCCTTCAAAATGATGGGCAAGAAAATAAAGAGCAATAGACAATTTGCTGTCTTTTGTGCAGAGGAGGTGGGAGAGCAGCTGAGTATGTTATCCTGCTTCTCCACGTGTTCTAGCTCAGAGCTGAGACGTGTTGCTACAACCCACTGCTTCCACGAGAGGAAAATACCTGACCGGAGAGATTTCTGTTCCTGTATGTGTGGCCCAGCACAGATCCCCTTCCTGACTGCAGGGTCTGACCAAGGGCAGTGCAGGGGTCCCTGCCTACACCCGTCAAGGCAGTGTCCGCCCTCAGCACATACTAAATGCCATTGCAATTGCATGTGACTGCACCTCGGCTATGTGATGTGGGAGTGAACGGGCTGCTCCAGGGAGTGCTAATACGTGGGTTACAGCCTCCCTACAACATTGACCCCTACCTCTATCTTCTGGGTAAACTGGAGCTTGATCCCTCATGTAGGAACGCCATGGTCAGTCTGACGTCTGCTTGCTGTGTCCACAGGTTTTATTATAACATCATAACCCACGGCCTGTGATACTAGAAACAGTTCATAACTGGTTTGTACCTTGTGTTGCTTGCACCTGTGCAGACTGGATTTAAAAGCTGACAGGCACCCTGTGCGTGCCGTCTGTGCACCCTCTGTCCCTGTGAATGACTGCACAGTGTGAATAACCCTGGTAAAGAATTGGGCCTGATCTGGGTTTGATTCTGTTACCATAAATTCCATGAATTATCACAGCCCAAGAGAAGAAATTACGCCTAGATTTGTCTAGATTTAGCCACTAGATTTGCAGCTGGAGTAAGACCTTTCAAAACCCAGACAATCTATCCCAGCCCCTCCTACCTCCCGTTGTAAGTAAACGTGTTGATTCTGTACGCCGATAAAGCTTCTTCAAATCTGGGATATCTTTTGGCTGCATCTCTCCCTCCGCTGGAAATAACGCATCCCCCATCCCCCCATCCCCTCCGCCCTGCTCAAATTCTTCAGCTGCAGCAGGGCAAGCAGCCAACTCCTTTTCTGAGCATCTCTTGTCTGAGGCTCCATCCATATGCTTCGGGAGAGAGGCCTGATCAAAGCAGACAGTGCTGCGATTGAGCCTGTTTGCAGGGACCTGTGAAATGGTCCTCTACTCCCCGGAAAATGCTGCAGCTTTCTGTCAGGCTGCTTTGATGAGGCCGGGCTGAGCTGCCCGGACAACCTCAGCAATGATGTGGTCGTCCCCCGCGTCCAGGACGGCACAAAGGACAGAAGAGATAAACACAAACATTTGGCTGGCAACGTGAATGGTGGAAAGGATTTCATTTCTCTGTGGCAAGGCTGATTTCTGAATCCTTTCTGTAATATTTTTTACCCTTCCCTCTTTTCTTCTTTTTTAACTACAGCAAGTTGATGACCTTACTCAGCATTTCCTTGGCTGAATGATACGTATAATTTGATGATGAATATGGCAGCAATAGTAATTGCAAACTCTACAAGAGGAGCTGCATTTACAATGGAAAGCTTTGCCAGCTTGTGTTCAGTAAAGGTTATATTTACCACAAAATGCCACAGTGTATATTGCAGCCTATAAACTCTTGAGCATTTTGAACTGTTACCTGCATACAGTGCTGACAGTTTTCTGAAAGGCTTAATATGAAACTGTTCAGCCAGCTGAAGTAAGATGCACTTGTCCACACTGTAACCCATACATATGGCATTTACAATCATACTTTTCTTTCTACTGTATATCTCATCATCTACAATCACTGCTCCTCTCAATTTTATTTCAGACAGCTTTAACAGTGCACGTGAAGCGAGTCTGACAGTAGGCTTACAAGAAGCTCCCCATCCTCAAAACTGCATTACCACAAGTAGCTTAAAATGCTCACATTCTTGGCAGGGTGAGCAGAGACACCCCAGACAGCTTGAAGCCCAATTGTTCAAGGTGCTGGAGCCAGACCTGATGGCTGGTGCTGTTTAGGATAGGCACGGGCATTTTGCTGTTTGGATAGTCCCTGCCTCACTAGGAGGCTAAGGTTAGGCATCTCTACTGCCCAGGCTACTGTTTTGGACAGAGAGAAGGCTTCATGCTCTGGGATTGCAAACCTGGCTACCTGCATAAATACTGGATTAATGCACAAGTGCCCAATTCATTGGCAGTGACAGTTTTTTTGATGTAAATCCAAAATTACAAATGCTTTCTCACATCATGCTACACCATTTCTCCACCTAACGAACAAGTACTGATGGTCCCATTTCAGCATGTCTGATGTGTGACAGTGCAGTGGGCAAGCAGCGAAAATCCCAGGTTCTTACCACAACCCCATGTGGGCTACATGACTGTCCTGGGCCTGCCAAGTGTGATGGGAAATTGGGTGAACATGGTCCCTCAGGAGAGCTCAACATAGACAAAAAAAGTGTCAAAATCATCACAAACATGTAAATCCTCATTTTCCTGAGTGACTTGATGAAAATTTACATTAGTTCCTCTTTTGTCTCAGCAAACTTACTCATTCCTCCTAATCTGGGCTGGAGATGTTCCAGATAAGGTGTTTGTGTGTCCTACTTACCTGGTTGTGATTTATCCTCATGTCACATCGATGACCCGAAGGTGGAGTTATGGTAAAACATGAAGTGTTTTTCCTCATAATTTAGAAAAAAAAGAGTTGGAAAAATGATTTTGAATTTTTCATCAAAAATGAAAAAGAAATTCAAGACCCAACTGCAATTATTTTCCTTTCCTTCCAGCTTTCTGTTATGAAACACATTTACTATTTGTGAACTGCTCTGGTAAAGGGCAAATCATGTAATTCCCAGAGAAGGATGATCTCAGGATATGAAAGACTCTAAAGTGAATCCAGATGAAAAATGAGGATTTGGGGGATTTGCTTTTATGTTTCTCTCCAACTTGCCAGTGTTTGTGGAAGATGCCTAGGTGCTGCTTGTGCCTGTCTGTTTTCTGAACTGGGGCCATGGCAGAAGTAGCAACAGGAACCTTGCCTAAGCGTATAGGCGACTACATGACATGTTAGAAATTTTTAGGCAGATTTTGAGCCTTATGTCCAATGTTTTCTTCCTCTGTGTTTTTTTTAAATATTACCACAACCCTGATTAGAAATACCAGGGTCACAAATGATGGTCTGCCAGTTATGCCTCGCACTGCTAGCACTTCTGCTCACTTTGCATTTTGTTAAGTATTGGGAAATGCACCCCTGCTTCTCTGAGTGAGGAACTTTGCTGATATATTGGAATGTTTTGTGAGCATCTGAGGTGGGTACTGCTGAATGCAGCCTATGAGATATATACCATAGCAGATGTCTTGACTTAAAACAAGTCTCCAGGTAACTTGGAAGAACCAATGGGCTACACTGCTATCCCTCTTGTTGCTGGAATTGCCGGGTCTTTAGAAAGTTAGAATATTCCTACATTCTCAATATTAACACAGTTCTGTTCTTTCATGTAACTTCATGTTGAAGTGACAAGTTTGGAGATGATAAAGTGGTTATGAATTTTGATATAATTTCCTTTACATTATCTGTGGTTCTCCAACATTCTGTCAGCAGCAAAGTATGTGCAGGTTCTACTGCTTTTTACCCCAAGACCATCTCATAGCAACACACACCTCCATAACCCCACAGATCAGTTATGGTGTTTCTTTTGTAGTGGTATTTCCACAGATCTCCTCTGTCAGGCTCAGAGGGCAGCAGGACTGTTTGCTCTCCAGCTTTAAGCTGCCACGCTCAAATTACACTCGCCCTATGTTCCTTATATCACATCCCTATAAAGTGGCAGTTTCATTTGAAACTAGTGGTGTTAATTTTAGATTTTGGCTGCATTAGATGCTTCCTCCTTTGGCTGTTGCCTTCACAGATATCACAGGAAAACAGAGTTTTCATTATCTTGTATTGACTCAAGGGGTGACAGGACCTTTGCTGCTAGGTGAAACATGCTCCATCCTGAAATTTGTCTGATTCTCCTTTATATGTATTAATGTTTTAGGCTGTGGGTTTTGGGCTTTCTTTTTGGGTAATACTCCAGACTTGTTTAGTTTGACAGGTGTTGGACTTTTTATTTTTCTTACCTTTTTTTCCCTCACCTGTTTTTTGTGGTCTTTTTCCTTTCAGATATTTATATTCCCATCCGGGAAAGCATCAAAGTCAATGTGCACATCACTTTCTGTTCAGGAAGGTTCTTAAATACAGCAGGCAGGTGCCTAGTTCCCGCTGAGGTCTCAGTCACCTACTGACATGCTTAAGCTTTTATTTGTGTGTGTTCTTAAATAGCAACTTCTATTTAAATTTTTCCGAGAGAACTCCCCTTTCATTAATAAATTGCTTTATTTGGTATATGAAACCACATACCCTTTGGTGGATGATGAAGCGGCATTATAAATGACTGGTGAGATCTGAAACTTCTTGCTCTGCTTTACTGCTTTTGTCAGTACTAAGTAAATGCAATAGCCAGGCTTGCTCACCCAGCCAGGTGCCTGGCGCGGAGGGGAAAAGGCATAGCACAGTTCACATCTACGTAGCTCGTCTCTTCTCCCACCAAAACAGGACGGTCCTGTCCCTACTGCTTCTTGTGGTCATCCCTGGCTCACTGCAATTTCCAGAACAATGCTGGAAAATTGCCTCTGGGAGGGTTGGCTGGGTTGGGGCCTGTTATTACATCCACACTGGAGCAAGGGATTGCAGGGGTGGTGCATGGCCCTGCGGGTAGGAACATTTGGTACCCAGATTGGAGGAGAGGTTGGATTCTGGATCCTGAGGCAGGTTGTTCAACATTCAGTACAAGACATTTGTGGTTTAAAAAGACTTTTTAAAAATCCAGCTCTGAACTTGGTAGCTCTTAGTTAACTTTGTTAGAGCATTATTACATGAGTAAAATAGTGAACTCTCACTGAGCAAAATCTAATTAAAAGCATTAGAAGATTTTGTATAAGCATTATAAGAAAGAGATTAGTGAGGATAAATTTACAATTACTGTGTTCCCATGCTAGTGTCACAGTCCCATTCATCCTGCTATTGCCTTCTTAGACAATATTTCAGCATAGCTAAAAGCCTCTGCAGCTTGGCTAAACTTACTTGGCCCACACCGTCTAAGGCATAAGTATGGTAGTGCAAAGGATGCAGACGTGCTACTGCATGCCTGCAGAGAGATAAGGCTTGTGTTGTGCAAAAGGAAGCAAATAACAACTTGCTTCTGAGTGTAAACTGGAGCGGCTGTGGACTGCAGCAGCCACCTAGCCAGTTTAACTGGTTACATACAGTGGGTCCATGTGGTAGCGTTCAGCATGAAATCCCATGCCTGACTTTCTTAGTAGGCTTTAGGAGGTACTGTTTGGGAGCTGGGGGGAAGGTGAGGTAGGATCCAGAGGCAAAGCTGGAAGTACACCAGGCAAAACAGAAATGCGATGGAGATTAGCTTTCACTTTTTGAGCGCGATTTAACATTAGTGCTCAAGAAAACTGTTCGTGCCATGTTTTGAGTGAGTGACCTGACTGCTTCACCCCAGTTGAGGGTGAGGGTGCCATCCTGCACACCGGGCTTGGCAGGAGCAAGGGCCCTGGCAGCAGCGGGCTCCAGCTGCCAGGGCTGCGGAGTGGAGCAGGGGCAGGGAGAGAGGAGAGGGAGAGAGAGGGGCTTGGCTATGGTGTTGCTGCCAGTATGCGTTTCTGCGCTTCATCCAAAAATCTCATTTATCTGAAGATATGGATGTTGTCCAAGTGGTATAAATGGTTAGCTTTCAGCACATGAATAATGTGGAGAAGACTGCTTACGAGCTGGTGAAACGCAGGGCTTGGAGGTGGCTGTGGAGAGTGTGGGGTTGCACAGTGACACTGGCCTTTCCCTATCCCCTGCCACAGTCATTGGGGGTTGTGAATGGAGGGCTACAGCCGCTTGCTCTTCTCTGCCTGACAGCTATGACCCAGGATGCTGCTGAGCGGTGGCTTTGAATGGTCCTTTTCTCAGTACGTGGCGTCCGTCAGTAAGAAACCAGGGTGCTCATCACTTGGTAAGTATACTGATCCTGGTGTCATTCAGGTGTTCATATTCACACTTACCACTGCCTGACAGGGAAAAATGGAAACAAATCCCACATATTTTATTTTAAATCTGTGAACCACTAAATGACATCTGATGTTCTGGGCTATTTGTCCAGTAGGATGCAAAAAAGACCCGTCATCTCTGGCCTCTTTAAAATCACTGAGACCTTTTAGAGGGAGGCGAGGGAGCAGGACAGGGCAAGAGGGTGCCTGGAGGAAGGCTGGGTGGCTCGATAAGCACTCCTCTCCCACCATGGCGTAGCAACAGCAGCTCTGCCTCCCTTTGGATGGTATTTCTATGCTTGCCAGCTCCAGGCTTTGGCTTTTACTGTTGCCACTTGTGCTGTGGGAGGGTGTGAGGAGCAGGAGACACGTAAGGAGTTTGTACCATCTCTCTGAGAGCTGCAGAATAAGGCAGAGCGTGAGGAGCTGCTCTGGGCCACCAAGGGCCAGGAGCAGAGAGCTGGCACACATCATCTGCAAGTTGGCAGTGGGAGAACCGAGGTGTCCTCTCACTGCAACTTCTGCTCAGCCTCTCAGCTGGCAGAAGGACTCACTCTGACAGATCTTGCTGTGGGAAGGCAGGACCTTGCTGCAGACACCTGCTGGGTATTAGCAAACGGGTGCTTATTACAGGGAGTGACCTTTGAAAGATGCTTCTCCCCCCACCCTGTGGATCCAGATTTGTTCCACTGGCCAGTGAGGGGGATCAAGAGGAGAAGCAGGAGCACAAGGGGGAAATACAGACACTTTTTCCTATGAGGAGCAATTTAATGCATTAAAAAACCAGCTGATAACCCCTTTCCTGTGGCATCGGGGAAAGCTTCTCTTGTGACCCTCTCACTGACCCCTTCTGTATAAAAACTTTTCTTTTTCCTGCATTATATTAAAGAACGCATATTTAACCAAGCCTTGCTAATGTCTGAGCCGGAACTAGGGCAGGGAGTTTTCCAGAAAAAAATGGGAAACCTTTTCTAACGTCATTGTTGCTTGTGTGAAGTGCAAGCGGTCTCGGGGAGCGGGGAGGCAGGAGGGCGTGAACAGCAGCAATATGGTCTTTAGCAGGTGTCAGGGAGAGCAGAATCTAATGAGAATCATAGAAACACTTGAAAGCTTTTTAACTCCATGCGGGATTTGCAGGAGCTGTTGATAGGAAACAGTAGTGACCCAACTGACAGTTAAAGAGATGAAAGGAAGCCCTTTGGATTAAATAAGGTTTAGGAAATAAAAGGATTAGTGCCAGACAAAAGCTAGATTTAGGGGTTTATTTAACCAGTGCAGTGTGGCATGATGGGATGTGGGGCATCAGAAAGGAGATGAAAGACAAAATAAAAAGACAAATGCGGGAGGTAGTAGGGGGGCGAGGAATCAGCACAACATCTCCAAAAACCCTTCACAAATCTTCTTATAATTGAAAATGGCACAAAAAAAGTAGTTTTCATTAGCAAGGCCGGCTTCTTTACATAGTAACAAGAAGTGTTACAATGACCAGAAATCTTCTGTGATGGGGCTGTCAGCTCAAATCCCTGGCACAGGAGAGAAAAGCCTATGTTGTCGGCCTACTTGCACTTATAGATTAGATGTCTGATGAGGTAAAATCAGATTTACGTAAAACTATCACTCTATTAGATTCATAATTCATTGTGCTTTCAAGTAGGTGCTGCTGAAGGACCATTCTTGTTTAAGAGATCTCCATTTAGAGGTCTCTAGTGAAGTTGATGGTAGTCATAGAAATTAGGGGTATGCACGTGTTGGTGGAGCCACGAGCGCAGAACTCCTCCAGGCAGCATTTGTCACAGGAACATTTCATCTTGTAGCTGAAAAAATAGGACCGATAGGTTTTCAGAGCTCAACTTCTCAACTTCTGGCTGAATGATCTATAAGTGACCATTTGTACTATTAGGGAGGTATAGAAAAAAAGGATACAGTAAAGAATTTGACTTGAATGGATCAGTTGTTCACTTAGCAACTCCTCCAAAGTCAGCTGAAGACAGTAGAGTGGCTACCAGTGGATTTGGCTTAGACCTTAAGACAGCGGAGACAGGTAATTGTGGATGCTCTTGGCTTCTAGCATGTGCTATGTGGAGAAAACACCACCTCCTCTGTTCCAAAGATGCTGTTACTCCAAATCTCCAGGATAGTTATGAACATCTCTAGTGTGATAGAGGCTATTAGAAGAAGAACAAAGGCAACTTCCCCCCCCTTCAAGTCTCCAAAGTGAGATTGGATTCTTTTCTTGCCTAGGTGCAAAAGAAAATGTACTTTGTGGCCTCATTTTACCAATAGGAAGATTCCTTGCAATCACAGATAGTTATGACTGGACTAGGAAGGTTTATAATGCTTGGTGGATGTTCAAATTAAAGTAATCCAGATTTCTTCTGCCAGGGTTTCTGGAAAGACATTACCATAGAAATGCTTCTTCAGACAATATTTTCTTTTCACTTGTTCTGTTATCATACAGGAATGCTAACAGTGTTAGCAAATAGCTAATAGGGTTAACAAAAAAATTAAAAAGTTAGGAAATGCCTTTATTTAAGTTTCTTGGGAGCCTTTTATATGGTACTTCGTGATCGGGTCCCTAGAATGGCCCAGAGTAGTTTTTTCACTGAATAAGAAATCTAGATATAAATAATAGATTTAAATTTTATTTTTGATTGCTTTGTATCTTTTATACTGCTCTCTCTAAAGAGATGTGTGTTCTAGTTGGTTGGCTTTGGATGGAAATGGAAGCTTGACTGAAAATTTACAGAGAGTGCCTAAGAGACATTTTATTTGTTCAGTAAAATGACCTTCAATATACTGACTAAATAAGAAAATTTTAATAATATTTTTCATCAAATTTACCCCTTTCATTTATTTTATTAATGGTTTTGTCCAGTTGAATGAAAGCAGTTAAAATTTGTTTTTCTTAATAAGCTGGTCACCATATTATTAATACAAAAGTAATACAGTCCCCATGCAGACATGATTTTCAAAGGTACTTAGATGTCTGCTTGGATATTCCAAAACACCTAGCTGGATGAAGTGTCTAATAACTCATGATGTCAGGGAGCATAAGTCAGCATCTGTAAGTGCTTAGGTACCCTTGAAATTGGGGTTTTCAAAGTTTACTTTAAATAACTTGCCTGCAGCCCTGGACTCCTTGACTGTGTCTTCCCACTTCCAAGCAAATGCAGTCAAGTCCAAGGGGCAGAAGTGTCACTCTTCGGACCACCCTGCAGCTTAAGTCCTTTCTGGCTTTTGAGCTCTGCAGCCTTGATCGTGCCATGTCCTTGCTTTTGAAGGCTTGAATTTACAGCCCGAACAAATGTCCTATAACAGTAGGCTTTGTTCATATGCACTTCAGGAGGCGGGTGGGTTTGCTGGTTTCGTTGATTTATTGTCCCACCTCTTTTTTAAAAGTCACGATGTATACCCACCAAATCCTGTTGCGGGGCATGCAGGTGACACCCGCGAGACACTTGTGGACTTCCTTTTGCCCCCAGCCCTTCCTTTCCCAGAGCAGATAACTTGGCTAAGTTTAAGCAGGTTTTCATGAGCATAGTAAATGCCAGGAAATTCTGGCACAGGTTATTTAAAATCTTCCCTTTTCAGACTTTCACATCCTTCTTCCAGGGCATGAGGATGGTACTGCAGGTATCTGCCTGTCTAATAGAGATCACTGGAACTTCACAATGGCTAATTTTTCAGTGGATACATTGGTTGCCAGTGGGGTTTCTGTTCGTTTTTGAATCTGAAATCAATTATCAGTCATGTGAAATGTTTTCTTGAATGAGCAACATTTGGAAAATGTGTTTTAAAAAAGAGAAGATGAGGGTATTAACAAAGGGAAGTTTGGGGCATCATATTAGACAGTGCCCCTATACTGCCTATAGGTAGTATATGGATGATTGCTTTAACCATTATTTCAGAAAATCCTGGAACACTACTTTTTACATAAATGCATGTTTATGATAATTTGGAAAGGTTCCATAATTACTTTATTTTAAAATTACACTTAATTTGAGTGTGCTTCTGCACTGCTGTCTTCTCTCATTTTTGTCTCCCTTTCAATTAGAGTGGAAGAAATGCTGAAATATTGTTGTGGTGGCCTTGAAATTCCTCAGCCAGAACATACCAGAGGTTTCAGGAGAACAGAAACCCCTTTTGTCCTGAGCCACGACAGAATACTTTTCTGTTGTCTAAATGTCTCCCTGGGGACAGCCTTCACATGTAAACAATTTTTGCTCACTAGCAACAGGGGCTTACCTGGCGATTCCTGCTCTCTGTGTCCTCCTACCAGCTCCCCTGACCCAACCGCTGTGCTAATGTAAGCTCAAAAGAGCTCAAACCCCTCTCAGACACTATGCAATATCTTTCTTTCAGCCCCAAAATGAAATTGGCAGAGCAAGCAACAAACTGTTCCATGCTAATATCACATATTATAAATAGTCACAAAATAAGACGGCTAAGGAAAATGCATGTTTTTTCTTATCTCTGGTTTATTAATTCTCCAAACACTTTTTCTCCAGGTGATACATGTGGTTTAAGCTTAGAAAACTTTTGATGTTAGCTTGGAAAACTATAGGGCATAAACTATATGACTTCAGACTCGATGATCTTAAAGGTCTCTTCCAACCTAAATGATTCTATGATTCTGTGATTCTGTTCCTGCCTGTTTTTGTTAGTGGACATTAGATATGAAAACGATTTTTTTTTTTTTTTTTTTTAATGTTCCGCTGTGGTAAGCAGCAGCGAGGTGGAATGCTGAAATCCCAGCTCAGATGGGCTGGCTGTCTATGTAAAGGCATCAGATGAAGCTTGTTGAACTCAGACCCTCTCTTACATGAGGTCATTGTGTTGATTGTCTCAGGACTCTGGTCAGCTTTGATGTGAGCTGCGATATTTCTATGATCTCAGCCTAGGGATAAGCTGGCGGCCCCAGACCCAGCAGTGGTTAAACATGAATATAAACAAAGTGGAGATTTGCTTTGTGCCAGACGAGGTCACTTTCAAGTGTACCCACAAACTCATAGAAAATTGATATCTTTGGTTTATTGCAAATATGTCATGGTACCAAAAGAAACAGTATTCCAGGCAAAATAATATTTAATGCTTACCAGCTCACATACCTTGACTCTGTGATTTCAGTCTGCAGAACAGATCAGACAGTAACTCTGCAAATACTGGTGGAAGGCTTCGAATGTGTTGTCAGCTTCATTTCTTACAGATTAAAGGGTTTCTGCACTACCTATTTCAGCTCCTCATTTTAATTTTTTTTGCTTAAGTCACTGAAGTCAACTTTATGGGGCATTAGATCATCTATCAAATGGGTGTATATAATAGGATAGACACATTTCTTTTTTTTGTCATTGTGGGTATTTATTTTGAAGGAAGTTATGTATAAACTATCAGCAGTTCTTAAATGACTGAAGCATTCAACTGCTGCGTTTTGGGGAGCAGATGGTTTGTCTGCAACTACTGAAGGATGGTATCCTATGTTTTATATTTTCAAGCCAAGGGAAAGGGAAAATGTAAGCTTACATAAAAGATGGTGGCATGGAAGGGATTGCTTAAACATTCCTAAGTACTGTAATCAGTAAATTATACCAAATTGGGCACATCAGAGGGAGTATGGGAAGCTTCTGTGGTGGTGCAGAGGAAGGAGGAGGGATTTTTGCAAAGACAGAGAGACCCGTAAACTGCTTTAGTAGTCAACTTGAACAGTCAGCCCTATTCCTTGGCCTAAGTCTAAGCTGAACATAAAGCCGTAACCTTTGGAGAGAGGCTTGGTTTACTTCTCTGTGTCTCTGTGTGCTGTGGGGAGCTGAGCAGCATGTTCTAACACTGCTTTGATGTTTAGCAATTGGGTTTATTTTTTAGCATTTTAGTTAAGCTTCACAAAGTCATGAAGATCCCCTTTGGGACTGCCGTTGTTGAAGAGTAAACTTAAAAGGTGGGCTCAAGCTGAAACCTGCTGAAGCTGCTTCCCTGTGCATCCATCGTAGGAGAAAAGACCTTTATGGCAGCAATTCTTCCAAGTGATAATGAAAAGCCATGAAGCTGTCAGTGCAACCCTTGAAAATCAAGACAGTTTTGAAATGGTAATGTGTTCACTGTAACAGGTAATGGAAGCATTACATATGGTCTTCTTCAGGATGAGTCACACACTTTTCCTCTTTTCTAATTCTGCAGAGACTTGGCACCTCTCTGTGATGAAATCCATATACTGGCTGTGGTTACAGGGCTGAACAAAACACAGAGCAGATGAAGAGATACAGGTCAGTATGTGTATCTATAGCTGTTTGCCAAGATGACACGGATCCAGAGGAATGTTTGAATATCATCCAGAAATTGTCATTCCTGAATATACATCCACTGAGATGACCCTAGAGAATACACACCTGGTTTTTACTTAACCAATTGCAGAAGAGATACCAGCTCTAGAGTCCTGAGACACTGGAAAATTTTCAGACAGGTCAATGCTGTTGCTAAAATATCCTGGGATTTGGGGTACAATGGGCTGTATTTTTAATTTTGTTCAAAAAAAAAGACTCCGCACTAGGAAGGAGGGCCGAAAATGTACAATATTACCTCAGCTTTAGCATTGTGATGAACAGGCCACTTCTTGGTTTTTTCCACTTGCTTGTTTTTATTTTTATCTTAAATAAGCAATAGATACATTTTAGGAGTGATTTCTGCAATGAATGATATTCCCTGCAACCATCAGGCCCTTTATCTGGAAGATGATGCTTATAGAGAGAAACCCTCTGGTTTCTGAGATTAACAGTGCAAGATTGTGTCCTCCATACTGATTGACTTTAAACTGGGGGGGATAAAACTGCATGTACTAAGCAAAAGTATTTCTGCTCAGGTCCCTGGGAATATTCCACTTCCTAGGACCTGTTATGGTAAAAAAATATTTGATACGTAGTCTAAATTTTGCCTTTCTTTCTGTTGTTGTTATTTCTAGCTGTTGCTCTTTTACTATCCTAACTTGTTATTCTTCTGCTAGCTGTTTATTTCTAGCAGATGCTTGTAGCCAGTTAACATATGTCCCCTCAGTCATTGCTCAGCCAAGCTGTACGCACAGCAGTTACTCCTTTCAATTTTTTTCCCCAGCTGAACACCCTCTACAGCTACTTAACATTTTCTTTGGTTTCTCATGGCTTCTAGTACATCTACATTTCTGCAGAGCTGACTGAAGTATCCTGGGAGTGGCAATTTGGTTTTAAAAAAAAAAAAACCCAACAAAAAAACCACTATCTTTTTTTAATTAAGGCCATTTATTATTTTCAGTGTTGTAGCTCGTGAGGCCTCACTGTTCTGGAAGGCTGCATAACAAAATGAGAGGCCATGCTCTATGGAGCTATTGCTTCTGCAAGGAACTTCTTCAAAAAGGAAAAAACCCCAACAAAACAAAACCAACAACTTATTCTACAGACAGAATACCCACTGCTAAAATTGTCTTGGTACCTGGTGGCATTCAACAGGTGCAATACCTCTTTCTCTGCTCAGTTGTTTTTTCCATCCCCTCTGCAGTCTTTGCTAAAAGAGTTTTGCATTAATTAATCCAGTAATTGTAGGTATACTTGGGCTTCACTCCACAGTTTGGCTGTGGCTTTGTTTCGCGTCAGGAGCCTCCTCTTAGTTTAAAGCTCACAGTAGCTGGCAACTTCTTGTTAAAACCAGTTGATGAACGCTGCTGCACTTGAGGTGCTGTGTGTGCCGAGGCGGACAGACCGTTTCCAGACCGAGTCTGCACGTAGCAGTATGAAGCAAGCTCTGGTCTCATGCCTGGAGACTTCCTTGGAAAGTCTAAGGAAGACGTGGCATGGTGCAACCACAGGAAAAGTAGCCACCTTGTCCCAGCGAGACCTGGAGCACTGGGAGGGCTCCTTTTCTTGCAGATGGGGATGGGAATGGTGGCTGCCCTTTTGGGACGGCAACAATACCAGCAACAGCTGCTTCCCTAAGCAGCTGGTGTCCATCCTGTGGCACTGCGGGCAGCCACCCCAGTGGACTGGGAGGTCTGCTGAGATGGAGCAGGCAGTGGGGCTGCAGTTCTTTGTGCAACCTTGGAAGTGCTGCAAGCAGGCACAGCTGGGTGAGCCTAACCGAGGACTGTGAAGGGTGCCTGTGCAAAGGGTGCAGTCAAGCTGAAGCCACGTGGGACCAACTTCAGTTTCTTCCTCTCGTGGCTGTGTTCACAGGTGAAAATGGTAACATGGAGATATGAGGAAGAACAGACCATAGATGAAAGCAACAATCAGTCTTAAAGGGCCTTTAAAAGAAAGTATGAATCCAGTGTAGTGGAAAACACTTACGTAGGTAAGACACATTCCAAGAACAAATGAGGGATGATTTCTTCTGTCAGTGACATCAGTTACACGTATGTGGATAAGCATCACAGTCAGCAGCAGCCTCGCTCTAATCCACAGGGACACTGGAGGAAGAAAACTCTTGGGTGACACTTCCAAGCAGTCAGTCAGGTTTTGTTCTCCAAACGTGCGTAGACGAAGGATCTGTGATCCCCCAAATGTAGGAATTGTGCAGTCTCCATGTATAATATACTGTTCCAAGAATTTAAAGATTGCTGTTGAGCAGCTCCTGTTACCTGTAATTATTTTCTCTGATGGGAAGAGCGAGGTGGGCATTTGCACCCAAGTAGGGCTGCTATTTCAGCATTAAGTTGGGAAAGGCGCAGGAGAATATTGAGAAGCAAAGCGGCAATTTTCTTCAGCATTTTGCTGTCTCCCTTCATTGCATGTCTGGGAGAAGTAAACAAGATCTGATGCATTTATATTGAAAACAGTTTTGGCGAAGTTGGAATCTCTCAAATGCAGATGCTGGACGTAGACATGATGCTTCACATTTCTGGTCTACTGCATATGCAGGGCTCTATCTGCCTTCAGTCCCAGCACTGCTTCGGCCCTCAGATCATTAGGTTCATTTTGTTTAGCCTTCAGCAATGTGGCTCCCAGATGTGTTTTCCGGTATTTCGTTTATAACTGTGAGGAATCCACAGCATCCAGTCACCCCTGTGTCTGTCATTTTTTTTTCCTGGCATTGAAGTTCTTTGAACAGGACATTCCTATTAACATCAACAGTCAAGAAATGAAATAAAACCAAAAAACCCTGTCGGGTTTTCATTCTCACCAGGAAGATCTTTAAGGTAGAACTTCAACGCACACTTTTGTAGAAATATTTGCTGGTAAATCTTTGGGTTTTTTTTTTCGCCACTACGCTAAAACAGTTTTCAGCTGACAACTTACATTCATATGCAGTGTGCCTTTTCAGTCTTCAGCTTTGTGAGTATTGGTATCAGTGTTATAGCTACGATAGTTTTGGGATGTAAATGGTTTATTATACCAACTTACGAAGCTGAGAAAAAAAATGAGCTGGAGGAAGGCTTGTATGCCTGAAAGCTTGTCTGCTTTCTCCAGCTATATAGACTTGAAAGATATTATCTCTCTTACAAATCTTGCCTTCCTTTGTAAGCATGTGGTTGGATAATTATCTTCAACTATTGCTTGGATAAATGGTTTCTAAAGAATTTGGGCACACAAAGTAGCCTTTTCTAAATTGTCTAAAGATGATTTCTTAAAAGAAGTGATTTTCTCTCTAAGTTTATTTCACAGACACACAAAAAAAATGCTTTTTGCCATATGTATTTCTAGGCCACTTTTTAAAGCTCATGGAATGATTTGTTCTTATGAATTTTCACATGCATAGCAAAAACTGCAGGCACTTGTTTTTGTCTAAGTCATTTTGGAAAGGTGTCGCTGTGTCTGACTTTAAAGTGCCTGGTAAATCTAGATCAGAAAGGCAATGAATTTGAAATATTAAATCATGCATCTCAGAGCACTGATCTGATCTTGCCTGCACATAGTTTTAATTGCATTATCTAACAATTAGTTTGTACTCTAAAGCATAGGGTATACCATCTCTTCCAAAAGTATTGCTGTTAGTGATGATAACTTTGTGTATTTTCCATATCCGTATCCCAGTATTTGAATCCTGATTATGCCTCAGCCTCTCCAGCTTTTGGGACAGTGTGCTCCTCCTTTTAATCCTCTGCTTTACGGAGAAGCACTGCGTTTAGCTGCTTTGGATATTCAGCTGTGTTTTATTGCACTCACTGCAAAGTCCAGGACAGAATGAAGAAAGGCCCCATGCAGTCTTCTCAGAATATGCCATATTTTATATACTTCCATCAAATCCCAGACTACCCATCACCTTTCTAACGTTAGTGATTCCAGGCTTTGCAAACTTGCTTGACGGGAGAAGCTCTGCCTCTTGGCTAATCCTACCTCTACCCTGCAATGCCCTCGCTGAGGTGGTTATTCCTCCCCTTCCTTATGAAGCCCAACATTTCCTTTGCTCTTGACTGCCATTGAACGAGAGGCTTTCTCCAAGCTCCCTGCTATGTCTCACACTCTCTCTTCTTGAACTGAAATGGTTGTCAAGACGCTGTCAGGTATAAGACCAGGTTATATTTAATTTTTTTGCATTTCAAAAGGGTGCTTTTTCTGTTTTACATTTAGTTTTACCATTGTGTTTCTGGTTTTCTTGACCTCATAGTCTGCTCTGGCCTGGACCAAGCCCTAAATAACCAAATCACCTGTCAGTGCTGGCTGGTTCCTTTGCCACCTTTTCACAGATATTACAACATATTTATTAAGCAGTGCACCATTTCAAGATACTGGCTGATTGCTGCATAGAGAACTCATTACTTGATCCTATCCTTTGTTTTCTAGCCTGTTTCTGATCTAGCAGCAATTCTTTGCCTTTCTCCTCATAAGTATGTAAGTTTTGTATGGCTCCTTGAAAAGACATTTCAGGTTGTGTCTCCACTGCACGCCAAGGCAGGACCCCAATCATCTTCAGGAGGATAACTTTTTAGGCCCACCGGTATGACCACCGATATGAAGTGTTGTCTTCAAAAAGGCTGGAAATCCAACAGTCGTAGTTTCAGACTTGCCCAGCGGTTAGCTGAAAAACATGTGCAAAAGCTTGCTAAAAAAAAAAAAGGTCAAAAATTCAGTTTATGATTAAAAAACAATGCTGCATGAAGTATTGCATTTCCCTAGGAAATACTGAACCCCAATTCTGAAGAATTTAATGATTTAAAAGACTGGGATGTGCCATGGCAGAGCCTCATGAGGTTTCTAGTTCTGTAGCCTCAAGTCATTGTTCCGCCATATGGGTAACGTTAACCAGGCTGACTTAATCTTCTTTAAGGCAACATAACAACCACTCTGGATATAAGTATTTTCATTCTCATACTATTTTGTTTATTTTTTTGTGTGTGTGAAAAGACTGAACTCTCTGTAGTGGGGAAGGGAAAGGAGAGAGGGTTTTGTGTTTGGTTTTCTTTGACCAGCTTCTAGTTAAGCTTTCAAGTACTGTTAAAATCTAATGTACTCTCCAAGGCCTTGTTCTGTGTATTATAATCTCTAATCATCTGTGCTACAGTTTTCACAGAAGTGCTAAAACCATTTTACCACCACTTCCCTGGCAAGACTATTCAGAGAGTCTTTCAAAGAATGAAACTTTTCATGAACTACAAATCCAAGACATTTGTAAGGCCTTTACAAAAACTTGGCATTTAAATGACTGTGTTAAGTCCAAGAGTAATTTTCAGATCTGCAGTATATAAAATCAGTCCCTAGTTCCTTGTAAATATCAGCACAGAAAAAGGACTGTGAAAAGTCAATTGTCTATATCATAATTAGTAGAAGAAAGTAAATGGATATTAAGGGCCAGAAAACAGGTTTGCAGAGGAGAAAAGGTCTCCGCACTTTTGTTTTTTCTTCCAGAATTGTATACAAAATTGAAAATTGGTCTCTCTTACTACAAATTTGTATGTTTGTGGATATTATTGTTTTAATAAAGATAGCCACTCTACAATAAAAAAGTCTTTAATTCAGGACAAATGTGACTCCATGTAGAACAAAGTATGTTATTTTACCCATTTTCTATACCAAAATTTTCAAGTTCGCAATTTGGAAAGGAGAAGAGTGGAGGAAAGGAAGGTATGAACATTTCCAAAGTGAAAAGTAAAATGCAAATTTCACAGATTTTTTTCCCCGTTTCCTCATGAGGAAGACCAGTACAATCAGACCTTAAATAAGAAATACAAAGCTATATTTTTTTTAATGTTTAGGTATTTTTTTTAACCTTTTTAGAACTGGCCTTAATTTTCAGGTTAGTTCCTGATCTGGAGCTTTTGATATTTTTCAACTCACTCCCTTTCCCCCACCCTTCTTTTAAATATGAAAAATAGAGATGGAATCCATTTCTGATTTCACTGAACTGTGACAGAAGTCTTGAACAATATAACTCTACCCGGTGAAAATGAGTCTATATGAGACCAGAGCTAAGGCCTAACTGTTTTTGTTGGACAGGTAGATGGCATGGGAAGAATGCATGCAAACAAAGTCCAGCACAGGGCTGTCACTCCAGCTTTGGGTGGAGCAAACACGCTTTTACCTTAGTAAACTTAGAAAAATATCAACAAAGCCTTTGCTTTTCAAATCCCATGAATATCTCTCAATCTATGGGACTGCATAAATGCCACAGAAATCTCATTCTTGACACTTGATTGATGCCAGATAAGAGATCTGAGCCCCTTCTTTACCAAGGTTTTTGTGAGAATCAGACGGATTGATCTCAATCATAGTCATGCAGGCAGTGAAGTCAATGCTAAAATTACAGTAAATCCCCAAGGGGAGAGGGAAGTTACTGAATGCTTATGAATTAGTTTTGGGGTCTGGACTTGGCAGGTGTGAAGAGTTTGCCAGTTAAGGGCTTTAGGAATTAATTCTGAGATTGTTTCTAAATCTTGTGCTGTATTCACATGCCATGACAATAAATCATTGCATAAATATCTAACACCTTGTGTGTGCACATAATTTTTTTTTTCCTTCTAACACTTCCAGGTATGGGGAACACATGTTGTGCTTTACTGAGGGGAGAAGAGGAGCTCAGTGAATTTGCCTTTGCACAGGAGTCTGTGGCAGAACAGGAGGCTGAGCCCAGTTCCTGCATCCAAATTTGGTGGTGTAGTCACACAACCAGTGCACTTCTCTGTAGATATTTTCCATGCCTTGCACCTACGGTGGAAATTAGTTTGAAAAGTTGTATGTTGTAGTCATCCAAGGTAAGATCATTAAGTAATATTTTTTTGCCTGCACCTTGTTTGATGGAGGTAGCTTCACAGCTCTCAGACTGCCATATAGATGTCAATAGACAGCTTGACGTGCATCAGTATAGAAACCAGCACACTTGCTTACTCGACAACCACCTCAGAGATTCAGTGAGCCTTGGCAGTTTTACTTTGCTATTCTTCCATGGATGAGAGGTGTGAGAGATGCCACCATACAGATCTGGCAGTAAAGAATGAACCAGCCTCTTTCCTCAGCAGTAAAATGTGAGCGGTTGCAGTAATTTACAGACATTTTAATCCCTTGCTGTTAATTTTGTTTTGGAACAAAAGGGTGAAAGGTCTTGTGTTTCCTAGAGACCATAAGCCAGATTGCCAAAGAAGAAAGTTATCCACAGTAGACAGTAGTAATAATTTAGATATCGATACCAACTTTTAGCTGTCTTGTGCTTTGCAAGTTTCTATCTTAGAAAGTTTCTGAAACTTAACAAGATTTCAGAAGAACAGTAGCAATTTAAATTGTGGTGTAGTATCATGAAAGCTCTGGAGACAGCTCTTACTCCTGTGAAAAACACGGCAGGATATTAATCATTCTTTCAAACTAGAGCCGAGTACTTCAGACCAGTGGTATTAACCTCCAAAGGGTAAATGTTGACAGGTGTTTTCTCAGTTCCGGTTCCTCGTCTCCTCTACAGTGGTCTCTCCCTTAAAACACCGTATTAGAGAAGTCAGCTGTAAACATGTCATGAGCATATCATAACACCACATTACTGGTAACATTTCAGAGCATGAGCACATCTCAGTGTACCATACAAGGGTCTCATGAGACAGCACTAGTAGCTTTACCACAGTAATTTCTCTTGTTTCTATGGATTTTTTCAGCAACCTGAAATAGTAGATCACTTACGTGAAATATATGTCCAAAATCTTTTGGATTTTTCTTAACCCCACATCTTTGTCTGGCTGCAGCATTTGTAGTTTTCCACTGGGACGTATTTCCATGGGGTGAAGCACCTACTGGGTCCAGGGGGTGAACCAGGAACCCACTGATGGGGCAGAGCTTAGCACATTTGCCTGCAAGGGCAAAGACATTTACTGACTACCATATGTCCGCAAACGTGAAGCCTTAGAGCTCCTTTGTTGTGTTTTCATATTTATCTAAAGTAATAGCTACGTGATCTTTCACAAGGAGATGTGAGCTTGCTCTGTCTTTGCTCTGAGCTGACTGGAAGCCATAGAGCAAACTAGCATGGCACCAGGCCTAAACTAATATGCCCTGCTTCTCAGATGAACTTTATTAGCTTGGGCTTGGTGCCCTGCTAACCACAGCTGTGGGTTTCTTGTCAGCTTGGGAGTACAAGCAGAACAAGCTCAAGTCTCTCTACAGGTAGTGCTGTAGGGTTTCAATACTTATGAATAGTGCCAGCGTTAGAAATTTGAATGTTTCTTCCTTCTGTCCTCAAAACAAGCCACAAGGTGAGTTGCATGTCCTTCCACTTACAGCCCCTCCATCAGCAAGTCCAGGGTATTTTTTAGTCTTTGTAATCTTTGTTTTGCTGTCAGAAAGTCATCCTTTGTGCCATTAAGTATTCTTTTCCTTTGTACTCCTTTTGTAGTTGAAGAGACAGTGATTTTTCTAGCTCCTTTAAAAAAAAAAAAAGCAAGCAACCAAACAAGACAACTGTAGAAGATTAACAAAGAGTAGCTGAGGAAAGACTTGGAAATTTGTGTGGAAGAAACAGATGTTTCTTGGAAATATCTTCAAATTATTTAATCTAGATCTCTGATCTGGAAATTGACTTGCTTCTAAGAACAGCTTGTTGGGAATTTTCCTTGTGAAAACATATTGCTGGAAAATGCCTATTTGTTAAAACCAAACCCAGCATTTAGCAAAAGATAAAGTGCCTTGGGGATAATGGTCCTTCTCTGGGTTCTGATTCAATCTAATCTGAATGAAGTTGGGTGGAAAACTTCAGCGAAGGTGAGTGCTATCCTGCTGTGAGGAGGCTGTCACACCTTCTGGAGTAGGCCTTCTTTGTTTATCATCTTCGTGCTGTTTGGTTTTGTAATTACAGGGTCTGTAGTTCATAGATTCATGGCGCTTAGGAGTGAGGGGGTATGCTGCCTGCTGAACTATTAACTTAAGTGGGTTCTCTTCTCCCCTTTTTCACTTTCCACCTCTTCTTTTCACACCCAAACACCCACTACTGTTGAAATGGGTGCTTACCTCTTACTGATAAATTTGACAAACTTTTTTTTTCACAGCAAAATTTGGGATTAGTGCTTAGCAGTTCTTTCTCCCTGTTCAGAATTGTTCAAGCATTTTGACTAAGCTTCCTAACTTTGAACAAGGTGGAGGTATTGAAAGAATAACCAGTTATACTATTTTTTCAGACTTTAGCTAAAACTAGATAGAAGATCATGTGAAAACAGAAATCAGTTAACAGATATGTTTCCGTATCAAAAGCTCTGTTTTCATTTGTTTCTCTATTTTTTTTTTTTTGCATAGATTTGATTAATGTGCTATCAAGGTATGCAAATTTGTCATTTTACATAAACTGCTGTCAGTTTACAGACACCTCTGCAATTGCAAAAACTGTTCTCCAAAATGCATTGACCTTATCACTAGGGGGATATTCTGCAAATTTTTTCTAGCTCACAAAAAAAAGCAGACAAAAGTTCATGTTTTCCACCTTCACACCTCTCTGTAAAGTCATGGAATCCCATGTGTTTGTTTGGG
This sequence comes from Ciconia boyciana, assembly GCF_034638445.1. Taxonomy (NCBI): domain Eukaryota; kingdom Metazoa; phylum Chordata; class Aves; order Ciconiiformes; family Ciconiidae; genus Ciconia; species Ciconia boyciana. The sequence goes on from NC_132935.1 coordinate 57,388,316, forward strand.
GCAGAATTCAATCCTGAATCTGGAGATACATTACAAGTTATATGGCAGTTGGACATCATTGCTCACCAGATCAGTGAGAGATGGGAATTGAGAATTTCAGATGCTGTCCCATGCCTCTATGTTGGTGCTCTCCAAGCTGTTTCAGAGGAAATATTCCTATGGCATATCGGAGAGTAGTGCAACCAGCCTACCTTCTCCTTAGCTGTAGAGTGGTAGCCATTTCCCAGAATGAGACAAGATTGCCTTTGAGCAAATAGATGTCGTTTACTACCGGGAGTGCCATTTTATTTGGCTTGCATATTGTTCATTTTTGTGCTGGTAGCCAGGGTTTCATGCCACTGGAATAGGATGGCACCTGGAAGATCATGTTTTCTGCTCATAGAGATGGTATAAGGATTTTGCAGTGAACGTCTCTGGAATTCCTAACACCTGTTTTTTATAATCCTATCAAGAAAATGATGAATGTGTTTTATTGTTCATCCTTCAGGGAAAGAGAGATGGGGGCCCACATACCAGTGGGGAAAAAGCTTATTGCAAGAGATGAGAAAATGGTTCCTTTATCTATGAAGCAATGAAAATGTGTCTTGCAACAATGCAAGGTTATACTTTCCAGGCAAATCAACATTTACAAAATAACGTTTCCACTTTTCTGCTTCTTCTGGACAGATACCTTGTATTTTGAATGTGCTTCATTAAAGCTGATGGAAAAGTGATGTTGAAATTCAAATGTTTTTTATCTAGAGGCAGTTTTCTAAATTCTCTATTTTCTACATGATTTTTACATTACTCAGCCATGGGAAATAATTTGGTGGGGGTGGATGGAAGGGGGGAAAAGGAGGCTTTTCCTCATTTTTCTTTCTGTGATTTTTTTTTGTTGTTGTCATTTTGATGTTGTTGTAGTGGGCCATGTAAGCAGGCCACCCATTTGTCTCCCTTGAAGGAGTTTACCGAGCTTCTGCCATTTGCTAAATTCACATAACCCTCTGCTCCACTGTACTTGCCTCCATAGCAATGGAAGATGATATCACAAATAATTTATTATTCCAAATGAAAGAAGGAAGTAAATGAAGAAAAAAAGCCAGCTCTATCTGCTTATCATCTATTATTTCCTTCTGATTCAGTAAAACATTAAGGGGAATATGACCTGGGTATTAGACAGAGGACAGAAGCAGCAACATGTACCAGAGAGGAACTGATAACCAGGTTCTTCACAGTCTGTTCAGAGGTGATTCCTCCTTCTACACCATTTTTTCCCCCCCTTTCCCAGTTTGAGCATGCTCCCTGGGCAAGATAGAGGACTGAGTTTAAAAAAAAAAAAAAAAAAAAATGAATGAAATCCTAAGATTGGTTTAAAAATCCATGAGCCTTAAGGGAAATATTCATTAAAGTGTGATGCCAGCAGTCTTGTCCCTACTTGCAGTGCTGAGACAGTCGCAGGGCTGGGACGGTGGCCCTTAGCTTTGTCTCGTAAGCCTTACAATCCCATCATGTGTCAATGCCCTCATGATGCAAGTGAAGTTAATTCAAAGTGACTGGGTGAGAAAAGTTCTATCTTTGTGGAAAAACTGCAGCATTCAAAGTTTGGTTTTCTTTGTTCTCCACTGGAACAAAACAGACACTTAAAACTGTTCCTGGGAGAAAACCCTGAATTAGCCTAATCTGGGTCTTGAAAACCCTCAGTGAGTTTAAACCAGGTCTTGAATCTGGGATTTCTTCACTCTAAAGAGGGTCCTGATAACTCCGTTGGTTTGGATAGCAGGGGGTGGTCTTGCTCTGTCTTGAAAAATGATAATTTCTGGGTTTTGCCTCTGTGAATATGCTCCTTTATACAGGAGGGATTTTTTTTCTTTTTTATTAAGAAATATTTGACCTCTCTCAAGTCATTACTTGGGACAGTTTAAATTAATAAAGGGCAAAGTGCATGCCAGACTTGCTCAATAGTTTCTTTGTTCTGAAAATAACTGTAAAATGTCTAATAATTGACCAAATCTATATGAAGCACTGTCTTACAAGGTCAGGGTAATGGATGTAGTATGTACATGAACTTGGGAGATGTTTTTTCCATCTACCTTCCCCTTTGATCACAGGTGTGTTCTGTCATTCCACTTCAGTAACCAAACAGATTAGCTCCTAAAATGAAAAATGGCTTGAAATTTGATATAAAAGACCTAGTGTCCAGGCCAAAATGAAAGGAGGAGGGAGAGAAGTAGTTATAAATTACGCTGTCTTCGTATTGTGACACTGGTGGCATAATTTTCTACAAAGGAGATAATCTTTCCTCATTATTCAGCTGGCCAATGAGGTGCACAATTTTTGCCAGAAGCAGGAAAAGTCACTATAAAGAATGTGTCAAGTTATAGTTTGCCAAATTAAACATCAGCAAAAAGAAAATATCTGCAACCTTGATATCTGCAGTATGGTGACAGCTGGGTCACCTCTGTAGGCAAAGAATCTAGATTCACGAATATCGAATGTGGTGAATGGGTTGGCTAAATGACCTCGAGAAGATGTATTGTCCTGAAATACCTGTTAAAAAGTTGTAGCTGATTGCAGGTTTGTGTTTTATCACATGCATAGAAATAAATATTACAGCATTCTTATCAAATGTGCAGGAGCAGTGGGTATGGAGAATACTGACTGAACAGTTAATAACATGAGTTCTGATATTCTCCGCTGTTTTTTTTTTTTTTCTTACTGGAGTCAAGATACCTATGATTAGCCTGCATCTTTTGGGTTTCAGAAATCCTCTGGAACTTATGCTTACTGCTGTGGCTCTTCGAATTGTGACTGTACGCAGTGACTCATATTAAAATAAGTAAGCATTGCTGGCAATCTAAAGGAAACTTCTCGAAGCCCAAGGGTTGCTTGAAGAGCTAAAATGTACTGGTTGAGATTGTTGTCAAAGTAAGTTTGAAAACATTTATAGATGTCATTGGTAATGCTTTTCAAAGTGGATTTTGAAAGTTAGAGTGATTTTGAAATAATGGATAAATAAAAGAAGTTCCAATGTATGAAAAGAAGACAAAACACATTCCTATTTAGCTGTATTTTGTGGGTTGGCATTGGGGCCTAAATTATAGCGTGCACTGTAAATCTCAAGGCAAACACTGGGATCAGTGTGATTTACTTAGCTGCAAACTGTCAAAATCTCCCACCTTTATATACAGTACAGGCTTTGCATATTCGGAGAAACCAGCTAGCTGCAATTCACTGTTTGCAGAAAGCAATGGTAAATCAACTTTTCAGCAAGACTAGTATATAAATCAATGAACAGTATATTCCTTTGAGACTCTCAAACCTGCACAGGAAAGCCACTCTAAAACCAGATTAACGGGGATCCTGATTTATGGTTGAATCAAACAGCCAAAGTCTATTTTCAGAGATCTGAAATAGTAGATTTATGCAATTTATCTAGGTGACAATCTTATGGCTTTCCACTGGTGCTGTTTATTCATTTTTTGTAGATATATAGGAGCTCAAAGTAGGCATTGCTACATGTATGCATACATACGTTTGACACTTGTAGGGCGTTACTGCTATTCAACTAAAGTGTGCAATACTGTACCTGCTACTGTAGAGCCTCTGCATGGGTGCGCTTTTCCCTCCCTTCATCCTTTCGCTGTGGTTTGTATCTCTGTTATCTACTGTAGTCCATGCTTGAACATTGAACCTGGAACCCTTACAAAGAAGCAGGTGACCCAGGTCTTCAACTGGACTGAGGAAACAGTACCATTGCCGTCAGCAAAGTTTATTTCCCCTCATTGATGTGGCTCGCAGTACAAGGAGTATTATTGCTAAGTGACCTGCCTGTCTGGCTGTCATGACTGACTATTTCATCGTCCTGTGCTTCCTGCTAATAAGTTAGTGGAGAGCTGTGCCAGCACTGAAAACAGTGTAAACAGTGTGGAGACAAATAAAAAAAATACTTTGTGAACATACCTCATGAATTAAAATACACTGCATGTAATAGGCCATCTGTAGTCAGAGATGTGGAGGTGGCTGTAGAGTTTCATCTGGGTAAGAAGACTTTTACAACAATAATAAGGATCTGAATGAGATCTTAAAGAGGGAAAAAACCTAAAAAGTAAGTTATCCTGCCCTTAGCTGGTCAGCAGTAGTGAGCTCCCTCACTTTATAGGGACTGAATGATAGAAAAGATAACTTCATATTCGTAACACCACATGCTAGATATTCCTATGTTAAATATTCCTATTCATGATTTCTTCAGCACTTAGCTTCTCTCTATAAAACTAGCAAATCTGAGCCTCAGAGCTGGGGGATGAGCATTGGCAATGTGCGTAGCTACCACCCAGGAGGTGAGCAAGTACCTCTCTTTGCCCTCCAGTGGAAGCTGCGTGCAGTGGAAGTGCACTGCAGCACCCTGGTCCTAAGCATCTACTCTGCAGATGATTTATATAGCAGTGGTCTTACTGGTAATGTCTTTCAAGGCAGGAATATCAACAGGTGATGCTTATCATGTCTTGCAGAACAGGAACTGGCTGTATACAAACAAAAGCATCTCTGTTAAAAAAACAAAACAAAAAACCAAACCTAAAAGTCAAAAGCAAATATTTGTTCACGGTACATGAAGTTATCAATAACTAATACAAACACTGAAGCAAAAGGACAGTATAATGGTTTGTCCTTGATTCCAATAATTCAGCTGTTTGAATTGTGCATAAAATGAACCAACAACTTGAGGAATTATTAGAAGTGTATCTCCAAAACTTAAGACACCTTTTGCCAAGATTGCAAAGATAAGATTAGCCATAAATGTCAGTGCAAGCAGACTGTAGCATATTAAATATGAGAAAGTTATTAACTTTTAAATTAAAAGACTTTTTTCCTTCCACAGCTGGCAAATCAAAAGACCGCAAAACTTTTGAGAGCAGAAGAAAAACTACTCATGTTTTTTTCTACATAGTGGTAGCCAAACTTGGAGGCAGTTCGTCTTTTAATTTATTCCAGTACATTTTTGCTACTATTTAGCAAAAATGCTTGTTTATGTTTCACCTGAAACTGGTGTGTGGCTCTGCTTTATTAGCTAGAAATTCTGATTTGGGACTTTGCCACCTTAATATCTACTTAAATAGACCTGGGCTGCAGGTTGAGTTCCCCTGTCTAGACCCATAGTCTCCATCTCCCAGGGGCTGCTTTTTGAGGTAGCCTCCATACCTGGCATGTCTATTCCTTTCTTGATCTTCAGAAACCTAAATTTATCTCATCTTTCTGTTCTATTGTCATTTCTCATTTCCCCAGATTTTTATTTATTTTTATGTATTTTTAGCTGCCAAGGTTTTGCTTTTCCTCAGGAAGGGAAAAGGGAAACTTTCTGAGCCTGCTTTTTGATAGATATAACCACTATTTTTTCTGAGAAGAAGGGTGCAAGCTGGTAAATCCAACTTACTAAGGCACATCACTGCAAGACATACAGTACAGGGTGAATTCTTTCATCAGGGCCAGACCCTGGCTCTATAGGTTGTCAGTAGGAAGAAAGAGGTGCTGCATTTGGGTGAAGCACCTGTAATCAGTCTTGTAATCAGGGATGAGTCTTTTATTGGTATTTTCAACTTAAACATTATCTAACTTAGAGCTGCCTAAATCTAGGTGAGGTGTTCATGAGGCAGTTTGAGTGTAAGGTCCTTTGCTGTCATGTCTCAGTTTTGAGGGGATGATTTCTGTCCTGCTGATGTGATGCTGGATACAGGGTTTAATCCTTTATCATTGCCTTATAAAAAGTCTCCCTGAGTTCAGTTGGACTGTACATTAAACTGAAGGCTGTGTGGCTGGAGTAAAGACCCTGCAGGATTTGACTCTTCCCCTTCCTTTCCTACCATCCCTTTATTTCCTTGCCTTGCTAGAAAGTGTCTATCATTCCTGGCTGAAGGCAGGTGGGAGGAAAATGATGGGAAAAGCCTGGAGCTAAGCAGAGCTAAAAAAATTAGATATGCCTTCTCAGGAGTCGCAGAGTCTTCAGAGACTATAAATAGCTTATGAAAATTAAGAGCATGTTTTGAAGATCTCTTCCCCCAAATTCCGCCTGGTTGTCACCTGCACAATTTATTAGAAGCACTCTTCATCATCTTCAGATTAATTCTTACAATTGCTTTCCTGTCTAGCTTTTCTTCCTCTGCTATATTCTCTGTGACTCTTGCCACCTTGACAATCCCTTCTTTTTTTATTTAGATCTCACAGAGGGGTGAGCTATCTTTGTTGTGAAGCCAAAACACAAATGTCTTGCTGCCACTTTGATTTCTTGGCTTGGAATGCTGGACCAGGGTAGGAGAGGATGCAATGTATACGCCACATTTATTTTGAACCATCTAACAATAGTTTAAAATACAGATCACTGATATAAGCCAGACATATGTGGGGAAATGTGAGTACAGAGGGTATTAATTAAGCTTTTGATTTTTGTTCTTGATGATATGCAACTGCATCTAGTACCTACCTAGCGTCTAAAATTGGACTTTTCTGTGGCCTCGTTCTAACATGTGTAAAATCCTACACCTTGCATGCAAAATTCTTATATTATGTACATTGGAGGGTGAACCGGCTGCAATACAATTGCCATATTATTGTCATACATGAATGGACACCAGCACTGTATGCATGTGTCAGAGTCACTGTTTGCTCAGACATGTTGTGGAAGAAATAAGTGTGCTTAGGCAAACTTGTGCTTTTCAAACTGTTGAGTTGGCGGTTGTCTAACAGCATTAGGTAGCTCATTGAATAGCTTGTGATAGCCTTTGAAAATCCGGGCCAGCCTTGGATGTTGGCAAGTATGCCTAGATTATTTACAGTGCTCAGTTTTTAACTTCATCTGATAGAAAAAGGAAGGAAGCAGTCTGAATAAATGTGACACTCCCTTATTACTGTAACTTGGAAATTAATTTATGGCTCACTGTAAAATCTTTCATAGTCCCCGCTATTGAATGCCAAAATCTTCAAAGGACAGCCTAGTAAGGTCATATTGTTTTTAAGGAGCTTTAGTTATACGACATCCAGTTAAACTCCTAGCAGGATTTCCAAGAAGCTTAGGTACCAAATTCCCAATGGAGTGCACTGGGGAGGAGGGATCTGGACTAGTTTTAGAAGAATTTATTCTTTGATTATTTGATTCTGTGGTATTAGTAAGCGGAGAGCTTGGTAGCATTATGGTGCTGGACTCGGTGCAAACGCGAGAGGAAAGAGTCTTCCTTTGCCATTGCAGTAGTCAGGAGAGGCAGGGAATGGGTGAAGGAAGGCACAAAAAAGGAAGTAGGTTGCCCAGGTAGTGGCTGATGCTCTAGTACAGCCTGGTTCACTTGGCCGCCGCCATGACATTGGCCACTGGTGGGTCTAGAGGCTCTGCAGACCCTCTGCAACCTCAGTCCAGCTCACGGGGGCTGTGAAGAAATGACACTTTTTGGAGCTGTTTGCTGTGGTTCTTTAAGGAAAAAACTTGGGCTGTAAATTGCTTTTTCATCTTCAGTGCTTAGCAGTTCAGTCGGGCTGATAAAAAAAGCCAGGCCACTCTATTTCCTTGGTCTGCGCCAGGCAGACAGACACCGTGCTTGTTTTCCTGCCCTCCGTGACCCTCACCCAGCAGAGGAGCTGCCTGTTGTAGGAGCGGGGGCTCACAGCAAGCCTCGACCGCCCTCTCCAAGCACCGAGGAGCCGCGTTTGGTGCATTGTCTCAGGCACGACGAGCCTGTGCCATGCAAATGACGACAGCTGTTGCCTCTCGGCTTCCAATTTCAAAGCCTCCAGCCCTCCTGGAAAGGGCAGTCACTCTCTTGCTTTGGGAGGCTAACAAACTCTACCATTCCCTGGGAGCTCTGGAGGTCAGGCTTTCATCCGGATGCCTTGACGGATCAGGCTGCCTCCCCCACCTTTCTCTTCTGTCCTTCTTTTCCTGGGGATTGTAGAAGGCCATAAAATGCTTTGATAATGAAGCAGGGAAAATTTCCACAACCCATAAAACATAAAAGGTAATACTAAGCCCAATTTAGCTTTCAAATGCCTTTCAAATAACCTGTATTTAACACATGGTAAAGGTGCTTGGTCGGTGCTCTTGAACAAACAAATCTCTGAGCCTGGTTTTTAGCGTTGTGTGTCCAGACTGGCTGTAGCCATTCTGAGAGCATTCCTTGGTTCAGGTTTCCATCGTAAACTGCAATGTGGGAACCGGCGGAGGTAAAATAAAGAGCTGACCTGAAACTTTGCCCAAACCATGGACTGGACATAAATTGTTCTTTTGAAATTTGAAATAATTTTTGCTTGTTTGTGTAATCTTTCTCAGCCAAGACTGCGAGAAACTTGGTAAAGGCTGGCATTTGCAGCAGACTTGGAGAGAACTTTGCAAGTCTGGAAAAGTTTGGAGAATAGCCTGAACTGTGTTTGGAGATGACAGGTGGCTTTTGGTAAAAACTATGTCAGATTAGTTTGCTTAGAAATTACAAGAAAACATTCAAAGAAAAAGTCAGTGGTACCTGCTGGGCTCTTCTTCAAAACTTTGAATGCAGGACAAATTCATAGAAACTGAGCATGGACTCCTTCATATTTAAACCACCATGTTTCACATACCTCTGTCAGGGGTGGAAATGGCCATCCTGAGATACTGTTTTATGGGTAGCCTATAACTGAATTGCAAGTTGCTCTTAATTTTTTTAGCTCATCATATTTTATGGGTAGGGTAACATGTTTGGCCCGTTCAACTTTACATTGGCCCATGCTTGGCATGTGGTCACATACCTGCACAGCAAGGAGCCACCATGAGTTGCTGCAGTCCCTGGGTCAATGTACAAAGGGGTCCAGCAGAAGCCAATGAAGCCCTTGAGAGGTAGATGTAGCCCCAGGCATTTGGCCATCTCCTTCCATATGCTGAGCAGCAGAAAAAAACCCAGCGTGGCTAAAACCTCCTTTTTGCAGCTCCAGACACAGTCTTTGTGGTCAGGAGGAAATTTACTTTGCAATGGGAATATCACTGCCAGGTTGGGATGTTGTGGGCAGAGGGGATCAGCTGGTGATTTTAATCTTTATTTATTAAGAGGCAGGCACCATATTTCTATGAACTAGCAATTACCAGCCTTGGGTTGGGGAACCTGGGGCTGTGGGAAGAAGATGAGAGCAATGGAGGAACAGAGGTCTGAGGCTGGGGAGCCAGATTAGGAGGATAAGGAGAAAGGGGATATGGGACCAGGAATTCTGGATATTGAGATGGGGGAAAGACCTTGATGCTGACAAGCTGCAAGTCTTTAGCAGCTGATGTCCAATACAGGCAGCAGGTCCCTGTATTTTTGTTTTTCTGACCAAGTAAAATCAGGAAATACTGGAAATTTTGCAACTCTCCAAATCAAATTAGAATTTTTCTTCTGTGATAATCTTAATGAGATATCTCTCATGGTAGTCCTTGTGATAACTTGTTTCTGTGCTGTCTAGTTAGATGTTTGCAAGGCCAAATTAAGGTGCAAGTGTTAATGTCTCAAGGTTTATGTTGTTTGAGATCTGGTATTGTTGGAGACTTTTTACATTACTTCCAATGCTAACTTGCTTCAGAATTCCTCGTTGCAGAGCTGGTGGCAGGCGTCCTCAGTGGACGCCAACGTTGTCTGCAAGGTAGAGTTTCACTCCCTTTGCTTTAGGCTGACTAATCTGCCTACAATAATCATCCGTGCTATAACATCCTGGCCTGATAATTCAAAGGCAAAATGCAATTGCCTCTGCCTTTAAAGTCTGTTTTGTTATTTTAGGAAAGGTTATAGCACTTGCAATCTTACTGAGTTAACGCTGTGTAAATTCCAGAAAGAGTGCACTTAATGGAAAGCCTAATTAACTCAGCTTTTAGTTAGACGATAACGACTGGACAAGATTGATATGCAAGTCGGACATTCATTTCCTGAAGCACTTCTAAAATTCCTATTCTGAGTAACCAGCTTATGATATTTCCCCAAAATCAACCAAAACAGTCTCTGACAAGTGCTAAAAAATTACTATGATAGCTGCACCCATTTATTTCTTGCTTTAAGAGTCAGGTACCATATTTCTATGAACTAGCAACTGCCAACCAAATCTCTAGCTGTGCTTCAGTAAACCATCAGACATTTTTAGCAGTGACTTTCAAGTGGGATGAAGCTCTGGAAAGGCTTCACACTAGGGAAAGTTTGTGTGTGTGTGTGACTGATCACTTTTTATTTTTTATTTTTTAAATGAAACATTAACAGAAATGAAGATTGTGCTTCAGGAGCATGCTGAATAACTGTAGCCCAAGGGAAAACTAATGCTCCAAACAACCAGCAAACCCAGCCAGCCAAGTTGGGTTATGCTTCTTACATGTATGCTCATGCACAACCATTTAGCCAGGGAGACTTTTGTTTTAAAGACGATTAAGTGACTTTGGGGGAAAAATGCATTGCAGATGTTTTTTTTTAAATTAAAAAAAAGAGGAGCTTTTTGCTGCAGTATGTTGAAGGACTGGAGGTTAAGACCTTTTACATCCTCTAATATAAGTTATTGCTTCATCTTAAAATGAACTTCATATGTTTCCAATGATCCTAGGTCATTTCCTCTAGACAGAAATCAGCATGGTGTCTAATATTCTGAGTGTGGGTAATTAAATGTAGGGCCAGGCATAATACAGTGAAAATTCAGCCCTAGTTAATTTTAAGGAGCAAGACGGTAAAGAATTTAATTGAACATAATATATTTCAAAATGTTTGGAAATGAGTGTTGGATAAAAAGGAAATTGCAGTAAAATTGCATAAATTTTCTTTAAAGTTTTGTTAATAATGCCCTACAGGTATAGCAGCTTAAATATACCTGTGCACCTGTATGGTTTACTTTGAGGTTTCACCCTCATGTGGGAAATAACCTAAGTTATATTGTCACTGTCTGATATATGTCCCTTTTTCCTTGCATTGAAGACACTGACAAGATTTCCCTGGATTTGTATGATATTAAAATAAGACTATCTTCTCTTATGTAGTTGGAAAATGTTGAGGTATTGTAGTGCTAAGTTCAACAGAAAAGTTGGTCCCAGACTCAGCTCTGTTGAGCTATCATCTGTGTAAGTACCTTGATGGCTCTTTACAGAAGACATAGCTTCAGCCCAGGGAGGGTAATTTGTGGTTTCTCCTGTCCTTGGTGGAAAATGAGATTGCCCAAGAAGTTGATTAAAAATGTCTAAAATAAGCTCATGTTGTTAATCTTGCCTTCTGGAGAAGGATCTCTGTATTAGCCATAGAGGCTTAATTTCCATTTCCCCCCACCTCAGCCCCGACTCCTGATCTCGGTCCTCAAGCAACGTAGAGAGCAGAGGTGGAGCTTACCAACAAATCAGATATAACTTAGGAAAGGCAGGTATAATTGCCGATACATAGGCTTTCTAATGTTATGAATTTTCATGAAGTGTCACAAATGTGTTTATTATGTTCATTGGTTAGAAACTTTATATATCTGCTTCACTGATATGCAGACAAAAAAAATATATGGCTCAGATGTCACTTTACACTTTTCCTCTGAGTGTTTTCATCTGCCGAAAGCATAAACAGAGAGGGTAATTCAACAGAATTTCAGTATCACTCAGCTTTGATTAAAATCTTTGCTTACATTCTTTTTTTAAACAGATTTTTTATCTATGGAAAATCTTATGGAACTTTACAAATGATATACAACAGTACCATATTACAAGGTTCATTAAAATGTCACTGTCTCTCTAATTACCATGCAATCAGGCATCTTTCCCTAATTCACTAATAGAACCATAAAAGTGAAGATATTCTTTAACATAAAATTTAAATTAGAGGGGTGATTTGAAAAAAGACTAGAGAAGGATGTTGTTAATTAAGCTTCCTTGCAATACTTACAAATGTATTCTTTAAAAGAGAGCTCATTAATGTCTGTGCTGTAACAAACTTTTCATTTCATAAGCTCTTGAGTTAGAGATTTACCAGAGTGAAAATGTTGAGTAGCTGATAATTGGAGCATAAGGAATTGGCTGCTGCCGTGGCTCCGATCTTGGCTCGGCTCTGCTCCATGGTTTGAGAGAGATTCCACGTTTATGGCATGCTCGAGACACGGTAATGTTACAAGCTGTGCTCTGAGCAAGAGAAACATTAAGAAATCCTTCCTCTGCCTGAGAATAAAACATGTTTGATTTGTCAGGGAAACTGAAGTCAAGATGCGTGTGATAATAGAGATGAATTGATGAAATGGTATGCCAATAAGGATAAACAGTTACAGGTTTGAAGCTGGGCTGCTGTTGCTCCAAGAGCACTCTAAAGCTGGGATTACTGCATTGCAGAAGTATATTACTGCAACAGTATAGAAAGAAAATGTATCCTTATCAGTTCAAATAAATCCTCTGGGTGGAGGAATAATTTTAGGCATTTTTCAAGTGATGTTATCTCCCAGGCACTCTCATCTCTTCTAGGAAAATGGGCTGAAGTGTTGAGGTATGTAGCCTCGGAGCTACATATCTCAGACCACAGATTTGAAAAGTTGACAGCTGTGCTGTCTATCCACTCAGAGCAGAGGGGCTGCTCGGTGAGCTGAATTCGCAGGTCCCTCTTTGGTCCGTGTTTGAACAAAGCTCCTTTTTAAGACAGTATGTTTTGGACAAGGAAATGCAGCAAGAACTTTGGGATTTGCTCCAGCAACATGCAAGTGCTTTGGAAATGCTACGTATTTTATAGAGTCCTGAGAGATTTTGGGAAAGGACAATAAAAAGTCACTAAAAGCTTAGATGGAATCCATGGAGAACAAAAACATTCAAGCTTTGGAGATATTTAGAGAATAATTTTAAATTTGGAATTGGGTTTTGAAAACCTAAGTATATTTGGGGGCATTTTAGGTCACCAGAAGGGTTGGTTTTTTTTTTTTTTCTTTTTTTCTTTTCGTTTGCAACATCCCAGCTTTGGTGGTGGACAGCTAGAAATAATACAACTGGAGATAATGGCAATACAGTAACATACTCATAACAAACCCACGAACTACTAAAACTGATGAATTTCCTTTTATGAAGTGTTCCTTGAGATTCACCTCAGCAAGGCAGATTTCTGTGTGGGTTGTTTGGTTTTATTTTGAATGGATAGAAATCATTATAAATGCCACAAACAGGTTAGGCAGCCTGAAGCAGCTAGAAAGCTTCCCACAAACAGTTCTGGTCAGCCTACAATTACAGGAGAAAATGCCAGACTCATCAGCTTCATTAAAATACCAGCAGATCTTTCATTTCTTTCATGTCTTTTGTTTTGTTGGCTGAATTGAAGTGGTGAGACCTTGGAGTGCAGGTGCACATCCAGCCTGAGTCCTTATTTTGCTTCAGCCAAGATCTAGACCTTTATCAGTATCACCCAGGTCACTCATCCTCCTACCTGATCCCCACTGGAAGGAAGCTTGGCCATATATCAGTCTGGGAACTAAACCTATTTAGATAAAAATGTGTTGAGGAAATGATTGGTAGTGTGTTGTCTCTTTTCACATGCTTCCATGCACAGCAAAGCCCTTTCATATTGAGACCTTACCCTGTTTTTCAGGTATCTTCTTCATTGATGCCAATGCAGATTTTAGAATGTTGGGAAACTATGATTAGCATCTTTCATCAGTGGTGTTCACATGGTTTGATAGCCCTGCACTGTGGATGATTAGTGAAGCTGAGGCATCTTTTTTCCTGAAAGAAACGTTACATGCAACAGTGTAGTCAACAGCAAATGATCAATCAGTCTTATGTAGGTAGAGCCTCCAAGTCTGTAAGAACTAGTGGTGGTTTATACCCCAAAAAGGTGAGTGTTTAGCTCAAATGTTCTGCCTATCACACATTTTGAATTTACTCTTCCTCGTTGTTTAAAAGTGCTATTTATTGTGTTTGTTGGGCTTTTTAAAAATTATTTTTTAATGAATTTCATTAAGTTCTTAGCATCATGCAGCATCTACTGTAAAATAGGCATAACTACTTATTTGTATTATATTTCTCTCAATTATATTCCTCTCAATTCTATTGAAAGGCTTCAGAGTTGTGTTTGATGGGAATTTGTAGAAGCACATGGCTTGTTATCTCTGCCACACATTTTTTTCTTCTGTATAACTCTACCTTTTTTATTTCAGTTCCAGTAGTGTCAGCCGTTCGGATCTTTCTGTGAACAAGGATTGCAAAATTGGGCTCTCATTAATAGAGATCACACAAATAACAAAACAGATCTCAACCTTTCCTAATGATTTGGACCAAACTGGATGTGAGTTTTGATTCAGACCCATAAGTATTGAGAGAGGGAGCATACACGTGGGTATGGGATAACTGAGGTTCTCACCAGCTCTGTGCTTAAAGTATTCCTAGTGACTGCGGGCTTTGTATCTATCCAGTTTCATCCCTAAATAATGAGTTTTGAATTCTGAAGTCTGAGCTGAAAATGTAATGGAAAGCTTATGAGAAGCTCGGTATGTAAAATAGAAATTCTTCTTCACTAATTTTCCTTTGCTGGGGGGTGGGGAAGAGGAATAAGGAACTAAAGCCTGCAAAATGATCATGCAACACTTCAGAAGACAATTGAAATCCTGGCTTCAGTAAAACCCTTAAAAAAAAAAAAATCACTCTGGCTTCAGGGAATCTCTTCCCATATTTTGTTAGGAAACTGGAAACTTATCTTAGCCTTTAATTGATCATGGTAACATTTCTCTGAAGAAGTCTGGATAATGCTATGCAATTACTTCAAATTCCAGGTTTTAAACTGCAATAGTTACTTTCAAAAAGAGGTGAACAATGCTGAATTGCCAGCCTCGCTCTGCAAAATCTCCTTCATTAATAAAACAAACCTGAAAGTAGCCTGACAGAAGTTTTTGTAAGGCTCCTCTTAGTTTTCTTTTATAGAAGTTGGTAAAATTAATGATACAAACTGTCTGCAGTTAATCATAATGTCATATGATAATTCAGGTTGGTCTCAACTCCAGCCTCCTGCTTGGAGCCAGGTCAGCTCTGAGATCAGTCCAGGCTGCTCAGGAATATGGTCTTGAAAACCGCCGGGTATGGAGATTGCATGTTATAGTAGGTTTTTTTTGGGGTTGTGTTATTTTTACCTGTTGAGCAGGTGCACCTAAGGGAACTCACGAGTGTGCTGCATAAAGAATGGGAAAAGGTCCAGATTCCCAGCTCCTGAGGTGGAGAGAGGAGGGAGGGAGCCTACTGTAGCTTTTGGGTCTTGAAGGCTCTGTAATTGCAGCCTTGGGGTCATCCACCAGCCTGGGCCATCCTCTTGAGCAATACAGCTCCTTTAAATCAGTGGAGTGGTATACAGTGGCATTACTGTTTTAGGATTGTTATTATTATTATTCTTTATTTTCCTCTGGTCAGGCCTGTATTGTGTGCAATGCACTTGAGAGAAAACTGCTCAGGAAATGAAGCATGGAAATGCCTTCTTCAAATGCTGTGACAAGCGTGGGGTGAGAGGGGTATTGATGAGCACAGACACGTGTGAGCCACCCGCTGCTGCTCGGGCGGGGTGCTGCAGGTTGGGGGTAGCACGTGAGGAGAGGGACCAGTCCCAAGGACTGCAGCATCTCCCCACAGCACCGCTGGTTTCCCTTCAGTGTGGACTGAACATGTCTTTGTACTGTTCCTGTAAGTGTTTGGAGCTCCTCTCTGTCTCCCCCCACACAAGAAATGTTAAAAGTGATTAGTCAGGGACATATAATGAACTGTTTGAAATCTTCTCTGTGGCATGTTTGATTTCTTCTTTAATCAAAGCTGGATTCATATGTTGGTAATTGCTGTGAAGACCAGATCATATGATCACATCAATCCCAGCTTTTGCTTAAAAATAAAAGTGTCTTTCTTGAAAACCATGAAAACATATTCCCGGGGTGACTTAATCTATCCCTGCTTTATTCAGGAATAAAGACTTAATGCTTTCAGATTCAAATGCCAACATGAATGCCTTGTCTCTTTCAATAAGCCACGTTTTGCTTTTGCTTTTTTCTTTAAAATAGCCTAACTGAAGTTACTTCTAAGTGTTCAGTCGACTTCTGTTTATGCAGCTTGGGGTATGTGATCTATGGAGCTGAGCAAATGCAAAGGTGACAGCTGACTTTTCAGGCTACTATTTAAACAGGGCAATGAATAATCAGAAAAGTAAGATAAATTTCTTGGACATTCTGCTTTTAGTGTAATTTGAATTTTTGTGGCCTCTTATTGCCAGCCTGAACTGAATCATTTGAGATTTGCCTGATGTTTTTCTGGCAGAAATGCATGTGAAAATTTTTCATTGTTTTGATTTTTCTCTTGACATTTTGTTGCTAGTCAGTATTAGATTTTCACAGAGGAGGAATCTTGCTCCATAACAAGGTAGGGTACCACTTAGTTTAAGTGAGAGCAATGAAATACTGCTCTTGGGCTATATCTACTGCATCAGTAGTGAACATACTCCACTCCGTACAGTTTTGAGAACGTCCCAGAACGCAATAGGCTCCGGGTCAATCTGCTGCTTCTTTAGACAAAATGCTCTACAGGAAAGCTGAGGACAGCTCACCTGGTGTGTTCAGCCATGTATTGAGCTGCCAAAGAGGCTATTAGCAACATACTGGCTCTCTAGATGTCCTCCAGCACATGGTCCCTTCACAATTTCAGAAAAAACCTTCTGATCAAGCGTTTCATTTTGCTCCCACATTTGTTGCCTGGATGGAAAGTATGCCTGTTCCCAGGTATAGCCCTTGCAGTCCACTCAAAAGACCAGTGTACAGATAGTTCTGGAAAAAACTTACAGGGAATTCATTCATACACTGAATAAATGCATCAGACAACATTGTAGTTTCTGCCCAATAACAGACACAGCTGTGGCTTTCATTCAGCATTTTCTGGCAGACGCTGGAGTATACCATAAATTGTTATTCAATAGAGAAGAATTTGGCATATGAATTAAGGTGAGCAATTTTATAGCATTATCCAGAATGGATTTCCTAGTGCATGACATACTCCCTTAGGAATGTTTCCAAAAAGGCGGCTGCAAATTTTCCCTTAGTAAAATTTATCTGTGGTGGGGTCTGTTCATTTTCAGAGATTTTTATCTTCGCAAGCAACTTCAAAACCCTATTAAAAAATCCAGTTGTTTACATAGATAAGACTCTGGAACAGTCCAAATTGTACTATCAGATTAATTTGTGCCTTTCCAATGGCTCTGAAAGATATTACAAATAAAAATTAGGTTTCACACTAGGACTGTAGAAACCTCTATTGCAACCTTTTGGGGTTGGCAAAATTAGAGATGCCATGACCTGCAAGCCCTTACTTCCAAGCCAAGATGCCCTGCAACTCAAGCAGTAGATATTCTGCCCCTTCTAAAACAAAAGTTATTGCTGCTGATTAAAATGAATTGTTTTTTGCAGTATGTTGCTCTGGTGGACATTTTATTGAAAAGTTGACATCATTTGTGGTACCAGCAAATATAAATCTGCTGTAACTGACTGTGAGCCTTTCCTGTGTTCGTAATTTAACTTGAAGAGATGATGTTTAAGTGATAACTTACGGCTAGTATTTTCCACATTGGTATTCACTTTAACATTAAACCAGTGTCAAGGCACTGCCTGTAGTAATACTCCAATATTTTTGTAGCTTTTTTTTTTTTTTTTAATATAGGGTGTGCAGTGCAATACGTTGCAATGAGAAACCATTACAACTGTGGTCTCTTTTGGGAAACTCCATTTGTCAAGCTATAAAAAGGAGATGCAGAACAAGTTATCTGATAATTAATGGAGCAGCTGAGATTAAAAAAAAAAAAAAAAAAGGAAAAAAGCTATAGAAACACTGAAGAAAACTGGTTTAATTATACTCCTGCCTTACCTGAAAGTGGAAGTATGCAATATTTGGAGAGTCTGTATACAATTCGTAAGAGCATCTGTAATTTCATGTACTCGTTGGGCCTAAGTCATGCTTGGTATTTTCCCAGTGCCTGCTCAACATGGCCTAAGCCATGTGAAATGCTGTCAGCCAAATATGAGAACTCGAACGATAGTGGATGAAAAATATGCTTGGAAGGGCTCGGTTGCTGTTTGATTACATCCTATTTTAATTTTTTCTCAGCCTTTCTCCTCCCCCTGTTTCAGTGGCTCCTTTAGGGGTACCTTGTGTGGTCCTGTTCATTCCATGTGATTGTTTGGAAAAGGACTTTTACTTGTACCTGACCAGAATCACCAAGCAGAGAGCTGAAAATGTTCCATGTCCCTGCACTGAGCCACTATGCAGCCAGTCTGGGTCACATGCAGGGACTACATGAGTGGAAAAAAAAGTCCTGCCACACAAATGTTACTGAAAACCAATTCTTCAACACAAATACTGTTACACTGAATCAGTGGAAAGATTTAGTGAGACTAGTGTCCTCTCCCTGATGATGACAAGTATCAGGTGCCCAGGGAAGAACATGCTGGCAAGAGCTTCTGGCAATCTGTGGCTGAAGTCCTTCTTGAGCTGAAGGCTCCTTTATTGTTGTGTTTAAGTGGTTTTTATGGACTTCTCCTCTGCATGTTGGTCTGATTGCTCTTGGGACCGTTTTGTTTTTAGTCCCCATAAAACTACGTGGCAAAGAGTTCCCCTATTCTGTCATCTGCTGTGTGAACAAGGACTTCAGCAGCTTGTGTTAAATCTGTTGCTTGATGGCATCATGTGAACTTTAACGTTTCTCTGTTCACATTCTCTGTGTCCTTCAGAAATTGCAGATCCTTCATATCTCTCGCTTACTGTCTTTTCCAGGCTGAAGAGACCTGGTTTGCTTCATTTTTTCCCTCATGGAGAATTTATTCTGTACTTCCTCCTATCCTGTTGCTTTTTTCTGTACCTTTTCTGTTCTAGTATATCTCCTTTCAGTGACCAGCTCTGCCCGCTTCAATCAAGCCACAGACCCACCACAAGTTTATACCACTATAAGAACATTGATAGTGATGTTTATATTTCTAATTTCTCTATTCTTTTCCTATAAGTTTGGTAGCTTCTAATAAGTTAATATTCTTAAAAGTCTACTTTTGTTACATATTCCCAGTTTCTTTCCTAGATATTTATTGAATGATAATTAGTGTGGAGCCCGTCATTCTGTATAGTTAAGGTTATTCTTACTGACATATGTTACTTTATGTTTAATGGTGTGGACTACTATCTGGCATCTTATTGTTCAGTCATGCAGCGATCTTTCTGTAACTCTGTGCAGTACATTTTCATTTATATGATGCTGAGACATTTTATATTATGAATAACCTTTACTCAGTATTCAGCCTCTGCTACAGATCTGTTATGGATAGGTTGAGAAGTAGAGATTGCAGAGCAGATCCTTCTCCTTTGAGAGAGGCTGTTCATTTCAGCTTTTCTTTCTTTTTAAAAAAAAGTTACTAATTATATATTAACTCCTGAGAGAATCTTTCTCCTTTTTCCATGACAACTTAGCTTCTTTACATGTCTCTCAATCTGCTAAAGGCTTTTTGGGAATCCAGATATAATATATCAAATGAATCATCCTATTCACATGTTTATTGGTGTCTTCAAAGAACTGCAATGCATCTGGAGGTATGATAGCCCTCTATAAAAACTACTTGTTTCTTCTCTGTTATGAGATATTTATGGGTATATCTACTATTAAAGTTCCAACCAATTTGCCTGACATAGAAACCTAACTAATGGTCTATAGTATCCTGTATTTCCTTGCTCCTGAGACCTGTTTAATAAGTTTTGTCATCTGTGCAGCCTTCCATTTTTCTGGGCTGGGAGCCCTTTGAAGCCACTGAAGTGATAAATCACATACTTAGGATTTTGTATATTAGTTCCTCTAGGACTGCTGGGTGAATGGCATCTGGTCTTAGAGATTTGCTACTGTTTTATTGACCTACTCTAATCCCCCGCCACTGGCACTTCAGTTGGAGATTTCAAACTTGCTTCACACATAAAACCTCTCTGAGCTTTTCCCTTATAAACACCAACCTAGATGATTCATTTAGCTTTTCTGATACAGCCTTGAACTCTCATTTTACACCCCTGTCATGTATTAGTCACATGAACTCTGACAAAGCTCTTACTGCTTCTGTGTTTGCAAGACTTTTGTGATTAATTGGGATGCCTGTAGCAAGTTGTTCTTCAAAATGTTTTCTGATTTATTATGTTTTTGCATTTAACATATAAACTTTGGTACCCTTTTTATTTTCTTCACTTGGACATGACCTCCACTTCTGAATAATGTCTTTCTACTTGTAAGAGCCTCCTTTAGTGTAACATATAACAATGCTAGCTTTTTCATTTGCCTACAGACTGATTCCAGATTTACTATATTTCATTCTTCCATCAGTATGACTGCATTGGTCACCTTTGGGTGATTTGTATTCTGATCCCACTGATTTTTCTTCCTTCTGTCAAAATTTGGAGGTGATTTCGAAGTGATTTTAGTCTAGGTCTGGTTGTCTAATTTCATACATTAAGTTTAAATGAGTCTTTATTTACTTAGACTGTTTTTCATGGTTTCCTCCCTGGATTTCATTGCCTTTATCACATACCTTCTTGCTGTGTGCTCTGGCAGAAGGATGTTACACAGGTCCTGAATTATTATGGGAATTGCATACCTTAGGGAGACCTAGTTAACCAGATGAGGATCTGCAGCTAGCTTGAGAAGGAAAGAAGAGGAGAGAGGTACTGACTCAGAGAGCAGAACAGCTCTGCAAAAATTACAAGAGAAGAAGGGACTGGAAATGGTCTGTCTTGAAAAGAATAGCTTGCTTAATGGTTTGATGTGGTTTTAATCCCATACCCTAAAAGGATAAGGGGCTCCAGGGATCGGTTTGTCTACATGTTTAGGGAGTGAGAAAATCTGAATGCCTCAGTGGGTGATTGCAGCCATGAGAGAGCACAGCGGCCTGAGAAAACCACTAATAACAACCTATTCCTAAAAACATGTTCATTTGTTTGTTTTTTCTTCTAGGATCAAATTGGGCAATTGTTTCTGACTCAATAAAATTTCTCCTTTTTTTTTTTTTATGTCATGTTTTACCGTTATGAAGTATTTATTCACTGAAATAAGCGTGATCCACCAGGGTACGTCAAGTTCTGGTGGGTTCCTGGGATGCTTCCTGCCAGCTTGACCTCCTGGCTTCCTAACTAGCCACCTGGCTGATGATAGGAAACTAAAGAGCTCCAGAGAAGCCAGAGCTTCAGGTTCCAGGGGTGAGCAGCTTCAGCATTTTAATGATGAAATTGCTCCCATATACCTGCTTCTCTCTGGTCTGCTGTGGATGATCTTGGTTTTCCCAAGGTGTGTTGCTCCTTAACCCACCTCTGGCAGCTCAAGAAAACTTGGACAACTTCAGAAAACTGACATGGGATTCCCCTTCCCCTTCAACATTTCATTTTCCTGTTCCATTGTCAAGCTAAAACTCCAAGAACATTTTTTAATTTCCCATTGAATAGAAATTTTGGGGTCTGGCACACCTCATAGCCCATTCTGCTGAGGATTCAAGAGCAAAACATACTGGCTGGCATATTTGAGGTTTGGAAGGCTTCTAGGATGTAGGGAGAAGCGTTGCATCTGAAATCAGTATAGTATAGGCCTACCAACTGCGTATGTGTGCCACTGCTGTTGCTATGGGTCATTGTGACAGGACACTGATACAGCCTAAACTGGGAAAGGTTGAGGGCTCTGTGTTAGTACTGCTTGTTTCCCGCTTCTTATCTGCACTGATAAACTGGAGATGAAGATCTGCCTGTCACAGGGGAATATATTATACATCGCTGGAAAGAAAAAAAGAAAGAGAGGTTTCTTTTCTATTATCTTTTAATCTGCATGAGAGAGTATGGCCGTCTGCCTCCACCCTGTCCCAGTATGTACACAAGCTGCAGAATCGGAGCAGTCACAATGAGAATGTTTTATTCCATGGTCCCCCAAAGGTTATCCCATGATTACAAAGCATATTAATTGTGTTTGAAAAATTGGTATAAACTGGACTTTTAAAGGCATGGGGGTTTTCATTAAGTCTCCAGGCTAGCTTACAGTGTCATTAGAAGTCAGTGCTAATATCTGTTCATTACAGTGAATGCAGTAATAATCTTTCCTCTATTGGCTACTTAGCTGAAATGTGCTGATACAGGAAAAACATTGACACAAAGAAGCAAAATCTCTCTTGAGTATGGAAAACTTCATTCTATTTTCTGTGTGTATTTTCTTTTTTCCTTTTCTTTGGTAGTCAGGTAAATGTGGCATGGGAATGCATACGGAAAAACATCTGTCCTAAAGAGGCACGATCAATTTGAATCGATGCTTCAGTCAGTGACTGCATAATAATTTGTCTATGTTAGAAATAGCCCCTAAAGTTCTTATGATTGGAAAAGTTTGGGGAAGAAACTGGTGTTTGTTCTCTTAGGCAGTTTACAACATTGTATTTATTCGACAACACTATGTGATTGCTCTTTCTTAGTTAAATCAGATGCTTTCTCCATCTGTTGTGAATGTGGGCCTTCCATACATGAAAAAAGAAATGAGAAACTATGTATGTGAGTGTATATATAACTATAGTGCAAAAAAAAAAAAAAAAAAAAAAAGCCATCCCTGCCAACTTCTGTACTTTTAGGAGTAGGCAGAATTCTTGAGCCCAAGCTTCAGCTGTGATTTGTAACTGAGCTTGATTGAACACAACTTGATTTTGTGTCTTATCTCCAAAATCTGCCACTCCAACAGGAAGCGTGAATGGACTGAGAAAACTGGTGTTTGCAAAAAGTACATTTAATGCACACAGTTTTTTCATCCTTTGTTTTTCCTTCCTACCTTTCTCTAATTGTGCGAGTCCGTAATTTCCAATGATAATGATAAACTCATAGAAGGGGTTACACTGTGGGTAGAATAACACTTGCTGCTATTTTGGAATTTGAGCTATTTCTATGAGAAATACTAATATATTAAAATCAAGGTGTATGTGATGGTTTTATGGTGTCTTGGATCTATTTTCCCTTTGATATTAGGTGAGCTATGAGAAGGTTAACAGAAACTTGAAATAAATGTGTATTTTAAAGGTGCTTTTTGTTCTCACAGGGCTTTTCTTGGGTGTGTGTCAGATGCTTTCAGTACTTTTAAAATAAAACACATTGGTTTTGAGCAGTGGAGAGTTCATTTCAGAAATATTAAAAGTGATGTTATTGTCAGGCAGGAACAACTGTAGGTGTTAAAGGTGTTTTTAAAACTATAACCATAAGATTAGTGATTTTCTATTAAAAAAATTTCCATTTACCAAAATATGTTTTTAAAGGAATACTTGAATCTTTTTAGTGAGCAGAGGCCTCTGTTCTCCCTTCATAAAGGACCATATTTTCTGTTTCAGCACGATGCAAAAAGCAAGGTTTACATTTTTATGGCATATGCTACTTCTGGACATCGGTCTGACATATTCCTCCCCCCCTAATTCTGTCTGTGATAAACTTGTTTTTTAAAATAAGCTCTTTGACTCTCAAAACTATGAAGCAGCACTTCTTCTGCAGGTCACTGTGTTCATGGACAGCCAGGCCCCTGGAGTCAGTAGTACAAGCACTGGCAGACCCTAGGAGTCACCCTTCTGAACTGAATGGAGATCTTCCAATTTTCAGTAATAATATTTACTTTTTTTTTTTTTAAAAGCTATTAGGAGGGTTAATATGGGTGAACAGTATGCAGGAATTATTTTTTTAATGAGTTTTATCCCTTCTGCTTCCCCCTTTTTCTTTTTTCCTGAATGTTTCTTTTTTTTTCTTTAAAAATGTGTTTGCTATTATATGTTAATCACAGAAAAATGTACACAAATAATTCTTAGGAGAATATGCAAAATATGAAAACCAAGACATTGTTATTCTGTTGTGAATTGAATGTACACTTTCCTTCTGTGATCATCCTCATTTCAGTCATGAAATCAACTATTGAATGAACAATTGCTGTTACAAATCTGAGTTTAGTTTTCTGGGTGCATTCCATTTTCCTGCTGTTTCACTCAAAGTACGTGTATAAAATGAGCTCAGGAAGTATAGGAATGCCACTGAGGAGACCAAACTGGATTAATATTTGAATCTGTTATTGAAAACATTAGGTTACTTCAAGTGGTGAGTGATGGTGTGTAGGGTAAGGTGACTACTGACATCTTTCTCTGGTCACACTCCCTTCCTGCCCTCAGTTTGTTTTTCTGGTTTAGAAGAGAAATAATGAATTTCAGAGCAGAAATCAGTCTGCCTAGGTCTAAGAGACTACTGTAACGCTATGAAGAACGGCAGTACCAGACTGGACCTAAGGTCCATCTTGCCCAATGCTGTCTCTATCAGGGATGATAAGCAGGCACACTAGGATGAGTAGTTGCCAGGCAAATATCTTTAATATTACCTGCCCCCTCCCAAATCCAATCCCAGCCTCTATTTTCAGCTCAGGGACCTACTGATCCTGTCATGGTTTGTCTGTTCAGTAGCTCTGTATGGATCTTTTTGGCACCTTCTTCCCATTAACTTGTGCAAACTTCTTGCATTTGCAAAGTCCTTTGACAAGGATAGCCTTACCATGGTTGCATGAAAAGCCATCTCCTTCTGTTTATTTTGAGCTTGGTTTCTACTAGCTTCGTCTGAGTGCATGTGTTGCTTGTGGCTGTGGAGAGAGTGGACTGTTGATCTCCCTCCACCCTCTCCATGTTGTTTGTGACTTTGTAGACCTTGGCTGTAGGTGCTCTAAGTCCTCCCTCTTCCAGAGCGAAGAGGCTCAGACTCCTTGCTTGTTCATCATATGGAAGCCCTTTCACACCTGTCATCAGCCTCCCTGCACCTCTCTGAACCTTTTGCAATCTAAATGCTGTTCCCCTCCTCTCCAAAAGCACTGCATGCAATTTGAAAGGTAAGTGTGAACCAAGGGGTGATACAACAGCACTGAAATGATTTTGCTTTCTTCTCTCTTCCTTTTCTGATTATTCCTGACATTTTCACTTTCCTTGTATGGAACCATCTATCATAACACCAAGGTCTTGCTCCAGAATGCTAACTGTTATTTCAGAAACCACCACTGTCTATGCAGATCTAGGATTGTCTTTCCCTACATACATCACTTTACAGTTATACACAATGAATTTCAGCTGCTGCTTTATTGCCCAGCCACTCAGTCTCATCAGACCCTTCTGTAATTCTTCACAGTCTGCTCACATCCCTGTTCTTCTGCATAACTTAGTGTCATCAGCAGTCGTTACCTCATGCCTCATCCCTTTTTCTAACAATGTCTGCATATATTAAATAGCTCATTTCTCAGCACCAGTGCCAGTAAAACGGAACTGTTAACCTCCCTCTGTTGTGAGAACTGACCACTTACTCATACCCCATTTCCTATATTTTAATAAATTTATTCATGCAAGGACTGTCCTTATCCTATAGTCACTTAGCTTCCTCTGTCACCCCTAGCTAAGCGGCCACAGAAATCTTGGTCTGTAGCTTTCCTTCCATGAACCTAAATGTTACCTCCAGAGTGTCCATCTGTCGCCAGTGTCACTGATGCCCAGGCAGATCACCACCGCACGCTCTTTCCCCAGGCTTCCTCAGACCCTGACCAGGTTTCCGGTGAAATCCACACCTTTCTTCTTGTAAGGCAAGCTCCCTGTGGTCCTCTCCAGGGTCACACACCCTGTTGTTTATTTGCCTGATGATTGAATCTTCCACTGCTACAACCTGCTTCTTCCTATCTGGTCTTTGATCTTCCCCTCACTTTAACTTCCTTTGAAGAAATCTGTCCTTGGATGTAAGAATGTAGCTTCCAGGAATTTTCTGTTTGGTGAAGCTTTGTTTTGAAGCGGGAGAGGAAGGCCTCTTCTGTCGCTTCCTCTGGAGACCCTTCCTAAGAGCCAGGTGCTGCTCCGGAGCACACATTGAGCTCTTGCTGCAAGGGCTGGCAGCGTGCAAACTGAGATGGGCTGCTCTGCAGACATATGCTGACAAGAGGGATTAAGACCTACGTAGAATATTTTTATAAAACCATAAGATAAAAGGATAAACTAATCTCCAGACTTGGGTATTTCATGCTTCCACATAGTTCTTCTGGACTCAGTTTCACTGTCTATAAGGAAAATCTTCCCATACTTTGTATAGGAGACTTTCAAAGGTTGTGGTACTCCATTTGTACCCCTGGCTTGCTAATTTTCACCCAGCAACAATTCCAGTCTGTATACTCCAATGTGCGTGGCTTTTGTAACACAAAGGACTGTGATATATCTTGTCATGTCAGAAGAAACCTACTTGCTTCCAGGTACAAAAAGAAGGAGCAACTTAAGAACTGGATCTTTTCTTTCCTTCCCTTTTTGCACTAAATTTCCAAGGAGGACCTCGTGGCATTGCTTCATTGGGGTTGGCTGAAAAATGTGTTGCAAATAATCTTGTTGAGTCTCAGCCGAGTTATATAGATTTTTTTAGAGCAGTGAAGAACAAATTGATTATTAAAATAGTACCTGGAAAATCTTCATTTTCTTTTTTTCTAGAGGGAATCCATCACTTTTATGTTTGTGTGTCAGGTGGATATATATTACTGAACAAACGTATGAAAGCCTAAGAGATGCCAGCAAATAGCTGGTGGCTGTACACTATCTGGTCTGAACTGCTGCTGATATGTGGTGATTTACAGCTTAGTTTGGATCTCTGGTGTAATCTCTCTATGAAATGAAAACTAAAAGTCAAGTAAGAAAATTGAGGAAATGTCTTTAATATGATGATTAACTTATTCAGCAGGTGAGTTAGATTTGCAGTGAAATATCTTTGAAATGATAAATCTGTGAATGCTCTCTGATGCCCTGTGGGGGAGGTGGGGAAGAAGAAGGAGGGCAGCCAGGCAGTTTGAAATGAAGCACGCATGCATGCTTCATTGTCAGCAAAGATACCCGGAGAGTTAAATATCTGAGATGGAGTTCAACCGTTGTTGACTTAACAGGAAGCAACTGTGCTCCTTATGAAGGCTGGAATAAGATCTAAACCATACCCAGATGCAGCTCTGAGCACCGAGGGGATGGCCTCCAAGACCTTTTTCCCTAGTGTGCTGATGAGTGGCTGTGACTGTCAATGTCCTACGTGGTTTGGAGAGCAAGTATCACTAGCTGCCTACTCTTTTTGGAGCGCATGCTAGGCTTTTGGAGCCCTAGGGTCCTGCAGCCTGGCAAATTCAGGGTTTTCTGTGGTTTTTTTGTTGTTGTTTTGTTTTGGGGTTGGCTTTGAAAGACAGTCTCTTTGTGCAGGGTCTGGTTGAAGACCCTAATCTACTCAGATGTGCTGTGGATTATACAGGTAGGAAGAAGCAGGGAGGGGCTTGAGATTTTTCCCTTCTAAGAAAAGAGGAAAAACAAAACAAAACAAAAAGCGAGGGGAAGAAGCTGCTGGCTGGGTGCCACCCTGAATGGCCTCATCGTTCTCCAGCTCTCTGGACCTAATTAAGCGACTCCATTTCTACAGGCAATGGCAAAGTCTAACAGCAGCAAACAGAAGATCGCTAACACATGGGGCAGGCCTGTGCGGTAGCTTTCTGGAATGAGAGATTGCAGTTGCGGGAGGAGGAGAAAAAGGATGAGAAGGAGTATGGGGAGCGGAGGGAAGGAGGTCCCTCTGCAGAGACAAAAGTGGCAGACACAGGAAGGAGTTTTGTTTCCTCCCAGGAACGCTGGGAAAACCGGGGAGAGCTTGATTTCAAAGTCCGACAATGCAGCTATGGCATTTGTTTCCAATTCAGCAGGAATGAGCGTATGGTTTGAACAATTCTTTCGAGGTTCCTGGCAGGGGGAATATAACTCATCTCAGCTGGCTGTTTTAGGAGATCAAATGACACAAAAATTTTCACTCAAAGCCTAGGGTATCCTTCTGGCAGCCAGAGACCATGCACATCTTCACAGATTCACTATTTGCTCTAATGTGGACCAAGAGCTGCGTGCTGTGTAGAAAACTGCTTGCTTACAAAACAATGTTATTATTGCCAGATGTTGGCTCCCTGCCCACTTTTACATAATTCAGGCTTTTCTTTGCTCAAGATGTTAAAATTTAAAGGTGCTTTAGAAGTTTTATTTTAAAAGCCTTGATAATACTTTTTTCCTTATTCTTTTTTCCCCTTGATCAGAGTGGCTCTTCCACCAGCACACGCTGCAATCTGATGTATGTGGTATACGTTAACGTGTACAACCAAGAACAGAAAAACTCCTTCTTAGCACTACCTCTGGGTTGATTCAAACAAGAATAAAAATATCCGTAAGGCCATGCTGTCTGCATCCTGGTGACTCACACATACCAAATACAATGTGCATCTTTGTTTCAAATGCTGTCCTGCATAGTGAATATAGCTTATGCTTTTTTTTAAACTGTTTTTTTCATTTTTTTTAAATTTGAAACTTTAAGCAATGGATTGTTGTAAGTGTCCAAAGACTGATAACTGAGGCTTAAGCCAGGCAAGTGATACACCTCTCTAACCAACCTTCTCCATGTGGCTACTGGTGCTTTGCTTGTAGACTTCAACCTTAATCCACAGATCCAATAACTGTCAAAGAAGTGTCTTAATAAGCCTGTGACATATTCCATATTGAATCTGCAGTGGGTTACCCAAAGCACCAATGAGTAAAGATTATTTTTACAAGATTATCCTAGCAGGTTACCAGCAGAGTTAGAAACGAGGTGCTTCAGTTCTGTCTCTGAACTCTTTGCTTTACTTGCTTCAGAGATAGGAGTTGCATGGCTTGCCTAATTGCAGTCTGGCCACCTAAAATGTGCAGATCTAAGTGAGGCTGATTCTCAAGGCTCCTTTTATTGCCCATGAAGAGGGAAGGACAACTTCAAGTGCCAGCTCATCCCATTTGAAGGGAGGCAGACCAAATGGGAAAACCTAGGAGGAACAAAGGTGTTATAGGTGTTATAGGAGGAACCAAGGCAGCTCACTTACAGCTGAGCTTCTCGACAGCCCATGCCATGCACACACTTGACACAGTTCTTTGTGCCTAGCTAATGACTTCAGTTGTCCATTTACCTGGAGAACAGACCATGGTCTATAATTTCTTTTATTATATAGTATACTTGTTGTACTTCCTATTCTATAGACAGGAAATTCAACAGTGCTTAGAAAATCAGAGCGACTTAAAGGAAATTATGCAAAAATCCACACTGTACATCTGAGATTCTCCCCTAGTTCTACACCAACATCAGGATAATACAAGTTTGAAAAGGGTAACTGTAAGCCCATTATTTCACTCTGTCTTTGGAGAAGCAGTATTGCAAAACACAGGATAATCCTACCAGAAGTGCAGTCATGTGAACTGGTGATGAAATATTCTTCCCCACTACCCTTCATATTTAAGGTTTTGAATGAACCATTCTCACTGGGAAATCAGTTCCAGTGTATTTTACCATGCAAGTTCACAATTTTCCAGTGACATCTAAAACACTTCAAAAAAAACCCCAACCAACAAAACCACTCTCTCATGCTTAGAACAAACACCATTGTAAGTAATAGAATAAACAAAAGATAGGAATAGTTGTAGGAAAAAATAAGTGATGATAAGAAGTTACTGTCATTTGGGGACTGAGACCTAGTATATATTTTACCTATTTACTGTTTTTTTTTTTTAATTTTTTTTATTTTACTCAACGGATAGGATTTATTTCATAAGACACCGGCCTGAAAACATCATAGTGATTAAGTGATATGAGTGTCTTGGACAAATAGAATAAAACTTTCTCCCTTTTTGTGAACAAGTACCTGAAATGTATAGAGAAATCTTATCTTTTTTTCTTTTTTTTTTTTCTTTTTTTGAGACGGTTGTGAGCTAAGAGAATCTGTTTACCCCAAATGGGACTTTTGTTCTGTGCTGTCTTATTGCTGTGCCCATTATTAGGGTCTCTGAAGGCCACAGTTCGTAGCTGGCAGTGACGACTACACACTTAATTAACTTCTGAGCATGTGTCTTTCCTGTATGTGAAAGCATATTTTTTATCTCTGTTGGAGTCTCATCTCTAACATGAGAGTTTAAAATGCTTCTCCTGCTTCTGAGTCTGAATTCCTTGGCCGATATTAATTATGCGCTGTGCTGGGACTTGTATGATCAGATGTTGCCCTTTATTTGCCTGTTGGGGTAAAGATTCACTCTGTTATGCTTCCTGGAGGAGACAGTTGGTAATAAGATCTGGTTGAAATTAGGCATTTTTATCTTCTTAGATACATCAATATTTGGAAATCCATTTTGGTGTGATTTAAAATGAAAACACATTGTTTTAAGATTTCATGCAAAACAAATTGCTTCAGAAAATTAGAATGTATAAATAAGTAATCATTTGTTTTGAGAGAAATGATTAAACAAAACAGATTAAACACAAAGTATTTTCAGAGTGTCTTTCAATATTTTTTCCATAATAAAAGGAAGATTTGTCTGAGATGTCATGACATAGTGTATGAACAATACAAAAACTCCTCCCAAAACAAAATTCCCTTAAAATCAGAAAGTTTTCTGAAATAAAAAAGTCATGATGTTTCTCTTTTAAAAGTGTTCTCACTGGAATCAGAGCTTTTTTCAAAATGCCTCACTTCAAAAGCAAACATTTTGAAAACATTTGGGTGAATGCAGTTGGCAAGAGCTTGTTTTCTGGGACAGGTACTGCTCAGAAATACAAGAGGCAAACACAGCCTTGTTGACCAACTGCTCTCTGCTACTGAAGAACTATTGAATGAAACAGGTTTTTTTTTCTTTCCATAAACTTTGTTGTTTTTCAACAGAGAAGTAAAGGCATGTTGCAGCAGGCACTCATTTGGCTGTTGCACTGAAAACATAAGAACAGCAGAATGAAGTCTGACAGTCTTTTTCCCCCCCTGGGCTCTCTGTTCCCCAAATCTAGCTGTGCATACTGTTTGTGTGCGGGTATGCATGCGCCCACACGCACATAGAGGGAATTGCAATTCCATCATGTTTTTCTGGAGCGTGCATTTCCCACCAGGTGGTGCTAATGGAAGAATCTCAGCCATGCTGGTAAATCCATGTGTACATGTATAATTGAGAAAAGGGACACAGAATACCATTTAAGATGAGCTGGGGACTACCTAGCTTTGAGCTTTAAACATGTCACTTCTAGCCCATGATGTTAAAATTCAGTCGTGCATTGCTACAGGAGGACATATATGCAATGTTCTCACATAAATGATGGGCATTGGTTATTCTCTGATTAAGAAACTGTGCAGAAAAAACAGCCCTTATTTTTAATAATATCTTCTTTTTTCACCCACTTTCAAGATTGTTTAATAGTTCATGATGTTGCTTTCCAGAAGTATGGAGTAGTAGATGGAAGGAGGAGGGAAGGGAACAAATAGTTCTGGGTTTTATTATTGACCACCCATTTGACTTGAGTAGACCCTTTAGTTTTACTGCATCCCCAGCCATAACATGCAGTAATAATGATTAGCAATTTCTAGTGTATTTGTAAGTTCACGCTAATACTGTTGGGATTACCTGATGAAAGGATCTTTAGAAATGCAAAGTGTCATCATACTGAAAAACAATCAGTTAAAATTGCATAAGCTTGCTTTATTTTATCATTAAAACAATATACTGAAACATAAGCTTCTGTTCAAAGGATCATTTTAAACAACATTTCTGAAAAAGCCTTTAGGTTTGGAGTTTTCCAAAATGATCAGCACTTTCCTGCCACTGGAGCCAAAGGTGAATTTCTCATGAGTCAGGCAAATGTGGAGTGATTTTTCAACATCCCACTCCAATTACTTGCTCAATCACTTCCCAAACCACAACAGAGCTGAAAGAAAAAAATAAAATCACAGAATTTGTTGAGGAGAAAGGCTTAACCAGCTTTCACACCCTAAAATCTACTAATTAGAGTGGTTTTGGTTCCTGAAGATGAGAACAGCAGATCTGAATGATGTCACTGTCGGCTATTTTTAGTGTATGCAGTCTCTATGATACAGGGAAAAAGCATTGCAAGCTCTGTCAACAGCATCTTTTTACAAGAAAGAAGTGGAATTTTTTCTTTGATGCCCCTGAGTAGCAAACTGCCTGTGTGACATGCAAATAATGTGATGGATTTGAAAGGAAAGCGTATAATTACACTGGGCATGGCTGGGCCAATTCCTTCCGAATCAGGAAACTGTGTGGCTGGATGCTGGATCAAGGATCACTGGATAACACAGGTGCTCTCGAAGCACTCTTCATAGATAGCAATTTCTTTACTGTTTGTATGTTGACAAAGGAGCAAAAGCCCCTCAGTTGACAGGTAAACTGAGTAATGATGAATCTTAGTAGCAGTGAATGTCCCATGCCCTATCTTTTTCTACTGTCTTTGGGGATGGCAATCTCCTTTTATAAGTACAGTTTTCTCCTAAAACAGACAGCTCTCCTGTGAATCTTGGAAGAAACGATAGGGATCTTGGTGCAGGGTATAAAGAGGTATCACAGCTTCAGAGATTACAAATGAGAAACTGGTAATGGGATTGATCTGCCTAAAAGCAAATGTTTACGTTTTGGACACCTACAACAGAAACTAGTAATCCATGCTCCTTTAGAGTCACTTCTGGAAATAGGCACAGCCCACATTTTTTTTAGATGTCCCTCTTAGGGTGAGATGACTCGTAAGTCAACTGTCTACACAGGGGCTGATGAATCCCACCCTTCCCACTGCTGACTCCAACACGTATTCCAAACTCACAGATAAAAGTCATGCGTGCTGCCTCCCTCTTGGCAATGTGCAAGCCCTCCCTTGCAGAGCTGCTTGCAGAGAGGAATTGGGGACAGTGCATCCTCTTGGTTTGCTCTCCAGCCACTTGCTGTTGGAGATCCCTCTCACTCTTCCGTACCCTGATACCTCAGGGATTTCCAGACCATCCAGAAAATAGGCAGAATGGACAGAAAACATATGACTCGATGAAGACAGTTCAATGTGAGTGGAAGAAAAGGTTGCCTGAGGCTGAGCGGCCCTGCCCACCAAAGTATGTCTTAGCTGCTGATGCTGTTCAGAGCTGACCCACTTCAGTGCAGCTCTGGGGCGGCCTGGCAGGGCTGTTTGCCCCGTTCACAATCTGGCATAATCAAGCCTCCTGAAGGTTTCTTCTCCCCCAGTGGAAAGCATAAATATGTAAGCAGAAGCTATCAGCACCTGTGTGGGGGGTCCCAAAGTAATAAGGAATCATGCTGGTCCAGATGGTATAACCCTGAATCTGATAACTGCAGTGGGAATGTATTCAGTTTCTTTGGATAAGATTGGACTATTTTCTTCATTAAAAATAATGATACAGTGGTTCATTCCTTTTGTTTTCAAACTAAGCAGTAAATTTTGTCTGAATAGATGTGTGTGTGAGAGAGATGTTATCCTTGTTCAACATTTAAGAGAAGTCTGACTTGAGGAAGATATATAGACAACCCCCTGGATTACTGTCTTCGCTACTAGAACCAGGCTCTGGTGTTGGTAATTGATGTAGCAAACTGACTGAAGCTGAGACAGAGGAGAAGAACAAAAAAATCACAACTCCAGACTCTTTGAGTAGCACCCAGACTAGTGATTTGTGCTCTTTTTCTCTCAGTAGGATTTGGCTTTTAAAGAGGGATTGCACTGAACAGCTAGCATTGCCTGCTGCTGAGGAGTAAATTATTTAATCAGAGAGGCTGCTGGTGAACTGTGACTGAAATGATGCAAAAAAAGAAGTTCTTAAATTCAAGGGCTGGAGGAACTTTCTTAATCATATAGCAAGGCGTTCTCCCTAAGAGAAGCAGTAAGTAAAATCTTGCATCAAGATCAATAATTTCAGTTTGATCTTTTCTTCACCTTCCCAGGAGACTTTCAGTCTCCTGTGACTTTCTGGGATGGCGTGCCCAGACCTCATCCAGACAAGGAGTCAGGACTCAGCAAGGGTGCACTCTAGGATCTGAGAGTGGGAAGTACTCTTGGATCCCACAGTCTAGATGTAGCTTCAGGGAAGATTTCCTTTCCCCTTGTTTTTGTTTTTTGTTTGATTGTTGTTCCCCCATCCCCCCCTTCTCCTTTTTGCTTCTTGTGAATTCTGAATTGAATTTCTGCAACTTACTTATGTGAGCACTTCTGCTTGGTATAAGTGACCAGTGGGAGTAATGTGGTGTGTTGATCTCACAACGATCTTTGAAGGAGAAAACACTTATCTTAGAAACCATTCTAATTTCATACTAATTGTATGCAAGTGCAATTTTGCCAGTGCCAGTGGAGCTGCAAGAACAGGCTTCCTCTTGCCAGTGAAAACCCTTAAGAAGAAGGCAGCATTAGATTGGGATGTTTTCAGCTAGGGTGGCATGGAGAAAATTAACAGAAGGCAACAGCTGACCAAGTAGACTGCTGAGTTTCTCGGCTGCTCTGCGATGGGTGCAGGAAAACTGAAGTTAGCAAA
Organism: Ciconia boyciana; assembly: GCF_034638445.1. Taxonomy (NCBI): domain Eukaryota; kingdom Metazoa; phylum Chordata; class Aves; order Ciconiiformes; family Ciconiidae; genus Ciconia; species Ciconia boyciana. The sequence continues at coordinate 57,422,650 of NC_132935.1, forward strand.
AAGGAGTTATTTTGAATTTATTGCAGGAGAGTTCATTGCACTTAGGATGCAGAAATGCAAAAATATTCTAGGAAGCACAGCTGGGGCTGGCAAGCTCTTAGATTCAGATCAAACTATGAGGTCTGGAGGTGTTTCTCTTGCAGCTGTGTCTGGGAGAGGTTTGCTTGTGTTCAGGGATCCATTCTCTTTGAAAGCAAGACCTTCTCATTCATTTTACTGCACCAGTATTGAACTGGAAGCTCCTATGATTTGCTAATGCCCAAGTTACTAAAACACTGGCAGCTTTTTTTCCCAGTGCATGTTTAGTGCGGGCAGATAAAGCCAAGCCAGGGCAAGCAGCAACACTGCGGAGGATTCTTCATTTACATTTTATTTCCTTGCTACAATCTGAAGAATAATATAGATCATGCTGCTTTCGTGTGATAAAGAGAAAACAGTGCAAGGACCTGGCAGCTGAAGCTTTGAAATAGCCATTTAAAAACAAAACAAGAGCAACTCCACAACCCAATTTTTGCTGGATACCATCCACAGCCCTCCGATCAGCCTTGTATGTTGTGGGCTATGCATCATACATGGTAAAAATATCTAGCTGTGCTTTCCTCACTTGTGTTCCCAGACAGCTGGAGGCTGGATAATAGTATGCCATTAAATACAATAATAACTCCTAGCAGTGCCAACATAGAGCCATGTGTTCTAAAGAAGAAAAATTAGAGTGCTTAAATGTTTTAAAACATTTATATTTTGGACGGAGAAAAAAATGATCCCTTTTAAGTAGCACTGACTGTCATGTTCTCCAACCAGAATAAACAGCCAGGATCTTCTGGCACAGGAAGCTGAAAGTAAATTTGATCTTTGGTGTAATAAAATTAACAAGTTAAAAGCTTATTCTGCTATTATTTCTAATAGATTAGTGGCATCTGGAACTATAGATGGCAAAGTGTGATTAAACAAACAAAACCCCCAGGTGGTACAAATCCATGGATAGAAATGATGACAGAGCTCCTAGATCTAGGGGAGAGCTTCTTCTCCAAACTCTGATCTTCCACCTTTTATTTTTTTTTTTTTAATTGAAACTTGTTTACACTGTGTAAGCAAGGGCAAATTTATCTGTTATGCATGCAATGGCTGAGGAGAATCAGCAAATGTCATTGCAGAATGCTTTCCTAAACATCTCACAGCTATGTCAAAGCATATTTAACAGTCTAAACAACCACATGCTTTAAAAAAGCACATTGGAAAACTGCCACCTTCCCCAGGGATTTTTGTTCTATCAGAAAGACAGTCAGATTAAATTATAACCACTTAGCTTTTTACTAATTCCAGGAAAACTGAAACTGGTATAAATGCTGTGTTCTTTGAAGAAAAAAAGATGACTTGAGCATAACTATTTTTTACTTAGACTTAAAACCTGGATAAAAGAAAAAGCTTTCAGAACTGTAGGGTGTTTTGACAACAAAAAGCATTTATTATAATTAAGGTTGTTATACACAGAGCAACTTTTCACAATTTTCTCTTTTTTTCCCTGGCAACCTCCCCCCCCCAAGTTAATCCAGTTTGAAAACCTAAGAAATTACGTTTTTCTTTGTTGAACCACCCCCTCCCCCACAGTTAATCAGTTTGACCTGCTCTCATTGGAATATGTAAAGAATAAGTCAACAGTGGGGAAATAATAATTAAATCCTCATTTTATCACAAACCTTTGGGCTTGGATAACAGGCGTTTCCCGTCTGCTACTGCAGAGAGGGGCCAGAAGGGGGGAAGGCAACTGAAAGAATGTGTTGCACAAGGGTCTGCTTTCCCAGTCACTTCACTCATGCCCGGCTGCAGGGTTGAAAGGATCGCAGAACCAGTCAAAACAGTAAAAGAAAGAGTGGTCTTCACAACTGTAACCTTTATGGACCAGTTTGGTTTTCTCAGAGATGCAGCCTGGAGTACTGCAGCGGCACGTGGCCAGGTGGGACGTAAGGCTTTCCTTTGTATGTCCTGCCCTAGTTTCCCTCCTAGGAAACTTGGGCATGTGTAGAAGCTGCTTTGTCCTGGACGATTCCCGCCCGCGATAGCTGGGGGACTAGTACACAGGATGCACCCTAAAAGAGAAATCCTGGTTTGGTCAAAAGACCTACCAAAAGTACCTAAAGATACTTGCTACTTGCTGCCTGGCTTTGTAGGGACCACCAATGTGGACTTGGGGTAGATACTGGGGGAAGCGCCCTGATCACTGTGGTGAAGACTCAGTGCTAATGTTACCTTCCTCACTTCCCAAATTCATGGTTATGCCATTGCTCTGCGGGCTCCTTCAGAAAGCCCTGTTCATAGGGAATGTGCCTGTGTGTTTACTGAGAGGCACTTGGCTTTTTTAGGGTATGAGGTGAATTACCCCTCTGGTTTCTCAGCCTTTGGAGCTACCAGTCCGTCTTACACTTGGAATTGCATGTGCTCTCTCGCCAAGTGTGGAAAATGTGCTTTGACCTAGAAAGACCTTATCTTCTTGTGCCCACAGCCTTGATTGTATCTTCAGCAGTTGGTACAAGAATCTGGGCTAGAGTATCGTGTGGTGCAAATGATGGGATTTGTAAGTGGGCATTAGAAGTGCTGTGTTTGTTATTTATGAGTTAATAACTCTATTCTTATAAACGATGTATGGATGACTGGTTGCTTAGCAGAAACACGGCCCAAAAGCCAGACCTGCAAATGAGATAAAGTTACAAAGAGTAGTTCTATTTCTGTGGCTAAATCAATGTGCTTTTCAGTGAACTCAGTTGCAAAGTACCTCTACACACAGTATATTTCCGCATTGTGTGAAAGATTAAAATTCCCCGGTGGTCCAGTTTCTCTCTGCATAGAACAAACACACTCATTGTGTGGTCCACACATAGGCCCAAACTTACCTGACTATAAATCAAACCCTACATTTTTGTTTGGTTTTTGCATGCAACTAGTATTCTCCTGTCAGTTATCTGAGTCAATATTTTTCAGTTTCATTTTCTATGTAAGAATTTTATATCATGCAATGTAGTATTTGTTCTCCAGAAGGCTGAGCCAAAAGTCTTAGTGAAGTAAAGAAATAGCTGAGAAAAAACCTCAACAAAAACAAATTCTCTCACTCTTTTATTCTTTCTGCTCTCATTTATCATTTCTAGAGGTAGGTTCATCAGCAGATTTATAGAAACCTGCCTTCTTAAAAGCTGTATTGTTCTGTTCATGCCCTTGTAATGCTTTTCAGAAGCACTTTAGTATGAGTGAACCAACAAACATACATTTTTTTTTTCTCTTTCTGATAGTTTCTTAGAAGCAATTTTCAGACCAACATATTTTTTAGAAAATATGCAAGATATGAATCTGAATCACTTGAGACAACTCTAAGATGCTTATAGGCAAACATTACAATATGCATACGTGGTATAAACTTTGCTCACTGCTGCTCTATATACCCAGGTAAAATCAGTAAGATTACTTGTGGTTAGTGGAAGACTGATGGTCGCCCTCTTGAATTTTGGTATACTGGTATTTTCATTAGCTGCATAGGACTTTTGCCATTTCTTCAAGCACCAGGTTTAAATCTAGACATTATTTGTAACAGGGCAAGATTTCCCTTGATGAAAGAAAATGTCATTTTCCAACTGAGGCTGAATATGTTTGCTAATATGGTGGTTTTGGCTGGGGTAGAGTTAATTTTCTTCATAGTAGCTAGTATGGGGTTATGTTTTGGATTTGTGCTGGAAACAGTGTTGATCATACAGGGGTGTTTTTGTTATTGCTGAGCAGTGCTTACACAGAGTCAAGGCCTTTTCTGCTCCTCACCCCACCCCACCAGCGAGTAGGCTGGGGGGGCACAAGAAGCTGGGAGGGGACACAGCTGGGACAGCTGACCCCAACAGACCACAGGGATATTCCACACCATATGATGCCATGCTCAGCATACAAAGCTGAGGAAGAAGAAGGAAGGGGGGACATTCAGAGTGATGGCGTTTGTCTTCCCAAGTAACTGTTATGCATGCTGGAGCCCTGCTTTCCTGGAGATGGCTGAACACCTGCCTGCCCATGGGAAGCAGTGAATGAATTCCTTGTTTTGCTTTGCTTGCGTGCGCGGCTTTTGCTTTCCCTATTAAACTGTCTTTATCTCAACCCATGAGTTTTCTCATTTTTACCCTTCTGATTCTCTCCCTCATCCTACCAGGGGGGAGTGAGCAAGCGGCTGTGTGGGGCTTAGTTGCCGTCTGGGGTTAAACCACGACAGCTAACTACTGCATGTCTTCTCCTGGTGAGATGGGCCCACTTCCAGTACTATTTCTGTAGACAATAGTCCTATTGCATCTGCCTGTAGGGGCTAAACCTTTGACAGACAAAAATGCCATTCAAACAAATGTTTTTGTGTTTATGGGAATTCAGTCACTTGTGTGCACAAGTGTTAGTTCTAGCTATGTACACAGAGAGAAAAATTTGTACATGAGAAAAGGCCAGAGTTTAAAAATCAACCATTAGGCTTCATCTATAATAACAGATAAAATTTCACCCTTGTATTGCAAGGAAATAAGACATATTTGGAGTGTGTGTATCTGTGTGTAAGGCACTCTTCTCTCTCTATTCCTCCCTGTAAATTTTGGGTCCATTGGCCAATTTCAAAACAGTTACAAAACAGGTCAAAGTGATTGACTATCAATTCCGTACGTATGGGTGTCTGACTAAGGAGATCCTGCTGTGATCCTCACTGAGGAAAGAGGCATCAGCACAACCTCATTCCCCCTTTCAAGGTATATCAGTTCAGGGGAGTATCTCCTCAGGAGAGAGACTTGAAAGAAGAACTCGGAGGGAAAACTTTGACCTTCACTTGCACCTTTTTAAATGCCAGAAAAGTCACTTGGAGATCCCAAACCAGAGGGAAAACCAGCTTTTTTGTTCTGGAATTTGTGATATTGCTCATGGCTGTGTTGCTCAGCCTGTTGGGCTATTTAGGAATAAAGGAACCCTGGGAGGATGGGATGCAGAGAGGAGCAGCTACCCTTCAGCCAACATGTGGGAGCCCTGGTCAGAGCAGGGATGCTGATGGTTCTTTCCCACTGTGACCACAGTCCTCTAAGGTGTCAACATACACAAATAAAAGGAGAGCTGCAATTCCCTATATCAAAAGAATGATCCCAAATATACATATGATTTTTGTTGGAAGTGGTTGTGCTATAAGGGAATATAATTGATTTTTAATAGACTAGAAGTCCTTTTGAGGTAAGAATTTCTCGTCAGTACTGAAACCCCAAAACATTAAGGACCGTATCTCCAGCTGGGACCTGCTTTTCTTTGCAATTAAGTTCTCCAGTTCTTTCTGTCTTTCTTGTCCCCCAGCACAGGCCCCCAAGCAGGGGAACTGGACTTGCCAGTGGTGCCTGAACTGCAACACCCATTTACATATTCACTTATTTTTTCTTTTAGGGAAACCTATAAGCACGCCTTCATTTGTCATGAGAATATTAAAGCAGGTATGTCTCAGTCCTGTTTTTGACAGAGCTACCTCTGAGTCCCCATTGGAAAGGACTGTGACCATGGTTAATTTAAGGCACTGACACTACTGTGTCTTTGTACAGCTGGTATCTGTTTTCCTCACTCTGTCCCACTGAACCTCTCGGTTGATCGGTGGTGCCATCCAGTGATTTGGGAGTGCTGCACCCAGCTGAGGCTGCTTTGTATGAGACTTACCCCTGTAAAAGTCACTGAAATTACACTGTGTAGACAGCCATCCAGGCCCCACGGAGAACAAAATTTATGCTTTTCAACATGGGATATTGCTGCTGACCTCTAAGTATAGGCCATGTACTTCTTCTGTCCCCCATGGGGAGTGGCTGTGTGGCCATGGCTACAGAAGATAAGCCCTTTCCACCTCACGAGGTCCCCAGAACCGCCGTGCTCCACAGCCAAGCCCTCTGAGGTGCTTCCAGCTCCGCTCTTCACTGCAGGGGCACTAGTTGTTTTAGTAATAGGGACTAACAGGAAGTAGCACGTCAGACTTTTACTGTTCCTTTGCTGTCTGGAAAGGAGGTGGAGGTGAGGTCATAGCAACAGCCTCCTCTAATGGGTAATTTTTGGAGAGACAACATGGAGAATAAGCAAATATCAGTCTAAACTGTGCCAGCCATTAGCCAGTGACTGGAGGGGCTGAAAGACCCTAAAGGCTTTTGGAACCACATTGTGAGGAAAATAATGACTGTGCTATGAAAATAAAGAGAATATTCCAGCTCTTGCACATTTCTGGCAGATTTTCATTCAGATGCAGAAGAAAAACAATTCTGCCTACCCTGAACTTCCTGAAAAAACCTCTGCTTCTTAGCACCTCCTGTGAACTTGCATCGCAAGGAGCCAAAGCGAACTCAGCATAAAAAGATTCAAATAGCTCCCATCATGATTAATTGAGACACCACATCCACGGGGGAAAATATGCCTCTCAGCCATTTCCCCTAGACTGTAAATACCTTGCATCTCCTCTTTAGCCCGCTGAGTATGTCTTTAGTGTTAACACATATTAATGGTTATAGGGCATTGGCATAATTTTTAATAAGGTGTAAGACCAGAGCAGTGCTAGAAAATCTACCTTGGAGACCCATGTCTGGGTTAACATAACTCTGGACTCTTCTGAGTGAACCCTCTGGGGATGGAAGATAAAGTGTCTTTGTTTTATTCTTTATGGAGAAAGCCCCTGGAAGATTGAATCCATCATTTTAGGACTAGTTGTAGCCTGTGAACTCCCCTTACCAATTTCTTCCTCAATTCATGTGAATTAAGCCTAAGCCCATGTAGTTCTAATGCTAGAATTTTTATTCTACAGTTTTTATTGAGAACATTACAGTGGATTTGCTGTATCTGACTGAATGAATCATTTTCAGATTTAGAGAAGTCTGTTTTGAAAGACCAGGGAAATAGCATGTCCAAAATGATATAGTTGTTGTTTAATTGAGGTCTAACTTCTTGCTACAACAACCAGAAGAAACTTGTGTTGCCAGGGCCTGCTAATATTGGTACTGCATGCTTTTGACAACATGAAAGGACTGGGCATAACTTTCATTAATTGAATTATCTTTTTCCTCATTGATATTTGGGACATTTTGGTAGCTGGGCTATTCCTTCCCTGTGCACACCTGAATACGGAAGTGATAAAACAACAGGTTGAACTTAAAGCACTGCAAATATAAGTATGAGGGTAAAATTTGCAAGCTAGGAATAAAAGGATAAGACTGATGAGGGTCTAATAAGAAGTCTCAGCCGCCTTTATGTGATCCATCCATATGCTCAAACACATTTGGGGTTTTTTGGGGGGTGGTGGGGGTTATTTTGGTTAAAAGATTCAGGAAATAAGATTCCTCCATGCAGTTTTAGTCATGAGCAGCTCCTCATTTGATGTCTGACTTTCAAACTATGCTGGGCAGATTTTCTTAAACTCCCGGGTTGCAAAGTATTTCCTGATAGGAGGGGTGTAACTCCCTCAGATGAATTTGTAAGTGGGAATGCTCACATCAGTAACTGAGGTTACTCCTTAAAATATCCTTTTCCAAAAAAATATTGCTGACTCCAAACTTGTCCATTGGAATATTTCCCAGAAAGTTAACAATATATGTCCAGAAACATAAATGAAATACAGTGTGTTTGATCGGGTGTTTTCAGAAAAGATTTATAGTAGCTGCTCTCCACTGCTTGTGGTGGTCTAATGTTTTACCTGATGGTGTTGCTTTTGGGAAGACAATAAAGCCAAAGCTGTTCATAAAGTGGAGGTTTCCCTTGTAGATTAACCTACTGCTTACCATGGGCAAAGGCTTCAGTTCTGGTACTTCTCAGATTGCTTAAGCCAAAATTTACAGTAAATGACCCAGAAACTCCTTTTCCTGCGGTTGACTATCCTGAACTGAGAACCACTCTGGGACCCAGCGTTGTTGAGACTGCGAAGTCCCCTCCCAAAAAATCCCAAAATGTCAGCCCTCCGTAACCATTTCAGGATAGACACTCACATAAATGGTGTAATCTGTTTTGAGATTAGAAATTAAGCCCCACCCTTTCCACAGGAAAAAAAAATCACAAGCTCTGTGGACTACAGGAAGCTTCTTGATGTAGGTTAGGGCTACTGTTTTGGGCAGAGATCTCAACAATGGAATTTCTGTCTGTAAAAAAGAAAAAGGATGAAAAAGTAGAGTCATATATTTAAAGTATTGTCATTTGTGCAATTGGATGGGCTGTACTAAAGGAGTTGAAGAGAATCATTAAGTTCAGCTGCTTGCTTTTATTATTTTCCATGAAAATAGTAAATAAAAAAATAATGGGAAACTCTGCCAGCTGTACATTTACAAAATGTTTGCAGTTAGTTTCGTGTCTCCCATGCCTTGATTCTGTAAAATCCTATTTCCAAAATTGTTTAAACCCTCATACCTTAAAATAAGAAGTACTAGTCAATTCAAGTATCTGACAAATAGCATGGATTCCTATTCCTGTTAAAAGTCACCCAGCTGGAATAAAAATGCCCCACCGCTTGCCAAATGAACACCATCACAGCCCAGAGATAAAATTGTAACTGAATACTCTCACAGGCACAATGAAACTGTCCTGAAATGCTCCCTGCTCACAGCAAGTTGGGTAAGTTACTTAGGTCTTAGTAGTCAATGTTAAATTTTCTGCTTCCAAGGTTGTTTTTTCACTCCTTGCTTCCTTGCCTTGGAGGTTTGTCTAATGCATTTCTCTGTTTGGGTATCATATGAAATCACACAATTCCTTAATAAGGAATTACTTCCTTGCTACCAAGAAATTGCACTTGACATTAGAGCAACCAGTCATCAAACACTAACCCATGGCATTTTGATTTATGGATCCCATAGGCTGTAATCAACTTGTTGCACATGGTGGCACTGGAATGCTGCCCCTTTTTAGAAGTAATAACTTCACCCATGGAAAGTCATTATGTCTATGGCAGCTCAGAGGTAGAAACTGGGAGGTCAAAGAGTATTGGAAAGACACCTCCAAAAAGGTCTCCACTTTTTCTTTCCCTTGAAAATGTTTTTGAAAGCCCATAAAATTGTGTGGCTTTTGCCAAATGACCTGTGAAATAACCATCCACAGCTGTGGTTGTAAGAAACATTACGTACCACTGCTGGCACTCACACTGACCTGACAAAATCTTTTTAATGTGAAATCATCGAGCCTTTGAAAAGATGAACCTGTGCATCATGAACGAGCATGACACACATTTTGGAGGAACAAAGGATCCCTGCCATCGACAGCAGCAACTATTGAAAATAAGGAATATAGAATAGACTTCTGGGAATGTATCTGAAATTGCAGATGATCTGCTTTGGGCATTACTCTGGCATAGCAACAGAAAGTCACATGCACAATATAGAAACTCTCTTGCTGGAAGAAACTCTGTATAGACACTCCGATCCAACTTATTCTGTGGAGAGGACCAAATTATAGTTTAAATTGTGGCTTGGTAGATTCTGATTTATATTTAGGACTCATTTATATCCCTTTTTGAATCAGAAGCTCAAGATGTGAATGAAAGGTTTATACAAATAGCAAGGCTGAATTGTGGAGGCTGTTTACTTAGTAAACTGTATTGTACCTCTTTTTTTGTTTGTTCATTGTGTCAGAACTATGAATGGGAGACTGTATCCCTTGGGAGGAGAGCTGATATTTTTGATGCTCTTTCCTCCTTTTTCTTTCTCTGTGTTTTTCCATTGTCTTTTTGATCTCTTCTCTTTGCAGCTTTCCTAATCAGCAGTGATGTGTTACAGGCTCCATGGTTGTTTCTTTGATGAAACTAATGCCATTGTCTGACACCGACCAGCTACATCAATGATAAATGTGAATGTTTGGCATGTTGTTGTCCAAGGTTCATGTTACCAGCTTGAAGACACGAGCAGAAAAATGGAGGAAGTTCAGCTGATCTGCTGGCCTCAGCTTATTTTTTGTTTGCCTCAAGAAAGTTACCTTCACGAATATATTTTGTTCTTTAAACCCTTCTAAAGCATGGACTATTAGATTCTGCAGTGCATTAAATGTGCCTAGCATGTCACACATAAGCACAGCACATGGTTCTACTTATTAACTTTATTAATAGAAGAGAGTGGAAAGCAAGCCTTGCGTACAACACCAATGCAGATGGCCACCCTCAGATGAATTCACTGCCAGGCTGTTACCAAGTACCTCACAACTGTTTGCTCTTGCGCTGCATGCTTGGGACTTGCTGGCAGTGATCTGAAGATGCTTTTCTGGTTTCCAGGTTTAAAACTGGAAATTGGTAGCTAATGTTTTCCTAGACATGTAATTAATCTGGGAGCTGCCTTTCTTCTAATTTCTTTTTTGCCAGTGTGTTTATCAGCTGGCAGAAAAATCTACTTGCTCACTGTTTGAGAGGTGGTAATGAATGCGTTATAAACTCCCCAAACTCAAATAGAGCTCAGAATGAGGGGCTCCTCACGTGGTGAGACAGCAGAAAGAGAGAAAGACAGAGATGCACAAACACCAATCTCTTTCCATGTTGTCTGCCTGCGACTTACAGGATCCCAGCCATGAGCTGGGATTCAAACCAGAGTTTTTAGAGGTTAACAGGCTAGGAAGGATGACCGGGTCCAGTTTTGCCTTCCAAATTGGGGGATGGTAAATTTGCAGAGGTTTGACTCAGAAACAGAGAACCTTTCTTTTATCTGGATCTTTCCTGAGAGCTGTGAAGCACAGCGCGCTTTCCTTTCTGATCCCTGGGGAGCACATGATAAGGAGCGTAGCCCCATGTGTCTCCCTGTCTCCCAAAGGCAGAGATGGAACAGCATGTCTCCTCTCTGACCTACCGCCTCCAAAAAAACTATGACTTTAGGAACTTTCTCCCATGCCGTCCTTGTTCTAGAGGGCAAATCCTGGAGGCCAGCCCCAGGAGCACAGTGCTCTGCGGGATGGTCTTGCTTCTTCACAGCAGCTTCTCTGGGAACAAAATAAAGCAGTGTAGCAGGTGTCCTTCTGTTAAAGTATCCATGGTAAGCGCAGAACTACTTTGAAGCAAACATACAGAAGGACTTAGTGATTGCTACAGCATAGTCACATGGAGGTGGTAATGCTTTCTCCATGCTTCTAGTTTGATGACAGTGATTTTTGGATACACACCAATTATTTCCGGTACTTGCAGGGTATCTCCCAAAGCAAGTTTACATATCAGCTCAGCTGGATTCAGTTGCCTCTGAAGCAGAAATCCTGTGTAGTCCTCACTAGTTGCTGGAGTAAAGTGGTTGTAAGCAAAATCTGGATAAAATTTTTTGAATCTGCTTTTCCTTTAACTGAGCCCTACATTCATTTAAAGGCATGTTATTTTGTTGGAAAGATATTGATGGATGTTCTCTCCTGGTATTTGTCTCTTGTTCTTCTCTTTCTCTCACCTCTTAAATTGGTATAATTTCTAGGTGGCTAGTGCTGGAAAGTGCTTAAATACAGGAATACTCCTATGTAAACACATGTGTGAGTAAATAATGACTACACAATTCTCACATCCAAAAAATAATCTAAATTATTTTTCTAAAATTATTAATCTAAATTAGGTTGTTGGAACCTAGAAGAGTCCAGGGCTCACAGTTTCAGCCATGAAGACAAAGCTGTTTCACTTCAGCTACTGACCTTCCCTCTTCTGGCCATCCTGGAGCTCTTTGGGAATCATCAAGTTCAGCCAGGACTGAGCCTCTCTCTTTTGCAGAGAAATCTCCATTAGTAGCTTTGGCACTATTTGTGTGCACGTTGCCAGTGTAGCATCCCTATTGTTGCCACTGTTGGCCAGGCTGGGCAGCGCAGGACAGAGTCCTTTGTGGCGGTAGTTGTGGTGGTGGCTTAGGAAATCACAACCTCTCTGAAGAACTGGTTTCAGACCTGGAGTCTGGCCCTTCCTCTGGGAGCTCTGGGCCATGCTCAGGGCCCCATCATAGCACCTTGCCCTGTGCTGTGTGGATGTAAAAAGCATTGGAGATTTTAGCCCTGCTGAGGATGGGTTTTGAAACATGCTTTGTTGATATAAATGTCAATAGGGAAGTAGCTGCTGCCATCCTGGTTTCTCACTGGTCATGGGTTATACTGCTGGTGATTTGTCTTCTCCCTCCCAAGCCAATTCTCTATCACTTCATAAGGTCAGTAATAAAGAGGTAAGTGAAGGATGCTTCATGCAAATCACCATATTTCTCATCAGATGAATCTGTGCTCTGTACTGGCCCATCTTAATCTGAGAGCTTGTTATTTTATAATATTTTTTAATAAGATATAGACTGGGAGTCTGGCACATGGCATGTCCCCCAATCCCTCTGTGTTTTGAGAGCAGGGCTGCTCCCCTTCTCTGAGGACTTGGCAGGTCATGCTGTGGTAGCCTCACCAAGCAGTGGGGACACTCCCTTGGTAGAAGAGTCCCAGTCCAGGTACTGCTTGTGCCTTCACCTACTGGCAGCTGAAAGCAAAATGACAGTTTATTTCTATTTGGAAAGTGCTTTGAGAAGCACTCAAAGTTGTATAGAAAATCAAACTACTCATTGCCATCAAGCAGCACATCCAATTTAATTGAAAATTTGCTGGATTATTACCAGAAAGACTGGCCAAATTATCAGATTCCTGGTTCGTGGGAAATTCTGACATTTGGTTTTGCTCTGATTTGGAACAAAACCAGTTATTTTGAAATTACCCACAAAAGAGAAGTTTATAGGGAAAAAATAGGAATAGGAAACAATGACGCATGGTATTTCCAAAATAAAATATGCTCCCCAGGACGTGCTTCTTTCCAGCCTTGCTGCTGCCTCTTACGGAGTGGCACATCGAGCCAAGGCTGGGGCTGGGAGCTTACAGTTTGGGACTGGTGACTTCAGCCAGGTCTCCCAGCACTACCAGGCTCCCAGTCCGGTGGCAGCGAGCCTACGAACCCTGTGTCCCAAGCAGCCCACCAGGCTAGCTGGTAGGAAGCCAGGCAGTTTTCCAGTGGAAAACTACCTGTGGTTTGATGTCGATTCATTGAAACAGATATGTTTCAACATGAAACTTTCTGGCTCTGACAAATCAGTGTTTTCCAGTGAAATGACATGTCGTCAGAAATCTCATGACTGGCTCTAATTGCCACTTTGATGACCAAAATCTTTATTGACCAGAGTCCCGTAACTTCCTGGCAATCACCAATTATCTTGAGCAGAAAACCAAACAAGAAAAAGCTTATTTTGTTTTGTACTCAATAACTGTGAAATTTGCAGGGCTGTTTCTGGGCAAGCACGTTATGAAGAAAGTTCCTGTCTTCAGGGCAGCAGTGCTGGGGACACACATGCATTCATTTCAACCTTATCACTGCTGCATTAGCTTCCAGCCACCCGAGAAGCACAGTGTTGTTACCTCTGAGGAGAAGACAATGGCCTCATTGCCCAATGAGGCACGTTGTCCAGGTCTAATTAGAAACAGGAACTTGCTCACTAGAGCCCTATTTATTCTTGTTCTTATAGCCCAAGATTTCAACAGTCTTTTTCATTGTTTTTATTATTATAACAGAGAAGGCTGTTTATTGAGTTTTCTACTATATGAGTGTTTGTATACACAGAGACTTCCCGCTCCTAATGAAACAGAGCCTCCTAAAACAATAATAAAAAATAATAATAACCTTACTCAAGAATGAAATAATTGTGGCCAGAATCATACTTCAGCGAAAATGTTCCCCCTTCTGAACATGCCGTCAGAGACTTTCTGTGGTCTGACAGTGGCCTCTCAGTCTCCATGGTGGGGAGAGGACTTCTCTCCTTAGGCAGCAGAGTGCCTGGGCCCTTGCTGGGACTGCTGTTGGATGGATTCTCTCCTCTGAGAGCTGAATTTCTCCCTTGCTCACCTCCATTTTGGTCAGCAGTGGGTGTGGGTGGGTGTGGCAGAGGCAGGCTGGTGGCAGTCATGGCCGGGCCCCCCTGCTTGGACTCTCGCAGCTCTGAGGAGCGGTGGTGCTGCAGAAGGAACACCGAATGGGAAGGACTATGGAGAGAATTGTATGGGTACAACCCAGATTTTGTTTCCAGAAACATGAAGTTTTTCCTCCTGATTTTTATCAGGGATCTAGAAACATGAACTCCCAGATATTTGCAAGCAACTGATACCTTTTCCTTCACCCAGATTTTGCTCTTCCAGTTTTCTTGCTTCCTTCCTTGCTTTCCAGATTAAAAACTGACTTCACCCTCAAATCTGAAACAATCCGTCTCCAGATCTGAGCTCACTGGATGAAAGTTGTGGCTCAGGAGAACATCTCAATCTTTTGCCAATACATCTAATGCCACTTTTCTGTTCCGGAAATGTTGGCATCTGCCAAGACTTCTTTCTAAACCTGTTCTTAAGAGTTGCAAATGTTCAGGGCTGAAGACCACTTGTTAGATACAGGTCAGTACTGAAAACATCTTGCAACCACATTATTTTCCAAGGAGCTCATCAAGACTAGAACAAAAGCAGCAAAATTCCTCTTAGAGTTCCCAGCAGTAGCCTCAGCATTTTGGCAAGGATATGTACAGACCACAGTAGCACAATGTAGCACTGTGTGAGGGCAGATTTGTTACTGGAATTAGTCTAATCACAGCAATAAAAGTGGTCAAGTCATTCTGCTTTGTAGTCATTCTGCTTCCAATACCCCAAATGTCTCTCACATGTCTGTAACATAGCTCAGTGTTCAAGGAGGTGTTGCTTCATCTAACCAACTTTTGTGTGGGTATGGGGTGAAGTGGTGATGCAGCTCCACCACTCCTATGCCTCCTCTGGAGTACCTGTTTCCCCAGTAGGAAGGCATCTGATTTATGCTTCTCTGTGACAGAGGTGATCCTTTGCTTGGTTTATTTTCATGCAAGGACTAGACCTAAACTAAATCTCACTGAAGCCAACTCCTGCTATTTTATCTTGAGGGGACTTTCCAGCAGCAGCTTCATCATCTTAGCATGGGTATGTACAGCTCATGGGACCATAACCAGCCTCGGGGCATAAAGCTAAGAGCTTTAGTCTTCTGGGCACAGATGGAGTCAAGAGACTGAATGAACCGTCCACTTCTTGGTGCATTATGTTCCATGTTCCATCTGCCTCTGTGTCAGAAGAGCCAGAAGAAAATCTTGTAAGACTATTTTCCTCAGACTGCTTCTGCAAGAGGGCATGGGGGAATGCAGAGGGGTATTTGTTGCTTGACCCCTTGCAGAGGTGTTCCTATGGGGGGGGGAGCCGGTGCGTAGTCTGTGTGAAGGTGCAGTGTTACTGACTGGTTGCATCCCAGTCTGAAAATAATTTCTGTTACATTTGTTTCTGATGCTTAGTTAGGAAGATGTGCTGCTGGTGAGAGACTTCCCAGACTACAGTAAAGTTTCATTTTTCTTTCATGCTCTGCTTATGTTGTGAGTGGCCCCTCAACTGGGCAATGGGTGTTGGCACAGACACACGAAGCGCCTTCCTTTCCCTTGACTGAAAGTCATAGGTGAGGCCAGGTGGGGAGGGAGGATTGATGAAGAGATGCGTGCAACATAGGGTGGTTCTTCCATCACACTGCTGGCCGCCATGCAGCTCGGTAGCCTTTCTCACACTTTGGGATATGATACATGACAGGACTTTGTCGGTTGGCCTCTTGCGCCTTCTGGGACGAAAAAGCAGCCCTCGGTGCCTGCGGTGAGCCACGACTCCTCTCTGAGGGACAAAGCCAGGCTTCCCTGGCATGTTGCAGTTGCGCACTTGGGTCCAACCTTTCATGAGCTCTGGGAGCTGGTAAGGACACTGATGTTCAATGGGCTGGTGGGCCCTCATCAGCAGCTCTGATAGGGAGCCAAAACCCTCTTGTAAACACCATAAATCCAGGTTTAGAATTTGCCCAGTCAAATCCCCATTTGGCTAATGCGTGAAAAGGTGGTTTCCTAACTCTAATGTGTTGATTATCACATCCACAAAAGCCCTGCTAAACTCCCACTGGGAAGAAACTAGGTACCTGAAAGCCCCTTGCAGATCTGGCCTTTACTGCCACGATTCAGTGGCAAAAAAAAAAAAAGTCCTATGGGATACGGTGCAAAGCAATGGTTGTCTTCTTGTGTTTAACTTTGAATGTTACTGCAAAACCGAATGAACCAGAAGTAACCCTTAAAAAAGGGTTGGTTTGGTTTCATTTAGGATTGCTTAAGATTGTTTAGGATTATAGTCTCTCTATCTATTTCTGTAGATAAAACTCCTGACAATAACAAGGTTGACTGGAAAGTAGAGTGCCTTCTAAGTATGTATATGCTGGGATTGATATATCTGTGTAATGGCTGACAGTTGTCCTCATTTCTGAAGACTAGAAGGATGTTGTATGTTACATCAGCTGTGTACAGTCAGTTGGTTGCATTGTCCAGCACTGTTATTAATCCAGGCCAAAATGTGCTGAAGAGAACCTAAAAACTCCTGTGTATTTACATGAGCTTTGGGTTAGGGTGCACATGGCAGGTTTTTTTTGACATCTCACTAAGTAGCTTTCAGAAGACTGTGTGGGAGTGAAGTCTACGTTGATATCATTGTCAAAGGTGGATCTGATCTCTGGGACTGTGGGGTCCATCCCCACCAGGCTGTTATGGTAAAATCGTAAAATGGTAAGATCGTTCCGAGCCTTGGTAAAATCGTTCCGAGCCTTGTTTCCCTCCTGTGCTAGGCATGGTGGCATGCAGCCTGGCACCACCACCCATGGGCAGGAAGGGACCTGCGTCTGCCATCAGTGGGGTCCCCACCATCTAAAGAGCCTTTAAGCCACACCACCTCTGTGCGGGCTCCCCCATCCAGGAGTTTTAGGTAGCTGTGGAAGGGGGGTCTGGCTTCTATATCTTCTCCTGAATGGGCTCTGAGGGCAATGGTGTTTATGTGGATACACCTAAAACTGGTCCCCAGTGATCAAAACAAGTATTGCGCTCTGCTCTGACATTATGCTAGTGCCCCATGTGCCATGGGAAATGAAGGTCGTGTGTTGGCTTTAAATTAAAGGCTTCTCAGATGGGGTCAATACATGGTGTGGGATGTCAGATTTGTTTAGTTTTCTCCAATAAAACAATCCTTTTTCTTTTTAATCTGGAAAAGCCATCCATAATGAGTTGCAGGATTGTGCTATATGTCTTGTGAAAACAAAACAGGCCTTTAAAGAGGGATTCACTGACAAGCGCTGAAAGTCTTGGGTTCACTCTATGGAAACAGACTGATTCTCTGCTCAAAAGTTAATTGGTATAAATGATAGAGGAACCAGCCTCTTTCCTTGGCCTTATATTTCCAAATATCTCCTGGAGCCAAATCAAGACACTGCACAATGGGTGTTTAAACACACTTGTCCCTATTTCCCCCCTTGCTAGAAGCAATGTCTGGAATACAGATTGTAAATCAGGTCCTACGGTGATTGATCCATGTGCCAGCAAGTGAAGCATAAAAATAGCAGTATGGTTGAAAGGACATAAAAAAAGGGAAAACAGACCATTATTATTTCTGAGCTCAAGGAAAAGAGCAGTTCAATCTTACATGCCAGCCAAGTCTGAGTAGCCCTGGCCTGTCTAAAAACTGCTTTTCTCCCTCCTCCGCAGCTGTGTGCCCCCTTGTAAACAAGGAGCCGACCCCATTTTCTGGCCTGTGAACCTGGCACCCAGAGGTCTGATTCCTTTCAGGAACTTCTCTCAAACCTCTTTGTGTGCTCTAAATCAATTCCTGCGTTTCTCTGACTGTGAAATAACGTATTGGTAGGGCAAATTGCATCTTTGCTCTCTCTGATGCCTTCATAAAAGCTGCTGACATGCTGGCCATATGTTTGAAACACTTTTCCCCCCTTATCTTCTGCTGGGGGGAACATTTCTGTGGATTGCATAGTATTACTAGATGTAGAAAATTCATAGCTTAACTATCTGACAACTTAATTGGGAGTCAGAAGGTTCTGTCCTGTTAATGTTTAAATAACAAGAACTGCTGCTCCAGCAGGAAAGAGCTACAATAGAATAGCAATATTTTCATTAAAATAAGAAGGTGAAAATAGAGATAGGAAGGGAAAATCTGCTGCTAACTCATTTTGTCATTAAGTAAAGTAAAATAGTGATTAATAATAAGCATCTCAGTATCTTAAATCTCTTGCAGGACTCATCTATCCACTATTATCGTATCAAAAAGGAGCACTGTGTAGAACTGAAACAACAAGAAAGGCTCTTCAGACTCAAAGTGTCTTTAAATATTGTCCATATACTTAAAATAATCTTCAGGTATGGATGGGCAAAAGTAGTAATTAAATAGTTTGGTAACCATTACTGTCTGCACGGAGCGTAGCTGTTTCTTTCCCAGGAGACAGTTTCACCATTTCCCTTCTTTTGTTGCATATGCCTGGAAAACCCTAGCAGACCTCCTCGCCACCGTAACACGCACATGTGCCTGCACGCACGCACGCACATACACAGTCTATTTTATATATTTACAAACTACAAAGTATTGAGGGATTTGTTGTCACAGGGTTCTGTTGTTACTCACGTGGCTCCAGTGCCGTTGAGCTCACCATTAAAAAAAATCCTTCTGTTTCTGAGTATGACCCAGACCTCATTTAACTGCAGACATCAGCAAGCTCTCTGATCTGCCTCTTCCTTTATGCTGCTTCAGAAGCTCAGAAAGATTCTGTTGATTCTTAAAGGAATCAAGTAAGAATTCCCACTCCTGTGATTTGATGATTTCTTAAGATGTCTACTTTCCCCACATCTGTGTGGTACCTGCTAGTCCTTCTCTAACTGCTCCAAGACTGATTTGGCCTTCTGTCTTTCACTGCAAAGACATTTTTGTGCTGTGTCTTGAATGTTGTCACCACCAATACTTCCTTGCCAGAATTTTTGATCACTTCTTATTCTTGGAAACATGCATTAGTACTCAAAAAGACCTAATAATGGTTTGTGTTGTGCCCTCGGTTTCTCAGCAAAAACTTGTCTTGAATGACTTGAAAATTTCTGCTGAAAGTATGATGGTTATGTCCAGCTATATATCTCTGAATATTGAGATCGTGTCATTTTCAATGTACTACTCTAGAGGTATTTTCTAATGACTATGCTCTTACTTCTCTGCATGTGGTTTGGCTCCAGGATAAGACTGAATGCGTCCTCTTTGGCCAGAACATCTGTGGTAGAAGTGACATTGTCTACCAGGCAGTAAAGGAGCTTTTTCTTGGCTTAGTCTGTTTTGCCATGCATGTGCTTTAATTAAGCCAGTCTCCATATTAATTAAAATAATCCTCAGCAAGGCCAAAATTAAGGCAATTATAAAATACATCAAAATGTTAGTACCCAAGCCTTTGTACATGCCTATCAGCATTAGTATAATAAACTCAAAGTCTTGAGTAACATACTACTCAAAGCATGACAAAAATCTACAGTATTCTTACAGGCTTCTTCATTTGCTGAAAACATGGGTCTTTTCTGACACATTTAACTTCAAAGAAGTTTTAATGTGGTGTGGACAATTAGTTCGATTTAGGAGCGGCTTGCTTCAGTTTATTTTAAACCCATTCAGCCTTGGGGCTGAGATACTTGGTCACATGAAAGCCATTCAATAAGCTGTCTTTCAGTGACTGAGTCTGCAGTGAGGCTGAGTCAAGTTGAAAGAGGATTAGGCCTGCCTTTGCTCTGCAGTACGCAAACCCATTTTGATAGTACACCAGCTTGCCTCTTGAAGGGAAAGAGAGAGGTAAGACTGTGTGTCTAAAGGCACTGCAATATGCCTTTGCTGTGGTCCAGGTTAAGAGATAACTGTTCCCTGCATTCCTGTAGCCTGCTCCATTGCCGTCCCACCCCTCACCTTGCAGTCTGTGTTACTTGTTCTCTCATTGCTCTTAAATATGTCCTGTAAAATGATGTGATCTGGCCATGGCTTCCCCCTCAACACACACTTTTAATCCACCTCAAATGATCAGCAGCTGGAGCCTGCACCTTGTATTAACCCCTTGCTGTAAACCTTTTGGTCACTGTTTCATGCAGCCATTTGTGGATTATCTAGCTCAGACCTTAATTTCAATAGATGCAGCTTTATTAAGCTGTCAAGCCCAGGTAGTAAGGTTACTTTCTTACCACATCCAAGCAACCAGTATCTTGGTGTCAGGACTTAGCTTATCCAGGGATCATTTTGACAGCTGAAGCAATAACCTGAATAGACTCAAATGGCAGCTAAACCTTCTGTTTATGATTTTTTTCTTCATTGATACAATATTTTTCCTTTCCATGCTGATGCAAGTCCATCTATCACATTTAGTTTTTGTCAAAGGCAAGCAGCTGATGTGAGCTAAGGAGTTATGAAAAATCTAAGGTTTCATGAGACACCCAAGGACTGGTGAGCAGATTTATGGGTAACAAAAAATGAGACGTCTGCAGATGCCAAGGAAGAAAATACAAGCCTGACAGTATTTATCTGAGTGCTTCAGATTGGTCACTGTACCAAGGACAGACCAACTGCAGAAGAAAGCAAAGGATGTAGGAACAAGTTGGAGAAATGAAAACAGGCCTGAAAACAGGAGGGAATTTGCAGGGTTTGGAGAGTTCTTGGACTGGTTGACGTAGTCTCTGTTTACTGCAAGGCACAAGAGGGAGTAGGGGGCCACTGCAGGATTCCTCCATCAGATACAAGGTAGTTGGAGGTCAGGGGAGAGAAGAAGATCCCATGGGGATCCGGATGCTCCAGAGCTGTCAGGAGCTTGCAGCTGAGACATCAGCCTGTCAGCTAAGCTGCTAAGAAGCACCATTCCTCACAGCAGTCAATTTACTATTTCCATAGACTAACTATAGATTATTACATCCTGTTTAAAAGGAAGATTTAAGGCTCCTTGAGGCAAATCCTACAAAGGGGAAATCGCTACCCTCCATCTCTTTCCTTGCACCCTGCTACAGGGCTTGTCCCAGGCGGCTGTGTTGGCTGCTGTGACCCGTGCAGATAGCACCACAGCACTGACAGTTTTCCCAGAAGCTCCAGTAGCAGACGTGAAAGTGGTTCCTAGATGGACAAAACACAGGTGCTTTATATATAGTTTTGTTTGCTAGCCATCCAGGCCTGCACTGCCCCCTTCCCCTGGCACACAGTCCAGCAGAGCACAGCAAGATGCATGCTCTTGTTGAGCTCTAAAGACTTAATTACTACAAGCCCCAGTCTGGGGAGAGCAGGCCAAATTGGGAGTTGAATTAAACAGCTATACCTTCAGCTTTCCTCAAGCTCAATCAGTGAAGAGACTCAAACTCTCATTTAATGACAGGTCTGTGATTTCCACCACTTCTCTTTTAGCTTGCTATGAATCACTGAGATTGCAGAATTGAGGTAAATTGATGTAGCTCACTCTCTGAGCTGCTGGGACAGCAAGAGTTAAGCAACTGAGCTGGAAATCTCATGAGATCAGGCTTTTCTAGTGGGAAGATTTCCCATACTTCCTGCTTTTTGATGTGCTGGAAATACTTTATGCTCGGCCTTTCTTGTGGTATCTTGGCACCACTTCTGTAAATAGTTGAAGGGACACCATCAACATAACAATCATGCTTCTGTCTAAAATGTTTTCATTATTCCAAGTCATGACTAAAAGAGAAAGAGATTAAGGTCCCTTTCGTTCAGGCACTTAAGGATGAACCAGCTTTCTTAAGTGTCGGTCAGATCACGCCCTAGAAGATTTAGGGTTTGAATTTAGGACTGTGTTGGCTTTGCTGACAGTGCTGGTAGAGGAAGTTTTGACAACTTGTTCCTATCTCCACCACAGTTTGCTGCCCCTTTGTTTGTACTGTTACAGCTCTGTTAAGTGGCTGCCCAGTCAACCTGGTCGCTTGCAGGATTTGTATTAGAAGTATTTACCTCGTTTTCTTTCTTTCTTTTTTTTTTTTGTTTTTGTTTTAGAGAGAGAGTTATTTTTAATCAGAACAATTTCATCACCCTGGTTTTAGAGTGGGACTCCAGCATCTGCCTTTTGGGCTGAACTGAGGGGATTGGTAAGGTGGGGCAGGATGAAGGACTCCAGGTGGGAAGCTCAGAGACCTGCAGACAAAAGTGCTTGGTGCTGCTGGCTGATACTTTGCCCGTCTTTGGACTTTGCACTGAAAGCCCAAAGGCAGGTGCATATATACTCATCATGGATTCTCTCAACTCACAGGCCTAAAGACTGAAATGATTTTTCTGCTCTCTGCTGTGAGATGATCCTGTTGTGTTGCACAGTCCACCTGCATGTATGGCCTGGTATTAGTTGTGTGGTCTTTAGGCAGTAGCATTTCTTATTACCTTCATTGTATTTTCAGTAACCACTGAAATGATGCCAACTGCAGGGCCACCAAACAACTATGAAAGTCCTGAGAGTTTCCAATGAGAATATGGATTTAGTAACTAAGGTAGAAAAAGGTTCCAGTCATAAAACTAGTGTTCAGAGCTGAACTGAAACTTAGCCAAAGTTCAAGGCTGTTTGGAGCCAGTGCATTAGTTGGGCATTATCTTTAGTCAAAAACCAGTCTTGGAGTTGCTTGAGGTTTATAAGCATAGAAGCAGGTCTGTGCTAGTGAGCACATGCTTCTGATTGATTGATAGAAACACTGACACTGGGATGACATTTCTAGATGCACTGGCATGCTTGTGGGGTATGCTGCTGAGGAAAACTTGTGCACAAACTGCTTTTAAGTTATGAAATGTATTCTCAGAATGTGTAAAGTGTGCAAACAACTGTTCTCAAAAGTTCACGTGCCATGTCCTCTTTTCGCTTGTACCTCCTATCCCTTTGATTTCCTCAGCATGCTGCACATGCCCTCTCTTGCAGGGGAGACGCAGACCCTCCATGTGCCACACTCTAGTGGGAGTGACAAGACTCATTCTTCCAGGGCTGCCTAATTACTGCTCCAGAAGGTACAGTACAGGAGTGGATTAGGACCCTTCAGAAGTCAGGAAGCCTCTAATTTATTGTCCTTTCGAATAAACAGCTTTAGCTTTTCATTTCTCCACTTACATTAATCATTCATGTCATGGGCCACTTGGAGAACTGCAACTACAGGGCTGCCTGTAATGTTGACTGCTTCACTTGGAGCTCTGCTTGTCCAAGTTTCCTTTCCCACTGTTTCTATGAAGCCTACAGGAGGTGAACCAACTAAGATATTTACTTATTTCACTCCATAACCAAAGCCATGTCGTGCACCAGCCATGAGGGAGAGGAGACTGAGGAAGCAATAAACATCATCTTACTGATGCTGCCTCTAGTTCTTCTTCCCACCTTTTTACTAAAGTCTTCTTAACCCTCTGCTTCCTCATGTCTTATAACACTTCTAAAGAATTTTAGGAGACTTAGAATATTTTATCATATTTGTTTTTCAAGCTGTTAGCAAATTTGCAAGCACCGTGATCAATATTAACAAAAATCAGTCAAGGGGGATGAGCTTCTCTCAAACATGTACTCCCTTCTCAGTTCTTGTCAATTTTTGGACTTTAAGTATATTTGTTTTAATTTTTTTCTTTATTTAATAAAAACTTGAAAGAGCATAATTTTTCAAAACATGACATCTTATTGAACAACGGACAGGACCAGAGAAGCCCCATCATCCTTGAACACAGGGTCATTTTAGCCTATGTAGAGAAATTATCAGTCTAACACTTCTGTGATGTAAATCTGAAACACTCTGGTTTTGAGTGATATTTTAATCTGAATGCAAACTGAGATCAGTTTAGCCTCAGGTCTTGTGTCCAGTATATTTTTCACTGGCCTGGAGGACAGGAATCTGGAAGCAGGAGTTGGTTCCTCTGCATTGTATTCGCATTTTTATGACTGGAGCTCTTTCTGCCTTAACTCTCATTTTCATCTTCTTATGTGTAAAACCTCTAGCAAGCAGCTGAGTTTCTTAGTTTATTGAGCTATAAAACGTGTTTGATGATGTTTGCCTATTCCTGGTGTACTGAGATGTCTGGAGGGGCAGAACTCTTCCAAAGCAAAGCAAATGAAGCAGTAAGGCAAGCAGGACATGGGACAAACACTGAATTTTAAACAATAAATACATAACCAAATAGAAAATAAGGAATTCTTAATGACCAAGGAGGTTTTAATGAGCAAGAAGGTCTTGCAGGAATCTGCTCACTGACCAACGCTGTTTAATATTCCTACTGCAGATCTGGTATATCAGAGACTGATGCCTTGGAAGTGCTTTTATGTGATTAAGTTAAAAGTTTTATGTCTAGGAGTAGAGAAATTAGGTCATTTTTATATGATGTGAGATATATACTAGAGAACAGTGATTCTGAAAAAAGTTCTGGGTATGATGTAGTAGCTAAAAGGAACTGTTATGATTCTGAGGTATCCATCAGGGGTAGGACGTTATTAGTATTCACAATGCCTCCGCCAAAGTAGCACATTCCACCTTCATCTTTCTTTTTTCAAAAGCATATTGTCAAATTTTAGAAAAAGTGTTTTTGAGCCTTCAATTTAAGTTCTAAAATGAAAGATTTAAAGAATCCAGATTTTATAGTTTATTTATGAGAAGAAGTTGAGAATTTAAGAAATGGTGTGGTTACAGTCTGTAAGTATTTGCATATGGAGAATGCATTCAGTAACAGTGGGCTTTTTTAACTGATGAGACAGCAGCACAGCATTCAGGAGCTGAAGGATGATGTAGAGGAATCCAAGGTGTAAACAGTAGGTAGCTGTTTTACCAGCTTTACATTTCTAAACAAAGAAAAAATATCATCTTAAGACATGGATTGTCATTCAATCAACATTTTTTAGCTCCTGTAAAGGAATTATTTCATGATATTACATGGGAGATTTTTGTTGATGAGTAGATGCTTAAATGAAATGATCATAATGATTCTTTTTGGCCTCAGTTGTAAAAGTATGAGCATTCCTTAAAAAATCAGCACTTTTTTCCATCGGTGATTGGAACAATCTGAAGTTGCCAAAAGAAGTTAAGCTTTTTTTTCAGGATATTAATGGTTAACTCAGTACACAAAACTTCTGTCTCTTTCTCTAATTTCCTTTTATTATATAGCTCTTTATAGAAAGAAGGCTTTCCTCAGAATGCATCTATCCAAATGACTCTCTGTTATACGATGCTGTATTTTTAATCCCACAGCATATGGAAAGCATTCCCTTGTACTGAAGAGATATCGTTTTATAAAGCTGAGATTTCACTTGCTCTGCTGACTCAGAGTCAAAGGAATATCCCTTTTGGGCTTCCAGTGAGTGACAGAACAAAGCAGACTTCCATGTGCATACATTGAAGATATGCTAGATACATGTATGTTTGCGATTAGTAGCTGGAAGTCCTGACCTCTAAGTTCCCTGATTGACTAGGATGCATTTCTCCCTACCGCAGAGGGCCAGCAGAAGACCTATGCACAATTTAAGCTTCACTTCGATGCAGTTTTCAGTACTTCCATGGGACGTGGGTGGGCAGCAGGTTTCACTCACTGGAAACATTTAAATTTCAGTTTGGAAACAATTTTACTAACCAATGAATTATTTTCTTTTAAGCTTTTACACACCAAGGAACATTGTCACATAATTCCATTACTGAATCCAGCAAATTTTTGTTAAATTACAACGTCTCTCTTAGGAAGATATTAAATAATGATTTAAAGACTTAAAGGTATGACAAATTTACCACTTCCCTTAATGTCTTATTCCAATACATAATTGCCTCCATTTATTTCCACTTTGAATTTTAGATTTATCTTCTAGCTATTGAACGTTAATGCACTTTGCTGCTAGCTTGAAGTCCTAAGACTCATCACAATTTGAACATGTGACAGAGATAAAATAGCTCAAAAGTAAAAAAGTTAATAATAAGCTATGTATCTCTCTTAATACTAGTAAAATTGTTTGTCAAATCTTCACACCTTGTACGTCACAGTGAGTGTCTGAGCTGAAGAGAGAAATGCCATTTCTCTGAAGTTGGTGGCTCCCTTAAACACTGGGTTTATTTGGCTTTCTGTATTGCACATTGTGATTACCCATCAACAGGAATGCCAGAGGCTCTTGCAGTTTAGCAGGGGCAGCCCAGGACATGACTTTCATCTTGTTGAAACAAATAGTAATATCAATGTTCTTACAACCCTCTGAAATAGGTTAGAGACTTTGAGGTGAATATTTAATGACTTGGCTGTGTGTGGGCAATGCAAACACAGGCTGCAGCAAACGAGTTTTCCAGCCTTTTCTTCAAGGTGTCCTATGCAGGACTGAAGGTTGCAAGCAATTTGCTCGTTATTAGACCGGAGTCACCAGACCGGGGCCTCTTCACGTTGACTCGCAAACCCCTTTCATGCTTATCAGCGTACAGCTGGATTTCCTCTGCTTTATCACACTACCACTTTTCCTGTATGGCTCTCAGCTTTGTTTGGAGTTCTCTGGGCTTGCTATTATATGCAGTTCTCTTTGATGCCGATGATAGATCTTGCAATTGTGCTCTGTGAAAGGTACACCTCTCCTGAGGTGTTGTATAATTGCAGGATCACTCTTATCTCATCAATCTTAATGTTTTCTAATTTTTTTGCCCTGGGGTCTTGTTTGAGGCACAGCATAAGATATCTCTGAAGATTTCCAAACTGTTTTGTTGAAATTCTTTAGAGCTTTTCACGTTGAGCTTTTAATAAAGCAAATCTTTGAGGATGAACATCTACTCAGTGAGCAGTTTCCCTTACGGTAGGTTGTTTTGTAAATGAAGGAAGTATTTTATTCATTAGCGGAAGAACTTTTAATTGTACTTGTTATGATAAGGAGAGGACTCGGGACAGTTTGACATGAATAAAACTTTTCCTCTTACATCAAGGTTTCTGCTAGGCTATTCCATATAGTCATTGTCTCCTTCTGAAGTGGCAAGCTTGAAATGTGTACTCCCTACTGACTGAAATGTTGAGAAAACTGTCCAACATATCAGCTATACACTGCTCTGTAATCTTATGAATAATTTCAGATTGATTGATTCCAGTCTCTTGTTTTGCCTCACTTCTGACAGCAGTATTTCTTTTCTTCGCTGAATATTAAATGCCTTCCACATGTACTTTATAGTTAACTGATTTTGTATTGTCACTTTGAATTATCTACAAATCAAGATAAACAATTTCTTTAAGCTGAGCCACTTTTACCATTTATTTTTTCAAAGTTGTTTTGAATTCCTGCTTTAATTGATATATTTTTGTCTTCTTTTCTCTTCATTTCCTCTTGCTTCCCAAGATATGTTGCTGCTCTAACATATCTGCCTGCCTGTTGTTATAGCAGGGAACTATAGCAGAAGGAAACTTGGCAGCAGTCATGGAATAAGCTGGTGCCTAGACAAGCTCATGAATAGATATCGTATCTAGGAATGGAGAAAGGAGGCCTGCTGCACTACCCTCCGGATCTGACAAAGATGTAGGTTTGAGATCTTTGCACAACAAGTGGAAGAAGAGAGTACTTAGCAGCAGGACTGCCATTTTTCAAAAGGTATGGCCCAGTCTGAGATAGATAACTTCAGCCTCTTTAAAAGCCCTCTTTTTTGGAATAAAACTGTAAATGGTGTACATCTTCAGATAGCACTCACAGATTTTAAAGGACAGGTTTGAAAGGGAGGGTAAGAATTAGGACTATTGGAAGGCATATGGTATGCTGGTGGGAGAGAGGTTGCACACAACCTGGGGTTATACCCATGAAAATATGGTGCTTACGGAGTTTATTCTGCTAAATGTTATTAAGGAAGCTCAGAGAGAAGTTTAACTGCTCACAGGAGTAAGACAGTGTCCCCATCCTTAGGTGTGGATGCCAGTGTGGATATCCAAGTGAGAAATACGCAGAGACACCAAGGCTGGCTCTAGAAATGAAGGTAGCATTGCAGGAAGAGTGTCATGGTCCATCTTTTCTTGGGTGAGAAACAAAATGCATTGATATAACCTGTCTTAGCTCTTAATCATTTTTCCCCCACCCTCCTGGATAGAGACAAATACTCACTATGAATTACTTAGCCCAAGTTAATTAACAGAAAACAGATACAGCTCTCATATTGCCCAGCAGCAATAGCTAGTGGCACCGGGACTGCTATATGCCAGAAAAGGTCTACGAAGAAATGCTATATCTCTTTTTTTAGGGAATGCATAGCTCCCAACAGGCATGTGCAGTGACAAGGAATATCTGGTTCTGTGCTTTCCGGCAACAAAATGCACAGACCGTAGCATAAGTGGCTGCTAACCATGAAGACCAGACAGGGCTGCAGTCCTCTTACACATCGAAAGAGAATGCTGGGACCTCAGTTTCAGAAGATCAGATTTCACAACATCCCTATTTTTTGAGCACTCACTAATTACTGGAATTAACAATCAGAAAGTTAACCAAATGAACCCTGTGGGTAGGCAAACCCAGGCAATTTTACTTTGTGTATTATCGTCTGGGTCATATCACTAGATCATATGCAGAGAAGAGAAAGGGAAATTTAATCTACAACTTGGCTTTCACACCCTTTGGCAACATATTAAAGTGAACAATCTGTATAAGTATATTCTATAATTTCAAGCTCCCTGGATGTGACAGACACTTCATGCACAACGTTTGCTTTCAGCATCATTTTTTACAGTTTCTAAACCAAACTCAATTGCACATTTCATCTTGTTTAACTGGTATAACCTTCAAAGGCATGGAACAAAATACCCCCCTTGGGCTGCTGCTCTGAGCTGTGGCACTAAGCACTCACCTAACTGCACTTTGTAAAATATTGACCATTGAAAGTATTCCCTTCCTCCTCCATAATCTTTCAAAGGTCAGTGTAGACCTTCACATCCAAACACAGCTAACCTGGAGGACCAAATGCATTACTTACTGTCATGTGAATAGAGCTGCAGTCAATATCTGGTTAATATTTGCCGTATGATATGCAATGTGGGATATACTTCTGTGATAGCTGAGAGCTAACAAGACTATTTACAGAGCAGAGGGGGTTAAGTGTGCCACTCTTTTTCCCTTTTCTCTCTGCTAAGAGGGCTGTGTTTGCACTCACTGAAATCAAGACATGGTATGACCTCAGCTGTCAGGGATTAGTTGAGTTTTTATTTGTTTTTGATGGGTGAATACAGACAAAGATAAACCATCTAGTCTCAAGTGGATGGAAAATAGAGACGTGGGTCCTGTGCACTGTAGTAGTTACATGTCACTGCCCAAAATCGCAGGTAGTGAAGGGAGAGGTAATGAGGGGGGGTAGTTTCGCCCTCGACTTTTAAGGTGTCAAGTTGCTTTGTACAAGACAGGTATGTACGCACACCAAAACTCCTCTGAGATATCTGGCATCAAAACACTTTAAAGAACATGAAGCTGGCCGTAAGTGTTTGGCTGAAGAATGGTTTGTGGGTGGCAGGTCTGGCAAACCTGGGGCAAACGCTGCAGCCGTGTGTTACCCCACGCAGTTACCCAGGGAGTCTGGGAGAGGCCAGGGCTGCTCACAGTCATCCTCTAACATGGTGCAATGGTTGCTGTATATATTATACATGAGCAACGGTGGGCATGGGTCTGGTGATGTGTCACGTGAACACTTCGGTATGAGCTCTTTGAAGTACAGAAATCAGACCAGCAGTTGCAGGAGGCACCCTTGGAAGTGAAAAAATAATTTAAAAAAAGATCAGTCTCCATGCTGAAGAAGTGCTGCACAGCAGGCTGGGAACCGCCCAGTGTCGGCTCCAAGGTGTGTTTGACAAGTGGACTGATCCAGTGCGATTCCCAATGTCCTGAACTTTTCATAGCAACTTTTTCCTCTGTTCTCAAAGTGTAGTTTGAGCGCGGGGCTTATACCCATTGGTCTCATTTTTGCAGTGATCAGAGGTAAAGAACTCGATCACAGGGCACAAGTAGCAACGTTTTCCATTTCTAGTGGAGGAATAAGCAACCAATTTTAAAGAAATGTGGTAAAAGCAGATATTTCAGCACTTGTGAAATGGTGGTGTTTTCTGCCAAGAAATCAACAGAGAGGGAGGATTTCTGTTTTGTATAAAACTGTCCTGATTTGAAAGGATTTTTTAAAATCTCATGACTTTTCAGTGACTCCTTTCTCTGTAATTGAGACAGAAGAGTAATTCAATCAGAAGATGATGTCGGTTGGTTTAATACACAGGTTATGGTTTCAGAGAAGTATTTACTTCCCTACACACTGGACATCTGGAAACATTCCCCTGCCACATTTTATTAGAACATTGAAATCACCTCGTTAAATGATATGGAGAGATTTAGAAAGCAGGGTAATTGTTGGGAGATCAATCACAGATTAAACTTCCCATGCCATTTTAATATGTTCCCATTTACCGCCACAGACACTCATTCTGACCATTGACTATGCCATTTAAATGGTTTTCATCACAGACTTCCAGGTTTTCTGAGCCTTCTCCTGGTGAAATGACCCCTGCAGCATTTTCCTGTCTTTGTTGTTGAGCGAACGAGCTGATAAGCAACGAAGCACACATGCCAAATTACTATTTTAGTACCAACTCTTGCTTTTCTTTTAAAGCTAAAATAGTAGAACTGGGGCTGGACAGAAAATCTCAGCTGTTTATTCACATCTATTCTCTCAAATCCCCAAGCAGAGCTTTATTCATCACAGTATGCCGCAGAACAGATGAAATGGGGAGTCTACTGTTGTGCCCAGGGGAGATTTGAGGTGGATAAGATGGAGTACCCAGGCGGTTTGGAGGCTGAAGGTGGGTGAGCATTCAGGGAGGAAGAGGAGGCAGTGGGGAGAGCTGCGGTGCCTTCCGCCTGTGATGGTGAAGGCGTGCGTAGATGCTGAGCCGGCATGTAAGGTCTCAGAGCAAGAGCCTTTTGAAGGAGGAATAGCACTGTCGACACAGGGGTTGGGGGAATGAACCTGCCCTGAGCCTGTAGAGGATGCAGCCGGTGGAAAATAGCAGCTGCATCAGTGGGGATAGGCACTGGGTGTGCGATGCTGCTGCATGGGGCACTAAATTTTAGCAGACAGGTTGGAAATGAGGCTAAGGCTCAGTCAGGGAAAAAAATCCTGAGGGAGCTGCCTCTTTGCCAGGGGCATGTATTGTGGTGCTCAGCGAGTGTCTGTGCAGTCAAGGGAGCTGGTGAGATCCTACAGGCTCAGGAAGCTTCAGTAAGTGTCAGAAATGAATGACAAGGAGCATCTCACCTGGGGGAAGAGCACAAAAGGGAAGCTCAAACAGTGCACAAATCTCTGGTAGAGAGGAGTAAATGGTTTGGGCTTTCATCGGTGGCATAATTCAACACCTGAGAGGTACCCACGTGGTGACCGATGTGTTAGTGGGAAGGAGACCATCAGTGCAAAGGGGAAGTTTCTGGGAGGTTTTGAGCAGCATTATTGATAAAGACTTCTGAGAAAGAAAAATTACAAACCAAGAACCTCAATTGGACTGGCACAAGTGTTGCAAAGGTGATGGGACAGAGTTGGCGCATCTGAAAAAAGCATGTTTTCTGTGAGGAGAGGAAAATATTCCAAATCTGTGCCCTATATCAACTTTTTTTACCTTCTTTGCAGAGAGAACCAAGGGAATATAGTGCCCATAAGCTGGACTTGGGGTCTATGGCAAAGTTTTTTACTTCAAAAGTCTATGCAATTGATATACCTACATAATTGTATAACCTTTATGCTCTTTTCATGCAAACTTGTGTATTGGAAAGAACCATTCATCAGGTTAATTTTTATTCGCATTTTAATCCCTGTTTCTGTCCCGCTCCAAACTAACAGTGTGTGTTTTTGTCCCTCCCTTTAACAACTGTAAATAGAAAGCAGACGGGAAGTCAGGGGTGTTGACAAAAAGCAGGAAGAGGAGAAGAAAAAGCCCCAAGAAAACGATAGGCACACATGGCACATTCTGATCTCACTGTAATGAGGAGGCTTGTAAAGACTTGCGTTTGTGGGTCATTTCCCCCTGCCATATGAGGTGTTTGTTTTACTTCCTAAACAAGGATCACAGCGGTCCCATTTTAGGCAAATAGACTGTGGATACATTTTCATAACTGAACTGGAATGACTTTAAAAGTGTGTAACAGCTCTCACTGCTTTTAATTTCTGTTAGACATGGCTTTTTAAATGTTGTGTGACTATTGACAGCCCTGGAAGGTAGTCTCAGGTCACTTTTCCCTTGCTTTGATTCAGGCAGTCAAAAGAGATACAGCTCTTTTCCATGTCCAGCTAGCAGCTGTGGAGTTTCTCTCTCTCTCTGTGAATGCATTTTACTCCAGTTTCTGGTGTTTCTGCCTGGCTGTGCTCTGTCAGCTGTCATCTCAGCATCATTCTGAGGTGCTCAGCCACCGATACTGCCCACACGTTGGCTTGCTCTGGGTGCAAGGAGATTGGCTTGCCTGGCACGGAAACTGAGATGGATGGCAAGAATCCAGTACGAGCTCAGGCTCTGCCCCTTATGGACAACTCAGTTGTAACCGACTTGACCCACACATAGAGCAAAAGTAAATCTGCACTTGGGCATGGTATACGAAGAGAGCAGAGACATGGCCTCTGTTGTTTCACCCCCATGCAAGAGCCCCAGACACCTGTGGGGGTGGCCACACAGTGGCCTCTTCTAGGAATGAAAGACCAGCTCTTACCTGTCTAGTTAAATGTGATCTAGGACCCTCCACCCAAATTGTGTGGAGAGCATTAAAAGTGCCTTTTAACGTTCTCTGTTATTGACTGCCCTCTGATGTTACTCTCGATATTTGGAAAGTCAACATTTGTGTTTCTGCTCCTTTTGTCTTTGTGGAAATGAAAAATGTTTTACTGCTCTTGCAAAATGACATGCTTCAGATGTACTTTGGTAATATTTTGTCAGAGTTTTGTGAGCCCTCTTGCCTTTTTCCAGGGACCTTAAGCTTACTGACTAAGATAATTTTGCTTCCACTTCAAGACCTCAGGCTAAATCCAGCTAAGGCAAATGCATACTTATTTCTACAAAATGCTCCATGAGTGCTTCCAGCTTCTCCTGAAAACAAAATACCTTGACAGCTTCGCTGCATCCCTAATCTCACACCTGCCCATTCCCACCCCAAGATTGCTACTGTGCTCCCGTGTGCTGGCTCGATCCCCTTCCTTCCTGGAGAGCATCTCACCTGGCTTCGTCCCCCAGACCCACCTGGGCTCCCTGCCGCGGGGCAGTAGCCCCTCTGTCCAGCCCCAGAGCATTCATTGTCATGGTAAATCAACAGCTTGTAAATCTCAAGCACATGTAAATCTCACCCATGTGCAAATCCTTCTGCTTTGGGGAAATTCCCAGGACCCAGGCAGTGTCAATCCTCTTGGCTTCAAGGCTCCCTCACCCATGGTTTGAAGGCTGCTGACAGCAGGAACTCACAGCAGCAGGGTATCATGCTGCTTACTGCCTGGGAATTTGATGTAACCTAAGCAATTTGGGACATGAGAGTCGTATTCTGCCAGCTGAGGTCATCCTCTGCTTTTGGTCTCACATTAACTTTGCTCTTGCACCCTCTGGGGTTTGTTTTGAGTTTCATATGCACCCTCCTCTGAAAACAGTAAGCTTTGACCATCATCCAGCCAAAGCCCAAACCTCCCTTGTCCTCAGGCCTGAAGGACCGGGCTGGGGGGAGGGTGACGGGCAGGGACGGAGGGAACGGGGACCAGGCTGATCTCCTTTTCTATGAGAGGGGACCAGCTGGAGCAAAGCCGACCTGAGTGCTTCTGAAAGCCTCCTGCTGCCCTCCCCACTTCCAGAAGCCCCCTCTGCTCTCAGGAGGGGGAAACAGCTCTTGGGGCAGCTTTTCTCCAGGCTAGGGGGAGCTGGAGGCCATGCAGTCAGGAAGGACTTTAATGCAATCAGGCTGGGGCTGGGGAGACTGGACCTCTGCATGCAACCTGCCTCCCTGTCTTCCCACAGTTAAATCATGGTATTAAGCAACACCAGAAATACGCCAGCCGGTGAACAGGGACTGGGAGTTAGTGCTGGTTTCTAGCCCCAGCTTAGCCCCGACCTGTTTTGTGATGCTGGGAGACCCAACCCCTGCCCCGTGTGCCTATTTTCCCCTCTTATTCCTCACAGTTTTCCCAGGTTAGTCCTTGTTTTGCTGGGCACAGTGACAAAACCCAGAGGGCCTATGGTCCTGGCAGGGGGTCTGTCATTTCCCAGGCAGCATTGAAAAGATGGAGGCTAATGGTGGGACCTGAGCAGGTCCTGTCCGCAGCTGGGACTGCGCTCCTGCTATTGCCAGCTGAGGAAAGCCACACTGTGTCAGTGAAAACACTACTGCAGATGGCTCCAATAGCACAACACAGGGACAGACTACTGGAGAAAAGGGTGATGCCCAGTTTCGGGTCACAGTTGTTGTAAGGGGTGCCCTGGCAGTGCTTCTGGTTTGAAAACCCAGGTTGCCGTAGCGGGTGCTTTTCATCCGAGCTTTCAGAGACATCACGTCAGTTAGGTTTTGTAAATATTTCAACAGCGTTTTGAAGTTCCAGTGAAAACAGAGAAAACCTTTGATGTCTACAGACCCTTTATCCCACCGTACACCTAACCCCATGCTTTCCAGCAACGTTGTTTAGTCCGTGTTCACTGAGGCCAAAGGGATGTAAGGTGCAAAATCTTGGGCCCGCTGAAGTCAACAGCAAACTTTTCCCTGGTTACAGTGAGGACAGGCTCAGGCTGAAGTAAGTCAAATAAATCAATTTTAGTTTCTCTGTTTCTCTCTCTCTCATTGAAAAACCCCAGAATTCTGACCAGAAAATCAAAGCCTCTTTTGTTGAAAAAAACCCAAAAGTTTGGGAAAAAGTTTGATTCCAGCAGATATACTAGTATATATGCATGATTTCTAGTCTGTTTTCCTCTCTATTTTTTCTCTCCTACCCTATCTTTTTCCTTCCCTATGTTTCCTAGTATTTTGTCAGTGTTTTGTTTATGAGTAGGTTTTTCTTTTTTTGTTTTAATCACTAGGATGGATTTTAATTTTCTTTCCTTTTTCTCCTTTTTCTTTTAAATTGCCTTTATCTTCCCATCCCCATTTCTCTTCCTTTTTCTCCTAGTTCTGCCTTTCTGTGTGGGAGCTCACCCTTATCCCCAATTTAGTGTGATAACAGGAAAAAAACCCCTTGTTTTCAGAAGCTCCTGTCTGTCTCAGGACAAGCAGTACACTAGGCTGGCTCCTGACAAAACATAGCCCTTTTGTTTGGCATGTGCTGGCTCACCTTGGTTCAATGAAACGGCTTTGTTTTGGGTGTAGATAGTACGTTGGGGCTGCCTGGCAGGTGCATCTTACAGCCAGTGTCACCCAGCAGTAAATTCTGTAATTACAGGTCATGGAGGTGGACCTATCCTTTGATGTGACTTTTTCTGTTGTTGCAAGCGGATACAATTCGACTGAGATATCAAATGCAGATAGCAGTAAAAATTTAATTAACAAATCAAAGCTTTTATCTGGGGTTTTAGAACTCAAGCCAACAGGTTTCTTCAATCTGAAGAAATCACAGACAGAGATGGAGGGGCGAAAGCAGTGCCTTTGTAGTGTATACAGCTTAAGACCTTTTTTATGATGCTTGCAAAGATCAAGCTTTTTTAGCTGTTACTTTTCCCTTTGGAGAAGCTTTTAGATCTTCCCCAAAAGCAAGGATATTGTTCATTGTATGCTTAAATTTCATCATTTTAACTCCGCAGCGTGCACGCGCTTTCTCTCATGATGCTGCGGACTACCTAGCAGAAGAAGGTGGAGCGTGCTTGCACTTGCCTCCCTGCAGTTGGGGCCGCACAGAGTGCCCCAGCACTCCGAATTCATGTGCTGGCTTATTCCTCTTGTGGTGAGCCAGCCAGTGGTGGTATCAGTGGCCTGACCTGTGGGACGTAACATTTCTTCCATGATTTACTTACCGTCTTAACAATGGAAGCCTGACTGAAATGAGGCTGAAACTTGGCTCTTAGCTTCTTCATCTGTAAGTGGAGAAGAAGCTCTTTGCTTTCAGCACTTTCTAGGGATGCTGTCATGATCAAAGCAGCTAGGTCCACATGCTGACTGCCTTAGTCACACCACTCATTCTGCTGGTAACTGGGAGTTGGGAGAGCAGCAGTCTGCCTGTTATGTGTTGCGTGTGCAATTACTGCTGCCTGTCAACTGAAAGAAATGCTAATGTGCAAGGAAATAATAAAAAAAAATCCACACACCCAGTGCCACCTTTGCTAGAAGCCACGTGTCAGAGCACCCCAAAAGCACATAATGAGAGACATATGGATAACCAGAGGAGGTTGCACTCTCTATCTCAATACATACAACTGTCTTGCATTTATGGGTCAGCTGTTCCTCAGAAATTATTTCCGAGGATGTTTACAGGCCAAAGTTATAAAATGCTGCAGAAAAGATTAAAAAGGAATACTGTGAACAAAAGAAAAATTATCATCTCAGGTGTTCACCATGATACTATGTATTTGACTTTTCAAGACTGAGAAGTGCTTCAGATGAATGCACGCTATCCTGCAGAGACCACAGACTGATCTGTGAGTCTGTGGAGGTGAGTTGTCATATATGCACTACTCGTGTCTTTCTCAGTGCACCTGGGATTGGCGCAGGCGTTTCTGCAAGTGTGCACACAGAGATCCTAGTTCAGGAAACATATACCGGTATCAGAGACCACTTAGGAAAGCCTTAAGTACAGAAGCACTTAATCATGGTCTCAAGGACCTTCCTGAAATGAAGCCAAAGAACCTGAGTCAAAGACCTCTGGAATCAATGCAGCACCATGAACTCGTGCTTACGCAAATGTATGTTTAGAGGGGCCAGCCTAGAATTTTAATGTACAGCTTTGGATTTCTGAGCTGACTTCTAGTGGGACTACTGAAATAAAATCCTATTGAGCATGATGAAAAGGCACAAGGGTCCTAGTGAATTTATAGTGCCAGGCATTTATAGTACAGTTACCCAATTCTAAAGTATAAACTGGCAAGCTACCACTGTTGCAAAAGCATCAAAAGCTTCCCAAAGCTGTAGCAGGAGTCAAAAGTGAAAGAAAGAAAGAAAGAAAGAAAGAAAGAAAGAAAGAAAGAAAGAAAGAAAGAAAGAAAGAAAGAAAGAAAGAAAGAAAGAAAGAAAGAAAGAAAGAAAAAAGGAAGATTTGCTATCCTTGTGTTTAAAGCACACAAATTAACTTCCTGACATTTGCATCACTAATTTTGGTGCTTTGATGGAAGTACTCTGTTACCATTCTTTAAAGCCCCAGATATCACCTCACAGGGCTAAGAAAAAAGGAGGAAAGACTTCAAAGTGAATAATTACCTGTTGATGATGTATTATATTTAAAGACTCTGGCTGTGGATTAAAGCTAGTTCTAGGGTTGTTAATAGCCTGCAGTAAACAACTAACGAATCAAAGAAAAGGAGAGAAAAGCAGCTATAGTTGAAGGACATTCCCATCAATACCAAAGGCCAGAGTTGAAGTGTTAAGTGTAACACAATAAAATACAGTAATTTCACACTAGAGTGTATAAGAATTTAGAAAAATGGTCACAGGTGAATTATTAGGGATTGTCCTTTGAGCTTTGTTCTCAAAGCACTTTGATGCCATGCACAGTACCAGGTTTTCCACCCCTCTGTTTTTTTATGCAGTTTATCTGCAATTTTTATGTGGTATAATGAGGAGAATAGATTTGGATGTGAAGAGCTATACCTACAGCAGTGGTGGAAACAGTGTGCTTCCAGAGAGGAGAAATAAAAACTCAAAGGAGGAGGCACAGAGCAGGAAATGGAAAGAAAACAGCTGAAAACAGTGCAGAATAAACTGGATGTCTACAGGGATCTTTCTGGTTTTGAACTATTGAGAATCTTGATAAAATAGGAAAGCAGGAGATTTAAAGGGGTGGTTGTGGGAAAGGATCTCAAGATACTTTGGCTAAGTAGATGACAGCAGTGCTTCAATCTGTGGTCCTTCAATCATGGCCCATCTTCCCACCAGAGCAACACCTTTTAAGCTACTGGCAGTCCTCACATGAGCAAGGGTGGAGGGCCCTCATTTTGTACAAAATGGAGCCCTAATCTGAGAAGCTTTAAAAGAGGCAGTGATATTTTTATTTAAATGTGTGGGAATTGAGGTCATTTGTGAATCCTGAACTTTTCAGGGGAATATACTTTTTCTCTTTCGAAATTGTTTTGGGAGAAATATAACACAGTGAAACACTGCAAGCTTGTGGTCCATTAGGCTGATATATATGGCATGGTGCTAAATGACTTGTCACCTCATGTCAGAATTAAGCTTTTAAGGCTCCTAGATCTTCTCATGGTTCATACATGGGGTTTAGGAACTGACTGAAAATAACGGAAAGCAAAGTGTGGAAGATAGATACACATGCACTGAAGAGCTAGTGGGTATTTCCAATGAAAGTGATTATTTTTAAGGCTTAAGAATCAATATATTTCAATTAAAAAAAAACCCCAAACCCACAACAAACCACTATTGGAGAAAGCTAATGATGCCCTAGGAGTGACCTACAGATAATCCCTGTGTTTCTGCACTTTGTGGTGTATTGGGGTAACAGTGCAGCTTTCTGAGGTAAGCAGGAAAACCAGACTGGCAATTCAGCAACCACCACATCCAGTCTGCAGCATGTCTGAATCATGAGCTTTAAGTTAAGGCCAGCAGAAATTTGTACTCAGTAGATTTCAAGGAAGAGCACCTGCATTGAAAAAACATGTTCCATTCACCTTGCTCTATGGAAGTAAGGTCCATGGGCTCCAGGTCTGTGTGAGAAAGTCACCCCAGGATCCCCATCCCCAGCAGGAGGGATGGTGTGTGCCAGGAGCTCCCCCTTAATCACAGGATGCAATCTGGTAGGAATCAATTACTTTTTAAGAACGAAGACTGTTTCTTTTCAACCAGAATAAGCCACTATTTCAGCACTGGGACCTGCTCAGCCATTCTTCATGGCATCACTCTCACTGAGCGAGGACTCATCAGTCGGCTCTCATCTCAGGGAAAGGATTGCTAATGTACATCTGAAAACAAAACTCAGCCTAAAACACGCGTCTTTGAAGTGGCAAGAAGGATGTGAGAAACAGGGAGAGAATGAGCCAACTTGTAAAAAGGCTGA
This sequence comes from Ciconia boyciana, assembly GCF_034638445.1. Taxonomy (NCBI): domain Eukaryota; kingdom Metazoa; phylum Chordata; class Aves; order Ciconiiformes; family Ciconiidae; genus Ciconia; species Ciconia boyciana. Next base: position 57,461,625 of record NC_132935.1, read on the forward strand.
AAAGGGCGGTGGTACATGTGCCTGCTGGGGGCCAGGTTTCCCTCATGACATGTAGGATCGCTGGTGAGTGTCTGCTCCTCTCCATGGAGATGATTGCTGAGGGACCTAGCACCCTTGTATTTTATCAATACCATCACTGGCTTATATCCTCAAGGCAAATGTTCATTGTATGATAACTACAGGATTAAACAGAGGATGAAAGTGTCCCAACTTCATTTTGTGTATCCGTCTTTCCCTACCAAATGCTGGGATTCATGTCATCTGCTATTCACTGCCTTGGAGATAGGTGTCCTGCTTCGGGCTGCAGCCCCATGGGAAGCAGTGAGCCAGTTTGGCATCCCATCACCACTGGAGGAAGAGAGTCTCTTCCCCCCACCCCACCCCATCATCCCCCATCTTCCTTGCTGTCTCCTGGCTGTCAGGTCCTGCTGCTTACCTTGTGCGAGCTCATAGGACCCTACTTCAGATGATTTAATTAAAAAAATCAGCAGACGACTAACCCATCAAAAGACTAAAACTGGCTCAGGGAAGTGTCTGACAAGCATGGAGCTGCCCCAAGGGAGGTTGGGGCAGCACCAGGAAGTTCCCTGAAAGGATGGAAGAGCATGAGAGAAGGGAAAGACAGATGAGACCTGCCTTTTTCCACGTGCATGAGCTGTGAAACAACACCCAAAGGCATTTGTCTGAGTTTCCTTAGAGTCTCTGAAGAGAGCTAGGCAGTTCGAGCTGTCGAAGCTGAGCTGCCCTCTAGGAGTTTCTATAGAGGGAGACTGAACGATGAATGTGCACTAGAAACCAAACTTTTGGAAGCTTAAAGTTAAATGAGGTAAAGCCCAACCATAATCCTTAGCACTTCAGGTAAATGTTCATCATTATCCCTGTATTCACTGTTTCCCAAATACTTGAAATCTCTGTGCTTCCCCTCCCCATGAATGACAGTACTCAACCCACCTGTATCCTGCTCCCACAGTGCTAACGCCATCTCCAAGCTATGTGCTTTCTCACAGTGGGATTTCACAGTCTGGGAGATATTTGGCTGTCCTGTTGGCCTTCGATGAATGAAATATCCATGAAATGCCTGATAAGGCCAAATGGGAATCACATAAAGTAAATGCAGTGATTCCTGCTCCAGAGCAGCTGTCCCAGACTCTCCACCAGCTCACCCTGAAATCAGTGGTTTGATTATGGCTGGGCCACATTTTTCACACTTGTGTCCTTTGCACCAATGAGAGTTATATAGATGAGAGGTCTATCTGCACCCTTGGCTATTGGAAATGTCCCATCAAAGTACCAAGGGCTTGAGGGTGGCTTTGCTGGGGATAGGTGGGCAGAAGCTAGCAGCCAGAGTGTATCCTGCATTGGCACTGCCTGCTGCACTGCTGTGCTTTTTAGAGAAGGCAAGGGGGCCACAGGGCCCCCTGTCCTGTCTCTATCAGTGTGGTGCCCATCTATATTGGCATGTATATGTTGAGGGAAAAGCTAGGCAGATATTTCATATGTGTTTCTTCACTTCTTTCCTGCCTCAGACACATACCATGCACGTATGCAGCACCTGTCTGTCTAGAGTTCTTTAGTGGACCATACATATTATTGCAATAAGCTGGCCATTTCCATGTTCTATCTTATCCCTGTTGGCCACAGTTTTTGCTGCTTGGTCTGAGGATTGCATCTTGCTGAGTGTTTTGTGATTGACTCCCAGATCTCTGCAAAGTCTCAGACTCGGTTTGCCAAAGCTCGCTGTTTTAGTGCCTTATTTGTACTGTAGCAATGCCCGGAGGCCCCTTTGTGCGGAGCAGCGTCTGTGGCTGGTACACACGCAGCTGTTTGTCCTACGGTCCGAAACACACTCTCACAGCCCTGTCCCTGCCTCTCCGGCGCACAATGTTCTCAGCCATCATTAAAGCTTAATATGTTCCATTTGGCACCGTCGTGAGAAAGCTATCTTGTTTGGGGAAAAATGTATTATTAAGCCCAAAGCAAAGATGCAGGCACTTTTTGGTGATGGTGTTGATTATTCACAAAATGCCATTCCCAAGTTGCTTTGTTTGCCAAGTGTGGGACATATGTTAGTAATTGACAATGCGCAACGTGGATCTCTTCTATAAATGGCTGTTTCAAAACACAATTAGTAATAAAATAAGGGGGCCAAGAGGTTCCCCGGAAGATCTAATGCTGCACCTCTTTTAAAACTGTTATCGCTAGCAGGCAAGACTTGTTCTCCCTCCTTCTCTTCCAGATTGCTTTTGTTCCTGTAAAACCTCAGGCCTGTTCCCCATTTTTGCTTATGTTGCAACTTAGGGGTTTTTTTCTCCTTCAGGAGACAGCTAGTTGAAATCTATGTCTTTTGTTTCTTAATACACTTTCCACTAGCATTTGTGCTAGCCTTAGTTGAACAGCTCCAGTAATGACATACAATGATTTTCAAGGACCTGAAGGAGGAAATAGTTCTATGAAACTTACTTCATTGCTCCTATGGACTCTTTATCTCTTCATTTTAGTTACATTGCATATGGACATAAAGTATCATAGTCAGAAGCCTGAATTTGCTGTCATGTCACCGCTGCTTTAATGTGAAGGCATTAATTCAGATGGCATAATTTCTGAACACATTGGTGGGGTTGGAATAAATCTTAACATATCAGCCCCAAGAGATTTACAGCAGAAGGGTTTGAACGTGCAAATATTTATGCAGGTGTGCAGGCTTGCTGAGTCTATTGTTGCCACAGACCTGTTTGCCCAAGGAAGTTATTGGTCTGTAGTGATGGAGGTAGAAATGGGCTTTGAAGAGACCTAAATACCACTGGATAATGAATGGTAAGGACAATACAATGCACATAAAGAGAAAGGTGCCACCTGTATGAGGCACGCTTGGAAATGGCACTGTCAGGTTTGGCTGATATTTGGAGAGGCACGATTATTTGGCTGTGTGGGTGGCTGGTCACATATTTTTTCATGCAGGATACTATGGGTTTGAGTGTGATTGGGATATAATGATGTGTAGGTGGATGCTGGAAGTCCAGTCTTCTGGTGACCTGGCCTAGTCCGTCAGCTAGCAAGGAGAAGAAGAGAAGGAGGTGCAGATGACTGACGCAAAGTTATACCTGCCCTTTATGATTATTGGTGTCTTTCTTTCATGTCTTACTGGACTCCTCGTTGCTGTGGGACACTTGTGTAATAGAAGAACTGGTTTACATCTTTGCGTGTTCTTTCCAATGCAACACTAGCTGCTGTGATCCACCCCCAGTAAATATTAGCTAACTATTGCAATATGTTCTGTGTGGGGTGTAGCCTAAAGCAGAAGTTGATGCAAAATACCACATCCCACTTCCCAAGCAACAGCCATGGCCAAATTGTTCCACGCTTTACATGGAGTAGCAGCCCAAAGAGCACCAAGGTCAGCAGGAATCGTTCCACTGACTTCAAAAAGCTTTGGCTCAAGCCACCCAAGACAATGTTAGGCACTGATTTTCCCCCAAAGGTGAACATGGTTTAGGAAACATTTCTGAGAGCCTGACCTCTCTCTTTTATCCAGTGTGGCCAGGAATGGTCCCAAACCAGAGATGTCCTGGCTCAGGAGAGGTGGTGCTGCTTGGCTGGGAATGGGGCCAAACCTTTGGCTTTTTCCCTTTGTCTGAAGTTTCTCAGCCTCCAGGGTGTGAAGTTTTCCCTGGCCCTTGGGTAGGAGAATGCAGGTTAGTCTTTCCATGTGGAGTCAGTATTTGTTGAACTGCTTTTCCAGTTTGGATTGGTTGTTTTCCCATTAAAGGAGGAAAGAGAGGTAAATTAGGTCAGTTTTTGGAAGGAGGTGGAATTGAATTATTGTTCTTATCTACTTCATATCTATGTAAGCCCTGTGTATGGGTTCTTGTGCGTCAAATGAAGTAAAAAACATAAATAGAAGGTCTGATTCCTGCTTCTCTGAACCCAAAATTTTAATGATAATGGATTTAAATTCAGCTGTTTGACTCATAATTTATGTACTTTGTATAAGGATGGTACAGCCTGACAGCATCACTGTCTGGTAAGAAGTCAGAGTAAATGTTCTAGCAGGGCTCAGGCACCATGACCACTATTGTAAAAAAAACCAACACAAAAACCAACCAACCAACCAAAAAAACGCCAGAAGTAAAAGCATCTCATGAAAACCAAGGAATTACCTTGATGACCCCAGGGCCGAGCCATTACTTTTCAGCTCAGGGTTAAAACTTCCTATTGTACACTTTCAGGACACAAAAGAATGCAATGGTAAGTTAGAGAGGTTAGATAAAGTTAAGTAACTTCCTCTATTTTTATTTTCAGCTCTCCCAACTATAATCTATTAAATTACGTCTTGGTAACACAGAGCCAGTAACAGTGATTGCAACCCTCTAGCTCACAGGTGATGGGTAACAACAAGTCAGGGGCCGAGCTCTTCCTCTCTCCCCCGCTGTTGCTGCCGCATGAGCTATGACTATCCAGGGAGCAGCAGGAGAAAGATGGAGAGGTAGCACTGGGCCATGCAGAGGAGGGGGATCAGGCATGACAAAGTTAATCATCACCGCCCATTAACTGATTTCTCCTATACATTGTTCTTTCCAGTGGGAGCCAGAGACAATAATATTACATTATTGCTGACAGTAACGCCTGTGTTGGGATATATGCTTTGCTGACAGGAGCTGAAATCTTTGAGGTATTTGCCATTGGAAGCTCGGTCCCATACCTCCTGGTTTGTTTATTATTTGCAGCTCTGCTGCCTCGGTGTCTTGGCCATCTGGCTTGTGTGGAAAGGGGTGTGGAAGAGCAGTGTGAGGCTGGCTCAGGCCTTGAGGGGTCGTTACCATGTCCCCAGTCATACACTTGACACTGACATACTGAGTGATTTAGGACCAGACACTTGTTGTCTTTGCCTCCATTTCCCTTTCTGTGAAATGTTGATGATGGTGCTTACTTCACAAACTGCATGAAGCTGTGCAGTTGCCAAGCTCTCTATGAGGCAACACATGACATCAATTAACTGTGTTGTACAGGCCCAATATTGAGAAAGGAAAAGGTTGTTTTGTCATTGTGGCACTGAGAATATTATGTTTCTCCATCCGTCTTGAACAGCTAGCCTTGTAGGGGACAAGTGAGAATCAGTTGTGTGCTTTACCTTTCTGTGTTCAGATACAGAAACAGCATGTAAATATGATGACAGTCAGCATTTATCATCTGAGGTATTGAAAGATTAAAATATTGTGTGCTTTTATTGGTTGTCTTTGCTCTGGCTCCGGTATCTGACATTTTACTTTGCTTGCTTAATGGACTTGTAATAAAAACAGAGCTAAAAATAAACTAATAATTCTCTTAGTTTGTTTTCTTAGTGCTCACACTCTTTCCCCATTACTTCTTGTTCTTCTCCAAATTTCTGTGAATTATACACTAAGGATCAACTTCTGCTTCAGTTTGAAGTAAATTGCAAATTTCCCATAGACTTTAACAGAAACAAAAGAAGCCTCCATGCCTCATCACCTCACCAAAGCTTTTTAAAGATGAAGATGCTGAGTTCCTTAGAGGAGATGCTTTGGACTCTTCAGACTATGAGTTGATTCACTAAATACTCACTTCACGCACATGAGAAAGGGGAAAAAAACACTTGACTCTCTCTTTCATGTTACTTGAACAGCAAAAAGTGCCTCATTTGTTTGTGATTTACCCTGATTAAACCATGGTCTTATGGATTACTATGTATTTTTCTCAATAGAAGAAAAGCATACAGGGTAATTTTGGCAGTAGATTATTACTATCCTAGTTCCACCAGTATAATCATAGCCAAAAAATTTGCAGCATGGGATGGTTTCTTTTTTTAGCATTTTGGAGATGTCAGATACCTATTTTTTGCACAGCCTACTGTGTGGCCTTGAATCAAGTCTATAGCTGCATTACATTTGATATGGGTTGCTAGAAATTAAGACCTTGACAACATTCATAGCTTTTGCAGGGTGGGGTGAAGGTATGAAATCTCCTCATTATAAAAGAGCCAAATCACATTACTGGAGAGGATCACATTACTGGACTTCAGGCACTTGATGAATCTCTGGCCTTGTGTTTGCTTCATGATTGCCTCCAAGATGTGGAAGTGGAAACAGATTCAAGTGCTGTGAGGGCCCAAATTTCAAAAGATCAGGCTTTTGCGTGATGGAGTGCATGGCCAGCAATGCAGGAGGAAAAGGACCTGTTGGAAAGCCCATGGTTGTATCTTTCTTAACTCATGAAATAATCACTGTAGCTTCCTTTCTCAGTTGTTTCCTTGTGATTCATTGATTCTCCTGCACCCAGGCTCAGAGATTTCACAGTTCCTGGCAGCCCACCAGACTCTGAGGGAAGAAGGACCATATGTGTGATGAAAAGGGTGAAAGCTTTATGCAATCAGCTCTATTTTCTCTTCCTTGTACAGGTGCTTGCTTATCAGTGTAGTTTTCCTGAAAGATCAAAAATAAAGTCTTCCTGGCTTTGGAGCAGTGAAAAATAGTTTTTATTGCAGAAATGTGATACTGTAGGTGTTAATGCAAGTCCCATTATTTTGGTTCCTTGATATAAAAGAATGGTGCAGCTGCCTTGCCATATTTAATACTGCATTGTTACCTATATTGTGCAAAGGCTTCAGTACAAAGTGAGCTTAACAAGTAACAATGACATCACACCAATAGCAATAATCCAAAATAAACTACCTCTTCTCCCTTCCTTTGTTTGCCTTTGCATTTCGCTTCCAGGTGAACTATGAAATGCTCTAGGCCATGCATTTTTCCGAGGTGACTGCAATTCTTCAGTAGCAAGCATCTCTGCCCTTTAGCTGTGAACCACATGGTGCTCCAAACAAGATAGCAAACCATTAGGAATGTCAGCTGTGTCCCACCCTACTGGGAATTTCAGATTTTTCTGAAGACAAAAATATTTCCCTTGGCTGATACTCTGTAATAGTAAATAATAATAATAATTATGCTGGGCTTTTAAAATGTGTTTTTCTAACCTTGGAGTCTGAACGCTGTATATCACATACTTTAAACCGAGTCTGCTTTTGTTTGAAAAGGTTTGTATTACCCTTAAGACTTAGGAAAAGCCATAACCCAAAGGAAAATGGATTCTCAGCCAATGCAATCCAGAATTCCTTGGCTTTATTGGGGTGGATGATCAGTCTTGTTTTCCTCAGCCCACCTATTTGACCATTACAGTATGGGCAGATAGGGTGTTAGCACCTTTTAAGAAATAATCACCTGGCTATCAATAATCCAAATTATTCAAGCTGAGCTGTTTTACTTTGCACTGCAGTGAATGAAGGTACCATGGCTTTGTAACTCTAGCATGTTTTTCAAGCAGATACCTGAAGATGCATATTCAGTAGCTTTGAACCTGTTGGGTCACTGTCTTTTTGCTCTTTTCTTTTCTCTTTTCTCTGTTCTATTTGTTCTTTTTTAGTTTCATCTTTTTTCCTCTTTCTTTTATTTTTTCTTGTTTCTTCTTTCTGCTTTCTTCCTTCTTCCTCCTGTTTTTTTTTCACTGTATTATTGTGGTTTTGTGTTTTTCAAGGTTATCTATCTGGAAGCAAAACAAACACTGGCTTGCTTTCTTTCAAAGGAGATTTTGGTTGAGGTAATAATAATACATTTGTGGTGAGCAGCAAGGGGCCATCTGTTCACTGCTGAAAAAAATATTCACAAAGTAAGCATATCAGTGAAGTGCACCAAAAAGAACAAAGCAAAGCCTCCCAGAGTGCTTCTCTCAAGGCTATTATTTAAAGCTTTTGGGTTGCTTCAACCCACATGGCTTCGAACAGAGTTTCTGAGGACGTCAGGATTAAAGCTGCCCACTGTTTTACCTGAGTGCCAGCCTACTCTCCCACTTCCTCAGCTACTGGTCTGCAGGCAAGCAGATACAGACCAACATTATATCACACGTGCAGGGACTCCAGCATACTGAGAGGGCCCTGGACTTGCACAGGTCCACCAGACCTCTCATATTCACATCTGCCGTTAAATCAAAGGGAAATATTGCCTGAATGGCCTCTCCACAAGCTCTGCATATTGATTATTTACAAGACGTGCTTGCTTCCAGTGTTAGGTGATTAAACCTTTTGGTGCAATTGCCCTCTCTGCATGAACATGTATGGGCAGGGACCCTAGGGAAAGAGTTCCTTGTGTTTTCATTTCTTCTGCTTGGCAAGTGAGGGTTGCCTTTTGACAGAAGAACTGGGAAACTCAGCCCCTTCTCCAGCCTCCTAATGCTATGGCTAAGGCACCAAAGCGATCCGGGAGAAACATGATGAAGGCAGCAAGAGCCATGCCTGCTCTGTGTCTCAGGAAGGTCCACATTCAGGGTGTCTCCCCGTTGGTGCCTGCGTTGCAGTTCCTGGACCTGCAATGACTCTGCCACACTGAGGTGGGACTTGCCACCTCTCACACGTGCCAGCTGCAGTGGAAGAGGATGAGATGGGAAGACCTGACTGAGTCTGCTCAAGTTATTTCAGAAGCTGCAGTCTCTGTAATGCTGCTCAGGCTCTTCAACTGCAGCCTGCAGCCTGCTTATCACTGCACTGACAGGCATTTTGATCCTGAGCCAGTGACACTGCAACAAATTTGGGATGTTAGGTGTGAGCTTGTCTGTTCCAGTCAGCTTAGAAGGTCCTGATCCCCTCATCGCAAGACATATGCAGGGCAGCTGGAAAAAGTTCAGAGATAGGCAACAAAGATGATCAAAGGCACAGAATGGCTCTGTATGAAGGATGACTAAGCTGGGAATTTTTCGTTTGGAAAGGAGGTAATGGAGGAGGAGGTGATGGATTTACAAAAATGAGTGGCATGGAGAGAATGAGTAGATTGATTTTTTACTCTTTTCCAGTACAAGAGGTGGGAGGCATCAGATGAAGCTAGGGCTCCAAACAAAATACCTTCTCAGGCAGCTGACCTGTGGATCTCCTTGCCAAAGGATGGTGTGGGTGCTCAAGTTTTATATGAGTTCAGCGATAGACTGGAGAATTTAATGGAAGAGTAATCCCCTGAGAGTACTAAATACATAGAAACTACAGCCTCTTCGGGAAGTCCCTGTCCTGAAAATGGCTGGAAACTGGGAAATTGTTACAGGGAGTTTTCATAGATGCCTGTTCCCTAGGCATCTGCTCTTGGCCATGGTGGGAAGCAGGGTATGGGCTAGAAGGACCTTTGGTCTGACATTTTACAGATTTTCTTCTGTTCTTCACTGCAGTGAAAAGTCTGCAAAGCTGTAGAAACTAAGGGTAGGGTTTACCTCTCTTAACTTTAACCATTGGAAAGCAATGGTGCTAGTCACTTAGCTCACCCAGTAATCAGTGGCACAGAGGGCACATCACCCACCCTAAGACAGGACCTGTCCAAGAGGATGGGTGAATCACTATCTCCAGCTACCTTTTATTTCTGGTTTCCCAGGGGGTCTGGACAGCTTCCTAGGGTTAGATGAGTACTTTCTTTATAACTTTAGTTAATCTTACTTCAGTGAGATTGATCCTGAGTAAAGTAGGATTTAGCTGTAGGTGTAAGGCCTTTTACTGCAAGGTTTTAAAAGCACGCTGTGTTAAGGCTAACATTTGTTAGATGTGTGCTCTGAGAAAAGCTCCTTGAGCATGACTGGGAAGTTCTCTCTTCAAAGGTCAGTGGACTGCAGCAACAAAACCCATCAAGCTCTACCCGGGGTCTGAGGAAGCTTTATTTCAGAGTATGGGACTGCTGACATTTCACTATGTATTTAGACACTGCATCTGACACTAGTTAAAAGGAAGGTGACTGATAGCTGATAGACACAGATTGCTGGCTTGTGTTGTACTCTCCAGAAACATTACATGACCATTCCCAGCTGTTGTTCCAGCATGGGGTACCACCAGCTGTCTCATCAAATCACACCACAGAATAAGAGCACAGACGTCTTCCATATTATCCTGCCACAAGAAAACAACCACCACCGACAAGACCCCAACAACAAAAAAGAAAATCTTGAAAGCTAATTTTTTTCTTCTTCTGATTACATTTTACCTTCCAGGAAGCACATGTAAACACAGTCCAAGTTCTTTCTCGCTTTGTAATCACCAGCCTTTGTTTTTGTAAACATATCTAAACTGCTAACTTCATTTGCACAGCACTTGAATTACTCAGAAAATTCTTTCTCATCCAGGCTTCTAATATGCAGTGTGACAGACCCTGGCACTGGTGGAGCAGCATACCCTGCCTGCGTTCTGCGGATGCTTCTGTGGATGTGTTAATCATTACAGCAGGGCTTTCCAAAACAAACAGATATTGCTGAATGTTATTTACATATTAATTAACGTGAAATACCTGTATTTTTTAGTATAAGTCTGTGTTTTGCTTCTGCCTTTTACAAGAGATTGTGGTATTCAAGATGTAAAGAATTCAGATTTCATAGGGACAGACTTAGTAAAAGCCAAGATTAGCAGAAATAGCCCCATTATATTTCCTTTTCTAAATGTGACTGGATGTAATTGTTTAAATTTGTAACGAGTATCTTAACAACACAAAGGCTGCTATATTCAATCCCAGATATGAAACTGGCAGGAAGTGGGTTCCTATAAAATGCAGAAGGGAAGAATCTGCTTTCACCAGCTTGCCTGAGAAACAGGCACAAATCTTAAAATTGTACTTTAATTATTTTTGAATTTCAGAAATGTCAGATGCTATTTGATAATTAGATATGGAAATTAATATTAAAATCTCTGGATACTAATGCTTCTGGGTCTTACAGTGTCATAAACCAGGAGTAATGCCATTGAACATATCTAAATGCCATTGATATAGAGTTGGTGGAAGGGTAGTCACCTTTTTTACCTGCTCTCTTTAACCTGACCATACCTTTACCTTCCATGGTCTTTGCTGTGCAATGCAAAGCTCAGGCATTAGTGCTTTTTATCTAGAGAATGAGAAGCAACAGTACCTCAGGTAAAAGGAGCTCTATTTAAACACATTTGACGGCTACACAGCGTGGGAGAAACTCTTAATTTGAGCCAGTGTGGGCGGCTGAATACTCTGAATATTTTTATGCAGCTTTTAAAAATAATGAGCTGACAGCATCTTACCTTACCTACTACCCTGAATGCTATTTCATGCTGTCCTTGAGCAAGGCTGCCCGGGGGAGGCAAGACTTGTTGAATGACTAAGAGCTAGTAGTATTTAGACACCTACCTCCCCTTCACTTCTGTTAAAAGTAGACACAGAAATGCCTTTGTGGATTTGGGCCTTGTGAGCAGTGAGATATGGCAGGGAATCAAAGTGACCTGCAGGAAGACTGCGGCAGCTGAGCAGCTGCAGCAGGCGTTTTATGGCTATGCCAAAGGCGGCCACACTGAACAAATTGTCTCTGGCTGCACCGCGGCCGTCCCCCTCTCCTTGCAGGAGCCCGTGCTCACCTGAAGTTGGTGCTGACTTTCTAGGATGGATGGGAATTACAGCTGACCGAATAACTTGTGCTAGCTGTCCCATTAGCTCTCTGAAGAAAGTGTTTTCTTAGAAGTATTTCTGGAAGTCCTCTGCAAGTTTGTGGTGTGGCACTTTTTAGGAATATGCAAGAAGTGATGCTATGAGCAGCAGACAAGGGTTGGACAGTGTACAAAGGGAGCTTCCAAGAAAGAAGGCTAGTATCAACAAATATAGGTCAGATACACATAATCATTTATCTGCTCTGGCCATGCTAACAGTAAACCAGCTGCAAACATATGCAGATGACACGCTGAGTCTACTTCAACAGCTCTTTACAATTCCTTAACTTGGACCCAAGCAGGGCACTGTGGGCGCCAAGACAGACACAGAAATCTTCCTTAGATAAGCATTTCTTAGCCTGGCATTGCATCTTGATTACCTTCTTTCAGAAAAGGAGAGCTGCTAATAATTAACTGGTTTCCTTGCTGTTACAATTAAGAAGCTAGGCTACACATCTTGTATGGTTACGTTTCATTTTCAAGCCTAAAGGAAGGGAGAGAAGCTGGGAGGGAGGAGGTGGGACATGGGTTTTAGCTGGAATAATCTGTAGGGCTGGGCAATTTAGCCAGAAGGCCACAAAATATCCGGAGGAAGGACAGGGAAGCTACTTCTCATGTTCAGCAGCTGCTTCAGAGAACATGCTGGAAGTTTGCATGAGGGGCAAGCTGTCCCGCAGCCCTCACACAGTCCCCATCCAAGAGCCGTGCTGGAGGCAGAGGGACAGGAGAAGGCACATGGCACAGTTAAAGGCTGGCCTGCAAAGCCAGGAGCTGGGCAACATGGGAACGAGCAGCGTGCCCACTGGGAGGGCCACATCCCTGTTAAGGGGATGCTCAGAAACTGCAATCTCACTTTGCAAACTTTTTGAGGGTTTATCATGAGCCTTTGGCAGCAGTGATATGCACCCAGGCTCATACACACTGTGTGCGACCCATGAATCAGCACTGATGTGTTTTAGGCTTGATGAATTTTCTTTTTTCCAGACAGATAAAAGATCCCTTACAAACCTCTTTCAGCTGTAGTCCCAGTATATTTTCCATACTGGATACAGCTACAGATTTCTTATCTTACCAGAAGGAAAGGTGCCACAAGGGTTGTGTACAAAGACAGGTAGCAAATAGGGCTGATACTTCTCGACTGCAAATCCCAAAGAAATGTCATCACAAATATCTGTTGATTTTGGAGCCATCTAAAAATGACAACTGAGGTCAGCTTAAGTAAAAAAGAAAAAAAAAAAGGAAAAAAGTGTAAGCCTTTATAAGAAAATAATTCTGTGCATGGATAAAACACTTCCTGGGACTGTGATTTTTCCGAAGTGCTGGGAGTTGAAAGTTGTTTTTCATTCAACAGCTACAGCTGTGACTCCAGCTGTCCCTCCTAAATGTTATTTGTTTCAGGAAGCCTCTCATCCAGAGGACTGACCCTTCAAAGGAATTAGTCGTCCTCGTCATCCCCCCCTGACTTTTGTGCTTCATTATGTATATGCTGATGAGCTGAGGATGGTGGCCAGGTGATAAATGGCTAGTAGGTGATAAATCGATAACCTACTCATTAGTTAAAGGGTTGGTAAGTACAGCAGGGAAGAAAGGACTGTGGAGGACACTGGTCTGGGGATGAAAGTGCTGTTAGTGCAAGCTGATGAGGGCTTCTGTGGAATATAATTAAAAAGAGTAAGTCTTAATATGGCTATTTAGATGGATGTTGCATGTAGTTCATGCTGCTTTTTGGAAGGGATGGCTGGGCATTCCCACCATGGCTAGAAATTTTTTTTCTTTAGCTCCTTATACATGTGAACTTTGCTGCTTAAGAGTGAATAAACAGATTGCTGAGCCTGTGTGTATCCCTGTAAGACTGCACTATTATAATCTTAAAATGAATAGCAATAGTGTTTGTTATGAAAAAAAGTCTCCTTCTTGGGAAAGCAAGGGGTGGGTATTCTTTGATTAATACTGACTCTCAGCATGGCTTAAGATGCAGTTTGAAATGCAAGGCCATGCAGTTGTACAGCAGTGCCACCTTCCACCTAAGCAAGGCTCTTCTCCTTGTTGAAGAAGCTATTAATTTTAGTAAGACTGCAGGGTGCACTGAGATTTCCTGTCCAAGATCAAAGCATCACATGTGGTTGCTACCTTTAAATTTTAGTAAAATCCCTGTAGATAAATGTTGCAGTTTCCGGCAGTATCTTTTATTCTATGAGTTCTCAAGGCAGTAAATGCTTTCTAATAGGTGCACAGTTGGTGGAAGCTACCCCTCTGCCCTTGGTTAGCCAGAGTTCATGTTTAATGCCCATCAAAACTTAGTTCGTGAAAACTGGCCCCTGTGAGAAACACTTTTAATGAGCTGGACTTTCCTGAAATGAGGTAGGTGCAAACGAGTCACTTTAATTACTTCAACTGAAAGTAGCAGTTTTCCTGTGTAGTCAGGGGAAGCCAGGTGAGGATTTTTCTCTTGTCTAAAACCATTTCTGACGGAACTAGGAGGACTTAAAAATACTTCTGGTCAGTCAGGGCTGGCAATCAGTATGAAATTATCTGTGTGTTGGCTGGTATTGGAGTGAGATTGGTCTCCTGCCATCATTTTTGGCAACACAAGCTACACATGCGAAAGAGACAATACTGGAGTCAGATACAGACTTATGGATCCCTTGTGGCTCCTTCCACACCTATGAAAAGAAAATAAATGATATTAGCGATGACGTACCAACTTTAGGACCTGTTCCAGGCGTTGTCCCCAGAGCATCCAAGGGAGATAAGAGTTAAGTATGTGCTCCAGGAAACAGAAGAGCAAACACATGAAGTATGTTAAACCCAGGCAGCCAATCTGCAAGGATGCTCTGCGCAGATTAAACCTACCGGGAACTAAATACAGCAGATATGTTGGGGCTTGCATAGTTTGTTCTGCAGTAGGAGATTAATTTAGACTTGTGCATTCTGCCTACAACACAAGGCTGGGACCAGGCAGCTGGCTGCCACCTTCTGCAGAGGTTCCCCACTGCAATGACTCCAGCCCGGAGGAGTTTGTACTGTCTGCAATGGACAATCATAAAATATTCTAAGACACAGAAAATTATTCATGTAGTTATTGCAGCATTGTTACTTGACAGCAAATACTCTTTGTTACAGTCTGAGTCAACAGCTCACCAGAGGAAGCAATGCTCGCTCCCAAGCAAGTGGTTTTGAAGACCTGAATATCACTACAAAATTTTGGCAACGTTCACACTGTGCATATGTGGTGACACTGGTATTTAATGCCCGAAGTTACTTTAGTGCTGCAGGCGGCTGTATTCCAAATTCTCTGGGCCTGAAGAAGCATTGTAAGTGGTTAGTAATATATTAATGTTAATTACAAAATAATTCTGAATATCTGTGCCTAGCAAACACCATTGGTAGGGTCAGGGGAAAATGGGACTGAGGACTTGCAACAGCAAACTTTCCAGACAGTCTCTTGTGTCATTCAGTAAAGGGTCACTGTAATACAGGGCCACTACTGCTAATTTTCACTACTGGTGACTACTTGCTAGTGGTGTACAACACCATCTTAAATCCCTTCACAGACCTTTAAATGAGCTGCAGTTTGGAGGGAGGCTTTTTTTTTTTCCATTAGAACAATGGAGACAACTGAAAGGGGAGAAGCCAATAAAATAGACAAGCTTTTTGGGTCATCCAAGATCGTCTTCAGCTGAAAATTAGAAGCAGGAACATCAGGCTAAGAATGGGGTGAGAATTACTGCTTTGAGGATGAAAGGACAGAAAAGAGTTTCCAACCCATTCTGAAGTTTGCCAGCCCCTTGCTCAGTAGGGAAGCTTTCCTTAAAAATCTGGATTACATTGTGGGGCCACCTTCTAAACCAAGATACTTGTAGCAATACAGTCTGTGCTGTAAAGGTGGGAATGACAGTATATAGGAGGGATAGGAATAAATTCTCAATAGCAGAGGAGGTGGGGTCTTGTTCCAGGTTGTGTAAAACCCATGCTGGGGTATGTCTCCATGTATCTCTATATTTTGGTGAAAATACCATTTTAAGAATTTCCTGCTCTCTTCCCATCCACAGAGCCTTATTCAGTCCTGCCTTGGCTGGGTTGCACAGCTGTTTAGGAGGCCACTGGGAAACTATACCAGTGAATTGATCAGAGGCCTTTAAAAATCCCTACCAAAAACCCATAAACCATACTTGTGTCTGAGCTAATGGGCTCTACCTCTGTTAGCAAGGTAATACTTCTTCCAGTCCAAAGTCTCTGTGTGGAGCTTGCACCTACCTCCCCAGCCTGGATCCAGCTTGGGGACCCAGGTGTGGGGTCTCATTACGTGGTGTAGGTGAGCCTGGTTTATCCCATGTGCTGGCCACATCTTTGACTATAGGAATCCTGACTGGATCTGCAAGATCTAGCCTGTCTCTATTAAAGACACCCTGAATTATCCTATCTTCATGTGCTTAAGGGTTGTCCTGACAGGACGACTTCTTAGAGCATCATGTCCTTAAAACTTAGGTAAGTAGTAGGGACATAAGAGGATAGATTACCTATAAACACATACATAATCCTGGGGTTGGCAGCCTTGTGGATGCATATTCACATAAGGCAAGCCTATTGCTGGGGTTTATGAGTAGCCCATGAAAATAAATAGAATCACAGCAGCAGGCAGTGATCTGGTAGTCTGTACAAGGTGGGTTGTCTTCTGTCTCTCTTCTCCTCCTTAATTTCCTCAATGTCAAATATATATCCATAGCAATATTTTTGCTGTTTTCATCAACAGTTCAACTACGTGGGTTTCAATTGGCTTAAATTTAAAGTTTTTGTTGATAACTTGTATTTTGAGTAGATGTCACAATTTTTTTATGATCTACAAAAACTTGATACCATTAAAAATACAATGTCTGCAGAGAAAAGCCCCAATATGAAGTTTGCTCATGGTATTTCAAAGAAGACATAGTTATTGCAATAGCTGTTGATCTAAAACACTTCACATGTGGGAAAGCTTAGCTGAAGAAAGAACAGTTCATATATATAAAGATAGTATATCTATAAAAATAGGCATATAACTTGACCATTTAAACTCCTAATCATGAGTTCAAATAGTGAGCTCTAGCTCATTTCCTTTTCCCATTATTTCATCTGCAAATTTATGGGTATAAACTCTAGGAGAGAGACGCAGTTTGTGTGCACTATCCTGCTTGATTTGGCCTTTTAAAAAGGCTCACACCAATGTGGTTATCTTTTCAGATGGCCCATCTTCATACGGTGGAAATAGTTTGTTTCCTTTTAAAGTATTTTTCTATTGTGGCTCTGTGTTTTAGAGAAGTGTCTTAAAAGTGTACTGTTGGCAGGACATGGATAGCTTTTTGAGTACAGTATTAGCTTATCAAGGCTGGAACTTGCTAGATAAACTTTGTCGTAATGTATGCCTATATCATGCCTCAGCCTTTCAAATGTACTGTAACTTACTGCTAACTATCAATAGTATAGTAGTTCCTGTACTTGGCATTTAAATGCTGGAAGGTTTGGCTTTTTACTGGGTTCATTAGCAAGTTATTAAGAATCACATGCCAGAACTTCATTTTGTCATCAAGTTGAGGTTTTATTTTAAAAAGTCTATATTGACTTCATGCTGAGGTCTATGTGCACACAAATCGGTGCACAGGGAGCTTTGCCTTGTGTGGCAGCCCCCAGCGGCTTCCCTGCCCCAGGATGAGAATTGTGGTGGGTGCGTAGGCGCCTCATCCTGCGCAAAAGCTGTCCCTGACTCGCACATGGATAAGCGACCATTGCTCGCGACCATTGCTCTCCAATGCCTTTTATGATTGGGATGCTGAAGTAGAGCTGAGCAGGAGGTCCTGGTCCAGGAGCGGGTGGTTAGAGGCAGCACTGTAGCAGGATGGAGGTAAGGGGCTGGGAAGCCACTGGATGCTGCGTGGGAAGCTGGGGATGGCTGCTGCTGATGGTAAAGTACCCTGCTGTGGCATCACTTAAGTGAAGGATTTGCAAACCTTTGTGTCCAGCACAAGGACATGTTAATGGATCCTAGGATGTAATTAGTCTTACTGAATGGATCAAAGTGCTTATTTCCTACAGCCATGCTAAAACCCTGCAAGCCATAGCCACACTTAGCACAGTTTCAATATTTCATACCTTTCTGGTTTTAGTTTAAGCTGAGTTTTCTTATCTGCTTCCAGCTGGGTCACATGAGTGTAAACAGATCAGTTCGTCTCTAAGGATATGATTCCAGAAAACTGGGAGAGTGAGTTCAGTCCAAAACACCATCTGCAGAAATGAAAATTTTAACACTCATATTAGGTTAACCAATTCTATACTGCTTCTGTTTCTTCTCTGCTGTTTTTCTTGGGTAAGCAGATCATTTTCTGGAACAAAATCTAATTTGTTGAATGGATTCTGATATTCCCTCAAAGTTCCTCAGCAGATCTCAGTTTTAAAACCAAAAAATTGTCTATTACAAAGTAACGCAGTCACATGCTTGTTTTACTGAAAATCAACATGATTGAAGATTTAAACTTTAAGAATTGGTAGTTGTAAAATAATCCAGGTCCTTGAAAATTTTATCCTCAGACTTTATGTTTTCCCAGAAGACTGCTAATAAACTGAGGACCACAAGTACTCATTGACTTCACTTTTCAAGAGGTATTCCTATCTGCTAGACACCCAGGCAGATTGCTGCCGGAGACCTACAGCCAAAGCAAAACTGGCTATAACTGCCATAAAGCCAAATCTCAATTGTCCCGGCTCCGCAGTGGGCTGTTGATGTTGTTCATATTTCCTGCAGTTTGGTCAAGCACCTGGCCTCAGCGATGTAGGTGCTCAGCAGATGACAGCTCAGTACAGAGACAACGCTGGAAAATGTCAGTGCTTGGAATAGGGACAAAGAGCAGGTTTGGAGTTAGGAAGCTGATGCTTGATGATGGAGCAAGCACCAATTTCTGTGCTTTTCGGGTTTGTCTTTCAGGCAGCTGTAGGGTTCATGCTACTTGTGAAGAAAAGCAGCAGACTGGTTCTGCTTCTTACTGGGAAAGGCACAGGAAGAGTAAAATATCAAGAGTCACTACACATAGAGGTGTGCAGGCATCCTCTGTATTACTGTGGTGAAGCTCACTGAAATAATTAAATTTACTGACTGCAAATATACACTTGCTGAGCGCTGAGCCCCTGCCTTCAGGCAATAGGATCACAGTTTTCTGGATGACTACTACTCTATTTATCCTGGAGTAAGTAGCTCTCAATTCCTCTTCTGGATAATGCATGACTAAGATTAGTGGGACATCCAGGTACTGCTTGGACCACAGTCGAAATCATTTTACCATCGCCTTACTTTGAATCCCACCTCTTTTTCCGCTTCATCTAAAATGTCCACCCCGTACATTTTGGGGCCTCTGGTAGGCAGGCACACTGTATGCATCAGATCTCTTCAGCATGCCAACGTGTCTATCCCCTTTGCTCAGCCATTAGTGACAGGATACCATCCATTTCTCTCATCCTGCTGCTGCTCCTTCCTTCAGCACTGTCTTTTATATAAATAACATAGTTCCTGACCTTTCCCAAAGAAGTCTGAAGCCTGCTGTGTTTGTCTGTAGTTAGCACAAAGCACTCTGAAACAGCAGGGTCTGAGTCCCATTTTTTGTTTGTTTTTTTTCCTGGACACTCAGTACAGTGAGATTTATGTACAAATTGGGATATTAATGAGATGCATCTTAACTTCTTGACTGTAAAATTATTAACTTGTTTAGTGCGCTCAGTAATGTCACTCAGAACCAGGGAGCTCAGATACTGCCTCTGGGTTGATCCAGACTGTCAAAAAAACCAACCCAAACAACCCAAAAGCATTTAGGGTGAAAACAAGTCTGGGTTGTTCTCCAGTTAACATAGCTGCTTGTATTTGAAATAAAATGTAATGGCTGTCACTTAAAATGTCCCCATACTTCTAAGCCTGTCGCGAATGAGTGATTTAGATTGCTTAAAAAAACTATCGTCAAAGGTATTAGCAAAAGTGGTTTTAATATGATGTTGTAAAAGTGTGACTTAACAAAGTTCGATGGCAATGTTCACTCTATTAATTACTGCATGAGAAACATACACAGGAAAATTGGGTTACACTCAAGTTAAAATGATTCGCACAGAGAGTGGGGATACAAAAGAGTACAGAGGACCCTCCCGTTGAGTCACAAGGTTCAAAGTAGACCGCCTCGCTTTCTAAACTCTTGATGGAGCTTAGGTGCAGCTAGGTCCAATCTTAGTCTCAGACTTGGACAATGGTTTATGTCTAAGGGATTTTATATGCAAAATTTGTCAATTTAGCATGCAATCAAAGTTACCATACTACAAGGTTATGCATGATATCGATCACTTACCAAAGATCTGCTGTTGGTAAAAGATCTCTCTGCCTCGAGGAGCACCCTTGAGAGGTGTCCCAGCTCAAGGGGAGATCACCACCATGGAGCCATGCTGCCTATCAGGGAGAGCTCAAAAAAGGCTCACTTAGGCTGTCATATTTATAGATAAAGTTGTAGTCAAACAACTTTGTTGTAGTCAGGTTGGCTTGTAGTCAAATTACGTGTGATAGGAAGGATATGCATGAGGCTCCTTGTACCCACAACTTTTTTTGTTCCTTGATTGATAAATGAGTCTTGGAAAAGCCATCCGCTATTCACGTGTCAATCACATGATCGGTGTTCCAAGCTCATATGCATTGATGTTCACTGTGCCACTCAGCTTCTTTGTGGGTTCCCAGAGGGCAGATCGGAACCAGAGGAGTTCTTGGCCTGGCCACGGCTCAGGCCTTTACCTCCTTTGCAGCCTCTACCAAGCTATTGCTAGTTTGGTTAAGAGGTCTAGTGCACCCATCACAGAGGCCAGAAGTTGTGACCTCTCCTGTTACTAATGGGAGTGCAGAGGCAGGTCGGACACAATATCAGAAGCTGCTTGGGCTTACCCTGTCACCTGCCCAAGTGTGTCCGGGGTGGAGGTGCACCATCATGATATGGTGATGATACAACCAAAAAATGTGCTAGGCTTTGGATTGTCATTTTTTTCCCCTTACTCCTTCTATTCACCTTTTTCCCAAAGCATGGTTTTTAATGCTAGCATTGAGAATCATACATGCTGTATTTAGTTGTAGTTAAGAGATGTAATGTGAGGGTTTGGGGAACTACTTCACGTGTTTTGGAAGACAGCCCTAGCACGCAAACCTACAGACTGGACATCTGGGAGTGCATCTGCTGCTGTATCCCACCAGCTCAAACTGCTTGTTTGCTAATAGCAGAGATTTTTGTCTGGTGTAAAATGTTTAATTTTATTTTCATTCAGCCACTGCAGCCAGACTGCGATACCGTCATTCACATTTTGTACTACCCCAGCCTCACGCTTTGAAAGTCACTAAAACACCTCTCTCCCAGTGAAACTCCCCCTAAAATATGTTCCTCATTCTTCAGATAAGCCCGCTGCCATCTGTAGATTAGTCACGAGGTCATTTATTGCCCAGTTTAAGTGAGGTTGGCAGAACCTGGCATCAGGAGTATCTTTCTCTATACTGCATACAAAATGGAAAAGCCAGTGGATGTGGTTTGAAGAGATGGGCTATTAATCTTGCACATGTGAAGGGGCTTGCTTCAGACTGCATTTGTGTTTCTTGGCAGCAGAGGACAAAGTGTAGGTGTGACAGCCACCAGTGCAGGGGCTGAGGTTAAGGCTGCAGAGCTCTGCGTGGGCAATGCCATCCCATCACGAGTTTCTGGGGGAACAGCATGGCATTTGTCAGCTGGACTACAGGTGTTTGAGCCTAAACAGATTCCTGGAGATAATTAAATAATTTAGTTACAACTTTTTTTTTTAATCTTTCTAGACAAATACAATACTGTGTCAAGGCACTGGTGCTTAGTTTCCCTATAGAGCTCCATGGATATTTTAGAGTAGGCATATTCTCAAATTTGTGTATGGAGACTAAGAATATGACTGAGGACCAAAGGTAAGAAGACTGCACACCTGCACAGCTTCCTGAAAAAGGCCATTCCTTTTTCCACTGATCAAGGCCATGTGGTACGTATCAATGTGACAGAAGAACTAAATGCAAGCGGAAAGGTATCCTGGGCCAGAATCTAATTTTTTGTGTGTTGCTGGATATGTGGGGTAACCCAGATGATTTCAGTGAAAGACACTTAGGGATCAACAGAACTGAGATCAGGACGTGAGCCATGAACTGCCTATCTTTGCACCACTCCTCCTTCTGACTCAGAGCTGGTTTGGGGGTTTCTTGTGTTGATAGCACTGTTTTTTATGCACAGAGAGCCTGTCAGCAGGCCAGACCAACTCCTTCAAGCCCAGGGCAGTGCACTTCCAATGTGCCCAGCAGTGCTCTAGGACACACCACGTGGTCGGACCTGGGGGAATGAACCTCCAAGAACCTCCGCAGTGCAGCAATAAAAACCACCTCACAAAAGTGCCACATTGGATGATACAGTTTACTAATTTTATGGCCTTTTCATACGTTAAAGCATATGGCCAGCGTGCCCTAGGACTATTCATAACACGGAGGCACGAGGCAGTAACACTCCTTCTTGCACCCCTAAGCCTTCTGAGGGTTGCATGTGTAGGAGTAAGGAAGTTTGCCCACCCCTTGCCCTCACCACCCTAGAGAAGCTGAGGGAGGAGAGCCCCATCCCTTTCTGCAGCCCCTGCAGCTCAGTCGGGCTGTGGCAATTCTCCTCCCTGGCAGCACGATCCGGGAGTGAAGAGCAGGGACAGGGTGCCTTTCCCAACACACTGCTACATGTCTGTGCCATACACTGAGCAACCTGTTTAGCTAGGCCAGATCTGACGACTAAAATAAAAACACGATGTGCTGGTGCATCTCACCCCCAAATTCCCAGCAGTGAAGCAAGCGTCCTTAATAAGCAGGTAGCTCTAACTGGACAGAAACATACAACACTGCTTGTGGTCTGTGTCTTGCATTTAGGCAATATGAGAGGTAGTTTTTAAAAAAACAAGCAACCAACCCTGCAGTTAAAGCTGAGAAGCTTCTTGCTTATCCTACATAGAAGAAGGCTGGTTTTCAGAAGCAATTTTCCAGGCCTTCGACCTTCTGATAGTGGATGCTTTTAGCACCCAATACATCCACATGGTATTTCTGAGCAGACTGCTTGCTGATGAGTTGCTGCATTACAAAAAAGCTGGGTAACTGGAGCAACTCCATGCAGCAAGGCTTTCAATCGATTAGCATGTGGAGAGAGACGTCGTCGTGACCCAAGCTCTGGTGGCACCAGGAGGGTGTGGGAGGATGTTGCGTGTTTTTCTGTCTTAAGTCCAGAATCTGGCTAACCCCTGTGTCGGGTCTGGTATACATATCTGGACTGTCCTCAGTCCCAGCTGGGTACATCACCTATCTTCTTTCCAGCCCTGTGGGCTGGGGAGGGAAAACCATAGACTGAGTGTAACTGGGATTAGAATTTGGCCCTTAAATGGCTTTATTAAACTGTGGGAAAGTGATAGTGTTGCCAACCAGCCAAAAGGAGAAAGTACTGAAAGGTCATCACACTAAATACCTCCTCCATTTCAAAGCAGAGGAAGGCCTTTGTGTTGGAAATCCCATTCTCCTGACCAAAATAGAAAACGACATGGCAACCTCCATTGTTTTGATCCTTTTCAGGTGCTTAGACATTACATGTTATGAATATCTGTAGGAAATTTTGCTACAATATCCTCAGACTTGTTTTCATTAACCCACGCAGCCATAGGCATACTGAAGCTCAGGGTTGACCCCTGTGTTTCTGTGGTTCTGGGTTTTCCATCTGATGTGGTTTTCAAAAATACTAGTAAATCCTTGCAGAAATCTTTTGTTTCTAACCACAGCTCATGGATATTCTCCAGGCAGAATGGCAAAAGTCGTTCTGAACTTCCTCCTCCTGCTTTCTATTAAAGACTGATTGATCCTTCTTGGTTTACCTTGCATTTGAGCTATGGTGTTGGGACGAGTCCATTCTGTACATACATAATCAAGTCCTTTCACCAAACTTCCCCATGGCATGTTCCAGCAGAGATTAACAATGGCCACTTCAGGCACAACCCACATGTGGCAGTTGTGGGTAGCAAACAAGATATTAAACATCTCCTACAGAGAGAATCACAGGACCGGCTGCAGTCTCATTAAGCTTCTTGTACTCTCTCATTCTGATTTTGTCCATTTAAATTCCCCTGAAGAGGGAGTATCGGCTTTCCAGAAGAGAAGAAACATTGACTACTTACTGAGCAACAGCTGAAAGCTATCATTTTTAATCTTACAATTTCTTTTGACATTGGATGCTTGCACTGGAAGATACATTTTTCATTACAAACTATTTCTATTTTACTTTGTAGAGCAAATGAAATGATTAAAGCAGGAACTATTTCCCAGTTTACAATCACTTCTTCAAGACGGTAATAATAATTGACCTCGGGTTAGTCCCTTTATAAATTATATTTGAAATCATGTAAGTTGCAAACAAGCACAGCCGGACTGTCCCCAAAACATATTTTCCAAGGGAGAAAGTTACATCAGGTTTGAGTAAGACATGGAGCGATGCTTGCTTTGGTTCTTAAATGCTGGTGCGCTAAGCTGAAATCAAACACTTGTGTCCCATATGTGAGAAGTATAATGTTTTGCTAGTCATTAACAAGAAAAGTATTATGGCTAATCTGAGGCTTTTCTAAAGCCTTTTTTGGCAATTATGCTATGGAAGGGAGCAGCTGAAATAATAATAAAACTTTATACTTACAGGGAACTTTCATCTGGGAATATCAAAATAATTTATAAGCTTAGTTAAGTCTATCTTGGTATTTTTCTAGGATACTGCTTTCCTGTGGCAACTGGTGCGCAAGTAATTTTATCTTGGTTTAGCAAGAAGGGTGAACTGGGGCACAGAAAGGCTAAACAACTTGTGCAGGGCTACTGCAGCAGATCATGGGGGGTTAGCCAAGATTCATGCGCATAGAGGTGGGTTTTGCATCGCCCTACTCATGACAGGTTTGGGTTACTTTCTGATTTCTGATGGTAGGGAGTTTCTCATTGCCAAAAGCCTTTCCCCCATCAAGTCCTAAGGATCAAGTCCCCCCATCCAAGTCCTAAGGATCTAACTCCAGGTGCTGGTAGCTGCTTTCCTCTCTCTTAATTTCATTCATTCCCAAAGATCACTCCATAAGTCCCCTTCAGACGGCCAAGCCACTCTCTTCCTCACACCAGAGAACTGGGCTCTGCAGCGGGCACTGCCCATCCTGAGCAAGGAGCCCAGCTGGGACATGGAGCACCCCAGTGACAGACTCCCAAAGAGCCACATTTACTGGGGAGGCAGAGATGCTTCTCTTGAAGCCATGAAGCATCTTCTTGTTCCTAATAAGCATCCCAAGGTACCTGGAGCACAGCAATCCTTCAGTTAGAAGTGATGAAGGTCTACCTCATTCTTCTCCGTAGTTGAGTTCTCCAGTTGAATACGAGACCACTTTGTTACATATGTGTTTAGAAGCACCCAAAACCCTAGGGACTCTGCCAGCCACTTATGAGACACATGCCTTCAAGATATAGGGAGTGGCTCTGATGTGCAAAATCTTCAGGTCTCTTTCTTGAAACAAGCTGACCCCTTGCTCCAAACAGCTCATTTCTGTCTGGAGCTGCAAATACGTCTTCTTTAACAAGAAGATATTTTCAGAGGCTATAAATCAAACAACTCTTCCTCATTAAAGGAGGAATTCCCCATTTTTCATGGCAGAGAGGTTGTAAAAGCACAAGGATACTCCCTGCGCCACCCCCAAGTCTCTGTGAATGGTCTGGGCTGGATCTGAAGCAGAAATAAGCATCGTGCGCTCTGGAGAGAGAAATCTTCTGGTTGTGCTCATTTCTGCTGTCCATGGGAAATCTAATTGGCAATGCATTTTACAATAAACCTTTAGGCAGGTGCCAGTGCATAGTTCTATGGACACTTGTGAGAAGATTATGAACTCTACTTGTTCAGCTTTCTGTGTGTTGGGCAGAAAGTTTTTAAAGGAACGAATCAAGGGGGGGGGGGGAGGGGGGCGGAACCCTGCATTGTAGCTCATTGTCAGTCACACAAAAGGGTTATTAATTTTTTCACAGAGGTTCCAATAATATTTTTAAAAGTACCCTTTTCCTTTCTGGGATGCAGCACATGAGGCTTTAATCGTAGGTGTATCGGAGATTTTTCACCTTGCACCATTCATTTTGTTTCACCACCTCTCCTCTCCTTAAGTGGTGCCCTCTTGCTACAATTTATAGCTGAGATTTTTGGACAGGAGGCATGTTTTAGAGTACTGTACAAGGCTCCAGAAACCTGATGGACCGTGGGAATGGTTCTGGGACACCAGCACCTTTGCAGATCAACGAGTTGATCGTTCAGGTAAGGGAGCACTGAAAATAAGCAATTGCCTCTGAAAATCTGGATTTAGACCATGTACCTCAGTTAGAGATCTCAAAACAGAAAATACCTTTTGTTTAGCTGGAATGTACCATGCTGCTAATTCAAATCTCTGAAACCCCACTCCACCATTGAAAAAAAGGCAAATCATGTATTTGAATAGCTTGCACTCAGGCACGCTCAGGGCTTTATTTTTTTTTACTATTCTCTTTATATTGTCAGTGATTCTGTTCTGTTAACATGACTACATGTGCAGATCCCGATGTCATTAATGGATTCCAAAAAGCTGAAAATAGCAGGGGCCAAGCAGATCTACTGACAATTTTGTTAATTAATGAACTCCAACTTAAAATACACCCAAAGTAAACATATGTACAGAAGTCTTAACACCAGGTCCCTGTCGAAGGGATTCCAGTCCAGGACATTTTATTAACCTCCACATAACTGATTGCACTTCAGCTCCACACATGTTTTGATTTGTAGCTGCTCAAAAAAATCAACAGCGTGTGCATCTCGGATGCCTGGTTGAAATATTTAGTGAAAGTGAATGATCAAAAGCTGGTCAGATGCCTCTTTCTGCCTTGCTCAAACATGTTCAAAATCAGAATAATTCTTAGCGTTTGGTCAACTTTATTATTGCTTTTTGTCTTGGTCTCTTAAGTCTCTGTAGAAAACATAATAATCTGTGACGTTTTATGAATTCAAGGACATTTTATTGAGTCACCTGTCTAGACACGTACATACACAAATTAATTGCTAGTTACTTCAAGACATGCATAAAGCACTGACAAACCAACATATTGAAAAAGTCCTTCTATTGATTGTTACCTGTTTGAAGAGCATTAATAAGGTATGAAACTGAGATGTTAGGTTCAGTTAGTAAAATGAAAATTCTCACGCAAAATGAATAATGCAGAGCCTCACCTTCCAGTAGCTGAGACAGGGTTCTGGTCTGATGGTTTGCGTGTGCTGGGGATGTTTGCATTAAGAATATCGTTATAGTTTGGGTTTTCTTCAGCAGTTGATCATGACAGTGAAGGACGGAAACGTCATCTTTGGACTATTTACTAAATTTCATTTTTTTAATAAGCATTCAGCCAATTTACAAATAATTTTGCTGTTGTCGATCCCAATTTTACAAGCTTCTTGAGTGCAGAAGTTCTCTCCATTGTGTGTGGAAATGCACCTTCAATATGTACCTTCAATGGTCTTAGGAAGAGGCTAATTAAAAGCAGCTATTTTAAAATGAGCAATGTCACTTTAAATCGGAAAGCTTTCATATGTCTTTGATTCTGTTACTATTAATTGTTTTCCCTTGAAATCTGCTATAATTTATGGGAAAACATTAGTCTGTTGTAGAACAACATGAAACTGGGATTTTGTAATCCTTCTGAGCACTATTAAAATGATTTCCCACAATTGTTATTTCCTTTAGGACCACAAAGTGTCCTTATTATCATTGTGTCCCATATACATACCAATTGTCTGAAATAACTTGGTTGGTTGGCAATCAATGCCTTTTATGGGAATTTTTTTTGTTTAACTGTAGTCTCACCTTTCACATGGCTGATATGTCTCAACCATATTTTTGACCAACATATATTTCTGTTTATATGTATATATACATACCTGTTGGGCTGATTTTTAGTTTGATGATCATTGAATGAGTGGTAAGACTAATTACTTTCACTGTTTCCTTTGACTCAAACATTTTAAAAGTTTATTGTACTTCAAAAGTGGCTAACATTTGGTTTCTGTTTGGGATGAAGTTCTGAGCCAACCTTTTTTTTTTCTCTCTCTCTTCCCCCTCCCTCATCCCCCAACCTGCCTGCCTAATATCTGAGCAGTTTAACCATGTGATTAATGTAAAATAAAGATCACCCAGGCTTTCACTCTCTGTAAGATGAATGATACTCCAAACATAATGTAGTTGAAGAGCCTTGCTCTTCATGATTTTTTTTCTGAGCGCACTGGAAGATCTGTATGAGAAGGACTAGTGAGATTAACGCTGTGTTCCCTGCAAGGTTCTGGTGTGATGATAATGTTATTTTTAGGGCATCGTGATTGATATTGGCTAGCATTACTCAGAGCCCTTAATCAAAAGGAAGAAGTGATAAAGACATCTTTACGATACACCCGTACGCGATAAGCATGAGAAATATGGAAAAAGATTAAAGACCTAGTATCTTGGCCTCGGAGAAAAGGGTCTTTGTCCTGTTAAAAATAAAGTTGACCAGATGTGCTCATTTAGGCATAGCAGTCCTCATTTTCTCATCAAACCCATCCCTGGTTAGGCTTTTAAAATCAAAACCTTAATTTTGACTTTTGTCTTTGAGCTCCCATAACTCTTGTTACACTGCTCTGTGACCGAGTTATGCAAGGCACTTGAGCTTGTGCCTTTTTTCTGCATGTGAATAGTCAAAACAAGCTGGCAATTAAATATGTGCTTGAATTCCTCACCGAATCAGGGCATCAAGTGACTCAGTTTGTCCCTTGCTGACCTGTTCCTGTGCGTGAACTTCTTTGTGGTTGTATTGCAGTGAGGCAGGCTGACAAAAAACCAAACAGCTGTAGGTGCAATTTTCCTAATGGGAATTACTCAAATCTGCACATCTATTGCTCTGAAAGTGCCTAAAGATTTAAAAATAATAATAATAATAAAAAGAAAAAGATATAAAATACCAACCTGGCCACCTGCCCCTGCAGCACATACCCCCCGGGATGGCATATGCTCGCTGCTGTTTGAGGACGGGCTTTGTCAGAAGCAATGGCATCAGGAAGGGAGGATTCTGCATTTACAAATTAAAGGTTCACGCGGTTAACCGAGCTCAGGTTAGACACAGCTTGTGGAAGCGTTTTCTCATTAGATTTTACAGTTTAGAACAGACTGAACGTATCAGCCTGCAGGACTGCTGAGAGGTTAAATTTGAGAGTGGGATTTTAACATATTTGCATACAGCTGTGCGCTCTGGAATGAAGAAGTATTTTCCATTCACTGGGGCAGCTGACTGTGTAGGTTCCTAGTTTAAAGTATGGAGGAGAAAAGGGAAAGCTCTAAGAACTACATATCAGGACAGCAAAAAGCTTCTGGACATATCCTAAAATAAGACCTTCAGTTATGTATGAGGCACTTATTCCATCACTGTGACTACACTAAGTTGACAGTCAATGAATTCCCATCCCCTTCTGCATTTTTGCAGCAGAACCACAACTCTAGGAGAATACATATTATTAATTTGTATTGTTTCCTTGTTTTCTTTAAACAGTTGCTTGCCTCCCTTTGAATTCTCTTTAAGGGAAGTACCTTTCAAATGCCTTTTTCCATAGGGTATAACTGTTCTTTCTTGTCTATCTGGAAACATTCCTGGCTTTTGCTGGGAGAGTGTAATGGAAGAAGAGTTGTTTGAGTTTTAAGCGTTCTTAAAAAATAATTTGATTACCCTTAAGTGGAAACACTTTTAACGCTTTCCCATCCTAGATGGGAGTTATCAGTGTTGACAGAAAGCCTCAGGGGGTGCAGAAAGTAGTAAGTAGTCTTCCAAAGTGAAGGATTATATAGGTATCCAAGCATCTAGCAGTTCAGATACTAATAGTTTATCTTCAAATCAATAGAAAAAGCCACATGGCAACATTATACTTTTCCTACCTCCTGAAATCCTATTCCATTCTTTAGGATTATGCCCCAGGATTATGGAGAGGAGAGGCAGGCAGATGATTTTATGAAATCCTTCATCAGTGCTTCACATCTGTCATTCCCAAATGATGGCAGAGGAGGGGGTGGTGGCCTGGGATGCCATGGCCCATGGGTGTTGCTGATTCCTGTGAATCAGCCCTGAAAGGGCCCCACTTGTGTACTTTAGATCTCCTCCCATCCCCCAGGTTGTGGCACAGTGCCCCAGCCTTTTCCCTACGCTGGGACCAGGTGCACAAAACGCATCCTTCGACTCGTGGCAGGTTGCTTGGTGGGCTGTGCCCCAGGCTGCACATCTGCATGATGGTTTGCAAGGGAAAAAAGGCGTGTGTAGAGCCATCACGCACCTATATCCAGTAACTGGCCTGACTTCTTCAGACCCTCGTATTGTTAGGAACTGGGGTGAGTAAAGATGAATGATAACTTCAGTGGTCATTAAAGTACAGCAGAAACCTCCTAAGGGCCAGATGAAGGTTGTCTGGCCTCTGCTGCCTAATGACCCTTTTCCTGGAGAGTGTCAAGCTGAATTTGTAGTTGTGTCTCTTTGTTTAAACATTGGCTTTCAATTTATTACTTAAGGGACCCAGCCTCAAATTGGAGATGGGTCATTATTTGCCCTTCTTAATGCTAAACTGAACTGTGCACTCAAACATGTCAGAAACAGCTGAGGGTAAAATGCTTTCTAGTCCTCTGGCAGCCCATCACTTTATGTTGGCGTCACTTGATTAACATAAACTGTCAGTGATCATGGCAATTAGAGAAAAGTGCAACTTTATTACCTGAAAACTCAGCAAGACAGTTGTTATTGCTTTGGTATGGCAGTAGGATGGAGAAATGATAGCTCTGGGACCGTGACGCCCAGTGTTGGGTGCTATGTAAGTGCAAAAGAGAAAGCCTGTCTCCATCTCCCAGCACTTGGAGCAGAGGGACTCTGGCCTCCTTGGCCACAGACCACTTCCAGGCAGCCAGTAGATATCCTCCATAAATGTCTGGGCAGGGGTCCTTAGAGCCTGTGCTGACCCAAGTAAAAATTCAGCTCCATGTTAGGCACAAGTAAATAAACAATGTCATCTGGAGACACAGCCATGCTGTTTCCAGGTCCTGGTAGGCTTCCTTAGTACTAGGGACGTCCATAGGCAATGATATAAATCTATCCAATCTAAGTTTATCTATAAATCTATCTATATATAAATCTATAAATCTATCTATCTAAGTTTTTCCCCTTTGTAGGATCTGCATTTCTCATTAATTTTTGTTGGCTGAGGAGTGTTCTAAATACCTAGTAGTGGATTACTCCCACAAAAATAAGTAGGAAAGGGTAAACCTATTTGTGGGATTGTTTTTGCTCAAGGACCTGGGTGCACTTGGTGGGTAATGCAGAAGGATGGGGGAATCCAATGTGTACCTCAAGGTGATATAATCCTGGGTGAAAATAATCCATGATTTGAGTTGCATGTTATGCGAATTTCTACAGCAGGAACCTCTTGTTGCTTGCCAGGCCAGGAGCAAGGGGAGGAGTTCATTGCAATGTTAAACCCTATAACCTGGCCCAAAGGGACCAGGGCTGGAGATTGTAATGGATATACCTTTAAATTGTTGTGACCCATGATCTGAGTTGCATGCTATAGGAATTACTATAGCAGGAACCACCTGAACCAATGGAGGAGAAGCCTTACAAGAAGCAGTGCAAGTGCAGGAGTGACCCAACCTGAGTTGGCTTTGGTGCCCAATAACTCCATGCAACACACCACCTCTCCTGTCCTGAGTGACCACTGTAAGAGATGGAGCCCAAAGTCATGGTCTGAATGAACTCAGTGGACATTTACGGACATTTGCGGACATTTATAGACATTTCACAGGGGTGGTCCATAGACTAAGGGAATGATATGTGTGTATTATATCAAAGGATGGGAAGGGGGGTGGTGGTTAATGAGGATGTATTGGACACTGTGGGACCTGAGCATGACGTAAATGGTATGGAATAAGGGGTGGAGAATGTGCTGGTTTTGGCTGGAGTAGAGTTAATTTTCTTCACAGTAGCTAGTATGTGGTTATATTTTGGATTTGTGCTGGAAACAGTGTTGATAACACAGGGATGTTTTCGTTATTCCTGAGCAGTGCTTACCCAGAGCCAAGGCCTTTTCTGCTTCTCACCCCACCCCGCCAGCAAGTAGGCTGGGGTGCACAAGGAGTTGAGAGGGGACACAGCTCGGACAGCTGACCCCAACTGACCAAAGGGACATTCCATACCATATGACGTCATGCTCAGCATATAAAGCTAGGGGGAAGGTTGGCTGGGGGGCCGGTGCTCGGGGACTGGCTGGGCGTCAGTCGGTTGGTGGTGAGCGATTGTTTTCTTGCATCACTTGTCTTTCTTGGGTTTTATTTCTCTCTCTTCGCTATTTTCCTTTTCATTACATTATTATTGTTGTTGTTGTTGTTGTTATTATTATTGTTATTATTAATTATTATATTTCAATTATTAAAGTGTTCTTATCTCAACCCATGAGTTTTCTCACTTTTACCCTTCCAATTCTCTTCCCCTCATCCTGCTGGTGGGGGGGAGTGAGTGAACGGCTGTGTGGTGCTTAGTTGCTGGCTGGGGTTAAACCATGACATTGGTTTACAATCTAAATAGATTAACGTCCTCCAGGTAATGCTTTGCATTTTTCTCCATCACTTGGTGAAATGGAGCTACATGTACCTGCTTGAAGGAAACCACGCAGGAATAAAAGCATCCAAACAGCTAAACATGCTGCTGTTAGAGCATGCAGATCAGGGGTGAAGGACCTAAATAAACCTCATATACTGTAGGTAACAGACTGGATATATTACTGTGTGCATTCAGCGTTTTCCAGCAGAGTTATGGGTTTTCTGGCTGATACATGATTTCCTTTGTTGTACAAGGGATTGCAGTAGAGATCAAGACTAAGCCATGCTGGCAGAGTTCCATTCAGTGCTCGGATGTTTGTTCCGATATGCACATCTCCCAAAAGTGAGCGCCTCTGCTTATCTAAGTCACAGCTACCATGCCCCCACTCTTTACAAGTAATTTTACTCCTTGAGCATATGTGAGAGTGATACCATTCTGCAGCCAGAAATGTTTGAGGGTTGGGGTTTTCTTCAGCCTCCTTATATTTACTTGTTTGTTTCTTTATAACATCATGTTTCTTCTTGAAATATATTTGGCTACACAGGAAGAGTATCCATTGCAATTTATTCTTCTTGACCTTTTGTGAATCTAAAATAAACTGCTTTTTGGAAAGAAACCAGAGGCTCTCCTCTCTGTTCCCTTCAAAAAAATCTGACCTTACAGTTGTTTCTTGTGGAGGCAGCAGAAGCTTCTCTTTGAGTTAGCGAAAAGGAAGCAGGAAAGGGTAAAATTTTCCTATGATGATCTTACTCTTTTTTTTTTTTTTTTAAGTATTCAGATATTCTTTAAAGGATACTGGATTTTTCAAACCTTTTCTCTTATTTACTGGGCTGCTTTGCCTGTCATGCCCTATGCACTCAACTTTTTGTTGCTTTAACTGAGTATCTGGCTTCCCCCTCCAATCCCGTACACATGTTCACTCTCCTGGAGCCCTGACATGGGTACTGCTGTTCCTTCTAATGCGTAGCCGGAAGGGATGAGAAGTTGTGCAGAGATTGGACTGAACTGATGAAGGAAGTGACTGCAAGCCTCTCATACAGCCCTTGTGTGAATTTTGGGGGATATTCTCCCAGCTGCAAGGGTCATGAGCTGGAAGTCCAGCAGCGAGTACTGGACAGCAAGAGCGGTGTAGGGTATTGCGTGGGAAATAGAGGAAATAAATCCTGCCAGCTGATGAAGGTTCAACACTCTGGCACTTTTATGGTCCTGGCGGTCACAGTGAGGCATGTCCCAAGCACAGCATCAGCTTGCAGCCTATGCTGCTCAGGTGGGCTGCTGGAGCATGGAGATTCAGGTGGTGTCTGTGTAGGCCTGGAAGTCCCAGATAAGCTCTGATGTCTTCTCCTGTGGATCTGATCTGAGCTCCAGCTTTTCCCAGGGAGTGCTCAACTCGGTCTAGGAGAGAAAGTTGTCTGACTTGTATACATAACTTTTTGCTTTTTCAGACTGGGGGTGTGTGTTTGGAAGAAGACGACAAGCTCTGGTGGGCAATGACCATGAAGTTCTCAGTCCTAACTATGTGCATCTGTCTTATCCAAATTTGAGGCTTCAGATGGCGCAAAGTACTTTAAAATCACTCTCTAAAATGAGTAAGTAATGAACCATCCTGCACATTGTTGGGAAAAACAATGCCATTGGAGGAGATCAGGAAAGGTTCCTTTCTGACAATTATTTTTAACAATGTGATACAATTTAGCTGAAAGTTGGGGAACAGCCGGGGGCAAGGGGAGAAACATCCCTCCCTTTGGTTAACCTTGCTTGGGAAATGTGAATCACTGAACTAAATAAAGTTTGTAAAAGATGCTTTGAAAATACTATGCTACGCCCTATAATTCAACCAAGAATGAAGGAGGAGGGAAAAGAAAACATCAAAAGTCCCTGCTTCTTTTTATATTGCTTCCTGGCACATTTCTGTTTCTTCTTCCCCCCGCCCAACACCCCACCCCCTCCCCCCCCCCCCCGCCAAATCTTCTTTCTGGTTTTGTTTTGTTTTGTCTTTTTGTTTTTCTCTTCTTTTAAAAATCCTTTTCATTTTATAAAGCTGGTACTATAACCTTAACAACAACCTTGTTGTCTACAGACAACAATGATGAGAAATGCCAAGGGAGAAGGGAGTCCTGTTGGGATCGGAGGACAACAAAGACAGTTTTTTAACATTTTTATTAGGACCTCATGATGTACACATGAAAAATTAATTTCAGAACATGAACTGCTCTTCAGATGGCGCCGTTTAAATCTGGAGGATGTTAACATTCCTGGTGCATGACAAAGGTCCGCCACCCCCTGCGTTGATACTCATCCTGCTCAAAGGGGCAATAACATCTAAGGATGAACAGAGGCCGTGGCACCAAATCCTGCTTGAAGGCTACTTTCACAGATTTATCTTGGGATTTTCTAGCATTCCTTGTCAGGGTCAGTTTGCCCTTGAGGGCTAGGCTGCATGGCTCTAGCTCTTTGCAGGGCTCCAGCTGTTTCATCATTTGCACACATTTGGATGTATGCTTTGGCAGAGAGGATAATTACTGGTAGAGGAGGAAAGGCAGCAGGAAAGTGCCTGCCCCAAAAGTATGGAAACGGGGGTTTCAGCGCTGTGTTAACAACCGCTCTCGTGGTCAGGTGACATCATGGGGAAAGAGCGCAACCTGGTTGCATGGACAAATCCATCCACGGGTCCCCCCATGCTGGCGCGAGTGGAGCACCGGGAGCTGGCGGTGGCACTTGGTGGCCGGGTGACAGCAGGCGGTGGGAGGCGCGGGGCTGGCAGCTGCAGCAGTGCGCTCCCCCAGCCCTTGGGGCAGCAGGGTGTGAAACCCACCCCTGCAGTGTCTGCCTGGCCTTTCGTCTTACCTGTTTAATAGAAGTTTTGCAGGGGGAGCATGTGCAGTTCACTTGAACAACGTTCCCCTGGAAAATGCCCGAATCTGCCCTACTCTCTTAACAGCAAATAAAGCCGCAACAAAACTGGACAGTCTTACTTTCCTGTCCTTTCTAAAAAGCCATACTGCCGGGGGGACCACTGCTGCTCTGCCCTTTCCCTGGCCCTGACGTATGCCTTGCGGGCAGCTCGGAGGGGCTGGGACCCGGGGGCCAGCAGCCGCCTGGGCTTTGCAGGGAGGTGGCAGCTCTCGTGCTGCCCGAGAGGCACCAGGCGAGTGGAAGGAGGCCACGAAACTGGCTTGTCATCTGCTTTTCCATCTCTGCTTTGCTGCTTAACCCCTTGCCCCTCCTCGTAACAACAAACACACGCAGCCTGACTTCCAGGTGCTTTTGCTGGTTAAATGCCCATCACAGCAGATGCAGCCTGGGGAGGGCTGGGGCCGTCTGCAGGCTGGGAAGGAAAGGGGGTTTTCTCCCCAGGCCACGGAGCTCTGCAGACGCTATTTAGCCCCAGGGCTGGACTAGCACACATGTGGCTCAGGCGCTCCCTACAGAGCAGTAATGACCTTTGGATCTGTAGCTCCACTGTCCCCAGTCCTGGTGCTTTCCCATCTGGTTCCTGCTATTCCCATAAATCCCTGCTGGCTGTTTAATAGCAAGCGGGGAGTTTCAATGAAGCTGAGGTCACTTTGACTCACCAAATGTCGCCGCTTCTAAACTGGAACCAGACTGAGCCAAGGGCAGCGTTTGTGCTGGGGGGAGCAATGACAAAGTGTCCTACGACTCCTCATCAGATGTTGATCACGAGCCCACAGCCTGAGCTCAAGGTTTGCTTTGTGTGAGGGTCAGTCTCTGGAGCACATTTATGAACATGCCACTGAGTGGACTGTCTTTTCTTTAGACATGGGTTTTATGCCAAAATCCTTAAATATTTGGGGGTTTTTGTGTTTTTATGTACATGCCGTTTGTGTATACCTAAAGTTGCCCAACGTGCCCAGCCTTTGAATTACCCTGTCCCTGTGACAAATATGCACAAGCACCCAGTAGCCCAGCATGATCAAAGAAATTTCTATATATCTTTAAGGTCAGCGAAAGCTGAAAACAGATGATTTCTGACAACCGCTTGGCTTGCAGATCTGTCAGTAGCACCAAGGCTCTGTGGCCAGTTAAGTACTACTGAAACAACCCCCCAGCCTGGCTGTGCTTCACTTTGGGACTCTGGCTTCATCGTGCTGCCTCCGAGCGCAGCCTCATGCCAGGAGAGCTGCCTTGGAGACTGCTGCACAGCAGAGCTGTGCTCTTGGCCTGAGGACAGAGGACTTGAAGCTGCTCTTCCATGCAAAGCTTGAGTGCCCTGCAGAAGAAGTGATTATGCTGTCCTCGTACCCCCCACCCACCTTTTTTTTTTTTTCTTCCTTTCCTCCTAAGAAAGAAACGGGGGAAAGTTTGTGGGAGAATAGTGTTTGCTGATCTTGTGCGAAGCATGGTGACAAATGACAGCTGGAGAAGCATGACAAGGCATGTAAACTTGAGCTAATGGAAACCTATGTGCCAGCTGAGTGTTTATTCAGGCCTGTTATTGTCAACAGAGACCCCTTTACAAGACAGGTATTGTTTGTACTAACAAGTGCACCGTGAAAGGGAATGTAGCTTTGAATTCTATGAATTCGCCTCTTTAAAACAAATTTTTGTAAAAAAAGTCCCTAACCCGTCCACTAATGGTAGTACCTAAATACCTGCTTACATGCCTGCATATTTCTGGTTTAATCAGCCTACTTTTCATAAATTGAGCTCCCTTTTAATGGCATTCTTCTCATCGGGACTGTTGAACCCATGTTACTCTCCCAAGTGTAAGTATCCGGTTTGTCACCTTGAAGCTGTATCTTTTGATATCACTGACTGAAACAGGATCAAAAAAAGAAAGAAATAGTTGTGTCCCAGTGTTTTCTCTCTTCAGAACAAAAGGAAAGACAGTTTGTTGAGCAGACTGTCACCCTTACTCTACTGGCTTTTCAGCAAAATGTCTCTCAGCTAAGCAAACAATAGTGAGAGTTCATTTTGAATAACATTCACTGATCTGCAGCCATTTAGACAAAATCCATACAAACTCTTAAACACCGAGTAAACAAAGCACTAAATCTTGTGTCAAGTGCACTGGGATGCACTGTATCCATTCCGCAGAAGTAGGAGAGAAATATCCAAGGAGTTTTGCTGATCTTTGAATGAATTTATGACATACACCTTTTTGCTCTTTTTAAAAAATGAAAACATCCTAAAGATGTAGAGTTCTGCCAGCCTCATGGACCTATATGGACACTGGTGAACTGGATACCAGCTGATTGAGACTGAGAGCTCAGTGAATCTGAAATAGGGCTAGATACTTAATACAGGTAACAAACATCATCCACGGTAGGCAATTTAAAATAGCATTCAAGGTTTAGCTATCGATCTCCTGAGTTGCATCATGGAGAAATGAGTGTGTGGTGGCACACACTGGAAATTCGGTATCGGTCTCTTTCTGATTCCACTCTGGCTTTCTGAGACAGATACTTAATTTCATCATACCTCAGTTTCTTCTACTTTAACCCCCCACACACTCAACAATACCTCCCTCAAAAAGACACTGTGAAATTTAATTGCCTGTAAAATTCTTGGAGATCTTTTGGAGAGAAGATGTCTTCAGAGATGTATATCTGTGCAAGGAAGCAGGTATTAGTTTAAATGATGAACATCGCCATGCAGTGACTTTTGAGCTGGGAGAGAGGAGTCCTGCCACAAATGCCGTCTCTCGTTCCCTGGCTCGCTGGGTCTTCTACAGAGACGGCTGCTGTGCCAGGGTGCCAGTAAGGCTCCCTACACAGCCCGGGTGGAGCTGATTTAGGGACAGGCCTGGATGTGTTTGGGGTATGCTGGCTCACCAGCCAGACCCCTCCCCAACGTTACTTAATTCCCAAAGCTGCAGCAGAAGCTGTGGGAAGGCAGTCCTGCAGTCTGTTGTTGGAGATAAAGTTTTAATCTCTCCTGTTTTCCTTGGCACTCCTGCTGGCTGGGCACACAGGAAATGTGTTCGAGTCATTTATGCGTGTGGCATTTTTGTGCGGCCTTGGGAAGACCCTGCTTACCAGGCTCTGCTCTCTAGTTCACCAGAAACTGCACCGAATTTGTGAGCCTCTTGGGAGCTTAACTCGCTGTTATTTGGAAAAATGTCTGCTTCTGGTCTTAAGGTCCTCTGTAGCAAAGCTTTGAGGGTTGGCTGTTGAAGTCTTTGTGAAGCAATCTAAGAGGTAAAATGTAAGAAACCGCTCCTGGAAATAAGTGGAAATGGAAAGAAATTATACATTTGCGTAGATCAGGGACAGAATGTGCAAAGCAGTTTAAGCCAGAGCAACACTGAGCAGTGGATCGTGGAAGATTTGCTCTCAAGCGTTTCCATTTGTCTTTATCAACTTGAGAAGTGAGC
The DNA here is from genome assembly GCF_034638445.1 of Ciconia boyciana. Lineage (NCBI taxonomy): Eukaryota > Metazoa > Chordata > Aves > Ciconiiformes > Ciconiidae > Ciconia > Ciconia boyciana. The sequence goes on from NC_132935.1 coordinate 57,500,172, forward strand.
AAATTGCTGGCATTCGGTTCAAGAAGTATATGCCCAGACCTCTGCAGGCAGCGACAAACTCTCTCAGATGCTACCGACACCAGAATCCAAACTCTACCAGCTGCACCTGTGCTTAAATACTGCGCCTGCTAGTAAAGTGCTTGACAAAGTTTCCTGGCCAGTGTAGGCAGTAATTAATTGGTTTATACATGTTTATGCTGGACAGAAGCTAACCCCTTGTTAGAATCATACACAAAAATGGTTTTGGCAGAGTCTGGACTCAAAGAATACAGGCTGGAAAGACTGTACCTTAAGTCACCTCAACAAAACAGCTCGTTTCCTTTTGCTTTCATTAGGAGGTATCTTTGAATTTTTACAATGAAGTAAGCTGCAGAGATCCCCTGCTGCCCATGACTCAGAGCTCTGGGTCTGCGAGCAGCATAAATGTATTGGCATCGCTCCCTGCCCAAGCCAGCCTGCCCTGCCGCAGGGTGTGCTGTCGGGGTGTGCTGTCCCCTGCGTGTGGCTCCAAGGGCTCTCTGTCTCCACGTGGCCCAGCGATGGAGGGACAGGAAAACCTCACTTGAGGACCTGGCCATGGCGCTCAGTTATGCTGTGGAGATGATACACTTGCAAGCACAGCCCCTACTCCCTACTCTCACTCCGCAGCGCTTCTTAAGCTGCTTTGCCAGTCCAGAAGGGTAGGACATTGCAAGGCACCTTCGATAACAAAGCACATCGCTACCAAGAGCCCAGTTTCATTAAGAACCTTTGAAATTCCCGGGCTAAAACCAGATGTGCTTTTCTAACGGTGCTTCTGCTGAAAGGTTAATTTTGCGTTAGTTACCATCCAGGAGAGAAATGACGTCATCAGTGTACAGCAAGTCATTTGTCTCTAGAAGGGTTAAGGCAAAGAAAACCGTGAGTCATTAGAAAGTAATTCCCTTATTTGAAGCACACATGAAACAGGAGTCCGGATGGCAAAGGAACAAAGCTTCATTCTTTCATGTGCATTTGCTGAACGCCTCGGTGTCTTAGATAAAGGACAAGTATCTACTAGAGGATTAACATTATGAAAAAGTCAGGATTAAAAAAAAAAATTCCGTGAGGCTGTGTAATTGAAGCTCTACAGCAGTTCAAAAGCTTGGGCCAGTAAGCTCCTGGCCACCAGCTAATTAATGTATTTTATGACAAGAAGGCAGAATGCTAATCATCAGGGCAGCATATGGAGGGGGAGAATGAGAGGGCCGCATGGATATTCAGTGACAACCATCCAAACTTCAGAGGCAGCACAGAGGGCTATTAACGTACTCCCTTGCCCTGTCTGAGAGTGCTGACCTCACTTCTAATCCTGCCCCTCCAGGGTACTTAATTTCCAGCATTGCTCAACCCAGTCAGGCCTGTTTAACAATTTCTTTTCTGAGTTAGTCTCTTTGAAGAGGCCCTATTTTCTGTTCAGTGACATGAAAGAGATACTGATGTTGATTATCAAAGGCATGTGCTCCAAACCACCAAGCATCTAATGCCCAAGGGAGGTAATATTATCTCTGCCTTCAACATTTACATCCTCCTGCCAAGAAAGATGTGGTGGTTAACTAACACATCTTTTTTCCTTCCTACTAATTTTACATGAGCTATTAATCAGAGGGGAAAATTAACTAATTCTTCAGCTTGTAGGTCATGCTAGGGCAGCACTCTCATCTAGATTAAAAGGACTGCAGACTGGTGCAAAGTCAGCTGTGCTATACCTTGCAGCAAGACAGGTTTATATATGGTCTTTTCACTATATTGTACCAAGGAAGTTTCACTGCATTTTCTCAAAGTCTGCCCAGCCACCGCAAACCTTAGCGCACTGCACAGCTGGAGGGCTGACTACCCCCACCTACTCCTGCCTCTGGGAGGAGTCTGATCCACCTACCAGCTGCCAGGGCAAAGATCAATCAACATCTGCCCTGAAAGGAAAAGAAGCTCTCCTGAAGAAGGAGCTCTTGGGCATTCACCTTTTGATGATGTGTGAAGGCCTGTCTACCAAGCGGTCATCGTTGCCTGAGCTTTTAACCCAGAAATCCTTGAAACGACACTGTGGGCAGGTGGAGCTCAGAGGTAAAAAAAAGGGAAGGAATTACTATCTTAAATGAAACTATTGTTGTCCCATCATACGAGCTTTACTGTACAACAGCAACTATACTGGGCAGGCACAGTATATATGGTGCTTCGTACTGTAGATTCTGCGTTCTAGACTCAATGGCTCAAGGGGTCTCCTCCAGCTTTTTGTCAATTAAGATTACACAAAAGGACTTTCTTCCTGAGATGGGAATTGAATCCTAACCTCCTCACCTTGTGCTTCTCTGCAGGACTTTTCTTCCCCGTCACTCTTAATGTATGCTCTGACTTCCAAGATGACACAAGTAAGTGAGCCCAGAAGGCTGAAGGAAACTGTTTAGCTGAAGTCAGCTGGATCAGCATTTCTTCATCTTTTGCCCATTTCAAGATCTCAGAAAGAATATTGCATTTGCAGAAGTTGCTTGTTTAAAAGATGCACACAAATCCACACTAAGTGATTTCAAGATACTGTGTGCATTGATAATGAAAACAATGGTATGTGTAGATTTTCACACAATTTTCAATTTTTGTCTGCAATAACATTTTTGCCAATGGGCTTTAAGTTAACAAAAAATGGGTCATATAAGCAGCTAGATAGATTTATGACTATTTAAGTAGGTCAGGTACTCTTTTTGAGCTGAATACTAAAAAGTTAAGTGAAGATTATAATATCTTTTCAGTGAAATATGGCCATGTGAGTTTTTATAACATTTTACAAATAAATTGTATCAGGACACTGACTAAACACTTAGAAAAGTTTCATTTTAACAGAGTGCCTGAAAACAGGATGAACATGAACTTCTCCACTACCGGTGGATCAGTTGTGTCCAACTATCGTCAGTTTGTCTGTTGGGTTTTTTTATAAAGATGCAAATGCATATGCAATATCTCATATCTAATTATTGCAGCGGAGCACACACTTCTGGCAGTAGGGTTATCTGATCTGCAAGTGTTCTTGCTGCGGTGCCAAGCCTGGGGAAGTCTTTCTGCTGCTTACTTGTGGACCTACTCTCACTGTATGCAAACCTTAGATATTCATTCCTTCTCTGTAAGAGCTGACCCCAAATATTTTTTGAGGTGTTTCACAAAAATTATTTTGACTGAAAGATCAACGCTTAGCTGAAGACATTCAAGCCTTTGCTATTTACAAGCTTTGTCCTTTATTTGGAATGCACAATGTAAATATAAACCTCCTTTGGCACTCTTTCTTGGTTTTCAGCTCCACATTGCTACCAGCTAATGAGTAATCCCTTCACAACTGAATTTTCTAATGAGTTTCTGCTGGGAACCACAGAAATAACATGTAGGAGCAAATGTTCATGATGTGCCTTCCTAAAGTGCTTGGATTTGGTCTTCCAGAAGAGGATTCGGCAGTGTTTGCCTCAGTCTTAATTGCTCCCAGAATGAAAGAGTACCGAGATGTGTTCAGACAGTTCAATTCTGATGGAGACTGATTTTACTCAATAGTGTGTCTGCACATATTAATACATTTTACGATGACTGCGCTTATTCTGCCAACACTTAGCCCTGGAACAAAGGACAATGGCAGCGGTGTATACAAGCATGTGTGTAAAAGCCCGTACTGATGAGATCTACACTGGGCAGATCAAAAAACCAGGACGCTTCCCACAGGAAAAAAAATAAGTACGATTGCAGTTTTATCTTGATTTGGAAACCAAGTGTCCTGGCTAATCACCAGCATCAGACTTCTGTTCTTTTATGCTTCAGCCTCTGGAAAGTCCAGCCTTGGACTGAGGCCACTGGGTAATAACTGGAGGCTGCCACTGATCCAGAAAACAGGAGGAATTGACATAATGGCAGGGCTGGAGCTAACCAGACTAAATGAACCACTGTTCCTCAGTCGTGACTTGGAGGGAGTCATGGAAAGAGCTAGCAGATAGTCCAGTCACATGCTGAAACCAGGGCAGGCCTCTGATGGCAAATCCACAAAGGTCTGAACTGAATATCAAATGCTGGTTATAAGCTGGGTGATGTGTTTTCCCAACAATCTCATTTCCCACTAGGAGAGTTGGTCTTTGTAGTAGGATGTTCTTACAGTTCAAATATTCCTTGTTCCAAGCAAAGGCAAGAAACTTTACCTCATTTTAATGTGATATATTACAAATAATACAAAGATGTTGTCTGATCCAGCTTATTCCACTTGCGTCTTCACATGTGCACAAACCCTGAATATTTTGTTAAAAAAAAAAATTAAAAAACATGAATTTTTTCAACGCTTTAGCAATTTATCTTGCTTTGGGTTTTTTAGACTAGCTGTCAACTAAGCTGTTAATATATATAGCTCTTAAATTGGCAATGGCAGAGCTATAATGAAAAGACTACATTTGCAGCAACATTGCTAACAACATATGGATTTGCTCTTGTCATTTGACAGAAAATGAAGAATTTTTCCAATGGGCAAGCTGTGCAGCTCTGAGTAGCTATATCCTCTTATCTTTCATAATCTGCTGCATTAAGCCTGTTTTGAAAATGAAGACTTTTCAGAGGAGGGCTCTTGTTTCAAGGCCAGTAGCTTTATAGGAGTGGAACTCAGTAACACACCAGCATTTCCATTTCAGTGACATTTGTACCATTTTGATGGGATCTTGTGCTTTATGGGGGAGTTTTTCTGAAACAGTTTCGTTTTGGGTTTCCTTCAGTCTGAACACTCAATTCCTGATCTCAGAACCACTGGAATCCATGGATCTTTGACAACATCCCCCAGGTATAATTGGGTAGATGTTAGCCTGCTGTGAGCAGGCTACATGATAACTACATGAATGCTATGCAGACCACTCCTAAATAAAGGCTGTTAGTAAAGTGGCATTTTTAATATCCTGTGGTATCTACCTCCATTAGACTGATACGGTCAAAGTGCCTCCACTTTTTCATAATTCGTCTTGTAGGCAGTATATAGATTTTTTCCACTGATGCAATTTCCACAACCAAGTTGAGCCATTTGGCTGAGTTAGGCCCATTTTTGATCACCTGAGTGCCTGTGAATCAGCTGATTAACCACGGCTGCCAACACCACCCATTTTGCCAATGGGCTGGGTAGCTGTGAGCAATTACAGAGGACGTTCAGGCAGGGTATGATCTTCCCTAGAATTAACTAATGTTTTGTGGAAGCTCCATGTCAATTTTTTCCTTCTCCGTCCCCATTTCATATAATTCTTGAGTTCAAAGGATGTCCAAACTATAGGCTGTATTAATCTTTTTCATTATAGCTCTGCCAGTGACCAGCACCCTGGAAAGTGTCTTGTGGAGTTCATGGGAATGTAATGTTGATGTTTAAGGAAGTCACAGTATTTTATCCTGATGGTGTTGGTTCTCTGTGCTGTGAAATTTTGCTGTTGGTCTGCTCAGTATTATTAAACAATGCTCATTCTTTTATACTCCAGAAGGGACAGTAAATGGATTTATTTTTTAGTATCTTGAGTTGTTGTAAGAAGTGCTGGGGCCAAGTTCAGCCTCAGAGAACATCCATCCACTGTGCCCTCATGTGCTAAGTTCACAACTGGTTAAGGACATCTGTACTACTTAAACTGAATAGCTTTTGTGACCTTAAAATAAGTAGGAAGTTTCCTCCACTTTTCTTTATTCCCTCCTGAAGCCAGAATTTTTCCCAGATTTGTTCACATGACAGTAATAATCCATCATAATAAATTTCAGTTACAGTGCTGCTCTCTTTTTCATGGCAAGCGTCCCTGCAGAATTCTGCCAACTTCTTTTATACGATTTATTTTCCCAAATATACTTAAGAAGGTGGTTTAAAGGTTCCATACCAAAAATCATGATTTTTCTGAGGCCACTTTCCCTGTGCTTATATTGCTAGAGAGAGATACACAGAAGTATTATATAATTTATTGAAAATTGGAACTGATCTGGGTAGTCCTTCTCCTTCCATTACACTGCTCATCCGAGCTCAGCAACCATCAGAGAAATGCTGGTGGTCTTGAACATGAACTGATATGTTTTTCCAGTTGATAGCTTTTGACTGGAGACACAGTTGGCCCAATAACTCCCTTTTCTGGGCAGAATTTCTGCATGCAAAGCAACAAATGCAACCTGTGGTCAAAGAGTAATGTAACCATTCTTAGTCAGCTATTTCATCCTTATGCAATCATCTTTCAACACTGCTGTGTGGTACAAGATGACACTTGGATGGTTTCAAACAGATCTGTTATTGTCATTCTGATTATGGCACAGCTGAGGGCTTTGATCAGCACAGTAGGCAAAAAGGCTGCTGGCAGTATGCAAGAGCTGATTTTTTAAAAAATGCTCCTAAAATAAAAAGCTGCAAATCCAAATTTAATCTTCTAAGCCCCATGCTCCCCTCCATAAGTCCCAGTTATGGCCACACGTCTTGAAGAAATAATGTAACATATTAACACAGGAACCAGGAATAAAATCACATCCCATTTGTAAACCATCTTGCACCTTGCAGTCCTATTCCCACCTCCAAATCCCTACTGAGGTGCAGAGTGGAAAGAAGAAAAGGCACGGCAACACACTGCCTCTTCCTGTGTGTTTGCTTATTAGAACGGGGCTTGTTCCTTGGCTGGGTTGCTGACCACCACTGCGGCACAAATATTAATGTGCCCTTACGCTCCCTCTTCTAATTTTGCCACTGATCCACTGGAATCCACTTCAAGAGGAGTTGTGTAAGACTGGAGGGGAAAGCTCCTTTACAATCATACAATGAACATGGGAAGTGGCTATAAGAAAATTAAGATCTGGGTCAGTGTGGTCTGTGGGAAGATTCAGTGAGGCCCATATTCCTCTATACTGTGGCCCCAGGCAGGGAATGGAAGAGAAGGAGGAACAACTAGTTCCTGGTAAACCCTGCATATGTTAAACATCTCCTGGTGTGCCCATGTGTGTTAAGCCACTATCAAACTCTTAGAGAAGAAAGGGATGTCATCATGCAATTCTACCCATATCCTAAACCAGCATCTGGCCCCAGTAATGAAAACATGTGCCCACTGTGAGCTACAGACTGACTTTTCCTGCTAGGTCTTGAATTGAGGATAGAGCAAAGCCATACCGCTGTGGGAGCAGAGCCAAGGAGTTTCTGCTACAAGTTGCCTGCTGTTTCTCCAGAGTGGGCAGGATCAAGCCCCAGCCCCACTGGAAGAAAGGCAGTGGGGCTGCTCTTATGGTAGGTCTTGCCCAACTGCACGAGGAAGAAGAGCAGCTTCTGTGTAATCAGCCAAGCTAAAGGCTCTCCCATGAGCAGCCAGGCTATTTGCCAAGTTTTTTCTCTTGGTGTTTTATTCTGCTTGTGACCACATCTCGATTGTCATTTGAAAGCAAAGCCATGCAGTCCTTCTTCTGGGACAGAGCCTACTCCTGCAATGCCCCACTGTACTGCCTGCTTGCTGCTGCAGAAAGCCCTCCCTTCCTCGGTGACTTAGCAGCAGTCATGCCACAGCTTTGCCGGTGACCGTTTGCATGCTAACTACTGCCTGCAACTGCTTCAAGAATCAGCTGCTCGCTTGGGGCTGAAATAACAATGTCAAGTTAAAGTAGCCCCTGCTCAGTCCCCAAATCCACATGGAGGAAATTGTGAGAGGCAACTTAGCCCGTGGTGTGTGCCCATGATGTGTGCTTGCATTTGCTATCATGACAACAGTCCTGACAAGGGTTTGCAACACACACTTTGGGGGCAGCGAGGGAGGAGGCATTCATGCTTTTGCCCCTCCTGCACTTTTTCAGTCAAGAAAGATTTCACCACAGTGCACACAACAGAGCAGGAGAAAGCACTGGTTCTTCCAAACATTTTTACAATGCATTTATGTGATTCTTAGGGGGAAGAGGACTCTTCTTGACCTGTTGCACCCCACTGCATTTCATTTGACTTTGCTGATGAGCACAAGGAGCTGCTCTTGTGAGCTGGCAAGCATCCCCATGTTGCGGCTTGAAAATCTCCACAGGTGCTTTCACTCTCTTCCCCATCACTCCTCCACCTGCTGGAGGGGACTAGAGGCAGGCAGGGAAGTGGAAGTGACCCAGCAGGTGAGAGAAGTGCAGCTGAAGGAGGCAGAGCTGGAAGCCTGGCCTGGGAAAGGGGAATGTGGAAGCAGAAACATGAGGGGCAAAGAGAAGGGCTTTGGGAAAGGAAAAAGGGAGGAGGTGGAAATAAGAAACGATCCTTCCTAGTCTGCAGGTTCCCCAGGACAGGCCCTTTACCTGTCTCTGACCGTACGCTGTCCTGCTCAGGTACTCTGGGTACTGCTGTGTCACGTAGACTTCTGAACAAGGTGGTGGGAACCAGGGGCTGAGGTTGAGGAGTGCAGCAGTACCTGGTAGTTCCTCTTTGCTAGGGAAAGGGTGATATGCAGATGTTATGCATAGTCCTTTGTGCTGCTTGATCTGTTGAGATCTTTCTCTCAGGTAAAAGCCATTGCCTACACCTAAGGTATGGAAAGATGCCATAAGTGGATCCTGTGGAAAGAGAGCTTAAAAACTATATAGGAAAGGAAAATACACATCATATGAGATAATGAGATAATGCCTGCCACAGAACACCTTAAGAAACCTGTGCCATTGTTCCTGTGCTGAGCTGCTAATGGCACTGGTACTTTGAGGAGCGTTTCATGACCTTTACTGATCATAGTCTTCCCCCTTAGCCCTCTTCCCAAAATCCTGTATATGCTCCTGCTCTGTATTCAGCAAGCTGAATGAGTGAATGAACAAGTAGTTCATACACAGCATGAAATGCTAAAAAAACCCTTTCATAAATGGATTCCAGTCTATAACTGTCCAATTAAGAAACTGCAGCAGCTTTACAAATCAAGTGATACTAGACTTGGGCAAGCCAAGCGATCGAAGGTACAGCCAAGCCATAGTGAAACAAGCCAAAAAATCAGACACCAGCCAACAAAGCTGACTAAATACATAGAGTATGAAAAAGAAAATACATAATAGATATGCGAGGTCACCGTGGCCGCCAGGAAACGGTGCCAAAATATCCTTGCTGGCTTGACTTCCCTTGGCTTAGACCTACATGCAGATGCTGAGCTGAGCCCAAACTAGGCATCAGGCATGAGCCTGGTCTGCTCCTTCATTGGCTCAACAGCTCATCCTTGAGTGGCTGCGTGAGCCGGTTTTGTTACGGAGATTTGCTTGTCCACAAGGAAAAAAGCTGAAAAGTCTGATCTGATCCCCCCTCACTGCCCCTGAAATGAGGCCACCTTTCAAGGTTTCATCAGGATCACATCCACTGATGTTATAACAGTAATTTCTGTTTCTGATTTTTCAGCTGTGATCTGATTCCTGAGAGCTAGAGCTACTGAAAGCAGCCAGATCTGGCTTTTTCATTTGTAGTTCTTTCTCCCCTGCACAAAATGTCATAGGTTTTGAGAGGTGTTGAATGTATGGTGAATGTTTCCAAAGGCTGAATGTACTCCAAATGTCATATTGAGGCAAAAGCACTTTATTAGTGTTTTTAATTTCTTTAATGAGAATCTTCATCAAGCTCTGTAGATGACAGTAGGTTAGTTTTCTATGACGTATTTTGTTCAAGTACTTATGCATTAGGGTACATGTTTGTGTTTCCCTCCAAGCAGGGAAAGGAATCCCCTGCGGGATCAACCTGCACTGAAAGGTAATAACTAGGTGCCATTCTCCAAGGATTTTGGTCAAGGATTGAGGGGGTACCCAGGGTATTTTATTACTGTAGACAACACTATTGACCAGATGCTTTACCGTGAATACCAACAAGTAAAGAAATTTAATGTATATCAATAGTAAAGCTGAAAAGCAACAGTAAAATATGTCAACTTTTGATATTTGCCTGTCTCTGGAGTCCCTCAGCTTCCTGCTCCTTATGCTTACAATATCTATTGGCAAGAGAGGCTAGTGACATAAAAATAGATAAAAAGAGTAAAAAAAATCTGAATCAGCAGTAGAAAGCTCTATGGGTTCTTTCCATTGCCACCAGTGGGTTTTGGACCAAGGCTTTCCTGAATTAGAAATTAGTCAGAGATATAATGTTTGGCTCACAGTTCAGATGCCTCAAAAAAGAAGGACATTCAGTTTTGATACTGATATGCAAAACGAATGTTAAAATTATTAGGATTACTTATGTGATAATTGTTTTTCTTCAAGGCAAAACGGTAATTTGAAGAAACAAGAACCATGACTGATCTTTTGGTTTGTAATTACCTTTATAGATACACAATTGCATGTTTGACTCTGGCAACTGAAATTGTTTTATTTGCTTTTCTTTGTGCATGTTGCCTGTAATTACCACATCTGAGCACAGAAGACTCTATGTTGTTGTTTTGTAAGACCAAAAGGACGAGGGGGCCTGTGGTTTAGTTGCTGGATAATTTCAAAGAGCTTTTGAATACAAGAAAATTCCTAAGGAATTGCCTGCTTTGTTGAGTTGCTTTTATTATATTTCTTCTCTCTTTTTTTAGTGTTCTTAAGGGTGTGGGGTGGGAGGAGAGATGGCAAGAGCATATTGGCTTATTTACTACTCACAGAGGAGTTCAAGCATTTCTCCGCCTGCTCTAAGTATTGTGGAATGTTGCTAACAATTGTAAATAATTTTATGCTTATTTTGCAATGTGCTGGAGCTGCACAACTGAAATCAGTGATCTGCTATTGTCATGAATGGATGGAAGCTGAGATCTTAAACAAAAATGTGATGCTGAAGTGTACTTCCCCTTCAGTCACATGCAGGCCTTTCTTAGTCCTGCAGACAAATTCAGTGGTGCCCTCCTCTGATTTTTGGAAAGCAAAGGGTTGGATGGAAAGGACTGATCAAAACATGAGGATTATGACCAAGGGTGGGCAATTCAGCATGATGGTGCCATATTTTCACTTCCCCTTGGCTTATTTTGAACGTTCAGAGAACAGAGGATTTTGTTCTGTGATCTGGCTCTGCACAAAATACTCCTAGCATGTAGTAAATATGTCCATTGGCATACTTACTCATATATTTTGATTTTTAATTTTCTAATTGGAAAGGTCCCTTTACAGCATTCTGGCATAGTAAAACAACTCCAACACAGACATCATTTTCAAGGACTCCTGACTGATGTCTAGACTTCTATCGTATTTATACACACACGTATTTGTATATAAGAGAAATGTTATGGGCTACAACCTTGCCCATTTGGCAGAAGAGGACTCTCCTCCATAAAAATAAGGCTCATGTGTGCTGTTCTCAGCCAGTGGAATAAAATCCCCCGGGAACTGAGGTCCTGCACAGACTTAGCACTGTCTGCCTGCCTGCTTCAAGTGCAAAGCTGCTTCTTTGACCTTGTCTTCTGTAGTATAAATACATATCAACATACATAACAACAATTTAAAATAATCCCTACCAAAAAAAAGACACTTCACTGCTCACGTCTCTCTTCCCTGGGGAACAGGGAGCAAACAGGCAGTATGTGCCAGATGTTAGTCGCATGGGAAGCTTTCAGAAACTGCTCAGACACTATGGTGAAGAGTGCAGTATAGGAACACGAACACAACAGGGGGAAAGATTCCCTGTTGCTGCTTGCCAGCTGTAAGCAAAACTTTTGGTTAGGACTTAGGCCTTTCTTTGCCAGAATCTTCCTCTTAAATGCTGATAGTTTTTGGTTACATACTGCATTATCTAATATATCCCCTTTCCTTTGGCTTCGCGATGGCCAAATAGGATATAAATGAGGGCGAGGGCATGCCCCAAGTGGACTGTGAGAATCTGGTCCCAGAAGTGAGTTAAACTGAGTCAGACATGAGCCTCATTAACCTAGCTATCAACTGTGAGCAATTCCATTGAATCAGTCGTGGTTCCTGTTTCTTCAAGAAATTTGTTGCTACAGAATAATCTGTGATTTCTCTCATCTCTTCACCTGGCCCTTACTGTGTATTTGTAGGGACACCATACATGATGGGAGCAAGGAAATTGAGATGTACAACCCAGAGCTAGCGTACTTCCATTTTTCCCCTGCACTTTGTCTCTCCTGATATTTTCTCAATTTAGAGGATTTCCAAGAGCATCCAGAAAATTCTGAGGAGACATTTGATAGCCCTAGGACAACAGAGAGAAAGAAAAGTGGAATGCAACCACAGACTGGGTTTGCTTGTCCCCGAAGGTGCCTCTTTGGGTGTGCCGATGGGTAGCAGGTGGAGAGCCCCAGGCAGATGGAGCCGGGTGGAGCTGCTCTGGGGGACGAGCCCGGGGATGAGCGGGGCTGGGGTGCCAGCCTTCTTCCTGGCCAGGGACTCATTGCTGCCGGCAGCATGGCACGGGGGAAGTGCCTCGGGGGAAACACGGGATTTTTCCCTGGGTTGTACCTAGGTAGTATCTGGCTCTGTGTTATCAGTGAAGCTTCAAATAGCTTATCTTTCACCTGCATATGTACGTGTTTCTCTCTCTTGCCAGCCCAACATTTCTTCATCTGAACACGTGAACAATAATCCCCTGAGTAGATATGGATAAAATAAAAGCATACTAAAATCCCCATATATTTGGGGAAAGATTTTATCTTTTGTTATGTGGAAAGATGTCTGCAGTCTGGCTTCAATAAAGGAATAACTTAAAAGGCAGAAAAATAAGCAGCAGAACATCAGCTCTCACTTCAGTGTGTAAACTTTGGAAAGGCCACCTGTCAGATCCCTGGTGGAAAGCAGCATTTTGTTTGGCATCTGGCTGATTGCCACGCTGAAATGTTGAAGTGTTTGGAAACTTGTGGGACTTTCTTCAAAAGGCACACTTCCCCTCCCCCCTTCTCTAAATAATTAAATCTTAAATGTTCTGGCTTGCAGTTAAGAAAAGATAAAACACAACGGCAGGATTCTTTCAAACACACTAGCTAATAACGTGGGGGCCTTTCATGCTATTTATTTTAGCTTTCCCCACATGAAATACAAAAGAAATTGCTTCAGTTTCACCTTAACTTTTCATCCCAGGCAGTCACCACTTCTGATTTTGGTAACTGAAGTAAATCTGAAGTAACTCCACTGAAATGTGACCTAGTTGCAGAGTGCTGCATACTTATTCCAGTGTAAAATTTGCGTATGAATGCAACTGTGATCTTATTAGTCTTATCCTGTCATAATGCATATCTGTCACTGAAGCTACTCCAGATTTTGGTGACTCACACGAGCTACTCGTGACTCAGGCAGTGTGACTGAAAGTAGAATGAGACCCACAATTGTCAGGTGGGTGACGTCTTGTCTTGCGAAAAGATAAGAATTTCACTCAAAGTCTGTTTGACGGCAGGCATGTTTTGCTCTGATCGCTCATTTTGACTGTTTTCCCTAGCGTTACATACGTTGTGTTTCAGGGTCCTGTTGGAAGCAAGTTGCTTCATGATTCCAGCACTTTGAGGAATGCAAAGCTCCAGATTAACACCATCTGTTGTTTGAAGATAAAAGCGAAGACGCTGATGTTAGTGGCTAGTTCTCTTTGTAACTGCTGTTCTTTTAAGTAGCAGACACTAGGGAGCTACTCCTGCCCCAGTAGATATGCATAGGGCTGCCAGCAAAGGCATATGTCCTCTTGAGAAGTTGGACCCAAATTTTGTTACAGTTGTTTGTGCTATAGAAAAAAATCCTGTCTTTATTCCCTTAAGTTTCTTGCTGGTTTTAGTGCTCATGGGCACTAGGGGAATGGAGGGCCTGGAATCACCTTCTGCCACAATGCACAGACTGGGCTGCCAACATACAGCGTTCTCCATGGTCTCCCACTAAGATGTCTTGAAGCTTCCTGGGAGCGCAGCATGAGAAGTCAGTCTGCAATGTCATTTCAAGAATGGAGATGGCACAGTAGAGCCTACAGAGAAAACTGTGCGCTGCTGAAATACTCCCCCCTATTTTCCAACATGTTACGCACACCGGTAAGAGGGCAAGTGCTGTTCCTTCTGGGGACCTCATGCTTTGTCTTGCGTATGTGAGGTGGAAGAGTGTAGGGACAAGTCAGAAGGTGGGTGATCTCCTCCTGCATGCTGGTTAGTAGAGCTAAAGGGAGAAATGAATTTGCTACAGATACAGGAGCATGGGCAGAACCAGGAGCAAGACTGTAATTCTCCAGCTGTCTCTGCACAGGTCTGGCAGCACTTTGGCTTGAACTCAGAAAGAACCCGCCAAGCACTTCCAGACAATGCCCAGCTACGGATGGGAATTAGCACAGGACAAGGGCCACTCCCAAAGGCATTTTGGGTGCAACTACATTGTTTGGAGAGTAAGGCAATTTAGCTTACCCTATAGTTGTGCTGTGCCAGTTGGCCTCGGGGCAAAGAGTGGTCCCTGAACAGAGATGGCTCATTTCATTTACCACCACACTCAAGGTAGCTTGAGTGGCTCTGATCTACCCTTGGAGGAGCCCACTACCTAATGACTTGAGACTTGTGACAGGGTCACTTTTGAGCTGCATGATGTATTTCCTATTGGCTCCCATGAGGTACAAGTCAGGCTCAGCTGCCGTTATCCCTTGACTTTGGCACTGAGTAGTTTAACAACAATATCAGTTTTATTTGAGATGCAGGCAGTTGAAGATACAGGCAGTCAGATGGCAATCATCAAATTCAACTTGCAGGAAATCGTGATGTCTTTACTGACACTTGTTGAACCTCATCCAGGAATCCTGGGGTCCCATACCTACCTCTGTTGCACATCTTCTGATGAAAATCTGCTTTTTAATCTTTTAATACAAATCTTGAATTTTTTCTTCTGTGTTTTTAGTGAGTGCATTAGTTTAAGGGGAGCTTTGTCCAAATAAGAAGTGAGAAAGTCCTCCAGGACATGACCAGTCCTCAATATTTCAAAACTAGCAACAGTGCCATTATTTTAAATAAAAGCAGGATATTTCATTGCTCCAACATGACTTTAAATCTTTTTGCATGACAAAAAAACAGAAGAAAAAAGGTATTCATATATTCATCACAAACTGTCTTGGCCTGATGTATTACAAATACAGAAAACACTGGGATACAGAAAACATTGAAAAACTTTTCACTTTAGTATAATCTCTTGCCAAGTATTAGAACCCTTACTCAGGCAAACACAGTAAAACTCATGAGAGTTTTCTTTAAGTTAGGCCTGCAAAGATTCATCTAAAATTTCCTAAATAAGTGCAAAATGACTCCTAAGTGGAATGAAACACCAAGCAGTTGCAGGTCACATTGCCTCATGTTCTCTCCCACTGATTTGCAGGATCTCTGTTCCCTGCTTTTTTTTGATCCCACATGGGAGGGAAGGGCTTCAGGTTAATCCCATCAACCTGCCTTCCCCCTTTGACCCTCCCCTGTGTTCCCCTCAGACTTGCAAGGGTAAGGAGACATCCCAATGTCCCGTAGCTAGTCTTCAGGGGAATTATACTGCAACCATGTTGGATGGAAAGCTGATGGACAGCTTAAAGGACTTCTTCCCAGTTTAGGATTTGGAGACAAGCCCTGTGGCATAGCCCCTGGAGAGAAAGCCTGTCCCCCGGTGGAAAAAAAAAAAAAACACAAAAAACCCTAAGAAACTGTGTGAGGGTGTTTTCTCACAAAGATTTCCTTCTCCAGAGCCCCTTCCTGTGGGTTTAAACTACAATGGGGATAGTTCAGACCACTGTAGATGTTGATACAATTGAAGGAAAACAAGAATCTAGTTTGCCCTTTCCTGTCAAGGAGTCATTTCTTCACTCTGAAAGTGATGACTGAGCCCTGATCCAAAGAAATCCCGAATGCTCAGCAATTCATGTTAAGGAGCAAAACAAAAAGCAAAATCCCTCTTTTATTCTGCCATGGCATTTTGTAACTTTTCAACATGCTGTCATCTGGTGACAACAAAGACCTCATATCTCCTTTCAAAAGTCTTCCTTTTGACCTTGTACTAATTAGAATATATGTAAAAACAATTGCAAATTAAAATGCAGAATAATCTCTGTGTTAGCTAAGGCAGACATTTCTAAAAATAATGAGGAATGGCACAAAGAAATACCAAGACAACAGCTTTGCATAAGCTTCTTGTGATTTGTAGATGTCTGTGGTTAGTCTGCAAACTTGCACACATTTTCTGACCTTTACAAGGTCATGCTTTGCTAAGATCGCTAGTCATGTGTCTAAAAAGGAATATGGTGACTTTGTTTTCAAAGCAAGTATGGGATATATAACTCCAGAACACATTTTCATCCCCATGGTACAGGGATGTATACATGCCAGGATGTACTACTTGAAGATATTACTTGAGAATCATACATGGACCTGCTGGAATTTTGTGTTTGAGAGAGTGTGCACATCCCAACTAAGAGGGGGTGATGTAACTGTAGTATCTGGGGATTTTCTTGGGGGTTGTATAATACTATGTCCTCTTGAGGTTCAGTGAAGAGACCTCTAGCTCTCCACCCCATTTATTAAGCATGTAAGATATGTAAGCACCTAATTCCTATTCGGATTTATGGGAACTTAATCCTCATAGGTAGTTTTAGTCACTCTATAGAGATTGCTACAGTGACAGCACAAGTATACTCGGGTCCCAATCGTTTCTTGAAGGATAAGAGAGAAAATTCCTTGGGCAAAACCTGTTTCAGTTATGTGTATCTCTCTCCTTGTTTCTCACTACTGTGACATGTAATTTTTCATGGTTTCATTCTCACAAGGTGCCTATGGAATAGGGTGGTGCTATCTAACTTCTGTTCATTTCAGTGAGCAGTTGAGATGATATATTTTTGACCGAGAATCGAGCCTGAGCAGCCTATGCTGTAACTCAGAAACCCTGTGGGTGTGACAAGAATTTGTCTTCACCTTATGTTTCCTTTCTAAGTTTAAATAAGGATAGCAAGATGTCTGTCATTACCCAGGAAAGACTACAATGGTGAAGCAAACTGATCCAGATCCAAAGAGGTACCTAGTATTTCACCATTTTGGGACAGTGGGAGTTAATAGGAGCTGTCAGAGCTCAGCATTTCACAGGATTGTACTTTCACTCAGAGATAGCCACTTATCTCATTTATCTATCCCACTCCTCTGGCTTACGTTCTACGTGATAAAGATATAGCTAGTTATGTGCGAGGGACCTAGGGAAGTATGGAGCCTTGACGCAGGTGATGGTCCCTGAACCAATTCATCTGGCCTTGCCTGCCTGGAGCCTGCTCCTCATGGTCTGAGGGCCAAAAATCAGTTGTTATGGCAGCAAAAATGTGCTTGTCTGCTTTCCTGAGCCACCTGGGGATTTGCTGATGGGCTACTTAGGAGCAAGCAGGAAACCTCAGCTCATTTATGCTTTTACAGGTCAACAGCAGACCTATACATGCAGTAAGGGTCTGGCAATGGTGCAAAACTCCCCTTTCCTTTCAGTTCATGGCACACGTGAATAAAGAGGTTGAATATCTTTCATTTAATGCAGCAGGTGACGTTAGAGGTACCTAGAAGCAGCATGAAGCTTGATCACGAAGAAAAGCAATGTTACCCTGAAGATGCAACTTATTGTTAGCTTTCATTGTATCTTCTGATATGAAGACTGGAATCAGCCTATCTCAGATGCTTTAAATTCACAAACTCAAATTCACAGTACAGGCCAACATTTAAACATGGCAGAAAGGCAAGTTTTTCCAACCTCAACAGGTGAACAGCTTATGCCCAGAAGCACAACAATTAGTGAACTTCATCTTCTATCCTCATTGGCATAACTGCAGATGCTATTCTAATTCTTGTAAGTATCTAACCCTCCTTTCAGTCTTAAAAAGCCACTTGCTTCCATAATATCCTGCAGCAGGATATTAGCTTGTATACTGGTACATTTTCTAGTACTCAGAGGTTTGTCAGGTAAAAGTAAGTAATTCCATGTGATCATTAGAAAGCAAACTGCTGTCCAGCTCTCTATTGTATCCCCAGAAGTCACAACACAGCTATAAGAAAACAGTATACAGATTTTTATTTTTAAAAAAGTGAGAAAAAAACACACAGTGGAGACACTTTTTATTCCAGGTGACCCATCTATTTTAGCAGTTAAACATAAACAAATGTATCAGGACAAATAATCAGACTATCAGCAATAGAAAATTGAATAGACTTGAAAAGTTTGAAAAAGGAGGGCTCTCTGTCACAGACTCTATCGGGCAAAACTATGCTTGGTTCACATCACATGGCATTCTGGGCCACTTCAGCATTGTGGGGTGCAGAGTAACTGTTTTAGCCTACAAATCTATTCCACCATGCAGAGCTGGATGGTTGGGCACAGGAAACTCTCCCTAATAAGATGTGGCCTTTCTACTGCCTGCTAAACAATTTGCTCTGCTGGTTGAGAGACCAGATAGATTTTTTGAGCTTTGCAAAGGATGAAAACAGAAAGACCTGATCAGTAGTTAGTCCCTGCTCAAAAGCAGGGATTGCAGAAGGGAAAGAAAGAGCCTGGGAAAATAAATACTTTCTTCCTCTCTTGGCGGAAAGCTTACTTAACTTGACTGGTTGATGCTGAGGCTGGGAGAAGATTGCTCATGGTCCTCAGTATCTTCTCTGGTGTTAGTCAATGATGAGACAATGCCTCCCAATGGGAATGCAAGAAACATACCATCTTTCCCAACACCAAGTCCTGCACCTAACGGATAAATAGGACGCAAATGGAGTCTGTCAGTGTGTCAAATGAAGCTGACCACATCCCACAGGACTTTTCTAGCCACCATGGATGGACAAGTAGACTATATGCACAGCCCAGCTCCATCATGGATCATATATTTGTTCATACCAATTTTTTTTCAGAATTTTGATTTAAGGCAAAAACAAACTTAAAGCATAAAGACTTTCGGGCACTGGTCTCCACTTCAGATGGTCCTAATGTAGATACCCTTAGGAGATCATGCCATCAGTACAGAGGGGGAGGGAGAAACTGTAGCAAAATTAAGGTGAACAGCACCCCAAAAAGTGGCCTTCAGTAACCAGACAGCCCTGGTGAGGAGATCAAAGTTTTAAAATGAAAGGTTTACAAGGAAGATCCCAGGGAGAAAGAGAGAACTGTTTCTACCTGTTCTCTCCATACCTGTCACTTTTGTATTTTGCCTTTCTGACATAATGCTGCCCTGGACGCTTCTTTCTTTGGCAAATCACCAGCAAGGAAACTCCTCTTCATTTGCTCAGAATGTGAATTTCCCAACCTTCATTCTTCACATCCAAAAGATATGGGGACAGATATTTAAATGCATTTCTGAGGTTTTTACTAGAAATAAATACATTTTTTCATATTATGTCTATATTTGATCATGAATGAAATCCTACAACTTCTTCGTGAATACGAGATCCTGCTCAGTACTGGAACACATGTATCCAAGCCACCTGTCCCAAATGTAATCCCCATCAGTGAAAATAATTCCATAATTTTGTCTCACTAATGACACAAGTTCTTTGCAAACCAATAGATAGCACATCACTTCTACAAAGCTGTTCTCTCAAGCTTATTACTGCTTTCCATGCTTCACCTTCTTCCCTTTTGTTTTACACTTTTGATTCACAGATTCCTCATTCCAGTTTGCTTTCATTTAGCATTCTTCCATTACTTACGCTGAAATTGTAAAATGAAGGACCCAGTTACAGCACTAGACTTTTTGACTTTTTGTGTGTATATGAATGGAATGTGTGTATAAAATGATAAATGAATACATAAAGAGGCCAAGTTAAACATGGAACCTACCCTGGATTGCTTCTCCTCTGTGTAGTCATTTCCATTTCCATATAGCTTTGCCAGGCTTTGACTGCAAAGGTCAGAGCTTGCTTGGGCAACTTAAAATTACATCCTTCTGAACTCTGAGGTGCTTGACATTATAATTTAATTTTCTTTAATACAGGTTTTTGTTTGTTTGTTTTTATAATATAGCAAGTGTTTTCTGTGAAAGGTAGCTCAACATTTATATTATAATATCTGGAAGCTCAGAGCTAAAAATTAAATGCTGTTGGGCCTAATTGCACTAACTCCTGTATAGACATACAATAAATGTCCTTGTACCAAACTTACAAGATGAGACAAATACAAGCAGATGGGTAAGACAAAAAAAAAAGAAACAAATTGACTAAGATATTCATAATTCTTAGAAGTCAGTGCTCAAAACTCTTCATTCATTTGGCCATAATTCAGCTGATAGGAGATGCTTAGGGGAAGAATATAAGAGTAGTAGAATTAGAGAATGACCCTTCCACTGTTTTACCTCCCAGCTTCCAGTAGTAACTTGTTTAGGGGCTCCTTAAGCCAGAAGTTATATCTACATTGTTGTGTTTAGCCATGCTGTATGAGCTGTTTTTTCATGATTTTGTCTAATTACTTTCTAAAAGTAATTTTGTGCTCCAGAGCATCCTGTGGCAATGAGTTCCACATTTTAATTATGTGCAGAAAAAGTATTTCCTTTTGTTTTCTTTAAACTGTTTGCCTCATAATTTCATTAGTTGCCAATAAATTCTTACACTTAATTGTTCCCTATTTATTTTCTCTGAACCCAGTCACTCAGTGTCATGAGATCCTTCTACAACTCTTTGCTGTCTGCTTTAGTTTTGGCTAGTCTGAATAATTCTATATCATTTACTAACTTCATCACCTCACTCTTCAGTCCCTTCCCAATACATTTAATGAACTGCATGAGTCAGTATAGCTCCCTTGGGCCTTACTGGTAACCTCTTTCAATTGCAAAAGCCAACCATTTATTCTCACCCTTTGTTTTCTAACAAATTAATAATATATGTGACCACTCCTATGACAGCTTAGTTCCTTTAAGCATCTTTGTTGAGAGATGTCAAATGCTTGTTGATAAAATCACTATATCAGCTGAATCATTGTTACTTACAAGTTCAGTGACTGGATCAAAGAACTGTAATAGATTTATAAGGTAATACTTTTCCTCTAAAAGGCTTTATTCTCCTCTTCAAGCCCTTCCTAGATACATTGCACTTATCCATACATGTACTAACCCTGTTCTTTTTAAATTTTCCATTGTATTTATCACCTTATATTTCTCTCGTGCTGAGGCTGATTTAAGCAATATATCTTGCACCATGGTTCATTCATAGCCTTCACAGGGAGTTCCTCTGGAGCACTTAGGTAAATACCACATGGTCCCGATTAACAGTTATTGTGTGGTTTACATTTTCTTCTAGGCACAAAAGTCCTTGTATCAACACTTCAGTTTGAGATAAATGCTCAGACTCTTTCTCTGTAAAGAATGGTCCTGGTATGAGAAACTCCATAAACTTCTCTGCAGTGAACAGTAAAGCCTTGGCGTCGACTTTAGGTTTTCTGCTCTAGTCTGATCTTTCTTAAGTATGCCTTTTACACATAGATCATTTTTCAGGCTCACCAATTCTCTGGCATATTTCCTGCTTTTGATGTTTGAATAAGTTTCTAATATTAGTTTTAATACCTTTGGTAAATTGCATGCTTCGCATTGGCCTTCCTTATCACAGCTTTATGTTTATCTTGCCAATGTTTATGCTTTCTTCCATTTTCCTCTTAAACATAACCACCAGTTTTGAAGGATAAAATTTTACTCCTGATAGCTTTCTTTTCTTCATTTTTTTTAGCTGCATTGGTTTCTTTGTGTTTTGACTGAAGGTTTTTAACTGGCAGAAAACATTTAGTCTTCTAACATAGTGCTCTTAAACTGTCTTCTTGCTCTCATTCTCTCAACTGTTTCACCCTGTTAGTCGCTCCACCTGATTAGCTTTGTCTTATCTTTTACTGACTTTTCTGAGATTAACTGCTAATGGTCTGCATTTTTGAGGAGATGGAGGGAGGTGTATTTTTTGGCTAGCTAACATGGATTTTCACCACAGTATGGTCCTTGACCTAGAATGATTCTCAAGTAACACACTGTGAACCAGCTCCTGCTCACTCCTCAAGCCTAAACCAAGGGCTGCTTCTCTTCTTTGGATCCTTCACTATTTTTTTCGAAGTGCTACCATTTTAATTATTTACAATTTAGATTCTTCACTTTTCCCTAGTGGGATGTTTACCTCATCTGCAGTAGGGTGACCAAAATTTCCAGTTACTATTGCATTTTCACCTGCACAGCTTCTCAAACCTCCAACAATTAGTTTATTGCATTTTCTAGGATCTTGAACACGTCTTTTCCCACAACTTATTCCCTCTCCAGGTACTAGGGAGCATGAGCTGTCTACCCTTGTTTAATGTATTTTCATGCTCATTATATTCAGCATAGCTTTAGGAAAAGAATGGTCTTTGTGTTGACTCTACAATTGTGTCTCCAAACACAGCAGCAACCTTATTCCATGGGTTCTGGTATCCTGCCTTTAACAACATGCAATGCAGATTCCCAGAAAAATGAGAAGCCCTGTGCAATACTTCAGAGGAAAGAATTCTTCCTAAAGGTCTCCATACACTCCCACGTGATCAGAGCCAAATTATTGTAGATTTCTACATGAATACTGGAACCGATGAATTTTTTCAATGTCTTTGTGCCAGAATAGTTTTTGTGAATGTATCCAAGAAACATTCCAAAGCAGATTATGACAATCTTAAAGAAGGTCAGCTTTGGATATAAGACTCTTGGCAATGGACCTTTAAACTTAAAAACAGCAACAGCCAAACCTACAGGTCTTAAATTATCATCTTGTTGTTGCACCTGAACCTCGAAGCTGTGGTAAGACTTCATGTTAAATTTACAAAGAGAAGGCACATCCTTTGAAAAGACTATCAATAGTAGATTTCTCATAGTTTGGGTTCACACAACATAGTTCACACAACTTCTTTGTATGAACAGTGAATGGCATTGACTCAGGTACTTCTTGTCACATTACAGCTGTCTGTCTCAGTGTCAAATATGAAGGGAGTAAATTTAAAATAGGAATAAATATGAGCCTAGGAATGTGGGGAGAAAAATATTTAAGGATACAGTATTTCTGAAAGGTAATAGAAAGGAAGTTTCCTCACATGTGTGGATCTAAACTACTACAGATCTTAATGGGGAACATCAAACAAAAGTATTTTATTAACTGTTAAATGGAAAGCAAATGTACCATCTTAAGGAATTATTTCTACCATCTGGTATCAGCTGTAATGTTACATTCTCCCCTCTCCCGTCTCTGCATATAGTAAGCCATATCTAGCTCTTCACTTTTTAATCTTGTTTAATGCCAGAAGGAAGTAAATGCCAAAATGGCCTATTTCCACTGATGCCATTCATTCCCCATATGTTCAGTTTTCATTTCAGGTACACAGCAACGATTGTATATCTCAGTTTTCTGGGGTTATTTTATGTGGTCCCTGGGATGTATCTACACAGACTCTGGAGTGAAAAAGGGGGTGTGCACAATGCTAAACTGTGGAAGTGGGAGTGACAGAAAAAGATAAAGGTTAGAAAAGGATGAGGATGCTAAGATGAAAACAAGAGATTAGTTAACCAATAAATTGATTTTTTTTTACTTAAATTAATATCCAGTAAATTAACTCAGTCCCAAGCCAACTATGCCAGATTGGGATTACTCCGAGACTCACTCAAAAGATTTGGGAAATCTTTTCAAAAATTTCATGTCTCCTCTGTTATCTGCAGCAGTATTTCAAGCACAGATGTACTTCCTCTTCACATATGACAGTGCTGTGGTATTCCCAATCCTGATCTCTCAGAGAAAGACAAAAGACATTTTATTCTGTGAAGAAAGTCCACTCCTTGCCTGTGTTTCAATCACCCTCCATATTTTGTCTTTTATATCTGTACTAAAAGTCTCACAACCAACACTCCAAAAACAAATGGGTGGTTTAGAATAGCATTTTTCAATCAATAGCTCTTATTGCTGTGGGTGAAGCTGAGTCATAAGTTAAAGAGGACATAAAGGCACCGAATTCTGTAGCCTTCGGTAGCTGTGTTACCTTGGGTTGAAGCTGATGGCTTCAAGTGACTCGAGGTATTCTGTGACTGAGTTGCAGAACTTGAGTGCAAACACTTCTTCCTTGAGCTTTTGCCAAGAGATCCAGTTCCCCCTCAAGCTTGGAGGAAATAAGTAGCATATAACACAGTGGATGATTAGGGATTATTAGTCTGAACAGGAGCTAAGTCTTGAGGTATCATGACTATTGAGATATAAGTACAAAGCTGTGATACACTGCTCCAATACTCTTCCACACTCTAACAGGAATTAAGGTAGGGAAGTCCCAGGGACACTGCTGCACTCCTCTTGTGACCATGGACATGTGCCTTTTCTTCCAGCATGCTACAGAACATGCTAGAGTGCGTCTAGTCTGAGACATCCCAATGTATGTATCATATACATTAGAAAACAGGTATTGTGGAGAGCTGCAGAAGGGACACATAAAGATATAGGATCACACTTTCTTATCGGAATTTTTCAGGTAACTCAGAGAAGGAATAGGACTTCTGAAGTGTGGACCCAAGGAAGAGTTAACCAAACGTATCTGCAGTATTACCAGTAACAAAGGATAACAGAGAGCAATGCAGCCCAGCAGAAATGTCACAGACCAGATGGACAGGTAGTGTCATTCTGGTCAGGACAGAAAAAGTTGCCTTCCTGGAACCAGGGGCAAGCCGGCTTGGTGAGTAGACTTGATCTCTGAGAGGCTGCCTCATCTGCATGGGGTTTTTTTCTTTTATGCTTTTATTTATAAACATTTTTAAATGTATCATCTACTCTAAATGTTTTAAGTAAGTACTTTGATTTACACTTGGATTAAGAGCGATTTCAAGAGAGATGAATAACAAATAATTTCTTAAGCAGGGAACACTAGACAACAGCTGTACATATCTGTTAGAAAAGCACTGGTCTGACAAGCACAAATGGATCCAGAAGGAGACCTGGTCCTCAGATAAGGGAAGAGATGGCGTTGCTTTTCTTTTTTGCTTTGGATTAGATGTTGTAGCTTGCACGACTCAATTTTACCCCTCTGTAATATTAGCAAAATGTAGGTTGCCTTCAAGAAACTGTACTTGGCTTACAGCTGCATTCACCACCTCCATGTGGCACCATACCGTGCCACAGAAGGCTGCCCGGCGCTGTCTGGCCCTAGGCTGAGACATAGCTACGGCGTCTGCCATAGGAGGTGGGTCTCTACTGCATTTTCAGGAAGGATGTACTCAGGCCGGTAGCAGTCTAGCTATGACAGGCTGACAGTCACTGTAGGATGCAAAATGCACTTGAGAATCATGATAAATTAAACTCTCCTGCTGTTAGGTGTTTGGCTCTGTACTGCTTTCTGTGTAATCACTGCTAGCTTGACACCAAGATCTGAGCCAGATTGTTTAAATCTAGTTCAAGTATTTGTGCACAGCAGAACAATGTAGAAGTATCCAGGAACTCTCATTACATTGAACAGACAAGCTATTTTATACTTTTAGGGGAAAGAAAAAAAAAAACCTGCAGTCTAAAAAATATTTATATAGGACATTGCAATTATTGTTCAGAATTAATGAGTTTTATCCCCTCTTTTTGGCTTAAAGAACACAAAATCCCAATGAAAGGAAACAGATGTAGTTGTTTTAAGCACTTCCAAAGGAAACTGCAGTAAAGTCTGAAACATCACTGTATAAAAGCCTTGTGTGTCATGGAGATGTTCTGATATTGTTTTCATTTGCCAGCTGTGTGTAAAGAGGGAGTTATGTCTGCGGCCAATAGGTCTTCCCACATCAGAGCAGTAACAACAACAAAGCAACGGAAATATTAGGAAAATGCTAACTTTACCTTCAAATACACTTGATTTTCCTAAACAAGAAACATAGATTAGGAATCAGTTCAAAGGAAAATAGTCAGAATTTATAATGCTCTACTGAAAGAGACAATAATAGGAAGAAAGAGCATTAATGAAACAAACCGGTCTAAACAGAGTGTGGCCAACAAATAAGGTATCAGAATGTTAGCTCCTGGCTTTCCTCCTTAGCTAGTGCTTGTCAATCTTTATCCTTCAAGAAAAATACCGGCACTTTCAGTTGGTCTGAAGAGATACGGCATAATAAACTAGCAAGGAATTTCTGGGACTGCAAATCGGGTGATTCAAGTCCAGCTCCTGCCTCTGCCTTTACCATTTGTGTTAAGTGTTATTATCTGTGTTATGGTCTATGTATCTAGAAATCGCGGCCCTAAAGTAGCAGACATTTCTACAGCATAAAACTATAAACTATAGTCTTTGCCCTGGAAACACCTGCAGCCTGGTGATACGAGCTTCCTGTGCTTTGGTTTTCCTATCAGTCAAATGGGGAACTTCTGTTTGACCAGGATGTCTGTATGACTCGACAGTGGGTTTCCGATTTATGTTCTTTTTCACCTACTGCCCACTGTGCTGGAAAAACAACTGTTTGAACACTGCAATCTGCAGATCATAGGTCCCAGTTTTGCATGCAATGCTACACACTGCAGTGATACGTTCAGACCTTACTACATATGGAGTCCCAGCTACTGAACATGTTGGAAAAAAAACCCAAACAGAACATCCAAGGGTTCAAACTTCTTAAAATTCTTTTGAATCACACGATTGCATGATAGGATGACACTTCAAATTACTGACATTTTCAAATAGGAATGCAGTGGAAGTGACAAAATATCTTCTGTGAGCTAAGAAAAAAATCATGCACAACTACTGTAAAATAATGGCTAAGATCTCGAGTGGAAAAGATGATAGTTCCCTGTGAAAATCCCGTCTTTGGTTTGTATTTTCATAATGTATTTCTCTGAGAGTGTCTTTCCCCAGTCAGTTGAGATGCTGACACTGATAGTCATTTCAGTAACTTAATTTCTCTCTTTGTTTATTCTGGTCACCTTTTGCATTTCAAAGGATTATCCTTCAATTTCCAAGAACTATGGTGTTGCCCTGACAGCTGCAATTAAGCCACGAGACTTTAAAAAAAACCCTCAACCCTAAAAAACCTAAAGAAAATGAAAAAAACCTAATACCCTAATGAAGGAGTAATTCCCTAATGGGAATAAACTTCTGGTGACCCAACAGAAAGAAAATATCAGAGAACAATAACCCTTTCAGGAGACAGATATTTCAGTAAGTACATATCCTGTTCAACAAATACCATCTACAGTGTTAATAAAACACAGGAAGGCTGTCAAAGCTTACCTGCTGGACAAAAGCTCTAGAAAAGAGGACTTTTGTTTTTCTATCAAGGGAGGATATAGTCCCCAGGTAAAGAGAGGGGTGGGTTGTCGTGTGACCATATTACATTCCGCATGACCTCTAATACCTAATGCAGCCACCACAAAGGAGGGGAGGGAGAAGGAAGCTCTCTTAAATCCTTCACTCCCAGCTCAGCACATCAACTCTTTTGCTGGGAAGTGACAGAGAACGGACAAAAGTCACTGTCTTTGAGCAGTCGGTATATGAGCACCATCCACCAAAGAGGATCAGTCATGAAGGTATGGATACTCTTGAAACTTTCATGTGGTTTCATCAAACTGTAACTGTCTGTGAGAGTCAAGGTGCTGAAAAAAGGAAAACAGACTGGCAGCCATGGAAATGCAAAGTCCATCTGTCTGTGGGATACAGCAGCCTAGGGCATGGGAGCAAGCCCAGCTGATTATTAGACACCCGTAAGGTAAATTTTGTAAATGTGAGGATGCTTTCTTATAAGAAATCTTTAGCACAGACATCTGATTACATAAATCCAGGTGAGATCAGCCTGAGTAAAACAGGAATGAACATAAGGGTCATGTTCACACTGCAGTGCTACATGCAGTCATTTTGTCAGGCAGGTTCCTGTTGAGCTCATGGCTCCAAAAATGATATGCTCTCTGATATGCTGGTGATATCCTGTGTACGTTCTGCATTTGAACAGGACACTAGGATTTACATGCACTTTATGCTTTAGAAACTAAAGCTCAGAATGATCTATTGCACATACTTGACTGCTGTCAATTCAGCCGATTATATATTTGAGTATACAACAAAATACTTCCCTCCCCCAAACTGTCTAAAGATATAGTTCATTTTATGAATGAATACCTTGTTATGTATTTGCACTGAGAGTTTGGAGGACAAAAATCAGCACTTTTGCCTGGAACTTCATCTCAACAGCAATATGGACAGAAAAAAAAAAGAGTGGAAGCTAAGCATCCCTGTTCTGCACAGAGTCAAGAAGCCGTGGGTCAGTTTATCAACAAGAACCCCCCTCTCTGCAGAATCCTGCAGGAGCCATGGGGGAAGAATCTACACGAGAACAGTTACATAAAACCAGTGGATTTGCAGTAGCTTGTGCTGTATACGTGCAATGTTTCCCATCCTGCACCTATTCTGTTGTGCTGGCAGAAATTCAGCCATCACCAGGGCCTCTGGTCCCACCTCTAAGGACGTGCAGCTGAGAACAAGACACCGTTGCCTTAAGCTGCAGGAAGCAGAGGCTTGGAGTAATAAGCCTGTGCAGAAAGGCTCTGCACAGCCCTGCTTTGACAATGTGTGTGTGTGTTTTTGGAGGGGGGTGTGCATGCCAGAATACGGATAGAGACCAAAGGTACAGGGTAAGAGTCATCCTACATTCAAGGTCAAACTTTTTCAAAATCCTAAAATAAACAGGCGTCATCCTGTATTCATGATCTTATTCTGCAACAAATGCAGTATTTACTCAGCTCTTTCCCTTTTCCAGCCTTTATGGCTGTCATTTCCAATTCTAGACAGAACTGCAATGCATCTTGTATTTATTATCTACAACTCAGTATATGGCATCTTAATATCATTTTTTTCTTCTCTTTTACCTGTACCTTGCAATTCCGCATTTTGGATCTATACCTGCATGTTTTTGACAGCATTACCACACAGTTGTCCCCGAAAAAGACATCAGAAGATTCCCCTCTACAGTCAGCTCCATGTTCCCCATTTTAACCCTCTGTATCTTGAGTATGCCAGGCAGCCATCCTGGCCCAGTTCATATGACACTATTCTGGTGATTTGCAACCTAATTAGGACCCACCATTACAGCTTAACAGCAGTAGAGAATGTGCTGCTCTTCTGTGGTGTTATCAGCAGAAGCTCAGCAAAGTTGAGAACCTGCATCTTCAGAAAGGCATTTCATTTTTGAGTTAGTAACTTGTTGCACGCACATTTTCTCCTTTCCCCCTCCACTTTTAATAACTGAACAAAGTGTTTGAAAGGAATTCCAGACGAAGAAACTTTGTTCGGTTAGGACACCAGAGATGAGTTCTTTTCCTACTGTGGACTTCCTATGAGAAATTTGGCCAGCCTTGTGAACACCTCCATTCACTCTCAGTAAATTTAGAAAGTGAGAAGGCTATTGTGAGAATAAATCAATTAACAACTGTTCTTAGGTATTATGGGATTGAGACCACATAGAGAGCTAAAAATCTAGAGGCTGGAAAAAAGTGAGTAGACTGTAAGAATACACAGTGTCCTTCATACTGTCCCACCAATGTACCTCACTAGCATGGACCAGGAGAAAACATTCAGAAATGAGAGGATAATTATCCCCAGGCCCATTAAATTCTTGTCCCCTGTTTAGCAGGAGTGTCCAGGGAGATCATGTCCTTTTTTTGATTGAAAATGTTCCTTAGGATGGATAACCTTGAGACAAGCTATTAACTTCACACAGGTCACAAATAATCCTGCAAGCTGAAACAGCTTGATCTTTGCCACTTTGGTCTAAAGCCACCTAGGGACTGTTTGAAGGGCCTTGGTTGAAGTCTTGGATCAGCCTTCTTTATCTGAGATAAGTTTGTGAGCAGACTCTGAGATTAATGAAAGACAGAGAGATGTCCAACAAAGGCCTTGGAGGGATGACCTAGGGTCTATACAGGAATAAGACATTAGAAACCTGCCCTCCTAAATATGGCCAGATGCATGAACTGGGCTGGGGCTATCGCTGAATGATTTTATCTGGCTAGGCACAGAAGTACAATCTGTATATTAAAACTATAAGAACTCTGTTCTACTTGTTCACGTAAGCCCCCAAGAACAGACCCAGCTAAATCAAGGGGAATGTTAAGGCACAAGGGCTTTTTCTAGCATAATGATAACACCACTCTGTTGCAGTGCCTTTTTAATCAGCTTAACAAGCCTTCAAGATTTATCTTTTTTACATTCAAATTTAACCTCCTATCAAGGTTACATAGATTAAAAAAATGAAGGCTGATCTCATTTCCACCAACTGAATTCCAAGTTGTTATTTACAACAAATAATTTAGACCTGTCCTTCCAGATGCATGTTACAGGCCAGGGAAGAATATATATGGCAGGCTGTCATACTCTGATCCTATGTCTCATTTCCCTTTACGCTTACCAGGCAAACTTCCTTTTTAAAGAAGGCTGCTGAAAGCATTTTTTAATAGATAGAAAGTAATTTTCTTTGCCTGTGGCCTCTGCAAGAATTTAAGATCTTAGTGGTACAGCTCTGTGAAAAGTGCCTTTCTTGTTGCTTGCATTTTATTCTTCACCAATCAGCATTTGCCTGTCAAATACAGCATTGTAAGGGCAGTCAGCTGGCATTCAAAGCAGTGCTGACTGAAGAGTCTGGCAATGCTGCAGCAGTACAGGAGAGAGAGCCAGCACCCAGGCAGAGGTTTGGGCTTTCTGTGTTGATAGACTAGAAGTGACAAGAGCTAAGAAGAGAGACCTGTTGTGAGGCAGGAGAGAAGCATGCTTGCCCTTAAGTGCCATTCCTCATATAGAAGATATGTTTAAAACACTGTTTCCTTTTCATTTTCATTTTGATTATCTTATTTTATTGTTCTTCTGAAAGCTGGCAAAGCTGTTAATGTCCTCACAAACTTAAAGCCAAATATCTATACCTCCCAAAAGTCTCAGATCTTCAAGATACTAGGACTGGGCAGATGCCTGTAAGGAAAATAGTTCAGTGTGCAATACATGCACTTGGCTCTAGTACCTCACTAAAGGGCATGACAGCTGCACACATACATACAGTGCATACAGCTGGGCACATCCAAGGAACACAAGAGCATGGTGTCTGCTTCTAATGTTTATAGGAGGATATTTGTGTAAGAAACCTGAATGAGCTGCAATCCTAATATGAAACCTTAGTACGACTTAATTCTACTTAGAGTGGTTGAATTTCAAAGTTGTGTAAAAGGCGAGCAAAAGGCGAGCACATCACTTAAACCAAGTTAAGTCCTTACAGTATATGTGTCCTGAAGCCTTGTATAAGAAGATTTAAGAAGTGTATAAACCTCATTTTGGCATAATAGCCATTTCACATCTGGAGAGACCAGAATATGTACAGCCCTTTGATTCAATCTGTTCACAGCTACAAGGGATAAACTGTATAAGAAGGCTGCCTTTGAAGATTGAAAGGCTGCTAAGAGTGAACTCTTTTTGGTATCTGTGCTCAGTATCTCTGTATCAGTATCTTTCCTGAGAAACAACTCTATCAGGTATCTCAGCTAGAATTTGGCTTCGAGCACATATGCTGATTGCACCAAGTACTGAAACATGACAACACATTCAAGCATTGCCAAGCATAAGTATGTCACACCTATGCTACTCTCAGGATTTTGTAACAGGAAACTAGTAAGTCCATAAAATCCCAAACAGGCATAAACAGAGGAGAAAGGGAGATGCTGTTCAATGTCTTTTCCAGGAAAGGACTTTTCTTAGCCAAAAAATTAATTTTCTTAGCCAAAAAATAAAAAAGGTCCACTGATTGCCTCTAAAATGCAACTAATTTAACAAACTGCAGTGTCAAGTGCTCCAACTGAACACACAGGAAAATAAGACAATAACTGTTTTGCTGTTGTTACATGGAAGAAATAGGCATTTGTAACAATGGCAGATGAAATATTTTTGGACGGATATGTGATTTCCAAGCTGTCTGTGAAGGTGGAGGAGCACAGTGACCTAATGGAAGGTGCAGAACCAGCATAAATGTGGCTGTTTGATCTGCTACAGGCACAAAAGGCTTTAATATCTCTTGGGCAGTACCTGCTGGCCCTGTATATCATCTGATCAAGCCCCTACTAGAATAGTCTTTCTTCTATTTTTCTCCGTAAGAATGTTCCTTCTCAAGAACAGTACTGGCATCTATAACGGCTTCTGCTGCTTGCCCAGGCTTTCCCCTGATAAACCTGCATTGCTTTTCTCACTGGCTGAAAAAAGATTCTTCTCTGATTCCCATCCCCACAGGATAGCTGAAGTGAGCGGAATCCAGTAGTGACAGAAAATTCATGATGCAGGGTGAACAACTTTTAAAAATTCCTCCTAAACCTTGAGTTAAAGAGATTTCCTCTCTGCGTTACATCACAAATGTGTTACTTCCCTTTGTCTTCCTCTCTGGAGGAACACAGCAAGCATCAAATAATGGAATGGAAGAAGGCAATCCTTACTACAGTGTTTTCACTGTTTGTATCTTTTTTTTACAAGCTGAGATTAATATGCTGTGGAGAGATTAGAATGCCAAGACATTTGTGGTTCATCAAAATGGAAGCACCGACTGGGAGATTTGCTATATAAATGTGTCTGCGGGCCAGATTTGCTTAGTAAACCCACAGCTGCACTGCAGTAACACACTCTTTTTCCTTGTATCTTTCTGGACAGTCACATGAAGAAAATATAGGGTCTCTTCCAGTATGTATGTACAACAATCAATCTGGACTACTTCAACAGAATTTACAATAAACATCTGAGAGGGAAAACCTGGTCTCAAGCCAACATTTTTCCTGGTAACCCTAATGAAAGACCAGATGATGATCTGAATTAAGATTTCACCCTGAGCCTTGATCCAAACTTCGCTGAAGTAGGAGGATGTGTTCATCCAAATTTAGGTCAGAAGTTTGCAGATTGTGACCTGTTTCTGTAATAAGCCAAATCTACACATTCAACGAGCAACAACCTTTTCAGAAATTCCAATTTCAAAGCTTGGGTCAGTCTCAGCCACTGATTGCAGGTCCATCATTCCCTGGCTATTCTGTTTGTACATGTGTAAGTGTGGCTTGAAATATTTTTATAACACTGCTTGCTGTAAAGAAATGATAACCCATTTGTCAAGAACAGCATGTCTATAACAGAAGAAATTAATCTTTTCATGCTGATTAGCTGCACTTTGTAGCACTGATCTAAAGGAGAACTAATACATGTCCCTTTAGTAATACGTTCTGTACTCTTTTGTCATTAGCTTTTGAAGGGAGAACAAAAAGAAAAAACTTAAGATTACTAGTAGCAATTAACAGTGTCTACTAAATCAAAATAATTTTTTCAGAAGGAAAAATAGATTATGAAATAATCATCTGGGCTAAAAACTGCATTCCAGAAATCCTTTGTTATGTACTTTCCTTCCCAAAGGGTTTGTAAATAAATACATCATTTGCTATGTCAGTGTAGGTTTATACTTCTTGGCAAAAGAAAAGTCCTGAAGAAAACAAAAAAAACCCCAACCCAAATTATAATAAAATCTAACTTTAACCACCAGCCTGCTGGATGTGGTCTTAACATGACAGGTTTAAACATTCACGTCAACTAGCATTATAATGGAAATGTGATGGGGCTGTCAACTGGTATTGCTTACTGGAGGCACTCACATGCAATCTTAGTGTACTGTTGAACTGAGATAATTAAGTCCTAAAGGATTAATCCAGGAGTCTTGTACAATTCTTCATCCTACTGGAGTAACTACCTTTGATTTCTGGTTTGGTAATGAACATTCCCTTTTTGTGGGTTCTTCCAAAGTAGTTTGATCTTGAGGTTTCTGTCAATAGGCCACCCTCATTATTCCCAACAGCTTGGATTTAGGTCATCTGATTTTTAACATCTACATTATTGTCTAGAGGCCCCATATTGAACAATAAACAGGATGATGCACCTGTAATGGTAGCTGAGCTCCAACTTGCTTCAGGAACTGCCTAATGGAAAAATACTCCTACCATGGGGTCTTCAGCTAGGTGCTCAAATTTGGGCAGGAAAATTCTAAGTCGGTGCCTTTTTTCTCCACGTACAACGTTGTTCCTTTTCATGGCAAGAAACGCTGGAACAAAACTCCTTACGTAAAGAGTCACAGATGAGGGGAGGGAACAGGGCCATGACACCTCCTGTGTAAAGCACAGAGCCGTGCCCTGGCCCCGGCAAAGCGGCATTCCTTCACAGGTAGGCATCCTCCAACAGACAAGGAAACTGCGGCTTCCCTGTCCTTGTTACCGCTGTCATCGCTAATCATTACCCCCACTGTTCTCACCAGCGCTGGAGAAATCCTTTTTCTTGCAGGGGCTGCTACGTTATTGTTGCAGAAAGATTTTATTTACCCTCTATCTGTTTTCACAGAATTGCCCTGTGAATGGGGTGGC
Source organism: Ciconia boyciana (assembly GCF_034638445.1). Classification (NCBI taxonomy): domain Eukaryota; kingdom Metazoa; phylum Chordata; class Aves; order Ciconiiformes; family Ciconiidae; genus Ciconia; species Ciconia boyciana. The sequence goes on from NC_132935.1 coordinate 57,534,410, forward strand.
AGGCAAGGGAAGCCAGACAAAGAGGAGACATCCTCCCCCTCTCCTATCACTGCCTGATGTGAGAGACATGTTTGCTTTGCCTGCGTGTGATACAGCTGACGCTGAACGGCTGCACAGCCCCATTGCTTCCAATCGAGATGGAAGCCTCTGTGCAAGCGGTTTGCCGTGAGCTGCACGCTAGCACAGGCAAGCACCGTCCCTGCCCTGAGGGACTGGCAGTGACACTGCAGCGCTGCAGCAGAGCCCAGCTGTGAAAGCCTGTCTATCTCTGTGGAGGAATGACCAAACCCCACTGTGCAAAAGTGACTTTTTGTCCCCTGCTGCCTTTACTCTCCGTTTGTTTCCATGGTAGCAATACGGAAAAATTAGGATTTGTAATGTAAAATCAAGGAAACAGACCATTTTTCCTGTCAGAACCCAGCTTGTGATGTACTGTGATATATCTGCGACAGCTAAACCTAAACCTGTTTCATAAAGAATGGATACATTTATTATAAATGACAAAATCAGGAATTGTATTTTACACGTTTCATAATGGGCCGCTTCAGCTGGGGTTCATGTGATTTATTTTTATATTTCTATGCTCCAGCACGCAGACAATGATTAGATATGAACCCATACATACCCAAAACAAGATGGTAATTTCATTGCAAACAGTTAAGAATCTTCTACTTCTCTAAACTGCTCTGCAATTTAGCTTAAGGTTATGTAACACCACAACATACTGCTCCTGTTTGGCACCACCCTAAATTTTTCTTAATACGTGTTCAAATAGAGCCCTCCTGTGTTTGCTAGGTTTCATTACAACATCCATTAAATCTGAGAGATCATTTATTGACCTACATTCACAAGACTGAGGTCCAGAAGGGACGGCCAAGTTCCTCTCCTCTGGCCTTTACACAACATGGACTGTTGAATTCCACTTGCCAAATACTGTATCAAGCTCCAAAAGTATCAAGCTCCATATCTTTTAAGAGAGATTTGGTTTTGATTTAAAGATGACAAGTGACAAAGAATTCACCACTAGCTTTGTCTTAGTTACACCATTGTTCAGTGGCAGCCGTTGTAAATAACAAGAGCTTAACTGTTATAATTTTTGCTTATGATATTTAGGATTCATCCCTGCATGCTTTCTGTATTGAGATATTCAAAACCCGACTGGACACAGTCATGAGCGGCCTGCTATACTTGACCCTGCTTTGAGCAGGGGAGGTAGACTAGACCATCTCCAGAGATAGCTTCCAACCTCAATGGTTCTGTGATTCTATAATTCTTCACTACTTTTTCCGTATGATTTTCAATCATATGGGCAATTTTCCAAATGACATAGCAATATGTGGTATCCCTCTTGAAATCTTAGTCCAGAAGCCACAGGTGAAGTGAGGAGCTGCACTTAAAATAGTTTTTCCTCTTGCTTTTGCTGTAGCCTCTTATCTAACAATGTGGAAAAGACTACATGGTCCATGCACCTATCTGTGCTTCTGTTTCTGTTCTGCAGCCTTTAAACCATCTGTAAGAATATATGTATTTTGGTCTAGTGGTACTATCATGGGACACCTTTACTATAAGCAGCACTTAGAAGAAAAAAGGAGAGAGAAGAAAGCAGCCACCAGGCAAAAGAGCAAAATCAAAACCAGGAACCAGATGAAACAACAGGGAAAAGAAAGAGAGAAGTGTAACAAGGTAGGTGGTAGAAAGCAAACGCACAGAAGTGGGGCATGACAGTGCTCTGCAATACTGTGAGACAGAAAGGTATGTAAGAAGCACATCCATCACAGGGAAGACCTGACACGCAGAACTGTAGGGAAACACTACCTTGAATTCTTTCCTCCTCTGTAGGTGCATCTGTAATCTTTATTAATAATGTATGTATGCAGGGGAAGCAGATCTGTAAGTGCAGTGATTGTTCTTTGTTGAGCAGGTTTAGAGACAAGAAAATACATTTTGCAGCTTAAAAGAAAGAATTGGTAGTTGATTCATTTCTACAGTTCTTCAAAATAAAAATGGAGACCTACCCCTATTTCCATAAATCCATTTTTCACATTAAGAGTAAACACAAAGAATATGATTTTTACAAGGAGGCTTTGATTCCTCCAGACTGAACTTTTCTCACTAATGTTTTAGGAGAATATTACATTAAAGGCAATTACATTTAAGATAATTCACTATGCTCACTCTCATATGCTTTTTGCATATGTGAAACAGTTTAATTACGTATGTGTGGATAGCCCAAATATAGCTAATCTGATCTTTCCGATTACTTTCACAAAATATTAAACATTTTCTTTTCATGAGAAAACCACCTCTGGAGTCTCTCCTACATGCATCACAGTAATAAGCCATATGTTCTGTATATCAAATCGAGGAGCAGAAAACAAAGTTGGTGTTTTTATTGAAGTAAGTCACACGAAAGAAAAGATGAATTATTTGAACTTAATTAATTAAAAGTATTCTGTTTTACAGGACCCAGGTGAAATACACAGCTTTAGTTAAACTAATATGGAAAAATGAATGTGACTTAGAAAGTACTATAGCAAAAGAAATCATGTGTTTGCTAAAGTTTTATCTATATTTCAAGGGAAATTCACGGATAGGCCACAGCTAACTATTCTGAATGATCCAAGTCAGTTACTCTCCTCTAAATGTTTGTCATCAACTCACATGAGCTGCTTACAATACAGTGCTTTGTAACTACTAGGTCTACTGGAAGAGAAATATAAGCTCTGGTGGGAGAATGACATGAGACACTTAAAGTCTGCCTAGACTTTTAAAGACTTTTTTTTTTTTCCTGGAAGGAAATAAAAAAAAAGCTTTAAATGCAGACAACAGGCTACAGTCGGGACTAACAGGAATGCACTAGTTTATGAACATCTCGTCCAACCCTTCTAAACAATTTTTCAAAGGTTCATAATGATCAGTGAACCCAAACTGCACGTCAGAGTGTACCTGGATGAAGCAGCCCACTGAATTCTTAAAGCTTTTGATAGCATTCATTCACACGGAGGGGCTAGAGGGGCTGGAGTTTTTGTAGAGGATGGAAATTTCAGTCACTTTAGTGACTTGAGGGAGATTTTCTCCAGTCCACAGACTGAACTCTAAAGGAGATTTTTTCTACCTTTATCTAGAGACTAGCACCTAATCTACAGATGTAGTCTTTGTAGGGGATTAAAGAGTCTTTAGGCCACTCAATCAAATGGAATCCTGTTATCAAATCCTCCTTTAATATTTTTAAAACTATCTCAATGCTATGTTTGAGAGTAAGAATCACCAGTTTTAATAGTGCTAAATGAACTGGAAGGTTTATTTTCTTTACTTCTGATGTTTACACTGAGAACAATAGAGCTTCACTTCTCAGTCAGCTGGGCTGCCCACAGAACTGACTGCAATACCCTGGGAGGCCTTCAGCAGCATACCCACATGGCTGCCACATAATTTTTGATAATCTCATTAAAAAAGACTTTTGTAAAAGTGCACAGTTTAGGCTGTTGCAGACACATACTGCAGCAGCATGATAATAGTGTATGTAAATAACAATTCAGAGTGGGAGAACTGACTCCTCTACAGGGAGAAATAGGCTTTGATATTGTTATCTAATGAATGGTGTTATGAGGTAGGATGTTCAGATACATGACCAAAGCAATTAACCTCAGAAAGCATTTTATGCTGAGGAATAAAACACTGGCGGAATGCAGCAGATGTTTTAATTACTCCATGCTACCATGTGGAACAAAACCTAGCAACTGTGCACGCTATGAAAATGAACCTACCTAAGGAGATCACTAGCGGTGCCCCTGCCAGCATTAAAATACTAATGTGTCTCATTCATAGTTCAAAGAGGAGAGGACTGCACAGCAGCTTCTGTCCAGGATTGCATTCCTCGTTCAAAAGCAATCAGCTAGGATGCCAGAAGAGCTACAAACGCTCTTCTGAAGCAGACTAAGGAAAACAATGTTGACAAATGTTAAGCCAAAAAAAAGGAATATGTTATCACTCCTCTGCAAATCTTGCTTCTGGAGTGCAAAACTGTGAAGTCAATAGAAATGACCAGAAGCTTGGACAGACTTACTGATTTTATTGGATATTAGTGATCAGGCCATTGGAGAGGAAACCCCTGATCTTTGTTTCCTCACTTCCCTGTTCATGGATATAGAGTAGAAGCTGGCATCTGGAAGAACCATTCATTATGCAATTTGGCAATCCTGTAGGAAAGTGGAAAAATCTAATTATGCTTTCAAAACTGATGAAAACTGTTATGTTTTCCTGCCTCTGTTCTGGGATCTATGTCAAACATTATTTCAGTGGCAGATTGAAGGATACATGCTCATGTCAAGTTATGAATGCCTCTTGATTTGGGGAACAATGCTACATGTCAAACTTCATTTTCCACATTACTTCCATGAGGCACTGAGCCTCTTGTGAATAAACTGCTGCAAAGCAATGAAAGAACCACCAAGAGCCATTAACACTGGATGGATCCTGTGAGAGGAATAACTGGCTTTCTACCAGGAGGGTCTGATGTGAGAGCCTTCTGCGGAGAACAATTCAGAAAGAAGGGAGAATTAAGAAAAAGGGGTGAGGTTTCCAGAGGTTCCAGAGTTGGAAAGGTGGAGCAGAAAAGGTGTCACGTCTTTAAATGATGTATATGCTCTATCTTGAAGAAGTTACTTCATCAACAGAAACAAAAGCTAAAGTAAAGCTATGATTACACATTTAGCATGTGGTACTTAAATTGGCTTAAGCAATTCATGCCCCCACCATATATTCCTGCCCCCCTCTTTGTGCAGGTGTGACTGCTTGGTAAATTGCCTGAGGGAACAGAGCCAGCTAAGAAGTAAGCCAAAAAAGTAAGAATTTGTTCATTGAGAGACCACACAAACATTTGTGCTGGAACAATGCAGCGTAGCAGGGGTGGGTGTGAACATTCTTGCATAATGAGGACTGGGAGATAATGAAGCTAGTACTGACAGTGAAAGAAATATATGCCAAACTATGCCATAAAAGTAGGTAAGAAGGACTCCATACCCCTTAAAGATGTCGGCCAAATCGGCTTTGTGCGACAAGGCCTTCAGTAAAAACATCATTATTTTGAAGCAGGGCTCTTTATCTCCTTTTTTCCCTAAAGCCAGATCAGTTCTCCAATTCAGGTCACAACATGGCTATGCATGTATCTACCAGCACACAGGAAAAGGCAGCAAGAAATAAACATGAAAGATAATGTATGACCAATGATTCCATCCTGGGAATCACAGGCAGGAACAACACGGGTGGAGCATATCAGACACACTCAGGAACATGTTTTCCATATATTTGCATTGGTGTATGTGCAAATAAAAACCTTGTTTCCCAAGAAAACAAATGGATACAATCGTACTCCATATAATGGTTAATAGCCTGCTTTAATTCTGGAAGCCATTAGCAAATGCAACGAAATTTGACAGTGCTAGAAATAAAAGTGACTAAAAAATGTAAACTTTAAGCAGGGTTCATGAAAGACAAAGATAAATACAGAGGAGACAATTCATTCACAGTGCCACTAAGGGAAGACTGTAGAGTAATCTCTACACTTGTTGCAGGAGTAACCATGACTCTCTTAAGATGGGACCATAGTTACTAGTTGGACTCTGCAGTAGAGGCTACACATCCTCATGGTCCTGCTGGATGTCCTTCAGGATAACCCAAGATAGCCTCTGCCCCAGTGTGTTTGGAGTTATAGTTGCTTCCTCCCTATTGACTGGCTTCACTGACCACTCGATAGTTTTTCTTTAGGTGAAACCAAATTTTGGCAACAGATCCTACAGATCATTGTCCAGAGCCTGTGCCCACAGGTGCAATTGGGCAAAGTCAGGCAGCTGTTTGAGGGTGGGCTGTCTGGCTTGTGTTTGCCCTCGGGTTGTGTATGATGTTATGGTCTGTCCGATACAGGTTGCTCGGTGGCCACACAAACAACTCCATTGGACTTGCAGGATGACATGGTCCTTAGGAACATCAGGGACCACAAAAGACTGGTGGAAGAGGAGATGGATATTTTTGGGCTGGAGTTTATAAACTTGGACTTTTGTGGTTTGGAACAGTGTTATCCTTCTACCAGGAGTGACTATCTGGTCAGGTTACCAGAGGTGCATGAGGTGACCACCTCTCTGATTCTTTGGGGCACTAACATCAGCCCACATGCAACTGATGTGGAAAGTGAGGAGGGTGAGAATCCCCTGCCCCCCCATGACTGTGGCTTAACTTCCACTAATGCCATCAATGCCTATCCTGGCTACCAGAGGAGATCTTCCAACCAATAGCACTCTGGTTGTGAAGGTCCCAGATAAAAGTCCATCATGTCTTTGCTGCGGGAACCAGATAGGAAAAATGTTGGGACTAATTGATAATCTAAAGAGAGCTCATGGAAGGAAAAAGATCCTGTTTCAGTGAACAAATGTGAAACATCATAGTACTGCCTGCCACTTCCCAAAGTGCAAGGGGGCTGTGGAATCTGCCCTGATGGAGGGCTGGAGCTGTGGAAAACGCAATCACATGTTTGAAACTAAATTGGCCTGACTCAACATAAGCACCTGGTCCACCCAATTACTAGGAATGTGGAATGGATCTTAAGTCTCCCACTCAAAAAAAGGTATGGCAAGGAGGCTGCAGTGGTGGACACAGGAGGAGGTTAACTTACTCCAAAAGCTTGAAAAGCAGTATAGGGGCATAAAAACATCAATAAGCTGATAGCAGAGCAATTGCTGTCTAAAATGGCCAAACAGATAAGTGACAAGAAAAGAGAACTTCTTAAGAGTCCAGTGAAAAAAAGGTGAAAGATCTGGATTGGAAGAAACATCTATGGGAAGAAGGGGAACATAAAGATGATGTTGGGTCACATGGAGAAGGTGGGTTGAAATCCCATTCCGGAAAGGTTATCTTGGAACAGCTGTCATCTGATAAACTTCCCATTCTTCCAAGGGGTTTATACGAAAGTGATCAAGGGGGAGGAAGATCCAGAATTACTGATTGCTGATACCTCCGAAAACTGCTACTCATGCCTGTTTGCTAAATCTCCTATGGCAAAAGCCAGCCTAATGTGAAAGCACCAGGAAGCATGCCCTTTAGGTCCACAGAAAAGGTGGATGAAGAAGAGAGCAGTGCCACAGGGACAATTCCTCAAGGGGGGCAGCGGAAGAGGAGATGCTGATCTCCCCTCTCTAGTGACCAGCAATTGGACATGAGGAAATTGTATGAAGCTGCGTCAGGGGAAGTTCAGATTGGACCTTAGGAAAAGGTTCTTCACTGAGAGGGTGGACAGTCACTGAACAGGCTCCCCCGCGAAGTGGTCATGGCACCAAGCCTGTCAGAGTTCAAGGAGAGTCTGGATGACGCTCTTAGTCATATGGCTGTTTTAGGTAGTCCTGCGAGGAGCAGGGAATTGGACTCAATGATCCTTATGGGTCCCTTCCAACTTGAAATATTCTATGATTCTATGATCCTATGAATTCTTACACTTCCAGTGGCTGTTCTAACGGGGTAGGGGGAAACTAGTCATTATTATTCTAGACGATGTGGAATCCCTGAGGTACAGTCTGCTGATGGATGGGGTACACACTGTGTTCAAGTTGAGATGGGAGTCACCAGCAACATTAAAAGGCCTGGGAACTTTCAAGACTATTTGGCAGACAATTTGGCATTCGAAGCCATGATTATGGCAAAAGAGATCTCTAAGAACATCAGAGAAATTAGTAAAAACTCAGCACTGGGCTCAGACCATTTGAGTCTGAGGAACCTAATTAAGATAGATCCCCAGCACGTCCAACTAATGGAACTTTTAAAATCTATGGCTGGTGTCCAGTGTCATACTGGACATGGTAAAAGAATGCCTGACAGTGTAAATATCAAAATCTGTGTTGCCTGAATGACAGAGAAACATCAATAATTAGCAACCTATTGTGACTGGGTCAACCATTTTGAGCAATTCAACAGCCCAGCTGACCAAGGCATGTCCTATTAATTCACAGCAGAATTGCTTTATAAGATGACCTAATTGTTCCAAAAATTTAAAACTGCTACAGCTACTTATTTGATATGCTAAGAGGGAACACCAGTATGTCAGAATAGTCTTTGCTGATTTGGCTAAAGCCTTTGACAACATAAGCCACTCTCATATTATTACGTCTCTAAAACAGAATGGCATTGATGATCATATTATTGCTCTAATTAAAATTCTTTATCATAATAGTAATACCTAGATAGATCTGACGAATGAACAGTTGGACCCCATCCAGACCCAGACTGGGGTGAAGCAAGGCAATGCAATGTCTCCAATTTTATTCAGTCTATCAGTTACCCTCTACTGTGCAAGCTGGAGGAGGAAGGCAATAGGTTCCAGCACTGCATGAAAAAGATAACAACATGAGCCTTTTGTCGTGGTATAGCTTCAGTTGGCAACTAAGCACCACACAGCTGCTCACTCACCCTCCCTCCCCAGTGGGATGGGGGAGACAATCTGAAGAGCAAAAGTAAGAAAACTTGTGGGTTGAGATAAGAACAGTTTAATGATTGAAATAAAATAAAATAATAATAACAACAACAACAATAATAATAACAATAATATTAATATATTGTAATGAAAACAATGAGAGAGCGAGAGAGAGAGAGAGGAATAAAAAGCAAGAAAAAACAAGTGATGCAACTGCTCACCATCTGCCAACCGATGCCCAGCCAGTCTCCAAGCAGCGATCACTGCCCCTGGCCAACTCCCCCTAGTTTATATACTGAGCATGACATCATATGGTATGGAATAGCCCTTTGCCAGTTTGGCAGTGCCCCATCCCAGCTTCTTGTGCACCTGGCAGAGCATGGGAAGCTGAAAAGTCCTTGACTAGTGTAAGCATTACTTAGCAACAACTAAAACATCAGTGTGTTATCAACATTATTCTCATCCTAAATCCAAAACACAGCACTGTATCAGCTACTGGAAAGAAAATGAACTCTATCCCAGCCAAAACCAGGCCAGTATCCACCCCTTATCCTATACCATCTACATCACGCCCAGGTCCTACCCTTTCCACTACATTCCAATTAATCACCACCACTTTCCCTATCTTTTGATATATACACACAGATATCATTCCCTTAGTCTACAGGCCATCCCTCTAAAATGTCCGTTGAGTTCATTTAGTCCATGACTTTGGGCTCCATCTGTCATAACAGTCTTTCAAGGCAGGAGAGATGGCATGTGGTGTTGGATTGTTGCATGCTGAAGCACGCTGGTTCCATCACTGCTGCACTTTGCTTAGTTTCATCAAAGTTCATTCTTCATTAATCTGGGTGACTCTTACTGTAATGCCGTTGATATGGCATATAGCCAACATAAAAGTGATGACATACAGTATTGTATAGCAATTAACATCATACCATTCAGTTCTATTTTCACCCAAAATCAAATCACCTTGAGGTACACATCGGATTTCCCCATCCTTTCGCGTTACCCACCAAGTGCACCCAGGTCCTTGAGCAAAAGCAATCCCACGAATGGGTTTTCCTTTGCCTGGGGCAGGAATAATCCAGACTGTCTTCCCCAGCGTAATTTTTATGTGCACTACAGGGACTTTATCCCCCTCCACAGTACATAAAAGTTTTAACTGGGCAGGGCCAGATTGGCAGATCCCCTAGTGTTGACTAACCAGGTGGCTTTTGCTAAATGTGTATCCCAATGTTCGAACATCCCAGCACCCATTGCTCGCAGTGTAGTCTTTAACAGTCCATTGTATCACTCAATTTTCCCGGAGGCTGGTGCATGATAGGGGATGTGATATACGTACTCAATGCCATGCTCTTTGGCCCAGGTGTCTATGAGGTTGGTTTGGAAATGAGTCCCGTTGTCTGACTCAATTCTTTCTAGGGTGCCATGTCGCCATAGGACTTGCTTTTCAAGGCCCAGGATAGTGTTCCAGGCAGGGGCAAGGGGCACAGGATACGTTTCCAGCCATCTGGTGGCTGCTTCCACCATTGTAAGCACATGGTGCTTGCCTTGGCAGGTTTGTGGGAGTGTCATATAACCAAACTGCCAGGCCTCCCCATATTTATATTTCAGCCATCATCCTCCATACCAGAGAGGCTTTAACCACTTGGCTTGCTTGACTGCAGCACATGTTTCACATTCATGGATAACCTGTGCAATAGTGTCCATGGTCAAGTCCACCCCTCGATCATGAGCCCATCTATATGTTGCAACTCTTCCCTGATGGCCTGAGGTGTCATGGGCCCACCGAGCTATAAATAATTCACCCTTATGTTGCCAGTCCAGATCCACCTGAGCCACTTCAATCTTAGTAGTCTGATCCACCTGCTAGTTGTTTTGATGTTCTTCAGTGGCTCGACTCTTGGGTACATGAGCATCTACATGACATACTTTTACAACCAGGTTCTCTACTTGGGCAGAAATATCTTGACACAACGTGGAAGCCCAGATGGGTTTGCCTCTGCACTGCCAGTTGCTCTGCTTCCATTGCTGTAACCACCCCCACAGGGCATTTGCCACCATCCATGAGTCAATATAAAGTACTGGCCACTTTTCTTGCTCAGCAATGTCTAAAGCTAGCTGGATAGCCTTTACTTCTGCAGATTGGCTTGATTCACCTTCTCCTTCAGCAGTTTCTACAACTTGTCATATAGGACTCCATACAGCAGCTTTCCATCTCCGATGCTTTCCCACGATACAACAGGACCCATCAGTGAACAGGGCATATGGCTTCTCATTTTCTGGTCGTTTATTATACAGTGGGGCCTTTTCAGCACACATCACCTCCTCCTCTGGTGATATTCTGAAATCTTTGCCTTCTGGCCAGTCCATGATCACTTCCAAGATTCCTGGGTGACTGGGGTTTCCTATTCCAGACTGTTTGTGTAATCAGTGCGACCCACTTACTCCACGTATCATCAGTTGCATGATGTGTAGAGGGGACCCTCCCTTTGAACATCCAGCCCAGCACCGACAGTTGGAGTGCCAAGAGGAGCTGTGCTTCAGTACCAACCACTTCCAAAGCAGCTCATACCCCTTCATATGCTGCCGATATCTCTTTTTCTGTTGGAGTATAGTGGGCCTCGGATCCTCTGTATCTCTGACTCCAAAAACCTACAGGTTGACCTCGAGTCTCCCCTGGTGCTTTCTGCCAGAGGCTCCAGGTAGGGCCATTCTCCCTGGCTGCGGTGTAGAGCACATTTTTTACATCTTGGACTGGCCCAAGGGCTACTGCATGAACTATCTCCTGTTTAATTTGTTCAAAGGCTTGTCATTGCTCAGGACCCCATTGGAAATAATTCTTCTTCTGGGTCACTTGATAGAGAGGGCTTACAATCAGATTGTAATTTGGAATATGGGTTCTCCAAAAACCCACAACACCTAAGAAAGCTTGTGTTTCCTTTTCAGTAGTTGGTGGAGACATAGCTGTTATTTTGTTAATCACATCCACTGGGATCTGATGATGTCCATCTTGCCATTTTATTCCTAAAAACTAGATCTCCTGTGCAGGTCCCTTGACCTTACTTTTTTTTATGGCAAAACTGGCTTTCAGAAGGATTTGGACTATTTTCTTCCCTTTCTCAAAAACTTCTGCTCTATCGCCCCATGCAATGATGTCATCAATGTATTGCAGATGTTCTGGAACTTCACCCTGTTCCAGTGTCGCCTGGATCAGTCCATGGCTAATGGTAGGGCTGTGTTTCCACCCCTGGGGCAGTAGATTCCAGGTGTACTGGACACCCCTCCAAGTGAAAGCAAACTGTGGCCTGCACTCTGTCACCAACGGGATTGAGAAGAACACATTAGCAATATCAATTGTACCATACCATTTGGCTGCTTTTGACTCCAGTTCATATTGAAGTTCTAGCATGTCTGGCACAGCAGCACTCAGTGGCGCCATGACTTCATTCAGGCCACGATAGTCTGTTAGTCTCCACTCTCCATTAGACTTTCGCACTGGCCATATAGGACCGTTAAAGGGTGAGCGAGTCTTACTGATCACTTCTTGGCTCTCCAGTCAATTAATCAGCTTATGGATAGGAATCAAGGAGTCTCGGTTGGTACAATATTGCTGCTGGTGCACTGTTGTGATAGCAATCGGTATGGGTTGTTCTTCGACCCTCAGCAACCCCACAACAGAAAGGTCCTCCAACAGACCAGGCCAGGTAGACAGCTGTTTAATTTCCTTCATCTCCAAGGCAGCTATACCAAAAGCCCACCAGTACCCTTTTGGGTCCTTGAAATACCCTCTCCTGAGGTCGTCTATGCCAAGGATGCTTGGAGCCTCTGAGCCAGTCCCAATGGGGTGCTTTTACCACTCATTCCCAGTTAGGCTCACTTCAGCCTCCAATACAGTTAGCTGTTGGGATCCCCCTGTCACTCCAGAGATACTCCAGAAATATACAGGGTTCTGCCCCTGTATAGCTTGACGGCATTAGGGTACACTGTGCACCGGTGCCTACTAGAGCCTCATACTCCTGTGGGTCTGGTGTGCCAGGCTATCGAATCCACACAGTCCAGTAAACCCGGTTGTTCCTTTTCTCCACCTGGCTGGAGGCAGGGCCCCTCTAGTCCTGGTCATAGTATTCATTACTTACTTCTTGTAAACATAAGTCAGGAGCTCCTTCATTAAAATCAGGAGTAAGATCAGTCTTTCTACTCTGTCCAGGGAACTGTCCACTGGAAACTGGAGAAGCAATTTTCCTGGAAGAACCCCCTTCTATGATTGTTTTTCCTTGCAACTCATGTACCCGTGCCTCTAGGGTCAAGGTAGATTTTCCATCCCACTTCCTCATATCCTGTCCGTGGTCATGCAGGTAACACCATAGGGTTGCCCATGGTGTGTACCCTCTATATCCTCTCTCTTGAACAAAGGAACGCTGACTCCTAATAGCTGAGATACTGGTCTGTACAGGTGGGGATTAGGACCTATTCTCTTTGAGGTGCTGGACCTCCTGAGACAGTTTCTCCACAGCTGAGATGAGGGAGGAAGGGTTACTTTGTTCATATTCCTGGAGTCGGCTAGCCACTTCATCCACCATTGGTCCCTCTTCATCTTTCCAGGTCAGTCTTGCCAATGAGTTGGCATATGATGCTGGTGCGCTCCATACCTTCTTCCACATGGGTTGTGTGCACTGGACTTCATCTGGATCTTTGGATAACTGCTCATTGCCCAGGTCACCATAAATCACCTCCAGCACAGCTAATTCCCTCAGGTACTGGATACCTCTCTCCCTGGTGGTCCATTTGCCTGGAAGATATATAACATCTTCCTTGAAGGGATATCTTTCCTTCATACCTCACAGTAGTTGCCTCCAGAAGTTGAGGGCTTGTGCCTCTTTTCCAATCACTTTGTCAGCGTCCCCTTCCCTAGAAAGGGATCCCAGCTGTTTGGCTTCCCTACCCTCTAATTCCAGGCTACTGGCCCTGTTATCCCAGCATCAGAGCAGCCAGGTGACAAGGTGCTCGCCTGGACAACAGCTGAAATCTTTTCGCATATCTCGCACCTCACTCAGAGATAGGGATCGGGTGGTTTCTGTCTTGTTTATGAGTTCTTCCTCTTCCCCCTCCTCTCCTCACAATGGCCCTGCTTTTTCTTCATCCCTTTCTAAACAAGCTGACTTCCGCTTCCAAGATTTCTTCTTGTGTATACGGGCGACTGATACCGGCATGGGTTGGTTCCCTGGTTCAGCCACAGTCCCTGTCGCAGGGATTGGAGTAACTGCAGTATCTGTCGCAGGGGTTGGAGTAGCTGCAGTGCCTGTCACAGGGGTTGGAGTAGTCACAGCGCCTGTCGCTGGGGTTGGAGTAGCCACAGTGCCTGTTGTTTTGTCGTCAGATCCAGAGACCTTCTCTTCCCCTTGAGGGTACTGAATAATGTTGAACAGGGCACTGGAGGTGCCCACTGTCCTAGGCATTTGCCCATGCTATCCCACACACCCTGCCACTCATAACTATCCAGCCTTGGGGCAGATTTCTGGATGATATTCTTAAATTGCTTATTAACCTTAGACAAAACCGAAACAATATTCCAAAGAAATACCAATAGAAGTATCTTAACTACCCAAGGATGTTCAAGATACTGAAAAGGTATTGTAGTGAAGGAGGAAACATCCTAGAAGAAGGTAGTGAAGGTGCCATTCTGTATTTCCTCCATAAAAAACCTGTCAGAGGAAGAAGTGTAATTGCTAATTGTCTCCACGAGGTGGTACCCGAAGCACAGTCATGGCTTCAGTACAAAGCACAAATACCAGATTAAGCTCAAGGACAGTGTTTTAATAACAAATCTCACAGGTAAAACATCACTAATCACTGCAGAGCACAGCAAACTGCAAAAGCCAACACCTATCTTTAACAGCAAAAAAAATGAGCATGGTGCAGATCAGATAAACTAATATCGAGAACAGATTAATCAATATTGTGACCCGCAACTGTTAATGGATATAAATTCCTTAATACCCTCTGGTCAATCTGTTATTATCTCAAACCCTTCGTGCCCCATGTTGGGTGCCAAAAAGGACTGTTGTCATTTAGCCCCAGTTGGCAACCAAGCACCACACAGCCGCTCGCTCACCCTCCCTCCCCGGTGAGATGGGGGAGAGAATCTGAAGAGCAAAAGTAAGAAAACTCGTGGGTTGAGAGAAGAACAGTTTAATGATTGAAATAAAATAAAATAATAAAATAAAATTATTATTATTATTATTAATAATAATAATAATGAAAAGGAAAACAATGAGAGAGAGAGAGAGAGGAATAAAACCCAAGAAAAAACAAGTGATGTAATCACTCACCACCTGACAAACAATGCAGCGATTGCTCTCTCAAGCAGCGATTGCTCCCCCCCAGCCAACTGCCCCTAGTTTATATGCTGAGCATGACGTGATATGGTATAGAATAGCCCTTTGGCCAGTTTGGCTGTGCCCCAAGCAGCTTCTTGTGCACCTGGCAGAACATGGGAAGCTGAAAAGTCCTTGACTAGTGTAAGCATTACTTAGCAACAACCAAAACATCAGTGGGTTATCAACATTATTCTCACACTAAATTCAAAACACAGAACTGTATCAGCTACTGGAAAGACAATTAACTCTACCCCAGCTGAAACCAGGACACCTTTGCAGACGACTTGGTGCTACTGAGTGATTCTTGGGATGGAATGCAGAAGAACATCAACATTTCTGAAGTCTTCTGTGAATTGACTGGCCTCAGGAACTGAAGTGCCATGGCTTCTGTATCACAGCAATGAAAGATTCTTATACAATCAATGACTGTCCTGCTTGGACAATCAATGGCATACCATTCAATATGACTGACCCATGCAGCTCTGAGAAATATCTGGACCTATATATATAGACCCATGGGTTGGGTTATCAAAACCCGAACCATCAGAAAAACTGAGTGGCTGAGGCAGACTGGGCAGGCTTCATTGAAGCCTTTTCAGAAGGAAGACATATTGAAAGGATTTACTATCCCTTGATTGTTTTATCAAGCTGACCACACTGACGTGAAGGCTATGTACCTCCAAGCCCTTGACTTGGCCATTTAATCTGCTGTCAAGGAACAGTTACATCTACTTGGCTGTACTTGTGGTATTATTCTTTATTCCAGCACATGAAATGGAGGCCTGGGTATTATCAGGCTCATGGGATTAATCCCAAGCACGCAGGCCTGTCAGCTGCACTGAATTGTCTACCATTCTGATGACACTAAAAAATCAGTAGTTCATCAAGAAGGCATGGAGAATGAATTTAGAAAGTCGTGGATTGCTGCGGGAGGAAGGGAAAACTCCATCAATCTGGGACCCAAAAGCAGTCATGGTGATTCCAGAAGTGGTTTGCGGTGAGGCCCCAGTCTCAGAATGGGAAATTTCCGCTCTAAAGGTCATCCTTCCAAAACCTAGTAACTAGTGGAAGGAAGAATTTTTGAATTGGACCAGGTTGCCGTGTCAGGGCTGTGGAATTGCCAACTTTGAAAAAGACAAGATTAGTAACAACTGGATTGAATGTTATAGGGGCATTCCCCACAGGAAGCTCGTTACCACCTTACAGTTAAGAGCTAATGTCTACTCCATGAGGGAATTGGGGTATACAGGAAACTCAAGATCTGCCAGCACTGTCAAACTGGGAGTGAGACTTGCACACATATTATTGGGTATTGCCGAGCAGTTCAGGAAGCTAGGATCAAAAGACATAACCAACTGTGTGATCTACTGGCTGAAGAAGTTCAAAAGAAGGGTTGGCTAGTGTTTCACGAGCCACTCCTACGAGACCACCAAAATAAGCTCTACAAGCCTGACCTAATATTTGTTAAGGGTGGTCAGGCACTGGTGGTGGATATAACCATCTGATACGAAAGAAAATTATCATCACTTGCTGATGCAGTGGCTGAGGTGGTAAGGAACTATCAAGGAGGAAGTCCAGGAGGTGACAAATGCCAACAATATCGAGTTAATCAGATTCCCCATTGGAGCATGTGGGAAGTGGTATGGTGGCAATTACAGGCTTTTATCTGACCTTGGGCTCTTAAAAATCCAACAGGAAAAGGTGGCTCAACTCTCCTCCAGAAGAGCTTTAGATATTGTACATATCTTTGTGAGTCATATGCAAACTATTGTATAAAATTAATTTGACTGTAAATAAATTACATTTGTGGGTTGTCAGGATCTAGGGAAATGGACTCTTCTTGGAAGCAAGGGAGGCAGGAGGGATAGTAGGTAGCGACTAAAAGGGACTTGGTAATCATGACACGTCATCTTACCCACTGACAAATCAACTGGCCTTACCTAGGTGGACAGGCCACCTTACTTAACCTGGAAAAGGAACATGTAAATTATGTGTGTTCAATAAATAGTGGGGAAGGCATTATGAATGTTTCACATTGGAACACCTTACTAGACACCAGAATACCCTCCTCCTCTCTCATGTCCAGTGAATCTGGAAAGCCTCCTTCCCCCTGTTGGGATATTTATAATGTCTCTTTATTCTCTGACATCTAATAAAAGGCATACTCACGCTGTAGTCTTCTGCTGTTTAATTAAAGACAATCCGCAGGGAGACACAAATCTACAGAAAACCAGTCTTTATTAATTTTGCTGCCCTCAGAGTTATTTGTTTGCTTTCTGCCATATCCATTAAGACAGGAACTAGTAATGTCTCACAGCCGAATGAATTATATGGATTTAATGCTGAAGACAGGAAAAGAAAAGGTACTGGAGCACTGAGGTGCTGGCACTGGGATGGAGTGATTGCAGAACACATTTTTTTGTATATAATGGGCCCAAAATGTGTCTCAGCCAATTGTTCATTAGACCATTAGTGTTAGTAGCAGTTTGCCTGGGAAGAGAAATATGTAGATCCCTCTCCCTTCCTCACAGGTAATCTCCTCAGCGTGGTGGTGTAGCTGTTGTTATTGTAGTTACGACTCCAACTCAGACACTAATAAATTACAAGGTAGAACTTTCCATGTCCTGCTGCCAAAGAAGGGTATCAGACAGAGCTGGGAAATCTAGATCTAGGAAAACTTAAATTCACCTTCCAGATCCAGTGGAGTAGCAGATAGGATTCAGCAGCTGATTTAAAATACAACTCACTGCAGTCAGTCCTGACTTTCTGAACAAGAACATGACATATTCACAGCAAAAAAAAGTTAAAAGTTAATTGGGAAACAAATTTAGCTATGATCGTACTGATAGTCTCTTACAACTAGCAACAGCTCTCTGAAGGAAGCCCAGGATGTCCTCATGCCATGGCTGTAGGTGGACCCAGCCATAATGGTGGAAGGTGCTGTCCCCAGCTGCCTGCCTCCAGCCTCTTGCCAGAGGTTAGCCCCATGAAGTCTCACACAGGTGCTTTTTAACCCATTTCAGACAAAATGAACTGTATCAGCTCATGCAGCTCATTTTTGATAACCTGATGCCTTTAGTTGCAATGGTATACATGAAGAAATGCTTAGATAGACAGAAACCCTCTGCAAGGCGTAGTGATGGGCAGCTGAGGACTGGCTAATAATGATCAATGGCTTCTACTGGTACAGCTATTTGCTGAGTTCACATCTCCCTAGTAAACAAAACCGGTAAGATTATACTTTAAATAAAGTTTGTCACTCTGACTGCTATCACTGTAAAATTTTTTCACGTTGTACCTGGTCATTTTTCAACACCAAATTCTAATTCACAGCCAAGCACCAGATGCTGTGATATGATCCTTCCCAGATGTAAAACCTCCGGAGGTTCCATGTCTACAAAATAAAAGCTACCCAGGAATATCCTATTTCATTTAATACTACTCTTGGAAATCTTTCGTCTGGTTATTCCAGTATAAAGTGTAACCAGACAGTGCACGTGTGTAGGTTCACTAGAAAGTGAACAGCTATTTATAACCCAGGGAACACAGCAGGCCAGGAGCACTAGCACAAACAAACACACAAACAGTAAGTCATTAACTGGGTGCTTCAGAAGAACACTCTGAGATTATTCTGTCCTTTAATGCTGCAGTTCTACAATTTCATTTTCCAAGCTAACACAAGTTTATTTGAAAGGCACTGCAGCAAGCTCACAGTTATATGGCCAGATCTATCCTGGCTGCCATAGCAAGGGAAAGAAAAGACAGACATGATGACAGAGGAATCTCTCTGATCATAGCTTCCTCTACTTTTTACCTGCTACCAGTGAGCACTTGCCAGAAACCTTTTTGCATATGCATTATGCAAGATTAACTATTTTCTCCCAGTACTCCCGTGACCACTCATCTGCTTTTGAAAGCAGAAAAAGAAAACCTCCCTACAACCTTTTTTCCGACTTTGTTCTAGGACACAGAATAATAGTATTATTATTAAGATTTAGTAGGGATTTTCCACCATCTGCAATTGATAGCCACTCAAGTGCAGTGAAGGACCAAAGTTAGAAAATTAAGTTTCCATGTCATCAAGGGAATGTGGGAAAAGGAAGCGGAAGGGAGAGCAATTCAGACCTGTGAGTTTGATGCCTACCTAGAGTAAAACAGCTCATGTAAATATTGCTTCTTTTCATCATTTAAGGTAGAAACAATCGCAAAGTCCGATTTCTGTAAACAATGTGGACTTTCAATGACTCCTGTGCTCTGGTAAGAGTTTTGCAAGTTTAACCAGCTTCTTACTTTGCTTTCTCTCTCCAGTGTTGATACATCCTTCTCTTATTCAGATTCCTGGAAGACAATAATGATGTCCAGCTTAGGAGAATAAACACCTTCCTGGACTCAATCACTGATCTTCTGTTACTCAAGGACGTTTCAGATGAACAAAAATAAGGAGTCAAGGAAACTGGACGTATGGGCAGTAACACAGACTTTAACATTTTCAATTCAGTTACTGAGTGTGTAATTTGGGTATCTTGCATGATTGCACAGCCTGCGTTAGCAACTCTTGGTGTGCTCAACCACCAGTCATGCCTTCTGCTTTTAGTTTCTGTGCCAGCCTGACTGGAGACAGCCTCTTGTTTTTACAAATACCGAACCAGTCAGAGGAGTACGCCTCAGCAAAAAGGCCTCTGGAAGCTTCTTTCAGAGCAGGGCAAGCAGTGCTTTTCAGCCTTTGGCCCATGAGTTGTGCATTTCTACCAAAAACTGGCCTCCATTTCAAAACCCTCGGAAATGCAGACCTGTGCTCATTCCTATTTTCTAAAACGCTTCTGTTGGCCTTGGACAGGATGGGGCTGGGGGCTCCTGCAAGGGAGGTACCTCCCAGGAGTGAGGCACAGCCCAAGACTGTGAGCAACCATTCACCTCCACAACCCCTGCCAGCTGATACCACCCACAGGGCTGCCGGGGAAGGAGCGAGTCAGCTTCCCCCATCAAGACGTTGGCTGCGTCTTGCCCACTGGCCACCGCGCCCGCCATGCCAGGTGCTGCGCCAGGTACCACCGCCCTGACGCGGCAACAGCCGCCAACGGCCGCCAACGACCACCAACTGCCCCCAACGGCCGCAGCGTGGCCCCCGCCGCCGCGCAGGCGCGGTGAGGAGGCGGAGGGCCAAGCCCCTCCCCTCGACGCCCCGTGAGCCCTGCGGCGTTCCGTAGCGGAAGCGCAGGGAGGTGGAGGAGCGTCGTCGAGCGGCCACGGGCAGGTCCGCCGCGCTGGTGAGATGGCGGCGCAGAAGATTAACGAGGCACTCGAGCACATCGCTAAAGCGGAGAAATAGTGAGTGGAGTGGAGGGAGGGGGAAGCTGGCGAGTGGGTGCGACGGCTGCTAGCTCAGCGCCCGGGCTCTCAGGCCTGCCCGGCTCTCAGGCCTGCCCGGCTCTCCTGTCCCATGGAGGTGCTGTATCGCCTCCTGCCCGAGCGGGGCTCCGCGGAACGCGCTGTTTGCCGTCGCGGCCGCCCTCCCCCGCGGTCTCTGAGCCCTGGGGCTGCTGTCCGGCGACTTAGCGCTGCAACTCGGCACCCTCTCCTCACCCCTGGGCCGCGGCGGCGGCGGCGGCGGCGGTGGGGTGCTCCTTGGGAATTACAGTTCTCCCCGGCGCCCGTGCGAGGAGCGGAGGCCTTAGGGGAACTACAGCTCCCATGATGCTCTGCGCGGAGCGGTGGGGAGCGGGCAGCCTGTGGGGAGGTGGTGGCCTCACAGGGGGCCGAGCAGTGGCCCGCACATGCCAGGCGACGTGACCTCGGGGGAAGGGGAGGGAAGTGCGGGGCTGGGGGAGGCCGGCGTGGGGAGAGTGGGAGGGTATGGCTGCTAGGCCCCTCTTCTGTCTCAGGTGTCACTCCCTACAGGGGGTGGGTGCTGAAGGGCACCCCTCTTCCCCGAATTGGAGACTAAAATGGCCCTAAAACTAAAAAGTCGTGTCGGTGAAGCTGTATGGCTCAGAGGCCTGGAGCCTGAGCAGTTTTCTTAAGGGCCCTATAGCCCTTATTGCTCTCACCATAACCAAAAAGTGAGGGGAGTCACCTCTGCTCTTCTGCTAAAGTTAGTGGGAGAAAGGCAGACTGGAGAAAAAGAGTTATGGGGATTGTGGTGAATAAAAGAGCTTACTTAACCTTGCTGAGTTGGTGTGTTTCCTGCCTATGAGAAATGTATGATTGTTTCTTTTTAGATGGCCTCAAAGACCTGTGCTGGCATTTAGCTTAGAGGGCTGAACATCTACATATGATAGTCTTTTAATGCGTGTTTTAACACTGAATATAGCCATTTTGCTTATAAGTCTCAGTTTCACAGACTACAGTATAGATGTAATAGAGCTGACTAATCCAAAGATGCTATAATTTTAGTAAGAATAGTGTTGGGCCATCCTGAAATCATGGACCAAAAGTATAAACTGTGATAGAGGAGAGACCTCAGAATAAAAAAAATCTCTACCAGAGTATCTTATTCCAATTACTTGACCAAAAGTGCCTTTCATTGGAATTCATTTTAAGCTTATCCTCAAAAGCATTTGAAGTAAAAGGCACCTACATCTCAAACTGTGTGCAGGTTAAAGCATTGTGTATATCAGCTCGATGCATTTGACACTTTACATGTGATAAAAATAACCCAATATAAAGGCTTGCTTTAGAGTTAAATATGTGGCTTTCATCCAAGTAAGACAGCAAAACCAATGTAGAGTCTATATATAACTGTTTTTCCAAATTAAGCATGTATTGCATCTGAAGTATCTGCCTACAACAAATATGGCAGTGGACTCTAAAGTTATGGTAATTTTTATATTTGTTTTAGAAGTGAGGAATTCATAATATTGAAGTCAACGTTGCCTGATGACTCACCTCATTTTGCAATGTATATTTTTCCCTGTTTATATGTCTGTGTGTGTGTGTGGCGCCATTTAGTGTCATGATCTATTGTAGACATATAAATGACATATGAGGCTTTGTCTTTGTGTTGGTAAGTAAATTCTTTCATTTGTGTATGCAATGGAGAGTCTTTGGTAATTCTCAGCAGCAAAAAATGACTGTAGATGAACACTGGAAACTTCATGATGTGTAAAAAAAAAAAATAATAAAATATTGTCAGGTATTGTGGTATTAGAAGTCTTGAGATACGTTGTGCAGGTGGAAGTATTTTTCTTCTCTTGACTTCTTACTGTTGAGGATCTGGACTTGTGAAGACTCCGGGGACAGTAGAAGCATGTTAGGGCAAGGCATGTAACTA
Source organism: Ciconia boyciana (assembly GCF_034638445.1). Lineage (NCBI taxonomy): Eukaryota > Metazoa > Chordata > Aves > Ciconiiformes > Ciconiidae > Ciconia > Ciconia boyciana. The sequence continues at coordinate 57,556,518 of NC_132935.1, forward strand.
TGGGAGATCATTGCAGTGCTTTATGCAATTCCTAACAATGTTGGCAGTTATTTTTACAGTTGTGGTGCCACCATAGTATTGGCATATAGGTAATTGCTCCTTTTCAGAGGTAGTCTAAAGTTTTAAATATATCTGAAGTGCTTTGAAGGTAAAACATAAAATCTTTACTAGTTGTTAATAGGCCTTTCTTCTTGCATTTTAGTCTAAAAACTGGATTCTTAAAGTGGAAACCAGATTATGACAGTGCAGCTACTGAATATGGGAAGGCAGGTATGTATGGCTCTAAATATGGCCATATACTTTATGGGTTCAAAGTATTCTTTAAGCTTAATCCCTGCTAATATGTTACATATTTTCAGTACATTGATGTCTAAGTAAAACTGCTGTGAAGACAAAGATGACACCACAAAAAAAATAGTCTTAGTAGCACTGTAAAATCAATTTCAGATTGTACTTGGAAATCTATAACCGTTGTCAAAACAATTTTAATTTTTTTCATGCTTACAGCTTCTACTTTGTATATTACTATGTGTGATAAAAATAAAGCTTTTCTTCTTTCACTTGTCCACCCCCAAATCCTTGGACTTTACCTACAAAACAAAAAATATTTGAGCTGGTTTTAAAACTCTGCTTTTTCATCATCTTATGAATTATGTCCTGACAAAGACATAGTAAGTAAGTAAGTAAGTCAGTAAGGTAGAGAGATGCTACCAGGTTTTTTTAGGCATAGTAAGATCTCTTTCCTCCTTTTTTTTCCACTGCAGGTGTGACGCTGAATATAAAATCCCTACTAGTTGATTCCTTTTTGCTCTTAAACAATTTTATTCTTTTTGATAATAGCAATTTATCGTGTTTTTTTGGCTTCTTACTCTAGGCATTCCTACTCAATCATTTAAGCCTGAATAAAAAAAATACAAACTTGGAAGAGCAACTGGAACATCTATAAATTGAAATTTATTTTAAATCCTACTTCTATCTCCATTAGACTGATAGGATATTAAAATATATATTTGTGCCCTGAAATGGCTGTGTTGAGGAAGTTGTTATAGGTATGCTTAGTTGATGGTACACTTCTATTCCTGCTATGCTGATTTTGCATAACCTCTAATGATTAAAACTATATCCATATGCATTTTTACACTTCTGTAATCAAAATACAGAATGAGTGAATTCCAAAAGTCCAGCTAAACACATTACGCACAATGCATGGTACAGCGATGGTACGGAAGTATTGTTGACAGTAAGTGTTTTTAATGGTAACTAAGAGACTGATAAGGCAAGGAGGACTGTCATGGGATTTTTTTTGAAGAGCTTGGTAAACTGCAACCATTTAAAGAGTCTGTTTGCATCTTTAGGTGGCTAAATTCTTGAGCAGAAGTGCTGAAAAAAGGAAATTGGCAAGCTGTAAATAAGAACTTTATTTGATTTCTTGCAGCTGTTGCTTTTAAGAATGCCAAGCAGTTTGACCAGGCAAGGGAAGCCTGTTTACGGGAAGCCGAGGCACATGAAAACAATAAAGCGTATCTTTTCATTGATTGTTATTCTTTCTTCTAAGAAGCTGTCTAGTTGCTACTTAGAATGGGGTAATGGGGGTTGGTAGAAGATGTATTCAATATATTTGCGCATTTTGTAAATATAACAAAATTGTCTTTTAAAAGACTATTCCTGTGCGTTCTGAGTGGGAAAGCTAAAGAACTTCTTTGGTTAGAAAATCTGTGTTGTTTCTAATAACATCTGGAGTGATAAGATGCTGACCAGTGCCTAAGATGTCTAGGTACTGCTTCATAAATTATTTTTTTGGTTGTTTTTAAATACCTACAAATGGATAGTATAAACTAAATGCAACTCTGACATTATTACAGTTCTTGTAGTAGTAATTAGTAACCAGGAACATATTTTAAATAAATGTGCCTTTTACAACTTTACATGCAGTTATACTTTGGTATGTTGTTATACTTTGGTATTCTGTCCTTAGAAGCATTTATTTTTGACACCTTGCCTACTAGCGTAGTAGGTTCAATTTGCCTTTACGGGAGTCCTTGCTTTGAAACTAGTACTTGTATAAGATTTTTGTACACTAATAATTTTTCCGCATTATATTTTTGTGGCTTTTGTCCTTGACTTTGACAATGTTGCTTCCAGTCTCTTCCATGCTGCCAAGTAAGTACAGAAGCACTGAGTAATCTGAAACAAATTTTCTAACATATGGTACAAGCATGAACTATCATTTTGATCTTGCTGTAGTAAGTGGTATGGTTCAAGTGATTTCGCTGTTTCAAAATCAGTTTAATGGAAGTGCGGGCTAGGAAAGTCGGAAAACCTGCAATGGCCATCTGAAGAAATGATGATTGTGACATTCTTCAGCACCTTTTGATATCAAATATTTTTTCTTAGGTGAACTTTCTGTAATTTTGAAATTCTACACTGTTGAGCTTATAAGGAAATTTTTAATTAAAGAGTACTTCAAAGCAAGCAGATAATGACAAATAATCCAAATATTGACTGTGGATCAGATCATGAGAATAGAATTTTAGTGGGGAGTGTGGTTGAAGTACTTCATTTGTGGAAGATAATGTTACACATGCACTGTCTCATTAAATAAAACACTTGAAACATCTTCAAAGCATTAAATATTAACAGTGAAGTGATAGCTGATGCATGTTAACTTTTGCTGTGTAACTACAGCTTGCTGAAATACACCGTATCTAACTAAATTGTAAATTTTTTCTCTGCAGAGCTTATGAACAAGCTGGCATGATGCTAAAGGTATTTTCATTTACTAGTTTTTTATTAAAAAGTTCTATTTGATAGTGAAGAATATTGTGCACTGAACCATTTTACAAATATATGTAAGTGAATTGCATATTAAAGTGATATTTTTCTGTTGACTCATAGTCCCCACCAATATCCTCAGTAGGTTAGGGAAGCGACATTTGTAATTGGGGGGGAAAAAAAAGGGTTTTCTTTTGTAGAAGGAAAGGTGAGGGCCTCATGGCAGATGGTAATGGAAGAGTGGTGCTGCTTCTGCTCTAAACTACCACAAATTCATGCCTTACATGAAAGTCTGGTACTTACAAGTGAATTTTATGGAGTTGGTGGTCAACTTTCCCTCTCTCTACAAGTTTGTAAATAAAAATTAGAATCTTTATAAGTTAGATATTACAGTTTGCTTTAATTTGTTTCATTGTACGTAAGCATAATTCCTGACAGTCCCTCTGACTGTTTCTTTGCAGGAGATGCAGAGACTCCCTGAAGCAGTGCAGCTGATCGAGAAAGCCAGTATGATGTACCTGGAGAACGGGACACCAGATACAGCAGCTATTGCACTGGAACGCGCTGGAAAGTAAGTCTGTGGTGTTGGTGGCTAGAATGCATGCGGGGCATGGGTATGCCTTTGGTTTTCTTTCTTGTCGTTTTGCTGCTTTTAGGTAAAAACTATTTTCATTTCATCTGAAGAGAAATGATTTATGTTATTACAGGTTAATAGAAAATGTGAGCCCAGAGAAGGCTGTGCAGCTCTATCAGCAAGCAGCATCAGTGTTTGAAGTAAGTGGGGTTTTTTTGTGTTGTTCCCCACCCCCACCCCCCCACCCCAGCAAAGAACTTTCCAGTCCCAGAAAGTATATGAAGATGAATGAATTGGTGTTTAGGGTCAGCTATAAAGTTAAGAAAAAGCCTAAAATTAGGTTCTAAACTATTTTTCCTTCCTTTCACATCAGTGACCGAGTCATGAAGCTGAAGGCTGCTTATGCTGTAGAGAAGGAGATTATAAAAATTAGGAGTCAGTTTGTTTTGCCTTTTTCTCAGTTTAGGATTTGACTGAATCTGAATTTTGTATGTTGTCAAGTTTTCTGCGTCTTGTTGGGCAGCCCAGAGGGTAGGGAACATGGCTGCTTTTGACTCCTGGAGCCTAAAATAGTTTGAAATCCTTGAAGGCACAGAAGAGAAGAGTTTGCTTGATGCTCTACTCATCCCATGAAGAGCTGATTTGCCTTTTTGGTACTGCCTTTGGTGTACTTCTCTATCGTCAGTTGTCACATGTTTCCAGATTAGCAAGTTCGCGTTGATGCTACTTTGCTCTGTAGATCCATACGGGATCTGGCTGTGGGACTTGGGTGCACCAATACTCTTAATGTTTCCCTTGAGTGTGTGAATTGCTAATATAATAATTAACAGTTGTTCTAAGTTACAGATGACATACTTACATTGAGGTCTAGTGGTCTGAATTCTATGCAAATGAAATACGAATGCATGAATTCTTTTTATTCTTCTCTAGAATGAAGAACGTTTACGGCAAGCATTAGAAATGCTAGGAAAGGCATCAAGACTTCTAGTCAGAGGGCGCAGGTATAGCTTTGTCTTTATTTTTTTAATGTAATTGAATCTTTAATGGTGATTTTCATTGGGGTTTTTTTCTTGCTGTTGTTGGGTTTATATACTGTTACTTAATTCTTTTTTGAGACGTGTTTCAAACTAAAATTCCGTTTCTGTGAGATATGCCATGTTCGTCCAGGAACCACCTGTTTTGTGTTCTGGGATGGGAGAATGTGGGCTGTAAGGCTTTGTTTCCTTTGTGTTTGTTGAGTAGCTAGAAAGCACATACACCAGTTTTCATTAATTCTTAAACTACTTCAGGAATTTTTTTTTTTCTTCCAGCACCAATATGTAGAAAGTACTTGAAAGTCTTTTATAGCTGTGGAATATAAAACAGAAATTCGGTGACTAACCTGAGGGGAAAAAAATCTGTTTGCAGCAGTCTGATTCTGGACTTCCTAAAGAAGAGTGTATCTTGCAGTCTCAATGGGAATTTATTGTAATTGTTCACTGCTAGCACCAAACTTGACCTGCAGTTCAGCTTAGTCTTGCTTCACTGAAACATGTAGTTCCTTTAAGAAATTGTCTGGGTTTCTAACTCTACTTTTAAGACACTTTATTTACTGCAGCATTGTAGTCAGAAAAGGAAATTTGCAAAGTAACTTGAAAGTCTTTCTGTGAAAGCAAGTCAACATAGCTTCAGAACATCTGAAAGACTTGTTTGCTCTGCTGCTTTATAGCTCACATGCTGTTGCTAATTTCTAGAAGTTTACTATGACGATTAAAAGAGTATTCAAACGCGGAAGCAGTTACTATGACTTAATATTGATAGTTCATGGATATCAGACTTACGGATAGCTTATAGTAACCTCATGACATACAGAAATCTGTTAGGGTAAGAGGCATAACATCTTTTACAATGTTATGAAAAATGAGGTTTCTCTGAATGAATACCAGAGATGTTCTTAGCCTGCATGTATACGAAAGGAATTGCTGACTATATATTTTATCTACTCTGTTAGTAAGATCTACTGCTGATTTTTAATTGTGTTGCTTTTTATTCTAGTAGACTTGCCATGTATTAGTTAAACACTTTGTAATTAGCCTCAGGTTCATTACATCCTGGTACTGATACACCTAACTGTTTTTTGGTTTTTTTTAGATTAGATGAGGCTGCATTGTCTCTTCAAAAGGAAAAAAGTATTTATAAGGAAATTGAAAATTACCCAACATGCTATAAGGTAAATTCTAAGAGACAATTTCTGATAGTGCGTTTCAAGTTTTTCTGGGTAACTACTGACATCTGACTGACAATATGTACCTCTTGATTCAGGGATACATTCCTTGCTAAATTATGAGAGTTTGTGGTAGTGCATGTTTCCTCAACCTCTAACTGTGCTTTTTTTCACTACTATAATGTTGAAGATAAGATGCTGTTATCTACAGGAGTTGTCAAAAACAACAAACACACAAAAAATAAAAATGTTATCAAAAATAACAAACCACAAAAGCTGTTACTTGGTGCAACAGTTCATTACAATGTTATAGGGGATAATCTATTTCATACCAGCTGTATTTCATACCAGCTCTATTTCATACTGACTCTCTTGTGTCAGTATCTTAGAATCATTGCAGATTGAAATGACCTTTTTCATGCTAAATGTTAGCAGTCCAGTATTTTTCTCATATTTTACTGTTAATTTCTAAAGAATCATCAGGTTGGGTTTTTTGTTTTTGTTTAGAAAACTATTGCTCAAGTCTTAGTTCATCTTCACAGAAATGATTATGTTGCTGCAGAAAGATGTGTGAGGGAAAGCTATAGGTAAGTCTACTTCATGTCCTATAATTTTAAAATGAATGTTTCATTAATATAGATCTACTCTTATGAAAGAGCCATGGAAATGCTGTCTGTCAAGAACTTTTAAGCCTGTAGTTCTGTTGAGTTACAGTACAATAATAGCATTCCTTGTTATAGGACTATCAGGAATTTTTTTCACTTTTAACAGATTTAGCTGTAATTACCATGGTGATTCTTCTTAGTGAACCTAAAATAAGAAGTTAGTCATAAAGAAGTAGTTATGTGTGACAGGTGATGAGATGGAAATTAGACATTCTTCCCATTTTTTTCCTTGTTAAAAACTGAGCAGAATACTGTTATGGCTGGGATTCTTGCTTTACTGATATCGTTTGGGTTGTGTCTGTTCTTCAAATGGAACAGAGATGGATTAGCTATTGTAAACAAATGTTTAGGATTAAAAGTAGGTATTTGTGGATGCTGCTAACTGATTTTAATTTTTTCAGAATTTTTTTGCCATGCCATGTGTGGAGGCCCTTAAAAAGTTGAAATTCTAACTTGTCATTACCATATTTTATTACCGTTTGAGGATGGAAATATGGAATGCAGTCTCAAAATGCGCAATAGCAGCATCCCAGTATGATCAATTAAACTGTCTAGTATGGTGATTAGATTGAGGGAAAGTTTAATCTAAATGTTTTTGTTAAAGAAAAGTTTGCAGCATGTGAATTACTACATTTCTGGTAATGTTGACCTAGGAGATCTTGCCCTCGTCATACATGGGAAGAAGAAAAGCAAGATTTCTACTTTTTGTAGCTTTTTTTTTAATAGTTGATTGAACTGAAAGATAATTTAGGAAGCAGAAAGTAGTCCAGTTGAATATGGTGAAATGACGAAGATGTTCTTTAAACATCCAGGAGAAAATTCTGGTGTCAAAATCTGCATTAGTGTTTAACCCTGGTTCCCAAGGCTTTCCCAGCAACTCTCCATTTCAGCTTTCATTAGGAGTTCAGTAACAAAATACTGAAACAACATATTTTTCTTAAACTGTGTTTTTAGTGAAATGACTTGAACATATGTGTAAGTGAAATTGTACTTTGTTTTTAGAAAGAATTTTTCAAGATCAGTCTTTAAACATCTTGCTCATATTTTCCAAGTTTTCAATTTGTATCTTACACATAGAAACTCATTGCATAATTTTTCTGTATGTAAAGTGGAGGAAGAGTTTATTGACTAGTCAGGAAAATTTCTAATATTCTCTTTTTGTCTTGTCTATGATTGAGGTCTTATTCTCAGCATGCAAACTAATATTACTGAAAGTTTAATTTTATGGATATGATCCATGTACCTGGAGAAATCAAAGTGGCTGTAGGCAGTTCTGTGGAATAAGCAGTCCATCAGATTTTTAAAAGCTGCTGCTTCTTCTGCTATTAATCAGCAGCACCTAAAGATAGAATAGCTGAGTGTCAAGTAGATTGCTGAAATGCCCTAAATGAACTCTTAATTTCCTTCAGTATACCAGGATTTAATGGAAGTGAAGACTGTGCAGCACTGGAGCAACTTTTAGAAGGGTATGACCAGCAAGATCAGGATCAAGTTTCTGAAGTCTGTAATTTGCCACTCTTCAAATACATGGACAATGATGTAAGTAGGCAGTTTCTGTGCATTTTTTTATAATCCTTTTGCTTGCACAGGTTGAGAGAGACTTTCTTCTAGTAGAGGAAAATAAGAAGAGCAGGGTCCATGTATTTATTGTGACTTGCTCTGTCATCTTACCTTGTGCCTGTGAACTTCATGTATTCTTTTACTTTGCCACCTGCCAATGTAAATTCCCATATTGTTGTTCCTTTCAGATGATGGGAAGGCTTAGGTGAAAGAGCAGGTTGTTACGGAATTGCTGAGTTTGTTTGACAAGTTGACCAAAATTCAGTTCCCTTCTGCTTGGTTCCTTAGGGGCCAGAACAGTTTGCTGCTTATGCTTTATCTCAGAAATAACATATAGCTGATATGTGTGCATAAACATTACAGAATATGATGCTTACAGGATGGCATTGTTGAATGGGGGTTTTTTTTTCCAACGCTTATTCCTTAGCAAGGTACTAATTAGTGAAAGATTTTTGTTTTTAATTTTAAGAAAGTAGTTGTGTTTCCCCCCCCTTTTTTTTTAATTGTACTTGTAAATTATAGGAAGTGTAAGGGTAGGAAAGGTGTGAGGTAAAGGAGACATCCATCCATGTCAAACTTTGTAACAGTATAGACTCATTTTACTTTGTTACTATGTTGAATAGTAAAAATTAAGAATAACTATTCTTACGGAAAAACACTTGTAAGACTTTTTACATGAACTATTACTAGGTAACGTATACAGAGCTGCATACTGAAAAATTATTTTTTTTTTACATAAAGCTTCAACCACAGAAGCTGTAGGATGTGGCCAAATTATTCTATAATAAGCAGTATCAATACAGATCTCACATCCCCTTCTCAAAGAGTGTTTGATAGAAAAAATGAACCAATGTTAGGCTTATTCTAAGCTGGAAAAATATACACTGAAAGCAGCATCAATCTGTTTTCTGTACTGAATGTTACCTGCTTGTTTATTGTGAGCGTCAGTCACTTCTGTGCAGTGTAATTCAACAAGATTTTACTTCTGTGATAGTACAAAAATTAAACTTGCCTTGTTATTGTCAGTATGCCAAGCTTGGTCTTACGTTGGTGGTCCCAGGAGGTGGAATCAAGAAGAAATCACCAAACGCTGCACAAGACAAAGCAAGAGGACCAGCCGCAGTGGGCTCTCATGCTGATGAGGAAGAGGATGAATATTCTGGTGGACTATGCTAGCTACAGACATAGGTTGTCTTAGATATCTGACTTATTTGTGATGTTGAGCATATCCAAAGGTACCAGATTTACCAGAGCTTCATTGCAATTGTGATATGGAAATGCTAATGTTAACTTGGCAGCTTCTGGGTACAATACAAGAGAAAAACCATGATTGTACCTATCATCTTGAAACATCTTTGACTTAATCTCTTACCTGGTAGGAGCTTCCTCAGGGCCCTGCCTTCAGTTGATGGGTAAAATTAGAGAGAAATTTTTACTAAAAGCACAGTTTAAAAGAAACAAAAACCCCAGAAGCACAGGAGTAGGAAAAGCGGTACGAAATTTTAAATGTTGGATTCCAACAGCTGACACTTTTTGGTCCCAGTAATATGTTTGTGACTGTTTTCTGAGTTAAATATACAATCGTTCATCTGGTTGTTTATCTCCTATTTAACACCATTTAAGGCAGACTGTGCCAAGCAGGATTTTTCACTAGTATAAGCACTAGGGGGAGCATTCAGTTTATTTTCAACATGTTTTTACTCCATTGCAAAATATTATTTTAATACCTTATTCTTTGCAAGCAGTATCCATGTGGGTGTGGAAAATACTAAGTCAACTAGTTTGATGCTATCTTGCAAGCTTAAAAGTACACACACATCTTTCATCTTAAGAATTTTATTGACCTGAAGTCTTTGGAAATAAATGCATAGTGTTTGTAATGTACACTTTGGGAATGGAAGGAGTGGACAGCCTTCCTCAGCAGTGTTTCTGAAGCATGCCATAACCAAAAAAGAAACTGAAGGTAGCAGATAATGTGTATTGAATATAAAGCTCTGAAGACAATGTTCAACAAAAACTTAGGTGGACTGTTTCAACGATACACTCAAACGATACGTTTGAGTTCATGAGTGTTCTAGGTATTTATTTACTAATCAGTACGCTAGTCTACAAAGATCATTCTTTCATATTTTCAAAGGATAGAACAGCTATCTCTTACAAACGGCATTTTTCAAACTAGCTCAGAATCCAAAGTAACCAAATTTTAATGCATCTTCTCTATTTTTATTTGGTTTCAAGTTGTCCTGTGTTTTGCAAGCTTCTGTAGCGTCTTAAATTTGTTTGACCATTTTATGCTTAAAAGTTGACAACACTGGAAGTTGTACCTGTGGTCTGTTTCTTCAGAAGAACCTAATCAAGATCTGCACTAGGGTGAGATCACTTGGAATCCAGCAGGGATTTGTGTGTGATAAGTGATGCCCAAAGTTCAATAAACAATAGACCAAAAGCACAGTGTTAAGTGTTGGTACAGTTTCTGCCGTATTAAGAAATTGGATGTCGCCAAAAATATCAAGCATATGTCTGACACATGTGATATCTGACATCAGTGTGTAGACATAATTGTGATGAAGGTAAACTTAGAGGGTTAATACTCACTTTCCTTGGGGTGGATGGTACTTGACAGCATTGTGAGGTGGGGTGGTGCACAAGCTACAGTATGATTTGCAGGCAGGGCTGCTGTAAAAGTCACGTTATTCAATTTAATGGGTGTTCAAAAAGCAGCTTTGTCTCTTTGTATTATGCTATAATCAGCTTGGATTTTAAAGCTATTTGAGACTACACCTGTAGTCCTTTACTGTCTGACAGGTAATTTCCCTTTGTTATTAATGATGTATATAGAAGTTTTTGCTCTTCTGTAAAATAGTCTGAATGAAGTTTTGGGAATTGAGTTGTTTTTCTCTGATTACAAGTATACATGAAAGATGGTTTTGAACGCTTTCCTGTAACTCTTCTTTTTTCACCATTGGAGCAACTTACTCCAGTTTACTCGACTTCTGCCTTCTGAATTTGTTCACGAAGGTGGCTGTGCACTTTTAATGGGGAGTCTTTATCACAAGTAGAAAACCAACTGCATATGTAGGAGCACTGGGAACACTAAGTAACTTTCTTCAAGCTTTTCCTGCTGCTTCCAATTCTGAAATCAGTTTTGTTGAATGGTCCGAAGGAGTCTACTTTTTTGTGTGTGTGAACAATTGTATATATCTGAGAAGGTGACATGCATAAGAAGAAAAATTGGGAGCCTTGTGTGCTTCTGTGAAAGAACTTGCAGACTTTATTTAAACTGTGCTTGAAACACTAACATGCCCTTAAAGGAAAAATTAAAATTTATGCATTAGATTCTTAAAGCATACTTTTCATATTGCCAGAAAAATAAAATAGATGTGCAAGACTGTCTTCCCACTCCCCCAGCTTTTTTCTTTTTTCCCTGTGCCAAGTGTGGAAAATGAGACAAAAGTAACTTGTACTAAACACGTTAAGCTGCCATTGAATTGAAAGGGGCTTCTCTGAATCTTAGGAGTAGAATCTTAATCTTTGATTGCAATGTTGCTGCAAAGACCAAATCTGCAGAAATGGAGGTGTCTGAAAATAAGATGCTCTATTTTATATAACTTATTCTCCTATTTTAGGCAATGAAAGTGTGATAAGAATGTTAACTGCCTCTTAGTAAATGTTTAACTATAGAAGAAGCTGTCTGTGTATTATGTGTCAGTGTTTGTTTCTATCTTTCAAAGCAATTTGCACACTTATGTAAATATCATTTAAGTGATTTAAAGTGGAGAAGATACCATTTACAGCAAAAAAGTTTCCAAAACCAGTGCTGACTGTAAGAAAAATAAAATTCAATTGTGCATGAAGGCTGAGCGATGGCCAATGCAATGTATATGTAAAATCAGAAGATTTCTAAATTATCTGTACCTTAAGACTCAGTATGCCCAAGTGCAGTGTGAAACCTGTGTTTTATTTGTTCTTTTTCCAAATCTGTGGTGTATTAGAGTACAAAATGTGTTTGTAACAGCTCTACAGATGCTGCTTCTTGAGAAGAGGCTGTGTGTTTCACCAACATGAAAAATAAAACTTTAAACTAACACGTTTGTGCTAGCTTTCCCTGTTGTTGATCAGGTCCTGCTGAGCACCACTGTTTGAAAATGAATATTGTTTTTTAGTCTCAAGCAGATTTTGTGTGTGACTGTTTGTCTGCAGATCTTGTCACCAAGTATTGCAGGTATATTATGTGATTAAGGACTAAGTCTTGAGAGCCTAGTGGCTCAGGTTTGAGTGCTGAGTCAGTGGTGTCCAGTCTTTGTAGCTTATTCACTAGACATTTGCTTACAGCCCATTTCATTTATCCTGTGGTTTTTGTTTTTCTAACTGACCTTTTTGTACCTTTCTGCTGGCTTTCATTATTTGAGATGGTGATGCATCTTAGGTAATTCTGTCCACTCAGAATAAGAGGTATGTATGTGTTTTGCCTCTCTGCTGATTGTAACATCTTGGTGGTTTATTGTTCTCACTTCACTTCCCAAAGGCTTGTATTCAGAAAACAAAACTGTTATATTGGGTGATTGTCAGACCTGAATTTGTCATCTTTAACCACTCGAAATAGAGAGAAATAATTGATTCTCTAGTCCTCTGTCTTCCTTAATCTTGGCTAATTATGCAAGGCATAGTTATGGTTTAAAAAGACTATGTTTCTAATGATGAGGGAGGACATACAGATTCTTAGATCTGCCATAGAGATAAAGCACTTGTTTCCATAGTTGGGCTGGCTAAATGTGTAGCAAACTCTTGAAGTCTTCTGGAAGAATACACAAATATGCTCCAAGATTTACCTAAATGTGCTGAAATCCAGAAAGGACTGAGAACGTTAACAGGAGCCGCAGAGACGTGAGAAAGGTTCTTGCACCAAACTGTGCTTTGAGTATCGATAGCGACTGCGAGAGATGCATCGTGTGTGCCTCTGGGCTCTGCTGGAGGCTAAAAGAGGTGCCCACACCAAAACAACTGAGGGTCAGTTTAATGTGGAGAATGCCCTAGCCATTACAACTTCAACATTCTAGCAAGGATAATTTTAGGAATGGTGTTTGCTGTCCAGCAAGAACATGTAAAAGTGACATAAGTAGGTTTCTGTATGTGCTGAATTTGTGCAGAAATAGTGAAGAGGGTGGGGGCATTTGAAGTATAAATGTGAATTTTAAGAATGCTGTGTTCGTTAGAGTTAATTAATCATATTTATCACTTGGGTACGATTTTCAAAGTGGTTTTTGTCCATGAGAATGCAAGATTGTCATTATTCAGTTGGATCCAGTGGGGAGTTTGAAAAACAACTACTTTTCAACATTTCAAAAGCCATAGATCTTTACACAATTTAAGGATGTGAACTCTAACTCTTTGGAGACTTCATCACTGCAGAAAAATCACATTTTCAACTATTTTAAAGTCAAACTTGCTGGAATACTTGAAGGCTGAAGAATCTGGCACTGAAGTTCTTCAGTGTGACAGGAATCATCCCTTGGATGCTGCAAATAAGCAGCTGTAAAAAGGATAAGAACTAAGCTGCTCTTGGAAAAAAAAAAAAATTTTTTTTTTGTATCATCTAGGTTTATAATAAGTAGTGAACATTTCTGGATGTAGGAAATAGAAAAAGAAGCCCCCTGAACTCCAACAACTAGTAGTGGTAATAAAATTGGAGCAAGTAGATGTAACTTTCCAGAGCAGGAGGGAACCACCTGGGATCTGTGGTTGGTTGAGTATGAGCAGGGATATTAATCTCTAAGCTAATGGTCTGTGGAGGCCAGCATCCCTGGGAGTTGGGCTCAGCTCTTCCTGTGCCTTAGTACCTGTTGGAGATGATGTGCATGAGTGTGACGAGTGACGACCTTCCAAAAGGCTGCCGGGTCTTTGTTTCAGAGCCGCTGTTGTTGCCCTTCAGCCGTGATTTCCAGTGTGAACGTGGTGCAGCAGCGTAGCCTCCAGCCTGGAACAGGAGTGAGAGGCAGCTGCAAGGCTGCACGTACGTTTAAAGAACATATGGCTGTTGGCTCATCTGCGGAGTCTAATGGGAATAGCGGTAATGAGCGTGGCCGGGCTCCGAGGTGCACGCTGCTGGGATGTTAACTGGTGTGCAACCAGTTTAGATTACTTGACAGAAACGTTTTGATACTGGAGTGACAGAAGTAGGCCCTATCATGTGTAAAGTGAAAATGGGTTATCGTTAGTTGCCTTGCATGTTTTGGATATGTATTTATGTGCTTGTATCTTGCTTTATTTCTAAACTCGGCGTAATCTGGAATGGGTTTGTTTTCCCAAGAGCGTTGTTACTTCGTTAGCACTAGATGGTGCCGCAGAGCAAGCAGAGGGCTTTCTGCTGCTGGGACGTCTTTGCTCCACGTCTAGGACAGCTTTTACAGTGAAGTACGCTCAGCTGGACTATTGATTTGGTTCGAAACATTTGCACGGGGACCAGCTCTCGCTGCTGCTTCTCGTGACTTGAAACACCCGCTTGAAGTCGGTGAAGAAAGCAATCCCGCGGGGCCAACCCATCACCTTCCTCTCCAGTGCTGGCTGGCGCTGCACGCTCGCTGCCATGCAAGTTCGGCTGCTATGCCGTACAGCTGTGTCCGCTGCTGGGGCAGGTGGGGTCGGTGCTGCGTACAGCCTTGCTGCAGCGTTACCTGCTCTTATGGTTTGCCTCATGCTCGAGCTGAGTCCAGGCCAACACGCTTCCCAGCCTGACGGCTGCTGTGAATCGCGAGGGCTGGCTGGAGAGCTTCCCCGAGTGGGGCTGGCGCCAGCAGCCTGGCAGAGCTGGCTGCCGGTTAACGCTCCCACTCCCTGCCTTCTTGGAGAGTTGGTGGCAAGGGCTGCCTTGGCTGCCTGCAGCCGGAGGGGCTCGTGCCAGCTGTGCTGCTAATGGACTCTCGGGCAGTGCACTGTGCTGCAGGCAGGAGACACGGGGACTGCTCTGCAAGAGTGTGGCTCTGGTCATAAGGAAGAAGACTTAACCCATACTGTGATTTTCAGGATGCCTGAGAACAAATAGAGGTCCAATCCTCCCTCCTTGTGCTCACACCCATCTCCTCCTCACCTGCCCCCTAAATGTAGGCAAATGCATTTATTTTTTGCTGGAGTGTGTTATCACATGATAAATGGGCCCTTCAAGAGGTTCAGATCCCAGCTGTGATGGATATGACAAATTTTCCTTTCTCTCCAATTCTCTGAATGTGGGCCTGGGAAATCAGGTGATTAAGAGCCAGGTTACAGAGGGTGGGTGAAGAGTATGTAAAACAGTAGCCAGTGTGCAGTATAAGTTGTTAATAGAGATTTTCAACTCTAGGGCTGGCTGATTCTGCTACAATTGCAACTCTCCTTGCAGCCACAAAATTTTATGAAATGCCTCATGGACAAAATGCGGCATTAAGGACAGAAATCAACAAGTTGGTGTGGGGGGAAGTTAGATGAAAATGGAAGGAGTGATGCAATGGTATGTTGGCTGATGGAAGAGAGGGCTCCAGCTGGAATTTGCTGAAAGGACTATGCCTCAAAAAAATGCCACTTTCCAATTTGTCCGCAAAGGCAGGGAGGGAGGGAGGGATGAGGACTGTCACGACTGCTCTGTTCACGCTGGGGAGAGGTTCTGCTGCCGTCTGCGATGTGAGGCAGTATGAACACAGATGCATTCTGGGATTTGCATCCTCTGCCTGTCACTAACTGACTGCAATTCAGGAATTAAAGGCAAAAACCTTATAGCAGAAGACAGGGACTTCTTTTTTGTGTGTGTGTGTGTGCGGCTGACAACTTTCTAGCCAATGCTTTCTCTGCTGCACTGCTCAACAACTGTCCCAGAGTAATTGTGTTAGTAATAATATAGCAGAGAATTCATGAAGTGTAAAGACCTATGGTACCCCATGTGTCTTATTGGTGCCAAGTGTTTTATTTAACTGACCACCATCCAGTAATTTTCTGGCTCCCGTCTTGTGTAAATGTATGATTTTCCAAGCTGAATAGCTGGAGAAAGAATGAGGATCCTCTCAGCTGCACTGGAGCCCGGAGCACAGGCTGGTGTGTAAGGAGTGAGCGGTTAAAGCTGGGTGGACTTGGAGGGTAAGGCAGCTGTGTAGCAACACCAACTGAGCAAGATATTTTAAAGCTTTTATCAAAGAGATGCAGAAACACTGATATATTTAAAATTTCTCCTTTAAGTAAGATATTATTCTGGTACTTCAGTGGTCTTAATGTTTATCCTCCCGAACGTACCAGATACTGCATCTCGTAGGAATTCCTGAGAACTAATTTTCTTTGCAACACCAGTGGAGAGTTATTTCTCCCCCCTTTGAAATACTTCAGACTATTCCTGATGCAAGACAGGAGTTTGGTGACAAGCCCTGCTGCTGAGGAACATTGGAAAGGAAAAGAAAGCACCCTTGTCTTCTGTTGATTCAGACAGAGGGAGATGTATGTAGAAGGCTTATGTGATTTTTTTTTTTCCCCTTAGGTCTTAATATTCTCTAATATAAGGATTAAGGTTTTTTTCCTTTGTTGTTCATGCACATTAGTATGTGATCTGAAATTCAGATAGCTGTTTTTCTGTATGTGTCATTCTGTAGTCAGTAGGGAGCAAAAAGTTTCATGTGGTTGAGATGGGGGCAGGAGGGAAATCAAGAGAGAAAGCATGCACATGCCTGCACACACTAGTCACGTTCGTCTTTGGGTGTGTTAACACGGAACTACTTGTGATCTCTTGATGGATAGGCTGTCAAATGGCTTCACATATATATGATTTTGCTTCATTTTTTGCCTGGAGATTGTGCGATGATGTTGGAACAGGTGCAAATGTCTCATGGTTGGTTTAGTGCAGCCAAACAAAATCTGGTATTAATGACATGCAGCCAAGGTAGTAAATGCAAATAGCCTGAATGCATACACATGCTATATACTTATCTCCACTTGCATTTATGACATGACAATTTTTGCTTTAGAAGGTCATGGATATCCAAATCAGGAAACAGGTATTTCAGAAGTAGTGTTTCTTCACAAGACTGAAGTGCAGTAATGGGATAACTTGAAGTTTACTGAATTTGCATTAATTCCTTCAACACTTTCAAAGAGAATTCTGTTTCAAGGATAAATTTCTGTGTATCCATTTTGCATGAGACAGATATGGAGGAACACTCCACATCTGTGATCACTCCGGTGGACTTTGAAATAGTTTGTTAAAAATGTAGGGGGGAAATTCAGAGTAATTTTTTTTTCAGGGTATTTCAGGAACAGTAAAAAAAAGTTAAAGAAAAGCCTATGCCTCTTGAGTTTTCCTTAAGGCAGATTGCATTGTGGATAATCCTGCTCACTACTGTATGTAGTCTTGTATTGCTATAACAAAACATTGGTCACTTTTAAATATAGATATTGCAGTTACTAGGACTCTGATCTTTATGGACCAGAAGATGGGAAATGTTAATTAATAGATTCAATATGTCTGAAGCATAGAAAGAGACAAGGAGGCAGTGTGTGACATGGAAAGGAGTGGACTTAGAGAGCAGAAACCAAGGAGGGTTCCAGCCCAGTGCTAAGAGCACTCATGCCCTCTTACGATTTCCTGACCATAAGCATGAAGAAGAGCGAAGGAACAACTGGAGACGTAATGTGTTGTTGACAAATAACAGAGAACCATAACATGAACCATGCATCTGATGGCTTGTGTAAATCACATGAGTCGCTATGTTTGTCAGAGATTTAAAGGCGTTTTGAGCATCATTGACAATTCTGCTGCAATGCAGTAGGGGAAAGCACTTTTTTATGGTGTCCCTTCAGTTAATGTCAAATTTATTCTGCTGTGATCTAATACGTTTCTTCAGTGGAGTTTCCAGAAGTACAGCAAATGAATAGAGAGTGTAATAAAGGGGATCTGGTTTGCTGTCTGCTGCATTGTTTCCTTTCTCCTTTCTTTAGGTGTGTGTATTTTGTTTTTGCTGCAGCACCAGGAGTATTCCTTGAAGGCTTTGCTGTATAGCGGTTTCCATTTTTTTTTAGTTTACCCTGAAGGGAAACCAAACCTTTGCTCTGGTGGGATATTCCAGTATGTCTTCATCCTTTTGACCATTTTTTGCTTGATTCTCGGCATCTTATGAAAGTAATTGCTTTTTAATTGACAGAGTGCCAAACTTGGTTTGTGCTCATTGGAGAGAAACAAGTAATAAAATCAATGTACTATCATGGAGCTGGAGCTGACAGAAAGGTCCTGGTGTCTGTCAGTAATCCAGGGTGTGCTGTATTCTAGTGGCAGAAAGGCTGGCATTTTGTCACTGTTTTAGGTTTTTAATCTTTGGCCAAATACAAATAATGGGTGAATGTGACACATAATCATTAGAGTTAGGCCATGCCCACATTGGGAGTTGTGGTAGATTAAATGAAGGCTTGAATTTAAAATATACAAACTATTCTGCAGTAACTTTCCACTCTGAAGCAGACTTTTAAGGGTTGTCATACATCACCATACTCTTTTTCTTCGAGAGAGGAATTCACGCTCCTTTGAGTTAACTGCGGTGTGGCCCACTAATATAGCACGTGCTGTATGATACAGAGTATAGCATTTTGAGACAGTTGGGTTAAATGCGAGTTAATTGCTTAAAATATGAATGCTATGTTTCTTGTCAGTCTTATAAGTTATTTCAGTGTAGTTATTTGTGTCTTTGTCTCTCTTCCCAATTTTCCTAAACATCATCTCTAAGTAGTGTTTAAAGATGTTGATATTCCTGATGTCTAAATGAATGGTTGAAAATCTCTGGCAGTGATGTACTCCTCAGATGAAGATTTAAGTTACTTCTAGACAGCTGTGGTATATTTTTGTTCACCCCGTCCATCTCTAAATTACATTTGCCCCTATGGTTCATTTTGTTTAAGGGATGCCACATTACATATCAACTGTGTGAGCCAGACTGTGATACTTCATGGCTCTCAAAGTGTTCCAGGCTTTTTTTGATGAATGACCAGCAGCCCGTGGGCCTTTGGCAACCTCTTATAGCCAGGCTCTGATCAAGTTGTTTGGAGCAGAAGTCTAGGACAATTCTTGATTATAATCTTGTTTCTGCTGGTTGAGCTCTTTCATATAAAGGTAGGAAGGAGAGGCTGCATGAAGAGTCTGGGAGCTGCACATCCCAACTGCACTGAAGTTAAAAGAATCAAAGGGGGAAACTTCTGTAACCAGCAGAAGAGGATGAAACACTGCAGTAGTCTGTGCACAGATCTGTTCACACCCATGAGTGCACATACCTTAAAGAAATCACTTTCAGGAAAGGACAAGAAATAACTAAAATAAGGAAACGGCTTTTTTTTTATTTCTTCAGTGATGCAATTTTTTTTTTTAATTTTATAATTATGGATGTGTTTGTAGCCAAATCAATGTTGCGATCATAGAGCCGGGAGCAAATCCTGAAGTCTGATTCCAGATCTGGGTCAGCAATTGAACGTCCCTGGAGTTCAGTGTGGGAGATAAATTGGAATCCAGTGTTCTCCAAGTTCACGTCAAGCTGAAGCACTAAACTCTCTGTCTCTCTCCCCTTAATGTACTTGCCTACAGACATAATGCAGCAGATCCTCAGCTGTGTGCAAGGTGCGCTGCCTTGAGGCAGCCAACTGTACCCACAGGCCAAAATTCCTGCAGCGAAGGATTGCAAACTTCTGGCTTTCGCCCCTTTCTCCCAGACAGGCCTCCATGGCAGGCAAGGGCTTGACTGAGACTCCTGTATGTGTTTACCAGTCACAGACTCCCTCTCTTGGAGGACAGATATCCACTTTCTTCTTCTGTCAGGGTATCTGGATCCTGCTTGCTGAGGCACTGAGTGGAAAAGAGACAAGTGGACAGGGACGTTATGTGGCCAAGGATGAGTTGGAGGTTGAAACAACATCTACCATTTGTCAAGGCCATTTAATTCCAGGCAAATTGTCTTTGAGCTTCTTAAACTACACTTGGGGCTGTTTGAGTTATTACTGAAATGCAGCCATTCCCAGAGCTGAAGGCATCAACAATACAATAGCATGCAGAAACCCCATGGTGCAATAACATGAAAAAGAGTGCTCTCCAAATAATACTACAGGATGGATTTAAAATAGGAATTTGATGCTATTTAGACTAATTGCTGGGCTGATTATCCTGCAATCATAACTTCTGGTTCTGCTCGTTGCCTTGGTTCAAAAGTTTGTCAGCTATTCTCTTCAGTCATGAGCATTTATAGTCACATTTGCGGTCATGGCCCTGTTACACCCACTGATCTTATATTGGCTTGCTGTCCTTGTGTTTGTTACACAGAAATTGCCATGTTTCACTCTGTTGGTTTAGCAGACTGTTAATTAGGCAGGTTCTAAGCAGTAGTGCCAGGTAGGAATAAATCTGCCAGACAGTAACGTTGCTGTAGTTCTCCAGTTATAGTGAGTGGGTAACATCAGGTCAACAGCATTTGTCTTCTGCATTTAGTGAAACCGGGGCTGAATGAAGTGTCCTGGAAAGGTATAAACATATCTGAAGTATTAGTGTTCAGAAATATGAAAAAAACCTCTGAACATTATGCATTGGAAGCTTTAGCACAATCGGATACACTGTCTATTACAGTCAGTCCTTGGATAATTGATGGCTTTAAAATACTCCTAAGACCTGGAGTCTGACATTTTTTGGCTTCCTCCCCTCTTCACCTCCTTCCCCTGCCCCTCCCCCTCAAAAAAAAAAAAAAAAAAAAAAGCTGTACTTCTCTAATTTATGAGGCAGTCTCATAAATTACCATGGTGGAGTTGGTTGTCCAACTGCCTGTGACCTGCTGGGTATTTGTTGGAAAAAAAATAATGAATTCTAAGAGTTTCATGAATCTGAATGTGAATGATTCTCCATCTGAAGGTTTGGACTGGATTGATTACTCCCCAGTTTAAAATATTTCCCTCTTCCATTCCAAGAGTAGTAACATTAACCTATTCTTAGGGAACCTGTCACCCAAAATGCAGATAGCAAAGAGTTGGAGAGAAGACCTGGCAATTCACCCATAATTTCAAAATGTTATTGGTCTCCGATTACCACGTTAAAGGGAAGCCAGGATCATTTCATGCGTGACTTACTAACCAAGAACGGAGCTAATTTTAACAGAGGACATTCAAAATTTTTTTCAACCAATGCTAGTGTTGATATTTGTATCCTGAACTGGATATAACTGGAGTTGTTCAGTGAACTGGAATTGGGACTCTGAAAATTGTCTTGTTCCTCTATTTCTCAAAAGGAGAACATGCTCTGCAAACATGTTTTGAGATATTTTTTGTCCTTTGTGATGAGTTTTGATATTCATATTAGCCTCACATCATCAGTACCAAGCTGGATAGGCAAAATCTTGCTGAGAATGGTCAGTACTGTCTTGTGTCTTTGAGAGGGGCAGGTACAGTCACGGAGGAGGATGCTCAGGGACAGGGGAAGGAGCATAATGTCAGCTCTGCACTATCCTAATTTTAAGCTAGAAGATCTCCACTGTATTGCATAGTTCCTGACACCGCTGTCCTTGAGAGGGTAAAGACAGGAGCTGTTCAGCTGTCATCTGCTTGTGTCCGCAACAAGTTTGCAGACCCTCAGGGTTTCTTTAACCAGCTTAAAGGATAGGGGTGGTGTCCTGTGTTCCAGAGGTTTGAAGAGACCCTCAGACTCTTAGGACTGCGTGGGAGTTGCCGTGTGTATGAGGATGAGAGCGTAAGCTATGAAAACTGTGATGTTCATGCAGCTGCTTTGTGTTTGAGAGTCTCTGGCTCATGTAAGCCATCTGAATTGTGTGTTTTCAGTATGGCCATTTTACTGTTAAAGAAATGTTGGAAAGATCCACACACACCATTGCCCCAAGGTCAGAATTACCTGTAAACCTGCAGCCCAAAGCTGTACAGCACAGGAGACCCAACCTGTAGCTCATAACCCACATAATAGGAAGGATGCTTATCAGCAATAATCTTTCTTGCTTCTGTCTTTACTTTTTATCCTAGTTCATTTAGTTTCAGCTCCTGAGACATCCATTTATAATGTTTTAAATGTTTTAAACTGGGAACTATGGTTGAGAAACAATCCAGCCAAAATGAGAATGGTGCAGCTAGGGACACTGATTCTTCTCCAGACTTGTTGCCTTGAGCTGAGAAAAGTACCATTCATTTTAATGCATCTGCTTCCTCAGGTAAAGCTGCCTTGTGCAAATAATGGCAAGAGGAGGATGTCTGCCAAATGACCAACAGAAATGGGGAGATAATGCTCTGGTGGCTTCTCTTAATTTAAAATATGGCCTCATGGGACTGAGTGGTCCTTTTCTTTTGCTCACCTGCTTCAGCTCACCTCTCTTCAGCCCCTGGAAGGAGATACAGCACTGAAATCAAGACAGGGTATTGTGAGAAACTGTGCTCCTTGTATGGGGCAGCTGAAGAAGTCTAGCATCTGATAGTAATTGATTAGTAAATTAAATTTTAACAACCTAGAGGCTGCACGCGGTCCAGCCCTGCTCCCCTAATATAAATCATTCAGATTTGCAAATACGAAACACATGTTTTCTGTCTGACCTTGTCTTTTATGGAGCAGTGGAGATTGCAAACGCAGATGCTCAGGTTTGTCTGCTTTCTTGGCCGCCGAGGCCATAAATGGCAGCTTTGCTCTTAGAGCACACGTTACGTTGACGTTGCTTCGCGAACTGGAGAACAGATACGGCAAAAGGCAATAAAGCTGGGCTGGATCCTGTTCAAACAGCTTTGCTCCCCTTAGGCCTTGTTCACCTAGAGCGGGACTGTGACCTCCGATCGTGGGCCCAGTCCCTCTCCATTCCCTTGCCTGGGAGGGAGGAGGACACCAGCTGCCCCCGTAACATGGCTGACAGCAGAAGGCGGTCAGTCACCTGCCGCTTCTGCCTGCAGCGAAGTGCAGGTTTTGCCCGTTTCCTAGCTGGTCTGGCTTAAACCCAACAGCCTTGGAGCACTCTGACTCAACCAGCCCTTGATGGCTTTCCCCAAGCTCGTTCCCTGTAGCTACAAGCTCCAACACCGACTTGGGCACTGCCGACGCTGCTCACCCTTTTCCTAGAGGTGTTTTATGAACCTGCAAAGTCATTTTTCCCCTTGAGGGCCAAAGCCTGTGTGCTGTTATCCCCCCGGAGGAAGCTGGGGCTCCATGCATACCGTTTCTTCCCTCTTTTTCATCGGAAGGGCATGTCCCAGTCTGACACCTAATTTTTAGCACTGCTATTCTGGAGCTGAAGCGGAGACTGCATGTTTAAAGCCTCAGATCTGCTCTGACTGCAGTCAGTGGGAATTTTCCTATGTAGGTGCTAAGTATTATTCAGTGTAAGCAAAACTTGGCCTGTTACTTTTAACTTTATTTTCCATTATAAATCAAATCCTCTCTAATTTTTGCCTGAAATCTTTCCTCCTAGAGAGGAATTTGCTGTAGCTATAACGTTGCCATGAAGTATTCCAGCCACGAGAGCTTGAAAGGAGTTTTCTTCCTTTCTAGAAGTCATGTTTCGTAGGGAATCTGACTTGGTCTAAGCCTTCTGAATGTGATTTATTGATGTATTTTGACCTAGAGAGTAGTGCTGCTGGTTGTTGGGAGAGCAAATGGATTTGGTCCTGAGGCCAACAGCTTTGTAGGCTGAGGGGTTAGCAAAGCATTTAATTCTCTCTCTAGGTCCCTGATGAAAGGCATCACTGATGAAGACCTAGCTCTAGCCCGCTCCTGTGGATCTTCTGTACTTCTCCATGCCCGACCCTGTCACACCTCCTCCCCAGAGGGAAAAGGGCTGAAGGAAAAAGATACCTGGTCTTATGGACTGATTTGCCTATAAGCTGTTATAGCATATTAAATGTGTACCTGCAGTGCACTCTCTGCATGAGCTTAATACAAAAGGGATTCAGTTCATGTGCTACAAAACCACCCCATAATGCAAGAGAATTTGGTAAGAGGGCGATGCTCGGGAAGCTGCCCTCAGTCCTGCACTTCAGATCCAAACTACAACGCTGTGGGCACACCAATAACAGGAAAGATAGGCATTTAAATTTTACTGCAAAGAGGAGTCCCAAGAGAGCCCTGTGATGCGTATGCACTTAGCAACACTCAACAGGATTTTGTTCTAAAAGTATTTCATAGCCAAATAATATCTGGAGAACTGCTTTGAGGTGGGAGGAGAATCCTTTAAAGCGCTTTGATTTAGTTGCATGAAAGAGTTTATTCATGTGACTAGTGGTACAGTGTGCAGTTAAGCATTGCTTTGGATGTTCACAGATCATCTTAAATCTTAGTTACATTACTGATCTTTAAATCTTAGTGATTGCATGAAGCATGTGAAGCTGCCTTTGTGCAGACTGCTGTCAGCAGGCTTTTACTCTTTCATTGCCTTATTTCTTCTCCAGGATGTTCAGCATCTTTTGTGTGTGCAGCTATGGCTTTTTTATTATTATTTTTAAAGGCTAGAGCTCTCATTTCCAAGCTGATGGAGTCCTTACCAAAGTCAAATGAGACTTTGGAGTCATCAAGTATATGACGAAGGTGGAAATTAAGTTTTCACCTACTGAAATTTTTTATTGTTAATTTTTTAACATAGCATCCCGGCACCAGCCACTTAATAATAGCAGTATATGCTAATATCATTAATGTATCTTGTAATGGAAGAAGCCCTTTCCACTCATTGTAGGAACATCTTCACACTATGCAGTCATTTCTATTAGAGGGCTACAGTGCATGTAGATATTAATTTTATGTAGGAAGCTAAATTGATGTACTTTATCCTCCAGAGTAACAGACTTCTATTATTTGAGACAGTATTTTTTATCACTTGTTTTAGGCTTTTAAACCTGAAGATGCTAGTCGTTAATGCCTATTATTGTAAAAATTAAAAACTAAGGTTCCTGCATGAATTGATGTTGGATGACAAATTCCTGCATTTCAGTATCATTTCGATTTGTGTGTTGCTACTGTCTGGATGTGGTTTGTAGTTCTGCATTAATTTAAAGTAATAACACTAGGAATTTTTTTGTTTTCTTTGTTTTCCTCTGAGGGAAGAAGTGTTAACAGCAGTCTTGGTTATGAAGTGAGGCAAGAACACGGCAGCACTCTCTAGTGAACTTCCCATTTCCAGTGATGTTTGCAACCAAATGATCTTTTATCCTATATTGTGCATAGCCACCAGGATCATGAAAACAGACTTGTTCTGAGCTGTTCCCCAGCTGTTGCACAGGCTGGCTTCCTTGTCCTGCTGCAAATGACGTTTTTTATTCTAAGCAGCATATTCTTTTATTCAGCAAGCAATCCCTTTCTTGCAGCTGCAGTGCCTCCTCTTAAACCCGAGGCCAACTGGAAAGTTGGCTGTTTTACTTGCTTGGTCCAGGACTTCACTGAGTTTGTCTGTGTCTGGTTGTGAAGGTGTCATGGCTCTCTCCAGCTGGACTGTAGTGGGGCTGAACCATCCTGGGGAGAGGGCATGTCACCGTGCACAACACAGCTCAGTAGCTGTTTACGTGCACTACCTGACAGGGAAGAAGGGGAACAAGTCTGCCTCTGGTATGAAGGGATATTTTTGAACCTTGCCTTTGTGCAAAGTCCTTGTTACTGCTTCATGGCCACCAGAATCTGTGGGGCTGCGGACTCCAGGCAGAGATGGCTATATGCAGGCTTGCAGAGTTGACAGTGGAGACGGAATCTTTCATGTGAAGAATGAGTGATTTGTGTGTCTCTGTGATATCTACTGGAAAAGGTGGCAAATGTGGGACTCTGTCAGCTTGCACTCTTTCAGCACGTTACCTGGGTATTGCTTTGCTGGTCTGGGTAGAACCAACTGCTTGCTGACTGCCTCTCACTGCTGGAAAGAGTCATGGCATTGGGGGGCACTGGTCTAAAATGCTCGTGTTCGGGGTTCTCCTAATAGAAGAGACCAGCTACCATGTAAACTCAGCCCATCCGCTATATTCTTAAATATTCCCTAAACAATCTCCCTTGAGGGAAGATCAGAATTTTTTTTTTTAATCACAAATGACTTAAAGTTCTGCTTTTGCTGAAAAAACAATCACACTATAAACCTGCCATTGTAACGAATCTATATACTATATGTATGCAATGCATATGAACGTATGTAATATATACAAATATATGCATTGCATTAGCAGGTACAGCAATTCTTCAATGCAACATCACTCAAACATGCTGTGGGATGCCACATTGTGCATATGAGTAAGCTATAAATGTGTTGGATGCCACATCGTGCACATGAGTAAGCTATAAATGTGTTTTCCCAAGCTGTGCTACCTGGCTGTGAATCTCTCTTCTTGCCTAGTGGCTACATGCAATATCTAGTGGGAGAGATTGCATAGTTTCAGACTTTGCTACAAATGAGACTATATGGAGGGGAACTTCAGTGCTGAAGGCTACCATATTGTTGCCTTTCTTCTTAATTAAGACTGCTGTTAACACTTATTTCCTCAGAAGTGAGACTTAAAGGTCCAGTGCCAGCCCCCTCCCCCCACCCCCAATTAATCTGAGTGCACAAAGTTCCTACAACAAATCTTGTGGTTTTCTTCTGTAAGGACCTTGAGGCCAGCAAGTTGCTTATGGCCACAGCTGAGCTGGGACCAGCCATCCTGCTGTGACAGCAGCAAATTCCACTAGCCACCCAAAGCTCTTCTCTCTGTATTGTATAATCATTCATATACCTATATTTATATGTATTTTTTCTTTTTTATTCCAGCCCCTGGGGAATTAGGGAGTTAAATTTTATTTAATGTCAGCCCAGTTGTCTGAAACTTCTTTGAGTGTGAACTGGGGAGTCCCTGGGAGAGGGCTGGAAGTCCTCCAAACTCATAAGACCTGCAGACTTTAGGGAGCTGTTGCACGCAGTTTTTCAATGTGGATTTCTTTGCCAGATCAGCTCTGAAACAGAGATCATTGTGATGAAAGCTGAAGAAGGCTGAATGCTAAAGAAAATATAACAGCTGCTGGAATGTGCAAATGTGGGGTCAAAGCTCTACACGACTGAGGACAGAGATCCAAGAAATAGAAGTTCATGGGTTGAGACTCACTGAAATTATATCAATTACAGGACTGTACAATATAACTTGTCAGATGAGCTTGTATATAGGACATCAAAAACTAAGTCTCTTTATAATCTTGTCAGATCCACATGCAATTATTGCCTTTCAAGTACTAGTTTGTGCCATTACCTTCTGATCCTAGCTGATACCAGGCTTCCATCCTTTATTTGCCTTTCCTTCTGTGTGTGCATCTGTCTAGTACTCCCATTGATTTGTGTATTTCAGAGAAAGGTCTGGCTGGTGCTTGAATCACTTTCCTTCTGTTTTCATTACAAGGCAATGCCAGCCACTTCATATAGGCATTGGGCTGACCTGTTCAGTTTGCTTTAGCTAGGAATAGCTCTACTATTTCACATTCACATAAGTCTTACTGATCTGGTTTATCTTAGAACACGGCAGCTGCAAATAAACAAAGTATTTGCTAGTGGTGAGCACAGAGAGACTCAGCCATACAAGCTTATTAGCTCTGGAAGTAATCCTGAAAGTTAGATAAGCCAGGAGAATGGGCAACTCCTTCTACTAGCCCTGGAAAAATGCTTGGCCAAAAAGGAGATCTGGTCTTCTCTTCTCAGTTGCAGCCTTTTTGTTAAGCTCCTAGAAATCCTGGGAGTGGGTTCCAGCTCAGCTGGCTGATCTCTGTGTGATCTCTGGGATCCAATTAAGAATAAACAAACACAGGACCCAGCAATATCTACTTTCCCTGCTGCTAGCTCATTCGTCTTTGGGGGAGCTGCATATCTCCAGGATGCTGAAGAAGTATTTCTCTCCACTTTTTCCCTGCTTATTGCAATGCACCCATAAATAATACATTTCCCTCTCTAAATTACATTTAATTCTTCTATCAAGGTTATTTCAAAAGAGTTAGCAAGCATAAGTAAAATTCATATCCCCTCCTTTCCCTCCGTTTTCCTGTAAGATCTCCTGGTCATTCAATTACAAAGGTTCATCTCTGGGAGTTGGAGAGACTGTGTCTGTCTCCCAGCGAGAGCCAGACAGCTTTACCTAAGCAGGGATCTGCTTACCTTGTCATTTTACCTTGTCATTTTACTTGTAATTCAGCAGCTCAGAGGCCACTTCTGCCTTATGTTACTGAAGAACCAGAGCAAAAAGGATGTGTTTTGCATGACTCACATAACCCACATTTTCTGTAAACTTTAATAATTTTCTGTGTGGCATTTGCCTCATACAATGAAATCACTGCTTTCCTGGTACAATTTCTTTATCCCACTGGTGCAAAGCTGTAAAGGCAATCTAACCTTCGACGACTGAGGCTCAGCCACTGCTGCAACACATGGTATTTATAATCCTACCACTTGATTAGGTGCTGAATAGTGTCTGGAGAGGCATACGTGATAATTCAGTTAACTTGAGTGGGTCTGTTTGAAAAAAGATAAAAAACTAACTAAATAAACAAAACCCTTGAGAAATTAGGTCATGGACCTGTTCCCTAAAACCCACTTCTGTTCTGGGGCTTGCACCTCTGTTAGGTACTTTAAGTAAGCAAACTTCAAGCTTTTAAACAATACGTTGAGAGTCGGTGCCATAAAAGCCTCCAAAGAGGTTTTTTAAGAGTCTTGATCTTGCTTTTAACAGGCACTGCTGATACTGAAGATGCAAAGAGAGAAGGCAATTCTTGATGACCTATGCAATTGTGTTGGCTAGACAATTATACTTCATTCGACCTCCATAAAACTCAGTGTCTATTCTGAGGAGGCTCACGTGTTTCTTGTAATAAAGCTGTGTCTCATGCTGGCTAAACATTTGGACAAGGATCACCCCAGGCTCAGAGGGCCGATGCTTTGCGGTGCCATGGCAGTACCAAGGGATGGCCGGAGGGCGGAGGAGCCTCTTGGAAGAAAGCGCAAGGAGTTCCCGTCCTGCCAGCCTCCTCGCCGCCTCCCCGCTCGCCCGCCCACGCCGTCATGTCTAGACTGCCGTCCTGCACGGGGCAAGGACTCTGAGCTCAGCCCTTTCAAGTCACGGAAAGCTCCCATCGAGGGAATTTTGCCTCAGAGATGAGTGTGGGCTTAAGCATCCAGTGGGTTTATAAGCAGTTTGTATCCCTAGGCTCTCCATGCCTGCGTTTTACCGGCTTGGGGCCCCGAGCACGTCAGTGCTTTGGGACGTTATCGCTACCGGCTGGCAGCTGGACAACTTGCGTCTCACAAAGAAATTTCTCAGTGATTTCAGAACTGGTTTTGTTCTGACCCAGGGTGAGACGCACAGCTCCAAAGAGTTTTATGGGACAGGAATGCCATAAAAAGTTGAAAGCCAAAAATAACTTTTTTCCCCCTCCTTCTTTTCACCTCCTACCCTCCAAGCCAATATTCACTCAGGGCATGGAAAGGAAGGGAGAGGCATGCAAAGACTGTCAGAAAGAGCAGCGGCTGTAAAACTTTGGGGGAGTGGGCTGCAGCATCTGGTTTGGTTGCTGAGTTCTGAAGAATTTAACCAGTAATAAAGCTTCACCCAAACATTGTTTTTGACAGAACTGTAACTCCTGCTGAAAACTACTCTTGGCCATTTTATCAGCTGTAATCAGCACCTGGACAGATTTAAGAAGTAATAGCTACATCCTAAATGCAACCAGCAGTCTCTGCAGGAATAAAGTTTGAAGAAATAACACTTCCCCAGGAGATGGAGCAAGAAGATAGCGTGTTGCAGACGTCTTTACAAACAGAGTCTGATGCGGTCAGGGAGAGAGAAATTAAGTGGAATAGTTTCACACCAAGATGCTGGCCTCAGAGAACCATCAGAGCACGAAGTGGGACCCAGAAGCGAGGAGCACAGGATCAGTTTGTGTTGGGAGTTTGGTTGGACTGCCTCTGGAAGTCCCAGGGGCAGCCCCTCTCCAAGCAGGGCCAGGCTGGTAGCTGCATCAGCTTGCTTGGGGCTGTCTGGCTGAGCCTTGAATGTCTCTAAGGACAGAGATCCTGCAAGTTTTTTGTGTCCTTCGTGGCAAAAAGAAAGGAATACTCATATCTAATGGGAATCTCCTATGTTGCAACTTGTGTCTGCTCCCTCTTGTCCTGTCACGGTGCACCTTGGAGAAGAGTCTGGCTCCATCCTTTCTACAGCCACTTATTAGGTAGTTGAAGATGGCAGCTAGCTCTCCCTTTAACCACCCCAGGTGTCTCTGCCTGTTCTTACTTGTTTCCTGACACTGCTCAATGTTTTCTATTACTTCCAGAGACTAGATCTGGGGTCAGGAAACAGCATTAAATGTAGGTTTGTCCCACAAGCTGGATCCCAGTGAGCAGCCTGGGGAGTGCCAGAAGTGGAAGGAGAGTGTGTGGGAGGAGCGGTGTCATGGGGAGAGGGGGGGAGACTCCTGTTTTAGACCTTTGGCTTGATCAGCATAAACCTTTCCTATGGCTTGGAATTGAATGGCACTAAATCTTGATAGTAACCGTCTGGAAACTCGTGTTAGTGATCACTGCTGGAAGGGGTCAGCTTTTATGGTTTATAATGTTCTTAATAGGTGCAGTACAGTCATGTCTCATAGGCACCCTTTCTGTAGAGGTTGGGTTTTTTTCCTGGTGTGGGTGTTTCTCAGAATTGTGCATGATGGAGGACCAGGTGTAATAGCGTACCAGTAGAAACAGCCTACTGACTGACTGCAATGGCTCAATGTGGCTTTTGATTCTTTTTTTACCTGTTTCTCTACAGCTGCAGTTGCAAAAGGTGGCCCTGTGGAGGGGCTTGTGCAGCAGGTACTGGGAGTTCAACTCCACTTGTTTGCTGGTTGGTAACTGTTTGTGAGAGAGGGTGGAGGTCTAGGGTTGCTTTCCAAAAACAGAAATAATCAGATGTGGTTTGGAGTTCAGTTCCTATTCCACTGGCTGGAAAAGTCTACTTTTAAAAAAAAAAAAGGAGAAGAAATCTTGAATTGTACTGCTTTTGACATCTGAACCACTTCTCTTCTGGTTTTATATGAAAGTGGGATATAAGTTACAGTTGCTTTGGGAATCCATACTTCAGACTTTTTGACTTCTGTGAGTCTAATTTCTCAATCTGACTATTCCATTAAACATATAAATTGAATGAGGCTATAAACACCTGCAAGTAAATGTCTTAATTGTTATGTCAACAACATAAGCATGTATGGCTTTTTAAACGGCATGAAGGACCAAATCTTCCACCAAATAGCTTGGAATCTAACTATACAAATGAAAAACTTCTTGCCAAGTCTTGCTTAAATGTAGCACACTTATTTTTATTACAAAACAAAGAGAAGTGATTTGCCAAGGTTTATTTTTCCTTCTTTAGGTGATGTCATTAAACTATACCGACAGGGGTGGTAGGAGAAGGGGAACCCGTGTTCCCGTTCTGCAGCCTGTCTCTGGTAGTGTCTGCCTGTCTGAAAGTCAGCTGCACCTGGAGAGAGGTCTGCTCTCCATCAGCCTCGGTGCCTTTGTGACGGTGATGCTGGCTGCTGCAGCAAAGCTATACACCGTGCTTTCATCCATAGCATCTGGAGGCTTAAGAAAGGACAGGTGCAGTGCGGTGTCTTTGTCAGCTATGCGTACGTGCAGCTGCCTTTGTCACCTCCAATAGTCGTCCCCCATCTCACCCTCCCTAAAGCTCTTGCCCCTCCAATTTCCTTTTTACTGCTGCCTCTTTTTTGTGGGGCTTGTACGAGTTAGGGGTTATACACACAAAAATATGGTGCTTTTCATCTGTTGATTGAATTCAACTACAGTCCATGGGAAACAGGTTTTTGAAAGTCATAAACTAGAGTGTTGGCTCAGGCTGACTCACAGTGTCTGAATCTTGGTGAAATGCAGCCAAATCGTGCCGTTGATTAGGAACAACAGTCCTTGATCTATTTTGATCCATCTTGATAGGTTTCATAAGCACAGGTTGGGAAAACTGATGAGGGGAAAAAAAAAAAGAGAAAGCTTCAGTTCATAGTCAGCAGCAAGATGCAGTTTACTGAGAGCTGGCTAACCTCTCTGCTTTGTGGACCTTCCAGATGAATTTGTAATAGCAAAGGAGGAATGTTTTTGGAAATAGGTGTTGCCAGCTGAAACAGAAAACACATTTCTGTAAACACTAGTGGTTGCATTTGATTTTTTGTCAGAATTAAAACTGATGGTTTTTCTTTAACAATCCCTCATGTCTGGTCACCTTTGCGTCATTTTTCCATATTACCTGTTGCCATAGTATCCAAGTAATGATGCCAACATGATTTGAGATGAGTGAAATTGCACGTTGCTGTGTGTTTACCTTTAGCTTGGACAATGAGAATATAACGGAAAGCTGCACCAGATGTCTAAAACTAGCAGGGCTGAGAACTGTATTTGGGTGAGGGTATTAACGTACACAACTTTAGGTCTATCCTTTAGCTCCCTCGTTTAGCACTTGGGCTCCTTTTGTGGTCAGTGGAGAGAGATGCCCCAATTCAGAGCACACACGAGCTGAGAGCCTGCTTTGCCCTCAGCCATATAGGGAGCATGAACATGAGTGTTAAATCACTGTTCTTTCCTCAGCATTTGAGTGGGGGTTTTGTTGGGTTTTTTGTTTGTTTGGGGGTTTTTTTGTTGTTGTTGTTGGTTTTTTGCCTTGTTTTCGTAGTCTTACTAGAACTTTTTGTGCTAAAGGAAGAACAAATTGTGTCGTCTTATGAAAAATATTTAATAACTTCATTTTCTTTTCTGAATGCTTTATCTTACTGTTGTTCTTGTGCGTATTCTGCCTTGGAGATGATCCATATTCCTTAAAATACTTTTCCCTGAGAGCAAACACATAGCCTGCATGCAGGTTGAGGGAGGGAGGAAGGTTCGTCCTTGTGGCCTCTAAGGACATGCAGAGGGGACAAAAAGGCTCCCTTCCATGTTGTTCTCAGGACAGTTTGTTCCCTTGTGCCAGAGACATGGGCTCTCACTGATGAACTTCCCCACCTGTTGCTACGTGTAGTTATGATCTGTGCTGCTGCCAAATGACAAAAGCTTCTCTTCAACAAGTGAGCGGCAGAGTATTTGTGTGTGTGTGTTTTTCTTTCTTCTTCCAGATACTTTGTTGAACTGCAGCCCCAAATGCAAGTACAACAGTTGTCTTTTCTTGTCCATGTGACCTATACTAATATTAAAAGATGAAGTGTTGTAGCAAATGAAGGCTTACAACTGTTTACATGTTGAATAGTGCTGATGGGAGCCAGTGCGTGACTAGGAAGGACAAACTTCAAAATGAGTACACCATCTACAGAGCCCTTTTAGAGAAGTTAATTCCTCTGCCTGTTTCATTGCACTTTATTCAGCTCCTGACCCACAAGGCAGGAAAACTCTTTCCCGAGTCACTAAGCCCTAGAATAGTTTTACCCCCTTTCAAGTTGGTTGTGTTGGAGCCTGTGTAGTCAGCCTGCTCCCCCAAATCCCTTCATCCTTTTTCCCATAGCTCACGCTCTTGTAGTTGGGAATGAAGGAAAGCTCATCGTGCTGTGCTGAGCTGCAAGGAAATGCTCCAACATATTGCTCAGAGGCAGTTGGCTGGGAAGATGCCATCTTCACTGCTCTGCACAGCTTGCTCTTTACTTCATGTCCAGGAGCCTGAGCTCAGTGCATGGGTGTCATTGAGCCTGGCCACAGGAAAAAGGACTCTACCTTAGATTGCAGGTGTTGAAATTGGCTTCCCCAGGCTGCAGCTGGGACAGTTGGTTCAGAGGTGTTTCCTACAAAGCTCAGCAGAAGGTGGCACCCTCTCTTTGGGGCTAGCCACCTTGGTCGGTGCCTCCAGCCCCTGCCCAGGACACCTGGAGCAAGCGCTTAGCATAAGGAGCACCTCCCTGGATGCCTTTGGGAGGAGAGTCGGGGCCATCCAAATCCATGCTCAGTCAGCTGAGATCAAGCATGGGAAGGGATGGCCTGGAGCAGGGGAAAAGAGAAATGCAAGGGTTGTGTTCTGAGCATCCACCTTCTTCGTGCACAGCAGACTCTGTGTCTGTTGGAAACCCTGGTGGAGACCAGTGCCCTTCCTGTCATTTGGACCCTGATCAAGACCACCAACGTTTTTTTTTTTTAAGCTAAAAGTAGTTGAAGTAGCTACATAAATCCCACAGCCCTCGAGGAATGGCTCTGGAGTCTGTCTAGGCAAAACAAGCAGGAGAAATACTACTTCATCAACAAAGTACTAAGGATGTGTTTTGAATCCACACATCATGAGCTAATTACCACACGGGCTGAGTACTGCAAAAGAAATGGCTCAGATAGATAGATAAACATCAAAAAGAATGATTCAAAAAGCCATCTGAAATGCATTTTGTCTCCTTGCTCCCACAAATGACCTTCAGTCATTTTTGTTTTGCATTGCTGTACCTTTTGCTCTGTTAGATTTCCTCAGTTTTTTCACAGTGTTTTTTACTAGGGTGGGAGTACAACGGTGCCATTTCAAAGGAGAACCTTTGCTTGGTCTCTCCTGGTGCCTCATGCTAATGCAGGAGCGGGAACCTGCCTGTGCAGGGGGGTGCTTGGGGCTGGAGATGGGCTGGAACCACCGGGGAGGAGGCTGGTTTTGCTGGTGTTGGGAGCTCTGCAGCAGGGCCCTGGCAGCTGTGAACTCGTGCAGATTTTTAAGGGGCAGTGAAGGGGATCTGAGAGCTGGCACATGAGAGACTTGATGACAAGGGACAAGAGAGCCCAGCAGTAAAAGCCACGTTGTTCTCATTAGGCGCAAGGAAGAGAGCGAGCAGAGTTGAGCCATGGAAAAGTGACAATTTTTGTCCCCTAGATGCCTCTCTGAAGCAGACTTAAGCAATATACTTTGTTTATTTGGCCAGCAAAACAATTGGTAGATAGAAGCATTCCTTGAAGTTTTTTCTCATCTAACTATTTGTTCCTTAATCTGTTTTCTGTTTTTTTTCCTTCCCCTTTGAATAACAAGGCCAAAAGCAGTTTCATCTGTATTTCTCCTCATCTCTAAAGTCATCAGCAGTGAGTGCCATGTTTGCGCTCAGCTGATGGTGAGCTATGGACTAAGAATAAAAAATGAAAGCACTTTTGCATATCCCATTTGCCTTTTTTCAGGCCAGGTAACATGCTGTTGTACCAAGCTTAGAGTATCTGGAGCTCATCCTTATTTTGTGACGCTTTTTGAGGGAGAGTATTTTGGACCTTTAAAAGGTACCTTTAGAAGGGTAGAATCCCTCACCGTTGAAAAGGAGGAAGGTGCCATCCATTTTTTGTCCTAACCTTCCATGTGCTTCCTTTTGAAATGCCATGAGCTTTATAGCTGGCCGCCTCTTTTCTCTCTCTGATCCCCCCCCTTTCTCTCCCTCCCACCTCTCCCCAGCATTGGTTAAAACAGGGAGAATTTTATAGCTGGATGAATATGTAGTTAATACACTGCCTTGACCTCCGAAGTTTAGCCTCTACAATGTATTTAGAGATGTCAGCGGAAAGGGTTCATTAATAATTTACTGCATTACCTCACTCTTGCTGCCACAACATTAAAAATGTGCTTTCCCCGAATGTTTGTTACAGGAGTCTGATGGTCACATCGTCATGAGCCGTCTGCGTCTGCTGGCAGCTCCCTCTTCCGCCCCAGCACTGGCTGCAGGAGGCAGCACCTTGAAAAATTAATGAGAGCTAATACGGCAGTCCTGTGTGATTGAAAAAGAAGACAGGCACACACACACGCACAGATGTGCAACGTCCATGTATGTGTGTGTTTCATGTGCACGCTGCTGCTACTAGAACATACAAGACCAGATGCTAAAGTTGCATAGCAGGCATTAGCTGGCATCCAGCGATGTAGCAGAATGTACCTCAGCACAGCTGGGCTGCCTCAGGCCCTGTGAAGGTGTCAGATTCCTCACAGTAAGAACAGATTCCCTCTGAAAAATGATGCCCTCTCACCAAAGCCTCTGAAGGAGGTTTGGGTTGCAACCACAGCACCGAGAGCTTTACGCTAGCAGGAGATCCTCATGCTTTCAGTTGTGGTACCCCATACCTAGTGGTGTCGAAGGCAATGAGAAAGGCGCAGGAGAAGGAAATGAAAGGACTACGTGTGATGTTACCAGTGAGGGGAGGCAGGAAGAGGTGGTCATAATACATCTGAGCTCTGTGTGTGACGTGTGTCCCTTTAGATAACCCACCCTCGCTTGGGCTCATGATCTGGTGAGTTCAGAGCCTGGACAAGGACAGGGTTGTGATTTTCATTTCATGCATTTTGCTGGTTGCAGCATATAGGTCATTTCTGCATATTGAGGAGGGAGAAAGATGGTTTCCTTCATATGTGAATAATCCCCTAGCTATTCTTGAGAGAGGAAAGTCTGCAGGTGCCCTGGTCATCAGTCATTGTCCAACTAGTCTTCTCCATAGCAAAATATTATTTTCATTAGATTTCTGTTTTAATAACAGCTCTAAATAGCAGTCAGTGGAACTGGCCTTGGGAGGTGCCTGTCGGGCCAGGAGAGGCAAGGAGAGGTGTTAGGTGACCACTTGCGTGGCCTTCTACTTGTGCAGCACATCTTGAAGCTATGTCGTGAATGATTTCTCATACCATGAACTGTATCAACTTGAAACATAGGACTGAAGGAGTTCCTTCAATCGTAGGAGTCTCACTGAATGATTCTGAATACTATTTCTCCTCCAGCTCTTTTTCTGCTGTCCTAAATGTCCACCTTAATTCTTAATGTGCCCTACAAAAACCTGTAGGAGAAGCCCTTCAGCACCGTGGGGCAGGGTTGTACTGCACTCGTAGCTTCTGCTCCCTT
The DNA here is from genome assembly GCF_034638445.1 of Ciconia boyciana. Lineage (NCBI taxonomy): Eukaryota > Metazoa > Chordata > Aves > Ciconiiformes > Ciconiidae > Ciconia > Ciconia boyciana. The sequence continues at coordinate 57,593,069 of NC_132935.1, forward strand.
GGCCACTAAACAGGGAACCTGCCTTTCCTGTTGCATGCTCACAGGTTGCTTTGCTCTTGCTTTCCCCAAGCTTTTAATACAGCATTAGATCTCCTCTGTTTTCCTCCCTCTCAAGAAAGGAGCAACAAAAAATGATCTAAAATAGCCCATATGCATCTAAGGTAGAAACACTGTTTAAGTATCGCATGATGCCATGCAGAGCAGCAGCAGTTTTACTCTCACAGCATTGCCCAGGGATTAACCAGTTTAGCAAATCAGGGAAAACCGCAAATGCTTTGATTACACACACACTGGGAGCTGAACGATTTGCCTTGTCACACGTGCAAGTGGGATTTCTGGGACGCCTGGTGTTACTGCGCTGGGTGTGTTGCCAGAGCAGCTGTCCTTGCACTGACTTAAAAACTAACACCACTGCGTGTGTGAGCACACACAGGTTTCTAACTAGAGCTGAGGAAAACATACTGCAGCTGAAATCTGCTTCTCCTCCTGTTTTCTGAAGTTACATCAGGACCATCGATGGGCGTAACAAGGGAGTAAATGCATTCATAGGTTGAGAAAGAACACCAGCAGGTTTCTTTGTTCCCTGTGATCTGGGGGAACAACACACTGGTGGTGATTGTGCTATCTTGTAGTAAAGAAAAAAAGAGAGGAGGGTTTTTTTTTTGTCTCTTGGAATGGTTAAAGATAAAGGAGTGGCCAATATAAATGCTCCATTTTAAGTATACATCAATTTAAACCATGTCTCGGGAGAGCAGGCTTAGCTTTTGCCTGTAGAAGCCTGCCTAGCCATTGCTCCTACCATTAAATTAAATCCCAAATTCCTTAAGAAAAATGCTTTGATAAGTGAAGGTTTTTTTCTTTTTTCAGTGGAAATCGGAGAAAAGTGAGAGAATTAACACTGAAACTCCTGTTTCTCTTTGAAGGCACTGGCGACAGAACCCTAATGCTGACGTGTTTCGGTGCGGAGGCATGGGAACAGAGGCAGTGCCATGGCTGGGAGCTGCTCCTGCCCCAGCCTTGCCTCTGCCTCACCCACCGGCACTGGGGCAGGGTCAGGCTGTCAGTCCCGAGCGAGACATGGCTTTTTCCCAGGGCTCAGCCCCTCAGTCTAACTTTTTGGTGAACTTCTTGGCTTTTACTGTGAACACAAGCTGCTATTGAGGCACCTCTTGGAGCTGAAGTCCAAGTCGGTTTGTGGCTGTGACCGCAGGCGGCGGGTCCCTGCCATGGGACCTGGGAAGCCCGTCCTGCATCCTCAGCATTCACAGCCTGCTGAAATGTGAGCACTTTGATTTTAAGTGGTGTCTCTTTAAACAATGTTACCAGATAAATGCTGGAAACGGGATATGACTGAAACATCAGTAAATATGACATCACCTCCTTGGCCATGCTGTTTTCCTCATCTCTGAAAAAAACAGCCTATTTGAAATAGCAGAAAATCTTTATTGAATTTACAGTCAGCTACCTCTTACCTTACAATCGGGTGGTAAAATGCCCACAGGCTTCACACGGGTGTCCCTGCTCTGCCTTGCCTATTAGCGCAGTGTTGCACAGGGTGGCTGGACAGCAATAAATGGCCTGGACCCCGTGTTCAACAACAGGGATCACTGCGGGAAATGCAGGGTGATGCTCGCCACTACCGCGTGGTTACTGTAAGAACTGTTGTAGCCGAAACACAGTTTCCACAATGTAGTGGAAAAAGGAAAGCTCAGCACTGTGAGTGAGTCAGGGCTGCCAAACCTGAGGCTACAGAAAACTGGATCATCTTCATTTTGGTGCTTGATGCTGCAGGAACCACCTGGGTTTGCTCGGAGAGGGGCAGTATGAGAACATGTTTTCTGTCAACATGGTGCTGACAACCGTGATGGCCTTTTACCCCTCTGGCTAATGAGCGCTGCCTCTCACAGAGGCAAAGTGTCACCTCACCTTTTACCTCCCCAGAAAATTGGGTAAAAAAAAAAAAGAGCAGCTGCTTCAGTTTAAAAGGTGATTTTGTGGGAAGGTGAGGAAACAGAAAGCAGCGTTCAGCTCCAGGTCTTGGGCTTCTCCCCTGGCCACTCAGCTGTGTGCCCTTTTCCTATGCAGGCGTGAAGCTAAGGCAGAAACTGCTGAGGGGTCCATTTTCAGGTAGTGTAGTTAGTGTTTATTTATTTAATTGCAAGAGAGAATGGTAACTGGGGACACCTTCGTGTGGTAACAGTTCACAAAGAATTATGGCTTTTTTGTCTTCTGACACTGGCTGCTGTGTAGGAGAATCAAAAATGGGGTATAAAGAGAGCAGCCACAAGTGCGTGGTGCATGGCAAAGGTGCATGGAAGCTGCAAGCACTCACTAGGAGCAGACCCCAGGGACAACCCCCCTTTGGCGTCTTATTCCATGTAAGAGAGCAGGCTGATCTGCTCAGGAGCAGTGGGGTTGGGTGGTTGCTGTTGTCCTGATGCAGCACCTCAGTGACATTTACTGAAATGAGCCACTGGGTTCCTTCCAGGCAGCAGCAGCTCCCCTGGGAGCTCAAGCATTTTGGAGAGAGCACCGCAGGAATCAGATAAAATCCCTTCACAGTCTCCTGGCTCTCATGTAAAGTGAAGCTCCTGCATAAAGATGATGGCCAAGCACTCAGGAAATGCTCCAGACACTTCTTAGACTGAGTATTCACCAAATTTGTGAAGAGCTCAAAGTAAGGTTGCCAGCATTAGATCTCATCAGACTTGGCTTCCTTCCTCCATGCCTGGTTCTCTGTCTTGGACCTTGAAACAGACCATGCCACTGTTTCCTGAAGAAGCACAGCAGAATCAGCATTTCCTCTGCCAGCACCTGGAAAGCAACGTTCCTGCCAGCTAACTAGAGGAACTGTACTCTGGTAAATGCGTGCATCAGGCTGGTTGTATAAATCACAATGCTGTTAATATGTGGCAACCACAAGGTGATCTGCGTTTTGCAAATTTCTCCTTTAGCTTGGCCGCACAGCCATGGTTACCTGCTAGCTAGCTCACTGGGCCAAGCTCTGGTGCATCCAAAGAAGTGCCTGGTGGCCCGGCCACTTCCAGAGTGGTCCTCTGATGAGGGCAGCAGAGCTGAGGGGCTGCAGACCCTGCTTGCTGGACACTTTAAACACACAGTGACTTCCCAAGCAGAAAGGACAAGTTGCCACACTACAAAGCTGCGACAAGGAAATCCAAATGGATGTGGGGAAAACCTCTGTTCACCTTGAGGGTGGTTAAGCACTGGGACAGACCGGAGGGGTTGTGACATTGCCATCTTTGGAGACCGCCAGACCACAACTGGACAAGTCCCTGAGCAAAGTGATCTTATGTTGAAGTTTGTCCTCTCTAACAGTATGAACGGTCAGAAAACCATAGGTTCAGGACTCTGACTCTCCATGGTGCAAGGGAGTGGACTATCAGCATAGTTCAGCCCCATAAAGAAACAACTTTGCAATTTCTTTTCACAAAAGCTGTGGGCTAGGTTGGAAAGATGCCTTTTGTGGCAATGCCACAGACATGAAATTTGTTATTGCTGACACTGAGTAATAGAATAGAATAGAATAGACTATTTCAGTTGGAAGGGACCTACAACGATCATCTAGTCCAACTGCCTGACCAATTCAGGGCTGACCAAGTTAAAGCATGTTATTAAGGGCATTGTCCAAATGCCTCTTCAACACTGACAGGCTTGGGGCATCGACCACCTCTCTAGGAAGCCTGTGCCAGGGTTTGATCACCCTCCTGGTAAAGAAACGCTTCCTAATATCCAGTCTTAAACCTCCCCTGGTGCAGCTTTGAACCTGCAGCTTCTTTGGAAACACTAAAATATCAAGTCCTGCAAGGAAAGTAAAAACACTGATGCTTATGAAACAAAACTGATTTTATTTTAAGGCTGTTCCTTCTTTTCTTACCTAGGCTTATTCCATTGAAGAGCTGTTCCTGTATTAAACAAAACAGGAAGGAGTCCTAAAACCTGGGAAAATAACTACAAGGATCTGCTTCATTTAAGTCTGACCTGGTAACCTTCCAAAAGGCCATTTAACCCCATCCACCCAATTCAGTCCATTTGTATAGGTAAGGGCTTATGTTATCATTTTGTGAGCCACAATTTCTTGATTACAAGGGTGGAAGAGGGAAAAAAGGACCCTGCCCTGGCAGTGCTTAGCTCTGAAAAATTGGACACAGGGGCTTACTAAGGTATGTCTGTAGGTACCAAGTATTTTTGTATAACTATACTGCTGCTTTGGACCCGATGACTTTATTCTGACATTTTGGAGGTGGTTGTTACAGCAGCCAATACACTGTCTTTGGTAAGCTACAGCGTCTCTGGCAGAATCGTGGCATAATTCAGGTTGTAAGGGACCTCAGGAAGCTTCAGGTCAAACCTCCCACACAAGGCATGGCCAGTTACAACAGGTTGCTCAGGGCCTGCCCAGTCAAATTTTGAAAACCTCCAAGGCTGAAGATCCCACAGCTTCTCTGGGCCCTTGCTCCAGTGTTTGACTAGCCTCATGGTGAAAACAATTTTCCTTCTATTTAATCAGACTCTCCCTTGTTGCAACTTGTGTCTGTTGCCCCTTGATCTATCGTTGTGCAACTCTACAGAGCTTGGCTCCACCTTTTCTGTACCTCGCCATTAGGTAGCTGCAGACACCAATAAGCTCTCCCCTTGGACTTCTCCTTTTTAAGGCTGAACAAGCCCAGCTCCCTCAGCCCCTCCTTGCACGTCGTGTCCTCCAGCCCTCTGCCTCACTCCAGTATGTCAGTGTCTTTCTTGCACTGGAAACCCTGAACCTGCATGCAGTTCTCCAGATGTGGTCTCACAAGTGCTGAATAGAGGGGACTAATAAATGCCCTTGACTTTCAGCTGTGCTTTTGTAAATGCAGCCCAGCACGCTGTTGGTTTTCTTTGCCTCAAGGGCACACTGCTGACATATATGTAACTCCCAGCCCCAGCCCTGGCTCCTTGTATTGTAAAGCTGTTCTCTACCCACCTACCTAGTCTGAATTGCTGCATGGGGTTAGTCTGCCTCAGATGCAGGACTTTGCATTTGTCTTAGTTGAACTTCATGAAGTACCTGGCAGCTCATTTCTCCAGCATCTTGAGGTCTGCCTTGAAAGGCAGTCCTGCCCTCCCTGCAACAACTGCCCACCCCATGCCCCAGGAGGGCAGTTGACACACGTTAGCGCAAACCTCCCCAGACCCAGATTTGGTGTGGTCCACAAACTTGCTGAAAGCGCACTCTGTCATGTCCTCCAGGTTGTTAATAAAGATATTAGATGCTATCGGCCCCAATATTGATTCCCTAAACAATGCCGCTAGAAACTGGCTGCCCAGTTCGACTTTATCTGGATGGCTGGGCTGAAAGGATGGTCATCAGCAGTACAGTTTTCACCTGTTGTACTTAGCTAGCCAGTCCATGTCACCGATTTGACTATAGATTGTTTTAAAAAAAAAAAAAAACCCAAGAGAAGAATCCTTTTATTTTCAAAGTTCGATCAATCCATGAAAGAAAGAGCAGCACATTTCTGCAAAGCCCAAATAACTGTACAGCTCATTCTGCAGATAGATTTTTCTCACCAGGAAGGAAGTGCCTGTTAAAGAGAAGGAACCAGGAAGGGAGCCAGGACCAACTATGGCCAGCATGGTTCTGCTGCCTGGTACCTTTAGAAACACATTACACCCTTCACACTTCTCCTTCCAGGGTTGCTCTCCTTAAAATCACTGAACACCCAGGTGAGGCTCCATCTAACCACAAAGGACATTTTAGCATCCCTGTTGCATCCTATGTCAGGGCTGCCCTGTATATTTTGATTTTCATTCACAGGTCCTACGGAAGAAATGGAGCAAAACTCTCCACTGGGGAATGCTGCCTGGCTGTATGAGCAGCCAGCTTTCCATTACACTTTGGAGGAAATCAGGTTGTCTTCCAGTGAGTTCCAGTCACCAAATGATTTTATTGTTACAATATGATGAAGCGATTTTTATTTTGTGCACTTCATGGTGCTCAAAATGTTAGTTTTCACAGTATAGAATGGACGTGACAGCATTTGTCATGGAAGCACTCGGCAGAGTATGTTGCGACTTCATTTAGTTGTGCTGTTTTATGAAGTTCTGCAGTAAAATGTGCCAGCAAATTATGTTGTATTAGATTCTTTCCGGTGATTAACTAATCATTCATATAATAAATAGCAGCTAACTACAAGAAAGAGATTTATTTGTCACAGAGTTAGAAGAATGTCAAACTTTTCCCATTTCATGTAAAAAGGCAGAGGAAAAAATACTTCTAAAATGACTTTGCAACATGTGCTTTATTTTAAGTCATTACTGAATCAAAACTACACAGTATACCCTTTTAACATACCCTACCCACTCAATGATTTTTTTTCTCAATAATTTTTTTAACATGGAATGAAACCTACATTGCAATTGTAAATTTTCATGCTACAATGTTCTCTAATGAGCTGTTTGTGTCACTAGTAATAGTAATTTAAGAAAAAGGCCATTTTTCAAGCTCGTATGTATGTCTATATTTGGGAACTTAAAAAAAACCCGTCTTGGATGTAAAAATGTGACTTGGAATATGTAAACATTTTCGTATTCCTGAAACACTGGAAGAAGAGTATCAGCTAACAGCAAAACAATTGCCTTAAAACAGCAAAACGGTTGCCTTAAATCATCGAAATGGGAAAAAGCATGTCATGGGGAGCAGAGAGAAGCACACACTATTCAGTCTTTAAAGGGTTATAAGAAATGAAGTAGCTCCTTAGGTCATTGAATTCACTTTCTTTTCTCATCTAATGGAAAGCAGTAACTTTGAAGAGAATGGCCCAGCAGAACACCCCAATAATTCACCATAATTATTCTAGCCATTAGTTAACCTTGACGAAGTGTCAAGTTTCAGTTGCTTTTTTTTTTCCTGAGAAAAGTCATTGATGTTTGGTGGAAATGTCTTCTGTGACTGTACAAATAAAATAAGGCATTTAAAGAGATTGTTACTTGTTTTCTTTTTGCTAACAGAGGCTTGTCCACAGTGTCCTTTGTACATCAAAACCTCTGCTCTTCTACAAATGGGTATGGCTAGAACATCTTCAGTTCCCACTGCGGCCCTGGGTCTTGGGTGTCCTGAAGGCTAGTCAGTGTCCCATTACTGTAGTTTGAAAGTCAGTGATGTACAACGGCATATTGCACAATCCAATCTGTATGGCTCCAGAGAGGGTTAAGAAGGTACACTGGAGTCATCTGCGGGTTCACTCCTTTCTTTTCTCTTTAAGTTGTAATGATCGTCTGGAAAATTAAATTAGCCAGACAAAGATGCAAACTTTTTGTTGATTAAATTACAAAGCAGTCCCCAGATTGTAGAGGAGTGGCACATTAAAAACAACAAATCATCCAACCTTCTTCACTGTTGATCCTTAATTTGAAAGGCAGCATGGATTCCTAAGGCCGAAGCTTCCAGGACTCCTTCAGTGAAAAATCATTGCTACCTAACTATAAAAGGCTTAGCTCTTAAGAGAATATTGTGCTTTTTTCCTTTAAAATTCAGATGAAATCAACTTGATTCGCAGTGTGACACCAAAGAGATCAATTAGTTTTTTCCCTAGTCCACTTGATCATAGTCTCTGGTGAGCGATACAGGAATATAAGTTTGGCATACAGGTCTTCTTCTAGTTCCAGTTCTCCAGTCTCTCGCACTAAGAAAATGTCAGTACACAACTTCAAGATTCGGTCTACATTGGGTAGCTCCTCAAACATGATGGAGTGAGAGATCCCACTGAAAAATTCACGGACGAACTTCCCTATCACCAGGACAACCGAGGCATATAGTCCCATGATGCTGAAAAGAAAGAAAGGAAAGAGTTCAAATCGTGCCTCGAAAAAGGGTCAGCCAAGTGTGAGGGAGCTCATCTACACAGCTAAGTGTAGTCTGTCAGCTGAGTGAACATTAATTTCTAATTAGGATCTTGTTTCTGCTGTGCTGCAGGATGAAGGAAAATAAGGTCTCTTCAAACACCACAGAAATCTGGGAACATAAACAGCTGAAGCTGCTGACTGAAATGGTTTAACCCCAGTCGCTGATGGTCTCACGTCCTGTCTGCTACAGCTTGGAAGTCACAATGGGAAATCTGACAACTGCTGGCTGCTAAAGGCAAATGATCTATCAGGTTTCGTATCTAATATTTTTTAATAAAGTGCCTGTAACTGGTGACAGACTCATGTTTACCTGGTGACAGACTAACGTTTACCTGTCCTCCCCTGATAATCCTCCTATGAGGAGTTCTCCAAAATCATGCCAGGAGGGCCTGTCTCCTGGGAAGACACAGACTCCTGCCTTCCTCTGTCTGTGGAGATGTATTTCATAACTCTTTCACACCCAGGGTGCTGACTGCGAGATCGGGAAGGTCGCCAAAACTGGGCAGAGTTTGGGCAGAACTTGACCTGTAGCTAAACTAACATCTTTTGAATGATTTTACTTCAAGAGGAAAGTGGTGCAAACGGTGCTTCTGCCTTTTTTCCCACTGGAGAGCAGGTATCAAGGGTAATACCATTCCTTACAAATATGATAGATAACATTAATAGATAACATTCTATAGATAACATTAATAGACATGCATTTGAAAATCTCACAAAACCCCTTTTCAAAATTTTGTAATGTTCAAACACTACAACAACAAAAAAGAAATAAAACCCCCAAACCAGCAAATAAAGTCACCTCTACTTCTATCTTATCTACATTATTTTAATTTTATGTAAAGATTCCTTCTTACCCATAACCAGCCAAGAATCCAAGGCTTGGTGGACTGACTTTATCACTGAATATGAAGAGTTCAAGACTCTCTTCAGACGTTTTGTATCTTTTTCCAAGCTGATTCAAAACCCACCACTCACGAACTCCCTCATCGGACACATTTTTGACCAGGGAAACTGTAATGTTTTCCCATCTGCAGTCTATTGAAAAAAAGCAATGTTAATATATATACCAAGGATTGTAAAAGTCAAACTGTTTTGAGTCAGATACTTCAAACATCTGCATGATAAAATGACTGAGCAATGTAGGAGTAAATGTTCATTATAATTCTCCTAAAACCCATTTTACATTATTTCTGTACAAAAACATAATATCTAGACTTCTGTGGTTTTCCTTCTGCAAATCTCATCTGAATGTGCATTAAATAAATAAAATGTTTCATATCACCTACACTTTCTTCTGTCCAACTGTCAAATCATTTCCATATTTTCAGGTCAAAGTATCAATGACAGTCAGTGTGTCTGCATTTCAGGCCTGTATTTAACCTGGAGGAATAGTGGACAGCTTCTATATGGCAGAGTGAAACTATCACTGTAAATAATTTATGTCTTGATATAAAATATGTTATTCTCTTATATCAAGAAAAGCATACCATCCTACTATGCATACTCATCACACAGACAGGAGGTGAACTCTGGCCCTCCTGATTTTTGGGGAATGTACATTAGCAGTGTATACATTAAAACCCTTTTGAAGAATCTCAAATTAAGAGTTCTTTAGGACAGGACATGACTAATGACACTGAAGTATTCGTAACTTATTGCTACTCATAGAGCTAGGTTCAGCCTCAAGAATTATTTTTCCTAATTAATCTAATCATGCTCACTGAACCTTGAACAGTAACGTACCACATCATACTATAATGTACTACATAGTACTACTACTAGACCTGAGCACCAAATTTAACCTCTGTTGAGCAAAGTGGTCTTAGATAAAGATTTGTTCCTACTCTTCCAACCCAACAGGTTTTTCACATGTGCAAATGTACACATGCGTGCACATTTTCTGTATGTCTGTGAGTACCTGTATGCATTCTGATTGGGTAATAGACTCTGAAATTCAATGATTTATCTAAACTGGATTCTTTGTAGCCAATAAGGAAGGAATAGCTAAGAAAAAAATCATTCAGTGTCATTATTTAAGCTGAGGAGCTACATTTGCAGACACGCAGCACTACTGACTGTGGTAAGGTAGCAGGGAGATGCGGAGAAGTGAAACTTGTCATCGCTTCTTCAGAAAACAAGGGAAAGCAGTTCCCGAAAGCAGAATTGGAGGAAAGTCTGCTTGGACTTCATCCTTAGAGTCCTTACTGTTAAATACAAAGCTAAAATACATCCAGATGCATTTTCTGCCTTATACTGTATTACCTCACCTTTCCTCAAGCTTGCAGGCACGAGGTAGAAGCCACTGTAAGTGCATTTCAGCCTGAGGTGCCCCATAACAGCTCAGTGAATGTGCAAGTGTGAGTGCTGTGTTGCACTTCTTTCAACCATATTCTGTTTTCCATGGTCTGGACACATACCTGTCAATAGCTGCTTTATGGGTTTTGCCAGAGAATCACTAGGAGCCTTGATGTAGTATGGGTACACTGTCTCTAATGTTCTGGAAAAAATGAGAAAGCAAATATTTCATATTTTTATACCTCTAAAATAATTTAGAAATAGCTAACAGGGCTATACACAGTTCCCAGTAATTCTTGGCTTAAGCTATGATTTTATAGTGTTCAGATGTCACATCTGAAAGTTAGCTGGATTTATTAACTATGTTCTGTCAGTACTTCAGCAGGGAGCTCCATCCATAATGTCACCATTCACACGCCATGAATCCCACACACCTGGGGCATGTGTGTTTGCAAGGAATGTAGACTTGATATTTTGTTCCCCTTTTTAACAAAGCTGCTTTTATAGTCAGCTATATAAGCAGCTATATAAGCAGCACAAAGAAAGGCAACACATCACCAGTAGTAAACAAGCTAGAAAAACATGTAGCTAGAAAAATATGTAGTGAGAACAGTTATTACTTCAGAATTGCAAGACGTTTCAATAATAACACCTGAAAAGACTGAGAACTTTTGCCAGAATCTTTCACTGGGAAATATTTTCACAGTTTGTAGGAGGATTTCAAACTTAAAAAGAAAGATGTTTGTAAAAGTTCTTCCATTGGACTCAAAATTAAATCACCTTAAGTGGGAATAAATTACCAGCATCCAGAGAGAGAGACATTTCATTAAAAGCAGAGATACTATCCTAACTTTTTCCTCAAATGTCTGAAAAATTCTAGGGAAGGGGAGCTCTCAGGGAAGTCCTGTGACACTTTGCTATATTGCATACAGCAGGCTGAGGAAGAACAGACGTGGCCAACTTAAAATCCCTCCTGATCACTCCAGCAGGCCCAAAAGATAGGTAAGAGCTCAGAAGCTAAGTTGTCCCAGCAGACGTGGTGGCAGAAAGCTCCTTGCTGAAGTAGTCAAATGGCTACTAGCTGCCACAACCATTTTTCCTTTATGACAAAGTAAAAAAAGCTTAAATCAACAATATTACTGCAACACAGGCAAATGCAGGTATATCTTCTATGTTACTGCTTGCCTCCTGCAAAGAGAGAATTACGAATGAATTACCTCTTCCCACAAAAGAGCAAAATCTACCCTCCTTGGCACTACATCTCCTTAGGAAATATTCCCGTATCCTCACACAGCAGAAAAGTAAGAGAGGCATAAAATAGTTTCTAAATGCAATGATCAGATGTGCAACAGCAATCTCTTTGGATGTACAAATGTGTGTGGGTGCAGAAAAATAGCTATGCACAGAAAAGACAAATCTTATTTCCACCTACTAACACATATGAACCTCTCAGAGTTTTCACTATCATCTCAGTTGGCCTCAGCTTTAACTTTTCAACTCTTGTGGCCACAAATCAGATCAGGTGGCTTTCAGGGATGACGTGTTGGCTTAGCAGTATTTAGAGACCACTGTTGTAAAGTAATCCCCAGTGAGCAGGCGGAAGAGGAAGAGCCAGACTCCTTTCAAATCTGAAAGGAGGCACCACTGCTGTTAATGCTATAAGGCTATATCCATAGAATAATGTTTGATATTCATATGAAGAGCTTGCTCTTTCTGCCTTGTGAATTTCCATTACAGGAAAAGATCTGATGTCAGAAATGACTGCAGATGTTACCCTTTGACCACAGTGATTTAACACTTCCTTGCCAATCTAAGACTATTCAAGAATAACAATGAGAAATACAGTCTGGATGGTTATTTAGAACAAAAATATCATCAATGCAACATCCTCAGATCAAGTTGAACTGAAGTACCTCAAAGGAGAGTTTAACTGTGAATATACTGTAATGAACTTGTGCTTATCCAATAAATCAAAGAAAACTAACTAATAGCTTCACCATGCTTGTTGGTGGTGTTCCAGTGTTCATGGTCTTCTCAGCCTACATTTATCATAGGAAATAAGCTTTTACCTTTATTGTTACTATTATGTGACTTCAATGCCGTTGGCCTCTGTGAACAAGGCTCCAAAGTTAATAGAGGGGGATAGATGGGCAGACAAAGGGTACAGTTGCACAAGCCTGACCTCCTTAGGAAATTAGGTTTAAAAAGGGCAAGTCTGCATATAAATAGGCAAAGAAAATAACTTACACCTTTTCCAGTTGCTGTCCAGACATCATTGTAGCAATATCTCTTCTGGTGTTCTCTGGTAGGACAAAGGTAAGTTTATCTGATGCTATTTCGGCTTTGGCACCAAGGGTGAGATTTCTGTTGTAAGTAAAAGGGAAGACACATTGTCAACCCACAATAAGAGCATAACCTAAACACTTGTTTGCTGAATGCTAGAGCTAGTTGTCTAACTAGTCTAACCACACTGACCCTGGCTATCCCAGTCTTTGCTAAAGCAAGCATCATGCTACCTCTACCTGAGATGGTGTGTTTTCCCATGGAGGATATGTAGCAGCCTTAAAGGTGTATTTTTCTAACTGACTACACCTTTGTATGCATTACAGGAAAATGACGACAGATTAATATAATTTTGCTCATTACATCAGTCAAAACAGAATGGGAAAGGGAGCATGCCTGCTCTGACTTTAAGCAACAGGACCATCTGTGTTACCACACATTCTGTGCCAGGGCAGCTAAGGATGCTGCAGTCAGCTACAGCTTCCCAAAACCCCACCTCAGCCCAGCAGAAATGTGTAGCTAACAGGCTGATAGGACCCCCATGCCTCCCCCCAGTTTTCACGCCAGCTGCAGAACACAGCTGGGGCAGGATCAGCTTTCGCACAACGCCTTGTGCCATGCCCTGCGGTTGGGATGCAGCAGCTGGGTGAGGCAGCTCCTGGGCTGCTGGGGGCTGCAGAGAAACGTCCCCGGCAGATGATGTGCAAAGGCAGAAAGCGTGTATGCTTCCTGAGTGACACAAAAGGCTCAGCTTACAGCTGCTTGTGGTCTCCTGGCCTAGATGTAAGACAGCAGTTTGCCTTTACGGAGAAAAAGTGGAAGGTCACTGTGGTAAGTCTTTACCACTTTCAGTCAGGCATGGTCACAATGTAATCCACAGGATATAATTTGGGGGTGAAAAAGGTCTCTTTCAACTAGTGTATGAATGTTTGTAGTTATGCAAGCATATGGGCAAACTGAGTAGCAGTATTAAAAATTAATATAAGGTTCAGAAATGATGGAGTGATGTAATTCACTAGCTAATACTGTATGATTCCAGGAAAATAAGGGAGGTCAAATAAAGTTGAATTAAGGGTGCAGATTCATTACAAGCCTATTTTTGACTGTGGAAGGACTGACCCAGCATGTTCAGAGCTCCCACAGTGATTCAACTGACCGGCTTCTTGTGCGCAGTCTTTTGCTGAGGATTACTATAACAATCCAGCATCTACTTCCAACAAAACAGGTAGATATTGGGGCTGCAAAGGTACTTAATTTCCATGGAGTGATGACTTAACTTCAATTTAATCCAGCGGTCTGCAGGGATCCCAGCTGGCAGACAGTAGCCAACAAACCACCTCGGTGACTGGGTGTGCTCTAGCCTGCATGCAACTACTTTATATTCTAGGCTGTCTCTTGCAAAAACTTCATTGTAAAGTAATAGTTCACCAAGGCCAAAGGAACCACGAGTAAAGAGGCAAAGGTCTCGACAAAATGGATCTGTGCCATTGTTATGCTATTTGTATAAGTAAGTCTCTGAGTATATGTGTATTTAAAAATAGTTTGTGTCAGTTCCAGACTCCCTTAATAAGAGGACCAGGCACTTCTGTTTGTATTTCCTCATAGTTTTTCTGCCTTAACTAGGTCTAAGTATTCAGTTTCCATAAATGCTAACAAGGTTGTTGTTCGGGGCAGTTTATTTGAACATCTCCACCTAAAACTGTCTAAAATTTTCTTACTTTTCCCTCCTTCCCCTCAAATCCCATTGAAAACTCCAAAGTCACATTGAAAACTCCACCCTGCCTTTTTAAATAATGTACTTGGAAGTGGCTCCACTTCTTTTTTAATTTTTTGAGAACTGCAGGCAACAAATGTTTTTCCTGGGTAACAAAGGTCACTTCTCTCTGTCTCTCTCCCTCCCACTTTCAGGTTTTTTTGCTCTGCAGTACAATAGATTTTGCTGAAAAACTAAACCAAAAATGCAGCATGGAACTGTTCTGCTGAGAAACACTTGGAAAATGATTTATCAACTTCATACCAGCTATGTTAATTACCTTTGAATGCTCCATGAAAGAACTACAGTGAACTCAGCTGAAAAATCCAGCAGTCCCTGTATCATTTTCTCTCTACTGGGAGGGCTGATGGTCCATAAAGAGTTTGAATTTCCCTCTAGATGTGCTAGAGTTATATCTTCTTTTCCATAGCCCTCTAGAAACTGCAAAGCAGCCTGGAGGTGCAGAAGAGGAAAAGAAAATTTCAGTGCAGTGATATTCACAAGACACAGAGCCACATTTCCCAGTCAGGCAGAACTGTAAATGTTTGATTAATTGTAAGTGCAGTGGTTTGCACTGATTGTTTTCCTCAGGTACCAAGTGGGGCTTTAGATGGGAAGGGGAATAAACAAAGTAGAGCCGAGCTAAGAAGGCAAAACAAAAATGGCCCTGCTGGTTTGAAGAATGATGGCTATGTAGGCCAAAGTGAGTCTGAAAGTTCATCAGGTAAACTCTGTAGAGTATATTTAAACTTAAGTTAAAATATTACTCTGTCTTTTGTTAAGCATCTTTCTGCATAGAAAGATGTCTGCAAAGGATAAGGCAACTTGAAACTGGCAACTTCCAAAGTGGATTAAGATTACAATATTACTGCTATAATACATGGCTATTTGGTAGGATCTAATAGAAAAAAAATGTTAATTCTTGAATGGGCTAGAAGCAAGCACTTCTTTTAAAGTTATATCTGATCAAACCCCAGTTACTTTAGTAATGCAACAGCTTCTACTAATTACTAGTCTTTTTCCTGTAGAAACTTGTGATAACTTTGTGCATGTTGCGCCATGAAATAGTGAGACGATGTTTAAATGTTTATGTTCTCACATTTCAATGTAAAAACTTTTCTAGGCCATACACACTTTCTTTTGACAGCACCACATCTCCTCACTGGGAGGTGAAAGCTGTGTGTGCTATAGGAAGGAGCACGGGGCTTAAAAGTGCCAGCACTGTTGTGTCCCCACAGTATGTTTGTTTTGGCAGTACACCAACAGCATCATGTCTCCTGAAGGTTTGTGTCATTTAGGAGGTTTCTATTCAGGCGAAAGCACAACTAGGGTTTCTGTCTTCCATGATTTTGTGCAAAGATGTCTTGATTAATGTTAACTTGTCTCACCATAACCCAGTGCTGTCCTGACATATGATCTGTCCGAACCTTTACTCATGCAAACCCTCTTTATGGAACATCTTCCAAATGATGGCAGTGCTGCTGACCACTTATAACTACACAACAAAACTCACAAAAGGCCTCCATGGAAACATGCACACATTTTTAAATAACGAGGTATTCTACATTTCACTTACAGTGTTACCCCTATAGCTTCCCAGAAACGCATTGAAATCAGTCTGATTCAAATCCTTGAGCTGACTCTGTTGAGCACTCATTGTAAAAATAGGCTGGGAAACAAAAGAACACACACTTGTCACATTTACTTCACATCAGCTGCTACATACACGGTACAGCGTCCTGCGTATCACAACCCAAGACAATTATGGCACTCAATTCAACAGGAGAACGTTATGATCTTATTCCATTGAGAAGCAAGCTACCTCCAACTATGTTATATTAACCATGTGGACCTGTAGGCAGTTACCTGAGTGGACCTGACGTAGGATAATTTATTCAGATTCCACTGCCAGTAGGTTCTGGTTTTAACTTGCAAATGAAGATAATATTTTACATTAGTGAAAAACTAACGTGGTTTTAAACCCAGAAGGGATCATTTGTGGGAGCTTGCCTGATCTCTTGCATAAGGCAGGAGAGTTGAATTCAATGAAGGGAATAAGAAATAGCACAAGGAAATACAGTGCAAAAAAAGAGTTTGCCTTTAGTCTTTCTTCTTTTTTACCTGATAACCTCCTAGAGTTATTGTGATTGATACATCTAGAGGCTTGTTGGTGATGCCTGCAACAGATTTGATTAAAGACATGAAGAGCAGTGGGAACCAGACAATACAAATCAGCAAGACGATAATCATGCCACCCATTCCATACTTCACAACTTTCTTTTTCTTCTGGCCTCTTGGTTGGGGATATCTCTGCAAAAGCAAACAGCAACATGGTAATGTCTCTTCTATCAGAGGTACACTTGATATGATTTGATGGGTGAATATATAATGATCTTAAGGCTTCCCATCTTCTGTGGTAATTTGCTACCCATTGTCAGGCTAGTTATTTTGAGATTTTTAGCCAAACCTGCACAAACACTGAATTTCTGGTGACAACAGAGAGAAGTGCCAAATGAAACCACGTCAAGCGTGTGTCTGGTGTGAAAA
The DNA here is from genome assembly GCF_034638445.1 of Ciconia boyciana. NCBI lineage: Eukaryota > Metazoa > Chordata > Aves > Ciconiiformes > Ciconiidae > Ciconia > Ciconia boyciana. The sequence goes on from NC_132935.1 coordinate 57,609,846, forward strand.
ATATTGTAAAACTCAGTGGTTTTGATTCTTCACAACCATAAAGAAGGGAAAAATTGGGTAGGGCAATTTGAATTTTTTGTCTGAACGAGTGCAAGCATGAACTCACAGGAACCAAACGTAAAATAATAGCAGCAACAGTGATACAACATTTTGTTCAAAAAACTGATATTGGGAGTGACCCACTTTCTTGTATTTGTCCTTCCAAAAAGTTTTATCTTAAAGCTCCTTAAGGCAGAATTCCTCTCATAGAGCTTGAAATGCTGCAAACTGTTTTTCAGGGGAAAAAAAATAAATTTGTTTGCCAGCAACTGACATGTACAATCAGTAGGATTGTCTGATATTGCGCTACCTCCACATTCGTTTCACACCTCACATACAGTATTTCTAAGCGTTGTTTACAGGCTTGAGCCAATCTGTTCCTAGTGAATCCCACACCAACTGCATTTAAATAATGTTTAAAGTTTTTTTGCTGTTCTTAAAGTCTTGACACTGCTGATGTAACATCCTTCCCTTTCTTAGCTGCTAAGACCAAAAGTGACTTTGCTTTTATCCTTCTCTTTTCAAAGCAGATCACACGGCACGTCTGTTCTTCCTTGTCCATAATTCCTGCCCTGTTATTGGCCTCATGATTGAATACTTTAATAGCTTCACCATCCTGTAAAATGCCTTACCATCACTGTAATTTATTTTGGTGTATTCTCTTATAGGATTTAACTCTGCACGGTGTTGTAGGATCCTGTCTTTCACACCCTGCATACTGCATGTGCAAAGTAAAGATGCCTTGTATTGCACTGCACCTCAAACACACGCCAGGAATCTGGCTTTCAGGAAATTGTTCTTGCTTTACAACATGAATCCATAAAGCCCTAGGAGAATATTAAATTTGTAATACAATGCTATATTTAAAACAAATTAGTTACATTTCAAAAGCAGTGTATCATGTCGTTTGTCTTGCACTACAGAATACTGTTTTCATTAAAATATCATATCAAGATCACCAGGGGTATATTAATTGTCTGTATAAGATTAGTTCAGGCACCTTTAATGATGTTACAGAACAACTCAGAGAGCCTCTAGCAGTCAAAGTACTTAGGCATACCACTCAATGTGAGAGAGAGACAGAGAGAATCAAAGTACCTTGAACTACACTCATAAAATCATGGGTTGTTATTTCCCTACATGGCATTAGCACATGCATGCTAGCTTAGATGTGGAAATCTTCCCACATCAGCTCTGTGCTACATATAATGCAGAGTGATCCTGTCATAGTGTAAAAAAATGCAGTGAGATGGACAGTCAAAGTAGAAGTGGATTATTATTTCTCTGACTCCTGAAGCCTGATGACACTCCATTCATGGCAGAAATGGAAGTCATACAGAAAAAGCCTATATACAAGATTTGTGTGCACTTCAGCTCTGAGTTAATCTAAGTGACATACTTGTAAAGTAATTGCCATTAAGAGACAGGACTATAATAGAAGTAGAAATACGTCAGTAACACTTAAAAATACAGCCATTTCATTGCAGATGTACAATTTCTGACTGTCTGGGTCACTCTTAAAAGAATGCTTAATTTCTTTTTCAAATTGGCAAAATAAGCAAGCATATGGTTGCAATCTTTATAGCGGTTATAAGGAATCAAGAATTTGCAAGTTTAATTTGAACTGAAGCTTAAATGATTTAAGGAGGCTGAAATTTCAGTCAGACAAATGGTGGGTTTATCTGGCCTGCAGTTCAGTTCTGGATGTGTGGGGACTTTCCCGAGATAAAGGAGCCAGCTGAGTTCCCTCTGCGGTTACATGAACCAGGTGTCCCTGGGACCTACACCGTGGAGGCACGAGCTCTTCCTTCTACTGACCTTTCTCTTCAGCTACAGTTTCCCTGCTACTGCGGGTTACTCATTTAGTTGTTATGGACAAAGTGAGCTTGTGTGAATACCAGGACTTTCAACCCCAGCCTTGAAACTCAGGCATGCAATTAAGCTAGCAGGCGCATGCTTGTGGAGTTCGTGTTAATGGTGGAAAAATCAGCTAGGCACAAAAGAGAAGTCATTTGAAATTTCACTTGTGGTGACTGCCAACTAACATAAAGTACCCAAGCATCTGAATATTTCTGAACATAAACACCAGGTGTATCTTCTAACAAACTGTCTTTATGGTGGATTTCCCAATTATTTTGGGACTCGTGATTATTTCTCTTCATTTCCGCATGGGGGAGAGGAGGCCTGGATCACTCATATAGGGCTTCCTTACTTTTTCTGACTCTCGCCAACACTTCAGGATGAATATATGAGCATAGATATCTTCAACACAGATCCAGCTGGAAAGACTGAGAGTGGTATCAGTCCAAACCCAGTCCATTACTGCTCTCAGCTCAGTCAAAAATGGAACCAGGCGGAACCTGAAGGGAGACCACAGCAGATAACTCGTCAGAAATGGGGGGATCACATTAAATGAGCACAGTAAGTATATAAATGACAAGAGAGAGAATTAAGGCAATGTCAAAGGACAGCTTAATGGGAGATTTTGAAAACACAAATACAATCATATCCTGAGATTGCACGGCTAGTACTGATGTTTTGGGGGTGGTATCTTTTGCCATAGCTCATGTTCCTCTAGATCTCCTTGTCAGGCCATAAACACGCTTTTGCATCATTATGCCCAGTAATTGTGATCGAGCCACTGATGGAATGGTACAAGAGAGACTTTCTTGTATCCCCAAATTCCTCTGACCTGGGAGCGGAGTAGAGGAACATCCTTCCACAGGATGGTGGGAATTTGTTTTTCAGCTCCTTACACCGAGTGGTGCATGGCTTCTTTGCAGTAGGTGGGCAGTCCTCAGCTGCATATGGAATTGGGCGTTATGACTCAGGATTAAGCAGCAGCAGAAGGTGGGCTAACAGAAAACCAACATGCATATAGCAGCTGTTCAAAGTGCATCATTCCCTTTACTAGTCCCACACTTTTCTGCTTGGCCAGGTCACAAAGACTATTTCATGTGAAGAAAGCTTTCTTCTGTAACTTTTCTTACTGGAATGCAACAAGCCCATACTGAAAATATTGGGAAAAGGCTGAAACTATTCCAGCTTTTCTGTGAAATATGTATATGCTTTGAACTGGCTTAATCACAACTTCATGGTAACAGCGTAAGTGGAGGGTGAGGTATGCCTCCTTAACACCACATTTCACTCTGAGGTGACGCTGCGCCTATTACTTGCACTAACAATCCTAACTCCTGAAGAGTTTCAAATGTGCAGCATTTCTCAAAAGTTACACAAAGGAAACATTTTTTTATGCATAGCTCTTATTTCTCATGTGTATTGTCTTTCACTTTATTCTTCCCACCTGCTGAGGTAGAGTGTGTAGACCTGCTCCAAAGATCTCTTTGGGATTTGATGCCTTGCTACTTTTTAGGACCGCAGAGCAAATAACATTACCTGTTTTCTAGCACAATGTGTAGCCCCTATCTCTGTTCACAGAGGTGATTTCTTAGAAATGTTAAAAATGTCTCTTCCACAGGGGCCTGAATGGCTTACTGGTATGTCAGGCTTCTGGATTCAGAGTGGGAGACTGATTTTTCTGAAATTTGCATTCCTGAAATTGATTTTTTGGGGACTACAGGGGACATACGGCATATACAGAGTGTGCTGTGCAAAATTTACTGTCTCATTTCCAGCAGCCTATGAAGAGAAGTCATGAATAACCCCAGCATCTCATGACAACAGATCCTTATTTCACGAAAGGAAGGAGGAGGGCAGTAGGTTTAGACTTACCCTTGAAATAAGAACAGGTTGACATAGTTATAACTTTTTGTGAGGAAGTTGCCAAGAACACGAGTTGGATATCCGCAGCGTATCTGATATGCTGATAAGCCAAAGTAAACACATTTCACAAAATACCAGAGCTGGGCAACTGTGTTCTGGCTAAATTTCCTGTAATGGAAGAGACAGATAAAGGAAAATGATGAGCTTTGTATCTGTGCATGACCAAATTAGCTTGAAATGTTTTGTGCTCCTGGCCGTTTCCCTTTCCTGAGATCCTGTGAAAATCCTTTGGTTTCTGACCCCACTGCAGGGTTAAAACAGTATTTGCAGGACGATAAAGGAGAAAGTCTATAAACAGCATCTGTTGTCACCTCAGGGTCACAGGGGAGAGACTGGGAACAGGCTTCCCAAAGAGTGAGGGCTCTGGGGCAGTGCCCTCTCCCTCAGGACGCTAGCGGTGCCTTGCTGCCCAACGCAGGCCAGTCCGCCCTCAGCCCCCACGACGGCACATCCCTCTGTGAGCCCTGGGTAGACGCTGCTTCTCTTGGCTTTTCAGAGGGCTGACATCTGGACTGAATCTAGGCAGCTTTAATGGCTATTTGTGTTCACGAGGGCACCTCCAAGGTCATGAACTCATACAGGAATTTAGGTTGGAGTGACCTCTGAAGATCATCTTTTTCACGCTCCCCTGCTTGAATCAAGTCTTACACCAAATTGTTCAGGGATCTGTCCAGTTAATTTTTGAGTATCTCTGGAGATGGAGATCCCACAACCTGTCTGGGCAACCTGCTCCAGTGTTTGACTACCGTCATGGTGAAAAGATTTTTCATCATATCTAACTGGAGTTTCCCTTTTTTCTAACTTGTGGCCTCTTGTCCTATCTGAAAAGAGCTTAGCTCCTTCTCAATGCCCTCTTAATAGGTAGCTGAAGACAGCTCTTCACTTTCTCTTCTCCAGTCTGAACTAACCCCATTCCCTCAACCTTTCCTCACATGGCATGTGCTCCATCCCCCTGGCCATCTTGGTGAACGTGCCACTTCTGACTGCAGTTCAATAGCATGGTGGAACTGCAGGAGATGCCTCATGACGGACAGGATTTGTGAGCCAGACATGATCCAATATTTTCAATTACATCCCACAAAACTATTTTCATTAAGAAATTTGCAGGGGCTTCTAAGAATCAGCCTGACTTCGAAGGAATACAGGAGGTTACAGATGCAGATTTGAGATTAACAACTTGATATAAATTTCATAAAAGCACATACAAAGTCAAAATGATTTTATTGCCTTTCAAGTGACCAAATCAAGCCAAAAGTTTCCTATCAATTCTCAATGCACAGTAGATAGGAGATCCACTTGAAAAATGCATTTTTTTTTCAAGTTGGGGCACAATTACTACTATACTGAGGAAAAATAAAACGTGTTTTTGAGAGGAAATGAGACCTTTCAGTCTTTCTTTACACTATGCATCTATTTTGTTTTTTCCCTGTAAAATAACTTGACTGTTAATGAAGTGTAATGTGGCCAGGTGACACACTCCATTTCCCTGTATAGTCAATGGAGTGAGGTAAATGCTTCAAGGCAATTTAAAGTCCTAAGAGGGGAGTTAGACAAGCACTAGGGAAGGAACCTTAACCCCTCTGCAGTGCAGACTGAGGTGATAACTGCCTTGAGCCATGCAATGAGAAATGTTAGATTTGGGGGTGAACCTGACCAGGCACGTGATACAAGATTTCACGCAGCAGGTGACCAGTTCTACATCGCCTCCAGAGCCATGTGGCATGAGCAGGGGAGGAGAACTTTTGCTCTTCAGAAGAGACATGGGTTTTAGACATTCCTCAGTCTACGAAGATTTAAATCCACAGTTCACACATTCCAGGAAAGTGCTAAATTACAAGTTACTCTGAGAGAGACATTTTCTACTCACTCTTCTAAACCAGCATGCAGCAGTCTTGGGAGTAGGGAACCGAATCAGAGGCCAACATTGTCTGAGCTCTAATCACTTAATTACAGGCAAGTTCTCTTTCACCTGCTTGCATTTTGGCCTAAGTTGAGAATGTTTCTGTACATACTTATATAATTAATTCTTCCTCAAACTTAGGTTGGCCACAGTTATTGCTGTGGAAAGGCACTCCAACATTCTGCTTAAAAATGAGACCAAGAAGAAATTTGTTCACCTGTTCATGATTCCAAAGCTTAGGTATAACCGTCTCAAATTTAAATACAAACAACTTGGTAGAGCATCAGTATTCAACCCATATTGTCTGATTATAAAGGTTATACCTTTCTGTCACTCCAGGCAAGATAAAGAACATCCAGAAATGTATTCCGAAAACAAGGATGACCTGGAAGATGACCTTTCCCATGACAGTCTTTTTGAGGTACAGTGCTCGATCTACCACCATGGTACCAAACTGAATGAGCACCATCACCAAAAATGCCTCCGGGACCTGGTCCTCTGATAATGAAGAGGTGATATCTGCTGCTGCAGAGTGTTTCTGAAAAGGAAAATATAACAAGAGTGGTTGAGGAAGGAGGACACTCACATGATACTTAGCATCTACAGCATGTAAATCCTACTGAGGATTTACAGAGAGATGCCTCTGTGACATACCCCAAAAGCCCAAAATCCAAACACAATGATGATGAAGTCCACTGTGTCTGCGAGGAACATCAGCACATACACATCAGTCACTGCACTGTAGTCTGGATGAATAAGATTGTAGAAAAACTGTCTGATGGGCACATACACCTGGAGAGTCCTAAAACAACATAGACCGCAATATGATTTAACAACACTGTAACTTGCACTGAAGAAAAGAATGGCTGGGTGTGATATGAATAATGTTTCTAAAGATACCTAAGATCTACTCTGACAGCCTTCACAGGGCTTCACAGACACCAGTCCCTTGTTCTGATTGCTTCTAAGCCACTGTATTAGCATTTGTTCAGTAGAAATATACATAGCCAACCAAGTTCACAGAGGTATTTAGCTTTTTTATCAGGCAGATGCTATTTGAACAACTGCTGATTTGTCTGATGTTCAGCTGGTGGGACTTAGAGTGAAAGCATCCGCACACAATGAACTGTAAATGTACCCATTCATCCCCTTGAATTAACAGAAGTAGTAACCCGCTCTCTTTAAAATGCTGTTTTACTGCTTTACTGTATGGAGTCTCTCCCCAAACCCACACAGCTCCTCACATTGCTCACTTTTTAATTGTAAAGGCCTTGGCTTTGATCATTTGCTCTCGAAACTTTTCCATAAGAAGCTCTTTTCTAGATTTTTGCTTGATGCTTAACACACTGCTTCCTTTCTGACTGCTGTTTCGTGTACTGGTACTTCCTGAAAAAAAAGGGCGGGAAAGAGAAGCTAATTCAAAATCAAAGTTTAAATACAAAAACTAGAAAGTAATAAATCTTGACACTTCCATCCCATATATGAGTCCCACATTTGAGAGAAGCTTTGAAGTGAATTCTTATGTTTTTTTTCCAATATGATAAAATCTTGAGAGCATCCAGTAAAGGTTTAATCACTGGCAGATCAAAACTTGATTAATAACTGTAAAAAGAGAAGGCTAGTGATAAAGGCAAGTATTTGATTGATCTGACTCAGTCATCTCATTTGGTAATATATACATTCAGGCTAGAGTAAGCCCATCCTTTTTACAAGATGGGATAGGTAATCTGTTTCAATATACCTAATCAAAACTTTTTCTCACTTCAAGTATCATCAAATGTAGATATGAAAAATGCATATGCTTTGCATTCCCTCTAGCTGGAGATTATGCTGAACCAGAAGTTCTGGATCTGGGCCACACTGAGCATTCCTTTCCCAGCTTTTGGATAATGTCATTTTAAAAACATACTGAATCACAAAGTATGGCTCTCCATTTGAACTTTAAGAAGGCTTGGAGTGTTTTCAAACATGAAGATACTTTGGTTCATATCCTATTTCCTCACTGAGGAGCAGCAGCATTCAGTAGCCTCTGGGATCTCCACAGTAACCGGCACAAGGTTTCAGCAGGATGATCCTATGGGAAATGAATGTTTGCTCTTCAAATCCCAGAAACACCATGACGTTTACCTCTCTTAGATCTGTGTGAGGAGAAGCTGGACCTGTGCGAAAGCTGTGATACGCTGCTAGAGCTCTTCCTCCTGATGGCAGTCTGCTGCTCAGGGAAGTGGACATGGATGGACTCCACGGATGCCGCAAGATTGACAGATTTTAAAGAGGCAGAAGAGTCTCTCCTGCCTCCTGTCAGTGAGAGCTCATCATCAGTATCCTCTTTATTACTGGAGCTGTCCCCTTTCTCGTCTTCATCCCATAATCCATGGCACTAGTGGAAAAAGAAGAAGAGAGCATTTCAACCTTGTATTTCTGTCACAGTATTTATCACAGGCATTGCTAAGCTCAGTCATGTCTTCACCACGGGGAAGACAATTCATTGTGTTGGGATATCACAGAATCATAGAATCACTTAACTTGGAAAAGACCTTTAAGATCATCAAGTCCAACTGTAAGTCTAACACTGCCAAGTCCACCACTAAACCATGTCCCTAAGCGCCACATCTACACATCTTTTAAATACCTCCAGGGATGGTGACTCCACTTCCCTGGACTGCCTGTTCCAATGCTTGATAACCCTTTCAGTGAAGAAATTTTTCCTAATATCCAAATGGGTGACTTTCCTATATCACAGGTGACTAAAAAACTTAAAATTAAAAATTAAATATAAAATAAGAAACTACATGAACTCGGATTACCTTTAAAATGGATCTGTGGAAGAATAAAGCAAGGAGCTGAACAAGGTCATAGTGCACGTAACCCTCTTTCTTCTCAATGCCAATAATATTGGGGGGATGGTAAGGTTTATCTTTTGTGTAATCCACATATTTATTCCAAGGAAAGAAGCCAAACTGGAAGAAGTACTTGATGACAATGGCCACCTGTTCAGAAACACAACACACTTGGGGTGTTTTATAAGCATGGCAGATATAATAGCCTCGAGACATCAAGAGGGGAGAAACAGGACTACTTTGTCAGTTTTATGAGAAGATAAACAAGCATATTCATTGCTGCAGAGGAACAACAGTTCACATTTCCTCGGTAATAAAGTAATCAACATTTACCAACAGATGATGCTCAGTGGTACCTGAGATACCACAAGAAGTGTATACTGTCTCTTGATTACCAATTACATAGTAGCTGTTTGCAAATGGTCTGTTCTTGTGATAACTGCTTTACATGCCAGGAAGGCTATTGCTCATTGCAATGAAGAAAAACATAAACAAGACCTTTTCATACCACAGAAATTGCTGAGGACTTTAGCAAATACTTATATTAATATGAAGGGCCAAAGGCCCCTGATCCTAGAGATCAAAAACAGAAAAGAGACCATGCAAAGCTTACAACTTAAATTTTCTGTGTTAGACGTGGGGTTGCAAAAACAGCAGCATACCTCAGTGTAGACAATGGCTGTCATCCAGAAACGTTTGCTTGGCCGAGGAACAGACAGCATGGCCCAAAGGAATATAAGGATGGGAAGCACCAGGGTTATCATGGAGGCAGAGATCATGTGGTTAAGGATGATCACAAAATAGCACACCATTTCTGACCGGGCCACCAGTGTATTGTACAGGGCATAAATAAGAAGCAAGACTCGAGGCTGACCAACATAGAACTTCTCTGACTCCTCCAGCTCATCATCATGAAACATCCTGTGAGGAGCAGAGTACCATAAATGAAATTAAAATTAATTTCACAAGAGCTGCTTTTTAAATTGCTACTATTTTTCCTTTTGTAAAAGTATAAAATTCTGCTGCTGAGTTCAATGGAAAAAAAAAAAAAAAGATGGGATTTGGTATTATAATCAAATAGCCTGATTCTAAGCTCAGAAAACAAGAATTTCAGGCAAAATAACTAGAAGCACTGTTCTGCTGTTTTTTAGTTTACCCAGAGAGTCGGCCTGGCCCAGGAATTTCTACAAGCACCGCTTTCCTACAGTTGCCCAACCAACGTATCTCATGTAAATCACACCATGCTGGTGTGGCCCTGTCTGGATTCACATCTGATTTATCAACACTGATGTGAATTTGGAGAAAGTCCAGAGGTCCGTCAGGACATGTATGTTATGGATAGTCCTGTGACATAAGACTGGAACATAATAAATGCCCTTGAGCATTAGATGTGTCCAATCTTCTCCCCTTTACCTAACTCAAATAAATATAAAAGGCAGCAAGAAATCATTATATGACTTTTACATACATTCACAATTCTCTTTGCTTTTCATAAAGAGTGCCCTGGCCTGAGAAGAGATCTCACTGAAAAGCAAAAATGACTATGGAAAACAAGAAGAAAAGACACTGCATCTACAAAGCCAGATCCACACAGCCCCTCTCTCTCCAGATGCAGTCAGGCTGAAAGGCATTTCTATGGTTTAAGATTTTGTCCTTGCATTCGGGGAAGCTCTCCCCTAGTTGAGTCAGGCCAGAAAGCAGAGGAAGAAGAGCAGTGGCACCATCTCCACCTCCATGCTGGTTGTGCTACTGAGCACAGTGTCTGAGGGGAAAAGAGGGGAGCATCCTATCCCTTCTGAAAGTACTTAGCAAGGTGGTCTCTCTACATAGCCCTCAGCTCCTATTGGCTTAACAAAAACTCTGCCAAAGGTCAGAGTTTCCCTTATAGTAATCCAAAATAATTAAAGGAGAAACATTTTCCCAGACAGCCCTGGAGGAAACTTATTTGAAATCAGCTGCCTGGAGAAGAGAAGCTCTCTCCACAAGGAATATTTAGAAAAGCTCTTGACCCCATGACAATTGCAGCACAGAAATCCGAAGCTAATTGGAACAATTAGCTATGGTATCTGGGGAGAAAGTGGAGATTCTTTCCAACATGAATTTGAATCATTTTAGAAATCTGTAATTAGAACAACTGCACAGGAAATGAGCTTCTTCCCTTAAATCAAACTTAGTGTAAGGTCTGTATCAGAAACTGTAGGCTAGCTCTGAGACAAAAAACCAAAGTAATAACAAAACTTTACAGAATGGGACCAACAATTTTTCCCTGACAAACGTCCTTACTTGTTCAGAAGCAGCTCACTAGCCGTTAGCTCGTGCGTCAATGGAGGGAGAATTGTATCATTAAGTTTGTCCGTCCGACTGTCGTCTGGGCTCACCATCATGAGGCTCTTACCAGCTGAGTCATCTGGGGAGCCAAAGGGAAGGTGTTCAAAGCTGACAGCTTTGCTGTAAGAAGGTGGAGCTTCTGCATTGCTATCCACAGTGGAGTACAATGGCACATCGGTATCAGGAGTATATGCAGCTCCTTCTGAACCTAGGCTATAATCTTCCACCTCCTCTTCCTCTGGCCTTGATGCAGAATGAGCTCCTTCCTCTTCATGCTCCCCTTCTACCTCCTCAATTGTTTCTGTTGTCCCCTGACGAGAATAGAGCATGGTGACCTGCGTAGGTTCACTGTTGGGGGATGGACGAAGAGAGAGAGTTGAGGCTTACAAGGCTCACCACCAAGCAAAGTTTGTTAATTGTACCTTTATGTAGACTGCTGAGCAACCCCATTGCATTCCCAGGCCTTCAAAGTTCATATAGTCTGGTAGAAAATGTATCACCATGATCTCCTCTTACACATCTGGGTCCATCTGCCCCCTGAACAACGTCCCAGTGAACTCACAGTGATTCACTATCTTTTCACACCAGCAAAGGGCAAATTAATATCATCATCAAGAGAAACTACACTAACTTTCTGAAAGTAGTTCAAACACTTTCTGACCAGAATCAGGACTTGCTGTTACATCTATTTAAAGCATGCTCCATGGTGAATGATAGGCAACCATGGGGTTCCTTCTAAACATGGTGCTTTTAACAACCACTGTACGGGTGCTGCACACAACTGGAACATGAGCTAAACACACACATCAATTCTGATTCCAAATAAAAGAACAAGTAAATTGCTAACATGAAGAAATACAATCCAGATTACAAAACTGTTCCAGTAAGAGGGTATCTTGCTTACCTTTAGATTGCCCTATGTTCTTCAATACAGTCTTCATTTTTACCTTACCTGTCTGCTTTTCTTCTGTATGTACCTATTTTCTTTTTCAGCTGTTCTTACTCACTCTGTTCAGTTCTCTGCTTGTTCACCTTACTTATTCTCAGCTTTGTGTGTCCAAAATCACTTTCTCTGTTAATGCTCTGTGCTCTGCAACAGTCTCAGCTGATGTAAATTTATGCAGCTTGATGACTGCAGATGGGAATCTGGACACCATCATTTAAAAAATATTTTCTTGGCTTTGCTTTCACCCTTTTCATCCCTCACAAGTATTTTTTCACCTCTCCCCTCAAACATCACTCTTTCTCTTTTTAGTCTCTATTCCAGCCCTTCTCCATAGGTTAGACAATAGGTACCAACTCTGTTTTTTGTGGGCTGCATGTTCTTGTATCTCAACAGAGACAAAATCTGATTTCACACAGCTCCTATGAAATGAATGGGGCCATGTTTTCACCTGAAGTATAACCTTTTAAAGAAAACTGCCACTGGCTAGGCCAGCTGGCACTACCATCTCCTATCAAAATTAAAAATTAAGTTCCATCTCTTTTTCTTTTACACTGCTTCCAAACTTATTGTGGCTATGTTAGATCATTTTATTTCTAGCAGACTTTTAATTGGAATGTGTAACACTATTATTAGGATGTGTGTTTTGATGATTCACAGTAGCACTCATCCTGGTTAAAATGCACAAAACCATAAAATCCCATCATTTCAAAACTGATCAACACCAAAAATTTGTAAAACACTTTAAACGCTGAAAAAGAATGATCTAATATGCCATAAAAATTCATATTTATAATATTTATAATACTAGTTGAATCACTGTTTCCCAATGTCATCTAAACCCCTGTTTTTTACCTGCTAAAAAGTGAGTGAATGGCTCTGAACAGTTCTCTCTTGCACTGGATATTAATATTATTCACTATCTTTTCATAGCTATTTTACCTTACAACTCACAGACTGTAAATCAATGGCAAAGTAATCAAAACATACTTAGCAATCTTTCCTATATGGGGAAAACTAAAAATTGAAAGAGCAGGGCCAATGTTTGCCTATCTTAGTGTCTAAAATTAGACATCTAAAGTCCATATTTAGGGTAACTGATTAGCTGAGAAACTTCACTTCCAGCTTCCAATTTTAATAAGAACAACCATCAGCTCGGTAACTCTGAAAATCAGACTCTTTTTTAGCTGAACAAATACAGACTTCAGCCTCATTTTAGACAGCCAGTATAATGTAATGGAACAACTTTTAAAACTACATGAATTAAGGATGAAAAACAAACTGAAACAAAACAAAACAGAATAAGAAGTCAAACAGCAAATGAGTCCTAGATTATGACCCTGGCTTTGAATCTCAGAATCGTGCCACAGCACAGAAGGGAGTAAAGCTTCCATTAACCATGCAAACCACTCTTTACACCACATATCTGCAAACGCAAATTTATGTACACTGCAGTAAGTATAATGGTATGGGTAAATGAGTGAACAAAGCATGCATGAGTTAAGCACCTTGACACTATACTGCCACTGTCAGCTGATGAGGAGGACATATCCATGCTCTGCATTTTACGAAGCCTAGGTCGAGCGCGCTCACTTGTTTTAGGAACAGTGTCTGGTCCATCTAAATCATCAAGGGTTGACTGCCTTGAGAACAGCATGGTTGCTTCAGTGTAGCAGCTAGCAGCGCAAACAGTTATAAAGACAGTGTTAAATACAAATGATGTTACTATACACACGGTTCAGTAAACAAATATGCTTGCCATGCAGCAAAACACTGACACAGAGAAAAAAGGTTCAGAGAGAAGATAAGGATTTGCTTGGAGTCACCATGTAAACACATTTCTACACACAGATTGCTCATGGTCATATTCATATAGGGGCTATAGAAGGCTAACAACCATCTGTTCACTATTCCAAGAGATAAGAAACCAACACAATGCTCTACATGCTTTCCAGGGGCACCAACTTACATATGTGAGGAGGTTTTGTTTTGTTTGTTTCCCCCTGAAATTTCCAAATTCCACAAAAATGTTTTGGGAAGTGACCTCCTCTGTACAAATTCTATTTTATTAATGATATACTGTGCTGAACCTTTCTACACAGGTACAAGCCAATTTCCTAAAAGAGCCCTTAAAACTGAGTAAGCTCATATTCCACAAATAGAAAAATAGCTGTCAGACATTGGCTAATCCTCTTTCCGAACCAAAGAGCCAAATCGGATATGTTACTTAGCCAGTAGATGCATGCCAAATATAACCTGCTCTGCATGGGATGGCTTTTATTTTGATATTTAGTAGTAAGCCGTGATGATTCTTTCCAGAAGATTTCATTTATTTCAATCACAGCTTAAAAACTATTTCAAAATTGGTAACATGCACATCTTGAAAGAAAGAACAGATATAATAAACCCTTATCTCCTTCCACTTATCAAATACAACAGGACATCAGAGACATACACCATACATTGACCATTTATGTGTTACTGGAGAAAAGAAGAAGAACTGGATGAGTTATGAGAAAGAAAGTACATAATTAAATACAAGCATATAACATAGCAACAGGAAAGAAGCAAATACATTAATGACATATGGTAGGTAAAAGAATTATTTCTCCTGTAAAAATCTTTGAAAAACACAGATGTCTATGAAATAAGTTGAGGGACCTGGTGTTTTAACACATTGCAGTGACCTGCCTGAGTCTCTCAGATAGAATGAGAGAAGAAAGGACCCCAAAATAGAGGATTTACACTCTACTTTTCATTTCTTTGAGTCCATCTGTGTTACACCTGAGCAGCGGCAGCAGGGGATTTGCTTCCTTGGCAAGCATTATGTTTGTCCAGGGGCACAAAGAATTGGGAGGGAGGTCAGAAGGGAAGTGCAATGGCGTTTTCTGTGTTACTTTGGTCTTGCTAGCTTGAAGTGAGGAAAAAATCTGCTGGCATGAAGTGACAGTCTGCAATTATTGCCTTAAGGATAATGGGGAGGAAAACAGCAAAATATGTGGAGCGAAGAAGCAGTTATTCTTAGGCCCGCACTCACTGATGGTCTTTTTTGACAGAATGGGCTGAGGCTAAAAGCACACTTTAGTCTTTGAATAGAAGAAAAGTATCACCAAGATACCAAAGGTATTGTGAAATACTTTCCTTACAAAGAGTATTAATGGCAGGGGCTCCTCTGTCCTGCCAGTTCATTTGGCCAAGACCCTTTACAAGCCACTTCATTATTTCTGTGTGTGCACAAAAGGCACACAAGCATCCTCCAGACAAAACCTGGAGGGCTGTCTGCATGGTGCAGGGTTTTGATGAAGCAGCAAATGCTGCTTGCTATGGGAACAGGAGATGCACCCTAGAGGCCTGATTCAGCAGCATGGAAATCAGCTGGAGCTCCGTGTTACTGACTCCAGGGGGTCACGAGGGAGGAGGTTTCCCTTTGCACATGCACCTATGGAGTATGGCCAGGTTGTTTACTATCAATGAGGTTTTGGTGCTAAAATATAGGGAGATGGCAGCAAGTAGAGAATCTATTTTTTGCAGATTACCATTCTGTCTGTGTGCTACAATGTTATCCACATGTTATTTTAATTCTCAAGGGCTGAGTTTATTCTTCTCAAGAGCAACACCTCTTACTGAGGTGTTGAAGTATTTTAAATGCAGACATAGTTCAAAGGGAACCTTCCAAGGGCCTTAAGCAGAGCAGCTGTTGAAATCAAAGTAGCATATGCCCGTTCATATATTTTCAATGGAAGAAACATATGCCAGCTGCCCTCCAAAACATGTACGTTCTGACCTGGGTCCCAGAAAAATCAAAGGAAAAACATCTATTAATCCCAACAGATAAAAACATTTGCCCAGAAGGAGTCCCTGCAATAATTTGGTTTAAAGCTGTTTTAAATGAAGGATGAATCATCAGAAGAATTATTGACTGAGCAGCTGCTCTGTATCCTTGAATGTCAGGAGATGTGTATGAGATGACACCTCTAGCACAGTCTGTATATTCTTTATGTACTTTAGGAACATGGTTCTGAACATGGAGGAAAGGAGAACACCAAGAAAGTGGAGAGATTTACGCTTGGCAAAGCTGATGTTGACTCAGTCATTGACTATCACATAAATTTAATCCAAGCATATCTTCCTGAGTGACTTTTCAAATTTGTGTCCTTGGAGACCTTAAAAAGCATTAGCTTCTTGAAATCATTCAAGGACTAGGTATTTTAAATTGAATGTTCATTAAAAGCCCCAAGTTCAAGCATTTTATATAAAGTTGATCGGGTATCCATTTCAAATGGGGATATATATAGCAGAGATGTTTTTATCCCTGGTGAGCGGGAAATTTCTTACTTTATGACTTCCTTTTTGCTAAATAAATTTACCCTTCCCAGAGAGTTTATTAGTTTAAGGGGTGACTTACACATTTTTCTGGGTTTTTTTTCTGTCCATGGGCTAGTTACCGACTGGCATTACCTTTATGAACTACTACACTCCCCACACCTGCAAGCAAAGATCCCAAACATTTCCTATCATTCACGCTCCTAAATCAGACACAGATCCAGCCTCAAACTGGGACTCTCCTTTCATCCTTTCTCCTGCCTCCCAAGGCAAACATTACTTCTCCAGTGCTCCGTGCCTCAAGCCCTATTCTCCCATCTGGTGAGGGAAGTACAGATGAAAAGTGGTGTCCATAAACACCCTGACCCCACTTGTATGTTCACTCTTACAGGAGGGTCAGGGGTTCCCACCTGCAGCTCCTATAAAAGCCTACACACAGGTAGAGTTGGGAACTGAGTATGTTATTTGTGATGGACAAAAATTAATACAAACTGAAGTGGATACAAAACCTTGGATATCCTGAAATCTGACTTAGGACCTGCATCTAGCTGCTATTTCATAATCGTAGGCAAAGTCCCATAAAGGCAGCCAACTGGTTTTAGTAAGTTTCCAACCATATTACTGAAATCCACAAGCTGTTTAACCTAATAAGCAGTTCATCAGTCAAATGGAAACAAACAGTAGCGAATGCTCTACCATGCTAGCTCCCGAACCCTTCTGGTGGTGCTCCTCAAAGAGCTTGTTAAGGATCAACATCAGTCTCTTCTCCTGGCCCATATGAACTTTGCACTTTGCCTTTAGGATACATGAGAGTATTTATACATAAAGAGAAACCAAACAACTACATTATGAATGCCTCATTACACCTCTAGCTACTGTACAGAAAAATGACTGCAAATAAATGACAACCTTACTAAAAGAGAAAATCCCACAAAGGATACTCTGCAAAACTCCTTTTAGAGCTTTATCTAGGGTAAGAACAACATCCCTGGATAAGACTTACAAGGGTCAGCCTTGAACTTCACAAGAAATTTACAGTTCCTGCAGCTGATCAGGAGGGTTGTTCTCTCTGGAAATCCAGTGTTTAGAGCACTGAGCAGATACCTACAGTAATGCCCATCCTGAGTATTGAGGAATATGTATTATTATAATGGAATAGCTTCTGTGCTTCTGCATCCCTGTGTACTTCCAGACATGCCTACCTTACTCATGGACCTAATGTCCACTGCAGAATTATGTGTAGGGCAACCAAAGGATAACCAGAATGCTGGTTAGAAACCTGTGTCCCTTCCCAAAAGTTTTCCATTGCAATCCTAGATCCATGATCACAGGGATGGTTTAGATTTAATTAGTTGCTTTTACATTTACTGGAAATCATTACTTTGAAATGTAAAATGCCCCCTTCTCTTGTTTGGGCAATTAAAAAAAATCACTCAATAAACTCATATGAAGTTCAAAACATTTCACATTTCTAAAAAAGCTCATAAGCACTTTTGTAATCCCAGGAAGAGACATGCAAGGCTGCCCCAATAGACAGATGGCATTATCATTCAATCAACAGACTCATTTTTGCTTCCTCTAATTACAGGTCATTATTATTATAGCAGATGTGCACAATTTGTAAATACTCTCAGTGCAAGAGTATTTGATTGTTCATTACCAGAAGAGAATTTGAGATTAGAGAAATCAGTCATAATACTGCCTTTGCTATTCCTTTGTTGATAGGTTCAGTGACATCTTCTGAGGAAACGGAGATGACAGTAACACATGTGAAAGATTTAACTTTTTCTGTTGCAAAGCAGCTCCACAGAATCACTGAATTCTTTGAGTTTGAAAACAGATTTTAAATGTGTAAGTATGGTCAAAGCAGGGTGACAAATGGGTGGTTATTCTGAAAAAAAAGACAAAAGTGGGGCTCAACACTGGATACTATCTCATTGAAGAGGCAGAATTTACATATGAAAATTACAAGATTTGTCTTTTTTATAGTTCATTTTGGAATTGGCTTCCTTTTGCTTCTAGTTAAAGTTCTTGCTAACATGGCTGTATAATAGTGATATTACTTCTATCTATAGTAAACAGTGTGACCAAAAACTATTTAATGAAAGCAGGACAGATATTACTATTCTTTCTATTAGGCGAGACTGAACTTTGTGGAGTTAAATTCTGCCCTGCAGATATCCAAGTGGCTCCAAGTGAGCTGGTAATAGAATTTGGCTTTACGTTTTTCTCACATCATCTGACTCCTGTAAAACTTTGAGACAAAACAGAAAGGTGTTGCTTAGTTGGGTAGCTAGCCACCAAGAAAGATTTGCTTGGATTTTACTGGAGTGAACCTCTCAAAGGCCAGTGCTCACCCTGAGGGGCAATTTGGTGAATATTTTGTTGAAGCATAGTACTCACAGGCACTCTCTTACACTTGCTTTTCAATACCATCAGAAAGAAAGACAAGCCCTTGTTATTTTCAGTCTGCTAACATCTACCCATATGTCATTAGTAAAAGCTAAGCATAATTTACTGTACACAGAAGCTACTGAGTTTGGTGGGAGTATCAAACACAATATGATACTGCCACACTTCAGAGAAGACCAGGAGACAGCAGAATGCAACAGATTATGAAACAGCTGGATTTCCAAAGCCCTCCCTTCTCCCTCTCACGTTGGACAATTTCTGCAATCTCTTAAAAGTCAAGAACACCAGGGTCATGGTGGGAACAGGCTGCCTCTGTAAGAGAAGGAAGTGAATGTGTGTGCCTCTGTGTGCATGGAGCATGGAGCAGGAGCATGCAGTAGTTTTGGCAAGGGACTTGATGGCATCCATCTTCAGAAAAGAATGAGGAAGGTGGTTTTCCTGAACTAGTGTGGGTATTTGATCCACAGACTGTGTAGTTCTACTAGACTGTAATCATAGCAGTTAGGAAATCAGGCTCTTCAGATGATCTTTGCCCTGTGTGTATGAGAGGGAGATTTTGTTCTCTCAAATTCAGAATCTCTCTCAAGGCAAAGCCTCTTTTGATTTGTGGGCAACAGACAAGAATTTATTTTACAAAGACAAAATATTCACAATGAATGATCATTCCCCAAAATCCACACCTGAATTCCTAAAACAGTATCCCATAAGCATCCTCAGCAGGCTCTTACTTTCCATTACTTTTTACAAGATCACAACCCCTGTCAATGACTAATTCTAGGGGAAACAGAAAGCAGTGGAGTAGTCATGCAGTGGAAAAGGAGTTAAGCCAACAACTGAGTCCACCACTGTAAAGGAATAGTAACATAGCAGAGTTTTCACTATTAAAATGGCATGGATAAATCAAAAAGAGGATTCAACATTGATTAGAAAGTTCATCAGTACTTAAACATTATCTAAAATTATATGTAGTGCATGATCCCTCTATCTTTCACAAAATAAAATTAAATCAATACCTGGAGATACTGTCACGAGAAGCTGCTGAATCTAAACTATCCATTCTTTCAGATGCTTGCAAACCAGAAGCTTGACCGAGATTTTTATCAATTGAGTCCAGTCCTGACTCCTTAGAAAGTTTCATCATGTGGTTCTGGTAATACATATGGATGCTCTCCCGCGTTGGAACGTTTCCCTGTGGAAGAGAGTAGAGGTAGAGGTACATGGCAGCGGGGAGGTGTATTCCTCGAGGAACGGATTTCTTCTGTTATTTGGCAAGGAACAGATTAAGGACTGTGCAAACAGCTTCCTAGTAAATAATAACCTCCCACTGGTAGTTCCTTTTCAGAGTGCAAGTCAGATTCTGACTTAAATTACCATGGCACAAAGTGGTGTGTTTTCAAGCAAAACTGGAGCAATGCAAGCGGTTTCAGGCTATATATAGCCAGTAAAACTCTGCTGGGTGGACCGCAGATCATTCAGAATGAAAATGAGGTGTGGGCTGAGACCATGACTCAACCTGTACTCCAGCAACTTTTGAGATATCTCTTTTAGATAGCTTCACTGACTCTAAGAACAATCATATATCTTAGTGGTCAGTAGCAGGTTTTTTTTAAACAGAAAAAAAAGAAACAGGTAATGTACAAACTGATCTAGATTTTCATTAGTGTCCCAGAACCAGAATTTATTCATGAATTATGGATACAGCTGGAAAACCATGAAAAATACACTGAAGACCTTTACTCTTTCTCTGTGACTTCAAGATCAAGCAAGTTCATGAAAGGATGGTTTTATTAACTGTCAGCCCAGATCTGGGCACAGAATCAAGTCTTTCTGGCTATGATATTGCAATCAGAATTCTAAAGGCATGTCATAAGAATAAAACTGAGAATTTTATAGCCTGTTCTTAGGCAGAAACATATCCAACTCTTTCCACTAGCAGTTGCATTGACTTCAGAAGATACACTGACAGAGAAGATGGCTATTCTTGAACAGTCATTTTTCTGACTTATAATGAAGCCTTATGCAGGGAGTTTTTCCAGCTAAAATAATAAAAGTAGTCTAACATACTGCCTGTATTCCCTTTACTAATATTATTAGTTACTAGTATTTCAACTCTGGTCCTCTACACTGTCCCAAAACTAAAATTTTCAAAAGCTGAAGTTTTGTCAGAAAAATATCTTAAGAACAAAATCTGAAACTCAGGTTTTTAATTAGGTTTGTTTGTATAAAAGCTGTGTTGCTTCTACAGTAATAAATGTTTGTGCCATTATGACAGCCTGCCTCTGAAATTATGACACACACTACATTCTAGCTTGACTGCAGGCCTGGGATAAAGGATGAGCTGTGACAGCAAAAGTGCCCCACAACTGATGGAGGACTCAATTTCAGGTTCTACTGTAGCTGGAAGAGAGACCAAAGGAACTTCGTACATCAGGTTAACTGTCCCCGATTCCACATCGGACAAAGAAACGTGTCACCATGATGGCTGCAGCCAGAGCCTCCTTTCTTGGGCAACAATGACAGGCATGCGGCTGCTACACAGACTTGGGGATGCAATGCAGGAATTGACGATTCTGGTGTTCATGGGTACCAACTTCACAGAAGAGGAGAGAAAGTTCCTAGAAAAAAAACTGAAGTTTAAAGCTATTGACTGGGGGGGGGGAATTCTTTGAAGGGCCCCTAGTACCAGAAGATTTAGCATTGAAGCAGGACATACCAGCCTATACAAGGATATATGGGCTCTATTGTAATCAAAATAGCATCAGGCTGCTGGCAACATGAAATTGAAATAAAATCTATTGGGAACAAAGGACAGGAAAAACTCAATAAAGCTGAGGTGAGAGGTAGCAAAGGACGATCAAAATAAGGTCCCAAATAAATAATGGCCATAAAAAGGCAGTTAGCCTGGCTTCTGCATAAATGTTAAAACTCTAAAAACTCAGGGGCAGTGAGAAAGAATCATGTGATTTTCAGTGAGGAAGCTGAAATAGCAGGGACTTCTGAGACCTGGGGCAAAAATGAGTATCACTACAATGCTGTACTATCACAGTACGAATTTTATAGGAAGGATGGAATGGAAGAAAGCTTGAGAAAGAGGTGGTATGGGTCAAAAAGCATAAAGTCTAACAAATTAAGTAAATTCTGTGCCAGGATTATCACAGACTCTCTGTGGGTGGACTTGAACCAATTAATATTGAAAAAGTATAGTACGAAGGCTCGATTCTTGACCATCAAACCAGGAGTGCACTAGTGCCTATTAAATATTAAGGAAGATTACATAAGGTGCCATCAGAATAATAATGTACAATAACTCAAGTTAATTTTCAAATGTACTCATGTAGCATAGGTAAACGTCATGAAAGAGCCTGCACACACACACACACACACACACAAGTCACCAGTATGGAAAAGACCAGGAGGAAGAAGCAAGAAGACATCCTTCAAGAAGTGAAAGTCATGAGGAAAACCAAACAAGAATGAACTTTCTAGAGTTAAATGTAAAACTTCAGCACATTAGACTAAAAGAGATGCTGAGGAATAACTTGCTAAAATAAAAAAAACCTGATAAGAAAAATATTTTCAAGAATATCACAAGAATCAGCTGCCAGAAAGCCAGGGTATCAACAGGTGATCAAGGCATAAAGAGGTGTAAAGGAGTTATGGCAACAGGACAAGAAAAGACTGAATTTTTTGCATCCCTTTTCACTGCAGAAAAAGTCACTGACTTTCCAAGTGGAATAACTTGAATCCCATGGAATGACTGGAGTAATTATTTTATAAAAGACAAGTCTGAGAACAAAACAATAAACTGAGCACTGAGTGGAAGGTGCTCACCCAAGAGCTCTGCAGGAACCAATGGATGAAAGTGCCAGGGGAAGAGAAGTTAACACCAATCCTTAAACATCACTTCAGGAGTGATCCTGAGTGACCCTTGCAAGAAATTAAGCAGTCATGAAATAAAGCAGACTACATCTCTCTCTTGTACTTATCCTCCATTAAAAGACCGGAGACAAAGGGCACAAACAAATGTTTTTTCTTTACAAAGGAAGAAGGTCATTGACTGGTTCCCCAAAGGAGTTTTACTGTCCAGCATTTTCAGAAATAATCCGTGTAAGGAGGAGAATAGTGATGTGATAAAGTTTGCAGATGAAAAAAAATTATCTGGAATATTCAAGTGTAAAGTTGGCTGAAGTACTACTGAAGGACTTGATAAAACTGAGTGACTTGGTAAAAAATGGCAAGAAATGCAATGGGAAAAATAACCTAAACTGTATATACATAATGACAGGCTTTATGTCAGCTTTTGTTAGCCTTAAAGGTCTTGGACTCAGAGTGTATAGTCCCCTGAAAATAGGCAGCATTCGCTAAAAATCAAAGGAGCCTGACAGATCTTACTAGGAAAGCAAAAGAAAACACATCATACTCCTCTATAAATCTGTGATTTACCCACACCTTGAAAACAGTATCTAGTTCTGGTCATCGAGTCTTAATAATGCCACATTAAAACTGGAAATTATATGAAGAAGGACAATAAAGATGATCAGAGGCACTGGATGGACTCCATGTGAAGAGAGGCTAAAAAGAAAGGGACTTTTTAACTAGGAAGAGAATGATCGAGGAGAAGACTCCATGCAGATTTATACAATCAGGTATAGTAGAGAAAAATGGAATACATCTCTGATCTACAGGAGACCCCAAAATGATCAGGAAGTGGGTTTAAAATGAATGGGAGGACGTACTCTTAAACACGCCATATGGAATGACACTACAGAACTCCATATTGTAGGATCTTCTGGAAGACAACATTAAAAATAGATTAAGAAGGGACTAGCCAAACTCCAAGAATATAGATTCGTTGGTACTATTAAACATAATGATCCAGATGCCATTTCTGGTTTAGGGTGTCCTAAACCATCCATTGCCACGGATATATTCAAAAGAAGGATTTACTCTGAATATGCCACATTTATTTTGCTCTCTTTTGGTTTTTTATTTATTTATTCATTTATTTGCTATTATTATTCTTATTATCCACTTACTATTGGACACCTTGGGGAAAGTAACAGTAACTAAACACTAACACTGAAGCAGCCCTCGCTTCGTGCTCAGTGCCTCCTGGCCAGACTGGGTACAGGTTCCCTCTTACCGGGAAAGCCTGCCTCTCGAACCTCCTGCGGTCATGGGCAGCCTGCTTATTGTGCCGGCAGATGTCGACAGTGTCTGGGCAATACAGGGCTTTATTAAGGTCAAGAGTACTAATGTGTTGTTGACCTTGTCAACCCATTCATCTCTGTGACAGACTGCAGCTTTTAACAAAAACTGGAAAGAACTGAAAATGAGGCTTCTATGCCAAGTTTCCAGGAATAGTGGGGTAGCTAGTGACATATGTAAAAATACCTGTGCTTAAAATGAGAGCTTTATCCAACTTCAAGGTATTACCTACTTGCATTTTGAAGATCCAAATACATTTCTAGTTACACTATCAACATTAATCTTTGATAATAATGGGCTTTACTAATACATAATTAGTTTGTGGAAGACCACATAGCTTCATTGTGAGTGAAGAAAATTATGCCTCTATGTTGTCAGTCATTTTCAAGGCAAGTTGGTCTACAAACAGACTGAAATAGGCAGACTGAGGTAGTTTTTGAGCTGTTTAAAATGCCATGCCTTCTCCTCTCTACTTGCACCTATCCTGTCCCCTCAAAACCACCCTTTATCCCAGGAGAGGTTCAGCCAAATCCTTATATCAACCTCTCAAATAATTATTTTTCCAATAATTTGTTTTGTGTCTAGATAATAAATCAAGTAATTTATTATTTATATATTTATAAAACAGCAAGCGGTAAAAGAGTCCAGATCTATTTTAAAAATGCATGTATAAGTGAGATTTTATAATTTTTCTCCTTAACGCAGTGACCTGAAAGGACAACCTTTCATTTTTCACTGAGTTGGAAATGGCATTTGCAAACAAAGACCAAAGGCGTTACCTTCTTAATCTCCCTGGTCAGCATACAGCGCTCGATTCTTAGCACAGTGGAGATATCGATGTGTTCTCTTGAAATGGAATTAAGCCAAGCTGTAAAACTGTCTAGTGTTGCCAGGAAAAGGACCCAGGTGAACTTCAAGATATTAAATATCCTCTTGATGATGTTATCTAAGGAAGAGGAAAAGCAACAGAGTTAATGAACACAAATATCTCATTGTATTTCTGCTTGGAGTTAGACTCATTTTTCCTTTATTGTCTAATAATAATAATCCAGGCTGCAAGACCCTGTCATAGTAAGGAATCTCTGAAGATGGCTGGAGGCCTTTTGGCTGTCTGGGCCATTTTCCTGCCTGTATGTCTAGGCTTATCATCTGGAATCCCTTTTCCACCCTGTAACTCCCTGGTGCTGCAATCGCTAGTCATATAAACAGTCCCTGATTTTAGAGAGACGCTGTAGGCACAGGTCCTCAAAATGAAACCCAAAGATTTGGACATCTCCTGAGAGCTATTCAACATCCCCAGCACCCATGATCCCAACAGCCGCTCAGCCAGCGTGTTGAGCTGAGCCTCTTACCTGTCTACTTACTCGTGTGTGCTTGTCTCTGCACAGGGTTTGCCTTTTGTGCGTGAGCCTTGCTTAGCTGAGTTTGAAAGTCTAACCTGCCTAAACAGTCTTTGAATCTCTCCCAGTTTTCCAACCACCTAAACACACCTCTTTGCATTTGCTGTTTCCAAAGCCTCTCTTTTTTTAAACAGGCTGGACTGTGGCATCAGGGATCTCAGATCAGCTAGCCCAACTAACACAAATCATATAAATTATTTATAAAACATTACTCTTGCACCATTTTGCCAAAGCAGTACATTCTCCCATGAATAAGGCTTATGGGTTTATACCAACAATAGTAGCTTTATTTTGCTCAATGCAGCTGTCTCAAGTTAATTTCTCATTTCAGTAGTTCCTTTAGCATTAGCAACTGCATTTCTCAACCAAAAAGCAGCACTTTCAGCTTATTTTTCTTCCACTCCCAAACGTACACACCACACTACAGTTCTTAAATAGTGTTGCACAAATCCTAAAAAATTTCTTTCCAACTAGCCAGTTCCAGAGCTAGTTGTCCCTGCTAGGTTGCAAATCCCAGAGCACTAGCTATAAAGATCAATTTTACAGTAACTGGCCTAAGAAATAATAGAAAACTGCCAATAATCTGCCGTGTAGGGACAAATGTTTGAAGTAGATACTAAGGAGCCAACCTATGTGCTAAAGCATGATGCATTCAACAACCTCACTTCTTAGCTGTACCACAAGATGGCACGCAAAACTTTGTGGAGTGCACATTCGCTACTTACAAAGAATGCAAAGGAGCAAATGCTATAATAAAGCAAAAGATTTCCTGTGGAGCAACATGCATGTGTCTCTGGGTGTGCGTGCAGGGTTGTACGCACATTTGTTGGAGAGAAACGAAGGAAAAACCCGTTAGTGGGACATTCCTGTAAGGTGGATGCTGAAATGGCAGTATGTACCATTTACCTGAGCAATGCCATGGAACTGGTCTGGTATCTCTGAACGTAAAAGCATTTAGCCCCCTTCACTTGGTCATATAATTATTTCAATAATATTTTGCCCCTTTTTTCAGGCTTTTTCTATGTCATTTAGAATTGGAGATATTTTATGATTTATCTACTTAAATTTTATTCACTCATATTTCAATGTGCAGGTCTTGAAGCTAAGGAAATCTTGCCATTGGAAATCAAATGTAAGTCTGTTTCTACTTTAAGGAGCATTCATTTCCTTTGAATTCCAGATAATATTATGAATAGGTTAAAAGAAAATGTAGCACTCATACACAAAAATATACAACATACAAATGTTCCTTTTTAACCCACACTCTTTCCCTCTAATATTTAATTTCTGCTACTGACTTCAGGAGAATCACAGCTCTCAGGTTAAAATTATCTTTATTATTGACCACTACTGGCATGCCATAGTCTCACCACAGTGCTTTGCCAAGCACTTCCAGTCTAATCTGAAAGGTCATTTTTCTCTCTGGGATGGAGGTGATTTAGTATACATTTTTAATGATGCTGTAGCTGTTCTAGCAGCTTTGCTGTTCTCCAAAACTTTTTAAAAATAATCGTTTGGGGATTGATTGCATCTAAACATCTTCAGAAAGGGAAACAAATTTTTATTTTCTGCAGAGACTGTTATTCTAACTTAAAAGGTCAAATGCAGAGAAGGCTTCTCTGCCTGAGAGCGTGAGACAGGTTTTGTTCTAAGGTTAATGATGATACTAATGCTTCATTAACAATTACCATCTAATTTTTCCAACCATCTTCTTTAACAACTTTTACCTAGGAATGGTCAAAGTATTTCGATGAAAATATAAAGCATCTTAAATTGGCTATTTCCAATATAAATTATTTATAAACCTCCTCCTCTTTCCCTAACTCCTGTGTAGCACCAACAATATTTCCCTAGGGATGCATTTGAGTGATTCACTTCAGTGTTTTAACACAGGTAACTGCATCACCAGTAAGTAACAAATAAAAAAACCCCCAAAACCCCACCAAAAAACCTCTATAGCAACACAACTCATTTATTTGAGACCACTGCTCTTGTGAGAAAGAAATTACATCTCCCACATCCTTGTACCATCTTCTACCCTGTGGCTCACCCAGGGATACAATTCTAACTGGAACTGTGGGAACCAATTTTAAATAGAGAAGAAAAATAGCTTTTGAAGACAAAGTCTCACTCAAGGTAAGCCACAATGAAGACTTAAGAGGAGAGTGTGTTTTCTTCTTTTACTCCAGTTACAAACAAAAAGAGCCAAGCTTAGATCTATGATCTATTACACTTCTTTGTAGGAAAATTTGCAATATGGGCAAGATCTTGCAAACTGCTGGTACTTCTTCTGTTGTGCAGAGCATCCTTAAGTCTGCTTATGAATGAGAACGGGTAAGATCAGGAAAATTCCTTTTTTTTTAGAGGAGATTATTGCACCTTGCAGAATGGGTGAGTACCAGACAAAAGCATTATATTAACCTTGCTAAAACACACTGAAAAAGCACAAGGTCTTTCTGCTAAGAATAACATTTCAGACATTCACATCAATGGAGATTTTAACACAGAGCTGTATGCAATCAGGACTGGAAGCTAGACTTAGGTGTAAGTTGTTCTGTAAGTAAAATATACAGCAAGCGATCCAGTCTGAGCCTGCAGATGTATTTCCTGAAGTGTGTAGAGAATGAGTACAGTAGCTAATAGTCCAGGAGTAGAAGTTCCTATGCTCAGGGCTTGTAAATCTTGCAATTGAAAACCTGAAAGTAGTTAGGAAGTTCTCACTGCACAGGTTAGAGTGGATTTTGTGGCTTTTACGCAAGCCTGGGATCACTGCAACACTGTTTCTGTGATATGCTGCTTACGCCACCGGTCACAACTGCGTTGTAACAGCAGAGAAACCCCCTTTCTGCCTTCATACCTGGTCCATCAGATTTCTTCTTGACAGGTTCCTCTTCACTGTCTTCACAGTCCGCATCAGTACCACCTATTGAAAACAATGAGCGAAACAGTGAGTGTTACACCTATAGAAGTGTGGGTGTAAATGCCATTCAGGCTAGAAAATGCTACAGTGGCTAAGCAGCAGTGACTGGTTCCTCACCTACCACTTTAAAAGAAAGCACATTTCCATTCATAAGGGACTCAAGTGAGGGGACAACCCTGTCAGCGAAGGTGTTCATGGTGTTCACCATGTGAGGTTCAGAGGTGTTCACCACCCCTCTCTTGTAATTTGCAGTGCCATTTTCTTACTAGATAGGCTGCTGAGCAAGATCATCTGTTGGTGTAAATCCAGGCAATTTCTCAGTCACACCGCTTCCACCCTCAGCAGCCTCCCCTTCCGCTGACCCACACTCAAGCTCATTTCTTCAGCTTCCGCAAAGGGCAACCTGATCAGTGCTCTGACCTTCTCCTGCCTCTGGCCCAGCAAACCCGAATGAATTGAGTAGGACCTTCAGGTTGAAATGAAGGAGCAGAGTTGGTTTGAAACTACCACGTGCTTTTATTTAGGCCTGTAGCAGAAGAGTGACGTAGAGTCGCAGGCAGAACTGAAGGACAGACAAATGACTCTCCTTCTATCTAGTACCCAATAACGGCACCTACAGCTTCAGTGGCCACAGTCAAATTATAAAGCTCCCTCTTTTCAATGGGTGAAGATGCCAAATGGAGGAAAAGTCCAGCTGATTTAGCCTGAATGGGCACCCCTCTTCCCCATCTACACCGACCAGAAAAGCTCCTGAATTTCCATTTTCTTTTCTTGTTTAATAAAGGAGCAAAAGATGAAGAGATATGAAACACTTATAAACTAATTTTTTTCAGAGGCATGAATGATTTTACAGTGCCAGTAAAACCCTATTAACATTTATATGTTTCCTTTTGCTACCTGCTGAATTCACTGTGAATTTAGGGGTTCATGGATATTTGGGTTCCTCAGTGAGTACAACATGGAAAGTGAAAAACATTTCTTGATATTCTTCCCCATGTATCAACTCAAGCTTTTTTAGGGAATAATATAGGAAATGTGGCAAAAAGAAATAATATGTGGCTATTTAACTGAATTTTTCTTACAGCTCCGCTTGAACTACAGCTCTTCAGGAACTTCCTCATGAAATAGTTGTTGCACACAAAACATAAGTCTGTCACATGCAAAACCTTCCCTGGGAATACACATGAATTTATCATCAAAATGAGAGACTTTGAGCAGCCCTAGAAAAACCTGGAGAGTAAGACAAACCTTTTTATGAGGTGAGGGAGTGAAAGGGTAATGTCCTTGCTCTGCCTAATTCTGGCCAAACACCTGGCATTTACACTCCCATATTCTGGAGAAATGCTGTTAACTACCAGGTTATTGGCTTTATAAAGTTACGCCTTTACAGGGGTATGGCTTTCTCTTGCAAGTACTCTACTTCCACAAAAGTTTTCATATAACTGATGTTTTCTGCAATGTGTTGAGTCTTCCTATTTGGCAAAAGTTCTGGGCGTGTGTCTTGCAACTCCATGCAAAACATGTATATCCCCTCTTCTCCTTTATCTCCCCCAATGTGCATTGTGTGAACGCAAGGACATGGCTATGGCTGGCCTTGTCATGGGCTGCAGCAGGGAGAGACAGCCAGCCAAAGGCAAACTCATTTTTCCAGTTCCTAGCCAGAACCGAGAGCGCTTGCCTTCTAAAACTCAGCTGCCTTTCACTACCAGGAACAACAGGCAGCCGAGTTAACACTACATTATTTTAAAATTCAGAAGTCTACCTACCATCCCCAGATCCTTTTCGCCTTCGCTTCTCCTCTTTCCCAAAACTTTTCTTCTCTTTGCGCCTCTGTCGTAGTGCTGTTTTAGGGTCAGTAATCCAGGCCTGATAAACAAACTGGAAGGAACAAACTCATTTATTTCAAGGTTCTTCATGTTTTGAGAGTAAGCCATAGAATAACCCAAAGCAGGACTATATAGTTTGAGTAAATGCATTCAGATCTGCAGGGATAAGGAAATATTTTGAATCCCAAATCAAACACCTCCCCTGCAGATCTGCTGAGTTTTCGTGTGCTATTTCTGCGAGCATAAAACCAAATGTGAAAACATTTGTGGGTGAACCAAGTTTCATTAGAACCCACAAAAATTCATGCTCTGAACTTTGGGAATTAATACCCTGTTGTGCATATGGGCTGCTTCACCTGAATCCCTCCATTTAATTCTGTATTTCTACTTTATCATTTTACAGGCAAGATGCAGAGTAATGGAAACTTTAAGAGAAAGTGCTGCAATTAACTAACTAAAGCATCAAAAGATGTAATGATATCTCAGTACAGGTATTTGTGCTTGTACATTTTTCATACTTTAGGTATTTTTTTTCCCTCTGCAGATCCCAGTGGAACATTTACAGATTTGCTATCTACGCACAGTCCCAAACCTGACAGTCAGAAATTCCTCAATTTTCATCCTGATTTTGACAATGGCTCCCTTTGTTGCTTCAGATAAGTCACTTATGAATCTTTCTGCTACTGTTTTTCCAGTTGTAAAATGAAGACAGTAATACTTACCTATATATCAAGGGGATTTTATGGGGCCAAATCCTGCTCACAGCACTTACTCAGATCAACAGTCTGTTGACCTGTATGACTACATGAAGCATGGAATTGGCCCCAAATATTCATAAATGCTATAGCAGTGGAAAAAAAAAGTAAAAAGAAGTTACCCAAAAGTAACTTTTTGAATAATCCTGCTCAAGCTGTGAGGGAAGGTTACAGAAAAAAAGCAGCAACACTCATATCTTTTTTTCCCTATACGACATAAAATGTGAATAACAGAAACTAAAGTAACTGTATCTTCTCCACAACTCTTTAGATGTGGAGACAAAAGATGTTCTTTTGTTCCTTTTATGGTTTTCATTGAAAAATTATGATCATCTTCAATTGGCACTGTATTGTCTTCTATTTCTAAGCAACACAGGCTGGTAACGGAGACAGGGCAGGGAAGCACACAGATGCAGGCATGAGGGTGAAAGTAAAGCACAGTTACAAACCAGCTCTATTAGTTCACAAGACAAACATGCACACAATGACAACAACACACGTGTATCTCAGTGAAGCTGGAACTGCCCCTCATAGGACAGAATGGTAAAACTTCTACTTGGTTTATTTATATTTTTAAAATTTGTGTACACAAATTGCTTTGGAACATTAAAAGCAATTTTCTAAAACTGTCAAACTGACTTTAAATGAATTTAAAAGGGAAAAATACTTTGTTCTGTTTTGTGAATGTATGCAACAATGGAGAGGAAATTATTTTGGTACTGTTAATAAGAACGTCATCTTCCAAATCTCTCAAGGTCTGTACATTTATTTTTATATGTCTGACTTTTTCAAAGCAAGCACCACATAAGAAAATGTGTGGGATCAGAGGCACTGGTTTCTCTTTGCTTTGAAACAGGTGTTTTCTGATGAAGGTGATCTGGGGAAATGGTGATACTTCAGCGAAGTAATACTGTATTAATTACTGAAAGTCAGAAACTGTCAACATCTGCTATTGAACAGTTAGCTGAGAAACTGTACGCTAGCCACAGTCATAGTGCGAATAAAGAAATTAGAGGTAAAAGGCAGACTTGGAAGAGGGTAGAAGATTAGAATGAAGAAAGGGCATTTGATTAATAAATTTAATGTAACTACTTATGCTAAGCAGTGGATATTTTAAGAGCTCACTGGGTGCACACATATGTATTACTTCAGATATTTACCACTGGACAACCTTTAAATGCAGTATCTTTTAGGCTTTGGAGCTGGCACACTCAACCTGTAATGCTCACTCCTTACAAATATCATGTTACATATATGGAGTGTAAAATGATACACAGTGCTCAAAGGTAGGAAATGCTAAATGTATTCAAGGAGGACAAGAAAGAAGATGCAGAAATCTTTTTTATGATGATGAAGGCCAGAAAAGTAGAGCGCTAAAAAGGGGTTTGGAGCAGAATGTGTTTTTTACAAACCTTTTACCAGCTTTCTGAGATCAATTACCACGGTGTCCATAAGATACATGCAACATGATGTGACCATCTTGTATAGCAGTATCAGAAGAAAATGAGAATTTGGGTCTGCATTTTCTCTCCGGGGTTGCACTTAAAAAAAGATAGACCACTTTTCTTGTGGCTTGGCCACTCCAAAAGTATGAAATGTATTGCATTTACTAGGAATGAAGCTTTGGCTGTCATTATTGTTTTTAATCATTCACATAAGAGGAAAAATGCAGACGAGGACAGAGCTATACATTACATCAGGAACTATGGGATGGGTCACATACTGAGCACTCACAAAATGTAAAGTACCTTTGCTGCTTTGATTAAATACTGAAGAATAGTTTTGGGTAGTTTAATGACAGACTTTGGCAAGGCTAAAATGGCTGAAGCAAATTTCCCAATAGCTCTCTATAAAGAAGGACAAAGCAAGAGCAATTAGTAGAAAACAAGAAAATATTAATAAAAGATATTTACTGAATGATTGTATCTAGATTAAGAACGAATTTATATTCATAGATTCCAATATGAAAAAAGATAATTTGTGATGTTCACAATAAAATTTCAGTAAGATGATTCTTAATTGCCTGCATTCTCTAATAAATAAAATTTCCAAGTTAACCCTTGAAGTGACTATTGCACACAATTTAAACTAAAAGAAAAATCAACAATTAAAAATAATTCTTTAGCAGGCTCTACAACAGACAAGTTCACTTTGCTCGTATTTTTATTAAGACCATGTGCATGGTGATGGAAGGCAAATAAGGTATGATGACTAAATGATGAACAAGCTTTTCATAAACAAAAACTATTTTCTGTTCTATACAACTCCCCTCCTACATAAAGCCATCCAACATCTTCAAGTTGCACATATTGCAGAATTGGCCACCTATACAGAACGTCTGACCAGAATTTTGAAATAAAGACCAGATCCTCCATCCTCAGATTAATAGTTTCAGGACTGAGATTTAAAAAATAAGACCAAATGAACAAAAACCCCAAAACCCAGAGTAAATGAAAGAATCTTATTAGCTTCTGACCTCAAGTTTAGAACTCTTTAAAATCTCAGTGCTTGGCACCAGCACATCTCAACAAAATGTTGTCACCAATTTTTTAAAAAATCAGCAGAAACAAGAATGCAAACTTTCCTCTATACCTGCATGAAAACCAGAAAGAAAAATGACCTAGAAATTCATGAGCCATTTTTATGGTCCAAGGTGAGTCAAGTACAAAATATACAAAAAATTAGTGTAAATAGTAGAAAATAAAACTTACTTATCACATTATTTTTCATCCAGATTTGTTTTGCTTTTTTTAAGGTCAGGAAAAAATCTTTCTGTGTCATTATCATGCAGGCAGTTTAACAAATGTAATCAGTTGGTAATGCAATGTACGTATATAAACTAAAGACACATTTTAGCAATGAATTAAATAAAATATTTCTTCTTGTAATTCAGTAATGTTGTCTGGGAAGCTTTGTTTGAAAGCTACTGGCATAAGGAATAGAAGAACATGGTGGCAGTTTCTTGCTCTTGCTTGGGTGTGCTTTCAGTAATGCACCAGTTCTGCAGTGACGTGAGCTTGCACCTGGATGGGAATACTCATCTGCAAAAAGCTACCCATTTGCTTAAGCTTTTAAAGTTACAGACCTGAAAAAATTCTGTGGTATTTCTGAAAATTCTTCAACAAGTAAAACTTTAATCTTATGAAGATTAAAGCAATCCTATATGCATGAGTATTTCACTAACTTCTTCACCCAAGTTCTTCATTTTAGCCAATGGATTCAACACCTGGTATTGTCCAAATCAACCAGTCTATATGTAGGAGCCCAGTTAGGAAACTTCAGCTATCTTTTTAACATTACAATATCTTCTTACTTCAAGACAGTCTGTCACTTAAAATGCAAATGTATTAATTAAAATTATCCTGAAAAAGAAAGGAGAGAAAGTGATGTGGTCTCCTTTTGTAATTTTAAATGTTAAGCTCTTTATAACCCAATGATATATTTTTCTGGTCCACTAGGATCAATAATAAGAAAAATATTTTTTTTTAAGTATGTATTCTTTTCCATGAAAAGTTGCTTGTTTTGGGGATCATTTCTTCATGGAATGATAATGTCTACTCAAAACCAGAAAACCACTGAAGCACTGTACAACAGTGCCAGAGGCAAGTCAGCTTCCTTACTTGTCTTTACTGCAATGAAGAAAAAATAAAGCTCAGATTCTTTACCCTTGTTTTTGTATTTTTGTTTTCCTCAGGCATAAGTGAATGAAGATATGATTTCACTATAGTTCCTGTAGGAATTTGGCAATGCTTAAAACAGGCAAACTTGCATTTTAAATTGGCAAGAAATTTCATTTCCATACTTTTCAGGTCTACTTTAGATGCACTGGCTGCTTTAACATATGTGCCTGTGTTATGAGAAGCCTACATTTTTTTCCAGATGTCAACTAGAAAGCAAATTACCATAAAGTACCTGAAATGCAGATTTTTTCCGAGGCTCTTCCTCTTCTTTTTTCTCCTCTTCCTCTTCCTCTTCACTATCCGTCTCAAACAAATAATAATTTCCACTTCTGACCACTAAGTGAAACAAAATATTTTCTTATTTTTCTGAAAAGTTCTCTTCTCAACTGCCCCAAGACCTATGAACAGCCAGCCAGTCATTTAAAAATTCATAACCATGAGAGGTGAAAACAGAGAAGAAGCAAGAGATGAAAAGGTCTCAGGCAATTTGTTTGATGTTAGTCAGTGATACTTTGGGCATGAATGAGAACTATACAAGAACTAAGGAAAACATCACCATGAGAAGAAAACGTAAAGAAAAAGCTTGAAGTATATCAAGTTACTAGGTTACATTTTTTAGAAAAAAATGGCAGTTAAGTCTAAATTAATTGGGAACTGATGGTTATTTGAGGGAATAAAAAAAGCCCAGCATCTAAGTAAATGAATTTACATGAACAGTACCACTGGACAAAAAATACAGAACTTCTCTTTAAAATGCTGAGGCATCCTTTAAACTATGGAATGGGATGGTATTAGTTAATGCTTTCTTCAAACATTTAAGCTTTGATGAGGTAATGGAAAACCTTGGTTTCTTTAAAACAAATAACTTGGATTCTATTAACATGATTGCAAATGAGTTTCAATTTTTTGCCCATGGATTCAGAAAGATTCTGAAACCTTGATACAGTAAAGATGCACAGTGAGTAAGCTAGGCCTTATATCCTTGAACAGAAGCAATGTTTTTATTTCTCAGATGGTAACAGGCCTACATGAACGAAAAAAGGAAACAAAAGAAATGAAAAATAAGGTAATGAGCAAGAGAAAAATCAAAATCACAGCATTACATTCAGCAGTGAAAACTGGTAAATAATTTCCACATTTAAGCTGAAATATTTAAAGGAACAGTTACTTAGATGAAATGTCACATAACCTGGATATATGGAGCAATACATATTTATATTAAAAATTATATTTAACCCTCATTATAGGTTTCTGGAAAAGTAACAATTGCTTTAATTCAATCATACCTTGAATTCCACACAGATCCTCTGTGCACAGATGACCACACATAACTACCGTAGAAACCTCAGGGTAAGCACACTGTGAAATTTGCCAGAACTCTATTTGATCATAACTTCAGCATCTAAAACTCCCTCACAGAGGGAATTCTGTGCCTCATGTGCCTAGTTATGACTTTTAACATCAATGAATGCCCTGCAGAGGGACAGAGAGTCCACTTCAGCACTTCTAACTGCTGAACTGAGGTGAAAAGAAAGTTTGGAAATCTCTTGGATTAAGCAAATTAATGATTTGGTACAGGGCCTTCTAAGAATGCCCGTTTAAAATGCATTAAAGAGATTAACATATTTTACAAGCCAGTAGTCTGCAGTTCTCTTTCATAAAAAAGTATCTTATAACCAGCAACAGAAATTGTCCACACAGAAAATCAGCAGGATAAGGTCTGACATCTAGGGAAAACCTCTACTGCAGTGCAGTTCCTTAAAGGCTTAGAGTAGCACCCAGTCAGACTTGGAACACCTGAGCTGTCAGAAAACAAATCTACAGTGATCTCCCTCCAAAACTTTTAGGTTAAAGTGTATCAGAGGGGACACTATAATGTAGCAGTTATGTCTCTTTTAGAACTAAAGAGGGAGGTATGATTGAAAAGCAATAATGCATTCTTGCACACATCAAAATGGAATAAGAAGTGTGTTAGTCACCTACAGGGATTACTAAAGAGACCAAATTTTACTAGTAAGATAATTTATGGCCAGACTAGACTTGGGGGCCCCCTCTCCTACTACAAAATGTGACTTTCTCCTACTGAGAAAAGGGACTTGCAGGCTTTCCTTGTGGAATGACATGGAGGAGTCATCGTCTGCTTGTGCCCAGAGGGAAAGAGGTCCCCAGGACAGCTGTGAGCACCATCTTTTGCACTCCCTCAGACACGGTTCTGTGGCTCAGGAGAAGCTGAGGACCTCGAAGCACATGGCCCTAACTCCTGCTGATCTCTGTGGGGCTCCATAGGTAATCCACAAGGGCAGAAGGAACTATACCTCCCTGCAAGGGAGAGCATGAGTGAGCATCAATGAGGAAATCCTCACTGATGTTTCCCATCTGTTCTACTCAGCCCCAAATTCATGATTGTGTTTTGATTCCTATGATATAAAAAATGAGGTATCTTTCTGTAGAACAAAATTGTAACAAGTGGTATAAAAATAACAATAAAAATCTAAATTAAGCAACAGAACTGGCATAAAACTTCGAGCTTCAGTGACCTCAATATATGCATATATACAGCCACAGCCACAAACCTATTTATGGAGACAAACAGCCATGTGCAGTAGAATGCTGCTAAGTTACAGCACAGTGTTTCAAAAATAATAGATGGGGAATATCAGTCTCTTTCCAGTTTGTGTGCCTGTGAACACCTACTGTAAGTGCCATGGTTCAGTGAGTGTGGACGCAAGCCACATGGCAGGCAACCACTGTTTGCAGGACCAGAGTCTGTGATGTTTCCCACAAGGGTTTGCATTATTGCAGTAAATAATTTCAAGAATGCTCACTGTTTAACTACCAAAACGCAAGTTGCCACCTAAGAACATTAAATAATGAGGGTGAAATAAGTAAAAGCCAAAGTCAATGTCTCTCTTTGAGCAGTTCTTCTTATTACAAAACCAGTGGTGAATAAACAAGAGACCGTATCCCATTCCTTCGAAATCACTGTAGCTTGAAATTCTACAGTAAAAACTCACAAATGATAGTTTTGGTCTGTTTTGTCACTATTGTTCTTAATGAAACTACAGGGCAAGAAGTTTATTTTCATAAGACTTTTGAAAAGGGATAGGTCTCTCTAAAGTGGCAGTGTGCCCTTTAGAAAAATAAAAATAGAGGCACAGTTTACTTGTGACTTGATAGAAATAAGCATACGACATTCTGTTAAATGCTGTTGGCAAATATATATGCTGGAGTTATAAACAGTAAATGAAGCAGTATGTAGATGTGTAAAAGTATTACTTGGAGTAACTCTTCTAAACTAAACGACCAGGCACAATATAGACATTCATATTTAGCTCTGATCAGTGCTGTAACTTGAATATTTTTTCAAATCTTCAGAGGTTATTAAATAGTTCATGTCTGATTTACTTCAACAAAGATCCAATAGGAGTACATCTGATTTGAGATTGCAGTCTACTCAGTTTTCTTGTTTTACCCAATCCATGATGTAGGGAAGAACTCTATCATATGCCTGGACTGGGCTACAAACAAATTAATATATCATAATGCAACAATGATATCAGTGATGCAGGCTAGTAATTTCTTGTGCACAAGGCTGAACATATTTTTGCTCCCAGATAAACACAAAAAAATGGAAATAGCAAAACAACTGTCATCAACAGCACATTAAAGCCTGATCAGAGATACTCAGCTGAGCCCTACACAGCCTAGTCCTGGGAATAGTCTTGCTGCCTTACTGCGGTTCTCAGATTTCTACAGCTGACAGTAGAATGACTGATGAACCACAAAAAAAGAGGTATGATGTGTGTATATGAAAAAGAAATTATGACTAATCTTAGAATGCATTGGCAAACCTTCACCTTCACATTTTTAAATACATTGTGCTTTGCAGTAGGGAGAGTTGACACTTTTGAGGCCAAAATATATTCTTTTTGGCACATGTTTATCCGATTTGATATTTTTCTAAGAATGCCCAAAATGTCATGAGCTAGCTATGCTTCCAACACAGAGAAGTTCAAAATATGGTTAAACTCACTCCTTGAAGATTTGGAAGTAGAAATCATTTTTTGAAAAAAACAAGCCTTCTATCAAGTCACAACCATAAAATCAGGCATAAAACAAACAGGTCATGGGACGCCTTCATTCTGGTCAAGGATATAAGGGTTAAATCCACATATTTGTAAGATGATTGAGAAAACCTACTGGAAGCATGATCAACCCAAGGCCGCCACCACAGCTTTTTTTTGCCCTTGGTTTTCTCTTTGTCTGCTTCTCCTAAAATAAAATATGTCCAAATATTAATTTTACAAAATGAGAAACATGTTTCTTACACTGATTAATAATTTTTAATTTCTCTCAAAAGAGCTAAAATTTCATAGGCACATCAGATGTCAGTTCTACTGAATACATTCAATATTAAAATCATTCAGAACCATGACCGCTAAGCAGAAATACTCTGGTTTATGCAGCAGTTAAAACAGCATTCTACCCTAAAACAGCTAAAAAGTTCAGGTTTGTGTTTTAAAACATACAGTCACATTTGACTGTAATTTCAAGAAGAATATATTTTCCCTCCTCTCAAATCCCCTTACATTTCAGGCTCCAAAAATTTTAAATCCAGTAAGTGCTGATCCCAGCTCAGTGCTAGAAATGTGGCACTGGATAAGTATCATTTTATCTGTTCCCATGTTTTAAACAACATTTAAAAGTATACAACCATTTCAGTGACTGAAAAAACCTCACAGCATCCAGAAATTGTTGCTTGAAAAATGTGCATGCTACCTATTTGTAACACTGTGGTTTGTAGATAACTACTTCGTTCAAAACGAACCTCTGCTGCTATTCAGCTCTTTGCTTGAAGTTAACCAAGAGTAACCTCAAAGCAAACCATTTTCTCTAAACCTTCTTGCAGTACAAAATCCCAGATTTTTTTTTGGCTGAATCAAGCTCCAAACTGATACACAGCTAACAACCTTGTTACATGCTGATGGTTTTGAAGAACAATTTATCACTTGTCCAACTATTAGGTCTATTAGGTTCTTAGTGCTCAACTGCAATTACGGTACAACAATAGCTAATGGTACCTTCGTCATCTTCTTCAGAAACCTTCCGAATCTCTGGCCCCTCTGAGGAGTCCTGGGTCATGCTTAGCAACCTCTCTTTACCCTTTTTGTATTTTTGTTGCCTGGCTTTGATGCGATCCATTCTAGCAAAAGAAAGAATCTTATTAGATTCACGTCTTCACCCTTTTTGACCCACCCTGAAAAACAAGTGTTAAACACATCCATACACACACACACACTCCAACATTTCTAAAAGAAATGTCCATTCCACTTTGTCCTTAATCCTGCCCTTAAACATAAGGAGTTAAATGGCTCTGAAGGGGCTGGCTGGAAAGGTCAAGCCTAGACATTCACTCACTGGTCGGTGAGAGCTGGGTTGCCTGCTATCACATGACTGTTTTACCTACTCGCCCTCAAATATCTTATTATCATTTAAAAATTAAAGAGTTGCTGTCAGGAGCTACAACACAGCAAATGAAGCTCTGAGAAAAAAGGACTTCTGCCTAATGCAGTGGTTTTCCTGAAACTTGCCACTCTGAACCAGGGATGTGGCTGTTCCTGCAGTATTTGTGCTACATCTTCATCCCTTAAGCTCTCATTTGTTACACATATCAGGAAATACAGAAGACTTAAACTGGTTCAGTTTTGTCCAGATGTAGGCAAGCCTTCAATTCTCCTTCTTGCAATCCTGTAAAGTTAGCCCAGTCTGGTCTTTTAAGACTTCTACGTTTCCACAGTTTGAAAAACGTTAGTTAAAAAAAAAATTAAATCAACAGGGATAAGTTCTTTCAAGGCAACTGGATTAGAAACAAATGATTCACTAATTTGAGTGATCAAAATGCGCATAAATACTTTTATTAATCTGTCCATTTGTTAGGGAAGAACCACCCACTAGAGAGGGAAAAACTCTTTCATCTGAGCTAGTTGCTATTATTCAGTAAATTAGATTTCTTTCCCTAACTTCATCTACTGCTGAGTTACGCTATGTCAGTCAGGACAACTTGGTTGTTCAAAACTTCTGGCCGTGCTGACGGTTCTCTTCATCCTAACCAGCCTAAACTGTATGAAGTACTGATGCACATTATTGAATGAAATAAAACAAGCACCCTCTATTGTTGAAGTCAGACATCCTGCAAATATAAACAAGTAACTTTTAGAGAAACATAGATTAGCTTTGGCGTTATTGCAAGCAGTATCATCTCCTTGATCTTAAACTCTGCAGAATTAACAGAAAAGAATGATGTCCAGGACAGGCGCGTTCTGTCAATTGGGATAAGATTGATTCAACTGCAGGGCAGTGCCAGCCATAGCCCAATACGTTATCTGGTGGGAAACCCCAGGCATGCAGGTAGGGAGCACAGTCCCTGCAGCCTTCTAATGCTTCTTCAGTTATGCAGGTGTGGAAGAAGCTGTCAGGAGTGGGCTTTGACACCTGGTTAGGAACCAGTTACAGCTCTTCATGCATGGTGGTGGGAGAGCTTTGAAAGCTTTTTGCAGTTATAAAAGAAGCATGCTGGCTGCACCCAACAGAAAGCAGAGTGGCTTACTGGCTGTATAAAGAGAAAGGGTCTCCAGGCCAGTTGAGCTGAATGCAAATATTTTCAGTGAAAGTAAACATATGTATTTTACACTCAAACAATAGGGGGGGAACCACAAATGAAACAGAAGCAACAGGGATCCAGCAAATTTTACCAAGAATACAGCTATACAGAACAAAATCCTAATAATGGTAAAGTCAATGAGAATATTGTCAACCATTGCAGCAGGGCCAGGATGTTACTCAGCTTCCTTAGCACATAGTGATTT
Source organism: Ciconia boyciana (assembly GCF_034638445.1). Classification (NCBI taxonomy): domain Eukaryota; kingdom Metazoa; phylum Chordata; class Aves; order Ciconiiformes; family Ciconiidae; genus Ciconia; species Ciconia boyciana. The sequence goes on from NC_132935.1 coordinate 57,651,069, forward strand.
CAGGCTGTTTAGGTGGCTCTTAACTACAGCTTTCCTAACTAGGCCCCTTGCTGTTCCAATTTCTGTTTTGGTTTTTTTAAACCCAGTTCCTGTGTCTCAGTCTCCTATTTTCTAACCATCTAGGCTTGCACCTTCAAGTGAGACAGGGTTAATGTGGCACTTCTGATTAGTAATCTGCCTACCCTTTTCATGAGTTTCATAGGGGATTTGCATTTGACTGTCCTACTCTTCTGAGAGATGGGGAGAGACAAATTGAGAGAACAGCAGGGTAATTAGTGGACAGAAACAAAGCGGAAAAAAGACAGATTTTTTCCCCATATTTCATCTGCATTGCATGCATTCATGCTCCACAAAATAGGATAACCTGAGACTACAATTGAGCTGGACCTCTAACAGAGAAAAAACATAGCACAGATACAGATCATCTCTTTAAGAGAAGATTATATGGTCATGTTGCTATGATACTCAGGTGTGGAACAGTTAAAAGCTGATCTTCTTAATCTGTCATCATTGGATTTCTAAGGCTTAGAAGAACCTTCAGAATAAGCAGGAGGGTTCACATCTTCTCTCTTGATTTATAGGAAACATCTGTTTCCATTACAATTTCAGGCTTACCGAGGAGCAGGTAAGTCAGTACATTCCACTCTGATTCTTTATGTTAACCTCTAAACCTTTGGTCCTAGAAATGCAATTCTACATTTAAATGAAAGTTTAGATTCTGCAGTATGTTGTCTTTTTGGAAAAGATGACTCTAAAACTACATAATATTGGAATACCTAAGATCTCTGAATGCCCGGAGAGTAATTTCTGTAATTGCAAAATCATACTTCAAAACCTAACCAGCATTTCTATAAAAGCAGGTGCTAGATAAATACCAATCAGTGAAATACATGCATGTGTATGTGTGTGTATATATAGTAAAAATATACATTAAATACATACTGTCTTTTCAGTTGATCCATTGATTTTTTTTCCTCTTCAATTCTTGCCTTTACAGCCTTGACAATTGTAGCTTGGAAAAGCTCAGCACCCCTACAGCAGAAATGGGGGCAGAAGAAAGGAAAAAAGGAGAGGAAATATTAAATGTTTCTAAGTTTCCCTTATGCCAGCTAATCATAGAGAACTCTGTGTTCCTTCTGTACATGACCTCATCTGCATAAAACAAAACTAATCCAAGGCCTGAAAGAAATAATCAGTTACTCCAGAATACTAATCTGTTTCCAGTCAATCATTTCAAGATCTGGGGCCAAATGTTGTGATCCCTACTCAGCCTCTAAGTTTCTCTAGCAGCTGTTCAAGGAATTCAATTTCTAGTCCTCAAGAACAGAACACAAGTGGGTTCAAGGCAAAGTTAGGACTTCTTGCACATCTCCAGGATTTGGTCTTCATAGTCATTTCAGCGTTATAAACACCTTGTCCCTCTGCCTCAGGCCCCTGGAAGTTGTAAGCAAAGTCCAGCTTTATCCAGGGCCATGATGAGTGTAGCTTCAGCTTCACTTTTACCCTCTGAACACTACAGTGCTTTCAATCTGATGACACAAATCGTTGAGCAATTTTCTGGTGTGCCAAAAGAATATGGCTTCTAACTCCATTTCATTAGAAATGTAACTGACTCATTGATTTGGATGTCCAGATCACATGTCTTGGCCATTCTTCATTATTCACTCATTAGCTCTTGAAGACTCTCAAAGAGCCTCAGTCTCTCTCAAAGAAGTAGCATAAAGTCTTTCTTTTGTCAGGAATTCAGTAAGAACAGCTATATAGTTTCAGAAGTCCACTTCTAATTAATTTTTCAACCACGTTTTCTGTGAGATTAATGATTCTTCCATGTAATATGCAGGATAACCACAACTACATTTTTTCAAAGGAATACAATCAAGACTGGCAATCATTACTGTCCCGAAGTATGGTAAAGTACAACAAAGAAGGACATGTTCTCCTTAGCAACTTGATCGCTCCTAAATTCTTATGGGCTATTGAAAACTGTCACTGGATCCTCATTGCTATTGTTTGAATCACAATTTAATCTTATTTACGTGAGGAATTTGTATTTCACAATATTAACTTTAATTAGAAGACAGGCTCAGACCATGCTGTCTGAATCCAAACCTGAACTTCTCCATTGTCCACATAAATTCAAATCTTTGATTTTAGTAAGGCAAGCAGATAGCTAAAAAAAATAATTATATCACTATATTTATATTACCCTCCTTCCTGTAATATCTCAGCACTTCCTGATCATTAAAACATTTATCTTTAAAAAGCTCCTTACACAGGCCAGTATGTCTCAACTGCTGCTACTGGAGAACTCGAGCCTGGGTAGGTTCGGTAACTTACCAAAAGACACAAAGCTGGAAGTAGGAACCAAACAAGTTTCTTTCAACCCAGCCCAGTGCCATTTACATGAGCCTGCTCCTTCCTTCTGGATGCAAAATTTCCAATTTAGCAGGCATTTTGATACTCATGATTTTGCTTTGTGCTATTTTCCCTGTGAACACAGCGTACAAAAATGCTACAAAAAGGCAATATCTGGCAAACTTGGGCGTCAGCAGTGAAATTCACTCCAGAGCAAAAGTCTGAGAGAGGCAATATGGGATGGAGGTATAGATCTTTTGGTAGCCCTGTTTACAGTAGTGAATTTTGTTCAGTATGGGCAGCTAAACATGCCCCCTTTTTAAAGTAATCCCTGGAAGGGGGAAGAAGAGGAACATAAAAAATACTTCCTTTCAGGACACGCAAACCAAATTTTGCCCTCAAACACAGACAAAAATCAATGTCCCTATGTTTTTCAGGGAAAAAATATTCCACAATATTTAATCCAATATTGACAAAAGTAATTCCTTAGGAATCTTACTGAAATTAAAACCAGAATTTCACTCCTGATCTGCCTTCCTATTAAAAAACAGAAGAACAGTTGTGCTAGTGATAGCTATGAGTGGATGCTTGTGGGAAAGTATAAGAAGTAACAGGCCCAAAGAGGGGGATACTTTCTTGCCACAGCTAGTCAGTGTCCAGTGATGTCACACTTCCTGAGTGTCTTCCCGATGGTCTTCCCGAGCCAGATGTCATAACTTTCCTGTATTTTTCCTCATATGACATTTTTGGAGTTGTGCTTTCTAAGGACCATTGTCTCAAACAGGCTCTGATAGCAGCCTCTTTCCAAGGCTTAGAAACTCTGGCATTCACTCTCACACATATTGATGTTGAGAGAATGCTGCCAACACACATCAACTTTCACAGCTTTTAATAAAGGCTATGAGAGCAGCAGATGGTGTTTGGTAGGAAAGATGGCTTAATTTCTGTCAGATTCTCAATTAATTTGTTTCTTCATGTGTGCTTTGTCAGAGTTGGGTTTGCAATTATGAATTTAGCATGGATTGTTTAAACCAATGTTAAATACCAGGACTCTTTTGGTACTACCTATCATAAACAAATAAGTCCCGTAGCCATGAGAGGCTTGAGCTGTTTTATTTAATTTTTTAAAACTTTATGTTACCTTGATGCTAGGATCTGAGAAGCTTTTATATCTGCAACCACATGCAGGAAGTAGTAACTCATGAAGACTCTTCTTTGCAGCAGCAGGAAAGCAAAACATATACTGTCCCAGATGATTCCTGCTTCTCCACTGGGCAGTTTACAATCCAGATTGTTGGTTGCTGGAAAAAGACACCATCAGCATAAGGACTGTTGTATGAAGTATTCTTTTATAATGTTTAATCAATTAAATAATAAACCTTTACAATTATTTGAATTGAGGTCCTTTAATTAGATTTTTCTTAAGAAAACTGACATGCATTTCCATTTGAAGTACACCATTTCTTTTACAGCTAACTGAAAAGCTTCCAACAATGTGATATCCTACAAAAATTCAGAATTCATCAAAAGTGAAACATTTGCAAACAAATTCATCCTAGCCTAATAAGTACTTTAAAACAAAGATTGGGAAAAAAGTATTTTTTGTTAGCCTGAAATATTTGATTTCAGTATTTTCTAAAATGGCATGTTTCAATTTTTTTTCATTTCAAAGTGACTTTTTGTCTCATTTTTCTATTAAGAACACTATCATCATGAGAAAGAAGTGTTTTATTTTTGTCAAAATAATTTTTTGACTGCCACTACCTAATATTTTTTTTTCTCTCCACAACTCAGTTCAATGTTTCTTTCCATTGCATAAGAGAAAAAATATTTGAAACCACAAAACTGCTTCCTTTGGGGTAGGAGGAGACAGGCAGAGAGGAAATCCCATTCCTCCTACCTCTAGATTTTGGCTTGGGCTATTTCTTTCTCTCTTTCTTTCTTTATTCTCTAAAACACAGTTCTCTTGGGGATATTAAAAAATTAAAACTGGGTTTTGTGGAGCTAGACTATAAACTAAATGGCCTATGCTGTCCTATAGAAGGGAGTAGAAGGACTCAAGGGACAGACTCTGGCTTGAAGCTGGATTTACAATCAAGCAAGCCAGTCTAATAGGTCTGGAAGGTCAAGCTCCAAGAGCTTCAAAGCCTGCTGTGCCCATCCCCTGGGGAGCCAGAAACCTGTGTCTAAGTTTCTGTTGCTGCTCAGAAAGTTTTGGATAATACAAGAACTACTGGGCACCATTTATCTTGTGAACTTGCATCTTCCCATTTCCTTTCTTTTCCCCTACTCCCCACTTATCTATTAGGATCAGACATGAAGACAGGAATTCAGAACTTTGCTGCAGACTCACTAGGATGAAACAGTTCTCTAAATTCAGAAAAAAACACTGAAAAAAATCAGGTATTTTCAAACCATCAATCCAGGGTGTCAGGACAAAGTGGAGCTAAATTAATAGCTCACGAGAGAGGAAGTGTCCTGCTCTCCATACTTCATTCCTCCCTTCTCTCACCTCCATCCACATACATTATCCATTCCCTCCCTGTTATCACCACAAACATGAGAATAATCATAAAAAAAAAATGCCTAAATTCACTACGCCTGCAAAAATTTACCACTTTTATGCTGGCTTAGCCTCTTGCCATTTCAGTGAGCTGAACTAGTTCACCCTTTGAGCAACTGAACGTAAGGCCTGGCACACAGGGAGGAGTGGGAGTCTGCAGCGGGGAAAAGGTGCCCTCTCCTTGCAGTGATGGTGCAAGGAGAAACTAGCTAGTGATTTTAGCTCGAGTTGTACAGTGAAACCATACATACCCTCAAGTATCACATCCCCTGCACATACAGGGAAACTGTGTTACGCGCCGGTATCACCAAATTGTTAATTTACAGCAAATTCTGGTTATGGGTATGTGTGGGGGGGTGTTCATAGCTCTCTCAGTATGTGTATCTCCTTTGGTTCTATGAAATATTTTCAACATTCTTTCTTGCTAGTCAATATGGGACCAAGCTGTATCAACTGAACTTGCAGGTATGATATTTTCACAAAGTAATATGTCAGGAGGGGGCACAACTTAAATATGGCAGAAGGTTTTGAAGTGATTCTTTATTTATAGAAAATTATGAAGAAAAATGAGCTATACTTACGAATACGGTAGCCTTTAACTGTACAAGCCAGGCTAAATGCCTGAATCAACCAGCAACTATTCTTAATTAATGATTCAATGTAGCCACATGCTCCTATCTGGAAAGTAAAAGAACAGTTTCATATGACAAAACATAGCAGAAATAAAGATAAGAAAAGTATTGCACCTCTTTACATTACATGAGAATATCATGACTGCCATTGGCTGTCTTATATCTCATTAGTAAAACAGAGATTAGAAGAAAGGGTGTCTTTACCAGTGACACACATCACTTTTAAATAGCAAGGATTTTTTCTTTTGATTATCAGTGAGATGGGAGATATGTGGGGTTTGCTTGTGTTTTTGCAGAGCAAGTGATACGTCTGGCATGTGATGCAATGCAACAGCTAAGCAACTTTTATAAATCACTGACTTAATCTTGCAAACATACATGGACAAGCTTAACACACGCGTAGCTCCACTGAATTCCCAAGCATAAAATGAAGCACATATGTAAGCATTTATAACATTTGCAAATTCAAACCACCCATAAATCAATTTTATTTCAGTACAGTGACTTATATAAATGTAAAAAGAAAAATGTCTGCTCTTTTCAGTCCAGCACTAAAAATGTTCAAAGCTAAAAAGCAATTGCCAGGAATAAATCTAAATTTATCTTTAAAAAACATTTAAATTACTGGCTTGTCTCAATCACCTATCAGTGCCACTGCAAGAATCCACCCTAAAGAGTTAAGTAATGTAAGAAAAGCCTTGGATATTTTATAGTTAATATTTAAGTAATCATCATATTTAATATTATGTCATCATATTTAATATTATGACATTTAATTATCAAATATATCTGTTTTCACCTGAATTTCACACTAGTTCTAAAGGAAATGGGAATGAAGTTTGTAATTTTGTAGTCAACTTCACTAATTACATTACAGCACACGACAACGGCATCTAGTACTAGTCTTGAAAATTCTAGTTTTAAATAAAAGGGTTAATTAAATGTGCACTATTTATCGACAGTGTGACTAATCTTGCACTTACTCATTTCTCACTCCACTGAGATTTTCACAAGAATTCTAAGGAGAGACTTTACTAGGCAAAGAAACCAGAACCTGGCCCTTTGAAAATAGCTTGTGAGCTTTCACAGAGCCTGACTGAATACAAGGGTGCACATTTTCCTATAATGTATATGCAATACCATTCCCTGGATATGCACTTGCAGTTTCTGAATTAAAATGGAGCCTGCTTTGTGCTTGCAGAAGGCTGTGGTCCTGAAAAAGGATTTTTAATGATCACTCAACGCACTGTGCACACTTCCAATGAAACCACGAAAGTGCTCAGGGCAGAGGAAAGGCAGCAGCTACTTACCGAAAGGATGTTCTTCATTGTGATCACAAAGACGTTGTAGGCAATCAGCCAGTCCCAGTAACGCAGAATGCTCCTGATGGGCTTCAGCAACAGATCTCCACCAAAGAGAAGGAAATAAAAGCAGGCTACCAAGTAGCCCATGCAGAATATGCTGATCCTTGTGGTTCCCGTTATGAAGATTATAGTAAGCACAAACCAGAAGAGGTAACTAAATATTATCACCTTATACATGTCTAAGTAGGACCTGGAAGTAAAAGAAGGAGGAAAAGTTACCATTTTCTGAGGGCAATGCTACCTTTCCTCTAGCTGTGCTACTGGCCGACACTTATGCCTAAGGTCTGCTGAGCGTTCTTATCCCACTTCAGCATTCGGGCACCTGCTTAAGACTAACACCAAGGTCAGTGGGTCTGCCTGGCTCATGTGCTCAATTCTAGCTCATTCATGTGCATAAGCATCTCGCTACACCCTGTCAGGGCACTTTGCATCACGCAGGATCAAGCCTTGTATCATGAAAGGGGGAAAAACGTGTTCTCACCAAAGTTCATGACAGAGTGAATTATCTGGCAATGCTACATATGAAATTTAAAAGCTATCTGAGATCATTTTTTAAGAAGTCTGAGCAATACTATAGCAAATCTATCTTCAAAAGCCAGCTACAATACTCCACTGCAAACAATTCTGTATTTGTTGATGACTACTAGGGAATTCAGTCTGGTTAAAAGCCTAGTTTTCAAAGACAGCTGCTAAAAATAGCTTTCTCCAGTGGAGATCAACTGTAAAAGTTTTGAGGGGTAAAAGGTTTCTACAGAACGTAAATGTGATAGAATTTACTGAAACGTTTGCCAGGAAGCTACGAGACAGAGCTATCTGAAATCAGCCTGGCCCACAGTGGGAAAGAGTGAGAAACAATTTGGTATTTTCAGATTCCTTAAAATCTTAATATTGACTCAGTGAGCTTTGAAATAAGAATATCTGCCAAAGGCAATACTGAATACTACATATAGCTAAATACTGCAAAACCAACTAATTCTTAGTTTCCCCCCATTTAGTGTTTTCATTCCAGATGTAACTGTGTTTTCAGGGTCTGTTCACCCAGGCTGTGAAACTAGATTTCTCAGGAAACTAGGCAGAGAGACAGCACTATAGGAGTACATATATACCTAAGCCAAACCGTGTAAGGAGTAAATGAACTAAATGCACTGTATGAAGCCACATAAAAAGGCCCCTGCTGCTTGATGTTCTCAGGCTCAGAACTTTCTAGGAGTATGTATTTATAGTCCTACATTTATAGGCCTGTATTATACATTTCATTTGCTGAAGCCAACCAGAGAGGCATTTAACGAAAGGTGATGAGAAAGCCCCTGTATGTTTATTTCCCACAAACATTTAAGAAATTTGTGAACTACTGCCTGCAAAATCTAAAAATGTCATGACTTTAGAGATGCTACTGGGTTTTGGGTGATAAAACGTTAACAAAGAATCTATACACACTGGCAAAATAAAGAAGCAGAAGACAGCAGTTGAAGAGGTCTTCACTAACTAACTATGCACTGGAAATGGTGCTCTCACTGTTTCTCCAGAAAAAAGGAATATTTAGTGTAGCTTTAATAATAACTATTGATGTGTGGGATGGCTAGGAAGAGATCACCTTCCTGATACTGCTGTAACAATTGCAATATTTCAAAAACCTTGCCCTCTGCTACCAACAAAATGCATCAGCATGTTTTGAGAAAAGCCCAAAATGGAACTGAATTGATCAAACAAACAAGAATATCTTAATACTCTTCAATAAAAATGGACTTTAACTCTTAAAGACAACTGGACCTGGCTGGATCCAAACTTTCCAACATATAAACATGGCATTTGGTTGAGTCACAGTCCAACAGCAGATAGCACTCTCAGATTAAGACTTCCAGAAATTAGAGAGAATATAAAAAGGAAGAGAATAATTTAGCTATTTTTTCACTATAATGTTAACCATCTGCTACATTTTAGCAGTCATCTAAAATATTTAATACAATTGTTCTTCTCATTTTCAAAATATAAGTTAAATATAATAGCTTTGGACATCTTTAAAGCAAACAAACAACAAAACAGGATGTAAAGAAAAGCTTCTCAAAAGGCAGGAGGCAATACAACTGTCTCAAGTGGCAAATTATGTCGTTCTTAGAGACGGAAATCTTTCTGATTTTTAAAAATATGCAATTACAAGCAAGCCCAACCACAAAAACGGCTCCCAGGAATTCACCTTGAAGTGGACATCTTACAAAATGGTGTTTGAACAAGTCATCCAGGACACACCTAACAATGAATATCACCAACCATCCCAGGTACCTCTGTGCTGGCCCAAGAACAAAGCCACACTGAACACAATGGACAGAAATACACTTGAGTAGTCTCAGGTAGATAAAAATATTCCTGAAACCACACTTCTTTCAGCTGCAATATGCCAAAACTCCTTGTCTGTTACAGTATGGAGTCACATATCCCCCTAATTTTCATTAATTGTTTATAATGATATAGGTAGGTCAAGTGCTGTAAGAGCAGGAACGAAGACCTGTCTTGGAGGGCAGAGTCCTCAATATATTGCCTCTCAAATCACTTGATACATTCTCAGATGCAAAACTTTAAATTCTGCCTCAAACCCCAAGAAGTTAGGAAGTGAGGAGTTTCAGTTCCTTGTTCTGGAGATTATAATGCAACAGTGGGAGGCTGAAGCACAAAGCCACCCCAACAGCTAAAAAGACCCTACACAAACCCAAAAGGTCAGTAAGGGTGCTTACCCTTACTGTTTGAAAACTTCTTCATAGACAGCAGAAAATGCTTAGTATTAGATAGCATATACCCTAATTTTATGTTTTCACTGCAGACCACACAGATCATTAGTTTAATGCCATGTAAACCTTCCAAACCTCATCTTCTAACTGGTCTTTAAATGCATATCCAGTAACAGAGATGAGAGGCCACCCTCAGGATGTGGTATTTGACAATACACCTAGGAAATCTGAGCAGCTGCTTCCCAAGGGGACAGTCCCACTCCCCTTCATCCCCTCAGCTCTGTGTTCCAGCCCCTTCTTTGGCTTTGGCTCTTTGAATTGGTTTCAAGAAGCAAACTTGCAAAAGCCTATTTATTTTGGGGGGAGGACAGAAGGAAGGGGTACTTTTCTACCCATTCAGCCTATGAACCAACTCACTGCTGGTGTGATGAATGCGAAGGTAGAAGTGTGTAGCTGGAGGCCAGGAATACAGCCACACATCTGAGGAAGATTAGCCACTAGACCAGTGTACCAAGAGCATCAAACTATGGCTTTTGGTAGCATGATAACCTCTGAATGAGAAATTATACAGAAGAAACCTGAAAGAAGAATGAAAAATAAAATATGCTGATTTGCCTACTGTGTCGTTAGCAGAACCCACTGATACCCTGGATAACATTGTGGAAAAATTTACCGTATCACTTTGCTCAAAACCAAGGAAGACAAAGTCTGAAGTTCATTCCACCCATCCATCAAAGCTATTGTAACCTCAGATGGCTCTCCACATGAAATGATCTGCTTTTCTTTATTAAAGCTCTATTAGCCTTATCATAATTGCTTCAATATTTTATTTCCACAGGAATTAATTTTTAACTGTAATACAATCCAGCCTGTTGCAAAAAGATTGCTCTAGGTGTAGTTGTGTTCCCGGCATGCTTAATGACGTGTTTGGCTGTGGCCAGTCTAGTGTCCGGACCTCTGCCTGCGGGCACCGAGAGGTGCTGATGCTGCAGCCGATAACCTCTTTGGGGAAAGGTGTTTGTCCTCAGCCAGCACTTTGAAGTTTAGGGAAAGAACACACTTCTGCTTACACACTGATGAGACAATATTGTGCTATTGCACTGACTGATACAGCTCAATGCTTCTTCATGCTGGAGGAGCTGCTGTTATGTAGCTTCACTGCCTTCCCTTATCAGCCACCTGTGTTGCTTTGAGTGCGGCTCGCCACCTCCGTATAACCCCAGGGCTCTTCCTGCAGGCCTCTGCCAATGACTACCCTCTCCCTCTCCTCCAGGCATATTATCCCTATATATATGCATTCTGTAAGCTACCTCTACTCCTCAAATTTCTTCTTTCTTTCCCCTCTTCCCAATCTCCTATTCCTAACATTCTTAGCAGCCTGTGTGACCCTGCATCACAGCCCGTTTCCCCTTCTAATCCCAACATTGCTAATTTCTCACCAAGCCTCCATCCCCAAAGCATTTCCCTGTAGCTCCATTTCAGTCTTCAGAAGGCAGCTTCATTGGTTTTCCCTTTGCCAACAGCTACATCGAAGCTTCTGAAAATTAGCTTCTTTGCTTCAACGGACTTCTTCAAATTTAGTGTCGTGGATCCTATAGGTCTTAGTCCCTTCTATTTTCATCAAGACCTCTCCCAGGACTGATATTCTCTTACTCTCACTCTCTTACCAGTGGGGACCTTCCTTCATGATTCTATCTGCTTTAAAAATTCCGAAATCCAAAGTTGCGTTATTTGTTGAGGCTCATTTTATTAGCAACAAAATGTTTATCTGTTTTATACAACAAATATGACAGGAAGCCCATAATGACGATTTGCTACCTTAAGTTAGAAGAAGTGTAGTTCCAAGAAAGGCATTACAGCTGCCTTTGAGAGACTCCACCTGACTCATCTGATGATGGTTCCCAGGGTGCAGGTATTAAAGGGGACAGTTCAATGACTGGCTGTTAATATTGTTTCTGCTCTTAAGAGGAAAAAAGTAGATTACAATCCCAATTTTTTTTCCCTGTCAACGTCTAGGAGAACATCTGAAAACTGCTTGGGAACTGAAACGAGGATTTTCCAGCATTAGAGACTGTGGGAAAAGATTATCCTCAGTGAAGTCACTTTAAATCCTGTTTCATTTTAAAAGTTTCTACTTCTATTCTTCGTTTTTATTTCTGTTTCAAAGGCCTTTGGTTGTGCTCTCCCTTGGGGTCAAGCACATATCCCCTGAGAAATCTGGGGGTGGAAAGACAAGAAAATTTCAGGAAATCTCTTCCTTAGACTGTATTTATCATTGTCGAGCTCAAGTATTTCTCCAGAGAGAAGAAAATTAAGCATTTGGAAAAATGTTCTTTTTCTGCCACTGTTTATATTGCAGTTAAAAGCTTTTTATCCATGCCTACTAGAACAGTGACCAGCTGGCACCTTCTGAAGAGACACATCAGAAAAGGTGCTTCACTCTGTAACCACCACTTCTTTTACATGGCAGTAAATACACATCGGGCTTCTCAGAAAACACATGAATACTAAGCACTAATTTTTTTTATGCTTTGTAATTTATTCATAACCAGGTTGTTTTCACTTATTTGTTTGGCTCTTTCTGACTGACTTCTGGAGAAATGCCATTTTTCATTTCACTTGCTTGGATAAGCTTTGAACCAAGTTATTGTCCATGTTACTAAATATTTAGACCATTCTGAAACTTCTATGGCAAAGTGCAAGAAATGTTCTTAGACAAAGTCCTTTCAGTTCCAAATTGTCTTGGATGGCGGCCAGGTACATACATTTTCTTCTGAGGTATATCTTCGGTGGATTCTCCAGAGCTTGAGAGTCCTTCTTTTTAAAGATTTATAGTCCCTAATAAAAGATTCAGTCACTTTAAGAGACTGTCCAGCCATTCTCTGGTGCTTCTTTGAAGCGAATTAGGCATTTAAGAGTGCATATGTGCAATGTAACATCATCTAAAGCCTGCAAAAATCTGCATTGTAGTGAAAGAATTGAAGGAGATACTCCTTCAGTGCTAAGGGCTCAAAGAAAGGAAAGATACCATCAAGAACACAAGATCCGTTATGCAGTTTGTACTAACGGAAGGTCTGTTTATACCTATATACACTGTTCTACAAGTATATTTCCATTACAGATTCAGGAAGCTAACACTACAAACGGAAAAAAAAGAAGTTACAGCTTACCTGCCCAAGCATCTACAAGAAAGGATATCATAAATAGGAATTTCCTCTGTTCCTGAAATTAATGGGTTTTCTATTCATTTGGATGGATTTTTCAAACAAAAATGTCCCTGTTTTGTTTCTTTCTCTGCCTTGTTATTTTCATTCTACTTCTTATTCACACAACATAAAACTATCATGTGAAACAGTTGCACAGATTTCTGTATTTAGCTGGAACAAGTATAAAGTGATCACAGTTTATTTGTTCAGCTCACCACTACTAATGGGATTATTTGATTTTCTATTTTTTTGTACTGTCCACCAGCAATATTACTTACTGCTTAATACAAGTTGCAAACTCCCAACTAAATGGTTGCATATCATTAATCATCTATACACAGGTCTGTTCTGTCAGCACATGCCAAGCAGTGTGTTTGAATGGATGTGATGCCACCAATGACTTCAAGCTGATGCATATCATGCATATGAATCAAAACACAGAACTTAACCCAAAGGATTGTGGAGAGGCAGCAGGCCAGTTCAGCTTGGACTTTGCTTTCCATTATAAACCTGACTCTGATTCCCATCCAAAATCTTCAAAGAACATCCTCTGTGCTTCAAACTTTTCATGCTTGGCCATTTGGGAGTATCTTCTACAGATGACCAGAAATACCTATCAGATTCCAGGGAACTTTGAAAAGATGCCAAAAGAGGCTGTTTAAAAAGCAGTGATTTTTCTTGCCTCTTTTTCCCTTCTGAAGATAGCCTTAAAACACATTCTCATCATTAATGAGTTTTTTTGACAAGGATTTTTTTTTCTGGACTAAAGAGGGAAAAGTCGATCTTTTCTTTCTGCCAGCAACCATGTCACCAATGATGGTCTTTGCCAGTGACCAATCACATCAGTGTGCCTGATGCAACTGCTGTATTAGCTTATGCTAAGATGGACACCACTGCAGTGGCAAGAAAAAAACTCAGGCAATCCCCCCTACACATTCCTTTCAACCAAAGCCTATTTGGCAGATGTCTTTTGGAAAGCATCCCCAGTTGATGGAACATTTTGAAGAGAGATTATGACTTCTCTCTTTCTGCTTATGTTACTGGATATAGAGCACTGGGTCCACTGTGTAGACTGGAAATACGCAAGGGGGAGAACTGTTCTACCTTCGCCCAGGAGTGATTACAAATCTCTGGACAAATGAGTCGAATGTGTTTCAATGGTCTCCTCTTCAAAGCTATTTCAAGATAGATTTGGCCACCATTTCTAACAGAAACAGCAGGATCAGCTTAAAGATCTTGGGAAGGATTCAAGTGATAGCACTCCTCTGGTAAAAGAAATAAAAGTTTATCAGCAAAAGGGAGATTTTGCTAGATGTTAGTTCAATTTCTTTTAGTTCCTTTTGCACTCAGACATCTGCTGGTAACATGCATTCACAAAACAAACACCTAGTCTGACAAAACACAATAGCTAAGAAATCTTACTCTTCCCATTTATTCTTGTAATACTGCATCAAACTTTCAGAGACAACTTCAATTAAGAGTATGCCCAGCACAACTCAGAAGAGCTGAGCTAATCCGGGTTTGCTGAAATGATCACATAGGAATGGCTCCATTGTTTGAAGATCATCCAGAACAGACTGTCTCAGGGTCTGCACCCTTTTTATATTATTCACCTTCTCAAACAACCTTACATGAATGTTGAGAAACAGGAAGACATGCCAGTTGTCCTTCCAAGACAATTTTAACGTTCTTATGCCTAGATGAAATATCAAAAAGGACAGTCTCTTATATTAGAGTATTATTTTCATTGTACGTAGACAACAATTCAGCAGGACATGACTGACAACTTTGTGGGATTAAACACGTACAGGGGCAAGTTCAGACTACAATGGATTCTTGCTAACATACCTGTGTTTTGGGGAAGCCACCAGAGTGCTGAAGTCCACCATAAACACTGCCCTACAGGGCATTCATGGAGAGAATACACGCTTTCAGGCAAATTTATCACTGAACATCACTCTGGGGAGCACTTAAAACAATCAGCAGTGTTAGGAAGACTTGTTTTCATCTGCCCGTTTCTAAACCAGAAGCTGATTACCCAGAAGCTAACTATCTGCTGTCTCATACAGCAGTAAAAGTTATATTATAAGACGGGAACATATGTGAATATAAATTCCAAGTAAAATTGGAAGCTGTTGGAAGAGTTACTTTACACTGAGGAACTTTACAAAAAGGAAGTGCTGTATTTTCCAAGTGTTTAAGATTCAGTTCTTACCGGCAGTGGATGAAGTCAGGAACAGGATTATGCTGGCTAAAAGATGCTGCGTCAAGATTCATGCAAATTTCCACATTGTCTCCAGCCATGATTCGTACTGCAGCTTTATTTTCATCCTCAAATGTCTGCCTTTGTAAGGATGCACACAGCAGCAACATGAAATCATCTAGGAGAAAGCAGTGGTTGCAAGGAAAAATTCAGTCATTAACTTAGGTGTAGGGAGTGGTGGTGATGTATTATAATGTAGTTACCAGACTGTTTTCCCACACTTTGAACCTCCAAGACTGTGCTATTTTCAATGCATTCAACACCGATTTGAAATTTATTCATATATTTAGCTTTTACCTGTCATCTTCTATGATTTTTATTGAGCAATAACTTAGAAAAGGGGAAATAATTCATACTTTTTGATGTTGCTTCATTAAAAATGGGATACAGAAAAAAAAGATGCAGAAATTACTAATTCTTTGAATTTTTCTACTACATACAAAGCCACACTTAGTATTCAGTCTCTCACAGAATATGTCAGCTTGCTACTGAAGAGTAAATAAAAGGCTGGCTTCAAATTACACTGTGCAGATGTTTTAAGCAAAGGACACGTAAACACTTCACAACTATGTGCTAAAATACTTACAGACAAGAAAGACAGGGTTTGGTCTCACAATGAAGTCTGGAAAGTATAACCACTTTATGATGTTGGAGTTGAAGTTGGCATTACCACTTCTCCATGGATAGTCTGTATGACAAGCACGCAAAAATGCAATCAGTAGTTTATAACAATTACTTCATCCTTTTCTTCTGAATATTTATCAATTTTCCAGCACTTTTCTGTAAAAGCAAGCAGCAGTAATTGTCCATAAAGGATAAGTGTCCTTACCTTTACAAGGAGCAGGTGGGATGCCAATGCAAAGGAAGTACTGGAATGTAATGATGCATGCCAGAAAACAGCAGTATTTCGGCCAGATCTCTGCAATAGCTTTTCTTCTACGTCGATACAATACAGCAATCAGCCAGAAGGCATGAATCATGGCATAAAAATCCATTCGTTGACCAATTACATTCACTGATAGAAGAAAACAGGTCTGGGAAAGAAGTAAAGAAACATAAGCAACATTTGCAACCTGATGGCTACTCAATGCAGCAATGATTAACTATTCTGGATTCTGACAGAATGCTTGGACACATGCTGGGGCTGACTGCAGGAACCCTGTGCAAACCAACATGCTAAAACAGTTTGTATCTCTCCAACAGCAACCTCCCCCACCCCACCCCAACAGCCCAAATTTTTGATACTCTTCTATGAGTTTCAACTATGTGAATACAACACTAAAGCAGGTTTCCATTATGTGATATCTAAAGATACAGAATGGAAAGAGCATTGTCACAGTAGGCTATATGTGAAATGTTTAATTGTTCCCAAGCAAAGTACATATTACACAGCCATAAATTTTGATAGCACTTACAGATGTGAAAAAGAGGAACTATTAAGAATAACAACTAAAGTGCATCCTCATGTGGGAACCAGACAAAAAGAAAAGGGATTTAGACCATACAGCTTCTATTGGCTATAGACAAATCCAGTCAATTGCTGTAAGGCAGCTTTAGTTCTCCATTCTTCTAAAGGCTCTGCATCCCAGAGCATTTCTCTTCTCTGGCTCCACTTAAAGTAGTCCCTTCACTCAGTGCCATGAAGCATGTTTTCAAACCTAGTGAATAATTCATAGTGAATCATTTATTCAGTGCATTTCACTATTTTGATTTTCTTTCTCCTCAGATTAGGATGAGGTTAAATTTATTTCCCCAAAGAAACAGCTTGCTGATTAATTTTAATTTTCACTCATTCTTAATCCTCAGACTGGCTTTGAACAGTTTACTCTGTTTATCAGTAGCAAGGGGTAGTAGTGTTTAATAGATAGGTCAAGAGCATCATTATAATTAGATTTGGGATGCATTAGCCTAGGAGTTTCCTCCTGCAGATAGCCATAGAAATTTGTGAAAAATCACTATTTCTACAAACATTTTTGAAAGTACTTTTCATGTGTCTGTGAACAAGAGATGAAGCTTGGGGTTTTTTTGTGGCACTTGTTCAGCAATAGCTTGTCTTCAAGGCAGGTTCAGTTCTGATGTTTTGCTGCTGGATTGGGTGAAGCAGATAGAAGGAATACATTAGCTGAACCTAAACCCCAGCAGTCTGGGACACTGCTGCTGGCAAACAGACAAGCAGATCTTCTACTAAGACACCTACCACATATTTAGGATACATCATGTATCTTCAGAAAAATCCCTTCACTCCTTTGTACCTGCCTCTCCTAATTCTCTGTGTGATTCCTGTCTACTGAAAAGTTCTTTGGAGGAAGAACTTCGTCTTACACTAGTGGCACAAAGCAGCAATAACCTTCACTGGAGCTCTTGCTCCTGCAGATTGCTAACAGCTATAGTAACAACAATAAAAAAGGATGCATTTGTGCAGTCAGAGGCAAAAAAAGCTTAGAAATGTTTAGAGACAATGGCCTGCTAGCCCCTGCTTTCCTCTTCTGCTCTGCAGTCCCTGGTTCCCTCTGTGCATGTGTGCATGTGTATGCCTCAATTCTGTCCCTTGTCCCATCTCTTATCCCTTTTGTTGAGTTATAAATAAGACATACAAAGAAAAGCAAGAGGAAAACCACTACTAGCAGATAGATAGCAACTGTGGCAAGGTCTAACATGAGTGATGACTACGAAGCATCCAGCTGTCAAACATAGTTCAAGCTAGTATTCAAAAATAACACAATCTAAAGGTTTGGATGATAGTCTCAGGAAAATTAATATATAGTGATTTACCTCCAAACCAAACTTGTAGAAGAAGTAGTTTATGAAATACTTGACACAGTTTACCAGTCCATCATCCAGATGTGCTCTTGTAATATCATGGAAAATGGTTTTAGTCACAGGTGCGGTAAGGTTATTTCGACATCTGTAGTACTCTTGATGACGGTAGATTGTAACTTCAAAAGCCAGAATAGCCAGCATCAGTAAGTTATTCTACAGGAGACACAATCAGAAGAATATTAAATAAAAATCAAAACCACAAGAAGCTATAAAATTTTCTGATAAGCATAAACCCATGAATACTCAAATGGATGTTACCACTGAGTGCTTCCACACTCCAGGATGCACTGGCACCTATTCCCAGCTACTATCATTGAAACAAAGTAAGGTTCCTACCACTTCTTTGATTTTGATGAAACACACTGGCATGCAGAAGATACATTTAAAGACATTTATTAAAATATACTATCTTGAACACTAGTTGTGGAAAGGAAGGGGAGGGAAAATGCACTGACCCATCCATATGCCCTCCCATGTTTCATAGCTTCTCTTAAGATATTATGCTTTGCTTTGCAGGAGATAGAGGATACAAGCATACACAGGGGTACAAGCCATCTGCAGGGGTTCAGCTGGCAAGCACTAATTTTCTAAAACTGCAAGGATGCTGGGTAGTGCAAATATATCCTGGATACTCTTTTAAATGAACAGTCTATCTGCCAGTCTTCACTCAGGCACAGCTCCTTCTGTCCCAAAGCCAGATTGACTGGGATGCAGTCTTGAGAGGCTCTGAAGTGAGTTTTTTTCTCTCAGGAGGGAGATCTGCCCTGTGCTCAATGGAAGAGAGGTGTTAACCAACTCCAAAAGTTGGTTAAAAAGACCAGCTCAAAGAAAGTCCCTCAAGGAAGTCATAACTGAAGCCAAAGAGGCAATCTCTAGATCTCTGTTCACTGAGAAATATTTGGGACAAGAATGTCCTTAGACAGGTGCCACTGGGTTTTTTTGGTTTGGGTTTTGGGTTTTTTTTTGACAAGAAGTTATTTTTGCTTGCTGTCCCTGGGCTTCCTATTCTTGTTGGGGAGATCTTTACATAATCCATCATAGACAGGCTCCTCACTTCAACACTGCAGACATTTTGAATGTCTGTTATTAAAGGGGCATAACAGAAATACACCAAGACTTGAAGCTTGGGACCTTCAGGACTAGCACTGAACTGAATTCCTCTATGTAGAGGAGACATTTTATTTTCTAACTCAATTAAAAACCTTCTAGAATAATTTCTAGTCCCAAAGTATTATCTATTGATAGCTCTAAAGCTCCTAGCATCAAGCCAGACACCACTAGGCAACTTCACTCTCTATGCAGAACTCTTGGGTCAGTAATTGCTCTTCCTCACATATATTCTTAACTATAGGAGGTGCATGGCTAAGGGAGTGAGCGGCAGAGGCACTACCAGGGCCTGATATGTTGACCACCAGAGCTTGGCAGGTCTTCCCTACACAAACAACGCACACAGAGTTAAGCTCTCAGGGAAGAAATGAGGAATAAATCTAGTTAGATCAAAACTTGCTGTTGTTCAGTCAACAAATTTCTGACAACCTTAAACTGTGTATACAAAATTTCAGAGATTCTTTAAATTAAGAAGAGACATGCAAGGTTTCCCCAGGGAGTTGGCACATTTTTATTGTAAGTAGGGTTTTTTAATCAAGACAGGAATAATAAAATATTGCTCACAGGCATCAACCAAAACCAGAAAAACAAAAGACATCCACTTACTAGTGTCTGAATGAATTATTCCCTTAACTCATTATATTTTCTAAGCTGTGGCTAAGGAATAAGCACTTAAAAAAATTAACTGCTTATAGCATATACTGTAATTTAAGGCAATTACTCCAATTAGACCCATCCATCCTTTGGTACCTGAAAGCTATGTACCTCTTAATTACTTCGAGTTCTTAAATATCACTTTTCTTAGAGTGCTTTTAACAGATGGTAGAGTCAGAAAGCCATACTTCTACATGCAGATTATCTTAATTGGCACTGAATCCCTTCTGGAAATATCCTGTGTAACAGATATGGCTTTCTGCTGTCTCTTCCCCTCTATACTTCCCTATTATCAATGGCTTGCATTACATTTTTTGTGTGTGGCAGATTATTTATTTCAAAGGCATTGCTAATTTCAACACAAATAAGAAAATATCTCAATACAGATAATGAAAGAAGTTACCCTTAAGTACACAAGCAGGGGATAAGACTTCCTCAATCCAACCCACTCTGCAGGATCAACTGGCCCACTGTAGAGGACTGAGGTTTTGAGTTCTTCTAAATTGACCTTAGTTTCATTCTCTCCTGGCTAAAAAGAAAATGCAACAGTTTATAAAAAATGAGTTTAAGGCTGCTTGGGGAGGGAATTATAATCAACAATAATACATCAGGTGAACTGTAGTTTTCAGTACTTGATATGCTTCCTTTTGCTCTTCTTCATCAAAGAAGGCAGCAGTCAAACCTTTTTAATATGCACTTGTACTCACCAATGTACAGTTACTGGAAAAAGTGCTGGGATCAATAGATGTGAGCTGGTACAACATTTTGCAGACAATAATCACACATGTCCAAACAGTGCAGATACTTGATGCCAATGGGCGAAACTGAGCATATGGCAAAGCAAGAGCCCAGGCAATTAAAAACACAAAGTTAAACAGAGACACCTGAAAACACAAAAACAGGATGGAAATTACATGGAGTAACAAGAGAACTGAGAAAGTCTGACCTTTTCCATAGTAATTAAAAAAAATCATTCAAAAGAAAGGGACATAGAGAAACTGTGAGAAAAATACTAAAAAAAAACCCAACACATTTACAACACTATTCACAGTAACACAGACACAAAGTGATAAGTGAAGAAGGGAAAACTTAATAGTCGGTTTAGGAAGAACGTTATGTCCTACATAGTATTAATATTGTTAGACCCACAAAGCTGCATACCCACCCTACAAACAACAGACGTGAAATATGAGGAACCACATGTTCGTTCTGCTGCTTTAGTACACATGAAACAAAAAAGAGACGATACAGATCCAAGTGCCTGTGGAAGCCACCTTCATCCTCTTGACCTTCCCCCCCCTCAAAGATGTGAGAAAAAGGCTTTTTTATTTTGCTTTTTAGTGACTCTTGTCCTACTACCCTGTCCAAGGAATGGCTGTTTCAGGTAAAGAACTCACACTGCCCACACCAAAGGCACAGCTAAAGGTGTTGCTCCCTTTTGTTTTAGGTGTAGTTCTACGTTCCTTTTTCTTCAGCACCAGACCCAGTTTAAGTAATTTTCCTAGATGTTCCTTCCCAATTCCTTTCTACACCCTCCATCCCTGGATGATGCCCACAGCCTGCTTGAGCAGGGGAGGGATTACATCTCTTCAGTCCAAAGAATTAGACTAACAAAACCTTAATATCTGGAGAAAAGGGGAGGGCTGAGAATATCTAGGCAGATAGAATAACGCTGTGGAAGAAGATGTCAAGACAGGTCCCCAGCAGCTGACAAGCCCAGTTGGATCCCACAATTTCAGTGAGGTCTGATATGAGCAAGGTATCTCCCTACGCTTGGGTGTGCCACTGCCCAGCAGATGCTGACAAGCCTCCACCATGGGTAAGATTTTGATAGTGTGTGTTTACTTGCCTCTTTCACTGTGACCCAGATGATGTAAGAGGAAACAATTTTGATGATGTGCAGCTCCAACAGCCACCACACAAAGACTTGCATCTTATGAAAATACTCCAGGAATTTCAAAAACAGCACTGTAAGGCGGTCGATCACCAGATGCCACTTGTTCCTTAAGTCTGCAGACACATTCAAGCAGAACCATTGGGAGGAGAAAAACAGAAGGTCTCTGTAAAAAGGAATGCTCCACTAGACAACAGGAACCTTTCTACTTCTTTTCTTCTAGGCCTTAGAGTAAAACATGAAGGAGGTTAAAGGTATGGCTCAGTGGTTAACTAAGAGAAAATGGGGTTGAGGCCCACTCAGCTGTGGTGCTCTCCCTTCTGAATCACTTTCACTGAAAGGAGTCCCCACTTCAAAAGTGGTGGTGGTGGCTTGCCTTGCCAATTCTGCTTTTATTCCTCTCTAGCAGAGCCCTTCTTGGGCTCCATTTTCCTCCAGTATATTTGGAACTAAGCTTAGGGATCCCACCCAGGAACTAGATCTGGGATGCTGCAGCCCTCGCCCTTGTCCAGCTCAGAAAGAACAGGATTTTGTTTGATGTTTGGAAGCTATGGACCCAGTCTGTTTTCAGAAAGCACAGACTATTACTATTCAGAAAGCTTATCTCCAACCTGGAAGAGATCCATGCACACTAGGAGTAGGATTCTTGTCATATGGGTTTAGACATCTATACTAGAGATGTCTTCATATGTCAGAGCCATCTAAACTGCCTTGCAAACAGCAAACCCTCCTAGAGTGTGATTTGTGCCATCCAAGGACAGACATCTAAAACAGGCAAGGCAAACTGCAGTCCAGTTGAATATTTCTCTCAGTTGAAAAGGGAGCTTTAGCAAGTTAAGATCCTGAAGCTGGATGAACATATCCCTTCACAGACATTATTTTGCTAAAAAAGCCATCCTCCCAAATAATACCCTGATGAGCAAGCATGTGGCAACATCTATTACATATGAGTATATACGACAATACATAAGCTGAACAGTGCTCTCTAAGTGCCGTCTTTGCTCATGGGCTGGCTATAAAACTGTTTCACCAGGCTCATATATATTTGTATAAAGTCTTCACACTGTATTAGGGGTTTCAGAAGCATTTTGGAGGTTAGGAAAGATTTTGCATGCTGTGAGAACATTCTTACAGTTAACATCAGAGATGGAAACATTTGCAAGTGACACTAAAACATATCACTGTCTAAGCTGTAAAAATGTAAAGGAGTTACCAGCTTCCGTATGTAATTATTTCAGCTTATCTGGTTATTTTATATATAAAAGAAACTAAGATGGTTATTCTGTGCATGTTTGTGTGAAGAACATATGCACACTTGTGTGAAAAAGCAGACTCTTGGAATACCTGACAACCAAATTCCATTTTTTTTCTCTTCTGCCCTTTTTCTCCAACCACAACTTAGAAAATCCTAAGTGCTGAGTGATGTAAATTCCATGAGTACATAATTAAACTTGACAAATTAATCAAGCTATAGAACTCTAATCCTACATGTGTGCTTTTATAGGTGCAATGAGTGTATTTAAGGAAAGTCTTTATTTATGGAATTAGATGTTCTCACTCATTCTTTCATTGCATTTATTTTAATTTGCAGTGTTGCCACCACACAAGGTATATCCAGACAGTGCCAGTTAAGTGGAGCAGGCAGATAAGGTACTGTAGCAAGCTCTGCCTAGCATGTCCAGGCATTACATGCACAGGGGATAAAATACAGGCCTGACCACCTCCATTGAAAAATTGTACATCACTATGTAATAAAGTATGCACATGTGAACATGTTAAAATAATGTTCAAACTCCAGCCACATGGCTAAATAAAAATGATATAACTCTTTGGTAGAAATAAATGCATGAACAACTTAAAGAGGGATCACACATGGCAAGCAGCACCTCATGCTACTGCCAAGCCCCACTTGCTGCGGTGTAGAGAGGGCCCCAGCGAGAAGGCTGCAGCTCCCCACTTCCCTGCTTGCAGGTGTCGCTGCACAGGGTGACCTCCAACAGCTGGCCTCTGTCCCCAAGCCCTTCCAGCATGTAGGGATGGCCAGAGTGCAACAAACTCATCACTCGTCATAGACCGCATGAGAGCTGGCCAAGAAAGGTTTCCATGGCCCTCTGTGAGGGAAGATGTCCCAGCCAGGAAAGGTAAATAGTTTCAGCTCAGCTTCCCTGGGGCAGCTAAGCCAGAGGTACTGCCATTTTGCCTTGACAAAGACCCTGTCCCCATTTATGTGTCACAGTCCTGTGAATAGTGGCATGAGCAACTAAATCTGTGGCAAGGCCATTTCCAAACAATACAGCTTCCTTGGGTGTTAAATGCCCTTCCCCGGTTTTCACTCATGGCTCACATTCCAAACTGAGTTATGGAAATAATTCATGTTAGGAGTTCATCCTAGCAATATCAAGGATGACAACATCAGCCTTACCAGTGTCTGCCCTTAAGCATTTTTGTGTTCATCTGGCATCAGTTACACATTCCATATTCAGAAGTGAAAAATATGACACTAATGTGCACATGAATAATGAAGCAAAGCCATTGGGACTTCTGGAGTGGAGTGCCTTGAAAGCACGCAGTATCAGAGATTAAATATGTATGTGTATTTTCTTTATTATAAAGAGATTTCACTCTAAAGGAGTTCTTAGGATATGGGGTAACCTCCTATTAATCCAACCCAGACCACCTAGAAGAGTTCCCTCCTGAAGAAAGAAGTGGGCTTTTTTTGTTTTCATCCTCTCAGCATCCTACAGAAACAATGATTTTTCCCTAGAAGAGACTGTAGCCTGTTGAATAATTGACAAGTAGCCATCTGCTCAGTTCAGGCTCTTTTGGCAAAGACTGTATGTAAAATTAGAAGGAAAACCTGATGATTGAAGTGAGCAGGGATGACCAAGAATGAACCATCTGTTGCCACTGTTAACTAAGGCTGAGGAAGGCAAAATTTGCAATCTGCAGAGCTTACCTGTAGTTTCTTCTTCCTCTGATTCATTGTCTTCCTCATCATCATCTTCCTTGTCCTCATCTTCCTTTTCTTCTTCTTTTCCTTTTTCGACCCTCCCTTTCCCTCCCTCCCCCTCTGGCTCTTCCATTCTTTTCTCACCAGCCTCTTCCAGCATTTTATCCTCTCCCTTTTCTCTGCTGGCTGCTAAATTCATCATAGTTAAGTCAGGCAGGCTTCCATCTTGGTGCACCAGTCTGTTGGTAAATAGTAGCATGTCAGCAAACTGAGCAGTAATGACATCGTAGTCTTTTTCTTTTTCAAGATGTATAATTAGAAAAAATAAACCGCTCATGGAAAATGCCTTAGAAGCAGAAAAGTTAATGATTCTGGTACTTTCTCCAAACACACACTGCAAATTGAGTTGGAATGTATTAGTAACTACTTCTCACTCAGATACTAATGGTTCGTTAGTAATGAGTGGTATTGACACTTAAACTTGACATTTTCCCCACTGGAGAAAATGGTCAGAGTTTAAGATGTAGAAGCATGAAATGACATTGTTTAAGAGGAAACATTTCATGACTTCATAGGGGACTTACTCATTTTGGTGGTTTGGTATTTTTTTCTTGAGGCTGCTCAAAGTAATTGGAACAGAAAGAAAAAGGGAGATGAGAACAGAGGGGTTACAGAAGAAGGTCATCGACAAATACGTCATGCTACATCACAAGTCATAAAGCATTCTCCTACTCCATCTGCGGAAGCCTTCTGATGCCAAGAGCATGCCATCATGACATTCACAGGGCGATTCTATAAAGAAACAGGGAATTGCAGCACAGATGGAAAGGGGGCAACCTATTTACACCAGTGCTAAACATGGTCAATGCTGTACCATGCTGTCAGTAATGCAGCTGAATCATCACAAGTATCTGACTGATTACTGTCAATGCATTTCCACCTTCTTCCAATTGAAAGATGCAGCTGGGAAGCCAAGGAATTTGCAAGTTTTCTTCCAGCTATAGGTTTGGGAACAAACAAAAGCAAAAATTCCATGGCTGCAGCTTCAGTATATTTCATCACGTCTGTCTTTGATAGTGCCATTCATTCTCTCTCTCTTTTCTACAACTCAGAGAGATCTTTCTTAAATTTCTAACTGTCTCTTACTAAATCTATTAGTGATTCTCAGACTACTGAAACTGGGATACAACTGATTTAACATGGAAATGGTATTTCTCTATTGCCATGGTGCCAATTTGTCTGAGATTTATTCAGTATATATCTTTTCTTTACTGAGAAAAGAGACATTCTCTTATGGCTTCAGATATTTTTTTTTCCCCCAGCTGTGTTGTTGGGACTCACCTCCCGCATTCATAGAAAACCCACTTTTCCTAATTCACTGATCCTATGTGCTTTGCCGAGCACACCGCTTACTGCCATAAATAGTCCCTTTGAATACGACTTCTTGCAATACAGTCTCCCTTTGGCAAGTGCATATCTATATGATCAGGTCACTAAAAGTTTAGTTATGCTATTGAAATTACTACACTCAGCATACTTTCAAGCACCTGTTAGACTGTTCCTGGACTAATGCAAGTAACTTTAATATGCTACAGTACCATCTCAGGGGTTTATTTTTCATGATGTGAAATTCTGGCATATTACCATTTAGACAGGAAATTCTGCCAATTTTAACTAGGATTTTTACAGTTCAAGAAACTAAAAATCTAGATTTAACCTTCTGATCACTAAAAAATAAGACCATAGGCTAAGCAGTTAATGAGAAAGTCAAACAAGCAAAATTATTTTTCGACTATTTGGGAGTTGCAGATTCTTCAAGATGGAAACTTTGCTGGCTCAAATGAGGGAAAAACTACAGAAATTTCACTAAACAATCCTGAAGTAGAAATACCATACCAATTGCCAAAGAGCAGAAAAGGTGGTTTAAAAGTAGAAGTAGAAGTTTAACAAGACAGTCAAGCACCAAATAATCTCACTGAATAAATACATCCATGACAATGATTACTAAAATCTCTCATCATGAATTGGGCGATGAACCCGAGTGTCCAATAATCTGAAAATCTCTTATACTCAACAATATATCAGTAGCTTTGGATACTGAAAATAGGGCTTTTTGTCTGATATACTTTATTTTCATATTTAATATAGCATATATACTAAAAGGATATTCAAATATCTGTAAAATGACTAAAAAATAATATTCCCTAAAATGACATAATCTAACTTTGCATATCTACCTAAAACTCTAACAAAGTACCAACAGGAGGGTCATGTATGAACAAGAGAGAATGAATTTTCAGTTCAGTTCAAATGTTACGGAGATCCCCAGTTACTACAAATCATCAGAGCCCATTTAAAAGGCAATGCCCCATGAAATTAAAGCATCCATACAATCAGATGGGTTTTGCACAGGTGCAATTGCATTGATTTTAATGAGGTATCTTTCCAACTGACTTTTATAATGGAAAAATCTACATTCACACTGGTGTAAATTAAGGGCTTACTGACTTACCTCAGTGTAAACTG
This sequence comes from Ciconia boyciana, assembly GCF_034638445.1. Lineage (NCBI taxonomy): Eukaryota > Metazoa > Chordata > Aves > Ciconiiformes > Ciconiidae > Ciconia > Ciconia boyciana. Next base: position 57,678,126 of record NC_132935.1, read on the forward strand.
GACAGAAACACAGTAACCCTATAGGATTTTGTATGAGAGGACTCATCTTTCTCTTATTCATATAACGCCCATTCGTATCCAGGAGATCCAGAAGGTGATGGGGTTATAAAGATGGGTACATGCAATATATATCTCTGATAAAGCCTCAGTATGAGCTCAGTTTTCAGTATGTCAGTGCTTAGTTCTATTGACATCAGTAGACTTGAGCATGGGACCATGTGCTCAGGAGATCCAAGGCTAGATAAAAAGCCCTGCCCACTATTCAGAAGCAGTCTACTTGGAATCTTTCTTCCCAGACCTCCTCATTTATTGCTAGGGTTGTTGTTCCTCTTTTTTTACTTGTTTTTTTTCCACTACAAGATCACATGATATCATGTGGCAGACAACACTGAGGTATTAGGATATAAAAACTGCACGAGTTTAGAATATCTAAGACAAGCTACCCGTACAGGCTTCACAGCTAATTAGATGTAACTTCAGGTTGGAAACCATATACTGGTGGGAAATTATCCAAACTAACACCAAGGTATTGTGTCTGACACTTAGGAAGAGAAATAACTAAATAATAATGCAGACAAAAACCTTTGAAGGTACAGCCACTAATGGTTTTGACTGAGAGGATTTCTTACCCTCAAATGCATGAAATAGGGTATCACTAATGAGAAGTATACTAGTAGATCTAGTTTTATGCATCAAAGCAATTTCAGAGGCACTAAAATCAGGCATGTGGCCCAGGTCCTTGCTGGACTAGTACTTTCATCTATTTGTAATCTGCTAGAGCAGAAGATTAATTAATAGCAAATTACTGGATGCATTATGAAGCACCTTTTGCCTTTGATAATTTTTTGCAATCAGTTTATGAATTGCTCAAAACTTTCTGTCCTAAAACAATTATCTGTTTAAGTATCTGTCATGCACAGCCTTAGCAACATAAAGCTTTCTGCTCTGCAGAACATTAGTGACCCATCTCCTGAATATTCGGCATGCAAGATTCAAACCGAGCACACAGTGCCATACCTCTATTGGCAGGACCCTGAGGTCTTTCCCTGCCCTTGCAGGGGGTTTTGCTGCCTGCACCCAAGGCCAGCTGGCTGATATGTGTTGGGGTGTGTGCAAGCCAGAAGCGCCAGTGCAGGGGGTCCTTCTCCTTCCTTTGGGAGCTGCTTTCACACTGAGCCTCTTGCTCCTCCATCGCGGCTGCATCGCAGCTGTGCCTGCGCCTGTTCCCATGCCTCCCTGCCCCTAAGCCTGACACACAGACTGACTCCCTGCCTTCACCTCTGATCTGGCTCATCTCTATGCACTTGCTGGGAGCTCCCCAGGATGTGGCTGACCCTTGTTACCATCTCCAGACCCGATCCTCACCCTCAGTTGCTGGTTCCCGCTCCTGACTCCCTGCAGGAGAGAGCCCAGCCTTGCCTCTGGCTGTGCCCCTCGGCTCCCCGCTTGCCTGCCCTCGCCGAGCCTCCTGCCCTCGCCAACCCCTGGCACACGGGCTTCCTACAGAGCAGGTTTCCAGCTCTGGTGAACTTTTCAGAACCCTGACCTCAAGTATGTGATGACATTTGAAGAAGGAGCGTGAACATGGCACATAAATTAACTTGTTAGAGCAGGTAGTCACAAGTATCTAAACAAAGGATTTTCTCAGATTTTCTGTTTATATTCAGCAGCGACCACAAACTCAGAAGTCCTTCTGTTCTCAGAGCTGATTAAACAAAAGCCGACATTTACTCCAGTCAAATATTGTGAAAGAAATCTACTTTATGGAACTGTTTTCAAGACGCCATTTACAAAGGGATGACGACGATGGCAATATGGGCTTTTGTAGTTTGGATACTGCAGCACCCAACTCAGCCTATGAATTAACATCCTTAGCATGCAGTGGTTTCAGTGTACTGCACGTTCCATTTCTGTCTCTGAATTGGGAAATCTCAGTCTGTACAAACTCACAATCCATACTGCACATTTTATTGACCTGGCCCTCAAATTCCCATTCCTAGGTGCTTGTGAGGAAGACAGGGACGTCTGTCTGTGTATGTCTGTGTGTCTGTGTGCCTGTGTGTACATGTGCACATGCAAGCATGCATCTTTCCATGCACAAACAAAGGGTAGATAAACGAGCCTCCTCAACCAAGTCTGTTGTCTGCAGCCAATTACAAATAGCACCAATTATTCCTGTATTGAGGCATGGGCAAAGTTTAAGAGAAGAATTCCCAGCTGGGAGATGAACTCACAATGTATACATACATGCCCATACATCCTGCAGGAGAGATGTATTAACTTCTTCACCAGCTTTAGGAGACTACAGTACCTGAACAACATTCCCTCCCTGCTTACTTCACAGTACTGGGCAGCAAGAACATACTTTGTTTTAAGGCAATTAAGAAGTAACGAAAAAGTTAAGGTATATTTATTTTAAAGGAAAGGAAGAATTGAAGTACCCACCTATTAATTATTAGATAAACACGGCCATTGACTTTGGCATGGCTATGAGGTGGGAGATGAAAGCACAAGAATGCATGAGATGAAAATGGAAAATGAATTAGAGAGAGAGAAAAGGAAACCATTAAATAGGAACGAATGCACTTTCCTGTCTACCAAGAGAGACACATTGTCATAACAAAGCACAATCTGAAACCTTAAGATACACCATGCAGTGAAAATTCTAGGAAGCTTACAAATGAAAAACTTCGACGTTTAGACCGTATGCAACTTCAGTTAGAACTGCAGGCTCTTTTCATAGACCCCAAAATGTGAGAACAGCCTCTACTGCGTTATCTCAAGTACGCCACAGAATATTCTGCATATTTTTGAAAATAGCTACTTTGCTTCTTTTTTGATTTAAAGGTGTTTATAATGGAGCATCTTACCACAGAAATTATCTGCCTCCCAGCCTTTATCTCTGCCATACCATAATTCATGGTGCAGCAAGGAAATGGGCTTGGGAAGTCCTAAGCAGAGGATTTTTCTTTCTCTTGCAGATGTGAAACTGACCTTTATAAATCAACCTTATAAAAAGTGAGAAGTGCCTCACTCTGCCAGTTCCAGTGCATCGGTTTCTGTCCCCTCTGTTTGCAGTTGTCAGAGCCTTACTCTTGAACTCACTCTGCCACTTTGCTTATGTGAAGCAGCATCTTAATACATGAAGAGTCTCAGAAATTTTAACAGGACTCTTCAGTTAGACACAAACATAACACTGTAATCATATGTAGCAGTTCAGGGGCAGATGGAAGAACTGGAGCTGCTTTCCCTATTGCTTTCATGACTAGCTCTCAACTGCTGTGGTTGTTTTAACAAGTTTGCTATTAAAAGGATTGAGTTCTGTCTTCTTACTCAAAATTAAGGTTCAGTTTCTTCATTTAAATTTTTTTGTTTGTTGCAAAAGAAGCAGCATAAAAGGAGTTTTGAATGGTAAACTAGCTGTTGAGTGAATGCTAGTGTTTTTAAAGCAAAAGAGAAAGTGAAGTTTCAGTGGCTTTGTAAGAAAATTGCACATATACTTATGAGCCTTTAATCTGTGTTTTAATTGTCCCTGCAACTTATTTCTATTGCTAGCACTACTGTTAAGCTGGAACCTTGTGCTAGTTCTTATCCAGCTTTATGCATCATCAGTACAAATGTCAGCTGAGCTCTCATCCTGAAGCTTTGAACTATAAAGTTGGTTGATGCTCAGTACTGATTTATCACATCCAGAGGGAAGAAAACAGCTGGGTCTTCATATTTCAGGCATTGTTTATGGTAATACAAACCAGAAAAAGTGTTCTGATTTGGGTATTGGACACACTTGTGAATGTTTCTGAGGAGGAACAAACGATATACATGATAACTGTGATTTTGAAATACTGCAAAATGGCAAATGTATCACATACACTACATTTAAGAGTTAAAAATATCTAGCTACTTATCTGACAGCTCAATACAATCTAGTACACATTTAGACTTAAAAAAATAGCAATATAGTAGCAAGGCAAAAAAGCTAATGATATCACATGATCCTCTTCGCCTGCCACTTTACTTCAGTAAAAAGCCTGGTGCGACAACAAATGTCTACTTTCAGCACCCTATCTCAAGGCTACTTACTCCTGGCAAAAATGTCACTGGCTACCAATAAAATCTACATCCTACAACCTTCATTTCTGATCTAGTCTTTTCTTTACTTTAATTTTTTTTGCTCTCAACAGGACACTGGAAACATTTTGTGTCTTTAGTTTCAGTGGTTCCATCCTCCGAGACTGATGTGACTTCAGTCACAGTGATTCTCTTTATGCCAGCATTTGGAGAGCTGTAGCTTATATTTTGGTGTCTTTCATGTATAACAGAAAGATACGCAAGCAGTGGTTTCACAGGCAGAGCGTGCTGTACCATGAACCCACATAAACCCTGGGAGTGCCACCGGTTGTCTTTTCCATTTTGTGGCTACTGGATCACACTAGGAGTGAGGTGGAAGCTGTTTCTATGTCACTCAGCACAAGTGCAAAGTGTTTGGGCTACAAAAGAGCTTGCGCAGTTACTGCAAACTGTAGTGCATTCCCCCAGATGCCTCAGCCCAGGAATAACCCCTGTTTCAGCTCAGACACCTATCTGGGCTCTGGTTTCAGGGCTTGGCTGCCCACTTCAGAGATGTTAACATGCATCTGCTGCTGCACAGAAGTCTGCTATGGGCACAGAAAGTTTGCTCACAGGCCATTTCAAAGGGCCCTTGAATCTACTGTCAGATTTAGCAGTTCAAGAAAAGCAAAAGGAAAAGGTATTATGCAAACAGTCATTTAAAAAGGTAAGTTAAAAAAACCCTAATACAATGTTGTTAGGAAATTTTATCAAGTTTGATTTGTTCTGGTTTTGGCAACTTATTTAAATACAGAAACCAGAAGCATTCTATAAAAGTAGAGCTTATTCACGTGCGCTTCCAATAGGGAACACAAACATACTTGTACCATATACTGTGAAGTTGCTTCATATTCAATTGAATGCATGAAAAATATCTGAAATGCTTTTGTAAATCTAGCAAGTCCTAGAGCAGAATTCTCTGTTAAGAGAAACTGTCATTATTCCATAACACACTGTGGTGTACGTGATGTTATGCGGCTAGTCCCCATTCATAGAAGTGCAGCTGAGTTACACTTATCATTGGACAGGCAAACACTCTAAAAATAGTGTCTAAATGAATTGGTTTCTTCAAAGAATTAGAGTAAATGTCATCGCATAATATGACACTACGTACTATGAAACCGTTTCTCTCTCTTATACTCCTGGAGCAGGATCCTAGGCCAGATATGTTTTTATGCAGGAGAATATGGAAGAGTTAAACACAGGAAAAGTGAGGTCCCAGAATCATGAAAAAATGCTAATGAACTTCTTGATGAGATTGCTGAATGACTCAAAGAGCTAGCATAGCCAAGGGTCAGTACTTTAAAGAGTGACCACAGGTTTGGGATTTTTCCATTTCTGAATTTCAACTTTACAAAAAGGCCTAATTGTCCAATGCAAACGTGGTATTTTCCAAAGATTTCCCAACCTTAATTTGGCCCTCACAATAGACATTGAAAAACAGAGGTGACCCAGATTAAAAGCCATCTTTCCTATTATTGACAGGACTTACAAAAAGGCACACATAGCAATTAAGCATCTAACTCCCATTAAAGGTCAAAGCCAATGAGATAAATACATAAATACCATTAGTACCTTTGAAAATGTACCCCAAAATGAAAAACTTCAGTGTGTAGGGGAAAGGGGGGGGAAGACAGATACTTTGGTTGCTGTTTGTTTAGCAGGGTGCTGGATACTGAGCACCTTTTTAAGCCAGGTAGTCATAGCAAAGCCAAATAACATCTAATGAAAAGTGAGCATTACGAGACAGTCAGAAACAGAATTTTCATACAGATAACCAATAGCTCCATTTACTTTGTTTCTTTACCTGTAAATAGTGTTGTCCTGTTTGCTGGTTACGGCTTTTAAATCAGTGAGCTGGAGAAAACGGTCATGGAAATAGTGGAGGTGTAAGATACACGCCAGTAGGAAGGAGGTGGGGATAAAGATGCGTGTGAATAGCTCAGCCACAGAAAACTGTTTCAAGCCAAGGTCCGCTAGTCTGGAAAAAAAAGTAAGCCACTAAGCTACCTTTTCACACCAAAATCTTTTTCTTGCCATGAAACATTATTAAAAATCATTTGCAATAGGAAATAAGGGGCTGGTACTTGTTATGTGTTTTTAGTTTTTAAAATTCTTCTAAACCAGGAAGTTTTACAATGCAAATATCTTGCATTTGGACTCAGTAATGTAGAGAGATACTGTAAACATACAGAGTCAAATGAACCAACCCTGCCATAGATCTCTTGAACCAGATGACTTGGCTCTGATTGATTGCAAGTCCTGGACTGGAGATCCATCATATTGCATATACTTTCTCATGTAAGCTCCTGTTGAGAAATGCCCAACACATCATGAGGAGGAAGAAACACAGCCCTCCTTATTAGCAGGAAGGCATGTCCATCTTCATCAGCTCCAGATATCCTGCAAATCTATCCTTAATCCCTTCCCAGATATTGCTCCTATGGTCAGAGGTAGAGAGGAGTATTGGCACTGGACTGGGAACAGGAGCAGTGCCAAGGCCTTGGCGGCAGATGAAATATGACTCTTTGAGCCCCGCTCATGCCCTTGCTCATCGCTATTGTTACACCAATAAATCCATGACTTCAAAGCTGAGCCAAGTCAGCTATGCCTGGGGATGGTCTCATGATGTTTTTCCTGTTTGAACTCAGAAGTCCAAAGAAAAAATGAAATTAATCGAAAACACTTACTTGTTTTCATCCAGGCCTGTCATGTTCTTCCACAACCCAGGGAACGACTCGAACTGGTATGTATAGATGAAGATAAGTACCAACATCGTGTAAACAACCACTGACATCCAAAAGTATTTTAAAATCTTTCTCCACCATTCATAGTGCACCTGAAAATCACACACTAAAGATGTTGAAACAAGCTGAAGACAAAGACACTGACAAAAATACTGACAACACTGCACTAGCAAACAAAGACTAAGAATACTATTTTTCGTAGCTGGCCTGAAGTAAACAACACTTACCCAACAGCAGCCACAGTTCTTTGAGATATAGTTTTTACTCCTGATGCACATGCACACAAGTACAGACTTTTGTGTAAAAATGTCTGTTGGGACATGGCCACAGACATAAAGGCCAGGGACAGCTTCAGTCACTCAGTTTCCCCACCATTAGGTGATGAAAGTCCAGGAAGAGAGGGACTCCATGCTCATTGGGGTGTGGAAGCTGTGTGGACCAGCTGTCACAAAAACTGGGGGCTATGTAGGACGTGCACAGGCCCAGTATTTTCCCACACAGGTTCCAAAGCTCGCAGTGATGTGGGGTGGAATCCCAGAGCAGAGGTGTGTATTGTATGCATCTAATTTATGTGCACTTTGGCTGTCACTATAATCAAAAGCCAAAGGACAATTAGTCTTAACCCCTTCAAATGATCTTATTATGTTGTATCTAACTAAAGAGCAAACACACTGTTTATGAAATCTGTTTGGAGCTTACCAAGTTAAAGGTAGGAACCATTGTATTCAAGGACAAAATTTAGTTAACACAGTTCTTACTTACCTGATAGAGGGCCACACAGAAGAGGAACAGTACCATATAGATGATTTTGTACATGACAATTCTACCCTCAAAGCTGACAAAGAAGAACATGCCCCCACAGACGTAAATCCAGTACTTGATGAACATAGCCATCACCAGCTTCCCCAGGACTTTCATAATATCCTGTTCATCCTCATCATCCTCTTCCTCCTCCTCCTCCTCCTCCTTCTCTTCCTCCTGTTCTTCTGCCACTTCTCCCTCTTCCAACTCCTCTTCTGCAAATACAGAGTCACATTTGACCTCTGTCTGTTCTGGGGACTTTTAGTAAGAATTGAAATGGGTGGAAAGTAAAATCTCTGCACACAACACAGAAACTTAAAACACAATATTCACAAGAGACTGTATTTCTGAATCATACATGCCTCCAGAACAGGGGAAAGAGTTTTAACTGCATATGAGCTTCAACCTGCTCCTGGAGCCATACAGTGCATAGCTATACATCCTTACCAGACACCCGTCTTCACTTTGAAATGCAGGCAGCTGTAGCGGAAAATTAGAGCCTAAGGGTTGTATAATGGATAACAGTCAAAACACTTTCCATGGCAATACCTCTACTCCCAGGCAAGAAACCTTTTAAACTGGAAAACAAAGAAACCACCAGCACCACCAGAAACCTCTCATCTTGAGTTTAAAGTTTAAACTCTCATCTTGAGTTTGAACCTCCCGTCTTGAGTTTCGTCCTTTAGAGAATATTGTGGTTACCACCAAAAACCACAAGCAAGAGAAAACATTAACATAAAACCAAACAAGCTTAAAAAATATAAATGCTGCCTTAACACTGCTGTTTTTCAAAGAAACTACCACTTTTCCAGCTTCTTCTGCTGTACCTGAGCCATTGCAGAAAAGACAAGCTGCTTTTGCCCTATGAAGAGGTCAGAATTCCCCAGTTATTAACCTTGTGAGGCTTGTGGAGGGCAGGGTAAGTGTCCCCCCAATAGCAAGTACACATAAGCAAGTATCCAGATAACAGGGCTTGTCAACCTCATAGCATATAGCTGTAATGTTTATCTTCACATTGAGAACAATATCGAGACTTCACCGTCAAAAGGTTTGCCCGCTCCTTTTGTCCCACTCATCATCCTTCTTCTCAGACTCTTTCCTTGCTCTTGCCTTGCAAATCCTTGCAGTGTCTAGCTCTGACACTGACCAAATGTTTTACTTAGACAAGTATTGTCATTAATCAAAAAGAAAGCTACATTGCTGCTTCCCAGGCTGGCTTTCTACCATTTCAGTGAGTTGAACTTGTTCAGATCAGCATCCAGAGAGATAGAAAAGGACAAGGAAGGTTTGGGCGAACATGTGCAAAAGTAGCAAAAGAGAGAACAGGCCACCGAGCTGTTAGATGAGCTGAAACTGCACCAGTAAACTTTGCTCTCAGGTATGCTTTGGATAGCATGAGCCTCCGCACTGAAAATATACATGCTTATTTTCCCATTGAAATTAGCAGTTTAACTTCTGGTTTTGTACAAGTGTTTATGTACAAACACAACTTCCAAGGGATTTAGCAACTGACTTTTCCTATGTAAACTCTTCTCCTGTGGTTAAACTTCTACAGAAATTAATCTGCTGGTTTGAGTTTGGGACACAGGAGTAAACTGATTATTTGAAAGTTCCATGACATTTCTCAAATAAGTCATTTCAATTACCTTCCAGTAAAGAGAATTCTCATTTGATTTGCATTTCTGAAGTTCAAAGGCGTTTTATTTTTATATCCTGATAGTTGCACATAGATTTTTTAATACCTTTCTTAGCTAATAACAGGTATCTTGCTAATTGCTTTCACCATTACAGAAATGCAGTAACTGGAACTTCTATCACAACTGAAGGGGTAATTTGGAGGTGGCTTTACCTTTTTCTTCATTTTCTTCACTTCCAACTTTGACCTCAGATAAAGTAGCTTCTTTTAGCTGAAGCGCTTTCTGTTCAGTGAGGTGTTGCCTAAGCAGTAGCCAGAAAGTAATTGTGAAAAGAATCTGCAAACAAAAATCAAAACAAAAACAACAGACTAATTGTATATCCTATATCCTGCTAACACAAACATATGTTTTCATAAATTTTGCATGCCTTTGTTTTCTCTGTCCATCAGAAAATGGTAACAATGGCATCAGTGTCAAAGTGCATCTTTGTGGAAGTTAAGTCATTTCAGAAATGTTCTGTATTAAAAACAACTTTATTTCATTTGCACTTTTCCATTGAGTAATAACTTTTCACTCTGCATCTTTTCTTAAAGGTATTTACCTATATGGTTCTATTCTCCCCCATTCTATTGAGTTTTTAACTCCTGTCTTATAAGTTTAAGGAACTTCTCATTATATATTGATTGGTATAATTTCCATCTGTCCATTTTTGTTCATTTTTCCCTTTTGGCAGGGAAGAAGCATAGGCAGGTGAGTGTATTCTCATTATTAGGTTTGGTATATATCCCAAGTCTTTTGATTTAGGTTTGGTACTTCAGGTGTTTAAATGCAATTAATTTAAAAATCAAAAATTTCTTTGTATGTCTTTAAGTTACAAAAGACACAGTCAACTGAATACGCCTTGCACTTGGAGCAGTTACAAGATTTCAGATGGCTCTTAATTCTTTGAAGAGCTTTAAGAGATGATAATTCCATAACAGCAGGATACCTTAGAAATAAATAAATCTCTTTAATGAAGACTGCATTTCTGTGTTTTGCAAAAAGCTAAATTCAACAGCTTGCAATACTAAGAGATGGCCAAAATTCAGAAAACAGCATGATGCCTATTCATCACACACTTGATTTTATGTTTACATTCTTCAAAGTTTCCACTGATTTCAGTGGTGCAGAACAAGGATTATTTCACTACTTTATAAGCTAGAAGAATAAAATCTCAAATAGGAAACATGTAAGAGCCAAGTATTTTGCATACAGTAGAATGACAAGGCCAGTAGTACAATGTAAAGAACTCTCCTGTTTTTCATCTAATGTGCAAGTACTTCATGGGGGAAAGGAGAGGTCCCAGGCTAGCGACAGCTGTTTTCACTCACTCTGTGGCTAACACTGAGCTGCAGCAAAAGACTGTCAGCCTGTGTGAATTGTCACAGCTTCTCCAGATACCTTCTGGAGCTCTGGCTTTTGCATCACAAACCATTGATACTGTAAAGCATGGATTTGTTCTGCAGTTATTAGGTCCATCTCCCTGCTGCATTTACTCCTTGTTCTCTTTGGCATTTCCAGAGCCAGAGCTGGCTCTAAGAAATGTCTTGAAGGGTTGCAGATTAAAGAAATGCTTTTAGTCAGCCTTGTACAGTATCCATTTTATTTCCTTTTCAGATCAGGAAACACACACATAGCATGCAGAAAATTATGCAGAAAGAACTACAGTATATTTCTTTCTATTGTCCTCTCTTTGCAGAATACAGTATCCAATCTTTATTTAAATTCAACCTTTATTCAAAGGCCTTTAAACTAGGAATAACAGGGAGGGACAGAGTTACTAGCAGCCTTGAGAGGGAGTGATGGACAGGGGTGACAAGCAAAGGGCACCTGGGGTGATATGAATGATGTGATATGAATGAAAGGAAACACATAATCAACAAAACAGGGCTTATGTGAGGTCACCTCAAGCATTTGTATCTAAGCAAGGAAATGCCTTCAAGGCACCATTACAGGGAAACCTTCCGGATCCTTTCTGGGAAATCAGCATGTCAGGTGCCTCTCTGAAGTGCCTTTACACTAATGCATGCAGCATGGGGAATAAACACAAGGAATTACAGACCTCTGTGCAGGGCTATGATCTTGTTGGGATCACAGAGACAGGGTGTGATGGCTTGCATAGCTACAATGGAGAGATACAGGCTCTTTAGGAAGCACGGGCCAGGAAGACGCAGAGGTAGAATTGCCCTTTGTGTGAGAGCACAGCTGGAACACATGGGTTCTGCCTGGGGATAGATGATGAGCCAGGTAACCTGGGAGGAATACGGAGACACTGGCCGAGCATGCAGAGACATGGTTAGAAAGGCCAAGGCCTGAAGTTGAGTCTGGCAAGGCATGTCAAGAGCAACAAGAAGAGCTTCTGTAAGTACATAAGCAGAAAAAGGAAGGCTAGGGAAAATGTGAGCCTATTGCTGAGTGGGGCAAGGGCCCTGGTGACACAGGACATGGAAAAGGCTGAGGTACCAAATGCCTTCTTTGCCTTAGTCTTTGCTAGCAAGACCAGCCTTCAGGAATCACAGGTCCCAGAGACTGTGGAAAAGTCTGAAGCAAGGAAGACGCACCCTTGGTGGAAGAGGATCAGGTCAGGGAATACTTAATCAAACTGGGCATACATAAGTCCTTGAGTCCCAATGGGATGTACCCACGAGTGCTGAGGGAGCTGGCTGATGTCATTGTAGAGGCTAGTCTCAATAATCTTTGATTGATTGTGGTGACTGGGACAAGTGCCGGAAGACTGGAGGGAAGCAAATGTCACTCCCGTCTTCAAGAAGGGCAAGATGGAGGATACAGGCCAGTCAACCTCACTTCAGTTCCTGGGAAGGTGAGGGTAGTGGGACACTGGAACAGGTTTCCTAGAGAAGTTGTGGATGCCCCATCACTGGAATTGTCCAAGGTCAGGTTGGACGGAGCTCTGAGAAACCTGATCTAGTGAAAGATGTCCCTGCCTATGGCAGGGGGGGAGGACTAGACGATCTTTTAAAGGCCCCTTCTGACCCAAACCATTCTATGATTCTGTGATTCTAAGGTGATGGAGCAGCTAATCCTGGAAACCACTTCCAGGCACATGAAGGACAAGGAAATCATCAGGAATAGTCAGCATGGATTCACCAAGGGGAAGTCACGCTTGACCAACTTGATAAACTTCTACAGTGAAATGACTGGCTTGGTAGATGAGGGGAGAGCAGTGGATATTGTCTGCCTAGACTTCAGGAAAGCTTTTGACAGTCTCCCACAAGATCCTCACAGACAAGCTGATGAAGTATGGGCTGGATGAGCAGACAGTGAGGTGGATTGAAAACTGGCTGAACAGCTGAGCTCAGAGGGTGGTGATGAGTGGCATAAAGTCCAGCTGGAGGTCAGTGACTAGCGATGTACGCCAGGGGTCAATACTGGATCCAGTCCTGTTCAACATCTTCATTAATGATCTGGATGATGGGGCAGAGTGTACCCTCACCAAGTTTGCTGATGACACAAAACTGGGAGGAGTGGCTGATACACCAGAGGGTTGTGCTGCCTTCTCCAGCTCGACAGGCTGGAGAAACGGGCTGGCAGGAACATCATAGAGTTCAACAAGGGGAAGTGCAAAGTCCTGCACCTGGGGAGGAACAACCAGTTCATGCACCATTACATGCTGGGGGCCGACCAGCTGGAGAACAGTTGGGCAGGAAAGGCCTCAGGGTCCTGGTGGACACCAAGTTGAATGTTAGCCAGCAATGTGCCCTTATGGCAAAGAAAGGTAATGGTATCCTGGGATGCATTACGAGGAGTGTTGCCAGCAGGTCAAGGGAGGTGATCCTTCCCCTCTACTCAGCACTGGTGAGGCCACAATTTGAGTGCTGTGTCCCATTCTGGTGCCCCAGGACAAAGAGACATGGACATACTGGAGAGAGTCCAGTTGAATGGCCACAAAGATGAAGGGATGGCAGCATCCCTCCTATGAGGAAAGGCTGAGAGAGCTGGGACTGTTCAGGCTGGAGAAGAGAAGGCTCAGGGGGAATCTCATCCAATGTCTATAAGTACCTGAAGGGAGGGTGGAAAGAGGATGGAGCCAGGCTCTTTTCAGTGGTGCCCAGTGATGGGACAAGAGGCAATGGGCACAAACTGAAACACAGGAGGTTCCCTCTGAACATCAGGAGACAGTTTTTTACTGTGAGGGTGACTGAGCACTGGCACAGGTTGCCCAGGGAGGTTGTACAGTCTCCATCCTTGGGGATATTCAAAAGCCATCTGGGCATGGTCCTAGGCAATCAGCTCTGGATGGCCCTGCTTGAGTAGGGTAGTTGGACCAGATGACCTCTGGAAGTCTCTTTCAACCTCGACCATTCTGTGATTCTGTGAAATTTACATTATATTCAGCCTAAAAAACCCCACTAGACATCTTCTATTAATTTTATGGGTGTGGCCAAACCATCATATATACACAACAGCTTCCTTTCTTGACAACAGCTAGTTTTAGATAAGATATTTGATGATATAGCTAATAAGAAACAATGTCAAAGGGGCTGACGTATTCAGACAGTTAAAACTCCTTAGAGATTTACAAAGTCATTGAGAGAAACTGTAGAACTTCTCTTGCAGAACACCTCGTGCTTTAGCTCTCTTACTAAACTAGTCCTACCTTTACGAGAGAAATAATACAGCACTCACTAATTTTCAAATGCATTAAAGACCCAGAAATGGTTGCTCAAAGGGCATTGCCAACAAGGAAAATCACTTACAGAATCACCTTAAATGGTAATTAGGAGTCACAGGGGAAGTGATTCACTTAGTGCAAGGGGAGCAGTGCCAATTAGATGCACTCTCTGAGACGCCCCTCTTGGGTGCTCTAGGAAACAACTTCCTATTTATGCTCATTCTTTCCCCCAGAAGCAAACCTGCCAAACAAAATGCATTTTGTAGTGCTTTCAAGACATCAAAGAAAAAAATCTATCATGCACTGAGGTCAAAAAACTCTTTTGTTTCTGATCTGAAACAGATTCCAAGTCATGCTGCTTCAGGTGTAAGAATAAAGAATTAAAGCTCAGTCACAGCTACGTACTGCTGCTTGTGCCAAATCATAAGGGAGTGAGTAGTATTGGTAATTGCAATGACACCGCAGTTCCAGTTGCCACCACATTCAGACACAGACCTGACATCCCATGGTATTAAACTAACAAATCAAACCACATCTAGTTTTGCATCCAGTTTATAAAACCAAACAAGTGAGCAATTTCCATCCACTAAGAATTTTCTACAGAATTATCATTAAAATCTACACAGATGTCTGAAACATTTGTTTTGGTATTAGCTTCACAAGCAAGAAGCAATTTTCTCAACACTATTTTTTAATGACTTATCCTTTATTGTAGAACTGCTACTGAACATGGTTATACTGAATACTGAGGATTCACTCTTAAAGAAATGCCAAGAGATCCACATTTTTTATCACAATATATTTTGTGGTTTCATAAGTAAATCTCAGCTGGTTGTAACACCTACCTTTGATGCCAACTCCCCAGGTTCCTTTCTTTCCAAAAAACCAGATACTTGAGGAAGCTCATCATTCTTCAGCTCAATACTCCATATATACTGCAACGTTAGCAGTAAATTTCCATAGAAAACCATGAACGGTGAACTGATCATGGCGTATTTCCTTCGGTCCCGAATCATCCACAATGTGCAAGACCAGATCAGTAACACAAAAGTCAACCAGCTGTGATACGTGATACTCCACGCCTTGTAGAAGGAGGAAAGAGAGGAAAAAATGTTCACAGACACATTCAGGAAGAACATTGATGCATACTGCCAGTTACACTTAACTTACGCTTCTCTACTTAAAGCACATTTTCATTGTCATGAGACTCTCACTCATATTAATCAGCTACTGGGCCAGCTAGAATAAAACCTTTGGAGAACATGCAGAAAGTGGATTCTTAAGAAGTCCACAGCTGAGGGTGAACCCTGCTTTGTGCATTAATTGCACATTGGTAAGGTTTGTAAGCAGACTCATTGCTTCTCATTACACCAAACTAAAAGAGATGGAAAATACAGGCTAACTTTTGGGCACATAAGATCTTCTTGCAAAACTAGCAGCAAAGAATTCAGAGTAGGAATAGTAAAACATATTCAATAGCTACTACATTCAAGGCCTTTGACAGACTTACAAAACTACGCTAACTCCATACTGTTCTAGCTTTTGTGGAATCGATTTAAAGTGGAAAGCTATGGCATGTACACACTGCATACACCTAACCTGAAGAACATTTAGGCTACACTAACCATGTTAGATTACATGAAATACTCACAACGACAGAATGTTTTCTACAGCTTGCAGAAATCAGTTACTGAAAACTGCTCTATTAAACACTTGGGGAAAAGGATTGGGGTTTTAAGTGTTTTTTATTAACATCGTGTTATTGATTTAGGACTAAATTCAGCTATATATATGCTGGTATAACTGTGGAATAACTGTCAATAAAACATTTTAGATTCCTTTTCAATTTAAATAGAAAAGTATGAAACATTAAGAAAATTTCAATCAGTTTAGCTCAGCCTCCTTGGAAATGATGTCTTTTAAGGGTATGTGAAAAACACTAATATGCTACTTCTCTGTCCCCATATAAGACAATAACTTACACTGAGCTGTCTTTGGCTATTGTGTAAGTGGAACTTGCTTCAGATCACACCATAAATTCATAAATGAATTTGGGTCTTATAAAATAGGGATATATCACTAAGAAAGAAGCTAGTAGTGTCTCAATATTAAACTACAAGAAAGCTATTCAAATATATGTTCTCCTTTGATATTGAGAGATATGACCTTAGAAATGAATTAAAAAGGAAATGCAGATCGTATGAAGCATGTGAGTTTAAAAAACAGGAAAAGAGGCATTGTGTCTATGAAAACAACTACTTCCTAATGTCTTGGAATGCATCAAGCCAGATCTGGATTTTGCACAAGGAGTCTGCTTTATTTAGTTGAGAAACTTTTCCTGTTAAAGGACAGCAAATAAAATTTGAAACTTTATGCAAACAAGAAGCAGCCAAGCTAATTTGTTTTACCATTTTTAGTGCAAAATTGGGCCAAGAAGCTTTATGGTTAATTTCATCACAGTTGAAACCTTTCCAAAACAGTAAAACCAAAGCTTGCATTGGGAATATAGAGATCTAATCATTATGCTGAAAACTTGCTACAGTGCAGCTCAAGGTATTTGCATCAAGTGGGCTTAAAAGCAAGCAACAACATGAGAAAGAGAAATAAGGGCGGTAAGTAAAACAATAGCAAAATCTTGCTTGGCACAAAGTTGTATTTTCCTTGAGACCTTTCTGTGTCAATATAGGAAATCAGGCTTTACAGATCTTTTCTTCTCAGAGAGTAACTGGATGCATGCTTCCACCTGAAATAGGAACTATATTTTTTAAATTTACTGTATCACTATGAAATGCTTTAATTTTGTAGGCAAATTTCTGAGAGGAGCAAAAGCATGACAAGCCTGCTTATGCAGAAGCTTTGGAATCAATAGAAAACTGAGACCCAGTGGTTTTCTAACATTCAACAGACAACAAAACTCAGGGCTCCCAGTCCTGGAAATGTGATGCTTTACCCAGAACCCCATGTGTTGTCCTATTTATAGGTCTATAACAGGCCTGGGAATTATGCATTAATAACCTAAAACGGACCCAAAATGATGCAGGCACCGTATTGATATTTTCTAACCCTGATGCAAACACTTACTGAAAACCAACCGATGAGATTACTTTCAGGAAAACATTGAGAAGACACATTTATCTGTAAAATTAACAGCTTTATTTTTTTTGTTGCCAGTACTTACCATCATAGCTATGAGAGCACAAATGTAACTTTGTTTCATGATAAATTGGAACACAGAGACCAGGGCATGTAATTTAACATTTTCTTTTTCCTCCTGAGCAACTTCCTCTTCCTCTTCCTCCTCCTCCTCCTCTTCCTTTTCTAAGTAGAAAAAGAAATTTTTATTTGCAATTCATGCTGGTCTAAAAGTAAGTAGTAATGCACTAGCAAATGCACTCTCTCCTGGAATGATTTCACTTGTAATCACTCTGATGGCTACTTCTACAGCAATCAGCAAGCTCAAGATGGGAGGCAAAGAAAAATGACATTTGAGCACAGTAAAGCAATGCAAAACCCGCAGTCACTGTGTTGGTAGGCAAAGTATTTTGGATAGTATACGCCTACAGTCCAGTTTACAAAATTGCCATGTGGTCAGCCGTCATTTTAAGGTGACAGCAATTATTTAACTTCAACTGGCCAAAGAGCTTACCAAAATGAAAATAAATGCTAGAGGCAGTGAATGGAGATACAGAATAAGAAAAAATATGGAACTAAGGGTAATTCCCAGGCAATTCACTACCTGACATGTCATCCGAAGGCTCCCATTTGTACTGTGGTGTTGAGTACATGTCTGCTTTGGCCGGACCATTTTCTAATGGCAGTGTGGGGTGGATGGTGTGATAGTCGGCAGGGTTCCCATTCACTGTTACCAGCAGCACCTGCCAGGATAACGGAGAGAGGCACTGCATTTAGGGTGGCTCTTATGAGATTGAGACTCCTACTTCTGTGCTCCGCTCGTGTTGGATTGCCAATGTTAAAGGAGCTTAACAAGTAACTGAAATTACTTCCTTCCAAAGAAACTGATATGTTATAGTCATGTCACATGCAAAAGTAGCACATAACAGTTTCCAAAATTAATCTTCGTTAGCTTTTTATGCAATATCAATAGAATTACAAATTTGTTTCAGTGAAGTTCTTCAGCAAACAGTAAAATACTGGTGCATGTTTGAACTTCTATAAATATTTCCTTTAAAAGATTTCAAGTTGGTTTTTTTTCAAATCCTCAGACTGTCACATTGCATTAGGTAACACTTCAATTTACACACAAGCAGTCTGAAAAGCAATAAAAGTGTGGATACACAAGCAAAAGCAATTAAGTTACTGCAGTTGCTGAGCCATGGTAAATGACTATCTGCATGCTCTTGGCCTGTCCTACCTATGAAATTAAATAGAAAGAAAAAACAGTGTAAAGGTGGACTAAGTTAACACATCCACAGCTGGGGAAGGCTAAGGTTGACCGCATGGCTCAGCGCACAAACTAACTCAGTGAGCCCATCTTCAGACATCCTGCCTTTCCTAGGTTAAATTGGCTTTTTACAGCCAAGCTAGGAAAGTATCATTATATCTCCTGTGTTTAAGTTAAAGCTGTAACCAAAAATTCATCCTCCTTCTTAGGCAAACTAATATGTCGAGATTTTCAGACTTTAGTTCACATCTAATTATTTCCAGTAGTTATGACAATAATGGTTATAAATTACTTTAAATTTTAAATTATTACTGGTGAGCTCTACATTTGCTGCCATTAATAAAACCAGTTGTGGTAATTATTGTTATTGATGCCACATTTATGCCACTTGGTAGTACTAATTCAACACTCTTTCATTGTTTTATTTTTGTGAATTAAATTGCAGGTCTTGTGCTTGTTTGGATTAGGGCTCAAGCAACCACAATCATAAATATCTCTGGTATTGGCAGAAATTCACATGCAATGGGTTACTAATGGCAATACATGCTGAAGACTGACTTCTGCTTAGGCTGTGAGATGGGAGCGTATTTTGCCTGTCAGAACTATGCACAGGCATGTGTGGACTGTTTCAGAACAGTATCTGGGTTATGTTCAGTTATATTCAGCAGCTACATCAAGCACAGGCTGTGGAGCACATTTAGATTTCGTTATAGCTGCTCCCAAAGTTCATCTGCATCTCCATTCTTCTGTGTATGCTGAACAGAGGGGATGTTTCTGCTTTCAGAGTCTGCTAGGGTCTATAGCAGTCAAGGTAAATCCTTTCTGTTCTGTCTGTTTTCATTTGCTGTCTGTTCAAACAGAGACTTGGATTTTCTGTAATCTGTAAATTGAACTCATATGTGTTGTCAGTCATGCTTTAAGGGCCTCAGCATTTCAACACGAATGAAAGAAAAAAATACAGCAAAGAAGCTAAATCAAGCTTAAAGAAGGCGTGCATTAGAAAGCATATTTTGATATCTTATTTAAACCCAATAAATAGCAAAGATCGTTTGCCAGTTGGTACTACTACAAGCAGTTTAATTTCAAATTATCAATTTTAGGGCTAATCAGTGGTTTCTCAGTGCAATTATTAAGGAAGCAAAAGACAATTATATTTAGGATAATCAAAGTTATAAGGTAAATGGCAGGCTAACCAAAATAAAGAATTTTTTAAAATGTCATCTAAGCTTTTACATGTATATATCAGTGTAATCCATATTTACACATATTAAGAAGAATTACAAAATTACAAAGACTAGTAGTATACTAACATCCGATGGCTTGTATTCATCTTGGGTCATTGACAGAAGCTGCAAAAAGCAATGCAAGGACAAATTATTAAAGAAGCATGGCTCAAGCATTAACAAGTCTAACTTTTAAATACATGCATGCATATTTGCTGACTTTCGCAGATTTGCACTAAGAAATTCAGAAAGAATTCTTAAAAAGCCAGCAGAATTGTACACTATGCTCCATAAAATGATATTTAGTGTGCCATAGCATTGACATAACTTTACTGTATGTTCCTCTGAATTCTAAACCAAAACTGAGAATGTTGCATTGAAATTTTAGATACTAGGTCAAAGAATTAATCAGTATGGCATTATACTGATTAACTGCTTTCTAATGTCTTTCTAATGATCCAATGCTTAAAAACTAAGTTTTTAAATGATCATTAGAATTACTGTAATTATAAAAATACTTCCAATGAAACGTTTATACTAATACAAAATGTGATACTTCATTCATTTGCCAGCTTGTTTACCATTACTATTATTATGGTGGAGCTCTTGGGGCTTGAGTATATGTGGCTCAACAGAGTGTTTGTATATTGCAAATCTGACTGCAGCTTTGCACTGCAGCTAGTAAGGACAGATGGTAGAAAGCTGGACCTTTCAAGGAGCTTTTACACCAACTGCCTTACCTGCCCTGCTATAAATATCCGAGAAGGGCACCAGTACGCTTGGAGGAAGGTAAGCTGGCAGTCCCCCCTTAACAATGCCAGTGCTAATTAGTAGTTACAAGGAAGATCAGATCTTTACATCAGGATTTAGCTCCCTGACAGATTTTCTAGCTGTTTTGCACAAAGATAAGGGCCTCATGCCAAAAGCCTGGCCCTAAACTTCTTAAATGCGAAAGCCAAAAACTTAAGAGCATGCTCTTATTCTAATTCCTTACACTGTCTCTTGTTTTTGTTTTATTAATTTTTACAAAATATGTTCCAGCTCTGCCACACAGCCTTGATATTATTTCTGATTTATATAATCACACATGAAAATCTTCTTACTTGAACTGATATAATGCTGCTTCCCTTAATTTCAAAGTAACTGTGATAAAATTAACTGACTGATTGAAATACATTTAATGCAGAGACCCTTCCCCCTCCAGCCTTACTTTTCTCTCATCAGTTGTATAGTGGCTTGCATACCACAGACTGCGTCTCCTCTCCGCTGTCATTGGAATTGGGCTGCAGGCTATTTCTTTGTCATCTTCCCTGCTAACAGATTTCTCTTCGTCAGGCATCTGCTAAACAATACAATTGACAAGACTAGTTATAGCTCTCTAAATAACTGTCTTACCAGAGGAATTAAAATTTTCCCCTAATTGATGCTCCGTCTCCAAAGTACGTCTTTGAAACATCTTTGAGTGTCTAATGCACTCGATCTATGACAGATGACTTACTGAGATGACATTTTCAGAAACGACGACAGAGCTTTTCTATAACTGCTAGTCTGTCAATGCCAAGATGTTTCCTGATAGTTACAAGACACCAGAATTACACAGACCTCCACATCCTACCTTACTGTATAGTCATACCATAAGCTAGTATACAGATGTTTAATTTTCAAGGCAGTGTATTGAAAGAAAATTCACTCTTCTCATCTGCCTATATATGTGAAAAGCCAATTCCGCTTCACTAAACAGCTGAAGAACTGAAAAAATCAAAACCTTTTGAGCATACGTATCTAGCGTTAAAGGCTAACCTAACTCACCAATCCATGCCTCAGTACGTAACGAAGTAGCCAGTGCTGGTCATCCATCTAGGCTCATCTAGCCTAGCTTCTCAGTCAAGCCATAAAAATTCCTGTGTGTGCTCATGCTCATATGTAGGACAAGATGACTGGAAAAAGCCAATTCAGATTTACCAAGGGTAATCTGCTATTTATGCTGAAACTGGCTCAGTGCATGAAGGAAGAGCTATGGATGACAGCTACCTTGATTTTACCAAGGAGTTAGACACAGTGTCCCACAACATCTTTGCTGACAAGCTGGTAAGGTACGGGCTTGACAGATGGACCACAAGATTGGTGGAGAACTGGCTAGACTGTCTTGCTCAAAGTGAGGAAATGGCTCAAAGTCAAAATGGTAGGCGGTCATGAGTGGAGTTCCTCAGGGACTGACAGTAGGTCTGGTACTATTCAGTATCTTTGAAACTATCTGGATGGAATGCACCCACACAAAGGTTGTGGATGACACTGAACTAGGCGGTGAGGCAGATGGGCCGGAAGGAAGAGTCACCATACAGAGATAGGCTAGAGATGGGTCAACAAAAAATGCACAAGGTTTACAAAGATCAGTATAAAGTCCTGCATCTGGAATAAACCCACATAACAGTAAAGGCGGTGGACAGACTGTGTGGGGAGCCATTCTGTGGAACAGGCCCAGCGGGGGTCCTGGTGCACAGCAAGCTGAACATGAGCCAGCAGTGAACTCCAGCAGCAATGAAGGCAAACATGTCCTGGGCTGCATCAGCAAGAGTACCGCCAGCAGATCAAGGGATGTGATTATTCCACTGCAGCTGGCAAGTGTCAGGCCATACCTGCAATTGACTTCTGGCATCCCCCAGTTCAAGAGAGACATAGAAAATCTGGAAAGGGTCTGCCAGAAAATTGCCAAAATGATTAGAGGGTTGGAGAAGCTGAAGGATGGAGGAATTGGTTTTTTTCAGCCTTCTAATACCTAAATTGTAGTTTCAGAGAAGACAAAAGTACTCTTCTCACAGCAAGGCATGGTTATAGGACAAGAGGCTAAGGGCATAATTTGATTGAGGGAAATGCCTTCTGGATATAAAAAAAAATATTTCACTGTGAGAACAATCAATCACGGGCATTGGCTGCCTTTGCTGGAAACATCCAAGACTTGGCCATGGACAACCTAATCTGAGGCCCTGCTCTCACAAGAAGCTGGATCAGATGGTCTCCAGAGGTCCCTTCCAACCTGGACTGTTCTGTGACTCTGTGATTGTCTATGATCCACATGCTCTATTTCTTCATCTGTGATGGGAACTATTACCACTGAATTGTGGAGGATTGCTAATGCAGCAGTCTTAACTCCACCTTAATTCCATGGCCCAGCAGGGGTATGGGGCCTCTCAAATAGACTGAACATGGATGTTTTTATAGCACAGTGACAAGTGGGAGACCTGGGTACATGTACATAAACCGTGCTAGGTTACAGCTCCTCTTTGGGCTCCTCCAGATCTCTTCCTGCACTGTACCTCTTTCTCCTGCAATCTTGCACTTCCCAGCTGAGCTGTCACAAAGCAGCAGAACCTTGC
Source organism: Ciconia boyciana (assembly GCF_034638445.1). Lineage (NCBI taxonomy): Eukaryota > Metazoa > Chordata > Aves > Ciconiiformes > Ciconiidae > Ciconia > Ciconia boyciana. The sequence goes on from NC_132935.1 coordinate 57,701,089, forward strand.
TGTTCATACCAGTGAGAGGAGGAAGCTCAACAATGTGGTGCTAAAGGGAGGAAGGGGCTGCTCTGGAGCCAGCAAGCTGCATGTGAAAGCTGTGACCATCTCCAGCACGGTGTTGCTCAGCAGCACTCACTGGCCCCAGGATACTGTCAGGGAGAAGCTGCCACTACTGAAGTTACTCTGCTCTCTGCCTTTGCCCAATTTCTCATTTTGAACCTTAGACCTTGACCCTACTTTTTATTTCCATTACTGTTTGTCCTCTCTACTTCCTTAGTTTTCTGTTTTCTCCTCTCCTCTCAAGACTTCAAGTGGTTTTTAGATTTTTGGCTCTGATGGAAATAAGTATTCAAAATTTCAGAGGAAAGTATGCAAGAGCATAAAGTGAATATTATGGAATAATACAGCAGTGGCTATTACACTCTGCCATCCCTTAATGCCTGGATGTTTATCTCAAAACTAGTAGGAATAGTGAGGATTGAAAGGTAGACTTACCTATGCTTCGAAGTACTGCTTTAAAAGAACTGTTTTCCTATGCAAAAATTTGCTGTAGTATTAAATATACACACCTGAGTCTAATAAGAAATGAAAAGTGCTCGAGTCGGGTTCTACATTGCTGTTGAACTTACCAAAGCTCAACAAACTTTGAATTACCAAATTCAAAGAATTACCAGAACTCTCTTCCTCTCATCACAACCTCCACCGCTATCAGTTGTTTAGAGTATTGAGCCAAATCCTCATTCATACAGCTGTAAGGTCTTGCTTCATAAAACCATCCCTATTCAGCAAAGTACACAAGTGCTTGTGGAACCTGGGGCAAGGTCTTACTGACTTCAGTAGGACTTAAGTGGAGGTTCAGGAACTTTGCTGAGCTGCAGCCAAAATATAGATTACACACCAGCTTTAGTAGCATTATTCTGAACTTAGCCTGTTATTAACTACAAAACAACTGGTCACGCCAAATAATTGTCATATTTTATTTCAACCTGAACGGTCTGTTTGTAAGGACTTAAGATTTTTCTCTTGCCTATTTTGTCCTTTCTATTTAGCAGATACTTGTATTTCTGCTTCAAATGAAGTCTTACTAAGTTGGCTTTTGGTTTGCAACAGAAATATCCATCTGCCCTGGTACTTGCTGTTTTACTTAAACTCTGTCTACTGCCAACAGAGACATACCTCATGGTGTAAAAGCTAGTTTTTGTCTGAAATTGAGGTGTTTCAAAGGCAGGGTCCCAAATTAGGCTTTTGATGGGAACTAGCTAGTGGTAAGTGTTCTCATTGCTTATGCAAAATCAGATGATGCAATAGAATAAGAATAAATCGGGATGCTGGGCAGAGGTCTGCAAAGCTACCCATGGGAACAGGACATTCAAACATCCTAGCTGGTTTTGAAACTCTCTCCATTCCAACCCTAACAGTAAGGTCCTATTTTTTAAATCTTGACTTAGATAAACAATGGTTATTAATTTAGTTTTACTTCTCAGAGGCAATGGTAGCACATTTCACATACGATCGTGTATTTATATTTGATTGTAAAAGGGCATTCCTAGACAAACTGTAAGAAGAAATAAACTGACTCTGTGCTTAAAACACTTGTCACTGCCATTTGAAACTTTAATATAAATGTGGACCATAAAGAACTGTTTATCAACAGCATTTAGTTTGGCACCAGGGTGAACAAAACAATACCAAAAGACCTAAGATGTAGACAATGATTTTAGTAACAGATTTTTAGCCTAAGAAACTATAGGGAAGGGTGGGAAATCTTGTTTTCTCTTTCTCAGACGAGGAAGAAAAGTCAGAAAACACAGTACTAGTCATATGATTATAACTTGTGAGAGTCCTTTGACCTGCCTAATTCTTCCAGTTCTTCCCCTACCTAAGCAACTCTCAAATGCCTCTTCATTCAAACAATTCTAAAAATTCTATAAGAAGACTCTACATTAAATTGCTGTAACTCTGTTGACTTCTGTACTATTCCTAACCACTCACTGGACAGAAACAATGGGCTCAATTCATATATTCAGTACTAGCAGTTACATCTATGAGCTGAAATCTCCAGAGGCAGATTGCCTCTTCTTATCTGCTGAGGTAGAATTTCACAAGATTCAATGCTAGAACAAATCAGGATCCAAAACAGCAAGCATAAGAAAAGCAAACTGACCGCCAAGGGCCGTTTGCATGAGTAAGATCCATACAGAATCCCACACAGAGACCGTACACTGAAATCTCATACATGCTGTACTTTGACAGACTATGGCACACACACAAAAAACTTCACCCTGAAACTCAAGATTTGAAGTGGACATTGTTCTTGTACAATTGTTCATCAGATGCAGTATTCAGAGACAGTCTCAAGAGCATTCTCAGAGAAAACTCCTGCTGCGATCCAGCAGGAATTTTGTCCTCAGGAGGACCCCAAGATGCAGTTCACACAAGAAGGAAAAAAAAAAAAGGTCTACATGTCTTACTCTGTTTTTAGAATTTGCTACGCCAGTATTATATTTACATTGTACATCTTTACATGTACATCTTTTTAGACTGAATAAATCTTTCCTTATGCATAATCTATCATACACATTTTGTTTAAAACAGGTTTTGTTCAAGAGATTCTTTTGAATAAAATTTCTAAGATAAGCCACTTTTTACTGTACATGACAGCAGTATGCAGAGAACAACTGCTTTACACTAAACAGCACATAGCATATTGTCTTTGCCATCCATCCCACTATAGGTAGGTTAGTGGAGAGATCCTAAATACAGTGTAACTTTGAAATCACTGGGGATTGCAAAGGCAGGTTATATACTTAGTTCCGTAATGAATCAAATGCAGCACAAATTCACAAGTCAAAAAACTTTTCAATGAAACCTGGAATACAATTATATCTGGATTTAAATAATTGAGAACGGAGTCTACCAGGAGAAAGCTAGTAAGAGAAAGATTAATTCCTGGTCTATGGCATCACTAAAGGAAAAACAAAATGCATATAGACAAAAAAAGGCCATAAGGAGAAAGTGCGTAAAAGAGCATAAATTTCACAAATCTCAGTATCTATTTCTAATGACAAATACTTGCATCACTACATCCTGTGCATCAAAAATAAGCATTAATGCATGGGTATAATTTTCTTTACAATGTTCTCTTTTTAAAATGTCCATTTCTCTTTGGAGGGAAGCATCATTCCCCTGGCATGTGAAGTTCCCATGGGAGTGCCAAGACTTTGTGTTGCTGCTCATGGAGCCATGGGTTTGAGAGACATCAACCTTTCTTAAATTAATCTCTTTTCATACTTATGCACTCTAGCTCAATGGCTTAGAAAGCATCTCTAATTTGACTTGTTTCCAGTTCTCAGAGACTGTTTGTAGTGTCTTATGGGAATATCCATCTCAGACAACACAAGTAGTCTAAAAGAAAGAAGTGCAGGCAAGTCCACTATAGTTCCTCTCTAGTCCCTGGAGGAACTTGCAGGATTCACTCTATCCTGAGACAGACAGACCCATTTCTCTCCACTGAAAAGGCACAGTAACTAACTTAGACCCAGCACTAAACTTTAAGATGGTGAAAGTTGTATGAAAACAACCTGGGTACTGTAAATGAATTCCCAGAGAAGCTGAGATCACACAGCTCCCACTAAACTGCATTTCACATGTGGTTACTCCTCTGTGAGTAGTTCTCATGATTTTACTATGCAGTTTGTGAGATGTGAAGTTCTAGTTACAGGCCCAATGCTAAAATCATATCATTATTTGGAAATCTCAGCTTTCACTTAAGGAAAAAAAAAAGTAAGTTTCCAGCTGCTGCAGCTGCAGAAAAAAATAATAGGAAAAAACCCCTAAAAGAACCCAATGCCAGAGGGCACTGGACCACAATTTTTTAAAACCTTATGACTTTAGAAAAGCCAGTCTTAAGATTTCTGGAAACTTAAGACATGACTTTTTAATAACTCAGGCTGACAGTTCTGGCATCATTCACCTTTTATTATGAAGCCCAATGTATGTAAACCCCAAATATCAGACATCTGAATTCAGAAGTGATGTATTTTCTCTGCCTTTTTACATTTTCCGTTATATGAAGAAACACCCTTAAAATAAGAAAACCTTCAACATTTTACTTGCTACTACAAACTCCACTAATTCACAGCTCAGTAAGGAGTATTTTCATTGTGGTTTACAGCACTGCTAAACCTGAGCTCTAAAACTCATGTCAAGCCTCAAACAATCAGGAGATTAAAATAAATAATGCTTAGGATCACCCTCTTTATACTTCCAGTTTCTAAGCTTTTAAGATACCTTTGGGTTCTTATATTCCTTTTTTCCTCTGAAACTGGAAGAAGTAAAAATTTACTTTTTGTCTCCCTTTGCTCTTGCTCTTAAATGAAAGCTGAGTTTTTCACTCATGCACACAGATTCAGGAGGAAAGGTTTTAAGAAAATTTTTCTCTACCTATGATAAAAAGGCAAATCTCTCTCCTGTCTCACAGAATCCTGTGCCAGCCTGTATCCTACTTCAGTCCTGCTAGACAGGCCCTGAGCGTTTGCCTTCTATTCGATAGCACCTACACTACTTCGTATCAATACTGGCTTTCCAAATCAGAGTAAGTGTTAATGCTCTGCCACTGTAGTCCCTACATAAATAGTCCTGCTGACTTTAAGAATACCCATGTAACTGCTGCAAGATCAGACTCTTGAAGACACTCATCAAAAAGACCGAATTCAAGGTACCAGCTTGCATGTGATATTTCCCTTTACTTTCTTGAATGTTTGCATCTCTGTTAGCAAGTATTTGCATTGGCCAGTCTCACAGTCATTAGTGCTAAAAACGAGAAGGAAGTTACCCTTACAACGGGCTCTTGTAGCCAAAGACGGATAAGAGTTGCAAGGGTGTAGTACATCACCAGCAGTAAGATTGGATTAGCATGGTGATACCAATGTAACTCTTGATTTTTGATGATCATCCAGGTGCTTGAACAGTTTGTCTGAGTAAGAGAAGTCACACCGAACAACCTGTGGATATAAAAAAACAACAGTTAGAGAATAAACACCAAATTTTACAATGTTTAAAAATTTTTTTCAGTAATTTTTGCTTACCTATAATACTGATTGCTCTGTTCAAAAACAGTATTTGCCATCTTATCTAAAATGCAGTGAACATATTCATTCCACAATATTTAGTGAAAATGAATGGTTTTTGCACTTGGTTTTCAACATAAAACATGGGAGTATAATATTATTATATCTACCATGTCCAATGTGAAAACTTGAAATGACCTGTGCCCTGTAGATCCAGAGCTACAGAAAAAGAGGAGATAAAATCTGGCTGCAAGGCCATTTGGCAAATCACAGCAACATGACTTTTCAGATTTAGTAAACTGACATACAACACCATTCCACTCACTCTGCCAGGACAGAGCTGTAAAGTACATCTCCTCAGCACACTGAAGAGCTTACTGATTTATTTTTTTTTAAAAAGCTAATACTATTACTAATTTGCTATCTAATTATGCAAATACTTATAAACATACACAGCTCCACTGAATTCACAGCTGTTGTGAACAGAAAACATCCAGAAAGGCAATTGTTCCGGACGATCAAATCATTAAGGAAGAAAAAAGAAGAAAAATTAATTTCATAATTAGTATTAATGTAGTTGCAATATTAATATCAATGATATGAGATATCTGACTATTTCTGGAAAAACTGGGATCTCACAATATTTCTATCAAGTAAGAAACTTATCTTGGAAAAAACACTTAGAAATAACAAAAAAATCCCCAAGACTTTAAATTTAAGACAAGATGATAGATGCTTTGTATGTGTGCTAGATGCTGAAACAAAACTAGTAGGAAGTCAAAATTAATCTGGTTCTTTCAGTGTAAAATACTTTGCAAAGTTCCAAAGATAGTGCATAGAGTTACCAGTAGCATACGTCAGTATTCATTAGAAACAGTTTTGTTTTATTGACAAAGCTTTTTCTTCCACAATGTGTATGAAAGCTTTCAGTTTTTACAAGAAATAGATTTGATTCTAAGAGAAGTTTAAGGAGAACTATTTCTTGATAGAAAAAAACCCCCAAAATATCATTACTCTGAAAGAGTAAACCAAATACATTTAAAAAAAAAAGTTTTTCTGCTGGGGGATTTAATCATAAATAGTAAAAGTCTAAAAGATTACTTCTTCCTTTACCTAGTAAGATCCAACATGATAGGGTGAATGAATACAAAGAATGATATTCAACAGAGAGGTACTGCCTGAAATCTGCCCTTTGGATGCTATAGAGTGAAAAGAATATGAAAAAGGAGAGGTTATACCTGTTCATTCACTGGGGGTTTGTGGCATGGGTATAATACCATTAACTGCCAGAACTACAGCTCTATAGCATTTTATTAAACAATTTATCAGCACTCACTTCTCGCTCTGATTGTCAACATGAGCCAAAGGCTATAAACTTTAAGACTTCTCAGAGCTTTTGGGTGGATCCAAGATTGGAAAAGAAAAAAAAAAAAAAAAGATCCTGCATATAAAATGAATTGTTGTAACATAAAGGAGCTGACAGAGCTGTGTTTGGAGTTGACCCAGGTTCAAACTTCCGTAGCATCCAAGCACATTCAGGGCTGGTGTTACAGTTTGGCTCTATCTGACTGAAATAAATTCACGCTGGATTGTATCCTGTTCATATTTCTATCAGCGTAGGGGAACATCTTGTTTTGTCTGCTTTCCTCTCTGCCAACTGACTTGTAATTTTTGCCCGTCAATGATCAGGGTTGTTGAGTTCCTATTAGTTTCATCTTCTACCTCTGTTTCACAACGGATCCCTCCATCTTTGGTTCATTTTAAGCTTTTCTATGTAAGCACAGTACGAATCACCCCATTTCTCTTTCACAAACATATCAGAATCAGAGTGAAATCCAGTTCTTACTGAAGTAAGAAGTCTTTCCATTGACAGTGAGTGATGAATATTTCCTACAGAAATGAGGGAAAGACCAGTTTCTGAAGGTCCTTGGACCCTTCTGCCAAGCAGACATGATTTTCATATCCCATATTCCATTCCTACAGTACATAGCATTATGTACTATAACTATAAAGTCTCAAAACCTTGTGTTTTACTTTTATCTCCACTGAAGAAACATTCCACTTAATCCTACCAGTTAGGAAATTTTATGATGTTTCAGTTAAATCCTCATTCTCTTCGTTTCATTTGCTCGCTTCAAATTATTCACCCGTTATACTATTGGACTTAATTCTGCTCCCTCTGGTCCTGCATTCACCAAATGTACATAAGTTAAAATGTATCTCTTCCCTCTTAGTCATCACCTGACCAGCCATGTATTTATTTAACCCATTTCACTTTGTCTCATAAATCATGAAGCTAGAGGAACTGCTCTTCATTTCTGAATTCTCCCTGGTTTTTGAGACTTGTTAGTCACAAAGGTATTCAACACAACACCCTCCGTCTATCAAATTCAAAACACACTGACATCTTGGGAATGCTCATTCTGTCTATTCTGGCCTTCAATAAGGCTACAAGTTGCTATTCATTCAATATTTATGCTTCATCATTATCTTCAATGAGAACTGCTGGTGTGGAACATTTTTCAGAGACATAGAGACATCTTCTCTTATTCAAACCTTTTAAATACACAGGAATGACTGCCACAAAGCGTGTAAGCATTTACAGTAAGCAACATATATATTAGGGTATTATTCACTTCTGCATTCCACAAAGATGTCTTTACATTCAGTATTGATCACGATCAGCTGTATTTGTGCCCAACTCTGATCTTAGTGTAACTTTGTCTTGGCCAACATACACGGATACCATCAGTAAAGTCAGAATGAGTCCTAAGTGGGGGAAAACAGATGCCAAACAAGACAAGCATATGCATGTCTGGATACAGAAGACAAATAAAACAAATACTGAGTGACCATTTACTAATGGCTATACTTTGCTTTTCAAAAGACCGCATGTAGTGTCAAAAACAGCTGGAGGTTTGCAAGATGTAATAGATTAATCTTTCTATTCTTGCAAAGAAGCAAAAATTGTGTTTTTCAAAGTCCTCATCGGTATTCTGAAAAATGCATTTTATTTAAAAAAAGTATAGTAGAAATCATTTGGAAAATTTTAGAAATTATAAAGGGTCAAGGGGAACTTGAATGTTTGACTGAGGAATGCTCTGAAATAATACAATGAAAAACAGTTCTTAAAATAAAGGTGATATCTTTTTGTCTAGTTTCTACTCTATAAGCTTGTTTTCCCAGCAAAGCTTCCTACTAAATCTCTGAATCATCCTTCTGGCAGATGCACTTTCATCTTTTGTGATTCCCTGACAAAGTTGTAAGCTGTGACCATAAAAAAAACCCCAAACTTTTTATATCAGTCTAGCACTGAAAATCAGAAAACCAATTTCAATTTTAATTTGAAACAGAAAAACAAATTCCTTTTGCACCCACAGATATTTGACCTAAGGAGCTGCTGAAGTACCACATGTTTTATTACGGCATTATGTACACTGCTAAAACTTCTCCAGCATGCATTATTTAATTATTAAATTAATTATAGTATAAGAATTGGTGTTAGTAATTAATCATGGTATTAAACATGAGCAAAAATGGTTACATAAAACAAAAATTAAATATATGTCTCAAATACAGAATTATCAAACTGTAATTAAAGATCTGTTAGGTCTGTGAATTTTACCTCCAGTAAAAATGATCTGGAACATTTTTCTTTGTAAAAATATATGTGTCAGTTCAGATTCTGTGTGTACCGATGTTTTAGGAGCTGATTTCAGACCAGGATTTGCCTCATAATTTCCAAGGCCAGGAAGGGAAGTAATAATTCTGACTTCCTGCACAATGTAGGACACGCAATAATTCTTGTATTGAACAAATAACTTGTGGTTGAATTACAGTTTATAGTTTAGAAAGGCATCCAATCTTGATTTGAAATGATAGCAAACCTTCTACTGCCTTATTATTTTCTACCACATTTACTTTCTATAATAGTTTTGTGTAAATGAGATTTCCAGTTGCTGCATCTTCCTACAACTCTGTGTACTACTTTACATACTAGTTTCACTACACAATAGAACAGCAGTCATTTTCCTATATCTTCTCTGACCTTCACAATTTATAGCAACCTCATCCAATGACCCAGAACAAGCATCAACAGTCCACCTCCAGTGCACTGCACAGCTTTCCCCTCTTTGTACAGCCTAGGGGTCACACTTGGACACCCTAAGCCACCCAAAATATCAGAGTAGAAGCCTACATTTACATGTTTATCCAAATACATTTGGGCTTCTTTGGACAGTTTAACCTCAGTTATGAAATAGGTGATGCACTAATACACAAAACCTGTGCATAATCTTGATGCACTAATAAGTGCATAATCTTGATGCACTAATACACAAAACCAAGGAAAAAAAAAAATTCAGGGACAATTTAGTTTCCTTTTTTTTTCTCCCAAGTAATACCTGCTACCTTGTCTTCCTAAGGAATGGTTTCATCTCTTTTGTCTTCCCAGCATCGAGTGAGCATGCTGGCCAGTTCCAAAAAACATCACCAGAGGAGCATGAGATAAAAATGGCACTAAATTCCTCTGAGCTACCTGAAAATGTCTGACTGGTAAGAGGAGGAGATGGAGATGGAGGTGGAGGTAGAGGTGGAGGTGGAGATGGAGAGAGGAGAAAGAGTCCCACTATATGACAGGCTTCGGAGGCAGAGAGAGAAATCCTGAATTCATTACTACCAGTGTTCACCACAACTATTTGGAGATTTAGAAAATCCAATTTGAATGGAAGTGAACTTAATATCTTAAGGTTTTTCTTCTACTTTAACTTGTCTGAAAGAACCTGGGGTGAGACTGTGCTGAAATTCTGACTGAGTTTGAGAGCTGTTTCATTTGTTCAAGAACTGGGAACAAAAATTATATAAATAGTGTCACTTTACTGACAGAAGAAATTACCTTGCATACAGCATTTATGAATATGCATCAAAATACATTTATATAACAAAAACATTTGCATTTTCTGCAAAAAGCCTCCAAGGTAATAACTTACAATGTTTTACAGACTCGCTTCGGACTCACTAAGCAGAAGCAGAAGACATACAACAGCTTTTCTCATGAGCCTGACCTAACTCCTGACAATGTGCAAACCACACATAAAAAATTCATTCAGTGCGTTCGATCAAAGAGGACGTGAAGTGATTCACAGTGGCAGGAAAATGTCTGTTATCATGTCCTATTGATTACATTTCCTCTGAAGGGTCTGAGAGTGCAGTGGATTCTCAGTCTCACTTTGCTCAACCTCAGTAGACTAATTACAAATGCTCATGAGTTTGCATGCTGTTTTGTTTTATTCTCATATATTCTAGCCAGGTATCAATGTATGGTGACTGAAATTGTCTGGTTTTGCTTCATTGGCAAACATATAAAAGCTTAAAACTTCATGCAGGTTTGTCAAACATTTTCCTAAACACCACTTACTACAAATCATTCTGGTCAGAGGTATAAGATTACGTCAATAAAATAACTGCATATGTTAATATCATGACATAGCTTTACATGTTCTTCATTCATAAAAAGTAAGGAAAAGAAACAGAATTTTGGATACCCTAAGAAATAGTAAAAGACTGGAAATAAGAAAGAAAGGATGCAAGACTTCTCCTAATACCCGCAGTTTTCTGGTTTATATTCTTAAACATTCGTTTTCAAGGTGATAGGGCCAGAAACCAGAGTGCAACCAGCTAACTGGGTGGAAAAGGAAAGAAAGGAAATCTGTACAGCTGTTCCATGCAATGCTACATCCTTTGTTAGAAGCCAGAAACTACTGTTTCCGTAGGATGTTAAGGCAGGATGTTTGAAATCCCAGACCAAATGTGATGGTGCTATCTTTTATCAAGGGAAGCAATAACCATGTGTGTCTTTACTGAGAATTGTGTATTTGGTCTAATTAGAAAGCAAATATATCCATAACAGCAGGAACAATCTGGAGATTTTAGGCCACACATTTTTAGGTAATGTGTGTTGTAATGCTTCTCTGTTTTTAAAGAAAACCATGCCAATTTCCTTAAGGTTAATAAATGTAGTTTTAGAGGTTGGGGGGTGTTTAGGTGGCATTGATTTGGAAATTGCAGATCTCATATTGTAGCAGTACTACACCACTGATTTTAATGTGTAATTACAACACTGAGAATACTTGCAAGTTAAGGTCTCACCTCCACAGTAGCTTTGACAATGGGCAACAGAAAGGTACGGAGATCTGCCAGTACAGAAGAGTAATCCCTTTGTTAAGTTTCTCACACATAGCAGCCACGACGAGTATATATACTGCACCATGAGTTATGCATACTGCAATATAAGATCTATATTGTACCATAATACAAAATCAAGATGGACTTTGGGAAAGAAGAAATCAAACTGGTTTTAATAATGTACTTAGAACACTAACACACACAGGGGTTTGTGGAAAATTACCAAATCATAGATGATACCTTATAATTTCCAAGACTTTTTTACAGCTATTTCAAGCCTTCTTCATCCAAATATTCCTGCTATTGCAGGTAACATTTGCTCTTTATCCACAATAAGCTGGATGTACGTTACAAATACTGACTGATTTAGGCAGGAAAGATTATTTCACAGGACTTGCTTCCTGTTTCAGGAAGAGATTTACCATAGACTAATAAAATACAATAAAACAATGATGCAAGTCTGCAAGTCTTTGACATGGTAGCAGGCTGGAAATTAAATCCAGAACAGGGCAATGAAGATTACAGTTTGAAGAAATGTCTGCATCAAGCCACTTCAGGAGCTGCATTTCCTGATTTAGTATTTATGATTACATGAATTTTTTGCTGGGGCCAGTACATATTGGATGGTTATTCACAGCAATAGCATCAGACTTCCACTGTGCTGGGTTGGATTTGGGGAATCCATCTTTGTAGAACTTCTGAATTTCTGTTGGATTTTATGAACTGTCTGAATCTTTATGTCATCTGGATATCTTCTATTGCATATTTATTTCACTTTCCTCACATGGAAGGGGAGGGGAGCGGTGCCTATATGTCTAGAGTAGGAGACTATCAAGATTGACTGACATTTGAATGGCTGAGCCCTAAATGGAGATGCTAAAAGTGGCCAAACAAGAGAGGAAAAGAAAAGGGAAGAAGAAGAGGAGAAGAAGACGAGAGGCGAGAGCAGAAAAAGGAACAACAGAGTTTATTTACCAAAAGAGAAGTTTAACAACAGTAAGTCCCCAGAAATGGTGAAAAAAAGTGTAGCCTTTTTTTGGGGGGTGGGTGGCAGTGGTGGTGGTGTTAGAAATCTTCTTTTCCTGTGGCAAAAAGGGCTGACATACAGGGAGAAAAGGCAAAACTTCATGTTTCACAGGATAAGACGCAAAGATCAAGATTCATGAAGAAGACTACTTGAAATACTGAAAGGGCTATGTCCCAAACTGTAAGCATTGCTTGAAGAGTAAACCTTTTTTCAAACATTGACTTAAAGGAGGTACATACTCTTGTCGAATTGGAAAATGCCCTGGGGAGAAGAGGGGGGAAGAAGTGGAAAGAATTAAAAGATAAATTAGCAAACAGAAAATATAATTTCTACACAGCCCTCCTAAAAGTCAGGAGTCCCCCATTCACACAAGCCATCCTGTCAAGTTTTCTGTACTTGGATGGCAGAGCTACACACAAGTTATGATCCATGAAATTATATCTGTAAAGCCTCTTCCAAGGGAATCCTGTGAGCCACCCCACTCCCCCCAGTACATAATTTGGCCATATGCCCAAAGAAATTCATGCCATTGGAAAGGACTCAGCCAGTCCTGTGTTACCTCCAGGCCCATCCTTGCCTTCCAGAAGGTTGTTACTCTCTAGGCTATAGGCTGGGAATTCAGACCACACTGGGGCTAATGCTCCAGGATACACTGAACTGACACAACATTTTTACAGAACTAGCAGAACACATGGAGGAAAGAGGTGGGAAAGTTGACCAAAATGCATTAAGCGTCCCAAAGAATTAGGGTTAAGATGAGCAGGAGGCATTTGGTTTCACATGGCTTTTTAAGGGAAAAAAAGAATGAATGGGAAAATTGGCATTTGTCTTTCCAAATCATGTTATTTATAAGATTCCACAGAGAAGGAGCTGATCCTTCATGCCTTCTCTTCAGCTCAGCAGGACAACTGTGTAGGGAGATACTGCAGACACAAACCTCACTCCACAGCTGGACTAAAGTTATTAAATTTATCCATTTCAGAGTGATACAGGCTTTAAAAAGCATTGCAAGTATTTTTAGTGCTTAAAAGCCCTAGACCCTGCTTTGGTTCAGACTTGGATAATTCAGAACTGGCTAAGTGGAACTGTGCCATATTAACAATAACACAAAAATTTGGTTGTTTGGGTTGAGAAGTATTATGATAAATTTCAGCTTAACAGTTAATAACTTTTTTGGAAATGCCCAAAAATGTAGACTAAGACTGGAAGTGTTTTCCTTCAGAGTGTTGCTATCACAACGCTATAATACAGGCATACACACAGTGAATATAGGCTTGGTGGGTAAGTAGATCATTCTAACTTTTGTTTTAATGTCATCATATTTCTATAGCTCTTTAGCAGATGTCTATGTACGTTTTTTTCTACCAAGTCTTGGTTTCCATAGCTTCTATTGGATCAAAGCTTTCCTGGCAATGACAAAACCAGCCCTGGTATATCTCCCACCCTCTTCTGAACATCAGTGACTTTTCTTTTAAAGGAAAACTAATTTTAAATGCACATCTATTGCATGAGAAACCTCATGAAAAAATAAGTAATTTAAAACTTGTGTGCTAATATCATCCATATAGTGAAGACAGAGAGAAATTATGAGCCATTAATCCAGGAAGCTGTAGAGGTTAAAGGATAGCTTTAAGGGTTGTGAATTATAGAAAAGCCTGCAAAAACTGTAAATACAACACAAATCTTAATTCAGGAAGAACAAAATGACCATATAAGCAGCCACAATAAAATCACTTTGCTCTCAAGCGAATTAACAACTTTAAAACAAGATGTTAAATAGCATCTGCTATGTAACCTGTTTTTTTAATGTAACCAGATAATGGAATTTTCTCTGAGACTATGTGACTGGAAGCTGTTAAGGATTGGACATCCATTAAAAATCACCAAACTTCAGACATTCAAATACTTCATATATCTGAAATAAAGCAGCTGCCCTGAGGGGAATTTAAGTCTGAACATAAAGATTTGTGAGATATATACCATATTTCATCCAATAATTGAGCTTTGTACTGACTTTCTGTTCCAAAAGCTCATAGTATGCTTTCATTGCCTTAGAGGCAATAATTCCCCACTGCTATCACTAATAGTAGATGTAGGTCTATTAATCCCTTGTTTATTGAGAAAAAACCTATCTTCAAAAGCCTGGCATGAAGATTTATCCTATCAGTGGATTTCCTCTCTGGATCTCCAAACCGTTTCATTACCCATGACACAGCTCAGCTGTGCTCTGAATTTCTGGTGAGCATTGATATTGATGTTGCTCTTTTCAGCACATCAGTGAGCTAGAAAAGCAGCAATGTTGCTGTAGCCTTTGGGGACTTTTGCTGGGACTTCCAGAGGTGATCATCTGACGAAAAAACGTGCTGAAGCAGCGACTCCAGTATCCTTTCATCTCAATCAGGCAGCTGAGCATCTGGCAGAGTGAGGACCACCAGATAGGATGGCAAGAAGGTGAAACAGGGATAAAGCTGCAGGAGAAATTGCGTTAGGGCCCCTGCCTGATACCTTAGCTAGAGTGTCTCCTTCAACACTATCCTTCCTCACCAGGACCAGCAGTGACACTGCTTTGACAGCAGCAGCCTGCCTCACGTTAGGCAGAGAGTGAGGCACATAGTTTTTTGTTCTGTCACTAAAATAAAACTACTGTAAATGCAGCAGGGTTTTTTTTCAGTCTCAGCTAAAAACTGGAGACAACTCAGGGAGCACAGAGGCTGCAGGAGCTGAGGCAGCGCTGCTGGGATGCAAGGAGGAAGAAATAAAAGCCACCCCAGTGGAGGAGGCTGGTTGGCACCAGGTGCTATGGTTTGCCACTCGCTCCCCTTCCTCACGTACATGCACGTTCCCTGCGACTGTACGGGGGAACGAAAAGCAACTTATACTGAATGGCACCGCCTGGGGAAGGACACCACGGAAATCGTGCCAACAAAATTAAAAATTTTTGATGTTTGGTTGCATTTTCTAATCAGAGATGAAAGTAATGAGAAAACAGGTCCAGGTTTCTAAGGAGCCATGTGGAAAGGGGGTGAAGGAAAACCAAAGGCATGTTCAGAAACATCCATGGCCACAAAGGCTTCCCCTTGCCAGAGGGTGAGCTTGGACACCTCAGCACACAGCAGGAGGCACGGCTTAACGACGTCTTTCCGCGCCAATTAGTAACTGAGGTTATTGGTTTTTCAAAGTGAGTTGGCAGAGCTGCTGAAAGGAAAGGAGCCAACAGTCCCACCTCAGAAAGTCTCACACAGGCAGAGCAGGGGATGTGAAGGGAGGACAGCCTGCTCCCAAAACTCAAACAGGCAGTGCAGCCCACGGACAGCCTTCTTGTCCTAAGCTCAGGGCCTGGGAGAAGGACAGATGCATTTATGCAGCTAGTCCATTGAGTGTAAAGCTTCTGCAGAAATCATTTAGGAAAAGGAGACCATGCTCAAATAACCCCGGTGAGTATCGGCATTTACCGGGGTGGTGCTACGTGACCAGAACATGGAAGTGACCCATACAACAACTAGCCATGCAACTGCCTGCCAGCTTGAGAGATCTACTGTTACCTCTTAGAATAACAGATGCAGAACAGAGATTGTTTTAAAGTGTAGCTTCATACTCATTTAACTTTGAGGTAACTCGGTCTGTGATCTAGGAACCTAAGGACACAGACTGCAGCCAAAAACTTTGGGTTTTATTCCAAGCTCTGGCTATCTGGGGGGGGTTATGCAATTCATCTAACTTTTCTGTTAGGGAATTTTTCCACCTCTGAAAGGGAATGATGATACTTTTCAGTCACACTGGGACAGTCTGCTGGGTTCAGTGATGCATGCAGAGGATAAAGAGATTTTCCACTTACTCAGCTGGCAGTGAAAAGGATTGAAAAAAAAGCAAGAGTGATTGATACCTAAATTAAGAGATTCTGCAGTAGAAAATATGAGCGAAGAAGACAGTCTTTTTTAGGAGAGAATGCACTAAGGCAGACATGCAAGTTATGATTCCCATTTGGTTTTAAACAGAAAAAGAAAATAAAATAGCAAGATATGGGAAAGAAGATAATGGAATAATGAACAATAAGGCTTGGGAAATTTGGGGAAAATGCCTAATTAACTAATTTCAAAACCAAAGCTGTATAACTTAGTTGATTTTAAATCGGTTATAAACTGTACCTGATTGGCTCAGTTTTTATCAGTAAGTTCCCAACTTCAGCTAAATGAACATAAACAAGAGATTAAGCACATCCACTCTGAGTGTTTAGAGAAACTGATGGAGACCACCTCTCGTGCAGACAAGGACTAACTCCCCAGTGTGTGCTCAACGGAGGTTAGTCAGGACTGCCTTTTGCACTACCTCTGAGGAATGTGGGATGATTCATTTGTCAATGTTTATATATTGAGCTGAAAACACAAAGAGCTACACAAGCACTAAATATTTATCACCACAATTTCTGGGCATGCCAGAGTATGAAAATAAAGGCTGGTGAGCAGACCTTAGGAGAACAGTAAAGACAAGCTTGTAACGTCAAGAGAAGTTTGCTAATTATAATCCACATCTCCTAATACCAAAGAGCAACAGCGATACGAATCTGGTAAGAGGAGAGGGGTTGATGTCTGTCCATCCCTTCTCTGTCCTTTTTTTCAGATGCTTGCTCAACGGTGATAGCATGCAGGTCTGTGTTCTTTAAACAATATGGAAAGAAAATTAAAGGGTCACTTCTTCACAGTCATCCTCTGCATGTCCACACAGGACAGCCTGTGGCGGGCAGGGAGTCTGTCTTCAAGTGTCAGTGCAGGAATTGGACTCACGCATAAGCAGATACACGGTGTGTATGGGGGAGTGGAGTGATCTACCACAAGCAGAGCTTCTGTTAGCAGAGAGGTGTGCCGGTCCCACGCCAGTCAGATGGGTTAGTGCACGCAAAAGTGGGAAAGCTCTGTTAGGAGAGCAGTTGCACACCCATTTCAAACCAGAATCAGCAGGAAGTTTATCAGGATACATCAGCACTTGTAAAATCTTTGTCATTTCCCTCTGGCCCTCTCATCCCAACATTTCAACACATCCCAAGAAAGAGGCACCTTCGGCTGTTCTTACAGTAACACATGGCTATTTGGGGGCAGGAGACAGCAAAGAAGTGGCAATTCGCCAACATTATGTCATGTGATGGTGACTGATTTTTATGTTTGCAGCTTACGCTCAGTTTCCGGATACAGCATACACGTTGTTGGGAGCGCCAAGGTTCCCCTCTCCCCACTAATGAGAACCACCTGTGGCCAGGGCCAGACCCCGCCAGGCTGCCAGAGAGCTCACCGGTTGCAGGCTCGCTGCTGCAGCAAAACACGGCTCGGAAACTGGTCTTTCCCGCATGAAGAAACCCGTTGTTTTTAAAAGGTCTTAGCATGTCTCTTGGTTTACATCCCTTTGAAGTCCAGGGGAAGATAGAGGGATGTAAATCACCTGTGGTGCAATGCCAGTAACATGAATAAAGTTGTGCCTGCTTCTGCCAAGGCTAAATTTGGCACTTCGTGCAGGGCGGCAGTTATGGTGAACACCGACGGCTCCACCGTGGGTATGGAGAGCCACCACTGCGCAGACTGCCAGGGAGGCTGGGAAGGGCTGCTCTGCAGAGAAATTGCTACAGTTTACTTACTAGTTCATCTGTTGCTTTTTTCAGAAAGCTTCAAACTTGCTGTAAATCCTGGCACAAACAAGAATTTGCTGATTTTAAAGAACTGCAGTATGTAGCAAAAAGAGATGAGTATTAATAACCATGTAAAGAGCAGCAAGGGCTACAAATTCTCCCTAGTAAAGCTGGGTACGTTTGCACTGACTTCCCTGTTGTCACCACTGGACTTCCACCAAAACCTGAGCTAACCATTTTAAATCAATGTTGAGTACAACTCTCCTATAAAGTGAGCGCAGCATGGACATTTATTACATGCCCGCTGATGAGTGAATCTCCAAGGAATCCCTCTGAATAAGCGTTGAAAGAGGTGAATTCATTTTGGATGAATCTCTGAATGCCCATGTGGCAGACACTAAGCTGGAAATCTCACAACAGTGAGTAGTTTTGCAACGTTTCCAAGGCTTTCCTGCTACAACTGACTGGGAACTCCACCACTGGTTCTCCTATCGCATTTGGATATTCCAGACAGTGCTATCAGAATGGTTAAAAGTGCAAAACTCAAACCAGTCAAAAATTATATTAATCTTTTTGAGTCTTGTAAAAAGTTCAATTTGTAATGAAATTCTGAGCAGGGTTCACTAAATAGGACGCTTTCTTTGTTGGTCATCTTGAGCAATTTCTGATACAAACCACACCAGCTCGTTCCAGTGAAGTAAGACACTAAAAGGGAACTAAATAATATGCAAAGTTTGTTAAGAACCAGTAGACCTTCCTCTTAGGAAGGAGAAACAAACATAATGGAGAAGGTTAGAAGATTTAGTATGAATTTTCCAGTATTCCTTGGTTCACCTATATTTTCAACTCTTCTGCCATGCTGTCATGAATTCTGGTAACTGTCTGTTCACCAGTCACAGCTATACGTGTGAATCTTTTTGGATACCAGACATACATTATTAGGTAGTTAATAGAAAATGAAGACCGCATGGACTCTGATGGTTCAGCTGATAGCAAATGGACTGCTTACTGTGCAGTACAGAAACATTTCCTAGCATAATATTGAGAAACTCACTTTTTATGGTGCACAAAATCCTGGGACAAAACATCTTTTGCAGAATCATGCAATTCAGAAGAGCACTTAGAAAGACAGAATCAGAGAACAGCCCAGGTTGGAAGGGTCCTCAAAGATCATCTCGTCCAACCTTTCATGGAAAGTGAGCCCAGATGAGCCCACTTGCCCTGGGCTACCTCGTAGTTTAGAAAGAGATTGCAATAATAGCAAGGATGATTACTGTCTTTTGCCAATGGGAGCCTGAACTTGCATTTCTAAGC
This sequence comes from Ciconia boyciana, assembly GCF_034638445.1. Taxonomy (NCBI): domain Eukaryota; kingdom Metazoa; phylum Chordata; class Aves; order Ciconiiformes; family Ciconiidae; genus Ciconia; species Ciconia boyciana. Next base: position 57,720,290 of record NC_132935.1, read on the forward strand.
TGTTAACAGAATAATTCACTCCCTTTGCAAAATAATTTAAAAAAATATAATGAAGCTGAAGTTCTAAGAAAGCATATAGGCTAAAGCCTTTTAAGTAGAATTAATAGTCTCCTAAGATGTGGTACCTTATACAGCTAATATGAAACTCAGCTGCAAAACTTCTGCAAGAATACGGTCAATTAGCTAACTTATTTCTCTGCAAGAGAGAAATCCTGGCGCTCAAACCTAATCTGGTCATTGTGACAAACATGGTGGCTAGTCTGGCATGGTTTGGAGCATGCTCTGCAACTACAAAGTGTGCTTTTGCTGATAGAGGATGATGGAAAAAGAAGAAGGGCAGTGCAGTGCCTTTACATGGCATGTAGCCAGGGGTCTCTGCCCTGGCAGCGGGTGCTGCAGTACCATGGAGGTAAGTGGCTAAAAAGCTCAGGCAGAAGGCATGAAAGCTGTTGCAGCCAAAGGGCAGCTCAAAATAGAATACATAAATGAACTTCAAATACTCCATCTTGTCAAACACTGGCTTATGACCAGGTTAGAAGGCAACTCCAAAAACCTCAGAAATTCATGTGGGGGTAAGAATATTCTGCCTCTCAGAGGTGAGCTACCATTGAGACAGGTGCCAGAGATGGTCTGCAGCAAGGACTAACAGTGGCTACAGCTCATGTGAAACATGTTGCCCAGCTCTTGGCGCCAGTGGAACTACAGAAGCAGCAGATCAGTGCCTTGCCCTGGAGAGAGGCAAGACACTGCCAACAAGGTAATTGATCAGCTACATCTTGCTATTTTGGCACTATCTGCTCTCCTGCTGAGATTTTATTAGCACACTTAGCCTCTAATTTAGAAAAAAAAAATATAGCTGGATGTCCCACCCTGATCTGACAACTCCAGGAATATTTTTTAGACTGTGCTGAAGCATTTATTCATTTATTACTCTAGATAAACAGAACATTTGGGCTACAAGTTCTGAATCAAAGCTTTCAGGGAAGTTCAAATGGAGGATTTTGGACTGGACTCATCTCAGATCTGAAAACAAACTGGATATTCTGTATCTACCATCTGCAGAAAATATCAATATAACACTCCCTCCAAAAAGAAGAGTCATTTAAGCAAGCTTATTACTAATCACTGTAAAACCTATTTTAAAAGTCCTGCTTAAAGAGATTTATAGGCATCTTTCAGATGAAAATTTCCTGTTGAAAAGACAGCCTTAGATAAGACTTCCCCACTCAGACTGCAACAAAGCAATCAGTTGTGGAATTCCAAATTCCCATTCACTTAAAGATGTGAAATAACGTACCACTGTGAAGTGGATGATGCTCCCTGGACTCCTAGGTTTGCCTCACTTTATAAAGGCGATGCCTTCCCATAGATGAAACTATTTGTATTTAAACTATTTTGAACATTACTTGCCTGAAAACTACAAGCAATACAAAACAGACCTGAAACTCTAGGAAAGCACATAGGTTTTCATTTACATCAGATTACTGGATCTTTAAATGAATATGCTTATAAGCACAGTTTTGGACAGGAATAACTTTACTGACTCAGGATAAACTTCATACCGCTGCACTGATCCTATTTCTTCATGTTGGCAAGGCCTTATCATTGCCCCAATTACATCCTTTTGCCAAAATAAACAACATCAGGAAGAAAGGAGGCAGCAATCTGAAAAATGGCAAACATATTATTGCATATTTTTTCAGGCTGTGGCACTGTGTACATAATTTCCAAAATCATTTTAGCTCATTGACTTGTTTTTGTTAACTCAGGTGAAAAGAATTTTATGGCAGCAATACGATATTTTCTGAATTCGGCTTTAAGTGGATACTTCTTGCTATTGTTTTCCCATCTCTCTAAATCACCAATTTTGCAATACGGCAGCAAGTCAACACAGAAGATACTTATTTTAAATGAATTTATAAATGAGTGTGGACATTTTGTTTGACAGAGATCAGTTGGTAATTGACCAGTGTTAATTTATGCAACTAGGTACCTCCTAACTGAAGGGTAGATTTAGCCTTATTTATGCTGGCCTTCCCGTGCCATTTAGGACCACACTTTCCAAGGCAGTTACGGCACTGCCTTGAACGACTGCCACTCACTTCTCCACTGTGGGCTGGTCTAGAGAAGAAAAGCTGTTAGTGGCAGAGGCACCTTCATGCAAGCTCTGCCGCTAGCGTGCCTAACCCAACACATCAGCTATACTTCAGACTTTTCAGTACCCTATAAATTTTTCAATCTGCAGATCCTAGTGCGCACCGGATGGCATTTAGGTGGGTGTTTGTGTTTATGCCACTTCTACCTGCACGTTGCAGAACCAGAAAGCCACAACAGGAGATCTGAAACTTTGTAGGAGATTGGTGCCTTCATGTTTGCTAATAGCACTATGGCAAATGCACAGGGCTATGTTATCACAGTATCCTGTTTTGGGGGGAAGTATTTTGCTTGCAGAATGACATAAGGTTTCAGGGCAAATATGTACATTCACCAGATTTCAGACTATCGCTGTCAAGAAAACGACTTTCTTCTGGTGACTCTCTTCAGTCACTTCTTACAATCATAAGTGCTGAATTTTGAGTTGAAGGTTCTTAAAAGGAAGGAGAAGCACAAGGATGATGCTAATCTTAGCTGAAAGAGACTGTTAACTTGAGAACTTTTCAGCTGGTTTGGGTATAGTCTAACTTCATTTAGTCTGAAATCAATCGATAGAGTGGCAACCTGAATGCATTACTATTCAGAGACAACACATTTTTTACTGATCAGAAACAACTTGTACATTTCTTGTCAACTGGAGAACTCAAACTCAGAAATACCCATGTTAGCAGCTTTTTAAAATGCCACCCTTAGGCTCTGCAGAGAGAAATAATATCCACCAGCAGCCCAACAGGAGTGGTTTTCACATCTGCCCTTGCATCTGAGGAGAGCTTAACCTGGGGATCGAGCCCTCAAAACTTTACAGAGTGTCCTGGTTTCGTCTGGGATAGAGTTAATTTTCCTTCGAGAAATAAAAGCCCTTTTTCCTTATGTTTCAGCCCCCCTTCATATATGGATAAAGGTCTGTTTGTAATGGCACTAAAGCTAACACACGCAAATACATGTACCTGCTGTATTTTTTTTCACCAGTGAGTTTATTGCAACTAAGTAAGGAGAGTTCATACAACTGCATAAGTATGAGAACGATCTGCTGTTCTCCTCTTGTAAAAAGACATTAAACAGCATATTCTGGGTGACAGTAGCAGAGAAGAATTTTGGGAATCAGATTCTTTTCTCAGTATATAATTTACCCATGAAAGCCACCCACTAGTATTAATGGGAACTCTGCATATTTAGCTCTGCTTCAAGCCAAGATGGTACATAAAATAGCAAGGTATCAAATTTCTTCTAGGATGAAAAATGCTAAAATATTTTTTCTGCGCCATTCCAGTACATGTGTCTCTCATTTTCCTCCTCTACCCACTGCTTATACACCAGTCCTACTCCTATCATTAAAAATCATATTAGTGGCTTTTCCTCACACTCAGATTTGCACTTCCAAGCACCGATAACACCTGTCTTGATGCTCTTCAAACACATCTCCCTGAAAGTAGATCAAAGTAAATCTACAGCAGAAAGAACTGCGATTAAAGAAACAAGGAAGATATATTTACTGCACCTTCTGTTGAGTTGTCATCGGTGTTTTGTATATTCAAACATAATTTCCTATGTAATTTAGAACATCAGTCCCTCACATGACATCATGTGTAAAAGGCAGAGTACCCAACAGTACCAGTTCAAGAGAAAGTCTGCAAGAAGATAACATCATTTTCTGCTTACAAAAAGGTCAGTACATACTCCAAAGTCCAACACTGGGACTTTTTTTAATCCAAACTCTGAAGGTGCTTTTTCTTTTTACAGTGAGGCAGAGGTAACTTACTTGCAATCAGATTTTTTCCATTTCAAAAATTAGTGACTAAGTTAGAGTAGCATATTTGTACTGAATGAAATTTTATCATAAAATGTAGAATTACACTATTTACCAGAAAATAACTTTATTCAGGAAATAAGTTTCAGACTAAATTAATGGAAAATTAAAGTAAATTAAAATTAAAATAATTGAAAATAAATAATAAAAATATTAAAAAGAAAAAAGGGACTTTTACAAATGATGCATATGAAGAGAGTTTCACATATTCTAGCAAAATGTTATGAAACAGATACTTCCCCTCCTTGAGAAAATGTTATTGCTGTCTGGTGGTAAAACATTGTGAGATTATATCCTCATAGCCAAACAGATGAGAATTTTGAAGCCATGTTTTCTTTCTTTTCTTAATACATGGAGAAAGTAATATAAAGGTTTTAGGGAAGTTGCGAGCATTTTAGCTTAGTACTAGACACCATCCATCCTCCCACCTTGACCTCTAGGTGGCACAAAAGAACCTAAACTAAGCAGATCTTTGCGGATTTTTCAGGTAATGTTATGCCCTCCCAAGAAGCCTCCTCAAGTTAGCGATTCCAACATCACAAAACACTCATCTATTAACCTGTACTAAATAAAATGTCAAAAAAAGTATTAAAGTACCAGCTACTGCAGCTAGGCAGCTCATTTTTTACTGCTTTTAATGGTGCATTGAGATATAAATCATTAATTGATTCTCCCCAGTACACCTAATATCCTTTCACCTTCAACTTATAATAATTAAAAGGAACACTAGGCTTACTAGAAATAAAGTTGAGGTTTACATTTAGTTTAATGTAAGGATTACTACAACATTAAAAATACATACCATAAAAACAATTTGCAATCATAATCCAGCAGAAAAAAGGTAGTAATGAGTAAAATACATCCATTACTTCATCTTATTTGAGATTACAGTACAAAAGCATGTAAAAAAATTAAAGGGTCAGTGAAATCACATCCAATCAATACTCACTGCAGCAGTAACTAAAAATGCTGCTTTTTGACTTAAGTGATACAGCTGTCAGTATGAACATAAGACCAGCATGTTCTGCATGACCACAGAGAATTTTTGTATTAACATAGTATCATGCACAGCAGGTGAAGTACCACAGCAGCCCTCAGTCTCTGCACACAAGGATGGCACCACACATGCATTTTTGCTCCAGTTAAGACACTATTACTTTAGACCTCAGAACATTTCTTTTCCTCTACCAAAAATATACATGTGTACGCTGCCTTTGCCTCAATGCACCACTGATTTCCTTTTATCTCCTTTCTCAGCCAAATCATTCTCACTCACGTCTGAGGATCACTGAGCAAAACAAAAATCTCCTGCCCTCCTAACCTGCCCTAGCTCTCTGTACACAATTGCCCAGACAGGGCTTCTCTCTATCATCCAAAACCATTCAGTCTGAAATGCTTTGACTCTTCCAAGACTGAACACAAAGCTATGCATAAAATTTGTCAAAGCATTATGTGGAAGACCGTTTGCATCAACATGTGATAACAAATCATTGCATCATATGCCCACAATTAAACAGGAAAGGAATTTCTCTCACCTGGCATAGAAATCTTTTGGTGGAACAACCTCCTGGAAGAACTGTAGCTGGTACAGATAAAGTCCAATCAAGTGCCCCGCACTGAATATAGCCATTAATACACACAGACAGCTGAATATCAGCGGATCAAATGCTTGGCAACAGGACCACCATGTGCACAGGCCCAAAAATACAAAGAAATACACAGCTGAGGTCAAAGATGGAACCATCATACCTGTGAAAATAAAAAAATGGAGGGTTGGAAAGGTGTGGAAATATCAGCATTTCTTAAACCTTACATCTGACAAGAAGTGTATTCAACAATTTAATCCAATTAGTGTTTATGCTAATCATTATAATTAGCTCTTGACTGCTATTAGATTTGAGACTAGAAGAAAGGGATCCTCTTTGGGTTTTTTGTTCAATCGACTTGTGCCATACCTTAGCACTTAGGACACAACCATTCTCCAGACCTTCTTCCAAGATGAAATCTTCTCTTTGTCAAGATGTTTCACAAAGCATGGAGAAAAACAGAAACGTGGCTGCAAGGCCAGCCAACAGAGACACTGTGCCTGAGAGCGCTGATGTATTAGATTTTAAAATGAATTTTAAGTACAAGATGCTAAAACGGCATGATGGATGAACAGCGAAAAGCCTTCTCATATAAATCTTGAGATATACTGCGTTATTAAAAATGAAAAAAACATGATGCATATACTGAAAATAAAAGGTATCTAGAGGATATTCAGTTGATTTTTCTGAATTTTTAACTCATAGACACTTGTAATTTGCATATGAAAAAGGCTCTGCTGTCTTACATATGTATATTGGGTTTGCTCTTGCACATCTATCAGAGTATTTCACTTGTGGTGAAGGAGACCTGGTGCTCTGTGGATAGCCTACAAAAATAAGCGAGGAAGCAGGAAAGACATACATGTCTAACAGTAGAAACCAGGAGAAAACTACATAAGAGAGCTCACATCCAGCATAGCAGTCCAGTCCATGCCTTCATGATGGAGGATGTAAAAGTTCACCCAGCAATTTCTGCCTCAAGGCTGTAACTATTTCCTTTCTCCTTTCAAAGAGATACTTTGCCTTAATTTAAACACTTTAGGAGAAGGAGAATACACTATATCCATTAAAAAGTTGTTTATTATGGCCAATTACTCTGGCTGTGAAAAATTCAAAATTTATTTCTGGTCTGAAATTGCCTAGGTTTACCACTTAACTATTGGCTCGTATTATAACTTCTACTAGATGAGATGTCTGTTAAAAAAATGTAGGCACTTTGTACCTTTGACAGTACTTTAAAGCTGCAGTCAAATCATCATCTTTTTTTTTTCTTGGCACGGTAAGTAAGCAAGTATTTAACTAATCAAGCTCAAGGTTTCTCTCTGGAATACAGGCTTCCCAGACCTCAAATCCTTTTTGTAACTCTCCTCCGAACACCTCCTGGCTCTCGGCGTGTGTTGGGATCCTGCAGACAAGCTGCCCAACATGACTCAGAAGAAATTGCCGCTGCCACTGCTGCATGATCCTTCTGCTTCATCCTCCCTGGGTGATGTTCACCCATGCAACTTCAGAATGGCACTGAAACCATGCTTATTTGCCTATACTTATCATGCTTTTTGGTTTTTTATGGCATCTCTCTTCCCTGATGTCAGGCACCATGGTGATCCACGTAACCTATTTTTTTTTTCCCTTTTTAGACTTATTACTTTGCATTTGGCTACATCTAAGGCTGTGGGATAATCTTACCTTACTGAAAGAGCCTGCCTTACTAAAAGTGCCACACCTGACCAGTCCTCATCATTCAATACCAAGTACCTTTTGTGCTATAGTTTTATACTTCATATACTAGTATAGCTATATGTTAAGTATACACTTATCCTTTATATGTAAGGACTCCATTCAAACACAAGAGTAGGCAGATAAATGCTAATTTACAATTGCATGATCGAACTTTAAACTCATTCATTACAACCTACAGTGATTTTGTATACTTGCATTCTGTCTATAGCTCATTATGTGGTACTAAATCAAATGTCTTATGAAAGGTTGGTCATATCATATCAAAACAGCTACTGTTACCAACCAATATAAAAGTCACATCAAAAACCAACATGAAGTCTGCTTATCACCCTTTTTACACACTGCATAGTCGACCTATTAAGCTTTTCCTTTTCTTTTTCTTTTTTTAAAGGCTATGTGAATACAGTTCCTTTTTACACTTGGAAGTGACGGAACCAAGTCTATGAATTCACATTATAGTCACTTATAATATGCAACCATTCACCATTTGGTTATAACAGTAGCTGTAAAAGTCATATACAGAATGATAGGGCCACACAGTATTAGTACAAAAAAATTAAGCAACTCGGCATATTCCAATGCCTGCCAAAAAGTTAATTTAAATAAAATCAGCAGCAATTTCTTTTCCCTTAAAAATTTCCATTGTTATTCCCACAGGTGCCAAAGCGCTGAAAACTCATTTGTTAAATGCATAATCTAATGGGCTCTGGAGGAAATTTTTCAAATGCACCAACCTGCTGAACCAAGTAAAATTGTAACAACAACTTTTCCAGTGGTGATTATCATGTTGCCAATGAACTCCCTCAGTTTGGATGCTAGGGAGGCAACTCTACGCAGCAGTTTTAATTTCATGGTTTCCTCAAATTCTGCTTCACCACAGTCTTCGTCATCCAGGTCTTCTTCATACATCAAAGCATCATCTGGCTCTAACTTTTCTCTTACAGCCTAAAGGAGGAGGGGGGAAAGAAAAAGAGAATGCCAAAGAGAAAGACAGAGACACAAAGGAATTTGAAATTAAAACCCACGCATATATTATTTAACAATGAAGTCTTCTTATAATCTTTGCCTATGTGCAAGTAACAAGAGAGTTACAGAAGATGTACTAAAGCTAGAGTTGTACACTGATGGCTCCCACTTCAGATCTGTCTCAACAAAAAAGGATGTTAATGGTTGTCTCTGAGAAAGACTGCAGTCCTCCTACATGTGCACAACAGGCTGCTTGTTCATTTTTATATAAAATTTGGTTTGGTTTGCTCAGCATTCTTTCCATCTTGCTATCTATTATCTGTTAAACTCCTCTTTGGCTCAATGGCTTCAGGTATAAGCTCCAGCCACTAAGGACAAGTGCCTTCCCAGTTGATGTTCCTCAACAAACCTCACTTTTCAAACCCTTCCCCATGAAACCTTTCTTTCTCAGACTTTAAAAGCAAAACCTAGAATGGGGCGAGTATGAGTGAACTGAGACAGGGCAACAAGGGCTGAAATAAATGGACAGATAGCTCATTGGTTACTGAAGGGCAGTTTGGGAGAGAAAAAATATACTAAGCAGAGGCTCAGGGAGAGAATGAGAAATGGTGAGATCGGCTGATGGTGAAAGAAAAGGAGAAAAAGCGAGCAAGAAAGAAATAGCGAAAGCTTGAGTGATCTGCAACAATTTAGCAGGGGAAATGAGACCAGGGGCTTAGAACTACACAATGGAAAAATGAAAAGAAGGAAATGTGTAAAGGCCCCTCATACTTGAGTAGTTTGTTAGGATTCGGCAGTGGCCTTCACCATCAAGTCTCCGTCGTATCTTGGAGACCAGAAGACATACACAGCTATTGAGTGATGAAGACTAAATCATCAACCCACGGTGAGAATCTGCAGGATTAGCAGGAGGCCCACCCAGAGATACAATTTATGGAAAAATTAGTCATTCACAGACATGTAGGGGCATATTTAAAAAAAAAAAATTAGTTTTTAGCCAGGTTCTCACTTGGTGTAATAAGGCATAGCTTCTTTGGCACTAATCTGAACTTGTGTATTAGCTAACATTCTGGCCAAGCAGTATCTCTGTGTGTGAAAGTGAGAAAGAGAGACTATTGGTATTTTTCATCAGAATAGCAGTTTTATATTTATTGGCGACCTTTTGGCAGCAAAAAAAATCCACACTGACAGATAGGATTGCAGTAGGAAAAGCTGAACTCTCAGCCTACTTAACCAAATTCTTCAGTACCATTTCGTTATGTGGATTCCCAATGGGAACAAAATTCCCGGTGGGCTCCTTCATTTCACCTCTAAGCTTGGTGCCAACTTTCTCCTCTTACTTTGGAGCATTAACAACGTTGTGAATGCCCAGAAAAAGCCTGCTTATTCTCAAGGGTACATACTTTACAGACAATGAAATATGTATTAAATACAGTAGGGCTGATCTGGGAAATCGACCTTTGTCTTGGACGTATCTGGGTATTTCAGTAGCTATACCCATTATAAATGGAGTATACTAGCATTTCAATCACTTTGCTATTGTCACAGATCTCTCAAAATACACATTATTAGATCCTGATGCAAAGTAATGGAGAAGAGATGGCAGCCCAAACATGCAGTCTTCACATTTCAGGCCATGCAGCACAAAGAGACATTCTGTCTCTTCATCACTGCTGCTCATATCTGAGCTCCTACCTAAACAGGAGCTACTTAAATATTCAGAAACAATGCTGACAGTAGGCTGAACGATACATTATGCTCTAACTTCTGCCACAGCTGTTTCAGTGAGAAAGCCATACAAAGGGCAAAAGCTATGATCAATTCTGCTTGTGCTGTAATTACTAGATGAACCTGCTCCTCATCTAGTCCTTTTGGGCCCAATCCTGCTCCTCCTGGACTGGCTCTAGTGCTCTGTGCCTTGAGCTTAATATGACCAGTGAACAGTGAAACCTTCAATAGTGTTCATGTCCCAAACAAAAGAGAATGAGTGAGACTGCTGCACAGTTAAAAGTTATGAAATGGCATGCCTACTATACACGGGTCTGTGTGAAGGAGACTTGTTTCTTCAGCTAGTGCTTTCAATTTGCTGAAGACAATATGCATTAAAATGTGGAATTACTTACAAAAAAATGTATAGGAATAATTTTAAAATAAATAATTTATTCCATGGGAGACTGTCAGGACTCACATCTCCATGAATACCACGAATCTACATTGAACATGAAGACAGGATTCATACATTTATTACAGCTTAAGCTGAACGGGATTTCTGTCTAAATTGCTGAGATAGCACTTAATTATACATATGCAGGGACAGGAAATAAAAGTCTGAAGAGTCACAAAAGCAAATAATAAAATGTTATCCATGCAGAAGCTGAAAATGTTCTTGAGGGAAAAATGAACAAAATGAAAATATTTTTAAGTATAAATTGGAGGAAAACACACAATACCTTCAAACAACAGAATAAACAAGAGGACAAAGAAGTAAGGAAACCACATAAAAACAGCCCAATGAAAGGTGGGACTTCATATCCTTTTCCATCTCTTCCCCCTACCTGCCTCCCTCACCTCAGGTGCCAAATGCCCAATTTCACACCTTGATCTCCTCAAAATGGGTCTTTGAATTTTCCTACCATGATAACTAGGGCCATAATTTTTTAACTTGACCAGACTAATCACTCTTGTGATCTGAAGGACCTTTAGGCTACATTTTGTCTTAGGGGATCAGTATTAATAATCTAGTATTGACACATATGACACAGCATGCCCAGGGAGAAGCACTGGGAAAGAGGATTTACTTCACTGGACCAGGATACAGTTGAGAAGGAGATGATGGTCCAAAATTCCCATGGACTGAGGCTTACACACTTTAAGCTTAGCTAAAAGCTTGCAAGTTTATGAGTTGCCAAAGAAGTCAACTTTCCTTGTATTTCCACTTTTATTTAGATATGAAAATATGAATTCCAAGTCCTACAAAAAAGTTAGGACCTCACGAATGCTCACAGGAAATACAGAACAACCTACTTCTGGTGTTACTGAGGTCATCATCTGTTGGAAAGAAAACTTCAGCATTCTGAACCTCAGCAAATACCAAACTGACTTCCCAAGTTTTCCTTCTAAAACTACAAATCTCTGTTTGGAGTTGGGGTTCTTCAACCGCTCTCCTCAGCAAGCTAGCAAATGGGAAAACCTGATCATCAACAACCACCATAATCTGCAGTCCTGGAAGCTTTTCCAGAACAGATGCATACTGTTTTGCAACTTTTCAGCACAGCCTGAATTATCAATGATACGGCTGTGCAAAGATTGCCTGGTTTCAGAGACCAGGGCTTTGCACCAGCATGCTCCCTGGAAGAGGTGGGTTAGCTTCCACATCTCTCTCTTCCCTACCTGCAGGTGATTTTAGTGATGATACCTTAGTCCTTAGCCTTATTCCGTCTACCTCCCAGTGGTGTCATTCATGACCCAGTTGATGATTATTTCAGCGAAAAGACTATGACAGCTAAACAACTATAGGTTTGATATTTTTTTCTATGCAAACATATCTGTTTGTAATTCAGTATCCAAGGTGAAGTCAAGTAGCTGAAAGGCCATGCTCCTTTCCTGAAGTAGCTGAAAGGCCATGTTCCAGTGTATGTCAAAAAGACAAACTTTGGATTCCCCACTCTCATGTTCACTGCCCACCAAATGGATTACCTGGAACGGCTTTCCAGTTTCTCACATTGAGCACTTAAAATTGCTGAAGGCAGGCAAACAGTGAACAGTTTTTACATCCAACATGGTGATAATGTGCCTGTTGTTTTAACACTTTCTGATGATTAAATAGCCAAGCAAGTGCGCGCTCATCACAGAACACCATTACTCCAGTCAGACTGTTTTGCAAAGCTCTTTTTACTACGTGGATTAGTGTAAAGCTACAAACCCATGCTACATAGGCTACAGTTAGAAAAATACTTTTACTTCCATAATAAATTACTTATTATGCAATTACAGGATCCCTGTGGATGCTGATTGAATCAAATAAACTTCTTCATTCAAGGAGTATAGAGCATTTGTGAAGCCATAAACATGTGTTTCCATGACCTTTGCTCTGCAGAGCAGGGCCCCAGGACTTTTTATAAACAAACTAAATGCAGTTTAGGTTTTTCAGCAATTGCATGGAAGTCCCGGGAGTATTTATTGTACAACATTTTTTTAAACTGCCAAATTGAGACAGAGAACAGGCAAAGAAACAGTACAGCCTCTGTGGCAGCTATGGCAGCTACTATTGTGGCCAGGGCCAGAATGTCCATTAGCTACTTCGGGGGCTGCTTTATTAACATCCAACTTTTAAATGTTTCATCTGGTACAGTATAAACACTACTGCGCAAAGATATCCTCCAGTCCCAGAGATGTATTTACTAACAGGAAGCCTTAACTCCAAACCCATTCTTGCTTCAGAACACTCCTTGCTTTGTACCTACATTTAATGGTATTGCGTCTGAAAACACAAATGTGCTCATTTATTGACTTTTTGATTCTAGACAGGACATAAATGAAACTCTTCAAAAATTCAAATAGCAACAAACTTTAACTAACCAGAATTGTTACAACTAAGGATATACAAGTCTCAGAATGGACACAACTCCCGTCCCTGTGAATGCAGGATTATCGGGACCTCTCAAGCGTGCGCTGCTAAGCTCACAAGAATAAGTTGTCATGAGAGTTCAGGTGCTTCCTCCTTCCAGTTGGCTCATAAATGCTGTACAAATAGCCTCTTTTGCAGTATTTTGTCACTTCCTCCCAGCCAGAACCAGGAAACAAACAGAGAGGAGTGCAAAAATGAAAAATAAGTCTGAGAAAAACACAGAGTTACGTGAAGTTCACCAACCGTTTTTAACATGTTGCTTCTAGAATTTTTAACAAAGGTTAAATGGATCCTGCTGTGTCAGCTCAATTTATCAATTTATCTGTGTATTATGTGGGCATTTAAAAAGGTTCTAGAGATGCAGTGATGAGCCTCATTATCAAACTTAATGTCGAGATGACACTTCGTATTTTCCAAGGGTCTGGATTGCAGGTGGCAGAAATGCAACCTGCAATTAGATTGCATGGCAGCACTGCCATGCTCCCAAGGCAACCTGCTTGTCGTTTGGTTATGCTCTGCAAAGCACCTCTGTGAAGGAGAGCCTGAAACAAACTCCTGAGGAGCAGTGCATGAGTTCACTGATTTAAACACATTCTTGTTGCCTCTGAATTGCCAGAGGGGCTGCAGGGCTCACCCCAGCACCCAGCCACTTCCCAGAGCCTGCTCCTTCCTGGGACTCCCCATAGCAGCCTTACCCAAACAGCTACAGGTACGCAGGTTCGGCACGAGGGCAGAGTCGTACACTGCGGCAGACCCTGCTGTTTATTGCTGGCGATACCAGAGAAGTGCTTTCAAGATCTAGATTAGCTTGAAGGTGTCTGGTTTGGCTTGCAGAAAAGGTAAGTGTGCCCACTTCATCAGGAGACAAAAGCGAGCAAGCCACAGTGCAGACCGCAGAGTCTGACCTCCTTCTGGCAATTTTAATCAAGCTCCGCAGGAATCGCTCTAGCTGTAGCACCCCAGAGCTCAGCACAGACTCCCTTGCTCCTGACAGCCACACCAGTTTACATGAAGAGGGCTGGATTGTCTTCATGCTGCCCTGGGGTTTGCATGCCCTGAGGCACCCACTCATGGCCTCCTGCTGACACTGTTACTGTAAAACCAGGATTCTCTCTTTGGCAAAGAATGAAGAAATCACTTCCTATAACTATTTATTCGCCTTTAATTAGAGATCATATTTTTATTCCATACCTGTGATAAGAGTACCACAGACACAATTTATTAGACTTCTTTAATAAGTCTGTTCAAGCCATTACTATGTCCAAATTTCTGGAATTTCTTTTCATTTTAAAAACCTTAATGCTTACATTGAAGAGTTGGGTTTAGGAATCATCTGAGACAAGCTATTTGATTCAACCACATTAGTGCCAGCAGAACTATAGAAATAGACTTTCTCTCTCTTATCACATTGTTTTATTTCAATTTCCTCCATAGGGCCTAAGCTAGTGCATTCAATCTAGACAAACAAATCATAACATGACTGAGTTCCTATTTTCAAGCTTGCTCAAAAAGCTTTCCCCCCCAAAAAAAAAAAAGATCTTTACCCTTTATTTTTAGAAATGAGATAGTTACAGGAGTAGGAAGAATTCATTACCTACCTGCCTTTAGGAGCAGCACACACCGTAAAAATGCATATAGAAAAATTAATCAAAATAACACAATATTCCTCAGACAGACCCAGCTGTGAGTACAAAAGCTGGAAAAGAAATTTAACTGCTATTTGTTTTACCATCAAAGGAACTGCAAGCCCTTAATGGGATATAAATGACTGTAGTTTTAACCTGCAGTCAATACTAAACCACGTTAAGGTAATAATTTATTGAATTCCCAATTTTGCAAGAAATTGGAGAACTCCACAGTTCTTCTGAAAGTGTGAGCATGTGAGGAGTGGATTTCCTTGCTTCTTCTGACATAGAATAGATACAAAAACTTCTACACCAACAATTCCCACGTCATTCTACTTGAGCTCTACTGAAATGGGGCTGCCTAGCAAAAGCATCTTCTTTAAGGTCATCTTGCATGAGATACGTGTGGTGCTCAAAGGAAGCTCAGGTGGGTCTGCAGAAAGCCAAAGGGGAACACCACTCCACACATGCACAAGGGGATGCACATGGAGGGAGGGCTGCAGACTGCAAGCCGGGAAAGAAAAATAAAACCACTCTCAGAGCTCAGCACTCCATAATACTCGCAGGCACTGGGTGACTTAGGGGAAGACCCTGCTAAATGAGCTGAACTCATCAAGTGTGAGACAATTGCAATGAACATTTTGATAGGTGTGAAATTAATGACATAGAGGCTTTTTGGAATTTAAACAGCATTCTAAAATTTATACTACACAACCGAACCTCTGAAAAGAAAAATCCTAAATTAACTTTAAGTCCTATAGACCTTAATGAAAAATGTTATTATTGACAGATCCAAGGTGTACTAAAGATTGGGTTAAATGCCTACACAGTATTAGACAAATTCATCAGGGATGTATGTGTGTTTCAGTGTGTTTGCAGTGTTTGATAGTAATGAATGACATACACTTCCACAGTAAAATCTCCTGTGGGAAAGAGTCATTCATTACAAAAAAGGATCAGCTATTTACTGGAAGCACACAGGGACAGAGGCATTTAGCAATTCAGAGGGAATGAAAAATAAAAAATGAATAAGACAAGCACAGTTCTGAAGCAGGATAACAGGAAGGCAACTCATTAAATCTTGTATACAATAGATATTGTACTGAGAGGGCCAAAGATTATTTCACTTCCCACTGTACCTACTGCACCTGAGCAAACACCAAGTGATTTCAGCAAAAGACATACTTGGCTAAGATGGAAATACAGTTTCACATCTTGACTTCAAAAAGCTGTCAGGCATATAAGCCAAATGCAAAAGAGAGGGGGACTCACAGGCAGAGTTCGGTGGTTTGGCCAGAGATGATTAAACACGTTTTTTTAGTGAAAAGGAAATAGGAAGACTTGGGTTATGGCTACAAGGCACAATTCAGTACAAACTCTAAAGGAGCTACTGCAGGTATGTGAAGCAGCACAGCACCCATATGGAGTAATTCCTGGACCAAGAAATACATACATTGTACCATTATTCATCTTGCTAAGAAGCACAATAAATAGCACAACTGGAGTGCTGTGGTTATTTGCAGTATTGCCTCAGCTCATACAGAAGTGGCTTGGGTACTTCTCCAGTACCACCCTGAAGAGCCACAGATTACTGGGATGAACAGGAGAATGGGAAATCTAATCTACAAGAGGATCCAAAATTACTTGACTTCTTTTGTCTTGCAGAACAGACTTGGAATACATATGGCTTTTCCCTCCCAAAATATCAGAGAAATAAATGCTAGGGAAGGAAACAGTATATTCAGTCAAAACAGCTGAAGAACTAAAAGGGTTATAATGCAGTTATGAATACATGTAATCTAAATGAGAGGTTTTCTAACTACCAGAAAAGCAAAATTACAGAACAGGATCCTGTCAGGACAGTGGGATAAAGAAAAATTGCCCTGTTTTCAAGATGGTGCTTCTTACCTTCCAAAGGTAATTGGGTGATACAGCTGCCTGCAGCAGCAGCAGACTAAATTCTGTGACCCAAGAGATTCCTTCTTGTACTGTGTTATTCATAACTTGGGCTGTCCGAAGGCAATAATATTCCAGTATTTTGATCTCATGGTTATCACCTTTGTATCTCAAAATTTGGAATTGAGGACTCTGAGACGAGCAAACCAGTAAGCCCAGTGAAGAGCTGCCACAAGAATTTCATCATACATCTGCCATGTTTCTAACTAAAACAGGACAGGTGCATGCTAAAGTTTCATGCTGAACAGGTTAACAGCACTTTGTAATACATAATATATTGCACTATGTAACATTATGTAGCTGAGGCACTGCTGTAGTATAATTACATATTTGTGTTAAGACTTATCCAAAGACATGTGCATCAAACCAAGAAGCTAATGTAACTTGTAAACTTTTGACCCTTGTTAAGATGAGATGCATTAGAATTGTTACTGAGGGAGGCAGCTGGGTAAGGTCTGGCAAACTTCACCTCTACAAGCATTGCAAGCAAAGCGATAAGGGAGCCTCACCTACTCTCTTTAAACCATAGAAATAAGGTATTAAATCCTACTTACACCATGTTCAAAGCACACTAAGACCAACTCAGTTTGGACCAGTTCTCCAGAGGTCAAAACCAAAGAAACATTTATAACCAGTTAGAAAAGTGTCCTGGTTTCAGCTGAGATAGAGTTAATTTTCTTTATAGTGGCTGGTATGGGGCTATGTTTTGGATTTGTGCTGAAAACAGTGTTGATAATACAGAGATGTTTTAGTTGTTGCTGCACTAGCCAAGGACTTTCCAGCTTCCCGTGCTCTGCCAGGTGCAGAAGAAGCTGGGAGGGGACACAGCCAGGATAGTTGATCCAAACTGACCAAAGGGCTATTCCATACCACATGACATCATGCTCAGTATATAAAGCTGGGGAAGAAGAAGGAGGAGGGGGACATTTGGAGTGATGGCATTTGTCTTCCCAAGTAACTGTTACGCGTGATGGAGCCCTGCTTTCCTGGAGATGGCTGAACACCTGCCTGCCCATGGGAAGTAGTGAAGGAATTCCTTGCTTTGCTTTGCTTGTGTGTGCGGCTTTTGCTTTACCTATTAAACTGTCTTTATCTCAACTCTCGAGTTTTCTTACTTTTGCTCTTCCGATTTTCTCCCCCATCCCACCAGGGGGGAGTGAGCGAGCTGCTGCGTGGTGCTTAGTTGCCAGCTGGGGCCAAACC
This sequence comes from Ciconia boyciana, assembly GCF_034638445.1. Lineage (NCBI taxonomy): Eukaryota > Metazoa > Chordata > Aves > Ciconiiformes > Ciconiidae > Ciconia > Ciconia boyciana. The sequence goes on from NC_132935.1 coordinate 57,737,954, forward strand.
ACGACAAAAAGGTAAGCAAATCCTGTGCTAAATAGAGATGCCAATGGAAAGAAAAAAGAAGAGGAAAAAAAGAGGTGTCATCAAGAAGCTAAAAGAAGCCAAGAAGTTCCAACCCTCTCTAAGAAGTTCTTTTTCCCTCTTTATCACCTGTAGTATTTTCCACAATATTTTCCACAATAGCCATCATTTGCTACCTCTGAAGAGAAGCAAACATTGGAGCAGAAATTGCATATGGGAAGATGTTTAGAGAAGTCAGAGCCAGAGGGTCCCACATCAGTGAGAGCTAATGAAGCCAGGCGAATGTTTGATATTGGTAAAAGAAAATTAAATGAAGATAAACACAAACCAATAAATAATCTCAGGAAAAATATACCCATTCAAGGCTTTAAGAAAAATGGGATGGCCATCTAGACAGGGTCACAGGCACCACTGTAGACAGCTCAAAGGAGACCTCCACATCTGAAGGCAAGAAAATTGGAACAGTGTTAGCAGCTACAAGGACTGAAACAGCCAATCTTTCTCGGAGCTGTGCTCTAAGCTGAACTAATTATCCATATTTTACCACCTAGCATTGCCCAGGTAGGTGATACACTAGTAGAATCGTCCAACCCAACAATCTCTGAATCTAACAACAAATGTCATAATACTGTCATTCAAATCAACAATAAGACCTTGCCTGAAATGCTGAGGCATTGATATTCTCTGTAGCTCAAGAGAATATTGCAGAACTATTGTTGGTTCAGAAAAAAATAATGGAAACAGAAGAAATGGAAAAAAGAACAGGGATTGCTTATCTTTAAAAGAACAAATATGCAAGATAATAAATACATTTGATTTCCCTTACACCATCTCGCTCTGTTTTATAACATGTAATACAAGGGACCTTCCATAAAATTAAAGGGTGTTAAATTTAAAATAAAATCAGAGAGCACTTATTAAATTGTGGAAGTCCTTGCTTCATGACGCCACCGAAGCCAAGAAATTAATGAGGTTTTAAAAGGGTCTGGATAATTATATGTTTAACAAGATTATTCAGAGTAGCTATAATTAACAACAACATTTTTTGGAAAGGATTTGAAACCACATGTTTTAGGATTAAAGCCAGTCTCTCACTAGGAGAGATCAGGATAAACTGTAATGTTGGAGATGGGGAAAAAGGGTATTCCCTTACTTGCTTATTGTCCTTATCCAGCAGGTACCAGCTACTTTTAGGATGAGGATACTCATCTAAATAGGCAATTTGTAGACTAAGAAGTCCTTGGACAAGGCATAAGATGTGTGTAGCTCTCAGCCTATCTAATCTGTCCTGTATGTTTTGCAGTCACACTTGGAGGCCAGGACCAAAAGAGAGCTCTCAATGTACTACGTGCCTGACGTAGACACAGGACAAACAGCCCTGCCACTGTTTAGAAAGACAAAGCTAGGAAGCTGAGCGTTATGCCTATTTGCCTATTATGCCTATTATGTTCCTATTTGCCAAGGGACACAGAAGCCAACAGACAGATGAAGTAATAGGCTCAAGGTCACAAACCAAGTTTGTGGCCAAAGTGAGAACCATGCTGGTCCTCCTGACTCCAGTCCAATATCTTGACTCCAAGTCAAGCTCTCCTCACATTTTTCCCAAACCTTAGTTTATTTTAAAACTATTTCCTCTTTTTTCTTTTTTTTCCTTTTTAAGATCCCAAACAAATCTCTGCCTTCCGCAGAAAAGAGGAGGGGTGGAGGCTCTGGGATCAAGCTTGCCTCAGATTATGGGACAAAGTACAGACCCAGTGGTCCCATTTGCTTTCTAGAAAAGTGTGGATGAGTAACAAGCTTGAATGTGCAAGGCAGCAAGTGCCGTGGGAGGAAGTTGTATTGAAGACTACAATTGTATATTTCAATTAAGATCAACACCTCTTCTGAAGTTTAGGTTATTCAGTCTCAGAAGGATTTTCCTCCCCCTCACTGTCACTTACAATATCAGGCAATTCATCCACAGTCTCAAGAAAAGGCTACTTCCTTTCTAATACATATCAGACTGAATATATACTGTATCTGCATTTTGGCATATAAACCACCATCTGCACCAAATCAAAAATGCCGTACTTTCAGCTGCAGCTGGGAGTTAACTGTTCTTTCTTATTTTCTCCCACCTTTTACACCTTGTGACTGGCATTGTGCTTTTCGGCATTTGCAATCCGGGCCTGTCTCCAGCTGAATTCACCTGCTTTAAATTTTCTGAGCCCTAATAAAAAAGGCCTGCAGACACGTTTGCTCCAAGTGTGCAACCATTTAGGGGTGGTAATGAGTTGGACTGCAGCCTGGTATCTGGCAGACCTTCCTACTTCATGACTCACTGTTAATTAAAACCACACTCTTTGCTTATTCCTGGGATAGCGTTACTTACTTACAAATAATTGAGAGTCTCTCACTGCCTTACAGCCTCCTCCCCCAGTTCTGTTCTGTACAATACACTTTTCTGATGGAGATCTGTTCCCCTTAAAGTTGGATGCAGTATAATGAAGAAGGACATCCATTTTTCAATGAATCCTTGTTGTCCTTAATTTGGATTCTGATACTTTTTCTTATTTTGAATTGCATCTCAATCCACGGGCAATCTGATCCATTGTACTCTACAGCTGGTTTCTGGAGGCTACTGCCATGACAAAGTACAGCACAAAATTGAGTATCACAGACTGCTACTCAACTCCAGGCATTTTTTCAGCATGCCCATATAACAACTGAAATGTGATGGATTCACACAGAGCTTTGAAAAGGTCACTTTTAGAAGTATTAAAACAATTATTTAACAGGTTTTCTTATACATAAATTTTGGAAGGAGTAGATAGATTAACCTTTCTTTTTTTGATTAAGCCTATTTCCATAGTATTTCCCCCAAAGCAAAGAGGTCTGAGAATCACTCAAGGTAAATAATTTAATGCAAAAACGTAAAGCTGCAAGACAAACTCTCTGCTTTTGCCTGGAAGTCACAGTGCTGATTTCTTGATTTATAGAGCCACCTGTGGCTAGGCATCTAGCAATCTGAAAAGTCACCTCTCTTATGGCTCTGTTGAGCCTGTTCCAATCGGCTGATGCATTCTCAACAAAATCTCGTACCATGGATCTCTGATGACTGGTGGCAGGGACTCTCAGCAAAAGCTCTTCTACTGTGGAATTGGCTACGGGGCTGGTCTAACAAAGCCAGGAGTATTTCCCTTGGAGGCACAGTACCAAGCTCAACACTTCTCCTGAGGCGTTTGTTTGTAAGGCAGTATTGCTGCAACTCATTTTGCATTTTCTAATTGAATGGAGTTACAGCATCAGTAGAGAGCCGCACCAACACGCGGCCACAGGCATCAGTCAGCTAATGCAGAATTCAAAGAACTGATCGCTTCCTTAGTTTTCCCTTTTCCAGTGGACTCTACCAAGGAAGAAATTAAAATTATCATGTGAAACCCACAGTCTGGACTCATTTTAGATCATGCCAATATTCTCCCAAATTCAGACACTCAGCTGCATGCTCTGCATATGCATTAGGTTCCTTACAGTCAGTCCTGCCAAATACATATTCCTAGCAGATTCAGCTGCTTCTGTAGCCTCCTCCTAACTAGCAGAAATGATTCCAGGATGTTATGTGCAGACACCTACAAAGAGAAAGCTGACGCTGGAAAAATATGTTTAATAGGTATTTAATTTTCCACTCTCCATTTCACTCCCTCTTTAAAAAACAAGCAGGTTAGTCTGATGCAAATTCATCATTTTAGCTGTGAAGATCACAATTCCTTAAAGCATTGGGGTTCACCTCACATGACAGTAACTATTATCCCTTTTTAAAAAAAATTTCCTGTGAGTTTTGGGTGTCACTAAATCTAAACACAGCTGCTGAGTTCACTAGATAATCTATAATGCATACCATTTACAGAACATAAATAATATTTGCTGGGCTTTGATGTGAAGAAGTAAAATATATTTACACAGATTTCCATTTGTCCAGTATCAATATTTCTTTACAGCCAAAATTTTCTCTTTCTTCTCCCCCACACTCTTCCTTTGTGGAATATTCTGGCCCATTTAGTTGCATTGGTGGATTGCCTTGAGGTAGCCAGTCTAGGACCAACCCAATTTAAAGCTACACTCTGTGCTTCAAAGAAGTCTCTTAGAGACCACTTTAGTAAAATGCAACTCTTTTAGGAGAGACGGGCTGAACACGCCAATTAGCCATACTTCTTCATACTTCAAACGTCTGCCCTTATGGGTATGGCCCCAGATTCTAGCCTGCTGCTAAATCCATTTTGCACAGCTCCAACGATAAAGCAGATTTAAAGCTGATAAAACCGGCTTCCAGGAGACACATCGAAACCTTGCATTCGCTCATCAGACCGAGGCCTATGTATCCTCCAATGCGTAGTTAAAACCTGCAATCTTCAGGCAAGCCTCAGCTGCCAGGCGAGCCCATAAGAATTACAAGCAACTGAGTATAAAGCACAGTCCCGATACTGATCTCTCATCTGGTAGAAACTCGACCAGCTTCTGGCAATACCACAATCCAGACAACATGGCAACATGCAGAGAAGCTTTTTTTCCTCTATATAGTGGCACCAAAATGGGCAGCTGATCCCCCTAAATACTTTACCCACTTCGAAGTGCAATTTCTGTTTGAAATTACCAAGTTGCAACTGTCTTCCCTAAAAACAGAGTTTTGAGAGTAAAGAAAAAAACATTCCACCCATACGTAAAACGACAGAAAATGAGACCCAAGGCACACTAGACAGTCTGATAAAAAACATGTTAAGATTAGTAGTAGGAATTTCTCTGCACCCTGGGCTAAATTCCCACTGCGGCTTTTTATATTATAAAATTGTTCCCCTCTTTCTGTGGATTTTTCTGCATTCGGTATCTCTGCCATTCTTCTTCCCACTAGTAAAATACACATCAACACTTCCAGCTAAGCCATTCCCCCAAATTATCCTCAAGCTCCCTCAGTATGACCACAGTTTTAGATAACTACTTCCATGAACGTAATACACAGTCTCTCTTCCCTTCTCCTAAGAGTCATTTCTGATAATCACTCAGATGCTGCTGTTATTCTTGGATAACAAGTTGGGAAATATGGATGCTATCGAAGAAACTGAGCAATGTATGTTGCAAAACAACCTTGTCAGACTTAACCAGCAGCTCTGGTGAAGAAACTTGTGATTGACTGTCATGATCATTTCTTAACTCAAAACGATTTGAAAAATTCAGCAGCATATCTACCACTTCATATTCTGCTTTGTTTTCTCAAGATAAGAACAACTGTAGCTTTTCCACTTTAAAAACAATGGTTTAGTTTCCTGAAAGTAAGTTCACTTCTTAACAAACCCCATGCTCATGAAACCATTTCAGAATACATCTCAGACAGGAATGCCAAGGCTCACTATTAGCTAAAAGCCGTACAGATAGAAATGTGTATTTGATACCATTTCCTCATTTTCAAATTGCATGTTGCACTGTGCTGCATCCTCGGTTACTGGCTTCTGAAACATGTTGCGGCAGATGAGCCATATTGTCAGACTAGCAATGAACATCCCAATATCTGGTACAAATAGTCTGATCACGTTGCCAGCATCTGCTCCTTTCACACTGTATGGGATGGAAAAAAAACAAAAAAACAAAGAAACATTTGTTACTTCTAATGACATTTTCAACTGGAACAGAAATTTAGCTCAAGGCAAAGAAAAAAACCCAGTAATAAGAAAGCTTCACAATACGGGAAATATGAAGATGATCAAGGAACTCTAGACAGACAGATATTTTTGCTCTCCAGAAGTACAGAATAAGTGATTATTCACTGGGAGTTCACATACTCATATTTTAGTGATACTTAGAATTTTGATTAACCCAATTCTGAATCCCTTTTGTGGAAAGCAACACAGGAACGACCTTCAAATTCAACAAGAAAGATTTCAGCTGAGTTCCTAGAAGATCCATGTGTATAAATCACAATCCCTTTACTGGCATTCTTTGCAAAGCATCCAGCTCCACCAAGGAGGTCAAGCAAGACAAGATAGCATTCGTGTCACCCCTAAGCGTGCCCTAATCATTCTTGGCACACAGAGGAATAACCAGAAAGCCTGTAATATTTTAATATGTTTTATTATGTTAACTGTTAATACGTTTTATTCAACCAGACCTCTTAAATGCCTTTTTGGGTATTTAAGTACTAACATTTAAGTACAAATATTTAAATGCTAATTAAAGTGTTAGGTCCCCGCCAAGAAAACCTTTCTTCTCCTCTGAAAGATTTGTAAGACTGGATGAATTTTATGTAGAAAAAAAATTGCACTGCTTCATTGCACAGATTTAATTGTTTAGGCTGGGAAATATGACTTTATGGGTTTGGATGTGGTGTCTGAATTTGGTTCACTGTTAAAATGGAGAGCTTGGATTCAGGTTTAGTGGTACAATGAACAGTTTATTAAGCTGCTGCGTAGACTTACTGAACTTTTAACTATTAATGAGAGGATATAATCTTAATTATTTGAAAGTTTACAGCATATACCTGCCAATCTTGAAGTTAACACATTTTAAATATGCAGCTCCAATTTTAATTTTAATTTAATGTTTTATAGGGCTTTATGTCTATAATCAGTTCTGAGGACAAGGTGAGGCATCTGTATAGCTCTTTGGGCATAGGTGAGTGTGCTAGACTAGCTCTTCATAGCCTGAACCGGTAGAAAACCTTAATAGGTTGTCTTATAGATGCAAAAGAAGAGATCACCTCTGGCCTTTCTTTATTGTAACACCAGCAGCTTTGAAGCCTAAAAAAAGCTATTTGTGAAGGAGTTACCTGCAACTGCTGCGATTAACTGCACATCTAGAGTATCTAAAAAGTCTCTAATGTGATTACGATACGGCCACTGTCAGGAATCTTGTTGGCCTGCGCATATGTCCAAGATCAAGTCCTACACTTCCATCCCTGCTGCTGACCCAGCTTTTCCACTGCTCTGTATCTTGCAAAATAACATGCCCAAAGTGGGAACAAGGTAAGTGAGCTGAAAGCTAGCTTTAATGTTTGTTTCAACAGGTACAAAGGAGTGTATCACAGGAAGCAGTGAGCCATGTGCAGGTCTGTGGGATACTGCCCTGTAGCACAATTATGGAATGGACCCAGAAGTACTACTGAACTGGTTCAAAATAGGAGGGAAAATTCAAGCTCTAGTTCTTCCCATGCTCGGGCAGAGACACAGAATAAACCAACAAGGTGCTGCCTAAGGAAAACAACTTAAGATTTGAAATTGCAGCTTCTTGTAAAAGGAAAAGAAAGAAATTGCAATCACGCAACCAGAAAACTTCCTCCTCTGATGCTCTTTGCTGTTATAAATTAACCCTGAATGGTCATGCAGTATATAGCAGCTAAGTAGCTTGAAAATGTTTTGCTAATGGCTTCGAGTTGTACTGAAGCAGAGAAAAAAATTAAGCCGTTGAGAGGCTTGTAAAAGAGTTAGATGGCAAAGTCCTTGCTGGATTGCTTGCATGTTTCTTGTGCTGCTGCTTCAAGCAAAGCATGCTGTAGAGTCAACTGGCATATGACAGCATAGCCGATCTGCTTAATATTACAGAAAAGACAGGTTTGACGTGTGGCAGTTCATTTTGCAGTACCGTAGCTCTTACTGTCACTGAAGATTAGCTACTCAAGGCACTGAGTCTGCACTTTCTCCTTTGGCAGAAAGCAGTAAAAAGTACACGTTTAGTGAACCTAATTCCCCACAACAGTGTGCCCAGGATTCACAATAACAATAATGAATTAGTTTCACTCATCCTGATCGTTATGCCGAAACCTGCCTATTAAAGCGGTTTTACTAAATAAGTGGCAACAAAATCTGAATTCTTGATTCTGAAAGTATCACTCAGGAGTTTTTTAGAAAGAGTTGAAAAAAACCCTGAATCCGGTATTAGTTAATATAAGAACAGTATAAATTCGCTAGTCTCATATTGAAAAATGGATCAGATTACTTCTATGTAATAGTTCTGTAAGTGAGCTTTTTCTGTACACAGGTATGGAGTCCAAACAGTTTTGCATCACTTCTGAACTTAAAGCACAAGTCCATCAGATTCAACCACTCACACACGAACAAATTAAAAGGTGGTAGCCTTCAAATACCAGCGCTTCTTAGTCGCACCAGGTTCTCCTTCCTCACATTGTACTCCCGTGGAGCCACGCTGGGTCTTCCTTCGCGTATCCCACTCCCCAGAACTAGGGGAGACCCCTGCGGGAGCACTGCCTCTGTCGCGGCTCACATTTCTTTCCACTAACCCAAACCAAGTGCTTCTGATCTTTCAAAATAAATCATTTAGCATGTTGTTGTGAAAGATGTAATGTACAGTTCAGGCTAGCAATAGAGAGCCTGAACAGTGATACTTAACCACAGAGCAGGGAAAAATTCTGCACATGAATAGTTTATTCACCAAAACTGGTCACAAATGTGTGCTGTCCCCATCTCCCCATGAAAAGGAAAACAAATTGACCTCAGTGTGATAATTAAAAAGGAAACAAAAGATCACTTGAAAATAGAGAAATGTATATTCTTCTGTAAAGCAGAATAATAAACTGCTTCATTCGACCCCAAGCAATTTGCTCCCCAGTTTTTCACAGCAACAGCTAAAACAAAAATCAGTTATTCCCACTTGTTATCCCTGGCAGTACAAAAAAGAATGGTAAATACTGCAATCATTCCACAAACATTTCTCACTTTATTTGCGCATTCACACATGGTATATTTTGCATTTGATAACAGTCTATGCATTGTGCTCTTTGCTCCAAAAGAGGTTCTCTAACGACAAAGTTAAAACAGAAGCACAGGAAACCTATTCAGGAGATCTCCTGGAGAAACAGCTTTTTTTAATCCCTGCAAGAATCACAGCGTACAATGAATTGGTCATAGCCCTTGATCTACAACTAGTACAGCATCATTTATTCACCTAAACTAAATAATTTACCTAAAGGGCAACTGTAATTGTAACAGATACCGCTGACTGAAGCTTATAACTCAGCCAGAAACATGTTCTGAAATGTTATTACAGTAAACAGCAGCTTTAGAATTATTTTCCCCCTCTTTTGTTCTTTCTTACAGGATGCAGAAATAAACAGGACACCACCACCACCCCCTTCCCCCCCCCCCCAAAAAAAAAAAGGGGGGGGGGGGTTTGAAATGTTTTTCTACCTTCCCTTGACCAAGTAAATTACATTGCACACACTTTTTAACACAAGGGACTACTACAGTTAGGGTTGCAAGAGTTCCTCTGTAACAAAAATACATTTTGTGGGACAAAAGGGATTTTATGACTTTTGCATCAGTATGTGAAACTGTGTTATCATATCAACAGACCCCTAATACAGCAGTTTCCTCATCAGCCAATCTGTATTCCCCTGTTGTTTTCAGCTGTATACTTTAAATTTAAACTACTTTAGAAAGAGATCATCTTAATTTTCTGTGTTTATACAGAATTTTTCCAGGACTGTGTGACCCTGGTCCATTTCTGAAGTTCATTGGTGCTAAAATTACTAGGCAAAATTTCCCAGTTTATCTGCATTGAGAATAGAGTTAACTGTGGTCACACAGGTTAAAACTGCTCTCTTACTTCAGGTGCACTCCCTAGCAGTCAAATAAAAACCAAATGCCTTGAAGAAGCAAAGTCAGCATAATTTAAATATTACCTCTTTGCTTGGTGCTCTAGAAATCAGTATTTGAGTTTTCTGAAAATAAAATTTTCATTTTTTTCCTTTCTAGAATAACCATTTCTCACAAATTAGAATCACAAATTCATCTTCAAAAACAAAAAATGAATCACAAATTCATCTTCTACTGAATGCACAAAGCTTTGGTGAACAGTGAAGTGTTAATACTGCCTTACCTGGCCTGATTTCATTTCTTTAGAACGGCAGACACATTACCTTCCTTTTTATTTCAGATTTACAGAAAAAAAAACCAGAAAAGCAGCAGAGCTATTAGAATTCAAATTGCAATGGCTTCAATAGAAAAAAAGTAAAATATAGATTAAGACACGTGTAAAGCAACATGCATAATAATATATAAAATACTCCATATACAGAATGAAAAACAATAGTCTTCAAACTCTAAATATTTAATATTTTGTTACAAACAGAAAAAAAAGGGGGGGGGAAGAACCACAAGTCTTTCTTAAACAGAACCCAAATTAATTCAGCATCAGCAATATATCACAATGTTCAGCTTATGTTAAACAATAAATCAAACAATGCCTCCAGATTAAAGCCCTGTATTGAATACTGTATTGAATACTTGTATTGAATACTGGGTAAACAAAATTAAACTTTTTCACTGCATACTATACTATCTTTTCTCCCCTCAGGAGTTTTCTATAGCACCTGTTTACTTTCTAATTAATTGATTTAATAAAACTGCAATTAGGTAACACTGTATTAACAGTTCACAGGTGATAAACTAAGGAAGAGATGAATAGATGCTAATACTTTCCATTCATCTTGTTTGGTCACTGTGAGACCACCTGGTATTTCCAGGTGGATCTAGTATTTCAGAGTAATTTACGCATCACCGTAGATGTTTAGAGCACCGTTCCCATGGGCTTCATCTGCAACCGTAATCACTTGGATTGGAGGCAAATCAGACCCAAGAATCATAAGCATGGTCCCCTGGAAACGTGGACTGGCAGTATCACACAGGTGCTATGCAGTACTGTGAATGATTCATTTGTTTATCACTAGTATCCTCTCTGTGATCCAAAAAGAGTGGAAACTTTGAGGGTACCAAAGGCTAGAAACCAGATTGCCTTAGAGATGTGCTTGCTGATCTTTGCTGTTGGAAGTGGGTCTTGGGGATGGTTGCAGCTGGAAACAAGTTAAAGAGGCCCCTTGTCCTCTCTCAGTTTGAAGGAAGGATGAAATGTCTGCCTCTGTACTTACTCTGCTGGGAAACTCACACTTAACTTATCTGGGTCTGAGGACTGCGGACCCGGGCTGAGCCACAACCAGCGCTTCAGTGAACACAGGATGCTCACAGTCTAATATTCACGCTGGCATGACTTGTCCCCGCTGGTTCAAAAGACAAGTTAGATATTATGTTGGTTAGCATGGCAACCTTGATATGACCCTCAGGGCAAACCTCCGACGTGAGTAAAGTATGCGAGTTCCCGAGCACTGGTAGGTCTGCCTGTAGTCCTTTCCTTACCTCATGCTCACCCACAAACTGGAAATAAATTATATTACAAAAATAAAATACAAACTTAGTAATACTAATATTAATACCCACAGGGCTGTGCATGATCACTCTTAATCCTGCGCTGCCTTAGTGTGACTGTCCTCTCAGGTTATGCAGAGCATGCCATGTGTTTTACCCAAAATACCTGAAGTTGCACTTTGACAGAATTTTGGTCATGCAAAGTAAAAGAGTGGGAGGAAGAGGGAAGCAAAAATGCATAGAAAACTACTTATAAATATATTTAGCATGCACTGACCTACCCAACATACAAGTTCAAAGGGCTCCTGAAGTATTTGTAAAATCTTAATCACTGCTTACAAACTATGTCTGCATGGATTCAAAAACCAAAAGTACACTTCACTTTCTCAGGAAAGATACCTTGCAATGAAGAACACTTTCTGTATTGCAAAAGTGCTTAACCACGTATTAACCAAACATTTGCTTTCCAAACACTGCTATGCAGAGAGAGCAGCTATTTGAAACTAAATGCACATTGCCAAGTTTTTGGTGCCTCATCGCTTGCATAAAACATTCAACATTAAGAAATTATGGATATGTGCAATATGTAAAACGTTGGTTCATGCCAATTTTTCTTTTTTAAAGCACCTACTGTTTCTTGTTGTTCATTGATCTTCTAATAAAGGGCAAATTGCAGCTTGCCCAGGGCAGCACATAGAGGACATAAAATTTAGCTGGGATTTAGCAGCTATCACGCAAAGCGCTCAGCTGTGCTACTGCCAGACTCGTGACAGTACAACATCCAGCTCGCTTTGCCCGTGTCCTGCAGCTCCAAACGTGGAGCAGGGCTGATGTTGCACAGCCAAGGGGAAGTGAGCACATTCCCCTCCACACCCACGGCGCTGTGCGCGCCAGCCCCACAGCGCTGTGGAAATGACGAGCCCATCCACAGCACAAAGTATTTCAGGTCAAAATGGGAATGTCATCCCAGATGGAGGCAGAGCCAAAGTGAGCAGAAGAGACCTGAGGACACCTCAGCTGTAGGTGCATTTTGGTCTGAAATCTTCAGAGAGACTTTCCATTGCGAGTATGTACGCTTCTCACTTGCTTCTCACTTACGCACACCCTGTACAGGGATTTGGCTAAAGCAATAATTCAGCATTCATTGATCACTGCAAAACATTCACAGTTAAATCTGTCCATAATGCTCATAAATACTTGGTGACTGACAGCAAAATGTTTACATAAAGGCATACAGATATCCATATGTTCTGCAATATTCACAACTAAAAGAAAGTGCTGAAACGACTGAAGCAGGCTGACATTCAGTGATTATTTCAAAACATATTTGCTCCCTCTCTCTGCAGCTTTCACTGGTTGGAGCATGAACAGATCATCATTTCAAACTACTTTTTACTTCATTCTATAGCCAGCATATAATATAATCACAGAAAGTAAAAGACACATCTAGATTTTCCAGTCAGCTGCAGATGAGGAGGGAATACTGTTTCCCCCAATTAAAGCAAGCAACATTGTAAATTACTGCCATTTTACAAAGCCAGATTACCCTCGATACAGAGGAAAGGTACGCAGCCACTAGGAAATGCCACGGTTCGAGCTGGAGTGCCCATTGCGCTTCAGCGAGTGCATGGGGGACCCCTCCACCCCCCCAGCCCCATTCCTCATTAAAAACTATCCAAGTGCCATGTTTGCAGGGACGGGACCATTCACCAAGACCCTCAATTCTTCCATGTGAAACAGCTCCCAGTTTACCTTGCCTGCTCTGGACATGCCCAGCTTTGTCTTTACAGTGTCAAGAGGGACAGGACAGAAGGCAACATCTAACCTTCCCCACCGTCACCTGCCTGTAAATCCCAGTAACTTAGAGGCAAAAGCACATGGGCATCGCAGGAAGCAGGCTCCAGCCATCAGGGGCACGTGTGCAACATCTCCCCTCACCCCTCCACCAATTTCCATTAAAACCAGCTGAAAGAAACATCCTGATTTAGCCTTGGTGCATTTGTTCAATCCTACAGCATCAAGTTGAAAAAGAAGAGCAGTAGAAATCAGTGGCAAACTAAATGTCCCAAAGCCCTGAGATGTCGCTTCTTATTTTTCTGTAAATGGAGCATATGATACAATTCCTGGGTGGCAAACACCCATGTACAAGTGGGAGGGGAGAGGACTAGCTCCCTGCACTGTTGAGGCTATCTGCTCAATGGCTGGGATGTGTGGCCACCAAAGACCTCCCTCAGGTATGGGAGGCCACTATGGTAGTGTTTTGCCAGTGTGGGAGACTCTTACCTTGGCTGAGCATTGAAAAGGACAGGATTGCTCAGATCCAAAGGGGGCAAAAAGGAGCTGCAGTCGAGTGCTCCTGCTTTTACCTCCAAGCTGGCTGCCCTTTGTCAGCATACTGCAGCAGGCTGCTCAGACCCTGCTCACGGTACGTTAGTACTCCACCGGCCACAGGCTTCCTTGTGTTTCATGTGCCAATTGCTATTTGGAGATCTCACATGATTTATTCATGAACAAAAACCAACAAAAACAAAATAAAACACAAAGCCAAACCGTTAAGCATGCATCCTAGAGAGTTTTTGGATACTAATTGCAATGCTGATTGCTCTCCAGATTAAAACAAAGACTGGCTTACATTCTGCTGCTGGTGGGTTTACCACTGTATTGCTCCCAGCTACCACTGTACTGCAGGAGGCTGGGCCGTGCCAAGAAAAACACTGACAACAGTCTCACAACTCAAGTGCTCAAACAACGCAGGCCATAAAATACCTTCTATCAGATGTTCATTTCCTTTGAATCCCTAGGTTAAATGGCATGAGAAAAGTTAGCCGAAATTAATTTAGCTGAAAAGAAAATAAGCGCAAGGGGTGGCAGGAAACGAGCAACCTAAAAACCTAACGCAAACAGTTGGATAAATAAGATTCCTACTGAATGGAGACGACTTCTGAGAGGACCTTATGCCATTGCTGAGGCAGCTCAGACCATCAGATCAACATGACACAACGACACGCTTCATAGGCGCAAGAATTCTACATGGAAATTATACAATTGTTCGAGCGCAGAGAAAATTTCTCCTCACTGGCAGTTAGCAAGGAGAACATATCTGAGGTATAAAATCTAACACTTAGTAACTATGAAGCCTCAGTTAGAGATTGCTCTGCCATCACTTACTTCAATTTCATGATACTCCTTTACTTGTCATAGCTTCTATTAGTCTGTAGGTACCTAAGTGACATGAGGTTGCTCTTCTTTTTGCAAAGTACCTAGACGACTGTCACATGCTGTTAGAAATGACATAAAGTAATAACCATCCAGTTTTCAGCTTTTGGTTTCAATGTGGTAGAAATAGATTATTTTCTCGTTAAGTTATTAAAAATATCCCTGTTCAACTTTAAGCTTCATTCCCCTTTAATCTCATTTAATCCCATTTTAATCTCACGGGGTTTCTGACTGCACGTGTGCGGTTAGTAGAAATTCACCTATTTGATTTATGTCCCTGTGCCTCACGATCTCTTATTTATCTCCCTGGTTTTATCTAAGGACTACCTGTGAGCATTTTAAAGTCTTTTTGGTTTTTTAACCACTGGTGTTGCATGAAAAAGACTGAAAGCTGCCACCATTGGATTTGGGAATTCTGTCATAAATATACAGCCAGTGTAACACTCCTGTGGAGGGGGCTGGCAGAGAAGTATCAGGATGAAAACAGGCGTACTGTGCTCTGCTAACATTTGCTAGAATGAACGACCACCTTCCACAGCTCCCTCTCTTGAAAGTCTAAGTCTCCTACTAGAATAGAATAGAATAGAACAGAAAACAACAGAAAAGAACAGAATAGTTCAGTTGGAAGGGACCTACAACGACCATGTAGTCCAACTGCCTGACCAATTCATGGCTGACCAAAAGTTAAAGCATGTTGTTAAGGGCATTGTCCAAATGCCTCTAAAATGCTGACAGGCTTGGGGCATCGGCCACCTCTCTAGGAAGCCTGTTCCAGGGTTTGACCACCCTCTCAGTAAAGAAACGCTTCCTAATGGCCAGTCTGAACCTCCCTTAGTGCAGCTTTGAAGCATTCCCCCGCATCCTGTCACTGGATCCCAGGGAGAAGAGATCAGCACCTCCCTCTCCACGTCCCCTCCTCAGGAAGCTGTAGACAGCAATGAGGTCGCCCCTCAGCATCCTCTTCTCCAAACCAGACAAGCCCAAAGGCCTCATCTGCTCCTCACAGGACATGCCTTCCAGCCCTTGCACCAGCTTTGTTGCCCTCCTCTGGACTCATTCAAGGACCTTCACATCCTTCTTAAATTGTGGGGCCCAGAACTGCACACAGTATTCAAGGTGAGGCTGCACCAATGCTAAATACAGCAGGAAATACTAGGTGCACCACAGTCTCTTCCTTTTTACTGAAAGCACTGATTTTAATTACTGTCATCTTCCTGCCATAGACTACAATGCTGTCTGCGTTAAAAATAATCTAGTTTTGACCTATTTGGTTTCAGACTTCCCCCTGAACATAATAACAAAAGGAATCACCCTCTTTCTGCTCACTAATTAAAACTGTCCTCACATGATCATATTATTAATATAATTAAACTGAATGGGCAATCAATGTTTTGCAAACATGCACAGAATTGAAACCTGCACCATAAAAAGCTGCTAAGTTAGAGCCTGTACCATTCCTAATAAGAGAGGAGTGGGAATGGCATAAAAAGCCTCCCTGAGTCCTTCTGTTGGAATTGTACCAGTCACTTCTGCAAAACATCAGCATTGCCAGAGTAAGTCCCAGAGCAGAGACAGGACTGAAGGAGCAGCTGGAGCCAAGGGTCTGGTCTATGAGCATGATTTTGCAAAGGGATGTGGCAGCATATGTGTTATTTCCGACTTGGGAACTGCTCTCCAGAGGTCCACTCCAAGTACCTTCACCTAGAATACAGACTTGAAGAAAGCTGATACACCAGGTTAAAAATCATAATGACACTGCCTGCAATTAACAAAGCTGCATCTCAGCTCACGTGGATTCCTAAAGCGCTGTTTCCCAAAAAAACAAGGCATACCAGAAATAATGAAAAGAGATTGACTAGGAGGATGTTTCAGAGACTTCATTAAAAATTAATAGAGATCTTTGTCTTTCAAAGTTTTATCGTCTCTTGGACAGTAAAGAGTAGGAGGATAAAGTTCTTTGCTCACTCATTTTGCCATGGAAAGAGAGAGCCAGATGATCAGCTGATACCAATTATAAATTATTGGTCAAGATTACAGAAGGAAATGAAATATGGAGGCAGACTGATCTGATTTCTAGCAGCACTGAACTGGAGCAGATGTGAGCATCAAGTCCTGCATCTCTTCTTTCCTCCCACATGTATTTTTCTCCTCTGAATGGTAGCCCACGAAGGGAAATCTTGGCTCCTCAGTAAGTTCCCATAATTCACCCAGATTTCACAATAACAGTATATATTCCTTTGCATTCTGACAGTGTGCAGAGGCCACATGAGTCCCCAGTGAACTGGGGGTGTTAACCTCCGCTCCATTTTTCTCGTCATATGCATATGGAAAAGAATATTTACTGGCTGCTTGGAAGAGTCAGTACAGAACATTTACTCATGTCAAAAAAAAGGGAAAAACCCTATACTATGGAGCTCTCTTCCAGGGTTAGGTTAACTTTTCAACACAAATGTTATTTTCTGAAATAAAGAAACCTCACTAATTTCCTCTATTTTTTTTCTGATTAATTATTCACCAGTTTACACTACTCTCTCACATTAGCTCACCATTTGCCCAAAGCATTTAATAATCTTTCTTTTTAATACTGACAAAGTCTACTAACATTTTCTATTGATTCAGCTACTTTGTTTTTCGCATATACAAAAGGCCTTCATATACCTGATTTTATTTCTCTTAGTTTTCTAGTCACTCTGAGCATTTCCAGAGCTCTCAAAAAGGGGATTATTTGACCACACTTCAAATGTATTTTAGAACTTGTGCACAGTGAGGTTGTTGCAACTAGTCTATCATGATGAACATGCTTTAGATACAGAGCTAATCAGTTTTTTGCTTTAAAAAATCAGTTTTTTACTTTAAAAACTTTATTAGCTGGAAGAAAATTATTAAATGAATGCGAAAATACTATTACAGAATCCACAAATGTATTCTTTCACCTTTGAATTATATCAGGCTTTATTTTTATATCACTGCATGACTTTTTATCCTTGTTTTTTGCATTCATGTGCTTTATTGTCTTCACTGATGAGTTTTTAATTTAAAAGTTACAGCTGATTTGACTGTTCATTCACAACTGCATCTGCCAGAGCAATGAATCTTTCCGTTGAGCAATCAGTTGCCAATGTCATCACGTAGTGGGGGGATGCGGTCTGATGGCAAACACACACATACACTTAAGCTACAGGAAGACAGCAAATAAATAAAAAGTAATCAAAGTATTTTTTTACATGCTGAAGCAGAAGAAAGAAATTTTATGACACTGCAGTGACAGCGTGAGGGGAGGGGAGGGAAGAAGAGATGACAGACACAGAAGAAGATAGATATGCTGCTGTATGCAGCAATATGGAACAAATATAAAAACTGTACTACCGTTTCCACCCTGGCAGTTTGGTTGTCTGCAGCTTACAGAATCAGATATCTAACAGTCGCTCGATTCATTCTCATAGTGCAGAAATCAGGCTAGCATACTGGAGACAAGGTAGCTTAAAACCATTCCCCTGTTAAGACTGAGATGTAGTTACACAATTAGTGTTGCAAAAGAGTTTTTCACAGCTTAAGCATTACCTTGATAGTTGCCAAAGCTTTACTGGGGATCCTATGTTTTCCTAAAGTTTCACCTTCTGCAGCCATGTGACTGTGAGAGTCACCAACTTTTCCTTAACAAAGAATACACATATCCATTTTCAGCCCTCACAGCTACGAAGAAAAGCTGTGAAATGTGAAGCAACTTCACTCTTAAAGGTTAGAAACCAGGAGAAAAATAACACTAAGTTAAAATCATTCCATTTGAAGCTATTCATGATTATTTTTGGCATCCAATTTTTATTTATTTATTACTTTAAGTTTGACAATAGCAGAAAAGCCATGAAAACACTTCAGGGAATGTATCTTTATATCTGCAAAGGAAGTAATCAATGTAGCAAGGAAAAGGAAAATTATTTTTTGTTTCTTGCTAAACACTATTACATACTGAAATACATATCTTTGGTATCTTCATCTGAGTGTATCTCATACCAGACACCTCTTTACAGGCAGGAAAAATAAAGGCATATTGGAAAATATTAACATTTTTCCAACAGGCCACAAATAAGTGGCTATGTTTTCAGAAATTATAGATACTGCCATTCTGTCTGGAAATCAAAATTTTCACTGGCCCCAAAATTATGGATTTATATTTCCATGCTAAAAAACCCAACACTTCCCACCCCTAAACTGACTTCTGTATGTGAGGTCTGTCCTTAATCTAACATGCAGAATTACAAAGTCACTATAATCAGAGATAGTCCTAAGGTGCAAAATTTGAATTTCTGTTTTGATCCAAATTGCTCTAGTAGACATACTTTTAAGACTGGAAGCATGGGACAAGCCCATATTAACTCCTATTTTGCCCTGGGCTATTAAATTATTCAATTTCCCAAAAGCTATCCACAGGGTTGGAAGCATTGGAAAGTAACTTTATAAAAGTATTTGGCTTGGCTTCTAAATACACCTTTGCTCTACTGTTAAAGAAACACTATGATGTACATAAGCAACCTTCACCCATGCTGACAAATAAGTAAGTTTCAGGTTTGTTTGAAAGAATTCTCCAAGTGGGGTATATTTCAAAGTTGACTCTTCTTAAAGAACAAAAGCTAAAACAGGTACGAAAGCTGCAACGCGAAGCCATGTAAAAGGTCAGCTCCCCAGGGTGTGGTTTAAGAAAAAGCAACAGCTATAAAGTTTCTATAATGCTTAACTACAGTACAGCTCAAGCAAAGTTTTACATGGATTTCTCCCCACTAGTAAAATCTAAAATTTTATGCAAGCATGACGGAAGAATGCTTAATGCAGTAAAATTGTTATTATATTAGGATCAGGCATATTAGGATGCACAGGACTAAGGCAAGACTATTTTCAGCAAAAGTGGATCTTTTTTGTCAATAAAAAAAAAAAAGAACAAGGGAAAGGATTAGTGGATTTTTGGCTTTTGAAATACTGCAGCAGAAATAGATTTGGGCAGCACTTTCATTTAGAAAATCAGAAGCGCAGCGTTGATTCAGCTAAGTTCCCAGCACTTGCAACAGAAAGATTACAGATAAAATGTTCAAGAGTCATAAGGATTCTTGAGTTACAAACCCAACTCCCAAAGTGACTCAGGCACTTGAAAGATGTTATTTTGCTGCTTTTAAACTGTTCAGAATGATAAATTGTTTGATTTTTAATGTTCCCAGAATCCAAGAGTCGTAGTTTTTTAAAGAAAAAAGACTCTTCACAACCCTTTTGCCAAACTCAGCAAAATGGCCAAAATATGCCTAGGATCAAGCAGTCTTGATATCACTGCAAGTGTTTGTAAGACAGAGCCTCTAGCGAGGAAGTAGGACCACTGGCAAACGTATACTGACACTGTTGGTCCTCTATTAGATCTGGAGATAAATCCAATTTGATCCCTCAGGCCCGACAATCCTAACTCAAAAAAAAAAAAAAAAAGAAGAAAAGAAAAAAGTCGGGAACCTGCCTATTCATAAAGCATCTTGTAATTCATAACACTGATGCGTTCCGCATCTACATACAGCTGAACTTGAGATTTATCATAGGCACGTCACACGATTAGGAGATTCGTTATCTGCGAGAGCTCTGCCTCCAGGATGTTTGCACACCAGATCTTTTGGTGGGTGCACAGGAGGCTGAACAGGAAGCAGGACTGTCACGCTTCCCACGAGTAAGTGGCTTCTTGACCTTCAGCCTATCCATGCAGAGGATTAAAACACAGTGATCGCACAACTGTGCTTTACGTTTATAACAAACAACGTGATTTTCCTCTGGAGTACCTGGTGTGATGTCCAGCTTGGATTTTTAATATCTGAATTCTCTCTAAGTTAGAGAATTTAGAATTCTCTAAATTCTGGAGAATTGACTATATTCTCTAAAATCTAGTTTATTTATTTACGCCACTAACAATTTTCACCTTGGTTCCATAGTGTTTATTCTCATGAGATATACCCTTGAAGTCTACTGAGTTGCTTATATAACTAAGGACTGTGTGTTCAGACATCTAGAAAATTCACATTGCTGCTTTCAATATTGTTTAAAAAGAAGGTGTCAAAGTAGCTGCAATCAACTCAGAGGAAATACCTTTCTTGGCATATTACAGTGATGTACTCTAGAGAATAGCCATGATTACTATAATTATTTTTGGTAGAGATTGTTTATGTTACCATTAAGATAATTGCTTAAACAGAAAAAACAGGGGATTAAAACATAGAAAATCTCTTAAATCTGCTCAAAACAAATGAAGTTATTTTAGTGAATGTTTACATATTTCATGATAGATAGTTTTATCACTTTTTTAAATAAGGACAGCTTTGAGAAAATCCGGTAAGTAAGGAAGCAATTACTAGTCTAAGTGTTTTTAGCCACATGGTGATCATCTCCTGACAAGCTTCTATAAAAAAAGTCTCACTTGGTGAATCTCTCTTTACCGTCTCACAGGTATGCAGCACAAAGGCTACAAAACCATCACTAGCAATATATTAAAAAATATTCTATGACATGATTGTTAAGAAGAAATGTGTTTATTTTGCAAAAGGTAGGATATTATATTGCAAAACTTATGCAAATGACATCTGTCAAAAGTCAGCTTTTCTTATAATTAGCTTAAGTTTAAAAGTTAGCTTAAGTTTAAAAAGTACACTAAAAGAACCACTGGTAGAGCAAATAATAGGATAGGATAGGACAGGACAGGACTGAACAGGACAGGACAGGACTGAACAGAACAGAACAGAACAGTTGGAAGGGACCTACAACAACCATGTAGTCCAACTGCCTGACCAATTCATGGCTGACCAAAAGTTAAAGCATGTTGTTAAGGGCATTGTCCAAATGCCTCTAAAATGCTGACAGGCTTGGGGCATCGGCCACCTCTCTAGGAAGCCTGTTCCAGGGTTTGACCACCCTCTCGGTAAAGAAACGCTTCCTAATATCCAGTCTGAACTTCCCCTGGTGCAGCTTTGAACCATTCCCATGCGTCCTATCACTGGATCCCAGGGAGAAGAGATCAGCACCTCCCTCTCCACGTCCCCTCCTCAGGAAGCTGTAGAGAGCAATGAGGTCGCCTCTCAGCATCCTCTTCTCCAAACCAGACAAGCCCAAAGTCCTCAGCCACTCCTCATAGGACATGCCCGCCAGCCCTTTCACCAGCTTTGTTGCCCTCCTCTGGACTCATTCAAGGATCTTCACATCCTTCTTAAATTGTGGGGCCCAGAACTGTACACAGTATTCAAAGTGAGGCCACACCAATGCTGAATACAGCGGAATAATAATCTCTTTTGACCGGCTGGTCATGCTGTGTTTGATGCACCCCAGGATGCGGTTTGCCCTCTTGGCTGCCAGGGCACACTGCTGACTCACATTGACCCTGCTGCCGACCAGCACCCCCAGATCCCTTTCTGCAGGGTAAATAACAGAATATAATCCATATCTTGGAATAAGCAGAAGATTAATCAAATTCTAAGCAGGAGTCTTGGGAGTTAACTGTGACAGATGCTGTATTTGCCCCTGGAGAGTAGGGTACTTGCTCACCCGACACAGAAAGTGCAGGTACAAACGTCCCTACGCTGCTGGGGGAAAATAAACCAAACACAGCAAAAAGAGCGACTTTAGGATCGATGGAGCCTCCCTGAAGGTCCTTCCACGCCAACAACCAAACCACCCTGAAATGGGAACGGCTGCCCGGCTTTACGGATACAGCCCAGGGCTGGAGTTAAAAGCAGAAATTCTTCATAGGCCACGGTTCTTAGGGCACCATGAAACACAAGTGGTAAATGGGATAATAGTCCAAAATAGGGGACTTATTAGTTCTGATCTCATTTCAGATTATGCTCGCTGTAGGGGCGCGGGCGGCTGCCCTGAAATTATTTCCTTCTCAGTGGGAGCAACAGGATTAGGTTACTTCACAGGCTACTACGGCACGTCCAATACAGGGTATTGTTTGCTAACAGGCAACCAGAAAAAGCTTTACTCACAGTTACTTGTGCCTGAGCACACTGGACTGACTACACACTGCTTTCAGCAACGTTGGAATAAAAGTGGACATTGGAATAAAATCCACAAAGTTAAAGTGGTTTAAAACTAGATTTAATGTGCTTCTATTTCAGTATTTAATACTGACTAAAAGATTTCAGCTGACACTGTATTAGGGAAAAAAACCTTCAGTATTCTTCATATCTTTTTAAATAATGTTTTTGTTTGCAAATATAATCCAATTTTTATTCTGGCTTTCTCTGTAACTCAGACTTTTATTTCAAAGTCTCACTTTTTGTCAGAGCAGCGAAGAAAACTCAATTTAAGACAGAACCTCAGGCATGCAAAATATATCAAATGAAACTGAAAACACATTTCTTCCCCATTTCCCACACTATAAACAACATGAATACTTCAGCACACACATGCACAAATTCCACAAGTCCTGGCCACCACGAAGTAACAAAATGAGGGAAGCTTTGAAAACTAAATTAAAGCAACCTCAGTCCCCCGGTCTTCCCAGGACTCAGGACCCTGTGTTGCCCTTCGCCTGGAGACAAGTGCACGTGCGTGGGAAGCCCCCCTCACTCGCCGTCCATTGCCCCCTGAGCAAAGAAGCGCAGCGGTGCAGCTGCAAGGACATGAATAAGCCCTTCTGGTGTGGTCCTCTGCCCCCAGATCCCTACCTATCGATTAGATAACAGCCAGACAGAGAAACGACTAAACTATCACCCAGAAGACAACAATTCTGTTACAAGCAATAAACTGCTCTTTCATTCACAGCCTCCCAAGGGAAGGTGGGGAATTGGTTCCATCTCCTCAGCTCCCTACGTTACATTTATCTGCCATATTATTCAAAGAACATACGCAATCGTAATCACTGCAGAATAAATTCACATTCGCTAACTACTACCAAAGTACAACAGGCATCATATATTAGACAAAGATGTGCCAAGAACGCTGAGGAAGACTATAAACTAACCCTTGTCATATGTGAGGCCAGACTGGGCACAGCAATAGAAAGTATAAACAAAACATCAGCTAATCTAATTTCTCTGATAGGACGCAATTAAAGGACAGTATGCTGTAAAAGAGAACCCTGCTGAAGTCAGGGGAAGCACCTGGGTGCTCAAAACTTAAGCACTTGCGTAAGTGGGACAGGAGACCAAAACAGTCACATAGGCTACCATGGCTAGTTTTTTCCAAAATGGTAAAAGAGGTGCCTGGCAGGGCTCTCCCCCATGCCTCCAATTGCACCACTGCACCCATTTTTCCTTGCCTTCCCACACTCAAATTATTCAGTATTTGCAAAGAAAACCACTGAACATTCAGACTGCACTGTTTCTTTTAAAATAACCTCTCCAGGATCAGACCCTGCAGCCTCTTGCAGCCCCCGGCTGAGGCAATGTTCCTAACATGATGTCAATGGGAGCCTTGCCCAAGAAAGGGCTGTAGGATTCAGCTGTATGTAAAGAAAGGGCTTGAAATTATGGAACATGCTATCAGGATAAGACTTTATATTTCAAACTTATATTTATTCTTTTTACTAAATCACCAAAGAGTGTGGGGAGGAGTGGGGGATGCCTCTATAGAAAACCATATGGTACTTGGATTTCCAAGCCAGAATTGTGCATACTAAATATTTATAGAATCCAGTCGTATTCTCTTCTTTCTGTTTATTCTTTACATGTCACCCAGAGAAACTCTGGCCAAGCACCATTCAAATATCCCAGCAAGTTACAAGCAATCTAAGCATGGGGGAAAGAGGGAAAACAGATCGCCAGTAGGCTCGTAATTAGCAACCTAGACCTGGAAGGAGGCACTTGGGAAGTGTCTCTGATGCGTCTGGATTCCAGCGCTCACCGCACGTCACGAGTGATTTCGGAAATTGAGTTCTCAGTCTCTGCAAGGGGTAGGGAAGATATACACAATATTTTTGGCTAGACTGAGCGGGGGCATGTGTGGAGCAGCTGCAAAAGCAGACATTTGTCTACTCTCAGAGACCAACATAGGAACAAAAACGCATCTCTCGGCGATGACAGCTAACTTGCTCCTGGCGTCTACTGGGAAAGCTGTGTCTCCCCACCTGTGGCATGTGGGGCTCTTGTGTTTATTTTGCTTCAGACAAAAACAATGCAGATTGTCTTCCTTATCACCTTGTGACTAGAAGAATAGTTGAAGGAGCTACCAAAATACATAGAAGATCTGGAATATATCTTAATAGGAGCCAATCTTCTCAGCCCGGGTCTAGCCTTGACATAGCAATCTTTTGGTCTTTTCCTCTTTCCTTGACAGTCTTATTCCATTCCCTGCTCCTACCTCCTTTCCCTTTCCTTTCCTTGACGTGTGAGATCTACCAATCACCAACTACCATTTCATTCTTCAGAAACAGTAAAAGGATTAAAAAAAAAGCATAACAAGCCCACAAGTCAATACACAGTACTTTACTAACAGGACCAGCTTCACTGTTGATCACCCTCAGCATCACTTTAGCCAGAATCTGGGATGCTGCGTGTTGCAGTTCCTACATAGATGTTGCTGCTGTACAAATGGTGCAGATGTGTCATATTAGCATTATGTAGAGCGGAAGTCACATACTTTTGCATATATAAACACGTAACTTCAAATTAATACAAAATTTTAGTGTACCACAAAAATAACAATAATTTCAGAATCAGTTTGAAGCTATCAACCAAAGTTGTACCTTCAGTATGGAAAACTCAGTTTTTTATACAGATAATTACATTTTACTAAGAAATTGGTACTCAAAAGTTCCTTTCTCTGTGTCACTGAAACAGCTATTTATTATGAAAAACATACTTATCGAATGTTGCCAAAAGTGTAATAACCACACATCTGTTATTCTTCAAATATATATTTTTTAAAACAGTTAGTATTTACTTAACATATAATAACAGTTATTAAATCATTCTTAAGTCTGTTTTGTGGAACCGTAATGTAAAGCATTACACACAGGAGAGAAACACCACGGGAACAAATGTAAAAAGGGAATAGATGCATTGTTAGTAGCTGAGTAGTTACTAGTCGCATTAGAAATTACAACTCAGAGAAGAGTAGTAAGATGAAGACTTGAAGTCTGGAAACCCTGCAGGACAATGAGTTTTAAGAAGCCCGATATCACTCATTTAAAGTTTTAAAATGATTAGATCATTTCTGGGTCAACAAATACCTAACAGAAGACATTTCTGTAATCACTATTGAATCTACTAGACAAGGACATAAACTCCATCATCTGGTAGCTCAAATTAGAGAAATGGAGATTTTATTAGAAGTCCTTCTTCTGGTTTTAATTTTCTGCAGTGTGGAAGTGGCAGTTTCCCCAGCGCTGGCCGTGGGTCTTTCCAGGCTCTGTGCTGCCAGCCTCACCCCAGCCATGACCTGGAAAGACCCCACGGACTGCGCTACAGGAGAAGACCAGCTCAGTGACTGACCTGATCCTCTTCCCTTTTGAATTTTAACAGGCTTTGTGCATTAAGCTGTCTTTTTAATTGCCAGAGTAGCCAGGAAACAAGCACAGTCACTGTTAATTGTTCATAACTATTTCACTTGAGAGTTTGAGTGAGCCATTTCCACTGGGTCCTGCGGGTGACTGAAAAAAAATCCTAAGCCAGTGAGATGAACAATGCCTTCTGAAACACATTTTTAGTTGTATTTGGAACAAAGTAGAACAGAGCTGACTGCTTTCCAGCCATTTTCATAAATATGTGGGTGCCATCTAAACACCAATAATGAACAATAACTCCCAGGTTAACAGTGGCAAAAAAAGTCATCCTATTTATCCAAAAATCTACTTGCTTTGGCTTACTAAAGATTATTAAAGAAACCATGTAAGGTGACAGTTTGCTTGACATGCAAGTATCACACATGCTCAGCATTTTAAATCATGTTTCTTATAGGACAGCATAATACAAGCTAACATTTTTCATAATTCTCCAAATTTCTCCAAAATGTTTTACAGAAAACGCAGTCAGGGACTGCAGTCAAGATCATCTTGGACGAAGGTGATGACTACTATAGTATGTTACAATTAGCTTATTTGTAATGTCTCAAAAAACAATCGATAACATAAAGACCTTCATTTAAATCTATCAAACCCACATATACTCCATTTAATTGAAAAGCTCTTAACTCCAGTCATTTCCTGGACATAAAGCTACTTTACTCAAGCCCCAGCATTTTTAATTTCTCCCGCACTGAAAAGCAGCATCCTCTGCTCTCAAGTAATGCTTACATAAAAGCCTTGCAGTCAGATCTCTTGGTGCCTCTATGTTTTTCAGGATATGAAGACAACAGCAATGTAAACACTCTACTATTCCAGAATAAACATCATGTAACCACAAAGCAGTGATGACATAACCTGTATATTATCTGGGCTTAATTTTCTGCAATGTAAACTGAGCGTCCACATCTCCTGTTCCTCAGCCCACTCTAAAACAGCCTGTTAAGAGGAACATTTTATATGAATTTTCCAATTTTTAAGCAAAGACATATTCCTCCTTAGGACATTACTTTGAATGCCTTTCCTTTTGTGTATCTAAAAATCTTGCTTCCTCCTGAATAAGAATGTCCTTGCTCAAGCAACATATTTAAATGCTATTGATATTCTACAGCTGACTCAGGTGTGTCTAAGTCAACAGCTTGCAAAGGATATGTTTTTAAATAGCAAAACATGTGCTGCTGCTGCTGCTTCTTTTCTTAGTGTTGAAATACATAATATGAGAACAGCTGTATGGGATTAGACCTAACATAGATGTAGCCCACTACCCTGTCTATCGGTGGCCATAAAGGGATGCCTACTGAAGAGAATAAGACTGGGGAAAGCACATAGTGATACACACCCAGAATAATCTCTCAGGTTTGAGAGATCTGCAGACCTGGGATTTCTACTTCTGTGACTGCAAGTTAAGTTCACTTCCTGCATCGGAGCATTACATATAGTAATGTGTAACCCTTTGTTTACTTTGGAAACTATTCCTTAAGGCATAAGAAATACTGATCTTAAGCTATGACATAAAAGATGATATTAAGCAAATATTGCTATAAAGGAGTTAACACTGGACTTCATATATGTGTTACTCATGGATCTTTTAGTCAACCAACTTGTTATTGCTGATATATTCATGTCATACAAAAGCTTGTGTTAAAAATACAGGTAAGAAGATGATTATTATTATTATTATTAAGAAAACCCCAAACCTTAATTGTTCCACCTGTTTAAAGGACTTTATTTTTCTTGTTTTCTCTTTGCCTCTTCTCTGAAAAAGCTGATATGAGAACACGTTTGCTTCTATGATTATGGGGAGCCAAGTACATTCAAATCTTCACCCCATCTGTGCTAACTAATATGCTGCTTTAATTAAAGTTACTCCAGGATGACAATCAATCTCTCAGGGTGCAGAAGTGCCATCTGAAAGCCCTTCTTCTTTCCAAACTAGAATGGCAATAATGGGATCTGCGCAGTAATCTCTTCTGCGTACTTGCCTCCTCTCAGGCAGGCTTCTCAGCTGTAACTCAGTCTATTAAGAATTCTCCATGTTTCATGTGGTACATACATTGCACGTACACAGCTAGTGTGGGTTCTCCTTGTTGTTTTGTAACATCTCACAAGTTGGAAATTGCCACAGATAGAACTTCTAATGAACTCAGCTTAAAAAAATTGACCATTTTCCACTGGCAGTTTCAGACAATAGACCCAACGTATCAATTCATTCTAGCACTCCTCAAAACTACTTTTTTTTTCCATTCTGATGGAGACAAACAGCACCAGCAGGTGCTAATTCATAATCTTAAAAGAAGAATAGGGTGATGAAAGAATCAGTATTTTACTGTAGTACCCTTCAGACATGTATGATATCATGCTGAATGAAATGCTCATCAAGAAACCAAATTGGATGTAACTTGAGAAAAAAGCACAACCTATTAAAAAGAACCCCTCAACAATATCAAACTTAGCAACTGAGAGTGTGTAATTTTCACTAATAGCCAGCTTTTTTTGCAGTGATGTTAAAAACACTCTATCTCTAAATAGGCAACATCCAGTAAGGTGTCATAGTTAAGGAATTTCTAGTCTGATTCTTGATTTGGCACTGCATCTTCTCAAGCTGATGTTTATGAACCACAGCCCCTACCCGGATGCTGTAACAAATTGGAATCACAGTTTTCCTTTCAATCAATACTGTGTCTTATGCTATCTACATACGGGTTTAACAGAAACTACAGGTTAAGTGGTACACTTCACTTCATGTTTGTTAAAATTATTTTTAAAAACCTCTATAAATTGCTAATATTAAAAATTTGAGACAGAAACTTTTTAAAATTAATTTTGATCAGAAAGCTATCGAGGACTACTAAGTATTGACACAATGAAAAACTGCAATTTTCTACTCAGGTTGCCTATATTACTGGGGCATTTTTAAGCTTATGGGGCAGCAGGAGAGACATATTTTTATTTAGTGATCTGATTAAAGTCTTAAAATATTTCTGACTGGTGGGAAGCCATAAAATGAAAATGCCCATGTTTCCTCGGCTACAAAATGGTAAGTATTCCATATCAGTCTGGATTTTCAAGTTGTCATAAAAATGTATGGCAAACAAAATGCCTCTTTTTCATTTGTTTGTTTAAAAATGTTTGGCCAAAGTCTTTACAAGAATGACTCTACTGATATCAAGAGATTTACAACAGAAATTAATTTGACTTCTATATATTATTTGGTGGAGGAAAAGTGTTTTTATTGTTCTGTAGTATTTTACTTTTAAACTAACCCAAGCCTGTAAAGATAGCTCTGTACCAATGAAAAGCTAAATTTCCCCAAGACATTTGTCACATTCAAGTGATTTGTTTTTCTATGTTTCCTTTGAAGAACCAAAATAATGTTTACCAACGTACTATTTATAGCTGTGAGAATAACAACAAAACATAATCTTTCCATGCACTTCTGCGTCTGCTACATTGAAGAGAGCACTGTCCTGCAATTTTTGCAAATGTAATGTCTAACGTGGAAATCTAATATATTTAGCTGAACAAGTAAACCAGGCTGACCGTGTGCATACTCACTCAGGATCATAACACAGATGCTTTCAAAATCACCTTCTAAAGAAAGAGAATTACTAGTCATTAGGACACTAGCATCTCCTTCGACACTTCAAACAGATGTTCTTATAGAGAGATGGGTGACCACCTTTCACAGACCACAAGTCTGTGGTACAACTCCTGAAGACCTGGAAGCTATTTAGAGATAGCCTTAATCCTTCCCCCAGCTGCCACATTTCTAGACGAAGATCAGAGAAAGTCAAGTATTTAGAAATTTATTTCTTCCAGTGGTGTTAGTTAAGCAGACTCCTCCTATAAAAGGATGATATAGAAAAAAACTTTTCATATACTGCTGCCAAGATCTGAGAATCTTAATTACAGGCAGAGGTTAGGGCAATTAAACTTAAGTATCAGTCTTGTTGTAACAACAACCTGTTTTGTTGTAGTAAAAACTTTATGCAAGGCAAAGGTCAGAAGAAAAATGCAGCTTGCTTTCCGTTTGCAAGTAATTAATTTTCTGTTTCATATGATTTGTATGGCTATGTATTGACTTCAGAAAGGCCTGATTGACTGTAGGGTTTGCTGAGATGCCCCAGGCAGTATGCACAGTATGCACTCATGCAACATGAAGAGAAATCCCTTCTTGCCCAGTCAACAGCTACCTAAGCACATTGGTGTACAACTGCAAGCCACTCTATAAAGGGAAAACAGCAAAACTTTATTCAAGTGGAGAGCAGATTCTTCTGCTTACCATTTGTAGAAAAATAAACATGAGATTGAGCATCTGAACCTCAACATCAGATCACTCTTTACTGGGCTTGGCCTAGTTTAATTTCCAAGAGAGACATGTTTCTGATATGATGACCTTGTGGTTAAGTTTGGCTGCAAGAAGTTCTTGCACTCAAGGAATGCTGAATTCTGAATTTTCCTCTGATGCTAAATAGCTCTCTGCCAGCTTTGGTCCTCTTTCAACTTCATTTACTTTTGTCAACTAATATGTCACAGGTTAGAAGCTTCATGGAAAAAATAATATGAGCGAGAGTAATATTTTCATTCATAAGTAAGACTTCTGCCCAAATAGTGTGTCACCTTTTTTAATACTAGCATGCTATATAGTCACCAGCAAAAAACACTATGAGCCAAGTTCATGTGGTGAATAAGTTCCTTCAGATCGACTGGGGAAAGAGAAGAGGACATAAACAAAGCTGAACACATATGTGCATGACACTGCATAACTTCCTCTCTAAATTTGAGATCATAGATACGTTCGATCAGCTAAAATAAATAATTCTGCAAACTTGCCCATGCAGTTTTTCTTCCTGTTCTTTTTGCACTGGTAAGGAAACAAATTTATGGCTTACCTTTCAAAACCAATCTGCCGTAATGTTTTCTCCCATGTTGAACCTATACAAAGAGGAGAAAAAACAAACACCCTCAGTAAAGAACCTTTATTGTTTGAACACTCTTACTCTTCTCCTTTCCTTGTGCAGCTGGGGTCTGTATAGTAAGGTGATATTTCCACCCCTACAGAAGTACTTGTAAGTAACATCTGTTTTCCCCAGAGTGAAGAACTGTTAAGAGAGGCTACCACTGGGTGACATAACTGTGTGGAGGGGTATCAGCCTATATAACTCCTTTACATTGCAAAGCAGCCGGTCACTGCTACAGTTCACTGCGATTCCAAGGGTGGTCTCCTCTTCTACAGCAACATGATCTGTACATGACTCCTGAAAGTGCTGAGCTGGCATCTCACATCACGCACTCTTCACATTTCAGCTTTTCATTTTACTGTAGTGTTTGCCTGATTCTTGCTGAAAGCTTTACAGCTCTTTCTGAAATCCAGCCTTTTTAGTTTTAAGCAAAAGCATGAAGATGTATTTCTGCTTTATTGTTTAACCCTTCATAGTCATACAAACAGCTGGAAAGGACTCTTTCTCAAAATGATCAAGGACTCAGCCCCACCAACTACTCAAATAGGCAGATTCATCCAAAGAATTGCCCTCAGTATTTCTGATGCACTTAATACAACTTTTACCTAGATTTTCTCAAAAATACCCCCCCACGCACTGCAAGATTAGGTGATCAGTTTTCACCTCTTGGTAGTTTTTTGCTTATTGACAGTCTCTTTCTTGCTACCATTATGTGGTCATTATAAATACAGGCTACTAAGAGCACAAATATCTCCAGTCACGCAGGTCTGCAAGGCAAATATGTAGGAGGACATGAAGCTGGGTCATGGTTTGCTCTGTGTCTTTTTATACTCCTGTGGGAAATGTAACGGGACTCCATGCAATGTAAGCAACTACAGTTCTTTCTGAATGCTTCATCGTATGTAAACTGAGACCAGAGAAGTGACAATAACTCCTGTTGCTGATGCAGCCCATCACCGAAAGGGAAATATAAATTAGGAACAAACAGATTCCCTGTGAGTGACATTTAGTAGCACCAGAGAAACTCAGAGACAAGTAACAATGTTGCCGAGAAGTACTGAGAAAGAGCAGAAAGACATGAAGGAAAGCAACTTTGTCTGATTTAAATCTGGAGAATTTCAGGATTAAATGTGTATTGTGCAGCGAGTGCCCATACAAAGACTATAGCAAAATAATGGATTAGAGTCTTTCCACTGACAATCCAAGTCCTACTCGCTAAATTAGTATGGGAAAAGTGGTGACATAATATTATCAGTCAGAAAAACCTCTGCAGATGTGTCTCTTACCATCGTTACCTTTCCATTCTGTTAAAGATATCAGCTCAGAAATCAATGACCTGCCGCGTTTGTAGTATGGTATTTATCTCTAACCTGCAACGTGTTAAATATTTGAATAAGACCTAGTAGATGCTTTTCATCTTTGAATTCAGGACACTTACTGCCAATCTAGATAAGAATCTAAAAACTCAACTTCTAAGAAATTTTGGGTTTGAGGGTTTGTTTTTTGTTTTGTTTTGTTTTTAAACCTAGCAACAGAATTCTTTCTACTCAATTGACTAAACTTTCCAGTTTAGCCCAAGGAGAATGTGGTAAATTTCTAAAGTAATGATACAATTTTTCTGTACAATATTATCTAGTATCTGTCTGGTTTGCAAATCACAGACTGAGCAAATAAAAACTGAAATGAATAAAACCCAAAAAGGTAATTTCCGTATAGGCCTATGTCATGCAAGGCTTTATGCACAGTTCCTAACTGGACAGCCAAAGAATGAAGTTAACATGGGCCTGCAGAAAATAAATTCCTTGCATTAATCTGTTTTTTTTAGAAAGAGGAAAAGAAACTACATTAAAGTATATGATCCTAAAATCAACCAAAGTCCGACATTTCACTCCATACAGGAAGGATTTGGGTTGGCTAAGGGGTAGGTTCACGGCCGGTTCCAAACGTGGTCAGTATACGACATTATACTCTTCTGGAACCCCTTCTTCATTCAACTTCTCATGGCCAGTCGCTTCAAACTTCAGTCACACACATATTTTCAGCGAAAGGCTCTAAAAACCTTTTCTAATGATACTTTAGGGCAATGGACACAAAGCTTTTCTGTTCAGGACTGTTACAGCTACAGCCAGTGATCAATGTAAAAACACTTTCAGTTGTCCCCATTCAGTCCAAAGCAGGCAGGGATTTCAGGCCCATATCCAGCAGAGTACACAGCAATAAGAGGCTTCAAAATTGAGGTTCTACCTTCACTTTATGGAAAAAAATGAGTCAAGTTCTGTTCTGGAATAACTGAACAATGCACATTGTTTGATCAGTACAGGGAGCTTCTGCTGTGGCACCTGTATTTGCCTGAGGTGAGGCAAGACTTCTGCCTGCACAGCTACCTACATGCAATACCTTTCATAAACACTAAGTTCATATTTTATAAAGAGAAGTCCTCTAAAGGCATCTTTAAAGCAGGACAACAAACATTCTCACACACATTTATTTCAAATAAACATTAAAACCAAAAATCCTGTGTAGCACAATAAACCGTCAACATTTCATCGAGATAAATAAAGAAGCACTCCATTAACATCTTCTATTATGAGTTATCCCCCAAACCCACCACCTTCTGCACACCCCTGGAGTATATCTGGTTTCATGTAGCACTGATGAATCAAGTCATTGCTAAAGAGATGACTGTGCCACTCCACAGGCAAGCTCAGCGCACACACAAGCAATTCTCCATATAGTTTATGCAGTCCTGCTGGCTCTGAAAGAGTATTCAACAGTTTTTGAAGTTTGAAGATTTGAAGAGTGTTGAAGAAAAGAAATCTCAATAGTACTTCTTAAAGCACAGACTAGTACTGGCATCTTTAGTCAGTGCTTCTATGCTTTCCACTGTTGTGTATACTAGTTGTATGAATTTTTCACCCCATGATTGGCTACACTTCAGTTGTATGATATATAGAGAGTCCTACAGAAGAGAGAGAGAGGAAAAAAGCAAAAGAGAAAAGGGAATTGGTTCTCCACTGGTTTGAAATAATCTTTTGGCTGCAGCTGGCTAGCAGAACACTCTTTGAAATGCATGTGACTTCTCTGAAGCAAAGCCTGCCAAGAACACAACTAACATTTCATATTAGAAAAATATACATCTTTTTTATGGAGTCTTATTTTAAAATGTTTATGATCTAAACATTCTGTTTTAAGATTTGCCAATTCCATTCTCAATAGTATCAACTTCTACACTGCACTAACAGCCAAAAGTAAATACCCTGAGGTAACAGCAGTACTAAGAAGAATAACGCTATTAAAAGTCTAGAAAACTTATTATTTGATTTAAACCTTACCCGGTGCTTCCAAAACATTAAACAAGATTTAAGTCACGTAACTCTCATTACAATCAAAACAGGAGTTTTTCATGAATTAAAGACTTGATCCTGCTCCCAAAGAAATCAATAGGAATTTGGCTATTCAATTCAGTCTTTCTCTCTGCTGGGACTGTGGAAAACATTCACCTGTCGACTTTCAGAATCGATCCACTGGTACACTTCAGTTGCTAAGTTAATTTGGCTTCTCTTTGCTTTCTGTTTTTTACTACCATGTCAAAAATACCAAGACTGTTTATAAGAATGCCCTAATTTGGTAGCTTAAAAAAAAAAAGTTTAATTAAGATTTTGTTCCAAATATTTGCTCCAGAGTGCCTGACAATTCCCATCTGTTCCAAAGATTCTGTTTCACATTAACAGTGCTAGCTTTAAAATTCTTCAAAAAGATGAAGCATAATGTACTTCCAGAATTACTGCTCACATTTAATAGGAACAATGGTAAAATGCACAACATGCTCACATATGCACTCAATGAAATCCTAGCATAAGAATGAGAGTGTAAAAATATGAGATTTAATAAGATAAAATGAAAAACATCTTTCTGAAATGAAAAGTTGTCTTCTTTGACAGGTAGGCTTTCATTTATATGGCAGTTTCCATATTTGGTTTGGTTTGGTTACAACTCTCTGCTTACTATGAACTTACTGTGAATGAGAGGACTCATAATCAACTGCTAGGCTGCTCACCTTTACAAACAATGAAGTTGCCTAGCTGCTGAAATGCAATGGTGGGCTTAGGAAAAACACAGAATAACATATTCATAGAATCATAGAATCATAAAATACCAGGTTGGAAGGGACCTCAAGGATCATCTGGTCCAACCTTTCTTGGCAAAAGCATGGTCTAGACAAGATGGCCCAGCACCCTGTCCAGCTGAATCTTAATAGTGTCCAATGTTGGGCAAAAATATAGGATAAGTGATTTTCAGCCATTCATGGAGGTTGCACAGCTATTCACTTTGAGCCATATCACGCCCTATCTGCCAGTACAGCAGAGGTCTGCAGCTGTTCAGAGAGAAGTCTGGCATGCACTGTAAATGCACAGCAAAAACACATGCCTCCTATACCATCCCCATGCAGGTATGCGTGAAGGTCCCTATGGATCCTGTGGTCCCCAGGACCGTGTGCAGTGATTACCCACAGCCCTGCTACCTCCTTACTTCTCCAGAGTTAGTGGCTACTTTAAGAACTACATGCCTGTGTCTGGCTCTGCTCTTGAGTCTTTCTAACAGTAAGAATAATAATTCTTGCATTCTTTTCTCACTGTGATCTGGCATAAGGACCAGAGGGAAAAATGTGACTTCATTGAACCAAAAGACATTGTCTGACATTTTTCAATAAGCATTAAGTGAGCCTGTCAGCATTCAAGTATACAATGGGAACAGTATGAAGATCTTAAATGACTGGAATAGGACAAAATATCTGTAAGTTATGTCAACTCAAAGGTAAAAAAATTTTTTTGAGCTCGTCAGTGGGGTACCACAGAGGGTCACCCAGGCAGTCTGAAGGAACTAGCAAGGTACCAGACATAGCACAGTCACACTTAGCTCATGAGAGTTACAGGCAGGTGTGACCTACATAACCCTGTTATGATACGTTAGAAACAGGTAGATATTCTTGGAATAGTAACTGCATTGACCTTTTCTCTAACATTTTGCAGAAAAAGAGTTTCAGAGGAACTGCTGATTTTGTACTGGTCGGAATATTCCTACCAATTTCAAAATTTTTATCTGAGGCCTGTGACACTAGTATTCTCCAAACCAGAAAAAAAAAACCAAACCATCCCAAAACTTTCACATTCAAGAGATACAAAACAGTAATACAGAATACTCCAGAAATGGAAAGAAATACTTTACTAAACCTTTCCATTGCAGGTGTCACTTCTCAATTCTGTTTCTCAAACAACTTAGCAGAGAACAGGGCAGAAGTTCACAGAGTCTAGCCCAGCTGGACTAGTCGGAGACCCGAGTATCTGAATCCACACCTAAAAACTCTCAAAAAACTGGATGAACACACTGGCTTGTCCTGCTAGAGCCTCTCTTTCAGTAAACACACATGTACCATATAAACCATTTGAGGTTTCACAGTCTATTTTCAGTGGATTGGGGAACATTGCTCTACTGTATATTCTCCTTCATCACCTTAGTACTTACTAACCAGTTACTAACCAGTATGACTAACTAGCTGAAATGTACACAGCTGCGACTGATAAAAACTGCCATGTTTGGAACACGTTGGCTTCAGCAGCTTCATATATTATTAACAGTCTTTCCAGTTGCTTGCTCCCAGTAGCAAACTTCTATCTTCTCCCAAACAAACAAACAAATAAATAAATAATGTTTTCTCTTTTTTGCTTTTTAATCAATACAGAACCACTGGTTTTATGAAACAGACTAGTAGTTTTGACTACAGAAATGCATGTGGCATAGGAAAGAACTTTTTCTTACTTGCTCCACAGTAGCATAGAGATATTATTAGCGCTTACTTACCTGCACATTTGCTATCCAATAGCTAGTTACATACAATGTGCCTCTTACAAAAATGATCATTTATCTTGTGTGAAGTGGCATCAGACAATGCTACCTTGGCATGTGGCATCTATCTGTCCATTTTGAGAAATAAATCTCTCTTACACTTCCTCTCCCTTTGATTTAAACTACGTAGGCTGCATCCTGCACTCATCACTTTGTAATTTGATCAACACAGTATATCATCTAGGATAATGACATGACTTTCTTTTAAAATGAGGTCTCTTAATATGGCATATTACTAATCTGCTGTGTCCATGCTGGTGTTTTAATTCAGATCAGGAGAGCATTTCTTGAACAAGTCTCTTACCATGCTTTGGTTTGCATGACAGAGTGATCTCCAAGTACACAAACTGGATTCCTTTCACATGAAACTAAACCGCACCCCAAGGACACAATTGCTGTGTTTCAACCACTAATGGGCATTCGGTCTGCATGACCAGACCAGAGCTAATCCACAGTAAACCCCACTCAAAATATGTATCGTGTGGCGGCCAGGAACACTAACTACTTCACTCCTATCACGTTGTGCTGCTTGCTAAGGCAGATGCAGCTCACCCCACCACTCCCAGTCCCACTCCTGGAGTGCTCCCAGAAAAGCTTTCCAGTTACAGTCACCTCGAGGGATGAAGGGGCAGGTCAGGGTGCTCACGCTTAGGATTGTTTTCTGGGCTGTATCCCACCTGCTACAGTGAGCAGGAGCCTTTCTACTGCCTGATGTACAAGCAGGGTTGAACTGGATGCTCACCACAGCCACACTCGCCACAAAACCCCAGGGAGCCAGTTCTGTAAGGCACAAGAGCAGATTTCCCCCTGTACTCGGCACTGGTGAGGCCGCACCTCGAATACTGTGTTCAGTTTTGGGCCCCTCACTACAAGAGAGACATTGAGGTGCTGGAGCGTGTCCAGAGAAGGGCAACAAAGCTGGTGAAGGGTCCGGAGCAGAAGTCTTCTGAGGAGCGGCTGAGGGAACTGGGGTTGTTTAGCCTGGAGAAAAGGAGGCTGAGGGGAGACCTTATCGCTCTCTACAACTACCTGAAAGGAGGTTGTAGAGAAGTGGGTGTTGGTCTCTTCTGCCAGGTAACAAGTGATAGGACAAGAGGAAATGGCCTCAAGTTGTGCCAGGGGAGGTTTAGACTGGATATTAGGAAAAATCTCTTCCCTGAAAGGGTTGTCAAGCATTGGGACAGGCTGCCCAGGGAAGTGGTTGAGTCACCATCCCTGGAAGTATTTAAAAGACGTGTAGATGTGGTGCTTAGGGACTTGGTTTAGTGGCAGTGCTAGGTTAACGGTTGGACCTGATGATCTTAAAGGTCTTTTCCAAGCTAAACGATTCTATGATTATTTCTTTTTTAAAACAACTTCTCAAGGAGAAGGCATAAGGGAAAATCTGGGCTGTTATGGTGTGCTGCGCATACTGAAGAGACTAAAATCACCAGTAAAATAGAAGTGGAGGGCCAGTGGTCTAGCATTCTTGCTAGGTGAAGAAAGTGATTACTGAATACATACCAAGAAAGAGGTCATACCAAGAACAAAGACCAGACGTTGCAAGTCTTTACTTGCTTTCCACTCATACCAGCTTTCAACAGATTTTTGACTGAATAAAGAGTACAAATTTGATCCCTATACGATAATGTCATGGGAAAGATTTATTGTGTATCTTCTCCTGTGAGGAAAATATTAAATTATTATTGTGAGATACAAAAATGGCTTTCCTATTAAAAAAGCAATCTTGACTCATTCCATGTTAACCGGAAAATTAATCATCATCAAAACCACTATTTCTCCTCTAAGGAGATTTTAATGAGTGGGAACTTTTACTAATAAAATGAGCAGACTAGGAATATAGAGCAAAGTGCAATAGTACTGACACTATGTTTGTGTGTGTGCAGAGAGATGCGTATTGCTTTAAAATGAGTATTAAGAAGACAACAGCTATGGTAAAGCGATTAATGGATGTATCTGGCAGTCACTTCTTCCAGCCTGCGGCTTCCCTGGGAGCTCTGGGAACCCAGAAGGGTCAGCAAAGCTCTCGCAGGTAAGTGGAGACCCTAAAAGCAGCTGCTCCACAGGCCTAATCCATGTTCTTTGTTTTGATCTTGATTAGCACCAGAATTGGAGGGCTGGGAGAGGATTGTTTTTAAAATTGATCATTTAACTTAAGGTAGATAACACAATGTTAAATGATCCCTAGGGCACCTGGGACATAAGTGATCCAGCATCTTGCTGCTCGCTGGTCAGATCATGGCAAATGGAGGGAGGGACAGATCCCAGCTCACTCTGTGTGATGGTAAGACCAGTGTCTCTGAGCCTGATCCAAAGTCTATAGAAATAACTGGAAAGATTTACAGTGAGTTAATGGGCTTTGATAGTTTGTCTGAAATAGAAATAAATAGCAATAAGGAATAGTAAAAAAATAATCTGTTTTTCAGTAACGTAAACAACAGCTATTACTTCTACCCCAGTAATAAACTACCGAGGTGCAGTGTTCTGGATAATTCATTTGGGGAGAATGGGAGCAGAGGAAGAAAAAGTTTCAGAATTTAAAACATTAAATGGGACACAGCTTGTTTTAAATGTGAAGTTTATGTATTTTTATATGAGAATGACACATACCATTTTATACATGAAGATGACTTGCTAATTAAAGAGCACGTTAAGAGATGTGTGGAAGAAATAATAACTTGGAAAAAGAAAATTTGGGAAAGTACTTTCTACATTTGTTCTTCCATGCCAGATTTGTTTAAAATGATACACAGGTAATAAAGCCCATTTTTTGGCTTTTTTGGCAATTTTTCAGCTGAATTGCTTCACCTTTTTTTTTATCAGCTTTTTCACAAGGATGACAGGTTCCATAGTCTTTATCAGAATGATGACTTCTTTCATCTGCTTAGATATAGTATATTAAAAACACTTATAGGCAATCTTCCCCTGAAACACACACATGCTTAAAACCACTCTTATTTTAACCTCATTTCATTTCAAATTTGTCTTCTGAACAAGGCAGCAAAACAGCAAAACCCACAGCACTAGAAAATCTTTGGGGAATGTGTTTAAGATGAACCTAGTTAACGGAAAGCTTTTTTTTGTTATTTCATCTATTATTTATCTATTTGTTTGCTGTAATGGTTGGTTGGTGGTTTTTAACCCAAATTTCCAAGGATACTGGAGATCTGAATTCATTCTGGCGTCTTTTACTTTTGTTTTTTAAATAGACCTGCTCCCCTTTCCCCATGACAGTAGACCA
Organism: Ciconia boyciana; assembly: GCF_034638445.1. Taxonomy (NCBI): domain Eukaryota; kingdom Metazoa; phylum Chordata; class Aves; order Ciconiiformes; family Ciconiidae; genus Ciconia; species Ciconia boyciana. The sequence goes on from NC_132935.1 coordinate 57,777,989, forward strand.
CTGCAAAAAAGGACGAGGAAAAGGACTTTGCACACCGTGCAAAGCATAGCTTTGTAGGTCACCAGCACACAATCACACTGCAGGAGTAAAGTGGGAAAGAATCAGATGGTCCACAGATATAATCAATCTCTTATTCTTTTTTACAGCAGAAAAGGGTGTCAGGGCTCTGAGGAGCAGCCTCGAAGGAAGGTGGCATTTCCTGCCATTGCCATGGGGGATGTGAACCTCAAGTCAGAGAGTCACTGAGCTTAAGAGCATCAAAGTTCTGCTCCAGACCTTCTGAAAGGAGGCCAAATAATAACTAAATGGGCCCTTTTTCAAATATGGAAGACTGGCTTTGCTTTGGTTTTCAAAGTAAAAGCAAAAGAACTCAAAGAAAACTTGTAGTAAGTTTTATTTTTCATAAACCTGATGAAAATGAGATTTTTCTCCATTTTTGTTGGCAGAGAAATTCTCTCCTCTCCCACCCAACCGACACTGCTCTGTCTGCTAAATAGTATCTTAGAGGCAAGGTTTTCACTTCAGAGCGTAATTGACAGGCATCCTTCCAATTTCTAGAGCTACCCTCTGCTTAGTTTTATTGTAACATAATATACTGTTATGAATAATAATGTCGACCTAGTTTCCTGCAGTGATGAATGTGTGCAGTGTGCCAGTGCAAGGAATTTGCTTTTCATTGTCTCATTTTCTCTTTTTCTCTCATCAGAAGAAGGAGAGGTGGGCAAACGTTTCTTCCTGAATTCTGCAGCACAGACATATGGGAAGGGGGAGATAAATAACAAGTATGTCTTCAGTAGCACTTCCATATACAAGAAATTATGGATGAGAGGAATAAGGATGGGAAACTAGGAAATCTTGCACAGAAACAGGAGATGACAGAAAACCAGCATTCCAGTGGTGGTATCTTTGACTCCACTAACATTTTGTAATTCATGCCTTTTCTCTGAAATTGCTTTCTTTTTACATAGCTTTTTCTAAAGATAATAAAGAACCATTTCATTCACATTATTTCCCTCACAGATTAAGGAAACGCTCGCATAGTATGATGAAGACAGCAACTTGTTGGTAGGCCTGAGGACCTGCCCATATTAAAATTTTTCAGCAAAAAAACCCCAAGTTGTTTCAGTGGCTAAAATGACACTAGATACAAAGACTTGAAGTTACGTGTGAAGGATGATATCCAGAATAAACTTCAGAAAACTGGCTTGAGATGTGTACAACCTTAGCAAGCCACCTTCCACAGATGCAGAAAACAGCACTTTCAAACTCTCCTTCTGTTTGCATGCCATTAAGAGAAGGCAGCAGTGACTGCACCAGGCAGCAAGATACTTGGGGCATGAAAGCTGACTCACTCCGAGAGATCTCTTCAGAAGAGAAATCTGGATGCAGAAGGACGTGCTCTTCTGGGCAGTAGCGTGAAGCGGGCATGCAGACTCAATCTGGGAGAGGGAAACGCTTCCAACAGATGTTATTTTTCCTCTCTAGCAAATACGAAGATGCCTTATCTAGTTCAGCTGAGAAGTATAAACACATATGCACTGAACAAAGGGTTTCTTTTGTTTTCATTTTCTTTGTCTTTGCAGAGCTTATAATTCTGTGATTTCCCTCAATTTTTCCCAAAGCTCTAGTCTGTGAGAACTGAAAGGGCAAAGCTCCCGCCTTCCAGCTCCTATTCCTCTCAGTCAAGAGACAGTCAACTGCATAGCTATTAAGCTGCTCGGGGAAAACGGAACAGGCAAAAGAATGGGGGAAAATAGAAGGTGGTGAAGGGCCAGTTGCAGAGTCAGCCCAATCCTTCACTTCTAGACATTCTAAAAGACTGTTGCCATTGCTGCCCCTCCTGGGTGAGGAGCCCACATGGACAAGGGGGTTGCAAGGAGGAGTTCGGGCAGCTGGAGTCTGACTGAGGCCCCAAAGAGGCACAAGGGAGATGCACCAACAGCGGAGAGACTCCCCACTCACCCCCCTCTCTCCCTCCCGACTCATGAGCACACAAATTTTGGCATCCCCTGCAAAGCCAGGAGAGACCAGCATCATGGGCTTTTTCTCCTGCAACTTGTTCCCTTGCATACCTGGAATATCTGCTGGATTTCACTGCCCCTGGCAGGGGACAAGAGCCACAGGTAAGCATTACTGATCTGTGCTCTGCTCATGACCCGTGAAATAGCCACGGTCGAGCCACTAGAAGTGCTCAGACAGATTTCACGAGGATCCAACACTATGTGATTGTGTTCAGTTTTGTCTATAATAGACTGCAGGATTGCATCCAGTGTACTAGCAGATCATTTCACAACACGTAATTAGTTTTCATTAGGATGCCACAAATAGCATAAGCACTATCAATAAATTAAAGAAATCACCAGGTTGCCTAATCATTCACGTTTTCAAAAGCATGCCGTGCTTTTTGTCTTGCATGCTTCAAATAGTTTACAAATAGTTGGCTCTTTCTACAGTTACATGCTTAATTAGGAGTATTAGGAGTAATTTCTCCCCATTTAGTTTGTTTGGCTAAATCTAAGCCAAAAAAACAGTAAAAGCACTGAAACTTTTGCCATTCTCATAAGTTACTAGATGACAAGAGTATTCTCACACTTACTTAAAGTGTGCTTATTTTGTCCTCACAGGAATGTGTTTTATTTCAGTGCTTCATTAGGGTATTACAGAGTCATACCTTTTGAGCAAATACTGAAGAGGATGATGAGCGGTAATAATTTCCTACTCAGCAGGGATTTTCATGTTACAGAAATCATGGGCAATTTAGATGTGTGACTCTCAAATGCATTTTTAAATCAGGTATTTTATTTATTCACGTGCTGCTTCATTGCCTTTAGAAGTGATATTACATCAGGCCTAATAGAAAAGGGACAAACAGCACACTGTATTGTTTGCTTCCTTTCAAAGATACATGGCCAACAACAGCAGTGCTTCAAAGCTCGCACAAGTTGGCAAGTTCTCCCAATCCAAGAGGATCTGAAGAACTGGAAGGTCCCACAGTGGGATCACAGGTGCAATCAATGCCCTTAGAGAATAAGGAGTTTATAAAACATCTTCATGGGTCTATTAAAAAACATATTGGAAACATCCTTGTTGTGCTCAAAATAAGACACACCAAAAATGCTACAGTTCAAGATGACTTCGTATGATGGATATTAGCCCGATTTCTAAAACCATTTGTCTCATCCCAAACTTTTCTTTGCATCAATTTTAGAAAACTACTTATACTGAATATAGAAATCAGGGCATCTTGGCAACATTTTCTGCAAGGCATAAAGCCTGTCAAAATTTCTTGTCCTTGACAGCTGGAACGCATTGAGTATATTTTATGTGGTTGCAAATGTGAGCTATTCCCAGCAGTGGAGGACACTACCCGTGACAGGCTGAAAGAGAAGCAAAGAGGTGAAGGAGAGAAAAATATATTCAGTAGGAAAAGTGGCTGAAAAGTATAAAAGGGATCAATTTCTAACAAAGAACAAGTCATACATAAAAGCATTGATTTATATTGGAAAGAGATGTAAATGCCAAACTCTGCACTAAATCTAAACTTAATTTAGATCTAAATTAATCTTAACTTAATTTAATCACCTTTTATCTGGAGTGACTTCTTTAAAGACACTCTGTATGAGAAAAAAAAATTAACTCACAGTCTAAAACCTGCACATCATGTCTTCTAATTACTATTCTAGAAAGGAGGTTTAGTGGCAGAAATAATAAAATTTTTTTTTCTATCTCACTAATCTGTGTTTGTATTTTATATCACCACTGTGGTACATTTCTTTTTTAAAGTCAGTGGATGTAAAGTAATAAGACTTCAACAGGGCTCTCAGTAATGTTTCATCCAGTTTTAAAAATTACATTTTCTAGGCTGGATTTCCTGGAGTTTTTACACCTTTAACATCATCACCATATCTGTATGAGACAGAAGGACAAAATGATGCCTAACTGATACTGCTTATGGGAGAAGAGGGCTCTAAAGAAAAGGGCAGAGGGCTCCATGTACTAACAACTAAGCACATGGAGATGTAAGAGAGACTCACTTCAAAACGATGCTGCAATTGTTTGTGCTCACGGATGTTTGTGCTAAAACATCTGGCCTCCAAAATCAGGCTGCAAAGCAGATGATACTGAATCACAGTCAGGATCTCACCCCTCACTCCAGCTCACATTAAAGTAAGCTGTAATGTTAGCCACATCTATACGTAGACAGGTATGCACCCACTGACACGTCAGTGGAGGTTTGCTGATGAGCAACTCCAGACTGCAAGCACTTCCCATTCCTTCCTACGCAGAGGTCCGGTGGGAGGGTATGTGATTTACGGAGACTGCTCCCCACTGCCGACACAGCTGCCCACAATCTGAATTGGGCAGCTGTGATGGGAGGGCCAGCTCTCCCCGGCAGGGACACAATCTGTCCCCACCGCAGAATAAAAGACGTCAGCTAAGCATAGTCCAAAATGCCAAAACTCATAGATAAAAATTGACTATAGCTCTCCGTTATTAATCTCCCTGGTTCTGTTCATGCACATTTAATAACGCATGTCTCCATGACTCTTGTTTAAAGGTTTATTGTAGATACGCTAATCTGAAAAAATGTACTTTGTTTCTAAGCGGCTGAGAACTGACGAGATTTACAGTACTTCAACAGAGGTCTTGGCTGGTGACAGTCAGCCTGGGATACATCTGAGCATCAGCTTTTATATAAACAGTCTATGCATTGTCTACTGTTGCAGTGTACATCAAACATGAAAACTAGTCCCACAGACGCAGTGAACTGGAGTATCCTCGTTGACAGAACAGAAAATTGTATCACCAGACCAAGCAGTTAGAAAATCGAAACCACAGGAACTACATGGAGCAAGGTAGATCTGGAATGTGTGATCTCTTCAAAGGATTCAGAAATCTGTAATCTCACATGGACCAACCTTGAAAAATCTGCATAGATTTTCTTTTTTTAACAGTGTCAATTTTATAATAATTTCACTCATCCCTAAAAAACCAGCAACATACAATAAAGGGGTTGGTGGATGGCTTAACAAATATTCAATATAGCAAAGCTTGCAAGCTACTGGTCAGCCTGGAAAAGTTGTGACCAAAGCAATTACTACTTGGCAGATATTTGGAGGCCTCTGTGAAACACTTCCTGCCTGCTGCTGCATTTTTTTAAATGCCAGTTTTACTGTCCACTGTGTATACCAGAAAAGGCACCCAAAAAAGCAGCAAATGTCACTGCCCAACTTAATGGGACCCAATTTTATCATCTGAACATTTGGCCTTTTTAAAAGGGCGGAACCTGTCACTCTAAAAAATTTAGTCAAATTCACCTTACATCTTCTAGAATTTGAGTCAATCACACTGCTAATAAAAGAGGCAAGTCCTTACTGCTACTGTTACTTGCCCTTTACAGAAAAATAATGAAGTGTTAGCGGCTACCTCTTCAACCCACTGAAGAGCAAACTGCACTCCTCCTCCTCCTCTTCCTTCTCCTCTTCCTCCTCCTCCTCCTCCTCCTCCTCCAGTGTTGCTCAGTCCACCCTGATATTCCTCCCCATAGTGGGAGGGAAAATTTGGACTCTTCATGACCCTGGCTTGAAACACTCTTCATGCCAAAAACTCCAAAGAGCCAAAAGTCTTGAGGCAAGCAAGGCCAACCTGTCAGAGGAAAAACACGAAGGAACCCCAAGAATAGTCCACAAATGTCAAAGGAAATCCCTCACCCCATTAAGGCTGGATGTGCAGGTAGAGAGATACAGGAGATGTTTATTTTCTACATCTCTGTTCTCCACCTCCTTCCAAGGACAAAGAAGCTGACTAAGTCAAAGTCCCTGCACTAGGTCAGCCCCACCACCCAGTATTCATTGCAGCTGTGGAAGAGGAGCGGTATTCAAATCGCTAAAGAATTTTGGTTCTGTCTCAATAGGTAAACACTGGCCACTCTAGTTTAATAAAAGAAAAAAACAACAAAAAAAAACCCAAAACCCCACCCCTTCAAAACTACTTATGTACAAGAAAAGGAGAAGACGCAGTGCTGCAGGTTATTCATTATTAAACCGACTTATTTTCTCATATGGCATTAGTTACACGTTACTTGAGATTTTAAAGCAATTTCTAGCTTTAAGTAAATATCTGCTCAAGTCAAATTATGTACAGAATTAAGGATTAATTCACGAGAGAGATTTTAGACTTCAAGTAATTTTTTTCCTATTAGTGCCTCATAATGAAGTAATTGTTGAATTAGTAATACATTTGTCAATCCCAGTAAGCAATTATAGTTAATACGTATAAAAAAAAATTACTGCTCCATTTTAGAACGTGAATAGCGAAAGTCTGGCATGAGGTTCTAATTATCTACTGAACATGAGTCATGCCAAAACCAGTGGGACAAATCGTATCTTAACTCGTAATGCTAATGTGACCCTGCTGCATACGCCTTCCCTGCATCATGGCCCCAGTCCTGAGAGCAGAGTGCCCAGCGGGATTTGTACAGGTGCAACAGCTGGCCCACGTTCGTGAAAAGTTAAAGGGTGAGGGTGTGAACTGCAAAATGAGAACAAATGCAACAAGCCAGCTCAAGCGATTCAGCCGAGGGGGTTCAAACCTTTAACAGAAATAATTAATAGCTTCTTTTCTACACCACAGCAAACAAATAAATATGCACACTATGTCAACAATAATACCTTATACTCTATACTTATCTGAAGAGAGATTAAAAAAATGGGCACAAACAAGCAGCTTTTGGTTGGCAGGTTTTCATACATGAACTATGGACCCTGAAAGATGCTAGACACCCCTGCCTCCTAGCAACTCACTGTTGGCAGTGAAAAGGAGAAGGACTTACACCGGAGATTTTTTTTTTGCAACCTATTAAATAATTCAGGGCTTTATCTCTTGTGCAGCTGTTCTTCAGCAGTTTTCATGGAGTGATGTGGGTGCTGTGGGCAGAATTAGCTCTTAGCTTTGACAGGTGAAGGTAACCTTCTATTACACCGTACGCTGAAAAGTATGCATTAAAACTTGTCAGAAGGCAAACGGACACAAATACTGAATTGCACAGGAAGCGGTGAAGAATTAAAAGTACAAAAAGGAAAAGAAAGAGTCATTTTAGTATGTTTCCAACACACACATCAAAGGGAAACCAAGAAACAAATTCTGCACTTTGATTTATGCACAAACTCATCAGGGATCTAAATGACTTGTCTTAAGGTATCTTGCATTTTATGCATTCCTACGCTAGAAACTCAATTCTCTAAACTCACCTTCTAAATTCAAGGAAAATATCTTTTCTGGTGGATTTGCTGGCATCAGCACTGTCTAAGGGCCAGGCAACAGTGGGATCCAGCTGTGCTGGGGGCTGTAAAAATACAGAAGTGCACAGACAGTGCTTGCCTTGAAAAATCTGCAATCCAGACAGGACACAAAAGCTGAGGGAATTGTTAAGATCCAGTATATTAGGAAAGGCTGAGAGAAAAGGAGGCTCTAGGCTGTATTGAGCTGGGGTGCCATACCGAATCATGATGTTCGGTAATATGCTTCTGCAGCTTCTCATCTTTCTTCAGATGGCTGGAAGTTTCTTTTTAGGTAGCTCTCAAGTGACAGAGACACTGTCCATCTCGTCTTGTATCAGGCCCAACAAATCCATACATTTCTCAAATATTCTCCCTCATTCTTTCCTCTTTGAAATTGGCCTAACAGAATGGCTGTGGATGATGGCTGTGTCCTGGAAGATCTCTTCTGCTTGCATGCAAATCCCACATAAAGTAAGAAAATTAACAAATAGTGACTTCTTGATTTAGTGTATATCACATCTCTCCCTCCCTCCATCCTATTTGCACTATTAGTACTGGAAGTCACTGAAGAAGAGAAGTTGTTTCACTGCTGTTTCCAAGTGCCTCAAACCCTGACAAGTGGAACCTCTGTGTACGCCTAAAACGTACCAGAGCTCCTGGCTGTTGGGAATGTCCTGAGGGCTTTTGGAGTGAGCTGTTGGCGTACATGCCTGAAAAAGTGGATTTGCCAAGCAGTGATATGAGGATTATGACACTCAAATTACTACCAAACCAGCTTTTTATTTTTTATTTTATTTTCAAGAGATTCTTTCAGTGTCAACAGAGAAGGGCCACACAAATACTCAGGTCAAATGCTTACGTGACAAACTGGTTAGCAATGGCATTTGCACTTCTGCCAGAAGTGTTAATGTTGGGAGACCTCCTGCTGATCTCAGGAAGCAGGAACCAGGAAGCATACTTAGAAATGCAAGCAAAAGGAGAGCTCAGCACGACTGAAAAATAAAGTGTCCAGTTATTGTAGCAAGCCAGGTATCTGTAGCCAAAGGACTAGGGAGGGTCTACACAGGATATATGTGGTACTGCAAGAGGAAATGCGCTGCAAAAGAAATCCAAATATAGCACGTAAAGATATATTGGGCTAAATAAAAATAGATGCAGCTAATGAATGACACTTCCATGGAGGCTGACTTATGCTTGGCATATGGATAAAGCAATTAGCCAATTAAGAAAATTACATTAGATGACAAGAAGTAATAAGGGTACAATTTACTCAAAAGGAACTGATTTTACAGATACAAAAGGAAACCATAGCCTGGTTTCTGTGGATTCAGGCTGCTGAGCAATTGGACCCTGCTGCACTCTGTACATCCTGTTACACTTGTCACTACACTGCCCACAGTGAACGAACACGAATGAGGATAACAATCCTGTATCAAGATTTGTACCTGATAAAAGTTAAATAAGCTGAAAAAGGCCAATTAGTCACCTGATTGAGGGACTAGAAACTGACTCTGGAGAAACCATTACTGTGTCTGATGCACAGGGAGCTGCATCTCACTGGGCCAGTTGTGGTTCCTGGCATGCTGGCAGCTATCAGCAGGTGAACCCTGAAGGAAGGAGACAGAAAGGAAAGCCAGCAGGAGATTGCCACTGATGCTCTTCAACATGAGGGTCTCACTGGATGCCCTGCACAACTAGAAAGATGAAGCTCCTATTTAGGATCAATGAGCATCTCTGCCAGGGGCATATTAGATCCATAGCTGAGCACCTCTGCAGATAGATACACATTTCAGGTGAAATTCTATAATGATTATTCAGCACATTAAATGTTTACATTATTGGTACTGTACTGCTTGATTTTTTAATGTCTCACAATAAGTCTTTTGTAGGGAAAAATTCTATTAGCTTTTTGCTCTGATGAAACAGTATACTTTCTACTGGGAAAAAACACTGAGCAAGAGAGAAAACTAGAACATGATAAATTGAAGGGGAGGTCTGCAGGAAGACCCCTAAGATAGCTCTATGAAATCTGCTCCTGCAGGTACCAATAGAAGCATCAGGGTAAACAAACAGGTTAGAAAGTGGATCACTGGCTCATTAATTTTGTTATAGTAAAAAATAAATACTCACATGCAGAAAAGTTTCCTCCCAAGGGCTGGCAGGCAAGGTATGCTCAAGGCTAGGTGGTTGGTGGACTGCAATATGAAAAAGCTGTCTATGCAGGGAAACTTGAAAATATTCTTTGTCTCCCAGCAACTGCTCAAGCTCTTGTGCACCAAAGAGTATTAACTCTCCATGCTCAAAGCACACCAATCCAGAATTAAATGTGTTCTTCTGTCACCTGGAGGTATCTGCACAGCCATGATGATATTTGCTGACAAAATCCAATCTAACTTATTATGAGCTGGGGTAATGACATAAGACCAGGGACCACACCTGATCCTGGTCCTTGTTTATGTCATTTGTATAAGAGGATCTCAGACCTTTGCTTTTGATATATGTTGAACACAACCTTAGTTGTCACTCTGGTCAAACAAACCTTCTAATAATGGCTTCAAAAATTTATTTGATGAGATATTTCATCCTCATCTTCGCCTTTCCACAGAGGACGCAGTGATTGAGGACTTCCATACAGTTCCTGGAGATATCAATAAAGACTTGATAGCAGGGAAGTTGAATTGTCACAAACTCCAAGAACAACAACTGCAGATGGGTATATCTTGACTGAATGCCAATGTTTAAACAGGAAAGCGTCATCCAATTCCCAAGACAGAGCAACAAGAGAGACAGACCAGTCACAGAGGTCTCCCAAAATAGCACAGGGTACAGATGGAGCCACACAAATGCTTCTAACATAAGATATTTTTAGTGTGCCACAAATTTAATGACGTTTAAAACAGAAGCATCAAGTGAGATATTGTCACACCAATTAAAACAAATGTCCAGGTGAAACGTATGTGAAAGTATGAAAATGTAGGTGAATGCTGTTCATTTCAAAGCCTGTATTATTTGACTCTACCCTACCTAAAGACGCACAAGATTTCCAGTAATAGACATCATCATTCAAAGCCTAGCCAAACACTGGGAAATATCCAGAGAGATTATGACCTAACTATCCACATCCTGGACTAAGAATTTCAAAACAAAAAAAGCCACTCACATTGTTATTTATTCTGAAATATTACCCAACTTTTCTACCATTTCTGAGTTCCAAAATATACTAATCATCTTCATAAGAATATGTTATTTATTTCATTTTAACAACTTTCATATACAACCTCCAACTGAGGAAGGAATAATGAAAAAAACCATGTAAGGATAAAGTACCTAAAGAGCAGAGTGCTCCTGATGGGTTTGATTTACATCTGAATGGATTTAGCATCAGCATTTGGAAACTGCAGAAGTCTATATTCCCCTCTCCAAACTCAAATTTTTCAGCTCATAAACCTTTTCAGGCTTTATAACAGCTTGCTTTGCAGTGTCTTCTGCATCCCATATGCTAGGGGGATGGGTTTTATTAATATTAATAGAAAATTATAGAAGCCAAACTTTGTGAGCACTGACCCAAATATAGAGGATATTACCTCAGAATTAAATACATCCAAAAAAAGGTACAACTCCAAGGTGAAAGTAGCTATTTGTACCACAAACAGTAACATAAACAAAAAGAACCCTCTATAAACATGGGATCACTTTGGCAGTGCTCCTGACTCAGAGAAGAGAACATGACAGTGAAGGTTTCAGAGATGAATGCAGTCACTGTGTGACATATAGAAGGCAGTGAGGGAAGGGAAGCAGACAAAGTGAGAAATATTTTTCCCATTTTCCATAATCTGGTGGGTTTTCTCATATCTAAAATATCAAAACCCTATTAGCAAATCTTAGGACACCTAGCATAATATCACGTAAGTCTGATATTTAACCTTTATTCATTCTCAGAGTTACATATCATATGTTTTTGAATAGAGAACAGAAAGCAAGGTTCTGTGACTGCTTTTGCTAAATACTCCTTGCACAATGTGGGCAGATACCCAGCTAAGCCTTGTATTCTGCCTCCATGAAACAGCCTAACAATGCACCTTCTACCCGCTCATGTAAAAGAGAACTGCTGTTATATACATCAAAGCTTTAGAGAGCAAAAAAGAAATCTAGTGCATTTAGGAAACAGTGAGCTACCTACCAACTGTAGGCAGCTCTCTCTCACTAACTCAGCACCAGTGGTACATCACTGCAGTGCATGCAATGGCTTAGCTGTAGGACCAGCAATGATATATGCAGGATTGCTTTTATGACTTTCAGTTCATGTCAATCACTGCTAATGAGACGTCCATTTAAAATTAAATATCCTTTACATAAATCAATATCCTAATAAAGTGTAAACACTTCATAGTGTTTACAATAACTGTATTACTGTACAACAAAATGTAACTCTTGTAAAAAGGAATAAAATTACTGAATTTCATCATGATGTTGATGCTCAATATTTCCAAAATAACAAAACTGATACTTTGACCAACTTTTGAGAAGTCTTTGAAATCAAGAGCTGCCACTACCTAAAAAGTAAAATTTTTTGCTCTTCTCTGAGAAAATTACATAGCAAAACACAAATGTTGATTTTTACCTTTTGACTAAATACAGCACCGCCAATTCAATACGATATGTTGTAGAACCTTTCACTCTTTGCTATAGCTAAAAAAAAAGGCGACAGGAACAACTGTGAGCTCTGAAGAGGAAATGTGATATCATTTTTTTATTGTTATCCAGAGTGCCATAGGATAGATGTGGAAACCTATCTTTGACTTTTTCCAGATGTCCGTGGAACTGTATCAGCATTCCAGCTTTGTTTTATGTGGATGTGTACTCTGTGAACTTCCTTGCTCAGGATTTTCTTTTTTATCATATATGAGAGAATTTTGACAATGTTTCAGTGAGGACATGAAAAGCCATAAAAATAATTTTAAAATTCATGTCTCATAGGTGTTGTGTAATCTAACTTGTGGAAAGGCTGTTGAGAGAATGGGATGGTAATGAACAGGTGGTATTTCACTCTCAAGGCAATGCAGTTTCATGAGCTGAAATCTATTTTGGTTAAAAGTCCTCTTAAAAATATGATACGATGAGAGTACAGTAGCAGAAGATAGGGCCAGCCCTGCGTGGCTGTAGAACGACGACACTGGGCAGAACCATGACTCACACGTACATGCCAACAAGACAAATCTGATCTCAGCCAATCCCCAAAAGTTTTCATTTATAAACTGCATAAAATTCTTAATGACACTCAGAGGTGGGACTGGAAAGTGAAGGTTTATTTGAATCAGTGCTGTGACTGAAAAATTATTCCTATATGTCGAGGCAATGGCTGCACGAGCAGTAGCCTCAAGGACTGCAGAAAAGCAAGTCCACCATGGACTCTGAGTTGTTTAACCAGAGACTGGTGGACAATGTGCATGTATATCCACTGACTTTGCCCCCTGCATTCATTCATCCCCTCCTCCTGCACATTTCATGGCTACTAAGCATCTGACCAAGGAGAAGTACAAGTTCAACAAACCATTGCTGTTCAGTATCTCCATTCTGCAGTTAACAGTGATTTACTGTGTTACAAATATATGCATTGCAGATAACAATACTAAGATTATTTCCATTTTGATAATAAAATCACTGACTTCTTTTTTTCTGTTAGATCTCAACGTATTACGTCCCCTGTAATCTTGCCTGTTTTGTACCTCTCTGCACATTTTTGGAAGCACTCGTACTTGGAGTCAAAGAAATTAAGCTTCTACACCATTGTCCACTATAGAGCACCTTTCTTCCTCACTTTTTTAAACTTTGGACAATTTCATGAAATTCAATTTTATTATTGAAAAAACAGTGCTGAAATGCCTGCCCCCTTGCTTAGCAAGGTTGCCTAACTGGGTAATTCAATCAGCCTGATTCCTGAAATTGCACAGGTTGCTGTGCAGTACTAAAACTTAATAATCACAGAAAGCTCCCACTGTAATGAATGAGGCCCCAAAGATGAAAATGTGCGTGCGTGTTTATATAAACAGAAATAAATTAAGCACAATCTGATAGCAGTTTAAAAGGCATTCCTTGCTCCCTTCACACAGCATTGATTGTTAGTGTTTCTGCTAGTCTTGTACTTTATACTCTTAGACAAACATAAAACATCAGATAGCCAAGAATAAGGTAAAGGATAACTATGAAATAATGGGAACTGGGAAACCAGAAGTGTTACACAGTTGGAACTGTTGCCACCACAACATCAGCTTCAATTATTTTTTACTCTTGTGATGTTTGTCTGGGATATCAGTTGCAGTTTGGGAGTCCCTACCTCACATCTGCGTGTATACAGAAAAAGTTAGCCACAAAAAAACATTTTTTATCTCCTTTCTATTAAAAGGGGGGGGGGGGGGAAGTCCAGACTTATAAATAAGACTTTCACCAGTATGTCTTGTAATTCTGCAAGTTTTATACTGCAGCTGTGTTTAGAACTAGACCACCACACCCTCCAGGTGGATGTAAGATTTTTAGGACCATTAAAATCTATCTCGGCACCTTAAACTAAGGACTGTATTTCTAAGAATGATGGTAAGTTGCTAGACTCTACAATGGAGCCTGTTCTGGGTGTAATTTCAGTCCTTTGACATTAGTTCAGTGGAGGTAAGAACATGAATTCTCTCATGAAACATTACATTATTCACAGACAAACCTGTGGGGTCTAGAAAAATCAGGAATTTCCTGGAACCTGCTATGTAGCCGTCTGTGGCATTGCCAACAAACCGCAGGGACACAATCCATGACCAGGTCAAACTCTGCTGGCTCTAAAGGAAGAGTTAAAAATTGTCCTTTTGCATTTCAATGTTCCAAACTTATGTGCCAAAAAGACCCTGAAAAAGAATTTGCTATATGATATTTCTTGGCCATAATGACTTTGTAGGTAAGGTGATGCATGAACCAAAAACGCCTAAAAATGTTGTCAGTTCTTATCACTGTGTCCTGTGGATTGGGGGCTGTCTGTCTTCTTTTGAAATGTATGACTGTACACATAACAGAAAAATACTAGTAGTAGCTTTTATTAAGTAATGTACTCTGAATTTTATTACTCTGAATTCCCTTCAGGAAAGGACTGAAGTTCTCTTTTTATTGAGAATGACCGTTCTCTCTTCTGCAGAGTATGGTAATAAAGTGAGGATAATACACCCCAAAAAGCTTGAGAAAAGTCTTATCAGCCACTGACTGAGTGCATCATAAATGCTTTTCAGTGTTTCACACTATTTCAGTGTGCAAATAGTGTTAAAATTGTTTTCAGTTTTAAAATAGGCATTTGGCATCACTGATGATATCTGGAAATCAAGTTCATTCTTTGGTCACTGGACTTTGAAAGACAGTATATTCTACTCTCCTTATTTCTAGACACATAAAAATAGGATTACATTTTTTTCATTAAATATTTTTCATTTACTACAACTTTCACTAATGCTGTTGAAAATCTTTCTGGTTTTAGTCTAGATGATGTCTATAACATTTCTGAAATTCAGATTATTGATTCCTTTAAACAAATCACTAAAGGAATGTGGTATGATAAAATTCAGCAGTAAACATAGTATATATGGATGGAAATGGTGCAATGCTCCAGTTCTAGATATCAGGAAAATGCTAGAGTTGTAATGAAACAAAAGAGGGATGTTTAAGACTTTGGAAATCAAGTCTACCCTTCTAAACTCACCTAATGAGTTCTCTTCCTTTCAAAGATGTGAAGGGTATTTTTTCTTCTGTGAGTGTTAAGGAACTTTTCTTATTTATTTTGCTCTGTGTTAAACATAAGAATGACAGATGTGCTGCACATTGTTTATGCAAAAGGTGTAAGGCATCCTGTGTGGTTATTGATTCAGACTCGTATATCTGGCAGAAATTGAAGGGAATTTTAAGACAGGTCTTCCATTTGGAAGTAAACTCAAAGCATGCGAGTTCACATTGTATTTGACCCAGGCTTAGGATTATGTTCTAACACACTGACGCAGGAGAGCCCACAAAAGCATTTCAAGTCCAAGTCCATGAAGAAAACATTTTTTCCCAGGTGGCTCCAAGCCATATTTATGCAAGCAATGCCTTTTGCTTTGTTTCAAGGGGTGATTTGTTTTACATCACAGATTCCACAGAACAGCTCAGTAAACCCAGTCCTTTCAACTCGAGCTTAACCTTGAGTCAAGACCTGGCTTTTGTCCTGAGCAGCCTCCAGCCCATGCTGCCCAGGGGAGCCCACCCACCAGGGGTTCTGCACCGCCAGGGATGGCCCCTCGTAGCTGCCACCCCCAGGCACAACACCTCGCCTGTGCTTGCAGCTGAGATGCCCAACTAGTGTCAGAATGCCTCTGGGGAGCAGCTGTCATCACCTCAACTCAAATTTGCTGTTTGCTTCCCAGCTGAGAGCCAGGTCGTGCTGCTGATGTAAAGCACGAAGAAACACAGCAGGCCCAAGCCCAAGGGCTCAGACCCAGGGACCAAAACCTCCCCAAACTTACCACGTGGGCACAGGCACATGCAAAGTCTCACAGTATCACCCTAACAAATCAGGTTTTCTAGGAATACTCAAAATAATTATATGATGAAGAGCAATACATAAAGATGTAAACAGCCAAACAGAAGAGAGAAATCCTCAGAAATGAAGTGAAATATTTATTCTCAGTGGAAAGCATTTGTCTAAAGAGTGTCCAACACACAAATATATCGTTTCCTATTCCTGAACAGTAATTCTACAGTAAGACTCCCCAGTAAAATATTTATGTTACAGTGATTTCAATGATCAACAAGGGAACATTTCAACATGGTGCTCTATACCAGCCCAGATATGCTGGTTGCTAAAGCACTGTGGCGTTGGTCCTTACATACCCCCTGCTGCTACAGCAAAACACTGCCAATGAACCAAGATAACCACTGTAACAGTAGGGCTGATGTCACTGTGAAGTTCCAACCCTGTAAACAAGTTTTGTCACTGTAACTGTTTGTGTGAGCAGCCTGTTTCTGACTTTGCTGGTCTTCAAAAACTTTTCACAACATGGAAAACAGGCTTTCTAGTAACTTGGGACTTAAAAGCAGCATTGCCTACTGTCTGATAAGATTTTCATAGGAAGTTTAAGCATATAACTAGGGGACAAGTGAGGGAGTGGCTGCTTACAAAAATGTAGAAGACTCCTCTTTGCATGTTTGCTTCTTAATTTACTAAGAGCACTAATCAAGAGTATAAATCAACAAAACAGTTACTCTCTCCTGCTTTCATTTCCTCCACACATACATTCTGCTCTCCTCTCTGCTATTTAAGTTTTATCCAGTGCCTTCTCCTTCACAGCTGGTCTTGATTTCTTCCTTATATTTGCTCCTTCAGCTCCTACCCTTAAGAGGGCAGACGGAGACAGACAACAGCTACTTGATTCCTCCTACCAACAGCCCCCAAAACAACACGATGGTGATGGCCACCCTTCTTTTCTACTACCCCACAGTCAGGTCTATTCATCCTAGCTACAGCTGGGACACAAAAAAGAAAACAGCCCAAGTCTGCATCACAACATCAACAGGCGTGCTGGGTGTTTCCTCAGGTGCAACGTAAGAATACCTTTGGAAGTCCACCAGCTTCAGAAACAAGCCGTACACCCATGGGCCACCTGGCAGTTTCCCAGGTCTTCTCTCCAATGCAAATCTGACTGTCAAAACTATAAACTGTGAGCGGCAGTGAGAAGGATCACCTCCTATGTCAGGTTCTCTTAAATAGAGAAACACAAATGAGTATGCTAACACCATTACAGCGTAATTATATACATTATACAGAAGGTGGTATATATCAGGGCTGAAAATGGGTATTTAGAATATTGCTCAATTTTCACATGGCAGCATGCTGAGTCCAGAAATAAAGACTCCATAAGTACAATGAACACCAACTTTCCGAACTGCTAGGCAGTAACACCCAGCAGGAAATTAAGCAGGACTTATCATACATGCCTAAGAAGCAATTACAGAAGCTTCTGTTTCCCCAGTCGTAAATTTTCTGGCTGCATAAAGTTGCACTAAAAGTGTTGAAGAAATGTTGACATTTAATGTATACTGAATTAAAGGAAAATTAACTTTCATGTTGAGAATAAACTATTGTTGCAAGTTTCTGGTGAGGCAAAAAAAGGCATGCTAACACCTTTGACTAATTAAAAGTTTTTCACAGGATGTGTTCCACATGCTATACATTCTTGACTCTTGGAAACACTGAAGTGACAGTCAGAAATGGTCATTGGTAATACCCTACAACCACATGCCTTTCTAGGACCTTGTATAATGACTGTATTTGTGCCACCACAACCTGATCCCACAGTGGTTTTTACAGCTAAGCATTCTTTTTAGCCCCAAGTTTTCCTTGACTCCACAGAGAAATGCCTTTTTACATATTTCATGACTCAGACACTGCATATCACCTATGCAAGAAACAGCACACTATGAAACCAGAGAATGATAGGAACTACGTTAACTTTTTTTTCCTTAATGCCATGTCTCCTGCCTTTCTGTCATTTGTTAGGTTTTCAGAGATACTTCACATGTGAAGTAGTACAACAGGAGCTTCAGCTATGCTGTGCTGCAATCCATGTGTGCACTACTTGTGCTAATTTCTGCAGAATTTTCTCTCTCTCAAGTGGAGATTTGGATAAATGGTTA
The DNA here is from genome assembly GCF_034638445.1 of Ciconia boyciana. Lineage (NCBI taxonomy): Eukaryota > Metazoa > Chordata > Aves > Ciconiiformes > Ciconiidae > Ciconia > Ciconia boyciana. The sequence continues at coordinate 57,795,964 of NC_132935.1, forward strand.
TTCATTGCTTTTAAGCTCATTATTCTGCAGGGATAGTCGCTGATAAGAGGGAAGCTCTGAAGAAATCCTATGCTCATTATTCTTTAAGCTGTGGTATCTCCATAAGCCCCAAGCCATACAGCCGACTCCTGCTGCAGGTCATACAGTACAAATGACAGAACAGGAAAAGTCCCTTCTCAGAAGAGTTTACAAGCTACTTCAAGGCAGGGGTTTTTTTCAATCCACATGGCACTGGGCAGATGGAAGTACCTTGAAGAGACAGTCTTGCTGCTTGGGATAAGAAGGACAAAATCCATGTATTGACTTTGAATAAAGAACAGTAGTTGTCACAGTTCCCTTTCATTTTTATAGTTATACCTGCATTATATAACCTGCGTATATACCTGCATATATATAACCTGCATTCTAGAAATATTTTCAGCTTCTCATATGCTCAGTCTCTAGTATCTTGCTACTAATACAAGCAACAAAGCTTCAGATAGCTTGGTGAGGACATGCCACAAAGCCAAAACACACGAAGTAACTGATCTCTCATAAAAACTGAACAAAAAGTCTTTCCAGGTAACTAGCTGTCTGTACTGATTTAATAATCAATAAAGACTGTCGCTCAGAACTTCAAAAATATGTAGGTATCTGAATTCCATTAAAACTAGACTTTTATATTATGGGGTTTAGCATTGTCAGTCTTACATGGGTGCCACAGAGCATGCAGACTGTACAATCTCTTCTAATAAAATACTGGCGTATAATTTTTTTTTCCCCACTGAACCACCACTCACCACTCTGGAACTGGTCTAGTTAAACGTCTAACACTGTAAATTTGTACTGTATTTGCTGTAGGAGACATCACAGGCTTAGAAAATGTTGAGTTCAACATATATATCCCCTCAATGTAAGGTTATTCTGACTCTTCTGCAGTACTACAGCTGGTTGCTTCATCCTACAAAAACTTTGCTATATTGGATATTCCACAGTTGTTCTTGAAACATGAGTTCATTTCTCATCCTTCTCCTCTTGCTGCTCATACAGACACCATACAAGCACAACCTGACAACTTCTGTGATAACAGAAATAACTGTTTCTGAAACATTTAAAGGCTTTTTTTTTTACTCAGACTTTGGCCATGATTATAATCTTTGAGATGACACAGAAAAAATATGATTAAAATGCAGATGTTCTGCAAGATAATGCCCACTCTTAATGGAATAAAGGTTTGCTTTTAAACACACATTTTCAAACTGAGATAAGCTTACAGATGACATCCATTTTAGTTTCAACTACAACAGCCCAAGGCAATTGTTAAAGAGACTAAACTCTTCAGTCTCTACACATCTCAGAATAAAGAAATGTGAGAAAATGCAGGTATGAGGTCAAAAGAAGGGCTCAGGTTTGAGGTAGACCCTTGAATGTTGAAATGAAGATTTCTTTAAACAAAAAAGGAAGAGTATGTCACACATACGATGGAGGTGACTGAAGATCTCACAGCTTTGCAGCTAAACCAGGTGTTTGGAAGGCGTCTTGAGCATCTGCCTGGTCAGTGAGAAATGGATGTGGTTGTTAGGGAAGAATGAGCTGGTTTTCCTGGGATGCAAGTGCTTGAACACTGTTTAATGTGGGTAACTGTTACCTTCGATTTTGGTAAGCAAAACCATTCCAGAGGACATAGTGATTTTTTCAGTATTAAAATGAAATGTTTACTGTGCTATGACTTCTGCTCAGAAGCAGAAGTATCTTATATAAATTTACGAGTTTTCTTAGTACCATTTGGATTAATTTCATTTCATATGAAGTAACATTTTGAAATTAAAATTGTCAAAATTATCAAGGTAATTAATGGTCAGGAAATTATCAGAATATTTGTTTCATGAAATAGTATTTCAAATTTTCAATATTTTTAAAATATTTGTTTTCAAGGCGTCCTCTCATGAAATGATGTGTCCAAACAACTGACAAGAGCACATGAGATATGCTCAGACTCCAGGCAGGAGTTGGGCCAGAAAGTCATGATATTTGAAAGACCTGCATGCATCTGCCACCCACCTTTGAAACAGAAATATGAAACTCTGTATGAAATCTCTTAATCTTTTGCCCCTTTATTAGTAAAAACAGCATCTTTATTTCCAATGGGTTAATAAATCCAACCAGCAATACAATAGCCTTTACAGATGCAGTCCTTTCCAAAACCAGCACAACCTTAAAAGCATACTCAGGAGCGTATAAAAGACATGAAATCTCACCAGGTATGTAGGAAAAAGTCATTATTCATTCCTGTGAAAGGTCAGCTGCAGTCCTGAGTCTGAGCTTTCAATAACTGGTGAAACCTAATTTATTTATACTGGGTATTGCTGCTTCCTAATATAACCCAAAACCTCAGGGACATGCTGGTAGTAATGCAAACACAGGATGGTCTTTTAGCCAAGAAATAATTTCAAAATTTATCTAAAGCAGAAAGTTATTATGATTCCACAATGGTGGCATGCATTTGTTTGACATTCACCACGGCATACTGGGGACAGAGAAGTATCTGAATTTAGTTCCCATGATCTAACAGAAAAGCTATCTAGGCAACTTGGTGCTTTAAGCCTATTCCCCCTTTTTCTTCACATAACCATTTTGTAAATAAAGCACCCAAGCTATACACAGTAAACAAATGCAGAGATTCATAGAAAGTCTTTAGAAGGATTTCAAGGTATCTATTTCAGCTCCATCAGTTCTATTATTTGATGTATAAGAAAAATATCCAGAAATACCTTAAATGCCCCTTTTGGTATTCTAACAAACATTGAATACAAACTTAATTAGTGAATAGTTGAACTATTCTTAGTTGCATTTCTCATGGACTAAAATACTGTTCTGAAAGAATAAGCATTTCAGTAGAGCCATTTGCAGAATTCAAGACCAAGAGACAGTAGAGTCAGCACAAAATAAAAAATGGATGTACACCACTACAACTAAGAGAAAAAGAAACGAGTATTCTTACAGACCGACTAAACACAAGAAGAGGATACACTGTCAGAGGAGTAGTATGATCAGGAATAATTGCACTAATTTATTGGAAGTAAAGTTTAAAATGAACATCACGGAAAACATTCCTGTTGGTGGAAATGTCATTTTTAAAGATGTTTAAAATTAGTCCTAGGAAAGAACTATAGCATGCATACTGAAGAATGAGACTCTATATTACCGTGTGATCTAATTTTCAGTCGCCTATCTCACAGATCCTATACTCAAAAGACCTTACCTAATCTAATAATCAGAATTTTATTCCATCAGAAGTACAAATTTAATAATGGAATTGTATTACTGCATGAATACTACTACATCTCAAAATCAGATTCTGTTATAAAGAGATATCATCAGTCAAACAAGACTGATTACCTAGCTCTTGATGGCTTAAGAAGATTAGCCCAGCTCACCCTTTCTCTATTTATTCTTTTCCTTTCCTATAAGAACTCTGATTTTAAAAAGAAACTATCTGCGAGGTATTCAATGTTAGTTCCATATAATGCAGCTGTGGCTAACCAGAAATCTTTCATTAAGCTAAATAAGGAGTTCTAACAACAAAATTCTATTAGTGCTAGGCAATACTAACAAGGCTCTGAAGGAACAAGAACCCTCTGTTGGCTAAACATTTTTAAACACCTCTATCAACCCACCAACATACGTCTCCTATATAACTTAGATAATGCTGTAGCATTTTGTAGCCATCCTAAAAGAGAAGGTATATGAGCTCTAAAAGAGGAAGGGGATAAAAAAATAACAAACTGAAGAAGCTAAACATTCCAGGACTTACTTATCCTCCAGGACTTATCCTAAACGCTATCTATCAGCTGATTTTGAATAACATAAGTCCAGGATAAGAGCAGAATATTTTAAAATGAGCCTGAAATTCTACATGTCTGCTTTGCTCTTGCAGATGGCCCAAATTAAACTGCTTCTAGATGTAAAAGATAAAGGGATGGTTGTTCTTCATTTACAAAATGAAACTATAACAGTATAAGGTTTAAGAGGTGATAGTCTGTATCACACCTCTAATTTAAACATTTTTCAAGTGTTTCTATTACCAAAATGAAAATATTTTCAGAGCCTTTAATACAGCAGTGTGAAAAGAAAAACTAAAAGCAGAAAATGATCTTTTGATTCAGAAGTTGGCATTTGAACATACTGAGAAAAACTAACCTACAGAATTTGAAGACAAAGGTATGCCCCCCTCTCACCCATTTTCTGAAACTGTCAGGAGTTAGATTATTAACTACACAAAGGCAATAAATTCAAAACAATATGGAATTAAGTTGAGACATTTAATCATTCATTTCTGAGGTAAAAATTATGGAGTTGTAGAATCAGCTTTACTTTCCCTGCAGGACGAAAGCAAGAGAGGGAACAATCACTGTAGGAACACATGAAAATTTCACATACTTTATCACAGCAAAAATAAGCAATTAAACATAAACCAAAATAATTGCAAGGTTTTTTCTCCTTTCTACTATTACACTTTTTTCCCTTCCTCCTCATATTGTCTTTTTACTCAGCCTAGAAACTAGTGCACCAAAAGTACACATTTACAGTACTTACTCTCACCTCATTTACATGAGGGCAATATATAGAACAGAATAGAATAGAATAGATTAAGGCTATTTCAGTTGGAACGGACCTACAACAACCATCTAGTCCAACTGCCTGACCACTTCATGGCTGACCCAAAGTTAAAGCATGTTGTTAAGGGCATTGTCCAAATGCCTCTTAAACACTGACAGGCTTGGGGCATCGGCCACCTCTCTACAGGAAGCCTGTTCCAGGGTTTGACCACCCTCTCAGCAAAGAAATGCTTCCTAATGGCCAGTCTGAACCTCCCCTGATGCAGCTTTGAAGCATTCCCACGCGTCCTATCACTGGATCCCAGGGAGAAAAGATCAGCACCTCTCTCTCCACGTCCCCTCCTCAGGAAGCTGTAGAGAGCAATGAGGTCGCCCCTCAGCATCCTCTTCTCCAAACCAGACAAGCCCAAAGTCCTCAACTGCTCCTCATAGGACATGCCCTCCAGCCCTTTCACCAGCTTTGTTGCCCTCCTCTGGACGCATTCAAGGACCTTCACATCCTTCTTAAATTGTGGGGCCCAGAACTGCACGCAGTATTCAAGGTGAGGCCGCACCAATGCTGAATACAGCAGGAAAATCACCTGTTTTGACCGGCTGGTCATGCTGTGTTTGATGCACCCCAGGATGCGGTTTGCCCCCTTGGCTGCCAGGGCACACTGCTGACTCACATTGACCCTGCTGCCGACCAGCACCTCCGGATCCCTTTCTGCAGGGCTGCTCTCCAGCCACTCCTCTCCCAATTTATACTTGTGCCTGGCATTACTCTATCCTAGGTGCAGAATCTGGCATTTGTTCTTGTTAAATTTCATCCCATTAATCATAGCCCAATGCTCCAATCTATCCAGATCCCTCTGCAAGGCATCTCGTCCCTCAAGAAAGTCAATAGCACCACCCAGTTTGGTGTCATCAGCAAACTTGCTAATGGTGCATTCAACTCCTGCATCCAGGTCGTTGATAAATATATTGAACAGCACTAGCCCTGGAATTGATCCCTGAGGAACACCACTGGTGACCAGTCACCAGCCAGATGTAGCCCCATTCACTACAACCCTGTGAGCCCTGCCCTTCAGCCAGTTCTTCACCCAGCGCACCGTGAACCTGCTCATCCCACAGCTGGACAACTTCTCGAAAGGATGCTGTGAGGGACAGTATCAAAAGCCTTACTAAAATTAAGAAAAAACTACATCCACCGCCTTCCCTTCATCCACTGGGCGGGTGACCTTATCATAGAAGGATATCAAATGAGTTAAACAGGACTTTCCCTTTGTGAACCCATGTTCACTGTGCCTGATGATTGCATTTTTCTTTAAATGCCTTTCAATAGTACCCAGTATAATCTTCTCCATAATTTTTCCAGGAACTGAGGTTAGACTGAGAACCTCAGAACTGAGGTTAGGTCTGTAGTTCCTGGGTCTTCCCTCACACCCGTTTTGTAAATTGGAATAACATTGGCTAGCTTCCAGGCAGCAAGGACCTCCCCAGACTCCCAAGACCTTTGGTAGATGATCAACAGGGGTCCTGCCATAACGTCCGCTAGCTCCTTCAGTACTCTATGGTTTAATTTATTTAAACTCAGGGAGATATTACAATTCCAGAAAAATCAAGACAAAGATTAATTTTAAAGGAAAAATCAAACATTTTAGTATATCCAAAACCCTTTAAAGGTGGTATTTGAAGATGGCCCCTACAAGAGGGGCCACAAGCAAATCGGGAGATAGATTACAGAACAGTCTTGATAAATAAAATCATTTTGGAAAAAAAAGGGCAAACATAAATTTCCATTATCATGTAACAATACTCCTACATAATACCTAACAATACCTACATAAATGTGGGATTAGAATAAATGGTCTGTTCTGCAGAAAATGATTTGTAGGTTACAGTGAATCACAAATAAAGTGTGAGACAATGCTACCGTTGCAAAAAGTACCGTATAGTAATACATAAACAGGGAGTGTCACTTGCCGGCACTTGGGTAATTGTTATACTTCAGCATGTGCTAGTAAATTCTCAGCTGAAATACTGCCTAGCTTTGGGCACTGAACTTCAAGAAATATCTGGAACACTTGGAGAAAACAGAAGTAGACCAACAACGATAAGACTAATCTTCCTAGAAAACATGACGCATGAAGAAAGTTTGGAGGTACTGAAGTTGTGTAAAGAGAAGAGAATGAGAGAAAAGAGTGCATATGACAGACATGACTGCAGCCCTCAAATACATAACAGGTAACCATAAAGACTAACTGACAGTTTTTCTCCATTTCCACATCAGGCTGAAGGAGGAAGACAGCACATTTTGGGAGAAAAACTTCCTAATGATAAGCAGCGAAAGAGACTGTAGAATATTTCCAGTGGGGCACATAGGGCTTAAGAATAAGACAAAGAGCTATAAAAAAATGTTTTATAAATAGTTGATCCGGGTCTGGATGGGGAAATAGAAAACTCCAGTCTTCCAGTCTACACTTCTGTACTTCTTACTGAGTGAAAAGAGTCAAATAAACATTAACAGCTAACTCTAAAATAAAGAGATCATAACACCGTGCAGATGCTATGGGCACAGTGCTGTCATTTCTCCAGCCATGGCTTAGCACACTGCTGTAGTCAATTTTGCAAAGCATTATTCATATAGGTGGGGAACAGGAAATACAGTGGGGCTGTGTCACCAAATAATTACAAGCAGAAGCACTACCAAAGTACTTTCTGGAGTGGCAATTCTGTCTTCTCCTCACCTACGCAGTACCATGTATGCTCTGGTCCCATTTAATGACAGTAATTGATCTTATTGCCTGATCTAGCAAAGGCCTTGGCCTTTTCTGTCCCCTTCACTCACAACCATCTTTATACCTTCTTTAATTTCTCCTTCAGCACCCTGGGGCTCTAGCATCCATAATGCCAGTATCATGTTGCCCTCTTCATTAGCTTCACCTGAAGCTCACTGACTATAGCCATACCAATAAACTAAATGGTGCCAGTTTACTCCACAAACATATTCAGGGACTGAAATTCAACAGCTGAATTTTTCATATTGCTAAACAGTTAAAACAATCTCAGAACAACTTTGGTCAGTCAACTTCTCTCCCAAACAACTCGGGCACAGTTCTCAACAGGCAACTTCAACCCACCCTCTGTGCCCAGGAGGCAAAGAGAGCTTAATGGTGAGGACGTGGGTCATCTCATGTCAACTGGCCTCAGTGTCAGAGAGCAATCTGAGGCACATTTAATGTACTGCTACAGCCATACCCATTGTCCTGCAAGGCCCCAAGTAAGGAAATCATTATTAATGGCAGCTAGAATAGAAGCTGTTGCACTCAGCAACTGTTAATAAACAGACAGAAATGGTATGTTGTCTCTGTTTCTTCAGGAGTAGACTCTTCAGGGTGAAGTAATTATTTTAATCAGTTCCCGCTGTAGATCCTGGTTCCCGCCACAGGAGAAAGAAAAAGCCAGTGGTTGCATTTCTGCCTTGGACAGTTAGGAACCCTCTACTCATACAATCAGTGTCTAGCTGGTACAATTACTCTAATGTAAGTAAAAAACATGTATTTTTAGTCATCAGAACGTTAAACAGATATAGGAAAGCAACTAATCCAGTTCACTCAATCAATAATATACATTTTTGAAAAAAAGAAAATATGTTTTTAGACTCTGAAGGTCTGGTTTGAACCAACAAAGCCCAAGACATTCCAGTTAAAACTGATATTTCATAAACACAATTATGCCTTTTACTTTAAGAAATGGTTTGAGTTAAAGGTGAAATGGTAATGCTTGCTCCAAGTTTCCTTAGGATTTTGTTACTTTAAGTCAAATGCTTTACTTCACATAAGGTTTCTTGTGTTGAATTGTAGTACAACTGTTTACTCAAGTGGCAGCAGCATACTCTGTGATAAATTAAATGGACATTTATCAAAGGCAAGTTGACAGGTTTAAATGTTAAACGTAAGCATTGTAAGACAAGTACAAATAGTTTCTACCTGGAGGTTACATATCCAAATCACTGGATAGATATTTTAATTAACTTCTGCACAATAAAGAACGTTTGCTTCTGAATTATTGAAGAACATTTCCTGAGAGAGGAAGATACAAAATGTCATGCAATATATTTTTAAGTAGTGTTTACATATAAATAGAAATTGAAAATCCTTCTTCCCATACAACGCAGGCAAGAAAGAGACAAATACTGTTTAGAAACATAAATCTTGGGGTCAAGATTTAAAGTTAAATGAAATGAACAGCTTAAGAGAGTTCCATCAGACAGAGACATCATACATGGGTAGAGGGGTTTTCATTACTATTTCTCATTTTATTCTTAATACATTGAATTATGATCTAATAACACAAACATGTAGCCACCTCAGGTTCTGAGGGAATTTTAAGAGAGCCTAAAAGATGAAGACATACAATAGTCAGTACTAAACCCCCCCAAAGTGCATCTCTGGTGCGAACAAAATAGTTAATACACTTGTCTCATTTCTTAAACCCATCTAGTCTTCTTGCCCTACTAACAGTAATTCTTAAGGCAACAAGCTGGGAAACAGAAGCAAGCTGCAAACCCACAGGAGCACAATGCTAAGTGCCTTCTCAACAACGCTTCACCTTTCAAACCACTGAAGCATTTGGACACTTAAAATGCTAATAAAATGCTAAAAGGTTTTACTCACAGTTAAAACCAGGTTGAATAGTTTTTCCAGCTTCAAGACTGTTTATTGTAATCTGAAAGATGATGTGCAGCAGCAGAAATGATAGACTGGTGAAACACAGAGATCTTAATAATCGTCCTGTATGCCCTAAAAGACAAAATATACATACATATAGATGGTGAATTTCCAAACATTGCTTAAAGGTTTCCAGTATAAAACCAGTAAAAATAGCCTGACCAAGGATATTTCTACAAGTCAGTTCCACATTACTGATGATTGGCCCTTAAGGGTCAACATCATAGCAAAAAACGTACTTAAATTTTAGTGTCTTTGAGTACTCTTTAATCACAAACCCCAATGATTGTTATAACTGGTATTTCCTTTTACTTTTTGGATTAAAAAAAAAGTTTCTCAAGTCTCCAGATAGCAATTTTACATCAATAATAACATCACAATGCTTATCACCACATTACCTGGTACAAAGACAAAATATGGATGATACTTCCAATCTTGAGAAATAAAAACCTGTTAATCTAATTACTCTTTCCAAAACAAATTACATGGGAGAGGGGATAACAACACAAAAACCTCCGTTTGGCTCAGGATTATAGAAATACTTTCAAATGAATGCTTTGCTTTGTGCAGACTGCCCTCTTTCTCTTCCTTTAGAAGTTTTTGAAAATAATTTTCAGTACACACTGAAGAATCCTGTGCCAGATACACTTGGTCATAGTTCCTCTATAATTTATTGGATATCTATAGCCAAAAGCCAATAGAAAATGTTTGACGAAGACTTAGAAAATGCCTTATAAATCCTCTAAGAAACACTCAGGTTAATCACAGGCAGCCAGACTTGCAAGGTATGAATAAATAAAGTAAACCATTAGTATTTCAGAAAATATGCATCTTCAAGACTAAGTTGTATTGCTGATAAAAGACAACATTAAATATCACCCTACCTAACCTATCTGCAGTACAAGTTCTATTTCCAAAGTATTTTATACCTAGATTTCACACCACCTGCTTCATGCATTTGATGGTCATTTTTTTATTCACAGATTAAAGAACAGCACTGCTGGAATTCTTACCCAAGCTTACAAATAAAGCCAAGGCTATGGAGGGGAGAACTAGGAGAGTATACCTGGGAAATATTCACCCGACATGCAGCCTGTTTCGTTCATACTTATTCTGCATGTGTCTGTTATGAGCAACTACTAGAAAGAAGACAATGGTTCATAATCTGTATCTAGCCAGTAAATCAGCTTTTTGCTTTATATTTGTTATAGTTCAAGCATGCCGTCGATGGCCCAAATGGTAGTTTATAAAGCAAAGAATCAGATAAACACAATTCAACAATTTTAGAAAAAGTTATAGACTCACTCCATCAGACTCAAAACTTTTGTTATATGATCACTATCTTGACTTCAAATTTTGAATACCAAATGCCTGTAATGAACTTCCCTGTTTTTTTTTAAATAAAGAGATTAAACAATTCAAACAAAATTAAAAATGGCAAGAGCGAGCCTACGTATGAATTTCTGTGATCTGAAAAGGAAGATACATTCACTAGATACATGCTTTGTATGGCCTATTCACTAGTCTTTACTGGTAAGACACTAGAGTCCACATGGAAAGCAGACAGCCTTGGCTGCAGAGCATTACAAAAAAAAGACTAGATTTTAAATTCTTTGGATCAGAGGTCATTTTTTGTTCCTCTTCTAAGGAAGCTGGCCTGGTGTCCTGGCTTAGGACAACAACTTCTAAGCACTATAAAAGCATAAATAACAAAATAACTCATATTTTCAAGATCATTGGAAGAATGAATATATGACAAGCTACATGTTATTAAATCATTTGTTAAATGTGATGTCATATGTAATCCAATCCAAGGACTGCTAGCTTTTACAATTTTTTGGCAAGTTTCAGTATTTGGTGGGTTGTTCCTGCATTTCCAGATCCTGTGCGCATGGTATTACAAGAGCTGCATGTTCAGAATATACTAAAAAATTACGTATCTCAAAGCTGGAGACAAGCAGTTTGACCACACAAACTCCATGGACTTAATAGCTGTGTTAAAATGTACAGATTTTAAAGACAGTCTGGTGATTTCTGAAGTTCTGTGTCACAAACTCTCAGGAGTTAACAATTCAATAGATATCAAGCACTGAATTTTTCATATAGAAGTGGATTTGGAAGTTTTTTGATAGAATTGTTTCAGTCAGCCTCCAAAGGAAAAAAAAAAATGCAATACAATTAGCCAACGCACATTCATTTCCCAAACTGTTTCCACATAAAGAAATAAAACTATTAAAAACTTGGGTCCATCTTTCAATATTTCAATTGCCATATCTCTCCAAAATATATCTCAGTTTTAGACTTCATTTTTTAAAGTTTGAAAACAAACATATTTAAATTATAGATTGAACAAAGCATTTCTTTAACAAAGCCTTAACTTTTGTTAAGGCTTCAACATTTGTAAATGTTGAAAATGTATTTATTGAAATGCTGAAATGTTGAAAAAAGATCTCCTTCTGCACAAAGCTAGGGAAAATTTTAAAGGACTATTAACACCCATGATAATAAATAGTGTCTCAGTGTACTGGTAAATATGGCAGGGGAAATACACAGCTGAAAGGCAGCTAGACACGTTCAGTGCAGGTTACAGCATTCCTCAAGGGCTGCTCTCTTCATGGCCATCGGTGGGACAGGACCACCGTCAGATCCTACTGAGCAGGAGCCCTTTGCCTGCACCGCATTCAGCTGTGCCAGCAGAAACTAGACACAAGAAGTATTTGGAGAAAAGTAAGAAATACTATGCCCCTGATTTCAAAAGTTTTGGAGAGACATCAACAACTTGGGAGAAATGTGAATGCTAAAAATCAGTGAATTACTGGATACATAATTTATGCCAAGGAAGAAGTGACAGATTTGGATAAGGGATGAGTCTCAATTTATAGTGGGGTTTGGATAAACCCATTTGACTGTATTTTTACTTACCTTTTTTTCTTTCTACTGGAAACTTAGTTCTAAATTACACAAAGAAAAAATTAACTGTATGCGTACAGAACTGGGATGGTGAGAAAAGAGCTGAAATTACACTCCTGAAATAAACCAGAGCTTCTTACAATGAGGAAGAAAGATTTTTGTCATCCTTCTTTAATTTTTATTTATTCTAATTCACCCACAGTTACAATCCTTTTGCTAAAACATACTTTAACTGTTCAGCTGCCCTAACGTGAAAGTCCTCGGGGGCATGAACGGAAGCTGACTGTCCCACAGAAAGGAAATACATATTGTTCCAAAAAGTTGCATGGACAGAACAGACACACAAGAGAACATCGCCCCAGCCCACACCAGAAATCACAACACCAATTCCCTCATTTTTGTCTTAGATGTATAGACTCGTGTATGTCCATCAAGGCTAAAATAAGAAAAATCTTCTGGCAAAACACCTGGGTTTGTAGCTTGAGTGCTGGGTTCTGATTTTACTCACACCAGCGTGGCACCACCAGCTTCAGCAAACTGTGGTGGATGGAAAGGAGAGAGCAGATGTGCCTGAGAACTGGCCTGAAAGACTAAGAAAAGTGGGTTTGCTTTCAGGTGCAGTGTGTTGTTCCTAATGGCAGCCAGTGGGACCAAAACCTGGCATGTGGCTTTAGAAATGTATCCTGAAGTGTCTCGGAAGCACACAGGGAGGTTGCTCCAGCCTCCTTGTCCTGCCAGAAGGCTCCTGAGAAAGGGCTTTCTCCCCTTCAATCAAGCCTGCAGGAAGCCGGTCAGGATGCAAAGGCTTCATTACCCTCTTTCTCTCCAGCCCAGCTGCAACACTAAACTGGACTCAAGAGGGCCCAAAGCTTTTCACACATGGCAGAGGAATCCATTTCTTATTTTTCAAAGGTAATCCAGCCAAGAGCCGGATTAGTGATGGCATGTCCCCCCCAGCCACAGGCATGTAACCTCAGTACAACTAGCTATTTGAACGTGTCCAACTAGGGCTGCTGCCTTCAACAAACACATGCACCTCTTGACTGCCTACATCATGATTGTATGCAAAGGTGAAGCCTGCTGCTCACATCGTTTCCAACGTAGAAAAACAGCACATGCATGTTTAGACTGGCAGTCCCGTGATCTTTTTCTGCTACCCCTTTCCCTAACACAGTAGAGTATCACAGAAGTCAATTTTTTGTACACCTGGAGCTTCAGAAGAGCTTCTTCCAAAAGGGTGTGCTAATAGGACATTGAATAACTGAATGGCCAGTTATCACCGAGACCTGCTTTAAAATCACATATATCAGCTTTTACAATATAATCTGACCAAGGGCCTTAGGCTATTGCGAAGAGCATATCATATCATATCATATCATATTTCCAGTTGCTTGCAAGGTGCATTTTCATTCCACACAATTTTTTTTCTCTTTCTGATCTGTTGGATGGGGCATAACAAAAAATTGGTTGAGACTCTAACAAAGTTAATAATACTCCTAAGAATTTATCCTGATTTTTTAATAAGTAGTACTAAGCATTTATATGCAGAAGGTGATCAGTTCAAAGGGTCAGTATCCATTCTGCATGCCATAATGCTATCAGGAAAGGAAAAATAGAGGAGGAAAGTAACAGACTCTAAAAATTAATTTAAGACTGTTTACTATTCCAACAGTGTAATTCCTTCATCATGATCATATGTATGCTGCATGGTTTCACCTAAAGAGTAGATTTAAGAGTGTTTGGGTGTCTTATTTGAAGCTTTTATTACTTTGCACTGGGATTTTTTTTTAAATGTAACCTTAGTGTTGCATTTTCTGAAGTCAGTTGGTTTTTGGATAATTCTCACATCTCTTTAGCCATACATTATATCCCAAACTGCTGCAACACTTTCAATTCTACTTCAACAGTTTTGCTTGGGAATTTTTTTACACAACACTTTTTATTCAGATCACAGCAGATGAAATACCAAAGCACAAGTAATTTTTCACATAACCTTTGATAGCATATGGTGAGTGACAAACATTAATTTGCATTTATCTCCTGAACTAGTGACACTTCAGTTAATAAAGATACTCTATTACAGCCATTCAGGAATTATTTTTTAATAAACCTCTTCATCAGTAAATGACAAACATAAAACTAAAGAGCTCTGGGGACAAGACCCGGCTGCAGTAAACTTCTGCAGCACAGACCGGGTCAGTCCCACAGAATTTGTTTAATCTAGAAATCTTAAAATCTTAACTTCTTGATTTTCCATCAGGAAACCTAGCATCACCTCAGAGCCTAGCTGGAACCAGGGTCCCGACACTTTAATCTCCTGCTCCATCGTTCCAAATAGGAATCTGTCAACAACATCTATACTGTAGATCAGGGCAGCTGGGGCGGGAAGTTAAGAAAACATTTAATTCAAAAAACCTGTCCCTTGGAAAAATCTGGAAGTTTGGGGGTCATATGGCCTGCAAGAAAAAAAAAACAAAACAAAACACTATAATTTCCCAAATAAAAGAAATCCCGCCTTTGGTCAGCTCTGTTTTAAGTGCCTCAAGATATCACAACTAACTTACTGAGATAAAGGCGAGAAAAGAGTTCTGATTTGAAGTTGGCTTCTGCCAAAGTTTCAGAGATGATAAAAGATAGAGTTGGTTCCAGCTAATCATCAGAAAAATGTTATCACTGAGTACAGCACGAACATCTGCCACCTTGGCCACAAGTGTCAAACGTAGATTCACACATTTAAACGTATACACAGATGAGAGTTTATCAGCATGAAATAAGCGCTGATATGTCCATATTCCATGTGACAGGAAAACCTTTTCTTTCAGTATGGGCAGTCAGCAACACTGAAGAATACGGGTCAGTCCCCTTTCCTGAATTCATCAGTACTCTTCTACACTAATTGATGCTTAACACAGCAGGACACCTCCCGATGACCATGGGAGACAAAGAAAGGATTCAAATACAAGTTCTAAATTCAGATGAGATTTTCAAGGATCACTACAGGGTTAAACTTGCAGGGCACGAAGCAATTTAGCCCTGTCCAAGAAAGCACTTAAGCACATGCATATCTTTGAGCACATGAACAGGGACTGAAGGGCTCTCAATGTTGCATAAAAGGTTCATAAAATAAGACTGACTGCCTCACTGCTATGGTATTGATACTCAGTGTGACCCAGCCTGAAAGCACACAGCATGCAAGTCAGTGGAAGTCAAACCCTTGTAGGTACCTCTGCACCATCCACTGTTCAAATCAGTGCTCTGCAGAGGCTGATTTTCTCTATTTCTCCTTACAGTTACAATGTGTACTTATGTCCAAGTGTGCAGGCTAGGCATAACCTCAGTGTTTTCAACTCTTCTCTTCCCTGTGCACTTTTGGAGGTGCAGAGACACAGTGCCCTCCAGTTTCAGGTTCTGCAAGAACAATGCTAAATGTTTGCTAGTGCCAGTTATATCTATTATTAAACAATCTTTCCCAGACGTAAAATATTGATAGTATTTCTACATGCACAGTACAGCTATGCTTAGAGGTTTGGCCTCTTGAGTGCTGAAATGCAATGGGACAAAGCTATGAACAAGGAATAGAGGAAGGCAATCGTTTGGAAGAACTATACTAAGAAACTTTGATAATGGTGTGCCTTGTACACTGTATATTGTGCTATGGCAAGCCATTGATCCACCAAGTAAAGTAACTGCATATCGGCTCCTATTCAGTAAGTCTTACATGTACTTCTTAAGTAGACTCAAAAAAGATAATGCTTAAATCATCCTGAAGCCGCCAGAAATTATTTTAATGGTTAAAAAAGTGCTATCATTTTCTACCTAAAATAAACCCAAAACTTCCTCCTTTCTTGAAAGCGCTGCCATCCTTCCCCTGTACAGTAAGCATACCTATCAGTACATCTATATTTAGCTTAATAGAAAATGCATTAATTTTTTTTTCCCCAAAGAGTACCTTACATTTCAACATCATCTTCTACCCAGAGGATTTGAGCTTACTAGAGCCTTAAACAGTGGGCAGACATCACCACTGCAAAAACACAAAACCACATGGTTCACTCACTGGATTTACAGCAGCAAGACAAAAATAGAGAGCAATTAACTAATGCCATGGTCTATTCTGTACCTGCACAGGTCAAAGCCTTAAAATGTGTATCCACAAACAACAGCTCAAGATTTCATGCTATTATTTTTTGCTATGTTTAAAGCTATGTGCTCAAGCAGCCACAGTGAAATCCAGACCAGAGAAGTACAAGATTCGGATTCAGAATTTACAGCAAAAGTTTCCCAATGTTTGAACAGATTTGTCCATGCTTTCCTGAACATGCTGATTATTCCCATATACAGCCAAATGTCGCAATCTACAACTGTACCCAATAGAAATATTCAAAACAGGCATGATTCCTTAATTTCAAGCAACTTTTTGTACTATCATGTATTCCTTTGCATTTCAAATTATATTATTTCTTAGATCATAAAAACACAAGAATTTGTAATAGTTTATCACAAAATACATAATTACCTAAAAATTTTACATTACTTTTTAAAGCCAAGTAAGACACTTTGTTCCAGGCTGTGTATCTGCACGTAAAATGCAGGTTCCTTTATATTCTTTCATATAATGTATTTCCTTATATTTCTCTTTCTGTTTCTCTCTCTTTTTAAAATACTACAGAGCTCTAAGAAGGGAAAAAAGTCGGTTTAGAGATAGACACTTACCTTGCAGGAATGCCAACCAGACTTGGGTAAACACAGTCAAAAATGTTATGTGTAATTAAAAAAAAAACTGATTTAGAAATGAAAACATAAAAAGTGCTGCATAGGATAATAAATGCCTACTTACTCTAGCTTCTTGCAGGATTTCCTGTTTTTCCTAGAAGTTTTCGTGCCCAGAATACTACTAGAACTGAGCTGTATCCTCTGCATCAATAGACAATACCATCGTTCAAGTTAGTCATAATCTCTGACTCGCAAGTTTACACAGGCAATTTACCCATTTTGTTAACAAAATATTTTGTCAGACAAGACTCAGAACTTAACCATTCATTTTTTTTCCAGATGATACTCATAAGCTTTCAAAGCAAACAACAGCTACTTGATGTCTGCTTCTTAATTTGACAGGTGACTGTACCAAGCTAAATACAGGAAATAAATATAATCTCAGATGCTAGTGCATACGAACACTGAGCAATTTTAAGCCAGAGCTGTTCTTTCACAAGAGGATTTGAGGCTTTTAATACAGAGTTCCAGTTACTTCCCTTGAGGAACCAGGCTTTCCATGTTTGCTACTAACAGATAATATTTATTTTGAATTCAAATTAATTCAGCCATTATTATCTGTTAGAAGCACTGCTTGCAATTTACTTTCCTTCAACAACAGAGAGTCCAAACAACTCCCAAGTAACGGGACATGACAGCAGGTCATGTGCTACAGAGCTGAAACACATTGTTAAAAAAATTTGTACTTACTATGAGGTAAATAACTTTCTCCATTGAATACCTACCCACATATATTCATAAGCAGCACACAAATTTGATGCAAGGCGGAGTAGGAAGGGAAGGCTAGAAGGCTATGTAAATAAGAATAATACAGCTATGGCAAACTCAACCCTACACCATGATGTTTTCACAAGGGAGTAGGTGTGCTTAAGTATGTGTACTGAACTCACAGTGGAAGCTGTGCTATAAATTTCTACCCTTGGCAAAACTTTCCCAAGAAGCTCTAGAGGCTGCCTCAGCTCAGGCAGGAGAAGTCTTGCAAAGTTTAACATCTTTCTGAAGAGTTTGCATTAGTATCTCTAGCACAACATAATGCAGCTCATGACCCAGTTGAAGAGCCCCTCAGCTAAAATGCATTGGCATTTCAACTTCAACTTTGCATTTAAAAAATGCAAATGATCTGAACTGCTAAGCCCCCCTGTCTACATAGAGCTGAAGTAACCTATGCAAGGGCATAGTTTCATTCCCTCTTTATCAGAGGTGCTTAGGGAAGAAGAAAGACAAGATGGAAAAGCAAATTATTTATGGAAGAAATTTGGTTCTAAAAGTTTCCTGGCGTTTGAAGAACATACTATGATGCTAGTATGCCACACAGCCATGAAACTTTCTTCTTTCTGAAAAAAATATTATTACTTTCAAAAAACCTTTTCCAATGGGCAAATGGAAGAGGACCAGATAGCTTCCTACAAACTTTGGTAGTAACCTTTCACCAAAATCAGGTAGTTTTCTAAAGAAATTAAAATACAAACTTCCCAAGAGACCATGTTGTATATTCAGTAAAATTCTGTAGAGAAATAGATTACAGGAAGTCAGAGAACCACAGACCAATAAATCTGACTTGCACACTTGGCAAATTGGTGAAAACTATAACACAGCTGAGCATTAGACAGTTAGATAAGGACCATACACTGAGGAGGAGACCGGGTAGTTACCACAGAAAATGGTCATGCCTAGCAGATCTTAGAAATCTTCATGGAAACCACAGAATATGTGTATAAGGATATTTTAGATGACAGAGCAAACTTAGTTTTCAATAAACTTCTGGCGAGTATTTCAGAACAACAAACTTCTGTCAAAGGCTCTTACAGGAAATGATCTGTCATGGGAATGGAGGAAACATCATCTCAGGACATACCAGCTCTGGCTGATGGCAACTTTTGATTTATCTCCCAGTCCAGTTGCAATAGGTTCAAAACAAAAATACTTTTTTTCCATATTAATGACAGAATTCATCTTATTTGCTGCATTCTGCCTAGTACTCATATTATGTGTGGAATTAAATGGATGTAGATGTACTGCTTTTGGTTGGGATAGAGTTAATTTTCTTCATAGTAGCTTGTATGGGGCTATGTTTTGGATTTGTGACAAAAATGGTGTTGATAATACAGGAATGTTTTTCGCTACTGCTCAGCAGCACTTACACAGAGTCAAGGCCTTTTCTGCTCCTCACCCCACCCCACCAGCGAGTAGGCTGGGGGGGCACAAGAAGCTGGGAGGGGACACAGCTGGGACAGCTGACCCCAACAGACCACAGGGATATCCCATACCACATGTTGTCATGCTCAGCAATAAAAGCTGGGGGAAGAGGGAGGAAGCGGGGGACATTCAGAGTTATGGTGTTTCTTCCCAAGTAACCGTTACACATGATGGAGCCCTGCTTTCCTGGGGATGGCTGAACACCTGCCTGCTGATGGGAAGGAGTGAATGAATTCCTTGGTTTGCTTTGCTTGTGCGTGTGGCTTTTGCTTTACCTGTTAAACTGTCTTTATCTCAACCCACAAGTTTTTGCATTTACCCTTCTGCTTTTCTCCCCCATCCCACTAGGGGGAAGTGAGCAAGTGGCTGTGTGGTGCTTAGCTGCCTACTGGGGTTAAACAACGACAGTAGACTATAAATATACATGAAATCTGGACATCAAGGAACTCATCTATGCTTGCAGAAACACTTGATTTCTTCAGGAGAAGAAATCACAACATTTCTCAATATTGCAGAAAAGGCTTACACTAAGGAAAAGTGGAGCTCAGTGAAATGCTGAGATCCTAACGACACCACTCGTGTCTTCTTGCAAATGGTATGCAAAAGCCATTCATTGGAACATCCTGCAAACCAAGCAGAGAACAGCAGCTAGATCTGGATTATCACTATTATATTAATTCCATGTGTGCATACACAACGGTTCTTCCCTCTTACATCTGTATGTAAAAATCTCTCTGTATGTAAAAACATAGCTGTAATATTGTCTATCATGTTCTAGGTAGATCAGACAAAGGAATTTTGCACAAATAATCCATTACTTTCAACTCCAAAATGTTTACTATGAAGTTTCCTTGATAAGCCTACAAGTCAAGACCATACATGAGCCATCACATTTCCATATGAAGACACCTGTTATATTTTTTGGACAATAACGGCAGAGAGAAGTAAAGAGGTAATTTTCACCCATTTATATGCATCCTGCATTTTGCATAGTGGAAAAAGGTGGCCAACATTATAGTAAGTCGAGTCCTTGCTAGTAAGGTGTCTTTCAGATAAGTGTATAGTTGAGTAATGAATGAACAATGATGCCTTTCCTTCCTAGGATGGTTGCTACCATGAGCCAGGCATTTGGTGGCAGCAGTCCAAATACTCAACAGGCCAGAAGATAGAATCCATACCAGGTATCAACACTCTGAACTCTTAAATCGCTTCTGTAAACAAAATGAATGGTCGATACTATGTACACAGGTAAGAAAAGGTCAAGAGTTGCATAATAGTACACAAATCTGGGAGGAAGAAATTTACTGACTATTTTTTAATTACCCTGTTAATGTAAAGACTATGAACAGAGATCCGGATTTAACAAGTCCAAGACGAGAAGGGGGAAAATTTTCCTCTGAATTTTCAGAATTATTTTTACGCAGCTGGAAGAAGTTCAGTTTCTGATGAAATGAAACTCGTGAAAAGGAAACTAAAAAGAGTGAGACGTCAAGGGGAAAAAAAACCAACAGTGGAACTGACTAGTAATCTGGTATCTCCATCATCCTACAGTCAAGTGTTAAAATATTAGAAACTGTGACTACAAAGGAAGCTAAAAACATCTGTATCTATACTGGTACAAACCAAAAGTCCATTCTCACCAGTAATCAGTAGCGGCCATGAGCAGATGTCTAGGGAAGCATACAAGAAGATTAATACTCCCTCTAAGCCTCTAACCTTTTTCAGACTGCTTGAACCAGATCTGTTTGGTAAATTTCTCCTCCATGAACTTTCCCAGCCTCACCCTCAGCCATGCGAACTTTCAGCATACCCAATATCCTGCAGCAGGAATTGCCACAGGTCAGCTGCTCACTGTATGAACAACATCCTTCTGCTTGTTCCCCGTTCTCACATTATGAGAAAAAGAGAACAACTGGTCACTATCCATCCTTTCCCCATCATTCATGATTTTGTACCTCTCAATCATACAGTCTTTCACTTGCATCTTTTCCCAGCTAGAGCCCTACAATACTTATCTGTTCCTCAGACACTGCTGCATATACTTTAGTTACCCCCATCAACCATCTCTGAACTCTTTTCCAGTTCTACTACTTTCCCTTTAGGGTAGGGTGCCGCTACCACTACAAAATACAGGCATATCATGGCTTTATACAGCAGTACAATGTTGTTCCGTTTCATTCTCTGTTTTTTTGCTTTACGTTCACACTTGTTTTTTCAACCTCTGCTGAGGCTCTGAACTAATGTTTCCATGAATGTATGTATCACAAGCCCTGGATTGCATTCCTAAGGGACAATGTCAGCTCAGTGACCACTGTTTCACGTGTGATTTTTTTTTTTTTTTAAACTTTACCTTTATACACATTTGTCCCACAAGAACGCAAGTGGGGTAGAAGGAAACCAGGGCATTCACTAACTGAAGGGATCATCTTTTTTTCCTCAGAGATGCAGCTGAATGTATAAAGGCTACCAGATGGATGCCCTTTTAAACGTGTGAAATTTATTTGGAAATTCCACCAATCTCCACTGTGGGAAATACCCTTCAAAATTCTCTTGTCACACCAGACAGTTTCAAAGACTGTAAGTTTTATCTGCTTGCTTCTGAATAAATAGATTCTCTCAAAACAAAACTCATCTATTCTAGTGCCTGGAAACTATAGTAAGGAAGATTGCCTAACACTGAATCAAGTTTGTCACTGACCAACTTATTTCATCCACACATCAAAAACTACCTGAAGGAAAGTATGTGCAGTCTTCAAAGAAAAATACTTGAGTTCTCTGTAGCCCTGTGGGATTTTATCAAGGTTTTTCAAAATAGTTATATTTCTCCATTAAGAATAACCAATTACCAAGCATTCACTGCAAGACATTGGCTGAGTAATGCTCGTGTCCAACTAGATCTAATATATCTGGCATTTTGTCCTCTGGGGTAGACATAAAAGGATCAGTAGTTTCATTCTTTCACGTACAGCAAAAATTATGGGGATCCTGCAGCCAAATGTAGTAAAACTGCTTCAACACTGAAGCTGAATTTGGCATCTATGCTCTGCACACATGTAGTCCAATTGTTGTCCAAGCAGCGTTTCAGGATCCAAGAGGCCTCTGGAGTGGTATATGAGACATCGCTGCGATTCAGCTGGGATTTCTCACACATCTGTCTTTCTGGTAGAAGGATTTGGAATCATCCCCTGGACAACAGTAGGGCTGGTGGGATAACAACCTCAGACAACTCCCGCAAGGAGCACTAGGGACTGGAATAGAGGACTGCACTATTTACACCTCTTCTTGTGGATGCTTGTTAGAAAGGGTTGCTGCTTGAGCACTTTTAAATACTTTTCCCTGTGGCAGGAGATCTAGGTGTGGAACAAGAAAGCCCATATATACAGAGAGTAACAATACGGAAATGGTATGTTAGATGATGGATTAGAATACATGTACTACCATGTTTCGCAGGGTATGGTTTTAGCATTCTGCAAAGCAAGAAAGTACAACAGATTCGCTCACTGTTTTCATGGCCTGGATTTTTAAATGATTACTGATGTTGCCTTTGCAGACAAAACACAACAAAGAGAATGTTGAGAGGCATAAAGTGTGGAGATTATGGAGGATATGAAGGATGAAGATATTCCTGTGCTCTTCACAACTAATAAAAGTAGTGTCTCAGTTCTTTACCATGGAGTGTGAACTACGAGTTTCGATCTGGAGAAAGGGCCAGAAAACTTATCTCTACCATGCTCAGAGACTATGCAGGAAGAGGAGCAAAGTATATCTTTAAAGACTACTTAGGTGTTTTTAATCACCCAGAAGGTTATACAACAGTCAAAGAGACTTCGACACTGTAAAATATCAGCTCAAAGCTGACAAAGTGCCCAAGATAGCCCTGTGATCCTGCACTTTGTGCCTTTTGTTGAAAGTTGAAGGGCACTAGAGGTTTCAGGCACAGTCTTCAAAAGTCCCTGAGAGCTTGAGCTTGGGTGCACATAATACATGTCTCTCGTATCTCTGCAATTCTAAAAAGACAAGCAATCAAAGAAGAATTAATTTGTATCTGTCATACCTGGAGATTCAAGTGTGGAAGACACAAAGAAAACTCTTGCTTGGCTATATGACCTCTGAGTGTCCTCTAAATCACTGACATCATTGACGTAGCATAGTGCCTAATCTGCAGTTAGCATAATCTCATTATCATGACTATTGTTATGACTACTCTGGAAAAAATCAATAAAAATTTGCCTGCAAGATATTAACACAAGATTTTTATGATTAGGAGAGAACGAGTACATTTCTAATATGAAAGAAATTGAAACATACAACATGGTCCCTTGCATATAGATTGGTCTTTACTTTTGGATAACCTCAAAAATATTGCTATGAAATAAGAAACAAAGTTTGCTTTTGAAATTATTATGGAGACAAGAATGGACATACTTCAGTTTAGCAGTATGTGTGTATATATACACATGTGTATACACATACATACACAAGTACACCACACATACTGGCCACATAAATATATGCTAAGTAGACAATCTCTTCGCAGCTCACAGCACAGTTAATAGTCTCACTTGTATGCTGAGAGGTAACAGTATGCAAAATCTATTTTGTCATCTAGATTCAGCCTTACAAGAAAACACTTGTGCTTCAACAGTTCCAGCATGGCATATGCTGGACATTGAGAAAGCAAAGATTTTGCTTCTTACAGCATTATCTCTATATCAAAACCAGAACCAAATGTAAATGTCACCTGGCTATGTTTCATGTTAATATTCATAACATAAAAACACTTTAAAATTTAGTCTTATATTAAAATAATTTGCTGATTTCCATTTTCTCATACATAATACTTTGCTACTTGTCTGTAAGACTAAAGCAGAACTATGTAATTTACAAAGAAGCAATTCAGATGCCAACATGGTGTGTTACCGAGTGTATAATAGAGTGAAGTGTCAACCAAAATCATACTTCTGTGAATTTTGTAGGATTATTACAATTCAAAAAGTATTTAACTTTTTGTGTAAGTGCAATAACGAAGGGAAAAATGTGTATGTGATGTTATACTCCAGCATCCTAACTAGAACACTGGAGTCCAGTGTTAAAACAGAAAATAGCCATATGTCTTACAAATATATACTCCTGGTATAAAACACATCTGTATTCAGTACAGAGTCAGTAGCCTAAGCTATTTTCCAGTCAGACAAATTCAGACCTTTTCTTAGTCTACAACATACTAAAAATATTTAATATGAAGCGGTGTTCACAAAGCTCACAAAAGTGGAAGTCTGATTCTATTTTTGATTGCCAACGTTTAATAATTCAGGCTGAAATTCAAGTTGCTAAAGGAACTTTTACAACGCTTGGCAAGAGGGATGAAATGCCACTGTTCAGCTCAAGAAATCAAAAATACGACTATTTAGTTTGAACTTACTAAAGCTTAGGTATTTTCTTTGTTGTTTTTTCAACATAGCAAAGTGAAGAATTTCCACTTCAGCAAATATCAACATTTCCTCACCAAAAAAAAAGCCTGATTTTGTTGCAGCACATATTCCACCTTTAAAAGGACATCCAAATTAATAACAGTTCACTAGGAATTTTTCATAGAAAGTTATGAAATCACGGAAAGAGAAAGGATATTGAAGAAAGAACAGCAACAACACACAGCATTAGCAAGCATCCTCTGAAGTGTTAGTGACACGTTAAAGCAGCACTAAATTGGCTGTTTTCATACAAGCGTGGGGTTTGTGTAATAGATGACAGCAAGGGCTGCTACAAAGGTTTCAGGGCCATTTGCTGGGGATAACCTCTGGAGCACATTCAGGGCTTTTTGCCACATGTAAGTGATGCAGCCTTGCAAACCCGTGCTAATATAACCATGTTTGTGTTTACACACCACCACGGCAACATTTGATCTCTCTATATAATAGATAGCTCTCTCTGAAATGTATGTCTGAGGACACTCATGAGTGCACAGTTACCTTAGCATCACTTTATGCTGTCCCATACCTAAAAGCTGCAGCATTAAAAACTAAATAAAACTCCAGCTTGGCCCCATTGCAAAAACACGGCACCAAGCACCCCAGCAGGGAGACGCACAACCCCCGCCTGCTGCCCGTATTGCCCAGCACGGGGGAGATGGACCAGACCAGCCTGGTCTGCCTCAGCATCCCACGAGGGGCACGCACGCCCTCCCCTGAAAGCTGGGCTCTGCTCCGCTGCCGACACAAGCTGCGTTCCCAGCAGTGCAGTACAGTTATTTCACTCCCTGACCCTCCGCTGACGCCCAACACAAATATTGCGACGCGACAGCCTGCCATGACAGTAGTTGAACAGCTCTCTGGGTTTCAGCTCTCCTCGGACACAGGGAGAAGCAGTATCCTCCTTTATTATTATACCATGTTTCCTTGTGTATGTCAACTGTTCCTTAGTTACAGAGAACTGTACTCTTTCCAGACAAGTGTAATGAATCTTCAGAAAAGGAGTAAATTTTATTTATTTTTTTAAAGCATTTTAAAGAAACTCCCAGAAGGAATTAACATTTTTATTTACAGCCTTGTCTGCTCAGATGTGAACACATTTCTATGTAGCCACCTCATGGTAGCATAACCTAGCCATCTTGTAACGAAATTATTGTGAACATATCAGCAAGACATGATCCCACATATTTAAGTCATTACGGCAAACTTTGGCATGGATCAAAGTACATTAGTTATTTTAATTACAGCTGAGTCAATCTCCATTAGGTATGATTAACAGTTTGCCTAACTTTTCTCTGCCTTGAAACTAAAGGAGCCTCCTTTAAAGTTCAAGATTAAACTCATGTTTTTGAGGTTTACATAATTATTACAACTCTGGCTTCACACTACCTTCACACTACCATTATCTCTTGTTTAGGTAAAATAAAAACAAATCTAGAACAAGACAGAAATCAGTTTGACCAGCATTTGTTTCTTAGACCAAGACCTAATTACTAACACAGGGAGGATTAAGGAACATGGTAAAAAGTTCCCATTTGCAGTATTCTGAAGATGACATTTTTAGACACACAAAAGCCTCTACAGACATTTTTCCAGAGAATACCGACAAGAATTACAGACATGTTGCAAGATGTTACAGCAGTGATGCACCTCAACTGGAAATCCTCTACAAAACACTGCAAGCTCTATGGGACCTTTAAGAAAGCATAGGTGGAGACTGAAAAAAAGAACTGGGAGAATTGCACTGACAATACTAGTCTCATTTAGTCACTTCAATCCTCCAAAATATTTTTAATGAGTGTTTCAGTGATCACATTTACTTGCCAGGATGCTGTCAAACAATTTTAAGCTTTCTTCCACTGCTGCTGATAGTAAGACAGTGGTGTCAAATCATACGCAAACAGGGAGCACATCACTTTGGGGACAAACAGGCTCACAGGGTGCCTGCCAAGAGGATGCCTAACCCCCAGCAGAGCAGCCGGGCAAGGCATCCCACCCGCTGCCAGTGCTCAGGCACCTCCTCTGGGACGCCAGAGCATCCACCTCTCCGGTGGCAACACGTTCTTGTTGAAGGGCAACTCAGCCTCACTTTCCTCCCTCACTTAAGGGGATTTGGACCCCATTGCCCAGTGTGCCACTGCCAGAGGCTGCTGGCTGAGCCTGCCCAGACCTCGGGATCTGCTCAGCTCCAACAGGCGTTACACAACGGTCAGATGAACTGCACAGTCCTTGATGCCAGCCCTCCTCACTTTCCCATGCCATAACCACTAACCCAAGTACCGCATTCTGCCATTGTCTTTGAACCTATCAGCTTTTGTCCTTGGGGAGCACAGGCTAAGGAACATGAATCTGTGCCTTTCAATGGCTACAACACTGATACCAGACAACTCAGCCTTGCCAAGCCAAATTGGGGAATGTTGCTGGAGATAGCTCACATATTATGAATTTGAGATATTCAAGGTTAGCTAGCAGCTGGTCAGAGATTTTGAGGAGCCAGTGTTTTTATTTGGACATCTAAAATGGAGCTTAGGCATCACTAAGCATCTAATTGCTCCTGCAATTCTACCTTCTCACCCCGAACTCCTTCAGAAATGTCTTGACCCAAGAGTGATCTTTCACACAGTTCCTTTCACAGCTACACTTATCTATGGGTACAGCTCTAATGCACAAACTCTTCTGTGAATCAATGAGCTCTGTGGTAGTTTAGAAATTTCTAGAGCTGATATCTGGACAAAGGGAGGGGGGTAAGAAGGAAGTTATTCCATATTTTGAAAAATATTCAGTAATCTTTACCTCTCACTCACAGTCCCCTAAATATTTCCTGAAGACTTACTAAGGCCAGTCAGGGAACAGAGGCAGCTCCACATGATTAGCATAATCATTCAAAAAAGCCTCAAAGTAAATAATAAGTGACAAGCCACAAAGTAAAATTCTGAATTCTGAAAATGATCAGCAGCTTTCAGGGACGCTTACTGATGCTATCACTGCTCCTCTTCCAAACAAAAACGTGTTTAAGAAAACACACGTCTAGGTCCTCACAAGCATCTAGAATAAATACACACCAGACTCCAGTAATCAGGAAAGGTCCCAGATGATTACTCTCCGAAGCATTTAGATTCTGCATTATTGAAAGCTTAAAAAACATTACTCTTCCTTTAATAACCTCTGTACCTCTTTAATAGATTTTTATAGATACCATGAAAATTCCTACTGTATCACAGTCAGTAGAGTAACTGATGTGTTACCATAACTGTAGGACTCAAAGGATTCAGAAGGGATCCCACACCTGACAGTTTATAGAAGCACAGAAGAAGAGACTTCGCAAAGACTCTGGCTGGTGCAAATGTACTACCAGACATGTAAGAAGGTACGTGAAGTAACCTGACATGGTGCTGTTAAAAGTTACTAATGTTAACAGTTTAAAGAGCGTCAGTACAGAAGCAGGCTGTGAAAAGATTCCAGGAATGCAGCAATGTTCATTGCAGAAGTGTATTTCAGGCTCAAGGATTGCAAAGACAAGGAGGAAAAACTGCCGTGCGCATGTATGTGTGCTTACCTCCTCCACCCCCTAAATTCCAGCACAATTAATGTAGAAGGAAGAGGGAATAACCAAACAGCAGGTAAGGACTCATAAAAATGACTTAGGTGAATAAAGTACTAGAAACAAGTTCTGAATGAAAACACAGTATTTAAAGAAAAAATAAAGAAGGTAAAAACAGATCTGTGCCACGCAGAAGAAATGGCACGGTAAATTAAAAGGACCCTTTTTATACCTGGAAATTACAGGCTACTGAATGCAGGAGAAGGGAAACATTCTGGAATTTGAAATATGCTTGAAAGGCCGAAAAACCAGAACAGGTGCTGTCTGCCATCCAAAATTACTTTGAAGAGATGACAGACAATTAAGGGAAACTCTGAGTCATCATCCAGTGTTGCTTGCTTAACCATACAAAAAGACTGAGACATAACACTACCTTATTTTCTACAACTCTAATGCTTTTTCTGTTACTGAAATCTATGATTTTCTGAAAGAGAAAACCTCCACACTCTGTAAAATCTGAATACTGTAAATGAAACATAAGGCACTGGGTTAGGAAACCAGCCAGTCAATCTACACTGAAGCATCTGAATATATTAACTTGAGATTTAACGGGCACGGCTCTTCCAAAAAAGAATTGCAAGCTAAATGTGAAGGGTGAATGCTTGAGCTGGTGTGAATCAACATTGCTCCACTGAAGTCAACTGAACTACGCTGTTCAAAGAGGCTGAGGATCAATGCTCTGTTTAACATAAACAAGCATTAGGCAAACATTTCCAATTTTCTGCTGAAATTTTACATGCCAGTCAGATTGCATTTCTCACCTACGATTCAACAGTATAAATTAAATGGCTCTGCATAAGTTTCTGTGGGTAACGTGAAGGCAACATTTGGCAGAAGGAAGCCTTCTGCAAACATCCAACATGGGCTTAAAAATATTGTTGCTTTTCTACCGACAAAACTGATTTATCTTTAGCTACCAGATGGACTCAGGAAAGATGGATGAATTCTGTAATGGAGATGGAATGCCCTATTTTATGTCTGTCTCATTGCCACTCTGTATGCTCCTTTGCTCTGAATTCAATTGGATTAAAAAAACAGGGTGAAAACTTTCACAAAAAAATTATTTTTAAGAGTTTGGTTTTATTTACAGAGAAGTGTTTCAGTCAGCCTGTCTTTAAACTCCAGGGCATTCAGATAAGCAGGAAATTAACTAGGAAAATAGTTTTCAAAGCAAATACCAGATTAGTAACTTCAACAACCTCCTTCCTTTCAGAGTCCTAACAGCCTTGCATTGAGCCCTAAAGCAGGTTCATATTCCCACTGGTTAGAAGAATAGCAAAGCACCTGCTCCCACCATGAACAGCTTGGGAACCAGGAATGGTCCCCCTTACCTGTCACCAAAACATCACCTGAGGGTCAGGTTTTGAATTGCACAGGTCAAGTCTTGGCAAAATAACTAACATGTCCAGGAGCACAAATGATCTAGCTTCTACCAGCAAATCTACTAATTAAAAATATATAAAATCTATAATTATCTTATTTTACTGTCATGGAATAACTTACACAAAATGTACAAAGTCCTGCAAACACAAGCAGCAGGAGAGCAGCACAAGAAGCTGGACTCTGAATCTCTGATCCACTTCACGACCATGGCAGACAGGAGAGCACCCTGGAGCACCCTAATCCCAGGACAGGGCAGGGCAGGAGGAGAGGAGAAAGGATAATGCAAGTGTGTGCTGCTGGTGAGAGCTGGCAATTGCTCTCAATGAACCTCTTCCTTCCAAGAGCTTAGGCATGGCACCTCTGAAGATCTGCCCTCTGCGACTAGCTGAAAGTGAGGACAAAACAAATGCGAGGACAAAACCAAAGTGGGTACACATTTTTAAAGTAGTATTGTTCCCAGATATTTAGCAACCCTCTTTCTTTTCCATTAGACGTGCCTTTATCCTTGGCTGCCTGTGTGTGTTTACAAGCTTCTCTTTCACATTTCCTGTAACGTTCATCACAGTAAAAGAACTACCAGGTTCTTTCTTATTCATCGCCTCCCTTGTGAGCCAAAACAGCTTTAACCATTTCCCTAACTGGAGACAAACTTAGACTTGGTATTGCCGAGTCACCCTGGTACAGCACACACATCTGAGCAGGTCACTGACTTCTGACACGGTGTTTGTCCTTCTGCTTCCTATCCCACTCTCCGTCCCTCCTATTTGAAAGGAAGCAGGTTGGAGCTTTGAATACGCCTTTGTGTGTGTAGGCTCCCCGCCTCAGGAAGCAGCACCAGTTTCAGCTGAGGTTTCAAGGCACCATACTGTGAATAACAGTAAGTTGAAAATGCAGTGTGCTGTTCTACCATTAGGAGTGATTTCATCCCCAGACAAAAAAAATAAAAAAAGCCCCAAACACTGTGGCAGAATATAACACTGTGAAATCAAGGCAGGCTTTGGCTTTAAGTTTCTATCCTAGGATGGGTGTCGCTGCACAGGCAGCATTCAAACCCAGCAGTTATTGGTCTGACAACGAATACAGAAACATGGCACTGAATTGTCTTCAGAAAAGGCAGTCATCCTGAACACTTGCAGCGCTGGTTTAATTTTGCTCTACTTTTCCCTAAAGGGGGAAAAAAAAAGGGGGGGAGGGGGGGAGGGAGGGAGGAAGGTGATAGAGCCTAAACCTTTGCAAAGTTTTCAAGAAAACTATCATGGAATTAGCTGAGGTATTGTTTGCAAAAGGGCTGAAGTAACTGTCCAGGACGCTGTATCATCTGTCTGTCAGGTTTGGACTAGAACTGACTTCAGTCAGTTTGGTGTCTACCCTCCATAACCACTTTTATATATCTCTTAAAGCACCAACTGCCTCACAGGATTTACTGTGAGGATTTTCTTCTGCTTAAAATCCATGAAATACTTTTTCAGACACTACTGTTATTTCCTGTACTACTAAAACACACAAGTGTCTTAAAGCACTTAAAAGTAGATTAATTGGTCAGGCCTGGTGAATTTATGAATAATAATCATGGGTTTGGTCTCTGGACGAGAGACTCATTTTCATTTTTGTCATCTGTTGGACATCATTTGTTTGAGTTGGCTATGATGTGGTAGAAGTGTGACTCATACCCTGAGAGCCAGAGTCTCCACAAGAGTTAAGTATCCTCATTCTCTCTCAGTTTCTGAAACAGAATTATTGCCTTGTGACCGTGCTTCTCACTGCCTTGTTCAATATGTTTTGGTTTTTTTAATTGGTAGTAGTATCTTGGTAAGGTATATAGATTGTAAGGAAAGATACAGACCTCAGTAGCAGAGTCCCTGCTCACATTAAGACAGGCCTGGCCTAAAAGAGTTTTTAATCTAAACAGGCAAAGGAAGGACAGAGGAAGCGAGACACAAAAAGGTTGCTGGCAATATGGTTATAAACTATTAAAGCCATTGTTACAGTAATGATGGATTCATCTTCATCCGCATGCATGCGCTCTTGCTGGAGTTTCCTCTTCATAAAAAAATTTAAAATAAAAATAATTTTAAAAGAAATACTTCCTCTATCCTGTATTGCCATCACTTATTGCCATATTGCCATCACACCTTTTTAGGTGTTTCTTGAACTACAGCGCAACACTAGATGATCACCGCAAAACGAAATTCACTTGCTGCGGTTGTACAGGAAGTGAAAGGGGAGATGGCTTACTAAGCTAAAACTATGTGTCACCACAAAATAATGTCTCAAGGAGTGGGGAAAGAATTCGATCTGGTTTAGTACTTCTTTGTACAGCTTGGTTGTGTTCTCCACTACCTGACAAGGGGCACGCTGACTGCAGTTCTCCCAGCGGTTTGGCATTCATAACGCTGAGCACCATTTGAGAAATGCATTGGCACGGTTCTGCTGTAGACAGTAAATAACTGATTTCAAACATTGCGTATCTTGAACTTAAGACATCGGGAACATAATTAGAATTATGGAGTCTATCTGTACTTTCTCCAACGTGAAATAACACACAGTATTATCTTTAAGGTAAAATTTTTACAGGAAGAATATTAGGGTTATTTAAATACTTATTTGGGGGGACAGGTTGTGGTTGGGGTTTTTTTATTTGTTTGGGGTTTTTAAGTGTATTACCTTGGAGAAGATAGATAACATCCAAAAAACATTCCTGGTTCTCACACTTCCTGTAAACTTGAGCAAACACGGCAATTTTCAGGCCAGGCCAATTTTTTTACTCAATTATATTTGGCTTAAAGTAGAGTTTACAATGAATCCTGGCAACACTTTAACTAAAGAGAGACTATCTATCTCCCATGTATAAGTAAGACTGTTTTAAATGTGAGTCATCTGAAAATCACCATCCTTGAAGGGGGTTGATGTTTCAAAATGAACTTAATGACATTTTAAGGAACCCAATATGTATTTTAAAGTAAGCCCAAGATATTCTAAAAATTCAACTGTTACTGAAGTGTCACATAAAATGTAATTTTATTGTACAGCACTGTACTAAAAATTTATGCTTGTTTTTAAATGACACTGCATCTAAATCTTTCCTCAAAATTTGCCTATGTGTGCCATTGGTATGCGTGGTATGTGTGCACACAAACAATTTTATTGTGCTTCCAGAAAAAGAACTTAAAAAGAGAGTGTGACAGATAAAGCAAATGACTGTGCTGTTATTATTTTAGATTTTCTCAAGAGCTTTCTCTCTTTTTTTTTTTCCAATTCTGTTTTAAATTTTCCAGCTTAAAGTAGAATACAAGCCTACAATGAAGTACAGCCTCCAGCTGTACTCAGATGAAGTTTTACTACTTCAGTTTTCATATTCAACAACTTCTAACCATAAGTATTATCTAAGTGCACTAAGGGCCAGATTCTTAATTTTCTCCTTGGGCAGATCTGCCATTTAAGCAGTACTGAGAGTGGCTGAAAATGTTTTCCATGAACTTCCTGTCTTCTGGTCTCTTCGCTCCCTGTGGAAGTTCAAAAGAATGGAGTGAAATAAGGGGACATGTCAAAAGAATGATATTAATACACAGCAAACCTAAAGGTATCTCTGTCACAAACAGAATAATGTGACACACTGTGGTCTGCAGAAGCACTAGTATTTATCTTGAAACAGTCTATCCAAACTAAATTAATTTACAATACTGATAACTTATGAGCAAGAGGAGCTGCACAGAAGAGATGATACAAGATAATTCCAGGAGAATTGGAAGAACAACAGAAATTAACAATACACAGATTTCTCCTCTTTAAATATGGGGGGAAACATGACATTTGCCTCTTTCACAAGTAAAAAGGGCTCAGGATGAGCCTAAGCCAGCATGGTTGATGCAAGAGAGATGAAGCATTCAGAAAAGGAGTATATGAGAGAGAACCTCAAAATATGCCTTGGGCACCAACTCACATCTAATGCAAAAACTGGTGAACTTCATGACATTCAGTGCCCCATGAATATCAGTCTTGCAGGCTACAGCTTCCCAAATGTCACTTTACCAGAGGTTTGGAAGGCCTAGAGATGCTGCTGCAAGGGCACTGTGAGCAGACACCTCCCGTAGCAGCAGAGGGAATCTTTGAGAAAGATTTTCATCATCATGAAACAAGTGACTGCATCCCCTTCTGCCACATGCTAAGTGACAGATGCATCTTCACATGCAGTGTATACCATCAGTGAATACCTATAATGGTAATAACATAACTTCGGAAGAAAGCATTCCCTGAGCATGTGCAAAATGCGTACTGTTATGTGCATTTTTCAAAAATGAGCAGGCTCTTATTGATCTTTAGGACAAATAAAGTATCTACTCACAACACGTAATGGATAGGATGTGTGTGCATGTGGAAAAATACTTTTCAAAAACTACCATCTACTTTAGAAAGCAAAAAGTGGCCATAAACATTCCGAATCACTCCAAAGAGTCACAAGAATTTTAATACTGCCACGTTTCAGAAAAAAAAAGCGCCATATACATACATCCATCCTAAATAAACAAATAACATGGGAAAAAAAACCACACACATTTTCCTAATCCTTACATAGTATATTACTTCCATCAGAGCATCCACAAAAGATTTTATCTAGCACCATAATGAGTTTTATTGCTGAATCTCAACTATCATTATCCCTCACACATCTAGTTATTTCATTTAAGCGAGAGGTAAGAACCTAGAAGCAACTAGATGAAGACACAGCCTAAATCCATTTTGCAGCTTCCAAATCTAATACCTTTCTTGAAGATATGTCTTAATGAAAAGCAATGTGTTTTGCTGGGTAGAAGAATCACAGAATTGTATAGGTTGGAAAAGACCTTTAAGATCATCGAGTCCAACCGTAAACCTAACACTACCAAGACCACCACTACACCATGTCCCTAAGCACCTCATCCAAACGTCTTTTAAATACTTCCAAGGATGGTGACTCAACCACTTCCCTGGGCAGCCTGTCCCAATGCTTGATAACCCTTTCAGTGAAGTAAAATTTCCTCATATCCAGTCTAAACCTCCTCTGGCACAACTTGAGGCCATTTCCTCTCATCCCATCACTTGTTACCTGGGAGAAGAGACTGACCCCCACCTCTCTACAACCTCCTTTCAGGTAGTTGTAGAGAGCGATAAGGTCTCCCCTCAGCCTCCTTTTCTCCAGGCTAAACAACCCCAGTTCCCCCAGCCGCTCCTCAGAAGACTTCTGCTCTAGACCCTTCACCAGCTTCGTTGCCCTTCTCTGGACACGCTCCAGCACCTCAATGTCTCTCTTGTAGTGAGGAGCCCAAAACTGAACACAGTGTTCGAGGTGCGGCCTCACCAGTGCTGAGCACAGGGGGACGATCACTTCCCTAGTCCTGCTGGCCACACTATTTCTGATGCAAGCAAGAAGAAGAAGTCAGTAAAATTTTAAACTTTATTACTTTGTAAGGCTGTGAGGGACCTTTACATCATTTTAGTAATGTAAAGTGGTCTAATACTTAGCTATACAAATAATCACTGAAGCGCTTTTCAAGCAGTCTGACATGAACAGGAGGATTTTAGTGGAAATGTGAATTGTGGGTACTGAATCACAAATGAGTGTTTTCCCGTGGTAAATCCTGAACCTGGCTTACCTCTGGATTTCCCTGCATCTATCATAATGGTATCTAGTTTCCCGAATTATCTTATTTATTTCTGTTATTGATTTCTTTGTCTAGATATACAACAGCATGAGCAAGTAGTCATCTAGCCATCTGAATATTTTTGCAATAGTAACATTATGACAAGTTTTTATGCAACCATATGTAAAAATGTTTTCAATATTGTATTAAAATGCCTTTCTGATTTTAAGTCACATTCCAGTACCTGACTCCCTCCCACATGCCCAAGAAAAAAAATCCCCAAAGGTCACTAAAGAGTGCACGTCCTGGAATTGGCTGCCAAACCTCGCCCAAGTTCTTCTTTCATAATCAGGACATTGTCTCCAACCATACATCGGTCATTTCTGTTTTGCAGATTTGGAAAAGGTTAAACCACCAAATAAAGAAGCCGAGGTTAAAAGTGGATTTCTCTAAACAGTCATATTTTTGTGCGGAAATGAAACTAAGGCTCGCAGAAGAAAACTTCAAGTTTAGGACACAATAGATCATCTTAATAGCGGATAAAGCATATTTGTACTGCCTACATAGTATTTCTCCTGTATATAAACCCTTAGTCGGTCAGGAGAAGCAAAGAAAGCAGCAAAACCTCAAACCAGCTTTTGTGCATAACAAACCGCCATGTATCTCTTGTTGATTTAAGCGCACAGTACCATAAATTACCTCATATGGCTTGCAAAGTGCTTATGATGCTGATGAGCACCAGTAGTAGTAGTAGTAGTAAAAACATGGACTCCGTTTTAGAGACTGTTCTTTCCAATCATTATTTTCCTGCAAGGGTCAAGCATATGGCTGTATGTAGTAAGAAGTGGCCTCCCTGGTGCCCACTGATGCTTATGGATTTGGCTCAAGGTTTAGGTTAATCATTAGGGGCATCCAGTTGTAAGGAAAAGGTTGCACATTTGGTAATGTTAATGACTGTTTTCAAAGTTCCCAAAGAAAGCAAATAATTTCTAATCGTGTTGCACCACTTGGTTTCAGGTCCAGATTGTTGCTGTTTCTGAGTATCAGTGGAGGCCAATTACAGTTTGGCTGACCTACTACAGGAAAACGCCTAGCCAAAACTGATCCCATCCTTGCAAAATGGAGATTTTGCTTTTAGGAATATATCACATTCTAAATTCTCTTGGTTATGTATCTGAATGCAGAGATAGCTTGCTTATGAACAGTCAAGCCAAGTATTTTCCAGGCAGTACAATAAAAGATGTTATTGCATAAGACCTTCTAATGCTCTCAATAAAAGGAAATGGAAACACCTTGACCCCTAGCTTTTATGCGAATGTACGAGGAGAGATTACCGTCAACTTCCTATCTATGAACTGCCCAAACTGCTTAATTGCTGCCCGGGTCAGGTGTCATATAACTACAGAGATGTTCAGGAAACACAGGAGTGAAGAAATTGATGAAAACGTTCACCAAGATATTAAGCAAGGCAGCAAGGTATTTCTGAAAAAAACAAGTATTTTAGATAGTTGCAAGTGACCATGGCAAGTGACCATGGCAAGTGACCACTGCCGCATAGGAATGAGAATTACCTGTCCACTGTTCGATATCAGTAATTCTAAATTTTCTATGCATCTAATTAAACTTTATTTCAGCAGTCAAGCAAAACTAAACACCACCCCCTCCACCCCCAAAAAAACAGAAAGAAAAGAAAAAGGGAAAGGGATATAGCTTTAGGAATGACAAAACAGCATTTCAAAGTCTCACTGATGCTTCCAGCTATTTACTGTCTGGCTCATTTTATTAATGTGAGGTTTCCACCAGGAATTACTTGTTTTCAGAAGATTATTATTGCATTAATGTCAGGATCTGGCAAGTGAAAACAACAAAAAAGCCAAAGACAGTAATAAATCAGTCAGTCTCTGGCTTGTCCTATATCCCAATCAGTCTTTTATGATATTAGATATATTTTAAATGTGGATTTCAATACTTTGCCTTGACCTTGTAACTGTTCTACAGTTAATGGTTTAAAACATAGACTGCCATTATCAGGTTACAGTTCCTTTGCTGATGCAACAGTCTTCCCAAAACTACTTCCAGTAATAACATTTCTGTTTGGCTTAGGCTGATCTAGTCCTTTAGCATAATTACTTCTTATCATTGAATCAATCTAACACTCAAAATTAGCAGCTGATTTGCACATTTTACAGACAAATCAGATGAACTGAAATCCTGATTTTGGTAGAGTATATTCTTCCCACTGCAGAGGTGAAAGCAGGGGGTGCCCAGGGGACAGCACAAAGGAATGCAAAGTTGTCCATGTTGGCCAATAATTTTTAAGAAAACTCCTGAAACTGCCAAAACTACAAGCTTTCACTGCCTTCACCCACCTTCAAACATAGGTTAGAATAAAGACTGTGCACAAAAATCACACATTTTTACATTTTAAGCAGTCTCTTCTGACCTTTTAACAGATTCCTATGTATATTTTCAGTGCCAGTCCATTTGAATAGCAAGCGAGTATCCTGTCACTCTGAATACTTTACTTTCTCCACAAAGGGTTCACTGTCTTCCTCAATGATAGGCAAATACTCATCAGAGCTCTATCTACCCAGAAAAGCTGGGAAAAAACCTAAAATCAAAAGAGTTATAGCACCTAAAACTTCTGTATGGGCATGGTTAACTAATTTGAAAATGTCTTGTTGCAGCTTAGCAGAAGAGAGTTCCCAATCCGTTCAGAGCAATCCAAAATAAACCTCTCAGATATGAAATCAGAGTGTTCACATGGGGATTTACAGATTTAAATCACAAAACAAGATCTTTGTTTTGGAGTTGCTTTGCAGCCAAGCTATAGTTTGGGGGTTGAAGTAGGGATTCCAGTCAGTGACTTCATAGTTGAGAGTCTAAGGGGTTGGACTCATCTCTGGTGAGTTTTTTGTAAAACTAAATATCATAAACTAAACTAATGTATTATTAAAGGCAATCAGGACAAAGGTCTTCTTAATGTAAGTGAAACCATCTTATTAATACAAATCCCAGTGCTGTGCATGCTAGCTTGCTCAGTATCTCAAACTTTTATGAAGATCTTACAAAGCCTCCTGATGCCGAGCTAAGTTTCCCCCAGCTGAAATGCAATTGCCTCCAGGCTGGAACACAACAGTTATCTTGCAAAACAAAGCAAGACTACATAGCAGTTTATGTCAGAGTTAGAGAATGCCACATCAACTGAACCTCACTGAGGAAACTCTACAGCCAATAAAGTAAATATAAACATATCTAGAGTGCTCTGTAAATGATAAGTTTAAGAACATGTAAATATTCAATTAATTGATAAGTTGCCAGTAGGTAACATTCAAAAACAAATGCTATGTTTTAACAGAGTGATCAGACCTCTTGTTCTTGAGTCCTTGTGGTTTCCTCTTCGTAGTTGTTTGCAAGATCTTAGTTGTAATTATCAAACTTGAAATCTGGCCAATAAATGTAATCAGGGAAAAAAGGGCTAATGGCCGTACTTACAAGAGAATTACCCACAGATTTTTTATAATGTTCAGGAACCTGGTGTAACTTTTTATTCTAAATTCATCTCCTTACTAAGGTACTATTCGAATACCATGGAAGACAGCTGATAGACCCAAATTTTGCCTTTAAAACTAGCTGGCCTCTAACTTTCTCTCCACTCTTGTATTTCCAGCCCCCACACAAAACAACTCATATTTCAAAATTATTCTGAGATAACATTGTAAAAGGTGCAGTAGCTGAAGCACAGTATTTCTGACCTATCCACCACTCAGCTTTTCTGCCTCTTTGATCTCCAGGTCTAGACCACTGCTTCCAAGCAAAGTCCGCTGTGAAAACAACTGCGCTCCTTCAGTAAGGAACAGACACACAAGATCTGTATCTCCTCTACATGGCAATTAAGTTTTCCTTTTAAAATTAATTTAAACATTTATTGGTCTAAGCTGCCAGTTTAATTAAACATTTTTTGTTACAACTCCAAGAGCTGAAATTCTGGGGCTCCAGAATGCCTATGCCAAAATCCATTCAGCCAAAGCACATTTTTTTGTTCCTTGCCAGCTGAGTATATAGAATTTGGCTCTGAAAAATAGGCCAGGACCTGTAACACTGCACCACATGCATACGAAATGCCTGAAGGTGCCAGCAATATGTACTGCACACAGCTTGACTTTACAAAATGCATATGTTCAAATCACCAGGTCAAGACTTGGACTAAACTCCCCCAAATTAAGCCAGAAAGCGATTCCTTTCTGTTGTGGTTACTGTATCTGTTTCTATCCTAGCAACATTAGGGTGCACTGAGCATTCCCACAATTGCGGTCAAGGTTGATGCCTGTTTGTATGCATGTAAATAAGTGCTCATTCTTACCAGTCCACACACACGGTTAAATCGGACACATTTCATCAGTCTGCTTTTCATGCTAGATTGCACCATGCACCTCAGAGTGTTCAAACTGGCTGTCACAGAGAAATAGAAGGGAATCATGGCCATAGTAACCCTGTTGCTAAAGAGCTAAGGTATCACTGAAAAAATAAAATCTAAAGGAAATTTATTGATTCATCAGGATCTCTCTCCATGCCAGTGTTCACAAGTGATATGCAGATGCCCGCAAGCAATGCGGTCTATTCAAACACCTGATTAACGGAAAAAACAGTGAGGTTAATTGTATTTTCTACCTCTGCCAATATTCAAATTCCAAAAAAAAAGGTGGGTGAGACAAATGAGACCCTTTTGTGTATTTCTGAAAGTCCATCAGCCCAGAGTATCATGGTGAAAAAAGGTACAGATGAATAATATGAAAAAAGATCATAATATTGAGAAGAGTTTTAAAAAAAGGGATCACCCCCACCCTCAACCCGTCAATGACTGCCAAGTAGATTTAGACATGGTCCAAGCACCAGGGTGGAGAGCTGCCCACCAAGAGCACTGGGCACCATAGTCTCAGTAATCATTTTAAGAATCATCTTTTTTTTCTTTGAACAAGACTCACGGGATTAATTACACAGAAGAATAATAAAGACAACTCAATTTAAGGTTTATAAATAGCACTTTCCAGTGCTAATGCACACGCTTAACAACAGCAGGTAAATTAACCTGAATTATTGGATTACAGTCATTTCACTCACCAGATTGAGCGTACCCTGGAGGTATATTCATGCTGTACACATGGATAATCACACCGATTATCCTTAACCTACCACACACCAGCTGGCCCAGAGGAACCAGACTCAAGCTCCAGAAGACTAGCTACAAACGTCTATGCAAGGGTCACATTTGCAACTCCATTCCCACATTAGGCACTTCATCCTCTATCCCTTCGGGATCCTGTGGGGAGGACAGAGTGGATTCCCTTCTATTATTTCTCCATTTATGCAATTCTGTCCATGGTAAACTATTCTGTAGAGACAGATTAAGTCTCCTAACAGCCCTTCATCCTCTCATGCTCCAGTAGCTGTGTCTACAGTGCAAGGCAGGTGCCATCCTTGTTGCTCTCCACAGATTTCCTTTGGAAAAAAACCCACAGCTTGTGAGGATGGGAGAGGAGGAAGGAGCTGTGATGGGCTCTAATAGATTTCCCAGGATGACTGAGGGTGAGGCTGGAGGGGTACATCATGAAACCTATTTTCCCACAGTGCAGACACAACCAGTGTCCAGCTTGATGTAGGACAGACCAGCTCTTCTAGATATTGATCCTCATCAAGCACACATGCTTACACTGCTTTTCTCATAAATTACATCAGCTTTCGTTTCACCTGTGAGACACAAAGTAAGCTTTCTTCCATCAAGCACATGGACAGGAACTAAAAATATATAGAAGAAATGTACACCACAGTCTACATATAATATAAGGCCAACATTGATCCATCTATGCAGAGCTCTGCTAGAGTAGTAGTGCTGCTAAAATATTTCTGCCTGTGCTTGTTCTCTAATAAATCTTTCATACGGAGATGAAAACTTTTCATGGAAAGTGTCTGCTTTCTTCGGGACATTTTTCACTGGAAAGCCAAAAAACCCACTGTTTTCACCCTGAATGTCAAATCCTCAGTTTTTGGCCAAAAACGTTAAAGCCTTACTCAAAATTTTGGTAGTAGAAACCTGATAAGTTTTCTGTGTATTGCTTTTTATCACAAAATGACAGGTTTTCTACAAAGAGTATTCTGATCGGGGTAGTATTAGGAACACTCCATAAAAGAAATGTCTGCATGTACGTAAATAATTATTTAGCAGACGTTGAAGCAATCAATAGATCTGTTCACCAGTTTTGTCAGTTCAGTGAAATTTGTTGTGCCCTGTAAATGGTCTCCTAAGAGCAGTACTTTATATGCCATGTTCAACAGATGTGGAAGCATTTGATGGACATCAGGCCTAAAAAATTTTTAAATAACCGACTAGAGAATCATCTAGATGCTCTACTTCACTTGTTTTATCAAGGATAATCCACCGCTGTGCAGCAAAGGGTACTGTTTGTGCACCAGGCCCTCATTTTTACTACCTAGTCCCTAATCCCAAAGCACTTTCCTGAGCTGCAACACCTGGCATATTGTCTGAGAAAGAACATATATCATGGAATAAAACATTGGAACATCAAACTGCCCCATTTAACAGACAGATTTTTCCACAGAGACAATATGTAAAAACAATGTAGACCTGTATAAGAGAGATCCATGTTAATTAACAGCCCTTGACAAAGAGCATCATTTTTCACATCCAGATTTGCAAAATGACAATTATCTTTTCTTGTGGCTTAGACTCCAAGCACATGCAGCCTCAGCCTATGGAAAAAAAAAACACCACTCTCCCATAGTGCCAGAGTCTGCAAGCTCTTCAGTGAACTGATTTTTTTTTCCCATTGTTTGTTATTTTTTATGAGGAGAACCAGAGGAAATAAGCAAATAATTTTAGAGAGACTGCCTGTTTACACCCAGTTGACTTTACGCTCACCTGCTCTGATCCTTCTTTGGCTCCCTGACGTCAGGACCACATTCACACACAGATGAAACCCAGACAGTGGTTAGCGGTGTGAGACCAGTCTCTAAACTTAGGCACCTAAATTAGCAGGTCTGAACGTGCTTGTATGAAATTAAATTTCCCAATACCATTTATCAAGTAGATAAGAATTTCTTATTTCTTTCCTCTGAGCACAGTATAGGCCAAGACTAAGGGAAACTTCTAGCCCTGTACCCAAAATTCATTC
This sequence comes from Ciconia boyciana, assembly GCF_034638445.1. Classification (NCBI taxonomy): domain Eukaryota; kingdom Metazoa; phylum Chordata; class Aves; order Ciconiiformes; family Ciconiidae; genus Ciconia; species Ciconia boyciana. Next base: position 57,838,413 of record NC_132935.1, read on the forward strand.
CTTACTCACCATCAACACACCAGAAACAAAACGATCGTGGTTCCAGGTTATTTAGGGTAGCAGAATATGTTTTGGTTAACAAGGATAAATTTGGCTGATGTCAAACAGTCAAGCAAGTGCCAAACAGCTGTAAAATATATACTATGAATTTCACTAAAAATTGCTAAATTCCACTTAAGTATTTTTATTTTATTTCACTATAAAGAAATTCACCACTGAAATAATTTCAGAAAAAAAAACAAAAACAAACAAACCAAAAAACTACTCAGGTCAGCAGTGAGATAAGAACTGACTTGAAAAATAAGTTATCTCAATGTAATAGACAAAAGAGAGTCACTGTCAATCAATATACAAAATAAGTGGATAGTAAAATAAGATAATTAGTGGTGGAATTTAAAATGCTCAAAAACATAATTACTCAGGTAGGAAGATGGAATGGATTCAGTGGTCTCTCATAAAGTTGTGTAGCATCCTTCCTGTCCTCAAGGATTAATTTAATAGCTAAGGTTAATACCATTTCTCAGAGACTTTTTTAGTATAAAAATCTAGTCGGTCTGAAGGTTATTAAATTCCTAATGACATACTTAAAACTACCCCTAAGGGTTTTATTTAAGAGATGTCTTAAGTAGGTCCCAGAATATTCAAGTCAAGAAATTGAATGAGGATGTGAACAAGCCACTGAGCAAAAGTTATCAGCAAACCAGTTTTGAATATCCTGACTGAAAATCACAGTGCTTCAAACAACAGAAGCTATGGTAAAGACAGAGGCAGAGACAGAGCCTGAACATTGCAATAGGGAGTGTCTCAAAGTTCCTTCTGCAATAAGTCAACAACACATCCCTTTGCAGTGTTGTTAGCAGCCCCTCAAATTCACAAGGAAAGGTGAATTTCTGATACATGAACAGAGATAACGGCCTATCCTTGCCTCTGCACTACCTGACGCTGTACAAAAATAAGAGGAGTACGGAGAGTAAGGGAGAAAACAGAGGAGGGAATTGCCCCAAGCACCAAACTCCCTGCCTACATGTGAATGTGTGCACATGAAACAGCTCTAACCATGACATCTAATTCTGGGGTATTAAAGAAATGGATACAATCATGACTTGGCACATAAATCCCATGGTTTGCAAGCCTTAGATGCCTTTTTAGAAGTCACCTGCTTCACTGAATTGGGGGCTATGTCATTAAAGAAGATACGCATAATAGTTACTTTATTCAGGAGTAAGCACAATTTTGAGGTCCTTGCTTCTGGTTTTAGAAAGGCTTTACCACACCGCCTGCTACTGACTCACGGACAAAACAAATGTGGCATTAATGTTAGCTGGAGACTGGCTAAGCGTACTCCTTTCCCCAGGAACTGCAAGTTTCTGTCCCTTCCTATGAGTTTGGAGAGAAATTATAGCAGCCTCTGTGTTTTCTTGATCTAGACCCAAGCCAGAGTACACAAAATTTCTTATGAAATGAAATGACAAAGAAATATCACCAGCATTGAAGCATTCCACAGACAAACAAAGTGAAGAAACTAGGAGATGGTACTGCGTGATACAGAGTCAGAGCCTCTACAAGTATAAATCAACAAAACTGTTTGGACCATAATGCCTTACCAAAAATTCCCCCATTTTGTTATCGTAAAGTGCATTTTTTTCCAGGCGTTTCTATTTCAACTCAATATTTATCATGTGCCTGATTCTGTACTAACTGAAGGCTATGGCAATGCTTTCACTGAACTTGAAAAAACATATTGAGCCTCTGAACGCTTCTTAGGAATCTTTTCAACCTTTTTCTGATTGTTCTTTGAGGTCAGGAAAAACAGCTAATAAAATAGATTTATAGATTTTTAAAAAAAAAACAATTTAAAATCCCTGAAGTTCCAGAAGAGAGCTTTAAAATGTCAGGACTATTTCTTCTATGGAAACCAACTCATGAGTCTTCTAAAGCAGTCAGTCTTCCCTACTTTCATACTTCAGGGCTATAAGAGTGATTAAATTCAAGGCGATACCAACAAGCTAACCTTCATCCCCATCATGTTACAATTTATCATCATGAAAGAGCACATGAAATTACAGACAGTTTTGAAATATAGGATGGGGGAGACTATTTATTGACTCCCCAGTAGCAGGGATATAGTAAAGAATGCATATAAATAAGAAAATTTCCAATGTTTCCTGATCAACTACCTACAAATACAAGCGTGTTTGGGTAAACTCCCAGGGTCATGTTTATGTTAGTGAATGTTGGCAGGTCTATATCACTACGTTTATCTGTGAGATGAATTGTTACTATGCTACAGTTTTTGACAACGTGGCTGCACTTGCTTGTTAGGAGCACTCCACAACAAATATCTGACTCATAGAGGCCAACTCCGGTGTTTATATTACTTTATTTGTATCAACCCAAATGTCAAAATAAGTATAATTTACTGAAACCAGACTCAGTCCCAAATTATACACCACAGAAGACACAGACACCAAATTCCCATAATGAAACACTTTCACGGTGCTTTTATAGCCTGAGGAAATTTTTACAATCAGGAAAAAAAAAAAAAAAAAAAAAGAAGAAGGTATTCACATAAAAATCTCTTCAAACCAGTTATTTTGCTTGTGGTAATTAGTAAACCAGAAAAGGAAGAAAGCGCTGTGACCCCACTGCCTTTCACCACAGACCACCACGTGTCTGTGGAAGGTTTTTGTAACCTGATGATCTGCCCCACAGCACACAAGAGGCTGTGAGATGAATTACCATTAAATGACTCTGCAATTATTACTGCAGTAATAATTACTTCAGCACCAGAGGCATCAAAGGCCAAGGCAAAATTGCAGAAGCTGTGCCCACCTAAAGGTAAGTGGTTTCTAGCAGGTAGCAACAGGGGAATACAAGATGTCCTAAGACCCTTTTCTTACCACTTTGCCACCCTTCTTCCATCGCAGCCCTACCAGCTCTCTCCCTCCCCAGGCTGCACCACAAACATCTTCTCAGATCAGGTACTGCATGGACAGTGGACCACAAAGCAACAGATGTGACCTGTTCTCCCCTCCTGAGAAGCGCTGCTCTTTTTTGGACAGCAGTGCTTCAAAAAAATACCCAGGCTTCCTAACTTAAAGCACTCTGCTCGAAGTTACTTGCCCAACCCACGTCACAATAAATACTTTTGTAATGAATGTTGCTGTGAAGGAGGCTCTGAGGGAATTTGTTGTTTTATTCAGCACTTCCTTTAAGTTTACCTTCCAAACAGAGGCAAATTGTTTCTTTTTTTCTAAGCAGAGAAGCTGTTAATATTAAAAACAAATCTGAATCTCCTACCGAGGCTAGTTTTTATTTTCTTTTTTTTTTTTTTTTTTTTTAAACAGGAGCATCTTGTGAACCAAGACAAACATGTGAGGCTTGGTTCGAGACCAGCAAAAACACATATTCTAAATATCAATGGACTGCAAGCAACCCTCACTTTTGCTACTGGTCTCAAAGTATTTGCACAGGACTTCAGCTTGATTCTATTATATTTTTTACCTAGAATAAGAGACTAAAACTGACCAAAAAAACCCCTCCCAATTAGAAGATCCACTGTAAAAAATGCAAAGTCACACAACCCAAGGAACAAAAAACAGCCCCTACAAGAGAAATTCAATGTACTTTCTGTATTCTCTTCTTACATGTGGCTGCACATTTGTGATTTTAAGTGGAAGAACTTTTCAGAGTGGGATGACTTTAGGGAAAAAACATGTATCTTGAAGAATTTGGAAAGAAAAAGAACGTGGATTATTCTCAGGAATTAGTTTATTAGGAAAAAAACCCACACAAACACATGGTAAGCGAAGTTCTGGTAGGAGAACCTCAAACGTATGCAATCTTCCTTTTAGACAAAGATTGATAGTTTGTTCAGCAAAGCATCTGCACACAATGAAACACTGTCTTAGTGGCTTCACTTCAGAAGGACCATCTGAAACCAGACTCCTTGATTCCCTGGCCGTGCTAAATTAGCTCATCTGCAGTCCTGCTGCGCAGTCAGGACAAGAACAATCTTTGTCAAAGAGCAAGCAGCGTTCTCCAAGCATGCAGCAAAGTTCTTCCTCACGTGCATCTTAACTGTTGGGGAGCTGTTCGTGTTTTCCCAATGTAACGGAACTAGTTTCTTCAAACTTTATTTACACAAATACCATATGTAATAATATGCCTATTGTTGTCTGTATTTATACAAGGGATATGGAAACTGAAGTGACAGGAAAATGTCTACGTATCTATCTACGTGACAACCACTTCTGGGTATCTTAAGGCACTACTGATGTACTGCAACCATGCAGGCGTGCCAAGAAAGATGGCTTGTGCCTTTCCTACAGGGGGTCTTGATGCAAACAACCTAAAAGCACAAACACACATCATCGATAAATATCCAGTTGGAATCATCTAAGCAACAAAAAGCATCCCTTCTAAGTGATTAATTTTATCATCTCATCAATTTCTAGTTAGTAAACTGTGGCAGAAAGTATATTGGCCTATGAGACCACACAGCACCTTATGCATTTTTGTAATAACTCTATTATAAATAATATTGAACTATAATAACTTAGAGGTTTTTTCAAATGTAAAATATATATGACAAACCCAGACAAAAACACAGGGCTAAGTGCAAGTATAATTGTCATGGTGGTGGTGATGGGTGCACTACACTCTAGAATGGTCTGATATATACGTCTTTTGGATAAGAGCATATGAAACAGCAACAGCAAAACAAAACACTATTAATGCCTGCTTAAGATGAGGAGCTGGAGATGATATAATAATGAGAACATTTCTACAAGTACAAAGCAATTGAATGTAGTGAGTAGGCAGGGGCTTCACAGCTAAGACAATAGATTGAGAGACCCTCTGCTCTCCCAGCTTTGCAGCGTGTGGTTTCTCCCTCGGCTCCTGTGTAACATGTGGCAAACTGCAGCCCCTCTCTGCCTTGGAGGGTGTCTGGCCTGCAAAGGACAGCACAGCGTAAAGAGATTTAAGCTAAATTTCAGAGAGGAGCAGTAAAAGTTGCAGCAGCAGAGAATGTAGCACAGTGCATTTTGCCTGGAGCCAGACTGGCTTCAGGAGCCAAGCTAACCGTTTAACTGCTTAACATACCTTTACACTTCAGTGCAGCTCAGTCCATACTAATTCATTGCTCTGATAGCATAATAATACAGCTTGCAAGACTTAAAATTATAAAAGACAATAGCCAAGATCTGAGAAAACTGAACGAGAGGTGAATTTTCTGCTGGCCAGTATCTGCATGCAACTCAAATTTTTTTTCAGATGCCAGTATCTGCATCTGAAAAAAGAAAAAAAGTTAATAAACTCTGGTTTCCACTTAAAAGCAAATACTTCTATTATGGACTAAACTTCGTACTGAAAGCTTCTGTTTATCACTTTCTCTCTGATTACACTGAAGCAGACTGCTAGCTGTAAACAGAAAGCAAAAAATCTAAACTAAATGCAAAGAGTCACATAACTTTCTCACAGCTAATGTGAAAAATAACATTTAGCACATCTATTCTAAACCAAAGCACTTTTAAGAAGATTTTGTTCTGTGTTATAAACTTACATAATGGGAGGTGTTAAGTGGCATATGATCAGCTTTATATTTACATATCTCTTTGTCATCACAGCCCATCATGGTTGTGAACTGGACTTGCTCTAGTAACAGTAATGGACCAATTCAGTCAGAACATGCTGGTTTTTACAGCACTGCCCATAAACTGAGGATTCTCCAATTTTATTGTAGAAACAATTCATCTCTACATTATTAATTTATGTATAAATTATATTGTTATGTTTATACATAATCCTAAAATCCATAATTTTTGGCATTTTAATTTTTTTTTCTGAAGGAATTTCTTAAAATGTTCCACTTGCCCATTTTGTGTTTTGAATTTGCTAAGGAAAGGTACTGTGCTCAAGAATATGCTACTAGTAATTATGTAAATACACATACAGCACCAACTTTCTGGGTAAAAAAAAAAAAGAAACCTTCAACACCATCCCCCAAATGTTCATTATCACTTTTCTTTGCTATTTCTTCAAAGTGTTTCATACCGTAAACCTCTTCAGCCCAATTTCCCTGTTGGAAGATATACACTTAACACAGCAAGGCCACCCCACTAGAGAACTAATACTTGTATACCACGTACGTTATCAAAGCCAGGCTATACTCAAACCTATTGCATCACAGTATCTTCATCCTAAAAGTCAAAGTAGTGCACAGATCCGTCTGGAATAACAGTCCTCTTTCCCCGGCCTGGAGTTCCCCTTGCTGTGTGCCAGAAGCCAGTGACCCCAAAGGAGCACTGCAGTTTATTTCCTGTCCTTCGTCCTCACGGAGAGGAGGATGAAAAAGGGACAGCCCTGAAACCCTGCAACTACACACCACTCACAACTGCAGCTAGGGAGGAGAAGACACAACAGTGCCACCTTGCAGAAGTAGCTTCTGTATGAACCTTCTGATCTTCCCAAACTGCTACTGCTGAAGGAAAAAGCTGTATCAAAAAAAAAGCCAACAACAAACAAACTAAACCTCAATAGCAGATGATTTTTTTAAAAAAGGTTTCTCTTCAAAAGCTGATTTTCCCCACTCTTCCCAACACTTCAATATGCATTAGGACCAGTCAATTGAAGCCAAAAGGGACACTATGCCCCATTCAAACAAAACTGGTTTAGTGTTAGCAGCATCCAACATAAACTTTGTGACTTCGCACAACATTCTTCTACAAAATAAACTCGAGCCACTTGCCAGCAATAAACTATATATTGATGTGGTATTAACAGAAACTTGGAGGCTTCAGCTGGGAGACAAACTATCAACCGACCGCTAATTGGTTTTTATGACGTGACTCATGGTTTAGTAATTTCCCAGAATTTAATCACAGGGCACCCAGAAAGATCAATTAAAGAACAGGCTCAGAATTTGTTAGAGCCCTGTGTGAGACAGGGGAAGGCAATGACCTCAGCAGCTTTGCCACAGAATTTTATGAATGAACAAAGAAAGGATTTAAAAGGTAAGTTAAACTAATCTTGAGTTTCCTTGCAGACCCTTTCATTGTTTTTCCAAAGGAGTGAGTTTTTAAAATGAAGTAAAAATTGAAGGATTGTGTGTTGTAGCTACTGTTTATATTACAACTTCATTTACACGTGAATGTTATGTGTGTGACTTGAATTGCTCCATTATTTTTGGCTATATCTTCTTTTATATCTCTCTCAATAAAAAGGGGGAAAAAAATCAGAGTAGGAGTAAATTCCTTTGGATTTTTGTACAAGCATCACATCATATTATCAGAATGAATAGTACAGAATTCCCTTTTAAAAAAAAATATTATTAAAATGGTCCTAACAACTTTTAGTACAAAGAAAGATTAAAATGTTATTTTGGCAATAAAATCCCATGATTTCCCTTGTCTCTATTAATTTTCAAGCTTTTCCCCCCCCACCTTAACAGAATGAAATCTGGAAGTGTTATCCTCCTTCCTGCTTTCCACTGTGGATTTTTTTCAAAAACTGAATGAAAATCACAATAAAGTGTTGAAAATTTTTTTTCTCAGTCCTGAAAAGGTTTTACACAAACTTACCTAATCTGATCAGTTTTACTCATTAATGTTGTTGTTCTGTGCAAATGTATAGACTATAATCCAGACAAGTACTGTACAGCTGTGATGAAAACCTCATTCCTTGCCTTTCTGGTTTTTGTTCTGCAAAAAGCTCTTATTCACTGAGAGCTCTAAGAAGAGGAGATTTAACTTATTTTCCTGACCCTGTTAAGTGAAACAAGATTATACTGAAATGGTCTGGAAAAGTGAGAATTTCTGAAGATCTACTAAGCCCTGTTATGATTATTTCAAATATTATTTAAATAAGAAAACCACTAAATGTATCACTTTGGCTTTCCTCACAATAACAATCAGCACCAAACTGAGTCATGCATGTGACATGCTAGAACAAGGGGAAAAAAAGAATAAAAGAAGCAGCTTTGTGGGCATACATGCTCTCTAAAAAAGGACAGGAACATTCAAGTTGGTGTTTTGCACCTAAATGAAAATGCTTCTTAATTTCTTCAAACAAAAATTTATCTATTGAATAGGCACATATTCAGACTTACTGTCTTTGTACTGACTTTTATAACGATGATGAACACTTCATGAGGAAAGGTAGAAAGCTAGGGTATGGGAAAGTGGATTGGGAAGAGACTACGTATCTACGTAGCTGCTGCTACTATTTCACATGATTCACAAGCCCATTACGTGACACTGTCATACAACTGAACACGAGCAAACCTTCAGCATCTTGAAATTCTTATACTTCCATGGACGAGTGCAGTGACTACTTGGATGCTAGGAAGGCATTGGGTACCGAAGCAGCTCCATTTCTGCAAGAATAATCAAATATTTAGGGAGAGGGATTTGGAGAAAAGGAAGGATAGCAAAAAGGCACTGTTAGCCAAGTGCACTTGGGATACAGGAGAACCAGATTCAGGTCTCTGCTCTGAATTAGAACAGGATATTAACAAATCTGCTTGCCTCGGGCGGGGGATGCATTTTAAGGTTCCCCGCTTCATCCGGCGGCAGAACAGAAACATTTGAGTAATGAGAAACTGCACACCTAGCTCTGCATCTGCACCAACAGCTTCATTTTCAAGAGTTCATAGCTCCCTCTAAATCATATCAAGACCAGAGTTTAAATGTTAATTATGGAGCATGCGCATATTAATTTTTTGCTTCCTTCTCTCCGTAAGTAATGGGAATGCTTTTAAATGCCTTTTGTTTGGTTTCTTATGGGCTTACTTGGTTTCTTAATATATTACAGGGCACTTCCTGCGCTGCTTACAGAAGCAAATTTCCCACTGCTAGTGGGAGTTTTCCCTAAGTAAGGTCAGCAGATTTGGTCCCAAGGGAGTGAACTGATCTTTGGGCTTAGCTACCCTGAAAATCTAGCAGAAAGCAAAACAGATATCATTCTTGTTTAAAATTTGCTACTATATTGTATCCTTCTCATCCAACACAAACAACTAGGAAACGTTTTGCTGCAATAATCCTTTCAATTAAGGCTCCCATTACAGTGAAACAGCTGCTCACTACAATACATCTTTGTCATGGAACTATTTATTTCCCAGAAAACATTTCTTTAGTTGTTAAGACAGAGGCAATAAACCAGATCCACGGAAGTAGCAGAAATCAAAGCTGCAAGCAAAATCTGACTGGCTAAACATCCTTGCACTGAAAAAGGGGTGCTTTCTATGAGGGCAAAATTTATTCTTCTGAGTTGACAAAAAAGTCCACTCAATTTAAAGCACGTCTGGTGTCTCACTCGCAACATAATGTCAATGAGCTACAACTGAAATAGCAGCATAAGCCCTCACACATACATCATTAGAAAGAAAAAAGAAAACACTCCAAAAACTTCTGTCCTCCTGCTGATCAGTGGTGTTTGCGTGAGCCCTTAAAAGCCTTTTGGAATACACACATGATAAATATTTGATGGATAACCTCTTGCCTAATGACAGAGTCAGGTGCTGCTCTTGGCATGGAAAGACAAATGAATCAGCATCTTGTTACTGCCTCCCGTTCCACACATACATGCTCACACCCCTCTGGCCCTGAGCAGCCCGATGAATGCTATTTAGCTATTTTACTAACAAGTCCAACTCACATTAACTGTCACTGGAATATAAACAGTAGTGGCAAAAACCATTATCATGAATAATTTAATCCAAGCTTTGTGAGTGCTTGAAAATGAGCAGTTTTCTTGCTGTAAACTCAGTCCCTGTGATTTCAACTCCAGGCAGCTTGCCTACGTTGCAGACAATGGAAATAAGAGGAGAAGGGGACATTCCTTTTCCACCTACATGTTCCCAATGATTTGAAAACCTTCCTTGCCAACTGCGCCTCTGATAGTGACCTGCAGTTAGTACTGCAGAAACCAAAGAAATTAAGAGAAGCACCTTCAGGTCAAAAGCTGGACAGATGATAAGGTGCCTTAGAGGAGCGAGACAATAATAACCAAGACCAGCTCTGTATTCCTGTTTTCAGGCATGAGGTCCAAATCCAGCACTCACTCCTTGCCCATAACGGCCAGACAGGTCCTCAGGCTGAGTGGGGTACCAGATCTATACAACCTACACAGATATTTGTCTAGATACAGTTGAAGATGCCAGGGCATGTACCACTGAAGTACTAAATGATTTCTCAGAACAATCAGAAGTACAACCAGTAAACAGTCAAGAATTTGCTACCTAGTTCTCCGTTTACTCTCAAAAGCTTTGTAAAAAAGCAGTTCATAAATAGTATCTATGTGTCGTGCCCTCCTGGCTTTTGGTTCATCCACTTAGCACCAAGGGATAATTTGAGGGTAGTTCGGTACTCATGAAAGGAACAGAGCAGTGGGAGCACAAATCACTGCACTATGTGACCAAGAAACAAACATGTTAAAACACAAAACTAACAAGGAGAAAGGAAGGCAGACCACTTCAAGAGAAGAAAAGAAAAAGACAAGACGTATTGGGTTTGAGTGGCAAGGTTTTGGGGTGGCTTCTGAGAGAAGCTGCTAGAAGCTTCCCCTATGTCCGACAGAGCCAATGCCAGCCGGCTCCAAGATGGACCCAGCGCTGGCCAAGGCCGAGCCCACCAGCGATGGTGGTAGCACCTCTGGGATCACGTATTTAAGAAGGGGAAAAAAGCTGCTGTGCAACAGCAGCCAGAGAGAGGAGTGAGAATATGTGAGAGAAACAACTCTGCAGACACCAAGGTCAGTGAAGAAGGAGGGGTGGAGGTGCTCTGGGCGCCGGAGCAGAGATTCCCCTGCAGCCCACGGTGAAGACCACGGTGAGGCAGGCTGTGCCCCTGCAGCCCATGGGGTTAATGGTGGAGCAGATCTCCACCTGCAGCCTGTGCAGGACCCCACGCCAGAGCGGGTGGATGCCCAAAGGAGGCTGTGACCCTGTGGGAAGCCCATGCTGGAGCAGGCTTCTGGCAGGACCTGTGGACCCTATGAGGAGAGGAGCCCATGCTGGAGCAGGTTTGCTGGCAGGACTTGTGACCCCACGGGGGACTCACGCTGGAACAGTCTGTTCCTGAAGGACTGCACCCTGTGGAAGGGACCCACGCTGGAGCAGTTCGTGAAGAACTGCAGCCCCTGGGAAGGACTCACCTTGGAGAAGTTTGTGGAGGACTGTCTCCCGTGGGAGGGACCCCACACTGGAGCAGGGGAAGAGTGTGAGGCGTCCTCCCCTGAGGAGGAAGGAGCGGCAGAGACAACGTGTGATGAACTGACCGCAACCCCCATTCCCCGTCCCCCTGCCCTGCTGGGGGGGGAGGGGAGGAGGTAGAGAATTCGGGAGTGAAGGTGAGCCCAGGAAGAAGGGAGGGGTGAGGGAAGGTGTTTTAAGATTTGATTTTATTTTCTCATTATCCTACTCTGATTTGATTGGCAATAAATTAAACTAATTTCCCCAAGTCGAGTCTGTTTTGCCCGTGACGGTAGCTAATGAGTGATCTCTCCCTGTCCTCATCTCGACCCACGAGCCTTTCATTGCATTCTCTCTCCCCTGTCCAGCTGAGGAGGGGAGTGACAGAGCAGCTTTGGTGGGCACCTGGCGTCCAGCCAGGGTCACCCACCACAAAAGGTCACAATACTCTTACAGTGGAGATTGTCTTTGAGGATCACTATGACATGAAAGTACAGTGTTGATCTACAAAGAAGTAACACCACTCTAGATCTCTTCCTGAGGCTTTCAAAATTCCTGGGGATTCAGACCCTGGATTCAAATCCATTATAGGCACAGGATCATCCACAAGAAGTCAGGCTCAGCTCTGAAGTCTGATAAAAGAAGTTTTGACATCTACCAGTTACTGTGCTCTAGAGCCAGGATTATTTTCTGTCATAATACTCTCCTGCCAAAAGATGTACACACTCTTCCATGTGTGAGGAAGAAATACAGAATGAAAAAAAAAAAAATCCATGCTCAGCACTCAATTTGAGGGACACAGTAGGTCCCTTTCTTGCTGATCAAAACCTATTTGGTAGGATGAGAGGTAGGATGAGAAGGGTAGGATGAGAAGGGAAAACACAGATGAAAAATAAATTATGTATGAATTTTAAAGAAATTATGTTTACTTTCTGCCCTTGTCTCGCTCTAACTCATGGCAGAAATTTCTCCTTAGGCCTTAGTAGTGTTAGTTGGGCGGACGGCTAGCGTATAGCAAACTCTCTTAATTTACCATGTTTTTTCTAGATTGGATTCCCATTTCTGCTCTTTCACCTTCCAAATATAAATATAAAGTTTTATTTTGCACATACTTCCTTGAAAGGAAGAAAATTGACTAATTTTCAATGATTGTAACAAAGAAGAACACAAAAGTCTAGAAAAGTAACCTTCACAAGGTGTATGAAGTAAAATTAATATTATTTAGGTGTTGCATGTAGTTTAATGAATTGGAAAAAAAAAAAGAATGTTTTCAGAGTTATTGCCAAGAACAAAAATTTCTGAGAGGTCTTACCTGTGCCTCTGAATTACTTCTCCATCAAATAAATTTGCATTAACCTATACCTTGGGGTGAAAAGGAAGCTTTTTTTTGGCTCTAGGTCTTTATTGACTGCTAGAGTTAAATTAAACAAAGTTAATTAAACAATGACATACTCAGTCTGAAGCTGACTATCACCAGGGCAGGGGATAGGTTTGGGATTAACTTGAAACATTAAAATAAATAAAGAAATCACTTCCAGATCAACCTAAACTGATTTTTTTTTTCCTGAAACAAAAGGTATTCAATATCTAAGGAGAAACATTGCTTTAAAATAAATTAAATAATACAAAACCTAATGCAGCTATAAATGTGCTCAGTTTTACAATGAAAACAGTTTGCGGAATTTAAACTCATGATAGTGTCAACTCCCTTTAAAATTACTTGTTTTCCATTTAATTTAGTATTTCCACCACCATCCCCAAAAAATCACACCAGTCTAATTGCAAGCACCTTATTTCAAAGCCCCTGAAGAATTCTTGCCCTCTGTACCAAGAGCCCTCTGGACCCTCTTTTCATTTAAATCTTTCCAAAGACCCACGGTCATTGATAACCACACAAAAAAGCCCACATCAGTTATTTATTTGCAAGTTAAAATAAATTTCTAGTTATCTTCTCCTCCTGGTTTCTGCATTTGTTTCCCCAACTCTGTTGGCTTTGCTTTGTCTGCAAGGCTCAATCAACATGCTTCTGAGTTTCTGCCATACCCGTCCAAAAACATTGCCAGCACTCATATAAAAAATGATAATGAAAATGGGTGACACATCATCTAATCAACCGCTTAATGGGTGTCCCTGCTTACAATTTCTTCTGTGGAAGCCAAAAAGTAAAACAGCCCAGGAACTGGCGTCTACCCTCTCAGAGTGGAGTATCCTGTTTGGGAACAGCATTACAAAGCAGTGAGAAAGGCACAGGTATTATTTATCATACGCAACAACATAAGACAGAGACAAGATTTCTGTACCCAACGCTGTCAGTGCAATGCTTCTTGTGAGTACACTGTCACTTAGTTGGAGAGATTTTTAATTCATTTCTCAAGAAAATGTTTTGATAATAAATAGTGAGAAAGCACACAGTATTGTTAACAGAAATGTTTTCTGGCTTGTAAGATGCAAGAGGGTTTCTGAGGTTGGTTAATGTAAAGGTATCGCTTAATTTTCATTCACCCATTGCTAAAACTTCCATGAATAAGTACTTCAGGATTTGGACCACTGATTATAAATAACACGCTCCATTGTTCCCTCCCAAGAGAATACTTATAATGTTGGAAGTGGAGAAACCTAGCCGAGATGCAGTATTTTGAGCCACAGGATATTTATGTAGCAGCCTGGCATGTCTCCATAGGAAAACACATGCCCAATCCAGTAGAAATCCCATTTTTAATTGCTGAAAAGCATTTTCTGAGTTATAAATAAATCTTCATACTAATGCTTTGGGCTTGTACAAAGAAACTCAGTAGTTCCAAAGACATTTTAAAGAGTCTCCAACCCCCTTTAATTCAGCATCTCTGTTATTGCCTGGAGTACTTTCTATTGAGCACTTAAGGATAACAGGTAATAAGTACTTTTCAAAAAAAGGAAAAAATCACGTTTGTGGTTACACAGGTAAAATGTGGATGAAACCCTTCTCAAAAGCATATAAACATATAGTAAATCTAAAGAGAAGAAGGTCAAAACTCAAGTTGTACCACCCAAAACCATGAAGATTTTTCATTGAAATATGTTCTATGTTTTAAACATGTTTTAAAACATATCCCTTCCCAGTGTAGCCAATTCATAGATTTTAATTTATAACAAGATTAGAACATGACTAGGTCTGTAGCCTGTCAATGTCCATTGTGGCACACATGACAGAAAACTGTTTTGAAGAACAAAACTGCAGCGCACAACTTGTCAATATTATTGCAAAATCCAGTAAACAGGTACAGCTTTTACCCTTTGCAGGGGTGAATAGGATTTCAATCATACACCTCAGATGCACAAAATGGGTACCTCTATTTTGGCTGCACTTTCAGATGCTGAAACCAGGTGGGTTGTTATCCCCTATTTGGAGCAGTCCAACTACAGTGCCCCAAAAATAATATACTAATAGAAGGTGATGTAATTGTTACGAGATCGAACTAAAAACAGTCATGAACTCCAACTGTTTGAACTAAAAATGTCTCCTTAGACTGAAGCAGTAACAGACTTGTAAGCCTTAAGATGCACATTCAACTGAATTTCTGTTCAAAGCAGGCAACAGAAACCACGCGAGCAAGTCTTTTCAAAATCAGAGTCTATATTCCCAACCTACAAACTCATTTTTATGCATATAATTTAAGAAAACCAGAATGCTTGAAAGCATCCAAATTAGCTACAATATTTGTGTTTTCCATCAAATCTATTAATAATGCTACTGTGAAAATTATCAGAACTGGCTTAAAAGGAAAAGACCAAAAGGTTTAAGGATCTTTTTCACATTTTTGATACAAAGAAAGGCATGTAAGGTTGCAAACATCACTATTGCATAGTAGCAGACATGAAAGACTACTCCAATGTATCTATTAGCAAATACATTAGGAGGTTATAGTCTTCAAATGTTTCATGCTTTGTGGATGGTCCTGTATTACAGTTTTAAGTATGACACTTGGCATCAGTAGGATATGGTTTTAACACGAGTAATGAAGGAGAGGAGTTTTGTTAAACCTTTTTTTAAATGTATAGCTTGAAATCAGTGGGGTTTGGTTTTGTTTGGGGTTTTTTTAAAGTTCTTTTCAAGTGATTTCTGCATATATAGTTTGGGCAGCAGTTAATTCGCAAGCAATGTTCAGAAAATCTTGAAAAGCTAAAGACTGAAGCTGTTTCAGAGCAGAACATCCACTAATGTAGGAAGTACTTTTTTTTTTTTTACTACAAACGACTCAACCATGAAGATTTCAGTGCAAGAATTTACAATTAGGAGGTTAACAATCTGTTTTCTGTTTCATGAGTATCACATGACAATATTCTCTTAAGCTCCTTATTTTGTTCAGAAGTCTTAATACCATGCATTGTAGATGAGGTATAAAATTAAGCATCTAATTTAAGATTTTTCGACTCACTGGAGGCTCACATGGCCAACTCAGAGCACCATCATGAGGACCCTATTTCTGTTCACTGAATATATGACCCAAATCATAACTTGAGCATTTAAGTTAGATGTCTAAAGTCAGACGTCTAAAGTTAGACAGTATGAAACTCCAGCAAACTAGTGCAGCTGAGCATAAAAAGACTGCTAATAATACAGATGCATTATAGAACTGATGCATACACATAGGGCCATTGTTCACATAGGGAAATCAAAATAACATTTATATAAAAATTGTTGCCATATTCATTTGGATCAATACTCCCCTGAAACCTCTTCAGCTATATTTGGTGATCCAAATTTGTCACTGCAACCCTTCTGCATCTTGCTATTCTGTGCAGATTATTCCAAATCACAAGCCCTTTCACATCTGCAAAACAAACTCCACTGTTCCATTTCTTTATTTTGAGTATTGCTGAAACCATGGTAATGTTCAATTAACAATTATTATGATTTGGATATTGTTCATCCATTTATCAATCTATGCATTTTAAAAACATATTTTTTACTGATCTGACTGCTATGCCAAATTAGTTTTTTCAATACAGAAGAGATCTAAGTTTTGTCATGGTAAGCAGTACCTTAATTCAGAAGTAATCCCATTCTTTTTGCCATTAACATAAGCAGAGTCAGCAAAATCCAGTCCATACATGAAGTTAACTGATTTCCACCCACCCCCCCTTTTTTTTTTAATTTACATTGTGACTGGCTACAGGGTCTTATTAATCACAAATTATGAAATGAAATAAAGGAAAGTTAACAAAACTAACTAAATGCAACCTCACCTCTCTTACAGAAAAAAACCCACATAAACCATTTATTTAGTACTGCCAACAAAGCATGACATGGGCCAATAGCTCATTTATTTCTATCACAACAGCATGTACAAGCCTTTGTTAAGGACAAGGACATCATCACAGTAGACTTGAGACGCAAAGAAAAAAGATCACTAATATAATAATCTCACAATCAAAGAAGTTAGAAACTAGGCTATTGCACAGTTTACTGCCTATTTGTCATCTCCAGACAACAAGGTAACCAATCAGTTGCTGATTTTAGAGATAATTCATACAGAAAATCACTGCTGAAATCATATGGCTTTACAATACATGCAAAGAGGTGTCTGCCACAAAAGCAGTTCCCATCAGCAACCCCTGAAAAATTGGGCTAGGCAAGTTTTAAATTACTCCTGTAGACAAGAAATGTTATTTACAATTAAACTTTTTTTCATAGTTGTTTCATGCAGAGTAGTACATTTTGCTGTTTAATCAGCTTTGTAATCACTGATTTCAAGGATTATAAATAGTAGACAGAGCTGAACAAGAGAGATAACCAAATACATTTTCAGCTGCACATAAATGCTCATGAATGTATTTTCCCTTATTCAGGCAGCTTCATGGACAATTAAGTAGTATGTCTGCAAACAACACATTCAGCTAAATTTTAAATAACTCAGCGTTTCAGCTCTAACTGAAGGAGATGTCTCCTGTACTTTAGAAGAGGTTGGTATTTTCACCTGGCAGGTAGTATCTTAAAACAAAAATATTGAACATATGCAGAGACAGGACACTGTGCCCTATCTCCATGATTAAGGATTAATATTACTTTATCTTAGTAATTACATTTTTAAAGAAGATTAAAATATTTAAGGGGAAAAAAAAAAGAAAAAACTTTACTCATTAAGCCTTAAACACCATCTGAACTATTTCAGCGAGTATAGTATTTTTTCCCCAGTGTTGCTAACCTTTTATGTTTCTGTCAAATTAAAATTAATCTAGACTGACATTGTCCATTCCAGAGTAATTTCTAATTCTGTAGCTTGGAAACACCCTAAACTTGGTGGAGAGAAGTTGTGTAAGTTCAATACCTGGAAAGTGCAAGGTGATAAACTGGGAAAATAGATGGAAGTGCAAGATGGAGGAATGTTGGTCAGAGATTGTGACTGGGGAGTTGAGTGAGCCAGGAAGAGACAAGGAAATAAAAGCTTAGTGGAAGGACACTAGAAAGCTCAAAAGAATAAAAAGACTTAATCAAAGGAAGCAAAGGTTTCAGGAAAAAATGACGACTTGAACAAAACAGAAATAGAAGACTTAAAAATATTATTTAAGTGACAGAAATTAAAGGAAGAAAAAAGACAAGACAAGTAAAATATATAGCCACGTAGTGGGTTTTGTTGTTTGGGGTTTTTTTTAATAAAGTTTGCTTTATTTAACTTTTGACTCTTTGATTTACTGGTGGTTTGGCTGGTTTTAGCTAAAATAGTTATAGATTTCCCCTTCCTTTTCTATCCTCTGGACATGAAAAAAAATCCCTCAAAACCTTCTAGAAAGATACACCTACACACATATGTGCACAATTTAAAAAGGTGACAGGGATAGTGGGACAAAATAGTTACACTCAGAAATATTGAATTTATATAAGAAATTAATTCTCATGAACATACCATAATATGAAATTCAGAAGTGTATTGCGGTATGACACACAATATGGGGAAACTATTCAAAGTCCTAAGAAAGCATTTTCCTCTGAAGAAAGATTGCTGCCATCAGTGATGCAAACTAGATTATTTAGTGTCTATCAAATCACACAGGAATTAGTTTTAATTAAATAGACTTTTTTAGACTCTAAAAGGAGAGAATTAGGATGCCTCTCCACTGTCGCTCTTGGCATCTAGAAAACGGCTCTGTTTATCCTGTCAATCACTTCTCCTGGCACAGAAGGGGCAGCAAAATACACAAAACCAACAGAGTAATTGCATATTATCTGGGAAGCTGCACCCAAATTCTCCAATGAGTGCCCTCCTCTCAACTGCCACCTTCAGGACTTTTAAGAGAAACTTTAACTCACAGCTGGGCATTTACTGATGTTCCGTTCTCACACCACCCTGGTAGTTTTCCCCTGTAAAAATGACTGACAGCCTTACCTAGAGTGGGATTTCCTACCTTTTATGCTTACTTTATTTATTTTTCAGCTGGCTCCTTACACAGTCAACATAAACTAAGCCCACCCAATTGGTATGGGCCCCTGCCAAGAGACAAGGTGTTAGTTTCTTAGATTGACTGGTAGAAACTGGGTGAAAAATGGTGTGGGGAAGTGAAGAGCATGGAGAGACATGATATAAATGTAGGAATTAAGGCATGAAATACAAATGATAATCAGACCTTTTCCACTTCGGTACTGTAATACTTCGTGAAGATGGCTTCTTCACCAAGGGGTGAGAGATTTGAACTCTATTGCTAACAGACCAGATCTCAAAAGCATCCTAATACTCACCTGAGGCCTTGCCTTGCTTCGTAGCTCTGTCAAGATACTTCAATTGCAATTCACAAAGACTCCAAGTTTGGTATAATTCAAATCTATCCCACTCTAAGCAATTTTTGGAAATCTGACTTTGATCTATTTATAACTCATATCCCATTTATGAATAACATTTAGCAATAATACTACCCTTGTGCAATCCTTTGCACTTCTTTTCCTATAGCTTAGGTGTCAAGACTGTGTAGCACCATGGGTATCTCTGTCAATTGATACTACTATAATCACACCAAATAATTATAAAGTAAAACCAAAAAAGAATGCAAAATGGATTAATTCAATGCAGATTCTCTTTTAAATTAATCTAGCCTGTGAAATGAACTGTGGCAGGATATAATTTTGGTAAGTCCTTCAAAGATTTTAAAAAAGGATCGGCATCTATCCTAGCTAAAATAAAAGCAAAACAGTGAGTCATCATAATTAGGATAGGTCAGGATACGCTTTCCATAGCACAAATGTAACTCTGCCTTGCTTCTCCCTGCTGGAACCTGGAGGAGAAAGTGCTCTTCCTTATACAGCTTCCCCTATACACAGACTGGGTGAAAATCTGCATCAACAGAAACCATATGCACAAGCAGATGAAACCAGAAGGTATTCTTTAGTTTTGTCTCCTTCCCCCCTCAAACTAATGGTTAATGGAAAACATTAGTAAAAACTGGTACTAAGCAAAAGTTGTACTTCCACTTGTAAAAACTGATTGGTGCTGTCACTACGTGCCATGCAGTAATGAATAGTTCATCAGACAATTCTGAAACTCCTGCTTCCTCTCTTCATCTTCTCAGTAAAGAGAAAAAAGGATGACAGCTTGAGGGGTCACTCTAAACCAGAATGTGAGACTCTCCAAGAACTCGTCTCAGAAAATTCAAGAAAAGTTTCATACATGTCTTTTCTCAGGGGAAGTGGACCAATGGCCATAACTATAGGCAGGACACAGAAATGGATGTTTAGAAGGGGACCCGTCTACAAACCATTTGAAAATATGTCATTCTTCAGCTAACACACTGAAAACTACATGCTTGGTGTCAACCTGTTGCTCAGTCAAATCACAGTGAGCTCTTCAAGTAAGAAAGAGTATCAGTTTCTGTTGACCAGTGTTTAGAAGACAGACATGGGATTGAAGAAGAACCTGGAATATCTACAAGATCTTCTAAGGAAACAGGAAAACATGTGAATTGCGGGGTAAATCCAAACTGCTAAGAAACTACCCTGGCAGAACAATGTCAAGATGAAGGTTGCCCAGGAAACCACAAAAAGTGCCAAAATCTTTGGGTAAGAACTTCCTAGAGGCCTTGTAAACTCAGATGTCACTGTACTCAGAGCCTAGATTTTCCAATTTTTTTCTTTAGGAAACTATGTTGATTAAAATGGTCTGAATTTCCATCAGCCATGACAATGGATTTGTGAGTAGAAGAATTATGCCAAAGTCTGTATCAGATAAGGCAGTATAACTTCAGGACCTCTCTAAATGCCTCCTTTTTGTTAGTGGTGCCATGGAACCAGCTTACTTTCTAAAGGATATTCTTCACATTATTTCCATCGGAAAAGATGAGAGATGAGTCTGTTTGACTTTAGCATTGCATGATACTATTTTTTGTACTGGCCTGAAGGAGAATCAGGTAAGCAGGAACAAGAATGATTGAAGGAGCATTAGCGCTTTGAAATGCAGTCATCGGCACTCTCATCCAACAGGCTAGTAGGGGACAAAGCACACCAGTAGATAATAATCTGTGATTGCATCCTCACTGCAAATTCCACCAACAGATCACAAACCATTAAGTTTTGATATTGTTATACAGCCATTGCTGTTGACTCCCAAGAAGCCACTCCTTTACACAGACAACAGGCCTCTTACATACAGCAAGAATGTAATACTTCTGAAATAGTTTCTGTCTTTATAGGTCTGCATAATTGTTTTCATATTTTAAATTGTACAAGTTCAATTGGTATGTGATACATAAATGCTTGAATGCCTGATGTAGATAGTTATCTGTCATCTCTACCAGTAAGCCTTTTTATTTATTTTTACTAAGGCAGTTGTATAAAGTCACGATAACAGTGATGTTTAAATAAGTGCCTAAAATACAGTTGGATGAAAAATCTGAGACCACATTTAATTCTCAAAAGTAACTACAAATCCAGACCCGGGGCACAGTCTATGATAGCATGGCTTGGGGGGGGGGGAGGTTCTGAAAGCTAATTTTTCACCCAGACTATGTCAGTATTCCAGGTGAAATAATGCCATAAAGGATCTCCCAGTACCCCTGTCAGACACCCCTGCTGCACCTTGGGGCAAGAACGGTATCATGGTTGGAAGTCCTTCAGCACCAAAGCCAGCATATAGTGAAACTACAGTGTCAGGGAATTTACAGTATGTATTACAAGTTAGCTCACTTAATGAGGGGAAAATGCTCAGGACTTCACCTTCTACTACACAAAGGATTTGCACATACTGTGTCCACCACTCATTCTGAAGAATGAAGCAACGAACATCTTACCTTGCATCGTTGTTTTTGTGGGTTCTGAAAACAGAGGAATGAGCAGGAGGTAGATGAGGTAGACAAAGGAGAGCCCATTGTAACGGAAAGCACAGGCTGTGATGAGAGAAAAGAAAAAGAACATATTGTTTAATCAGCCTGGGATAATCAAATTCAATAGCACAAAGCATTTCCTATTTGAGTTTACTATTTACCTTACCAACTTTTCACCACTTATTTAAACCATTTCTACACAAGTATTCAAGTTTATGCTTAAAATAAATAATAAAATTAAATACAGTTCTGAAGTATTTTCACAGTAATATATATTTTAAGTTTAGCCAAAAGATGCATCCAAGCTACAAAGACTTTGTCCACAATGATGGCCAAGTTAGTTGTTATCTAAACTTTTTACTTTCCTCATACATAAACTCATTAAACCATTCCCCACAAAAATATGAAGGGATGCATAAATCAATATTTATGGGCTCTCTTTAAGAAGCTACATACAAGTTCATTATATTACAGTTAAGGATTATCAGTAAATAATGAAGAAAAATGATGAAGTATATTCAGATTCCAAATTACAGCATGGCTAAAATCACCAGTTATCCTTAAAATAGCGGT
Source organism: Ciconia boyciana (assembly GCF_034638445.1). Lineage (NCBI taxonomy): Eukaryota > Metazoa > Chordata > Aves > Ciconiiformes > Ciconiidae > Ciconia > Ciconia boyciana. The sequence goes on from NC_132935.1 coordinate 57,860,461, forward strand.
GTCTTTAAATCATTACAGGGGTCTTTGAATTTTACTGTCACCCATTTGTTTGCTCTTACAAAGTTCTTCCAGCGAGAAGTTGTGAACTACAAATGAAAAAGGGCTTCACAGCAACTTGCAACTGCTGTTATACAAGTTTTTCCAAAGAATGGAACTGCTCCGCTAACTTTGTCTAATATTTCCTTTTCTATTTTAAAAATTTAGTGTAAATGTATTTTCCTGAAAGTATCCAAGCCAGCAGGCCATTACAGCAAGCGGCAATATTGCTACAACCAAGGCGCATCTTTTCAAAGAATGTAATTCATATTCTGTGCTGAAAGAGGAGTATATGGACTTCCATACAGAAAGGATAAAAACAACAAAAAATGACAAAGTAATCTGTAATTCCACTGTGCAGCAGATGTTGAAATATTATGAGACCTACTACATTGAACAGCTCCCATGAGATAAGCCAACTGCAGAGGAGTCAGGAGATGAATTAACCTCTACATTTATTTACTCACAGAACATAACTAGTATCAATTAAGTCTTCTCAACTATATACAAAACAACTTGGTTTTGGAGGACAGATACAGCCTTAGTCCTGCCAGAAACATGTATTCCAAAAGAAAACAAGTTTCTCAAGTCACCACTTCATGAAATTTCATGGAGACTATACTAGAAATGAGTTAACAACTTAAGCATTAATTGGTCCTCATCCTCATCACACCTGTCCATTTTAGTTATAAATACAAAACTGAGAAGTCTTCCTAGTAACAAACAAATCCATACAATAGCTACAGTTTTTGTTTTCCAAACTAACCAATGTTTTGAACAACCAACTTGATTTCCTTAGTAGCCCTGATAGACTCTGGATTTATGCTCCACGTCTGCAGCTTAGCCAAGAAATGTGCGAACTTTATGGGTAAGTCTGGCAAGAAGGAAGGACAAGAAGCATCTATGCTCTACTTCTAAACTGACATGATTCTGCCACCAGCCTTCAAAAAAAAAAAATCTGTCAAGGACTATGAAATCCATCAAAGCTTGATAGAGGGTTTTTCAGAGTGAAATCCAGAATGCTTAAGAGCAGCTTCTCATTTGCCCGTAAGAATTTAAACTTGCTCCTGTCACTTACTTCTTCAGCTCCCTTTACAGCCACAGCCTTTAAAGGCCACCCAAAGACTTACAGCTACACTTGTAACTAAGAAAAACTGCAAGATAAAGTAAATAGGACCTATCCCACTGGGAATTCTGTAAGCAATTTTCAGAGCTTTAAAATGAATGTACTTGAGAAGAGAGAGTCAGCCCTGCTACTATGCGCCTACTCTCAGGGTGCTCTGCAGAGGACCACAGGATGTGCTACGGCCATTAGTGGCCTTCTTGGAATGAATGGCAAAGAGGACACTCCTGAGATCAGGACAAATCCATAAGTCAACCTTTTTGCAAGTTTAATTTGGGGTGGAAAAAAGTTCTTTGACATTCTTAGAAAAAGGTACGATAGTGGTTCAAGGCTGATGTAAAGCCTGAAGGCTTTTCCACCAGTATTCAAGGGCAAGGATCAATGTTCTCAGTCATTCTGATAGCAGAATAATAGTATTAGCGGATAATACTACCACCCAGTTACTACAGGGATCGTGTCAATCAGCTTTTAATCATGTTAAACAGCTTACTTGATTTCAGTGCAATATCATACACATTTTCTTCTTTCTTCAGAATTGAGCTTGCTACACTTCTTGTGGAGCACCTAGCACTCAGTTTGCTCAGTATAAAGATAGAAAACAGCAACTGTGTACTTTAGATACCCTCCTTTATTAGCCGTATGTCGATGAATGCCTTGCTAACAAGTCCACGTCAAATATTTAGAACCTCTATCTATATTGAAGCGTCCTCCAGCAAACTAGTAACCTTGGCTAGACATTGCCTGGAAAACCAACATTTATTTAAGCAGTTGCAAGAGCACCAGCAATACATTTCTCAGAATTAATAAATTAAAAACCCCAAAACCTAGCTGCAACATTTTTAAGTTCAGTCCATTCACTATTTCCATATTGTGTTTCTTTATCTCCATTAGTCTTGTACATTTTGCTGAAGAGATTAGTGCCTTACCAAGCTAATGTGCCAGAGCAAAAAGCCATGAGCTTTTATCTCTTTAGCAAGATAAAAGATTAGAAAACAGCAGCTGCACTGTATTTACATATTTACACTGCAATGCAACATTATTTGTCAAATACACATATTCCTAAGTTCTAATACTCAAAACTATCTAGAACAAGTTGCTGGGCATAAAATCAGCTTCAGTTTGTCACTAATACAACAACAAAGGTTGACCCAAAAAAGCAAATGAACCCATCCTCTGCACTCCCTCTGGCATTCACAAAGGTCTCCTTTTGCAAAGGGAGCTGTACGCAGATGTCCATCACAGTGGAAAGTCCCATTTGAGGTCAATGGAATTCCATCAACAGAAAAAGCACCTACACAAAGGAATTTCTTGGCAAACCAGGTCATATAGAAATTTCTGGATATCTGGGTTGCATTGGTCAGTTTGCACTATCAGTTCTGTATCAAAATTAATGTAATTTTAGCATTTTAGGCTTGTTACCTCTTCTCGAAATTGTCTAATCGATTAGCAAAATTAATTTCAGAGGAATTATTCTTGAACTATATTTACCACAAAATTTACTGCTTTCTATTTCTAGACCTGAGGAGACTGTGTTCTCAAAAGTTTTTTTTTTCTGCAACTACATAAACTGGACTATTAACAGAGATTAATTCTCCATACAAATCTTCCCTTATATATTTTTTTCATATAAAGTATCCTGCAGAAATATAAAAATATTTTGAAGACATTTGGGAAAAAAAAATTTCCTAAGCTGAAAGTGTTAATTTTATTAGTACCCAGGAAACCCTTCAGTTTCTTAGTTTCAGAAATATGCATTTGCCTAAAACAAACACTGAACAAAAAGCTTAAATAGGTAAATATACCGTACATACAAAGTCCATACACACTTTCTTCTCTTCAGTGTTTTTTTAAACCACATTTCTCACCATGTTTTCTAACAGCCTCTAGTAACAAAACTCCAGAAATGTGATTTACATCTCTGAAGTTCTGCTGCTGTTCAGAGTCCAATTACAGCAGTAATACACAATTGTGAAAAGACATAAAAAACAGAGCTATTGATATACAGCACATTAGTATATTAGAAGCAAACTTAGCTTTTTTATCATCAGCTGAAGTACTTTAGGGCACCTTCCCTTGGGTGGCAACAAAAGAGCACTTTATAACATATAAGACTGACTTCTCCATTCATAAGTGATTATTTGAAATATTTCTGTTTTAATGCATAGCGTGCTAAAAAAATACTACCTTTAAAGACAGGATCAGAATGTCACCTAAGACAAAGTTATGATAATTTCACAGATCTTTATGACATAGCAGTCAAAGAAATATATAGTGAAAAAAGTAACATGCAGAGGTATAAAATTTTCACAAAAGACTGACATGCAAGCTATTTGTAGCAAAAAATGATAGCTGTGGAATATTTCATCTTCCTGTCACACAGTCATTTGTTCAAACAAATGCAAAATTACAGTCACAGATAACTGACGTTCTTCTCTTTCACCATGTCTGTAAATGTACTCATAATTCACTAATCCTGCTGCATGTAATACATATCTTAAAAAAAATATGCACAAAAAAATCTCTAGCCTGCTCTGCTGACATATTCTGGGACTAATACAGAACATAAATCAGCTCTGAACACTTAAATCTTGCAATGAAGAGCGCATTTTAAAATATTTTTACAAAATTTGTTAGGAAGTGAGTGTAATAATTACCTCATACAGGTAAAACTACTCAGGTAAGAGGATTAATTTTATTATAATAGAAAATCTTTCCTATTATGCGACAATCACTAGAGCAAATAGTTGTGTACAAAGTCTTAAAACAAGTCCCCAATGCTGAGTAGTATTATTAACACAATGTTCCATAATTTATATTAGATAAAAGTATCAGAATATGTTGGGTTTAAGAACAACTCCTTAGACAGCCTTACACAAGAACTGAGTTCTTTTCTTTTCTTCTTGACATTAAGAATTGACATTACACCTGGGAACTTACAGATTGCTAATATTTTAAGGGCTTTTTGTATATTTCTTGGCATAGTCAATAAAAACAGTCAATATTTCAGCACTAAAAGAGGACATTCATTATTGTATGTTGCTTTTTTCTAAATTAAAAAAAAAATTGAAACATGCATTTCACTGAGATTTCACAAAGTCATTGTCTAAAATTCTGTGAAAAGGACATACTCTTAAGTGAGATACCTTTCAAAATTGTGTTTCCTTTTCCTTTATTAGACAATACACTTCTAAATGCCCCAGACTGCAGTATATACAAGCTCTGTATGTATGCATTCAAAAAAAAAGGGACTCCCAAACAGCCCACAATTTATGGCTTGTTAAGGAACACAGATGATGTTTGCTCAAACTATTTTAGTTTGAACCATATCTTTAATGCAGAATTAGAAAAAAAATAATTTTTCAAGTTTTTATTACAATAAAGTTGAAACATTTAATTCTTTAAGATATGTACAGTATGCACCATATAAATTTAAAAAGGAATCCTAAAAAAACAGAAAATCGTAAATCATGTGACATCATGTAACCTTGTTCTTCTAGATTTTATTTTTCATTATTATATGATAGCCAAAGAAGAATACTTTTGAACTTGAAGAAATCTACTACTTCATCTTAGACTCACCACCGAGTTTCTACATGCAGATAGAGGGTTTTTCCAACATTAGAATTCTAACAGCTGCTACATGTTATTATTTCACATTTCTAGCAACAGTTTTTTTCCTTTCTTCTACTTAAAGAGGATAATTTGTATTTTACCTGTTAAATAAGAAATATTGGAGGGCAAAGTGGGTGGCGATAGAAGAATTTGCACTGAGCTTGACCTTGGAAAGGAGAGGAAAAAAATAGCCTCATAAAAGATGTGTTTAGTTTTATTCTACAAAAATTTGAAAAGGTATTTAATTCAGAAGTGGAAACTACCTGTTCAAAAAAATCAGCCTTTAAGAGTGCAGGCATAGTACCAAAGGGCTACTGACTTCTCATTTGTAAGCTAGAATTGTGTCAAAAGCCACAACAACAGAAAATACAAAGGACAGGCGAAGATAGAATTAGCCATCCACTCACTATTTCTGAATTCATTTTATTAAAAAGGCACTGTCATTAATGTTAACAGAATAATGTATTGCTTGCTATACCCTTTTCTGTTCAAGAACTACGTAAAAACAGTTTTTTCTGCATATATCTACTGTAGGTTTGAGAATATTATACATTGTTCTTAGCGTTATCCTCTCCAGACTAATATGTGTGCATTAGCATGAGAAGAAATTGATTCAGCCAACTACAATGAAGTCATGTGTCTTCTAACTTCAGCAGGATATTACATAGTGTTTGCATCCTGTTTTAACAACTTTACAGCTGCAAGATTATTAAGAAAGCTATGCAAGGATATTCTTCAAGATTGCTACCTTTAGACTAAAATTTGGTTTAACATTCATGCTTATTTTTTCAGTGACAAAAAAAACATCCAGTGACAATATTCACTAGAAAAGTGCTGCTGAAAAAATGTCTAACCCTGAGCAGGCAAAGGTTGTTGGCTGAAAGAGCTGATGCTGTTCACACATTCTTATACCCAGCTGATCTGAAATAAATCTCGGAAAGCTAGGGACCAAAAAATGAAAGGGAAAGGGAATCACTACCTGATTGATCTGTGAAACTGCTTGGTCTCCAGGACGCCAAGTGTCCAGATCTTAAAGCTAGGAGAACTCAGTACCAGATTCCTGTCTCTAATGCTGTAATTTTTCATGGTTATCCCATGGTTAATATCAAATTTTCTACCAGTTACATCCTCAGAATTCTGAAAACACTCAATTAACACCTAATTCAGATGACTAAAACAGGCTACAGAAGCCAGCCTTTGCTACTAGGTATAACATGTGAATGAGACACTGGTATACACCCAAGATGAAAAGCCTCTGGTACAAAAGACCAGTCTAAGAAGTTAGAGTAAAACAACTGCTAAAGCAAATACATCTCTTCCTCCAAACCAAGGTGCTCTACAAGACCATCCATGAATGTGTGCCATGAATGGTCAACTCTTCCAGGAGGATATACAGTTAAGATTCCTCTTATCAGTAAGGCACTGTCCTAATGACATGATATTAGGCCTTTCCACTTGTGCTGCCCTCCAGTAAGACATTTATCAACCAGTTCTCACATTCTTTAGAATATTCAAAATTGGGGGATTTTTTTTAATTCTTTTTTTTTTTTACCCTAAATCATCTTACTGGACACCAAACACTGCCTAACCAAGGCAAGTATAAGTCCTGCATTAGACCATATGGACTCACCCTTCAGGAGACCAGATTTGCGCTAGAAAGTCAGCCAATAAGAACAAAAGTACGTGAGAAACTATCAGTGGTGTTTCTAAAAGCATTAGTACTAAATTCAGTTACCCTCCCATACAGGCAAAGGCACTACAGAATCAGTGACAGAGCAGGAGCTAACCCACCCACAGCAATAAAGGGAATGTCCTCCCCAAAAAATACACACTTCACCTCTAACTTAAAAATATTGCCTTGTAGTGGAACTCCACCACACAAAAACTCCGGAAGACCTTTCTTTTCATTGTCCAGTGCAACCAGCTTAAGAGATGCAAAAACATAAGCCACTACAGATTCTCCTTATGTATATACATTCCTATATGCCAAGGCAATCCACTTCACAGTTACAAACATAAACACAGCTTTCCTTGGTGACAAAACAATGACAATTCAGAAGTCCTGAACAACATTTTAAACCGTGGTAAAGTGGACTATATGGACTCAGTACTAAGAGCTTAGTAAGGAATAAATGTAAATGTTAAAAGAGGTAAGGCGATTTAAAATTTACAGAATAAGAACTACTGTGAATAAAGGATTTTTCAAGGAAAAAGAGTTAAAAAACAAATCAAAACAAAAAACCTCACCTCCCATTAGCCAGACAAGTATTTCCAATAATGTGATACGGAGAGTAGAGATCAACGCTGCTGAGAAAAGTCCGATTTAGTGCTATTTGTATCTGCATAAATGTTTTACGTTTAAAGCTTTTTAATTTCTACTAATACGCTCTCTTAATATCAACCAGCAAATGTAAGAAGAAATTAAAACAGAATTTTCCTCCTTTTTCTAAGGGTTCTTGCATGCAGCATTCTTTAAGCAAAACACACAGACACGTGTTCATGCAAAATATTAGCAAAATGCCCTCCAGTATTTCCTTACAGTTCCTGGTGCCTTTGGCCCTGGGGGCAGGGGTGTGCTTGAGGAGGAAGCCCACCTCACCTCACATTGAAACTGGAAAACCCAAAAGGCTGTACACTGCTTGCTCTGTTGTCTGATGAGCATTATTTACAAACTAACATAGTAAAAAATTAAGCTCATTCACTGTTGGCTAGATAAAACGATCCAGTATTAAATAGTCAAAGAACAGAATCTCTCAGAAAGATGATGGAGCAGTTACTCTTGTCTCCTCTACAATGTTATGAGCCAACAACCATTCAGGTACAAGGGGGAGCAAATCTCACATCTCCTTTTCAGCTTAGAGACACACGTGCAAATCTTACTAAGTCGCTGTGGATTTCCCACTTTTACCTGACATGGCCGTGACTCTCCAAATGCAGTAAAAATAATAAAACAAGCAGATTAAAAATGGTTTGTTGTGATAAGAAATGTGTTATCAGTTTCTGAAGAAGAAAGGAAAGTTATATTACTTCTATAAATTGCTAATTTTTGTATCTTCTAACACTTCTTCACATTTCAAATTTCTGTTTCAGAAATACAAAATTTGTTTCAGAAATTTTTCCTCCAAGATTCTTCACAATAACAAGGAAACAATTGCCACTCATTGCAAAATTAGAAATGCTGTAAACAACCTATTTTTATGAATAAAACTCTAAAAGTGACCAAAACCCTCCCTCTTCAAGACCTATACTTTCTAATAATGACAAGTATCTGATAGGCATATTGCCCAGCGATCTTTAGCTATCTGTGAACTTTATTTCTTCTTACTGAAATTCAGAAGAAGGGGTTAACTCCTGGCACAGTTTTGCTCTCACTCAATTCTGAGTAATTCCACTTAAAATAATGCTCATGACAGATGAGATTGGAATGACACACTGCTGTGCAAGACAGTTAAGTGAAATGCATGTAATCTTATCATCCTTTTAGAGCAAATTAATGGTTATAGCCTACAGTGTGCAGTGCAGAACCACACAGAACTGTGTTAGCTCAGGACAAGTTACCTCCTATATCAACCAACACTCCTTCCTTCCACATTAAACAGCTCTGCTGCTAATGCTGTGCTAATGTACACCGCCCCCCCCTCCACCTCTGAGCCAACATTTCAACATCATGCTGCTTTGTGTAGCATCACATATCTAGTTTGTGCTACACCCAGACAGAAAACTTTTTTCTTTTGGAAAAAAACATGAATGCGTTGATAAACAGATAAATACTATGCATTTGGTTCATGTTAGCACTTCTACAGTGACATTTTTTCACTGGTCAATGCTCATCAGGAGAGATGATTGCTGGACAGTGAACACTTTCCAAAGGGTTTTGGGGGTTTTTTCTGCTTTGACTTTTTCCCCCCTTTCCTCTCTTTCTCAGAGCAGCAGAATCAGTAAGCTTTCTCTCCACTAGAAACTATCTGGAACTGATTTTAACTTTGTGGCAAATACTGTCTGGGAATTGAGTGCAGAGAGAGAAGACAAAACACCTTGTTCGCCTCTTTCTTTCAGCTCTTAGGTACAGGAGCTATGCCCCCATGTCTTTGAAATGAGGAAAATGAACAAAAGACCTCAGGTGTGAGCATACCACAATCATCACCTTACTCAGAATAATGTATTTGAAAGGAGCATCTGCCCTCACAAGCAAATCCAATGTCAATATGCTTCATTGACATAACTAAGTATAAAAGTATTTCCAAAGTAAAAAACATGATGGACACCATCATCAGTAAGTTTTCCCATTAGAAAGATCTACTTCACATTTTAACTTATTTCAAGCTCAGTGGCAGACTGAAACTAAAGTAAGGCTTTCTACTGTCTCTTACATTGCCTTAAGGTTTTGACATTTCTACATTGTGTTGGTAATCCCTTACTCAACTAATCAATTTGAGACAAGGTTGGTTTTTTTTTGGTTGGGGGATTTGATTTATGATGTTTTGATACTTCTTTACATGTATACCTTTCAGTTCCAGTCTCTTCTCTCACAGAGATTAAAATTCATTGCAGGGACACACTTTCCTTTTCCTCACCCACCTCATATCATTAACACATGCCAAAGTAAGCTCCACTCAGAAAACAGTGGTCCTAACCTCTGCCCCCCCCCCCAGAAAAATGCAGTTTGCAATGAGTCTCCCTTTTTTTACACAACAAAAATAGATGGCAAATCTGGGATCTGTGTTGTCCTCCGGCTTTACGATCAGGACAGCATGCCAGCCACCAAAATAGCGAGCAATCAACTTCCTGAGCTCATTGCACTGAAGTCACAGCACTTTGCACTACACATATATTCGTTCATTGGCCTGGGAAGAGGAAGAAGACATCGTCGTATTCCTCTGCCATGGCAGCTGCCTGTAGAAGGGAGACGGTCCGCGTTCTCATCCCTGCTCCAGAAACAGCTCAGGCATTTTATCCACTGCCTTTTATAATGTCAAAAATCACAAGCTTATCTTCTGTCTCAAAGCTTCCCATCCTCTCTCTAGGAAAGTAAGTGGGAGCTAAAGAAATCACTCTGCTCCTCATTCATTTTCATGGGATGAGAAAAGCGTGTTCCTTGCCCCCCGGACATCCGGAGAGAGCAGTCCGGTTGTGCTGTTACAGTTGCATAACCCTGTCAAGACTCAAAACTAAAAATAACAGCAAACGCAGAACACAGATGACAACCAAACGTCACACAATGCTACTGCTAAACACAACATCAGCCAGGGACAGATGTGGAGACACTTCTCTGACAGAGAAATCTCCACAAGCAGAAAGGGACCAAGACCTTCATTTACAGCCGCTAAGAAGCTATCAGACACCACGAACAGCTACTCGGCTAAATTCTTCCAGCAATTAAAAGTGAAAATTTTGGCATGTGTTACCAATCCCTCAGAGCCATCCACACTCATCATCTTTTAAAACACATAAATTACCATAAATCAATTGACATAAGATGCAGAAAGAACCAAGTCCTTTTTTTTGCCAGCTGTTGCTTACACTGACACCAGTCCTAAAAAACCCTGAGTCAGATGAAGGACGCAGCAAAAAACTAACCCAGACAAACACCTCTGAGGAATATAAATATGACTAAACATCAGAGAGGTGTTAACACTAAGAAATATGAGCATCATTAGTGAAGTTACAAATATGAATGCAGTGTTTAAAACTCTGCCATTATTTATTCCAGTAGAGGAAAGGATAGATAAACTTCCTTTCTTAGTCCATCATTGAAAAAAGGGCTCAGAGGGTTGCAACTGCAAGCTATAAATCTGGGTGATGAAGGAGCATTTCAGACAGTGCTACAAAGCCGCAGTGTTTACCAAAGGAAACAGAATTTTAAAAATAGTTATCTCCAGGATATCTGTCAATTGCGTAAAGCAGATGCAAGTCCCTCATTCTTGCAGTGTCACTATCACAAACTGATATTTCTTGTACAAAATAATAAATCACTTTTTGTTTGAAGATGAACTGTGCACTTCTTTCTCTCCTTAAAATATGCTAAGTAATTTTCTCTTATCGTGAAGAAGTTAAGTTTCGATCTACTATAGGAATCTACTCAGGAATGCCATGAATTGCCTTGCAAACTATTTCTTATAACTAGGAACCAGGAAAGGATCCTGGAGAACACAAAGAATTGCAGAACCCAGGAAGATGTTGGGAGACTTTATAACAGCAAATCTGGTTTGATCAGTAAGATTGATTATTCTGGAGAAGTAGATTCTCTAGATTCTACTGAATTTCAGTAGAATCACTGAATTTCATCTGATTCTCAATGAAATTTCACATGGACATGACCACAGTCTCTGCAAGACAGAGTCCTTCTTTGACAGATGCATTTTACTATGGGTTTCAAATGCAACGCCTACCTAGCATTGAGTGAAAAACATCTATCATCAGAAGTCCTACCATTGAAACAGGACCGTGGCCTGGTACAGTGTTCAAACAGAAAGACAGAGTGCATATAGTCATTTAAGAAAAGCAAAAACAACATCTTCATTGTGCATTTATTCTGAGTAGAAACATTCCCCAGAAAGAACAAGGTACGTATGTTAACACTGCATCTGTTTCTATGCACATCATTCAAGACACTTTCTCTGTCCCCAAAGTGTTGCAATCTATGGTACTCAGTTCAGGTTGCCAAATCTCTGGTACTTGTGGGAGGCCTTCTTCCACACATCGATTTTCTATTACATGGCATCTGTAGCAATGTTTTCTTCCCCTGGAATAGGATTTGCAGAAATTCCCCCAGACCTTTGATAAGCTCCCAGCCAATTTTTAAGAGCAAGACTGAAAATTCGAAATGATTTAATAAATCTTTCATGTTTATATAACAAACCATTGTGTCCTTGTCCAAGAATATTTGAATGTGGGAAGTTAAGAAGAAGTTTAACTTGAAGAAAACTTCCCACGCAGTTAGTAATTCTAATCTGTTTATATCTAGGCTCAATATAAAGTCTGACTACGCATTTCTTTGGAGTCAAGCCACTGTCCTGAAGATACCCAATGATATGCAGTATCCCATCAGCATAAAAACTAAAGCAGTCACATCCCACCAAGGAAATTAGGGTTCTGAGTTCACCATCACATAACTTCTAGTGCTCTCAACGCAGCCAATCACAAAGTAAAGGATTGTTTGTTGTAGGGGAAGAAAGAGATAATAAAACATCTTCATCATTAGGTACGTTCTAAACACATGAAGACCAGTGCAGGTAAAGTCAGGATCCCAACGTGAATCTTCATTTTCAAAACGCAATAGTGTACTTTTCTCACTAAAAAAAAAAAAAAGGCAAACAAACCAAAAAACCCAGCATTGCTTTAATTAGGCAAGATCTCAAATTTGCAGAAATGAGTCCACTGAGAATGTCAGAAGATCCGCTTCTTGAGAAAGAGCCAAAGTATACATCCTGGAGGATTAAAACTAAGTGAAGGGCACATTAAATTTGATTTAAACATATCCTGAAAATTTAAGAAAGATACAAACACCAAGCTGTCTTTCAAGTGAAAAAAAAAGTTTTTCTTCGTAATGTCTGCAGGGAAGCCAATGATCCCTAACTGATAAGGGTTCTATATACAGTGAAGATAACAGTAGTAAAGACTTAACATAATCCTTATAACTTCATTTATGAGCATTTCCATTAGTATAAATTTTTATCTGGTCCAGAAAGTACTTTTGCAAGTAAACTGACAAAATTTATATCAGTTGAGAACATAAACCATGCATTTCAAAGTGGTCTTTATGAGTAAACTGACCAGGATTAGTCTTGGATGAAGTTTGTAGCTCCAAAAAAGAAATGTGCCAGAATAAGTAAAATGTTGGGTTGTGTTTGAACACAGAGGATTCCCTTCATTAACAGCTAGATCAATGTAAAACGACCAGTCATTAAAAATAACTAACTTCGTGCTTTACCACATTGCATTAAGTGATGGAAGTGGGAAGATGAAGCTGCAGAAAGAAAAACAGCAGCCACTTACAAGCTTGTTGTTCTACTAATGTGTTATTAGGTCAAAAGAGGAAAGATTATTTACCACAGAGGCAAGAAAAGGTTCTTCCAGTAAGTAGAAGTAGTAGCAATAATAATTATTAAAAGGATTCATTGAAATAAATTAGTTGCTGGGGTTTTTTTAAACCAAGAAAAAATGAAAACTATTTTTCAGTTTGAAAAAGGGAAAATAATGTCTGAAATATTTATGGTGTGGAAGCTGCAGCTGTGGAACTTATTCCTGCTTTATCCATTCATATGAGATTCCCCCTTACCGCAATTAACTATCCACTTATAAAGCACTTCAAAGGGGCATTATAGTTAATTTTGAATATTCAGTGTTCCCACATAATTTTCTTGTTTTTTGCCACTAAACAATTTTGAGAACTAAATTGCTTTGAATTTAAAACTTCCAAGTTATTTCATTGTAGCTACAAGAAAATACACCCATTTAAAAAAAGAAAAAAACAAAAAGCACAACTGCCTTCCTAGCTCTTTGATGAGAATAAAAGCATACCAACAGCAAAATTCACATAACTCACCATCATATCAGCTGCTAGCATAAAATGAGTTAGGACCCTGCTACTACATACATTAAAGCTAGAGTTAGTGTGACTTCATAACCAGCATGAGATTGTCAGCATGACTACAAGCATTTATCCTTTGTTTAGGGCATCATAATCTACTCGTAAAAATATCACGCTTCTATAAATAATAGAGTATGCCATCACCACCCCCAGAGTTCTACCAATTCAGAAGATGCTCAGGATTCCAATTTTGGAGCAGTTCTAGGAAAATCCCATCTGACTTCATTCCCCAATAAATGCTCTAAGGTAAGGATTTTAAGATGACTGCTAAAACCCACTCAGAAAACTTGCTCACCCATTTTCAGCTTGTATTTTTGTACCTGTACAAAATGAGAAAATATTCTGTAGTATGTTAGATGCACATGCATCCATTTCCATACTGTCTATATGTTATCTGTCATGCCAGGAAAAAAGTCTTGTTTCACGCTGGAAGACAAGGAGGTGTGAGGATATTTTCACTTCAGCAGTTAAACTGAAATGAAATTAGTATCTTACATACCTGAGAAAACACATCTTCCTAATGCTCTGAAAAACCCAAATGACTAGATACTGAAAAACACTCTCAAAGTGAATTTCAGGGATAACACAAGTAGAGGAACCATCCAAGATTAGAAAAAGGGGAGAGACTGACAACATGCCAGAAGACACCAAGTCAGTAAAGGACATAAAATCTGTCTGCTGTTAACCAAGTGTGATGCCGAGTTTGGTATCCAGTCTCAAAGACTTCTTCCCCTTACAATCCAGGTTATCTGTGACTGAGGGTTTATTAGGACAGTACAGTGCCTAGCCACAGTCCACTGGAAAATGCTTAAATTTCCATTTAGTCTCTAACTTGAATCAAAGACGAGAAGCAGAGCAGCTGTGACCGACAGCCACTATCTTGATGTCGTACAATCGAAGGGTGAAGGATGAATACCCAGCCCCCAGCTACACAGGCATGCTTTGCCATCAACGGCACAAGACAAATTTTTACCCCACTTGGACTTGACCACTGTGGAGTCATCACCCCACCTTGGGGCCTGCTGAACTTTACCAGCCATTAAAACAGCCCATTGCTGCACCCCAGCCAAGAGCTGTCTGCGAAGGCGGCAGCTCCCAGACACTGCTGCCTCCACACGGAGCAAATCCCTAGTAGCACGGTACATGGGGCTCCTGGAACCAATATTTCTCCTCTTCGGCAGCTGCCATAAGATTATTTAACAGCTAAGACGGTTCTGCTGGCATAGAAACATGTTTTCTGAAGGCAAAATACTCGATGCGCAAACAAAGCAATGGAGCATGCTAGCCTATGCCTTCGTATTTAGGGCCATGTGTTTCCCTTGGCAGCAAAGCTTAAGGAATTCTTTTGCTAAGTGTCCCCTGTGACTCCAGAGCCATCGCCACAGTCGTGCCAGCATAGCTGCTTGTGGTGCTCAGTGCTGGCACGACCGAAGCAGGGAGCACCCTGCGGAAAGGGGGGAGAAGGGGCAACCAGAAACATGAGAAACTCCCTACTGGGGAAAACAGTGCAACTATGTACTTAAAATGTAGAAATAAACTATTTGCAGCTTTTAAAAGGCACCTTGTCTCGTCACCCTCACGAGCACATCCTGGCACATCACTGCTGAGAAGGTGGAGAGGAGAGAAACTTCCAGTGGCACATGAGTTGTAAATTCATTGGGAATGTAACATAACTTTTAGGTTTTCAGGAAAAGCACCAATGTCAACTCTACTCATAGGAAAATCAAAAAGACATTTTACATTTAGTTTCATATCTGTCTTTTAATTTGTTGCTTTCTTCACACAGACTTCTTAGAAGGAGGAACTTTAAAGATGAAAAGGGAGAGGGTAAAATGTGGAAAATCCCAACACTTCTCTGAAGTATTCTAAAGAAAAGGATTTCATTATAATTATCAACCAGACACATGCACAATTATCTTTCCAAAAGCCCATTGAACAGAGAAAGTACATGGAAAGCTTTCCAGTAAAAAAATTCCAACCAAGATTATTACCTTGTTGTGGTACTCAAGCACATCAAAGAGCAAACAACTTCAGTACACAAGACTATTTAGAGCAGGAAAAAGGGGAATATCCTTAGCTGGTTTATACAAATAAGAAACCAAACTACAGAAAATTACTTTACTTTACCACATTTACAGAGCCCTGTAGCAAAATGACCCCAAGTTCCTAAACCTAAACCTGCAGTTCCAAGAGCACAAGCTCTCCACAAAAAGATATTCTTGCCTCTCTTCCAAAGTGGTGGCAGATGTACATACAAGCAAGAGTTTACTCCAAAATCAATCATTTTTTGAATCACACAAAGCAACAGGGAATCCTGAAGTGGCAAAATTACTCTCCTAGTCATATTTGCACCATTTTTCCAATTTTTTCTCCCTTATTATTTGCATCATTTTCTACTTGAAAACATCATGGAGTGAGTCACTACTTCTCACTACATTTACGTTCTTATACTGTGACAACCACCACAGCATCTGAACACCTTTCAGGAAAAGATGCACATGTGCCAAATACAACCATGCCTTTTGAGATATCGGAGGTGGTAAAGTGACAAGCAGCAGTCCAGGTATGCAGCCCCAGTGCAGGAGGACAATAGCATTTCCACCCTCCAAGATGACTGAGTTAACGCTCCTCACCTGCCTCCAAATGCATTCATTAGCAGCCTTACACAGGATCTTACGAGGAGATGGCCTTGTAGCCACGGATACCTTCATTCAAATAGAAAAATATTTGTGAGAACATGTTTGTTAATAGTAGACTGCACTACAGGAAACCATAAATCTAATATTAATGCCTCAGAATTCTCAACCATATCTAGTCTAAAACCTAAGTTTATTTCTGATTAAACTCATTAATTTTTGGTGCTAAAAAAAAAATAAATGTGCAAGATGATACCCATTTGAGAAAAGAGGGCGTTTGCCTTCCTGGTTATCTTGCATTTTAAGCCAACACATTGTAAATTAGAAGTGTTGGTATCACTAAACTACTATATCAACCTTTAAGGGAAGATTAGGTTTTACAGAGATACCAGAAGTAAATTCATACTTTATCCCAAAGCATTAGGTGCTTTTCTTCTTCCTCTAAATTAGCAGAGTTGTTGAGGTCTCTCTTTCCCTTCGCTTCATCTCACTCTTTTCCCACAAATTCACAGCAATTTCAGAAAAATCACAGTTCAAATTTAAAGGATAAAAATCCTACAAACATTACACAATGATCTGAAACAAGCTAATCACTGCCTTCACTGTTTAATCATACAAAATCTGATGCTTGGCTTACCTGAACCACAAGGAAACAACAGGAACCCCAAGGAGCTCATCCAAATGAGCATAGCAATACCCTGATCCTGCACGCCTTACTCAAGCATTTCTGTCCTCTTTCCCAGGACTGTTCCAGTAAGGGCAGATGAATTCAGAAACTTTAACAGTATCCACAATCTAGCAGCTAAACTTGCTTATGCATTAGACAAAATACATTGCTTGTTCATAAACCACTGTAACCTGATCAACCACAGTGACTCAAAATCCTTCATACCAAACTATTTCTGAAAACAGGAACAACCAACTAGTAACCTGTCCTTTAGAAATATTTTTGCACTATGCTAAGTGACCCTGAACCAACAATATTAGATCTAAAATATGCCTATCTCAAAAAGTCTGGGAATACTGTTTTGTTTGTGGGTATAATTTTTATAAAGC
The DNA here is from genome assembly GCF_034638445.1 of Ciconia boyciana. Classification (NCBI taxonomy): domain Eukaryota; kingdom Metazoa; phylum Chordata; class Aves; order Ciconiiformes; family Ciconiidae; genus Ciconia; species Ciconia boyciana. The sequence continues at coordinate 57,877,514 of NC_132935.1, forward strand.
AAAGAGATTTTTAGTTCAGCTCCATTTATTGGCATGGCAAGACAACGGCGTGCATGTCGTGCTCTCACACTCTCAGTCAGCAGACAATCAACTGGTAAATTTGTTTCTTTTAGCCAAGAGTGCATGGAATAAAAAAACAATTCTAAAAGGAGCCAAATACAGAATGGTTTCATCCCAAAATGGGAACAGTAGCCCAACATATCCCAAAGAAGAAGAAATGTTATTTTTGTGTCTGGAAGACAATGTGAACCGAGCTTGATAAGAATACTTCTCATCTCTGAAGTTCTGTATGAACTGCATCCTGCATTGTACAGCCGAACAAGGCTGCCTTTGTTGATGTTGATACAGAACACGGATAGCAAAGTGCCTGATGTGCTTGCCCATACAAAGTTACAGTTTTAACTGCAGATTTAGAAAAGCACACAACATATTTGTGATTATGCATGAGACAGACTCCTAATTCAATTTATACATTTTTGTTAATCTAGCTCATCTGTTCTGCCAAAGATGCAATCATTTGCCTGAAGATGAATGTCAACCCAGTAAGCCAAAAGCCATTTATCAGCTTTTAGCTAAGAAATAGTTGAAGAGCTTAAAAAAAGGCAAGTATTAAAATGCTGATTGAAACGAGTATGAACGGTTTGATTATTACATGGAGTCCTGGAGTGGGGAGAGGGGAGCACATCCTGTTTTGTGGTTAGGAAAAGTTGGCAATCTGAATCTGACCCCCACCCTTTTTTGTGCGATCTCTGCATAATAAATCTGACATTTCAGAAGAAAGCTTCCATTCTCCTCCAACAACCCTGTGCAGAGGAGCAAAGAAAAGTGGGTCCTCCACTCCATTTTTTTTTCAGTGGTCCACAGGATTTCCAAAAATAATACCCTGCCCAGATGTTGAATCAGACTTTCAGTTTATTTGCAGGCAGCAGAATCAGTATATTTCAAATTAGCTTCAGATGCTGTGTGTGAGGAAACATCACTTCCCTCCAAATTCAACATCTAAACGTTTTTTTGCATTTTTATGCTTATTTTAAAAAAATCATAGGCCAAGAATTAACAGTTGAGCTCTAAATCAATGCTTCTTTCAAGATCAAAACTTCTGGACTCAAAGAAATCCTTAATCTTGGTAAAACTTGGGCACTACTGGTACCCAAACATTCCACCTCAGCCACCTGCACTTCTTACTTCACTGAAAAAAAAAAAGTGACAACCAAGGCTGTAGAAGCTACACACGGTACTAAGAATGGCAGATAATCTCAGACACAATAATGAAAGCATATCTGTAGTTTTAAGTCAGTTTTCGCTTAGTTCAGTATCAAAAGAGTTATTTCCAATCCCTTCCAATCCTACATTTCTTATTTGATTACCAAATTTAGCTTCAGAATTGTGCAAAAAGATGCAGCCTGTATCTCTAGGGCTTTATCACTCTACTCGGACTCAGATGAGGTGGGAGGGGAAGATAAAAATCCCCCTCAAAACAATAAAAAAACCCTGTCCACCAGGTAGGCATACCGTGCTACTGCAACATGGGAAAGGTTTGCCTCAGGAAAAGTACACTTCGTGGTTCAAACATCTGCTATTTCTTTTTAGTCAAAGCACATCCGGAGCATGCAAAAATACAATTGCAGCATATTCTCAAATATCTGGATGCTTCTATTAGAACAGTTTATGTCTGGGAAATGAGGATTTAAAATAAACATTGAGCAAAATCCTAAAGCCCTTAACCTGGGCAAACTTCCATTCACCAAAGTACAACAAAAAGTCAAATTCTTCTCTTTTTGTTAGGTTTATACAAATTTAAACAGATTCAACCACATTTCTTGAATTCAGATATGTCCATCTGCTGGTGCAAATGGAGAAAGAGTAAAACTATAGCCCAGGATTATTTGAATAGCATCAGGGCTGGTAAGAGTATAGCACCAAAACAAGAAAATCAAGGCATTCAGTTAGCACTACAACCCTGCCATAATTTCGGTAAACTAGCCTGTTTGTCCCTATTATTAATCCACTTAGGAACAACAAAAGGACAAAGATTATTCTTTGGAATCCTAACAAAGAAAAGATATTTATAAAGATGCTTTAAGTATTATTCTTGCCATGTTCCCATTCGATCCATTTCTCTATAAACACTCAAAGTCACCCATGTTAAGATCCTGGTCAGCGGAAAGCAACGATTTCTCTGGATCTATTTTTCCTCTTTTGGATACAGATGAGAAGTGCACACTTCGCTCCTCCACACCCAAGGCAGACTCTGCCCTCAGGCATGGAGGCACAAAACACCTCACCACAAACACCATCATGCAAACTGAGCTAGGTGTAAATACGCACTGGCAAGAGCGGGTAGTTTTACAGTATGCATCCATACAGCTGAAGGAAGATTCAAGGAGCCCAGAGTCTGTACTACTGAAATATCTCAGGAGACTTTAGAGAAGCATACGACTACTTTATGAAGAAACTAAAACAAAAATATAGGGTGTTTTTTTGGAGGGGGGGAGAGTGATGTTCAGATGCAGAGCAGCAAGGTTATAATAAGCAGAAATCAATTCTGCATGCTGCACTTAAGCTATTCCTGGAACCCTTTTTTTCCCTATTTGTTCTTGAAACACAACCAGCAGCACCACCAAAGAAACAAAACCCAAAGAATATCCCTCTAATGAAAGATAAAAATAATATACTGATACATGTACATGTGCTTGCACACACCCCAGGCTAAACCAGCCATACCCTTGCATCAATATATTTTAAGTAGTCTGACAATATGGCTGGATGTCTCATGTAAATAGCAATCAGGCTGAATCAATAATTAAGAGTAGCTGGAATTACACAATATTTCAAGCATATCTTATCCCTATAGTAAATGTTGGTTATCTCAGTATCTGGAGATCAAAAGTTGTAATTTAGCATGTTAAGGGTGATGGCTGACTTTATCCTTCCAACTCTACCTTGTGATGATAAGCAGGTTGGTTTCCTCCCCCCACCTTGCAAAAGTTCTAATCACTGTAACACGATTACACATTAACACCACACATTTGGGGCAGCAAACAAATTATCTGCATTGCTAATCATCCTGTTGTACCTTATTCTTACACAAACTATTGTAGTTCCAAGGCAATCACAGTTATTATTCCTGTCAGTTTGTTCCCTAGAAAAATAGTGACCTCAAACCACTGGGTTTTCTCTTCACAGAAATACCAAGCAAGTGTCATGATCTCATAGTGCAAGAACATAAACCTTTATAAGCATTCCAAAAACCCCAAACCAAAATAAAAACCCACAAGAATTCTTTTGAGATATTTATACTGTTTATTCATCAGTACTACACAATACAAACTCGTGACATGGTCTGTGTAATCTTTTTCCATCATATTATTTACATTTAAATCATGCTTTATGTAAGTTGGCATTCAGTTAAAGAGACTCCAATAGCCCTGTGTATGTATCTCTTGTGCCATTGAGTCTGGATATAACCATTTAGTTTTGGACTGCTAAAATACTAACAAAACACTGAAGTTAGTCCACAGAGTATATTACTTGGGAGTGAAGTTAACTATCTCTGTCACGATTAAGAGAGATTAATTGTTTGACTAAGGCAAAGCGGAAGATTCTATAAAAAGATATCTGAAGGGCTGAGCACACCAAGCAGGAAGAGGGAGTGCATGCATTACATACTGGATTACTAAGTGAACTGACCTTATCTGAATTGAAGAAAGAGTACATTTTTTTTCCCTTCATTAGTAACCCCACCCCCAAAACCAATACAAGGTGCATTACTGATGGATTTACTGCTGTTCAGGAAGCTAGAAATTACATTTGAGCAGATTAGTAGAAATTCTGTGGCAATGTATTACTTTCCATTTTGTATAAAATTCTACAGGAGGGGGGAAAAGAAGGTCTACTGTCAAACAAAATCAATGGCCAGAGAAAGCCTCAAAATTACATCAAGCTTGGGAGCACAACTTGGGCATCGGGTTTAGCCATAGCACCCAAATCAATGTCCAGACTGACGAGGAGAGAGAAACTAAAGCTGAGTAAAGAACCCAACGGTCTTTTGGCTGCAACACAGTACGCTGCAAAACATGGCTGCTCAACTCACACATTACTGGTAGACTGGTAAGCTAACTGAAAAGCAGGTTCGCTTTCAGGTTTGTTCAGGTCCCTGAACTTCATTAGAAGCTCACAGAAATTAATGTCACTTGGTGGAAGTAGTATCTGTTTTTACTAATTGGCAACTCCCAACAAAGAAGAAATTTGTTTTAGAAAATTTCGCAACTAGCTCAGCTGAGGATAAAAACTTTGTATTTGCTAGGGTGATCCAACAGGGCTTCTCTATCTCCGACTTCCGATTCTGTGATTAACTAAAAAAGCAAAGATATAGCAAGTCACACTAATTCATAGAGAGGAATGTAAGATGTCACATAATGACAGATAGGTTAATCCCTGCAGGGCGTGAAATCTCAATGGCAAAATACCAAATAGCATGAAGTCATACATATTATGCAATCAGCTCCTATTTCTTCTAGTTCAGTCAGAAAAGAAGGAAAAGAAAAGAGAAAGAAGGAAGGAAAACGAAAGAAGGAAAACAAAAGAAAAACAAAAGAGAAAGAAAGAAGAAAAACAAAAGAGAAAGAAAGAAGAAAAACAAAAGAGAAAGAAAGAAGAAAAACAAAAGAGAAAGAAAGAAGAAAAACAAAAGAGAAAGAAAGAAGAAAAACAAAAACATTCACACAACAAAAAAAAGGCACACAAAAAATTCCTACTCAATGTAAAACATCTTAAATTATTTTAGAAACAAGCAATGGCTATTATTGCCTTAAAATCTGCATGAACTCTGTAGTGTTTTACTCCTGAAGTAAAGCACCGCCTCCTCACTCCGCCTTGCATGCAAACAACAATCCTGGTTCCTGACAGGCTGCAAATTTCAACTCTCCTTGACAAATACATATTTTCAAAAAAAGAAATACATTTATTTCATTAGAATTCTAGGTTAGACTTAGAGCTAATGCTTCAAAGTGAGCATAAAGACATCGAACTCTCTGAAATCCTGGATTTGAGTTTAGGCCATTAGAAAGATACAGCAAATCACAAGTTCCAGTCCCCAAATGCCACTGTGCACAGAGACACATTTCTCAGATAACAGTTTCTGTTTGGACCCATCTCTAATTTGTATAACTAGTGCAATGAATATGTGCATCAATACTCATCTGGGATTTGGTTTACTGAATAGAAACCTGCCGCTCAGAGAGAAATACTAATAAGGAGTTTGTCTTTAGATCAATATCTGGATCCATCTGTGGACATTAAAATAAACAAGAATCTGTAGCTGCTTATTAGAATTTAGTATCACATTCTGCTTTTGGCAGAAGCAGTATTAAAACCTATTGATAGTATAGCTTCATAGCTTTTTTAATGAAAATACAAGTCACATATTTCTGCAGTTCTAAGTACACTGTCAGGTGCATACCTTAATATTACTCTTTATTATTATTGTTTTACTGTATTTCCTGCATTTTATACTTCCTCATATCTCTATAAAGTTTTCCTTCACTACTACTGTCTAAACCACTGAGTGACAGGTCTTCAGCCAGTTTCACCTACAAAATCTAATGGAAATACCCGGTCTATGATTTTGATAACTTCTCTCATAGGCAACTTTTCAGCTTTCCCTTTTCCTTCATTAGTTTCACAGCATCCTCCACTACCCCAGCTCTTAGTCCTTTCTCTACATCTGTGTAAATCAAAATCAGAGAGAAGACATGGTTAGTGAATTCAAATTTTGGCTAAGATTTCAGAAAAAAAAAGTACAACCAAACAAGGAAAACCACCTACCCTCTACTTCATACAACCATGATTTCAGCTACCTCATGAACCGCAAACATGCTCATCTTTTGCTTGTAACCTCCTTTGCTACCCATTTTCCACACAAAAGGTTAGTAGTAGCCAACCTGTGCCTTCATTAGCTTACACATCTCCCAAGTAACTCAAGGGCAGCTCCATGGCTGGAGCTACGTAACACAACTGACGGGAAGAAATAATGTATCTGCAGGAGCTCGGTGACCTTGGGATGCAGGCACAGTACCACTGTCACTGGGAAGCCACTGGCACCTTCCAGGAGCACAGTAGTCCTGCCTGGCCCCTTCACATTAACCCATTAACTGTTCAAGAAATGGTTTTTATTGGCTTTCAGCTAAATTAAAATTCTGGTAACAAGCCACATGTCAGCTGGCTAACAATGAGCGAACAAGAAATTTTAAAATGTTGTACAGGGAGAACACAGATTTAATCACTCTCTGCACAAAAGAAAGAATTTTTTCAAGTTATTTTTAACAGAAAAACACAAGGGAGTTTTGTTCATGTCTTTGGAAGTTGACAACAATTTAACTTAACTCCTCAAATAAAATACATCAGTTCTCTATTATTCTAATACTCAAAACAAATATATACAAGATATCAATAAATTATCAGAGATTTCCTTCATTTATATAAATAACAATCATTTTTATCCAACCCAAACTTCAAATTCATTCTAGACTGCATACCCATTTGCAGTGAAATCATGAAATCATCCACTGTCTTCACACACTTGGTTTAAAAAGTCAAGATTCATTCTTAACAGCTTCCTAGATATCTTGTTTCTTCATTAATTGATTTTCAAGGTGTTCTGAAATGCAGAATTTTCTTTAGGAATGAAGAAAGAAAAAAAAAAGAATAATCTTTTTCGTCTGTTCAGCCAGAGTTCAACATGGCTAAAAGAAATTGAACAGACTTGCTACAAATTTTATTCCAGAATAGTATTGTGGAATATTAGGCAGGAAAAAATGTGTGATTAAGATATTGCAAAAATGAAATACTACCCATTAAGTACTTATTTACGAGATTTCCAATAGGCTTCACAAACAGCTTAAAAGGCTGATCATAAGCAAGACAGGAAATACCAAGAATGTCAACCATCATCCACAAGCAAGCTAATGTGAAACAGAATTTGCAAGAATACAGAAAACAGCACAAATTAATTAAATTGAATCCTGTAGCACCAAAATTTAGCCATATTTGGAAGTGAGAGGTAAGATAAGACCTTGAGAAAGAATATAAAGATCTCCAGACCTCTTTCCATATCACAGCCATCTTGAAAGAAAACTTTCCAGGACTATCCCATTTCAGAGAAGACATTATCATGCAGGTGATATCACATTATGAGAACAAAATGTATTTTGACTGGGAGAAGTTAAGAGAATCTTAACAGTGACTATAATTTATTTGCCTTTGTCTCTGAAATAGGCATGCATGCAAGTGAATTTATTTCACACAGTGATCAGTACAGCTGAGCCAAAGTATTAAGGACTATTTTTGAGTAAGAGTCACAGTGAAACAGACGATTGTTCCTATTAAAGCTTGCAAAAACATAAGCTAGGTAATTGAAAGATATTTACTACAACCTAATCTGACAAATCTAATTCTTCATATTCCCCCAGACGAGATCTGTGTTCTGAAAATTAGAGAAGATGGCAAATGCTAAAAAAAACAAACAGAAAATTCATGCTTAACACAATCTCAATCCATCAGGTTAATTTTGCTGAGTCAAACAGAAAATTGGTAGAACATCAATCGAAATAACATGTCATGAAGAAATTTTTGCAAGTATTCACACCTCATAGAGAAAACCATGATCCCCATAAAGCATTAGTTCAACTTCTTAAAAGTTGGCTGTTTACAGTGAAACAACATTCCCTAATGCTATCAGTGCTACCCAAAAGATGATACTCATATTAGCCATAATGGTTCCAGTAAGCTACTGTCCTATGGAGCCCTACAGCACAACCTAGTAAGACATTTCTGTTGGTCAGTGAGCTAGTGTGGGATCTAGCACATCTCTGTGGCCTACTCTCCAAGACTAGAGACTTCTGGGAATGTGAATGCTTCAATTTCTGATGATTGATTTGTCAAATTCAGACATTTTCCAACTACCATTGAAATAATCAATTCAGAAGAAAGAAAAACAACAACAAAAAGCTACTTTGTGTGTTCCAAGTCAGTCTGTAGATGGATACTAGGGCTGTAAAGTCAAGCACTCAGAAATTCAAAGCCACCAGAATTAAGCCCTTACTTACCCCTTTTCTGCATGACGAGTCTTCCTCTCCCTGCAGGCTAAGGCCATGTTCCTCCCAAACCAAAGCCTTCTCACCCGAGGCTCCTTCCTCATCCACCCCACCCTGCTTCCTACCACATTACCCAGTGCTCCTTCTCCACTCCCCACCTACAATGCCTTCTAGTCACCCAGAGATCTTCAGTCCATCACCTCCCTACCTCCTCTTCTTCGCTGTCTGTCTCAGGTTTTCACCCTACAAATACTAATTGTTCCTTAACACCAAGGTCCCTAACAAAAAAATTGCCATCCTCTTTCCCATCACTAGCTCTTAATTGCAGTCCCCTTCCTCATCATGCCCTCACTGTCAGGCCAAATAAGTCTAACCAAGTTGTTCTTCATAACAACTACTTCCCCATTCCAGCACATTTGCCTACGCCAGACCTCACTGATTTCCCCTGCAAGCACCCAGTCCCAAGTTTTTAGCTGCTGAAAGGTGACAGAAAATCTAGCCAACATTTAAACAAAGAATATTAGAAAAAAGTCAAAGCTCTTTATTGTCTCTGCTCGCTAGTAAGAACAGGCCATCCAGAAAATCTCTAGCTAGTTTTGGCATCACTATGGCACAAGTACCTGCATCCTTTTGGACCTACACTGGACCTCTTCATGAACCATCAAAGCGCACTTGCACCAAACCCACTGGTAACAGTGCGACCTCTCTAAACAGTTAAGTGCTAGACAGACATTTTCTTGCCCTTCAACCAGAGCTCAGAAAAAGAAATTGAAAACACATAGCTTCTTTATCACAGTGTGCGTGGGTGGGATGAGAAATAGAAAAGACAAGCATCTTTGTGTTCTTCTCTGACAAATGTAAATTGAGCATAGATTCAGAAAATGCCCACTGGGAACATCTGTCTTTACACCATATCCATCTGCAAATATTTATGTTGTACTTTTTGAGTTTATGTCATTTGTGACTGCATACAGGAGATCTGAAAACAGACTGAAACACTAACAAGTAATACATAAGCCAAAATAGTTTAGGACTGGGATGTATTTCATTCAAAACCTGAATCATAAAATATTTATCACGTGAGTTAGGAATAACTTCTGTTAATCTGGATGACCTTACTGCAGTATTTTACAAACAAAGAACAAAGATAGATTTCTGAACTACACAAGACCTCAAATACCATCTTCTCACTTGGCACATTTAACGTAAAATCTAAACCAATCCCCCTCTTCAAATAATGCTCCTCTCCCTCCTTCTGCTTGCTTCCCCCTCCCCAGATACAACCCATCTCTACTCCAACTTTACTGATATCCATCACCCCCAGGCATTCTGGAAAGGAAACAGAAGTTGGGAGGCCGTGCAAAGGCCAGGTGGCTTCAACTGTGTTAAGAATTAAAGCCATTATCTGTGGAGAAGTTACACTTGATCCATCTCTTCATGTCTCACTTGGAAGAGCTATGACTGCTACCCCTGCCACTTCCTCCTGTTTCCCCAGTACGGAAGTAGCTGCAAGTGTGGACGAGGATTAAATGATAACTGGAAGAGCAGTGCCTTTAAGAAAAGATCATCATGATGGCATTATTTGCATAAACCCTTCTGAACAAAAGTCTCCTAAACCAAAATTAATACAAACTGGAGAAGAGTTTGTAGCCTTTATGGAGCTCAGAGAGTTCCCAGATCTTCTGAAAATTATAATTTCTCATGGATAGGGACAGTTTGAAAGATACACAGTAAAAAGGCCTTCCTACATTCTTCCTGCTCTGCAGTAGTATGAAGAACATTGGCTCCAGTAGAAAAGTTTTTTTTTTTCTCTGCAGTGCTTTGGACTTGAAGAACAAACCTCTATGGCCTGAGACCCAACAAATTCATACCTAGGACTGCTTTAGAATTTCAGAAAGCTAGCAAAGACAATGGCAAATGCCCTCAAAAAAGTCATCTACAGAAGCTACTTTTCAATTCATAGAACAGGAGGCTTACAAGCTTCCCTGAAATTGAGTTTTGCTTGCATTTTTATGTGGAAAAAGACAATTTCTCAGATGTTGGGAACCTACAGCCCACAGACAGGATCCAAAGTCCAAACTGCAATCTGACTAGCTTGAGTTTCTCCTCCTGACTCGTTTCCCCTTGCTCACGCCCACCAGCTTGTCTCTGCCTCCCCCAGATGCTGTCGCTGCTCACGCTGCTCTCACTACTCTTCTTTTGCACCGGCCAACAAAAGCTGCTAATTCAACCCAGTGAGGCAGAAGAAGCGGGCCATATCCACATGGCCCCTACTGAGACACAGGGAAAGGAAAAAATCTGAATTCCCATAACAGGATATGAGAGGCATTAGCTTAGGTCAGGTTGTGGTAAACTACCACAGCTCTCTGACCCCAAAATCTAAGCTCCTCAACCAGTATCAATACTTAAGTGGGTGCACATGCTGCAAACAGCCTGCATCTTCCACATCTGCACAGTTTATTTGTGGCTTCCCATATTTCAAATACCCTGCTCAGAGTTAGATGCTCACCATTAAATGAGTTCAAATATTATTTTGCGTTAGCATTTTTTAATGAATATTTAAATAAACTCTGGGAAACCATATCTGAAAACATATTATAACAGAAAGCTAAAACTTCAATGGAGACAAGCCATTATTACTAATAAATTATACTCTGGGTAATGTCGGATGGATGAAAGACAAAAATCTAGACACAGGCATTAATCGTATTTTTCTTAATCTGTAACTTGAGTTAAAAATAAAAGGCTCACCATTATGACTTAAAATCTTCAGCTGCACTAATATAGCCAAATGTAAAAATGAATATGATGTAAAACAGATTTTAAAAGGATATTAAAAGAATCAGAACTACATTTCAAATCTCATATTATTTCCCATGCTGACACTTCAAAAGGTTTGCAAATTCCAATGTATAAGACTTTCTCTGTCCAAAATCTACCTTTTTAATATTAGCCATTAACAAAATTCATTGTGGTATTTTGCTTTGGTGGATTTTTTGAAAAAGATATTTGATAGTTTTCACATGAAATACTGTAACAGATATTCACCGTAAGCCACCTCCAGGACAGCTGTTTTTTTAAAATTAATGTTATTTCAATTGCAAGGTTTCTTTTTGGTGACTTTTGTGAATATAAGTATGTTCTGATTAATTTTACAGATCTGCATGAAGTGGAAGGATTTGTGAAATCTCTACAATATTATGTTCATGTCTCAAATGAAGAGAAGCTCTAAATAAGTATACCATCTATAGAAGCTTAGTGAAGTCTGATGATCGTGACATCAGTAACTACTGATATACTACATTGATACAGCACAGAAGACTTACTGGTAGACAATGTAATAAATAAAAAGTAACCCAAAGAAAGAATGTCGATGATGAATTATAAATGTCATCAATATGTAATTTTGATTCATAAAAATCTTGTTTCAGATTTGAATACTTTTGTAAACATGTTATAGACAACTTTTGTTCAATAATGCCAGATACTGTGCCTCAGTGTTATAAATACCTGAGCACAAAGAAACGCTTTAATAAGGATCTATTCCATTTGATATTCAAGACTACGGATGAAAGCACCTTATTTTCACCTGCTCACAAAACTATGTATTGTGTTTATAGTTAATATTACAGATGATCTGCGTGCCAAATATTGCAACTGCTTTGCCCCACTCTTCTCAAGTTAAACAGGTGATATTCTACCTACTTCCTAGAGTTACTGTCATGTTTTATTTGAAACTATTTTTCATGTTCTTTTGGATGGCTTAACCTTGGAACTAATTCAGTTAGACAAAATCACTGCATTTTTTAGTCAACATTTCATAGCCTTACTTACCTCACTCCAAGCAATAATCTGCCCAAAGACATAGAATAATGAATCATTAAAAACTAACTGCAATTTGAAAAAGTAGAAAAGCCTCCTTCAGAAGAAATAAAACCTGATCCTCTAATTGACTTGCACTGAAAAAATAACCCTTTTAACATCAAATGAAAGTTTTACAGAATAATTAATTTTGGGATTCAATGAAGATATAAAAGGGAGGGAGGAGAGGGAAGAGGGCAATTTTGCTTTGGAAAGTTCACCACTAAACTTAGAGTCAATGGACAGACCATAAAGCCTCTTCTGTCTGTGCTGTACTAATGCAAGAGACCTAGGAATTACTGCAGGCACCGGGCATGGGCTTTCCCCTCGCTCAACACCCTCTCGCTGCCTGAAGAAGGGATGGTGAGCCATTTTGGGAAGAAGGAGCCTGTGAACTGCAAGATGAAGGAGAGAAGGTCCGTGAGGAGGGGAGGAGCCTTTGCTATCGAATTATTACTGCCTGTTAGGAATGTGTTATTGATATATTGTAAAACAGCTGAAGCCCAGGCCGTTGTCTTATTCTGTAATGCACCAAACACATAATTTCAGTCACAACAAGTGGAGCCTACTTGTAATTAAACTAACATCTGTTGATACTTAATCCATTTATTCAACTCCTAATACATGCAAGCTTTTTGCATTTAATCTCTTATCCATAAGGACATTCTTTGACCTGTGCTTTGGCATTAGGCAAGTCAATGTTGACTAATCTTAAGTATAACCTTAGGCCTCGTGTGCTTTGGAAATTAAATTTTTCCCTGGGATTCTTATTTTTAAGTTTATCAAATGATACAAAGCTAGAAGTTCACCTTACTTGTTAATCTTTATCAGTTGCCCTATTTCTAGTAGAAATACTGCATGCTTTGTTTAGTCTTCACAAGTTGCATTTCCTGACCTCCACTGCTCATAAAAAGCAAGTAAATTCAAATTGTCGAATATATATATTGTTTTTGTACCCTATTGCACATTAGCACATTATTACAAACAGGTGGCGAGGAAGGGGATGAGAAACATTCTGAGTGGATTTCCACAAATTTTATATTCCTTTCTGATAACAGGATTTCTCTTGTGAACATCTTTATACAAGATTGCCAGAGGACATTTGCAGGTAAGGGCCAAGCTTTAATTCTATTTTGGATTTGGGGCTTTTCTGGTAGGATAGTTAGAAGCTAGGTAAAATGAGAAAAGACGACCACAACAAAGACAACTTAGGCAATCAGCCTGTGATGCACAAATACTGTTAAAGAATGGAAGCCACCACAACACGAACAGTCAAAGTACTAACTCAGGAGCAATAAAGATTTTGTAAAACAAGCAGAAAGTTTCTAAAAAGCTAGGACAGTAACAAAACTCATAGCTCAATACCCTTGCCCTACTCCTAAAACAAAATAAATAGGACATAACAGTCCACGCTGTAATTGCTAACAAAATTATATACATCAGGAACTATGAAAAACATATTTTGCAAATGAAAGAAGGCTGAAAATCAGCATTATACAATTAATTTGGAAGAGCTTTACCTTGAAAGGCATGCTACATTTTCACGCTTTAAAGTGAAGATTGAATTGCTTGTCTTTTTACTTTTTTTTTCTCTTGCTTTTTAAACTGCCTTCATTGCATCATGCAATATAAGTATTACAGTCACAGGCCCACAGAGAACTATGTAAACAGGGGGGAACGTGTTTGGAAAAGTCACTAGATTACCTGCACCTGCAAATTATGCACTGAAAATAAACAGATGGCAATTCAGCTTTGCACTGCAGCCTTCCCCCATGCCCACAAAATATTCAGGTAATGTATTCATTGTACGTCTCCAAGTATACAGCTGAAAATAATGGGAAATTTTCTCTAAGATTGGAAGATACGTTTAAGAACTCCACACAAATAGCAAGTTTATATGGTCTTAAAATACACATAGAAAAATTGGATTTTTTTATTTTAAAAACAAATCATTAATCTCTATGCAAATTCCCGTGGAGCTCCACAACATGGATTCTCAACTGCTTGTCAGAACTATGCCCCAAAATTTTATAAAAAATTTACAAAAAACTGAAAAAGACTGTGTTTACATCATATAGCAGTAAATACATGATTGAACTGTAAAGATATAATTTTTAACTGGGAGCCAGTGAAGCAACTGTGGTAACACTTTGGTGTGGTTCAAGCGAAAATCTGGAAGACGTGCAGAGGGCCACATAGGGCTCCACACTACCACTGCATCCTTCTTTATTGTGTTAAAACCAGCGATGGGAAAGCCAGTTTCGTTACACCCACCCACTGGCCTCGCTATAACTGCCATAATGCCACAGACTGTATTTACTTGGTGTTCAGAACAAGAGCAAAACTAGTTTAATTTCCACAAAAGGAGAGCTGAGGCCGTTTTAGCCTGAAGAACAAATTATTCAGAAAGATTCAAGATGGGAACAAAACTATTATTAAGAGCAACTTATAAACACTGTTACATCCTCCAATATATGGCTGCGGTCAGCTGCTCTACATGTTAACTTCATTCATTTTTCATACCTGTTGAAACCAAATTTGCTGAAGTAGAAGTGGCTATTTAATGGTTGACTGACAGAGAACTTTTACTTTGCTGCTTACATAGGTGATTTTAACTAATAAATTTCAGGCTCACAACATTGAAAGATACAGCTCTGAAACTACAATGAAATCTACCCCTAGCAGATACTTCACAGTGTCAGCCCCAAACACAAAAATTATGAATAGCTATCTATCTATCTATATAAAAAGATATACATATATAAAGAGATATATCACACTTGTTAATCAAAAGTATTTACTTTTTAAATGTATACACTCACATGCAGAAGTTTTTCTCTTGGGGAGGAAGAGTGAGGAAGATTTGCACATAACACTGATCCCTTGAAGTTTAAAAATATTACGAAATATTATTACATTTCTAAACAAAATTACGAGAGCTGGCAATAATGTGCCTACACAGGCACAGCGCAGGACAGGGACCAAACTAACATAAATTCCAATTAAACACTGGCTGAAAGTGTCTGCATTCAAGAGGTTTCAACTAAAGAAAGATGAATTTAGGAAGTCTTATATAAGGACAGCTCTTCTCTGTAAATATGATAGAAGAGACCAGCTTTTGTGTAAGAATTTCAAGTCTTGGGAAAAAAAAAGAAAAAATAAGTTCTGGGTTTATAACATTTTCTTCCAAATTAATCTCCAATCTCCTTCCTTTTGTTTTCTTTCTTCTATGAAAGAAATATATTAAAATTATATTAATGTCATAAAGACTTACCTCCTGCATAGGTACCTAACCCCAGATAAACAAATACACTGGACAGAAATAACACCGAAAATATGAAACAAACAAACAAACAAAACCCTTTTGTTTATTCATTCTCCACCAAAGAAAACAAATTAGAGAAAAATATCATTAATACTGGGAATACTTAGGAAAAAATGTTTTAGAATAGTTAACATGATTCATTAGCATTTCCTCTACTTTAAAACTCCTTACCAAAGTAGAATGGATGGAGCTTTCTCACCACCTATGACATGGCTTTGCAGTATCTATAAGCAGGAAAAATCAGAAGGCTACTCAACTTTCCAAGTCAAATTCTGTTTTCTGCTCCTGAATGACAATCAATAAACTGAAGCTAGAGCCAAGCAGAATCAAAGTTTGGTGGTCAGCTATTACCTTGTGCTCTTGAGGGCTGGAAATGCTATAAAAGGCACCGTGCTTGCCCAAGCAGCATGAGGCAGGGAGCAAATATTTTCACTTGCTCTCTCTAGCAACCCTTGTGGTTGACTTTGAAGCAAGCAGACAATCTCCACAGAGAAATACATAAGCATATATAGACCTCTCAATCCTTCACTGCAGGAGGGAAACCCTGCCTGCTTCACACAGAAGAGAAATAATTAGTCTGGATGATGACTTTTCTCATCTATTTCTTTAATTGTCAATGTGGCAAGAAGGTTTTCTTTTCAGGTGGTTTTCTAAGGTAATCCATTCATGCCATCTGTCAGCACCTTCTACCACTTTTCAATGGTAGGGCAAGCTGTTAGCACATCAAGGCGCACAGCTGTTGATGCCACCTTTGTTTTGGTTACCCCTGGAGGAAATGGGAACATGCCAGCCACACAATGCAGCAGGTTAGCAATGACAGTGAGTAAACAGCCTGCATCATGTACGAGCCACACATCTGACAGCTCTACTAGTCATGTGTTGCCATTATTCAGCTGCTCTGCAGCGATATATTTTACTGGTATTTTTATTGCCAGCATGATAATTTAAGCCTGGTGAAAAGCTCCTCTGGCCAAAAAGAGGAGACAGGCCTGAACTAGCTCAATCCATTGGCTACATAAATTTAAAAAAAATAGTATCACCAGCTGGAAAAAAACTCTGGGTGGAGTGGAGACCTCTAATGAAAATCTTCCTCCTCTTTTAATCTGGGGCACAAAAGACAACAAAATAATAAAGATCAATAAAATCATGTACATGGGGGGTGGGGAAATTTAAGATGTTTAACCTGTTCAAACCAGGAGATCAAATAATGTCTATCCCTGATACTGCAAGAATTAATGAATAAAGCTCATCTAGCAGGAAAAGCTACTAAAGCTCATCAATCAGGAGAGGCAGCATAAGAAGAGAAGAGCAAATATATAGGGAAAAGAAAAAAAGGAGAACATTGTCAGCCTCTTTTGGATTCTATGAAAAATCTTACAAACAGCTCCAAAGGGAAGAAAAACAGACATAGAAAGGTGTAAAACTCAAGTGCAGGTTTACCAAAACCAGACCTACATAATATGGTTCTTAACCAGTCTAGACAACTGCAGTAAGTCTTTGTTTCTATTTCAGCTTCACTAAAGTGGCTGATAATACATTACATGGGAAATGAATTAAAACAAGGATTAAAAGTATAAAACAGAAGTGGCTACAGAAGAAGTGATCTGAGTAATGCTGGAAGTACTTTCCAGCTGCAGAAAGGTCATTAGCAGAGTTCCTCAAGGACAGATCTTGGCATGGGCCTTACTATTTTTTTAATTGACTTGCAATTAAAATATGAGTGATAATGAAGCTTGCTAATAACACAGAGCTGGGAGGTACAGTCAATACGAAGACAGAACAGCCTCCCAGAAGAACTGCGTGATCCTGAGGACTGAAAGAACAGGAATGGGATTACTTTAGTAACACCGAAAAAGAATGACCACATACTTAATACCAACAAAACAAGCTGGGGTACGTGTGGCTGGGTGGCTATAAGCAACAGTGTTTGCTCTAACAGCAGATCAAACAAAACCAGTACGACATAACTATACTGGAAGAGAGTGTGTAGTAAAAGACAACTTCACTGGTACAGGAAATAGGTATGCAGTGATACCAATCACTGCTAAAACCTATCTAGACAGGCATGTACAAGTTTTAGTTATCCTCCTTCAACCCAAAGTAAGGCAGATGATTATTAGAAGACTTAGGGAACAAAAGAAGAGTTCAAATTGTTTAGTTAAACAAAAGACAGAGAAAATACCAGGTGTCTGTAAACATGTAACAGGCAGGAGAGTAAAGCCATGAGTGAACAGGGAACAAAAGCTATTTATGCTAAAGAAATATTTTTTTTGCACCACAATAAAAAAGGCACGGGTTGGCTATGAAGAAATTTTCATTGGAAGTTAACAGGGTTTTACCCTTGCAAGAGTGATGGAAGGCCTGAAAAAGCATTCGCAAGGAACTTGAGAGAAGGGCAAACAGAAGTTTGATTTTAAAGTGGAGTTTGATATGTTTGTGTGGAGACCATATGTTGCCTCAGTCTGTGCTAGCAGAACACATTTATGAATCAGAAGGTCCCTAAAGAAACCAGCTTTATGCCTGGTCTAGTTCAAACACACCTAAGAATGCACAAAGATGGGCTATCACAAAGTACGTCTTAAGTGCAGTGCTGATATGCAAGTTAACATAAGACAACAGATGACAGACTTTAGGGAACACATGTAGATAGCTGAAGGAAAGAAAAAGAGGTTGGTTTTTTTTCTTTTCCTTTTGTCGCAATAAGATGGGCTGATGTTTTACCACAGAAAGAGTCTCTCTCTAAGCGTACCAGGTTATCATGGCTCTGTTTACAGTACCCTTGTTTGCAGTAGTTCCTGGCACTTCATGCATTTTTCATAGCTGTTTCTTGTTAATATATACTGTATTCCTTGGAGTGCCAACAAAAAGGGCACTTAATTGTTACTAGCATTTTGCAACTTTATTTTAATGACAGAACAAGTAACAAGAACAGCACCTTCTGAAAGT
This sequence comes from Ciconia boyciana, assembly GCF_034638445.1. Lineage (NCBI taxonomy): Eukaryota > Metazoa > Chordata > Aves > Ciconiiformes > Ciconiidae > Ciconia > Ciconia boyciana. The sequence goes on from NC_132935.1 coordinate 57,895,739, forward strand.
GTTACAGGACTACAACTTACTCGTGGTGAAAGAAACATGACAACTTAAGAGCATCCTAAAAGAACAGATGTAAATACAACTTTCAGTGCCTAGTCACTGAGCCAGTGATAACCATAAGGGTTCTTAAAAGCAGATTTCCTTCCTTACTTGTGCACACAAACATACAAGCAGTACTATGCACATCCATTAAAACATGTTAACACCATGTTTCTATGAGCAAAACCAGTCATGATACACAAGCAAATGCTGATCCGCATGCATAATTTGGTATCTGGCCCGAGAATTATTGTTTTGCAGATAAAAACCTGATATTTTCAGATGCAAGAATCCAAAAAATTGATACAGCAGTGAAGGAGGCACCCTGACCCTACAGACAGTTTATTATGAGGCACTCTTCACAAGCAAATCTGAAGATGCATTACTCCGTTTACATAAATCCTTCTCTTTGAAAGCTTCATTCCTTCTTCCTGCCAAATCAATAAATGGCCTCTGCCCCACTTAGTGACTCCCCCCGTGCACTCACTTTCAAGTTCTCCCTCTCAGCTTCAGTAGAAATCTACCTTTTCCTCCACATACGCCTGGTCCCTGACTATATACTTTTCATGTCATCACGGAAAGGCAAAATTCTTCCTTCCTTTCACAGGCTGCAGCCTTCTCCCCCAGAAAAACAGAATAACAGCTAGTAAACCTACTGTCAGATACCCTTGATCAAATCAGGATGCATGAGATGCATGATTTAGTACTTTCTAAAAATTAAGGTGATTCCTTTTTCACTGCTCAGCTGTGTTTGGCTTAAATGTAAATTCAGTTTGAGGTTTTGCACATATCAAATCAAAGCAACATGTTTACGGAAAACTGTTCTAATCAGCCTATGCTAGCATTCAAAGCTCTTCTAAGAGAACAGCTACAAAGAAAGAAGAAAAAAAACCCAACAATTTCTAGCAAAGACTTAGCTTCCCAGTAGAGACAAGGCTAAGGAGTCCCAAGAGCATTTATCTCATTTCAGGACTTCACAATTGTCCAGATAAACATGTTCCGTTTTCCAAAAACAGTAACATGCAAGACTCTCAAAGCAATTAAGTGTTTAAAAATTCTGCAGGTTTTCTCCCTCCCCAAGATCACTGAAATAAATCCACCTTCAAGTTTTGCCTTAAAACGTTCACATTTTAAAAAACCTAGAAATGAGAAAGCAAAGTTAAGTTACTATTTTGAAATATTATTAAAGAACCCTTATAATAAAACATACAGACAGCAAGTGAAACAGAAGACCTGAGAAATAAGCAACTTTTCTCTCTCTGAACAAAAAAAAAGTAAATGTCATTTCTTTTTTCTGTCAAAAATAAATTTGCAAATTTTAAAAAATTCTGTAAGAATCGAAGTTTCAGGCATGTACAGCATTTCATTAAATGTAAATTGATCCAGTGATATAATATGAAACACAGAACAAACGCGCTTGTATGAATCCTTTTAGTTGGTGTATGACAGCACCACTTGATTATTTTTACATGTCCTGGAAGAAGAAACTTAAAGACCTAATTGCTGCACTACTACAATAAGGTCATAACCCAGTGAGAAATGAGATGACTAAAATAATGTTCCCAAGAAAAATCAAATTTCCTGAAAAATACAAGAATGTAGTTAATTTATAAAAAGTTTCTCTATGTGGTCATGACATGGTTTTCCTTTTTAAAGTTGTTACGAAGCATAAGAAAGAGCATACTTCTCTTAAAGCAAAAAATAAAATACAATTCAGAGACATAAGAGAAAACTGAGCAGACTCTTCCCTGGGCAAGTGAACCACTGAACGCCATTACTGGCTGACTGCAGCTGATAAGACCGACCATGATTTTAACGAACCACAGAGCTGCTGACTCATAAAATGAGAATGTATTTGACACTGGCTGACTGCCTAATTCAGAGCTCGCTGCACCCAGCAACCTTGGGTTCACTCTGAAACACAGTTAAGACGGAAGAACAGGACAGATCACTGCCCTAAGCGGCAAACCGCGATAACTCAAATGGCTGCCATGCGTGAGTGATGACAGAGGAACGGGGAGGCGGAGGAGCACGGATCTCTCTCCACTGAGGATGCGGCAGGGGTTGTCATGCCTGTGACATCCAGCACATCGCCAGGATCGGCAGGAGGGCGGCCTCCCTGAACTGCGCACCAGCAGCCCCAAGGACCCCAGGGCTCGGGCTGGAGAGCCAGGGGAAGGTCTCTGTGCTGGGACAGCAAGCCCCCATCTCCGCTGAGCTGATGGCCATGCACATCATCTCCGCAAGCGCTCAGCCCTGCGCACCAAGACCCTGCACCTGCTGAGGGACCACCATCCTTGCTGGTGACAGCCCCCTAGCCCACAGCCACCCCACCACATGCAACGCTGGGACCATGTCTCAGGGAGCACATCCAGCCCAACATGGGAAGCACAAGGTGGCCTGAGCACTTCGCTTTTTAAAGTCACCCCTCCCATAGCAACTCACACCACTACTTTGATCAAATTTTGAGACCCCAGTCCTAGACTGTCATAGCTGTTACCTTGTTCTCTACCATTCATCATGGAGACATCACATACCAAGGGTGGGTAAGGAAGAAGGACAGCAGCAGGAATGCAGACCACTGAGCATCCCAGAGACCTCCACAGACCACGGAGCCCAAAGAAGGACATATGATGGAGAGAAGAGCAAGAACAGGAACATGGAAGGAAACCATATTTAGGAATAACTTTTAGGATGAAACAAAAAATACACTAGCATGATAGACACCTTTTTTGTTTTTGTTTGTTTCTTTGTTTGGGGTTTTTTCATTTTTTGTTTTTTAAATGCAAGCCAGAATCAGTTCATTCCCAAAGGAGGTGAGTCTGTACCTCAGTCAAGTTGCAACAGGTAAGAATATTTACCACAGATCCTTCCACAATTTCAGTCATCTCTGGGAAAAGCACATTCCTCTGAACTGCACTAGAGGCTGATGGAAGTCACAAAACCAGATCACCATCTCCACAGTAACACCCTTCACACCCTGAAAACAAAAAACAAGCCCAAAATACCAAATTCCATCCTCAACAATTTCCGGATACACACACTTCCCCACTCCCTCCTTTCAGCACCACCTCCCATTTGTCACTTTGATGTCTCTTCTTGGGTGCCTGGTTATCTCGTCAAATCGAAGCTCTTTGAAATACAGTAAGTGTAACCTTTGTCTCTCTTGTGGATTTCCATTTCTGTTTCCACTGCCTGTTAGTTTGGATGTGATCTTTGCTTCCCTACTTCTGCATCCCTTCCGCTACATTCAGTCTTTTATGGAAGTCCTGTCACTTCCTTCCCTGTCATTTCTAGGATTCACACATTCTTGCTGGCCACCATGACTAACATACTTTCTACTGACAGTGTTATTTGCTGTTTTTATTACTGGTCTCCCAGCTGGCCTAGTTGGCTGTCTTCTTCCTCTTCCTAGCCTGCTTCCAAACATCATTGATCTCTTTGAACCCATCTACTCATTTTCTCATTTCTCAAAAAAACAGCCAGTGATTTCTTCGCTCTTTTCTAAAAACACCTCCTACCCATCTCTCACTCTACTAACATCTTCCTTATTGTCATTCTCTGTACCCATCTATTCTTCGCTTAACTGCCCTTATCTGCCTGCCTTCAAATCCTTCATAAAATGGGCGTAAAATACTCTGAAACACACGATCTCATTACAATCACATTATTATATAATTATCTTCCTCATTAATGATTCTCTCTTCTGACAACATTCAGCAGGTCAGTAAATTACACTCCATTTGTATTTCTTCAAATGTAACTCAATTTGCTTCCAATGACGGTGACTGTTTTTCTGGAGTCACATCAATACAATCACTGTAACCCGTGGCTCGCTCTTTCGGAAAAATGTCAAGCTCAGAAGCAGACCACCTCCCACACAAGGACATGTGGTTTCTAAAGGAGAAAGGCAAAACACCAACAAAGTTACAGCTTCAGATGAATATTTATTCTTCTGAAATCTGTCCAAAACAAGTCATCCATCTTGGTTCATCTTGGTACTTTGATCCATCTTGGTTCTTCACAAGAGCCTCACACAGAAAAAATGTTACAGCCCCCAATACATAAACTTCTGTATACATTAATAGCATGGCAAATCATGCATAATACTTACCTGAGTACTGGACACTTTACTGTTTATCAACATGTACACTAACATCCACCACAGAAAACGGGCTACCTAGCAGTAGGCACTTGTCCTGCTCAGTCAATCTCTTCAGGCAAAGTTGAGTAATTATGTTTCCTCATTACCAAAATGATTAAATAAATTTTGTAGCATAAACAGAAGGATCAGACAGTGCACAGTAGCACTAGAAGGACAGAAAATATCTGTATTCCCATGCAACTGAACAAAATAATCCAGTATTTTACTGTGGACTAAGGAAATATGTTTATCTTTGGCCGAAGGAGTTTAATTTCACCCACCAGGTACTTTAAATATACTTTCAAATGCCTCCTGTGTGTGTTCATATACCCTCTGGTTATGTAAAAAAGAAATCCATTCCCACCACTAGACCTGACTTTTTAACATTCTGCTCTCCCACTCCTGTTTCAGAGACAGGATTTCTGCACCCATTCTCCCTAATACCACATGGGAGAATAACGCAGGGTAAAACTCTTCCACCTACCAATTCTAGTACTGGAGCAAACATTTTTTATACCTCTGCTACAGATTCATAGCATTTACCACAAAAGGAAATAAGATTGCTTCATGTAGTAAAACTAGGTGAATAATATGTACATCTACACTTCACATTTTTGAAAGCCGATTTACTTCACTACACGTTAAGGGATTCAGTAATGCCATGAAGACAACATAATCAGAAAGATACTCCATTATTACTGCACAAAAGATGTAACTGGACTTCCCTCTGCAAAGTTTTGTTCTTTATAAAAGGAACAGTGCTATCATCATCCCAGCCAATAAACTAGGCAGTTTATCTGGTGATGTCTCCACAACCACTGTAAGAACAACAAATCAAAAACCCTTCTGAAATACTTCAACAGACAAAATCATTCACAAGTTGTTAAGAGAGAGATCTTCAGAAAGAAATACACTCTCCTCTCCACATTTTTTAGCAGTTTTTAGCAGACACTAGAAAACCAGGCAGACACTATGTCTGTTGACACTGAGCATCAGTGAAAAACGAAGTAGGCATCTGACCAAGCACATGGTTATTTTCTGCATGTGCTACGCTGTCTTTGACCCTCAACCCAGCGGATGTTTTCAACAGTGCAGGTCATGTTCTGAACCATGCAAACTGCTTTCACACCTTTCCAGATTTAACCACAGCAAATTTATCTCTCTCACATCACTGTGAACATATTTATTCCCTTTATAATTTTTATTAGCTTGTTTCTTCTCATTGTAGCCAGCTAGCTGTTTCACAAGGACTTTGGATTTTCTAACACATCCATGCACAGAGACCCTTTGAATGTTAAATCCTTCCATTTCTACTTCCTAGGATGCTAGCAAAAACTGTGATGCATATCATAGTACTCAGTCTTAGTCATGTGCCTTACAGGTATCTAATGAGTCGCATACCTTAACTAAAATGTTAACTTTATCTCATGTTTCATACTCACACCTAATTCATACAACTAAGTTTTCTCGGATGATTTCTATTTTGGTCCTAACCCCAATTTCAGATTTGTCAGGGTGCATTAAAAGTAACTACTTTCAAGTTACCAGAACTCCATCACATACCTAAGAAACACATTTGGGGCTAAGCCTGACTCTTCCCCCTGCCTGTTAAATGATTATAAAGGATTGTGATTTCTCTTACTGAAGCATCATTTAAATTATTAGGATGTAATTGTTTGATATTACCACTTTCAGTAATTCTGACTGAAAGAAACCAGTCCTATCACATCTTTGCTATAATTATTTTTAAATTATAAGATGGTTCAGGTAGCACTACCCATTCTATATTTGACTGAAGTTATTTCCAAAAAAAGAAGACAGATGGTTACTGCGGGATGCTGACCACTCAAAACTCACAAGAAATCAATGCAAGATACAAAGATTCAAATACTACAAGGTCAAGGCCATCATAACACTTTTTATTATGTTACTTCTATCTTATTAGTAATTGATCTTTTAGAAGCAATCTAAATACATAATGAGCTTAATTATATTGTAATACAAAACTGACAGCCAGGGATCTGGGGTGAACACAATGAAAGATGCAATCTTTGCACAGTTACCAACAAAAACACATAAAGGAAAGTGCAAAGGAGGATATTAAATGATGGAGGCAATTTGCTTGTGTTTTTGTTCAGAATACTCCACATCCCTGAGGGTCCTGAATCTGTTATTCTGGATACAGCCAGACAGGAACAGCTGAAAAAATTAAAAAGAGGAAGAAAAAAAGGCTAGCAGCAAAGGTTACTCTGCCAGCCTAAGGAATCTTTTTTCCATGTTCATAAGAAAAGACAATGCTGTTACAGCCTGTGGCAGTGGTCCTTGAAGGGCAATGTTTTCTACCAGGATTTTGATAAAAAACAACATGAAACAAACAACTTCACTCTAATGTGCTAACAACAGCTCAGCGAACACTGATAGTATCTTCTTCTGTAGTTTTGATTAACTGTTTCATGAAAGATGCTTTCCTTCTCTTGTGCCCAAGACTGCATTCCTAATGTCTCTTTCTCTGCTATTTGTGCATACCCATGACATCATTAATTTATTGACATCATTTGTGGTCTTACACTAACCACAGACCATTACTGCTGCCTTTGAAGCTGAATCTCAGATATTTCTTACTTTAAATATAAGGAACAATCTAATTAGATGCAAACTACCTCAGGAATGAAGGGAATGACAAGCTGATGATTAGTTATCTCAAGTTGCATAACACAGCAACAACAGTAGTTTCTTTCTAATTTTGTTTTACATTTTCCTCTGATTTACGCAACTTTGTTAAGATGAGATGGCATGTTATATGTTATCTAATTCATGGAATGAAGACACTGGCCTTTCAGAGTAACCTTCTGGCACTGGCAGCACTTGTTCTTGGACAATTGCCTAGGGAATCATGACTTTTTTTTCCAGAAAAAAGAAAGAATTAAAAAAAAAGACATTTGTATCATGCATTAAAGAATCTGCTGACCTGAAAGGTGATGTTTTAAAATCAATTAAGCAATCAATGTGCACCAATCCTGGCTACCAACATCAACATGTCAAAGAATAAAACTGTACCAATTCTAGTAAAAAAAAGTTACTAACAGAGTGAATGATCTGATCACATTTTCAATGCATAACCTCAAGATTTAAAAAAAGTTGTTATATGTGAAAATATAATATGTTTACCTTGATTTACCTTACTACCTTTAGTAGTAATACAAGTTTATAAAATGCTGTTCTGCAGCATGCTCCTTCTCCCCACCTATGCAAGATTTGACTCACTCCTTATGCACAGACATGGGATGCAAACACAAAACTTGTCAGGTCTGATTTGCAAAAAGGATGGGTACGCCCAGGCAAGCATGATTCAGTAAATTACATGGAGCCTGGCAATTCTGAGACTCAGGCACAGCTTCTTTAGCTCTTTTTCTACTCCCACATGCTAGGAGAGGTACACACACTACTTGCTAGAATATCAGAAATATTTGAACATACAATCTTTATGAAATTCTAAAGCTAAAATTACCAATATTTCTAGACCACTTTTTAAAATGCACACTATCTTGGTATTTCCCCGTACATACAAATATACCTTTTAAATGTTTTCTATTTAGAAAAGAAGGTGGTCTCACAAGAAAAGACCAGTTTAAGCCACAGATGAAATAGGTTGCCAAATTAGGCAACCAAACGAAAAGAACAGTTGAGCGTGATGCTGCTGCAATGATATTGTCTAGGAGGTTCCTAGAGCGTGTGGCAGATAACTTCCTGACACAGCTGGTGAGTGAGCCAACTAGGGAAGGTGCGCCGCTGGACCTCTTGTTCACGAACAGAGAAGGACTTGTGAGCCATGTGATGGTTGGAGGCCGTCTTGGGCAGAGTGATCACGAAATGATAGAGTTCTTGATACGTGGAGAAGCGGCGAGGGAGGTCAGCAAAACTGCCACCTTAGACTTCCGGAGGGTGGACTTCGGCCTATTTAGGAGACTGGTCGACAGAGGCCCCTGGGAGGCAGCCCTAAAGGGCAAAGGAGTCCAGGAAGGCTGGACATTCTTTAAGGAGGAAGTCCTAAAGGCACAAGAGCGGGCTGTCCCCAGGTGCCGAAAGACAAGCCGGCAGGGAAGAAGACCGGCCTGGCTGACTAGAGAGCTCTGGCTCAAACTCAGGAAAAAGAGGAGAGTCTATGACCTCTGGAAGAAGGGGCAGGCAACTCAGGAGGACTACAAAGGTGTAGCAAGGCTGTGCAGGGAGAAAATTAGAAGGGCCAAAGCTGAGCTAGAGCTCAATCTGGCTGCTGCTGTAAAAGACAACAAAAAATACTTCTTCAAATACATTAGCAGCAAAAGGAGAGCTAAGGAGAATCTCCAGCCCCTAGCAGACAGGGGAGGGAACACAGTGACCAAGGATGAGGAAAAGGCTGAGGTACTTAATGCCTTCTTTGCCTCAGTCTTTAATAGCAGGGCCAATTGTTCTCTGGGTACCCAGTCCCCGGAGTTGGAAGATAGGGACGGGGACCAGAATGGAGCCCCCATAATCCAGGGGGATATGGTTAGTGACCTGCTGCACCACTTAGACACTCACAAGTCTATGAGGCCTGATGAGATTCACCCGAGAGTACTGAAGGAACTGGCAGATGTGCTCACCAGGCCCCTTTCCATCATTTACCAGCAGTCCTGGCTAACTGGGGAGGTCCCAGCTGAATGGAGATTAGCTAATGTGACACCCATCTTCAAGAAGGGCCAGAAGGAGGACACGGGGAACTACAGGCCTGTCAGCCTGACCTCGGCACCGGGGAAGCTGATGGAGCAGAACATCCTGAGTGCTATCACATGGCATGTAGAGAATAACCAAGGGATCAAGCCCAGCCAGCATGGGTTCAGGAAAGGCAGGTCCTGCTTGACCAACCTGATCTCCTTCTACGACAAGGTGACCCGCCTAGTAGATGAGGGAAAGGCTGTGGATGTTGTCTATCTAGACTTCAGTAAAGCCTTCAACACGGTTTCCCACAGCATTCTCCTGGAGAAACTGCTGCTCATGGCTTGGACGGGTGTACTCTTCGCTGGGTAAAGAACTGGCTGGATGGGCGGGCCCAAAGAGTGGTGGTGAATGGAGTTAAATCCAGGTGGCGGCCGGTCACAAGCGGTGTTCCCCAGGGCTCAGTATTGGGGCCAGTTCTGTTTAATATCTTTATCAATGATCTGGATGAAGGGATCGAGTGCACCCTCAGTAAGTTTGCAGATGACACCAAGTTGTGCGGGAGTGTTGATCTGCTTCAGGGTAGGAAGGCTCTACAGAGGGACCTGGACAGGCTGGATTGATGGCCCGAGGTCAATTGTATGAGGTTTAACAAGGCCAAGTGCAAGGTCCTGCACTTGGGCCACAGCAACCCCATGCAACGCTACAGGCTTGGGGAAGAGTGGCTGGAAAGCTGCCAGGCAGAAAAGGACCTGGGCATGTTGGTTGACAGCCACCTGAATATGAGCCAGCAGTGTGCCCAGGTGGCCAAGAAAGCCAATGGCATCCTGGCTTGTATGAAAAATAGTGTGGCCAGCAGGACTAGGGAAGTGATCGTGCCCCTGTACTCAGCACTGGTGAGGCCACACCTCGATTACTGTGTTCAGTTTTGGGCCCCCCACTACAAGAAGGACATTGAGGTGCTGGAGCGTGTCCAGAGAAGGGCAACGAAGCTGGTGAAGGGTCTAGAGCACAAGTCTTATGAGGAGCAGCTGAGGGAACTGGGGTTGTTTAGCCTGGAGAAAAGGAGGCTGAGGGGAGACCTTATTGCTCTCTACAACTACCTGAAAGGAGGTTGTAGAGAGGTGGGGGTCGGTCTCTTCTCCCAGGTAACAAGTGATGGGATGAGAGGAAATGGCCTCAAGTTGTGCCAGGGGAGGTTTAGACTGGATATTAGGAAATTTTACTTCACTGAAAGGGTTATCAAGCATTGGAACAGGCTGCCCAGGGAAGTGGTTGAGTCGCCATCCCTGGAGGTATTTAAAAGACGTTTGGATGAGGTGCTTAGGGACATGGTGTAGTGGTGGTCTTGGTAGTGTTAGGTTTACGGTTGGACTCAATGATCTTAAAGGTCTTTTCCAACCTATACGATTCTGTGATTCTGTGATATCCTCAGATGACATAGTACATATTTTATTTGTAGTGTTGCGTGGGGGGTGGTGTTAATCTTTCAAAGAAGGGAAGTAGCAACAGATGCAGGCAGTGAAAAATGCAAATGCTAAACTACAGGAAAACATGAGGACATTTCCCACAATTACAACAGCTAACAGCATAAATAGCCCTCAGAAAAGTCATCTGGGCGGCTACTAGTATACCACCTCAGTTACTGTTTTCCATGCTGAAATCATCTGTTACCTAAGGGCAGATGTGTACAGAACAGGAGAAAAAGCAGTAGTCGTATGTAACTTCTGATATCAATAACGTGCCTTTTATCAAATGAAGGCTAGCTACCCTACACACAATGAACAGTTCAACTTTTCATACGGTTAAACTGCAACTTCTCCCATGTTTCTTGTAGAATGAAAGAGAATTTCCGATATACAGTGGGTTGACCCTCTAAAGGCAGCACAGTTAACTAAACACTACAGTCAAAGAAATACATAAAACTTCCCATTTTCAGGCAAAAATTTGGAAACAATTCATTCTGCTGGATCTATAAAACCCAGTACAACAGATTCTGTGAATGACTAGCACCAAGTGTTTCATATATCCAAAATGCAAGCCAGCTTTTCAAATACTTGTTTCAAAATTGCAACCCAACAGTAAAATAACTACTGCTAAAAGTAATTTGTCAATACTACATCAGATGGAGATCATCTAGGAGAAAGAATGCAATACAGAAACATTCAGAACTGATTTTTTTCCTGTGGTTTTAAAACAAATTAGCTGTCAGTGATTTGCAGAATAACAAGAAATACTGACTAATTAAAAATATTCAAGTATGTGAGCATGATTGCTGGGAGAATAATGCCAATAATTTACTGGCTAGTTAGGCCCTTAGAGAATGCCAGCATTGGACAGTTCTTGAAATTGAGAAGAAACGGTGTAGGTCTTGTATTAATTCATCATTCCATTCACAGATGACTGTGCCAGTGTTACAGAATAACATTCATTAATAATCAGCACTTCCAGCTGAGAAACGCAAGTTTGACCTTTTTGAGCCGCTGGACGCATATTGTATGTGTTAAGACACAGCAAATCAGAACATGCCCTACAGATACTGGCTGTGGCTATATGTCTTTTTTTACTTTATTTTTAAAACCAAGAATGGAAAATTGGACTCTCTGAGATCTACGGTACCAGTGAGTTTAGAGAAAGACTGAAGAAACAATTCCTCACAGCAGGATTTCCAAGACCCGCTGCTATACAGTTTAGAACCAAAACCAAAAAGCCATAACCAGGACATGTTGAAGAACATATTTAGGCATCTACTTTCATGTGAGGAGAGAGAGTGTAGGGTTTGCTGTAAAGATTAAATACTTTGGTCCTTAAATCAAAAACAAGACAGAAAATGCCTACAAGTTCTGCCTAGGTACCAATGCTGACTGTTCAGATATAATATCCAACATCAATTTATTTTTACTTATGAACCTTTAATCACAGTTTAGAAGTTCTGGGTTGTTTTTTTTTAAGGAGCAACAAAAATGGTCAATGTCTACTTTCTGTCTCTCACACTCAAACAAGGTGCAAAAGTTTTCCATTGGATCTCCACTGTGTGGCATTCACTGGCATTCACAGCTACGGGGCTGTACCAGCAGCAGCATAGCCAAGTGAAGTGATTATTCCCCTTTAGTCATCCCTCATTAAACATCTGGAGTACCACATGCAATTTTGCCCCCCCTCAGGACAAGAAATATGTTGATAAACTTTAACAAGTCCAGAGGAAGGCCCCCAAGACAGTCGGAGCTGGAGCTTAAAGCCCCATGAGGAGAGGCTGCAGGACCAGGGCTCGTTCAGCCCCAAGACGAGACAGCTTCGGGGACACCTCACAGTAGCCCCCCGACACCTAAGGGAAGGTTACAGAAAAGACAGAGCCAGACTCTTTACAAAGGCGTGTACTGAGAGACAATGGCCACAAACTGAAGTGAGGATATAAGGGCGGGAAGGGGGGGGGGGGAAATCACTGTGAGGCTAACTAAGCACTAGAAGAAGTTGTAGACCTCCACTCTCAGAGACTTTCAAAACCCAACAGGAAAAAGCCCCAAGAAATCACATTTAAATCCAGTGTTGCACTGAGCAGGAGATTGGAGAAGAGACCTCCTGAGGTGCCTTCCAGCCTGGGATGCTATGAAGAGGGAAACACAGAGACAGACCAGAGCCCATTCTGTAATCACCCCAGAAACCTTGCAGGGGAATGGCCAACCTCAACTGCTTCAAAAGAATATGTAAGAAACCCAAACTGAGTAACTACAGAATTACTCACCCCGCAGGAGAACATTATTCTTTCTCCTCAAAACAGACTCTGGTTTCAGTGTCTTAGCTATCTCATCCTTTCTGTTTTTTTTAAACAACTGCTACATTCTTATTTCAGTGTATTTCAACAACAATTAACATGCATTAATTATGCAGGCAGGATACTCTGGTAATGAGACTTTCTTGTTCCTTCCAGTTTGCAATATTGTATAGCGTTGGAACCACTGTGCTACATTTCCGTTTCAAGGGCAACAGGAAAATAGCTTCCTCTGCAGGGAGAAGAAACAAATGGAATTCCCCCAAATACAGTAACAGTAAATACAGGCAGGAAACAACCTGATATCCTTCTTCTGCAATTCTAGCAATTCCAACTGCTTCATCCTCTGGGGCACACTATGACCGTTTGGGACCTTCTGCCATTTCCTTGCTATTGCCAATATAGCTCATCGCTGAGCAGCCAAGTTGTAGGAAACAAGATTTGTATATTACCTCTTTCCAACATTTTAATGTGGACTTCTGTACAGGAAGAGGCAAACTGTTCAATGATTAGGTCAACCCTCATCTCTAGACCCTGAAAATGGCACAGTGGGGTTTTCTTAGACTCCTCGGTATGTCTGCATGCTACGATAAAAATGTAGGTATCAGGAATGGCTTACTGAGGGTGCCAGAAGTTAACAGTGCCTTATTTCATACAAGTTCATTGTTTCTAAAAGCATTTTTTGTTTAAAATTGCAGTGATGTAGTAAACTGCAAGGATCTGCTAAAAACACACATAAAAAGAGTATGTTTACCTTTGCTGTCAGCAAATTAACAAGAAACACATTTGTAAAGGTCTTCGAGCAACTGTGATGCTGTATTTGTAGATGACAATGAAAAGCTGTGAGAAAGAGGTTTTGATGTTTATGTACACTAATGGGCATTATGATCGAGTTTGTTGACTCAGTTCAGTAAGAACAAATAGCTGACAGGTTAAACACTAAAGAAGGGTATTTTAAGATACATTCTATCAATAAAATTGTATATATACACAGTATTTCTTGTATTGTATTTTGCCTCAGAGTATACATATAGACATTGTGTTTCAAGGTCAAACAAATCAAAAGATTTTAACTTGGTGAGGAAAGTTGTACTGGTAGAGGAAGTGTAAAATAGGGTCAATTTTCTCAGACTTGGGACTTCTCTCATGACAAAGGCATCATTTGAAGAAGAAAATAAATGTCACTGAATGCTAATCCTTCTAAACATTACAGGGCCCACCGTTAAGAGCAGCCAGCCATTAAACAAGGGGATGAAGTCAATTATTGGATTTATTTCAAAAGGATCTGGGAGTAAACGTAAGGCTTGTGTGGTACAGAGTAAATATGACTTGTGTGGCCAGCTACGTTTTTCCCCTCCATCCATTGTGTTTTCTGTGCTGTATCTTAGGGAATATGAAGGTCGTTTCATTTGAGAGTAAGGAAGCAGTGAAGCTGTGAGCTGAGCTGTACAACCTGCCATGCTAACAAGCACGGCAGTAGGCTCACGTAAGAAAGACTTTTGAACGCAACTCCACCCCACGGAAATGACAGGCCCCTCCTCAGGAGAAAGAAGGGAAAGGCGTTTTTATAGTAGTATGGACATGTACATTATTGCCCAACAAAGATCAAAGGTCCTGACCAATGTGCCATATGGTAAGAAGCACATGAAAGCTTCAGAAAAGAAAGATGTGTCACATTAGGCAAGAAGGAGAAGCTAATTTATCATCGAAGTAAATCACAAAGAGTTGTCCTAATCAGCAAATATATGAAAATGGTTAATAAAACACCTTTAAAACCATAGGAGAGGCTTTTGTTCTGTTCTATTAGAAGAAGAGACCTGATCAGACTTCAGAAGAAAACTACCAACAAGGTCAGAGAAAATGCAACATCAAAGTCTATATGCAGGTTTATAAGAAGAAACATAGTGAAAACAATGAACTATGAAGATTATGGTCTTTCCAGTTGAAACATATTTTCACAAAGAGACAAATAGACACAGTAGCACACTGGGGTTTTTTGCTCAATTATACACTGAAATGATGGAAGAAAGTGCTAAACTTCACTACCTTTACCAGAAGCTTTGTTTTTAAGAGGACAGTAATGGCATTTTATCCAAGGCTTTTTTTTAAAAAAAAAAAAGCTGTTTATCGATTTCCTTTCAATTTAGAGAAAATAAGCTATGGAAATGGTATTTATTATTTACATAGCACTATACTGCAAATATACATGCCTAGCATTTAGCTAACAAATAAGAGACATGGGTTATGCTTCGCAGATCTTTGTTCTCCAAATTAAACAGTAATTTGACATGTGCTAAATGTCTAGAGAAGAAAGAAGAAAGAGGAAGAATCAAAAGACCATGCAGCTTCTCTGGCTAGTGGCACATGTATCACAACAGAATTTGTTTGACTCACAGCACTACAACCTGAAGAAAGCAATTTTATAATCTAGCACTTAGACAAGGTATAAATATTGCTCTATGAATTTCTACACAGAAACATACAATTATTGCCATCAAAGAAAACACTGATGTTACCAATGACTCATGCAAAAATGTAGAAAGTAATTATAATTCCATGCTTGCAACTGAAAGTGCTCTCCTTCTAAAAATATGCCCTGAAATACACATCCCAGAAAGTAATCTGGTCTCTGACAAAGTTTCAAAAGGTTAAAGCACATAGTTTCTTTTCATCTTGTAGAAGTGGATGTAAGTATGCATCTTTGTCAAAAAAACGCAGCGTTCTTAAGGAACGTAATAGGACAGGTCTTTAAAATTCTAAGCAGTGAGCAAAGGACCAATGAATTGAAACACATTTCAGCAATCATGTTACAGCTACGAATACTGTCTAACAATACTCCCATAGAAGTAGGCCAACAAAATGACAACATGAGCTAATATTTATTTATGGCAGTAAAAGTTTTCTACATAAATCAGGATTTGTGGAGACAAATTTCCCTCACTTGCCTTTGGCTTATGAATTAATCTATTCTCAGTGACCAGGAAACTGCTCTTCTGAAAGATGTCGTAAAAAGCCACAAGTGTAACAAGGGAAGAAAAACACAACACAAACAGGTGCAGCCACTATGCAAACATTTTGCATGTTCCAGACGTTTTCCAATATATGAGCATGTATTAAAATGAAATTCAGAGTCAATGTCACCGTACTGGCTTGCTAGAGGTTAGCAGGTGAATTCCTAGACAAGCAGATCAACAATATCAGTGATACATAATGCTGTAATCAGCATCGTGTTTTACAGTTGGAGATTTATCAATTTGGAGAAAGGCTTACTTTCAGATTACAAGGGGGGGAACACGGACTATCCAACTGAGCCTTTGAAGCCTCAATCTGCATTTAACAAAAGCTAAAAAGCTAAACTAAAGTTAAAGGCTAAACAAATACTTGCACCTTGGAATACATGACTGCTGGCAAGAGGCCTTACAAAATTCCTCAAATTACCCAAGAGCTAATTTCTCTAATAGCACGTCTTTTACCAAAAAACCATCAGCATACAGTTTATTGAACGGTATTAGCATGACGAGGGAAAAGACAGCACTTGTTTAGCATCTCTTTACCCACGCGGGGTCTGCGTATCCTTCAGCACAGTGAGAATCCAGAACACACCCCCTTATCTGTTAAGGAAATAATTTTCAGTCTCCCTTGCAACTTCTGAACAAGGGGCAGAATTGACCCTCACTCTAATGCCACTTAAATACTTCACTTTTAAGTTATGGTTCTGTCAAGCTACATTAACAGATTAGTGTCTTGGAAACAGTAGACAGAGTATGTAATGTCTGCAGTCCTGTGCTTTATAATATTTTGCCAAAAAGGGAGTGATTAGTGTATCACTCACAAACACACAGACTCACTTCTTTTAAGTTTTACTTCATTTCCAGAAGAGCTTCCAAACTGAAGACTACATGAATGAGCCCACAGAAGTATTACACTGCACTGTCTAATGATTCAAACTGTAAAAGCACAGCATCCTAAAACTCTTTATTTACGAGGGGATAGCAGATTTACATAATCCTCATCCCTTTCTCTTCAGAACTGGACAATTGATAGGAAACTCAGAGCTGTTAATTTCTACAGTTAATCTTAACGGTTGATTTTATGCCTCGCAAATGTTATTCTAAAGTGTTAGAGTAAATAGAACACTAGACTGTTGTTGATTTAAGTGATTATACATACTTTTTCCCATCCAAAGGATTATTTACTAAGGCAACAAACTGAAAACGAATTAAAGAGTACTCCTTTATATTCATGGCGGAGTTCACCCATGGAATTCATTGCTACAGGATATTATCAAAGCCAACATCACAGCTTGGAATTAAAGATACAAAAGAAATTAAGATACAGAATAGCAACCTTAATGTGACATTCAGGTTTTACAACTGCCTACTTGAGATGGGAAATGGACAGGTAAGACTCTCAGGAGAAGTACATTAATTCAACCACATCCTGAACGTAATGCATCAAAGGATACGCATCTAACAAACACACCAAAATAAAGATATCATATAATTCAACTTGTGGACTTTTTTTTTTTAACTATTCAGAATCTTAAGCTGGTTTATCTGACAAAATAAGCCCCAGTATACCAGTTTCTTTCAGTACAAGAATCAGAGGACTCCGTCACTGGTATTCCTGCCAGCAACACCTGCACTTTTTCTGGTAACTTCTTATCTGCATGCTGCCAGCTTCTGACCTGCTTAGCTTCAGAGATCTGGCAAGATGACAGCATGAAGACCTGTGATCACCAGAAAAATAACGTTACAGAAAACTTTTACCCTAGCAAACAAATCTGGATTGATTTAGTAACAAATATTGACCAATCTGCTGCAGCACGGGTGACAAAAAAAAACCAAAACCAAAGCATTTTACTAGCTTAACAAGTCATACTTACAGTGTCTTTAGAACTGCCTAAAGATATTACAAAGGCTTGGACAATCTACTTGCCTACACAGACTTTTTCACTAATTAGCACTTGCTAACATCATTCTTCAAGATAGAAAGCAAACAGCCTGTTTCAAATAGCCTGTTTCTTCGACTGCTGCAGTCCAAGAGGAGAAAGTAGTTACTGATGTTCTTCCAGTGAAAGGTTATCCTGTAAGTAAGCCGCTGCAGTTTCACAAAGGCTATCATTTCAATGTGAAAAAAGAAAGAGAAAAGAGATGGAGAGTAGTGAAGCTGGAGAGTAAACATCCAGGAGCTTTACGTGCATGTGAAAAGGGTTTTACTGTTATGAAGGACTGCATCATTTGAAATCCCCCTCAGATAGGATCCATTTAATGATATTCCCTTCCAAGAGTCTTTTTAGCAACGCCAGCCATTCTGAAGTCGGTCTGCTTTTGCCAGCCTTTGCAACTCCACTACTCCAACAAACATGCTGGTAAAGCTGCACCACAAAATTATTTTAGTCCTTCAGTGGTTAAAACTGTTGCACTCCATCCCCCCAGCCTGCTGTCTTACAATTTTTGTCTCCCACATTTTTGGACTTTTAGCAAATTACCTGAAATGGAAGAGCACCATGGCTACACATGTACAAGTGCAGTAACAGCACCGTTCTCTTCCTTGACCTCCCTCAGACACACACCCAAAACAACAAGTTATCTGTTCCCAAAATACACACAGTTCTGTGATTTCATTCTATGATCTGACTGTTCTGATTAAAAAAACAGAATATGGCTCAGTGTTGTTCCTGCAGTTTAAAAGACAGAGAGGGAATTCCACGCATGACACAATTTGCAGCTGATACCCGTGAGCTCCACCACTACAAATAAAGGATTCAAATGCTTTCCAGTTCCTACAAGTCACCAGGCAAGTTGTCCACTTTCTCCAAGTAGCTCTCTCCAAATGAGCTGCCTCCCACTGATTTCCATTCCTAAGTTCAATACTGTCTGTAGAACAAGTTACCTACCAGGCAAGCCCTAAGCCTTGCAAATTTATAGATTCTGTTTTTATCTCATCTTAACCATTAAGTGGATTCAAACCACTCAACAGAACAGTTACGATAAATAAGCAGAGGTGGTAAGAACTTAAGGAGAGACTTTTTATTCCCATTTTTTGTGGGATGCATCTTTAAATAGTTTCCCAGCCTGTGTGCTAGGGGGAAGCAGACGCAGTCAACCTGAGATGGCTGTTACAGAAGAGAGAGAGCACTGTGCTTGCAGGCAGCTGCTGCCTCCCCGCTCTCCCCAAAACACTTCTCTCTGGATCTTAATTGAACTAAGATGGAAGCCACAGAGATTTAAATGACATTTGCTTTTTGTGCACAAGAAAATCTAGCTCTGTGCCTACAAGCCTGGAAAATGTTGCTCCTGCAAGGCTGTACGTATTTCTTCCCCTTGACACCTTTCACCTGCTCCCATTGAACAAGGCAAATAGCAAAACTTCCTTTATTAAAAGAAGCCAGATAAATTTCTAAAACATTTGAAGAGGGGCAGGAAACCTAACAGCCATTTTAGGATCTCTTGTGCAAACTGGCATCTAAGTTTTTTTTTTTTCAGCATGCTACCCATGAAGGGGTTCCTAGACTTTTTGTTGCTGTGACTAACATTTTTACAAGTGTTCTGGGACAACAACCGGGTTTTAAAATGTAACGGGAAGTCTATGTGAATCTCTCTCATGCTGTTCCCTATCACTCTTCTCAGTACATCATAATAAATATTCCCCAGTGCCACTATAATGACAAAAAAACCCAACATCAATTTCATAATTCTTTACCTTTTTTTTTTCAGTAACTGGCCAATTTTAAAGCATAACAAGCAGCGCCCTCGCTAACTATGTGAAGTGTACTTCAACTTTAAAAATATGTCAGCATTTTTTAATATGTATGTATACACACACATTCATACGTATATATACTGTCACATACGTCACTACGCAAATTACCCTCTAGTCTGAATGGTCCTGCATCACAAATTGCTTTGTCATCACCTTGATGTAACATCACCTGTACAGATTGGCACATAAAAATCATTCAGTCTCCTGAAAACCACAACACAATGTCATATTGTACCATTATTTTTAAACAGCCACCTCTAGTGAAATCAACGACAAGCACCCAAAAAATAATAATCCAAGCATGGCATGGTTCACTGCCTCCACAGACTTTCTTTAATATTACAGAGTTGTCCAACTTATTCTATCTATAGAAAATGTGGATAGTAATAATTCAAAGCATCAAAACATATAGGGAGGTATTGGGATTCTGAAATACTCCTTAAAACACATGATTTTAACAGTATTTTAGTACCTGCCAATGTAGCAATGCAAATATTTCCCCTCCAAAGTTTTCATCAATACTTGTTAATTTGGGGATAAAAGTCAGAGCGCCCAAGCATGCTGGAATCTACCTTTTCCTTCCAAGGCAGAACAAGGACCTCAGTCCTGCTGAGGTGCCTCCAACAATTGAATATACGTGTTTTTAAAAATACTGTGTACGCTTTAAAAACTATTCTCTGTAACACATCGTTTATATCCTGAAGAGATGATAATTCTGAATCCTTCAATATCATTCTGATGAATCACGGTCACTGAAAGGAGAAATAAAAGCAATTCCCGCTATTTACCAGGAGTTCAAAGATTTGGCTTGAAGAAACAAGTGAAAACTTCCAACTAATATCTGAACTCTGTCGCCTGCAAAAACTCTGAAGTATTTTCTTTTTACCTGCCATCACTTACCAAACACTGATACCTGTGCTCACCTCCTCAAAAAAACCCAACTTTCTAGAAGCTCCTACAATTCTTACTTCATCTGGATCAAAATCCAAAAGTTCAGAAAGCAAGTGTAACTTCTGGGAAGTGCTTGGGCCAGGCAGCTAGCTCACCGAAGCCAATTTGCTGAGATAACACGCAATCCAGCAGCATCAGTCAAAAATCAGAGAAAGCTGTTCTCTCTAAGCATTTGTTTTCCCAGCACCCTATTTGAAAATAATAATATTTTGCTTAAAAGAAAACTAATGAATTGTGTGAGAAGTAAAACAATTGGAAGCAGAATAATTAAAAATTGTTATCAAGTGATGTAAACTGCAGCTTTGTAGTTCAAGTCTTTATAAACCAAAGGAAGCAATTAGCAAAAGATTGCTCTGATGCCTTACTTCAGAGAGAGACAAATCACGTTTTGCATGTTTCAAGTTCAGATGAGTAACAAAAAAAGTCAGGTTTATGCCAAGGCTCAAGCTTTAAAAAACAAAACACAAAAAGCCCGCTTCCCACCACCAGTGCCAAAAGCTCCTTCTCCCCCATTTTATTATTTGTTTTTTCAGCATTGTACTACTACAATACAGGAAAATATCACATTGCACTAATCTCACAAAAAATAAACCAAACCAACAACAGATCCAATGTTCTCTTATTACAGAACACAGTACTTTATTTGCAAGGAAGTTTCACATTACTGTGGATTATCGTTTAAGCTCTAGGTTTGCATCAGACTGAACATAAGATTTTATCGTGAAAATAACATGATGGTGGACCAACTGTGAAGTCCGAAGCCTACAATCAGCTTTTCAATCTCCAAAGCCTTTCATTTTGCACGTTAAATTTCCTGTCTTCAGCAGACACTCAAGACGCATCATTCTTGGGCTTTAAATGATACTTTAAACTAGATACATTTAGTCCTACCTGCACAAGATTACACTCTTTAGTGCTACAGATTCGATCCTAAAAAATTCTTATAATGAATTGTGTCTTCTCAATTACGTGGTGTTAAGCGATGCTTGGAAAGTATTTCATACCAGCAGAGATAACTAGTATTAGTATTTAATTTTGCTTACTTTTAAAATAAAGTATTTAAAGTATCAGGGATTTAAAGCCTCAACCATTTTTAAAGTATTTAAAGAATCATTTTTTGTCTTAGCAGATGTGTTATTTTTAACAAGTTTGCCACAGCAGCCATTGCCCTCCACACACCTCGTCAGGGCTTTCCAGCCTTGTTACTTTCTGCTCTTAGAAACAGAAAAGCAAATTATACCACGATAAGAAACTACAGTAATCTATCATTTTAAAATCACACACACGTGGATTCTGAACCAAAGGAACAACTCTGTATTCCCACCCTTTTGGCACAGCCAGACACAGTCACTGCCCAGACCAGGGCAGGAGACACAAGGCATCACTCTGCGCAGCGAGTCCTCGTGGCAGCTTTTCAGCTGCAGATGTAACCTCACCATAAGTCACACAAAAAAACATCACTCTGATATATGAACTCTAAAAAGTCTTTTTCCAGAAGCCCATGAAACGCTTCCTTGATGCTTTGGAAAGGAGGAGAGCATTGGCTCAGGGATAACTCAGGTGCAGAGGCAAGAAAAGTGGAGAAGTGAAGCGGGCTGAACTAGGGTTCACCCTAGTGAGGACTCCGCTAACAGCTTGTAAAGGGGAAAAGAATAACACCTACAGCCACAGTAAATTAGGTAAGAGAAAAGCTGTTCGTCCATTTACTGATTCCTCTCTCAAATCCAACTGAACAAGATCACTAGGTCCAAAACCAAAAGCTCCGCAGTGGGATTTCTTTTTCATACGCAAGACAGGAAGTCCCTCCTTCAGGTTTTATATTTCGATTAATTTTCAGATGAATAAGATTTACGACCATAAGCGATTCATGACAACATCAGTTCTCGCCTGTGGAGGTATTACTGCAATGCGAAAGTACCCCTGCATTACTAAGTATCAGGAATCAGGACAGCAAAACAATTTTATCTCAACTTGTTTTGATAGAGAAAGAGTTTGGCAAGAACCGGAGCGAGCACCTGAAAGAACAATACCTCCACTGTTTTAATATCCCCGCTAGATATTATGTTATTAGGAGTAGTATAAACAAATTCCACCTGAACACAACTTATCTTCTAGAATCTTTCCTTCTCCCCACCTGTCTTTCCAGCAAATTCATCCTCATCCATAATCCAACCAGCTTTCATAAGATTAAAGAAAATATGGACGGGGCCCAACAGGTTTCAAACAAGGGGGTGCCCTATGCCCAACCCTGGCACTGAAAGACCTGCCTGGTACCACCACCCCTTGGCCTTGAGGGCAACCCGCTGCCTGCCCCATCCACCTCCACGCAGCTCCCCCCAACACAGCGCTCCCGCACGCCAGCCAGCGAGGCACTGACACCCAGTCATACAAGGACAGCCTCAAAGCAGGTGGCGGCCCCTCACCAGCTGCCGTGGGCCTGGGGAACTGTGGCCTCCCCAGCCCCAACGGTGGCCACCAAGCGCAGGGCCACGCACCTGCAGGGGGGCCACAGGCTTTGGAAAGGGCGGAAAGCGGGCGCAGGTGCTGGTGGCAGGCTGGAAAGCTGCCTCCACCTCACCCTTCGTTCGGCCCTGCTAACAGCACCCAACCATACCGCCTCAAGCAAAGCGATGGGGAAGAAAGTGCACTTTCACTCCCAGTCCGTGAAAGCAAGAGGGGCTGCACACCGGGAGGGAGCCACTCGGGTCCCGCACGCCCCTGGCGGGGCCGAAGATGGAGCCCGCGACCTCCTTCCCGGAGGAGAAGCCGGAGGCAGCGGAGGGCACCTGGAGCAAGAGCGTGGGTCACCTCCCGGGCAGGGCGGAGGGAAGATGCTGAGATGCAGAGGCGTTGGCTGGGCCCCACGGGGCTCGTCAAGGGCAAAGCCCCGGGCAGACCGCGCGTTTCGGGGGGCCGCTGGGCAGCCCTCTCCTGGGAGGCCGGCGAGGCCGCACGGGGAGCGGCACCCCCGAGGGCGGGAGACGGCCCCCGCAGCCCCCGCGTTCGCCCACGCCTCCGCGCCGCTCCGCGCGGCCGGGAAGGGGCTGGCGGCGGCCGGGACCAGCCCGGGAGCCCCGCGGCGGCCGCGCAAGGTTCGGCGGCACCGCTCCGCCGCCCGCGGAGGATGCGCGGCGCGGGGCTGACGGCCGAGGGGTTTCTTCCCGCGCCGTGCGAGAGGCGGGCAACCAGCCCCGGCCACCTCTTGCCCTCCTCCCGCCCCGCCGCCCCGGCAGGCACCAGCCCCGGCCGAGCGGCTCCGCAACGGCGGCTTTCGAGGCGAGCCCGTCGTCCTACCGATCTAACGAGTAATCGTTGCTTATTCAGAGTTTTATTTTCCAATTGTGCGGAGGGCACGGATTATTATTAACGTATTCACCCATGGCTGGACACCGCAGTTCTCCATCCAAAAATAATTCGTTTCTTGGATGGCTGCCTGCTAAGTAACGCGATTTAATAAACTGAAATTTCTCTCTCTCAAAATAAGAAAAATCTCCCTCCTGAAAACCTCCGTAAATTAGAGAGCCGCTCCTTCTGGAAGACGCTCACTCCCCGCTTTTACAAAGTGCCCCCGAAAGCCTAAGGCGGCAGAAGAACCAGAATGCCTGGAGGGCGAGCACGGAATCCTCCTCTCTCTCTCGCCTCCCCCGAGGATGCGGGGCGACGCGGGGCGCAGGAGCCCGCGGCGGCTTCTCCGAGAGAGGAGCCGGGGAGCCCCGAACGCCGCTGCGCGCCGCGCAGCCGGTGCCGCGGCAGCGAGCAGAGCCCCGCCACACGTGCGAGCCCCGCACCCCCGGGCGGGCAGCGACAGAAAATGAGTAATAATAACAACAACAACAAATGCATCAGAAATGAGGACTGAGCTACGAAGTGTAAAGTTTCTTGGGAAAACAGCGGAATGTGGGAGCAGCCGTGAGGAAGGGGAGCGGAGCATCCCGCAAGCCGCCGGCCCGGCGGGCAGCGGGGACGGCCCCGCGGCCCCGGGACGCGCACCCGCCCGGCGACCCACCGACGGACGGAGGGACGTACCGGCAGTCAGGCACACGGGCAGGAGCAGCCGGAAGGTGAGCCCGCACACCACCTCGGTGGCCATCGCGGCGGGGCGGGCGTCGCGGCCGGCCGGCCGGAGAGCCGTCCCTCTCTGCGCGCCGCCGCCGCTCCTAGGTCCGCCCGTGCGCGGAGCCGCCGCGGCGGCGGAGCATCGCCCGTCCCCTCCTCGCCTCGCCTCAGCCGCGCCGCCTCACGCCTCCCGCCGCATCCCGGCGGCAGCCCATGCAACCAGCGCCGCGCCGCACCCCCGGCCCGGGGCACGCACACGCCCGCCCCCTCGGGGCTCCCCCCCCGCCCGCCCGCCCTCCCTCCTTCCTTCCCTCCTTCCTTCCCTCCTTCCCTCCTTCCCTCCGCCGGCAGCGCGGCGCGGCCCCCCCGCCCGCCGCCCCGACGGCGCGGGCCCAGCCGGCGGCACCCCACGGCGCGCCCCGCGCCGCGCGATGAAACTTCCCCGCGCCCCGCCCCGCCCCGACGGGGCCGGGCTGGGCCGCGCCGCGCCGCGAGGGGGCCGGGCGCGCGCTGCCTGCCCCTGCCCCTGCTCCTGCCCCTGCCCCTGCTCCTGCCCCTGCTCCTGCCCCTGCTCCTGCCCCTGCCCCTGCTCCTGCCCCTGCTTCTGCTCCTGCTCCTGCCCCTGCCTCTGCCCCTGCCCTGCTCCTGCCCCTGCTTCTGCTCCTGCCTCTGCCCCTGCCCCTGCCCTACCCCTGCCTCTGCCCCTGCCCTGCTCCTGCCCCTGCCCTGCTCCTGCCCCTGCCCCTTCCCCTGCCCTACCCCTGCCTCTGCCCCTGCTTCTGCTCCTGCCCCTGCCCGCCCGCCCCCTCCGCGCCACAGGGACCGTCCGGCAGCGCGCTGCCACCCCGCAGCTGACTCCTGTTCTGCACTTAAAACTTTACGGTTTTCCTTAACGCTTCTTTTTGTGTTGGTTTGTGGTTTTGTTTTTTGTTTATTTTTTTTTTAACTGGACTATTTTTTTACTTGCCTTTTTTTATTTTTCACTTAAATTTTTGTTGTTTTGGTTTGTTTTTTTTCTTGAGCGGGGGAGCAGTTTTCTGTAATTTGTTCATTTCCCGCCCCAGGTTTCAGCAGCACGTTTAGGTCCACCAGAAAATTGTCACCTGGAAAAAAAATAGATCTGCGGTCGCTGGAATGTATTTGACTTTTCTGGAAAGCTTTTTACCCTTTAAAATAACGGTGCTGGTTAGAAAGTGCTGTGGGTTTAAAGGGGCAGTTTCAAGGCTGAGCTGGTGTGTCCCTCTGTGTGTGCCGAATAAACCTAATAGTTTGGGTTGAAACAGTGATGCTGTAAAATAGAAAGTTGTTCACGTTGTTATTAACACAAGTAAAAGTCCATTTAACCTTTGGCAATATATTGCAATCCCTCCCACTTAAATGAGGCAGGTTTAGACAGAACATCCTCTTCGTGGGGGAAGTGCTGGAGATAGATAACTCCTCGCTCTCGTGGGAGATCTGAAGTAGAGGGAAGCGGGAGCAGTGACTCTGTGCTCCTTAATATAAATTCTCAGCACTTCTCCCTGGTGAAGGACCTCATCCAGTCTTACTTCAAATCTAAGAAGTCTTAGATCTGCTCTTGAAGTCCTGGGGTCTTGACTCTTATTATTACTTAAGCATCCTTTGGTTTCTTCTGCTTTTTAAAAAAAAGTATTTTCATATCCTTGTTGCAGAGAAAAATGTTTGCAAACTTGAGTGTGACTCAGGGAAATACAAAGGGTCTTTTAAAGAAAAAAGAAAAACATTTTGTTTTGGGGGTTCAGATGTTACGTGTTGAGCCACATGGACATCTGATTTTCGCTTTATGAATAATGGCAATTACTCAGATACACAAATATTATATAACAGGCTAACTGACTCTGATATTAGAATATTTGGAAAGTAAAGAACTCCAGACTTACATACACGAAAATGCTCAGGAAAGCTAAGAAAAATCAACTGCAGATGCTAATTCAATGTGCCTAACGGGTCCATTAAAAGGACCCATATCATGAGGAGCCTAAGCTTCCTCTGAAGAGGTACGGTCATTTCACACTCAGACATGAGTGTGTGCCTGGAGTTTAAACGTAACATCTGTCTGCGTTAACAAAGATTGTAATGAAGCCCCGTCCCAGCAGGATGAATGCGACACCTTAACTCAGCGGCAGGGCACAGCCCGGGGAGATTGCTCCCTCCCTTCATGCATTCGGGCCCAGCGCAGCTCACCCAGACATCTCAACAATGAACCAAGCCTGGATATTTGATTCTCAACCTTCTGGTGTAGGTTTCTGCACACATTGATCTTTGTGTATGTGCTTAGTGATTGTGTCTGTAGATGGTAAAACACTAGGATCAAGCAGTGCTTAATCTGCTACTGAATTATCTGATCAGCCCATGGGAAAGTCAGCCCCAGCATTAAGACCACAGTATCTGTCTCGAAAACTCAAAGTTACTAAGGAAGCTCTCTTTGCCTTAGAGGCTACAAAGCAAGCAGTTAATAGGAGTATTCTGTATGTGTAGGATACATGCATAGCTGAAATATTCTGTGCACTTGTGGAGCACATTTTCAGATATTGATTGGGGTTTTTTATTCAGTCGTTCAGATTCACTAAAGCAAGGATAAAATATTTATTTCTTTTGTAGTACAGTTACCAAATTGTTTGCTTCCTGAAGCACCGATTTTATTCTAAAGTTTGGGAAATAATTAGCCAGTTTTCAATGCTTACCGTTCACAATGTATGAAAAGCAGAGTTAAAATACATGTATTAAGTGGCTAGTTACCTTCTGCCAGACTGCTCATCTACTGCAAAATCTATGCAGCCGCAGTGCCACCTTTTGGCTAAAACGTCTTTCGTGTAAATGACAACATTTCTTCCCCACAGCTGCCGGGAGTTCACTGTTTGCGCACACATAGTCTTGAGAGACCAACGAGACATCCATCATCCAACCATACCTCTGTAGCGGTAAGAAGTATAAAAAAATATCTGAAGCCTTACCAAGAATCGTGTACACCTTCTGTAGTTCAGCTGTTGACAGGAACAGTAAATACGTTAACCTGAAAACTGGAGATGCGCTATTAGCCAGCACAGAAAACATAAAGTGTAGGACTCTGACTAAAATAGGTAATGCAGAAAGAGAAACAGAATTAATGGGGAAAGTGTCTGTTGAATTAAGTGTACATAATAGAGAGCAATGTCTAGGGGATAGATAGGAGTTTATTTAGCTGATACCGGTTTTGCAAGTGACATAAAAAGCAATTTGAATATAAAGCAGGAGGGCTGCTTCTTCCCTAAGGGCATACAACTTAGTGAAATCACACTGTGGGCCACACAGTTTTTCTCTTTCCCCCCGCAAACCAGAGGAAATTGCCAGGCTGTGCGAGTCCTGCAGCATACAGTAAGCGCGCTAGCAGTGAACACAGTGATCTCACCACCTACCAGCATTTCTTTACCTTCTTTTCAACCATCAGGATTTCAGACCCCCATCAGCAGGTGTGTAACATCCACCTTAGGTGAAAACACTTTAGCAGCGCAGAGGTTGAGGAGGCCTTAATGAAGAGAGGGAAGAAGAATAAAAGAACAAACTTCAGCTGTGAAGAGATTTGCTCCATCTCACCTTGTCATCTTTCCTGTAGCAATAACTTGGGGGAATTTTGGAAAAATGTTGTCCCTGCTTCATCCAATATGCAAAATCAGTTGCAGTTAATAGAGTTCAGAGGCCAAGAGAGTTACTGGGGAAAAAAAAGTCCAGAATATATTGTGTCACCAATTCTACTAGGTAGAACATAATCGATTAGAATTGTTGATTGAAATTAACTGTGTTGAGCTGACTGACTGTCTAAAATAGCGCTGTTCAGAAACATCTTCTAATTGCCTCAGCTATCTTGTTTGTTTGGCTGTTTGAATCATGAACTCATGGCATTGTTCTAACATCCACAGGCTTGGGATAACATAAACAAGGACTTGTGTATGGATAAATATATATACACACACATATCTATACATGCATATATATAGGTGTATATATACATGCTCACACAATCCATACAGTTGATGAGCTCCATAAATGAGCTTCAGCTAAACTAGCTGAAGAAATAAAACTCCCCTATACAAAGAAGCAGCAAAGCATTAAGTCCCATTGAGAGGCAGGAGAAGTGACTGAAGCCTTTTCAGGGCAATCACTGCTGTACAAAGCTGGTTTATATTTGTTATTCTTACAATATGAGAGTCCTGCTTTGGGGATCTGTGGGGAAGGAAATGGCTTTAACATTTACAGTGATGATTAACTACTGTGTTATGTCTCTTGATCCATGCTCCCTAAGACTACAGGAAAACATCCTGCTCCCCTTACCTATTCGGGAAGTCCTCCTCCTGCTCAGCCCTGTCAGCAGCTGGGGGAACAGCCTGCAGTGGCCCACCAGGAGTCAAGTGATTCAGTTCTTCAGCTTAGTTCACACTCAGCTCTGACTGAAGATGTTATTGTTCACTTCCAGCATGAAGTCAGCTAAACTTCAAAATAACATTCAAGTTCAGTTCTGGTTCAAGAAAAGTTAAAAAAACCAGTTCAAACTGATTTTTGGTTCAGAGTCAGTTTAACTCCCCGGTACCAGCAGTAGTCAGTAACTATTTTATCCTCTTAAATGATGAGCTTGTCTTGCCTTACAATAAGGAAATTCATTCCACTCAAATGTATGCTGAGTAGGCATCCTTAGAAATGTTCGGCTGCCCCAGCAGAGCAGGAAAGTTTTCTAGGAGCCTCCAAATTTCCCCCACGCTTCATTTATCTTCCATTCATTAATCCATAATTTCACCACTCATTTCAGCTGACTTAGAACTGGGCACAGGGTTTGCAGAAAACTTTCTAAAATCAGATGCATTACTAAAAGTCTGATTTTTTTTCCCTCCTCACCTTTGTTAATCTCCACCATTCATGTCACGGGGTCTGTCTAGAATTTTTGTCTTGCACAGTAAATATCTATTTATAGAAACCCTTGTTGATTGCTGGTCTTGTTCTGCTGGGTTTTACAATCTGATCAGTTAGGAAGCATCAAAACATTATTATCTTTACCTGAGAATAATGTAAAACACAATAGGAGAGATCTGTTGCATACTTAAGCAGTTCTAGTTTAGTCACATTTTGTCAGACATCGAACCTGGCAGAATCCAAATGGTATCTCAAGGTGCCATTAACTTTAGCTGCAATTAGAAAGGAAATCTGTTCTTGACTACTGAACACTTCCACATATACCAGAAATGAATCATTAGGAGCAACATTCATAATGAGTGATTAGAAAAATGGAATTGTCTAGTGGTCAGTCCAGAGGACTAACGAAACAGAGCTGCTGACTAAACTGATGGAAACACATCCCCGAGCTCCTCCCGCATGCATCGCGTGGCTGAATCAATAATACAGGAAAGCTCTTCGAGATCCATTAACGAGAGGCTAGACACGGTGAAAGGAATGTGGGATCTTCTCATGGAGCTGTGACGTTACATAGCTGTGAATTTACTCATATCAGGAGCAAATTTTAGCAATTATACATGAATTATGTTTGCTCCTTTCAAATCAAATAAGTTTCAGCAGATGAGCCACTGTTTTGTTTGCTTGCAAGTTCTTTTTCTTGGTGGAATAAGAAATATAGGATAGCTTCCACAGTGAAGGATTATTACTACTAGTAATAATTTCTAATTAGATTATTAGTATTTTAAGATTTCTGGGGCAAATTATGCCAGGGAATTTTAAGCACCACTCCTCAGCAGTGAAAAAAAAAAGTAGGAAAAAGAATTCTAATTCAATGTGCATGGTTACCTGCCTATGTGTAATCACATTTTACACTGAAAGAATTTTGAAAAAGATTGTCCAAAATCAGAAAGGATTGTTCAATAAACAATGAACTACGAATTTTTCCCTGCATGTTAAGAGTCCAAACATGAGCAGATGCTCAAATAACAAACAGGCATGTCACATAATTAAAACTGTCTAGTATAAGAGCATAGTTTGTCAAGATTAATTTTCAATCTGAAAAAACCACAAGTAATAAACTTCCTACTCGTCACTGAATAAAAATTAACCACTTAGGGTATTTGTTAAATACATTTACATTTCAAGTGTAGTTTTAAGAACATTTTAAAACAAGTCTGGAAGAATGACATAAAATACAATTATTCTTGGTTATGCTCTGTAAGTGAGATTATTGGCTTGACTCTGGCTAATTACAAAGTGATCATAAAGCACGTGATGAAATGAAGCGGTTCCAGGACAGTCCTACACAAATCGTTGTAAACACACAGCTATGCAACAGATCTGAGCTAGCTGGAATAAAAACATAAAACATTGTTCTGGACTCCTTTAGTAATGGCTGTCAACTTTGCTCTGCTGCGGTGGTGATATGAGTTACATTCGGTTTAGTAGCCAGCAGAGAGCCGGGCCTTTGCATCACAGAAGCACTGTCGCAATTTACACTTCTGCTGGCGGCATCAGCTCAGAGCAACGAGAAATGAGGCTGAGCAGATCCCAAAGCACACTGGACCAAAACCAGAATTCTCCACAGAGCAGTATAACAGTAAAATAATAGATTTATTACCCAAGTAAAAGAGCAGACATCGCTGCACACACCTGTGTTTCAGCCAGAACTCCTTCCTCCAGCTGAGTCTACGCAATCAAGGAAACCACTAACTCCTCCAGGTCCTTAGTTCAGATCCAGTTTAGGCTGACTGTGACTGAAATGCGTCATCCCCGGCAGCTGGACAGTGGGCAGGCATGTCCCAAAAACACTCTTCCTCTCTCACTCGGGACCCTCGAGCAGGGAGCACTCCCTTTTAGTGAGACAATGAAATGCCTCCAGCCTGATGGTCTGTTTTCAGTTTCCCCACATCTCTTCCACCTCATCCCTCCTTGCCTTTCTGCAGAGCCTACTATTGCAACACCATCTCTCTGAAAGGAATGGAGAAGCACATCCTCTCCCTTTTCTTCCCTTTAAACAGACACTGAAAACATCCTTCCGAATCCTGTTTGTGTTGTTACCACACCTTAGGCAGCCTCAAGAGGCTCCGCAACGTATGGAAGCAGACGGGACTTTTGGCTTGGAAAGGGAAGTGGCTCCAGCCGGGCTCTGCTAGGAAAGCTGCTGCCCTTCCTTAGTGCTCTGGCATGCCCCATCCCCGTTGCCTAACGGGTGAGCAGACACACAGCCCTTCCTCTCTCCCCCTTTCTTATTTTTCTGTCCCTGCAGGATAAAGTTCCTTGAGAGAAGCCCTTAGCAACTAAAGGAGAAACTGGGCTGGGAGGAGATGGGCAAAATGAGGAAGAGAAGGGAAAGAAATTATTGTGTGTGTACACACGTGTGTGTTTCATTTCTTGCTTGAGTAGGAAAGAGGGAGTCAAGAAGTAGGAGAGGAAGTCAGCTGATGAATAGCTCCAGGCAAAAGAGAGAATACCTGGCAGAGTTGCTCCGTACAGTAGCGTACATTTAAAAATAAGTTTTAAAACTAACACATTTGGATAGGGGTATCTGTCCCCAGAGCAACCAACAATGGAAAAACAAGTAACAATAATTTCCATTCCAATGAGCAGTGCTATAATTAGATAATGATGTTAGAAATTTAGTCCACTTTGAGGTGAAACGGGAAAGTCATGCATGCTGCCTGACAGCTAAAAAAAAAAATCACTCTGTTAATTCATTTACAGGGACTATTTCTGCGGTCAGACATACATTTCTTTAGTAGTGAAAATTCAGCAGCTCCAAAGAATTATCACTGAACTAAGGAGGGAGCTTCAAGCTGAGCTTTCAAAAATCCTGTTACACCAAGGGCCGGACAGTTAGCCCCTGCTCACATCCTTGATGACCTGGACAACGGGCATGGACTGCAAACTCTGCTCCAAGCCAGGAGTCAAGGCTGGCAAAGGGCAAGCACATCGGCCAGTGTGAGAAAACCTGCAATGGTACTGCTTGTAACACATCTGTTTCATGGCACAAGAGGATAAGTTTGTCTTAGAAAAACACTGCGTTCATTCATAAGAGGAAGAATGCCACTGGAAAAGGAATACAAAACTTATGCAGCACATGACTGGCATGCACAAGATGGAATCCTAATTAATATTTTTGTTTAAAAAAAGCTCAATTCTAACTCTTTATTCAGAAACTATTTTGATTCAGCATTGCATTATAGACAAAAAATAAAAATGCAAATAATCTAAATATCGTCTTCTCTCTAGGCGAGAGGAAATGGCCTCAAGTTGCACCAGGTAAGATTTAGATTGGATATCAGGAAAAATTTCTTCACTGAAAGGGTTATCAAGCATTGGAACAGGCTGCCCAGGGAAGTGCTTGAGTCACCATCCCTGGAGGTATTTAAAAGACATGTAAATGTGGCATTTTGGGACATGGTTTAGTGGTGGACTTGGCAGTGCTAGGTTAACAGTTGGGCTTGATGATCTTAAAGGTCTTTTCCAACCTAAATGATTCTATGATTCTATGACTCTCTATGTTCCTATGGTCTGGGGTACAAACTGAGATTTAGATGTGCAATTGATGCAGGCATGTGACCAGGGAAAATACTTTGGATCCCGCATAGGCATCCCCAAACTGGTTTAATTAAATAAATAGATTTAAAAAAAAAAAAACAAACAGAAATTTAGATGCAGCCTTATTGTTAGTGTTTTGTAGTGGTAGCTAGTGGAGGTTCCTTTCACTGCTTCTGAGTCTTTTGGATCATTATCCAGGGATGTAAAATTTTCCATTTGCATTATAGAGAGAGCATAAACAAAAAGTTTTGGAATCCATTCTGGGTTGATCCTTTAAGCTACGTATTGATGACTTGTACCTACTCTGGTAGTTCTTATTATGTTATCCCATTAACTCTGTATTTTTCTTTTCCAATTATATTTCTGCACTCAGAATTACTAAAATCTATCTGAAAAGAAGATGATAGTAACTGAACACACTGTTGGATCTGCCCAGTAGAAATAGAAATGCATGTTTTAACACGGCAAGTGGATTCAGTTTGTGAGTACGGTTCGTTATCATTCACAGCAGGGTCAAGTCCATCTTCAGAGGAGCACAAGGGGCTCCGCAGTATCAGACTGAAATGTTGTTGTGCAGCTCTCTGACATTGTGGGATTTATAAACCAATTGCTCAAGCTTTTTTTTCTTCTGCAGAGAAGTGTGCTGGGATCCAGGCAACACGTGTGACAGATCCATGAGGCATCTGCCTACCAGTGGCACGAACAGCAACAATGCAGGCACAAGTCGCTGCATCTGTCCTACTCCTACAGGGCCTGTGTAGGTGGTTCCCAGCCCCAAAACACACACGTAGCATCAGCAGTGAGGTCAAAGGATCTGCACCACTACACCTTCCTAGGGGCTTGTGCTGCTGCACAAAGCTCTGCTCACATGGTGACTTTTTTGATTATTAAAGTGGGCACATGCAAAGATTAGATCTGTGATAAGTTTTACATATGAATGCCCTATGGATATTTTCACCACTCAACTTGGGAGCCCAATCTTCCAATAAAGTTAACAGAGAACTGCAGGCACCTCCAGAGGGCAATCCAGAGCATATAATTAGATGGCAGCCGAGCTCCTGTTTTGGGAGTGCTGGGTTTTTCCCTGAAGACACCCATCTCTCCCTCCACTGACTCCTTAGCAAGACTAGAGGGATGACAGTGAGTGCCCTTCCTGGGTTACATGCCCATTACCCGCCCTTATGGGCAGTAGGGGCAGTAGGGCAGCAGGCTGCCAGGACCAGCTCCTATGCACAGTAGCATCCTGTGCTGTAAAGTTTTCCATCATTAGCCTAGAGCCCTAGATACCTGACATTAGGCTGTGCAAACACGCCCTTTGCATCCTTGCCTCTCCTTGATCAGCTCAGCTCAGCTGGAAAGAGAAATTAGCACACCTGCCATCAAAAATGCAACAGTGGAGGGCAACAGTTTTTGATCAGCCCAGAGCTACATACACAGTTTAGTTTGGACATTAAGGGAATTCCTAAATTTAGAGCAAACTGTCTAATAAGGGAAAATTAAGCTCAGTGGCATAGCATTATCCAAGTGTGTATTTCACCTGGGCAACCAAGCTGATGACTATATTTTTTTACGAAATTCTGCATGGACTTTCTGCAAAATGCAAATGGTCAACATCCTATTGATGAATCTCATCACGTAATTTGCATTCACTTCTTCTGCATGTTCAGAAAAATCCTGAACAATTATGAAGAGCACAGTGACACTTTAACTAAAGGTCAGTTGTAATATTCTGTCCCTTTCCTACACGTTTCCTTCAGAAGAGAGGCAAAAGCAATTTTAAAAAGTTCTTCTTGCTGTAATACAGGGACTAGAAAGACAAAACAGAAAAGACAGAGGGAGGAATGCCTATAAAAATAAAATTTTGCTCCTGTCATTGTGTGGTATATTTTTATTTCCATAAAGAGGGACATAGTCGAGCATAAGTCTAAACCTTATGCTTGATAACCTTATCCAAAGTGATAAAAACATGTTGTCTTTTGTAGTTAAGAGACACAAAAGCATAACCCAGTCTAAACACTGTCACTAGCCCCCTTGGACACCAAAGCACAAGTAACCAAGTATGGTAACCAAGACGAATAGGCTGGATGTAGGATTTGGCCTAGACCTGGGACTGGTGCCTCCAGAACTACAGCAAGGTATCTGGCTCAACCACTCTGAGCACAGAGTGAGAATGAGTTGCTTCAAATATCACGCAAATTGGAGGCAGAGCCGAGCTTTATCATTCCAGGGACAAGGCAGGAAGATCTACTCCTTGCCCTCCCCTTAACTCCTCCTGTCCCTTGCATTAACAAGTATACATGCGAAGGGAGAAGTCTTTCTCCTTCTTCCAATCTCTTCTATGTATTTGCAAAATACCCACAAATACCTTTGCAGTGGTTATGTTCCAGGCTGTTCTCCTCTCACTATTTTTCCATACCCATATCAAAGTGGCTTCTGTTTATTTG
Source organism: Ciconia boyciana (assembly GCF_034638445.1). Taxonomy (NCBI): domain Eukaryota; kingdom Metazoa; phylum Chordata; class Aves; order Ciconiiformes; family Ciconiidae; genus Ciconia; species Ciconia boyciana. The sequence goes on from NC_132935.1 coordinate 57,931,077, forward strand.
CAAACAGAGTACAGAACTAAAACCCACAGAGGAGGATAGGAACTTTTTGGTTGGGATCAAATTTTTATTAAACATATGGTGCATGTGTCTTTGCAGATGAAACCATGCTAGATAAGAGCAACAAACTTCAGTTTCTATTTAGAGAAATGTTTTCCCTTATTGTGTCCTGTCTTTGCTTTGTTTTGAAGCTTCCTCCTTGCAAGAAAAGCTTTTACAAAGACAGTAATCAATTGGCTCATTGCAAAACTTGTAATGGCACAAAAAGCTGTGAAACGACTCAAAAGCATCTTTTAATAGTAAAACAGCTATTATCAATATAAAACTCATGGCTGGTATACTTATTAAACCACTACTGTGGGGGAAACATCAATTCTCTTACTTAAAAATGTACTTGTAAAGCAGTCTAAAAGTAGGAAGTGAATTCCCTATGAACCATGTTTGGTTCGTACTTTCCCTGCATACGGGCTGGAGTATTTAGTGAAACACATGCTTCTAAATCAGTGCAGAGATTCGAGGTGCCAGTGTTGATTGTTACCTGACTGTAATAAAGTCATGAGCAGCATACTCAAGGCTTAGACCCAATTTTTTGAAGCAAATTTTTGTCTAACAGACAAACTGCTCAAGCTGCAGGTGCAGAAATAGTTGCAGTCCTTTTGTGTGTCTGTGCGAAATAGTTATCACCTTGGAGGCATTGCGTATCTAGGAGGGGTACATGCCATCCATCACCTCTGCAGTAATGTGGCTTGTTCATATGGAAAGGGCAGGGTTTACATCAGGAAAATATCTCAGAGTCTCCCCTCTTCTCCCCTTCCTACTCGCCTCATGCACCCAGTCACAGGTCTGCAGCTAACACCCACCCAAAATGCAGGTGCCAACCATTGAGGCATGTGGGTAGCATGTTTCAAGGAGCAGTGTCTTTAAAACTGAGTTAAAACCTGAAGCAAACAGCTCAGTGCAGCTGTGCCTCTCTGCGATGAGCTGCTGTAAGAAGGCACAAAAGCTGCTAACGTGATGAGCAGTCACACTGTACAGGGCATGCTCAGACAAGGTCTGCCGGATCCAGTGTTACAGGAAGAGTTACATTTATATTCTTGCAGCACTTGTACTCAGAGACCATCTAGACAAGATCACAAGACAGGAATGATTTAGCCTTGACATCACTGGCAATTCTAAAACTGAAAAGGGTTTGTTGTTTTTCTCCCTCCCTTGGAGAATTATTCCCAATATTTTTAAGGAACTGTCATTTCCTGTAAAATAATGTTTATGGTGGCAGGCTCTCATTCTTTCTGGTGTTTTTTTTTTTCACAAGGTTATTATTTACTGTAGCTGTTCTTTGTTCTCTTGTTTTTTTTCTGACTTTCAGCAGGGCTGCCCCATGCCTTTCAAAACTGCAGAGATTTTACAGTAGAGTGGCTCAGAGTAATTTCAATCTATTTAAAAGAATGCTGAAAATGCCATCAAACTTGGGTGTCCATTTAAAAGAGATGGTAAGATGCACACCAAAGGAAGATGATGTTCATATTATGCCCCCTTTCCATGCCCTCATCTTCTCCTACGAAAGCACTGAGCATTAAAGCAGATCCATGCCATGGACATGTTTGTTTAAATCAACAGAGTCTGTGAAACCATGCTAGCTGCCTTTCAGTTTGCTGCTTTTCCTTAGATCTTCCCATAGCCACCCCACATCCTGATCACCATTAGGTCCATACAGATGGCTAGTGTTCAAGCCACACACACTCACAATGAAAGAAAAAAAAAAAAAAGGAAGATGCTGAGGACATTGGCATGACATACTAGATTCCTATTACCAGGTGGCTTAGTTTCACCTCTATCTCATGTCTTCTGGATGAAGCTGCTGCCCAGTTGTAAACGTAAGGCAATCACACAATATCAGAATTCAGATCCAGATCTAAGTTTCCTTGAAGGAACTTATATCAGCATGCCAGGTTAATCCTGACCAGAAACCAACAGACTACACAAACATGCTCCTGAGAATAAGGAGCTGCCTTGGCATTTTCAAATCTTCTAGGCTGCAAAAGCAGCAAGAGGAAATTATTTGACCTGTTCACCCTCCTCATTAGTAATGCACTTTCCAATGGCTGCAGAAAACTGTAAGAATTGCTTATGGTGGCAAAACATGTGCAATTTGGTCATGCAGTTTGTGGTCACCAAAAGGAAATCCCATGACAACAATGACTTCAGGGAACAGGTTATGGCTCAAAGAGATGAAAGAAAGGAATGAAAGACTCAAGTTCTGTGCTTGCCCCAGGAGATAAAACATTCACCAAAAGCGTATTGTGACCAGTGACCTACTGGGGCTGAGATACCAAGTGCATTGGGTCATGAAAGGTGCTGACAGCATCTCCCCAGAATGTGGAGTTAGGGGGAATATAGGCATAATATTCTGCTAAGTTTTTACTAGGAAACGCGGAGACAGCAGGCAGTGTTCTCCCACATCCCCTCTGCTCTCTCTCACAGACACTTCCTTTGTCTGTACCAGCTGGGATATTAACAGAATATTGTTTTTCATTCCACTTCTCCTCCCTTTGGGCTTTCTATACCCCTGGTCATAGAGAACAAGGTAAATAAACCTTTAATTATATAGTCTGTCAGAATTTTTCCATACTCACCCAATTTATTAGATTTTTTTTTTGTACTTCAAATGTATTTTTACCCCCCTTCCCTTACACTTAGCATTTTTCAGTTTGTATCTGAATGTACCAATAGAAAAGAGCACGACCCTTTCCCTGCAGAGACCCAGAAACAATTCTTGCAAGACACATTTTAAGAGAATGTCAATTTTTTCCCTTTGTGTAGAAAAACTGATATTTCTATAGACCTGAAAAGTGGTCCAGAAGAGGAAGATATTTAGCATCACCTTCCAGCTGTGCAAAATATTGTAGTTTTCACATCAGAGAACCAAATGCTTGGGTTCCTTGTCAGATGACTTTCACAGAAGTAGAAAATATATTTCTTACTTTCCAAGTGGACTTAAAATGTCACTAAGTTTAAACAGTTGATACTCCACAGACCAAACCCTGAATACAGAGAGAAAATATAATTTGGTATATTAGCTTCCAGACTAGCATTACTGGAGTTTTTTGAGCTAAGTTGAATTGGTGCTGAAATGTGTATTGCTACATGACTCTAGGAAAACAGCTATTCTAGCCTTGGGGCATTTTAAACGCAGGGCGTGGAGTCAACTGACATAAATGAGTACAAAGACAGTTTCTGTGCTAAAGAAGGAATGAATTTCTTATTTGTAAGCATAATGGCTCTGACACCGGGAAGATCAAATAGTAGCTCTTTTCTAGACATATGTGCATGCATATTCTCATTCGTACCATCCAGTTTTGGATTACTCCCTCTGTGCTTACCATTCCCTGAAACTACCTCTTCTCCTTGGACGTAGTATCCTGCCAGAGACTCATCCCTGGCTGTTCCACCCTTACCCATGGAGACTTGGGATCCTGGCTTCCCTCTTCAGGCATATACACAGAAAACCCTGGGCTACTACACTTGCAAATTCACTTTCCTGAGCCCTTTCCCATGAAAACAAAGCAAATAGTGGAGAGAAGTAATTACCAAATGGAGATAGACAGAGATTTACTCTCATCAACTCATACAGACAATCTGGCCACTGAGAGAAGAATAACATTTTGTGTGCTAGCAAAGTCTTGGAGAATGAGAAATGTAACATATTTTCCAGCAGCGTGAAAGAACAGCTTTTCTCCTTTTGAGAAGAATATGTAACCTTCTTGTAAAATCCTAAGAAGATATGTATTCTATTGAAATATATATTTCTCCTGTACGTATATATGTATATAGTAATAGTCTGAGAAAGTGATGACCTCTCCAGAGATTTTTGAGTTCACCTAATGAAATGAGAGCTTACTGCTGCCAGCAGTGGGTAGGCCAACTATATTATGACTGCATTCAGATTCAGACTATTTCGTGGTGCCTCCCGCTCTCTCTCCTTCCCTCCCTCGCTCCATTCTCCAGGAGAGGTAGTTCAGGTACAGAGCCAAAGGCACTTCCCCACTCCAGAAGCTCACTTTCAAAGTCCAACTCTTAAACAGATCCTGCTCCTACCTTCCTGCCAGCACTTGTGCCTCTACCCACCAAAATACTGCTTTTGGCTAAAAGCAGGAGGCAACGGAGGCTGAAAGTACGAGCCTCCCGCCTCCCCACTTCCCCAGTGTGCCTGTTCCTGCACACCGCTCCCCAAAACCACAGAGAGGCACGGCAGAAGCAGGTACAGGGACTGCAATTGCTTTTTTGTAATGACTTGTGAGTCTGCTTTGGTCTCCCTGTCTAGACCTGCCTGAAGGAGTTGCATCACCATGATTCCAAATCCCATTTCAGCCTGTTGTTATGAGCAAGTGGTCCCTACGTGACCCTCTCCCTGTCCATCTCCAGCCTGGAGCAGGCAATCCCTCTGTAGTGGATGTGTGGAGTTCATTCCTCAGCCTCAGCCCTGCTGCACCTTTCAAAGCCTTTGCAGAAAGGAGCTAAGAGACAGATGACCACAGGCTGCTTGCTCTGGTGTTCAAAAGACTGCACTTGGATAAGAAAAAGGATTTGTGAGATCAGGGACACTTTGCTCAATCAAAATGAACCTATTAGATACAGTTCATATATTGCCAAATTTAACAAAATGTACGCAAGAGATGTGCACTTGGCTTCCCTGACCCACTGTAGAGGCCTTCATTGTGCTGCTGCTGGCATTACCGGCCCTAGCCAGAATGTCTGTGTTCCCACAAGGGAGTTTCCTATCCACAACTCCTGTGGAAAATGGGGTTCAGTGGAGTGGCCAGAGGGGACCAGGCAGAAGTGGTGGGGAGCCTGAGCACTCACCATGTCCTTTCCCAGAAGCTGTGATACAGCAGCTATGGACTCACTTGCAAGGATGCTTTCTGGTATTGGCAATAGTGGGAGAGCAGAAACCAGCGTAGCCGTGATGGCAAGGAGCAGGGCCATAGCTAACAATAAAACAGGACAAATGCCCAAGTATTGCGTCAAATGTCACATGGGTGACACCAGTGATCCTAGTTCAGGGACAAGCCTGAAACCACTGACAGAGTGGCACAGAAGAAATCTCAAGATGAAAACTCCACCCTTCTCTTCTTTAAACCTCCCTGTCTTCTCCAAGTGCCCAGGTATCTGCCATAAACACCACAGGCAGGCAGCAGTGCTGCCATTGAGAACGTTATTAACTAGGTTACTGTTGTGCCCATTAGAGCAGAGCATTGAGAATTCACTGAATTTTTGGCTTTAGCCCCAGTCTTTTGGTGGAGGAGGAGAATGGCGGTGAATAAAAATATCTTGGAAACCAACTGGCTCGATAAGAAGAGCCTTGTAGGAGGCAGAGAGTAGCTCATGCTCAGTGCTTGATTCTCCCCCTCCACTGAATACTTTGACTGCACAGTCCTCACTGCGTGGTCAGGAATGAAATGCCTTTGCTGTCAGGCAGCTTGAGGGCCATCCAGCTCATAGTCTGGCATTCCCAGGTTAAGAAGGCTGCAAGAGACCTTCTGCTACTTGAGTCCATTTTTAGAACAGAGGCACTGCTCCCCGTCACCATCACTGGGACGTCTTTGGATTATCAACAGGCAAGGAGATAAAATAGACTAACACCTTGCTGCCGTGACACGCATGAATTTCCGTGGTGTGCAAAAGTTCTTAATTTGAGGGATATTGAAAATGAATATATCAATCCCTTTGTGCTGAATCCTCATCTGAAAGCAGATTTTAAAAATAAATCAGCCATGCTGGAGACTCAGCTGTCATAATTTGCTATTATGTAAAAAACATATGCACACAGAAACAACTTTCAGACTGTTACTCTCCTTTTTGCATTTTTTATATCCTCAAGTGAACAATAAAACCCAAATAACAGGTAAATTTTTAGGAAAAAAAGAAGAAAAAAAGGAAGCTGGCCTCATGTCTTATTGTATCTGGATCTTTTCAGAGGAAATGCTATAAATTGCACATGTGACTGTGTAAGCATGCTATCAGTGCCCACTGAAAACTGGGTCCTAAAGAGAAGAACGGGTTTATTTCATGCACTACTTTGCTGTGAATGTATAATATGTTCTTCATTTTTTTCTTCATTATTATCAAATCCACTAGGGTTAAAACCTTAGGCAGTAAGGTGAAAGCCAGAAATGAGAAAGGCAAGAGGAGGAAGAAATCCTAAAGGACCAAACTGAGTGGGTGTTAGCTGGGCAACACTCCTGCCTGGTGGCTCCTAAAAAAACCCCTAGCTCTTTGCAACGGTGAAAGTTTAGCATGAAAGATGTTCTCACACCACAGAGATGCTGGATTAAGCTGGGGAGTCTGACTGGCCTGTCAAGACTGGTGCCTAGAAAGGAGATAAAACAGAAATAGAGAGAGGCAAGAAAAGGATATTTATCTCTCCTCAGGGCTGTTCTGTGCAGTTTTCAGCCAGCATTGAATAAATAATTCTCAAAAAGAGGTCTCCTGGGCACTCCAGTGCCCCATTCTCAGTGATCCTTCTAGGCAAAGGTTTGTCAGATGCTTACCTTGGGGAATCTGTCATCTTAATGTGCGTGGAGACACCCAGGGTACATCCAGGGCATCTATCGCAGTCCTACTGCTATAGCACTACGTGATTCTGTGCAAAGAATAGCTAAGGAGGGAAATCTGTCTTCACTAAGCTGCACAGGAGTATAACAAAATAATACTTAAGGCCTGTGCGATGCAGTCACTGTAACAATTTGTGATCATATTTGGCTGTTCTCACATCTTATCTTAAAACTTAGAAGCTTTCCTACATCTGCTCTTAGGAAACAGACAGTCTGACGTGATTGCATCTAAGGAGCCGCATGCTGGGAAAAATAAGCACTCTTTCAACAAGTTGTAACAGCCTCCAGCTATCCCAGTTATCAGACTGAATCAATATGAATTAAGGACTACCATCCCACTTTAGTCAATGCAGAAGCACACACTAACCGTGTCCTTGCAGGATAGCTTTGGTGCTATGTTGTTGAAGTGTATGTCATGCTTAGAGCACTCTGCATCCTGAAATTCCCCAACTCCAGCTTCTCTTTTGAACTCACAAGTTGTAACTGAAACCAACAAAAAGCTCTATTAAACATTATCCTTACCTAATTGAATATATTAGTTGTATATAGCAATTACATTCTCCTTTTTACAGTATAGTAAAGCACTTACAGTATAATAAAATCTACCACACAGTGTTCAACAGCCCAGTGTGTCGAGCAATTCAGTTTTTAGTGCCTCGTGTAGGTTAGGAATTGATTTTAATTGCCTGGCGTAAATCACACAGTCCTACTGTAGAGACCCTTATTATTTCACAGACAGGGCTGGTTTTAATCCTATATATTCATGGGGAATAAGAGGGAAGCAGAATGAAAAGAAAATCACGTTCTGAAAATTTACTTCTGAGGAAGAGAGATTTGTTCTGAATTCAATGCAAATTTAACAAATGTCGTGCACATTAGTCAGTATAATTGTCATAAGCACAGTAGTCAAGAAAACTTTGTACATCACCACTAAACTTCAGGCACTGCAACTGTATAAAGAAGTAAACCTTGACAAACTATGTGAGACTTATAGCAAAGAGAATTTGCAGTACAGATAGACATTTCTTCTGCTTACACATTGTCCTGCGCTCTCTGCCTATCACAGCCAGAAATAATATCTCCATGTATTTTGCATGTATGTTTGGATTTACAAAGCATGCGAGATGGAAGCATTCTCTGATGAAGTTTGGCTCCCATTTGTAGATGTTCTGTGCCAATGCAGTTTAGTCATTTGTCTTAGTAGTTACTTAAATAAAACAAAATCTAAACCTAAAATCAAACCAAAACATCCTGTATTTAAAAAAAAAAAAAAAGCATGCAAAGTTGAAAATGGATTTGGAGTTATTGCCCTAATTATTAAGCCTTTTTTATAAAATTTTGATGTCCAGAAAAATATCTAGCATTTTAAAGAGTGAAATTGAAGTGGAAATGGTATGCATATGATTGTGAGCCACCACCCAGTTAGTACATTGATGGTGATACCATTTTTTGTCTATACCACACGATAGTTCCTGGGGGAATGTGAAGATTACAGGAAAGAGATTTGCACCTCGTGTCTTCGAACACCTAGGTCCCAAATGCAGGTCCACTCAATATTGATTTGCCTTTTGGTACAAATATCGGTCCTGACACTTAATGTCTGCAGGATTAAACTAAGTCCCCTCAGCACTGCAGCATTCTGATGTATCATTACCGTTTGCATGAGGAAGAAGCAGAAGATGAGCACTCAGATACCACAGAAGTGAGTTCAATGTAAGAGTCAAAAGGAACATTTAGGGTGATAGAAATGGATATCTTATGTTTGATTTAGTTATCAGACTTTATAACTTCAAAGTTATACTTAAAGGCTCAAAGCCTTTTTTATGTAAACAAAAGAAACATCATTCAGTTCAAAAAACTGAAAGAATTTGCAGAGGAAACTGGAAAATCATTTACATGTAATTAATTCCATAAATTTACCATTTCTCAAAATGTTTAATTATTGCTCTCAGCATTTTTGAAGACCTTTTATTTTCATTATTGGACTATCAGCTGCACGTTTATCAAGTCTGGAAAGGCTAGGTCATCATTTTTAAAACCACATTATACAAGAGAAAGTTAACCACCACATGCAAACTGGCTTTCAAAGTTCATGGTGCTGTTATAAAGGTCATGGTGATACTTAGTGAAAATTGAATCATGCAGAAGTCGATACAAAAAGACATATTGTCTTCCTTCAATAAGGAGCTTTTAATGCTGTGCCAGTTTATTTACCATCAAACTCTGCAAAGTCAGCAAGCTAATACAGAATTTAGGATTTATGGGCCCTTTAATTCAGCATAGAAGAAGTAGTTAGAAAGTGACAGACTAATAGGCCAATTATCTGAGGAATATTTTGTTTATTTGGCAGAAATTACAAGGAGATGCATCATAAAAATACCTTCAGTAACCAATTTATTCCTATATTAAAATAATCTCATTCACAACTACTGTGCTACAGAAAATACCATTAAAATGTTCAAAGTTCTTCCCTGATGCCAAACAAAAATGCTTAACCAGGGCAATATACAATATTAATATTGTTTTATGGTCAATTTATGTCTAGACACAAGCAATAAGAAGTGGAAGGATACTACAGAAATTACAGCTTCTACACAGGAAACAGGAACAAAGCCCCAAAGGATTGTGTCCGCATTTGTCTTATTCCAGATTTAGAAATTATTATTTTCTTCCCTATTAGGTATGGGTCTAAAATATGAGCTGTTTTCTTTGCATGAATGAACTCTGGAGAGGGAATAGTCTGACAGTTTTTTGATTAAAAAATACCTCAATAAGATTTTGCCTTTTTTATTTAGCTAACATAACCTAATTGTACTGCATTTCATACTGGCTAACAAACGAACTTCATGAAACTAACCACAAGTGTTCATAGATCCTGACTTAATAACACAATGTAAAAGACCACAAACATAATTTAATTTAGAAGTTCAAGTTTTGCTGAAAATTAAAAAAGGCCACTAAGTCTCTAAAGCCACTCAAAAAATGGTATCCCCACATTTTCTGATTCTACAGGCTTTGGCATGAGACATGAAAGCTTAAGCCCCGTTTTTTCAATTTAGGGACTTTTTTTAGAGCATTTATGCATTAATAATCATAGGAAGGCATTACAGTTCCAGTATGAAAGAAAATAATAAAATCCCAATATATATTTCTGTCCTGGTTTCAGCTGGGATAGTTAATTTTCTTCCTCGTAGCTGATATAGTGCTGTGTTTGGGATTTAGCACTCGAACAATGTGATAACACACTGATGTTTTAGTTGTTGCTAAGCAGTGTCTACACAAAGTCAAGGACTTATCAGCTTCCCATGCTCTGCCAGGTGCACAAGAAGCTGGGAGGGCACATAGCCAAGATAGTTGATGCAAACTGGCCAAAGGGCTATACCATACCATATGACGTCATGCTCAGTACATAAACTAGGGGGAGTTGGCAGGGCAGCAGTGATTGCTGCTCGGGGACTGGCTGGGCATCGGTCGGTGGGTGGTGAGCGATTGCATCACTTGTTTTTCCTGGGTTTTGTTCCTCTCTCTCTCTTTTGTTGTTTTCCTTTTCATTATTATTATTATTATTATTATTATTATTAAAATATTAAACTGTTCTTATCTCAACCCACAAGTTTTCTCAGTTTTACCCTTCCGATTCTCTCCCCCCTCCCACTGGGGGGGAGTGAGCTAGTGGCTGGGTGGTGCTTAGTTGCTGGCTGGGGTTAAACCACGACAATTTCACATATAATTAATCCAATACATTATCTCCTCTGGGCATTGACTTTACTAAAAATAATATAGATAAGGAGGTAGTAACTGCACAATCGCCTTAGTAGGTCATGGGAAAAATGTTATTAGAAAACAATACTTTATTCTCAGGATTTTCTGAAATGACTAGTGACTCTGAATGCCTTAATTTGGGTCATTTATCACTATTTAGGCATAAGGGTTTTCATTGTTAGAAAATGTGCTATTCATTTTCTAAAACTAAGATTCTTCAAGATAGAAGAAGCCGGACATTGGGAAATTAAGACACATGCATCACTTTTAAAGTTCTTGGCTGAAATTTTAGTTTCAGTTGGGAAAAGAAAGAAAAAATCATAAACTAATTCCAGTGGCCACTGTATAACCTTTGGACTTCCTTAGACCTAGCTTGTTCCCATGTACAAGTTCCCAAGAAACCAAGATATTTCATTCTTAGCAGATTACAATGAATTCTTATTAAAAAGTTACTTGTTTTCTTCCAAGAACCCAAATTTTGGATCAGTTGCTGAGATACAGTGGCCAGTGCTATCCTGTCCAATTTGTTCTCCTTGGACTGTTAGTCTCAAGAATAGTGTTTGCTTAAAGGAACTATAAATCAAAATAACATACAAGCTTAAAGAATATGTTAATACTAAATTTGTCTGATTTTTTTTTGAAGTTCTGAAGGTGTTTTTTAAGATTTTTTTCTGAAGTTCAATTTTCCACTTACCGAAGGAAATGCAAACAGACAGGGAACTACACAGTGTCACAGCTTTGTTTTTTCATTTGTGGTTAATGGAGAAGGTTAAAATAATTATTCCTGTGGTTTAAGCAAATGAATCAAATTGTCCTTTTATTGAAATATAATTGTAGGTATAATGTACAGAAAATCAGACTGCTGAAGTGATCCCACACTAGAACAGTGGTTTGATAGCTTTCTCTCCTGCTTTTATGTGCCTGCAATAAAGTCATTTTTTTATGAGGCAACAGAGACACACTTTCACTAATCTACAAGATGCTTCATAGCTGGGACAAATAATTTATGGATCTTTATTTCTCACAGTGGCAAATCTCTTACTGTCCATAGGTCACAGAATCATTTAGGTTGGAAGAAACTTGTTGAGATCACCTAGTCCAACCCCCAGGACCAGGGCCAAATCTGATATAGATTATCGGGTCAGACATTAATACTAGAACTCCCATCCACTGCAACAGGGTGGAGATGAAGGTAGGAGCTTTTTAAAAAATATAAGGCAATGATTTTATGTTTTCAGACTGAATCTGATGTACAATGCTAACACAATAATAGGTATTATTCATTTGGAGATACAAAGCATAAAACAAAAGAGATTTCACTATTATGCCATATAATGTATCCATGCTAAATAAAAAACTAAGTCCTCTCTCTTTGACCTTTATCTCCTTCCTTGTATCTGCAGGTAATTGTTATGATTTTAAGCACGCTTCTGCTGTCTGTGACCTGGCTCTTCAGTACACCAGCTCTCCCTCATGCAGCAATCCCATTTATCTCATATGGCTCACAGTAGCCCATTTCCACTTGCTGGAGTGGCAGTGAGGGTGCAGCAAGGAAATATATGGGCCAGGACGTAGGCATAGAAATGAAAGCAATTTTCTTGAGAACCCATAGAAATGCAAGAGAATGAGATGAAAAAATTCCTCAATTTATGCAGAACCCTCCTGCTGTTATACTAACAGTTGTCCATTGTATCTTTCAGTACAGCTATTGTCTTCCTTTTCCCTTAGCAAAACCTTTGATTATGGTATTCCATGAACAACTTAGGAATGTGGTGATTCATGAATACAGGTCAAATCACCAATCTTTTTTTAAAAAATTAAAGGTAAAAGTACACAATAATGTAAAAGACTTACATCTTTTACAGGGGCACTGAGTGATTTGCTAGAATAACAGTATATAGTCATCAGTGAGGGGGATGGGAAACAGGGCTGACATATTCAGCTTCGGTACGCCAAAACTTTCAATAAACACACTTTTCAGTAAGCTCCAGTTCTGGAAAAGAACCTCTACATAGCACAGAAAGAGTATAGGTACTTTTACACTGAATGACTGAAAAAATGCATTTGTGAAGTAAAGGATCTAGAAGGGGGAAACAAAGATATAAAGAGGTGCCTCTTACCAGTGCATTTTTATATGCAAACATTTAATGAAGAGCCCATGGGCAAGTGCCTCTAATATAAAAAGGGAGAGAGAAAGAAACTTTGAGTACAGAACTGTTCACTGAAATTAGTTCATGTGTATTACATGAGAGCTTTTTCAGGGACTTCAGTCTGTTTTCACAAAGTAAGTTTGCAACAATAAAAAGGTGGCAGAAACAAGGACAGGGAAAGAGAAAATGCCTTACAGTAACAGCTTTAAAGGACTTAAAGATTTTGTCTTGGTTTCAGGCAGGCAGTTCTGCTTTTGCCCAGAGACAAGTGAAAGCAGAGCTCAGTTCTGCAAGTGTCTGCCCCAGACGAGGGAGCACAGCCCTGACTTCGTGTCACTCCTCTGTGCATCGCAGGCGGGAACCACGGGACCACCGCCAAATGAGAGCGGTCCTTAGCAATGTGACTACTGTCATGGCTAGAAACCAGGCAGTGTCTTGGCAAGTTTCCCCATGCTACTCTGTCTTAAGTGCCTCATATGAAAGGGGTATTTTTTTACCAGGGAAAGACCAGCTCTGTCCATGTGCCTAATGAACTCCCAATTCCTTCAAAGAGGCTGTTGACACAGCTGCCAATTAACGCCATTTGTTGTGTACACAAATGACTACAAAGTCTTTACACAGGCCAAACAGCACTTGGACTTTCACTCATTACTGTCATAGGTTAAATTTAAGCTGGTGACAGGGAACAGATGTGAAAGGTTGTTTAATCTTGAGCTTTTCCATCCAGTGCTGGAAGTATTTCCAGGGATTTTTTTGAGGGCTATAGACCCAGTTTATATTGCTGAAAAAATGATCAAGGTCACCAAAGGTCTGTGTTTTGACAGTGTCCAAACAAAAGCCACTCTTTCCTGAGCACCTTTGACATAACCTTTCTCCAAATCACTTGAGGTATTATTCTGCCATACAGAAGCCGAAGGAAGACTGTCAGTGTCCATGTCTCTGCACTGATCAGCCTCCCAGGATGAGAGGAGGCAAATGCCACAGAGACCTCAGGAGCCTTTGGTATTGTTGTGTGAGTCATCAAGAGTCAAAGGAAAAGGAGATGGATCTTCCATCCTACTGAAATGCATGTGGAAGTGGCAGGCAGGGCTAGTTTCTTCCAGTGTTCCCACCTCAGAAGCCCCAGATCCCTCTAGGACACTCCTGTCACCTCCCCAGCTGATCTATGAGCACAGAGCATCTACAGCCATGTTCTCAGGATGCATTACCACTGCTGTGCCTGTGCTTCAGCCTCAAAATCCCTCCCTCTCTGGTTCAGTGTTAACCTTAATATGTGTCTGAGTAGAGACATTAATTTCCTCTTCTGTCTTCCTATAATTTGTGAATCCTCATATATCCATAAAGATAAATATATTATAAGATCCAGCATCTTTTACATGAGAAAAACAATCCCATGCTGACTAATTACCCAGTTTCTTAATGTGTGGTATTCAGTAATTGCATGCACAGGGAGGTGATGGTCTGTTGTTCTTTAAAAAATGGAGGAAGGATTAATGCATACATGTCACCTCCATTCCAAACACTTGAACAACAGATATCAATGTAAAAGAGGAGAGACCTTGACCCACTGACTTCAGACAGGACCAGGTGTCTACTACACCCTTCCAAAGCTGTTTGCACTTCTGAACTCTGCAGCTGTTAGTAGCTCCCCACAATCATCTCACCAAGCTGCTTCCATGCACATCTGTGTCTGACAGGCTTAATTCTCCAGAGTACTTGAAAAAACATACAGGATGCAGAGATACCATTAATAGGTGTTCAGCTGGTGAGGCTGATGTTTTCTTTCTTGATCAACATCAAGTGTTTTCCTGGGAAAACAACATTTTCCTGCTGTTAGATTCTATGCACAGAGACAGAAAAGGGAAGTAGGTGAAAACTAGTAAAAGCATACAGGAAGGTAGACTGTGCTGTTCTGTGGGTCTCATTTCAGGTTGATCTGCTGTATTGTATGTTCACAAGAAACCTTCTGGAGTAAGACTATGAAAAAATATACCAGAAAAATCAGATCTAATAGAGAGAAGCGGACCACAATTTATACCTCTTTTGCTCTATTAAAACACATTAGGGCTATTTCTGCTGTTTCCTGGCTGTTTTGAAGATGAAGCCGCTCACATCAATGAATGTCTCCCTGATGCATTGATTTCATTTTACTTTGTTTCTTTTACTGGCAACCAGGTTAAAACACATATTTACACATTAATTTCTAAGATCTTTGGCTCAGGCAAACTAATCTACATCTATAGAAAAGCAAACAGCCAACAAATGGATTATAGAGCAGTTGCCAAAGGTTCAGACTTGTTGCTGAATAATTTTTTCCTTTCAGTTTGGATACCAGCCCACGGTCCTGAAAGTTTACACGGCAAGTATAAACAATGACCTCCACTTTGTCTATGCTATTGTAAGCACAACAGTGAAAACAACAAAATAATTTTGCTCAAAATCAGCTTTCCATCTTGGTTAAAATCCATACATTGATTTTCATAGAATCACAGAATAATTTAAGTGGAGAGGGACCTCTGGTCCAACCCCCAGCCCAAAGCAAGGCCAGCCTCAAAGTTAGACCAGGTTTCCCAGGGCTGTCTCCAGTAAAGTTTTTACTGTCTCCAAGGATGGAAATTCCACAGTCTCTGTGCAGCCTGCTCCAGTGTTTGATGACTCTCATTATAAAAAAAAAAAATCCTAATATCTAATTGGAATTTCTGTTGTTGCAGCTTTTGTCCATTGCTTCTTGTCCTTTCACTGTGTGCCTCCAAAAAGAGTATGGCTTCATCTTCCTTATAACCAGACATTAGGTAACTGAACACAGCAATAAGATCCTCCCTTGGCCTTCCCTTCCTCAGACTGAAAAAACAGATCTCTCGGCAGCATTGCCTACATTAAGGGCCCCAGCCCCCAGCCATCTTGGTGGCCCTCTGCTGAACTCATTTCAGTAAGTTAATAGCTTTTTGCTACCATCTATGCCTACTGCACCTTGGTACATTTCATAAATACTTAGGGTAATCTAACGTGATGAAAATGGTTTTATGTTTAAATCTGTGGGGGAATCTGGTACTAATAACAAATGAATGATCATTGGTAGCAGCCAGATATTTTGCAAACAGAATCTTAGTTCACTTCTTTCCTATATATGCCAGTACACCATAGCACATCCAGTCCAGATGTGTCCTGAGAAGACCGGACACACATGAAGTTCTTTGGCAATTAGTTATGTAAAGTTAGCCAGTGTACGACAAGTCAACTTTGTAGGTTAAAGGCAGGTGAAATTATCATCTTATTATTAAATTATGGATTTTAACAAGCAGTTGGCCCTCATTACATCATGTATCACAAAAAATACGATGTCCCAATGAGAAATACAGCAAAACCGAAACCCAGACCTCTCAGAAACAGAAAGTAAGAAGCTAGAGCTGGTGTTGCAGGGCAGAACATAGATGCATTTTGATCCTGCAAATGCCTACCAGTTCTTGCCAGGTATGACTATTCTGTAACATTTGTCAACAAATTAAAAACCAAATTAAAGACTCATTTAAAATTGTGTGTGAAACAGTTCTTCACTGGTTGTGGAATGGCCTATTAATACACCCCATCTAAATTCTATGATTCATATTTCCACAGATAACACAACATATGCAATTGTGCTAATAAAATATAGACATAATTTTCTAACATGGTCTGGCAATAATAAAGCATTATAGTTTGAACAATGGATCAGTGTTAAGGCGATTGCAACTCTCTGCTGCAGTTCAGTTCTCTTTTGCCAGCTATGGTATAGCCATGACTAAACAGAAAGCAATTCCCGTATATTAGGCACTTTGAGACCAGCTATTGGAGCCAAATGGTGCAGTTAACCAAGGGATAGCATGCAAAAACAAAGACATTTTTCATAATTTCATCGCTATGAATCAAATTTTGCCCTGAGGACTACACTAAATTTTGTTTATTTGCTTTTTGGGTGTGTTTAGTAATATTTTACATTAGTGAAAGACTGAAACCATCTATGCTGGGTTCATTTCTATCCAGCTAGGAAACGCATGTTGTCTGCATTAGAAATCCCAGACTCCTAAAAAAAGCTGTGTTTTCATCAAAGTGCAGGAAAATGCTGAAGACCTGTTTTCTTCTCTCTTTTGCAAACAAATTTGTCTTAAATTCAGGCACTAAATTACTGCTGATGGTTAAGTTCATGTTTTAAAATCTTTTCAGATGTGTTGTTACCTGGTGCAGTCTACATAGACTTAGTCTCTTTACTACTGCTTCTGTGTGAGCTGTGAGCTTGTGGTTAGAATGTCAGCCACGGTTTCTATGCAGTTATTATTTTAATGGATGCAACGAACACAGATCTTTTCTTACATCTCTGACCTCACATTGCTCTATTACCTTTACAATTTAATCAAGTAAAAAAGGGGAAAAAAAAAAACCCAGCCCAACTCCTTTGAGCTTTTTATCAATGTCAGACTGGAAATTACTTTTAGAGAATGTTGTGTTCACTTCATAAATTGTAAATATATTTAATTATCAGTTGCTCAGGAAAGCAAAAATTAGAGTACCATTTAAATTACATTTTCACCAGTATTCATTAAGAAATAGCCAGACCTGATGTAGATGTTCCTGCATACTTCATAAAAAATAATTATCTGACATTTTTCTTTCTTTTCATTGGTTGATGGGTACTCCAACAAACAGAATTATCTCGTGCAAAAAGAGAGCCCCCTTTCTCATTGATTTGCATTGTTTTGAAAAAGACTCAATATATTAAAATACGAGAAGAGTAGAATTTACTTCCAAGGAATATGAAGAGATGGTATGACCATGAGCACACTTTTCAAATATCTACCTTCTCTTAGTGGTGAAACTCCTGAAGGAGGGACTATAGTTTCTTCAAGAGTATTTTCTGAATATTTACTCAGGATGACACTTCTGAAGAATTTGATTCAAGTTTCACAGGTCTCTGACTCGGAAAGAAAATAAATTTCATGTCTTTATTACATGTTGGCATCTGAAACAGAACAGCAAGGCAGAAAGGTAAGCTTCACTCATTTGAAACTGCCATTAACATCAGAAAAAAATATGTAAAAAGCAAAAAGAAAAATTACAGAGACAACTTTCTTACTTCTTGCAGATTTTTTTTACAAAATGATTTTTTTTCCATTTTCCCCCAAAAGAACAAATATTTACACGTCTAGACTTCTGAGAGGGAATTCTTCACATTATAGAAGAAGACAGTTTTCTTTTTGCTATTATAATCTAAGAAGCAAAACAAATGCTGTGCTTATAAACAATTATATGTTTGTCACATTTCATGAGAATCCATATCTGTCCCTGCTTCAAATTTAAACCTTAAAAGAGATCTCCAGCTCAAACTACAGCTTCCTTAGCTGATGTCTGGTCTAGCACAAACACATTGTTTACAGTCTATTTATTTGGTCAATTTTACACTGAAAATTATTTTGGAAATACGATATTACCTGCCAAACTAAAACCTTAAAAAATGAAATTACAAAACCTGAAGTATTGTGGTAAATGTCCAGAATGTCAAAACTTCAAATAATAAAACTAGGCTGCTGAAAAAGCTTTGATTACTAGGGCAAGAGAGCTTTATTCTATGTATACAGTGCATAAAATTCTTGCTAAAACTAGCAGAATTTTTTGCAATCACATGACAAACCCTCCATATGAGATGAAAATATATACACTAAACAGTTAGCCCTATGCCAAGCAATATTCATGAAACCACGTGAAGTACTAGGAGTTTGACTAACTGCTTCTAGATGGTAACAATCATAAATTCTTATGGTAATGTCAAAAGAACATCAACACGGAAAGGATTCTAAAGACCTCAATTTTCAAAATGAAAATTCAGTGCTACTTTTGTTTTCAGCTTTAATTAGACATCGCTATCAAGTATCTATGATACTATTAATTATCATTGCATGCTAAGATACTAAGTTTCAAATGGAAAATTGAAAATGTACCATACATTTTACAGTGGTACTAATTCAAGATAAGAGTTTAAAAAAATGGTTATATGTGGATGTGTATTGACATTAGATCACTGTTAGAATTTAAATACAGACTAGATACAGATTCCAATTCAATTAAATCACAAACATCTCTATCTTACCCCTCAAAGCTCAGGGTTTCTTCACAGCTGCTTCATTTCAGTGTATGAGGGAAGAGAAGGACCTATTTCTAACTATGCAGTAGTTCTGGATCCAAAATTTCCACATGTTTGGATCCAACATTTGGGTCCTGGCCCACTTTTGCAACATGTCAGAGCAAAGCCATGAGATATTAAGTAAAAGGGGATTCTGGGATTCAAAAAAAAAAAGCATTTTAAAACTTAATTGGAAATATTATGAATTATCCCCTCTGCATTATACACATTATTTCAGTATGTGTCCCAGGCATGACCCCCTTCCTGATCAAAACATTTTAGAAAGGGACTGGGCTACTGAAGTATCTGTGGGCATTTTGGTGATTCTGTTCTCTGTGGCAGAAATGCTGAGCAAATGCTTTATTTATAACCTTTTTCTAATATCTCACCTAGCACAAAAATAATGTTTGGGCAAAATTCTCAAGAATGCATATTGGTTTTTAAATCAAAGTGTTTCTGCTAACAGATCATATTTCAGTAAGTGCTTCTGACTAACTTTTAAGATAGACAAGTTGATAAAGTGTTTAAAATGTATTTACTTAGGATTTATAACCCACAACTTCCCTACTGGTATATACTAATGGGATATTTCATTTAGTTTAAAATCATTTTTATGCTAGAGTAATGATCTCATGCTAAACTAAAGTGAACGTGAGAATACACCATTGCAATATGATATCACTGTAGCACCGTGACTCCGTCCAAGCCTAGCCTGTATGATGATGCAATTGTGATGGCAGAGCAGCTCCAGTGAAAGTCTATGAAGACCTTCATTACGACATTAAAAAAAACCCAGAGACAGTCCAGGTCAGTCAGTGTTTTAAAGTCAATTAATGTTAAGCAGTTATCATTAGTGTTTGATTTACACATGGTGCTTCACTTAACTACTGACATTCCGCATGCCACATCTTCTATTTCTCACCATCACATGTAAATGGTCTGCCGGTTATGACTGTAAAGTCGTGATCAAAGGCATAATAAAGATTTGTCTTTGGGCCTAAGCAAAGTTGTAATCCTGGCTTCTAGAACTGAAATGCCATTGCAGCTAACTATCTGTATGGCACCTCCTCATATCTAATATCTTGAGATACACTAGATGATGAACATTCTTTACTGAATATTCTAGTATTGTCCAGCTTCTGAAGTACATGTGCAGGCTTTTCAGACAAGAATGTTACCTACTTTCCGATTCTTGTCAAAATAATCTCCTTATGTTTTTGTGCACCCATACAAAAATATAAAATCTTCTTGCTCAACATTTTATTACAAGGAAAATACAGTTATCTCCCAGACGGTTTTTGAAATGGTGAAAACTCAGTACAGTTTAACCGATGATTTGAATTTCCTAAATATTGCATATTTTACTGCAAATAAAAGGATATTAAATGAAAACTGCACTCTGGAGTATAGTTCTTTTGGTACTTTATTGTCTACATCCATACAGAAGAGCTAATATAAAAATTGGAAATGTGACATAATGGAATTAAAGTGCAGTCAAGCTAGGTAATATTGGAAATTTTTCTGCAAATTGAAAAATGAATTTGATTAAAATCAGCCCTTAACTGAAAAGTATAGGTCAGCTCCAAAAAGTGACTAAAAATGAAATTGAATTATGGTACCTCAGTGACTGCTAGCAAATGCACCATGTTATAGCTAAAGTCATAGATTCCAGACCTGTCAAAGGAAACAAAAACCCTGGGAGTTCTTGAGTGCATCCCACAGGTATGCATGTGTATTTTTTATGAGAAATAAAGATCCATTCCAATAGCTGCATGTAAGTGTAACAAATCAGCTCAGCAATTACAGAGTATGTTAAACAACTATGCTGTCAACAGAAAACTTTTATATGACAAGTGTCTCCTCCATATCTATTTGTCGCTACAGGAATAAGAACAAACTAAAAGGAACCCCAGACATATTTTTATTACTAAGACTTCTTTTGAAGTTTTATTCTAAACTAATAAGAAAATTATCTGTGTTGAGTGATGTCATTGTGATGTTTTCTGACTTTCTCAAAACACCTCAGAATAGTCTTTGAATTGTACTGCAAGAGCTTAGAATGTTTTGCAGATGAAAGTACCACTGCAGAATTCACATGGAAAACAATTTCTATTTTATTTCACCATTTTCTGTATGGCAATCACTAGCTGAGAATAAACAAAAAATATCTCTAATTTGTCTCAAAGCAAGTGATGGAGTTTTAGGAGTCCTGCTAATTTCTTTAAACTTTGCCCTAAGCTAACACTAATTTAAAAATTGAAATTTTCCAGAAAACTTATTCTTTCTTCAAAAACTATTCTTCATGGGGAAAACTTCCAAGTATCAATGAAAAAAATATGCCTTTATTTACAATGATCAAAAACTAGCGTTATTTACCTTGGAGCAATTTTAGCAGAAACAACAAAAACATTTTCCAGGTTTTTTTCCATTAAGGAAAAAATATTCTATGTTTCATTTTACCATCTCAAAGGCCATGTCCATGTAAATGCACAGCCTAGAATGAAAACGAATGGAAGGGAAAAGCAAGTCATTCTCTCTGAGTAACTAATTTAAATCGTGTAAGAGAGTGTTGGTTCTTGCTAATAGCTAGGAAATAAAACTCGTGTTGTGACAGCCCACTAATATGGCACAACAGCTGCGGATTTTAAAAGTATGCAAATCTATTTTAACTAGATGAAGCTTTTTGCAGAAAATGTTTGCATCTTTGTTGCGGTTGGTAATGTCATGTCTCCTAATCTTATACAATTACATTTAGGTGATCCAATGAAGGTGACATTTTTTTGTCACTTAAGCTATATAAGCACAGATGCACAGAACTCTATGATGTACCTCACTTAGTTGTAAGTGCTGTATTTTACTAATATCAACCCATCTCAGTAACAAGATGTATCAATGGCTGATTGAAAGAAACGATGAACACATTATTCATAATTTTATAGCATTGAGTATGCTATCCTGAAGGTATTTAAGCTGTTTGCATAAAACAGTGACAAAAAAGAAGTTGACCAGCACTCAAAAATGAGCAATTTGTGGTAGCATTATTTGATTTTCAAATACTGTGGTGTATTTATTTACATTTTTAATCAATTTCACATACATGGATTAAAATCCAGAATATTCAGTTCAAGGGTATTGCTTAGTAGACCCAAAGGACCTATTCTCTAAGAGAAAGAAGATGATTTCATGCCACTTTTTGTCAGTACAATATCATTCTTAGAGAATGACATTTTCTGCATCAAACTGTACAGTAATTTCTAATTGAACATGAAAATATCTTGTAGTGAGCAGTCACACATCTGGTGCTCTTTCACTTTCACATAATGCTAAATTCAAACATTCATTAACAGTATTGTTAAATGCACGTTATACCAATCTTTTGTGTAGGTAGGGGTTACAGATGCTGTTAATATCTGAGGAGTTTAGTAGCATAAGGCTACAGTGAATTTTTTCTATTTTTTCTAAGTTAGAAACTGTGAACCTCAGAAGTAAGGTTGAAATTTAAATTTCCCTGAGCCCAAGGGTGACCGACCTGGCCAGCCACAGGTGCAGGACATGCAAAATCTCTGTTTCCAGGCTTCCCCACTGTATGACTAGACCTTCCTTTAGTTAGGGCAGCCTAGACACCATGGCACACACATGGGTATGGCCAGGCAGGCATTTAAATTTGAAGGCCTTAATCCCAAACTGAATCCTACCCAGCATAGTTTATTGTGGCCTCTGATTTTGTAGAGAGACAATTGCAGACACCAGCTACACTTACTAAAGCCAATAAATAAATAAAAAACCACTGTTGACTTCATAACAGTGGTGATAGGTCTATCTCAGGATTTTAATCAGACCTCAGGAAGACAATTTTTAGCTGTGGCTTTGAATGCCGTCTATCTGAAGAGAGTAGCTGAATTCCTCAGTCAAGAGGCCTCTTTGCAAGGAGTTGACACAGCTTTTCAGGGTTTGTCATC
Source organism: Ciconia boyciana (assembly GCF_034638445.1). Lineage (NCBI taxonomy): Eukaryota > Metazoa > Chordata > Aves > Ciconiiformes > Ciconiidae > Ciconia > Ciconia boyciana. The sequence continues at coordinate 57,953,707 of NC_132935.1, forward strand.
CCAAGGAAGTGGCAGTAGCTAATGAGCAGCTATGAGTCTGATGTCTGACCTCCAGAGACGCACTTAAGTGACTAGCATCCCTTATGCTCAGCACAAGGCTGCTCTGTATCCTCTTTAAGAGGCACATAAAACTCTCTCTTTACTTCTTACACCAGCAGGTCAAGGGAAGTAATTCTGCTCCTCTACTCCGTTCTGGTGAGACCTCACCTGGAGTACTGCATCCAGCTCTGGAGTCCTCAGTACAAGGAAGACATGGACCTGTTAGAGCAGGTCCAGAGGGGAGGGCCACAAAAATGATCAGAGCAATGGAACACCTCTCCTATGAGGAAAGGCTGAGAGAGTTGGGGTTGTTCAGCCTGCAGAAGAGAAGGTTCTTGAGACCTTATTGCAGCCTTTCAATACTTAAAGGGGGCTTATAAGAAAGATAGGGACAGACTTTTTAATAGGACGATAGGACAAGGGGTAATGGTTTTAAACTAAAAGAGGGTAGATTCAGACTAGATACAAGGAAGAAATTTTTTACAATTAGGGTGGTGAGGCACTGGAACAGGTTGCCCAGAGAGGTGGTAGATGCCTCATCCCTGGAAACATTCAAGGTCAGCTTGGACGGGGCTCTGAGCAACCTGATCTAGTTGAAGATGTCCCTGCTCATTGCAAGGGGGGGCTTGGACCAGATGACCTTTAAAGGTCCCTTCCAACCCAAAGCATTCTATGATTCTATGATTCCCTGCCTGCCTTGGGTAGCCTGAGTTACCTTGTGTGAGCTAGATACTCACCCATAGCTAGTCTGAATCCTACTAAGCAAGGGTCACATTTGCTTCTTGTTGTCTATCTATCTCCCCCCTCAGAGAAACTGTGTATGTACGTGGCTTATTCTTACTGTGTGTTACACATTAATTTCTATGAGCTTGTGACAGAGAAAATGAGACTGCAGAAGCTTGCCTGGAATTCAGTTTGGAAGATGATGAAAGAAAGGGAAAATCCCCTCTGCTTCAGTACCAAGATAACAGGCAATTTTTCCAGCAAAGAGATTCTTACTTTGTTTTGTCTCTGGATAGATGATGTTGAAATAACTAAAAAAATTTTGAGTCATATCAAGGAACAAAAATGCTTCAGCTTAGGCCAATTCCATTTTAAATGACACTGAAGAGAGGAAATATCAAAAATATCATACAAAACATTTCTATCTTGTGAAAGCTGTATTTTTCAGTGAAATGTTTGTTGGTCGTGTTTTTCATCTGAATGTTTCCAGCAAGCCCTATTGCAAATGTACAAGATCTTAGGAGAGTAGGTGTAGAAAAAAATCCTCAATAAATCATCTTGTTTACTTCTATGTACTGCAAAAGGATCAAATATAGATATGATCAGAATAAAAATTCTTTACAATCATAATGAAATAGTCTTTCCATCAACTTGTTCTCAACAGTTTTTGTGTCATCTACCACTAAGACAGGTCATATCTTATAGAATGTGTCTTGCACAATGCTGACCTGCTATGCTGGGATCCCTACAAACTTGCTTTCTTTTTTTCTAGGGATGGGAAAGGCAATCAGGAGGAAAGAAGGAGGGGAGAGGGACAAGTTCAAGTGCTCCCTGTTTAGAAAGATTTCAGACAATGTTCTTCCAGACATTCAGATCAATTAGATATCAAAAATAGATAAGTAAGTGCAAATACCTTCATCCTCCTCTACACTGTACTGAAGATATTGTTGTAAAAGATATAACAAACTGCCTCTCCTGCTACATCTCTGGACACAAAAAAAAGAAGAAAGGCAGTACACTGTCACAAAGGAGAAGGAGAACTTTATACTCCTTAAAGCTCTTTTTCTCCATATGCTACTTTCATATAGTCTTCCCTGGAGACATGTGAATTTTTGCCTGTAAAATAGATTGACTTCGCTTTTAATTCTCACTAGTTTTCTGTAATACAGGAAAAGAAAAGAAAACATGTTCTTATTGCAGTTTTGTTAGTTTTATCCATCTGGAAAGCATAGGGTTTCCTCTGTGGCATCCCAATGACCGTAAGAATGGAAACATAGTGACAAAGTGAGGTAGTTTAACAAGCTCCTAAACCCGTTTAATTAAGGAAAGCCTACTGAGCTCAGTTTTTAAACGTTTGTTGGCATATGAGGTAACATACAAAGAAAAGATTCCTGTGCTTGCATCCTGATTCAAGACCTTGAGAACTTGGCACTATGTTCTGTATATACAGGTTCCAGTGACCAGAGGACAAATGTTCTCTGTCCCTTGTGATATAAAAGAGGCAAGATAATATCTCATAACTTTAGTGTTTGACCATAAAGGAGACTAAAAATCCATACCATGTTGGGTCAACAGGAGTAATCTAACCCATTGGAAAAAATGTTTATAAACAAAAGATTTCAAAATAGAGAAGCACTGAGAGTTCATAGAGGGCTGGAGAAATGGATCGTAGTAACTAAAAAATAAGAAAACAAAATTGCCCTGATAAATAAGAACACAAAATGTACAGAGCTGCCCAAGATCCCTTAGCCATTAATCAGATTTGCTGGGCAGGTAGTGCAGTATAAAATTGATTTCTTACATTAGCCATCAATGGATACTGCATACCTAGACTAGCTACATATGCAACCTGCAAAATCAATCTGTGTGCACTATTAAGATATCAAAGTTGCTCATCTAAAGGGCAAATCTAGCACTAAGTGTACAATATTTTGATGCTCTACTAACTTTGAGGGTACATTATGTTTCTAAAATTAACAGCTGCTACTCAGTAATCAATGAAGAGTGTGAAATATATTTCTAAGAATCGTCGTCTTATAATAACAGAGACAATGTTGGCCCAAAACTGAAGGAAATGTACTTAAGGAGGAGAAGGGAAGAAAGGATTCTGCTGAAAGACAGGAGAAGTTGAACTTATATTCATCACAGGTAGGGAAGCTAATAAAAAAATAATCTACCAGTGGCCATTAGACTATTTGGACATTTGCCTGCTCTGAGTCAAGGCTAGGGATAATGCTCAAGGGATGCAACAGTGTGAATTGCAGCATTCAAACAGCAGATGCACAGGGAGCAGAGCAACAAAGCTTGGGCCTGGCACTGCCTGCACACAAATACAGCAGGACAAATGCACCTGTCACACTAACTTCTAAAAAGCACTTAGTGTACATGCCTGTGGACTGTTATGGGAAAGATTTACCTGGTTGCCAGCATTGCTAAAAAAACACTGATGAAGAGGTGAAATCTTCAGCACTGGTCATAGGCAACCTGTGCTACCCGGTTTCAGCAGCACAAATGGCAATCATCTACCTCCCAACATTTTTCTGCTTTAATGGAGCAGAATAAGCAGATAATATCTGAGTGCCAGAACTTTCAAGATGAAGAGACATCCATCAACAATTTAATCTTTGTTCTCTGGGCACAGAGGTCCTGCTCAAAATGTGCATACTCACAGTCCTGTTTTTAAACAGTGACGACACAAACCTGGAGAAGGCTGAAATGTGAAGACCTGCATAGGGAGACATTATGAAGAGCTGCCTGTGCTCAGCTGACACACTTCTGACCACGTCAGATCAGAAAGAACTGGAAAAAATTACTGGTACAAAAACAAGTTGTTGACACAGCCAAGAGGAGGAAGCACAATTTTACATTTCTCCTGCACATCCAGAAGCCTGGATGTGCTTCATCCAGAAAGCTTCATCCAGAAGCCTGGCAGCAGCCTGGTAGCAGGCTAGAGGGAAAACTGCGCAGGAGGAGGCTGGATGGCACAACAGAATGGCACAGGAGGAGGATAAAGATGCTGAAGTGCACAAGGCAGTGCCAGAAGGAAAGAGCAATGTGGGATTCTGTGATCTTCAGACAAAGTGATGGAGGCACAGTCTGATACACAGAAAGGCCTTTTTTACCAGCATGTATAAAAACTAGTCTCACACAGCATGGCACTACCAAACTCCTTCCTGAATCTGCAGAAAGACAGACATCCAACTCATATCACGTGCACCACTTCCTTAGTCCTGAAATAATAGGTATGGTCAATGGAAGTCTTATCAAAAGATCATAGAAACAAATAGAGGGCTTTCTGTTGCCTCTCCATGGGTCTAGGATCAGGCCCAGCAAGCGCAGTTTATCATATGGGTGTATATACATATGGACTGATGATGTCATACGTATCGGGAACATTCATACAACTATTTAAAAATAGGCTGAAAAAACCCCACCTAGTTCAAATTTTCCTTGGACCTCACTTTTCTATAAAATAGCTCAGTCCCAATACTTGTGTCAGGGCCTTGCATGCACGAATGGGCCTTAATGGCCCAGACCAGCCTAACCTGGGACCCCTACACACATACCTGCTGCCTCTTGGTCCAGGGGCCCAATTTCAGCTCAGCCCTGGGCAGCTGGTCCCTGCCTGAGCTACACCACAGGAGTGCCAGTCCCAAGCCCTGTCTCTAGCTCTGTCTCCTGCTGTTATTTACTGCATGCCCTGGATGAACCCCATCCCAGGTTTATCACCTCATCTTGTCTGATGATTGTTGACTGTCCACAGGACCTGTCACTGTCACCAACATGGCCTTGCTCCAATGCTGTGGGATTGTGCCTTCTCAGTCAGATCCCCTGCATCTGGCTTGCCCTTTGCTCCCAGCTCATCCTCCTTTGTGGAACAGCCTGCCCTTACCATTCCCTGGCAATTGTAATTATGCCAAAAGTACTCTTAAATGAAATATCTCTTTGAAGGGTCAAACACTAGAGAAGAAAAAAAAAACGCTTGTGTTGCCAATTCAAGAGGAAATGAAGTTGCACATTTAATATGCAGGCAAGAGAACTGCCATGGCACCTCCAGATACTCCAGACTGCGTAAAAAATCAATTCAGGCTGAAAGTGGGCAAATTAATACCGCGGAATACAGTGGCTATACTGTATAATCTATATAAACATTGAATGTCTTTCCCCACCTTTCAGCAAAGATTTAATACAGGAGTCTGTGGTGAGCTGACATAATACTGAGATTTCATTTTATTTATAAAATACACCACAGATCATTTATTAATACATGAAGGATCATAAATAATTAAAACAGGTCTGTAATTGTCGAAATCAATGCACAAAATATATTAGCTGATTTTTGCACTTACACTGTGTTTATTTGCTTACTCAGTAATTTGGAAAAGTCTAATTCACAATGGATTGCACCAGTAATGATGTTCTTCCATAAACATATTTTATAAACTAAATTATCTGTTAGTAACATAAATCTACAGAGTCAGTCATACCCTGACAAATTCTCTCTTGTCTTCAAAAACAAAACCAAATCTCTCTAGTGTCTAAACCTAGAAGTTCTTGGCACATGGAAAATTTCTCATAAAAGTCAATGGCAACAGCAGATTAAATCCAACGGAAATTTTACATGAATGAAGACTTTGTGAAACTTACAGATGAAATTTTTCTTGTCATCACACAGAGAAAAGGATAAGAAATTCCCTTCCCTCCTTCTTCATGACTCCTTTTTGCAAAGCTGATGCCAGAGCAAGCTATGAACAATAATCCATGCAATTTGGAAAAAGCTGCACACTGAAAGATTTTTTTTTTGCACAGCATGATTTTTTTTACAAAACTTGGGAATAGGGCTAAGTTTCCTAGTGTGTTTGTTACTTACCAGAACATTACTTATTAACTATGTTCAGAGGTATGTGCATGTCTTTTTTATACAGCATCCTTCTAATGTTCATTAGCTGTGGTCTTAGGGGGATGTACACCCAAGAGATGGTGTGAGGGGGGAGGGGAGGAGGAAGAAGGAAACCTGCCCAAGTCTTCCTAAACAGCAGCCATCCAATTAATAAATTACAACCTGTGAAAAGGCATCAGCCACAGTTGTGTGTTTGTATACCAGCTAGCTCCCAGGAGGTTTTGTCTCAGGACTCGCATAACTTGGCATAGCTGGACAGCTACCAACACAGGAGGATGGATGTCTGTAAGCCCCACTGAGCCTAGAAGAAGATTTTGGCCCTACATTAAATTTTAGCAACTCAAACACAGAACAAATCCTCCACAAGAATAAATCTATGTAAATACACTGACTGCCATGGAATGGCAATGATTTAGAGTAGTTAAGATCTGAGCTATTCATTTAACAGTGTATTTGGATTTCAAAATGCATTTCACTTGTGCACCTCTGGTTGAACTATGTTATGACCTAGTCATCCTTGGAAGTAGCAACCACAGCCATGTCATTTCGTACGTTATGACCCAATATAATTGACTTCAAAAACTTCAGTGTAAAATATCACCGTAAGAGCTTGAAGGTAAAAAAAAAAAAAGAAAAAACCCAAAACCCACTGTTAAGAACCTTCCCTTAACTATTGATGTTGAGGTTATAAGGCCATTTCCATGCAAAATCTTAAAAACACTTTTTTCACAGTATTAATGCAAACCTTTTGCTGATAGGGTGCAGGCAGCAAAATCAGAAAACACCTGTTTTTTCTCCTAGATGATTTTTGGACTTCACTTTCTCCAAAGTCTCTCACATCTGGGCTGTTTTCAGGACTTGCTAGTTCCCCTTTGAAATATCTCCAAATACAGTCTGTTCTCCCTGTTGAGATTTACCCAGTCACTACTCATCTCACGTCACAACTGTTCTGCCTTCCAGGTGTTAGCCTTGTTTCCCAGTATTAAGCTGGCTTCCCCAAATCTATTCAAAATGCTGCTGTCAAAATTACCTTTCTGCTTTATGACTTTTATCATGATGACCCCTTTGCTTCCTCATTTACCTCTCCAGCTAGTAAAAGTTTTCTTTCCACCTATTTAGGGCTCTTGATGTTTGGGTTAATTGGGATACTCTTTGTGCTGGAAATAGCAATAACCCTCCAGACCTTTTTTAGCAAATTGAATACAATATAAAGCTTTTCTTGAAAAAAAAAAAAAAAGTAAAATTCTGGTCTAGGTTAAAACAGTCCAGTTTAAAGAGCCTTCAATCATTTTATTTATTTTTTCCCCTGTTACCATTCTTTACAATGAAAATTAACAACAATATTTCCTTGCACGTTCAGACACAAAAAAAGGTTATTTCAATAAGAAAAGCAATAGCATCCTTCGTAGTACTCAAGCACCTCTTTGCAGGCACTACAGGACTTCTTAGAACCTTACCCACACTTCGCAGAAGAGAGCCTGGCTGCCTGCTGCCAGGGAACAGGGTGTGCGGTACAACAGACTGAAGCTGGGAGGAGTGGCTGATACACTAGAGTTGTGCTGCCATTGAGAGGGACCTCGACAGGCTGGAGAAATGGGCAAACAAGAAGTTTACCTCATGAAGTTCAAGAAAGGCAAGTGTGAAGTCCTGCACCCTAGGAGTAATCACCTCATGCACCAGTATAGACTGGGGATTAGTGGCTGGAAAGCAGCTTTGCAGAAAAGACCTGGGGGTCCCAGTGAAGAGCAAGGTGACGGTGAACCAGCTATGTGCCCTTGCAGCTAAGAAGGCCAACAGCCTCCTAGGCTGCATTAGGATGAGTGTTGCCAGCAAGTTGAGTGAGGGGAACCTTGCCCTCTGCTAAGCTCTGGTGAGACACACCTGGAGTGCTGTGTCTAGTTTTGGGCCTCCCAGTACATGAGAGACATGGACATACCAGAGCAAGTCCAGCAAAAGGCCACAAAGACGACTAAGGGTTTGGAGCATGTCATATGAAGAGAGGCTGAGAGAGCTAGGACTCTTCAGCTTGGAGAAGGAAAGGCTCAGGGGGATCTTATAAATGTGCAAAATACCTCATGGGAGGGAATAAAGAAGATGGAGTCAGACTCTTCTCAGTGGTGGCCAGTAACAGAACAAAAGGCAATGGGCACAGATTAAAATACAAGAAATTCCACTTAAACATAAGGGTGATTGAACACTGGAACAGGATACCTCCCTCTCTAGGCAGGGAGGTTGTGGAGTCTCCATCCTTGGAGATATTCAAAACCCAACTGGGCACAGCCCGGAGCAACCTGCCCTAGCTGACCCTACTTTGAACCAGGGGATTTGTATGGATGATCTCCAGAGGTGCCTCTCAACCTCAGCCATTCTGTGATTCTGTCAAGTCTCTGCTCCAAAGAATAGGAATAGCTCAAAATAAGAAACAGAAAGTCTGCGAGACATCTGCCTCCTAAAGCCTTGAGGTGAGTATACGGTCCTGTGATATGAGAGTCCAAAGCATCGGGTTCAGATCAGGAAAGCAGGGCAGTGCCCAGGCGGGAGAATCTCTTCGGAGCAAGACATGTCTCTATCCCTGAAATTCCCCATGCTAATCCTACCTGGTGAACTTTTCGAAAATGATGCATTTCTGTAGAAAAATACTGACTTGTCAAAACAATCCACTACAAATATTCCAGTTAGGTACACAGATAAACACCTCATTTCCTTCTTAAGCATGTTCTGAAGCTGGTGTCATTAATCATTATAAAGCATAGATATATTCTAAAAATCCAAAGCAAGATGACTACAATATAAACTCTCATACATCTATCTTACTTTAAAAGTGTTTGTGTCATTAATACAAGCTAGGAGGGGCATGTTATCCAGGCCTCTTAACCACAGAAATCCTTTTCTTTACTAGATCTACCTGCTCCTGGTAAAATGGAAAGGGACAGTATTATGCTACTATATAGCTTCTTTGAACAGAAACTGTGCATCTCACCTATAACTGAACTTTCTGATTTTCTATGCTCTTGTACTCTCCAACATAATTTGCAGTGTTTCTTTTACTTCATTTTTCTTTTTTATCATGCTCTTTTCACCATTTTCTTAAGATTATACTGAAGAGGTGTCTCTGGAATGCATTTTGATGTATTCATCAAAATTCATCCATTCATAGAATCATAGAATCATTTAGGATCGAAAAGACCTTTAAGATCATCAGGTCCAGCCGTTAACCTAGCACTGCCAAGTCCACCACTAAACCATGTCCCTAAGTGCCACATCCAAATGTCTTTTAAATACCTCCAAGGATGGTGACTCAACCACTTCCCTGGGCACCCTGTTCCAATGCTTGATAACCTTTTCAGTGAAGAGATTTTTCCTAATATCCAATCTAAACCTCTCCTGGTGTAACTTGAGGCCATTTCCTCTTGTCCTGTCGCTTGTTACTTGGCAGAAGAGATCGATACCCACCTCACTACAATCTCCTTTCAGGTAGTTGTAGAGAGCGATAAGGTCTCCCCTCAGCCTCCTTTTCTCCAGGCTAAACAACCCCAGTTCCCTCAGCTGCTCCTCATAAGACTTCTGCTCTAGACCCTTCACCACCTTCGTTGCCCTTCTCTGGACATGCTCCAGCACCTCAATGTCTCTCTTGTAGTGAGGAGCCCAAAACTGAACACAGTATTCGAGGTGCAGCCTCACCAGTGCTGAGTACAGGGGGACAATCACTTCCCTAGTCCTGCTGGCCACACTATTCCTGATACAAGCCAGGATTCTACTGGCCGTCTTGGCCACCTGGGCACACTGCTGGCTCATATTCAGCTGGCTGTAAACCAACGTGCCCAGGTCCTTTTCCACCAGGCAGCTTTCCAGCCACTCTTCCCCAAGCCTGTAGCATTGCATGGGGTTGTTGTGACCCAAGTGCAGGACCCAGCACTTAGCCTTGTTGCACCTCATACAATTGGCCTTGGCCCATCGATCCAGTCTGTCCAGATCCCTCTGTAGAGCCTTCCTACCCTCAAGCAGATCAACACTCCCACACAACATGGTGTCATCTGCAAACTTACTGAGGGTGCACTCGATCACCTCGTCCAGATCATTGATAAAGATGTTACACAGAACTGGCCCCAATACTGAGCCCTGGGGAACACCACTTGTGACCGGCCACCAACTGGATTTAACTCCATTCACCACAACTCTTTGGGCCCAGCCATCCAGCCAGTTTTTTATCCAGCGAAGCGTACTGGTGCTCACTGTCGTCTGGAGCTCACTGTCAGGAGTTGCATTTATTCTGGACTTGCAGGGGTTCCCCCAGCACCACTGTCCTGTTACCTTTCAGGTCACCAGGCAGGAAAAAGCAATTTTGCATTGAAGGCACTATCCTGGCACCATCAGGCACAAGAGCTCTGATGTCATGCCTGATGTCTGACATTGTCCTGCTGTGACTCAAAGATTACATGTTATTTCTGAAGATAATTTAGAAATAGGCAGAATATGTCCTTATATTATAGACCAAAAGAAATAAGTACTTCTCTTGGACAAAAGCAAATATTTGTTCCTGTATATGTAGGTGGATATAGTTTTGACTTTTCGAGTGTACAGGACAAACAACATGAAAGATAGCTAGCTGTGCACCAGTCTTTTCATATGACTTCCAAAGCTTAGTAGCCAAAGCTGCTCCAAAGGAGTTAATCCACGAGAATTCAAACACAATAGATAGCAGCTGAGAGCAAGGAGCTACAATCATTGCATTGCTTCATCCGTTGCTGCACATGGAAGTGCTCTGCACAGTTCCCAAGTCATAATGTTGAAGAGACACTGACACATGTTTTGCTGGAGAGGTGTAGTACAGCACCACACTCCTAATGTTGGCTTTGTTACAAGGCTTTTCTCAGAGCAGGCTTCCAGCTGAAATGCTAGAATGGAGAGGTTGAACTGCTGCAGCAAACCAGACACACAACAGTAAGCAAGGTTAGCACTAACTACTGCTTCTTTCTTTTTCACTTTTGTATATATCTAGCGCTCCATGGTCGTCCCCTTTTATCCTTTGCTCATAAATGTTTCACTGAGTATTTTTTATTTAAAACCGAGTAGGGTTTTTTGAAGTTGGACATAGTGGAGATAGATAGCTCTTTACACATGAGATGAAAAAAGGCAGACTTTCAGGTGGTCTTCTTTCTTGCTGTGCAGGGCATTGGGGCAATCCTGATCTGAGTTATGTCAGCTTTGGAAGGATGCACACCCTGGCTGAATCCTGCCTAGGGAGGCACGAGATGTTTTGACAATTTTAATTTTTGTGAAATTTCACATCTAAACCTGACAGTTCAAACTCATGCTCTCCTGAAATATCTTGGAGACAAGTATAAATTGTATACTTTAAAAATATGACAATTATTTCAAATAAACTATAAATACATCAGCTGAAACAACTTTTTGAAGGATTAGAGGACAAATTGCTAGAAAAGGCATTGTCAACTAGAACAGTAATCAGAAGATCCATTTTCCTCATTAAGGTGAATCATCATAGTGCAAGTCTCTATTTCAGGGTGCTCCAGCTCTTTTCAGAAATTGAGATTAAAAGGTGAATTAAAAAACCAAGCATATCTAGAATCTTAAGAAGGAATCAAGCAGTGGTTGTAGTTACAAGGCATACAATTCAAGTCTTTTCTGGAAAAGAAATCAAACTTTAAGGAAGGGTCTTTATTCTATTTCATACATACTCAACACCAGGCAAACCCCTGAGGCACCGAAGTTTGCTTTTCTCTTAATGTAGTCACAATCCTTAAGAAATATTCTGCCTGCTCCTAACAGCAAACCCCAGGATGATCGTAACAGTGCAGTAGTTTGGGCAAGGTATTATATCAAATTAAGCAATTTCAAACGAAAGGAGTAAATAAATATTCTGCAGGTGTTTACAGTCTAAGATTTTAGAAAAAATGCTACTTTAGATTTGAATTGAGAGGCCTACAAAAAGTATCCATCATTCAGAAAGGTTAAAAATAAATCATTTTAGGCAAGTGACAAAGGGGAAAGCATTCAACATTTAAAGAAGAACATGCCTCTGAACACAAAGGTTAAACATGTGGGGTTTCCCTTCTCTCTGTGATTCAGTCAGGCAGTCACGCACTGAGCCTTCTTGTATCATGATGCAGCTTCAAGGACACCACAGTGTGTGCAACCACCCTACAACACCTCTTCTGTTCTAATCCACCTCTTACAATTCATTTCTTATACCTGATGTATTCAATACCATGTTATTTTATATACAAACAATCATTCATCATGTGTAGAAAGCAATCTATGTCACTGTTCCAAAATATTCACACCTTGCTGTGACAACATACAAACAGAGAACTGGGGAGGAAGCCAGTTAAAAAGCAGCACTCATATATGGAGAGGAATATGTCATCAGATGCCAGTTTCCAAACACATCTCTACAATTAGTAATTTTTAATTCATTTTATTTTGGTAGGCATTAGGAGCAGTCTGAGCTCATCTAGAGACAGAGAAAGGTTTATGCTGCTCTGAGGAGAGCACATCAAACATGGGAAATGGCAGCACAGCTACAGGAGCACTGCACTGCCCTCAGCCTGTCTCACTACTCCCGTTTCCCTCCATCTTGCCTGCCCCAAAATCTGGGGCAGTAACAGCTCCAGAAGCCACTGCCAGTGCTGAGCTCTGGTGAGTTCACGCTTTCGTCTTCAGAGGAATGCAGAACAGAATCTCTGGTCCTGACAGCTTCTCAACTCTCTCACTTTCTATACATGGAAAGCAAAACTGCAAGGAAAGACCTAGAGGACAGACATTTCAGGTGCTCATTCCTGAGTATGTTGCTCCTACAGACATTTCATGCCCTCTCCATGTAATGACATGCCTGTGCCAGCAGGGCAGGCTGCCCAGCTGTGTCGCAGCAGCTCCAGTATTTAATAATAATCAGCTAATGATTTTTAAAGGGTACCTAGTAGTATACATAACCAGCACTACACAAGCAGGGGTCATTAAGGTCAGCGCAGACTTCTTACAAAAACAACTACCTGACAAAATGAATGTGGCCACATCTACATGTGGTTCCTATGTGACCCCATTTTGCTTTCACCCTATAAATCAATGCACTGTATCTGTACAGTAAAGCTTTTCCTCCACCAACTTGTCAGGCAGGACTAGGCCATTAGCCCCATCCTAAACTTCAGATGCAGACCTCACATACTTGGTAATGGTTATCGTGGCTTCCACCTGTACAACACAGGCAGTAAATTTTAGGGAATAGATTAATCTGACCTGCTTTTGGCACATACAAGCCTCACAGTACTTTAGCTGGTGAAACTGAGCTAAAAGAGCATAGCAGCAACAAATGAGGTACAGTTTAACTGGAGGAAGGTGTCCTTAATGAATTTAAAACATGATATTAATGCAATCTTGAATTATCCTGCCATGCATGTCTACATGAGTACATATATCTAATCACCCCTATGGTACGTCTCTTTCCTTTGGAAATGGTGATACATGATGTTCTTGATTTTGATCTACATGTCTCTTGTCTTAGACACTAAATAAACAGCAAACAGCAATTATGACAAGGATACACTGAATATTTTGAACACAGGTTGGAGCTGGCTGGATCTGCGTGCAAGCTCCTGCAGGATCTATATTACTCATCTAACAAAGTGTGCACTCATGACACAAGCCCCCACACAGACTGGTTGAAATGTGGGAGCTTTAAATTGTGACCATAGACAAACAAAAGAAAACCCAAGAACAAAGATACTAGCTGGCAGGATTGCACACCAGACACTCATCCTAGGGACCTGAAGGCACCCCATGGGATCCCAGGGAGTGGCAGGGCAGGGCCTGGCAACCGGGGCCCATCCCACCACCCCAGCCAGGAGCAGGGCAACCAGGGGCACCAGGGCAGCCCCAGCTCTGGGCATCAGGCAACTCCCTGGGGACAGGCATGGGCCAGGGCCAGGCCAGGCCATGGGCCTGCGGTTGGGTCTAGCTCCGTGGGGCCCATGGCCGGGCAGGGCAGGGCTGTGGGGAGCTGGAGACCAACCCTGCTGCGGCATTGCTGGGGCAGGGGCTGATGGTCCTGGTAAGCTGAAATGGGGTCCTGGGCTGTGGGCAGGGTGGGGAAGCGCCGGGGGACAACCAGTGAAGCCCAATGGCAACGGGTCGGTGGAGTCAAACAGCTGGTGCTGAGGACACAATTTTGATCCTCCACTCACTTCCGGAGTTTTACTGCAGACTAGGTCAACTCCAGTCCCATGGACTGAGCCCTTATGAGCAGGTGGAGCAGATGATTTGTGCTCCCAGGGTACATTTGCTGATTTGCTTTCATCTAAATGGAGTCTGGTCCAAGCAATCCAGAACTGTTTTGCAACCTAAGCAGGGAAAATCAGGAAATTTTGCTTCAGCAGCACACCCCTGATGCAGACTCAAATACTAACAAAGATGCACCCAGTATTCTCTGCCTTACTTATCTTTGGGTCCAATTTTGTTTTGATTATTTCTAATCTTTGTGCACAGGATGCAAAATGAACAACCTCAGACTTTCCCGTTGCTAGCAGAGGTGGCAGTTTGTGACTTAGTATTTTTAAAAATTAACATGTTGCCCCCATCCCTACATACAAAATGGAAATAAACTCTGCACAAAAACATGGAAAGAGCTACTTGTAGGAAATTCTTGAAAGGTACTGAAACCAAGGGACTTTAAAAGCTAGTCTCTATGCAAGTCGTACTGAAAGCTAAAACCTGGGACTGGTTAAATCTCTTTAGAATTCAGGCATGAAATGTCTAGTATTACAGTGCTTGCTTCATACAAGAAATGACTGCTTGGAGAGACATTACAATAATTTTGTTTCCTGAAATTTTCCCCAGTCCATTTTTTAAAACATGTTTTAAATAAGTAATACATTGTTTGTAGATGTCTACCTTTGAAATTTAGAAACTGAGGCAAATAGAAGTTAAATAAATTGTTCAGGGTCCCATGGAAATCTGTGGCATAATTTCATTTTCAGGGGTGAATTATGCTGTTCTCATTAATAACATAAATTGTAGTGGTCCAAGTTCCCATTTAGCTTTTCCCTCTTTATAAAAGCAGGAACTTTTCCTATGTGAGTAGGGGGAACCGTACAAAAATAACTGTGTTCTGGAGAAATACTCAAAATAAATCACATTCCCGCTGAGTCTATGGTGGTTCTTTTAAGTCAAATCATAGGGGATGCTACTGAGTAAGAGATCTCACTGACAGCATTTCTAATAGTACAAGCATCCTGATATTAAATCCTCAGTAAAAGACAGAATTCCTCATTGTTAGCATCCTGGAAGAAAAAGATATCTGGGACAACCTTAAGTTGGAAGAAAACAAACAGCCTTATGTTGGGCTCAAGCAGATTTTAAAATGTAGGATTACTATTATTCGAGCATGGATAAAGGTAGTGCATATCTAACAAGTAGTTGACCAAAACCAGGCAGATGAAAGATAAAAGTTATAAGTAAGTTTGTTATTATCTATGTGGAAATTCATATACTTTGTTAATGCATTTGAAAATACCTAAAGAAATAATCGGTTCTCCCAAGTTCCAGGCCTATATCTTATCTTTCTCTCACCACTATTTACCATAATGGAAGTGATGATGCATAGCCCTCATTAATATTTTTTCTAAAAATATGTGGGCTGATTGTGGGAGATACATATTCCTTTGACACAGCTCCTCTTTTGAATAAATACACCCTTTATTTGTTAGAGATATGGATGCATCCTTTATTCATGTTCAGATCTGAATAAATTCCCACTTACTCATTACCAAAGCTAGCACTCCCTCTGATTTCAACCAGCTGTGAGGCAGAACATTATGCAGATAAAGTGCTCAGGGTGCCCAAGTAAAGCACAAAGCACAGGATAAAAGTACAATAGAGCACTGCAGAGAGAGCTCTAACTCCAAAACAGACACTTTTAAAAGAAAGAAATAAGTTTATTAGGACAAAATGCAAGATGCTGAGGACAGTATAATCATTCTTTGGAAAGTTTTACTTTGCAAGATGGGGCAGGTGGTGGCAGATATTGAAGTGTTTCAGTGGTGGTGGGGGGGTTTGCAATAGGTATTGGGTGAAATTTCTTCATGGATTTGCTCAGTGCAGTGCCACATGCTCTTAGTTTGGGCTGATGAGGAAACCACATTGAAAGACAGCAGCAGGGAATAAAATGTCTCCAACTGCTGTGGCAAGACATGACTCTGTGCACTGTACTTCACATAATCCTAAAGAGTATAACTTACCTGGCTCCAGAAGAAAAAAGGGGGATATATGTCCATAATATATTTTAAAAATAAACAAAACAAAAACTAAAAGCTACTAGGCCACTCCCCCTACACAAGATCAGAAGATTAGAACAGAGCCTGCCATCAGGGAGGTATGCAATTACAAGTGACTGAGCCATGAAAGACACACACAATCCCAAATTCTTTACTGCTTAAAATGAATTTGAAAAGCCCATACTACTGCCTTTGCCTGGGCGTCTAAAGATTTTACCAGTGTGGCAGTGTCAAGCACCATGCAAAATCTTTTTTTGTCTAGCAGAAGTATTTAATGTTGACCTCAATTAATTCAAAGTGAATTAGAGATAAACACCACAGAGCTGATACATACTTAAAACAGCCACAAAACCACCATAGTTAGAAGAAAAAGAAAAATCAATTAGTGAAACAAACCCTCAAGGCTTCAGGGCATCATCAACTATTAGCTGATGAGCTTAGGAAGAAACTTTCCCTAAAAGCAAGTACTGCAGATATCTCCAGCACTCGAGCTACTGGCAGCAATAGCACACCAGACAAAATGGGCTGCTATTCTGATCCAGGGAGGCAATGCCCCTATTACACCATTAGATTGAATTAAAAGGAATTAGTTAGGGTGAGACAGCTTTTGAATTTTTGACATTTCACACAGCAATCAGGCAGAGTCCATATCTCAATGCTGATGGCAATAGTGTCGTGACTAGGAATTTAAAGCAGGACAGATGGCATTTCCTTCATTTAGGGAACCCCAAAAGCCTGCGAGAAACATTTTATGTGCTCGAATGTTTTTTATGAATAGAACAGTGTCATCTAACATGAAATTTTGCCACTTCTAGAGTAGAACTCAGCTAATCTAAATTAGTGCATGCTTTCATGCAGGAAGTAAAAAATAAACATATCCTGTTAGAACTACAGGGGGAATTGCAGGTAGGCAAAATCTAATTACACGAGATGGAATACAGCCAGTGACGCCAAGTAACACGCTTACTCTTGTGAAATGTGCCGTAGGATTTTCTTTTAATAGTTAGACTTGCTCTGGACCTTCCTTTTTTATTTCATCTGAAAGATGGAGAATGTGCTCATTTGTGTGAAATCAGTTATAATGGATATAATGAAAATTTACACAGGTCTTGTGTAACTGGATTTAACGGCTAGAATCTGAAGTTTAGGTATGGACAGCATTAGGCCACAAAGGCACCTTTGTATAGTGTCGAAATTTTTTGGCAGAGACTGGAGACAAGTGGCAATAAAAATTAAAGTGTTGAGACTGTATTTTAAAATACTTTGCACACTTCATAAATAAAACTCTGTATTTTTAGAATATTAATAAAACTGTCCTGCTTCTGCCCCTCTGGTTTTAAGTATCCATCATGTCCCTTTAAAGCTGTGACCTTGAAAAGGGGAAGAAGGCAGAAAGAAAAACCAGTAACAGGGCTCATATCCTGAAGAAACAAAACAGAAATGGTCAAAATACCCCCCACCCCAACAGTTCAAAGCCTACCTGTCTAATTTCTAAAAAGCACTAATTTATGTGTGTGTGTGTGTGTGTGTCTAATGCCAACAAAATGACATTGGAAATTACATATGATTTCCGCATTGCACAAAGATATAGGTGGCTCATTGAACCGTGCGCCAAATTCAGTGAATTCCTCATGTGTGATGGCAAGCACTTGGCAGCTTAGCACTGTTGATCATTGCCATGGTTAGTGGTGGTGCTCTGCACCAAGAGCTGACATTTCTAGCTCACTAGCTTTTACTTCGTGCCTCATGCCTTCGTGGCAATTCTGCTGTGAAACAACTTCATTAGCCTGCCACTCAAAGGCAGAAAGAAAATCACAGTGTACAATTAGTGAGAGAAGAAACCCAAGAGCAGTGGGCATGGGTGCACCCACCTCTTGTATAGCCAGCTCTTCGGCTTATTGATTAAGGCTCACTGAAAGCAGAAGCAAAGGAGATTCTTTGCAAGAGTATTTATATCCCATACACTAGCATCATTAAAATAGTGAGAAAAAACAATCAGCAATAGTATTTTTTTTTCCAGTTTCTAGTATCTTTTTAATACATGGAGCAGTGCAAAGTCATGCCCCAGACATCTCACATTACATCTACATATGGCTTGCTCATCACCCCTCTTTGCCTGTTCAGGTTCCAAAACAAACTATCTCTTCCATTTGTTCATGAAAGAAAATTTTTTCATATCCATATTATATGGTGAAGAGATTCCAACCAGAGTGATTCCTGGTTATCTCTGCAAAGCTAAAAAAACCCCCACAAAGTGATTTTAATATCCAGCCATGACAAAAGAAAATTCTCTAGTTGTAGGTCTCAGCAATGGAGTTGTACTCTTGCTGAGCCACCTAAAGGCCCTGGGACATAGTACGTGCCAGGAGTTATGATTTTCTTTGTCAAATCTTGAGCATGACAGCACATGATGAGTTCTTGGTTTTACTGGTTCCCATTTATACCCCTTCCTCAGCAGATGACACAGACTATGCATAGGCAGCAGGCAGAAATATCCCCACAGCACGTCACACTGTCCACGGGCATCCAAATCACGGATTTGACAGGAGGCTTCCATGGGTCTTTAGTCCCACAAAAGTTAAGACGCTGGAGGGAGAGGGTGCAGTTGAGAGCATTATTTTGCTATGGAGTGAGGCTGACATGGCACCTGGGTTTAGCCAGCTGGTGCTTCACCTCCCCTAAAGCTCCAGTAACTGGAGTGAGCTCCCTCAGACCCAAATTGAGTGTATGCAGCTTAATAAAGGCAGTTTTTTATTTTCCAACCTCCTTTATGTATCAACATAAAGTAACAATTTTTGGTCCAGAGTTTTTCTCTTTTACTCTCTGGACTTTCAGTCATAAACTTTTTTCTCAGGTGCGGACCTTAGAATTTTGAAATAGAAGATGAATCACATATGGCATATGCACAGTCCTGGATTTATAGGCATTTCAGAAGTTCATATTTGTCAGCTTGGAACTGAGCAGAAACTGTGTGCTGAAAGGCCTAACTCTTGTTTTATGATTGAGATTATCTCTTTTTTAATTGGATTCAGTAAATACAACTCTACCTGATAACTAACTGTACCAAATAATCTATCTCAGCAAAACAAGCCAGTAAACTGAAACAATGTTATAAAACCAAATACATATTCAGGTATCAAAACCCCCTTTTTTAAATTTAGGAATTTAATATATGAGTATTTTGATATTTTCATCAGCAGAGTTTCTTCCCACTGTAGCAATCTAACTCACATGTATATTGCCATGATTTAAATTCAGTTTTAAATTCAGTAAATTCAGTAAAAAGAAATTACTTTTTTTACAAACAAAAGTAGTATTTTGGAGCATGTACTATTGGGATAAGGGGCATAGTTAAGGTAATACCTTTGGAGAGCTCTAGGCAAAACCAGAAAGCACAGATTTGGACCAGAACACTCCCTGTGTTCAGAGTTGCTCAGAGGCAGAGTATTTTTCTTCAGGTCTCTCTGGAAATTGTTCCTGTAAGCACAAAATCTACTCTTTGACTAGCTTCTAGCACTTCAAAGTCTGGGCTTGTGCCACAGGATGAAATAGCTATTGAGTGAGAAAGGGAGCAAAAGCTTTCTGAAGCCACCTTGCCAACATGACTCAAAACAACTATGAAGGGACCATCTATAAAGCTTGGAAGTTAGTTTAAGCTCTCTTCACACAGAATTTTTTACCTTTCTGCTAAAACTACCAGAAAACATCAATTAATGCTTTAGAGCTGCTGGCATCTCCAACTGGCCTGGAACCACCAATTCACCTACTGAAGGGCAATGATTTTTTCATGTCTTTGCTTACTGTAACAGTAAAGATTTAATACCATGTGATCTATGAATTCTTTATATTTGTCTTGAATATTAATTGCCGTAACAGGAAAATGATTGTGCTGCACAGCCAGTGCATGGCTAGACAGTAGAGAAAATATTTCCACAGTGAATAAATGATATACAGGACATGGGTATGCATGAGTTTATTTCAGGTGATCAAGCAATTAGCTGTTGTTTGAATTCCTGAAAGGAAAGCTCAAAGTTGCCATCATCAACAGAGGGGTTTTTTATTTTTCTGCCAAGTGAACAGGTATGTATACAGGAGATTTCCTCTAGTGCCATAGCACCTACTTTCAGAGCATGAGCAAAGCATTTGATAAATGAAACAAAAAAAACACACTTTAGCCAAAATGAGGTTGTGTTAGCTGTCAGATATCATTTAAACAAATCAGATAACAAAAGAAAAGAAAAGCAGTGGAGAAAGGGGGAAAACAAACTGTGTGTGTGATTCTGTTTAAAGATTTGCCAAATAGACCTTAACTACATCTTAAACACATACATGACAGGAAAAGGAGGAAAAATCCATTTCATGAGCCATACTCTGTTTTGTATATTTCTTTAAATCATGCGTTTATCAAATCTTTTGTATTTGTGCTTATCTACATAATTTAAAGCTACTGCCCATAGATATTTTAAAAATCTTTTGCTTGATCAAGAAATAGGCATTTCACAATCCCACAGCATGAAGCCTGGAATTTTGTCCACATTTTCTCTATGCCTTGTGTCAGCTTCTCATCTTTTGCATGGTTGGCAATTTTCAGCATTAAAGTATGTGTAAATTATTACTTTCGCAAGAAATATTAGCAAGTCATTACAGTCAGTTAAAAAGAAAGAATAAATATGGAAATAGGAATATTAATAATGCTGTCCTCCCACAGTCCCTGAATGTAAGAAGTATTCAGTTTTACAGAAAAAATCCAAAGTATTCCAGACATCATATATGAATCCAACCACTATTGCTCTGAAATTCAAGAAGTTTTGAGGAAGCTATTAGTCTTAGTAGATGTTACGCTCCATCAGTCTAAAAATTTTCTAACACTATTCAAAGACCAAGTTGACAAAAATATTAAAATTCCTTATGAAGGGGTATCTATGTTCTGAATCTCTAGATATGTATCTTTAATAATAAAAAAAGCATTTTTGATTTGTTGTCTAGAATAGTATTGTCATAATTTTTTAGAGTTTTAGAGTGCCAGAGTAATATGAGGGAATGAAAAAGCAAATAAACTTGGAAATAAAATCCTCAGGGGTTTTTAGGTTGTTTAAAATGATGTGGTGATGCTGCGTTTGGTATTATTCCTGCTGTTTCTTCCATATATATCACGACTTTCTCAAATATTATCTACTTTTGAAACTTCTGTCTCAAAGTCATCAAGAACTGCATTATCAACTAAGCTGAACCAGCGCCACCAAAACTGCTGACCTCTGTACTTTTGACAGTAAAAACTTCAGGTTACAGAAATTCAGTGTAGTATGCAATCTGCTAAAATTTCTTATTTACCAAATTGTTAAAAAAAGCCAATCACCAAATGACATCTGCCTCTTTAATATTATTTTACTTTTGAAAGTTTTTGGTTTAAGCATGGAGACAAATCTTTTAGCAACAATAATAAATGTTGATTTTGCTAGGGAGAAAAAAAAAAGTTCTGTTTCTCTTTACTAAAGGGTATGAGAAGCATATGAGAAAAACGGTACCTGTGTGAACTCACTAGATTATTGCTAAAGCTTTTTCAGAGATTCAGTTGATAAAGTGGGTCTTTGGCCAGCCGATCAGAATGAATAACAGCATGGTTAAAATGAGAAAATTGTGCAGAGGCCAAAGTGGTGGTAAATGGAAGCTTCACTTAACTGTACATAGATTAAATTGTAGTAGGCAAAGGAAATAAAGCTGATGGTATGCATTTGTATTTGGTAGTGATAGCTTTTTAATTCAATATGTGCAACCACCAAAGAGAAACAAAAGCACGCCAGTCTTAGTAATAGGTATGGAAGTTATAACTAAAGAAATAATGTAGAAAGCAATAACATCAGTCTAAGGTAGCTTATCAGAACATGGTAAAGTAAAGGTTGTTAGGAAAAAGGGACAGCTATGGAACTCTGAAAAGACGAGGATTTGGGGAGAGCAGTTGTGAATTTCAGTGCATGAAATTCAGAAGAGTCATGGCCTCTTCATGAAACAGAAACTAGTTTGTTAATTAATAGATTAGGAATCAGAAGATCTGAACACTCTTCCTTTAATTGATTAAATGCCTTAATCAAAAGAAGCTGAGCAAATCATGTGAATATCAGATACCTACTTTGTCACTAACATGGGATCATTATTTCCAGTCCCACTGCTAAACTGCTGAGTGTAGAGCATAGAGAGGAGGTGGACAACCAGAGGAAAAAAGAAAAAAAGCAAAGCACAGATGGATGGAAGGAAGATTTGAAGCAACTGTGAAAAGCCCTGAATCCTGCTGCTCTAATTCTCTGAGCATCACTTTGCCAAGTCCTGATAGCCCCCTTAGAAGACATGGAAACCAGAAACTTGAACTCAGCTCTGGCCTGCTTCTGTTCTGGCCATAATCAGGGGAATTCTGCATAAAATCAATCCCCATACGTGACTTGAATCCCAGTCAGTTCTAGGAGAGCTGGTGACACACCATCAAACCTAGGGAGTAGCAGAATCCAAATTTTATAACACATTCTCCCTGCTTTTTTCTCAGTTTGTGTGGCCACAACAAGTCTCCTTGAAGAAGTCTGAGGGGAGACTACTAGCCAAGACTATTTCTGCATCTATTTTATAAATAACATAAAATCATTTATATGCCAAAACTGGACGTTTGTCCAAACTGATGTAAGGCACCTTTGTGCTAGCTACATTAAAATAGTGTCTAAAAGGCTTGGACCTACCAAGAAATGTGTCTTACATGCTCTTTTATAATGGCCAGTGAATCCATAGGAACATAAGGGAAGCTGAAGTATTATAGCTTGTGTCCTGAGAGAATGAACAAGGGAAATGTACCATGAAAAGCATGGATAATAAAAACACTTTTTGGGTCAAAACTGACCTCTTTCAAAGAATATATAAACATACTAAGTCATAACTGTTATTTAAACAGGGAGATCCATGTCATTTGTGGAGATCAAAACACCAATAGGCTCTCTGAAGTTTCAGCCCATTAAACATAGGGGGTTTTATATTATAATATAAATATTTTAGAACAATTAATTGTTGGTAACCTATTGTGCTGAGAAAGTATATTCTTAACTCTGACACCAAGCCCAGTCATAGTGAGAAAACATTTAAAACACAGAGTTCTTACAATATAATTGAAACAAAAAGAATGGCAAGAACATCATAAACAACATGAGAGAGTGAACAGGGGGTGATTATTTTGCATAAGACGACGACTAAGGAACATTCAGTGAAACCGCTGGGTGCCAGATTTTAAGCAAACAGAAGGAAGTACTTCTCAATATAATCTATAATTATGCTGTGGAATCCATTGCCACAGGACACTGTAAATGCCAAAACTATAAATACATGGCAGACAGGTCCGTCAGGGGCTATCGACACACTAGATGCAACCTCCAGTTCAGGAAGTCCTAAACTTCTGACAGCCAGAAGTTGGGAGGGTATACCAGGGGAAGGGTCATTTTACTCTTGTGCTTTAAACATTCATCTAGTGGCCCTTGTCAGAAGCAGGACACTGGACTAGAAAAGCTGTAGTTCTGCTTAGTTATGGCAGGGCTTATGTTCTCTTGATGCAGAAACACATATCAGAAGGCAGCCTGGCTGATCTCAGGTCAATGAAAAAATAAATAGTAAGGAGCTTGGCTCAGTGTGGCCTGGAATGCATCCTTTAGAAAAAGAAAAGCGTGTAAGGACAGAACTGTAAATGCAAGTATATACACAGGCTACTCAGTCATCCAAAGTCACGGCAGGTTAAACTGAAGGAGGAGATCATTGTATCAGTAACTCAGAGAAACCCATTTAAGTTAATGGAATAAGCTGCTGATGGAAGTCCTACAGAAGCACCCAGTTAAAAACAATCCAAGTGAAAGGTGGAAGTGTTTTGGGGAAGTAGGATATCAAATGATATACCGGATGGCTGCACAGTTTTTGGATTGAGATCAGGAGATAAGATTGATTAATGTTTTTTATCATAAGCATATACCACAGAAAAACATCAGGTCAAGTGAGTACATAGCCCTTAAACATTCTTAATTATATCATGGAAGAATTTTGAATTTTGTAGTGTTCAAAATTCACACAGTCAAGAGATATTCCTTCAAGTATATCCAATGTCTAACACCACTCTTATCACCAGATGTTTTTTGTATATTGCAGTGCTCTACACAGGTACATGTTCATATGATATAATACATCACCTTTAATGTGTTAATAATGCTCATTTACAACTAAGCTAACACCAACAGCACTGTGTGAATAAATGAACCCTGTATCTAACATCACATATGGTAACAACAGCAACCTGTATTCTAGCTGGCACATGACTTTAAGGTAGATGGGTATGGGCATTAGACTACAATATAAACCAGTTGGTCAGTGAAATAAGAAATGCTTATTTGGAAAACACGACATGAAAATGCAGCTCAGAGGCAGCTTTTAAGCTTATATTGCAGATTGCAGATTACACTGTAGATTTTTCAAACCACCACAAATTGTTCATTCAAGTTCAGTAATGACAGTTTCTGTTATTTCAGGAATGTCCCAAACTAACAGGTATATAATAAAGATAGAACTTAACTTTCTCTGTCGTATATCAGAAACCCTTTTCCTGGATGAATTTGGTGCATACGACTCTTTCACTTGTGAACTATTTGGCATTACCCCCAGGTAAATTACGTCTAATGGTTTCTACACTGTCTAATTTAAAAGCCTTTAAAGCCTGCCTGCTTTCTCACAACTCAATCCACTTATTAAGGTGAGGACAGTCCTATTTTCATAATGAATGCTCACACTAGTGAGTCTGTGCATGAGTTGCAGGGAAAAGGCCATGCAGTTTAACTGGATCTGTTCCCATTTTCATGCCCAAATCACGGGCAGCTCAAGTGTTTTAAGGAGGCTGAGTAACAGTCCTTTGTGGAAGTCCCCTCAAACATCATCTGGTTTAATATGTTAAAACAGAAATAGGTCTAAATAGAGAAAAATTATAATTTGTGTACATGTAGAATAAGGGGAAGTGAACTTCTAGGTGACCACTATCTTCCTGCCACCGATAGAGGCTGTTTCCTGGGGAGAGCCAATTCCTAATTGACTACATGGAAATAAGTTTTGTATGGGACAATTGCCTCCGTAAGAGGAGCTGTCTGACAGTTAAATCCTGCCTTGGAGGTGTTTTGGAGGACGGTCTCACAAATGAAATTATTGCAGTGTATGAATATCACCTGAAGCACCATTGGCAAATTTATTAATAGACAAATGACAACAGGAAGATTAAGTGTCTATACCCAGGCAAGGAATCCATTTTAGATGCAGAATCATAATGTAGCACTACAAATGCTCAAAAACCTTCCACCTACCCAGGGCAGAAGGTATATCTCATTTTTTGGTAGTTCTGGCTACAGTTAGGCACTTGGATATGAATAAGAGGCAGAGATGACACTGGCTTAGTTTGTAGGAACTGGCTTAGTCTGTACAAGAACTAAGAGCCAAGAGCCACAAGACTATTTACAACTGTACAGGTTATGGGATGAAAGATTAATATCTACAAAACCAGTAATTAAATATCATATCCACCAAATATGCTGTATTTTCAGGAAGGGAATTAAAAGACATGTATTTGTCCTTTTTGAAAGCTGAGATTTCAACTCAGCATTTTCAAAATTTGCAGGTTTCTAGCTTACAGAAATCTCTCACTCTTGGGATTGGTGAGCCCTGTACTGCAGTTATACTGGAGCAGCATTACTCAGAGTGGAAAATGAAAGTCTAACACTAAAATCACTTAAAAAGTGACTGTAGAACTTTGTTATAAGAGTTCTCTTGAGACTTTTGCAAAAGAAGATTTGTTTGATAGGAAGGAGTTTTTTAGATAATTTGGAAACATGCAATGCTTTCAGTAACTTTCAGGTCTCTATCCCAAACTGTTTCAGAAGCCAGGACTTCAGCAGACAATCCGACATTAGTGTCTAGCAATTAGTTCAGTGTCTCCACACCAGGTAGACATAGTTCTTTTGTATTTTATATTTTTGATCATACTGACAGGCTATGTTTCCAAGTAAGTGTAAGTAAGTCCAGTCCTTCAGCAGACACGCTGACTGCCATTCCAGTTTCAGAACAGGGACTTCTGACACAAATAGTTCATGGTTTCCAAGGAAGCTTACTGCTTATGCTCCAAATATCTGGGAAGTATGGAGTTGCAAAACTATGCTAGAAAAATTAAATTTGACCCCAAACACTTATATAACTCAGTCACAGACTTCACTGGCGATAGCTTAAATAAATGTCAGAGCAAAATACTGATCCCAGTCTCTAGACAAAACGGAAACCACAGCCAAAGGGCTAGATCTGTGCTAGAAACAGCAATGTTGGAAAAGAATGGTCTCACAAAAACTTAATTAATCTTCATTCTAATCTGGTTTTCTCACAATTGTTCTTCTTGTGCCTCTTCTATCTCTGTGTCTCATATTTCTTTGACTGCCTTCCAATTTTTATGCCTCCTATGCTGTCTTTTGCTCCTCCACTCATTCTCAAGTGGTTTTCACCATCCTCATGTAACCCCAGCACACACTCTCTATTTATTTCCACATCATCACAAATCCTTTTTTGCATCCATCCTCTAAAAGACCTACCTTTGTAAGGACAGTTCTACTTTGAAACTAGAGTGGGGAGCAAGTCAGGGAGATTCTGCCTTTTCTCTCTGTTTTTGCGTTCTTATCTGCTATTTTCTTCTTGTTGCTGTTTTGTTTGTACTTATAAATAGGCACACAAATATATACATAGAGAAAATACAGAAAGTGAGGTTTTGTAAATTTACAAAGAATCAAATTCTTGGTTTACAACTCCTTTGTATTGGGGGCTGCAGCTAAGAATGATTTAATGAAAACTAACTGCCTATAACTACCAATTTCTACACTTACATCAGCTCTAGCAGCAGAGTGGTTTGTATTTAATAAAAAAGCCTTAGATCCAAATTGGCAACGTTAATTATGTGTGCATTCATTATGATGTTAATAGTGAGAAAGCTGTATGGTTAACAGACAAGGGTAATGATACTGTGAATAATACGGGAGCAGATACTGCTCCCTGTAAAGTCCAAAAAATGTTTGTTCCCCCCATTTACTCCCCCCTGTTGTAACTTAATGTAAAGGACTGTTTTTAAAAATAGTGACTGTAAATGGGTTTGGATGTCAAATTAGGTTTCCAGTTCTATTCTAGTATCAATAAAATTTCTAAGCTGATTACATGAGAATATGTCTTTCTGTGTACTAGGTCTGAGAAGCAAGATTCTTACAGACTTTGCTTCCATTTGAAATACAAATGTGCAACAAACCACATAGCAAAAAGGTAAAATAAAAAATTTAATGTGGTTTGCAATTCCATGTTCTTTGCACAGATTTGTTTGCTTAGAAAGCATCAGGGGTTATTTTTCAGTTTGTCTGAAAGATCTGAAACATCTAAGTCCCATCTTCCTAGACCTGCAGAAACCAAATTATGTGCCAAGACCAGAGTTAGTTCAAGCAACTCATCTTTTAAGTTCAGTTAAATTTTAGTCTCAGGTGTTGCACTGCTTTTGAGGCTTTGCCTGGGGCATGGGGAAATGTTGGAAAGCTGCCAGTTGAGTCACTGCTGATTTCTAATGCAAGTTCTCACATCCAATACTCCCACAATTTGCTTTCTCTGCTTAATAAGAGTCTTACCTCATTGGCCTCTGCTGAGTGGACTGAAATGTTAGAAATTTGTGTCTGTTTGTGTTACAGATCTCCCATCCTCCTGCCTGGATTCATTGCCAATAATTGGTTCCTGAGTTTCTCTAATGTAAGCATTTCAGTGTCGACTTTCCAAGCACTTTCCAGCAAGTTTTTAGGTACTATACGACACGGGTTGCCTGAGACTCTTTTTATTTTGCTTTTCATAAAATGAGAAGATGTTTTGCAGAGTCGGCCCCATTCCAGTTACACTTCTGTTGAAATGGTTTTACAGGCGCAGGAACTCTTTCCTCAGCAGCAGTCCCAGCCCCACAGCAGAGCAGCTGGCAACACACGTACTCAAATGCTGATCGCTGACAGAGTAGGCTGCAAGCCTGCTCTGCCCCAGTTTGAGTGTGGATATCATCAGTGGTCTCCCACCTCCCTGACAAATACAGCAGCCAGAATTCAGAACCTTCCCCTTTAGGTCCCCTTTGGACCTTTTCTGGTTTTTATATATATTTAAGTATTAATTTGGAGCGGATAGAGGCAGCAAGGGAGAGTAACTGAATTTTACGGCCCACAATCAGAGCACTCAACTGGGATGTGGGAGACCAGTGTTCAAGCTGTATGGATTAAAGTAGCTTTTCCCACACTGTGGATGGAAGAGCTCAGTGTCTGTGCCAATAACTATAACATACATTCTAATTTATTTTGTAATGTCAAGAGTATATGGTGCATGTTATTTTTTCTTTTGCCAGTTTGGCTGGTAATTTCTTTTTCTTTTAGTTTAGGGGTTTCAAAGACAATTTTTTCTTTTCATTTTAAAGTGTTGCCCATGCCTGAGTTGACATCAGATAACTTTGGACAGGCTATAGATGTTTAGAGATGCCAGCCAGTCCACCTACCAAGCAATGTCTGAGCAATACCAGGCCTTTTGCCAGGCCTTGTTGTTATGCCACTGTGACTGCCATTGGCTCTACTTGAGACAGATGGGGCGGGGGGTTAAACATTGCACATTTGTTCTACATTTTAAACTAAATGAAAAGTATTAGGACTATCCATGAATTTAAAGCACAATGAAGTGTGGGTAAACCAAGAAACTCTTCAACATCAGTGTAATGTAATTCCTGACCTTTTATTATTATTCTTTTAAACCTACCACTTTGCAGTGTTTACTTATGAGAAACTATTTGTTTTGGTAGCTTCACTGTTATCTACCAAAGAATGGCTTTACATTGCTGCCAACTGTTCTCTCCATTACTTCTCCAGACATGTTCTCTCTTACCCATAAGTACCAGGTTTTCTCCTCCACCTTTGCTGTCCCCTTTTCTTTGCCCAGAAAAGAGTCTTCATGTTGCTGTTCAGAAGGCTTCCACGCATCAATTAGAGCTCACAGGAAGAAGATTCACAGAAAACTATTTCCCAGTGAGAGTCTTTTATAAAGAAACTCAGCACGTGCTGCTCTTATTTAGCACCTTTCACACAGTGTGTTCTGAACTACTTTTTAAGAGGAGCCATATTGTATGAACTTGCTGCATTTTTACCCCAGAAGTCCCAGCAGAGTGGGCTGGGACTAGAATTTAGTGCAGGATGATCAGATTCTAGCAATTAGTCACAGGACAAATTTTAGCAAGTTGTCAAACAGTCCTAGGCAGTCCCAGATGTTGGGTTCTCTCTTTCCTATAGGAAGGAATAACAAATCCTCAGTCCTCTTGAAATCAGTGAACAGATGGGTAATCACCTAACTGTAGCAACCAAAGGTGATCCTATCTCTACGTGCCATCAAATTCAGATTAATTTACTTTTTACCCACTCTTACTATATCTTATATGTCATGTAGATTCATATAGAAGTTAGTAGCACAATCTTGTGAAATTTCTTGGGCATGTAGTTAACCAAAAGGAGCTGCTCCCATCAGAAGCGTATGGATATTTTTAGTTTTTCTCAGCTCACGTCATGCTTTTCTCTGAAAAACATAGGAACTGCCATGCTGAATTAGTCTAATGGTCCATGGAGTGCAGCATCGCCTTTAGTGGGATGGGTTTCTGTGTTTGTTAGAAACTTCAGAGAACAGTGCAATAGTAAGGAAGTGTGGAATAACATGCCATCAGGGAGGTTTCTCCCACCCAGCAACAAAATTAGCAGCTGATTTATGTTATATGAGAGCTGATATCTGTTTCCTATGTGTTTAAATGAAACAGCGGTCATCATTGATAAATTGGAACATTTGTTCTAAGCTCCTAGCTTGGGCAAGAAACTTTTAGATGCTGCAGACACACTGCTCAAATCCACCCTAAGTTCTAGGCTTTGCCCTCCAAAGTATTTCACAGATCATTTTCTAGAATATAGCTTGCACATCTCTGCTACAAACCCAGCTCTACTTAACCATGGCCTTGTAACATCATAAAATCCAAACAAAGCAAATGAGATTTGAAGCCTCTGAACTGAAATGACTTATTGCCAGCTATGTAACAAACTTTCAGAGAATATAGGACAAGTCCAGATTTTGGCTATCTTTAGGGAACATTGGAAAATTTTCTTTTCATGTACGTGACTTTATTGCAAGTCACACAATGTTCTTTTTTTTTTTTTTTAATCCCAGCTCCTACAGTAATAGTTACGTGGGCATATCAATCTTCATCTATTTATTTTCTTAAGAAGACTCTAGCCTGCAGGTGTACAGAGAAAGGCTTATAAGTGTGTACCTTAAGGGCTCAATCTATAAGAAGATTTCTTAAAGAAATGAAAGTGAATTATTTCTTAAAATCTCATTAATTTACACAGCCTTCAACATGGTTTCATGTATTAGATGAGGTAAGGGTAAAACTGTGTTTTTCTGGCATGTTTTTTCAACTACAGCTACAGTTTCCAAATGTTTGGATTGGTACTACTTGGTAGATGATAATTTTTTTCACCATAGAAATAATTACTTTCATTGCATCATTTACCTCCTTGGCCTGTCTAAGCACATAAAAATACAAAAACATATGTCTTATCCTTTAGCTCCTAGAAATGTATAAACACCAAGATAGTTACACCAATTCTCATCCCTGACTGAATGAAACTTCTTGCCTTTACACCAAAAAGAAAATAAGTAAGTTACCTATTTACTTTATCATTCATCGTTTTTTATATTTGTCTTTTCTGTCATACCATATTGCCCACTTCCTTTTCCAATTACACAGTTCTAATCTCTTGTGATATTTAAATGAGGAAAATGTTCCATCCTTCTAATCTATGAATATCTGCTACTAAAAGAAATTTCACTTTTCCCTGTTGTATGAAAGGAACATACTGTACCAATTAAAGAGCTTTCTATGAAGAAATCTAATTATAAAAACACAAGGCCTGATTCAAAGCCTATTTTAGTCCATGGAAAGACTTCTGTTGACTTCTTTGGGCTCAAGTCCATATTCAGCAATGGTTAAATTGAATAAGAAAAGAGCTTATTTCCAGTTAACAAACAATTTACGGGAATGTTGAATGCAAAAATATATTTACATTATCTCTACATGTTCCATTAAAGCATACAAATTGACCACTTCTGGAAATAAGGTATTGTACTAGAGCAAAAAGTTCATATGAGAATTCATATATTCCTTGTATGTGGGACTCTTAATATATCTGTCCTATATATCTGTACGGCAGTATGGATTTTTACAGAAAACATACGGAATGAGGAAAGTATTTTCTACTGTGAACGTCACATGATGGAGATGTGAAACCTGCTTTCTGAAACTTGAGCATTCTTCAAATTAACTACTTTAAAATTCCTCATTCAGTGACTTTCTATGTCCAGATTTCTGCAGTAGTTCCCAGTCAAATAGCCATAGGCTATTCTTTGTTATTAGTGGGCATTTCTGCAGCCTTGAAAACCTGTATCTATCAAGAGGCCCGAACACAGAAATTAGAGTAGACTTTTTTTTCCCTTTCTGCCCTACCAGGACAGTGGAAGCAGTGGGATTTTCTCCTTTTTTGCATTGCCTGTTTTCTGAAAGATGCAGCGAGGAAGCCATTAGTAAGTGGAGCTGGCAGAGGAAGGACTTTCTTTGGTCAGTAATACAGACTACACCTAGATCCAGCCTCTGTGCCTGAGACACCTTGCTGTGCAAAACAAGTCTCTGTGTGTAAATTCCCCCTTCGCACACTTTCTTTTTCCACTGTGTGAATTCAACCTGGCTGGGAAACTACCAGAGCTACCAGCTGAGTAACTCAATAGAGGAGAGTTTGCTTTGAGGCAAGGAATGGAGCCTGTGGCTCCAGCCTATCTTAGCTGTAGGAGCTGGAAATAAACCACAAATACTGCCAAGTTAACGCTGTTTTCTCCCTCAATAGAAAGAATTATATTTGCAGAATTTTGCCATTGACATGAATGGGATGAGAACTACATTTCCAACCTTTTTTTTAATAGAGAAAAGCAGTTGAGTAATCACTACAGCAACTAAAGATTGTTGAGGTGAAGCCAGCTATGAAACATGCATGTATATTTTGAATGCCAGCCAGCACAATTTTTAAGGAACTTTCATAACCCACATGGCCTATAGATAAAACAGTGACTTTGCTTTGGGTATGTGTCCTGAATGCAAGCAGACCATATGCCATTTCAAAGTGGAGATGAGCTTGAAAGACATCGGAGTCTAAATTTCTGCTAAATTCAGTGTAATTTCAGAGAAGAACTTAGCATCTTGAGCTCATTCTTTCTTAACACACATATTAATGTTCATTTACCAATCCATACATTTAACACAGCTGGCTAAAACTGCCTTTCCAACTTTAGTTAGGAAAGCTATCCAAGTGTTTTCTTGACATTGTTAACTTCCCATTCACATCAAAGCTAGATCTCCAGAAAGCAAAATCCTTTCTAAAGGCAGTTTGCATCATAGCACATTCTCAGCAGCAAAATATTATCAAGCTGAACGGTTTATATTATGAATTGTGCAGACAGAACCCTTTGTGAAGTAAGTATGAGTGACCAAAAATAAATTTCCTATGCAAATATTGAAACCTCATAATGATAGGCACTAGCATAACAGGTCTTGACTGAAGTTTCTGGAAATTATGTCCATGTGCATAATAATATAAATATCTTAAACCTTGATTAGATGTGTGCATGAAATTCACTGTAATACCTCATTAAAAAAAAAAAAGCCAGCAAAGTCAAAGTATAATAGAAATAATCACTAAAGATGTAATATCTGGGGATATTTTTCAGTATTCAATCAATTCAGAACAGTTCTGTTGACTGATTCTACAGGATTAGGGATGTGATCGTTCCCCTGTACTCGGCACTGGTGGGGCCACACCTTGAATACTGTGTTCAGTTTTGGGCCCCTCACTACAAGAGAGACATGGAGGTGCTGGAGCACGTCCAGAGAAGGGCAATGAAGCTGGTGAAGGGTCTAGAGCAGAAGTCTTATGAGGAGCAGCTGAGGGAACTGGGGTTGTTTAGCCTGGAGAAAAGGAGGCTGAGGGGAGACCTTATCGCTCTCTACAACTACCTGAAAGGAGGTTGTAGAGAGGTGGGGGTTGGTCTCTTCTCCCAGGTAACAAATGACAGGACAAGAGGAAATGGCCTCAAGTTGCACCAGGGGAGGTTTAGACTGGATATTAGGAAAATCTTTTCCCCAAAATGGTTGTCAAGCATTGGAACAGGGTGCCCAGGGAAGTGGTTGAGTCACCATCCCTGGAGGTATTTTAAACACATTTGGATGTGACGCTTAGTGACTTGGTTTAGTGGTGGACTTGCCAGTGTTAGGTTTACGATTGGACTCAATGATCTTAAAGGTCTTTTCCAACATAAATGATTCTATGATTCTATGATTCTATGATTTATTGATACATGGAAGACTAGTTCCTCTATCACCTAGCTTTCCTATATCTTTTATTTGTCAGGACTCTCCCTAACAACTTCAGCTTTCCTCATTCAGAAGAACAACTATGCTAGAGCAGAAAATATATTCCAGATATAATAAGTCCCCTTCAGGGTTCCAAGGCAAGGACCAAGCACAATTCAGTCTTCACTGCTATTCCATGCTTTTCTGTTGTATCAGAGACTAATCATCCTGATATACTCCTGTACAATCAAACCAAGCAGTCAGCTTGATGAAAGTAACAGGGTCTTTAAAAATACGTAGAGTTTAAAAGAAAAAAAAAGGTTAAAAAAAAAAAGAAAGATTTCCTGGCTGTGGTCAGGAAGAAGTATATAGAAATAGTGTAAGCAAAAGACAGTGGGCTAGAGATACCACTGGTCTGATACAATATGACAATAAAAACAATTCCACAAAAACAATATGCTGAGAATCAAAACTGAAAACAGAAGTTTAATTTAGGTAACCCTTTATTCTTCAATCAGAAAAAGTCTGGACATGTTAAGTTCTGTATCCATGTCATCTGTGGAGATAACATTCCCTGCTTACAAAAGATAAAAGAAAATAACATGAACAAAAGTATAGATGTAGTGAGGAGCACTGTGAATATCATTATCTCATACAGAAATTCATAGGGGTTTGCTTTCTCTTTTAATCCAGGATTCACTTATAGTACATTCCCAAATTCAGTGTTCTTTTCAAACCTTTAAACATGAAAATGTTTTCTGATTCTTCTTTCTTAAACACAAGTCAGCATTTTAGTCCTCATTTTTCTGTGGCTTGCTTTCTATGAGTTTAACATATCAGTCCTCATCACTGCTGCAGCATAAATATTGTATTATACTGTAAAACAATGAACAGTAGTAATTCATGCACAGCTGCATTATTAAACAAACACGATTTCTGTATGTTATGGATCGCTCGAAGAAGCCCAAAACTTCTGAGTTACAAGAATCCACTGTATCTAAGCAATATAAGAATTGACTATTTAGGACTACCTTTTAAAAGAAAATGAGAACATATTAAGGTGATAGAAAAACTTGCCTGCTAGAAAAGACCCATTTACAGTAATGGGGATAAAGAGATTAATTGGCTATAGCAGTTACTAAAAGCTAGTCAACAGAAGATCAGATCTCTCAAAAATGGAAGGAGGAAAATGGATTGTAAGCAATCAGTGTTAAATTAATCAGTTAGGCTGTAATGACTGACAAATATGTCTACCCTAAATGTCCTTGGATAAAAATTCAAGATGAGTTTCTCTTAACCTATGTGCAGCAGACAGGAAAATCTGTTCATCCCTTTCCTTTCTGTCACTATCTATTAATGGGTGACTGGCTCAAATGCCTGATGAAAACTTAAAAAAAGTGAGGTGGAGTATTTCTACTGATTTTTCTGGACTTCAGATCAGAACTTCAGTAGGCAGAGAGACTGAACTCTTGTACCACTTTTGCCATTCCCCCAAATATATCTAATCTTTGATAAAAATCCACATTACTTCTGTAGGATTCAACTAAATGACCTTGAAATGCATCACATTCATTTGTTGCTGACAGATATTTTAAAGAAGAAAATATGTAGACCAAGTCAAAAGCTTGCATACAGTCAGAGCACATCAAGCACAAAAAACCACTGGAAGCACTGAACTACAAGCTGAGACACAGGAGTGAAACGGCTATGTTGTACACTAACTAGTTCAGTGTAAGAACAGAGGCAGGCAGAAAATGGGCGATAAATATTCAGTACTGGATGAAAGTAATGCCTTCCAATTTTTGTAGCACAAATAGATTATCTGATTCAAACACATTTTAACTGGCCATTGAATTTATCTCTAAAATCTGTACGATTTATTTCTTCTCTCCTAAAACTGTTTTTAATGCCTGTTTTCTTTATGACATTGCATATATTTTCTTTTAATGACTCTCTATCTCTCCATTCCTTATTTGAACTAAGACATGGACTTAAGCTTTAGGTCTCCTAGAGCAACTTCTCTAGGTGTCCTAGGGAAGCCAGCCACTAGGAAAATGAATTCTACTTGAGACTTGAAGATCCTTGTGGACATCTGACAAGTCTAAGTGCCATTGTTTTCAAAAGGTAGAAGAAGCCAATAACAAAGGGCAACTCTTACAAAAAGAAACCCAGCTGTCATGTGCAGGCATGAATACTATATTATGCATGTGCCTCTCCTTTTACATGGATGAAACATTATTCTTGACCTTGACTCCACTTAGTGCACTGGAGGTTGAACCAGTCTCATGTGTGTTCAGAGGAAGGACCCACCATTGTGCTGTGGAAACAGAGTGGGAGGAGAAGAAGCTAATCCAAGCATCCTCTCTGATTTTCCTTTATGTCCTGTCTCTGAGGAGTTGCTGTCTGAATTCCTCAGACCTGGAGACATTCCAGAGCAATTAGACAGTGCATCCCTTGAGACATGACTGCAGATTTTGCTGAGCTTTGTTAGCTCTTTTTATTATTTTCTGTTCAATTAAATGGGAAAAAAGGCTTAGGGTTGTCTCACATGCTCACATCCTTTTTAAGCAGACAAAAACACATGGATGTTTGTGCCCACTTGCCAACATAGCCAACCCTTTCTCTTCTTCAGTTCTTCAGTTCTTAAGATGTTTTGAAAGTCTGTATGAAAATAACAGTCAAGTTCAGCACTATTGAACAATGGAAAGCTCATTTTTATCTGACTTTCTTTTTACTGACTTTGTATTTGATTAAAACACTGTGATGGGATCAACAAAACACAGACCAGAATCTGTATACCAAATGTATTCGAGTCGCATGCTAGCTGAGAAGTACATTCAAACAGTGGTTCATTCAAATTATTTCCTATTATTTCCTATTTGACAATATGTGTGTAAGGCTTCTCAGATACAACCAAAACTAGGCAATGTCAAATCTAGAAACCTTTAGCCTGAAGAGGTTTAAAACCAGGGGAGCTCTAGCTACAGCAGAAGAAAGCTGAAATGTTAGCAGTATTGAATCATGCAAGCTCCAGAGGTCAATTCTTCTCCTTATGTTTTAAAAGATGGCTCTTTAAATGTTGATGAAACTCCAAGTTTATGGAGTTACTGGGTGTCTACAAAGGCTTCTTAACATCTTCAATATGATTTGATATACCTACCAAAGCTTTTTAAAGGTCTAGAAGTGAGCTATGCAAAAAAAGAGCTCTCCAGATACTAGACTCATAACACTGCACTTTTCCAACTATTGGCACACTGTTTATGACAGACTTCTATACACCCCTTATTCTGTCTGATTCAGCAAAATAAACTGGCTTGCTGTGGAAGGGGAGAAGCTGGTAAGTGGAATATCGCACAAGAGTACTGAGGTAGGAATACAGTGTCTACGTGCATTCTTTGCAATTCTGTTAAGAGAAATGCATTATAACTAGCTGAACCTGTGAAACAAGCTATAGAAGAAATATAGTCATCTGTGTCAGAACTTGACTACACAGCATTTGTAACGGAAGTGTAACATTGCTATAGCTACTGCTTGTTTTTCTTTCTATGCTTCAGTCTAAACATTTAGCTATGTGATGCTCTCCTGAATCATTTATTAGCTGAGTGTGTGTACTGAGGGAAAGATGACACTTTCCAAATCACCTCCATATATTGCAGCAAGTTCTTGGAGATGCTGTAACTTAAAATTCTGGTAGCACTTAATAATCCCGAGCTTGTAAAGCCTGATGATGCAAGACAGCCTAGTTGTAAACCATACAATTAATCTGCCTGTATTACACATATCTTATACAATATACAATTACAATATAATAACTACAAAAACATTTGCAAATAATAATAAAAAGCAGGAATGACAGCTGTGGATTCACTGCAAATCAAAATACTTTGCAGGTTGTCCTGGTTTCAGCTGAGATAGAGTTAATTTTCTTTATAGTGGCTGGTATGGGGCTATGTTTTGGATTTGTGCTGAAAACAGTGTTGATAATACAGAGATGTTTTAGTTGTTGCTGCACCAGTCAAGGACTTTTCAGCTTCCCATGCTCTGCCAGGTGCAGAAGAAGCTGGGAGGGGACACAGCCAGGATAGTTGATCCAAACTGACCAAAGGGCTATTCCATACATCATGCTATTCCATGACGTCATGCTCAGTATATAAAGCTGGGGAAGAAGAAGGAAGGGGGGGACATTAGGAGTGATGGAGTTTAGGACATTAGGAGTATCTCAACCCTCGAGTTTTCTTACTTTTGCTCTTCTGATTCTCTCCCCCAGCCCACCAGGGGGGAGTGAGCGAGCGGCTGCGTGGTGCTTAGTTGCCAGCTGGGGCTAAACCACGACACAGGTAAGGAAACAATGATGTGATTTTTTACTGTCTTTGGTCACATAAAAAATCAAATATGGACTTTGCAAAAAAGTTCAAGACTAAGAATTAATAATTAAACGTTCAATTTAACGTTCAAAACAAGTACCCTTGTAAGATTTCTGAAAAAATTCAATGCAAATAAGAATATTGGTAAATACATACAGAACTATTCATTTGGTTCCCACTTGCAATATTTTCAAAAAATTAAAAAGAACATAGAATAATTCATATTCTCTCTGCCATGGCACTGAGGCAGTACCAGCCCTGCCTGCCTCTGCCCAACCCCTGGGGTTGCCCCCGCCCTGCCTATGGCCCAGGACCCCATTTCAGCCACCCAGGACCATCAGCCCCTGCCCAGCAGCAGGGCCTTTCTCCAGCTCCCCACAGCCCTGCCCTGCCCAGCCATGGGCTCTGCCAAGCCAGATACACCAGTGGGGCCACATCCCAGCTCAGCCTTGGCGTGACCCTGTCCCCAGGGAAGTGCTTGATGCCTGGGACTGGGTGTGCCCCAGTGCCCCCAGCTGCTCTGCTTCTGGCTGGGGTGGCGGGACAGGCCCTGGCTGCCAGGTCCTGCCCTGCCATCCCAGGGCAGCCCCCATTGCGCCCAGCCCCCAGGGAGGTCCTGGCCCATGTGGTGCTTGGACATTTTTCTCATTTGGCAAAAATACATGTAAATATTTACTTTTTATCAGCTTTAATTATTGCTTTATGTTATATTTTCTCTACAAGATTTTAAGTTAAACAATTAAGAATATGTAAAATATGTACATCTGCAGTGTACAGCCACTGGTCTTAGCATCAGTGGACGTATTCAGTGTGGGAACTTTTTGCAGCAACCGAAAAATTGCACTTGGAGTGTTACAGTGTCCCATCTTCTCCAACATTATGATATACTGAAAGTGGTTTTACACTGACAATACCAAAGGATAGTGGAACTGTAAGAAACTATCTCAGAGCCTTAGCACAAGGACATCCATTTTGCGTCTTGACACCTCTCCCTTGTCCGATCACCTGTGCTAAGTTTTACCTCACCTACACAAAAATTATATGTAAGCAGGTGCCCACAGCAGAAATCCTTGTTACAGCAAGATAAAAAATGTGATGTGCTTAAAAAAGAACACATCATCTTTGGTGAGATGCAGAATTAAATACTATGATACCAGTGCCAATTTGCCCCAGTGTGGGGCATTCACGCTGTGGCCATGACACATTATAAATCACACTTTTTGTATTGCAACAAGTCCAGGCATACTGCAGCCTACTCCTCTGAATCTAGAACACAGCCAATCATAATGAACGGCACGCTTGGGAAACACATAC
Source organism: Ciconia boyciana (assembly GCF_034638445.1). Classification (NCBI taxonomy): domain Eukaryota; kingdom Metazoa; phylum Chordata; class Aves; order Ciconiiformes; family Ciconiidae; genus Ciconia; species Ciconia boyciana. Next base: position 57,992,857 of record NC_132935.1, read on the forward strand.
TATAAACATAAAAATGCCACGCCTGGGAGGTTGGAAGACTTTTACCATCGAAACCTAAAGAGTTGGCTATTCCTTCCCAGATGTTGCATGTCTGTTTTCATTTCCTACTTTTATTGCCTTAATATAAACTGTGCTTTGCTTTCCAGTAAAGAGTTATTTTCTTGGTAGTGGACAGATATTGCTGTAGTTCTATATCCAGAAAGCCAAGTTATTCATCCTCTTTGGCTGTAGATCTTTCTTTACAGGGGGGGTGAAGCACAGTCTTGGAGCCCAAGAACAGTCCTGCTTGTTTGGTACCATTTACAGTCTCACTGTTTCCCTCGTTTGCCTTCTTTTTCTACATATTGCTTTATACTACCCTGTGAAACCATTAAAAAATAAATTATCCCTCAATACACAACATCTAAGCCTCTGAATGCAAATATCTGCATGGTAAGTAGAAACAATGACTTGATTAATGTGTGAGGGCAGGTTTGCCATTATTTTGGTTTGGTTTGGTTTGCTTTGCTTTGCTTTGTTTTGTTTTGTTTTGTTTTATAAACAGATGAGCCATAGACAAGTCAGTTTCCATAGAAGTACATTGTCATCTCACTTCACTGCATCTACTGTCAGGGGGAAGGGGAGAAGCAGCAGAATGGAGTTATGCTTGGAATTATATCATCTCAGTTCTCAAAAAACCAAATGCTGGTACCTGAACAATCCTTAATCTCTGCCAGAGTCTCCTGGTTCACCTTGTATCACAGTCAGTGATAAAACTTCCCCCTTACTTGACCTGTTATATGTCTTCCTACTCTTGGCACATACCATGCAGAGTGGATTCTAGCAGCCAGCTAAAGCTGATCCTGTGATCTTCATGAAGCAGGAGACATGGGAAAGTCAGTCAGTCAGTCACAAGCTTCCTTCTGTCATAGAATCATAGAATCAATCATAGAATCATAGAATGGTTTGGGTTGGAAGGGACCTTTAAAGGTCATCTAGTCCAACCCCCCTGCAATGAGCAGGGACATCTTCTACTAGGTCAGGTTGCTCAGAGCCCTGTCTAAGCTGACCTTGAATGTTTCCAGGGATGAGGCATCTACCACCTCTCTGGGCAACCTGTTCCAGTGTTTCACCACCCTCATTGTAAAAAATTTCTTCCTTATATCTAGTCTGAATCTACCCTCTTTTAGTTTAAAACCATTACCCCTTGTCCTGTTGCAACAGGGCCTACTAAAAAGTCTGTCCCCATCTTTCTTATAAGCCCCCTTTAAGTATTGAAAGGCCACAATAAGGTCCCCCCAGAGCCTTCTTTTCTCCAAGCTGAACAATCCCAACTGTCTCAGCCTTTCCTCATAGGAGAGGTGTTCCAGCCTTCTGACCATTTTTGTGGCCTCCTCTGGACCTGCTCTAACAAATCCATGTCTTTCCTGTACTGAGGACCCCAGAGCTGAACACAGTACTCCAGGTGGGTTCTCACCAGAGCGGAGTCGAAGGGCAGAATCACCTCCCTTGACCTGCTGGCCATGCTTCTTTTGATGCAGCCTAGGATACAATCGGCTTTCTAGGCTGCAGGAGCACATTGCCAGCCCATGTCCAGCTTTTCATCCACCAGTACCCCCAAGCCCTTCTCCGCAGGGCTGCTCTCAATCCCTTCATCCCCCAGTCTGTACTGATATTGGGGATTGCCCTGACCCAGGTGCCAGACATTGCACTTGGCCTTGTTGAACTTCATGAGGTTTGCATGGGCCCACCCTTCAAGCCTGTCAAGGTCCCTCTGGATGGCATCCCTTCCCTCAAGTGAATCAAGTGCACCACTCAGCTTGGTGTCATCTGCAAACTTCGAGTTTGCATAGACACTGGGATAGAGTGCTGAGGGTGCACTCGATCCCAGTGTCTATGTCATTGATGAAGATATTAAACAGTACTGGTCCCAATACGGACCCCTGGGGGACACCACTCATCACTGATCTCCATCCAGACATTGAGCTGTTGACCATCCATCAAATCCATATCTCTCCAATGTCCTGACATTTCAGATTGGCAAGAAGTGCGTTTGCGTGCACTGAACACAAGCACTCACAGAAATAGGATAACACAGCGTTTAAATTTCTGCTGTAACTTTGTTTTCTTAACATCCCAGAGCAACTGACAGCATTAGGGACTAATGAAAAACACATATCTCTGTCTTGTGCCTCTGGCTGAAAGTTCCTTCAACCATCAATTAAATGCCAATCTGATTCCTTTTTCTTTAAATGGACCAGTCCTCCATTCATTTTATGGAATTAAAATAAGAACTTCCACGCTAGGTCATGTTCTCACCAGTGCCTTGACAAAATCCATAGATATCAGCAGATTTACTCCGGTTTTGCAATATGCATCAATCAAAACTCTTTTGTGTTCACCATCCTGTCTATTATTTCCTCCTTTATGCCACAACCGTAGTTCAGTCAACACTGCTTTCTGGTTCTAATGAGAGTACGGTTATTTTGGAGTGAAAAGTATGTTAAACTCAGCAGGCGTATCTAGCTCTAACAGAGTTGCTTTATCCATAGATCAGAAACAGCTGGGGAAAAAACGTCACTATCATTATCCGTATTATCGAAGTAGGGAAGCTAATACATCTGGTAGTAAAGTGACTTTTCCAGCATCCCAGGGCTGGCACTGAAGCCAACTGGATCTCCTGAGTCACAGTCTAATGGTTTGATTATTCAGCCTTTTGGCCTCCCCAGGAGGGTTCCCCAGTTTCTCTAGAGGATTTCCCAGACAGAAATATTAGCACTGTACAAATGACCTGCAAACCAGTGTGCGTACAGTCTGACCACATCATGCTTGTGACAAAAATGCTTGTAATATTTACTAGCTTGGGCACAGTGGATGTGGCAGACTTCCAGTCATTTCACAGATATTGTTACTGCTGCTGCTTCTGCAAGTAGCTGCAGGACATCCACTAGCCCTAAGCAGGTGCCCAAAGTTCTCTTTCTCCACTCAGAAAAAATTTATGAGATATTAAAAAAAAAACAAAAACAAAAACAAAAAAAGGACAAAATACAGATATTCAGACATGTGGTAGCCTTAAATTCATGGTGTATGTTTCACTTTAGTTTTACTTCTTCCTTTTGTCAGGAGAGTGTGGCTTTGACCAAACCCTGTAATTATACTTCCCAGGTATACTCTGTCTCCAGAAATATATGAACTAGAGATTTATAAAGTTGTGTTAAAAATATATGTACTCTCCTTCATGTCTGCATGTCTCAACTTCTATGTATGGTTGGAAAAATCTAGCTTCCCTGAATAACCATGTATTGGATGACAGCATATTCAACAAACTCAGACCTAGAAACAATGCAAATTTCTTTCCAAAAGGAGTAAATCCTGGACCATTGTGTGCTGATACACAAAAGTTCTCAGAGCAGGTTTGGCCCAGATATGACACAAGAAGTGGATTAGATAACATAGCCAGATCCTACCCTAATCAGTCTATTGCTATCAGTATTTTTTAAACCTTCTATTATTTGGAGGAAGAGAAGAGGTTTCCAGGAGTACCAAAGAGGAAAGATTATCCATATTATTTATGACATTTAGGTTCCTACACGTGTTGAGATGTAAAACAATTCCACCTTTGGGTAAAAGGTTATTTATAAGGGCAGTTTGTTTAAACATATCAATTTTTGAAGGTGTTCAGATGAAGATTTACTGTTGCTTATTGATGGTGTGAATAATTCATTCTTTTCAAGACAGGCATGTACTCATTTCAGAGAGGAAATGCCTCCAAAACCACATTTATTGACTTGGGGACTATCATTCACCAAGCAACATCAGATATGTAACTCACAGTAGGGAATAAGATGAGCTTTAAGGAATGTGCTGAAATGAAAAAAAAAGGGGGTTGCCCTTTACTGGTCACAACAAAACAAATCTTGTTTCTGCAACAATAAAAAACCTATTTCACATTAATTAGTGCCAAAACTCAAAAAGACATTCTGGCTGCAGGAGTGAGCAAATGATGTACCAAGGACAACTGGAAATAAACAACTGCATCCTGCCCTACTCAGTGTCTGGAGCTCTCCTGCACAGGGGCTGGTTAAGTGGCCCAGCAGTGTACCCTGCCCTTAGAGAAATGTAGCCAACTGGTTTGGGGACACAGCCAGATGCACATAACTGCTTGTGGTATTTGGCTGCAAGCTCTGAAGGGCTGCACAATGCTCCATTCTTAATCTTGCAAGTGGAGCACTCTGCAGCCCTCTTTTGCATCACTCCCTGAGGCACCCACCTGTGACTGCCCATGCTAGTTAGACTTGACTATAGATGCTGTAAGGTATTCTTTCTACCAGCTTTCATAAAAAATCTTCAGACTTTGCTGTAGAATGGGTTAGTCTCTGATTTATAGTGAAAATGAAATGAAAAGAAAGATTTGTGGACTAAATGAAATGAAGCAAGGAATTGTAGGGTAGCCGTGATAGATGATGGCAGACTGCAGATTCATGTTTCACTGAAGTCAAAGGATCCAGAAAATAATACATTCCTTAGAAAGGAAAGAAACTACCCTCTGATGTAAAACGCACCCCATTGGCAATAATAAGTGCATTAGATTCACATTCATATTAGAAGGGTTGAGATAACAAGTTAGACACCAGGGATCTATTTTCCACTGTGCCAGAGTCCTGTTCACTCTGCAGAGCTAGGGCTAGCACTTGGAGCCTACATTCACATGCAGCAGCAAGGACACCAAAGAACTTCTGACTTTTTTTCAGTGCCACCTTTTGCCATCCCGAATGTAGAGCATTCTCTAACAATACACTATTTAGATTAAAAGTGGACGTAGATGTTTATTTCCTTACATTTTGGAGAAGATAGGGAAGGCAGGAAATTCTCAGATGTAAATCTCCAACTGGTGCCCTCAGCCTCATTTTCATACCTTCTCTCTTTTCTCTTCCCAAACACATAAAATAATTGGAAACCCACACATCAGCAACAAGTTCATGGCAAGCTACAAAAACGGTATACTTCTCTAAAGCAAAGCAATCTTTCAGCTTGCAAATTCAGTTACCATTCTTCAGTGAAACAGCCAGAAGGATCAGCAATGCCAATAAATTGTACAGACGTGCCATAAAACTCCTTTGTGCATCTAACAGCCAATCACCAATCCCCAATACTAAAAGTAGGTGATTTTATCAGGGCTAAATCCAAGCTTCAAAATACAAACTTAATATTAGCTATAACAAATGAAGGTATTTCTGTGGAGGCAGTCAGGACATCACAATGACTATATAGTAATTACTGAAGAGTAGTCAGCTAGAAAGTAATATTTTTCAGTCACACACTAAGTAAATGAATGCCTCCAAAAGTATTGTAATAGACTTTGTACTTGTAGCACGACTGAAACTCAGGAGAGAAGTGGAGAAACTCTAGTCCTGTAAACTTTTAATCATTAGAATAATCCCATATGTTTTTATGGCAATATTCAGACAAGTAATATTATAGTTTATTAATATTTGCAATGTAAAAATTAAAAATTTTCAAGGTAAAGATTAAAAGCACTTCTGCTCTGGTGGCCATTAACTATTATGAAATGGGATGACTGTATGAAGTCAACCAGAAACAAGTATTTACACACAATATTTAAGAATCTTGATACTTAAGAATAACAAAACCAAGTACCTTGTTTGGCAGGGCTGAAGATAGGCCCTCCCCAGACACGTGAACACAAAGCAAAAAGTACTCCTTTTAGTCAGGATTAGAAGAGCATTGAAAAAAATTAATCTTTTTTAAAAGGACATAAAGTATTTTTGAAGTTATGGAAATCTAGAGCATTTATTAATGAACAGTAATAATACGTACACTCACTTACTTCAATCCAAACCATCTATCTTCACTTGCTGGCCATTTCTTTTGAACAAAAAAATCCATCTACCTCTAAGAATACATCTTCAGTCATGTTTACACTTTCACTCCCATTATATTTTTATTAGTTATTTTTATTTCAGTATCTCTGTGAACAAACCAAGAACAGAGACTAATTGTGGTACATACTGCACAGACGTAGGCCAACATAAAGTACTGCCCTGATGAGCTTGTATACAAAATAAGAAATTAGCCATGCATGTCAATAGCACAAATGCCCTTATGCACCAATGTAGAGACAGTCATAAGAAGAGGGACATATTTTACAAAGCAATCAGGAGTGAACATGCCAAGTTAATATCTCAGAACATATGTGAGCTGATGTAGTTTCAAAATAGCTGTAATATTTTCCATTGTATTTGTCAAAAAATGTTCTTATGATTGTACCTAGGGCTTGAATACAAATAAGTGGATCAGCTTTCATACACTGCCAGATAACTTCAAGATCAGTTCAGCTCTTACCCTAAAAGCAGCAAAGGCTGTTCCAATATCAATAATATTTTCCTGGTTTAATAATAATTATATTTGCTCATACATGCTTTGATTTTACCTTTCATGAATCTGGTACAATAAGCTCTACATTTATAAGAAAATGAAGAGCCGAGGGAAAAGGTTATTTCCTTTGGCTCAGGCCTCACTCTTGCTGGGCTGGACAGAACTATTCTTGACCCAGTTTTATAGGTTTCACAGTTGGCTGACCCATTCATTGTCAACTGATACGGATGTTAGCTCAAAATTGTCCTAGCAACCAAGAAAGCACACAAAGATCTAAAGGAACTCCAGCATTTAAACATTTAATTTGAGATCTCCCATTCAGTGCGAGTAAGGCAAGTGCAGCTGAGAACACTAGCTAGCGTGGAGTAGGTAACAAGCTGCTTTGTAAAAAGACCACTAGCTCAGCGGGCTAAAGCAGGGTTCACAGCATGCTGTAAATGACTGCCTAATTAATGAACAGTTTAAAGAGCATGTGTCCGATCCAGAGATCATGTATTGTCTCCTCAAAACTGAAAGAAACAGAACAGATGGGACTATCCTGAAGTGTGTGCACATGGACGCAAGGTTCCTCTCCTTCCAGCAACAAATGATAGGATTTGTGCAGATTCAGAACGGTTGACAGTGTCCAAGAACAGCCATGGCAACCCTGATACTGCCCGAGAACCTGCAGTTTCAATGTGCTGTTAATTACTTGTCCTTCCCCTCCTTGTGTTTTAATGCTAAGCAGCAAGAGGAGCCAATGAAGTCACACTTTGTAAAGTGCATCAAGTCTAGGTTCAACGGGAAGCACTGCTGTAAATCATTTTAGCTTTAAAAGGAAACATGTAGTAATGTGGTAAGTAAAGTTCACCAATACAGTAAAACCTCCACTCCCACCCCCTGAAATGGCTTGTTAGTTTTAACCTGAAAATCAGGGTAAGAGCAAGAAAATGGAAACTTCAATTTATTTAAATATGTTTGCCAAGTAGAAAAAAGCTCAGAAAAAGAGATTTAAGGAATAATAGCCTGCACTGGGAAAACGGTATTTACTTTATTACTGTGTCAACAGTTTATAGGTGTTACTCTTGTAATTCTTGTAACAAGCTTCTTAGTCATATTGTACTACCTGAGCTACTTTTATTAGTCAGCTTTTATTAATTCTTTAATTATTTAAATGTCTTTTTTTGTCCTTTTTCATGTTTTACATGGTCTGGAATATCATCTTGCTCTTCCATCAAAGCTGTTTAGATAGGAGCAAAAAGGTCAATTTGCAGTTTGTCTATTTTTCAGCAATCCGCTTGGCATTCTGTGGACAAATTACAGTTTTGCCATAACTAAGGTATGTGTGACACTATATACAGATTGGTACTCTTACAGATTTTGAGGAAAGTTCACATGTAAAAGTCCTCATAAAATGGACTTTTACTGAAAAGCTGTATTTACCTTTACCAAGGTATTCCTGCTATTCCCTATATTTAGAATGAGAAAATCCAAACCTGCCATAGGAAGTTTAATGACAACAGGTCCTAAGGAGTGAGATTTTAAGTGGCATTGACAGTGCTCACTGTTTCTTTTTGCAAAGTCTCTTAGTGCACTCTATATGACCAGCCAATTTCTTTATTTGCCTTACAGGATTGCCCACCGTTATCAGACACCAGTCAAGGTGCTACCATCTCATATGTTGCTCCAACATAGAGTAAACAGATGGTTCCTATCCCCACTCACTATGGAATAAGAATAATACAGATCAGTATGACAAGCTATATCTGATGTATATAGGTCATCTGTCCACTGATACCAATGAGATTATGAACTTAAATCCATAACAAGAAAATTCTGCTTTCATATGCAACTTCTGAGTCAGCATTTGCCATGAAACAGTTTTCAGTAAACAGTTTTAATTTTGTGACTCATAAATTGGATCCATTCACTCCACATCCATTGAGCAAATGCTCTGGAAAGGATATCATTTTTCACCTGAGGGGATCATTTGTTTATTGCCAATGGTGTGCTTGGCTAGAACACAATATATGAAAATAAATATTGTCCTTATATTGAGAAGACTGGAATCGAAACAGGAAAATCTAGAAAGATGGTAAACATTGTGAAGTCCAATTATTTGTTTAAATTGTTTCATTTCTGCAGAAATTGAAGTTACATTTCACCATGGATGATGGATACTACACTGTAATGGATTATACAATTTTAGCTCAATGTACTATAAATTCTGAATGTTAAGAGAATTGAGAATAATTTTATTCCCTAACTTGAAATACCGTTCTGACAATATTTAAACCAGGTTTAATTTTAAACAGTTTTCTAGATTATAAAGCTTTGCACAGTGCACTTTAAGATTAATCACACTCCGGTACTCCAAACAATTGTTTAAGTGGACACCTACTCTTTAAGTCCCTGCATGGTGACATATTTTAAAGCATGCATTCTGCCCTCCTATATTCCTAATATGTCTACTTTTAATAAGGACCTTAGAAGACCTATAAAATCAATGTTTAAATAATATTTTTCTCAAATAAAGTTGGGGTTTTGTTAGATTTCCTCTGGAAATACAGACAGCTGTCTCAGACTTTTCACGATTCTGGAGCAAGAGATTTTTCTTAAGTGTTAAAGAGTTCAAGAGGGAATTGAGATTTACTATGGAACATTTTAGAATGAGCATTCATAAAAGAACATTAAAGAAAGAAAAGTGGGAAAATCTGTATGCTTTAACGTCTTCAACATTCACCATAGCTTGTCATCAACTGACTACTCCTCCTTCTAACTGATCAACATTATTTAATAATTTTGTGAAGTCATTCAAAATAGAATTAGGAAATATTGACCCAAGCTAAGATTACAAATACTGCAATAACCTTTTAGTTAAAACTTTTGAAATCTCATCTCAGGATACAAACATAACTCCTGATACAAATAAAGGAGTAAATACTATTTATAATGCCACAATTCTTAGTTTTGCAGACTTGTCTTGAGGTGTCATCTGAGAAGCAGTCACTTGTGTTTTGTGGCCAAGTCCAGGTCTTAAATTTCCTCCAGCAAATACAAAAAAACTGCATGTCAAAGACTGCAGCAAGGTAGGATGAGTTCAGAACCAAGCGCAGAAGATGAGCAGTGTATATGTAGGGGGTACTTATTTTTCCCTTTATCTCAGCACACCCAAATGGAGTCTTGTGCAGCTCACAACTCTTACAGTACCACCTACCCTCACTTCTTAAGAAGGAAAACAGTCTTTATTTTAACATAATAGTAACAGTGAAATGATATTTTTCTGCCATATTAGTATTCAGCAGTTACCCAACCTGTGACCTTGAGCAGAATGCTCCTTACTAAACTGTAAGCTGTTTCAGGATTTACATAGCATAGCCTGTAATCAGTGCAGGCAACCAGGCTCATACAGTGTCAGACCAATTCTTGGTCTGTATTTTGCACCAGCAAATGAAAAATAAATTATTAGGGATACATGATTTGCAAATATGGGCATCTTTTTAGAAAAAAAGGTAAGAAGTGTGACTATGAAACAATTCACCTTTATTTAAAGTTCTTTTCAATTCCTCATGGTTTCAACCATTTCTGGAGAAAATAAGAACTTCAGTATTCCTTTTTCTAGGAGAACAGGTTTTGGCACTTTTGCTAGAGAGCCATTTCAAATTACAAGTGCTATTAAATTGATCTGTGCATGTTCTGCATTTGTGCTGTTCCTCATTCTGCTGCTCTTTCAGATTCGAGTAGATCAGCAGCATTCAGATCTGTATATATTCTTCTCCCAAGCCTGTAAGAAGTCCATAGAACAAGTAGAAAAAGACCACAAATAGTTAATAAGAATATCCAGTGCCTTCACTGGCATGAGTCTTATGATAATTTCCTGCGCAAGATGTTTCTCCCTTTTTCAAAAGCGCCTGTTTTAGGGAGAGATTGTGTTCTATTGTCAGCAATAAATTCTTTTGGGTTTCCGCTCCTGCTGAAAATAATAGATAGGAAGAAACTGCAAGAGTAGGTGTGAATTGTGACATTAGTGAAGAGCCAGAAGTACCAGTAACAAACAATGCAGGACCAATTAGACCTCTGATGTCAATGGTAATATCCCATGCTGAATGTGGTTAGAAGGACAGCTTGGAATTAGAGTCAGCAAATTCTTACTGTTTCATTGTGAGATTTAGAAGTAACACAATTTTTTAGAACAATTTTAATCCAAGTATTCAATAATTCCTAATTAAAAACAACTGCAGTTCTACCCAGGTTTTGGAGGAAGAGTGCATGTGGGTTGCCAAACACATATGAGTACACCAGCTTGAAGAAACTTGAAGTGAACAGCTTGGCAATAACCATATCAAACAACAAAGTTAGGACTAGCACAAAAAGAGGAGAGAATTATATAAAAGTGCCTCAGCCTTTCTCTTTACCAGCCAAAGAGCACCAGCACCACCATGGCTTATGGGTCAGACAGGAACAGCTTTAAGTTAGAGTTATGAGGGAAAACTATGGTATTGTTTCTTTAATTCTTATGGATATAGCAGGCCCCTGGATCTTGGATTTCCTTATCCACTTTTCTCTAAAGCAATAGCTGACTCCTGGCCTCCATGGAATACATTTTCTTTATCTGGCCTTTTTGCCTCTGTTTGATCTACTAGCCTTTCGGTAACAGCATTCAAAGATGTTCATGTATTCATCGCTCTTTGATGACACAGGGACCAGATGGCATAATGATGAAACAAAAAATACACTCGTGATACAAGTCTAAAAGACCGTCAGATTTCCAAAATTCAGCACTGTTCAAAAATTACTAGAAAATGGCTACTCTGACCACGCTTTTAAAACACAGCTAGTGTATTATATTAAAAAAGTGTATTCTGTCATCTTCAACTGTAGAAATTTTTATGCAGAAGTCACCGATTAAGATAGACGCAAATATGGTAGTGGCTGTTTATCAAGCTATATAAGATGCACCAATAACTGATTCAGTTATTGTGATAGTAATAACTGTGATAGTCAAAAGCATTAAATTCTGTAGCTTGTAGATATTTTGTTGAACAAAAATTTCTTCTTATATCAAGTCTGGACTTTTCCTATTACTGCATCTTTTATAAGCTGAGACCCTTGCTTATTGTGTGCCCTCCACATGAAGTTCAACTTGAAAAAGGATTGTGGCAGAAGAATAGGAAATGCTGAAAATACCACAGAGATTTTATGTGATACTGCTTAGTGAATGCATATTTTTAAAATAGCTAAAAAAAAACCTGTTCAGAAGTATGTAAGAATGGAATTTCAGTTGGAATGGCCATGAGAAAGTGAACTGGCATGATAAAATAAGGGTTTTACTAGAAATGTTCAGGTTTTAGACTGCTATTTATGTTCCAATGTCTTCCATCAGTGACAGCATTCAAATCATAGTACACAAAATAAAGGGTCAAGAGAAATAAAACCTGATTTTCCGTCTTCTGTAGAATTCATTTTCAAGTAAAGGATTTGAAGAAAAAAGAAAAGTAATCTAATCCAGTTAAAGAATAAGGTTTTAATTAGGCAAATGGCATTACTTAATCTATTTTTTTTAAATTATATCCCTCTGTTCCATAATAAGAGTTCAGAGGAGGTTATGCTTTTCCATTACTAAATCAAATCCATCATAGACTCGTGCAAAGGAATATTTTTCCCCAGTAAGTGACAAGTGTTTTGAGTCTCCAAAGATGCTGCAAGGATTCTATGAAGTTCTAAGACTTTCACTAATAACGTATTTCCTTGTGGATCAAAAAACCAATAAATCGTATTACTATGGAAATTCAGAATCCCATTGTTAAAATGTTTGCCTTTTCATGCCTACAGGAAGACACTTTATATAATATTTTGGACTGAAGTATAGGAATTTTTTTTAGTTGTAGCTAACCAGGGCTATAGGAACTACAAGAACTGTTGCTAGCATTTCCATGCTGAATAATACATTAAAGTTTTTTGCTTAAAGTAAGCTTTGCATGTGAAAGATTAAATTGTCATCTATCTAAATTCCCATGTATATCAGTAAAACACGGATATAATAATATTGTGTGCAAACTATTGACTCTAATTTCCTTAATATCCAAGAAATAAGGACATATAATTAATAAGCATGATCTTAGTTATGAAAGTAATGAACCATGAAACTTGGTTGCTCATGGTAGGGACAAAGAGACACAGTTCATGAATAGTGGATGGAGATAAAAGTTTCAGACAAGATAGTATGAGTGGAAAAGTGTTCAATTACTTATTTCTTCAATGTATTAGTAGCCTACATAACAAACAAACCTTACTAGATAGATGACAGTAAGTTACATATAGATACTTGTGCATACTCACACAACCCCTCATTATCTTCTCACTATGAATATAGCCATGTCTTGTAACAAGTCAATTGTATAGCTGGCTTCATGTCAGCATCAGCATTCTGGTATTAGAAACTTGAATATATTTTTATTGATGTAAATGCATGAGTTTCCCCAACAATTTATCTCCCTATTACCGCACTTTCGATAACTGATTTTTTTATAATACTCTTTACTAGTACAGTATATCTCATGTAAGCAATATACAGTATGCATTATTAGGAGCAGCAAATGAAACCAGGAGAAGCAGGTTCGAGAGCAAAAAAAGTTTGTTTTTTTTCTTTTTTTATTCAACATTGCATATAGAAGCTGTGGAATTCCTTGCCATAGGATTTTGTGGAAGATACAAGTTCACCTGGATTCTACATTACCTGTTGCATTTGAGAGGGAAGAAAGACATCTCCTCAGACTGTAGAAGTCCCTGAATCTGTAACTGTTGGAGTTTGGAGTTATCTTCTAGGGAGTCATCAACTGATGACTTAAAATACATTCAGTCTTCTAGCAAACTATTTATTTGCTTTTCCTGGTCTTTTACCACCCTAAGATGGTGCTTAAAACGTCTTGCTTTCCATAATATAGTCACCTGCTCAGACACATTTGTCGGGGTATGGAGACAATACTACAAGCAACTTTCCCTGTTAGAACTGATTCTGCTTGCTTTGGAGTTCTTCTTTTGTTGTTATTTCTTCTGGATATTCTTTGAATGTCTCTCATTCAGGATTTCCATCTCTTCAGGGATCAGGTTAGCACTCTGGCTGCATCCAGGAGAGTGGGTGTTGGTGTACCATTCCCCCATATGATTCTGCTGGCAATGAGGAATTTGGAGTGCTGCACCAGGGACTCTGTCTGCATTAAGTCACTACTGAAAACACTGTAAACCACATTAGTGATTGTGTCGTTGCAGGTGAGATATTCAGATCATCAAGAAAAAGTTACCAGTACTCCATTAGCTAGCATAGTATTTATTGTTATGGTCATAAGCTCCTGCTGTGTGACTGAGGGATGTTGGCCACCCTTGGTGTTGGCAGGTGTGACTCCAACACCTCCTTCTCCTTATAGAGGGGCTTCCTCTTCCTTGAAGTGCCTGAGCTTATTGTCTCTAGAGCTACTCATAGTTGCAGCTGGTTTTCCCCATTAAGAACAGGCATCAGCTTATCCCTTACCAAACTAAATCCCACCCTTAACCCTAAAACAGAGGAGTATGAGATACAGAAAGAAACCTGGGGTAAGCCATATGGTTTCAGGAGACAACAAATTAAAACAAGAGGCAGATATGAGAGTCAGAGGGTCACAAACTGAAAAATAGGGAACTGGAGGGGGACAAAAGACAGCTGCTTAGTACCTGCTACCAAGTATGGTATCATGCTGTACAGCAAGCCAATGCAGAGCAACAGCACTAGGTATGAATAGCCACCAAACAGCCAAGAAAGATGGTGACTGGAAGCAGGTTGCTGCTGCTGTCCCCATTGGAGCAACTCATTTGGCTTGCAGGATGCTTCTGGGAATAAGCTGAATAAACTGGTTTAATGGGCCACATGTGGCACTTTAGCCACAATTTGAATCCTTCTGACACAAAGCATTTCCTCCCACACATATTAGCCCTCCGGAAAAAGCACAAAGAAGAATGTACACTATAAAAATTAGAGGTGAGACCAAACATTTAAACACATATTATTAATTTCTATGGATTAAAGTATTCATTAGAAAAAGTAAGTTATTTTTTTCAAGGAGAAAGGACATTTGTTATACTTCTCTAGAATTAAGTTCCTGATTAAAGGTCAAGAACATAACATAACTTACAGCTGGTTTGATCAGCATTTCTTTTCTCATAGGCATAAAAATTCTGGATCCTCCCAACACCAGTGCATATGACAGTCAATAACAGACAGGTTAGGAACAGGCCACTCAAATGTCAGATTTTTTTCACTTTGAATTATTGGTGCATTTTAATGTTTGAGATGCAAGAACCATACCTAAATAAGCCATAAACTGATTCCTCAACAACAAAAAACCAAGCAAATATCTGAAGTCCAAAAATCAACTCCTGTTTCTGCTTTAAGCCAATAGGAAATTCCCATCAGTTTAAAGGGGAGAAGAATTCAGCCACTGGGCAAAAAACCATTCATTTAAAAATCCTTGGTTCCTGTTGTTGTACGTGCCAATTTTAATTGCAGAACTACCTCAGGTAAACATAGCTAAGTAAATCTTCTGTTATATGCTTTCCAGCTAAGAACCCTTTATGTTTTTACAGTGATTAAAATTGTTGTGTCTCAGAGTAGTTGATATCACACATCCAAACTCTTTCACCTTATTTTCCTAATCTCCTCATTCAGATTTTCATTTTTTCACTAGCTGGCTTAAAGTTTCATTTTATCAGAGCACATACTCCTGTGAATATTTAATATAAAACACATGTTCGCTTTTTAAGCCCCTGAGAACTCTGAAATCAGCTAGGAATTTTAACTGCAGTCCATTCACTTCAATATGAAGTCTTCATGTCAAAGGATTCATAACAAAATGAAAGATTTTCATGAATGGATATTTTCCTCAACCTATGGTGTTAGGACAGCTTATACTGTGACATCTCACACCCCAGCACAGTTTTTGTTTTCCCTTTCATATACTCAGTATGTAAATTGCCTAGAAATTCACGCATCAACAGGCCTGACATCAGAAACTAAAATAATTTATTGAATTTCTTTCATAACTGGTTAATGGCACAACACAAAACCCATGTTATTCTCTTGAACTGAAATACCATGTTATTCCCAGCTGTACAAGAGAAACTGCCATTTGAAAAAAAAAATCATCAGAACCTTTAAAGGAATAAATTTTCAGTGATTTCAGGAACCCTTGGTCCATATAAATGTCTTAGAAGTAAATGCTTTCAAAGGCACTGCTCAAGCAGTAGGCAAAAGGGTTTCCATTTATAAAATGGGTCCTATTTATGGGAAGGAAGGGAGTGCCCACTCCAGCTAACATGCCGGGGGCTGTCGTTATGCTGCCATTAAAACTTACTTTCAACTCATAAACAGACCCATTTCAGTTTAAATGAAAAGGGAATAAGTCATAAAAAAATAAAGAACATTTAAAAGGATGAGACATTTTGCAAAACAGTTAATTGCACTAGCTTTTGGAATCACAAACAATAGGGCTGTTTAACAGAAGCAGAACTACCAGCTGTAGTGACTGTAGCTCAGGCAATTTATGAATTAGTCAAATATATCCTTTTGCTATCCAGTAAGTCTTTTTTTTTTTTTTTTTAATTAAAAAAAGCACATTGCTGAGAGGATAATGGGAAATCCCACATATCCATCCACTTTCTAAGCTGAACACAAAAACTACCAGAAAACATAAAATGTTACATAAAGTTTTAAAAAATTGTTCCAGCATGTTTTTGGCAAGATTTCAGGCTTTGTCCAGCAAGTTCTTGCATCTAGAATTCCTTCTGTAGTTAATGGGAACCAAGGACTTCCAGGAGTGAGCACAGGTGTATTTGGCAATGGCATTTCCCACTTCTGCAACAGGAAACCCATCTTCTGATTAGCAAGCATAAACTGATTAAAGAAAGCTGTATGGCAATGACAGAGGCATTAATGATTGGTAGCACTGCCAGGTACTCCTCCATCTATATAACCCCTGTAAAAGGCAGTATTAAGGAGAGGATAGCAACATATGCTATAGCTTTTTCAAACACCATGTGATATACTAGTGAATGATTATTTTTCCGTCTAGCTCTGCTTCTAGATTGCTACAGCAATCTCTCATTTAATACATCCACTTTTCAAATCTTTCGTTTTCTTTCTCTCACCTAATTCCCCTTCTTTATGTGACTTTATTAGAACTGTAGCTTCTCCCTGAAAAATTTCAACACTTCTGGTATCTTTACAGAGCATGTTGGAACAAAACACTAGCATTCTGGGGGATTGATGCTGGGAAAGGATTGAGCAATTACAACAAAGTAAAATTTACTGAACACAATTCTTAAGAAGCAACTTTTGCAAGAACATTTTAAACCTTTTCGGATATCTGGACAGCACTCAGTATCATCTTTGGAAAGAGTATAGTGTGCCTTCAGGGTTTTCCTTGGCAAATTAGGAACTGAGTTCCAATCAGAGATTTTGGTACTTACCAAGGTAAGTACCTTGAATGAATCAATCTGAATAAAGAGATAAATAAAGAGAATCTTCATTTAATACTTTTTTTATTCAGGGGAAAGATAGTCAGCTGAAGCAGCAACAACTACAAGGTTGCTCTTCAACAAGTTAAACTTCGGTTTCAGGTCTTGCAGTGAAACAGGAAAAAAAAGTCACTGACATTTGTTGGCACAATAAAGTTAAAAACCAACTGCACCAATAGGCTTGAAATATCCTTCCTTACATAGAAGCCAAATTCAGATCTGCTCTAAGCAGTAGTAAATCCATTAACCGTAACAGTATATTCAATTAAAGTTGCATTTGTCATAGATCTGAATGTAGCATTATAAGCCCACATTAACAGCAGAAAGATTGCTTATTCCAACTCTACAGTATGGCAGGGACAAGTGCAAGAAGATAACCTCAGCCTCTGTAAAAGGGAACTTTGTTGACTGCTAAAAGCTGAAGTCAGAGCCAAATTATAAACCAATTTGATTTATGCATGTCAATGCAAGATGAATGCCATTCATTGGCACAAATATCTGCTTTGAAGTGTAAGAAAGACCCTTCTCTCTTCCAGGAAATGTGTAATTTTAAGATCACATGACAGAAACTGGGAGCACTCATAATAAAATAGTCAACCAACCAGAACATGACGCATGTTGCAATCGGGAGCTAGGTCCGCAACATAATGAAGTACATCATTTTCCTGGCCCACACTGTACAGATTCCAACTCTGCAATGGGAACGATAATGAGTTTTAGGCCTACGTTACTTCCATTATACACAATCAAGTCAGAAAGTTCATGATTTTGCACCAGATTGTAGCCTCCTGCACCATTCCAGTGTAGATTATCCAGTGTAATTAAGTGTATTGGGAGCCTGGATTTACCTGATTATATGCAAGACTGAAAGTTGCCATCCCCCCAGGCTCTACATACATTGGACAACGACTTCAGTACAGGAGTCTTCTGGGTTATCAGTTTATCTTCAGCCATTTTTGACATAGAAGTTACCTTCACGGTAATTTTTTCATTATAAAATCAAAAAGCTGCTTTTACAGGTCAGATCACTGATCTGGCTTTAGAAATGTTCTTTGGGCAAGTGTTCTCCTTAATTATACTGGCACAACCATATCAACTTTAGCAAAGTTGCACAAATATAAACAAGAGCAAAAGCTGGACACACAATTTAATCTCAACAACTAGCTGGTCCTAGATGAAAGCCTCTGGATAGTCTTTAATGAATTTAGTTCCCTTGCTAATTCATTGAAATATTGAGAACTAAAACATAACACAATCTCTGGAAAATATATCAAAGAGGTATTCAACAAGCATAATTATATGAAAGGGTCAAATAACATGAGTTGGTAAAAGTCTATCCAGAGGCAAAAAATAAAGAAACAATTGATGAGACTAAATCAAACAAATGGACTGATTCCATCTTAGAAAACATAAAACCACTAATTGAAAGCTTGAAACTAACACTTCAAAGCCACTAATAATCCATGGCAGTGTAATGTAAATCGCAAAAGAGAATAACATATTCTCAAATTCCAGTTTTAAAATGTTAATTATGCATACTTATACAGGATAAAAATACTCTACTAAGAACCACTCTCTCATTTAGGAAGCAGAACAAGAGATTCTAATTGCTGTATAAAGAAGCTTACTGTGAAGTGAAGAAATGTTTGTTTGGTTTGATCAAAATATTCAGTCCTGCTTTTCATGTCCATGACTCTAGGTTTTCATGTTTTGCTTTTAATAATATTTATCCCTTCTGAAAGCTCCTTGCCTATGAGAAAGCTTCTTCTATTTAGCTGCATTGGCTTTTATGGTCAT
This sequence comes from Ciconia boyciana, assembly GCF_034638445.1. Lineage (NCBI taxonomy): Eukaryota > Metazoa > Chordata > Aves > Ciconiiformes > Ciconiidae > Ciconia > Ciconia boyciana. Next base: position 58,011,553 of record NC_132935.1, read on the forward strand.
TCATTTCTGTAGACTTGACCAGAATAAATTCCAATTTCAGCCTCACAGTCTCCTAAATATTTGCTCACTTGGAGGGGATTACCTAGGGGCTCTGTACAACCGAAAAAAAAATACAGATTCACTCTACACCCTTGCAAAAAAACCAAGGTCTGAAAGGGGAACGGGTATCTGCATAGTTTCCTATGGGGTTTAACATTGTCAAATAGGTCAAATCTAATGATCTTCTAAGCCTTGTTTCTACACTCCACTTTCTCCCCTCTCAGGTTCATTCTTTATCATTCTTGTCACTTCCCCAGGCTAACTTCATGAGAAATCTCTAACTCTGCAGTCTACTAACAAACCACTTTAGAGAGTCATCTATCTTTTCCTTTGGACTCAGAATGGTTAGCTCATCCCACAAATAAACAAACTCACCAATTATAAGGTTTTGTCCTTTTCACAGGTATCAGTTTCCAGATTTGCCCGTGCCACCATGGAATTTTGTAGTATCAGTTGGAAACTTTTTTTTTTGGAGGGGGATGTTATAAACAAAACGAAAATATAGTATCTGGTAGATGACATCCATCTCTCCTCTACTAAAATCAGACGTGTCAAAACCAGATGTGGATGTTTTGAATTGAAGATTTTAAAATTATTCATCTAAAGGGTTCTCTGAACAGAGAACAGTGATTTTTAATAAATTTTCTAAAACTGGGGGAGTTTCGAAGAACTGGAAGGAAGCTGGAGTGTTTTAAAAGGATAATTCAGATATAATTCAAGTAACAATAAGCTTTTAAGCAAGGCACTGATTATGGACAAAAGCAGCAAAAATGGCTGATATGGAACTCAATAGTGAACCACAAAAGAGTAACCTAATTAATGGGTATTAATATTAATTTATGTAAAGCAAATCTTGACAAAACAAACAGTCACAATTTTGAGATGAAATTGCAAGCTCAGGTGATGAAGGTAATACCATTGGACCTGAGAACTATGGATAGGAGTTACCAAGCAGATGTGTTTCAAATGGAACCTAGCACGTAGTCCCCTAATATGTATCACAACTGCTAGTGGTGTCTGAGTTTGCAAGGCCTCTGGACTGAGGCTCTTCAGGCTTGTGCTGTCTGAAATTTTCTTGGCTTACCTGTTGCTTTGTTTTACTTGGTTTAGCTGTGGCAGCCATTTCCCTAATCAACCCAAATTATCTGATTCATTTGTTTTACTTTTGTTAAACTTTGTGCAGTACAACCACAGTTTTATATAGATAGCAGTAGCAAACAGTTATTCCATGTAGCATGAGATATTTTATGACAAAATCAAAGATGCCATGTAGGGAAATACAGGTCTGGTACAATAACAGAGGCCTTGAGAAGGGGAGACAAGGGTGTGATGTAGAGGAGTAGAGGCAAGACAAGAGATGGGGCACAGGCTTGACATTGGAGAGCCCATGTCTGTAAACCACTCACTAATAGTCAGTTAAAAAAATGCATACTTGGAACTGGACAAAATTGGTTTTACAAGTAGCAAAGAGAACAAGGAAACAATCTCTAACACATAAAGGGCACCATAGATCATAAATTCAGGTGCAACATGAAGCTGCAGACCAATGAAGAAAGAGAAGTTGTGAATGTATTTATCAAACATATAAAAATGACCCCAGTACATCACACAGGGGGAAAGAAGAAACCACCAACATGAAGATCACATTCCTTCTGACAAAGGACTTCAGATGCTGTCTGTAATAGTCCATCAATAACAACACCAGAGTGAAACTGTTGACTTTAAGACCCAGAAGAGCAGTGGGAGGGTAAACATGAGACTGGGAAAAGGGATAGAAACCAAGAAGTGTGTGTATACCCATTTTAACTGCATTATTATTCCTTCTTTTCCTGTAACAATTAGATCTGCACTCATAATGACTTGACTCTTAAGATTTAAATTATACTAACAATAAATTCTTGGCTTTACTAATGTACAAGGTGTGCTTCCCCTTTGCCCATAAAAAAGATTTTGAGCATAACAAACTGAAAGATATTAAATTGTTGCAGATAAAATTTTCAAATTATACAAAATCTGGGGAAACAACTGGTAGGGAACCTACTAGGTCATCAACATGGAGTATGCTGGCAAATAATGGCATAAAAACACCCAGTTGGTATCCATCCTTACTTCCAGAATTATGTTAGCAAGTTGAAGAGCCACTACAACAGCTATAGACTGAGATAGTTCATAGTAGCTGAAACTAAGACTTCTAGATAGTCTTCTAATACAGCCAGAACCTACTGATTTCATTGCCCAGGATTTACATAATTTTCTTTTGCCTTTTGCATTTTCTGTGAAAAGTGAGTAATCACAAGCACAGAAAGAAGAAATTAAAATGCAAACTAGCTTTAGTGGTTTAGGACCATATTCAACACGATATGTAAATACCTGCATGTTGAATCTTGTTGAAACAGAACTCTCCAAAACTTTAAAATAAGAAGTTCCATGTTAAAACATTGATATAGAAGAGGTGATCTATTGGTGTGTAGTTTTCTATTTCTAACAGTATGTGTAATCATAGAAACACAGAATTATTCAGGCTGGAAGGGATCTCTGGAGGTCATCTGGTCCAATTCTCCACTCAAAACAGCCAATTTCAGAATTGGATCCACCTTTGAAGATGTCAGGTTGCTCAGGCCCTTGTCCCCTTGAATTTTTAATATCTCGAAGGATGGAGATTTCACGGCCTCTCCAGGCAGCCTTTTCCAGTGTTTGACTACCCTCACAGTGAAAAAATTATTTCCTAACATCTAACAGAAATTTCCTGAGTTGCAGCTTTTATCTGTTGCCCCTTGTCCTCTAACAGTGCACCTACTAGAAGCATGTAGCTCCATTTTCTCTGTAGCCACTTAATTGATGTTGAAAAAAGTAGTAAGATCCTCCCTCAGTCTTTTCCAAACTAAACAAACTCATTCTCTCCACCTCTCCTTATATGTCATGTGCTCCAGCCCTTAATTGCCTTGATGGCCCTCTGGCTGAGCTTGCTCCACTGTCTAGTTCTGAACGTACAATTGATCATCTAGCTAGCTCTCAGTGTATAATAAACTGCCCAAAGGCATGGATTTGTCAAATATCATATCTCCTAGAAGAACGGTGGAATAAATATGTAATGACTCAGCAAATTTATTCACCAGTCAAGACACTGCATATAAGACTGGGGCTTTGTGAACTTACCACAGAAAATTTCCCCCCTGTAACACACCTTCCAGTGTAGCACAAAGAGTCTGAAGGATAGGAAGAGACATTTTAAAAAAGCAGTGGGATGCAGATAAGAGTGGAAAAGGGACAAAGATTTAAGGGTGCCAGTAATGGGGTTTTACTGTAGTATCAGCCAAAACTAAAGAGCGGAATTCAATGATCAGAGTGAAATTGAATTGGAGTGTTCATCTTCTAAATCTGGAAGAATCTGCAGAGACAATGATAAATTCCCAAAGAATGGTCAAGGGCATCGAAAAAACATATTTATTAGATCACTGAGTGCTTTTATTCTTAAAAGGAAGAAGATTTATTCAGGAAATCTTCTGCCATATGAAGACTGGGTATGTTTGGTTTAGTTTAGCTTTTCAGAGAAGTTTAAAAGGTCCCTAAAATGTGGGAGCTGATGAAATGAGAGGGGCTGAAGGAGGTGGCTCTGTCTCAGGAAGCAGACAGAGGGGAACAGCACCCACAGCAGCACAGAGAGGAACCTTTGCCTCATACAATGTTGGGACTCCACCAGAATCCAGACAAGTCCTGAAAACATTGCAGCTTGAAGAGATCAGGAAGGAAGCTTTGATTAGAGTTGCAGAGCACTCCATTTCACTTCATCTTATGCTGGTCTAGGAGTCACCTTGGAAAATGACACAAGGCATTATTCTGATCTCTTTCTGTCCCAGTTTTGGCTGGGATAGGGTTAATTTTCTTCCTAGTAGCTAATATAGTGCTGTGTTTTGGATTTAGTATGAGAATAATGTTGATAACACACTGATGATTTAGTTGGTGCTGAGTAATGTTTACACTAGTCAAGGACTTTTCAGCTTGGGCTAAAAGGGCTATTCCAAAAGGGCTATTCCATACCATATGATGTCATGCTCAGTATATAAATTGGGGGGAGTTGGCCAGAGGGTAGAAATCGCTGCTCGGGGACTGGCTGGGCGTCAGTTGGTGGGTGGTGAGCGGTTGCATCACTTGGGGGTTTTTTGCTGGGTTTTATTCCTCTCTCTCTCTCTCTCTTTTGTTGTTTTCCTTTTCATTACAATTTTTTTTCTCTTTTTCCCAATTATTAAACTGTTCATATCTCAACCCACAAGTTTTCTTACTTTCGCTCTTCCAATTCTCTCCCCCATCCCACTGGGGGCAGAGAGGGTGAGCAAGCGGCTGTGTGGTGCTTAGTTGCTGACTGAAGCTAAACCATGACACTGTCCTAGTGTCATCCTCTTCTCCCCTACCTGAAAAAATCAAACCTGTGGGATTATGGATTAGCAGATGAAGGAGGAGAGAGGGCATTCTGCCCAGTTTTTATCTGAACACAGCAACAGTCAAAATAGAGTGTAAGAGGTATACTGTGTCATGTTCTTTGTCAGTAGTGCTTATTCTAACAAGAAGAACAAAGTACGGCTGGGAAATCAAACGGACATAGATGTGTCACTACAGCAAGTGCTCCCCTTGTTGCCTGACAGGGAGGAATGCTTCTCACGACACTCTCTGCCTGTGTGCTGCTGGAGCTGGATGTGGTCCCTACAGGCACAGCTACTACTGCAATCAGTTTACAGCCAATATTGGCACTTAATAATCTATCAGAAGACAAGAAAGTACTCTCTGTCTCAGGGTCTCTGCTATGCTTTCAAAGATTCTTCTTGTCTTACAATACCAAGTTTTACCTTAAATTCCCAACTCAACCTCACTTAAAAAATACTAATATAGGAGTTCAAACACTAAGGAGAAGGTGGGAAAAAACAGTCCCAGGGAGAACAGGAAGGCCCCTTTGGGTGGTAACCTGCATTAAGATTGGCTCACATTGCTTGTGAACCCACACCCTCACTCTTACTAACCATTTTTCTTTCTCAGAAGAAGGAGTTCTTTATTTTACTGTATACTGTGACATGAAGTTGCAGTGACTTTTTAACCTCTACCATGTAAGCGGATCTATTTGACACTAACACTTAAACCAAAATGTTTTCTAGGCATAGGAGCAAACTACTGTGCAAAAATCCCCTTCAAATCCTTGTTTCATAAATTACGTTTCGTTCTGTAGTATTAGTCATTGGTATCAAGGAGTTCATGAAAAGTATTTGGTTACCAAGAAAAAATAATTTCTGTCTATTAATGCTTCAGCAAGCAATTTTCCAGACCAAACAACACAAAAAATCAGAGAAAGAATCTGTTTTCCCCTCTTTTCAAATATAGATTACCAAATATGTTAGGAATAGGTAACTAAGTAAATAATTCTGCTTGTCTGCAGAAGCAGGCAACCACACTGTATAATCCCATTCAGAATTATCAAACTATAATCTGAAAACAAGATAATGCAAAAGAAACCCCCAGCAAATCTGATTGTATAGGAAGGCTGTTCCAGAACCTCAGTGTTTCTGTGGCTGGAAACCCTTTCCAAATTTCGTGCATTCTTTTGTTCATGACCAGTCCAGTTGTTTTTCTTGTGCCAAATTGTTCTCCAGGTTAAAGAGTTGAAACAACATATCTTTATTTACTTTCAAAGTAGCTTGCTGGCCTCCCTAGCTATAAAGGGACATGAAAGGGACAGATCCAGAACTTCATTTGCAGTTAAGGCAACTGCCTCTTCTCTGTTACAACATGAAAAATGACACACCAGTCCTCCCAGATCTACATGAACTCTCCTCTGCAAGAGAAAAGCAGAATAAGACTAAGCAAACAATAAATTTCATCATTAGCAAAAACCACCAGTGCTTTCACTCAAGAAAGATAGAATAAAAGTCTAATGCTACATCTACACAAGATTCATTTGGATGAAAAACAGGTTTCCAAGATGATTGATTTGGAAACCATGAAGTTTGGGGTCTTGTTTGTGGGCTCAAGTTCAGAGATCTTGATCAACCTCCAAAAAAACAGCTCATCACCATTGTTTTAATAGACATTAGTCTCAAAAACAACATATCTGGAAGAACAATAACATTTCTAGGAACACTTTTATAAACTTTTCAGATGAGGTTAAAGACAACATTTTAGAGAGACAGGAAGAAATAAGCCTTCAAAAACTGAGAAAAAAAACCAAGTAGGTAAAAAAATTTAGTTTTTTCAGTTGCACAGGCTTAATTTATGGGACACTGATGGATCATCAGAGCATAAAGAAAGTCATGCTGATATTTTCAAGGCTAAACTCAGTGCTTGGGGAATATAACTGACTCCAGGATTTTTTTCCTTTTTTAATTCAGTTGAGTTTTGATTTCCTCCACGGCAGTGAAGTTCCATGGCTTTCAATGGGGTTAGATGCTCTCAGTTCAACTTTGAATCTATCATCTATGGTATGAAAGATTCCTTCTTATTTTTATCATCCTAGTTGGAATGAAAGAAGCATTTTCAGCTATCTTATCAGCTAGCATTGCAAGACTCTGTTCTCACTCCCATCTTAGGATGTATTATTAATGATAGAAGAGCACAGCAGGCAACAGAATTTTACACAATTGATGGTGCTCAGTACCATGCCAAGATATTATTAATATAGCTTTTTGTGAAAACAAAAACAGATTTAAAATACAGCCTGTAGCTCATAGGGCCATGGTTTAATATTTCAGGATGGGAATCTTCTGTTACAGACATTTTGATTCAGAACAAAAAAGCAAGATGGCTCTAGGTCAGTATTGCCTGTGTTTGTGTCTCTACACCCTTCTTTATCTCCCCAAATCACTGGGCATTGTCAGTACATCCTTGGTGCTTTTTTTCCCCAACCTAAAATCCTGCAGGAAACTTGGAAACAGAATCACTTGGTTTTGTTGTGAAGTTCAGTAAGAGTCCCATATCACAGTCCCTCAAAAATAGTTATTAAATCAGAATAGGAATGGAATCTAATTTGGTTCCCATTCAAGACTTGGTTTAACTGCTAATCTTTGTCCAAAAAAAACCAATAACAAACTTCATTGTTTTAGCTGATTTTCATTATCAGAGTTAGTTTGCTTGCTGTTCACATCACTGTTGAGACATAAAAATTAGCAGCAAGAGAATAAAAAGAAAGGAGTTGATCCACCCAGCCTACAATGCTAGTGCTCCGTCATTGAGACTGTGGATACCAGACTGCTGAAGTTCTCACCAAGCAAAGGTGTTCTGAAGAGAACCTGATACTTCAGGTGGGGGTAAGATTATGCAAAGTATCAGTTTGTGTCTAACAGCAGTCAGGTTGTTGCTGCTTGCAAAATGCCCGGCACTGGAGCTGTGGCTTCCCTAAAGGAATTTTCTCTCAGCAGTTTCCTGAAAGCCAGAGAAAGATGAACTTCATTTCCACCAGTGAACTGTAACGGGAGAGCTCTGATGATACATTACGCATAAGAAATGAGTCATGCTGCGGTTTCCTGCTTCAGTTTATTGAGTGCAGATTTGCTTGGCCTTTTTCTCCAGCTCTGACCCTTCTCCTGCTCAGAAGCCCTTGAAGACAGCTCTTTCCTTTCCCAGTCTCCACAGTTACAGTCAGGATCAAGGATACAAGTTTGTTATGCAGGCTCCTACTCTTGTCTCAGAGGCAAAAACCTACACCCACGCATTGTAAAATCATGGTGGCCAACAACAGCCTGAAATGCAGACAAGAGCAACACAACTACACAGCTAGCTTACAACTGCACCAGTGTTTTAAATTTATGTACTTTTTTTTTTTTAAATCTAGGAGTATCCCTAAGCATCTCATATTATTAAGGACCTTTATAGTAAATTCCAAACAGTTCTACAGACTCTCTTGCCGATGTCGAACTCCTCAGGAAACAGCAGCATGATGATTGTGAACAAACTAAGAGCTGCCTGCTGATCGAACATGACAGGGCAAGAAGTTCAGGGCACTCTAGATGTAACCTACTAGTTGAAGGAAAATTTGTGCAGTGCCTGATAATTCTTATATCTAATAAGATAATGCATTCTCATATATACATCTGCATCATAGGATGTTAATGGACTATAATCATGACCAAAATATTTTCTAAATAGCTTAAATATCAGCTAGGTATGGAAAAGGAAAGCAAATCATGAAGTGGAAGTGCCCAAAGAGCAAGTCAAAAATCATTGCTTCTAAACAATCTAAACAGGATACTAGCAAGAAGAAAACAATGCAGATGGTCCTTTTGGACCCCATGATGTGTGCATCAGATTGTCAGTGGTACAAAACCATGGATCTCCTTGAAAGCCAGTAAGGCTACTCCAGTTTGCATTTAACTGAGATCTGGTCCTCGAAATCAAGAATGTTCTTGGCTACAATACCAAAAGGCTGAAGTGTCACGTTTTGACTAAACTTTATCATTTTTCTGTATGCATACACATGCAAACACCCACTGTCAGCCTGGAGATTACCTACAGTAATTGTGAATTTTTCAGATAAATTACTAAAAATGTGATTCTTCTAACCAAATCTTCTCTCACATCTCCCTCATTGATTTCTTTGTCCTCATACCATCTTTACATGTTTTTTCTCATTTTCTGACATTTTAAAAAGACCTTCCATACACTTTCTTACAAGCTTCTTTCAGAAGAATTCAGATTTCTCTTCGAGCAGCAGTAGCCGAAAATGACTTCTCCTTAGTATTTGTGTAGTTATCTCTTCTCCAGTGACAAGCTTATCTTCAAGCTGGTTAACATTTCTGGAAAGCTCCCCGAAACATGTTCTCCATGAAAGGGAGTTGTATTTTGGCAACTCTTATGCTGTTTTCTTTTTGCTTGAGGCAGAGCATATTCACCTGAAGGGCATTTTTGTCATCACAAGTATTATTATGTTGCCATGGAGTAGGTGTTCTGAATGCTTCTGCAATGCACCTGCTGGTCCCAGACTTAGCTCTTTTAAAGCCAAATCCTTTATGTCTACAGCAGGGAGGCCGAGTGTGCAAGCACCACTCTGCAGATATGTGCAAGCATCTATCCACCATTACATGTGGGATCCAGATTCAGCAGATCTTGTGGTGGTCTCTTAGCTTTCATTCCCTGAATTTCCTAATATTAAGGGTATAAATTACAACCAATTAGGATGATGGTTATTGCTTGAAAAAAAGCTACTGAAAGGAAGCAAACTCTTACTTAATATATGTAGGGAAACATTTGAAGAGGACATTCACTGATGGGAATAGTTAATTTTTCTGGGGTCTTTGTACTTTCTAAGTGCAATCTTAAGTGGTGCTGAAAGCACTGCAGTAAGAGATAAAGTATATGATGCATTAGAGTCTAATGGCACCCAGTGCATGATGCAGTCTTCAGATAGGAGCAACTTTTAAGGCTACATCAACCCTGGATAACACCTGGATAAATACCTTTTCTGACAGTGGTGCATCAACACAGACTCTGTCTTCCCTCCTGCCTTCCTAACACTGAAAAGGCACATTTTAAATCCCAAAACCATATCCCCAGTGCTGGTAAGTTACTTTCCCTGGCCTTGGTCACTCAAATACAAATGGAAACCCTTGAAACACTTTCTCCAGTCATTGGTAATCTAAACATAATTCAAACTATTAATCTAAAAGACTTTTATGCACCCTCTAAATTACAGCTGGATTCTTCTATTAGCTTGAATAGTCATTATTGGTTTAATTTTTTGTTTTAACACAGCTTGTCATGTCTCCCATGAAGTTCTGAGAAAAATACAAAGGTGAGCAAGTTACAAAACAGTGTTTCTTTGAAATAGCCTGCAGGACAGGAGTTCAATTCTACTTTAATAAGCATTTTTACTGGACATGTGTAACTATAATTTGCAAGGAGATGAGGAAAACAAAACCATATCAGCTTTTTCTGCTGTAACTCCTGCTGTGATACCACTGCTCTTCTCAGTAGTATAGGGATTAAGTCTATGCCTATTGCAATGTTCCTAAGCCATCCTCTGGTTATGCCTGTGTGCAAACTGTTAACGAGGGCAAATGATCCTGGGATCATTACAAGTAGAGTAGCACAGTCTGGCAGAGCGCTTCCAAAGGCATTATTTTCCTGGGTTGCTTCTGCACTTGTCTGTGGGTGTCTGGACACACAGCCAGAATTACTTGTTTCAATACTCCTTAAGATTATTTCCCAGGCAATTACTTCATCTGCAAAAGATTGTATCTGCTGCTTAGGTGGGGGAGCCTGCAGAATGCTCTCAGTATTCATATGGTATTTTCTCCTACACATGCATTATAAAATCGGTGAGTTCCAGACAGAGCTAAAAACATACCTGGTTTCCAGTCCACTGAGCCAAGCGGGTAAACTGCAGTGAACTTCCAGTTTCTTCAAACCCTGCTCAAAAATGGTTTTGCTTTGTCTAAGAATAGTATGACCAAACATGCACACCTAATGTCAATGGCTGGGTGTGGACATGTTCCTCCCCACTTTACTTACACACACGGTACAGCACAGGCATAGTTCTGCATCATGTCACATGGCAGGGTTTCTGCTCAGGGCTGCAAGTTCCCACCTGAATCTCACACTCAGCAGAGGAATTGGAGATAACCTGCAGTGGTGTGCTGGCAACAAGCTCCATCCCTGCACCAGGACAGGAAGTCCACATTTCCAAGCCTTGTTAGCCCCCTTATCATTGATGTAGAAGGGCTAAAATTCAGATAACAGCTCTTGCTGCTTGTGCCTTACAAACACACCCAGACAATTACTGCAACTAGGGACAAGAACAAAGAAAACACTGGACAAGTTTTAAAATAATGCCTATGTCAAAATGCTAATATTTTTAGCTAATGCTAAAGTCTTTCATGCCCTGTAAGGAATAACTTAACATTCTTATTTCATGTCTGAATGGTATAGAAATCAGTGGAGCGTATACTAAGGACAGAAGTGAAACATCTTTTTTAAATGAAGTGAGATTGTTTTTATCTTCCTGAAGTTTCATTAAAGTAACAAGGGTAACAGCTGCCAGTCTTCTGAAACAAGAAGAGGATAATTTTCTTCACCATTGTTGCTTTCTTATCGGTAGAATTCAAACTCCTAATATTGAAAAACTGACCTGGAAATTTCAAATGAATGAAGTCTCACCAAATACTTTTATATGCCCTGCTTTCCATTTGTGTCTGACAAAGAACCATTAGAATAACCTTTCCCAGAAGTCTATTGATTCTAGACTCAGGAAGTATAAAGATGCAAAAACTAAAGACACTAAAGATTTTTGAATCTCAAGAGATTGACATTCATTATTAATTCTAATTTTGAGTCAAAGTTGAACATAGTTGTCTTTTATCCAGTTTACTAATCACCTCTGAAACAGTCAAAGTCTGGTTATTTAAAAATAGTCCTCTAAACTTCTTGTAGGAATTATTTTGTAAATACTGTTGTAACTGCTTTCAGATCTCGTCTAAACATATTCATAGTGCAATAGTACATCATAACTGAATTGAAAAGTGAATCAAGTTTCTTTTCATTCAGTGAGCCTGATGTTATTGTATATTAAACTGTTAAGGGATATAACTTGTTAGATTATCTTTTTTCCCCTCATTTCTCCTGGGCTGAATGTTGCAAAAGATATTGCAACATAATGCATCCAAGTCCCCCAACCTAATCTCTTAAAATCAAATAGTTCTTAGGTGGTTGTTTGGAAAATCCGGCCAGTGAAAGCTATTATATGCAGTATTGTTTCATATGATTCCTACTTGCACATGCACACAAACAATAGATATACATTTATATGTATACGTGAATATATGTTTATACCCATAAATATTATATACCCATACATAGATACTTTCATGCAAAGCATAAATACACTATTTTAAACAGAATAAGAAGGCAGCAGGTGGGCAAGATGGACATAAACATGTAGATGTTGCTGCTTTCCCTGTCACTACTTCCACTTACTCTCTGCTTACAAAACTAGGACCCAATTATGCTATTTTACTCCCAGTAAAAATGAATTTTTATGTAATTATTTGTTCCATCTAAGACACTAATCAAGACTTCTTGCCTTAACAGTTTTCAGATTTCAAAAATCCTAGGCAGGTATTTCTTTTAAATTACATACAGATCATATCTTTCCTTCTCCTGTTACTCTTATTTACAGAACCCTACCCAAAATTTGCAACTATGGTAAACATCCCACTTTCCTATCCAAGTGGGTTTTTTTACAAAAAGCAGATGAATCAGGAGGAATATATGGCTGCAGATGTGAGACTAGCCAGTCAAGGTCAGTCTGCTAAATTCATTGAGACTTCTTGGATTTTCCTAAATGCTAGTCATATTTTTATCCACAAACTACACCAATATCTGGCTAAGAATCAAATTACCATGACTAATCTAGAGTTCCTTCAACACATATCTATCCTGAACTGCAAAATTTCTCTACTTTAAGAATCATACACACATCTTTCCATGGACAATGCACAATGTGCCACCTTCTTCCAATACCTAAGATTCTACCATAAGATACAGAAGAAAAGTATTAGAAAATGTAGAAAGCATGACCATGGTTAGAAGTAAATAAGAAATTCTTTCTTCTGAAACAACTGCCACACTGCAAGTAGCAGTATCTGTAAGACACAAAATGGATACAAAATAATATTGACAAAGAGAAGCATTTAATCATTGCATAAGTTTGAAACACTATGAGATGCCAGTGAATATGTGAAACTATTTCTGAATACAATGCACCAATACCGTCTGTTAGATGTCAATGAAATCATCAGAAAAAGAAAACTAATACTTTTGAGTGCTCATTTGCCAGTTGTCTCAAAGCAAATAAGCCTATCACTCTCTTCCAGAGAGCACTAAAACAGGTACACATAAATGGAGTCCTCTCTGGAGGACTGAATTGCAATCCCCACTCAAACAGTGCAGGACTGATAGGTGCTATCAGACTTCTGGCCAGCTCTGTGGATCTCTTCTTTCTAACATCACTAGGTCTGAGAAGACACAGTGAGAGCTTGTTCTATAGATTGTATTTCTCTGTGCTCTGCAATGTCAATAGCTGCTGGTTATCCACCTGACAGAGCGAAGTACAGGGACGGTCTTCCCAAAAGTGCTATCGGCCAATTGCACTCTTCCTCCTCAGAGAATTACTGGCATAATTATGGCTGTGTCAGAGAGACAGAAATGAGAATATGAAGATATGGAAAAATAATCTTTGTATTGCTTGCAATGATCTCTAGTAATCACTTACAGATTGAGCGTGTCTTTGTATACTGGGTGTTCAGGATATGCCTAAGACAATCGCTTTAGGAATGTCTGGCCCAAATAGACATGATTATATACTTCTGTAGTTTTCTGCAAATGAATAAACCATTACAAGAATCATGTGTGTGTGTCTGAGAAATAATATACAAGATACAAGTTAACATGGGAAGAAACAAATGTTAAAAGCTGTAAACAAATTGTTCGTGGAATGGATTAAAAAAGATTGTTTTAAGTTAATAACTTTTTCCAACAAATTTTGCAGTTATTAGAACTGGCAAATTTAATGTGCTGGATTTCAGCTTTAGAATGTTTTCTGCTTTTTGAGAAGAAATCATGTTTCATTTAGGGATGGGATGAGATAGGCTGGGATGGGTTGGGATGGGAAGGGATGGTGCAAAAAAAGAAGCACTGGCTGTAAAATAATGTTGCATTTTTCAGTAAATAGATCACAAGCATAAAAAAGCTTTATAAATGAATTATAGATGTGAAATTGTTGCTTTTACATGCAACAGCTGTCTATGCATCTTTAAAAGGAAAGATTTACTCTAAAAAGCCAGTGAAAATGTTTGTGTTGGTATTCAAGATAAAAATCTGTGCTTAACAATTTATATTTCTGAATTCAGCATCTGAAGAACTTAAATCATAAAGAAGCAATGAAGTTACAAAAAGGAGAAAGAATTCTTCCGTGATGGTTCAGTTATTTTTTTTCTCACACTTTGTACTGTTAGGACTCAAACAAACAGTAAAACTTCTTGTTTTAACTTTGTCATTTCAGTTAAATTCTTATTCCCTGTCACCTCTATTGTGGATTCTACAGAGAGAATAAAATACAAAGAGTTCATTTATAATTAAACTTGATACTATCACAGCAGCAAGACAGAGCATGATAGAAGGCAGACAATGTACATGGTAAGTAATTTTAATTAGGTTAGTTGGGAAAAAAATAAACTCACTGAATCTTAATTTTCTGATATCCTATCTAGAGAGTGAAGCAGATTAGAGACTTTTAAATTAAATTTGTTAGGTAGATGATAGAATCTATGTTACAATTAATTATGATTATAGGTAGGAACTACAGGAAAACATGTAATTTTAAAATTGGCTTTACACTTTAAGTGAGTTTTGCAACCAAGTTAGGGAAGGAAAATGAGGAAAAAATGCTTCTTTAATTATAGATTTTTTCTGTTTACTATATGCATGGATTTAGCATATTTAACAACACCTCCATTATCTTCTTTACTGTGTTCTTTCATTTCTACTCTTTCTTGCCATAATACATAGTATTATGCACAATTACACAGTATTTTCACAAAGCATAAACTCAAATAAAGTTCCTTGCTTGCATGATGCCTGTATGACATCTTGCTATAGCAGCATTTACTTGCCATTTGAATGAAGAGATGGCTGTAAGATGAGCCTGGATACTACAGGAACTTCAGATACAGGTAATACACCTAAAAATCATTACAAATTTATTTACCTGTTTTGGAAAAAAGGCTTTTTTTTTCTCCTCTGAGTAATAGCTCAGAAGACATTCTTGTGAGAAAGTTAGTCCAGACAAAATGCCATTGTGTCTATTACCCTTAAGCTAACGCACAGAATTCCTGCTAGCTCATGTTTGCTTTCACTTAAGATGGTTACTACAATAGCAGTCAGACAGCAAACATATTGTTTGCGAGACTTTTGCTGAACTGTGGACTTGCTTTCATACTTCAGAAAATCTAAAAAGACAAAGGGAGAGACACTGTGCTGGGTCCTTCCAAATCGCCCCACTTTGGAGAGAACTTGCTTCCTGTAGGAGCCTCTTCCAGCTGTTTGCATTGTGGAGGATATGCCTTGAAAAGGAAATACACCACTCCTGCCAACCTCAAACATGGAAAAAATCTTGAGGAAGCTTCCAAAAATTAGTGAGTAGCAGCAAAAAAAATGAAGTTACAAAAAGATTGAATTTAAAATTCATTGTTATTTAGCTCTGAGTATCTCATACACATTTGTAGTCTCACTTTTTCGTGCTTCCCCTCCCTAACCTGGGGTTTAGAAATTCTTTCTCAATAAATCAAGGCCAAAATTCTTGTACAATCATATGACTACAACTGTTGGGACAGAGTAAGGAAAACAGCAGTGAGTCTTGCAATAAAATCAGGAAAGCTGGCAGACCTGACACAGCCACTATTTCCACTATATTTTCTACTCAAATGTCCACAGACCTGGCAATGATACAGAATAAACCCACTGCCCATTGCCTGTCCTCCTGAACGACTTAGATCCCTACCCTCACTACTGATTCCAGATGGAGCTTGCTGCAGCAAGTAACTTTCCAGCACTTTTGAAATTCAGTTCAATTGCCTCAAGTTTTCAAAATCTTGTCTCCAGGTTCAGTGAATGACAGATGGTGCAGTCTGCCACAGCCATTAAGTCTCCATTCACTCCTTTCAATGCTTTAAGAAACTATAATACTTGTTAGCAGCCTTACTTATACAAGTGAAGAGAAATGATGCAGGATGAATTCAAACCACACAGAAAACGTAAGACTCAAGACACATTTTTATGGCGGATTTAAAATGAGTCAGAGGAAGCTGACATCTGATTCTTGCTTAGCCACCTATAAGTTAATAAAAGTAACAAAACCAAAACCCAAGCACACACAAATGCATGCACACACACAAATGTGAACTCTGAGATGACTCATCCTTTGGTGAAACTTCAGCTCCCTGCATTTATTCTCCTTTCATCCTTCCCACAGCCCTTCCAGAATCATATCTTCGACTGGAAAGGGGCTGAAGTGGGATCCAGGGCACTGGCAGGTGCTGCAGTGTCTGTACTCTAGTTTATAGATGTACTTGCACAGATGCTGATTTTTGCTAATGAAAGCTGCTGCCACAATTGCATAGAAAAATTTGGAATAAGGCCAGAAAAAACAGACTCAAACCCAAAAAGTAGGGTCATCATTTTTTTTAAAACCCTAAGGAGCTGGAAGGCTATGACTCCTGATTTGTAACCGTATGCTCTGAGGATATAGTGAGGGTTTTGCACAGTGAAGACCAAGTATGACCACAGAAAAAGGCATCCACTTTTTACATCAGAATGTCCAAAAACTTCACAAGGCAGGGAGATATTCTTATGGGCAATACCTGTCACAAAGGTGCACATCCAGAAGCTGTGTTCCTTCAACTAGTGGAGATGTGCACCCAGTCATCTCCCTACCTTCTCCACTCTCTTAGCTGCATGAAAAAGAAATGCACACTTCCCTGGCTTTGAAACATACTGAAATTAAATAAGTTACCAAAGTTAAATAAGTAATTCCCAAGTGAAATTAATAAAATAATACTGCAACTGCAAAGAAGTCTCATTTTGTGGTTGTCTCCAGTAGAATAAGCCACACAGGGACAATATGACCTATTTTTCTTTTCTTTTTTGATAATTTACTTTTAAATGAAGGGTCAATTTGAAAGAAAGAGCAGAAAAGAAGTCCACAAAGCTACCAAGAGTCAGCAATTCACAGACATTTAAAGCAGTATAATAATACCATGGGACAGGGCAGGTTTGAAATCATTAAGGAGACCAAATCTTGAGAGAGGAAATTGTAGCAAGATTGCATTATTTATAGAGTTAAACTATTCCCTGGACTGAATCCAAAGTAGTCGTTATTAAGCAGTGAAACTTTGCCTGCTATGAACAAGCCATTCTGTTCTGTCTCATATCAATATTACAACAGCTGGTTTTAGTAAAACTTTTGGTAATGAGTTTTGGACCTATGTAATTCTGCTTCTGATCAACTTTGTAATTTTATCATTACAACCTTTTTTGAAAGAAATTTACAAATGCACACATACAAAAAATCCCCCCATCTATAATTACAGCAATTTCAAAGGAAAGAAAGAATTTGAAGTTTGATCTGCAAACTGTCTACTTTGCATTTCAGTGTCTCTTATCAGCATGCTTTATAGCTTGAAAATGCTCCTGAAAACCTCTCTAAAAATTTCATTTCCTGATTTGGTGGCCAGTCCTGTAAAAATGATGTAACATGTAGACGGACATCAAAATCTTATAGATCATCCTGTGGGAGCATGACCTTACCAATGATTCCCATAAATATTTTCCTTTTCAATAATCCATGAAGAAATCTGCAAATGCTTTCACTCCAGGCACTGAGAGATTTAAAAAACAGTGCTGTAACATTTCATTTAGGTTGGATAAAATAATTTGCTGGAGACAGTGTCATTATGCAGTGCACCAGAGAGTACAACACAGAAAAAGAAGTAGCTGGGAAGGCATGGGAAGAAAGGGATGGAGAATGACAGCAAAGCAAGTAGCAAAATACAAGGATTTTTGCTTGAGTTCTCATCGAATGTCTTTTGTCTGTAAGAGAAAATGCCATATTCTTGCCCATGTTTATTTTTTCTTTCTATGAACACATTAGGACATAAAATGAGGATTGAGGGAGGTGAAGGTGCAATATTTAGTTTTATCAGTGCTGAAAAATAGGATACTCTGATGCAGAAATGGGAATGGGAAACTCATCTAAACAGGCTTACAAAGCAAAAAAAGGGCAGATATTATTATACCCTATTATATCACATTAGTAAGCAGCATTCAGAACAGGTTGAGGCCCTGATGGACCTCTATTTGACGTTCCGCCAACCTTGTGGAGGTCTCACACCTTGTCTGCAAGGAAATTTTACAGATCCCCAACAGGATCCTTCAGAAATCAGAGGGGACATTTCCCAGTAGGAAGCATCAGGCTGTAACTGTGCTACCATGCTAATGATGCTACAGCTGGCAACAGCACACATTATTTCCCCTGAAGAAGGAGAGTTCTAAGAAATCATTATCCTATGAAGGACTGATTTCCCAGTCACACAATGCACAATGGAAAGAAAAAGGAAGAAAAGTGTTTCATGATTTGATATTAACTAAACCGCAGTAGGGGGGGTTGAATTTTATGAATGAAAGCAAAGGGGCCATTCCCTTTCAGCACCAACACTCCAGTCCTCCTCTTTGAGACGAGTTCTGAAAATAAAGCAACTCACTCTGTACAAATAAATAAATAACTGGGAAAGATGACAAATCAAGCATCTATTGAGCTGCAGACATCTCAAAAGCCAGAACACTGGAAGTTGTCTTCTTGTTAATGTGTATATGTTTATCATTTTGAACATGATATATTTGCTATAGATACAGGTCAGCAAATAAAAGAATAAAGTGACATTATCAAATGTCCAGTCCATTTGATAACTAATTTTCCTTAAAAATAACCTGATGGATTAGATCAGCTATGAATTAAAATGACAGATTTACGAGTGCTCTGAACCTTGCAGCAGAAAGAATATTGTCCACACATGGCATACCAACAGGTAAGAACTTTGATTACAGGATGTCTGAGTGGAGAGGAAAGAAAACACATTCTTCTGAGTTGCTATTCTCTATTCTTGATGTCTAAAGGCATTTTGAGGAAAAATAGTAATCTAATGGCATTTTTCTATAGAAAATCAGTTTCTGAGCAAGCCCTTTAACAGATGCTTCTTAAGGACCAGTCACACACACAAAGAGAAAATGAGTCACCTGTATCTCAGGTGATTATTCCCCTCCACTGGATATAATTAATATAATGATTCGATTATCATCAAGGGACCACAAACGAGAGACGAGTAAGGAGCATACCAAGTGGACTTCTTCAGACCGTGATGCTAAGATTGCTGTCAGTTTAAGCAGCTTTCTGCACAGCACCACAAAATAGTCTTTTCTCAGACAGATCCTTGAGGACTGCTTTTCACAGGGAGAGGGAAAGAAAGGAAAAAAGTGATAGCCCTGAGCAAATTATTTGGATTTGAATCACTTGCCAGTTCAGATTCATATACTAGAAATATTTTCTGAGTGATATTTATTTTTCAGGAGAAATGGGACACCACAGAATAACTTTTCTTAATGTTTGACATATACAAGTGTAATGTTCAGTCCATATCGGGAAATGTCTTGTTCATATAACACATATTTCCCAGAAGGCACTATAAAAAGCTTTTCTAGCATAATTAGCATAATTGAATAAAAAGAATAAGGATCTGGTTTCACATACATAGTCTTCTGGTTAAAAGCGGAAGCTGGAATATGTTTTTTGGAGAGCATGGAATTATTTCCCAAGCAGGATACTCCACAGCAGAAAGTACCAGAAAAACCACATTAAAAAAACCCACACTGGGAAACTCAAGTGTTTTCAGATGAATGTATCAGTTCTTTCACGTACTTTTTGCTTAACTGGGGTGACTACTAAAATTCTTTTTAATCACTGTTCAGATGAGATAATTGTTGGAAAAGACACTCAACCTAAAACAACCTAACTAATGTTACTGCAAAGAGACCAAAGTACAAGACTGAGAAAAATGGAACATATCTGTTTCTGCTGGACTGTTATATTTTAATCTTTTTTGATTTATTTACTTGAAATCGAATCTGAATTACAATATGATTCTCTATGTAAAGAACTTCTCATGTATGCTTTAAGGGCAGGCACAGCTGCATCAAAAGCTCAGCCACCTCCATCAGCATGCTGTGTGAAATGTCAGCTGAACCCTGGGCTTTGGAATGCACCGATTCACCAGAAGTCATCATATTGGAGGTTAGGTATCATCACAGGGCAGAACCAAGAAAATTGGAGCTACCATTGGCTGTTAGGCGTGCCAAAAGTAAACAACTCACAACAGCACAAGAAGAAAAAGGTTATAAAATAAAACCATCCCATGTAAGCAAAACGGAAGTTGATTCCTGGCATGAAAAACAGTATCCCCAGAAGGTATAATGCCTTCCATTCCTGCCAGACATCTGTGATGAGGTTACAAGTCAGCCAGAGCAGGGAGGTAGGTTTGCATTGATCTTCTCTCTCAGTGACTTCCCCAAAGAAAACTAATAGACTTTTAAATATAAAAAGCAACTAAAGAAGGGGGGGGGGGGGGGGCATGGACTACACACACCAAAACCCAAGAAATACTGGTGTCCTGGTTTCAGCTGAGATTGAGTTAATTTTCTTTATAGTGGCTGGTGTGGGGCTATGTTTTGGATTTGTGCTGAAAACAGTGTTGATAATACAGAGATGTTTTAGTTGTTGCTGCACTAGCCAAGGACTTTTCAGCTTCCCATGCTCTGCCAGGTGCAGAAGAAGCTGGGAGGGGACACAGCCAGGATAGTTGATCCAAACTGACCAAAGGGCTATTCCATACATCATGACATCATGCTCAGTATATAAAGCTGGGGAAGAAGAAGGAAGGGGGGACATTTGGAGTGATGGCGTTTGTCTTCCCAAGTAACCATTACGCGTGATGGAGCCCTGCTTTCCTGGAGATGGCTGAACACCTGCCTGCCCATGGGAAGTAGTGAAGGAATTCCTTGCTTTGCTTTGCTTGCGTGCGCGGCTTTTGCTTTCTCTATTAAACTGTCTTTATCTCAACCCTCGAGTTTTCTTACTTTTGCTCTTCCGATTCTCTCCCCCATCCCACCAGGGGGGAGTGAGCGAGCGGCTGCGTGGTGCTTAGTTGCTGGCTGGGGCTAAACCACGACAACTGGAACTCAACTTTTCCCCTGCCATTGTATCTTTTTAGCCCCATCTTAGCTCCCAGGCTTAGAATCAGTGATTATCTTCATTTTGTCACTAAGAAATTTTATGACCTCCAAGATGTGGCTGCCTACTCCCCGCTCCTCTCAGGAGTCCTCTCTGGACTTCTCTGACTGACACCACTGTTGAGGAGTCTTGAGAATTTTCTCTTCCCTGAAAAAACAATTCTTCCTACCCTCCCTCTGATCCAATTGGTTTAAAAGGAATACAATAGGACTGTCAATAAGAGTGAAAAATCCAATACTGTTCACCCAACAGCTTCAGTGTTTTTTCTCTTGGCATATGGGCCAAGCTTTGCAATACTTCTTCCAGGGCCAAATCCTCTGCTTCTGTGTTACAAATCATGGAAAACAAGAAGAGAGCAAGATTTGCTGGGTCACAACCTACTGCCGCATCTGCTCTGACAGTAGAGGCATGGTTTGCAAACAACTGCCCAGATCAGAAGCCAGAAGGACAAATATACCAAGTTCTGTGTGCAGTTTATGCGGTTTAAGACACAGATAGATACCTTTTCAACAGTTACAGCACTGGCTATATTTTGACTCCATTGTGCTTTCCAGGGACTGCTGCTATATATGTGCAGGATTGCATTAAACTTCAAGGTTAGGGTTTTAATTTCTTCATGTTCCTTTTTTTTACAGAAATGTTTAGAAGCTAATGAATTAATTTGCAGTTAACTTTTACCAAAGTCCTCAACAGTTATTTAGGTGTTGAAATATCTCAGTAATGAAAGCAAAGCAAAAGGTAACCTAGCTCTGTTAAGTATCTTACTTTTAAGCACATCTTTCTCTACTACAGCTGTGTTCACGTATGTTTGACTGTGTTTTGGCATAAGCTAATCTCCATGTTCCTACACAGCTCAGTGCTCTTTTAGAACAGCTGCATGGCACTTGGGGGGAAAAATTGCATGATGCAAAGTATTCCAGTGAACAGTATGCACTCTGTAATCATTTTGCAGCCCACTGTACAATGTCTAATTGGATTCTAGGACTTAAAAGGGGATAAAGGACACAATTCTCTCACTTAAATTTTCCAGTATCCCATAAATCATCTGCTTCAACAGTGCAGCCCAGGTTTTAGATAACAGTAAAGCAACATGTGGAAGATGCTATTAGATGTTATAATTTGTCATTCATTACCCTCAGCAGTTTTATAGATCTTAGGAGCCATGAGTCCAGCTGACTGCAGATGAGTTGGGAGACTTCAAAAGTGAGATAGCAGAGGAAGATAAGACCAAGCAAAATCCACATAACTTTTTTTCAGAGCAGCATTGTTCAGTGGAACACCACATCTGGTTTCATCTTGGACACAACAGTAATGCAGACCTGGCATGACCTGCAGGGAATGGTGTGATGACGAAGTCATTTTTCTAGAAACCAGTGCAAACTCACTCAAAGCAACAGAAGCTGAAGGCAAACATCAACAGTTTCCTTAGCAGGCTGAAGAAAGTGGCCATTACAATTTGGAAGTTCACTATTGCAGCCTGCACTAATTGACAGCTAGCCAGTTTAGTGTACTAGAACAACCTTCAAGCTATTCTCCTGCAGACAAGCAACAATTAGTGATACCAAGCTTATTAGAAGTGCTATTCAGACTGTCTGCTTCAGGTATAAAGTAAAGGAGTTCAGAATTGCTTCCCTTCTTTTTCAGAGACTTACCTCTCTCTGTGAACTGTATAGGGAACTCAGTCTCTGAACTTTGATTATCTGAATTACATTTAAACAAGATATCTGATGTATCTAGCACCTAATCTTTCTCTTGCACCAAGTCCCAAATCCTACAGGGTGTTTCTGGTTGTTATAAGGCCCATTTGACAGCTGTGGAAAGTTCCTGAATAGTAAGCATAAGGAATAGTTCCTGAATAGTAAGTGTAATGAATAATGACAGGTCCGCTTGATGGCAATGGAAAAGCATTTTGCTCCCATATCGACAGTGTTCAGTAAGGATGGTGGAGGTACTTGTGTCATTCCAAAAGGCTTAGCATACTCTGCATTTTCCTAGATGGCGGATAAGAAAGAGAAGTTTATCAAAAACCTAAATAAACTAGCTGAAAATTGACCTGTGGGTTCAAAAGGGAATGTGGGGGTCCCACTAGAAAAAGCCAGTATCTGCTTCTTGAAGCACAGGTTCCACTTTGCACAAACTCTTTATGAGCAAGTGAAAAAGCTTCTCCAACAAACAGGAAAGAAAGAAGCTTTATAGACATACCAGTCACATTAAAATGATGCATCTAAAAATCTCCCAAACTGATGAGAAGGTGTTCTCATACCTTAAATGCTGGCTGTAAGAAGACAGAAAGCATTCTGCAAAGAAGGAAATTAACTGTATTTGTGTAAACATTTATTAGTCATTGCTGGTTTGGGCTGTGTGTGTGGATGAGCTGAACCTCAGATTCAACACAACAGGACGGACTTAAAACACATGAAGCTGAAGAAGTCCAACAAGCTGAGGACACATATGTACTTAGTACATGACAGTGACATACCCAAGTCATTGTGTTCCCAAATAATGCGTTGAGAAAGCCTTAGGAGAGGCTTTTTTACAGCAGCATCAGCTAACCATCCAGGAGAGGGAGAAAAAGGATAGCTGGCATTATATCTCCTCAGATGCTGTGGAGAACGTGTAAATAGTGTCTCAAGGTTCACAAGCAGAGTTGCTGCATTCCATGTCAGTTCAAATTACCATCCCTAAATGTGAATACTCTCCTGAAAGCTCTCTGCCTTTTCCAGGAGCCCTTGTTCTATCCCTTCTTCTGCTTTCTGAGCACACTGACAAAATGCTCTAATAAAAGTTTGTTCTGCTTAATTACAAAATTAAGCTGCCACCCAGAGCTGATAAATTAGAGAACAAGTTTACTCTCACAAGATATTGTTATTTTGCCTTTTCCTCTTTCCCCCACTCTTTATCAGGAGAAATCTGAGATGTGGTGAAGCATCATGAAAATGCAGAAACAGTCCCCTCGTCATAGAAAAGTCCATTGTTAAAGGATGTACCTGGTGCAAAAGATACCACCCTGGGCCACTCTGCTCTGGCTAAAAGGCAAGTGCTCTGGGCTGTTCGCTGTTTCAGGATAAGGGAAGATCTCTCGGCATTCTTTTAACCTAAGAAATCACAATTCTTCCAATGAAACAAAGTTTCCAAATATATAAAAATCAGCTGTTTTGCTGTTACACCAGCATGCCCGAGGGTCATGATGCTTGGAGTACTTAGACAGTAAGAAATATCATGTAGCAGTTAATCAGAAGAAACAGCTATGCCACAAGTTGCTTTACCCTCACTCTGCTGACCACACCCAATAGGAAAGTGAGACTAGTAGACAAAAAGGGAAGCAGACAAGAGGTAGTGGACATCTTGCCTTATCTTTTTTTCATAGGACTCTTGTTTAGTAAACAAAATTAAAGGTTATTATTACCTTTCCAGATGCAGAGAGTTTTATTCAGTCTCAAGGCAAACTGCCAAAATTAAGCATACAGTATATCTAAAAGCTCAAAACACTGCTCAAACTGTGTACCAAAGTACTTTTCCTCCCTTGCTTTCTTGTCTGTTGTAAAAGCAGTTCTAGAAATCAAGCAACAATGCCATTCATTGCATTTAATACTGATGGTTACTTCCATCTTGGGGTAAGCATCCAGGCAAACAGAAAAAATTAAGCCTTCCAACAAGAAGAGGAATCAGCAGCACACTTGGTCAGCTACATAGATTATTTTCTGGTTTTAATACACAAACATTAAGCATCTGGCATTGGTAAGAAACCATACACATAAAGAGGCATATAGACCAACACAACAGAAACAGAAGTGTTTGGCCATCATTTGGAACTAGCTTATTAAATGCACCTACTGGATTTTATTGTAGTTTCTCTTACATCCTCCAGCAGGACTGCTCCACAGCAGTCTCTACCTGGATTTCTAGAACCTAGACACACTCCCCTTCGAGGTGTAATGTGCCAGACAAGAGTCTGATGTCTGGTAGATCTGTGCCTTCTCAGAAGGAAGGCACTGGCAGAGGGCAAGTTAATTGGATTCAAGGTCCTGCCCCCCTCAGTGCAAACCTCTGTGACAGAACTGGGTGGCAACACCTCTTGCAGAGTTACAGTCACCTTCTCTCAGTACATACAGCAGAAGCACTACCTGTAGTTACACAACGATAACTTAACTGAAGAGCTTCAGTTTTGCTCTAACTCACATTCTGCTACCATTTGCTATGATAGTTGTTCCTAGGTCTTGACTGCTGTGCAGGAAGGATTCCCTTCACACAGGGCAAAAAAAATCCAGGACATGCCATATGACTTAGACTCACAAAGAGCACTGAATGAAGCTAATAACTAGCACACCCAGCATGTGGTAGAGAGATACAAAATGGTTTATGCGTAGTTGAGAGCTTTTGAATAAGTATACAGACAAGGTGACCCTAGGATAGTAGGTGCACAAGGAAGATTGGCAGCTTGATACAAATGAGGAGCTGTGCTGTGTGGAGTGGCAGGGAGAATGTCAAAAGCTCACTAGTCCAGTGAGCTGCAGAATTTTGTGTATCCACAGGAATATCATTCTAAAAGCTTCTTCTGGAATACTTCCAAGTAAAACAAGACCTAGGAACTGGCTATCCTTCCTGTAGTAAGAACAATGAAGATTTTGAGTTAACATGGGAAAAAAATAAGACAAGAAACTAAAAGATCACTGCAACTAATCAGGGAAAGTATGTAACGTATATGGCCTACATAAAATACATGGAAAAGCGTAGCACCTTAGTAAGGAATGATTCTTGCAATTTAGTCACTTAATCTAGCTCCTAAATGATAAACATATTTAAAGTACTTCCTATGATTCATTCTTAAAGTGCATTCTAAAGTTTTTAGACATTTTAGAAACCTCATTCAGAAGTTTAGACATTAAGTAGCAAAATGTGGAAGTTTCCAGAGCTCCACAGTCTAAAGTGTCAGGTTTTTCCCTAACAAATAAAAGTATCTTGCAGGAATGGCCTCCAAGGTAAGTGAAGTGATGCTACTTTGTCTTTTTAGTCAAGTTTTGAGTTTCAAGTTTGAATGAAGTCAAGGAGTTTATTATTCTTATTATTTTTATCATCGTTGGATTTTTTAAAAAAATTAGCAGAATGGTAAAGACATGGTCAACTTTAAAGCAGTTTCCTTCCAAATCAAGATAATCCTAACACTTGAAAGGAAAAAATCTTTGCATAGGACACAAAAGACACTAGAAGGAGGAAGTCTGAATGTGTTCCAAGAAATCCTTTGGCTTCAATACATGGAAACACCAGCACCAGGGTTTAGGGATAAAAGGATAGATCTCTCTACTATAAAGGGAATTCCTTTTCATTTCTAGAAAAAAGGTCTTAGAAAACCAGGAAAAGTAGTTTTCCTTTGATTCTTCCAACATGGAAATAGAAAATCAGAAAGCATTTGGATTACTACCAAGTTCTTACCTAGACCACAGTAGCAGGACAGAAAATGTATGTGTCTGTGTTTTATCCTCCTTTTCATTGCTTAAAAGGGTTTTGATTAGTTATGATAAGGAATAAGTGCTAGCTCTCATTTCCTGGGAAAAGTATGCCCTTTGTCCCATGTGTGCAGAGACTAACAGCTGCAATCTACCTATTCCTTTCTGCAAGTGACATCATTCTAAAAGGGTTGGTTCTCCCAATACAGAAAGCCACAAGTGACTGATAGTTTGGGGCAATAGTCTACTTATCTCATAGCCAGATACACCTCTGATCAAAGCTTTATTTTTTATGAAAAAGAAAATAAAGGATTCTGAAAAATAGTAATTTTCCCTCTAATATCATTGTGTGTGCATTGGCATTTTTAAACCTTCTTTCCTGTGGTTTCATGATTACTATTTGCGTGCATCATCGTCTTGTATTTACTACTAAGTGAAAACAGTTTACTTCATAAACCACAAAAGCCCCTTGATATCCCTTTCAGTGTAGCATTAATAATGTAATCTGATGCCCTGAGCATTATCCTAAATAGTTTATCAACAACACATTAACCATTTAGTCTCAGTACTTTCTGCACAGTGTTGCTATCTTATATACCATCAGTTTCTGTCTTGACTGAGAAAGAGAAGCACCATCATCTTGCCACCAACTGGCGGTCATTAACTGTGGTCTCATCTTGGAGACACATGGATACAATTTTTGAGACATCATAGACAGTTATTCCCACACAGCATCTGAAAATGCAATTTTGTACACAGGTAAGGCTGTAATTCTTCAGTAGACTCACATTCGGAGTTCTTACTGCAACATCTTTTTTTCCAACCTTGCAAAATCCATTGTTCACAGAATCACAGAATTGTTTAGGTTGGAAGGGACCTCTGCAGGTTGTCTTGTCCACCCTCCCCTGCTCAAGCAGGGCCAATTGCCTCACTTGTATTCATCAAGAAGTGTATGAATAGCAAACAAGAAAACCCCGCCCTTTGCAACAACTCACCAGTTTTTGAACCAGTCTGACAAAGAAGGGAGATAGGCAGCTGGCAACACACATCCTGGCTTTCCTCAGAATTTTTCTGAAGAAATTCCTTCAGAATTTCCTTCAGAATTTTCTGAAGAGCCTTATGCTGGATGATACCAGAAGTTCTAATAAAACCTCCTGATAAATACCCACAATAGGAAACTAATATATAATTGTTCTTCTTAAAAAGCTAAAAAATAAAAACAGAACAAAAGAATTTGGTTTTCTGGAGCTGACTTTGACATCTGAACAAATAAGCAGTCCAAATGATGTTGTCTAGTGGGTAGAAAACTCCAGAAGTCTTTCTTCTTTCTGGACACTCTGACAGTCAATAAATAACATGAACCTACTGGAGGTTCTCCCTCAGCAGGAACATTAATAGAATCTGTGCTGTGCATATAAATATCCACTTTTAGTGAAATTTGTAAAAATGTAGTTAATTTGAATCCCTTAAACCGCTGTCAGATTGGTTTGGAACTGATCTGGAGAGGGTTGGGTTTGGTGGTACCGAGGGACAGCAGGTAGGAGGATTCTTTTTTTAGCTTGGTTGTTTATGGAAATTCAAATTAAAAAAAAAAATCCAAAAGATAACTCTAGGGGATACAAGATAACTGAAATCAAGAAAAGTTGTGCAAATACTGTTTATATTCAATCCAAGACACAGAAGTACACCCCATAGCTGTCCTTCATACAAAATGATGAGTAAAAAAAAATATTTTGGCCAAAGTAAGTGGAAAGTGAGCAGCATGTTCAGATTTTAATGGTAGTTGAGAGATAGAGAAGTAATTTTGCAAAACACGGACATCTAAAGCATGGGTCTGAGGTTGGGAGATTTTGTTGCTGTTGAGGTTTACTTTCAATGTTGTGACATCCAACACAGATACTTCTTCCAAAGAGACTGGGCACCTGACAACAGGTATACTGCATACAGCTTGTTTCTGAGGACTACAAAGCTGTCCTGGTTTTGGCTGGGATAGAGTTAGTTTTCTTCCTAGTAGCTGGTATAGTGCTGTGTTTTGGATTTAGGGTGAGAATAATGTTGATAACACACTGATGTTTTAGTTGTTGCTGAGCAGTGCTTAAACTAAGTCAAGGACTCCTCAGCTTCTCATACTGCCCTGCCAGCGAGGAGGCTGGAGGTGCACAAGAAGCTGGGAGGGAACACAGCCAGGACAGCTGACCCCAACTGGCCAAAGGGATATCCCATACCATATGATGTAATGCTGAACAAAAACTGGGGGGAGTTGGCTGGGAGGGGGCACAGCCGCTGCTCAGGAACTGGCTGTGCATCAGTCAGCGGGTGGTGATCAATTGCATTGTGCATCACTTGTTTTGTATATTCTTTTATCAATTTTATTTCCCCTTCCTTTTCTGTCCTATTAAATTGTCTTTATCTGAACCCACGAGTTTTACCTTTTTTCTGATTCTCTCCTCCATCCCACTGGTGGGGAGTGAGCAAATGGCTGTGTGTTTAGCTGCCGGCCGGGTTAAACCACAACAAAAGCAAAACCTCAAGATCCTGAAAAATTACAACTGTCAAACTAAGAACAACATTACCAAAGAATCATCAGAAAGCAGAGCTATTACCCTGTCTAATCTACATGCCACTGCTTCTAAAACCATCCAAAATTCAGTCTCTGCTGCAGTTTTAGAATCATAAAGTTTGATTCACCTTATCAACACAGTAAATATGCTTCTGGCTCCAGCATTTTCTCCCTATAGAAAGCTGAATTACTATCACTTATTTAATCTACCATACAGAGGATGTATGCATCACGGTATCATTTTCTCATTGGTCAACTAGATCTCCTTCTGAAATTGTTGCACCATTTGTCAGAGCAGAATTAAAAGACTGAAATACCTAAGTAACTTTCTACCTGGCTCCTTCTGTCTACTGCTGATTATGCAGTCAAACAACTGATTCAAGTTTGTAGAAATTGTATTTAGCTTTTCAGTCAATCTCTTTTCCATAAGAATCAAAGGTGCCCATTCACGCAGTTAATCATGATAACTCCTACAGCATGGACAGAACTTAGGAAAAAATGCTGGTTTATGATCTTTAATGCAAAAGAGGGGGAGGGTTATTTTCCATTTCTATTGTTTTTATTACTTCAACATTAACATTGGTGGTGCTATTAATATAGACATTAATTTCTTCTCAAGCCTTAAGCACTTTGATTAAATGTTATTGCTTCACTGGTGATTTCAATCAGTTCTGACTGAACTAAGACTATTATTCTGATGCAGTATCAAACACTATACTGACTATATAAATACGTATTTACACCAAATATATGCATTATATATAAATCCTCAGGTATTTTTTTAAATAAACTTCGCTCTTTCAGAAACAACTTGTTACCCCTACTTACATCAACCAGTCATGTAACCTAGTCCTAGAGAAACAAAGTGCAACATGTCATATGAATTTCTTCATGCTTTCTATATAAATACAAATTAATCTTCAAAACACATAATATTGTAGAAACTATTAAGGTAGAAAAAGACCAATTTTCTCTTTCCAGAAAAAAATCTCCTTTTCTGCTGCTTGATACTTAGACACTAGCTGTTTGCTTCACCTTTTAAACTAACCTTTCTGAAGGACTGCAAGATACTTCTTAATGAATAAAGCATTACTAAGCCAAGTCCAAAGCTTAGGAACTGAGACACAATAAAGTTTAAATAAAAAGTTGCCAGAAGACCACTGATTTTAAATATCTCAGCTTGCTATCAAATCAGAGATCTTCAGGCCTAGTTTAAAGGCATGTTCATCACAAACAATGCTATCTGAAGTTGTGGATGTTTAACACTCCTGAAAGCATTTTTTAAGTTTGTATTTAAGTATAATAGGCTTAAAAGCTTATATGAGAACTAAAAATAGAACTCTTGTGCATTCTTTTTTAATTATTTAACTGCCCAGGTGGGGGGACGCAGGGTTGTTAAGGGAAAATAGCAGCCATTTAAAGTTATAAACATGATGTCTTCTTGAGGCTGGGCAGCAACTCAGTTTGTTAAATAGATTCCCATGATACAGTCTTGTTGAAAGAACCAGGTATCAGAAATATCACAGATATCATGGATGGGCACATGAATTTTTATTTATGCATAAAAAGATCTCAGCTGCTGAGCATTAATACCACAGATGGGCATTTTCATGACATCACTCTTCTCACAAAGAAAGGTCAAGATGTTCAGTGTTTATGTAACTGCACAGAAAGAAACAGATGATTCGTTTTGCATGTTGCCAGAGAATCAAAAACATCTACAGTGAATAGTTATAATCACATAAATAGCTGTCCCCTATATCATGTTCTCATTTGTGTGATGCCATTAAAGATAATACTGATCAGCACCAGCAAGAATCTGATCTTAGAGGCAGAGTCAAACTCTACCACTTCATGTTTTAACACAAGTGAGTAACATATCTTCAAAACTGCATACAAAAGCTGTGTCTCTTTAAAATAGAAGTTATTATGTTTGAAATGGCTGACTTAAGTTCAAGGCAAACAGGCAGATAGACAACACATAACCAGAGCAGCTAGATTAATTTACATACTTCCCCCCTTATCAAGGCCACTCTCGATTATCTTTGAAAGGTTATGGCAACTGGGAGAGTTTCCTGAGGACTGGCAGAAAGCAACCGTCACTGCTATCTTCAGTAAAGGCAAGCAGCAGGATGTGAGGAGCTATAGGCTGGCCAGCTTCACCTCAGTGCCCAGAAAGGTGATGGAACAAGTAATCCTGGAAACAATTTCAAAATATGCTAAGGACAAGAAGGAAATTGAGACTAGTCAGCATGGATTTATGAAAGGTAAATCATGCTTGAGCAAACTAATGATAGTCTTCCACAATGTGATGAATAGTTTCGTGGATGAGGGGAGAGCAGTGGACATTTCTTACCTTGACTTTAGAAAGGCTTTTGACACTGTCTCCCATAACGTCTTCATAGACAAACTGATAAAATACAGACTAGACAAGTGGACAGTGACATGGACTGAAAACTGGCTGAACTGCCAGACTTACAGGGTTGCTATTGGCAACATGAAGTCCAGCAGGAGGCCAGTCACAAGTGGTGCATCCCACGGATCAGTACTGGGGCCAGTACTGTTTAACCTCTTTTCATTAATGTCTTAGACAATGGGACAGAGTGCATCCTCAGCAAATTTGCAGATGATACAAAACTGGGAAGAGTGCCTGATACACTAGAAGGTTGTGCTGCCTTCCCCCTGTGCAGAGGGTCCTTGACAGGCTGGACAAATAGGCCAACAGGAATCTCATGAAGTTCAACAAAGGAAAGTACAAAGTCCTGCACCTTTGAAGATATAACACCATGCACCAGTACAAGCTGGGGGCTGACTGGCTGGAGACCAGCTTTGCAGAAAAGACCTGTGAGTCCTGGTGGCCGATAAGCCTGCAAAGTGCCCCGTTGCAGCAAAGAAGCCCAATGGCATCCTGGGCTGCAGTAGGAAGCGCATTGCCAGAAGGTTGAGGGAGTTGATCCTTCCCCTCTACTCAGTGAGACTGCATCTGGAGTGCTGGGTCCAGTTCTGGGCTCCCCAGTACAAGAGAGAGAAGGGCATACTGGAGTCAGTCCCGCAAAGGGCCATGAAGATGGTTAAGGGACTTGGAGGATCTGACGTACAAGGAGAGACCTGAGACTGCTTAGCCTGGAGAGCAGAATGCTCAGGGGGGATCTTATTGACGTGTATAAATACCTGATGGGAGAAAGGAAAGAAGAGCTACGCTGTTCTCCGTGGGGCCCAGTAACAGGACAAGAGGCAATGGGCACAAATTGAAATCCAGGAAATTACACTTAAACATAGCAGAACCTTTTTTACTGCAAGGGTGGTTGATGACTGGAATGGGTTACCTAGAGAGGTTGTGGACTTTCCCTCCTTGGGGATAATCAAAACCCAACTGGAGAAGGTCCTGAGCAACCTACTCTCATTGGAGCAGGGGTGTTGGACTAGATGTGTTTCTTCCGTCCCCAATAATGCTTCTTTACAAGGATGAAGGTGGCAGAAAAATAATATTTTATTATCTCTAGGTACAGGTACTTACCATTTCTTGTCATAGTAGAGCAAGCACTAAAATTGTGTGCATATCTGTCAGGTCTGCATCCTTTATGTATCTCACATGGTAAGGTCTGCTTTGGACATTTCTTTAGTAACAGAGAGCTGCACAGATCATTACTTGGCTCAGAAAGTTAAAATCATGAGTAGAAAACAGGAGAACTCAGAAAAAAGGAAAAATATGAAGACCAATGACAAAATTTCTCTCCCAAATAGCACCAATGCATGGCCATGGCTCCCACTCAGCTCAGATAAAAGGTCGCAGAGGGAAAGATGTCTCTAAATTTTACCAGAAAGGATAGCCCTCAACCAGAACACCTGATCCCTAAAAACAAGGATCTAACTGTGCCTCTTTTTCGGGAAAACAATCTGTTCCAGGTCTGCAAAGGCACAAAAGTGAAGCTCTGGAGCAGTGCTTCATATCCTGGGGATGTCTCTAACCATTTTATTCTTCTTCACATAGCGGCTGCTTTCCAGAAACCATTAAAACCTCATATGTCATTTCACCTTCTCTCCAAAACATACCACTTGAAGGAAACAAATTCCTCATTATTTCTCTCCCAACATTACAGAAGCATGGACAAAAATAAAACAGATTCCCGTGTGCAATGGCAGTCTAGCCGTTTCCTTCGTGAATTTCTCCATACCCCATCTGTGGCAGGGGACAGAAGGGATATTACATCCCCCCTTCTCAAAAGTTATGGCATAATGTAAAACAAATGGAAGGAAATAACAAGACAAAACAACCTTCACCCTCAATATTATTTGTGGCTGCTTCTGGTACCATTCATTGACTGCAGCCAAATGAGTTCACCATTCATCATGTTATGCAGCCACTTGAATCTAAGGAAAAGAATTTACTGCCAGGACAGTTTCTCTGAAAGTCTCTGACACTTTTCTCAACTCCAGTCATCACAGCCTGGATCTATTAACTTGCAAGAGATTCTTTAAAACTGAGCTTTTCTCCTGGAGCTTAAGAAGGGGGAGGCTGTGTAGGATAAGAACAATAGGACTCTCATTTATGTGATTTAATTAAACTCAGTGGATGCTCCTTATTAGAAGATGTGTGGGCAGTGTTTTTTTCCTTATTTAAAATGTTATTAGAGGGAATCCAATAAGTGTTTCATTATTGTTAAGTGCAATCAGAGAAATTGTTTTATACCAATTAAATGCTGCTAAATAAATAGTTAAAAGCAGTGGTGGCTATAATGCTTTGCAGCTGGTGGATATCGCCTCAAAAACTTTACAGTAGACGTGTGTTCCTGCCTGCACACATACAAAACAATGGAAATTTGAGGAAAACACCTTAAAATCCAGAATGGTATAGGTTATTCATTATCAAGATAATACTAACAAGGCAAGAATACTAGCTGTTTATGTAGTAGAAAACGGGATAAATGGCCATTACCTTGCATCTTTCTCCTGTGTGTCCCCTTTCACACTTAGCCTAAGTTGCTGCATGATAACTTGCATATAGTCCGTGAAA
Source organism: Ciconia boyciana (assembly GCF_034638445.1). NCBI lineage: Eukaryota > Metazoa > Chordata > Aves > Ciconiiformes > Ciconiidae > Ciconia > Ciconia boyciana. Next base: position 58,045,476 of record NC_132935.1, read on the forward strand.
GCCCCACTGAGGTCTTCCGTGCCAATATACAAATGCATGAGGACTCTGTAATGCAAGAACATCTTTGTTCAACATCATTTTAAAATGGAAGGCTGAAACACAGGACTACACAATAAATTATCACCACTTGTCTCATGAACAAAATCCAGGACAGCTGGGACTATGTAACCTTCTCCCACGCATCACTTCTCACACTTATCCCTGTGCAGCTCCACAGCTTTGGGAACAGCTGCGAAAATACCCACTGAGGGCTACTGCACAGGTACAGCATATTGCCTTTTCCTGTGCTTCCTGCATGTTGTGGTGCTGGGCTTTGTGTAGCACAAGAGGGAATTAGTCTCAATAACATTTTATCATGGGTTATAAACCCCTGGTGTGAATGGATCCCACTATACCCAGGGCAAGGGCTGCCCCTGGTTAGAAGGACCTTAATTGCAGAGGTGAACACTTCGGATGACAAAACCTAGAGTATCACCACATTTGCTATATAAAGGGAAAGTTAAAACTTCTAAGTACATAGCAAAGGGAAGAGATAGAAAGATCTTCTTAAAGTACCCAATAGCTAGGTAAACATTTGTGATGAGTTGTATGTGCTGTAGTGAAACCAGCACATTTAGGCCACTTCCATTCCTAATTAAGCATCAATGTGCTGATACAGACATTTTAGAAAGAACTCAACTTGGAGTTGAGTCTTGTTGCCATCTTAATGTCCACAGAAAGCCTTTAAGACAGACAGCAGTCAGAGCATAAACAGGATGTGGACTTTGCTCTTGACACATGCCCATCCCATTCCACCACCAGAACATCTGTGAGGCATGAATGTTACATTGTTCTACACCTACAATGAGAGGTGAGGGAAATATGAGAATAGACTCCCCGTTTCAGCTCTGCCTTTTTTCCCTTTCCAAAATCCCTTTTGTTTTATTACCCCTGTATGCTTTGGCTGGCAACCCCAAAGCACATTTTTTTCCCACTAATACTTGTGAGTTTTTTCTTCTTGTTTCCCTCACAGTTTGGTGTGGTTTCTTGCATAAGCATGGCATGCCAAGCACTGAGTTATATTTAACACTCCTCTCATTTCATTGTTTGTATGTCGAGTCTAACAATGCAAAACCACATTAAACATAGACATATTTGCTATTTAAAGGCATTTTCAGTCAAGACTCACAAGATGGAGTCATGTGACTGTCTCCTCAATAATATATGAGAATGTGTAACCCTTGCCAGGCAGAATGATACTTTGATAGTCCTCAACTTATCTGAGTTACTGAAAATAAGGGATCTCACCTTATTCAAAATGCTCTCAGATCCCCTTTTCTTCATCTACAAATAAAGCAGGGCCCTTTCTGCCACCCTGTGCTTTCATGAACTAAACTTCATTGTCTGAAAAAGAGCAGTCTTAAAGATTACTCTCAGCTGATATAACCTCATGTTCCACATTCACTTACAAGTAAAGTTACTCCTCCATGGTTATCCTTCCATGTACACAGTGAGAACTCCCAGTCTGACCCATATTTCTCCCTGCTTGTTTTTAGCCAACAAGTTAAGTGGTAACCATTAGTGCCTCCATCAGAACTGAGGCATAGGGCAGCAGGAGGGAGAGATACATCTGAGATGTCTGTGCGCTCTCTCTCAACCCATTACGTACTCTTGGCAGGTACAGGCAATATCAGATTCCCAGTGTGACAAGCCCATTGCCATGATGTTCCAAGCAATATATTTGGCCATGATTTTCCTGGTCTGTTGAAAAAAGTCTTGGTTCCTTGAAACATGGAGCAAGACATTGAACAAAGAGCTTCCCCTGCAGTGGTTTTCCACAGAAATTTTAAGACTGAGATAAAGGTAAGAATCTGCTCAGAGCCTCCTGAAGCACCAGGAAAGGAAATACAGGGAAAACCAAAAGGGGAGCAAGAGAGACAAATCCCCCTGCACAGTTATCAGAAGACAGAAGTATGGGGTACTCAGAAATTGTGGAGATGACATTCCAGCCCAGAGACAGGAAAGTCACCTGAGGGTCTAGGCCTGTGAAAGACTGGGCATCAGTGCTCTCACCTGCCAGTTTCAGCACACAAGCTGGCACTGATAATTTACTGATGTCGGAGCTGTCACAGAGAAGCGATGTGCTCAGCATTGACCAACTGAGCAACCAAAAAACAGAATTCATAACGTAACATCTCTTCCTTTTATTCTCAGTCTAGGTCTTCGCATTGATCCTGACTGAGAAACTGTTGCACGTTTAAGAGTTAGCAATCCACAGAGCAGTTAACCTGAGGGGGTGTAGGGCTGTGCTGTGCTGCACGTACAGCGTGGCTGTCAAGCCTGTGCTGTGCTGCACAAATTCCTTGGCTGCAGCATAAACTGACCCAGATAATTTTAAGAGTAGCCTGCAGGTAACTCCCACTCGATACCAGCGATTACACTACCTGGGTGGCCTTGCCTTATCTGAAAGTGCGGCAAGAAGTTCTCGTGATAACATCCTTTAGGAATAGAGTTGTTTCCTTGTAAGGAAATTACATATTAGCTCGAAGGACCAAAAGGGAGAGGTTCTCTCCACAGACAGGGTCGGATCTGCTCTGTGCAGCGCACCAGGGGAAAATCCATCTGGGCTCCATCTGATGCTGCACAAACACGGAGTGCCCAATATCTGAAGGGATGTAAGATTTACTCGCTATCTATATTCATTTTCTTATTCTATTTCATTAAAGCACTTATTAAGACATTTGTTGTTGAGTCTTTCCTATTGAGATCCAGAAAGAAACCTGCACTGTCTCTCTCCTCTCTCTCACCCTCAACCCCCCTAAACGCCCCAACCCCATGCAGAACAGACTTGGAGGCCTTTAGGCCCAACGAACAGGTGAATACTGGAACTTCCAGCTACAAAGGGGTGATATTCACTACCCCTGGAATATGCTCCTTAATCGCCAGTTTGCAATTCCCACAAGACCTACACGCCAATTCCTGGGTTTTGACATAACAGCTAAGACTGGAAAAAACCTGGAGCCAGAATAGAGCACAAATGCACGGGGTTAGATGAGAACCAATTATGCTGCAGTACTGAAGAATTCCTATCACTACACAGAACTTCCTTCCTGGACAGATTTAGTTTCCAGGAGGACAGAGAATGAATACCTGCCCTAAAGTTAATCAATACAGTTTAAGAAGTTAAGAATCTGACTGCACTCCCTAATGTATGACAAGCTCTGTTCATAATGCTGTCGAGCCCCTGTGTATTTTTAGTTGGGCTTCATTTGAACAGTGATACTAGAAAGATCAGTGTTTTAAGTACAATGGATTATGTTATGAAGTTAGGAATAATATAAAACCTACATTACAGTAAGTTGCTCATAGTGCATCAGCTTATTCTCAGTAGGACTATAGAACTGCTCAACTGGATCAGATCAATAGCCTGCTCCAGTACTGCCCTCCAGCTACGACCAGTACCAGACATTTGAGAGAAAGGAGTAATAAACTCCACAGGACACAATATTGGATGACTGCCCCCAAAAATAAGTTTCTTCCTAGCTCTATACCATTATTTACAGCCTGGCTTATATTCTTGACCCATTACTATTGTTATATATACCATTAGTCTATAGTGGCTGAAGGTGCAACACAAAGCATGCCCATTACAGCTTACTCAGTGGTACAGTTCCTTGGGTTAAGAGCAGGACAACAGAGGATTGACATCAACGAGTGCTGCTGTCAGCTTCAGCCCAGCTCTTCTGCCAGGCAGCGCCATGAGCACAAAATTTAGCACTTCCCATTTTACAGTGAGAATTGTTCACCAGAGGCCAAACCACACAGTCTAAAACACTACCATGCTAAGCGTTGTTTCTCAGTGTGACATCTGAACCTCTCTTCCAAGATATTTCTTCTTTCAGTGTTCTATGACCAAGGATTTCTCCACAGGAGCCCTCTCCATGCCGTCAGAAAAATATGAAAATTCAACTTGAACTTTTTGTGGACATGACTTTATTTTCCTTTCATATTTCTGGGGTTTTTTCTTGTAAGAGAGTAAAAAGAAGTCCTGGCTTTAATCCTATTAGACCTAGGTTGCTGACCTACACATGCTTTTTCTAGTCACACTTCTAGCTCAGCTGAGCTTTTCCAGCAGGTGTGTCTGTTAAATTAGTTGCCTTCCTCTAAATACAGCTATGTTGGCTGAGTTCACCAGCTGTCACTAATCATTCCTTTTCTGGGGTGGATTCACAGATTCCTGTTAAGCTGTTGCTCTCAACACAGTTCTGTGACAGCATTAGCCAATGTATAATAGCTACCAGTTTCCAGTTATATGCACAAAATATCTGCATATTGCAAATGGTAATAAGTGGAACAGGTTCAGTAGGACAGAAAAAAAGGAAAGGAAATAGGATAGAAAATGACTGAGTTTTTCTTTCATAATTTTAAACAAAGGCATAGCCAAGGCAGAGTAATTATTGTCTGTTTATCTCACAATCCGTGCTACAAAAATGTGTGCATTGATAAAACATTTATTCTAATCCTGTTCAGAATCACACCACACTATGAACAATTAAGATTTGGATAAAATGTGATCCAGGTAGCCTACATTCAAAATACCAAATCGAACACCAATAACATTGCAAAAGCAAAATTACTCCATTGTATGAACACAACCATTTACATATTTTCAAGTGAAAGATATACTGTGACTGGAGTAAGGACAGTATTCAGACTGGAAAGCAATATAACTGTATTCTGTTTCTAGATCTGCTGCTGATTTCTAGCATGTCTTTGGGTAAGTAAGTCATTTAAAGAACAGAGCTTTTTAGCTGAAATAACAACCCCTCTCCTCCTTCTTCCTACCCTGCCTCCCACTTATCTGGAGCTATGTTCATGTTTGGAGTACTCTGAATCTTCCGCTGCCTGGCATCCCTAAAACTCAAAAGATCTGAAAACTGATAACCCATTTTGATGAAAAAGTAAGAATCAGAATTATACCTCATTTCCTTAATACAGATTTAAAACAACTGTCAAGCTTCTCACTTTCAAGAAGTCATGACATGCCATTATGTGCCCAATAGGGCAGAACGAACAGTGAGAATAACAGGTTTTGATAAGCTGTGTCGCAAGGAGAAATGCACACTAGTTAACACTGCAAACACAGTCTTAAGAAATAGTCTTTAAAAATAGTCTTTAGGTATTAAAATACTTTAAAGTTCTGGAGCTATAAAGCTATATGAAGTTCTGCTGTAATGCACACTGTCCAGTCTTATTTTCTTTGTATTGAAACACAGGGAAAGCTCCTTTATTTATACAGTCTTCCTCCAGCCAGCCCCTTTGAATGACCTTTACTCTCCACCTGATGGAAAGAGGACAGAAAGGACACTCACAACCTAGAATATATTTTATCAATAGGTAAATTTCTGTATCTACAGGCACTTCACTGCCACTGCCATCAGCTTCCCTTCAGCTCTGCATGCAGTACAGTTTTGAGTCCCACAGGCAATTTTTGCATCTTTAACTCAGATATATGTTCACCAGGTTATGTCAGACTATCAAGGTGACAGTGAAAGTTCCCTCTCCCATTTCACATACCATGTACGTATACACAACATTAACCATAAGGTAACTTTCCGTGCCTAACATACTTATGGTTGAGTTTGTTAGGCTATTCTCCTGTTCACTTCTTCTCCTATTCTCCTCATTACTCAAGTTCATCAGAGTCTTCCAGTCATGTTAATTTCAGACACTTAAAAAGCCATGAACAACATTGTGGTAAAAAGCTCATTATTAAAAAGCTCATTTATTAAAGCTCTGAGACAGTCACACAAGGAAATCAGCCAGCTTTTGAGGCAAACCAATAGCATGTTTTGGATAAAAGAGGCCATACTGTTCCATCTTTTGGTAGAAGCTTTGTATATTATTTATTAACGATAAAGTGCTAGCTATTTTTAGAAAACACAGCTTGTTGATAAAAGGAGTCTTTTGTATCCACCTATGGTATGAATTTAAAATTATACTTTGAGAGAATCAAGTTTGTCATATTACTGATATTCAAACAATGAAGTTTGAAGTATTTTTCTAATAGGACTTTTAGAGAATTGTTATGTATTCTAAAATTTTCAACACTTGGATCAGAATATCTGCTTTCCTAGTGCATGCATAGATACAAAATATACTTGTTTTTATTGCTGCAGATGAATAAAATAGTTTACAGGAACAATGCAAAGCAAATGAGAACTTTTTTTTAAACCTCCTATTTTCTTTATGCATCTAAGAAATGCACTTGAGGAATATTGCTTATTCTCTAATAAAAACTGCTTTTAGCATTAAAAAATAAAAAGAATGAAAAAAATTGCCATAGAGTAAGTAATTTGTTCAAATAAAAGCTAGATTATAAAGGCCTAACCAACCAGGAGAGTAATCATTTGCAATGTCTGCATTCTCCTCAAAGTTGAAGTGCTTTGTCTGGCAGCTATACCTGAATATCTGTGGCTCTTGCTGTTTCAAACAACTGTTAACAAAAAAATGCATTTACCAGGTCAGTTTAGTCATTAAAAAAAATCCACTCTAATGAATTATATTTTTCATTACAAGCAAAAAATCAAGGTACGTTACAAATTATTCATATCAAAACACTGTAAACTTCAGCTAATTCATCATCAAAGTAAATCTTATTATTTGCCCTGTTTGTCAGTGTAAGTTCAGTAACAGAAGCCAAATTCAAATTTTTAAATTCCTATTCTTAAGACTTCCAGAGAGCATGTTATCATTAAATATTGTGGAGAACTAAGAAGCTACTCAGAGTGCAGGAGGACCAGCTACTCACTGCTTATATGCAAAGGGCACTGTCTTGACAGTCACAAATAGCTTCCCACCCAAAAAACAACTGTCAAAACAAATGAAAATTCAACAGGTGACTTTTTCAATATCTTTTGTCTTTCATCATGTATTATTATTGAATGTGAAGTGTCATCAAATGCCAGAGTTAGCTTTATGATACATGATAATCTTGTATTAAGCTACTTCTGGTATCTAGGAAATAACATATTAGAGATACATTGGTGGATGGTGCTACCTACAGACAAAGCAGTTGAAATTTATCAGCACACCATTTAGTCTATTACAAAAATAAGACCTAGTTAAAATGGTTTGATGGCTTTCAGGTACTCTAAAATCTGTGGTGTTCATTTGCCATACAACATTTTTAGATCTAAATTGCTGCATGCAGCGTATAAGAAGCAGCATAGAGTTATACCATTGTAAAAAGAGCTTGGGGGGAGGTTGTACACACTGGTGTCAAGCTGTCTGATGGACTGGGATGCTTTCCACCATCCCCTGAGAAGTTGCTAAGTGCTTGCTTCCATACACCTAGCTAACCTATACGCCTTCATCCAGTGCCAATGCATTTTGCACCCCTGGGGACTCACAGCGTTATACATTCCTTTGTTTCCTCAGGTGGAGAGACTGAAAAAGCACAAAAAAAAGAGTGGTTAGACCTTTCAACCCTTCCAGCCTGCACAAGAACCAAGTACCTAAGACCTACTTTTGCTCTTACTGAGCACCATAAAGGAGAATAGGATCTCAACAATTATACTACATTTCTCTGCCTGTCGTGCTGAAACTCATTTTCTCTGTCACCTTGAGCGTCAAGGAGTGATAAACACACACAGGTTTTGTGTGTCATGCAAATGCAGACTAGAAAGGATACAAGATGTCTTCATTTGGAGTGGCTTTACAACTAGCATTGGTCGCACTCAAAGAGTTGCGGTCAATGGCTCGATGTCCAGGTGGAGACCAGTGACGAGTGGTGTCCCCCAGGGGTCTGTACGGGGACCAGTATTATTTAACATCTTTGTCAGGGACATGGACTGTGGGATTGAGTGCACCCCCAGCAAGTCTGCGGATGATGCCAAGCTGAGTGGTGTGGTTGATACTCTAGAGGCAAGCGATGCCATCCAGAGGGGCCTTGGTAGGCTTGAGGAATGGGCCTACGTGAAACTCATGAAGTTCAACAAGGCCAAGTGCAAGGTCCTGCACCTGGGTTGGGGCAATCCCAAACATGGATACAGGCTGAGCAATAAGTGGGTGGAGAGCAGCCCTGTGGAGAAGGACTTGGGGGTACTGGTGGATGAAAAGCTGGACATGAGCTGGCAATGTGCACTCACAGCCCAGAAAGCCAATCGCATCCTGGGCTGCATCAAAAGAAGCGTGGCCAGCAGGTCAAGGGAGGTGATTCTGTCCCTCTACTCAGCTTTCATGAGACCTCACCTGGAGTACTGTGTTCAGCTCTGGGGTCGTCAGCCTAAGAAAGACATGGACCTGCTCAAGCGGGTCCAGAGGAGGGCCACGAAGATGATCGGGGGCTGAAGCACCTCCCCTATGAGGACAGGCTGAGAGAGTTGAGGTTGTTCAGCCTCAAGAAGCGAAGGCTCCAGGGAGACCTGATAGTGGCCTTAAAGGGGGCCTACAGGAAAGATGGGGAGGGATTCTTTATCAGGAAGTATAGTGATAGGTTGAGGGGTAATGACTTTAAACTGAAAGAGAGTAGATTTAGATTAGATATTAGGAAGAAATTCTTTACTGTGAGAGTGCTGAGACACTGGAACAGGTTGCCCAGAGCAGTTGTGGATGCCCCCTCCCTGGAAGTGTTCAAGGCCAGGTCGGATGGGGCTTTGAGCAACCTGATCAGGTGGAAGGTATCCCTGCCCACAGGCAGGGGGGTTGGACAAGATGATCTTTATGGTTCCTTCCAACCCAAACCATTCTATGATAGCATATGAGCTGACAAGACTGATCTTTCTGCAACATTTCCTATACTTCCAGCCAAGAAATCTGCCCTAAAGCCTCCAAGATTTTTTTTTTCCTGAGCATCACACAATGGGCCAGATATTCGTAAATGAAAATGTATTATGTCACTGACTTACATCAGCCATAGATCTTGTCCACTGAGCATGAGAAAAGCTGTGGCTAATCTGCTCCTTCGCAAACTGTGGGCCACAGAAGAACATAACCAAAGAAGCAAAAAAAATATTGTCTGTAAAGCCAGGAAATGCCAATTGGTAATGGGAAGGAGAGAGACTATTTGTTCATTCTGGTGTATGTATAAGGCAAAATGCTGCTCTAAACCCAAGTATGTTGGCTCAGTTGCCATCACTTATAACTGGAACATAAATGTGACCAGTACAAAGATGGTTAATAGACTTCTTTCTTGCTATTGAAACCACCAGACTACATTTTTAGTATATAGCTGAAATTAACAGAAACAGGGCAGAATAAAATAATCTGAGGTGGCAGCTTTCCTGCCAACTACCTGTTTGCCAGAACTTCCTGAGGTACCAAGCCCAAGAGAGATGCAAGTAAACAAAAAAGCAAACTTTGTTTCTAAATCAACATATACAGAACCATTTGTACTGCTACAGATATTGCTGATGGGGAAAGAGGAAAAAAAATAATAATAAAAAAAAAGATTGTTCTCTAATAATTAATTCCAGACCTAGTCAACAATGGTTTCTAGATATTTTAATATAATCATATTTTCACTTGGTTTATATTAGACATTCTGCTCAAAATCTATTCTTAGACATCCTCAAATACCATGATAATATGGCATCATAACTACAGGAAAAAATATATTGGCAGATGTGATTTTAATTACTGAGTAGCTTCAGAACTCCACTAGCACAGACTATTGCTCACAGGCAGCAGAACAACACAGGGACTTCTCAAGAAAGTCTCTACCTCAGCATGACAGCAATGAGTGCATGAATATTAGAAAGGTCTTTTACACTTTTGCTACAGTCGTTTATAAGCTGGTCTGTAAGAGTCTGGCCAGCCTAAAAATTAGGGATCATCATCTCAGCAACTTGCAAACTATTTCTCTAAAAGAGAAGTCTGAGAAGCTAAAGTGCTTTGCTCTGACAAGTACAGCAAGGAAGAGTTCTTATTCCAGTCACATAAAGAAGTTTGGACCAGAAAAAAATGAGGCTGGATAAGTCACAGACACTCCCAAACGGATGGAGGAATTTCCTTCTCTATGGACTGTGGAATACCAGTTTAGTCATCCAGTAATTGCAATAAATATGGATTTGGAACATCTGACTTTTTTTTTTTTTTTTTCAATTAGTCATGATCCACTAAACACGTTGCTCACTGGTTCTGTATGCTCTGCTGCAGAATCTCCTCCCTATTAACTCAGACCTAATGGCACATAAGGTACCTGAGTGCTTCCAATAAGTCCCAGAGAGCTAATACTAGCGTTATGGGAGGACAGCCTGTCCAAGAGAAAACATTATGTTCTTTAAAGCCAAAAACTCCACCTTACTTCTTTCTGTGAATGGTCTCTCTCCTTACTTCAGGAGTTTCAGTTCTTTGGAGCATTTTATCTCCGCTCTTTTTTCTGTCACACAGATGTACACATATGTCCTGTTTCTTTTAATGTGGGAAAGGAACAGCTCCTGAGCAAAAGAGTCAAGCTACCAAGCTCATATACACATTTTAAAATAATATTAATGCAAACTTGATACCAAAATATTTTTCTCCCACTTCTTTCCCTTCCCTCAGATTGAACAGGCTACCTCTGAGCAAAACATTTATGTCACTACCTAGAAACATCAGTTCTGGGCTGAAGTTTGTCAGATCCTTGCAATTCAGTTATAAACAAATTCTGAATCCTTATACCAAAGTATATGTTTATCTGTCCACTGTGGACTACAGTTACTGTATCTGTATTACTTGGGCCTTTCATCCGCTAGGCCTGAGCAGAGTACCCCTGCTACCGTTGGTCAGCATCCTGCATTTCCATTTTCCTGTAACATTTTCTCCAGAGCAGCCTTCAGATGGATTCCTTCTGCTAACATCACACCTACATCTGTGATTTTCTAGTGAAGCTGAAATCATGTGAACTTGTGCAAGAATTAGGTGCTCTTCAGGTTATTATCTGACCTCGATATCTGACTGACTCATCTCAAAGAAAGCGAGTCAGTCTAGGTATGGCTAGGCTTCACCGCTTCATAACTACAATACATAGCATCAGTAGTAGCTGTATCCTCTGACTATCTGGGCCTGTGAGAGCTGAATGCCTGCAGCCTTGCATAAAGTGGCAGTGCTAACAAGCCTCCTGAATCTGCAACGAGGTGTCTGAGGCTGCTTTGGATGGGTGATACTAAAGGCAACTGGCATGCCTTTTGGGGAGCCTTTTGGGCAGTCTGAATCAAGAGTAACTTAAAAATGATGTGTGGAATAGCAGAGTCTCTGAGAAAGGTAGCTCTCCTCTCTTTCAGGAGAAAGGTTTGCTCTAGTGTAGCAGAGGCTGTGGAGCAATAGCCTGGGGCTGCCTAGGAGCATGTGAAAGAAGCTGGCACATACAATGTGCTTTCCCAATGTTGTGAGAAAACAGCAATGGAGTGGAAAGCTGGGAAACATTGCTGGATTGTCTCGGAAATATCAGTTTTCTGCCCTCTCATGGAAGGCAGGCCTACCTGGGCACGGACAGGCTTTTTTCGGTCACCTTCCTGCATATGGGCTGTTACATTGTCCAAGAAAGGAAAGGAAGCAGTCTTGGAAAAAAAGTATACTTCTGTTGTATCTACTACACAAGACAGTGACACTCTGTTCTAATGCACGTGCGTCTGTTTTCAGGCGGAACACAGCACTGGGTTTTGTATAGGAAATGTTAATCTATTTAAAGGACAATGTTGATTTATTTGTCTTTCATTGTGGATCCACAGCCACAATTAGGAAATGTTGTGATTCAGGCTGTTTGTCTCCTAGTAAATCAATGTGTAGATTGCAAATGCAAATGCAAAGGTCTTTGCTTTGCATTCCCTCTTCATGTGCCTTATTAAATTAAATGCTTTTGAAGAGTTTTAACGAGAACTACTTCTTCTTGTTAAGTAGTTCTCGACAGAACTACTGTCACCAGCTATTTCCTCTGCAGTGACAGCAGACCCACATCTGCACTCTGTCCCTTTGGGGATATTCATCCTGTCTCCATATTTCTGTCTGGGAGGAAAGAGGGACACTCATCCTTTGCCTTCCTGGCTGACCTCAGAACAAAGAGTTCTGAGCTGGAGGAAATGCAGATAAAACTCATCCACAGCATCTAATACTCACTCCTAATGAGAACTAATCCCGCCACTGCACTGTTCTTTCAAAATAACAGTAAACAGATAAATGCTTATGCTTGGAAATACAGTTGTAAGGTGAGTAAGGAAGGCACAGAGGCAGATGTAATATCTGCAACTCAGTTCTAATCATGTAAGATTAAAATTCATATCACAGTGAATCGACAAAATTTGTTTATTTAAATTTAGATCCCAAGTTGATCCTTCCCATTGCAGTATTTTCCCTCACATACACAGCAGTGGCTAAACCTATGAATAAGAGCCATTAGTCTCTGGGATCTTGTAAAGACGGTGCTATTCACTGTGGGCTGGAACAATTGTTTGGAGAGGTATATAGCTAAGTTACCTGGATTTTGATTGTTTAAAATCTGAACTTGAAATCAGAGGACAAATTCTGAAGTAATTCTCGTGCGATTAAAAAAAAAGACAGAAAAAGAGAAAGTTCACGACAGTGATACACAGCCAACTAAAATTTTGCACTCTAGTGCATTTGAGTGTGCAATACAAGATTTATTCTCCTGTGTATATAAATCTGTTTCACACATTCAAATAAATGCAGCTGTGTTTATTCCAGAGAGTAGAGTTCCAGATGTATACATGCAGAACTCCAGATATACATATGAGCACCTTATTACATTACAATTTTCCATTACATTTTTATAACACTTAGAATTCTATGCCACAGAGCCCTCTGGAATATGCCCCAGTACATTCAGCACTTGCCCAAACAATACAGTCTGAAATCCTAAGGGCCACCCAAGTTTGAACTGCTGTGATACCACCTCCATGTTTTGCCTGGAATGAGAGGAGGCTTTCAGACTGCAAGAATTTAAGCTACAGGTTCAGCACTTGAATAATACCAGTCTTTCAGCAGTATGATATAACTGTGAAGTTTTAGACCTTACAATAACTTCAAACTATACTAAAAAATAGCCACTCCAGAAGAAATTCATATTTTTGCAAACAGGCAATGTCTGCTTGCAGGCATAATAATGAAGGTATGCCAGAAAACCTGCCAGTGATACATACAGAAAGGAACTGGACTGAAAATTTCTGCTGATTTAAAAAAAAAAAAAATTCATTTCTTCTGGAATTCCAATCACAGCAGGATAGATTTCACAGCCACCCAGCATTAAGTAGCAGCTCTCATTAATAAAAATGCAAAAGGCATTAAAAGCATAAAACAATAAACTTGAAAACATAAACCACACCATTCACTTCATAGCCTGCTTTTCAGACACCATTAGCCCTACTGTACACTTTGAGACGTGGGCTATAGCATTAATAGCCACAATACAAACTGCAAATACAAAACTGCTTAATAAAACTAAAAAAAAAAGGGTATGCTGTTTTCTATAAAGTGCAGACAAGAACCCTACACAATTTAGATTACAGTTCTAGAGATTATTTCACATATTTATTTGTTTAGCAGATTTTCCCAATATGAAACATGTAAATAGTGTCATGGAGCACATCCTGAAAATCAAAGGCAAAAAAGGAGTGTAAAATAAACAGAATACAGGGAAGATTTCCTGTGCACCATTGTGCAAAATAGCTTATTTGTATCAGGAAAAGTTTATTTTCTCCTGAACAGTACAGAACTGCAGTGGAAAAAAATAGTGGAAATAATGTTACCAAAGACAAAAATTTAAGATCCATTTAGACATTTGTTTTTTTAGTCCATCACCTTATTGTGAAGATGTCAAACAACTAGAAAGATAGTACAGACGTTTACTTTTCTGAAACCATTGGTGAAACCTTTATGCAGATCACACTGGCACCCTGTAAATAAGTATTTTTCCAAGAATAAAAATATATGTTCTTTTCACAATTCTTTTCTGATTCAGTTCATGATTTAGAAAGCCTGTTCTCTGTAAAGGATCACATGCTGTATTGTAGTTGATTTTTAAACTATGTCAATTTGTGAAGTCAAAAGACACTTATCTTTATTGACAAATAAGTCAGAGACAAGTTGGAAATCTTTAAAACATCGTTATTAAGTGATCTGATCACAAAAGGAAGGATTTTACTTTCTATAAAATGTCTCCATAATATTTTAACACTTTCATAGCACAGACAATCTAGAAGAACAGTATCAAGAACCTTCCACGACATTTCACTTCTGGCCTGAGAACTTCTATATAAGGAATGTACACAAAGGGTACTTTTTAGGAGGTTACTGGCACCTGAAAGTGGCCCCTGAGGTACAGATGTAGCACTGCTACCATGAGAGCTTATAGTTAACAGTTTAAAAATGAGGTGTGGAGGGAGAGAGTCCAGCATTGAACCTTTTCCGGTGCATACACTGAGGCACTGTACTGCATATGTATCCAGCAGAACCCTCATTCAGCTTGTAAAGTCTGATCCCATACCAGGCATACTTCATGGAAACAGTTTAAAAATAAGTTTTCCCAGTGAATAGCAGGTGGGACTACCCTACAAAATCTTTTTTGGCTTGGGACACAGACCTGCTGAAATACTTCACCCAAAAGAACGATAAAAGATGTATTGCTTGAAACTTTGGTCATAGTCTGGATGGTGTCTGGGCAGAGCCTGATAACTCTTACGTTTTACGAAGGAATCTGCCTCACTCTGTGTGTTTACTTTGCATATGTGACGACCGGCTGACACAGCCATTTTCTATTCTAGGTGGTCTCACAAGTTCAAGTATTTTTTCATCCAGAGACAGACAGAAGGGAATCCACTGTATATGTTGAGTTGTAATGATGTGATTTGTGAGTACCTAATAAATGAAAATACTTACGTTTGTCGCAACTGAAACTCTAGATCCTTAATTAGCAGATGACTGGATTGCTGACAGAGTTCAAAAGAGTCAATGATAATGAAGTCAGGAATAAGCAACCTGTACACCCTGGTGGAGTCACTAAAGGAAAGTGAGAGGGAATTTGGCAAATAGATTGCTTTAGAAAGCACTATAGCACAATGCAAACAAACAAAAAGATTACTAGCAGGTCAGCAATGAGAGTATTTGAAATAGTCTAGATACATGCTAACCCATTTAAGCCCATGTCTCCTGCACATTGACTCAAAATAATACTGACATCATATTTACCCTGGCAGAACTGTTAGGTCTCCGGCTAAGGTATACTCAAACCCTGATTTAGCATTTCTACAAAATGAATAAAAAGGAGATAAATCCTCAAACCAGGAATTCTTAGTTAAACATCTTCTATACTAGCACACAGAATAAGACAAGGGAATTAGCAAGTGTGATAAATACCAAAATACTTTTTCTAATGCCCATCTGGGACGTGACACAATATTAGATTTTGATCCAAAGTCTAGAGTCTTTGTTGCCTGCGTGGGAGGAAAATGGCAGCATTATTCTCTGCATTTAAATTAATCCTTCAGGAAAAAAGTAAAATAAAATAATGACATGTGCTACAGGAAATATCTTATAAAAACTAAATGTGAAGTACATTGGTGTCAGGTGCTACACTACAACTTACAATGTAATGGCACAGGGTGCTACTTTCTCTGGATTTCTTCTGTAATCCATTGGCAAAGAGAAGCTCTTCCAAAGGCTGACTTAAAGCATCCAGACTGGGCTTCTCCTCTTAACCATCCTGGAGGTGACTCTAGAGTGGTGTAACTCTTGTGAGAATAGGAAACTCATGAACTTTCTCTGCTTCCTATTTATAAACAGCATTTCCTATTCTCCCTTGAATCTAGTTTTTGACCTGACCACTACTCACTGGCTGCTTCACGAACTGTCTAATCTGTGCCCCAAAATCCATACTGAGTACCTTTTAAGGACCTATTCTGAAAGAACTGAAAATTATCATTTTCATGAATACGACAATGAATGTTAATATTCCAACAATTACGAAGAAAGTTTGCTGCTTGCCATCCATACTGTCCCCTTCCACAAAGAATAACTGATCCTTTGAACTCAGTTAGCCATCTGTGCACAAAGCAATTAGTGGAAGCACAGAAGCCAGATAACATCAACGATTTTGTAACGGTGTGCTAACTCTTGAAGTATTTTTAAATAACTAGCATATCCACAGTGTCCTGCTCAGTGCCTGCAATGCCTGTTTAAATGTAGGCAAAAACTACAACACCAGCAAAAAATGCAAATTCAGACACAAAATATCCTTGTCACTTAACTCAGCAGATCTCATGCTTTTCAATTCAGGGAAGAAGCCAAACAGTCCTTGATCCTGTGACACTCTCAAAGGTCACAATAATCCACAACAAGCACAGGACAAGTGGAGAGTCCTGTGGTGTAAGGTACTACGTGTTAGCAGTAAAGGTAAATGTACATTACCATGACAAAGCTAATACAAGGGGGATCCAAATTCCAGTGTTACATCTAATTTACACAATAATGAACTGAATATCTCTATGTCCTTCTGTGTTAAATTTTAGTCTCTCAAGCATTTCTTCTCTTGAACCATCACATAGTTACTCTCCACTAAAATATATGAAAAGCTGAAAAGACTTCCAAAAATGAGAATGTATCCGGAAATACATACATAAAACCAGTGTGGATATCTTCTCTAAAAGATAAATAAACTAGCATTTGCTGTATGTGATTAAATAATTCTTTATTGCTCAGCAAAAGAAGAACTCATTCTTTGCAATAAGGATGCATCAATATACCACCCCAGGACTATATGTACCACATGCATACAGTAGACTGTGCTGCTGCCATTAGCTATGTATCCCTTATTACAGGACAACAGAATGGTTGAGGTTGGGTGGGACCTCTGGAGGTCATCCTGTCCGACCCCCCTGCTCAAGCAGGGCCACCCACAGCTGGTGGCCCAGGGCCACGTCCAGACAGCTTTTGAATATCTCCAAGGATGGAGACTCCACAACCTCCCTGGGCAGCCTGTGCCAGTGCTCGGTCACCCTCACAGTACAAAAGTGTCTCCCGATGTTCAGAGGGAACCCCTTGTGTTTCAGTGTGTGCCCATTCCCTCTGGTCCTGTCAAATGAATGCTTTGCTGTGCTATGAATGCTTTGTTTTTATTGCCAAAATTTAGCACTCATTTTATCTCCTATTTAATTTGTATGACAAAAATAGCTATTCTAATATACTTGTAAGTACCATAAATCTTGGCAGCAGCATCAGACTGTTATCATTGTGCAGAGCAAACTATCTCTTCACCATATGACATCTAAAATTTAGTTGAGTTGATCATCAAGGTTTTGTTTGGTCTACAAGCCTGTACACTACATCACAATGGCATTTAATTACTATTAATTAATGAATTGTACTTTTAAGGAAAATATCTTCAGTCAAGCAGTTAGCAAGATCATGCCTCCTTCTTCTCTAATTTTAAGGCAAAATGCTTTAAGCTCATACTATAAGTTATGTCTTCTTCCACATAAACTTGCATACAAATTGGTATTTACTGTGAATTAGGTAATGCAGTAGGCCCTTGTGTTTATTTTTCTTTGTCATTTTCAGCAAACCTCTATAGCTTTTATGGCAGGCAGCACTTTTAAGTCAACTTTTTATTTGAAGTACAAGTTGGCTGGCATCCAGGCTGCAGACTACCATGAAACAGGCAAAGAAAAAAAAATACAACCAGGAAAGGACAAAGTCAGAGGGTTCTAGTCTCTTCTAGCTGAACAGATCCACTCCTATTATTCTCTTCAGGCACTTGGTGCCAACAGGACCACAGTGAAGGGAGACGAGGTCCCCAAGATGAGATGGGGGGGTGCATGCCGCCTGAGAAGGGAGGGGCCCGGGTGTGCAAGTACTCTGGCGCTGGAGCGCAGAGACAAACACTGCTGATCTGCCAAGTGCTAAGTTTTTCCAGTTGCTAAACTGATTTAAACAAGTTTGGTTTGTGTTAATGCTTATTCACGATGCTACATAAGGGGAACTTGGACTTTTATAATGTCATGCTTGGTTAGAGGCATCTTCTCATAGCCTGATTGCCATTAACCCCAGCATTTCTACAACACTTTCAGTCATGCAATCCCCATTGCAATTAATGGCAGATGGGCTAAGTCCCATAGAAATGTGAGGAAAAAGAGAGGAAGACATATCTCTGTTTAAATGTTCAAGAATATGTACCTCAAGGAATGGTGGGAGTAGAAGGCAAAATAGCTTAGTGCTATGAAAACATAAAAAATTAAGACCTGGTGGTGAACAGTGAAGACAACTACATCATGAACTGTGCACAGTGATTTTGATGGGTGCAACAGGTAAGGGTACAAAAAGAAAGAAGAAAATACTGAATGCACCTCCCTTTTCATGACTTGTTTAAGAAAAGAAGCAATGCAATACCAAGGAAACAGAGTACTGCAATTATTAAGCAGACACAAAGGAACGATGAGAAGGTATGATTAAAAAGAAAAGTGTGGTTGAATGGGGTTGAATTAATTGGAGAGTCAGTCTACTGCCTTTGGATGAGAAAAGTAGGTTAGATAAAACTCCAGCAAATGTATTGTAGGAGGTTTATGAGCTGATGGAAGAATTGACATGAAAATGCTGAGAATGTTCCCAGTAAATTAGCTTAATGATTAATGGGAAATTGCATTCTTGAAAGTCTTACTTAAAAATACTCGAAATTAAAGAAACCTAAAGGTCTCAGGTCTGAGTTTCTGTATACACTGTGAGTACAATCATACAGGAAGATGGGGACTCACTACATACACACAATCATCAAAACAATTAATGTCCTATCTGTTTAGCTAATGAAAGAGAACAGCTAAGGGAACTTAAAAGTCCAGGCTTAAACTTTCAGTATATTTATCATTTCTTATATTGTATGCTTACTCTTGACATTTCCCAAAACTTGGATAATGAAAACGCTCCCCTTAGCATGGACTTGGTTTTACTTTCTGGTTGTCCATGCTGTCGGCAGAGCTTTCAGCACTGCCGTGTTTACTTAGCAAAACTCTTTTTATTGGAATTCTTATATCAAGGAATGTAAATATTTCTGTCAGTCTTATGATTTTACCGTAGGTTTTTTTGTTGGATATTATGTTTTTTTAAAAACCAAGATCTAAATTGAAACCTAATGTGGAATCAACAAAAATCTTTCAAATCTATCTCTATCTCTATGAAATGTACCTGTGCAAATGCACAAAATCAATTTTTAAAAATCAGATTCCTTGTTCATTTTATGTTACAGTGCAATAAAGATAATGTATGGGTAACTGAAAAACTTCTAAATTACACACTGGCATTGGAAAATAAGATAATGAAAGTACTCACAAAAATGAATGGAAGGTAAACCATACATAATACATTAAAATGTCTAGTACTACAAACTGAATGTTAAAGACAACACTATTCGAAATAAAGCAGTAACACTGACACATATTTTGACATACACTAACCAAATATAGAGGACTACAGCTTGCAATATGTTAAATAAAAAAGAGATGAATTTTAAAGCACAAAAAGATTTTGCAGGGTTTTGGAGGGGTCCTTATGTGGGGGGTTTTTTTGTGAAGTGAATTCTACTAACAGTATTTAAGAAAGAAAATATCATATATAAATGAATACTGGACTATAAAGAACAGGAACCCATCATTCCACAGCAGTTCTGGGATATATTTCAATAATGCATTTTGGGATATCCCTTACTATTTTGTAACAAGAGAAGTTTTATATTGAACTGTTTTTTGAACAAAAAGTCAGAGGGTAGGGCATTTTTGAAATGAAGAATTACAGTTTCCAGCAAGATATGTTTTTCAAAATTCTCTTTTATCAAGTATAAAGAATTCATTTATGCTGG
Organism: Ciconia boyciana; assembly: GCF_034638445.1. Classification (NCBI taxonomy): domain Eukaryota; kingdom Metazoa; phylum Chordata; class Aves; order Ciconiiformes; family Ciconiidae; genus Ciconia; species Ciconia boyciana. Next base: position 58,065,289 of record NC_132935.1, read on the forward strand.
GGCAATCAGGTAAAAGTCTCCTCCATTTTTATAAAAATTAAGAGAAAACACCGAGAAAGCTGTAAAGAAAATTAACAGCTTTTTTTTTTTTAAACCTATCATCCCCCTTCCCTGGGGCACATAAACCACTAGTACATAGACATCCTGCCTTGATTAATGGTATATTCACTATGGGAACCCATTATTAAACATTGGTTGCACACTGCTGCCTGAGAGAGATCTCTTAACCCTTATTAACAATGCGAAGTATGTTAGACATTATAATATGGTGAATCTTTTTATTTCAGGAGTGGCATACCACTTTTCTGAAAAAACATGTCAGGAAATAAGCAAGAAATTCATATATAAACCTCATACAATTTTACCCAGGGGCAGAAAAATGAAAATATCAGCTTTTAGAATCAGTAGAGGTTAGAAATGCTAATAAAAGGGCAGTGGCCTGAAATGGCTCCATACTCCATGTTTCTCAGGTAAATAGCAAAGGAAAGATTTGTAGGTCTGATGATAGAGATGCACAAAACAACTCTCCTGGGTCTTGCTGGGATGGAGTTAATTTTCTTCATAGTAGCTAATACAGTGCTGTGTTTTGGATTTGTGATCAAAACAGTGTTGGTAACACAACTGTGTTTTAGCTATTTCTGAACAGTGCCAAGGCCTTCTCTGTTTCTCACACTGCCCTGCCAGCAAGTAGGCTGGGGATGCCCAAGAAGCTGGGAGGGCACACAGCTGGGACAGCTGACCCAAACTGATGACATCATGCTCAGCAATAAACCAGAGAGGAGTAGGATTTAGGTAGGTTAGCCATCTTTTCTTCAGGAACTGGCTGGGCAACAGTCTATGCATGTGAGTTGGTGTGTGATTGCCTTTGTATCACTTGTTTTGTTTTCTTTCTCTCTTCTTCCACTTCTCCTTTACTTATTCAACAATTTTTATCTCGACCCATGAGTTTTCTTGCTTTTATTTTGCCTTTCCTCTTCCCTCATCGCACTGAGGGGAGCAGGGGAAATGAGCGAGTGGCTGTGTGGTGCTTAGCTGCCTACCGAGATTAACCCACAACAATGGTATAGTTTTGTAATGGAGAAGAGTCTTTTTAAAAAGTCATTTTGTAACATGGGTCAAATTGGTTTGCTGCCAGGGTGATTTTACATTTAAAAGAGTTCATACCAAAAAGTGCCCATGTGCCATATCTCAGATGACAAGACCTGGCTGACTGCCCATTCACATCTGTTCCCAATATGCACCCCCGGAAAGTAATGAAAATCCTATAGCCACAGTCTCAATTTTTTTTTTTTTCCACAACAAACAACAGTTTTTCATGAACTGAGCAATGACTTTAGATCAAATGTGAGGCCTGTAGAATGGGAACAAAAATAACAATTGACAGATGACCTCATATAAGGATTTGTAAACTTCAGTACAGTAGATAGAGGGAGAGGGAACAGATAAAAGGAAAAGAAAACATAAACAACTATTAAGACAGTTTGCATCCTGTCTTTCACCTCCAGTTGGGTATTTAGTTTCAGAGGGACTAGAAAGCGTAAACAGAAGTGTCCAGACATAATGAGTCCTAAGTTATGAGAGAAGATTCAGGAACAAAATTAGAAAGTAATCATAACCATCCCCACCTCTAGGATGCCAGACTTTCCTGTGAGGACAGGGTAAAAAAAACAAGGATGGAATTTGGATCCAAGTTAGACCTGTTCAGAATTACTTTTTCTACACACACACACTGAGTATCTACATCTACCATTTATGTTCTTTCCAAAGGGACTGACTTCTGCAAGTGATGAGTACTTCCAACTTCAATTTAAATCTGTTACTTATTCATGCATTTAGGTGCCTTATTTTAGACATGTGGTTGGAAAATATCAGCCTTGGACCATATGATAGATAGCATCAGGATTTCTCAGTTCTGCTTTGTATATTCAATGGAAACACCAGAATGCTTTTCAGTTTTTAAGCCTCTGACTTTTAAAAAGCACTCTCTTCTGCCCTGAGGTATACTGAAGACAAGGGTGCTTGTCTGCCGTGCATTCCTCATCTTCTCCATTCTTCTTCTCCAATTCATCACTCCATGTGGAGACACACTCTGGTCCCAGCTCCTACCCTGTTCTCTGAAACTGAGGTGTATTCATTGATGATTCTGCATTGCTATAAGGCAGCAATAGCTACTAGTATTTTAGTTACGGAACTAAGAACCATCACAAACCTTTCATCCACATACAAAGTATGCTTTTTATAAACATATGCTTTCTCTAGCAAAGCAATACATACATTTTAGAACAAATCAAAGAGAAGTTCTAACAAAACAAACAAGCCTAGAGACAAGAATGAGAGAAATAACTACCACAAGTGACTAGTATGAGCCATGTCTCAAGTGCTGTGGGAACTTCTCCAGCTCTTAGTTAATGAGGGTGGTATAAGATCCTACAGTTTCTCACCTTCATCTCTGTTAGGAAACTGGAGCTGTTGCTCTGAGATGTGGATATTACAAGAGTTACCCAGACCTTTTTTTTATACCCAACCTAGTTGATTAACGGCAATATCACACACAAAATCGCGCATGCAAAGATGCATAGCTTTACCAGAAGATCTAGAGACTTTCTACTGTCTTTCTACTACCAAAACTTTCACAGTCCTGAAGACAACAAAGGAATTCATTGGGTTTAAGATCAGATCTATCCTTAAGCAAGATTTCAGTGGAACAACCTTTTACTAGCACAGTGGGAAATGACATCTATGAAAAAAAAAAGAAAAAAAAAAGAAAAATCAAAGCAGCAACAAAGTACTACCTGACGTCCCAAGAGCACCAAAGCTGTGATAAGTTCACCATTTGTTCTTTACAAGCATATAACATTTTCTTCAGCAGTTGATGTTCTCCATATTTCCATGTAAGTATGTATACAGAGATAGAGATACAAATATATAGATAACTTGTGATAAAGTCCTCAGTTATTAATAGTTTTTATTGTAACTTACTTTTTCTAAATCCAGGATTAAGCAAGGTACTTCAGCATTGTTCTGCTTTTTAACCTTTGAAATAAACTATTCTTCTGAGAATGCTCTTTGTTCCAATGCTAATTTATTAATTTATTTTATCAGGAATTATTAGACAACAGTCTCCAATTCATCTTGGTTTGTTTATCTGTGGTCCCACTCCCCAAAGCAGCTAAGAAAATGCTTGAATTTTCATGTGTCTTTAATAAAAAGTGATTTGAAGAATGAGATAGATAGACTTGTCTTGGTACATCAAGTGTTTGCCTCTGACAGAGATATATTTGCATTCTGAGTGATAACTTTCATTCTCCCTAGTTTTCAACTCTGGATTTTTCTATAATAATCAATATCACACCTATTACTTTTTGCTATTTGAGATTTCAGGATTATTTTCTAAGTAAAGCCCCATTTCTAAGTCCCAACAGTTGCACACTGTAGAAAAACCAGGCAGAGCCATAAAACAAGGTGTGCATTGTGGATTGTACTGATGCATTACCTATGACCATGGCTCATCTGGCTGCTAGGTTAACAGGTCACTGGCATGGAGCCACCAACTTTCAGAGAACAGCCTCTCTCATGGTATTTTGGTATTTCCCCTTCTGGATTTGTCCCAACAGGGAAGTGCTGGAGCATATGAAAACTGGGAGTGGAGCTGGGAAGCTAATCAAACGATTTCAAACCTCAAATGTTTAGGTTAGATGCTTATGTGGTCTTAACCAGCTCACCCATCCCTAAATATTACAGCACCAGGAATGATGATTTAAAATTACAGGAATGATACAACAGTGCCAGCCACTGTTGAGTGCATTCCACATTTCTTGCAATCGCTTCTGCACCAATGAGCACACTATGTGAATATTTTGGGCATAGTTATAGTAATAACATTTTGCCTTTCCTAGTTCTTTTTAAGCTTACATTGTAGACTACCTGGACATGCTGTCCATTTGCTGTCCTTGTTCCTGAGCTGCTGGAGGAACAAGCTAAATAGGATCTGCTAAATAGTCAGATACCAATGTTGGCAAGAAAAACAACCCCATATTCCAGCAGAGAACATGGCATTATCCCATGTACCAGTACGGTTCAGGTCTCACTCCAGCCAAAACTAAACTAATAGTTTTGTGCAAGATCCTGGTTTTGGATGTACAAGATCCATCAGTATAGAAAGACGGTATTCATTCCTGTATGGGAAGGGGAAATCTTGCAGTGTTTTAAAGGGCCTTTATCATTCTAAAGCACATTTACTGTAGAGGTTTTACTGCTAAAACTACATACTTTAGTTTCAGGGTTTTTTAATCATGATGCTGAATAAAACAACAGTACCAAAAAAGCCAAGGTTCTGTTAGCTCAAACAGAGCAAACTGATTTTTTCTTTCTCATTGAAGCTGACGAGACTGTTGGTTCATTAATATCAGTGGCACCCAGCTGTCATCCCTGTCAGAGTGAACCTACTGCCAGTGAGACCAGAAAAGATCACTGGGGTCAGTCCTTCCCGCCCGCTCAGGTTGTCAGGACAGCTCAGCAACACAATTTTTCTGTCATATTACTTACAGGTCACAGTGATGGCGTCTTCGTTCACCAGTTTATTGTCCCCTTTTGTACTGGGCACAGGTGCCCAGGTGTCGGCAGCAGGGGGCTGGAGGGCCAGCCTCTGTGAGGAGAGGCCGGGGCTGCCCCGTGCCGGTTCCAGCCGGATCCAGCCAGCTCCAGCTGGTTCCAACAGACCGACTGCAGGACACAGCCGACCCCCTCAGCCAAGATGGTGGCCTCTGGAAAACGTATTTAAAGAAAGGGCAAAACACTGCCTGGGAGCGATGAATAAGAGAAAAAAATGTGAGAAACAGCCCTGCAGATGCCAAGGGCAGAGGAGGAGGAGGGAGAGGAGGTGCTCCCGGCACCCGAGCAGAGACTCCCCTGCAGCTGGGGAGGGACAGTCGGAGCTCACACCTTCATTTACTGCTCTCTCCCTACAGTTCTTTGAAATGGTTAGTGGGTATTTTACACACCAGACCTTCTGTGTGCACATCTAATTACGCAATTAGAAAATGAGAAAGCAGGAAAAGAGCTGAAAAAGCCTTGAGTGTTAGCTGTGGGTGAAAACTCTGGGCTAGGGAGAGTGACCCCGTGGAAGGACACCAGCTGCAGAGCGCAGCTACATGGCTGCCAGTGTGCCTGCACAGCCCAGACGCACGCCCTGGGGCCCAAAAGGGTTTAAAAATATAATTCCTTTCATTGTATTTTACCATGGACATTTTAAACTGCATTAAGAGGCATATACAAATGTTTTGAATCATTACGCTATCAGACTTTCGATTTGCCGGGCCACTAAGGGGAAACCTGAAAGCATTCAATAATGTCTCGATATTTAAGTGCATAATGGTAATGCAGAAGAAACAAATGTTTGTTTTATCAATACAATATAAAGTGTGACCATGAATCGTGCAAATCAAATCATAATCACAAAGCTCAAGCTAGTCTCATCAGCTCAGCAGCGTGCTATGTAAGATTCATGAATGTATTTGGTCTAATCTCCGATACACTGCAAAAATAACATGAAATCCTTCACTGTTCAGTGTTGAAAAATCTGAAATGGGGAGTGATAACAAAGTCTATTTTTTCACAGCAAGACTGCCAAATGCTACAGAAATGAACATCCTGTACATGCCTGCAGCTGTTTGGGGGGCTGTAACTCAGCACGCAATTTGGAGATGAGGTTTCAGGTTGGTTTACCTTCTTCAGTCTCAGCAGCTTGAACATTTACTACTCGTATTAGTTATTTCACAGTTAGGCCTGTAGGGTAAGTTTGGAAGGCAATGATTTTAGAAAAGATAACTCTGAAGAAACATTTGAATGAAGTTAGAACAAAAATGCTGCAACTATGAATAATGAACACACGCTACATTTACAAGCTTTCAGCCTAGGAGCATGTATCATTTAATTTTTTAGCCAACGTTGGGAAAAACAGAAAAAGAGACTGTATTCAGTTAAGATGACACTTTCTGTCAGAGGCAATGACAGATGTCAAATAAATGCTTAGTGGGAATGAGACTGACATCCACCAAATACACACATGACTCCCATACAGTTGAAGGGCTACTGACTTGTAAATGTTTAACAGTTTTAAAAAATCCTCCTCCTACAAACCATTCTGTTTCCATTAAAATTAAAGAATGCTTTGACCAGACAGCCTCTCACAGCACTGCAGTTACTTCTAGAAGTTAAAGGACAGCTCCTGAATTTTAAAGGACAACAGTGATTGGTATAAAGGAGGTGTAAAGGTAAATGAGGGGCAAAGAATTTTTGTCTCTTGATTCTTCATGCACTTAAAAGTGCAAATTTGCTGGAGTGACTTTGTTTAAAAGTGCAGATTGAATGTAGCAACTATTTAACCAAGAAAATTGGAGTGATGAGGTTTTTGCAGAAAGATTTAAATGCTTCTAAGTTCTTTTTTGAAACCTTTCTTTTTAAACTATTATATTTCCACTGTTCACTCTAGGAACTGCCAGAATTTCTTTTGAACATATTCAGCATTCCCAAGCAAAATTTTCATGTCAGGTGAAATCTTAAAACTGAAGAAAATATTTTTTTTAATTATTTATTTTCCCCCAGAAGATTTTAAATAAAGTCTTATTCAGATATCCAAACCAGAAAGTATTAACAAAAATTAATTTCACTTTGTAACCAAAAACTTTCCCCTCCAGAATATGCCTATTATCTATACAGTTGTAGACACAAGGCTTAAGAACAGCAAGATGGGTAATTAATGGGGACTAGAGAGGAGCAAAGATATCTAACCTGCCAGCCATGGCGTAAAAGTTGTGGCTTCAAGGCAACAGTTTTGATACAGCTCTATGGGTGATTTGCCTTTGTGGAAGTTGTTGAGGGTGTAGGAATATGAATGCTAGGTTGCGGAATTTAAACCTTAGTAAATAATAACAAAAACCTTCAGATATTTGTCACAGCTATTTGATCTGTGAACCACACAGTCCTGCTGTTATTTCTTCTTAATTTTATATTCTACTTCTTGAACACTACTTCTTGAGCCCTCTCCACAAAAATTAATGATCCTAGAAATTCCTACGTCAGTAGGAGTTCAAGTATCTTGGAAAGGAAACATATAGACAGGACAATTAGCTATGAAAATATACTTTATCTATTATCTCTCTACAGTAACCGACTCCAAATAATCCAATAATCTCCTCCCTATTTATTTTAATGGAAGTTGTTGTGCCTTCCACAGTCAGGAGTGAATAAACATGCTCCATTCTTCCCACATAGTTTATTCTGCATTAAATATCTTATTCATGCAGCAGGTCTTATGTGAAAGGGTACCCTGCTGTACAGCATTAACTTCCTCACTGTAGAAAATTAGCTGTCTCTAGAATGGAATATATTTTGTGTTGTGTTTCTTTGAGCACATCCAAAATTTCTTAATTCCAGTTTTTACACACATTTTCTGCCTAAAATACATACAGGTGAAACTGAGAGACTGGTGAGGAAAGAGAAGGTAATTCTTCCCAACTCTGATTCTAAAAAAAGATTTTGCTTACAGCAAATATCAGTAATGCAACCATCCACTTTTATGTGTGTCATTTGATCCAACAGGAAATAATGTCTGAGTATACAAAACAATGTATATCAGCAATACTACATAGTTTTTAGATGGCAACCAAGAATAATGCCTACACATCCTGCACAGGGAATAATGAGGGAGCTCAGTTAATCCCAGCTGAAATTGTAGCAGAAACAACCATTATCATTGTTGTCCAAAACACTAGCAGGTTTTAAGGAAATTTTTACATAGATGAGCTTTGGTCTTATTCTAAAAACAAAAGGGCTTTAAAAGCTGGAAACAAAAGACTTTAACAAAGATTACATAAAACTATTTGCATATGTACCTCACTAAATTTTCCCAGCACAGGAATAAGCATAATCTCTTTGGTCCTGCTGAAATACCAGTCCATCACTGGAGAAACTAGGAAATAGATATATTTGAAAAAATTCCCATGTACTGAGAGGAAAATATTAACCACCAAATATTTCATTAACAAAAAAACCCTTCAAACTGCCCTAACACTTTTATGTGGATGTTGATGTATCTTTGCTATAGGGATTATACTCATTTTACTGTTTCATGTAAAACAGTGGTTTAGTACAGAATCTTTGTGGATCTGAAGTAGCCATTATTAAGGCTAAAATGTATTCATGATGGATGTCATCTTTCTCTTAGGAAACAATGTGATGAAGGAGATGACAGCAGACGTCACTGTGTTTCAGAGGGATGGTTCCTTCATAAAGCAGAAGTGTGAGCAGTGGAATAGAGTTAATTCTCTATGTCTTTAAAAGCTTGGCTAAGAAAAAACAAAGAACTTCACAAATGCCTGACTATGCCTCTGCTAAACCACAAGAACTTGCCAGTAGAAAGTATATGCCTGACAAAAAAACATTTAAAGCTTTATAGAAGGTAAGCTACCGTGAGAGTTTCATAATTCTTTTGGGAGTCTGCTTTGAAAACAAAACTCATAATGTCAATACTAAAAAGCCCTATTGCTTTTAAAACTTATTTGAAAATGCTATAAGTGAAAGAGCTCTTTGTTTTGTTTTCATATGTAACAGTGGGATTTTTCAAGTATCTGTTTATGACTTTTACAGTCAACACTGTCTGAGCATGACTGAAAACAGAAGTAAACACAAAGTAATCAATGTACAATATTCTTTGCTTTATTCCCTTCTTTTATTTCTGCCTTTCTATCTCTTTGGGAAAAATGCTCGTATTTCACATTCTAAAGGATAAGATAAATAGAGATTTGTCCTATATAGAAAGCTAAGCATCCTCTGAGAATACAATTTCTTCCTGGCTAGCACAGCAATATTTTTATGCTTTCATATCATTAAAAAATCTATTTGAAATTTCTGTTTTAATCCTAGAAAAGCACAAGCCACTTTAGAATATACAAAGTGAATTATCACAGCCAACTTCTCTTACCATGGCCATATTCTCAGTCACTAGTATTACATGAGAGTTATAAGAAACTGCAATTTTACTAGACATCGGATATTATATTTCAGAGATCCTGTCTACTAAGGTCTCCTGGAAGTAAAGCTTACCCTTGTTACAGCATGATTAACAGAAGTAAAAAAAACACCAGAAAACGGAATTAAGTTTTTGAATAGCAGTTTGCAATTAGTATTTTGGGATGTTTGCGTGTCAGACTACAGAACTTATATATAACCCTGTTCAGTATGAAATGCCATAGGTGTTCTTTCCCACTTAATTTATGCAAGCAAAGCTCCATACTCTGTCTAGCTGGACATCACAAATGGAGTATTATCATCTCCCAGTTTCAATTCCATCCCATATAGAGATTTTTACATCAGGCTGCCATTTTTCCACAGTCCCAGTAGCCACCAAGTATTTTTCTGAACCTGTTACAACATGGAAGCGGGAGGTACACAACTGCTAGAAGTGTCTGTACCCTCACACAAATGAAAATGATGTGTGCTGTGAGAAGATTTTGATATAGTGATGATTTATCTTCCATAAGACTTTGTTTCCCTTTAGAAGATGAAGGATAACCCCCCCACGCCCCGCTTGCAGATGCTCATCTTTTGTGAATTTATTTATCAGAACATACAGTTTGCCTTCCCAGCAGCAGGACAGGCAGTCCTTTTTCTGAAAACCTCTGCCAAAGGCTTAACGTATGTTGAGTGTTGCCAGCTCTTGAGATCTCTTCTGGAATGTGATCCAAGTCTGGTTAGATCTGGAGCCAGGTTTGCAACAGCCTCTTACAAAATCCACCCCTCCAACTACCTGTCATGCTCACTCACATCTGAGATAGACCAAAAAGCTGGGGCCACTGGAAGAAGTCATCAGAACTCCCCCACCTTCACATCTGAGCATCTGCACACTTCTTCAGTAAATGAAGCACAGAAAGACGCGAGCAGTTACGGCAGCTTCTCTCCCTCCTTTGCCTCTCCTTTTCTTTTAGGAATTAGATAGGTCTTGAGTTCTTCCTTTAACATCCAGCCTGCCTCCAAAATAGGAGCTTCTGGATAGGTTTACCCCAGCCTAGAACAACAGGCAGGATCCCACAGCGCTGCTTCATTCCTCTAAAGCCTTGTAGAGCATATTCCAAAAATACAAGAAATTGGACTGAGTTGTGGCCTGAGAGCTCACATAACAGGTCAGGGCTGGCTAACTGGAAGGTTGACAGGGAAAATGTAAATTTAGGAGAACGACATCTATCGAGGCAACTAGGAGACAATGCTCACACACATAGGGCACAGTTTACCAGAGACATAAAAAACCGACAGATACAATGAGGAGGGGGACATTCACTACAAGACTCCCTCTTGTTATGCTCTAGTGTATGTTCCTGTCTTTATCAGCCTGGAATGTGGTCCCTCCTTGGAGAACTGAGTCCCTTCCAGCAGCCACCAATGCCCTGCAAGATGTCCCAGGCTGACAGAGGGCACACCTGGAAAAGGAGGCTTTTCATTTTCAGGATGTCAGAACAAATACGGCAACCCCAGTAGGCAACAGAGCAATCCCAGCAATAATATACAGCTCTGTGCTCAGACACATACTGTTTGAGAGAGAAGTCACTGAAAGACAACAGAGTACAGTACAATCTTTCTTTTAAAAAATTTGGGCCAACATCTTTTAAAAAATTTGGGCCAACCTCAGAGCTTCTAGGATCTGATTTATGGTTTTGAGCCTTCAGATTGCTGAAGCATACACTGTTGAGTGATTCATTGTTGTACTATTCACTGCATGTCAAGGGAAGCTATTGCATAAATGCTTGCATAACTCATTCTAGAGGACAACTGAAGTCCCAAAACATCTATTGTAGGAGGCTATAAAATGTTCCAAAAAAGCTATGAGGGAAGTGTAGAGTTAGAACTCTGCAACTATACATGGCTCTAAATATATGTTTTCAACTAAATAAGTATATTTTACTTTTCCATTTAAGATTTTTTTTCTTTAAAAAAGTTCTTTGTTCTAGAGACTAAAAAAAATTCATTTTCTTCATAGGAGTATTTAACTTAATACAAAAATGTGAGACTTAACAAACACAATGATCAGTTTGGAATCCTATTAGTAAATATCTTGCTTATTTGCAACATACCTTGTTAATGCCAAGGGACTAAGTGGGACTTAACAGGAGTTAAAAATAGGTGTGAAAAATAAAATTAAGTTATGAAATAAACATTGAGAGAGGCCTTAAACATTAAATACAGGAAGTATTGGTTTTGGTTTCTGCTTCTCATTTGAGAGGGAAGGAGTTAATCTCCGTAGACTTCTTTTGACACAGTGTCCTGGTACACCAGGGTAGGTAGCCCAATAAGGGTGCTAAGTTATCTGATTGACATTGCTTTACACTCCACCTTGCCCTTTTCCTGTCACTTTTCTATTGGTTACACAGAATCTTCCTACAGAAAGAGCTTACGGTGTTTTCTTGCTTTTGTTTTACGCAAAGACAATCCACAGTTTCTTTTGGACTGTTGAAGGGACGCAAGCTAGCATACATACTGGTGTCAGCCCTAAAATAGTCTGAATGCAGATTTAAAACTGCCAATCTGACAGGAGACACAATAGCACTTTATGATTTCTCTGGTGGCAAAACTAGCTCAAGATGTATGCAGTTTGCTGCACTTCCAGTTTTGCTGATTCGGCTCTGCAAAGTAGACTCTAACCAGATCAATAAGCCCAGTAAAAAGCAAGACTAGGAAAAGTGTGTACCTGTGTAGTTTAAAATACATGAAGCGTTCAGAACAAAACTTGGATGCAAAGTGAGAATGCTCACCTTGAAAATCCAATTCTTAACACATTATATAATGATCTCTAGTCCTCAAATTCATTGATCAGTCAAGGACAATGTGTCAGATGTGTCGGATATGTCATTTCATGAAAGAAATTCAGGCAGACAACAAATTCAGGCAGAGACAACAGAAACTTATTAAAGAAATATCCACATAGAATGAAACAGTACAAGATAGACAAGGCCATCTGACAAACAAATAAACAAGATAAACAAATAAACAATATTTTACATTATTTGAATTAGGATAAGCTACATTATTAGAAACAGAAAAGGTAGCTGTTTAATATTAGTAGAGGGGAAATCGATAGAAAAAGCAAATCTGCTAGTGGAAGATGAGTGGAGCAACCTACCCAGGGGCTCTACATCTGAGAGCTTCACAATAAATGAACTAAATTTATCTTCATGACACCTTTATAAAGTAACATTCTCATTTCACAGATTAATGACCAAATCATGGAGGAAACACGTGGCTGAGCCAACTACCAAACTCATATCTCACAGTCCTTCCAAGCTGAATTGGAAAAGATGTTTTGAATGTATTTCAAAAAGTAAATAATAAGAAAGGGGGCAAAAAGGAGGAAAGAGATATAATACAGTGTTACTGACCAGAGATGTGATTTTCACTAGCCTTCCATTATATTTCAAACTTAACTCATTCACATTTTGAATAGTAGCTACAGTATCCTTATCTACTCTAAAGACGGGGTTTAGTGCATATCTACACTAAGTATCTCGTAGTCCCTTTCGTTGAGAAAGCAGTCTACGCAGATTGATTAATTTGTGTTAAAGTCAGACCTAACTTCTCTCTTTTCTCTTCACAAGTACTCCAAAACCCAGAAAGGGACTTGTACAATAGACAGTTTCATAACAGCTCCTTTAAACTTTTGAGCAATAGGAGTATGTCTATATGAGCAAGTAGTGCAGCGTAACAGAAGCAGATCTGTAAGGTGAAATAGCTGGTGCTGAGTACCCAACATCTATTCTACACGTGTTTCAGGGATTTTACATCAGACAAGCTCTAAACAACTAAACAATTATTAATAGCTGGGACACATTATATTCAATCCTGAAACATACCTTCTAATTTAGCGTCATTAAAAAGCAATCCAGCTGGTTGCTTTGAGATCACTCCACAGTGCAAACCATAACATAGTAAAGGGGCCAGTCTTGCTGTTTGCCTCAGAAGCATGCTTATCCTACAAAAGCCCTAATGTAGACCCCCTTTCTGTCTCACAAATTCATCACCGTTTCATACACAAAACCTTGAGTTCCTGATCTGCTTGTACAATTTGATGACTGGCTGAACAACACAAGCATGCAGCTGAGAGCTGGTAACTTGGGAGTTCTGATCTCTGAGGTATCATTGATCCTCACCGTCCGTGGGACAGATTCAGATCAGGAGGACATGTTTACCTACAGCATACACGATTATGCAGATTGGCTTGAATACACCATCAGACTTGGGCTTGCTTGGCATGCACATTATCCCTTAGGGAAAGAAGAGACTTGCCTACAAGAAAAAAAAATCCACTTGCCTGGAATCAGGATGCTGCAGGAACAAAAAATCCTGATCTCAGAACAGACACCTCTTTGGCCTTCCTCAGCTATGAAACATATTCAGTCTATTCCAACCACAGCCACAAATCATTATTATCTGGGTTGAGGGACTGCTGCAAAGACTGCTTTAGTCCACAGTTTGAAGGTAAAATTGGCTGAGTATTCATTAAAGCTTCCAGGAATGCAGTGAGTTACCTTAGCAATTTCCTTCTCGCTGTGATGCAGACAATATCCCATGCAATGCTTCTAAGGAGAAATCACAGCTGTCATTTTAAAGTTAACATCTTAGACTATTAAGTCTCTAATTTGCTTTATTATTTTAAAGACTTACCTTCTAGTCATTTAGACAGGCCTTGCAGAGCACTGGGAGCAATTCCAAATTAGAAATGAAATTAGAATCTAAGTCTGTAAGAGAAATCTCAGTGCATTTCCCGATCAGCAGACATACCCTCTTCCAGTTCTGCTCCCATAGTCCAAAAGATCCAGGAAGGGAAAGGATCTGAGTATACGCTGTGATACTTACTGTATCTCTGTATTCCAAAAACGGCTGACTTCCAATAAGTTGTGGATTCAACAATAAATGCTCTTGACCAAAAATAGTTCGGTGTTCAGTTACTAAGCGCATTTTCCTATACTGAAGATTCAGTTTTGCTGAATGCCCTGAACAAGAAGATGAATAGAAACGTGACACAGTTTCCTGGTGAAACAAACTTATTCAGGATAGTCAAAAACTGACTGCGAGGAGTTGCAGAGGCTCTCGTTGTACTGAGTGGCAGGGAGATAAAAAGGCAGGTGGAATTCAGTGTTGATAAGTGCAATGTATTGCACATGAGAAAAGTATTTCTAAATAGATAAAGATGATGGGTTCTAAATTAGTACTATGACTCTGGAATAGAAATTTTGGAGTAAACTGAAAACTGCATCTCCCTGCTCCGCAGTGGTCAAAAACATTTAAGAAACTATTAGTAAAGGAAACAGAAAACTTCTTCATGCCACTAAGAAAACAACTGTACCCACTTCTTGAATACCAGTCACAATTGCTCTAAGGAAGCCCATAATGGATAGTAGACAGAGAGAAAGTTTGGTGAAGAATGATGTGAATAGGACAGCTTTCATACAAAATGAGATGAGGAGTCTTCAGCTTTGAAAAAAGACAACTAAGGATTATATGAAATATTTCTGTAAAATTTCTGCTGCCCCAGAAAATGCTTCCAGCCCCTGATGTCCTGGTGGAGAATGCTGAACCCTTAAAATTCTTCAAAGCTCATTAAGCATGACTGGATAGCATGATTATGAGGCACAATTATTATAGGAAAACCATTTCACTAAACTGAGATTAAGGGATGTTCCAACATATGAGCTGATATAAAATATGACAGGGTGAATAGACTTGCAAGTTCTTCTTGCCAGTGCATATTTACACAAGCATAAAGTCTGATAAAGAGGGCCTTCCAAACTCTGTTTCCCATAACTCGATTGCCTTAATTGGCATCTCCTGTTATACCATCGGCTTCACGGAAAGCTAGTTTTTCATTCTAACACCACCATTGTCCTTATCATTGCCAAGTTCTTGAAATTCTACCTGTTGGGGTTCTATATTTTAGCAAAGTAACGAGCACAATCACAAAGGTTAGTTTGGATTCAAATGTTAAATAATGGACAGTTTTAAAGGATGTTAAAGAAAGTTCTTTCAAAGGACAAATGGACATTAAATTTGCTAAAACTGAAAGGACTGAAATCCTAATATTAAAATAAAAGTAACAAATTTTTGTATGAATCCAGGAGATGTTTACATTGTTGGTGTATATTTTATACATGCAGACATTCACTATAATTGTCTTCACATATTACTTGCACTATTTAGACTATCATGACCTTTATTTCTTCCTAACAAAGAGTATTTATATTTAAGTTTTCACACTATTCAGAATGCAGAAACAGACCTTTGTTACAAGGTACAGAGTCACAGGCACAAGAGGAAACTGGATGTTACTGAATGTTATCAGAGTAACACATCTTGTTTCTGAGGCTCTACATGAGTAGAAAAAATCAATTTTAGTCATGCTGCTGAAAGGACTAGGGCAACATGTTGAGCAACTGAGCTTTTCCCACCTACAGCATCCATTTCAGAGGCAGACCTCATAAAGAACATGTTAATAAAATACTACTTTTTATTTTGTGTTAAATTGAAGAACATTAAATTTGAAGACCAAAAGCATAAGCTTCAGAGTTTATGGTGGAATATGAACTGGTTGGAATAGTTCTTGGCCAAACACTAATTGACCATTCCTAGATATAATGCAGAAGAAGGCAAGGCATGTCGTTGTCTGGTAACCTTCAGATGTAGATGGAAAAGAAAATCTCACTGAAGACCATTCAAAAGGATAAGATTTATTTCAGGCCAGGATTGACATTTTGACATGGAAAGCGTGCAAAGAGAAAGCCCTACAGTAAAGGTTTGTTTCTAGCCTGCTGCATCAGGGAGCCTTAGATGCATTGACGAAGGCTAGTCAGGACAGCTCCTCTGGGAGGAGCAGGGTGTGACAGGAAGAGGCATAGCTGCACCTCAGACACCTGTTTCTCACAGAGGAGGAGATTCTGTCAGTCAGCATGTAGCTTTCTATCCAAAATCATACTGAAAATTGGAAAATTAGAATTTGAAGCTCAAACCCAAGTTCACTTTCGGTTTTTGAGGTTCTAATTGTCTTACTGGTACATACCATATCATGGGGTGAATGAAGAACTCAGATATCTTGGGCACTCTGCTGGCATGCTGAATTATATTTGCACTTTGCAAATATGAAATAGTATTTATGTTCCCAGAATGCCTTAAACATTGGACAACAAATCATTACTTTATGTTTATTATTATGGTGTTTGTTTTTCCTTCCATACAAAATCCATTCATTCAGTTCCATACCCAAGTAATTCTTTTCAAGGATTACGTTCTTAATGCCAGAAACAAGGCTGTTTGTTACACTGTATCTGGAAAACTCTTGTATTGATAAGATAATCTACAAAAAGCTTGTGACTAGAACTGAGTTAACAAATAAAGGATAAGTACTCTGATGACAGGCATGGAGCAGAATGTAAGTTAATGTGCTTTCCAGAATTGGGACCTGGTGACAAAATGTAATTTAAATAAGGTTTTTGTTTGATTTTCTGATTTTAACATATAGCGAAAGTATTAGAGCTCACTATGGCTGGGTCAAAATGTGGTAGTGAAAAGCTTATTAGGAAAATTATTATTTCTAATATTCACAGGACATAGTAATTTAAACATAAAAAACTTTGGTGCCTGTGTGTTTTTTGTAAGGAGCCAGATGATTACATATGGAACATGCAGGAACCATGTAATATTTCTGTTTCTTTATAACATATAAGCTGTTTGATGGCTTTTTCCATAAAAGTAGTTCACTTTTTTAATGACTCTGTTAAAAATCATTTTTTTAAAAAACAGTGGTGTAATCAGGATTGCCTGTATAGTTTGCAATAGAACAGAATCAGAAGCCCCAGGTTCAGTGGTCCAAAAAATGACAGAACTGTGATTCAACATGATGTTGAAGTCATAAAGAAATCAAATCTAATCCTGAGAATTTAACCACAAAATATTAACAAATTCAGGGTTACAGTTGTCATGACAGGTCCAGTAACTCTGCATTAAAAAAAAAATTGGATTTAATTGGCTTTAGTTTGAAAGTAATCCAGCAGAACAGAATCTTAACAGGTTGCATATGATTTTTATAATAGTTCATATGACGTTGCCTTTCCCGGTTTATTTGAGGTAGGCTTTTCATACAGCTAATTGTCTTAGGCAATTGGACAAGCTGAATAATATACTGAGTGTATGTGAAGCAAGTACAGAGCTGGGCATGGCCTATATCCTGAAGTATGCTGACATTTTACGCATGGCAAAACAAAGCATTGTGCTGCACCCACTTACGGCCTGTGGGAAAGTGAGACCATTAAAAACACATGATGGGCATGCAGTAATTCACCCTGGGAATCTGTGCTGATACACCAGTTACAAAGATGGCTCCAGAGCCTGCGTAAATGGAATGTGTCTTGAATGCAGTTGGACAAGTTTAAATTTGCAAGCGAAAGCTAGCAAGGCAGTAGAGAAACTATCCATTAAAACTCATTTCTGAAAGGAAGACATACAGCCTACCCATACCTGGAAGGTCTTATTCAATTCAGTAACTAACAGTTCAGGATATATGATGCTCCTGACAAATTTCATCTTTTGCATAAAGACAAAAATGCTACAAGGGGTAGCGTTGTCTCCTGGAAGGCTCCTTTTTGCACTTAGGACATTTAAGATCACAGAGGTAGCACAGCTGCTTTTAGGCAATAGTTCAGTCACTCAGCAGGCCGGGGGAAAGAATAGCAACAGCAAAAGCAAGGAAACTCATGGGATGAGACAAGGACAGTTTAATAAGTGAAGGAAAGAGAAAGGGAAAAAAAATGATGCAAAGGTGATCACTCACCACCTCCAATGCTCAGCCAGTCTCAAAGCAATGGCTACCTCCCCCAAAGCCTCCTCCCCTGAGTTTTTATTGCTGAGCATGATGTTATATGGCATGGAATAGCCCTTCGGTCAGTTCGGGTCAGCTGTCCCAGCTGTGTCCACTCCCAACTTCTTTCCCGCCCCTAGCCTGCTCCCTGGAGGAGCAGAGTGGGAAAAAGAGAAAGCCTTGATGCTGTGTAATGCTCAGCAATAGCCAAAACACTGGTGTGTTATCAACATTGTTTTGGTCACAAATCCAAAACACAGCACCGTATGTGCTGCTATGAAGAAAATTATCTCCATTCCAGTCAGACCCAGAACAAGTACCTTTCTAGTTGTTAAACTTACCCACTTCAGGAAATCCATTGTCTTCTACTTGAGAAAGTTAACTATTGCTTTTATAGGTCCATGCCTTGGTCCCACATTTCTTGCCACAAGCACTGAGGTATATCACAAAAGTGGACACTTCAGGTTTTGATACTGATGAGAGCACTTGCTCTCCACATTTTTTCTGGCAAGTTTGAAGTAGAAATGTTTTTATTTTTATTATAAGAAAAATTATAAGTTTTCAAGTGCTTTGTTTCAAAGCATACTTACAGGTATAATGGGAAAATCACTAATATCTCATTCTTCACTTGTCCTGACCCTCTCCCCCAGTGGGCATAATGGGTTTTCAAAATGAAGATGTAATGTACTGTACATACCATTACGAGATCAGAATATCTAAAAGCTGTGCCAGCAACATGCTATTGGAAGTTACTATTGCTCCTTCACAGCAGTGATTTACAAGCCAGCATTTCTGGGAAAAGTTCTCTGTGAATATCACTGAAATGCTTGCTGGAAAACTTGATTTGTTGCTGTTTTCTTAATTTGGATTGACTGTCTCCCTTTTGGGCTCATACACAACTTGTATAATCCCATATTTAAATAGTGCGAGAGCAATTGCGCCGTAGCTCGGCCGTTGCAATAAAGTTACCACACTTTTTTGCAACATGAATAGTGTAATATTTCATAGGGCTCATCTAAAAAGGGTATTGCTCAGGAATACCTGTTACTTTTGAAGTTCACAGTGTATCTGTCTCCAGCTTACCTTGAAATGATAAGATGAGCCCTTGGTTCTGATGCAGGGAGGTATGCTCAATAATAATAATACTGCTGTCCTCCTGGAGGTGATTTTAAGCAGATCATACTTTGGTAGCCACTTACAGGTAAACTGTCAGTGTTAAAGTTTTACAGAGAGTTCCGACTGTAAATGTTATAATCAATACAGTTTCCCTTTACTAAATCCCCAGAAGGGGCCCGAGTCTGTCCTGCAGGTAAAGGTCACTGCTCTAGTCAAATTTTCTTCCTTGCTCTCAAAGAAGCAAAGTCAGTTTAGATTTAGTCCACTGAGCCATTCTACAAAATCCAGGACAAGAGATCATAATGGTAAAGGAGAAGATAGGTTTCCCCTGCAATCAATTGCGTGGCCTCACAAAATGTCCTTCATTTTATCACTGGCTTTCCCTCACTCTTGTCTCTATTTTTGTCTTCTATTCTCTGTATGATTCTGCATATCTCTTATCAGCACGCCTGACATCTAACTTGAATTGTAGGATAGCTACCTTGCCTTCAAATAAATGAGAGGGAGTGCTAAGCAGGTTAGAAAACATGAGAGAATGATAATAATATGGAGGTAATGGTGTCACGTAAGGTGTGAATTCAGAGTTGCACTGTCAACACTATAAAAGTTAATGCTTCTACATAATGAATAATGCTCCATTATACAGACAAACATGATCCAAAATGTTCGAAAACAAATAACTTGTATACCATGGAAACAGAGTGAATAAGACTATTTAATAAACCTGAATAATAACCCACCCACCCCCGCAAAAAGTAGAGTTGATCTTTTTACTTCCCAATAACACATTTTGGATGAATATGAAATGTTGCTGGAATATAACTTTAGAAACATCAAGGTTTTGGATAAATAAAGTATATACCCCTAAGTCTAACAACCTAAGCCAAATGGAAATATTTTAATTTTCTAATGGAACTTCAGTGATCAGATGTGTAATTTAAGCAAGATTAATGATCTGTTTCATATAGAAACCATTAAGGTCTTGATCTTGCAAAGATTTACATCCACACATTCAAGTAGAGATCTAACTGTATTTGACTCCCAGACCCCTTCTTCAGCTCTGTCTTTCCTGACCAAATGAAAAACCTCATGTGATGGCTATTCAGACAACGGCGGCAATGATCACTTTCTTAACTTTAACTATTTCAGCTCTCCCTTTGCTTCTCTCCACTGACACACTCCTTTTCTGCTGCTTTGGCTGTCGGTGATTTCACCCTATGTAGATTTACAGCCTGTTCCTTCTTCATCTCTCATTCAGTACCAAAAGTAGATACCTATCCATGGAGCTGATTTTCAGAGCTTTCACCTTCATGTCAGGGGAACACCTTATAAACATTCAGTAATTGCCTTTCAAGGTTCTCTCTAAAGATGTTCCTCCCAAAAGTTGTCTCTCCCCACAACGCTGTCAAAACTTTGTAAAGGAGCAGACAACATGTCTGTTGCTACCACTGCTGTTCAGAGTGATTAGTAGTATCTCATGGCTGGCTTATTGTGTGCTCCCTCTTTCCACCTTTCCATTTCTCTAAACATCAGGTGACTCTTATCTTAGTCTAAGCTCATAAATGTTTCAGGCCAGGCTTCTATTTTTGTTCTAGATTGCACAGTACATACATGAAGAACAGCTTCCTGCCCTATATGTGGCCTGGCCTCCTGGATTCACTGATAGTGTGAATAAGTCTTAGCTTGCCCTATATATTCCAAAGGTCTAGCAAACCTGTGTGCTGATTTCCTTGTGTAACAAGGGTAGAAGGCACATGGGATTTTTGAGTGACAGATGAAATCAGCACCAAAGGGAAGAAAGCTGGAAATGGAGCTGACAGAACAGCATGGACTTCTGTTCCTCCTTGAAGAATGGGTGTCAAGAGAGATATCAAGATGGTATTCATGACTGGATGCAGGGGATACTTGATACTCTTAGATTTCTCCCAGGAGATGCCAAAACAAGAGGTGAGAAACAAGTTCCAGGGAAACAAAGACAGATCCAAAGGGTGATATGTACTGGCAGAATATAAGCACTAAAAGTTTTAACATGCAAAGAAAATAAGTGCTTTAAAAAATATCCAGCAGTGTTTGTGTCATTCAGAAATAAAGATCATGGTCTGCCTGAGAGAGCATTGGTTAAGTTACTACCTGAGGAGAAACTGAGTCTAAATATCTGTAGAGCAACAGGTGATAACCCAATTTATCTACAATCATAGGCCTATGAGCCTGACATTCCATGTGGTCAAACAGCTCATACTTCAATAGGGCTTCATACTTCAGCTCATACAACAAAACTACCTGAAATGTTTTCCATTTCAGAGCAAAAAAATAATGCTCAGGTATTGTTTTATTTTTCCTGTGTTACTGCAAATGCAAGAGAAAAATATTTTTTATAAGTTCAAGAAAACTACTTGAGTAAGGGCTATTCTTTTTGTAATGTGAATCACATGTAGGATAACCAGCTATTTGTACAGTGCCTACGACAGAACCCACTTTCTGGAGAAAAGTGTGCCCTTTTAAAGTTTACTGGTATTAGAAGGTTTGTTCTGTGTGTTGCGTTGTTTTTTCTCTTGGTTTTGTTTCTTTAAAAACTTCTGGTAATTGCTTTAAAAGAACAAAGCTCTTTGTTTAAGGGTAGCTCAGGGAGATCATAATTGCTATCAGCTACAAGACTGTTTCCAAGTATTTCTGAATTGCTTCTCTTCTGCATTAAATATTTAATGTCTAATGTTTGGCCAAACTGTAGAAATTCCCTCTGGAATATGGGTGATGACTTCAGGAAGAGAATGAAGACCTGTCAATTCAATTTTCAATATGAGTCTCTTTAGAAAACCACAGCTATTAAAGAGTGGGGTTTTTTAAAGAAAAATAATAATAATAATTCCAGGAGTACATGAACACGTCCTCAGTGAAAAACAGCAAGCAATTAATTCCATGCCTTTGAATATTATAGATTCACAGACTGTGGATCTAAGAAAATTATAATCATGCTTTCCTCCATAAAGATATTTTTTTTTTAAAGGATTGTTGTTAATGTAACCTGGTTGGTCATATCTTCCCTTCCCTCTCAAGCACCCAGTTCCTCCTGAATTTTATCAGACAGAATTCTTACTCTTATCTCCAGCTAAAGCCAAGAGTGATGTTATGTGGTGGTATCCGGCAGCAAGGCTGTACCAAACAGCCTAGGAGGGAAGTGTGTCAAGGCTCCTATTGACTAGTAAAATCTTGCTGCATCAGCTAAATAGCACCTGCCCCTTACTCAGATATTCTCCCTCCAGATGTCCTGTTTTCACCTAAGAGATCAGTGTGTCCCCGCAGAGCTGACTACTACTTTTTCATTGTATTAAAACCTGACAGCATGCTGGGAATAAACCACTTCAAAGCCTAATGAAAACAAGCATGTACTTCCTCCTAGCCAACGATACACTCTGATGTGGATGCAGCCGATCACAGAACATGTGCTAAACATTACAAAAGCTGCCCATTTTGAAACTCTGAAAATTGCTACTATTTCTCAGGCTATTTTGGCTTCCACCATGACATAGGGACACCATTGTGCTACTCACCCATGATCGCTGATTTATCTTCACTAGGCAGCTAAGTATACTAGGGACTGATGACAGCACTCAAAAGAGCTACCACACTACCTTATTGCAACTGCTCAGGAAAGCCTCAGACAGGGCATATAACCCAGTACATTGAACTGACTTCTAAAAGGCCAGGACAGAAAGAGATTAAAAGGAAAGTCGTCAGAAGAATGGACCTTATGCCAGTTAGGATTATATTAAAATTTCAATATTTAATAGTAATAATTATTCAGATATGTTGCATGTTACCTGGCTTTAAAGTTAAATACATTTATAATGTCATACATATTACTATTTATAGCATTATATAAAGAAATAGGCAGGAGGTTTAGTACTGCTGTTTTAGTGTTACTCAGAAGCATTTAACTATTAAATATCTTGCCGTTTTGTGATCATTATTGTGTGTCCTCTAATAGCTTATTAACATAGCCTTCATATTTAGTTTTACAGCGTCCCTTTCCACACCACTTTTCCTAATACAGCAGCTGCTCACAATAAAGAAGGTTGGTTGGTTGATGTATGAAGGTTCAGTTGTTTCTGAACTAGCTAAAAGGTAGTTTTCCACCTTTCTCCTCCCTCCCCCCTCTTTTGCATATTCAATCCAAGTTACCCAAGAGCAAGCTATATATTCAATGTGCTATTAAGAAAAATGACCACAGGTGAAGATTAGCACACTCTGGAAATGCATTGCTTACTTCAGGGGAGAAAGGTTCTCCCTAGAGAACCCATGGTCCGGGGCTGTCCCCAGACCCCAGGCTTGCATGGGCTCAGTGCAATCCAAGAAAAGAGCAAGCTGGGGATCTTAAATTAGGACCCAAGTTCAGTTCTCAAACTGAATTCTGGAGATCCAGTAAATTTTAGTCTTTCTGAAATTTGATTTCCTCACACTGAAGCATGCCACGTACAACTGCCAAGCCACAGGCTAGACCCAAAACAAATATTTTAAAAATGGTGAATGAAATAAGTAGCTTCTAAATTTAGATTTAAAAGTCCCCAATGTTGGCACATTCCTTACTTCTACTGGCAATGAATTTTAAAAGCAAGTGACTGTTCCATAATCTAAGTAACAGTTAATAGTCCAGTGTCTACTGATCTCTAATAGATACGCATGCAGGTGTGAGTATGTGCACACATGAAAGAAAAAATAAAAGAATGAGGAACAAACTAATGAGTCTTCTGTATTTGCTGAGATGATCTATTGATGTGTGACCAAACCTCTGGGAGCTGCGTAAGTAGTCAAATATTATCATGATTTTGGAATCAATTTCACGCAGTCAGGAGCAGGATTTGGGGTAGCTTAGTGTTCAGCAACACATTAAAGGAACCCCTCTGACATCCAGAGTGAGCTGACACACTTGCGTCTAACACACTTCCTTAATACTTGGTTTCAATAGCAGCTAAGGGTCCTAAATGTTTCTGAGAACAAAGTATCTCAGATAGGTCACCCAAAAATTGTGTCACATGAAACTATTGAACGCTTCTGGAAACTTGGCCTGGCTGCTGGAAACTGGCGTTCTTAATAGTATGCAAGCTAAAATAAATACTGAGAAACTAGAATGTAAAATTATTATAAAACAAGCCCACCTAAAAGTTCAAGCACAAAGTAAAAACATCTTTAAACAACCTAATTAAAATATAGTAAAAACTATTTTTAAATAAAATCTTAAAATCAGAAGACTGAGCCAGCAACAGAGAGAAAGTAGAAGCCAAACCACAATCTTGCTAGAAGACACCCTAGTATGTAATGCCACACACTTTTTCCATCCTTGAACATAAGAAATTTGGACTGCACTTCTCCAGTTTTGGTACCTAGGTATTGAACATGATTATTTTACCACATTGCTTAAGCTCTCTGCCAACAAGCCACATAGCATGAGAATGGTTGAATGAAATTCAAAACAATTAGGTACAAAGCATATTATGTATGACACAAATGTCATTTTAACTTCTTAAAGCAAAAAATAATCTTCATTATTTACATATGCCTTTCATTAGCAGGCAAGGAACTAACTCTGGAAGCTAAACCTGATTTCTTTATGTAGTGTTATCACCTACATAAAGGTTTTCCAGCAGGAACGGAACAATAGATTCCCTTTTGAACTGACACATTATAGAACTGGAAGATCTACATAAATCATTTGTTTGTCTAATCTTGAATGGTGGATCACTTAGTTATGCCTTTATAATCACAACACCAAGACTGCTACAAATCAGGTTTACTCATTTATCTGATCCAAATCTTACCCAGACAGGAGCCTAAGGGAGGTGAAGAAGTCTTTGTTTCTAATAAAATAATAGAACCTGTTACTGACAAAAAGATGTGTAATAACTTTGAAGTTCCTTTTGGCATTTTTTTTTAAATATGAACAGAGATGATCACTGTTAGCACATAGGACGTTATTGGAAAGCAAATCCTGTGTCCAATTTACAAAGTTTTATAACTATGAACTGAAACTATTAATAAACTTATCCTTTCTGCTCTTTGAACTTCTACCACAACTGCTATTCAGATTTATTCATGTCTTCCTTTTCTTAGAGACATGCCAAATCTGCCCTGTTGTCCACCTGGAAAAATGTCCACTGTTCACAGCCACTGAAGAAGTAGTCAGATATTAATCTTAATTATTTGCATTGCAGCCATCCAAACTGTTTCCACTCTTATGAAAGTTTTAGAACAATGCGTTATTTTTAATAATTTATTTTAAAACACTTTCTTATGAAACTGATTTCCCAAATTTGAAGGTTTTGTCTCATTTGTACAAATGACTTATTTTCAAATCTCATTTTACATAAAAACTTGTGGTTCCAAAACTGTCTGGTGTCTCAGAACACAGAATTCCTTTTAGAGGAATCGCAGATACTTTTCCTATGTAAGCTTTGTTTTTAATTAGATACTGCTGGGTAGTGGCACAAGTAAAACAAAACCCAAAAACAATCAAGCAAAAATGAGCAATGATCCTTCACACATTAAAAATTAATCAAAAATAGAAGTGAGTAGTATGCCCAGAAAAGATGGGTCAAATTATTTTCAGTTTGCATTCCAAATATTCATAAGCAGACATCTAAACTAGTCCCATATAATATATAAGTAGGTCCTGCATTTATCTACACAAAGGATCAAAAGGGAGTGAAGACAAAAGAAGAAAACCAGAGCATCCCTACTGAAAATTAGACAAGCTTTGGGTAAATATGTTTAGTAGTATTGTCTTTCTTGTCAATGCTGATCTTTTTCAGACTCCTAACCAAATTAATGTTCAGGGTAAAGCTTGCAGAGCTGATGGCATAGACGGGGTAAGTTAGAACCAACCTCTTAGGATGCCCACTTTCATAGCAGCAAAGACACACCCTCGGGGTTTATTAAAACAAATGGAGAAAATGTACAGTACGTACAGTGCTTTGAACAGTACTATACACATACTACTGCAATTGTGATTTCCCTTGTACGGACTTCACATTCAGTCCCAAACCACAGTTAATGGTAACTAGCAAAATGAACTTTATATGCAGTAATGCTCTGTTGAGGGGTTACAGCATTACAGAGCAGAATCTGTGAGAAACAACACACGTGCAGAAGTACCATCACGCTATTGTACACAGTCCCAAATGGTTAGCTGGCAGGTCAAAATGGTCCTTGAGGAGTCAGGGTTCTTGGGGTGAGCAGGCAGACAGAAGGAGACCCAGGGCCCTAGAAGCAGGCAGGGAGAGTAGGCAGCCCACCCCACCAAGCAGCTCTAGACAGTCTAAGCAGAATCATTTCCCCCACCCCTCATCCACATTTGATGTCTTGTCCCTTCATAAGATGTGAGCTTCTAGGCACTCCATCCCCTCATCTATGTGCTGCCTGGTGCCTAAAGGTGTTGCTTTCCCAGGCTGCATCAGGTGCCTTATCCTATTAGCTCAGCTATGTTTTCTTGCTTCACTGCTGCTGCTTTT
Source organism: Ciconia boyciana (assembly GCF_034638445.1). Lineage (NCBI taxonomy): Eukaryota > Metazoa > Chordata > Aves > Ciconiiformes > Ciconiidae > Ciconia > Ciconia boyciana. The sequence goes on from NC_132935.1 coordinate 58,091,797, forward strand.
CTTTGTTATCCCTAAAGCAGTTTCTCCTAGCTCTTTAGGATACTCTTCAGTGTCCAGTACTTGACTACCAGTGAGTTGCTTATACTCTTGAGACCTGTTTCCAACCTCAGCTTATATTTTCAAGATCTTTACTATTATCCCACATTTAAACACCACATCATAATGAGAGACACTTAGTATCGAGCTCTGGCTCATGGAGCAAGTCCATATAAGAAGTTGATAATGAATGCAATGGCCAGGATGGGGGCTTTGCACAATTAGTATTAAGCTTGTAGTCTGTTACTAGCAGCAACACTACTGTTTTACTGGACAACTGGGCAACACATGTAGTCTCTTGAAACCCAACTCAGTGTTACCCATGAGCTCTTCGGTTTTAGTTCAGGGTTCATGTCTGAACTGTGCTATGCTTTCCCCACTGGCAGTTTAGGGCTGGAGAAAATGCTTCTAGCCTCTTAGCATCCTAGGAGATGCTTCATTTCTTTGCGGGCTTTTATATGGGGAAACTTCTAAAAACTTAGCTGATCTTTCCAGTTCCACACAATAAAGCATTATACCCATTTCCACCTCACTGTTGGTACTTGAAAGCTTCCACAGTGTTCAACATCTTGGCCTTACAGCCTGTAAGTTGGTGCTGAGAACAGTCTCCTGGCACCTGAACCGCAGGCTGAGTCGTTCCCAAGAACCCCACCAATATGTTGCTGTTACCCCGATTCTGCCTTCCTTCCCGCCATTGCCCATCCCCTATGTATCTTAGAAGAGTTTTCATTGCTCTGATAAGTATGGGTTGCTTTGTTGGAAAAAGCAAGGGCCCATAAAATTGAATATAAACTTTGGAATTAAAGGAAGGCTTTTTTGTTCACCACATACATAGATTTTTTTTAATTTCAAAGCAGCAAAGGAGAATCTCATAATTCATTATCATTCACAAGCTTTAAGAAAGCTTTAATTATGGAAGTTTTAATTTCAGGATGAGGAAGGACCTGGCCTAGAAGAGAAAAGTCCGGTTACTTCCTTCTACTTCAGCAAGAGGGATGGGAAAGTTCACAAAAGATCCATCCATGACAGCACTAGCTGTATCGTGAGTTTTTCCTCAGAAGTTTGAGTGTATTCCTGCAACTAAATCACAATACAGCAACTCCAATACATAAACATTAAGCAGGAATTTCACAACTGAATATAAATGTCCATTTTGAAATTCATTTGCATTGGAGATTTCTCCCACTCAGGATCTGATTCATGTATCCTAGACCATTACATAAAGGGTATATAATAGTTCAAGCCTATGGGAAATGGTCTTTATGTACTGTCATAGAAAGCAAATAGTTTGCTTTGAGCTCCAGGGTGGATATGTGTGGTGGGGGAGGAGGTATTAGATTATTGCTGGAATCATTTCTAGGTCAGAGTGAAATAAAATGAGCTTCAGTAGCAGCCAGCAACAGTAACCAGGAATCTACAGCATGTTGTATGGGGATTTGCTTATATTTTGACATTTATCCAGAATATAGAAATTCTCCCTGCCAGGTTCTCAAGCCTGGGCCAATAATCCGTTATACACTCACAAGAAAAACAAAAGCTTCTCCCTCTGTGTAGTCAAAAGACTTTGGCACTTTGCTGCATTAGATGAGTTTTTGTGATAGCAGAACCAGGATACTTCAGTCTGACAAGGTCATCTTTAAGTTCTCTCACCTGTAGAAGGGAATCAAGGGAGACTTTCAACAACTGTTTTGAAAATTGATTATAAAATATTTTTCCAGATGGAAAGCTAGACAGAGACAGGAAAGCAATAAGAGATCAAGCCACTTTTATGTCTATGTTGCATTACTATCAAAGGTTTGAACTAAGGAGCAGAGATTGATTTCTGCCTCTGAGAGGATAAGATATAGAAGAACATGGATATTGTTGCTTTACATTTATATCCATTACTTTTAAACAGGCCCCAGCAAACTAAAGCTAATTCAAAAACGGACTGGAAATTAGAAGCTATTCACCAAATTGTAATTAAAAAACCCCACAGTCTATTCCCATTACCTCCATCGCCCCCCCAAAATGGCATCAAAGAGCAAGAAATAATCACAGTACAATATCAGCTCTTAGAACAAAAGGATCATAAATGAAAAATTGTAGTTTGTGCTCTACTCCAGATAAAAATGTCATCCATATAGTCTGAACAAAAGTACTTCATAGTTTGGGAGAGAAGAGGTGGAGCTTAGTACGTTGCTGATGCTGAGGTGTTACAGAGGACAGCATATTGACAGACAGCAGCTAACTGATTGAAGAAAAAAAAAATTAGTGCCAGTTTGATTTCACCCTCCCTCCACCAGCATATTTGCACAAGTCAAATACATGTTGATGAGACCAGAACTTTCACCTGCATCACCCTGTCACCACTGGCTACCCATTCATTACTGAATTACATCACAATTTGCAAAGCACCCCAGTCCAGACAACATAGTCAAGAAAAGAAAAAAAACAAGGAAAGAAAAAAAAAAAACGAAGCAGCAATGTATTTTACCAGAGAATATCATACAAATACAACCATTGGTAGTATTAGCGTGACAGCTGAGGAAAAAGAAGTTCTGACACATCACACATGGTCCTGGGTCCTCTACCCACACCTAGGGAGACGATTTTGAAGCTCTTATTTGGAGTGTCCTAATTCTAGTTAGTGAAAATGAGGCAAGTGTTGCAGCAGTTTGGGATACCTCTTTCCTTGCATGAGCACACTGTAGAGCATTTTCTTTTCTGTTCCATAATACCGCTTTGACTTCTTTCAACCTCTGTGTTTCACAAACATGGCCCCTAAGGGCCCATGAAAAAGTTCAAAGCAGGTCACAGGCTGCTGTGGGGTGAGAACAGACTGTATTAATTGTCTGCAATGGGGAAATGGAGTTGCTACCAGCAATTAAAGGAGGCTAATAGTTCTTTGGCTGATGTAAACACTTGTAGCCAGTAATTACAGCTATTGCATATTCCCCAGACCTGAAGAAATTGAACTGCTGCCATTTTGTCTGAGAAGTGGTAACTGACAGCTTAATTGACTTTTTTAGATGGAGAATGGGAATTCAAGCTGCATGCTAACAGTAAAGTTACTAATTGTAAATCAACATTTTTTTTAATTGCAGAGGAGTTTTAAAAAAGAAATGTGCAGTGTGGATTTAAGTCCAGGGGTCTCATACTCCAAAGACTGGCAGCAAGACTCAAGGAAAAGGAACTTCTTTTCAAACATTTGAGAGACACTGCTCTGCCATATCACCTACCACACAAAAAAAGGAGAATGATCAGGGCAGGGAAGAAGTGAGTGAAGCCTAAAAATTTTGGAAAATGTCAAGCAGATTTAGGTGAGATACATTAAAGGAATGAAGGAAGAAGGAAAAATTATTACCTTTCATTTCTATTTTTTTCCTTCCTCAAGTCTTTTTGCTAGCTATGCCTAAATATTTGTGAATGTATCTAAAAAAACAACAAAGAAATACCAAGTAATTATTTAGCCCTTCCCCATTACCTAGGCAATTCAGTAATTCTTCCCTACACAATCCCTTGTCAGTCCAGCTTCACAAGCAGCTTTCCTCTGTGTGGCACTGGTTCCTTTTCTTGTCCTTTCAGCTTATTCCTCACTTTCTCTGCTCCTTGTTTCTTTGCTATCGTTGGCTGAGCTGATGGGATGAGAGGAAGCATTAGCAGAGGAGCATGAGGATGCTGGGGACAGAGAGCTCTAGGGGTTTCTCGAATCCCCAAGAAGAAGATAAAGTAAGCTGAAAAAACAGGTGAAGAAGGTAGAGCTCTTCAAGCCCTTTAAGAGCTCTGCTCTGTTCTTGTGCAGAAGCAACAACATTTCAACACCCCACAAAGGGGATGCATAAAGGAAACAGCTAAAGAGAATTTGACTGTGGACACAAGGAAGGTGGGAGGCATTCATTGTTCCTAGCTTCTACTCTCCAAACATGCCCATTTACATGTTTCCCCTCCATAGAAGCCCAAAAGCTTTCCTTTGGATAACCAGCCCCACTCCCACAGGCAGGAACACTCAGTGCTGAGAAGGTGAAGGAAATAAGAAGTATAAAACCAAACAGGGTTTTGCATTGCTGTTCACAGAAAAGGACATTCCTATCTTTGTCTCTCACCTATTCTTGTGTTCATGCAGGATTTGTTCTTAGACTTCCTCTAACCCATTCATTCTGATTATACAGAAAATTAGAGTGGGAGCTGATGGTCACCTGCCTTGATCACAGAATCACAGAGTGGTTTGTGTTGGAAAGGACCTTTAAAGATCATCTAGTCCAACCCCCCTGCCATGGGCAGGGACATCTTCCATTAGATCAGGTTGCTCAAAGCCCCGTCCAACCTGACTTTGAACACTTCCAGGGAGGGGGCATCCACAACTGCTCTGGGCAACCTGTTCACCACCTTCATCATAAAAAAATTTCTTCCTTATGTCCAATCTAAACCTACCCTCTTTCAGTTTAAAATCATTGCCCCTTGTCCTGTCACTACAGGCTCTGGTAAAGAGTCTTTCACTGTCTTTCTTATAAGCTCCCTTTATATACTGAAAGGCTGCAACAAGATGTCCGCAGAGCCTTCCCTTCTCTAGGCTAAACAACCCCAAATCTCTAAGCCTTTCTTCACAGGAGAAGTGTTCCAGCTCTCTGACCATTTTTGTGGCCCTCCTCTGGACCTGCTCTAACAGGTCCATGTCTTTCTTATGCTGGGCACCCCAGAGCTGAACACAGAACTCCAAGTGGGGTCTCATGAGAGCTGAGTAGAGGGGCAGAATCACCTCCCTCGACCTGCTGGCCACACTTCTTTTGATCCAGCCCAGGATACAGTTGGCTTTCTGGGCTGCGAGTGCACATTGCCGGCTCATGTCCAGCTTTTCATCCACCAGTACCCCCAAGTCCTTCTCCACAGGGCTGCTCTCCACCCACTTATTGCTCAGCCTGTATCCATGTTTGGGATTGCCCCAACCCAGGTGCAGGACCTTGCACTTGGCCTTGTTGAACTTCATGAGGTTTGCACAGGCTCACTCCTCAAGCCTACCAAGGTCCCTCTGGATGGCATCCCTTCCCGCAAGCAAATCAACTGCACCACTCACTTTAGTGTCATCTGCAAACTTGCTGAGGGTGCATTCAATCCTACTGTCTATGTTGTTAATGAAGATATTAAATAGTATTAGTCCCTGTAACAATGAAGGGATGAAAGGATCTTGCTTAAAGGGAAAATTTAGCTCCTTCAGGACAATTAAATAGGAAATTCTAATGAACATGTCCCTTCTGTGACAAGCCTTTTCCTGCCAGAGCCCAGGGACCCTGCAGCAGGATATTAAGGAACAGAAAATACCACTTCAGGTGACCCCTAGAGGTTTTTTCAATAATACGTATAACATCTAATAAAACTAACAAGAATAGATACCCTATATTAATTCCCACTTCAGTGAACATATTTCTTTCTTTCCTTTTCCTGCCTACAAAAGCCATGTCATAGGGAATTTCTTGAAATAGTAGATCAGGTTTGTCAGACAGCACAGCACTAATACAGCTGCAATATTAGCCATGGAGCTATTTTTAGTACACAATTTCCTTCGGTTTAGCTTTGAATATCATGCATGTGAAATCTAAGAGTCATGTTCTGCTGACTGTGCCCTTGGAACAGCTAAGCTCGTTTCGAGAGTCTTACATCTTGTCCAAAGACCCCTGCTTTCATAGGAGCTGTACTAATTAACGCTGTTAATCACTATGAAGCCTTGAGTTCAGGTACTATTAGGCATCTGATGAAGCTGGAAGTTGAGAACTACATATGCAAATGTAAACTCCGTGAGTTAAGTTGCACAACAGGAACATAAAAGGTAGATAAAAATGTGTTAAAGAGATGTACCTAGGTATCTTCCAATTCTTTAATACACAATATACAGTCAAGGCAGAAGTAGTGGTTCTGACATCCTGAAAGGTTACTAAATCGCATGCTATCTACCCTAGGAAGAAACCTGATTTTCACTCATGATCTAACCACAGGTCTTTGACTACCATGGGAAGTTTTCTTAGTCTAAGAAATATACTCAGTTGGGAAGACACAGCATAGCCAAAGACTCACAGCTGCCTTCCATATATTGTGCGGAAGTCAGCAACCATCCAGGGAATGGAGGAGGAAATCCCACGAGTTAAAAGCATAATCAGAAAAGTATCTTGATATTAACAGCTAATTAAGAAGCAAATTATTAGTGGATATGTGGGATTGGTAACCATCCTTATGTTTTAACCTTTCCTTCCTCTGCTACGTTTGAAGTTTACTATATAAACTCTTTCCTGGTTTGTTTTGATAGCAATGAGGTGCCTTCTAAAATGCAAGATCATCAATAGACCATCATTTCCATACCTCTAATGATAAGACTATGTGAGCTAAAAATGCCAACATGATCTAATCAAGGTATGCAATATAATAGATCAGAAAAGGTGATAACAGTAACAAAATACTGAACATATTTCCCATCTTATTGAACACTGTAATGGTAGCTCCGTCTTGCTCAGCATTATTAAAGATCAAGTGCTCTGATCTACTCCATTTTGTTGTGGCAAGAAGGGAATATGGCTGGTGAACAGAGTGACTTTCAGGACAAGTTATTTATTATCACTAGCATTTATGTTCATTTAAACAAATTTTGGCATGATCAGTCTTTATTCCTTAATGGTAGCTGTGCCTAATGGAATCACTGAGACAGTACATTTTCTGGCTTCAAAATTAGACCATGTAATTCTGGGATTGGTATTGGAAGGTGCATTATTTGTTAGGTAATCTGATAACATACATAAAAATAACAGGACAAAATTAAAAAGGTTAAAAATATAGAATGACAGGAATTCCAAACTTAACTCTTGTACAAGAAATGGCAACTCAGTGACTTCAGCAATGAAATACTCAGAACAACAGCTGCAAAACGAGTTTCATGTAGTACCTGAAATCTGGGAGTCTGAAAATTGATTAAATATCAATTGGAAGTTTCTTGTCACCAACAAAGAGTAACCTCACACAATGATGTTTAAATTTTCCTTTAAATATTTATGAAGTTCCAGTGTGAGGACAGAACATTATCTGCAGTATCTTTGTGAACAATGGTTGAAAAGGGACCTGATGCAAGAAACACAGTGGAGGCCCCTACCCTCCCCTGAATTGTCAATGATGTTCATCAGTAGTCTCCTCAAGAGGCTGTATCACCCAAGCACTCAATGGCTCATGAAGCTTTTTTTGTACTCCATATATTCAAACCATACACTTGTTTCTGATGTATTGTACTACCATTTTTGAGAAATCAGTCTGAATTTCATGGCATGAAAGCCAATGACAGTCACTAGAAAATGGTGATGTTCCTTGCAAAACTATGCAAGATTGTTAAAATATCTACATTAAAATAGTTTGCAAATGATGTTTTGTTGATGAAGACTTTTCCTTTGTACGTACAGGAGAATAAAATATTTAGAAACACTCTTTCCTCTTAATTTCTAATATCAGTGTCTATTTTTTCCCATTACTGTTACACTTGTTCTTCCTTTACTTCTCCCAGCAATAAGCAATGGAATTGCCCAGCAATTCCTGGCAATGGAATGAAAATAAGTCTTGCTATGTAAAGGACTGTGAAGAAGTTCTGGCCTGTTTGTTTCCCACTCCAGTTGTGATGCTATCCTGTAGCCTCTTGAATTTGCAGAGGATTTGGCAGAATTAGAAACTACCATGAAAATCGCAAATTAGACCAGACAAATAGCTGTATTGCTCTATGGCAGCACAGGCTCTCCTGCCTCTCTCTCCTATGAAGTCTCAGTTTTCAGCCATTCAGCTCTTTCTGCAGGTGAGAATTTAGAGACAATGGGTCAGTTTTCCAAACACATCTAGGCACCTAAAAACTGCCTAAGAAGGATAGTACCAGGACCCATTGAAACAAAGCAGCTCAGCTGGAGCCTAGTTATGTATCAAAATCTGAATATCCCCCAATTCTGTTCCAAATGTCCATTACATCTTTTAGGGACATTGTAAAATGTTTTTTTCACAGCCTGTCCCTTGAAGGACATTGTACCACTTCTAAAAGCTACTGGCTGGGTAGCCAGTACCTACCAGGTTGAAATGTGTCCCCCTCTGAAATACTCTGGTTCAAACCAGTTAGTTTTTGTTCCATTCAGTATCATTACACAGAAAAGATCACTATCACTCCTTCCCAAGTCCTTCTCTCTAATGTTTGTTAGCCTACCTGGTAGAATATTAAAGGCTCTATATTCTTAGAAGTAACATGTGAGATTTCTCATTAGTTGGCATTGGAGAATCCTACATGAGCGAGAAGTCCGTGGAAAAACAAAACGAATAAATGTGTATAGAAACCAAGAACCAAGACAATGAGAAGAGTGAAATACAGCTAGGGCTATTGCTGCAGCTAGAACTCTCTAGACAAGTACCAGAGAAATGCAAAATGTTCCAAAAACAATCATCTGATTTATTTGCAGAGCAAGCAGAGCTCTTCTGAACAAAACAATGAACAAAAGTGGGGCTTTTTAATATTGCACTATCATATTTGTTTACTAAGGTACTGCTAAGTGAAAAAGAAAGGCCAGTTACATTAATGTGCCAAAAGTTATCAGGAATATTGCACAGGTAGAATGACTGAAACTTCTGAGCCATGTGAATTTTATATGAGCATCCAGCAAGGAGATACTTTTGAGATGATTGTAACAGATCTGAGACTGCTGAGTGTCACATGCAGTTTTAGAGGAACTATAGAATCTGTCATTCAAGACAAGATTGTAATGGAGACCAGAAAACCCTTGCTGAAGAAATAACTGCTTAAAAAGATGATAATTCACATTTAAGACACGTGACTAAAACTTGCCAGCCTTTAGAACATAACTAGATCAGTCTGAAGGATTCTGAGGCAAAATAAAATAATTTCTTATGTACCTAGGACAAAAAAGCACAGATGCCCAGCAAAACGTGGGAGCAGATAAAACTGAAAGCTCTATGGATTATTCTGTAAACAAAACCTAGGAGGAGCCAGCACTCGAGGATTTTACACTCGTGAAAGTATAAGCAGTGTCCTGACTTGGGACACAGCTATTATACTTGAACAGTGCTAAATCTTTCTGCAAAAACTTGCAGAAAAGAACAGGTTGTACCTAAAAGAGGGAGAAAAGATATGCATTCTATACAATCAAAATTACTGTACAGCACTTTGCACAGAGATGATCAAACACTAAGAAGATTTTATTATTCACAGGCACTACACAGTGACAGCTACATCTGTCTGGATGTAGCTGGAATACTGGAATATTAGATTGAACCAAAATAACCCAGAAGTCGGTCACTTATGCACATGTGCTGGTTTTGGCTGGGATAGAATTTATTTTCTTCACAATAGCTAGTATGGGGCTATGTTTTGGATTTGTGCTGGAAACAGGGTTGATAACAGAGGGATATTTTCATTACAGCTGAGCAGTGCTTACGCAGCGTCAAGGCCTTTTCTGCTCCTCACCCCACCCCACCAGCGAGTAGGCTGGGGGTGCACAAGAAGCTGGGAGGGGACACAGCTGGGACAGCTGACCCCAACTGACCAAAGGGATATCCCATACCATATGGCGTCATGCTCAGCCTATAAAGCTGGGGGAAGAAGAAGGAAGGGGGGGTTGTTCGGAGTGATGGCATTTGTCTTCCCAAGTAACTGTTACGCGTGATGGAGCCCTGCTTTCCTGGAGATGGCTGAACACCTGCCTGCCCATAGGAAGTAGTGAATGAATTCCTTGTTTTGCTTTGCTTGAGTGTGCGGCTTTTGCTTTCCCTATTAAACTGTCTTTATCTCAACCCACGAGTTTTCTCACTTTTACCCTTCCGAGTCTCTCCCCCCTCCCACCAGGGGCGAGTGAGCGAGCAGCTGGGTGGTGCTTAGTTGCCGGCTGGGGTTAAACCATGACAGCCTGATCTATGTGACACTTGAAGATACAACAGCAAGTCTGAAGAAATATCTAGTTGAACGTAGCCAGGTAAAACTCAAAGCGTATAGTGAAGAAATTGTTCCTCCTCACAAGTTGAATGTAAAGAAAAAATCCCCCAAAATATAAGGTATGTAGTTGTTTCACATAATATCTTTTCTGCTGCTGAAAATGTCAGACATTTAGTGTAAGATTAATCTGCTCAAAAGTAGCATCTCAAAAGACAGGTACTTCTAGACATACTATCTTGTCTTAAAGTAGATATTTTAAGTGGTTACATGAATTAATACAGTTTCTTCCATTTCATCTTGGAAATCTAGAGGACAGTCTCAGAGCTAGACATGTACAGTATAATGTTAGCAGAACTGAATCCCACTTTAAATGTCACTGAGTGTATTTTGTAGAAGGACAGAAACCCACACAGGTAGAACAAAGATCAGAGCAAGATATTGTACACATAAATATGCTCAAAGAAACAGAAAATGCCAAACAGAAGAATTTGTAATGTAATCTATGTCTTTGGTCCAACTATGGCATAAGTTCCATGTCTATATGCTGGGAAAATTACAAACAGGTTCTGTATTATTATTCTCACTAACTAGCAACAGAATTATTAGAGAATATAGTTGCTGAATATGCAACCTCAGGTTGGTGCTAAGCTGTTGAATGGACAGTTAAACAGCTAAGAAATCAAGATCTTCGTTTGTCACTGCACTATTTTTTCTGAAATGTTTACTGTAAGTCTTAGAATAAGACTATTTGATTATATGGTCACTGGTGATAAAAACAGAAGTATCAAAAATTTTCCCAAAATCCCTTTTTATAAGAAATGATTGAACAGAACATGCATTGTAAGAAAAAATCACTTGAGCTAAAGTTTTTTTATATAAACTACATCTATATAATTGCAGATTGGCCCCAAAAAGTGATAATTTCTTATGAAGTTGTTCCTTGCTCCTTAAATTAAAGAAAGGCAGTTTAGTACACAGAGTGGGAGGCACAACAACCTCTCCCACAAAAGAATAAAAAAGACACCTGTCTTTTTTCTTTGCCTTTAGAAAAAAGGCAGGCCACAGATCAGCCAGTGGATTAGACAGCAGGGGACAAAAGATCAAGAACAGTGTAGAGGGTAAACCCTGAAAGGATTTTGAGATCTAAATGACAAAGGAGACAGACTGAGAAATATTGCAAAATTTCACTTTTCAAAAAAAAAACGTAAAGCAACAGCAATTGCCTTTTGAAAGTGGAAATCTTATACCTGCTGAACACACGCTCAGACTAGCATATGCATTTAAATACAGAGGCCTCTCCCCTCTTGTAGAAGCTCTTTTCTCTGATGCTTGCTCAGTATGTTAATGTGATAAAGGTCTGTAATAGTTCTAAGCTCAGATCTAGATTTTTCACTAGTCACTACCTGAGAACACTCTGTTTATAGCAGAGGCTCAGGAAAAAAATAAGCATCTCTCACAATTGTATTTTGAACCCCTCTAACAGCAGAATACAGTTCAATCAACAATTTTTCACTTGCAACATCTTTCAAAACTCTCCAAAAATTACATATAAAAAGAAAATTGAGCAGGTTTGCAGCAGATTCTGTTTTATGCTCCCAGGGAAGACAGTAGTTAAGGTCAAAGGGTAGTAACAAGCTAAAATGTTCCCTCCTACTAAGGGCCCTAAGTTAAAACAGCTCCCTGCATCTCCCCATAAGCTATAAGTTGGCCCAGACTGATAGCATGCCCAAGTTAACGTAAAGCTCAAGATCTGCAGCTAGGGCTGCAATGCCACAAATTAATAAGAGTGCTGCACAATTCCGTAGCCAAGGCCTGATGGGACAGAACTGTGACCATAACTGAGATGACAAGGGCCTTACAAGTGTATTAGATACGTCTAGGGTAGGACTGAGACCCCTACTTTAGTCATGCTGATCTCAGACTGACAGCCAAACTACCAATGGAAATGGTGGAGAAATACATCAAGATTGACAATGACAAGGCTGCAGCACAGAGGTATGCCCAAAGGTTTTCCACAAAGAGATGATAGTTGAATTTGTGGTTGCAGATGGGACTAGATTTTGTGTCAGGAAGAGAACTAAGGACAGAACTTTGCATCACCCGCTGCAAAGCGGATGATGGGGATCCACAAAAACAGCATGGGAATCATTTTTTTTCTCCTCTACTTGTTTTCATTTATCTTTGATTCATATCTTGCAATAGCAATTTTCTGTTCGGCAAGCAGACACTTTTCTGAGACATGCTCACTCTGTGTGTACTCTGTTTCCTTCCTCTTCATCTGCCTAAATTTACTTACTGAGAACAAAGACATCATTGTACTACACCAGTGGTCCGTCTGTTCTAGAAAGCTGTTTCCAGTTGTAGTTAGCACCAGATGTTTCCTAAGGAAGCATCCTCATGGTCAAAATATTGAATATCCTCAGTGAATGTTCAAATGTACTAAATGCAAGGAATACCACCAAGTATGTATAACATAGGTCTTTTTTGCATGCTTTGTTACTGTCCTTCCTTAAAGGTAGGACAATAGTATTTCACAGTGAATTGTACCACATTCTCTCATACCGCACTTGTCTGTTAAAATTTTGAAATATTTCAGAAGATCGTGTTTTATTTCACTACTCACAAAAAAACCTTAGTGTTTCTTGCTGCATAAAGCACTGTAGTTATTTGTCTAATGCTGAGAACCTACAACAAATTGATGAGGGCTCTAAGTTCTTATAAGCCTCAATGGAGGCTGGAGTCTTTTGAGAACAATCCCTAATTTAATAGTCCTGAAATGTTTCAGAACCCAAATTATTTGCCTTGCTCCTATGAAACTGCCTCTGCTTTCATCAACAGTTTTTTCATAACTAGACAGAGAAGAATTTAACTTTAGTGGATCTTGCCATTTCATTGTGCAAAATTACATAAAATGGGGGCTGTGATCTATAGCCATTTAAATACTGGGTGAAGTCATGCCCATACAGATCAGACTGCAGGGTAAAGATTTTAGGGGGTTTTTTTACATAGGAAGTCAGATAGTAAAACTTTTTCATGATGCATTTCTTCATTTTCTATTTGCTCATTTCTGAATTCTATTTCCACTTGTTTAATCAGCCTGTTTCTGCCTTTTGAGACTCCCAAAAGCTTATTCCCTCCATTATAACACATCCATGAACTGTCTCCTGAGCTGTATCTCTGTGCCAAATAACTGTTGAGGAGCTAGTATAAAGTCCTTGTTTCATTCAAAGCAGGTTTTAAATTTTAGCAAATGTTCTGAATTACATGGAAAATGTCTCGGAGTTTATTTCCTTTTCCAAATTAATCATTTTTTTGTATAAAGTATTTTTACTTTTCAGAAAGCCTGAGAAATTACAAAGCTAGTAAATGAAGTCCAAAGAAGCGGAGATAGAGCACATGTTAATTTTAATAAAGGAGGCAGGTCTTTCTTAATAATTTTATCAAGCTGTCATCTCAGAGTGGCCACCTCTGAGAAGCTGTCAACTTCACTGATATAAATGAAGTTGGAGCAGGGGAAGATTGCCAAACATGGGCTGCTCCAAAGGACCATAAGCAACTGCAGCCACCACCAGTTCAAGGGGCAGTGGAGTGAGCTTCTAGGAGTATTCTGGGCAATGCCCCAGTGCTCCTCAAAACTCTGGGGCCCTGTAGAAAATCATAGTACTGTTGAATATGTTAGTGGTATACTGACTATAAAATTTTGTCTTGTACAAGCAACCAAAGTGTGGGCCACTTCAATTGGTTTTAACTATTCTGTATTTATAAGATTTATTGCAACTTTGAATTAGCCTACTTCCATCTTCCAGCTGCCGGATCTTGTTGCAGTTTGACCTGTTAGACTGAAGAGACTGTTGTTAAATTTCTATTCCCCATATACCTTCCAAAATCTTCCCTTTATATCTGTCCTTTTTAATTTTTTTTTCTTTCAGTGAGAAAGAACAGCTTCATAGGCAGACTCATCTTAAACTTGCTATAATAAAGCATGTTTTCCAATTCTTTAATAATTCTTATGGTTTTCCTTAGTTACCAATGGCCTTCTTTGAACATGGATATCAAAACCAGAGATAGAAAGCCAGTTATGCTAAGGTAAAAGCCAAATGTAAGCCAAAAAGTTTCCCAATTGCTACATTATTCACCTGCCTGTGCTTCTAGAGATCACATTAATCCTTTCTCCACTGCAGTGCTCCAGAAGCTGATTACTCACCACAAGCCCCATTTTTTCAGTCCCACTCTTACCACTGCTTCCATCTTTCTTCCATTTCTGTCTGTACGTAAGCCAGAAATCCTTGTTTCTAGATGTCTGACTTCTCTAAATTCAGTAAGCCAAATCACTTGGATCCCTTTCTCTTCCACTCTCAGCCTTTCTGTTATTTTTTTCAAGTTTATCAGTAAGAAATCATATGCCTGGTTGCCAGAGTATATTCTCCCAGTATACAAAACCCCATCAGGACGAGGACAAGGAAATAATCCACCAGGATTCCTGGTATGTAAATCAGGAATGTGTCAATTCATGTGCATTTCGAACTGTTAACAGAAAAGTAACTGATTTATCAACATATTTATAATAGAGCTTTCTTTTCACAAAGTGTCAGCTGCTTTTAAGTTTCCATTGTTTCAACAGCTTTAAAAAAGCACTATTGGAAATTGAGGCTATAAATGATAGGGGTGGAGAGTGGTAGAGCACTAACAAAAATAAGACAAAAGCATTGAGTCACCTGAAGGAAGGAAGCAAAAAAGCTGGAATATGTTAAGAAGAAGAACAGAAGCATATCTTAAAACAATTGGAGAAATTACCGCAAAGTAACAGCCAAGCTGAGTTACAAGAGCCTGTTACAAGGAGGAAGAACATGTGTTAGGAAGTTAGATTCTAAGATAAATGGAAATGAAGGATGTAACTACACAGGTGCGTGAAGTTCCACATTTCTACAGACGTTAAAAAACCTACATACAGATGAGCAGTTTGGTGCTAGTGTACACATATACCCAGGATACACAAAAGGATTGAATATTCATCCAGCTACATGTTACATGTCTATGCACAGTTTGCTATGTGTCTGCATAGGTGCTTAACTTTTCCAAATGCATCCCAAAATAGCCTTATTCTTCTGTTGATAACATGACAAGATGAAGCCGTAAAATACATGCACATGCAATACTTTTGTGTATACATACACAGCCACACACTCATCCAAGACTGAACTATATGAGAGGTCTGACTGACTTCAACTAAGTAAAACCGCTGTGGCAAATCTAATTATTTCTTTAGAGAATTCTGAATAAGCAGTCATTATGTCATATAATTTTTTTGTCTTTTAATGGGCAGTAAAATTATGCCATATACCTAAAACATGTTTGGAAAAGGAACCGTATCATCATTGTCTTTATTTCCACGTGTAAGATGGTGCATTTTTTGTGGTTATGCGCGTAGTCTTACCCCACATGTCTTCAACCAGTAAATATTTTCCAGATGTCTAATATTATGAGTAATTCAATGGAAAGCATGTAGTGAGGTCTGCATTTGTCAATATGGAGAAACTCATCACTTTGCAAGCCCTGAGGGTATTCTAGAGTACCACAAAGGGTCTATTAATAAAATAAAGTCTCAACCCAAGCAAAGTGTCATATCAAAATTTAACAGCTAGTGCTAGTAGATATGCACTGAAAGTGATGCAAATGCAATGCTTGATAAAAAAGATGCCTGAAATTTTTAAAACTATATGTATAGTTATTTATAAAACCTCCAAATTCTGAAAAACTGATTACTCATGCATTTACACATAGGCCTTGGCTTTAGGTAACATTTTGTTTTGTGGGATCTGCTCAGCCCAAAAAAAATAAAATTGATAATAACACATTCAGGTGAAAATGCCCATAGAAGGTATGTAACAGCATTATGATGATCAGGATGGAATTTTGCCACAATATAGTTGTAACGTTTCTATTTTTGTGGCTAGTCAAGTGACCATGACCAAGTCTTTAACAGATTCAGTATTTGTTTAATGTAGAAACTTCAACACTGAAATGAACTGTTCGGTTTGTTCAAAAGGAAATACTATCAGTTTCTGAATCCGCATTATACAGTTTCTTCATTTTTCGACAAGGAAAAATTCCAGCGACCAGGAAAATCCTTCCTTCCGTGTACTTACTGAGCAAACTAAGCAGCAGGATTTCTCATCAGATAAAATGTCAGCTGCAGGTAGAACAGTTCTAGCCATCTTCAGACACTTCCCAAAGCTCTAGAAATTATTCACTTCTCTTTTTGTTTTCTTAAGAAACATTTTAATCACTCAACTATAACTAAAATCAGAGCACTTAACTAGCTGTTTTTCTGCCTGGATTAAAATTTGTCCCTCCCAAGCATGCCACATTAAGTGCTTCCACTTATTATGGGGTTTAGATTCACAGACTAACAATATTTCATTAGAGCTACATTTCCTACTTACTGATTTATCAGAGGACTTTTGTATCTATTTTGGTTTTACTCTTCACTCGTCATCATATTTTACAAGTTATGCTTCAAATGCAATTCTTATAGAAAATAATTTATATAATCAGATTCCAATATTGTATTACTAAATTCCAGAAACTTTGACAAAAAATCGTCCTGGGGTGTTTAAGAATGGATAGAGAAAAACCCTTTCCACAGACCAGATATGAAGCAACTTCTCTGTGAAATCTGTATAAATGCGTAAATAAATATGACGTATTAAAAGCTGGGAAGGAATATTGCCTCTGCTTTTAGGGAGCAGAGGGTTTGAGAATGTGGCACATGAGAGCTATTGCCTAGCTTAGATATTGTTCCCTAGGTCGTGGTTTATCTCTGCCTATCCCTGAAGTTAATTTGAGACTTCCAGCTTGATTTACTCCTGGCTTTATCAACCCTAAAACCAGCAGGAACAAACTTTGAAATTTACCTCATAAAAAAATTAGAACTGAAAGGTGGCATAAGAAAGCAAAGTCCTTATAAGGTAGAAAAACTATCCCAAATTAAAAAAAAAAAAAACCCACACAAAACAAAATAAAAAAAAAACCCCAAGTACTTAAAAAATTAGTGTAGAGAATATATTTCTGTGTTAGTTTCCTGTAACATGAGAAAAGCAGATCTAAATTACTCACTGTGTGGCACGTACTGCAGTAGCCCCTCTTGAAGATAAGCAGCTGAAGAAGAGCACACAGTATGTTTAAATAACGCTTCTCAGCTTGGATGCCACATCTAACTACTGCTGTGAAATAATCAAGAAACTGAGAAACAACTGAGGAATAACTGAGACACTGTTGAACTCTTGACTAGGAAATATTTTTCCCATCAGAGTGTTCCCTTTGGCTGTTTGGCCCTAAGATAGCTCTCCTTTTCTACTGCAGGTCGAAATTTACTTCCTAGAGATGTTTACAGACCCGCTAGGTACTTCCTCCAGTATGAGAAAGTCCTAGAAAGGGATTCCATTCAAGCCATTTTCCCTATTCCCAGTGACTCGCTAAGCTTCAGGTGTTTTCCCACTGCCTCCTTACAATGGGCTGGGTTAGAAAATCCAGAAATAGCCCATCTCCCTTGAGGA
Source organism: Ciconia boyciana (assembly GCF_034638445.1). Taxonomy (NCBI): domain Eukaryota; kingdom Metazoa; phylum Chordata; class Aves; order Ciconiiformes; family Ciconiidae; genus Ciconia; species Ciconia boyciana. The sequence goes on from NC_132935.1 coordinate 58,109,317, forward strand.
CCCATTCACCCATGCAGGAACACCCCGTGGCTGGTGCTGACTGACCTCGCCTCATCAACAACGGGGGAGCTGGCTGAGGCTTTGACCCTCTAATTTGATTCATTTCCTTGGACCTCAGTCGCTCCGCTCTCACCGATATTACAGAAAAGTCTTTCTCTGCCGATGTCATTCACCAAAACGAATGTTCCTCGCAGTGGGGTGGCTGTGCAGGGCACTCGCACCCTCTTGCGGTGCTCAGCAGGGGCCCCACAGGCGGCCTGCCCCCGGGCCGGCCACCCCGCTCCCCCAGGCATCCCGCTCCCCCAGGCAGCGTCCTGCCCAGCTCCTCAGCTGGACAGATGTTTGGAGCCCAGCCCAGCTAGCGGGGGTCTGGGAAGAGCAATGAAGGTGTCTGTTGATGAGCTCAAGCAACTTTGAAATAGCTACTAGTTAGGTCTGATAAGAGACAAGGTGTTTCCATAAAATGATGGAGACACATCTTTTTGGCAGATTTAATCTTATCCGATAATCTTTCTCACTCCCTAATGTTTTAGAGTGAAAAATCCACTTTCATAATCACAGACAACATTTCAGTGAAAAGCTCAACTGTTATTAAATAGATATATCTGGTCCTCATCCTTATCTTTAGCTGTATTACACTGACTGGCTAGACAGACAAACAACAAATTTGAAGGAAATGGATCAATAAATGAAATTTAATATATGCCTTTCTAATACATCTCCATTTAGAACTACTTTTATTTAAAGTGTGCTTTTATTTTAAAGTCAAAAGGAAAGAAAATATTGAACATCTAATGTGGAAATAATAACCTCCAATTTCAAAGATATGGAAAAAGATTATTTCAATAACAGTTTCTAACATCGTTATTTGTGTTTTAATAAATAAAAATTTTTAAAAAATATTTCCATTAATCTATTTTGCCATAAGGATTTTATGTTAATTTTATTACTTCCGGTTAACTTAGCATACTCTCAGCCATTTCAAATCATAGATAAAATGCAAATTAACTTAAAATGAAAAGCTAAGTGGTACAATTATGTTGTATCAGTTAGGGTTTCTGTTTTATCAGTTAGGGTAGTTTTAATCATTCAGTTGTCACAAATAGAGTTTCAACTTAAAAAAAAAAGCCACAGGGAAAGTAAGAGAAAGCCACAGGTATAATGTCCCAGAAGATTCTCCCTACTCCAAGTGAAACATTTCTGTTACGGATCATAATCTACAGTAGTAAGGCCCATATAAAAAGATGCCCTCAAGAATTTCCTGCACAATTTCTGGGACAAATCTTAGACCTGCTGAAAAAAAAAATTAAAAATCAGTGGGGTCAAAAGCACCCGCCTCATCTTTTTGTTTAACAGAAACATCTGAGTCCTTCTTGGAGTATTAGTGCATTGCTGTAACCCAGAGAAAAATTCAGTAGAAGTAGAGTCTTTCTGTAAATGGCAGCTCATATAGATTGCTAATCACTTTTAATTGGATTCATGAGTAAATATTTTACATCCAAGTACATCCCAAGTGTAGCACCATAAAAATCACTGTGTATGATTCAGAAGTAGCTTTCTTTTAAAAGAAAAGATTTAGAAGTGAAGCTCAATTGTTTTTATATATACTCATTGCTACATATACACATACATACACACACCCATATGCACATATATAGTGCATTTATATGTAAATAGAATGTAGTTTTGGAAATTTGAAGTAAGAGGAAAACAGAAAATGGAAAAAAGAGCAAAAATGTTCTGGGCCCACAAATTTAATCTTTTAATTAAAGTTCTGCAAATAACTTATTTATTCAGTTGGATGGAGAAACTGAAAGGTCACTTCAGATTAACCTCAAAGTTTAGTGAAATGAAGACTCTTGTCCTCTAAGACTTGTTCCCATTTTGGGGGAAGAAATTAAGAGTTCTTTCCTCAGTTTACCTGCATTTGGGGTTAGAGAAAAGCTTGTTTGAATTGAATTTCAAAGTTCATTGTCCCACCCCAAAAGCCAGTCAGAGAGCAATGCCATCTCACAGTTTTGGCTGGTAGGTTGCCTCCCAGGGCCCATTCTTCTTGCTTAACATAGAGCAGCTCTTGAGTTGCACTAAATCTGTGGGCAGGAGGCAATTCACCTGCCATCTGTTCCCCAGATCAGATAGTGGGATGGTTGCAAAACATCAGTTTAACTTCTTCTCCTTAGGTTTGTACTGTGTGATCACTTCAGACAGAGAATCGTAGAGTTTCCCCAACACATAAACAAGATTTCCAGTGTCAGGAATTCTCTGGTCAACAAACGCAAGAATAATAACATCTTTTGGTTAATGCTTTCACTGCAGAATGCACATTGATTCACACTCAGTGTGATCTCTTGGTACAATAACTGTATGCAGGTAAGAGTTTAATATTTTTATCAGCTGAAAAGTATTTATATTTATTTTGACTGATTATATTACTAGTTGAACATTTCATGTGTAACTCCCCAAAGAGCCACAACCTTTGACATGTGATTATCATACCCCAAACTGATTTCTACATTCTCTGCAAGAGAACAACGTCTAGAAGTATTTAATGTAAACATTCAGAATTGATTGCATTTTGTGCTATGACAGTGAAAGGCTCTGCACTAACATGAGGCTGTCGTCCTCTAACGGTCACAGACTAGAAAGAGCTAAGAGGGTGGCAGCAGAATGGTCTTTTCTGTGCCCTTAATTCACCTCAACCTGGTCTTAGGCAACAAGATGTCACTATTAAGGTAGACAGTTGCACTGGTGGACACGTCACAGTGGCCTTTCCTGCGGGGCCACAGAGCCAGTTTTAAGCACACAATTTCTAGGCAAACCTCCATAAAGTGGCTGGTTCCACCAGAAGACTTGAAAAATTATGTCAAGGTCATTACATGTCCTTATATTTCCTTCATTGTGAACAGGTGCCCCTTTCAGCTTGCCTTTGATGCAGAAGAGTCAGAAAAAGGTTTAGGTTTTTACAATATATTGCATTAGCACCGGTCTTGCCAGCAAGATGTCAATAGTCCAGAGACTGCTACTGAACCAATAGAGTTATATAGAGGTATTACTAATGCACCTCTCTCTGTAGCATCAAAGCATTTGCCTTTATGATCTAAATCACTTAAATTGTTAGGAATATCTTATCTACTATACTGTAAAACAGAAAAGTATTAATCTTTTGGGAAATTCTGTTTTCCACTACTCCAAATCTGGGAACCTGTTGTGTTTTTCAAAGTTCTGTAGAAAATTCAGGCTTTGTATTTTTACTTTCTATTCTATTTAGCAGTATTCCCAAGCTCAATGTGAAAAAAAAAAAAACCAAACCAGGTTTATTCAATATTTGAATATTTTAATAAATAATAACCATCTCTACTACTGCTTGAAAAAATATTTCTCAGCCCCAGTTTTCAAAAGTAAAAGAAATCAGACATAGACACCTGATTAAAAATTTTGTCTATGTAAATCTGTAATAATTTAAAAACTAAAACCAGCCACTATATTTAAAAATACTGAAAAGGATAACCATTAAATTGTATTATGCCAGTAGGCAACTCTGCCAATTTCCAAATTTCCTTTTTTTCCAGCTAAGAATGCAAATATTTTTTAAGTCCCCATCCATAGTCACCTATGTTTTCTGGTGGTCTGGTTTTATGATCTTTGCGCACTGTCATTAATAAATGAAAATAAGCGATAGATGTCGAAAGCAGATAATAATGATTGCTTCATTTTAAATTGTAGACATTTGAGAAGTACTTGGTCATAGTTGATATCAAACCACATCAAGCATTAAAGGACAGACTCGGGGAACACATCTCTGTAACGCTGAAAATGAGTCTTAACTTTTGTCACAGTTACAGAGGTCAGCAATTTCCAAATTTCAGAGGGCAAGGGAACTACACTAACACTCATAATTTCTAGCACAACTTTGCTGTAGCCACACTTAATTGACCATCTTGTTAACTGTACTTTTCAGTGTGATTCTCTGGGTCATAAAACTGTCCAAAAGCACTACCAAGGCAAATGAAGTATCCTCTTATGCCTTTTAGTTCCAGTGGGTGCCTGTTTCCGCTGTGACCTCCTGACTCTCGGTTTGAGAACATCCCAAGACCTGCAGCACTGGCCATTGTATGAAGCTGTACTGCCTGTGAGAGTTCACAAGGATAAGGCCTATAGAGTAGGGCTGAGACTATCAAAGCCAACAACTTCTCATTCTCCTGAAGCACTCAGGAAATACGAACAGAAGACGCAAAACATCTGCAGTCAGAAATAAGATTCTGGTCAAAGCATTTCACAGTGGCTGCTGCAAGAGACAGTCATTCTAAATAGATGTTTGGCCTCAGTTTGGCCTTGAACACAGACAAATTAAATCCGTCACAAGGACACAAGAAATGATTCAACCTGGACGAGAGCATCAGTAGGATGGCAATACGCCTATCTGCTGCTAGAATGAGGTTATCAATATTTAAGTGATAATACAGAATGTCAAAGGTAGTAGAAGACAGAAGGAAAGTTTTCAGATATCTATGCTATTTAATATGCAGTGCAGGAAACTGCAGCTCTTTTAATTTTTTTATGGAGATGTAAACATTTCTGCAGCTCTCATTTTGTTTATTTTTCTGAATAAGACCATTCATCTGTAGTGTTGAGTAAGGAGGAGCCCTATAACAAAGCATAATGTTGGGCCAGCAGTTTCTTGGCTCTATCAAAGTAAATGATCAATGATAGCAAGGCATGATGAGGAAAGAAGTTTTCAAAAGAAGACAAACCCTTGGATAGCGTTACACGCCTGTCCTGGAGCACACAAAATGGTTTCTTTGAGGCTAAAACTAAGCAGGAAGACGCATTCAGGAGCACAGAAAATGCACTCCAGCTGCTAAGTGAAGGGCAGACTGCAGGACATAGTCTTATTTTAGTTAAGCTGTACCTTTTCCATGCTTTCTTTGTTGCCACGCACCCACTCATCAGCTCTAAGCCAGAGGGTCAGCTGCATCACTAGAGACTTTTTCTGACCCTCAGCATTATCTCTCTTAAGCAGGGCACATGTCTGAGCTCAGAGACCTTCTATGTTTCAAAGCCCTTTGAACCTGGATATCCGAACACATTCCTCACCAGTCTTGGTTAAAATGCATCAGGGCTTTGACTTTTGATTATTGATGGGTGAGCAGCAACCACTAAGAACAAATACTCAGGGACACACAATGTTTACTGAAGTAACTCAGACGTCTTCCACATGCATTCAGAGTCCAAAGAGTTGTTAGTAGTTGCAGCAAGACTGGAAATAAGAGGGTGGCCCTGAGAAAGGCAAAGTTTGGATGTAGTCTCTCAGCAAGAAGCCATGTGCTGGGTTTATTTGGCCATTTGCAGACAAAGTGGGTTGTCATGTTCTTACCCCATTGAAATACAATCATTATAGTGGATTTTAAATAACATAATGGCTTATTTGGACATAGAGGCATATGAAGTATAAAGTTGCTATTCTTGAAATTGCCCTTTACCCTCCCATCTCAGTCCTGTATATGAAACAGTAGTGCTCTGTTTCTAAGTTGGCTTCAAATCACTAGTGTGTTTCTCGTTTATAAAATACTTTTACAGCCTAATTGGGAGCAGTTTAATTCTCAGATTCTCAACTCCTTACTACACCAGTTAAGAGTCCAATTGACTGTAACGATTCAGAAAGAGGCTCTTTTGGAGCCTTTACAATATGTCATGTAAATTGGTGTTCAGGGACTTTAAAAAAAATGATTTATATTATATTTAACTAGAATATTATTCACATGATAAGAGTCCCACGCATATTATGACATAATAGACTGTAGCTGCTTAGAAGAAGCAGTCATAGTTTATGGCCTCAAGGCCAATGAACCTTTTACCCCGAAAAATGGTCCATAGCCTAGTGCATAATCCCAATATCATATAATCAGAAGAACTTAGAGATCTGAGATACTCATTATGTGTTCAGTCATCTAATTCTGTCCCCTATGCATTTATTTATCAGTGTTCATGAGTGTCCTACCTAATCTTGTTATAATTATTAAATCATACTTATTCATCATTTCCCTTTGAAGACTGGGCAAACTAAATGACTTCTATATAGGGCATATCTTCAGGGGTCCTTTCTAAAAGCCCGCTGGTAAAGCCAGGCAGTCTGTTTTTTCATTAACTTCTAAATAAAAATAGTCAAAAAATTGTGGAGCTTTTTCTATAAATGTAATTGCTACACATTTTTCAGCTGATGCTCTTCAGTAACATAGCATGAGCTATAACTGGAAGAAAATTAGAAAAGTTGGGGTTTTTTTGAAAAACTATGTCTAAAACAATTCCTTCATTATCCCCTGCACTTTGGCACTTGGATGATTCTTACGAAGATGTGCTACAGATAGAAGAACCTTTGCCACATGGATGAACTCCCCGGTAGGGAGAGGCAGAACTTGTTCTGCACAAATAATCAATACAGATAGCCTTTCTCTTGAAGGCCTGTTAGTACAGAAACAAAAATGGTGCCTGTAGAGTTTGGGCATTTGAACTGAATGAATCAAGACACTGAGAGGGACCAGGGGCAGGATTCGCTGGGGTTCTGCTGCTCCAAGGTGGCAGGACTGGACTTTTGGGTTCCACCCCCACCATTATTAATCAACTGGAAGACTGCAGTGAAAAAACACCTTAATCTCTCACTGTTTGATTCTCCACATCCACCATCTGGAGTTGCCTAATTAGATTTTTAATTCTGTGGAGCTGGGACTGTTAATATGCATTCATGGCTCCCGATCCTTATAGAGGCTTCCAGCAGAAACTATAAGGCAAATTATAAATAATAAAATAAAAACATTTTGCTAGGAAATGGTCTTGGCATTGCTAGTCTTATAAATAAAAGCATTCTTTATCTAACACACCAAAAATGTATGTCTTGCGTACCTGTCAGAAATACAAAGAAGGAGATCTTATATATTTTCTGTTATGAGAATTTCAACCCAATCCTCCTCCCACACAAGTTGATAGCAAGTCAATCACCTACTAACTTCTCTGAGCGCAGATCTAGGTCCTGTATTTCTTTTATAGACAAAATGCTAAGATCACAACATGCTGCATATGATCATTATACACACATAAGGGATCCCTGGTTTCCAAGGAGGGAGGAATTGCCTGGCAGAATTTTCATATCATTTATGATGGCAATTTTTCTTGTATCAGCTTAAAAACAAGGTGGTTTTAAAAAATATCTGAAATGCAAAGAAACATAACTTGATAGTCCTTAGTCATAGTTCAAACATGCAAGTATATAAATAAGCTTAGATTTCCTTTCTGTTTCAGCTGCAGGTAAAGTATGTTTACATGCTCTGAGACACTCAGTGTGAAGTCATTTTCTAAAGAAAACAAGGATGTGAAAGCATAGGGGTATACAGAAGCCAAGGAACTTTATGAACTGTTCTCTGCCAGACTTTCTAGCCTGGCAGGTTCCCTTTATGGCAGGTCAATGACACAGCGAAACCTACAACACCTGATGCAGTCTTGGAAAATTTTGTTCATGTAGTACTTTCTGATTCTTCTGTCCTCCACCCCAAAATAAGAAAGGAAGAGTCAAACAGGTGATGTGACATCCACTTTGCATTTAGTCTAAGGGCTCTAGGAGACACAGCATTTGTGCAGCAAGAACAGTCATTCTGGTCTTAGTATTGTAGTAGTTGTAGTTCTTAACGTTGTAGTCTCCTTCAATAGTATTGTAGCCAGTCAGTCAAGATACATGAGGCTCTGAGGCAATGTCCCTCATAATCACATACTGCACCCCAGCAACCTTCAGTTCAATGCAGTCACACCCAAAGATGAGATCTACGTTCATGTGTAGGTTGCATTACATTAGAGATGTAGCAGCTGTGTTTATGTGCTCCTCTTACAGAAGGCACCACACTAAACTTACTGCTATATGTTACATTAAACACTAGAACCAGAAAGCTAATGCAAAGCACAACCTGACCTCCTTCTGCTCCAGCAGGTGCAGTTGGTGCAATAGATAGGCAGATTGATGCCATAACAAACTGATGAGTTGTTCCAAAGAAGCACAACCTGATTTCTGTAAGCAAAGCACTTTCAGAAAGCCCAAAGGGACTACCACGCACAGCAAAGGAAACGTTTGAGAAATAAAGAAACATTGTTTAATCCATTCTTTCAGAATAGACAGCCTTGAAATGAGAGGAGCTTATTTTACAACAGAAAGGGCAGAATTCAGAGTACATATGTAGGTAAAATGCTAAAACAAACCTCCTACTTCATGAAAGGTAGCTTTTTCTCACAAGTTTGTGACTACTTTCTGTATGGACAATTACCTTAAAGTGAATCATATTGATCTGCAATATACTTTGTAAATGTCAATATATACCTAGTCTTGCTGCCTACAGCACATGAGGAAGTAAAATGAAAATGAGTCTGGGCTTAATGACATGTAACCATCTTGGATGAATAATGTATATATGGTCAATCCCCAATACTCAGGAGACCATCAGGCTAACTTTAATGTTTGAGATAAGCAACTATATGGTTTAGATTTATCACTTGAGTCCTAATGCATTTGCCAAAGGATATTAATATTTAAATATCTAAAAATATACTATCAGCAGAAAAATAAACAGATTTACAGTTAGGGAGGTTCTCTTTGGTTAGCGTTAACACATACATGGTATTCTGGAGAGTTTAGGAAAACTACTAGTCTTTTCACCTGACTCCATGGCACATAAGATATTTAACTTCCTATCTTTAGCGAAGAAATATATGCTGAAGCCAGTTGTAACGTAGCTGTGATACAATCAAGGGTCCTCTATAATCTCGCCACTGAAGTCTGGTATATATATGTAAGAATTGTCTTAGAAAAGACATGAACATTGCTTCTTTTGAAGTCATGAGACCTCAAAATGCAGATAAAGGGAATAATCCAAAACAAGCAATAACTAGATGAGAAGCTGTTATAAAACATCTGTTATCAAATAAGCAACTATTTTTATTATTCTTCTTGAATCATCCTGGAAACAGTTAAAAATATAACATAGCTCCTACAGATTGGATTTGTCTCAATCTTTGTCTTTATTTGCTGACTAGTTAATGTGGTACTAGCTGATATATTTGGGAAGTGAATTCCCATGTTATTGCTAGAACAGGTACAGAATGAGCAACACTGCAGTATTTGTCTCCAGGTTGCCTCGCAGGCATTGATTCAGCTTTGTTTAGGAGACACTGCCACTGTTGGGGAAAAGGTTCAAACTGCAAACCTATTTTACATTTGGCTATACATTAAGATTCTTGGTAGAGACATTGGTTTCTTCTGCTCCATTGCTCTCCAAAGACAGTAGAGAGATTGATTTCACATTTATAATACGAGTACAAATAGCTATGAGGTATTTCTTCAGATTTGAACTGCATGGTAGAATAATGTGCTCCACTATGCCATAAAGTACAAAAAGATCTTTTTTATTTTGGTTTCCCAATGTGTTGAGTATAGTTAATAAATAATATACTTTCTGATAGCTGACTGTTCCGTTCATTAGAAGCTTAATGTAAAGAAATACTGAGCAAGAACAAACAATTTTGATCATCTTTGGCTGCTAGCTCTAACAAATCAAGGTCTCAGAAAGTTTATAGATGGATTCTTTTCTCATGAGCTCAGTAAAAAAATAAGTTTAACACTAAAAGATGGCAAACTCACTTGCCCCACTGTTTTCCCAAAGGTGCTCTGAAAGGACCCACGAGAAACAAACCTCACAGCAGATGTTGTTTAATAGCAGCAAGGAGAGCATGACTCCAGGCAATTGGCTAATCCCCCTTGAAATTTCTCAGAGATCATTAAGGTGCATGTTTATCTAAATAACATCTGTGAAACTATACAATATTAAAATACTATCAAAATTCTATTAAAAATATATATACATAATATATATGAATAATATATAGTTTTATAGAGCACAGCATATTTTTTTTCAGTCTCCTTTGTCCAGAAGAGAAAGACTGAACTCATCCTTCAACGTTCTTCCCAAAGCACTGAACCAGGCCTATAGCATAAAATAAAATAGAAGTATTTTATTGCTCCATGGACATGAGTAGGCTATTACTGCATAGAACCTGGTCCATTATGGCATTTGCATCCAGTTAGAAATCATTTGTGAACCATAGTTTACAAGATAAAATTAAACTCCCTGTTTGAAGAAGCCCCATCAGTGACTGCTGCTGCCTTAGATACAGGTTCTACAGAAGAGTAAGCATGTGCCCAGGAAACTAATCAGTCTTCATACATACAAATGCCATCTAATTTATATTTTAAAGCCTTGGATTTGTGTCCATGATTTGGAGGAAAAAAAGAAAAATTATATTATTGTTCATGTATTTATGTATTTTATATCAAATTACAGGAAAAATTAATCCTAATGGAAAAAAACTACCAGGTAATCTCTGATTTGATAAGTCCATTAGAGATCTTAGTTATGGAAGAGGAGGTCATCTACTTAACAATAAAAACATTTGTCACTGCTTTAAAAGATTTTATTCATATTCTGTGATTAAACTTTTAAGTTGTTTTTTTTTTATTTCATTTTAGCATTCTACTCTGTTTTGTTTTGTATTGTCCCTTTGAACAAGGGATACAGATATATGCAAAACATTAGTAACTGTTTTTCGTGCTTCCCACAGAACATCTGATATAAGCCTTTAGTCGCAGCTTGTTAAACTACTAAATGACTAATAAGGGATAAGCTGCACATATATGTGACAAAATCCATTTAGTCAAAAGAGGAAAAAATAACAAATCATTATGTCAAAGAGGAAAGATACTTCAGCTTGCATAAGACAAGGATTTTTTTCACAAGGAAAAAAAGTAAGATATTCGGTTTACATTTTAGAAAGATTTCAATATATGCAAAATAATGCAAAGACATTGTCTATTAATTAGACTATATGTTACAACGCAGTGATATTAGGACATTAGCATTCACTAAGATTCTAGGACATTCACCAAGTCATAAGTGATCTCTGCCACCTTTTCAAGGGAAAATCTTTCATTTTATACCCCATAAATTATTCTCAAGCTGTCCTTTTTAAAAAGTATCTATTTCATGAAGACTCTAAATATGTTTTCTCAGATTTAACAAGAACATCTTCCCTACTGAGCATTTCCTAAGAACTTTTATGCTACAAATTACTAAAATGGCTGAAGCCTCCTTCAAGATGTTGATATATTGAAGGGCTATATAAAATTATTCCATAATAATTTTGCACTGTAAGAGTATTTAAAGCAATCTAAAATTTATTGGGGGAACTGCTTATCCATGAATGTTTAACTTACACCACATCTTCTGGGAAGAGATTAATATCCACAGCAAGAAAGATGAGGCAATACTTTATTTTATAGCCATTCAAGTTTAAAGACTTTTAAAGATGCATTCTGAGACCCAAAGACTTAGTTATAGGAAAGAGGAATGTCTGGAGTCATCTGGAAGCAAATTTTTGATGGAACTACAGAGGTATTTTATAAACTAAGCTGAATAAAGAACAACTGAAAATCTGTATAAAATATTGTCCTACAAAAGCATAAAAACATCCAGATAGTAATAAAATTTAAGAATCATAGAAAATTGAGCTTGAAAAGGAACATGAGAGGTTATCCAGTGAGTTCATAGGATCATAGAATCACAGAATGGTTTGGGTTGGAAGGAACCATAAAGATCATCTTGTCCAACCCCCCTGCCTGTGGGCAGGGATACCTTCCACCTGATCAGGTTGCTCAAAGCCCCGTCCAACCTGACTTTGAACACTTCCAGGGAGGGGGCATCCACAACTGCTCTGGGCAACCTGTTCCAGTGTCTCAGCACCCTCACAGTAAAGAATTTCTTCCTAATATCTAATCTAAATCTACCTTCTTTCAGTTTAAAGTCATTACCCCTGAACCTATCACTACACTCCCTGATAAAGAATCCCTCCCCATCTTTCCTGTAGGCCCCCTTTAAGTACTGATAGGCTGCTATAAGCTCTCCCTGGAGCCTTCGCTTCTCTAGGCTGAACAACCCCAAATCAGCCTTTCTTCACAGGAGAAGTGTTCCAGCTCTCTGACCATTTTTGTGGCCCTCCTCTGGACCTGCTCTAACAGGTCCATGTCTTTCTTAGGCTGGGGACCCCAGAGCTGAACACAGTACTCCAGGTGAGGTCTCATGAAAGCTGAGTAGAGGGGCAGAATCACCTCCCTCGACCTGCTGGCCATGCTTCTTTTGATGCAGCCCAGGATGCGATTGGCTTTCTGGGCTGTGAGTGCACATTGCCAGCTCATGTCCAGCTTTTCATCCACCAGTACCCCCAAGTCCTTCTCCACAGGGCTGCTCTCCACCCACTTATTGCTCAGCCTGTATCCATGTTTGGGATTGCCCCAACCCAGGTGCAGGACCTTGCACTTGGCCTTGTTGAACTTCATGAGGTTTGCACAGGCTCACTCCTCAAGCCTACCAAGGTCCCTCTGGATGGCATCGCTTGCCTCTAGAGTATCAACCACACCACTCAGCTTGGTGTCATCCACAAACTTGCTGGGGGTGCACTCAATCCCACAGTCCATGTCCCTGACAAAGATGTTAAATAATACTGGTCCCAATACAGACCCCTGAGGGACACCACTCGTCACTGGTCTCCACCCGGACAACGAGCCATTGACCGCAACTCTTTGAGTGCAAACCATCCAGCCAATTCCTTACCCACTGAGTGGTCTACCCATCAAGTCCATGGCTCTCCATTTTAGAGACAAGGATGTTGTGCAGGACAGTATCAAATGCTTTGCAGAAGTCCAGGTAGATGATGTTAGTCACTTTTCCCTTATCCATTTGTCCCTTATCCAGTTGCTCTGCCCAAGATAAGATCATGCAGCCATTGCAATCTGTTCCAACACCCAACTGTCCATAAAAAAATTTTCTGTGAGTTTAATTTTAATTCCCCTTGAAGCAGTCTAAAGCCATTATTTGTTGTCCACACAGATATAAATAACATTATCTTTCTTTCCACTTTACAGATACTTTTCATGTACCAGGAGACTTTTATCACATCTTGTCTTGGTCTTTTCTAAACTGTACAAACCCAAAGCCTTTAAACTTTCCTCTTGGATTTAAGACTGTTTCAAGACTTGATATTTCCTGTCAGTTTTCTCTTTCCAGCAAGGTCATATCTATTCTGAAGAGCAGTAACTGAAATTGGATTTGTCCTAGGGCTGGATTTGCCACCACAGAGCAGAGCAGAAAGATTATTTCATATATTTATTATATAAGGCTTCTGTTTCTGTTACGATTTTGCTGTTTTCAAAACAGTATGGTGTTGCTGACTCTGATTCAGAGAATAAACCACTGAAACTTTCAGATGCTTTACTGAAAAAGTGTTCCTTAAACAGTCTCCTTTCATCATGAATTAAAGATTCATATTTAGCTGATGATGCATTTATAGTAGTAAGACGACCTATCAACATTGAATCAATGAAAATTGAGATCATCTCATATTGTAATCCTCCTGGATTAAGTGATGGAAAGAAAAATGTGTGCATTTCTCTGAACACTTGTGCATCTCTATCACTTTTGGATCCCTTATGCTCTCAGTATTTAGCTCAATCTGTCCATGTTATTTCTAATGGGATCCACCTTTCTCAAAGGGGGAAGAGGGTCTTTGCTCACAAGCTAGCGGGGCTCATTGATAGAGCTTTAAACGAGACTTGAAGGAGGAGGAGCATAAAGCAGGCTTGCCTGTGACAAGCTGTGGGATGACATGCCAAGGTTAGCAGGATGGGGTGCTAGTGAGGGCCCTCAGCCTGTTTTTGAGACATGCTGGCTACACTGGAGCACAGTTGAAGTCTTATGGAGATCAGCCAGGGGCTCCTGAGGTAATAGGAGCCAACATGAAAACACCAGTGAAATACCTCAAAGGAATTAAGGGGTGTTCCTCTAAGAAGGTGACACGGTCAACAGCCCAGCTGAAGTGCCTCTACACCAATGCACGCAGCATGGGCAGCAAACAGGAGGAGCTGGAAGCCACCGTGCTGCTACGACCTAGCTACCATTACTGAAACTCGGTGGGACAAATCCCACGACTGGAGTGCAGCTATCGATGGCTACAGGCTGTTCAGAAGGGACAGGCAAGGAATGAGGGGCAGAGGTGTTGCCCTCTACATCAAGAAATGGATAGAGTGTGAAGAGCTGTCTCTGAAGAACAGCCACAAGCAGGTTGAAAGCTTATGGGTAAGAATTAGAGACCAAGGCCACAAAGGGAACCTTGTGTTTGGTGTCTACTACAGGACGCCCGATCAAGAGGAGCCTATTGATGAAGCCTTCTTAGTCCAGCTACAGGAGGCATCGCACTTGCAGGCTCTCGTCCTGCTGGGGGACTTCAACCACCCTGATATCTGCTGGAAAAGTAGCACGGCAAGCTGTGGGCAATCCAGGAGATTCATGGAATGTGTTGAGGATAACTTCTTAAGCCAGGTAATAGACAGCTGTACCAGAGGGGATGCAATACTGGACCTGTTGGTCACCAATGCAAGTGAGCTAATCGGTGACATCAAGATTGGAGGCAGCCTGGGCTGCAGTGTTCATGCCCTGGTGGAGTTCACAGTCCTGAGGGTTATGGGTCAGGCAAAGAGGAAAGTCAGGACCCTGAATGTTAGGAAAGCAAACCTCCAGCTGTTCAAGGAATTAGTCAATAGGACCCCCTGGGAAGCTCCCCTCAGGGACAAAGGAGCCAGAACAGAGCTGGCACATCTTTAAGGACTCTTTCCATAGAGTGCAAGAGCAATAGGCCCCCAGACGTAAGAAATCAGGAAAGGAAGGCAAGAGACCAGCATGGCTGAGTCAAGACCTGCTGGTCAAGCTAAAGGGCAAGAAGGAAATGCACGGGCAGTGGAAGCAGGGACAGGTATCCTGGGAAGGATAAAGGGACGCTGCCTGGTTGTGCAGGGATGGGGTCAGGAAGGCCAAGGCATAGCTGGAGCTGAACTTGGCAAGGGATGCAAAGAACACTAAGAAGGGCTTCTACAGGTATGTCAGCCAGAAAAGGAAGGTCAAAGAAAGCGTACCCTCCCTGATGAACACGACTGGCAAACTGGTAACAACGGATGAGGAGAAGGCTGAGGTACTCAACAACTTTTTTGCCTCAGTCTTCACTGGCGACCTCTCTTCCCACACCTCTTGAGTGGCTGGACCACAAGACAGGGGCTGGCGGAGTAAAGTCCCTCCCACTGTAAGAGATCACGTTTGTGACCACCTGAGGAACCTGAACATACATAAGTCTATGGGACCTGATGAGATGCATCCCAGAGTCCTGAGGGAAAAGGCTGATGTAGTTGCCAAGCCACTCTCCATGATATTTTCCTTCATGTAAGTCTCACCAGCCCAAGAGATAATAACTTTCTTCATTGCTCAGCCTGGAAGAAGGAGGAAAGGGAATTAGGTTTATTGAGGACTAAAGAAAGAAGCTTTAAAGAAAGCTAACTTTTCACTCATACTTACTGTTATTTTTAGACTTACAAGGACAAAAACCACTCTTTTCACACAGTCCAGATCTCAATACTATAGTTAAACAAGGATAGTTATACAGGCAAGGAACTTTTAAATAAGTTAGCTATGTTCCTAACTTGTGAAGTCTCCTGGGTGTTCTTTTTCAAGTCTCAGGAACATAATGGATGTGTTAATGATGCTCTCATGTAGCTTGGCTGTATTTCCCTTTATTAAAGTTATATCATCCAATTGAGGCTCAGTCCACTCTAAATCCCAAACCCAAAGCTCTACAATCAGTTAAAAAATATATTCAGAATGAATGTGATCCAAATTACATAGTTTCTCAAAGCCAATATGCATGTAAAATGAACCCTCTCATTGCTGCAGGGATAAGTCAAACTTAAAATGACATTATAAAGAAAATGCATTTTTGCCCTGTATGGATCAACTATTTTGTGAAATACTCCCTCTCTTCTGAAGAGGGAACAAAAATTGCTGGGTTTGTGCAAAACATGAGTGATTTCACCAAGGACAGTACAAGATGGGGCCAATGAGGGAAAGACTATATGAACCTTCAAGTCCAGTACAGCACCATTTAAGTAGTTCCCAACTCAAAAAAGAGCAAACTGCAAAGGAAGGACCTGAAATGAGACACAATAATTTGAGTACTTAATCCTGTTCAAATTCAAATAAATGGAAAAACGCCTTAAATTTCCTTTTTTATTTCCTACTAGAAGTTGTTTGTGCTACTTATGTCTTATTAAACCCTCCTTTGTGTTTAAATTGGCCAGTAACCAGGCTTTCATTTTGGTGACCCTCCAACTGGAGACTCTGTTCCTATTTGAGATCCAGATTATCTCCACCTCATTTTAAACAGAACCAGAGGTCTTTCTGTCTTCTCATGTGTGTTTTAAGTAGTTACCATTGACTTATAGTTAGAACTTTCTGGTCTTTGTTTCCTTAAAGTGCATAAGAGATGTGGAGTCTATATAAATTTTGCAGGAGTGGGGGTGGAACAAGCAAAGAAAAATTTTAACGTGGAAACAAGTATATGTGTATATGTATGTAACATTTTCAGGGAAAAATAATCTTACCTGAAACAAAGGTATTCAATGAAGAACAAAAATTTTTAAAAATCTACAAAAACAACTCTAGAGGAGTCAACAAATTAGTAAATTAGACATTAGTTCAGCCTGCTCTGTATAGAGGCTTCTTGTGATGTACACATTTACTGTTTGTCCCTCTCTCTTGATCTCTCTCTGACTCTGGTAAATAATTTTCAGACTTAAATGGCTCTTAACTACAAAAACACCAGAAAATTGGGCAGAAATAGAGAAATTTTGAAAAGGTGATAGAAGGATAGGGTTGTTTAACATACCAAAACAAAATAAAGTAGAAAAATTCATGTAGTATCACAAAAAAGAACAAGGAAAAGAAAAAGATGCAATTAGGTTATCTAAGTGTAAATTACTAAGATGTAAAAAGAATAATGACTGTTTTCAAGGAGAATTACTTATTCTGTGAGGTATAAGTAAGAATAATTAGAAATCAGGATGCAGAAAAACTGGGGGCAGTGCTCCTGACAAGAAGCTGTCCAAAGGTGTGAAACAGCCTCCCAAAGGCAACACTGGCATCCTGTCCCCTGAACTTCTAAATTTGTCCTGGACAAAGCAATTGAAATGAAGAGAACAACCTTGCAGTATCATGGAAACAATAACTACTGCGGAGAGGGTTGAGACATCAATTCTTATCCTGTCTCAGTAGCCCCAGCATAGGAAGATTGTCTGCAGGCTAGGAAAGCCATATCCAGGGTAGCAGAAGGCGCGCACACATGGAAGAGAAGAGCTTCAGGAGGTAGATCTAACACCTTCCCTGCCTGATGCTCTAAGACTGCAAGACTGAAGCACCCGTTACTAGACCAAGGACTGTGGGTAGACTATCCCTTCCATTCTGGGCCATGCACATTGTTCTCATTGGTCTAGACAGAAATTTAAATTAGTATGAAACATCTGTTTCAGTAAGATATTGAAAACACTGTGCTAAGAAGTGTATCAATGGTTAAGCAGTACCCTGCAGCTAACACTTTCAGCAGCTTAACGTAATTTGCTTAACTTATTGTTTAATTAGATTTTAAAAAAAGGGTTCCATATTTGTATTTTTATCAGGTACATACTTATTGGAAGTTTTAAATTAAGCCCTTATGGCTATGGCTAATGGGCTTTTAAATAACTTCCAATGCTAGCTTGAAGCCAAGTGTCCTTCCAAGAAAATACATGTATTATTTTTGAAATGACTAACAATGAATTGTCTATTCAAATAACAATCCAATACTCAGTATGAAATAATAGCAGCGAAAACAGTGCTAGCTAAAATTCATCATAGAAGCTCAGCAAGGCTCCAATGTTGACTATAGAACAAGTCAGTATACAATCAATTACATCCTGACTGGTAAGTCAAGCGACAGTGAACTTGTTTTTATATTAGTTTTCATAGTTAGTTGCCCTCCATTAAAAAAAAATATATATATAGTGATCAGATCATGGGTGATACAGTACTCCAGAGCAGAATGAATAAGTTATGGCATTGCAAGCAAATTTCATCTAAATTACATAATGTATCAAAGTGATTTAAGTAGAGCTACATCATTCATCAGTTTGTATCTCCATATGCTCCCAGGTTAATGGAGGAGTTATATGCACCATATCCTTTGGTTTCGTATATCTTCCCAAATAGCTTTAATTGTGCGGGCGCCAGTCCTTGAAAGCAACTTGAAATTTTATTCCTTTCCAATCTACTTTATTCCATTGTATTTTAAGTACATATGTGATTTTCATGAATGGCCTTGTTGCATGGGTTAGGTTAGTCAAAGACTACCACATTAATGATTAGGTCAAGCATTATTACTGGCAGGCATTTTTGTCTTTTTCTAATTGGTTTTAACTGATGAATGACAAGTCTACTCAAATAGCTTTTCTATTTTATTGCTATGATTTTTATCCAACTGTGCTGTCTTTCCAAGTGTCATTGACTATTAACAATGGTCTACACAGAAAACTGTAAAGGGCAGCTAGTGATTCACTTTGAAATATTTTCTTTTCCTTTACCAAGAAGAGATGTAATCATCCAAATAATTGTATTTATATTGCCTCTAAATCTGCTATTTATGAAATAATTTTATGCTAAGGGACTTTCATTGGGATTTCACCCATTTTAAAAGAGGCAAAAGCTGAATTAATTCATAGATCTGGCTTTAGTTCAGTAGTAAAAGAAGCCAAAAGAGTCCAGTTACAGAGTCAGTTACAACTCATCCAACTCATTGGAGAAAGTGACTGAAGGCAGAAAGAAAAAAGTCTAGCCCTTTCCGACATTTGATGCAATTTCATTTTTGAGAATTGGAAGCAAAAGCCAGCCTGCAGTGATACATGGTTTTATACTGTATAAATATAATTGTTCTGCAGTAAAATTCAGTGGAGAATAATTTGGCTTGTTCGTAAATATGACACCATGTTGTAAAGCTGCATTTAACAGTCTCACACCACTTTATACCACACCAGGTGCTTTCATCGATAGTAAAAAGGACATTTTTACATATTAGATAATGGCACAGCCTCCAAGATGGATGAAGAACAGCTTTAACTAGATAGTAAATCCAAACAATCATACTCATCTAAAAAAAAAAATTCCTCCATACATTCATGGTATGAACCTGTCTCAGAGAGCTTTCTGACAAATAATTGAAAGAAATTGGAATGCAAACACACTAACAAAAGAGTTTCATTTCACACAAATGGGTTTTTTAAGGAGCTGATTCACTGACTCTGTACAACAGGCAGCTTCACAAGTAATCTTTTGCTTCTCTCCCTTAATTTTCCATTTTTGTGGGTTAGTAAACTTATGATAATGCTACAAGCTATCATCCTCTTAAGAACCATGAAGGTCTCAAGAAGTAATTAAAATATTCTCTACTGAGGAAAAAAGGAAAGATGGTATCATTTCAACTGCAGGCCTGCTAGTGGGACATAATATGTATGCAGAAGCGAAATGCAATAAAAATATGGAAAAAAGGAAAATAGAGTGAACTGTAAGTGTAAAACTAGTGTGATAACTGTACTTGATAAGCCAGAGAAAATTTGGTTCTACATGGACAGCTAACAAACAATAGAAAGGGTAAGAGTTAATAGCACTTGAGATGCATTTGAAACTAATTAAAGAGAAAAGAGTAATGAGCTGTGCTGAAAGCAAAAACTACTAAAATGGGAGGACATTACAAATGGCCTTCTTGAGCTGGCTATTTCATATTTGCAGCAATCATTCTGGCCCACAAATATAAAATAGCTAGTTAAATTCACTCATAAGAAAGTTAAGATTCAGTGCAAACATAGGGCAGAACTGCAAAATGAGAGAAAAATACAGGTTTGAGAAATTGAGTTACAGAAATTCCACAAAATTTAGTGGAATTTTGTGGACAACCATTTGTGTTATGAAATAAGATCTCAGCACTTGAAAAAAACACAGTAAAGGAAGATCCACTGGATCCACTCAGTATCCAAACTCAGGATAGCTGTTTGAATACAGAAAGGCTCATTAGGGAAATTAGGGATTGCAGTATACCTTTACAACAACAACAAAAAGAGTCTAGTTCATTTAGTCCAGAAAAATGAAGGATGACAGTAAACACAAAAATACAAAGGTGGTGGGAAGGATGTTAAATACAAGAGGAGAGAAGGTATTCTGATTTTAAGAACAATTTTGTCCAAGAGAAAGTGGATAATAAACCATCCGTGAAAATATTCAAAATAAAGACTAGGAGGTTCTTTTCATCAAAATAATTACTTTTTTAGAAATCTTCTGGTAGGAGAAATGAGGAAAAGCAAAAAACAAATTCTGTTATGGTCACCACCAAAACTTACATCTAAATTACAGCTTTTCAGCCCCTGTCTTGATGATGTTTACATGCTTATTAGGAAAGGTCAGTGTTAGCATATTAATTCCTATAATCCTATTGCAATTCCTAGAATGAGATTTCATTGCACCTAACTTTAAACCTCTGTAGTATAAACATTTCCTTCTCAGCTAGTTGTCCAGTTTCATCAGTGAAGAGAAATACAAAATTCCAGAACAAGATTTATCTGGTCAGTCTGAGTGTTTGTGTAAGACAATTGCCCCCCTCAAAAGTATTATTCCTTTCTCTTGTCTACAAAGAGTCCAGGCAAGTAGATCAGATGTTGGCTAGAGCATAGAAATGTATGTTTGATATATAGCTGGCACTGCAAAGATCTAAGGACTGAAATGGGAGGACTTTCTGCCTGTCTGTCTGTCTGTCTCACCATTCTCAGGACACCACACCAAAATTCAGGGAACTGAAACAGAGACAAAAGTACTTCCTTGTACAGAGTCCACTTCCGTCTTGATCAGTGTATCCGCTTTTACGGCTGGAAAAGAGCACATATTATTGTCTTTTACCCATTAAGATAATATTGAACTTGGAAGTACATTGCACCACTTCTATGTCAGGGTGTAAAAGAAAGCTGTGAACAAGTGACTGAAGGATGGTTTCCACAAATCTCACAAATTGCTTTTTCTTGCTGCATTTCCAAACATACTGTCTTTGTCATTAGAGCTAAGACTTTATAATGACTTTTATAGCAAACTTTATCACTAACTTTAAGGAAGCTGAAACCAAACCTTTCCATACCAGAAACTGCTCAACTGATTTATTTTAACAGAATTCAGGACAAACACGGCATAATATGTTCAACATGCAAGGCGCTGTTGGGAAGTAGCACTTGTTCACTACTTAAGTGAGAAAAATATTATTTTAAATGTACACAGTCTCTCTAGCTTGATAGTTCTTATTTCTTGGGACAGTTCTAGGGGCTAGAATCCCCATATGGAAAATTCATTTGACCCTAAAGATTTTCCTAGGAAACGTGATCTCCCAAGTGTATGTGTGAAGATTCCAAAAGCACATTTGCAAATGTTAGCCTAAAAAGTTAAAGTAAAAGAAATTAAAGCAATGTGGTTAAAACTTCCTCTTCGACTAGTTTGAGACAACCTCAGTAGACTGCAAAAGATTCCACGGGCAGTGTTAAAGCAATCAGGGTTAAAGCAAACCCAGAAACTATTTAGTTTGACAATATTTCCTAACCAACTTAATGGTTTTGTGTCTAGTGGATACTGGCTTTTGACATGCAGGCAGAGCACTCGCGTTTGCTGAGCCAGTTTGTCATCCTCCTATATCGCACTGGCGAATTTCAATTGGCGCTGCATGCTTCAGCACTGCCAAGTCCCACTTCTCTGGTGGCAGCAATGGATTTAAGGATAATAAGCTCAAAAAGGCTGGAAAGAAGACCAGTGATCATGATGAGTTTGAAACTATTTCAACACAGTGCTACAAAACACTGTCCCACTGGGTATAGAGAGAGGAGAAGACACACTCACATAGCAGAGCTGTATTAAGTTGTGCATTAAGCATGCATAACGCACATGCGTGCTCCAAGAATCCAACTAAGTCAATTTGCTAAAATAAAGGGTTACCATGCTTCCTCAAGGAACAACTTGGGATTATTTTAGTGCACATACATGCTTTTGGGGGACACAACTATCTTTCATTGCATCTTTGTACTACACTAGACAGCCTTGCTCTGGTCAATGACCCCTTGGTACAACTGCAGTACAACTGCCAAATAAATCATCACAATCCATACATTTTATATGTGACATATCAGTTAGTGGCAAAGAAAGAGGGAGTCAAGTTCAGGCCTGTGGGACACCATTTTGAGTCTCTGCATAAAAGACTGTCAGCGTACAGATTCACACATGCCTTGGTAGTAAACAAAGGGCCTCCTTTGGTACTTTTCAAATTGTGAGTTAATTCAAAGCTTATTTCAAGACAGCTGCAGCTGAGGAAGGAAGTGCAGAAACAGATAAAGAGCACTGATGAAAGAAATACATACTAAAATGGAATTTGAGTGAAAGGACCTTCTTCCTTCTCTCACCTGCTGGGAAGGAGCTTTGTTTAGAACTAAGTCCATGCAAACCATGACGGCTTTGCAAATATTCAGAGCTCCCAAAAAGGCAAGCAAGACTGGAGGTACGAATCCATCAGAAAAAATCTTCTGCATATCCTCTCCTCCTGTTTCATATTAGAATTTTCAAGGTTATTTTACATCCTTATTAATGCATACACTTGCATGAAAGCAATGTTTCAACCATTCACAAAGTAGACTCATGTTCTACTCCATTTCACATCCTGCACCTATGACAGTTATAGCAGTGCTCCTTCCAAAAGCACAACATGTGACATGACAAGGAAGTTCATGTTCTTTTTCTTTTCTTATTCCAAAACAAATAACTAGGGTGGATTTCTTTTAATCAGTGTATGATATTTGCAAAATATTTTGAGCATGAAACAGAAAGTACTAAGAGATCCATGATGATTCTCAGTGTAGTCTCTGAAGGGGATTTTCTTGGATTATTTTCTTGGATGGAACCTCGTAAATTTTATCTAGAAGGTTCTTAATGTTTTCTGCATTTGTCAAGGACTTCCTTACATGTCATAGCCTAATCGGATCAGTAGGTAAACCCAGTAACTCCTACCTGTTACTGTACATTCTGGCATGCTTGGTGTTATACTGCACAGACTCTGCAAATGCAATTTGTTCAGGAAACCTCAGAGTTACAACATAACTGCACACCACGCACTCTCTCAGAAGCACTGGACTTACTGTACTCACACCATCTGAGCATGAACACTAAGTCTAATATGTCGCTGGAGCATCAGATTTACTACACATCTACAGGCCACCTGCGCTATGCATGTAAAATGAACTAAAAAGAAATAATATAAAGCTTATTTCTTAGCTCTTTAACCCATGGTTGTGATGCTGTTGCCCACAAAATCTTGCTTGGCAAAAGTTGTTTTCTACAGGCTGGGAAAGGGTGGGAAAGCTTTGGGTGATAATACACCTTCTCCTGAGCATAGGATAATGTATAGACAGAGGGCAAAAAAGAGATAAGGACTCATTAATGTTCCTCAAATGGAGGGCCTTTGTTTTTCACAAAAACTCACAGTCTCAGAGTGTGTTACACAGGGGAAGTTAGAGTGAGAAAAATACAAGGCTTACAAGATTTTGAAGACAAGTTCATAAGCATAAGATACCTATGCTTAGGAATTAAGTTGCAAACAGCAGTTACATCCCTAGTACCTATCCAGTTTCAAATGAAAGCAGAGGTTCCAGGTGCTCTCCATCCTGTCCTGTGTGACTCCTGCCCACAGCTCACGGGGACTGGTATGCCTTGGGCTGCTGCTCAGAGATTGCAGTGAGGAGACTGGCTTCAGAGACTAGCCCATCTTCCTCCATTCATCAGGGCGGACTGCTGCTTCCAAAAATTGGGGCTGCTGTGGTCCAAAACATGCCTTGGCTAACCCAATTGTAAACCCAATACACACTCACCCACCTAAATATGCCATCTCAGATACCTGCTAATGTACTATCCTCTCTATTATAGCACCTATCAACTCTATCCCTATTTCTTTTTGCCACAGCATGACAGCTACCAGAAGTTATATGCCTAGTTTTATGCACTACTGATTGGGGAGACTGTGCAGACCATCAACTGAAGCCTCAAATCAGCTGCCATTTGTACACTGGCACATCATAAAAGAACAGTCCTTGACAGGTAGGCATAGCAGACCTGAATATCAATTTGAAATCTTCCTGCTAAAGGGAATTCCTGTATTTAAATATGCAAATTAATGACCTAAATTTAGAAAATATTTCTATTACTGTCCGATGTTTCTGAAAAATCTTGCCAATTATTTAGACTTCACATTTAAACTCATTTCTTAAAATTCTTCTTAACTGAGTATCTTTCTTCTTTTTTTTCTTTGTTAAGCATTAAGGGCATGATGCAATTTTGTCCCATGAATGTTTTAAGCAAAAATAATATTTTTTTAAAAGTAAAATTTCAGCTTTACAATTTTACTAATTACTTTCAGTTGAGGAAGCCAATCCTTTTAGAAGAGAGCATGTAGATACTGCCAAAAAGTAGTTCAGGAGTTCATTAGCAGATATGCGCAGGTGTAGACCATACAATGGCTAAAATTACATTTTTAAAGGGCAACAAAAAGTGATTTTTTATTAGACTTTCTGAAGCTCACCCAGCTTCTAAAAGTTCAAGTTTAAGGGACTGAGGAAGTGGTCTAGTCATATTTTTGGGAAGATTACAAAAACAACTGTGACTAAATTCCCAGAAGCTGTAACATGTAAAAAGCTAGACTAGACAATGCCTTTTGAGCTGGCTGTAACTGTTTATTTATTTGAAAGTCAAACCACCACTGCATCAACAAGCAAATGCTGTACATTTTTCCGTGTTTAAGAGAATGACAAGTGGAAATAGAAAACAGGATTAAATGCATTACTTCCCAAGAGGCTTCTATGGCACAGTGAGAAAAATCTTCAAAGTGTGGGCAAAAATCCTAGTTCTTGTGAAAGCTGCATTATAACTTCCCAGTCCACATCTCTACTGTACTTGCTCTCGTAGCTGCCAGGAGGGACCTAAAAGGCAGCATTCCCAAAACCCTGCTCCCAAGTTCTTATTTGCCCTGTAGCCAGCCTGGTTCAATCTGCTCACAGGGTATCTATTTTCCCTTCCTGAAGACAACACTACGGCCCTTCAACAAACGGTGCTGGATCGCTTGTCCATCTGACGTCAGTCTTCTAGCGCTGTCAGACACCAGCACAAAGCCACGCAAAAAAAACCAGCTCACCAGGCATGGAAAGCCAGAGCCCATCCAGACTGCAAGTAATCTAGCCTGAGCAAAGTGCAGATGTGCTGGAGGCTTTTCCCCTAAGCGAACTAGCCCGCTTGTTAAGAGATACCCCAACAGATAAGCAGTGCAGATAGTCTGCAGATTAGTTTTTTTATAAGCCTTGTCCTCAGCCTTAAATACACTATCAAAAGACATTGCAGACTTTAACCTTACTCTATTACACACATCTTTTTTAAATGTTATCTCCACTCAAAGAACATGTGGACACAATTTGCAAATTGTTTTAGAACTAGAAAACCCTGAGAGGCTTATGGTGTAGGTGGTATTTTGTTTCCAGAAATTACTATAACTTATTTCAGGCATATCCTGAGACATAATAGTGGTCATGTTAAAATAAAATTGTTTTAGCTCCAAGAGACAAAGACGTATTTTTTGTATGAAAAGTGCAAGATACCTTGACAGTGCTGTTGAAAAATAATAAAAAGAGGTCGAGTCCTGAAGCCTCTGCTCAAGCAAAATTTCCACTGGATTCCCTTATGTGTTGTGGTACAGTAATTTTATAATGTAAATATTGACTTGTTCTCGGTTTTCTTGAACATTATATATTTCAATGCATTTTTAATGTTAATTTCATTTTTTAGTTTTGATTTTGACCAATTCCATATCGCCCATAAACCATAATTTAGGCATTTCTGATATGACACACTTGAGGAGCATAAGGAAGACTAGAATTAAACACTATTTCATCAAAAGCATTTCAATAATGGTATAAAAGAGAGCTGAGACTGGTCATTTACCCATCACTGAAACATGAATGGAACTGAGCTATAACAGATTTTTTACAATCACTTTTTACAAGGCTGTTTTAGAAACCACAATTTAATAAAACAAAACAGAAAAATATTTTCCCATTCGAACTACCTGGAACGTGTTCTGCAGAAGGCAGAGTATAATTATTCAAATACGTATTTGGGCAGTTTACAGAGTTAATACCCAGTGCCATGAAAAGAGCCATGGAATTGTTCATCAGAAGTTGTGAGACCTTGGTTTTAATACATCTTCCGACACACAGCACCTCCCATGGCAGCATGCTGCTCACTGCAGAGCTGTGCGGGCTCAAAGGGAAGAGAGCCACCAGCCACATGAATCGCCCTCCCAGCACTTCCAAAGAGCTGGGGTGGCAGCCCTTTCTTCAAGGGAAAGGAGCAAGCAGCAACCTCAAGGACCAAAAAAACCCAGGAGTTTACAGTTTTGTAGGGAAGAGGACCACCATGCCTCATGGTGATTTGTCTTCACCTTGGTATATTCTGGGTTCTTTTTATAGCAATATTATAAAACAGAAGCTTCAAAACATATCAGGCTAACGTTCAGGTTTTCTGCTCACAGTAAATGACAAAAATCACAGATGGTTCCTTCCCTGTCCTCATAATATTATACCATATGAGGATCTCAACAGGATACCACAGTGAGAGAACATTCAGATCCCACTGTCAACATTGCAGCTTAACAATAAAAAAAAAAAATCAATCAAATAAGCTCAGCTTTCCATTTCCCATGATTCCACTTATTCCTTTCTTTTATCTTGCTTCCCTACCAGCCCTTCCTAACACTGACGCCTCTGCACTCCCTCTTCCCGGGCTTCCTTTCCTCAGCAGGTGAAGTGGCAACCTCCTTCACCCTCTCTAACACACCACTGGGGGTTTCTCTTGGAATTAGTTCCCCTTGGATTTCTCACACTCCCTCCTCTTCCTTTTCTTTGCTCTTGTGAGTCACTGGCACAGAGCAGGCAGCTGTAAAACTGGCTGAGAGACTATCAAGGTTTTCAAATCATTTAATAAATGAGACATTCAATCAATGAAACTTTAAGAAAAACAAAGAATTTGATTTTAAAACAGTATTGAATGTTCCCAATGATAGAACAATGACTATTCATCTCTCTCTGTTTTCAGAAAGTATATATGAATATGCCAAATTAATCCAGAAATTAGATAATTCAATAAATCTTTTTCATTACATGTGGAGCATATCATACTTTTATTGCAGAAAATAATTCCATTAACTGCTCATCTACTGTACTCATTATTTTCACAGCAGTGAATCTTTTACACATTACTCAGAAAACTGTCAGACTAAAAATTCTGATAGCTGAAGTACAAGAGTACACTTCCATTTTTAAAATTATAGTTACATACATCATAAAACTTACTTCTACTCACCAATCAAGCTTTGTTTTAATGATGTGCACCTCTTCAGCATAGCATCCTTAGTTTAACACACATTAAGTAATAAGAAAAGGGAAAAATATTTTTGTCTATTAATCTCAGTAGGTTTTGGCTTGCCCTGCCTCTTTGTAATTTTTGTAGTGCAAAACAAGTATAACAAACACTACTTTTGTCTCTGCTATTTAGTTTTATTGGGGTTTTTTATTTACATATTATTATGTTTTATTTATTTTTACATTTTTATTTTCTCGGCTATTTTCTATCAGCTTGGTGCCATTACGTTGATTTGAGGCCATCCAAATCATGGAAACATGTTTCTTGAGAACTGGCATGGCAGGTTTTGAATATACTCAAAGATAGGGGTTTTATGTTAAATGGTTGTAGTGAGTTGGTCCAAATGTCTGCTATACATGCATAACAGCGTGGAAAAAAAGGAAAAAAATTAACATTGTTGTTGTTGTTGTTATTGTCATTCCTTAGCAGGAACACTAGCGATGAAGGGAGGAAAGGTTTATATCACATTGAATCCTGGATTGAAATGGAAACTACAAATTATAATGCATAAAAAGTGTGACCCAATAGCTTCTATAAAGCTCAAAAATCTCTTCCTAGACCACTTTATATTTCTGATATGATTGTGAAGTTTATAAAAGCTATGATATTTGTATAGAAAATAAGAACTTTCCCTGGGTTGGAATCAGGATCAAAAATTCATTAGATACCATCTGGTAAGTCTCACAACTTTAGTTAGGTAAATTGATGAAAAGTCACCCCCTCCTGTGAAGAAGATCTATGAAACAGCAATTCTTTGCTCTCTATGAATTCAGCGTTGCTTCTAGCATTAGGTATGTTATTTGTCATTTAGTTAGACTGACAGGCAAGAGAAAAATTATCTTTCTAAGGCCAACATTGCCCCCTTCTGCTAAAAAGGGGCCAAGACATGTAACTTCCCAATTCAGAATTTTCTGGGGTTTTTGGCTTACCAACACAGTAAGATGAACAACCGCCTTTTTACCTTACTGTGTTGCTAACAAATTCTTGGAGTAGTTCTCTTTTAGTACTTGTTTCCCATTCTTTGAATTTCCCACTCAGAAGTTTTAAAACAAATTTTCCTTCTCATAAACATGTATTCTCTTTCCAGATCGAAGATACTCTCTGTCTTCAGAGACCAATTGCACAGAAAATGGTTTCTCCCCCTACATTTTTCTATGTATTTCCAAGGTCTTCTAGCAAATGACCTAGTAAAGGTATTGGAGAAACAACAATGGGAATCCACAAAGGTGTTATTTGAAAGTGAAAAAAAAAATACTCAAAGCTTTTTGAGATTTCACAGTAGTAACAGAAAGGGCTGGCTATTTTGGAAGTAATATTTTAATATTGGATAATGATAGCTAAAGCTATGCTACCATTTACAAGAGAAATCTTGATTTCTTGCCTCTTTTGGTGTACCACCAAAAAAAAAAATCGCGCTGGCCTCAAAGTCCCCAATATCAAGCGTCATTCCACCAAAAAAAAGTCTATAAATATTTTAAAATAATTTAAAAAGATGTTGCTGAAGTCTGAATAATAATAATAATAATAATAATAATAATAATAATAATAATAATACAGCTATTAAATGTCAAACTTCCTGACCACTTTCTTCCTATAGATGCCAGAAAACCTGTCTGCAAACTTTCTAAGAAAGGGACCCCACCTCTTTTAACACTGGGAATAAAAAAGAAAAAAACTGAGGTTCCTCTAGATTAACTAGACTGCTGAGGCAACTTACAAGAGAGAAAATTCAATGAACCAAAGAAAGTAATTGGCTTTCTTCTAAGAAGAAGTTGATGTAGTCATCAACTGAATGTTGTTGGGTTATTTTTAATAAAACTTGATCATCCTACTTGTGCGGATTTTACTTTAGCTAGCAACAGTAGGTTTCTCCAGTTCTGATCTCAAATATTTTAAACCTTCTGTATCTCCGGTAATTTCAGGTGGTGTAGTTACTGATATATTTTCACCTGTGTAAGCAGGAAAACTCGGATCAAAATATTTTGCACCTGGAGTATTAGCCCAAACCCAGATACAGAATTAGATACCATTTTTTATTCATAATACATGGGAGAAATCTGAATGTTTATAGACTCTAAAAACTGGGGCATTCTCATATGCATTCAAAATATAATGTAAAGTTGACTTGTGGTCACTTTCATAATTAAAAAGTCTAGTAACTCACCTAGAGTCCAATAGCAAATATTTTTCCTAAATCCACAAAGGGAGAGGGTTGAATGTGCTTTTACTACAAATGTACTGATATCTTCTTTCCTTTTCCTTCTCTATATTTGGGCACCCTCAAAGACATGTAACATTCACAGCATATTAATATTGACAATTTGGATGGATAAAGTTGATCCAGTGAATAAGTACACAATGACTTTTATTTGGGAGTACAGTTTAATCCTGTTGCCTGAGTGATACCACTAGGCACAATACATCTAAATAATTACTTCTCCACACTTGCTCTTTATTAATAACAAACAGGCCCCAGTCCACTCCTCCAATATTTCTCCTGCTTAGTTTCCCACTCTTTTGCTGCTTACATCCTCCATCATGTTGTTGAAGTCTCTAAAGGCAGATGGTGGAACTGGAAGTCAAAGACTACTTTTAAATCACACGAGCATTACCAAGAAACTCTTACAGCCTTGTAATTAGCATATGCAGAAGACTGTCATCGTGAAACTGATGTTGGATTTTATGTGATCATGAAAGGAAACTCAAACTAAACTGCCTAATCCATAACCAAAACATTTTAAAACACATACTTTTCAATGTAGATTCTAAATTTTGCACGTGTATCTAGTAGATTCTGTACTCAGCCAGGCTGAACATTTCTTTTGTAGCTCTCACTCACATAGCTTGCTTCAGCATAATTGTTATTTTTTAACATACAATATCAGAGAGTGACAGAACAGCAACATACTGAAGATGAACATACACCACCTGAACACAGCATAGAGCACTGAGTTAACAAAGCACAAGGTTTTGTAAGCTCTATTCTTAGACCTGGGCTTAGGTCAGAGTATCAGTTATGTTAGTTGTAAATAACCATATTGCGGAAGCTACAAAGCACCAAGTAAAATACGTCATTTTAAAACAGAAAGAGATCAAAATGCTGCACATGATATAATAAATGAGGTGTAAAAAAGAGAAATGCCACATGACAAATGGAAACTGGTTATTTCAGTCAGTTAATAAGCAACTGGGGCAATGACGTGCACACTTAACCCTGTTCTTTCATTGGAGTAACAGAGTGACTATTAAGATAAGATGCTGTTATATGGCATATTATGTTACGATAAAATTCCTAGGTTTTGTCCTCTGACAACCCTAAGTGGTGCACCATATAACCTCAAGAGCTGAGGTGGACAGACCTGCACCAGTAAGCTGCCAATTCAAAAAAGATGAGATAATTGATGCTGGAAGGAAGCTGGGATAGAGACATGTCCTGCATCACCTGTACAACTGCTGGAGCAGAGTACAGAGCCCAGGCTCACAGCCAGCCTTTTGGGGTGTCCAAACAGCACCTCCCGAAACAATTTTTTTTCTCTCTGACACAAAACTCCCATTCTGGGTGGGATAGGGAGAGGAGGGAGCAAGATTAAAACAAGCCCCAGCAGAATTCTAGCAGCTCTTTTCTGTGTAGGATCGCGTCCCCCACTTTGGAGCCCTGCTGCTGCTTCAGGAAGACTGCAGGGTGCCTGCTGCTTCATCAATGCTGAGACAGGCAAAGTGCCAAAGCGTAATGGGGAGTCATTTTTTTTAATTTCCTCTCTAAAATAAAAATAGACACTTTTTCTGGTACCAGCTTTCAGCAACCCGTCAGCATGTACAAGGTTTGAAAACCTGCAACTATCCCACTCTGCTCGCTTTTGCAGTGTATATTAGCATGCCTTATCCTTGCATATCTGTTTGAGGAAATCAAATCCTGGATTAATGGTTGTTTCTTGCACACCATAACAACAAGAAATAAAATGTGGCATCAAGATGGATTAAATATTTGATTTTTATAATATTTAAATTGGTATTATTTCAGTTAATAACTATTAATATAATAAATGTTGGTACTAATTGTAGCTATAATTAATAAATATATTGCATCATATATATTATAATGTATAATGATATGATTAAGTTTAATGAAATCAATATTAATATTACTTCTTGATTAAAGTAACAGGGTTTTTATGTTTTAAGTGTTTTTAAATTACATATTTCGACACTGTTCATTCTTTAATGTTATTGTAAATATTACAGTACTGTATCCTGACAATGTCTAAATAGCTGAGCTAAGTTTGCCACATACCACAAAAAAGGCAAAAGAGAGCACTATTCATCTTTTCATTTTGCTATGCACTAAATATCTGATAGGAATAATTGAGAATTGGTCCCAAAATCTTCATAGTGCCCATAGGTGCCATACACAGACATTTTTACCACAAACGTGCTGTATACAAAATGACATTTGTTCTTAATAGGTTTTCCACTGTTAGTTGAAATTGTCCCCAGATGCCTTGCATAAATTACAAGCTATAATTATTTTCCCTGCAGCTGATCAAAGACAGCCCAGAGAACATAGAGCATGTTTCCTGTGTCTTATTCAAGAATAGGAATGGCCAAAACCAATCCCACTGGTGTTACGGCTCCACTCCAAAGAAGAGGTTTCTAGCACAGAGGCTGTTGCCTGTGCCCTGGTACACTCACACCCGTGGCACAGTTGCACAATGAATGTCCAGAGAAAAGATTCAGTCCTGAGCAGTGATCAGAGGCCAAGAAGCCACCTCACTGACACAGGAACAGGGAGACACGTGTTATAGCTCCCTGTGGCAGCCTTGTGCCCCCAACAAGAAGACTTAGCTGCAAGGAGAACAGAAGAAACTCTCTTGTGTCCTCTACTTTGGCAGCTGTTGACAGTGGGGTTTCATTTATCAGAGGCTCCATCCACACAAATTACATGTTGTGTCTAAGGAGATATGGATGATGGGGGTTTTTAACAAGGTTGTCTCACCTCTCACAAGCTTTCTCTGTATTTGGTGTGTCTAGGTGTGCTCCCCATTCTGCTGTCTACCCAAGGTTACCCCAGAAGTACTGTCCAGTGTTCCTTCATGTCACCAATGCCAACTGACCCACAGGGCTTAAGCAGAGACACCCCTTTCCTCACGGAAGCCTTTGAATACAAAGTAAATGGTACAGTTCACAAAGGTTTACAAAAAGAGAGCTTGACAGAAATTACCAGTAACAACTGCACATCCACCTATCATTGTCAGCTTTCTTTTCTCCTGCATGTTCACCTAATACTGGTTGGTTCTGCCTGGCTATTGGACCCTGCTTCTCATGCACCTTCAACATCATTAGCTAGGCTTCCTGAAAGGAAATCCAGCACCAGATGCCCCTTCTTTATTTTATGGTCCAGACCAACCCTTCATCAGTTATTCAGGTTCAGCTCCCTCCATATTACTACACTTAACCCATCCCATTGATTCAGCTCCTACTCTGGAAATTCTAAAGTTCACTTGGCCATGTTTAAGAGTGAGACTTGCCAAACAGGCAGTTAACAATTATTTCTATGCTTGGCTAAACCCAGTACAAGTCATTAAGTTCTCAAGTGGCATGGGGTCTTCAGTCATGAACTTGAGAAATATTCACACTTTGTTGTGAAGCTCTTTCATAGACTATTATTTGTTGCATTTCATATAAACATGCATGAAAGGATACAATGCGACAATGCTACTTCACACAGACATATGTATAGGATTAACATTAATTGCACTTCTGACAATAAGCAGTCACTTCAGAATGACAGTGGATTCTGGATGAACTGACCTCTTCCCCCTTATTTCAGGGATATTGTGATAGATCCAAAGAAACCCTAACCTTTTACTTACACCAAAATGGTGTCTCAGAAACATCCTCTGCAGAATTTCTCCTCATCACAAGAGTTACCTTGTAAATGTGCTTGCCAGGAAGAAGTGCTGAGAAATTAAGCAACCCATTAATTAATCTAAATAGACTAAATTCTAACTAGCACAATTAAAAAGTGCAATATGGCATTATACTAATATGGTGTACATGTGCATATTTCTGGAAAAGGCTGCATATTTATGTTGTGCTGCACACTACATAAGATATGCAATCAAAATGAGAGAAAGGTGTGAACATGAAGGGACATTCTGTAGATGTTTTTGAAAATATCTCACAGATGGCACTTTCACTCTGTAATGTAAATTTTTATGCACCAAAAGAAATAAGAGAGAAAGACAAGGATAGCATGGTAGTTTTGAAGAAAAGGGATTCATTG
Source organism: Ciconia boyciana (assembly GCF_034638445.1). Taxonomy (NCBI): domain Eukaryota; kingdom Metazoa; phylum Chordata; class Aves; order Ciconiiformes; family Ciconiidae; genus Ciconia; species Ciconia boyciana. The sequence goes on from NC_132935.1 coordinate 58,143,121, forward strand.
CCTCAGACAGAGGATAACCTCCACTTAAGAATAAGGTCTGTCTAGGGATTTCAACTAGGAATATAGCACCCTCCCAAAGAAATTGCTTCCCTTGCCATTCACAGCTTGCACTGGCTGGCCTTGCGCTGGACTTAGTCACCACACCACTGTAGAAAAATGCACGTGTATAGTCCTATCACCTTCATTTTACAAAGGCTTTTCTCTAAGTTGGTATTACTTAGTAGAAGAAACCACTGCTAACAGTATAGAAAGTGGTTACTGCCAGTTAGGATGATGCAATTTTAGAGAGTTGTTTGGTTTGGTTTGTTTTTTTTTTTCCAAAAATCACACATGAAACAGTGTGATGGAAGATTCTGGCTTTGTCAATCAGGATTCACATTACACCCAACCAGCTTTACAACAGCCCAGTACAAAGGGCTTAGAAAAAACAGGATTTTCTGAAGTACTGATTTTGAGCTCTCTCCTAATTCTTACTATGGAAACATATCCACCATATGTGTGATAGCATTGCAAGTTTACAGTGAGTGATGTAACTTTAGTCTTGAGACCTACAGGGCCAACCCTAGTTTTATGGCTTTCAAAGCCTTCACACCTATTCCAGCCTCCCAAACCACTGTACCCACACAACCTTCCAGGACGCTTTTGCTTTCCATAGACTATTTTATTTCCTCTTCCTTTGGCCCTGCGTTTTGTAGTAGTCATCTGGAGCCAAAGAATCTGACAGTCTCCTCCTTCATTCAGCATCCAAAATCCAACTGAGCAGCTCTTTTTGACAATTAGCTTCTCTGTACTGATAACTTGCATATATGTCAGCTTCTTTAAAGGCACAGTTCTTCACAGGACAAAGTAAAGGGATAGTTCAACAAAGCCTACAGGAACTATACTGGATAAGAAGTTGAAAAAGAATAGGCCTGTCTTTCATAAAAGATCAGGAAAAAGCAGAGTTTTCCCATGCTATTGAGTCTTTCTTACAGATCTGGAACCTCTTATCTCTTATAGAATAGTATCAGCTGCTCTCTTCCCACAAGCATCACCAGACTCCCAAAACAATGGGGAAAGAAGGCAAAAGAGCTCCAGCTACTTCCTCTGGAGGCTATGGCCAGCTGTTTTTCCCAGAGGGCAGGAGACTAGCGAATTAGAGGACTATTCCCACATCAGCACTCCTAAGACTCCTGATGCTTGTAGTTTCACATTCCAAAAGAGACCGACATAATTTTAATCAAAATTGTTGACTACAGGGACCACCAAGCGCACAATGTCTCCAGCTACAAAAAGGAGTCTATCACAAATTGAGACCCTGTTCTGGGATCTCCTCTGGCCCCTGCATGGTGGCACTACAGGCACTATGAATAGTTATAAACTTGTTTGAACTTCAGATCTCACCCTCATGCCCAAGCATAGCCATGAGAAAATGTCGAACAAGCCTGGCCAAAGCATACTATCTATTCAAGCAGTTTGGCAGCTTCATAAAGAGTTCCTAGGGGCAGCAGTGGTAGAAAAGCCCTAGGACCCATCTCTGCCTACAGAATCCAGGCTGCACATTGTGGACGCTTTGCTCCCTAATTGTGTTTTTAACAGCCTGATTTTATCTTGCTACCACTCTTCCTAAAGAAAAAAGATGAAGATAGTAGTAATCAAAACTTTATTTTTTCAACCAATATTAACTAATAGTAAAGAAAATAAATAAGTCATACAGACAGAGGGAATACATTCCACTTCAAGCAATATATGCAATTCCTTCAGTACCATCACAGGAGGTTATTAAGCATTATCAGGGGAGAGTAATCGTAGCCTAATGAACCTCCCAGAGTTTCTATCTCCTCTTTTTTTTTTTTTTTTTTCCCCTTTCTGGCTATGGTGTTCACAACTAAAAATGTCTAAGACACCTCCCAATGTTGGCTTTGCCACTCACCACTATTAAAGAAAAGGTCTGTGATAGCACAGTATGGCTGCGAGAGCCACAATGCAAGAAATAAAACAGTGACTCCTGCCCATACAAGGCAAGTACCATGCTTTTCACCCACCTTTTCCTCTCTGTATACCCTGGTTTCAGGGTCTTGCTAGCCTGATGACCTGCATAATCTAGGACAGAACAGTGCTGAAACCTATGCACTCTACATTAAGAACCAAAACATGTCCATTTAAGAGAAGAATGACTGAATTCTACATTTGCATTTAAATAACATCAATGACTTCATTAAGGCCATTTAGGCATGAATAAAAGTATAATTTGTAGCAATGTACTACTGTAAGACCCAACCTAACTAATGCTCAGCTAAATCTCTCAAGTTGGAACTGAAGTTGCTAATAACAGCCACTGGAGGGAAACTAATATACAGAAAGCAGAAGTCCATTGCTATAGTCAGGAAGCTCTGTTCATCACTGCACAGCTTTTTAATATACCTTAAGTGAAATCAGATAGAAATTAGTGACACTGTCAGTTAAAGCAGAGTGAAACTGAGGTATAAAAGCCATCTTTAAGGGTAGAAATATGTATTTTTTTAATTATATATGGATCATATTTATTATCCATTGAGATTTAATGCTCCTCTGAAGCTGCTTATGTGTAATTGGCTTTTTAGCCATTTTCTTTCTCTTTTCTAACTATAAAGTCCCTTTGTATATTCTTAAGAATAATGTTCCGTGCATAGTGTCACATCTTCACAGTGTCTCTGCTACTAGCACATGAAAAATAAATATTATCTAATAGCTACGTAAGTTTGTGTTAATGAACTTGAGCCATAAGCAGGCATCTATTCAAGAGAAACGGTGGTATTCAGGGACTCTACAGCACTTTTGCGTTGCAGAAGTATTTAATAATAAATATGAAGATTTAATAAAAATCTTTAATAAAAAACTACCAAGCCTTTCCAGATCTCCATTGTGTCACCTGAGTAGAACCTCTTTAAAATAAGAACTTGAAAGACTAAAGGCTTCATTCTAGCTTGCTGTAAAGCAGCTACTAACTGTCACTTATAGGATTTCATTTGTGGGAGATCTTCTGTAAGGCTGAAAACTTCTCCCTCATGAGAAATTGTAGAAATCTAATGCTAATGTCATCTGAAACTAAGCAATGCAGGGGAATGTATGTTGCCCTGAGGAACAACCAGGCATGCGCAGAGGATTAACAAGACAATATGACTAGTTACAGCCTATTTTTAGTAGTACTTTGACTTTAAACATATTTGTATTCTTGAAAGCTGCCTCATATTTCTATACAAAGAAACCAATGAAGGCCGAAAAGGAGTGAAAAGCAGAAGATGAGGAAAGCAGATGATCTTCTCTGTTTACATTCTGTGAGGAGAGGAAAGCTTGTATCGATCTAGAATTTTGGGTTTGGCATAAAGCTGCTGGAAAGGGACAGTTTCTCCCCAGCAATGAGAAATGCAGAAGAGGCCATGCTTCTTGAGGTATTCAAACTTCTCTGCTGTGCCAATACTGAGAAGTGTGGGAAGGCTGCTGAGAATTCAGGTTCCTGATTTATTTCCTTGATAATTAATCAAGAAATGAAAAAGAGTAAGACAAGGGAAAAAAGAAATGCAAAAGCTTCTTCCATGTTAATGCACAGGCCAATTAAATTAAATTAGCATTGGGAATCTAGAAAACACAGGACTAAGAAATTATTATAACAGTTATAAAAATTGCTCTGGGATTTCCACCGTTGAGTGGCTTTCTCAGTAAAAAGAAATAATAATTAATTTTGCTAGCCATAAAAATCCATGAATATTTATCTCATCTTCTGTTAAAACTACCTCAACATTTTTATCCTAAGACAAACATCATTTCAACATATTTTTATAAATGCTGCTCTCCATTTAATATTCCTTCCTGCTCTTTCTCCTTGATTTCTACAATAAGCATCGATTAATTATTTCCTATTTTCATTGGTTTCCCTAGTGTAAGCTATTTCAGTCCTGTTAAGTGGTTAGTCTTGGAAGGAACTGTCAATCCTGATTTAGTCTAATTTAATTTTTGGATTGAATATTCTGATTTTAACAATTCTGTCAGTTTTCACTGAAAAAAAATGCATTGCAGAAAAGAATTATTTTATGAACCAAATTTTATTGTCTATTCCTGCTTCTATTGTTGTCCTCCCCTTTTTTCTTAGCCTCCAAAATGCATATTTGAACTATATGCATATTTGAACTATATGCATATTTGAACCCAGAGTTCCCTTCCAAACAAGACTTTTCTATTATTCTATTATTCAATACATTGTTTAGGTCGATTCTCAGTTGAAATGGAAAGACCAATTTGTTTAGTATTAAAATGAAAGTTAAGTTTGTATGATGATATCCATTTATGCATCAGCTCATCTCAGTTTTCTGTTCTCTTGCTCTACTTTAGTTTTTGCGTTAAAGCACTAACCTAAAAAATACCTTCTAAAATAAAAGATTTTTTCCCAATTATTCAGAAGGTTCCAGAAGTCCCTATAGCTAGCTGAGACTTCTTTTACAGCTCTGCTGGCTGTTCACATGAAGAGCAGAGAGTCCCCAAAACAAACAGCTTAGTCTGGAGAAGTTGTTTGTGTGAAGTTGAAGACTGCATCACGATGAATATTTATATGGGAATGAATTGAGGTTGCACAGATAAAACACGCTTCCCTGACTTAAAAGAAATGTGGTACGTGATAGATACATACATTATTCACATGCAAAATAGGATCAGAGTCTTTTAATAGAAGTGTTCCTGAAGCCACGTCCTTTCTTTCTGCCTGGATCAGGTCTGTAACAAGTAGGACCATTCCTCATCATAGAAGAAGGCTGTAATGGCTTTCTGCTCTGTGTTTCAGATTGTGTAAGTTACAGTTTTTCAAGTGTTACAATTTGGTCAGATTCAATCATATTTTCTCAGAGCAAAAACCATATTCATAACACAAAAAATATTACAAACTCCTGATTCAAACATGGCTTAACAGACTTTTTAAAGAGATCTTTACAAAGATATTTAAAAGGGATCACTGTGAGCCTCATAAGTTTATTATTGAAATTCCTTTAGAGGTAGCAACAAACTAAAGGCTACAGAGAAATCAACAGTTATGCCTCTGACAATAGCACATTGTGTTATGTGATAACACTGCAAAGCATACAAAAACTCCAATTTGCTTTGCTTGCTTCTGCCCTTCCCTGTTTTATACAGTACCACAGAAAATTATCTTATCCCACAATGTACATTTTAAATCTCTTTCTAACTGTTTTCTTACTTCATTTGCTCAGAACCTAGTTTTCAAGCAAGCTGACCTACTTTATCTTATTTTGGTACTTGCAGTAAATTCCCTTAAGCTTGTCTACTACGACATTGCTTAAAATGTCTTCTGTATACTGGTAACCACTTCTCTTAAAGCAAAAAGATCTATCACTACTGATGCAAGAATGATGAACTATTAGCCTTTCTGAAAGTCAACAAGATGTTTTTACATTGCAACAGCATGTTTCTCATTAAACTCTTTGTGAAAATGGCTGAGGTATTCTAGAAGTTAAAACAAACATAAACATTCAGGTTGAAACAGACTTCAGCAGGTGATATTTAGCCCAAATCCCATTTTGTACAGTTTTAAGCAAAGAAAAATAGAGCCTAATAATGGGATGTACAAGGCAACTTTAATACAGGTGGTACTAATGGTCCACTTTTAATAAACCTAAATCCTTTATTCTTTTTCATCAGTAACAAACTAAAATCCTGCTTTAAGAGCTGCTAAATTGTTTACAGTATTTATATGAAAGAGGGTCTCCAAAAAGAAGCGGTAAATTGTTTTACTGCTGTCATGCTCAGATATGACATGGTGCAAAAAAATACCATGGTGATGAGTGAGAGATGATTTGATAAAATTAGATTTGGATAACTGTTGCTCTACAACTATTGCATTTGTAGCTGAATTCCCACTATAAGCCTTATTGTGGTCCCACTTTAGGAATCTTCAAGCAACCAGTAAAAGTGGCATATAAAATTTGTGGTGAAGGTTGGAGTTGTTCTGTGAAAACAGAGGCATTATATTTATTGTGTCTCTGCGTGTTATAGAAATTAGAAGGGTTCACTGCAGTCCAAAATCATTTGCCTATCTATTTTTTATTTACTCATCTATCAGTGAAACAAAACAGAAGCTTTAAAGAATGAGCTTAAAATAATTTATGGGATTCATGTAGCTGAGATTTCCACAGATCTAGTGAGCACTAGGTGACTGCATCGATTTAGCAGTTAAAATTGGCTCCCCTAATCACTAGTATTTAAAACACTAATATCAAGGTAAATTGTGAAGCTAATTTTTCCTCCTGTAGATCATAGCTCTGGAGATGATGTTGGGAAGGAGAAACTATAGGACTATAATCCTGTGGTGATCTGTAAAGAGCTTGGAGAGGAAAGGCAGCCAGTGAATTCACACACAATACAAAAATTACTATATTCATAACCTTGCATAGCTTTTCAGGTCACAAGGAAGGAAACTATGCTGCAGGTTTAGGGTATCTCTCAAAGAGAAGACCAAGGGAAAAGATACAGTTCTCTTCTGGTCTTCTGTCTTTGGACTTCCTGAGATTTGCAGGAGGTCAGGAGACTCATCTAATCTCTGTACATTTCACATAGAGAAGATCTGTTGGTGTAGCTGTGCTTACTGGTAGGCTTTCTATCAGCTTATAGATTCCAGCCTTTAGGGAGCAAAGCATGTATCAAAGAACAGTATTTTCCTTTTCCCATATACCAGCAATGATACAGTAGGGCAGTACAGGCACAATATGTATACAGTTTAGTGCTTATTCTAAACCTTAAGAACAAAAATAATAGTATTCATCCCACAAGAAGCAAGTAGGTTTCTGACAAGTGCCTATCAAAGAAGATAGGAGATGTTCATCATCTGATGGAAGCTGGGTACATCCTAGACCCTTTATCCATGAGGAAAATTAATCTCAACAGGAGTTTTGCAAATATCTAGTGTTTGTCACAGCACACATTCCTCTGCATTATTTTTTTTTTGCTTCTGTTGCATAGCTTTCCTCTTCAAGAAACCCAAAAACCTTGCAACATTTTTCACTAATCATCACTGAGGTCCTGAAAACTCTTGAGGAAAAAATATCAAAATCATTTAGAAATAATATCCCAGTGCAGGCTCTGAATTTATAGTTTCTGAATTCATAGCACTATTCTGGCCAAGATACAGAAAAACAACACGGCAAAACTGTGGTCAGAATATGGATAAACTCATTCACTGATACAGGGACTAACCAGAGCAACAAGAAGACGACGAACAAATGTCCAGCCCCAGGAAAGCTTCTCCTTGCCTTTAAGATTCTTGCCTTATCAAACTTCTTCCAGATCCATTTAACTGGGGTCTCTAATTCCCATATGTTTTCAAGGCAACTGCAGTTACTACATTTGTTTGTGTTTGATCACAAACACTCATCTCTTGGTTAAAACTTGGAACACTGTATAAATCTCAAAAAGCTACATAGTATAGGAAACTATTGTTAAATCAAAATTATTATAAAACCAGAAAAAGAATACCAATTATTTTCATATGAGTGTTCAAGAAATGCATAAATTTCACTCCTTTTTAAGACACAGTAAAGATGCTTCTTCGTAGGAATAATATTTATAGATTTACTTACTGGAATTGTATTACTCCTTGAAGTAAGTAGAGCCATCTTGTGGACATACCTAGCTGCTGTATATGACTGGAAACCACCTCTACTTATTTCTTAGATGGAACTATACATTGAAAGCAAGAAACAAAAAACAATTTAAAGTGTTTTACTTCAAGTTCAGATCTAACTACATATATATATGTATACTCATTAACTGTCCCCACAGTTCAAAAAAGATGTGAACAGATGGGAGAGGGTCCAAAGGAGGGCCACGAAGATGATCAAAGGGCTGGAGAACCTGCCCCATGAGGAGATCAAAGGAGTTAGGTCTCTTCTCCCTGGAGAAGGCTCAGGAGGGACCTTCTCTTCTCCTTGGAGAAGAGAAAGCTCAAGAGGGACCTCATCACAGTACTCCTGTACTTAAAGGGCTGTTACAAAGAGGATGGAGGAGAGCCACAAGGAGACACATGGAGAAGACAAGGGGCCACGAGTGCAAGTTGCACCAGAATAGGTTTTATCTCGATATAAGAAAGACATTTTTTACAGTGAGAGCAATCATTCACTAGAACAACCTCCCCAGGGACATGGTAGAGTCCCCATCGCTGGAGGTTTTCAAGATGCAATTGGACAAGGTGCTAGATAATCTCATGTAGGCTACTTTTCCCATGAAAGGTTAGACCAGATGATCTTTAGAGGGATTCCTTTTGGGGTCCCTTCCCCTTAGAACAGTCCTGGGCTCTTCTATGATTCCATGATTCTCATTTCAGTTAACATAATGGGAACCATAGGTAATTAGCACTACTGAAAAACTAAGCCAGTCATTAAGCTCTGATTTGGATGACTAACCTCAGAAAATGTTGAACATTACTCCATGAAAGATTCTCCAAAGAGTATTCAGATCAGAAAACTGCATCATACTGACTTTCTCACTTTAAATTCTTGAAAATCCCAGTCCATGGTAATCAGGAAGTAGTGATGATCACTGTTCCTCTGGGGAAAGAAAGAAGACAGGCTGCTTATTGTTCTTTATTAGAAGTCATAAGAAAAAAAAAGTAAGAATACTTCTCCCTCAAGACTCAATTTGCTCTTGTAGGTCACTGAAGAATCTTTCAGTGGACCAAACATACTTCGTTTGACATTTTATAATGTATAGTATCTATATCAATGTTTGGCTGAGTGGCCTGTTTTTCAAGGATGCTTACCTATCCATAGTTGTTATTACATTGGCTGCTATTTCAAAATTATTTATAAAGTATGTCATTTTACAGTGCATATTCTGCCAGGTCTCCTCTGTAACCCTGAATGTATCACTCTCCTTCCCTGTTACTCACTGAGCATACACTGTACATGCCCAAGAGCACTTCATTAGGAGAAATTTTACCTAATCTGAACTAATTTGGCCAGATTACAGCATTTCTTTTACAATTTGGAAAGCAGCTCATGATTCTGCAAATGCTGTTGTATGCACCAAGCTCTAAGAAACACCTTCACAAAACTAAGTATGCGCATTGACATTGGGGCCCCAAATATTAGCTCCCTAACTTGCACCATTTCTTTAGTATTTTTTTCATGGTTTTATTGTATTGTTGGATGAGTAGCAAATTCTCCTAAGTGATCCAATTACTCTGAAAAGTGTACAGCCACTAATCCCAGGATCCCAGCTATTCAGTCCAGATTGAACATTTAGATTCTACTTATCCAAATTCCTGCTCTGTTTTCAGCTGAAAGCTGAAATCTTTCACTCACAACCTAAGAGATGGTAGATCCTTATGGTCCATAAAAACTTTCAGTCAAGACACAGCAGCGCTGCAATAGTAGTGAAACATCCTCTGCTGTGATGTAACTGCTTACATGTTTTGCAAGAAGATTGCAACCAGGACACTAGATAATCATGTATTAAAACATACAATAGAAGCAACAGCTATTGGATGCTCTTCTCAGAGCTAAGGAGTCCAAACAGTTGGTAAGCATTTTGAAGGGTATAACAGAACAACATCTACAGCGTGCTGGATCCTGCTAATATTTTCACTGGCAAAATTTCCTTTGTGTGGTGCAATCACAGACAGTTGATGCTTTCCGTTAAAAGGCATCTATTTATTTTATGCTAATGTAGGGTGTTGGGGTTTTTTTTCCAGTGAATGTTAACGCACAACCCACTGCTTGGTAAGTACATATTTTAGAGGACGTTCACTAGATCGTTTGACACAAACAGATCTGTCACAAAAACAATTCTGTTTCCCATATCTAGGAACTAAAAACTGTGGCCAATTTGCTCTAATTCGTTCATCGTAAAGAAGTATAGGAATTGTACCTCCCTCCATTTCTTCATACAGCAGTATATAAATAGCAGCATCTATTAATATAATATTGGTCACTGGAAAAAATTAGGAGACAAAAACAATGACCTAATACAACAGGGTCATTACAGAATCCAAAGAGATGCTGCATGAATAAAGAGGTTCATGAACGCAGTCGATGTTACTGAAGTAAGAGACTCCAAATTATGCTAAGGTATATGTCAATTGTAATAGTGAACATACGACCTTTGTTTTAAGATTTTGAGACACAGTGTTTCATCCAGGAGCCACACACCCCTGAACAAAGACTTACAATTTTATGAAATATTATAGTAGAAAAACTGCTGAGATTATGAAGAACGTGGAGATGGACGAAGCAGAAGGAGAGCCCATTTGAGACGCATTCTGAGTAACCTGAATTTGTCCAGGACTTCTCGTGAGGAGGGCTTCCACTGCCTTTAAACTGGCTGACTTCAAGCACCAGCCTTCCCTCCACGGCCCACAGCAACACGCTGCTGGAGTACTACTATCGCCAACACTGCCTGAGAGAACGAGCAAACCTAAACGTCGCCTATTATTTTCTCCTACCGTCGCACCCAAAGCCTTCCTCCCACAGCACCGTTAGTCAGCGTGTAGGCGGGAAGCCGCATGTGTGTACAGGGGCTGAAAACCCTGTTGTAGCTGTGAGGCTGGCCGGCTGGCGGGGGCTGCCTCGGCCTCTCCCCAGGCCGCTAACACCCCCAAGGGTCCCTCTCTGTGAGAGGCCTCGGCCTTGGCTTCTCCCCGAGGACGCCGGGGGAGAGGCTGTCCGTCAGGGGCTTAGGCCTGGGTCGTCCCTCAGGAGGCTGCCACCGCCGTGCCCCCGGGGGGGGGGTGGGCGCAGCTCCCGGGGCTCTCACACGGGCGGCCCGGTGGCGGGAAGAAAGAAGGAGGGCGGGTGGTGTAGGCAGCGAGGGGGCGAGGGTCTCCCCGCCTGTGCGCGGTTCCCGCTCCGCGCACAGGCGGGGAGACCCTCGCCCCCTCGGCGCGGGCGGGCTGCCATGGGGCGGGGTGGCGTGAGGGGACGGCGGAGCCGGTTGGGGGGGGGGGGCTGCGAACGTGTGTGCGCCTGTGTGGCGGCGCGGGCGGCGTGCCCCCGCCCTTCCCCCGCCGGCGCCCGGCGCTGCGCGGTGGGCTGGCGCTGGGGTATTTACGGTAAGGTGGACCCGGCGGTGGCAGCTCGGTGTCAGGTGATCGGCGCGGAGGAGCCGTTACCGCCGCCCGGGGAGGAAAATGCAAGATGGCCCAGCGGGGCCGTGAGGGGCTCTGCGGCCCCCCCTCCCCGGCGCGTAGGGCCAGCGGGAAGCGCTGAGGCCAAGCCCGCCGCGCCAGCAGCCCGTCCCCGGCGGGGGCACCGAGCCATGGGGCTCTGCTACAGCCTGCGCCCGCGGCTCTTCGGCGACGCCGGCGGCGGTTCCATCTCCAGCGCCGGCGCCGCCTCGGAGCCCGAAGCGCCGGCGGAGCCTCACGCCGCCCCGCAGCCGCAGCCCCTCGGCGCCCCGCTCCGGCCCGGCGGTAAGCCCGGCGGGGAGGTGGACGGGCCGCCGCTGCTGCTGCAGAACGGCGGCGGTAACGGGGCGGCCCCCGAGCGGCCGCCGCTGCCCAAGGCCGGCGGCCCCGGCGGCGAGGGGAAGGCGGCGCGGCAGCAGGCTCTGCACCAGCCGCCGGCGCTGCAGCGACCCTGGGAGAAGCTGCGCCTGGAGGAGCGGGAGGCGGAGAAGGAGGCGAGGAAAGTCAGCAAGAGCATCGACCGGGCGCTGAAGGAGCAGAAGCGGGAGTACAAGCAGACGCACCGCCTGCTGCTGCTGGGTACGTGTGTGTGTGCGTGTGCGGGGCGTGTGCCGGGGCGGGCAGGTGCCCCGCGGGGCTCCCCGCAGCGCCCCCTCCCCGGCTTCCCCCGTTTTCCTTGGGCGCCCTCCATCCCTCCTTTGTCTCCCCGCTGGCCCCCCCGGCCCTGCCCTCCCGCTCCCCGGCCGTCTCCGTCCCCGGGCTCTCCCCCAGACAGGTTTACACCTTCTTTTCCCTTCCTCCTCCCCCTCTTCTCTCCTCCCCCCTTCTGGCCCTGGCAGTGGTTTTGCAATGGAGAACACGATCGGCGCTTGCCCTGCCGGGGCGAGCGGCTCCACCCAGGCCGCCGGGCGGGAGCGATGCGGATGGGGGAGCAGCGGGGTCTTCCGGGGGAGAGGAGCCCGGCCCCGGGCGGGGGGCTGCCTCCATCGCCCCGCGGGGGCTGCCTCGGCGAGAAGTTGTCTTAGCGCCCGAGCAACTCGGAAACGTTAAAAAAAAACCACAGTAAAGAGGAGGAAAAATGGCCATGCATAAGATGTGTATAGCCTGTGGAGGATCGTCCTCTGCCGTGTGTAACCAGGGATGGTTTAATGAGGAGCGGTAGTATGGGCTTGTGGCTCCTAAATGAGAGGAGTGCTGGTGAGCACTAGGCTCCTTATTTAAAGAAGCAGTGAGCGGTGTAAGGGGAAATAAGCGGGTGTAGGTATGTATATTCCTCACAGACATCACCTTTACTACAAGATGTGTTCTTCAGCTGTTGGCTCTCAGATTTTTTAGGGATGACTTGTCGGCTTTGGTCCCCTCTTCTCTGAGGTGCTACGTGCGGTCTGCTATTGCCACTGCTCTTTCTAAGCATTAGTTAATAGTCCTCTCCAGAGGATTTGTACCAGCTGATACATTTACAGTATGAAAACCACAGGGGTATCTAATACAAGCATCTCATTTCCTGCAGGAAACAGAACAGTCATACTGCAGGGCTTTTTTTTTATGGTCTGAGCAGAGGGCTTATTTGGCCTCTTAGCTGTGATCATAAATCTCTGTTTTCTGTTAGTGTGGAAATACTGATTCGCTTTTGCCTTAGCTTGCTTTGCGTGTTTTCGTAAAGTTGCGTGGTCCGGAGTTTTGGTGGTTATTTACGTGCATTCCAGATTTTGGGTAGTCTTATGTATTTCTTTATAAAGCTGTATTTCTATGTTATTGGATTCCTTCATTCCTGTTTGGTGGGTGAGGGGAGGAGAAAATACGAAATACAGCAGTGCACAAAAGGTGTAAGCAATGTTTGCCAGAACTGTAGTGCTCCAATTCTAAAAAACGAATCATGGGCTTTATTATTTCCCATAAAATCCCAGCCTGTAGGACACCAGTATAGCCAGTAAAAGGAAAGAGGAAGAAGATTGAATTCCTACTCCATGAAATTAATAATATTCTTTGTAAAATGTTTCTTCTGATACTTGAACTGTTACGGTATTTAACTTGAAAAATATAAATATTCCATTAAAAAAGCATATTTTTAAAAGGTTTTTCTTCCTGTAACCTCTGAAAGTGTGTTGTGACCAGTATGGCTACAAGAAGGCAAAGATACTGGTTGGTGGCCTTCCTCTAGAGAGCAATGTAATTGCTTGAACAAAAGGATCCTAACAGATAGATACTGCGTGTAGTCTATAACATGGGTGGTTGTCATAGTAAACCAGAGCAGTAAACAACTGTTCAGAAACAATGCAATTTGAAAAATAAACCGTCTCCGACCCTTGGCACCCTGAAAGAAACTCAACACTCCTAAGACTCTCTGTTTAATTTTGCATTAAATCTGTGTCATAATCAGAAAGTACTCTCTTGATCTCATATCACAGGGAGGAAATGCTGGATTATTGTTTCAGCCCTGGCAGATCAGGGCCTGACATAAATGTTTGATTTGGATGTAGGGAGAGCTGCAGGTGCTTTGTGTTGCTGTTTGCAAAGAAGTGGAAATGCTGCTCTAGATAAGAGGAAAATATTTAGAATGGGTAAGGGTTTATTTGTCAGAGAAGGAGTAAAGCAAAATTGCTTTGCACAAGGTAATCATTTTCAGTCTTGCACAGAGGAAAAGACTTAGGATGTATACAAACGTCTTTTACTATAACGAACATTATCAGCTTGATATTTTATAGCATTTCTGGTGGTAAATAACTCAATCCCTGTCTCTAAGGTCTTCCTGGCAGAGTGAACCTAAAAAGCGTACCTTTGCTAGAGAGACGAGGAATATTTTTGTAGATCAACATGGAGGAAATGCATAGCAGAGGGGAAATGGTGAATGCAGTGAGAGCAGAGCACCAACACAGAATACACAAAGTTGAGCAACAGCGTTGGTGTGGGCTTTGTTTGTTTCTTTTTTTAAAATACAAATGTGTAAATAATAGCTTCATTTTGGTTTGTCCTTGTATGTCTTGTGCATGAACTGGGGCAGGTTTAGAGGATATTATCGAAATTTTAGAGGAAAATGCAGTGTGTATTTTAAGGAGCTACTACTAGATATCAAAAGGGTATACAAATAAATGCACTAGTATAAGAACACTAATAATCTCTAGAGTCTCTAAATTAGTATATTAGAAGAGAAGCTTCTATAAATGTTTGAAAATGACCTTTCCCTAAAAGCACACTAATTCTCTTTTTATTATGTCAAATGAAAACAATCAGCTTTGTGATGAGCTGTGCATATAAGTTACCAAAATATTATGAAGTCTCAAAGGCTTTTTTTAGTGTATGTTGGTAAACAGCTCTATAAGAACATGTTCTTGCCTGTCACAGCTTCCCCCCAACTAATGTCTCGCAATGCATGTGATGTTTTGACGCTCCCCTCTAACCTATGTTCGGAAACACTTAATGTGTTTTGTCATAACCAATAATTGTGAAAAGGGGGGTGTGCGGTAAATCCTCAAGATCAGCTCTCTGTGTGTGCCTCCCACATAAATAGGTGTATCTGTATCAGGTGGCCATAACTGATGCAGGGGCTTTACTGGTGCACTGGAATAACAGTTTGGGTTGGTTTGGTTGGTCGTCTTCTTCTGCAAGAAGATGAACCCATGTAAAATGGAAACGTTTTCCACCGCAATTGACTGTTTCTTGTTTAATGTCCCCTTTAAAAAGACGAGAACGGACTGGAAACCTTGAATTTATTATTGTGCACTGTATTATTTGTGTGTTCTTTTTTAATTTCTTTTATAAGTGAAAATGTTAATCTGTGCAGAATTCTTAGGATGCATTTGCTAATCCTGAGATGAGGATTTTTTTTTTTAAGCATATGTATTTATTGCACAGATTTACAGGACTTGGTCAGGGTCTTCTAGCTTTGATTTCTGTCTTGTTTTCTGTTTGGTCTTTTTTTCCAGAGAACTGCAAACACTCTCTTCTACAAGACTGTTTTAGCTGCTGATTTCCTAGAAACTGTACAAACACTACAAATCACTTTATAGAAGCAATTTAAATTCTCATTTCCAGTTTTGTATGTTAAACTATTTTGGGAGTAAGTGGGGTGAAGGGGGATTGGCTTTAAACAAAGTACTAACCATTGTGGTATAATTAAGGCTCATGTAATGTTGAAGTAAGCCATAGATAGAAGTAATTTTTTTCCTAGATAACGGTTGTCTTCTAGTCTCCTCCAGCTCCTGTTTTTTCTGCTTCCCCTGGCTCCTGGTTGCTGTCCTAGCTTTGGATGACTTTCTCAAGCAGAACTCATTTTTTTGCACTTCCCTGCTAAACTGAAACTGAAAGTGCTGGGAGTAAAAGCTTTTCTGTTCAACAGAAACTGAAAGTAATGATATAGGGATTGAGGGAGGGAAAATGGGAGATAGTAATTTTCTTCATTTAAAAGGTACTGTAGCTGCTTACAAGATATTTAAGTATTGACTTGATAGTGAAATTTAGACATGTTTGATGATGTTTATGTACAAAAGTATATAATGCATACAAAGAAACATAGCTCCCCGAATTAATGGATATCAAACACAAAGATGCCTTGTCAGGCTTGGAGTTCCTAAGCAGTAGATCCCTGAAAGCTCAGAGGTGTATAACAAAAGCAGTGCTTTACTATGGTTTTGTTTTCTTAACTACACACCTATTGACTGTTGTCAGAATTAAACTGTGTTGCAAAAAGGATTTCTGCTCTGACAGTGGCTTTGAGACTAAAATTGCAGTCTGTTATTTATGTATGCCTCATCAGCAAACCCTAAAGTTTATCATCCCAAAACCAATTTTAAACTTAGTAAGTCTTATTTAAAAAATAACTTTAACTTTTATATAGTGCCAACTCATACTTATTGATAAGTACCTGACTTTAGTTTAGCTTGATGTGCTGATGCTTTCCCTGTGCCTGCATAAGGCTGTGTGCTTGGGGTGTTTTTCTGTTATCACCAGAGATGATGCCCTCCCTGGTCTGTAACTGAGCTGGGCACCACTGCTTGTGTTCCAGGGTGTAGCACCCTCTTGTTGCATCCTGTATATGCCTATCTCATCTTTACAAAAAAACTTGTTGGTTTGTGCTGATAGATTTAGGATCGCTAAGCCAGGTAGTTCTAGCATGTAGATAATGGATATATAATTGGTAGGAACAGATATTTTCAGGACTTTGAAATAATGGGCTGCAAATACTGACCAATGTAATAAAGTAAATGGGTTATATAATCCCTAATCCTTTGCATCATTCACATGCCTTTCCAAATGCTCTTCTGCTTTTGTTGTAACTTAGGGCATCATGTGAAGTGGTATATGCACTCCTCGCAGATGAGGAAACCAGTAGGCAGAAGTCATCAGGATGTGTTGGAATTAGTTCTTAACTTTGGGGGTTAAGTGTACTGAAAGCAATCCCTGACTTTCAACACTTAGCTTTTCTTTATTCTGTAGATTACCAACTAATTGCATTTAGCCCATGTTTAGCTGTTCTAACTGATTTCCATTCTTTGATTAATTTTGCTTATTTTTTAATCACTTAATATTTGAGAAAACAAAATATACTTTTTTGTTCTATTCCATGTTAAGTGTAGTAGTGCTGGGAGGCTCTAACTGCTGTGCAAAGATGGGTTCTGCAGCTGTTACTTAGGCAATATGAACTTGCAATTATTAGGCAAGTTTTGTATATTGGTGTGTATTCCACAAATGCTTATTGTAACATAGTGTCTTAATTAAGCAGGCTATGCTAATATCTTCTCTGTCATTTTAAGCTGCCATTACCTTTGTAACTTCTAGACTGCAGAAATTTTAAAGAGTATGTACAACTTCTGGATTTACACATTTGTTTTCCCTTTCCCCATGCCTTTTTTCCTCCCAGTTTAGAAGAAATACAGTTTGAAACTTTGTTCCCATGTTCATTCCTTTCCACTGCCCAACCCCACACCCCATATTTCTTACCTTGCCAGGCCTTTGTCGTTCCTTAACTGAATCTTACGATATTTTTTTTCAATCTCCAAGAAAACTGTATAAATAATAGTTATATTGTGGGATATTTTTTTTTTCATTTTAGCATCTTTGATACAGTGAAACTATACACATTTGGGGAAATATTTACTGGGTTTTTTTCCTAGAGTCATGGCTTCCTTCAACTTACTTTTCAAGTCAGGTACCATTTGAGCTTAGAAATCTGAATTAATCTTTTAAAAATTCTTTCTTGTTTTCTTTTTAATCCAACAGCCAGGTTGAGCTGTGGGGGAAACCTGGCCCTCCCTCTGCTTACCAAGTTTAACTTATTTGACAGCCTGTTCTAGAAACATTTTGCTTTTGCTGAATGATGTGGAAAAAGTTCTTCTCCACAAACTTCTGAATAATAGAGAAACCAAATGGTGCAAGTAAGATAACAGAGCTGTCGCTTACCCTCCGGTAGAAGGGATAGAAACTTCTGAGTTACCATTTTGCGTTGGGGAAGTCTTGACCATACCTTTTGGTGTTTTCTTAAATCTTGTGTGGTTTGGATCTTTTGTAATACCTAGTAAGAGGCTCCTCTTAGAGCAGACACTTGATGGGTTGAACAGATTAGTAAAACGCAGCACGGGGCAGGTGTTATTCAGCCCGTTGACTGGTGCCACGGTCCAAAAGAACTATGAAGCTGTCTTTCACTGAAGATGCAGATCTATTTTTAGAGATGGAAAATGTATGTCAGTAGTTATTACTTACTATGTTCTTAATAAAAACAGCCTTTCGTAGATAGTGAAAATAATCCAGTTATGGTTAAGACTACAGCCTTCTGTGGTTGTTCAACCCTGTGAGGTATTTGTTGTGCTGCAGTCATCAACACATCTTTCATTTTACGGGCAGAAGCTTTGTCTTACTGTGCCATTACTTACAACTGTCTGACACAACTGTTTCAGTTTTTTTAATAGTTTGGATGTTTTATTTTGACTGATAATACCGTAAATCAATAAGGCTGAGTGGTTTGTTTGTTTGTTTTTTAAATATCCAGGAGTGCGGGGTCTGGAAGAAATGCAGCCTCATACCTGGCCTGTGCATGTCGTATTTATGCCCTTTCCAAAAGTGGATGAGCATGTTAAGTATACTGACTAGCAGTACTTAATATTGTCCCTGTAGCACTGTATAATTATATGTGAAACTCCTGTCTCGCGTGATGTGTGTGCACGTTAATATTGAATAAAAGTTT
The DNA here is from genome assembly GCF_034638445.1 of Ciconia boyciana. NCBI lineage: Eukaryota > Metazoa > Chordata > Aves > Ciconiiformes > Ciconiidae > Ciconia > Ciconia boyciana. Next base: position 58,161,438 of record NC_132935.1, read on the forward strand.
AAGGACTTAAAGCCTCACTGGATAAGCTGTATGAAGAAGGAAGGACGTGCTGTTTGGGACTAGAATAGATAAAAAGTATTTAAGAAAATACTTATTTTTTTGTTTTTCTGTGTTCACATACAAAAGATCAAAAAATCCAAGAAAAAACCTGCCAATTAATGTCTGTAACATAAAGCATAACATTAATCACTTGTAGTGGAAGATCTTAACTGATAAGATCTCTTCAAAGTCAAACTTGAATTGCTTCCTATAGTCTGGTATTTTACATCTGTTTGTTTTTAAACTTAAGTTTGAAGAATTATAAATTCCACTTCTATTTAAAGTAATGTTAGGTTTCAAGAATAATAAATTATTCTTTCCCAAAATACCATTACTGTAGTAAATCAAATCCAGATTGTATTTTAAATTCTATACTGTTATCTTTAACTTTATTTTAGCCAAGAATTTACATCATGTGGGAACAACATGCATTTTGGGGCTTATAAAGCTGTTTAAAAGTAGAAAGCTTTTTTCCCCCCCAAGTATTTAAAATAAACAAAAAGAAAAATGATTGAAGAGTCTTTCACTTTCTCTATGAGAGGCAATACAATTTTGACAGTTTCTTCTAAGAAGACTTCATTCCTGTCAAGGGCAAATAGGAAGCTCTTCTCAGCAATCAATTCAAGCAAATTGTCTAGTTGGTCTTCAGAAGGTGCAGAAAACGAGAACATTCCTTCTGTGATTTGGATTAGTGCATGCAATGGAGATAAGTAGCAGGCTGAAAAACATCTGTAATAAAAACCTGACAATAAATTGAGCCCTCACTCTCTGTGGGTATTGTTTCCCCACCCCCAATCTCTCTTTTTTAATTATTTGAAAATACGTACTTTTTAATACATGTAATATATTCTGTATTTAATTTGTCATAGGTGGATTAAAATGGATAGAAAGAGTTTTATTTTTCCATCATGAAGAATGAAAGCTATGTTAAACTGTCAAAAACATGGATGATCATGGATCCTTATTCTTCTGTGCAAGTGTAATTTATATTAAGCAACTTCATCTTTTATTGAAAACTGTCGTGAATGTTGCTGGAGACATTACCAACTCTGTGATCCTACAGTTCTCTTAATTATGGAGAACTAGTCACTCTGAATCTTGAAGCAAATGCAGAGTGCACTGCATGGTTTTAGGCAGTGCCTTCTTAATAATAATTTTTATTTTCTTGAATGCCTCACATGTGGAGGACTAAGCTACAACAGAAGCAAGTTGCTTTTTTTTCTTGAGTGAAGAAAAATATTTCACATGCTTGAATTAATTTCATGTTGATTGAAGAATAGTTTTTTATTCCAGATGATACTTTTTCAGATAGAGATATGTGCACATGCATCTGTGCAGGCACACGTGCGGCAGTTCTTGTAAAACATGGTAGATCGCCATGAGGAGTCTAGGTGAGTTAAACCAGCCTTCAAGAGTACGTGGTTGGGTTATATCCTGTTGTATCTCATAGGCTTAAAGCTTTGTAAGAACAGGGCAAGTCTAATGGATTCTGTAACAAGATTGGGTTTTTTTCGTCCTTTGACTCACTGGACGTTTGAATTACAAAATAGACTTATGGTGTTATCTTCTGCCTGTTCTGAGCTTGCTGTACTTGTCTAATTCACTCTCTAGGAGAGATAGGAACAAGATACTAAGTGCTTCTAACATGTACTAGGCTTTGCAAAGACTAACTTCTTTTTTTATGTTCTTATACAAAGTATAAACCTAAGATGCAGAAGAATATAATAATTTGTATAAAGTATATATGCAGAAGTAACCAGTTCACAATCTGCAAAGGTATGGTTAGAGAGTTTTGTGGGTTGATTTGTTGTTTGCTTTTTGTTGGTTTGTTTTTTTTTTTAAATTAAAAAAGTCTTTTTTCCTTTCTAAGTGGCAAGATGTTGTGGAAGGTGTTTATGCCTTGTAACGTGTCTGTTTTCCCCCAATCATTTAATCACCTAATATTAAAAATTGAACAAAGAAAAAAATCCTTGATGTGTACAGGAGAAGTTTTTCTGCTTCAGCTGTGCTTAAGTATACTACTGTTATGTGTGATGCTGTGCAACCTAGTCATGTATAAACAAACAAGAAAACTGCATTAAGGGTCGGCTATAACTTAAGATGACTTTCAGATCCTTTTATTCATTGGGTCTACTGACTTGTGAGCACGGCTTAATGCAGAACAGTAGATGTTCAAACTGTTTTGCTTTTATCCCTTGAAAATATTTCAGTGAAGGAAAACAGATGGGAACTACAGGACAATAATTCTGATTCAGATTGAATAGTTGATCTTTGATTTAACATTTTGAAAGAAAACCAAAAATACCAAATTCTTTAGAGTATTTTCTCATGCCTGGCGAGGGTGGGGGGGCACAAAAAACAACCAAGAAACCACCTTTCTTTCATGGGGTGGTTTCATCAAATCCTGATGGCTTTGGTTTTTTTAACAGAACTGAACTTCAAATTCATATTGATCTGGATTGTCCTTATAGATGAAATAGCACTGGGAGGGGAACACAAGCTTTTGGCACTGGAGAAAGACTGGATAACAAACTGCATTTAAATAACTGCCATGCATTGTTCCTTTTAGTAAATACATTTTTCTTCTTACTTTTAAGAATGTTTTGAACAGCCTTACACTTTCTGTGATTCTTCAGTGCTCTAAAGCATTTAATTTCTCTTAATGGAAGACTGATACAGAAGCAGTAGAGCTGTACTTGATTTAGTGCTTCCTGATGTATTGCCTTCAGATCTGGAACCATAGCAATCCCTCTGATGCTTCCGTGAGTTTCTAGGTGCACCCAGGGTGTATAAGGCTGTTGTTCCAAATTCCATTGCTGCTCCCTCAGGTTCTCTTATACTACTCAATGTGACATCTGGATTCATGAGCTTGTTTGTTCAATGGTGTCTTTCCAGCTTGATTATTATTGAAGCAGTACAGTTGGTGTGTTGGTTTTTTGTTTGTGTGTTGGTGGTCGTTTTTTTTTAATAGAGAAACTAAAGTAATATTTAAGGAGGCAACATATTCACTCCTAGGGCCTTCTACCTCTTAACTCTACATATAGAGGTGAGGATGTTGGCTCAGCAGGGGGCGGAGGGGGGAAAGAACAAAAATGCTTATAGTGGTGTCTGGCTTGCGATATGCAGAACTCTCTTCTGTCAGTGGATTCTGGCTCCAGGTGTATGACAGCTACGTCTTTGAACTACCAGAGATGGAAGGAAACCTGTTTCATGGAAAAGCTGAAAAGGAAAGAGTAGTTACTTGATACTTGAAGTTGCTCGTAATTTAATGCAGAAAGGATCAGCTGAAGAGTAATCCACTCCAAAGACCATTTGGCAATAGTCCTTGTCTAGTTAAAAAGGATTCACAGGTATGTGGTCTATCTGCCAGAGACTGAATAATACTTTCCAATATGTCAGGAAGTTAAAGCAATGCAGTAAAAGGTCAAACAGCCTTTCAGATAACTGTGTTACAGAAGGGTTTGCAGGGTGGGCAAGGGTGAGACGGGACTGTCTTTCATGCTGCTTCATGCTATGCCCAGTACCATTGCTGTGCTCCTGGTCCGGGAGTTTTGGGAAAAGGAAACAGGGACTCTGATGCTCTGAACGAGAATGAGCAGGTGGTTCACACTCGGTCTGCCTCCCTGTACAATGCTTAAGAACAACACATGTCAATACCTGGTTCTGCTTTTGGGGGAAACCATTCACCTTAATACCACAGTTTCTCAGGGGGTTTGTGTATTGCTTGTGTGAGCAATGGCAAAGCCTGCTGAGGTTCTCCAGCACCTGGTGTTATAGCACATGTAGACTGGGTGCAGGGCAAGACAAATACATAACCTTGTCAAGCCTAAACAGTGTAACGTAAGTATATCCTACTATGTTGACTGCCACTGAAATGTAACCTTTTTTAATGACAATATTTCTCTAAGATAAAGATGTCTGAAAGAGTATGGGAGCAAAAGATTTCTTGTTTTCTTTTTTTGGGGGGGAGGCTGTTTGTTTGGGTTTTGTGGTTTGTGGTTTTTTTTTTCCTACCCTCCTTTGACTTCCTATTTAAAGTGAATCCAAAGCCTCCCTGTAATACCTCACTTTGTGTTTCTTTACAGGTCAAATAAACTTATTTAAAAGTAAGAATTTCTGCCGTTGGTTATCCTTTTTTTTTCCTATGTATTCTGTATCCTGATACCCCTAGTAAAAAAGTAATTAGAATCTTACTTGACTTGACTGTTTACATGATGTGCAAAGAAATGCTGAATTAATCTCTCTTAATCCTATGTCAGAAAAATCAATCTGAAGATACTACTGAGTACCAAATAAATAAATGTACAGCATCAGAGTTGAGTCATTTATGCCCTAACTCAGTTCTCTCTAAAGTTAGACTGATAAAGACTTTAGTATTGGTAGCTGCTTCATCAGCATGAGGTAAACACCAGACAATGGAGCAGATTTAAGGAATTTATGAATAAGTAGACTGAAAGTCTAAAAGTGACCAGTAAGATTTTTGCATTCAACTGCCTATGTAACCAAGAAATCATTCTACTTCCCAGTAGTCTCTGTGCTCTAAATTAATCAGTTGTTTGACTTTTAACAAGAATATTACTAAGGTCATCTTCATATAAAGTGTCCAAGCAATGGTATTGTTTGGGACCTTATTTCAGTTCTGACAGGGGACACACTCTGTCCCACCCACCAACTTCAGCTTCTGCTTGGTTGGAATTCATAATACACATGCTTTCTCTAGCTTGTTTGTAGCTGTAACTCTCAGTTATTCCATTCCTTGAAAGAAAACAGGCTGGAAAATAATCCTTAAAAGCTAACTGTGCTCTTCACCTGTTGGTCTTGTCTGAACTGTTTTTTCAACATATCAGGAGTAGGCAATGCCTGCTTCTAATGGTGTTTTTGTTTGTATTTATTTTCTGGAGGAAGCATTGTTTTTATTTTTTTACTTGGTTCATCAGACAACACAGAATTACTATATATCCAAGTCTTTCTGAAACTGGCCTATAAAAATCTTTGTACTCTGCTTCTGCTGCTTTTAGATATACGACCTTGCAGTGGCTTATTGAAGAGGAGTATTTGACTGTACCATGCTTATCAGAGAGTTGCTGTTCTGCAACATTACTGCTCGTCCACACTTCAGTCTTTTGATAAGCTAGCATTATTCATGATGGTATCTTTAATCAGGGACTAAAAGTTTACTGATCCTGTAAGGACCTTACTAGCAATAATGCAACTAGTTGGTGACTGACAATTAGTTGTTGAAATCCATCTATTAGCTGATTCCTGATCCACTTAAAATGTGTTGTAGTGATCATTTGCAGAATAACATTCAGGCATACATGTGCTGCTTATTTATAATATCAAATGTCTTGTATTGACATAAGCCTTTAACTTAATCAACTGTGTTTGTTATCAATATCCCTCCAATATTTATTTTTGATTAAGCAAATAACTTATTACTGATTCATTGACCTTAGACAGTAGATACCAGTCCTGTGCTCGATGGAACGTGAGTTTTCTCAAACTGTGTAATCTAAATAATGGGATCTTATACCTGAAAAACTCTATTTTCTGAGGCCCTGAGGTTATTTGGTAGAGTAACAGTAAATGTGATTGACATTCTTTATGCCGTTATCTGTGGTGATTTGCAGGACATGCTCAGATCCTTCCTGCAAGGAATTCTTCTGTAAATATTGAGAAAAGAACTCTGTAGATCACCTTGTGAAGAAAGAGGGCAAAAATCTCTGTTTAAAGAATTGCTTGTGTTGACACACACAGCATTGTTTGCTGTTACTGTTTTAAGGTAAAGAACATAACCTGAGATTTCTTGGTGAATGTTTTCATTAAACAATGAGGCTGGTTATCCATGTCTTGGTCTAGCATGGTCTAGAAGAACACGGTGCTATTATGATTTCTAGCAAAACAAAATAATTTTACTAACTTGAGATGTTTTGGAAACATCGGTGTTTTGCTTGGTCCATTCCATGTCTAGAGTATAGCCTGTTCTTAGGGTGATTCAAACTGTCCACTTCTCTCTCCTTTTCTTAAAAAAGAGACAAGCTTCTTATTTAATTTGATACTTTCAACAAGCTGAAAATGCCTTGTCAAGATGAAATATTAAGCCAATTGAATATTTACTGCTACTACAGACCAGAGCAGGAGAAAAAAAATAACCTCATGATGTTTTTTGTTTCCTTCTTTTATTTGTTACTGGCTGTGGTCCAAAAGTGTCTTCTGTGCTATGTTAGATCTTGCAGGCAGTTGCTTGGGCCTTTTATGAACGCTGTCTTTCAAATCAGCTGACTCCTGTTACTTTTTGCCTTCTTTGTTTATGGCTGGGAAATTACTGATCATTCAGGTTTTGAAATAATCTTTACCATAAAAGAGTCCAACTCAAAATGTAAAGCTCTTAAATCCAAGCACTTAGTAAATTAACAGTTTTATTTTAGGTCAGCTTTTTGGTGGCTTTTTTTGTAGCAGTTAGGAAAGATAATTAATATCTGTTACAAAAACTGATTATTGTCAGAATTGTTGTATATGTTACATGTTGGAAATCAACTCTTATTCTAGCCCTTTACTAACATAAAGGTAGAGTTCTTACCTTCATAATCCTCTTCTTTATTAATAGGTATTTGAGTGAAGAATGAAATCTGTGAACCCATTGGGGTATTCTCATTCTTTAACTCATCCTAAATGCACACTAATAATTATCTCAATTTATAAAATACTTGACTGAGTCCATCATCCTGTCATCATAGTCTTTTTTTTTCTTCTCAGGTGTATAAATTTTTTCAGAGCACTGGCTGGCTTGAAAAGCTTTCTTGACCCCCATCTATGGTTGACAATGTATTTAACATTTCAAAGGGTAGCCCTTCCTCTGTGGGTGTTCTGATAAATGCTCTAGCTGGAGCCAGGTCTTCTAGCATTTTAATTGACTTTCCACACAGGGAGCCTTCCTGTGGAGGAAACATACATTTTCTTTAAAAAGAACTTCCAAAATAGATTGCAAGCATAAACTGTGGAGGAGGAAAAATAACTTTAAGTATAGGAGCACTTGTGTTACTGATTCTGCTGTAGTATGTAGAGATCTGAAGTTGTAAGTCAGTGTAATGTGCAAGTATGTAAAACACATAGTTACATTGAAAGCATAGTAAGTCTTGCTGTGACTGCAAGAATCCCAGATGTGAACTTAACTCTGCAGTGTCATTAGTCCAAAATTTACTGCTCAAGTTGGAAGAGGGAGCTGAGACCCAGAGGCATGGCAGAAAATTATTTTCATTAATGTCATCTTTGAATGTCTCGTTTTTCAGCTTGAATATGGTACATGTCATAAGTGCTTCAAAAGTACTGGGTGTTTTTTTCTTCCACCAACTTCAACTGGAGTCAAATGGTCAGCATTGGGGAAGACATGCACACAAAGGTGTTGTGTTGCATACTCCGAATATATCAAGTCTTTTAAGAATAATATTCTTTATTTTTGTTTTAGTGTTATTTTTGTCACTTTGTACCTGGTTCAGTCATTGCGTACGTGTTTAAGTGATGGTGATAATTCATTCATTTAAAATATAATTTTATTTTTTTTAAGGGAGCTTTTATTCTGAGACTTAAAACTGAAAATGCAGTTTCTTTCATGGAGCCCGTGAAATGCAGTATGCAACTCCTGATTCAACAGCAGGATGCTGAAAAAGTTAACGTAGATTTTGGAACAGTAGACTTCTTAAAGTATTCACAGAAACACTTAATTGGTTGGGGTTTTGGGGGGGGTTTGTTGTTTTTTTAATTTTCCCTTGTGATCATAAATGTCCATTGGTATTCATCACGGAAAACTTCAGGCTGAGGGGCTAAAACCTAATAAAATCAGCTGAATGGTGTCGTATAATGAAAATCATTAGGAAGACTCAACTACAACAATCAGTAGCGTTTGATTCTGACTGTAGTTAACTGTCAAATATACATGCAAATGTTAGGCATTTCCAGCATGAAGGGTATCTTTGGTATATATGCTTTATATCAACATGCGTTATGTTGTCTTTGATTACATGACTCTGTGCTTCCTTTCTACATTCCTTATAGGTACATACAGTATAGAATAAATAATAGCAACTGAATAAGACATATTGACTGCATGTTATCTTCATTTTTTTAAAATGTGGAATAATTGTTGCATTGTATACAGAATTCTTTAGTGTCTTATGTGGATTTTTCTAAGGAGTGAACCATAGATATGTTTCCTGTTGTACAGATGGAAAATCTAGGTAGAAGTGGAACATGATCAAATGTACACGCCATCTAAATCTTAATTATTAGTTTAGATGTCTACAGCCTGATCTATTTCTAAAATTATTTTAGAGAGCTGATGCAAAAAGCTACTACCTTTGGTGTCCAAATTACTATGTTAGCGTTTACTAGAATTTCTGAAAACTGCTTCTCAAATTAAATAAGCTTGAGAGTGGGAAACTTAATGATAACGCTGCAGCTGTATACAGAATTCCTCTGATGACCATGCATCCAGGATGTGAAAACTCAGCTGGGAAGAAACTGAACCTTCTGGTACCATTTCTATGTCCCAATGCCAGCTTAATGACCTGGGCCTCTCGGATGCTGGTCAGACAAGTTCCCTGTCATGACAGCATGAGAGTCTTCAAATCTTAAAAGTATACTGTTCCTGGCTTTCCTGTCTGTGATCTCCTGTTACTAGTTCAGTGAAGAATGATGACTTGTAGCAACTGTTGATACCCTTTCGCCTCACTTCAGATAAGCATGAGACGCAATATAGTGGAAGGTGTTTTGGCAGCAGCATGCCACGTTGGGAAAACCACCCCATGTTGTAAAGGTTATCAGACTGCATTGCTACTGCAGATTTTGATAACTGAAAAGTCTCCATCTGATCAGCTTTGGGAGCAAGAGGATAAGCAAAGAATAATGGGAGTCTCTTACTGCACTAAGCAAAGGTCTCTGAGCCTAGACAGATGGACAGTCATATTCCTGTGAGGGACAACTTTGTCCCTGCCCCTTGCTGCTAATGCATGAGAAGAGGGCCTGGTAAAAAATGAAGAAACAACTTATTCTTGCAGTCAGTAACCTGATTTACCCCAAGCTGAAGCAGACTAGTAGTTAATGAATTGGATGTTACCAGGATTTTCTTGTATGGTCAAGCTCCTTCATAATACTTACTGCTTTGGTTTACCACCTCTGGTGATGAAACTGTTTATGTACTGGTACAATTTTTAGTATAGAGCTTCTGTATAATTATTAGGTCTGCCATTTTTCCTTAGAAAATGTGTGTGACTAAAAATTACACTTCACAAATCTCTGTGAGCTGTATAAGTTATTGAACATGTAATCAGTGAGCTTGATAACAATGGAGATTAGAAATCCTGCATTCCTTCATTCAAACAAACTGGGATCCAAATACCATTCAAAATATGATGCAATTTTATCTTATTATTTTAGATCCCACATCTATTCTGGTGCTCAGGGCTTGTCTTCTATCTGTGGTACTATGCCTGAACTAATAAATCCTGTGGGATCTTATCTAAGCTGAGGTCAGTGTTGGATAAACCATGTCAGTAATTCAGAAATGACTGAGTTGCAGAGCTGGCTTCTGACTATTGTAACTTCTGGGTGGTGCTGGTTGCTCTAAAAAGGCCTGAGGAATTATGAAGAAAGTTCAATGACTTGTCCACAAATATGGAATAAATTTAGGCAGAATTTGAATGACTATCTGAGCAGATGTGTAGTCAAAAGAAGCTGTGACTTGACCGCAACTAGAGTGGAAGACCTGCATCAGTATAGCTAAGGTGCCAAATTACTTCTGCAGTAGTACTCAAGGCTTTATCCTGTGTCCCCAGTTCAGGTATGAAGAACTGCTAGTTCTGCAGTTCATATATACCTGCTAGTTCAGGTATAAAGAACTGGATATGAAGGCACTTGTGTGTGGCTGTGCAATCAAATATGCAGTGAAGCAAACCTCTCTGTGGTAAAGAAAAGGTATGGTTCCTCTTCCTTAAAGAAAACTGTAACAGCCTGTTTGCAGTGCCAAGCATCTTTCTTTACACCAGTTTCACCAGTTTACAGGTACCACTGCTGTTTGCTGTATCACCTTGATTTGTTCTTTACTTGCTATTTGCTTTGCACTGAATGAAGCAGGATTCTGTAGCTAAGCTGCCATGGCTTGTCCCACAGCATAATTAAAACTGTTACGCTATCTTTGCAATTTTGTGAATTGGAAGTGAACTTGAAAAGAAAACTTTATTTTTTGTATTTAATTTTATTTTAAAGGCAGCTTGGATTTTTTTACATATATTTTTTTTTTAACGCGGGCATAGTGATTAATTTCAAGATCAGCTTATGAAAGGTCATCTTCTGGTGAAACTTCTGTACAAGGCAGACACTGTTCTGGCATTTTCATAATGGTAGCTGTTCCTTTTAGTTCCGGCTGAAGTAAATTCTCAGCTTCCTGATGGTTCCTTAATAAAGAGTTGCAACCTTCTTGTGGCTTAGTGGATGTTCTTTATCAGTTTCCACATCTTGCCTATGAATGAGAATATTCCAAAGTCAGCTTTTGTTTCTGGTTGTTTATTTTTCAGGCCCATGTATTTTCAGTCACCTGCCAGATGTAAGTTAAAACTCTTCTGCAAGACATTCTCCCCACTAACGCTAGGGAGTAGTTCATTTTGGAAGGCCAAGGGATCTCAAAGAGCACTTTGATGGAGTGAGATGCACTGAATTGGCACTCATGCGTCACACCATGTTACAGTAGATGCAGCAGATAGAACGCTGTAGTTTTCCATCAGAAAGACAGATGTGATATTCATAGATCTAGAGATGTGAAGGCATAAATCTAGGACCTTACATTTGATGGTCTCTCACTGTGCAATCCTCACACATTGATTATTAACTCCTTTAAATGTGTCTTGAGCTATTCTGTGACATTATACGAGGAAGATTGCTCTCTTGCATCAAGAACTCAAGTCACAGATAAACCTGTTGCCACCAAAACAGTAATTGTGAAGACCACTGTGAATAGTCTCAGTGGAGATGTATTCTACAGCTACAGGTTGCATTCAGGATTTGTAGTTCACCGGTGGTAACTGGTCAACAGTAGACATGGGAACAGCAGCTCTGAAGATATTTGTCAAAGTTTATTACAGCTTGTGACTTATTTTTCTTCTGTTTCCCACTCCCCCTCTCCTCCAGCTTACACCATGTTTGGGATGAAATGCGTACACTTCTGTATTGATCATGAAACTATATTAGATGCTTAGGTAGTAGATAACAGCCATGCGATTCAATTATTTCCTTCCTGTCTCGCAGTTTCCCAACTTGTCCATTTTTTACCAACCCCTCTTATGGAAAATCTACTCTGGTTAAAGACAGATATTAAAGTCATTGAGACCTTTAAAACCAGTTCATGTACCCTTTTGCATTTTCTGCAACTGGTGTTCCTGAAGCCATATGGCAAGGAAGATTGGTGACTGTCCTTGACTTAGTAAATCCTTTCTACCTTGTAGTAGAAATGGTTCAAATTCAAATGGTGATAATATCCAAAGTTATTCTGGTCTATAACTACCTTACCCTATTTTTTGTAAAGAAGTAAGTCTGTCCAACTTTGTCTTCTTAGACAAGATCAGTGTTAATTCAAGGTGCATTTGATTCCTCTTTCACGAGCTGTTCACCTTCATCCCTTGAGCCTTCCTCCAAGTTTTGGGTTGCTGTGTGCATCGGGCATATACGTAAGACCACCTTTACTCATCTAGAAAATTAGTTGATCAAGGGAATAGACCCTTCTGCTAGCTAGAGCCTGAGCTTCCATTCTGATATCTTGATCCTTATACCATCACAAGCCATGGAATTCACTGAAGGAATTATCCATTCTTTAGAGACTGAGAGATTCCCATCTGTTAAACTTTATTTTGCAATAAATCTCTTGGCCAGGATGTGGTAGATGTGATGCTAAAATCACATCTATCCTTTTCAAGGCACGTGACTTTGTATTCATGATGCTCTGTGCCTGTCATTCTCCTGGCAGAAAAGGAGGAAGGGCAGAGGTTAGGTGGTTTCTAATGTGAGTGGTATGTGCATTCAGTGGATTTTCTGCCTTTAATTGTTCATCAAGCTATGAAACAATCCTGTTAGGGTTCAATGGGTACACCCTCTTCTGGGTGTGGCCCTCACCTAAGCAATTTTGTTATGCAGAGGCTATAATCTTGGGAAGAACTGGAGCTTCACACCATAAGCTTCCTTAGCCATTCAAAGATTGCACAAAACATCGTGACCTGACATAGGAGATCTGTACATCAAAGTGATGATGGACATCTCAACTATGATGTGTTACAACCACAAGAGAGCAGGCGCAAACTCGAGTCTCCTTTGCCAGGAAGTGATTATCCTTTGTGATCAGTTCCCAGACAACTCAGCAGTTTGTTCTGCTCCAGGGCCTTGAATCTTTAGTGGAAGAACTGAGCAGAGCTTTGTGTCTCATCTTCGGGTTGAGAGGTACCAAAAAGTATCTTTTTGAGAAGCAGAATTGTTCATTTTACAGTTATTTCCCCTGTCCAACTTCTTACCATCCCTGAAGTCTCTTACCACTTGCAATTAGAAAGAGCAGCTAGTTAGCAGAAAGACAAGTTACTTAGTATATGTAGATCAGCTGAACATCTTTAGCCTCTAAAACTTCTTCTCTTCACCTTCCCCTCCACTTGTGATGTCTCTTAGTCATTGTTTCTCCCTGTCTGCACATTTGCTTTGCAATGTTACTGGATTTACTCTTCTTCATATACCCATGTGCTGAGTTTGAGGAAGCCTCAAATACAAGTGTTCTGATAGGATCCTACTCTTTGTTTTTGAGCAATATGATGTGCACATTTACAGTACTGGTATGCATATTAACTGCAGACATCAGTCATTTGAAACTCATTACTAATGAGTAAATAAGGATTGGATAAGGTGGATAAGGAATTGGTTGGATGGTTGCATCCAGAGAGTAGTGGTCAACGGCTCAATGTCCAGGTGGAGATCAGTGACAAATGGTGTCCCTCAGGGGTCCATATTGGGACCAGTACTGTTTAATGTCTTCATCAATGACATGGACAGTGGGATCAAGTGCACCCTCTGCAGGTTTGCAGACAACACCAAGCTGAGTGGTGCGGTTGACATGCCTGAGGGACGGGATGCCATCCAGAGGGACCTGGACAAGCTCGAGAAGTGGGCCCATGTGAACCTCATGAGGGTCCACAAGGCCAAGTGCAGGGTCCTGCACCTGGGCTGGGGCAACCCCTGGAGTCAATACAATACAGGCTGGGGGACGAAGGGATTGAGAGCAGCCCTGCAGAGAAGGGCTTGGGGGTACTGGTGGATGAAAAACTGGACGAGAGCCGACAACGCGTGCTCGTAGCCCAGAAAGCGAACTGTATCCTGGGCTGCATCAAAAGAAGCGTGGCCAGCAGGCTGAGGGAGGTGATTCTACCCCTCTACTCCACTCTGGTGGGACCCCACCTGGAGTACTGTGTCCAGCGCTGGAGCCCTCAGTACAGGAAAGACACGGACCTGTTGGAGCAGGTCCAGAGGAGGGCCAGGAAAATGATTGGAGGTATAGAACACCTCTCCTATGAGGACAGGCTGAGAGAGTTGGGGTTGTTTAGCCTAGAGAAGAGAAGGCTCCAGGGAGAGCTTATTGTGGCCTTTCAATACTTAAAGGGGGCTTATAAGAAAGATGGGGAGAGACTTTTTTAGTAGGGCCTGTTGCGATAGGACAAGGGGTGATGGTTTCAAAGTAAAAGAGGGTAGATTCAGACTAGATATAAGGAAGAAATTTTTTACAACAAGGGTGGTGAAACACTGGAACAAGTTGCCCAGAGAAGTGGTAGATGCCCTATCCCTGGAAACATTCAAGGTCAGGCTGGATGGGGCTCTGAGCAACCTGATCTAGCTGAAGATGTCCCTGCTCATTACAGGGCGGTTGGAGTAGATGATGTTTAAAGGTCCCTTCCAACCCAAAGCATTCTGTGATTCTACCAAAAACTGTTTAAGGCTATTCTCTTCTAGGGTAGGAAAAACTATAGCTGAATAATTCAAGAAAAGTCCGTCCATCCTGTTAATCCATAAAATTACCAGTGCATTGTTCTTCTGATTTAAAAAAGTAAAACATGACTGTCCTGTTATATTTTGAGAAAACTGACTAATTGCGACTTTTTTTTGTTTGTAAATTTGTAAATAGATTTGTTTATCAAAATAGCAAGTGTGGCATTTTAATGGTATGGTATTAATGAAGTGGTGCCACTGGAGCCAAAATTTGCATCATTGTGTGACTTATGTGGACCACTAAGATGATTAGAAGGGGACCTTCTTTTTCAATAGAACTTGGATGCATAAATAGTGTGTAAATATGGCAGGAGGAATGAGACCTGTGTAGAATCTCAGCTCTAGACTCTCAGGACATTTTAGCTGGTTTGGAGAGTTTTCCTGCTTGACTTCTCACTGACTTCTCCCTACTTTCATCCTTTCAAGGCTTTCAGAGGGGACTAGGAGCCATAGTCTCGAGTGGGGTAACAAACCCTGTGGGACTGACCAGAGGAAGGTTTGCAATTGAGTGTTATTCTTCACCATGGGTTCTTCGTGATGGATTCATATATTCATTGCATTATATCTTTAATCCTCGTGGTGGCAGCAAATGCTAAGAGAAAAGAAGCTAATCTAGTGCCAACGACCTGTATTTTTAATTACAGTTAAAAAAAACATGCTCATATTTGTATTAGCTTTTGTTTCCAGTAGGGCAGCTCAAAAACAGAAGGTCAACTTGAGCTGCAAAACCTCTGCTTCTGAGACTTCAGTTCAGTTTGTATGAACTGCTGAGAGCCATTTAGTTGGGAAAAAGATTTCTTCTTCTCCTCCCCACCTCCATACTAGCAGGTAAAGGTAGCATTAGTGAAGATCCTCAAGTGTTGAGAAAACTTACATGGCAGGGTTAGAGTTTCAGTTGTCCAAAACGTTGTCCAAAAACTTAGTTGTTGATTTGTGGATATTTTTTTGTTAACCACAGCCCAGGTACCAGGACTGTTGTTCTAGGCGCAGCACTACCATAGTCTTTCCTAAAAACAACAGTTTGCGTACAGTCAGGGTCTGTCTGATGGATGCCAGTTGGAAGCAGGGAGACAGTATCAGCCTGCATGATCAATAGTGGCATAACTGTTGTCAGGTTTATAGTGTCAGGCCTGGAATCCAGTGAAACCTGTCAATGCAAGGCTAAGAAAGAAATATTGGATGTTATTAATACGGTACTGATAACCCAATAAACTGAAAAGAGAAATCACTAATAGATTAAAAAGTTGGCCGCAGATTTTAATACTGTGCTAATTAAAGAAGGGAGATAGAACTACTTTTAAGTGTCCAAAACAGCCTTTTCCAAAGTAGCATCACTTGGCTTGGTTATAGGCAGTCAAATTTCTTACCTTAGTCCTGTTTGTTCATGCATGAATGAACAGTTATTTCAGGGTACTAATGTTCACTACCCTGGGGTTCACTTAAAGTAATCTCTCTGACTTCAGAATCACACATCAGTTTCTTGTGACCTTTTTCCTCTCCCCAAAGTTGTCAGCTGTTAGTTCTGTCTGTCTTCTGTGTTTCATTGGCATGCTCTGAAGATCTGGTCACATATCAAACTATTAAAACTTAAGCCAATGCTGTTAAAGTTCATAAAATATCAAAAAGGAGGAAATAAGATAGGAAAGCAAACAGCAGTTCATGAGGAAAACAGGTAAATATAGTCTATGCACAGCTGTAGCAGGACTGCTTCTGGTGTCTGAGCTTAATCTGTTTAAAACTAGTTCAGGTGTCTCTCTTTCTGGTAGGGATGAAAATACAGTCTGTCTCTGCACTGTTTTCTGATTAGAAAACTCAAGAGGTGGAAAATGAGTAAGAGATATTTATATGAGGCTATTTCCTGTATCTCAGAAGTGGGCTAAAAGTCCAACTTAATGGCTCTACCTTCCTGAGCTGCTTAGGATAAAATGCATTTAAAAAGTAATAAAAATTTAAGGGATAAACCATTGTGTTTGTAGACATCTGCTCATTTGCCTTTGAGTCTTTATTTTAGTTGTTTGGAGTCTTTTTTCAAATAAATTTGAGAGCTCAAGATAGAAAACTTTGCAGAACTAGTTACAGGACCAAGATAAATTGTTACTGTATGAGAATCAAGAGGAGGTTTTTTCACTTCTCATTCTGTAAAGAGCATTAAAATATGACTAGGAAAAAGAACTATAAGTTCTCCGTATTCATATTACAAGGAGTATGCATCAAGCCCAACTCAACTAAAACAAGGAACGTTCTTTCTGATAATATGAGATAACTTGTATATGAGCTCAAGCTGATACATCCTGAAGAGGACAGGCTGATGTGTGCAGCTTTTCATTGCAGTCATGCAAGTTTAAGATCTAAACCAGCAATTCTCCAGAAAATCACAGTGCTAGATCTTAAAACTACAGTGTTATTCAACAATTGGCAGATCTCCTTTCCTTTTTTATAATACTTGTTTTGCCTTCTTGCCACCATCTCGTCTAAGGAAATTTTGAAGCTAGATAAGCGTTGTTTTATGTTATTAAATGTGGTCGATTTATGAACTTCCATTCTCCAAATCACTACTTGTATTGTAAGTGTTAATGGTGGGATTGCCCTTTCATGTAAATATAAATATTTGATGCACTATTTGATGCGGTGTGGTTATGGAACAGAGTACAAATAAAGTCCTCTTTCCTTCTTTGTGACTGAGATGGATAATCTTTTCCTTTTTTCATCCTGTTAATTACACAGCATAAAGCAAGCTTGTGGGAAGAGAACTTACATTAGACCAATCAGTATAGTTGGAAGTGGGCAAACTGTTGTGTACATAAGGTTTTGTGTGTTTTATGGTCAGAGCATCACTTTCATTCTACAACCCAGTGTATTGCAAAAGCTGAGCCACCTTTTAAGGAATGCAAGAGCATGGCTGGTTTTTTCTGCATAATCGGGAAAGGGGGAATTGTTTGATTATTGGGGATTTTTTTCCCCTTTGTGTATGCTGTTTGTTTTGTTGACAGTTTTGAAAAGGTGGGGTTGTGCTACCTGCAGGGCAACCTACATTTGCATTCAAGAACACATCTGGTAATAGAAAATACCCTGTGTAAGGACTGTCTGACATGCAGCGTCCTAGACTGAAAATTCAGAGGGAAAACAGACAAGATGTAGGAATTCAGAAAAGTAGTTAGTTCTTGACTTTTGGGAAAATTGACTTCTCCATGAAGCACCTTGGTACATACACTGTAATGTGTTACTTCTTGTGAAGAAGAAGTTACTGCTTTGTAGTTGAGGGGGAAGGGGATGGCGTACATTTATGAGTATTGTGGATTCATTAAAACTAGGCCAGCACCCTATCCACTTATCAAATAGTGGGGGTTTTAATGCATGATTGGTGTTGCATGCAAAACTGAAAGGCGCAGAAAATAAGATGTTATTGCTGCAGTCGCTTATAAGTACTTATGTCTATGTAGTCTTTGGAAACTGTATGGTTTCTGCAGAGAATTGATGGGCAATAGCACTTCAGTCTTTTATACAAAATTACATACTTATGTTGACTATCTTAGATCAAAATGTGACTTTATTGCCCTTTGATACTTTTCTTTTTAAGGCTGTGCAACATACGTAAGCAGTAGTTGTTAGATGACACTAATTCACAGTATGGGTAACACATCATATAAGAAATAATTCCCAAGTTCAGTAGGTATATACTACACAAAGAGTGATTGCTGAAGAAACAGGCTGGTTGCTTCATCTGTTACATATTTTGCATTTAAAACCTCGTGGTTTTCAAACCACAATGTTTCAGTGGTATTGGCAACATTCAAAGACTAATATTGCTTATGGGTGGAGTCAAAAAGATTTCTGTACAAAATGTTGGCAACTGAGACTGGCAAGATTTACTTTACAGACTTAGTAAGCAAATCCATATTAATCAGCATATGATATTATGTCTTCCGTCACTTACACAGAGTATGTTACCAAAGAGTTAAGGGCAAATCCAGTGGTTCCCTGCTTTGGTACTATACAATAAAGTGAATATGGACACTTTTATGGAGTCTAGCTGTGTCCAAAAATAAGTATTTGATCCTGTTATCCTCTCCTATACCGTGTTGCATTGGGAGGGAATCTGTTGAACCTCCTTCTGCTGTTCAGCTATTGAGAATTTTGTGGAATAAAGATCAAAATGACATCCTCATGCAGTCTGTCCTTCACTGAGTAGAAAATGTTTATATACAGCCATTTGACAGCATTTATAGTCTACCTAAAGATTTGTTGTACCACTTAGGCTATTCCTTTGGAGAAGATGAGTTTATGAGTAAGTAAAACACAGGCTTTGGGTCTATTTTGAAATCTTCTTATAAACACAGAGTCTTTTGTGTCTTTAAGATTCTTTGAAGCATAAGTCAGGACCTTATTGCAAGAAATGAAAATATTTTTATTAGCTGGGAGTGGTTTTGTTTCAGAGTTGGAGTATTTTTTTTGTGAATGATACTGATAAATTCTGTTTGTATATGCATAAAAGATGTATATGTGTAAGCATATTGGATATAGTAAATGAATTTATGTTTAAAAATGTAACCAAATCCTTAAAAGGCCATCTATCTGCATCATTTATAAAGGACAAAAAAATACAGAGTAATATTAAGAAATCTGTTTTAGGTTATCTGTGTCACAGTCACTGAGCTCATGTCCTTTCCCCTTCCTTTTTGTTAATCATTCCCTCATGAGCTCCAGTCATCCATTTGGTTCCAGGAGGGATTGGTCATTTCTCCCTGAGTTTAAATGCTGGATCTATAAACTGTGATTCTTTTAACATGTCTGTCTTGCATCCAGATTTTTGAGACTTTGTTCTTTATAGAAGAAAGGGGATTACTAACCCCTGACTGAAGAGTCTTTCTAAGGCACAGCATTGTCTGTTAAAAATAAAAAAAATCTTGGAGAATGCCTTTTTAAAACCGCGAACATACCTACAAGTCTGCTTGTCTCTTTTCTGGATTGGAGAGGTCACAACAGCTTCCCTTCACAGCCCTCTTCTTCCGTGTCAGTCTGTTGAGGTTTTTTTACAATCACCATGCATCACCTATTTTCTTTTTTATTTTATTTTGGTTTTCCTGCAGAGGAGCTTCTCAACTCCAGTCCGTGCTTTCTTTTTTTTTTTCCAGAACAGTGCCTTTCGCAAATCCACGTTGTGCTTTGCTGGAGGCAGAGCAGGGGTTTGCTGAACTCTGCGGCTTCCTTGGCACTCCTTCACCTATGTTTGAATATTTGCATTTAGTAAGCCATTTTGGTGGTCTCGTGAACAGACTACAGCGTTAGAGCATAAGAGGCTGTAAGCTAGATGAGTAGAATCAGCTATACAGGATGATTTCAGTAATCCATCTAAATTTACAGAAGCTTTACCTTTTAGGGGATTATATGCACTGTTCCTAAAAATGTGTTTTGGTGTTTTTCAGTTATGACAGTACTATAGCAGTCAGTCTGGTTGTATTTCTCATTAATGTTGAGTCATATATTTTAATAATAGCTGTTTGTTTAGCATTTCCTAGGACTTTGCACTTTCTAAAGAAAGCGTGAGGTAGGTGAATTAATTTTTAATTTGATTATGTGGCTCTAAACCTCAGAAAAATTTGTTAGATAAACTGTACATGTTAGGAGAGTGCTGTATTTTTATTATGTAATCATGAACTTGCTATTAGTGCTTGTTATAAAAAGGTATTTTTAAAGAGTTGGTGTCTAGAATGTACATTCAAATAAATACATGAAAAGCACTGGAGGTGGGGTTTGGCAAAATGTGAAATTCGATGAAGTGGTACCATTTTAATTTTTCCAGGTAAATTTTTCACAAAATGCCTCCTTTTTTTTCTTTTTTTTGACACCTCCACTCTCTTCCCCTCTCCCCAATATTATAACACATGCATTTCAACTTTTTTTGGATCCTTATAATTTGTGAACACTTGCACAATTCACACTTCCCACACTTGTCAATCTTCAGTAAAAACGCCTTCATAAGGTAGATATTATACAATTTAAAACATAAAATCCCCTTTACAATTATTTGTTATAGCTGTCTTCAGCTTCATCGGGGTAGCAGCGGTGAAATATTTCCCACTTACTGATTTCTCGTTGTGGGTCTGTAGCAGTAAAAAATCCCTAAGACCAGATTTAGTGTGGATGGCTGGGACTGGGGGAAGTGGGGAAGAGGAAGGTGTCCAAAGGAGCACCTGGGGTTGTAGGAGATGGCAGTGTTTCTTTAATGGGTTGATTCTTTTTTTGGGTGGTTCTTTTTTGGGTGGTTCTTTTTTTGGTCCTGAAGGACCCGGCATTCCCAGTAAACAAAATGATGGTAGAGGAGACAGTGAACTGAGAGCAACGTAGGTAATATTAAAACCAGAAAAAAGCCAGTCTTGCCTTTTTCCAGGGTTTTGCTAAGTATGTGCTTCGTTCCTATTTCTTTGCATAATGAGAAGGAGGTGAACCGTATCTGGAAAAGTCTCTTCTGCCTAAAAAATGATTTTTAAAAAATTCTGGTTGGCAACCCTTGAATTCACTGTAGTTGATAGAAAACATCTTCACTGGTGTTGGTAAAGTGAGCTCTTTTTCTGCTACAGCCTGGGCCTTTTCTTGTGCTCGCTAGAAATGTGACACTCATTCTAATGACGTGACTAAGTGAACTAATCTCTTCAATCAACTAGTCGGATGAAATCCTGCCTACTTTGGGAGAATAGTATGTGCTGCAGCCTGTTTGTGAACATGCAAAAAGATGCAGTTTATAATGCTTTTTTTCATTAAAATCCATGCCAGTGAATGCAGATGGTGTTACCCAACTTCTTCCTCCTGTCATACGCAGCTGAGCAGGGTGTGTTTTTAGTAACAGGGGTAGCGTTTTAACCAGCACTGTGGGAATTCAGACTGTAGATCAGTTTCCCTTCCAGACTTAATGACAGTTAAATGCACTTTCCTGAAATCTTAGCGTTGTCTTATCACAGCTTCAGGGTGTTGTGGTGGTTTTTTTTGTACACCCCCTTCTTTTAAATATAGTCTCATACCATCTTACCTCCCTTTCTCCACTAATACAGCCCACCTCAGGTATATAAAAAGGGATTTCCAGAACCCCTGGGAGGTTTCATTCGTATCTCTAGGATCTTCTGGCATTCTCTGCTGCAAGAGAACTGGTGTGATGAATCTCAGTGAGCTTAAAGGCAGTCTTGCAGCTGAAGGAGAAGCGGGTCTATTATAAGAATAACTTAAATATCGCAAGAAGGCCCTGAAATGATTTTCTCTTCTGGAGCACCCAGCACCAGTGATGCAAAACTGAAGGCTTAAGGATTGCAATAGCCTTGGCGGGAATAGTATGTATGGGTAGGTATTAAGAGGATTTATAAAAGGTCATGGGAGACCTCAGGCAGCCCATCAAACTACAGTAAATGAGGACTGGTGAGAAGCCCCCCGTGAAACTAGTGCCTTAGATGGCTTTCTTAACTGCTCTACCTTCTACCCCAAGTTTCCTGAGAGAGTTCAAGATGGGCTGTTGGCAGCAAAGTTATTCCCATGCTTTGGTAATTAATAACTCTTGACTGTATGTAAGTGCCTGGGGGAGAAAAAACAAACAAAAAAACAAACAAAAAACCCAAAAAAGCCGGCAGTAAGTCATCTTTATCAGGATTTCATAAATGTTTTTTTGTGAGGCACCTCACTGTCAGGAGGGCTGGGCATCGAAACTGCCTTTAAGAAGGGCACTGGCTGGAGACTGTCTGTTGCCTGTGCTAAGTCATGTACCAGCTAGAAAACTAGCTTACGTTGCGCTACACGACATATACCATGGTTTGGGAATAGTGGTCTGTAATTAAGCTTTAATGTTTTACTGAAACAAAGACTTTCTGGCCACTCAAGAATATTTCAGTTCTGCCACAAGTCAGTATTTTAACTTTTAATTAATGGCTGTGCATTTGCAGAATATGTGAAGTCGGGGTGGTATCCTTCCCTGAATTATATGAGAAAGATATCATTGGCACTGTTACTGAATTCAAGTTTTGAAAATAAATCTAGGAGCCATGTCCAGTTAGCAGCATGGTGGTAAATTTTCTGTTTACGAGGGACGCTTCTTGCATACTAATCTTTTAGCATATTTTGAAAAAGTGGCTGAAAATCTCTCATGGAAATAGAATGAAAATTAGTATTATGAAAGCAGGGTTTTGCTTTTTGGGGAAATATCTTGTGTTTGCAGGGCCTGGTGTAAATACATGATATGTTAAGTGTTATATTTTTGTCAGTTATTACATGTATGGTATTGGTCATGGCTAGTATGCCTTTTCAATAGGAAAGAAAATTATCTTTGGTATACATTTCTGCTGTGACAGGTCCATCTTCTTAGTCTTACAGAGTGTCACTTGAAAAAATAATAATTTATCTAAAGAATGAATAATTTCAAACTTTATGGTCATACTTTGCAAGGGAGAAATTACCAATAGTCCTCCAAGTTAATAGCTGGGGTTAATGTGTATTTTTTAATGAGACAGATTTATTTTCATCAGAGCCAAAGTTCTTTCTTGCTTAGACTGTGAATTCCATAAGGGAATAGTAAGGAGTTAAGAAGGAAACATGATGAAATGTTGGTCTTTGCATCTGAAAGAGGATTTAAGTCATGAACTCCTGAACTTGTGATCCTCAATTACTTACTCTGGATGCGGGAAATCTGTTCTACTTTAATGTTTTTATTAATGTGACTTGGAATGAACTCAAACATTCTTTTCTCTTAAAATGTGTTTAAAGAAAATAACTCCAGATTATAAAATAGTAGATCTTTTAATTTTTAATCCGCCTTTTTTTTTTACATGGCCAGTTTCTAACAAAAAAAAAAGTTCTTAGTGAGGATTGGTTGTTGTTTTACAGGGCACGATGAACCTTGACAGCAGTACACTGGGAACTGATGGCCAAGTATATTAGAATATTACCTAATAAATAATATATTTAAGCCACCTGTTATACCTTGCTTCTCTGTAGAGCACCTTGAAGGCTCAGTGCAAGGGTTAGCCAGTGGTTGCATTGACCCATCTTCTGCAGTTACAGCAAACCATGCAAACACACCACCAATTTTTAACAGATTTCCTACAAAAATAAAGATATATTAGGTAAATTATTATTAAAGATAAAATTATTAAAGATAAAAGAAAGGAAAATTTTATTTTATTTCTAATATATCTTCTCTTTTACCAAAAAAACACAGAAAAATCAGGCTCATGTTTTATGTTCCTAGATGTCTTTCTGCTAACCATTTTTGAACACCAGGACTGTTTTCATATATTGTGCCACATTTGCCTCTATTGTTTGAAACACAGGAAATGTCTGTGGCGAAGTGAAGTGTAAGAAAAGCAGGACAGATATGTTCACACAGCTGCAAATTCATCCCCACTTTAGAGAACTCATTTTTAGGTCTCAGGGTTCAGTGCTTCTTTACTAAAATGTGAACTCACATGAGAATGGAAGAAGGCAAATAGAAATGAGTGTTAGAGCAATATACTTTAGTATCATTGAAAGTTAACTCCTGACCTAGCAATGCACCCATTTTAAAAATCTTGTTTTTCAAATGATAAATCAAGCTGTTGTAAAAGCCAAATATATTTTTGGTGTGCCGTAGCTCAAGGTCTGCTTTAAGTTAAGGTTACTTAACTTGTCATTCTGAATGCTTGTGTAATGTTTCATTAAATGTTTTAGAATTCACGAAGCATCACATGCACTTGCTTTACAGAGCTGTGAAAATCTCTGTAGGTAAAGAAGTGAAGGGAGAAGGGGAAATGAAATTGTCACATCCTGGGATCTGACCTGATGTGACCGATTGGTAGTCCCATGCTATCGATTAGGTTGCAGTTAGAGTTTGCAAGGCAGACTATTGGATTTATTCTGTGTAGTGGGAATCTCAAGTTTTTGTGTCTAGGATATCAAAGAACTCTTGGGTTTGGATTCTTTGTTTCATAATATTAATGCAGTAGATTTGCATGTATTTTAGCAAATATCACTGGTCTGAAAGCTATTTTTGTCAAATGTTGGAAATGTGTTTTAACAATTCCCAAAGATTGCTTTAGAAGAAGTTTATATAGGCTGTCATAACTCGCATGTCAGTTAACAACTTAACATTCTTGAAGTCTTTCTTTAATCATTTTTGCATGAAGAACTTAACTTTCATGAACAGAAATAAGTAAAATTGTTCTCATCTGAAAAGTCAAATGAACATAAGCATGAGAAATACCTCCCTGAGAGGCAGCACATCTCTACCAGAAGAATGCCAGTATGCTGCTGTGAATATTCAGGGCAGTGATAAGCTCTTTCTAACTCATTTACACATTCGTAAATTGAAGTTAATGACACTTTCTCACTTATTCTAAAGCAGAAGCGAAGTGTTAGGTCATTCATAACTGTTAACATTGTGAGCACAGAACCAGTGCTCACTTAAAATATGTAAAAACTGTTCTTTATGTTTTCCTGGTTGATCTCTGTAAGGGCACCTGTTTTATTTATTGGGATAACCAGCCCGTGGGCCTGCAGGCCTGCTGGTGAATCCACTCTTGGCTGCCCTTTGAATAGGAAGCTCCTTACAAGCTCTCTAAATCGCTCCGATTCTGGCAGTCTGTTCCTCAGGTATTGTCTTTTGTGGGGGATCATTGGCTTGGGCCAGGGCTGACTTAGGGCGAGCTCTTCTCTGACATTACACACCACTGTTTGCACAGATTTCACAGGTGAAAGATGATGAACATATGTGGTAATCCTAGTTACACAGTGAGGAAAGGTGTTACATGACCTTCCTGGCTGGCAGGCTGGGATACCATGCTACGAACCATTTAAACAATGCTTTGAAGGCTGAATTGTAGCTCTGAGGCTTCTTACAGCACTCACCACCACCACGTATGTGGATTTCACAAGTATGGATAAACTGATGTGCGTAACACCTAATTGAGATGAGATTTTAATTGCATAGGCACCTGGAAACTGAGTCTCACAGCCTTTAAAAAAATCTCTAATTATCGACTGTTTGTTGTTTATCTGGGGTTTGGATTTTTTTTTTCGGGGGGGTGGGTGGGGTGGGGGGGTGGGGAGGTATATTTATCTAGTTTAGGGCATCTAAGACTTGTTTCCATGCTTTCTGGTAAGCGCTTTGAATTGTATGTTATACTTTATGTATTGAGCACATGGTAGCAGTATATTAATGGCGTGGGTGCCACGTCCAGCATCTGGAAAACAAACAAAAAAAATGGTGAGATGAATGCTTGGTTTAAACTACTTGCTTAAATTCACAGTGAAGTCCTGTGAAATTAGAAGAGAGATGGTTTTTATATTCTGTTTTGTTTTTAAGAAATGTTCAGTTGCTTTAACAACTTTTGCAGTTCATGAACTCATTCACTATAGCTTTGCAAGAAAGGAGTCAAGAGTCCTAGAAACAAGTATCCCTTACAGTATAACACTTGTTTGTTCCCAGAGGAAGTCAGTTTTGTGCTTACCATGAGGAAGTAATCCTGCTGGGAAAAACAGTGCGTTGTCATTTAATTGGAGGTTGCATCATAAAACAGATTCATGAGGGATGATGGTACGGAGGGAATTAAAGTCGCACAGGTATCCTTAGTTTAGAAGATTGCTTAGCTTCTGCATCTTACTAATTCTTGTGTGTGGCTTGCTGGATGTTGTCTTGTTGATGGTGTTCCTATGTTTTTAAAATAAGCTTGAGGCATGCTAGATTATCTTACATCAGCTTGACATGAGCCATCAAAAAGGTTCAGGGTGTACTGTGCATCCTATGCACACCTTAACATCTGAATTGCTGTTAGAGGTGGCACGTTATCATCCCTGTAGATCAGCACTTGAGGGTGTGGAGAAGATCCTTTGTGTTAGCTGTAGAGGAGTGCCAAGTTGCAGCAATCTGGGCGTCTGCTAAGGTAGATGGCAATGAGCATAGACACTTCCACATGATTCCTTCATTGTCACATTTTCCTCTGCTCCTTTCCCAGTTTAATCATGTCTCAGTCTTATTTCTCTCCCATCCTGATCTCAAGCGCCATCGTGTCAGTGTGACCAAAATGCATACTGTTTCTACTCCTCTAACCTCCTCCACCATTACAGTATTTGGGGATGCCACAAATTAATTCAGTCTCACGGGACCTCGCTGAGATGATGTTCAATGCTTATCAAGATACTCCTCAGTCTCAGGTCCATGGTTTGTCAGATTCATTTCCACTCACTTTTTTCTTAGTCTCAGTCTCCTTCCAGAACTAGTTTGTCTTTTTCTGTGACCCAGTTCTGAGGTGGCAGACATCACACCTAGCCAGTCTGTCCTTCACAGTTACCCATTCCAGGTTCCTTCTACTCTCTTCCACTAGTCTGAAATCCCAATAACTTCTCTTCTAGCAGACTCTGCTCCTCTTCTGCATTTTAACAGTGCCACTTCTAACTCCACGATGCTTGATCCTTGCACAGGAGGCACTGGGAGCATATCTCCATTCTAGATTTTCATGGTTCCAAATCAAGGGAAACTGCAGTTTTGGGAATAAAGAATTTCTGAAGCACTGAAGGATTGAAGCGTTCCGGCTAGGGAGAGCAAGCATGTACCAAGCAGATACAACATTCTTCTCCTTGATTCCACTTTAAAAAGAAAAGGCTTGGAAAACTGACTGATTTTGGCAGATTTTCACCTGGGTAGCAGATGGGTCCCATTATCTTAAAGTTTCCATTGCCCTGCAGACTTCCAAATCTTGACTCAAGGCATGTGGATGCTCAGACTTGGTTATGTGGTGTTTGTGGGCTTTTTGTTTCTTTTAAGAAGGTGTCATCAGAATGTATTAAACCAGGCAAAATAATATATTTTCCTCTTTGTTCACAGAAATTACCTGTTTTGGCTAAATTTTCCAAAAAGTTCAGTCTGACATGACTCCCAGCATGGAAAATTTCTGCACAGTAGCTAACATTTGGCAAAGTCACAAGCAGTTGAAAGCAGGGTCTTGTAATGGAAGTTCTCAGACAATCTTATTAATAGGCAAGCTTGGAAGTACTGCTGTTGGTCCATCTAGAGACCTTTCTTCTTTGAGGTGCCCAGGTGTTTTCTGTCCCAAAGGCTGGATTTTACTCTGAACCAGTATCATTCCAGAGAACAAACAATCTCTGCTGACGAAGCAGACCTTTTGTATAAGAAGAAAGGTATAAGGTATAAGAAGCTGTCACAATACAGCTACTGCACCTTTGACTCTAAATGTGAAACTAATGTCCATCTGTCCCTCAGAATTCAAGGCTGCAAATAAATGAATCCAAGTTTGCAATATTAACAAGTTGAAAAAAAGGAGTTTGGATTTACTATAGAGTCAGCGTCAATTAAGGCACTGGTAGAGAAAGCTGCAGCGTAAGTAAGGAATATCCCCTCTCTCCTCTGGAGTGCACACTGCCATCTTACAGTTGACTATAAAAGGAAGAGTCTTGTGGAAATGTTGCCAGCCACTTTCTTGTTGTGGAAGTCTTCACTTTGTAAACATACACTTCCTTTTATGAACTAATGTTTTTGTAGTCAATTAAAAGATAACTATTTAAACCACTGTTTACTGTCTTCTTGATTTTGGGCAAGTATACCTCTTCTTTAGTTTATCACGTGGGTATAACTTGTATTTAAGAGTCATGAGATGTACATAGTGTTGATTTATTTGTTTATTTTTAATGAAGGCATAGTGAGTTTTTTAATCATACACAAACACATGAATGGAACAATAAGTACTTTTCTATAAAATTTAGGTAGCTAGTCATTGGTGATAGTCACTGAATTGCACAGTTATGTTGCTTATGTAGCAATATGGGATGTTTAATGCATTTGTCAATTTATTTGGTTTTTTTAAAAAAGCCTCGGCATTGTTAAGGTTTTGTTGATAGACTACAGACTGTAAAAAGTTTAGGAGTTACTTTTAAATGCTTACTATTAGGCAGTCCACTGAAATTTTCAAATTGTTTTTTATAGTTTGGTGATGGATGTGTTTCATGCAGTACTGTTAGGAAGTCTGAATTAAAAATGAGAGACTATATTTGGGTTGAGATGTCAGCTGTAACTTCTCAATGATGCTGACAGCCTGCATATCGTCCTTAGTCTAGGAACCGCAGTCTGAGCTGTTTTAAGCCAGGAAAGTCAATGGATAACCAAGTACACAACTTCCTGTCTGCAAGGAAATTTGTTCTTGGAAAATTTCAGGTGTTTGTCATTATTTAATAGTCATCATCATAATAAACTTGAACCTGAGCTTATATCCGTCAAAGCAAAAGAAAGATCAGGTTTGTTGTTGGAGTAATGCAGATTAGGCTTATGATGATGGGCTTTCTTGATTAACTGTTGAAAAGTTCCATTTTGTTGACATATTCCATATACTATTATGAAATTCAGATTATGCTATGCAAAGACATTTGATTTGCCATGGTTGGACTTAGGGTAGAATAAAGTGTGCCTGAAAATGATAAAAATAAGGGGTTAGAGAAGACCTTTCAGACAGATGTTTCCCTGATAAAGAGGTATATTTAAGCTCTACCTGACAGATGTGTATCCAACTTGTTCTTGAAAATTCTCCAGTGTTAAAGATTTTTTGGTCTCCTGAATTAACCTGTTGCAGTGCTTATTTGATTCTTGTAATTAAGCCTTTTCCTGGTATCAAGCTGAACTCTCTCTTGCTACAAATTAAGCTGAATATTTCCTGTTCTCTCTGACTGAGCTGATTGGTATCTTCTTTGCAATAGTCTCCTGCATCTTAAAAAGTATTTCATATTTCTTTCAGGTTAATCTCTTCTATGTTAAACACAATTCTTTCAGTCTTTCTTCACAGGTAAGTTTTTTTTATATGTCCTACAGTTTTCGGACACTGTACTCCAGTATTGATTTGAGAAAATCCTATCATTTCCTGTTAGTAATTCCTGTAAAGTGTATTAAAGGAATCTGGCCTCTACCTAATACTTGAATTTTCTCCTTTCTGTTGAAAATCTACATTCAACAATCAGGATTATAACTTTGTAGTAACAGGTTGGGGTAGTGACCAATGAATAGCACAACCGCTTCAGTATTACCTAGATCATCCAAATGCTATGTGAACAGTGGTTTGACCTCTTGACATTGTGGCTCTTAATTTTTGACTTATGTGTTAGAGAAATTGTAAGTGGGCTGGTCGCAAGTAAATGCAGGATAGAAACTGAAAGCTTCTTATCCACCTGAACAGTGTTGATTGGAATGGCCGTCTAGTTTGCAGTGAGCTTGAATTACTTCACATTATCAAGCTTGCACAAAACACTTTATGATGGATTAGGAAATTTCTAGGAGAAAAAAAAAAGAGTATCTGTGATATGGATCCTTATCTGTGTTGACATATCCAATGAGTTTTGAAAGGCAGCAAGACTGTTCGCCTGTTTACTTTATATTCTTTGTATTTATCTGATATTAATTCAGTCTCAGTATTCCTGACTGTGGAGGGGATCATGGGGAACTTCTCTTTCCTTTTTTTAATTACACTTAGCGCATAATTGGAGTTCAGGCATGTAATTTTGTCTTTTAAGGAAGTATTCATGATTATGCAGAAGATTTGTTTAGAGACAAAATATAAATGTCTAATATGCTGCTTTTTGTGGTTTATTGCCTTACTCTAGGTACCCAGCTGCTGTGTGCTGCTTGCAAGTTCACTAACACATTTCCTGCCATTGCAGGAACCTCAGCCACTGGCGATGCCCTTGACCTTGCTGTTCTTCCTGGAACAATTTAGAGTTACGACTTTTGCTCTTTTCTGACATGCTCACATAGATCAACGTGTCATGTTTATGGCCTGTGGAGCAGAGCGAGCACTACCAGCATACTCTGGACTCTGCTGAAGTAGTTGCCTATTGAATGATTGTCTGTGATTGCATGAGCTGGTAACTTCGTTCATGTTTTGCAGTCCTCTGCTCCTTGAGGTGGCATCAGATTCTGTCTAACCTTCTGTCTTGAATTGTCCCTGCAGGTGGTTTTATCTGGATTTTTGTTTTCTTTTGGGGCTGTGCCTTTTTTTTTCCTAGGGGGCACTTTCTTCACCTACTATGTGTCCATGTCTTGAAAACTTACTTATTCAGAACATTTTTTATATACCAATGGTTCATGCCAGCGCAAAGAAAAAAAAAAACAAAAAAACCCCCACGTAATAAGAATCTGAAACTTTCCATATTGTTTTCATGTTCTAACTGAAATGGAAATAGTCCTCAACATTTAAGCACAAGCAAGATGTAAGTTGTCTTCTTTAACTGAGCATTGACTTCCTTTATGGATGGACTTGTTTCACAAAACAACGCTCAGGAGGCTATCCATAGCTGCTGCTTGAAACTTCTTAGGAACTCAGAATTGTTCCCTTCTTCATATTCCTTGAAAATCTTTTTCTCTCCAACTGGTGATGTAGAGCACTGAAGTGTCATTCAGAGGACTGAAGTCCAGAGTCTGCTTTAGATACCAACTTAGACCATAAAAACATAGTATGGTCCTTCTGTAGTAGGGCCAGATCTTGAGATTCTGAGTATCAGAAATGGTCAGGTATATGTGTTGTAGCTTTAGGCATTTTATGCAGAAGACTATGTGTACTTGTCTTCTGACCTTCTGCCTTCAGCCAAGTATTAATAGACTTTACTTACATAGCACACTTTTAGAAAGCACATATTCTAAATTACTGTGGAAGGTCTTATTGCATTTCCAAAAAAAACAGAAGTCATTATACCTGTAGGTCCACATATATGTAGTGCTCTAATCTTACACACTGTGAAACAATAAATGGGTGTTCTTACTGCAAATGGATCAGTGCTGACCTTGCATAATGCTAATACATTCCCCAGAAGTATAACTTTATTTAAATTTCTGTGTTTTTTCTCTTTCCTGCAATGTCACCCACTTTCAAAATGAATACTGATTCTAAGTTAAAAAAATAACATTAGTATTTGGATTCCTGAATGTAATATGAACTGTACTTTCTAGGAAGATGTAATGTATGAATTTATACAAGATACAGTAGCACTCCAGTTTTAGACTGAAATCAATTAAAAAGTAAAGTCAAATCCAGAGTAGGATGTTCTTAGTTATACCTTTGCAATTTATTTCAGTTTGGACTGTGTTTATGGTGTTAATGTCTGTCTTGAAGGGGCTAGCAGACTTTGAAAGTCTTCTGACCTGCTTGCTGTAATTCATTTGGAAGATCTTGTGGCTTTAGAAGAAATTTTTTTTGTTTTCTTTTAATTTGGGGAAAAACACTAAACATGTTTTTGTCTGTTTTTAAAATAAGCTATAATTATGTCAAAAATACCACAATGAGGAAATGCTGAGTATTTATAATAGGTTTTTAATGTATTCAGCATATGGTAAAAAGGGAGCCTGAAAAGATTTATACAAGGACATACTAAATTAGTACAGAAACATGCTAAACTCCTTAAAATGGGTAACACTAAAAGTCCTTTCTAGTTATTTTTCCAAACCACAATGAATAACTTGGTGAAAAATATATTTTGGTTGAACCAGACTCTGAAGTGAAGTAAGTATGCCAGAACTCTAGAAAATTAGTTCCTCAGCAAGCCTAGTAAGTATAGACTTCTTACTCATCACGTAACTTATCTGTTCTTACAGTCCTTTAAAATTAAAATCCATAGAGTTAAAGAAATCAGAAGTATCAAGGCATGTATGGCAAAATATGCAACTATGATGTCTGGATTATTAGAAAACAGCTGTTTGTCTGCTTTTCTGTCCAAAAAAGTTACTTTTCAATGGAACAAAATTATTCTAAGAGGGAATTAAAATTGGGAGTCAGTTTTAAGTATTTCAGTTTTCAGTTTTAAATATAGGATTATCATAATAGCAAATATTCAAAATCTAAGAAATTGCTAATCAAAACTAGGAATAAAAACATCAAACTATGCTAGAGCAAGAAATCTTAGTTCTAGTTTCTAAGATACTTTGCATTTGTGAGGTTAAATGAGTTTAAACTCTTTTAAGATGCATTATTAAGGGCAGGGTGGTCTCCAGAACTATTTCGCTCCAGCATCACAATCTAACAGACTTGAGTTCTTTTAGTATCCAAAACAGACTTAATCTTCAAAATTTACTCAAGTCAAGTTGTGCAGGTATTTGGTATTAAAAATGATAGTAAACTGCCTAGAAAAGGAGGAACTTGAATATTAAATACAGTGAAATTTCTACTGAAGACCACCTGTGGCAGATGGCTGAACCAGTACTTCAGCAAGACAAGAAAAAGAAATTAGTAAAACATTGCATAGATGTCCATCTCAAGAAAAACAACTGTAAATGTATTAATAGAACTAGTTTTACGTAATTAGTGATAAAATAATATATTAAAGGTATTCACAATGCCCGATTTTAGGCTCTTTAAATATGATATATTTCCACCATAAAACAACAGCTTCTAGGAAGCAGCCGAAGTAGATGCCTCAAAGCAGTGAATGTTTCAGCAATATAAGTTTAACTTTCCTGTGTCCTTCTTCCCCCCCTGCATTGCCACAGCAGAAACTTCACTCTTTTCCTGCCTAGAGAAGCGACATGGGGAGAATCTCCACATACAGTGGGTGCCAGAGCAGTCCTGCCAACTTGTCTGAAGTTAGGGCCTTTCCTCGGCCAAACTGTGTATATAATTTAATTTCCTGTTACTGTAATCAATAGGTGTGTCGTCATTTTACTTATAGTGTGTTCCCTAACCTGTTTTAAGCAGTGCGCTGTCTGTGTTCCAACATAAGCAAAATCACCGTCAATACTGTTGGCTCCAAAAGTAAAATACTCTTAAAGAAATTCTCTCAGTAATGCCCTTGCATGAAACATTTTGATGTTGGGATTTTTTCCTTCTCATCTGTGTTTTCCCATCGAAGATCTTTTGAACAGATGGCTTCAGTTTTATGAAATGTGTGGAAATACCTTCCATTAAATTCTGTGAACTAATAATTTTGTGTTTATATTTTGTAAAGTGCTTACTGTGCTACTTTTACCTGTATAAGGCATCATGTTTCCTTTTTTGAGGAAGTTTTGCGTGGATCTGAAGCTTAAACTATCCAAGGTGACTTTTTGCATTACTATCATTGGCATGCACTTTTTTTTTCTTGCTTTCACTTGGTGTATCTTTATAAATCTCAGTTGTTTGCGTTAGTGCCTAGAAGTTTCAAATAAGGATTGGAACTGTGTTGTGACTTGCATTATAGGAGTGTGCATAACAAAAAAATGATGGCTGTACCTGGTTTTATACTGCATCTCAAAGAAAGACAAAACCTTATCACAAAGGATGTGGCTGCTGTAGTAGAATCCTTTAAATGTTTCCCCCCTTCCCATTTTGTTTTTGGCATGTGGTGGGAGAGGTTTATTCGTTTTAGGGTGAGGGCTGAATTCTGTATGGGCTGGCCCACAAAAAAGCAGTGTTAGGATTTTAAGTTTAAATTGTACCTTTATGTTTTCTAAACTTATTTTATTAAAAACGTTTTGGTATAGTATGGATGGATTTGCATCTCTTCCTTAGAGGTTTACTAAATATGGCTTACAATAATGCACTTTATGTAACTCTTCTCTAAAATAAAAATGATGTTTATGAACTAGAAAAGTATCCCATCTTCAAACATGTTGTAACTTTTTCAAATAGCTAAGAATAGATTTTGGCAGCTGCTGATCCTCTGAGGGGATCTAAATCACTTCGGGGATAATGCGAAGCCCTGTTCGCTATAGCAGACATTTCATCTGTCCTCTGCGTGTGTTCTGGGGCTGGATGGTCAGGCAGCAGTTGCTTTCTCTGCAATTGAAGGCTTTGCTGTGTAATTATGTTAACATGCCTGGTATTGTCGTCTTTCTCTAACTCCTTCCCCATGTAGAAATTATGCCTTTGGGCTAAAGGATGGCTGAGGAATTTCCAGACCGAATTTGCTTAGCTGCTGCTGTCAGCAGCAACAGCTATGCATTCGTGCCTGGCTTTGACAACATTTTCAGGCATAAAGTAGGCTCTAAGTTTCCCTTAAGGATTTCCAAACTTTTGGAACCTAGTTCAAGCTATTTTACAGTACTGCCATAAACTGAAAAATCCCTGGCATTTCTGTGCATGGGTGTAAATCAGCTGTGCGGTACAGCTGCAGTAAGACCAGCAGAGGAGGAAAGGCCATGTGCATTTATTTCTGTCCAGGAAGTCCCGGACAAAGATGGTAGCCCAGCGTACTCATGCAGACTCAGCCTTCCAAAGTAGAAACCCATCCTCCTCAGGATCCCATTCATCTCTCTGATCCAGGGTGCCCACATCAGCATCCTAAACCCCATGCTTTCCCGCCTCCGACTTCTCCAAATCTGAACCCCAGCCCGTGCTCTCTTGCACATGCCGATCTAACCTTGTGCTCTCTCCCTTCCAACTGCAGGTCCTGCTCTTTCCGAAGCCAAACACAATCCTGCGCTCCTCTTTCCCTTTCCAGCTCCCATCTAATGCACACCTGCTGAGCACATGCCCGCTCTGCTCTCCTGCGCCGCTCCTACCCACCGACCTGCAAACGGGGCCCCCAGCACAATTCCTGCGCTCACCTGCGGCGCGGCCCCATGCCCTATAGCACTGCCTATATCCCATGGCGGCCAGCTCCCGCCTGCTGAGTCAGAAACGTGGATCCCAGGCAGGCTGGTTCAGCCTGGCCAGGTGGCTGCGGGCACCGACGGTCATCGGCAGCTTCTCAGAGCAGGAAGTTTTGGTTGGCCAAATAACAATCCTTATCTCGCTGCTCCTGTAAAAGGCCGAGCCCGGGAGGCGTAGGACCGGCTCAGCGCCCATACTGCTGACACGGGATGGGTAGTGCCATGCAGGGCACCTCCAAAGAGCCCTCTCAGGCACCGGGTTGATGAGATCTTAAAATTACATTGTGGTAAATACGAGTATTTGTCACGAGATGGAAAAAGACCACATTAAGCTAACATGATTTCACCTGCTACATTGTTTAAATTGTGGAGAACTGTGTTTATTTCTCTTTTTCTGTGTAGAAGGTGGGGAAAGAACAGTGTATTTGCTTTATGCGCTACATTACCTTTTTTTATTCTTGCAGTATTCATTTGCCTGTCCTTTACAACAAATATCTGGCAAATATGCATCGCAAGACATCACTGTGTCACCGTGTCTTGCTCATTGTGCAGTTCAGCATGAAGTGATCCATGTACCTTCAAGGAAACTGACTTCAAAAAAAAAAAAAAAAAATTGAAAATTGGCATTTCAAATATACCATGAAAGCCAGGTGCCAGATGTTTACCTGGAATGAGATTAATTTTGCTGAGTGGGGAAACCCTCAGCAGGTTGGTTGGTTGAGGCCTGTGGTCAGAGATTGCCTTGTCTGCTCTAACCGTGACAAGAAGCAAACTTTCTTTCTTCATCTTTAAAGAAAACCAAAAAGATAAGAGCTCTCAAATGCTTTCTACCAATAGGTTAAAATTAAATTAAGCAAATAGTAGAATAATATTTTTACATGGTAAAATTGTTTTTGGTGCATTCTGCAGTCTGCCACTTTCTCTGAGGAGTGGCAAGTAGTATTTTTTGCCTTTCCTTCCACCACTGCCTGATATTTTCTTTCCCCATCCCCCAAGTAACATTCATGCCTCTTTAAATTTTCCAGTCTATTAGCTTCAAATGAAGAGAAGGCAGTGAATGAATTTTCTGAAGATATCTTAGGATGGAGAAACACACCTTGATTGAAATCTTTTGAAAAATACTCTGTCCTCAAAGAGAAAAATCCATGAGAAAAGTTTTGTGTGAAGGCTGTAATATCAGAGACATTTTTAATATCACTTCTTAAATGAGAAATATCCACACCAAGGAAAATTATTCTCAAAAGTGTTCTAAAGCTCCAAGGGCCTCGGATCAAGTATTCGCTCATTCAAGTCTGAAAACAGCCCTAAAATAGAGTTCAAACTCCATATTTAAATTTAAAAATGCTAAATTTGGTAACTTCTTTTTATAGAAGATACAAACCTCCCCACTACCTACAGCTTAAGTTAAACCCTGCCCTTTTTATTGCAGTGAGAGCTGCCCTTACCTAACCCGTGGTCTAACCATGTTAATATATTAAGCCAAATCTAAAAATATTGAAAAGAGAAGGTAGTTTGGCATGCTTTACGTGGCTTGTTATATTTATTAACTATATATATAGTTTCTAAATTAGTAGAAAAATGTGGAAAGCAAAGCTTAAGCAGACCTAAATTCCTCAGAGATGGGATTCCAAGGAGAAAAAGATACTCTTCAAATCTCTGTCTGTAAAAATAAATATTCATTAAACATGCAGAAGTGAGACGTAGTTTACCCATATGTCTACTCTCTCGAGTTTCGTGAGACTCTTTGAGCCTGGATTTTCCATGTTGGCACATAAGCTAGCAAAACTGATGTTCTTGTATGTTTAGGCTTGGTTTCTGCTTGCCTGGGAAGTGGAGAAGTTATTATTAGCTATTACTACTAAAATGAAATGTGATTTCAGGCTATATCAAATGTATGACTGTCTTCCTGCTGCGTTGTGTAAGGGACGGAAACATAGGCAGGACTCGGAACCTGCTACTGTGGAGGTTGCCAGATGTTTGTCGTTTGCCAAATTTTAAACAATTACAAAATTTCTACCATATCTTCAGAGCACAGCTTCCTTCCCTGCCCCCTCGGCCAGCTTTCCCTCCCTCCCTCCTCCCCTTCCCTTGGCTTTGCTTGTAGCTGTGCATGTTAGCTGTTCCTGCAGGTCAGGCACCAGTTTCTGCTGACTACGTACATTTATTTATGTTAAGGCATTTTGCAATATTAGGTCTACAAATGGAAGCCAGTGAAGGGTGTTTTTCTTAAAGAACTTAACTAAAGCTTTTGAGAGAGAGGGAGAAATAATTTGGACCTTGAATATGAGTGAAATCGATGTGTAACAATTTAATACAAAGTTCATAGTCTTGGTAATGAGTTGACATACAACATTTCAAATCCTGGTAATTCAAGTGTTCTTATGAGACACGAGTCAAATTAGCTGTGCTTTTTTCAGGAACTTGTAAAACAATTTCAGATCGCTGTGGTTCTGGTGATACACAATGCAAAAGAAGTCAAAATCAAAAGAAATAAGTCACACTGTATGTAAGGTACATAACCAAAGACTTGAGTTTTTATATGCATTTAAATTTTTTCATGATTTAAGAATTAAATGCTTTAGGGTTTAATTAGAGCTAATATCCAGGGAAGAGGTTTCTAGTATCTAGTGTTACAGAGCCAGGAGATGGTTGTATAGTACAAGAATTAATGACTGCTAAATTTGTTAGCTAATTTCCAGTATTTTAGTAATAGAGTGAATGTTTAGGTGCTATTTCTGAATTCAAAAACAACCAAACGGGTATCAACCAGCCTCTTTTTATCTAAGCATCACTGTTTCTCAAATCAGACATCCATCAAATGGCAAACTTACAGTGGGATCCGGAGGTGAGGATAGACTCCAGTTCCCCAAACCAATGTTTGAATATTTAAAATAAGAGAAGCTGTTTTGTCTATTCACAGTCCTCCTCTTGTCCACCTGTTTGCTCGTATTATTTGACCAGGAACTTGCTTTGTAGCCTTTTCCTTGCTGCTGTCCTTGTATTGAATGGATACATGTCCACACAGCTTCTGTGAAGATGAATCAAGACTTGGGGAAAACAGTCTTTAACTTTGCCCTGAATCATGCTGAAAGCAGCTGGCTTGCTCACTGAAAGGAGTTAGATGACCTACGGAAAAGTTGATACACCAATCTTCAATTACAGTCTTAGATCTTCCTGTCTACACAAAGGACCAAAATAAGATTGTTCTGGCATCTTTTTTGTTTTTATAATCCTTATTTGTCACTGCTTTGTTTAGCAGAGTCCGTAGTTATTATTTGAGTATAGTTCTTATAATTTAATAATCATCTATGATGGCCAAAGACTGTTTTGTCTTGGGACAACAAATTAAACATTTCCTGAGAAAAATGGAAGAGTATGCACAAATTACAAGTTACTGTACTATATCAAACTTTCTAGGTGCACAGTTGTTTATCAATTATATTGTTCTGGTTTTGTCAGCCATGAATTGCAGAGATTTTCAGAAGCTTAGCTTTTGTTAAAGACCTGAAAGCATGTTGTGGGAAGTATTGGTGGCTCATTCCACTTTGTACTGGTTGGTTTAGACTATTTTCTTCCTATTCTAGCACCTTTGACTGTCAAATAAATTGGATGATTTCAGTACATTGCCCTCCCATTAAACCTTTGTATTTCTCCTAAGGTATTGTATACTCTCAACTAAGATTTTTTTATTATTATTGTGAGTTCTTGATTTAGAGGTTATATGTATCTTCTTTAGAAGATACTTCTATGTCTTCTAGCACCTAGTTGGAAAGAAGCTTTGAAGCACATTTGAGGAATACACCAGTGAGTTTTAGCTATATGGTTTCATAATAAAGATCTCCCAAAAGTTAGCTTCG
The DNA here is from genome assembly GCF_034638445.1 of Ciconia boyciana. Lineage (NCBI taxonomy): Eukaryota > Metazoa > Chordata > Aves > Ciconiiformes > Ciconiidae > Ciconia > Ciconia boyciana. The sequence continues at coordinate 58,199,958 of NC_132935.1, forward strand.
AAACAAAAGTAAACATTATCAACACTATCTGAAAAATAACTACCTGACAACTTGCACTGTTACAAAATCCTGAGATTTCAATGTAGGAAGTCCTTTGGCTTCTAAGAGCTAGGCTTGCTTGCAGCTGATACTATGTCTGTCTTTTCTGTGACCAAGCACTGTACCTCGAGATCTTCTGAGAAACTCTTTCCTAGAGCCTGATTCTTCTTGACTGTGTGCTTGGGCAACAAAATCCTCTTCTCAAAGATGTCTCTGAAATATTCTCGATATACTGAGATGGCAGTGGTTAGCATACCACTAACCCTCAGTATGGCGAATCTTCTCTGATCTTCTTAACAACTATTTTGCTGCAACTAGCAATTCCTGTGCAGTTGATCTTTTACTTCAACACCATCGGTGTATTCACTGAGAGCAGTGCTTCCTTAGGCAGAGAAACTCTAAAAATAAACAGACAAACAAAAAGAAAAACTATTTTCAGTTTCCCTCTCAAATCTTGACTTTTGGCAGTTACGATACAAAAGCAGAAAACCAGAACAAGTAAAGGCAAGGTATTTCGGGATCTTAAATAGGTATATTTTTCTGAAGCTATATTAAAATGCTGTACTAATTGCACAGATTATTTGGGGGTTTTATGAGTGTTTATATGTTTTGCGTTTCTCTTGGGAGCTAACCAAGGAGCTTGAGAATTTAAGGATTTATAAAAAGTCCTTTCCAATTCATTTTTAATAATTACATTTGCTAGAGTGTAACTATTTTTTTAAAAATTAACATGTACACCTTGTTATAATAATCAACTGTGATCACTTGAGCAAACATTCAAAGAAATGTTAGCCTGAATAATTAGTAATATTTAAATATTACTCTGCTTTGAGGGTTTTTCACACTTTTAGTGTTGTGAAATTAGTAAGCGTGTAGTTCCTTAGTGACTACCTAAACAATACTTCTTTGTGTATTGCTTGTAATGTAAATTTTTCATTCTTTAACATTCATAATGCACATTTGGAGCCTTGCCACTGCAGATTCAGACTTTTGTGTTAGATCCCTTCACTTTTTAAGTGAGTCTGCACTAGCCATTGCACAGATGCCCATGGGACTCGGTTTTAGCCTATAGACCACTGAGTTGTTTGGTGACTGTGGATTTAGAAGTGCAGTGCTACGTGTCTATGGCGGAGTACCAATAGCTGTGCACAGATGAGAATTTCTTAATTTAAGAGTTCTTCTAATTTTGGTGTATATAAAGGTTAAAATAACATGCACATTAGGATTATTATTAATCCAGAGACTGTAAACGTGGTCTCTTAGTAACCTGCCGGTCGTAGGGAAGAAGCTCGGAGTAGAGCCACTTCAAAAATACACTGGTTGCCTGAGTTGAACTGCTGTTGACATTTAAATAGGGTGTCATGTTCCACAACAGATGAGAAACAATGCTTGGCAAGAAGACCATTTCAAGAAGTGTACAGGAAAATGGGTCTACTTTCTCTTTTCCCAGTGGTAGAAGAGCTATTTTGGTGCTGGAAACTGTTCCTGTGTGAAGCGTATGGGAAAGAAATAACAAAAGTACGTCGAATCTGGAGAAGGGAAAAAAATTATTTCGCAGAGGACAGCGCAGAACAACCTTAGGACCATACTTTTACCTGGGGAAACTAGAACCTGACCGTATGGCAAGAAGCAGCTTTGGAGAAGATTAGTAGCTAAAATCTTAAAAAGACTTTAGGAAAGAACTCACTTGGAGGAAGTAGGAACATTAAAAGTACTAGCTGGACTAACTGTTGATTCTGCAGGAATGCTGGTGGTATTCCAGTCGAGTCATTGGCAATAGTAGAAATAGCAGGGGTTAATCGTTAACTGGTTTGCCATTTGCCTGATTTTAGCACACTGCTGCCAGAGCAATGAAGTATATTATGAATAATATAACAAAGCAAATATTTGTATTATCTTTACTGCTAGCCCAGCTATATATATAGCTATTCTATTACCTGCATGTGTGACACAACACTTTAAAACTATATAATTAGCCTATCACTTTAAGTAATAGCTTGAGATGCAAGCCGCTTCTTTACTTAGATTACCTTAGATACTCAGCCAAGAGACTGATAATTTAAAACTTAATTTTCAAAACATAATATTTTGTCTTTGTTTTCTAGATAGATGAGTAGTAAGAGTAAAATCTTGGGCACGTTGTGGTCAGTAGAAGCTTTTCTTTGGCTTGAGGTATAGATCATATTTATCTAAGCATAAGATGAATCTAAGCAAGCTAAGGGAAAGATTGACTGGAGAGTCTATTTTCTAACTTTTCTTGACAGGAATACTTACTCTCCTTGCTCTTCCAAAGTCTTTCTGTGATGAAAAAGAGCAGGATCATTAAGAGTCAGAAGAAGCTTCCTGAGAGTGAGAGATAAGAGTAAGAATTCAGCCTTCAATGATTTAAGTATTTTTTTCAACAGTAAAATGTATCATGTAGTAGCTCATTCCTTTATGTTTTAAATTTATAAAACTTCATGCCAAGGAGGGCAGGAAACTTAACATTCAGAGGGTTAGTCCATACCGTGGTAGGGCATCTATTGTAACAACAGCGTGTACTGGGTAAGGATGATTTTTTTCGAGGAATCAGTATGAACTTGTCACAGAAATAGCAGTATTCTAGCTGGCTGAGTTCTGCTTAATAGTCATACTGGGCTATTTTTAACAAGATTTAATAAACTTTGCCAGGAGCAGGTAGAGGAGAAATTAGTGGGGCATCCAAGAGCAGGGCTCTAGGTAAGGCACTATGCACTCCCAAAATTGCCAGGTTGTGAGAACATGCCTTCTAGTTGGCCTGTGGTAAGAGGGACCTTTTTCACACGTACACTTTTAAAAGCTGCCTGATTTGAGGTTATTTCCACTATCAATGAATATTTCTTTTTTTATACAACTCTAGCTTTGGGACACGTTTTCTGCACATCCTCTATATGTATTGAGTGTTACTTAAAGTGTTGACGAGCATATTGATTTAATTTTCAATTCTTATCCTTCGTTTTCTTAGGCAGTTTCTAACCTCTAAAGAAAAACCCCTTTTGAAAATGTATTTTTCATATTTTCTCATCCTGAATAAGGGGTAATGTTAGGATAAAAAGGGGGAGATTATGCAAAACAAGTTCAGCAACTTGAAATCCCCATGTCGTGAGGGTTTGCTTGGTTTGTTTTGAAAGCCAGTCCAATCAAATTAAAAGCAGACAAAACTAAATTTGGTTCAAAGTTGGCTCACCTCAGATTTCAGCAGGAGCTGTGAAAGCCAAGTTTAAATTGGGACAGGAAGGGAGGGAATGTGGTCAATAGCCTTAAAGTTGAGCATTTTAAATAGGAAATGTGTTTATGCCTCCAATAGCACTTGCTGTTCTGATTTGTTTAGAAAAGCTAAAACAATTCAGAACAGTGGAGTTGCTTGAGGGTTTTTTGGCTTGGATTGAGCTAAACTTTGTCATAAATTTAAGCTCATCTCCAAGCTTTGATTCATCCAGTTAAGTGGTGTAAGTGATTCCGACATTGACTTAAAGCACCATCTTGCCATTACTTTCTTCACATTTTCCTTGTTTTCCAATATTGAACAAAGCATTAATATTTCCTAGTCTTAAGAATACATTGTATAACTTATTCCATATGCTTTTCTAAGAGAAGTTCTGATTTTATCATAAATATTGAAATACTGTTTGAAGGCAAAATTAATGAGTATAATCTGGGATCACAAAAAGTAAGAGTCACGAGAGTTTTTTGGAGGGAAATATATTGATATTGCTCACTGCTGAAACGTGGCAGGGTTAGTTTGGCTTATTTTTGATAGGAGAAATAGAAGAATAAGTGCTTACTCAGACTAAAAGTAAGGAGAATATAATTGCTGGATGAAGATTTTTGTCTGGGATGAACACCCTCTCCCTCCCAAAATCGGCATGGAATTTTACTATATGCAGGGTCTTTGCATTATTTATTATATTTCTTTTCAGTCTTTAGCTTAACCTGTTTCTCCTTCCCTCATTCTTATTTCTCTTCTCAGCGCCCCCCAAATGCCAATGTTTTGAACAGGGCAGTTCTTACAGCAGTCTACTGAAGCATTGAATCACTAGTGACTTAAAGCATCACCTTTGCTGATTCACTAATGCTCCTAGCTGGATAGTTCAATGATTTATATAATACATTGTATTTATATATGTACAATTTATATAATTTGTGCAATACATTGTATTTATGTAATTCATGCAAATAGTGGGAACAGGAATTCTATTCAAATTACTGCATTAGAAATTCAGAGGCTGCTGATGTGGAAGAAAATAACCACATCCTTTTCTCAAATAGCAAAATTCTAAATCTGCGACAAACAAATTTGGCAGAAAGAATACATGCATATGCAATTGGAATTGATACAGTCCTTAATTTAGTTCATACCAAGTTGTCATTCATATATTTACTACATGTGATGCTCGCAATCCAAACTGTGGGACTTTACTAAAATCTAAAATCAGATCTTGCATCTTTGGGGTCAGTTTGCAAATTACTGGTTAGAATGTTTTAGATACCTTTAACATAATTGTAGACAAATCTCAAGACTTAGCACCTCTTTCAAATCTGGCAGCTGTAATGAGAAGATGTGCTACGTGTTGCAGTCCAGATGTGGTGCATTCAGAGGATTTGTGATGATAGTTCATGGTCTTCCAGAGTGGTGAGTTTTATAAAATTCAGTGAGAAACATGTGAGAGACATACTCATGCCATCTTTGCTCTGTCCCTAACAAGTACTAGCAGCAGTCTGGACATCTTTGTGGGAATACTGCAGCTGCCCTCCAGCTCTACTGAATGGTGCAGGAGGCAACTGGAGTAAGTTGGCAGAGCTGGAATTGTAATGTGATGCAGAAGATCATGCATATGTTATGAAAAAGATGTGATTTCATGAATCTCTGTCAGCAGTGAAGGGGAGGTGATCGTGGTTTGTAGGCTTAATGAGATGTTAGTGAAAAGTGTATTGTTAGTGGCAGAAGAGTGAAGAAACTGTGAAATTTGGCAAGTATTTCATTCTACAGGGAAGAACACAGTACCTATTTGACAGCATTTAAATTTGTAGTCCCTGAGTACCAGGACTCTAGCGCCACGATTTTCTTTAGACTTGCCCTAGATCATGAAACACATGTTGGTCAGGGAAGAGGTTAAAACTACATAAAGGGTCCAGGCTTTTCTAAAGAATAGCCAAATCCCTTATACTCCCCCTCCCCACCACAGCCACCAGCCCTGCTCCCTTTCCTGGTTTTACCAGTAATGACAAGTATGACACTCACATTTGGGGAGCAGGGAGATTGTCTTCAAGAAACTTAAAAGGAAACTTAAAGGAAAGGGTTACTCCAATCCTGCATTCAAGGGAAGGGAATGTGGAGCTGACAAGCATTCCTCCCACTAATTTCCCTCTTCTGTCAAATACCTATATTATTTTCTTTGTCATCTGGATTCCTTGCATCTGGATCAGGATCTTCGTTCTCCTCCTTTCTTCCCTCCACCTGCGCTAAATTTTACTGCTGCTGAGCATCTCCCTTTTATTCCCATCATTTTTCACTATAGCTTCAATCCCCTTTTCTTATTAGGTCTTTTCTTAATTCTTTAATTTTCTCAGCCCTGCAAGCATGCATTCATGTATGCAGTTTGTTTTCTTTTCAAAAGTAGTTTGATTCTTCAGAATTTTGTTATACTCTGGTAACATTTATTCAAAATTTTAAAAAAGTCTACAAATGCCAGTTGTAGCATTTTTCTTACCATTTTTCAAATTTCTGCCAGTCATGTTATGCAAACTGATACTGATTGAGCACAGTTCAAATTCAGTGCTTAGCCTGTCTCTTCCATCTGCTCTGCTCAAGTGAAAACTGATAAGCTAGAAATTCATTTGGATATATAGTTTTTGCAGATGCACTGTCTCGTGAGTAGAAAGCTTATGCCTGGGCTAACATTTGGACTTCAATCTTGTTTTCTTCTATATTTTTGACTGTATGGTGAGTGCCATACTCTAAATACAGGGGAAAGTGTTGAGACAGAGAACATTTTCACAGTCTGAGCCATGGTTAGATCTGTCACCTTCATCCTGTAGGAAAAGAATAGCAACATTTAGAAGAGTTAAATTTGGGAGGGGAAAGAAAAAGTTAGCTGTATCTCAGAATTATATATGCATTTAATTACGGATGTTCGAGTTAGGAACATTAATGCTGCCAGATTCCTCTCCCTCCCCCCACCCTGGTCCCTAGTGAATGTGCCAAATTTTGGGGCAATCCAAAAAAGCCCGTATATTTTGTTTTGTTTTCTGAACTACTGGAAAAGTGCCCTGTTATATAGAAGGGAGTTACCTGCTTACATATGACAGTGGAAATTTGACTTTGTGGAGATACTGAGGAGGCAGAGGGTTGGCAGCTGTTAGGTGTGTAAAGACAGTCTTAGTTCTAGCCAGGACAATCTCCGAAGTTTCTCTTTGTGTAACAGAGTTAATGATGATTTTGTTCTTTCTGGTCAAGCAATCCACCTAAAAAACTTACAGTTCATTAAAAGCTGTCATAAACACAGACAGACCCCAGAATGGCTTGCTTGGGTGAGCTGGTCTGCTCTTCTGGAAGAGGTAAGGACTCATCGTTGCAGCACAGTTTCTGCAAAGGGAAATAGTGTCTCACTCATCTTCTAGAATTCTCTGAATGTGTTTGGCGGGTAGTGGAGCAAAGATAACCAGCAGGCAATTTCTTCTCATTTAAAAGGCCTTTTGCAAGTTTTATTGGGAGGGGGTCAACTAAGGAACTGAAACAGTCACGGGGGGAGTGGCAGAGTATTCTCATGATATTAATGTTTTGTCTGTTTCTCTGTTTTAACAATGGATTTACAAGAAGGTTTTATGTCTTTATATATCTGTCAGTAGGCAAAGGAGATATTTTGGCTACTCAAATCAAGAAAAGGCTGAGGAACTGGGAAAGGGACCAAGCTAGGGGAATGATCTGGAAGATTTCTGCATTTATGTCATCAGAGAGCCTATAATTTTGGCACATTTACAGAAAACAGGGATTTCTTTTTTGCTTTTGAGACATGTAGTGGTATACTTGCATTTAAAAAGAAAAAGTACCAAATATTTTTTTTTTAATTTCCAAAAGCAGTTCAAATACCTGTAATCGCATTTTAAGCTCTCCTCACAAGAATTCCATTTGTTTTTTACAGTTGTTCCTGCAGTTGCTTTGGGCAGATCTCAGACTTGTTTGTCGATGCTGGTCTTCATTTTAACGATTTTAACTTTGATATGTGTGGCAAATATCATTTCAGCTACTCTCTCACAGTAGTCTTCACACTGCTGCTTCTCCCTGTTCAGCATCTCACTTGTTGGACTTCTTCCCTGATTAATGTAGTTCTGAGGTCTGGCCAGGTGTGTATTCCTTCAGTCTCTGTTTCCCTTGATATGTTACATTAAATCTCCCTCCATCTCACTGTTATCTCTGTTATCTACCTCTCTTATCTACCAGAGCTTTTTGGAATTAAAATATTGCTTGAAATACTTAAATACAAATTGTTTTCTTAACAGTTGCCTTCATATCTGTGTTCTTGAGTAACACATGAGCTAGAGCTGAAACAAGAATCAGTAAATACATTAGACATGCCCCTTAAAATGTCAGTAGTTTAAAATTCAATACGTACACATCCACAGGTTTAGAGAGAAAATTTGGAGCCTTCCTTTGATGTCAGTACTAGAGATTCTAGAGATGGTATTTGTAGAGACTGTTTTAGGAGAGGAGATCAAAGGAATGTTGAAATTAAATATTAATGAAATCAGGAGGTATCTAGGAAAAATTCTGCCACCTCCAACCTCAATGGTTGTCAGGTATTCTTCAGAGATTAAGAAAAAATCTGGTTACTGATAAATGATTTCATTTTTAAAAAATTATGAAAGCTTGATTGATTGTGATGTTGGTTTTCTCCTTATGACCTAATTTATCTATCTTTCCTCTTTTCTAATTCAGATCTTAGTGAGAATTGCATAATTTACTAAGTACTGCAAATATAGATTCAAAATAAATTTGTAGGTGGGCTAGTTATGTGTTAAAAAGCGAGAGAAAAGAGGGATGCACTTCATATCTGCATATTAATGAGTCCGTGTTTATATTAACTTGTCTTCCGCAGGTCTGCATGAGCTGCTTCTTATGCTGCCTTAAGTCAGCTCTGGCCTGTCAGTGCTTTCCCCTTCTGCAATCTCATGCTTTTTAATGCCCGTTTGCGAGGAAGTAACCCAGAGCAGTGGATCCCAGCCCATTTTGTAGCTGAACATTGCTTGAGAAAATTACCATGTTTGTTCACTTGGAGCATTTGAGCTTTTTTAATCACAAAAGAACTACTTTGCAGAATGAAAGAGGAGCTGACTAAATTCAAAACGAATGAACCTTACTTATCTTCTTAAAGTGAAGTCTGTGCCTACCTCTCATCCCCCCATTTGCAAATCACTGACATCATTGGAGACTCAAGTGGTGCTGGAGATAAAGGATGAACCCTAAGATGTGCAGCGTGTTGGTAGGAACGTTTTGATGACAGATATACTGGGCAGGAAATGGATCTGTGAGAGGTGGATGGGTTGATGCTGGGGTCAGAGGACTTCTGTGAAAAGCAGAAGAAACTGGAAATGGAGAAACAGTAGCAGAGGGGTGGTGGGAAGTACCCTCCTGAGGATATATGTGTGTGTGTGGCTGCAATGGTGACTCAGTAAGGGTAATGGGGACACTCACCAGTTCTGTTGTGCTGTAATGAATATACAGTTAGGGAGTGAACTACTGTTTTCCACAAGTTTCCATACGGAGGTTTAATGGGTGAGGTCTGTATTCATAGAAGTCATTGTCTTAAGGTTAAATACCTCTGCTTATTCACACCAGAACATCAGCTGCCGTCACTCTTTTATCTAGGTGACCATACTAGACTAGGGCTAACTAAATGTTCAGCATCAAGTGCTGCAAAGTCTTGTAGTTTCTGAGGTAGACTGTTGAGTTCTTCTTCACAATGTGAACTCCTGCCTGCACCGTGAAAGCCTGCTTGGTTGAAAATAGTTTGAGTTTGTAAATGTAGCTCCAAGATGATCAGTTACAATCCTCATACTGTACAGTGTTGCATTCTTCAACTTTATAGCGCGTTTGGCATCCACCTTGCACTAAACCTGATGGCTAAATCCCCAAAATTAATTGATTGTTTATTATTTTTCCCTTTCATTTGGGCAGAGAGCTTAGGGAGCAACTGTTGTGGAAACCTGTCTTTTTTTGCATTTGAGAACCCACAATGGACAGCACTAATTGCTTATTGGTACCTTAGAGCAATGATTTGCTGCTCTCCAGTTCTTTGCATGGTATTTAGCTTTACTATTATAACTGAAGAAGTTGCTTTTAAACGGGGGAAAATTAAACAAGGAGACAAAAACACTGCATGCAACTTGAGATCCCACTTCTTTTTATCACGATCTGCAGCTTGAAGCCCCTTTCATGTGTTCTGCAGAAACCATACTGCTGTGAATGGTGATGCCCATCTTCCAGCTGGAGCAGGCCACATGTCCTCAAGTGCCTGTGGAAGACTCTCGTGCATTATAATCCCTTCCCAACGAACGAGCAGGCACGTCTTCTGTGGTCAAAATGCAGACTCCTGCATCTCATGCTGGATATGCTTTTGGTCCTGTGAAGGAAACACATATAACAGCTTGCTGTCCTGTAACCGAAGTGTGCCAGACATGTGGCAGGGGAGCATCTGGTTTTGGACCCATAATGCATGTGGCAGTGGAGTCGCCGTGGAGGAAGAAGGGAGAGGACTGCATGGTGGGGGCGACTGGAACACTGGTTCCCTGGTCCGCTCCTTGCTCCCCCGTAGGGGGAAGGAGGGGGAAGGTTTCAATGCTGATGCCTTGTGATGTCTTGAACCTGGCTTTTAGAGGAGACACCCCTTTGCTGTGCTTTGCCTATGATTCGGCAACCATGCTCGTATTAATGAATATGGCTTCACTGAAGCCTTTATTTTTAAGACGGCTTTAGAGGTGCCTGATGTTATCCTACTCTGAAGGCCCCTGTTAATTTTTATCAGAAGTAGTGCTTTGAAAGATTGATTGATACGTTCTGTTTTATGGACCTGTAGCATAATTGTTGATGCCATTTTGTCAGCAGCTTACTGTGCACTTATTTGGGGTTTTTTGTCTTTTTGCTCCTGTTCTGGGGCTTGAAACTGTAAAGAATGACACAGCTAGCGATCTGCAATAAAAATTCAGGTCTTTCTTTCCTTCTTTAGAGAAATGAATTATAAATGCCCTTGTTGCCAAGCACTTGATAACTATATAAGTGGGAGAACCTCTCAGTGATATACCTTAATAGCAGAATTAATGATGTTTGAACTTAAGTCTGTTTGTTGAGACTTCATTAGCTTTTCAGCTGAGAAAGCAAGTGGGGGAAAATGCACTCCTAACACGAGTTGTGCACTGGGGCACGCTGGGAAACAAGCAGCCAGCTAAGTCCCCTGGAGCATTTTTTTCTCACTATTAAACTGCTGTTGTTTCTTTCATGAGTTACATATATCGTGGGTTCCTTTCACCTTTTAGTTTATGTCTGGGCTGGATATTTTCATTGTTTTAAAGTCTACATGTGTGTGTCTATGTGCCCGAAAAGTGTTTGTGTGTGCGCGTATTATGTACACCATTTTTTTTCAGGTTTCTGTAATGTGTTGTCATGACTGTAGATCAAACACATGAGCTATTTTTACACAGCGATGAGTCCTTAGACAATCCTGTTTAGGGTTTGGTTTTGTTTTGATTTTGATTTCAAACTGTCTTCTTCCTAAACACTGAAATGTGACTGACTTGGAAGCATGCTAACCATTTCACTCTGTTGATGAAGGGTAGTCCCTATATTAAACTTCTTAATCTCCTGCAACAAACTTTTTCAGTTTTTTAGGACAAGAGGATCTTATTATAATCATAAGGGTGGAATCCAGTACTGTGTATTACAGTACTGGATTTTATTTGCAGAAGAGTCCCCTTTTAATGAGAGTAAATTCCTAGTGCTAAGAGCCAAAAATCATGTTTTACTGTTTATTTTTTACTATTTGGCATGTCCTCAGACAATTTGTTTGTTGTGCTGGATCATCACGGGGTCTGTTAGATCATCTAATTGACAAAAAGGGAGTTTGTTGTCTTGGAACATCTCCAGAAGTTGTTTGTTCCACAGCCAAGTCCCTCCTATGCTCTAACTCTGAGGTCATCTCCATAAGTCATTTTTATTATGTTTAATTTATATCCCTGTTACACAGTTGGAATCTAAAAATTTTTAATTAAATATATGGCATAAAGTGTATTTTAAAAGTAACAATGTAAATAAATATATCTCTAAGGTTAGTCACCTGGCCTTCAGCCTTAGGTTGAAGGTTACTCATTCTGTACTCCAACGGAAATGCAGATTATTATTGCTTATGAGATAGATACTTCTAAGATATAGATAAGGTACTGAACGATAGGGAAGTTTTTTAAATGGCTATGTATTTCTGTTGTGAAAAAAAAAAAAAATCAGCATGCTTTGCTTTTCATGTTTTCACATCTGATTTTTCAGGAACAGTAGTTGTTGAGGAGATATGTGACAACATGCTCTGTCTAATAACATCAGGCTTGCACGGTATACTTTTGTTTCTGTTCAGAATGTCCCAAGTTCTTTCTACAGCAGCTTTAATCTTGTTTTTCTTGAAAAGTATATTTGGGGGTAGGGTGTGTGTGTTTTTCTTTTATTCAAGATAATTCAAAACCTAATCTGCCTCTTAAAAGGTGCGCTGAGAAATGGAATTGCTCTTCAGGATTTTATATACTGATCTATGAACATAATTTTTTCAGGAAACAGAAGTTTTACTTACTGCCTCTTTTGACTGAGAGAGATTTTTATGCCCCATAAATCAGGAAGGAGAGTTTCAAAGGGCTAGTTCCTATCTTTAGGTAATTACATATTCAGTGCAATCTTCTGAAACATGTATCATCTGTGTCAGAAAGGAAACCAGACTGCTGCTGACAGCTCTTATCTCATAAGCATGAAAATTGGGAGGGAGGGGGTTTTACAGTTTATGTTGTTCTTTTATGATGGCTATAAGTTCTCATAAAACTGTGTAAGATCATCTATATGATTTCCTGCAAAACTGATGCTGCTGGCATTGATTGTCGCAGTGGATGGCAGGTATTGAAGAGTCCCCAAGTAAGAAAGTAAAAAGTGTGGAAGAAAAAGCAGAGTTTTTTCAAAAAAAAAAAAAAAGAGACACATTTATCAAAGAAGTAGTCTGGAAGAATTAGAGAATGTAATCTTTCATAAAATGATAGGTTAGTCCTGACAATTAGACTTGGAAAGCAAGTGAAGGAGAACAAGGTGCAGAAAGAAAAGGGAGGTGGTATTGCTTAATGCGCTTACTTCCTATTCTAAAGATAGCTATCTAGAAAAAAATGTCAGTGGTATTACGGAGTATTTGTAGACCAGGATGTATTCAGTTTGCTCCAGCTGCTTGACCTTGCCTAGCTGTTGACTGAAATGAAACAAGCCGTGTTGTGATCAACACTTTCTCTGGGCTACTGTGGAAAGTTATATGAACGCCCATCGGTGTCTCTATAGGTTTTGTGGGCTATTGTATTGAACCCTGTTTGCTGCAGGTTTTTCAAGCTCAGAGCAAAACTGTGCTGTGTGCCCAGCTCAGCCGTGCCTCTCAGAACAAGTCGATACTCAGATTGGGGTAATTCATATTTGTGCTGTCCGGCCTGTTCAGGAGGTAATGATCAAAACTGGGGTGCAGCTGCTGTTCCAGCAAGCAGCCCAGTGAAGGAACAGCTTCTCCATGCAGGTTGTCTAATCACTGGGCTGTCGTTTTACAGCATAACCGGTCTCACTAAACTTATGCTGGCTTTAAGTAGCTTGAATCTAGGTTTTCTGGCATTTTGACGTAGAAAACACAGATCCTTCTCTTTGTGCCACCCTCTTTCCCCCAAAAAGGGAATATCAAAGAGTGAGGTCCATCTTGCACACTGAAACTGCATGGCACAACCCACTGTAACTGCAGGTGGATTCCAATAACTCAAACATATTAACAGATTCTGTGAACTTAACATCTTAGTTTCGTGTTTGATAGCGTTTCCTTGCGTGTTATCATAGGTCTGAGCACTCTTTAAAGTTGTATCTGTCATCTTGCTTGCAGGATTTTTGAGGACGTGTATGTCCACTCTATAAGTGGGTCAGCATGCAGCCAACTTTTTTAATATAACAAGTTATGGAAGTTGGGATCAACAGTAAAGAAGACCTCAAAAAGTAGCTGGGAAAATAAAAGTAACAAAAATGAAAAACAAAATGGGGGTAGAGCTGCATAATGGTAGCTTGGTAGACAGAAGAAAATGTATTTGGTCGTGGAGAAAGCAAAATACACGTGCCCAAAAATTGAAAGTGGAAAGTATGCCATGCACAGTCAGTTAAGAAACCTGTGCTGGAAAAAGAAATTATTGTATTGAGTGATAATTCAGAGATAATTAAAATTTTGTTTCCATCAAGACAAACGTGAATTTATGTGGAAGTCATATAGGAGAGAAGCACGTAGGTCAAGTCTCTGGCTTGAGTTGGTGCCAGAGATCAGAAAAGACATTGTAGACTATGAATGAATTGACAAATATTGCCAGTGGAGCATCCAAAACAATTGTGGGGTTCCACAGGATTCTCATACACATAACAAATTTGGCTTCTCTGGTACCGGATCATTGTGAAAACTGAAGGCCTTGTGGTGTTTTTCGATACATTTTGTTGATCAATTTTAGCATATGACTTCTGGATTTCAAACACAATGACACCTAGAAGAAGTTGCTCAAAAGTGACTAGAATTTAGGTTTTGGTTCTTACGAAGTTCTGTGAAACTCTTGAATATATTTTTTGAAAGAATACTGCAAAAAGCTTTATCTGAAAATGCCCTGCTGTTGATGTGAAGTATCCACAGGCATATGAATGTCCCATCAATTGACTGCTGTTTCCTGATTTGTTCTGAGCAACTAATTACCATCTTTTTAATGGCCCCATCCTTATTCTAAAGTGAAACCTGACTGAAAATACTCAGCAGTTACTGAGCAAATACAATGATCATCTACAAATATTTTAATTGTTTATTTTCCAGCATTTCAGATACTCAAGTGAGTGCCTTTCACGTACTTTGATAATGTCCATTATAACTTAATTTCAGCACTATACAATGATCTTTTTAAAGTCTCAAGCTGATGTTTATCTAAAATTGTTTAGCTTGGGCATATGCATTATCTTGTTCACTTTATAGAAATATGTACAGATTTTTAATATCCTCTGTCTTGCATTTTGATGAAAGATTCAATCATTTAGAGAAAAAAAAGTCTTAACTATGAACAAGCAAACTTTATAGGCCTTGGATCCTAAGGCAGTCTCTGGTACATTCATCAGACTTCACAAAAACTCAACCAGTGAAGGTAAATACTCTGTCAGCGTTAGAGTGGTGGTGGTCCGTGATAAAGTTGATGGACCAGTTATCACTCTTACTTTAAATGAAGTCTCCTGAACATTGCTAGGCTCCCAGAAGAGATGGTAACCAGTAGGAGGCTGCTGCCGTCGTCAAAACACTTTTTTGATCTACAGCACATCCCTGAGTTGCCCTCCTGAAAAGCAGTGCTGTCCCTTTGGGCTGGATGAATTGTCCTGCTGCACCACCGGTGCCTAGGGCAGTAACAACAGGGTTAATCTCCAAGTTTTCCTTCCAGGTCAGTCCAAAGAACTGTCTTCAGCTGAGCTGTCTGATGAAGTAACTTTTAAAGGCTCAGTTTTCATCTGATCTTTTAATTTCTTAATTTAAAACTCACGAGGTAATTATTTCTGAACTCGCATACAATATATGCCATCAATGTGGTGGAGAAACAATCACTCACACATGGGACAGGCGCACAGATGGAGGAAAGGTTTATTATTGGTGGGGTTTTCTTTTGGGAGAGAGAGGAGGTGAAGGGGTTGAGGTATAGGAAACAGAGCCATAAGAGGTCAATTCATACCAAAAGACAGAAAATTCTTGTGTCTATGTGTGTTGTCAGTAACCAGCCAACAACATACCTGTTACCTCAGATTTTTACTCACGTAATTCTACATGGAGAAGGGGGAAGTTGTTATCTGCTGCTTGCTTTTCATTGTTATTTTAAGGGAAATTCAGGCTTGCCTGAGTGTGTTGATAGGTAAATGCTAATTTTCATATGTGTTGGCATCAGTGCACATAAGGCATCTTATCCAAATTGTACTAACTTGTAGTTGTGGTAGAATCTGGGAGGAAGGAATTATGTCAGACTCTAAAAGGTCAGGATGCCAGCTTTTAAAAAAACCAATGTATTGTCATGATCCCTGTAGTAAAGAGATACAGGGTAGTTTATGGTTTAAGTGTTTGTCTTCCAGTGGCTCCCTACACCTTTATGAAGCATCACTGAAGCTGAGCTTGTTTCATGAGATTTGGGGATGTGAGTTGCTTGCTTATGTGGAATTTCTCATTGCCTGAGATCGTTGGATGGCTCATTGAACAAGTTGAACAGCACCGTATTGAAAGAACTGTTCCTTTTTAAGTGAAGAAAACTATTAAAATACATTAACATTAATTTATTTTCTTATGAAAAAAGTGGATTCATTAATACCACTAAAAATGATGGATCGTGAGCAGAGGTGCTAAACTGCGTGCAAAACCTCTTCTCATAGTGAAACTTGCTGGTCACCAACTCTGCGCCTTTACTTTCCAAATTATTAACACATCAGTGAGAATACACTAATTTTGGCTTGCTGCCATGCAATGCACTTGCTGAGCTGTATTTCCTGCTAGTAACCTTTATTTCCATTTCACAGTGATTTCTGATCAGTGATTATTAGATGTCTTAGATGAACTCACCTTGAATCCATTTATAGTCTGTGAAGAGAAATAGGCATTTCAAGGGAGGAATTTATTAGATAATAATATAAAAATTTTTGTAATTCTTAGATTTTAAACGTCTGCGTTAGAATGAGATACATTGCACCCCACATTTCATTTATTATATTAGCTTGACATCTGGTAAGAAGCTCAGCTGTAGAAATCAGCATTTAGCCAGATGAATTGCATTATAAGATTCAGTCCTTTTCACTGCAGTTGGTTAAAATTGTTATTGATAATAGAATTTTGCATACAGTTTTAACCCATAGTGGACATAACATCGTGTCTGTACTGTGCATAATTATAGCAGATTTTCTGTGTGGCCCATATCAGAGGTTTCGCTTCTTATTACTGATATTAACCCCCAAAAAGTTCAAGTGAGCAGATTCCAAGCATAAACATAATATTAAATCTGGTGTCAGGGTTTTCATGTGCCAAATGAAAACTAAAATTAAATTTAAAAAACCACCTTAGTACACATTTGGAATAGAGCAAGCTGTAAAAAAATTTACATTATTTTGGTATTATATATAGATAATATAGCTTGGATTTGCTTATCTTGTAAGTAATCCAAATACTTCCAGAGTATTGGTCAGTGTAAAGAATGACTTTTTAATTGTCATCATGATTTTGGTAACAAACAATTAGAACAGTTGTCTTCTAAGATTGTTCTAAATCTTATAACAATTCTAAGATTCAGTTCTTAAAATCTGATAGTATAAATCAAAACCCCAAAAATAAAGTCCCTTACTTAATAGATATGTGAGTATCTGTATTTTTATGTCTGTCAATATTTTGAATTTTTGAAGTGCAACCTATCCAAAAAAGGCACAGAAAAGAAGGATTACTATGCATTCAAGAAATTCATGGCAACAACATGCTGTACATGTAATTCCAACATTATGTAATGTAAGTTGTATACTAACACTAATTCAGATTTCCTTAGGCAATTGAAATTACTAACAGTCCACAGGAAGGGAAACACAGAATTTGGCACTATTGGAAGTATTTTGCCACAGCATCATTTTTTTGTGTTAATCTTTGGCTGAGTGCTCTGTACGGTTTACAGAAGACAGCCATCAGCTCATGCTATAAATCAGATAAAATTTTAGACACAACATATGGAAAGTAACCAAGTTAAACTTGCAAATTTAGGCACTTGACTGAGTGACATCTTTTTCTCCTTTCTACTTACCTTCTTGCAGGGCGTACAGAGAAATAATCTGGCCATTCAGAGAGCTGTAAATAACAGAGAAGGTAACTTGGGCTGGGGAAGCAGTATGGTAAAGGCATGAAGGGAGCCTGAGGAGATTCACAGATTAGTGGGGAGGCTATTGTTTGCTGACACAATAGAAGGAACAGGCTCCAAAAGGTGTGTGGACGCCTGCCATCTTACAGGACTTCCACAGGAGAAACAGCAGCTCACCATGATGAGGTGGAAGCGCGAGGAAAGTGACCTCTCCATCCCTGGGTCCCCTCTCTCCCCTCGGGCGGTTGTGTTGCTCTCTGAGCTGGACCAGTCCTGGGTATTGCTGTTGTTTTCTGCAGTCGTGCTCTTACAGAGCCAGGCTCTTCTGGCGGCTCGAAACTCTGATTTTTTTCCTGTCTCATTTACACATAGCTCGTTGCATCTCAAGACAGAATTACTACATTAGGTGAAACAGTTTGGATTGTATTATATTAAATACTTTCCTCTAGTCCAGGTAACGCTCTCTTGTACTTCTCTGGAAAGCAACGGTATGCCTTTGATTTCTGTCAGGCAAAACCAGTGGCCCTGACCTGTGGTTCTGGATGAAACATTGCCTCCAACGGCCCTTGCAGTCTGCTTGCCGTGGTAGAAAGCTGCAGCCCTTATGGCCCAGGATGACAAGGCAAGCCACACCGTGGTACATGCTTTGCCTGGTCATTACCAGCAACCACAGGGTTCCCTGGTCTGATCAATCCCGCTCCTCCTAGTCTCCTTCTCCAATACCAGCTGTCCTTTCTTACCATCTTCATCACTCTTCTGTACCTCTGCCAGCTTGTGATCATTTCTCTTGAATGGAGGTGACCAATGTTGATCATGTTTTCCATGCATTCCTATGAATATAATGTTAATACCTTTCTCTGAGGAATACCTTATTTGATATGTGTTGGGCCTCCATTGGGGGTGGGGTGGGTGTTTTCCTTTTGTTTTGCTTTTTTTGTTTTCATGGTGTGTCCCTCTGACAGCTCATGGTCATTCTGAGGTGAAATATATCCAGAAATTAACCTTTCAAAGGAGGACTCAAATGCAGAGGAATTGCATTTGAGATGCACAAGCAACTCAAATTTGGGCATTTGCTATCTTTTTCATCATTTGCTTTGGCAGCCTCAATAAAATTATTTTTAAATGGATGACATAGAATAAACTTCTGTCATGTATTATGTGCCTTTTACAGATGTAATTCTTGAGTCTTTCTGAATGTACAGCTGTCCATTCCCAAACACACTATAAATTGTTATATGGACCACAAGCATTTGAATGGTACAGAGAAATTTTAACCTAGCTTAACCTAAGTAATTTACATGTTCAGACAGAGCATCCTTGGGTGTATTCTTCCAGGCTCTCTTGTTTGTATACATAGCGTTATGCTGGTTTGTATTCCTGGTAAAAGTTTGCAGGGCTAACCTATTAGTAGCTGGTTTTCCCTACATGAGCACGCAGCATCCTAAGCTGTCTAAAGGTTAAGAACAGATTTGTCAATGAAAATTTATAGCGGTTATTTTTATTTAAATCAAGTATTCTCAGTTAGTGTCCATGTAAAAGAACTATGTAAAAGAATACAATAGTCATAATGTATCTAATGATCCTTTAGTGGCAGATTATGATCATATCTTTATTAGTGGTGGTAATTGTGGTGACAGTGTTGCTGACAGGTTAAGCCATTTCCTACGACAATAGCTTTTGTGCTGTTGCATCAGGATCAGAAATGCAGTTCCTGAAGATTTGCATATTATGAAGAATAGGCTGCAAAGACATGGAAGCACAATCTTATTGTGTTTAGTGATGTGGGTGGCAGATTGCTATAGCTGATTCTGAGCAGGAAGAGCTTGCATATGGGTAGGTTTAAAGGCCTTTAAATGTTTTAGGATTGGTAGGCAAACTGATTGGCTAGGTGAGCAGTGGTGTAAATTGTTAAATACTCCAAGCAGCTCTAAGCTTTTTAAAACCCTCTCAATGTTTTAAAATGTATAGTGCAGTGTCTGAACAGCTGCATTAGCTGAGATTGCTGGACTAGACTACTTTTGCATTTGTACTATTGCTAACCTCAGACACTGCTGTGATAGTTCTGCATAGCGTTGCACTACATCATTTGGACATTAGCCAAGATTTAAAATTTCAAGGAGGCTGCAAGGCACTAAGCTAGAATGGTTCTCCTGAAAAAAAAAGCCAAACTAAAAAAACCCCATATGTACCTGTAATTATGCAGATTGGTATGGCAACATGACACCATTGTTGATCTAGCTGAAACTAAAACCAGAGAAAATGTTGCCACATTTTAGGAAGTTTTCTCACATTATGCATTTTTTTTTAAAAAAAAGCTTCTTCTTTCCCAAAGTATGTGAGAAAATACAGATTCCTCAGTAACTTATTTATTATTTTTATGTGACTTGTTCCAAAACGTCTGCAAGTTCTCTGGATTTTTCAACCTTTCCCCCTTCTCCTTCATGCACACACCAATGTTTTTATCACCTTTCATCCCAAGTCAAATGATCCTGTGAGATTTCATCCATACTCTTGATCCTTAGGATAAATTTAACAAATATTTGCTGCAAAGAATATAACCCATGTTACACAAACAGCCCAGTGCGTGCTGGAAAAAACTTTTGCTTTCTAGTAAAAATAGGATCAGTAAAATCATATGGGTTTGAATGTCATTAACTCATTCTATAAAGATTCCATCAGAATACCGTTGTAATTTTGAGACTAGCCAGGAATAGAACGAATTAATAAGAGAATAGAAGAAAAAGAGAATAGAGTAAGTAGACTTATTTCCCAGGAAATGGTCACACTATGTTTACAATTGTTTTTCCCCTCTCCCACATATGTATGCAGATGGAATAGTAATTTACATAAGTCATCTATCTTCTTAGTCTTCATATCTGCTATTTCATCTGTCCAGAGAAATAAATAAATTCATGTCATGAAGGCGTAGAAGTTTAATTGTGACATAAACCTGGTTTTGGAAAGGACCACTTGGGTCAACAAGTCATGTCTCGTCAAACGCGATAGCTATTTAATCCAAAAGATCATCTGCTTTGCACACATATACCACAAAAATACCTACAGGAAACTTAAGATCTATACCACAAAAGTTGAAGCTGAATGTGACTCAACAACTGTTTGTTACAAGCAGATGTATAGATTAAGAAAAGATAGATGGATGAGGAGAAAAACACTGTGTGGTTGGTTATTCAGTAAGTTTTTGTGTTTTATCTGAATCTGCTAGTTCAGACTCATGCAGTCAAGCAAAAGCTGTATTTCTGCAATAAATATTATTAATGTAAATCAGGGTGTGAGAGTGTGTGAGGCTACACACATCTTGGAAACATTATTTCCTGAAGCCAATTTTTACTGTTTACTCTTGTGTGTAGTAACACGTTGGGATCCTTAAATAGGGTTAGGAAACGGACTTACTTGCTATGAACTTACCAGTGCTTCTGGGAATTGGAATTGCATTAATATGCACTCACTAACAGAGTTCTGTAACTGCAGTTACACAATTCCTTGATTCATGTTAAGGTAGTTGTATGCAAGGATTCTGTTTATTTGTAAAAATTTTCTGTTGAGGGACACCACTGACCATTACTACAGGCACTCAGAAGAATCAGAGCATAATCTTGAGGTTGCATGCCAACTTTGTAGCTTTGTAGCCAGCTTAACTTTGTAGAGGCTTCTTTTTTTTTGAAAATTAGCCATTTGCTGGGATAGCTAAAATTTAGTTTCTCAGGCAAAGGAGTTAAAAACCAGTGAAAAAAACTAAAGTGTATCTCTACGTTTATATCGAGATGGAGGGGTGATACAAGCATATGTAGATCATGGATCAGATGTGCTTGTGGTGAATGTAGAGACAATCTAGCTCAGCAGAACGTTGTCTAATGAATAGGGGTGGAGGCAGGCATGCTGTGGCTGCAAGTGTTTTGCTGAGGCGTGTGCCTTGGAGTTAAAGGTGAGGTTAAGGCACATCTCACATATGTTTGGTGTTTCATAAGATTTTTTTTCCCCAGTTTTTCATTCCTGTCCAAATAGGGAGATTGTGATAGTCGACCTGAGCATTTACAATTAAATGCTAAATTCTGTATGACATACCAAATGCTTTATAAACTGAAGATAAATGATTTGGCTTCACTGTTACAGCTGTGCAAGATGTTGGTCAGCGTGTTGCAGAGAATCCAGGACATGTCTCCTGTATAGATTTTTTTCCCCCTATTTTTTTAAAGTAGCAACTCCAGCTATAATTCTAGCTGACTTCCTTATTTATTGATGAATTCACTTCTAAATTAGGGTGATATTAGCATGTTTTGCCTGGCTTTATTTAAATCTATTTAATCTCAAGGGCTCTCCTAAACAACTGATTAGGACTAATTTCCCATTGCCTTAAAATGTGAATGTATTACTTTGTTTATTAATTTGGGGAGGGGGGTGTCCTTGGAGTGCCCACCCAAGCGAAACTCCCCCTAAATTGGGATACGATGATAAAAGTGTCTCCTGTTTTGCTAACAATGTAACATACCCCATAACAGAGGCTCCCAAATTTATCAAACGAGAGGTTGTCCTTTTGCTTATTGCAAAAGCATCTGTGTCACTTAGTTTAACAGGGTTATTTGATTGTAATATGTAAGGATAGTTAAACCACACGAGGTTACTTAGTCTTTTAAACATTATTAGGCCCTTGCTGGATTTGTATTAGTTCCAATCAGCAACTTCTGCCTCTGGTACCGACAGATGGATGTGTGTGCAGTGCTGCCGTGCGAGTCTCTCTTCATAGAAAGGGATTTCTAGTCTGAAAGGACAAGTAATAAACATGTGAATTATCTTACCAGTAAGGATCTAAATGGAAACCCTGAGCTGATGGGGATGGCCAGAGAAGAAATTTCCCTTTCCTTCTGCTTCCATGCGGGACACAGATGAGGAATAACTAGCTTGGATAAGGAATAACTAGCTTGAATGAAAGAGGATTTTCCTCTTTCTTTAACACGATCATACTGCAAATCTGCTTTTCACCTGATGCTTTTCCGTGCAGGCTTCCCAGGAGCATCTGGCTCCTTCTTGGAGCTAATCCTCCCCTTTGCAAATGCTTTCTCAGGGCAAAAGGCTATCGTCCTCATTTCTGTGCGCTGCTGCCTGCGGTTTTTCTTTGGAAAACCTTTCTTTCTCTTCAGACCCTATTACCTTTATTCTACAGTCTTCCACCACATCACTTCACCTGCTTTCTCCCTTTCACTGCTTGCCTGTGCCTTGCAGAGACAGGGGGTTGTGGTTTGTGGGACAGGACCAGGTGAGGGGTAAGTTGCTTTGTCAGGCGAGTTACGTGGTGACAGCTGCCAAGTAAAGGAGTATGGCATGGGAATGGGGACAGCAAACTGGGTCAGGGAGCCGGGGAACTACTCAGCATTGCTGTGCCCCTCAGCATTGCCTGACCCTCTCCTGCATCAGTGAGTTTGTCCTTAATCCACAGACTTGAAGTTGATTCGGGCTAAAGTCCGCAGTCACTGTGGAAATGCATACCTCGCCTTCTCTGGCATGTCTCCCATCCCGCTTCTTAAAACCAAAGAGCTCCTCTTGAAATTCTTTTAATTACTTTTTTGAGGTCACAGGTTTAAACATAAAAGGATAAAGGTTAGATTTTTTAGCATGACATTCACTTCTCTGCAAAGCATGTGCTGTGTATTTTCTAGACCCTTAGTCAGTATTTTTAATAGTCAGAGTTGTAATTTTTTTTGTTCCTCGTTCATGTATCTTGTAAAAATCCAAATGTAGCATTCCAGGGAGTGTGTACTTTTGTGTTAATATTTGACATCTGCAGGGAGACAAACTTACCAAGAATTTATTACCAGAAAGAAAGAATTATTTTTCTTGAATACCTATGCAAATACCAATTTATTTTTCTCTTTTCAGACCATGGTTTGACGATGAGGTGGAGTAAAAACATGGGTATTAGTGAGTTGCATATCCTGATGTGCAGCAATGGGCTACATGAAAAAGAGAGGTCAGCGAGGAGAAGCAGCTCAGGTCACCACAGTGTTACCCACCTAATGCAGTGCCCATACTCGAGGACAGTGACAGCAGAGTTCAGAGATCCCTGTGAAAGCTGAGGCAGAAAGAGTAGCAAGCAGGAAGAATCTCTTTTCCAGTTGCTTAGCTCCCCCCCTAAGCTTTTGTTTACATCCGTCTTTCCATTTGCTCTTTTTTTGAGGAACGGAACCAAAGCCACAATAGAGGCTGTGTAAAGGGAAGATGGTTTGCAAAGGGTCTGCAGGGTTCCTGTAGAGAAACTTTCTCCACCTCTACCTAACGTTTGCAAGAAAAAGCTCTGCATCAATCCTGCTCTGGATTAGAGGGGCAAGAAGCAACCAGCTCTCTTGAGCTACATCTGTAGGAGCTTGCCATTAATTCTCACTGGGTTTTTGTTCCTCTTTAGCCCAAACAGAATGGGCAGGAGAAACAAGACTGTGACTTTGTGGTAGGGGTGGCCACCCACTGTGGCTGTTTCCCTGAACTTAGCTTCAGCTGGGTTGTCAATCCTCTTCCACTCAAGAATGCAAACATGGCCTCACAGAAGCGACTTGGGCTCCCCAACGTTCAGCCTGAGGCTCACAAACAATGCAACCTGAGGTGGGAACTCACAAAAGAAAGCAGGAAATAAAGGTGTCTCCAGTTTCCCTCCAGGAGGGCTTCTGCTGTATCGCCTGGTTTCACAATGGGCCAACACCAAGTTTGAGCACGAAGCAGGAGAAGATGAATCTTATTTTTGCACACACATACCCACTCAGTGTGTATTTATATTTATATATATGTGCATATATAAATATATGTATGTATACATATGTTGCCTGATCTGATGGGGCAGAAGCAATGTGAAATACCTCATTTTCAGGAGGACCAGGAACTTGAGGAGGGTGCCATGTTGGTTGCCTGGGAAGAGAGGGGAAGAGCAGAAGAATCTCTTTTCCCTTGCCCGGGATTTTGGTTTTATGCACATGTACTATTTGTACTAGAAGCTGGTTTGGTAAAGCAGCATTGCTGAAACCTTTTATAGGGGCAGGTATTTGGATTATGCTTACAGTTTGGGTTTATCCATGTGCAGAGGAGACATATATTCATGTGGTAGCTTTGATTTCTCTCTGGGAAAAAAAAAAAAGAATTGCTGCGTCCAAAGGATGTGAAAGCTTCTCTTGTGTTTATTATTGCTTTTAGGATTTTGTAGTTTTGAATGTGTCAGGATAAGTGTTGTTTTTGGGAAAAGCAAAGGGAGAATTGGGAATACAATTACAGCCAAAAGTTCTTTCTGGGCACAGGTTGCTTGCGCGTGTCATTCTTGAATTGTGTGATCTTTTCTCAGGAGGAAGAGACCCAAAGGGGTCATGGGGTTTTTCGAGGGGGAGAGAGGAAATGAGAAACACTTTCCCTCTTTTGGAGAAAGGTAAAAGCAGGATATACCAGGATCCTGTCAAATCCTATTTATTGGCACTGAGCCTTTTCAAAGCTGGGAATAAATATGGACCAAAAATCCCAACATTAGTACACGCAGGAAGAAGACTGCTGAGGAGAGGAGGGGAAGAAACAAGGCAGATTTAGCTGCTAGGACCAACTGACACTAGCCAGATTTGGGACCTAGGTCCCAAACTGAGGTATTTACATAGGAAATAAATCTGGCTACGCACATCTTGTGCATCATAAATTATGGCTTCTGACACTGAAGAACTATGAAAATCCAGACCCAGTTAGTGATTTCTACCCAAGCCTGTTCAGTTTTGGGCCCTCATAGGGCTGCAGCAGGGAGCAAATGTGACTGCTCTTCACGAAAAGGTGTTCATTGTGTATCCTGTGCCTGACAGCCTCCAAAACCAGCAGTCACCCTGAACTGTGCTTCCAAACCTACCTGTATCTGAGGAGGTTTTTACCCCTCCAGACAGGAAAACGCCAATAGGAAAAAAGCAGTCTGTCCTAAAAAATGCAGTTCAACAAATGCTTAAAAATGCATATTTTGGCCTGGCAGATCCTGTCAATTTTTACCTGTCATGTGTCTGCGCCCCCCCACCCCCGCAGGAAGGAGGAAGATAAAACATCTTCCAGAGTCTAGATCAAGCAGTACCATAAAAACACGTATCTGGCACTTGAACTCAGTAGCGTTTCCTGAAAACTCCATGTACCCAACCGCAGGTGGAGCAGTACCCATTTCTCTTCTGGATCCTGCCCTTTTCATCTCCCTATGGTGTGTGCTCAAAGTAGACAGTACCAGTTCTTCTTCCTCAGTCCAGCACTTCCCGCCTGAGTGACAGAGCAATTGAAAAAAACTAAATCCTTCTGTTTGTAAAATCTAGTTTCTTTTTGGCACATGCATCTCAAGACTTTTTAGATAAAAATGATATTTTGCTTGATGGAAGTTGGTGGCAATCTCTTGGATTTTAGTCGGGACCAGGATTTCACACACATACGTAGCTATCAAAATACTAATTTTTCACTAATCCGTCTTTGAAAGTCTGGGGGAATAATAATATTTGGAGATAAAGGCTGAAAATATTTTGGGACTTCAGAGGTGTCGTGCCCATCCTCCTTTTAGCGCTCTTGTGCCTCGGTGAATCGGAGATCACGTTTGAGTAGTGCAGGTGGTTTCTACGCGGTGGAAGTTTAGGAAGAGGCAGATGCTGTACTGCTGCTTTTGCGCTGAGATGCCGGTTTGCAAGGCAAGAGATTTGAAGCAAGAAGGAATACCTGAAGCAAGAAGGAATACCTGTAAAGCTTGATGTTTCATTTCAGGACCTAAAATGGAGGTAAATGAAGGAACAAACATACGGTTTCTTGCCAAGATTTGTTGCGGTGGTGGTATTAGCATGTGCGTTACCATGTTCGCATTTAACATTACTGCGAGCTATTGGGACAGCTTCATTTTCTCGTTCAGCTGATAAGAGTTTGGAATATCCAAAGGAAAAAACCGCCCATGTGCTGCTGTGGCAACTTGTGGAAAGGGGCACTTTGTTTATCGGTAAGTCAGCGCACAGTGTTTGTGCGTATGCGTGCGTTTCAGAGAGGTGTACCCATGTATGCCCACCCGAGCGTGGGCAGCGTGCCCTCCGGGCAGACTCTCGCTGCTTTCCCGCCCCGGTGGCACTGGCACGCGCCCAGCTCTTCTCCCCGAGGTCAGTCAGGATGGCAGCCATCACCTGTGTGGCAGCCTGGGGTTTCAGACCCAGGAGCGCCAAGCCTTGCTCTGGTGGCAGCCGGGCTCTTCCAGTACCGCCGAGGAATGCGGGGAAAGATCGGGAACAACCCCCTGATCCCCGCCTGCCGCGTCCCGCAGACCCTTCCCCCGCCGCAAGGCCGCAGGCGGGGGGGCCGGGGCGGCCTCCGCCGGGGCGGGGGGGCCGGCGGTCCCGGAGGCCGCGGGTCCCGCCGAGGCGATGCCAGATCCAGGTTTTCGCGGCAGCAGGGCTGCCGGGGCGCGAGGGCCGAGGCTGCCGTGCGCGGCGGCGCTGGGGCGCGGTGCGGGGCGGCGGGGGTGGCCGGGGGCGGCCCGGGGCGGGGGGGCGGCGGGAGACGCGGGCCCCGCGGAGCCGCCTGGCCGCGGCCCCGCAGGATCCAGGTAGATCGGTCCGGCTTTTACCTTTCTCCTTCGGCTTCCCTGCGTGTAGGGCTGTTCGCTGGGCTGTTTCCTGGTCTCGCAGAAAGAGGCAGTGCTGAGTTAGGAAGACAAAAATAGACCTTTACAGAGAAATAATAGGGGTTGTGTGCGCGGTGGGGAGGGAGAGAGGAGAGCGGCACCCGGCTGGTTTCCAGGAGGAGCCCTTTTCTCCCTCTCGTTGCATGTTAGGCATTTTTGCACCGATTTCTCCCCCCCACCCCCTCCCTGCCGGGGCACGGTTACCTCTGCCGCCTGGTCTCCGCATCTCTTCTGGGGAGCAAACCAAGCAACTCCGTGTCGATCAGAAAGCGGCTAGAGACCATTTTATGTGAGGAAGCCGGGGGGGAAGAAGAGAAGAGAAACCGTCGCAGGGACGCACGGATATACAGCCTCGTCTTCTGCCTTTGCCCCCCCCCC
The DNA here is from genome assembly GCF_034638445.1 of Ciconia boyciana. NCBI lineage: Eukaryota > Metazoa > Chordata > Aves > Ciconiiformes > Ciconiidae > Ciconia > Ciconia boyciana. The sequence continues at coordinate 58,227,187 of NC_132935.1, forward strand.
TCCCCCTTGTAAATACTAAATCTGTAAAGGCAACGATTTGACATCCATCCTAAGCAGCGGCTATGGGGTGTTTGGGCAACAGCAAAACGGAGGATCAGCGTATCGATGAGAAAGCGCAGCGAGAAGCCAACAAAAAAATAGAGAAGCAGTTGCAGAAAGAGAGGCTGGCTTATAAAGCGACACACCGCTTGCTCCTGCTGGGTAAGGAGAAGGGGACAGCGGTGGGGGACGGGGAGCGGAGGGGGCATCTGCCCAGCCCGCCTGGGCGGCAGGCGCAGCGGAGAGGGGAGATGATGTGTGCGCCTCGGGTACGAAAAACGCAGGCTGTTGTATTGAGCAACATGCGAGACAGACGTCCACAGATTGAGCTCAGCGCCCGAGCCACATGGATGCACGCATACAGAAATGCTGCCGGAGGTGGGAGATGCTGTCGCGTCCAAAAAAACCACCCTGAAGCCCCAGCCTGAACCGTGTATCACAATGTGTTCTCCCTTTCCTTCTTTTCTCTTTTAGGGGCTGGTGAGTCAGGAAAAAGCACTATTGTGAAACAAATGCGAATCCTACATGTCAATGGATTTAATTCAGAGTAAGGATTATTGACACTTTGTGACTTATTTTTCGTTAAATGTTGGAAACAGGTTAACACACAGGAGGCTCAGAAATTTCTCCTCCCATCCCCTGTGTTTTCGTGGCTTGACACTGCGTTTTGGGGGAGGGAGGGGAGGAAGGGGGGCGAGAATAAGGAAATTACTGCTATTGTATATTTGCATTTTCTCCTTCTGGCCCCTTTACTGTATTTTACACTGTTGCTACTGCAGCGCTTGACAGGCCCCTGTGTAGCAACAACATGGCGACTACTTTTTACATAGAAGCAAATAACTAAATATTGCATCTGTCTGTTATACAAAAATGCATGTCAAGTCATATTCAGAATGACAGTGGCTGCTCTTTTTCCGGCATTGGGGTTAGTGTAAAACTGAAACTAATTTTGCACGTTTGTTAGAAATCATTCTGTTTTCTGAGGCTACATCATTTTCTCTCTGAAGAACTCTTTGCCAGAAATTATTATTAATCCATAGCGTTAATTTTAGATATCTGTTTGCCTTCAACTACCTATTGTTAATTTGGAGCATGTTTACAGCATGCTGTAGAAATGAAAGAATGACTTCCAGTTCCATCAGGGAAGGCTTTGCAGATGTGGCTATGATTGTCTGATTTAAAAAAAATAACAAGGATGAATATGCATTGCTCTTCATACTACGCGAGAAAAGGGGTAAGGGGAAAAAATATATTTGTCTTGCTGTTCTTTTCAGTTAGTGTGCTGTAATGATTGAAGAGCAGATAAACAAGCGATCAGTGAAAAAAAAAATAATGCAACTGACTGAACTGCTTTGGAAGAAAAATCAAAGTGTTAATATTTCTGTTTTAATGCAGAGAAAAGAAACAGAAAATACTGGATATTCGGAAAAATGTTAAAGATGCGATTGTGGTAAGAACACACTTTATACTGTTTTTAAATGCTTTGCTTGGATGTACTGGAAATGATAAGGATTGTGCTCTCCAAGATTGTGCTGAGATAAATCCCATTTTGCTGATCAGATTGGATTATCTTCTATTGATCCTGTATCCTAGATTTATCCAGATTAATGTGTTTGTTTTTGTTTTATCCAATTCTAGACTATAGTTTCAGCTATGAGCACTTTAATACCCCCAGTTCCATTGGCCAACCCAGAAAACCAATTTCGAATGGACTACATCAAGAGTATAGCTCCTCTTTCTGACTTTGACTATACACAGGTAAGAACAGAAACCACTGATTTATCCTGCTTCAAGGGGGAAGGCATTGCTTCACTTTGACTTACTGAAATGTTGGGGTTTTTTTACTTTTTGGAAGATGGTCATGGGAAGAGCTTATGCCAGCATTACCACTGGGTTAACTTTCTTACAAGACTGGGGTGGTGGCACCTGTTTTAGTGGTGCAAGGTTTTGTTGTTACTGATTAATTTGCTGCTGTTTGTAAATGATGTTTCTGCATTTAGTTCTTCTCTTCAAAATTTCTGATATAATTATTGACACTTCAAATAAGACTTTGTTGAAAGCTGGTTTCCTACATGGAATTACATGCAGGATATCAGTGTGAGGAGTCTACCTACGGAAAAGGATATAGAAGGAAATAAAAGGATAGAGTGGCCCCAGTGGTGTTTTCCATACTTCTGGCACTTTAGAGTGGAAACTTGCGTAAACGGTGGTCGAGTAAGGTGGTTTGCTTCCTTATGTATTTATTGTAGTTGGCATGAGCAGTGGTTTACTTGCATGTAAGTGTTGCCATCTTTTGATATGGAAGCATTAGAAAATTAAGGATTTCTGTATATAGGCTACTCTTTTGTAGGCAAATGACAGATACCTTTCGGATTAACTTGCATAGGCATCTTATGTTTGATTATTTTTGTCTTTTTATGTTATTATTTATAGGAACATGCATAGAATGTTTTATATTTTATGCATGACATGAAAGCAAGTGCATAGACATTCTGAATATGATAAGGAATTTATTTTTGCGGTAGCACAATTTTTAATTTGCCTTAAAATGATATAGAGAGCAATTTGTTATGGATACAGTAAGGACTAAAAAAATCTTCATTCATTGGCTAAATGATTGCGAGTTGTTCATGCTATAAATATTACCAAAGAAACCATTTACAATAGAGTGTCTTTAGGTTATTATAGCTTCAGGGTGGAAGGGGGAGAAGGGGAAGAGTCGTTTCTTTATTATATGACTCATATTCTCTGGTGTGTGGTTTTGCCTCTGGTAAACCTACCACTTTCAAGGTTCAAGATAAAGAAAAAATAACAGACATCTTGTACAGTTAGAATTCAACACAGAATGCAGATGTTAAGAAAACGACTGCAAGGTACACCCACATATTGCATAATTGCTCAATTGGTAGATGTAAGTTAGTGAAAATGAGAAACTCTTTTTAGAAATGGAATGCAAGTTTGACATGAAATATTTGTCTTATGCAGGTATGACAGTTCTGAGGCATCTGTTGCTCATTTTATCTTTCTTTTTTGCTTGAATTTTGACTCTTATTTGTTTGGGTAAAATAGGTGGTGGCATATATCCTTTGCAATTCTCTATGGTACATCTGGTTTTCTGAGCTTCTGGAGTAAAAGAAAACTAAAGTGGACTTTTCATAGGGCTGGAGACATTTATTTATTTATTTATTTACTTATTTATTGTTTACAAATTTTATCCTTTTTCGCAGCAGCTGACTATATGTGGTCAAATTTGACTCACTTTGATATTTTATAGAAGGGAAAAACTTACTCTTCTTGGAGTGGAAAAAAAATAGGGCCTAGTGGACTGTGAAACAAGTAATAATTCATTTGAAATCTTGATCCAAAGTCCATTTTCATTTAAAATAAAAAAAAACCCTCTGTTTTTTAATTAAGTAGGATTTCTGCTAATGCCATCACATTATTTGAAATAGTGTCAAATAATAGTCCTAATTTAAAAAAAAAAGTTCTTACAAGCTTAAAAAAAGAAGAAAAATCTAGTGCTGGTTTAGAAGTAACTATACTTTATGTGTCACTTTCATCTATTCTCTCCTGTTTTCCTCTCTGCTCAATTTATAAGTTTAATATTTGTAAAATGTATCATCTGGCTAGATACTTTTATTTTATTTTATTTTTTTCATTTTTGCTGGTTTAGTATGTTGTTTCTCTCCAGGATGATGTGTGAACAAGAGAGATTGAAAAAAAAATGTGCTATTGTGCTTCAGGGCTTGATTCTACTCCATTTTAAGTCAATGATAACTTAAAGTAAAATTATGTTTCCAGCTGAAGTAACTTTTGACCCATTTAGTATTTTTGGATAAGGACAAATATAAAAATAAATACTTGGATAGTAATCAGTTATGCATCCTTTACTAAGCATTACTAATTCTCTAATTAATAGCTGATGCATGGAATAAGGCTTCTGAGCCAGAGAAACTAATACAGTATTTTAGTAGTAGACATTCAGGACTTGCAGTTCTATCATCCATACTTAAAAAGAGTTGTAAAGGAAAAAATGCTGACTTAGGCAGCGCTTAGGTGTTGCCTCTGGGGTAAATTTTGGCACATTCTAAAACGTGACAAAGGTTACCCTTCTTTGAATGAGGGAAGAGGCAATTTTAGGGTTTTTTACAATATGAATGGTAATGAGCTGTTACAGACAGAGCCCTTAGTGCTGCAATATGAATTACAGATGTATTATTTTTTGGATTATGTTAGCCATGTAACCCTTGTCATAAAAACTGATGCATTTTAGTTGAAGATGCATTTCAAATACATTGAATGCGAAATGTGGGAAAATGACTGCACTGTATCATGAGTCTTTAAAGAGAGATCCCTGATAAAATGCAAAAACTTCACTGATGGCACAATATAACCAACACTCATGAGGCACTAATTTAAATATATTTGTGACATATTGAGTATGCTTGGATATGCATTCTTAAATTGCATAAAAATTAACTAATATGCATTTAATTGTGAAAATTGTCCTTTAAAATAAGTGGATTTGCAAATACTGATTTCCTGTGGGTGAAATCATACTCTTAATTGCAATTTATGACTGAAATTCCAAGAACTTGGAGTAAGGATGGGATTCACATTTAGACTCAGATATGTATTTTGGGTTTTTGTTTGGCTGTTTTTTTAAATACATAGCTCGCTACAAAATATAAGCAGAACATCTTACGTAGTAGTGATACAAAATTTAAAACAAATGGTTTTCTCTTCACAGCCTTCTAACATTCCTCTACGAGTCTGTGGAGTGCCCCTCCAATAGTTTTACTTACTTTTAAAAAATGATTCTTTAATTTGGTTTAGTTAGGCTACCTTGATGATTTATCCAGTTGATATAAAACAAAATCAAAGGTTTCTTGATTTCTTTTATAATTTTTATGTTGCCTTTCATTACTTTTATTAAAAGACTGTACAATTTTTATAAAAAATTTCCTGGGTGACTGATGCAGTCTAATTCTATAAGTCATAAGATTTAAGGCTAGAGTTTTTACAAAGTTAATAAACGTGAATAAGGCAAGTAGTTTCTTCCTTGAAGTCATGAAAGGAATCAAGATAAATTTTCAACTGATGACTAGTTTAGGTGTTAACTTGGCTCCATATTCCAGGGTGGAATCAGCAGAAGGGCTTTAAAACTGAAATGGAAGCACGCATGCTATATCAGAAAGGGTTTTTTATTATTTTTGGCAAAGTGTTGATTGATATTTGCTAAAGTTAACAGGAATTGACCTGTGCCATTTTTAATCCTTTATTGATGGGGATTTATTTTGTCCTTTGTGAATCGGAGTGAACTTATTAAGGGCATATTATGCTGGTAGCTGTGGAAAAACATGGTGTATTATGTAAGCGTGTGTTTACTCAAGTTCAGTTGTCTTTAATAAAGTATTTGAATTTTGTGGGCACTACAAAGCTGCTCGGTGCATGATTCCTTTACCCTTTGTCTTCCCCAAAAATGTAGTCAAATTAAGTTGCTTTTCGTAATATATGTCTTAGATCAAGCTCATCTGATCAGTTACGTTAGGTATATAGCAGGTAGTCAATTAGCTACCACCAAACTGTATAGTCAAGTGTTTGGCTATGTAAACCAGTTACCAGTGAACATGAATCATTTGCTTAATAGAGAACATGTTAAACACTTTACTGAGGTTTTGGGGAGCAGGGAGAGTTTTCAAAAGGTTCATTTTCCTTTGCTAAGAATGTTTTAGAGAGGCAAAGTATTTTGTTAAACCTTCATAAAACAGTGAATTGTGCAAATGTAGTCCCTTGTGCTGATTTTAGAATGTGAGTTTTAAAAATAATTTTTAAGCTATTTTATCAATCAGGCAAGCTCTTTAATTTAGCTCTTAAAAGTGAAATGTTAATGTGGGCATTGACAGGGAAACCAATTTAGATTAATCTGGTCTGTGGTTTGCTCTACATTTTCAGATATTGCAGTTTGAGTTCCGTGTGATGACTTTAATTTTCCTCCACATTTTCTTCTAAAAAATCAGGACTTTGTATTCGTAATGTAAAGATACAAGAAAGAAAGAAAATATTTTTGGTAAGAATTTGAAGTTACGTAGACTTTCATTAGGTATTTCAAATTTTTATTAGACCTGGTATTCCAATTCGAACTCGTGTTGACACCTGGTGATGGCTGGTTTTCATGGTGTGTGTGTCAATGTTTGAAGTAACTGGAAATCTTGCTCAAGTGAAGTGTATTGCTGGGCTGTAGAAAATCTTTATCCTAAATAAATACTGAAATAAAATATTAAAAACATGATAAATACGGTTCATACATGGTTAAACTTGCTTGGGTTGTGCAGTTCACGCTGTGACTTTAATATCCTATTTGACCACAACGTGTTTAAGGTTGCCTGTAATATGTACTTGATGTAGCCCGAAGGAGTTACAAAATAGCATCATCTTACATTTTTCAGTTTTCAAATAACTTGCAGTATTTCCATGTTTCTCAGGAGTGTGAAAATATACTATGCTTTACATAAAAATATCATAAAAGAAAAGAGAGACTATGGTGAATATTGCCACTCCAATGGCTTCACTTGATTTTTCTTTCTATCTAGATTTTTACTTTCAGGCTTCATTTACTATTTTAGGTAGAATGAACAGCCACAAGCTTTTATAATTACCTGTGATTGTGATATTTAACGTTACTACTGTGTCAAGTCAAAATTAACTTTTAAAAATCAATTAGACTTAAAAATTAAGTCATTTGCCTTTTTGTGGTCTAAGATGCACACTGGTAGTTCTTCATTTGTTCGTATTTCACAAATGCAGAAAGGATCTGGAAGGCCAGATAATGATTAAATTGTATAGGTCCAACAACATTATTACTACCCTGAATTAATAACATTTGAAAAACTAATGAAGAAGACTGTCAGAGAAGGACAGCTGAAAATGCTGCGAATGCTAATGTAGTTGTTGGCAACTCTTTATTCTTCACACAAAGGTTAAAATTGTCAAGAGGAATGGTATTGAAAAGTAGTGGATACTGGGGAGAAGTAGCAATTAGGTAACAGATGAAATTTCTTTGTTGTGATAGCACTTGTTTTTATGCTGTACACTAACTATTAATTAACAGCAGATACTGAAGTTGAGCTCTTTTCATGTTAAGAGCATATTCTGCTGATGCCCAGTGATACCTTTCCTTCCATATGAAATACCTGTTTGCATACAGATGTAGTGTAAGTGTGTCTGGTTTTCACTAAATCAGCAAGCTGAGTCCCTGATGTTCTGAGTAGTCAATATTAAAGTACAAAATTATAAACATTTTTTATGTGAGATCAAGAATATACTTCAATGTTATGTGTTATTTTGTTCTTATTCTTATTCCCTGTAAGCATTAAGTTTGCTGTTGGTGGATCAGTCAATCCAGTAGTGCTTTCAGAAATAATCAGTCATTACGTTAACTGTGTAGTTTCAAAAATACAAAACTAGAACTGGGATCATACTACAAACAAGTATAGGGCAATTTTGGGGAAAAAAGGAAAAAAAAAAAAAAAGAAAAAAAGAAAGAAAAAACAAACCAACAAACCCTAAACCCCCCAAACTTCTCAAATTGATAATATGTACCGGAACTGTAAAAGTATAAAATTCTACCATGATTTTCTTGAATTCCTTTATTTTAATTCTTTAATAAATACTCTGATTTTACTGAAAACACAACTGGGTCTTGAAGTGGTTTGTGTAAAGTGAGGCTCAGGATTTCTTGCTTAAAATACACGGTTTGTGTTTGGGGCGTGCTTGCTTTAGGATGAAGCAATTCCTTATGTTCAAGCATAAAAATAAAGTAAGGTTTTTGCTTTAGTAAAACACCACTCTGTTTAATAAAAGTGTAACACCATATTTCTTCCTCCCCTTGTTCCAAACTCACTGAACCACAACTGTTAACAGTTTATACTGATGATAAGAAAATAATTAAATTTGGCGCCCAACAATTGACAGTAGAAATACTGAGATTGGGAGCCATAGGAAGTTCCGTGCATAATAACAAATGATCCACAATTAACAAATATAAGATGTAGTCAGAAAAAAATGAAAGAAAACAGGTATTAAATTCTGTGTTTGTTTCTAGGTCTTCCTATCTCAATATTTTTAAGAACAGATTCAACTTTGAAATATACAGAAAAAGTTCACCTTTCCCACATGTACTTGCCTTTTTTAGAATATATTTTTGCATAGCTTACAATATAAAATAATGATTTTCAGTCTGAAAGGACAGTTATTTGAGAAAGTCTCATGAACAATGCTGCTTATGAATCAAGTGCAGTGTTACATTCAATATTACATCATCATAGTAACACCAAATTAAATGTTTGCCATCTTACATTGTGAATCTGATTTCCCAGATAGTGGGGTGGTATTCACACTTTGTCCAGCCTCCCTTATTTATTATCATCACACAACACAGAGACTTTCACTGTGAAACTGGAAAGATATTATCATTTATTGTTACTGCTAACTAAAACTTAAATTACTTCCGTAGTTTCCAAAATTGTTGACATTTACTGATATTACATCAGGTTTTGTTCCTATGAATACAAATTAGTTGGAGGTTTTTTGAAAGTCAAGTCAGTATCCAGTCAAATACTGTAAATTAATAATAATAAATGCCACATTCTGTCATTTTTGCTACAATTTTAGCTGAAAACTTCATATAATTCTATCGCACTTTACAAGGATAAAAATATTTTTACATCTAAATTTGGATATTTGGTTTGATGGCAATGGGAAGACTAATAACTTGAATTATCATTTTAAGTAGGAGTGACTGATTTTCCTCACAGAACCAAAAATGTATTACAGGATCATTTATGAGCTTTAGAATATTTTTGTTCATCAGGTATTTTTCAGTGTATACCCTATTTTTAAATTAAAGAAAGGCGGAAGCGATAGGTTAAAGCCTGTACTGTCATTGTCTTTGTACTGGCCACAGGTCTGTGAAGCACACTGATTTATTTTAAACTGTGGCTGGTTTAGGGGGCTGCTGTTTTGTATTCCTTCGCAAACATGTGGGTGCTGCAAAGGTGTCTTCCAAAAGCAGTTCTGCAATGTGCAGGTGGCGGCAGTCCTTCTCCATCCTGGGCGGTAAGATTCAGAAAAACAGCTGAAGGAATAGCATTGGTCACTAGGTTGGTGCCTGACGGAGATGTAGCAGCCTGGCCAGAATAACAAACTGATCCTGATTCTCAGTCTTCCTTCAAAGAAGAAACAGGAAAGAAATTCTTGCAATTTTTAGCACTTAGGTTGAATTGCATTGAAATCTCTAGAAGATTTAATTACGAATTAGTATGTAGTTTATTAAGGCTTAACATGCACTTAAAAACATTTGCAAGAACTTCGCTTGTTTGTTCCCTCATGTGTAAATCCAACTGAATTATAATGAAAGTAAATGTAAATACATGCAAAGGGTAACCACACTCTTAATGAAGACACACTGTCCAATTAGTCCGAGGATGATGACATTTCAGACTTCTACAAGTGGCAGTTTTCAGAGGAAGGGTAGTGAAATATTTACTGAATTGTCATTTATAAACTACATTAAAACAGATTTTCCATCACAGCCAGAGAAAAGGTAAACATAGCAAGTATGTTTCATAATTGTCCTCATTATCAATTAATTTTTTTAATCTCTTAAGCCAAAGATAGCAGGTTGATGTACTGCTTTTGCCATTTTTGAGTGCTCTATAAAAGTAATGTGTTTACTAGTCAGGGAGAATCTTTTTTTTACTTCAGTGGCCATGATGAAAATGTACAGATCAGGGATAAGTCATTGTATGCATGCATATTGTCACTGAAGCCAGTGGAGACCTATGGAACAGAGGATATTACCTACTCAATAACAGTGTCATTATTTAGCGTTTCAAAGAATTGGGTGTTCATCTGCACAACAGCAAAGAGCTGCGTCCCCTGAAGAACAGCACATGAGGAGATTTTAACTTCAGTTTCTGAAACAGTGTTGAGCATTGCCAGCTCTTTTTCATCACCTCCATAGCTTCATCCATTGCTTGTACTTATTGTCAACAGTGGATTATCTTTTTTAATGTCAGTATAGTCTGCATTAACAGACGGGATATTTTGTTTGCAGAAGGTAGCAACCTGAGCTGAAGAATAGAGAGCAAGCTGAACAGTGTGAACAGAAGACTGTATGTACACCTTGCATACAATGAAGTAAATAAGTTGAAAACCAAAAAGTATTCTGAAGAATTTTTTTTTCCCTGAGTATCTAAGCAGCTCTTCACAATAAATGTAAATAGGACTCTAAAGCAGATGAAAGGCAAGAACAATGCACATTTGCAGTTAACTGCTAAAAGTTTCCGTAAAATGTTTATGGTTCTGTTCTGCCAGCTATTTCATATAATTTGCTTTTCTGTAGTTAAAGAGATTCAATTCAAGTGCTGTAGTCAAGTTCTAGGACCTTCTCTTTAAAAGGAGTCAGGAGGAGAATGTAATTTGTACAACACTTTTAAGTTTATATTGTCTTTTACTTTGGAAACTGTTGCAATAATTTCTTGGAACAGAGCTACTCTGGTTGTAAGCACGCCAGCTATCACTTGAAGCATGCAGATTATGGTTTCTTGCTTTAAATCAGTAGATTAATTTTGGTTGGTTTAAAGTGCACTCTTGTAATTAATCTACTAGTATTTGTTTTAAAAACCTATGCTGGATGTTTTGAAAGGATATTTAGCCTTAGGCAAAAGAAGAATATTGGAATTTTTGTCTGTTATGTCGACGTTAGAGATGAACTTTGCCTTTTAAATCTTTTAAAAGTAAACATTTTCTGACACTTCTGCCAATTCATTCCATTTGAGTTTTCTTATTGCTGTCAGTAGGACTTAAACATATTTTAATGCAAATAATTATCCCACTGTTTTGAACTGCAAAATTGTTTAGCAAGATAAAATAGACTAAAGATATGCAAGCCCTCTTAGCTCTGCTAATTTGGTGAACGCTTTTTGATCACGTCCACCCTCACTTCCATCGGATGTTAAGTGACAGAGCTGTGCAGATCATTCTTTTCTTAACATACACCCACATACTTTCTTTCATAGGAGCTAAATAATATCAAATTTAAGAACAGTCAGGTAGGAAAACAAGAAGTGGCAAAGAATGGTTAAGTAAAATAGGGGAAAGTGTATCCTCACTTCCCTCTGTACAGACAACTAACTACTCCTTGCCTGCAGACTTGCAGCTGACCACGAATAGCAGCAGGGCCTGGTTGTCAGTCAGCTCCAGAGTGCCTTTGGTGCAGGCTGTGTACCTCGAGGAGTTCCCAACCCCAGGCAAAAAGAAAAGGTGGAGGAGAAATGTAAATTAAAAGAACTATGCAACGAATATACGGTCACTTCTGTTTTGTCATTGGATGGAGGAAGAGGTCAGGTATTTCCACTTTGCTGCTGAAACCATGTCATTAATTACCAGATTCCCAGCAGGTATCACAGAAGAGTGAGGCTTCATGGCAGGATCTGTAGCCTTAAACATTTGAGTGAGAATATTCTTTCTGGCAGGCAGGTGGCCTTTAACTTGAACTTTAGCTTCTCCTTTCTTCTTAGGATGTCAGTGTTGCCTGTTCCTTTTGGGAAGAGCAGACTTGCATATTTAGGATAATGTACTTTTGATTGAACAGCAGCGCTTTTCTTTTTTCAACCCTAGAATTATCATTTCTAATCGTTGTTGTTACCTGCTGGATTTCTCTCTAGATTTTAACAGCAGCAAACTAAACATGCTAACTAACTAACAACAGTGTGGGCATATTATGGACCAAGAGAATAATTAGTCAGGGAATACGTAAGTCAGAAATTGTAATTAAAAAAGAAGTCTATGGATCAAAGATCACATCAGTAGAGGAAGATGGTCCTTGATGTTTCTGAAAGCCAGCCATTCGAACCACAGAGGATTTTCACTGTATTTTGAAGAAATAAGGGATTAGATTTGGTCCTTGGCCTTCAGTTCTGCAGAGGAGGTTTTGATTCTTCTCACCGATGAATGAAAGCCTGTCAAGTAGTATAATGTTCCATAAATACAGAAGTCATCCTAAAAACCTGTGTATCCTCGGGTCTAATCTTGCAACTGCTTAAACATATACATATATGTGGACCTAAATGCATTGTTAATGTGCTGCTAGCACAGCATTCATGCAGCTGAGCTTCCGGTTATGCAGTGATATTAATATCAAAATCACAAATACTTGCAGTTGAAAAACAAAACAAGCGAATCATTTCTCCCTGTTAAATTTATATTTGGGAGGTCAGTGAGCACTTTTATGGATTTTCTTGGGGGTGGGAAAAGTTGTGTAGGTTAGAGATTGGCACAAAACTTGAAATAAGCAAAATCTTTTTCAGATAAGTGACAGTTATCTGGATGCTATTAAGCTGTGAACAGTAGGTCTTTTCAATAATCACTGTGATTCATTTTCATATTGTGTTTTTTTTAATAATAATATCTTTAAAAGGCTTACTGAACAGTAGGCTGCACCAGCATAACTTTCTGTGCAGAAGGAAAGGTTTCACGCACAGAATCTTAGATAATTTACCTTAAATTGATTTGCACAGCTCGATAAAACCATAGGAAAACTGTACCAGCTCAGATCATGTGTTCATTTAGCACCGAATCTCATCTCTGACTGGGACCAAAGTGAAACTGGAAAAAGAGTTTAAGAATGGGGCAAGCATATAGTAATATTTCCCACATTTATTCTCCTAGTTGCCACAGATTTATGGCTGAGGTATTTTTTGATGGGGAATGGTATTTCTGTATTTAATAACTTTGGTGGACTTTTCTTCCAGGAATTAATCTTTTTTTTTTTTCCCCCAACCTGTGTGAACTTTCAGTTATGGCAGTGAGTTCTGCAGTTTAAGTATGTGTTGTATGAGGAAGTACCACTTGATTGATTCTCCCCCCCCCCCCCCCCCAAGCCTGCTACCCACTGGTCTTTCCTGGTTGGTCTATTAGAAATATTTCATCTTTTCCACATTGCCCTTCTCATTGCATATCATATCCCTCCAAATATTTATCTTTCCACTTAAAGAGCTATTTAACTGGTTCTCTCACAGGGCTTGTTCCATATCTTTGCTCATTCTTGTTGTCCTTCCATATATCTTCTAGTTTTACTAGACCCTGTTTGCAATGAGAGGCCAGAACTGCACACAGTATTCAAGATGTAGGTACATTGTGGATTTATACAGTAGCATTACGTTTTCTTTTTCATTCTCTAGTCTTTTTCTAATAATTCCTAACATTGTTTGGGTTTTTTCGGACACTGAGTTGATATCTTTATAGAATTATAGTAGATTATTTTATAATTCCAAGAGAACTTGAACACAGTTGCAGGTAAGAGCAATATGCATGAAGGTCTCTGTACCAACATTAGCAGAGCCCAAAGGGTACTATTAATGACCATTATCCTTATTCTTCTCTAGTATTTTCAGATCTGTCATACTTTTTTACTAGTTTGTTCAAAAATTCATTGCATTCAATTTTTTATTCTTTCATGTGTAATGACATGTCTTCTCATTTGCTATGCTGCCATGTATCCCTTATGAAAAAGCATTTTTAAAATTATCTACCATGACTAATATTTTCTTCTGTGCAGAAGGAGAACACACTTTATTTTTGTTCTTAAAATGGAAAAGAAATTGGTCTTCAGCCTGATTTTGGAGAGGCAATGTTTACAGTACCACGAAGGACATTTGTGCTTTCAAATCTGCTCATCATTCCTTAATCATTCGTTATGGTTTGCCTGATTTAGCAGAAAAGAAGAGCATTGTTTGGAACCCTTCTCATTAGAGAAGTAAAATGTTTAAAAATACCAAAATGCCACTTTTTTTTTTCCTCACAGTTCCTAATCTTGTGTGTCACTGAGAGAAAATGTTTTGAACTTTTTGATCTCCCTTGGGGAAATGCTGCAAGTAGCAGAATTTTGTTATTTTTATGTCAATTTAGGTCTTACATGATTCAGCACTTGTGGTTTGTGGGAAAAAGAGTGTAGATTATGATTAAAGGAGCAGAAATAGTAAGGAGTGGCTACTAGGGAAGGCATCTTTTTACTGTTAAAATATTTTTTGGATTGGCTTTTCTTCATTTTTAAACCTCTATCTCTGTTCCTCATATTTTCTCTCTCAGTTGTGACTGGTACACTTCAAACGTAATAGCTCCATTCTGTTTCACTTCTCAGCTTTTTCAACAGTTCAAAGAAATAAGAACAAGTTGCTGTAGGATCTTGATAATACTAAATCTGTACATTTAAGTCTGTCAAACATGGTTGTCTTCAACGGGCCAACCAGTCATCCCCTTCTGGCAGCCTCTCAGGAATAAACAGAAAGTCTCTAGGAAAGGGGATGGAAGAGGATACAGGATGCAGAAAAACTGCTTGTAGTGCAGGAGAAATTATTTGTTGTAGTAATGGACTACAAACAATGAGTTAACTCATTCTGGGATGCATTAACAAGGCTGTTGTGCAAAAAGACACGAAGTAATTATGCCATTTGGTTTGGCACTGGTGAGTCCTCAGCTGGGGTATTGTGTCTAGTTTTGGGAACTGAACTTAAAAAAAAAACTACACAAATGGAGTTCAGAGGAGAGCATCAAGAGTAAGAGGAGACTAAGAAAACTGGGTATGTTTACTCTTGAAAAGAGAACACTCCAAGTTGAAGGGGAAAGGGAGCTGAATACAATTTTTTGTATTTAAAAAGCTGCAATTACAGAATTAAATTCTTGTGCCTGTCTTTTCCGAGGGAGGAAATGAGGAGAGGAGAATATTCCTCTCTTCTGTGTTGTATGGTAGTCCACATGTTCGGGGTATTCTACAACAGTGAGTTTAAGGATCACCATCTCGCAAATACACTGAGATAAGACTGCCCAGTTTCATGCTTTTAACGCTGTATTTTCAGTGACATGAATCACCTTATGCTCAAGTTAAAAACTTCTGAAAATCTGGAAAACTTTGGAAGATACAAGCTCCTGTCAGTTAGTCTTTCACATTTTCCACTCCTCCCTCTGTTCACGAAGGTCCTGTGGGCATGTTGGTTGAAAGCCCCTGCAACTTCTTTTCCAAAACTAAAGCTTCTGTAATCATGTCTTGAATTAGTCTAGAGACTTCATTAGTTATCTGCCTGACTTGTCGTGGCCTTGTAGTGTAAACGGACGTGTTAATTTCTCTTAAATAGTGCATGTTCTTCAAGGGTGCTATTCAGACAGTGTAGCAGACTATAATAAAGAGTATGCAAAACTGTCTTGTGTTTCCACATATTGATTGTTTTAAATCTAAATCCTGGCAAGATGTGGATGATTCTGTTCTGGTGGAGAATTATCCACATCTCCTAATCAGACAGGGCCTAACATTTTCTTTCCTAAAAGCAGAAAAAAGTGGCTGGGGGAGGTAATGCTGTCAGGAGTCTAAAGGCTCAAGGGAGCTAAAGAGCATGCCTTCAGGTACTTTCAATTAAAAGCAGCAAGCAGGAGGTTTTGTTTTCATACATGTGTGCACTGACGTACATATATGCGTTTAAGTATACGACTTTTACTATTTCTGTACACGGTTCTAATCTATTCAAGAACAAGGACATTTGGTGGCTAACAGTGGGGTGGAAAATCCAGTTCATGGGCTGTTAGCTGTAGGCCCTCAAGCACATGGAAGTGAAAAGAGGATTTGGAGAATAAAACAAGTTTATCTCAAGTTTGTGGCATTAGAGGGGAAGTTCTCCGGGTGAGGGGTGGCAGGTGAGTAGCTTTGAAGTGTTGGTGACAGCTCCCAGCTATTGAGCAAGAAAGTACATGTGTGAGTCCTGTGGCCAGTGCCATCACTTGGCAGTCTGCAGGCTTTTTGGAGATCTATATTGAGCATTTGTCTTCGTAAGAGGGGCTTGAGAGGAGAGTTAAGGCAAAGCTGGTGACTTTGCTAGTGAGAGGTTTAAAGAACTACGGACACAGATCATAGGAAATCATGTTTCATTAATTCTCTTGCTCATGATAGCAAATTCTGTAGAAAGGAAAAACAACTCCCATTTCATTTTCCTATTAAGGGTAGTCCCTGCTTTCCTGATGGAGTGGATTTAAGGGGTAGTAATGCTGAAATGCATCTTGAAATGGTGCTAACTTAAAGGATGATCACATTGAAAGGCATATCTTTCTCTTTTTTTGGTTCTGTAATCATTAGGAGTGGTGCGCTTATTATATTGTAAGTAGAGACAAATGTCATGCTAATACCATTCCTGATCCATGCTTACATGATAGATGTGAACATACCTAAATTTTAGGGATTTGAATCCTGGGGGAAATACAGAGATAAAAAGTATGCAGTAAATCAAAGTTTTATTTTCATTTTCATTTCCTTTTCCCCTTTCCAAAATACAAACAACAACAAAAACTCCTTGCAAATAGTATAATCAGGTGGTTATTTTTTTGTAAGAATATATTGCTTTGCATGCTTCCAGACACCAAGAGGGAAATTTAAAACAAAATGTGAAAGGCTGCTTTATGGAATTTGAGGATGTAATCAGGAGAAAATCCTGACTCTGACAGTCAGCTTGACTGCTGGGGGAATTCCAGGCATTTGCTTCTAGCTAGAGAGCTCATTTGCTCTGAGCACTCTTTGTTTGCTGTACTTATGGACTGCCTGAGTTGGGTCAGTGCATACTATTTCTGGGCAGGTTTTTCCAGTGTTGTTAAGAATGGGTTCTTGTTGAGACCTGATGAGTGGGTTTCAAAACTGAAGGGCATTCTAATTCATTTACTTTTTTGAGATGCTTGTGCGCATATGATACCTTTTTCTTCTCCCTACATCAATTATTTTTCTCTCCAGGTGTTATATTTTAAGCAAGTTATCAGTCTTTGAATCACGTTGCTGCTCTGAGAATGCATGCTAAGGAGTGCTTACTGTGTAGTTTCATGTGCATTTGTTCCAGTGGTGCTGCCACACTAAGCCATCGTCCTCGTCTTCCTACAACCCTCCCCCATCACTATCCACTCCGCTTTCCCATTTTTATGCCTGCACTGTGCCCTCAGCTGTGTCCTGGTAAAGCTGTTTGTTTGGCCTGACCAAACGAGGTGGAGGGAGAAGTTATTTTTAGAGCGGATCATTTCTGTGGCTTTAGCAGAGGGCGGGTGACACAAAATGGGGAAGAAGAAAGCAGAGATGGGAACAAGGGGTAGGACATAATAGGAAGATGATGGCTATCTAAACAAGCAGGCTTACTTCCTCCACCTCTGTATCTACGATCACAGATTACAGTCAGACCAAAAGCCACTGGAAATCTGTGTGGTAGAAGAAACCCAATGCAGTGTGTTGGGTTTGCTCCTTCTGATGTGGAGTCTGACATTTCTTGCAGAGGTTAGGTGGTATAAGAACGAGCCTGTCTTACCCTTGCCCTTTTGGGTAAGCAAACACATCTACATTCACTGCAGTTATTCCTAAACTTAACTGTGGATTGGAGCTTTAAGGGTTAGTCTGATGTGTTTCAAAAGCAAAATCTACTCACGAACTCCAGTATACAAAAGACTTCATAGAGGTTTGAGTCTCACGTAACAAGAACTCTTCTCTGTTGGCTTTGTTGCATAACTGCAAGCTACTTCTGCTGTATTACTATACTATCTTTACTGACAACATGTTAGATGGGTATGCAAAAATCCCATGAGTGGCCATTTGGTCACAAAAGACATGGCAGGGGAGGGTACCTCTAGGTATATATGTTTGAATTCTGTTTACATGTTCCCAGGGTATTGGATGAGTCAGTGTAATAGTGTTCCTGTGGATGTAAAGTAAGAATGGAGTGCATGCTATGTCAGCAACAATATGTAGAATTGAAGCTATTTTATAAAGTTTGCATGGTCTTCGGGGGAGATGGGATGAGTTCACAAAACAGAAGTCAACTGAGTGCTCCTGAGTATGTAGAAACCCTATTTGGCTCAAGTTCTTGAGAAGAAGTCTTGGAAGACTGTTTGGGGAGAAATGTTGTTATATATGCTTGTCCTGTCCTTGCCCCTCTCTTGCTGGGCATCCACTGTTGGAAAAAGGATAGTGGGCTAGACAGACCTCTGGTGTCACCCTGCAGAAGCCTTCTTAAGTTAAGGTTTAAGAAGTCATTTCCAGAAGGGATTACTTTCTGACATATCCCAATCAGCACTATGCTGATTTGTTTTTAAATAGATTAACTACAAAGAAAAAATGAATCATAGCTGTTTTTCAGGTGAAAGTTTTGGCTTATGTGCCAGTAAGATTCCCCTATTAGCCATTATTTAATTTTTCCAGTTGCACCATAACAAGTGTGAGAGAGCACATTGCCTTTCTTGCCAGAATGCATGATGGTTTTCTTTCTGTAAGCTAGGAGAGGCTTCTACAAAAACAGAATCCTCAACCCATTTCTATCAGCCTGTCCTTGTATAAGCTGTTACCTGATGATATGAGAGAGCCTATGGCTGGCTAGAGGGGAAATTGCTCTCAATAGGAGTTTCAGAAAGAGTAAGGCCATTTCACACATGCTCAGCAGTGAAACTCCTGAGGTCTCACAAGCTATGAGGTGCTATCAGAGAGGCATGCTTGTGTCTAATGTATACATTTTAAAAGCCTGAGGGTCAATTCAGATTTTAGCTAAGCTAAATGGTGTTGTTTAGGAGATGAATTGAGAGCAAATATGATATGCTCTAATGTTTTGTCTTCATAAAGTCCAGTGAAGCTTTTCAGTCGAACTTTTCAACTCCTGCTAAAAATGTTAAAATATGACCTCTAGTATCTGCGCCTGTATTAGCTCAAGCATTAAATTATTTCATATCTTTTCTCATGGAGGAAAAAAGGAGAGGAAGAAATAAAACCTCCTTCTTGTGTTTCAACCTGGATTTATGTAACCTGAAAAAATGGAAGGAGAATATATCCATCTTTACAAAAATACAGACACCATCTTAGCTGAATACTTGAATAACAAGTACTGTGTGGAGACAAGCTGAACGCTTGCCTGCATCTAGCAGTATTTTTTATTTGTTTTAAATTGTGTTACTGCCATTCTTTACCTTAGTTTCCATGTTCACTTCTCTACAATCTGAATGCTCTGTTATCACAAGGAAAACGTCCCAGTCATGTTTCCTGAGCATGTAAAGAGAGACAGGGAAAGGAAGTTCACTTTTTTTTAAATTATGTGAAGTAAAATATTGGCATGAGCATGTTTGTCCCCAGGTTTGTTAAAAAAAAAAATTCAAGCATCTTCAGACTACAATAAAATTACCCTCCTTCTGTGTCTAAACACAAATTATCTAAAATATAAATATACAAAAATGTGTTCAAAATTGGTGCAATGAGATATCAATAGGAGCCAATATTGTTACTTTATTCTTCAAAATAAGTACCCCAAAAAAGAAGAATTCACATTTAACTCAAAATTAAAGGTTTAATTTGAGCAGGTTTTGTTATGATTTTTATTTTTGAAGATCAGAATAAGTTTCCAAGAAGGTTTGCAAAGTGGTAGATTGAAAAGGTGATTTAAAGCCAGCCAACTTAGAATTAACCTCTGCAGCCAACTAGAGCTGAAAATTAACAGTAGGTAAGAGAGGAAGATAAATAACTAGTTTGTTTTCCCATTTACATGAATGGGTGTCAAAAACATGTCAAGAACAAACAGAAAAAACTTAGAACTGAATCATTAGGAACAATTTTAAATATTTTTAAAATGTATACATTTTTAAAGGTATAGCTTTGGTGCATTGGGGAGTTTATCTACCTTAAACTTGTGAGTCTTCACTTTACAAGCAGAGACTGTTCAAGGGACATAACGCAACTGTTTTGCATCAATTGCAAAAAAAACAGAGTATTTGTTTGGGGTTTAATGGATTTATTCTGATTTACCAAGCCCTTTATACCTTGTGCACATGTGTAAAGTGTTGACTATAAAAACAGTATTTGACCAGTACAGCAAAAGTGTAGTAACACCTGAGTATTGAACCAGTTTTTGAGATGCTGTTTATTATAGTGCTTATTGTATTTATAGGGCCGTTTATTGTCTGAAAGAAGTGGCAAAAATTTCAGTATCAATATCTGTTTAACCTCAAGAATTATGTAGGGTTTTTTTTTTAATGGATACACATAATCAGCACTGCATACTTGAATAATTCATCAGAATATTTCCTTCTTTATTAGTGCTTTTCACAATGTCAGCAAGACTTTCTTTCTCTGCTTTCCCAACTCTCCATGGGTGTGCTAGATCCTCTCTTCTCCTGTCTAGGGACATCTGCTGTGGGATGGTCGAGATGAAGGAAAGGGGATGCTGGAGAAAGTGCCCCAATATCTCCCTTGGCTTCCTCTTCTTTCCTTCCTGTCCTTGACTTGTCCTTTCCTTCCCTGGTGGGACCTGGGCAGGAGACTCCCCCAAAGGTGTCTTCTCAGCAGAAGGCCTCGCAGGTATGGCTTGGCTGTTTCTGCTTCATGTCACCTGGGGACACATCACGAGAGGCCGAGTTATATTTTTACCTGACACAAGCTCTCTGACACGAAAAATGAACTTTTGCCCTGCATGTATGTGATGCTGTCCTGTTGAATTGTTTTCTGTTTAAAGTACATATTTCTCAGTGTGAAAAATTTTTAGCTAATCAAAAAACACTGAATAAATACACTTGGATAAAAGGAAGCATGTTGATAATACAAACTATATGTCAGGTGGTATGCTTAACATCTGTATTTTAAAGCTGACTGTACAAAGTAAGAACAAATAACTACTGATGGTTACGAAAATCCTTTTATACAGATTACGTGAAAGCAAACAGCTTCTAAAAAATAGGAGATTTTGCTTAATTCTTTAAACCATTTAAATGTAGCTTTAAACTCATATGTGCAGTCTGGGCTGCTAAGCTTTTACTATCTTCCTTTAAGGTTGAGATTTAATTAAAGGTCAGTGTCACACACATTTCCACAACACATAGTAAAACCCTGGAATGAAATGAGCCTCACTTGAACATTTGATTAGACAAGATAATGTATTTCCCCCTGGAGTAGTTTGTTATTCAAAACAAGCTCTTTAGGGAAGGAAGTTCACATCAGTTGGTAACTGTTCCTGTGGATACCAAAGAACTTTGTACAGTACACACTACAGTAAATTGCACTGCAGGTCATTTAGCTGGGAGCATGGCCCGTGTCTATGTAAAAGTATCAAAATGTATATAAAAAAAAAAAGAGCTTAATAGCAGACAAACAGCAGGCAGTGATACTAGAAAAAAAATAGCACCCAAATTTAAAGAGCCAGTCATGCTTTTAGTAGGTGAATTTTAGAAATGCTGGTTTACACCTTGTGTGTCAAATAGAAAACACTAAAAAAAAGTTTGCTATGAACTGATGCCCCTAAATGTAATATGGAACTGAATAACATCTGGCTTTAACTTTACTGTAAACGCAGTTGTAAACCTCAAAATTATTAACTAGTCTGTTCTGTAGAGTAGACAGCTTTTTTTTCTGTCATTGCCCTATTTTGACCTTTTTGGTCTTCATTCGCCACGTATCTTGAAAATTTTAGTGACTGATAGCAAGTGGTGGTAGCAAGCCATGTTCATTAGGACTCAACTAAATTTTAACTTCTGACTATTTCTGATTATCTGTATGAATTGACTTTTGAGGGTAAACTGGAAATGAATGTTGTATTCTGGACTCTTGAAACAAACACCTTCTAAAACAAAGACTTGTTTTCATGGGATGGGAACATTCCCTCAAGTTAATAAATGTTTTCTGCCATGGAAGCAGTTTTAAAACATTTTACAGTATAGCAGTAAATCTAGTATATCTCTGGTGGGTACTTTGGTTTAGAAATCCAATTTAAATCTAATTTTGACTTTATCTTGGGCTGCCATCTTGTTTATGTCTTTGATTACAGAAATCTCTGTTAAATAGCCAGTCCAAAGAGTTATTGTGTTCTGAGTTTGCTGAAGCTGCTAACAA
Organism: Ciconia boyciana; assembly: GCF_034638445.1. NCBI lineage: Eukaryota > Metazoa > Chordata > Aves > Ciconiiformes > Ciconiidae > Ciconia > Ciconia boyciana. The sequence continues at coordinate 58,249,160 of NC_132935.1, forward strand.
AGCTGTGGTTTGTATCTGAAATTCATTATATGGAATTATTGTGATGATGGTCATCATAAAAGTTTCTTACATTTGGGGGAAGGGTTCTGCAAGTTTTACATAGTATGTGTTATATAATATCATTATAATATAGTAAAGAGTCGCTCAATATAGCTGTATATGAATATTATACAAATGAGCTAACATAGTTTTATATTGCCAGCCTTGGTACATAGTACTAGTATTTGAGCTATAGTTTGAGTCAGTAGATAATCCCCAGTTGGAAAAAGAGGCATATTTTGGCAGTCAGGACTTATCTCTTGTGTGATTCCAGCAAGTAACTTAATCTTGTTTCCTCCATTCCTTCTCCTACCTTTCTTTTTAACTAAAGCAGAATGGAGTGTGTGCCTGGCATAATGTGCTTTTGGATCTTCACCAGGAGCTCTAAGTGTTGTTCTCGGTCCTGTAAATTGTAATTTGTTCCATAAGTAATGGAGCTAATAAATTCTGGTTGCCTATGGATGTATTGTAGATGCCTAGCCTACTTCTCCAGTGACAGTAAATAGCCCATTTCTCCTTTAGGTCTCCTATTGCTTGATTTTCCTCAGAGTAGTCCCAGTCCCCTTCCAGCTGGGCAAGAGGCAGTGCATGTCAGGCCGCCTTTTGGGGAGTAAGTGCTGACTGGCTGGTCAGACCATGCATATCGGTCAGCAGCTAATCCAGCAAAAACAGATAACTTGTTGAGATCATGCTAAAACTTCCCTTCAGTAAGGAGGTGTTGAACCAACTCCTTCCTCCAGCCAACAATGGTCTTGTTAGACTTTGAGTCCTCTGCCTTTTTGTGGCATTTGGTTGGAACTGGCCAATATGTTGCATAGTTAGGTAGAAGGCATGGTTGATTGTCAGACAGATGATATGACAGCATAAGTCTCCTTCCCTTAGGAAACCAAGCTAAGGAGACAGCATACGTTGCAGTAGGGCTTAAACAGTTTAATAAGTTAGGCTACAACTGAAATTTAAATGTAACATTTACATTTTATGCTTATGGTCACATTTTATGCTTATGGCTGCAGATAACCTTTCTCCTTGGATACAGTGTATGTTTTAAGAACTGTGGAGTGCTGCAAAAATTTTTTCCTTCTCAAGGAGAATGAAAGATCTACTGCTTATAAAAAAAGTTTAAGTAAATGAATTCTCGTAAACCCATCGGTGGGATGATGGACCCAGGTGCAGGATGTTGGGTGCAATGTTGCCCCAGTGTGTTGCTACCTGAGCCTGTCTTGGCTAGATGTACAGAGTCTTCTGAATAGTGTTCTGTATAAAGTGGATCTTGTGTCATCTTTGTAATGTAGCTCTTTGCTCTTTACAACAACTTGTGAGATGTTTGTATCAACTAGTTATGCTTTCGTTTCAGTCCTTTCATTTTTTTGTATGGACTTTTCTGCCAGCCTGCTTCAGTCAAGCATAACACACCTTGATTTCTGTCCTTCTAATTGTGGACAGTGTGCAAGACTGATTTTCAGAAGTATATGCAAATTCAAATTTTACATGGCTAATTTGAGGGGGAATAGTTTATAACTATAAAAATAGTTTATAACTATTTTTTAGCCCAGGAAGATAATTTCACAGAGCATACTGTGGAAGAAGAAATTTTATATACTGTACCTTGTCCAAAGATCCTGTCTTAGAACTGTAGTATCTTCAACATAAAGAGTATGATTTGCTGGAGAACAAGTTTGGTCACCAGTGTAGCATCACCAGTGCCAGTGAGATTTAGAGTGACTGCCTCTATTCTAAGGTCTCATCAACAGTAAACCACCTTTAGAATACAGTCACTAAAGAAAAATACAACTTTCAAAATAGAAAAATTATAGCATTCTTAACTAGGTTTACAAATTTATGAATTCCTACATTTTAATTGGGTATCCCTTTTAAACATATATTAAAAACTGAAAGGATGTAGAACATTTAACAACTTACATTACATTTCCAGGTTTATGATTTTAAGTACGCATCATTAAGTCCACAATAAGATCGTTCTTGACATGTACATCCGCATAAAATGTTCAGTTGAAGTGTGTGCTGCTAGTTAGAAATGTTCAGTGTCCCTTTTTCTTGTGATGCATAAAATGAATGTAACAGGGAAAGAGGATAGCTGTTGTGGAAAGTTGTTACTACAAAATATGGAAAACATGAGATCTAACGGTATGTTAAAACAAAAATAACCTTCAATAGCTGTTCTAAATTAGGCAGAGCTTAACAGACATGCTTCAAGTTATTATTTGAAAAATTATTCAGCTAAGGTGCAGTTCATCCATTCATGTCTTTTAGTTGGAAGGCTGGCTCTTCTGAAGCCAGTGACAAAACTGCCAGTGACTTTAGTGGCATCAAGAGCCAGTGAATATACTCCAACGTACCCGAGCTCCATTTTCATCCAAGATCTGTCATAAGTCTGTTTCATATAGTATGAATTCATTGTTGTCCTGGGCTGGCCAAAATGATTGCAGGTGGTACAGAATACAGGGTTGCATAGCCATCATTTTCACACTATGCTATTAAAAGTAGGAGAAAGCTGTTGTTGCTGGAGGGTAATTTACAGAAAGAGAGTTCCTGATGGTAGGAATGCTTTAAGACTTCCATCTTGCATGGAACTGATGGTTTGATATTTTTAGTATATTGAACAGTCTTTAAAAATTTGTTTTGGTGCCGGAATGACTACATTAGTAACTTTTTTTTTCATTTTGTAATATTAGATTGCTCTTTTGTATGTGAAAGTAAATAGCCATTTTACAAATGTAAGTGTAATATGATATCGCTGAGGTTCAGTGAATTACAACAGAGCTCTGCTTTTCCTTACTGCAGATAAGACATGAGCAGTGTAGTGCTTTTCAGATTACTGAACACTTAATGAATTTCGAGATGAGATTATTCAGTTCATAGCTAGATAGTTTGAAGGTATGCTTTCTTCAAACATGACAGCTCTTCATTAAAAGCTGCAGGTATAATTTCAATTTTCATAGCATAGCCTTAAGTTTCTTATGGGCAAACCTTATTCTAAAAATGTTCAGCGTAGCTACAAAAGTGAAAAGGTTGATTAAAAATGTGAGAAAATCTGAAGATAACAGCTAAGAGTCTTCGTTTATTCAATACTGTTACTAACTTAACCAAAACCCCATGAATATTTGGAGTGGTTTAGGTTTTCAAGGTGGACACTTAAATTTCAACTGAACTAAGAGACGGGAAAAGGAAAAGTATGCTTTTTATATATCTGGGCCTTTATATGGTATCAACAGTAAGTGATAATGATTTGCAGCATTATTTTTTTGTGGTACAGAATTATTCCACAAAATGTGGAGATAGATTTACACATCCATCCAGTCAGCAAAAATCCATTGCACTAGTCTTAGTTTAGCAGAGTTGAAAATAGATAGGTTGAAAGACTGTCATCTTCCTTCATATGATCTTACTGTAATGTATACAAAATGCATTAGGATAAACAGACTTTAAATTGTGAATTTTAAAAGTCCTTTGGAAAAAGGATGCAAGCAAGCAGGTGGCTTAAAAAAATTTTGCTTGTCTCTACTAACCTCTTAATGATGTTTCTTCTAGCTCAAACAGTCTTTTTTTCAGTCCACTGAGTGAATAATAAAGGACTTTCTCCCTTCCTGTTCCCCTGTCAGCAGGGTTGGTTGAACTGTAAAGCTGCCTAAATAGTTTGTAAGTATATCCTGCCATACTTTATTAATCTATGTGTAAGATTGCAGGGATTCAAAACATTGTAAAATATGTAATATCATGCAGGCTCAGGCAGTAGTTTGATTGCAGTACAAGAAAATAGATTCCATTTTATAAATTCATATAATTCTCTCACTGAAATGCTTTCCAAACAGTATTCCTTATTTTTATTTTGGATGCCTAATGCTGACTTTCCGGGACTCAGTTTAGTTGCTACGGCCTCTGACTATTTTTATTCCACTTCCTAAGAAACGTGGATGTCGACAGAAGCCTTTTTCCAATCCACACATTGTCTGGAAAATCTTACATACTACATAAAAGTTAATCTACTTACCTGAAGACCCAACTTCTTCCTGAAATATCTTGGATCTCTTCCAGCATCAGCAAAGAAAGGTCGTAGTTTGGAACTATCATATACAGGAACATTGTTGAAAAAATAACTTGGTGTTTAAATTTAAACTTCATTGTTACGTGTTTAGTTATTGACCCATGTATCTGTGAAGAGAAGTGCATTTCTTCCTTCCTCTCCCTCTTCCTCTCCCTCCCCACCAAGGGAGGTCTGGTCCTCCTGCTACCTTTCTTCCTCTTTCCTGCTCCCCCATTAAAAATAGAGCTCCTCCACTTCATTATCCTTTTCCTGAGCAGCACAGCCCTGGTGCGCTTGGTCACAAGATTCACTTTCCACTCTTGCCAGCATCCCTACAGATTTGTCCTAGATAGCACTTCCCCAGTGAGACACCAGATGACTTAAGGAGATTAGACAAGGGTGACCAGTTCTGTGAGAAGAAAGTGGGACGTGTCTGGGCTCTGTTTGCATGGGAATCCTCCTGGTAGGCAGAAACTCTCTCCTTCCACTATCACCTATGGGAGAATCCAACAAAACTCTTTAAATAGGGATAGCAGGTTTTTGCTTGCAGCAGCAGTTTTCTTTTTGACTTGAATTAGAATCCAGATTAGTGGTAGTTTTTAGTCATCCAGAGATTTTCTGAAAGAGCTACTGTTCCTCAGTGGGACTTTTTTTCTTATTCCCCCTTAGGGGTGATTTTGCATTATCTCCATGGTAAATTGTCAATGGAGTTTGAAGAAAAGAAAGCAAATATAGCAATATATCTAAGAAAGCCCACCTACAAGGACTGCTATCAGTCAGAAAGTCTGTGGGCTTCTGAACAGAGCAGATTGGTGATGAAGGGGATCAACATGTCTTGTGGGTATTGATCTGGTTACTCCATTGCCCCTATCCCCTACAGACTATTAGTTTAAAGGTTCAGCAAGATGGTAACAAGTTCAGAACTCGGCAGTATTTTAGATTATCCTTTTGTCAGCTCAGTTATGGTAGTGGGCATTAAGCTGGGTGTGTGGAAGGTCCTATAAGATGTATAGATTTTCCCTTCTGATTGATGTAAATTTTTTTCTAAAGGAAAAAAAAGGGACCTCTTTATTTTAGAAATGTCACAGTTAAGAAAACTGTCCAGCTTTTTTTGAAATTCTTTGAAAACGTTTGTCTTAACCCCAAATTATGTATTACTGTTGTTGAGATTGGTATAATCTTTTTGTTAATACAGATTGAAAACTCAGATTCCAAATAATATTCCAACAATTAACTCTGAAGTGATTACTGATATCCTAAAATAGTAATAAATGATGATTCTTACTGAAGTGTCTCAAAATTTCCTAGAGACAACAGTAGAGTTTTTTTCTAAATTGTGTATGGGGAAACTGAGCCACCAGAGGTCACAGAGAATAGTTGTCAGAGCCAGAAATAGAGCTCAGGCTTTTCCACTTTCAGCTCAATGTTCTTGTCACTGGATACCACCAGATGGTCTCCAGATTATTCAGTAAATAAGCCTCTGCATCCTCCATAAATATTCCGCCAAAGCCAACTGGCTGTGTCTCACGCTTGCTAGTTCCCAGTCTGTGAGAGTGGCTGACTTGGCAGGTAATGCTGTAGCTGGCCCCATTGAGCAATCCTCTATTCTGCAGGTTCACTAGTTTTACCAGGCAGAACAATCTCTTCTCTACCACTGTTTTTAGCAATTCTTCTCTGCATCATAAGGAACTTTTTTTTTTTTAGTGTAAAACTCTTCTGTGCATGCTTGAGGCAAAGAATCTGATTTAAAGAAAAAAAAAAAACTCTTCTGATAACTGCCTGCAGATGTCTGAAAAGTGTCTAAAGAAATATTTTATCTGCTTTTAAAATCTGGATGACTTAATTGTTACTCTGTGTGTGCCTTGAAAATTCACAGGGTAGAAATATATATATACACATCCACTTGTGTCTGTGTGTGTGTAGCATAAATACCAGATGGGAGAGGAGGTTTATAACTACAAAACAAACTGTTTTCTAGTCTCTCTTAAGTCACTTCTTCAATTCCGAGTTCATAGGCCTTTTCCTTCTGTCTATTCTGGTGAGGGTTTTCATGGCTCTTCAGTTCTTCAGGGTTTTGCCTATACTGTAATATGTGCCTCATATAGACGTGTCTGCACTAACCCTTACGTGTCCAGTATTCTTCTGTTGGGCAGTTCAGTAGCATAAATCTAAATGCTGGCCAACAGCACCTTTCCTCGGTTCATGGTGCTACCATAGTTGTGCTGCCAGTGTTTTTCAAAAACTCAGCTTCTTCCAAACTAGATGGTTAGCTACAGGAGCCAAATACACTGCAGGAGCTGCAGGGTGGATGAACCAGCTGCCTGAAATGGACGTTTGACTGGTATTCTCCAAAACTGGGTGAAGCAGTTGGTCAGCTGAAGGCAGGACTGCCATTCACAAGGACCTTGGCACGATCTGCAGTGCTGGCCTGCCAGAAACCTCAAAGACTTCAACAAAGAGAAGTGCTGTGTCCAGCACCTGGGACAAAACAACCTTGAGCATCAGTATGGACAGGGGACCAGCTGGCCAAGTAGCAGCTCCACCGAAAATGGTCTTGGAGGTCTGGTGGAGATGTTAAACACGAGTCAGCAGTGTCTTATGTGTACTGAGTTGCATTAGGAAGAGTGTCAGCGGATCAGGAGAAGGAATTATTCCCCTCTACACAGCACTCATGAGGCCGCGTCTAGGGCCTGTGTCCAGTTCTGCACCCATCCAGAAATGTCAGAAAACTGCAGCGAGTCCAGTGGAGGAACCACTAACAAGGTTAGGGGGGTGAAGCACATGGCATGTGAGGAGAAGCTGAGGAAAATGATCTTGTTTAGCCTGAAAAAGAGAAGGCTAAGGCAGGATTTAATAACAGTAAGCCCCCACCTAGAGGAGGGGAATTACAGAAACAGAGCCAGACCCCACTCAGAGGTGCACAGTGATGAGACGAGATAACAGACACAACCTGCAACAAGGGAAGGTCATATTAGGCATTAAGGAAAAAAAATCACAGTGGCCAGACATGAGCAGGTTGCCCGGAAAGGCTGTGGCATCCCCATCCTTGGAGACTGTCAAAACTCAGCTGGACAAGGCCCTGAGCATCCCACTTCAAATGCGACATGAGCCCTGCTTTGAGCAGGAGGTTGGACTGGATGATCCAGAGACCCCTTCCAACATAAATTTCTTTGTGATTCTATGCCTGTACCTTTGCATGCCGGAGACTTGTCTCCTTGCAGGGTTGACAGGCTTTGGTGCACCTGTGACCAGTTAGATTGATCAACATCTTTCTTGCAAAGAAAATACAGCTATATATAATGCATATTACAGGACCAAGAATTCTAAAGCAATAAGCAGCCTGCATATATTTTTTATTCTCACCTAAACTTACAGTTTTCTACAGCTTGAACAACTCGTAGATAGAGTTTGTACTCTCTGTTTATAAATTTTCTTCAACTTGGCGACAGAGAAAGAGCACCTTGTGAAACAACATTCGAGCTATACAGATGGAATCATCAACAAAAAGCATCTAGATTAGCAGCTGAAGAACTTTTGTAACTCAGCTGTGTGGATCGCAGTTGCCTAAGAGCCAAATAAACCTGTGAAGAAGTGGCCAGGGTGGTGATGGTATAAGATGATAACAGAAACCCAAGGTATTGATTGGTGTCAGTTGCTCCTCTGTTTCAGGTAGCCTAATTGAAACTATTTTCCATTGCAAGCACATTTCCTCTACCCTTCCCACCATTGTGTAGTTGTTGGCCACCATCCTTCACAACCTGAAGACAACTCAAGAAGTAAGATGCACAGGCTTACAGGGCCAGAACAATAGAGAAATTACATGCCACAGAAATTACAGGTCCCCTGTTCAAGGGACAGTGCATTTAAAGAGGTAGCATATAGAGGTAAGAGTCAGAATTGGGCAGTATAACATTAAACTGTCTGCTTGGACAGTTTCCTCACTGGTGGGGTCTTTCCTGTGACCTGTCAGTTCTGCTGCAGCTTTTCTGGGAATTCTCAGTCTTCTCTGTTGGTCAGTGTTGTCCACAGCCACCAGTTTCGTCTGTCTACAGTAGAGGAAAGGATCTGGGCAACTCTGCTGTGAGTTCTCCCATCTCCACAGGCTTTAACTGAGAATTGGAAGATAGGGCGATTTATCTGCCTTTGTCTTTCAGCTTCAAAGTTCATTTGGTTTAAAAATAAGTCATGAGATGGAGGTCAGCTGCCTTTTCATGCAAATCAATGTCATGGTTTCAACTTAATAATTTTGGTACTGTGGAAATTGTTGCTCATTTGTTGCAGTATGTTCTCAAGTTTCTCTGCCTGACCTCTAGATGCCCCAAAAAGTATATGAAAACTGAAGGGTAGAGGAGAAGGGAGAGAGATGTTTATCATAAACTCTACTAGGATTTTCAGATTTTACCAGTGTTGGTTATGCAATTTTAAAGTTTCACTTCTAAAAATCCTCAGTAATTGAGTCCACTTAAAATGTGAGGACAGCAAGGAATTTTATGAAACGAAATCAATTGATTCTCGCAGTATAATATTTCTTTGTAGGTACAGACATGTATCACCATGCTTTATGATTATTTTACGTACTAAACCCGTAGGAACCAGAAGTAGGGATTTCCTATCACTACTATCAAAACTGACTTTGGAATCTGCCAAGCGTGTTGACATTGGGAAACGTAGATTCACAGGAATAAGGATAATGTGTTTGTGGAATGCTGACAAGGTTGCTAGCCTTAAAAGTAGAGATTTTGATGCATGATACACACACCCACCTGACAAACTCTATTGTCCCCTTGCTCTTTCGGTTGCTTTCTAGTGGCAGAATTGAAGTGTGATATAAGAGTTATTCTGAACTTTTGGAGAAGAGGATTATTCTACATGAGGGGAGGAAAAATACAACCCTCATCCACTTAGAAGAATGTGGCAGAGGAAAGTGTTTACACAGGCTTATGTCACGCTCAGCTGTACACTAAAACAGCTGCTTGCTCTAATTTAAGACTAAGAACATTGACAGTGTCCACTGAAAACACTGGGCCTATTGTGTTAGCAGTGCAGATAACCAGTAGTTGGCATCTAAGCTAGTGCTTTCTTTTCTTTCTTTTTCATTTTTTTTCTTTTTTTCTTTTTTTCCTTTTTTATTTTATTGCAGGGCCTCTGCATGATCCTAGCTGCAGAGCCTTTTGAAAGCAAGTCCCATTTTCATGCTTTTACACACATATGCACATGCATGCCCTGTTTGCCTTACTTTTCACTGTTCCCAAACATTTTGAACCTGAGGCGGTAAAAGAAGACAAGACCCTAACCTCATTGGTTTCTTCCTACAACATCTAATGGATAAAAAAAAAATTAAGGATTCCAATTGTAACCTTCAGCTTCAAGTATGCTTTGCTTTAAGCACAGATTTTTTGGTTTTAGTAATTCACCAGTTAAAGTTAGTGTGAGGTTTTATTTCTAGAGAAAAGTTAGGTGCATAGTTTCAAGTATTTTCTTCAGCTCCTGAAATCCTATGCCTGATTTTAAGGGGTCGAGAGCTATGCCCCGCTTTGTGCCTTGTTCTGTTTGGCAGCTGAGGCCTCTGCAAAATACACAGGCTGACTTGAAGGGAGACCCTTCTTTGAAAATGCTGAGTTCGCAGAACTTTTGAGCAGAGGGCACGAAGCTCTAAGTGTTGTTTGTGAAAGAGGTTTTGTCAGCAAGGTCTCCTGAATCTGCTTCTTCACATAGATCTGTCACATTCATAAATGGGCATTTGCTTCTTTTCCCTGAAGGTAATAGAGGTAATATGAAGTTCTGCACATAGTGTCGTCTTTATTATTGATCTCCAAAAGACTATCTATCTGAAAGGATCCTTGCACACTGCATGTGAAAACAAAAAACGGAGGGATTCCACTGACCGGACTTCAATGAAAGAGGACACCCCATCCAAAACTATTAACTCATCATGAGAAACTGGATTCTCATCAGACTGAAAAAGAAACTAATTTCCACATCTTTCTATCTCATTTTTAAAAATAATAATATTTTTTAAAACCCTCTTAGAAGTACTTTCTTTTCTCTGTGGGAAGGCAGCGGTGGCATGCTACCAAAAGTCATCTAAACTTAACGGACCAGACAGCCTAAAAAAGGAAGAGCCCTGCTTCCCTCATCCCTTTGAAGGACCTCCGCTGCTTTATGGGTTAGTGGAAAGAAAATTAGCTGGAGTCAGGGTGGATCTCCAGGGTTCGCCAGCCAAGGCGATCCCAGGTTCTCATTCCAGTTCCAAAATCATGTTTTTATTTCTGGAGAAACTCAAGTAACAAAGGAAACAAATCTTTTTCACTCCTGCACATGTAGAAAAAGTAATAAGGAAAATGGATCAGTGACACCAAATATTGTGGTATACTAGTTTTCAGTTCTCTCAAACCGTGCAGCTCTAGTTGATATGTATGACTATTCAGAGATAGAGGTGAACAACTGTAATTTAAACTTTTATGTAGAGAAGTCTATGGACAGGACATGGACAGGAGGATATTTTTATTAGCAGTATTGGTCATAAGCATATCAAATCTTTAAGCCATTGCAAAGTATTATATGTTGCCTTTAAGAACAGAGATATGTAAAATCTCTGTAGAACAGAGCAAAAGAAACTTAACTGGTGCTCTCATTTTTGCATAGTAGGCTTGTTGCACAAGATGCCCTCAAAGTGTTTTGGGGTTTTCTGATTCCTCTACGGTTTTTGTAGTACGAGTGGTGTTTTGCGGGTTTTTTTTCTGTTGGGAATCACTTTTTGCCTAAGTTCTTCTACTTTCCAGAAGCTAAGATAGGTGGAAGGAGTTAGAGTTGCAGGAGATGATTTGTACAGCAAATGCAAACAAAATCTTTAGAAAAAATGAAGACCATAAGGTTAATAGATACTTAAGAATATATTAACAGTTCAGAAGAATGCCTAAAGTTATCTATGTTTCTACATCTTGTTCCCATTGGAAATAACAAAAGCGGTAACACTAAAAACAGTCTTTCTAGTGTCACTCAAAGGGGCAACCTTCAGCTGTGAACAGTCTAATAACTACAAACTGTCCCATTTGGAAGCCCCTGAATCATTTCTCAGAGAGAAGGAAAACTCAGAGGTTATATGGAGTGGATAGGATTGACCCATTTAAATTCTCTCTTTCTTCCAATCTTACCTTCTCTGGTCCTGTCATACATAGCCTGTTACAATCAAATGTTCATTTTCTTATGGAAACATTTTCTCCTGGAGACATAAAAGAAGAGCTCAGGGAGTTTGAGGAAAGGTGTGGGTTTTTTTTTCCTTTTCCAGGTTTTTTATCTCAAAAAAGAAAACAGAAACAAAGGATTTAGAAATAGAATTAGAAATAAAGGAACTCTCGCCTGGAAGGACACACATTTCTCCTGAGCTGACATGCAAAAAGTGTTTTTCAGAGGCAATTTATTTCTAATTCAAGATCTGTGTAACAGCTTATTTAAACAGATGAAAATGGGGATCAAAGATTCCAAACTGAGAAAAGGATGATGATTAAGCTGATCGTGATTTAGATTTAAAGAAGTAATTTTTTTAAATTGACAAGTTGCTGAGCAGAATCAAACAAGGCTGTACTATTTAGAGGGAGGAAAAAACAGCCTAAGTAGTACTTAGTCTAGCTGCTACTGTTTTTGCAAGAAATTAAGCTATTTGCAAAAACCTCTAAGAAATTACTGGAAGCATCTAGAGAAAAAAAATCATACATAAGGAAGAGTAGTTCAGCAATACTTTGCCAGACAAGGCTGCAGCAGCGTTCAAGAGGGTCTCTGCAGAACTGCTCCAGTCGGAGTGAACACTGGTGCACAAGTTAAATGTGGTATCCGCCTGAAGTTAAGTGGTTGGAAAGCAAACTCTGTGAGTTTATCTCAATGTGTTCAGGATGCCCCCTACTACAGGAAGTAATCTGAACTGGATGAAAAGGGACTACAACAATTTTTTTATTACTCTAGGAGAGGAATGTCCTATTCTAAAATCAAAAATGTTAGACAATGCGACCATCTAGAGACTCTATCCAGTGGAAAGACAGGTGCCCAGGCAGGGGGAAAATCAGTTCCCAGATGCTTTTTGAAGGCATAGGAAAACTGTCAGCAGAATCTAAAATAAAGTTCTCAAAAAAATTTCCCATTGCTCTCAGGTCATATGTGCACCTCATGAGACTCTGTGGCTTAGACAAAACTTAAAAGAACTAGTGATCACCTACAACTGAAAATAATGGAGAAAATTTTAAAAATCTAAGACCATTATTATTTTAGCAATTCTAAAAAAGAAAAGGAATTTCTTGCCTGTGCCCAGATCGTAAAGAAATGTATAGGGATCAGAGACAACACTTACAGAAAACTTAGAATGTTTCTGTTTGTTTGTTTAATTTTGCATGGTTGTACTTCATTTTATGTTTACAGGACCTTAGTGTTTAAAGTCCAGAAACAGTAATGAGACTATCAGTATGAGCTGTTGGGAAAAGAAACTCTAATATACACATTTTTAAAAAATCATATCCTTCCATATAGGAAATAAGTGCAAGTTAAAATGTGTTGATGATAATTTAAAGAAAAGTTTTAGTAGACTGCAGTAGTTTATTATGTTTATCCTTATGATAAACTTCCATTTATTATGAGGGATAAACATAGATATTTTTTTAACTCTTATAGACACTATGAAAAATGGAGATGTATAATGATGTAAAGATGCATGAGGTAAAAAAAATTTGCATCTATATGGTAGTACATTTGTACATAACAGCACAATAAAAACAGGACTATCCTGTGAAGTTTCCCCTTATTTCTGTGAGATGATTACTAAGTATAAAAAAAAAAAAATGTTTCCAGCTTTAAATCTCAAAGCTCCAGAATGGAGCAGATCAGGCAGGAGCCAGTGGATCAGAATGGATCAGACAGCATCCACAGAAAGTGCAGAGCAGATTCTTGTAGGGACTGAAACCTGCAAAATGCTCAGGGATCCTCCAAAAAAAGGAGACCAGCTGGTTCTTTAAGGGAGATGCCCTTTCCAGTTTGAACCATTTGCTGTTACTCACTGGTGCTGGCATCCGGACAGAGTATCCCTCCCTCATACATTCCTTTCTCACTAGATATATAATTATTCCTTTACATGTTGTCATAGTTTTAAGCTCCTGACTCAGATTTCTTAAATACCATCTAAGACAACTGTGTATTCCCTTCTCAGAAATGAGGGTCAAGGATAGCGTGGAAGGAGACACAGTTGCTCTCCACTCTAACCTCTTTTTCCCCATGGCTTGCTGCTCTGTGCTCAGGCAGACAGATATTCTCTTCAAGAGGAGGTTTTCTAAAGATTTCGTAAGATACAAATTTCTGTTAATAAAAAGGTACATCTTTTGGACTTCAGGGGCACTTTGCATCTGTCCCACTACAGCTATGGAGTCAGGTGGTCACTTCCTTTGATCCCAAATGACACAGTTGGTCCCCAGCTGCATTGGTAAGTGTCACTTCATCCATGCCTACTGCCACAACACTTTCAGGCTTTGTGAGACTTGAGAGCAAGCTGTTACCAAGTCAAACCTTTTTACCTCATCTCTGCCATTGCATAATCTGGACTGTTGCGGGCAACCCCAATATAGCAATTCGTGATGAAAGTGGTTAGGGAGGAGTGTCCCCCGTTCAGCTGTGCAAGCAGATGGTGCTGTGGTGGAAACGGCGCACTCAGCAAGAGATATAATCAATAATCTATGTCTTGCGAACCAGCCACACAGGGATGCATCAGGATCCTCGTATGTAGTCATAAGATATGCATATCAATAATAAACACAATATTCATGTTGCTGTGTTGTCTGATACAGACCTTTCTGCAAACACGGAAGGTGCGAGTTTTCTCAGTGTTTATTTAGGCTGGGGAGACAGTTGATCTGGTTCTTACGAATTCCTGACAGAATAGGGGCAAAGTCTTTTACATGCCTTTTATTGCCTTTCTTTTTATCCATCAGAGAGCAAGGAAAAGAAGATAGTTCAAAGAAATAGTAATTCTACAAACATAACGAAAACAAAAATTTCCTGACATACTTCAGTTATCCTAGGGAATTAACCAAGTTTAATTGCTGGACAATCTGATATTTTCTTTTTAAATTGTTCTATGCTAGCCCCCTTTTCTTTCCTGATTTTTATGGCAGATATATTTGTATTTGGGGCTCAAGCTTGAACTGTAGAGTTTGAAATTGTGCACCTATGGCATGTCACAGACTCACAGAGTGGTTGAGGTTGGAAGGCACCTCTGGAGGTCAGCTGGTCCAGCCACCCTGCTCAAGCAGGGCCAGTTTCCCAGGACCATTTTCAGGCAGCTTCTGAATATCTCCAAGGAGGGAGACTCCACAGCCTCCCTGGGCAACCTGTGCCAGTGCTCAGTCACCCTCACGGTAAAGAAGTGTTTCCTGATGTTCAGAGGGAAACTCCTGTGTTTCAGGTTGTGCCCATTGCCTCTGGTCCTGTCACTGGGCACCACTGAAAAGAGCCTGGCTCCGTTTTCTTTGCACCCTCCCTTCAGGTATTTATATGCACTCATGAGATGTCCCTGAGCCTTCTCTTCTCCAGGCTGAACAGCCCCAGCTCTCTCAGCCTTTCCTCATAGGAGAGATGCTCCAGTCCCTTCATCATCTTTGTGGCCTTTTGCTGGAGTCTCTCCAGTATGTCCATGTCTCCCTTGTACTGGGGAGCCCAGAACTGGACCCAGCGCTCCAGCTGTGGCCTCGCCGGTGCTGAGCAGAGGGGAAGGATCACCTCCCTCCACCTGCTGGCAACACTTCTGTTGCAACCCAGGATACCATTGGCCTTCTTTGCAGCAAGGGCACATTGTTGGCTCATGTCATTGCTGGTGTTCAGTTAGAAACCTGTTGCTTTTTTCTCTGCACTTGCTTCAGAGTAAAATAATCTGTTTTAAGTTGTTTTTTTGACTATTGGAAGATGAAGTTTTGCATGCTTTTCAAGATTATTAGTCTGTCTTTGGGGCACTGTTTCAAATTTCTTCTCAATTTATGTATGTACAGTTCTTTTTATCACTAAGATGGCATGTGAAGTCCTTTTCAAGATCTGAAACTTAACATTACATACCATTGCTTAAAAGCCAGTTAATAGGTGTTCCTTACATAGAAAAAGGAACTATTTACTTCCCTCTTTCAAGTGATATTTTCTATACTTACAGTCTGTTCCTGTACAGGAAAGAGAAGCTGGGCGTGCTGGGTTTTCTTACAAAGGTTTTCTTGAATTAGTATATTTTAATTAAGAATTCATTAGAAATCTGTAAGAAGAGTTTTTGAAAGATTTTGAAAGACCATTTCTAATTGTTCTGTATTAATGCTAACATTTTGAAAATGGGAATCTGCTTCCTTATGGTTATTTCTTAT
The DNA here is from genome assembly GCF_034638445.1 of Ciconia boyciana. Taxonomy (NCBI): domain Eukaryota; kingdom Metazoa; phylum Chordata; class Aves; order Ciconiiformes; family Ciconiidae; genus Ciconia; species Ciconia boyciana. The sequence goes on from NC_132935.1 coordinate 58,264,616, forward strand.
TTTCATTGATGTATGCCCTTTTTTTAAAGCTAGGATTATGAATGAGATGGAATAAATAGTATCTAAATAGATTAATTATGACAGAAGCTGTTAAGACCTTAGAAAGTGTAGGTTTATTTTGAAAGGCACAATCACATGGAAAAACACAGCAAGTATAAAACTGCATCAGTTTTTTGAATTTATATTCTTTTCCCCTGTCTTCTATAGGTCTTTCTTATTAAATATTCACTGTCTATGGGCCCACATGTCTGTGACACATACATGATAAAGGGGGTACAGTTGTGGCAAAAGATATTCTAGTCAAGTCTTTAAACAGGAATTAGGCAGACTCCAAGACTGAGTTGGAGTCATGACTACTAGGAGTGTGCAATCACCTCACCGTGTTTGAGCAGAGGTTTTGGTAGCATTTCTCATTAGGGGGTCTGTGATCATTTGCTGGGGCCCATTTCAGGGACACAGGTCTGATTTTGCTCCTTCCAGCTTCCAGATTCAAGAGTGCACCACTGGCCTTTGTAGCGTGAGGCAAATGGTGTCTCTGTACTCACAATTTGTCTAGAAGTTGGCTAGCCAGTTATCATCTGTAACTTGAAAAGCGTGACATTGCGCTTGATTTGGGAGGGTTGCTTCCTTGATTTTTCCTTCAGGTAAAGGTAGACCTCTTTAGAAATTGTTACAAATTAAGTTTCAAGAGTGTTACGCGGTTTTTCATTTTGGTTTCCTTTTCTCCTGGACAGAACTGTTTCTCTTAGGCTTTGAAAATGAACAGCTGAGAATTTCAGTTGTTTGCCTACACCTGAAATAGATTGTTTCAGTTGTTTTATGGTGTCAAATAAGAATAAGTCTCCAACATTCATCTTGATTGTGGAAAAGTTTGCTTCAGTGGTCTGCATGGGCACAGTAATTTTTAGTGATCATTTAATGTTCCAGTAACAATTTAAATCTTGCTTTTTTTTCCTTTTTTTTTTTTTTAAATGCTGTTTCAATTTAATTAAGTAGAGGAAGACTTTGTAGTCTTTCTCATTAAACTGGAAACTCTTTTCATTCTCTTCATTTCTATTCCCTTTGTTGCAACATTAATGGCAGATCCTAAGCACAGGTATGATGTAATCAACTGTGAAACTATTTCAGAAGCTAAAACTACTAGGCTTTTCCATGGTACTTGTCTAAATGACTTTTCATTGTTTTCTTAATACAACATGTAAGCTGGTATCTTCTGTGTGGGTACTGAGTGTTTCTTTTAGACTTAGATGTCACTTAGACTTAGGTGTCACACTTGCGCTTTGCAGACAATGCATCCTTCAAGAATACTCCATAAAAAGCGATATGTACTGCTGCAGTTGAAGAAGGACACTTGAAACCTGAACGCTATTTTATTGCAGTAGGCTATTTTAGTAGTAAGGAAGCCTTTGTAAAAAAATGTGGCTCTGTGTACCTACATTTGCTTTCAAAAATTTGACCACTGAAGAAACATGGTATGTCTTGAGAGGGCAGTCATATGGGACAGTGCAAGACAATGTTTTCCATGTGCCATGATACAGTATTCGAATTTTTTTTCTTTTCTATTAAATGAACTATAAGAAATATTTGTACTTAGAGGGGGTTTTTTCCTAAAAGTGTGGTGGACAGATTTTATTTTTGTAATAGTGTATTCCACGTTTCTAAATAGTCTGATTTAATATATAATTAAAAAATAATTTTTAAAAATTATGTCATGACAAAGATTTTGGAGATACGAGCTACACCTAACCATTATAACCTGATTTAACTTCATTAAAAAGGATTGCTGCTGCTGAAGGAATCAGTTTGCCTTGGTAACATCAGAATGCATGTATAATATTCAGTTACGAGTTACCAGGAATTGTGCTTATCCATGTCCATCTTAGCAATAGCATAATAATAAAAAAGTAATACAGTAGAGACTTACTGTGTTGCTCACTTAAAGCACCAACCAAGTTTCAGGTAATTACTATGTATTCAACGTAGATGGAACTGTAGTGTAATGTTTTATCTGTGTGCCAGTCATCACTAATTTTGAAGTGGTGTTTTGAAATGACCACGTTTTTTCTCCTTGAATTAGTCCTGGCACAGGTGGTAGGTTTCATGAGCTGCGAGTGTAGAGAGGGGATTTTCTTCATGTTTGGAGGTGTCCATTCTTGCCTGCCAGCTACAGTGGCAGTGCATTGCCCCACTCGCCTAGGCAAACGGGAGTTTTCACCTGGACCTTCAAAGCAGCAGAAGGATGAATGCCTTAATACAGTCTCAGGGGGTCTTCTGCCAGGTTATGAATGGCATTCTGAAGTCCACAAAAAATTACAGTCAGGTTTTAATCTCAAATATTTACACAGGCCTTTGAGAATGACCAGAAAATACTGCTGACCATATCCAGAATAAACATTTTATACTGTAAAGTGAGAAAACTATGATTAAGTGGTTCTTTTCTGGATCTTGCTTTACAACAACAAGATGCATATATATTTTTAATGAAGCATTCTAATAATTTAAGTCCCTTACAGTTTATCCTTATTTAAATGTCACAGCATGAAAGAGAACAGCTTGGTCACTCTAAATATACCTTGATTGTTTACTTCAGTGGGGTATCTTCTTCTGTGAGGTTATATTTTGCAGCCATTTCCATAAGAGGAAATTAACAATTTCATATTTAAGTTGTAATACTCCCCATTTCTATAATGGCACAAATACATCAACATCATAAGAATATGCATTCTTGAAATGACAGTTTATTTCAATCAATAAAATTTTGAAGTTCTTAATAACTTACTGATTTAAATCCTAAATGCATTTGGAGGGGAGGAGAGCATGTTCTAGCAGTCAAGAAATACACAGCTAACTGTTCAGTCAGAGCTACAAAATTGATAAATACAATCTCAGCAGTTATTACAAATACAGCTGCTCATTAATTTTTCAGTGCAGCAGCCTTTCGTCTGGAAATGCTGACTCATTGAAACCAAAAGTTTTTAAGAATCCAAGAAAACTTGGAAAAGCGTTTCCTAACAAAACTGGCTAAATTCGCAGCCAGGGAGAGCTTCCAAGACAGACGGTCAGAGCACTCATCTGGGAAATTCGGATTTCTGCTCTGCCTGGTTCTCAGTCAGAGGGTGAAGCGAGATCTCTTGTTTTCCCAGGGGACCGGCAGGACCACCAACTCACTGGATTTGCAGGAATTCTCTTTCTCTGTTTTGGGTAGTAAGTATAGGCTTAACTCTGATGTATGTTGAGATAAAACATACATACTGGGTTTTTAAGCCCATGTATCTTAAAAAAACTTTCCCGCTGGAAAAGTGAACAAAGACAGCAGCAAATGTTGTGTCATTTTACTGCCCAAACAGAAAACGAAGGTCACTCTATAACGAAAAATCATCTAAATCCATTAAAAACAGACAATCTCGGCTCGCTTGAGCTGATGTTGCTAAAATGCCTGTCCCCTCAGCACGAAAAGCAATAACCAGGAAATAACAAGGTCAGTTATTATGCTCTTCATCCCTTTCACTTGCTAGAAAACACTTTCACCCTCAGCTAGTTTCCTCCCATAGTCACAGCCGACACGCCAAGGCCTTTGGTTTGGAAAGGGTGGGGTCTTGGCTCCCGTGCTGCATGGCTGGATGCTGATGTGTTGTGCTGATTTGTAATCATTTACGTGCTGCATACTTCCCATACGTGATTCCATAGTCACAAGTATTACTGTATTAAGTAACGTAACAACTTGTAAAGAGCAGGGGAAAAAAACAACTGTTCTGGACTTGGTTCTTACAGAGAAGTTAGAGAATTGAACCAGCAAAAGAACATCTATGCAGTGATGTGGAATCATTATGATATATTTCTCAGGATGAGGACATGAGTGTTGGATCTAGGGTATGCTAAGAAAGGATAATATGAAAAAATGTAAGAGCATTCCTGGTTCTGAATCTTAAGGAAAACATAGCCCTAAGTAAAACTACCACATAAATAAGGTCTCAAGTAAGGCTTGTATGAGAAACTGAATAAAAATAAAGAAGTTATGTTCCATATAAAGAATAGTTTCTAAATTCTTTGGCTGTAGAAAATATTAATTCTTATAAACTGAATATCTCTGAGGAATTTTGTTGAAATAAATAGATTCCTAAAATGGAGATTCATGTCTTTATTTGACATTTGTCCCAACTCCTCATCAATCCTTTTGGGCAAAGCCAGAATCAAGTTATAAAAATCAACCTTCTATTTATCTCTGCATTTTAATCATTTGCAAATTATCATTCTTACTGATAGCGTTCATAACAATCTACTTGTGTAAGCATGTGTACATTCCACTGAACGCATTTTTCCAGTTATGTGTGTGGTTCATTTAGGATGATTAGGAATTCCAGAAATAAGACCTGGGTTGAGTATTCTGTGAAAGTTTTACAAAATGTTTGCCTTGTCTTTATGCAAGCATATATATAGAAATCAAGATATTGCTTACATTCTTCTCATGTAGTGGTGTTGCTAAATTGAGAAAAATGTGGGGTTTAGCTGCAGCTGAATTTTGATTTATTTTGTATTAAATAGTGCTAACTTTTGAAGTGGCAGGTCAAAAGGGGAAAAAATAATTTGATGGTAAATAATTATGGAATATTTTTAAATTAGTATTTTAAATGTGAAATTAAATTTGGCAGTAGGAACAAAACATAATAGATATGTTTTGGCTTTTAGGATTAGCAACACAGACTACTGTGTAAAGTCATTCTCTGTTATTTCTAGCGTTACAAAATCAAGGATCATTTTTTAATTTGTCTAATGATGATACAAGTTGGAAAGCAAATAAAAGACTATTCCAGAACCAGTGAAGGAAAACTTCAAGCGACTCTCACCAAAAGTTACATATTACTTATCAGCTAGGGTTTTTTTCTTTTGCAATGCATTCTTATCTTCCCTTATTTTTTAAGACATACAGCATGCATTGGTTAAGAAGAGAAATGTTAACCTTCAGCTGAAAAAACGCCTGAATCCTGATAATAGCCATTCAAGTGTATTGCTAGACTTTAATAAGAAATCTCTGCAACAGGTTGTCAATAGGTTTTTATTCGTTTTCTTGCTTCATTGATTAATTGGAAATAAGGAAAGAAGGATTACCCAAAATTGTTTCAGTGAAATTGGAAATTACAGTAGGGAGCATCCATTTAGTCAAAGTCTAAACATACCTTAAAGCCCAATCGATAAAATGGAGATACATGATAATATGTGAGCTAAGGTGAAGTAAAGCTTACTCTAGAAACCCATAGCGTAGGGAGAGCAGAACACTACAGGTGCCAAATGTTTGGGTTTGTTGGTTTTTTTACAGAGAGCATTGATAAGAGTCATAGGCAAAAATCATGTAGACCGTTCAGTCCCTCTCAACTAGAGTGCTTTCATTAACACCACTTTTTTCTGCCCCTTGTCCACAGAGGAGTGACAAAGACAGGTAGCTCTTGTGCTAAATCTCTAAGATCCAACACCCTTTTTCATGTTATCAGTCATGCTAATTCCACAGGACCAATGGCACCTATGAGCTCTTTTCCCTTAGTTACTATAAGGCTGATGCTTGGGGTAGGTGCTGAGGCTGATTCACTGAGCAAAGATTCAGTTCCGTGATGAATGTTAGAAATCATGGAATGTTTAATTTTTTTCATTTTATTCTCTCTACTTTAGCTATTGCAAATTTGCTCCTTTCCTTATCAGCAAGCAAGCAGAGTTGTGACGTACTCTACCAGGTTAACTGGATGTTCATAAAATTGCAAAGGAAGAGGAAAACAAGTTTTCAGTGACTGCATTCACTCCAGCATATTCTGAGCAGTGTTCACGTGTCTCTTGCTGTTCTTTTGTTTTCTCCTTGACACTTTGCATTGTTAAAATCTGAAGATAAACCATCATAACCAAACTTGCACATTTGTCATCCCCCCCATTTAAATACGTAATCAGAATATGTTCCTTAAATTATTTATTCTCTATCACTTTGTGAAATGTACATCCAAATGCATTGCCTTGGGCTTTGATACTGGGCTCTCATTGTCTTACAGCCATTTCAACCTATTTATAAGCCTAGTTTTATACTAGGTTTTGTTATTTGATTATTTGTCACAGTGCTCTTTAAACTATCTGCTACAGATTTTAAGTGAGTTGTACACACTGATATGGCTCAAGTGAAATACTTTCCATGTTAAAGCTCTTTGTTGATTGAGAGGTCTTTAGGATTTCAGAAATTGAATGAAGAAAGGAAAGATTTTTGAATGCCAGAAAAAATAATTAAAAATCACTCTTTTATGTAATACTTCATTGCAAAATACTGTAGAAGTCACAAGACAGCATCAGTAAGGGCATTTTTATAATTGCTAGAGGGTCAGCTGTGATGGTTACAAATTCTTATCAAGTGAATAAATTAGTTATTAAAGCTGACCTTTTTTCCTTCAAGTTTCAAAAGTTCCTCTTAAGAATGCTTAATTTCCTGTTAGGAATATTTATTTTATTTTTTTCTCCTATTCAGATTATTTGGAATGCTTTATTTCTCTCCAAACTCTCTCTCCCTTCTCCCTCTCCTCCCAGCTGTATAGTGGAATAGATAAGCAATTTAAAAAAAAAAAAACAACAAACAAACAAAAAAACCCCCCAACTTTTCCTCATGTTAGTGGAAGCTGCTTTTTAACAGTACATCAAGTAAAATCATGTTGAAAACTATGTCTTGCTTGAGAGCTAGCATGTTAAGGAGAGGGAGTTCCCCACCTGAGAAGACCTCCAGTGATTTTCTACAGCTTGACTGGAAGGTCAGCGTCTTTTGCTCAGGAATATACCTACATCTGCACCTGGACCTCACTATCATTGTGTATCAATCACAGCTTCTCATGCTCAGGACTTCTTGCCCTGAACTGCAGCACTGTGGCAGAGCCCCCCCGGTTCTCCACACCCTATGGTAGCACCGCTATTAGTCCATTACGGATTTACTTGTGCTCTCTGCATGGAGAGCACATTGGTCAGCTCCTTGTCTCTCCCTGATCCGTCTGCCTTTGGGCATCAGATGGATTGTAGTGGCATCCCTGGTCCTGAGATGAGCCTGTGGAGCTACAGCAGTTAGTACTAGTTAATAGTATGAACCTACTTGCTAGCTGGTAAAAAAAATCTGTTAAATAACTACTCGCTAGGCTAGATCCCATCCCTATCATAGGAGCTTTAGCAATGTGAGAGAAATGAAATGTTCTGGAGGTCGAAATATACCAGTGATTTAAAACTTCAGTGCTGCTTAATTGTGGAACCTAAAGCTAAATGCATTCCTGAGGAGTGTTTCAAAAATTTCTCCTTCTCTAAAGGGGGGGAGTGTTGCATCTGATAAAAATTGGAGTACAGTCATGTTCTCCAGGCAATTTCTCAAAGAGGACGCATATGTAGATTTAAGAATATTTTTTTCCCAAAAACTGTACTTTAGCTTTAAAAAAAAAAAAAAAAGAAAAGGGAAAGGAAAAACAGACCTGGAAAAAACAGTCATTGTAGTGAGCACAATCCCGTCTCAGGTTCTTCTCTCTTCTGGAGAATTCACTGAGCTGAAGTCAGATGCTTGTAAGGTTCTTGCTTCTCCTTCTGCTCTCCTTGTTAGTAGCTTCTCCAGAAAGAAGGGAATCTTTTCCCCATTATTTGCTGTTTCTCTTTTCTCTTTGTCATGCATGCTGCTCTCTTCCTCAAGTAGCCAGGGAGAAGCTTCTCTTTACAGCTTCTACCCCTTTTGTCAGGCAAAATCCTCAGTTAAGCAATCTTCCACTCCCCGGGATGTTTCGGTCAAAAAAACTTATTTGTCCTTGACAGTAGCTATTAATTTTTATCCTAGTACTCCACAGTCGAAGTGTTATGATTCTCTTTCATTAGCCTGTTGCCCATAGTTTCAGTGGTTTGGGGAATCTGGCTCAAATATATAAAGTTTAATATAAAAAATATTTCGTAAGCAGAACTTGTTTTCCCAAACCATCTCCAGAACCCATTATTGCTACATCTGAAACTTGCTTAGGTAGTTTGTTAGGGTTATTGCATGGAAATTTGCAAGCAAACTCACATTCACTGTGTATTTTATATTTTTTCATAATTTATATGGCTATAATTACTTTTTTAAATTTATATGTTAGTCATCTTGGGATAAATTCAAATTTTGGGGCCTAGTAATCCAATTTAATGAAGTAACTATGGTTTGGTGATATTCGAAGGATATTTTTAGTGTTTTTTATTTAGAATTAACTTTTCATATTTCTTTTGGCCTCTCGAAATATGTTGCTAATTTTTCTATTCCTTAACATATATCTCTGTCTTCCAGTTACCCTTGCATCTGTATGAGGATCTTCTCATACTCATCTGGAGACAGTGTGGCTGTGGTGGGACACCATGTCAGTGTGAAATTGTCTCTATGTTGAAAAGCGAAAGCTTTTGTGGTTTTGGTTGTTGGCTTGGGGGTTTGGGGAAGGCTTTTGTATTGATTTTGGTTGGTTGGTTGGTTTTGGAGACATACGCATTTTGCAAGCAGGGTTCAGGGGTTAGTTTGTCAGTGACAAGGGAGATGGCAGAAGTATTCTCAGTTCATATTTGTACTGTTCTTGAGTTGCAAAAAGTAACATAAAATCCAGCAGCATACTTAACCTACTCATGTTGAATACGCTAACAGGGACTTGTATAATTTCTGTCCGAAGAGTTATCCAGTTGTTCAAGCCAAATCACCTCCATGAACTGGTATTTCCAGTAGTGTACTGTACTTTTGGCAACATAATTTGCTTATTACAGTCTGTTATTTTTGTTAAATATTGAAATAGATGTGGCGTTACAAAAAAATTTTTTTAAAAATCCTAACAATGGTATGGCAAATTCATAGAGTGCATGGTCCAAACTGTTCAGAAAACAAAAAAGTAAGATGGAGCACTGGAACTGATTACCCGGATAGAATACTTAATAGTTTTCAGCTAACTGATAGAACGGTTAATAAAATTGATAGCAATACACTGTTTTTTCCTCTTTTTATCATTTCTGCAGTGATCCAGATAACACTAAGACTGCTTATTTTAAAAAATCATTTATAAACAAAAGCCTCAAAGAGAAAATAAAACTCTTGAAGAAAAGGCAAAAACATGCTATATCTCTTTCAGCAAAGAATTAAGTTATATGCTGGCAAAGATGCATTGGGACTGGTTTTATGCTTGCCCTGGCTCTCTCAGTGACTTAAGGAAGATATATAATCCCAGATAAATTTAACCATCTGAAAAGTCAGTGTAACGATTTAATATAGAGCTATGATATGCTTCAGTTGCAACTGAACTAATTCATGACCTTTGCCTAAGAGTCATTTTGGAAGTGCACATGAGTTTTTCTTACTGTTTATGCTTAGTAAAAGCTATGGAAAACAGTTGTTTTCCATGCGATATCAGTGTAGAACTTATTACTTAAATAGCTTACTAAAAATAGATTTTCTTTTTTTCATACATCCTAAGAAGTCCAAGTTGTTTTGTAAAGCCGAAGAGAATGGGATCATTTGTCCCATTATTTACTGCTGTATTTGATTTATCTCTGGTAAAGGTTTCGACTCTAAATCAAGTAAAGCATAGTCTGTTCATATGCATCAAGTTGTGTTTTCCTTGGGCACTGTCAGTGCCCAGACCAAGCTTGGGCACCCCATCCCTGTGGTGTCCCCATCTCTCTCATACTTCTCACACTGGTCCCAGCTGGGTTCCCACCCAAGACTGAGGCAGGTGGCGAGGGTGTCTGTGCAGATCACTGCCTCTCCTGGGGCAGTGGCCCTTGGAAAGGGGAGGCAAGCATTTTCAGGGATCTGCTCCATATGGGCACTCCCCCCATGGGGTGGGCATGTGCCTCCGGGAAAAGCCAGGAGTGGCCTCTCTGTCATCCTCTGGCTTGGACATCCCAATGGTTTGGCATGGCAGCGTGGGAGCCCTGGGTTAGACAAGAGGTGCCCAGTTTGTTTTACAAGCCATTAGGGAGAAGTCAGTGCATCCACAAATAAAGTGCATACTTTTCTTCTAAGACTTTTAAGATGTTAGTGCTGACACTAAATACTCTGGCTGTGGAAGAGCAGATTGGATGTTGATACACAAATATCACGTGTGTTAATCATACATGTGCTAATTTTAAATATATATTTGTTTTATTTCTGTTAGATTTTTATTAAGGTCTGATGAGTACCAAAATAAGAGAGTTGAGGGAAATGTTTTCAGATTTCAATGCTTTGTTTTATCTGTTTACTTAATGTTTTAACAAGAGGGCTGGAAGATGGATGTGAATACTTCTATGTTTTATGACATGTAATCTAATGGTATGGTCATACAGCAGCTGTTTTCTGTGAGGTATGCTAGATAATCTGTAGATTTTCAAACTTAGTTCCTGGAAATTTTATCTTTCATTTTACTAAGAACATTATGAGCAGATATCATTACAGTTGCTACATGGGAATACAGTGTGATATAGCAGTAAATTACATTTGGGAGTTGCTAATGTGGCTATAAATCTGCAAACAGAAAATTTCCAAGCCAAAGGTTTGACTCTGCATTTTAGAAGGTACCAGATTTATACTGCACTAAAGGAGAATAATTTTCTATATACAGAAGGGCATTTTAATTGTTCTTAAAATTGCCATTGGAATTTCTTGATTTAAATTAGTGATCAAATACATAAAGTTCAATAACACTTAAAAATTGGTAACTGTGGATTATGTTTGCAAAGAGATATATTTTGAGGACTAAAATTTAACAAGAACCAATTGCATATATAAAAACAATATATAAATATAAAATAAAAATTGCAAGATGTAGGACTGATGAGGGAGCTGGACAGATGTTACCATTTCACTGAGAAGTTTAATAATCATTTTCTTCTAGTCACAGGGAGCGTAATATATGAAAATGTGATACCAGTCAAATTTCTTCAGGGCTTGTCTCCACTTTTATCTCTTAAGTTAAATTCATATATACTTACCAGTGTATTTGTGTTGATGGATCAAGGTAGCATAGCTATGTATTCTGACCAAAGGAGTTTTTCCACCAACATGATCATGTTTCTTTTTCAATGATGCAATTAATCTATCAGGAACTCACTCCTATCGAATATTTGTGTTCACACTAGGTTTTTGCTCTTACACTGCTGCTATTTCACAGGTATTAATTTCTCACACACCAATCAGGTGTAATTATTCTAGCAAGACTTCATGATATACAGCTCACCTCTGCCTCCAAGCAAAAAAAACAGTTTACAGCTTTGCTATAAAAATTCTTGGGTTTTTTAATACATAAAACCTCTATTCTTGTGGCTGTTACCTAACAAAGATGCCTATTTTATTTCAAAGATTGCATTTATTTAATGATATTTCATTATACCTTTGTAGTGCTTTTTCCCCGTAAAAAGGATGACATTTTTCTGTAGCAATTCTGTTGTCTACAGTCTGTTTTTAGGAACTTAATGCAATTTTCCTTTTGAAAATGTTTAGTTCATTCAACTTACCTCAAGCCAGTTGACAGGAGCCACTTAACATTTTTGATGAACTATATTAAGTTGTTTCAGTTATCTGTCTAATCTTTGGCATCTATTTTAGAAAGAGCCTTTATAATTTATATCGTTGGCAAATACAAAAAGAAATGTGGCAAATACAAAAATATATATTCTGGCTGCCTGTTGCTTTACCAAAAAAACGAAGTGTCTCTTGAATCCTGCTAGCCAGTTTACTTCAGTAGAAGCAGATATGTTTATCTCTTTTATCTTGTCGCTTGCTTCTAAAGGGAAAGATGTTTTTCAGTATTCTCTTGATAATACATATCTTTTAGTTTACCGGCTCATACCATTAGAAGTATATCTAGTAATGAACCAGACAGTAATTGTGTGTTAAGGGACTATCAGCGTTGACTTGGCATTTACAAGTGTATAATAAACAGATATAATCATAGATCAATTATCGACAATAGACAACTGCGTTTATTTATGTTATTTTAAGGATTCCTTGCACACCTACATTTTATCTTTATGTGTGCTGGATTCTGTAGCTGTTGTTAATCAAATTGGGCAGTATGATTGCTCTCTCGTTTCTACTAGAAATGTAGAAATAGGATATTGGTAGATGTCCACAGCAGTCACCATTAACAGAAGTTTAAGACTGCTGTTGTATTAAAATGCTGTTTTAAGAAGCCAGCATTTTCGCTAAGTTTTTAGTAATTGTTCAGAGGAGACCAGCAGTTTGCTCAGGCTGTGTTGAGGGGACAGTTCTGCCAACCTGCTCACCAAGAGTGAACGATGGTACTTGAGCAGAGCCTATTTTCAAGATGTTGGTCTGCGGGGCTCAACAGAGTGCAAAACTGTCCTGAAAATAAGTGGCAATAACTGTCTTTCCTTGAGAAGAAATTGAGGAGGAACTGGGCAGTTCCCCCACCTTCCTTCTGGTAGCTGTATTAGCCTTGACACAGCACTAGCATTTAGGCTCCAGCCTATCCCAAAACTAAGTCAGTGCTTGAAGAGCCTTGCCTCATCTGTGGTGTCTGAAATTGCTGATGGCTATTGGAGCCTTGCATAAGAGTTATAGTTTATGTACTTAAAAGCATCGTGTAGTGGGTTGACCCTGGCTGGACGCCAGGTGCCCACCAAAGCCGCTCTGTCACTCCGCTCCTCAGCAGGACAGGGGAGAGAGAATGCAATGAAAGGCTCGTGGGTCAAGGTAAGGACAGGGAGAGATCACTCATTAGCTACCGTCACGGGCAAAACAGACTCGACTTGGGGAAATTAGTTTAATTTATTGCCAATCAAATCAGAGTAGGATAATGAGAAAATAAAATCAAATCTTAAAACACCTTCCCTCACCCCTCCCTTCTTCCTGGGCTCACCTTCACTCCCGAATTCTCTACCTCCTCCCCTCCCCCCGCAGCAGGGCAGGGGGACGGGGAATGGGGGTTGCGGTCAGTTCATCACACGTTGTCTCTGCCGCTCCTTCCTCCTCAGAGGAGGACTCCTCACACTCTTCCCCTGCTCCAGCATGGAGTCCCTCCCACGGGAGACAGTCCTCCACAAACTTTTGCAACGTGAGTCCTTCCCAGGGGCTGCAGTTCTTCACGAACTGCTCCAGCGTGGGTCCCTTCCACAGGGTGCAGTCCTTCAGGAACAGACTGCTCCAGCGTGGGTCCCCCGTGGGGTCACAAGTCCTGCCAGCAAACCTGCTCCAGCATGGGCTCCTCTCTTCACAGGTCCACAGGTCCTGCCAGAAGCCTGCTCCAGCATGGGCTTCCCACAGGGTCACAGCCTCCTTCGGGCATCCACCTGCTCTGGCGTGGGGTCCTGCACGGGCTGCAGGTGGAGATCTGCTCCACCATTAACCCCATGGGCTGCAGGGGCACAGCCTGCCTCACCGTGGTCTTCACCGTGGGCTGCAGGGGAATCTCTGCTCCGGCGCCCGGAGCACCTCCACCCCTCCTTCTTCACTGACCTTGGTGTCTGCAGAGTTGTTTCTCTCACATATTCTCACTCCTCTCTCTGGCTGCTGTTGCACAGCAGCTTTTTTTCCCCCTTCCTAAATACGTGATCCCAGAGGCGCTACCACCGTCGTTGATGGGCTCGGCCTTGGCCAGCGCTGGGTCCATCTTGGGAGCTGGCTGTCATTCACTCTGTCGGACACAGGGGAAGCATCTAGCAGCTTCTCACAGAAGCCACCCCTGTAGCACACACACACACCCCCCACCCCCACCCCCCGCGCTACCAAAACCTTGCCATGCAAACCCAATACACATCAGAAGGTTCAAGTTAACATCAGGGTCTCATTGCACCAAGTGCCTGAGGATGCAAAAGCAAAATGTCCTCTAACCTTGCTGAGATTTGCTGCCCATCTGTTGCCTACGTGTGCTGAGTGCAGAGCCATTTTGTATGGGAGACCGCCCACCGCTGAAGGACAGAGCTAAATACTAGGTTGCATGAGTAAACATTAAGAAACTAGAAGTTGTACAAATACAGTGCATTGAAGATCCAAGTAATTAAAATACTTGCCTATTCTCTATCAGATTTCAAGACAGTTTCTAAAAAGTCAATGAATGTGGTAGAGAATTAACTTGTATTTTTGTAATGATTTCTGAGCGACAAAAATCATAGTTTATATAGTGGATGTGGGTGTCCTTTAGTTTTGAATAGAAAAGTCACAAAACTCCATTATGTGGATCACTATTCTCTTGTGAAGATCACTCTGCTCTTTTTCCATGTTTTATTATCGTTTCTTGTAAAGAAACCTGTGTGAAAAATTAGCACTCTAACAGAAGACTAATAGGCAAAAGGCTTTATTATTTAGTTCCCACTTTAAGTGCAGCATAAATACAGTTTCAAAGTGTGATCCTGTAGAAAGCAAATCCTGAAAGCAAAGTTTTTAAGTTAATTTCCTCATCTTACAAACTGAATCTGTCATGAGGTTATCTATATAAATAGATATTTATAAATAAAACATATATTGAATGTTTAATTAAATTATATTGCATTAAAAATAAAGTTTTATCTATAAAAGGTAGATAAGAAAGCTACAACTTGAAAACAGAAACACCTGGATATGAGGAAAGCATTTATGTTTAACCAAATGTGTCATACACCAAGCGTGACTGATCAAAGAACTGGTTGGAGTCACAAGTTCTCCAAGTCAATACCTTTTTTTTTTCCTGGAAATAAAACAGCTTTTCCTTTTTATAAATAAAATTTATTGTTTGCTTTAAGTGTAGATATTCTCCAGATATATTGAACTATTTCACAGTGTTAAGGTTGGGACTTGCTACAACTGATAAAGAATTTAACTTCTGGTATTTACATACATTTTCTGGTTTAACTGCAGAAAAGGTCTTTGATGGAAATAATGAAGAAGGCTCTTTCCCTCACTAGTGAAATGCATTTCAACTTGGAAAATGAAAAAAGCTATGGATCAATAAACAATGGATCAGTGGGCATGTAGAGAGAAAGAGAAGGTTGGGGTGTGTTTGTTTGTTTAATTAAAAGTAACTACTGGTGATTTTACTACCTTTAGTTCTCAAAAGTTTATGGTTGCTTAAAGGCTATACTCTACAATGCACCTGCTCCTAGCATCCTTCAAGGAAGTATTTAAAGACTTGGGAATAGCCTGTATGCATTCATAGCCCAGCCGTATCTTCTCTTTCAGTTATTCACAGGAAGCAAGAGATCTGACACAACTGTTTGTGGAATGGAGTTTCCCTAGAAATTTAGAGTGATTGCTGCTGGAAGAAGTTATTTCTCTGTTTCATTTTAGAGTCGGTTGGTTGGTTTTTGTAACAGAAGGCAACAAAAGTCCTTTTCTGAATTGTCTTCGCATTGTTTCAAGACCTTGCTCAAAATTTGCACATATCTATCTGAGGTTTTCTCTCCAGATCCAACTGAATTAAGTTAGTTCACATTTTTCTCCAGGTATAACATCCAGTAGCCCTTTTTTGTTCATGTACAACCAGCCATCTTGTGTGGAGGTTGCTGGTGGCCCTGTGGTGGCCCTGATGGGCTCTATGGCACGAGTGGTGTCTGAAAGAGGCTGGGGGAGAAGGTGCAGGGGGGCTGCTTGGGGCCTTGCATGGTGGCCTTGCCTCAGTTGCTGCAGGTTGGGGGGGGTCCAGCATCAATGACTTCAAACTCACTAGTTCTGTGTTTTACTTCAGTAGGCAATACTTCAATTGGTGGCAGTTTGATTTTAATTAATCCGAATAAATTTATTTCCTGCCATTTCTGAGACGAGTGTGAATCATTTCTCTCTGTTTAAGGAGCTCTGGCAATATTTGCCTTTTAAGCTGAGGGAATCACCTGTTTTTATTATTTCACTCAATTCAATTATTTTATTTCATGTCCATGCTTCAACATCATGTATTGAGATTCATTAACAGTTCTTTGGCAGTCACAAGACACTAATCATCTGTTTACAATATTGATCAGCAGCTTTCATGTTAGATTACATTTGAAGTGAGAAATAGTCCTGCAGCAAATAGTAAATAAAAGACTGGGAAGAAAGGGAAGAAGCTAGCTTAGGCTATATATAATAGTTTTTTCAAATACCCTGGAAACGTCTGCATCCCAATAAGCCGGACTCCCTTAAGAACTTCCAGCTCTGAAATTCCAACAGAATTTCCCATCCACAAGTTGTTCATTGTCTCTGGTCATTTATATTCATAAAGATAGAGATTTCTATTCCTACAGATAGAGATTTCTCTTGACTTCTGGGCGGTTTCTGAGTTGCAAGAATATTTATGGGCTATTAAAAATATTTAGGTTCTGATGCCTCAGCAATTTCATTTGTTACTGTATATACATTCTTTCTATATTATACATAATAGGATATTATTATCTCAGTTCTTCATAATGACGTACTTTGCAGAATGGAAATTAAGAACTAAACACTAGGAATTAAAATCTTACTTTTCTGAAGTCACTAGCTAAATTTCCTCTGAATTAGTCTGAAAAGGTTGATTTCTGGGGCTCATCAACACTAGATTCATGGGGTGTGGCACTAGGAGAATGTTGAAAATTATATAAAATGTGGCCAAGATGTCCTTAAGAATCTGTGTTACTTTTCAGAGCTTTATTAAGACACCTTAGTCTTACCAAATAATAAGATACAGTAGTTCTGCATCTATAAATGTTGTGAGCACATGCCTTCAAACAATGGGGTTCCTTTAAAGTATATTAGTTTCAGATAGTCAAAATTACTAGCTCCTGCAGTTGTATTGACAGTCTTTTCCCAGAATAGCTCTTAAAGGCAACAGCCGTCAGATAGAAAAAACAAAAAGTTTTTCCTTTGGAATCCTTATTCATATACTTATATCTACATTTGTGGTTGTTAATTTACAAAAATTTGTTTGCTGAAACTCGATTTAGTTTAGTCAAAGAGATATAATAAAGACTTGTATTTCCTTTTCCTGCTATTATAAATATTTCAGAATGAGTAAGTTAACTGTCTTGAAGCTAGTCTGTTTTTTGCACATGGATGAGGACAGGAAAAAGTGTCAAAGAAGAGAGATAAAGTTTAAGAATTTAGATAAAACTTGTGCAGAGGAGTAGGAGGCTAAATAGATCTGGCAGCAGCGGGCTGACTTTTCCATTACTTTTTGATTTAATTATGAGAGTTGCTTAAGTTGTGGATCCTGCCTGTTAGTCACATGATGTTGCCAGCATTTATTTCCGAATCAAATCTATAAAAGGAAATGAGAGTTCTCAGTCCTTGCAAACCACTTGTCTGGTAGGAAATCACTTACAAATAAAGTGCGTACTAGAGTATGAAATAGTTCCTTGATGTATGACCTTCAAAACTGCTTTAAGGAAAACAGTTGAAGCTGTGAGTAGTAGAAACTTTTCGTACTGTAAGAATTATAAGCTGCAGGCTTGTGTTTTTTCAGCTCGCTCGACAGTTGTCTTCACTATGAAGCTGTATTTACAGAAGCAGCAGGGGTCCCTATGGGCAGGGGCGGGAGAGCTGCCTGCAGACTGGGGAGAGCCGCGTCCCTCAGCTTTGTACTCCACCGGTCGGACTTCGTTGGGGGTACCCGCACCATCTGAGTCATGAGGACCGAGGCAGACTTGTAAGAAGGGCTGAGAGCACTGCAGGATAGGGGGTCACTTGCATAGGGGGTCAAGTTCTCGTCGTCAAAAGGTGACAAAGTGCACATTTAGCTTTATATCTTCAAAGCAGCAGGAGAGAATTAACTGCATGATTTTCACTGCTCAGTGAAATAATAATCCACCAGAGAATCTCAATTTTTTTGTACTGATTTGTGCCAAAGTGCATTGTGGCATGGAAAAGGCGACCACCTTACTATGCAGCTAATAAAAAAATGTGATCTGATACAATACTACTCGAGAATTAAAACCATAGGGGATTCAGATCCAACTCTGCCATGTTACAGCATGTAAGTTATTGTTATTGGCTTGTGTTTTGAAAAAAAAATCTTGATAATATTTCCTGCCGTGAAATGCCTGAAGTTTACCAATTTATAATACGTCTTATATCAGTACTTCTCACTTTCATAACAGTCCCTTCATGGGGGATTGCAGAGTGGTTTGTACATATTCACTGGCTGGATGTTATATTGACCTACAAGAAAATGAAGTATGATGTTTGTTGCAGTTTGTTACACAGAGGCCCAGGAGTTAAATGATTGCAGAACCAGAAGCAGTAACAAAAGTGCTGTGGGTTGATTTGCCATGCTCTTCTCTGAATGGACTCTGCTCTGTCTAGTCTTGCCTAATTAGATGAAGATTCAAACTTTGACATACAGAATCGGTACACTTTTGCAGTGCCATTATTGCTTTTAATAAACAGTGAGCAAACATCTTCCAGTACAGTGACACCTGGACTATGTGTTTTTCAGTAGTTTTTCCAGTTTGAAAGCTCAGTGCTCTACAAAGACAACTATGTAATCAGCGTCTTGATCACAGAGATAAACTATCTGCTACCAAATTTTATAAAGTCATGACATATTTCTGATTCTTCTATTTGGTCAGCACCATGAAATTTTGTATGTTGTTCAGCACTTGCAGATTTATCTCATGCTTTGTCATCATCTGTTGTCCACAAAAACTTCTCCTTGAGGGAATTATAACAATACTTACCTTTTTCTTTTCACAAGTGCTGCAGAAATGCAAAGGGCAGCAATGTTGCAGGGTTGTGTAACACACCTGTAATTAATTTCACAAATAATTTGAGACAGTTTTTTTTTAAATTAAGAGCTTTATGTGCATTCAGGGAGAGGTCCTAACATAGACAAAACCAAAATATCTTCAAGGAAAAGAATGTGCATGAGCTTTGCATCTTCAGCACAACATGGTTTTAGGCACTACGTACACTACGTAATTTGCTGAAATTATTTCTCCTACTTTCCTTAGTAGTGAGCTTGATGCCCCCCTCAAAATAGCAGGTAGGCAGCAGTGTTCCAGGATTTGTGATAGCAGACTGAAAGTTGAAATACACTATTAAAATGGAAACTAGAAGATTGAATCAGAGGGTTTTGTTTTAAGTATGATAAGAGCTTCATTGTCTAGCTCAGAAAAATAGCCACTATTTAATAAATGAAGAAAAACATGAACCTGCTCTTTGACTTATAAAGCATTTTTATCTTCAAAGCCTATCTTATCCACAGTGCTGGCCCCAAAATATTGCAAAAGCACAAAATCATGGTTTTATTTTTATTTTTGCTAGTATGATCTAAAGAACTTTCAGACCTTTTTTTAGTGTTTGACACATATGAGTTTGAAAAATGTATTAATATATTTCTCAGACTGTAGATGAGTTCTGTGGTCTATGAAAGTGAACTTGTTGATTTCTATAAAATAAGGTGGCAGATGGAACATGTTTCTAGCAGGCAGAAATAGAACTGCTAAGGCAATCAGGCTGATACCTTAACTGTACACACTTCTTGGAAATGTAGTGTAGAGTAAGAGCTTAAAAGTCACAAAAACAGTTCAAGAAAGGGACGTAGAATGTACTGTGCTGGTTGCACTCCTGGTTTTTTAACATTGTCAATGAGCTCCACAATTCATACGTTTTGTCTAGATGTAGTGGCATGTGGTAGCTATTTGAAAATGGTGCTTTAATACCTTTATAAATGCTGTTTGTTTCCGCAGCTTCTTTCCTTACACCTCTAAGTTGGATAAGATTCTCCTAGGAGTTAATAAACTAATTTTGTTTTCTTGGAACATAAGATACCCCAACACAAGTGTGTTCTGTGAAGGTGGTATTTATCATCCTCCCATGTTCGGTTCTAATGAACTGAAGTTACGGTTAGTGCAGACTGATCGTGCTTCAGGGCTGTTGCCTCCAGCCTAAAAAAGGCAAAACAAGTCCAATGAACAGGGAGAGAAGGTAGATCTGGATGTATTATTCTGTAACTCTCTTTGATAGATCCAAAGTTAAGTTTTGGAGGAGGGTTAAAGGCCAAACTGCTGCTTTGCCTATCAGAATGAGTCACTAACTAGCAAAGTAATTGCATTGATTATTGCACACCCACAAATTCCAACAGAAAATACCTTGCAGGGGATGGAGGTTGTACTTTTCCTAAAGGTTTCTGTATAATTAATCTACCGTAAGTGCTGGTGCTTTAGAAACATTTGAACCCTACTGTTAAGCATGGTCCTTGCGTGCCAGCTGACCACTCCTACGTGGTTTCAGTGTTTCTTGTGCTATTGCTTGGGTGCTAATGAAGGTTTTGACACCACTGCTGTTGGAAAAATTCAAGTCATGTATTCTGCTTTTGTTTTTAAATTGTAACTCTGTTTGCCTGTCTTTGTTGCAGGCATTAGGAGTTTCAGCAGCTGCATTTTGTATACCTAGAGCAAAACAGCTCCCTTGTTAGGCAGAACATTTCATAAAGGATTAAGAAGTGGAGCTGGCTGAGCCATAGGGGACACTTTTGTCTCATAAACAAGAGGCTGATTATCAAGAGACTGTACTTGTTTGTGGAAGAGGTAACTGAGCAGGCTTCCTTCTCTCTTGGGTGTCTTACTTGGTACTTTACCCCATAATTTCTGCATTAAGTCCATTTAAAAAATTTTTGTTCCTACAGCTTACAGTTGCACTCAGTAGATGTTTGGGGGTGAAGAGTATTTTTAATAGAAAATTAGTTGCTACACTTGACACAAGCAAACCAGTAATAATTGGAGGCACTGGGGCAAATTGTCGCTCACTGTCCGTTCTGGGTTTCTTGTAACATCACTTTACAACTGCCTCAGTTAAACACTGGGTTAAGATTCAAATTTAAAGTCAGGCGTTCAAAATTAGGATTGCCTATGCAACGCCTCTACGTAGAAGATTATGCAGATAGCTTTTTAGATATTTTTTTTTTTTCCTATAAGGCCCTGAGTCTTGTATTGCAGAGAAAAGCCTGGGCAATGGAAAGTAAATACTAGACAAAAAATTGCAATAAAAGGTTGTTTGTTTGACTTAAATTCATCTCCCTACTGCCTACTTGATTTGTTGCATAGCGTAGAAGTACCTTTTCCTTATTCTCATCATTTACCCTGAAGCCCCAGGTATTATTCCCTCAAGTTCATTCACTCAGCAAGTTTGCATTATCACTTTTATTATACGTTATTTATAGTATTACTTCTTAAATATACTTCTTATAGTATACATTCTTAAAACAAAAAGCAGATTATTTATTCTTCACTACATACTAAAAAATCTTAGCTGTTGGATTATATTATGTTGAGCTGCCATGTATATCTTAGAGAAAGATAATCATATGTGATTTAAAGGCTTTGAGAGATTAAGAAACTACTATGTGTAGCAGTACCATCCTATTTGGAGATTCAGAGATGCTTATATAGGGTAAGCATGATGGTAGACTGTAGAAATACCTCATGTACTGGGATGTGTCCGTAGCCTCCACAGGGAAAAGCGGTTTTCTTCCTTTGACCAGATTTGTAGCTCTCTAATAATTATATTGGTCATTATGTTTAGAAACACAGAGATTTTTCTCTGTTGTTTTTTTTTCCCTTCATTCTTAGCAGTTATGTTGTAGAGAAAGTTAAATTTAAAGCAGAACCCAGTCACAACAGCAATGTTAGGAAAGTTTGTCTCCGATTCCAAATGCAAAAGTCTTGAATTAATGAGAAAATTAATATCAAGAAAAAAACAGCACCTAATGGATACAGGAGTGGAACTCTTACATTAAAATTGACTTAATCTTAATCTAAGTATCCAAGAACTGTTTGCAGTGAGTAGAGACTGCAGAGGCTTGCAAGAGAGTCCTGGAGCCGCAAAAGTAGCTTTTGCTTTCTCCTGTTAAATTCCAGGTTTTACTTGGCCGAAATATGAACTTTTTAAAATTGCCATTCTGTTACCTGACGTGGTTTATGCTACAAAACCCAACAGAATGGCGATACGCTAATCTGATTTGTGGCATCTGTTGCTGCCAGCGTGGCAGCAGACCCCTGTGACACCCCCAGCGGCTGCAAAGCTTTCTGGAGCATGAGGGGGGAGCTCAGCTGAGCTTCCCTTCGCCCAGGATGCTGTCCCTCTGGTCATCCCTCGGGCACCGTGTGGAAAAGGGCTTCCTCACAGCTCTCGCGGAAGTGGAGAAAGTGTTAGGTTAGAGTCCTTCCTCCTAGTCATCTGTCCCAGACCATGTTGCTGCCCATCCTGCCTCGTAACAGCACAGCATCCTGCTGCTTGCTGTTGCTGCTCCACTCAGCAGCTTGGGCTGCAGGCTGATAAATCCTGTTCAGTTTTGACCTCAGATGTGGTACACAGAAAAGGATGCTTAAAAGGATATTGTTTGGATTGCGGAGTCAAACGTGTCACATTTAGAAAACCCTGAAGGTACTTTGCCTATGCAACCTTAATTTGACTCCACTGGGTGTCATCCTTATGGTATTACAGCGTTACCCATCAGTTGTCACTCTCTTATTCTGCAGAACTTTTCCATACTTGAGTGAATGGGAGACTGGGACTGCCTATATACCCCCTGCCCTGTGCGCTGGGAAGTACAAGGGGGGTACACCCTGCTTGATAGGGAGGCATGTACCTCCCTTCCCGTATGAATTCTGTGGATTATCCTGTGCTGCAGTTGTTGGGAGTTCAGGAGGTGTTAGGGTGGGAATTTTTAATGCATTGCGTGATTTACTTTTTGTTTGGTTAAGTACGTGAGAGCAGAAGTAGTAACTGAAATTCAGAATAGAAGTGACGACTTCGTTTCACACCCACAGTGGCAGAACTATGAAAATGTGTAACGTTTGCCACTTCTTTAAATGGTTGTCAGGCTAATCAGACAGGTTTAATCTGTGTTTTAGATGAGAAATCGTGTTACAGTCCTGAAGGTTAGGAGAATAAGAGCATGAATTTTGGCTTGAGGGAGATGGATCTTATTTCACATTGATCTAAGCAGCTGTTGCCAGGTTTACAATATATTAACAGAAGAAATATGCGGAATAGAAAATACAGTAGAGTCTTCCACATCCCAGTTTCTGGGAGACTGAAAGGTGGTATCAGGATAACTATTAAATGTATGCTCCATCTGGAAGGAAGACAGAAAGGGATCTTAATAGAATAAAAATTGTGTTCCTGACCTCACATGAACTTTTGTGGTTTGTAAAGCAATTAGATTTGCTTTGAAAAGTTCTGTTTCCAAAATACATAAAGATTTGTTTGTGAAGGTATGTCATTGTTTAATCATCACTAATATTTATTGCCAATTTAGGCAGCTGAAAAGTGAAACAAGTCCATTTTTTAGCTACTTGAAAATTTTTTGTAGGTATTATAAGGGGGAGGAGGTTTCTAAGGTAACCTACCAATAAATAAGTTTATTTCCAACATAAGGAAAATTAAATTTCAAGAACATGATGTAACTTCTAGTAGGACAAAGTTGAAAAACAGTGCTTTGAGGCTTGGCTGTAGAGCATCTGCATTTGTTATCTGTATTGGTTTCCAGGAATGTTTTGTATAGGGATATATTCCCTCCTTTTTTTTAACCTAAAAATGTTACCTTGGAATAGGTGAGTAAAAATATTTCTACAAGACCTTTTAAAAATGTAGTAAAAATACAATACTGTTTACATCAGTGATATCAGCTCAGGGTGTTTCTACTTTTACGTACATCTTAACTTATTTTGTTCTGAAAAAAAAAGGGATCATAACCTGCTTATGTCACTTTATGATTTTTAGATGATGCGTGGATATTTATAGCAAAAATTATCTGCTAGTGAAAAGGAAGCTCAGGAATGCAGGGCTGAGCTTTTAAGGTTGTCTCAGGAAGAGTGGAAAATTTCCAGATAATTTTATATTAGTAAATATTTGAGACATTGTGTGTCACATCTTCATTTTGATCACATCAAAATTTTGGTATTGTATGGTCTAATGATCGCTATAAATTCTTAGGTAACTGGTGTAAATTAATGTGTGTAGAGTAAAAAGTACCTGTAATTCATGAGACCAGTAACTCGTGAGACCTGAGGCATCATCATTTACTTCTCTAATGCTCTAATTAACATACTACATCAAAAAATATATTAATGGTTTTATTTTATATGTATATTAATAGCTGCAAATATTTGTATGCCTCTGTCTCTAAGGAAGAGTTTGGATGAAACAACTTTGTTTTGTTTGGTGTTCATAGACATATCATGATGTAGGTGTTTTTCAGCTTTCAGGCATAGTACATTATTCCTGGTTCTCCTCAGTATACTAAATATTTTTAGTGGATTTCGGTGACTTTGATCCAGTAGAGGTCAGCTGCATGTGCTTGCAAACCAAGTGCATCAGATGCCCCTAGTGATTTTCCATGTCCCTGTTTTCTCCTGTCCTAGTTGAGGTTTCTTAAAGGACCTGGCTCATGACTTTTAAGAACTTCTGAATAGCCACTTTCCAGAAGTCAGACCCTTAAGAAAATCTTAGTTTGGCCATCTCAGAACGTAAGCTGCTACAGTCACAACTTAAAACCTTATTTGTGTTGTACTGACCTAAGGTAATGTTATGTATGTAGTTCCCCGCCCCTCAGAAACATTAACTGAAAAGTTTTAGCCCATCTTCCTTTATCAGCTGGAACAAATCTGAATTCTCTGTCCTCTGAATTACCCTGGCTCTTCCCCACTGTGGGCGTTGCCAAATGTGGCTGCCACCCCAAGGATACTGCAGCCCCAAGAGCAGGTGCTGCAGGGCGGGCTTAGCCCAAAGCCCACACCTTCATTAGCTCACCATTGCCTGCTTGCCAACGAGGTGGCCATGATGTGGCCATGGCGGGAGGAAGAGGTGACAAGCATTGGGGTCTATAGGAATGAGTTATGGGGATTGGGGAGCGGTTGCTGGAAGGCCGGTCGGGCAAAGCGGGCTTGGTTGCAGAGGTTGAAGCTAATGTGGTGACTGCTATCTGGATATTGTCCTGCGATGGAGAGCAGGTTGGGATCCAGACATGTTTGGCATGTGTGAGCAGGATCCTCCTGTGTGCTTGATGGTGTGCAATGGGAGCCTTCAGCAGTTGAGGAGAAAAATACTGAAGAACTTAGAGCAGATGAGAAAGGGGTTAAAAACAAGTGTGAAAAGTTGGATCATGGTACTTGGTGTCTTGAAATGAAGCAGGATTTTTCTGGAAGGCTTTAGTCACCTGGGAAAGAAGGATTGGGTAGCTGTGTGGGAGGCAATTTGCAGGCAAGTGTACTCCTCTGCAGTAGATCAGTACATTTTAATGAGGTAAGTATATTTGCTCCGTTTTGTAGGATTTGCTTTGGACTACAAGTCTGGAAGTCTTTTTAAATAGGCTGCTTTGAGATATAATGGTCAGGTGGAAATATTTGAAGTATATAATATGGAAACCCTGTATTTACAACATATTTGAAGGGTCTTAGAAGCTGAGCTGAAAAGATTACCTCTTTTCCAGAAGAGATTTTTAAGAGTAAATAAAGCTCATACAGAGGATATAAAAACAGCAGTGAAGTTAGAAACTGCAATTTTATTTATTTATTTATTTACTTATTTATTTACATCTGCAGCCGTCTCTCAATCCATCCCACCCCGCAGGAAAGGAAGCTTTCATGCTGACACCCTTCTCCTCTTTCCGTCCCTTTCCCGTAGGCTGCGTGGGGCTGAATGGGGCCATTTTTTAGATTTTGGTTCCCCCCAGAGATGGCTTTCCGGGCGGGTGGGAATTCCCACCCACCGATGGTGAGGAGGGGAGGGTGGGCACACCATGCTCGGCCCCCGCACCTGCAGCAGCGAGTGTCTGCGGGAGGGAGGGCTGAGACTGTACACTGCTGTACACGCACCTATCGAAGGGGGTGGGAGAGCTGGGTCCTTTTGCCTCTGGACCTTGACACTTAGCCAGAGCTCACTCTTTCCATTGAGAAGGCAATGCCTTTCTTTGGACAAAGATGCCAGCAAGTGACATGCATTCAGCTGATGCCCTAAATATCAATCAAGCAGAAGCTTCAAGTTTGAGGAATGTTCCGTGTTTTCTAGTATTTATCATCTTGACTTTTCCAGTTCTTTCTTTTTCTTGTAGTCGTGCTCTCTCTTATGTGTGTCCGCTTTCTCCTTCTACTTATTTAGTTTGATATCTTGTCCTTTCTTGAGCTTGTTTTTGCTTTCCTTCTGCTGTAGGAACACAGAGTTTATAATAGCCGTGGCATAACTTCAAAAGGTGGATCTCCAGTGTTTTAAACAATCATTACATAAGTCATTAAAATAACAAAGACAAAATAAACATGTCCTCACAACGGTGAAGAAATAAATTCCAGGGGCAGAATAAGCATCTGCCAATCTCTAGTGTTGCTCCCTCTCTTCTTCCAAGAACTTTCTGCGAAGGTTTTTCATGCCTGCTTTAACATCTTCTTTTCTCTAAGTTTTGAAAACTTCTTAAAGAATGGACTTTTCTCTCTCTACATTGTGCACAATATAGTTGAAAGAAAAAAGCATTTCTGGGGTTATTCAGGACCTCCGTAGCCCTGTTCAAAGCTTAACTCAATAATTTTCAGTAATAGTTTGTTCTGAAAATCTTGTCTTGTGTTTTGCCTCTCCCTGAAAACGTCGCCAGCAGGTCACAGGCAGTTGCTGAGGAGCGGAGTGTCACCTTCTGGGGCACCTCAGAGGGGTGGTGTGCAAGGTTGGGAAACCCATACAGAGTAAAAGTGAACTTATGGTGCTGCTACAAACTTTTGTCTTTTGAGAGAAGTTTTTAATCCTGAAAAGGTACGGGGAGGGACTGGCAAACAATTTCAGAAAGTTTCAGAAAGTTTCAGAATTCAGATGTTTACACAACATTTCAACAGGATTGTGAAGTGAATAGTGGTATTACACCCATTTTACACAGAGTCAAATTGAACTGTGGAAAAGCCATTTGTTAGGTTTTGCAAATTTATGACTGACCAAAGGACTCTGATGATTTAGTAGCTGTGTTGAGGTGTTAAGAGATTACAAACAACTTCTGTGTTTAAGTTGACATACTACTTTAACAATTTGGTTTGAGGGAGGAAAGACTCAGTCATATAGTAAAGGAAATGTTAATTTGTCTAACCATTCTTTGTTTGATTTTAGAAAGCTTTAGCTGGAAAAACTCAGTTACAGTTTGACTTACCAGTAATGATATAACATAAAATGGACTCCCAGCTTTAAAACAGGCTGGAGTGTGTGATGTTCTATGGCAGGGGCTGGAGGAGCCGGCAGGCAGGGTCTGACCTACCGCTCTGCATATGTGCGTTTTATACAATGGAGCTATGGCTTCACCGTCACCAAGGATAGCTTTGATTCCTCTTTCAACTAATTCTGAAATAAGCTTGCCGACAGATATTTCTGGATTGGGATGCTTGGGAGAGCAGCTAGGAAAAGCACATTGTGCCAGGCGGCTACTTGGAGGAAGCGGTGTTGAGCAAAGACTCTGAAAATCTTGCAATCAAGTTATTATGTTGCATGAGAAAATACCAAGCAGTGGAAAGTTGTGTTTTTCAGGAAAAATTACACAATCTTCTTAAAGTTACAGGCTGGTTCTTTCTCTGGGAAGCTAATGTTTATAAGCTGAGCAGCTTTTTACATCACTTTTATGCCTTTTCCATGACAGAAGCATAAATTCAGTTAAAAATTAAGTTTGCATGCTTCTAGGTAACATTCGTACTTACAGTAAATTTTATATATGGACTGGTATTAATTTTGAAGACAGTCTTCATTACATATAATGTACTGGAAACTGTCAGCAGCCGTGTGTTCAGTGTATTTTACAGCAATTTTGCTAATAAATGGTTTTTTGCTTTTCTTCTTTAAAGGTGTTATCTATCATTCTGCAAAAGTACAAAGCATGAAGGTTGGAGGGAGGGAGCAACACATAGAGATTGGGGATTGAAAAGACTGAGAAATGTTCTCTTATTTGTTGCGTTTCCAATTTTCAGGAATTCTTTGAACATGCAAAAAAGCTCTGGGATGATGAAGGCGTAAAGGCATGCTTCGAGAGGTCGAACGAATATCAGCTGATTGACTGTGCACAGTAGTAAGTATTTCTTTTTATGGAATTAATAGCCAAGAATGTAATCATTTATAACAAGTTAGAAAATATATTTTTATTAGCAAGATCTGGGAGTTTTGCAATGCAGCAGTTAACACTTTAATTCCCTGTATAGGCTGAGCATGTATAACAAAAGTAATTGATGGTTTTATCATAGTTTGCCATTAGATGCCATTAGTGTACAACTAAATATTTAACAGCTAATAAAGATTAATATGAAAAAATCAAATTAAATAATTTTAAGTATCTTTATTCCATTTGAAATAGATTTACATAAAATAATTTCAATTGAAACTATTAAGTTTATAAAATGTAGAGCCAATCTAAGGAAAATGCTTTGTTTTAAATTCTGAGACCCAGACAGCGCTGAAATTGCTCTGTGTTTTCACATTCCATTAAAGCTTCTGAGATTTTTACCTAACCAGATGCATACCTGCATTACTAATATATTTTTGATGGGAAAAAAATGATAAGCAGTATTGAATTAAGGATAGTAGTACATTTGGTATTCTCTCCTTCATATACATCAAGTGAAGCAGTACGTGTGTGCTTAACACAGTCATAATCCTTAAATGGGTTCATCTGACTGGAAATGTTCTGAAAAGAGATGCATAGTAGATTGTGAAGGTGCAAATCATAAATACACAGCACATTGATGAAAACAGATTAATCAGGAAATTGTACATTAACATGCTGGGGCTACCAAACTCAGCTGTCCTCAGTAATAACCCAGCTCTGAATTAGACTTTGGCCAAAAATATACATTTGATGTGAACTGCTACTGAGAAAATGTATACTCTTACAGTTGCTATGTGATTTAGGGTTTTCAGAGAACACAGTCTAGTGTGTTACGATTTGTCTAATTGGCAGTATGGTCAGCAGTGATGCCACAAGTCTGTTGTAGCACTCAGTGTTTTGTTTTTCTGTCCTCTCTGCTCTTGGTGCAAGGCTGAAGCAGAGCAAACGGGCTGTGTCGCTAATGGACTTGTCGCGCTTCTGCCGCAATGGGGAATTTCAGTGCTGTGGGTCATAGCTTCTTTTCCCTCTTTCCATTTTTGGGAAAGAGAAGGATCCAGTAATGATTCATCAGCACATGGAAGCGAGGGAAATTACATACGTGTAGGAAGGAACTCATTTGACCTCAGTGGACTGAATTTACCAGAACTCGAGCATTTGCTCATGGTCCAGGGGGGCTAGAAATGAAAGCAGTGGTTGTCCACACAAAAAAAACCTAGGAAGTTGTCCTAAATTGTGATCAGTGGGTTTCCCCTTTGCCCTCACCCACCACCACCGCCATGGTACAGATCTGAGCTATGCTTGCTGAAAAGTACAGACTGACTGTTTATGATATCTATTAATACACTCAAATAAGACATCAGACCAAGAAAATAGAATAATGACATGTATTTAAAATAAATGAATATAAAACTTACTTTACTGATCAGTAAAGGCCGATGTGTCTTCCAGTCTGGCTTTGGAAAACGGTGCTGAAAGGACCAGGCAAAAAAGGAAGACACTGAATTATAGTATTAATGGTACTACTGTGCTTTCCCTTAAAAAAGTTATGCCCGTCTACAGGTTTTGATGAGGAGAAGAGTGTTAAGTCTCGTGTTATGTCCAAAACCAAAACACAAATGGGGGAAAAAATGGATCTAGAATGAAGTCCGCTGTCCTGAAACATAAAACTAAATCCTACTAGCTTTTTACCTCAAAGCTGAAAGAAGATTATTGGGGTTTTTCCTATGTATCTTCCCTCCATATCTTCTAACTGGCTTGTTATTTCTTTATTCTGAGATTATTTATTATAGTAGTAAATATAACGCTTGCATAATTCTTCACCTTCAAGACACCTTATGAAATAGTATTTGACACTTAAATATCCCTTGAGTGTATCTGTGCTTTCCATTTCATGATCTACCTGAAAATGTAACAGCTAAGTGACTTATCCACGTTTACAAGCCTTCAGTCTTAGAGCATAGACTTGAAACTCAGGAATAGCCATGTCATTCATCTGATCGAAAAGCCTTTTTCTCACTGGTATTGATGACTTAAAGTGAAGTGTAATCTTAACAGAAAGATGATACTAAAAATACACCCAACTTTTATCTGCCCCTCCATCATTCCTTGAAAATTAAAATGGTACCAATAATGTCAATGAAAAGGAGATTTAAAAGTTGCTGTGTCTTTGCTACACGTGTGTATTTATATATTGCACAACAACCATAGTTGCTTTACCCAGAAGAACATTTCTGTGCTAGCATTGGATGGACCATATTCAGAGTGGTGGGGTTATGTCCGCCTTGTCACTGACAGAGCGTGTGAGACTAGGTTAGAAATACAATTCTGATATGCATGTATGTTTTCGTATGTGCACTTAGAAAATAGTAACTGTGAGGGTGCTGTCTTTCTGGCTCAGCAGGAGCGGATGGCATTTCTCTCAGGACCTATTCATGGTCATCTTTAATGGGTAAAGGAAAAAAGGGAAGGAGTGTAATGCTGATACACATGCTTACTGTGGGATTTTGAAACATCTGCAGTGTTTTCATTACACTGGCTTTGGGAGAAAGCATCCCACGCCATCAGCTAAATCCTAATCTTTTACTTGATAGTGAAGGAAGAACATTATCAGTAGGTCACCACTAATTTCTCTGCTTAAAAAAAACCAAAGCAAAACAAAAAAAATCCCAACATGTGTTAAAAGTATCATTGGATTACAAGTTTGGTGGCTGACTTAAAATACTGAAAAGCATTATTAGCAAATTATAAAGTCAGCAGCCCAACTTGCTGACTGTTAAGTGAGTTACAAATACAGTGTATTTTGGAATAGTTTAATTTGGCTACAGTACAGAGCTTCTGTATTTTTAAAACTTAACCTAATTTTCTTTATTACTGTGGGAGAAATA
The DNA here is from genome assembly GCF_034638445.1 of Ciconia boyciana. Lineage (NCBI taxonomy): Eukaryota > Metazoa > Chordata > Aves > Ciconiiformes > Ciconiidae > Ciconia > Ciconia boyciana. The sequence goes on from NC_132935.1 coordinate 58,295,472, forward strand.
TTTTTCTGGAAACAGAGGTAGCAGAAGGACACAAAGGCAAATGTTTTGTTTACATTAGGCCTGAAAGTTGCTTTTCCTTGATCTTTAATGCCCTTTTAAATTACCAGGGTACTGTTCCTTCACGGAAATGAGGATGAGGGCCTGCTTGTCAGACCATTTTAATATTCTTACAGGACTCTCCATGTATCCTGTTAGTACATCATGTAACATTTGTAACAAATACGAATCTAACACTAACTACAAAGATATTTATGTAACTCTTGGAGGGGGAAGTATTGCCTGGCCATCAACCATATTTTTTCCTTAATGACCTTCATATATTTCTTTGAGATTAATATCATAAAACTGGCAGGTTATTATTTTCCCTGTCTTCTGATTTAATTTTTATTTCAAGTTTAATTTCAAGTTTAATTTCAAAAAATTATATTTAATTTGAAAAGTTGATTTGATTTAGTTGTGTCCCCATTTGACTTACCTAGATTTCAGCAGGTTGGTTTTGTTTATGATGATAAATCTTACACCTTACTTTGGTTAACTTATTTTGAACTACTGTGATTATGTCCATATTCACATACTTTATATTCAGCAAATTCTAGGTCTATAAGGGACTTTCAGGTTGTGAATTAGTGCTGTCTTGGCATTGAACTGTCTAGGATATTAATAATAGACCAAAATATGTTTATTAAAAGTTTCTTGTAATTCTGGGACAGTGTTCTAAGAGCTAAATACTTTTATATAAGATGAATGCATCTCCATTTTTTAATATTTCAGTTTCTTCATACTAGTTATCAAATGCCCAAATTTTGTTGTATCTATGGAAGGGAACTGCAAAGCAAACTTCTATGAATGTAGAACAGATCAAAACAAATAAAGGTCCAGGTATGATGGCCTTCATTTAAAAAAAGACCCAGAAAAAGTGTTGATGAGTTGATTATGTGTCTTTATAAACTTCATAAATTTAAGTAAATAAATTTATTTGGCAATGAAGAGGTATAAAATTTCCTTTTAACTAATAGCATACCATGAGGTAGAGTTATAGGTTGTAACCACCTGTTTGGTGTTATATATGTAAGTAGGTTGACTTCACCCTAACGCTGGTGAAATGTTTTCTGTATTATAAGCCCCCTTTCTTCACTGCAAACCATGCCATGTGCTAATTGGTGGCTGCTCTAGCAATCCCAGAAAAGCCACTGAAATTACTTTTTGCTTGGAGATCTAACATGTGCCCACAGACAGCAGTGAAGTTGAAGACCTTTGCAGAACATCAGTCATCATTGGGGGTTATCAGGCACCCCCAGTCTGGTGATGTCCACCTGTTGTTTTGATAAAGTAAGAGTTGAGTTATCTTAGTTTTGGTTAGTCCCATGTCAGTTATTCAGTTGACTGGGTAAAATTACTTGGTAGGAGATACTTACAGTGCTTAGACGCTGTCAGGGAAGAGGTGGTAGTTTCAGAGCAGAAGAGTAGACAAGCAGAACTAGGCACTTTTGAAAGGGGAGAAAAAAGAGAAAACCAGAACATCCAATTCTCTTTTTAGGTCACACACAGTTTGGTGAAGGCATTGTTGTAAGAAAAAAAATACCTACTTTCAGGTTTATTGAAAGGTTCCAGAGTTGGATTTTGTCCCATTGCATTCACATGAAATAACACCGTGTGCGTGCATGGGTGGCCCTAGCTGGAAGGGTTGTACTTCGGCTCACCGAGTTCCTAGCTGTAGGAAGTAAACTAAGGGTTTCAGGGAACCTTGCCCTCAGCCAATGCTTTATCCCAGTTTGTCGATCAATATTCTTTCCCTGATAAAATACGCCGCTTCTGATATTCTTAAATGTGAAGGCCTAAATTGGTCTCTGTGCAAACATTTGGGCTAATAAAACTTGATTATGCAAGTTCTCAGGAAAGCAAACCCAAGGGATGTGAGCTTGGCCAGAGAAAATTGATTTTATATTTGAGCTAATATACATGGAAAAGACAAACTTCGAGTTCTTTTTCTTTGCAGTTATTCTATCTTGGAGATGGGTTTCAGCCAACTTCTGAGGCATCTATCCTGGTATTAGGTGGAGTAATTAAAAAAAAAAAAAAGTTCTTTGTGTTGTTGTCCACAGATTCAGCTCCTGATGTGAGAAAACAGATAATTTTTTTTCTCAACAGCAGCACTTCTTGAAACCAAGCATATTTCTGACTCGCCTTGTGCTTTCCTAGAGATTAGGTTTAATTACTAGTATGGACATAGTCATCCCTAAATTTCCTCTTACAGTCTGAGGTCAGAAAACCTACCTTGGCATTACCTGCTTCTTTTGTCTGGTGTGGCACTTCCATCTGGTGTGTTGGTATGTACACAGGCTACATGCACAACTGTAAATATGAGCATTAGTGCAATTCATATACTTTCACTTAGTGTGGCTTAATGATTTGTTACTTAATACTGCTTCTTCTAGGGATTTTCCTAGAAGATTGGCTGTATCATACTCCAAATTGGATTCTGCTAAAGCTCTCAGAGACAGGTCACACACAGCCTGCATCAATGCAGTGGCAGCTAAGTCCTTCCTGCGGTGCCCTCCCAACACCAGTTTTCAGTGAACCCAAGCCACCTGCAGCAGTGACAGTTGTTCTCAATATTAACCTTTTCAATGCTAAGGTCTTTATTCATTCCTAATTCTGTCTCCTTTGAAAGTGCCATATACAGTAATAACTCCTGGTGTCTCAATGGTATCAAGCAGTTTTTTTATTCTGACAACGTATAAGGCTTCAGCTTTCCCAGCTTTGGTAGCAGAATTGCTTTTTTTTCCACTCCTTATCATTAGAGAGTAGGAAGGAGGTGCTTTCTATCATCTCAGCATTTTTGTGTGTTTTATAATTTCCACCATATGTAGGATTAAATCTAGGGATTATGTCCTGCTTTGCTCATGGCCTGCTTGTTCACGGGCTCTCCATCGGCATACACTGTTCAGCTCTGTCTAATTTAAGAACATTGGAACATGAAGAAAGATAATCTCTTGGCCACCCTTGAGATATGAGTTGAAATTTTGCTGAAAATTCTACAAACCATTTAATACTTCGCATAAAACTGTCACTGATAATTTGCTGTATCAATTAGTGACTGACTGTTGCAGCCCATCAAACATTTTTGATATATCCCATATCATATGTCTTTGTCAAAGGAGATGCATGGAATTGGTGCCTTCAGTTGGATTTGTATGCTCTCGGCCCTGTCCCAGGTTTCTTCATATTAACTGCTGTGTAGGAGTAACTCAGGCAATAAAGGTCACCCAAAAAATAGATAACTTCCAAAGTTGGATGGCAGGAGCCCCATAGCACCCCCGTTCTCTATCGCTGAAGGAACCGAGAACAGTTTCTTCATCATTTATGTTCTCCAGGAAAATGACCAACAAGAGGCCAAAAGAATCTTAGTTGGTGTGCTTGCATACAGCGTGACAGAACTGCAACAGAAAATATAAACACAGTTATTCTTGATAACAGACTGTTTTCTAGTTTATGCAGACGTATTTTCTGTGAAATCATTAATCCAGCAATCTATACTTAAACTGACAAGTAACAAAGATCTACAGAGTATCTGCACCACTTAGGGAAAAAATGTTAAGGAACTGTAAGTCTTCATTTTGTCCCTGGAGGAGCAGTGTGGTATTTGTGTTCTGACATCATTTGAGACAAAACCCAAAATTGCTTCCTTTAAATCTGCTGGCTTTTTCGAACCGCTTGGGAGCACTACAGCATATGACACACCACCATTTCTGTGTTTGGAAAGATTTTGATGTCCTGTTGCTCCGAAGCACGCTGCCTGCGTGCTCACAAGCCCAGTGCGGGACTTCGTTCTTGTTAGGACCATTATGCCTGTAGAGAGAAAACAGAAATGGAGAGGGAAGACAATCAAGTGTGGAGAGGGAAGACAATCAAGTGGCTTTGTGCAGATGTCCATCCTGGAGCATGACATGTCCAGCCTCGGGTTTGCAAAGTCCTGTTTGTGCCTTCTCTGTTTGCTGCATACTTTGAAGACATTCTGGTATTTCTTTGTGCGTGCCTGAGAAAGTAAGGGAGCTCATTGAAAGGGATGCAGGCCCATGAAACAGAGATGCTGAAATCATGCTTTTGTTGTGGAAAGGAAGGGAACAGAGGGAGAGTGGGAAGGAGTAGCTCAAGGAGTAGGGAGGAAGAGAGAAGTTGTCTTGCATACTGATCAAACAATCATGGTCTAAACAGTCTTTGAAGTCCTTTACACATGGCAATAACATTTATTTTCAAATGTAACGTAGTATGACCGTGACTTCAGATTCATATTTGAAACATGCTTTTTATTGCCAGACTAGAGCCAGAAGGTGTGAAACGACTCAGAACCCCCTTTCATCTTCTCTTGTTGTCTTTAATAAAATTTCTTTCATCATAATGGATGGTGAAGTAAATGTGGATGTATGTATGATAAATTAAGATAAACATACTGATTATAAGCTAGAGAATATTATTTTTAAAAGCAGTCATTCTTTTTAAACTTGGTAAGTGCTTATTACATATAAGACAAATACTTTTTACTTAGAAAAATGAGGAAAAGTATAAATTATAAATGTTTCATTCCTCATGTAACTCAATTTTTGATGGTGATATAGGAAAACTATAATAATATGATTTTCTTCCATCTAAAATTCTGTTCTGGTTCATATATAAACAACTCACTGTGATAATGAAGTTTCTTCATTTTTAAGATCTCTCGTGCAGTTATCACTGTCAAACCTTAAAAATTCATTACATAAGTTAGAAGCAAATTTTGTTTGCTTAATTCTTGAACAGGTTTTCTCCACTTACCTGATTTAAACTATAAACCTTAACCAACCAGTAAATTGTTACTTGAAGATAGAAAAAAAGAGAGTGGCTATAACTATAGAGTAATTACTTTAGCCTTATTGATGAGTCTTCTAAACAGAGGTGGTTGCCAGATAGGACAAAAGTCGTTCTGCAGTGTGTAATGCTTAAATTTTTCACTGTTTACTAACCAGTAGACCACACTCTTGAGAGGCAGAATTGTGATTTCTTAAAATACACACTGGGAATTCTATGAAATAAATTTTTTATCTGTTGCTGTGATTTTTTTTGTTGTTGTTCCCCTTTTTGCCCTCACTTATGAAAAAAACCATTAGACTTAACCAATTCTATCTTAATTTTGGTAATGAAAATGTGACCATGATGTTATAGCACTAGTAGTTAGAAGTACAAAAATATGGAAGAAGAAACAGCTGTAGAAACCCCCAAAATGCCTTTGTATTTTCAGTTTGTAGGAAGTAGCAGTATGAAAATACCATTTGCAAATAGCCAGTATGGCATATGGGCATGTACCTGCCTGTTTCAGCCACTTCAGTTCACAAATGCTTTCCATACCTACAGAAGACAATAATATTTCTCAATTTAAAAATAAGAGAGAAAATAGTTTATAAACACAGCACCCTCTCTGTCTTTTAAAAATTAATATGACAACTATTTTTTTGTATTAACTGGTTACCATTGGAGAAGCCTTTAAGCAACCTTAAATGGGCTGCTCAAACATAAAATTAAACCATACATTTTCCCACACACTTCTGTGTGCATGGCAGTCTGTTTTCTGCAGTTTTAGAACAAGCAAAAAGGTTGAAAATGTAAGGCAGAAAAACATAAAATATTCCTTAACCTCAATTTAAGGTAGTAACAAAGTCTAAAGAGCAAGCAAAGTTATGACAAATGCATGAAAGTATGCTTCGACTCTTTTTAAGATGTTTTATCAAACATTTCTAGTTTCCTTTGAAAAATATAACAAAGCTGACTTTATTGTGTTGAGGAAAGAGTTCTTTCCTCCCTAGTCAACAATATTTTTCAGTTTTTCCATAACACCTGATGAACGGTTTTCTTAATTTTTTTCCTGACTGTTTGCACACACGGTGTAATAGTAGGTGCTGGACATGTTAGTGTAACACAGCAACTCGGCCCCATTTGGAAGTACGATCCAGTAAGTGAATTAGAGGATTGCAAATAGGTCCGTCAGCTGAGCATGTCTGCATTTAGTTTTCTGTGTTAGTAGCCTATATTTTATTTGGAGATATGTTTTTCCATATCCCTTCTGCAGAGGTAAACTGCAGACTTTCAGAGGCTTTTGCAATTGTATTTGCAATACACACTTCAAGCGCTTTTAGAGCCTGAGCAAAAGCCTGCTAAAGAATCAAGACACTCTGCATCACGTTCAGGATATGCACTCTTAAAGTGTTAATATCCTTTAAAACAAAGAAAGAGTATTCTGTTGTGTTTATTATTAAAGAGGAAAGGCTGTGTTTATTTTACATCACAGCAGTGAGGACAGAAGTGAATAGGTACTGGTACAGGGCTGAGTCAGTGAACTGGCACAGTGGGCCAGTGTGACTGTTGAAAATGGCCAGAATCTGGGATATTGAGCAGGAGGAAGGGAAGGCTTCTCTGTAGGACTGGAATTCATTGAGGGACATTTTATCTGAATTTTGTGTATTACAAATAAAATGAGGTCTTTTTAAAATACATGAATGGAAAACAATGACATTAATAAGCAGACTTTGAAAGTTGCCTTGAAAGTTGATGTCTATCTAGAGTACAGATAACTGCCAATAAAGAGAACCTTAAAACCTGTGTATTCCCTGCTATCAAGTCAAAGAAGGAGTAAAACTAAGCATCACTTAGAGTAATCGTGCTGATACAGCTTAACTCCAGAAGTCCTGATTGTGAATCATTGTTCAGCATCAGCATCTGAAAACATCTTCAAATGAAATAAAACTGCAGATGTTGGTTATCTAGAATCTGCATGCAGGATTTATGAGTAGATTTCAGAAGGAAGTTGTAGGTCATTCTGTCAGTTCTGGTGTTATTTATATGCTGTTCTTGGTTTAGGACTCTTCCAGTGTATGCGTGGGAGAAAGACTAAACTATGATCAAAGCCAGCTTCATTATATTGCAGGGAATGTTAAGAGTCACTTATATTTACTCCACTTCTTCAGCTTATGTCAATTGATACAAAATTTAGTTCAGTCTGTTCATTTACAATTCATTGTCGAGTGTGTGCATGTTCTCCGTGGAGGAGATTAGTTGGTTAAAGAATACGTTATCCTATTAATAAGCTTATCATTATGTAACACAAACATATTTTAATTTTTTTCTGTGGGATTTGTTTTTTTACTATGCTCTAGAGAAAAGTGTTTTCCATATTCTGTTGCCATAAAACTAACCTACTGTGAAATGCTTGTTTACATAATAAGTTTCATATAATACAACTGTATAATAACTATAGTAACTGTTAAGTTGGATGCTTAAAAAAGAAACAAGATAACTGAAAATTTGATGTCAGGTTATATGGGATACTGTCAAATTATTTACACTTGGGGTTTGACTTTCTTTAAATGCAACATGCATTTTTTCACTTAGAGATGGTCAGCTTTTCTTTTTTCAGGTAGACACTGTCACACCACAGGATAATGAAAGGCCAAGAGTCATATTTCTTCCTTAAGGAACTACTCGTTAGCCAGACACTGCATACATGGGCTCCTCTGCGCTAATATAAGTACACAGCCTTGTTTATGTTAGGATCTACAAGAAGCCAGGGTTTGGGTGGCGGTGTTTTTCTAAATTAATGCTGCACCAACAGATTTGAAAAAAGAAAGATGGTGGAATGTAGAAGTTAAGAAATAAGAAAATAAAATACAGTTTATACTGTGTTGGAAGAATGTAAAGGCTAAGCTTCTATGCTTGAAAAAGAAATTTTACACCTCAGACTAAACCAAAATAGAGTCATGGTATTTGTCAGTTTGGTTGTAATCCCAATTTTAAGGTAAGTCAGACTGGGAGACTAAGCAGTTTAAAGATGTCTCTTTACTTCTCGTAATTAAGTTAAAGCTAATTTTGTTCATTTTAATACAAGACAACAATGATGCTGCCAGAATTTTTAAAAAGTTTATTTGACTTTAGAGAAACTGTTTCAGTTGTGTCTATTGTAAAAGTATTCTTTCTGATTTAATTAGAAATGTTTGTTATAATGGTGGGGTTTTATACAAAGTTTAATTTGAGCCTAAACTAAGCGGTGGAAAAGAAAATATGTGTCAGTAGAGTTCCTGTTTAATGGACACACCAAATAATTGTCTTCCAGAATTAAATTTGTGAAAGTTCATTTGTTCTAGGATTGTTTCAAAAATTAATTTTTTCCTCATTTTACTACTCCCCTGACAATTCTCTATTTGTAATCAAAAAAGAGAGATGATCTTAAGCAGTTATACTTAACTGCTAATGCAGGAAAAGGTGAATCTTGAAATCAGTTGTATGCATTTTCTGAGAATAATTTTCAGCTTTAGTTTCCTTTCATGAACATTATGGAGGAGGTTGGAGGTGTATTTTTGTTTTTCAGATACTTTGTCACAGCAAAGGAATTGGGCTGAATATCCAAGTAACACTTAAGTACATTTTTCTGAACGAAGCCTGCTGATGCATTTCTTGACTCCCTGCCTTTGCCTCCTTGCCATTTTTTGTCTCTGTAAAAGAAGGCTTCCATACCTTTCTTCTGGTTTAGAAGAATGGACTTGGGGTTGGGAAGATCTGCATTCTGGACGTTAGCATCCTGAAAGTCTGATGGTACAGATTTTGGATAATTATTGTTTACTAATTTTCTTTCCAACCACATTGTGAAGAAGTTAAATCATCAGCATGGGTGTAATTTCTTGGCCTCCACTTACTTACTGGCACAACTATGTCAGACCTGTAGTTGCCAACACTACTATAGCAATTATTAAAAAATAGTTTGTTAAAGAGCAGTAGAGTGTTAAAGAGCACTATTGCCACTGGGGTTTATTCTATTGAGGGAATGTAGAAGTAAGCTCTGCTGGTAAAGGAGTTTCTTTATCCAGAATGACTTTTATCTTCATTGAGTTTGTTGGCCTATTACCTTACATTGTCAGGGTCTTAGAAACTTTTTTTTCAGCAAGTTTGCCATATACTAGATTTTCTCCATGAGCATACTGGAATCTGCTTTCAAAAGCTTTTCTCTAAAGAGACAGATGCCAGTGAACAAACATTTTGCTACATTGTACAGAACTGGCAAGCCCTGGTATGAAGTAATCATAGTAAACTGTAGTTCGTTACATCAACATTGTTACTATTGTTTAAAAAAAAGAAAGAGAGAGGTCCAATGTAGTCAGTAGTTTTCCCCCAGTTTCATTTTCTATTGAGAACTACAGGGAAGTCTTTGTGGTTTGGATTTTTTTTTTCTTTTTTTTTTTTTTTTGCTTTAACTCGTGTTATGCAGTGGTTACTCACTTCTTTCCTCCATAGTTTGTAGGCAGCTGATGTTTGTAGGGTCTTATGTCAAGGCAAGAGGTTCTTCAGAGGAGGTTGTGGTGCAGAGGGAGTGCAGAGCACACATTGCTTCCTGTCAGTGCCAGACAACACAGGCAAAAGCTTAGGTTTTTGACCTTAGAGTACTTCAAAAGTAATAATCAACAAATTACGTTATGTAAAACTGGCAAAGATGAGACCTCTATTAAAGCTTATGCATAGAAATTGGTTAACTTATAAATACAGGATTCTGTGCCTCTGGCAGGGAGCTCATCATAATATACAATATGTTGAAAGAATGATTATATGATGATTAAAACTGATTTTAGGAATGCTCTTGCATAAGTTGTAAACAAGTTATACCTATTTAGAGGATGAAAAGAAGAAAGAGGAGATTGTAGGTGGGCGAAGATAATAAATGCGAGGTTTACAAACAAGGCAAAAATACTAAAGCAGTAAGTATTTTTAGGCAGGAATTCAGAGTCTTAAAGCACTGGACCAACACATAACCTTGCTAGTAGTGTCTTATGTCTGTTTAATGAAGGCATAGTGTTAAATGTATGAGATTGCGCAGTGTCGGGGGGGGGGGGGGGAGTTAACCTGTGTCCTGAGGGAAATGAGCAGAATGGACATGGCGGGGGGAAACCACCACCACATAAGATTCTGAAAACAACCAAAGAGAAACTTGACTAGGGAAATCTTCTATTTCTGCACCATATGAAGGGCACACCACAGGTGAATGTTCAGAAATGTGAGTAAATACACAGCTACATTCCAAGCAATTAGCAAGCCTGGCTAAAAGGCAGTTACAGTAAGCTAGATTAGTATCATTATTGTGACGTTATCATGAATCTAAAGGAGAAAACCACAAAAACTGAAGTGTAGAAAGAAATGCCTTCAACAACAAAGAAGAAAATTTCAGCAAAAAATAGTCTTCTATAGACATTCTGTGAATCTCTTTAGGAAGGAAGTAATTGAAGGAGAGTTCCAAAATATTCAATCTTCTGAACCCTTTAGGCTGTGTGATGAGGTTAAAACAAGTGTCTTTCTCCAAAAGCAAGACTGGTTTCTTCATCTCGTCTAGCTTTGTTGTTTCAGAAGATGAGTATGTTCTGCACAAGTAGGCTAGGAGCACAATGCACTTTTTTCTGGAGGAAGAATAGAAAAGGCTTTTCAAGTGAAAAGTCCCAATTTCATTTAGCTTCTAATAAGATTGATTGTAGTTGTCTTTTTCCATAGATCTCGGAGCACTGGGGAGGGTTTCTTTTTTAACAGGTGTGTTGCTGCCCTCTTTGCCTGAAAACAGTGGATAAGCTCACTGCAAAAAAGATGGGCAGGAACAGTGCTCTGTAGGCACAACACTCAGTATTTCCCTGTACCTCGATAGAAGTCCCTGAAAACTTGTGAAAGAGATCGTGACTTCTTCAGAGGACTTGCTCGCTTTCTCCAACCCTTGGCAAGTTAAGAATTGCTGATCTTCTATCAGTTTTATCTCTTAAAATGGAGACAGAGGCGTATCTTGCTATCACACTGTTTTGGAGATATTTCAACGTAAAAGCTGCGTATTTTCTGGAGCTTTTTCACCTTACACATGTGCAACAGTTGTTACAACACTGGCTGGAAGTCTTCTGAGCAGAATCCAGCATGTTTGGATTTTATTTGCATTGTCCTTTTTCCTCTGTTCCAGTGCACAGACTTATGACTGACTTGTGGTCTTGATCTAAATTACAACTGTATCTCTTTTAGTTGGCTGACATACTTCCCTTTCTTCTCGCCACTTACTAATAGTATCTGCCGATCCATTTTTTTGCTTTATGCTGTTTTGTTTGTTCATTGTTTTATTCTTGACAGATTGACCGTTTGCTATGATATGGGCCTCTAGGCTCTTGAGATGGATAGGTAATGTGTCAGCTTGGTCAGTCACAGTGAGGTTCACCTGCCTACTTGGATATGTAAAGTTGGCTTATTCTATCTACTATTCCCAAGCCTCCTTTGACTTTTTTTTTAATAATTTCATACTTTTCTATTTTATGTAATCTGCATAGGCAGAATGCAGGGCTGTTCATTCAGAAATTATCATGTGTCTGTAAAGACTAGAGAACACTGTAGCATTTTTCAATGAACTAAAGGCTTTGCATTTATACATTGAAGAAGTTCTTATATGTGATTTTGTTACTGCATCCTATTAGGGAACAGACCATTATCAGACCCATCTGACCCAACTTTGAAATTACCTTAATATTTGTATTGTGCAATGCAATTATATTTTTCTGTTGTTCATAACACAGCTGGGGGCTCTTTTCATTTGTCTGTAAAAAATACCTTGATAGGAGTCTGCTTTCCACATAACTCTTATTGTGGCAATTCCATTCTATCCGGGCATGTGGCTCCTTCTTCATACCTTGTGATGAAGGAAGAGAACATCATATGTAGCAATCTGCTTGATAAGTGTGACATGTGGGCGTGCACGACAGAGAGGGCACTGTTTTCAGAGGAACCACAAAATTGAGTTTAGGGAAAAAAAGGGGAGGAAAGAAGGGTAAAGACTTCTTTTCATTTTAGACCAACTTCAGCAGTACAATCAGTACTCCATGCATTTTGAAAGGGTTCTGCTTTCTGCTAGGAGTCAGACATAAATCCGATAGAGAAATGATGGCAGATGGAGAACCTTGTGAGTGTTGTGGGCATTTGCAAACCCTTACCATACCCCTGTGAGGATTCAGTAGAGTGCATTTGGCACTCTGAACCTACACTGCAAATTGTTTCCACAAGGCAGTTCATAACATAGTGGCAGAGAAGACCCCAAGGTCTTTACATACAGTACCACCTCACTTATAAAGGTATGCGCTCATTTGATGTAATCAGACAAAGCATACCAACAGGAGAAAAAGGGAGAAATGGGCATTTCTTTCAGAACAGATGTTCTCATTTTTTACTAAATCTGTTCTTGCTTCGTGATTCTCAAGTGAAAAGAATCCATCAGAAACTCCCACTAAAGTATGCGGGAAATTCACAGATGTTGCACACTGTGCGTAAATATTCAAACTACTGACAAATCAAATATTAAGTTTTATATGTATTTCTGCTTTTATGTAGTTTAAAAGTAGGTAGGTAACATATCTCCTTCTCAGATGATGACAACCTTGCAGAAATAAAGTAACAAGTAGAACCTGGTTTCAGGAAACAAGCTTCCTAGAACCATAATCATTTTAAATACTTATTTAAGTGTGAAATACTCTTTGTCTATAATAAACTACCTTTTCAATGGAAAGGAGCATTTCTTCTCCACTTATATGGCCTGAGCTGAAAGTCTTGAATCCTAAATTGCCCAGTTGGATGAAGCACTTGAGCTCATTTCTGAGGAATGTGAGGGCTCCTTATTTATTTCTCTCTTGCTAAGAGGTGAAATAATGAAATCCTAATTGTTTCTCAAAGCGAAAGTAGAAGAGGGCATTGAAATTAATCTTCTGTTTGTTATGCACTGGAGGCCAATAAGGAGTGTGAAGGAAAGAAAATATACAGAATTGCATTAACCTTCAACACACTTCGTAACAGCAACAAAAATGCTTCCCATCAACAGTGGAAGATTTTGAGCGACAGGGAGTGTGACAGCAGACCGTGTGCGGCAGGACAGGGGCGACTGGCCGTGCAGAAGAGGTGCTTCCCTTCGTTCGTGGCTGTTTCATTGTCTTTTTTTCCATGATGGGGCCCTGGGTTGGGTTTTGCATGCCTTCCCTGGAGCTGCTCACGTGTTTAAACTCAACACCTTTTCTCAGAACATCTGTCCTCTGGGTTAAATGTAATACAGTTGCAGGTATCCATTCAGATCTGTGACTCACTCATCTGCATACCTTGTCTGGTGCTCTGAGCTATAAGTGACTTACCAGTTGCAATCTTCTGCATTGAAAATTCCATATTTTTCTGTATATACAGTTGTGTGAGCAACAGTGCGTGTGTTACACATGTGCAGGTAATACAGAATATTTCTCCCCAGAGTCATGACTTCCAGATCTGCTACCAACTTGAGAAGGTAAGGGGGCTCTGAAAATAAGCTGCTTCCCTTCCTCCCCCCTGCGTAGCTGCTGCACTAAATGGGGCTCTGCCTCTTAGCCCCTCGTCTTCCAGTCCCCTATGTCACTTCCCCTATACCATTTATACCATTCCCTCCCCGAGGCACTGTTTAGTCTCCAGCTCATAAATATTTCACGGATTATTTGGGGATGATGGCTTTCAGAGGAGTATGCTGAGATGTGGTATAGAGCCAAATTTGCAGCTTCATACTGTAGTCAGATAATGCTGGAGACATTCTGCAGACTTTGAAACGAAGTATGATGGTCCAATATTGTGCATATTCCTAGAATATAACAAGCAGCAGTGTTTCTTCATTTTAAAAACAAAAATCCTTCCAGGTCACTGCATGACTCTGTTCTTGTGCAAGACTGAATTAGAGGTAAATTGGGTTTGGTTTCTTAGAATGACTGTGCTCATGTTGCATTGTATTCTGTTCACAAAGCTCAAGGCTGATTTTTGTTCTGGTGGTGTAAGTTGTCTGATTATGGTAAGATAAAACAGTATGGAAGCTGGTTTTCACTAATCTTATTTGATTGTCGGTTTTACAGCAGGCTTGTTGGTAAGCCCATTTAGTGAAATTATACAGGTTTGGGGATCTTTCAGCTATTCTATTTGTAATATTCTGTTCTATTTGAAGAATGGGACTAAACTGAAAGTATTCCTTCCCTTCTACCCTGACTCTCCCTCCCCCCCCCCCCCCCTTTTGGAAATCACGGCATGTTGCTTTGTATCTTCCTTATTGGTAGTTTGAGATACAGTTAGATGCCTTTCTAAGGATCATCTGAAACTGTGATACAATGCACAGTGATGTGAATGGCCTGTTGTCAGCACTGGTTAAAGAAGCTGTGATAAATCAGCAGTGGAGATGGAGGGGAGGAATCGCTTTACAGCTAGGAAAACTACAATGGCAGTTGTATTGGGAAATCAATGTTCTCTTGGTGTGTTTTTTTATTGCCCAAATGTCAGTGTTTCTCAATAGCTTGCTCATATGAATAGGAGTCAAGGGAATTCTCCATGTCCAAATCACAGAACATGTGCTATTGTTTGAATTCTCCTCAATTTGTGAGCTGCTCACAGCAGGCTGTAATCATGTATCATGCTGATTTTTGGTATCTGTTATGCATTATTTCAGTTTTGTATGACTTTTGTCTTCCTTATTTACACAGGGAAAGCGAAAGGGCAAACTAGATCAGGAAAAAGAACTTCGAGATGTAGCTTTACTCGAGAATGCGTTACCTGGGTAGGCCTTGGGGTACTTTATCCATGTCTTTCAGTTTACCTGTCTGTGAAAAAAAAAAGGGTAGTGCCTTCCGTAAGACCTTGTAAAAGCTGTTACTGTGTTTGATATTAAAGGTTATTGTGGAGGAGTCACAGGCTTTTTCAGTACAATGCAGTCGTAGGTACTGGTTTGTCTTTCTGATTGCTGTGAAATAATTGTTAGTGCCGCTCTTTGCCAAAGACATCATTATTCTGTCTAGAAAGTATCAGTACAGCTTCATTACTTCCTGGAAAGTGTTTGGTGCAGTACAGATACAGGTCTGGTCCTTCTCAATGCTCTTTGTACAGCACATCAAATGAACTCTGCTCCATTTTACTACAGCTTTAGATGAGACCAAATTATAAGTTTGTAAGAACTGGGATATGAAGCCTAATAATCAGATTTAGTGAAAGTAAAATGAATGCGGCCAAAATCTTTTAGTTCCACTTTATAATTTAAATATTTTTTTTATTTTGTTTAATATTGCAGATATGTTCAAGTTTTTTAAAAAATACTTCCATTAGAATGAAGGACACAAGTTAAGCAGCATAACTAGGTTACCTAATGTGTGATGCACAGGTTGTTGCAAGATCCCCTAAACAGGAGGAGAGAAATTAGAAAAAGATTGAGGAACATTTTTCCCTAACCAGCTCAACTCTTTGTCCACGCTGGGAAAATACACCAAGTTGGAAAACGGTTAGCCAACAGTTTTGTCATTAATGTGCATAAGGACCACTGTGTAAACTGTGACCAATTCAAACGTCATTAAGTACCATTTGCCCTATCTATACTAACAGTAAAACTGTGTTCAGTAGTCAATGTGTTTTTACTGTGTGCCAAGCGTAGACAAAATCTGAGTTGTTCATTGTGAAATACGTACACCAAAGAGCTTTTAAACGTGGTAAGTCTGTGACTAATGTTAATGCTTATAGGACTGTCGGGGACAATGTAGATATTTATGTAGATATTTTCCAGTAATGACTTTGAGGGTTGTTTGCTTTAGACTATGTAAAACAAACATAATACAGCCAGCCAAAGTTAGGAGTCTTTGCTCCTCTTAATAGAAAGAGCGTCTTCCATGGAGGATGCTTGAGAGGAGCGAAGCTAGATGATAAGAAAGCACCCACACGTGTTTAACTCGCCGAAGAATATTGTCTTCAAAAGGTTACCCAGTAGCTAGTTCAGGCTGCATTTCAGAAGCGTCAGTGAAGGCAGCAGACCAGTATAACCACTGTATCTCTTAGAAGAGTTCATGCAGGCACTGTTTGCCATGGATTTCCCCAGCAGCCTAGGGAGAAAGTGACCATTCAGGGCTCTGAATTGTTAGATGCAATAATCTGTCCCTAAAATGGATAACACTATATAATCCATGGTTATTGCGTTTAGAATAGATACAAGAAGGCATCTCTTCTTTTAATAAATGCAGTGCAGGTAGGCAGTGTTGGAATGGAGTGTCCTTCTGTAGGACTGACTGCTAAGATTATGTATGCTATTTGGTTTCCTGCTGATTAGATTATATTACAGTTTCATCTGTCCATTTCAGGCATGCTAAGCAATAGACCTGGATGGATGGTGCCTTCCAGAAAGTCTTGGCTTTTTCTCTAAGGTTTTATTGGAAGAGGAGCGTGAGAAGAGTCACACCCTTAATCAATATGGCTCCATTGATACAAGGGCTCTTCCTAAAAGAGTTTTCCAGAAAGGCTCATTCTAGTGCAGACAAGGCCTTGGAGAAACATATTCAGCAATCTCCCCCACCCACAGACTGTGGTGGGGACTTCTTGTATTCTTAACAGTGGAGCAGCCCCCTTGCAATCTCTTCTTCATGCAGCCAGTGCAGCCACTCTCTCTGCATCCGGCTGTTTGCCCCGTCTACTGCAGATGGAGCAGCAAAATTTCCTTGCAGTCAGAGGAGAAGAGAGGACTTTCAGAAAGAAAAGGGACTTTTCATAAGAATTGAAAAGCCTATCGTTAAAGTACAAATTGCTTTCTTTGTTTTGTAGTTCAGAAGTACCCTTTCTTTAAGCTGGCTCAGTTTTCTTTACTTTTTTTTTATTAGGTCCGTTGCTTGAGCTGACCTTTTAAAAATCTCTTTTGAGTGGCTTTGATTTTTATAGGGGAATCCATTATGGTGTAAGAACACAAACAGCGTAGGGGTTCACTGCCGTATAATATTTCATCATCTTAAAATAAGTATTTTCTTCCAGTTGGTTTGTTTGGTAGTTGAAAACTGCTACATATTTTATTTGTGATGTGATAGAACTAGGAAGGAAAGCAATAAATAATGATAACAACTCTTAACGTAAACTTGTTTTCCACTGGTGAGGCTTATACTGTTTTCTTTGTCACGCAGTGAGTAGTCCCAGCGTAAATCATGTCTGTATTTAAGGTTCATGTTTGAGCAGTTCCCAGAGTTGTCACCAGATTTTCAACTGTCCTTGCTATTTTTACTGTGGATTTTCCAGCTGATATTAGGAGGCACTACCCATGTACTGGCTCATCTGTGCATGTGTGGCAGCTAGTCCTCCTAAACAGACATATTTCTGGAAATTCAGAGGTAACTCTACTAGAAGAAATTCTGAGGGCTAAAAGGTATAGCACAAATGGTAAGATACTTGAATTATACAGTAGCTCTTTATGTGAAATACTGATTGCACGTTGCACAGAGTTGCACCAGCCAAGATCAGTGTAATTCACAAGTATGCCATGTCTTATTTTTAATCTTACAGCGTGGTACACTGCACCGTGTATGCTGCACTGACTTGCTTTTACTGCTTACAACATGTGAACATGGGAGAGGACTTCAGATGTCCCTGCACCTTGCGCAGAAACGAAAGTCCTTCAGGCCTGCCTGGCACATCTGCTGTTGCAGCCAGTCTCTTGACCACCTTTTGAGGTGATAGTCGTAGCTTCTGCCAGACCTTTTAGTTCTGAGGAGTGGTCCCTGATCCTCTGGCAGAGCTGGACCCTGCCACTCAATCCCAAAGTTACAGTAAAAAATAACATTCTCTCGTTTGAGGATACTTCACATCACTTCAAAAACTCCTTCCTCACCCATCCTGCTGCAGGTGATTAGATAACCCATGGCAAGCCTTTCAAATTGCATGCATAGATAGATTTGGTCTCTGTTTCTGCCCATACTTGAGCCTGAGATAAAATGAGACGTAGAATTGCAGTCAATAAAGCCTTTCTCTGGCCCCAAAGGAGGGATGTGGTTGAATATGCCTCTGTATCCCTTTGCTTCATCAACCCAAACTCTGCAGCAGATGATCAGATGGCCACAGGGCGTGTTTTGTAGCTACAAGATAAATCTCATGGCAAGCAATTTCCTTCCATTGGTTAGGGACACGTGCATAAAAATTTAAATTTATTTTTTTTCCTAAAAAAAAAAATCCCTGAAAACTTGTTTTCGTGAGAAACACTGCTTCATGTGGCAGCTGGGAGAATGTGCTTCCCTTTTTTTAGTGTAGGGCAACCAAAAATTGTTTGTGGTGCTAAAAAAGTTGTAATATTTGAGAAAGTACAAATCCACTCATACTGAATATAGAAGATCAGGATTGTCTTTTTCTTCTGGACTTTGCAAGAAATGTGTAACTTCTGGACGATGCCTCCTGTCTGACCTGAGATGGTGATGGGTGAAAAGTAACGGCTGCCCCTCTACGGAGTTATGAAAAATACTGGCATGTGCTGTTAAACCACTTAGAAATATAATAAGGCAAGACAATGAATAGGATTAAAGAAATGTGGAAGTTTGTAGAACTGGTGGCAGTGGTTGACCGCTTATACCCACCAGCGGATCTTGTTCACAGGAGAAGTTGGAGGAAAGCTAGCTATTACTGTGACTTTGTTTGCTCTAAAGGAAGAGGGCCCAACAGAAGGGAGCTTCAGATAGCAGTAGTGGGCATTTTGATGTATATTTTTAGTACAGCTAAGATAACGTTTCTAGAAGGGTAGCTTATGTTTAAACTCTCATTTCGGGTTCTTGGTTTGTTTCATTTTGTTTGGGGTTTTTTTATGAGGACTTCCCATGCATTCTTTCTTTCCTTTCCCTGGCTTTTCTAGCTGCTGTTCTGGAGCAGCGTGCTTTTGTTTTAAGGTGTTTGTAAACTTTTTTTAAAGTAGGATTTTAATTGACTAGAAACATACTATGTTCAATAATTGCTTATCAGTGTGAAGCTGGGTCAGTTTGCTTGCATGCTTTTATTTTCAGGGCCTCACGCTTTTATTTTCATTCAGCGATAAGACAACAGATACAATTAACATTGTTTTAAATGTTTCTCACCTGGCCAGGAAAGGTATACATTAGAGGTTGTGCCTGAGGTTTTTTGGGGGGATCTTTCATGACACTGTACATGTGTTTTGTGCAGTGGGACATTTAGATAATGTCTGGCAACTTCCATCCTACTTATTGTCTGGAATTAACTTTGCAAAGCTGAGAAGTATCATTTAGTTTATAGCACATTTTTAAAGGTGCATGTTGAAGATGTGACCTATCCTGTGTAGCTATGGGTAGGTAGGAAAATGGTTTTGAAACACTTCCCGTATTGCCAACCGTTTTACTTTGCCGAAGCAGGGGAGGAAAAAGGAAATTAAAAAATGTGATCTGGCCGTATTTAAAATGTTGACATGTTTATCCTGCACATGGTATTAAAAACTGAGGTGTCCTAAAAGAACCAAGAATGCCTTTAGAGGCTGGTATTTACATCCATTTTCTTTCCCTTTATCACAGTCACAGCATACTAGCTGGGAATCTAAATAAGTAGTCAGCTGAATATACACATGGCTAGGTTATCTCATTTCTAGCTGCCTGCTTTGTTTATCAAGCACTTATGTAACGTTCCGAATTATATTAAGGCAGGGCCGAGCTTTGTATTCACATGCTGTTATCCTAGCACTGATAGGAGAGATGAACAGAGCAGGGTGTGAGATGTTCAAAGGGATGGCTGCCTCTGCTCTCTCTCCTCTCCTAAGCTTAAGACCTTAAATCTACACCCCATCTCCCTTTTGCTTTCTAGCAATTACAGTGCAAGGATGCGGGACTTTATGCTTCACGCTTGTATCAGCAGCATGGAGGCGCAGAGCTCAGGCTGCAAAGGCAACAAGTGCCAGACTGTAAACATTGATTTGAATGCTATCAAACTGATTTGGGGTTGGAGATAGACCAGGGATTTTCAATACATGTTTATAATTAAGAATGTAAACAGAATTTCATGTTTATATGCCCCAGATACAAAAACAGACTTTTAAAGCTCTGGTTTTAACTCCTTGAAAATAAAAAAATTGAACAGTTAGGGTAGAAAGGAAAATGACACTCCTGCGAGCATTAAATCATACCATTTCCTCGCTGCCTTCCTCTCCCTCTCCATCACACGCAGTTGCATACAAAAACTCTGCTGCAGAGCCGCTATTTTTAATTCTTCTCTTAGAGTATACCCTTTTTCTGCATGTGTATGCATGTGACGGGGTTTTGTTTGTCCTTTTTTTTTTTCCCCATGGCGGGATGTAAAAAAAGGGTTTGCCTAAAAGATGTATTGAAGTTAATAATTGTCTGTTCAATTAAAGACCTTTTAACAGTAACACAGCACAATATTTTTTGCATAAATAGGTTGATATAGATTCACTGTGACCATTACTTAGTCCTGTAACTCATAAGCAGCTAACTGTAGCCAGCCTAAACTGGTTTGGGGATTTTGTTGGAGTTTTTGGTCAATAAATCATAACCTCTCTTGAGACTTATGAAAATTCCTTTTTAGCCGTGGCAGTTGCTAAGTAATGTCCCTACTTGGATAACAGTTTAGATACCAATCCTTAAATTGATAGCTTGCAAACAGACTGCTAAATTTATGCAGGGAGCCTTTCTGGACAAAGCCAGCCAGTTTATTTGCTTTTTTTTACCTTTTTTTAACCTTTTTTTACCTTTTTTTGGCCTTGAAATCTCTCTCTGCTTAAGCTGCTGTTTGCCATCTGAAGTTTCCTTAACTTAGAAGTTCGTATCTGAAATTAAATCTGAATCCCAATTTCCTTATCGTCTTCATTACTCGCCCTAAAAACTTTTAGAGAAAATCAGGCCTTCATTTTCAGTTTTGGAAATTTTATTCATTATTTCAGTGTTCCTGTCTTCACAGATTTAAGCTATTAAAAAAATAGTGCATTAATACAGATAGCAGACTTATGCCATACCTGTTTCCGATTCAGTTTTCACTTAAAACTAGCTCCAACGCAGCCGGTGACACTCCTAGACGTGGTGCTACGAATGAATATCTGAAAAATTCCACTTTAGAAAATTAAAACCCCTTCTTTTGTAGAAAGAAAATTAATCACTTACTTGAACTTACTTTGGCATTTGAATTTTAACATAAACTTTGATGTTTTCAGAGAAAGATATATGTTGGATTTGTGTTGAGGTATGCATGCAAAATACTGTTTCACCTAGAGGCAGGTTTTGTGGCAAACTTTGTTAAATCAGCATTTCTAGAAGGATGTACTTATATGATGACTTTTATGGCACAATGAAGTTTATATAGAACATCTGAAAGCTGTTATAGCAAGCAGGAGGTTTGTAATTTTACTGTAATTTGTAAAATAATTAAGAAAATCCTTACGGCACTTTCCCTAAACAAGTGTGGGCACTCGTAGCCCTTTATAATTTCTATTCTAAATTCTAGGCATTTTTACATAACGTAGTCCGACTGTTCTATATTTTCAGTTAAGTTAGTGTTAAACCACCTTCAAAATAAATGAAACATATTAAGCATTATCTTCTTTCCCCCTAACCGCCATGAACTGCAGGCTGAAATCTTAAATTTTCAGTGATGCATTTCAAGAGGCCAAGTGAGATTAACAGCACAAGCTGCAAAATCGTACGTCGCTCACCCACTAACAGGGGCCTTCTTTTCTGTGAGTTTCCATAAATTAGATGTGGAGCCAAAGCAAGCGGAAGCTATTTTTAGTGCAGCAGCAGCAGCAGCAGCAGCAGCAGCAGCACTGCAGAACAGAAGCTGGCAGAGCGTCACATGTGTCAGGCTGAATCAAAGGGAGTATCCCAGCAATGTGCTGTAAACAAAACAAGGGCGCTGTCAAAAAACAAGCTTCAGGTACCTAAAAAACCCGAATCAAAGCCTCACACAAGAAGCAAATGCACCGACTTACCAACTGTGTTTCTTAGGAGATTTTCCTATTTTGCAAACATGGGAGCATAATAAGAATTCTGCGTTTCCTGGTGTCCCATTGTCTTGCGTGATGCAGTCCTTACCGTTAGGCACTTTATTTAGAAATCTTTATTTTTTTGTCTGTATCTTTTATCAAGTGTAATTGTTGTCTCAAGATACATAAGCATAAGAAAAGCAGATGCAGCTGTCTGCAGAGCCACTGCGTAGGGAATGTCCTTGCTGTGAAAGCACTGCTTTACAGCCTGTGAGGTGTTGCTTTTCAGCAAGAAGAGCAGTATGAGCTAATACTTTGTTCTTACATGTGAATTGGATTGACATGTTCAACTCCAAGATTTTCCATTCATAATTAGTATTTTTATTATTTTGTGGATTTTTTGCATGAAATGTATCTGTCCTCAGAAATTATACATTAACCTGAGTAAATACTCACTGAACCTTTCAAAGATTAACTTTTATTTACGTTTGCTTTGGTTTCCGTGTGTCCACATGCTTTTGAAGGCACAAATATATTTTAACTCGGTAATTTCGAGACTGTCTATTACTTAAAATCACTTGTCAAGTCTATGGCATGAAAGCTTATAGTCAGCCAATAGCATCAGTTTATTGTTACTCAAGCAGTTGAGGTGCAACCTTTATGAAGGTTAAAAAAGGCATCAAAATTTTTCATTTCAATTGATTCTATAAGTTTTTTTTAAAAAAAAAAAAGCTGCTTCCCTTCTTCCTGAAAACCATCTGTTCAGGTGATGCATCCTCTGCCAGTCCTGCAGGTGCATGTATTTTAATGAACTATAGGGTTTGAATTTGTTGGGGTTTCTCTTTCAGGAGCCTGCAGAATGGGAGAGTGTTTGCTGCTCTTACAGTAAATGCAAATAGCTGGGAAAAAGTGACTTGGGGAAAAAGGATGTCAGCCTGAGAAAGCTAAATAATATGATTTCCCTACAATAGCAGCCTGTGCAAAAAAGGGTTAGATGAGATTAATACACAATAGGCACATAAAGACAAATGCAAACATCAATGCCAGTTGTGTCAGCACTGGCACAAAGGGACTCTTGAGTGCAGTTGAGTCCCTCTTGTTACCTCCCCACCACTCCCGACTGGGTTTTTCCCCTGGGCTGGGGGAAAAGTTGCTCAAGCCAGCACCTGGGTTTGGAAAGAACAACGCTATGGGTGAGCTCTTAGGCATGTCAAACAAGGCACAAGTCCTGCATAGGTGTGGGGAAGGACTCTGTGAATCTTCCTGAAATTGTAGGTTTAATAGACTTCGACATCAAAGAGGAGCTGTTAACCTGGTCTGACCCATTGGCTATACATTTTTGTTCAGCCAATATATTTTAGGCAAGTTGCAGCCAGGAAAAAAGCCCATTGAATATAGTGTTGGGAGTAGGAAAGCTAAGAAAAAAGAGTAGAACCAGTAAGTTGTTAAAGATTGTTACATGCACATCTTAATTCATTCAGTAATGCTAAAGACATGCACTCTGAGCCGAATGCTTGTAAACTATTCAGACATTAGCCTTTCTTACTTTTAAAGAAAGTATTTTCATTTTTTTGTGCCAGAATCCCTTTTTAACTGTTCAACATTCACTTATGAAAAGATAGCAAAAATACTTGATATGATTTATAGAAATTATCACTTTATATAGAAAGAAAAAAACAACAGCTCTTCTGCTGGTAATAAATAAATGTTTTCAAATGCCTGTAGCCAAATCACGGGAATGTCCAGCGGAACTCAGAATCCGCAGTCGCTGCTTGAGTTGAGAATCTCAGTGTCCTGTGCTTCCTTACTGTAACATACAACAAGAAGATATGGCCACTAATATCTCTGAATAAACACCTGAATGTCAGGTACTTGCTCCTTGTCACACTATTCCTTTGCACAGATACACTGCCTTCTTGTTCCAATACCCATCATCTTTCCCATATCAAATACCATGGGGAAAAAAATGCCTTTAAAATGCAAACTGCAACACAGTCTAATGTCTGGTTTTGATAGAATGGCTCCTACCAGCATCTATTGTAACTTCAGAAAACAAATAAGCTGAAAACGTTTTGATTGGAAATAACTACAAATCACAGGAAAGGAGTTTGTCTTCAGCTAGAGATTTTATGGTGTTCTTAGGCCTCAGAAAAATAGAATTTGGAGAGCAAGAGCTAATTGTGATTTCGCCGATGCTAGCAAACAATGGTCTGTTTTCTGTAACAAGTAACTTGCTGTTTATTCTCAGCAAATCTGCCGCACTTAAACAGAAGTGAGTAATCACCTATGTGTTTGTGGCCAAACTAAGTAGCCTTTGCAGTGCCGACGCTGCTTGCGAAGGGCTGGGGAGTTGCGCGTGTTACAGCCACTGTATTTCCTGTCCCAGCCCTGGGAGGAAACCAAAGCGGACAGCAAGGGTGGGGAATCTCCTGCTCGCTGGATGCTGTGTCGGCCTTTCAAACACACACCTCAGTGTTATCAGTAATATGCAAAAAAAATAAAACGGTGTGCCTGCAAGGCATCATGAAGCCAAGCTGTACGTCACATCCAGCTTACAAATTATAGCTTCTACAGCTCAGCTCACCACTAAAGTCATCTATAAAACAGTTTTTACTGAATGAAGCATAGACCAGAGATGGCACACTTAGGAAATAATTGCATTGAGCTCTTAGTGATGCAAAAAAATCACAAGTTAAAAAGAATAATAGTTGCTGTGAATCTGCTGCCTACAGGGAAACTTGGAACAGATGCTTCTTTACTGGGATATTATGAAATCTAATCTTTCAGCGGGTCAGCTATGACATGCATGTAAATAAAAAAATCTATAAAAAGCTATCATATTAACATGGCAATGTAATTGAAAAGGAAGAAGACTTCTTGAAAATTTTGCTGGGTTAACATATGGCTGCTTAAATTAACTTTGGCTTATAGGCTGTTTTAATTATGTAGTAAATTAAATACAAGTAGATCAAAGCTTGTGTTATTATATATAGTTGCAAAACCTTTTCAAGGATGTAATATTTGTAATCAGCTCATAATAGCTGTAATTTTCTTGTTCCACAGTCTCTTGTAAACAAGCTGCTACACATGAGTCTTAGCTTTTCTCTGATGTATGTATTTCAGATGGGTTTTTTTCTGGATTTCGTCTTTTTGCCAGCTCCTTTTCAGGCTCTTTGAATCTTTTGACACCGACTACAGATGCGATTGCAGCCCATCTGGACACACCCAGCCATTAACCTAACCAGTCTGGGCCCCTGTGCAGAAAGAAAAAGCTTACATTCAACCAGGTTTCTAAAATACTGGGCTCAGGCACTTGGAGCCTTGACATAGCAGAGGTACTGCTACTGTAATTGAGCTGGCTAATTTAAATTTCAGTAGATGTCTGCAGTAATTCTCTGTATGCCTGTGGATCACCATGAAGATGTCTCAGTTATAATTTTCTCTTATCCATAGTTACGTACCTATCCTGTGGGTGTCTTTTTCTTTTTTCTGTGCTGTGAGTTTCGTAAGTTCTAGTTCAGCACTTCCTCTTCCTTATCCAAACCATCCGTTCTTTGATATTTACCTCTTTCTCTTTCTTCCTTTCTAGCTGCCTGATACATCTTGCGGCATTATTCTCAACTCTTATTGTTTGACATAATGATACTGGATTTTAATAATATCTTCTGTTTCTTAGCGCACTGGGAAAGCCCCTCTTACTTATTCTGCAAATTTGATGTATTTAGCAACTTCCACACACCTTGCTGAACTTTAAAGGTAAATTGCAAAGTGTGCTTGGTTTAATTCTAGGGAAGAAGGTGACATTGCTGCATTGATTTCACTGGGAGTAGAATCAGATCATAGCTGGGTATTTACTTAATTCCTCCAGCATCTGAAACATGGGTAGACACCTGTTCCAGAAGCTAGATGCAGAGCAAAAAGAAGTCTTCCCCTGTGGGATTAAAGGTCAAATAAACTTTGCCACAAATACCCAACAGGAAGCAGAAAGATGCTTATTTTGTGTACTATATTTCAAGTAAAGCATACAGATGTTTTTCTGCTAGTATGGATTGTTTGTTTGTTTGTCCTTTGCATTTTCTCAGAAATATGTAGTCTGTTATTTCAGTAGCTTTAAGTAATATCAGTAATGGTTTACTTTTAATAGATACTGTTATATTCATCATTATATACCACGTATTGGAAGAACTGCATACCGTGCATACAATGTCATAACCAACATGCAGAAGTGGAGCCAAGGAGGTGATATTATCTGGATTGTCATCAGCATCAGTACAAACTATAGCTCATCTGTACCCTCAATTTCTAAGCAAAGTCTGCCATCAGCAAAACGTCATGCAAAGGGTCCACTCCCACCGCATTGTCATGCTTGTGTCATACAGCAAAACCGCTCTTGCTGACACAAGGGCTTCCTCCTTGGGGTTAGGTCTGCCTCCTGGTTTTAACCCTTCAATGGCAGAATAATTAGAATTTGTGTCAGGCAGCTGCAAATCTCTGATGGATATAACAACTTAATGAAAAAAATATATACACTGTGGTATCTACAATGGTGTTTAGATTGTCTGAGTGGCACCTCGGCACTGATAAGCAGTGCTGTATGTTAATGCTTGGCATTGCCAGTTCATCTCCTTCCTCCCAGAAGTGCTTTTTTTGCTCACTTTCTACTTGTTGATAAAATGCAATTCAGCCCTTTTTGCACAAATTCAGTAAATGGGATTTTATGTCAAAGAGCAAGACAGGAGGGGGGGAAAAAACAGCATTTTGCCTCAGTGTGCATCTTGCAGGTAGTGCTGCCCTTGGCTACTACTTGGCAGGAGGTTTTTTTGGATCCTTGGGTCCAACTCAATATCCTGCTCAGCAGTCTCAGCTTAAGGTTTCTGAAGAGGATCTTGCCCCAGCATTTCTAATAAATTGCATCCTGAAATATGTGCGTCTCTCAGTCTGTGTTTCAAGAACAAAAAGTTGTTGAGGTACAAAATTAAAACTATAAGCAAGGAGAGGAATCCTGACAATTAACAGAGAAATATCAGAATTGGTTAAAAAGTGCTACTATATCATTGTAATCGAGAGAGAATGATATGGTTAAGCAACTTACTTTCTTAACTGCTGAAATAGTCTTTTGATAATTAATGTGGGTTGCAAGGGGGAAATGTGTTTGGGTTTGAAGAAGTTATATAGCAACGTCAGGAAAATAGTACTTGGGCTAGCAGTGAGGGCTGGGGGCCTTTTTTGAGGGGATTGTGAGAGAAGGCATGAACTTAGAACAATAGCATTTTAGAATAAGACTGTGTAATGTAACTTTGAACTATTTATAACATGCAGAGAGATAGTGCAGGTACTTGTGTTTAGTGTAATTATGCTTATGCAATCAGCTTTTTTAGGAAGATATCCATTTGACTAGTTTATTTTTGGAAATGTACTCCAGGGTGCTAAAATGTGTATCTATATATCTGTCTTTATATAATTTTCAGCTTTGGTTCTAAATCTGTTTTTTGTATCTGTCAGGAGATATCCTTCTACCTATAAACGCCATGAGGCTGATTAATGACTGATGGCAGACAAATCTACAAATATCAAGCTTTTGGCATCATAAATGAAAATGCCTTGCTGGGGGGGGGGGGGGGGGGAGATTAATTTCCTGTTTAATTTCTACAAGAAAAAACCCACAGCCTAACCAGATGGAATTTCTTTGTACTATAAATAAGCAAACCTTTCCTTCTTTCATGGCTTCAATTTTGGTATATTTCTATCTAAATTGCTCCTTCCACAGTTTTCCTCGTACTGCTGGGTTCAGAGATGTTCCTTCAGATGCTCAGTAGATGATGTAAATAACGGAACGAAGCTCTTCAACGCTGATACAGATGTGTGTATATATATAACTCTAAACATGCTGTGTGGCTAGCTGGGGCAGTCCTGATCACTTGAATGCATATTCTGGGGAAAGTTAGAATAAAATACATCTTGCCATCTTAAAGATGGTTTGGTGCTAATCTAGGTAAATGGTTTTATTAACAATTACAGAGAAAGAGTAGAGTAATTAATGTATGCACTGCCTAAAAACGGTTGATTGTGGATTTATGTGAAATGCATTTTGTTTCCTTCAAAGTGTTCCATCTGTATTTCATGTCATGTCATAATTTTCTCAGTTGGGTGTAGTTTTACAATATTATTTTTATTTATTAATATTAATCCATTGGTTTCTCATTATATCTTACATTCCATTCCTTACCTTAACAATTGTAGGTCATGTTTTATTTTATAAAATTGGTCATTTTAGTAGAAATTATGACGCCATGATGCATTGGCTCCTTTGTAAAACTTTACTTCCGATCCCTTGTTGAATTTAATTGTATTTTCAGTGTTATGCATGGGCATGTCCTTGACATTCGGTGTCTATATGGTATCTGTACTAAATTTTAGTTGTAGCCAGCTTATTACCAGACTTCTGGTGATAATTCAGTATAGTTGTGTTTGAAGCAGTAAATACAGAAAAGTCTAGTTGAGTCACTGATGCTGTTCTCCTGTGTTCTACTTCCAGGCACCTCTCTCTTCTGTCATGTTTAAAGATAAAGACCATAGTCATTCAAATTCTCAATGCAAACAAATTTTATCTTAAAAACACTTTTTAAAAGAATACAGGTAGGGTAGAGGTGTAAAGTGAGTTCCTATAGCTTAATTCACTTTTCTGGTCCTTTTTTTATTCTCCTGCTGTAATTAAGCAGGACATGGGCATTGCATGATGTTGTATTCCTTGCCAGAACAGAAAACATTTTAAGGTGAACTGCTGAAGAAAATCAATTACGTTGCAAAACAAATTCTGCATGCGTAATTGAAGATACCTCATAGCACTTGTATGGTCATTCTTCTTGGAGGATGTTAGCATTAGTGACAGCAAATTATGTATAGTATTATAAATAATATTATAAATAATACTATAATAATACGTATAATATTATTATAAATAATACTATATTATGTATAGTATTAGTTTTCCCAGTTGTTTGAACAAATCGATGTGCAGGTCTTGCTTTATAAAGCAGTGTGTGGCCCTCAGCTTACGGACCAGCCTCTGGGTTGGTGTGGCAGGTGATATTACCCATGGCAGTTACCAGACAGGTAGAAGGCACTTCCTAGAAAGTGAGCTAGGTTGTGGCTTTGTTCCAGTGTCCTCATAGGATTATTTCAATTCATCCACGTTGTATTGAGGAGAAGTACTTAAAATGTAATGTGCCATGCTAGGAGGTAAAGCTGGAGCCTGGCTTGTTCCTGGTGCCTTGATGGAGGTTGCAGAGGAGCCTGTCAGTGCTGGTGTCTCGCTGTATGCTGACGGTTCCCATAGGTCAGGTGCTGGCAAAACCGCTATTATGTAAAGTGTTATTTATTACATTTATTATATCCTCTGTTAAGCATGCTACTTGGAAGATACAAGAGAGAGCTAACGATCTGTATCTAAAGCTGATGGATTTTAGAAAAATCTCTTTACAGGTTACTCTTAATAGCAATGTAATTACACTTGTGGAGAATGACACAGGTGTGATCATTCCCCAGAATAAAAAGCCACCTCTGTACCTGCAACATGCTGTGCAATGTCGCGTGTTGTTGGACCGTAGTTCTGACTACGATGTTTGGAGCTGGGCTGCAGCGAGCAAAGAGCAGGGTCTCCATTTGCTTTAAGGGAAAGACCTTCATTCAGGCTCCAGACATCCAAAATTTTGCACACATTGCTGATCTTCTAAACTTATGAGCAGTCCGATTGAATTCCAAAGTCTTGTTGCATTCAGTAGGATTACTTATATCCTTAAAACTATGCTTGTGGGTGAGTCTCAGTAGAATCAAAGCTTTTCTTGCACTGAATTTCTTAGTCCCTCTGTATATCTGAAATATTTAATCATTCTGACAAAAGAAAAAATAGTGCAGGAAAGTACAAAGCTGCCCCGTAGTCAGAATATCTCACCATTTGTTTGTGTTTATTTTATCTATATTTGTTCTGCAGTTATTAAAATTCCCTCTTACCTGTAGCTTCTATGAGAAAATTACTCACCTTGAAAATGGTGTCAGTTTTGAAGAATAGGTCAGCAGTTTTTCAGTGCACTTTTAGTATGCTTCAGATTAATTCTGGTCATTTCTTTCTACTGGCATGGGCTGTCAGTCTATGTGACGTCTGTGTCTTGTCTGGAGGGGCAGAGGTGGCCCGGGACACCCGCAAAGTGTCATGGTGGAGCCTGTCGTACCGTTTCTCAGTGCTGAGATGGGAAGAAACGCAAGCAAAAGGCACAAAACCCAGTTGGAAACATACCCGTTTCCTCACTTCTGTGATTTGGCTTTTGTCCACCTAGTGTTTTTACACCGAATCTGCTCAGAAGTGCGTTGCAGTGCTTGAGCTGAATTTAGGTCAGAGCAGCCCCAGATCCAACATGTAACCAGTAAACAAAGATGTATGTCTTAAAGATGTGCGGTTGTTTATTACCAACGCTTCTTGATTTGTTTTCCATTTGTTGTTGGATTTTCAACTAGGGACTTTGTGTAGAAAGGTTTGTGTAGAAATACATAATAAAATACTGAAATTTAAAAACCACAGTCAGAAACAGTTCCTTTAAACGTGAGTATGACTTTGTGCTTTTTGAATGTGGGTAGTCTGAGGCCTTTTCAAAAGAGCATCTTGTAAAACGGGGAAAGTGTCAGCACTTACCAAATTAAGGAATGGCTTTTGCTTTCAAAATATCATCACAGTTATGTTGTAAAGGTGTACTTTTTGGATTTACTTAAAATTTTTGTCAATGCACCCTTCCACAAAGCAAAGTAATTATTTTTCTGAAGGAAGTGTGAACTTTGGGTCCTTTGAAGTCTAATGCGTGATACCCTGTTGCAAGACAGACATTTGTTGAGGGCAAGAGATCAGTATTTACAGTGCTGGTGTTAGGAGTGGATTATTTGTAATCTAATTAAGAAGGTTACTAACAGTTTGAAGGGATTATAAGATTAACAATTATCTGTGTGTTTATTTGATTAAAATAAATGCCCACGGATTTGGCTGCCATACCTGCGCTCTGGTATTTGGGATCGGAAATCCCATTTAATTGGAAGTAGAAAACCAAACAACAACAAAACTTTGTGGTTTGATTCTGTTTCTGTGATGACTTTAATAAAATGTCTAGTCCCTAATTAATCTTCACTCTATTTGCACTGAACTACACCTTATTATTGAAAGCCATTTTGGAGAAAAGTTTTTTAGGTTTTTTTGTAGGGGAAGGAAGAGTGTTTTTTAAAATAGTATACCATTAATTTAAAAATTCATTTTTGAGGTACTGGGCAGAGACAGTAATTCTATAGGATACTCCTTTGCACAAGGCTGGGGTTTTGTCTGTAACTTTGCAGTTTAGGTCTGGTATCGCTTAGTGAAGCTTCCCAGGTGTACTGTTTGAAAAATGTCCAACTCCATGTGATTGAGAGTTTCATCTCATTGCAGAGCCAAGTTCCTAGAAGCTAAAGGTCCTAATTCTTCTTCACACCCACTTTAGATCCTCCTGGCACTACCTCCTGAGGACACTCACTCTCCTAAGCAATAGTATGAAGAACTTTTAAATATAAAAGAATTTGGTTTAATATGGACTTTCCTTGGAAAAAAAGGTCAGATTCTTAGAGGCCATAACAAAAGTGGTTCTCACTCTCAGGACAGGTGTCAGGCACGCTCCTTCTCAGAGCATTTCCCAGCATCCGAGCCACAATGTCACACACGCATACAGGTTGATGGGAAAAAATAATCTAGTAAGGAATTTGTTATTCTAGGTGCCCTCAGATTTGAAGTGGGAAAGAAAAAGCAAAAGGACAAAAATGCATCTACTTTTCTCCCTGAAAATACAAAACTTGTACTTGCACTCACAGCCCAACCGCAAGATGACCTGCCAGTATATCGCTGGCTATACGTCATGACATAAACGCATGAGTGATGGTTCCATATTTAAAGAAAAAATGATTCCTGGTTTTCATTTCCACAGGTTACATGCAAGTTAGGAATGGTATTTTTAATCTTCTCTTTAAAAGAAAAAAAAGAGAGAAAAGACAACATTTCGAGATCTGAACTGACAAGTGGTTTTGGGTTTCTGGCATTTATGCCTTATTTGTATATTCCTTTTCAGCCTTCTCCAGCTGCTATTGCATAAATCTTCCACATTTTTTCCACTAACTGTATGGATGGAGAAGACAGATTAGGAAATTCAACTTCCTTCTCGGTGCCTGTTTTTAGGAGCTTTAGAAGTTTTCCAGGATTTAAAATTGGCCTCAGTGGATTTTTTTTTATAAAGTAAGCTTTTATCAAGCTTCTGCCCTTCCTTGCAGATATGTATGTATGTGGTACAAGCAACAGCTCCTACAAAGTGGCAGGGTGACTTTTCAGCTGTAAAGGCCGAAGTTGTTCTCACAGTAGCACCATGATACCCTAAGGGGTGGTGACGTTGGCCGCAATCCTGCAAGGAGCTGCAACTGCCAGGCTTCCAGGTGGCTCCACGCAGATCCTCAGGCTGGCTCAGGTGCTGCTGCTATATTGTAGCACCAGCGCAGCGTGCCCAGTGCTGCTCAGCCCCCTCCTTCCCTAGCTCTCCTGCCTTGGGCTGTAGATGGTGTGCTGGCACTTGCAGCAAGCTTCTCAGCACAGAACCCATGCAGGGAGCAACGAGGATTACCTGCAGTGCCAAATTCTGTGTAATCCACAAGCCAAGACCCCTTTGCTCCGGCTTTTCGTAAACCAGACCCCCAAAATGACAACCGCTTGTTGGGTACAGAGTAGAGAGATTAAAAACAGAAGCGTAATGTAATCTTTAAAGTAACTTGAAGCAGGACATTATCAGGTTGTTGCATAATTATTTTCCTCATTCCTCAAACCCAACTCATTGTATTGTTGTTTTAATAGTACAAATGCACTGTGCACTGAAAAAATCGAGGAAAGTTGACGGGAATGGAAAGAAAGGTACAGAGAGTGCAGAGTTAGGAATGCTTTTCACAAAATGCTGTATTAATAGTAAACGTTAGTGTTAACGTGACTTACTGTCAAATGTACAGGTAGCAAGGTTGTAGGGTTAGTTTTGAACACTCAGTTTTACAACCCTTGTTTTGTTTAAATAGCTTGTAACTATTAAATGGAATTAGGCCAATTATTAGTAAGTTGGACATGGTCACTGTATCCTTCTTCCTTCCATTTTTGTAGTAACAATTCATCTCCTCACTTCAGCTCCATGCCTTCCTCCAGCTACCCAAAGTAATCACTCAGCCAAGCCGTAGGTGTTATGACCAATTGCTTGAATACATTCAGTGGTTAAATATATCCTGTTCTAAAATGGGCAGGATAATGGTGATTTAATGAAAACATTTCAGCTGCATCAATTGTAAAGATACAGGAATTTTCGTAGGAGTCTAATGGTTATGTCTAGTGTTTGTATCCACACTGCTAGACCTCTTCTTGATGTTGTTCTTATTTTCACCTGGTAATTTCTAAGGCAGCTGATCATATACAGATATTTTATCTGATACTGTTTCTCACGTACAGCTCCAAAGTGTGTTGTGCATGGGAATAAGAAGGATAAGCAATCTGCTCTAGATTACAAGTAGGGAAGCCCTAATAAATTCTGGTGCATGGCATAAACAAGTTTGGGAAGAGCAGGCTTTGTGTCCTTCCCATCGAAGATGAAAGGTTACCGTGTCTCTTCACTCTGCTAAAGAGAAGGCAACAGGTCTACCTCTGAACGATGGGTGAAGTGGTTCTGTTGGGTGTTTTGGGGTAAAATGCTCTGGAACCACTGGAAGGATGTCAGTCTTCATCATCCTTCTGTCCTTTAATTCCTGAGCCATTAATTTTTGCTCTGTTCTGTAAGTTTTCTTGTCTTGAACATTGACAAGGTAGTATAATATTCCAGTAACTCTGAGAATATGCTGGTGAACCACACAGCAGCCATGCACATCCGAAGGGCTGCTCATAGAGTTTGTGTCCAGCGTGTCCTTCACACAAGGTAAAGGTATGAGAGTGCAACATTAGAGCTGGGGCATGGATTAAGGAGTGCAGAAGAGAAATGATCTGCTACCACACCTCATAAACTGCAGTAAGGAAAAAGAAATTTTACCAGGTGCTCTGCAAGGTCTACATTAACACTTTCTCTATTGCCACTGTGTAGGAAGCTGGTCACCTTCTTGACTTTTCCACAGAGCAAATTTTTCAGTTTTCTTAGTTTGCACTGATGACATACTTCACGATTTACATGCAACCCTAGAAAGCTTCTTCTCTGGTAGGACGTGTGTTAGGAGCCCTCAAATGGTAGATATCTATAGGAACTCCAGGTACTGTCTATGTCTTGGAGCCTCCAAAACATCCTCGTGAGAGCTGGTCCTGTGATCCAAATGTTAAGCCTTGGAACTAGTGCCAGTCCTCCTGTTCAACCCCAGCACTCACCAGGACTCCAGCCATGTCAATTCTCTGGGTCATGTCAACACCTGACAAACACGTGGTAGGTGAAAGCAAACAGATACGCTCTCATTTTGTTCAGGATTTTAACACACTGTTCCTTTCATTTACATATCACAAAAAATGCATAGATCTGAAAACAGTAATAAACATGCACATGTGCTTTTCCCGGCCAGGAGCATTCACCACCCTGAAGAGTTTACTTTCCTTCATCTGGGTTTTCTGGGGGCTACTAGCATCCTCTTTTTTTAATCATCTGGTTTGACTTTTAGATGTGAAATCTCTTGGCAGCAAGTTCTCTTGCACTGAGCTTGGACTGGTGCCACAGGTAAACACAAACTTCTCGTGACTTCCTTTTAAGTCTGTGTTTTGTTACCTTTGCTTCTCCTCTTTGGGGATTTTCTGCTTTCACTTTTATCAACCTCCTATAGAAAACTCCAGTCAAACTGGTTTTTCCTTTCTGGCAATCACCATAGAAGACTTATTATTCCAAACCACTTCCACTGGAGTAAGTGATCTTTAATTTCCAACAACTAGTGCTGTTTCTAACCTGGATTTGGCATTCTTCAGGGCTCACAGCATTTGGTGGATTTTGTGAACACTGAGAGGATATCCACAGTGCAACAATTTTTGAAAACAAACCCATCAACCAGAATGTGTAAGTTGCACTGAAATAATTTTTCCGTATCACAGCAAGATAAACGTGCAAGTAACAGGGAAAGCTCTATTTGCAACGTCCAGTGAAAATACATTTTGTTAACTTCTGACATCCCTTGGCAACCTTGTGGTATACCGCTGATGCTTGTAAACCTGATGCATTTGACAGCTCCAAATATTATCAAGGCTTTTGCCCATAGTTCGGCTTTCCTGAACATAAAAGTCCAAGTTCTTTTTGAAGAATTCACCTGAAGAGGTGGAGATGAGATCTTCTATCCACTTCAGTTAGTGGGACATAAAATCAAGGTTTTGATCTATCATTCTGTCTAAAGGCACATTCTCCAGGTTCTGACAGAACGGTTGCATTCTGTCCATGTAACTTGTCTGATGTTTCAGTATTCTCTGCTTCCCTTCCAGCGCCAGTCTGTGTAGTTGCTGGAAGATGTTAAACAGTTGTTTCATTCAGACAGTGGATAGAGAGATCCTAGTCTGTCATACACCAGGTCACAAAGCAGTTGGGATCCACGTCTCTCCGGATAATGCAATATGAGCTTTCTGTTTTCAGGTTATTGTCTTTCGGTCCTCTGTTCAAAATTGCACTTATAATTGCCGAATGTGCTCTGTGTAGCCTTTACATTGCAGAACTCAAACCTGTGTCTATATAAATGCTCCATGGGTGTATCAATATGCATATAATTATTATCAGCCTAGGACTGTCCTCTCATGAGGAGGAAGAAAGTTCACAGAAGTCAGTGGATTCAAGATGGTGTGAATGTGGTCAGAAGGAGGGTCTGTATGTGCCAGTCTAAGCCTCAGATTTTATCAGTGGTTCATTCTTAGTCCGTGTTTTGCAGCAGCTCGGCCGCTTGTACCCCCGGGAATAAAATGTCTGATCACACTCAATAGAAAAATATTGTCCCTTTTAAAATAAATAAATAAACCTTTCCTCTTCTTTCTCTCTTTGCCTGTATTCTTCCCTCTTCTCTGAGGTCCCACATAGCAGAAGTTGCAGATGATGAGTCTCGTTTCTGCTGGAGTCTGTTAACCTTTGTGTGAATGACAGTTTCCCAGATGTAAGTCTTAGTCAGTGTTTATGTTAAGAAGAGGGTTAATGATGATCCCCATAGGCCTCTCGCTCAGAAAGCAAAAACATCTGCTAAACCAAAAAGTGTTTAGTTTGCTAAATTTAGAAGGAAGAAATGCATTTCCCAAAATTCACACTGCTTCTTAACAAATTTAAGGAACCAGTGGGGGCAAGCGGTTATGGAAGTCATACTGTTTATTAATTTTTTTGTTTAGTTGATGTATTTTCAATTTAAAAAATAAAACGAGATTGCTGTTAGTAAGCGGAAGAGTGGTACTACTCATATATCTGAAACATTTAATGCAGTTGAACTTTTTGTGCGTTTGTTTAGGTTAATGGCTGGACACGTGCCAAAGCCTGTGAATCTTAGAGATGTTCTGCAGTACATACTGAGAAAAGACAACGGTGGAGAAAGTGAGGTTAAAATGGAAGTCTGCTAGGAAACTCTCTTAACCGAGCCCATAGACTAGGAAATCTGTTCTACGGATTTTATCCATCTTTCTTGATCCTCGCCAAACACGCTCCTGATTGCTGCCAGCTGTCTGGCTTGTTACGGGAAAGGGTAACCTCATGAATGGTGACGAGCCCTCGGTTGTGACCGTCATCATCCATCTTTGCTTTTAATGTCTCGGCCAAAGTCGTCGTCTGTAAATGGGTTTTAAACTAGAGTTTTCCTGCTTCATGGGATTACTGGGGAGCGTAGTTTGCTGGTACCAGTAAAGCGTCTCGTGATGGCTTCACTCTTGATGACTTCATGATGGCTTGGGGCCACAGCTGGCAGCAGCCATGGCTGGGGCAACGAAACGGGTCATATGCTTCCCTGTCGAGCTGCTTGTGCCACCGGCGGGCGGTATGGACACTGGGACAACAAAGTGCCATCATTTGCGTGTCTAGGAGAGATCGCCATCGGTGGCCCAAGACCCTTCCCAGCCTTGTTGCCCCTCTCCCTCTGAAGCAAGCTCAGAGCAGCCGGTGCTGCCGTGGGGAAACACACGGCTTCACCAAAAGTTGTACAGCCCAGGATGCCAGGATGTACAGTCCTGGCTGTGTTATCGGTCGTCCGTGGTCCCCAACAGGCTGGTGGGTGACCCGCCTCCAGCTGCCTCCCGTCCGCATGGCCCCTCACCCCAAGCAGAGGGCTGGCCAAATGCTTTAAACCACAAATCCTCAAACTTTACTGGCCTGTTAACAAGCCGGCGGGTTTCAGGCATGACTGTACTTTGCTCTCCCTCTTAGCCTCCCGTTTAACCTTTTCGTCTCCTGACACAAGAGGTTCCTTGCTGGCAAGCCGTGAGTTGCAGATGGGTGAAGGTGCGTTTCTGTGGATAAATCCCACCGGTTTGTTGGTCATCTCCAAGCGGCCCTTTGCCAGCCCCGGGCGAGACGGCGTGAGGTCTGCTGGGAGGTTGGCAGGCCTTGGGAAAATACGTTTTTGACAAAGTGAAAAAAGGATAAGCGAGGTAAATTCTGGAGATCTGTATTAAATTCCGGTTTCACCTGCCTTGTAGCAAAATCTCACGGGGAGGTGCAGCCGAGCGCCAGTCTCCGGACGCGCTGCGGGAAAGGTGCCTGAGGCGGGAGGGGCGGGCGCGGGGCGGGGGCGCGGGGCCGGCTGGGCCGAGGCTGCCCCCTGCCGGCCGCGCCGGGGAGCAGCAGCGCCCCCCTCGCTGCTGCCGCCTCCCGCCACCCGTGTCCCACCCACGCGGGCGGCCGAAGAGGCGGTTGTAGCGGGTTCACGCTGGGATTGAAGTCGATGCTTTGTAACCGCCGGGAGCAAAAGGGAAGTCCTGGGGAACTTAGCAGATGCCAAAACCGTCTGACAAGCAATGTCGATACGTAGATTCCTAACCCTTTTGAAGGAAATACTCTGTTTCAGTAGCGCCTTCGGTGTTTGCACGGGGTATTTTCTTCCGTAACAGCTTATGCAGCAATGGGTCGTTCAAAACTGGAGAACAGCGTCGCTGAGCCAGAGTGGATCCAAAAGAGGTTTCGGTCCCTCTCTTCCCTCTGCCTTATCGTGCCTTCGCTGCTGCGCTTACTCCTCGTGGGAGGCGACTGCGGAGTAGTATGGAGGGAGAGGGGAAAAACTCGGCTACCACACGGAAGCTGTCTATAAAATATAGTGACTGTTTAAATTTGACAGGAAAATCCGTAGCCGTTAAATTTTACCAACGTCTTCTGAGGGATTTCTGCTGATATTTTCAGCAAATGACTTGGGAAAATTAATCCTTTAGGGGTTAGAATATGGCTGGGGGCTGTTTTCATTATGTCTTTCTCAGTTACCATGAAATATATCAGAATAACGTGAGGTTGCTTGAAGCCCAACCATGGAGCCTAGGGTATTCTCGAAACCAGAAATCCGCAGTTTCCTATTTCAAATATTGCAGGAAGAATTAACAGGATTGTAATCCCTTAGCTGATTTTAAAAAAGATATTTTATGGAAAGAAAGAAGGAAGAAAAAAGTTCAAATCTTGATGTTGTCCCTGATAAGTGCAACAGAAAAAAAAAAAGGTATTTTTTCCATTTCAGCTCCCTAGAGACCTGGGGTAGGTGTTCTCATTGTGAAATGTCTGCCTCACCTGTGACTTACTGCAAAGAGGGTGGAATTCGAAGTCCTGGTCCTGGATGGTTTCATATAGTAAATTATGGTGCTTCTGCTGGTTTTTGAGCCTGGCTGAGGAGTTTGCAAAACTCTTAATGGTCCATCAGAAATGTAAACGTTTGCTAACCCCAGCAACTTACTTGAGGATAAATTTGAGATTCTTCACTCTGAGAACTTAAAGCTACAACCTTAAAGATTTGCCACGTTACCTTTTTCTTTTAAAGAGACAAGCATTTTGACGTGGGTTTGATTTCTTGTTTTCCACAGCAACTCTTTGATACAAGGCCTTTGAAATGTTGGGGTGAGAGCATAAAAAATGGTTGAAATAGACAAAGATTTATTAAAATGTGTAGTTCGTTGTACTGATCTGCGGTTTAGTACTTCATCTTTCCAATTCTTTGGATGTCAAAATACACTTAAAAATGTAGCATGGGTGTTGTGTCTATCATATTATTCTCAAGACATGATTTTTCTTTTAATTGTGATTTTGTTTGTGGGGTCAGAATGTCTATACAGAGCCACGTAGTGATTTACCCAGTGAGAAAAGGATTTTCATGTATGATTACCTCCTCTTTATTTGTGCATTTAGGAATCCTTTTTTCAGAAATTCTTATATAGCTGCTACTGCTGCTCAAATTGCCATGGTTTTTAAAGAGAATAATGCTTATTGATAGTTCCCACATGCACTGGCAGGCACATCTAAAACCTGTACTTTTGTGTTCACAGCTTGCATAATATAAAATTTAGAGATTGCTTGTCAAACTAAGTGTCAGCTGAGTTTCCTAGGAAACTCACTGAAGATATTTATAAAACTACAGATCAGCTTAATAATAGATATAATAATGTCAGTAGCTCGTGATTGGTTTTTTTTACTTTATCAGTCCTTTTTTCTTTTCTTTAATTTGTTGGCAAACCAAACCACTGCATTTCCAAACAGAGCAGTGAAGACCTTCCTTCCAATATCTTGTCTAATGCATTTTTAAAAAAAATATATAGTTTGTGCTGTTCCATGTAAGGAAATGTAAAACACCCTACCGTAAAATTAAGAAGAACCTAAATGTCATACAAATTATCAGACTGAATCCTTTATAAATAAACCCACAATTGTGAAGTAGAAATATAAATATTATATCATATGTTACAGTTTTATTCACAGTTGAGTTGAATGCATGAGTTTAAAGTTCATTGCACATGCATGCAAAGCAGTCACTGCAGAATTAACATAAATCCTGAGTATGGGTTTCTGTAGAAGCTGCATAAATAGAAGACCTGTATTGTAAAAAGGCATAATTCTGTGAAAATAATTTTATCCCTGAGCTGAAAAAAACAGGATCTAAAAAGAGAGAATAAGTGATACTGGTGTCCATTTTTACTCGTTTTTCTGCTATTGTGTTTTCCTCACACTGATTCTTTGAGTGGAGACACGATCGTTGCCACAGTTGGGAGATATCTTCGTACTTTAAGCACTTTAAACTGACATTTTAGTCATGTAAATTTAAAATTTGCTGGTGTGTATGTATATGTTTAAAAGAATATATATTATGCCAGAACATAATTATTAAAGGCATTTAGGATTAGTAGAAATTAACGTTCTTTAGAAAGCAATTTAGAAAAGTGATTCTAATTTTCCCATTTTAATACAATAATGAGAATGAAGTTAGTGTATTTAGTAATGAGGCAGTACTGACTCCTTATCTCATCTGGAATCCATTACTTGTACCTACTATGTACATTTGTCTGTCAGAGCTATTTTTTCATACTGTGCTAATTAGCCAAGTAAGGAGCTTATATGAAGGATATTCAAGAACTGATTTTCTTTTGAAAAAGGAAGAGTATAGCTTTTTGTGTTTCAGTGCCTAGAAATCTCAGTGCATGTTTAATGTAATTGCAAAAGAAATGTTAGGAAGCCTGTCCATCACACACTGAAAAGGTTAATTTTCTGTAAAGCTACGAAATTTAGCCAAATCCTGATACTAGTTGCGTGTTGATTTATTGGATACTAGTGATATCATTGCAGCTTGATACAGCGGGGTGGCAGGTAAAACCTTGTAAATCATTTCATTTATTTTAATATAGATCGCATGTGGCCAGCAACCTTAAAAGCATAAAACGTTATGGCTGCTATGTCAAGTGATATTTTTTGAGTGTGTGATATTTGTCAGAGCTCGCTCGCTCTTAACTGTGGTATTGCAGTTTAGGGTATTTGAAACGGATCCTTTCACCGGGAGGAGGCTGATGATTTCTAAATGGAAGACGACTTGGCCTGATACGTAGGACATCTAATTAGGAAACTTATCTCATTCCCAACCCTGACATGCATTATTTGTAGTGTAACTCTGCATTACTCACTCCTTACCATAATTTGCCTGTTTGGAAAATGCAAATGCTAAAAACCAATAACCTTCCTGAAGTGCTTGTTGTATAGGTGAGAGAGATGTGAATTGGTACTAAATATCATGTTTAATCATTTCGGAGAAATTCTGCCAACATGACCTTGGTATTGGGGAGACAAGATGTATTGTCTCTGATTTATACATCAACTCCAGCAGGAATGCTTCTGCAAGAAAAACACCAGTTCCCACTGTCTTGTGAAGTTTGTGATGGAGTCATATTTGTGCACAAATGCTCACTTCTGTCCACACTCTTGACCAGACCCCTTTCTGTGTCAGCTGTGGTTGAGGAGCATTTTCTTCCCTGACTTCTGTTGCATTTATCGATCCTGAGCTGTGCAAGCGATTGCGGTGCCCGCAGCAGTTTGCTAGCTCTCCCTCTGGCTTCTGCACATTTTCTGCAGGCTTGTTTAACCTGCTGGCATTGCCACCTTACTGCGCTGAGAGACCTGGATTTACCCCTCTGCTAAGCTTTTTACCTTGATGAAAAGTGGCTGTTTCCAAGCCCGTCGGATCAAACTGTGAAGAAACTGGAAAGAAAACTTTGAAACGGACTTGGAAATACAGGAGTGCTGCCTAAACAGCCATGTTAAGGAAAATTACTCTGCGTTTAGGAAGAGATTCAGCTTGAAGGCATTTTTGGTTAGGGCTTTTTTGCTGCCTTTTTTCATCTCATGTGCTGCAAGCGTGAGATGAGAGTTGTGTTAATGATAGGTGCGCCAGTTAAAAATACATCACTCTGCTCCGGTGCCTGCATTAACTGGGGGGGTAACTGGAGTTAAACTTTGCTTAATCAATATTCTCAAGGTGATGAAAATCATCTGACCAAAAGGTTCAGTCTGAATACAGCTGCTTTCTCATGGTAACTGTAGCTGACTATAAAGATGTACTTTTGTGTCTTTATATAAGTTTATGGTGGCTTTTGGCAGGGGAGGTTTTGTAAAAAGATGATTTTTCTTTAGATTTGTTCAATATAGTTTTGTTATCAGGCACCCATCGTGTTGCGCTAAACAGTGATTTTTTAAACAATATGCTTAGCCGTCAGACCTTGATCATCCAGAAAGGAAAGCTGGGTACTCTAACTGTAGGTACTGTATTTTGTTTCCCTGTTATAACAATAGACGTTCAAAAAGGAAAAATACTATAAGTAAATATATACCCAGTGTATTTTCTTTTCCTTTCCTTTCGTATCCGTGGGAAAGTGCTATGAGAATTACAAACAGGCTTTTAGGGGGGTATTTTTTCAACTGGTCAGTGTGTGTGACCCTTGTGTTAACAGTGAGTCACATTGTAAGTCAAGAGTTCACTGGTTTTTTTTTCTTTCCCACTGCAATTAAGTAGATTCCACATGCACACCCAAGTAAAATTGGGAAAAACTTGCCAGTTGATAAACAAATCTTGATAATATTGTAGCAGGATAAGTCAGCCAGTGGGATATTCACCGCCAAATACCAAATAACAGTGCAGAAATTCAAGAAAGCTTCTAAGTCATACAGGCAGTCCAGGGAAAATGAGCCAGCTGGGCTCACACAAAATCTAAGAAATGGGTAAAAGTGAGAGAGGAGAACCTGCCTACTTTAGCTATATATATAAAATCACATTTTTATGTCCTTAATACTGCCATTCTAACCTGTTCTAGGAAAGAATTAAAGCTTGAAAAGATTTTTTAAATAATTGGAGAATGTGGTTCCCCTCTTTTTTTCTGGTTGTCTTTTCTCTTGCCCTTCCCTGCAGTTGTAAGTTTTTGTTTCACCTTATGCATCTCACTGAGTTTTGGCGACATAAGGAGTCAGACTGGTTAACCTCCGCTTCATGTCAGTTTTGCTTTCCACTTCTTATGCTTTAGTTGCAGTGTTTGAGGGCAGCATGTCAGTCCAAAGCTACTTGTATATGTTAACCAGCATTTCTGATAACATTACTGAGACCATAATTAACATAACATTATGCCAGATTAGCATTATGCTAAAGCGAGGCAACCCTTCACCCCATTTTTTTTTAAACCCCAAAATCTTTTTTGTGTCTAAACAACCATATATGACACATGGTTAGTCTTAGTATTTTTTAGTGGACCTCACAAAATTATAACATTTAACTGCATTTGGACTGCTTGTGGGTACTGCATAACGGTAAG
Organism: Ciconia boyciana; assembly: GCF_034638445.1. Lineage (NCBI taxonomy): Eukaryota > Metazoa > Chordata > Aves > Ciconiiformes > Ciconiidae > Ciconia > Ciconia boyciana. The sequence continues at coordinate 58,338,566 of NC_132935.1, forward strand.
TGTAGAAGCACTGTATTGAAACAAAGCCTGGGTAAAAAGTTGTTTGGCTCAGAAAATGTAACCTCAATCAATGTAAGTAAATCATCGGGCTCATACCTTTACCATTAGACTAGTGTTTTACTTTGCAGCGGAAGTCTAGACCAGAAAAGGTAGTGAAAAGTGTTATACTAGACAGTATTTTACATATCTTAGTGCATGTTTATTTTTCTTCTAGCTTTTTAGAAAGAATTGACAGCGTCAGCATGGATGACTACACACCCACAGATCAGGTTAGTATAACTAATGGGGTAGGGTCTGAACCAAGACGCCCATTTGTATGAATTCTTTATGTAATTTATTTCAATCCCAACAGCAGCTGAAATAGGGCATACCACATAATATCAAAATACAGTCTAGCAGTTTAAGTAATGGATATTAAAGAAGAAGAGGCTTTTTGGTGGTGCAAGCTTGTCTTTTACTGTTATTATATGTAGGTCGGTGATTCCTATAATACATCTGTTATTTCTTCTTGCTTTCCATTCTGTGTCCCGCAAACAAAGCGAAGGGAACAGAAAACATAAGGGTAAAAGCCTACGGTTTCCCTCACCAGCCTTTGCTACACAGAAGCAGTGTTTTGTTTCAGTGGTGGAGGTGATGGAAACCCGGAGGGAGGCTTCCCATGTCCATCAGACGGGTCCTTCAGAGGCAGAAGCCTGCAATGAATCTAGTGTCCAAATTCAAGGGAGAGCACCACCAGCAGCAGCAGACCTTGTGGACTTCTCTGCAGGCATGCAGGCACCTTCTTTCCAGCCTGTGCCCATCTCCAGTGGGCAGGATAGTTTCTATTTAAGCCTTATTTGCAGGACAGTACACCTTTTTCCCAGATGTCCTGATACATCTTGATGGAGTGCTCTAATGACAAACGCATTCAGGAAAGTTAAGGCTGAAGTGGTGCAGCCTTGAAATAAGAAAGGGCTTCATTATGGTGCACGGCTTCGGCTGCCTTCCCTGAGCTCAGGCTGTGTGGTTTCCTTGGGCGGGATGTCTCTTTGGCAAACTTATTCTGAGGTTATTTTTCAGTGCTGGTATCCAAGTGTCATCGAGTAGTCTCAGACAGGATTGTGGGCCACATCATAAACTGCAAATACAGGTGGCAGAAGAGAATCCCTGCACCGGATAATTCAGTCTAACCATGCAAGGTGTATAACAGGTGGATGCCCTTAAAAAAATACAATTGCCAAATCTCATTGTGCAATCAGGGACTGAAATTCAGCGAAATGAAGTGACTTGCCAGAGATCACACAAGGAAGTATGTGAAGCAGAGCCTGTTCCTTCAGACCTAGTTCAGGTCTATAACCACAAGCCTGTCCAATTACTCTGACCATATCCTGCAATAGAAGGCAGTAAAAAGTAGTATGCATTGTATTATAAGGTGAAACTTGTATAGTCGACCCAATATAGGATCAATTATTAAAGCCCTCAAGACATTTTCAGACCAAAGCAGTAGCACTGGGATTTACTCCGTCTAGACCTCATGTTCTGATTTTAGCATCGATACCACTCAGCTGGAGAGAGAAGTCAATGAAGCAAAGCCTCATTTTTGCTTTCGTTATTTACGTTAGTGTTGGCCTGTTTGTTCCTGGGAGGCCTTTCTGTACCTGGAGCAGTCATTCACCTTTTCAAAATTTTTCCTGATATTTCCTTTGGGAAGAAATGCCCTGTGTCTCCAAAGATCAGAAGAGGTCTTTGGTATTTGGCAGGCAGAAAACTTTTGCTCTAGAGGGATTCTCTTTTGCTTTTGGGTTTTCATCCTGTTATGCTGTATCAGTTGTCCTGCTGAATTAACTGGTAAAAATCACTACTTTCCTTTTTTCCCTTGCTTTCTTTAATTTTTTTTTGCACCATCCCAAAACAATGACTGAGTCCAATAACACATAAATGTCAGCAAGTGACAGAAAATGACAGTAACATATAAAATAACTAAAAAAATTAAATAAGAGGCCTTTAGCTGAGTTCATGCAGCTCTCAAAGCAGCTGAGATTTGCCAGCTACCAGAGTACTTGAAGCAGTAGGTAGTAGGGTAGGGGGAAAAGGCAAGCTGTGCTTGGACTCTGCACCGCTGACTGCCTCCTTCTCTCCACGCTTTTGCAGCCGCTGCATGGCAAGGAAAGCTAAGCTAGACCGAGCGGCCCTTCCCTTGCCCCAGGAAGGGAGTGCTCCCTGGGCAGGCAGCCATGCCGAGAGGTGGCTGCTGAGGGGGGTTCATCCCCATCAGGCAGCCAGCAGCTTTCTCCGGCCTCCAATTTTGTTCTGCACCCACTGCCCAAGCCGCAGTGCTGGATAGTCAAGGTTGAAAATGCTGCTGGTGATGACAATGGCACACAGCGAGCTAGTTGCCTGAGGTATGCATCATAAATTGCTTTTGCCTACTTCCTTTGAGAATCTAGGAAATTATTATTTTTTTAATTATTTAAAGAATGTTATTTAAGTTGTAAAGTATTGCTAGTTTGAAAAATAAGAAAGAAATGCTAGATTTACGTACAACCTAAATTCTGTTCCCCTGTGCTCTGTAATAGAGCTTTAATTACTCAGTCACAAGCTATTATTTCGATAGGATTCCTGTCTCATTCAGTACAAAAGAGGGCAGAATTAAGGTTGCCTGGGCAACTGTAAATCTGGAGTTTTCTGATATTTGAATACTTGACTTTACAACATGAATAACATTTTTCTTAGTTTTATATAACTTCAGAATTCATTATCCACGTCACATACGAAATTGTATGACCATGAATAACAGGTTCCAGTGGGCAGTCAGGAGAATGTGTATAGGGTCTCCTGCTTTCTGAGTGTGCACAAACCAAATGCAGAGATGATGTTTGTGTATATCCACTGTCTCAGTATGGACAAATGCAGATTTACCAACAAGTCTGACTGAACTTTGATTAAATGGAACATTTAAGACTTTTCATGGAAAATAATATTCCATGCTTTTAAAAACAAAATGAGGTTAGAAAAAAACCTCGCTAATCAGCTTCTGTGTTCTCATTTCCAGGACCTATTAAGATGCAGAGTGTTGACATCAGGGATTTTTGAAACAAGATTTCAAGTAGATAAAGTAAATTTCCAGTAAGTCCATTAGTAATAATTTATGAATATCACACTAATTTTTAACAACTTAGTTCAGATGTCTGTGCTTATGTATGCTTGGTATAGTAAGTTTAGGGTGGGATTTGGTTTTTTTGTTTGTTGGTTTGTTTTTTTAGCTCTCTTTCCATAGGTCCTAGTGGAATTGCCTCATATTTTGCAAAAAGAGCTGATATTAGTTATGTGTATTAGTGATGCTCTATTGTGGGGTTGTCTGTGGCTGTTTATACTAACTGGTTCATTGGTATAGCACTGTAAACTCATAAAAGACTTTTGGGGATAAGATCTCACCGAAGTCAGTGGGAATCCTGCCACAAGTCAGACTTTGTACAGTGTGACAAGGAGAGTGAAATGCCTCCCTTCTTCCGGAGGGCTGCAAGCTCTGTGTTTGTCAAAGTTTTACGCTACATCTCTGTAAAACACCCGCCATTGGGCTGCCTCCACTCACCAGTTCTTGCCCAGAAAGGTGGCAGTGCTGACAGGGCAGAGCTGCCCCCATGTCCTCCTCCTTACAAAGTCACACTCTCCCCACCACCCTTCAAAATATGCTGAAACCTATCCTTGTTTATAGCACAGTAGGTCCAACCTTACATGCTACATGCGCTTCTGTGGGCTGGAAAGGCCAACGCTTGCCCTGGAAAAGAGTATATTTCTCATTTTATGGGTTCAGTAGCCTTCTCCTGGCAGAGCAGGGCAGGTGGAGCTGTGCAGCTCTCTGACATGCAGCGCAGCATCAGCAGATCTCTCTCGCCTTTGGGCGGTATTTTACTGCCACTGTCCTTGGGGCTGTCAGATTTTTAAACTGAACCCTCGTGCTGCATGCTTCATGTTTCTTTCCTAGTGCACATAAGTGATATAACATCCTATGGCTTTTTAACAGCATGTTTGATGTAGGTGGCCAGAGAGATGAGAGAAGAAAATGGATCCAATGCTTTAATGGTAAGTAAAAATATTCCACATTTTTATTTTGAACTTACTCTCTGAGGTGTGAGCAGCATATTCACACACAGTGTGTCACTAATACTGGAGTCCAGTCCGGGTATTTTTGGCAGTTCGGGGAGTAATGGCAGTGTTATCCCAAGGAGTATGTGCTGGGATAACAGAGATGTTCTTTTCTCTCTCCTTTCTTTCGTGTGCTCTGCCCAGATGTCACAGCTATCATCTTCGTTGTGGCTTGCAGCAGCTACAACATGGTAATAAGGGAAGACAATAACACAAACAGACTACGGGAATCCCTGGACCTTTTCAAAAGTATCTGGAATAATAGGTAAAACACCTCATTTCCCACCCACCCTCGCCAATTTAGCTACAGTTCAACTCCTTACAAAATAGGACTCCCCTTACTGTATGCTCAGATTGCTTATTCAGAAAATGTCCAGGTAGTGCCAGGTCGCAGGGTGCCGCTGCGGTGGGTACCCCTCCCCGGCAGGGGCCGTGGCACAGGGACAGTGCACACGGCATTTCACCGCTGCTGCCGAAATGATGCAGGGCGCGGGGACAGCTTGGAAAGGGCAAGCTCCCCGTTCCGGCTGCCACGAGGGGAGCAGGGGAGACCCCTTCCTGGCGTCACTGTGCTGCTTGGCCGAGACTAAAAGCATCCTCCAAATTATTTTGTCTCCTCCTCAAATGCAGCAGCAGGAGCAGCTAGCTGTTGGCGTTGCATTTGATTCACCGGCTGGTGCTGCACTCAATACCCGCGTGGGCAGCTGCTCTCGTAAGACTCGTCTCTGAAAGCACACAGTTCCTCTGCCTTGTGGGATGATATTTCAGATCTAATCTAATTGTAACAGCCATTAAATTGCCATTCTGCCACAATGCATGTAAATTTTAGATATGTAACCAAATAGCAATCTGAATGGGTTCCTGATAGAGAGTAAGTAAAAACAATACACAAAATAAGGTCATGAAGTTTTCAGCACATACCTATGAGGATGCTCTGCACTGAGAAGTGATTGAAGGTAGAGTGAGGGAAAATGTTAAGCACAAGTCCCAAAGGCACATCATCACAGTAATGGCTAGTTATTAATTGGGGAAGAAAAGAGATTATTTTCTTTTGATTCAACAGGTGTCATATAGGCCACCCTAAAAGACTGGATATCTGTGTGGATGAACAATAGTTAAGACAGAGCAGTCTGAGGGAAGGCAGCTTTCCAGCCTTTTTCTTTTGCTTCTGGAAAACCAAACAAAGTAGACAGTAATGTCTGGTTTTGGACTGCGGTGCTTTTAGGAAATGTCATCATTTTCCCAACTCAATATCAAAAGGATAATTTAGAAAACAATATTTGAAGACTGTTCCCTTCAGCAACGTCTACTGCAGTTTTTATAAATGTATTTACAGATCCTATAAATATACCCACCAGCACAGGTGCAACCCGATTGAAACAATAATTTAGGTCATCTTTTTTTTCTGTTGAAGCATGTTCCACACTACTTCACTCTCTGTCCACGCAGGGATAGCCAGTAAATTTTCTATTGAAGTGATATGTTTTCCTTGATTAACGTGTCAGAGATAACACAAACATTGGGTTTGTTTTTGACAGGTGGTTACGGACCATTTCTATCATTTTGTTCTTGAATAAACAGGACATGCTGGCTGAAAAAGTCTTGGCAGGGAAATCAAAAATCGAAGATTACTTTCCCGAATACGCTCATTATACTGTACCTGAGGATGGTAAGGTTTTTCGCCACGCGGGGATTGGACCTGCTGGCATAGCCCAGCCCATAGTTCCTCTCTCTGTCTCCATCTGTCTCTCACACACACACACAAGTTCACAAGCACACACGGTTCCTTAATGCAAGCTGTTGGTCAGGTAAGGAGCGTGCCAGCAGCACGTAGCTCAGAGGTGCCCAGCATGGGCAGGGTCTGAAGGGGCTCTGGGTGCTGGGGGCGGTGTGGGGGGGACTGTGGGGGGCTGGCTCCAGAGCGCCTGCCTTCCCCCGTTTTGGAGCAACCCACAGTCCCACGAAAGCAAAGCTGTTGGGCATGTCTCTCCCCTGCCAGATGCTTCTGCCTCGGCCTCCCACGGTGCTGAACTTTGTTAGGGATTCATTAGACTTATTTTGCAGCCATTCTGCATCCTCCAACACTGTAAACTTCAGCCTTTGCAAATACTGATGAGAAGCCCAGCAGATCAGCAAGGGAACTGTAATGGAGGAAAACCACATCAATAAAACCAAAAAGAGCTGTGACAGTGGAGTGATTAGCATGGGTTTGGTTTCTTATCATTTTGAGAAGTACAATGATTCCTGCACCACAATAACATGTTGCATAAGTAAACTCTGGTATTATGCCAGTTTTATACCAGGCAGAAGGCTTCCAAATATCTCAGGTCTGTGTATAGCCAAAGTGGTAAAACTTGCACTTTCTGACCACCAGCCTCTGCCTTACCCGAGTGATGCCCCTGGCGTAGTGCTTGCAGCCCCCTGTCGGAAAAGGCTTTCGTTCTCCACTAACCATCAACAACAGCCTAGGTTATAGAACTGAAGATTGTAATAAGCTATTTTCAGCTTTCATTCAGGTCTGGAATTTCAGGAGTGTGATGCTGAGTTTCAGGTGGAGAGGATAACTAAACTGTCTAAAATCTGAGTTAACCTGGCACCAGTTTTATAATGCTAAGAACTTTCAGAAGAAATCTTTTGTCACCATCACCCAAATTTCCCTCTCCCAAACATATACCACATATATACAGAGTTTGTCAGAATAAAGTAGCTTTTGGTGTTTCTCAGTGGGATTTCACAGCGGGTATCCAGAGTGATCCAGAATATTCACACATGAAGCAGCTCTCTATTTTTAACCTGTAGTTGTTCATTTATTCTTTAATTTCAGCTGACATTATTTAAGGACAGCAGCACTGAACTCTAAGATGCTGCTGATTGTGCTGCTGCTCGATGTTTACCTCTAGCACTATAGATAAGAGTAAAAAATATGTTTCCATATTCTGATAAATTCTGCTCTTTACCATATTATGTTTATAAGCATCTGATTTGGTATCTTAGATGAGGAGCAATCACACTGAAGGGAAATGAATAGGTTATCTCTTCACTGTATTGATTTTTACACTTACAGTAAATATAGTTATTACACAGCCTAGATAGAGATGACTTCATCTGCCAACAAACAGTTAGTACTGACCAATGAGTCTCCCGCTCAACAAGAATTTAATCTAAGGCCCCTTGATGGGCAGTATATCTAAGTATTCTGCTGACTTGGGGCCTGGAAATAAAATAGATATTTTAAAAGATCTTTTGATGCTATAATTTTTTTCAAGTGTAATCTTGGACTAACCATTTTTAAACCCAAATTCCTGCCTGCAGAAGCTTTACTCAAGAGATGCTGTTCTGCTGCAGAAACTGAACAGCTCAGCTGCTTTTTCTAGTCATATTTTCTGATAAAAGTTAAACCCTAACTCCCACTTGTTTTGTATCTATATGAACAAACTTGTGGATGTGAGTAAGCCTCTTTATGCTGTGACCAATGACATTGTTGCAACGATTTCAGCAATTTTCAGGTTCCTAAAATATGTTAAATGCATAGTCAGTTTTTACAGTACCCTTCTGTTTTAGAATTACCTATCAGGAATCTCCTGTGGATATTTAACATTTTAATTTCTGTATTGAAGGACTACTTCCTCCTTATTAAATCTTTTATTATGAAAAGTAGATGATTGTTTGCTTTTCATGTTTCTGATGTCATTTATTTTTAATTGAACAGCAACACCAGATGCAGGAGAAGACCCTAAAGTCACAAGAGCCAAGTTCTTCATCCGGGATGAGTTTTTAGTGAGTAATTTTGATCTTATGTGTGATTCTATCATAGGAAATACTGGCAGATGGCATAGTTTATTTAGGGAAAACTGATGGTTTTTTGCAGAAAGCTAGAAGGAGAGGAGAATGTCTGGCAATTCCCTAATTCTTTTCAGCTGCCCATCTTGCAGAACCTTCCCCAATGCTTGCACATTTTTATGCCCATGTTATATAAAGTCACCTGCCCTGCAGCGTGTCACACAGCAAGTAAGGGGTAGTGCTGAAAACAGTCGTGTGCCTGCCTGCTTGATTCCGGGTTCGGTGTGGGTGCCAGCAGCCCTCTCTCTGCACAGGGGGATAATGCTGAGCACTATTTCCATTGCCAGTTAGTGAGGTTTTCTGTGGTTGTCTTTACCTGTAAGATGCTACTGGCTGCTGCCTTGAATGTTTATTTTGTGTATCAGTCCAGTCCGTGTTTAAGCTAATAGGCTTTTTTTTTTTTAATCCTGCATTCCTCCAAGGCCTTTGGCAGTGGTCAGCTGGCAAGAGGGAATGAACAAAAAAGCAGATGTTATCCTTAAGTAAGATATCTGTTGTGCCAGTTAGGAGGTTTGCCTCAGCCTAGGACTGGTGTCATGGCCCTACTGAGGAATCATAATAAAGTTTCCTTGTCTGGTCACAGTTATTCTTGCAGGTTTCCTTAAGGTTTCCTCCAAAGCTGGAGCTGAAGAGGTGTTGTCTACATTTCACAGATATAAGCAGTTACCAGGCACACGATCACAGCCCAACACTGCTATTAGAAACAGAGGGCTTAATCCATAAGTGATACTTAATCCATAAGTGATAGGTGATACTATCACCTATGGCTTCACTCATATCGAGTCGTTCCCACAGTGCAAAGCAGTAATGGAGACCAGAGCCAAAGCTCATCCATCTTGCCCTACTGGTAGAAACTGTATGGGGGTGTTTGAGAGAACAAATTTAATAATTAGAATTAAGAATTTTAAAGTCATTATGCATTTACAAGTATTGTTAGGATTTACAGCTGTTGATGCAACAAGAAAGAAAGAAGCAATTAACTGTGTTCACACTTCAGGGATTTCCATTTGCCACCTTAACCTTCCGGATTCCGAGGAAAAATGTCACATTGCGCTGTGTTAACATAAGAGTTAGTGGAAAAAAAAAACACCTCAAGCCAAATCTCTCTTGTGGTAATGCTGAAATGCTGTGAAGCAGGTGACAATATCCAGCTTGGAAGGCGGGTCCAAGAGAACCAAATTTTGGGGAAACTGAGGTGAAACTCCCCACCTTTATCTATTTTATTTAAAAAAAACACGTCAAAGGCGAGGTCCTTACCTGCCATGACTCACGGGCATTACAGAAAGAGGCCACCTACGAAGCAGGTAGGGAGGGGAGGGGGCGTAGGCATTGCAACCACATAAAAATCCACCGTATGGCTGCGGAGGTCCTCTTCAGCCACGGGTGCTGGGGGCAGGAGAAGCATTTGGGCCCAGGCCAGCACCTGCCAGCCGCCGGGCAGTCCCCAGGGCTCGGGCGTGGGGCCGAAACGGGGCCAAAACAGCTTTGTCCCCTTTCCCCGCAACAGCCGCAAGCTTGGCAGGGAGCATCTCCTCCATAAGCAGTGTTCGTGTGTCTCTCTCCTGGGTTTGTGCTTGGTTTCTCAGCATAAAGAAACAGAGGGACGTAGTCATTTGAACAGTTGCTGTAAACTCTTGGGCTGTTTGAAATGAAAGTCTTGCAAGCGAGGTGTTTCTGCTCCCATAAATCGTCTGAACAGCCTGCATGTGCCCCAAGTAATGGAGGCCATGCCTGGGCCCAGCGGGGAGGGCAAGGTGAGTGAAGGCTGAGTAGAAACAGTGACTGCATTTCGTGGGGTCTGGCACAAAAGACTGAGGTTTTGGAGAGTGAGGGACAAAGGGGACAGGGGAAATAAGCTCAGCATACAGACTGGGGAGGGGTCTGATGTCCTTAGCCAGGTGCAAGGAAGAAAAGGTGTATATTTTCTACCTACAGCCTTCTTGGCTCTGCTTTATACATTTCTTTCCAAGTCTCTTCATTTATGACCTTTTCCTTGTCCCACTCTGTTAAATTTTCGACACGATTCAGAGAAATCTGTTTTTATTCTTTTATAAGCTTTATTGCGATTTTTATCACCGTAGCAGGTCTGCATAAGGCGTGGATATGTGTGAAAATCAGTACCATGGCGCCACACCCCTTTTAAAACTCTACCTGGCTGTAGGCACTGGTACTGGCAAATTTAAAGCATGTAATTCAAAGAATTTTAGAAGCAGGTTAAATATAAACACATTTCACAGAATCACAGAATTGTATAGGTTGGAAAAGACCTTTAAGATCATCAAGTCCAACCGTAAACCTAACACTACCAAGACCACCACTACACCATGTCCCTAAGCACCTCATCCAAACGTCTTTTAAATACCTCCAGGGATGGCGACTCAACCACTTCCCTGGGCAGCCTGTTCCAATGCTTGATAACCCTTTCAGTGAAGTAAAATTTCCTCATATCCAGTCTAAACCTCCCCTGGCACAACTTGAGGCCATTTCCTCTCATCCCATCACTTGTTACCTGGGAGAAGAGACCAACACCCACCTCTCTACAACCTCCTTTCAGGTAGTTGTAGAGAGCAATAAGGTCTCCCCTCAGCCTCCTTTTCTCCAGGCTAAACAACCCCAGTTCCCTCAGCCACTCCTCAGAAGACTTCTGCTCCGGACCCTTCACCAGCTTTGTTGCCCTTCTCTGGACACGCTCCAGCACCTCAATGTCCTTCTTGTAGTGGGGGGCCCAAAACTGAACACAGTATTCGAGGTGCGGCCTCACCAGTGCTGAGTACAGGGGCACAACCACTTCCCTAGTCCTGCTGGCCACACTATTTCTGATACAAGCCAGCATGCCGTTGGCTTTCTTGGCCACCTGGGCACGCTGCTGGCTCATATTCAGGTGGCTGTAAACCAACACTCCCAGGTCCTTTTCCACCAGGCAGCTTTCCAGCCACTCTTCCCCAAGCCTGTAGCATTGCATGGGGTTGTTGTGACCCAAGTACAGGACCCAGCACTTAGCCTTGTTGAACCCCATACAGTTGGCCTCGACCCATCGATCCAGCCTGTCCAGGTCCCTCTGTAGAGCCTTCCTACCCTCGATCAGATCAACATTCCCACACAACTTGGTGTTGTCTGCAACAACATTTCCAACAACTATTGCTACACGGTAGTAGATGAGTATTAGGAAGGCAAAATACATCGGCACCTGATTTCAGAATTGGTGTGGGGGCCTGTGGCCTCTGGGGGCTTGGGCGGCAGGCCTGGCTGCTTGGCACTGTTGGTTTTTAACAGGAGGAGCGGTGGCGAGGGCTGGCAGGACGCACGCCCGGCCGGTGCCCGTGCTGCAAGGCTGGGCTGCGGAGGGCATGTCCCATTCCTGGAAACGTATCTTGTAGGAGTCTATTTTCTTTGGCACAGGCATGTCCTTTCTCCTCCCAAGCTCTTCACAGAGGCAGCGTGCTCGTGCACTCCTTTAGGCTATTCCCCAGCCCCATTTTGGTGTTTTGTACACAGGGCTCTCCAGCTGCTGATGTTTTGTTTTGATACGTCCGCAGTGTATAGTTAACTCCTGTTAAAGCAGTGGCACGGCCCCTCTGGTCAGTGCTGGTTTTTAAAAATCTGAACCTTGGAGGTGGAGGAGCCACTGCTCAAACACACGAATGGCATGTTTGGCTCCTCACTGAAAACTATTGTCCTGACCCCCACAGTGTAAGCATGCCAGTATTAAATATTCCCGTTTGTGTTATAGGAAGGTAAATGTACTTTCATTGCTGTCCCAGGGGATATTTTTTTCCCCTCTGAACCGGTGCTAAATAACATGCTACTATTCAGAACTAGTTTTGAGCAGGGGTGAAAATATTGCATTTGTCCTAAAATGGGAGAACTACAGAGCTGTCAGGGGACAAAAAAAACTTAACATTTTGAAAATACATCCTTTGACATGCTTTATATGTAACCAGATATCGCCAGAACATTGTAGGCAGCTTACTACCATAGACGTTAGTGGAATCACTGCATGACAAACACAAGCGAGCACTTAGTTAAAGAACACTTATTTTACTGAAACACAAGAAAAAGATTGAACGTTGGGTCGGTAAGGTGCTGTGCTCTCTACTACGCACGTCTGGGTGGCCCTGAAAGCGTTTGTACATGGTCCTTCAGTGACAGCGTATAACATTTAGTCCTAGAAAGAGCACGTCAGACCGGGATTCTGATCCCCCTCTCGCATCCTTACGGTAAGTAACTGCTGTGTGCAGGCCATGCGGAGATGTTAATGTGCTTGTTAACAGCGTACTGAGACCATGCTGCTCAAAGGAAGTGCTCTGGAAGGGATGAGGGCAGGCGTGGCAATAGCAGCTGGAGGCTGCACGTGTAGATCTAGGTCTCAAACCATGCGGAGCAAAAGAGCCACAGATCCGTGTAAGAGGCCAGGGCCAAACTCCTCCAAGGTTTTCAAGTTAAGACTGACAAAGTGCAGCAGTAGTTGGAAGGCAGGCTGGACCGTCATTTGGGGGACAATTGTTTTTTTTCTCCAGGGAAAAAAAAACGTTTAGTAACTAACTGGTCTCTCCTTGCTGCATCTGAGTGGCAGCATTATACCACTGCTGTGCAGAACAGATCTGCAGGGGAAAAAAATGTAAAGCAGCTATTGTCTCAAAAATAGAACCTCTGTTGCACTTTTTACTTTTTTAACGTTAGTATCCTCGTGAATGTCCACGCACACCACTGTCTTTTCAGCCCTTGGGTTCCTAAGGGACTGATTTCCCCCAAACTTTACAAGACAACACTCCCCAACCCTTTCTGGGAGATTTGGAGGCCTGTAGCCTGCAGGCAGACAAATACAATCTACATTTTAATTTAGTTTCAGCATCTTGCCACCATTGCAGTAATTTCTAAACCTTTTTTTTTTCCCTCGTTTCATTATTGTTTAGTGTACTTCATGCTTTAAATATGGTCTGAACAACTTATCAATTGACTACGTTATTAATATTTTTCGTGAGGGAAATCCTTGAACTAGGTATTGAGTGTAGCTTAGTAAGAAGACAGTAATTTTTAGTATACATTTGGAAGCCCCCTATTTAATTAGTGTTGAATATCTAATGTTACCTAAGCTGCCTGCAAAAATCTGCAATTTCTTGTTGATCTAGTTACGTAAATCAGGGCTTCTAAATGTCTATAGTTTTGCATATCTGTAGCTGTAGGTATTTAAAAGGTCAATCCCACATGGAAAATAAATCACTGTATTAAAAACATACAGTGTAGCCAGAGAGATAAAACACTTTTGTTGTTTAGCCATTATAATTTGTAATAAAATTTGGAAAAGATTTATAAAAATTATTATCCCAAGAATTGACCTTCTGCTTTCATGACATTCCGTATATATTCTTCAAGATGATCTAGAAAGGATTTATATTTATCAGTCCTGTAGTAGCACAGAACAAAATTATTATTTTTTAAAATATTTTTTTAGATTCTGGGAAATTTTAGCAAGATAACAACTGGTGAAGTGATGCTGGAGCTTAAGTTAGCAACCTAAAAAGTTGTGCAGTGGCCTTGCAAAAACTTAATTCTGTGTGGCCTGATGCTTACTGGATTTGTGTATGTTTTATTATTCTATGGGAACCCGTCCACTACAGCGATAATTGCACCATGTTCTAGTCTCAGTAATGATATCAAGTCTTCAGCCGGCTTGTTAGGTGCACTTAGTAAAGGTAACTTCAGGGGCCTTCAGCGTCAAGAAGCAGTAGGGTGCTCTTCTCTGCCGCTACTACCTTCACAACTGGGAGGTTTTCAGTTTTGTGTTGCTGATTTAAAACAAGAGTTCAAAAATTTGCCACATGATGGCACCAAAAAAGAGAAAAAAAAAAAAAAATTCCTGGGACAGTTGTGTGGCAGACTGCAGTGCTGTCAGCAGCACAGGTGAGCTGCACAGTGATGTGCAAATGATAATAGCTCGTGCAAATGATGGTAGCGTCAGTGGCTCTTGCAAAGTAGTAATATACTGACCCCCCCCATAATATTAGCCATAACTCTTATTTTTTTAATCTTTGTTTGAAATTTGTGATTCATGTTGGACTAGGCCACAGACCTTCCTTCTTTTTATTTATTTATTTCAATGATCTCTACACAGAATTTCCCAGGTTTGTTGGTACTCCGTAAGTCTATAGACTGCTGAGATGTGAAACTTCTCGTGGCACAGCGCCTGATCCTTCTTTTCCTCACTCTTTCCACAGAGGATAAGTACGGCAAGCGGAGATGGCAGGCATTACTGCTACCCACACTTTACATGTGCAGTGGACACAGAAAATATCCGCAGAGTGTTCAACGACTGTCGAGACATCATTCAAAGGATGCATCTCCGCCAGTATGAACTCTTGTGAGGGGGATCACCGTGGAACCTGTGGTTTTAAATTCTTTGCTCCTTACTCTTTCTCTTGATACTACCCCACACAGGGTGGAAGAATATACTATAGAAATGTCGGTCTCCTCACTTTGTTTACTTTAATTATTTAACCTTAAAGCTGATTTGAAGCAAGTTTGGGTTGTTTTTCCTTCATGCTTTTTGGGACTATTTTTGTGCTTTATTTTGACATGCCACTTCTTCGTCATTCCACTAAGCCCTTCGGCTACCTCTGTTCCCTTAGGTTTTGTTTTTTTATCTGAACGTGACCTGCTAAATTTTTTCCAGCAGGTTAACTAACATCAGTTCAAACTGGTATGTCAGCTGGATGACACTAGTCATACCTATCCCTCTGTGTGGGTTTCCTTTTTAACATGACATTGAAGAGTACTTGATGGGTGAAAAAAAGATTAATGCACTTTGTATCAGGTTATTAAATACTGTTGAGGAAGTAGACACACAATGTAGCAGCACCACAATATTTATTACTCTGTCACAGTTTTTAGCATTTCTGAGTTGCAGGTCAACTGATAAAGTGACCTCCTCTTTTAAGCCGTTACTGGCACAGGAAGTAGAGTAGATAATGAGAGGAATAGTGAAGACAAAGCAATTTTTCTGGGGTTTTGGAGCTAAGCGTCTCTGCACACCTCAGGCATTTGAATTACAGCTACTTTTCAGCCTGTTGCATCTAGGCAGAAAATTTACCACCCTCACTTACGTTATTTGTGCTGTCCACAAATGATCCTTTTAGTTCAGATCATTCTTGGACAACAGTCCTCTCCCTATATATTTTTTTTTGTTTTACTGCTGGTTTATTATATTGTACAGACTGTAAAATGTAATATTATTTTGTACAACTTTATTGAAGAAAAATACTTGTAGAAGATCTTTGTGCCTTGATTATGGCTGTACCTGTAAAATGAGCTAAGATGTAAGTATGTTTTTGATTGCGCTGTACAGCTTGATGTCAACCTTACCTGCAGCAGTGACTGGAGGTAAGAACTTTATCTGTAGAGTTTAGGGGTTTTTTTCTGGTTTATATAAAAATGCTCTTTAGTATAAAAATTATAAATTATGCAAATTAACCACTTACCTTTCCAAGTAAGGTATTACAGTCACCGGATGTTGCAGCAAACATGCCTTTCTCTTTTGAAGTCTCAGCTTTAAAACATTGGAATTCATTCAAGTGTCCAAATTGCAACCTGGTGTTGTTTTAATGGGAACCAAGGATTATTTTTTTTTCCTTTATATTCAGAAAATATGTTTGGTAATTCTTTGGTCATTCATAGAACTTCACAATTGCACAGACCGATTGTGAATGTGTAAAGCACCATTATATAGAGCTCTTCAATCTTTGTACCAACAGCGGCTTTCATTGTGCAAGTAAATAGCGAGAAAGAAGAAAAAAAAAAAAAGGTGTATAAACCCTTGTGTCTGGCCTAAGAGAATTACAAGATGACATTTTTATTTCTCTTTTAATAAAGAGACACATTAGAAAATTGTTTTATTTTAAATATTGTAGAATCAAAATGTGTGAATATTTCTCAAACTTGAATAATTTATGCAAATGACATTCTCAAAACAAGTTGTGGTACAGTACAATATATAAAAAGCAAGAATTGCTGTAGCAATAAGGCATGTCCTTTTTAGTAACTATAACACTGCTTTATATTTTATACATAGGTGTTTTATGTCTGTGACTATATACTTTTCCTGTGTCCAAGATAACCTGTACAAATGTCTAAAATTACAGTTGCAATAACAGAAACCTAGAGAAGTGTTAGACTACATTACTTTATTAGAGTGTTTTAATCACACTTTGGACCATTCCCCCCACTTCATTTTAAATTTAGGGAGAGATAAAGAGCTAACACATTCCCCACATTGGCATATAAATCAGCAGGTTTGATTAACTTTTTACTGTAAGCACCCTTATTAGTTATAAACCCCAATCAGTCCTCTTTTTAAATTCAGACTACAGACCAATTGAGAACTTGTTTCTATTTGACAATAAACGATCCCATTTTAGATACTATAATATGACCATTTCCTCTTCCCAGAAATGTGTATACTTTGATATCTGTATGTTCAATTTAGTCATCAGATATTTCCCAGAAAGTGAAAGGCGGGGTGGAATAAGCTAATAATAAACAAAATTCCCAAATGCAAAGATTCTCTCGCTTCCCATGCCAAAGAAAGTAATAGAGCGAATAACAAAAGATAGTCTTTTCTTTAAAAACAGCCCCCAGCCCAGGAGTTCGGGCTAGAGCTCCCAGCCTCTGCAGGAATGTCAGCAGGAAAACTGGTCCTGGTGTGAAATAGTCCCTCTGGTTTTTCTGGGGCGGGTGGGGAGAAGCAGTAGCGTTGTCGCCTCTTCCCTCATACACAGCACATGAAGACGCCAAGCTCAGATTTTACATTCTCCGCACTGCCCTCCAGGCAGGGGCCTGTGGCCCAGCTATGCAGTGCGCTGCAGTGCGGCTGGTGGCCTCTGCCTCCCCCTGGAAGAGCTAGTGCAGTTCAAAACGTGACTCTACAATCAGTTAACAGAACTTGGCGGCCCTGCAGGAATCTAAAGTAACACACATTCCTATCCCTATCTGTCTGTAGACTGAGGGCCAAGGCATAGGATAATGTTACTGCAGCTGTATTTGACCTTCCTTCTTGCAGAAGATCAGCAACTGGAGGGCCCCTCACCACACAGATCTCTGGGATGCAATAGGGCCCTCTTTTTTTAAGCTCATCATAGCACATCTTTTTAAAAATAGCAGCTTGAGGTGTCACCCGAATTTTTTTTTTAAGCAGGTTTCAAGTGCGTATCAGCAAACTGGATCCACGAGCTTCTTCCCGTTGTTGTCTGGTAGACGATAACTGCAAATTGTAGTCAGCTAACAATTTAATGTGTCAGGAACTGGAAGATTTCTTGTCCCAAACCACAGTCCCTTACATATGACATCCTAAAAAGGTTACGGAAATCCGCATCTCTCAGTGCTGATGTATCTAGTTTCTGCCTGACCCTAACAAACAGAAGTATGACATTAGAAGGGCCATGCAGCAATAAAACAGAGAAACGTTTCCAGTTTGCAGGACTGAGCCTCCACCAGGGTAAGACACTAGTGCAGATAAGTGATGAGGCTATAGGATTTACATAATGTACAGTTACGCTTTTAATATACATATTTGATACAAAAATTATAGCAGGAAAAGGACTCATTTGATTGTAGAATACAGTATTTTTGTACAGCATGAAACGTTCATTTCAGTTAATTATTTATCCTGTAGTAGTCATATCAGCTGTATAGGACTTCTATGGTATGTGTAAATGCAACCTGCCTTCAGACTAGCAATCAAATTAGGTCCTTTGCTGGCATGAATATAGTCTGATGTTTGACTGTTCTCAGCTTTGGTATTTCAGTGACTGAATGCAGATGTCTGGCTCTTCATACTG
Source organism: Ciconia boyciana (assembly GCF_034638445.1). Classification (NCBI taxonomy): domain Eukaryota; kingdom Metazoa; phylum Chordata; class Aves; order Ciconiiformes; family Ciconiidae; genus Ciconia; species Ciconia boyciana. The sequence continues at coordinate 58,356,361 of NC_132935.1, forward strand.
CTTTATGCTTACTGATTAAACGCTGAGCAAAATAAAATGGTGGCGTGAGAAGCTGAAAATGAGCTAGTATCAGGATTACAAGCAGAGCACCTGCTGCACAGTATATAGTAAAGACTCTGCTCTCATACGGAAGGAAGCATTTTTGGAGGGAGAAGTCAGCTGGTGTTATGCTGCCCTGGAAAAGAAATGAAGACTGTCACTTTGCTGTTATAGTGGGTTCTGAATCAGGAATAACACCACGGCTGTCAGATCTCCGAGTTCTAAATTCTGTGTTGGGTGGCAAGGGTTGGGGCCAGTTTCCTAGTACCAGTGCCTTCTCCAGGGGGCTGAAGAGTCCGTACCTTGCAGTGCTGGGCACTAACTGGAATATTCACCAGGCCAACATTAGCCCAGAGGCCAATCTTCCCTATATTCCATCTAGCGTAAATAGAGAGCTGGGCTCCTCATCTGATCTGCCTTCAAGAGAAGCCTAACTTTAGCTGCTGTAAATCCACCTGGAAGGAGCCTTCCCAGGCTAAAGTTAGGTTTTGTGAATGTGCCCCTTCCTCCCCCCCAAGTCCTCCTCCTACCCAGTACATGCTGCAAAAAACACGTTGGCTAATCCAAATTACGAACGTGAACTTCAACAACAAAGAACTTCATTGGGTTTTGGCTTGACTTTGCAGTTCAAATTAAAGTTTACAACGGACCGAGGCCGAGTTAAAACAGTAGCGAAGACGATGCAACTTTCATTAGCCAACCTCTTGTTTTGCAGTGAAGATGCACTGTCTGGCGTGTGCAGAGAGCGTGTGTAGTTTGAAGGCAGCTACTCTCAGGAATATGGAATAAACAGAACTACTTTCAACAAGAAATACTAACCGTTGCAGAAAATGGATTTACAAGTTTGGGGTTATCTGTGTATTGAGCAGCCTAAACTCAACAGCAGTAAACATACACAAAAGATTTCCCCCCCAAGGCACAGGCTACTCTGTAAACAGATTGTAGGTTTTGCTTCTTACTCCAAGTTTCTAGGAGTTCTGTTTTATTTTTGAACTGGGAAACTAATTGATTTACCTCTAAGGATATACTAAGCACTGGAACTGCCTGCGAGAGCATAACCAACACACTGTATAAATGTGAATTGGAAATGAGGAGGCAGACTATTGGCGTGTGACAAATGTTTTCACTGTGTGAAGTGGTTAATGCACAAGTTTGAAAACCACGATCACCATGCAAGAGTTTGAGGTGGATACGGTCTTGTTTTCATAGTTGGTAAATCAACCAAGCCAAACTAGTCTTTCTACTGTTCAGTGCACAATACTGATTATTTTTACAAGTCAATAGTTTACAATGCACCCTCTTTATAAGAAAATGTTAGATGCTTGTACCCAGATACTAATTAGACCTTTAACAGCATTGCTTTGTACCACACGGAACATGTGGCTCCCACAGATGTACTTTATAAAGTGGATGCAGTGTACTGAGTGGGTTGGGTGGGTAGGCAACTTTTTTATTTTTCGTTTTTACAGGTAGAATCAGTTTTAAAATATAGCTGACTGCCATGTTGATTTATTTATGAAAGTTATCTGACAAAAATAAAAAAATTAAAACTTACCATGATGAAACTAGGATTGTTTCTATTCCTCCAACTGAATGACGGGACGCTGATTTCTGGGATTTTCCCAGCATGCAGCACTTCACAAGCACTATGCGTATGCCCACTGAGAATCAAACGGGGATGAAACCACCATATCAGCTAGAACACAAAATGGTAAAGCACAGAAATTAAGTCTTAACTAAAAAGAAATTGAGCTTAAACCCCTTTTTTTTTTCTTCTAACAGCATGAAATGATGGCAATTCTAATATTCTCACAAAGTGGTTTGTGTAAACGTCTGTTTTCCAATAAGACATGTTGATACTGTAATATTAATCATACCCATTTGGCCCTCATCCTAAATACTGGACTTTTTTTTTGGCCATACAGGTCAGAAAAACAAAGGCAATAGCATGCTGTTGACATCCCAAATAGAAAAACCTTGGCTTATTAAAGCAATGCTTTTTTCTTGGCTAAGGGAGAATCTTGTACTGCCAACCTTGAGTGAAGACATTTATGCAGAAGGAAACATTAGACCATTAGATTTTTAGGGAATACTTTGACTTTACATTTTCTTGTAGTTACTAGTTCAGCAAAAGCAGTACTTTCCAAGTGTTGGAAAATAGTGGCTTTCTACTAGGTTTGCCAATAATCTACACAGTACGTAGAGTACAAAATGCTAAACTGGAGGTAACAGCACTGCAGCAGACTTAAGAGCACCAGGACTTATGGCCTCTACCTGGGAAGCCCAGCGGAATCAAGGCCACGATCGCGATGATCCTCAGGGGAGCAGCTCTAACAAGGAGCCTCTCAAAGGCCTCATTACAGCGGGAGCAGCTGCGGTCTGTCTCAGCTAACATCCTTTCCAAAGTTTTTTAATGTAATGTATATATCCACACTCATGTCCCCCTCCCAACCCACCCACCGATACTCAAGCTCCTAATATATCAAACCTTTTGCGATGCTTCTTGAGACAGTACATCATACTTTTCTTTAAATGGGATGTTCTTCTCCCCTGGAGGAGCAGAATCTTCTCCGCTGCATTCAGCATCACTTTTCCGATAGAGAGGGTAATGCTGGGAGACATCCAAAGCAAGGATCAGTTGTTAACGACCCAGCCTTTCTGGAACAGTAATAAATACACTAAAAACATGTCAACGTGTTGCCTCACCCCACCTCTAACACACCTGTAAAAGGATGGGTTCGGAAGCCGGAAGCTTTTCCACATCACTGCACCTTTTGTTGGAATGATTCGGCTTCTGTGAATAAAATCAATCCATACATACTGTCTTCACCTATGGGTTCCATAGGGGTGGGAAGGGAATTAAACGATAGCTAGGTTTTGAGGGGTTGGGCTCTTTTTGTTGTTTTGTTTTTTGCAAAAAGCAGTATCAGCTCAGAGTACAGCATTTAAAGACTGTCCAGTGTTTAAGAACCTCTACTGTGGATGGAAGGGGAAATGCTTTCATTTCCCTCTCTGTATATGCTGCAAATATGGGTGCACTCTCTCTGAATGCAGAAAGCAACAGCAGAATCTCACTGCACAAACAAGGCAAAAGAGATTTAGGGCAGCCCGAGAGAGAGAGCAGTTAGAGTCCAGCGATTTTGCCACTGGGAGCTGGTTTCCTGATTGACTGTCAACCCAGTCAATTCGGCTGCCTACCATGTGCCCAGTCGGCCTGTGAAAGACAGAAGAGGAATGAAATGCAAGAAGCAATTGGGTTTGATTAAAAAATACTACAATTAAAACATTACTAGGCTATCAAGACAGGACTCCAGTAGAATCAGAAAACTAAAAGAATAGGCTAGCTTGAAGGATATAAACCAGAGCAATATGCATGAATATAAATGCAGGGATTATTATGTATCTTAAGTCAAAGGGAGGGTTACAGAACTTCTGCCATTCCTTGGAACAGAGGAAATGACACCCTCTGTTTCTTGGCAGCACTGACAAGGAAGTTAACACCATTAACACAGAGCAACACAGTTAATAGTTAAGTAGAAATGGTAAGAGGCAAATGAGGAGAAGAAAGATTTGCTAACAAGTTGCAATATGAATTGGAAGCAGATTTCTTTTCAGGAGAGTCGTAGTTATATCCTGACTATTGCTGCAGTATCGGTATTCCCATTGCAGCAGCCGAGCTGCTGGCTATAATCCAATCTTTAATAAATTCTTACCTGCTGGGAGCAATTCAGTTTGTGAGAAAGCGCCACGAGCTTTGCCTCTGAAGTACGGCAGACAGCACAGCCATCACCCTCCATGGCTACGCTGTTCACTATGACAAAGCTGGAAAATACCAGGGAGCAGGCAAAGAGAAGGGAGGTGGGGAGGACAGGAAAGCATTTGCTATTCATGCACATGTGTGGGATAAACTTCATTTTATAAGATGCAAGTGTTCCAAAGTTGTACACAGCTCAGCAAAACAGCAGAAGGTAACAGCTTCCAAAACCACGTGCTATAAATCTTGAGTATCCGTACTGTAGCTGTTTCTCTACCTGGTAGGCTGCTTTATAATCAGTTGTTAATTAGGTTGCACAATACCCTGTATGCTACACTTCATGTTTACACATCAAGATTTTTTTTTAATATTGTAACGGATATTTAAGTAGTATTCTAGTGGAATATTAGAAGCCCACTAAGCTGAATTCTGAGGGAAAGGAGAATTTGCTTCTCTCCCCACACACATTTTAGACCTCAGAGACATTATTTTAGACATTCAATTTTTTCAGAACAACTGAAAAGCAAAACAGCACCGCATTTGGCTGGCTACCCCGAACAAACTTAGTTTCGTACTTTGCAGTCTCTCACACAGAAAACAGGATTTTATTTGTAACAGAAAAAGATTTCCCTGTAGATTTCAAATGAACTTTGAACTTCTGCCACAAGTGTCATACCTGTTTAGTCACTCATTCAGGACTCAGGAGATATATTCCCAGTTCAATTCAGTACGTTTTACAGACATAAATGAGGTGAATGCTTCCACTTAAGAGATACTGGTCAAAACCACAAAAAATTGAATTCTCTTTTATCAAATTAAGTTGCTTTTATACCATAGATTTGTTATATAATAGTTTATCCGGGAACGTTTCATTAATAATGCAGCTCATTTCAGTTAATGAATATGATATGAGACATACAATCTGCAGCTGCATGCAAAAATTCTGCTGTGCCATTTTATCAAAGGGGACATGGAGACATTCCTTAATAGTTATTTAAAACAGCTGAAATACATATCTAGAGGACCCCAAATCTGCATGATGAACAACAGCATTCATGAAGCTGAGAGATCTTCCTAAAACAGACACACCATTTTTAGACCTGCTCAGAATATTTTTAATGTTTGCTTAATTATAGGAACCAGTGTAAACCTGTAGGTTTTGAATTTTACTTTTGCATGAGTGATTATAACCTGATGGCATACATGCCAAATGCAGAGTGACAATGCGTCTTTGCTTCATGTACCTGAGGTTTAAAGACAAATGCCTTTCCACAAACCCGCTACTGCTTTCCCTCATCAGGTTCCTGCATGGTATCTAAAGGTAACAAAAGGGCACACGGCAGACAACTGCAGCCACAGATGCAAACTGGGAGAACAAGCTCTGTAACAAGGTCTACTCTAAGCCAAAACCAGCTTGTGCATTATTACCCCACCCTGTGGAAAAACGATGGACAAGCAACTGCTATGTTCCCAAATTCCTCAAACAAGAGCTAAGTTCTGCAGACTAAAGCAGTTATTAAAATTAATGAAACTCTTAACTTGTAAGCACAGAGGGGGTTTGTGCTTCTTTACTGAATCCTATTCTTCTGTTATGTTTACAGCCATGGGTCATTACCAGCTGCAAGGAAGTAAAAAGGCAAACCAGAGAATTTGATTCTGACTTCAGGGTACTTTTCCATTTAAAAGGAAATTGTTACAATTCACCTAGCTCAAAGTACAGCTTCCACTCCACATCAAACTCCAGGTTTGTACAAAGTGTTTGATGTTTAACATATCACAAGCTGGATACAAAGTTTAAAAAAAAAAATAGGCTCCAAGTTAAACATTCCAATACTATTTCATTAGAAATATCACTTTCAGTTCTCAGTTTTCATCACTCGGGTCTGCTAGCTCAGTAATCACTACTTTAACCATTGAAAAAAAATTAAATATACTCACTTTATTCCTTTTCGAGTTATTAGCTTTCCTGAAGTAAAGTTGAAAACCTTTTCAAATCGATTTACCTTGTAAGTAGTCATTCTGTGTCACAGAGCAAAAAGACAACTGAGGTAAGAAATTGGCATTGTAAATCATCTGACACAGTTGCTTTACAGTTTGTAGACCATTTGTGGAGCTCGCTGCTCCATTATCTAGATCACACATTCATTCAGCAAACTCAGGTGAATGCTCTGACACCCACAGCGTACTCTGTCCCAGTCACGTCAGTGTAAGCACAGACATCCTATGGAAGTACCACAGGGCGAGGGCACTTACACCCTTCTATGCCGAGATAATGGGAAAGGGAATATGCTCAGACAAGACCCGCAACACAAGGAAAAGCAGCTTCAAGACTTCTCTGCCAATGCAAAAAAGACCAGCTCTGAACAACTTCACATATGCTCGGAGAAGCACAAAAGTAGCCTGAAAACTGCTCTAAAATGTATTCTTAGGGTGCATTGTGTACAGATGGATACCTTGTAAGATCGTGCTCTAAATTACAATCCCTTCTAATTTGGTTATGATCAAAAACTTTCTGTATAAACGCACAATAAGTCACTCAGACACAAATCCAGTTACTGTATGCATGCCGACACTTCATTTGTGGCACTTGCGTACTCCTTTCACTTGACAAGACTTACTCATAATGAAATCCAATGTCATGATTGCCAACGATAACCACGAGCTCAGTAGAAACTGGATACTTAAACATTTTCCGAAATCTCCTGACATCATCTGCCCACGCCTGCATGAAAAAAACAAATTGAGAAATTAATGCTGTTCGACAGTATCAAAGGGCACCACTAGCATATAATACAGAAGCACGCACTTAGCGAGATGTTTACATTTTATAAGTTTTATATGAGGGGGGAAAGTGCCAAGATACTACCAAAAATGAAGGAAAATCACAGCATTTCAACTCCTATCTAAAACACGAGAAATTCTACCAGTAGGACAACTATATTAAAGAAAGCCTTGCACACCTAGTCTGCTTTCTTCTGCCATACATTTCCTTCAAGAAATCCTCATTTTTTGAAACAGGAGAGCTGTTGATGTCATACCTGAGGTAAGCTCCATTTTCCTTCATCAAAGACATCTCCCAGAATAAAAACAATATCTGGCTGCAGTAACCATAAGGCAGTTTGGAAAGATCTCTCCATTTGCCATTCCCTGAAAGGAAAATACATACCCAGTCATCACGGCCTAACTTCTGGATCCTCAATTCTGAATATACACACACAGCCTGGCAGGAACAGGAAGATGGCTCCTACGCACTGAAAGCGCTAATATGAAATTCATATCAGAAATCAGGTTTAAGTACAGTAGGTAGTGGGTAATTCCACCACAATACAATCAGGACCAACTCATGCAAGAAGTAATACCAGCTTGTTTATTTTTCTTTACAATTCCATTAAACAGCAATTAATTAGAACAGTGAATTATTGCATATGTTTTGCAATTGCATATGCAATATTATTGCATATGCTACTGTTCCTGCAGCAAAAGTTTATAATGTTCATATCATGGTAGAATTAGTACTTTCTTTCAGCATTCTGCTTTTTCTTCTTTTGGATGAACAGAGACATGGTTTTGTAGGCGTACGATTGGATTATCTTTGTTTTTAAATGTGATTTTGCCTCTGATTCTTCTAGTACAGAGACAAACTTCTACCAGCTTCCTTATCTCTGCAATTAAAAGTATTAACCATTGGGACATCCAAGTTATCTGGCTCATTTTTAAGGCATTCTATAAAATAGTTAAATACTGGAAAAGACTATCTGACCCATTGAAAATGCTCAGGCACCTACACCCACATACTACCTGGACACTCAAGACTGCACTGCCTCAGTAAGTCCCATTCATTAACCTTTCAACGCTGGTTTATTATCCAGCACAGATCCAAATAGGCAAGTCAGAGGCAGCATGCACACTTCTTACAAGTACCACAACATTGGTTTTAAACATCTGTCCCATTAGCTACTATTAAAAAGTCTAAAACCAGGATAGAGATTATTCCAAAAAATTATTACCTTCTTAGCTTATCCAGCCAATGTCCTCTGATTTCACCAAGTAGGTGAGTATCAGCTAAAATTATGGCCTTTAGAACTGAAGTTGAAGTCTCTTTTTTACCCATGTGAGCTCCACTTTTCACTTCTGGCCATCGACATTGAAAAATTACCACATAATAAATTAAAAATTCACAAAATATTAACACTGAGCTGACAAAGCACACAAGTTTCAGCAGGAAACAGAGCCTCTTCTTCAAAAGAAGATTATTCACAGCAGTCGAGCTAGAACTCAGCATTGCAGTACCAGCATAAGACACTTTCCCCATGGCTCAGTTCTCTCTCAGGTGAAAACAGTAGGGGCAAGTCAAAGGATCACGTTGGGCTTCATATCGGTACAAAATCCCTGTGGAGAAAATACAAAATAAAATATTCATTAGCCAGCATTCCCTGTGAAAAGCTACCATGTAAGGCCTACAGCGTCAGCTTCCTGTCACCCTGAAAGATTTGGAAATATGTAATTGACCTGAAAAGCAAAGTTGGTCTTCTCCTTCAGGTACACAGACAGCCATGCCATTGAGCACAGAACTGCACTCTCTCCTAGCAGGACCAAGGCAATCAGTTTAAAGCCAGCCAGGATCTTGGTGCATGATGCTTTTTTTAAAACTATACAGTGAAAACACTGTGAGTAGGGGTCAAAGGTAGGTAAAGATAGAGCTTAGCTTGAACAGCAGCAGGAAAAAAAAATCCATTAGAATCCATATCATGCTGTCCACTGCAATGCCACGTGCAACCGCTTTCTGGCACAAGTCATATAACATGACTACGCCAAATCAATGTAATTACCACCTTCAATACGGCTCGTTGTAATAATCTCCAAGAACCAAAAGCAATTTACTATCCCAAAACAAGTTTACCGGAACTTTCCGGGAACACAGGCACAGATACTGACTAGTTAACTAACACTGCTTCATTTCTAACAAGGGGAAAACAAGAAACATCTAAGCCTCTGAAACAGAAACTGCACTACAGCTGAAGAGAAATGTGGAAAAATGAGCCTAAGTTGGTAAGCTTACTGTATTTACTGATTTCTTCCCACCTTGGATAGTTTGCAACCCAAACAGGGAACTTACCCCTTTTGAAACTACAATATTATTTTCTGCTATTTTAAAGGCTAATCCAAAACAAATGTCTTCACTCTGATAAGCCACAATTGTAGCAGGGCTCATTGATTGTTTTACTTATTCACAGGCATTTAACAGAAACTCATTATTCCTGGTGTAAGGAGGAAATGCCCACACTTTCACAGTTGTGTTTCTTCTACAGTCCTTGGCAGAAACCCTTGTCCAGTGCAAGTGCCCACAAGAAACAAGTATCCAGCTGAGAGGACAGGGATACAAGCCTTACTTTCAAGTAAGATCACTCAGGTTCCACATGCAACCTCTCAGGGTTTCAGTCTGAGGAGTACTGCATGTCTGAAAGACCCACTTTTTAAAGGTAAACAGTGTAGCATGGTCACAGTAAAAGGGACTCCAGGAGAGCTGTAAGGATGTTACTTCACATGCTCATGAACAAACTTCTAGAGAAATCCACAAAGAAAAGTCTCGTCCCTGCCCAAGAATGGGACTGCAGTTTTGCTTTCTACAACAGAAAAATTCATACATAGGACTAATATCTAGGATATTAGCAATTACAGAACACAGTACTCAGACAGTGATTAGCAGCCAATGATCATTTGAATTGATTAAATCTTATTAGAACTGTGAATACTCAGTACCTTTGAATATTTAGACCCTAAATATCAGGAACACTAGGACAAAATTACAGAACCACACAAAATTAGTGGATCTTTTCTAAAATCCTGGTCTCAGTTACATGCAGAACACAGAACAAAATTAAGCTGCTTTACTGCCCTATGCCCTAGCCCATTTGATTGATGTCTCATGGAAATCAAAAACTGACATGTGATTATTACCTTATTTTTCCAATCAAAACCTCTTTTTGATAATAGCCACTTATTTTCAAACACGAGCTTCCCATATCACCACTACAAAGTACTTATTCAAGACAAAGAACCATTAGTCTGCATGACGTAACATTTCTAGTATGCATTATTTAACATTAGCATGACTAATACTTAATTGCATGCAAATCAGTTCTAGCTAACTTAGTTTAGCAGGAGAAAGCCACTGGCCAGACATCACAATTTCACAATACGGAGGAACTACACATAAAGGCTGATTAGCTTGTTTAATATTAATCTCTTCTGCACTTTAACTAGCAATAAAAATCAACAAGATCTCGTTTGTACATCTCACAACAAGGCAAGATTAAAGCAGAAATGTCTGTTCAACAGACACAGCAACAAGGACAAAAGATAGGTAAATTCTTAACTAAGCACACAAACTCATATGGCCTTATCCTGCACTAACTGCACCTACCCCAGCATTTGGAAGTAGACTTTGGTAAATAGTACTAATTTGTACAGAAAATGCCACTAAGTTGTTTAACTTGCATTAGGCATGTCAAAAAAAAAAATACTATAAAACAAAAAACGCTACGACTCTTCTTATTCACAACTTACACAAAACTCAAAACAAATAAAACCTGTCATTTTGCTATCAATACCTATGCATTCTCTAGAAGCTTTTCATTACATTATTTTTCACACATCAAATTTCTTTGGAAGCTGTCCAAACAGCTACAGAGCTGCACCAAAAAGCCAGTGTTACAGATCAGTGGGGAAAAAAAAAATAAATCAGATCTTCAGAAGTAAAATGATCCCAACAAATGCAAAAAAAAAAAGAAAACAAAAACACCACCACAAACCCCCCCCCCTGCAATTAGTAGAAAAGAAAAATATCTTCAAGGCAAAACTGCCATTTTCAAAAGTCACAAGCAGCAACTGACACAATCAAAACCACAAACAGAGCCGGTCATTTCTACACACATTCCCTGTCCCGGCATTTCTGCTGCTAGCTGTTACTATTTTGGGAGTTGTGCTGCAGATTTGGAAGATGCCAGAGGTCTCCCACCTGCAGCCTACATTTCCAGCTTTCCTGATAGTGAAAGAAAAAAGAAAAGAGGAAAGGGGGAAAAAAAAAAAATCACAGAAAGTCAGTGATGCAGAATGAGCTGAAAGACAACTCCTACTACTGGCTGACAGAAACCCCTGCCTACCTCACTCTGCCACCTGCCAGCCCATGGCTGCTCGCATCCCAGCTGAACTCTTCGCTCAGAACTGTGGCTGCACATCTCTGCGCACCAAAGTAAAAGCCGTTTAACCGGAAACCAGGCACATGCAGTAGTAATCCCAACCTCACATACGGGTACCCAAGGACTGGAGACCCACATCCTCTCACACATGATGGCAAGGTCAAAAATAATGCTGTAATTTCTCAAAAATAAGACCGCACGCAGGCTGCAAGATGGAGCTGTGGTTCAGCATGTCGCTGTACAATACATTGCTACTACTCCTCCTTGCATGGCTGATTATTAAGATTAGACTAGAATCTGGTTTCTTATGAGAGCTTGAGGATCTCAGTTATGAGAAAAGACTGAATGATTTCTCACTGTTTCTTGTTCTAAATATATGGGAGTGGCCTGATGCAAAACTGATTTTTAAAAGTTTTAAAAGGTCATCATAGAGGTGAGATCAATATTTTCACCATATTAATTATTTTCAATTGTTTGGGTGGAGAACATACTCTGTAATGGAAAACTCTGATCGTCAGTAGCTGGCAAACAGCAAAATTCTGCTAGTCATGACAATTTTGTATTCAGTCAACATATACATTCTTTAGGCAGGGGAGAAATAACCTTGAACTTTTCCTCATCTACATGTCTTAAGAACCATTCTGTACAACATTTAAAAATCAGCCTGTGGACGAGGACAATTACTGATTCATTTAATAATGTCACCAAAGTTTAAACATGCTAGAAATATAACTTTATACCACAAAACGGTGGGAAAAAATGCTCAAGTGACTAGCGCGCAAAAAGAAGTTTGATGCTTTCCTTCTCCAGCATTCATGTTTATTTTGCTCACTAACAAGTATTAGATACATTTTTGCACTTAAAATACTTCCATCATACATGCTATTCTTCCTATTTTCATCCATCAAGTTTACTGGCAACACAGACCTGCATCATTCCTCTCCTCTTTCCCTTTTCCATCTCTGTTCAGAACATTATCCAGCTTCCATTTACACGTGAGCCAAGAATGAAATAAGGGAAACCTGATACAATGGTCTATAGCCAGACCAGGAAGCAAGTGCTTCTGGAGCTTTGCCCTCTCTCTTACTTCGTGAATAGGTAACTCTGAACACCTCATATGCTTTGAAGCCAATTTATTTATTAACTTACAACTATGTAAAACTGTCCGAAAAAACAAAGTGGGATATAAGAGTCCTAAAAATCCTACTCCTAGTCCTCTCCCTAATGAGCGTGCAAGTATTTTTATTAAACTAAAGAAGCTGTATTAGGTTATAAGCAAGTTTAGTATTTCTAACCTCGTGATAAAGTTTCCACTCTGTTTTCCCATCACAATGTCACAAAGGTACAGATTTACAACCTTCAGACAAATATAGTTCTATAATGTAACTACGTTAGACTTTTGTGAAATGTAGTTACAAATACGTTCAGGTTCAAATCTCACAAGGCTGCCCTTCTGCAAGGGGCACTTGCAACTGGGAGCTGTCTCTTATCATTCCAAGCTCTCCCTCTCTGAAGCAACATGACATTTCTACCTTGTGAACTGTGACTCTCTGCACTCCAGTTTCCTTTCAGCACTTCAAATACCTCACTCTTCAATCAAATAACAGCTTCTGATGAATTGTTTTGATACTGCAAGACAACTCTGACCCTTCTTTCCGAACACACTCTTTCCAATTCTAAACCCTAAATCCTTCCTTCATCCACACATTTTAACTTCTTATTCTGATTAAAGAAAAACTCCAAGCAGGGATTTAGCATTTTTCTTTTAAGAAATCCCTTTGTAATAATTTAATGATAGAATTAATTTCCGTCTGCAGTGGCACATCCTTAGGGCTGAAATCCATAAAGACTGCTGAATCTACAGATCTACTTTGATTTTATATAGTTTACAGAAAAGGATAAATTGGGAAATTCTTCAAATTAAAATACAAGGATTTTATTATATTCCCATAAACACCCACAACCACTCCTGCAACAAATGTACTTTACAATGTGAAACAGAGTTTTTGAAACTTAGTTGAAGTTATACAGACCACAGTTTATTTAAAAACCATATAAACAAAAATCAAAGGCACAAAATACAGAAACATTTCAGAGCAGCTTGTCATACTGATATCATATTATTGAATCCACAATATTATCAAAATGTGATACTACATAAGCCATGGTAGGTTTAAATGTTGCAGTAAGTATAAAAAAAAAGTGGAAAATCTACTTGCCATTAAATTAATTGGTAGTTACAAATGTGCTGTAAAAGGAAGTCCGTACATTACACTTATTTGTTTCAAGCACTTTTCATACTGATTATTCAGTTTCACAGATTCCTGTACAGCATGCTTTAGATCTTCTACCTCTTCAAAAAAATCCTAGAGAAACCCAAAAATATTCATCTTAAAGTTTCTTTCAAAGACATTCTCAATAAGAGCTAGTCAGCATTTCTGTTGTTCTCAAGTTCAAAGACACTTTCAATATTTTAATTAATATATGGTTGAGTTATGCAAACACAGCTATGGCAAGACACAGCAATCAACTATAACCTTACATAATAATTTAAAACTTTTCTCTGAACCCATAATGCAAGCAGAATTCAAGTTACGCTAGAGCCTGAAATACAGACTAATACTACGAAACATGAATTAAGAGAAGGAAAAAACATTGATTTACCAGAAAGCTACAAAATGACAGTCCAAAATGACAAGGCAATAATGTCAACCTCATCTGTGCAAAAATATAGCTATATGTGCTGAAGTCAGCGAGTAGCTGACCATTAACTTCGAATATCTGAAAGTTGCAAGATTATAAAAAAGGGACAACAAGCAAGGAGAGAGATGAGGAGGCTAAACTAAGGCGGATGATATTAGCATTTGAACAAGACAATACTAAAGAGTTTAAGATGGAAAAAGGGATACCATATTTAGACCTAAAATATTTTTTATATTTTTAGACCTTAACTGCTTTGTAAATTACTAGTATCAGTTTAGAACCTCAAGTACAACTACATTTTGTTAATGAATGTCCTATTTCAGGATAGGATCTATTACTTATGACTACGCTATGTTAAAAAGTTTGATTTTCCTATTCAAAAGGATAAGACTTATGATACATTAAACTTGACAGAGCCTAATATGGATAACTATCTAAGAGGTTCAACTGGCTCAGATAAAAGCAATTTACAACAAAGGAGGGAATAAATAAAAGAGCAATATGTAAGGCTACACAGAACATAGAGACAGTCCAATAAGAAAGCCATGAAAACCAAGTCCTGTTGAATTTATTTAACATCAGCCTATGTGGTTCCACTTTCTCAGATAGATCCTTTTGTAATTATACTATCCCCAAATGCATAACTTAACAAGTAGTTCTAGCTATACCTAATTCAGCTATGAGATAAATTCAGCTTCACAGAAGTAAGCTTCATTTATTAAAATTATTGATGGCCCATAGCTTAAATGTTTTGTTTGGCTCCTGCAACTCAAGTCTATTGAGCAATTCTGATCCTTTGGAAGTGAAGTCAGAAGTTGCTGGGAAATACAAGGACAGCAAGCAGAGTGTAATCGCCCAAGACTTAATTTCACCAACCTTGAAAAGTCCTATCTACCAGAGTAACACTGTACCTACTTATATCTACCTATATTTGACATCTTCTCCTGCCTATTCTTTTTTTTTTTAAATGAACAGCTTCATATATCTTAAATAATGTACAGTGACTTAAAACTACCTAAAAAAAGGGTCACTGATAAAAACCCATAACCTCAGACTTATATTTATCTTCTGAAAGATGAAATTGCAGCCACAAGTTGTCCCTAACTCCCAAACACGGGGATCTAGAACTCACCCTGGCTCAATGTTCTATAAGTTTCACATCTAATGAACTATCACCATGTTTTATTGTTAACCCTGTAATGAAAGCTAGCATAATATATTTAGCTTGTGAGAAAGGATTGCAAGAGAAGAAAACAGATTCTCAAAAAAAAAAATTCAACACAAGACTTGAAGAATAAGCAAAAAACAATTTAAACAAGTTTGTTGCTGAAAATAAAATCTTAGGTCAGTACCAAGTCCTCTATAGCTAGATAAGATCTCATCTTTTCACATAATTTCAAGAATTACCAAATTTTCACACTTTTTCTTTCTACACCTGTATGGACAATCTATCATGAAACCTTCAAAGCCCTCCCCTCTGCCCTCCCTAAGCTTAGGGTTCTGTCAGAGGCATAACTTTGACATGTTTAAATTCAAGAGAAAATAGTTTCTCACTGACATCATGAAGCAATAGAAGTGATTATTCAAAAAAATATTTTTATTCTCTCTGCAAACATCTGTTGGAAGGAATTAAGACTGTTACCAGCAGTTACAATTTTAATGTCATAACATGAGACAAATAATCTCTCATGAAGGAAACCAAATTGCCCAAACATGAAAAAAATATCCTCAAGAAAATCCAGCAGTTTAAAACCAAAAAAATAAACATAAAAATTGCATTATTCCTCTTCCTTAGCCAAACAGTACTGTAGGACATTAATGACTCCTTGAAACATTAATTTCCATTTCTTTCTCAGAATGCTACAAATTGATTTTTTAATGCATTTTGCTTGATAACAGCATATGTTCAGCCTAAAGATAAGTTTCAGTTCAGGCAGAAAAGTTAGTTTTTCAAAAATCACCTATTCTTAAACTTGTCCTAAAATAAATTACCTTGTCTAATCCGGCTAATTCATTTTTTAGTGCTCTCCTTTCTGTAGACAACTTTTCATTTTCTTTCTTCAGCTTTTTAATCTCCTTCAACAATAGCTCTATATTCAAATAAAAAATATAGACTTCAACCATTACAGTCAACCTCCCCCTCGTATGAATCATATTACAGCTAAAGAGCTGCCTACGTTTTGTGATATTAGAAAATTATGGTTCTGCTTCTTAAAGTACCTTTTTCATAAAGTGATTTATTCTTAAGAATCAGCCCAGCACAGTCCCAGGTACTATGAAAGATAACAGGATCTGTCAATTGGATAATCTTAATCTGCCAGATTCTTAGAATGTGGGATTATTTTACTTTAAAATCCACAAAACATACATCACATGCCTTGATTACCTTTTTCTGACTTACGAGAGGGTCACATTAGCCCCTGCTGACAGCATGTTTCCTGAAAATTACGCCTACATTATATGATCTCTTCAATCTCTTTTTTTGTGCTTTGAAGTGGAACAGGATTGCACCTTAACTTGTGGATTCACTTATGTGAGGAAGAACATGCTGAAACCAGTATTGTCTGGGTTTGTCCCACATTCTAAGGCTAAAACCAGGTTATTTTGTGTATCACTGTCTGAAAATCAAAGAGTGGACCAGCAAACATTATCACTAAGAGATCTGCATAGATACAGCTTACTGGAATAAATAATAAATAGTACTAAATACAGCCATGCACTCCCACCCATTATTACACCAGCATACCAATTTCAGAAAAACAGAAAAGCAGCAAACACTTATTTTTATCACAAACAAATGCAGGGCTGGATCCATAGACAAGACATTGATTACGAGATGCCATTTTTACATAACAGGTTTTCAAAAATTAAAAACATTTTAGATACTGCTGGTTGAAGTAGAAGAAATAACCTGGAGTGTGCCTTTGGATCTGAAATGAAATGCATCATCTGTGATGGGCATACTGGAAGCAACATCAGAATTAACCATACCATTACCTAAATATTTACTGCAACAGGATTCCTTCTTTTTAGACATGTCCCTGCGAGATGTTACTTCTCCCTCTGGGGTTCGACTTCTTTTTCCAGAAACAGCACTAGTTTTCCAAGAAACCTTTTTACGTTCCAATTGCTCAATTCTTTGCCTCTGCTCTTGAAGATTATGCTCTAGCTCATGAATTTTAATCTGTCAAGAAACTAAATTTTTTTAAAAAATGCATAGAACACAGTTCAACTGAATACAACTGGAAACATATCCTGAATGCAAACCTACAGCTTTCAATTGCTGACTTAAAACTACATTCATCCAAAGTGTCTGAAAGGACAAAAAAAAATACAGCAAGTGAAGTTTTGCATACATCAAAAGTGTTTTAAAAAAATCTGTTACAGAGCACATGCTGGCAAGACAGTATAAATGTACATGCACAAAGATACTAAACCTTTCCGCACAATAAAGCAGACCTTTATGGCAGCAATTGCCAACTTCTAAGAAAAAGTACATATAATCCAAATCATAATGAATATTAGTTTACAAACAAATGAAGCACGTGTTCCAGACTCCTAGGAGGAAATGAATTAGACTGGTCAGCTGTAATGCTTGATCAATACCAAAAGAGGCAATAGCCACTTGAAGCTTCCTGAACCACTCCTGGCCATGCAGCCCACGCTCCAGTTATGATGCTAGTCTCTTTGCACAGCAAGCCAACAGATCTTGCTACCTGACAGAAGACTATTTGCCTTTATTTGGTTATCTTACTGCTGGATTTCCGAAACAAATCAGTTCACAGCACATACAGAAAAATATCAGGGCTGGTGGAAGAGAGATTGGAATATGCATATACCGTTGGAAGGAGGGGTAGGTAGGTGAGTAAAGAAAAAAGCAAGGAAAGGGGAGACAGATTTCAGTTACAGACATACCAGTAACAGAGTTCACTTTCAAAGGGAACTACAGACTACTTTCCATTATCTCAATGGCACGGGAAACAAAAATGAGTACAAAAGAAAAACATGGTCTCATTTTACAAATGTAAGAATTACTTTTCAGTCTCACTAAAAGCTTATGTTTGGCTATTTGATACCATCTCCTACAAATTCTACTTACAGTGAGATTTTTAATTGCTTCACTTTGCTCCTGGTTTGTTTTGATTTCTTTAACGTAACGTTTCTGTAGATCACTATACATCTGAAGTAGTCTAAAACAGAAGAAATGCATAAATTGCAATAAAATATGAAAGCCAACAAAATGTGCATGATAAAATTTTTATGATATTTTTATTTTTATGATAAAATTATTACAGATGCCCCATAGAGACACTTAGACTGTAGCTGTACTGTAGAGAGTCATAACATAAATATTTAAGATGGGTGTAAATGAAGCGTGACCAGCAACACAGAAAGAGAAAGCACCAGAAAAAACAGCAAAGCGAAAGTTAAAAGAATGGTCTGTATCGATAGCAAAGAATCCCTTTCACTCAGCCAGACTGAGGACCCTGTTGTTTTTGTCCAATTCACATGGCCACACTCTGATTAAACCTCAGTACAAATAACTCGTTGATGGAAGACCTATAAGCTAGCAACAGGAGAGTGGCAACAAGTTTGCAGCATGTCACATATATCATTCCTCTCCCCGTTAGCACAACAGGAATAGCAAAAGACCACTCCTAAAGGATATAAAACAGTTTGTCCAGAAACTAGTTTCTTGCCACCAATCAAGAACCCATGATGAGGACTCATGAGGCAGCATCCCCAGCTCTCCGTGTTGCACACAAGCAACCCTGGCCAGATCACTTGGACACACACACCTCATTGCTTCTGTGGGTATGTGGGTGTGAGGATATGAGTGAATGAAATCTACGAGAAAATGAGTATGCGTGGGTAAAATCAATGTAAAATAAACAGATTTGGGACATTATCTTTCCCTTTGATATTATCTTGCATCAAGTTCTGCTACACTAATTTCCTACAGTATTTCATAGCATTCAGTCTACGTATATCAGGCCCATAATGTAACTGATGAACATGAACAGACATCTTTCCTATTTTATTAGGAATTCGAAGAAGAGCCAGCATTCATACTAAGTCATGACTGTGCACCACAAGCGGGATGAGTGATACTGGTAGAGAACAGCTTTGTAAAATAACACACAAATAGATGCTAGGAAAAAAACTAAGTAAGGTTATCTATGTGCAACCTAACACAAAGCAGGTCCAGCACTAGATTCAAAGAATAACTCAGACTTCTTCAACATAAGCATCTAATTAGGTACTCAATCCAAGCCCAGAGCTAGACACTCAGCCTTCTTATGTAGTTTGCAAAGAGAGTCTGGTGGACTGTAAAGGTATTTAAATAAAAAAAGAAAGAAAAATAAAAGAACAGGCCTTCTACAGCCACCTAAAGGAAACACTAAAAACAGGGTGCTTGACTTCAGAGCAGTAGGGACTACCTCTACCTTCGTAAGATCCACGGCCCATTTCTGTAAGCAGACAAAAAGCAGCCTTTGAAAGAATGGAGCAGCTTATTTATTTTAAAATTAAATCATAGACCAACACTTTATGTAGCACGCCTAGTTGTTAAAATGTTTCAATATACATTTTCTTAAAACAAAAAATGTATCTTTTGTATCAAAAAAAGCAGCTACAAGAGTTTATTTCTAGCATTAATAGGCAAACTACAGTAAGTCATGCCTCACTTCTAAAATCAATTAGACTGAGAAGTAGAATCACTTGTGTGGCTTATTTTGAAAGCAGTACTAGCCTGTAAGTTTTATATATATATGAAATTGAGCTATAAAAATGAGCTAAGAAAGCCCCAAGAAAACAGAAAATGAAATTACAAAATTCTAGGTTAAAAATGTACAAAAAAGATCACATGTGCACACATGCACTGTGGAGCTTCCTTAGCTCATTCAATTTTTCTTGGTGAAAGATTTGAGAAAGAAATCCATTTTGTTCTTTGTTTAGTGATATTTTCCCGATTACTCTAAGATTTAGTACTTCCTTCTAAAATGTATATAAAATTATTTTCCAGTGTTTGAAAGGCTGAAAGCAGCTTCCACAACAGCAAACAAAAATTCAACTGACTTAACCACGAACAACATATTCTACCCCACAGAGAAGAATGTTTAATTCTGTGAAGAACCAATTTCCAAGAACTCACCTGGCACTGTCACTCTCTAGATTAAGATCCTTGCCATATCCACCCTTATGCCATAAACGGGTTTCTGTTTGAACTTGAACACTTAATTGAAACAAACACAACAGCTTAATAAAATTAGATTTTACAATTTTAATTGAGTCAAACAAAGCAACTGAAAAAGGCTAAATTACTTTTCAGTTTGATTTGACAATAGAGGTTTCCATGCAAGATCATAAACACACCAAATTTAAACTTGAAATTTTCTGCAAACAGGTATTTAAATCCTGTCAGGACACTCTTCAAAACACTAGTGCTACAGTTTTTCAGATCCTAAGGTCCAGTTTGAGACTTTTAAACAGTATTGATGCAATTTAACTATCTTACTACTGTTTGTGGGCAAAATAGTCTAAAACTCTTTGCAGTTAGACAGAGGCAGCATGTTGGCTAAGCAGGGGTATTACTTATCGATATTAAAATTGTTTGGTTTACTACAACAATTAATTTTGTCCAAGTTGCCCCAGCCACCCTTTGCTCCTTTACACGGCTCCAGTATTCTCCATCCCCACCATCCTGTTCACTGACAGCCCCTCAAAATATGCAGAACAGATAAGGCCTAGTTCATCTGAAGAATAACAAGGCACAAGTCCTGAAATATCACACTTTTTTTGATGCAAAAAGTAATGTTTGACAATTCTTACTCTCTGCTTGTGACATAGTCATGCATTAACTGCTGCAGATGCAATTTTTCTTGGATCTGACCCAGATTATTTTCTAGCTCCTTATTTTTTATGTGTAGTTTTTTCAACTTCTTGACTAACTGTTCATTTTCATCACTGAGCTGAAAAGGAAGAGAATTAAAAAAGAAAAATCAAGCAACATTTTCAGATCAAGTATTAATTGAGCTGATAACATTTCAGACTAAAGTTTTCTCCCAGAAGTTTTACTACATTTATCTTGAACTATTTCAATATATAAAGGAAAACGGCAGGAAAAATAATTGGCTTCAAACTTTATGAAGAATTGACTAAAACACAGCTTCTTTAACATATATATTAAAGAATTCTAATCAACTTCATAATTCATTACCGAACAATAAGGCAAAATGGGTTTGTATTTAAAAAAAAAAAGTGACAAAGGGACAAAACATACAAGTTCTCAGTTACACTTCTAAACTCCAAACATCAGCCCTGCAACTAAGCTCGTGTTTATTTTTGTCTTAACCTCACCGAAGCTGACTGAACAGACTTAGCAGAATTTCTTGCGCACATTCGCTGAACCTCGCCCCGCAGTGTATAATCACGCCTATCACCCAAAACGCAGCAAATGCAACTAACTACCACGCCCTAACCTACAGAGTACTGAGTAAAACTGATGCTGTCGACCGATATTCAGTCAAGAGAAGGAAGATCAGCAACCGTAAGCTGCTGTAAGCGTCAGCTCTGCCCCTGAAGGTAAAGGCAAACCAGGCCCAGCCGAGAGTCGCCGTGCCCGAGTGTTCCCGGGCGCTCTCTCCAGGCCAGGCCAGGGCGGGGCGGGGCGGAAGGGCCTTCCGCGGGGCTCCCGAGAGCCGGGGCGTGCCCCGGGCGGACGGGAGGCTACCCCGCGGGCCGGCACGCAAGGGCCCCACTCACTTGGAGGCACCTGTGGACGGCGGGCAGGGCCATGGCGCCGGGAGCCCCACCCCGAGCAGGACGCCCCGGGAGGGGCCAGGGCCCGCTCGCGGCCTCTTTCAAACGCACCCGCCGCCCCGGGGGCCGCGCCGCAAAAGGCCCCCGCCCAGCTGCCCTATGCGCTGCCTGCGCCACCGCTCGCCGCACGGCTCTCGGGCAGGCGCCTGAGCCACCAAAGCCCATCCGGATAGGCTCCCGACAGTGGACGTCATAGGCGAGCGACCGCGCCCCGCCAAGGGCCCTGGCTACCCCCCGCCCCCGTTGCCAGGGCAACGGCAGCAAGCGGAGCGCCGCGGCCTGTGGGAGCGGGGAGGCGGCGGCGGCGGCGGCCCCGCGCCGGGCAGGCCTCCTCCCCCCGCTCCCTCCCCGAGGCAGGCGGGGCCCAGCGCGGCGACCGCCTGAGCAGCGAGCCGCCCCCGGCGGGCATCGCCGCGGCTGGGAAGGGCTCGCACCGGAGCTCGCCCGGCACGTTTTACCTCCCCCGAGGCAGAGATCTCCCACCCGGCCTGCACCCGACGGTGACAGCGGGGCTCCGGTTCCAGCTGTGGGTGCTCCGGAATCAGCTTTACTGTGGCGGTGACCCTCACCCTCCGGAGCCAGCGTAAACACACCCAGTCTCAGCTCGTCTCTGTCAAACTGTCATTAGTTTTATTCGCAATTTTATTTTCTGCGACTAACAGATACCGAGTGCGTGGGATTGAGAATACTGCCAATTACACATCTGCATGCACACATCTGTACAGCCACACACACCAAGTTATGCATCTCTACAAAAGGGTATTCTGCACCTCCCACTCGCACCACAACAGCAGCCATGGTACAGGCTGTTCGAGTAACAGCCACCAAGGCAGGAGGTAACAGCACGCCCGGTAACACTGCTACCCACCGGGGTGGGGGTTGTATCCTTGGTATTTGTGGTACTTGGTATTACTACTAGTCGCTGCTTTCTGCCTTTGGTTTTTGTATTTTGCAGGTATTTCTGGTAGACCAGGCTGAGGGCATACAGGCAGGAGGAAAGCATTCTACTCCCAGGACGGACTGGACCTTACAGATAACAGACCAACACAGGGCACTCGCCAGCCACAAGAAGAAGATCACCCATCAAAGCAAGACTGACCCAATGCAGTGATTATTGCCTGCTGGTCTCAGGGGCCTTTGTTATTGGCAGTTCAACACCTTTCCTGTTTCTCTCTCATTCTCTAGGTCTCAAATCTAAGTCTTCTTTTGTTCTCTGCATCTCCTGTCTTTGTATAAAATGTTGCCTCTCTTGTTACTTACAGCCTGTCACATGTTGCTCTTTTTTTTTTTGGTGTAAAACGTTGCCAGATGCCACCTGCCCCTCCATCTTGACCGTGTAGCCCACCTGATTGCAGAGCCTGGCAATTTTTGCAAGGAACCATTCACACCTGGGAAGAGAGGAGGGAGATGACAGCAGCTCACTACTGCCTACTGCGGGTCTACAACTTACCTAACACATCGTACAAGACACTCCGGTCACATGAGGCTGCAAGTGGGAACTGTAAATGTAATCAGATTAAGGGAGGTGGCACGCACCTCTAGCTCCAGGCCACAATCCCAGGATCTCTCCTCCTCCGCCATCAACCCGGTTCAGCCCGTCACCCATCTGGCCAACTCCTCGCACTTCGCACAGAGGTCACAGTGCAAGGTAAAAGTCACTGTGCTGAGCTGAATATACACAAGACCCAAGCTGGGAGGCTGTTAACGATCCGAGAGCACATGGGAGGGAACGACGTGCCCATGCTGTTAACTGCTGCCAGAAATCCTCTGTCTGTGAAGATTTCTATATTGGTTCCATAATTACAGAAGCAGCCACACAGCACTGCTAATTCTTGGGGCCCATGACTAGTCACCTTGTCCCTCAATAGCTTGGCAACAAAATTGCTACTTTAATCAGCAACTAACATTGAAAAAATTAGCAACTGACAGTTCATAGTGTGAAAACCAGGAAGTCACTTCTTGATGAAAATACAGCTGGATGTAACTAGCTACAGTAGCAGTAAAAAAAAATAAAATAAAATTGGGAGGTATAATACCAGCCAGCAACGCAATGGTGGTGCAGAAAAAGGGAGATCCCATTTTCAGATGGAGTTGCAATATCCTGAGAGGTAATTACTCAGTTCTATTCTGTTTTATCCAGCACAAACAAGATCTCAGGTGAGGTCCTGAGGAGTCTAGAAAACAGGAATAAAAATTACATGAGGAAGAAAATACCACATATGAGGAAGGGTTGAAATAACTGTGTTTGTTTAGTCCAGAAAACAGAGACTGCCAAGAATCATTTTAACTGACCTTGTCTTTATCTTTGGTTATTGTAAAGGATGGTAATAATTGCTTCCCGTGTCCTCTCGAAGAGGATGAGCAGAAATAAAGTTACTTTCCAACAGAGATTATTTCAGTGGGATGACAGGGAAGATTTTCTTAATATCAAAGAAGAAAAATACCCGTAGTTCTCCCTCACTAGAGGTTTTAACAAAAGGATCAGAGAATGATCGCACGACTTTGGATACAGGTATATCTAATATGCACAGCATACTGGCATGCAGCAAGTAGACAAAAAGATCATTTTAAAGCCCCTTTTAGGCCACCATTTCAATGATTCTATGTTATTAATTTAGAAGAGAACATGCTCTGATATAATAGTAATTCTGATATTTTGCAAAACTTTGTAAAATGACTACTTCAGAAATAAGTTTTCAAGTGCCAAAGGGAAGCTGTAGTATAAGACAGTGTGGTGGAGAAAGATCAGTGCAGTGGAACCCAGCATACCCTATATACCAGTATCTCGCTGTAGACAGTATGAGTAGGATAACAATTTTTTCCTCAATATTGGGAATGTCAGGAGTATTCATAATTGCTTAATATTGTACAAGGCAAGGCCACTTGAATATCAAGGAATAGTATTCCATAAAGAATGTGCAAGGCTCACTAGGACTTACATTCCTATGGTACCCAGGTTTTGTTTTGTTTTGTTTTTTTAAAATACTGTGGGTGGAGCAGTAAAACAAAAAGAGGAGGAAGCACAGATGGATTAATGCAGCGCTTCTGCAGGAACTAGAGCAGGCATGGAAAGGGCAGCACTGGACAGCACTCAGAGAACAACCTAGACAGGTCAGAAGTAGTAGAGAAAACAAGCCCACGATACCTCTTGGGTCATTCTCAGATGTGAAATCTGCAGATCCTGTTTCCCTAGCTCTTCTACAGCAACTAGTTCTGGGCATACTGCCGCTCTCCTGCTTACCCAGCAGTTGACAACAATGCAGCAGCTATGCACAGTTTTTAAGACCCAAATATTTTCAGAACTCAAAAACTGTTACCAGTAGGACATCTCTATTCTACAGGCTGGAAAACGACACACAGAAAAGCTGGGAAATGAGCCAACAGAGCTAAAAGGGAAACAAGAATTCCCAATTTCTGACCTAGAAACTGAGCCACGCAGCCTCCCTCTGTCCTGCTTTTCCATGGCTGGCATGGGAATTGAAGATAGATGGCGGAAGCAGACAACAGCACGTTTCTCAACTATGCAGCTAGACCTGCAAGGAGTTTGTGTAAGATTCAGATTTTATCAAACAAGTGCTGATCCAAATGACACCAAAAAAACCCTACTTGTATCTTCAAACTCTTGGAAAAAGCTACCGCTGAAGCTCTTGTAGGTTTTATCACGCACATTACGATCAAACATTTTCAAAAGTGGTCATTGATTCTGAGTGTCTCCACTTCAAAATGAGCATCTGTTCTTCCAAATTAAAGATACTCGACAGATCTGCAAAAATGGCCCAAGGCTGAGTAGCACTGGACATCAGATTTTGAAGCATCCAAAAATAAAAGATAATGTTAGCCTGCATGTATATACAAACCACAGTTTATACAAATTATAAAAGACTTTTGTGTACTTGATTAGGAAACAGGTTCATTTTCCAGAGATACTAACAATACATGATTTTTAAAAAACTTCTCTGTGGCAGTAAATGTATGAAATGCCACTAAGATATTTACTTTCCACTGTAAACGATTACAGCAGAAACATTTCTGTACACTGTTATTCAGCTGGTTTGTTGAACACATTCTTTTTTCCTCGCATTTTTGTTTCTAACTCAGCTTGGTATGAACAGAAACACATTTCATGCTGGCACACACGAATGAAAATGTCATCGATTCCAGTGGTGCTGAGCCTGCTACTTACTGCCAAACAGCAGGAATGTGACCCATAGCACTTTTTTTCAGCTACATGTGCACCAAAATCATTGATTTAATTTGTCAGAAAATATATGAGCATGGGATTACTTGATGCAACCCTACAATAAGTCCAAGCATAGCTTTTTTTCCACACAGATTAAAGGGCAGTATGTGTCCTTTCAACCCTCAGAGACCTACTAGCCTCATGAGATTTTCCAGCAATTAAAATTCGCCTGTGAAAATCTACATGCCTTTGTAAAAACACATAAAAGTTTCACCTGCCCTAAATTAATCTTTTATTCCATCCACCAGCTGCGTCAGCAATGACTCCCGAGTCCCTTTCAGGGCGGAAGATGGCAAGGCTCATGCAGTCTTTCTGCCCGTTACATTCTTTGGCACAATCAGTGCTGCCAATCTCACAGACAAACACCAGTTGAAAAACCACGGAACAATCTCGAACAAAATGGCTAACATGGGAAAAAGGCCCTTTCTCCATCTCGTTTTGAGCTTGGGTCAGGAAGTAACAATCCCATTTGTGTTCAGGAGCCCTCCCTGAAACAGGGAGAAGCAGTCTGGCTTTCCCGAGCCTTGACACAACCACAGAGGACAGCTAAATGCAAAAGTTCAGAATTCAGTTCAAAACATGAACATTTCCTGCATATCAAGAAGAAAAGCACCAAGACCCGATTGGATTTGAGATGACTGCTTGCAAAATTAGAAACAAGAAATCTTTTCTCATAATATGTAAGAGAAAATCAATTTAATCTTAAAGCTGACAAAACCAAAGAGAGGTAATATTTATTAAATCAAATTAGACTACAGGGATCCCTGCCACAGCACACTGACAGATGTTCTGTATCACCTTCAATGATAGAAATGTCAGGTTATAATATTAGTTTGTTGGGGGAGGGGGCATATTATTTTTAGTATTTTCAGTGAATCATGTTCAAAAAACAATACTGGCATGCATGTTGCAGAGACAGTCTGCCACTCCTCCCTTCAAGGCCAGGGAAAAAGACCTTTACCACATATTATTCTACACCCACAGACATGGTCTAGGAAAAAGAGTAACAGCTTAGAACTGTATTACCTTGTCCACAGAACTCCCTCCAGAGAAGAAAAACATCTCTCAGTGGAGAATGAAAGCCACTTGCACGTCAGGAAAGCTCTCGCAGCCATACCTCCTGGAAGGGAAAATTTCCCAGGATGACAGAGCCAGTCTGAAAACTCCAGAAAACACTGAAGGACGCCATTTTACCAGTAGAGCTGTCTGTCAGACCTTGAAGCCAAAAATCTCGATTTCTACATTAACCAACCCTCAGGGAAGATCTGAAGGGAGACTCCTGCACTGCATGTTTCAGACTGCCTTTTGGTTAGTTTGTGGCAGGAGGGAAAATGCAGAGGCTGTCCAAGCAGCGATCCCTGGGCCTTCTGGATGTAGAGAAGAAAAGTGGTCAGAATATGACTCTGCATGACAGAAAGGGAACACAAGAAATATCTAATACACCACTTAGAACAGTGCATTAATCAAGCGTTATGTCATTAATGAGTCATTAGCAAGTATGATGAAAAACAGTGCCAGTGTTAGTAATTCCTGTTTGCCTCTGATGAAGCAGAAGCAGGATCAGCACAGCTCTTCTAGGGAATCCAGCAAGAAGAGAGAGCATCTCCTTATGATTTACCTTCCTTTCTTGTACACCCAAAAGGCAAAACAAAAACCTGGGCCAACATCCTCTTTTATCAGCTATAAAATCAGCTATAAAATCTCTCACTGCAATGTGACCATTGCACTAAACTATTACAACATTGTAGTAGTTTGCACAAACAAACTACTTGTCATCTGGGTTACATCTTGAAGGCAGACTCAAACTTCATTCTTCGTGAGATACTGATAAAAGCTCCAGGGAAAAGGGCTAGAGACAGTAAACAACAATTTTATATGACTAATCCAATATAATCCTCTGCTGTGTAAAAAGACCATCTGCATGGATTCCCACTGAAGTGCTTTAATAACAGCGCAGCAAGCCTCTGGCTGTCATGCTGAGGAAATGCTCTTCCGTGCTCAGGCTAATAACTCCAAAAGATTAGTTCCTTTTTTTTCCCCCCTCTCTGTTTTTATTAAAGCTGTTAGCCACTTGCTCTCCCATTTAATTCCCTATTAAGAGATCTTCTGTCAAAACCATGAAGTGACAAGGATCCGCACTGGAAGACATCTGCGGATTCCATGTTGATGGCCGGCTATCTACAGAGAGGTCACCCTCCCTCCGCAAAAACTACAACCAATTTTATTGCATCACTGCAGCGTGCAATTACTGTCGAAGAAGAGAAATGGCAAGCTGTCAGCTGAGGCGTAATTAAACCAATTTCAGCTGCAGCAGCTTCCCCTCTGAGTGACCCTGCTTTTTGCACCGCGGACCTAGCAGACCGCAATAGGGATCTCCAGGTGGCATGCAGAGCAGCCGTGCCTGTGAACGCTGTGCAGTGGTTTAGGACAGGAAGTGAAGGAGACTGCCACCTCCAGCGGAGCCACACCTAAGTCAAGAAGGGCTTCACAGCCTAGGAGAGAAGGAAATCCACGACTACACTCCATTTTCTGCTCTGAGGTCAGAAGGAACAGGTTTTCTCCTCTGCTGAGCGTTTGTTGTTTCAGGGAGGGAAGTCCGACCTCTACACAAATCTGGTCGGGGCTCAGGAGGATTCAGACAGACGAAGCACCCAAGAAACACTAGTATTTCAGGTTCATCCAGGATGAGCCTATTCCAAGTGGATGAGATTAAACGTGTGGCATGTGTGTAGGTTACGAAAGGCATGTGAGAGGAACTGGCTAGTGTCTGGGGTTATGAAAGATCAGAGGTTACGAAAGACCTTGGCAGTTATGAAAGATGAGCCGAGAGTGATCCAGCAAGGCAGAGAGCAGCCTCGACCTGCTCAGAGGTGAACGGATGTTCAAAACCACCCAGCAGCTCACAGGAGGAAGTTCATGCTGTCTGGCAGGTCTAGGCTGAGGAAGGCTTGAAAAAACTTCAGAACAGTAATAAGAAAACAGTCGTCACCGACTAGGAGAATGATGAAGAGAAATATTTCCATCTGTTTACAGGCCTTACAGGTAACTGTGTTTTTTTGCAGAGTATTTGAAGGGTCTTAAAATACTAGCTACAGCCACTGATTTTCTAAGAAGTATTCTTTCCTGGCTTTTTAGCTCTGTTTTTTAAATCTTCTACCTGCATAAACCACGTAGCTGGAATGAATCTGTAAAAGCCAAGGGTTCATTCAGTTGATATTTTAGCCTCTCAAGTTCCTTTGGTGATCATTTTACTAATATTCTACCACCAGAATGAAGAGAAGGTTGGGGAAATTTTACTGAGCCAGATGGAGTTGCTTATTTTCCAAATGCCACTCAGACATCACTTAGAAAGAGGACACACTCCTGCCTAGAAAAATATTGAGGAGAGCACTTCCCCCCTTTGCAACAGTATTTCTCTGTCATGATGATTTTCTACAGTTACCTTCAGTGAGGATATTTCTGCATCCTGCCTACTACACCATCATTCACACTGCCCTGTTTTTAAAACACGAGTTAAACAGACCTTTAAAACACCCCTGTGGCAGCCTAATCACAGCAAATCTCCGGGCATTGCAGCAGACCTGAGACACAAGGGAGGAAACCATCTGCTCTGCATCAGAATAGTATCTATCTGGTTTCAGCAAAAGGTATAGACTGTTTTACTGTTGGCCAGTTCAGTAACTAAAACTTCACCTTTCAAGGAAAAACACAGAAAACACTTTTATCGCGGCCTGAGATACTTCCTAGAATGCAAAGCCATGGTTAGCTGTAGATTTTTTTTTTAAAGCTGTTTTTACGACATCTCACCAGTGCACACAACTCACCAGCAAATATGTTTACCCATCTGCCCCCAGCACAGAAACTCTCTAGGGAACGTCCTGAAGCCACCTCAAGCTATGCTGAGGATGGCATCAATAAAAAGCACAAATTTCTAAAAGCTGGAGGAAACTGAGATTAACGAAGAATCCAGAGCAATTCTGTCCCATACTATTCCAAATTATATTACATGTTTGTAGGGTGATTACACTTAACGAAACTAATCTTACATGAGGAGAAAGCAGATACGAGGTCGGAAGAAATGACTGACTTAGAAGCAGAATAATCAGTCAGCAGAAGGACTGACAAACTTTTGGTGAGGATTTCTTCAAGCAAAATTTCATTATTTCATACTTTAAACAAACTTTAAGACTTCGGGTATTAGTTAATTCAGCTTCTCAGGTTTTGTTACTGTTTTTTCTGAGTTAAAATGGGGACTAGAAAATGTTTTGCTAAGTAGACTGACACCCTTGCTGTCTTTGTGTTATCCACTGCCACAGTGCAGCTTAGAAATTTAAAGAATGAAGCTGAAGTCTTGCGCTACAATCCATGAAGTTTTCTCACTTATCTTGGAAAAGGTCCAAGCCTTTTATTTTTATAAGAAGTGTCTATTATTTTTGTGAACTACATATGGCAGGAGTGTTATGTCCCTCTAATCTGAAAGTCATCTGTGTCCTATGAGATAAACAACTAAATAAAAGAAAATAGATCTAGATTCAGGGTCTGCTAGCTTAGATAGAATACCCAAGCCAATTAAACTTAGCCTAGTCCATAGAAAATTAACAACTAATTTTGTGTTCACAGCAGGGATAGCAAGTGGTGGTGTTATGAAATTTTCTTAATGCAAATATGGTCACCATTAAAGCATCTCTATTCTATTGCTCAAAGGTCCCTGAAAATGAAACCTTCGACCACAAAGCAGGTGCTGAAAGACAATAACAAGTTTCACAGACTCGATGTATTCAACGCCTTTTTCAAAAAGCTATGCTGACAGACTCAAGCCTTGGACTCTCTTTTGTCCAATTCAACGCCAGGTGTGTGTTGACCCAAGAACAAGTCACTTGGAAAAGTCTCACTTTGGCAAATAAAGTGTATGTTCCCAACGCTCACTCGGTATTACAGACTGTATTACAGTATTACAGACTGGTTGCTGTATTGTGTCAGTACATATTCATTGTAGGCCACCCTTTCTACAAGGTGGGTCTAGAATGAGAATCGCTCAGCTGTCTGCCACCTGTCCCCTGCTCAAATGCACGGTAATTTGGCTGATATGGTTTCTGGAACAGTAGGCTCATAATTCTCTTCTTCTCATCCTTGTCAAATCCAAAACGACATACAAAGACAAGTGAAAAATCTAAAGGGCAATGTATTTGTTACCATACACTTTAATTCCCAAGCATTAACAAGCTGCTGAAATTAAAGATCTGTTGAACTGCCTTTCTACGCCCGGGGCCACTTTTCCCACACTTTTCCCCTCCGTTCCGGAGATGGCCGATGCTAACCGTCAGCGTTCCCCCCGCAAAGCCCCGGTAACGCTGACGGCCGACCTCCCGTTCCCCGAGATCGCCCTTCCCCTCGGACGCACAGGCAGGCCCCGGGCCTCCCGGCCCCGGCTGACAGGCCGCTCCCGCACGCCGCGCTGGGGAGGCAAGGGCAGCGGGGCCCCTGAGGGGCCGCTCGGGCCTGAGGGAACGTCGGGTCGTTATCTCGGAGGAAACAATAACGCCCCAGCCCCAGGCTGGGCAGCCCGGCCCGGCCGGCGGTAACGGCCGCGGCGCCATGTCAGGCGGGGCGGCCGGGCCGTGGCCACGGCGATGGCGATGGCGATGGCGGCGGCGCGGGGCGGGCCGGGCCGGCGGCCTCCCCGCCACATCCTGCCCTCCGCGGCGCGGCGCGGCCTCGGCGCTCCTCTCCGTGGCACCCCCCGCCTCTCCCGGCCCTTCTCCGCCCCCAGGGCTCACCTAAAGTCAGCGCCCAGCAGCCAGGCGCCGCGCTGCAGCCCGCCTTCCCCATTGATCGCGGCGGCCGCCGGGCCACCTCCCTCCGTCCCGCTCCCCTCGGCGGGGCGGCGCCGGGGCGCGGAGTGACAGCGGCGGCCGCGGCGCACCGGGAGGGCGGCGGTGTGCGAGCCGGACACCCTCCTCTGCGGCCGCTCCTCGGCGGGGAGCCGGGCTCCCCGCGCCCCCCGGCCCTGCCCCGGGCAGCAGAGCCGCCGCCGCCGCTATGAAGCCGTGCGAGGAGGAGGAGGAGGAAGGGGGGGCGGCGGCGGCGGCCGGCGGCGGCGAGGACCCCTGGAAGGAGTGCGTGGAGGTGGCGGTGCAGCTGGCGCTCCGCGCCGGGCAGGTGAGAGCCGCGCCGCCGCCCGCCCCGCTCCGCTCCGCTGCGCTGCCCTGCGCTCCGGGACGCTGCCCGGCGGCGGGACGGGGCCGCGGAGGGGCCCGGGGGGGCGGGTCGGGCTGCCCCGCGGCTGGAGCATCCTTCTCCCGGGCGGTTGTACCGGGTGCGCTTCTGAATTAAAAAAAGAAAAAGAGCCGGGCGTTTTGAGGAGAGGCCGTGTGGGCTCTTGGCTGGTGCAGCGGAGCTGGGGAGGAGGAGGAGGGCGGCAGGGCTCGGCACCCGCTCAGCCGGGCTGTGCCCCGCTCAGCCGGGCCGCTGCCGGAGCCCGCGGCCGCTTCCCGCTGCAGCGGGAGGGGTGGCGGCAGCCGGGGCCGCTTCCCTTGGCGGCTGCATCCAGCGTTAAGGACGAGGAGGCGCTTCAGGTGAAAGCAGATTTGGTTTGTGACTGGGAGTATTTTTATTTAATGAAAAAAAAAAAGGTGGAAAGATTTGTCAGCGTGAAGGTGCTGTAGTAACTTTTTCAAATATACGCCAAGCGTTTATTCTGCTACTGTAATGTTTTGGAGCATGCTGCGATGCTAAGGTTGTACAGCTGAGGGTTTATGCTGTTGTGCGTTTATCCAGAATATTGTGTATTTACCCATTACAATACCAGCATTTGTTTTTTAACAGCTTGTGCAGAGAAAAATAGTCGTGACAGGGAGGTTTTGTCTTCTTGTTATGCCAGTGTCTTCAGAGTGACTGAAATTCGCTTGCTAGAGATAAATCAGCTGTGGCTCTGCAAAGATCTCTAGTAGCTTGTTTAAGATCCGTGTTTCGACACAGTAGAAGGTTAGTCATCTCAGGAGACATCCTGGCCCCACTGTGTGCAGCAGCAAAACTTCCACAGACTCTAACAGAGCCAAGAAGTGGGATCAGCAGATTGCTCAGATGAGAAATTGGGTAAAACACAAACCTCAGCAACATGTATTTCTCTTCTGTTTCCATTCTGCTATATTTTGAAACACACTTTGTACCTGTACTATGATTTAAGGAGCCCCCTTTTCTATCTTGAGGCCAGGACCTGTAACTTTTCCTTAGTATGTATTATTAAACATATATTCTCTGTAGTAGAAGACAGACAAAGATGAACAGCATGCTAGAGGAGAGGAGACTTGTTTCAATAATACAAGGAATAAATGGATAATCCAAATCGGGATGACAGGTCATGCTCTCACAGACTCTCCAAATGGGACTTTCTCCAGCATACTCATTCTGCCATTTCACAAGAAAGACTCTCATGACTTGCTCAAGCTTCCACACCTTATTTCTCAAAATATCAATTTGTGAAGACAGCCGTAACCATCTCCAGCCATTTTAATCGACCAGAAGATCACAGCTGAGCACCTTTTCCTGGAAGAAATAAACATACCAGAAGATTAATCCTTGCATCTTCTTAGTTCACAGTTTGCCATCGCTACCTTGCAACTGGCAGGAAATGGCAGATTCCTGGGCAGGCCAAATGTAAACCAGTCAAGGATGTTGTTTAAGTAGGACTTTGGAACTGGGTAGGGATTTTGTTAACTTTGTAATGTTAAGGAATGTTTTTAGTTACAAAAAACATCAGGGATCCTTGTGGAAGAAAAGGTGCAGATAGGGCTGTATCTTTTATTTAAATGTCAATCCACTTCCAGCTATTCCCAAAAGAAGCTAGAGATAAGGACACCAAATGCAGTGTAACATAGGCTTGATGGGACTGGATTTTTGTTGAAAATTGACTGATAAAATTGAGTTTTATTTTGGTCACCAAAAATAGTCAGTTCCACTGGTCAAGTTCATCTTTTTCCTCTGCCTCTCTTCCCATCCCTCAGACCTTTCCACCTTTGCCTCCATCTCCAGAAATCTGCTTGCACTCTCTGTTTCTCCAGATCTGAGTGCTGTCTCCACCCCTGCATGAAATTTTGCCACTCCAGCCTTTCTTTTAAGGCCCTCCATTTCCCAGGTCCATGGCAGGTTAGGAAGGCTTGGAATCATTAGAAAGTGTCTACAAGAGTCTTGGTGTAGAGGCCAATGTGAAGAAAGGCATGCAAGTCAAGATTTTGGATTTCTAGGAGAAGTTAACCAGTAATACAGTTTCCTGGTCTCCTCTTTTGGCTTACATGACTGTTTGGTTTATATTGCATCATGTTTCATGACTGTAAGTAAAATATATCTTCTTTCCAACAGATAGGCATCTATGCTGTGGAATAGTTTCTTCTAAACTTTAAAGGCCAATAAAGAAATGATTGCTTGAATATGTGTCAAAAGTGATATTGCTGGAGTAACTTCTATTCCCAGGTTAAAAACATTGCCCCTCTTGCCCATCCTGTTACTTAGTTCCATTACTTTTACGAAATATCACAGGCTATCGTTCAATATATATGGCTATTTCATAATGAGAATAGCCATGGTTTTGTAATCTCTGTAATTGGCCTGCATTAAAATTATGTCTAATTTGCCCTATAAGGCCACATATAACTGCACATTTTCAAACTTCTCTTCTGCTTTTTCCGCGAGTAAACTCTGTTTGCTATGTTCATGAGAGTATGCCCGTTGGCTTAATATGACTTTTTGCTAAAGAAAAGCAGGCACAACTAGTCTCTGCATCTTTGATGCTATTGAGAGCACTAAGTAATATTTGCACAGTTCTCTGCAGTTACAGTTGGAGAAACTTCACCAAAATGAGTAGGTGTGCATCCGGGTGAAAAACAAGTCTAAGAAACTGAGACTACAAGCTAGCATGTTGAAGTCCACACTACTTCGTTTCCTCTTTTTTTTCCAGAGAATAATTTTATGAGGCATAAGAGACCTAGCAGAATCCCACAAAAAAAGGCAAATTTCCACTGATATTCTAAAAAGCCAAGAATTTTTTCCCCATATTTGCTCCCAGGGGATATTGTTAGGCTATTTTCTGTGGAACATGGACAGATTTTTTAGCAAACCGGATCAGTATTTCCTAAACTATTTGCAGGTAGTTAAGCTTTTTATCTAGATGTTAGATTTTACCAGTGAGCAAATATTTCAGGACAATACTGCAAGCAAGTAAATCCATCTTGGAGCTCCCAGAAGTGTGTGGTGAGTGCAAGCAGTATGGTGAGATGAAATATCTAACATGAGCACCTCACATTAGGTGGCTGTCCTGGCAGGTATTGGGGGAGAAGGCATCTTAGCCCTCTGTCCTCTCCATTCTCCTTTGTATGACTTGGTGTCACAAAGACATTAGGAAAGGAAGAGTCCAGGACCATGACTGCACTGAGCCCTTGCATCTCCATTTCCCCTGCTCCGTGGCAAACAAAGAAGGGAGCAGGCACAATGGGTCTTGCTCTATGATGTGGTCTTCATGCATGTACTGGTGTAAATGCCCCTCGCTTTGCATAACCTCCCAAAAGCTCCAAGCAGAGTGTTGGGATAAGATCTAGCCAATTCTTTATTAGAGGAGGGGCAGCATGGACTAAAAGTGTTAAGTGACTCTGCTCTAAATAACCATGCTCCCAAAAATCGGCTGCTTAGAACTTGCTGTAAAATCTCCATAATCTAGGGACAACCTATAAGACAGTGGTAAAGCCTAGTGGAATACATTTACAGCCAAAATACAGCGTCTTGGTTGCAAATTTCATTGTACAACAGGGATAAGGAGCAATCAGCTGTTTTCATTTCTTCAACCTGTAGTTCCTTTGGTCTTCCACTTACCTGCTGCCTGTTACCTAGAGAGAGACTTTTATGGAGATCCACGCCCAGCTGGGAAGACCAGGCAATTTCAGTAGGTATCTACAGACCTTATCGTAAGGCTTCTGCAAGGAAAGGAGTGGAGTGATGCTCTTGAAGTACTCTGAGGCACCAGGCTCTAACACTTTGTAGGCAGATGATTTTTACGGATTACGGTTTGCAGATGACACCAAGTTGTGCGGGAGTGTTGATCTGATTGAGGGTAGGAAGGCTCTACAGAGAGACCTGGACAGGCTGGATCGATGGGCCGAGGTCAATTGTATGGGGTTCAACAAGGCCAAGTGCCAGGTCCTGCCCTTGGGTCACAACAACCCCATGCAACGCTACAGGCTTGGGGAAGAGTGGCTGGAAAGCTGCCTGGTGGAAAAGGACCTGGGCGTGTTGGTTGACAGCCACCTGAATATGAGCCAGCAGTGTGCCCAGGTGGCCAAGAAGGCCAATGACATCCTGGCTTGTATCAAAAATAGCATGGCCAGCAGGATGAGGGAAGTGATCGTGCCCCTGTACTCGGCACTGGTGAGGCCGCACCTCGGATACTGTGTTCAGTTTTGGGCCCCTCACTACAAGAGAGACATTGAGGTGCTGGAGCGTGTCCAGAGAAGGGCAACAAAGCTGGTGGAGGGTCTAGAGCAGAAGTCTTATGAGGAGCGGCTGAGGGAACTGGAGTTGTTTAGCCTGGAGAAAAGGAGGCTGAGGGGAGACCTTATCGCTCTCTACAACTACCTGAAAGGAGGTTGTAGAGAGGTGGGTGTCGGTCTCTTCTCCCAGGTAACAAGTGCTAGGACAAGAGGAAATGGCCTCAAGTTGTGCCAGGGGAGGTTTAGACTGGATATGAGGAAATTTTACTTCACTGAAAGGGTTATCAAGCATTGGAACAGGCTGCCCAGGGAAGTGGTTGAGTCGCCATCCCTGGAGGTATTTAAAAGACGTTTGGATGAGGTGCTTAGGGACATGGTGTAGTGGTGGTCTTGGTAGTGTTAGGTTTACGGTTGGACTCAATGATCTTAAAGGTCTTTTCCAACCTATACAATTCTATGATTATTCAACACAAGTTGAATTCTGGACCACTCTGGGCTATTTGATAAATTTGTGAAGAATAAAAGCTGTTTCATCAATGATGCAGGGAATGTGATCTTTGTGTGGGACTCCGGCTTGGACTGCATACCCATACAAGCTGGTGCAAATGCGTACGAGTCCCTTTTGTCAGACCCTTCATACGAGGCAGAGAATTAGCAGGGACCCATCCATCCCACAGCACCACCTGGTACCGCAGGTGAGCTAATACAGATGTGGTGCTCATTTGTGCCTGGTGACTTCAGCACAGCATCATGACTCCTCTCCTGCTCTCACCCCAACGCACCGGTCGCACAAGAGTTGGGGAGAAGCAGTCCATTGCAGGGCTGAGTAATGTGTGTCACGACCCCTCGGCATGGGCCTGCGTGGCTTGAGGAGGAGATGGGTGAGAAGGCCCTCAGCCACCGCGTCCTATCAGAGTCACAGCCTTGGCTGTTCCCACCTCCACAGTGACTGGAGCCTCAGGTTGGCACATGCAGGTCACCACAGCAATGGGCAAGGTGGGTTTTGTTTGATGGTGGGCACATCAACCAGTGTAACCACCTCCTGCTGACAGAGAGCTGGGCAATAGTGGAAGGTACAGAAGTGGTGAATTTTTAGAAAAGCTTTTGATAAGAGTTTTTGCTTGTAATTTCCATGTAAGTACATTGTGAATCTGGTTACTATAAGGCTACTACAGAACCCTCTGGGAAACCAGGGTAGTTTTAATAGCTGTCACATTGGTGAAACATATCAAGTAGGATCCTGCAAAAATCCAGTTTTGGACCTGATAAATATTCAGTATTTTATGAAGGACCTGAATAACAGAATAGAGTATATACCACCCTGCATATAAAACCTACAAACCGATCAAAGTGAGAGGAACGGTGAGCACTTTGGAGGACAGGAATCAAGTTCAAAATGCTCATGAACAACCAGAAAAAGGATCAGAAATGAAAAATATTAAATTCAGTGATGAGAGATGCAAAGGATTGTATTCAAAAAAGAGAGATCAAGTGCCAGAGCACACGATGAAAAGCAACTGATTGCAGAGCACATCCAAGGGAGACAGCTTTCACCTCCGCTCTTTTTGCAGCAAGGCTCAGGTGTGATCTCACTCCCCTGCTGAGTGGCGGCACGTGCTGATTTAAATGGCTGCAAAAATCTCCTCAATCCACTATATATTAAACCTGAATAGGATTCAAGAAAATGGCACTGCTAAAAAGGAACTCAAATCTTCTCTATTGAAAGGAGTGTTTAAGGCAGGAAATGAGAAGTAGTATTCCTCATCTATTTGACTACGTGAAGCTCTGAGCCCAATTCTAAGCATTTACTTATACGTAGGCAATATAAAAGTAAAGAAGAACAATTTAAATAAAAGGCATCAGCATAGCAGTTTTTTAGAATGCACCGCTGAGATGGTTGGAGTGTTTTGGATTTTGCTTTGGACCAAAGAGGAGCCCGAGGGCCTTCCTAGAGCTGCGCTTTTATGGTTCTGTAGTAAAACCATCAAGAAAACCATGCAGGGCATTGAGGGGAGTAAAAAGATTAAGTGTGGTTAATATTTTGACATACAATAATGAACTTTAGGAAGATCTCAATCCAAAAAGTATTAACCTGCCCTCACAAGCTCAGTAAATAGGCATAACTAATGTTTTACAGCTCATGAAAGAGAAACCTTAGTCCAGATACCTTCCATACTAAGGCAACAGTCAGCAATATCCATTACTTGTCAGAACAATCAGCACACTCTTCAAATGTAGTATTTCATACTACGAAAACCAAGAGCTGAGACTGAAATCCGGGAGTTGCTGGTACCCTTTCCCATGTATAATACAGCAGAACTGTTTTCTTTGGTCATCAAACATTTCTCTTCAGGTGGTTTTAAAATATTTTGATCAATGGAAGTTTAGTTAAAACAATTTAAATTTATAAGTTTTAGAAGGGACTTGGAATATTGGTCTTGTTGCTGCTGGCTTTAGTTAACATAATTCTATACAAATAACTGGTGCTTAATTTTTGCTTTGTTTTGGTGGTTCTAATCTAAAATAGTTTATCATTTTCACTGGTTAAAAAATAAGTCAGCTCCTTTTGCAAGTTGGGCATTATCATCCTTCATCCTTATTTTTCTTTTTAATGAATGAGTGGAAAAAAAACAGAAAGAAAATGGGAAAACTGGGGAAAAGCTTTTATTAACTGTTTTCCCACATGTGCATTTGCACTTGATGAGGTTTAGTTTTGAGTTTATAACAGTAAAACCCTTGAAAAGGAGATAAAGACTTTTCCAGAAGATAATCCAGGGTTAGATCACTGGTTCCACATCTGGGGAAAAGTCTAAATTTTTGTTTTTGTTAAATATATAGCAGTTCTTTGGGAACTAATGGGTGGTCAGCACTTGAAGTTCCAAAAATCCATATACACCAGAAAAAATAAGCTTTGTGTGTCTTTGTTGGCAAAAAAAGAAACCAATGGGGTTTGCCTTATTGCATGTTTTTTGAGGTAAGAGAGCAGTGGGGCATTGGCTCTGTAAATTAAAAAAAAAGAAAAAGGGGTTTCCATGAAAAATTCCTGAGCCTCAAGGCTCTTTCTTATCTTACGTGTATTTTTTGTAATTTCCTAAATCATGATGACTGCCATCATCCTTTTATTCCATTAGTTGCATCCCATTCATCGATCCTTTTCTGAACTGTCAAGAGAGGTTCTTGCAGAGTGATTCAAAATGCCATGTTCCCAAAGACTACTCATTATCTCAGACTGATTTTTAGTCAGAAGAATTAGAACAGGCTCTGGTAGAATTAGGCCTACAATTGTTTTTCAGGATTAGCTATAATTTTTCAGTAAATATATTATTTTAGTGTGCACAGGATGAATGGCCAACAAATCTGATTTGTGAACTTCTGTTTCAGATTATTAGGAAAGCTCTAACAGAGGAAAAACAAGTGTCCACAAAGACATCTGCAGCAGATCTAGTGACAGAAACTGATCATTTTGTGGAAAATTTAA
Source organism: Ciconia boyciana (assembly GCF_034638445.1). NCBI lineage: Eukaryota > Metazoa > Chordata > Aves > Ciconiiformes > Ciconiidae > Ciconia > Ciconia boyciana. The sequence continues at coordinate 58,396,070 of NC_132935.1, forward strand.
TTATTTCTGTTCTGAAAGAGAAGTTTCCCTCCCACAGGTGAGTGCCTATAGAAAGAAACTATTGATGGCCTTTTTTCCTTTAAGAGCTGTATATCTGACTGGCATTTAATGGTAATTGTAAAAGTCTGTATATCTCTTACATATTAACCTATTGCTGCTGGACACTTTCATAGGACTCCTTTTTAAAAAAGTACCACTTCCCTATACTTAGTACTTCATATTTTCTAATAGCTCTGTTTTTTAATATATGTATTTAATAGTAATGTTTCCCCTGTAGGGACATCATGTATGAAGGTTTCATATGAATCTCCATGATTTTCAGAATACTGTTCTGTTCTCTATTGTATAAGAATTATGCTAAGGATATCTGTTAAATTATAGCTAAAATTAATGATAGCAAAGGTCCCATCCTGCAGACCTTTCCTTCACTTTCTTTTGCCATCACACATAAGCATTTGCCAGATCAGGACAAGTATCATACTTAATCACATTTACCTTGTGTTGTGCAGAATCCTAAAATCAGTGAGAAGCAGGGTTGTTTATCATCATTTGATGCGTATACATAAACAGGATATAAATTACTATATGGGGTGTCGACCCAAGGTTTTAAAAATAGATCAGACTGCTGACTCCCCTTGAATTATTATGGCCAATTTGAAAATAACAACTCCTAGCACATGCACAGATTAGAGAGAGGTTTTGTATTAGTTGGCTGGGTTTGGTTTGATGCAGAGATTCTGCAATCGATTTCCACATTTGACTTCAGTCCACAAGGATAAAATTCATCTTCCTGCAGAGCCAGTGCAGAGCCTGTGTATCCCTTAAATACTGTATGACTTCCTTCTAACTGCGTGCATCTCTGATGGAGATGAGCCTTGCACTCTAGCGCTGCGCAGAAATCAACAAAGATGAAAATCTGGAGGGCTCAGCTACTAATCTGATTGTTGGCGATGCTGCTGGAAAAAAAAACACCATAAGAAGGAGTAGAAAGAACATTATATACTAAATATGGCTTTCTAAATACATGCTGTATGTGATCACATATTGAAGCAGTACTGTAGAGCATAATGTGTGGTTCTTGGCCGCAATTCTCAAGAGACTGCCAGGCTTTACAAGCCTATTATTTGTGTAATATTCCTTCTACTATTGCTGGCTCTGCTCTTTTCTCATCTCCACTCTTAGGTTGGGTTTTTTTTCCTTGAACAGTCTGGCAGAGAACATAAAACATACACATTTCACATAAAATGAGAATCATCAGAAGCACTTGAGTTACTCAGAATGGGAACAAAAGTTATAAGGTCAACATAGACCTAGGAACTGAAAAATCTCTAACTTTATTAACTCTGTACAGTTAACTTTAGAAGCAAATGACTTTAGAAGCAAATGAAGGAATTGCCATTTCTTCAAGGCAATTTTTTGCTGATATTGGTTGTTGGTTCTGGTTGGAGTTTGTTCAGAGAGTTAATGCATTTAGAATAAACAATATGTTAAAACTAGATTTAACTAGACTAGATTAAAACACTTGCAATGAGGAGTCCACAGTAGCAATCAAGGTTTAATTTAAAGTGCAATGAAAACATCAGAAGATCATTTAAATTGTGTTCAGTCTTTCCCCTAATCTGGTTGTTGAAAGCATCATTGAAGATTTCTGTTATTTCTTTTTCTTTTAAATCATCTTGATTCTTATGTTCTCTAAATCAAAAAATGTACCTTAGGAGTTAGAAAAACAAAAAGGCATCTCATTAGAATCTGTGCGATTTGCACTGTGGCAGTGATGAGTCTTGCAATATTGGAAATGTACTCAGAAGTAAAGAGAAATATTAGGAAAACCTGTCAAAAAGGTAATTCTGTCCCATGTTTCTTTCTTCTCTCTGCTTGCCTAAGTGATATGTATCATCCTCATTCGTGCTTCACCCAAGTTTTCATCTTTGTCCACTCTTTGGTACTCTGACATGCTCCAAGTGAGTCTTTTCAAAAGGATATTTTTTTCTGGTACATCTTTGAGTTGTGGGTAGGCATAGCCAGAATATCAGGGGCTGCCGGTTGAAAAAGGCTATCGTACCATTTGCCTGTGTTACTGTTACACAAGTTGTCATCTTTGGTGTTAATTGTGGCCTTAATCCTGTAGACATTAAAATCAGGACACAGCCATTACGGAGGGTGACATCCAACTCTATCTGCCCAGCTTTCTGCCCTCAGACCCCATAAGGGGATAGGTGAGGGACAGCCCTGGTTAGAACCTCCTGCACTCGACTGGGTATCACTCCTGCTGCAGTTTATGCTGTGCTACCGTTTCCCTGCTGTTCCAGCAATGAATTTCAGAGTGGCACCGTGGTATGAACAGATGTCCACTAAGGCTAGGCTAAAATTACTGGACTCATTTTCAGTGGGAGAAAACTTTAATCCAGATTTGAAGAGAGGTCAATAGAGCTGGCAGGCTGGCATATTAAATTAACTGCTGTAATAACATGGCTACCCCTCCCACTTCTCAAGCTGTTCCTAAAATTTGGTCTCCAGTACTTCAGGCTGAATATTTTGCTTAGTTGGCATGTTTTTACAGGACAGAGAGCCATAGAGCAAAGCATCTGATGTTGGCCTTGCAGGCCTCTCACAGTACCCAGTACTGTATAACAGCAAGGGGCTTATTTTAACCTGTTAGCCCAAATTTCATAAAATGTGCACCTAATTTGTCCTACATCCGTTTTGGAAAAATTGTTCTTGGACGTCAAGACTTTATCAATGGCACTGCTGTGCCCTGGCTTCACGTTAGCATTTCTGTATGTGTGGACTGCAGCATTGCACCCTGCAGTAAGGAAAAGGCGAGGGAAAGACTTAGGATACTTGAGGGCAAAGCACCTTACACAGAAATACTTTTGTCTTTAAAGAGGTTCCCATTTCACCTTTCTTTGACTGGCAAGACAACGGCTACAGTTCAGGCTCTGGCTGGGGGAACTGGCAGGGGGTTAAAGCAGAGGCATAACTTATGGGGAGGATGGACAATCTGGGATGGGAGGTAAGGTGCTCCATCTGCAAGAAGATGATCTTCCTCTGCAGCCAGCAGCGCAGCCAAAGCATACGGTTGGGTTTAGGTGCTAATTACAAGATTTGTAAAAGCAAAAGTCAAATGATACAGCACCAACAAGACAAAATAATGCAATATTTAGAGCAAAGAGTCTGCAAAGTGTTATGTTTGACTGAGAATACCAAACACTTGTTAAAGTCTTTTTCGTTTCTCAGTTGCACGCTAACACTTCATCCTTCAGCTGTTATCTTTAATGGAGATGAAAATAGTAACAAACACTTCCGACTTCCCTCTTCATACCATGCCATCAAAATAGTCCCTTTCTACGGAGGTAAAGGCAAAGTAGCATTTGCAAAATTCAAGAAGTCTCCTCCTGTGCTGTCTGCAGAACATTTTAAGCTCGTGGTTGCAAGTGTTATGTGGCATCATGTGGTACATGTTGAGGCCACAGAAGAAAATAGCTGCTACTTTAGTCCTAGGGAAGCAACTGCTTCTGCAAAAAGACATTTTCTCTGTCTTTTATCCATTTTTTTTCTCTTTGTGTCTTCGAGAGAAGCTTTTTGTGTCTTCAAGCATTTGCACGAACTCTGAATACCACTACCAGTTGTTCGAATGTGAAACCAAAAGCCACATTCAGTACTAGCACTCTGATTCTGCACCTTCTGTACAGACAGGATATTATTCAAATCTGTGAGAGCAGCACCTGCACAGCACTTACAGAAACAGACCCTGAGCAGTTTATGGGAGAGCAGGGATAATGAAGGTCAGCAGGAATTGTGCCAGAACTGGATGTTCATTTCCCAGGGAAAAAGGAGAAAAAAAAAAGCATATCTACTAAAAGAAATTGGGACAGAACAACAGAACAGAAGATGAGCTTAGATTTCAATGTGCGCCTTGTGCATCCAAACAACAAACAAAAAAATTAATTTGTTGATTTTCTCTGGGTCATGGGAAAAAGAAAGTTCAGCTTTGTAAACCTTTTAATTTCCTGAGTCAGACTACTGTAAAAAATTCAAGTAGGAGTGAGATTGTGGATTTTCTAAGAGTGCATTATTTCCTGCTGACTGAATTTGACTGCAAAAGAGAAGCAGCTACAGTTTGCAGTTTATATTACTTACTGCAAGAGACAGGCCTAACCCATAAAATTATATTCTGCATAAAAAAGACTTTTTCTAGAGTTCCAGGGATGCCAGTTCAGATCCATTTCTGCATTCATTTTCATGACTTTCTTAATGGTATATTGGGAAAGCAAACATAAATGGAGTTCTTTTTTACCATGTAAAATAGTATGCTATAAATTTGAGAACTCTCCTTCAAAGTTTCTATGAAAGTTCCCCATTCCCAAATGAAAAAAGCAATGTGTGTTTTTACATACATATACATTTATATAAAAAATTTATATATATATATATATAAATTAAGTATCTCTTCAGAAACAGAAAGATGGAGTGTGACTTTCCAAGTCACGTATCTAAGCCAATTTTCTGGGACATTTGTTTTACTCCACACCAAATGCAGGTTTATTGCAGAAGAATCCACTGCTGCTGGCTCAAAATGTGTCCTCACCGACAGTCCAACCTGGATTATTGACCCTGTTGATGGAACGTGCAACTTTGTGCACAGGTAAGTGGACAGTCAACTGGGAGATACATAGAAAAGCAAAATGTAGCTTCTCACAAATCCTCCGTTCCACTTAAAGGTGTTTTACTGTGGTAGATTAGTTCCTTTGACTCACAAGTAGGAGTCATGCCTTTATCTTTTTGTACCTTGTGTAGCGTATCTGAGGGATTGTGTGTTTGTGCTGGAGAGAGCTCTATACTGTTATCTAAAGGTAAGATAAAGTTTCTGCTGATTGCTTAATGACCCAAAGCTCTTGACTCACAGCTCGTTTATATATAACCGCACATTAACATGCAGAGACTTGAGCTGAACTGGAGGAACAAGGCTGTGCTATGATGACGTTTGGCCTAATGCCTTATGTGGTTGTTACACATTCCTTTTAGTAGTGGTGTTTTCTCCCTTTCAAATACAAATGCTTCATTTTTCCTGGGAAGTACAACCATTGCATATATGTAGAGTAGGACTGAAAACTAAGTTGTACGTAGATATTGGTTTTAAATTTCTATAATGCCTCTCTGCAAAAAGAAATCTAGGGATCGTGACTGCAAAAATGCAAAAGTTTAATTAATCATTTGAGTACTAGGAGTTGTAAACTAATGACTATTTGTAATACTTCTACTTAAAAACCTTAAATATGTTCTGCCTTACAGTTAGTGACTTAACATAACTGCAGTTATAATAAAAAAAACCCAAACATTTCCTTGACTTTTGGTGCAATTGCATAGAATTCAAGGGGAGGTGGAGGGGTGTCATGTGCTGGTGTTTCATGCAATTAAGTGAAATTTTCTCTTTCTAGCAATTTTTTATGGACCTTTACTTTACAGCCCTTTTTAAAACGTGTCTTTAAGAAATGAATTTATTTAGTTGTTTAAAATGCAATAATTACACTTTAGTAAAAAAGGACCAAATTAAATACATGATCATCACCTTGACAAAAGAGAGGGTAGAGGAGCTGGTTTCTCTTTATGTTGATGTCAGCAGCAAGGTATCTCCATCCTACTTAATTGCTGTCTCAGATGCTTGAACTTGAACAAAATGTGCTCTGAAAGTGATGACCTGTTATAACAACATTAATGATTTTATACTGGATAATTCAATTACACTAAATCAAAAAATCACTAAAATATACAACATGTTTAGTATAAAAATCCTGATATCTTAATATGTTTCTTTCTTGCCTTCTCCAATATTAAATTACGTTTTTAAAGGAACTGACAAAGTTAAAGAGGCTGACAAAGGAGAAATAGTACAATGTCAAGAGCGTTTCAACACAAGTAAAATCACAGAGCTCCATGTGGGGTTTTGTTGCCTAAGGGAGTTACATAAGGAGTAAGGTGAGAGATTTTTCATCAGTAATACTTCATTTCTTACTTTTCACAGATTTCCAACAGTGGCAGTGAGCATTGGATTTGCTGTTAACAAAGAGGTATGAAGTATGTTCTTTAAGATGGGTACCTGAGAGCTGGTTAGAAGCCTCAAAACCATGTGGGAACTTTAAATAAAATAAAATTAAAAAAAAAAAATCAGCCACTACTCAGGTTTTTCCATGCTTTTTAAATGCATTTGATCATACTCTACTAGTCTAAAATCGTAGTTCTGCAAAACTTACTTATGCAAACTGGCAATTACAAGACAATTCTTACAAATTATTATAAATATTATAGGATTTATGTGAGGGGAAAAAGGGAGTACTGGTGTGAGCAAGGTTTTGTAAGACAAAACCATAATGAGTTAAATATAGTTCTGCCTATTCATAATTTAAACATATCTCCCAGTGTTCTTATGTTATTATTATTGCTTCTTTCCTGCTAGCAGTATCTGTGAAAGCTAACTGCTGCTTTCAGGCAATTCAGAACTGATTTCTATGAAGAGTGCAAAATTATGGGCCTAGTTCATTTAATCTGCCTTTGTGGTTTTCTTAACATAGTAAAATAACTACATTTGCCACATGAGAGCTTGATTACAGGGGGAAAAAAAGTACCTAGCCTTCATATGTGCCATTTTGAGTTTCCTAGCTATACTTGTTCATGCTACTGCCTTTTCTCCAGATGCTGCCGGTTTACAGTTTGATATATACAGAAGAAATAGCTATTCACATTGCCAAGGGATGTGCCTCTTTCAGCCTAATTCCATGATCTTAAATATATGTATAGCTGTAAGTGAAGCCAGCAAGAATTCTGTGCAATAACAACATAGTTTTCAGATGTGCTAGTGGCTCTTACTGATTTAAACAGAATAATGTTGTATACTTCTTTAGTTAGTTTTCAAACATGGAAACTGCAGAGAAACACTTCCATGCTTTTCTGAAGTTTATTCATTCCCAAAGGTCCTTTTGAATACTACATATTATTACCAGACAGCTTTCTCTAATATTTATGTTTTTTAGAACACCATCATGATTTTGATGCTGCATATTTTGGGTTATGTAAACTAAACAAAGCTGAAACAAAAATAAAGAATGATGTTAAATCTCCCTCAGTAAACAAATGGGAAAAGCAGAAAAAAGTAATAAGCTGAAAAGGAGCCAAAGTACACACAGGAGAACTGGCCTGAATGTAAGCCTTGAACAGTACTGAAGAAATTCCTGCAGATGTCTTCAGGGAAAGAGTCTATTAATAGTGTGTTCCTCAAAAAAAACCTTGGTTTAGATGGGACCTCAGGGTAGGGAGCGAGGACAGTCTATTCCCTTTGAATTGTCTCTGATGAACACCAATGATTATTCACATTGAATGGAGGAGGGCAGCAGGAAAAGATTTGGAGTCTAGAACATCTGAGATGTTTTCCTGACCTTGTTACCAACTTCTTCTGTGACCTTGGGCAAGTCACTCCATTTTTGTGTATCTGTCCACCCCGAAATAAAATATTGCTCATAGTACTTACCTAGGGGTGATTTTAGGAGCTGATCATTGAAATTTGTGAAGTGCTTTAAAATCTTTTGGTGAAACCTATTAAAGTAATGGAAATATTAAATACCTTGGGTCTAAATCAAGGGTCAAATTCTGACCTTCTTCTCATTGGTAAACAGATACTCCCACAAAAATTCCAGTGTTGCTCATTCTCAAGTTTTCATTGAGGGTCACAGTATTTGGTATTTCTCTTCAAACTCCTCTTGGAGTCATGTGACTTCATGAGATTCTCACTTTTTTGTGTAAACAAAAGGATTTTGCAGAGAAATGTTTGAACAAGTGACTGGAGTGTGCTACTTTGGTTGAAAAGGTGGGCAAATTAAATGCATCATGAAAGGTGAAATGGATATAAAAGCATCCACTGTTAATAAATAGTGTGCCATGACTTCTGAGTTTGGATGCCTGACTGATCATATCTATGTATTTGGGGCTGTAAATCTTCAGGGTCCAGCTGAAGTCAGTGGGATTAATTCTAGGTGTAACTGCTCACCAGTGAAAGTAAAGCATTCAGAATCTGGCCTTAGAGGGCTTGCATACTTTCAATAAAAACATACAACTGAGTTTGTAATCAACTTAGCATTTAATCCATTCTAATGTGAACAAAAACAAGCTGCAAGTAAGAGTTCAGAAGATCACAAACAGATTGCATTAACTTCTCTTTATAAACGGAATTTTATATGACCTATATCTCAGTATCACAGTAATAGTAAAATTATTCCAGTATATTAGCATCAATATAATCTTTGATTACATGTACCAATTAAAATATTGCTGATCTTTCTGCCATTAGAAGTTGTTTATATTTATGATGAGTAATTTGAGTTGCATTCATTTCTTTCCTTTTCAAAATCTTAAAGCTTGAATTTGGTGTAATTTACCACTGCACTGAAGAACGATTATACACTGGTAGAAGAGGTCAAGGGGCATTTTGTAATGACAAAAGGCTTCAGGTATCAAAAGAGACAGGTTGGTCTAGATTTTGTTAGAACTCTAAAAGGAATATGTTAATTTTGTTTCAGAGTTGTTGCAAATCATCATTAGGATAATGAACATCATTATCCTGATGGAAAGTATGTCACCTGCATGATAACTTTGTTGTTATGTGTTTGTTTTTTCTGAAAAATCACAACTTTCCTCATTTTCTTTTTAAGATATACATCTGAGTATGAACTATTTAAATAATCCTAAATTATTTTGCTTCATAACCATTGTTTAAAATAAGGAAGAATGAGTAGATTCACCAGTTTCATTCCAGCTGTACACTGGCATAACTTTTTATGAGCAAGATGCAATGGGAATGGTGAATCAAATTCAGAGTACTATGGCGGCTGTTATTCACTTATTTTCCAATAAACTTGTACATCATAAAGTGTATTATGTCTGTAGGCATACATGCTAACAGTAAAGTAAAGTAAAGGATGCATGCTTCATTAGGGGTTCTTTAACAGCTTGCTTTTGTGTGTGAGGTATGTTTCAACATACAAATAGCTGGCAACACTTAGTCAATGCTTTAATGGAATTCTTTTATTGATAAACCAAGTCATAGATCTGTCTGTTTACCTAATGATAATAGATAACAATAATCAGATGTGTGTAGAGAAGTTTTCTTTTAATCAATCAAAATGCAGAGGAGAACATAACACTCCATGTAGACAGAAGCAGACATGTGCCAAAAAATGTACATCATTGCACACAGGCGATGGTAAAAATTTCACCCCGATAAGAGATTTTATGAACTTGAAGCACAGTAAATTCAAGCAATTTAACATACAGATTTGTTGTAGTGCCCCAAGCAGACCCTGCATCAAAACTTACCTGAAATTTGGGAAGCTTGACTATTCATCTAAATTAATAGTGAGCTGGGGTCTCCTTATTTGGAGAGATGGAGCAAATTGTAAAGTCAGTGACCCCTAAGATTTTAATCCTTGATTATACATCACATTTTTGTCAGTACTCGAATATCTCATATTCCACAAAAGCCCATGCTGGCAGACACTATTAGGAAAACTAGGGGTGCTCCCAGTTAGGCTGGCTGAGCCATCTTGAAATGGCCTCACTCGCTTTTGCAGTCAGAGAGCTCTGGTTTCCAGTTGAGCAAGGAACAATTTTGGCACATGCCACTTTTGTCCTACTTTCTCTGGACATCCAGTCTACGTGGACGTCTAGAACATAGCAAGGGAAATGGACCTTCTGCCCTTCCAAATGCTTTGAAATTTTCCTTTTTTTTTTGAGAGACATCATTTGGTGGTGGGCAATTTCACCAGTGAAGATGGATCTTCTTTAGTCTCACTTCTATTGATGTTTTAAGTGTATAAAATCACAGTTGCTCTTTTCCTGTAAGGACTATGGCTTCAGGGAAATAAACCAACCCTGGAACAGAGAGTGTGTTTCCCTGTAGCTACCACTGGAACTCAGGTAGCCTTCACCAATGCATGATGTGTTGGAGATCTAGGCTGTCATGTTGCTTCATACCTTTTGTTTTCAGGAAATGCGGCTGTTGTATAACATTGATCTACGCTGTACATTCATTGTTCAGATTTAATCATTTGAAATCACAGTCCAGGCAAACGCTGTTCTTTGTCAATGCCAAATTTTGTAGAGGTCTGGTATGGGAGTCCAAGCAGTCAGGATACACTTAAATGAAGGATCCATCTTCCCTTTGGTCTTGAGTGATACTTTCTTCTCATGCTTAGATTCAGGTCAGGCCTTGCATGTGCTAATACTGTAAGTATATTTTCTTGTTTTAATCTTCTATGGTCAACAGAATTGGTCTTTTCCTCATAAATCTATCCATATGACTGTTAAATCTCTTCTGCCAAGTCTCCTTACTTTTCTGGCCTCTATCAGAGTGAGGAGTAGTCAGTAAATTTTCTCTTGTACCTTGAATTCCTGAAACTCCATCGAGGCTTGTGATCAGCCAGCTCCTTCTCCTAAGCAGAGACCTCCCTCTTCCTTGCCTTAGTCTCCTCATCCAATTTCTACCTGTAGCCTTGATGAAAATTGAGGAGATCCATTTATGCATTAGAAATACATTTAATAACTCAAAAGAACAACTGTCTTAGTCATGACCTAGCTATGACTGGTGTGGTGTGAATGCTTGGTGCATTTCAGCAATGAGGCGTGCATTAAATGTTCTGTAATTATAAATTGGGTCTGTTATGCAAAAAGATCTAAGGCAGATTGCTTTCACCATCCAGAGTTTTCACTGGTGGCTAAACAACAAATACCCTGCAGGGTGCCTGGATTGGTGTTTCTATGTTTTAATGCAGTAATTTAAAAAGCGGTTGTTAAATCTATGTTCCTACAGTTAAGCTTTGTGATACCCTGTAACTTTTAATCTAATTACATACCTGTTACTCACCAACCATTTACCCCATTGCTTGAATCCATAATGTTCCTCTGCAATACTAAATTCATTGGTAGCCTGTTTAATTAAATGATGTCTCACTCCAGCCTAATTTGCTTTTGAAAACCTCCTTGCTACTTCTGCTAAGAATTTTCAACTTATGCAATTAGCTGTAATAACCAGGTAGACATTCCCTATCTGAATGAATGCCTAGCCTTTAACCCAGGGTAGAAGGTGACACCTGACACTTGGGCACAGCCTAGTTAGTAAGTAATCAACTGCTAAACCTTTGAGTTTTGTCATATCTTTAACGCCTCCGAGTTCATCTGGCACAGCAGAAGCAGGGACACTTGGCATTTGATCAGTCATCTCCACCTACATTGGCATACGCTTGTTATATACTAGCAATATTCAGATCTCATGTGAGGACTACTTCAACACCTTGCAAGTCACTGTGAGTCTCTCCTTTGACTGTACACAAGGCTGATATCCTCATCTGCTGTAGGTCAGAATTGCCCTTGCTGAACACAATACAAATATAACATTCATATATTATTATTAATTAAGATACTGCTTTAGTTTGTGATAAGAAAGGGGTTTTTTTCAGTCATAAGGTGTCTTCAGTCTTTGAAATGTCAGAATGAAAAGGAGCTATTACTGGGTGACTGGTGATTTAGGTAGAAACTTTTCTTTCACTGTATTCCCAAATGTTTATAATTTGTTAACAAATTACATTAAAGTTCCCTATTCAAGAACCGTGCTGTTTTCAAATATGATTAGATTAGCATCATTAATAGTTACTAGGTCACTGGATTATTTTTAGTTAACTGCTGACCGGTCAATGAAACAAAACAATGTATGGAAAGAGAAGGAATGTAAGAATGCATTCTTGTTTTTAATCTTCCTGTTCTTTTTTTTAAAAGCGTGTTTAGATCAGACCATTTGGTATGAGAAATCTAGCCTTGCTTGAATTTTTATGCAAAGTTGTCCCTTATCCTATGAAAGAGTTTGGGGTAAAAAAAGGGACATGAAAATTGTTTTTCTGTGAAAAGTCCATTTGCGTTTAATTTAAAAACAAATTTCCAGAATCTACCTGGAAGCTGTTGAATTAATGAAAACAACTACCTACATTGCAGATATCTCGAAGGCCTTAATTTTAACAGAAATTGGTCCAAAACGTGACCCTGCAACTTTGAAATTGTTCCTTGGTAACATTGAGAGATTGCTCAAGGCCCAAGCACACGGGTAAGATATTTTATATTATATGTCTCACATTTGTGACCAAAAGTCATTAAAACAAAAAAACCAAAACAACCCACCCCAAACAAGTACGTTGCATGTTTTGCGATCTCGACACATAGGTTGAAATGAAAGGCATTTTCTGCTTTACGTTACCATGTCCCCTTCTCGCGGGGTTTAGGGTCCGTGTCATTGGGAGCTCGACCCTGGCTCTGTGCCATTTGGCATCCGGCGCTGCAGATGCCTATTACCAGTTTGGGTTACACTGCTGGGACTTGGCAGCAGCGACTGTCATTATTAGAGAGGCAGGTGGCACTGTGATAGACACTTCAGGTGAGTAAAATATCCTTGTTTTCATTGACTTTTTGGGGAGTGAGTGGCTATTTCAGGGCAACTTGTGTTACCTCAGTACAGTCCTTCTCCGGTGGCTCTATCTCATTTCTAGCAATATTCTGTAGAAACGTCTGTACTCGCCACTAGACTCTGGCTGGTTATTCATAACACACTGATGTAATTCCAGCCTGGGGTTTCGTCATGTCAAAGGTCTTCTGAGTCAAACTGTATTTCGAGTAATTCCTTTAAAGCATCAGATTTACAGTAAAGAACTAGCCCAGGAGATTGGTAGATACACTCAGACTCCAAACAGATTTCGGCAGAGACAGCCTCCCGAGACAGGAGGACTCTCAGGCACATGTCTGAACGTATATGACTAGGAACTACTCGGAGGGAGGAAAGGACAGCACAGTCTCCGGATTATTATTTTATTCATTTAAATGGTACACATCTCAGAGTAATGGTTTACTGGTGACCAATATGTGGATACTGTGGAAAGATATTGTGGGTGAAGAAGAAGGGTATGCTGATTGAACTAATTTCTGTTCTATCCCTTCCTGTTGCTAAAAGAAGGGAATGTTGCATTTATTGTTGGATACTGAACAAATCTAGACATTTGCTGCTTCTGTTGCATACTTTGGCACTGTATCTAGAATTTTCTGAAATCATTTTTTTCCGGAGATTTCCAGATAGGAGTTGCTGAATTAGGTTGTCCTTCCCACCCCAAAAGGAGCTACATATGAAGTTGTTTCAGTGTTTCTGAACCTATCTAATTACAGCACGCTTTATATTTTAAGAATACATTGCCATTTTTACATCACGTAAGACAGTTCTCATTAATCCTCTTGTCCTCAGGGGGACCTCTGGATCTTATGTCCTGCCGAGTGATTGCCGCAGGCACCAGAGAGATGGCTATGTTCATAGCTCAGGAAATACAAACTATTCACTACAGACGGGATGATGAAAATTAAATACTTACAATATGGAGTCTGCCCTCCTGAACTATGCAACTTCTGCAAGATGGGTGGCTTAAAGGGTATGTGATTTCAGCAGGATACTTTCTGTGGAGATTTTCTGTGTCAAATATTTTTTATAAATTTATTACAATGTGGGAAGGCATAGGGAGATTTTTAAACCTCCAAGAATCGTGTTTCCTTTTTAATATGTATCTCTTTCCGCAGTATCTTTTTTATAAGATAGCATATTTTACTTGTAGTAAATTAGTCTCAAAATTAAGTTGTAATTTCATATCTGTGGGGCTGATATTTAGTCTTTTGTAACATGCAGCTAAAAATGGAACTTTATTTTTACAGATGCAGATCTCAGGTAAATGAGCTTTGGGACTGTAGTAAGGACAAGTAGTTAAGACATGTGCCTATAATACCCTTGTTCTATGATACTTAAGAATGCAATAAAAATGACATTATTGTTTCCTAACTACGTCATAGCTATATATCCATATATATGTATACGTACATATGTGTATGTGTGTGTATATATATACACACTTATATATGTACATGCATGTATAGACACACATACCCGTGTGTGTGTATATATATATATGGGTATCCTGGATGTTTACAGCAATTTAGAGAATGCATAGCAGAAAGCTAATATTGGAAGTTATTTTCAGGTGAAGAGTATAGGTTACTTAGGTGATTTCAGCAGGGGCTATCCAAATGGCAACTAGCAGAGCTGATCATGGAAAATGTTTAATGATTTTACAAACTGTCCAGCTAGTTCTTGTTTCCCTTTATCCCTCTGCATGGGGATAAATCATACTGTCCTACAGGACTCTGTAAGATATTCAAACCTGCAAACGCTTACTACCATAGAGTAATTCTAGTTAAAACCAGGAATATTGAACTCCACTGAGTTATTCACAGTATTAACTATGACACACAGTAGGAGGCCAGCAGATTAGAGCACAGTGTCAAGGAGCTGTTGATTTTAGAGAAACTTTGAGCAGAGCAGCAGGATTTGGCCCCTTACAGGCAAGTTATTAAAAATATGCACATAAGATATGCTTGCAAAAAGTTGTAAATCACATGCCCTTCTCGCACAAAGTTGTAATCGCACTTTTTGATCAGAGAAACCTGTAAAATCAGTTACATACATTTCCTAAATACACAGTTGTTCTCTATCCTTGTAACTAGCATTGGTTTGAATTCCACCAAGGTGATCATTTCTATTTAGATTATTTTTTAAATCATGAGCACAGGGAAAATACAAGTGTGTCCAGAGAAGTAGTTGAGGTGAAATCACTTCTATTTTTTTCTTAAAAATTTGAATTTAAAGGTATCTCTTTTTTGCAAGAGCGCAAATTAAATAAAGCATAAGCCAAAAAAGTTGCTTAAAAATTTTCAACTGTCTTTATACACTGCATGTGTAGACTTTGTAAACGTGTTCAGATATCTGCTTAGAACATATAAACTAAACAATATTTTTTTAAAATAACCTTACATGTGTTTCTTGCAAAGAAAAATGTTTTTCACTGAATAGAACGTAAAACTCCGTGTGATTTCTTGATGCTTTTTTTCACGAGAAATACAAAGTATTGACTGTGTGAAGAATGTCTAAATCCAACTAAGCATTTAAGAACTGATGGTTCTTACCAGAAAACCAGCGCTGTCCATCACAGTGATCAACGTTTTGTCACTGCTCCCTTTTACCCCCCCCCCCCATCTCTTTGTACCCCCCTGTTTGGAAATGGAGATTGTAAGCCCTCTGGGGCAGGGACTATAGTGCTTCGGCTCTGGGTTTGCACAGTGCTAATAGGATGCGATTCTGGTCCACGACTAGGCACTGAGGTGCTATAATAATACAAATAATAAATACTAATAGGCTCACTTGTCTCTTATTCGCCCTCCCCCCGTTTTCTGAGCACAGCGGAGATCCAAGTGACAGATGCGGAGCTTGGTGGCACTGCTCTGATCCCAGGGCGCTTAGCCTTGGCAGCCGTGGGAGCAGCCGGGACTTTACTCAGATTTCTGCTGGGGCCGTAAGCCCCGTAAGGAAGCTTATGCTGGCAGGGGATCAAGTGTGGTGGAAGCTCAGCCCCACTTCATCCGCTCCCCCTCCTCACCCCGTTCCCCCCCATCGCTCTGGGAGAGGAGCCTGTGCAAGAAGCTGCTGCATGGCTCCGGAGAGGTTTCCCAGCAGCTCAGCCTGCTCATACAAAGAAAGTCTCTGACCCAGTTAGGGCTGGTGTGCTCTGGCGTCCCAGAGCTCGGCAAAGCAGGGAAATCTATGCATAGACTTCAATGGCACACACCAGCGATTTGCCAAGCTGGGAGCCAAGCGTGGTGGGAAGGGAGAGGTGCAGAAACCCATTCACAAGTTCTCATTTGTGCCCGGGGTGCAGTTTTGGTTTTTATTTGGGCTGTAGTTCAAGTGTGTTAAACTGGCAGTGTGTGTGTGGAGCAGCAATCCTGTCTCCCCCACCTCCTCTGCCGCCCGTGTGCCAGTACAAACATTTCTGAACCCTTCCAGTGGACCAGATGAGTGAAGTGATCTGCCTGTAAAGTACCCCAGTAAACAAAAAAGGGATTATTTTACAGACAGATGGTTTTCCCAAGCCAATTCAGCCCCTGGCCACCACGAGCAGCTGACTTCAGGCACCAAAGGGGGTAGCGAGGGGGCAGGCAGGACAGCTCCGTTCACAGATGGTGCCACATTACGCCGGTTCAAAGTTTTTCTCAAAGTGCAACTATTTGACTACACATATTGACTGAAATGAACTGTACTGGAGTTTGTCCTCCCTTCATTTTTTCTTGCTAGCCAGACGAAACTTTGCTCAGCATGCGTGTCCGGCAGCTCTCCACGTGAGTGCGAGCATTCATAACGCAGTTATTGCAGCACATTAGCCAGAAACTTAAATCCCCCAAAATGCTTAAACATGTGGACTCTTTTCCCTACCAGCTGTTGTAAGATGCTGCAAATGTTTTCCACTACATACATGACAGGGTACATAAGGGCATCTGTAATTAGGCATCCAAGACGGATGAAGATTTTCTCCGTGAACGCTGGCACAAAGATGCCTGTGCCCTGAAAAGCGAGCGCTCCCTCTGTAAGCAAATGGTGCTCAGCTTCCCGGAGCTATTCCAGCTCGTGTCCACATCCCTCACTGGCTCACTGGTGGAGAACATTTTATACCTCCAGGCTTGCTGGCCTGGTCTCAAATGGTGCTTTCTGGTAGAATAAAGAGCGGAAATAGCTGTAAACGCCAGGAAAATGGTCGGTGGCTGATTCCTTTGCAGTGTGTCTTGTTGAGCTTGTCAGATTTTACAGAACAAGTATTGGCATGTTTCATACGTACTGAAGGACTGATATTTTCCCTTTGATTACACTAGCTCATCTCACAGTATTAAATAAATTTGCGTGTATTGGAGCACTTACCTAGGGGCCCACAGGCAGTATTCTCCATATTTCATCTAGAATTTGGTTCCCGTTGGCAATGGCTTCAATTAAAGCAATAAAAATACCACTTACCGCCAGCCATTCTGCTATTGGTATTAGAGCTGTGCTGTTCCCCCAGCAAGGCTGGATCTGTTCAGTGTGTGGACAGGGCATGTGCAAGGGGATCTTTGAATAATGAAATAAAGCCTTAAGCCACTATATCAAATTAACACAGACTGCACCTTTTTTCCTGGTAACTTCCTAGAGCTACCAAGACTCTTTACGTTCTTTTTTTCCTTTATGCCAGTAGGGAAACTATACAAAAAATGTGCTCTCTTTTGGTACTATATCACCAAGACTGAAAATGTAGAGAATGTAGAGAGTTATGGTTCCTACAGCAGTTTCCATTTTACAGTGTGTTACAGTTAAGTCTTTCATAAAACATCTCCCCAACACTAAGGACTGCAGCAAATCATTCACCAACAGCGGAAAGAGGAATTTCCATTTTCTTTTAATCCATGCACCAGACATGACAATAGCACTATAGGGTACTGCATTTTATATGCATGCTGTGCTCAAGTAGCAAAAGCACTACTTTTATTCAAAAGAGGAATAACTATTGACACTAACTCTGGATTTCCGTGGGTTTTGCTCCTGAAGTTTTAATTTTAAAATGCATTACAATAGTGGGTTTGTACTTCTGTACTTTACAGCCCATTATATTTATACAGTGAATTTTAGAGTAAAATGGGTTGGAGGTCGCAGTGTGCCCTTTCTCATCACAGAATGGGAAGGGATGTATTTCACAACACAGAGAAGCAGAATTCTGTATCTCAGCATACTAAATATTACTATTTTAGTTACAAAAAAATTGTGTGCTATTTCCCATGTATACCACTATGAAATCCGTGCATATAAACAATGTACTGCAGTGCAGCCTGGTAACAAGACAGACAGACCCACCTCATACAGATGGTATGAGAATTAATTAATGTTCAGAAGGCTCTTTAATTGCAGTCACTTTTATAAAATTACTGAAATCCATTCAATCAAACCAAATATTTCAGTGCATACCCTAACATACAGCATTTATACATTCATTCTCTGCAGCCTTTTATGCACACTACCACTGCGTGCTCCATTAATATCACAACCTAATACACTATGCTTTCTTCAGTTAGCTACCAACTTTCAGTTTTACTAAAAGCTGTTATTCTTTTAGTGAATACTCGGGATTTTTATACTATAGCCATTAAAACTATTGCTTCCCAATTCACTGAAACAAATGGATTTAAAATTGAGGTCTGAGTCTTCTTGCCAACACTTACTGGGATGAATTGGATAAATCAGTGGAATCACACCTGTTTGCAGGAGAAAAAAAATAGCCAAAACCATGTTTCACAGGCAGAACTTTCTATCTGATCGCGGGGCAGGAAAGCCTTCTCTGGCTCAGCAATGCCCAGTTTGCAGCATGGAACATTAATCAGCTCCAAAAGGAGCGTTTTCCTCCTCCTGGGAGGAAACCCTAGCAGTTACAGTCAAATTCACTGCTCATGGATATGTGCCAATACTATTTGAAAAAAATATTATTCATATACTTCCATGCAGTCTTATTTTTCAGTATTAATTGAATGGTGGAACAATAATATTTTATTTATACATACATATAATAGATGAAAATTGAGACCAGAATAGGTTTTTTTATTTACAAAGTACTCATGCAAAGGCTCACAAAAACTGTCTTAAAATTTCTGAGTGTCTGTATCTCCAGACACCTGTCACAATCAAATTCAAAGTATTAATTAGTGGAAAGAAAAACATTTATTTAGACATGTTTGCTAAGGTAAAAAGGCTCACAGACACATTCTTCGCACAGAAAGATTATGTTAGGTATTGAAGAGGTCAGTAGGGAAGAGATAAACTTTATTACATTAAGCTGGAAACATCTTTAAGTGTGAAAGGTCTGTGTCTTTTAACAGTGGTTTTCTTTTAGCCATTAATGTGCAATGGTGGTATTTGAATTTAAGGCTACTTGAGAAAGCAGAACTATATGTGAAAGGGTACTGTGGCTGTATTGGTGACGCAGCAGTCCTTCGAAATACTATGACATTAATGGTCACTTATAAGACCATGAATTGGATATATTCATGGTGGATATACTGGTTTATTCTATTTTGAAATGAATTCAAGCATTATTAGCCAGGCTGTCAGACAACATGGAACTAAAATCGGAATTCCATCACTTTTGTTTGTCCATTGCAATAAGTGACACATTGTTCTCCTGAGAAACACAGACATTCTCTCTTGCCAAGCGTTGTTTAAGGTTGGTCTTGTTGAGCAGTACCACCAGATGATGCCGGTGAGCCCAGCTTCAGAAAACAGGGGCCAAAGGCTCTACTGGCACAAGGGGACACAACTTCCGTGATGCTGTGAAGCTGGGGGCATGGCATGACTATCACTGTAACTCAGCAAAACTATCAATTGTCTTTGTACTGAAATAACAGCTAACAGTCTTCTGCGATACAAATACTTACATCCATCAGGTGACACGTAGTCAGGATTTCTGGACACACTGGGTGATTCTAAAGTGTTATTTCAGGTGCTCAGCGTGCCTCAGGGTCACACTTAATATTTCAGACAACAAATATTTTAGCGATTCTTTTACTGTAAAATATAGTCATTATTATACATACATGTAGAAACTTAGAAATTTAATGCTGGTTCTCTCCTGCCTTGCACCTGGTGTACTATTTGTAAAAGGGACGACACATGCTACATTAATAGAATATTAGTATTTTGCATTCACTTTTCAGGTGTAGAAATAAATATACAACGTACAAGGACTCACCAGTTTTTAATACTGCATTTCCAAAGTTTAGAAAATCACTTATATTTTACTGGAGATTTTTTCAGATGCACTGTATCCCTGCACTATTTCATCTAGACATAAAACAGCAGTGGGAGGAGGAATTAGTCTTACAGATGTAACCTGACTTCCAAAGAGATTAAGGCCAGTTATTTACACCAGCGTATCCCCCACTGAGTTGCTAGTCTGTAGTAAATCTGAACCCAAGTGTACATCTGGAAACAAACAACAAGACATGAAAGTCATTATAATTCATATAGACCTTCTAATAATTCATATAGACTTTTCTTATCCATAGTTTTGTCTAAGACATCCTTCTTCTGTAATTATTATATTGGAAGCTAAGAATAATTGCCTTTAGATGTTTTATAAAATCAAGGCAAAGATGGATTATAGATCTGATAACCTACTTTGGATCAAGAAACCAAAGACCTTACTAATTCCTGATGTAAGCATGTGCAATTTCATGAACGCTCTCCACCCGCTGGTATTAGTTGAATTTAAGCTCATCTCCATCATACAGAGATTTCATCATGAAAACATATTTTTAAAATGCAGAAATGTCCGTGTTGCATTCTTGTGTTTCTCTTTTGCAATGTTATTCTTTGTCCTTTGGAAACTAGCATTATTTTGGTACTGTACCATATACAAGTGTAGTTTTAAAGAGTTTCTCATTATTTTGTAATGAATGCTAGAAATCAATGATCACAGAAATCAACAGATGAGTGTGCAAATTAGAAAAACTCTCAAGTATGGTGAAGTTGTCATTTTTAGGTACAAATATATATTATCAATATAATAATAATAAAAGAAAGAAAGAAAGTAAGTCTGTGTTGTTCTATCTGTAAATAACTTTCACGTTGTACGCACCTTTCAGTTTAAGCAAGTTCTGTGAGCGCGTGAGCTTTAATCAAGCTATTTCTGTTCTCAGTTCTCCAATTCCTGAAGAAGAGACTGAGAAGTAGTAAATCCATCCAGGAGGCAGTATAGTCAAACTTCACATGCTAAAAGGATGCTCAGATGAAATAAATACGACGTGACTCATAGTAGCCATAGAAGAGTAGAATGTCATTAAAACCTGTAAATTCTGTATAGTTCCTTTCTTCTTCTCCCCACTGACAGAAGCACAAAACCCAGATTTTCATTGTTGTTATGGCTGCTTTGAGTTCTACTTCCCATTTACTCCTCCTGCAAATCAGACAGTTTATCCTAATAGCCAGCCTCACAAACTCACTGTCAGGGCCCTAAGTGCACTCACCTGCCCCAGAAGCTTAGCTGGCCACGTCCAAGACAAGCTGATAAGACCTGTTTTGAAGAAAGACCTGGAAAAAGCATCAGCGAGGCTTCTTCCCATGGGACCTGCTTTAAAGCTGAAGCTCTCCCTCTTGAACTGGACACATACAAGTCCATGGGACCTGATGGGGTGCACATACAAGTGCAGAGGGAACTGGCTGATGTTGTTGTGATGCCACTTTCGATTGTCTTTGAAATGTTGTGGTGATCTGGGGAGGTTCCTGAGCATTGGAAGAAGGCAAATGTCACTCTTATCATCAAGGAGGGCAAGAAGGAGGACCCCAGGAATGACAAGCCCGTCAGCCTCATGTCTATCCCTGGGAAGGTGAGGGAGCAAATAACCCTGGAAACCATTTCAAAACACATTAAGGACAAGAAGGTGACTGGGAATAGTGAGCATGGATTTATGAAATGGAAATCATGCTTAACCAACCTGATAGCCTCCTATGCTGTGATGACTGGCTCGGTGGATGAGGGGAGAACAGTTGATGTTTATCTCGACTTCAGTTAGGCTTTCAACACAGTCTCCTGTAACATTCTCATAGACAAACTGATAACATACAGGCTAGATAAGTGGACAATGAAATGGGTTGGAAATTGGCTGAACAGCTGGGCCCAGCGGGTTGTGATCAGTGGCACAAAGTCCAGCAGAAAGCAGTCACTAGTGGAGTATCCCAGTGGTTGATACTGGGTCTAATACTGTTTAACTTCTTTATTAATGACCTAGATGATGGGACAGAGTGCACCCTCAGCAAGTTTGCAGACGATACAAAACTGGGAGGAGTGGTTGATATGCCAGATAGTTGTCCTGCCATTCAGAGGGACATCAACAGGCTGGAGAAATGGACAGACAGGAACTTTATGAAGTTCAATGAAGGGAAATGCTAAGTCCTACATCTGGGGAGGAACAGCCCCATGCACCAGGACTATACACTCCAGGAGCTGACTGGATGGAAAGCAGCTTTGCAAAAAAGACCGGGGGGTCTTGGTGAACAAGTTGACCATGAGCCAGCAATGTGCCCTTGTTGCAAAGAAGCCTTACAGTGTCCTGGGCTGCACTGGGAGGAGTGTTGCCAGCAGGTCGAGGGAGGTGATCCTTCCCCTCTGCTCAGCCCTGGTGAGGCCACAGCTGGAGTGCTGGGTCCAGTTCTGGGCTCCCCAGTACAAGGGAGAGAGACAGGCATACTGGAGCAAGTCCAGCAAAGGGCCATTAAGATGATTAAGGGCTTGGAGCATCTGACATAGAAGGAGAGGCTAAGAGAGCTGGGATTGTTTAGTCTTGAGTAGAGAAGGCTCAAGAGGATCTTATCAAAGTACATAAATACCTGGTGGGAGGGAACAAAGAAGATGGAGTCAGACTCTTCTCAGCAGTGTCCAGCGACAGGATAAGAGGCAACGGGCACAAATTGAACTACAAGAATTTTGTTTAAACATAAGAAAAAGCTTGTTTGCTTTTTATTTGAAGGGTGACTGAGCAATGGCACATGTCGCCCTGAAAGGCTACGGAGTCTCCATCCTTGGAGGTATTCAAAACCCCACTGGACACAGCCCTGAGCAACCTGCTCTTGTTGATTCTGCTTCGAGCAGGCGGGTTGGACTAGGCAATCCCCAGAGGTGCCTTCCAATCTCAGCAGTTCTGCAATTCTGTGATCCCTCCTCAGTGGCTGTTACAGGACCCTTTGACAACATCTTTTCCAAGACACAGACGAAAAAGAAAATAAGCACCATCAGCACACAGATGTTAGCAGTAAACAACTGTACCCTGGGACACCAGGAGATCTAAACTGATCTTCATTGTTTTAAAGCTTAAAAAGAGCAAACTGAGCAACATGTGCTAGGTAGCACCAGTCTGTAACCAAAAGACTGGAAAACTCTTCTTTGCAATGTAGTGTGACAGTAATGTGATGAGCAGTAGCTCTCTGCCATTGCAAGGCTATATTGAAAAGCAAGGTACACAGGGAACCTCAGGAATCTGATTTACTCTTTGCTCCCTTAAAGTCTCCCTTTAGGTTTACCTTAGGTAAACCAATACCTTGAGTGAAGTAGAATACTAAAAACAAACAAAAATTCCCCCATCCCCAAATAAACTGAAAATAAAGCTCCAATTACAGTGAAATAATTCACTGCCAAGCAAAATGTCGCAGAACAGGATTGGTATGACTAGAAGATATGTCAGAACTGAATTTCCGAAAAGGATGTAATTTCTTTCTGAATCTCATGAAAAAGATCAAAACATCTTCAGCATAAGTGCTGTAAGTACATTTAATTCAACCTATATGCTGAACTATGGAAATAGCCAGGAATATTTAGCTGTGGCTAACATACTGTGCCTTTTTTGCCCCCTCCTTAAACACTGTACTCTCTCCACAGCCCAGTCATCCAGTATAAGCCAGTTTGCTCTCTCAAAACCTAACTCAAATTCACTATTCTCATAGGTTCATAAAGGCTCTTAAATATACATTTGCACAGGATCCTTTCACCTGCTTACAAAAGACAACTGCTTCCCACCATTAAATAAGAAGATAACTGAAATACTGGGAAAGCACAATCCTCTCATTTATCCAGTACGTGTTATATTGTTTATCTAATTAAACTGAAATTTCCTTTGCACAAGACACATGTGCAGAGCAGCACACAAATTTGGTTTCCAAAGAAAGACTGAAAAATGCCAAGCTGAGAAACATCAGTCATGCACAGCTCAGGGTGCAGGGGATCCCTGAGTCAACCTTTACCTTCGATATCTGCAAAGCTTCCTGGGCTAGATCATGAACATTGTTTTGATAGCTACACAAACAACTTCAAACAGAGATATATTGTTATATATTCATGAAGCCGTTGCTGCAGCTGGATTAGCTTCAGACTCCATCTGATCTGCAGCCCTGCCAGAGAGCCACTGCAGCAACCCTCAGCCCGATACTATGAAGCACTGAGGAGCCAACCCTACTCCCATTGAAAGAAATGGAAAAATTCCCATTTACTGCAGTAAAATAGATAAGATCCTACGTTTCAGTACTTCCACTAACACTGTTGTCACCCAGTGACATCATACCTTGAAAATGTCCTTTATGTAAGTAGTAGGGATTTTTAAAAGAAAACAAAACACCAAACCCTCAAACAGAAATAAAATCCTTGATGCATTACCTGAAAACCTGGTTGCATCTCTAGCAGAGCTGACGTGGCTACTCTTAAAATGACTAGATGTTTCCTCTAGCAGCATAATGTCAGCATTGCCACGGTTCCCTTCAAGCAAGAGATTTGCATTTACTTATCTTTCATCTGACAAGTATCTTTCCTACTGACAAATCATAGGCCTTTATTATCTTCCTGTTGGCTTAAAAAATAAAATAGGTTGTTTGAAACAGTTCCAGTTCTGTGTGTACATCAAGAACAGAGCTCGCTCTTAACGCAGAGCCACCTGCTGACAGCCAAGTATATTCATTTTAAATCCTTAAAAGCAGAACTGGTTGGTCTTCGTATCACAAGTTGATAATTAGAAAATAATGCTAATTATCATTAGTAATATGAACATACGTAAGTCAATTTTAACCAGCAGAAACCTTTTACCCCTACGCACGTTGAACTTGGACTGCTGTCTCCATTTCCTAGAAAACAACAGTTCTTGGCAAATTTTTTCTGGCTCTGTCTGTATCAAAGGGCTTGGAGGGAGAGAAGTTAAAAAGCAGGTCGTTAAAAACAAACATAACTATGCAGCAACCCTGTTGAACCTTTAAACATTTGTAAATCCGCACAGATACTACACGTGATATTTGAGAGAGATGCCTTTTGGCAGTTACCAATGCTTCTGGATTTTAATTTCAGAGGTGGGCAAATTTCCACTCACCCTGTTTCTGTTGAGTAGTGAAATGAGCTGCCAGAGCCAGAGGGCAAACAGCACGGTGTGACACAGTGACACATACCTCTGACCAGTGTCGGGACCAAGCATGCCTGATGGAGCAGCTGGCTCTGAAAGACATGTTCAGTCTGGAAGTTTTAAACTGGCCCGTTTTCAGACTGATTATTCAGTCTGCTCTGCCTCATGCCCCTGAGGACATTTCAGATGTCATCACCTGTGTACATATGATGGCTTAAGGCCATGCAAAAGCAGAATACTTTCGGCAAATCCTGATGGCTGTGTTTATTTCTGCTTAGAGTTGCAGGAAGAAATGAGGGGGGTGCACACCCGAGACCCTTAGGTATCTGTTTATTTCCTTCTCAGGGTTGTACAGAAGCAGTCTAAGAAAATCTGATGCGATTATTGATCTAGCAACATTTGATCCCTTTCTGCTCTTGTTCTCCTGAAAGGTCTCCGGTGTGACTAGCAGACGGCTGCTGCCTGGGGCTGCTCCTGCCTGGCTTGCCACGCTGCACCACCTTGCAGCTCAGGGCTTGTGGGGCTGGAACTTGCCCCAGCTTGAGCCCTGCCCACACACCAAAACCCCCTTTCCTAGAGGCTAACTCAGCCGGCCTGGCTTGCCCATAGAGGGCAGTCCTACACTGGGATGGGTTTCTGTGTCCAGGCACTCGGATCCACGCGTGCCTGCGCTGCCCGCTGGATGCCCACTGGCCATACTGGAGCTCCCCCATCCATCCCAGTCAGCCGGCCAGGACAAGCGACAGACTCGCTCTGGCATTGCCCATGTGCTGCAATACAGGAGCACAAGAGCAGCGCTTTAAACCTCGCCCCGTGGCTCTCCTTCAGCTCCGTGAGAGGAATTAACTCCTGTGCATGCATCTCTGGTTAATGCTTGCATAGCCTCTGTCAAGCAACACAGAGGCACTGCACACTTAGTGCTTCTGCGCTTTTAAGAGTACGTGTGTTAGGAGGGAAAGACTAAACACATAATCTAAGACAGAAAGGATTCATTCTAAGGGGCCATGGGTCTCTACGTACCCACTGTAAGAAGCAAAATGGACATTTGACACTGATAGGGAGGAGCCAGCATCACAGAAAGGAATGTGCTATGCAGAAAAGCCAATTAGATATGAATATAGTTAATATGTGGAAACAGGGTAAGGTGCTTCAGTTAGACCTGTGGAAATAACATGAAATATGACCAATCTCTACCAGGTTGTCCCAGGGACAGCAATAAGTTTTAGACCAAAATGACAGATTGGCTTAATAAAGTGTGTCTCAAAGCGGAAGCAAGTAGGCAGCGTCTGGCAGATCTCAGCAGGGGTGGCCAAAGCCTTCACAAGACACCTGCAGCCAAGAGCCTTTGAGAATCCACCCTGAGCAGATCCAAGCTCCCAGGTCTGCACTCAGCCCAAACACAGCTTGCTCATCGACCTCTGCCAGGGGACGCAGCTCAGAAGGCAGCCAGAGCACACATTTCAGCCTCATCCCTCATCCCGACGCACCTAGCAACAAAGCTGGTGAAGGGTCTAGAGCAGAAGTCTTCTGAGGAGCAGCTGAGGGAACTGGGGTTGTTTAGCCTGGAGAAAAGGAGGCTGAGGGGAGACCTTATCGCTCTCTACAACTACCTGAAAGGAGGTTGTAGAGAGGTGGGGGTCAGTCTCTTCTCCCAAGGAACAAGTGATAGGACGAGAGGAAATGGCCTCAAGTTGCGCCAGGGGAGGTTTAGACTGGATATGAGGAAATTTTACTTCACTGAAAGGGTTATCAAGCATTGGAACAGGCTGCCCAGGGAAGTGGTGGAGTCACCACCCCTGGAGGTATTTAAAAGACATTTGGATGAGGTGCTTAGGGACATGGTGTAGTGGTGGTCCTGGTAGTGTTAGGTTTACGGTTGGACTTGATGATCTTAAAGGTCTTTTCCAACCTATACGATTCTGTGATTCCCCTAAAAATTGAACTTAATTGGCATAAAACTCAGAGAGTTAAAACAGGCTGATCTTTTACCTTGAATATGCTTATGACAGTATATTGTGCATTAAAAAGTACAGCTTGTTCTCTCCCCCCCATAGTCCCCAAGAGTGACTACATCAGCATTGCTTTCTTCTTTCTTCAAAAACAAACAAAAACACCCAACCCCAAAACATTCAAAAATGATGAGTAGGCCAAAGTTTAGCTGAGAAAGTTGTTGAGACAGAGGCCTTGGCTGAGCGCCCATCAAAATCAATAGGAGTCTTTCCATTTACTTAATGGGCTTTGACTGAGCCCTAAGTGAAGGGGGCAGGGGGGGAAATCTGTGCTGATTACCCACTAACAAAGAAGTGTTTGAAATAATCTGCTGCCATCTGTCTTTGTTTTGCTAACCCGCTCAGCTGGGCCTGAACAGAGAATCCATCAGATGAATAGAGAATTAATTATCGCAAGAATGATCCGTTTGCATTTCTCACCTTCTGCAAGAACTACCCCCATTGACCATGTGGGAGATTTCCTTGCACAATTACAGCAAACCACCATGAAATTAAAAGGCTACAGCTGTTACATACGTATGTATATATGTCACGCAAGTTATAAAAATAAGTAGATTCATTCAGCCTCAAAGAGTTGCTATAAGATTTCTGTTGTATTCAGAGGGGCCAATAACATTATCGGGGTTTGGGGGCAGAAAGGAGTTTAAGTCTCTTTTATTAAAAGATGGGTAACATTTCATATGATTGCTCAACTCTCTCCAACTATATGGACATGGAGCTGATTATAGGAATCTAATGCCATCGCATGCAGTGTTGTATGTGTATATGTCTGCCTGGGGGAGAAAAAGGAATGACACCACGGAGACGAGAAAAGCTATGGAGGACCAGATTATTGGATCTGTTTTAACACGAGGACAAATCCTCTTTTTAGAGTAACCACCTATAAGCAAGAGTACAGAAGCTTAGCAACAATCTGATAAATCAGTATTCGGTCAGCGTTGCAGAAGGAAGGAGGGGACACAGTTGACCGCTTGTTTAGGGGACGTGAAGTCTATTTCTATGGGAAGGAGCAGCACGTGCAACACAGTCTGTGAGTCCAGTGACTCCGAGCCAGTGGGACACATATCTACACAAAAGCACTTCAGCCATTCACTCTCACTGCAAATACATAATTTTTTATCAGGCTCCCAACCTAGCGAAATAACTGGAAATACAACTTCACTGACAACTCTTCACCAGGCAATGATACCATTCAGAAAAGTTACAGCTCTTCTTTCCATTTCCTCCAGAGATAGTTACTTCAACTGCATATTTACATTAATCCCTCTACCAGTTGATCAAGAGTGGATCTTTTTCCATCAGAGAGCACTATCCTTTGCCTAGGGTGAAATAGTGTCCTTCTAAGTGAATGTGTTTTCCTGAGACCATCGCAATTCATGATCAACCTAAGATCATCTGTAATAAATAGGCCTTCAGATTCCAGGGAATTACTTTGGGTTTAATCACACAAAAAATGGGCACATGTACAATTGAGGCCCACAGACTGTTTTGGGGTACCTTCCCAAAGCATCCAGAAGATTTTACTGACTCTGACTCCAAAGAAATCACTTCCTAATTACAGATTTGCAGAAGACCCAAGCAGTAGTTTTAATTTTTCTCAGCATACTACGTTTTACAGACAAAATTAGGTTTTGGTATAACTTTACAGGAGTTCAGTGGCATTTCAGAAAAGATTAATTCGTATGACATGCATGTCCAAGGGTGGCAAAATGATGATAAAGTACTTAACCTGGGTGACTCATGGAAGAAGCTTGTGATCTCTGCTGCGTGAATGTAGCTGTAACTGCATTTTTTGAACCTCGTGGAAGCCAGTGGAATGACTGACGTCCAGACTCACGCCTGCTCTTTGGCTCCAAAGTTACTCTGCAATAAGGCGTCACAGGAACAGAGTCATTCTCAGTCACTCGTCATGGGAACATGGGTGAATATGACAGCAGATACTCCAGCTCTGGGTGTGTTTAAGAGCTCTCTTATCAGGTCTGCAGTGGTAGCAATATGGCCCTAGTATCTGTCAGAAAGAGAATGGCTGAAATGTGACTGTCAGGTAAGGCTGGCAGCCCCGTATCCTCCTCAACATGTTCCACTCACTTCATTTCAGAAACTAAGCAAAACCGGGCCAGGTGCTACTTGAATGGTAGACCACCAGGAAAACATGCCCGGTTGGAGCCAAGTGATAAACGGCATGATTTCTCAAGAATCATCCGGACTTACTATCAATGCTCACCTGCTCTAGCCTCACCATAAGTGAAAGGGTGTAGTAACTTCGTGCTCTGAAGTGTCACGACCCACACTAATTGGGTTTGTCAGGCATATTACCCAATGGTCAGAGTCAAAACCAGCAAAGCCAAAGCTGAGGGGTGGACAGGCCAGGAGATGGCTACATGGGCTGGGGCCGGTGGGGGAGGCACAAACAGAAATCTGAGGTCATGAGGTGGGAGAGGACAAGGACTTTGGAGCCGAGGTGACCGGGAGCAGGAAGCTGCCGTTGAGCGGTGGCAGAAAGCGAGGGGTGAATAGTGAGGCTCAGTCGTTCAGATCTGAGAATTATCAACCTTACGGCATAAACCCATTCCCCTCCTGCTGCAGCCTAACCCACCTAAAGGCAGGCCAGAGGGAAACCAGTGGGTGTTGGGGTGCACCACAGAGCAAGCCGATGGCTAACTACTCCTATTCCTAAGGGATTATAAAAGACAGCTACACACATGTGAAAATAGTCACAGTGTAAAAAAATACCTGTTAGAGTCTGACGGCTGACTGTGGATACTTTGCAGGGACGGGTACAGAGACAGGCCAGCTCTGGTCAGAAGGCATTTAGCTCCTAAGTCAAGCTTGGACTCCAACCTAGGTCTGACCGTCACTTGACTGAGAGCTCCTGCAGCTTACCAAGAGCCTTTTTATCCAGAGAGCAAAAGTACCTGAGCAGAATCTAAAAGCAGCAAGTCATAGCAATATTTTTCTCAGTCTGTTTCAATCTGCGGTCCCTAAAAATTTCCTAGTGGAGCTGCTTTGGAAATTTCATGTGCACATAGATCACTGGGTAGCATCTCTGAATCTAGTTCCTGCTTGTGCATCCCTTCAAAATGACTGATCAAGCTCAGAGGTCAACACATCACAGGCTGAAACACATTGATTCAAATGCAGTGGGACCCTCAGGAAGGTCACCCATTAAGCAGTCTGACTATTATTGCTTTATTCTTTATGTTTTGGACAAAACCAAAATATGATAATTGTTATTTTTAATTAAACTTTGAAAGCATGCCATGTAAGACATAAACTAGAGATACTCCTTGCCTAAGAACATTTTAAAAGTCTACTTTTTTAATTAATTAGTGCAGCCACCAAAGAAGCATGAGCTCACAGGTCAGTCTGGGGGTCAGTAGTTCTGGAGTGTTGCCTGGAGTCTGAAGCTCTTCAAGATCTGCTATAAAAATCATAACATCGCTGTGCAGCTATGGGACAATTCCACACTTGATAGCCTCTCATTTTGTGGCAAAAAGCCTCATGAAATAAAATTTAAATGCTTATGAAATAAAAAGCTATATTTCTTTCTGAATAATACTTTATTTTCTTCCTGTAGGGAGCATCACTAAACAATAATAAACTGTAAAGATGTTAGAAACAAACAAAAAATTAACAGTGATTTAATTTTATTTGGAGCGTATACATTTTTGAAATTGCAACTTTTGAAATGTAAAGTAAAATATTTCAGATTATCCTTGGCATGATCAGAGTAAACAAATATTAACTTTCCAGTACTTTATCTTCAATAATGAATCTCATGGGCAACATTTCTGCTTTTCATTACTGCTGTCACAATGTAGCTCTCAGTAAGTCAGCTTTCAGCTAAATGCTGCCCATAAATATCTGCAATTCATTCACACCTACAGCATTGCAAAGGGGGTAAATGAGGGCAAAGCCTGACCTTCTGATTTTAATATCCTGTCTAACTGCAAAACATCTAAATTTAAATTTGTGTTAGAGGAATTTCACAGCACTGAAATACTCTCGGCAGGGTATTTTTTTCCCATGTATACAGCATGCACCCATCCATCAACACTGTCTTGACCCTACTGTTAAAATAATTGAAACCCAAAAAGAACAAAATAAAACAAAATACCCACCCATGAAATCTCATAATAAAGAACATTTTTCTGGGCCAGATGGTTCACTGCAGCAAAAGGTTAGTCTTTTGTTCAAACAGGGCTTTCAACATTGGAATCTTTGCCAGCCACAGAACCATTTCCAGCCAATTACAGAGGATTTTAATTAGTACTAAAAAATGTTCCCAGCTTCTTCTGCATAGCCTTGCAGAGCAGCGAGATCACCTTTAGGAGGAGCCTCATCCCCTCCTGTACAGCTAATAAAAAAACTCGGTGGCTCCTGCAAAGCGGTTAGACATTATAAAATATGGTTTCATTAACAAAGATTCTGAAAAAGATGGAAAATGATAAAAAGCAACCTCATGAAATCTTTTACTCCACAGTCTTATCTCAAAATAATCAGCTGTATCTAAGCCTTCTGTGATGGATGCTTGTCTAATTTGCTCTGAAAAACTTTCAGTGATGGTGCAGTAGGGGTTAACACAAATATTAAGAACGAACAACCAAATCTTCAACATCAACAGCCTGACAGAAATAAAGCAGAACCAGAGGCAGTGGAGATAAAAATCTGCTGAATAGTAAAAGCAGTTTAGAAACAAATATCGTTATTTTGAGGACACAGTGAAGAATAGAAAGCTGGGTCTCTATGGAAGAGGTAAGAAATTAAATTTACTTAGGGGTGGTCACAAGAGTGGTTCTAACAGAAATCAGGATCAGACTTAGACAAAAACAGGAAAGGGCAGAAAGGCTGAACAGAAGGTTAGCTTTTGCAAATCTAAGCCAACCCTTGTAATCTGTCACCTTTCTTGCTAACGCTGCTGTAAATACAACTGTTCACTTCTGGCACTCCCCTCTTAGATGAAGGGAGGCAAGGTACAGAAACACTTTATTCTGCATTAATCTCTCTCATGTAATTTGTCAGAGCTTTGAGAAATAGAAGGAATGTCCAAACTGATCCTTAACATCCTGATTTGTCCTTTGTGTCATTTGAACACTGGCCCAAGCAATGTCTGTGTCTAACTGACTTCACATCTTCAGTAGGCAACTGATCCCAGCACCTAACAGTCACCTTAGAGTTGAAATGTTTCTTAACGGACAACTTAATTCTCCTTTCCTACAGGTTAAGCCCCTCTAAGCATAAAGAAAATTTTATTCCATTCCTCTTCACGGGGTTCTCTAAAATCATTGAAGCCCGTGATTCACATCTTCACCTGATCTTCCTGTTTCCCAAACTACACAGCCCATGCACCATGTTTACCAGATCTCTGATCATTCCCGCTTTTCTCTGGGTTTGTTCCAATTTGTCAACCTTTTTCTTGAAGGGTGGTAAGGAAAACCTGGCCTGATACCGCACGCTCACCAGTGTGAAGTTGCATGTGAAACTACTTCAAGTGCCTTCTCCTCCCTGTTAAACATGCCATGTGCAGACTTTTTTCATAGCGATATGACCCCTGTGAGGAGTGACTTCGGCAAACTTGTTTAACTTGAACTGCAGTGCACGAGTAACACGTATGGAGTCAGTCACTGCACCTCAGCAAAGGCACAGTAAGACAGTAATTTAGTAAGAGGGATTAACACAATTGCCTATTTAACTCCACCTCTAGTGTTCACTCCCTTCAACATCACCCACGTACTTTGTCCCCTGCATGATTAATGTTTTCAGTGATGAATGCAGCAAAAGGTTGCTAAGTATTCTGACCTCCTCACCTCAACCTACAGTTCATTTTCCATCCCTGTAAGAGAGTGGGAGGACTCTGCCTCTCACAACTATTGTCCTTATATTGACTCTTCTCTTGCCACATCCGTTTTTAATGAGATCTCATTTTTTGCCTTGGCCTGCCAGATTTGGCTCATGCTACTGTTTTATACTCTTCCTCAGTAGGTTCTGCACACATCTCATCTGTACACTCTCTTGCTGGTGTTCAAAGACACTTCTTTGCTGAGGTGCCCAGCTCCTAGGTCAGTGATTTTACCTATCTGATGGCTTTCCTGCTGCTTGCTTAGAAAAAAGGGAGTATTAGTGCAGCTTGTGAAACTACAGGTAATACCCTGCTCTCCTTACAGATCAGGACAGACTTCAACAGGACATGTTTTTCCTGTTACTCTCAAGTCAACAGCTGCGTTTGTATTAGTTATGACAACTGTCACGCAAGTTGAAGCACTAATGCCGCTGGAGGAGCACGTCCTTGCCAAACACCCTGTCCCTGCCTTAGAGCTGTGGCAGGCCTTGTACCGGGTATGTCACCTCGGGGCGGGGGGCTGCTTGGCAGCGGCTGCACAGGTTGGATGTCTCTGCAGAGACCACTGGGAAGAGGCACATGACCAAAGGAAAGATAAGCTTCTGCAAGACCAAAATTTCCACCTCCTCCAGACATTTGTGCCCCAGACCGTTCGGAAAAATCCTTAAAAGTTACTGCAATTTCCACATGGTTTCTAAGAGGCACTCTCCCTTCTCTTCCACAGGCAGAGGTAGGAAGACAGACCATCTGACAAAACATCTTCTTCTCCCTTATTTTCTCCCTCCACAGCAGGAAAAGCTGTAGTATATAGACAAGTTTTTTGACAGTAGAGAAACATTTGTTAAGAATGCCTTACAAATGTGCCACTTTGCATAAACAACTTCAGCTGTGGCGCACAATCAACCACAAGATACACATCCAGGGGAAAACAGGCTGTTTGGAGTCCAGTGCTCAGAGAACTATTTACTGTTCCCCATTTCCCACTCTCCGTCACATATTGTCAGGGACAAATTATAGAACCGTGACAAAACTAAATGTCATCGAAAACAGGAAAAGAAAGGGTTAACGTAGGAGAAGGGTCCCCACACACCTGCAAGCCCTAAGTAGCCTGAGGAGGAAGAGACAAAAGTCTGGGCTCAGTTTCCTAGCAGGAAGTTTGTTGGTCTAAGCTTTGCTCTGAGGAAAGGAGGTATTTACTCCACCAGACTGAAAAGGAGAGGCCATCCAAGAAAACAATTTGCCCTGGACTAAAAGGTTGGTTGGTTTTTAATAGCTGATACGGGCCCCAAAGCTGCAGGCTGAAGACACCTAGCAGGTGTCAGCCTGCCTGCTAGAGAAGCCTGGAGACTAAAGAAATACTGTGAGCTGCTCTTCCTGCCCTAAAGAGGCTGGCGCAGGAAGAACAATCCAAAAACTACCTACTGCTGACCCTGGGGGTAACCTGAGTGCTGGTGGCCAGGGCCTCTGGAGTCTTCCCCTGATAGCAGTGGCAGGGTTTCCCAGTGCAGGTGCTGGCCCCAGGTCAGGCTGTTGCCCAAGTGCCACATTCTGAGGCTCCTGGCTCTATTTTCCCTGTGCAATAGCAATTGGACAGCTCTGAGAACCAGAACCTGGTTTCAGAGCCAAAAAAATACTGTATTCGTGCCCACAGGCATACATAAAAAGGAAAAACTGCCTTTGTACCTGCTCAGTAAACAGAAGTTGCTGCTCCCCTGCTTGTAGAAAGAATGCTAAATACCTCCACTGAAGCTACTGTACACATTAATCCAAGCTGTAAGCTTATTCGCAGGCTCTAAAATCAGAAGCGGAGACACTAAATCTGTTGATTTATGCTAATGCTGAGAGACTTCAAATGAGATTGGCTTCCACTGTCGCTGTATTAGCTGTAACTAGCTAATATGCAGTATGTAACTCGGATACACACCAAACGAAGTCCTTCTTGCTCCTTTCCCAGGGAAATCATAAGGCGAGACGCACCTGAAGAAGCACTCCTTCCGAAGTGCGGTATCTCGCACCGGTTACTACATCCCTGCCACTGACGCCGTTTACGCTGCGGATGAGCGTGAGCTGAGGCTCGGCGCTGCCGGGGGCGGGCGGCCCCTCGGCCCCACACCGCCGCCTGGGCGCGCTTGCCGGGGCCGCCGCGGGGGAAGGAAGGGCCGGGCTCAGGGGCCGCCCCGCCCCGCCGCGGGAGGAGCACGGCCCGCAATACTTAAGCGTCGAAGGCGGCGCTGCCCCGCGGCCGGGCCGGCCATGGAGGCGGCGAGGGAGTCCGTGGGCTCGCTGGTGCGGTGAGTGCGGGGACACAAGACACAGCACCAGCCCCCCCCCCACCCCCCCCAGTCGGGCCGCCGCCGCCCTCCCCGCTTCCCCCGCTAATCCCGGCAGCGGTTCGGAGGTTGGCGGCGGGTCCGGCTGCCGGAGGATGCTCGGGAAGAGCCGAGGCTGAATAACTCTGTGGGCTCCGGCTCTTCGGGAGCAAAGGGTGCTTTCCGAGCACGGTGTGAGGGCTAGTCGCAGCGGGGGGCGGGGGGGTTAAATCTGATGGACGCTAGGTCGGAGGAGCAAGTAGACATGCTCTCGCAGCCTTTCAAGCCTCGGGTGAAGTTCTGAGGGAAGTGCAAGCAGGAGCTTTGCAGTTTTAACTCCTTTTTGAGGTGTAACGGCTGGGATGCGTTCACCTCTCGGCAGTAGTGAAGCTGCCGTCTTGCGTGCAAAGAGCTTGTGCGTCAGGCGTGGAGCCATGGTGTCGTGTCGCTTGTACTCAGTGACAGCGTGGTTATGACTCTTGGCCTCTGTTCGTGTTTCAGGTGTGCTCACCACAGCCATAAAGATATAGCTCTGTATGCCACTCAAAAATGCATCTAGTTCTAGCTGTGGTTCTGATCTTTCCACAGTTCATGGTTTAGTGGGGAAACCAAGTCTGCAATCTGGTCGAACCCTAAGTCTCCTGACTAATTTCTGGCTTTTTTTTTTTTTTGCTATGCTGTTACTGCCATTGTTATTTGCCTGTGAACTCTACCCTAAAAATCAAACGGTGCCACATTGTGAAGCCGCTCGTGTTGTGCAACATTGATTTTTCTGAGTGAGGCTGAAGACTGTTGCACCACGTTCTTAGACAAACATAAGAGGCATATTGCAAACAAAGATAAAGAGTGAAATATGTGGACAAGGCTCAAGGCAGGCTTTCAATTCCTGGTTTCTCCTCAAAAAAAAATTAATCTGTCCCACCAGCCTTGACACTACACTGAATGCTTTGGGCAGTATCTGCAAGTCCTTCTCTGGCAGGTTGTAGTTATACAAACCAAACTGGACAAGGTGCTAGAGTTTGAAGATATTTGCTCTTTCAATTATAAGTATATTTTTGTGTTTTCCACTGACATAAGATCCCTCTCTCTTTTAGGGAAGGGCTAGGACTCAATCCTTTTGACTTTAAAGAATAAAAAAACAATAGTGGAGTTGTGTATGTAACATGTCACTCAACTTTCTAATAAAGCTGACTGCACCTTAATATGTTCCTTTTGTCTCTACTGCTTGTTTCCTGGCTTAGCTTGATCAGCTTTTAATGAGAAATTATTTTCGGTAACTCCAATCTAGCAGAGGAATTCCCTGTATGAGGAATCAGTTTGTCTGGTTTCTGAGGACAGCTGCAGCAAAAAGGGATCTTTCTAGGAGCCCTGAACGTAGGCCGGCCTCTTTGAGTCTGTGGCCTTTGTGTGTGGGGGAAACAAAGAAAAAATGAGCTTTCAGCAATAGGCCCCGAAAGGGAAGGGTTCACACTCTGTTTATCTGGCTTTTTTAAATCACATTGGCTTTTGTTTCCTAGTACTTCTCCTTAACTGAAACCTCAGCCTGCCCTGGAGCCCAGACTCACTGCTTCATAAGCAGACTTAGGTCAGAGATGATATTGACTGGTTTTATTGAAATGTAGGTGAAATGGCATCCATGTTAAATAACTCCCTAAGACTTGGGCTCCTGTTAAGTGACTGTCTGGTGGAGTTAATGAAAGTCCTGGTTTATTAATCTGTTTAGTTTTTTTCTGACTTTTTACATCTGATAGAACTAGGCAGCAGTGTGAGGCGATTGATCTTGAATCCTGAAGAAACTTCTGCTCAGAGGTGCAAAATAGCTGGCTGTGCTAATGCCTGAGATGAATTCTGTTAGCTCAAGTCCTGCCCATGAGCTGTCCCCTTAATGTTCTTCCTTCTGTATCAGGATGTATTTTTTTACTTCTTTCCTTATGTTTTGTCTTTTGTGAATGACAACTTGGCTTAAGTAATGGGAAAGAAAACTGTTCAACAGGACTCGTATTTTCTGTCCTCGCAAAAAAAAAAAAATCTTGGCAGTACTGTCATATATACCACTCAAGCAACTATTCTATGTGCTAGTTTTCAAATGTGTGAGAGGGAACAGGATGTAACTGGCTTTGAAAGCGTTGTCTCGAATCCTGAGCATTGCACTTTCTGACGTCAGGGTGTCCTGTGGAGTCACCAGCCCCGAGGTAGATGAGCAGGCTTCATATCCAAGGAGGACTTGAGTGATTCAGAATGGGAGCTGCCTACAGACCAGCGGGGTGACTGGGGGACTGTTAACTTAGTGAAGAGATCAACAAACATGCCCTGTCCTAGCACGCTTCCCTTTTGTGGAGCTTTAATGCCTCTGTCAGTGCTACTCTGTCACCTTGTCCTCCTTCCTGGACTTGACCCTTCTCCAGGAGGAAAATGGTTATTAGCTCTTTAATTTGAAACAGTGCCGGTCTCCTGAAAACCATACTGACTGCTCATCCTCACCAGCTTTGTTACAGGAAGGAGAGAAATTTCCACCAGCAATGTGTGTATACGTGCAAACTGTTGAAAGCCAGGGACCTAGCTTTGGTTGAAAGCCAGGGACAGCACTACCAAGAAGGTATGAGCTTGAGCTAGATAAAACTGTTGAAAATCCCCCTCCTTTAAAAAAATAAAAGCTTCCATAGTGCTGAGGAGTTTTTGAGGAAGGTAAACTTTAGTGTACAGAGGAAAGGCAGTAGCCCCAAAGCTCTGTAGAAGAGCAGTTCAGAATTAAAGGAAGGAAGTAAATTGCTGAAACTCTATCTGGCCAGTCACAAAAATTACTTTCTATGCAGCACAAAAATATGCTTAAAGACCAGATAAGAGGTTTGGAAAAGATAGTTGTTATCCCTGGCCAGTGTGGGCTTGCACAAAAGGTGTGACTGGGACATCATTAGTTGAGTAACTTTATACCATTTCATCATCGTTCTAGGAATTCCTGTATTCACTCTGGCTGCAGAAAGAGACTGCCAGTTCACTCCCTCCTCCTCTGTGAAAGTGTGTGAGAATAGGTTTTCCTACATAAGGCTGACCTTTTACACCTATGTGGGAGAACAAAATGGACATGCATCCCTTTCCCACCCCTGTGCAATTCAGTATTAAGCAGCAAAAGATATACAGGGGCTAAAGTCCAGGAATATAGGAGACAAAATATTGTCTACCTTTAAAAGACTTGTTAGAGATCAGTCCTTTCCAGGTGTCATGCAGAGGGCGATTTTTGGCAAGCTGGCTATTGAATTAACCAATGTAATTTGGCAGCAAAAAGCTGTCACTAGATGTAGATGGGAGCAGGTCTGTACCTTGGTGTGGGAGTAGGCAGTTACCAGTCTTATGTGCTCGGTTTGCCTAAGGGAACCTCAGCAGTCACTATTAAAACACACAATTGCCCAGGAAAATTTAAAACCTCTTTCTAAAAGTGTTTTGAATTCGTCCAGCCTCTCTGGGAGCCTGCTCCAACACTATGCATTTATGTACTTTAATCTTAATTTTAATTTCATTTGACTTCTTTCGATACATTAAGGCACAAACAAGTCTTATTTTGTGATTTATTTTTTTTTCAAAACTAGATGAAGTTTTATAGGCTGTAGATATAACTTACAAGATAAACTCCTTGGCTGTTTGGAAGTCAAGCATAACTATATCAAAGCTCCACTTGCATTCTGATGCTAGGTGTTTTGAATGTGGATAATATGTTCGGTCTTCCTAAAGCAAACTCATACCTTAATTATTTGAAAGTAGTCTTGTGTGTTATCTCATTGAGTGTTTGTCTGGCAGATAAAGAGAATGATCAAAGAGGCTGAATGCAGTAAGAGCTGCTGCCTTCCTAACGCAGTGTTAAAACCTGTCAGCCTCACTGTAATCATGACCTTGACATCAGCTGAGCTAGAGTTGGCCTACATCTGCTTGAAATGTTTTTAATTTTAGAAGTGTTTTCAAATGTCACTGGCAAGAGAAAGTTCAGAGACAACATGTCTGTAGGGCTATGTAGTATTTAGCTTTGAAAGCAAGCTCCATGAATCTAACATGACCTGTGAATTACTTGTATAATGTGCTTACATCACTGAACTCAATAGTCTTCCTCCTTCTCACAGTACTTGACATGACTTTTTATAACTACACTGAATTTTTATTTGTCTTAGATCTTTGGTATCCATGGGAGCATCTGTGGGAGCAGTAACAAAACAGACCCTGTTCCCTCCTCTCATGCCTGCAGGACGACCTTTCCGTGTGTCGAATGCCTCCCGAAGCAGCCGGAAAGGAATTGTGGCAAGCAATCTGCAAGAGCTCATCAGCAAGGTATAGCAAGCATTCCCACTCTGGCTGAAACTTACAGGGAAGTACAGTATCCCAGAAAGACAACCCACAGACTCTTGTTCTTCTAAAAATCATTACTGGGGAAGTTCAGGAGAGTATGTCAGATAAGTAAGTCTTAATACGAAATGATGGGCCCTCTTTCAAATGCTAAAATGTACTGGTTTTTTGCAGACTTTAGATGCCTTCCTTATATCTGCTGGAATAGTTACTCTGGTTTTGGAGGAAGATGGCACAGTTGTGGACACAGAAGAGTTCTTCCAATCCCTGGATGATAATACACACTTCATGGTTCTAGAAAAAGGACAGAAATGGACACAAGTAAGTGTTGACTGCCTCTCACTTGAATAGAAGTGGGTGGAAGAATGTCTGTGGCTGCTAAAATTGTTGGAAAGACGGGAGAAGAGGAAGAAAACTTCGCCTAACGAAGGCAAGGTATCAACTCCTTG
Source organism: Ciconia boyciana (assembly GCF_034638445.1). NCBI lineage: Eukaryota > Metazoa > Chordata > Aves > Ciconiiformes > Ciconiidae > Ciconia > Ciconia boyciana. The sequence continues at coordinate 58,435,902 of NC_132935.1, forward strand.
TTGAGCCTTCCTAGATGAGAAATCAAGTTTGGGTTGGGTTTTTTTTTTGTCCCTTGCTTGGACATAGAACTGTTGGCAAAGATCTGCCAAGAACTGAAATGAAACATTACAACTGAAAAGAATTATAGGGGAAACCCCCTGCTTTTGGAGAGCCTTGGAAATAACTTTGTTCTTGAGCCTTTTTGTAACATAAAGAAAATTAGGACTTTGACTGCATGAAGTTAAAAATACAATGTCTTTAAAGGTTAGCTTTTAGAGGGGAAAAAATGCCCAAATTGAGCAATATAAAACAAGTTTTGCCTTGAGAATGCAATAGTGGTTTAGTGAAGGTTAGAAAAATGCCTGTGTTTAACCTTGCAAACAGCTAAAAGTTGTCATCAAAACCTAATGTTAGTCTACATGCTTCAAGATATTTTAAAAACTATTAAGATTGGCTAGCTTTAGCCTTCTAATCCTATCAACTCAGTGTCCAATTTGTAGTTTTGTGGGGAAATAGTCATCTGTATGTTAATAAGATAGAGTCAAACTCCTAATTGTCTTTCCATGAAATGGTTGTTGCTAAAAAGCTAGCATCAAAATTTCTTCTACCAGGTGCAGAGCTAGCTGAGAAGCTGTAAGCAGGCCTACCATTTTTCTGTTTGTACACAGATGGCTCAGTTGTGTTGCCCCATTTTCTCAGTCTCCTGTTGCAGTGTGGGCAGTTTGTACATTTTTCCCCAAGATACCTCACTGGCTTATCAACCTGCTGCATCAGGGCAATGAGCTCCAACAGCAGAAAAAAAGTTGCAGCTAGGGTATGATTCCGCCTTGCTCCTTTCCCCTCTGCCCTGTGTCCTGTCTGGCATGGCAGCAGAGCAAGTTTGAATGTTGTCCCTCTTCACGATGTGCTGAATGACAGCAGAAGGACTGCGGCAGCTTCACAAATCATCTGGAGTGTAGCACAAGCTCTGAGTAAAGCACATGCTTTACCCAAATATTCGGGGTGCTAATGGGGGGAGGGGGGGATACACTATCAAGCATACCAACTACTTGTACATGTCCAAAACTGTTGTTGATAGGGGGCCCTGTTGCTGGAGCTCGGAGGCTATCGAAGTAAAACAGGCATAAAATTGCTGGCTAATGATATACTACAGTGTTTAACTTGGTCTGACTTATGATGGCACTGTCTGAGCGCTGGGGTGACAAGTACAAAAAGGCCCAGTCTTACACAACTTTATTGCTTCATTTAGCATATGGAAAAACAGCTTGGCAGCTGCTAAGTCATTAACCTTGGGTGGAATGTGCTGAGCAGAGTATGCCATGTATCCACTAGATGTCTCTGTAAATACAGGTCTTCTTTACTATTTTATTTTTTTTCTTGAAGCAAGTGATCCTGAAAGCATCACTGTCAACCCTGAAGCTGACAAGGGCTGCTTTCAATAAAGGAGTCTGGATTTAAGGTGGAAGATGACTGCTCCTCTTCCTTTGCTTTTTCTCTTAAAAAGTCAGTATTAAATCCTAGGCGTAATCAGTAGTGGTTCCTTCCCCATGTTACTTTTTTAGTAGGAAGAAAGAGGTGTTATGAGCCAGGATTTGCAATGAGGGCCTGACTTTTCATGGATGTCATCTTTGCAGCTATATCTAAGAGTGCTCATCAGTATTGTGTTCCTTCCTAAACAGAAGGACCTAATGTTGTCCTGGTAATTTGGTGGCCTGTTTCAGTGTGGACTAACTGTGTTGCCTCAGCTAGCAGCTGGAATGTACCAGGATCATTAAATGGCAGGAACACTGTCCAGTGGCATTACCTGTGGCTTCAGTATACCCTGAAGAAGAAGCTGTATTACAGGAAAGAAATATTCAGGAGGTGCTGTGTCACTCTAGAACTTCTGTGCCTGTTTGGAATAGCTTCAGAAGCCTGGTCAGGACTTGAACAAAATTATGTAAGCTACAGACTTGCTTTTCTCTGTGCTTATGCTTTTAATTCTAGTTTAGAATTGATCAAGAACGAGTCCAAAGACTGGAATAAGCAAGCTGCTTCTAAAGAGCCACACCATTAGCAATTGTCTTACTGTAGTTTCCTGGCTCACGGTACAAACTCTCTCTCCTTTTTAAATTAGACAAGAAATGGAGTTGCCACTGTGAGACAAAAGAAGAAAATGGGAGTAGCTAACATCACATTTGACCTGTACAAGCTGAACCCTAAGGATTTTATTGGCTGCTTAAACATCAAGGCGACCTTCTATGAGATTTACTCTGTCTCATATGACATCAAATGTATGGGAGCAAAAAGCGTATTGCGGTAAGTATGCTTCCACTACTGATAAGGTGTATGTGTTAACGTAAAATCTGTGTTTGCTTATGGGTTCTGTGAAGCAGCTGTGTTTATAAACTTAGTATCTTTATTAATTTTTACATACTGGCCACTATGCTGACTCTTCCTTTGTAAAGTGGATAGCTGACTTGTAAAAGCTTACTATAGCTTTTTATGGTAGAATCTTACACTTCCCCCAAGGCAAAATCTTATCAGCTTGTATTTACTGCAAGGGTGTAGGTACAGCCTCTTTGTTTTCCTGAGAGAATTTCCCCAGATTCCTTTGACTTGTTTGAAGAATGCAGGAGGCTGAGGAAGAAGCATCGGACTCTTTGAAGGGGGGGACTTCAAGGGGATGAAATGAGAGAGGAATTTGAGATCTAATGGCAGAGGTCTTAAAGCTTGCTCAGACTTTGCAAGACCTGGCTGCCAAATTTACCACCTGAGCTACATGGAGGCAAAGGAAAATGGAAGAGATATGACACTCTCTACTGTCTTAATATGAATTTGTCATCTGTAGTAAGACTGTGTGATGTCACTGTTTTTAAACCATCTGGTCTTTAAGCAAACTAATGGAGCCTAACAAGGACCACTGTCTTCTGCAGGACCAATCTGTGGTGGCTTGTGAGCTTGGTAGAACCGGCTGTTGGGAAATGCTGTCTTATGCAGGGGCAAAATAATACCTGTCCTGTCCACTGCTTTCAACGGTGTGTTGAAAGTCTGTGCCTTGTCAAAACCAGCTGTGTCCTGCCCCAATTGAAGAAAACTTTTTCTGAGTTCAGACTGCTTCACAGAGGTGCCATACTTTGACAGCTGTTGAAGTTGTAGCCCTGAATTTCTCTACCTGACCTTTCAAATTCTGGTTGAGACACAGTGGTGTAGTGTGGCTGCATTTTACTACTTGAGGACCAGATCTGCTCTGTACAGAACAGACAGATGCCTGTAAGTGAGGTTTTCACTTTCCCTGAGCAACATAGGAGACTGGTTGACAGAGTCACTTGGGAAGCAGTCCCAAAGGGCAAAGGAGTCCAGGAAGGCTGGACATTTTTCAAGAAGGAAATATTAAAGGCGCAGGAGCAGGCCGTCCCCATGTGCCGGAAGACGAGCTGGCAGGGAAGAAGACTGGCCTGGCTGAACAGAGAGCTTTGGCTGGAACTCAGGGGAAAAAAGAGTTTATGACCTTTGAAAGAAGGGGCAGGAACTCAGGAGGACTGCGAGGATGTCGTAAGGTTATGCAGGGAGAAAATTAGAAGGGCCAAAGCCCAACTAGAACTTAATCTGGCTACTGCTGTAAAACAATAAAAAAATGTTTCTATAAATATATTAGCAACAAAGGGAGGGCTAGGGAGAATCTCCATCCTTTATTGGACGTGGGGGGAAACATAGTGACAAAGGGTGAGGAAGAGGCTGAGGTACTTAATGCCTTCTTTGCCCTAGTCTTTAATAGTAAGACTAGTTGCTCTCAGGGTACCCAGCCCCCTGAGCTGGAAGACAGGGATGGGGAGCAGAATGAAGCCCCATAATCCAAGAGGAAATGTTTAGCAACCTGCTACACCACTTAGTAGAACACAAGTCTGTGGGGCCAGATGGGATCCACCCAAGGGTCCTGAGGGAGCTGGCAGAAGTGCTCACCAAGCTGCTTTCAATGCTTTACCAGCAGTCCTGGCTAACCGGGGAGGTCCCAGCTGACTGGAGGTTAGCAAATGTGATGTCCATCTACAAGAAGGGCCAGAAGGAGGATCTGGGGAACTACAGGCCTGTCAGTCTGACCTTGGTGCCAGGGAATTTTACAGAGCAGATCACCCTGAGTGCCATCACATGGCACGTACAGGACAACCAGGTGATCAGGCTCAGTCAGCATGGGTTTATGAAAGGCAGGTCCTGCTTCACTAACCTGATCTTCTATGACAAGGTGACCCGCTTAGTGGATGAGGGGAAGGCTGTGGATGTTGTCTACCTAGACTTCATTAGAGCGTTTGGCACCATTTCCCACAGCATTCTCCTGTAGAAACTGGCTGCTCATGGTTTGGATAGGCATACACTTCGCTGGGTAAAAAACTGGCTGGGTGGCTGGGCCCAAAGAGTTGTGGTGAATGGAGTTAAACCCAGTTGGTGGCCAGTCACAAGTGGTGTTCCCCAGGGCTCTGTGTTGGGGCCATTTCTCTTTAATATCTTTATCAATGATCTGGATGAGGGGATCGAGTGCACCCTCAGTAAGTTTGCAGATGACACCAAGTCATCTTGGGCTGGGAAGTGTTGATCTGCTTGAGGGTAGGAAGGCTCTACAGAGGGACCTGGACAGGCTGGATCGATGGGCTGAGGCCAATTGTATGAGGTGCAACAAGGCTAAGGGCTGGGTCCTGTACTTGGGTCACAACAACCCCATGCAATGCTACAGGCTTGGGGAAGAGTGGCTGGAAAGCTGCCTGGTAGAAAAGGACCTGGGAGTGTTGGTTTACAGCCACCTGAATATGAGCCAGCAGTGTGCCCAGGTGGCCAAGAATGTCAATAGCATCCTGGCTTGTATCAGAAATAGTGTGGCCAGCAGGATGAGGGAAGTGATCGTGCCCCTGTACTCAGCACTGGTGAGGCCGCACCTCGAATACTGTGTTCAGTTTTGGGCCCCTCACTACAAGAAGGACATTGAGGTGCTGGAGTGTGTTCAAAGAAGGGCAACAAAGCTGGTGAAGGGTCTAGAGCAGAAGTCTTATGAGGAGCAGCTGGGGGAACTGGGGTTGTTTAGCCTGGAGAAAAGGAGGCTGAGGGGAGACCTTATTGCTCTCTACAACTACCTGAAAGGAGGCTGTAGAGAGGTGGGTGTTGGTCTCTTCTCCCAGGTAACAAGTGATAGGACAAGAAGAAATGGCCTCAAGTTGCACCAGGGGAGGTTTAGATTGGATATTAGGAAAAATTTCTTCCCCAAAAGGGTTGTCAAGCATTGGGACAGGCTGCCCAGGGAAGTGGTTGAGTCACCATCCCTGGATGTATTTAAAAGATGTGTAGATGTGGTGCTTAGGGACTTGGTTTAGTGGTGGACTTGGCAGTGCTAGGTTAACAGTTGGACTTGATCTTAAAGGTCTCTTTCAACCTATATGATTCTATGTAGTCTTTAGTTTGAAATTTTCAAATAGTCCCTCCTCTCATGATGCAGGTATTAAGCACTGTAATGCTAACCTTGTTCCTTGTCTTTCTGACTGACCTCTCCCACTCTACTTAGGTGGTCCCTTGCTTAATCTTTCAGGCTACAGCTGGTGTGACTGTAGATGAGACTCATCTCTCTGGTCATGCTGCAGTGATTATCCAGCTATATGCTATGCCCACCTGTAGCACTGGCTTCGTTAGGGTTTCTTCAAAGCAAAGGCTTACCCTTGAACAGCTGCACTCCTCCAGTTGCTATGTTTAAGTCTCTTGAGCCAGAACAAACTCTGATTTCTGGCTGTCTGCTATGGAGATGAGTATCAGCACTGGAACTTGCACTGTTAAGGAGAATTTGAAGTGATAGGTCTGCCTCCCTGCCAACACAGGGCAGCTGGTGAGAAAGAAATGGTACTGGCGAACAGCTGAAGTAGCTGTGGAGTTCTTCTGGAAGCACTGTTATGTTACAGAGTTGAGCTGTAAGGGAAGTGCCAGTGTCAGGGTGGGGAAAATAGTTTACTAGCAAAGAACAAGGGTGACAGATAACCGTGTGTACTCTTGAACACAACAGTGAGATGTCCTGTCTCAACTTGCTATTGAAATTGAAGACAGGTGATGTTAGGTTCTTAGTGTAGTCCCTCTGCTAATGAGTTCCAGTTTGCTAACTCTGATGCCCTCTCCCTGAGCCCACCTGTGGAGTGTGAAGGGAAAGGACTTTAAAATGCTGCAGTTGTTCATTGGTGGGAGGACTCAAAGCCTGCCAGATCTGATTAGTGTATTTCCCCTAACAGTTTCTCCCTGTAGTGTCCAACTGAAGGATCAAATGTCCAGTTCAACAAATAACTTCCTCCACGGCTTAAGTGACAACTGCTCTTGTGTGCAAGTGACACACTGCAGCTGCTCAAAAGCTTGGTACCAGGTGCAGCTTTCTTTACAATTGTAAAGCTCTGTGGCCTGTAGTATCTGGTGGAGGGAAGGACATACTGAAATGGCATATGTATGGGAAGCATGAATAAAGGTACAGTGTTTTTTAAAGGCTTCCCAGGCTCTAAGTACAGGGTATTCCGTTCTTTTGAAGCATTGGATTTTGACTGCAAACCTTGTTTTATCACAGTGGAAAAAAACTGAATTTGTAGGAAGAAGACTTTGCCTTCTCTGCTAGAGCTCAAAAGAGAAATGAATAGCAGCAGAGTTCACAGTTGCATGTTTTCTCAGACAGAAATTCAGAAAATCTTCCCTCTTTTTTGCAGAAGAGGAAGGCTGGTCTGGTTTCTGCATCTTCAGAAACTGATCCCTTTCCAGTTTTGGAACGGTTCCAGTTCTTGTGTACTACTTCCCTAATGCCTCAGCTTCATACTTGTGAGGGCCTACTTAACTTTCAGGGGATGAGGCTTGAATATAGCTTTCAGCACTGATGTCCCAATTGTTTCTTGGAGAATGGAAGGATGGTGCATGTATAACTAAGTTGAATAAATGACAACTTAAATATGATGATCTCTATTCCCCTGTGATCCTGTGCTGATCCACAGTCTATATTGTAGACCTCTGATGCTTGCCTCAGTTTATGGACCTGTACTGATTCTCTCAGTATTGTATATTTGAATGCTGATACTTATTAAAACTTTAAAAAGTAGAATATTTGTGAACTGAGAATTCTTAAGGCTTGCAGCTTGGACAGTATTAATTTGCCTGGCTTCACTTGTTTTGCTGTTGGGCATCCACTGTAATGTGATTGCTCAGCTTCAGATCTAATCTAGTTTGATCTGTAGCTTGGAGATACATGCAGTGTTGTATTAGTGAATGACCTAAAGGTGAGACGCGAGGTGGATTCATGCTGCAGGAATGCTGCTGGGCTCCCGGGCAAAGTTAAGTCTTCAGTGGTGCTCTGGTAGTTGGAGTGATAGCTTTGCAGAAGGCCTGTAAATGTCGAACAGGATGACAGCCTGCTTTGCTAAATGTGTTTTCTGGTTCTGCCAACATGTCAATAGTTTTCTGTCAAACAATGGGCACAGAAGTATTTTCTCTAAAGAAGGTACAAAAAATGACCAGCTTCTCAGAAGTGAGGAGGAATGAGGATTCTTAAATATATTTTACCTAACTCATCTTAAAGGTGTTGGGTGGGATGGGGCAATGTCACCCTTTTGGTGAAATTTTTTTTAAACAAATGGCTTTTCTTCTAGGAAGGTGCTTCAGCTGATGTCCCATGCAGCACAAATAACTGGACAGTTTCTTCTCTGTACTGGAACGTATATGTTGCAGTTGATGGGTGAATATGATGAAGATGGCACGTGTACAAGATCAAGGCGGGAGCAGTGAACACAGCTGCACTTCTGATATCAGATCCTTTTGCTTAAAGACACTTTCTTGCCCAGTTTCGATTGTAGTGATGTTACAGTAGGGGGTTGTCCACTGATGTGACTAACATTTTTTCCCATTTGGGGATGCTTGTAGGATTTAGTCATAAAAGTAAGTGTTTGGTGTTCATAGGCTCTTAATGCAGCAAAAGGATGGGTGCCTAATGTGTGAGAATTTGGCAAAAGGAGAGAGGGCAGGTTTTTGCCCCAGCAACTCAAAATGGAGAATAAGTATACTTGGAAACTTGCACGCTTTGTAATCAATGGGATATTTCTTGCACTGATCAAAACATAGTTTGGTTGTTTTTTTCATGGCTGTCTACTTACTTTCTGAACAGACTGGGTTGTAAGGCAGGGGCGGGGGAGCTGTGTTTTTTTGTTTTTTAATCCTTAACAGTGCCAGTATTAGTGTCCAACTGGCATTGAGGTACAAAAGGGTGAAGAGTACTTATTTACTTCTGCCACCAATGGAAATACACAGTACAACTGAATCCTGGTTCAGTGACTGACCACTCTCATGAAGTCTAACTGGAGAAAGTGCAACTACTAAGCAGAAGCTTAAAACTTAGCCTTACTTCCCTTAAATAAAAACATTTCATTTTAACTCCATATTTTTCTTCAAATCTACAGAAAGCTCAGGTTAGTATAGCTCATACCAGTTGAAGAAACTGATGTAGTTCTTTAATGGGTCTGATGTCCAGTTCTGCCTGAAGTATTGAATAATTTGCCATGGTTTCATGAATATGGATTACAAGCAACCTGCTGAAGCTTCCTTCAGGGGTTAAACCATCACTAATGTAGTTTTTACTGCTCAGTTACAAGGTGACACTACATCCCAAGCTGTACTAGAGGTACATGTAGCATGGTTCTGTAAGAGATGCTGGATTTTGATGCCCCTGTGTTCAGGGGAGAGCAGCAGGATGCCATCTGGTCTTGTGTAACATACATATGCTCTAAACTGGATATTTGTAGTTTTATAGTCTCCCAAGACAAGCTGTATTAAAGGGCAAAGTTTTTAATCCTTAGGTAGAATTGTCCAGAATGTTTTCTACAGTTTAGTGAACTGCTAGTATGACCAGTTTCCAGCAGGCTTTTCCTCAACTGTAGAAAACTGGAAAATGAGCAGCATTAGGCATCTTGTGTCAAAATACAAACTCCCATTGCTGAAAAGAAAAAGCCCAACTTTGGTTGTTGATAGGTGTGGCTTTTGAGGTTTTTATTTGCTTGCTCATGAAGAATTTTAGTAAGTTGTTATAGTCTTGCTTAAGACTGAAAGCTGTTAAGGAGACAGCAGATACAAGTAATGTCTCTGACCTGATGGCAGATGCCACCTAGGAAGAGCAGCTCTGGTGACAGAGTGATCAAGTGAGGCAGGGGAAGAAAGCAGGGGGAGTGAAAGGGAAGAGGACCAATGTGGACCCCACAGTGCTTGCCATGCCTCTGCTGAGACAGGAATCCATTAACTATGTGTATCACCTGCACTGGTTAGTTGGAGGAAAACCTCATCTGCTAAAAGAGGAACAGGGGGACTGAAAAGACCAAGCATCATGGTTGGTGGGATCCATTCTGACCTGTCAGCTGGGTCTGTTCCTGTCAAATGTCACTAATATGTGGGAATACTGCTCTTGATTTTATCTACAGATTTCACCTTCGTATGCTTATTTTTGCCTTCCCTTTATGGATGTGACTTAGCCAGCTGGAGCTGCATCTTTCAAATTACTGTTGTGATGAAAAGCAGCCTAAATCCAAGTGTTAGAGGGACTGATAGACACAAGTTCACTAGGTCTCTGCCTGTCTCTTCAGTAAAGGTATTACAAATAAGTAGACAGCTAAGAAAAAACTTGGTTTTTTTCCTTATTTCTGTTGTTTCTTACCTACTTCTGAGTGTTTGCTGGAGGGGGAGAGGGCACACAGCTCTGGGCAAGGGGAGGACTGGTTCTTTCCTAACTTCTCCTGGGGAAGAATACCTGTAACTTGCAGCACTGTCAGGTTTCCTTCAGAAGAAACCAATAAACTATTCTGTGAGTAATAAGAAAAGTTATGTTAAAATGGAAGCTTTATACTTCATCTATATTGTTTTCACCACCATCACCCCTCCACCCCAAGTGATTGTTGCCATGATAACTGTTGGCCAAAGTCTACCACTATCAAGGAATTGCATTTAACTGATGCAGTGCAAGCACTTTGTCATTAAGTCTTTCAGCTTTTAAGGACCATTTATTCTATTAAAACAAGGACATCTCCAGAAAGCAAACTCTATGTAATGCTCCTAAGAATATTTATGTTGCTAATGGTGGGAGCACCAACATTTAAAAAACACCAAGGAAAAAAAACAAAAAAACCCAAAAACAAAACCACAAAACCCACCCCAACTTGCATAGTTCAATATTGCATTAATTTGTGTGAAATGTCTCTTCAACATCTGTAATGCAAAAGCTTTTGCAGGTCTGAACTGTGCAGATCTCAAATTCTAGCCTTCTGTAGCCTCAGGCAATTGTTACAGAAGTAACACTCTGTAGTTTCCAATGGTACTATCTTAGAACCTAACGTGATCTAAAAGGCTAACTCAGTATGAATTTGCAATGTTTTTAGGCAGCTGCTTCTTTGGCAGTTTAACACTTAAAACTTGAGCTGCTGAAGGTCATGTGAGCTGCAAAGTCTCCATCTCAGAGCATCTCCCCCCTCTAATTCAAAATGCAAACAGCTGAACAAAGTAATTCAGCTTTGATATTTTCTCAAAATGGGAGAATTGTTTTGGAATGTTATAAGTGTCTGAAATTTTCATTGCTTCTGAATCTGGGTTTTGCCACAGGCTCAGTATTTCGGGAATGATATTTGCTACTGTACCAACTTCTTTCCAGAGATAAAGTTTTGGCTTTGGGTCAAACTGGAGGAGTTTGTAATTCTCTGAGTTGGAGCCAGGTTTTTTTTTTTCCAGACTGCTTAGGAGGCATAGCTTTTACGTCAGCTGTGTGTGGTACACAGCAAAGAACAACTTCAGCATTATCTAGCTTTCAGAAAATTATATACCAGTGGCGTACAATATCTAGCAAGAGACAGAAAAACTAAAAGCACAGGTTCTTAACTGCAGGTATGTAGAGAAGCAGCTAGCTTTTCTACTTGACATTGTTAGCTTTAATTTTTCTTTCCATAGGCTCAGTTAATCTGCACTTGTTCCTGTTGCAGTCAAGGCTGGTAGCACTGACATGTTGAAGGTGTGAAACATGTTTACTGCCTCCTTGGTTGCACTGGCCCTTTTTGCCTGTTGCTTTGCATCACTTACTAACAATGCACCAAGTCATGCTCTCTAGTTACCAAAAAAGGAATTTTCACTGAAGTATTTGATCTTGTTGACTCAGGCACTGTTCATGTTCTGCAGGCAAAACAAAGTTAGTCCTTCATGTCCTTCATGACTAGAATGAAGGATCTAGTAGCTTTTTTGTGTGTGTAATTTATCATTACTTCATTTCCTTCCTTTCATAAATCCATGAAGCTGTTGCTTTCTTGCACCTTCCTATTCTTTCAGGATAAATAGGATTATAAGCTCTTCTGTCCAGGGGGAGAGGAAAAGGCAGGGTCTAAATTCCTTAGACCATTTGGAATGTGCTCTAGGAAACATCCTGAATCCCTTCCCTACAGAGAAGGGAAGGGTAAAGAAAGGAAAATAGGACTTTGGGCTGGAAGCTTTTTTTCAGTACAGTGAGTAGAGAGGTAGATGTTCACAATTTTGGAAATGTTGGTAATTCTGAATAGTAACTGTGAAGATAACTACATGTGATCATTTGTAACTGACTAGAATTACAACTCTAAATCATTTCAGCATGCTTCTTCCCAAGATAGCACTTGAATTAAAGACACAAGCTTCTTTAGTTAAAAGCAAAAAGTTTAAAACCAAAGTACATTTTTACTTCATACCTCAAGTTTTACTGGAGGTATTAATGTGATTAACATGCCACTTCAGTTATGTATTAGTAAGTATCCTTGTGGAGTTTAGTGTTTATCACTGCTTTCTCTACCTTACCTTGTCATGTACGCAGTTAAGATATTTATAACATGAGCATTGCTGTTTGCTAAGGGAAAAGATAGTATTTTACTACTTCACAACTTTCGAGCTCAGTAGTTTAACTTGCTATGAAAATTGAGATGGGTGAGAATTATGTGTCAGTGATGGCAATGTTTTTCTGATGGTGGTGCCAATTTTAAGGAACACTGTCCATGAATAAACAAATTCAAATGGTGGCTTTGGATGTCTTCTCTATTAATTTCCAGAATAACTTATTCCTGAAATAATCATGAATGTTAATGGCTCTATGGTCTGCCACAGACAGTTTCCGAATGCTGGACTGCAGCAGTGAAGTAACTGGATACTATTACGTGGCTCTGAACTCTTAACTCCCTACTGCTGACTCACTTTCTGGCCTTACAGAAACCATGCAAAAACTGTGTTTCCTTTCATACAAAGGGGAATGCCTTCCTCCATCTCTTACCAAAGCTGCAAAAGACTACAAACTGCTGAGTACAGGAGACAGAAGGCTTCAGCAGAAGGTTTTCACCAAATACTGTAAGGATCAAGGACTTTTTATAAAGCCTCATGAAAACCCTCTGCAGTCATTTACCTACAGATACAGTAGTACACATTTTATTGCAGGGAAATAGGAATTTAGTTTAGTGACATATTAGATTTGTCTAGTTCAGGATTAACTTAGTCTTCAGGAGGAATAGCATGCAACTGTGATCAATCCAGCACACTTCTATTTGTACATCCTGTACAGGGGCAGTTTTGCAGAGCTTGACTATTGAGCAGTTCCCCTCTTGAGGGAGAACCAAGGGCTGATTTCTTGCTGTGGAAAAGCCCAAAATAGCACTGCATTTGATTTAGTGGCAAGGTGTTGGTGATGGGGGGTGGAGGGGTGCTGTGGGGGTGGCCTCTGTGAGTAGAGACCAGGGGCTGCCTGTGTGTTGTACAGAGCTGCTTCCAGCTGGCTCCAAAATGAACCCACTGTTGCCCAAAGCTGAGGCCTTCAGCCAAGCTGGTGTCACCTCTGAGGAAACATATTTCAGAAAAGGTAAAAAATGCTGTGCAGCAGCTGTGAGAGGACTGAGAAAAATGTGAGAGAAACAGCCCTGCAGACACCAAGGTCAGAAAAGGAGGAGGTGCTCCAGGTGCTGGAGTAGGGCTTTCCCTGCAGCCCATGGAGAAGACCATGGTGAAGAAAGTTGTCCTGCTGCAGCCCATGGAGGATCCCATGCCACAGCAGGTGGACATGCCTTGAAGCAAGCTGTAGCCCATGGAGAGCCATGAAGGAGCAGGCTCCTGGCAAGAGCAATGGCCTCTGGAGGGGAGCCCAAGCAGGAACAGGTTTTCTGGCAGGGCCTGTGGGGGACCCACACTAGAGCAGTCTGTTCCTGAAAGACTGCACCCCATGGAGAGGATGCATACTCGAACAGTTCCTGGAGGACTGTATCCTGTGGGAAGGGCCTATGCCAGAGCAGAGGAAAAGTGTGAGAAGGAAGGAGCAGCAGCAGCGAGGAGCTGTTGTGGACTGACCATGACCTGCATGCCACTGCACCGTTTGGAGCCAGGGAGAGGAGGTAGAAGAGTTGGGAATGAAGGAGTGAAGTTGAGCTTCGGAAGAAGTAGGGGAGGGGAAAGGTGGTTTTAGTTTTGTATTTGTTTCTTACCATCCTACTCTATTTTTGATTGACAATAAATTAATCTTCCCTGAGTCGAGTCTGTTTTGCCTGTGACAGTAATTGGTGAGTGATCTCCCTGTCTTTATCTCAACCCACAAGCTTTTTCATCTTATTTTCTCCCCATGTCCTGTTGAGGAGATGGAGCAAGAGAGCTGCTCTGTAGGCACCTGGCAGCCAGCCAAGGTTAACTCACCACAAGCACAAAGCGCTAAAAGTAAGAATAAGCAAAAACCAAGCTGTCTGTGCTATAGGTGGCCAGTAAAATGGGAAGCAAATCTTTTGGAGCGTTTTCTGAATGGCTTTTCACAGCTCTGTGTTTGCGGAGGCAAACTCCAGTTATCCACAGGACAGGGTTAATAATTTCAGTTGTCATGATACAAACTAGTTACTGACTTCAATCTCAAGCGTAGTTTTTCAAAGGTCACCCATCAATCTGAATCATTCATAGTAGGCTCCACTCCTAATGTGTTCTTGGTTAGGAATATTTATTAATACATATTAATTATCACTTGAAAGAGAACATTGAAATAGTACTGTCAGTTATTTTATAAAACAGCTAATGAAATGAAACACTAAAAATATGGTATATCTTAATAGACTCCAGAATCAGGATAATGTATTCTGTGTAGTTCCAACATAAAAAGTTGATTGATCATCAGTTTTCTAAAAAGTCTGCTTTAATAATTAGCATACATTATGTATACATTAGGTTTGGAGTTTTTTTAAGTAATATAACTTGTCACTGGTTGGTTGTGAGTCTGTAGTGTGTTAAGAAAAAAAAAAAGCTTAGCTCTTCAGACAACAGCTATATTTAAGAAAACAGTAGCTTAGTGATGTGGGTAGTCAGTCTGTTATAGACCCAGAGAAATCTCAGACATCTAAGAAGCCCTTTAAAGTCTTCAAGTTAGGTATAATTATTTCTGACACATTTTGTAATTACACTCTGAAGTCCATGATCCTTTATGTTAAAAGTACTTCTAATTACAAAGCATCTTCCATTGCATAGGTACGTGTCTTTGTTTGCTACTGTTCTTTATTAAGTAGTGTTTTCAAATGCTCTTCCCCCACCTCAAAAATCAGGCAAGAATAAGCAAGAAAACAATAAATAATCTTATTTAAGTATATAAAGGACTACTAATTTATTATTGAACTAGACAAACTGAAGTCTACGGTGGTCTGTGTTTTATTTCTGAAAAGCTAAAGTGCAAATGGCATTATTTCAGCAATTCCTGTACCAAATGTGCTCAATTTAGGTGCTCTCCCAGTTGCAGATTTCCTGCTTTTCTGCCCACTTAGGGATGTTGCCTAGAAAAGCTGCCTAGAACAGTTGCAGAATATTGTTCTAATCTGCACTCACCTCCCTGAGTGAGCATGCTTTCCAAATAAGAGTCACTATCTTCCAGAATAACTGATTTGTTTTCAGAGACAATTGATTATTCAACAATAAACCCATTTTATTTGAAGTCAGAAATTACTAAATAGTTGCTGAAAATAGCTAGCTATTCCAGTCTCCCAGAAAAGCCATTTCATCTTTGGATGGGATGATCAAGCTGGTTTTCCTCATCATTATAAGCATTGTCTGCAAACTATATTAAGATCAGAATTTCATCTAGATAAGACAAGTACCATCTCTAATAGTTTCACCTCTGTGACCACTGAATTCAGTAAACAATTCTCTCAATTCCTCCTAGTCTTATCTGGCCCTGACATGATACCGTGTTTAGTTTTCACAAGAGTTGTGATCAGTGAAAACAAAGCAGGTTTTGTCACTAGCAGCATCAGCAATGACTAAAGGCAGTAGCAATCTCATGGATAAAAGTCACTTTTGTTTCCATGACTCCTACCTCTCCAAAGCATTGGGGGTTTTTTTGTTTGGTTTTGGCATTTGTTTGTTTTTTGGTTTTGTTTCCCCAGAAAATTCCAACTGCTACATTCTGGTTTTCACTTGGAAGCTCCCAGCGGTTTTTGCACTGCTCTTGTTTTCCTTCATCTAAACCTTTCTCTGTGTCTGATGCTGTTCCCTAGATGTCACCAGCTTCAAGCACCCAATTCCTTCTGCTATTTTTCTATGCCTTGCTCTGGTGACCCCTTTACACGTGCAACCTGTTATGTTGTTCCTCTTGTGGCCTTCCATCACCTTTTCCAGATTCCCTTTGGCTACCTTCAAAAAATACTTAATGACTGAGGAAGTGGTGGGGGCCGGCGTTTAAGCAAATGTAAATTTAAAAAAAAGACATTTATATCTGTCTTGCTCTATCTGTAGTTCATATTAAGTCTTTTTATATAGAACTGGTCAGCCTCCTTGTTCATGTAGCAGTTTTAGCATAACTGTCTTCCATACTAACCAAGCTGCTGTCCTGAGATAAAAAGCTTTTCACTACTTAGAGCTGCACCCTATTCCTGACAGATCATACAGGCCACATGTAATATAAAGTCCCTATTCAGTACAGAGACAGGACACCACAATGAAATCATTTTACATTTGTAGATGTATCTCTCTGCAAATCTTCTGTGCACAGGCAACAACTGCATCTCCACACCCTTCCCGCAAAGCAATGGCATTCAATTGTGCAGTCAACATATATTGTAACCCCATATCCTCCTGTATTCTGGTACACTGTTTAACAAACGGACCGTGAAATGGATTATTCACTGTGGGCAGGCAGTGGGTTGAGTCCTGGCCACAGGCCAAACTGACCTCTTACATTCTTAGCATTCATAAGCCTTTAAATCATTAATATGGTAATGCTGCTAATAGGCTGCAGTCTGAGGCAACGGGCATACACTCTCAGTGTCACTGCTGCAGAGTGGTTTTCTAAAAGAAAAATGATAGGTTCGCTGTGTGTAAATGCTGTCTTCGATCGGTAGCTCTCCGAGTATCCTGCTCAGAGGGGGATGCTTCAGCTGCTTCTGTGCAGTCAGTACCAGACCACATTCCTTCTGGGGCTGTACCCACCCGCCCTTGACAGTGCTGCAGATTGCACTGTTAAAAATAAGCCAGGCTTTGTCCAGTCGTAGCTTCTGCTATGCTGTTTGTACTGGGACTGATGGACTTGTGAGGAATGGTGCTCTTCTCCTTGCAAATGTAATCTGAGAGAATCACTTGTCAAGCAGGGTAGAAGCAGTATGCTGATTTGTTTTGGACATGTGTGACAGATGAGGAGGATCCATGCTGGTGAGGGAAGGGTGGCGGCCAGGAGCCACTCACCACCCGAGAAAAAGGGTAAGGCAGAAAACTGACCCACCTGTGAAACCCAAGACCTGACCGGAGCAATTTATAATAGATTTTAGCTGCAAAACTGCTCTTATAAAATAAGTGTTTCTCACAGTGAGATGAATAATTTTTACTTGCAAAGCTACACATTTCATCTCAAATGTATCCTTGGCTTAGTAAGTGTTAAATAACTGACAGTCTAGACAGGACTCCAACCCTTTGTCTTAGAGGTCTATTGCTTTTTCATTTTTCTCAGAGAATAAAACCATGATTTTATGGTTTTAAAACCATAAAACACAAAATTATTTTGTGTGGTGCAACCTACACCTACCCTTTTTCCGCTTCCCCTCCCACACACTGCAGTACAGATCTCTGCTGTCAATTGTTGCAAGGTGTTTTACTCGAGAGCCTTAAGAAGACTGAGCTGGATGGGATAAGATGCAGGTGCTCTTCTGCTTTAGCAACAAAAGACAAGAAATAAAGTCCAGAACAGATCCATTGGCTGTGCTTGGACCTGATCAGCTTAATTCTAAATGATATGGGGAAAAAAATAATGAACCGGTGAAGCTTTTTGATTGTATAAAAATCTTCAGCAGTCAAAACTGCTATCAGTTGGAATGAGTTTCAGAAGTATTTCATGATACTGATTTGAATAAAACAATACTTGATGAAATTTAATATCTGTAACTGCATAATACATGGAGAAACAACTCTGTGTCTGCAGTGAAGGGATCTAATTTATCTGTCACCAGTCTCAAAAGACATATTGGAGGTAATGTGGATAGTTCAATGACAAAAAAGCTCAGCAGCAGTCAAGAGGGCAAATGCAATGTTAAGACTTCTTAGAAAATAAAGACCAGAGCAGGAAGCATCCTAGACCACTGCATAAATCAATGGCCGTGATTTGAATACTGTTGATCCCATTTCACAGAGGCTGCAGTAGAACTAGTAGACAGAGAAGGGTGATAAGCAAGGACATCACAGGAGTGGAATGTCCCCCTCAATCACAGGGAGATTAATTAGGCTAATACTTTCAGCTTAGAAAATGTTGGACAGACAGCGAAAGAAAGAACAAAACAAATACTAAAACCTTCACCTTACACACAGCTACAATGGTCATTAGGAACTGTTAGTCACTGTTTCTCAGAATAGAAGAATTATGGGGCACCAAATTAAAGCATCAGCTTTACAACAGAAAGAAGCACTTCTTCACAGAACGGAATCCAGTTGTGTGTGGCAGGCAATGCCATAGGAGGCTTTGGAGGCTGAAAGTGAACTGGGTTAAAAAAGCAGTTACATAACTGAATGGGTGCTTCAAAAGGACTATTAAATGTGGTGGTCTGGATCCAGTCTTTGGTTCAACAAATCCTTAATCACCGATTGCTGGGATATAGAAGGGTATTTGGGGGGGAAGTGTTACCATACTCTTTTCCTGGCACCCACCACTGGCTACTGTCAGAAATGTAATTCTAGGATTAGATGGATCTTCCATCTAATCAAGACCAGCTTCTGTCAGTGTAGTCATCTGGTCAGAACATGCTTTTTCTCCTGATAATCTTTAGCGTGACTTCTGGGACCATTTTGTCCTCATTCTGATGCCTCCCACACACTCAAACACTAGGACTTTACTGATAAGCTCTGCATTGTATTGGCATCTATTCAGAGCTGACTGAACTCCAAAAGCAAGTCAGCAGTATCTCAGATTCATCATCCTCTTACAGCTGTACCACTCACTCACTGTGTGATACAGATAATGGAGAATACACATTCCAGCTAAAATTTGTTTTCACCCTGTCCTTTTGGGGAACTCAGTTCCCCAAAATCTCTGATGTGCAGAGAGGCTGGACAGTTGAATGCAGATAAATTCCTGACTTTATTTTTTCTCCCCATACTCTTGGTTGAAGCTGTTAGAAAACACTAACCTGGATATTTTACTGACTTTGTTGAACACACAGTGCAGCCCATTCTCTGGCTCTGTTTACGTAGCTAAGTGACCTATTAAAATGGAAGTTAAAAACACAGCCACACCAAAGACACATTCTGCCTGACAAAACAGGCAGGTACATGCCTTCCTCTTCTCCAGCTGCTACAGCTGCTGCATAAAAATCCCTACCACCAGCTCTGCAAAAAGTCCTGGATGAGTTATTGTTAGCATTGAGGCTACGCACAGGGAGAAACAAAGGCCTGAAAGAAAATACTCATTTCCAAAGGACAGAAAATGTGTTACAAATGAAAAGACAAGTGCTGGAAAGTGCAAAGGCGAATGCACTCAAACACGCTAATATTCAGGGTTGGACTTCTAGTGTTTTTCCATTCATCTTGTCAAACAGTGAGAAGTGTGTGAAAATGGAGCTAGAAACTCCTTTTGACGAGATGGTGGAATTCCTCCAGTGTTGCTTCACACTTTCTCAGACATTTCATCCATAAATATATTTACCCCAGACCTGATCTAGTGACCTCTGCTTTAACATTACAAAGTTCAGACCACATCTTGTGGGCTGAGACACAAACAGCAGCATTACCTCCACTGACAGCTACAGTTATAAAGCAGACAGGTGAGCAGCATTAAAACAAACTCCCGAGTACTATGTTTGAGCATAGGTGGCAATTAGTGACACTAAAGCTTCCACAGCAACAAGCTTAATGGGGGGGAACAAAGCAAGAAACTTTTTGAGGACATATGAAATATAGTGGCTCTTCTAGGCAAAATATATCAGCTGCAAAGTACCTGTAATAACTCTATATGCTGGCATTAGCCTCATTGGATTGTATGCTTCTGTGTGTCTTACTGTCTCCCTTCCCCTTCTGAAAGGTTTGACCATGCTGTCAGGTTCTTGGGCTGTTTCTAGACTCTTCTGCAGCTGCAATATTTCTGGAACTCACATGCCTCTTGCAGATTTTGTCACAAGAGTCGACAAATTGAAAAGGTGGTGGGGGAGATACATGGGCACATGCTTGCATGGCTTCCCATGCTTTGTTTCCTCAGGAAGCCAGGCAAAAAAAAACAAAGCCAAACCATGTTAAGATTTTTTTTTTCCTTTTTTTTAACTTACATGAAAAACTTGCAGACTAAAGAGGAGAGAAAAGAACAACACTTGCCCTGGGACCTTCCTCCTAAAGGTGACTGTGGGGTTAGTGGCATTTACTAGCCTGTTACAAGCTGTCAGAGTGAATCCACCATGTGGATTATATTTACTGCTTTGGTAGTTAATGTAAGGGCTAACAAGCTTTATAACACTGGATACACCCTTGTTGATATCCTTATGTATCAAAATACAGCAAATTTATCATTCTGAAAAAGAAAATAGTAGTTATCATGTTAAGTATTCTGCTATGACATTAATTTTTCTCTAGTCCTTAAAAACTCCAGTAAATAGAAATGGTCCTAGCAACAACCCTGATATAAACACAAATGTGTTTCCTGAAAAGCAGGAAGCAGCTTAACAATCGTATCATATGACCAGCTAAATACAGAAGAACTTTGCTGGGGTTTTTCCAGGGCATTAAAGCAAATTTCCATGTGACTTTGTGGGAGATGACTATTGCCTAGGCTGCTATTACTGGAAAATCCTTCTACTCTGTAGCATGGGCATCTTAAACATTTTGTCCTGCCTTGTGCAATTCATCATCTTTTAGGTATCCATTTCTATTTTAGCCTTTGCAAGAGCAAGGAGTACATGAGAAAGGCTGAAGACAGGAACACTGAAGGTTCTGCAACCCCACATGGCCCCATCAGTTTGTCTTGACCATGAATGTATACAGCTTTTTCAAGTCAGCTGGATCTTGCACAGGAACAATATGAGTATTTATTTCATTTGCTGTTACTGTCTGATACCACTGCTAAGACTGGCAGCCAAGATCCTTGTCAGTGCTGACTAACAGGAATAAAGAACCACAAGGACTCTGCCCATCACATTGGAGCACCAAAGAGCTTCAGTGGTGCTTCAGCTTCAGCACCAGTGGACGTGAACTGTTCCAGGCTTTCACCAGCTAGAAATCTCAGACTAATCCAGGCTTGGCCTAGCAGTCAGATATTCCTTAATCCACATCCTGTCTGTCATAAAGGGTCGTGCCACTCCCTAAAATGCAAGCATGGACCTCTTTTACTATTTAATAATTTGCTTCCACACCTGGGAGCAAGAGATACTTTGAGAACGTAAGCCATGTAAACTGGTTGTTCAAGAGGCTGTCTGGAGCATGAATTTGCAAAGTTGAGCTGGTAGTTTGTAGCTATCATGACATCTTACTAATTTTTCAGGTTGAATATATTAATTGATTTTTTTTTAATGACAGAAGTGGAGTTAAAATTGTAAAGGAAGGAAAAAAGGAAAAACAATGAAGGGAGTAAATCTGCAAGTGAAATCTTAAGAAAGCTTTCTTCCTATTTTGTGCATGGTGAAAAAAGGCATACTCTAAATATTGAATTAGCCTATGAAGTGAATGGGAAGAAAAAAAGACTATGAGCTATGAAGGTTAGAAGTCAATATATATTATAGGTACCTGAGAAAGAGACTACACAGCCAAATACAAGTGAAAGTGAAAATCCATTGTACAGAATTGACAGTGTGTTCATATGTTCATCTATTTATAGAATGAATCTCATGGACTCAGTCAGATGGAGCACCTGGAGAGAAATCTTTAAAGACATTTAGGTGCCTTAAATTTCCAAGAGGTGTTTAGTGGGGGTTTAAAATACATCCAGAAGTAATCCATAGCAGTTAAGTACATAGTAGGATTTTGAAACACCTAAGTGCCTTTAAAATCCTGGACCAAGCCTGCAAAGACTTAAAGAGAATGTGTAGGCTTTTGCAGGCACAGGTTATAATGGCATCTCCATCTCCTAAGTCAGCTGAACTACTAAGTAAACACAAGCATGGATGAAAAGGATTTGAAGGTACATTTACATTCAGTGACCAACAAACGGGTGTTGCTTCTTTCAGATTACTAGCAATAAAATGTGGAGAAGCTGGCAGGTTGATTCAGGTCTGACTGAATATTAGAACATATTTACATAGCTATAGCATGTACAAGTGAGATGCAAATTCATTGGGTAAACTGTTACTCACCTTCATCAAGCGCACAGTTCTCCAGTCTTACATGTACTTTAATGGGTTGCTTTGTATGTGTGGGAAACTGGCTGAAGTTTTGGCCTCTAAACAGTGTTTGACCAACTGCTGCTCCCAAACAGTAGACAAACCTCCCAAAGAGGACAGATACTAGCAGTGCAACCTATACGGCTTTTCAGGAGGCACATGGACTAAAGGCTCTACGACAATACACTCTCATTGCTTCTTTTACCTCCTCACTGCCCTACCTATTTCCATTTTTTCCTTCTTACTTTTATTCTCAAAATATAATTTGATTCAGCTGATCAAATGGGTTTGATCTACTGCTGGGTTATGTGATTCAAGGTTTATCTCCACAAACACAAAGGAGCACAGAGGAACACTGGCAAGTGGGGGAGCCCCAATAACATACCCAGAGAAAAGGAGCCTCTGCCCTGGCTCCTCCCAGAGAGGGATCAGCCCATGGGCCAGGTGTGACACCCATCACCACCAGTCAATGGGAGAGGCCTCAGGGATCACTGTACAGAGAGGGGTTACTGCCTGCAGGGGTATGGGACTCTTTAGGGGATGGAAGGGAAGGACATCTTTGGGATTGTACAAGAAGACTTATGGGATGTTTAGAGGAGGAGTCAAAGGTGGGGAAAAGGGGGGATAAAGATAGTTTGGTATGGAAAAATAACAGGATACGGGGCTAAAATGACCTGGTTGGGTGTAAACAGGTTGCTGGTCAGTACATCTGTCTGGCAGTGCCTTGCACCTGATCACCTCAATCTGTCTTGTCTTATTAAACAGTATTTTAATTATTTTCCTGGGTCAGAGGAGGTCTATATTCCATGTGTATGTGTGTGTATGGTGGTCTGAGTGCCAGCAGTTAGAGGTGGGGGCCACAAGTCATAGAATCCTGTGTGTCTGTGGTGGAGCAACTGGAGAGAGCAGAGGGCATGCACATTATGTGGACCTGTATGTCAGTGTGTGATCACTAGTAAACACCAAGCCAGGCTAGCTGGAGAGTAGGGTAAGAAGCTTGGGAGTCAAATTTTGTAGCAGCCGTAAGTCCAGGTAAGATAGTGGAGACCAGAGATCTGTGAGGTGGCTACTGGAAGGACTAGGGGGTCCAAGTCAACTACTGGGGAGACTGTGGTGAGGTCTGGGGGTCAGCTACTGGTAAGGTCACAACCCTGGACCAGCTACCAGAGAGACTTGTTTGTATGTTTGTGTCTGTGTGAGGCAACTGGGGATCCAGGGGCCAGATACCAAATAGGCTGAATGTCCTAAGACCAGCTACTGGAGGAGGGAGCCATAGTTTGTGTGTCTGTGTGTCTGTCTCTGTAAGTCTGAATACCAGCAACTGGAGAAGGGCTGTGGGCCTCTGTGGATAACATTTCCAGGTGCCAGCAGCTGGGAAGGCTTTGGATCCAGGGGTTAGCTACTGAATAGGATGAGTGTCTAAGACCAGCTACTGGAGGGATCCATATTGTATAGATGTATACAAATACATACTTATTTTCCATTAATGGGCTTCTGTCCTGATCAGCCAGAGAGGAGAACAGGTTGAGGATGTTAGTGCTGCTTGTGTCAATCAGTGTGGCCAGCCATGTGTGTATGTATATGTGTGTGGGGGGGGTATGCATGTGCCATGAACACACATTCAGCCTTACCACTAGCGGGACCTGGGAACTAACTGAATTTGAAAAAGTGGCATACCAGCAGAAATGATGGCAAGTTGATGGCAAGTATGAGCCACGCAACAGTATATGGAAGGACCTGCAAAGCGTGGGGAATGCCAGGCCTGGAAGCCATATTCAGGGACATATAGATTCAAGCAAAGCCCAAGACAACCTCACTAATCAGGCTACTAAGCAAATGACTTGTTTGTGGATCTCTTCCAAAAATGCAGATCAGGTACAGAAGGACGTTTATTTGAGCCCTTCAGCAGAGAAAAAGGCACATAGTATCCAATCCTGTGCTGGTGGCTGCTTGCAAGGCAAACACGCTGATCCTCCAGCTGCTTCACTGATATCAGAAAGACATTTGACTCAGCCTAGCATGGTGTGTGTGGGCTGCTGGAAGGTCATTTGCAAGAAACTGCTAGCGTTACTGGAAAACATTTATGAAAAGGCAAGGTTGGAGCCCAGAGCACACAGTCTAGCTGACATCGGTCATGTCACAGCAACACAAGGGTGGGCAAGAAGGAGGTGACCTCCCCGCCTAGGTACAGATCTGGGGTTATTTGGGGGTTATTTATTGATTGATGGGGGTTATCTTAACTGTGTTCAAGCTGGAGAGAGCACCCAAGATTCTTCTCCCAGAGAGTCCCAGCTGGGTCACCTTTGATCAAGCAGATAATGAGGTTCTGTAACTCTGGCCTCAGGGCTGCTGCACAACAGCAGAGGTGTGGTCAGACAGTAAAGGTGTGCACAGACAGATGAATGCCTCCCGCCAGGGCTATATATCACAATATGCTACATAGACGATGGCATCCCACGGAAAAGTCACACTGGCATTAAAGCAGGCAGCCAAGCTATGCAGTTTTTCTCTACCTGGCAAACCATGTGACAGCTACCTAAAGGGATCATAAAGGAGATATAGCAGGTGTGAGAACTTGTTTCCTCTCTGGAGGAGAAAAAAAATCTCCCTTTCATTAAAAATCAAGCTATCCAAACTCTACATATTCCAGGGCATGCTCTGTATTGTGGTGACACGACCTTTCAGGAGACTGCTTGCCTTCCCAGTTACAATTTTCAGGCAGCGGCTTGTTATCTGCTGGCAAAACCACATCAGAAAACAGCGGTGCAAAGAAAGTGGCCATTGGCAAGGCATTGAGAAGGCCCACCCATTTTCTTTGAATGCTGCCACTTCAGCGAAGGTTGCAGTCTGCCCAGCCGACAGGGCAGCATGCCAAGGAATAACAGGAGAAGGCGATGATGTCCGCCGGCACACAGCAAGGGCACGATTCCTTGGCGGGTGAAGATGGCATAGCCGCGTTTGCCAAACACGGTGCGGGTGAGCAGCACAGCGGGGATGGGAGCCACCTCTGGGGCAGGAGAACCCCCCGGGACCCTCATTCCCGATGAGGCAAACGGGAGCGGTCGATGTTACAAGGCGGGGGGCGTCGCCCCCCGTGACCCGGCGGCGGGGCCGAGCCGCCGACGGCGCGAGGGCGGTTCCTGGCGGGGGCGGCCGTTGGCGGAGCGCGCGCGGGGCGCCGGCCGTTGGGCGAGCCGCGGCGGCGGGGGGGGGTGGGCGCGCGCCGCCTCGGAGCCCATAAAGCGCCGCCCGGTGGGCCGGCGCCGCGCATAGCCGGGCTGGGCGGCGAGAGAGCGGGAGAGGCGAGGCGAGGCGCGCGGGGGGCATCGCCATGAGGGAGATCGTGCACATCCAGGCGGGCCAGTGTGGAAACCAGATCGGGACCAAGGTGAGCCTGAGGGGAGCCGGGGCCGCCGCTGCCTGTCCGCCGCTTGCGGAGCCTCTAAGCGCCCGGGGAACGCCCTGGGTTGTGCCGGCCGCCCCCCACCGCCGTCCCGTGCCCCGAGCGAGCCGCTGCTAAGAGGCGCCGGGCGCGCTCGGGCCGCGGGGTACCGCGCATCGCACCTCTCCCCGTGACCATAAAAGGCTTCGGGAAGTACCGAAACCAAACGGGGCTTAAAAAAATATTTTTTAATTATTTTTATGTTTAAACCGGCCAGGCCGTGGCTCAAAAGCGGGCAAGGGCGGCAGAAGTCCGAGCAGCCGCCTCCGGACACTGAAACGCCGCAGCCCGTCCGGGCGAGGAGTTGGGCGGCCGCCGTTTGTCCGTTGGGTTTAAATCCTGGTGCCTGCCCGGCTCTGCCTGCTGCCCCGTCCCGTCCCGGGCAGGGAGGGGCGGCGGGCACGCCAGGAATCCGGCAGCTGTGGCCGGGCCGGGCCGAGCAGCGCCACGGGGTCGCCGCCCCCCCGCCCGCGATGTGGCCGGGGCGCTGGGCCCGGTGCTCCGCAGGGGAGTCCCCAACCCACTTCTCCTTTTCCTCCCTTAGTTTTGGGAAGTGATAAGTGATGAGCATGGCATTGACCCAGCCGGAGGCTATGTCGGTGACTCAGCGCTGCAGCTGGAAAGGATCAATGTCTACTATAATGAATCATCGTGTAAGTGTGGGATGGGGAGGGAGGGGTGCGGGAGAGGGGACTCCGTGGGAAGGGGCACAGAAATCTGGGAGTGAACGGGTTCGCGAAGCTGTATGACACGTCTGGTCATGCTCCTTGCGTGCCATCAGCCCCTTAGCTGATCCCAGCTCACCCCATTATACACAGAAAAGATTATCTGCTTTCTTATAAACTGATAACTGGGTGTTACCTCCCCAGGCAGAGAGAAATGGCACAAGGGGCTGTCCTTAGGGTCTGGAGGTGGAGGTTTGTTTATTATTTAAGGCTATGCTAGGCATTTGCTCTTTTAACATATGATTATTTCATCAGGCGTGTCTTATCAGTTGCCCCAAATTAAACTGTTGGTTATATGACCCTGCATCTGTAGTACTCTCTTTCTGATTTCATGACTGAGAGGATTAGGCCACAGGTAATGGAGAACTCAAAGGTGATTAATAAGTTGCCAAAGGCGCTTAAATCCTCTGAGTCAGTCTGGTGTTGAAGGGTGTTAACAGTGTAAAAATGGGCATCATGAGTCCTTTGGTCTATTGACATGAACCTGCAAGTACGAATGTTTCATCTTTGGTCCACCTCAGGTTAATTCATATTATTTCCCTGAGTTTCCTTGAACAATTTCAACTGGATACAGATTCTTTATTTTGTGCTTTGTGGTAGATGTGCTAACTACCACTGTTTGCCACCTACACCAAGTAGCTCTTTCAGTAGAGGTGAATCCTTCAAGCGTAAAAGCTTGTGAGATCTATTAGGATCATTTGAACACGAAGCATTCACTCACCCCATTATTCACAGAAAAGATTGTCTACTTTTTTGTAAAGAACATGTCAACCATTTTTTCTAATCAAACTTCCGTCCCTCATATCTATTGCTAAAAAAGAGCTTACAAAATGTAATACACCATCTGTAGGACCCAAAAGATGTCAGGTCTGTTTTTCAAGGAGAATTGATATGTTTCTATGGGGCTGGGTTTTTTCACCACCATGACTTCCTGTATAAGAAATATTTATATATGTACAATGTGTATTAGACTAATAATATGCGAGACAATGTATTTGTGTATTGAGAGCTATAACTGTGTTAGCTTATTTCAGAACATTAAGGGCATGCTTACTTTTTATTGTAGCCCAGAAATTCGTACCAAGAGCAGTCTTAGTGGACTTGGAGCCGGGAACCATGGATAGTGTGCGATCTGGTCCTTTTGGTCAGCTCTTTCGGCCTGATAATTTCATCTTCGGTATGTAGGCGTCACTTTTTAAAAAACAAAACTATCCAACAGGTGTTTGATTACCAAGTGAATGGTCAAAAAACATTTAAGCTCCCTATTCCAAAGTGATCATTAGTACTGAGAAATTCTAATAGCTTAACAATACAATTCCAATTATCTGTAAGTCAGCTAAAAGAATCCCATTAACTGAAAAAGTCATTCTTCTGTTAATCATTCTGTTAATCATCAGTTGGCAAACTACTGAAAGTTTCCTATGGTATTCAGATAAAGTACATTTGCTTTCCATATATATGAACTCCAGAGAAATCCCGAGACCACTTTACAACAAAATGCATGGAAATTCTGCAGAAGATGGAGAGGGGGAAAAAAACCTCAACCACAAACCAACCAGACTACTCTTTGCTTGAATTCACATTAAATGCTTAAGCATTAAATTGTTTATAGGCTGTGTAATTCAACTTTTTCAGCAGATTCTCACAGTATAGTAAACAGTGGAGGAAGACCAACTGTAATATGGAAAACATTGTCATATATAGCCAGTTACTGGGTTATTTTTCAATATAATGAGGAACAGTCTGAGAGCATGTGAGGAACTTCTGGTTTTGCAGTGTTCTTGCAGAGGGTTGTTCTAGCCTTTACTGTTTCACTTTGGACTTCTGTAGTACTTTCCATCTAAGCTTTAAAATGCACATTACCTGGATTAAATTTCATAGCATCCTTACAAAGTACAGAAGCATTATCAGTCCCTTTGCACTAGAGGAGAAACAGTGTGTGAAAGTTAAGTGATCCACTTGCTGAAACAGGAAGTCTGAATGAAATTGAACCATGAGAACTCTGGTGTCCTTTTGGCTTCCAAGTCTACACTAGCCACAAAACACATTTCCTCCTGCCAAGGCAAGCTTAGGTTGCAACTTAGTTTGGTATATTGTGTTAACGTAAGGAAGGAACAATGCCAGGGACAGACAGAGAAAAGATAAACATTGTTTGGGTGGTATAAAACAAACTTAAGTCTGGGTTGTTGCTGTTGAGGTGGGGAGTAAGAAGCCATACAGAGTTACTTTAACCCTTTAACAGACTTAAAACTTTCAATGCTGTCCCTATTGTTCTCCCATATACTCCATGGCAGCAATGTTAAGGGTCTCTTTCAAAGGAATTTCAAGTTACAACATGTAGAAGTAAGCTTGGGGAGAAAAGCCATAGACATAGGCAGCTTTACGAAGTATGTTTCTATGTTCGAGTTTCTCCTTTCACTCCCTTTCTCCTGCATGGACCTCATAAGCCCTCTGAAAGTGAATTCACCTGACCCATGGAAATACCTAAACTGGAGCTTTACAGTTTGGCATACCACCAGTAAAACCAGAGCAAAATCAATTCAGAGTGTCTTCAACAATAGTCCAGTTCACTGCACTCCCTTCCTGCCAAACTAACAATGAACCAACAGCATGTGATCAACTCGTATCTGACATCAGGCACTGTCCTCCCAACCTGCTGAATAATGCAGAATGGCTGCCTGAGCGCTGAAGTAATGATCTTCTGTGTCAAAAGCCAACAAAGCATTTTGTTTTCTCTTTTAAAAATCTAGCCTGGGCCCACAAAGGATTTTGTGGCAGAAGCTGGCAGTTCCATACTTGCTGTACCCCACGCTGTTAGGGCTCATTCTGATGGAGATGTTTTCCACCTCTGTTTGTATATACCTGCATGTGCCCATGTCTCCATAGCAAGTAACTGTGGACCATCAATCAGGATTTCATTCAGATACATTGAGTACGTGATCACACACTCCAGATAGAGTAATTTTAGCTCAGACCAGCAGAAGATTGTGATGGACACAAAACAATCCTTGTGCTTTAATGCTTGTGTCAACAAGATGGTGATCTAAAAGGTGAAGAAGCGCAGGTGGAATGCTTTTGCTGTATGAGAGCAGCAGGTCTCCTGGCCTTCTAACAGCATATGATTGCCCACCAGGAACTGCTGTGAACTCTGATGTATCTCCTCTTGTTAACCAGGTTTCATTTGTATATTTTTGCATTTGTCATTCTCTTCTTGTGTACACTCTTGCTAGCTTTGCTGGATGGATACCACCCCAGTTTAAGTTGTCTGAACTGATAGGGGCAACCACAAAATGGCTGTTAGCCAGTCAAAGGAGCTGTCCTTCCCTCCCTAAATCATACCGTGTGTTCTGCACCAAGGCAGAACCATACTGGGCTTCTAAGCGTTAGTGTGCAAGGTACTGATCTCTCTTCCCAGGTTTGTCTTTTATTTCAAGCAGCGAAGAGAGGAAAGGAGTGAAAGAAGATTGCACAAAATAGTTGCCATTTTAGGAATTAAAAAATAAATGACCAGTAGACAAATGGCTTCTATGCATGTGCTGTTCAACCTGAACATGTGTGATAATCCTACAATGTGTTAGAGAAAGAAATAGTGGTAGGAGGATCTGGAGGTACTAAGAGTGCAGATAAGTTGTGGGGTTGCTTCATGTAGACTTCCTTTAGATCTCGGTAAATGCACAGTGAGAAGAGGCAGAGGCAGGGTGCTAGAGATGGGCTGCATACAATGCAGAGCTTCCAGAATTGGCAGAAGATCTGCCAAGTCCTGATTTTTGTGGACACAGGCTTATTTTCCACCTAGAGATTTAGTCCCGGTAGAATTTGATCATTTTATGTGTTTGTCTAAGATTCTCAGAGGTCTGGTAGGTACCTGATAAGTGGAGGGCATCTAGTAGGGTTTCACAGGATCATGACCAAGATTTCCAGGTGTGTGGCAGCCTTATCAGAGCCATGGCACCTCCAGACTGTGCTGTATTGTTATGGGTAAGAAGTTTGGATCTTCCAGGGCTAATTGTACATGTTGTGTGTGGTGTTGATGGTCTTACAGTGCTATAGAGCCAGCGTGTCTGGCAGTATCGGATTGCTGGGCATATACATGTGCACAGCAGGAAATCTCAAATGAAAATGTCGGAGACCCTCGGCAGGTGGCTGACTAGTGGATGAAGTGCACTGTTACCACAGGAATAGCTGATAGTTGTGGGCTGGAGGGAAGCCATTAGTATTGGTGCAGGCAGCCGCTGCTACAGTTCCACTCAGCAGTTTAAATACAAAGGTCATATTAGTGACTAGAGAGAGGTGGTAGTAGTCATGTGGGCATCCAGGAGTTTGTGTGACTCATTAAGACTGAGGGAGTCTCGTACAGTGGAGAGCCCGAAGGAGGACAGGTCCACCTCTGTGTTAGGCATTTTACCTCCTAACTTAATTTGCAAGCTAAGCAAAAGCAAGTAAAATCAGTCTCTACTGATTCTTTTTTTTCCCCCATGAAAATATAATTTCAACATTTGTGAGAGCAATTGTCATCTCCTCTTACCTTGTTCTTTGTTCCTATTCTCCATTCTCTCCTTATCTCACTGCCCACTGAAGAATGATGATACGATGTTTTCACAAGAGGCCATCTATAAAATAAAGTCCTAAACTCAGAATTTAGGTTTATTAGGATCCTTCTGCATCTTGGAGTGATGTCTGCTTGTTAGTGTGCATCCTGATGTGCTGCCCTATCTGTAGTAGGGGATCTGCTCAAGCAGACTGCAGATGGTTACAAACATACTTAATTCTGGAAGGATATTACTTTGTGCTTTGCCCAGTTGGACAGGAAGTGCTGAGCTCCCTAGGCTCAAAGAGAGAAAAATATAGCAACATATAGAACAATGCATTAACTAACTAAATACATCATGAGGAAGCCAAGCATTTATTCAGTGAAAATAAAGTGCATCATATTTAAACAATATCCCAGCAAGCAGTTTCCCTGATTCATATGTTTGGCACCAACACAGTGCCCTGGGAATTGAAATGAGACATGGTAATAGGAAGGAAGGGGAAGGTCTTGCAGAACAACGCAGAAGCTGACAGCCCTATACCTAATTCTGAAACTATTGCTCTGACTACCACTCACAAGAGTACCACTAAGTGAGTTCAGTGGCACAGTGTATGTATGTAGTAGTCACTGTGAGAAATAGGAGTATTAAAAAACTGGTCCCCCATTTAATCCTCCTTGTGATCTAAGTAATAACAAAATAGTGACATAGCAAAGGATCCAGACTGTGCATCTTAATAAACTGGGTGGCACATAAAAGGAAAATGGAATCCTTGGGGAGAAAAGGGGCTCATCAAACATCAGTAATCCAGTTTTGCAAGTTGCTTTGCAGATCCTGAAGAATACTGAGTTTGTAGCGAAATCAGTAAAAGCTAAAAGGCACTTAATAACTTAATAAAGGCACTTAATAACAAGTTTTTGAAATAACAAGTTTTTGAAATAACATCTTGAAGCTTCTGTTGATCAATATTTTCATTCAGACTAGGTAACCATGAATTAAAAAAGCTATACTTCTTGATATAACAGGTTAAATAGGACTTCTAAAGCCTAGCCTTATCCTTGAATGACAACAATGCCTCTGTGTGTCACGGGAACAGTCCAAGAACCTTTAATTTAGAAATGTGTATCTGTGATTTAGCTTTGTGTACATCATGGTCCTTAGAAAGTATTTAAATATTAAACAGTTGCCTTGTGTTTATGGAATAAGTAGGATTGGGAGTGTGAAAGCTTTCAAAACAAGGAGTCAAGGCCATCTTTGCATTTATGGAAGGTTAAATACCAAAAAAGAAAAAAAAAAAAAAACCCACCCAAAGGCATAAATGAAAACTGCCAGGGATTTGAGGCAAAAGGAGACTATATAAAAAGTTTATGCTGATACTTCCAAAGATATTTGTAGGTGTCCCGGTTTCGGCTGGGATAGAGTTAATTTTCTTCCTAGTAGCTGGTATAGTGCTGTGTTTTGGATTTAGGGTGAGAATAATGTTGATAACACACTGATGTTTTAGTTGTTGCCAAGTAATGTTTACACTGGTCAAGGACTTTTCAGCTTCCCATGCTCTGCGAGGTGCACAAGAAGCTGGGAGGGGGCACAGCCAAGACAGCTGACCCCAACTGACCAAAGGGCTATTCCATACCATATGACGTCATGCTCAGTATACAAACTGGGGGGAGTTGGCCAGGGGGTAGCGATCGCTGCTCGGGGACTGGCTGGGTGTTGGTCGGTGGCTGGTGAGTGGTTGTATCACTTGTTTTTTTCCTGGGTTTTGTTCCTCTCCTGCTCTCTTGTTGTTTTCCTTCTCATTAGAATTTATTATTATTTTTTTGTTCCAATTACTAAACTATTCTTATCTCAACTCACGAGTTTTCTTACTTTTGCCCTTCTGATTCTCTCCCCCACCCCACCAAGGGGGAGGATGAGCGAGCGGCTGTGTGGTACTTGATTGCCGACTGGGGCTAAACCACAACAGTAGGCAAAACCGAAGAGCACCGTTATCTACCTGACAGATTTATAGCAGCTTTTGTTACAGATGTGAATCCATTTAGCATGCAAATACCAATAATTTTGTATATTTTCTTTCCCTATTGTATGTTACTTTAGGACAAACTGGTGCAGGAAACAACTGGGCTAAAGGACACTATACAGAAGGGGCAGAGTTGGTTGACTCCGTACTTGATGTAGTAAGAAAAGAGTGCGAACACTGCGATTGCTTGCAAGGATTTCAGCTCACTCATTCCCTGGGAGGAGGGACAGGGTCTGGCATGGGAACCCTACTCATCAGCAAGATACGAGAGGAATATCCGGACAGGATAATGAATACCTTTAGTGTCATGCCCTCTCCAAAGGTTTCTGATACAGTGGTGGAGCCTTATAATGCTACACTCTCAGTCCACCAACTGGTTGAAAATACAGATGAAACCTACTGCATTGACAATGAAGCTTTGTATGACATTTGCTTCCGCACCCTGAAGCTCACCACTCCAACATACGGTGATTTAAACCACTTGGTTTCTGCTACCATGAGTGGGGTAACTACATCCCTGCGTTTTCCAGGCCAACTAAATGCTGACCTCCGGAAGCTGGCAGTAAATATGGTCCCTTTCCCACGCCTTCACTTTTTCATGCCAGGCTTTGCTCCTTTGACAGCCCGAGGCAGCCAACAATACCGAGCACTCACTGTTCCAGAGCTCACCCAGCAGATGTTTGATGCCAAAAATATGATGGCAGCCTGTGACCCAAGACATGGCCGATATTTGACAGTGGCTACTGTCTTCCGCGGTCCCATGTCCATGAAGGAGGTTGATGAGCAGATGTTGGCCATCCAGAACAAGAACAGCAGTTACTTTGTGGAGTGGATCCCAAACAATGTCAAGGTGGCAGTGTGTGATATACCTCCTCGTGGCCTCAAGATGGCTTCCACGTTCATCGGCAACAGTACTGCTATTCAAGAGCTCTTCAAAAGGATCTCGGAGCAGTTTTCAGCCATGTTCAGGAGAAAGGCCTTCCTCCACTGGTTCACAGGAGAAGGAATGGATGAAATGGAATTTACAGAAGCAGAAAGCAACATGAATGATCTGGTTTCAGAGTATCAGCAATACCAAGAAGCAACAGCAAATGATGGAGAGGAAGCGTTTGAAGATGATGAAGAAGAAATCAATGAATAAAGAAATTAGGTGCGCTGTTTTCTAGGCCAAATTTTCAAATCTGAATTTCTAATAATTAGGCTTATAAATCCATATTTAGGCTTCAAAAAAAGAAAAAAGAGCATGAGTCTCAGATGTTAGAGGTGCTCTTCAGAGTCCATTGAGGTCACTGAGAACTGAGGACATTCAGCATTTCTGGAAATCAGGCCATTTCTATTCATGACACAAATGTAAGGCATTCAGTTAAGAGTTTGGCCTAAGAGTCTGAACAGAGATTGCTAGTTCGGGATCTTTTTTCCAAAGTTTGTCATCCCTAAAGTTGTACAAGAGAAGACGTAAAATAGGCATGAAAATCTACAAAATAGAGCTGCACTATTTTCATCCAATTACGAGTAAGAAAATCTTGTGGGTTTGAAGTATTCATTCTGTACTGAATGTACAATACTGAACTGCCAGGAACAAAATTTATTCATAATAAAAAGAAGAAAAAGTTTTTAGCTATTCTGCACAGTAACTGTTAACAGTGATATTTGACTCCAGTCCTCTAAAACCAAAATAAAAAAAGATTAGTATCCTCTCAAGCAAAAGTGTTTTGGGCAGTCAATGCTATATAAATATCCAGTGAGCTGCAGGCCAGAGGCTGGGTTTATGCTATGTGACTTCATCACTTGCTGCTGAATAATCACAGATTATATATATATGAAATCTATCCATTTGCAATGTGTTCTTTAAGGACCCATGGGGTTTAAAGTGGCACCCCAGTATCTTGCTAGTCCCCTGTTTTTCTGGCTATCAGTAGTTACTGGTGCTATTCTTGTCTTCGTTCCACCTAGCCCGTATAGCTGAAATTCAGATACTCCACAGAACATGGTGGGAGAGGGGACATAGGCTATGTGTTGATACATCTCACTACCTAGGTTTGTAAGTTCACCACACCTATAAATGCTATGGATGTCTTGTTACCAAGACAGGTTAAAATCACTGGACAGATCAAGGTTAAAGTACAAATAAAAGTATTTATCCACAATATTCAAAACAGCTGGCAAAATTAAAGATGAACAACAGTTTATCTGCTTACACTAAAGCTGAAAGGGAAAGGTCTTGGTCTTACCCAGCTGACTTGCCACCTTTACAAAGTGACTCTTGGGCATTCGCTCTTCGTGCATGCTTTGTGTTTCTGCTAGTATCAGTTAAACAGCCCTTCTCCATTAGAGAGCCTCTACCAGAGAACAGTGTTGACATGGAGTCTCTTATTTAGGTCAGTCTCTAGGCAACAAAACAAGCAAACAAAGGAGAAACCATCCGGAAATCCAAACTTAAAATGTTTTAGGAACTCTTTGTTCTTTTTCTTCTTGCCTTCAGAAGCACTTTCTAAGCAAAAGTGTTGCTCAATACTTAAAAAGGCACTTTACAAACATAGTGTAATTTCCAAAGATCCATTGCTCCTAACAAGATGATGTTATGTTTTGTTAGTTTGGGATTTGGGGAATGAGACAGTATTTTAAAAAGTATATGAACCAGGCAACAGTTAATCCCATAAGCTGAAGCTGTCTGCCTGATTTTATTCTACACAGAAATGGAACTAAACCAGTTTTAATCAAGTACAAGTTTTTCATATAAAGTGACTTCATGGGTTGAGAACAGACAGTTGGAACATACTAACCAACCTGGCTTTGGTGCAGGTGTATAGGCAGAGATTGGGAGGGCCTGGCTGATTCTCTTTTGAAGGGTCATGATGGAGTCAGCAAATCCACAGGGGCCACATTCTTTGCAATGGCTAGTGATGCCTAAAGAATTTATGAATAGCAATAGAGCACCTTTAAATATGCATTTTATAAATGTTGTGATATGTTGTGGCTATGTATTTATCATGGCATGAGATTAAGCTAAAACACAATAAGCCTTAAAGAGAAATTAACATTTAGTGCAATTACAAAGCAAAATCCATGGGGAATAAAGCCATTGAACTTAGAAGTTTAGTGGATGCTTTGTAAATGGCAGGCTATTAGCTTCAAGAGGGAGGAGAATGTGTCACAGGCTCAGACCCTGCCATCATACAGCTGTGGCACAGGCTTTTCAATTAAAGCACTAGCATAGCTTCTTCTGAATTAAGTAGAACCAACCATCTTACAGCTTGTGGAACCGCATTTTGTTGTAAGACAGAATTCATAACTAGGTCCCAGCCATAAATTCTGATATGACTGTGAAAAAAGTTAATATTTTAAAAATGCCAGGAATCTTGGAGTTTCTAAATAATTGAGATATTCACCTGGTGAACCAGCCTGTTCTTTATTGCTTTTCATACAGCGACTCGAAATCCAGAATATAGACTCTGAGCCTGTGGAATCCAGACCTAACAACATCCTCTCTTCCTGCTTTGACTCTTAGCCATTCTTTTGCGTGTGTTTACTTGCAACTGTTTGATGTGAAGTTCTAGAATGTGTGGAGGTAGGGGAGGCAAACTAATGCCCTCTTTAAAAAAAAAAAGGAGCCAGATCTTCCATCTCATCTTAGGAGAAAAAAACAACCACCGAAATGAACACAGGAACCTGTAGTAGGAACATCTTCAGAGGACCAGCTTGCATGTAAGCAGTAAGAAAGCCAGGGGAAGCACAAATGCTTTCTGTTCCTCTTCAGTCAGCCAACTCTAATCATCTTCCTTTCCTGACATAAAACTGAAAATTGTTTTAGTAACAGGTTTGGTGAACAATTCCTTCAGTTGCACTTCCTTTCAAATAACTTCCTGCTTTTTCCTTGGAAACTTCTCTTTTATTTTGAAATCTTCCTGCTGAGTCCCACCTAGCTTTGTTCCTCTTCTTTTCACATTCTTTGCCTATGTGTTTTTCATTTTCCCTCTAGTTTTTCAACCTAGTCTCTTGCACCTTTTCTTTCTGTGCCTAGCCCACCTTTGTTTTCTCTCCTTTTAACTGCTTTGCACCTGGCCACAGAGAAACACATAGAAGCAGGCTGCCAGGACAAGCCAAGCCTAAGGCGGCCTAGAGGTGCAGCTCCCAGTACTGCCCAGACACACAAACGCCTCTGCCAACACTAGGATGAGGGGGGAAAAAAACCCCAACAAACCACCAAAAAACCAGCAACCTACACTACTGACACTACTTGAAAACAGGGAGTGGGCGAGGTGTGCCATGGGAAGAAGGTGTGATATCAGGACAGAAATAGGAACTTAACCTGATGGGACAACTCTTTTGCAAAGTTGCACTGGTCAAAGCCAGCAAGGAATCGGGCAGACCCTCAGTTTAGACATGACAGTCCCTGCCCAGGCTACCTTAACCAAGCCACCATAGGCTCTTGCTTTCTCTGCATCCCAAGATTACTGCTCTCTGTTTCTTCGCTTGCTTTTGCGTCTCCTTAGGAAAAGGTGGTCACCTCCTGGGAACAGGGTCAGGCTGGGAAAGAGGGTCTAGACCCACTCCTTCTCCCAGCATTAGGAGGAGCAGGGAACTCAGTGGCTGCCTCCATGCTGTACAAGCCCCTACTAGTTGTAGCAGCACTGCTCAATGTGTTTGCAACAAAAATTAACCTGGCCTTATTGGCAACCACAGCACAGTCTAAACTTGATTTTCTTGATTTATGTTAAACCACCTGAAGTCTTACATTTGTGAGTAGGAGGAGGCTAACAGTCCTCTTTAAAGAAGCAGGTTGGGTGAACAGTTCCACCCATGCCCCGTGTCTTTGTTTTGATTCCAAAATCCCATCACAGTCAAATTCTGCCACTTTTGGCACAAAATATTAAGACTTACTGAGGTAAGACTACACAAAGCAAGTTAATACTCTAAAATAGGGGCAAAGGGACTTGCCTTTCCTTTATGTTATCATATGCTTATTTATTGCATGCTGCAACTGAACAAGAGTGAAATTTAAAAGTAGGCAGCACAAACAGGGAGTAAGAAAAGTTTCCTGGAGAGGAGATGATTCTTTTACAGTCTGCTAGTGCTATTGTGAAGAGTTAGGTTAGGGGTTTTTTTGGAGGGTGGTTGGTTGTGGTTTGTGTTTTTTGTTTTTGTTTAAATAAGGAATGACAAAATGCAGAATTCTGACCTTTGTGACAAACACATTTAGTCCTCAGCACCGGCTACAAATTGCCTATTCCAACCAAGAAGGGTTCAGCTAAATAGGAGGGAAAAAAATAGAACAAACAAGGCAGTAATACAGGATACATGTAAGGTACAGCACTAGAGCATATGCAGAGAAATCAGTCACTACTTTACTGTGTGTGCAAGATTTAAGTTTTATAAAACCAGTTTACTATTGCAATAAATCATTCTAAACTTTGACTCCAACAATAAGGGAACTGAAGTTTAGTTTTATCCAGGATGCTTTCCTGTTTATCATTCATTCTACAATAACGACTCCAACAGGGATACATAGAATTGTTGTTTAACAACTAAAAATGCCCAGTAAATATGCCCTAAATTGCTGTATTTGCTCT
Organism: Ciconia boyciana; assembly: GCF_034638445.1. Classification (NCBI taxonomy): domain Eukaryota; kingdom Metazoa; phylum Chordata; class Aves; order Ciconiiformes; family Ciconiidae; genus Ciconia; species Ciconia boyciana. Next base: position 58,473,968 of record NC_132935.1, read on the forward strand.
GTTCTCCTTGTTCCTCTTCACTGTAAAGCCAGGCAACATCAGAGATGGCAACAGCTTCATCATGAAAAAAAAAATCCCAAAAGAATAATTTCCATAAACAATGTACTTCAAATAACTCAAAGAGCTTTCGCCAGACCTTTCAGAGAACTTTTTCCTTTGTCATCCTACTGTTTTCCAGAGTGTTGCAACATACAGATGGAATCAATCACTAGTTATTCCCTTAACCTGCACTCTCAGTCATAAGCCTTAAAGGATTTGTGGTCCAGCAGAGAAGCTTGGTTCATTCTCCTTCCCCACTTCACCACCACCCCTCAATCATGCTTCCCTCTCTTCTGGGATAGGGAGACCCTCACTTAATTTTTGAACAGCTGAATTCTCCAGCTAATAAATCCTTAGCATGCAGCAGATGACCAGAAGCTATAGACTATACTAAGACAACTGTATTCAACTAAGCAGAGGAAAAAAAAAAAAAACCACCAACACACACAGCTTTAGGTTAAGCAAACCAATATGAAACTCTGACAATCTGATTTAGCACCACTGGCTTTGGCTGCTGGTTTTGGTATTTGTGAGCACAATTTTGCTACCCTAATTTAAGAAAACCTTATGCTTAAGAGGAAGTTTTGTATTGGTCCGAATTCCATACCACGAAACCAGCAAAAAAAGGACAAGCTTTGTTCAGAAAAGTACTGATTTTATTGACTCAAACTGTATTTACACAACACATTCATATGTTCAATATCTTACAGAACTCTGTAAAAAACTGACTAATAAAACTGCAGGAGCCAAACTGAGTTTCAGACACTGAAAGTGTCTGAAGACACTTAAAGACACTGAACCATGAGTACATTTTAAGATATTTAAGTGGGCATCCAGTTTCGCTGTCAACTTACATGGCAGTTCTCTCTAAACAAACTCTTTTTAAAATCGAAAGGTGGAGGGGAAAAGGGTCAGATGAAAGAGCTGACAGTTTTGCAAAGCTAGTAATTTGTAAGACCAGACTTTTGGCTAAGCATTCAACAATGCATTTTGTACAATTCTTTTTTTGGAAACAGGTCACATACAGGTATACTTTAGATGAATAATCAAAAAAATTTAATTTTTTTTTAAGCTTACATACATTTTTTAAAAAAAAAGAGACCAGGGGCACAAAGTTTGTGCATGAATCTGAACTGTTTCAAAGTTTGAGAGGCTCAGTTCTGGCATTCCAACTGCAGCTCAAATCCAGTGTGTGTTTCTTCAGTTGACAAATGAAAGATGATCACCTTTTACCAGTGAACTGATGATATCATATACGTAAATTGGGAGCAGAATATCCTTATCTCATCACAAGAGATCACTCTTCCACCCATCCCTAATACAGTTTGGTTGAATAAATATTTTTTTGCTTTGAAGTACAAGCTAGGTGAGTTTGTTTCTCTTCCAGAGTGCAAGTCAAGATCACCACACACTTTGCAGTTAAAATGGCATCCCTCCTCTGATCTGCCTAGCAACCTGTTCATCTGTTGTCTCCTCTTTCTCTTTTTCACGCTCTTTGTTCCAGTCTTTAAGGCCTTCTGGTAGTGAAGTATCCTCATCCAAACTTCCTGTACCTTCAACAAATTCTTCATAAGTAGACTTTTCTGCAAATGGTCTTGGGCCAAGCAAGTCTAGCATATCACTTTTATCAAGCACTTCCTTCTCCAGTAGTCGAAGGGCAACCTAGAATAGCAATAAGTTATGTCATACACAAAATACCTAAGCTGGCTCTCTTCCTTGGGAGAGTTTGTTAGGCAGTTTGGGACCAAATTCAGCACTGATTAATTTTGATAGAAAAAACAAGTTGCTCAGAGCTCACTTAATACCTAAATGCTACCTAAATGCTCACAAGGGAGAAAAATACAATTTTTTTAATCCTACTTCTAAGATTCAGCAAAGTGCCCTCCCTATGGGTCACTGTTGCTGTTATTGTTGCTTCAGAACAGCAGTCTTTCGCTGCTGCCAAAAGGCTCCTGATGCAAGACATTAAGCTATAGATGAAAACAAGTGTTCCCTTCCTACCAAACCAGATGGTTCAATAGGGCTGCTGTTGTGTTACAAACTAAAGAGCACCATAGAATTACAATGTGTACCATACTGTACAAGTGCAGTTTGTAACCTTCTTGGGTCAGTGAGCACGTCGTTCAGCACAAACCATATTCAGTGATCTTTTTTGGGATGGTGACCTACTACGCCACCATTTACTGAATCCATACAAACTTGTCTTCTTGTCAGTAAGCCTGTTGGGTGCCTATCCTGGAAAATTATCCTTTTGCTGTATCAGGCTTTCTGGTGCGGAGGAAGAGAATATGCGCATGTGTAATCTCAGCTGCAGTGAGGCAGATCACAAGCAGCCAGGGGGTAGGGAAGGAAGATGGTAGAAAGATTCTTTTTACTTAATGTTCAAAAGGAATTCAGAGAAAGGAAGTTATACGTACCTCCCTTCTTAGAGAGCTTCTTTTAGCCTAATGAATTGGAATCCTGGTGTTTCATGTTTGGGTTTAAGTTTCATACTTCTCTAGTACATCTACTAAAGCCTACTTTAGTAGACAGACTCTCCCCTCTAACTTTCCAAATGAATATTGATCATATAAGGGCAGGAGGAATGTTAAATCATGTTCATGAGAACCCCAGAGGTGTTCCAACACAGAAGAAGATTTCTATTTACTTATTTAAGTCTTGTGACACACTCTCAAGATTAAATCAAATAGTTTTTGAGCAAACTTCCTCATATACTTACACAGTCACTATTTTTAATCTATTCAGTTCAATTCAGGTTCTGGCTTACCAGCTGGAACTTGGTGGCTAAAAATACTGTAATGCTCACCTTCTCTACTTCTGCTTTCTTCTCAGTCAGAAGACTTAATGTTCTGTCATAAGCAATGTTAATTAGCGACCGTACTTCTTCATCGATCAATCGGGCAGTTGCCTCGCTGTAAGGTTTCTCTAATACCATGTCTCCTTGACGAGGGAGATCAAAGGAAATCTGCCCTACTTTTTCATTCATCCCAAACTGAACAATCTGAAAAAAAAGATTAAAAGAAAAAAAAAAGAAAAAAGAAAAAAGAAAAAAATCAAACCAAGGAGAGACCGTTAAGATTTTGGGGTATGTTGATGTAAAATATCATAAAAACAAAAACAAACAGAGGAAATAATTTCACTATGACCCAATCTTTTCCTCTAAAACCAACGCTCCCCTGAAAACTCAAGTCTATCTAATCTAAAGTCCCTTAGTTGATTTTCAGTTATTTTTTTTTAATGACTAAATTGAAGGACACAAATACCTCCATTTATAGGTGGTTACTCATGATGTACACAATGCTTTGCTGTTTAAATACCAAGATATTACAGAAAAACACTTCTGCCTTCATTAACCAGTAAAACTCTCTTCCTTTACCAGAAATATAAGAGTTTTTCCAATTCAAAATGCTTCCGAAGTCTTGCATATTCCACTCACCCATACATATAAGTTAACTTAAGGATTAAAGTAGAGGGTCTTCAAGATTTTGTCCTATCATGTGCAAAAATTATATGCTATACTTCATCCCAAGACACTCCCCTACAAAGGTGAAAATTATTATCTTGCTTGACTCATTACTGAATATTGACTCCTCTGGTTGCCCAATATGGGTGTTTTAAGTTGCATTTTACTCCAGCAGAGGCAGAAATAAGTTCAAACTACTATTTATGTATTCAGTCCATGGCCCCTATCAATTTGATGGTTACTAAAGTGGCACTTCTCTGCTTGGCCTTGCAAGATGAATATAGGTATGACAAAGGATATTCAGAATTCAAAGAGATCTCAGCATTAGAACCAAGCATCTTAACCTGCTTCCTTAAGAAAAGTTCAATTCTTTTATTTAAGCCCCCAGTTCTCTCTGGAGACAATATGTCTGGTTAAAGTGAACAAAAGTCTGTACTTAAACATTTTTTAATTTAAAATTGAACAAGAGTCACTGAAGATCCCATAAAATTAACATTAACAGGATTTCATTACACATTTACTTCCAGAACTGGGGCAACAAGAGGCACACCAGAGACTAGGAAGTAGGTGTGGGTTTCGGGGTGTGGATAAGTGTTGTGCAGGGGAAAAGAAGCATACTCTGAAATGTCTCTCTTGCTCACCTTGTGAGTGTCATAAAATGACATCTTTTGTGTTGATGCAGGAAATGGAATAAACGCACCCACGTGTAGCACATAGCGACACTTAGGTGAATCATTACATTGATAAGATTTCAAATTACTCATCTACACTAGTTAATACGATACAAACACAAATTAATGTCTTAATTTCAGCAGCCTTAATTGACAGCAAATAGTGCTTAAATCCAAGGTTTTCTGGATTTAGTTACACGTGAATCCAAATTGGGTCTTCAAACTGGGCAATTGTAAAAGTAGGATCAGATGATCACAACCGTGAACTAAATTCTATTTTAAAAGTATACAGTTTCCACATGTATTTGAATCCAAGTGCAGCATGTATGTTCCTGCAGGCAGATGTAGGATAGTAATCAAAGCCTAATGCATGGACTCCTGTTGTAAGACTATAATAAAATACTTGAGTCATCATACAACAACAGCATAATGTTTATTCCTATAGTATTTTTTGAAACTAGGCTTTTGAGGGACATACCCAATCAAATTGCATCCTTTCAAAATATTAGTGTTAGGTAGTAGATAAACAAAACTAAGAAAAAAAAAAAGTCTCACTTAAGCACATACCTGAGCATATGCACTCTGGGTCACCTTCTTCAAGTCATCTTGGGCACCAGTTGTAATTCTTCCAAAGAAGATTTGCTCGGATACACGTCCTCCCAGAGTCATGCACATTCTGTCAAGTAGTTGCTCTTTGGTATAAAGATACTGTTCTTTGGGTAAATACTGAGCGTAACCCAGTCCTTTACCACGTGGGATAATAGATACCTACAATCAAAATTAACAGAATGCTAGAACTAAATAGTGTTAAAAAACATAAAGCATTCTTCAGTTTGACTTAATTTTTAATACCACAACCTACACCATACTCACCCTTGAAGTTTAATTCAGACATTATTTCCGTTTACAGTTTTGCCCTCATTGTGATTTATCCTTAAAAGCCCTGGCTAGCTCTACACTGGGATAACAACTACTAGAGTATCTGGAAAAGAAAGGTAAGACTACTGTCATATCTTTTCCAAAGACTGTATGGTATTTTTTAAATCTTTTAATGAAAATCCACAATTCTTTTAGAGTTATGTATTGGGCTTTAAATATTGTATAACAGACATAGCATTTCTGCATCTTTATCATTCTGAATAGTTGGAGGAGTTTCCATGTTTACTAGTGTCCTTCATTCCAGCAGTAAATTGTACAAGACTAATTTTAAGCTTGAAAGTCAAGCGAGGTTAAGAACACAGCCAAGCAAAACTATGAACGTTAAAGCAAGTTTGGGAGATTGGGGTGTTTTTTTCCTTTATCTTCGACTTGTCAAGCTGTGCATCCAAAAAGCAAATTAAAACTAAAATCAGCCTCTAGATTATCATTTTTATAGTTATATTCCTGAAGAGGCATCTACCTGTACAACCTGGTAAGATTAACTTAAACCACTGATCTGCGCTAAAAGCCTCAGAGAAAAAGCAGCTACCAAGGCAGGCAGACTCGTGGGAAGATCAGGTCCCTTTCACTTTCCAAGGACATCTATAGTACAAAATCTGTAACAGCTAAGTCAGAAACAGTAAAGAAAGCTACAAGAAGTGAACCAAAGAAGTACTCTAAAACTTAAAATTTACACACTTACACTATTGTTTGCTAGATTACATATTTTAATACCCTCTCAGCATTGCAGGGGGGGATGGGGATGGGAGCGTGTGAAGAAAAGAAAAAGATGCTGTCTATGCTACTATTAAATTACTAGTTCAAATCAGTTTCCTTTACCTTTAGGAGTGGGTCAGCATGTTCCAAAAACCATCCTGCAACTGCATGCCCTGCCTCATGATATGCTACTGTCTTCTTCTCCTCTGGTTGCAGTACTTGAGTTTTCTTTTCCAAACCTTTATAAAATAAATTTGATTAATAGTTTCAGACATAACCTTTCTCCACTGAAATCCCTTATCTCTTGTAGAAAGACGGTGAGCAATATGTAGATGCCATGTATACAATCTATTGAAAAAGTTAAAAAAAACCAAAGCAACAAACCCAAAACTTGCAAGTTTTAGAAATTTTTATCTTCCAGGTTTTACTGTAACCTTGTCCTTGATTAGATTTTCTAGTTTCAAAGTATAAGTTCTTAAGAATATTCAAACATTTAAATAAAACATTTACACTTTAAAAATCAAATAGTTTTCTAGACTATTCCAGGCTAACAGCTATTCCTCTTGCCATTTTGAAGAAATTAGAAAAGCGTCCACATGAAATTTCTCTCCCTACCACTTTCGCCGTTACAGAAGTCAGCAATATAGACAGGATACTTCTTTTCTAAATCTCAAGTGTGTTAGGAGAGAAAAAAATACAACCTTGAAGAACAGGAGAAAGATTCAAAGCATGGCTATATGTTTATATATATATAAATAAAAGGAAGTTGCCTGTCATATTACAATTTTTGAGAAATGATTGATGCTATTCACCTACCTCCAATAACTCTTTCAATTGCTTGCTCAAAGTGCTTTTGGTTTATAGCATCTGAGAGATGCCTTGCAGCAATTAAAGCAGCTTCATTACAAACATTAGCAATATCAGCACCTAAAAGCAGAGAAGGCATGAATTACTAATAATTTTTAAAAATTTTCTCTCAGTCTAGCATAACCATAACCTTATCTAGAATTAGTTTTCTATAGATTCTCATAGAGCTTGAAAATTAAAGGTAATGCTCTCTGAAATAATTCATTACACATAGCATAATTCTTTAAGAGATATTTAAATACACATACTATGGTTATAGACTTCAGGATTTTTCTCTTAGGTAGACAGCTACCAAATAGAGCTTATTACCAGTGAAGTACTTGTTTGATATATCCTACCTTCCGTAAGTTTTCTGTCAGCAACAGGCTATACTTAAACTAGTATATATTTAGCAGAATAAATTTTCTACATATGGATCCAGTATAGCTCAGACCTTGATGTATCTCTAGAGGATATCCTTTCACATCACTGGTTTCAAGCCGTCCAATTCTTGTTAGCATTACTTACAAGTAATGCTATTGAGATAACTTAGTTTAAACATCATCACTGTAGTTGCCAGAAATGTTGACAATGGGACCTCAGAAAACCAGTTTTATATAGACCACGAAAACAGTGAAGAATTAAACTACTGGTCGACACAGATTTTAAATGGATTAAATTACAAGCCAGTAATGAAAGTTCTCACATCCATTCCTAATTCAACACAAGGTTACAGTACATTTTCCAGGGAGAAGTTTTTACACCCAGAAACAGAAATCCCCCTACAGAATATGCACACAAACTCCACAAAACCCAGGTCTTCTCTAGTAGTGTTCAAAGAATCCAACAAACATACTAAAAGGAAGAATACACACACGAGTGATAGCAATGACAAATCTCTGGATTGCTTTTGCTGAAGACAGAAGAACTTGCTATTTGGTATGTCACCCTGATTGAGGCAGACAAAACTCAAGACCCTCAGAAATCTCCTACTTGCTCAAACAGGCAAAGAGAATTTTATGCTGTACCAGTAAATACAATAAAATAGAGTCCCATCCAAAAGATCAGGTGCAAGAAAACCAGAAGTGGTAGGGAAACAAAATAGCTACAGCTTATATAGTAAACAGAGAATAGCGGCATTAGGAGTCACTTACCTGAAAAACCAGGTGTTAGTGATGCGAGTTTTCTTGCTAGGTTATCTTTATTTAAGACTGTGTCTAATTTCAGAGGTCTAAGGTGGACTTTGAAAATAGATGCTCTTCCTTTTATATCTGGGGGTCCTTTAAGATGAAAGAAGTAAGCTTTTACTTTTCACATATTATATACATATTTTCTAATTGAATGTGTGCAAGGAAGTTACATATGTAAATAGCTGCAGTGATTTCAGTGGTATTCTACAAATGCCGAAGTATACAATGATGCAGATAAAACTTACCAATGTAAATCTGCCTGTCGAAGCGTCCTGGTCTCATTAGAGCAGGGTCTAAAATATCTGGCCTGTTAGTACCTGCCAAAATTACTACATTTGTGGTTGTATTAAATCCTGTTGAAGAAATGTAATAAAGAGAAAATATGTGTAAATATAATTTCCATGAAAAAAATAAAATAGAAATAAAAAGACTGTGCACTTTACAGGGCCACATAAGAACTGACAGCTTAAACAAATGATCTTAAAGCTGAAAAGACTTCCATTTATTAGAGCATTGTCCAGCTTTTCATAACAAGCAAAAAAATGGCCTTGGGCTCTGCTTTGTGAAGTACTATATCAAATCCTGCTTTATCTTCAAAATGCAATAATAGATTAACTGCTCAGGAAATTGCAGAACCAGCATGGCTAGCTGTATTTTTTACAGACAGACTGGTCTCATGCAAAGGATTTTTTTTGGCCTATTCAACTATGACAAAGAGTTATCAGATGCAGAATGATGGTTCTTTTTTCTGAACAAATTTTAGCAAAACATCAGGCTGCAGCAAAATGAGTCACCATTCTTCATTTTAGGAAGCAAGGAAACACACTCAATTTATATTTAAGCGAGAACCCAAATCTTGGTTAACAGGTCTGAACAAGTGTATTAGGTCTTTCCCTTATCCTTGTTATTATAATGTAATATTAGACGTTAAATACTTACCGTCCATTTCTACTAGAAGCTGATTGAGTGTGTTCTCTTGTTCGCTTTGTCCTCCAAAGTTGCCCCTTCCTCTCTTCCTTCCTACTGCATCTATTTCATCAATGAAGAGAATGCATGGGGCATTTTTACGAGCAAGAGCAAATAAGTCTCTAACCTTAATAGGAGAACAGAGTGTGTATCAGATTGGTTTGTTAATTGTTCAGGGTTGGGGGGTGGGTAGGAGGGGAAGAGGTACACCAGTAACAGTATCACTATAATTGAGTATGGTTGTTAATAAGTGTTCCAAAGCATCCAGGCAGCTCTCAAGGCAAAGATAAGTTACACTGCAGTTGCTGCGCAGCAAGAATCACTAATGTGGAGGCCCACTGGTTGACAAATCCTCTCTCAATCCATAAATTAAAAACATTAAAACAACTTCAAAGCCTTAAGAAATAACCACTTTTCCTGAATAACTGAAATACATCTGCAGTTTCAGCTCTAAAAAAGTGTCCAAACTTCAGAGATTTAAAGTAAGATTTCTTTTAAGCTGCTCTTTAATGCACAGTATTACAAGCAGAACTGGAATGTGAACAGGCATGCTACCACACAGTCATTCTTCATACCAAGGAAATAAAATCTTCTAAGTTTTCCTGCAGCTAGAACAGGGCGATGTAACTCCTACAGTGAGCTTAAGGCTTACTTACAAGCGCTTACCATTGTACTCTAACAATATGCTGTTATAAATATTGACTCTTAGCCATCCTGTCTCTCCTTTACATGGGCTAGGAAAACTGAATTCACCTCCTAATATTTATTCGGAAGTTAAATTTACTTCTAGAAGTCTGGAAAAAACAGCCAATACATGAGCAAATAGCTGAATTATTTTTTTTTTTTTACTTTCAGATTTTAAATAAGATATTACCTATCAAATTCTACTGTGGTAGTTAGGGCACAATGTGATTGGCTTAAGATGCAACACTACAATGTTACTCTGCTTGCAAATATATCAGGATGACCTCATTAAAACCAGTTCAGCGAGTTAACAGATCTACAACTGAGGAATCGAACTGGAGCAAACAGGAAATGAAAAATTATGGAATAATTTTGACCTGAGTGAGAATTATATGCAGCTCAGAGCTTTATTACTTTGTACGTTAGAGACGCAATTAGAGAAGGCTTCTGTGATGACAAACAACATACAGCAGATGTGAAGAGATGCGAGTTTTGGACAGTACGCTCTGCTACAGAAAGTCACTCTGATTTGTAAACAGAATTTGAAAAAAGTACAATGAATAAAGCATGAAGGAACATGATAAAGAAGGAAAAAGTGTCAGATGCTCAAAGTGAACTATCTTTTGATCGAAAAAGAGACAGAGATCCAGAAATATACAACTATTTTTCAGAAGGAATGGAACTAAAAATTACTATAATGCATATACACTAAAAAAACCCCAAAGGAACCAAGGCTGTGTAAGCAGTTTTAATTCTAGCATATCCAAATTTACACATAATCGATTTAGCATCATTAACAACTGTCTTATTTACTAAATTCATAGGAAATTAAACTGAAACGCTCTCTCATGTTATTTTCTACAGGCATCAGAAATTATCGACTGTGTTGAAACCTCGATTCATAGCCAAAGCAGCAACTGTTATGTCAACAGATTTCACTCAGTAGTAAAAGCTGATAATCACCTGCATAGACCAGCAGAGAAAGGTTAAGTCACTTTGCTTTGGGGCATTTCAGGTATGTATTGACAAGTAGTGACAATGTGTTTGAGTACCATTATTATTTCAGGATATCTAATACTTTCCCAGAGAATACGGATCAGTTTCTTTTCTTACTGTTTCTCGGTAAAGTCCCTTCTACGCTGCATGCTCCCTTTTTCAAGTCCCCCTCATCTTACAGACATGATCACTATCTCCATACCTTCAAACAGTCACTTTTTTCAGTCACCATCCATGTTTTTTACCCTGTTAACTGTTTCTGCGTCTATTTCCCCACTCTCTGTCTACACCCTCTCCCCTCCATAGCAGCTCCTTCTGCCAATTCCCTTACATATTTCCAGTCTCTCTCTGAGTCCTCATTGAAGCCTCCACTCCCAGCTAGCTTCTGCATTTAACTTTCTGAACAGCTCCTGTTATTCTCAGTTCCAAGCTCTGTGCCTACCTGCATGCATCCCCCACTCCCCTTCTCTTTTCTCTTTTCAGAAGACCCAAAATTACCTGGCTTCACTTATCTTTTCCCACCTATATTACTGGAAGAAGTCTAGCAAAAGACCATCGAAAGAGACCTAGGCTTGCAAGAGGCATATGCATGCACAGCTGTGACAAACTAAGGACCAAATCTTGGAAAAGTTTATCTGCTAACCTCTAACATATCTAGACATGCGAAAACTGCAGTTTTTCAGGGCTTTACAGAACTTAGTCAAAATGAGTTTTCCTATGAATTTTCATAAGACCTAAAACCGAATACATCTGGCAAGAGCCATTCCTGTCAATTTTGAAATTCAAATCAAGACCTGAAAGCATTTCCATTTCATGCCAGCAGAATCAGTTTTTAAGCATAAGTAAAAACCACGGTACACTTCCTTAAGTCTGTTCACAGAATTTGCAGCAAACAATTCTTAGTTTTCCAAAAGTGTGTCACCTTGCAGTATACTTTTTAAGGCTTAAGATTAGATGGTTGGAGTTTGGTGAAGGTATGAGCTGTTGGAAATGGAGTATAAGTTTTGGACATTATGAGGAATCTTTTTTTTTTTGTGCGTTACCCGCCTCATTTGTAAAAATATTATCAGTAACTTGTTTATAGATTTAAGCAGATTTAAGTGTCCTTCCTTCCTAGGCAGGAGAAGAGAGATTTAAAACTGAATGTTTGAAATGTAGTTGTAATGAAAAACATAGTTGAAGAAAAATGGATGTACTGGAACAGAGCTAACTCCCTCCACTTAATATGTTTTAAATAAGCTATTTTAAGGGAGTTAAGGCAAAAGAGCACAAAAAATGTTAGACAAATATTTGCTTATTTAAATCACCTGATCTCCAGAAATCAATCATTAGCTCCATGACCCTCAGAATCCTAATTCAACCAGAAGCTCATAAATAGTTGTCTGGGAGACACAAATATCTAAGAGTTTGACGCCACAAAGAGAATAAAGTTCTTCAAAGAAGTCAGAACGATTTAGAGCCAGAGGAGACATTCCCAGTACTCAAATGAGCTACATATTTTTGACCCAGCTAGCAGATTTAGTTCAGAGCAGAGCTTGGAGAGTTTGGTTCTCTGTTCCTAAGGTCCTGCAAAAAGGTAAACCCTTAAGGTCCCGATGGCCGGCAACCAGATGCTGAACTGCTACTAGAACCAGATACTAGTTCCTTTTATGAAAGGTACGTCTACAGTTCTTGTGTTCAGACAAGCATCTGGCATCACTTGTAAGTAATGTGCATAGATGAAAGAACTTCAGCTATAATCAAACTGTTTGCCTCCCAAACTTGACAACGTCCTTTCAACAACCAATACTGAAACAAAACAGCAAGGCCAAAGACTTACTCGAGCTGGACCCACACCAACAAACATCTCTAAGAACTCTGAGCCGTTGACTGTGATAAATGGTACATTAGCTTCTCCAGCTGTAGCTTTAGCTAGAAGTGTTTTCCCAGTACCTGGAGGACCTGTCAGAATTGCCCCCTGCAAGAGAAACAGGTAGATTTTCCTCATGAAGAAAACATAATATAAGCCTATAAAATATCTTACTTCAAAGATCTACATGTTATGACATTGAATCCACTGGCTCTTCTTCCACCACAGTCAAAATTGTGCAAGGAAACAAACGGAAGATTCGTCTCTCATTCAAACCAGCAAAAGGAAAAAAAAAAAAAAATTAGCTACAACATTGCCATGCTGTCTTAGATTTACAGGAACAGTGTTTTCTTTGACTGACATTTAAAAAAAAAAAAAAGTATGCCATCAGATGGGCTCCCTTGACAACATAGCCAAACGACAATTCTATAACAGTTATATGCAACAATGATGGTACACATGCATGCTATGCATAATTTCTGACCCATGTGAACAGACAAAGTATTCCACGAGGCAAATCTGGCACCACAGTTATACCGTTGGCACTTAATGCCTTTTTTTTTTTTTCTGACTGTGAGAAGAAAGAAACTGGAAAGCACTGCATATGTAAACATTCCTAGTCCAATTTAGAATACTGAGGACTACCAAAAGAATAAAGTCTTTATCTGCTAAGTCATTATTTCCTTACCTTCGGAATTTTTGCTCCCAGATCCTCATATTGTTTGGGATTTTTCAGAAAGTTAACAAACTCCATTATCTCTAATTTGGCCTCCTCACAGCCAGCTACATCTTTGAATTTAACATCTATTTCATCCTTAAGGACTTTGGCTGTGGTTTCACCCACACTGAAGAGTCCACCCATTCCACGCCCTGCTCGACCTAAGCCTGCAGGACCTCTTCTTAATGTGTACAGTAAAGAACCAATAATCAGGATTGTAGGCAGCAAACTCAGGAGAAATGATCTGTGGAGAAAAACCAAACAAAGCAGAAACCCACAAATATTACAAAAATTCATTATTGCATATAACATACAAAATGTTGGTTCCATCATAAGCAACCCTGAACAAATTCAGAACAAATACTCTATTAACTTGTAACATTTACATTTTTGCAAGTTGTTCAGATTGGGAAATAACCAAAATAAATTTGAGAACAAAAAAAAGATTCTGAATTACAGAAGTCAAACAGGCCAAAAAGCTTCTTATAACTATAATTAAAAGAAGAGTTGTAATTAATTTTTCATTGCCCATCCTCCTTCCCTCATGACCCTGGGAAAACGTAAATTAATAATCTCAGAAGGTAACACAGAAGGATTTCCCCTATCCTATGGTATTCAGCAGATTCTGATCTGGCAGGGAACAGCAGTACTCTGATCATACAGCTGCTGCTCTCTCCTGTTTCCTGTGGCATTTCCGGGGCAGAGCAAGAAGTTACAGGCAATGTATTCTATGAAGAACAGACACTAAGGAGGAAAGGGCCAGAGAGACTGTGGTCAGAAAGAGGGGTTCAGCAAGTAAGAGATTTGTGTGAGGTTGAAGACGACATAGGAACTGACATACTTTTCCCAGTCTGTTGTGAGAAGCCTCAGGCTGATATGCAGCCTCTTTGCACAAAGCACTGCGTTGCCCTGTCCACTCATTTTTTCCCAGATTTGTTTAAATAAGGGCTCAACAGGTTTATTTATGGACCATCCTTAAGAGCATGCCCCATTAGACAGAAACAGAGAAATGAGGCAGAGACAGTTTGTAGAAGAACAGGGAACAGACAACCTCTATCTGAAGTTGCAGGATGGTCCAGAGTTGAGGCTACCATTTTTCCTGTTGCCACCAAGACAAACAGGCAGCAGCAGCTTGGTAAAACACACTGCAGAAACAAACAAAATTTTCCCCTCCGTCCCCAAAAACTGAAACACACACCACAGTATCAAGAATGAAAACACAAGAGGCAGCAAATGAGCCTTTTTCATTAGTAATATGAGCTACTACACCTAAAGTTGAATTTCCTGATGGTACAAAACCTATTTCACAGACACCAGCAGGAGTCATTTTCAAACTGCTGACTTGGATCAAAAAGAAATCAGTTCTTGGGTTAAAAGATTACATCTGTCTTCTGAGCCATTCAGAAAACCATGTCTAGTCTCTTCTGAAGCCCAGGTCAATAAAACTCAGCTACATAAGACTAATACAAAGAATACAAATCTAGTATTTGAGTTGTTATTGCCTGCTGGGGAAGCTACAATGCTGTAAATCCAATGTCAGTACTATTTTTCTTAACCAATTTAGAGATTAAAAGCATGATGCATCTTCCAGCTCCTGCTAACAGGCAGGATAGTGTGATTTATTTAATCACCAATTTCTTGCCTTTTTTGAAAGGCCACAGAATTTGACTTCTGCTGAATTTATGGGCAGAAATTGGTGCCTGTTATATCTCAGTCAATATGCTGTAGTTCTACGCCATATTTTGTCCGTCCAAAAGTCTGCATGAGTGCCATCTCTGGAGCTGTACAGCTGTGCCTGGCTGATTCCTGCTCTAGTCCAAGTCACTTGGAGGAAGGGCTTAAATGAAGGAAGGACTAATTGTAAACAGAAACATTTATGTAATAAGAAGCTTATTTAGGGTAAGAGGATATGGATTTCTACATAGACAAAGTACTGAACAGCTCCTCTTACAGTTAACATTCAAAAATAAAACCAAGATAATTGTTATTCTGATAATACTGCCACCTAGTGAAGCACAAGGTACATGTCTTACAACTCTACTTTTCTACTGTAAAGACAACCATTTTTATCAAGAGACTTTTTTTTTAAAGCAACTTCTTACCCATCACTCTCTGTTGAGTAGACCACAGGCAATCTGTTCTCCACTTCTATTCCAAGATCTTGCTGCACAGTTTCAAGATTCCGTTCAAAAGTGTCCACGCTACCAATATTAAACCAGACGTACTGCTATAAAAAAAAAGCAGTGATCACCACAAAGTGCCCTATCTTATTTCAGCTTCATTACAAGCCAACTTCTTCTAACACATACACAAGCAATTCTCAGAACAGATTCAGACCAAAACAGAGCTTTAAGTTGCCTTGTAAAGGGTGCAACTGATGCAAGATGCACCTAATAATCTAAGGCCTACCAACCTGAATATACTGTATCTGTCATTGCTGCTACAGAAATCATACACCCAATAGTTTTGGGACACTTTAAACAGACTGAAATACTGGCATCTTCTCCAGGAACAAATGGAAGGAGAGAAAGTAAACAGATCTTTAGGAGGGAGCTAGGCAGTCAGAATGATACAGAGCACTGAACTGGCAAACACAGCAGCCATACAACCTCTTGTTTCACCTGAAGGTCTCGGCTTTTCTGGTTAAGGAAGGCAATTCTCTGCTTTTAGAGTCCATACTAGCTTTAAAGTTAGCTGTCTTCACAAAAGACAGCATGAACTTATATCATACACCAGAAAAAAACCCCAGACATTACTTTCAAACAGTGTTGAGATTTGGTTTTTCAAGAAAAATCTCCCTTTTTGCACCATGACCTGCCTGACTTGCCCCTACTTACCCTCATATTGAAAAAGAAAGAGTAGTCCGAACTATTAATTGGTTGAGAAACTAAGGCAACTGGTGGTATGTGGGCTAAAGAGTAGGTGTATAAATAAGTCACACTGAAACCCACTGATTAAGTAATTGCTGCAGATTTCAGTTTACCCCAGAGGAACTTGCAGACCTTGTTTCAGAAAGTCAGTTAAACTCTACCACCCAGGAACAGGTAACCTGACAAAGCTTCTCTTCTGTTTTTCAAATAACTGGCTAAAAGCAGCCTGGAACAGAAAAGATCCAAAAGTATGTATGGCTACATCTGGGGTTTTCTTGAGCAGATGGAAAACAGCAGTTAGAAATACAGAACCTTCAGCAATTTCTCTCTCTTCCTGTTTGTGTATTCGTATTAAGAGCATGGTGCTGGAAAGGAACTAGTTGCCATAGCTTTAAGATACCTGTGGCAAAACAATCGATACAGTAAAGTGAAAAACAATATAGGATAATGTAACAGTAAGGCAGAAAACATGTTTGAGATTAAGAGATTATTAATCCTTAAGACCAAGTTTTCTGCATCAAACTTTACCTAAAAAGATTGTTTTGCTGTTTCTAATGACTCATGTATACGTATTAAAAGTGTTTACCCATTCATGAGGAGACTTTCCTGAAACAAAGATCACTCTAACAAAGCGCTTGTTCACCACTTCAAGTCTGTCCACCTGCAGGAGGAAAGAACAAAACTTGAGATGTGTTAGAGTGTACAGTCACTGCACTTCCATCGCAGCTAAGAGCTACACATACCAAATATTAAACCTGTTCTGTTTCCCAGTAAGGAGAATAAAATTCACGTTGTAGATCAGGATGGTTCCACAATCTACAGTTTGCCATTAGGAATGGCATGAAGAATCATGTATCAATCATGAATCAGTAAGCAAGGAATATTGGCACATTAAAATTTAGATTGAAAGGATGACATCATACGCTTTTTCAAGGAAAAAAAACAATGCACACCTCAGCTCAAATCACAGGTATAGTGAAATAGGTAAACAACACTTAACTATTTCAATGGTCAAACACCAAAAGCAATAGACCACATGACTCCAAACTCTTGTAGCAGCTTCCAAAACAAACCAAACCAAACTGAACAGAATGAGGGAAAGACTCAACTTTGCTCTTACAGTTGTTTTCCCTAATGTAAAAGACTTCCTGTGCTACTGTATTAAACACAGTAACATCAATTAGATAAAGAAGAATTTAGTTGAGGTAACAGATACCATATAAACTAAAAATCAAGAACTGGGCTGCAGGTTCGCAGATATATACTATTAAGCATTTTTTTTTTTTTGATAGAAGAAGTCTCAAATGGTTAGTTTCTTGAATTTGACAGGGTCTCTTCAGAAGGCAACTGAAGTTTCTTTCCATTTTTTCTTCCTCTTTCCATAAAATAACTGGTCTTGGCATCTTTAAATAATTTAAAACTAGCAATGGTTCTACAAGTTAGGCCTGAACAAGGTTGTTTCCCTGAACTCCCTACATGTGGCCATTTCTGGCAGAATTGAAGCAAAACATGAGCTAAGAAGCCACTCTAGATCTAGCCTGACTTCATGCAAAACTACCTGAACATCTTTGTTTTGAAAAGTGTGTAACCCCAGTAGTGCTGATGTCTTCTCCCCATTAACTGGCCACCACTATGGCAACCAACAGCATTTGATAGCTACATATTTAGTAGTCTGGATATCCAGACTACATCTTACAAAGGCCCAAGAGACTTGGTTTTGTGCAACAACCCACTTTCATAATGCTTTTCTGCGACAAGGGTTCAGGCTTCGTTCACGGTAACAGCTAAACTAATCATTTTTCTGAGCTAGTGTCTTACTGCTTCACGACAAATAAAATCAGTAATGTTTTTTCACAAGATGTACACATAATTGTCAATTAAGAACAGGACTGTAAGACACAGTCTAGGCAGAAGGGGAGAAGCGTACAGAGCAGCTCTGCATAGATCATTAAGACAAAGAAAGGTAGGAAACAACCTCTTTACCACTTTACCAAAGTAACGGAGGGGTAGGAAGTATGCTGTTAATACAAAATCCCAGGTCTGAAACCTAGAGGAGGAAGCAAGCCAATGTTTTCCTAACCTGCAGGCGAAGCTACAAACAGGGACTTAACAGAGCCAAGAACTAGTGGCTCCTGAAGTGGAAAAGGCCTGTGTAAGACACTTGATCTCCTGAACTTCAGGGCGTCACCAACCTATTACTCCAAGTGTGGAAAGCTGCCAAGCTCTATAGAGAGACAGGACACCAATGATAAAATTGATTGCTCCAGAAGTGGCTCCAGATAGGAAGGAAAGAAGAAGTAAGAGGGGACAAAACAAACAAAGGAGGCTATTTTACAACACAGTTATGCCAATTTACTGTCCTTGGAAGGGATTCTTCGATTCCCCACCCCCACCTTTCTGTTCGCACTGCTGCTCCTCAGATTCCCTGAGGAATTGATTTAAGGCGTGAAACAAGCAGGACACTTTTTCTTTTTCCAAGGGGTAGGCTCATGGAAGTGTTTAAGGTTAGAAGTAAGTTTCTTCTGAGGGCAACTCACGATGTCTGCTTAAGCAATTAAGTCAGCTTACCTGTACTGTAAGACCATATGCTGAGAGACTGTGGTAGCACTGTGTCTCCAAACTAGCATCAACACAAGCTAGCCAACAAAAAAGTTCTGTCCTGAGCTGCCCATTCCCTCTCCTCTCTTGAACTGACACATATCTTCATACAGCCACCCAGAACATCAGATCAAGGAACCGATGAAGATGAAAGCTGATCCCCTTCTCCCTCAAAAATTACTCTCAAGCCAGTTCTCACTCCACAGATACATGAATACAAGCATAAGCAGGGAGGCAGAAATGAGCATTTTCAGCACACTGATTTCCCATTTCGATTCCCCTCACCACTCACCACTCCTTTAGAAAGGTAGTTATTGACAAAGTCTTTCCAGGTGATTTCTCTCCCAGGGACCCTGAAGAAGAAGTAATATACAACCATCGTCCAGAAAAAAGAACTTCCCACTACGTACATCCGAAACTCCCTGACATCCCATGGAATGTCACCCTAGGAAATGGAGAAAAAATGGTTTTAGAGTCTGTAATACAGTAAGAACATAACAATCAGGTTCTAGTATCTATTTGTGGCTTCTATTCCCTGCCCTCAAGGTTACCACAGAGAACATCAAACAAAGCTATATTTTGTTGTATGAATACACTTCAGTAATTTCTGAGAAATTACAACATTAATAGAAAAATCTTTCAAGTGTTTTACAAATAGTAATTGAACAGTTTTCATCTATGAACTACTTATATTAAAAAAAAAAGTTTTGCCATCTGTTATGTGACCTTTCTCTCTCCATTCTACAACAATTTTCCCTGCCTTCCAGGACTACAAGCAAGACCTACAAAAATAAAGAAAAAAAAAAACAAAAACAAAAACACACCACCAGGAAAAACCCAGGAATGAGGAAAAAAATTATGGCCACTAAGTAAAATCAGAAAAATATTCTTTATATTCTTGTACTGCCAGATGCTATCATCTTTGTACTACAGCTAATGCCAATAAATATAAATTTTGGAAAGAAACTTCTGTAAGCATTCCATTAAGGTCAGAACAGCTATCAGTAAACTACATTTAACTAGCATTGTATGGTCAGCAAGTTTTACAAATTGACATTCTGAAACAAAATAAGAAACCTTTAAAGGCCTGAGGCTCCACTATAAGAATGCTGACTACTAGCAACCATATTAATATAGCTTACAATGCCATTAACATTCCTGAACCAGAGTTAGATGCCTCTGAAGGTATATAGAAAACGGTTATTTATGAAAAGCAGAGTGGGGAGCCACCTAGAGCCAGTTACTATGAAACACCAGGCACAGGAGGCTTAAGGAGGATTTAGGCAATCAGAATATGGCTGTAAAAAAGCAAAGAACCACACAAGGTTATTTCATGAGGACAAGACAGTTAGTACCATAAAGATATTTTAAAGTCAATACCTTCTGTAATCTGGTCCACCAGTTAGTTTCTTCTTTCTTGCCACCTTTTTTTCCACCACTGCCACCTCCTCCACTACTAGTCCCACTGGGCTGTCGGGCACTAGCTTGCTTTGCTTCTAACAAAAATAAAACATAACAAAAAAATACATCTTTACATCTTATACCAATCCCACACTATTTTTTATTAGTTTTAAAATTAAAGAGTTGTTCTGAAAAATGAACTAGTTTGCAGTGCTACAATAATCAGAGGATGTGAGAAACTGCATTTCCATAGAGAAGAGCAGATATTTAGCTCATTAACTCGCAGAGAGACATCTATCTCATACAGTTATGATCAGAAGAGAGGTCTGTTAGTTGTGTAACTGATGACACTTGGGCACCAAGAACTGAAAAATGTCCCAAATATAAAAGAAACCTGTTATGGAGACTGCATGAAACTTATTTATACTGCACTAATCCAAGACATGTGCAAGATTATTCGAAGCGTTTTATTGAGGGTTGGAAGGGGGGGATTGGTGGGGTTTTTCATTGGGGTTGGGGGGGAGTGTGGGTGGGTTGTTTTTTGTTTGTTTGTTTTAAAAACACCACAAGCTCTAAGTAACATCTCCTTCTCCCATAATTCACCCCTCCAGTCATACTATGGTCCTCTTAAAGCTCAGGACTTATTGATATCACAGGTCAGCATCCTTTTTAATATTCTAGAGACAAGCACAGCACCGTAACAGCCAACTACAGCCGAGGAGTTAATCTTAATCATTCATCTACTCATCCAACTCACAAGGTGCCTGCATGGTGCAGCATAACGTCATATGTCAACATACACAAGAGGGCATGACAGAGCACAACACCAACAAGTGCTCCTTCCAGCCCTAGCTCTTTCAAGAGCTTAGTAGTTTGGGCATCTAGGCATAACACTAGATTTTACTATTCAAGGCCTAGTGGAAGGAAAACTGCTGCTCCTATTACTGGTCTTGTAAGAGACTCACGGGGTTGCTGCCTCTCCTTCTCCTTGGAAGACGTGTTATATAGATTTCTGATACAACGGAGTGGCTGTTATTGCTAATAACTTCCACATTCACCCCCCTCCTTGTAAAGATAGGGCTCATTCTAGTACTAGGTCCTCTTTCAAGCAGCAGGCTACATGGTTGGTCCTGGCTAAGGAGATGGTTCTGGATCCTCACCCAGAATGACAATTCTGGTTATTGCATACAACAAAATGGGTATTTTAGCTTGAGAAGCTAAGAACTATACACATAGAGAACCTTTGAATGCATGAAAAATGTCAACTAATAGGAAACAGTAAAACACGAATTTAAGGATAGCATTCCAACAGAAGCATAATAGAAAATAAACGTTATTCCAGATGATAGACATGATATGAAAGCAAAATAATGTTTAATAAAAATATATCAATTTGCACTTTTAAACTAATCTGGTACAGAAACATCTTCCCTGAAAAATAAACAAAAAAACCAAAACCCAAACCCACAATGTTATGCTAAAATCTAGTCTAATACACATTCCACAAAAAGAACTGAAATCAAGCAGCTTTTTGTACCTTTTGTTTCTCCAGCTGTACCTTTAGTTCCATTAGCTTTCCTCCCATTGGGAAAATATTTTTCAAATCCTATTAAGAAATATTTAAAAATATCATAATTGTTTTTTAGTTTACAATTCTGTCATTACACTTCAATAGCCACGAGCTGAATGTATACAACAGCAAAGAAGCTAGCAACACATGAACTGCAAAAATGGTTTTGTTCTTGTCTTTTTGTTGAAGAGCTCTACCAGGTTCCCATAAACAAATCTACTACTGTTGACAAGAAAGTATCAAATGTATTTAATAACCTGAAGTAAAGCTATCCTTTAAACCAGAGATAGACAAGCTTAGTTCAACAGAAAATTACATCGCACAGCATGAAGTTGAGCAGACTGCAGTCATTCTTTAATAGCTCCCAAAAATCCCATAAATCAATGGTCCATCTCAAGATTAATGGCTGGTTAGTACAAGAACTTACTTCCTCACAGACAATAAACCTAAATGGCACACAAGTGCAGTCCTCAGCAAGGAATGCAGTCTGCTCCACTTCACTGATCAAAGTTATAATCACCTTTGGGAGGTTGAGAGAAAAGCCTTCTGCAAGCAGCAATTACACTTGCCAAGACAGTACTTCTGTCAGTAGTAACTCCAGTGGTAACTTCTTCACGGAGCTGAAAGATGAAAAATAAATATAAAGTAACCAGAAGGCACCACAAACATCTGCAAGCTCTCTAGTAGTCCTGAACCGCAACAAGTCAGATATTACTTTACAACAGACTTCATAGTAACTGCTGTGGACCAGAGCGTAAGACAACAACGCAAAAGGAAAAGTCAATCAAATGGGTAATTTCTACAGCAAGGAAATTTGTATTCTCTTTGTTAGGAGCAGAGTTTCATCTTACATACAAACATAATGCTCCTTATTAAAAGAGAAAAATCAAGCAGGAAACACTACAAGCTATGAACATTAAATACCTACACACTGATCCTATGGGAAATACTTCATAATATCAGCTGAATGACACTTAAGTGCAGCGCTAACTATGACTGTACAAGCATGATCCACACAGTACTGAATTATGTTTTGTTAAAGAACTGCAACTTTTTCCAAATAGTTTAGAACCTGTAACTTCTGAATATGAAAGATCTGCTTGAGTCCGAAAGAAAGGGATATGGCAGACAATGCTTATGTCCAGCTAAGAAACCAACACAGAGGAGGAACACCAGTTCAAAAAGCAGACCTAAACCCCTACGTAGGTTATAAAAACACAACAAACTGAAGTCTATCACACCTTGTTCTAAGACTAATTGTTTAGTGTTATTCGCCATTTAAGTGCAATGAAGGAAATAGAAATATTTAAAATGACTAATTCTTAAGAAAACTTTTGGTATAATAACTGAATACTTAAAACCACAGTAAACTGCAATTTTATTACAGAGACATCAAATCCCCTGTCTTCAAGAAGGACATATTTAGATAAAATCCCTACTTAGCCCCTTCCTAAGCTTTCCCAGCACTTCTAAGAAGCAAAAAATTATTCATATCAAGATTTCCTCAGAGGCTGACTTTTGTTCTGCCTCCATTCCCTTCTGCCCCATAGAGGTGCTCAGTCTCCTTCTGCTCTTTTTGATTGGAAGTTATTTACCTTAAGAGCCAGAGAAATAGTAAAAAAACAAAAACCAATCAAACAAAAAACCCCAGAAAACAACAGGTCCTGGAAACATGACTCAGGGTATCCATGCAAGACAGCAAACATCCATCTAGGACTAACATGTCTAGGACTACATTCATGAAGGAAAGCTCAATGTTAGCATCTCCATAGCAATTTTGTTGTAGACAAAACCTATTTTTGCATATTAAACAAACTTGTAGCATACTAGATGACATGCTAAGACTACCCTAGGAATGCTGACATATCACTAATTGAATTCTAACTCTGCTGAAGCCTTCTGTCTGGGAGCTTCCCCCTCCACCCTTATTAAATGATGAAATACATTAGACTTATTCCGAGCAGCCATCTAGTTCCACCTGCTGGAACCAAGAGGAATACTAAAACGTCCTTGTTGCTTGCTTTTGCTGTAGGCTGAGCTAAGAATTCTTAGGCTGCTCAATCCAGCCATTATTTTGTGCCACTGTATGTCTTTGAATAAAGTCTGATACTGAAAATCCAAGAGGCTATTTTACTGATCATGAAAAGCATGTGCAGTGCACATAGCCTGGAGAGCAGCTAATCTAGAGAATAGCTACTAGGTCCAATACACTATGGACTCCAACATGAGCAATTGCATCTGTGCTCCTAGAAGAAGCTTTAGGACAAGTGGGATGCATCTGTGTTGGCTATAAAATAAAAAGAGCTTGCCACAGACCAACCCATCTGCAGTTCAAATACAAACAGTTAGTGAAATGTTGCAGCAACAGATGAAACTCAAAGACGTGTCCAGTAATACTGGCTTCTCTATGTCACTGGTCTGCTTCAACACCAAAAATTTTGGGAGTTATTTATTCCGCAAGCTCAGATTACTTTTTATTTGTAAAGAGACAGGAATATTCAGAACCCTTTCCTCCAACTAAAACAAAGCAACTGCTCACATTTAAAAGAAAAGTTTAAGTAAGCCAGATCCAATTGCCTGGCTCCGCTAGACCAGCACAGGTTTACTACAGAATTAAGTTATAGTTTAATCTATAACTTAGGAGAAGGAGGAGAAGGAGGAAACGAAGGAGAGAGAGAAGGGTAAGCAGATAGAGCTTTGGGGCAGACCTTAATAATCAAACTGGTTTGTTGCTGCATTGTCTCTACAGATCCTAAATTCCATGAATAAATGCATAGTCACCTGTCAAGTTAATATGCAGAGAGCTGAGTGTTTTAAAGTTGTTTTGTGAGAAAAGGGAACTCACTTCATGGCACATTCAGTAGCTGAGTCTGGGAGGCATGCTTTTATGCTACCGACAGATCTAGGCGAGTCAATTTACTGAAACATGCAGTTTCCTTTCATCATAGCATTCCACAAATGCAAAAGTTGTTAGAACCACACTACACTGGTAACAACTGCTTGGGTTTGGGGTTTGGTTTTTTTTGACTCTGTAAAATCATCAGCATGAAAACTGATCATATTGATCCTGACACAGGACCTGTCCCTGGGTTGGCTGGCAGTGGGAATGCCACAGCAAGCTTAGCTGATACAAGCACACGCACTGCCTAAGCAGAGGGAAGGCAAACAAAGCACATTTTGACTGGATGCTGTTTTAGGCTATATATCAGGAAACTCTGCCCAACTTCTCTCAGTCAGAGATGAAAGAACTGTCATAGCATATCAAGCAAAAAAACCTATCTCATATTTTTTTTCAGGCAAACCTTGTGACACCTTCCTAAAAATCAAGACTTTTTAAAATATAAGTTCAAGATAAGCAAAGTACACAAAGGTCAGTTTTACAGTTAAAACAACCCATAAAATGTTACTACTCCAGCGTATAACATAAACCAAAGATCTGTAACACCAAAGAAGTGCCTTCTCCAAAATTTCAATATTGAATAAAATAGGTAATTTTAAATAAGCAGAACTACTGACTTTACAAAAACTTTGTAACCGTAATCCATTTTTTAAACACTGAGGCTACACAAAGCAAGAAAAGAAAATCCACTTGCTTAGCTATGCAAGCCAAAGACCAAGAATCCATTAATTCTAGAAAGTTACAAGTTTACAGCTATATCCATAAACAAATTCCAAATCAAACAAAATAAAATGAAGCCAAAAGTCTTAATTATCTAACAGCCACCAAAATATTACATAAGAGCATGTTGAGGGGGGTGGGGCCAGAAAGCTAGCAAAGAAATCTAACTTAATGCAAGTTACTAACTTTTTTTTTTAAAGAAAGATCAAAAAAAAGTAATGGCTTTTATGAAAACAAAGTTCCTTGTTTTGCTACCTATACACACCTCCAGATGCCAGGATGAACACAAAGTTCCCTTCATAGTTCCTATGCCCCATTCCAAATAAGAACTCATTAAATTTTATTGTCAGAAATGAGAATTAGCTTCCTGATACATTAGCAGTACTGCTGACAGTGTTTTGTTTATTGTTGTAAGGATGTTCAGCTCTGACCAAACAAAAACACAAATTCAACATTAAAAACAAAACACCTATTTATCCTTGGGACTAAGTCACTAACATCCTTATGTTAAAGGCAGAAAGTGACTACTGCAACACTTATGTGTATTCATCTCACGATTACCACTATCCCAGTGACAACCTTCACACCTACAAAGGTGCAATTATTCTCCACTATATGCTACAGAAAAATGAAGTGACCTGCCCAAGATGCCATTGAAAGATGCAGGAATTAAGTATCTCCCTTTTCCCAAGCAGTACCATAGGCCTGTCACTCCTCTTATGTTAGGGTTGACAACAAGGATAACACACATAATAGCTGACAGTCTGAACCATTCTACTAAGAATGAACACCCAGCCATCACGATTTATCAGTCAAGACTAGAACTGTAGGTATAAATCCGTACCACTATTGCATGGTGCAATCCCAGGATGCAGACAAGCGACCACTCGCCTTCTCTTTCAGCACATCACCGCTGCACTCACTGACAACCCAGACTCCCAAACAAATCGCTCAGCCCACAACTCGGACGCTATGTGCAGGCAGCCACAAACCCACCTACCGCGAATCATCACCCTGAAAAAGCAACGGGGGTACTTTTGAGTTAGGTGCAACTTGATCACTTGATGCACCAAGGTTAGGTGCAAAAGATCACTTGAAAACCCGCTGGGAAGCCGGCAATACCGGCGGGGTGCAGCAGCCGCAGCTCTCAGGTGCCGCCTCACCCTCCTTCGACAAGAAAGGCTCCCCTTCGGCCGCTCCGGCAGCCCAGGAAGCCCGCAGTGCCCGGGGCAGCTCCCGCACGGAGCCTGGCTGCCGCTTCCGGGCCAGGACGGGCCACACTCACGCCCATCCACCGGCCCTCGCTCCCCGCCGCCCGGAAGGGCAGGTACCCAGCAGGGAGGGGGCCGCCCCCGCCGAAGGGGGTGAAGAGGGGCTGGGGAAGGCCGCGGAGAGCAGCGAGGAGCCCTCGGCCCCGGGGCGCCTCTCTCCGCCCCAGGGTCCCGGGCAGCGGCAGGGCCGCCCCGCGCGTCACCGTAGCAACCGAGCCCCTCTCGCCTCCCCCGCCCCCCGCGCTTACGGCCACGGGCGGGGGAGCGGCCGGCTGGGCCCGTGCCCTGCCCCTCACCTGCGCCAGGCAGGGCCTTGCCCCCAGCAGGCCCCTCCCGCAGAGCAGCTGCTGCAGCAGGACCCCGGGGAGCCCCCGGCGCCGGCAGCTCCCCCGCGCCAGCAGCAGATAACGGTGCGCCATGGCCCGAGCGGCCGCCTGGGCCCACCCTGTCCGCAGCCCCGCGCCGCCGCCGCTGCCGCTGCCGTCGCCGTCGCCGCTGCCGCTGCCGTCGCCCCACCCCCACCTACGACGTCTGACCTCATCGCGCTACCGCGTGCATTTCCCCTACGTCCGAAGGACCCCTCCGAGCCCCGCCCCCTCCCGGAGACCCCGCCCCTTGGCGGCGGCCGAACCTGGCGCAGCCCGTCGCTCTTTGCCTGGCCACGCCCACCGCCGTCACCTCCCCCAGCCCCGCCCTCCCTCGGGGCGGGGCTGCCGCGCGCGGAGGGGGGCGGTGGCCGTTCCGGCAGGCGGGGGCTGGCGGCGTTTGCCGAGCCAAGGCGTGCGGGGGGCGCGGCGGGGCCCGGCCCGGCCGGGCCGAAGCTGCCAAGGAGGGCGGGCTTCCCCGCTGCCGCGGGCGGGGCAGGCTGCCAGGCTGGGGCTGCGGGCGGGCCGCGGCGCCCCGGGTCTCCTCCTCGCCGCTGCCGAGGGGGACGGGTCTCCCGCGGCGTTGCCGAGTAACGCGCGCGGCGCCGGTTTATGCTGCGGCGACGTTCAGCAGCGCCCGGTGGAAAATGAGGAAACTTGTCCCCTTTTCTGTCTTTGTCCTGTGTCGTGCATTTTGTATCGAGGGGTTCGCTACAAAATTACTTTGTGCAAAGGCCGTTAGGTCGGTTAAGGCGTTCAGCCGCATCATTTCCCTCCTAGGCATAGCAACGCACGCTCCACGCGTGGCTGTATGTAAACAAACCACGGCCGTCGGCGTGTTTAAAGCAAACCCCCAACGTCAGTAATCCGGAGAGGTTTATTTGTTAAAAGCCGGGCGATCAGTTCCTGGTAATACAGAGCTGCTTTTTCAGGCTGCGCCTTTCCAGCGCCAACGGACGCCGCGCAGCGCATCGAGGTCCCGCAGGCGCCTGGGTCCGCCCGCCGTGCTGCCCGCTGCAAGCTGCCCGGCGGTGGGCCTTGCCGTGGCGGGCCCGAGCAGCGCGGAGCGCGCGAGCTAACGGCGACGGGTCACAACCCGCCGGTGTCGGTGTCGCTGTCACTGTCGCTGTCGCTGTCGGTGCGGCTGTGCGCCCTGCGCCTGCGCGTTGCCCCTTCTCAGCAGGCGCGGGAAGGAGGTGCCGTCGCGGGGGAGGCGTGGGCGGGGTAAAGCGGTGACGGAGGCGCGTGACGCAGGGGGCGGCTGGGTACGTCCAGTGCCGGCAGGCGGAGCTCCGCCTCCCGTGGCTGCTCGCGCTTGCCGGCCGGCCGGAGCGTGGCCGTCAGGCGCCGCCGAGCTCGGGCTGCCGCCGCCCGCCCGCCTTCCCCCGCCGGCCTTGACGAGAGACCGAGGGCGGCCATGAAGATCTGGAGCTCGGAGCACGTGTTCGGGTGAGGGGCTGGGCGAGGAGGGCTGAGGGGCGGCGAGGCCACCGCGGGCGGCGGCCGTTGAACGGCGGCGCCGCTCCTTCTACCGGCCGCGCGGGCGTCCCGCCTCTCCGGCGCCTTGCAGGGCCCGGCCGGGGAAGCCGGGCCCTGCCGGGGTGAGGGCGGAAATAGGAAATGCCGCGGGCGCGGCGGGAGGAGGGAGGCTGACAGCGGCGGTGGCTCCTGACCGGTTATGCCGGCACGAAGGCTCGCGCGGCAGCCGTCGGGGGGAGGGGGGGCACCGGCTTCTGTTGGCGTTAAGTCCTCCGGTGAGGGGGAGTGGGCTGGGGACGGTCCCCGGCGGTGCGTCAGCCCTCCCCCGCCGCCCATCCTTCATCGCCTTGAGGTTTTTCCTGGGTGGTCGGAGCCCCTGTGAGGGTTTCTCCCACCTCCTGCCGCTTGCGGCGGGAAATACCATTCCAACAGGGCGGTGGTAGAGCTGGCCCGACAGCGTAATTGCTTGATAAAGATGTGGGCATTAAAGGAAAAATAACTTTCACAGCCATCCAAAAAAAAGAAATATCCCAAACTACTGACGTACTTGATGATATACTCCAAGAGGTATGGATAGGGTGACTGTATTTTGCCTTAGCCGTCAGATACTCTCAGAGATGCCTAGCAGACAGCCATTAAGTGACAGCTGAGAAAGTTTTCTTACCGTCAGTCCTTTTCTGCATTAAACGTGTTTTGAACATGGTTCTGGTCATCCAATTCCATTTTTGTATAACGAGGGAACAATAGGCAAAAGTATCAACAGCTATGTAACACTTGCTCGAGCTATACCGGGGAGCTGACATGGAGAACACAACAGTTCCAGTGCAGCTCTTAAAATGCCACCGATAACTCATCTGCTACCGGTCTCTTAAAAATCTCGAAACTTGAAGGGCACCAGGGCTGATAGTTCTTAAAATATTTACAAAATATCCAGATGTGCAGTTTTAAACTTCTTTAATTACATTAACACAACTGAATTCATTACGCTGACATAGGTGTTAGGTGTTCAACTTGAACATTAGTCTGGTATAAGTACACAATAGCTTCTAATATGAAATGACAGGCAGAGGCTAGTAAAGGCTGCTTGTATAAGGCATAACTTCTGAGTTTGAGACTAATATCTTTCACCTGGGAGGCACAAACTCGATTTTTATTTGGCATTTTCTCATCAAGATCTGTATTGAAATGCCCCCATCTTGTGGTGTAATGTGTGTGGGTGTAGATAGTTCAGCTCAGGGGTTAATAAAATATTGTGGTGCCTTATCAGATCTCTGACTCTTAAAATCCCTCAAGGACACTTAACAGAAATGTGACCTTTTCAGTTTGTGTATCTCATTTGATTATGATGTATAGTCACTGAAGATAAGGAATGGTCCTCCAGCTCTCCTTCTGATGTAGGAATTGAAGGCTCTATTTTTTCTGCTTGCAGGAAAAAAGCTGAAAGACCTTTTATTACTCTTCTTGTTGGAAAAAGAACTTATTTTTCCAAGCTTCTGTTTGTTCTGGTGGTGGTGTACTGTTAATGCCCTTCTGTACCAGTCTATTTTAAGACTAAAAGTAGTGTTCTTAAAAATCAAATCCATTTAGGACCCTAAGTGCAACTCTTATGTACAAGTTGGCACCCCTAAGCTGCCTTAAGTTAGATATCAATAGTTGAATTTTTAAAGGTACCTTTAAAGGTTATAAACCTTTCATTCCAAATCTATCGGTTATTCTGAATATAGAAATCATCGCTTAGGGACAGAATTTCTGTATTGGATCAAGTCCATGATTTATCTAGCCTCCTGTATTTCAGAACAAGATACATGAAGTCCCACAACAAAAATGGTGTGGACAACCTGGCCTCCAGTGGTGGGGCTGCTCTGATCCCAGGAGTTTGAGACTATCAAAACTTGTTTCATAAAAACAGTTCTGTATTGAGAAGAGCATCCATAAATGTAATTCATGCTAACAAGCTGCTGGAAGCAGTAGTATAGGTGCAGGCTTAAGGCAGTGAGCTGATATGGTTTCTGAAAATCCGTTTCTTTATTTTGAACTTCCTGATTTTTTTTAAGTTAAATTAAATTTCACTTTGCTTTTTTGCTATAGGAAGAAACAGAAGCTAATGATTTCTTCTTTAGTTTATTTGGTGTGCTTAGAATTATAGAAGAATTTATGTTGGAGTGGACTTCTGGAGGTCATCTCGTCCAGCTTTCCTCTCAAAGCAGGGCTAACTTAAATGTTAGGTCAGGTTGCTTTTCTGGTTGAGTTCTGAAATGAATTGAGATTCAACAGTCTCTGTGGACAGCTACCCTGTCATTGTGGGGGTTTTTGCACAGCTAATTAGAATGTCACTTGTAGTAGTTTGTGACTGTTGCCCCTTGCCCTCATTTCTGTTAGTCTGGGGTTAATAATTCCTTTCTTCACTCTGTAGAAAGGAGTATTTTTTTTCCTGTTTGTGTGTCAATACTTTCTTATTGCCTTTCCAAGCATTGCTGTATTTTGAAGGGACTTTTGGGAGCTATGAATTTGTACAGCATGTGCCATATTCCGCAGGCTAGATCCCTGATTTAGTGTTGTCTGAATACTTGCAATTAGATACACAATAGTTACAATTATTGTCTGTTCTTTTTACAGACACCCCTGGGATACAGTGATAAAAGCTGCTATGAGGAAGTACCCCAACCCAATGAATCCGTGTGTGGTAGGAGTAGATGTCCTCGACAGAAGCCTGGATAACCAGGGGAGGTTGCATAGTCACCGTCTTCTCAGCACAGAGTGGGGATTGCCAAGTATTGTAAAAGCGGTACGCTTTTACAGTCTTAATGGTTTGTTAAGGGTGTGATGCACTTTTATCTCATAATCTGAATCGGAGCTGAATTCAAAGTAAAAGCTTAATTTATAGGAAATATCATCCACAAATATCACATAAGCTGTAATTAGCATACTTTGTAGTGAGAATACGTTGTAGGCTTTAATATGCCTATAGTGTGTGTATATCTATACATGCTTTCCAGACTGGTCTGTGTCATGCTATATGACTGATACAACCTACTGGGATGTAGTCTTGCCACTGATCACGGTGTTCTGGTATCCATGAATTTCTTTGTATTTATTTGGGGTCACTAAGAATTTGACATGTATGCATTTCAGTTTGGTTTGGTTTTTTTTTTTAATTTTAGTACTTTTAAAATTTTTTTATTTCTTCACTTTCAGATTTTAGGAACAAGTAGAACTCTGACTTACATTGAGGAACATTCTGTGGTAGATCCAGTGGAAAAAAAGATGGAGCTTTGCTCAACTAATGTGAGTGGTAGCTTAAGAAGTTTCTGGTAATTAGTTCTGGAGATTAGATGTTTTGCTCTTAACATGTAGGTTAGAAATGTGTTTGCATCTTTCATCAGGAGGCGGCAATTTCCACATCTTAGTTGGCAGCTTAGTTGGCTCTTTTTTTTCCTTCCTTCTTCTCCCACAAATAGGAAACTTTAAATACTTTGGGATCAAACATTTGTGATTCTGTTTTTAATGTAAGATTATTTCTCAGAATGGATGTAAAGTAGTCTAACTTCTAGATGAATAACTTGTTCTACATTACACTGCCATTTACAACAAAAGTTTTAATTTTAAATGCTTTTTTTCACAAAATGTAAATGAAGTATTATGCTATATTTTGGTATCCTGGGAACTTGTAACTATCAGATTTAAAGTGGAGTTGTCTGTAGGAGAGCCTTGTCTCTGTACAAGAGGCATTGTCTTTCCTGAGTATTAATTTTCTGTACACTCCAAATAGTGTTGTGGTGGTCTTGGTCTTGAAGAGCCTCCCTGAATTGCATGCCATAAATCAGATAAGACTCAACATTCAGAAAAAACAAATGGAAAGTTGTTCATGCTTTGTACTGTGAATAGGAACTTAGATTGATCTAATTAGATATAGGATAGGAGAAGATGCCATCACCCTTTATAGGTCTTTTTATCGACTGTGTTCTGGGTTTTATATTCTGTGTACACTGCTTTGTCTCTGACATTAAATTGAGTGCTCTACTATTGAGTAGTGCTGTTGATAACAGAAAAATGAAAGGCGGGAAGTGAGGATTTCAGCTCTTTTTTCTTTTTAAGATTACTCTCACAAACTTGGTGTCTGTTGATGAGAGACTGGTTTACACGCCTCATCCTGAAAACCCTGAAAAGTAAGTAAGGACATTTGTGTGCTTCTTTGTGTAGAGGAGACATTATGTTAGTCCAATTCAGTTTAGGTATTAACTTTTCTTTATTCTCTTACAGAACTGTGCTGACTCAGGAAGCAATTATTACTGTTAAAGGCATTAGCTTGAGCAGTTATCTGGAAAGCTTAATGGCAAACACAATATCTTCTAATGCCAGAAAGGTACATCTTTATTCTGTTTTCTCCCTCTCTCCCCCCACCCCTACCTTTCTTTTTGTTGAAATAGTAATTGTCAATCACATGTGCTGAATACTATATTTAATTTCTCTAAACTTTGTGCACTGAGTTTCAGCTGACTTTTTTGTAGGACCTCAGCAAGTAGAATATAATTTCCCGAAGTATGAAAAGGTTTCACTACTAAATCTTTGTTTTTCAACTAGAATTGCACATCAGAACAAAATTCTGTGTGTATGCTACAGTTACACATAGCATGCACGTAGTATTGGGTTTTGTTTATTTTTTTTCCAAAGCACCTTTTTAAACACTAACCTCCTATTTCCAGGAGTTAGTGCTAGTAGTGAATATAACTTCCTTTTCAGCCTTTATAATTTGGATTTAGCAGTTAATGTTAGCGTATTTTCTGTGCTGCTTTGTCAGTTGTTCCAGTTCCTAGCCATTACTGAGCTGTCTCCTTGCCTTTGGCTGAAAGTAAGGTAATGTAAGCAGAGGCATAGTCTTTTGAAGAGAGGAAACTATGCTGGCTTTTGTAGGTAACACTACACCGACTCCTCTGTCTCGTGCTTGCTTTTTCTACTTGGCTTGCAGCCATGGAGCTGTACTTCAGCACAGGCAGAGCTATGGGAGTGCTTATTCTTGGGCACGTTGTCCTATCCTTCTTAGGGGAAGGTGGGAAAGAAATGGGGTTGCTAGAGAAGCGTAGGCATCACTGCCTAACAGCAGGATGAGTGCACCTGAAATTCGAGGTTGTACTCTGCATTGCTGGAGAGGTTCAGCAGTGCAGTGGGAATCTGGCCCAAGTAACTCCTACTATGCTAGAGAGCCTGTGCTTTGGCCTGCTCTTTGTCCTTGTGAGAGATGTTGCTTGACGAAGGCAGTGTAAGCCAACTTGATAGGAGGTATTGACCAACCAGATCAGAGAGGAGAAAGCCTCCTTTTCCTCCCTTCTGTGTGCTTCTCCAAAAATGAGAGGAAAACAGGTCAAAGTGATGGGTAGTCAAGAGTGATGGGTAATTTCTAGACACTGGATAGTAACTTTAACTAGCTGAGTGCTCTCTGTGATTGAAAGTCATAAATGGAATGTATTTCAGATAAATTACTATTCTATTCTGATCCAGTTTCCATTTAGAACTCCGTGTGGGGCATATATTCTTGAATGAGAAGTCCAAACCCTGGCTCACAACCAAGCTTCAGGCTGACTCGGAGGTAGCAAAGCACTAGCTAGTTGGAATGGCCAAATCAACTAGGCACACTTAAAAGTGCTGGCTGAATTCCTCTTGTGGCATCTGTCACATTTGCATGTCTCTATGAACTCAGAGAAGGAGTGTAAATATTTATTGATACCTATTCAGGTGCTGCCTGTGTGAGAGCTTGATTTCTTTTAAAGATTGTTCTTCTGCTCTGCCATTTTCAAGGAACACACTGGCTCAAAAGCTTCTTGCAAATCAAAAAGACCTTCTTGCTCTGTGTGTTTCACTGAAGAGTCTCTTTAGAGATTTTGAACGTGGCAGGAATTTGTACTTGCTGTTACCAGCCCTTTCTTTGCTGGCTGGTTACCTACTCTGCTCTTCTCGCATGCTTGTGCTGTGCCTCTGTGCTCTTAGCACTCCTCTTAAACTTCATGAAAGTTGCTGAAAAATGTTTTGTTGTTCTGAAGAAATAGGAATTATTGAGATTTTGCTCTGAGGTAGAGGTGGCAGGTGACACATTATTATTTTTAATGACAGTGGAAAAATCATTTGCCATATGTTGTAAATCTTTTTTGTGTTACTCCAGGGGTGGGATGCTATTGAGTGGATAATTCAAAATTCTGAAAGCGCTCTAAGCTAGCAGTTCTCCACATCTACAGTTTGTACTAACTAGTGGTAACGCCAGCATTCTTCTTCTTGGTACAGCATTTCAGCTTCCTAGCAAATATGTGCATGGATTGTTGTCATGTGAATTTCATAAATTAACCTGCATGTATGTTTTATATACATTGCATACAGGAATGGCAAACATGTTCATTACACTGCAGTTGTAGAGAGTGAGTGTAGGTCAGATCTAGACTGGATCAATTAACCCATGCTTATGCCACTGGACAACCAACTTGCTGCAGCCATGTCTTGTGCCACACATGATTGCTTGTGGTTTGAAAGTGGAACGATGACTGCAGATAGCTAGGCAAGTGAATGAGTCACTCTACCAAGTGTTTGATCTGGTCCTGGTTTCTGTGATTTCAGTATGTAAAACTGGTACCTGAAGAAATTAATAAATTGGTTAATGACTGGAATTGGCATTATAAAAATGAAACAGAATTGTACTCTTAGGATATAAAATTGATTTCTTGAAACAGATTGCCTAACAGGGGTAATCTTGTGCATAGTGAAATTGTATTTGCTTTTCTTATGCCTGAGGAATATTGTTGCCCTTCTGTGAGCTTCTGTGGAAATCTGTACAAAGCTTGAAGCTGTCAGAATGTCAGACTGTCCGTGTTTTTCATTGGTCTTGTAGTTATATTCGTTTCACTACATGACGTGTCCCTTAAGTGATGTGACTATGAAAAAATCTGACTTCAAGGTTGAGAGAACTGAATGTACTTGCCTCTCTGATACCTCTGTGCAGATTGTTTTGCTTCCATTAGTCAGTGTAGCCTGTCTCTGTCATTCCTGTATTGGCTTATGCTTCAACTAATAAGATTCCTTAAAAAAAGAAAAAATGCCATTATGCTGCTTCTCCTAGTTAAGAATGTAGGGGTTTTTTACACTGCTTACTTCGAGATCAGTGTATGCCATGAGTGTTTGCTTTTATGTTCTCATTCCACTAAGCTTTTATGGCTGTTTTTCCAGAAAATGTCAACTACAAAGGCTCAGCATTTATCAGTCACTTAAGCTCTTCCAACAAATCTTCATGTGCAGCGTTTGGTCTGCCAAACACGTCATACTGCTAACATATGCAATAAATATAATGATATAATATGCATGCTTGGTTATGAATGTGCTTGCTTAATGACTTACTACAGAATTTGTTGTACAGTATGAAACTTTATAGACCAATCCTCTGTCAGATTTTTTTTTTTGGTAAGTGGGTAGTTCTACAGTACTTGGAGGCTTTGCATCTGGTTAAGATTTTGTAGCTTAATTTCCTGTGCACAATATTCCTGAAATCTTCCTTGCCAATATCACGAGTTTATTCTTAGCTGCAAAGTACAGCATATAGTGTATCTAGGTCTAAGGAAATGTGCAGACCTATGTAGTCTCAAAAGCTGAAGGAAATATATTGGTGCTCCAGTTGAATGTCATGGATTTTTTTTCTTTATTTTATCAGCAAATATGTCAACTAAAACACTATGACCTGGTTGTTTCATAGGCAGGGCCTGAGAAGAATCTCAGTATTTTTCTGCTGAGCATTTTCTACATCAAAGGTGTTTGACTCTCTGACAAATCTTCTTTGTGCAATTAGACAAATATAACATCTTGGCTGTTGCTGTCTTACTCAGTTCTCCGTGCCTTGTGTCACCTAAGAGAGGACATTTTAACCTGACTTTTAAATATCCAAATGCGTGCTTACTGAAAGATGATTCCCCCTCTCTCCCCCCGCTTTGTTCCTTACAGAGCACTCTACTTGGCTAATTCATGGCTAGTTACAACTTGTTGCTATGCAGTAGTCTCCTCCTGTCTGGGTGCTTTTATCCATGGTTTGCTGGTGTTCCCAGGTCTTGCACAGGATGTAGAGACGGTGGAAGTTATCACCTGCTGAAGCATGGTCAATTTGGTGCTCAAATGGAAGGAACTCAGAAGTTAAATCATATTCTTCTACAGACTTTTTTCAGCAACCCATACTTGAACTGGACAATTTAAATAATGTTTTCTTGATTATTGTCAGTATCTTTTAAAGGCATATCTTGAACTAAGTTAATGTAAAGTTACTAGTTCTTGAGGTAATTCTGGATAGGGCTGAATCTCCCTTTCTGAGCTCTGGCCAAGAGTTGAACACTTCGTTGTGGTATGTGGATAATTTTTCTCAGGTTAAGGACTGCCTGCCAGTGCAGACACAGCAATTAGTGTTTATTCTGTGAGTCCCTGTAATACAAAAAACCTGAAGAGAAACAGCATCAGCCCTTCACTGAACTTTGTGAGGGTCTTGAGATAAATATGCTCTTATTCATAGTAAAACTTTATTTCTTTTATTAGGTTACACTTTGCAGCCTGGAACTGGGCTTTTAATATTACCCCAGAGTAATGTTTCTAGCCTCCAAAAAAATTCTTCAAGAGTATGTGTGGGTTTTGGTTTTTGGTTTTTTTTGGTTGGTTGGTTGGTTTGGGTTGGGTTTTTTTTGTTTTCAAAGCTGTTTATGCAGATTCTTGTTCGTGCTTAGTGGTTTATAAAGGACAACAGCAGGTTCTGGACACTTTAAGATGGTTTTGTTCACTTTATCACCTATAATGCATGCAACAAAAATAGTGTATCAGAGTTCAGAACAACTCTGTGCGTGTGTGGAGAGCTGTTCCCTCCCTTTCCCTGAGTCTCTGCAGAGGGCTTGAACACTGACACTGGCTCTCCTGAAGACTTAGGACTTTTTGGGCTCAGACCCTTTACCTCCAGAACTCCTCTAGACTTGGCCAGAGCCATGTGCCTCCCAGTTACTGCTCTGCACTGTTTGTTCTTCTTACTCTTAGTAGGGTAATAGAGGTGAATGTCTCTTGGCTTCTCTTTAAGTGAAAAAAGGCCAGGTGTTTTCCTGGTCTGATCCCATCTGCATGTTTTGGCAAAAGCTGTCATTCTGAGATGGTGGAGCTCTAAAATCTTGCACTTTTGTTTAGTTAAAGTGCTTCTCTTTATTTTCTCGGCTTCATTGTGCAGCTGGCTGTGTGCTCATCTTGTGGTCATTGGGGTGCAGCTGCTACAGGGTCTTCTTAAGGTAAAAGGTTTTTGACATGCTTATTTTGCTGCATTCCCCAGCTTGGCTAGCTTTGAGGCGCTCCCATTCTGAGAACTGAACAGAGAAACACCGTACCTTAATATAAAATGTGTGGCTATAGGCTGTCAATTAGTCTGTTTTATATGCTGAAAAGTTGCTGTGCATGAATATAGAATTCAGTGTGAGTCCATCTCTGAACTCTGGCTAGATATCAAATCAATTAGTTGCTACTTCGAAGAGCACTTGGAAGACTATGTTTCTTTGTCCTGGATCTTCCCAAAAACTGTCCGTATAACTTGGTTAATGAATTTGTGAACAGTATCTAGGCTTGGCCATAAATCTGCTGATATTCTTTGGGTGGTGGGAGCAGCAAACAGTAAAAACAGCAATACTCTTACATAAGGGAACTTAACTGCTGAATTAGGCTTTTTGCCTAGGTGCGCTACTGGGAGCTCGCACCAATATTGCATTTACTTCTTGCTTATGGGTTAAGCAAATGCCTTTGCAGTGAAGTATCCATAAGAAGATGCTAAGAAATTATCAATATAATCTGGTATCAAACTATGCAAGGCATGAAATTAATTTTAAAACAAGTCTCATGTCTGACAGAGGAAAAACTATAGAAACATGAGCAGTGGTGGTGTATCTGTTCTGATCGTAAATTCCAGTATTTTCCTGGCAGGGTCGGGATGCCCTGGAGTGGGTGATCAGCAAACTAAACGCAGAATTGGAGGAGCTGAAGTCAACACGTGAGGGCATGAAACCAGCCATGGCAGCAGCGTCGACAGAAAAATAAAACCAAAAATACCAAGTAACTGACAGAAAAGTTTTATTCTGCGGACTGCTTTGTAGATCTCCCTTGCAAGGCTGATCTGCAGAGGTTTTATATATTTATAAGAATATTGGATCAGCAGAAAAGTAACCTCATCTGTCATCTCCACAGCAGCTCCTGTTGCGTACTGAAGATTAAATTGACCTCCTGCAGATGCTCTTTTCATTTAAACAATTTATTTTTAACACTGGAAACAAAACATTTAGCGCATTTAAAGCTGCCTAAATGTGCCTTTTATAACAAAGATAGAGAGTATGTTATATTGACACCATCTCGGTTTTTTGTTCTCAAACTTGAAAAGAATGCATGTGTGGTATTAAGGGTTTTCCATGTGAGCATTTGTTCTGTGAAGGGCTGATAGGTACTAGAGCACTGAATTTTGTCTGTTCTGTCATCTGATAGTGTCTTATGACCATTTAAAGGGAACTACAAGAGTCAGAATGTGATACTGTAGAAATAGATACCTATCTAGAGGATCATCCCGAAAAGCTAAAACTTGTGTGGCACTAACTTTTCTTATGTTGTTTAAATGTGCTGCCTGAACATGACACATAGATACTTTACCTCTTAGATGTTTGTATTCAAACAAAGATAAAGTTTCTATTGATGTTAATAGCCTAAAACAGATTTTTGGTGGGGAGAAGGGTATAATTTATTTTCATATTTATTAACTTGCCCTGGTTCCTCCCCTCCCTATGTGGAGAGGAGTAGTACTTCCTGGAAGGTGCTGGAAAATACTTCTCTTATGTATCTCTAAAGAAGGGTACCTGTAGGCTACTTGAATGAAGAGACTGTGCTGTTCCACTGGTCCTTGCTCTTCACATCATGTCTTAACTGAAGGAGAGACTGATGCAATAACCAGAAGAGTTGAAATGAGAAATAAGCAGGAAGTTTGAAATCCAAATGGTAAGGTTTCATGAACATGTACTTTTCATGCCCTGAATGGAGAACGCAAGAGTACAAGAAAAACAAATGGACTCTCCTTTTTGAGTGCTTTCTACTAACTATTGACTGCCAGCGTAACTGAATTTTTCAACACTTTTCCACATTGGTACAAAATGGTTTTAGGATAATTTTAAATGCTTCTCATTATCTGGAAAAATACTCCAGTATCTGCAGAAATTGCTTCCTATAAAACGTGCATAAATCCATATTGGTAGCAGTCCTAGCCTTGCCTGACGTTCACAGAATTTTCATATTTGGTCCAGGTGTAGTATATGTTTCTTAGACAGCCCTCTGTTAGGGCATTTTAACTTACTTTTTGCTGTGCACACAAAGTGAAATAAATGTTGCAAGGTTGTTTACTTGTTCAAGTGGCAAGCATGTGTTTAGGAAGCTGTTAAAGAGCATGAGTAACTTCTCAAAAAGTAAGTAAAAAAGAGTAAAATGTTGGTCACTGTTTTGATCTGGTAATTTTAAAGTGTCTAGCTTAAAGGAAATTTCAGCGTTCGTATTCTGGTTAGTTTGAAAGTGAACATTAATTTGGGTGTAACTATAGTCTCACTAAATTACATGATCCTAATGAATAAACTTAATTTTAAAATATATCTATAAATCAAAAGCAATTAAATGAGTTGCTAATATTTACATTGCTCTTTTTATATGGACCTAAAGCCTTTCTTATTTTGGAACAGAAACTTAGAGCTTAAAGGCTGACAGCAGCTCCTTTCTGGAAGATATGCTGGATAGCTTTGGTGCAGGTCAGTTGTGCTTCTCAGAGGAGTGATGCCAATTCCTGGATAAAGAATGCAGAAGATGTTCTAGCTCCTGGTGGCGTTCTGCTAGGAAGGGGAGTGCAGCTGTGGCAGAGCTCTGCAAACGAAAGCAAAAGATGAGTAAGTGTGCGTGTGCGTGGAAACCTGTGCTACAGCATTTCCCTACATGCTCACTGGAGATGATGAAAACGTAACTGTCAGGGGGGTAGGAAAGTCTTTGGAGAGGTTCATGTATTGCTTTGGTGTGGAAGAAGAGTTGTCTAAAGCTGCTTCTTGCATCAAGTTTGAAATAATTGCTTAGCGTTGTCTTAAAGCCGACTGACTTGTGTATAGCACCGTCCAGCACTAGGTGGTGTCCCAGAAAAGTCACCTATATATTCTGTCTAGGGCCAAACTCCTCTGCCACACCTTAGGGACAGTAGCAGTTATGCATCAGTTTTCTGGATTACTTTCTTTGCACTTTGTTTCCGTCTTCCAGAAACAAATCCTTATCTGCTTGTGTTGCAGCATCTCCTTTCTCTTTCATTCCCCACTGGTTTTGGGCTGCTTCCTCTCCACGTTTCATGCTCCTTGGGAACTATAGGGCTAGATGCTTGGTTTTCCAGTCTGCTGCTCCACTTGCCATGGATCAGCACCATGCCTGCTTGTGCTCAGTCCTCTTCCGCTTTTCTCTAGGCTAAATGGGAGTGGGGAAGCTTTGGGTAGGAAAAAGACTGATTTCTTCCAGAGGCCAGTTCTGTCACTCAGCTGCCTCTCTCCGCTGCCGGACAGTGCTGGTGCTTCTCACCTTGTCTTTGGGGTAGGTGACACTCCTGCACCTCTGGGCTTACTGATCTTCTGTGGTTGCTCATTTTGCCAGTGTGTACAAAGGACCTTGCAGGCAGTGGTCATGCTGGGACCAAGCAGGCTCCAGTATTTAGCAGGTGAAGTGATTCTTAATTTCCCGTAAGCTTTCCTGGACACTTTCACTCTTCTGCTTTCTGCCCATCTAGTTTGCATACAGGTCCCACCCTTCTTCTCCCTTGACCATGTGACTCTTCTCTATGGGATTTGATGGGATCTGTAGCTGTGTGTTCAGCCCTGCTATGCATAACACTGTTCCTGAAGCACTCCATTTCCCACTCCACTTCTGTCACTGTTATAGTCTGAGTTGACCCTTGGGGCAAAAAAATCTCTACCTTTGGAATTGCTTATCTTGGTCCTTCCCTAGGGAAACTCCCCCATCCTTTCTTTATTTACTAGAAATGGCTAAAAAAATATTTCTGAAGTCAGTTTTACGTCATGTGCATTGACTGAGGTGTCTGTCAAAGACAGCAAGCTGCATGTGAGGGAAAGTGCTGGGGGGTGGTGCAGCTTTTTGGATTGGTGCAGAAACAGCTGAGTATGTAGGAGGAAAAAAAATAAAAAGCAGAAATGGTGTCAACACTGATTAACTTGGAAGGATCCTGAAGTGCTGGGGACCAAGCAGAAGAAAGCTCAGCACTTGTAACCATGCTGATTAATGGGTAGCAAGTGCCATTTTGAATAAGAATTCTGCACTTTGAGAGTTGAAAATAGAATTAGAGTTTTGTGTGTTGGAGGAGGGAGGTTCTTCACTGCTGTTGTTCAAGCCGCTGAGGCTTGCAGTTCAGTGTTTCTCAGCCATTAGGTTGCAATTTGTGGGAAAGGGAGTGGTGGAGGTGTGCGTGCAGGGAGGTGGTTTGGTTTTAAGAATTTAGTGCCAGCATATCACGTCTCTGGGTTGGTTAGAAGTGTGGCTGCTCCCCCTGCCCAGTAACTACAGCTGCGTCGCACACGCCTGCTGTGGAAGGATGAAGCTGGGGATAGCTGGTTCCTGACTGTGGGGGAAATGGTGAGGGAAGATGGCAGCGGTGGTTCCCAGAGCTTGGCAAACTGGGCGTGTCAGCTCTTGGCCCTGAAGGCTTTTAAGATGTTGAAGATACCAAACTTGAGGTAAATTCCTGTTTCTGGTTGATGTCTATTTTTTGTGCTAGTGCAGACAGGCTCATGTTAGCAGCAAAAGCATTAACTTAAACAGTCAAGTGGTCTTGTGTGTCATTGGTTTTGTGTAAGACTATCCTTTTTTCTTTTTTTTTTCCTGATGTGCCCTTGTGCCAGTGTGAGTCTTCCATGCCCTGCCATACTTCTTACTTCTTTTCCCCCAGCAGGTCAGCAGGCACGATGGGGGAAGGGTCATATTTGTTGGGAAAGCGGGCAATCCTAGCGTAAGGTGCAGTATTGACAGACTTGCTTAATGCAAGTAAAGGCACTGACCTGCAGCACTTGGCATCTATCAGGAATTGATGTACAGCACATATCAGGCATTGATGTATGTGACGATGTAACAAAGTAGCACTGAATAAGATGACCAGTGACATTACTTGATGTGACGGTTTTCATTTAAATCTTCAGGTGGAGCAGTGGGTAACACCTTTCCTCTTCTTGCATCTTCCTAGATTGTAAGCTGTGAAGGGCAGGACTCTGTAAAGTGTCTGTGTACACTATGGTGCTATCTTAAATAAATGACATCCTCACTTTGAAAAACCACTTCTGGGTGTAACTGCTGTAATATCAAATGGGCTGGTGGCCTTCAGAGAAGGCTGCAGCAAAACTACACGTGTGAGTCTGTGGAGTCTGTGGAGGCTCCGTGGAGCTCACTGTAAGCCACACATCGTACTGGTCAGAAGCTCTGCAGGGGTCCTCTGTGCTTGAACCGGTAACTCCATTTGGGTCTGGCAGCTGCTTTGTTTTGCAGTAAAACAGGAAAGAGTAATCTAAAACAATTAGCCTTGACTTGTAGGTAAGACCTTATTTATCTAATAAACTATCTTCTTACCCTACCAACAGTACTTGCCACCGGTCAGAATCATGCCAGTTATGGGCTAGCCTTTTAACTGCAGCTCCAGGAAGCAGGTCATGCTTTCGCTATGATTTTGTTCAATGAAAAGGCATTTTTGTGCAGCACGAGTCCTGTCCTCTGAATTTTTCCATGGCTGAAGTGACTGAGGTATGATTCTCATTATACTGGAAGGCACCTGCAAGTAAAATCATCAGTAAGGACTCCTAATTTGGGGCCCTGCTGGTACAATATTTCCCCTTCTTACTCTTCTACAGTTGTGTTTCTAACCTAGTTAAAATCGGCAGCAGCTAAGATTCAGGGCTCTACCTGACCAAACAAATGTGGCACATGCCCTTACCAGCTGTGCTGTGTAAGAAATGATGCTTGCTGTCTTTACAGTTAGCTCAAGAAAGCAAGAGCAATGCAATGTCATTTTAAAGAACTTTTTATTAGTAACGCATAAACAAGAAATTGCATTTCAGTACCACATAACATTAAAACAAGCAGAAGACAATTCTATTGCCTTTCTCTGTTAGAGCTGATGCCCCGGGTGTACCTGAAGCTGCACAGACGGTACATGCGCAGTGACAGCACAGAAGCAGGAGAAGTTCGAAGGGGAAGGATTTGTGCTTTGGGCTTGTTAATGTCCAAAAAGTGCATCTCCTGTTTGGGATTTTCTTCTTTTCCTTTATTAAAGGAGGGGGTTGGGGAGGGGGAACCAGCTTTAACAGAAATACAGCTCAAACACACTCCTCATTATATCTTCGTTTTGCTTTCTAAAATTCACAGGTAACGTAACCACCAGCCCCTTCAATAGACACATGTCCATCTTAAATGTCTAAGCAGAAGCTGGGCCTTGGCCTCTACCTGTCCTGTAAGCTGGGCCATGAGAATGCAGCCTCTCTGCATACGCGTCAACTTAGCTGGTGTTTATTTCTGCCAAACTTTGGAAGCCAACCTCCTGCCGAAGTTGCATCAACTCATGCTGGTGTCCTTTCATTCTAGATTTAGCAGCCCCTGAAATCCAGTTTAACAATCCCACACTGCAGCGTTTGGCCTACAGCCCATCCTGCAAAAGCTAAGGCATTGCTGGCTCCCTGTTTAGCACTGACACGACTCTGGTTAGAGAAATGCAGGGAGGACCCGTGGCTTAACGTAAACGCTACAGCTGCATGGGAGGCACCAAGAATGTATTTTTTCATGCTGGATGCTCACCTTTTTGCACTCGCAGGGTTCTTTTCTTTTAATTAAATGGGTTAATAATCAAATGGGTCTTTTCCAGCTATGAGTGTACATTAAGTAGGCTGACACCTCGAAAGACTACCTGCTTAAAAATGTATCTATCTCTTTATTAGCTCTAGAAAGGCCTGTTCCACATGGCTTCCTCTAGAACTGTTCTACAAAAACCGTCTTGATGACCTTTGCAGACTGCAGCAGCTTCTGTTCTTTGAGGACACAGAGCGCAGGCCACCTGCGTCTCTGACATCAGGTCAGCCAGGCACTGCCACTGCAAAACAGCCCCACCAGAGAAGAAACTGGAAAGTGACTGAATTACAGTTTAGTGCAAATAAACAAGCAAAGGTGCTGCCACATAACATTTGCTGTGTCCATTTGATAACTATTTAGCTCCATCTCCTGATCCTGCCCTATGACATTCGTTGAGTGCGGACTGCCATGGTAAAATTCATTCACAAATCTTTGCTTGTCAAAGTGTTGTAAAGTTTCAACTATCTGGAATTCAGT
Organism: Ciconia boyciana; assembly: GCF_034638445.1. Classification (NCBI taxonomy): domain Eukaryota; kingdom Metazoa; phylum Chordata; class Aves; order Ciconiiformes; family Ciconiidae; genus Ciconia; species Ciconia boyciana. Next base: position 58,518,605 of record NC_132935.1, read on the forward strand.
GCACCTGGAAGTGGTGCTCATTGCTTTCAGGTACCAAAAGCTGATGGAGAACTTGCCGTGCAGGATCCTATCAATCAGCTCTGACACTGAGCACTCATCTCTTTATCAGCACCTCTCAAAATTCTTGAAGCAGTTGTAACCACTTTGGAGTCCCTGGTTTTGTGGATGGGGAGCCTGGGGCACGGAGAGGCTCACCGCTTGCGCCCGGTAAACTGAGCAACAAGAGCAGCTCTGGGATTTCTCACTGTCAAGCCGAGAACGCAGCGAGGGCCATGGGCTCCCTCTGCTCTGGGCTGCTGGAGCTTGTGGGTGCCGCTCAGCGCCTACCCCTCGTACACGGTAGCTGGCACCAGCTCTCCCAGCAGGACGGGACTGCGGCGCTGGACTCGATCGAGCTGCCATGAGGACAATGCTCATGAACTTACGCTTACGTGTCAGGAGACGGGTTCTGTGTCTCTGTGTATCAGATCAGACTGAGCTAAGGTCCCTCTCTGGTTGTTTTCTACCAGGAAGTTTTGGTGAAGAGTAACTGCAGGTACCCAAAAAATGTGAAACACAGTAGTAAAAATCAGACAGAAACAACAAAACAGATCTTTATAGCTGGAATCAATATTCATAAACATTCTCAGATTGGCCCTAAGATACACACATACAAAAGAGGAAATAAACCAGAGCAGCTCCAAGTTATCAACATGGAAATACTATAAAATTTTATGGTAACATTAACATAATCCATATGCCGTAGCACCAGAGCATACAGTTGCAGCACCTTTCCCTCATGCCTGTGTGCTGTCACTTTAACAGGTGAGACTGAGCTCATAAGAGATATTCCTAAAAGATGTACAGAGCTGCAGGATGAGATAAACCGTGAAGGTAGCGACCAGGAGTCTAAAGTTGGAGCTTTTAAATTAGTTTTAACCTATACAGCATGCAGCCAGTAACTAACCATGGAAGCTGATGCTGAACTTGCCTGGGGAAAAAGGGGAGCTTGAAAGAGAAGAGAGAACAACATAACAGTTGTGACAAAAATGCTCTCTCTGCTTCTGGTTTAAAAACTAAACCCAGTCATTCAAAAACCTCTCCAGAAGACTGCCAGCATTTATTTCTCTCCCAAAGATGAGGGATGGAGATTTCCCAAAGCCTGTACTACCTGCAGGACAAGCGCACCTCAGCTACAGTCAGTGTTGGAAGTAGCGACACGTTGGTAACGGAAGGATTGTCTCGAAATGATGACTAGGTGCTGATCACATCTGGGGTTACACAAGCAGTTTTATTGCTATTCTGAGAGTACTTCGACATGTTTCCATCCCTTTGTGCAGCCCAGCCAGCGTTCAGCTGTTATTCAATCATTTTCATTAACAGTTCTTTGCCAAAAGAAACATCTGACTGATCTTACAAAACTACAAAAGCATGAAAAAGGAGAGAGACAGAACCTTTAAATCAGCTTCCACATGAATAATTAACACAGACAAGGGCTATAATGGAAAGGCATTTTATTTTCGCCAGGTAACACCCCTCCCTGTATAAAGGAAGTAATGGGGAAAGGGAAAAAAACAACAAACCCCCAAAGCACTACTGTCACCGTGAGCATGTGAAAGGTCAGGTTTGAGAGCTGCAGCAAAGGCCTGCTCGCTGCCTCCATCGCCGCCGTGAGGCAGAGCTGGTTTTGAATTCTCCACAACCAGGTTCACATACAAACCAACAAGACCGATGCTGCCAGTGGCGTTTTTAACTCCTTGGGTCTCCTATGATATATTTAAACAGACCTTGGGCATATTAATAAAGCTAAAAAAAATCAGAAGATTTTAAAAATTCATGGAAGGGAGCTCACTGTGCTAGTCCCGCATTCTTTTCAGCAGTGGTGCACTCTAAAATGCCTACGGAGTGCAAAATATATTAGGGGGCTGAAAGCGTTAACTCTAATAAAGATAATAGCCAACACACATATAAATAAGACTCATTTCCTTTTTAAAACATCATGGGAAAGTCAATTCCCCTTGCATGATTGATGGAGACTTCCTAAATATTAATAAATATATTACACATATTTACAAGATTCTGATTTCTTCCTCTGACGCTAATGTGAAGTTCAGACCGTAAACAGGACATGCTGGGCAGCACCGCGGGGTGTGCAGGCAAATGGCTGCAGTGGATTGGGATGCTAGCGCAAGCAGCGAGATGGAAAGCTAAAAATAGCCCACTCCGCAGAGATCCAGGCAACAGAGCTCCTTCAGGCTTTGCGTGACAAACCAACCCACTGCTTTTTCTTTTGTGGAATGAAATGCCAGGATAATGCGGAGCAATTGTGGCAGAGGGGAAGGGATGGGAGGGAAGGGGAGAGGCAGCCCTCCCGCACCACGTTTTCTGCAGCCTGCCACAGTGTGTCAGCAGCTGGGAGGGTTTTTTTCCCGGGAAAAAGGGAGGTTATCCAGGCCCTGCCCCACGGCAGCTCTGCGTGAGCAACATGAAGCAGTTTGTAGAACACCGCGTTGCTGTTCGGTGCTTGCGTCCTGCCCAGCGCAGCAGAGCCCGGCCCGAGCCAAGGGCTGCTGGGCATCCCGGGAGGCAAAGGCCGGATCGCGAAGGTCTGCTGCTTCCCCAGAGCCACCCCAGACACTGCCAAGGTGGAGGGGGGCACAGGCGTGCCGTGAGGGACTCATTTCGCTTTGCACACTCAGGATTTACTTAGTCCTTGAACCTGCCTGCTCTGCAACATCCTAAATCCCTCTCAAAGAGGAAAATAAACATGCTGGATACCCTGCACCTCAGTGGCTTGAGGGTGCCAGGGAAGAGGACTGCGAGCAGAGGATTGAGCGATTGTAACGTGTGGCTGCGGCACTTCCAGGAGAAAATGAGAACCACAACAGGGGAGATGCGAAGTGAGATATCATGCATTTCTTTCAGTCTAGTTTTCCTGATGCACTGTGCAGCAAACACACGGCCTGGTTTTGGCACAGAAACAAGAAAAAGTGCTGATGTGACTGAGATCAGGCGACCCTTCCAGCAACAGCAGACCTACCAAATCAGCCGGTCTGTGCTGCTCACCTCCGGCACTCCTACATCCTTATCCCACGCCAGTACTCCAGGTGCTTTAACATGCAAGACCCTTTTCCAGAGGTACCCCGAGGAGAGGGCCATGACAGCTGACCTTACACAGGACAGCTAAGAGGGAGAGCTAGCCTTGAGCCCTGCTTTTCCTGTTCACATTGGTTCAGAAAAAATTAAAAACATTATTTCAATAAGCTCTGCCTATGCAAAAATTTTCATTTTCCAAGGGGGCGTTTAAAGAAAAATAAGGATGGATGAGTCCCTGGGAAGGTTTAAGGAGACTTTTGCATGTGCTTTTCAAATCAACTTAAAACATATGATATGAGTGGCTGCTCCAAAGGCTGCAATGTAACATGCAAATACACTTTGAAGGGGAAGCCTTGTTCCCCTGGGCAGCAGGAGGCAGCCTGCAGTGGGACTGGAGCCCAGCTACCGCATGGGAGCCAACCACCCCTGGTGCCCCGCGGCCTTGGCACCGTGCCTTACCAGGGCTGGCGGGGCAGTCTGCCTTCTCTTGGGCTTTTCAATGCATGAGATTTGGACAGGAGAATCTGTTTTGATTAATACATCTTTAAAATCATGTTACAGAAATCCAGTCCCAGCTACTTTGGAGCAGTTCTGAGGTATCTCTCATTAATCCGAAGTATAGAAATGTTAATAAATAGATCTGAAACTTTTCTGCTATGTCATTCTACAATACACTGCTATATAGATATTAAATATGCCTCAGGGTAGTAAAAAATTTATGAAAAAGTTACAGTAGTTGATTTTCAAGTATTAATAACTTGGCTATGTTAGCTTGTTTTTAAATACCAAAATGATCTGGCCCCAAACTATTGACTGAACTCTGGCTATGCCTGAATTTAAAAAAAAGTCTTTTGAATATAAAAAAAAGTGCAAAAAAGCATGAGATGTCAGTTAACGTTGTAACATTGTTGGAACTTCTAAACAACCAGTCTAGCACTCTTTCATGAGTGGATTAAACAGGGAAGAAGAATGAAAAAAGGTAAAAGAAAAAAAGAGAGAGATTGCTCCCAATCTGAGACAGCACTGTCCCAAATTTCAGCAGGACACGAATTTTTACAGCCAAGTTATAAACCCCAGAAAAAATGGGGTTATCAGTGGATACGCTGTCAGACATAACTATAGCAGTATTTGTGTGCTCCATTATAATACAAATGTACACCTTACCCACCGTTTTCTCTGAGTAACCATGAGAACAACTTTACAGGTATTCACTTAAAAGTAGAAGCCTCCCTTATTTCCCATCCTCCCCATAAACTGTACAACTCTGTCTACTACTAAAATTCACTGCTTCTAGTAGTCATCATCATACATTCAAGATAGAAAGTAAACTACTAAAACCTGCTCAGGAGACACTGAGAAGTACACTAAGGCTTAAAAAGTACAGCAGCTCAGGGGAATGGCCAACCACATGGGCGAAGGGCTTCGTCGTGTATTTTGCCCTAGGACACAGACATCGTCAAGTCCCGTGCTGAACCCTGATCTCAGAGCAACCAAAACAGTTCAAAGAAAGATGGTTTTGACCACAGTCGCTCACACCCGGTGTCTGGTGTGCGATACGACCCTCTGCTGTTTCAACTGGAACGTGAGCATTACTAGGGTGGTAATGCCAATATGACTTACTGTGTGCTGCTGTGCTAACACTGACACTTTGTTAGATTTGGTTCTCCATTAAATGTACGTTTTCAGCTCATCTCCTGAAAAATGATTCAAAGCATGGTTAAAAAAAAGATTGAAAGCAAGAAAAGGCTTTCTAGTTTCAACACACACATACAAAAGAGGCAACAATTTCAAACTATTGATTTTCTTCTTCTAGTGTGAGCAGCTGACCCGTTGCGTATCATTCTGCACAGATCTAAACATAGCGTTCTGCGTCTCTGGGAACCATTGGAGTAGGAAATCCTGTGATCTAATGCAAATTCAAGCCAGTCAAGTGAAACGAAGCAACAGAATGATAATCCAGTTTCAGTGACCTTGCTCATGGATGATGACCTCATGAAGACAAAAGCAAAGAAAAAGGCACAAGGCTCAGATCTCATTGATAGTCCTTTCAGAGGGGCAGTATTCAGAGGTTCCCGGTGATGACATGTAGAAGGACTGCGTTTTCCTTTTTAACCTGGCTCGCTTGTTGGCCAGAGATAGGCTGCGCCGGCTTGAACTGATGATTTCTGAAATAAACTTCTTGCAGTCCACGCACACCTCCATCGTGCTCCAGTCCTCCATTAATTCTTTGGGAAACTCTTCATGTGACCTATCCACAGATTTGGACCTTGAGGTCAACCTGAAAGGCAAAAGAGCAGGACCTGTCACATTATTTAGCAGCATGGCAGCGGGCCCCAAGAGACGCCTTCAGGAAACAGCACATCAGAACGGTCTTGATTCAAATCTTCCTTTCTCCTGCTCCAAAAATGACACCAGGAGACCAAACACTGGAGAGGACAGCTTCTGCCTGGTTCAGCAAGATTGCAGGGTCGCTAACTGAGGACATGTGTACCATTTACCTTGACAAAAACAACCTTCCTAATAACTATAAACAGATGATATGTTTGGCTAATTTGACACAGCATCATAGCACTAGTGATTTATGCAGAGGGTTTATACTGTAGATCCCCTCAAAAAGAAGCACTTCTTTTATGTTTAATTTCTCGGATTAACTTTGACAACCATCTGTGTGTAAGATATAAAACCAGTAGATAACTTCATAATGTCAAAGTGAAAAAAAAGGTGAAAATAAGAATTAGAAAAATTAGGAAAGAAAAAGATAAATCTGTGCAAGACATCACTGAATTCCCATTCAGTGAGTGATTCTAGACTGTGAGATTTATCTCTGGAGAGTCTCTTCACACCAGAAAAAGAGATGCTAAGGATATTTTTGCAGAGGTGCTACAGAAATACAGTTGTCCCAGACTCATGTTAGTTTTCACCTGTAATGTGAAAAAGGTTTAAGACATGCTGTTCATATTGCTATTTCTGTAAATCAAAGCAACGAGTGGAAGAGACGTGGATTTTCAGGCTTCAGAAAAGTTACTACAAGCATTAGAGACATTGACAACTACAAAACAGGTAGACAGTAATTAATGACTGATAACTCAAGAGGAAACATTTAGGAAGCATTTCCAATAGACACATGTGAGCTAGGGTTGTTTCTCACCTGGACATGCTCCGCAGCGATCGGTGGTGACTGGTTGAGGGTTTCTCTGGCCTCATAAAACTTTCTCCTCTCTGCAAGGTTGAAGGTCCCAGCGAGAAGATGGGGAGAGTAGAATATGGCTTTGATGGCAACCGCATCTGTTGTGAGAATAGCAGAAGGAACACACAGTATCATTACAAAGATCATAGCTTTTTAGAAAGGGTCTAACCATAAGTTAGTTTACTTACTTTCTTGCAACACTGCGAGCATACAGGCCTGCGTAAGAAAGCAAGAGCATGAATCACTTCATTGGGCAAAATTACATTTAAATCAAGAATAAGGGATGTTTCCAGGAGTTAGAATCCTCCCCCATCCTCCCCTTAAACAAACATTTTTATTTTTAAAGCTTCTTCAATGTAATAACTTCAATCAGAACATGAAGCCAAAAGCAAGGAGAAATGCTAAACAAGAACTACAGCTAAATTAAAAAATAGGGGGAAAAAAAAAAAAGGAATAGCTGTTTTTCCTCTAAAGAAACCTCCTTTGGTAAGTGACACAATAAATTAGTGATTCCATACATCTCCAGACTTATTGTCTCACTGTTCAACTTAAAATTTTTGATTTTGTCTGCAAATTATTCCTTTTCCCTTCTCCACCCACCAATACTCCAAAAATAATACAAAAGGTAAATTGCCTTGAAATGTTTTCTGCAACAACAGAGATTATGGAAGTGTTGATTGGAGAGTTTCAATAAATTCCATCTCACTCTCCCATGAGCATAAAAGAACAAATGAGTGTTTCTCTCACTTTTAGCCTACTTTTAGCCACTTTTAGCCTTTTAGTTTCAGTCCAAGGAAGCAATTCTGTCACTTAGGAAGGATCTGGTTTTGCATAATTTTTTTTAACCTCGACTGTTACAGAAACAAAAATCAACAGTATGCAGCGGAAACATTTGGGGGTTTCTAATGTATAAATCAGTATTTTCCCCTCTGAAACGGTACTCACTTATTAAAAGATATTAAATATTTACCTCTTACAGAACTGACAAGTGTAAGACCAGGTAAAGAAAGAAAACCTTCTTGTTCGACAGCAAAAGCAGAGCTAAAAGAAGAACAGAGTCCAAAATGTTAGGCAAGTCCCGCACAATAATGGCTTAATCTATCAGTTGCCATCAGTGAGACCACAGTTGCAGTCCTACATCCAGTTCTGGGGTCCACACTTCTAAGATGATATTGAAAAGAACGGCCCAGAATTGTATCTCCATATATTTAGAAATACTCCTTGAATTTTTTACCTAAATTAAATACTTGCCAGTTAATTATTAACTTATTTTTACTCCTCCCTCACTGATGTTTATATCATTACTACGCAAAAAAGCAATGGGAAAGGAAGAGTAACAGCAGGAAGGAAGGGTAACTGTTACAACACAAGAACAAATGGGCATAAATTCAGCCATGAATACATTTAGGCTGGAAATTGTTCCTAACCATCTGGGTCAGGTTCTAGGACACAAAGTTTTTGCCTGTGATAACATTTGATGATTTTCTTCCAATCCTATGTTCTTGAAAACTAGAGGAGGTGCAGGAAAGAGCTATTATAACAATCTTACTTGAGGAAAACCTGCTTTATAGTGGGATAATAAATCCCATCTATTCAGTTTTTTTCAAAGGAGGTAGGGATCACAGCTTAAGAACATTTCTAGGAAGAAAAGGCATTGAACAATGAAAAGGTTTGCAGTCAGACAAAAGATGACATACTGAGATCCAAAGACTCAGGTGATGCTAGATAGATTTGGTTAGAAATAAAAGTGAACAATTTTAATAGTGGGGTAAATTAATTAAAGCATCAACTTGAGATTTGATAAAAGCTCATTACTAAGCTTTATATATCATGATGATATGCAACAGTGAATCTAATGAACGACATTTTAAGATTCTTGTCCCTCTGCCTTAAATGTATTAAATCTTTAAATTAAATCTGCATACTAGACACGGGTAGGCCTGTAGGTAAAATACACTGTGAAGTCAAAATAAACTTGCTGGGGGTGTTCAAGAAGCACAAGTCAAAAGTGGGAGAAAAGGACACTGCTTCTACTGGTAAATACCAATTCCCAATCTGCAGTTTACTGAAAAAAAAGCATTAGTTAATGGGTTCTCTAATATTAAACCTCCTTCTGGGGTCACGTGTTGTCTGACTTCTCTGAAGGCTTTCATTCCCTCTTTGCTTGATAGCGAGGATTCATATGAAAAACCTGTTGTAATTTCCTACCGCTAGCTGTAATTCTACTTTCTGGAATAGAAATGCAAAGCAATACTGCAGAAGGCATGGGGACAGAAATCACTTTAGTCAATGAAGTTTAAAACAGACACATACAGATATGCTCTGATAATTGCAAAGGCTACTGCATTTTTATAGACTATCTAAACAAATAAGGTATTTCCATGAAAAGTTTTGATGTTTCTGCACATAATTCAAGGAAGCTGACCCATATGGTATACATTTAGGGGGAGTCTGGTGGATATTCCTTCTTTTTCTCCAATACAGGGTAAGAAACAAATGTGTAAATGGGAGGCTTGTGCGACCGGCCTCCCTCAATAAGCTTCGGAGCCTCACAGACCCAGCCCTACCTTTCCTTTCTTGAGAGCAGTGTAGACATCTTTATATTGCTGGTACTTTTCCAGCTCCGCCTTCACCAGCACCTGACGGATGTGCATGACTTCCTCCACTGTCAGAGCCAGACATTCCACCGGGTAACAGAACTCCTCCTGGAAGCCAAAAAACCTGTATTATTTCAAAGCCAAATGGCTTCTTCCAGACTTCAACCTAGACAACCAGCCACCTGGTTAGTAACTCCAGAAATAGAGGGTTCCTCCCTTCAAACTGGAATAGCACTGGCTCATTCATGGGCATCACATGAGTTTCAAACCGTCGGAGATGGCGTAAGTGTGATCTAAATGGTCTGATGTTCAGCCTTCACAACAATGACAGTTTTCATCTTTCCTCCTCAAACCACTTGACCCTTCTCTCTGTTTGTCTTTTATAATGAGGATTTGTTTCAAGCCAATCGACGTTCAGTTTTGTAATTTGAAAGGGAAAAGGTAATTTGCCAGATGGTATTACTATTAAGTATATTGTTTGAAGACACGCAATTTCTCTGAGACTTTGTGGTGCCCAGAGTGGCCAAGGAAAGTTGTTAGTAGCCCATTCTAGCAGAAATTTTTATTCAGTGGTACCATATCTTGGTGCTCACATGATAAGAATCCCACCAAGACTACACAAAGTTACTGCAGTTCAGGCAGAGAAGTTCTCCTTTCTGCCCCAGGAAAGTAACAGCAGCAATTTAAGCTTTATAGAATAATCGTCAAATATAAAGCAGGGGAACTGGTTACGCAGTGGTGCATTATTAATAGCAGACTCAAATAGAGACTAACAACACAACTTCACACTTATAAAATTTTGCATCTGTTCTGTGTTACAGCATTTAGGAGAATATTGAGTAGAGAACTCCTGAATTTGGTACCAGAGAATAAAAAGCACCAACCCAATTTGTAATCCAGCCCTGTAGTTGATTATACATTTCCAACAGAAAGACAGAAACCTCTGTGGGAACTCCCATCGCTTTATGCTTAGTGAACCTTTTCAGTCAGCCCAGAGGGGCTACTGTGCGGTAATGACAATGACATGTAATGCTCTCTGAATAAATGAAGGAAATTTCTCCTGCAAATACAAAGACGTGCCTGACAGTTTGGAGATCTCGTTTACAAATTGAAGTGATGAATCGGATTAGTAGTGAAATGCTCCATTTCCACGTACTCAGAGGTCTGTTCTGTCTTTCCATTAGATTAAAAAGAAAATCTTTCTACGTTGCAGACCTGGCAAACATTAGCATTTAGGAACCACCACATTTTTAAAAACTGTTGTCTTACCTATCTAGAAAGGGAACACAAAGAAACTTCACTCTGTTTAAAGTACCCCACAAAAGACTAGAATTGAGTTAACTTTGTTAGATTTGCCAGCTAAACCTTTGGGGTATAGAATCACTAGTTTTCTGGAAAGAACAAACTATGTCAAAAGCAACTGCAAGTTGCTCTGAGGTGTAAAACTGCACAGCCTAAACAAAATAACTTCTGTTCCTTATGAGCAACTTTACAGCTCTCAGCGTTTCATTCTGGGTTCTTCCCATAGCAACTGCCTCGCTATGGAGAAAGCACGGCTGAAGGCTGGGGCGAGACGGGAGGGGAAGTGGGTGGGAAAGCGTGATGCACACAATGCCAGCGAAACCCTCGATTCTGTATCGTGGGAGACTGAGAGAAACTGCCCAAGGTGAATGAGGCTGACTGAACGCTTGTAATCAATCAGAGCTTTAAGTCCCTTAGAAATACATTTCTTACTTGAAGCTCTTCCTTCCCCCTCATGAACGCCCATTCCTTTAATTTACAGAACGATGACATCAGGGAATATTGCTCCTTTGAAGAAAGTCTGCGGATCTGCTATAGGTGTAGAGCAGGTACTAGGGGAATAGTGTGGGCCTGTTGTTGTACCAATTGAAAATGATTATCACTAAAGCAAATAGAAATAGCTAGCAGGCAACAGGGGAAACATAGAAAATGTTCACATGTTTAAATGCTAATGTTTTAATTCCAGAGGTTACACAAGGACAACAAAATGTTAATGCAACATTAAATGAAAGATAAATATTAAGCTGATTTCAGAAAACGGCTTGATTTTTTTTTTCCCTTTTTGGAATAGAAATAAGTACATGAGAAAATCTTTTGTTTCAACACTAGCTCTAAGGCATTGAAATTAATTAAAATTACACTAAGCGCTGACTAAACTTCATTAAACAATGATGCTTTGGAGTTATTGCTCAAAATTCCAACAATAATCTACACCCAAGTTAGGCAGCTCCAAGTGAGAGAACTTCAGCTCTCTGCAACACTTGCATACAACAGAACATACTAAAGGCAAAATGTGGTTTGAATGGTCTTGATTTTCTGGAATTGTACTCAATACTCATTTCACTATTAAAGACAAGTCAGTATTCTTATTTTTAAAGGGAAAAAAAATCTTACTTAAAAATACTATTTTGAACTTGAAGTTTCCATGATCCACATAAGAATTGGCTTAACACTGTGACTGTGCAATCTTATTATATACACCATAATAGCTGAAGGTGTATATGTGTAATTTTTTTTACTCAGGAAAAGCAGGTAGTAAGAATTATATATCCATAATGTGGAATAAAGTGCTTTGTAGGTCATTCTCAGCATACACACACCTAATAGGTCCTTATGACTAACACATTTTTACACTAATATATTCCTTGTAAAACTTCTCATTAAAGGATGTCACTAGGCATTCAAATGAGCTGCCCTGGTAAACTGCAATAGAACAAGTGCCAGACTGGTCTCTAAATTCTGCAATTCACAATTAGTCAAGCACTCTAAACTCTCGTTGCTTTTGCAGACTAAAAGTTTCTAAGAAGTCATCTGAATATCTCAACTATAAACTCTCCTGCAACCGGTTTCACACTTTCACTTATTGGTTGGGACAAGAAAAAGAAGGAAAAAATTAAATTATTCATGTTCAATTCTATGTAGGGGTAAATGAATCAGTTTTTCTTTTTGGTGGATTTGCCTTCCCTAGTACATAGCTATTAGTTATTCTGCAAGTTCTGATACGTAAGCGTGCTGAGGACCAAAACCATATGTAGGTTTTCAAGTAAAAGAGATTGCAAATGCCCTTCCATTCTACATACTGTATCTTGTTAGAAACACAAAACCTTATTCTTTTCAACATAGTCCAAGGATTACAATAGTTTTGCTGGATTTTTGCTGCAGGATCTTCATGTGCTGTAACATTTAAGGTCTGTCCCACTGATAATCTTGTGATGTTGCATTTTTAGTTTGCTGTCCTTTCAGAACTGATTTCTTTTCCCCGTGAGGTGATTGAAGACACACAAATATCCTACACACATTGAAATCAATGTCAATCAGGTGCAATGTCCCAGCCTAAGCTTTAATTCTTGCCACAGCTTAGGAAGTGCTCCCCCAGGAGGGAACATGCTGGTGAAGGTGATTTCCAAAGCCAGCAAAAAGAGGCAAACCTTTGCGGATTTCCACCTGCTGGCAAAAGCTCTCTCACAGAGATAGTACATAGCCCCTGCCACCCCACACATGGCTGCTTCAACGGGATGAGAGCTGAGCAGAGAAGCTGTTTGCATAGTTGAAAACAGTGGTCTGAAAGACATCCTTGGAAATAAACTGGTTATCCTAGGAACCTGAACAATAGATAGGAAGCAGAGAAGCGAATGCTGTGTATAAATGAAACCATTAGCTTTGGTCCTCTGGGTCATGAAAAAAAAAAAAAAATTAAAAAAGCAAACAGACGACAAAGGCATCCATATGTACATCTTAGGGCACTGGCTTCATCTCACTGATTAAGCACCAAGTCAGCTCACTACAGCAAGCACACCACCAGGGCTGACCCCTCCAAAATCACTGGGCTGCCCTGCCTTTCCATGTAGCACTGGTAGGGTGACATATCAAAAGGACTGTATTTGGCATTTTTCCAAGTTTGTTTCCCCTCCCCACCTACTTAGGTCTAACTCTGATGAGATGCCAGTTCACAAAACCATCGTTAGTATGCAAGACAGACCAGTTCCTTGCTAATCCTGCTAAAAGACTGTAGCAAACCCCTGCCTGTTTTCACTGGCATTGAGGGCTATTTATTGACGAGGTCTCTTTCACCTTGAAGAGAAACTGCGGTCACAGGAGCAGGTGATAAGAAATGAGACTCCATCAATCCTGGAGGAAGGGATGAAGAAGCGTGAAGTCAAATAAAAAGTAAATAATATTCTACACTTATTGAGAAGCGTTCACTCCAGGAATGGCAATGTTACATATGCAGCATCTGGCGCAGCTACTGAAAGAAGCCGGCATCTCTCCCGGGCAGGAAAGACTTGCAGTAAGCCAAAGCGTGGAACTGGGCCAGTGCCAGCATATCAGAAACCATCTACCAAAACTAAAAACAAAAGCATTGTGCGAGTGTCTGTCACACCCTAGAGGGCACTATTGCCAAGTTAAAGAATTAGCTCTCTAGGCATCAAATAAAATAGGTGCTTATTAACAGAACATCATTTCACTACTGATTTTCCTTCTTTCTCACCTCATAGCCAAAACCAAGCTAGGTGACAGTGCTCTGAAGATTAAAAAAAAAAAAACCCCACAACACCCCCAAGCACAAAAGAAACTAGTAAAACTTTTCCCATGTGTTCCCACATTAGCCTGACTTATCTAATGTCTTTTTCTCCCTTTTTCCTTTAGTATTTTTAAGGGGGAGTGGAATAATTGAATTAGTTTTTCTGCAATGGTTTTATTTTTTATATATCTTTCTAGGCATACGCCAGTGAACAGACTGACGGAAGGAAAATACATATGTGGTCAAAAAGTCCTGTTAAGAACTTGGTTGACCTATTTAAAATAATGGCTTCATATATAAGATTTTTAAGTTACATGATTCCCTCAAATACATGATATGAGATCAGTATTATGATGTAACATATTTAGATACACTAAAAGCGTAATGGAGAAAATGCCTCAGTATAACATATAATGCTTTCTCCCCTCCTCCCTTTAAACAATATGTCTGTGAATGACTCTGGACCTATCAGAAAATAAAGCTTGTGCTTCCACATATAGTGAGTGTAGCAGGCAATGACAGGGCAGTCCACTTTATATGACAGTGTCTTCAAATGCATGCTGAAGGAACCCTCCAGCTCGGTTCTGGTGCAGTATGTTCTGCTCCAAGTTCACTTTGGCAGAAGAAGTCTACTTGTGTTGTGCGTTTATCAACATGCTACTACCTGACCTTCACCTGGAATGAGAAACTACATTCTACTTGGAAGGATATAATAAACATAATCCAGCAGACCCTCTGAAAAGAAGAGAAGGAAGCATGCTGTGGGAATATTTGGAGATTATTTTCTTGTTGCCCTTCAACTTCATCACCTAATAGGTTTGGATCCTGGCCACCAAAAACACTCTTCAATGCCCATTAATACCACTGCACTACAAGACAGGGTGAGTGAATATTCCCTTCCTTTCAAAACTAGGATGTGTTTATCGATTTCTCTATTCACCAGCACCTCATGGGGCATACTTTGAACCCCTGCTAGCAGGAAAAGAGACAAGGAACATATCCTGCATGAAATTACAAAGCACTAATCAGTATGTCAGCATAAAAGAACGAGGATTTCATACCCTTTGCTGTTTATACTCTGTTGGAAAACAGCTCTCAATTAAAGCTAATTGATCAAATGTACTGTACTTTCTTTTCAAGCAGTAATACAGGTTTTTGCCTCAGTAACTTCAACAAAGCAACACAGACAAACCTTGATTTGGATTACTGAAAGAGCTTTCACATGTATAAACATTACCATACAAGTTCTTAAGGTGGGAAGAAAAGAAACCATTCCGTTCATTCAGCCATTAACTAAAATACTTCCAAGAACTAAAAAAGTCCCCCAAATCCCAAAATAGATCCACTGCTTTGGAATTGTCTCTATTCAAATGGAAAATCAGTAAGATGAAGTTCATCTGTTTCAGTAACATTCTGAAATAAAATCAAGGCACGTGGCTTTACTCAGAGTCCTAATCAAAGTGCAAATGTTTTCTGAGGCACCTGTACCTGGGATTTTGGATAAATATCCTAGAGAGACAAAGTTCAAATCTTGATTTCAAAACGTCTTTAGTAGCCAAGGGCTGTTTCTGAATTGAGGAGTTTTCTTTGAGTCAAGTTCTAATCACACTGAAGCCAAGTTTTAATTTTCATTATACTCTTAGCATGCCTCTTTTTCTCTCTCCTACCACCCACTCCACTTACAAGTGATCTGGAGCTCTGTTTTGAAGGTGGTAGGAACTGTCTCACATTGGTTGGTGTTTCCTTTTCAATGGAGTGTCGTCTCTGAGGTGGCTGCCGTCTCTCAGGCTGTGGTGTAGATGATATGGGCAAGAACTTTGGAGGCACTAAAGATTCAACCAGTATAAAAAAATTAGGTCTTGTAAGACAGACTGTTGGATAACATCGCTCAGTACTTAAACCAGCCACTGATTTGCTAGAATTCCCAATATTGGTGGCTGAAGTTACACAACCATACCCAGAGCACCTTCAAGACAGGTATCACATTCATCAAATTTTCCAGATTGAGAGAGTAGGAATACTCATAAAACTAGCAAATATAGGCATGCTACTGTCCAGTTACCATTGTATATAAATTCGGTGTTTCGGGGTATTGGCTTATTCTACTTATTTCACCTTTGTGCACAGAAAATACATACACATATTACACGTTTCATTACAAAACCTTTCCAGTGAAACTGAAACACTTCGAAGCAAATTAAAAATATTGTTACACACTAAAGCCTACAAAAACTGTTCCTGAAAAAAAAGAACAGATCCTCCCCTCTTCCCAGCAAGCACTTACGAGAAATACTGGCGATTGCTATATGTCTTTCAAACATGTATATTCACTGCCGTGGTGACAGAGATGCAGGAAACATTTAAATTGGTCTTAGGTTAGAATGTGTTTCTGCAGCAACAAATCCTTTTATGAGATGAGCACAGCTAAACTACCCCCCATTCACTTCTGACTTCCTCTACAGTTCCATATCAATATGAAACCACCCTCTGTTTCACAAAGATATCCACATATAGTGTAGGCTAATGCCTTCCAATGGTTAATCACATTTGACCTATTCAGCAGGTTCTAGGGTTCAGCTTTACAGACTTATTGCATTAACAACACTCAGCTTCAGCTTTCTATAAAAGTTTCAGGCAAAGTTCATAGAACAGAAGACAACAGAAGTGTGTAAAAGCAGGCACTGGGCTCTCTCGTCAAAACTCACTCTTTCTGCTGCTGGTGCCTTCTTGAGAGGGGTCTTCCACTTGTGAGGGGGAGATGCTGCTGCTACTTGCTGATTTGTGCACTGATTCCTCCTGTGTGGCAAAAGAGAAAGAACCAGAATTCCTCAGGGATTGTTTTTTCTTCTCTTACTGCTTTTTAGCACACAGAAATCGCAAGCTATCAAAGGTATTTTGCACCATACAATCACTCAAAGCCCTAGAAGAAGTCCTGAGAAAGACATTGACTCTACACAGCACTGAGTAAATGGAATTTTCAACACTCAGATTTTTTAGAAACTGGAATAAATGGTACCTGGTTGGAATTCAGTGTATTTAGCTATCGCATGAAAGAACAAGATCAGAAGAGAGGTGCATGAATCCATTGTAATCTGTTAATTTTCCTCATTGTATTCAAGGACTTCTAAGGATTTGCAGCTACGGCAGATACATTGACTCAACTTTATATCTCACACTAGCAAGGAATCAGCGCTTGGATTTCTCTAGTCTCCAAAGGAATAAGAGCCACTCATACAAGTGACTCAGGTAAAGAGAAATTAATCTGATCTCCACTGCACTGTTCTCTAATCACTAATCCTGGTGCGTTTCTCCTTTCTTCTGTATTTAAAAGAAATCTCATTCATTATATAAGCATGTTTCACCACAACAACCAAGAGCAATTCCTGCAAGATGAATGAAAGTGAAACGGGCTTTGACTCACACCTTTCAGCTATCTGAAGCATTATGCTACCCAAATTATTAAATCCTTTGCTTTCACCTAAAATGTCTGTCTTCAGCCACCAGATACCAGCAAGATACAGATCATCACAGGAGCCTCCCAAAGGAACAGAGTTGAAGGACTGAGTGTGAATGCTCTTTAGCTTTAATGTGAATGCTTTTAACCAAGGAGACTTACATCATCTAAGTTGTCAAGATTTACAGATGAAACAAGTGACGTGCTCTAAAATCCAGCAAGTGGCTGAGCTTCTCTCTCACAGATTTCCTTAGTTACGTGAATCGCAAGCAAGAAAACCTCCACTGTCTGAAAGATTGCCTTCTTTGGTAAACAGCAAGTCAGAAACGAAAAGTTGGCAGGATCACCTCAATGAGCATCATGCATCACAGGACAGAGGCCTCTACAAAGTCCCATTAGGTGAGCTGTACTTTATGCTTAGCCCAAGGGTATGCGCTGTATGTGAGGACGCTGTGATGTATACTGTTCCCACATATATGCCACAACACAGTATTCTGCAAAGGGACTCAAACCAGCTTAGATCCCACAACAATATATTCACTTTAACATATCAAGTGTGACCCCCTAAAACAGTTGTGATGGGAAGCTTGTAGGGAAGTTTGAGCAGCACATTTAGCTACATTAGCTGTTTTACTTCCAGAAACCAGTAAAGTTCAGCTACAGAGCTAGCTCAGATAGCTTTGCATATCACTGCTTCATGCCGCATGGTTGCCTGAAAAGACCACTTGAGAACTTGCAAGACAATTGGATGCACTGTTCTTTAGAAGAGGTGCAACAGTGTTCACAAGTCTAGAGTTAAACATTTAAATTTTGTGAAGGACTATAACCGCTGTACAAAGGGAACTACTAAACTTTTCACTTTGTAGAAGTCAAATTCTTCTGAGTGGAAGATTACTTTCCCATTGCCAGAGAAGCTGACAAGCTAAGATGAAGGACTACGTAAGCTGTGAATTGAAAAAATTTAACCATGGTGTTGTGCTGCTCATTTTTATGAATGAAGAGCAGCCAGGGCTTCAGAGAGGGCTTTTTGAGGAGCAGGTGGGGAACACCTGTCTCTGGAGCACAATCCAAGCAATCCTTGCTCTAGAGAAGTCTCTTGTTCTGTGGGACCCTACCTAGTCCACACCAAAAATTATAAGTGCTTCAGTTGTCAGCATCTTATGCCGTAGTTTTACAAAAGACTGAATCATGATTCAAGCAACAGTCTATGCAATGAGTTTATTTACATGCTTTTCTGGGTTTTTTTGTTCTCCTTTTTCTCCCATTTTTCCTGTGTCTGAAACACTGGCACAGAGAGGAGAGAGACAAAACAAGGTGCACAACTGAAAATACCAAAAGCCTATATATATTTTAATGTAAAACTGTAAAATAGGGATTACAGAAACATTTCATATGTCCATCTAATTTTGCTAATTGCCACCTTTCAATGGAAAGAAACAGCTATTGACCATTCTTCATTCCACTTCTGAACTTGAGATGGACATGATGTCTCAGTCACGTGTTGCAAAACTAGGTACACACAGATGTCTTCCTCTTGCTCCCATTTTTGTGAAAGATTTCTAGTTACTTCATTAGTGATGTATGAACACTGACTATTCCAGTGGCCTAGGAGTCTTGAAAAAAACAGAGTGAAAAATGGACAAAAATAGAGAGCAAGGGGCTTCTCTATGGTAAAGACCTACAAGAAAGATTCCACGAGTCACACTTCTTATTCTAAAGAATGAGAGGGAATTAACCGTCAGAGCCAATGGCTAAGTATAAAAAATAGTAAGTATAAACAACCAACCCAGGGAGAATGGAAGCCAAGAGTATGTTAAATTTGACATATCATCCTACTTAGACAACAGGTATTCCTGGTTTGTCATTTCAAATTACTTCTTCTGTGCACAAACACATACATTGAAAATGCTATTACTGCCCTACGATTTCTCAAACATGGAAGGCTTTTTTGAAAATGAAATCCTGTGTAGGAAGTACTGATGAACCATTGTATGAATTTCTTCATATCAATGCAGTAACTGTTGACTATTATGGTAGACTATCTGACATTTTACATTTGAGGTTGGATGAACCCAGCATCCGGGACTGCGCACTTCTCCACAGAGCACTGAACAATTAGAATTTTACATGTACTGAGAAAGCTGCAGCTTTAAAGGCATCACCTTAAAACATCTGAATATGTTACTGACATGATTTTTGTCTGGACAGCTGTAGCTTCATTAGGAAGATACCATTTTTATATCTGTATCAAAAATCACTATTAGATTGCTACTTCTCTTAGCCATACAAAGCAAAATGGCACTTCCTGCTCCCCCTCTGAAACTGTGATTCTAGCGGCGATGCAGAAAAAAAGCAAGGACAGAAAGCAGGAGCGGTTTGTACAATATTCATCCTTGCCAGCAAATGGGCGTAGGGCTGTATCAGACCTTCCCTTTCACCTCTGGCTGGCAACACTGAGTGTTGGGGCGTAGTCTGCATCACAACACAGCTGAGAGAAGAACAAAGGGGATGCAGGGGGAAGAAAATGCGTCTGCATCATAGCTCATTTGGAGGTCCACAACTCAGCAGTGCAGATATTTGCAGCCTGTAATTTAGGGCATAACGTAGTCATAATTTAACTCCCAGTGAGTAACTCTAAATAGGTTAAGCCCAATTCAAATTGCAGGCAAAGAGGTGACCGAGTCATTTATAGGCAATCAGGACAACACATATGCTCTTCTGTGCGTTACATACAAAGTAAAAGTCAGGAAAGAAATAAGACATTTTGACAGAGCAATCTTCACTTTCTTCAAATGTTCTATGTCCCACCCCCTTCGTCAGCTCAGAAAATTTCACCCAAACTCCACTCAGTTTGTTTATTTATACTACGTTAACGCTGTTCCTGAGCCCCAACCAGTATTCTGCTGAACATCTTAATAGTCTTAATTGCTTCACCAGCTACTTCTTTTGACTCAAACCAATACAGCATCTGTTCTGTGACAGTTCGATGTGGCTGATTTATTTTCAATTTATCTTTTGCTGTACGTTCCAAAGCTGATTCTGTATGACTTTGCTTGCCTACACAGTATTCCTCAATCAATAGCCCCAGTCAGACATCTTATTTTTCCCTCCTACAAGAATCACTTCACACTTCCCTTTACAGAATTGTCTTTTACTGACTTCTGCTCATTCTTCCATGTGAAATATCATGCTGCATTTGCTTCAGGATGCACAGAGCTACAAGCTGGGAAGCTGTACGTTCAAGATCCAGCTCTCTTTGACAGGTCTTAATATTCCTGCATCCTGCCCAGCTTCATTCATATTAACAAAACCTCATATAGCCTCTATTGTAATTTTAAAGACTGCTGAGGGATTTCAGAATGCAAATCTCTCCTGCTTTCAGAATAGATGCACCAAATTATGCACCCACACAAGTCACCCATAGGATAACCCCTAATACAAAGAGGGCCAACCTTTCACAGATCAAGAAAATATGCAAAGAGATACATTTCTCCCCACAGATATTTCTCCCCAGCCTCCTATCTTTCAGTTTAGACACCTCTGTAAGCGCCCTGTCAGGAAACCCCTCCTTCCCCATTTACTAGAGAGAAAGACAGTCAGGGAAGACTGCCTTCCCCAGGCTAAAATTAGCCTCTGTGAGTGAACCCTGCCTGCATGTGGCTTTCCAGACAGCTAAACTTTCAGAAAGGTCCAAACTCAATTAATAATACTACTGGTCCAGAAGACAAAGCTCATTCTTGAGGATGTAATGTTGGTACTTCTTGAGGATCATATATAATGCAGCTTTTAAGCTAGAGAGTTTTTTTAAGCTTTTATCCTTTTTATGCTTTTTAAAATCTTTAACTCTCTATTTGAGAGAGGATGGATTCAAAGTTGTTTCTCCATCTAAGTGGTATTTGCTTATCCCTATCTGTGAAACATTTGTTATTTCCCAAGCCTACATAGCAAACTAACATACTGACATTTGCACCAAACTGCAACCCCCCTGGCACAGCTGATGCTCTTTATTTAACAGCTGGTACAGTGAGGCTGGCCTCACATCTGAGTCCTTTAGTGACAGCTCCTGCATGGGTGCCAGAAGGGTGCAAAACATTTGCCTGCATTCCCAAAAGCATAATTGCTACATCCACACTGTGGACAGATACTGGGCATTTAGAAAAATAAGCCAATACTGGGTTTAAGGCGAAAATTAGCATTTAACCTTTTAAAAGAATATTCTCATTTTTGAGGTCTGATCTAATATTTTTTAAGTTCTGTGGGCTGAGAAAGCAGTCATGGAAAATTCAGACGATAATCTGCAAAGTCACTTCTCAGCTGATCAGTTCAGCAAATTAAAGAATAAGACTCAATTCTGACAAATCGAGAAGCAAGTTGTGTCCTGATTTTTTACCTCTGAATCTGAGCTGTCAAGTTCAGCCAACGTGGGAGCCTTAAGAAGTCTCTTGCGTTGTACTGTCACTTGTGTGGCCCCATTCTGCTTTCCTTGTGGTGCCAGGCCACCGTTCACTACAGAGGCATCCACTAATTTTCTTCCAGCCTCTGGCGTAGATACATCTAGCAAAAGAAACAGAACAATTGGTGTTTGGACCTAATTTTTATTTTGCCTTCTCAAATCTTACTGCCAAGGCAATACACACAAAAGGAAAAAAAAAAATTGTGATAGTTATATGTGTGCAAATATTTTACTTTAGCAATACACTGCTCAGAGAGCTACAGGCAATGGCTTGTGGTACAGAAGCAATACGAAAGAATGAAAGCAGTGGAAAAAGCAGCTATGCACAATACTAAAAACCAACCTCAGACCAACACCAATCAACTTTAAAAAAAACCCTTGTGTTAAACCTGAAAATATTCTTCCTTCAACTTCTAGTCTATAATTAACTATATAACAAGTATCAGAAGAATGCACAACCGTATCTGGGCAAGTGGGTTTCCAGTGAATCTGAAGACAACGCCACACAGAAATTAGAGGTTTAGCATGGAGTAAACCTTGTTTTTCCTGTGAGGACAGAATTACGCTTTATTCTGCAGTATACAGAAAAGGAATGAAAATGAGCTAAATAACTAGCATTCATCAAAAATATGCACAATTCTTAGGCTTGCATGTTTATTTGTATTAAAAATGTCTGTGATGTCAAATCTTCATGTAACAGCAGAAACATGAGGCTCCAGCTCTATTTTCATCCACATGAGTTTTACAAGGATGTAACTCCACTGAGTAAATTACTTGGGATTTCTGCCAGCGTGCAATGAAGATGCATCTTGGATAACGTAAGCATTGGGTCTGCTGTGCTTAGCCTAGCTTAGCTTAGACATTAAGATAATGACCTAGGCTTTGATATTTTAGGAGAGCTTAGAGTTTGGTCTGATAAATCAGTTTTATCCCTGTAAAAGTACAAAGTGCAGTATTCCAATCTGAGCAAATTATGTTGGAGGGAGAAGGAAGAGATGCTTTTAATCTCCTATTTGCATGTATGCCTAAGCATCTGGTCTTTCTACAAATGTGTTTTTCTACACATGTAATTATAGGACTCCTTCTCTAGTCTTGTAATAACAAAGTACCTCCAGGTATTTCCAGGCTAGGGTAATGATGAGTTATTATTCCCATTTTTACACATGGTGAAAAGAGGCACAGAAGGTCAAATGATTCGTACCTTAGGTTACTGGGAGGACTATGACAGAGAAATGATATCACCCAGATATTCCCAGTGCCAACAATGTAAGTACTCACACATCATTTGGAGTTACTTACATAGTTGCCCTCATATAAACAAGACATGGTCATTGCTGCAACAACACAATTTGCATCGATAAAAGCTGTTCTTGCACTAGGTATGTTAAAACTACACAGTCTAGACAAAGCCTCAGTTGCAGCAGTAGGTCTGTTTTACAAGATTCTCACCGGAGCAGCTATTGAAAAGGAATAAGAAGAGGAAAAAGTTAAATCAATATATATTTTAAAGAATTAATTAGATTACTGTTAAATGCTGGAAACTGAGCTAGAAAGGACAGGGTATGTATTACAGTTCCTCTATAGATCATACCTTCAACTGGGAGTATACGAAAAGGCGATTATTTGGACTATTAAAGTCATGGTGACATTCCAAGCCTATGAATCTGTGTACTACAGTGTTATTACTGCCTTCAGGTCCTCCCTACAAAGAGCTGCAATCAAAGACTTAGACTCTCTAACCCTTAGTTCCTATCTTCAAAGGGTTTGTTAATGGGTGTCCTGACTAGCACTATGGCTTATAGGTCATGGGTTTTTTCTTCCTCCTAGATTTTTGCGAGTACAGCATGGGCGTCCTCCACATCAAATGCATTCCTGCTCTAACAGCCGCTCAACACAATCCCAGAAAGCGACAGCAGGAAAACAGAAACCGAACTGCCTCACCTCCCTGCTGCCAATACCACTTCTTGAGACCTCATAATTAGCTGGCATGCAGTTGATTGAAGAAGCTCAGGATTTCCCAAATGAGCAAGAGAAAAACCTTTGATTTGTCTTTTGATTGCACAGGGCGGTTCCTGAACAGACTGTCCAATGAAGCAGCCCCAGCACCACCAACACAACAGCCAAAGGTGGTGTCCCTTCTCCCAAAAACTTCCTGGGTGGTGACTCCCCTGCCTGATGGTAGGGAGGGTGAAGAATGGCCTGTAAGTACTGTTGAACTCACTGGGAGAATAAATGATGGGAAGGCCAACAGTATTGCCCTCCTTCCAAAAAAATAAAACGCACAATAGGTCTGGGGAAAGGAAAGAGGAGGGAACATCCACCAGACATCCTCCAGCAGTATGGGAGGTGATGGAATGGGTATCCAGGGTACATCATAAATTGTTTTCTGTTGGTTTGGGGTTTTTTGGTTTGGGTTTTTTTTTTAGTTGTTGTTGGTTTTGTTTGTTTAGGGGTTTTGTTGGTCTGTTTTCTAATAATTTAGGCCCAGTTTCTTTACGCCCCAGAAATGGAAATTTCTGATCCATTTTGGAGGTAATTTATGCAGCCAGTCACTATCTACAAAGCCTAAAACAGTTGTTATTTAAATTCACACATGTATGAGTTATTCATATGTTGGCTTTTAAGTCTTCTTGAAATACCAGAGAAGTTCTAGGTGAATCGAGAAGACAATCCAACCTAGTATTTGTTTTGAAGGGCTCTTCAGTAGAAAATGTCATTTATCACCATTCTTTCCTCTAAAGAAAAAAAAAACAACAGGGAGTGTTTTTACAACTTGCAAGCACTGAAGAATAAAAAACAAAAAAAAGTAAAATTAGAAAACCATTCAATCTATAAAATCCGTTTTGTCAATAGTGCTCAAGTTCAGTTTATGATTCCTGCACTTACAGTACTGGATATATATGAATAAATGGATCATCATAATTGAAGGAAAGTATCATGAAATTTTACAGTTTCAGCAAACAGATTTCAACAAAAATAACTTGTTCCAAAAGTAAAACAAGAATTTGTTAGCAGATACAGACCAAAAAATTATTTCTGTGCTTAAGCTATTTCAGTGATGTACTCAGGCAACAGAAACATTACCATGTGGCAAATAATCGTACATCATCATAAACAAGATAAAAACAAGAATAAACATGTCAGAAACAACCAATAGACTAAAGCTTATAAAAATGAATATGACAGAAGAAATTAATGGACAATTCTTTGACACAGAAACCTAAATTTATTATTTTTTTAATGGATAATAGTTTCACAATCTCTAGTTTCATAGAACATCTGAATGTTTTGAAGATGATTCAAATGATATTAAAAAAAGGCTTGTGTGAGTAACAGCCTAGGGTTAAGATTTTATTAGAGAGTCAAACACACTGGGATAGTGTCATTTCTCCATGTTTTCAGGCAGCAAGTACAATGAACAGTACCTGCAAATTGGATGAATATGTTCGGTTTATTTTGAGTTTCTAAGCTATCATTACAACAGGCAAATTAAAGAAGAGAAGGTCTTGATATAATTACTTGATCTTTGTGTTGGCCTTCCCTGACTAGCCTTAAGAAGGGGGAGACAAAAAAAACCCACCCTAGGATAATATGAAATGTGCCTTTATTTACATGTAAGATTACGTCTCTTACGAAACAAGGAATTAAGCAGACCACAGATTACATGCAAACCACAGCAGTCATGTAACCATATGCTGTCTGCCTCCCAACCAGCTCTCCTTGGCAAATAATGACAACAGAAACCTGAATTTTGTTCTATACAGCAAATGCACTCCTCAACCCTATCATTTTTACACTGAGTTTAAAAGAAGGCTAAAATGGATTTGCAGAATTAATACACATTTACCTTTTGCTAGTTACGATGATGATAATATACTGGGAAAGATTATATAATGAATAATGGTAACAGAGATGCGCTGTTCCTTTCAACGGACTTAGATGTTGCAGTCAAACCTGAGAACTAGTAAATCAGTATACCAAACTGCCAGCCTTTTGCTGGTGTTTGCATCACATTTATTACTGTGTTATCTAAATTAAGAGATTACTAGGACCTGGTGGAGTTCCTTCCTCACACTGGTCTGAGGCACAGATCATGTAAAGCCATCAGTGATACAGGGTTGGGAACAACAGGAACAATCCCCATGAAGTTTGGGTTTAAATGCTTCAGTTTCCTTTTTCTTCTTCTCCCCCCCACCCCCCAATTACAAACTGTTTCTGAAGTAATAACGTCAAAGCAGCCATGCATACGGCTTTGAGGTAAGAACGTGAGTGTTAAGAGCGGGAAGACTGGTCTTATGACCTGCATTCAACGCAGTGCATAGAAGTGAAGCTGCTTTTAAGCTATTTTTCTATTAGAGGAAGTGGGCAATGACTGCCCTGGTCCCTAATGGATATCTGAGTACCTCTCAGATTACTCTCATTACAGGTGGCTACCACTTGCTCCTTCTATTCTACCAGTAGGGAACCGCAGGGTACAAGGAGGTCCCAGGCGCCCCTCCTCTCCTCTTCAGGATGACAACAGCAGGGAGATGTGTGGAGCCGGGCAGTGTGACATACCAACTACACCGGCTCGGTGCCAGCAAAAGTATTCTCAGAATTGGTCTGCATCATCCCAGTCACAGACAGCAAGCATAATAAAAGCCGGCACCTGTCCTTTAGCACTTAGTAGGAAACACTTCTGGTTTTCAGCTGGTTTGTGGTTTTTTTCATGACAGCAATTCCATCAAGCAGAGAGCAAAGCAAGCAGTGAAAAAGCAAGTATGTGGAAACAGTGATAACAGAATGGAAGCACAGTATAGCTTCCCCGCCTCCAAAATAATAAAAAAAGTAAAAGCACACAAAGCAACAACATTCAAAACTACCGCTTATCTGCTTACTATCGACATCCCAACCCATCTAATTCATTTGTACTGCTCATCTGGTGTCTCACATCTATCTAGCTGGAATGCTTTAATCATCCTGAATTTCCTTCTAAAGACAATTTATCAGATCACTCAGTCACACTATATGATACTACCTGCTGAGAACCACATGACTTGAAAAAACAAAACCAATCACATTTGGAAGATGGATAAAGAAAACAGGAAGAGTTCTTCGGTGGTCAGTCAAAAAGGGCAAATCCAAGTACAGTATAGATTGCTTTGAAGCTACTTCTTTAAAATAAAAACACTATGGCAATGAATTAATGGATTATGAAGGGAGCTTTTACAAAATACGGTTTGGATTTAAACAAATGAGGATGTCTCAGGATTCTTAGAAATAAAAGGCAAAAGGAGAAGGAGACAGACACATGTAGAAGGACAGATCTGAACATTTCCCTTTTGTTGGTCACTGGCACATTCAGTTTTATAGTTGTAAAACTGAAGGAACTTTTGGCATATCTGAAAGCAGCAATACTTTGTGAAAACTGAAGTTTGCCTGTTTATGCTATTCTCTGATCCCCTGAGGACCCTTCAGCTTTCAGTGGAGTAAAACATGATACCAAGTACATACATAATTAGAATCCCACCAGACAGCCGTAGTAGCTGTACAATGTGCCATGAGTGTAAAGTTTCACAAAAGGGCTTGAGTTGGATTAACAGCTTGTCACCGCCTCTGATGGGGAGAGCCTGTTCCTTCCTCCCATCCACCCATGCTCATCATCTGCCCTTGGCCAGCTCTCCGATCATCTGATCAGATAGTAAGCAGGTTTAAATCACTAAAAGAGCCGAAAACCAACCTGGTAAAAAAATAAAAGTATTTGTTCCTGCGTTACATGAGTTTACCCAGGTCATCTTGTGAATAAATGAGCAGGACTGGCACAGAGGAGGAGGGGGAATCACACACTTGGAGGGGAGCTTGGGGAGGAGAGGGAGCAGCGAGAGCCCCTCCTCGCCTCTTGACAGTGGCAAGCTGTTTACTTGGCTCAGCCAGAACATGAAGCCACATTCGTAGACAGGTCACTTGTGAACTTTGCTCCCATACTACAAAACTATTGTATTTTTTTATATTATGGTCCAGATAACTTCTCTGTGGTCTTTCTAGTTCACAATACGCTAGCATTTCAGTCAGATTATGCCTTCTGTGGGGAAAATAACCACATGAGGTTAAAGGGTGTATGGAGAAACAGAGGACGAAAACACCGCAAAAGTCCCAGATGAGATGTTTCTACACGCAACTGGAAGGAAGGGGAGAGGGTATAGCTGCTGTTGCTTCTTCACAAAATGAGAGCACGGATTTATTTGGAGACTGTTTTTCTCGGGAATCATCTTGGGGAAATTAGGTAAGAGCTAGCGTAAGAGTTTGTCCTCAGCGGACAAACCTTCAAGGCTAATGTAGAATATTTCCAGCCTCAATGATGGAGTCTTTGGGCCTGAGCATCCTGGAAAGTTAATGAAGGATGAATGAATTTATTTCTTGGCTAACAGGCACAAACTCTCTCTGACATTGCTGTCTCTGAAGTAAAACATGTTCATACAGTTACTGCACGTCCTAATGGCCCACCAAGAGGAACCTTTAAATTTGATATTAGATAGTTGATGAAGGATCAGCTACTGAATCCTCTGTATCAGCTATTACCAGCAAACTGTAGCAACTTATTTTGCTAACCAGTAAAGAAAGAAGGTTTAGCTTCTTTGGAGTGAATGTCTTTGATTTCATGACTCACAAAGCATTTACTGTAAAGACACTTCAGTAGAACTGACAGGTCCTTTCTAGATTAGTATTCATAGGTGTATTTCATTAAATCTAGAAAGGCAGACGAGTTCAAAACTAGTTTTTGGATCCTCATGAGAAATTAAGTACTGCAAAAGATGGTCTAGTCAAAAAGTAAAGACACAAAGGTCAGATTAATAAATAAGTAAATCAGACTTGAAGGTGACACTGTATTCTGCAATGCTTTTTAGAGTTTGGAATAGCTCTGGGCCACCTTATTTTGGTTATTTATTTAAATAGAATTCCAGCACTCTATTTCAGGTAAAATACAGTTGTTTCCTATACCTAGGCATCCCTTTGTGGCAAAGGAAATGCAGGTATTAATAAGTAATTTATCTTAATTTTTATTTTCACTGACCATATCTTGGAAGAATCCCTTCAAGTTTCTTTCTTAAATGGGAATTCAACAAACAGATGGAACAAATTTCACAATAAGCACAATAACCACGTCAGGTGTTGTTGCACCTTTTACCTGACAAGTCAAAACTGTAAGACATGCTAAGTGGCCGCATTGCTGTAAAAAAGAAACAAAAACAACAAAAAGAGAACGATTCAGCTATTAGAAAAGCAGAGGGGTAATGAAAACAAGATTAACTCCACTTGAGACATTTTGGATTCTGTTGCCTAAATCCAAAATGTGTCAGACATACTACTGCTTTACTGTAGTAAAGCTCACAGTAGCATAAATGAGACTTGCAAACAGAGCAATTATAAATATATTTGTATAGTCGTAGAATGAAATTTTTGGAATTCAATAAATCAAATATCAAACCAAGAGGCAAGTACCTTAAAAATGGAATATTTTCAATTAAAATGAAAGAAAGAGAAGAGGGAAAGGGAGAGAGAGGAGAGAAAGAGCTGAAAAAAAATTGAAAGTACAAAGCCACATTTCACACAAGTTTCAGTGACCTGAAATAAAGATATTTCTAATTTTTTAAGCATAATCTCCAATGATTGTAATTAAACTAATAAAGAGAGACACTCAAGCTAAGCTTGAGCAGTAGTTTCCTTGAAGAGGATGGGAAAAAAGGCCGAACACAGTGTGATTTGTGCTGATTTTTGTTCTTTTCAAGAACCTGAGGTGGACTTAGCCTTTAAAATGTAGCCATAATATTATCCTCTTCTTTCTGGGCCCCTAACCATTTTATTCCTAGATAAAAAAGTGGTCAGATGTTCTTTATTTCCGGAAAGACTCTTCTGTATTTCCAAATAACCAGTGTAATTCAGGGAGTAGACACTCAAAATGTTTCTCAACTGAAAACAACATTTCAATGCACTAATCCAAATAAGCAGGCCAAGCCCAGAGACAAGAATGTACAAGAATGCATCAAAACTGACATCAGCTTATCTGTTTTACTTGATAGGTGATAAACGTGCAAGCTGGTATGAAAGGGCCTGTCCGCCACGCATACCACTGCATTAAAAGATGTTTCAAAAAGGTTGTGATGGGACAAGTTTTGCTCATAAGAATAAATCTATGTGGTGAACGCAGTAGGTGTTCCTACTGAAAATTCAGAGCCAAATTTGGGAATCAGGGTAGTTCATTAACTAGACTACATCAGCTACAGGTAACAGCTACAGAAACAGTATCTAAATCCCTGTGCAAACTTAGCCATAAAGGCAAATGCATTTTAAAGCATAAGGGTGTTTATCACCTAATGCTGAGTCCTAACTGAAGGTTGATAAAACATGTGCATGAAACAAAGTTTTCTCCAAGTTCCATTAGCTCAACTTGCTTGAGTCACAAATCCATGCTTTTAATTAAAAGGATATGCACTTCAAGGCTGTGTTTGTCTCGGTACCTTACTCTGATGATTTTATGAGGTCATTTGAAAGCTCACTCCAATTCCTCTACCCAGACCTCTCCCTTTGTGAGAACAGCTACCAAGATTAAATTACCATTTCCAAAGAAGTTTTAGATTGAGAGCGGCCAGCCACAGGCTGACTTTTCTCAGTGGCAGCTCAGGGCAGAGATGATCTTACCTGTACGCATGTGTTGCGCAGGGCAGAGGGACAAAGCCTGTGGCTGCTGGCAAACACATGCCATAGGTCCACCCATATCGCAGAGGAGGAACTGCAAGAGTACAGCCCCCCTCAACCCAATAGTCAAGTGTGGTTGTGCTCTTGACTGCTATAAACTGAGCAACAAGGAATAACTCTGGGACATGTGTAATGTACCTTATATTCTCAAATATTTTACTCTAATGCTCTTTTTTTTTTCTTTTTAATAGCAACAAATATTTCTGTCCAGATGGTGCAAGTGTCCCACATGGTGTTTCTACTTAGATTTATAATCCTTAAACCTCATTACCTTACATGTTGTTATACTAAATTACATTCAGTGGTCATCTAAACTATATGGCAGATCTATTTGTGCCATACTGAAGGTCACTACCATTACTCCATTCCCAATTCTGCACAAACACATTTTATTCTAAAAGGAACTTTGGACATAACAATCATTTTAATGTGAGAAAGAACAAAACCTCATATTTCAACATAAGAAAAAAATATCTTCAAGGCCTTTCCTCTTTTTTCTTCTTCATGCCAGCAGCAAATAAACACTTGGGAAATAAAACTTGCATGCATCCCCTTTTACACCTCCAGTAATATGACATTTAATCCAAACAGTTCACTGGACTGAAGGGGAATTACTACAGTTCCAAAACTCAAAAATTTTATTCTTTGACAAAAAATGAAGAATTGGTGGAAGACAGGTATCCCTCATTGGAGGCCATGCCCTGAAATCAGCCCAGGAAGTCCTAACCAGTAATACTCCAAAATTTAACATTGTTTTTAGGAACTGTTTACGAAATGGGTTTGATGTCATTTATATCAGTTAGAAATTTTAAAGATCTATTAGATCAAATTTGCTGCCCCTGTGAGGACATGATAGTTCCCAGACAGACAACATCTAGAATACTGAAATTGAATGTTTGAAAGAAAAGTAAGGAATCGTTCCATGTTTTTACAAGCTTCCTATATTTGGAAAAATATCTAGGCCTATTAGAAACATTAATTGATATAGCAAGCAGAAACTGAATCCAAACCAGAAACTGGAAGGCCCAAAGAAACAACATTCAAAACATCATGCTTTTAAAAATGCACCCAAGCATTCACCAAACTCTACTGAGCACTTCAAAAACAATGCAACAAAGCAAGACTGATGAAATTGTTTTTCTCTGGAGACAATGGGTTGTCACAACCCACTTGAGTCTGGACCAGTGCCTTTAAGCACATGTGGCAAGCACAAATATTTTCCAAAAAGCAGCGACAGGGAGTACATACGTAGATTATTTCATGCTTTTTAGTCATAAGATGCCACTTTTGCTCTTCAAAAATCCAGCTAGCTCAGTTTTTCGATACAGATAAATACTGTGCTCTTAAAGAAATGTAAGTCACAATGTAAGACTATATTGGTCATGCTTTTGTCATCAGAACCATTGAACTAATGCAAATTGGTGATTGTTGGAAAGCATAGTATTTGTATAATTTCATAGGGGGCTGTTGAATATACACTGCAGAAATGAAACGCTTTGCAGTGCAAGTGTGAATTATTTGCCCACTGAAAATATATACAAAGACATGTTCCATAACTTAGAAAATGAAGCAAAGATTTTGATTCAAGATAGAAGCAATAGATTCAGCAAACAAAATAAAAGCAGATTTTAAATTAAAATAAGGATATTGACAATGCTAACAACAGGAAACCAAGAGAATAAAATTAATTAAAAACAGACATGTAAAGAATGCTTGCAGATACGCAAGGAATATTGCACTAGAGAGAAGCAATACACATTCAATTCTGAGCAAATCTAACATTAGCTGTCATGTGCAACAAGCAATATAATGCCATTAAATTTATCTAATACATTAAAAACTTGAAGGGAATCAAGCTGAACCATACAGTATCTTATTTTCAAATATAACTTAGCACAAAGACTGCATAGCCCTAGCATAGCCTGTAGGTTCTTTCTTTTTCTGAAGGGATGAAAATAATTTTATCTGCCGTGACATCTGCACAGAGATTGCTAATATTGCTGCTTCTTATGTGGGAAGTTTTCTGTGGATGCTGCAGGTAAAAACTAGCAATGTGCTTACCCAGCCTGCTACGTCTTATCTCATCAGGTGAGACTGGACGTAACTTCCTCTCTGCCTTGATTTCCTCCAGTATCCTTTCATGAAGGCTGCGTGGCCGTGGTGGGGTTGGTTTCAGTTTTCTTGCCGAGGCCTCGGGATATAAAGATAATAATATTTACATAAAACAGTGCTTCTTTGAAAGTAGATTTCAACTTTTTTGGAAAAAAATGTGGAATATTGTGATATGATTTTACATGCACTCAATTGTAAAACTCACATAAATTGGAGAGAGGACTGTATTTTTCCCCAATTCATTATGATTTCCCAGAGAGATAAAGGACTGCTGGTAATAACAGTTATTAATTGGTAGGTGCAAGATATTACACACTGTTCTTTAAGAGACCACGTTCCATATACAGAAGACAACATCTTTGAAAGCCCATGTCAGAAAATGTAATATTTAACATATTCCCTGGACACAAACATGCTTTAAAAAGCCACATTTTTGTTAGGAATGAAGCCCACTGGATTACATACAGGATTTAATGGAGGTCGCGATCGGATGAAATCCAGGATTATTTCATGGGCACTCTTTTTTAATCGAGGTGGAATGTCACCATTGACCTGGAAAGGAGAAAGTGAAATATATATTTCCATGTTTTGCATTCGTATTCATGCAGATGATGAGATCAATTGAAAACTCACAACAACCCTGACAGAGCTTGCAGTGTTCTGACACCTGCACCAGACGTAAAACCCCACCAGTCCTGAGCAGAGCAACCATCCATATGCAGAGCACAGGCAAGCAAAAACGTAGATAACAGCTTTTCAGCTTTGCAGATAACTGCAGAATAACCACAGCTGCAGCAGCTTTAATCAGCAATACTTAGGATTTTTAAATTATTAAATCAAACGTCAAGGCTGCAATCGTGTCTATAGGAGAATGCAGATGAAGATTGTATCTTGGTTGGAGGAAAAGTTGCCAACACCATTTTTAAGAACAACTATTTGAACCATGTCTCACTGCCAACCATTACACAGTCTCTAATACTCTGTTCTTAGCCTCTGAGAAAATATGGATGCTCTTTAAGGCCCCAGTTTTCTTGGGGCCCTCCATTGCCCTTATTGGGGCCCTTATTGGGGCCCTCCATTGCCTATATTGCCCTCCTTACCATCTCCCAAGTACTGACGAGAAAGCAAAGCTAGAGCTGGCACAATCACCAATGATTTGCTTGTAGCAATGGATGAAAAATATGTTCCCCTTGGTTTTTTGTCTTTACCACCTGTCTCTGCTGCTCTGGCCATGAAGAGGAGCCCTTGTGTGTAAATCCCAGCAGAAGGAGAGGGAAGCCCTGAGCATGATTTCATAGCTACCTCTTCACCTGCACTTTAAAGATTACTCAAGTGTAAAATGAAGTTTGTTAATATGTCTAGAAAGTAAATCACTAGAATGCCATGGCATGCCTTTGAAAGTACAGGAAGTGCATTTCCTCGCTGTAAATCATGTAATTCTGTAGAAGAGGGGCTGGGTGAGGGTTCTTTGCTTGTTTGTTTGGTTTTCTCCAGAGAGACAGACATTTCTTTCTCTGATACCTCAGTTAGACATAAGACCATATACATAGACATCACAGGAAAGAGTCAGCAATTCACTGTATGTACAGGATGTCAAAGAAGGCAATGGAAGTTTTCCTGTCATATGAAGAATTTAGAAATTGTAAGCTGGGAATAAGTGTATGGATTTGCTTAAAAAATCCACCTGTCAGGTTCAGTCTTCATACAGCACAGTGCCCAAGCACACTGTCAGGGATGAGAGAGCATCCTATGCCGTACATCCCTCTGGTACCTTCTGTGACTACACAGTAGCCGGCTATCAGCCTTG
Source organism: Ciconia boyciana (assembly GCF_034638445.1). Classification (NCBI taxonomy): domain Eukaryota; kingdom Metazoa; phylum Chordata; class Aves; order Ciconiiformes; family Ciconiidae; genus Ciconia; species Ciconia boyciana. Next base: position 58,552,566 of record NC_132935.1, read on the forward strand.
TCCTCCAATTTGACAGAAATTCCCATGACACTATACTTCTTAGACCAAGCATCCCAAATTTCAGCACTTTTTTTTTTTTTTTTCCTTTTTTAAGGGTCACTTGGCTCATTTTTCTTTGGGAGACTATTCATTCAAGCTCTGTAGCCAGAAAATATACTAAAGACACAGCTCTGCTTTGTCAAATCATATGCACTTTTGCTAGCCAGAAAGAATGCTGCAGTCAGAAAAACGGGTTTAAATGCCTGTGAGGTCACCTGAATATGATCCCTAATTGAACTTCAGTAATGCCATGCAGCTTCCCTAAAGCTCTGCTCACCTCAGGCATGCCCTGTTTCCAGGCTGAGGCAGAGCAACAGCCTCCCCGATAAGCTTCATCCCTTCCTCGATAAGGAAGCGGACGCCAAGTCCCTCCTGGGGACTCTTTCTGGAGGTATCCTACCCCAGACGTGGTCCAAATTCTATTTGTCATGTCCCCCCCACCAGCTTCCTTAGAGTGAATTTCATATAGCTTGGCAGAGAATACCAAGCTGCTAAACTCTGCAACATGCATCACCTTCCTAAAAATGGTGCAGAAAAATTAAAATTGAAAAGGTTTCTATTAAACAGTGATTTGACATTTTATGATGAGGAGAATATTATTTTAAGTGGTGCGATTGATTTCTTCTGTTTAAAGACTGAGCAATTTTTTGAGGCCAGCAGGCTTTGCGGGATTATTAATGAAATGAGAAGTCTCTCTTCCCTGGGTTACTGTTCATCAGATGTCAAAGTTGATAGCTGAAGTTGAGTGTTATTACCATCAGAACAGCCATTTTGTAAACTGATAATCTCCATTCCAGCCTTGGGGAACAACCCTCTGCATGACAATGGGAAATAAATAATACATGGCTCTGAGCCTTTCACCTCAGGCACTCTACGCCCTGACTTAATGCCACCAGGGTATAATTAGTATCAGTATTCCCACTTGATTGGAAAAGGAGAAATGCAAGATTTGCTTAAGTGATTTTCCACAGGATAGATGGGGAGCTGATGGCAAAGCAAGTGGATGTTTCGCAGCCTACAAGCCAAGAGCAGGAGCGCCAGTGGCAGAACCTACCTTCTGATACTCAGTGCCCAAACAAGATGCTGACAGGAAAGACACTGAAGGGAAGCTTTTATCCTCTCTGTCCACACTAGATCTATTTCTTTACTCAAACTAACTCTCTCTGTAATGAGCAATTTCACATGCATCTTTTCCTTTTAATTAATTAAAATTCATGGCTCTTGATTAAAGTCTAAATCAGAGATATATTGCACAGATGCAGCCACAATACACATGGGGGAAAAAAAAACCAACAAAATTATCTTTTTTTTTTTTCCCCCACATACCAGATTGGCCCCAACTGCAAACTAGTATTTAAATAAATACCTCAAAACACTGTAAAACTATCCTAAGTCTTCATGTGCGTAAAACAGCTTTTGTACAGCAGTATGCATTAAAACTGGCAGTGTGGGGAAAGCATAACCAATGATTATAAAGATCAACCAGAAATTTAGAGATCTAAACAGCTAAAGCACAGAAAAATTACCATGTAATCATCTACTCACTCACTACCTGCTACCATCACATTTTAATATATAAATATGGATTTGCAGTTAAAGAAATAACTGCAAATGGTACTTAGTAACCTTTGCCTGAAGCCCGAGCTTTAAAAATGGTGATCCCAAACAAGAAGTACATTGTATATAACTTTCACAAAAACTACATCCCTTATCATTGACATTCAATTATCTCAGCTATTTATTTGTCTCACTATAAAAGGTGACAGCACTAAGTAGGAGAGTGCCATCTCTAAATAATAGGTAACAGGAAACTGATACTGTTTTGTACTAGCTAGAAATTTTCATTTAAAATGGGATTGCATGGACCACTGAAACAGGCAGAGGGGGCATGCAACATCATTTCCAGAACAGCTCATGATAAAGTTCTGTTGTGAATTAAGTATTATAAGTAGGTATATATTTGCCATCCTTCATTATGCAGACAGTAGAGTGCTTTTGTTAACATAGTTGTTACACAGTGCGTACTTGACATCACTCAGCAAGCTCAAGCAGCAGCATCCAAGAATGAAGTGCTTTGGTACTTCACATCGCAAGCTACTGTATGCACACTGCTGTTCCTGCACATCTGTTACAGATACAAGTTTGTGATAACACATGATAACCATAGTACTTACACAGAGTCGCTCCTTCTTTGAATACCCTTAAAGCATGATTAGGAACTGTAAAGCTCACTGCTCTACCTAGGATGACTCCTAAACTTCTGCAGAAACATGTGACGAAGGCAGAAAATGAAAAAGGACAGTCCCCTGCTTAAAGCAGCTGAATACCACTCAGTAAAACTAAATGAGACCTGTGCATAAGAGGACAGGCTCTACAATGCTCAGCTGGGCAAACTGGTCAAAGTCTTTTCCTCACATTCTCTATGTCCAGCTTGAAACATCTGAAATCTCACTTATGAAAATACTGTCCATGCACAGCTATTATTGCAATTAATGTAAGTACTGTAAGATACTAAATACTGTAAAGAAATAAATAAATTTTTGTTAAAAATACCCAAACAGCCATGCCACAGGATTCTCAGATTAGACATTCAAATCACTGGATATTTTTGATAATAATAGCTTCAACCTATATGCCTAAATTCCCCTTTTGCAACACGGCCAAGCTAATACCACTGCGTCACAGGTATTTGTGAAGAGCTCGAATTTGAAGACAAGAGCACTGTTACTTATGAAGAATTTAACTGTTATGAAATGTAATGCTGAGTTTGGATACTACATAAAAGGTACTTGACAGCCACGCATTGAATCAGTAACATAAGAGTTATCAGCTACTGTTCAATAAGCACTACTCAAGAAATATAGGGAATGGTGCACATCTTGGAGGGGGGGAGGTGGGCAGGAAAGAGAGCTAATTATTAATCAATGTGGAGTTAAAACCTGTAGCTTAACACATATGCATAATAAAGAAAAAATAGGCCTGTAAGAGTAATTTAATTCTTAAATTTCCCTGTTTCCAAGCATTGACTCTACCAGTGTTCACAATTTTAAACTTTTTGGGATTGAGTGCTCCACAGGAGAAAAATGCTATTAAATCTCTCCAGGTAGACATGCAAAAATTACAAAATGCTGGGATGAAAGTTATCTTGTTCCCACAACAACCACAGAAACAAGGACTCTTGCATTGGAGGGATAGAGAGATGACAAATTTGAAATTATTTTCATATGTACTGAGATAGAAATGCCAATGTCACTGAAACTAATGAAACCAGTTATTTAAAAAAAGCCCAGAATTTGACATTTTACATCTTCAAAACATTTTGAATATTTGCACTATGACAGAAGACGAGTGAGAACAGACAGCTCCAGTTATTGGCATCTGTTAGCTCCAGTTATTGGCATCTGTTAACTCAACACTTTTGATAGTCTGAAACACCAAAATAGTTCCTAAGTAATGCACCTAATAGGAACATCTGTTCCTTTCCTAATTTGTACTCAGAGTACTGAGCAGTCAGGGACAGATCAAGCTACTCTTATGAACACAGCATTACATTAATAAAAAAACCAGTAAAGACTTCATGTTGCATCTCATTTACTTAAAAAAATTACTTAACCTCTTGTTATCATTAGTAGCACATGCATTTTCAAAAGCTACCAAGTCTAAAAATACTACCTATAAATTTAAAGCGAAAATTGCTTTCAATAAAAATTTTGCCAAACATCCATTTTGACTGATAGAAAGAAATATAATCCATCTTTCCCAGGCTGCCTTAAAATTCAGATTTAGGATTCTTGTCCTTTTCTCCTCTTCTCAAGAACCACTACAGTTTTCTCTGATGGGAATACATATAATCAGCTTTGACCCATGACGGTCAGCTAAAAGATGCTGTATTTATGCGATCTAACTAAACTTGTAATTCTATGTGAATCCTTCAGGCTCCACACATGTCATGTCAAGCTGCACTCTTATTACTGTGCATGCTTTGCACATTCTTCAAGCAGACCCTGCAGCAGAATCCAAGTTACTGAATTTAAGGTTTCTGATAAGAAAGAAGTTATTTTTCTAACACAATGTCATTAGCAGTTGTCAGACTAAGCCAGCAATGCATCACAGACAGCACTACAGGTACTGTACCTGCAGCTGACTGTAATCCCAATTCATGTTTATGTCTAGAGGTCACTTTGGACAATCTACCTAGTACACAAGATAGCAGGACAAAAATAGATGCTTGCAGGGATTTCGTATACAGCAAGAGTCTGTATGAGCAGAGGAGCAGCTGTGCCTCCGAGACCTACCATATAATGAAGAAAATCTCTTCTGAAGAGGCAGGAGCTTGCTCAGCAGAAGATGAATTAAAAGCTAGTCTGACAAAAGCAAAATTGTATGACCCAGGGGTTCCCATTCAAAGAAAACTACTGTCCTGATTGCATACAGTAATCAAGGTCCTGAGGGGACTGTTCCTCTTTTGCAGTGGGTAGTAGGAACACTTAGCACAGTCCTCTGAATCGTTAGCAGAAAGACAGATAATATCATTACCTGGGTATGTATTTTACCCTATTGATTTAACATTTAAGTGACATCTGCTGCAGAAAATAAATACAATCTGATAGTCTAAATCCAGATCTTGATTAGGAAAGTACTTTCATCTCATACATAAAAGACATTTATATTTGTAACAGAACTCACTTATTTTCTCCCCATGTAGTTGTTCCAATTTTTTCCTCCTTTATTCTTTTTTCTAATGATCTCTGACAGAACAAACAACAAGCTTTCTGTCTCTCTCGTCCCTCCCCACCCCCATCGCTGAATTTTTCTGGTGGAATCACAGCTTTCTCACTAACAAAGGTTGTGTGAGGTTTTGTCAGGAAAGCAAATACATTTGAACACTGAATATTCTAAGGCAATGCTTCCACCGTAACTAATAACAGGCAAAGATAATTAAGTGCAAGGTATAAATATTGACATTGCCCAAATACATGCCTCTGCAAAGAGGTTTAAATGTTCTGCTAGGGATAAGGAGCCCTTTAGATCAGTTGCTAGCTTATCAGGAAGAAAATCTTAATGTTGAACACAATATAAACCAAAAGGAAAGAAAGAACAGGGAGACACCAGTAAATATCAAATGGGTTCTGATAAAAAGAGTGCCTCAAGTCAATCTTACATGCACCTTTATGAGTATCTAGGAGGAGACCCATCAACGCTCTCCAGCTTGCTTTGGCATATTGTCTTGAGTTGAAAGCAGCAATAGGATATGCTGAAAATAATTAAGCTCAACTTCTACAAATTGAAGATTTAAAATTTTTTACATAGAATATTCCTTGAAAATTCATAACAGTACATGGTAACATAAGTTTTCAAACACTGTAATACAGGCAGTAGGTAATATAAGTTTTCAACCACTGTAGGTTTTCCTTTCCACAGTATCACTCATGTAACAACATGGTAGCACTTCACATTCTGGAATTCCAAAAATTATGTTGTAACTCAAGATAAATATTCTCCCCAATAAGAAAAGCCTCAAACAATATCTCAGTGGGAAGCATGACAGAACTTTTGATGTGACTCTTACAGTTATCATAAAGCCAACACAAGTAATTTGTTCAAGCATATGATATGTAGGTATGTCTTTCAGAATTTTAAATGCCTGCCATATGGAAAACAAAATACACAACATCTGTTGGTTTCATGTTTTTCCCCTCAATGTACTACGTAAATTTAAGAAGCTATATAAAAACTATGAATATTACTATCTACATGAAATCATAATTTCAAGGTTCTTGGAAAAAAAGAGAAGAAAAGAAGAAAATAAAAAAGGAAAAGAACATTTCAGATTTGACAAATTCTAGTGATTCTCTTGACTTACCATGACCTTCCTTAAGGTATAGCGTTTGGATCTAATATCATCCATCAGCATTTCATAGGGTGTGAGCTGATATTCTATTGGGAGCGGGTTGTACTGACGCTCTTGAACTTTCTTAAGTTTAACACCATTCCGTAAATCTCGCATCACTTGTACCCAAAAACGAGCCTGAAGAGAAAAGAGAGAGAACTTTTATTTGATACCTTACCCTTGAATAGCACCTCAGATTAAAGCAAAGTTGTTCATTCCCTTTCAGGACACCACCAAATACGTACAGCTGTACTATTTTATTTTTAACACATCAACCAAAACCCCTTTTATTTTATATAAGCCTATTTTTAACCTTCAAGAACATAACAAAATTTTGTTGCAACTCAGCATGACTGCAGAGTCTTACCTCAAGTGATATTCCCCTCTAAGATAATACAGAAAAAGGATGTGAAATTCTCATACCATACATCTATATTCCCATTTCAAGTATACTACAAGCACATCAGGAAAGTTTCCAGACTTATAGCTAATACTATGTGAATTAAAACAGTGACTGAATCAGAAACTTTGTTTCCCTTAGGCCCAGAACTTCCTTGCAAAATTTCCCAGCAGTTGTTCTTCAAATAGAAATTTTGGAATAGACTCCAAATCCTGAGGTCTAGCAATGTCCTCTCAGTACTCAACTTACTTTTGCTCTGCCTGTAAGAGCACCACACACTAACACCTCCCTCTCATTTTCTGGGCAGCGAGAATGGCTGGAGAGAAGGAAGAATAGGCGGTGGATAGAAGATTGGGAGGTTGAAATAAAATACTTTTAAGAACTTTTAAGGAATATGAATTCCTCTATGAACTGGCAAGAATAGTAACTAGAAAATAAAACAAGCTACTTTCTGTTAGGAGTTTCTTTGTAATATTTTTCTTTCACCATTGGAGAAACTCAGCTAGTGGCTCTGCCTACTGCCTGGCTGCCCCTCTGAAGAGCAGTCAGCATGATACCTGTCTAAATGTCCAGTCTTTTTAAATTGAAAAAGCTTCTCCATGAAAACAGTCTAAAGAAAAATGTAATGCTTGGATACTCCTATTGTTTCACCTGTCTGCGAAGGAAGGTTGAAACTCCATTTAGTTCTAATTTGTCGTGAGTTACTATTAATTCATATGTTAAAAAAAAACCAGACACTGATTTTAACATAAATCAAACAACTTTAGGTAAGCATTATAAAGAAATATAAACTACTAGTAGCGATGCTGAATCACTATTCAGTTGTCTTACCCAGTCAGCATTTTTTAAGTCATCAAGATCTGTGCTGGATTCATCACTTGCCTCTTTGTCCATTTCTTGAATCTTCTTCAGATTCTGCCAATTAAAAGAAAATGAGTCGATAAATGAATGCTGGCATTACTCTCAAGTAAAACTGAAGACTCTCAAGTAAAACTGAAGCTTAATTTTTGACATCTGTTGAATTATGTTGTTTGGGTATTCTACTGAATGTTTTATGACTTCAATAGTAATACTGTAAAAGTAACTTGAAATACTAATTGAATATATTTCTCTTAATTGAAAAGTGGACCTTAAATGCTGGCAAAAAAATCTTAAGTTTTGAGTATGAAAGAACTTCAGATAATAGCATGCCAGAGAAAAAACTATACATAGAAATTTTAATATTCCTAAAATTGGGCTATGCACAGAAAAAAATCCAACCACCTAGCAGGTCTGTTAAGCTACAACACAGAAAACGTTACCGACTTGGCAAGGATCCCATTCATATCAAAGTTACTGTTATTTGTTGCATTCAGGACCGCTCATTTTTGTAGAAGGAGAAATTCCCAGAAAGTTAGTTGTGAGGAGAAATAAACTATGAGAAATCTTTTAAACTGAATAGTGACAGACTTGCATATATATTGAAATTAAGTAGTCTGTACAACATGGTTATAGATTCTGAAATCTGAGTAATAAAATCATGTAAGGGAGAGAAACATATCTTTCAAAGGTAAAAACTGCTATTTATGAACAAGGTCAGATCATGCAAATATGGAAGACTGTCTGCAAAGGGGCAAAAAAAAGCTTTCATACTAACAAGAATATGGAAAATTATTAAATGTTACAGCAGACCAAAGAATAGGCAAGCTTGCACCCAGACAAATGCAAGCAAAAGATTTAAAAGGCTGTGGCTTTACAGAAATTATCTTATACACATAAACGATTGCATATTCAAAACGCTATTTTTTTGTTTATTTCTGTATTGAAATGTTCTCGAATCAGCAGTACAAACAAATTCTCAGTACTCCATTCCACTTTCACAGAGAGTTTTCCAGGAAATCTTTAACAATGTTTAATTTGATCTGTTTTTTAAGTACTCCCTAATGTATTCAAAATGGGTAGTTAAATCCTCTGTTAACTACTTGTTTATTTTATGAGACTAAAGCAACAGGTCAGAGGTCTGACAGATGTATTTATTTATCAAAAATCTTTTTCTCACTTTTAAGCACCCAAGCTCTTCCTTTAATGGAACTGAACAACCGGTCTCAATTTAGCTTTTGAGCTTCCCAGAAAACTTAAAAATAAGCATATTTTATAAAAATTTTTTTTCCTGGAAGTAGTTCCAAAACTGCCAACATTTCAGTGGAAGAAATGAAAGTACTGGAAGAGTGCTTAACTTGCACATTTAACAGAGTGCAAGTATCTACCAAACCTGGTTACAGAGATAGCACATGCGAGTCAGGCACCACAGAGGTTTTGGGAAGAGAGCAGATGGGTTATTTATTGTCTTATTTAAGTAAGTAACACACTTGCTTTCATATCAAAGAAGAAATACTACCATTGACCTATAAAAATAAAACACATAATTTACAGGAAGACTCTAAAAAAAACCATAAATCACCTACACCACGGAAGCAAATATATAATGGGACAATGTGGGAATGTTTTGGCATGACTTGCAGTATCACCACAGGATACCCAATTGGGAAAGAATGGCTTTATGGAAACTTGTGTTGGTCCTGTTGCTGCAGTCAGCAGTCAGTCTGACACTTACAGGCAATCACCCTTTTCCAAGGGCAAAAAAAGAAAAATGGAAAGAACGAGTAACATAAAGGCCTCGCTTATGTGTATTTTGCCATCCAGGGTTTCTTCTTTTCTGTATCATACAGTTGCAGTAATCATTTCAAATACAGTATCTGTGAACTGTAAATGACTTGCTTTCTTGCAAACTGCTAACATTTATTGATAAACTGCAATATATAAAATCATTCTGATACTTTCTCCTTTTCCTCTTCGTAATCAAAAAGTAAATGAGCTCACAACTGTCAGATTTGCTCCTCCTTTCCATACTGGAAGGTACACATTAATTTTTAAAAAATTAACATGTTTCAGCTGCTTAACCTTTACTTTGACTGTTCAACAAGATTTGTGGCAATTATCTCAGCAACCATGTTCCCTATCATACAGTTTACTAGGCTTGTTTATGCCCAAAGCCTCATGCCTTTGACTGACATAAATATTCCATGAAGCTAAAAAGATTACAATCTGTTTTTCTCAACAGCAGAAAATAAGAAGGGGGAAAAAAAACCAAACCCTGAACAGCTGAAAGATCTTCCAAATAAGGCAACCATCTAATTAGTTTCTCTGGAACATAGCTAGAGGGGGAGTTTCTACCCAAGAAAGCACAGGTGTAAGTGATGCTGGCTACCACGCACTGGAAAGTTGCAAGAGCAAAACCTGCCAGCCAAGAGATAAGTCTCTCAAAGTGCAGTTTTATGATCCAAATGTGCTGCTACAAGCACAGGCTACTGCCAAAGCTGAGCTCCTACTCTTCCCCATCCTAGCCAAGTGCTCCAGCTGCTTCCCTCATACCGGCACAGACATCCACTTCGTAGGGATAGTTCATTCCCCTCCCTGACACCCAGCTCAGACCCCTAAATGCAGCTCACCATGCAATTAGTGGAGAACAGTAGAAAGGAAAGGAATTTCTAACATTATAGAAGTTAGAAAGCTTTGGAGGATTGGGGAGAAAAAGAAACAGCAAGTGTTCTATCCTTGCAGCCAGTACTTAGGAAGGTTTCTTTAACTCTTCCGCACCTGTCAGGTGCTGCTTAGGAAGGAATAAATTCACTGTGACAAATGATTATGTTTAAACTTTTAGACTAAATTAAATATTATAATTTCCCTCCAGCACCCCCAGCCAGCAGCAGTGGGTTTCAGCATCTGTTTCAATGATAAATTATGGAAACCAACACATTTACAACACGAGAGACCATTTGTCAGAACTTAGCTGTGATCCAAAACCTGCGAGTAACCTCAGCTGCTGTAGCCACTTGTACTTACCCTTGGGACAATGGATTGAGAAGAGCTATTACAGTATAATAAATACATGGCCTAAATGGGTTTCCATTTCAGAAAGCAGAAACATCTTAAAAGGGTTTTTCTAAATGATCCCGGAACCTCAGACCCATGCCATAGACCTGATTCACCTATTACAGCCTGGGCGTTCATTCAGGAAATAAGGGTTAGATGTGTAGGAAGCAAGTGTTTCAACAGCTTTGGCTTTTTTTAAACCATTACAGCATTTGGCCTTTTTTTTTTAAAAACCTGCATTTTGTGACAAAAGCTAGTAATAAAAATACCAAACGTCTTCAAACGTCTTGCTGCACTATTAAAAGCAGGCAGTTGATTTGCCGCTGCTGCGTGTCCCACATTTGATACGCACTCTCCTGTGCTCGGTGACAGATGGGAGTTTATATAAGACACTTGTCAGCACAGCGTCAAAGACTCGCTTCCACAAAATGCTCTCTAAAACGCAGTGTTTTAATGAAGAAGGTATTCTCGGGAATCCAGATCTGGACGTTGTCTTTCACCAATTGCAGAATACAGTCTACTGCAGTTCCCAGTTTATATTCTCAATTAGGAATCGTTTGTTCACTGATGCAAGGATTTCTTACACTGCTATCTGTGAAACTAATAAAATATTCTTGCACCTGTAGGCTCCATTTCAAAATACATAACCTGCATATAGGGGAAAAACTGCTTTTATACATTCAGCTATCCAACTTCAGTTTCAATTCCAAGGGCTTGGCCAGCAGCATTACCGTAGTTCTTTGAAAAGACCAAAACCCCGTATAATTCAAACATGGGAATAGGATCAGTTAAATCAGTCCCTTTCATGGATATCAGACAAAGTAGTTCATATATAGTGGTATGGGTCAACACACCTTGGTGAGCTCCGGAAAGGGCGATACTCACCGTGCTGCTCAACATAACTGTTTAAGAAGAGGCAAAAAAACCCCAAACCAAGTGCATGTAACACTTACCGAGTGACAGTGCCTGCATCACTTAAGAAAAACAAACAAACAAACAAACTACAAAACCAAAACAGTAGCTGTTTCCCTTATTAAAGCTCCTAAATTGAGGGATCAAACACATCAGGATGGGGCTGCAAGCCTGACAACAATACAGTTGCAAAAGCAGAGTCACTAGAAGCCTGGAAGTGTAGGCAAAAGTGAAGTTGAGAGCAGAAAAGTTTGTGAATCAATTTCTTTCTCCAGCCGTGTTTCCTGAAAATCCAAGCAGCAGGGTATTTAACCGCTTTTATGGTCACAAGACTACTAAGAGTAACTTGGCTAGTGACCGTATTTCCAAAATAAGTTAGCCATTAACATTGTTTAGATACCTATTAACTACCTCTATTACCATATTTTGTACAAGTAATACACCAGTATAGCCACGTTAAATGGAAAGTAACACTTGACTTTTTTTAATTAACTGTTTTCCCATTGAGTCTTTACATGGCATGAAACTAGGAAAAAAGGAAAGGAACAATTTTGTTTCTACTCATGTACTTAATTAGAATTTGTATGTTTACATTTTCATATAGATCAGATTGAAATATATCCAGGCAGACTGAAAGAATTATGTTTTTACATCAGAAAGGATAGAAATGAAAGGCGACATGATTTAAAAGAACAGTACGAAGGTGACAGATTGGGAGCTTTAGCTGTATTCTACCAAAAACTTAATTAATTACAAGGCATACTGTGGATAATGAAATTATGGATGATTTTTTGATGAGCACGGACTTTCACTGCAACTGTTGATGCAGCCAATTATAAAAATATATAAAGTCTTAATTGGTTTGTAAGGAATATTAATCTTGATGCTTTAGGGTGCACATCAATCTCTAAAAATTTTTGAGATACAAGTCAAACCTACTGCAGCAGATTAAGACACATCTGCCTACCGGACACTTCTTGTATTTTATGCTGGCCAGCATCACATGGTGTCTTTTATCACCAGCTGTGCCAGTGGTGGAGTTTATCACCCACAGCCCACTCACAAATGCTTAGCTCTGCTACAGGCTGGCATTGGCATTTACTGGTACCACTCGCAGGGTGGCTGAGGTTGGAAGGGGCCTCTGGAGGTCAGCTGGTCCAGCCGCCCTGCTCAAGCAGGGCCACCCAGAGCCAGTTGCCCAGCACCATGTCCAGGCGGCTTCTGAACATCTCCAAGGATGGAGACTCCACAGCCTCCCCAGGCAACCTGTGCCAGCGCTCAGTCACCCTCACAGTAAAAAAGTGTTTCCTGATCAGAGGGAACCTCCATTGCCTCTGGTCCTGTCACTGGGCACCACTGAAAAGAGCCTGGCTCCGTCCTCTTTGCACCCTCCCTTCAGGTATTTGTACACATTGGTAAGATCCCCCTGAGCCTTCTCTTCTCCAGGCTGAACAGCCCCAGATCTCTCAGCCTCTCTTCATATGTGAGATGCTCCAGTCCCTTCATCAACTTCATGGCCCTTTGTTGGACTCTCTCCAGTATATCCATGTCTCTCTTGTACTGGGGAGCCCCGAACTGGACCCGGCACTCCAGCTGTGGCCGCACCAGTGCTGAGCAGAGGGGAAGGATCACCTCCCTCGACCTGCAGGCAATATTTCTCGCAATGCAGCCTAGGACGCTGTAAGGCTTCTTTGCAACAAGGGCACATTGCTGGCTCACTCAGCCATTAAGTGCACATGGAGCATTAACTTCAGTAGAAGGCAAGCCTGGGCAGTAACAGGGAGCTGAAGGAGGACTAGGACAGATATCCCCTCAATAAAGCAGGTTCACAATGTGGGTAGCAGACCAGGTGGATCCCCAGTCCAATCCAGAGCAGCAATTTCTGCATTCATATGCTTCCATAGTCTCTCCCGGTCTTTCTCAGCCACACTTGATGCCATTTCTGAGCAATATGTGTGACCTTTTCAGATACTCCACAGCAGGAACATTTGCTTTATCTCATTGATATCACTTAGCTGTGCCTACAGTTCTGTCTATGACTACGTGCCAACAAAGGTGATATCAATGACTTTTGGATGATCCTGAAAAAGATGAATCTTTTCTTTTATATGAGGCCCATTTTTAGTAGATATACAAACTATCTTCCCCCTCGCCACACACGCATGCATTTCCTCCACCTTGTTGATCATTTTTCCCCACACACAAGCAAAAAGAAAAGGGAGAGATCCCCTTTTTATGGGGATTTTAAAAGCTCTCTGCTTGAGATCAGAAACAAGCTGTACTCCATTTTTGTCATCAGCTGTAAATGCTTAAACAGCAGGACACAGAGTTAGGAGGTCTTGGTGCATCAAAAGACCACTTCTGGATGGCAGCAGATGGCACCCAGGGTGGATCTGCAGCAAGGGCACCTTTCACAGAGCCTGAGCAGCATACAGATGCTGCCAGCAAGCTGGAAAAACACCCCAGTAAACTTGCTAGAAAAACTTCACCTTGCAAAAAGATGCAAAGTTAGATCAGATTAGTTAACTTAATTTCAACTCTACCTGTGGAATTGCTGCTGCTATTCCACAGAAATATGTATTTTTACTACTGTTATTCTATTTCTTTTTATTTTTTTACTATTGCAATAGTAGTATCACACCTTTCTCAACTCTGGCTTGAGTCCTGTCCTGTGCATCCACTACATTAAACATTTCATTCTCTTTAAGAATACCATCTCCCTGTCTGCAAGTCAGCTTTACTGCTGACCTTTCATACACAGGGAATCAGACTGGAAATAAAATCCACATGGCATCAAGTACATGACAAAGCACCTAAAACATTTTATTTGACATCATTGAGATGACCTGAACAGCTCACTCATTGCTTCATCATTTCTGATCAATGCACTCACCCAAATGCATGCCAGTAAAACCCTTTCTGAAACTATGCTCCGTTTGTTATATGACAGTGATTTTCACATGACAGCCTGAAGAGCACATGACTACTCAGTATATATATTAGTAACAAAACATATTATAACCCTATAGGCCTATCCCTCCTGCCTCCTGATCTACCCCTCATGAAATCATGTAACTTTCAAAATCCTGACAAGTTTTTGTAGTGCCAAATTGAAAACAGCATCACAGCAATATTTTTTCTGCCTCTTTACAGTGTACCTCCCTTCTAAACCTGTCCTGGGCTGTAGCATAAGGTAGGTCAGATTTGGTCCACTCCTAGCAAGTGAATTTCTGCAGATAAAAATTCTCCCTCTTGCACTACAGTGAAGTTGGCTGTTTAAGCGCTTACTGAGCAAAAACTATGAACTTAATATACCTGGGAAACAGATACCCAGATGCCATCCAGTGGCCCTAGAAGGAATCCAAGGAGTTTCAAAGTAATTTTTATTCATAGGAAAGTTATTTTAAGTAATTTTAGAGGATTTTGTCCCCTTTTTAGTGTTTTTAATTTAATTTTGATCTCACGTCCACAATTGTGTCCAGGTCTGAGGGATTCTAGAGGAAGATCTCTGAATAAAGCTGTCAGTTTTTGAAATAAACTAACAGTTTATAATTCCTGGCATCTTTAGTGTCACAAACACAGTATTACACAGTATAAGTCTTTTTTAATTGGAACTGACGGGTGTAACTTGGGCTTTTTTCCCCAGTTACCTGCAAATGCAATCACCACAGATTCAGGACAACAAGATGTCCTTACTGAAGTATTGTTCCTCTCCTTTATACCCAATACTCATATGACAAAAACAAAAGGAAAAGAAAAAGGAATTCATTGACTTGAATTGTATTTAACCGTATTCCTCATGAATTAAGATTTTCTATGTATTTGCAAGACAGAAAAGCATATAAACAATACCACAGCTTTTACTGGCACAAACCTAGTGTGATCATATGATTCCTGCTTGCCTCAAGTATCAACTATAGAGGTCATTTTAAAATGGTGTAACAAGATTTACAGCATTCCACCTTGTATTTTCTTCATACCTATTTTTTTCTTTGCATGCTACATTATTTTCAAAATTAAATACTTCCAAATCTATAGTTGGATAAAAGCTATAAGCAAGGATCAAACACATCATAAAACCAAAGTATTCAGATTCCAGAAGCTGCTTATAAGATAATTTTCTTGGTCACTTCTTGTATGCCTACTGGGGACTGATCCAGAGTAAAATGAAATCAAAAGATCAAAATTCTGGCCTTGGTTAGGTGCAGCAATAAAAGTCTTACTGATTTCACTAGGGCCAAAATTCCATCTAGAAGGATTACTTCCTTTGACCTAAATGTGCTTTGAATCAATCCCTAATAGCCTTTGAGGGGCAAATGGTTTCTTTCATTTGGGATTAACTCACAGTATGCTCTTTGGTGTGATCAGATGTTGTTGGGTTTTTACATCCAGTTACAAGGTGATTAAATAATTTCCAAATTCAAAACACCTCTCTACTTTTCTAATAATTTTTAAAAAAAAATTATTGTTAAGACTTAATTAAATGGTTATAAACCACAATATTTTACTTTGACATTGACAACAGAAATGCCTTATTAGTGCTTACTGTGGCCAAAATGTTCAAGAACTACTGGAAACGTAATTCCTCTCTGAGCAGAAAGAAGAACTCCAAAGGGTCGTATCTTTGAGCCTCAACATGGACTTTCAATAGCTGTTAGCTGAGGTGTTTCTAGCACAGGTCCCTCAATTAGTATATCCAGTGGTCAGAACACTAAGGAGCAGTCAAAAGCCGAGATGTGAAATTAATGACATTCAGGAGACAGATTTAGCACAGAGACACTCTATCATGTCTGCTCTCTGTATCAGGGGCATTGGATGCAGATGAACTGTAACACAGGCACTTCAGAAAACGGGCGGCTCTTCAGCCATGCTGACACTGTCAAAATTATCCTTGCATGATACTGCTTCAGTTTAAAAACTGCTTTCAGTTTGAGTAGGACTGGAGGAATAGTGGAGGTGAAACTTGACCCCGTGCAACAGAAAAACATCTCTGAAGGATTCTCCTCCTTGGAGGGATGCATCTTGACCAGGAAGAAAAGACAGCACCAGTCCCTTATGCCTCTCACTGGTTTGCGTCTTCCACCACCAGCATGAGGAAAAAAGCTCTCTTGTGCTGGTCTGAGACTCATCTGCCCCTTTGATGAGCTGATTCAGCTCATTAACCTGATAAGGAATTACTCCCTTTTTTTTTTGGTATTTGCTGTGTTTGTTTCCTAGAACCAGACGAAGGAAAACAGTGGGAGCATGTGTGCGTGGGTGGAACAGCTCTGCCTCTTTCAGCAGCAAAATTTTTAGATCAGCCTGTAAAATCTTATCCTGCTTTTCAAAGGTACTGTAGATCTTGACTTACAAAAGAAAAGAAAATCCTTCAGGATTTATTAAAAAGAAAAATTATGAAAGTGTCGTTACTTGACAAGTTGGCTTCGGTGAAGAAACTAGCTTTAAGCAGCATGTTTCCCTTCCTGCCCTTCCCCTCACCCACCAGTTTTCCAATGTAACCAACACCCACACTGTGTTAATACAATTGTTTATGGAGCCATTCTGCAGGCCAGATCACTGAAACTATCTTCATTAAAAATCATCTGCCCACCCTCAAAGTTATTCTTCAGCCAGACCATTTAATTGCAGTGGTTCATAGGATGGTCCTTCAGTCAACACTAGCAGCCAAGCAGGCAGTGAACGTAAGCATCACGACCTACAGACAGAAATTTTTCTTTTTTTAAGTTGGCTCTGCTGTGAAGCCTATGTGACAGACAAACAAGCCACTCGTACAGCAAAGGTAAGGGAAGCTGCTGGCTGGGGACAAAATGTGAGCAAGAAGAATCTCAGATAATTCTCAGCCAAAGACAAGGCATGAGAAGGAGCTGAGGAACAACAGGCAAAGCTCTGACGCTTCACAACGTCCCTGAAATATCAGAGAAGTTTTTAGACTCAAATACATTGCATACATGCATGCAGGAATGGATGCATGTATGCAATGTGTAACCCTCCAAGAAAAACTTCTGTTTTACTCCCGAACAGACTAGTTGCAATTAATAACAATTTCTATGAATCATCTGTAAATGGTCCCAGGCCAAAAGAAAAAAAACCTCAGCTGTAGAACTGCTCTCCCTGAACACTACAGATAATTTCCTCAAGCATCTGACATTCACTACTGCCTGGGTATGGAAGTGATTTTGTAAGCCTAATTCACACAGTAATGAGCTCAAAAGCACAAAACCTTCTCAGACTGCTTACCTCTTTTGCACTTTTAATTTTGGCCAAGAAAGTGTACAGTTCCATTGTTTCGGCAAACAGAGCCCGACATACTGCTTGATAGTGGTTCGGCGCCTCTGATCGGGTTGGCAGGTGGGCAGCACACAGCTAGAGAGAGAAATAAATAGCAATATCAAAACAATGCCCCATGCTTTCATTAATGCTACAGAGCATGAGATAACATGAAAGTGAATGCAACGGAATATTTTGGGCACAAAAATACATGAGACATTTAAGTTTAGGCAGAAATTAGGGTGTATTTTCTAAACCTTCTGCTACCATTTATTTTATGAGAAGAGCTCTATAAGGACGGTAAGAGGACTGGTTGACCACGGCCTGGAAAACTCTGAAAACCAAGACATTGCCTTTTCATTTAAAAAAAAAAAAAAGAAAAAAAAGAAAGATGACATAATTGTGAAAGGGAAAAAAGCAATCTTGCAGTATCAAATTTTAAGAAAACGTACTTAATTTAAACCAGCTTTAACAGTAAGTGTTGTTTAGCTTCCTATGCATGTGGAAGAGAACTGTATCCCTACCAATTTATGAAAGGATGGAAAGTGAAGCAAGGAAAAAAGTGTAATCGTCAAGCTGAAACTCTGATTTAATTTATTTCAAGCAGTACAAAGATTTTAAAAATCAGCAAGAGCCACAGAACTGCAGGCTTATTGCTTCACCTCAGACATTCATGAACATTTCCAGACACAGGCACAACTGATGTAAAGAAAAAGTGATAGGTGTTTTCATATACACAAAACCTGCAAAACTCTGAAAGCCTACTCAAATCACTAATAATAATTCACAACTGCTGTTAAGCACTCAGTCCAGCATGGCTTTTAAGAGTAAAACATGCAGCTCCCATTTCCGACACAAGAAGTTTCACTGAAACCAGCCTTTATATTTCAAACAGAGAACCTGAATGGTATGAGCAACATCCAGCTTCATGAACATGAACATCCAGCTTCTACTATTACAGAATAGCTCAGCATTGATGCTAATAGTTGTAGTATCTTTTTCCGCTAAGTCAAATCCATCACCTGTAAGTATTCGTCATGGAAATCTTGGCTCGAAATGGACAGAACAAAATAACATCCATAATTTCTTCCCTAAACAGTTTTAAATCAAAAAAACCCCAAAGCCGAAACTAAAGCACCCATATTGTATATCATACTGGTGTATATATTAAAATAAAACAAAATCTTAACCAAGGCCTTAAAATTTGTCTTGTTACTGTGGTTTTAGAGTAGCTATTTATTATACATATAGCTGTATTTATAGCTGTAGAGCTAAAACTAAGAACAAGCCAAAACCTGAGGCAGTCGGTGGCTACATTCAGATCTCCAGAACTAAAGCTTGAGAGAGAAGCCTCTTTAGGAGAAGAGCCCTTAATTAGCCTAGTGGCATATTTGTCTAAATCTCTCCTGTTATTACAGTGAACACTGTGGTTACAAGGGGCACAATGCATGTAAAGCTCGGGCTGCTTTTTCATATTGCTTTCAATTTGATTTAAATCCATACTGCCACTAAAAGGTGTCGTCCTGTGGCCTCCAGCTGTATGCATCCACTGATGCCCTTATGCTGGCACCGGAGTTCGTGCCCTAACTCAGAGAAGATTACTCACCTGGACAAAAATTAACAACGTGAAGGAAGTGGAGCAGGAGACAATTATTCTTCATGGCACGGACGCGCACGTAGTAGCGCAGGCAAAAAGCAGCAAGGGGAATACGCTGCCAGAGTGGGGAAAGGGAGGAAGGGCTGAACAATTGCTTTTGGTTGCAGTCAGATTGGCTCAGTCTCACTGACAAGTTGCTTTCTAAGGCCATAGGCCCCTTGTTATCTTTTATTTCTTCCAATTAGTATAACAATACAGAGTTCAGGGGTCAGATTTGGTCAACTTCTTTGATAAATTTTTACAAGCTCCTGCAATTGGACTCCTGCAATATCCTATTCTGATTATTGTACCCATATATATCTCTCTCTCTCCTTTTAGTCGTAAAAAAGGATATACATCAGGAAAGTTTATATATAATATGTGTGTGTGTATTTTCCTTCCTTCCTATATACTTTCTTATATATAGGGAACGCACTGCAGACATGTTCACAAAACTGCCCTTGATTCCTCACTTTCAAATTTTATACTGCTTTATGATGATGGCCAAAATTTTCTTATACTCTTCAAATTTATTTCTACATAATCACAAGGACATAGTTGACAGAAAAAAAACCCCACTTTTAAATTTTTTTTTCCTTTTTCTTCCTTTTTCTTTCCCCTTCCCCTCTTTTTTTTCTTTTCTTTTCTTTTTTTTCCTTTTTAACAAATCATATCATCTCCTTTGCAGGTAAAGGGAGAAAAACCAAACAGATGCACCTCTAATGTGTGCTACAGTGACAATGCATACCACAAAGACAGAAGGTATTAAACATTTCCTTTGACTTAATGAAAAAGTCAGAACATTCAAAAGACTGAATTCTGAGTATGGTTAATTTGTGTTTCTTTCTCTCAATAACTAATCATGCCCTTACCTGCCTTACTATGTTTTCAGTAAGCTATTTCTGGTTATTAATTATAGTACAGATAAAAAGGGTTTCATTCTGAAATACACCACTTACAGGAATAACAATAAGAGTAACAACAAACAGCAATTTCAAAAAGATCATAAAATGGTACAAGTCTTCATAGCTGAGAATAAAATTTTATTATTATACAGATTGCACACAGGTTTTTAAGAATACTTTTTTCTTTATTTAGAAGCACGTTAATTAGAAACAATTTGCATCAAATATTGAGAAAGTTGATCTAATGCAGCAGTGGCAAGCTCAAGCAGGGGATGGATATAATCTTGATTCTATTATTGAACACGAAGTGAAGCAAAAAAAAATTGAACACCTGCTGCTGAACTTAGTTACAAAAGCAACACATAAAAAGTTAACCATTTGGTTTGTAACCATTAGGCTGCAGGTATTAAAAGAGGGCCAGCAGCTCCTACTAACTTTCATGTTCTGAAAAATCAATCTCTGAGTGATCTTATATTATGTGAAGATGCATTACATACAAAAACCCCTTGTGGTAACATTAAGTCAAGTGACAGCTTAAGTTTTGGATTGGGGAAGGTAAGCCTGAAGAAGAAGGAAAATGCAAATAGGACAGACTGATTTTTTTCTCCCCCTTCATTGTAATATATTGTACTTGCATGCTGTTCACAGTGCCTGACAAGCTATAACTTCCACATGAAAAAATACTGCAAAATCTAGGCAGGCAAGGCAAATCAAGTATGAAATGTCACTTCTAGCCTAAGTTTGAGATATTTATCCACTTTAAAAAAAAAGAAAAATCACATCTTTAATTTTATGATAGTAGTGTTTGAAAAGCTATGTTACTGTAACACACCGCAAAAATCACAGTCAGAATGTTTTAATATTTGAGATATGAAAGGACAGCCACCTAATTAACTCCTCCTCCTCTTACCATGTCATAGCAGTCATGGTGCAAGAAGGATTAAGGTCAGGTCTGCAGTCTTTTCCAGCATTCATAGTTCATCAAGGAAAGGAAGCCTCTGTATGCTGCTTATTCTGACACTTGCCTTTTCATCCCTCATGATACAACTTAAAACTATCCTAAGGGAAATGAATGCGAACAGTGCCCAGAGCTTAATACAAGGGCTGTTTGTTCTGTTTCCAAGAAGTCTCAAAAAGTATGGTTGAAAACAAATTATGTGGTCTTTGCAAACTGGTGAAATATCAAAAATATTATCAACTACTGAAATGTTAACTAGCTCGGTCTGTAAGTACTTCCATTTGCAATCATTGTGAAGAGCTGGGATTTTTTTAAATGTTTTTTTTCCTAACTGAGCGTATCCAAAACCCAGCTTGACCCAAAGCATTCAATCTTTGCTTAGATCACTAAGAAGATTAGAGACTGTTTCCATCCACATTCAGGTTTCACAGAAAAAAAAGGCATTATGTAAATACCATAGCCTTGCCAGCTCCTCTATCCAAATTCATCCTCAATTGACTAGGAAACAGAGTACACCAAGCCAAAGCAATGTTAACAAAAATCACAATTTAACCATCCAAAGAGATCAAACAGCATTTCTTGCATTTGTTTGAATATATTCCATCAAGGGCTCCATAAAATTACAAAAAATACAACTGACTCACCCACTAAAATTCAGGTAGGTTTTGCAAAACCTTTTTGGCTAGATACATACTGGAAGGTTCATCAAAACACCTGGCCTGCTGGAATGAAGATTTCAAAAGACAAAAAGTGCTTCCATTTGCAACCATCTTGGGCAGAGGGCCTGTATGAATGCACCACAAAGAAGAAAAGGATTTCTTTTTCCCATGGACCACAAAGACAAGCTATTGATATTATGCAAAACATACTACCAGCCTGCAAATGCCAGGCTTGTTAAGTGTTTTGAAAGCCTTGGAGTATTAACATAGACTTAGAAGATGTACTTTTTCTTAAGCAACAAGAAGAAATTACTTTAACCAACAGATCACTGAATATGCAACTGTATTAGGTATCTGCCTCATCCTTTGCAGTATGGTACTGCAACAGGTTCAAAAAATAAAACTTGAAGGCTTGAGATGCCTTCCCAAGTCAGGGTTATTTTCTGAAAGATTTTGTCTCCGTGCAGATAAACTAGACTTTATGATTAGGCTTTTTTTTTTTTTTAAATAGATATCCTTTTATTCCTATGAATATGAACTTCAAGGAGCCATCTGCCTTACCCAAAAAATCTTACCAAGACAATACCTGTGTATTTGTAAAACTCAACCGAGCGTTTTGCTTCACTTCATTATCCACAATAACGTCAAGGGATGGACTGTTCAGAGGAATAAGAAGAGTTTTGACATGAGTTTGTAAGATGTTTCTGCCTGCTAGGACCACCCCTGTGCATAGCACATGGGACTTGGCACAGTGCAAGTTTTGAGGCGGCTTTCACAACACCTGGAGCCAGCCCACCTGCTCCCTACCAGTTCACAGCTGCACTCTCAAACTTTCCAGGCAGAGATTTGCCCCTGGCTCCACCTCCTGTAACTGCAGTCGGCCAAGGACTAGCTGATCCCTCTGATAAAGGACTTTAGGGGAATACTAGTGAGGTAAGACTGCGATAAGACAAAAGGGATGGGAGCAGAGTTAGCTATTAATCCACAAAATAAATTCACAGAAAGTATTAATGGAAAGTTACTCTTCCCAGAGAGCTACCTGCAGAAGCTTTGTAACTTTTAAAATTGATATTTTAAATGACCATTTGCAAATGCCGTAGAACGTCCAATTGCTTGACATGTGAGCTCCTAATTAATTTTACACACCTCAAGGAAAAGGTAGGTTTTGTGGAAATTGAGGCAAATTCCTAGTTTGCTGGTGTCAAGCACGTCTACCTCATTATCTAAGTGTTCTCCAGCAATCTGGTAAGGCTTTCCCCTCACGCTGGTATTTGTTGTTTTGTCTACCTTTGAGGTAGACAAGATAAGAACTACGTAGTTCTCTACTTACACAAGTTCAGAATTTAATGGTTTAAGGGATCCTCCCCATAAATGGCTTAACAAATAAGTTCTTTCTTTACTGATTTTCCTTTGTAATATGAACAGCCATATGCAGCAGCAAAGCTACTGCATTTAGCAATAACAGGTACAATTTGATGAAATAGTGGCCTTGGTTGGTTCCCTCTTTCAGGATTGTAAAAAGAAGAAAAAAATGCAGCTGCTGAAATTAAAGCCAAAACTGCAAATGGGAATTAGATGATGCAAGGATTGAAAACAGTGCTTTGCGTAAGATCTTGATCCTTAAAGTTGTCTGTATCATACAATCTTCATCATCATTAACTACCCTCTGCTTTGCAAACTCTGAGGATTAAAGGCCTCGAGTAAATTATTTATATATATGCTTAAATGTCAAACAGGAATGGACTAACAAATGTTTGCAAATGCTCTCCTGAGTCAAAACTTAAGTCAGTGTGGAAGTAAAGTTGAAAGACTCACGTGGGTAGACTGCGTTTGGAAATGCTGCAGTGCCATTTCATACGCTGTAGCTGGTTTTAGAAATACAAAGCAAAACTTGAGCAATTCAATAATGCTCAGGATGAAACTGGTGCACAGTAAAGGACTCTCCTCCACTATTTTCTTCTAAACAGAATATCTGTCCTGACACCATTTCCTCCAGGTTCTGATTGCCCTGAGATGCTGAGCACTGTGATTCATTTTCTTGCTTAAAATCTTACATTTCACAGCTATTTGAAGAGTCTTAACTACTTTTCCATGCTATTAGACTGAATTTAAGCTGTGATGAGAATCTTGATAAAATTTCAAGAGACGGCAACTGCAAGACTATTAGACTGCAAGACAATTCACTTAACTGTCTCACTTACAAACTTGAACCTTTTCCAATGACAGAAACAATTAAAGGTGAAGACAATTTGTATTCTGTTACATTTATATGACACTATGTTTAGGGAAACAAGTCTTACAAATATTTAACACAATTACGAACACTTTGAATGCATTTAAAACTTACACGGGTGTTAAGAAATGGAAATCAAACTACCGTATATGTTACTGACTACATTTCAATTTTTAAGCCCAATCTGGTATTTTTCATGCTCAGTGAAGCCTATTCTTACTCTTTATTAGCTTTCTAAGTACAGAATTAAGACCTTGACTATTGAAATAGACTTCAAATGAAGGTCAATCTATGTTTTTGTGAGACGATGATATTTCCACTGGCCATTTTGACATTAATTTTTCCATGACTGACTAATTTTATGTGCTAGTGCAGACTTCTTGACAAAGCTGCGTTCGCATAAATCCTCATTTTTTGTTGAAAGCTGTTAAGCTTTTTTTATGCCTCAAATACACCCCCCCCGCATACAGCTGTTTCTGGAATATGTGTTAGGTGTATTGTTACACTGTCTTTACACAGTGGACTAACAACATCCTGCTTCTCAAAGAGGCTTGTTTCAAAAGAGCCAATTAAGTGAAAACCAATTCTGCATTCTCTCTTAGTTTCAGAGAAACTGTGCTCCGTTGTTTCTTAGCAGAATAAGGGAGGAATTAATAATATAAATATGCAGTAATCTGAATTTGCTAGCTCTTGTTCACTGACTATTCAGTGGCACATCAATGGGATTATTCACGAGCAAGGGCGAAATCCTACAATTTCTATTTTTTCCCATTCTTTTACATGAAATGTCAACCCCTGCAATATTTAGCAAAACCACTAGTTAGTCTGTCAGCAGCAATCGTTTTCAAAAGCTTTCTGCTTCACAACAAGGCAACAGCTCTGTGTATATTCGGCAGCTCTCATCTGTACCGCTCACACATCTGCATTTCATGCAGGAGCAGCAGCGTGAAGGACGGGATGGAGGCATCTGGGTAAGAAAACTAGCTTCAGAAGCAGAGCAGAGGCATAGATGGGAAACATGATAAAATTGGATAATTAAAGGAAAAGGGGAGTGGCTGTATCTATTCACAGGGCTACCTGTAGTTGTTTAGCTAGCAGCCCATTAAGCTGTGGAACCACCCTTTACATTATTAAATAGCTTAGACCCGAACAACTGATAGCAAAGAGTTGCACCCCTGTAATGTGATTTTGTATGTTTGTCTGCCATGCTTCTCAGGCCCTCCTTAAGGTTGGAAGGTGCCTTCTTACTGCAACTACTACTTCTGTTCAGCAGAAAAGAGAGGAGGGTTGGTTTTGTACCAGGATGCTTGACATACGCAGCAGAGAATGAGAGCAGGATAGATGCCCTCCTTTCTTCCCCTTTCCCCAAGCCTCCATACAAGCATATAAAGCAGCCATTACATTCAGGGTACTGCTTGAAAAAAACAGAGCATCTCTGGAAAAGCAGTAGAAAATAGTGAAATTTTCAAACAGAATAAAAGAGAAAACAATTTTATCAAAAGGCAACAGAAAATGGTGGGGAATGACTCTCAAATCAGAAACCAAATCTCACTGACACACATAGAAAAGGAACGGGAGAATAATGCAGAAGAGAGGTTGTTTCTTTATCAATTTTTCAATAATGCCCATCAATCTCATTACTAAACAGTTCAAATGTTTGCATACTTACTAAATGAGAGACAATATATTAATGTAAGGCAGTTTTATTCATGAGCCACTTAAAATCCAATTAAAATATATCAACTAAAATAAAAACGTGCACTTTCCTTGGCAGCAATTTACAGTTCAAGTATAGAGCTTTAAAATGTATGTGTGTGGGAAGCTTGTTTGTTTTTATGTAAAGTGCTGAAACTTCTCTCGGTAGGCATAATAATAATTTGCTTTCATGTTTTGTCCTGAAGCATGACTTTTTATTCCTATCCAAAAAAACAGATTTCCAGCTGCATAACCAAACAAACTGCATTACTAAACAAAACAAGCTTTTAAACTTCACTCCCAATGAATAAACCTAGCAACTTCTAACCAGTCTCATTTTGCTTTCGTTAGGTCTCAGTGTATGGAAACCTATTCTATTCCTTCATGTATGCTGTACTCCTTACTTGTAGTACCTGGAAATCAGGTCTTGAAACTCTGATTGCGTGAAAAAGGCCTACAGAAGATTTCTTCCTCTTCTTCTTCTAGGCAAGTATGCTTAACATTTTTTTCTTTAAATTTATAGCCATTGAATCTACATTGCAATTGTCTTATCAAGCATATCAGTTACATAAATGTTAATACTTAAAACATATGCCACTCTAAGATAGGTATGAACAAAATTATTTAACCCACAATTTATTGATTAAATTAATTGATTAAAAAGAAAATACTGTAATTTTGATTCAAATACATATACTTGCTTATTCAAGCAGAACAGATATCCAATAAGTCAGAACTTAAAAGGTGTTATTTTCTCCTCAATTCCCTCCATTTCTAGTGGTGGTGCCCTTTTTTGTCCTTTCCCTCTATGCACACTCCATTCCTGGAAATTGTCTGCAGTATGGTAATTACTAGAAATTGAATTACCTAAAGTCAATGGCTTTGACATACGCCCTGTATATAGGTGGGATTAACCACCTGTAGGGACTGCAGATGGTGTTTATACCGCCCTGAGTGCCCAGAGACTCGAGGGAAAGACAGCTTTACTGCTTTGCTTTGACTCCGCATGTTTCTTGCCAATGGCAGCAACAGGAGTAAAACCACCTCTCTGTCAAGCATTCAAGGCCACCTCGTATATCCCAGACTGCACTGAGTCTACACCATGGGGACTGTAGTTGTGCTGTAGGGGCTCCATCACAGTAGTTGCCTTGCAGTCCATGCTGCATGTATTCTCTCACCCGTCTGACACTAGGAATTACCAATTCTATTTTGCTGATGGAGATCTGAGACCGATGCAAAGCCCAATGAGCTGGTCAGGAATCTTTTCTAATAAAGAAAATTAAAAAATTCTGGATCAAAGCCATAGCTGACCAAATCACGTAGAATGCTACGGCATATTTTTCCATCATGTCCCTGCTTTGTTGCTCCATTTGCACTCCTATCTGCTAAAAGATTGCAGTCTCCATATGAAAATTTAGAATGGACAACTTAGTGAATTATTATGCAACTTGTAGTATTTGGTGGTTTTCCTGAAATCTTAGGTCCTGAACTCATAGGAATACATATGAAATGTAATCTTCATTATTTCTAAGTCAGAGATTGTGAAGATTCTAGTACAATCTAAAGGCTGACATCTTGCTCCAATCTTAAAATATATTAGTTTTATTTTAACATAATGGCTCCTTGGAGGGTATAGGAATGAGTCCTTGCTTCTAAAAAGGATGAACAACACAGACTCAACACAAGATGAGAACCCAAAGATACAGAGCACAGGAGATCCTCTCTTGCTAATAAACTAAACTCAGAAACATTTCTCATTCTTCCCGAGGGTTTGGCTGTTCTTTCTAACAGTTAGCTTGCTTATTTCAAAATATGCCACTTGTAGAAGGAGGCAAAGCCATGCACCTTGGCCAATCTCTGACTGCAAAACCAAGCAAAGTTTGTTATATTTTCAAAAAGAGCTACTTGCACTTTCAAATGCTGAGTATTCTTTTTGAAATTAATTTCTTTGCACACTCAAAAAAATGCATTTGAAAAGAAATACATAGTTTAAAGTATTTGAAGAGTCTTCCCAACTCTTATTACCTGGCTTTTAATTAACATAAAATAATTTTTCACTTTAGGTTATTTCAACCACATCAGATAAGTCTTACCATTCTTATCTAAGAAGGAGTCTTGTAGAAACAAGCATGTTCTGCAATAAAAGGGATGTGTCCTTGACAGAGAATAGTTAAGGGAAAAAACAAACAATGAAAAACAACAATTAAAAAAACACACACCACAACCCCTGCCCCCTCTTCATCAAAATCTTTATCTGAAGGGAAAAAGAGAAAATGGAAGGACGTAAATCACTTTCCTAGTTGTCCAGTCAACTGCTGCATGACTGCTTTGTTTTCAAACACAGCTCTTAAAATAATCAAACTATTTCGTGCCAAGTATTCTAAGGACCTGCACCATACCTAATTATTTACCTGTTCTCAGTTACATATCATGAAGGATAGATCTCTGCAAGTCAGGCAGGAACTCCCAGCTCAGTTCTTCAACTTCAAAGCTACCTTTAAAACCCCTGGCACTTGCAGAGGCATCTACTACATGGCTGTTGAAATAGATGCTTTTTCATGATACGTTTACCAATGCCTTCCAAAGCAGAAATATAAAAAGAATCAAATCTCTGGAAGGTAATTAATACTGTAGTGACCTCAGTCCATGGAGAGTAACGTTATCAAATGGTGATCATGGTAGAGCTCTCTCCTGCCTGTAGTCAAAGACCCATTGTTACTCTTGGGTAACTCTTTTCTGTACTGACATTTTTCATGATAAAGCCACTTTTGAGGGCCGAAACTCAGGGCAGTTATTTTTAAAATAAACAAGACTTAAGAGCAAAGTACAGGTAACTAGAAATGCAAATATATAAATCTATGTCAAACATTGCTACCTTCAGCAAGATGAAAGCTGGTTTAACATTGACTTCATATAGAAAAACTTGATAGCGATGGATAAAGGGACAAATCTAAGACACTGGCAAAGTGCCTCAACTGGAGTTTGTTGACAGCTCTGAACCGAATTTAGGATGTACCGTCACATCTACAAAGAGTCTGGTGTAAAACCGATGAGGAGTGTTAAAGCTTACAGCTTGTTCTGCCAGCAAAGATAGCTGAAAACATCACACTCTTGTCAAAAAGCCCCAAACTAAGTGTTTCTAAAGGACTTTTTGCCAGTATCCTTAAGCACACATCAGGGTCCCACGAGAAAGACGACTTCAAGGGGAAGCTGGTGGAGGCGGGGAAGGCGAGGGGGGCTCAGTTCCCTCAAACTCTGCGTGACACCAGCAGGGAGCTGCCAAGAAACCACTCTGCTTGCAGTGTCTTCATTAAAAGGCCTAGATAGCTGCCAAATTAACCTCAAAGAGAGGTTATCTTTATCTGTCAGAGTGGTAAAGAAAATTATTAATCATTTTATTGCGGTAGGCATGTAAGACAATAGAGGTTAGTGGGGGGGTGGCCTAGTTATCTCGCCAGCTATCTCACCTCAGCAGTTTGCTGCTGTGCACCCAGGCAGAAGTAATACTCGGTGGGAGATTACAAACCTCTTGAGTTTCATCTTTACGGCAGAAAGTGTCCTGGACACGGCAGAGACACCTGTCCTGTTTTACCTGCTCGCTTGACCCTAGCGCCAGGCCGAGGGCAGATGGGTGCCATGCATCCCCCGGCCACCGGCAGAGCATCTGGAAGGAGCAGGCACATCCCCTCTCCCCCCCCTCCTTCTTCAGCCACTCGTGACAAAAAGTGGGCCCAGCTAGGAAAGAAAAACCAACCCGCAGTGTTCAGAGGTACACTTTTTGCAACTATTTTGCAGTTTGTTTTTTTTAAAAGGTTTCCTGTAAGGACAGATTTCAGCACTTCTGCTGAAGGTGACACCATGAGGCCAAGGGCCTCTGGCAGCCAGACTCTTAACTGGAAAGTCCCCAGCAAAGTGCCCTGGCTCCAAACACAGTAAGCACCGTTTCCAGGACAAGAAATTGCAATAAACGCTCCTCTTTTGCTCACTGACACATTCAAATGCGAAAAGGACTGACATCACCCTTTTAAAACGAGCACAGTGGTTACTTTCAAAGTAAAGCAGACCACGTGTTGACCTCCAATTACACTGCCCAGAATGAAAAATGAGGACAACTGTTTAAGACACCAAATGACATCACTTTAATTAATGAAACCTATCAACATAATTCACTCACACACTTGTCACGTTCAAAGCTGCTTTAAAATTACATTAAAGGGATTTACACAAACTGTCCCCAGCTTTCTTAACCAAGCTAAGGTACAGGAATCCCTTCACTTTCTGCACAGGTTTATAAGAAATTAAATGCAAACACAAGGGCAAAATTAACTTACTGAGTATTTTTATTTCCAAATGTGTGTGTTGCCTGGAAAACATATTTTCTATTTCTGTTTACCTCTGAGCCATTAAAAATATTTCTACTGTGACGTGATTCCTCTGTCCGGACATGAAAAGACTTAATAAATCATGCTAATACTCTCCTGAACTTCATTTTTTTCATTTGTTTGTTAATATTACATGCTACCACAGAAATACAAGTTTTTTAAACAAACAAACCCTATTGCTCATTTTCTTCCCCCAGTGCTGTCATGTTTTCAAACATCATCTTATAATCTTTCTATTTTAAAAAGTGGATTGAGGACACTGATATTTTACGTCTACCTGTGCAAGTGTGTGTGACTATAAAATACATACATGGGGTCTTGTTACACACAGTATTATAGAGTGGACTGATCGACATTAATTGATTAGAAGAGACCAGTTCATAAAGAGGTTTGGCTTCTTGAGAATTTGCTCATCTAAAGCAAGTGTTGGTCTTAGTGCTCACATCAAGAAATCTTGGCATGCTGAAAAGGAAAAACAAATACAATTGCTCATTAGGACCTTCTTGTCCCAACTCCAAGCTTGCTTTGTCCTAAGAGAAAGCCAGGCAAAAAACCATAGAACTCTCTTTTGGCTTAAATCACCCAAAGTATCTTGTTCTTCCTTGCCATCATGAACTCAATAACAATAAAACAAATGCCTGTTTTTTCTAGTGTTTAAAATCAAGTTTGTAGCCTCTTTCTAAGAGATGCAAATACATAAATAACAATAAAACAAAGGGGTTTGTTCTCTCTTCAGGGCAAAGGCAAAAAACCTCCTCTGTTTTCCATCCAACCAGGCTTCCAAAAGAGTCTTCCTAGTGCCTTCTTTACAGGCTTTACACAAAGCAAACTCAGAGCAGCGTATGAAGCATTGCCCCCGCATGCAGCTGGCTTCCTTTAGCACGATCCATTAGCTCACTGCCCTTGCCAATCCCTCAGCTAAATCTTCTTCTTTATGAGATTTAGTTTGGGTCTCCAAACAGTGAGTAGCCATGGTTGCTACTCAGCTCTGCCAGTTCGCTTCACCTCCCCACACAAAATCCCTGAATTCCCATGCCTGCTGTCTTCCCATAGCATCCAGGCTAGCCTACACCTTCCCTTCCACAAATGCTCTGCCAGACTTAGTAGATTCAAGGAGTTTATCTCTTGGGACCATTTTGTTCAGTTGCACAAGTTAGTGTGAGTTATTAGGAAGACTGCTAGATTAAAATGTTCAAATAATTCTCCACAACTATGCATACAAGACTCATCTGCACAGATGCACAAGCTTTGGGATGGTATGGTCCAAGCAATGCAGTAAGGCAAAGCTAAAACTACCTAAGAAATGCACTGAAGCCATCACCCAGAAGAATACTGCTTTTCCCATTGTGTTATTTCATTAAAAATATTTACAAATCAATAATTTAAAACACACTCAGGGCCATGCGTCCTGCGGACAATTGTCTTTTGAAAGCTACCCCTTAAGGCTGCTTCAGTTACAATACTATTTAAGGATGTTGCAACTACATGTTTTAAATAAAAACCTACTGTAAAAATCCTTTCACTAAGAAATGTAAAACATTCCCTGTCTTCAGACCAATCTTTGGCATAAATACGATATTCTGACTTTTAGACTCAGATCTTCAGGGGACAGCACAATCTAATATGCACTGTTTGTTTCTTGTATCAAATGGCCTTATCTCACTTAAATATTTTTCTGAAATACAGCATGCAACAGTACACTAAGCAAAGGGGAGCAGAAAATAGCATCATGAGAACACAGTAATCAAGAGCATATTAAAAAAATCACATAGCTAAAATAGAGAGGTTATTATTTTGGAAAATTAGTGGTACTTTTAAGTCAATTCAAACAACTTTCCTCCAAATGCTTCATTTCTTTTAATACTGTTACCGGCACTGAAATAAATGCACCAAAAGAAACTTTGCCTCAAGCCCAAGGCTCCCTCTTGAATAATTCAAAAGCAAGAAGATCACAGTGGCTTAATTAAAGGGCCCTCGCTCCGTTTCTTTACTTTTCCCATGTTGCTGTTACAGTACAATACGCCTCTATAAGGAATTAAGTAATTTTGTAGCATCTATGCTGCTTCCATTTTCTTTGGCAATGCAATTATACCATCCTTGAAGTGACTCTGAACTAGCAATATTGACAACTGAAATACCCATAGTTTTTTACACAACTGTTATCAGCAAGGAAAACTTCTGACCATCCTCAAATACAGTCATTTGTGTCCTGGCAAGAACGAGAAAGGGCAAAGCTTCCCCTTTTCCTCTTGACCCCTCTCCTGAATGGGGTGGTGGACTGTGAGGCTCTAACGCCTCACAGAAGTTAGAGACTCCAAAATTTATAGCGGACAAGCACTTGGAGACTCTGCTGTTGGACCTTTCATTTCAGCCTGGAAGGGCTAACATATTTTCCCCCAGCTAAATCAGTTGGCCTAATTAAGAAGTTCTCCCCCACCCCATAAATCCTGCTTGTCTCGTGCCTGTAGAGCATTACAGCTACAAGAACACCTATACTGCCCATTTCAAACAAGAGCTGTACATGCACAACTTAAAAACTGCAGAAACACGTTAATCTACTGTTTTGAATATGGTCTGTGAGGGCAGCTACTGGGAACCTTCAACACATAACGCTATACGAGAGAGAAAATTGTACAGCAATTTTGCATGTCACCGTTAATTTACTTGTCTACTAAAACATATATCACACACTTAATGTAAATAATACAAGCAGTACTGATAAGGTACATGGGATATTCCCTATGGCATATTGGCATTACATGGAAATCAAAGAACACTTGTGCCTTACAGACACGATAGATGTCATGTGAATCTGTATAAAAATGGCTTGCATTTTTAAAGTAGCGAAAGGAGTCAGTAGAGCTAAAAAGCTAGCTGCAACACCATGAACATCCAAGACTGCAAAGTCTACATGGGTGGAAACTGGATTCTGACAAGATGAACCTTTGCCAAACCCTAACGTAAGACAAGCTGCTGTCCTGGCTAATTTTTCTGAGCAGATCTACTGCCTTTACCAGGCTGACAGTGAATCTGAAAAATCCATCACAGCCTTCTGTGCACTTATCAGTTTCACCACCCAGAGAGAGGAGGCAGTTGCGAGTTGAAGAGAGACTCTCAGGCAGATCCCTTCAGCCTTGGCCAGGTCAGTCTGCACTGCCCGGCCGAGTACTGGAGTTAATCCGTAGGGCAGAGAAGATGTGGGTCACTTCTGTAACGAATGGCAGCTCTGCTCTTTTTTTACTTTGTTATGGGTCACTACAGCATTACTGTGTTAACTGGCCAACCATTACCCTGATTTCCAGTCATTAGTTAGAATTTCAAATTAATCTGTTCGAACAAAATGTACTTTGTGAAAGTGAACACTCATTGATCTATTTTAGTCTTCAGGGTCTATTTTAGCAGCGGAGGCTAACACAGGTTCTTTGATACTTCAGATTAAACCTCCTACTCAGATGTGTTATTTCTAACAGATTGCTTTGCATGTTTTAGATGTTTGTATTTTTAAAGGGAAAACTGGAGCTCTCTCATGACAAATTCTGCATTTTGTGCACTATGGGACACCATTACCACCAAAGATTCCTTCCACCTCCACTAAAAACTGGAACTTTATTTTTACCCATGTATAAATTATTTATAACAATTGCAGCATAAAACAGATGGGGAAAAAGTCCATGCCCTACTCTGCTTCTTTTGGATGCATAAAGGCCACACACAAATTTCAGGTGTATTCTGACCTCCCCATACATAAAAATAATCCGAACACCCAGTCTGTGTTTCCTGTTTTTGTTGGACAACTCCTTGGATTCCTCAGGCTATTTTAGACCTTAGACAGGTTATACCAGTATAATTATGTGAATTATGGGTACAAGGGTTTTTAACCAGTGTAGATGCATTACTGTGAGCCATAATGGGAAGGTAAAAATCACCACAGAAAAGGTGATTTGGTTTTGTCTCCCAGCCTGGAATAAGACACTCCAATCCATCTAAGCCCATGCCGATGGAAGGGATTTTTCCACTGTTCTGTATGAGAATAATTAAAGCAAGGAAAAAAAAAAAAAAGCCCTTCTTTTTTTAATGGGAAGACCAAAGTCATGAGGGACAACTTCCTTGCAAGTACATTTGGTATAATGCAGTTCTAAGCAAAGCCTCTCAAAATAAATGTTGTGAACAGTACAAAATTAGTTCCGATTCTACTTATCTTTCACTTGCAGAGTTCTCAGTTGTCATAAATCCACTTGCTCTGCAGCTGTTTATAAAGCCCTTCACATCAAAACCCTATCATTATTGTTAAGTAATTTTATTTTAAAACCAACAACATGGAGATACTGCTTATACATTACGAAGACTCAAACATGCAGAGGGACATTTCTGCTTTATTTTGCACAATTTGTCCTCAGCTCAGCTCCCTCGGCCTGCACAGTACCGGAGCTTCAAACACTTGACTCCTTTCACGACTCAGCCAGGAGCACAGTTTACTCCAGTCAGTCCTTCAGTTGTGCCTGCACAAATGTTTGAGGGGTCTTCCAGCAAAACTGCTGAAGGAACTGATGGAGTTAAAAAAACCAACCAACCAAACAAAAACTTTTGGGATGCTTTGACTAAATATAGGTGACATGGATCCCAGCCAAGGTGACAGCACAGACAGAAGAAACACACTATAGTTTCAACGAATAACTATGATGTACAAGGCTTGCTTGGGCAAGAGAAAAATAGCAGGTTTACTGCATTTCTAAGACAAGTCCAAGTTAGCTCAAAGAATGGTGAAGGAATAAGAAGAGGCCTGTGGATGGGTCCTATTCAGTCAAGATCTATATATTCCTTTGTTAACCCAATCTCAGCCATTGTTTTTCTGGGACCCTCACAATGTCTGTGTGTCTGGCTGAAGACACTGGGTAGTTGATACAAAAAGGTGTACTCTCAGCCAGCATGCTTTGGGAGGGTAAGAGCCCAAAAGGGAATGTTTTTAAGCCTGTAAGCACAGGAGATGAGCACAGGTCCTTCGGACTTTGCTGCTGAACTCCGAGGTCCCACTTCTGTCAATGCATCCGAGAGAAAGGGTGGCCAGGGAGTGTGCCAACACAAGTCATCTACCTGCTCAGACCAGCACCATGAAGGTCCACCTTCAGAGGCCCAAACTCCCCAGGGGCATCCACCTGGGGGTGCCCTGTCATAGTAGTATGATATGGGGGTGTGTTCACAAAATCATTTTGGGAGATCTTTGGGTTTCTGTCTAGCTTACAGTCCCCAAAGAGTTAAAACTGCAAAAAGGAATAGCCAAAGGAGAACCTGTCCCCCACAGAACTTAAGAGGTACAAAAACTAGATGGTTGTACTTTCAGGGACCCAAACAGTTGGGACAGAACGTTCCCCAGCATTACAAAAGGGGTCTCAGACACCAGGTCTGTGTGGACAACTGATGATCCACAGGTAGAAGATGATTAATTTTTGGTCAAGCCAGCAAATCAAGCTCAAGTACTGTGACAACAAAAGTGAAGGGAACTGAGGACTTCCAACCCACTGTAATTTCAGGTTTTTTCCCCCATCAACATGTGGAGACATAGATCACCTTTTTCTAAAAGAAGATCCACCAAGATAAAGACTAGCATGTGACATCTGAGTACACTACAAACAGGACTCAAGAGAAGAGAGCTGACCAATAGCTGTCTTTTTTGAGCGTTATGATTTTCACAAACGGCCAATGTTGTTGCATTCTTTTTTAATACAAAATGAACTGACAACATCTGGGGCATTGGTTACCATCTCTGTAAGGTTCCAAAATCTTCACCAGCTTCAGACAGAGCTACAGGGTACGCTGCAAGTTGCTTGTTTTGAAATGAAGCATAAATACAGTTCTGCAGGCTCATATAAAAACGCTAAAGCCAACCTAGCCTTAAACAGAATTACGCTCACAGAAAGCTGCATCTTACTGATTTTAACCTCATGGACTAGGCCTTTGAATTCCAGTAACATGAACTCTTTAACTGTCTGTCATAAACAAATACCCAGACTTGTTTTTAACTGCATTTTCAGGTTCCTCTCTGACAGGTTCCCATATAATACTTACATGGGGTCATACCATCTATATGATAATAACGTTACGTCCTCAAACTCAGAAGGGAGCCTCCAAAAATACTTAGACCTAAATGTAGATGATCTCATCCCGCCTGTCAGTGCATGGAGACAGGACATATTCTTCTTTTCCTCTGTAACTCTACACATGCCATAGATAGTTGATCTGTACTACCATCAGAGTACTCAAAACAAAAAACAAGCAGATCAGTATCACCACTGTAAATTTCAGTTCCTCCCAGCTGAAAGAAGTCAGTCATATACTTGAACTACCAAGACATACAAGTCATCTAGACTGACAAGTTTGTTATTTTAGAGACCATGCCAATGATTAAAGGACAATTAAAATATCTGAAATATGGGGGGATTTTGACAGAAACAATTTATTCTTCCTCTTTGCTTACAAGCAAAGCACAAACATGAATTTTTACCAATAAAAATATTGCAAACTGTAATCTTGTTTACATTTGTTATAGCAAGATAACACAATACTGCACATGCTGCTCTGAAAATAATTTTCATACAAATTAAAAGGTCAGCATGGAGATTTCCTAAGTATGAGTTTTGTTTACCGTGGGACCTGGGTCACTAATTCATCTTTGTGAAGCAGGAGTTGCACAACAGTTAATTTTTGGTCAGAATTAACAAACATTATTACTAAACTACCTAAAAGTGATTAGTTAGGTAAGGCCTGGGACCAGAGGCCACTGAGCACCGGGGGCCATCCACCTATATTTGTCCCTGAGACAAGAAGGTGTGGCTTGGCTACAGATAAGGTTCCTGTTACAGTTGAGTTAACTTTCGGGACGAAAGGTGAACATAAGTAAGAGCAAGATATTGTTTCAGGAAGACCACTGCCTCCTTACGTATCTTCTACGAGACCTGTAGAAAAAGGTAGCAGAGGCAGTGACAAAGGTTAGTGTCACGACTTGCAGATACTACTGACAACACCTCTGCTCTGAAGAAGAGCTAAGGTAAAGTCTAGTACTGGCAGTAGCGATCTGGCTACAATGACGTTCAATGCTGGAAGAAACGACAGGGCTAGGGCTAGGATGGCAGTTCAGCCCAGCAAATACCAGCACAGAATAAAACCTGCTATCAAAGGGTTATGTGGCTTTATTGACATCTGGAATTAGAAGAGGGTGCTGGCCTAGAATAAAGGATAATACTGGAATTGGGCTTAGGGTTGGGGCTCAGGCCAGCAGATATTGATAAACTGCAGCTTAGAAAGCACCTCCAGGTTAACATGAAAAGTGGTACTGGCTTAAACCATCTGACTGCAGAGATCTGAGGGATAAGGAGTGAGATAACGTTAAGATTAGGAGTGGAATTAGGGTTTGAGCATACACTGGAAGAGGTTGATAAACTGCATCATCTCGTTTCAGTATCAGGGAGGGCCACACCCCATGATAAAGGTGCCACATGACAGGACTTCACACACCCTTAGCAAGCCCAACACCGCCCAGCATGCCAGCCCTGCTCTGTCTATATCCTCTGTTGGCCCAAGGCTCCCCAAGCCATACACGTGCTGTCAATCTGATGCGTTCCTGACCCCTCAGGATTACTGTATATGTACACTTCTGTCCTTGTGTATGTGCACAGCGAACCTGGCACTCCTGAGATGTACTGATTTCCTGTACCGTATGTGCACGGTGTGTATGTAGTGCGGATGGGGACAGGGAAGAGGGCCCCAAACAAGGAAAGCATCTGTCTGAAAACATCCAGTCCTTACTGTCTCTATTTCTCCCCTCATTTGCACTAGGGCTGCCGTATGCGAAATACATCAAAGACTAAAAAAGTTAAGCATCTGGCAACCAATGTCTCCTCTCTTCACAGACGCATTTTTAAAAACAGTCATCAAGTCTGTGCAGCAAGTTAGTCCTGCCAAGGAAATCAAAAGCCAAATCAGCCAAATATACTGAGAAGCAGCACAAAAGCTTGTCTGTGTCTTCTCCAAACAGGAGCTTTGCCAACGATGATCTTGGCAGTACTATTTAGCACTTAACCTTTTCCCAATTCTTGGGAATAGGTGTCCACCACATTACTCAGCATTTTCCAGGTTAGGGGAGGGTTCAGGATTGACCTTGCCTACTTCACATTACAGGAAAACCTGACACATATCTGTCTCTGTGTTTTAACCACAAAATAGGCTCACCCACATTAGTGACTAACGGTGAAAAATTTGGTCTTAGTGGCAGACGGGCCTTGGACCTGAAAATGACACTTTTTGGAGAAGAACAAAACACATAATCACATTTCAAGGACAAATCATGTCCATATTGGAGACTATATAGTTAAAAACCTTAAAAAACAATATAAGTAGCACACAGCCCATCTCTGCCATTTTGAAAGCTTGCAATTTAGAGAATGCAGGGTAGGCAAGAATGACAGTTGCTCAATTCAACAAGCAAACCGGCTTCAGCATTCACTACAAACTGCAGAGGAGAAAGCTTCACAGTGAGTCTTGTCAAGACGTAATGACAATAACCGAGCCTCATGGTCACAAGACTGTACACTACTGCTGTGAAACAGTCACTGGGTAAATAAGGGTGTAGCCTGCAACATAGTTTACCGGGGGAGGGGGGGGGAAAAGCGACACACAAAACACGGTCTTACCCTTGAAAATGTATGTCAAGAAAAAAATTAATAGCAAAAGATGATAAAAGTTAAAATGTAAGCTGCTGATTTTACAATGTATAAATAGGCAGGTACCTCCGACTAGCAGAGATATGTATTAACAAAGCAGAACCAGAAAGATGCCATTCAGCAGCCTTAACAGCTGAAACCTGACCAAACATTTTCTTAACCTTTTTGTATTTCAGGGATGTGTACCAGCGTAACTGAAGGAGTTCAGAGAAGTTTTCCAAACTTACCTTTGCTTGTTTGCAGAAATCAAGTAAAGAACTTGCAAAATAATCACTTCTACAAGCCACTGCCCTCAGCTCTGCATATACAAATGTCTCTTCTGCCTCCACACTAAATGAAACTTCCTCTAACGGTTCAACTTTGATTGCCCCACCAATTCACAGCATTTTTGCCAAACTGGGGGAAAAGAGGATATATTGTATCTCTCCTCTACATAGCATCGTGCTGTTTGGAGCAGCTCCGACGGGGGCTTAGCAGGGTGCTGCTGGCCACTTCTAGAGAAGGTGACTGGGCGACGGGGAGCAGCAGAGGGGGGAGAGAGCAAAGCAACCTTCGCTCCTGCCCGCAGCGAGGGCACCGACTCAGCATGGCTGGGAGTTAAAGGGGAGAGTACTTTAGCCAGCCAGGCCCTCCCTATCACAGGGGAGCAAAAGGCTGTTTCATTCGATTTTTCCCTCTGACCCCTGCTTCTCTGAGGGAGGGAGAAAAAACAAAGGCATTAAGCATTTAGCATTGCTTCTGATGCAAGGAGGATACAAAAGCATCTCAAACAAAAGTTACTCCCATTCCAGTCTCCTAAGAGCTTCCCTCTTTACTGTCAACCCATCAGAAGTGGCAGCGTTTAGTGAGGTCTTGTTTCTGCATGCTAAAGAGTCCTGATGTGCTATCCAGGACACTCTTCTAGTCTCAGCTTCCACCGCTACACTCTTAATTTCTGTGACACACTAAGGTTCTGGTCCTTAGACATGACTTGCATTTATGAAGAAGCAATATACAGGGTTCAATCCCCCAGTACAAGTTAGCATACAATTTTCCAACCTGTATTAAACTCTCAGATTATTTATGAGGTAAACCGGTTATACAAATTTTGTCGAAATCCACACTTATTAATACCTTTGTCTGTACTAAGAGCTCATTGGGCTCTAAAATTTGTACGGAAGACTACTCTACAGAAAACAGAGGGTTAATACTTTTAAATGATTGTTCATAGTAGCCCAGATAACGTTAAAGAACCTGTTGCAATTAAAATTCACAAGCTATATTTCCAAATCTCACAACTCAGGACAAGAACCACAACCATAATGATCATCAATGAAATACTGTATTCTGACTCACTCCATAAAAATAAGCTACTCTTATAAAAGCACTCCTCTGCTTCAGTAGAGGAGGGTGGCAAAGGAAGAAACTGATAAGGAATATTTAAACTAATACTGTGTTAAAGAAAAGGTGAATTAATTGAAACAGCCTATGAAGTATCCAAGTGTACACAAAGTAATTCAACAGATGTTACACTGGAAGGCTGACTATCCAGTGCATGGATGAAATCAGAATGTGGTATTAATGGACATACAACAATAAAGTTGATCGTGGACTTTCTGTTGCTTACTGTCAAACATGAAATACTATTGCATGTAATTTTTGCAAGGAAACTTTACAGAATGACCAGGGAAATCAGAAAATTATACAGCCAGTATCACACCGGACAATAACACGGAAAATAGAGTTGATTTTCTCATCGACAACAGTGAAATATCATATAAACTGCCCATTACTGTACCTTCATGACGTCTTTATAGGAATGAATGGCCTCAACTTCCTCTTTGTCATCATCGTTGTCATCCTCCACTCCTTCATCCAGAGCATCATATCCTTCATCCCTACTCCCATCTGTTTCTGTGGTATTAGTCATGTGGTCAATAAGCTGCTCCAGTGGAGGACTTAATTCCCGCTCTTCATTGTCCTTCAAACCATAGTCCAGGGCTTTGTATATAATAATGCCTAGTGATTCAATAACCTATAAAAGTGAAAAAGAAATATTTATTAAAACCATTTACACAAATGAATATGTCAGTCTAGGAATGCCCTTTTCTGGTCTTTGTATAGCAAACTTAGCAACTGAGAGGGCAATAAATGTCAAAATTAAAGAGAAAAATGATCCACTAATACCTAGAGCAGTACTTCAGTAATGCAGCACAGAACATGCAAGAGCCAGTCATACCACATACCTACCGCTTTCTTATTTCAAAATTTGAAATAAAAATTCGTAATAAATAAATTCGTTTTTGAAATAAAAAACAGGACCTATTAGATTATTTTCCCTTTTTTCCTTCTAATATAACAAACCTCAAAGTAACATTACTCTAGACTTTGTAAGACAATATTACATGCATATGACCTTTTTGGGAGGGGGTAGGTAGGAAGAAATTAAAAGAAAGAATAAACTAACATGAGATGCATCCCTCCTCCCACAAATTAATGACACTTGGAAACTGCCCTTCAGTTTCTGCATCTCTTCATTGACCTGAGAGGTGTCTGGACACAGCTGTGGACATCCCAATATTAACTCACTGAGCACTGGGACATCAGCCCACAAGAACTCCTTTGCCTATTGCACAGTCGGGGGAGGCACACATATTCCACTGAAACTACCAACAACTGGATATCACAGTAATGAGGAGTACCTCGCATTTTCATTGAACTTGAGGCTTCTTTTTTGTGCTCTATCAAGAGCAAAGCAAACAGATGACCTCTTACTCAGTGTAAGCTAGCAAAAAATTGTCATGAACATCCCAAAAATGTTAAATGCACATTTTTTTTGTTGGCATTAATTATTGTCCTTACGAGTAATATTGAAGCTCCTAGCATTTTAAAGATGTAAAGAGATGGCATTTCAAACTGAGGAGTTTGGAAATAAGTATTAATGGAGAGGGAAAGGAAAATGAGCTTGCAAGAGTAAACCACAAGAAGGTAATGTCGCTGCTGGGAGATCCTTGTCTGACAAGGGAAGTAGGACTGGAGCTACTGCATGTAATCTCTGATCTTCCTTGTGTGTTGTGATGGCTAGCATGTCACACAAATGAGCAGACTCCAGTGTAGGAGTAGTTGGCACCAGAGCAATTTCAGTAACAGGAGCATTTCTAAACATACCAAACCTTGTCATCAAATGCCATTTTCTCTCATCTGGCTTTCAGTACTATCCTGGTCAACACACTTTTTAATGCAGATTTTTAAAATTCTATTTGGGTAAATAGGACAACACAAATGGATTCTTAAAACATTAAATGTGACTCTAGCAGCTTACTTATTTCAGCACAGCAACATATTTTTGGTCTGAGAGGCTGGAGGCTAGCAAAGACTTAAAATGATATCCTATTAGTTTATCTAGACAGACAATTTAATGAACTAGCCATAGTATGACAGCTTTACACTTGCATACTTCATTCCTCTGTTGAGATTACTTTGCAGTGCAAATTCACTTTGCAAGACAGTGGCTAATAAACAAACAAACATAAAAACCAATACATAAACCCCACCCTTTTATAATTTATTTCCAATAATTTTGATAACTTGATTCAATATAAATAAATTTCCTATGCTATTCTCTTGAAATGTGTTTATGCATATTTGGAAAAATTCTTAAAATGCAGTTAAGAAAAGTGATTAGGCAAATTAATGAAGAAAAAATGGTCTTTATTTAGTTCAAAGAACAGCTTCTGACTTGGGAAATGCTAGTGAGACAGCAAAGTATACCAGGGAAGTGTCACTGCATGCTTGCTCAGTTCTCATACCCTTCCCCAGACTTCTGCCATGACTCACTTTGGAGACAGGACACTGCATCATATAGACCTTAAAAATAGCTGTAACAGATCAAACTTACATTTGCAGCATATCTGGCTTGCTTCTTAGAGAAGCTATTTTGTAATAACTGTCTTGTAAAACTTGTATTGTTAAAAAAAAATCTGAAAATGTGAAAATTTCACAAAATAAAATATATTCTACTGGTAGACATGTATGTTTTCTGTAACTCAGGTTCTGAGTACAATCTCAACATACACCCCTTCAGCAACTGAAAGGGAACAAAGAATACCAAGTTAATTCCAATTTGAAGTAGAACTAAATGAAAATGAAGTACAATTGAATAATCACTTTGATATTTTAAACACTTGCGAGTAAACACAATGTGAGTAATTTCTAACTTTAATAAAAACTACATTTGAAAGAGCTTAGCATACATGAGGAGGACTGAAATGTCCAAATTAGATGCAAAGAAAATAATGTCTTGTGCCATGCAGCGATGGCCGCTGAACACAGCTTCTGGCTTTTGCTACACCAACACTTCAAAAAAATAGAAGGGGGGGTACAAAGAAAGTGCGCTCTCTCTACCTCCTTCTGTTTGGGAAGAGGTTAAGGCATTCAAAAGCACCATGGCTAAAACTGGATGACAGCTGCTGCTTTCTTTGATGTATCAGCAGTGGGGCTTTTGCAGTTCAGTAATATGCTTTGTGCATTTTTACGTACTCTGAACAGATTTCATAATACATGCAAAGCTGACACAACACAAAAGCCGGTAACAGCACCAATTCAGACCTATATTTCAGTCTCTCAGCTCCTTATTTAGGAGTCGTGATCAAAACCGTATTTATTCAGTGTCTGTCAGTATCACAGATTCTTCTTGCTGAAAGACAAAGCAGCAAACATCTTAACTGAGAAACTTCGCTTTCAGTTCAGCTTTCTCAGCTGAGTGAAACATCCAGTGCTTTCAGTAATACTGGTTTTCCGAGGATCTTGTAAAACCACACAAGTGCCACGCAAATATCAAACAAAAGTCACAGAATCGTCAATGCTCCTTCACATGGACAAAACTACTAATGCAACTACATAACTAGAAACATAATATACAAGGTTAGACAGTCAGCTCATTGCAGCTTAAACGCATGAGTGCTGTCACTTTGCCTGTAACACAAATCAAATAAAACAAAAAAGGAAAAGCTTTTCACATTTGAATGGATGAATTGATAAACACATGGGTTTTTGAGTTGGATAACCAGGGACTATAACTTATTTTTTTAAAAACATCAATTCTTTACAAATAAGTCACTGGTTCTAAACTGCACTGTTTGCTAAGTTCACAGAAAATAAATACTTCTGGCACCTAACAAGTGACAAGCACTGGCATAGTTTTCAATTAGATCTGTGAAAACAGAGGTACAGTAGGAAAAACAAGGCTAAGAAGGGACTTAGCAAGGCTCTTTTAAACCACAGAGTCATACACTGACAAACCAAAACAACTGTACGACACTGAAATAAGTGCCAGCACTAATGATAAATCATGCTGCTCGATTCAGATGAAAAAAAAATAATAAATGCACCTTGAATTTTAGAACTTATTTGTTCCTGATTGATTTAAATTTTGGTGAAGGACCAGGTCTTTGCAAATCAATCAGTGGCTAAATAGCTTAAAAAAAATAAACAAGGAAGTGTGCATTATTATGCTTTACACTTTCTCACCAAGTTCTTTTGAAAGTCATGGCTTCAGACCAAAAAAAGAAAAAAAAAAACCAAAACACACAACATTTCCCACAGCCCACAGACTGAACTTGTACACTGTTGTGCTTAAATCATTAGTGAAAGGGGAATTTTATCTCACCATAAGTGAGTACTCTTTCAGTTCCTACACCCGTCTGGACTCGTATTATACTGCTCTATTATAACAAGTTGCGATAAAGTTGCTGGAACACTTTGACTTCAAACACGATGTAAAAACAATATCCTCACGCCCCTTTTACACCCGCAGAAAAAAACCCCAAAACCATTCAGATTATTTTCATACACAAACACTGCATGGAACTTTCCATTCCATATACCTTCCTCCAACACATTAAGGCAGGCCTCTTGGAAAGGGGTTCATTAGGGTTTTAGGTCTTTTATATGACACTAATTATATTCTTCCAATGAACATTGCCAATTTAGCATTCTCAAAAACTCTTCAAATATACTGCCTTTGTATAGGAATCAAACATGTTTGAGACTTGCAAAAGTCTTGAGTGAAATTACTGTACTTCACTTGGTTTTTTTTTATTTCAGAGAATATCCTTTTTTCCCCTCAACATGTGTATCTCTCTGACTCTTGCTGAAGGGTAGA
The DNA here is from genome assembly GCF_034638445.1 of Ciconia boyciana. Taxonomy (NCBI): domain Eukaryota; kingdom Metazoa; phylum Chordata; class Aves; order Ciconiiformes; family Ciconiidae; genus Ciconia; species Ciconia boyciana. Next base: position 58,597,310 of record NC_132935.1, read on the forward strand.
TGAGAACAGGCAGAATCTGCATTGCATCCCCCCCCACTCACCGCACACACAATAGAGCGCTGTCTGAGCTTTCATCCCCTTCCTAGGCTTGCCTCAATTTTTAAACAAAGCAACAAAGCCTAAGGACAGGCTTGTACTTACAGCAGCAAAGGGCTTTTTTCCAGCTCAAATGCCCGTCCCTCCCTAAAGTTCTCCCTTCCTCCAAAAGCCACTCAGGTTTTGTATCCCTAAATTAGGATTAAAGACGCCGTAAAGCCCCAGCTCCTAAAATGAGTCAACTAACTTTGAACTTTCCCACAGGGACCTCAAATATGGCAACCAGTCACAACAATATTTGCATTACTACTGCACTGTCTTTTATGAATTCTAATAAATTTTTAATTAAAAATTTATACTACAATTATTATTTTTAAGTGCTCCCATTTCTTACCAGCAGATCTCCAACACACTTTATGAAGGAGAATCACTCTGCCTTACAGGAAGAGTGCCGAGAGCCTGGAGCTGGCATTCGCCATGGCACACCTTAGGGCAGAGCTCCTCTCCACCACCAACTCTGCCACCACCCCTGGTATTAGGCAGCACTTAGTCAATCTGCAAAGACTAACCTGTCCTCCTTCTGACTTTAAATTAGCCTGCCAGGAGCTCCACGCTGTGCTTCTGGAATCATAACACACAGCATAAACATATCCATAGATGCCCTTGAAGTCAAGAGTTATGTATCTTTAATTTTCTACAGCGCATTAGGAGAAGACACACACGCACATGCACAAGTTTTTGTGATAAAATTCTGTAATAAAGTCCAAAAGACAGGCATGTTAAAATTTTGTGTAAACCCAACTGTTCCTCTCCAGCTACATGACAGAGGGAGCAAGCTATTGCTCTGGTTATCATTTCCATCTGTACAAAGTAATTTGTTGTTTCTTCAGTATCCAACTCTGGAACTGAAAAGACCATACTTTTAGGAAGGGTGAACGAATAACGGGGTTAGGATAAACCAAAGTACACTTTTCGGTTATTTACCTCATCCTTAAATGCCCTACGTAACTCTCAAGAGTACTTCATGGAAGAGTATGTCTAAATAGGCTGTTATAAGAGATGCATTGCTGTCACTGCATACCTCGGGTATACTAATGTAGTTTTTACCACAGCATTCCCCAGTGGAAACAGGCTAGCATTACCCACATTTTAATAGCTGGGGACATTGCTAAATTTAAATATGACCTTCACTAAATTAGAGCAACTTGCAACACACTGTCAAATGAGAACAGTGAAAAAACTTCCAAGTGCTTCCAGGTAAGCAGAAAGGATTCGGAATATTTACGATAAATCAGATGAATCACTCATTCCCAAAGAATACAGACATAAGACACAGGATTATTTAACTTCTGGGTGATGTTGGTTTGCTACTGAAATAGCGTGATACTGCTTTCTGCAATATAATGAGCCTTGCTATTTAAGACAAAACAGTAATAAAAGCAAAGCAAAAAAAAACAAATCAGAGTATGTCAGGTCTAATAGAAAATAAATATGAAAGGCAATTAAATACGCCCTTTTAACAAGATTCAGTCTGTTTAGGGACCTTCAGAGTTAGGAAAATTTCTCTACCGTATTCAGGGGAGATCTTTTTCAAAATGATTTTATATTCATGAGTCTTTGAATGCACTAATTGGGCAGAGAAAGCTACTTACTGAATTCTTTTTACTATTCAGGTATACAATAAAGAGATTCAGTGGAAGAACTCCTGATCAAAGACACAAAACAAGCCTAAAACATACAAAGGGGATGCTTGCTTTTTTGGGTTTTGTTTTGTTCCCCCCCAAGTGAATATGTAAAAAAGTAAGCAGTTAAGCGTTGTTGGACTCAGTTGCCTCTAATAAAGTAGCAGTAATTTAACTGTAAGTTTATTAAGGCTCAGGTGTAATATAACTCTCCAACTTATTCAAAGGTCCTGATAATTATGAACATGTTTTTGGTTGTTCAAGTTTCACCGTAGATATTATCTAAGGAGAACTATCATTTATTAGCATAAATGAAAGCAGAATTTATTCCATTGTATCAGTCTCAACATACATTTTATCTGCTGCATTAAAACATTGAAACAAAAACCTCATTTTTCTTCTAGTTTTTGTTCATACATTATAATCCCCAAGATTAAGACAAATCGTTACTCTGTTATTAAGGAATTTATCCAACCTGAAGGAATTTAACCAAAGTGACAGTTCACCCCCAGAGAAAAACAAAATTAAATTCCCGGATTTAACTGTGGAGACTCCAGTAATAGCTGAAGCTCCAGTAAAAGAATTAGGCGCAACAATTAACTAACACAGATGGTGAAAGTCATTTGAAAGTTCTTAAATACACCTCCATTCATATCACGGTTTTAAATACAGGTCATGTTATCCTGATCCCATTTAAGTAAATGGCAGAGATGGCGCTGACATTAAGAATTCTAAGGTTGGAATATATTTGCTGAAACAAATAGTCAGAATGGGTATGTTGTTACATTTCCCTACTGTAGGCTTAAACCTATCTGAAAATTATCTTAAAATATCCTACCTATTTAGGATTTTAGGCACAGTATCTTATCTTGGTTTTTTAAGAAATTTTATTATCACAGTCTATAAAGACAACTTGCACAAAAACTTCATTCAAAATCTTAGCAGCTTTGAAATTAAGTACATAAAAATTAAGTTTGTGAAAGCCTCAATGACTATGGAAATGCTATTTCAAAATATAAGGAGAATATATGTTTTTTATCTTAAGTTAAAGACACAAAATCAGACCACGTCACAAACTTCTGTTCTAGTTCCCTTCTCATGTACACCAAAGCCATAAATCTATTACTCTTCAGAGTAATGCTTCTTACACATAAGAGGTATTTTTTTAAAGAAAAGTTTCAACGCAGTATTAATCTGATAAATCAACAGGTAGTATTATTACATCAGAATCATTTAATACTACACCTGTACACCTATCCAACCAAATAAATGATTATTCTTTTCAGCACACATAACCCTTCAGTATCGCTGACTTTACTAAATAAAGTCAGGTCCAAACAAAGTTTTGTTGTCTTTTTTTTTTTTAAATGATTAAATAGAGTTAAACATCTATACATAGTTTCATATCGAAATAGAAAGCAATCAGGTGAACTCCCCGAGTAAGCCAACAGAAGGAGCAAAGACTTTAGTTGACTACCAAAACCATAACCAGGCCACAGAAACTCCAGTGGGGTCCAATTTTGTAAGACACAGAAATTGCTGTTTGCCAGATCAGCCTTTTGAATAAAGCTTTATCTAGATTACACGAGAGTATCTGATTAACTACAGCAAAAGATTTTGTAGTGAGAGAGAGAAGTGACCAGCTCAAGGAAAAGTGGTACAAAAGAGAGTGAAACTAGTTCAGTAGCTCTGATCCTGAGAATTCGCGTACAACTGATTTAAATTTGGCTGATGTTGCATACCTGCCTACGGTCTGTCAGACAAGCTACAGAAGAAAGATAATAAAATGCTTACAGTAGCTTTGATTCAGTTCAATTTACAGTAGTCATGAAGCAATGCAAAATCAATGCCACTTTTATTCAAAATATCTACACAGTTCAACTAATCTACTCAAAAAATCCGTTTGCATTAACTTCTCAGCCTTCCCACACAGATTTCATTTAAACCACTACAGTTGCCTGCTACAGGCTTGGCCCCCATTTAATTAATCCAAAAATTGAAGTGAGTAAACACCTGCTGCAATATAAACCATTTCTTCTCCTGTGAGTCAAGAACTTTCTCACACCTATTTTCCCCCAAATTAACAACTACAAAAGCCAAGCAAACAAAATACCTGTACAATGAAAGCTGTTCTTTTAAATACAAATTCTTGATTAGTTAAAGTCTTACATTTGCATGTATGTCTTATAAGCTTTCCAGCAGCAGCTCTCAACAGAGTTTACAAAAGTTAGGCTCGTTTCACCATATTTGTCAGAGGTATATGTGCATTTCAAGCATTTCACAGATGATGAACTTCACAGAGACAGATGAAGCACCTGAACAAGTTCATACAGAGCTGGGAACATGACAACTCTTCCGGTTTAACTGCAGCTTTCCTAAAATCCATCTTCTTCCATTCCTGAAAAAATACGTCCTTCTGACTCCTAACAGACTTCTCTTGTGAGTCAAATCATCGTAATTCCAAGATTTCATGCCTACACTCAATGATGTCAAGAAACAAGCCCAAATGTAACCACACAACAGGTCCTTTTTAAAGTGATGTGCTACAAAAGAAGGCTGACATATGCTGCTGCTTTCTAATTCATTAACCACGCACAAAGCAATACAAATTTAATGCTGCTTGTCTTAAAGGTACTGAATATTGATGGGAAGTCAAATAACCACCAATAAGAAGGTTGTTCCTTTCATCCATACTGAAGGAGAAATTTCAAAGATGCCTATGGGATGTTGGCATTTATTACATAGCCGCCCAAGACGAACCATGCACAGCTACCTCCACTATCTTGTGGAAGAGCACTCAGCCATACCTAGGCAGACATCTATATGTGAGTTCTTTCCTAAAGAAACTAATGGGAATTCACACATATGGCCTGTGAACAAAAAGCTAAAAAATTTGAGACTCTTACTGAGAGGTTTTTTGTTAGTCAGATGTGCAAGGAAACTTGAGCTTGACATTAAGGACATAACTTGATCATGAAATATGTGAATTTTCACACGGACTATCATGATAGTCCAAGGAGTTACTAATGTGCCAGACGGCTATTGATTTAGGTCACATATGATCTCTATGTCATACAAACATAACACTGCAGGCTGACAAAGCCTCTGCAAAGCTCCTGATTTTATGAATATTCTTACACATCCTCTTCCCCATAAGCAGCAACATTGGATACAGGCATTTGGATCACTGGCATTCAAACAAATACTCCTCCAAGACGGAATGCCTAAGTGAACATAAAATATTTTAGTAACAAGAAAAGTGAGTTACTGCACAATTACCTTTGAGCTCTCGCAATGGCCTCGTTGGAAAGAGTGGCATTTGCTAGAATAATTCAAGAAAGCACCAGTGGCACTGTTGACAAGTTGTCCAGTCATAAGAAGATATAAGCTTGACAACATTATTTTTTAGGTCTGAAATTCAGATACAATCATAGCATGGAAAGCTGACTTACCCTAAACCAAAGAGCAACAGAACGTGTGGCCAAGCCTCAACAGAAAGCTACCACCTGCTCTTTGGGCTGCAAAACCCCAGAGAATCTATTTATGAAATGACACTCACAGTTTTCTATTTCCTTCACTGTCCCTTCTGAACAGTGAAATCCCCCCCAGAAGAAATCCATATTAAAACATGCCTCTATCACAGTTAAAGGTTATTGATATATAAAACATACAGTTTATAACCTCAGGCATGAAGTACCTTAGCACAAGATATTCTAGCACCTGCCATCTCCCAGTCGTCAAAGTGCTGAACTATGACAGTTTATTATCCCTGATGGGACAGCCATATTCCTGGATTACAAATTGCTGAGCATTGTTTTATTGCTCTTTGCCGATAATGATAATATCCATGTATTCTAGTACAGCGATAACAAAGATTTGCTTACAGTCACAGTTCAGAAGTGTTATACTATTTAAAAAAAAAAAATTCATATGCGTTTTATGCTTAGATTTAAAAAAAAAAACAAAACCAAAACAAAACCAAAGCATTACTAACTTTGGCTCTCTGCAAAACCTGTATCACACAGCCAGATTTTCTACAATGCTCAGCACTTGGTCTTCTAATAGAGTAGAGATATTATCTAGATAATTCATTTAGCTGCTTAGATAGCAGCCAAGTTACTAAATATCCAGCCACTGGTGGAGAGGGATTAATTCCAACACTTACATCTGTGTAAGCTGCACAGGTACTTGGGAACGAAAAAAAGGCTGACGTTTTAGAAAAAAAGGTATATGCATACCAATTAACTAGACTTACTGCCTCAAAATCTATAGTGAAATTCTCTGTCCTATTCAGTGCATTTTGCACTGCTTGGGAAACTTGAGAATCTCATAAACTTAGGCCTGAAAGAGCCCATCTTGAGTTTCTCCTGTGCTGAGACTTTGTTAATGGATGTGCTAAAGTCAGTTCCTGTACAAGCCACTCTCCCATCCTCAGCCCGAGGGAAAGCAAGATATGTAAAGACGCATATTGCAGGTAACATGGTAGCAAGGGGAAGGGGGAACACCAGGGCAGAGTGACCCATCACATCCATAGGACCACCACAGGACAGCTCTAAAACCGCCCTACACAATTCATTCCTGGATCAAGGATTCACAACAAGCTCCTCAAAGCTTCCTTGCTGGGTTGCAAAGAACAGAGCTGAGCTCAGGCTTACAGGGAGTATAAATCCCCTTAGAGTTCTCATGCTTTGGAAATTAAAATGATGCTGCAGTATTCCCCTGTCTTTCTAGCCACATTACCATCCTTTAAATGACAGAACAGGATCCCTACCTAGAAAAATAAAGTCAAGGCGTCATGTTCATACTGTGGCAAGCTTCCTAGTTTTGAAAACATCACACTTTTTTTGTAAAATATCAACTACAATTCAGAGTTTATAATTTCTAGGTAAGTGTTGTCACAGCATCTCTAAGTCAGCATACAGTTGCCTCCACAATTTTCCACAAACACAAAACAACCAAAGAATTCAAATCCTAAATTTATTCTCATCTTTATGGTCCCAAACTCCCCAGCAAAATAAGCTGAACTGCCCTTCCTAACCACATTGCAAAACACAGGCATTACTTCTTCCATCCAGTACTTGAGCCAATTTCAAATGTAGGAAGTGTATGGGGCTGAAGGTCCTGGGGGGTTTTCCTAATTGCTCATTTCTTGTGAGACCTCACACTGGTCATTTCCCCTCTCCTAGAACAGTTTTACCACCTGTAATACAAGGATATTGACCCATTTTCAAAGCTTTGGATGAGAAGTGCTGTGCAAGTCTAAATTATATTTCTGCATGTCATGCACACAGGCTTAAACTCAGCTGGAAGTGCCTCTAATCATCCAGTTTTCCCTATGACTTTTGTTCCCTATAAACTAGGGGAAGGAAAAATGAAGAAAAGTACATGCCTGAGGCTAATGGTTGGGCTTATCAGCTGGGTGCAATGCAACACACAAAACTGCTTTTCTTTGAGAATATAAAGCAAGACGTAAGAGTGATTTATTTAAAAGTAAGTAGCACAGGTAGCCAGAGAAAATAGCTACTAAGATTAGACTATCAGATTGTTCTAAACTTCATAGGAAATAAATTCTGACAGCATCATCCCTTTGTCTTGTTATACCAATGTAATTATACCTACCAGTCTACACGCTAGAGAATGAATGCCTTGAAGTTTAAGAAATAGGAAAAATGGCAAGGTTTTAATGATTTTGGATATTGTGGCTTTAAATTTTGATCCTTAATTTAATTAAGAATCCCTAATTATTCTTAATATCCTTTAAGATTTTAACATTTTACAAACTCAGTCATGTCCACACACCCTTTTGGGAATACCTTTTGTAATGCACACAGCATGACAGTTCATATTATAGATCAAAAAGAAATTGCCTGGCAATTTCTAGACCAAACAAAATGAAAAAAAGGTTGGTTCTTCAGATAGTTCTCTAACAAGTGAAATCCTTTTCCTGGAGGGAATAAAAAACTATTAAAAAAAATAAATGTAACAGTCAGAAGTTCTATTACAGAAGAAACACTAAAATCTGCTGGACTTCCATAGGAACCGCAGCTTTGGAATAGCAAAAACATTCCTGCCTTGCCAAGGAACAAGTTACTCAAAAGTAATCTCCTTAAATTGGAGAGACATCCATTTGATTCCATCAGAGAATCTTTTTTTCTTGTTCTTTTACTTTTTAGCCCCCCCCAAGTTTAAGAAATGTAAGAATAAAAGAAAAATACCATTGTATTACAAACATAAGCCTAGATTTCTTTAACTAAATGAGCACAGTCATCAATACTCTTGAAAGAGTTAAAGATCTTCAATCAAATCAGTTTGAAAGAGCATCTACTCAACTACCTCCAGGGAATCAAATGTTCAGTATTTCAAATGCTAGTGAACAATTTATATCTGTGAATTCTGGAGCTCAGAGTGATGGCAGAATTTGTTTTTATTTTCTTCTCATTCACCCTTTTGCACGGATTATTTTTCTCCTTTGTCCAGTCACACTATACTTCATTAAACTGCGTATTCTCACATAAAAAACAGAACAGGCAGCGGCATGTAAATGTTAGCTTATAGGGAGGTGAAACCTCACAAAGGAGGAGAGTCTTTTGTAAGGAATGGGACTACGAGTAAGTGTCAGACAAACTGCAATGACACCATTTCAGGGGACACTGTTTTTAAGGAATAACTATTACTTGCCAAACCCACCAGGGGTGGGTGGGTGTCATCCTCACCTCTCCACCTACCCTCTGCTAACATCATAGTGCTTGTGTTGCAATGTGGTCTGCCAGATCAGAAAACTGACTTTGCTGAAAAAAAGTCATGCTTTCCCAACCAGCTTAGGAAAAGAGAAGAAAAAAACCGCAACAAACCCAAACCCCAACTCTCTATGCTACTGTATGCACTCTCTATGCATGCGCGTATGCACTCTCTATGCATGCACATATGCACTCTCTGTGCTACCATACATCAGCTTTGGCTTTAGGCCAAAAGAAAGCATAGCACTGCAGAAATCTCAAAGTTATACTTACAGATAAAATAAATGTCTATTTGAACTGGAAGAGCTAAAATCAGCCTTAACAAGGAGTGATAGCATGACTGTTAGCCATAACTATTTAATATTTTTAGACAAAATGCTTAGTGTAAACATAAACCTTTCTCTGACAATTTTTCTACGTTTTTACAATACATTGTCTCCCCTAATCTCCAGTTTTACCTATGAACATTGCTTTTTACCAAATACTTATTATGACAGTTAGAGCTGGGAGGGGGGAATATTAGGAGGTTTTGCTTTGTATAGTTAAGATTTATTTTTTTAAAAAAAAAAGGCTTGGTTATTTTAAAATTATTATATAAAGATGAATCAAGTCAACCAAAAGCAAGGCACAATAAAATAAAAAAGTCTAACTCCAATCATAACATTATTTTAAACTAACATTTATTAGTAAGAGAAATCTAATAATGTTAAAGAGATTTCAAAGTGGAGCAAAATACTGCAAATAGTGTTTTCTTTTAGATTTTTAACTTTTTTTTTAAACCTAATTAAATGAAACCCCTTAAAATCAAATTTCTAAGGATTTTTCCATTACACTTAAAGGTTTTTTTATGGAGTAATACATGACATTCCAACAAAGCCCAGGTGCAAAGGAACAAGCAGACTGGAAATGCAACCTTCCCTGCTCATTGCCCTTATCTAATTAAGCTAATAAAAAGTATTCTACCAGAAGAAATTAAGCTTTTCTCTGTCCCAGAAAGCTCTCTCTTTTTAGATGGTCAAACTGAGGTAATGAATAACGTTTATAAACATTTTAAGCACATCTCCAAGCTAAAACATTTATTCCATGAATTGACCAACCGATGAGACTACATAAGTGTCTGACCTAGAAACTTGTAAAAAAAAAAAATCAGGAGAGAAAGAATTTTTCTTTTCTTATGCAGAAGATACACCTTGAACTGTGGATTACTGCTAACTAGAAAGCATGGCTTCGGGGAGAAACTTCTTCCAGTGAGCAGACTCTTCAGTAGCTGCTGCTCATAAGGGAACAGCACATGAAATATGAAATGTTAGGCAGCATGGCCAGCAGCCACCAGACACAGGCTGTAAAAATTCCTGACAAATTTTTAACTGAAGGCAAGACTTAATATTCTTAGAGTAGACACGATATTTGCCCAAATCTCTCTGGCCATTTGACTACAGCAAATTTTTCTGGATTAATTTACAGCTGCTTCCTCCAAACATACCTCATCTTACTATGAAACTTGCAGTTAATTCTCTATTGGAGTATTTCGCTCTTTTCCAAAGTTTAAAAAACTCTGGTTGAATGTTAACATTAAGCTGTTTGCAACAGACCACTTGTCACTGTTTTCTAAGGAAGAGCAGCCATTAAACCCAGGAGAGGAAACTTGAGATGACTATCAGACCTATTAGGTCTGCTACGAACATTTACCAATTTTGCAGCAGTCGTTACTGAGGGCCCACATTTATGTCTCTTGTTCAGTCACATTTTTGGGCTACAACATTAAAAAAACATTGGACCCGTAAAAGGCATTCTCTTTCTCTTCTGTAACTTGCTAATTAAGAAGGAACTGCTTACAGATTATAAACGCACAGAAAATACATTCACAGTCCTGTTTCTGCATTCATTACCCATCCTGTGATCAACATGCTACAAAGTGGAATGATGTTTTAGACTTACTGTGGGTTGCTAAAGTGAGGCAGCACATGCTTTGGATAAAGCACCCACAGTCACTAAAGAGTACTGTGGCACTTCAGTTTTCAAGTAAAATGGGCTTTTGTTAACCTTACTAGAACAGATTTTTGACTGATCACATTCCTCTTTGGGGAACTCACATTAGTATTTACGTTAACAGATCAGAACAGCGCTTTTGAAATTAACCTCCCCATCGTCCCTCTTTGAGCTTTTGGGCTGCATCGTGGAGTGCTGTGCAAAAGGAGGCCTCTTTGGGATGAAGCTTAAATGGAAGATGAAATCCAGAAGTTCACCTAACATACTCATTTTGCTGACAGCACACCCAGCCTAAGGCTCTCAGAAGAGAGGTGATCTGAAATAAAGCAACTGGGACACATATTCCATGGACACTGGGTCCTCGACACCAACTTTCTTGCTCTACAGACTTGCACCGTGCTATCTGTTAATGCAGTGGACTGAGTTGAGACTGAAATGTCATCAATAACTTTAATGCAAGATTAAAGAACAACTGAAAAGTTGTAAAACAACCACAAAACTATTAAGCCAATACAGAAAGAGTAACAGCAGCCAGTATCTTGGACAAAATTTTGTAATACAAAAACTGTGGGTTTAGTTGGGCAGCTCAGATGCAGTCTGTACTTAGTTTCTGTCTAAATGGAAATTTATGGCAGGTGGCTGCACCTCTGGGATATCTGGGCCAGCACTTGTACTCTGTGATGAAAATCTAGCAGCGTCCACTGGAGTTCCTTCTACTAGCTGAAGGAGGATGAATATCATTATGGCTGGATATGCTGATGGTAGCAGAGGCAGTTTAATAATATCTATATTATCACTATCTATAAGCTAGTACATTAATGTTAAAGCATTCTACTTTGAGTCAATACACACAATCAGCAAGGTAATGGGAAAGAAAGAAAGAAAATGTATTTTATACCTTTCACCTTAATGACAAAGTACATTGGAAAGGGAACACAAATTTGGTACAGTAAAATACTTCAGAAATCCCTTTAAAATACTCCCTTGCAATAGAAGTGAAAATACTGACAGAACAGGAAAATTCTCTTTAAGACAAAAACCACAGCCCTATTTTGCAAACCTTTATCCTCCCATGGGTATAGTACAAGATGATGCCTTTCACCACTTTTTACAAAGTGCATTAAATTCAGTCAGAGAGTACTGTCTGATTCCTCTCCTACACCTCATCTACTCCGATGGAAACTTCAGAAATTCTTAAAAAACGTGGAGTGGATGGTTATCATAACTACAAAATATTTTGAATCCAGTAGAACAAGTGGAAGAGCTAAAGTGTCTTTTAAAACCAGAAATGTCAATAATTCAGACATTCTAAACAAAATAGGCTGGTTTTCCTCCTTTAACATCAATGTATTTTCTTGCTGCTACAATGCTGTGAAACTGCAAGTAATTATCATCAATGTAAAATTACCAGAGGAATGTAACAACCACCATAATGTAAAAGATCTAAAATAGAATTTGGAGCTTTGGCTATTAAAAGGTGAAATAATACAGGTACACCTATACTGCAGTTCAAACCAGCACCTTCTACCCACTCTTCTTTACCCTATGTGAAGGAAATCATATGCAGACTAAGCAATGGATACTTTAAGTAAAAAAAACCTAAAAACAAATGGGTAGTTTAAGATTAATGACAAACATTGTTTTTTTAAAAAATAAATACTAGTGTGTATATATGCATTGTTCAGCAGTCTATTTGTCTTCTTTTAGGACATCTACGTTTCTTACTGCAGGTCCAGTTTCAATGGGACTACAGACAATGAAATATGGATGAAATAAAGTTAGTTATATGCTAAACATTTACAACGTCCTGTGAATAATTAAGGCACTGTAATTATAATCTCCCAAGCCACACCCTTCCCGTTCAGGATTCTTTTCACCTATGTAGTACCCGGCATGCAACTTGGGGAGCTCCGCTCTGCTGAGTCCCTGCTTGCTGAGCAGAAGGGGATGGGAGTGATGCAGGAGAAGGAATTCACCACTTCTACAACCAGAAGGTGGTTACATCATCTAGTACCTAAAACAAGGGATTCAGGATGGCCAGAGGGATTCTGAATTCTCTGCACTCATGAAATCTAGTCCCTCTTTCCACCCCAAGGTCAAATTACTTAACACTTTTCAATCAGCCACAGGGAGAACAACAGCTTCTCAAGGAAAGCCAAACAGGGACTGCAAGTTAAATTCTCAAAATTTTTCCTTTCTCTCCTGCAAAATGAAATAATTACATTCATAACCTTAAAAAGGCAGGAAAGGTGGTATATGACAAGAGCTACTAACAATAAATGACATGCTTGATTAAAACACATAGTGGAGCAAAAATATTCCCACCAAAAAGTTCCTCAGGGTAGAAAGGAAGGCTTCTCTCGTCTGTACTACAGAGCCTCTAAACACTAATAAGCACTTGCTTCATGACAACAAATATTATCAGATGACTTTGGACAATATATAATAATATTTTTTAATCTCATCTCCCAGTGCTTGATAAACTCATTCTGCTCTTCCAAAATCCTCTTCTTTATACCATAGACTTTGCAATAGGTTAAAAATCCCATACAGATGACAAAACCCAGATTTTTATCTACAAAGCCCTCACCTGAGATAACCTGCTTCCTACAGGAAATACCTGCATTTGAAGGTAAATCCTCAGATAACATGTCATTGCAGAAAACCTGCACATGTGGTGGTATCACAGACCAACAGGAGTAAGGGAGCTTTCAAGGGATCAGAATCAAGGGTGGTAAAGGGGAGGGGGACTGCAAGGAAACAGGTGGCTTAAGAGTAATTTACACCTTATACAACCACTCACACATACCTGAAACTGCACTGCTGAACCTTTGTGAGGGAAAAAAGGAATCAAAAAGCCAAGCGAAAACTGATAACCTGTGTGAAACACACCTGAAAATACAGTCATTAATTGTGATCCACGGTCCCTAAAACAAATGGCATTGGGAACACAAGTGGATGCAGTGCTCTAAGCTACTTCATCACAAAGATCTTTACCAGAGAGATCCCTCTCAAATGAGCATTTATTCCAAAGGGGAGATAACTTCTGAGCAGATCACCATTTGTCCAACATCACCTGGAACAGTTTGCCAGGCTGGAGCTACACTACAAGAGACTGTAAAGGACTCTAATGAGGACTTGACTCACAAAGCAGCATTGATGTACAAACCTACTTTACAAGCAGTTATTGTAGTTATTTCACAATGCCCAGCCTGTGAGATGCAATCTCAGGTGGTCTACACCTGTTCTGCAGGGCTCCGGCCTGTCAAGGTCAGATATCTTGAGCTGGTTGTAACTTGAACTCTGGCAGAGTTCAGATAAATGCAGTTAAATAGAGAAGAGAAAGCTTTAGTGTCTCCCGAGTATCCCATTCCAACAGAGAGCAAAGGGAAACAGAAAGAAAGTTTCTGTTAGTAACACAGGCTTGGCTCTGTCTTTTTTCCTTCCCTCTCTGTCCCCAAACCCACAGGCATTGTTAGATGTCTAATTTTAGTTTCAGATAGCAGATATCTTTTTCATAGCTTCTCCAAACAAAATGAAATAATAAAGGGGGGGCTTCTTAAAATTTTAAAGGGCAGAAGAGAACCTGTTGAATCTCTTCCTGTTACTGTTAATTATTGACACTAAATAGATTTAATTAGAACCAACCAAACAGAAAAACATACGTGATCTATGCCTTTGGCATAGAACCATGCAAAGGGCAATGAAGCAACCCTCTGCAGGACGATTTCATTAATTTTATTTTAAGAGGACTAGTCAGACCAGGATTCAGCAAGGATATTTCTAGTAACTGATACATGATCATTGTTATGAAGGATGTTAAAACCGCATTGTGTTTTGAGACAGTAGAATACCTCGTCATGATACATGAAAATCTCGTTATGTGCGCACAAGAGGTTCCTACTGTGATTAAATGGGCAACACTAATTTTGCCATTTCCCACCTCTCACATGCATGAGTTCATAGGTTTTATTTTGTGAAAGCGGGGGGGTGGGGGGGGGGAGCTAACAAAAATGAGCTCTGTCAAAGCATTACTCTCAAGACACCTGTAAAACTGTAACCTCTAACCCTGAATCTAAGCACAATACAAGACTGCTGTCTTCCACATGGACTGATTTATCCTTGGCAGATATTTGCAGAAGAGGTCTCCCTGATACTTCTGACCAGGAACACTTCAAAAGTGTGTGGCCTGTCTCTCTTCCACCCCCATGCTCTTCAACCCATTCTCCACCCTGTTTCTTTTCCTGATGGGAAAAAATGAAGATATTTTGTGATAAGCTTGGGACCTTTTACTGGTAAAACTTTAGTCCCTACTGATTGGAAGAGTGGCTTAAAACATACATGGGTGTCCATAGCTTTGGTTTCAGGAATGACTTTTCTTAGCTTTAATAAAATCTTCCACCATTTAGTCACAGTAGACCTTTATGAATACCCACAAGACCAGCTGCACATACTTAGTACACTTAGTTACTAAATTTTATACCCCTCTTTTCCTGTAAGCCTGAATTGTCGATGAAGGTCTGAACAGCAGAGGCACTGAACCACCAGAGCTGAAATGGAAATCAGTGGAAGCCGTGCTCTCAGCACGTGAAGCGCTCTGAAAGTCAGGCTCTAGGTATTCAGAATGGGGCACCTAAAATTAGATTATCTGTACAACAAAATGAAAACATATTATGAAAATATACATTTGTAAAACCTTTTGAAATGACAGCAACTAATATAATGGTAAAGCCCATGGGAGTCAACCCTTCTTTGAAAATTGATTTGAATGTTGCAACTAGAACATAGGATGACTCTGCGAAAATGTGTGGAAAACTTGTAAGATGATGCAAACACAGAAAGGACCCAAACTGCTCTTGCAAGGCCACCACCAATTAGGGGCATTCTTAGTTTGTGAACTCTTGAATTTACAACCTTAAAAAGTTTTTCCTTTTTTTCACATGCACGTGTATAGAAACAGTATCATACACAGATCTTCCTTCAAAATCATTTTTTAAAATATATCTCTACACAGCCCACTTCACTAATATTTTGACATGTGCGCACATACGGTATGCACATGTGTGAGTGCACATACGCACATACACACAGAAACACCATTACCTACAGCAGTAAACTATTTTCCCGTCTATCCCCTGCTATGGTTCTGAAGCTAAGCTGCTTATTTTAAAAGAGTTGAACCTACGCTATTTACTCTGGAAGCTTATTAGTAGGAGCAATTTTACACCGTAACTGTTAGAGGGTTAATTGCTTTAAGAAAGCAAACCAAAACAACAAAAAGCTCTGCCTTTTTCTGAAGGCCATAAAATGTTCAACCCTCTGTCTAGTGCCTGCGTATTTCACAAAGTAGAGACCAAACCTGTATTTCAGTAGTTTTATTCCTGTGGGAGAAGCTACTCTAGAGAAGACAGGCAGCCTTGGAGATAACGCTGTCTGAGCCCATTGAGAGCTTTGAACATAAGCAGCCCGACTCAGAGCCGCACCCAGGATGGGACTGGCAGCTGAGAGCAGCGCAGAGCACAGGCCCGGCACTAAGAGCTCTCATCAGTTAGCTCCACGGGGTAAAACCAGCGTTTGTTCCCTTCATGTGGCCTCTTAGTCATGCAGTAGTGAGCTACAGATACCATAATTCAGTCCTTCACAAGAAGACTATTAACTACAGCCAAAGAAGCAGTCAAGAGGAAGGGGTGGAGCTCCATCAGCAAAAGGTATCAGACGTTAACCATTACCATTTGTTAGCAGCTTGCTTTAAATTAAAACTAATAATTCAAAGAAATGATGCAAGCTTTTCTTAACTACCAACTGCTTGTACCACCTACAATTTCAAGCATTAGGTCAGTTCCACAGAGCTTGTGAAAATCAGCTTAAGCTTTTTTAATGCTTAATTTTAGCAAGTCTTGTTTACAAGTGTTTTACAGTGTGATTAAGTGAATTGTAAATTCAAGCATAGTTTGAACATACAGAAGTTCCATTTATGAAATGTGACTTGCAAAAGTATTACATGAAATTAATTGGGAAAACAATAATCACCTAGAACATAGTAATTATGTTTTAAAAATGAAACCCTTAGCCAATTCACAGCTATCCAGAATTAGGGACTTCATAGGTAATATACCACTGTTCTTGATGTTCCTTTTTTTGTTTGTTTCTTGTTGTTTTTAAAGGAACAACCATAAAGCCTGTAAAAAATGAACCTTTATAATCCTATTTCTCTTTCAAATTAATGATGCCATACAGGGAACAAAAAAGCAATTATTTCTAGACATTTAACAGACTTAAAGATTTTTAAATCAGCTCTTAATTAGACCATGGATGAACATGTGAAATTCCACACTTCTTCAAAGATATATGAGGAGATAGATAAGTATTTCAGTCAATACAAGCATTACCAGCAAGCTGAAATGAGAGATCTTTGTTGTGACAGAATGGCTTAACTTTTTGCACATGCTTTTACTGCGTAGCCATTCACATCAAAATATTCTGCAGAATTCCATTTCAACATAATTTCAAACACTTTTGCCAGCAATTGCTAGGAAAAAAAAGTCAAGGGTGATTACATATGTCCGGGTCAATTCAGATCTATTTATGATATAATTTTGCAGAATTTTGTGAGATTAGAGGGCATGATAGAAGAAGAAAATAATTTTGGAAATATATGCAAATATTCTGCCTAATAAAGACTATCATCTGAACATTAATGTTACAAGTATACAGAACAGATAGCACCAAAGAGGATTTCCTGGTGGCTTTTAATTAGTGAGTTTGTTAGTAAACACACTGACTAGCAGCATAATTAGGAGTTTTGCTCTGTGCCTGCAAGGCAGAAAGGTCAAGAGCACAAAGCTCCTTTTTTACGAGCAGGAAGAAAGAAGGTTAAACAAGGCGTCACAAAAGGATTTTTTTTTCCCCTCCTTGCTTTCAAAAAAATAAGGGATTGGAGAAAAGTTTGCCTAACTTTTAATCAACACCAAGAATTTTTTTGTTCACATAAAGGAGCAATTCTATTACAGCAAGTACCTCTACTGTTTTGCCTCTATACTAAAAAATAGTAAATCCCAAGACCATCTTGAACATTATCAGTTTAAAGAATTCAAAAGAAAGGATGAACAGAGCATCAGAATAAATGCCAGTAAAATGAACGATAAAGATCTTTCATTTTTAAAAGCACACAGACCTTCTTGGAGAATGTTTCTTTCACTGACAGACTGCTTTCCCAACATGACATACTGTTTCCATGAGCACTAATTCAAAACTATTGATGTATTTCATACGTCTCCACTTCTTCTGAGAGCTCATTTAAACAAAGCCTTGATGAAGCAATCCAAGAAAGTCTCCAGAAAAAAATTACATAAGTGCTTACAACAGATTCAAGAGTCAAGCAAAGAGATAATCAGATAATATGGGAGAGCCTATTATACTGCATGGTTCAAAAGCTTAAAAACCCTCCTCATTAAGATTTCATTTTTAATCACTAAAATACCCTGTATCCTTATCATAATAAGGTTCTTATATCTTTGTAACGCCACATTTCAAAGCAGTGAGTTCCCCAGACCAGGCTTTGGGTGTGAATAGGCTGAGTTTCCTTTCTGCTTGACTTCACAAAGTTCTGGAGGTGTTCCTTCCCACTGCTCCTCTCCCCTCCTCTGGTCTTATTAGCCCTTTAATGTTATTTTACAGTCTCTTAAAATGTAATTTGTTGAAAAATATTTTTAAAACATCATAAAACCCAAGAATTAAAAAGACAAGGAAAATAATCCCTGGATGAGACTGTCTTTTTTTCCTTTACTATAGATGGCTGGGTGCCGAAGCATTTGCCATTAAAGGAGAGGCAGACAGACCTGGGCTTCTTCAAGGCTGGAAAAGAGAAAATTTTGAGGGAGCTAAGCACAGCCTGCCAATACCTGCAAGGTGGTCATTGAGAAGACAGAGCCAGGCTCTTCACTGAATTGTACAGTGTGAGAACAAGAGACAACAATCATAAACTGAAACAGGAGAGGTTCAGATTTGATAAAAGGAAAAAACAAAAAATCACCCTGAGGACAACTAAGTGCTGGAACAGGCTGTCCAGAGATGTTGTGGAACCGCTGTCCTTGGAGGTTTTCAAAACCCAACTAGACAAAAAGCCTCGAGCAACCTAGTCTGAACCAAGACTTGATGAGAGGCTCCTTCCAACCTAATGGTTCTGTTTGGAAATTTTTAGGCAAACATTTATCTTTAAATTTTAATGTAGCAGTTGCAATGCAAAGAGCGGTTGCCCTAAAGTCATCACATTGATGTCCATAAGCTAACTTGTGAGGAGCAGCAAATACAGAGATGAGGAATTTTCTTTTTATAGAAATACAGGGATTAACCATCATCTATATATGATTAAAAAAAAGGCTGTCCCTTAAAACCCAAGTCTTAGAGGCTGACAGTATTTATTAGGTTTTATATTTTCTTAAAATGGCATCTTTCCATGGGCATGAGTTCATGCACATGCATACAGCATTATTATCTCTTTATGGAATAAGTGCTATTGTTATGTGTTATTTAAATGAAAATATAAAAGTCATTACATATTTACGTACGGATATTTTGGAATAACACTGTTTACAGGATTGGTGTTTTCTCTGGCTAAAACAGAATAAAGAATTTTCCTGGCAAACTGAGTAAAAATTTGCACATGACAATTCATAATCTGTGTAGATAATTTATAATTTGATAATTGATACAGTCTTAAAAGTACAGTTTACATCAAATAGAGTGCAAATCATTACCTATAAAAAGTCTCCCCCTCCCTTTTTTTTAGAATAGCAAATATAAGCAGTTACCTTGCTTGAATCCCTGTATTTTTTTCTACTATTAATTTATGTACCCAGATGATAGCAATGTACTGATGAACTTCCAAACAAACTTCCCAACATTATGCTAAATTATAATATGGGAAAGCAACCAAACATACCAAGGAACTAAAAGTCACTAAAAATCTGTAAGAGCCAGAACCCATTCCTGATGTAGTAACTCCTTTTGTGCCATCTGATTTAGCTGCCTGCTGTGCAGTACCAAACATAAATGCATCCACCTTGTTTCCAAGCCTGTATCTTAACAGGGAGAAGATCAACTTGAAAACAGTCAACTTCAACTGCAGATGGGATGGCACCGTATCATATCTGAAGGACAGCAAGTAGGAATAGATTCAACATAATGGGGAACACATCTAGGAAGATTCTGGCATATTCGGGAGAACTCCTGAGTTATGTAGATACTTTACCAAAAAGATCAATATTGACTTGTTTGATAAGGTTTTCCTCATCTGAAACATTAAATACTTTAATTGACTCTCAGAAGTGCTGCTGTTTGACAGAGCTGACTCTCTGAAATATTATGTAGAGTCATACTATAAAATCCAGGTCACTCTTTCTTCTCAGTAATTACGGAATGCATGAGATGTTTCCACCAGAACAGCCAGTCTGTACCAGCATCACAAAAATATTATTTGTTAAAAGCAGAAATTATGCCAATGTATTCTGACTTTGCCAGATAAAGGTTCAATTTATGGGTTGTATCCAGAAGCGGTTCACAAAAAATACCTTCATTTCTGGCCCCTCCCAAGAAGAGGAGGCTTCATTACAAAGACACAACTCTTCAGAAGACTCTCTATTCAAAGACACTTGTTATTTTGTTGTTCTTGATGCCAATTGTAGCACAAAAAGGCTACATCTCCCAATTTTTTTTCTAAAATATTATGTAAATATTATGTTTACTTCCGGTAATATGGTATAGCATATTTTAGTGTATCAGATGAATGTAGTAATACAATTTATGTTCTAGGCATCCTTTGGGAGTCCAATAAAACTTGTCTTGCAAACTTTTAAATGAAAACGTAAAGACAAACCCTTAAAATACACAGGTCTTGGTTTAAGACAACTGATGAGGTCTATAGCGCAGCAGTTACGAAAAACTATCTAGTCATATTTGTGCTAAAACCTGTCCAGTCTTGAGACATCTTTCCAATTGCACTTGAAATAGTAGTTACCTGTTCTCATGATTTCAAAAGACTCATGCAATTTAGCCTGTTCCTTACAGTCCCAATTCCTGAGTTGTGCAACAGAGTTTAAGGATTTTTGCTTGTTCATTTTAAAGTGGGGTTTTTTTAGCCTTTAAAGTTCAAGTAGATTAAAAAAAAAAAAATCAAACCCCAGGAATTCTAAAAAGCTTGGGGCTTTAAGGAGGAAATTCAAACTCATGAATTTCTGAGGAAAAAAAGGGTTTTCTAAAGCCTGAACCAATTTCAAATGCTTGGATTTTATACTACTGCTTTGCTTCATTTCAGATTTATCATTCCCATAATAATCATTATATAACTTCTGTTTTTTAACAGCTGCAGATTTTCTAGGGATGCTTAGGATATACAGGCTTTATATACATTTTACACCAATATTGTAAGTGCTAGGGAGGAAAATGACAAAGAAGAAAAAACCAAACTCACGCTATCTCACTATCAACATTCTTGCGCCTACAAACATTAAGCTATTTTTAAACACCAGTCAAATCCTACCCAAAAAGGGCAGTATTACTAGCGATTATCATTATAATACTTTCCCAGTTGTCCTGGTTTCAGCTGAGATAGAGTTAATTTTCTTTATAGTGGCTGGTATGGGGCTATGTTTTGGATTTGTGCTGAAAACAGTGTTGATAATACAGAGATGTTTTAGTTGTTGCTGCACTAGTCAAGGACTTTCCAGCTTCCCATGCTCTGCCAGGTGCAGAAGAAGCTGGGAGGGGACACAGCCAGGATAGTGGATCCAGTCTGATCAAGGGGCTATTCCATACCATATGACATCATGCTCAGTATATAAAGCTGGGGAAGAAGAAGGAAGGGGGGGACGTTCGGAGTGATGGCATTTGTCTTCCCAAGTAACCATTACGCATGATGGAGCCCTGCTTTCCTGGAGATGGCTGAACACCTGCCTGCCCATGGGAAGGAGTGAATGAATTCCTTGCTTTGCTTTGCTTGCCTGTGCGGCTTTTGCTTTACTTATTAAACTGTCTTTATCTCAACCCATGAGTTTTCTCACTTGTACCCTTCCAGTTCTCTCCCCCACCCCACTGGGGGGGAGTGAGCGAGTGGCTGGGTGGTGCTTAGTTGCCAGCTGGAGCTAAACCACGACACCAGTATCTAACTAACCAAGGCCAAAGCACACTACATTACAAAAACCAAGCTTACTGCACCCTGTCTTCTAATAAGATGCAGTAAATTCACAGTTACTTAATGCAACATACAAAATAAAAGCAGAATACAAAGAAGAAAAAAAAAGAAATGCACCATTCTTCAAAAATCATTAAGCATTCAAGAAACAGTTTTTACATTAAATCTCTCCTGAACTTAATCTTAGCTAGTTTTTCACTCTGTCATTTCCTCAGACACAGACCAGGCAGCCGTTCATTGTATCCAAAGGATTTAAGAATCAGGAAATATCATCAAGAGGACAGAATATTTACAGCACAGGTGGTAGATCTATCGTGTTACATTAACCCAAAAGCATGAAAGCCACCACCTAGAAAGCAAAAGATAAGGATTCACATGCTTTCATAGCTTTTTTTTTTTTTTTTTTTTTTACTATGTGCATTAATCTTCTTTCTTGGTAGGGAGAGCAAGAACAAACAGGAGCAGCACAGGAATAAACAAGCAAATCAACAGGAATAAACAAGCAAATCAACTACTTTTCTAAGAAGAAACCATTAGTGAGTGAAAGGTGATGGCATAACTTAGACAGACTTTTTTTCTGCTTCCACATAGAAGGGAGAATTAGACAAGATTTCTAAAAGTCCCTTTATCGACATGTTTATGATTCTGTGCTTAAAACAGCTTCAGGCAGCTATAAGCACCAAAGACTCCCACACTGAGTATGCAAGATGTCATGAGACCTAAGAAATAGAATGTTTCTATTGTTCTGATGAGACGGCAATATTATAAAAAATATTTTCACCATTCTTTCTAAAAGGCAGATGAAAGGTATTTATAGCATGGCATTATTCTCTTAGAAGTTTATCTGTCTTGCAGAATTTCATGTAAGACCTGCAGTCTTGTGAGATTCCCACTTTCACATTCTGCTGCTAATGGAATAAAAAGAAGCTTCAACCAGTCATCCATGGTAAGACAATTTTTTACTTATTGTAAGATATGACATTAGTTTTGGGCATGTCTGTTAGGCTGGCACATATAAGTACTTCTATTGCAAAGTGACTTCTGTCTAATCTTCCTTTGGAAAGTACACTTACATAATTGTATGAAGTTTGTATAAAGATATTGCTTCCCAACTAATGTTCATAGGGTAGCCCACCAACATGATGAAACAGTGAAATAATATTACTTAATAATGAAATTGCGAGTCAACTTGTCACATTTTTTCTTGCTCATATTGGAGGACTGTTGCAACAGGCAGTCATAGAGAGTCATCAAAAGAGACAAAAAAAAGAAAAAAGCATTTTGCTAGAAAAATAAAAATCAGTTGTTCCCTGCTTCCCTGATACTTGAATAACTTGTGCAAGTACCTTGAATACCTTCTCCCATAACCGTAGCAAGTTTGACTAATCGATCATACCCTACATCAGAGAAGAGTAGTATGTAGGACTCTACATTCAGTTTTGCCACCAAAGACCACTTTTCAGCAGCAAGTAGAGCATCTATTCTGCATTGACTTTGAGTGTACAAAGTATATGCCCCCACCATGCACGCCACCAAAATTTCCGGCAAGCTACAGTTCACGCCAGAAAACTATCTGTCGCACTAGCCGAGAGCTGCAAGCAAACTAGTTTACAGCAGTATCACTCATGTGGAGCTGTGGGCCACCATGGTTACCTGCATTCAGAAATAGCTCAGGTAGGCTGAAACAAAGAGCCACGTATTTCCTGTGGTTATAAGTATTAAATTTTGTATTTTCTGTTTGGAAACTGTGGCTGTCATAATCTTTCAGGAAGACAGACTCAGGACCCAAACTTCTGCACAAACACTGAAACTCTTATACCGCAATGCAATCGTTGAGCCAAGAGTTAGTTACGTTTCCCACTGAGATAACAGGCATTTATCCAACCAAGTTGGTCGTTCTATATTAGATATTACTATATAGATGGCAACATCACAGATACATAGATGTTCATTAAAAAAAAAAATAAAAATTGAAACTTTTCTAAGTATTTCCTTTCCAGAAAAACTGCATCCAACTAATTGTAATCTCTGCTCCATTAAGCCTTGAAGGCAGCCAAATACATCAGTCAGCTCAAGTTCTCAAGTACGACTCATTGGTTGGGGAATTTCTGCCCACTCCACGTCAATTAGGAAATGATTCAGTCACGCTGAACAGAGTGATCCTCTTGCAACACAGCTAGCAAAAAAAATCTGTATGCCAATTCATAGTCCAGCCACTCTCCCTGATTCACAGCCTCAGCCAGTGCGCAGTTAATCTGTTGATACTTTAGGTTTAAAAAAAAACGAACAAACAAACATGTAATATATGGATATTTTCTGTTCTTGTTTTTAATGAAATTTCCGTATTTGTAAAATGGCAGCACCTAATTAGAGAAGCCAGAATGGCAGAAAGATGTGAAAAAGGTGGCATCAGATGATGATGGGATGCTCACCTTGTAGGATTTGTTAGATATAACCAGTGATTAAATAACAGATTCTTCATTAAACGCATATGATTCCTTTAATCATAGAGTGGCCACATGGCTCAGATAACAACTGTCACCGTCCCTGCTGAGCTTTTCTGAAATATTGTCTTGGTAATTTAGAAAAGGAAGATTGTTGAAGTTTTCTTTTCTCTGCCAGTTTGCAATAATAGCATAAGCAAAGCTATCTAATAAATACTTCTAACTGAAGAGCTCCACAGATATGTGAAGTATGTCATCATTCCTCTTTGGACAGTAATGAAAATGGGCAAAGGACAATTTTCTGTGTTCTGTAGAGTCCAAAATTAACTCTGATATGAAAGTAGGGTTAGTTTTGACTAATACATTAACACTATGGAAGTTGCAAAACTGATGTTCCTTGAAAACAGCTCCCAGTTTAGATGTTGCAAGAGGAGAAAGGACATACTATGGACTTTGCTATGTATCCTGAGAAAGGACAGGCTTTTACTGTTCCTGCTTACAGTAAGTGAAGTTCCCTCTCTGCATGTACTATCCTCTCTTCAGAGAAAGAAGGGACACAAAATGTATTAGTTTGCTTTAAAATTGTTTTTGCAGTACTGTGTGATGATGTTAACACTGCTAATGAAAGTAAGTGGCGGGCACTTAGAGTATTAGATGCGATTTAGTATTTATTGTATTATTTTAGTTGACCTGAAAGTTTAAGCCTGCTCTTTTCTGACTCATAAAGTAGACATCCTAATTTCTCTTCTCAGAAGTTCAGTGGGAATATTTATTTCCAAAAATAATTTGCTATGAAACAATTGAGATGTTTGTTTTTCCACATAGGAATTTCTCTCAATCACAACCAAGGCCCTGACCTTCAAGCGAGCAGGCACAATGATCCCAGTAATAATCTAAAATTATATTGTGACTTGTTCACAATGGCCACATAAAACAGACATCAAGGGTGGGAAGATGGAAAAATGGGTTGGCTACAGTCACCCCGCTGGCTGGTTAGTGGCTCTTCTATGGATGTTGCCCCAGTCATCATGCCATCTCCACTGGCTGGGGAGAGGATGCGGATGTAAAATACTGCAACAAACCTGGAATGAATTTCTCAGACACTGGGGCATGCTGACTCCTGTCAGCAGTTAGGGCTTGGTAAGGCACTGGGATAAACACAGGACGACTCCTCGGTATTTACTTTGATATCCCACTATGATACTCCCAAGACGGATGAGGCATTAGAGCTATGACTTTTCCAGATCATTTGTAACTTTACCTTAAAATGCTTTGTATTCTGTGTTCTGCAAACCTGTACTCACATGTGCATGTTGGCTGCCACTGCTGCAGGGAGAGAAAAGAAGTGCGTGTATCCCCACCTACAAGGTTCAGCATCCATGTGTGTCTGTATTTTCTGTACTGTTTTTTTATGCTGTGATCAGAGAAAGGAAACATGCCTCCCTGTTTTTGAATGAGCAAAGAAAACCGCGTGAGGAAGCGGCAAGGGCAGCCACCTCCACAAGGGAAGGCGAGTCAGAATCTGAGGGTGACCACAACAGAGGCAGGGGCAGTACCCTCACTGACCAGGGACGCAGTCCCGGGTACCCAAACAGGAAAAGCAGAGCAGGCCTGGTGACAGAAACCAGGGTCAGTCACAGTCCACGATCACCAAAGAAGTCCCACGGTGATGAGGCAGGTCTGAGGCTTGGCCAGGAAGGCAAGCCAGCAGGTCAGGACCAGCGAGGGACGTGGCTGGGCACAGGAAGAGCTGCAGCGTAGCTCAAGAGACAAAATGCAAAGGCTCGGCTTAAATGCTGCTCCTGAGAAAAAAGGAGGAACGCCTGCAACGAGGCTTCTCATGGCTCTTCACAGCTCTGACCTGGCTGTTTTTACAGCCACCTGATCCAAGGCTACAGCTGCACCACAGCAGAACTGGCCTTGGGCACGGAGAGCCCACCCCTACCAGGGCTGTGTGTGCAGGGCCCTTGCACGGGGCGCTGTGCTTAGGTACCAGGAAATACCAAAATAGTAGGGGAAAAAGTGTATATTCTTCTATTAAACGGTATGTGGCAACTATCAGAAAATAAAGTGTTACTGAAACATCAGATGTTTGAAGTCAAGATCAAGAACAATCCAGTGTTCAGACATAATGTAAGATACTGAAATATATATGGACTTTGAAAGTTAGCTTGCAAGAGAGCTGCATTGAACTCTATATTTATCTTGAGTTTTCCTGACCTATGAGACAAATACTAGTCATGTTCTCCAGGAAGATAAAAACTTCATCCTCCTGAATGAAGAAGATTTGGCAATTTGCTCGCTACACTTGTTTCATAACTGATCATGAGACCTACTAACAAATCCGTGTTGTTCATTTTTTAATTAAATCAAGTCTGTTATATTTGGGAATCTCCTGGAAAAAACTTGTAATAAAGTCATTGATGGTTTTGTGTGAGAGAACAATACCCTTTTTAAGCCAATATTGTTTATGAAACTAATACCAATTAGATCCATCAACAGTATGACATAAACAAGACCTTCCTTTAAAAGAAAGGATGCCAACAGCTATTGCAGGAATTACTGAAAACAAACATGCACGCAACTTTCACATCTGCAAATCAGTCTTGGGTATCACGTTACTGTGACTCCTGCACTGGCAGACTCACTCAGGGTAGCACGAGCCTCTCCAGCGCACACATGGAGTAGCAGCAGTATCCTCGTGCCGTTCGTACTTTGTCCTTCATACGGGCCTCTGACTCTCTTTAAAGGAACTAAACTGTTTTAGCCAACATCATGGCTCATTCCTTCTAGCCATCTGACCATCCTACGCTCCCAGTGACACTCTGTGAGTCAGCCGCTAGTCTGTACAGCCAGGGCAACAGTTCTGCCTCCTCCCTGAAACCTCCCTGCACCGTCTCTGACACCTCATCTCCGTATGCGAGGTCAGCGTGGGCGTTCCAAGCTATTAAAATATTTCAGGACTCCCATGCGTTAGACTCTCCTCTCTGAACCTGGAAAACAACCAAACTTTGTTTCCATCAAATACTTGGAGAGGATAATGCAGATGAATAAATACACAGCTAAAATAACCCTGACTCAGAGCATTCCAGGAGCAATAAAAAGGATTGATTTACACGCATGGATTTGGTCTTTTTTACATAAATTATTTCATTACAGCAACATGAACAAACGAGTCACCAAAGTGCTCCAAACAGCATATGTTTAGGCTAGTTTAACAAAATGAGCAGCTAAGAAAACATTACTAATATCTCAGAAATACATAAAAATCTTTGCTTATCTTGAAGCCTTCTCATTTTAAAACTGCATTATCTATATAGGCATATATATGAGCAAATGTTTTATAACACATGTTGCTTGCTGTTGAGCAGCTGTCCTTCTATAAGAAATGTAAAATAATATCAGGTCTGTAAAGTCTATACAAATAATCACTGGCAAACATGTATGTAAATTTGAGACATCCACGTGGGAAAAAAAAAGGATGCATACAACAAAGTGAGAAATATCTAGGATACACAAAGAGGTATTAGTTTATGTAGAAACTGTCCAGTCTCATACGTCTGGAAAACATTTCATCACCAGCTTTACTGCAAGTAAACAGTGATACAATCTAAACCAGAAATCAAATAAATCCAACTGCCTAATGACAATGGTTTCCTAACAGTCTTTTTAAGATCATTCAATTAAATTTGAAACTGGCTACATTATGCTAATACATATTGGGTATTTTAAACATTACAATCCTTAAGACTTGTTAAGTAATGACAAACTTTTAACATTAGGTTCGGTGGTTTGAAGTCTCTTCTAAAACTTAGAACTTAGACTTCATAGAACCTTGTGATCAGTCACAAGGTTCTATGACTCTTGAGATTATCATTTCACTTAAAGGGAAACTGTTTTTTTCCCCCCAGATATTTACATATTCAGAATGAGCACATATCTACTTACTATAGCTTATCAAAAAGCTACCAAGTCTCACTTTACTTTTTCCTTGTGCAACACCTGCTAATTACTGACATTGTTTTACGTGTGTGCGAACCAAACAATACAATTCCGCTGCTAACAGGAAACACCGACGTATCCACTATGCCTTCTTTTTGTCTGCTATTTCACGATGACAAAAATAAGTATAAATACATACATACACACACACATATGTGTTTTTGCTTGCTATGCATGATAAAACATGAGCTTTGTATATATATAAAAAAAAACTAGAATGATTTGCAAAGTCTAAATAAGATCACTCATTGAAGAGCGACATGAAATCGCTGGAATGAAAACCATGTCAGCCATTTTCCAAACATACATATAACAAGGTTACGCGCAGAAACTAAGAACAAGAGGTTTATTACCAGTGATCCAAAGTTTCAGTACAGAAGGGCACTAGAGTTTGGAAAGTCTGTTTCTAGCTTTAACAGTGATCCAAGAAGGAGCTCATGCCTTGTCTTTCATGTTGTGCTGCCAAATCAATGCTCTGCTCTGAGCGCTAACCTCCGTGCCCTCAGTATTTCTCAACCTGCAATTTAAAACAAGTGCTGTAGATTAAAGACGAGACAGAAAGAATGTACCCATACCTGTGGATTACATTTTCAAGCAACTACAGCTACTACTAAGAATTTCTTTTTCTGTGTTTGAGTGGCTGTCTGCATATGTGTTCTTCACAATGAGGGTGGTGAAACAGAAGAGTAGATTTCCTGGAGAGGTTGTGGGATCTCCGACCTTGACTGCAATCAAAACTTGACTGGACAAGGTTCTTATCAACCTCATTTAACTTGAAGTTAGCATTAACTTGAATTCCACCCCAGATGACCAGAGGTCCCTGCAAAGGTCCCTTCTAACTATATTATTCTACGATTCAATAACATTGTAACTTTGGCCAATTTCAAGCCCTGTCTTACAAATGTACAGACATTAAAGAGCAGATCACAGAGGCCTTCATATATGTGAGGATCCAGAGTCCGGCAAACAGCATTGCTGCCAGAGTTTTCAACAATGCCTCACAGCTTAATGAAGTTACAGAGCTCCTGGTGGCCATGCCGAACAAGTCAGTGATGGAAACCTTCCCAACATCAACTCTAATGCAGCTAAGGCTCTGATGAAATAAATGGAAATCAACAAAGCCAGCACAACCACAGCTAATATAAATCAGCCTTGGCACAACACATTAGCCATGTCAAAAGGATTTGAGTAGGGATGGCTAACCCCCACAGTGGAGACAAAAATTTGAGATATAATATGAAGGGCTTAGACCTGTGAATGTTAAAAGACAATTTTTCGCATTCAGAGCAAGTAATAAAGCTCGTAAACTTTGTGCATCCAGAAGGAAAACACAAGTAAATTGTCTGTATAGGAACAGTTGGCATAGGATCTTCAGTGTCTCCTCATAAATAACGCTGTGGTTAACAGGAAGACCAACTTCATAGAAAGACACACCAGTAAATATGTTGCCAAAGGTACAAATTCAATAGGATGTTGTATCGTTCAGTGTCTCATGATAGAGGAATCAGGTTATTTAGGATCTTATGACCCAACAATGTTCTCTGCAGGCTGAAAAAGGACAATGCTTGTTTTTCTTGACCCTAGAAATCCTGGAAGACATTCTTAAGTCAGTCACTGTAATGGAAGAAGCTGAGGAAATCAGAGACTTCGTGTAGTAATTACATCTCTAAAATGGACTGCGGCAGCATGAGTTATTCCTCCACCTCAATGTCAAGAGGATGCAGTGCCACGTAGCAGGAGTCATGGAGGTCAGACGCCAAGAACATATGATAGACAGAACGTATTAGGAGGGACACGGCCCCCGTAAGAGTCAATCGTACATTCAGGATCCTGACTCTCTGTAGCTGTAGGTGTTATCAGAGAGTGCAATGGCAGCAGCTAGGCTTAGGGCAGTCAGAATTTAGCTGAACTTGTGGCTGAGGACAGCCTTTTGCTGTATCCATTCATATCTGCTTCTTTTGCTCAGACTTTTTTTGCTCAGGATACTCTTGTGAGATCTGCAGGTGAAATCCTGCATTAGGATGCTGAGGACCCCTGTGATTTGCAGCCCCTAGGGCCATGGCAGAAGTGGGTCAAGCCAGGGACAACAATGGAATTAGCCTGGAACACCAGTGGGGCCAACATGGTGCCACCATCACCCATCACCCTTACAAAGCCAAAGCCACCCATCACCCTTACAAGGAGGGACTCTGCAGATGTGGGCTTTGCTCCCTCTGTTTGTGGGACTTGAAACCACTAACAACTCTATGCTTAGTTACTGGATCTCTCCAGAGCAGCAGAGACACTCAGAGTGTGGGCGGATGACAAGAAGTATGCTTTGAGGAGGCTGTTCTCAGGAGGTAGATTGCTGTCTACCAGCAGTTTAAAGGAAAGCAGAAAAAAGGCAGACCGCTGGGATCCTCATTTGCTGAGGAGCTAAAGAGGTCTGGCACTAAGAGGTGACATGCAAAGTAATTAGAAAATAATTATTTCAAAGGAGAAAAGGGTGTAAAAGAGCAACAGAAGTAAGTCAAGATCATTCCAACAGAATGAATAATAAAAAAGTAAATTCAGAAAAGAACACATCCCTAATTCACAGTTCCTGTTGCACTGTGTGATTCAGAGGGATGGACATGCTCTTAACTAGATCTGCACATCACAGGGAGCCATGACAGAGCAGCTTGGATGAGCACTGTAAGAACCTCTGGTTGCGTGTGTTGGCGGTGCACAGTAATCCAGGTCATGAATGAACACCAGAACTACCACTGAGAGACAAAGTATCATTTCTCATTGAAATGTATGTATCAGTGTAAATGTATGAATATATGTAAATGTAGTTGGTTTGGATATGGGATTGGGACTCCAAAAACATAATTTTTGAGAAAAACAATACGCTGTTTTGTAGTTTCTGTACAACTGATGTTAGAAGAGGTTTTTATTTTGAAGTCTCACAATTCTCAGTTTCACTGCTTTGAAGCCACAGAGGTTGTAACTATCATAAAGCCTGAAGTAGCTGATGTTCTTTGTTCCTATAGCCACTAAACAGGGAAAAAGCACAGCAATCAACACTTTTCCGTCTTCTATTCAGAAAGCTTTTTGAAAACTTGCTTTCACAGTCACTTTATAAAATCTGTAATAGGTCACATCAAACAAAAACCCCAGTGTCACATAAATTCAGCCACCTTTGGTGAACAGTATCTGTGAGTTATACACAAAAAACCCACAATTGTCTGTTAATCCATAACATTCAAGTTTCCATGCCAAGATAGGAAATGCAAGACAGTGTGTATGTGTATCTGCTGCAGTGCCCGCTGTCTGGTAAAATCCACCTATCTAGATATTCATACAGACGTAAGATTGAAGAACCAAGATCTTCATACATATACAAGCTGTCTTTTTCAAAAACAAAAGGATGAGCCACTGACAGGAAAGTGCTTGGAACCTCATTAATTTGACACTTTGTGTTTCAATATGACATTTGAAATGCTAGAAGAATACCAAAATGCTGTGTTCCACTGTAAATCCACAGTGAGGTTCAGGCTGGTTTTAATGATTATATCTTCGTTCATGATACATCTGCTGAAAAATGATACCAGTCCTCTGAAGCAGACTTTGTGAAACAAAATTATATTTTTAGGACCACTAGCTTGCTCACTTCAAACAGATTTTTTTTTCTTCAAGTTCTCTGTCCTACTACTTATTACTAGAGTATTACCAGGCTGTGAAGCTAAACATTATTTCATCCACATTTTAAATGACAATACACCTCATTTGTTTCACTGCCTTTCCAAATGCTGCAGTAAAGAAAGGTTTCCTTATTCTGTATTAGCTTTTGATGCTTCTTCCCCTTATTACTGGAATAGTATCCCTTTTCTCATACCTAAGTATGACTCCTACTTCAAATCCCCCCAAGTTTGCTTTTTTCTTCTATGAAACTATTCATTTTGATTTTTCCCCAAACATTCTGCATCAGTTTTGAAATGCTTTCTCTGTCTGAAATGTATACAAGAAATTTCAGGGTAAGTTTGTCTTCTGTGTTGGAACAAAGCTCAGTCTATCTACTGCCAGCAAGTGAACAATAGAAAGTAAAGTCTGCTTTTGTATTAGCGTGGCAACATCTACATGTATAACCCTGAAAGATAAGAGATTTATTTTGAAAGAGAATGGGTTACTACTTCTATAGAATTTTAAAGTATTTAAGAAATCTACACAGAAAAAAAGGGAGAGCCTAGCCTGAAAGTAAATTCCTAGTATCTTGATGAAATGTCTCTCAAGGGAATTAGTATTTTCTTGGCAGTAAACTAACGGGTTTGTTATTTTGGGTAGTATTTAAAATCTGAAGAAAGATTTTTGGTTTTGTGATTAAGGCTTAAATAATCTAGATTCTATGCTGGCTCCACCATGCAGCCCAAATGTCACACTGGACAACTTGCCTGATGTCTTCAAACTTCATTTTTCTTTCTCTAAAATGAGAACAGCATTTATTTTCTCCCACCAAACATTCATCTTGCCTACTTTAGTGTCCATATAAGTAGGACACTGTGTCAACTCATAGAACCTCAAGTTCATCACACACCTCATTTACTGCTGGTCTGGATTTTAAACTGTAAAGTCTGCTACTATATTTGCATATGTAACTAGCCTAACAAGACACACAAATCAACTGGAGGATCTGAGAGTTGCAAGCAGACAACACTCCAGAAAGTTGGGAGTCCAGGGATTAAAAAGGCCTTAACTTTTAAACAAATATTTTCCTTGTGTAAGAGAATGAAGTACTTTAAATTGAAAAATAATTTTGCTATAATCCTTCTAAATAAGTGGTAAAACTCTCCATCACAATGGCATGTTTTTCTCCCTTTCTCTCATTTAACAATTCTTACCTAAGTTTTTCAGATTAACTTTTTATGTAACGTCCAGTAATGAGTCTGAAACATGAAAACCAAATTGTATTCCAATCCATTTTCCTAATGCCAGTGCTTTAAATGTTACAGGCATAAACATGCAGCTGACTCTCCATGAGTATGCAGCCTTACTGTTCAACTGTCCTTCAGACTGTGGGATAAAAGCACCAGACTCTGCATAACGACAGCCAAGTTCAGCACTAGCTCTGTTTACCAGATCTGAATAAAAAGCTAACTAAGAGCTTACAAAAGTAAAGGCAAAATTTTGAAGAAAAATGTATTACGATAAAAAGTTTATTAAATAAAATCATAGCGGAAGTCCTCAAGCACATTAAGTTGGACAACAAAAGCTGAAAGTATTATGAAAGAGTAATGTTGGACGTTATGAACACATCCTGGCCAACAAAGTTCATCAAGAACATTATTTCTGTTAGTGTACAGACAGATAAAAAAAGAAAGAAGAAAAGGGAAAAGAACTATTTTCTGCATGCCTTACTAGTTGTAGGTTTAAAGCAAACTCCAATAGCAAACAATACAGAGAGTTATAAACAAAAGCAGCCCTTTGGAGAATTACAAAGCAAAAAGGTAGCCAAAGACCAGAGACCATAATTACTTCACTGTTTTCATGCAGTTTCAGTATTTATTTTCTCCATGCCCAACTAAATGAAGCATTTGTGGAAGACCCAGGAATTGCATGGAGCTTTAACTCTGAGAACAAAAGTGAAATACTCAAATATTCAAGCACAAGCAACATGCTCAGAAAAACAAATGTAATCTGACATGCTGCAAAGTATATTCAAAGGGAAGTATTGATTCACAATCACCAAATGGTGAAGGAGTTAGAAATACATAGTTTAGAAGAATACACGCACATTTTTCTCACCAATGTTCTCTGAAACATTTGTAAGAGCTTTGCTCCAAAGCAAACAGAACGCACAGCACAAGGAATGGCACATCTTCCTAAACAAAGAGACCAGATGGAGCAACCTGTTTATTTTGCAGTGAGTGTCTGCTCCAGACCTACAATAGTAGGAAGAAGATAGTCTGAATGTGCAGGCCAGAGGTTGAGAGAAAAGCAACATATAGCAACCCCAAAACCACAATGCAGCCAGAGAAGAGTCTCTTAAAAAAAACTTTGAAGAAATATTTTACATCATTGCCAAGAAAGGAGTAGGTGGCAGGCAGTTTGCATTGGCCAAGGCAACCCCCCAAAAAAAACCAACTACAAAGCCTGAATTACCATCTTGGCAACACAGAAGAGAGGGGTGCTTTTAGCAGATGGCAATTAAGGATTTGGCAAGCATCTGGAGGAAAGGAAAGAGTGTGAGTCAAAGATAACGCTAATATCACAAGTCCAGATTACAGAGAAAGATAAAGACACAATGAGAAATACATAGCAGAGAAATAATGAATTCAGGTAGCAGTGCAACATCCACTAGGACCAACAGAAGAAACAAGCAGAAGTGCAGGGAGCTGTGAAAGAACACATTTGGAGCAGAGAGTCATCTTTGCAGTGTTGAGAGTCATCAAATATTGGGCAAGGGCAGTAACACACACCCA
The DNA here is from genome assembly GCF_034638445.1 of Ciconia boyciana. Taxonomy (NCBI): domain Eukaryota; kingdom Metazoa; phylum Chordata; class Aves; order Ciconiiformes; family Ciconiidae; genus Ciconia; species Ciconia boyciana. The sequence goes on from NC_132935.1 coordinate 58,631,828, forward strand.
CAAAAGCGGATGATTAACTTTTTGGTTAGGGAGAAACAGAAATAAAGGCAGTTAATAAATGAACTATAAAAGATTTTGAAAGAAAACAGGAGAGGGAGGCTTGGAAGTAAAGGTACAATACAGATGAGAAACGGCGACAGGAGACTTGGACAAGGGTGTTTCAGGCTTAGGGACAAATACATGGAGGAGAAAAACTGTCAGTTTAACAGAATATCCCTACCTTCTTAAATGAAGCAGGAGTTAATCTACTAAGTGTGAACAGCTTGCCTTGTCCTAGTTAATTATTTAACCTTCACTTCTTGCTGAGGGTGAAGTACGAAAAGCATTACAGGTGCTTCATAATTACTAGTGGTTAACAGAAGAAAGGGACATTATGAAATACACACTTAGAATTCAGTCACCCCTTTGTTTTATCTGTCTGTTTAATTTACCCTCTGTATTTCCTTTTGGTAAAAAAAAGTATTTTACTTCGCGTGCTACAGCACACAGCAACACTAAATGATAAAGAGTTCAGCACTAAACATCTTTTAGAGTCTTTCCTTCATGCCATTAAGGAGAGATCTTGGAGTTTGCTTTGTTTTCCCATGACTGACATTACAAACATTTAAGTGGCAGACAAAATTAAACAGTTTAAGATGAAAATGTTCACACTGGTAGGTCACAGGGAGCACAGACATGTACCAGTTGCTAAAAAGTTCACTTTGGAACAAAAGCGCAAATGAGTTACGCTGCGTCAAGTCAAACAAAAGAAAGTACAAAACTAACAAAAACTCCTTTTTGCCTCAGTGAGCCCCAAGACTGATTCAGTATCCTCTCTGCCAAAGAAAGTACGCAGTGCTGCACACTCTCACGACTCGACTGCAAATCTTGCTTTGTTTAACGTCTCAACTTCTCAGGTCAAGTGATTTAGATAAAAAGCTACATGTTAGTGTTCATGTGAAGAAAAACATTTAGTCACAGAACTGCAAAGAAAAAAAAATGTGTTTGAGTATGTATTAACCAAAACCTGGAAACTAATCTAAAAAAACATATTCTTTTCAACAGTTTGTTTTCTGCTGATCTCACTGTATGCTAGAATAAGCCTTATGATTTTTGAATGCTCAAAGACAGTGGTACTGGGAATTTCTGAACTGACCACCGTGATCTGCCCTATTATTAACCTACTGAAAATGTGTATCTGACTAAAATTCCAATTAAGCTTTAATCTTACTATTTTCCCTGAGTAAGCTTTGGAAATCCTGTGAGGGGACACCACATTTCTCCTCCCTTCTCTTGCAATAACTGAAGCTTCTGCATGTTCACAACCAGAGGACAGCAGCTCTTCTTGCTCCCAGCAGAGAGACAAGATAGCAGAAGGCAGCAAGAGAAATTAAAGGCTGAACAAAGATTAACCACACTGTCTACTTGTTCATAAAAATTCCACATGTTCATCTGCATCAGGTCAGCTAAAGCTGCACTTAAAAAAGCCTTTCATAATGTTATTTTCCCAAGTATAAATTGCTGGGGGTTCTACACATGTAAAGTGTAAAGCAGCTAACAAGAATTTATATGTTAAGATGTGATCTACTTCATACAAGAATGGTTTAGATGAACTAGATCAATATTTCTCAGCACACTGAAAGCAGGAATGTTAGAATGACTCAATGATAATATAAGTTATCACTGAAAAGAAGAGCACAGGTGTCAAAGTAGGTGGGAGCACTCTGGATTCACCTCATTCATAAATAACTTTCTCTTACTTTAAATCTCTTCACATTTTGAAAATAAACTTACTGATATTATTAGTCTCATCTTTCAACCCTTGCCTCATTTTCTTAATCGTTAAATTTAAAACAACATTTGCTTTTAAATTATGTTGGGAAACCAGTACCTGGTAACTGAACTGCTGAAGTGAAATTAAGTGTTTAGCTCCCTTGAGTTCCTGTTTTCTTTGACCACTGACCAAATTCAAAACTGATAAACAAGCAATTAGGTTATCTTAGCTATGTTAGAATTAGCCTAATCCAGTAACGCATGTTATAGTTGAAATAACGCTGCTTAGATATTCAAGGGCCTTTACGTTAGAGTCAGAGCACGCTACTAAACCCAACCACCCAGAAATAAGAAAAAGTAGAGATCAATTAGGAACACACACACACACACAAGTCTATTTGAGCAATTTTCTCTCTTAAAGTGCTTTAATAATCTAGTAGGGTCATAACATTTTACCAAAAAAGTTGCTGTTTGTTCTTCATAAAACACCACTAATAGCCACTTCAGTCAGAGGAAGTTACTCATGTCCTGCAGTGAGATAACTACGATATCAAAAGTAGAATATCTGGAAGGAAAAATGCAGTACAAAATGAATGCAATATTATATTCAGATACTTAACCAGCTCACCAAAGTGCTCCTTGCTCTCCTAAAAGAATATGTGCTAAAGTCTCATTTCCCTTGGCTTCCCAAAAATCAAACCACCCACTGAACCTATTCAGTACTCCCAACTTCATCACTACAAGTGTAAGTGCGTGCTATGTGGATTGAAGTCGTGCACGGAAAGAACGGCTATAAACAACAGGAAATCCTCAGAGATTCAGCTTCTTTGTGTGCTTTTCGTCTGTCTTTTAATCTACATTTTATGTACTTCATTCTCATCACCTGTAAATCTTCTGTGTACTTTTTACATTGTGGATGTTGGGACTTCTGAGTGAGTCGAGATATTCAAGAATGGAAGGTTTGGGTTGGTTTTTGTCCCCTGTAGATCAAAAAGCCAATGCTATCAGGTCAAACTTACCACTGAAATTGAACTTACTGAACTCCAGGGGTGTTACCTAGGCAAAATCAAGAACTAACAAAGAGCTCCCTCCATGCAATCACTGTAAGAACTATTATCCAGTTTCTTTTCATCCCTAGAAAGCATACCCCTTGTTTGGTTTATGTTTTTACTATTTACTATTTGGTACTTAGCAAAGAGGCAGGAAAACACAGCATCTGTAACAGAAAACTCATAACTAGCAGACTTCATAGGAAAACAATGTCATATGATCTCAGAAGCCTTTGAGGGATTTAGCAGACCAGAAATGTAGTTGTAACTTTTGTAGCTTAAAATTTATTTGCTATAGCAAGCCAAAAAAAAAAAAAGTATGAAACAGCATTCTCATTTCATACTGATACTCTAAACTTGTCTTTCATTATATACAACAAGAAAGAAGGACAATACAAAGGGCCATTAAACTGTAGGCATGCAAACAACGTCTAAAGCTTAATTTTTCCCTGCAGTTTGAATGAGCAACCGGATTACTCTCTTGGTCTGAACAGACAGGCAAACATGTCTACTGGCACTGGTCTACTAAAAAGAAAAAGGCACCTTAAAGCTAATTGATAGGATAGCTATCAGTACATACAACAGCTACCATAGATATGATAGCATGCCATTGATATGATAGGTATCCTCTCAAGCACAATATAATAGAATTTATATAGAAACAGTTCTGCAAAAACTAAAGACCTGTGCAAATTACCTTATTCTCCTGTCACTCTGAGATCCTTTTCAGAGTCATATAAACTATATTTGCAGACTCTCACATTTAATCTCGTGATAAAACTGGGTAATTCTGTAGTTACCACTGGGTAACTATGTAAGGAATACTTTTGCGCTTTCAGATTTAAAAACACAAAACAGAAAAACATCAAAAAACCACCACCACCTAACTTAATGCTCCATGCTCTGCTATTTGTGTCTTTCACAGGCAAAACGTTCCCTGGAGGGATCAAAGTTACTGCAAGACCTAGTTTTCCACCAGCCATTATCTGAAATTGTCAGAAGCCCAAGGCTGAAATCTGCCTCTGGACTCTTCCCCAACTGATGGAAAGGTTTACCAGTGGCATCACTGGAATGAAGATTTCATCGTAAATCCTATGTGACTTTAGGGCATGTAGATTATTAAAAGGTACATCATACTACACTGCAAAATTACAAAGCCTTTACAAGGAACAGTTGAATTCTCTTAGAGACTCTGGACAGATGGCAGGATTTGACTATCACTAAATCAGCTTAGTCAAATACATTATTAGTTCTCCAGCCCAATATTCACTGTGTATTCCTAATGAAATTGCTGAATGAAAAAGGCGATGTGCCAAGCTTATAGCAAGTAAACAACAGAAATGCATTTTCCTCCAAGATCAACCTGCTCCCGATGTGCTGTAAATGCTTATACAAATTACAAAAAATAAAGCTCCTCTTGAAAAAGCAGCTCATTACAAAACACAACAGATCAAAACCTAAATTCTACTTTTTTGTGTGTTTACTATTTAATCAAGTGTGTGTTAAGCTGTTTCTTTGTGACTATGCAGTAATTCAGGAGAATCAGGAGGTCAGACCGACTGCCACAGAACCACCACATCAGTGAACAAGCGTAACGGGCTTTCAGGTATCTAAAATAACAGGTCCCTCAAAGGCTGGACATGCAGCTTCTCTGTGAGATAATTCCATCAGCAAGGGATGAGTGCTTCACTTATCAGAACTGGCACATAATGCTCAAGCACGACTTAATGCTCGCCAGAAAAGATGCACGATCCTACTTTGATTTCTAGAAGGCAAACCTGAGTTCCTGTTAATTCTCCTCTTAACAGCACAAGGAATCAAAAGATTCCATAGAATTACCAGATTTGCAACCAAGCATTCACACAGAATGTTATTTTTTCAATGCATAATCAAAACTTAATTTGATGGAAGTCACACTCAGTCATGTTTTTCTAAGAGAAATGATTCTCCTAAAAACATCTTTGCCTGTCCTCATGCAGTGACATTTCTTCTCCTTTGTCACCTTAAGGTTAATGCTTAGGAAGTAGAAGGAAGTGATTATCACTGTGCATGACAAGGATTGTTTGCTGCAGCAATTACCCCTCAATCAGAATGTTACTTTTGTTTACACTCAACAGGGATAAAAAAAAATGAAACCTGGATATTGGTATATGCTAAATACACCCATTTTACACTGCTTGAATTTTGAGCAGGTAACAGACTTTAAGGTAGGTGTGGCATTATTTTTAATGCAAAATTATGACACCTCTTTTGCAATCCTAACATTCTGTGCTATTAAATATGTGCTCTCATTTTCATCAGCATGAGAGAGATGCTTGATTTTGTTTGCATCAGTACAATGAACTAACAAGTATATTCTTATTTGTGCCAAGCGAACACAGTATCCTTATAACCTATATATATATTTCCCTAAATTATAATCTGAAATATAGTCAATATTTCAAGTTCCCAATGAAAAGGTAAAAAAATCAATTTTAGCTCCATAGACAAGTACTATAATTTTCACTGCATGTTAACATTTTTAATAATTAGAGATACATATAACTGATAGCTTATGAATAGAATGTGCATACAGAGCACACAAAGTCTCCCTAAAACATTTCTACAATTGATTCCTTTTGTGATTTGACATGAGCTGAATGGTGTTGAACAATTTATTCACCATGGTTTGGGACAGGCTATTTAATTCATTTCTGACTTTTAAACAAATGTGAGAGGTTGCACATATCTTTATATTAGCATAGATACTGGTTCATTACGTTAATCACATACAACAGGCCTGTGCTCACTTAGGTGGGTCTTTTCAAATACAGGGCAATTAAACCCTCCTACATAGGAATCACTTAGCATTCACAGAATACTTTCTGTATGAGTACTAAATGTTTACAAATGCGGCTGGCATATTTTATATAATCTTCACCACCTTGGTTGAGACGACTAAGGAGCACTATCATTAGGTACGTAACAGAGTCATAGGCAGATGCAGATTAAAGAAGGTCACCTTATTCCTTACTCCCATCTTCCCCTTATGGCTATGGCATCTGGACTCTGAACTTGACACACCACTCCTATTGCTAGCTTGAAATAAATGATGTACCAATTCAGGATAGTTTACATGTTTTGCAAAAATGTTATGATTGTTATTAGTTACGATTTTAAGAAGTTTCCCACATATTCTAATACATTCAATCAGGCCACTGTTTTCCACAGGAATAAAAAAAGTGAGATGGGCTGTCTCTGCTGAATTCCTAGTTCTGAAAAACACAAACATCATCAACTCCAAGTCTAAAGCTGCAGCCCCAAAGGAATTTTGGAGGAGGAAAAAGCACTGACTCCTTCACAGCCTCCTTCAAAATGACAAAGATAAACAGAAGAGTCAATATGCTAATGGTCACAGTGCTGCTTATTAGAGACAATTTAAAATGAAGCCTCTGTCTCATGGGAAATTCTAATCTGCTTTTCTTTCCAATCATCAACAAAAAATATTTTTAAAAGATCAAAATTTAAAAACTCTTTTCCCATGGAAGATGAACTATAACATATCCAACTGACTCTCACTAGACATTTTCATTTGAAACAAAAGCACTTCTACTTTCCCAAAATGAAATACTTTATGTTTTGTTAAAAATATTTTAACAGGGGTTTATTGTCTTGTGTATTTTTAGTGTTAGGGCCTTTCACTACCTTCTGTTAAAAAATGCAAAGCAAAATTGTAAACAATATTTCATATGCAAAGCAGATGACACACTAGATTATCATTTGTAAATGAGGTACTAGATTTATCAACTGAGATTTTACAAATGCTGAAGCAAAACCAGGATGCATTTGCTTAAACTGAACTACACGAAGAAACAAAATGTGCCTGCTTCCAATTTCTGTACTTACATCAGTTAGGAATTACTCCTTACTGCATCCTGCAGAAAGGACATTTCCTTTTTTAATTATTATTAATACTTTCAAAAATCTGGATGGCCTTAGCATTTTACCATTTGTAGTTGAATTAGATGGCCTTTCATTTTGTCTTTAAACCAGGCATTTTCATGCACAGTTTATCTGTGTATAAACCATTCAGTAACAGCAGTTTTTCACCTTCATATGTATTATTGATGAGAAAACAGACAACCCGCCAATTAAAATGCATGCACTTGCCCCGTCTCCAGGCTCAGCCTGAGGTACTGATAGGACAGCTGAAGTAAAAACTCAGTTTTACATTTCAAAGAAAATTCAAAGGCAGTGAGAAAAGACTGCCCTGCAAAGGACACAGAAATTGTATTTATTGCTGGAAAAGTTTATTTAAGGAGTAGACTATATTATTTACTCTGTATGATAATAAAAATTATACTATGAGTCCACATCTTGTTCAACAAGACGTTCTACTTAGTCTTCCTTTCAGTCTTGAACTAAATCTATGAATCTGACAAAATGTAGTTTGAACGTTCTTACAACACTAGTCACAGCTTAGTATCAAAGATACAGAGTCAAATAATGGTCAAGATATAAATCAAGCAGATTTAACTGGATTTGTGTTTCTGTTGCTACCCCAGCAAGACATACAACAATATTTCTTGGGCCCCAAAATATTGCCAAATGATAAAGTAAAGGAAATATTAAAAGTATCTGAAATTGGGATGTCTTTAGATGGACAAACAACCCTGAGATCACTTGTCTTCTCTGCTTCCATCCAAATTCTTGGGTTAGCAAAAATCACCAAGCCATTCTATAAACACTAAGTATTTATTCCATGACCTTGTAAGTATAACAAGAGAATTTATCCAACAGAAATAATCTAAAATAAAATATTCTGCTAAAAAATATCTATTTTCAAGAAATTAATATCAAACGAGATTACATTGGCTGCATAACATACCTCTAACCTTGTTTTTGGAAAACCACATGGCCTTTTCTTTCCTCTGTTTCTGAACGTACAACTAAATATCCCATGTTAAGACACATTTATGCAGCTGTTAATGCAAGTCATAAACACAATACACATTTTATTGATAACTTTGCATTGATAACTCCACACTATAAGTGTACCACATTTAAACTATAAGTTAACAAAAAAGAGCTGAGCTAAATCAGCACTAGCAGAGAACACAAAATACTTCTCTTACCTCCATTTCTGTGCAGTGTAAACGGCCCGATTTATCTGTAATTGGGAAAAAAAAAGAGTTTTCAGATTAAGTAAAAGACAATGAACAAATAAAACTAAAAACTTGAGTTGCTTTTTTTTTCTGAGTAATTGCCAAATATTCTTTGCCTTACTTTAATCACACATTTCAATAATGTTTCCATTACATACGCATCACAGAATTAACAACAAGAAGGCCCTGCCCTTTTTATTTGGATCCTTCACAATACTCCCTTTTAAAAAGATGTGTCTTTAATGCCTGGCTTCATTATTTAAATTGTATGGCTGATGCTTGGCCATGGAGGGAACATGAAAACACGTTGGCTTAAATTAAGCAGCAGCAAATAATTATTTCAAGAGAAAAAACAACGTTAATTCATAAACCAGGGAAAAGCCACTGTTTCATCTGATACTTCTGGGATATCAAAGAGTTCAACAGCAACATGAAGTTCAAGCAAATTAAAGTTGAAACATTACTGTAATATTTTTGTAAGTCCCTCTTGTCAATTTTTGCATTTCCTCTGAGTTCAGAAACATCACTTTGGAATTTATATAATACAGAAAAAATAAGTTTCTGAATTGTTTCATCAAATTGAAATCTCAGTTTTCCCAAACACAAAACATTTTGGTATAAAAGTGTAAGTGGCTTGACAGCTTACAAAAAATAAGACTGAAATCTCACAGCATATTAGGAAGGTGCCATTTCACTAAAAGAAGCAAGATTATCATTTCATATTAATAATTCATATTAAAGTAGGGTGAAGTAATTCTGACAGGATGATTTTCTGTTGGAAAAACGATATTCAAGGAAGTCAAGTATTCCACAGAAATACATTCCATTTCAAAGGGGAGATATCCGAAACTTCAATTTCAAAGTGCACAGATATGAATTTTACTCTTTTTGTCTTTGCTTTTTGGCTGCATTGCACCCACACTGCTAGTCCAAAATTTGCAACTTTAGGCCTGATGGCACTCACCCTAGGAAATGCATGACATGATCTTGAATCCCCACGTACTCAAAAACTAGAACAGCGTACGTTCACTTGACTGTGCGTACACTGAGAGCATATGTTACAGGTGATGGTTGCTGAACACCACCCAGTGTAGCCAAAGGATTTACTGCAATAGTTAGGAAGAGCTGGCAATTTGTAGCCATAACTGGAAGGACTGTTTTATCAGATTGGCTGTCAAGCCCAAGGAAGCTCAACCAAGTGGTTAGCATAATGTTTGCATAGAGGAGCAATCACGCTGACTTCATACGTTAAATCTGAATGGCACACAAAACTGTTGGCACTAGGGAAGAGTCACCTCCTTAGAAAAAGATTATTTTTTCATATTGAACTGGTCACCTTCCCTTTGAAACTAAAGGTTAAACACATCTTGGATGAATAGGAAACATCCACCTAACAGCGTGAAAGTTGTTTACCTTCATTTTGAACTGTTGCCAATGCAAGCAGAATGCTTAGCACTGGTGTCTGACTTCAAAATGAAGAACAGAAGAGCGACTTATCACATATCATCTTTTCAAAAGGACTGGTGATTCTGGTCGATTCACTTCAAGATCCATATAAGAGACATTTTTTGTGTTTAAAATGGTAACATTCATGTGATTGGTGTAAATTATAAATGGGAGAAATTTACCGAGAACTTTTTTGAAATAATCTTATTAGCACATTTATGAATATTAGAGGCTACGTCTGTGAAACTCAAATGACAGATGACCAAAACAATGTACCTCCATGATACAAGATGATAAAAGACTAATTCACAGCAATTTAGTCAAGATGGGGGAAAAAAGTGTGCTGCCTTTTTGGGAAAAAAGTACTGTTTTTTTTTTTAAATTACTACTTCAGAAAAAAGTAGTAATTTTAAACCTATAACGATCCAATGGCATACAGCAGACATACAAACAAACCAATGTTTGCAGTCACTGATAATTTAAAATATCTTGGCTTGCATCTCCTATGCTCTAATCAAACAGGAATCAAACTATCTATTAGATCCTCTTAGTAGCACAGACACAAAGTACTCATTGCTACACCTCATAGCAATGCTGACATCCTATGAAGATCCTTTTAATAGAAGTCCTAACCAAGTCCTGAAGCACAAAACAAATAAATCAGCCCAGACCAAAACAAGTAAGGCAAAATTTCTATTTCTGAAAGAAATAGCAAGAAGCTTATCTCACAGCCCCTTTGACAGATCTTTTTTGATAAACTTCCATGAAAGCTGTTCTTCAAGGAAAAGCCCTCAAACTTTGGAAACTTTCCTTATTTCATAAATGGTACTATCAAAATTTACTACTGCTTTCAGAGCAAATAATAACTCATTTTTGTTTTTATTATAAAAAAATGTAGGGAACATCTTAAACTGGATTATTTATTCCTATTATTTGCGAAGTGGACAACAACACAAGAGAAGGGCAACATTTATACCAGTGCTTTAAAAAGCAATAGTATTGTCATGATTCCATGTCCTGGGGAAGAAAGGGGGAATAACAAGTAGTTTAAGTCTCACACCAGCTGAAATGCACAGCAGAAAGTATTCTAGACAGCTGCAAACTACTAACTGACTTACAACATTTTAGTATTATATTCCGCATTATGGTAATTATTAACCATACTATTCCATATCCCACTGTACCTTGAGTCCAGCTATACACTTAACAGATTTCCCTGAGCTGTTTGCAGTGACTTATGGGCCCACTCCTTCGGGAATTTCCTACATTTCTGAAGAGATCAGCATTAACAGTATTGACCCAAGAAACATGCACTTACTTGCATCTATCAAGACTGAAATGAATTTGCTTTTATATGGCCCATGCAAGCCAATTTACTTATACTGGCTTTACTTACACTGGCCGGGAGTAGAAATTTCTTCTCTCTTCAGCTGATAAGCCTGAAAAAGCAGAAACTCTTAAATGTAGCCTAAGGGTCACCCTTAGGCTGTATTCCTGTATTCCCTGTAAGAAGTCATACAATAGTCTCTGTCTGCAAGCAGTATTAAGTGCTTATCTGGTAAACAGGTGAAGACTTACAAAATTATTTAAGCCGCTGCTTCTTAACATAGATCCAGACTTCACACCCATTCAATTAGATACTAATCTGTGTAGCATTTTCACTGCTCTTACTGCCAAAAAAAATTCAACAGTATTTTTCCATGACAGCTTTCCAATAGTGACTAATGCATTCATTACTAGTAAACAGCATAACTTTAATTGTCACATTAACTTCAATTTATAAACAAGCTACAGTTTGAAGATTATATGGTGGTTGAAATGCAAAAAATTAACAGTTTTTGCAACAAGGAAAGAGACTTAAATTGGAGGTTTCCTATATCTCTGAAAAGTCTTCAGACAGACATATTTGCCAGCAAAAAAAAAAAGAAGAAACGCCAAGCCTTCACATTAATTTCTCATTCCTCAAAATTTCTATTTGAAAATTATTCTTATTTCAAACCCTCAACAAGAGGAGTCATGCCAAACTTCCATCAAGCGTTAGGGCACACTGTCTCATAGCTCAAGGCAGGAGCTTCAGGCTGCTATTTAGACCAGAAAAAATAATTCTTTTCACAAAATCTCTCAGAATGCTGTTAAAAAAAAGACTATACTCAATTTACCTATAGCCTGTGCTTCACTAAAGCATAATTTCCCTTCCTTCCAAGGATTAACAGGTCACAGTTAGAAAGAGTCTTCACAGATTTAAAAACAAATAGCAAGCATACCATGTACTGCTGCCAATAGTAAGAAGCACACATTTAAGACAATTTTAAAAGCAGAATAGATAATTCAGCATGTTAAAATGGACTGACACAGGATATTTGTAAGAAAGCATGCAGGATGTGCAAAACCATTTGCACTCCACTATCCGAAGAAAAATTAAGCTACAGAGTTGACACCACAATCACATGGCCACTGTTTCAGCTATAACCAGCTACTCTAAAAGCCTTGCAGCTTAGAGCCTCAGAGCACCTTCCTAGCCTTCCTCTAGTGTCTCAGATTCCTCTGCATAGATCCAAAAGCGTTTGCTTCAAGACAGCTTCTTGCAGAATTGAAATTATTAGCACTGATTTTCAGGCAACAGTGTAGTCGATACACACATTGGCAACAAACCTGAAACGCATTTTGTGTTAAAGATTAATATTCTAATTAAATGCCACAGCCCATATCTGCAAGTTTTGGGTGAAATCAAGCTGCTATTTCCACGATAGCAGAACTCAAGTTGCCTTCAGGAAAGACAGTCACTGCCCAATACGTACTGGAGGACAGTGGAAGAGGTGGCAGAGTGGAAGAGGTGGCAGAAGGAGGAACACAGGGGCTAATCGAAGGAAAGGGAGCAAGGGAGAACACGGGAGTCACTAACTCAAGATCCACAAATTCAACAGTCTTTAGTCAGGCCCCTGAATTAACAATAAGTTGAATACGTATTTGTTTTCTAGCTTTACGTCTTCAAGAGGCACCATAGCTACAATAGTAGACTTTTCCCTGCCCTTAAGAGAATGAGGAACTATTTAAAGGAAAAAAGTTCAGACTCCCATTTAATCATCTGATTGCAGGAACTGGAGCATTAGTTACCAAATCTGACAAGATTGTCAATACAAGAGTCAAGATTAGTACCAATAAAAGGAAAGGGAAGGAATGAAGAAGGCAAAGGCAACCAAGCAACATAAGGAAAAGAGATGAATATGCAAAGAACAGGATTTGTAATTAAATGAAGGGAGAGGAAAATATTGATGTAGCAGGAGCGAGCCAGACTTCTGGCAGAGGACGGATATTACAAGATAAACAGAGGAGGACAGAGAAATCTTGCATGATAAAAAGAACCAGAAAAAAGTGAAAACGACAAAGACAAATATAGGTTAAGTATAGCTTAGGAGTAAGAGACAACAGGCTGCAGGGAAGAAGGTCAAGAAGAGAGAGAACATGTGGAAGTGGAAGGAAGCAGGCTGGATTAGGAGAGGTAATCGGAGACCCCTCAGAGCAGCGAGCACGGAGACCCATGTTTTTAAGTAAAACACTTAGGCTTTGAGGATCAACATATCCTTCCTTTAAACTGTGTAATTAGAAGGCAGCAAGAAATGGGGTGAGTCTTTACAGCTTGTGGCTTTTTGGATCTGACTCAAGATTTCTTGTATCAGCCTACAGCTGATGATTTAGAAATGGTATGCTTCATTTTTCAACTTGGGAGAGGAAAAAGGAAAGAGAAAATTTGTAAGAAAATACAAGGAAAATTCTTAGAGAAGTTACTAGACCAAAGGCAGCCAGGACTTTCCTTCCCTGTGTCAATCTTTTTTCATGCCTTCATCTTTCCTCATTCAACACTTCACTGAAGTTACTCTTCACTTTGTACAGTCATAAGCAATCCTCTGGACATTGCACAAAGCAAAGGTAGTAACTAAGAGGTCTTCGGTGTTAATACCCAGTTAAATTTTGTAATAAAAATTATTTTTAAATAATATTCTTTAATTACAAATTAACAAATCCATACTACTTTAGTGCTACCTTCTAAGATATAATTAAATGATGGGACATGTTTTGTCCCATTTCTACACTGCACAAGGAAACCGGCTGTAGTCACCATACAATTCTTTCTATGTTCCACTGCTCACCCTCTTTAGCAAACCTGTAAGTTTACCTAGGGATCACATAAATTTTTGTTATTCTAAGATAAATACTGTGGTAGCTATGCATCTCCAAGTGCTGCTGAGCTCTATTCATAGCTGCCAGTCTCTCCTGCAGATGCTTAAGTACAGATACTACACTCACTTTCCTCTGGCCTGTCCAGGTAGCAACCCTTCCCAAAAAGTGTGAATTTGCAGAGTCCACGTCTCTTTTTTTTTTTTTTTTTTAAAGTTCTGTTACTCTAATCATATTCTGATTTTTCCTGGAGCTATCCACTTGCTTGCTCATTCAACAAGTATGTGTGCTTGTGGCAGAATTCTGACTCCATTGAAGTCACCAGTAGTTTTTGCCATCATGTTTGATGGATCCAGAGTTTCAAGCAGACTACAGCTTTTCTAAATTGATAACACAGGACTGTTAGATCTGTTAAGAACTTTCAGCAGTTGTTAATAAAGTCTCTCAAGTAGATGCAAAAGTAGTTCTCTTAATTCTTCTCTACCTCAGCTATGTCTTTGCAGTCTTGTATTTACACTGTACAAACTGACTCATCTCCTTTTGTTCCTCTTAAAGTGCACAGTAATAAAGTTCAATAACACACTCATAGTTGCGTGTGTCATGCAAGCTAGCTTAAGGTTTTATCAGGAATAGAACAATATTCGTTTTGTCCCCTTACCGGATCCAATGCTGTAATGTGATAAATTAATTCAGAAACAAAGAGTGAACACCCTCCAGTTTCCTTTTACCAGATGTCATGAAAAAGCTTCCCCACTTTTATAAAGATATTTTCATTACCCACATGGATCCAGGATGTTATGTACCTTTAATCTTCTTGTCACCTGCAACATACTTACTGCACACTTGGCGAGAGCAGGCACACTCGGGTCACACTCATTCACAACGCTGCTGCCGTGCGGGTCGTTTTCAATGCCTGTCACTCTGATCACATCTTGCTCTCTGAATCATCATGTTAAAGGTGTGCACTCTCTCTCTCTCTCACACATCATACACAGCTACTGTCTTCATTTTCAAAGCCCTTCTCATGCTACCCCAGTCCTACCCATCACCTCTCACTGGGTACTGTGGGGTAAACTGTCACCTCCAGCCAGCCTCTGAAGTTGGACGCCATTACCCACTACCTTTTTTTTTAAAAAAAAAAAAAAAAGAAAAAAGCATCTTTGTTCTTTCTCCAGTGATGCTCCATAGGGACATCATATTAACTCTCTGCAACATCATGGCAGATGTCTCATTTTTCACTCTACTCTTCAATCCCTGTTAACAGTGACAACTACAATTCGACTTTCCTTTCTATAGCAACATTTCTACTGCACTAGTCAAGAATACCTCCGTTAAATTACAAATGTGTTCTCTTTTACTTTAAGTTGTTATGAACATCAGGAGCCCACAATTCCTCAAAGTTCTTTGCTCTTAAGTTTTCTTGAGGAACAAATGCAGATTTCAGACAACACCAAAGTAGTCTTTATTCTTTCACTGCCTATTTACCATCTTCAACATTTCTGCATACAATTATAGGTAACCGAGGTCACCTATCACTGTTGGCAACTTCCTTCCATTTCTTTTGTGCAGGCATTTGGAATATACTTTTTTTTTTTAGCCAAAGACATTGTTTTGTTATGTTGGGATCTTTTCTTTGCTTATTTTGTCCTCCCCCACCAGAGCTGTCTACAATAGGGTCCCTAGCCGTCTGCCTACACTCACAAAGCACCCATGTAACCCCCAGTGCACAGGATGCATCAGCATAAGCCATGACTGGTAGCATTCCAGTTTACCCTTACGTACTGGGAACCACAGTGATGGCAGAAAGCCTAGCATAAATAAGGCCTAAGCTTTCTCTCTTCCACAGATCAGCAGAGCAAGCAAGCAGAAATAAATTATCAACTCACCAAAGCTCCTTGCTGCTGTCTAGTGCCATTTTCTTCTTACCTTGACTTCCAACATTAACGTATCTATATAGATATATATAGAAATCTATCTATCTTAAAACTCCTGCAGGAAAAGGTGAGGCCCAATACATCAAACCTTACTATTTTTAAATACAGATGTTTCTGAATACCCTTGAACAAAATCTGAATTCAGAGCATAATTAAGTCTTAATTCTAGAGGTACTATTTATTTTAGCAGTATTCATAGCAACACCTGTTTTGAAATTTAAACAGCAAGCAAGGCTACTCCCATCCATTATCTTTCAAAAGGGTCAACAAAATTATAAGTAAAATGTCAGTACATTCATTTTCCTCTAAAAATCCTGCATATTTTTCCTCAGTGCTCCACAAGACTGACAGATGAGATTGTCTTGATGCACACAAGCTAAATTTGCATTTATCCTTCCTATATTTCTCCATGCTACCTTCCAATACCTGGGCACGCAAGGGTGTAAGAAGGACATGAAAGTCATTAAAACTGCCAAGGCAATGTAAGCTATTCCTCCCCGGCGTGTCTCACCCTAAGCCCTCTGAGTCCCGTGAAAGCCACCGGGCGGTCAACTTTTCTGTGATCTTTTTGATTCAAAGCCAGAATACTCCATGCAATATGCTCTCCCGCTGAACGCCTGGCAGATTTCCAAGAGAAAAACCTGCATAGTACTTGCTTCTGATAAAACCAGCAGTAATTTCCCTCTGTGCTTTCTCCTCCAGGGCTGGAGGACAAGGCAAAAGAAGGGCCACTGACACTACCGCAGAGGCACGCTTGAAGAAGGGAGAGGGAAGGCCGAGGAGTGCCGCATGCATGCCAGCCCTCAACAGCCAACGGCTGAAAGTGAGCATAGTTTGGTTTTCCAAATACCTGCCTTCACCCCTTTCGGAGATCCTCACGGCTATTCCTCTTCAGGAGCTCAGTGCAATGCCCAAAATCAGTGGCTGCCTTTGCCAAGTCAGGGATCTGGCACTAACAAAACACATGAGGAAAACTCTGAGTTTTTTGAAGCCTGCTCATCCCCAAAACTGTCCTGCGGGAAGGAGGCAGCGCAGCCCGTGCGCTGAGAAGTGACAGCCCCTTATCCGGCTTGCAGTGACAACGCGACCCCGATGAAACAGCCTCCTGTGCCCTATGGCATTCTGCTGCTGTTAAATACTGGGCATGAGGTTGATTGCCAGCTCTTGTGTGGGTTTTCTACTCCTGTATCTATCACTTCATTATTGCTTCAAGTTTATAAAAACACTTATAAGTACTGTTCTGCAAGAAGAGAGCTTGGAGGAGTCAAACCACATGTTTACACCAAACGTTTTAGTTCTTTCAGAAGTTATTTTTTATTGCATCTGGCACTTTACTAGATGCCACTGTTAGCTCATTTCATATAAATTGCAAGTAACAAAGAGTCGGCTAAAACCCCCATTAGGTAAAGTACATTCTACCCTGTATCTCCAATTTCATCGTGGGTATTTCTAAGCAACCCGTATTTCTGTGGTATTTCGATGTCAGACAGTTACAATGATTCATACTAAGATGACCACAGTGAGCTCTTCATTTTTTGCATACTCATGTTTATTTCTTACTCACTTCAGTTCTGGCAAAACGATAAAAGGTTTGCAACACACCATGAAAACATTGCTTCGTGAGAGTCTCCAAAGCAAACTCTGTGACACGGCTGCATTTGCTCCTGACTTCCCCCGAGCTCTGCTGACAGGCATGACTGATCACATCGTTCTTCACAATCCTGAACAAAGCCCGAATGTTCGCTACCCAAAGACACCATTCTTCAGGGACTCCTTTATTTGCCCACACAGGATTCTGTTGTTTACAAAAATAGACACTAACAGCCAATATTTATTCCTGTGAATTATCCAAACCCATACACCAACCTACAGCTATACATTTTTTATGTATCGCTATAACAAAATAGCTTTACAGCTTGAAGCGTTAACCTGCAGAACCCCTATTGCTCTAACAAAGCTCCTGACACAGGCATTTAAATCCAAGTTGTCTGAAATACAAAGGCAGGAAAACAATTAGCAGGAATCCTTCCTGATCCTCCTATTGCCAGAGATTCAGGTAATATCAATGCTTACATGAAAATGAACAACTGAGTGACATTTTCATTCTTAATCATTTTACTTCTATTTAACCAAAACCTTATTGATTTTTTTTTTTAAACAAGATAAACAAATATTAATAGACCACATAGATAAAACTGGAAAGATCTGAGAATCAGTCTCTGGTTTTGGTTACGGATGGGGATTGAACTCCAGGGTTGTTTTTCTGCTCTGGTATCAGTGAAACTCATCTTTGTTTCCTATCTCAAGGCCATTTTATTCAATTTCTAGGTATTTTTACTCGGAATTTCCAGTATTGCACATTAACCGGAAAACTGCTTCACAAGAAACAGCTTTGGAAAAGTACCATAAGTTTCTACATAATCAGTACTTCTTTTTAAGAAAACTTTAATTTGTTTCTCGAGTAAAATTAATGTGGCCAGACAGCTTCAGGGCCTATGCTACAATGTACTCCTCCCCAAGTCATAGCATCAGGGCAATGGTTCTTCTTAAGCTCTCGTTGCTACTAATACATGAGCCTAAGAATAAATACCTGTTCAAGAGGCTCAAGCTGAAATTGGCTCAGAAAGCTCATTAGTCATCAGCTAAGGACACTGCAGTGAGCAATGAGGAAGAGAACTGGGACAGTTCAAAAGGTACCCAGGAAAATCAAGCCTACTGTCACCTCTTCAATATTCAGTAAAGTGAATTACCAACATTCGCTGTATCACACACATTATGTTTTCCAGTGAAAACCTGCTACAGGTTCCACAAACCAAAGAAGAATAAAAGCCAACTGACTAGGACCACCTTTGTTTCATATTGTTGACAGTTACTCCCATGAACACACAAAATCCTTAGTGAAAGCTTGATGGCTGAGCAATGGCCTCTATTGCAGAAGTCTACTCAAAGTTAGGGAGATGAAGATGACCAGGGGCAGGGAGAGGACCCCAGGAGGAATACTGCCTCCTTTCAAATCCAGGCGCCTACCAGCCTGCGGCTGATGCAAAAGTGGGATCACCGAGTATGGTTTAAGAATGGACATCTGGCAGAAATCTCCTCTCCTCATCTTTTCTATTATATGCACTGGAGGGGGTACTCTCCCTGGGTTATCTCCCCCTCATGCTTTCCTGGGAGGTCTTCACAGACTGGTTATCTTTATATATACATATATTATATATATACATATATATACACATACGCACATATGCACGGTCTCTAAGATTTTCAAGAAATAAGCACACGTATGTGGCGTTAACATATACAACACAACAGATACAATAATAAGGTAAAAAAAAAAAAAGAGATAAGAGAAAAATAGTCAGGGCTGGAAGATTAAAAAAAAAAAAGTCTCATCTATCCAAAGATTTAAATGCGGGATCAACATATGCAGGTTAGCACGTTAACTAAAACATTTTAAAAGACTAATGCAAATGTGGCATGCAGCTTTAGCATAAACTAAACACGCTGGATGTCACTGAGGGGCCTGAACTTTATATCCAGATATATCCAACACCTTCCTATGGGCCATTAAAGATGTACTGTAAGAGGAAATAGAATAAGCCCACAAACAGCAAGGAAAAAGCAACTAAAGAAATAAATATGTAGTAAATCAATATATTTCCTACAGTAGGAAAGAGAAAGGAAGAAGTCTGATATCTTCTCAAAACACTGGAAGTAAAAGCAGCACACAGTATGCAATACAGAACTCTTAAATGCTCTTGTCACATGCAAATGCCTTGGTCAAGAAAGTATTTTCCTGGAACTTCTGGGTGTTGGTCTGGCATTTTATTAACCTTACAATAACCTATTTTTTTAAATAATTGAAAAAGCACATCAGATCACATTTAGATGGAAGTAATTATTAGACTCATTCCAATTGTGGAACAAAACTATGTCCCTTCTTCCACTGAGTATACTTTGATATTTGCATGTACCACTAGCTCCAAACTGGATTACTGCAAATCTCGGCCAGAAGACTTTTCAGACAGGCACTCTGTTAAAAGGCTTCATTAAATTGTAACACCAGGCATAATATCCACGTTCTAAAGGCTGAGGGCTCAGCTAATCCCATTTTGTGAATTTATCATTGCCTCCTGCTTCACATAGCTTTAAAATACCGAAACCTCCGTCTTCCTGGAAAATTCAGTGACGTTGAACATGGACTAGGTTGATACTGGGGAACACCATCGTCTGTGTGATAACTGATCATAACCCTCTGCTGCCTACCTTTAGTTTCTTTTCAGAAATCAAGCTTTACTTGCAACAAAAAATATTCCTTTCCACATTCATAATCAGAAGCTTTGAAATGCCGAGAAACCGACATGCGGCCTTCTTTTCCTTTCCAATGCAAAATCTGTTTTCCTGGGTATTTTAAAGAAACAGATGGTAGGTGCTAAGCCCCTGGTAGGTGTACACGGCTGTCTTATTCACTTAACATCAGCATACCTCTAAAGTGATCTGTTTCTAATAGGTGCCTTTTGATGCCAAACTATTTCTGAAGGACACTGTAGGATGAGCAATACGGCCAAAGGAACTCCAAAAGCAGGCGCTATAGGTGCGGATGACACAGTATTACGCACCAGAAGACGACGCAATTATAAAACACTAAAGCCGCATTCACCTCCCCTGTACCCACACGCAGGCGATTAAATTCCAGGCGACGGTTTCTACCTTTCCACGCGCGAAACTGAGATGGTGCAGGGACACCCCCCCCCCTACCCCCGGCACGGCTGAGGAGCCGAGCACTCGCTCACCGCAACCCGCCGGCGGGAAGGAGACTGTCTCCTCCCGGCTGCCACAGCCCACGGACAAAGGCAGAGGGAGAAGGGCGCCCGCCCGCACCCGACACCCGGCTGCCGCCGTTGCTGGGCCGGGCCGGGCCGTACCCGGGGGGCTGAAGGGGGTCGGTGGCGGCGGCGGGGCCAGGCCTTACCTGCGGCGGGCGGGGGCGGCCGGTGGGGCTCGCCCTGCTCCAGGGTGACGGCGCCGTCCCGCCAGACGCGGAGGTGGGCGGCCGCCCCCAGCCTGACGGCGGGGGTCTCGCCGCGGCGGGCGCGGGCCCGCAGCGAGCCGCAGCACTGGTAGCACACGGCCCATGCCTGCTCCTCGTTGATGGGCTGGTTGTAGAGCCTGAGGATCTCCTCCAGCGACAGCGCCTCCGGCTGCCCGCCGGCCCCGCCGCCGCCGTCCTCCTCCTCGTCGGCGGGGCGGGAGGCGCCGGGCTGGGGCTCCGCGCCGCGCTCCCCCGGCAGCGCCATGCCCTGCCTCCGCCGCGGTGCTCCTCAGCTCAGCGACCGGCCCCGCCGCGGCGGCGGCTCCTGCTGCTTGTGCTGCTGCTGCTGCTGCTTGTGCTGCTGACGCCCGGTCCCGCCGTGCTCATCCTCCCCGCCCCGCTAGTGCCACCAGGCCGCCGGACAGCCCGGCCCGCGCAGCAGGCAGGCAGCGGCCGGCCGGCAGGAGGAGCGGCGCCCGGGCCGCCCGCCGCTGCCACCGCCGCAGGGGGAGACAGCTCATAGCAACGCAATGGCGTCCTCGCCCGCCCCCGCCGCCAACGGCCGCCGCCCGGCGCCGCAGCGCCCCCTGCCGCCGCAGAGCCGGCCCGGCCGTAATGGCGGGCGGCGGCCTGGCTGCGCGGGGCCGGAGAGGGCGGCATTTGCTCCGGGGGCTGCCACGGCAACCTCCGTGTCCATCGGCAGTGTCTAAATCTCCTTTCGAGACGCTAGGCTTCCACGTCTGCCTTAGACACGGGTAACGATGCGGCGTTCTTCTCTCACAACCCCCGGGCCGCCGGTTCCACGCCAAGTGTTGGTAACAAGCACCCCCAGAAACAAACGACTCCAGCCGGAAAGCAGGATGACACCCTTCCGCACCCCCAATAGTTACACAGAGACCCTAACCCACATCCCCATCGTGGATGCTTCAGGTTCCAGAGAAGAGCATTATCAAGTCCCTGTTTTCGCAGCAGGAAAGTGGGGGTGACCACCACAGTCTGCCCTTGCAACGCAAGCACCCCGTGCTGCAAAGCTTCCTCCAGCAAAGCTCCATCCCCTGCCGCAGCAAGGCCGGAGATGGACACCAAGGGTGTGCAGAAAGCCTGACAGCCGTTGAACCAGCGTGGTCTGGAAAAGGCCAAAAACGGAATCACCTTCCATGTAGCTGGGAACTGACCTTCCTGCCAGGCGGAACACGCCTGGGCACCGGCACACACGGCGTGCCCCTTTGCGCCAACCTCTCCCCAGGCCCGTACCAAGGGAGCGAGCAGTGCACGCAGAAAAATCGGCTTCCTGTTGTAGAGACTATTGAACTTAAAACTCACATCAAAAAACATTTCTATGTTTGTTTTTCTTTGGTATGATACTATTTTACCTACCATATGTAAAAGGAAATTAAAAGTTTCCCCTAAGGACCTGCTTTATACAAAAGACTGAAGAGTAGAAATGACAAGGCGGCATCATGCAGTGTCCCCCTTCTGTACCCGCAAAGTACTGCGCACTAGAAAGGCCAAACAACACCCAGCTCTAACCAGTGAGCTCCTGCTTCGTACTTCACTTTCAGCTGTATTGAACACGGGTGCTTTTTTCCTCTTGGAGTAACATACATGTGTGTACCATACACTGCTCCAGTAAGATACAACTAGTATTTAAATAAAGCTATTTAATTTAGCAATATCCACCATACAATATGATCCAGCCTTCCACATTGTGTTAGCTATAATTGTACTGTCTGAAGCTTTGATCAGGGTCCTGTATGCTGTGTAACAGGCAAATGAATATGTTTTGATCTTTCAGGTATAAAAAGATAACGCAAAAACAGATTTGTAAAGTATTTGAAACCTGTTAGCAGCAGGGCCAGCAAGTACATAATGTACTCAAGTTAAAACCCAAGTGCTGCAGTAGGCAGTATTTAACACTTCTGGAAAAAAGATGAAAATAGTGTCACACTACAACACGGCTGATTAAATGTAGATGCAAAATGCCAGTGTTCACTCCTGCTGTATATCTTGCAAGCTTCTCTAGGATTAGGGGGTTTTTTTGCTTCAGCACCAGCAGAAAGAGTTGGATCTTTCTTACAAGTAGAACAAAAGGAGGCGGACATGGATAATCAAAGATATGGAATGGCTTCTACAGAAGAAATCAAACAGTTTTGGATTCTTCAGCCTCAAAAAGAGATGGCTGGAGTCCACGTGGTGAAAAAACACGAGAGGCATGGTATGGAGAAGTTCAGTTAAGTCCAATCGCTTGCAATTTCTCAAAGCATGAAGGCTAAAAGACACTCAGGAAAATCATCATCCATAAGTTTAAGACAAACAAAACCACAGATGGATCATTAAGTATGGATCCGAGTGTTAGATCATGAATTAGACAAAATCATGAATGGTTGTTAAGCAAAATGGCCTGGCTACAACTTCTACCTCAGAAACTTCCTAAGCTAACATCAGGAAAAAGGCATCAGGTTAAACCACTTCATCTAACCCAGCACAGCTATTCACGTGTTCAGGTATCCAAGTCTTAATTTTAAATGTAAAAAAAAAAATTATTAAATTCATAGATTAACAAGATTACCTGTACCTGACTGAACTGTTCTTAGAAGCTGAATGCGGAAGCTATTGCTAGGTCCAAGAGAGGCAGAAATAAATTCTGTTGTGGAAAGGACACATGCTTAGACGTCAGTATTTCTGGATCTCAGTCACTCACAAAGTACACCCTGGACATTACGTGGAGAGGAGAGGCACAACAGAGTCTCTTACCCTGGAGAGGTAAAACAGACTTTTTTCTAAATGAATTCTCACACCCATTCAGAACTACAGAAGAGAAGTTAGCATTTTATGCACACATTTTAGTACCTTGACCCACATATCTATAAGTATTAAAAGTAACTTTTATTAAAAATAAATTCTCTTTATAAATACAATCATTACTGTGTACACAATCTTCTTCAATACACACACTGTGGTATTCAAAATCAGTGGTATTTATATAAAATACAGTATTAATTTTATAATTGCATAATTTTATACACACATACATTATTTTGCAGATCTAAAAAAGTCTGAATGATTCTGTTTTTTTTTCAAAGGACAGAGCGGTATTTACAAGCAAACATGATCCAAACAGCACAGGCAGATTCAGGGTATGTAAACACTCGTACACGAACTGCAAGTCGCACTTGGTCTCCCCTACAACAGATTATTTCTTCACAAAAAGGAGACCTATTTGACAAAAAGAAAAACAAGAGTAAGAGATATTACTAAGCCATTATTAAAATTTTCTATTACACGTGTGCAGTTATTTCAAATGTGACTAACAGTCAAATAACAATGAGTGTCATGAGTCTGTCATGACAAACAATAATATTGTTCTATAGTGCACGGACTGTTGCCTTAGAAGAAAACAAAAGCACCACCAATCATTTTTAACAAGTGCAAATAAATTAAATTAACTCCTCGGTCTTTAATTTAACCCATGAGAAGTCTATCATCACTGAACTCACCAAGGTAACATAAAAGCTCTGTACCCCATGACCCATTACATACGCTACACAACTCTTCTTCCAGTTCTGATTAAGGAAATTAATTTTCTTTAAATGTCATTATCCAAAAAAACAAGTTGCCATTCATAATTAAGTATTACTGTTTGGTTTTAACATATGTATCTTTACATTTAAACTTACCGAAGACATGTGGCAAATGCTCTCCTGGCATTTCTGTATACAAAATGGATAGGAAATCCTTTGAATGTGTGACCATCAGGTACTGCTCTTCTTACAGCATCTTGAAACTCTTCATTTCCTGCAGAAATGCTTGTTGTACGTTCGAGCTCATAGGCTGCTAATGCTGGTGACAACAGATAGGATAGATGGTCATCCCAAACAGTAGAAAGGCCAAGATCCTGTGAGGCAAGTCACAGAACGATGACAACCGTGCAGAATGAGCATTAGGATATTAATAAGCTTGTATACTATATAGATTCAAATAAATCCATGACAAATCTTTAATTTGTAGTTAATGGAAGTGAATCCACAAAGCAGTAAGATTTTTATATTGATTCACACACCAACGAGAAGAATCAAACACCATCAACAACATATCATTTACCAAGAAATGAAGTTAGACTACTAGACTAGAACAAGGCCAGCAGAGTTGAAACTAGATGTTTTAGCTACAGTATCTCTGCATGAAATGTAAGAAGATAGTGCATAAATACACAGCAAAAATATGGGAAAGATCAACTAAGATTCATCTCGCTTTCTTCTAATGTCTCTCATGGAAACCCACTTCTGAAAAAACAATGCACAACAGCTCCCCAAAACACATACACATGTACATGCACCTTCCTCCTACCATCCCACAAGTGCAAAGAAGCAGAAAAACCTAACACGTATGTATTCAACATGGCATGAGATTCATACTCTGAGAATTACGTGCCGCCCCAAAGGTTGAGCATTTTGTGGGGAGATAAAAACAAAAACAATGATAACAACCCATTAAAACCAGACCTAAGCTAACAGGGAGTTAAAGTATCATCTCCTTCATATCCAGCTCAGGAAGAATCATTTCTGGCACATTACGTCTCATAAAAATCCTGATAAACGACAAAACTAATTTCTAGAAATACCTTCTGATTTTGTAAAGCTGTAAGAGTAAGATCATGAAAGCTGAAAGCCTGCTTTTATCTAGGGACCAAAAACATTTGTGATGGATAGGCAAGGCCCACTGACAACCAGATTTGATCTTCCTAGCTTTTACAGACCACTCATAGGTAGTCTGCAGGTGCCAGTAAGCTGAAGATCACAGACCTAGAACGAAAGGCAAGGGCAGGGTGGGGGGAAGAGCCTACACACGAGGCTACAGAATCACCACTGCAAATAATGACGTCTCAACTAGCTGAGTACAGTCTTTCCAAACAATTTTTCAGTTATTTCACTTTTCACATACCGCATTTCTGCAAAAGCTGATGGAAAACACATTGCAAAGATACGGTATGTGAACTAACAAATGGCTATCCAAAACAAGTATACAGTAAAAACATGCACCTTTATTACCGCAACAGATCAATGACAATCTTTATAAACAGTATTACCTTTCTGTGTTCAGAGACCAGTATTCTTAGCTGCAATTCTATCTCGTTGCTTGTTACTGCAGCATCTATCGTGGAAGCACACAGAGGAGGAAAAGGGGGAACTGAAGATGTTGTTCCAGGGGAACACACAGATTTTATTGCTTCTCCACTCATGGGTTTCCATTTAGATTCATCATGCAGGTCAAACACACAGATCTCCACAGCGTCAGAGGGCTGACAATTTCCAAAGAACTTTTGATGGTTGAAGAGACAACCTATCGTGCGATAAGGATACAGTGGCTTGGGTTGTTCAACTAGTGGAGGGTCATCAGGGTTGATAGGTCTGTGGATGTACCTAATCAAAAACATTAAATTTCTTATTAATACACCTTATTTTGTGTATTAGTAGGTAAAAGGTAAAAATATTTAGATGGGACAGATATAAGCCATTTCTCCTTTTAAAAATATAAGCCAAGTTTGTTAACATATTCTTTTTTCCCAAAATGGCATTAATTTATTTACAAAAAAGTAATTATATACATTTTGGAGACATAACCTACAATGAAATAATATACCACTTATTTCTTTAAATCTAGAAAAATAAGCTGATGAATCAAGCAGATATTCAACAGCAACTAAATTTTGCAACTATAACAACATAGCGATACAGTTTCCCCCACTATTCATTACATTTGGAGAAATACATCTTCAAATGCTAATCATAGGATACACAAACAGTGGCAAAACAGAATTGCTTATTTTCAATACTGGATATTAATTAGCACTTTTCACAAAGACAAAAGTCTTATATTTAAATATATAGTCCCACTGTACTTCTACCAATGCAACTTGAAGCTATATATTACAACAATTATGCTTCCAAAAGTAATGCTTCAAATAGCACTAGGAAGTACAGTGGGATGGATCACAGTGCTGAATATCATCAGTAAAGAGGAAGTTATTTTCACTGAAGTTTGGAGCATTTTTTTTATTTTTATATAGAAATTAGGACTGAGTACCGTTCTACGTACTTGAACAACAGGACATGCAGAATAAGAGGAAGGGAAATAATTTTTAATAAACAGGTTCCAGAAGCTTTGGAATACAGAACAGCTACATATGCCCTTCTCAAAATGAGTCAAGTGAGAGAGAATCTCAGAGAACTTGCAGAGATTTCTGCAGGGGAAAAAAGTAATGTAACACTGATTTCACAGATGAAATAAGGAAAAAAATATGGGTTCCTGTGCTGGTTTTGGCTGGGACAGAGTTAATTTTTCTTCACAGTAGCTAGTATGGGGCTATGTTTTGGATTTGTGCTGAAAACAGTGTTGGTAACACAGGGATGTTTTTGTTACTGCTGAGCAGTGCTTACACTAAGTCAAGGCCTCTTCTGCTTCTCACACCACCCCACTAGCGAGTAGGCTGGGGATCCACAAGAAGCTGGGAGGGGACACAGCTGGGACAGCTGACCCCAGTTGACCAAAGGGATATCCCATACCATATGACATCATGCTCAGCATATAAAGCTGGGGGAAGGAGGAAGGGGAGGACGTTTGGAGTGATGGTGTTTGTATTCCCAAGTAACCGTTATGCGTGATAGAGCCCTGCTTTCCTGGAGATGGCTGAACACCTGCCTGCCCATGGGAAGGAGTGAATGAATTCCTTGTTTTGCTTTGCTTGTGTGCATGGCTTTTGCTTTCCCTATTAAACTGCTTTTATCTCAACCCATGAGTTTTCTCACTTGTACCCTTCCAATTCTCTCCCCCATCCCACTAGGGGCAAGTGAGCAAGCGGCTGTGTGGGGCTTAGTTGCCGGCTGGGGTTAAACCACAACGGTTCCTAAACAATCATGGCAGATTTCATCTCCTTTATAAATGATGGCAGCGATAGCATCAATGGCAATCAGCTGCCATAAGACACGAAATAGTTGCTATCCTGTATTAAAGCCACTGAAAACTATATTACAAACTGTTGAAATAGTTCACCTTACACTGAACCAGTTATTTTCCAAACAACAGCAATACACAGAAAAAAAGATTCAAAGACTTTTGTCTTTCATTACATGAGTTACGTGACAGGGTGTAAAGATAAAAAACAAAAAAGCAACAACAAAACTAGCCCACACAAACCTCAATATACATTGCTCAGTTTTCTTATATTCCTTTTACTCACCTATGACCTGTTAAGCTCTCCCAAAAAGTAATTGTTCCATCAGTTCCACAAGTCATTACCCAAGTGTGGGGGACTCCTTTTGCTTTTGTTCCAACACACACAAAGGCTTCCAATCCAAACCCAAGAAGAAGACTGCACAGAAGGTTAGCATGATCTTCACAGTCACCCTAGGCAGTAAATATTAGTAAGCTGGTTTGAGTATCAGGCATAGATAAAATCTTAAAGAAAGAAAATAGTGATATTTCTCTAATCATGATTTAACAAGTCACGTTTCCCTCCTGTTTACCTAAAGCACATATCAGAAGTCAGTGTTTTAAGGTTTAAACTTGACAAGTTTTAGTTTTCTGTAACAGAAAAAATCATTTAAAAATAGTAGTATGTTCTAATGATAGACTATTTATAATTTTTATTCAAGTATACTGTATGATTAATACTGGAAAACATTTCTTATGATTACAAAGATACCTTCAAGTAAACCAAAATGAGAATCTATTAACCCGTAAAGACAAAACTAACATTCTAATTAAAAGCCAAAATGTAGGTAAGGAAAATACCTGAGGTAATATTAGAAATTACACAGTATTTTCACACAGTTAGGAAATTTAATCAGTTAATAAAATGTAATTCTATTGTAATTTTACTGTCTTGAATGCACTGTCAAAGTTCAGAAATTAAAAAAGGTAAAACAAACGCCCCCACACATCTAACTGTGTAACAACTGAGAGTCATGTGTAGCTGCATTTCCTGTCAACCAGGAAAAAAAGAAAGTTTCCTTCATAAATTTATTGATACCATTGGTAATTTAGAGAAATCAATTTCTGAATGTGATGTGTAATATTCTTTTTATCTTAAGTTCTTTACAAATGTTAGCTGTAAAGTAAGAAAAAAATTCCTCATGCAATGAAGCCTTCATAATACAAAGCACAGCATTCAAGTAGAACAGGATGGCTCTTTAGTCAAATACTATTCAGAATGTTGAAAATGTAAAATTCAGTGTTCTTGGATGTAGCTGTTCATTACACAGATAACACAATCTTCCGCTACCATAATGTACAAGGGAAATATCCAGAAAAGCAGGTTTAAACAGGTTTCTGGTGAACCTATGCCCATTTAATAACACCTCACCACTTTCCACAAAAAAAAAAATCAGTAACGGTCCAGCTGGTGTCTCAGGGGCTAAATTCAGCTATTTTCTATACAGTTTTCCACTTCTGCCTTGGAGGAAACCCTTTCTCTGTGCCTCCAAACACAATGGTCCTCAAACTCAAAGTCACGGTCACCACCTCCATCTGAAAGCCAGTGGGTAGCAGTGGTGCCTTTATATGGTACCTAAGCATGATGTAATATTCAGAGACAACAGCTAATGTCTGTTCTGTGTAGTCTTTGAGACAAATCTAAAAACTGGGATACAGCTCCTCCGTGTGGTCTTTGAGACAGGTCTAAAAACTGGGATACAGCTCCTGCTGCCAAGAAGAACAGATCTTTTTAATATAAACACATCAGTGAGATTGCCACTGAGATACTTCTGCGTTAAAAAACAATGAAAAGCATTGACTGCTTCAAAGAAGTATTAAAAGTGATCACTATTACTTTCATTCATACAACAGAAGAGCTATAATCCAGAATGAGTTACAATTTGTTTCATTTATTATAGTCATATGACACAAGTGTCAGATCACTAGGAGGTACACTGAAACTTTTAGTGAAGAGCCCTGAAGCCCTGTCTTGCAAAAAATGAATGCAGAGACTGTGAGTATATTTTAGCCCATCTGAAAAAAAATCAGTTTTCAAAAGAGACTTTTCCAATTCTTCCTGGATTAGTCCAGAATTTAAATTAGTGGCCTGCACATTGGCAGGAATTCACTGAATAATTATATGGGATCTTAGCAAAGCAAATGAAGAAAAGCAAGCTCATTGTCAAACAGATGTATTGACAAATGGACCCCAACAATAGCAGTAAAGAAAGTCTGCTCCAAAGCCTTCTTGTCTACTATTTAACACCTGTTTCTCTTTAAAAAGGTCTTAAACAAGTTATTGTAACAGAATTACCCAAATTTTATTTAATCCATGTATTTGCAGACAGTTTTAAATTACTGACTTCAGTTAGAATACGATACAAATTCTACTGTGTCATACAAAAGACCATTTTCACATACCTTGTTTCTACATAAAAAAGCAAGAAGGGTGCACCACTGTTCTTGTTTGCCACCGCCTCCTCCGATGACAGAAGCTCGTTCATAACCCAGGACACTGACAAATCGTGCTGCTTGTCTAGGAGTGTCTAGTAACCGGCCTGCTCGAAGTGGTCTGATATATGAACATACTGGACGGTTTACTCCATTTTCATCCTGAACATATAAAATCTGTTTATTTGCCAGACATGCAAATATTATGAAAGAGTCATCTTAACTTAAAGCGTCTTTTTTGCTACGGGATTTATTCTCCCTGAAATAAATATCACTGAAAAATATTAAGACACAAAAATCCTTCTAGAATTAAGACACAAGATCTTTAAGGCAATTCATTTAGAGGGACTTTACAGTTAGATTTTTCCACTGGCTCTGTCACCCGTAGGACATTCTAGACTAAAAGTTCAAACACCCGGAGCAGCACAGGTTCAACTCAATTTCCTTAAATAGGTGAGTAAATGTTTACACCCCATCCACTGTCAATTTCATATTATCAAACAACAACAACAAACTCCAAACAAACAAACAAAAAGAAAACCACCAGCCACCAAACACCCCACATTCAACCAAAAACCCCCTCAAATCAAACAAAAAAACCCCAAAACCCACACACCCACCAAAACTCACAACGCCCAAAACACGCCCCCCAAAGCATTAAGCACTCAGCAGCTGATTTCAGTTTAAAAAGCATCTACTTGCTTCTGAATTTGAATACACTTTACCTCATCATAACACCAAAAACCAATAAAATTTGCTCACAATGATGTCACTAAATATATAAAAATTAAGAGAGTAGTAATACTCTCTTAGAAAAGAATTTCTAATTTCTCAGAAAAATGAAGAAATAAGATGACTGGAAAAAGGTCTGTTTTATTACAAGCTGCAGGGAAATATTATGGTTATCTACTATTAAAACCATTTAAAGCAGTATAAAACTCTTCTTTCCTCACTGGGCTAAACTGGTACTTTTATGTTTACATATTTAAAAAGGGATCAAAGCCTTTTAAATGTCTGCAGCTTCAGGAAACCATGGTCTCATATTTTTTACTGTAGCCACATATTGCTCCCATTAAGGTTTTGTCATGCTTTGCCAGCAAGATGGTGTAAGAAAAGCACCATTTATTTGAAGCGGACTGGAAACCTGTTGGAAATTATTTCACAGCTAGAAAGCAAGCAAAAAAATCACAAGCAGGATTCATTATTTATTGAATATAGTTTTATACATGTAATGCATGCTTCTGCATTACGCCTACGAAACTGGCCGATAACTAAATTCTCAAACAATTCTGATAATCTCAATTCTGTTTCCAGAAATGAGAAAAGCCATTAAGGGCAGTTTTACTAACATTTGCTATGGTCAGCGGGAGAATCAAGATACGCTCTCTATAGGTACTGAACTAGCAGGGGGCCTAGTTCCTATAGTGTTCTGAGGGCTGCCAGTTTCTATATTGTTCTGTAACAAAGAACTTAGTCCTCTAATCCTATTCACAGACCTGTCCCTCCAACCTCCTTCCCAACCCTACTGTAGCTTTGTGGGTGCAGAAAGTGGAATACCATTAATTCACTCATTAATTCACAAATTGCTTTATTCTCAAAATAGTACAAGTCCCATTTTTACCTCATGTCCCCAACCAAACTCCCAGTTCTAGAATTCCCCATTTAATTATATATTTTGTTTCTATATATAAACCCTGCCCTGAAAACCTTAAGCCTTTGTATTGAGTCTGGCTGGGATTGAGTTAATTTTCTCCACAGCAGCCCCTATGGTGCTGTGTTTTAGATTTGTAACCAAAACAGTGTTGATAACACACCAATGTTTTAGCTATTGCTGAGCAGTGCCTGCACGGCATCAAGGCCTTCTCTGTTTCTCATTCTGCTCCGACACAGAGTAAGTTCAGAGTGGACAAGAGGCTGGGAGGGGACGCAGCCAGGACAGCTGACCTGAACTGACCAAAGGGATATTCCATGCCTTATAGCATCATGTTCAGCAATAAAACTGGTGGGTGTGGAGAACAGACTTTTTCTAAACTAGCCCCTGCTTGGAGACTCACTGGGCATCAGTCTGCTGGTGGGAGGTAGCGAGTGATTGTCTTTGCATCACTTTTTTCCCCCTCTTCCTTTCTTTTCTTCAGTTATTGAACTGTCTTCATCCCGACCCATGAGTTTTTCCTCACTTTTGCCTTTCCCATTCTCTCCTCCATTCTGCTGGGGCAAAATGAGAGTGTGACTGGGAGAGGGCTCAGCTGCTGGCTGGGATCAACCCACCACACCCTTATTTGGAAGTCCACATCACCACTGAACACTCACAGTACAACAGAATGGAAGCTGTTACTTCACTGAAAAGAAAGAGTAGGCAGGGATCACTTCAGGAAGTTACTTTGAGATAATAAGCTACTGCTCATTATCTGTGCTAGGAAAATTGCTACCAAGATAAATTCGTGGCACTAAAAATGAAAAGAATCATACCATTCCTTTTACTGAGGGACAGTTATCAAGGAGCAACTGATGCATAGTAATTTATTAGCCTACAATAATTATGTCTGTAGCTAGCGTGCAACATTAACCAGACAGATTGCTTTACAGACCACACAGAACTCAAATATTGTGTTGATTTGTTCTCAGAGATCTAAGCAAGTCCATTTTTTATAACTGTTTTATCTGGTATAAAACTTGTTTGAAATAGTTTGCACAGATCACTTAAGTCTTTGCCATTCGTGAGTATTCAAGGAAAAGACTAAACAGGCTTTTTTATCACCTCGTGCGTCAGAAGTGGTTGGAGCAACCCTTCTTTCTGCATCATGCTATTGAGCTTCAACACACATATAGAAGTTCAAGCCTTACAAATTTCATTTTTTGCATGATGCACCACATGTAGCCCTGACCTGAATGTAACCACGTTGCAAATCATACAGATTCTATATACACATGAACTTCAAAATATATCTAAAAATAAAAGGATAACTTAAAGAAAGGATTGGTCTATTTGTAAAACTTACAAACCTGTGCAAAAATCTTTACTAGCCTTACGTTGTGTGTAGGCCTTATCTGTAGGTACTCCCTCCACCACTGTTTAGCATATACAAGAAATAATCGTTCTTTTTCTGCTGTTTTCTGACGTTCCAAAGCAAACTGCAGGTAAGAAAAACATAACCGATCACACACATACTAATTCCAAACAGGAAAAAAAAACCCATAATGAATAAGTACATTAACACCAAATTGAGCCTATGTAAAATAAAGCTTAATATTTAAAGTGTGCCATGTAAATGCTGAAGAATAGTATTTTTAAATGAAAATCCAATGAACAAAAACCTCAAGTTACTTTTCTTGTTTGTAGGCTCATATAATCAAGCCTGACTGAAGTAGTGTTCATCTTAAGTGATGCATTTCTGTACAGAAGGATTGCTCAGCTTTTGGTGTGCAGAAGAATATCTGCATGCACCTTCAGGCCAACATTTACTGGCTTTCCAGGCAGAATAGCTGACTTGAAATTATTATTTCAAATAGGAGAGAGAGCAAGAAAACATATACTAACTGAAGAAAATTAGGTATATTGCATCTTTCTTATTCTTCTTCTTAAAGTTTTGATACAAGTAAGTAGGAAAACTACTAAAGTAATATTTCAGATAAAGTCATGTTCAGTATAAACAAAGTAGTTTTAAAAAAGGTAATTATACTTAAATTTAATGGGGAAAAAAGTATCAAACATCCAAAAATCCACAACCCTCAACATCTACATAAGTAATTCCGTACTGAGCTTCCCCCCCCCAATAAAAGAATAAGACAGCCCTCCCCAAAATTACTTACTTGAGTATTAGTTATTTCTGGAGACAGCGTCTTACTAAGCTGTGGATACATTTCCAGTCTGATGTTTAAAACACCAACAGAAACCTTTGATTCTGTACCTTTGAACCAAAATAAATTTTGATCAGTTCTCTCAAATTCATTTTACTTAGGATCTTTCAGCCAGGCAGGAGCAAATAATTAAAATAAATATTTTAGCTATATAATCACAAAAAATAACTAAACTTCTTTAAATATATGCAAAAATGTACTGGTGGTCTTGGTAGTCTTAGGTTTATGGTTGGACTTGATGATCTTAAAAGTCTTTTCCAACCTATACGATTCTGTGAAAATAAGCATCTTTATTTAAATTTCAAACTCAAATGAGGCTGTAAGAAACCATAATCTGGACAAAAAAGCAGACATCTAGATCTGAGATATTATCCAAGGCCCTCTTTGCAGCCAGTACTGGGACATACGAGATGAATGGCATTCTAGAAGTGTCTAGAATAGGCGTCCAAAACAGGAGAGTCACACACTGTGAAAGTGCCCATTCCTACTGACTACACAGGTAGCTCAAATGTAAGTACTTGGAAATAAGTGAAGTTCATCTTCCTCAAGATACAGTCCTCAAGATACAGTTTATTATGACGGACCCAGAGTGCCATACAAATAGAGTAATCAACTTAAAAAAAAAACAAAACACCAACCAACCAACCACAAATGAACTACAAAACACCACAAACCTAATGTTGTTGCATAATGCTGAAAATTTAGAATTACATAAAGAACAAAAAGCATTACAAAACAATAGGGAGAATAGAGAGATGGGATTATAGGCAATACAAGTACCAGAAGCCTCATATAGTAGTTTGTCTATTTATCTGAGATGGCAGCATGCTTTGATGTTCTTCTACAACGACAAGACTTCAGAAGAGGAGAAAAAGCACTGGATTTAGTGGATCGATACTTTATTACTTGGAAAAAAGCTAATCATAATTAGATTTAACTCCTCCCATCACCCATTTGAGTATTAAACTCAACTTATTTGTTATGCATTTCCAAGTCATTATAAATAAAAAGCTCTCCATTTGAGAGACTATCCAAACCCATATTGCTTACTAAAGTTTTGGCAATAGTCAGCATTTTCAGAAGGAAATGAAGCTAACAAACATATTAGCAAATAAGCTTACTAGATTTGCGTTCACCGGATGAAACACTGCACCAAATCAACAAAAAAAGAAGTAGGCAATAGTGATAACAATCAGGAATAACTTATGTAGTATGTCCAATCTTCAAAATATTTTGAAGGTATAATTTAATCTCTTTTGAAACTGCCAAGAACTGCTCACCTACCTAACAGGTAGAGAAACTGCTATAGAGAATATTCAAAAGACTCATCAGCTACTACTTGACCAAACTCTGGGATAGCTAGCATAGGAAGTCATCATAGATTGAGTCCCAGAGCTAATCTTTATCCACTAAATCATAATATCCTAAAAACTTAGGTTCGAACTCTTAAGAAGGGGAGCGGGGACAAGTGACACACAAAAATACACATGTATACTAACTCCTAAGCACCTAAACAAAGCTGTTCAGCCCTTCTGTCAGAAAACATGCTTCCACTAGTGGAATAAATGGCAGCACAGCAGTGGTCACTTTCTCCAGTAGTTGCTAGTTTGGTATGAAAGGGACACAAGCTAGGTTTTACTCTTCAGTGCACTGGTCTGATATATTCCTGGAGATGAATTGGTTGATTTTTGTTTGGTTTGGTTTTGATAACTTATCCAGATTTTGCAGAAAATCAGTAGTGAGGGTTCCCAGACACGGGGACCATTATTACACAGGATCCAGAATATACATTTTTAGTATTTTGGTAACAGAAAAATCTGACCATTAGTCTCCTACACATTTTCTAAGGATACCTTATAGTAATTTATGAGTTGAAGAAAAATTAAACTACATCATAAATACTGCTTTAAGCTTATAAGCAAGCTCAGTATCCAGTATTTTAAGTCATCATTACAGCCTTATTATTTATCCTTACCTACACCCAGGAGTTCAACAGCAACATTTGTTATGCCATTCTCTGCAGCCAAGACAGATCGCCACTCCAAGAAATAGGATGCTACTAGTGTTGTCTCACCAAATGTGTCTGTTTTGATCAGAACCATATGCACCGGATCACATATAGATAACATAGTGGTTGCATCCACCATTTTACTTCCATCACCTGCCATTATTAAACCAAGATAAGACAGCAAGAATATTATCATCCCAAGTCCTCCTCAAAACTAAAAAAAAGTATGCATTTACATTCATTGCATACATTGCATTTTAAGAAAAATTTCACGTCCGGAAGTGTAAGCAATGATCCCATCTTAAAATCAAACTCAGCTTAGGACAGAGCTACAGAAAGATTAGAGTTAATTTACAGAAGAGGTAAAAAGATTCCTATAGTTGAATACTCCAGTGTAACTGGTTCAACTGCACAAAAATTAAAATGGAATTAGCATTTAAGAAAATAAAGAATATTAAAGCACCATTAAGTAAAAACAATTGAAAAATATTCTTTTAATAAGTTGGAATGCATCAGGTCAACTTACT
The DNA here is from genome assembly GCF_034638445.1 of Ciconia boyciana. Classification (NCBI taxonomy): domain Eukaryota; kingdom Metazoa; phylum Chordata; class Aves; order Ciconiiformes; family Ciconiidae; genus Ciconia; species Ciconia boyciana. Next base: position 58,668,177 of record NC_132935.1, read on the forward strand.
ATACATCAGTATTTAGGCAACAACTTTCTCTGTAGTTAGGCTTGACCCTGTGATATAAACCGCTCCATAAGCGGCAGAATTAACAAAGTCTGGTTTTCTTTCAATTTGTGGTATATTCACTCCCCTCCCCAAGTCCAACTGCAATAACGCTGGCTTTCTCTCTGTTCCCTGATATTCCATAAGCTACCCTGGATTTCTACAGGATTCAGACAATATCCAGAAGTCTTTTCATAACATACTTATCTCCTACCATGTTCCCTGGCTAGTACCAACAGAAGAACAGTAATACAGGCTGTGGATGACTGACTCTTCAGCAGGTGTTTGCCAACTGGCAGGCAAACTGAACTCACACTGAAGTTCTTCCTTCCATATGATGACAAATTCACGTTTTTCTTCACTTGTCAGCACAACATTCATGAAAATCACAGCCACCTTAGTATCTCTTACCATCTCTGAGACTATCTTCTCACTGTCAATTATGGATAAAGTTGGTCAAATTCAAAAGTTATTTTAGAGTGGAAAAGAAGGAAAAGAAGAGGAAAGAGTAGAGAAAGATCTACAAGTGGCATAACCTAACAGAGTCATCAGTTTGCTCAGGAAAACATGAAAAACAGGAAAGAAAGCCACTAAATAATATCAAACATATTTCACAATAACTCTGAAGTCAGAAAAAACACCCGATAGCATCAGCTTTAAACCCACAATATTCCTTACCTAGGCTATCTTTGTGCACTTCAAGTAAAAAACCATCATGAAAATCTGGCTCACAAGCACAGGGGACAGGTTTAGAACGGAAGCGCTGATTTCGAAAATGTAAACACAGAGTGAAGGTAGAACAGATTTGGCCAGGCAGAGGCTCCGGTTCCTGAAGATGTTCCAGAAAAGCTTTTCCACCCAAAACCTGAAGGTAAAGATACCTCCGTGTTGGGTCAATGTTAGCTGTAAAGCGTAGCAATAAAAATGAAGAGACGACAAACAGATCTTAGGAAGCATGTTAAATATCAGTTAACTAACAAGAGACTAGAAAAAAAAGAAACTTTTTTGAAATAGGTTCTCCGAAAGAAAGTGATTTTAAAATGTATGGAAGTTATCTTAATGTAAAATAAATGAAATTTTTTTAAAAAAATGTCACATTTTATGCGACACTACTTTCTGCTGCTTACATGAATTTACTTCCTGTAGATAAGCAGCAAAAACATCCACCTTTATGCCAGTTCATACTGGATTATTAATTCAGAGTTAAAAAAAATCATAGACTTCAAATTTCTCTCAAACCTGTGATCCAAATATTAAAATAAACAAGCAACATACTTTTTTTCAAAACTGGTGGTTCTCTGTCCACAAAATGTGTCGATGGTTTTGGAGCTGAAGTCCTCTCCCTTTCATTCACATCCTGGAATTACAATTAAGATTTTTTAAGGCGCCAAGGGATGCAACAGTGCTTCTACCGCAGTCTTCTAAAAATTAAAGAATCCTCCATTTCAGCTGAATGCCATTCCTCAGGTACGCTCCCTTCTAGGACTTGAGATGTAACGAAACTGAACAAATACTTTCAATGTAGTATTATCATTAAACCAGTTTTAGCATACGCATTAAGCTGTTCTGCTCCTAATATGTCACAAATCAGTAAAGCCATTACGAATCTGTAGAAGTAGCGAGTTTTCACTTTGTCAAAACACCAAGAGGAACAAGCAAAAATATTTTCACTCTTCGAAAGCTACTTACAGTTACAAATTTAAGTTCCTTCATAACATCATCAATGATTCCTCGTTGTCTTAAGGCTTTCATTAGATCTTCTGTGGATAACTGCTGATGCTCAGGTGCTAACTCTTCACGTATAGTCTCAGCAAGAACTTCTCTTATCCTGCCATGGACATCCATCTGAAAGAAAATTCACTATATGCTACAAATACAAACTCTTTAAATGGCAGCAGCTATGACTAAACAGTCACTCTATAAGACTAACGTTATTCTCCTAGGAACACAGAAATAACTACACCAAAATATTAATCCTTTCAGAACTAATCAAGCGAGTCACTATCTCACCAAAACAGCTCTATCAGTTAAAAAAATCATGAGCATACCAAACCTGAGCATCTTTACTGCTCTTGACTGCATCCCCTGCCTTGAACTTCCCTCCTTACAAAAAGGTCTGCAAATCCATTAATTATAAAATTATTGCTGTTTTCATTTCTCATCTCCCTCAAAATTCAAACTTAGGATAATAGTTTCTTATTTTTTAAGGAAAAAAGTACACCTTATATACTTGTAGGTAAGGCACAAATGTAGGAAATCTCCATTGCAAGCTTCCCCTATGCTCAAAGGGAAGTCAGAGAATTTCTGTCCTTCACCTCAGCTGTGAAAGTGCATGGATTTGTAAAGCTGTTTCTCACACAGGAAGGATGTTAAGGCCACAGCCACTGGGACTTGAAATACTTTGCGATATATGAGTTAAAGCATTCGTATTTATATCCCCGTCAGTCCAAGACCCAGCCCAAGAACCTCGCTCAAAAAGCAGCAAGCAAGCAAAAAAAACCCTCAGTCTCAGGGTGCTGACCCCGCCGCCCAGCCCGCCACTGCCTCGGGCCTCGACCCAAGGCTCGTCCCGGCGGCCGACAGCGCTGCTGTCCTCTCCCCGCCTCGAACGCAGCAGCGACTCAGACTGAGACCAGCAAGGGGGCGGGGGAGGCGGCCAGGACGGCAGAGGCCTCAGCTCCATCTCTCCGTAGCCCAAGAAAGAGGAGACGAGGGCGAAGAGCGGAGGCGGTAGGAGACGGCGAGGAAAAGGCCACAAGCCAAGGCAGCGATGAGACGAGAGCGCGAACCCTCCGGTTCGCGCCCTGGCCCTCCGGGAAGGGGCCGCAAACGCCAGTAAAGCAAAACGGCGCCTGGAAACCACCTGAAGCGGCTGAAGTAAGAGAAACAAAGCAGGGCGAGAGAGCGAGCACGCTGCATGCCCTGCCACCACCTCAGCGGGCACTGCTGTGACCGAGGGCCGAGGGTCCGTACCGCCGACATGGGAAGCAGCAAAGCTCGGCCAGGCCAGGCCAGGCCAGGCCAGGCCAGGCCCCCCCTTCCCCGGGGCATTCCCTGGCAGGAGAAGTCTCCCCGCCGCTCTAACCGCGGAGACGCCCCCACCTTGACCAGCTGCTGGTGGATGATCTGCTTCAGCTCGGAGGCTTTCTCCGGCGGCAGCGACATGGCGACAGCAGAGGCGAGGAGCCGCCACGCTTCCCGCCTCGAGAGGAGCGGGGGGGAGGGGGCCAAGGAGGGCCGCGCGCCGCCGGCGAGGCCCCGCCTCCAACCGCCGTTCCAACGGGCGCGGGCAGCGGCGCAACTGCCCGGCGCGCGGCCGCCGCCCCGCCTCCTCGCGGGCGCGGGGCGGGGCGGGGCGGGCAGGGCAGTTACCGCCGTTACTCCGCATCCCGCTGAGGAGAGAGGTGTAGCCTCTTTCAGCTCGTTGCTGCCTTCTTCCCCGGCCGGCATGTTTGTTCCTTGCGACCGTGGCGGGGGCTCCGCCAGCTCTGACTTTGAAGGCTTCACTCTGCTCATGGTAAGTCGCGCTCTTGCTTCTACCCCGCTCTCGATGGGCTTGAGGGGGCGCTGCCCTAACAGGGCACCCCGGAGCGGGCGAGAGGGGCGTGCCGCTTCTCGGGGCCCGGGCGCTGAGGGTTTCTTTCCGCTTTGTGGGGTGCGAGCAGGGGCTTGTCTCCCTGGCTGGCCCGCGCCTGTGGGGCAGGAGGGCCGGGGCGCTTTGGTCTCACTCTCCCCTGCCCGGGGGTCGTCCTTGGGTACTTGCCTGCGGGAAAGCGGAGAGACGCTGGGCAGGTGGTTGCTGGGCCCGTGTGTATGTATGTCGGGTGTTTTGCCGAGTAAAAGAGGGGGATTTGTAGGGGTCCTTCCCAGAGCTGTTTGCGGCAGAGCGGTCTCTTCCGTTTCAGTCAGTTTCTCCCTCCTCAGCCCCCCATTTTCTGCTCTTGTCAAGCTAAAGCGTTGTGTGCTGAGCTACAGCTATATGCTTTTGCTCAAAGATTAAAATGCCGTATGTCGTCTTAGAAAATTTGCAGTATCTGTGGGTTGGCACTGGAATAAAAGGTTACTTTTTCATTTCGAGGCGATATATACGTGTTTTTAATGAAAAAATCCTCTTTGGTGCTATATTTAAGCTCCGATTAGGGTTGTTTTAGGAAGTGTTTTAATCCTTTTCATACATGGTATGAAATCAATTGCAGATAACCTACCTGAGGTTACATTGGTTATTGTGGGGTGAGAGTTCCAGTGCAGGCTGCGAAGTAGCAAACCATTATTTTTCCTATTAGTGAGTCCCTTCGCTGTATTACTTAAAGGTAACCTTACCAGCTTTCATCGAGGGCTGCACAGCCTGGGATGACTCTGCAGGCTGCACGGGAAGTCATTGCAGATCAGCTGACTAGCCACAGGAAATAGATCACTGCTGTTTGCTTTGTCTGGGCGCAACGGGCTATTGCATACCAGCCAGTTTGTAATGACAGTCTGTAAGTGCTGTTACGTCCTCTTTCACCGTGGGCTTATCAGCATCAAATTCGGTGTTTCCACAACTGGTGGCAGCAGCAATTCGTAGACACGCTTGCTTATAAATTAGAGGGAAGCAACTGAAAATTTTACCGTTGTGTCCTTCTACAGAAATGGACACTGGAAGACAAACTCTTGAATTTCTCTTTCTGTGCCATTAGATTAGGTCAGTATCTGCCCCGGTTGGTGATAACCCATGGCAATTCCTATGAAACGAATTCAAGATGACCCTTAGCATTTTCATCCTTAAAAGATGAAAAACAATGTACTCTTGTGTATGAGTCAAGCTGAGATTTATAGGTTTAACATGTAATATCAACATTACCATTAGGTGTCACTTGAGGCCTGCCAATCTCAGCGTTAGTCGTTTGAGTGACCTTTATCTACTCTGTATCCAAAAAAAGAGAGGGAGGAGACAAGTTTCCAAGCCTTTGTTTAAGTTTACCACGAGACAGGATTATTCACAGAAGTGGCCAGGATGTTTTTGGGGGAGGGGGACCAAAGTCTGCATTAGTAGTCTGTTAAGAAATAGTCACCTTTGTCAGAGAATAAGCAGCCACTTTTAGAAATCATGGTTGACCAGAACTGAAGTAATGTAAATTTTCACTATTTGAAGAGCATCTTGTGTTGTCCATAAAACACACTGTAAATCAGTAACTTCTGTTACTTCAGCCAGCAGTGTCGGTGGGAAATGTTGGTCAACTGGCAACAGATCTAGTGATTTCCACGCTCAACATGACTAAAGTTGGTTACTTCTACACTGATTGCCTGGTGCCAATGGTTGGAAATAATCCATATGCAACAGCAGAAGAAAACTCAATGGAGCTGAGTATAAATGCTGAAGGTGGGCGTTGAATGCTGAAGGTATTTGCAAGCTGCATAAGGTGCAAGGATGTTACACTTACTTTTTTTGTTGTTGTTACATTTTGCTTACGTGAACAATGTTTAAACTAGGGTCAGTAATAACAACTTCAGTAACTTACAGATAAGAATGTATTTACGCTTCACAGAGGAAACTGTTACTCTTGTTATTTTGGATAACCAATTTGATATATGGAACCAATAAGAAATGTTGAATTTCAACCATGTGACAGTGCAGCCAAAACTCTCTGCGGTTTTAATCCAAAGCAACATGAAGTGTGCGCATACTTATAGTAAACTGCTGGAATGCAAGCTGAATTTCTGGTGTAGAAAGATATTTTTCCTCTCTTCTTCCTTCCCACCTATGTTTGCCTTTTTCCTTATGTGGTGTTTCTCCCTCTTCCCCCTTCAAATTCTTAGTTTCTTTCCCTATATTGATCATTGCATTTCATCTTTTTTCTGCTCTTAAGTCATGGAAATCTCAGAATAATCTGTCAATCTTTGCAAAGCTGCATAGATTATCTGAAGCATTACAGGAGGCAGATCTTCATATATTTTTCTTCATTCAATCCTTTGAATTTATCACAAGTGAAATTAAGTCCAACGAAGACAATGCACAAAAATACATATCTTTAACACTGTGGATATTGTCAGGCTTTCCTGTATGAGTTGATAGCTGAAAGGTTTACTGTCCTGAGGTTTGTAAATTGGATAAATCTGGATACTTCTAAACCCAGATCTCTTTCTTGCTTTCTTCTCTTACAAAACTTAATTATTTCTTCTTGCAGTGTATTCATCACCTTCAAAGAAACTTGTAGTTCTGCAGATCAGATCACCTTTTATAAAGGTATGTATGTTCATTGATTGTTCTTGCTTCACTATTCAGTTTGAATAATTCTGCTAGCAAATAGTTTAAGTGGCCTGGGTAAATTTTAAGACTAAATAAGCAAAACTAGAAGAACTATGCCACATTATAAAACATTTTGTTAAAAAACCAACCAAACAAACAAAAAAAACCCAGACTGAAAAAGAGCAAAATATTTTTCTACTTTGTGCTATAATGCATTCTGCAGTTGATACAATTTTAGCTAACAAAAAATGACTTTTGCATTCATTGAGGGTTGAGGTTTGGTTTTGTTTTTCAAAACCTCAGAACAACCCACCTATGTTGGTAGATTTTAGTGTAAATACGTCCTTAGTTATTAACAGCCTTGAAAACAAAAAATGGTCTGGGTTTTGTCCATTTCTTTTTTTTTTCTTTACACTTACTGTCTTTGTGTGTTTGTCTTTTATTGTAATAGGTTAATTTTTGATGTCACTCCAATTTAATTATTTCATAGTGTTCTATATTCATTTAAACTGCATTCATTATGTTAAAAAAAATTATTAAGAATTTAGAATTAGTCATTAACTGGACAGTGGCTGTAATTTAAAATAAGTAGAATACCATACCAGAAAAAATTTTGTGCTGCAGTTTTTAGCAGTTCAAAGTGTGGAAAAATACTGTGTGATCCTACCATCCCATCTTACTCTAAAGCTTTTTCCATTGGTATTAATGGCACACAAAGCAGGTGGTGCTGCTGTTAACGTGGTTTTAATGATAATTTTTATCATTATATGTGTAGTTTTGACTAAGTAAACAACCAGAGCAGTCCTTTGCTTTTTAAAAATATATCTGAAGCTGAAGACTAAATGGATATGAAGAAAAATGTACATCACTGGTAAACATTATATATAACACCTAGTATTGTTGGCTTTTGGCTTTTTTTTAAGGGCAGTGTATTTTTAAAATTTTTTTTTCTGTCTTTGCATAAAGAACAAGTACAGGCCATTCTGCCAAACACTGTTTTCTTGGGTGAAAAGCAGCAAATGTGCCAGAGTCGTTCTTCTGTCTAGCAGCCATGCATACCAGCGCGATGATGAGCAACTTCTTGGGTATGTTTGTGTCATTAAAAGACCTAATTAACGTTTCTGTTCTTTTTCACAAACTGACATACTTTCCTCTACTGAGTACTTTTGGTAGGGTTCCTTTGCTTTACTGTGTACATAAGTCATAAAATATTTTAACGGTATATGAAGTATTATGTTATACAGGATTAGTCTCTGAACGTTGTTAGTTACTCCTGTCAAAAGTACTGAGCAAATAATAAGCTGTAAATAAGTTGCGCTTGGCCTGCGCTGTTGGGCAACAGAGCCTCGGTTTTAACTTCTTAATTTCTTGTGGCTGCAAGCAGTGTCAGGGATTAGCTGCTAACATACGGGTCACAGATTAGATTTTTAACAGTTAATTAGAATATTGGTTCGTTTCTTACGTCTTCTTCATTATTCTGCATTTTCAATGTTTTCTTTAATATAGTAAGTTGTCATTGTTTTTTTATAGGAAGTTACCAATTCTTATTTGTTGGGAGGCAACTGCAGGGTTCAGACTACGTGTATTTTTGTTAGATATTACCCCTTTAAAAAACACACATTAGTTGCTGATTGAGGACATCATAATCGGTGGTTTAACAAAAACAAACAAACAGAAATCAATATTTTTGCAAAAGAGCACTTGTTATCTGCAGGCTGTATAAATGTGTAGGGCCTTAAAGAAGGTTTAGGTCCATGCATGTCCCAGATATAGTTACCAGTGATATTTGCATACAGTTGCAGAATGGCCAGCTAACATGGAATGAAATGAGAGGGACTGATGGCTATTTGATGCGGTCTGAGTCATAAGCTGTGGTGATTTAACACACCCACCACCCCCCAGCACCACAGAATAACTCCCTGATAGCAGAGTCACTGAAGAGTGAGGGTAGTGCATTCAGAAAATACTTGGACTTGACTGAAGTCTGCAGATATTTGTAGTGTGAGCTTATTAAAAATACTGTATCACAGTGAAGTCCAAGTTTACCCTAACTAACTTTAATTTAATCACCTCCTATCTGAAGGAAGAAAAAGCACATTTTATTTGTAAATCATTTTAACAACCATAAGCAGTTCTCCTATTTATGTGCTTATATATCTGCTACTTGCCAGTTATTTGAGCCTCTAAAAAGAGGGTACCTTAGTTCTATTTGTGGCAGAAAGTTGAGTAGTTTGTACTGTTTTGAAGTCACAGACTACTTAACTTTGATTTGAGGAGGAAGGGAATGTCGGTGTGATTTTTCATTGCAGGTGTGAGGTCCTCAATGCTTGCAGCTTTTTTCTGTCACAAGTAATAACATCAGTAGTGTCTTTTATTGTCAGACTGAATGTATTCTCGATTTGTTCCTAGGACACCACTACGCTACCTACTTACACCTGATCTTGAGAAAGCAGTTGGAGGCCTTATGCAGGAGCTAAACTGGAAAGAAATGGAAAAAGTAGCAGCTTACCCTGGAATAAATGATACAGAAAAAGTTCTACATATTCCTGGAGGTGGCATCACAAAACTATTGTTTACTGAGAGGTGAGTTGCCTAAAGATAAGCACAGAAAGATATTGGAAGTCTTCTCTTTAGTACATGGTAAAGTTATCTTTTAAACTGCTGTGTTACAGGAAAAGAAAAGTCCTTCTTCTCATAGAAAAGGGTTTTATAGGAATAGAACTTCTTACAGATCAAGCCCATAATTAAGAGGAAAAAAATAGGGAATTCTGTATCATGAAGTTAAAATATGATAAAAATATAAGTGAATGGGCTAAAGGAAAATAATAAAACCTTTACAGTTAAGATTGTGATTAATCTGGTATCTGATTTTATGCAAACTGCAATTTGTAAATAGTAAAATTTCTGTACCTGTGATACTTTAACTACAACTGTCTCCTGTGACAAATAGTTCCATCATCAGTTGTGTGTAAAAAAAAAAAAAAAAAAAAAAAAAATTCTGAGCGCTAAGAATGAGTTAAGATTTCAGAGCCAGCAAACAATTAGGTGTGGGGTTTTTGTTAAAAGGTGTGTGCATCAGAAGTTGTGCCAAAAGCATGTCTGAGTTTCAAATTTTGAGTGGTAATACTCGCTCATTGTGGTAAAACTGTGTTAACTCTGCAAAAGGTGTTTCTTTTGTAAGTGTCAGGTGGAAAATTCACTTTTACTTTTTTAGCTGTTGGTTTTGACACCTGTCCAGACTGTTGCATCCAACAGCAGGAGAGTTATTAATATCATACTCACCTTTGTACTGACTTCAGTATGGAAACAATGTACAAATACAAAATAAAAGACCTCCCAGGACTTCAGAGAAAAAAATAAAAAATATAATAACAATCTTAATATCTAAATGAAAAAATTGGAATATTGCGAGTAAAGTAATGATATGCAACCTGCAAAACTGCTGTTTGAAATACACAGAAAGGTAAGGAGTGATTGTATCAAAGGATCTGTATAAATGCCCCACCAGCACAAAAATGCAAACTAAGTATGTAAAAGAGGCGCTGAGTAACTCTACCATGACCTAGGATTCCTGCCTCACAAAGCAAAGAACGAATTCAAGACTAAGAAAAAAACCATGAAGTGTGAAAACGCAACCAAGAAAGACTGGAGAGAAAAAAAAAAATCTCTATACATACGCATACATTTTTACTTTGTTTGGTTTTGTTGTTTTTTTTTTTTTTTAACAAGCCATATGCAGATTGTTGTTGCTCTTAATACATAACTATAATTGTTCTGGATTTAGAAAAGAAATAGAAATGCCTGCTCATTTTTGTTGCAGCTGTTCAAAAGGAATCCAAATGGCAGTTCTTCTGAAATTCTGCTCAGAAGGGGACAACATCCCTGATGCGTTTGCTCTTGTTAACTATCTTAATGAATGGCTCCAGCTAATTAAAAGCAAAGTAAGTGCTGTTTGATCTAGAGTTCTTGCTTTCGTATTTTATATCCATTATTTTCATTTTTCTTCAATCCAGAACGTTAAAAATGTTACTCAGCTGAATTTTAGAAAAGTTAAAAATGTACGGGTTGGGTTCGTTTTGCCCCTTGGTCATCAAGGATATGCCAAATTAAAGGTATATTTTGATTAAAACCTCACTGGCAATTTCCCCACCTGAAAAACCAAACCTAAACCCCCATCCCTTTGTTTGACAGGTGTGTGGGAAAATTGCATATAAAGGTTTGATCAAGTTTGATCTTCCAGTACTCTGCTCTAAAGCAACCCACAATGATGATGACACTTGAAATCCTGCCCATTATTTTAATGCATGTGCCAGAGATAGAATTACATCATTATTATTTAAAACTTAAAGAATTATTCTGTTTTTGTTGCAGAGCAACAATTCCACAGATACTTCTTCACAATGGAAAATACCAAGTTCTTGGCGCTTACTTTTTGGCAATGGTCTTCCACCTGCACTCTTCTGATCAATTTTGAATTCTTCTGTAAGTCGTGTGCAGTCTCAAACATCCCTTGAGAAGGTGATTACATAGTAATTGCCAAGCAACAGCAGCTTAATTTGTTGTGTACATAAATTCTTTATTTAAGAAAAATTCCTTTCACATATGTGGGTAACTGAGGAAATTAAGGTAACTTTCACAAATTGACCAAAGAAATATGTTTTGTACAGTTGTTTATTGAATAACTTTGCTTGAATTTTTTTCTAATAAAACAGTTTTTAAAAAAACTTTTTCTTTGGTTAAGTGTTATTGCTATGGAAAAGCTTATGGTACACTTTCTGAATGTAGCTGAGAACTTGCGATTGATGTGCAGGCATAGATTTTTCTTATGAAGGTAAAACCTTACTCTTCCATGTCAACTGTGGATCTTGGCTTTTTTTTTTCAAAACCTTGCTGGTGATGTAAGCAAAGCTCAGAAGTGACTAGTTCTGCCTTCTTTTCCCAATGCTGTTGTGGTAGCTTCAGCTGGGGAGACTGCAAGCGATTACAGCAGCCTGTTCTGTCTACTTTTTGTTGTATAATTTCCATTCTGCTTCCAAGGGCTGCAGAGATGCTAAAACTAAAGCTTTCTGGGTAGATGAGCCTTCTTAGACTGATTTGAGGACAAATACAGTGCTCCAAAATATAAAGGAATTAAAACATTTCCCTGATTGCAGACAGTCTGGTATCTGTATGTTTTATAAGCTTGGTCTGAGACACTAGTTGTATGATGTGTAATTCATGTGTTTAATGTTTGTAATGGTACTTGGTGCGTTATTAAGCTACATGTTCAATTTTGATCTTTTGGAAGTGCCTGGTCGCATCAGCTTCTTAAAGTAATTTTAAATCTAGAATTTCTAAGTTATAGCTTATGAATTAATAGACATGACATATATAAAGGCTATACTTTTAAATATTTAGTCTGCTAAATAGATTTTTTTTTTTTGGTGGTATTGTCATGCCAGTAGTACAAATGATGAGGAAAGGAACTGTAGCAGTCCTGAAGAGATCTGTTAAAGGTGTAGGCATAAGACTCAGTAGTCAGCTTTGCTTGAAAACTTGTTCCTGTTGGTAAAGAAGAGCAAGCAGTTCACTCTAACTACTCGGTGAACGTGACTGATCACCCAAAGGGTGCGGTATTGTTCGTCTTTTTGGGTTTTTGAAAGTTTGTGAGGTGAGAATCATAGTGAATACCTGTCACAGAGGACTAATATTTGAATGAATACTCAGTTACTGTTCTTTTTCTACAAAACAATAGGAAATTTAAGTGTTTCCCAGTCTTAAGTCTGCTTTGCAGAAGCAGATAATGCAGGGCCAAACTGAACCTTGGAGAATTGGTATGTGGAGCTAATGCCTCATATAATTGTATGTCCAAATACCTTCAAATAATGTCTTAAAATGTAGGGAGTCTCAAGTTAAATGTTGTATTTGAGTCAGTCACAAACCTAGATATGTGTAGAACAATGTGAGCATGAACTAACTGCTGCTGGCACTAGGAGAACTGGAAAGGCTTCATGATTACTTAATTACATCTGCAGTGTTTGGTGGTAGGTCTTTTTAAGGTTTGAATTGTATTAACACCAACGCTTCTTAACACTAAATACCATGCTAGAAATGTAAAGTAATCCTTTGCTCATATTAATAAGCTTTCACAGTAGTAATGCATGAAGATGCTACATTTCGTGAAGGTGCCATATTTTATGGTGTAAAAAATGAATAGATTTAAAGTGTTCAGGAATGACCGATATGCCTGTGATTGTGAATCAAAAGAAACTTACCTGAACAAAAAGCAACTTGCATACAACTGGTACGCAAGCTACAACCAGAAGTTGAACCAAATAACATGACTAAAAAGATCACAACATTATTCTGAGCTTAAAGATTTATTTTGGCTCACGGTCTCGTCATTGTTGTACAAGAAGCTTGAGTTCCTATAGGCAAGTGGAAGGCTAAACGATTTGCAGCCTGCCTTCATATAGACCCCGTCATGGTGATATTTCATGCTTGCAAATACTGTTTATTCAAATTTTGGATTTTTAGAAAAGGACTAACGACCTAAATATTTTCTGATGTCATTCTTCATTGTGATGGATTCTCAGATTCTCTGTGAATCTAATACATCACCTGTAACGGGACAGTAGTGAGCACAGAGAGATCTGGTAACTGTTAGGAGAGTGTAATTTATGGCTGTACATCAGTTTGAAAAGCCGAATCTGACAAGCTGGTTGAAAACTTTTGCCTTGAATCAAGTAAATCCTTAGAGTACTTATTAACTTTAAGCACATAGTCCTGTGTGAATCACAAGAACTACTTGCTTGTTCCTATGCACTGCTGAATCTGGAACCAAGTATTCATTTTCCTTGATTAGAATCTGACGTAAGAAGTCAGAAGTTGAAGCTGATCACGGTCCTGGTTTGGGCTTTAGACCTGAAAGCCAGCAGGGTTTATCAGATTTACCAGTAAAATCAGAAGCTGACCTTAGGATGAAGCTGTAGGAGATACTCAGTTCCCCCTTCCATGCGCTGATGCCTTTGCATGGTCTAATGACCATGTTTGGTTTGAGTTGGGGCTTTGCTGACATACTAGAGAATAGGTCAAGAAAGAATGCCTAGCAGTTTAAACATACTCATCTGAGAACATAAACTTTCTTATTTTAGAAGAGTGGATAGATGTGGTAAGAAGAATACTTTGAACTGACAGCTGCTACATAGAATGGTGGTTTTTAAAGGGGGCAGAATATTTAACTTGTGGAGTTCTGTTGTAATCACTGAGCCAACCAGCATGATGGAGATGGCTGTTTAAATCAGCTGTACTTTCTTGAAGCCTTCCCGAGATGAAAACTCTTCTTCAGAAAGAAGGGGACGAATGGCTACCTCTGCATTACCGTAGTGTAGGTCCTTCTACCAGATGAGCATGGGAATATGCCTGCATTTGTGCAGGGCTCAGATAATTACAGCTGTAATGACTGTAAAGAATGAGCCCTCAAGGCACGTCTTCTATTAGACTAACTTGCGAGATGCTGAACAGTACCTATCAAACAGCCAGCTCTTCAACCACAGCTTCATATTGCTTATACGATGGGTACGGCTATTTGGAAAGAGTTATATATACACTGGAGATGCTCCATGAGGCTTTTCCAACTGTCATAGGATGTTGGCGTGGGGGGAAAAAAAGGGATTATTGACAGGCACAAGCTTTTTAAGTTTCTTAGGGTTTTTTTTGTTGTGGGTTTTGTTTTGGTTTGTTTTTTTTTTTAAATAAGGTGATTGTATAAGCCTTATTTAGCTGGCTCTGTTTAAGTACTTAGTTCCTGTGGGATCAAATTAACTGCTTCATTTAGGGCTATTCACAAGTGTCATCATTCTAACGCCTATGAACTTCAGCCATGCTGCAGTAAACTTATTTAATATCTCTGCTACCTGCAACCTGGTGTTCTAGATGATGTTCAGTACTGCAAAGCAGTTGTGGAGTAGGTGTGTTGCATTGTAAGGAGTTCATTTGTATAAAGCCTTGGCGTTCAAATGACTTGTGACATACAAATAGCAAGCCCAAACAGGGTTTTCTGCAGCTGTTGGACACAGGCACGCAACTTTGTTCAAGATCCAGAATATATGGTGCAGATGTAAAATATACAAGGTAGTAAAAAAACTTGAAATACTGAAGTCAACTTCTGTGGGTTTTAAATGACACGTGAAAAAAATCTGAAGGGTAAAACCTTATTTGGGCAACAGGCCGTGTTGCTTTGGGCATCCATGGAAGGTTAATCAGGTAGGAAAAATTTGTATTAATTGGCTGTATTAATCAGGGTGCAGTCTGATGTATGCACAGTGGCAGCTGGGAAGCTACAGTTCAGAAGGTATTGAACTGCAAAACTATATTAATCAAAACCAAAGCATCTGTGATAATAGAGGAAATTTCAATCAAAATTAGTATGGCTTGGAACAAGGAGAAGCGGTGACAAAAAGCTAGAGGAGGAAAAACAAGGATTCTGAAGCAACAGCAAGGGAGCGTTTGACCACCAGAGCACAGCAAAGAAGCATTCAGAATTTTTCTAAGGCATAGGAGTTGGTTTTTTCTTTCCTTCTTTTATTGATTACAGATAAAGGTGCAATTTCTCATGGAAATATTTTCTCAAATAGCTTAGACATAATCTTTTTTTTTGTTGTCATTTTGGCTAAACAAGTACTTATTTTCCTAAGGTGTTTGTAACATATATCTGCTGGCTAGTGATGGAATGTATAGTTTAGCTTTTTTTAAAAAAAAAAAAACAAAGGTCAAAACTTTTTTAAAAACATCTTAAAAATTCAGTTCTTTCAACTGTTTGCAAATAAACCAATGCAATTAAGAATGCAAGCCAACCAAGATTCTTTAATGCTCTGTGAGTGTTTCTAAATATAGATCTAGGAATCCCGTGTGATTTGTGCGCTCCGGGGCAGGACAGGCAGGTGGCTGGACATGGCACTAATAGCCCGCTGTGGAGGTTAACGGGAATTAGGACCGAAATGTTGGTTTCAGAGAAGGCGCTGCCGTACCACCTGCTGTTCCTTTGGTAGATATACATCTGAAGAAAATCTCTTTGTGCACTGACTGAGAGAATACATCATATGTGAAGGCATTGGGCAAGCTGCTGTTTATAACAGAATGGCAAGATCCCTAAAAAGACAGAAAGTAGTACTTTAATGTATGTTAACCTAAAAGTGCCATCATGTAGCTAACAGCAGTAGCTAGGGTGGCTTTCCTGCCCCCTAAAGTTATTCTTTTATGGCTTCTTAACCTTTTCATCTAAATCTTGTAATAAATTTGTGAGAAAGGCAGGCAATGGAAAAGACAAAATTATATTAAGATTTGTTGGTCTTATTCTCTGCTCTTATTCATTGGACTGACTGACCTTCATATCCATCATGAGCAGTTTTCCACTACTGGCATCTCTCTTCAGCTATTAACAAGAAATACAAGGCATGAAATCTAATATTTGCAAGCAGTTAAAAGGCTTAAAATTCTTACAATTTTATCACTTGGAGCTCTTCTAAAACTTTCCATGCCCTCTAAAGTTATGATGAACTCTATGCTCAAAATTGCATCAGCCTTCTCATCTCCTGATTTCTGGGTTACACTGTTACGCTGTAGTCTCTCCCTCCTCAGAGTGCACAGATCCTCAGAACAAGGGCTTGCTGAACTACTGCTTCCTCCAGCTAGGAGTTTGCACGTGTGGCAGTGTTACCTTTGTTTGTTGGACTGGTGGTTTTAACCAGCAAGATACCTTGACTTACTTACCTTTATCAGAGACTCACGGTTGTAAAAATGATTCTATAGCTCTGTCTCCAAATCTCCAAAAGCCTGCTCTAAATCTTGGCTTAGAAGCTACTTACTCATAGTAAAGATGAAGCCTTGACCATTCCAGACAGGCCACAAACTATTTTCTTGTTTAACATATTGTGAAAAATAACAAGCCCTGTGGCACAAAAGATGGTAAGATTCTCCAGAGTAGTGCTCATTACTTAAAAAATAAAAAATAAAAATCAGGATCTGAATTGTGGTATCATGTTGCAACTACAGCTACTCAGCACTTACCCAAAAGCCTCACCCTGGAGGCTAGACAGCTGCTTTCAGGCACCATCTTTGCTGCAATCGGAGACATTTTCAAAACAACACAATTGCAAGGAGTTTCTTGGAGTTTAAAAACTGATTAATAGAGCAAGTTGTGAGAGAGAAACATGTTTTACAGACATAAAATTATACTGAAACTATTCTTCAAGTGTCGTAAGCAAGAGAAGAAAAGCAACAGAGCTGATTTTTAATCAGAAACTTAACATGGAGCAGAATGGCAAGTACAAGAGAGCCTTGGGAAGCAGTAATGAGCTTTGAAAACTGCTGGCAATTGCTCTTGGGTTCCTCTTCACTACCCACGCAGCTTGTGTTGCTAACGGGAAAGGGCAGGAAAAGGATTCTGTATGAGATATACTCGGGTGAGTCAGGGGGGAGGGAAGCCTGTAGTGCTCCCAACTCAGGACACTGGAAGGTCTTTGAACAGCAGTGAGTTCAAACAATGTCACCGAAAAGAGGACAACAGTGGAGAAACTACTAGAAGGTGACGGCAGGTCATGGATGCGAGATGGTGCAGTTCTAGAGTTGGAAAGTGAGAATTAACCAAAATACATTCTTAGGAGTTCGCATAGGTATCCAGACTAATAAGCTGGTGAGTCAAAATGCAGATGTGGTCAGGGAATGTAGAGAAAAGGCTACGTGTAGCACAAGGCAAGCCTGAAACTAGTTGGAAAAACTAACCACATTAAAAGCAGCCAGGGGCATAAATTGCTGTGAGGCAGATGGGAAAAATGAGCATGCTTGCTTTCCTCTTTATTCCCAACACTTGTGCAGTGAGGCACAGGCCAACTGCTGTCTGACAGCTTCTTTGCAGAAACTAATTGGTCTGTAATTGTCTGTCATGCAGAAGCCTGAGGTCTCAGCGATCCTTTTGCCGAGGCAGGTATCCTGCGCTGTAGGAACTCTGTCCAAGTGCCAGAGTTAACCACTGGTGTGAGCAGGGCAGAAGCTGGGCTCCATGCTGGACAGGTGAAGACTCTCTCTTGAGCTTTACTTTTTTCCTCCCTCTTCGTGCCCTCTCCCCCTCAAGGGAACCCTCTCCCCCTAATTACCCTCAAGGCTTTCCTGTTCCCTGTGAAAAACCTACTGGTTTTGGCTCTTTTGGACCTTTCAGTCTTTATTGGGACAAGGAGGTAGCTTCTCCTGGGCCAGGCCAGCAGTTCCCCAGTGGCCCCCTGGGGCCACCAGAGCACTGGAGGCAGCTGCCCTTTACCTCCCCTTGCTCCCGAGAGCAGGCATTGGTGCAAGCCGCTCTGTGTTCCTCCTGCTTCCTCCAGCCCACCGCTTCCACTGTCTCCCCTTGGGACACACCAGCCTAACTGCTGCACCCACCTTGTCTGCCTACCCTTTTGCACACCAAAACCTTGCTGCAGAACAAGGTGGCGGTTCTGTCCTTGGGGCAAGGTGGCTAGCAAAAATAAAAACATGTACCTCTGCAACATTGCTTTTGAAGATGGAAAAAAAAGGGCAGCTGGTAAATCACAGCTTTTTCATTTGCAACTCTGCAAGTCTGTCATTCTTCTTTTAAGGCTGCAATTAATTAGACACTCACTTGTCCTTTCTCTCAGAAGGCGGCCTCTCCCCTTCCTTTGCCTTTTTAAATACATTTCCCAGTGTTATTTCACGTAGAAATAACAAAAGCTGTGCACACGTCCGAAGTTCCTGGGACGGTGAGCCACGACTTTGGCTGTCACAAGGCAGCCCTCAGTAAAACCTGACAAAGCTCTGGGTTTGGAACTACTCTGTCTTTATCGCCTTTGCCTATTCATCAAGGTAGCCCAACATCCAATTTAGTTCAGCAGCTTAGTAGAGGGAAGTCATTTAAAAAACTTCAAGGGCAAGGAAATCAGCATTTTGATCAGAGGAGTCCACTGTGCAGTGAGAGCCAAAGTACATTCAGCCCTCTACACCCCCCCAAGATAAAACAAATTAGTTGCATGTTTGACAGTCATCTGTGATAGCAGCAGGTAAAATAACACAGCACGTGCACGTTTCCAGTAGTCGTACACCTTCTGCTTACTTGCAATTCAAAGAGGACAAAAATAATGAAAACATAAATCATAGCTGAAGGTCAGAGGCATGAGTGGCTGAAAGCCGTAGCCAAAGGCGTATCAAGTGGTATCACCAGGCTCCTTTCCCACGTTCAACAACAACGGGGTTTAGCGCAGTGGTTTTGGCCGGACCTTGATCTCATTATAAACACTCCTGGGCTCTCAGCTGCACCAACTTGAAAATGAAAGCTGAACCAAGTTCTGATGTTGTTTGCTCCTCCAACACAGGCTAGGAACAATACTAATCACCTACAGAAATTCAAATATTTAGACAAACCAGACTCCGATGAGTTAGGCTATTTCAAGGTGGTGTCAAGCATATATTTAGCTCAAGTAATGGCATTAAGTACTCCCCTGATTCAGCTTCACGTTCAAGTTAAACACAACTCTGAACATATTTGCTTTCATGAATAAGCCTCCAACCCAAGTTCTGTGAAGATTTCAGGCTGCTGCTTCTTTTAGCAAAAATAGCCTGAGTTGGCCTAGATTCCCCCCTCTTCCACGCTTTACTTTCAGCAACTGTGTGATTTGTACAAAAACCCGTTACAAAAATATGCAAAGTACAAATTACATATAAAACCCCACCACATACTAGTTCAGGCAGTCATAGTGAACATAGTTTTTTGGTGAATTAAGGTTTATCTGAAACTGTCAGGGAACGTCAGCAAGCACAGAATTTTCTCTGTGCTACACAGAATCAACTCTGTTACAGAAGGTACAGGGCTGGAAACCCTGTTGAGGCCAGTAGAACTCCTCCTTTAAGCAGCATTCCAGTTTACCCCTTTCCAATTCAGCTGCTCCGACCGTGTCAGGAAGAACGCTGATGGGACATGTGAAGTAAAATATTATTCATACAACGCGCTGTGATGACACAATGCAAAACCCATTTAATTACAGACACCGTTCACAGCGTGCACTTTGCACCTCGCCCTCAGCACCCATTAATTACATGTGACCCTGGGTAGCGAGACATCACATTTCCCATTTTTCCTCCCTTGAAAGCATCAACAACAAAACACTTTCCCTTCACAAAGTGACTCTGAACATTTTGTGCATATTTTATAGCAAACATCAGAAGGATTACCAAACCAACTGGTCAGATTAATAAAATAATATTCTTAGTGGTGTATTACAAAAGAAATGTGCAAGAGTTCCTCCGAGCTCAAAGTACAATACTTAGCGTTAATGAGAATACTTGCATAAAGCACATCCTAATCATTTTGCCATTTTCCAGTTAAGGGAGGATATCAGGAAATCTTAAGGCGAAACATTCCTTTTTCCGCAAAACAGGCTCTTAGCAGTTTCTCCCTAACATAATGTGCACGCAACAGCATATTGTCGATTTAAAAAAATATTTAATGCTGCCAAAAAGTATAAAAATACAGTAAGAATGGCAGTACAAAACAAAATATTTCCTGATTTATTTCTTTTACATCTTTCTACATTAATACAGGCATTATAAAAACACAAGACGGCAAATTATTTTTGCTTTGCAAAGTAGCACGCTGCTGGTGGTCTTCATCCCCTCGATGCACTTTATGCTGTAAACAGATAACTGAGGTCTTCTTGGTACTTAACAGACCTCACTTTTTGTTCCCGAAGAGGGGGTCATGTCTCGCTTTGCATGTCAATAATTTGCAGTTTATAGCTGCAGAATATTCACAAGTCTTGAAGGCTTAGGTGTCGGTCAGTCTCGGCCTGCGACATACAATGCAGAAGAAAGTCACCGATTCAGTACACAGTACGGAAAAGAAAAAAAAAAAACAAACAAAAAAAGAGAGAAATCAGAACAGGCAGCATGTTTGCAACTCACTATAAACACCAAACCGCTTCTCATGCATTCCCTGCAGCAACTACCCACTATCGTTTGCCTGCAGCAAGCACTCGTGGAAAGCCGTTGCTTTTTCAGAAGGTATTTCCATGTTACAGTACAAGGCACACGCTTGCTGGAGAGCATCACGTACAGGTCTCAGTCCAGCAAACCACTTACTCGTGCATTTACCCACAAGCACTGCGGAAGTCTTCTCGGGCCTTAGCGGGACTACAGAAGGCTGCATCTCAAAACACTAACGTCCTCTCTCATGGCTCTGTAGGCCAATCCTGGCACAGCGGCATGGGAATAAGCATTTCTAGCAAAGATTTCTTGTAGTGAGGAAGACATCCCAACACTGGACATTTTGTTCTTGGGGAAGGTAAGGCTCTACGCCGAGGAACACAGAAAAAGACCTTGGCGTTTACAGCACCAAATATCCAAGCTGCTACAAGTGAAACGCTTCTAAGTTCTGCGAGCACTACACTGATGCATGAAGCAGCTTGCTTTGATCAGTTAAGACACATTAAAAAAATTCTTCCAAGTATTTATCCTTCCAATTTAAATAAAGACTCAGACAGAGACGCAATTTTGAACACATTTATTTTTTTTACATAAAAATGAAAGACTGACCTACAACTTTGGGGGAAAACAAAAAAGCCCAGAAGACTACTGTGTGTTACGTCAACTTTGCAAATGTCATCCTCTGACTTAAGCCTCTTGGCCATGCAGAAGACTTCCTCTTTTGTCATCATTAATTTAGTTTCTTGTGCAGTCCTCAAGGGTCTCAGGTTTAACTATAATGCCAAACAGCAAACTAAAGAATTTGGTTAACATTCATTACACTTAAAGCTAGCCAGGCCTTTTAATCGCCTGCACAATCCAATCACACATGCATACACATTTACACCTCTTCCCTTCTCAGTGGGATATAAACTGATGTCAGTAAACCATTTTACTCGAGGTTTAACGGAACAAGCTAAGTTTCACTTGCAACATCTGACCTCCATAAAATAAATCTGTAAGTTTTTTCAAATCGCTATTTCACGCTGAATTCAATTATTTTACTTAATACATTTCAAGAAAAATACAGAAGTACCGTCACTCTAAGTGGACTGTCCCTGCACCAAGAACATAAACAGAAAACCTAAAGGACTAATTCTGAATTTGCAAACCCCTTGCAATGGAGGTCCATGTGTTTGTTAGGTTTTTTTTGTTTTGTTTTGGTTTTTTTTTTTGTTTTTTTTTTTTTGTTTTGGGTTGGTTGGTTGTTTTTTTTTTTAATAAAACATGCATTCTTTGTACAGAAGTGTTCATCTGAGAGTCAAACATTGTTTAATCAAATTCAAAGCAGCCCACTATGCATCAAATACTTATACTGACATACTTGCAGAACAGAGGGAAAAACCCAACACGGTAACACTTTGAATCAAGTGCAACAGCAATTTAGAGGCAGCACAGGACCAGCCAGCAGCTTGCCAGAAATTGGAGTGGGGGGGAAGCAGGAGAGGGGTCAGAAGGCACAGCCTTCACTTCTCTTACTCTTTTTTTAAGCATTTCCTACGACAGAGGTCACTGGGATCAACAGTTCTTCATTTTAGCCCATATTTGTTCCTACTTAACATCCAAGTTGTGCAAAACTGCTGCAAGTTAAAGTGTCACAAGGGCTCAGTTTGCAGTAAAGAAAACAAGCCTCCCCCAGATTTTGGTTTTTAAGGATTACGGACAGACCAGGAAAAAAAAAAATAAATAAGGATGTGTTTTATCCACATGATCTCCTGGAATGTACTAAGGGATCTAATGTTTCATTTCCCTTCTACGCCCATACTGTCATGGGCAATTCACTGTACAAAGTAGTTTTGTCCAAGACTTGTGTTGGTTCGTGGTCCTTAAATTACTAACAGTTAAGACTCTCGACATAGTTACAATCATGTAACCAAACAAAATTTTTTTACAGATCAACTCTTGAATGTGCAAGTCCTGCTTTATTGCATCAAGAAGGGAACAGAGTGTGAGATGATGCAAGATGGCACCCTCCTGCCCTGCCCCACCCAGAAAAGAGGAATGCCCGCTCAGGGTCCAGAGAACAAAAAACCCAGGATTTATAAGATGGATTCAGGGAAAAATTCAGCTGATAACTTGACAAGACACAGTCAGAGCTCAGTGTCTGTAGGATACTGGTGGCCCAGAAAAATCCTTCTCGTGCAAACAGAAAGGTGATAAATGACAGTATGATTTCAGTGAAGGTTTTGTCAGCACTTTTTCCTTAGCTGCTTTGAAGTATTTAGAATAAAATTTGGACTATTTCTGTTATAAAAGCATTTAATTACATTCCATGTGTTTTTCCATAGCCAAAATATCTTTTCTAAGGCACATACGTTTAAACCTACTATCAGTTATAGCTGATACTGGAAAACCTGTCTTCCCAATTTAAAGAAAAAAAAGAATCTTTTGCCAAGCCTCTTGCTGGCTAAAAGAATTACTGCGGTTGTAACAACTAGGAAATGTCTTAATACACGTAAGCTGCCTGCCTATACTGTGTCACAGCAATCAGCAAATCATTTTGCTATTAGAGCTGCATAGCTGGTCAGTAATGCCACAGGACAAATGATCTTGTTTTGCTGACAGACAATTTCCCAAATTCAGAACTCTATGTTCTAAGAAACTACACTTGTTTTCCTTATCTGGACCCTTAAACATTTCTTTATTATATAAACAGCATAGTCCAAAATAGTATTAGCTGTTGTGAAATGAGAATTTCAAAGAGTAAACTCAACTTAGCTTTGCGTAGTAAATGTCAGACTCTTTGGGCCCCATGCCCGGTATGTTACTACTAAGCTTGAATGTACTGGAAACCTTTCAAGTTAACTCCTTTGGATAAGGAGCAAAGTAATTATCTAGCTCTTTTAGTATTTTTCAGCAGTAAATCCAAGAAGTGCTTTACAAAAGGAGGGGGGGGGGAGAAACCCGCCCAAGAACCCCATACCCAACAGAAAACAACCAAGGTAGGAAAATGGAGGGAGAAAACACGACTTCTCTGAAGTCACCCAACAAGGCAATGCTTGAATAAATAAAATCCAGACTTCAAAGTGCAGTCCAATACTACATATCATTAGGTTTTAACTTGAATGACAGCAAGCTACATACAGCCACATACGATCTCTGTAGTCAAAGAGAATTTAAAGGACCAAAAGTGATTTGTGTTGAACTACTACTTAGAAAGTGTTATCGTCCAACTACTGGAAAGGGAGTGCTTAATTTTAAAGTGACTGTAGCGTAGGCATTCCCAAAATATTAGTCATTAAGTGTTTTAAGTCATGCCTCTTGAATACAGTGCCGGGGAACCTGAAAAGCAATTCTAGATTTTGTTAAGTTACAGAAGTGGCTCCTACAGCTGAACCTACTGGGTACAGGAGAATACTACCAACGTTTGTTTGTACAAATACAACCACCCTTGCAAGTCCAACTACAGGTTCCTTTGATGTGCTTTCTACACCTATTACTGATGAACGAATTTTATTCTTTCTAGCAATTAAAATCTATAGACACACAAAGCATTATGTTTCACATTTAATGGAATGTCAGAACTTTAACAATGTTGGCCTTCAAACAGTAGTTGAAGTCTGAATACATAAATCAATTTAACAGTATGCTTTTCAGTGGGGGCTAAGTTCTCAAAAGCCTTAAAAACCCCTCAAATTTCCAAGCCTTACTTAAATAATGAAAACTACAAAAAAAATAAATAAGGAATGCAAATTAACAGAGTAGGAATTGGAAAGTGCTTCATCAGACCCCTAGCTGCTCATATCATAAATTTGAGAGTCAAAATATGGGGAATGGTTGCACTATTATTTTCATGCACAGATTATAATTACATTTAGTTTCAAAATCAATTTCTTTTTGGTCAGAAATTTGTACAAACTGAGCTTTTAAAAGTACAGTGAACTACAAAAAGATTAAATATGCAATTATAAAATATAT
The DNA here is from genome assembly GCF_034638445.1 of Ciconia boyciana. Taxonomy (NCBI): domain Eukaryota; kingdom Metazoa; phylum Chordata; class Aves; order Ciconiiformes; family Ciconiidae; genus Ciconia; species Ciconia boyciana. The sequence continues at coordinate 58,692,361 of NC_132935.1, forward strand.
TTATCCTAGGTCATAAGAATATAAAATGTTTATGTTCATGTCACTAGTTCATTACACATTACACACATTTAAGGATAACTTCTTTGCATTAATAATGTAAATGATACAACACTGTTTATTGCTTATGTCAGGCATGTAAATTTAAATCCAGACAGCCTTCAGTAGCTAAACCTCTGTGGTTCAGGGTTTGCTTAAGATCCGGTAGAACACCATTTAAAAAATTGTATAAACAGTTGCAGCAAGTTTGTACCTGCTCATATAAACAAAAAAAACCCATCAACTCTGTTGGGGGGCAGCAGTTCATTTGTGTAAGTACCTGTAGTGGAAAGTCCTGAGATGTTGACAGGGGATCAAGTTTACATCACTTCTCTATTGTATGTAACAGTCTGTACCCATTCCAGGTGTAAGGAGTTTACTGCGTTAAGTCACACCCCTAGTCATTAACTTGCAGCAAAATTAGCTGCTGGAGCAGACAGGCTTACTGTTTACTTACAAGGAATGTTCTTGAAAATACATTTTCCAGCAAGAATAAGCGCCAACTAAAATCAGTGTACCAAACCCAATCTTAGTGAGAATAGGTTTCCAATATAACCACCTTTTTCTTTTTCTTTCAGTCTCATTTAGCTTCTGCTTCATCTGCTGCAGCTTCTGTGCTGTATTAGCTTTTCTATCCTCTCGCAGTCGTTTTCGAACGGTACTTAAAGAAAAAAAGGGGGGGTGTGTAAATATTAAATTGTAGAACAGGAAAAAAGGCTGTTAAAATATTAAAACAAACCTCTTCCCAACACACTCCCAATAGTTAATCAACCCACCAGTAGCATATGGCAGCAGTACATAAAATCTAAACCAAGCAATCTGTATTCTGTTTTAACAACCTTGATGTGGACAGTTTCAGGTCAGTGAAGCCCCAAGAAGTAAGTACATGACATACATACAAAGATGTAAGTGGTGCTTGACCTACATGTTCAACAGGGAACAGAATTAGCTTAATTATCGGAGCTTAGTCTTTCACAGCCATCAGTGCCCCATTTGGTGGCTGAGATTTTTTGCTGGAGGCTGCTCTTATATGCAGTGTCAGGTACTACGTGCAAACACTTATAGTATTTAAGCGTGTGCCTCCACTGCAGAATTCACACTAGCCTTGCTGATATATTGATCCTAACCTACTCATGTCTGCATGCAGATTTAATGCTGCTCGTCTTAGGCTCTAAACCAAATCTTCATCAAGGACACAGGCTAAAAATCAGTTATGTGTTGTTACACTATCAGGGCCACCTTGTAATTCTTGTCTCCAAAAGTATCCTCACAATCTCTAAGAAAGCATAACTGACACAAAAAACCACTTTGATTGTCCAAGTCCTAGCACACAAACACCATACTCACACCCATGCCCCCCCTCCTACTTGTAAGGGCTCCTTGAAACATCTACAGAATCACTGTCATTTTCTCTCAAAACACACATAAAGACATGGGAAGATAAAGTCATCAGTGCGTTCAGTAAGCCATCTGTTATTTCACAATTCCAGTCTATCTACGTTGAACTGCTGCATCTCATCTCAGACTGCAGCCCTTTGAGACAGACACTGCCTCCTCTGCACTGCATGGCTCGGCACAACCCACTCCAGTTTCTGGGTCCCTGGCTATGGATCCACATTTGGCTACTCTCGTGTGTGCAGGCCCAAGTGACACAGTGCTACGAAGCACAGCAGCTCAGATGGTAATTCCCACTACAGCAGCTCACAGCTGAGGCATTGCTACTCGTGAGGCAGAGAAACTCAACAGGGAAAGACAAATTAACGTGACACAGATAAACCAGAAATCTATTCACAGTGGTAGATTTAACATGAGCAGAGGGCAACGTATGGCTTCAATGATACCATTTCAATCACCATACAGAAAGTAGTAGGTGATAAAAACTTTCTGTTTCTGAGTTATCATATTTTTCCAAATAGGAGTGAGCATTGTATTTAAAAATCAGTATTGAACGATGTTGGGCACTTTTAGGACCTAATTCACACTGCACAATAGAGATCACAGACAGTCTGTAGGAAAACGCTTTCAAGCATGAGGTTTAGCCGCTTCAATTAGAGACATTTGTTTTTAATCTCTTGACCTTTAAACAATAAAACTTTATCACAAGGAATAATTGAAGTTGTATTTTAAAAATAATTCAATAAGACAGTCAAATACCACCTGTCATTCCCCTCTACTGAGGAAAGATCTTGAAGTTTTCTTATGATAAGAAAAGCATACAATAATTCAGCCTTTTAAGAAAGTGAACCTGCCTTCTAAACGGTTTCTGCATCTTGCCTACCTTTCAATGTTTCCATCTGTGATGTCTTGAACTTTAGTGGACAGGTCAGTATTTATTTTCTCCGTTTGATCTTTGTTCTCCAGGCCTATGCTGTTCCCATTGTATTTCTCTGTGGTTATTTTGGTTGGGTGTGGAGGAGACTGCTCAGAACTCGGCGCTTGGTCCTCCTTAGAAAGCTCCTTCCACCGTTTCTGTAAACAAGGAGAACGTATTTCAAACACTGCCCTAACACTGAAGGCCCTCTTTGCCCAAGATGTCTTCCAACAGAACAGTCACAGAAGCAGATTAAAGGAATTACTAGATCAAGGAAAAAAAAAATTGCTAGATGAAGAAATAAAGTTAGGTGAAGATGCATCTTCTCCAACGACAATCCCTTTTTGTATTTCTCCAGGATGATGCTACCGTGAAGGTATGAGGCCACTAACTCTGGGGTTTGTACTGTCCACAGTAGCTCCACAGTGAGGAAGCAACTTGTCTTGTACAGTCCTGCACTGTCCAGCACTTTCCATCTGCCGCTACTGTCTACATGCCTACGCTGTGCTGTTACCTTTCATGGCTCCAAAACACAGTAGGACCTTGTGTGCAAGAACTGCCTAAAGAGAGAGAACTGGAAAAATTTGTAATGCCCATGAAAAAAAATCCAACATTCTTTATGCCAAAGTTGTGGCCTACTATTTCACCTAGTGGTCCATCAGCCCAGAGATCTACTGCATCATAAAACAGATATTCACCTTGTTTTGAGAAGTAATCTGAAATGACATGGAAGGAAAAAAGAAAAAAAGATCAGAAGTAAAACTGGTTTGGTAGATCTCTGTCCTAATGGCTAACTGTCCTAACGATGAATAGTCTGAAGGATTTCTTGCAACAAAAATTTCATGCAGAAAAAAAACCTCAAAAGATAACAGGAAGGAAAAGAATCACCCCTAAAAACCAACCAGTTCTTTTCTCACACAAATCAGCCAGCCTATAAAGATACAGAATACCTTGGGGGGAAAAAAAAAATCCGTTACTTTTAAATGCCTATAAGAAAGATGAACTGAAAATTGACTCTTTGCAAAACAAGTGTTGGATTCTTGTCTGTCAAATAGATTCAAGACTGCTGGTCTAAACTAAATCTCAAACTCAGACAGTGATGTCATAAAAACCCAGCTACTTATAAATGAACTGCTGGCAGAATGAGCTTTAACAATGACCCGACTCCTCCATTGCACAGGAGCTTCCAGTGTAGATCTGAAATTCACAAAGGGAGTCTTCATGCACAAGAGCTTCACTCTCAGAGGTTTTCTTTGTTTTGTCTTAAACAAACAAACCCCAAAAAAGCAACAGCCACTAACAAATGGAAATCCACTTAGCAGCTCCCTCTTACTGTCACAGAAAAAGGCCTTTTGAAAGACATGTTTGTATCCATAAGAGACTTGCTGGCTAAGATAAATACTGATTCCATCTGGAGTGATAAGCCACACAGGAAGAACTGAAATCAGAGACAATTTTACTACTCTTGTCAAACAGAAGGAATTCCCCACCAAGAATTCTATTTTAAACATGTAATAACAATAGCTCAAGTGGCCGGTAATTTTAAGTTTAAATATCTATGACAAGACCACGTGAACGGCAGGACTGGTAAAATAATGTACAACTTAGAGCAGACAGACAAGGAGGATTGTGTTGCTAAATTACCTTTGCCGTTTTATGATAGTACCTGCAACTTTACAAAAAAGAACAACAAAAATATATCTCAGGAACTGAAGTATTACGCTGCGTCTTGTGAAATTATGTCTGGAAGAAACAAAGAAGTGAGGAAGTGACTAATTTGAGAAATACAATTGTCCTTAAAATTATAACCAAAATGCCCGTGTAGGGGAGCTAAGACTTAGGGCCTGTATTGTCTCTTGGAATGAATGGAGACAACAGAAACTGATATTAAGATGTTCAGTTGACAGAATCAGGTGCGTGTCAGGTACAGTTTTTGGATTCACAAGTTTCAGTACAAAATTATAATAGTCTTGTTCTCTGTCTGCAAAACACATCTATGGATCTAAGGAATTCAAACTTCTTTGTCCTTTGAAAGCCACAAATTTGTTTTCTAGAGACCACTCATTTCAACAGATTTTTTTGAAAGAGTGGTGGTAAGTTATTCTACTATGTTGTTGAAGCAATGTTAACTTATCTTTGTTACGAAAGAATTTTATAGAAACAAAAACTTCAGTCTTGTTCCACCTCACCCATTTTATACAGTGCAGTGCTGTAGTACAATTAGCAAGCAAGTAATTGTTTCAGCTACAGCACCATGCAGCGGCACACCAACCACACGCCTCTGCAGGGCTTCAGGGCAACCTAGGTGAGTGTATGATCCTTCCTTTCAGTCACAGGCAGAAATCCCAGAGGTGCTAAACAAGGGGAAGAGACTCCTCACCCCCCGATACAAGTGTTGCGGTTGCAGCCACTAGCTGTAAGCAAGTAAAGGTTCAAGTGTACGTTGTGTTTGTCTGCACAGTTTATAGTGACTTCCAACATCCATAGAGATGTCAGAGATGAACATTTGGGTAATGTTGTATTAGAGAAGCGTTCAATCACTTAATGCCCTCCCCATCACTAGCAGAGAGAATTAAACACCTCTCACACTCTGGACAGTACAACTGTTCCCTACGGGGGGAAAAAAATGATCTAGCTGACCTTGAAAGGAGAACTACTCCCGCCAATTGATTCTCTGCACATGACCCTGAGGCCTAAAGAGAAAAGCACTACGGACAACTGCCTGCACTGCAGAAAACTCTGGCTTAGGAAAGATCATCTGAACAATCATAACAAGAAAGAAAGAACAAATGAGAAGTGTGCCTTCTTAGGCATTCTCTTAGTATGAAGAAATAACACACTTAATAACTGACAAGCAGTATTCTGAGTTGACAATGCTCCCTTGTATCCAGAAACAAGAAATCCTGTGATCTAGATGGGCAAGTGTGGGAACCAGAGCTGCTCACAGCTTGGAGAATGGCTTTTGAAAAAACAAAGCAGGAAAATTATTAGAGAGAAGAATACTCTAATACCACCAGAAACAGCTTCCAGAAAATAAAGAGGCTAAATTGCTGTTAGTGTTAGGATGAGTCATGCAGTCTTCTAGGCATATGGTGCAGGTGTCAGACTAGCAGCACACTACCTAGGTGTTGATTAGTAGTTGTGCAAAATTATTTATTTATTTATACAGCAAGTCAAGAAACATTTGTCACAGAGAAGAATATGACAACTACCAGAACCACAGAAAAAAGGAAATGTGTTTATCTGCTTCATCCATGATTAAGAGATCAACAAAATAAAAAAGCCCTACCATATGAAAGCAGAATTAAGTCTGTTTCGCAGCCTCTCCTCCCAGTCCTCTCTCCCACCTAGCCCCAGCCGTTTAAAATAGCTGTAGCTACTGGTACATCTGCAAGCCACACTGATAAAATAGTGAGATTTGGTAATCTGTTTCCCCAAAAACTCCTTATATTCGGCTAGATTCTACTAACTATAACACAAATTTTAAAGGATATGAAAATATATAGCAAAGATCAAGAAATCCTGAAAAGATCCTTGCTATCTTTTCAAAGTGATACTGGGCATTACTTTTGGTTTTCAGTATTGAAGACATCGATTTAACCTTTTTTTTTTTTTTTAAAACATTAGTACAGACAAGTTATTTTTATATTTTATCTAAGAGGGGACAAATACCTAGGATTAAAAGTTTAGCTGATAGAAGGCCTGATCAGATAGCCTCTAATACCTTCTAGGCATCTGTTGAAAAAGGCAAATTATTTAAATCCCACAAAGTTACATGTTTTAAAAGACTTCAGAGCTCATTCTTATCTACTGTAAATATCTACTGATGTTTAAACATAAACATCAAACTGTTTATGTTTAAATACACGGAGCTAAACATTTACCTGTATAGTTGAATCACCCATTATAAATTTTGCTCCTTCTATTACAGCCATATATGAAAATCTTAGTTGATCAGGAGTCTGAATAAGTCCCATTCGGTATTTTCTCATATCCAGTAATACCTTCTTAATATCTACAGAAAATTGGTCTTTTTTCTCCATCTGTAAAGAAAGTTACATCGGAAGCATCATTGCTACTGATAAAGAGAAACAACATATAAAAAATAATTACAAGTAAAAATGAATCATAAATTTCAATCTAAAAATTAATTTCTTTATATTATGTTTCCATTAGTTATATATGAAATTAACATCTCAAATTATTTCTAAATTGTTTTTACAGGAAAAAAGTTAACCATCTAATGAAAGCTTATTATGAACAAATCAATGATCATGTATTAACCACATATATCAGTACCCTAATATCAAGTCTTAAAATTAAGAAATTTAGATATGCTTGATTTTATTCAGGCATGTATTTGTACTTTGAAATAGGACTATAAGAATCAGAACCATAAAGCAGTATTTTCTACTGCTCCTGAACAGAACAGCAATTTGGAATGACTGAATGTGGCAGAAGTTTCCTTATTTAAAGCAGAGTCCCTAATCCAAGCAATGCACACACTTGTCCCCATACAACATTCATGGGGTGGTTTAAACCACGTATCTGCATTTCTTGCAATGTTCACTTTAATTCGTCTAATATTAAAGTATACTTGCATCAAAATATACAACTATGCTTTTCAAAATGGAGGAAAAAAAGAAAAAACAAAGTAAAATAAAAAATAAGTTGAGAGGACCTAACCAAACCAGAAGATACGTGTCTTATGATTTAAATGAAATCCTATTTCACCTAACCCTGTGCTGTACTTCTCACTATTACCAAGCACAGCCAAAGACAAAAAAACCCCAAACAACAACAACAAAAAAACAAACAAAAAAAACATCCCCCCCCCCCCGTGTCGGGACTTTAAAATCCAACCAAAATTTAAAGGTATTTTAAATACTATTGAACATTTAAAGTTCACTCAAGTCATGAGCAATTATAGATGATGCAGTTCACCGAGTAAGCAAAAAGCCTACTCATTCATGTGGTACTGCAACTGGCTACCAAGCCCCACCTCCCAGAGGACTGCACAGCTAGGGAAATTCTGCACCATCCTCCATTACACACTGCAGGAGATCCAGGGGCGTGCCCGAGTTCTCATCCTAGTTCAGATACCAATTTTCTGCAAGCTTAAGAAAAGGGGCCTGTCAGACCTGCAAGATATTCCATGTTTAGAGAAAAAGACTTATATATGCACTTGTCTCAATATATATTCACAAGCCTAACTTTAAGCTTATATTAAAAAAAAAAATATCTCAATCTTTTCTAAGCACATCTTATATAAAAGGAAAAGAATGCTTACTATTTACTTTCCAGGAAGCTTTGAAAATGTGTAAAGTACTTCAAGATGGATTTGTGAATGTATTTCAAGACTTGTGTTTTTAAATCGTCAAAATACGTGAAGGAAAAAAAAAGTATGATGTCTTAATTAAAAGTTTTCACTGGTATGTCATTAACTTCAATGCTTTTAAAGCCTTCTGACCAAAAAGCCCATATTGGGAAGACAGGCAGGGTGTCAGGAGAAGGACAGGGGTGACAGAAAATTACCAAACACTTACCAGAACAAGACAAGTGTCTACTAATGAAAATGTGCCAGAACGTCCTATCCCTGCACTGCAGTGAACTACTGCAGGTCCGTGTTCAGGACTTAGTGAACCAGACTCTCTGACCTTAAACAGGAAGTTCAGGAATGAAGCTGGGGATTCAGGAACGCCGAAGTCTGGCCATGTAGTATAATGAAAATGAGAGATCATCCTGGATTCCCCACTCTAGAAGTGAAAACAAATAAACAATACAACTAGAAAGTATTCTACTTTTGTTTAGTTAGCACACATTTCCCCAATCTAAATCAATAGCTATTTTCTATTTTAAACCTCCCATTTAGACAAACAATCCAATAACCTGCTTCAAGTTGTATGACAACCAACAGCGCAACCTGAAGCAGTTTTTCATCCAAGTTGGTAGTCTTCCCCTTTGCAATTATTATCATCACATTTTTTTTCTTCGTCTCAAACTTCCAGTATTATATTTGGTTTGCTTTACTACTTGCCCTCAAATATTCTTTTTCTACCATTAATGCAGCTTAAGGGCTGACAGCAGTTATTAGACTGCTAGCATTAACAGGACTGAAAAAAACACCCATCAGCTTTGTAAGCACTCTCCACTCTTGCTCAGAGCAAGTTTTAATATCAAGAGGGATTAGCATCTCCTTTATACTAACCACACTACTGAGAGAAGCAGGAAGCTTTATGGAAAAGGCCTAGAAGAACCACCTGTATAGCAGGATGTCTAGCAAGACTCCTGCTGGACGTATTCATTCTTTGTAAGTAAGAAAGAAGGATTTCAAAACCATGCAGTAGTTTTAGAACCATGCAGCTCTTCTAACACGACCGACAAACTGCAAGTATTGAAATGAGAGCAATAAGGTATGTATAGATCTGAAAAGCTTTGATTTGGATTGTATATCTTTACGGAACTCACTTCAGACCTGCTGTTAAATGCTACTCCTTGCCTCCCTTCTTTTCTTGCTACAGTGATTTTCAGACAACTTCATCACTGATTTAGCTCAGGAATTTTAGAAAGGTTCAGTTATTTTTATCCTCCCTCCATTTCATCTTATTTTCCACATAGACTGAAACCTACATAAACCTCCACAAAGTTGGAACACGAGAAGATTTAAAATATCAATGTCTTCCAGGAAAGCCATTTTTCTTTATCAGCAACAGTAAAATATAGCTATGAAATTGAAATAAATTCTACTGTTCACCTCATGCTCACTCTGTTTCAACTTCTTATGAGGGACAATTTACAAAACTCCTTTGTGAAACTAAAATAATCCAGTTCATGGTTACCACAGTAAGAAAAATACTCTCCATTTTGTCTTTTGCCTTCAATGCCTGATACTGCAAGACTGCCAATACTTTCACAGAAAACAGTGGATATTAACACCACTCAAGTCGCTCTCAAATGCACAGTTATCTTCCAAGAATATTTTGTCTTTTGGCTAAGAGCTCAACAAGGACAACAGAGTCTGATCCATCATATTGGGAAAATGAGTACACAGTAAGATTTCAAGGGGGGGGGGGGGGGAAGGAGGAATATACCAAGGCCTAAATTGTATAAATACACTGGGATTTCCCTTTCTTATTTGTCTGAAGCAAAGCATTAAAAAAAGTTTGCATTTTCAACTGAGATCTTCTTACTGGTCTTCTGTACCTATTTTTCAACTAGTGAGTTAACTCACTAATCAACTGAAATGTGTTTAAAAATCATGAAGGAGATACATTTTTTAATAAGAAATCTGGAAATTATAGAATTTTAAAGAAGATAACACTTTTAAGCAATTTCCTCTATTTCTAAGAAAAATAACTCATGAATTTACAAACAAAATTAAGAGGAAAATTGGAGAGATGAGCTAAATGCACATACTACATCAAGCAAAGTTTAAAGTTGTTCCTTGTGAATCTAGATGATCCTTTGAAGTAGTAACTGATACTCTCAGCCTCAAGATTCTTAAATAGCATTCCAGATTAAAGCCTCCCTTACACCTCAAAAAGGCAAAAACGCCCTTATCTATAGAAAAGAAAGGTGACCTGTGGGTTGGTTCCCCCCCCCCCCGCCAATCCCATACTGTAACAAGCACTAGCATCCTCCTTCTAAAAAAAAAAAATCAGTAGTGCTTCAAGCACATGGCCAAGTGTCACCCTGCTCATACACTAATCTGAAAATAGGTATTTCTAAAGGAAAGATTAAACAGCTGTTGTACATCTCATCCAGCTCTAACCCACAGAATTACTTTTTTCTCCCTCCCCATACTGTACAAAGGCTTTATCCAACCCACAATTTTCCATCACTTCAGCTCATTTTAAAAATACCTAGTCTCTTAATCTTTCTCCATGAGTCCCATTTCAGAGCACTGGAATTGGCTGGTCGTCTTTGAACTTGCAGTTTCTAATCATACAGCCAAATCCCATTTGAATATTTCAGACCTCCCACACTTTCTCTCTTAAACAGAATGGCTCTTTCAAGTGGTGCTTGGCAGTCAAGCCGTACAGCTGAAATAGTCTTTGTGTGAATATCCATACCACCTTTTCTTAAAGAACTCCCTGTCACTGAGCCACGCACCACAGCTATCGCTTATGTGAAGTGATGCAGAACTATAATGAGAAAAGGTTTGGCTTGCTAAAGATTCACAACTGTTGATGGACAGAAATTCAATTTTAAATAATTTTGTTAAAGTGTTATCAGGAAACTAGATATTCTTTTAAAGAAAAAAAGCTGGACTTCAAGACTTAGGCAGTAATATAAAATTTTATGTATGTTATACACAGGGAACACATTTCTGCATGATAACTGAAAACCAGCTTATTCTATGGTAACCACAACGTATTCTTCCAAGATTTATTCCCTAAGACTAGCTACCGAAAAAAAAAATTAAAATCCTTGAATAATCATGGGACAACTTTTAAACAAACAACTGTTCAAGAAAATGAGTCAAACCATTCCAGCAAAAGTTTCACGAACTACTGGGATAAGCTCTCAGTAAAAAAAATATAGCTAAAACTGATAAACTCAGAAAGTTGCCACCACATTGCACAGTTCTCCACTGACTGCTGGCAACACTAACAGCGTAATCAAAGGGTGATCAAACCACAAGCCATGCTCCAGGTTACAAGCAAACATCCACACAAGGACTTGAGCAGAAAAATAATATAATGCCATTAGACTAACTTTCATCAAAACAAGCCTTGTCATAACCTTTTTACAGTGACTTCCAATCACTCAAAAAAGGGTACAAAAATCTTAGAGTAACTTTAGGTTGTTCAGTCACATGAGACTATGAACATGAATAAAATATTACCAAAATGCTCAAAGGAATTTCACGCCTTCAGTGTCAACTAAAACAGGTGAAGACAGAAAAATGCTGCTCTGTCAAATTTCACACACTCCTTATAAAAGCCTTAGTTTCATAGTTTAAGGGCTACTGAAATGGTCTAACATATGAAGGTGCAAAATACACCTACAACCTCATAGTGGTCCTCTATTTAACAATCTAACTACTAACTAACAATTTAACAACTAATTTGATAATATAAAAGTGAGAAGGCATGCTGTAAGGGTAATATTCTAGCACTGAAATTCGAAATCTTAAAATCAGCTTTTACCACAACCTCTTCTATTTGTTCATTCTAACGCTTGGCAAAATGGTTTTCAAAATGTACACAAAAATGGCAATGAGGATAATGGGGCCAAATAATCCTCACAAACATTCTGGTTTTGGTTTTTTTTTGAAACAACTAATGCATATCCTGTAAGTCAACATGGTAATAGCCATGCCCATTGAATCTGCAAAACACTTGACATTCAAGCAAGTCTGGGTTATCCTTTCCTGTTAGACACCAATACCTCTCCTAACACCTCAGTCTTATTTCTGTGGTCATGAAGACTAAAATTAATCCCTGTTGCAGTTTGCCAAAGCAATATGAGGACGCCCCACAAGTTTAAAAGCAAATGCTTGGCATGTTTCAGAAATCGCTTCAAAACACTATAGGAATTACATACACATCCGTATACAAAGATACCGCAAGATCCCAGAACATCACCTGCCATTAGATTGCTTGCCTCCACAAAGTATCTTCTCAGTACACGTACAGTTTTGGACATTGGAAACTAGCAGCAAAGCAAACCTTACCTTCTTGAACTACACTGGCACTTGCAGGTTCATCCACAGGATCAGACAGTGAGGGCCACTTGCACCACTTTAATCTGACAGCAATGGCCACACGAAGGCTTGGTATTAAGTTGAGAATCCATTTTGCCAATGGGTTTTTCCAACTATTTACGATTTGCAGAGGACTCAAGATTCCACTTGGGGTTTATTAATGGACCTTACTCTAAAGTATCACACCACCAGTGTCACATCAACTCTAGTTCATTTCTTCTAAGCCTTTCTCCTCCAGCAAATATTTTCTTTGCAAACTTCTCCTTTGGCTGTTTTATTCGTATTTCTAGGAACCCAGTCTGAGATATGTTCATCAAGGTTCCTCCAGCAATTTCAATTCCTTTCCATTGCTCCATTTCCTCACCCAGTCAATCCCTGGTTTCCCTCAAGTACTGATGCTCATTTGCCCTCCTGTAGCTTCCCTGAATCCCCCATTACCAACCTAATGGGGTTTTGCTTATAAGCATTCATTATGTGTCACATTGTATCTTTCTCCAAGCTATCTGGGTTGCCACACCAGAAATTACTAAAAACACAAGTCTTCTTTCTCTGAAGACCAGTATTTATACTTGTGACAAGGAAAGCGAAAAGCAGCATAAAGAATAATACAAAAATACATATTCAACACAAGGTGGAGTCTTCCAGAAGTTAGCTGTCAATATCTAACAATTCTCCCATAATATCGTCACAAAACTTAGCAACCCCATCCAATAAGGTTATTTTACAGATTTAACAAAAGGCACTCATAAACACCTAACTATCACTTCTCCAGTATACTGGGAGACTTTGCTTCAAATCACAGACATGCAGTAGCTTCACACATAAACGATTATGAATTTTTAACGTGAGCACAGTATTTTCCTTTTACCCTTATTTTCCAACAGAGGCAAGGGTTTGTGGAAGCCCTCCCAGTCAGTCTTTCCTCAAGGAGAGTTCTGAACCTGAGCAATTACAGCAGAAAGCAGCGGTCAACTTTCAGAAGAGCTGATAATTAACACCAACAAAACGATGGCGGGTACACAATGAAGCATGGTGGAAAGGCAGCTTCAAATTTCTATATTCTAAAATGCAGACTGGGTCAGGCAAAAAATAAGGAAATGCTGCAATAAGCACCAGCAAAGCAAAGCACATTAGAAATATTTTCAAACCTTTTGGAAAGATACCAATAAACACCGTCTCATCTCCAGTGCTTTACTGGGCTACACTAGCCACAAAAGAAAAAAACAAATGTTTGCCTAGAACAGATACAAACAAATGAAACCGCCAAATGCCTTGATCTAATCCTAAAAAAACAAACATTGCCCCGCTCCCCAAACCCTACCTGTACTTCTAACTGCTCTTTAACAAAACAAAACCACCACCACCAAAAACCCACAAATATTCAGAGGTTGTTTCATTGGTAAGAACATTAAACAAGCACTTTACTCTTCATACAAAATACATAAGTATTTTGCTTATGTATTAGAGAGATTTGTTGCAGTAACAGAAATTTACTTGAGGTCAGAATGGTTGCATTACAAAGACAATTCTAGTTCTCTCTGTTTTCAAGGAAATACTAAAATTTCTTAAGTATTCTTGGAATTCAGAGTATATTTTGTTCGTGAGTCATCTTATATTGCAGGCGTCAAGGGGCTAAATGTCTTACTACTCTGCCTCCACCAAAGTCCCCTCCAGAATAACTTGTATAAACATAGTTAAGCTCACATTTCAAGTTACTGTGAATACTCAGTTCCCACAAGTTTTATGGTGTAATTATCAAATTCTTATAGAAGGCTGCAGTTAACATTCACAGTGCTATTCTAGAAACTATGTAGCTTTTCTGTTTGAGTAACCAAGTCTGTTCTACTTCTTGTAACTGTTTTATATAAAAAATACTCTTTGGAGTTAATATTTGTGGAGCCTTATAGGAGTGCTAGGGCATTAAAGTAAAAATTCAATATAGTAAGTCTGCCAAGTATTTGTGAAACTGAGTTACATGAGATACAAGAAACTCTGTACAGCGCTGATGGGCCTGCATTACCAGTCCAAAGCAAACCCAGATATTTAAGTGCTCAATAGCTCCAACTCAGAAGTCTACTATAGTATATGTTGTGCTGTTCCTCAAGCGATTTCTGCATTTTCCAGCTGATGTTATGTCCAAACATACGCATATCATGAAAACTGCATCCTTTGAAAATAGGAAGTTTAAGATTAGGGGCCAACATCAGCCAGACAATTCCACGAAGGAGCCCTTTCGGTAGTTAGGGAAACTTGCCTCAGTTTTCCAAAATGGAAAGTTACTCTTTTCTCAGGCACTAGCTTGCAAGCACTACTCTTTTCTTTGCCTTTGCTGTCAATAAACAAACAACTAAACAGAAATTCTTCAGGTCAGTAGGACAGAAATTCATAAAGCTCTTCTTGCACTGAACAGACCAAAGAACAACATGCCAAGTTTTATCATGTTGATCTCGTGAGGGAAGTTTCAAATTAACAAACATTATCTCAAAGTACCATTAATAGTTAACTATAAATTCAAATAATTTTGACCAAATACATTAATGTTTAGTTGTATAAAACAACATGCAAAGGAACATCTTCAAGCTTTCCTTTCCCAAATCCACTGACAAGACAACCTTGAATAAAACTTGCCATACTAGCACTTTCATTTAATATAAGGCAAGGTTTATAGGGAGAGAGAATATCTTACAAGACATAGCTGGAACAAACAGACAAGCTCTTCAATCCTGTCTTCAGCTCTGAAACAGAAGCAGCAAATTCCAACCCAAGCTCAGGCCAGGAACAATTTTTTTTGAGCTTAACTTGATTAAATTGTCAAAGTGCTTAATTTTTAAGAGAAAAGGATGGTTGGTCCTGTGGAGCAAAAGGGGAGGTAAGCAAGAGGAGATAAAGTTACCTATCTACAGGTGGTAATCACCCCTCCCCCCCAAAACTTAGATAGATGGACTGAATTATATGGAAAACTAAAGTTCCATTAAAAAACAGTAATTACTGAGTCTGATTTCTGATATTCGAGAGAAATCAGAAATTTCAACTCCTAGGTTCCTCCTTTTAAGGTATTTCTTACAGCTCCTCTAGAATCACCACTACCATCAATTAAAATTCAGCATGTTAAGGTACTGCCAAATGGAAAATATAAGTATAAAAATGCTGAAGCTGTTATCTCTTTTAATATATAAATTCAGGTCTAACTCACTTGCTTATATGCCACACCTACATGTTCAACATTATCAGAAGCGAAGTGCATTAAAATTTTCAGTGTAAAAGCTCAATCAAACCTGTAGTGACAATATGCTAAATGGTTTTCATTACATACTTAGGCCCAGGAATATGAGCTATACAGACTGAGAAAAGCTTACGTTGATATTTTCTAATTGCAGTAGATGTACTGTGTAATAGGATTTGACGTCTTCAGATACTAGCCTCACACGGAAACCTGTTTCACTGAATGTCATAACTTCCTCTTCTTTTGTTGGCCAGTATTGTGCACACTTCACCTAATTTATTTAAAAAAAAAAAGGAGGAAAAAAAAAAGAAAAAAAAAGAAAAATCTGGTTAAGTATCCTAGTATCTTGGGCTTGCATGAGCAGATTCTGAGACCCTGTTATTCAATATAATAGACTCAAGTACCTGCTCCCAGTTCGAGGAATTCTCAAAGTCCATAATGTTTACAGCCAAGTTACTACAACTGTTTCAATGGCTATTATGCATTCCAGCTTTATCTCTTTATGCTTTCTTTCATCGCAGGGCTAGCATGTTTTGAGATATACCGTAACCCTTCTCCCCCTCCCCCCTCTAGTTCTCTACAGTGAACAGAGATCTTTACTTAGCTATTTCAACAACATTTCCCCCCTCCATTTCTGATATGCGCACCTGCACATTTACATAACTGATGTAACACATCCAGTTTTCCCAAGGTTTGCTGAATACCGGAAGATTCTAGTGAAAGAAAAGAATGAACTAACAAAGCAATGCAAAACTGTCCCTTGCCCTTTATTCCTCTTGCCCTGCGCTCAAACTTTCTGTAGGAAAATTTTTGCATAAGAAAATAAGTGACTTTTTAAGGCACTAGTCAAATCTTTTTCACTAACAAATCTACCCTGAAGAAAAAACATAAACCTCAAATGACATGCATTTATAACTAAAATCCACAGTGGTTTTAGGCACATTAGCAGAAAAACTACATCGTAACAGAAGATCCGTGTATTCTGCACGTATACCACCAGCTGTAAAGAATCAAAAATAACTAGACCAGTTTGACAGTTGCTGGGCAGCAGCTTGTCTTCATTGTTACAAACAGTTCAGATCACCATTTAAGAAATATACTACTCTGTTAGATTTAGAATAAATAATCTAAAGATATTTTAATTCAAACTTGTTTTCCCACCTTCCATTTTGTTCTAAAACATCTTACACTGCTTCTACTCCATCTTATTTCTATCTGTACATCCTCCTTTCTCAGGATGTTACTTTCACCCTTCTGGATGTATGTTTATCAGATGCTGTTTTCACCTAACTGAATTTTGTGTCTTAACTCCACCACTTTAATGTTATATTAATTACATGTTATGCCATACACCAGTGAGAAAGTCTGTTAGTTGTTTTAACATACCAATCAAACATTGTTCAACTGTACTAAAATTATGTGGCTTACTTTACAACTTTAGGCCTAATATTACTTACCGATTCTTTTTCAACAATTCTGTTCAGCATGACAACTGCTTTCGTTTGTTGTTGCCATACCATTAGCCAAAAATGACAACATGTATTAGGTAGCGGACCCTGTGTAGTAAAGAAAAAAAAAATTGGTGGGAGAACATATAGGCAAAGCAGTGTTTGAACACAGCTAATAGTTCACTGTGTGAAACAGGAAAAAGTCTTCCTCTGAAAAGTTTAAACAAATTATTGATAGAATGATAGAAATGACAGGCAAGAAAGCAACCACACTGCACAGATCATTCCAGTACTACTACTACTGCTAATAATAATAATAATAAAAAAGAACAAC
Source organism: Ciconia boyciana (assembly GCF_034638445.1). Classification (NCBI taxonomy): domain Eukaryota; kingdom Metazoa; phylum Chordata; class Aves; order Ciconiiformes; family Ciconiidae; genus Ciconia; species Ciconia boyciana. The sequence continues at coordinate 58,709,422 of NC_132935.1, forward strand.
ACCACCACAACAGTAAGAACTTAGGGAAGGGATGTTTCAGTTCAGGCATCAACACTATTGTGCCTTTAGAAGAGGAGCTACTGCAGGCATGCTCAGAAGGTATGAGATTAAATAAGGGGTAAAAGTATTGTTGCAACCTATTTCCAAAAGAACTGAAGAAAAGAGCAAGAAGTATTTGAAAAGGTTTATATGCAGTAAACTATTCATACTTAAATATTCCCCTTAGCTTTTTCTTAGAATATAAACCAATGTGAACGCAACTAGATCAAACAGGCAGTTAGCATGATATGTTTATAACTCAGAGACAAGGAACCATCCAAATACAAATTACGACTGTACAAATACCCCTCCCCCAGATTCTCAATTCCTATAATAACCTAGTAATTGGTACTACTTACCTGTGTTAAAATATAGTATCTCTGGGCTTCTTCTGTAACCACTAGGCTGGCATTGATATAGTCATTCTCAGTGTTCTGCAGTTTTACACGACTATGATCATCTAAAATTCAAAGAAAATTAAGAATTAATGATGCATCCATCTTGATGAATACTCTCTAACAGGCAAGTTTAGGTCTGACAAGCAATTAGAAATATATTGTGCAGTACTAACCAAATTAGTAGCAAACCAAATGGCAAACTACAAATACATGTGAAACTAATTTCTCATTTAACTTTGATAACTGCCTGTCTCATTCTCCCCTCAGCATTCCATCAGAGTAATTTCAGGCAGCTATTAATAGAAGCTGCTCAGAAAACTGGAATACCCAGTTTTCTTTAAAAAACAATCAAACAAAACAACCCTCCCTCACATGCCAAAAGATGCTCACAGCCATCCCTTGACAGTTGCATTTCCTTAACACAACAGCACCACAACCCACACCAGGCAGCGCTCTCTCCTATCACACCAGGTCACTCCACTGCATGGTTTCCTTTAAGTTCAGAATTCCAAGATTTTTGGTGAACTGAAGTTTCATAAGTTGAGGTAGAATCATAAAGTTAAACTCACACAGCAAAAAAAAAAAAGTCTACTTGCAATAATTCAAACCAAGCTTTGATCAATTTAATTTTCCCTGTAATTTATTGTTTAATACTATACAAATTAAAAGTACTGAAGAAGGGGCACATGCAAAAAATGTACCTATTTAACAAATCTTCCAATTAAACAAAGCCTAATCTAATTACACAGTTTCAGACTCTCATGATTACACAGGCAAGACAGAAGATTCCTCTATTTATGACAGAGGCAAGCAAAGGACTCAGTTTAAAATTCTAAGGTTAATATGAGAAAGATTGTCAGACTGTCATACTAAAACACTGCATAATAGAAAGTCACTGTGGCTGTTCCTAGAACTTTTTAGTATCTGATTTATCACCCTCTAGGAGACATTCAGGTAATCAGACTTGTTCATAGTAAGTACTTGTTCAGCCATTTATTAGAACTGTATGACAAAAACAGCATCTTTAGTTTAAGATTTGTACACAACTGCCTGCCAGGAAATGAGATCGATCTGACTGCAAACCTCCTGAAGCTCAACTGCCTAGACAGACTGTTTATGAAAAAATAAAAAATAGCAAACTAAAATGAATGTAAAAGACTTCAACACATTTCAGGAAGAGATGGAAGAGATTCCATAAAGAAACTGAAGAGCTGAGAGTGAATTACAGTGCAAGGCCAGTTTTTAATCTACATTCACCTGGTCTAACACACAAAACTCATTTGGGGTACAAACCAATGGCACAGCTGCCATTAAAATGTCAGCCCACTTTTCCCCCTCCCATCCCTGCACCAAAAGGCTAAACTTCCTTTTGACAAACGTCTTGGGAAATGCATAAAATCCATGAGTTTTGACATGAGCAACTACCAAGTATCACATTCAGTGCAGCTATGATAGCTGAACTCAGGTTAAGTCCCTATATCACAGCCAGTCTATACAGCACATGGCTTATCTAAGAAACCCATGAATATGACCCCAGATAGACAAAAAGCTGATGGGAATCAAAAAATAGTTACTAAATTAGACTCTTGTTCTATGGACCGCTCATATGATTTTATAAATACTTTCCATATGTTTGGAAACCTGGGAAAAGTACATTTACTAGGTCTTAATCTGGTTTTATACTCTCCCTCATCTACCTCCTATTGGCAACTGTCAAAGAGGATCTTGCTGGATTCAAGGAAAGAAGTCAACAGTAAATTACTATTTTTTTTTTTTTTAAGAACTGAGATTTGGGGTTGTCATCCTACCTCCTTTAGCTGCTAGCTTTTATATGCAGTGACATACAAACATGCAGAGAACAGAAATATGCTGAAAACCTATTTTTAATACAAAAGCATAAGAAAGTTACTGGTTTAGTCTGTTTTCATTAGCATTCCAGCTGCAAGGACACCATCCTGACTTTCAGGAGTCTTAAAGCAATTTATGATACATCTCTATGAAGAAAAAAATATTATCAAAGCCAAGACACAGTAAAATTAAGACACAACTGCATTTAAAAAGTAAAATAAATCTCCTTGTATTATTTTGCCTGGATAGGAAAGTGTTACTTTTTCCTTTCATGTATCACTATCTGAAATGTTTCTACTGGAGAGAAACCAAGACCTTTGTAAATATTACATGTCATTTGCCAACAGGAAAAACTTAAGATCTTGTTATAGTAAATCACACATACCGGTACTAGTGTTCTCGGAAAGATGACGTAAGCAAGCACTGTTAACAGTTTAATCACCAAGCAGCAGCTGCTGTATTACTGCCAGTAGGAGATAACTGCCGGGGCCCTAATGAAGTTTCCCACTGTAATCTTTACACACATTTCCAGGCTTATTTTTTCCTTCTTATAAATTATGCTTTGTAAACATGACAAATAAAATTCTGAAAGTTTTTTTTAAAAGCCTCTTTAACAACTAATTCTATGTACAGACAGCCTGCCTCCCTCCTCCTCCCCAACTAAAACAGAGGCGATCCTACAAATGCACTGGCATGCACTTCACAGGACAAAGAAAGCCACTAGAATATATTGATTTCCCTTCTTTCAAGGCAAAAGGTTCCTAAAGGACACAATGACCTAGAAACCTCATTCAAGCCCTGGCTCGCTCTTCCGAACTAAATGAAGCAAGCTAACTTTTGACAATGAGTTAGCTGCAATATATTTCCCGTATGTAAATCATTTCCAGTTACAAAGTACTCTAGATTTATATGAATGATAAACCTATCTTAAAAGATTTATCTTAAATGTTGCCATGCCCACAACAGGGAAAATATAGTGCTCATTTTCTGAAGTGCTAATTCCCCTATTTCGACAAACTATGCAGCCTGAAAAGGAAGTGGAAACCTTAAAAACGCTTCTCATTCTGGCTCCTGCACTAAGAAAACTACTCCCAGAACGACACTGTCTGAGATAAGCAAACTTTTATTACCCACTTCAAGTGAAACCCTGTCCAACTGCTATCACTGACAACACTCCCTGTGTCTCAAATAAGGCCAGGACTTCACATTACACATCAATTTGCCCACTCCCTGCTAAAAAGAAAATTACATATCCAGTTAAAACTGAGATATGAAACATTTGGCATTTTACATCATACAGTTCTTGCAGTTGGTTAATTAAAGGTTTTTATTTGCAAACAACTATGTTTCTAGAAGTGCTTCTTTTATCCAAGAGTTGTCTCTGGCTCCCCAAATATAGAGCTGTTAACAACAATGGAGGGTGAAATGCTACTTAGTGGATTAAATAAAGTCATAAATAAAACACATAGCAATAAGCCATCTCAATGACCCAGTCTGACCCTTTCCCCCCTACCAGCAAATCCCCTTCATTTCACCAATCTAAATCTAGAATACCTGAGCTGCTACAATAGTCTGTCACTAGACTTACAATCTCAAGTTTCAGAGGTAGCCTAAGGCAAAGGAAAGGCCAAGTGACTTTTCCTCACCCTGTCACTGGTTGTATGCAATGAATGCCATCGTATCAATCGTGGGCTAGCTCATAACTGAAATGTATTCATACTGAAATATATGCATAACCACTGCACATGATCTGTACACGTTTAAGCAGGACTGAAAAAAACTTACGATACAATAAAGTTTAGATCAGTATGTGCTATAAAATTCCCCTCTTCCGCAACCCCAAAAGAAAGTACCTCCAAAAGCAGCATGTTGAGTTTATTTATACCATGTTTCTGGTAACAAGATGTTTTAGAGAATCATTAGATAACGTCATAAAAATCATCAATGTCAGCTTCCAATATCGACAACAAGAAGTGCAGTAGGCTTATTTTGGACAGATCATTTCCCTGTTCTCAGCACATACACTCGAAACACAGGACAGAAAGGGAACATTTTTGCAATGATAATTAATTGGCACTGTGTGCAAAACCATCCACATCAGCTCCAACTCTGTTCCCTGTAAAGCACAACACTCTTCACGTTCCTCTCTCCCTGGTATATACTCTATGACAACTGTAAGCCTATGGTTGAAAGGTCCAACATGGAGTCTACTAACAGCCACAGGAAGAAAACAAGAGAAATCACTGTACCACTACCTCTCAAGACCCTCCAACAGCAACACGATCTACCAGGCAAAAATGTTCAGATGGCCCAAGAAATTGGGCTATGCACGTTACAAAGGAAGGCTAAAGATAAAACCATGTAAACCCCCATCTATCCTTCAAAAGCAAAAGAGAAAAAAAAAATCCTGCCAATTTTGCCGAGGGGATTTCCTTCTTGCCTCTAAATCTGGGAACACAGTAAGAAGATCTCTAAAGGTGTTTACAGTCAATCTGAGACACTTAGACTCCTCCGATACCAACTAAGGATAAGATTTAGAAGAGAAATACTAACAGAAGTCTTAGCATTTCATTAAGGTTATCAATAAAGAATAATAACCCTACAAGTTATTTTCCTCTTAACAATGTTTTCTGAGAAATGGTTTCATCTGTCAGGAAATGACTGGCTGTCAAACCAAACCTGTTTCAGATTAACTTCCTGTTTCAATACTACTACATAGCCAAAATATTCCTCTCTCTATTCTAGACTAATACCAAACTGCTAGACTGCTATTTTTTTTGGCTAGGCAGTAACTCTTGAGGGCTTTTACCCAACCAAACTTATACACACCATAGCTCTTTAGCCAACAAAACTGGACACTAACAAAAATATTTATGAAACTGGAGACAATGTGAAACTCAGCTGTAATGGGCAAAGATGATTAGCCTTTCCCAGCTAACAGAAATCAGCTTTTACCCAGAAATGTACGTAACGGACACAAATTGGTTTCAGCGTGTGTGTCCTGTGTATTATGGTTGAAATGGGGCAAACCAACCCAAAGCATTTTTTCCTGCACTTGTAATTGACATCTTTTTCATAAGACAGAATAATCTTTGCATTTCCTCTTGCAGACATACCACCTCATATTTTTAGACTGGCTTGGCCGCTATCTAGATTAACAAACCATTTTCTGACTGCTATGGAGAAATAAAACATTTTCATCACATTATGTCTTATGTCTTACAATATGTTTAAGCAGCTAGATCTTAGGAGTTTAACTGCTAGTTCTGAAGGCCTTTGACTATCAGAGATTATTAGTTATTATCACCCGTTTTTCATTTGACCTCTGTTAAAGAGCAGTAAAATTTGCAAAGTGAAGGACCAAGAGGTTAAGACTGTGTAAGACTGAGTCATCTTGCACTCCTGCAATGCCAGTTCCTTGCATATGTGCACCATGATTAGATGTGTTCACCACAGTGACCAAACCGCACAGCTATTACCCCAGCTGCTTTGAAATTTAGGCACTGCTATCTTGGAATGTTATTTATCATTTATTCCCTTCCAGGTCTCTTTCTCCTCCCAGCTCTCACCATTGTTACAGAAACAATTATGAGTCATATTTGAAAATACACAGATGTAAAATCTAAGAGGAATTAGTTCAATAACAGTGTTTTGCTCTGTTCTCCTCAACAGCCTTGCTCCTAGTGCCCAGCTCTGCAGACTATCTTGGTGGCCCAATTCAAACCTCCTTTCTTTCATAAATGCTAAAAACTGAGACATGCTTCATAAAGTTCATCATCTTAGTTCAGTCATCATGTTATAATTCACGTCAACTAGCATGTAATGACTCTAACCCCTTCCTGAGCCCAACTACTACTTCAAGACTAGATTTTGTCTAACTGTCTCTCTCTCTGCTCTTGCACAGGGTCCTGGGATTAATACAATCACGTAATTAATTTAGAGGTTACAATTATAATTATAATAATTATAATTATTATAAAGAGGTTACAATAACGTAACCTCTAAAATATTATTGTAGGCATTATTAGACGCTACTTAAATAACACAATGTCTTTTCATTTATTTATTTTAGAAACACTTTTTAAAAAGAAAGAAAAAACACAAATACATTAAAGATAAGCTGCGATTCTCTTTGCAGGAGTGCCTAAGAAAAGAAATCCATAGATGGGAGAAATGGTAAATGCATGAATACAACTTCTGTCACAGAAGTTGTATAGGATATTGGACCCAGGAACAGAACGTGGGTCTCATGGGTTCAAATCCAATTTTCTGCCTTCTCTTCTTACAACCCCCATCCCAATTTAGGTATGAAACAGAACGTGAATAAAACATGATGTACTTTACCACAGGTAAGATGCTAATGCTGTGCTGTAACAGAACAGCAGACCTGGGACACGTAAGTAACTCTGCATAGATCAACAAAGGTCCAGCAGAGGCCTATCTCCCTTTGCTGAGCATACAGTGGAAGTTAGTAAGCCTTGACTAACTTGAGGTATGTTCTTCAGAGCTGTACATTTCTCAAATAGACCATACTGGGGAATGCCATGCAGACACAGCAAAGAGGCTGTGCACTGAACTCTAAGTTCAGTTTCATCAGAGTGCAGTGTTGAGATTCAGCATTAAGCCAGACTGGATCCATTTGGTGAGAATACACCGTGCAAGTTAGCATTCTGGCAGCAGTCTAATGAGCAGCACGCAGCGCTGCATCTGACCAGCATGACTCAATCCGAGACCCTTTCTGTGTAATTTTGAGAAGTGCTATGCACATGCTGTTACCACAACTTTCAACTGGAAACAAGGAGTTCAGCACTTCTCCAAATCTTACAATAGGTATTCAGATTAGGCTCTCAAACAAAAAGCCCCAATACACGAGCAACCCTTCAAAAATTCTAGATCCAGTAACAAGAAGGCTTTTACAAGCCTTTGCTGCTCTGGGAAACTTTGTACTAAAGAACACACAAACATTTAACCTATTTCAACTTCAATATTTTGTAGAAAAATTAAGGCTGTACTAAATTTTTTTCCTAATCCTTTTGAAAGTGATTGATGATAGCTTTCTGCACCTATAACTACATATTGGTAATCTTTTGCTCACGTGTCTTTTTATAACGATTTTGGATTACAGTTTCTAAAGTAAATGCTATTGGAAAAAAGTCCACAACACTTCAGTAGCAAAGAAGCTGGTAAAAAAAAGCTGTCTTCACCTGAGATGTAAGATCATTATGTCACAAAGACCATTTTATGACAGTTAGTAAAATACAAAGCACTCCATACCATACCTGCTTGCATTGAGAAAATTAAAGAATAACTTCATGCATACATTCCTCCAAACAGACAAAAATAACAAAATCTCAAGTATTTTTTGAAGCAACAGTAGAAATTAAGTGGCATTTATCTACACAATCTTATAAGTGTGCAGAATCACTTAGACCAAAAGGAAACTGTTTGTATTAGTCAAGGCTTATTAACTCAATTTCTGTGCTCGGCAGACGTTGATTTTTTTTTTAATGACAGATAAAGCAATATTAAACAAGTAATTTCCTTATGAGAAAAACATCTTTAAAATATTATTTTGCAGCTCACATTTACCTATATATTAATAACTATGATTTGCAATCATCTCTCATTCACCACTCAGCACAATGAGTTTAAACTGTAAACTTTTCTCCCTTCTGTTATACACATTTATGTACGTGTGACAAAAAAACACATTTATCATAGGATACATGCCTACAGAAGAAAAAAAAAAAAAGCAAAACACCTACAACGACCATGATCTATTAGCTACGGTATTTAAAAGTAAACCAGGTAAGTAAAAAGTCTGGAAATTTACTGCAATAATCACAGAAAAGATACTTACACGGACTAACATCTCTGTATCTGTTTCGATTTCTGTTTTCTGGATATTTTGCAACTCTATGAGGGTAGTCACTGGATTTATGTCGAATTTCCTTTAAAAGACAAAAAATGCAATTTACTTATAGCCAATAAGCTGATTAAGGTTAGTGTTTTACACATCCTATTGTAAGACTTTCAAGCTTATTCATTAATCAAGGTTATTAATAATTAACATTTTTAAACAAACCTTTACTACACCTAGTATTATTTTCACTCAGAAAACGTGCGTCTCATTCTTGGCCAAGCTGTTGCCATTTAGATCTTCCCACACTTGGCTAACACCACCAAACTAACATAAGCACAATTTGGTAAGCAACTGATGGAGCAGGAACAAAGGGGGGGGGAACCCCAGGTAATTATGCTTACACTTTACCTCAGACTTGCACGTTACCTCCCACAGTAATAAGAGACTCAGATAGACAGAAGTAACAGCAGTATACTGCTAGCTCCTTTACACCAACTGGCAGCATAAATCGCCACAAAGGTAACTCTACTAGTTAATGATTTTATGGCTGCTGTTAACAGCCACAAGATTATTCTTGATGGTTTGATGGTTCAACCCATATAGCTGTAGTTAACATGGCCCAGTATGAAGGAACAATTCTAGACTCACAAAATATGAATGTGAACTCACAGCCTGCTTCTCCCCAGTCATTAATACAAACCTTTCAATAATCTGCATTTGGAAGATATTCAAACATATTCATTTACATACTATTTTAAGGAGCATACTGTTCACATACTCTGAACTTTCAGTTTTATTAATTTTTTGCCTCTGAGTGTATCTTTTCCACAACTTCACTAAGATATACAGATTTACCTTATGTAGACAACTGAAAACACAGCTGAAGTGCTATTAACAAGCAGCCTCCAATGAACTGAACTATCGCTTTATATCTCTGTACTGATGCCATCTCAGCAGACAAGTTGTACGATATAGAATTAACAATATTTTATTTTGAATTCTCCTTTTGTTTTTAGATGATGTTGCTACATGTGATCATTATGTCCCAAAGAGCATTTGAACTTCTCCTTGAAACTAAGCATTCTATGTTTCCACAATCTTCTCTGTCTTCTCAAACTTCCTAAATAGTCTATATATTCCCAGACAATGAACACAGCCAAAAAGGACTTCAGTGGAAATCTAACATATGTAAGGAAGCTCCATTTTTTAAGCATCTGGTGTGTGACATTACTTAAGTGCAGTGCCAACCTGTAAAGAACCTAAACCACAATGTGGAGCAGCAACTGTCAAGCACCAATGCTCTATATATTTGTATAAAAATCTCTTGATCTATTAGACAATCAGGTTTTTTTATTTTGATATAGCACACTGGAACTTGACTTCTCTAGTTTATATGGCTTACAAGCTTTGGGAGCAACCACATGCACACTGAATAAATGCATCTGGCAGGAATTCACAACCAAGTTCCCATGAAATGTAAATTTCGTATTACTCCATAACAGGATGCAACATATTTTGTTTTTAAAAAGCACTAGCATCCTCTGGGCACAGAAACAGACCTGTAATTTGGTCAAGAAACATTAAAGCAGCTAGAAAGATTGGGGGGGGGGCTTGCTAAAAAGAATTACACCTAAGGAAGTTTAATGACTAGTTCTAAAATCAGTTTTCACACACACGATCCAGCCATCACAAACTGGAGAAACAAACCAGATGCCAGATGTAACGTAAGGCATATTACACAAGAAAAATTTGCATTGAAAAAAAAAAGGTGAAAATCAGTATTATTTATTCAGTCATCAATTCAGATTGGATAGGAGCACTCGGAGTCAACATAAATATTCCAAGCTTCATAGGATTTCACCACAAGTCTTGTCAAATTCAGGGAACTGAAGGGCAAATATACAAAACCGGTCTCATCAAGAAGAATAAAAAAAAAAAACCTAATACCCAACTTTTTTTTCTTCAGAGAAACTTACACTTCCCAGGGCAAGTATGTATGTTTCTTATACAACACTACTATAGCAAAATACCTTCCTAAACAAAAACTCAGTGTAAAAACAAGTAGTCAGCAATTAGAGTAATTTTCTAATTCTAAATTTGTGCTATTTAAAAACATAATTTGTTATTTGCTCTTTATGTTTTTAAGCAGACCTGTATTCTCTGGTTTTAATATAAAACAAATGCATTAAGTACCCTGAAAAAAACCCAAGTTTGCAAAATCTACAAAATCTAAACATAAAATTCTAATACAAACAACTTTTCAAAAAAATATTTTACAGCATACCTGTAGTAAAATTAGGAAATCCGTATACAAAGTTTAGCAGAGCTTAGTATACAATTTTCTCTTCAGTTTACTTCTCCAAGTACAACTAAATAATATTAAAATGACTTGGGAAAGCTAACTTGTTCACTCTGCATATACCAGATGTCGCCTGTGTGTACTTTTCTACCTCATTAAAAATACTGGTTGCAGAATTCTTCCCTTATACTTTCATCTCATTAACTTAGCACAGTTTATTTCTGCTATTCCCTGTTAAATCCAAACCACACTTCAGTTCCATAATACATATCTAGAAATAATGTATTTGAAATGCACGTAAATCAAATACATTGCTAATTTAACAGAGAAAAAGCACAACTTAAAGTCAGTAAACCAAACTTTCATTTTGGGTTGTTTTTCCCCATTTGTGAAAGAGCACTGTAAAATACATACTGGCTCAAAGAACTGCTCTAGTATCGTAAGTTTATACATAAAGTCTGTTTTATGGAACTAACCCAAGGACTATCACTGCAAGTTAGTAATCTCGTCGTTTCTAGAGAAAAAGGACAAGAAGCGTATTTTCTGACAGATAATCGTGCAGGCCTCCCACAGACGCCAAGCAGGTGAAGGCAGCGGTTACAGGCGGGTGACGAGGGTGAGCGGGTGCCTGAGGAACCGCTGCGCAGCGGTTTCAGGGGCAGAGCCGCGAACCCACGGGCGAGGGCAAGCCTTGGCCGGATCGGTACGATCAGGTATAACTTTCCACTCTGCCTGGAAACCGCGGGGAAAACACCCTCGCCCGCCTCAGATCTGGCCGCTCGGTTAAGCCCTCCGCGCCCCGTCGCCAGCACCCGGCTGAAGGGGCCCCGGCCGCCGCCGAGCCCGCGCAGGCGCAGTGCGCCGCCAGCACCCCCGCCGACGGGCGGTGCGCAGGCGCAGCAGCACAGCACGCCGCACGGCGCCTGCGCACTACCCACCCTCCAGGCGAGAAGCGGCTACCGCCTCCCGGGAGCATGCGCAGCGCCTGCCCGCAGTTTCGCTGCGTGCACCTGAAAACGAGTCGTGGCCCAACGACTTCCGCTCCCCGCTGAGGCGGCGCATACCGGCAACGCGCGCTGCCGGCTCGCGGCCCTCTCCCCGTCCTCCCTCCCGCCGGGGCAGAGCCGGAGTGAACCCCTTCGCTCACCAGATAACGCGCCTGCCAGTCGTTAGTGGCATCGATCTCCTGGAACTCCTGCTCGATGATGGCGGACATGGCGGCGGCGACCAGAGCGCGAGCCTGTCCGGAGGCCGGCAAGCTCCCGACCCCTCGCGCGCTACCCACCACACAGGAGCGGCGAGCGCGCACATACGCTCGCAACGGGTCCCGCTGCCGCCGGTGCGAGGCGCATGCGCGGTCGTCGCCTCCGCCCACCGAGGGCTGCCGAGACCACGCCCTCGGGGAGGAGGAAAGCACCTGGGGTGACGTCACGGGGCGCGGGGCGAGGAAGAGGGGGCGCGGGGCCGCCCTCAGGTGGCCGGGGGGTTCGGCCGCGCCGGGGCTCCGCGCCTCCGCCGCTTGGAAGACGGCTTCGGTCGCAAAGCAGCTAACAGCCGTTTGTTGTCCCGGTGTCACTGACGGGGCAAAACGCGGGCAGACCTCCGTGAGGGGATGAGCGCTTCCAGCCAGCAGCGCGGCGCCGCCGGTGAGTCCCCGGCCCGGCTCAACGTGGTGGTGGCCGGGAGGCCAGCGTGCAGCCCGTGCCGGCCCGCCTGGCTGCGCCCCGCCTTCAGCTGCTTGTTTTAAAAAGCAGAAGTACGAAAATACGAACGTGTCAGACAAACAAGTCACGGCAAGGCGTGCAATCTCGAGAGCGGAGATGCAGAGAGGCGGAACGCAGCAGCCCTCTGCGATTGCTTCAAAGAGAAAGCCCCTTAGGAAACAGCTTTGCAAACGCTTAGCAAAACTAAAGGTCACGCGGCGCTTCGCAAGGGCTGTGTTGCTCAAGCTGCAGGGAAATCTGTGCAGCTCCGCGTCATGGAGAAGCGCCTGTTGCCCCTCAGAGAGGCGAGCTACGCTTCACACCTCAGCACAGGTTGCTGGTTAACGTGTGGCGATTTCAGAATGCGTGGTGCTAATCGGTACCGCAAGGGAAGAGGCTGAAGTGCCGGGCTCCCTCCTCACACCTCACACCTCCTCTCCCTAGGGTCCCCGTCCCGGACGTAAGTCCGGGCCCTCCCTCCCCACGCAGCAGGCTCTCCCTCATCCCCAACGCGCCCCCTCACGAACCGGGAGGTCTCACGGGGAACATTTTTATCTGCCCTCTCCCACCCCCGAGGGGCCTCCGCCCCCGCCGTGCCCCAGCCGCTCCCCGCATCTCCCCCGCTCTGCCGCCCGCTGGCGGTTAGCCCCGCCCCCTCTGCCGCCCCTGGACACGGCGCCCGTCGCCTGTGGTGCCATGTCCGGAGCCCACCGGGCCCGCTCAGCCCCGGGCCCCCTCAGAGAGCCCCGTCACCGGGCTTGTACATGCGTGCAGGGGCTGAGTGTGACACCCTGCTGTGGGGCAGGGCTGGGCTTCGAGTGAGTTCTAAGAACAATTTCACATGTGTGACGTGAGGAGGAAAGGTCAGCAGAGCGAGGCGCTCGCGCCATTAGCGTGCTGATGCAATTACATCCGTAAGCTGCTCACGAGGCAGAGTGCCGGCCGCCGTTAAAGCAGCGCAGTGTGAAGGCCGCAGTAGCGTGGGCAGCCACGGACGGTGCCTGGCACGGGTAAAGGCTGAAAGTTGCATGCTGGGGAAATGTGGCCTCGGCACTGGGTGAGCTGAGTTCATGCTCCCTCCACTGAGGTGTTTTGTAGCTAGAAAACACAGGGACAAGGGTCACTCAGCGTGACACAAGAGATATATGTGTGGTTACACAGGTAAGGCAAATATTTTTGGAGCAGACTTCTGGTTTTGACATCCAAATATCTGTCATCGGCTGTTGCATTTCCTTCCTGTCTGTGGGCTGCAGTGCAGTACAGTGCTCCAAATCCACCAGCTGATGTGGTCCCTCAGGTCTTATAATGAAAGCTGGTATTTGTACGCTGGGGATTTGCATTATACACCTCTGAAGCATAGTTGATGGGACAGTACGTGTCAGTAAGTTCATAGCATGTTTTTCCAGGTAACTCAAGGAAATGTTGCATAAGATTTTCCTGAACTGTGGGTTCAAACTTTGAAAGCTTTATAAGGAGTAGCTTTTCTGGATTTTTCTGCCTGCAAGACTGAGGGACAGGCTATGTCTGTCATTCTGCAGATGTTCTCTAGTTAATCAATGTGCTACATGTGATCAGTTGTGAAATAAGTAAATTAAGATAACATCTGTGGATTATGTTTCTGATTTAGGAGTGCAGAGAAGAATCTAAGTGCCCATCCTCAAGGTAATGATTCTTTTTAATTTAAAATATGTTTCTTTGAATTCATGTTTCAATGAACAAAAAGTGTTCTTAACCTCAGAAAACTGATCTTGCACAGAGCTGGGTGTAAGAAAGTAAATAGAAACATAGCAACTGTCTGCCAAATAACAAATTTTGATAAAGAAATTAAAATATACAACTTCCTCACTGATTTTAGTCTTCAGTAGGCTTTTCTCTGGATATGAGCTTGCTGACCAATCTGTATTTGTAGCATTTGTTATTACAGCCTTTTTTACCCCTTGCTGAAGCTACCTGTAGAGACATCGTGATGCCCGTGAAGCCATCCAGTGTGGATCGCAGCCCAGTCACCATCCTGTCCGTCCGGAGAACAGAGAGTGATGCTGCCCAATGACATGTTACTTGCTCTTTATTCTAGTGCAAAGGCCAGAGAAGACTCGGAGGTTGCTGCCCGTAGAGTGTGGGAAGATGTTGTGCCTTAGTCCAAGGACAGCTCTATCAGCTAAGGAGCACCCCGTGTGTATCAGCTGAGCAGGCCATTGAGACACTGGTGTGTTTTGAGAAGGATGCAGGAGAAGTGGTAGTTTTGATATATGAACACAGGAACATGTATTCTGCTCTTCTAATTAGCAGCTGTCATGCATATGAGAAGCTTGTGCTTGTCATTGCTTGTGGTATTTGGGGATGTGGTTCATATTGGGAAAGCAATGTAATTGTGTTATTAGGAGAGGGAGTTTTATGGTAGCAGCTATGTTTAGGATCTGTAATGCAAACCAGTGCCTAGAGACAGCTCATGAAAAACTAAAATAAGTGTTTATTAATTGTGATTTATGGCTGGCTTAGAAGAGCAATAGCTGGTAAACCAGGGGTTCTGGAGAAATTGCCATTGTTTGCTTTTTGGTTGTTATTTTTTACTGCAAATATGCTGAAAATGTTGTACCAGTTCTGTGGTTTTTGGGAATTAAGCCCAGGATAGGCCCAGGATTACAGTTATAATGGTCTATGGAGGAGAACTGTATACACAACATAAACCAAGTACACTCATTAAAGAACTTTATTTATTCTATTGCCAGTAGTATATTCCAGTTCTGTATTAGCTGTGCAGGCAAACCGAGATGAACTACTACAGAAACTCTTAAACCCTTGAGACAGCGTGAGACAGATGCAAAGCAGGATAATGGAGTTGCTGGAATGTGTGGTATATTGTTAGTGTTTTCTGTCAGTATAAACACAAACAAGTAGTTATTGCAATGTTTTCTTATTAAAATGTCTGATAATTTGAGAAGCCCCTTGCTGTGCTGACAGAACAGTCACTCCAGGGTAGTTGGTATCCGCAGCAGTTCTGATCTCAAAATTGGTTTTGGTGCCCTTGCTCATCCGAATGAAAAAGACCAATCAAGTTAAATGTAAATGGTGTTTGTCCAGTGACCTTGGCCGAACAATTAACTTTAGTACCAGTCCAGAATGGACTAAGTGCTTGTTCCTCCATGTGTACGGTTTTTTTGGGGCCATTCACTGGAATTACTTAAGTATCATTTATTGGAAATGATTTGGTTTGTGCTGCTTTTCTGAGAACCATTTTGGATATTGGTAGATGAAGAACAAATTCTTCCCTGAGGTGGTTTTATTCACAAATACACTCCATATCAATCTTAGCCGTTAAGGAAGAAAGCTGTAATGTGCTTAAGCTTGCCATGGTGTGAGAGGATGAGAACATATCTTTCCTGATTTAAGTCTTATAGCCCAAGGCCTAAAGGAGACGAGGACCCTCCCTTCCCCCATGAACTGGATAGGACTGGAAACCCAGAAGGACTGGCCACTCTTCTGGCATCTGGTAGGGAGCAGGAGAAGCTGAATGAAAAGGTCCAATGGCCAGGATGAAACAGGTTTCATTTATTCTGTGCATTTACAGTGGAGTCTTCCTATTTCAGACTTTTGGAGACTGTATTCCTTGTTCAAGTGAACATGAAAATTGCTGTTACAGAAAGTGGGTGCCAGACCAAATACCTGTCCTCAGCTATATTACCAATTTCCTCCCCCTGCCTTAAATTGTATTTTGGCATACAACAAAAGAAATAACTTAAAACCATATGTAGCAAAATGCAAATCCTTGTGGCAGCAACAGTAGCAGAAGCGCAAGGGGCCCTAACAGGTTTGCATTCAGCTAAGGAAGTCTGTCACATCAGTCATAGGTCCACAACAGTGGGATTCTAGTGTCCAATGTCTGTTAAAAAAATGGCTACGTAGTAAAAGTGATGGAATTATGGAAGCTGTAATTATGCTTTGAAGAGAAGGACAACACAGCTGTGCCCAGACTAAATGATTGCCCAAACTGTAGTTTGGAGTTCTGGGTAGAAGAAATTCATGGCCAAGGAAGAAAGGAAAGATTAAGGTCTATTTAGGAAGTCTGTTTTATAGTCCAGAGATGTGTGCCAGTCTGTATGGCACTGGACTCCTACAATGAAGCTGAAATAATTGTGGAGTATGAAAAGAAAACGGCAACTGGCAGAAGTGCTGTTACGAGTGAATGGACACTAGCTAGCAGAAAAGGCAGCCAGCCAGGATGTGTGATGGGTAGAACGACTTTAGGCTCTGCTGTGGCTTTGTGAAGCAACCCTTCCAGCAACCTTAGCTGGGGTGTGCAGTCAGCCGCAAAACCTAATGCCTATGAGTCAACGCAGGGGGTGTAGGGTACGGCTACAGGAAGAGGAGAGAAGCCAGTTGCCAAGAGAAAGATGACTCCAAGTTATTATTTTTATTGCTTGTAGAGAGGATCTTGCTTGCTAGGGATGGTTTCTATATGTTACTTGATTTTCCGCCCCTCTTTCCTTTTCACCCCTAGCTACAGTGACATTTATTAAAATCGTGAGAAAGTATAATTCAGTGAGTGTCCAGAGTGGCTTGATGGCATTCCACGTTCTGGGTTAGAAGGTAATTTTTTACTAGAAACTGCATCAATAGAAACTGCCTATAGCTAACGTAAAGTTTTGACATTGAAAGTTTACTGAGACTTGCATTTGTTTGAAGATCACCAGTTTATTACATTTTAAAATTGTTTTCCTCACAGACTGAATAGAGCTGTTCCATGCTTAGACCATTTCTAATCTCACAGTTATAATTTCAAAGCATTGCTTTACATTACTATATAATGGTTAAAGAGGTGTTTAAACTGCAGTTCTGGAAACAGCTTTATATTGCCCAGTGAGTCTTCAATTTACATTCTGTCATAACTTTGAAATCATGTTATCATGATCTCGTAACTTTTCTGTAGCACAGATTCTGTATTTTAGTGGCTTCTGTGCTTGACTGTATTTTCATCTACATTCAAGTTTATCTTCCAAATTACAAAATTAAGGGCATTCTGTGAATTACAGCTGAAAAGGTTGCAATGCACGACTCATACCACTGTTATTTGCTAGGAGAAGTTCTTGGAAGAAAATACTGTTTTGGCAGAAGAAGACTTTGTACTGAGGAGTATCGGTAAATGTTTCTGTTATAAAATTGTGTTCTCAATTTTATGTTCCAGTTTTTCTTTGGGTTTCCCAGCATCTGAACAAAGCAATTATGCCTATTTTCATGGGCATAGAAGTCTCCAAATTGTGTTTGCCTTTTTTTTTCCCCAATAGTTTGAAATAAAGTAATAAAAGTCTTTTTGGCAATGTGATTTAGGATTGTAATCCATTTTGTAATTTATGTTTCTGCATTAGACAACCTGAAGTGCCAATAACAGGAAAGGGTTTTCTTTTACTACTAGCTGTAATAATGTTTTTAAAAATCTTATTGTTACCAATTTCATAGAAACTTAAATCTACTACGTGGTAGTGAGCCTTCAACATATATTACAATTACTTCTGTCTTGCCTGTACTAGCAGAGGTAGATCTGTGCAAAATTTGTGATAGCTTTGTCTGTTTTTAAGTTGACATTAATATATCTGATTTCATACAATTTCCCGTATAAGCTTGTCCTATTGAGATAATCAGCAGCCCTGCAGGAGCCACATTCTCTGAGTCACTGTTTGGATGGCAGGGTTCCATGAATGTGTGGCTAGTTTTGTCTGCTGAGATGTCCTTTGGTATGTTATACAGAGCAAGGTGTTCATGGTTGTGTCAGTGTGTAAAGGCACTGAATCTTGTGAAGACCATGGAATACTAGATAAGAATTTGCATAGCTACATTTACCTGGCAAGGCAGGATTGCAATAATTCATGCCCCTCTCTTTTTACCCTCAAAGTAAATCAGAAAGCAAGGAGGAAAATAGATTTTGCTTGTAGGTGGCAAAGAACCATGAAGAAATTGTTAATTTTTCAGGCAGTATGATTTCCTAACAAAAACAAACTAGTAATGCATGTAAAATTGATCTTTCTGTTTTTTTCTTTGATAATGCCTCTTATAAAAATGGCTTTGAAATTAATCTACCAAAATAAGAAGTCTTAAAAAAATCTGTTTTGCGTACCAAGTATATTACAGTTTCTGAATGTATGCTATGTTTTCTTTGGTCCAGACATTTAAAACCTCTAATTCATACCCTTATGGCATATGAATTGCTGTAACTGCTAAACCAAGTTGTTTGTTTTCTCAAAGAAAAGAAAAACTCAATATAATGTACTGAAAGAAGGATCCATAACACAAGTGTTCCAATTGGAATGCTGTCAAAGTCTTTAGCATCTTATTTTAGCCAGTGGAACAGTTCCAGCAGCTCAAGCAATGACACTGCCACTTACTGGAATTAACAACCTGGGGAGAAAAGCGCCCTTGTACAGAACGTGTCAGTATCAAAATGGGTGTATGAAATTCCCTGGATCTTTTCAATTTTAGATCTTTTTTCCTACTGTCTCACTGCATGCAAAGAGATATCACTAGTCATCAAAAGATATTCTTTTCTTTTTAAAAACCTTGTGGTACCACTTCTCAAACAGACCACTGCAGCTTCTTTAGTGGCAGGCAGTAGTATCCTCTAAATACACTGGAAGCAATTTGTCACAAAGAAAACACTTAAGGTGTCCTAGTACACCATTTTCTTTACTTTGCCACCCTTTTATATCAGAAGTGTCTCGACTGTGTGTTAGATCACTCAGAGTCAGATTCTTCTCAAGATTTAAGTATAAAATAATGTATTTACCAACACAGATTTGCAGTAATGGAGCAATGCTACAAAGAGATAAAGAAACAAAGTAAGTTATTAGGATTATGTTTGTCAAGAAATATCCTCCAGGGTCACTTTAGCATCTCAGCTAGCTTCTAGCTGCCATTCTCTTACACTAATTTTGGAAGCTCTGTTTACTTGAAATTGATTTTCTTTGTCCAAGATGGCTGATTTCTCCTTACCAGCCCCCTCTTAAGCACTGAGCAGCAAAGGTAGGATGCAGAGCAAAAGCAAAGGGTTTTTTTCTGTGTCAAAGCAAGACCACCTTAGTTTTGCTCTTTGTTTTTCTTGATTAAGAAAGAGTATCTAGTTGAGCCTGGTGATCAGATTCTTGAAAGTGATTCTGTGAGGAGGGGATGAGGACATTTGATTGCCATAGGCCCATATCTGCATACCCCAACAAGTTGTTACATTAACATTTCTGTCGTAATCAGTATGCTCCTGATTTCCCATTGCTTCTCAACATTGGTAATACCTTGTACATAATGTTATCAGAAGTTATAAATGCACCATCTAATTTCTAGATTCAGAAAATATTTTAGCCTGTGAATACCATATAAAGAATAAATGTGACAGCAGCAGGGGTGAAACGAGAAGCAGGATGCATTATTTGTGAAACTCTGCCACACATACACTCTTAGTTCTAGCGGTTTTCTCTGGGGAACATCACAACTCCTGTGATGCCAGTATTTCTTGGTCCCATAAAAAGTGGTAAGGGTAATTCTCACTTAATTTCCAGAGTTTCAGCAACCTTGGAAAGTAGGATGAGGCAGATAGCTGAAGGAGGTAACTGCAATAGCCATTACAGCTAAATCTGCTGTCGAATATACATCAACAGTGTGCAGTATTAGCATAGAATCTACACAATTCTGTCACAGCAAGTGGAATAAATCCTGAATATCTTTGGAAAGGAGGTTCCAATGAAATAATGCAATGATTATATTTTCAAAACATAAATATATATGCCTTTCAGGGTGACATGAAAACTTTCCCTTCTCTTTCTTTTACCTCTCACCTTCCTGAGAGAGGAAGTAGTTGGGAGTGCTTTGTTCACACAGAGGAGTGATTCATTAATAGGTTCAATAATGAATTAGATTAATGAAATCTGTGCTGCAAGTTATACCCCCTTGGTTACTCTAACTGGAAACTTACATGCACAGCATTTTATAAAATTGTTTTATAATGTGAGTTGCATGTATGTATACATTTAAATCTACCAATTGTTACCAGATGTGATGGAAATTAAATTAGCTAGAATTCCCAAGTGCTGAATTTTATTTTTCTCAATAGTTTAAAAATATTTCTATAAAATGTAGGGCAGATACTTTTAATAATCATGCAGCTAACTGCATGATTAACTCTTTGAAGTTTACCTCTTTCAACATTAGAATATAGCATTATTGGGGGAAAATGGAAATAATATTTTCGTTTGACTAATCTGTGTAATTGAAGAGATGGTGGATAAGTAAACTCCATGCACAGAACATTTCTCTTCAGCATTTCATGCGTGTTTATATTCTGTGCACAACACTTGTGTATATAAATAT
This sequence comes from Ciconia boyciana, assembly GCF_034638445.1. Classification (NCBI taxonomy): domain Eukaryota; kingdom Metazoa; phylum Chordata; class Aves; order Ciconiiformes; family Ciconiidae; genus Ciconia; species Ciconia boyciana. The sequence goes on from NC_132935.1 coordinate 58,729,918, forward strand.
CATCTGTTCCTGCTACCCTCCCACAGAGCGCTGCAATGTGCTGTGTATTCTCTTTGTATTTCAGATGTCTCAAGGACATTTCTCAGGCTCAAAAGCTATGCTCAAGGACATTTGTTAGGCTCAAAAGCTATGCTCAGGGCCATTTGTTAGGCTTAAAAGTTATGCTCAGTACTTGGGCACAGTACATCAGCCACTCACCAAAGATGCACAAATCTGAAATAATTATATTTCAGCTTGTTCAAAAGCAGATAATTTTTTTGAAACGCTGAATAAGTTGTGTCAGTAGAAATTATGTCTGTTAGGCATGCATTGTTTTCTCCACAATAGGGCATGTGAGTTACCTTGGGCAGGGAGCAATTTCTGGTGATTAGTGTCACTTACCTGACCTTTGCTGAAAAGAGTATTCACTGTTCAGCAGTTGCTAATAAGCCTCCACAACAGAGCTGTGTGGGAATGTTCAAAGTGCCATTAATCCTAAGGCGTGATGTGAACATGCCTTAAAATACTCGAGTGCTCTTTTAAGTGTGTTCATATGGTGGATGCTCTCTTAGCTTTGGACTGTGTTTGTTTTGACATGTGTCTAGAGTTTTCAGTTTAAATATCTGTCACAGCACAAACAGCCCTTATTCCTGTAAGGCCAACTAACCACGGTAATTAGTACAAGTCTGTAGGAAAGAGACTTAACAATATGCAGACCTGATTCTTGTCTTGCAACAGTGAAGTTTAGAAATAATTTAACTGAAAATATGTTAACATAAACTATGACCATACAGTTTACACAATAACAATTTAAAATTATGTAAATTCTTTGCCGCATCTAATGATTGGTCCCTTGGGTAATCTTCCTCATAGCAATTCCTGTTGGAAATTTCTCCTTGTTATGATTCTGATCTAACAGTACCTCTGGGTTGAGACATGTGATGAATAAAGTGGTCAGTGATGAGTACAAAATCACCGTACAGTTTCTCTTCAAAGGGAGCACACCCTTATAGCTGACTATAAGGCAGTATTTTTGTTAGTGAAAATTTCACTGGTGGGGGAGAAGCCTTAAGTGAGCACAACAAAACATTTTCAAAATTTCCAGTGAATGGGAAATTAGCTTTTGTAGTCATGTGTCTTCTAGAAATTCAAGTATGCTTTCCCTGGAATCTTGTCTGGGATTTCATTACATGTTCTTAACCTAGATGTTTCAAATGCTTTGGAAACAATGAACTATTATTATTGTCAGAATAAATTAATCATCTTTGCTTTTAGAAATGTCAGAGGGAGGAGTGTTTAGCAGACCTCTAGGGAGCCTTTCGGTGTTCTCTCTACTGGAGTCTGAAACCTTCCTAGACAGATATGTTTAGCTTCTCCTAATGGTCAAACTAGAAAATTACTCCAGCATTGGCCATTTAACATTTGCTGATTTATATTATCTGGACTATGTCCCCAGACTGTTCCTTAGTTAAATTAACTCCATCTTGTTATGTCTCACAATGATCTAAAAGCTATATATAACATAATGCCATTCATAAATAGGTGATTCCAAATTTATTACATAGTCTACCCATATGCCATATGGAAATTTGAAATCTGAGAGAGAGACAGGATCTGTTCTTCATAAGGAGAGATGAAGGTGTTTTCTAACAGTTTGAAAACCTTGGCTACGCCCTTTCACATTACCCTTTCAACAATATTCCTTGAAGTCTGAAGTTGTCTGTAAGTACAGCCACTTGCCCTAACTGGGATTCCTGTCAGCCCCGGAACACGGAATAGATTGTGATACCTTCAGTGCTTTTAGATGCATGAAAATGCCCCCAAAGATTATTATTTTGCTGGAAGTCAGAAATATAAAGCTGTTTTTAGGATGGGCCCTGCGTTTGTTAAACTGCTGCCCTTGTAGATGCAGAAATATATTAATGTCCTTGTATAGCTGCTTAAATAATTTTTTTTAAATGGGTAATCCTGTTGGGTTTGGGGAATATGTGGTTTTCCTAAAACATCAATTTCAAAAGCTCTTTAGCCTATTATAGCTAAATAGCATTTTAATGAAGCATGTTTGTTATACTTACCGACAACAAAAGTATTGATCATGTAACAAGAGTAATGAGCAAGTTACTTCCATAGCTAATGCTGCAATGATAACATCATGGTGGTGTCATCTTTCAAACTGCGTTGTATCACCTCTGCTGCACTAAAAGTTCAGATTCTTACCAGAAAAATGTTCAGATATTATGCCCTAATATAAGCATTTATTCTTCTTTTTCCAAATGGGAAAAAAAAATTCTTAACGACATTTATTTCTATTGATAGGCAATGCTGAAGTTTCCATTTTAACTTTAGAGTCTTTCTTTTATTTGAATACAGAACAGCAGGGCCAGCTGCAGGTATAGGCAATGTAGGCAGGTTGCCTATGGATGCAGAGGTTCAGGGTGGCAAAACGGTCCCAATAAAGCTCCGCTCTTTCCTTTGCCAAGGCCTTTTCTCCTGTGGAGAGGAAGACCCCACGTTTGAGCTGTTCATGCTATGTGAACAACTGATTTCTACCTCCTGTTGGCAAACTCAGCCTGAGTAATTTATACTTTTATACTGTGTATATATATGTGTTATACCATATTTATATGTGTTTTATTCTCACTCTCAGAGTGAGTATGTGCCAGCGGCAGTGGCAAATTCTGACTCAGTCCTATCTCTGCCCCTTCCCTTTACGGGAGCAGCGGAGCCCTGGCAGCAGCGGAGGAGATGTAAATGATGACTTATTTGCTGCTTGAGTGGTAGGGAGCATGGGCAAGGCGAGGCACAACCTCCTGAATCTAGAGACTGGAGGGCTGGGATCCAGTGACAGACGAAGAGGGCCTCTTAGTTCTACTCCTCGTCAGCCAAAACCCCACCGAGTCTTCTCAGCCTGTCTCCCTGCACCTCCCTCTTCTCTTTCCTTCACGCTCTTCTTCATGCACCTCCACCTTCCACAACCCCCATGTTCTTTTTTATACAGACTCTGACTACCACTGCTGCGAAATTCAAATTTTTCTGTATGTGGAGAAGCCTTGGGTCAGCTCCAGTAACCAACCACCTAAAATCTTCCAATCAAATAAGCAGGTCACATCAAGTTGAATACTCACTTCTAAAATGTGAGAAAGGAAAACTCTAAATAAAGGAAAAAATAATCTAAAGAAGATACCTATGGTAAATGAAATGAAGTGACATTCAGGATGGATGGCATCATGATGTGTATCTGGCACCAAACAGTACCCTGTGAGAAACCACCCTGTGTAGCATGGCCCAGCCCTGCTTTGTGTGCCCCACCACAGCTGTGCCTCTGCCTCCGCCTCCTCAGAGCAGGAGGATTGCCATCTGCAGAGTGTCTCCATCCCATGGGCGAGAGGCCAAAGAGGAAAGGCTGTAAGATTTGCTCCTTCCCTCAGCGGCACCGCTCTTCCCCCTCATGAGCAGACTGCTGAAGGAAATGCGAGCTGGCTCATGTGTGGGCTCACTGAGAGGCAGAAGGGTATTCACTGAAGGAGATGGGTCCTCCATCAGGGTCCTCCATCAGGAGAGGGACAGGTGGGAGAGTTCAATGCTATGCTGCAGCATTTGACATGCAAAGGGGCAGGCTCCGGGCCTTAGGAAGGCAGGTCCTCTGGGGAGAAGAAGAACTAGTGGGGCAAGGTCCTTCTTCAAGCACAGTTCACCAAACCCTGTCTGACCCCACTGTCCAAATGACTAAATATTACTATGGTACCTGGTGGTGCCGTGAAATCTCTTTTTAAGGCAGTGAAAGGTTCATGTTACCACCCCCAGTAAAGGCATTAAAGGCTTCCTTAGCTTAGAAACAAGCATAAATACCCCTTCTGTAAACAACAGCTTTAATATTGCATTTAATGTTAGATGATAACTGTAGTCTGCAAAAATGGTTTAGCTTTCAATTTTGTCAGCAATTCATATGTCTTTTTCTACTTCTGCCGTTTCTTTCCATACACACCAAAACAGAGAGAGGAAAGCCACCGCTGCTAAGTTTAGACTTTTCTGTCTGTTCTTACTGTGAAAACTCTCAGGACCAGCTATTTTCCATTTTTACTCCTACAAGCTCTGTTTCTATTTCCCAACCTGAGATCACTAGTTTAAAGATAGCTCTGATGTAGTTATACGATCTGAGACCAACCTTCACGTTCATCTGTTATGAAGCCATTAGAATTCCTTTCCTAGCTGTCAGTTATGTTGCTTGTCAGTCCGTCACGCCAATTTTCCCTTATGTTTCTTTTTACATTCATAGGACTGAGAATAGTTTTCCATCCATAAGCCACTTATTTATATAACATCAGTTCTGTTTCCCCTTAACTCATCTTTTATGGGCTGCCAAAACTATACTTGGTCATGACTGGGTAACTGGATTTTGTGCGAATGGCATTTCTTGGGCTAATCAATTATTTTGCTTACTTTGTCTTCCTGTACTCTTTTTTACATTATGTGGTAAAAGGTAATTTTATGGAGTTGGAGCTTATCTTTTTCTTGCATCTTTCTAATAGTCCTTTTTTAGGTAAACAGTATGTTTTAATTTCAGTTTGGGACATTCTACTGATTTCCTAGCAAAACAAGTAACAGGTTGTAAGTGGAACTCTGATTGCAGCAGCAACAAAGCAGGGTGACATATAAAGAAAGGTTCACTCTTCTGCTTTCTTTAACTGCCTGTAGGAGTTTTACTCTCAGTTTACTCACGTAAAGACTTGGGGACTTTACTTACCCTCATTTTTGCCCATGAAATCTAATTTTGCTACTAATTTCTTTCCATGATCTGCCAGTCATGCCTTGTAAGCGATCCTCTTAATTTGACTTACCCTTCATAGCAATAATTGCTGGTCTTCTCTTTCCTTAACAGGAGTTCATCCCGTATCTTTCACACACTGCTGCGATTATGAGTATTTTCCTCTGAAACATCTACCTTTAGATTTCTAGTTTGTATGACACAGTATGTAACACATACAAGACCATTTGCTGGCAGCATGCCTAACATTCTCAAACTCTTTCCAATCATTAAGCTTCAGATTCTCAAAGCTTAGCAACCTACTTAATGACTGGGTTTACTAGATTTTTTTTTCCTGAATCTCATTGCTCGATAATACCACTTTGTATTTGTACAGTGCCTTAATCCAGGAATCTCAAAATAATAGATGTTGTTTTACTCGCTATGGAATATTATGAATTGTTGGGAATCCAGTTTTTAAGTTAAAGAAACACAGTACAGAAAAAGTGTATGAATTTCACAGGGTCAGGCAGGTCTTCCCTGTCAATAATAATATTTTAAAATTGTTATCAGGAACGGAACCTTTAACTATGCTGTAAGATGTTCGCTGTTAGCATGATAATCCATGATTGTCTGTAACAGATCAGCTTCTAGTGCAGACAGGACCGAACCATATGACAGAAGTAGCCATATAAGACAGGCTTCCTCACCCTCTATCCTATGCCAATATAAACATCCTTAATGCATACAGTTCATGATTTACTTTCTTTTGGGCAGGCCTTTGTATCTTTTAAAATCTCCCTCTACAGGCAAGAGCATCTTTTACATGAAGAAGGTAGTCAAAAGGGAAAGAAGGAAAGTACTAACTATATTTTCTTTAAATCCAAGGCAGCGTCAGTTACAGTCATTTTGACTGAGAATATCTCTACCAATGGTTACACCAGTTACACCAAACTTCCAGCAGAAGTAAATTAAGTTATGCAGGTTTATACAGTCAATTTGAGAACAAAATTGGCCTACTGTGTCAAAAGTGAAAAACTAACCTTATTATAGATACTTTTCTTTCTTCTCCTATGCTGTGGTTCAATTTAATTTAATCTAGAGATAATACTGAACCCAAATGTTAAAAAATATGTATCAAGATTGTCATAATTCAGTATGGTCTTCCTCTGCACGTGATCAAGCAAGTAGTAAGGTTAAAATACGACTGCCTTTTCCACCTCATGCACACTGTCACCACGAATGGAATGTTTTTCTCTACTGTTCAGCTCCAGCTGTAACAGGAAGTCACCGGGGTTAGCTAACAGTTGAATACCAATTCATGGCTCAACAACTGGAAGCTGCAAATTTCCTGGGGTTTCCGTGAGTTCACGCATGCTTCCCGTTACCTTGCTACAGGGCACTGAGTGTTCTGGTTACCATCAGTAACAAAGGATGCTTATGCCCTCCTGACCGTGGCCACGCTGGCTGCCCACCACTGCTGCGCAGCTTGGATCATCCTATTGCGCACCAACTTTTCTACCCTCTGGACACTCTAGAAATGCAGTAGGGAGCTGCAGCTCTTTTCAGCACTCAGTGCCTTGCTTTCTAGGTTTGTTACACCATTCAAAGGGTCTTGCTAGGCAGTAATCTTGAATTAATTCTTAATTTCATCTAGATTAAGATAAAAAGAAATTGAAGTATTTATTCACGAGATTAAAAATAGGGAACAGAATAACAAAGGTTTATATTAGACCTAAGCGGGGAAGTAAAAGAAAAACATTTAAACTACACATACGATTCACATCATTATTTCCATCTGATTTACCATACTACCCTAGATGTCAAGACTTCTGTGCTCTTATGCTCATGCTACATCACTGGAAAATCCCTCTTTGGGTGTAGCATGTTAGCTTTTATAGCCAATTTCTTTTATAGCATTTGAAGTCTTCCTGAGGAGGTCCAGAGAGATTTGATCTTATTCAGCAAATTTTATTTCACTTTTAATCCAGGAGATAGTCTGGCCATTTAAAAGGATTTAAATGAGTATTGTTTCATTTCCCAGAAGATGCAAATGCCTCTGCGTTAGAGCAGAGGTCATCTGCTCTACTTGATTGTCTATTTAATGACTGCTTGCTTTAGGAAGGGGTATATCTTGTCCCCTCATCCCTTTGCTAATTTTGATGTTTCGCTATGAAGCGTTTCCTCTGTTGAGCCTTAGTTCTGTGTCAGTCTTTCCGCTAACAAAAACACCTGATACAAATGTCTGCATGGGATAAACGTATTTATCTCATTACTGGGTGTTGACTGAAATCAGACAGAATGCTAAATTAACATTCTGGGATCACAATCCCCCACATATTTCCTGGGTTTTTTTTAAGTAAGTGAAGATTTTGGACCTAGTTTCTAAATAAATGTAAACTGACCCACCTGCATTGAACCTACAGACTGAGGGCAGGGATAGATTGTATTTAGATGAATAAATAATGGTGTACGTGTATATGTATTAAAAAGGGATTTTTTTTGCTGACTAAACTGAAATGTAAGCAAAGAAGTCTTGATATGAAGTGGACAATTTTTGTTGTCAAAGAAAATAAACTTTTTAGCTCAAACAAAAACATGCATTTGTGCCACATTTAAATATTTATGTGTTATTCAAATGAAACAGATTGATGCCAATTATTTGTGAATCTGACAATTTTGTGCTGCTCCAACTATACTGATATTACTAGCTGAAGAAATAAACTAAATTTAAGCAGGTGAAAAATATGAATTCACTAGTTGTAACATACTCTGAGTCTTGACAAACTCATTACATTGCTAAAAATTGCAAAAGACCAGGTTTTTGACAGCTGAATCACTGACTGGAAACATTATTCTGGAAAAAAAGAAATGCAATTTTTAATAAATATAATAAACGGTTTACAGTAAAAGACATTTCCCAAAAATAGCTAACAAAATCAACCATTCAGAGACAACGCTGTGAATTAAAGAAATTATAAAACAGCTTTAATATTTTTATTAGGCACTGTCTCTCCAACTATTTGAATGAAGCAATAACTGAAGTTTCAAAGTGTAAATGTCTCTAATCATGCTGAAAGAAGATAAAAAAAAAATCTTTCTCCTCAGCAATCCAAATAAGTGCACGAATATTATTTGTTGGGGGGTTTTTTTTGTTTTATTCTTATATGTGACTGTTTTCCCTCTAGCACGAAAAACATAGTATCTCTCTAATTACAGCACTTGGAATGATCAAGAACAATCAACTTTGCTTACTTCTCCTATTGTATTACTCTAAATTTTACCTATTATTTAGAAAATACTGAAATTTCAACCTCCAAAGTGATTGCATGTGATTGCATGGGGAGAAAAAAAGGGTATGTTGACCATGGCCCTACAGTCCACAGTGAGGTTCCCTCTAGGAGATAAATTGTGCAATACCAGTTCATCTTCAGAAACAAGAATATGTTACCCCTTCCTTTCATTAGCTCCTAATTTTTTTAAATGCTTTACAAATTTTCTGCATTATTTGCAAATTCCAAACCAAATTCCCCACTACTATAAATAGGTAAAACTTAGATGTCCTAATTTTCTTGACAACAACTTGCAAATTGCTCTCTTCAACTCATGTTCTCCATTAAGCTTTAGCTCTCTAGTATTTAAAAAAATGTCACTTCTAAACTATCATTGGCCAACTTAGATCAGAATGTAAAACCAGCTGGTAATTTTTCTTCTAAATCCTTCTGCATTTTCCATTCTCTGTAATTAAAAACATTTTTATCATACTCCCTGTACTTGGGTAACAAAATATTTTTCAACATGTTAACTTCTCCTTACCCAGTATCATTAAAATTATTAAATCCTAGCATCTTAATGCCAGTCTCCCTTCAAGTCCAAGTTTGTTGTCATTTACCTCAATCTTTTATCATTAATCTGTTATCATTCCTTATCATATTTGGGTACCAGCATATCTAGTCTTAATATGAGGTCTACTAACACGCATTAGTGTGTGAAATGCTTGCATCTTAAGTATGCTTGCATATTATGCAGAAAACCGTGAAGATAGCACCAAGTATCAGACCCAAACTGCCCGGTTTATTCCACAAGCAGGTAATGGCATGTGAGATCAGTTGCTATGGAATGTAGTTTACAGTTTGTAAAAATAAATGCACTAAATATCAACCCCAAACTGCCAGGCGTATTCCACAAGCAGGTAATGGTTTCTTTATAATTCTGTTAAGTATTTGGACATCTCCGGACAAATTATCTTCACCAAGTGGACAGAATTTGACTCCTTATTGCCATGAAAATTTAAAATGAGGTGGTGAGAATCAAAAGTCCTTTTGAAAATGGTAAAACTAATCTCCTGTTAAAGGTGCAGCTATAAAAGATGTGCTAGAAAAGGTCTGAATCAGACTTGAATCAAGATAATTTGAATATATCTGATTTCAGGAAACTTTACATTTGATTCCCTTCCTTAATCACTTAATGTACGATTTGAAAACTGCATCATAGCTATCAGGCAGTGAAGGTGTCCTAATGACTTGAGTATTGTTTTGGAACTGAAATAAAGTACAGTTAAATACAAGTGTGTTTGCTGTTATTTATTACCACCATCATAATTTTGTTATTATTTATTTTTGTCTCTTAAATCTACTAACTGCATTATTACCATTTGGATTGTAGTGAATGAATTATTTATTTTTTCTTTGTTAATATTTATCAGCTATTGTAATTAGCTTCAGAATAGCTAGTAAATAACATGGCTTACAGATGAAACATTCCTTAAAAACAAGACACTGGACCAGTCTTGTGCTCAGTGATACGACGAATGAATGGTATTTAAAAAATACTAGCACTGAGAGCTGCATGATCCAGTCTATGAGCTGATACTGCAGGATGCAAACTGGAAGAAAGTGCTTCTGCTAGTGAGGGGCTCCCTGGAAGGTGGTAGATCAGTGGGGAGAGTATTCTGCCCTCAAGAGGCTCCAGCTGCTTTGGTTAATTTATTTTGTACAGCCCTCTGACTACACACTAGTCATTACTGGCCTATAGCTGCTGCCTAGACCTCAGTCACTTGTGACGTGTTTTCTACCATGTGCAAGTCTCTGCTTCCTCTGCTTCATAGTCTGTGATGCTATCCAATACCCACCTCGTCACACTTAGTGCTTCCAACCTGTCTTCGGATTCCTTCACGGTCTGCATCGTAGATCGCATGCTTCACCCTCCCTATAAAACCTTTGAAACTTAGCCCCTACACACTGCTCCTCGAGAAGCAGGCCTCATGTTCTTTTGCACCACAGTAATCTCAGGGCTCATCTGACAGTACTCATTAGTACAGTAAATCATAAAGAAGTAAATCATACACTGCCACATTGAATGTTTCCTCTGCTTCTTGATTGATTTGCATTATTACAGTGAGCTCCGAAACTGTAAGTAAGGTAATGTATAGAGACTTAACAGTACCTGCTAAGAGAGGGAAATGGCGATGGTCCTGGCAGGGAGAGGGGAGAAGAGGGAAGCAGCAGCACCGGTCAGGAGACAGCAATTGGGCTCCAGAGAACAGGGGTAAAGGTGTGGACGGTGATGACAGAAAGCAACCGGGATTTATTTGGGTGAGCTCAATAGCTGCAAAGGGTTCCTACGAGGCGGTGAAAGCAGCAGCGTTCGGGAAAGGAAGAAGTGGGGCGGCGGTGCCGTGGGGTCCGTGGGGTGCAAAGGGTTCAGCAGCGCTCCGTGGGGCGCGCTCGGCCAGCGCCGGCGGCTGCCCGGGACAGCCCGTCACTTGCCGCCATCTGCTGGAGCCTAACAGCCAGCGCTGAGCCGCCCTACTCTGAAACGACGGCAACGGGCCGCTCCACGTAGGCCGTCCCGAGGCCGTGGGGCAAGAAATTCTCCACGCAGCCTACGCGCGATTCAAGCCGGGGCAGAAAAGGCCTCAGACGTGACAGGCCGGGGGAAGGCCGTCCGACCCGGGGAGCGCGGCCACGGCTCTCGGAGCTGTCAGGGCCTGCGGGACTCCTCACGGCAGCTCACCCCCTCCGTCACCTGCGGAGGAACCTTAACTTTCCTACGCGACCCCAACCGTGCCCGACCTCTTCCAGCGAGCCCGCACTTGGTGTCAACCGCTTTGCTGTTTTATACGACAGATTCCCTACTTGTAGTCATTTCGGTTAGCTCGGCGGCGCGGCCCGACGATTCCGCCACACGCACCGGCGCTGCTTTCAGAGCGGAGCAGGAGGCCGGGTGAGTGCACGGGCCGCGCCCGCAGCCCTCAGCGCAAGGCGCCCGCCCGCGGGGGGAGCAGCCCGCCCCGCCCGCCTCAGCCTCCTGGGCGGCGCGGGCGCGGCAACGGCCGAGCACGAGGCGCTGCTCCTCCCCCCGCCTCTCTGCTCAGCGGCGGTGCCCGCCCGCGGGGTGCTCCGGGGTGGGGAGGAGCGCGCACGCGCGGAGCAGCGAGCGAGGGAGGGCGGCGGGCCCTGGCCGGCTACGCGCGAGCCGGCGGCGGCCGTTGCCCCGCCCCGCCCCGCCGCGTGAGGAGGGCGCGCGCCTGGGCCGGGCGAGCGGGCGGGAGCGTGGCGGCTGCGCCGCGGCGCGATGTTCGTGGCGCGCAGCATCGCGGCGGATCACCGCGACCTCATCCACGATGTCTCCTTCGACTTCCACGGGCGGCGCATGGCGACCTGCTCCAGCGACCAGAGCGTCAAAGTGAGCGGGAGCCGCCGGGCCTTGTGCTGGGCGGTGTCGCGGCGTCTGCCGGCGGTAGCGCGGCACCGGCGGTGCGCGGCCTACCGGGCGGGGCCGGGGCGCAGCCTTTCCCCTCGCGGCACGCGGGCCTCCGGGCGGGAGAGGCCCGTACCTCAGCGCTCCGCCGTGCCCCGCAGGGGCCGGGGAGGGAAGGGCCGCGCTCGGCGCCCGCGTCCCGCCGTGTCGGCGGGGCGCTGCCGTGGGCGCGATCCGCGGGAGGTCCCGGCTGCGGCCCGTAGCGAAACGCGTGCGGTATCGGAGTGTAGCGGCGGGGGCTGCGGATCCAGGATGCGTGCGTTCACACGTAATGCGCACTGTTTGCATTTGCGCCTGTACACAAACGCGCGTAAGAACGCAGCTTCTTTTCCGACCCGCTGCTGCAGCGGGGAGAACGTCCTTAAACTATCGTGGCTGCAGCAGTGCTGCTTGTTTCGTTGATTCACCTGAAAATCTGTATTTATTTAAGGGCATTAAGGGAAGAAGCTGCTCTTCCATAACGAAGTGCCAAGAAGCATAAGGCTGAAGTGTTCTGCGTGTGCTCTGGCAGATTAGGGAAACTGTAAAATACTAGAAACCTTAATTTTACATTCCTTTAGAGGGGATAAAACAATAGTAAATGAAAAATTAATTGCTTTTCTATTTTTTTGCACATAGTGAGAAGGTTCACAAAAGTTCAGGAGTTACACGGTTAGATTGAAGAAGTGTAGTTTGCAGAGAGCAGTCGTATCTTTTGTTAGACCAGGTAAATGGTTGAGAAAATTGCTTTTCCATAGAAAGCTATGTCAAATGTAGATCAGGCTTAAAAACAAGCGAGCAGCCCCTTCTCCCTGACCACACATTAAAAACAACAACAAAAACGTTCCCCCAAAAGTAAGACAGAACCACATCAGTCTTTGGTCTGGACTGACTACGTAAAACTTGCAGCCTGAAAAGAATGTTCTTAAGAAAGGTGCCAAGAGGTAGGTAGAACTCAAAGCCGATGTTCTTTAACAATGTAACGTTGCTTTCCAATCATAGCAGTATCCTTTATGAGACTGTCAAGAAGTTTTACTCTAACCCGAGTTTTACAACACTTGTAAAACAGCAGTGGTGTATCTGGCATAGGTCCTGTTCTCGCTAGGTGGGCCCTGCAGAATAGCAGTCGGGGAGAAGTTACAAAGTTGGGCTGTGATGATAACAACCAAGGTTGTATTAGGGATCCAGAATGGCAAAAGCGAGGTGACTTTCAGTAAAGTTACATAGTGAATGAGTGACAAACGGGAGTGGATGCCAGGCTTCTAGAGGTGTCTTTCATCTGGTTACATTCATGACTTCCTTCACAATTAAAAAAAAAAAAAAGTCATCACAATAATAAAGATGTATGGGAAATCAAGAGAAAGGAAGGTTAGAGAGACTTGCGTGTGGTTATAAATCAAGGCAGAAATATTAGAAACAGAAACAAGATCTCTTCCCCCACTAGCTTGATTTTCTTTTTGCTGTCCTGTTCCGTCTTTGGGATGATTGCCAGGAGCCACATCAGGGTTTTGCGACCAGATCTGAGCACGTGCCCCGGTGAGGACCATGGGGGCTCTAGAGTGAAACTGAGTAGCATACTCATGGAACAGAGTGAATGAAGTGTTGAGAATTGTAATAATTTGTCTTCTATGAATAATTTAAAAAAGATAGACTTCATACAATAGTGGATTTTGTGGGTGTACGCCTCTTCTCCCTACCTGTAGTAGGGATATTTTCAAGATCGAGTGAAGTGCAGTTGTGTGGTGAGCCAGACAGAGTTTTCCACATGAAAATGTTTAGTAGTGTGTATAGATATATATTTTTTTTAATGGCTGTGTTTTGTAGTATTACTTAGTAAGCTTTATTTACAAATTGTATGATTGTGTTTTGATTTCTCAATAGGTCTGGGACAAAAGTGAAAATGGCGATTGGCATTGCACTGCTAGCTGGAAGGTTTGTATTTATAAAAACTACACAGCTATAACCATAATTTCTCCTTTGTTTTTGAAGAAACATACTTAGGTTTTGCTGACTTGTAGAGTAGAAATGAAATATTTTTGGTTCGTTGTAGATCCTGTATTTCTTATGGTAAAATACTCTTTCTCTGCTTTTATAAAACATCTCTAATGCCTCTCACTTAAAGCAGAGGCTAGCATGCAGTGTTATAGTATTAGTTATGTTGGCAGACTTTATCAGTAAACATGGCGGTAACTGGTGTTTAGGGAGTTAGAAAATAGTACCTTCATTTTCAATTGAATATTTCCTTTTTGCATAGTGTAAGACTTTAAAAAAAAAAAAAAAAAAAAAAAGGAAGAGGTCTGGCTATTAAATGTTACAACATCTGACCTCTATTTTTTTCCAAACCTTTCTGAGAACTGTGTCAAACAGAGACTCTGCTTCATCAGGATAATTAGTGCATTCAGCTTCTGAATTGTCCTTAAACTTGTATTTAATAGGACCACAATACAATAATCCCTGTAAATGGAAATGCCAGTGAAGCTTTTGAATTCCCCTTCTCTAAAAAAAGAAGTGTTAGGTTGACTAGGTATGAAAGAGGAGTTTCATGTAAAAAAGGAGAAGGTAAGTAATGCTCTGCACATGCTTTGGAAGAGTACAGGCAAGCTAGAAGTGAGCATGGTAATGGCTGAAAGTTGAAAACAAAGCTGTACTTTTTGTGTCAAGGCAGAATCTTAGCTTGGAACTTACGGTTTAAAGAAGTAATAAATAACGCCTTGAAATATACCTGCAATTATTACCCTTTAACCATTAACTAATAGCAACAAAACTTTTGCAGTGCTTATAGGAATAAACAAATGCAACAGCTGCTGTGTAACTTTGAGCTTTATAAAAGGACATAAGTTTCAAAGGAATAGTCTTACTACTTCTTAGAATTTGCTTCTGCAGAAAGTAATGAAAATGTACGATGGCTTGGACTAGTACAATAAGGATGTTTCTCTATAGTGTTTTGGTGTTATCTTGCAGACACATAGTGGATCTGTGTGGCGCGTGACATGGGCCCATCCTGAATTTGGGCAGGTCCTGGCTTCCTGCTCTTTTGATAGAACAGCAGCTGTATGGGAAGAAATAGTGGGAGAGTCAAATGATAAACTCCGAGGCCAGAGTCACTGGGTGAGACTTTAACATATCAATTACAGTTTCTATATGTTCTCATATAAACAGATTTACTGTGTCTCATTGATTTGTTTGCTTATCATAATGGGCTGAAGCTTTAAACTGTTTAAATTCCAGAATTAAACACATGACTGAACATGAAAATTGTTCTAAATACCAAGTTACTGGACATTTCTGGTTTTGCAACATATTTTCTATTCCTGAAATGGAAAAGCACCCTGTTTTCTTCTGTTAATATAAAGTGTTCCTGGATTTGCCTATGTTTGGTTACTTTGTGGCAATATTCCAATATAAGTAAGTATGTTTAAAGCATTTGGGAAAAACAGCTACATGGCAACATTCAGGCCAATTAGTGTCACTACTATTGGTGTTTCTTAGTAAGATGTTCCCTGGCAAGCAACTTGCAGACATGAATTCCCATCTACAGTAGAATTGAAGTTGTGGGTTTTTTCTTCTGTGACAAGAGCTCATTTGAAGCTGTCTCATGCTGTTCTTTTTTATCCTTCAAACAATAGAACAGGTTTTGGGGGGAAATAGTTTGCTCAGAAGTGGATTTTCTGGGTAGCATTTCATCAAGGGAATTTTAGATCTAAATAGATTATTTTGCAGCTATTCTTCATGTGTCATCTTGTATAACTCAGTATAGTATTCCTGCCTCTAATGTTTTATTTTGTTTTAGGTTGCTAAAATATCTGCAGTTTTCTCTTTTCTACTAAAGTTTGCTAACATTAAAATACATAACTGAGAAGAGTTGGGTTGTCAGGACCTTTGGCACCCAGTGGGGTAGGAAGGCTGACTTCTGCGTGCAGGAGGCAGTTGTGATGCATAGTTTTCAGCTCAAACTCGTACTTTCTTGGCAGGAGAGGAGACAACTTGAAAAACAAATGTTTACAATTCTTTCCTCTTTCACCCTAGCTAATCTTCCTATCAAATGCCTGCTGTATTCACCCACTCCCTTATCAGAAATACTTGTTGTTTTGATGCTTCTGTTGGAAAATGCTTCATGGTAAACCTCAGCATAACTGAAATTAGAAAGCGGCGTTGCTAGGCATCGTGGTTAATATTGTCACCAGTATGAATGAAGAGGACAGTTTCAAACTGCCTGTGGCCAATACTCTTGTATTTTATGCTTATGTTACGTGTTTGTTTTTTTTCTGAAGAGCATAATCTAAACAACTCTTTTTGGTATCAGAACTTTGATACCACTGTGAGTGTATCTCTTGATGCTTGAAATTGCATCAGTGCAACAATTTGTCACTTGTCACTTCTCCAATTAATTGGTGTATAAAGATATATATATATTTTTTTTTTAGTTCTTGATGGAAGAGGTAAGTGAGCCTATGAAATGGTGTTGTCAGACTTTCATTAGCCTTCCTTAGGGAATAAATTTTTGATGGAAATTTCTAGTATTTTCTTCAAGAATTTGTCTTTCTTTGCAGGTAAAGAGGACCACTCTCGTAGACAGTAGGACATCTGTTACAGATGTGAAGTTTGCTCCCAAGCATATGGGTCTTATGTTAGCAACCTGTTCAGCAGATGGAGTTGTAAGGATTTATGAAGCTCCAGATGTGATGAATCTCAGTCAGTGGTCCCTGCAGCATGAAATCTCATGTAAGCTAAGCTGCAGTTGTATTTCTTGGAATCCTTCAAGGTATGTTATTAAAACTGTTTAAGCAGAAGATCCAAAGAGTTAGTTCTGAAATTTTGTAGAATAAATCCTAAAACATGCATGGAGAAGACTGAGTGTACATTACTCAGATCTGAAAGAAAGCTGCTAACATTTCTTTTAATAAAGCAAGTTTGGCAGAGCCAGAGAAGTGTTACAAAAAGTCATCCTGTGGTCTGTGAGGAAATATTCCCAGTTTAATTATTTTTAGCAAGTAATGAGCTAAAGAGCTATGGAGTGCTCTTAATTTATCCCACAAAACTTAACTGGGATTTTCATAAGAGAAAATGTTTATAAAGGGACAGTTCCTGTCTCTCGCTTCTTTCCTTAAGAAAGGTGTTGCAATAGGTAATAATTTTGACAACTCTAACAAGGACACGCGTCCTTGCCAGTGCAACAGAGTACTAGGAACCACAAGAGTCTTGCTAGCACAAATACAAAGCCTAAGCATTGTTCTTTTAGTTATATCCTCATGGGCTCAATGATATACTTAACCTTCTTGAACAGGAAAGAATCAGAGAGGAGTTTGGGTAGTCTCCCCACCCAGAAGAACACAGACAAGCAGAGGTTCTCCTTGGCTTCCCATCTCATATCCTCCCCCAGCAATAATAGGAAAGGAAAAAACATTCAGGGCTGAACTGCTTTGGATTCTGTTTGTCCAGAAGCACATAATGGCTTTACCTAGAGAAGTAGTATTCTGTGTCCTGCTGATCTAGTTACTCTTCTATTCATTAGTAGTAGTCTGTGCTGAAGGTTTGGAGTACAGGCTTCTCTTTAGTGCGTGGGATGGGGTTAAAAGTTGATTTAGAAACTAGAGCTCATCTACATTTAGCTTTTGTAATCTATCTTCCAAAACCTGAATGAAATCCCACTAAATAAATCGTTAAAAGTACCGCAAAGAATGCAGACTCTGCCGTGAAACTTGTGGCAAATACTTGACTGCGGATGCATATATAAAATAATCCCACTCTGGGAGCATCATCTTGAATTGACAAATAACGTTCCCTAATGATTTCTCCTTAGTGGGTGTATAAAGTAGGCATTCAAAACAACAGAATGGAGATTGTACCGGTAACTGTGAATAGCACTTACTCATGTTTCCTTGTGATTTTTTTTCCCTCGTGATATTTGTTTTGTTTTCTTTGTAGATAATGTGTCTGAAATTTAAAAAAATGGCTTGGTGTACTTTCTGTGAAATCATTTGTAAATATAACAGTATTTGTTTTCACCTTTTAGCTCTCGAGCACATTCTCCAATGATAGCTGTAGGAAGTGATGACAACAGTCCAAATATATTGGCTAAGGTTCAAATTTATGAATATAACGAAAATACCAGGTATGCTAAATGACAATATATAACATTTGTGGGATCTTAAAATAGTTTGTAATATATGGCCTTTTATTTTATTCCTGTCATTTGATGTGGAGTGGAGTAGTAAATAATCATACCTTAATTCTGTGTCTGAGCCATTGGATGGGAAAGGAGAGGGAGACCTCAGAATGTTAACAGACACGATATTGATAATTTCGTTCCATCTTAGTGCAGAAATGCCAGTGTTCTTACCAGCATTTTAAAGGGAGAATTGTTGTTTTCTGCTTCTACTAATTTATATCCTTAATTTTGCACAAGGAATTAATAGGACGAAGTTGAAATTTGAATTGTGTTGCACTAGGCATTGTTTTGTTCCAGGCGACCTTAAAATGCTTTTAAAAGCATGTTTATAATGACAGAAAGTCCCATGAATTACTAGCGTTCTGTGAAAGTTCAGTTGGTACAGTTAAGAATTCAGAACCAGAAAAGGCCAGGAAGCGTACACACAACACTTTCAATTAAATGATGACAGAGAACTTGTGTTTCATTCAGGGTGATTGGTGTGGGAAAGGAGCCAAGGTGTTTTGTGCATTTATGCCTGGCTTCAGACAATGTTCTCTGTGCATTAACAATAAAGAAAAGTTGTAACTTACCTGGTGGTAAGTAAGAAAATGGAATACATGTTTATCATACAGCGAAGGAGGCAGATAGTGGTCTGCTTACAAGCACAGAAAATTTAGTAAGTTAATGAGATACAAATTCCGTGTAGATTTGTGAATGGAAGAATCTTTATTTCCCTCTTCCAGCTGTAGACAAAAATGTTCTTTGTACTGGAATCCTTGCTTTTGCTGTATGATTTAACATACTGTTGTTAGTAGTCACTGTATCTGATGTATTCAAGCTTGAAGATGTATCTGATGTATTCAAGCTTGAAGAAATCAGCTTGTAATTATTACTTACAATTGAATTTATGTTAAGAAAATAATTTTATTTTTGCAAGTCTCATCATGTATAGTAACCCCTTTTTCCCTGTTCCAGTATGTCTGGTTTATATAATTTGCATCACTGGCAATTTTTATGGCACTAAAGGTTAATTTCTTATGCTGTATAGGAAATATGCAAAAGCAGAAGCTCTGATGACAGTCACAGATCCTGTACATGATATTGCATTTGCTCCAAATCTGGGAAGATCCTTCCACATCTTAGCTGTAGCAACCAAAGATGTACGAATTTTCACACTAAAACCTCTAAGGTGAGCTTAAAAGGAAGATAGTTCGGTATGATGTGGTGCGTACTATAGTCTTATTTCACTAGTATCTGCGAAGCAAAAGTAGTAACTTAATGCATGCAGGATTCTTTTTTAGCAGCCTGATTTTTAGGATGACAAGATTGTGAGCAAGTCTATAATTTTGTCTGAATACCCCTTGTTACTAGATTAGGAGTATTAATTGTTATATAAACTCCTTGAAAAATGTAGTCCTCTCTTTTTGTCATCATGTTTGAGCCCAGACCTTTGAACAGTTGTGTGCAGAACTGTCACTTTTCTCTTAAACAGGAAAGAATTGACTTCATCTGGAGGATTAACGAAATTTGAAATTCATATTGTGGCACAGTTTGATAATCACAACTCCCAGGTGTGGCGAGTGAGCTGGAATATTACAGGCACAGTGCTTGCCTCCTCTGGTGATGATGGCTGTGTTAGGCTCTGGAAGGGTAAGGTCACCCACGTGAAATACATTAGCATTGTAGTATGCTGAATATACTTGAGAAACTTTACTCAAAAAATAATTTTGGAGTAAAAGTTCATTTTATATTTGTGAATGATAGATTTTTATATTTCTGTTTACATTTCAGAAAAAGGAAATAACTTTCTGTGCTGGAACACTTGCATGATTTACACTGCTGTGAATAGTTGTTACTGTATCCTCAAATTGTTTCACCAGACTAGAGCTACGTAGAGTTGTAACTTTTAAAATTAACATATGTATTGCATTACTATCTTTGCCTGCTGCCAAAACCAGAAAACCTACATTCAGTCACAATGTTGAGGCAAACCTGCTTTTTTTCTGTCTAAATTTCCAAAAGCGACAACAAAAAACAGTGGCAGTTTCCTCATCCATTCTCATTTATTTCTCAGTATTTTATTAAAAGAAGTTCATTCTTGCTACTGAACAAAACTGAGTTTTAAATCGTGGATAGGCAGAGAATGTCAGACAGCGAAAGGGCCAGACCCTCAGCTGTTTGGAATTTATATATTGGTATTTTAAGTTAAATTTGAATTCACAGCAGGTGCGTAGCAGTTGAAACATCATAGTTGTATCAAAAGGTGAGCTTCAGAAGAGAAACTAACAGTTTTTATATATCTGTATTTGCAGCTAATTACATGGACAACTGGAAGTGTACTGGTATACTGAAAGGTAACGGGAGTCCAGTGAATGGTAGTTCTCAGCAGGGAATTTTTAATGCCTCTCTAGGTTCAGCCAATACAAGTCTACAGAATTCACTAAATGGATCATCTGCCAGCAGGTAGGTTAATTAGTAGAGAGACTGAATTTCAGTAAATACTCTCTTCTCTGAGTCTTCTTAATTTCATTTAGCTTTCATGTTTGTTTTATAATTTTTTTTAAGTGCAATGTAATTTATTGCATGAATACTTCTACAAGCTATTATAGTTTTGCTCTGTGATGGTGTCTGTTATGCCAGTGTTAAGAGGAAAATGAACAAAACGTAAGCCATACTGAATCATTCTGTATAAATAAGCAATGTAAACAACTATTTTCACTTTTAGTCCTTTCACATGATTAAAAATAACTTTTCTGAAATAGTTTCAAACAAGGAGAAGGTTCATCATACTGCTGTGCAACTGCCCTTCTGTTTTAGATGCGTGTTTAAAAGTGAAGCAAAAATACCAGCAACAAATTCTCTTTTTCACTGGGATAATGTAGCAGAAAGGAAGGAGGAAAAGATACTTCATAATGTATGGTTTCAAAACTCGTATACTAGTGTTAGTTTACTTGCATTTTTGCAGGTGTAACATCAATTAAGTAAGAGTTTTGGGTTTTTTAATCTTCCTCATATGGCATTCTTACTGCAGATTAAGTTGCTTTCTCTGTTATGTTTTTATTCTGTAATAATTGCTGTTTAGTAGGTAAATTTAACTGCCTCTTCTGAAAACCATTTTAATTTGTGCGCACCGAAATCTAGACACTGAGCCCTGCAATTGTACGGTGGAGCATGTACAATCAACTTTACAGGACGTGTCCTATGTAAGGACTAGATGTGGCCAAATTCCGTAGCAGCAGCTTCTGAGTTTTGTGCCCACCTTTATTTTTTTCAAATGCCTTGGGATAACCTCCGTTTCCATCCATGTGCAGCTACTAATGTGGCTTTTTTCAGTTTAAAATGCTCATCTGTAAAGTTTAAAATGCTCATCTGTTAAGTACTGTGACAGTTTGCTTTTGGAGAGTAGCCTTCCCCCCCCCCCCCCCCCGGCTTCAGCAGTCAATCCTCAATGGCAGTTCTGGCTTCCAGATCCCTAGCTGTGTTGAACAGAGAAGGGCTTTCACATTTTCCTCACAAGACAAATGGGAGAGCAAGAGGTGGTAATGGGCCAAGTCTCCAGCAAGAAAGGAGGCCAAAATGATACTGGTCATCTGGTTCCAGGTGCTACTTACAGTGTAGCAAAAAATGCTGAAATGTGGTCCTGTCTTGGAAATGTGATATCCAAACCTATTTAACTGTATTTGCTTGGGCTCCTGTAGGGAGATACAGGACATTTTATACCTCTTTAGCACAGGGTGTGGTTTCAGAGTCTCCTTCTCTAAGACTGTGCTGCTGACAGCAAGACTACTGTACCCCACCCCACTGGTTCTTCTCCTCTCCCTGAAGTTGGTAGTAAGCCATTGTGAAACTGAAACTTCTGGCATTATTTTAGACTTCTTCCATTGCTCTGTATTTTGAAAGTGGTTTTGTTGTTTTTTTTTTTTTTATAAGTTATTCTCAGCTCCAATTCGGAATTAACATTTTGTTACAGAATTAAGTCCGTGGCTGTGGAATGTCAAAATATATGGTGTCTTGTCCTAGGATTGAACCTTACTATAAAAAAAAAATGCACTTAACTACATTTTCGTTTGTAATCACATTGGCTTGAATTGCATAAGCACAGTTGCTAACTTTTTTAGTGTATTAACACTTACAATAATAAAGATTTATGTACTGACATTTGGCTAAATTGGTATGCTACACAGAATTTATTTTGTCTGTGACTGTAGATGCTATGTTTCAGTGTCTATACATTTAAACACTTAAAACGGATACAGCATAGGCAGATCTGGAAAACTTTGTTAAAGCACAACCACCAAACTGGATTTGTAATCAAAATAGTTTCAGAACAGCTGATATAGTGTTGGAAAATAAGTCAGTAAGGCTGTATTGTTATGTTGATGTAATTGTGTGTCTAGATTTATGATACAATTTCCATTCTCCATTTGTATTATGTCCTTTTTAACAGAAAGCAGAGCTGATACCAAGCTAACTGGAGTAACTTTGGTGTTTTGCTGCTTGTTGCATGCACACAGGAATGGAAAACGAACTCCTTTTTCCCCTCCCCAACGCCGTTTGACCTCTCCCAAGACACCAGCAGCCTGCTAACTACTAAATGCTATTCAAAAAGCCTTTTTAAAACACGTTGTGTACGTTTTTTGTACTAGCCCGCACAGTTTGATACTGTTGGAACTCCTGATAGAAAAATACTTGGAGAGGCTTCTTGTTTGAAAAAAAACCACAAACAACCAACCACCCAAACCCCAAAACTTCCATCAAAACTTTTTTTTTTTTGAAAGCTTGTCAAATTAAAATACTAGTTTGTCACTAAAAATGAGAATTTTTGTCCTTGATTGGGATGGGAGGAGGGAAGTGACCATTAAAATAATTTTCATTAAAATTGTTTTGATAACTAATTTGTTTTGCATTTCATAGTGTTCAGCATTTGATTAAGATTCCTAAACATCACAAGTTTGTAACTGCTTGGTAGTGTGTGAAACTGTTAGTTTTAAAGGAATAAGAAAACTGTGTTTTGACAATTGTACAGATGGTAGCTTTTAACAGTTTGGTATTGCTTCATTTATAACTTAGTATGACTTCAAATAAATGTTTTGTAAGTACTGTCATACTTTCTTCATCCTAACTAAGAGAAGTACTTTTTCTGATATGTACTCATCCATTCCTATGGTAATAATTCCATGGAGTAACTAAAATTCTCTGAGCATAGTATCCTTAAAAAATGCAAACACTTGAGCCATACAAAGATTGAAACCAAAATGCAGCTTGTTGTGAATTGTCCCATAATTTCATTAATCATATAGCTGTTCCTTTATGTAAGTCCACGGAAATGTAAACAAGACAGAAAACACCTGTAGGTATCTAATACAGTTATACTAAAATCCACAAGTATTACGGGTAAGTTCTAATAAAACCAGCAGAAAAATGACATGAAATGGCATAATTCTGAGTCTTGCATTCACCAGGAATCTTAAATTTACTCTGAGGATTTTGCAGAAATATGTAAATATATAGACTGTATTTCATTGAAATTTATTATCTGTAAATGTATATTACTAAATTTAAAGTATTGTAAAAACAGGTATGTTTTTACATCTATTCTAGAAGTGCTGTGAAGTTAATCTGAATTAGATGCATATGCAGAAAATGTACTTACATAAAATTTAATGTATATCTTGTGTCGCAAATGAAGCGTTACTAAAAGCTCTGTTAACAAATCACAGGAATTCTGGGAGAATGAAAGTCTGTTAATAGCTGTGCTACAACATCCTTTTGATTTCCAAAGCAATCTGTTCTTTTGTAAAAATGTATACTAGGATTATTATTACGGTATTCTTTTCTGTGAATTTCAGTGGAAAAGACTGTATTATTTTCCTTTAAAGAACAGTTTCCAGATTTGTCTTGTTTTGAATTACAAGCCTTGATTTCTGCTATTATGTTCTATTGGTTTTGGCATGGATATACTAAAGCCTTTTTTTTTTTTTTCAGCATGTCTTTTCTCCCCTTTGGTTCTCCTTGTATTTACTACCTTTCTCTTTTCTTGTTTTGTTTTTTTGTTTTGTTTTATTTTGTTTTTTTTGTTTTGGTGTTTTGTTCCTTTCTTAATTGTTTCAGGTATTTCTTTCCCCCTCTGGATTCCCCACGGGCTGGATCGAGATGGTCCAGTCATGCCCAGCTCCTTCCTCCTCCTCCTCTGATAGAGCACTCTTGCGATGCTGACACTGCCAACATCCAGTATCCTCACCCTCGCAGACGATGTGTATCTCGGCCTCTTAATCTATTACCTGAGAATGAAGGGGTTTAATGTTACTTTAAATAAACTCTGAAGGGCCTTATTCTGGTCTTTGGTGAATGCTTCCGTTTCTGGCTGCCTTTGTATTTCTTCTCTTGTACAGAAGATTTTAAAAAATTTGGGGACTTCATGCATGTTTTGCAAAACAAACTACACCATTTGGAACATGTTATTTATGTTTGTGTATCAAAGCAACACTTTAATCTGTACCCTTTGAACTACGGCAACACATACAAACAGTATTAACCATGAGCTATTCACAGAGTAGCTGACTTCAGTGTGCCTGTCCTTTTTTCTTTTTTTTTTTTTCCCCCTCTTATTTTTGGAATCGGTTTAGTGTGGTCTTGAATTTTTTTCCTTTTGTATATTGCACTGACAAATGTGAAGTGTATTCTCAAAATTAAACATGCCTTCAAGAAGTTGGTGAGTAACTAAAGGATGATATTGGATCAACTCGTAAAAGAAACAAAACCATTCCTGTGTATACTGCAGCAAAATAGTTTGGAGTGTTTGGTTACTTAAGAATTTTCCATCTTGCTGTATAAATATTTAAATTTTATAATTGCAGTTGACTAATAAACTTATTCTAAAAGGTCTGTATTAATATGCTTTTTCTTGTAATAGCTTTTTTTTTTTTTTTTAACAGGCTCCTGATCAAGGAGCTTTTTTGATTCAGGTGTCCATTCTCAGAGCTTTGCTTTTGTGAAGTCATGTGCCATTCTGGATGCACAGTTGCGTATTACATTTTTCTGCCATGGGGTGTGCTCTGACTTTCCTCACAGGCGTGTTGAAGATCTGCAGATACTACTAGGGTTGTTGGATTTCAAATTATGTCATAATTCTTTTCCAGTGATTGAATAATTCACTTAGGACATTTTGAAGAAATAGTACTGCCTTAAAAGCCTCCTGTTGTGATGTGTCAGCACAGGAACATCATTGCTGTGGATCAGCGTGCTGGCATTGACTCAGCTTTGGCTGGTGTGAGACAGGCGGGAGGATAAAACTGGACAATGACTACATGGTATTGCTAGGGAGTACCATTACTGTACACGATGTAATTGCTGAGCATGTTCAGCAGATCTCGGGGGGAGGAAGGACAAAGGTGGCTCTGTGCAGCAGAAACCCAAAGTATAACAGTATTTCAGTGTGCTTCAAAACGGGCTTATGCTACTTTGTGGACTAGGCCACTAGTATAAGGTAATAGAGAGGGCAACCTGCATTCTTCCAAAACAATGGCAAGTTCCTGTGAGTTTTACTTGTATTCCGGCAACTTTATTTGCTCATATGCTATATTTTTTCTCACCACATTTTTTTCTTGATTATCTCTGAGGGAATCTAGTTTTAATTTACTAAAAAGCCATGAAAGGTAACAATGGCGTTACAGAGTGCTTGCTGACTGTGGGTGGAGGTAGGGTGCTGGTAATTTTTGGCCAGCAGGAACAGAACTGGGGGGGGGGGGGGGGGGAAGTTTGGTAAAAGCAGGTGCACAGACCTTTTTACCAAAAAGTTAACTTTTATGGAACTATGCCATACTTTGTATGGTAAACAACAGAAATGTTACATGCTTAAAAAATAAGGTTTAAATTGGGGTAGGGAGTAACAATATTCCTCTGTGGGAGAATGAGTCATTTAAAAAAAAAAAGAGATCAAAACTATCATACTGAGATTCATTCCTAAAACAGAATAAACTGTTTGTGGGTACACAAGCAGCAGAATATACTTTTGAAGGTTTAAGCTACTTGCAGAATTTCTGTCTTAACCCTTTAAAATGTCACTCCCTTCAATACAGCAATTGATCATTTCCTTACTGTACTTCTAGTGGTACTAGGAAAAAAAAGGGCTCCTTCCTAAGCAGCAATCAAGAAAAGCAAGGTGGCAGTATCTAGATATGCTGCTGTTTCCCAATGCTTAAAGTTTCTGCAGTATCTCAGATATGCCTCAGTTACTGCAGTGTAACAAAAACAAGTGTAAAATATATTTGAAGACAATTCTTTATATGGATCTGGCTGATCAAGGATGGTTATAAGGGAAAGATTCCTGATTGCATTTTTTTTTAAAATTTGCTTCTGTTGTTGTTTTGGAGCCCAGAATATCTGCTTATGGTAACACTAAAGTAAATGGCAACTTTTTGCAGCTTTTAATGCATTTGTTTAGTTAATTCAGCATGATCACGTTATTTTCGTCTGTGCCGAACATGTATTATTATTAGATATCCTGACTAATCCCAGTCACGCTTCTTACTAATGGAAACATGCTGTTACATTTTCAGTGCAAACAAGTCATGTTTCCAGTGGACTGGCCATGTACTTTGACTTCAGCAAATGAACTTGTGCTGGTTTTGGAGCTGATACTTGCCTTTCCCCCTGCCTGCCATTTTGCATTGATGGCTCTCCAAACAGGACCTTTCACTCCATATACTTGACTGTCCACCTCTACTTCCTCAAAACTCATGCTTCCCTCTTCATTCATTTCCCTTGCTCCCATGACTCAAAATTACAAACTGTACTTCTGTGCAGGATCTGGGCCCTTGAACATAAGCAGCAGAACCCCTAGGAAGGAGGGAGATTATAAAAGGGCTTAGAAAAGGATAATTACAGCAGGTACTTGGCAGTATTTTAAATTTATTTAGCACTTTGTAAGGCTGCTTTTCCTTTTCTTCGTCTGAAACAAGATATGCATTATCCTGTATACTGTTTATGTGCTTGGAGTATATCTCAGCTTGAACTTCCAAGATGTGAAGTTTTTGGCTCTTGTAGTAGCCAGGAGGTGGCTTTGTTTTTGTTTTTTTTTTGTTGTTATTGTTCAGTTTTGTTTTGAACATATTTGAACACAGTATGAAATTCTGATGACGTTGAGTGTGTGAATTTTCACTCTCATTCTAGCTCTTTGCAGTCTCCATACTAGGAGTACGACTGTAGAAATACATTGTAAAAATGTACTGGACTAACGCTGAATTTGATTTAGATCTTTTGAAGCTGTCAGACACACATATAGGTACCTTGCTTGGAAGGCATCGGCTGCCTTCTCATCCTCTACTTAAAAGAATGTGACATTTATGCTTCAAAATTGAAGTAAAATTATCCAGGTACTGTATAAACGGCACATTGCTCAACCTTATCAAAGTGACTCATATAGCAACAATACGACAGACAAAAAGTCAGTCATATCGACAACGCCTGTCATATAAATAAAAAATGTCACATAACTAAACCCGACTAAAGCTTTTTCCTTTCTAGGTGGTTATGCCCTGGCCCGGGGCAGCAGGGCCAGACCGGC
Source organism: Ciconia boyciana (assembly GCF_034638445.1). NCBI lineage: Eukaryota > Metazoa > Chordata > Aves > Ciconiiformes > Ciconiidae > Ciconia > Ciconia boyciana. The sequence goes on from NC_132935.1 coordinate 58,757,098, forward strand.
TGGTCAGACACCACTGGCGGCGCGACGCGGTGGTTCAGGGGCTGCCGCCGTTACCCTGAAAGACCCCGAGCTGCTCACCGGTACCGGGATTCAAACCTCACCGGTCCGTAAGCAAACACCTGAAATAACCGAGTTCATCGTCCTCTTCCAAAAACCTCAGTCGGCGCCGAGGCGAACCTACCTGCCTGCGGGCCCGCTCTCCCAGGCAGCCCCCCCCCGCCTCCCGCCCAACGGACGACGGGGCACCGCCGGGGGGCGGGGCTGGGCGGTGCCGCGCGCCCCTCGCCCAATCAGCATCCCCCTCTCTCGCCTCCTCAAACTTTTTCCTCCTGCCGTGCCCCGCCGGCCAATCGCCGGCTCCGGCTGGGGCTCGCCCATTGGCTGGCGGCGGAGGGAGGCGGGGTGGGGGCGGGAGGGCGAAGCGCGCGCGCGGGCTGGGGAAAGTTTGGGAGGTGAGCGGCGGCGCTGCGCACGCGCTCCTCGCCACGGGCCGGTCGGGAGGGGGGCGGGTGGCGCCTGTTGTTTCTGTCGCGCGCCAGGTGAGCGGGTGGGGCCCGCCCGCCCGCCGGGGGGCGCTGCGCGGCGCTGCGGAGTGGGCGGGGCGGGGCAGGGCAGGGCAGCGGGCGCGGGACGGCGCGTGCGGAGGGAGCGGCGGTTTGAAGTTTTGGCGGTTGGGCCGCGGCTCCTCCTGCTCCTCTCAGGCGAGTTGTGGCGGGACGGGGGGGGGACGGGCTCCTCCGCCTTGGCTCCCGCCCCTCGCGGCAGCTCCGAGGAGGGCAGGGCCGACCTCCTCCCGCTTGGGGAAAAAGGGGTCGCTGGCTTCGAGCCGCTCCCTGTCCCGGCCTGCGTGGCGGAGAGTGTCAGCGGCCGCCTCCCTCGGCGGGGCCATCGTGCCGCTCCCGGGCCGCGACGGGTGTGTGTGTGTGGGGTGGTGGTGCCTGCACGGAGTGCCTGGGGGGGGTAGAGCCCAGGCCTTCCGTGTGGAGATCGGTAGTGGTTAGGCTGTCGCCTGCCAAGTAGCGGCCCGAGGTGATCGCGTCACGGGGTTTGTAGCTCCCCAGGTGCTTGCTGCTGTGGAAATGGAGGAAGGCTGTCTTGGTCCAAGCAGCTTTACAGGCTAAATATAGGTTGGCACGTCTTGCAGCGTCGGTACTCTAACGTGCAGGAGTGCCGCTCTTTTTAGAAAGTCCAAGAAGGCTATAAAACGCTGTGGCCCACAAAAGGCTTGGGGGAAGAGGACTGGAAATAATTTTTAAGCACGTTTGTGGGTGAAGTGGGGTGATTGCCAAAGATTATTGGCTGTGATGTGTAAATAACATATTTTTGACAGCATTACTGTGACTTGTGTAATTGTATAGTTATTTTGTTCCTACTTTCAGATGCTGCTGGACCAGGGCTGATTGTGTTGCCAAGCAGAGTGCTATTTTAAGCAACTTGTGCAGGATGATGGAAGACTTCAGAAATATTGCTGATGAGACATTTCCAAGCTTCTTGGGCCATTCGTTGAGTAGCAATGCAAGTGTCATTTTTGAAAATGTTACCATTTCCTCAAACCCTGGCTTACCTGTTGCAGCTTCAACTGTTGCCAGGAGTAAAATGGGCTGTGACAACAGGTGAGACTATCCCTTAATACTACTTAATAACATAAAAAACAGTTGACTGATTTGAAACATTTAACTTTAGAGAGGAAAAATCCTTTTGACAGATTATTTGGTAGGTGGTAAAACTATTTACTAATCAGTAACATACTAATCATCAAACACAGGATTGTGTTGGCAGTGAAAAATCTGCATTAAATTCATAACTGATAAAATACTTTTATTAAAATTACCCTTTAAAAGGGTAGTTTAGTTTTTAGACTGATAAAATAACAATGAAGTTTCTTTTAAATTGACTCTCCAGCTTAGTATACTCAAGTTTGAAGTAATATAGAGAATAATATATTTTTTACATGTGTGTCCTCTTAACTCTGTTAACTGTTCATTTAACTTACCTGAATCTGGCTCATTTTAGAAAGGGTAGTGTAGGTACTAGTGTTATGGATACGAATTAAATTTTAACACAATTTATAATGATTTGTTCACCAAGGAGTAGAGCAAAGAGTAACGAGAAGCCTTTGCTCGCTTAACTGCTGTCCTGTGACTTAACAAGAAGTAAGATCAAACTTAAAAGTCTTACCCTGTCTTTCCAAACACCCTGTCTTTCCAGAAGCTTACCCTGTCTTTCCAGAAGTGTGCGTTCCAAATGGGACAGCACTAGCCACTGGAAATGATAATGTGGTATTTCTCTAAAGAACTACAGAAGACTGGAGAAGATCATTCTGGGTACATATGTGTACCTGTAAATACAGATTGGCTAGAAAATGCTAAAATATTCAAATAATTGAACTTATAGGAGATGAGTGGCCATCAATATGATTTTTTTTTTTTCCCCCAATTCTTTGGAGAACAGGAGAGGTGCATATTAGAATGATTCTGTTGTGTGTTTTTCTTCCCCACCTTTACAGGCTTTCTGATATCTGTGCATCCTATTTAGAAGGGAAACATTCACCTCCATCAGGATCTTCCCACAGCAGTCAGTCAGATCCTGAGCCAATGGGGAGATTTGCTCTCAGCTTTCGTGATGACATGTAAGTGAGATAGTTAAAATCTAATTCTGTCCTAAAATGCACGTACCAGTATATAGTATGTAGATTTAAATGTACTATAAGCTAATTATGGAATATGTCAGAATTGAATTGCCCACCTCAGCAGCTGCTTCTACTACTGGCGTTTTGATGGCAGTAACTGGAGAGCTCAGCTGTGCATTAGCCTGTTAGCTTACAGTGTTTGGCAGCCTGGGCTGCTTTTCCTACTAAAACAGCTCCTCCATGTTTTCTGAAGAGGGATAGTAGCAGACTATGTGGAAGCATCCTGTGCGATGCTACCACTTAGGCTGTACAGCCCTACATGAACAGTGTTCTGCTGTTTAATTGACTAATTGGGCTTCATGTACATGACAGGAATGAACCTTTAGAAGTGACTTTTCTTTTTTTAAAACTATGATGTTTTCTTTTGTTGTCACACTAATAAAAAATTTCCTAAGTGTGATTAATTGACTTATTTGAATCTGGCTTGTATTTATCTAGTTTACATTACATAATCTAGAATTAAGCTGATGTTTCTGCTTCATCAGCAGAATAATAGTTGTGTGTGTGAATAATAGTTTGCACTGATTTAAATCTGTTCCAAGTAAGTATCATGCCGTTTGCATACAGAAAGAAACATCAATTTCTATTAAATTTAGCTTCCTTGTAGGCTCAGTGATTGCTACTTCTTAGGAAATAACTAGCGTTAGTGAAATAATTTAGAGAGCGTTACTAAGTGGTGGAAGTGTTGGAAGCTGTTGCATAGGTTATTATAACCAAGATCAAATTTGTTCTTATTGTTGCGATAGAAACTGCAACATGTGTCTTTCTCACTGATAAAATTGCACTATAGGCAGTATGTCCCTATAAAACCAAAGAATATAAGATTTAAGAGAGGGAGTCAGCTTCTTGATCATATTCAAGTAAAAAAAAATACAAAACATGGAATAATTACATTTTAAACTTTTAGATATATAAATAAAACTGACATTTGAAATATTAAAGCTAAAGTATGGTTCAGTTCACTCAATGTGGAAATTCTAACATCTTACATGATTAGCTTATCTGCCTGTGTGGAAGTCCTATGAAACCAGGAATGAAAAATAGCTTTCTTGCAGAATTATAAAAGCTGTTATTTAACAAAACTATATGGAGTTTCAGTAAGTCATGTTCTTTATGATTTAGTCCCTAATTTAATATTACAAAAAGCATGCTGATATTGTGGACTTAGGAAAATCTTGTGTAGGGTTTGACTTGCTCTCAAATGGATCATGGAACTCACCTGGAATAGACCCTTTTTCCCTTACACTTTTCCCTCTTTTTGCAGAAACGAAACAGAAAGGAACAAACAGAAAAAAACTAGAGAGGCATATGTTACATTAAATTTTACTATTTGTTTCACACTTTAGATTGTGAAACTGAAGCCCTTGTAATCTTGATATTTATTCCTTTGTTGTAAAATGACAGGTAATAGGTCTGTAGAATCTATATTAATGGGAACAGCTGACTTCCTAGAGACGAAGGCATTAAAATTGGAGAATTCATCAAATCATTATATAGAGAGATGTTGTATACTAATGTTGATCTATATATCTCACTGAGTCGTTTTGCATTGAAATAATTCTCTTTCTAGGGAAGTTGCTACACAAGTTAAAGAACCTCAGCCAACTTCTGCTAGTTTGAAAGCATCCCACTCAATATACGGAGAGCAAGATCAGAATGTCATTGAGCATTCAAATCGCAGTCAAGATACCTTACTTGAGGTATTGCCACTTGAACGATTGGAAGGTATTAAAATTTGAGAAAAATTGTATACTTATTCTCAGTGTAATTAGCTTTTTATGCTATAGATGTCTTCTCTTGACCCTTTCACTCTTTTATGGCATAGTGTAAATGGGTTTTCAAAAAGAATCTCTTTGATTTGAACAAACTGAAAACAGAAAGCTTGTGGTTGACATTGTGTTCTTAGATTTCTCCCCAAAGTACAAAGCTAGACAGGAAGCTGATGAAAATAATGTTTGCTATAAAATACCATAATTAGAATGCTAGTAGGAATCTGAATTAAATTCAGGAACTTTACTTGTGGAAAAAGTGTAAGTTGTTTTCTACACCTTCTCTTTCAGTAGGTGTAAGTCTATGAGATAATGTTTTAACTAACATCTCTTTTCTTGCCCTATACCAACCTGTAATAGGTGATCTTTAGCTGCAGTTATAGAAGCTGGAAACTTACTTTTCTAGTGAGGTGATGCATAAAAAAGTAGTTTGGAATACTTGCTGTGAAAACTATGCTTTTTTGAAGTATGAATAGAGTAGTGGGAGCAAAATAATTTTCTGTAACTTATTTTAAAAGCGTGGCTATTGATATTAAACTTGAGGTTTTTGCTAATGCTAGTCCTGTGATTAAATTCTGCTTGTTCCTTACAATTCAGTAAATATACTTAGTAAATATATACTTCTAGTCATTACCCTTTTCTAAGCTTTATCTGAATACTTGCATAGGTTTTCATGAGGTAAGTATTAATAGTTTAATAGAGAACATGTTCAATTAGAAAGTACTGTGGTTTGTAATATAAATGGGCCCTTATAAAACACACTTCTAACAGTGAATGTTGACTTCAGTCACTTATTATTGTAGTCTTGAGGAAGTGGCAGTAACTATGGCAACAAAAATCATGATGCTTTGGAAAACTGGGACTGCTCAGTGTTTGGACTTGATAGTGCCTGACTGTATTTAGTTAATTTGTTTTAACTTGTTGTTTATTCAAGGTTTAGGATTCTAGTCCAGAAATTGCCTTTTATTCCCATCTATTATTTAAGAATTAGGAACCTTTTTTGCTAAAATCTGTATGTGCATGTCTGGAACGTTCTCTGTCTTGTGGGACTTGCAATTGGATTATGGGTGGATACAACACAAAGACAAGTGGAAGCTGCTTACAAGTGATCCAAAAAAAGAATTGGCCCAGTCGGTGAAATGCAACAGTGGAACAGAACACTTGTTCCTACTTCTGCTAATGCAACCTGGGACTCCTTAATTTTTTGCACTGCCTTATAGAAATCCTTAAGGCAATAATTGTCTTGCAGAATTTTTACAGTTCTAGCCCTGAAGAAACCCTGCCTTTTTAATTACTCCCAGATACTTTTGATCATTGTTAGAAAAGCATGTAAACTTTGGTATTGTGATAACATATATGTTTTCAGGATTATTTTTATGGTGTATGCCTAGACCTTCAAGAATCTTGGTCTGCTATCTTATAGAATACTTACCACTAAGTAGTATAACATAAGAACTTAATAGAATACTGATTACACGACATTCTTTTGTTTCAGATTTGTCAACTGGAATATGTTTTCTTCCAGACAGTAAGAATAATAAGGTGAAAGCTTTTCTAAATACAGTAAAATTAAAGGTTTTCTAATATTAATCTTGTATAGATGAGAGGAGGAGGGAGAGAACTGAACTGTGTTTATTGTCTTATGTTGTGTATCCCTTAAGTTTGTAATGGTGCGGGCATGCTGAATGTATCATGCCTCACTTTGCCTCCTTTTTGCAGATCACTTAACATAATTAGTACCATGGGAGCATGACTCCACTTAATCTTTTTCAGTTGTGAAAATTGTTGTTCACTCCTAGTCTCTGCTGTCTTGTAGTTCTTTATCCATGTAAGGACCTTACATTTTATCCCAATTGTAGTTTAGCTTAGTGAAAAGCCTTTTGAGGAACTTTTTGGAATGCTTTTGGAGTAGACAATATCAACCTGATTTGACTTGCCCCTGTACTTGTTAATTACTTTGAGGAATGTTAGTTCAGATGACTTCTTCAGTGTCCTCAACATTAAAAACTGCACCATTTGTAAGAACACAATCTTCCTGCTGCCTCTGTAATTTTTTTTTTGTATGTCTCTCTCCCAGAGCTATCTGCTAGCTGCAGGTATTGACAGGTAGGGCTATGCTTCAGCTGTTTTTATCTACTGTGTTAGAGAAGCTGACAGTTATGGGCACAGAGATAGAAGGCAGATAGAAATGGGAGATCTTGTGGCCCTTAAAGAAAATATGCCTCAGGCTGCAGCCAGATGCTGTCCAGTATGTGTTCCTTAATGTGTCAGCTGGTATTTACTAAATTAATTTAATTTTCTTTCATTTGATTTTTCTTGGGGTCACAGCAGTCAGTGAGTTGCAGTTGAATGCTCACAGACTGTCATCTGAAAACCATAATTCAAGTCCCTTTCAAATTTTTTACTTTCTGAACTTTGACTTTTTTGCTGTCTGTCAAAGGTGATCTGTTTATCACAAAGACTGTGAGACTAAATCCAAAACAGACATTACGTCATGCTGTTTTTAAAAATCATTCAGGTATATAAAAGATGCAATATTTACAGTTAGCTAGATTCAGCTGAAATACTACTTTATAAGTAATTTAGTATGCTTATTTGAAGAAATTATCAACAAAGGGTTGATCTAGGTGTACGATTTCTGAAGAAGCACTGTTTTAGCAGCATAGGAAACTATTGAGAGTTGTCTTTGTGCTTTTAAGTTGGGATTGCAGCTTAATGAATGAGGGGGCAATTTTTTCAAGTGTAAACTCTTTAATGCAGTGGTTCAGTATTTTATTTTTGCGGTTTTTTAAGTTTGGTGTCATTCAGATGCTTTTTCCCTCTTTCCCCTTTATGATCACTGTATTTCTTGCACATACCCATTCTGGAAACTAGCAGGCAAAGTCCATTAGAACTAGAATGTTTCGTGGGATAAGTAGAAAAAAAAGTGTGGGGAGGAGTTTTGGAATATTATTAACCTCATTAATTGTTTATTATTAACTGAATTTATACAATAGCTGGTAACTCCTAGAAACATTTCTGTATGGATGCTTTTCACAGGTTGGTCCATCTGAACCTTCTGAAAAGCTGATAGAAGGTGAAACCTCAAGTGATCATCTTAGCAATAGCCTTTCAAGTTTTTTGGAAAATGAGAAGCTCTCATCTCTTGCAAGCTCAGAAGAAGATTCCACTGGTAAGTGTATTTGTAACTCTGGGTAGTTGAGTCTAGAATTCTGACACAATGTTATTGCATACTTGAGAAGAAAGGTATTGTTTTCCTGAAGTATTTAATATAGGATTATGCTTGATCAAAAACTAGTATTAGGAGTATTAAAGAAAACTGTGTTCATTGGGAAACTGGCTGTTTTAAAATTGTCATAGGAGTAGGTGGCTATGGAATTTGTCAGAGAAAATCACAATTGGACATTTAATCTAAAAAAATTAAACAACAGTCCTCAGTTACCGTGAATCAAAAATACAGGTAGAAATGTGGGCATTCATTTAATAAAGTGGTAACCCTACCTACACTTCTGGTTTAGATTAATAGAGATAAACTTTTATGATGAAGAACATGTACAAGCCCTTAGAATTAACTTTTACTTGAGTTTGAGTTCTCTTTAGGTGCCACACGTGCAGGGTAACACCCAGGTTGGAAGCCTGGTTTACCCACAGGGATAAAAGTGAGAGCTTGAGTTCTGTATAACTAAACAAGAGTTTTGAAATTTCTGTGCCCTTCCAGTGGCTGCTGCTGAAGGACAAACATGCTCTTCTTTATTAATGCAGTTGACTTTGCACATAATGTGAAGGATGACAGGGTATGTCCCAGATGCACCAAGAATGAGGAAGGCAGAGTGGTAAATAGGTTTACTGCCACCTTGAGATCAAGCAGCCCTGCACTGAAGTAGGATTACTGGATTTCGCCCTATTATATCTACAGATGTCATGACTGTCTTTTGAAGTCTTCTTGTTCTTTCTTTTTGCATAACTTCACATGTGTGTTAAGCGTGTAAAAATGAAGTTAATAGTTTGCTGAGTAAAAATACTGGTTTTTTCCACCCAAGGGGATGGGATTACTTTTATCTGCCCCCCCTAAGGAGTTGGTAGTCTTCAGCTGGAAATACTTGTCTATTCAGGGTTCCAGTGAAGCTGGTGAAGCTAACTGATCTTTTTATTTTTCCTGGTCAGGGTGCAATTTACTGATTTTTATAATGTAATTCTGTATTCAGTGTAAATTTGGCAGCAGAGTATTTCTAAAAATAAGGAGGAAGTCTCTGGTATCTGAGGTAAAAATATATTAATCCACTTTCTCATTATTTGGAAGATAGCAGACTTTTATTTCAGTTTCACAAAGAAGAATCAAGACATAGGTAGATGAGATTAAAACAATTATTGTGTTGTTGTTAATTTGAGTTTGAATTGTAGGTATTTGTCTACCATTCAGGTAACTAACTAATCCTTATATAATTTTTAAAGCACTCTATGGGCGTTTGTTCTGAGGATAGGTATTAGTTCAAGAAACTTAGCCTGCTGTAATCCCTCCACCTTCTCCAGTATCATATGTGGAAACAGAGCCGTGATGCAGATTTTTCATTTATTGACTCAAATGTAACAGATCCTGATTGCTTTGCTGTAATGTCAAAGTTGCTGGGGATCCATAGCTTCCAATTCAACTAAATCGTATTTTGTTCAAGGGGTGTGCTTCTGTAAATCAGGCTGTTTGTACAGGGCCCTGGCAAAACTGGGAACTGCAAAAATAATGATGACCTACCTGTGTGTGTATATATGTACTTTTTTCCTGTACGTTCTTGGCATTGTGTAGACCTCTTTGGCAGAAGGAAATACTGAGAAGATTCTTCAGAATTACCTTTTTGGGGAGAAGAATTGAAATATACTACAAAGGCAAAATTGCTGGAGAATTCTTAAACCATCACCAGCAACCTGAAAATGAACATTTATTTAATTACGTGGAAAACAAAATATAGTTGTGAGTTTATAAATGCAAGGCCTGTTTGAGTATACTTTTTTTTAATAAGGAAAAACACAAACAGGATACTGTTTCCTGGAAATGAAAGAATAAAAAGTAAAGATGTCAAATAACTTATCGGAATATGTTTTACAGTGGTTTTAAGAGTGCATTTAACTATGCCCTAAAAAGCTGACTGATGTTTGGGTCTTTAAAACCAACCAAACAAAAGCCCTGGAAACTCTCCTCTGCCCCCAGCCCCCACAAATTAAAACAGCCCCAAAACAGGAAAAATTGTGTCTTGAAAAACTTTTCACTTGGCAAATAGGAATAGTACTGTTCTTAGTAATAGTACTTAACATTTTTTGCCATTGAAATGTAGAACTATGATTCAGTCACTACTATGATTCAGTCACTTTCTGTGAAGTTTGAAAAATGTTACATATACATACTCATAAATTAAAGGTAAAATATATGATTTGCTAGTTGGAATGTGGTGGTGTATAGATCATGTGAAGGAAGATGAGTCACTTGATAGCCTGGGAGTTAACATGCTAGCTTATAGTCATCTTGTTTTGCTGTATATCACTAGTCATAGAGTAAGACAATTACATGTTTCTGTGACCCAATTATTTTAAGGGAAAAACAGGGTAATTCTGCTCTGACTGTGTGAGTGTATTATGAGACTCAAAGTATTAAAAATTATGGACTTGCTTTGATAGTATGTCAGGTGATATAAAATGTCCATGAAAGGTGAATAGGATATTTTTTCTGTTTCAATAGATTATGATATCGATGATGAAGAGTTCTTTGATAACCAACTAGAAGCCTATTTTGAGCAGCTGATACAACCAGAAATGACAAGAGGAGACACCGACATACAGAAACTCTCAGAATGCTGCACAGCGCTGAAGCTCTCTGAAAATGGCTTATTTCAGGTAAGTTTAGAGTAAAGTTCAAAGCTCAGCATGCCCAATGGCCCTTAAACATGGTGTTTAAGACCTTGAGTGCTGTCTGCTAGGGTGAACTAGGTTTTATTTCTTTCCTGACAAATCCAAATACTGTCCAACAGGTAGCCTGTACAGCAAAGGATTCTTTTTGAATTTAAAGATAGCAAATACAGCTCTAAACTAGAAACAAAGCCATTTGAGTGAGCTTCTGACTTTTTCTATTCCTTCTGCAAGGTTTTCCTTAGGGGATGAAAAAAAAAAGGAAAGAAGCTAGGTAGCTATTTTTGTATTTTTTTCCTCTTCCTTGTAGTGCAGAGCTAGCAGCTGATTCATCTGCTTGTTACAGAAGGTCTTGCTGTTTATGAAATAAAGTGGAATTAGGTAAGTAGCTGCCTATCCCAAGAGGCATTAGTCAGGAAGGCTTGTAGCAAAGCTGAAGAGTTTCCTGTTATGGTGTCTCCTTTATTCAACTCTCCATTCAGGTTTCCCACCCCTCTCTAACCCTGCTCCTCACACTCCTCTTTGTTCTGTGCATAGCTTTTTTTCTCCTGATAAGCAGCTCTGGTAGAGAAACTTCTGCAGTCCATTCTGTTACTTGATCTTGCAAAGGGGGAAAAAAAAAAACAACCCCAAACCCCAAACTCCTAAGACTGGATTTCTGTCCCTTCTCTGGGATGATGGAGACTTGTCCTCAGAGAAATCCTGTAATAACTAATATAGCATCAGTAGTATTTCCTGAAGATGGACTTTTTCTGCTGGACTACTTAATACTGTCTTACTACAAAAGTAAAAATTGCTCTTAAAATTTTTGGATTGTTTATGCGGATCTGAAGTTACTGTACGTCTGAGGCATTCTCTTGAACGCTTTAAGTTATGAATGTTTCTTATACACCGTGCTTCCCCTCTCAGCTTCCTAGTGGTGGTTTTTAGTGTCAGAGATGGTAAGATGTTTGTAGGTAAGCATTTGGGATCCTCTCAAGTCCACTAAAGGAAATTATATCATCGGTAACTAAGCAGAAACCTCTACTGATACCATTGACTTGTGATGGCATGATTTTAATTTTGATTACCAGCCTCTGAATGCAAAGACTTTTTCATGAAAGAAATCTCCATAAGAAAGTGAATACCCATGAAACGCTTGCTTTACCCTGTCCCCTCCAGCCCCAGCAAGCTGGTCAGCTGAACTGAAACTAAGGCCATCTTTTGATCTCACTTGTAACTTGTAATATCCAGGAGATGGGCCTATTGTCTGTGTAGGAATTGCTTAATTTTAATCTGATGGTTCTGTGACGAAACTACTTTCAGTAGTTTAACTTGTTGCTATTCTTAATTAGAGTTACAATTTTAACTGCAACAAAATTCAAAGAACAGAATGGAATTTTCTTTTAAGACATTGATTAAACTTGTTGAAAAGAAATTTAAGTCACTACTGACAAAATATTCTGGTTTATTTTTTGTTTCTGTAACTATTAAGGTAACATGCTGGCCCTTATTTTCTGTCATACAACTAGTTTATAAAATCTTTTTGATCACTGGTTTATTAGCTTGGATAGCAATCTCTAAGGTTTTATTAAGTGTATAGTATCACAGAGACTCATTTTTCCAGGAGAGTAAATAAGTCTCTTAAATAAGTGGTCAGTGTGTGAAAGGTAAGCGTAGAGCAGCAACTGGCTGGCTTGTGGTTTATCTTTGAGCAACAGTTAGCTCCATTACAAACACAGTGCCGGGGGTAAGTGCCTTTCCATTTTCTTGGCTTTGCAACGATGGATGCGATCCTGGCAGTTGCACGCTTGACCAGAATGGCAAAGTGCGATTGATTTAAACAGTTAAATGAACTGTAGCTTCTGAAACTTCAGAAATTTCCCAACTGACATCAGAGTTTCTGAGCTGTGGGAAGTGATATGTTAACCCTGTAAAAGCAGTCTGCATGGGCTGCCAGTTGCTGATCTATGGCTGTATGTGAGGAAAGGAATAGGTGGTTGTTTGAAGAGCGAGAATAACACAGTTCTGCTGTCTGACCTCAGGTCTTCTCTACTTGTGTAAGATGTTCCTGCTTCACTGCCATTGTAGATAGGTAGTGGGGTAGGTAAAACAGGTTCTGAGTTGGATTTGGAGTCCTCATCCAGCAGTAGGTCAGGCAGAAGGAGAGGAGGAGTAGCATGGTGCCCTTGTTAAAGGGAATGAAAGGATGTAGTAGGAATAAGAAGAGCTCCTCCATCTTCCTGCTGTGTATGCCCTTGGAGGCACATGCATGGATTGGCATAGCCAGGAGCTATTGTCCTTGGTGGTGGTGCTAGCAGCTAGAGATGCCTCTGGCAGTGGCACATGAGCAAAGAAAGTATGATAATCTCTTTAGTAAAGAATTTTTTAACGTTATAAAAACGACTGTAGTGTTAAAATTTTTTTTCTTTGGTGTATCTGTTCTGGTGTAACTTAAATATATATATATATTTTTTTTTTTTTTTTTTTTAAAAAGGAGAACTTTCAGGTTCCTGACACTTACCGGGCTGTGACAGGAGTAGACTCTGGAAATGCTAGTGATGAAGATTCACAAAATCAAGGGATAACTGGATGTCCTGTGCAAAGAGAAATGCTGCCCAGAGCAGTACGGCAACTGGTATGAAATTGTCATTTAAATTTCTGTTTATTACATAGAGTAAGACTGTAGTAGAAAATGGCAGTGCATTTGAAAACTTGTTGGAGATTGAACTAACAATGCAATCTTTCTTTACAAAAAATTAATGACACCACTGTGTTTTCAGATGTATTTTTCAAACATAGTTAACTTGCACTATTTTGTACCTAGACCTATTAGCACAAACGGTTAACAACTACACTTCTGACATTTTTTAAATGATTATTTTTTTCTAAGAATTCCATGACTACTGGAGATGTGCTAGATTCCTGCACTGCTGTTGAGTTGCAAGTAGATTCACTGTATCTTCAGTGCATGGACTGCCATAAAGCTGATGCCTCAGATGTCCTTCCAAAGGAAGCAATACAGTCCTCTGAGTGTCAGGCTGCTGCTTCTGATGCAGAAGTACTACCCACAGCAAGAGGATTTTTGGGGCATGACACCACTCCTAAAGCTCTTTGTGCAAATGCACCTCAGACAGATGCAACTGAATGTGAAGTTGGTCTTGCTGATACTTACCTGTCTCCAACTGCAGACAGCTGTGAGAACATAAGTTTAGCTACAGCAGACAAAGGTAGGTTGCTTTAGATATAACCCATCTATACAATTGTGACCAGACTCCGTTGCATGCAAAAAGAAATAGAATTGTAAGCTATGCATTTTCTGTAGTTGTGCAAGTTGGTAATAAAAACAAATGTAGCATGAATAAATTTTGACTTGTTTTTGTTTTAGAAAATACTGTTGTATATTGCACTTAACTGTTGTTTATTTGATGATGAAACTAGTTTAAGCTTGCAGTTGCAGCAACTTGAGCTATGTGGTTTTTTTTTTTAACTCCTTAATCTATACATAAGAGACTTTGCCATATTCCTTTTTATTTTAATCAACAGTGATTTGATTGATCATCAACAGTGAAACAAAGATATTTGATATATCTTTCAGGTGACTTACCACATAGTGTTGTTTATCAAAATGAAGAGGGCAAATGGGTGACTGATCTTGCGTATTATACTTCTTTTGATGAAGAACAAGATTTAAATCTGTCTGAAGATGATAAAATACATGAGGAGTTCATTACTGGATGTATGTAATCTTTTTCCTGTTTAGTTAGCTGTTGTTATCTGTGATAGTGTTAAGTAAACTTTCTCCCCCCCCCCCGCCTTTTTTTTCACTTCAACAAATCAGTATTTGGTGTTGCAAAGCCTCCAGGCTTTAGATGCTACAAATTATTTGAAAGCTGATGTTGACAGTAACCTATAATGATATTATCATTAGTTATAGTTGATAATAGCTTCTTTCCATGTTTCCTACTCTTCCCATGAAGAGTCTTTTTTTTTGTTTAAAAAGGCGTTCTAACGTGTGTCACTGGTACCTATTGCATGAGCAAAAGTAACTCCTGTAGCTGTCACTTCCACAATTTTTCCTTTGAGCTTTAATTATTGTTATCCTTTCTTTCAAGAAGAGGAAACAGTAGTCATTCTGTATTGCGTGATGGTTATAAGACAGGAAATAATTGTAAACAAGAAATTACTACAAAATCAACTAGAATGTGAAAAGAGCTGCTGAATTCACTAGCTGGTGATTTTTTTTGTGAACCCCTTGGGAATGTCTTGATGATGAAAAATGGTACTGGTAAAGAAAAATGTTGGACCTTATTGAGGGGCTTTACTGGACTGTCATCTTCTAACAAATTCCAGGCTTTTTGAACCTCTGTTTACTTAGTTGTTTATTTTCCTCAAGCTATCTCAGGCTGATCTTCATGACAGTCTGTATGTTTGTCATACAGGCTTGGATAATATGCACATAGTACTGTAGACAAATCAATTCCTTAACACCAAAATGTCATCTGGTTGTCTGTTTGACTAGACAGATTCAAGCAATGTGTGCAACAGTATTTCTCAGTCTCTTCTAGTTTCTAAAGTGACATATGGATGGGCTAATGTATTCTAAAGACGTCCACGGTCCGCTCAAGGTTCTTCTTTCTTTCAAAGAAAATGCTGTTGTCATGGTTTAACCCCAGCTGGCAACTAAGCACCACACAGCCACTTGCTCACTCTCCCTCTGGTGGGATGGGGGAGAGAATTGGAAGGGTACAAGTGAGAAAACTCATGGGTTGAGATAAAGACAATTTAATAGGGAAAGCAAAAGCCGCGCACACAAGCAAAGCAAAACAAGGAATTCATTCACTCCTTCCCATGGGCAGGCAGATGTTCAGCCATCTCCAGGAAAGCAGGGCTCCATCACGCATGGTGGTTACTTGGGAAGACAAACGCTGTCACTCCAAACGTCTCCCCCTTCCTTCTTCCCCCAGCTTTATATGCTGAGCATGATGTCATATGTTATGGAGTGTCCCTTTGGTCAGTTGGGGTCAGCTGTCCCAGCTGTGTTCCCTCCCAACTTCTTGTGGACCCCCAGCCTACTCGCTGGTGGGGTGGTGTGAGAAGCAGAAAAGGCCTTGACTCTGTGTAAGCACTGCTCAGCAGTAACGAAGACATCCCTGTGTTATCAACCCTGTTTCCAGCACAGATCCAAAACATAGCCCCATACTAGCTACTGTGAAGAAAATTAACTCTATCCCAGCCAAAACCAGCACAGCTGTATATGTTGCTATCGAGAATTGTTTCTTTTGAATGAGTGATCAAACAGGATTGATTCATTGAAATAATGCTTTTCAACACTAGTGGTTTTCTGCTCGAACAAGCAAATATGATCCAATTTGGTAGAACCTTCCCTATCTACTATGTCAGTAAAGCAGAGCTCCTCCATTATTTTTCAAATGCCAGGATATTTCAGACACTTTCCTGCATCTTAGGCTCGGGTTGTTGAGTGATTACAATATTTGACTGTTGTAAATTTTTCCAAGGCTGTTTAGCTTGTTCCTGCCTGATGGGCTTTTAAGGGAATTCTGCTTTCGAGCTGATTGGCTTACTTGGTCACACAGTAGAAGACATGCACCTACAGGTTCAGTGTGGTTAGCATTTTTGTGGCTGCTAGTTTGCCTGTCTGTTTGCAATGCTCAAGTGCGATGTTTGACAGCTGAGAGATCTTATTTGTAGGGACAGAAAGGAAATATTACATCTGATGCTTCTGAGTCTCATTTATGATATGTCTATCTCTGTCAGCAAACTGTTCACACAGTGTATTCTTGTATAGAATAGTGAGGATTGCTCACTTGACAGAGTTTGGTGCTTTAGGAAGTCTTCAGGGAGCTGTACGGCTTCTACAGAGGATTAAGGAAGAACTGATATTGACTTAGAGTTCAACTGGATATAACAATGTGTCACTGATAGTGCTAGGTTGCCTTTAGGAAACGCAGTTGGATTGCTCAATAACGATATATTCCAACTTTGTTTCTTTCCTCATAGTATGTATTGCTACTTCCCGTAAGTAATTTTATGGACAACAGCTGTATTCACTTGACAAGTTTGTGTCCATTCTTGACTTATTCCTCCATTTGCCCTGTGTCCTCTTTGACTAGGGATGCTGTGTATACAAGGCCACATATTTTATAAGTTTTGATGGGCTTAATGATACTTTGAAATAAGGTGGTAGAGCAATATCTCTTGATCAGCAGTTTTTCACATCATTTTGGTGAGGATACTTTAAGTGTTCATTGTTCTGTAAATGGTAATTGTGAAAATAATACAAGCATTTGAATTTAAAAGAAGTATTGATTTATTTGGCCTGTTAATTTGCACAGGTATTTAATGAACTGGTACAAACCAGTCTGTTTCTTTTGCTCAAATTCACAGGTACCACCGTGATGAAATTTTCTAAACCAAATGTAGTAAAAGTTTGTTCAGAAGTAGCTGCATGATGCTCAGTTCTATCTAGTGTGGGTAGCATAACCTATGAAAAGTTATAGTTTGGCCTGGGGTTAAGGCCATAAGAGACTTTCTTTATTCACCACTAAGTTAGTTAGCTAAATGCTGATTTTACTTTGGCTTCTAAAGATCCAGGGAATACTCTCTTAAAAGAATGTCATATGAACTTTTCTCACCATAAGAGGATGGAATAACTCCTAGTGTGTCCCAAACTGTGTCAAATGTGGAATTAAATATTGCAATATCTGTCCTTCAAAATTTAATGAATCAAAATAGTAATAACTTATGCCTTACTTTAATAAATGTTCTCTTTGGTTTTAAGCTGAAGCAGCAGCTATGATTGCACAAGACCAGGAAGAATTTGAGAAAGCACACAAACTTGTGCAGGTAACTAATTATCTCAATGTAAGCAGAATAGTTCTCTAATTTATTTGCAAGTTACAACTTCTGAAATGTCTTTGTCTGCAGGCAGAAAAAGTAGACATTCTAAATGCATCTGAATTAGCAGATACTTCATGGAAATCTGCCAATAGCTGCATTCTGCTGAGAACATCTGGTCTTGATAAAGATGCCAGTTATTTACGTTTGTCTTTGGGGGAGTTCTTTGGCCAGAGATCTGAAGCTCTTGGTTGTCTTGGTGGAGGCAGTGATGTGAAACGGGTATGTATCTTAATATTAACATTAAGACACAAAGAAAGGAAAAGAACAACAACAGCTAGCACTACTTTTGTTTTTTTAATATTGTAACTAATTCTTTCTGAGAACTACTTTTCTAAGTTCCCTTGCGAAGGAAATTCTCTATGCGTGACAGGTCTGGATTGGCTTTTGCTTCCCACTTGGGATTTCTGATGTGAAGGGCTGGCTGGTGTTACTGATGAATCTTGATCTTCACCTTTTGGTCAGGAACTAACTACGTGTAGGATTAGAGAAAGAAAAGTACACCATATACAGGATGCGCATTGGAGGTCCAAGCAAACAATCCACATGGTAGTTGAATGAAATGCTGCTCAGACAGGGGTATTTGAACAGTGAGGGTATCTTTGAATGGCTATTGATAGTTGATGTGCCATCTAGGCAAATGCCCGACTTCAGTAAAAATGTAGTCATCTAGACTCTAAATTACCAATATACTTCCGTATGCTTCTTGCATCTGTCTGTACCTGTCTCTTCTCTTATCTGCTGTTGGTATACAGTATCTCATCTGTGTTGCAGACAAAAAAAAAAAAAACAGCAGGGAAGTGCGTACAAATAATGCTTGTGTAATTCAGTCGTGTCCTGGTGAATTGGTAGAGTTGGCATATTCTGTCCTGGTGCATTCAGAGGCTGAGCGGCAGAGCCTGCCTCCAGGCAGAGATGATGACAGCATATGTACTACTTTTGTCTAACTGGTATAAATAAGTTATTAGTTTAGTTTATGTATATATTGGAAGTGTATGTATTTGGATTAGGCATTTGCAATGCTAGGAGGCATATGTTATTTCTCAATGGTATGAGAGCCAAACACCAACTGGGGAGGCACTGTGGCTGAAACTGCTTTGCAAGCCCACTGAACCTATTTATTAATGACTGAATTTACTCATGCTCTATTCCGGGGTAATTTTTTTTTTATAGCCATCTTTTGGTTACTATATTACATCTCCGAAGAAAAGGCAACCTGTTGCTTTGCTAAGGCAATCTGATTCATCAGGAGGTGACGCCGGCCAAGAGATTTCGCAGTTGTCTGAGGTGTTTCCAGGTAATTACACAAGAAGGGTCAGCCCTAGTCAGTGGTTATAACAGTAGTTAAGAATTACTTGTATATAGCTGTTAAAGACTATTAAGAGTAATCTGTGATAGAAAGACTCTAGTTTTCATTCACCAAATATCTTTTTTGCTGTGAGCACCTCCCCCATCCCCCCTTCCCCCAGAAAAACACAGAACCTAAACACTTACAACAGAGAACATTCTAATACCAAGTACTACCCTGAATTGTCTTGGATATTTCAGCATTTCCAGATGCTGTATAACTACCGAAATGTCTTGTAATAATTAAAGTCTGTTCAGAGTTTTTCTGTTGAAAAAGCTGTATAAATGTGTTGCAAAAAAACAACCAACAAACCGCAGAAAACTGGTCTGTTTGCTCATGCAGGTATAGAGGATATAGGGAAAGAAGGAAAACAATTCGGGATATAGCTGAGCTGACAGTGTGTGCATAAAACATAGTCTACATTTTTTCCTGCTATCTTTTTTTTTTTTTAAGTTACACTCCCATGATATCTGCTTAACTTAAAGTAGTAATTTAGGAGATTCCTCCAAAATTTTATATGTAAAGATCACAGCACGCATTTTGGTGCATATATATACCTATCAACTTAATAAGGTATGTTTAGGAAAGGATGAGTGCATTTTAAAATATCTCTACTGCTTTTGATAGAACTGTGGCAACATCAGTCTTTGTGAACCTGCTTGTACAGTCAGTGCAGTGACTTAAATACTTTTTTGCATTGGTGAAAAATACCCATCAGGCTTTTATGGAGCCTGCTTCCTTGAAACAGCTTTACAGCTGTAATTTTCCTCATGCTGGGACCTTGCAAATATTTTCAAAAGGTCTCTAATGATGATTATTTTTTTTAAATCTAGTGTTAGTGTGCTTAAATTCACTATACAATAGGCTGGATTTTTGTCAAAAAATACCAGGAGTTCACTGAGTTCATGACCTCTGTTCAATTAAATTGTAGTTATAATTGTTACTTTGAATAATAGAAAAATACCCTAATGTGCTCTGCAGTTCTTTTGATATGAGGGTTGCTATAAATGCTAGAGAAAGTAGCTATTTAGGTCACTTTGTGGCCAAGGTATTAATAGTTACTGCCATCTGATTTTCAGTAGTACTGGCAATAATAATCTTTATCAGCAATACCTGTATACTATTCCTCTTTAAGGAGCAGCAGATGGAGAGGAAGCTGAGAGGTCAGCAACCTGAGGAGGTTGTTACATGAAATTAGAAGTATATCCAAACCCCAAATATCTACTGTAAGAACAGAAGTAAAGAAAAAAACCCAACCCCCCCCCCCCCCAAAAAAAAAAAAAAACAAACCCAAAACCAACCAACCAACCCAAACCAAAAATGTTTGTTGTTTCATACGTGTTTTCTCACTGATCAGAGCATCTTTAAAAGTTGGTTTTAGTGTTCTAGGGAGTCCAGATGTTTTCCTTCAAGCAGGAACTTATTTGTTGATACGGTAGCCTTTAGATCTCATATAAACAATACCTCCTAGTTTGGGTTTGATCTCCTAATCAAGAAGATTATTTGTTGTTTTGATGGTTTCAGAAACATACCTGTCCCTCCTAAACATAATCCTTCAAAATCACCGGTTCACTGGTATCTACCTCAGTCAAATCCTGTCTCCAGCATAAGAAAATTTGCTTTACTCAGATTTAACTTGTCTAGTTTTCTACTGGAGTTTGGTCTATGTTCATATTATCTTGCAAACACCATTTTATGAAAAGGTTTGTTTAGCTTATGCTAATATGATAAGCTACCTGAAAATGAAATTTGAAGAGTGTGAGCATGGTATTCTTAATGCCAGCTAATTTTGTGACTCGAATGTAAACTTTGACTACTGTACAGGAAACAATTGATGCTTGCAGTATTTGGACTTGTGCCATTATAAAAGCTCTTTTTTCTGTAGAGCATTAAGAGAACATGTGTATCCCAAGAATGCAGGTGTTTAGATAATTTACTGTAAATTAATTCCCTGTCTTTTTTTTTCTTCTTAGATGACTTAGAAGCACAAACAAAAGAACATCCAAATTCTACCAGCTGTGAGGGTGCATGGCATCAGATGGATACTGCAGCTGGAATACCTAAAACCATTAATGTAGAAGCTGCTACCAAAAGTAAAGCAAAGGTATTTCTCTTGTATTTTTCTATTAAGTGCAACTATGAACTTGAACAAAATTCAAATAACTCCAATTATTACTGTTGCTTTGAATATGGCTAAATTTGGGCTTTCATATCAGCTCACTGCTTTTGATATTGATCATTTGAATCCTAGCAGGTGCCACTATTAGGATAGTTTCATTAGAATGCCATGATCCTGTACTAAGTCAGGTGTTACTATCGTCATCTCATTTTCCTTTTTCTCCCTACTTCACTTCTCAGTTGCTTGGTCTGTCAGCCCATAGTTTTTCAGAGATTCCTAGGCTATTAATGTTCTGCAATCAAGTTTCTGAATTTCAGCTATGTGTTCCCTTTCTATTTTTTTTTTTAATGAAACAACTTGTCTTCAGCATGTGAATAAAGTCTTATACTTGATAAAATTCAAAAATATTGACATGGTGTAAGTCTGAAGAAGGTGTATATTCAATTTGATAATCCTAGACACCTACCTTCTCTGCCTTAACATGTTGTGTTCTTTTTATGATCAGGCAGAACACATACAGATCCGTTCAGGTACAGAAACAGCCCTTCTCCTACATGATCACCAAAAGGAATCGGTAGCTAGCAAGTTTGACTTGGTTTAGCTGATCAAATGATGAAGGCTGCAGACTTAAATGTAGAAGAACTGATTGGCTCACTCGTTTGACCGCACTGCCATAATTGCTTTTCTTTCTAATTTATCCTTATCCCTATTCTTCTAGATACAAAATGAGTAATTTAGGGTTTTGATAATGTACAAATTGAGGGTAGAATAGATTAGAATCTGGATACACAAGTTTAGGTCACCCTTAGTCTGATATGGATGCTAAAATGTTCTCAAACACAGACAAAACACAGAATGGTTGAGGTTGGAAGGCACTCCTGGAGATCATCTAGTCCATCCCTTCTTGCTCAAAGCCAGGTCAAGTAGAGCAGGTTGATGAAGATCCGGTTACGTTTTGAATATCTCCGAGAATGGAGACTCTATAGTCTCTCTGGGCAACCTGTTCCAGTGTTTGATCATGTTGACATTAAAAATCTTTTCCTTATGTTTAAATGGAATTTCCTGTGTTTAAAATTGTGCCTGTTGACTCCTTTCTTTTCACTGGATACCTCAGAGAAGAATCTCATCTTCTTTACTCCTCCCTGCCCCCCTCCTCTCCCCGTTGGGTATTTATACACATTGATAACATTTCCTCCTGAGCCTTGTCTTCCTGAGACTAAACAGTTCCAGCTCTCTCCTCATATGACAAATGCTCCAAGTTCTTACTCATCTTTGTGGCCCTTCACTAGACTCCAGTATGTCCGTGTCTTCTCTTGTACTGGGGAGTCCATAAATGGACACAGCACTCCAGATGTGGTCACACCAGTGCTGAGTAGAGGGGAAGGATCACCTCCCTAAGCCTGCTGGCAACTCTTTTCTTACTGCAGCCCAGGATGCTGTTGGCCTCCTTTGCCACAAGGGCACATTGGTGGTTCATGGACAACTTCATGTCTACTAGGACCTGCAAGTCCTTTTCTGCCAAGCTGCTTTCCAGCTGGTCAGTCTCCAGCCTGTATGGGTGCATGTTGTTATCCAGGTGCTGGTCTTAGCATTTCCCTTTGAACTTCTTGAGATACTTCTCAGCCTGTTTTTCCAGCCTGTTGAGGTCCCTCTGAATGCTAGCCCATTCTCCTGGTGTGTAAACTGCACCTCCCAGTTGTGTATGATGGGCAAACTTGCTGAGGGTGCACTCTGCCCCATCGTCCATGTCATTAATGAAGATGTTGAACAGTACTGGCCCCAGTCTTGATTCCTGAGGTACTCCACTAGCAAGTGGCTGGCCTCCTGCTGGACTTTGTGCTGCTGATCACAGCCCTTTGAGCAGCCAATTTTCAGTCCAGTCATGGTCTACTCAGTCCAGCCCATGCTCCATACTTCATCAGTCTTTTTATGAGGATGTTACGAAGACATACATGCATATCTACAGGAGGACATATGTTTTCCTGAATGTATGTGTATCTAAGAGAGGTGGGTAGAGATTGTGGTCTGGACATGACTGTCTACTTATTCCACACTCTCTGCTAATAGCCAATGTGAAAACTAAAGAAGAAATCAGACTTGAGTGATAGAGAAAACTGTAGAAATATCTTTGTCTTCCCCTTGTAGCGAGGCAGATGGTTTAAAGTTAATTGGAAAGATACTGTGTATTTGGTCACGGTAGTTTCTTCTCTGCTGTGTTTGTTCCTGATGGTATTTTACCCACAGTTCTTCCAACTGAATGAAAACAATTTAGGATTTTAAAAGTTTTGCAGGAACTAAGGCTTCCTAGCAAGCAAACTTTATTTAATCTTTTAAAAAAAATTTTGTGGAGTAGACTTAAAAAATCAGTACAATGAGAATTATGCTTATTGCAGTATTCCTTCTTGACAGTTGATTAAATATGTGACAACTAGAAATGTTAATATATTACCATATGCCGAAATGCAAAATAATTTAAAAAAAAAAAAAAAAACAAACCACCAAACCACAAAAAACACTAAACAAAAATTTCTTAATTTGGTGCTTAACTCATTTTGGTTTGTTGTAGGATGGAATTCGTAAAGACAAGTTTGAAGATGGCTTATCTAATAATTCTGACTCTGTCCTGAGTATTAGCACAATTGCCTCTGCTATTGCTAATGCTTCCTCCAGTGCTGATCCTTCCCAGCTAGCTGCTATGATGATGGCACTCTCTAATAAAAGTAAAAGAACCTGTTTCCTTCCTGGAATTGTTAAAGAGGCGGAACTCTCTGCTAATCAGGTATTATCCAGCAATGTGGAAAATAGCACATTTGATATGGAAAAATACCTCAAAAAAACAGATGAGATTGGACATGAAAGTGAATATGAGAGTATTGCGAAACATGAAGCATCTGTCCAGAACCTTATGCCTGATACCTTTTTACTGAGTAAAGATAATAAGGATACTCTTGCAGCAGACTTGATAAATAATCATAGCAAGCAGCAAGAAACAGAGAAGCGATTTCTGGATTATTTTAATGAAGAAAATTATATTCAGAATTTCTCTAGTCTGCCTGGTCTTCCCAACCATGAAGACGTAACAGCAAATAGTGTTAAATATTCAGAAAAGCTGTCAGATTTAGTAAATAGTAAACATTTACAGTCAGTGAATGCTGATCTTAGATCAGATACGCTCGATACCCAAACCTCACCTACTGGAAGTGAAGCACAGACATGTGGAATTCCTTTAGCCACAAAAATGGAAGTGGCACAGAGAAGTCCGCTTGCTTACCAGACCAACGATCTCACTAGTAGCTGTTGTATCAGGGGAGACACAGAAACAGCAGATCAAGCAACAAATGCTGTTCCTGAACCATGTAATGATTTGGTGGAAAGAAGTACAGGAAATACTCTGTCACTCAGCAACTTAAAACCTGCCAAGCAATCTAGTAAATATGTCTCAGTAAGTCCTACAAAAGCAAAGCCTACACAGAAATTGAACAATGATGAAAAGAAGCAAAATGCAAAAACAGAGAAGAGAAACAAAGATGCCAGTACTGCTTGTGGTGGGAATGCAAAACATGTAACTTTTGAGAAGCTTTCTTCAACTTCCCAGAGTAGTACTGGTAAGTAAACCTGTATAAATGTAACCAGTTGTTGAAGAGGCTTTTCTTGGCAGTAGGTTTGTTCCCTGTGCTTAAATAAATACTGTTACTAAATTCTGTTTGTTTACCAGAGCATAAACCCATTCTACCTGAATGTGACTTGCAACCTCTAGAGGATGAGCAGTATAGCTTCAGACCTTCAACTTCACCACTAATCCACTCTTCTCCTAGTGAGACTTCTGGAACAGCATTTTCAGGGTAAATTTCTTGGTGCAGGTTATAAGAATTAATAATACTTCATGAGGATTTTTGAGGGATCATGTTTTAATTTGAATGTTGTCCTTGGTCTCAGTTTATAGAAGATCTTTATTAGGCTAAGACTTCATTCTTAGACTAAGCTTTCTGTTTGCTTTTATTATGTGTGTGGGGAAGCAGTCTTAAGCAATTTTTAACTTTTTATTTTCTTCACTGGCCTGATGAGACAGAGGTGCTGGACAGCAACATTGCTGTTTCTACTCAGGATTACCCAGTAATGCAAGAATACAAAATATTCAGCCTGTTAGCTAGTCATATACCTCAGATATGTAAAACTTTGTGTTGATGGAGCTACAAAATCCTATATTTATTAATTGTTGTTCTAGTGTAATTCATCTATTACAAATAAAGCTAGTTGGTTGGGGGTTTTGGTGTTAATTATATGATAAGAAAGCTTGACATTGTATAGACTAATGAAGATGTGTTTTTTTAAACTTAGTTTTTTTAGAAAAAGTTTTTTAAACTTTTTCACTCAGTTTTGTTCTCTGATTCATACCACTGCTTGTTGTGAGAGAGGATGGGTAGAAATATTTGTATTGCTTTTGACCACTTCATATTTTGTAACTACAAGTTGTGTCTAAGATTTAAGGCTTTCTCAGCAACTGAAAGGGCAATGTTTTTTAAATGAGCTCCCATAACACTAAGTGTTATATAAACTATAAGAGTTGCAGCTAAGTTGATTGTGTAGTCTTAAACATGGCCAGTAGCCAAAGGCTGTATACATTCTCATAAAAAGAGGAGGCAACTGATTTCTTTGCCTTAACTTTTAAGTTCACTGTTTGATATTTAACTACAGTTAGTGTATTGTATGTGATATTAGAATTACAGGCTGTCTGGCATTTCTCAAAAGTTAAAATATGCAGAAGTATGTGTATTTTTGCAAGCATGTTATATAGACATTAGGATTTCCAGTTAAAATTGTCAGTGACTTTAATTGTTTTCATATTATCTCTTCTTGTTTGACAAAGTGGTGAGAGATCCCATGTTTTCAGGTGTGTGAAATGAAGACAATCTCAGCAGTGAATAGGAAATACTAATGCATGATGCCTGTGATGTTGAATGATTTCATTTGACGTTCTTCCATCTAGTTAGATACAAGTATATTGATTCATCTTCTTTAATAAGTTGTTGTGTTATTTCTGTGACCTTAGCATGAGTTCAGTTGTGGAACTCTGATGCTTTGCCTTACGGATTTATATCTAATGAAAATGAGTTTTATGTACATCAAAGCCAGAACTTGTAAAGGTTAATTGAGAGCTGATTTCTCATTTCTACTGACTGCGCTAAACAGAATGGCTAAGTAAGTTGATTTTTAGAATAGTATAGCTAATGTGTAGCATTGATTTTCTTGAGGGCAGCATTAGAAATACATTCTAATACTGATGTTCTTTGAATCTGTTTTTCAGGTCTGAAACTGACTTTACTTGCACGTCATGTTATCAGGAATCTTCTTGCAAAGAGAGTGTACTACCTCAGTCAGTTTACTCGAGTCCTAGCATGAGCAGATTAACATATGTCTCCGCATCTGACAGTACCCTTAAGAACACAGCTGTAATACATAATCCAGAGACATACTGGGTAAGAAAATCTTGAACTGTAAATATGTATTAATTCCCTTTCTTTAAAACAAACAAAACACCACCTCTCCCTCAACCCCAAACAAAACCCTTAAATGGTCAAAATAATTAGAATAAATAGATGAGAAAATGTCAATAAATTAGAAAAGCCTTAAGAGTTTTGGAAGAGTTTAGGACATGCTGTGCGTAGGGGAAAGGTGTTCTGCTTCTCCCCCACTCCTGAGTTTCAGAAGTTTAAATTCTGAAATAGATTGTGTTAAATGCACAAACCCTAATGAATATAAACACAGTAAAACATTCAAAGAACTTCTAACTTTTGAAAAACAGTTAGAGTTGGTGTATTTTTCCCCTTTGATTTTTTTTTCTCAGTTGCTTGTTAAGTCATTCTGTTCTTGGAATGCAGTGCAGTATTACAGTAGTAGTTTGTAGGATCTATATCTGCTTTCATCACCCCTCAGGCTCCCTTTCTGCTCAGCTTCAGCTGTTAGGAGAATATTTTTCCTTTTTTTTTTTTTCTGGAGAAATGTTTATAAATATGTATTTTAGCTTTAACTTCTTTTTTTAGGACTGAAGCTATCATTTTCTACCTCTGACAGTCATTCTGACTGTTCTTACTGCTTTAGCAAAGAGTGTACTCAGAGTGAAACTTTTGTTCAGACTTGCAATCTTCTGCTGATTAAGATAACTGGCATTCTTTTATCGAAATCCATGGCTTCCTTGGAGTCTGGAATCTTTCTGTTATGCCTCCCCACTTCCAAAGTGTTATGCCTCCCCACTTCCAAATCTGAGTAGTTACATTTACTTTGTAATATCTTTATCAGTTGTGGATTCCTCTAACACAGGAAATAGAAATGCTCTCCAATGTGCTTTTTTTTCATTTGCAGAGGGTGAGGCTTTTCAGTACTTGTGGCTAGTGAAAGCTTAGTGAAGCCTTCTCTTCCTCCTATATGAACACCAGCAGCAATGTTCCTTCATGCTGAAAGCATCAGGAAGAAGGAAGTGTATGTTCTGGCCATAGCCCATTTTGTTCTAGGTCTAGTTGCTAAAGTTACACAGGGAATATCTGTTCTTTTCCATCTTGATGTTTCCAGTGGGAATTGCAGTCCTGCAGGAAGGAACCCAAGGGCAAATTTAAATGGGTATTTGCTTGCAGTCAGTACTGGCATAGCATCAGTTCTTGGGTCTATTTCACGTTTGAAATGCATATGGTTCTAGATTCCTGTCATCTCATGCAAATGAGTGGCTCTTGATGCTTTGGTGTAACTGGCTGCATACTCATTTGCCTCTCTCTTGAAGAGATGCTACTGTTTGAGTAGTCTTTGTTCCCCAGGGTAGTTTAGCAAGGAGATCCTCAAGTACTTTTCCAAAGTTTTATATTTGTATTATGAGTACGTTTGTAAGTCCCATTTATAAGGCTGCAGTGTTAATTTATTCCCTTGGGTTAGTAATCTTTTATGTTGAGAGGGAGAGAGACAGACAGATCTTAATCTCATTTGTACTTGTTAAGAGCCACTTTCATGTCCCTTGCCTGAAGCTTCTTACAGACAACAAGAATGTTTGTATTGGTGTTATCTTCAGATCTGAATACTTCCTGTAACACAGTCTGTTTAACCAGATTACCCCTCTCCCTTTAACACTAGGGTCAGGTTGTCAAAGGTGCATGATCTTTTAAATTTTTTTTTTTATTTCTTGTTTGGTTGATTTGGCCTAGTGAGCCACCTCACCTCAGGCAGCTGCCCTGAATGCCCTTTTTAAAGAATTGTAACTTGCAGCTTACTTTTCTACAACAATCCGAACAGCTAGTTTATTGTTCTTTCCCCTTCTTTCACATGCCTTTCCCTGCCTCCCAAGTCCTATTTATTTAAGCTGAACAATTGCTTTATACGGTTGATACTCTTCATCCTTTCGTGTAGCTCTCTTGTTCCTGTACCACAGTTCTCTAGGTACACCTGTCCTGAGCTAATGTCTGATTGCTTTGATACCACACTGTCTAGTTTTGGTTTTGCAACTTTAAAAAATTAGTTTGAAACGCCATATTTGAAAATGGAATCTGTGGTCTGGATGTACTTCACAAGAAAAAATTAACCTTTGTAGCATATCTAAAGACCACTTTCATTTTTCAGATTGGTAGGGGAGATACCTGGAGTTCCATCCAGTGTATTGTGCAGACTGCCAAGCTGATGCCAGTTGTGGGAGGGTGGGTCTTCCATGGTCAATCCTCCTCCACTGATTAGTGCCAACGCTGTTCTTAGTAGCTATGAACAGTGCCTGAGAGGGTGTGATCACTTCTGCTCTTGACAGTTAACCCAGTAGGAGATTCCTTGAAACACATTTGTGTGTATGCACGTTTATGGTTTGTACTTCTTTTTCTCTTGGTTTGATTTCTAAGTACAAAAATTCCAGGACTCTGAGGATAAGGTGCACTTATTCTACCTACACCATGCATACCTGCCAAAATGGAAGGTCTTTAGGCTTGAATGACTTCTTTGTGTGAGCACACAAAGAAAGCAAACTGGCAAGTATGTCTTTAGTGGTGTGTGTGTGGTTTTTTGTTTTTTTTTTTTTCCTCAGAAATCTGCTATGATGTTACTGTAACTTACTGCTTCTAGGTCCTTAGCTTTTACTAAGAACCCTAAGTAAAGATTTGATACCTAATCAGGATGAGCTTTTTGTTAGTGGACTCCTAATACTTGGGGATTCTCATTTCTTGTTAGAAGAAACTTAGACCTTAGTAAGCACCTTTGCATTCAAGAAAGTTATAAAGAATATGGAGAGAAATAATCTATACCACACTTGGATGCTGCTATTTAAGATTGATTCTATCAGAAATAAGGATCAATTAGGATCGATTGTATCAGAAATAGTGTGGCCAGCAGGACTAGGGAAGTGATCGTTCCCCTGTACTCGGCACTGGTGAGGCTGCACCTCGAACATTGTGTTCAGTTTTGGGCCCCTCACTACAAGAGAGACATTGAGGTGCTGGAGCGTGTCCAGAGAAGGGCAACAAAGCTGGTGAAGGGTCCGGAGCAGAAGTCTTCTGAGGAGCAGCTGAGGGAACTGGGGTTGTTTAGCCTGGAGAAAAGGAGGCTGAGGGGAGACTTTATTGCTCTCTACAACTACCTGAAAGGAGGTTGTAGGCGAGGTGGGTGTTGGTCTCTTCTCCCAAGGAACAAGTGATAGGACAAGAGGAAATGGCCTCAAGTTGCACCAGGGGAGGTTTAGATTGGATATAGGGAAAAATTTCTTCCCAGAAAGGGTTGTCAAGCACTGGGACCGGCTGCCCAGTGAAGTTGTTGAGTCACCATCCCTGGAGGTGTTTAAGAGACATGTAGATGTGGTGCTTAGGGACTTGGTTTAGTGGTGGACTTGGCAGCATTAGGTTTACGGTTGGACTTGATGGTCTTAAAGGTCTTTTCCAACCTAAATGATTCTATGTTTCATGCATTTTTAAACATGAAAATCTTCGTGGTATTGGATCCAAACACAAGAAATAAGAAAATTTACTGCAGGTCTCTCTTTTTTAGAATAATAATATCTGTGAACCAGTCAGTGAGTTTAGGAATCTGCTCCATTAGGTTTTTTTCGTAGTACAGTTACTTTCTCACAGAATGACACTATAAAATCATAGGAAGTCAAACATTTTTGGCCCTGTGGAAGCTCTTCTAGTCTGTGGTAACTTCAGAGAGCAGAGCATTCTTCTGTTGTTAATGCCTAGTGTCGTGGGTTGACCCCAGCTGGTGGCTGATCCCTTCCACAATTGCTTGCTTACACCCCCACAGCAGGATGGAGGAGAGAATTCCAAGGGCAAAAGGGTGGGGTGGGGAACTGGTGGGTTGAGATAAAGACAGTTTAATAAGTGAACGGGGGGATAGGGGAGGACATGATGCAAAAGCAATCACTCGCCACCAGCAAACCAATGCCCAGCCAGTCTCCAAGCAACAGCTACTTTGGAAAAATTTCCCCACAGTTTTATTGTTGAGCATGATATTAAATGGTGTGGATTCTCTCTTTGGTCAGTTGGTGTCAGCTGTCCTGACAGTGTCCCCTCCCTACCTCTTGCCCACCCCCAGCCCACCCTCTGGAGTGGCAGAGTGAGAAATGGAGAAGGCCTTGACACTGTGAAAACACTTCTCAGCGATAGCTAAAACACTGGTGTGTTATCAACATTGTTTTGGTCACAAATCTAAAAATACAGCACCACAGGGGCTACTATGAAGAAAACCAACTCCATCCCAGCCAGACCCAGTACACCTAGCTAGAATGTGACTTTAGACAGCAAACAAGTTAAAGTCGCAGGTTTTATTTTTCAAGGTGAGGCGCTACAGATGGTACAAAAGCAAAACTTCAGACTAGACTTGAAAAACTTGATTATTTATACTGGATGGCAATACTGGTGTTAAGGTCTGTCTTGTTTTATGTACCCTATTTTCTTTTCTAAAATTTGTAATACTGCATATTATATTTGTTTACTAGAGTGAAAATGCTAGTGAACTGAGCACAACAATAATTCGAGCCAGCCCAACTCCTTCGCAGGAACATACAAATGAAAATTTAGAAGACCACTCATGTCAAAGAAATAGAAAAGAAGCACTGCTTAGCATTGACCAGAAATCAGAAGAAAATGAACTTGCGGGTCTTAAAAGAAAGCTTGATGATGTACTGGGTCACGAACTGTCCAAAGAAGGTTTTCCGAAGAATGAAAAGCAGCCTGCATCTATTCCTTCAAATCATAAAGAGCTAGACCATGTTAAATCAGCTGTACCAAGTAAATTCTGTGTCTTTCAGCCACTTTCTGTTAACGTTGATGCACAAGAAGTGTGGCAGGATCAAACAAGCAAAGCACAGAGACAAGGATTACCATCCTTGAATGTATTACCCGTATATCCTGGATTAAGCACTTATATGCCATTCAAACAAAACTCATCTGGTGAACAATACGTTCCTATTTCAAGCTTTAAATCCCATGTCACTACCTCTGAGAGTCAAGCAATTTCTTCTTCTGTTCCCACATTGCTTACAGGACATTCTCTTGCAACGACTCCATTTGCACAACAGCATCTGGGAAATACACCATCTACTGGAAATACAGTGTTGTCTGAGTTTCATGGCTGCAGCTCTGCAGGTTTTGGTCTTCCAGCAGGGCTTCCTTGTGCCGGTATCCCAGCAGGACATGTTGAGAATCCACTTATGGTAGGAATTCATTTAGGTCCAAATATTGGGCCTGGCTCTTTGGGTACAGCTTCGCTTTGTAATCCACACTCTACTTCCTGGAACAAGAATATCTTAAATATAAAATCATGTACTGGACAACCTCTTGGAGCTGGTAGAAACGAGTGGGAGTTGCCAAAGTCACCTGGTATTGGTAAGTGTGTTTTTTAGAGTGTGTTTAAAATACAGCTGTGGACAAGAGTGGTGATAATGATGATGCTAATATTATAGTAAATAAAATTAAGATGACTACTAAGTGTAACCACAATTATTATTTATGCAAGCTTTGCTATTTTAAAAGAAGGCATTACTAATTTTCCTTATTTAAAGATGTTCTCTGAATTCAGTGTCTATTCTTATAGTCCCCCTAATGGTCTTAGAAGAAATTTTTCATAATCTAGAGGAACTTCAGCATTCTTCTTCAGCATTCAGTGGTTTTGTGTTTGTTCAAAGGATCTAGAACTGTCTTTCGTAGGAAGAAGAGAAATCCTAGCTGTGATTCATGCTAGGCAAGACAAGTCATGTTCTGGAAATTCAGTTGTGTTTCATCTGGAAAGCAGATGACATTTCTGTCGCCAGCCTAACTTGGTATTAGCAGTCGGTTAGGCCAAAAAATCCAAGGAGGAGAGTGGAGGTCTTAAGCTGTTTTCTCGTTATGAAGGGGAAGGACAAGCTGCCAAGCGCCTTCTGTACTTTCTGCTATTTCTCTGTATCTCGACTTAGCTCTAAACTTAAGCAATGCAAAGTAGTGTTTCATTTTAAAGACTTTTTTAACCTATGATCTCTTCAGTTGTTTTTTGCTATACTTTTTTCTGGCTAATTCTTTCAGATGAAATGACAAGCTAGTGGGGTTGAAGGTTTGAATTTGTGGCAGTTTATAGGTTATTTTCTGTTTATTGACTGTTCTAAACAATTGATCTTGTTAGTGCATTTTAAAATAGTAAAATTTGAACCATCTTACTCTTTGCCAGTTTTTAATGTACATAATTTCTAGGTTTTTGTACATGTTTTTGAACTCTGAATATCTATATAGTCTAAACTTGTTTTTTGGCAAACTTGAGTTTTTGAACTTAATTTCCAGTGATGCTAGTCTTAGTTTATATTTTCACCTTCATACTTGTGCTAAATTTTCTTTTTTTGGAGAGGAATAAGAGTGTGTGGCTTTAGAATAAAACTTGTTGTTCAGGTAACTAAAACTACTTTAGGTGATTATGTCTCTGAGATGTGTGTCTCTAACTGAGAAGTCAAATTTTTACTTTTGACATGAGTACCCATTAGTGGGTTTCTGGATGTAATGGAGATTGATCCTTGGTGTGCCAGAGAACTCTTACTTCCATTTGAGTTTTGAGTTGTCATTATAATGTTGCAATTCCTCTGAAAGAGTTATTTTGAATATTTTGGAAGTAAGGACTTCCTGGAAGTAAAATATTTGAAGCAGGATTTATTTTTGATTTGGTGACTGCACTTCTACAGCAAAAATCTAATCTAGGAGTACTCAGTATTTTCTGTAGCAAAAAATGCCTGAACACCTTTTTAGGTAACAGTTACACTCTGGTGAAAAAAGATTTTCCTTTTGGTTGGTGTAAATGTTCTAAAGATGTTGTAATACTGATATTCACATTTTCTGAGTTGGGCTAGTACTGATTAAATTCTGAACACTGAAGATTTTATATAAGGTGCCTATGTATATATATGTACTTTGTGGGTTAGTGTCTGCATGAGTTTTTCTGTTTCCATAAATATTTTTGTTCGTGACAGTAGAACTCCAAGTAAGATGCAAATTAGAAACAATTGATTGAAATTCTGAGTATCAGTCTTGTGGAAAGCATTCTTATGAAAACTGTAGGAGTCAAACATTTCCTTGCTGTAATGAAGCATTAGCCAAATGAATTTATAAACTTGACATGGTGGCAGCCTGAGTACTGATTTGCTTCTGGGTACTTGGAACTAACAGGAGCATATTTTCTCCCAAGGACATGTAAGAGTACCAGAAGAATTGAAGTTCCCTAATGCCTGTTGTGTGGGAATTGCATCACAGACGGTTCTTAGCATTTTTAATCCAACTGAACGGTGGTTGCAGGTCAGCATTGGAATACTCAGTGTTTCAGTTAATGGGGAAAAGGTAAGAGATTTTTTAAATAAAGCTATAGGAATAATGCTGTAATCTTACCAGATGTTATATGTAAAATTAGAGCCCTCTGCACAGATTTGTAATTTTTTACCATTTTGTAGTTAATATGCACAAAAGCAGTGCTACCCTCTTTCAGCCAGGCCACCTGACTTATTCTGACAAGTAGGCATAGAGAGGTAAATGCCACATGACGGGACTGACCTGTAGAATTGCTTTGCATGTATAAAGTGTTGTAGGTTTGAATTTACTGCTTATTCGTTCCCACCTATGTATGCAAAAAAAGCCAGCCCTAGAAAAGAAAGCATCCACGCAGAGGACTGTTACTGCTAAAACATTTTGTGCAGTTTGTTCCCATTTTTCTTGAAATCAGGAGATCTTTTGTGACAGAGGATGAGAAATATTTGGAGCACGCTTCAAGCTAGATGGGTTGCTCTGTGGGTTGTATGTAGCTTGTATGCCATAGATTGGGCATCTTGCACTTTAATTTTGTTAAATTCTATCTACTACTGTCATCATAGTAATAGTTCCAGAGGTAAAAGATCTCAACAACATGAGAATGAGTTAGATTAAATGTCCATCAGTATTTAATTTCCTTTACTGATGAATACTCTTAGTAGAGAAGAATATAACAGGACAAGCATAGTATACTCTGAGCTTCTGGCAGTTTGATGCTTTGGAACTTTTGAGCTAGATGGTATCTCTGTTTTTATTAGTTTTCATTGGACTGCTCTTTATCTAGTTAATCTCTTGAAATTGTGTGGTATTGTCCACAGTTCAGTTCAATTGTGGATTCTATGCACTACTGCTTTTTTCCTTTTTTTTAAATCTGGTTCTTGCTGGTTTTGTTCGATGGTCCTTATTACTGAGAAATAAAGGACAGTAATTCACTTTATATATTGCTGCTTGTAAGTTTTATAAATCTTTATCGTATACCTCCTTAGGTATATTTTTCCAGCAGATGTAGCATGTGTCTTTCCAGGAGTATGACTTCTGTTTTTGCTCTCATTTTCTCTGAATATTTCTGCTTTAAAAACCACCAAACCACAATTCTGTGTGTGTGTATATATACATGTGTATATGAGAGTTAAGATTTCTTACATATTTTTCTAGTCACTCAGTATCATTGGGCTCTTATGCAGCTCTTCAGATATGAGATTCTGTTGTACCAGGAGGTGACTTTTTTCATGAAATTACTTTACAGTTGACAGTCCCATTTACAGTTGTTTCCATGAATAAATATACCCATGTAGTTTGTTTGCTGCACAATATAATTAAAAAACTTTTTTTTCAGTCAAGTTAGCTCTGAGATACATTGAGTATGACTTGCAGTCTGTTGTTCCTGCTTGAAGATTATCTATGAGTATGTTCACAACAGGAACTTTAAGGCATCTGCACTAGGATTTACTGGTGACCTCCATCCACTGACCTTTCCATTACTTTTCCACAATACCTCTTCCTCCCATCTTTGATGGCAGAAAGCACCAAGTAGAATTGGCTTTGTTTATTTTGCTGCTGTTCTTTCTCAAAAATCAGGGTTTTACTTATGAATTCACTTTCAAATATAATAAATACTATAATCCCAGTGTTAATCTTTCACTAGATGCTGGAAAAACCCCAGCAACTTTCAGGCTGACTTATTTAACTCTTTAAATTAAAAGAAAATGCCTACAGTTGCGTGAGATGCAAGTGGGACATGAATATGAAGATGCAATAATTAATGTTGAGCAAAAACATATACAAAATGTCTGTGTTGAGCAGTGGTGCCAGATAAATGTGGTATTTTTGAAAGAAACTGTCCTCTGGCAAGAGGCCTGTTGAAAATGACAGATTTTATTTTTCAGATGGATCCTGTGAAGTATCAATGTCTTGTTTTCAAGAACAAAGCCATCGTAGGACCCTATTCTACCAATGATCTGAAAATACTTTTCTTACCTTGTCATTCGGGGATCTTTCAGTGCATTCTCAATGTTTCATCTTGGCCAGTTTCTGCAGATGCTGAGACAATTGTTCAGGCAGAAGCTTTGGCCAGTAGGGTAGTTCTGACAGCAGTTGCTGAAAATCCTGATTTAGAAGTAAGTAGCTGATTATTGTGGGGTTTTTTTTAATTGGAATTTTATGAATAGTTTAATGACACTGGAAGAGAATAGGAATGCAAGGTTGTTCCTCAAAGGAACCTGGGATTTCTTATTTTTGGAGTGGGGACAGAACATAGGAGAATGTGTATGAGAAGCTTATAGAACTATCTAGGACGTTTTAGTTGTGGAAAAGCACCTAGCTGGAAATGAAGAATTATTATGCAACTGTCTGAAAAGAATAAATTAAAAGGTTTTGCTTTTTCATTATTAAAATAATGGATGAGATCTTAAACGTCTAATGCTTTCTAAGTAGCTGCTATGTTGAATACCATTGGGCATTAAAATGTAACAAAAAGCATTTATTTCCAATTGTAAGGATTTCTTTATTTTTTACACCAAGTAGGCTTTGTTTTGGTTTCTTATTACTTTCAGCTTATCTATGGTTGTAGATAATATTTTCTTATTTTGGACTAACTAAAAATTAAAAGTAAGTGGATGTATAAAATGCTTTTTCTTGTGTCTTATCATGAAGAACAACCAGTTAGGAGACAGTGTGACATTAAGAATTAAATCTGGCTTTATGTAGTCCTAAATTTAAGAGTATGGACAGGCAGAAATGGGCTTGATGGTACTTTTGGAGGTGACTGAACAAATTACATGATAGCCTGTGACGTTGCTGATAAAAGTAAAATTTTCAGTCATTAACCACAGCTAAGAATCTTTTTCCATTTTAAGGTGGTCTGTTAACCTGCTTTGGGCTAAATATATGTTTTAAAGTAGTGATATTCTAGTTGAATACACATGAATGGATATAATTTTTTATGCTTCTTCTGTAAATTTTAATTTAATTTTTAATGCATTCTTTTATACATAGTTTGGCAAAATCCATCATTCTCCATGTTCTTCATGGTATAGTTCATTCAAACTCGCTTCATATTTAAAATAAAATTAAACTCTATGCTATATCTCTGCATGTCTTGTTATATTCCTGAGACTGGAAAAAGTACCAAATAAAAGCTGTATTTTTCTGCAGATCATGACACTCAAGTGTTTTTATGCTAACAAAAAATTAACTACTTCTTAGTTATTTTCTTAACGTTTAACTTGCTAAAATGACATTTTAACTATCTGAAACTGACATTTCTTACTTGCTAGGAATAATCATAGTTTAAATTTATTTTTATTTTAAATTAGCCAAATTTGGTTGTGTACTGGGATTTGGTGGATAAATGTTGCACTAAGATTGGCTTAATCAATTGAGGCAAAATATGTGGAAGATAGCCAGTTGGATGTAACCCCTTTTGATATCAAAGGAAATAAGTTTCTTAGACTCCTCCTACCCCTGGTAGGAGGTGTGTATTTTATGCAGGTATAGCATTAAGAGGATGGAATAGGTGAATAACATCCTTACTTTCCTGGTACTTTTGTATGGTAGGGTGTTTTGGAGGTTTTCCTTCCTTATAAGTTCTGCTTTGCCTTAAAACCAGGTGGAAATAGGAAAAAGAGATTTTCTGGATTTTGGTGACTTGACTTCTGGCAGTTGGAAGGCTCTTCCACTAAAACTTATCAACAAAACCCATGCTTTTGTGCCAATTAGACTTATTATTAATGCCGTAAGTACAGTAAACTTCCTGTATGTGAAAGTTAACTTCTTGTGATACTGAATTTTAATACCAAAACACTTTGTTATATGTCATTAAGAAACATACCCTGGACACTAGATGTAAGATTCCCAAGGAATCTTTGGTTAGTCAGGAAATAATTTATTTTTGTAGGGTGGTATCTGTTTCAGCTGTAATGGTACCAACAAAAATGCTTCACGTGGGGTTTTGTTTAGTGGTTTGGGTTTTTGTTTGTTTGGGTGGTTTTTTCCTTTTTTTTTTCTTTTTTTTTTTTTTACAGCTCAGCCATGGACTGCTGCCTCTGTGTTACCTGATTTGAGAGCACAGGGCAGCAGATAGCAAAAAGGTTGTGTTGCCTAATCCCTCCCTCTGAGAAGGAGATGTATGCCACTGTTCAAGTGGAACAGCTGACTGTTCAAACAAGCAGCCAAACTTGCTTCGTAGCAATTTTAACATATTCTCTCTTCCTCTGCAGGAGCAGGAGCAGGGACTCTTCACTCTATCCGCTTTGTCTCCCACTAGACAATAATAGCCTGTATTATAGGCTACAATATGCTCCTCTGCATCTCTGTGGCAATGCAGATTTTTGGCTAGGCTGGCTGCTGTTTTGTGCTGTGGGAAGAACTGGTCTTGTTTCCTTATGTGGGGGGACAAGAAAGGACTGGCCTTATGTTAAGATTGGATCAGGTCATCTTGGTGACTAGTGAGATTTGGTCTTGAACAGCCAAACTTCTTGAAGGCTTAAACTAGCCAGTTCCAGCTTGTCTCCTTTTACTGAAGAAGGGTTTCTGACTATTTTTAGAGGATTTGCTGGACTATCACATACCAACTACAGGCTAATCTTTGTTTTTTCCAAAGTACTTAGATTGTTCAGAACTTGCCTTGTTTTTCTCAGCTTTGTCAGCATTATTGTTAGTTACAATAAGAGATTTAATACTTTTAATACTTTATTTCTTTGACAGAATGCAGTAGCTTGGCGTTGCTTCACATTTTCCAAGGAACCAGTTAATCATTCTAATGAACAATCGCTTCAAATGAATGCAGTTTCTCAGATAGCAGCTCCATCAGTTGTAAATCATGTGATACATGCAAGCTATGATGGGCAAGTG
Source organism: Ciconia boyciana (assembly GCF_034638445.1). NCBI lineage: Eukaryota > Metazoa > Chordata > Aves > Ciconiiformes > Ciconiidae > Ciconia > Ciconia boyciana. Next base: position 58,795,433 of record NC_132935.1, read on the forward strand.
AGTAGTGTGTAGTTGACTGATTTTTCCTGTTACTTGCCATCTGAAATGATGGTTCTGAACATCTGGGTTGACAGTAATGATTTTTGGGGAGTCTACCTATTTGAGCAGTAGAGTTTTGTTGCTAGTTTTATTTATTTATTTATTTATCTATCTTCAGTAATTCTCTCCCCTCCCCATAAGGTGAGTCAACCAATTTCTTTTTCAGGATCCTGAAGCTTTAACAGTTTGGGTTCTGTTCCATGCACCTAAGAAACAAATTTCTTGTTCAGGTATAGCAATTTGATTTTCACTTCAACTAAAACAAATTTGACTTTTAATATATGCATGTGTTAGAATTGCACGAACAGGCTGCAAATTTGAAATGAAACATTCCATCTTTGGTTTGTGTCCTAATATTTCGGGTATCGCATTCAGTTTTAGTAACTGAAGGAGGTGGAATGCTTCTATGTCTTAATCTTTTAGATGTTAAGAGGTATTTATACTTCAGTATCAAGCTGTACAAAGCGGTTATCTCCTGCAAGATGTGTGAAATTTGCTTTACTCCTTTTGCTGAGGGAATTAAATCATCACTTAAGAAAACATGGTACTGGTTGCAAAATAGATAAGAAATTTGAAGAAACCTCTGAGTTTTTCTGGCTTCTTAAACAGTAAATAGGAAATAGTACATTTATCAACTAGTTTGACTAGTACGTTAAGATGGGTTTTTTTGTTTGCATTGGGGACAATTTCAGACACATTTGACAGAAAAGTAAAAATCTTAAATAAGATCCTGTGAGACTTTATTTAAAAGAAAAAAAGTGTTGCCAGGGTAATGGGGAGAGTTTCTGTTAATACCACCACAACATTGATATGTTAAGATTGGACAGTAGCTGAAGTGAGACAGGCATCCATAGGATTGACCTTTGCTGCTAGCAGACTTGCTTGCTTTTGTTGCTCATGGAATTGTTCCTAGATTCCTTGGGTCCAGCAGATGAATTCTTGGCAAGAGTTGATGTGGAAGTGGATAGTCCAGGACCTAGCAGTGTAATTAGAAGTATTCCTCTCCGAGCAAGAGCTGGAACAGCAAGGATACATGCTCCAAAGGACTTACAGGTTTGCATGTATTTACAAAGTGTGTTTTAATAATAGTTTGCCTCTCCTAGCCTACTTGTTTTGTAATGTTTGGTTTTATTATATATGTATATACACATACACACTTCTTTATGTTTTCCAGACAATATATCTGTCTGCTATTGTGGGTTCAACAGCCAAACAGCAGCTGCCATTGAAAAATGCTGGAAACATTGGTGTATATTTGAAAGTTAAGGTAGGTTGGCTTCTCCCTCTTGAAATCATGAGTTTTGTGCTGTTAATGTTGTATTGAAGCTAGAGCCAAGCCTTGGGATCCTAGCTTAACTGTGTGGTTTGACAAAAGGTTTACAAATTTACATAAGGGAATCTGGAGCACAGGTTATTTTTTCCTCTATCCTTCCAGTTGCAGGCAGCGACACTGGAAGAAACACAGACCCAATCTACTAATACATGACTCCATGGCTGGTGTCACTGCCCATGGTGACACAACTTTGGGTTTTTCAATAATGGGATGGCCTACAAGGCACCAGGCCCGCTGGCATCAGATGGGATTCACCTTTCTCAAAGGGGGAAGAGGGTCTTTGCTCACAAGCTAGTGGGGCTCATTGGCAGCTTTAAACTAGACTTGAAGGGGGAGGGGGATAATATCAGGCTTGCCTGTGACAAGCTATGGGATGACATGCCAAGGTTAGAGTGCTAGCAAGGAGTGCTAGCAAGGTCCCTCAGCCTGTTGCTATGAGACATGCTGGCTACACTGGAGCACAGTTGAAGTCTTACGGAGATCAGCCAGGGGCTCCTGAGGTAATAGGAGCCAACATGGAAACACCAGTGAAATACCTCAAAGGAATTAAGGGGTGTTCCTCTAAGAAGGTGACACAGTCAACAGCCCAGCTGAAGTGCCTCTACACCAATGCACGCAGCATGGGCAGCAAACAGGAGGAGCTGGAAGCCACTGTGCTGCTAGAAAGTTACGACCTAGCTGCCATTACTGAAACTTGGTGGGACAAATCCCACGACTGGAGTGCGGCTATTGATAGCTACAGGCTGTTCAGAAGGGACAGGCAAGGAATGAGGGGCAGAGGTGTTGCCCTCTACATCAAGAAATGGATAGAGTGTGAAGAGCTGTCTCTGTAGAATAGCCACAAGCAGGTTGAAAGCTTATGGGTAAGAATTAGAGACCAAGGCCACAACGGGAACCTTGTGGTTGGTGTCTGCTACAGGACGCCCGATCAAGGGGAGCCTATTGATGAAGCCTTCTTAGTCCAGCTACAGGAGGCATCGCACTTGCAGGCTCTCGTCCTGCTGGGGGACTTCAACCACCCTGATATCTGCTGGAAAAGTAGCACGGCGAGCTGTGGGCAATCCAGGAGATTCCTGGAATGTGTTGAGGATAACTTCTTAAGCCAGGTAATAGACAGCTGTACCAGAGGGGATGCGATACTGGACCTGTTGGTCACCAATGCAAGTGAGCTAATCGGTGACATCAAGGTTGGAGGCAGCCTGGGCTGCAGTGTTCATGCCCTGGTGGAGTTCGCAGTCCTGAGGGTTATGGGTCAGGCAAAGAGGAAAGTCAGGACCCTGAATGTTAGGAAAGCAAACCTCCAGCTGTTCAAGGAATTAGTCAATAGGACCCCCTGGGAAGCTCCCCTCAGGGACAAGGAAGCTGGCAGATCTTGAAGGACGCTTTCTGTAGAGCGCAAGAGCTCTTGATCCCCAGACGTAAGAAATCAGGAAAGGAAGGCAAGAGACCAGCATGTCTGAGTTGAGACCTGCTGGTCAAGCTAAAGGGCAAGAAGGAAATGCACGGGCAGTGGAAGCAGGGACAGGTATCCTGGGAAGGATAAAGGGACGCTGCCTGGTTGTGCAGGGATGGGGTCAGGAAGGCCAAGGCATAGCTGGAGCTGAACTTGGCAAGGGATGCAAAGAACACTAAGAAGGGCTTCTACAGGTATGTCAGCCAGAAAAGGAAGGTCGAAGAAAGCATACCCCGCTGACAAACAGGACTGGCAAACTGGTAACAACGGATGAGGAGAAGGCTGAGGTACTCAACAACTTTTTTCACAGGGGCAAAGCTTTTTTGCCTCAGTCTTCACTCGCAACCTCTTCCCACACCTTTCGAGTGGAGGGACTGCAAGATGGGGAGTGGGGGAGCAAAGTTCCTCCCACTGTAAGAGATCATGTTTGTGACCACCTGAGGAACCTGAACATACATAAGTCTATGGGACCTGATGAGATGCATCCCACAGTCCTGAGGGAATTGGCTGATGTAGTTGCCAAGCCACTCTCCATGATATTGGAAAAGTCATGGCAGTCAGGCAAAGTCCCTCCTGACTGGCAAAAGGGAAACATTGTACCCATTTTTAAAAAGGGTAGAAAGGAGGACCCTGGGAACTACCGACCTGTCAGCCTCACCTCTGTGCCTGGGAAAAGGTCATGGAACAGATCCTCCTAGAAGCTATGCTAAGGCACATAGAGGACAGGAAAGTGATTCAACACAGCCAACGTGGCTTCGCCAAGGGCAAGTCCTGCCTGACCAACCTAGTGGCCTTCTATGATGGAATGACTACATCAGTGGACAAGGGAAGAGCTATGGGTGTCATCTATCTGGATTTCTGTAAGGCCTTTGACCTGGTCCCCCACAACATCCTTCTCTAAATTGGAGAGAGATGGATTTGATGGGTGGGCTGTTCAGTGGATAAAGAATTGGTTGGATGGTCGCATCCAGAGAGTAGTGGTCAATGGCTCAGTGTCCAGATGAAGATTGGTGACAAGTGGTGTCCCTCAAGGGTCTGTATTGGGACCAGTACTGTTTTAATGTCTTCATCAGTGACATGGACAGTGGGATTGAGTGCACCCTCAGCAAGTTTGCAGATGACACCAAGCTGAGTGGTGCAGTTGACACGCCAGAAGGACGGGATGTCATGCAGAGGGACTTGGACAACCTTGAGAAGTGGGTCCATGTGAACCTCATGAGGTTCTACAGGGCCAAGTGCAAGGTCCTGCACCTGGGCTGGGGCAGCCCCTGGTTATCAATACAGGCTGGGGGAGGAAGGGGTTGAGAGCAGCCCTGCAGAGAAGGGCTTCGGGGTACTGGTGGATGAAAAACTGGACATGAGCTGGCAATGTGCGCTTGTAGCCCAGAAAGCGAACTGTATCCTGGGCTGCATCACAAGAAGCATGGCCAGCAGGTTGAGGGAAGTGATTCTGCTCCTCTACTCTGCTCTGGTGAGACCTCACCTGGAGTACTGTGTCCAGCTCTGGAGCCCTCAGCACAAGAAGGACATGGACCTGTTGGAGCAGGTCCAGAGGAGGGCCACAAAAAGTGATCAGAGGGCTGGAGCACCTCTCCTATGAGGACAGGCTGAGAGAGTTGGGGTTGTTCAACCTGGAGAAGAGAAGGCTCTGGGGAGACCTTATTGCAGCCTTTCAATACTTAAAGGGGGCTTATAAGAAAGATGGGGACAGACTTTTTTAGTAGGCCCTGCTGCAATAGGGCAGAGGGTAATGTTTTTAAACTAAAAGAGGGTGGATTCAGACTAGATATAAGCAAGAAATTTTTTACGATGAGGGTGGTGAAACACTGGAACAGGTTGCCCAGAGAGCTGGTAGATGCTCCGTCCCTGGAAACATTCAAGGTCAAGTTGAATGGGGCTCTGAGCAACCTGATTTAGTTGAAGATGCCCCTGCTTATTGTAGGGGGCTTGAACTAGATGATCTTTAAAGGTCCCTTCCAACCCAAACTATTCTATGATTCTATAAAGAGAATGAAAGAAAGCAAAGAGACTAGCTTACATTATTGGAAAAAGCATATGGGAGTTTTGTTGCTCAGCTTCAGTTATATTTGTTTTAACAAACATACTTTTATGACTTTTAACAAATAAATTTTAACAAGTGTATAACAAATTTGTAAAGGTAGTGAATCCTGTGCTGCACAGCAGGTGTTAATTAGCTAGTGGAGTAAAGCCCATTTAGAACAATGAGGAATATTAGCATTGGGAAACATCTTTATTTTCTAACAAAGCTGCATTAGTTTTCGGTGCACATCTTGCCAACTCAAGTATGAAGCAAGTTCTTTTCAGATATGTGATCTCTTTGCTTGACTTTAATTTTCTTGAGAATCCATGGAAAGTATGGTCCCAGACTGAAAGGTAACTAGACACATTTGAAACTAGCATTTCAAAGTCAACAGAAGGAGTAGTCGGTCCCCTTTTACATTAAAAAAAAAAAAAAGAGGGTTGTGAGCCCATCATTCTTGGAACACAGGCCATGGAAATAGGATGGATGACTAGTATCACAAATGCCACATTAACTTGATGATACTGGATACTAATTGATACTAGTAATGGTTGGTACCACTGTTGAGACTAGTGATGTTACTTCGCTAGTGGTGTACCATTGGCATGTTGTAATTACTGTTAAATTCTTTAAATCTCTTTGTGGCCCCTTCAGTGTTGTATACACAGTTGATGTCTTAAGATGCCTCTTTTAGAGGTATGTGTACTATAGTGTCCAACTTTTTAGAGGAGTTTAACTAGTGCAGGGTTATGGGAGAGTTCTGAAGGTGCCTGGTGCATTTGAATGGTCTGAACTGTATGTACAACAGATGCACAACCAAATTGTATTATATATGTTATAGAAACGTTTACTCCCTTAAAATAAGTAACCAACCCTCCCTTTTCCCCTTGTCCACCTTCAGACATCAAATCAGGACAGCTGCTTTGCTGTTGAACCTGAGGATCTTTTTCTTCTTCCTGGAGAAGAACGAGAAGTCACTGTCCTGTTTTTTCCAAAAAACATAAGGACTACAGAAAGGTAACATAACTGATTTTATGCTACCTGTTTTAAACAGAGCTACTTTTGACCTTAAGGTTATGAACAAATTGAAAGGTTTACCCATAAGGGAAACTTTGACTTCAGTTGTTTTCGTGAGAGTCCTCATTCATTACAATGTGGATTTTTGCTAGGATTCACCTGTTCCATAGATTCCCTGCCTCTTTTGCTGTACAGAGCCTAATGAGTAGCTAATATTTCCCATCACAGGTCAATGCATGTCCTGAGACTTGTTTAGTGTAAATAAATGGAGTAAGTCCCTGAAGCCCTTTAGATGGTACTTGTTTCTAAAGTACAGCAAAGCTTTAAAATACTTATCTTCAGCAGCCCCTTCAGTTGCTTCCCTCTTCTTCACTCTGCTGAGACAAGGGAAATGTTATTTCTATTTTACATATGAAAAACTCAAGCACACATCAGGATCAAAAGTATTCATTAATTTTGGCTGCCATAATCAAATAAAAGTTTGGCTGTAAATCCTGTACAACACTAATGTACATGTTCTGTGTGCAGATGTAAGCATTCATATTTGCACATTGGCACCTGTTGAACTTCATTCTGCGAAGTAGACTTGATTGGTTCAAGTGACCGTTCTGGTGTCATGCAAGAGGCTTTTGGCAATGGCAGGGGTCAGACTCATTTTTCCAGAGCAGGTTTTCCTCTTTTGTTACAAGTTTTCCAGTTTCTGCTATAATAGAGCAAGAATGGACAAAGGAATCTGTCCAAAATATGTTCAGCTTCGCTATCTAGCTTAACTGGGCCTACCCAGTGCATTAAATTAAATAATGAGATATTCTGTGCTGATGACAGGATGATCCTAAGGGTTAGGCACGCAAAGTGCCTAATTAATCTTTGCTTTCCTGTGGCTTTATGCATGAGTGCTTTGCTTTACAGGCTCAAGGTACTCAGTAGGGTTGGAAACTTTGCAGTCCACTTGCAAATGCTGCTGAAAGACTAATAAACTAACTAAAGCAGCAACAAGAGTTCATGTTCCCTACTGATGGGATGCTGGGCTCTGTCGGTAGGCATCATAGGAATTCAGTGACAGCTAGAGTGGAGGTTCTTGAGTTTCATTCCTGGCTCTAAGTGGGTCTGTGCTATAGCAAATGCTTCAGCCTATTTTTTGAAAGCTTGATTTCTTTCCTGCCCTGTGCCTTTTTTTTCCTAGTCTGTTTTTTCTGTTTTGTTTTTCTGATTGTTTTCTCTCTCATTCCCTGTATTGGTGGGTAGATACTTCCAATCTCCACTTCCTTCCCTATGTACTTCAACCTCTTGGTTTATTTCTCTGTTGGCTTCTGTCCCCCTTAACTAGGCAGCACTTTCTTTTTCCTGGTTCCTCTTCTGTTGTGTGTTTCTTTTTGTGTGTGTGTGTCTAGTTTCTTCTCTGTTTTCTTTGCTAGTTAGGTCCAGCTTTCCTGTTCAGTATTAACCCATTTCTTTCTACTTCATTATTTGAATCTGTACTCCTGATGCTCTCATTCATCTGTTTCTCTGCTCTGCCTGAAGAAGGCAGTAGTCATCTGCACTGTGCTCATGTCCTATAGGGTAGAGACTGTATCATGAAAAGCCAGCTGTAGGTGGCCTGTTTCCCTATCTGTGGGCCCAGTGGTCTTTCTCACAGCAATCCCAGGAACAAAGTGAGGAAAAATCTTGGGTTTGTGGCTTAAAACACTACCGTTGTTAACAGGAGTCAGAGTTTAATTTTGACACTTCTGGGTATCTCACACTTGTAAAATTTCATTGGAGTTTCATAGGTATTTCAAAAGGTAACTCTTTAAGTGCATGTAGAGGCAGCCAGACTTTGCTTTTCTCCAAAACTAGTCTGTCAAAATAATTAGAAGTTAGCATGGGCAAAAAAATAATTTGCCTAGCTGTAGTCTCCGAAATACTTATCTGAACTATTTCCGGATTAAATACTTCAGAAGATTGCTTGAAGTGTATGTGGCATGCATATTTACAAACCAAAGGATTTAAATTTTGCTATGCCTAAAGCTGGCCTTTGTCATAAAATAAAAAAAAGTATTTGTATTTTCCCCTTAAGAAGGTAGTTTGAAAGGCCTATCTATAATTTTTTTTTCAGTTATGTCTTGTTTTCATCAGCTAATCTTGTTCTGTGGTGGGATTTAAATTTATCTATTTATTTTTCAAGTACTTTGAAAATCCTTGTGCTGCCATCTGGGCCTCAGTATGAAGTGATGATAAAAGGTGAGGTGGAGTCTGAGGAAAATAGACCTGTGTCTACAGCTGCTGGCTGCTCAGACATCCCGCCCATTCTCTCCAACAAGCAGTTCATTGCCTGGGGAGGAGTAACACTTGGAGCATCAGTGTAAGTATAAGCTGGGCAGCTGTTCATATAGAATATCATGTTAAGTATTTTATATTGCACTTATTTGAAGTAAAACTTCCTTACTGTCCCTATTCACATTAATAATCCACAGGTGATAAACTAAGCTGTTTTGTAACTCAAGTGAGAGCAGCAGTATATTAATTTTTTTTGTGTGTGTATGTAGGAAATTTTTGGAAACAAACTGATTGTGTTTGAGTTTTTTGTATTCTTCAGGACTCATTAGTTATCGTTAGAATAATATCTGATTCTGTAAGATTTGTGTGTTATGTAAGTAGAAATGTAGTGGAAAATGTTTTCCAAGCAAGTAGATGGAAAATTTCTGTTAGTTCTTTTGACACTTACCTCTTGCTAGAAATAAAACTCTATGCTTGTTTTTCTTCAATTAATCCATTAACACTAGAAGAATCCAGTCTGGTAATGTAATTTGACCATCTGAATAGCACAGGCTGTTGAACTTTCCTGAATGAATTTATTTGAATTTGAATGTGTTCTAATGCTAAAACGTGTAGCGATGGAGAATCCCTTGCATCCCTAATTATGATTACTTTATCCTTCGGACTAGTTCTTGTCTGAACTTTTTTAGTTTCAAGTTTACAGCTTCAGTATTCCATGATTTAGTGAAACTGTTCATATTTGTCTAGATACACTTTGCTTCTTTTGTATGTAAAAGCTGCAGGTTTTGCAGATCTCTGGACTTCCAATAAGTGTTACTTTAGGGACTAATCCACTGTTGTTTTGATACTGAACTTTTTGAGCAATCTAATAATGTTCCCAGTTGTTTAAAAGTGATCCATGTTTGTAGCCAAGAACTGTTTCTGGTAGCTATATTTCTATTTTTCTGTTTTGTTAAGATAGTGTATTTCTAACATAGGAGTTTTGGCTGTTCGGGAATCACTTTCTCTTCCCTGTGTGCCGCTACCTTTTTATTTTCTGTTCCTTCTGAAAAATAGTTTTGATTCACCATTGATTTCAGGAAGCTGAAATTATTTTTAAAAACTTTGTTCCAACACAGTACAAAACAGTGCCTGCCACTGAAAATTGGGGAGAGGCTCTCTTCATCCTCCTCTTTAAATCTAACTGCATGGTCCTTCCTCTTCCTTTATGTTTTTACCAGTTTTAGGGCTTGTCACATCCTTCTGTGTTTGTTTTTTGACTTGTTAAAATGACAAAGACACTCATTCTTATTGCTGGAGAGGTTTCCTTTCTCTGTCAAGGAGGGATCTGAGTACCAGAAGCCTGGTCGATGCCAGGATATATCAGACAGAAAAAAATGAACTTTTTCATCAACCTGATGCTGCCAAGTGGCCATAACTTTCTGTGGTACTATCATGTTGAAAAATGCATGGAAAATGAACAGTTACCCTTAGTTTAGTTCTTTACAACTGTTCCAGTGAATCTGGGCCAGACTACTAACAAGACTGTTTCTGCTTAACTAAGTGGCTCTGGATAATCTAATTATAACTGTGTCTTAAAGTGTTTTTTTTAAGGAATTTTTATATTGACACAACTGCTGCTTGCTTTAAAAGTTCAAGCTGTTAAGTACAATACTTGAACTTCAGAAAACCTGTATTGATATATATTTTGACGTTGTTTTGCTGTATGAGGATTTATGTGTAATGGTGTATAATATTGGTCTGTAAGTTTGAGAATACAGAAGTAACTTTCTAGCTAATATATTCTGTTGTACCAAGAGGTGATTTTTTCATGACTTTGAAATTTCAGACTTTAAAATTGAGTACCCTATTTTCATTGTTTCCATGAATACACGTATGCAGTTAATTTACATTTGCTGTAAAATATAACTAAACTTCATATTTTTCAGCCAGCAGAAGTTAACTCTAAGAAATGACTCTCCATCTGTGACCCAGCATTTAAGACTGTTGATAAGAGGCCAGGATCAAGACTGCTTTCAGGTAACTGTCACGAAAATTTCTCTTTAGTGTTTATGACAACTTCCAGGGTATGTTTGTAATAATATCTTTGCCCTGAAGGGTTGTTCCTTTATAAATGTCAGTGACTAGCAAGCTGTGTGAGTATTTGCTCTGAGACTGCCAAGATGGACGTGGTAGCAGAGCTTAAACTACACTGGCAACCTTAGGAAGAGCTGAAACCATAACAGTGTTGCAGCAAATTGGAGCTCAATTTACAGCTCTTTAAGCTGCTGTAGCACAACAGTCAATACCTGGTGGAGTACACAGTCAGTGGCACTTCTTGCAGGACGGATTCCAGACCTCATTCCAAGGGACTCAGTGTACAGGAGAGAGGGAAGAAAGGAAAACTGGAGTTAGCTTTTGGGAATTACCATAACTAGAGATTTTTTTGCTATGTAGTCTGCATACATTTATATCCCCTTTTTTCCTCAGATGTTTAGATTCGATATCTAAAATCTTCAACTGAGAAGGCATTAATGTAGTGCTGGTTAAGGTCAGCCTTACTGTATTGTGGATTGACAGTAAAAAACTCTGGTCTAAACTGAGAGGCATTGATATGCTTGTTGTGGGAATATAAAGTGTCTTGAACTTGGTCTTTTCTGTTGTGCCATTGTCAACCGAGTTAAATATGTGCCATTAAATATGTGCCATTGTCAACCGAGTTAATCCAGGTTTTGAAGAAGTTAATTTTGGGTTACTAGTGAAGTAAGTCTTACTAGTAATATGTTTTTCCTGTTGTAATCACTCACTTCTGATGTCTTTGTTTTTATAGCTGCAAAGTATATTTGGATCAGAAGAACGCTTAACTAGTAATTGGGAACTCAAAATCCGTCCTAAAGAAGATACTAACATATACTTGATGTTTGCACCTACTCGAATAACTTGCTTCTTTGCAAAGCTGGAAATCAAACAGATGGGGATTCGCTCACAGCCGGGAATTAAGTTTACTGTAAGAGTCCCAACCTTATTTCTAATAATTTTAAACACACATTTTTCATAATTATTTTAAATCTAGCACTGAATAGCTGTTTCTGTCAAAAAGTTGAAACTTTTCAAGATATACACTATGCATATCTGTACACTTCTGAAAGATTGTGTGGGCACTAAATTTTACAGTTTGAACATTAACCTCAATTTTGCATGCACTTTGTCCCCTTGTGAAGGAAGAAGAAAGATTTTTATGTACTATGTTAAAAGTAGCCCAAGATTTTAACTCTAGAACTGTCAAAAAGTCTGAACTTGTCTTGTTTTATAGGTAGGCCTTAAATTTAGTTTTCAGTAAAACTTGAAACAGGTTGAATAAACTTAGGCTTTTTTATTTCTTGCAAAGTCTTTTGAGTTCACATTTTAAGCATTTTCATTTGTCTTTCTGTAACTCTTTATATAGCTTACCATAGTTGTACAGAAGTTTTAGTAAGAAGCTTTCTTTCATTTGAAGTACTACTTTTTTTTGGTGATTTTTTTTTTTTCCTTTCCCCCCCCCCCAGATACCGTTATCTGGATATGGAGGAACAAGCAACATAACTTTAGAAAATGTTAAAAAACTGTCAGATAGTTATATGGTAACACTGGATGGATTATTGCCTGCAAGATTAAGGAAAGCTTCCTTCTGCATAAGAAATACAGGTTCTCGGGCTGCCTATGTTAAAGCACTGTGCTTTGCAAACCTACGGACAAAAACAGTTATGGCTCCTCAGGTAATGATGGTATCTCCAGAGAAGTTTGTACTAAGAGAAGGAACACATGAAGTAAGTATAATACCTGATTCTGAGCAAGTTTTATTAATTTAAATTAAAATAAATGTGATTAATGAGAATGTGTCTGACTAGTTCTTTATTAAAATCTCTCTTAACTTGCATTAAATCCTGTTTCACTTGTATTGCAGTAATTTGTTGACTCATATTCCAAACGTTAGTACTAACAATAAGATTTTCTTTTTCTACGTATGTTGTCTACTTATTTTGTCAGGTGATTACTATAACATGGAATCCAATGGAAAAGGAAAATAACTTCCATAAAACAAACACATTGGTATCGACAGTATGTTTTTTTTGTGGAGATGAAGTTTCTAGGCAGCAGTATCGTAGGTAAGATGTAGTTTGCTATTGTAACAGAGACAGATGTTTAATAAAAAGAAAGCTAAAAGTGTGTGCTACCATGAGTATGGCTTTAACATGCTTCCAAAAATAGCAAGAACAAACCAAAAGACAGTAATGACATGGAGAGATCTAGTAAGTCTTATATCTGGTAGGTTGTTTAGCGGGGATTTGGTTTGTTTATTTGTGGTTTTGTTTACATACTGTAGCTACAGTCCTAGTTAAGGGTTTTACCTTCTTTTTACATTCTTGAATTTGAGTGTGTTTGGGTTTTCGGGAAAATTTTTGCTTTTTTGTATGAGAAGAGAGTTGTGTTCTGTCTTGGTATTTCTCTTTCCAATACATAGGTAGCTTTAATTTTTAAAGAAAAGGCTCATGAAAGGAGTAGTACTGAAATTCCGTGGTATTAAGTTTTGAACAAGATTTGCATCTTGGTTTGCTGAATTCTGTTGACAAAGACAGTGTTTGAGTAGATGTGTATGTGAGAGAAATAACATCCACATATGCTTGTAACACACTAAGGAAATATGTAGAATATATCTTACAGAGCTTAAATAGAGGCTGTGTTACTCTGCATTTCAATTTGCATAACTCAAATGCACAAAAATGGCATACTCTGATTTAATGACATAAGTGGCACTTTTGACTTATTGCTGTGTGTGGTGTATAGTGATAATGCAAAATGTTAAGAATAGGCAGAGCACTAAGGTGCTGATGATCATTATTCAGTGCAAAATTTCAGAATGGGAGTATTTCACTGTTGCTTTTAAATGTGATTGCCTGAAACTTTTTGCCTGAAACAAGTGCATGAAAGTAATTGTATTTATTGTTATCCAAATGAAGTATTAAACATAGCTGAATTTAACTGTATGACTTTGAATACAAAGCTCATGGAATAGCTGCATTTGTGACCTTCTTGATAGAAAATTGGCTTATCTTAGATATCTTAGAAGATGCTTATTGCTGATTTTTGTATGAACTCTTTTGTCTGAGGCAATGCTCACTATCATAGAGTCCTTCTCAAAGGGCAAAAATACTTAGGGAAAAGCTTCGTACTGATCAACAGAAAACCCGTTAAGGAGCTTGATGCACCTATATAGGTATTGTTGGAAACTTTTTATTTGGACTCTGGACATTGGTATGTGAGTGAAATTATTTGTTACTGATTTTATTAGTCAGCAGGCATGGCATTTGGTTCTTGAACATGGTGGTTTAGTTGGTTGTTTTGTGGTGGGAGTTTCTCTGAAGTCTCCCGTGATAATTTGAAAGAGTTGCTTTTTTCTTGAAATGACTGAGTACTGTAAGCCAGTCAAACCCCATTCTGTAATTGTGTACTAGAACGAGAACATGATTTGGGACTTAGGGGCAGGAATGTGAAATAAGTAATCTACCTGGTCTGCCAAGTTGTGGCTCAAGGTCTTTACTCCAAAAATATACATAGTCAGCAGCCTGGTAAGTAGCTTAGACCTGAGAGTTAGTAGTGCTGAGGTATTCTTTCCACCTCCATGGCTCTGAACCTATCTGAGTGCCACATTTCCTCTTACTGACCTGTAGCTTCCCATTTTTCCCAGGACTATTTATATCCCTATTCCTCCCAGTCTTTTCTGTCCTGTTGGCAGTCATGCTCCTTGGCTCCATGTTCCTGCTGTTGGTTGGCACTTGCTGCCACTCTGCCATTGACTAGTCAATTTTTCCCCTCAAAAGGCTTTCACTCATGACCGAAATAGCATTCTCCTGCTTCCTGTGGTGATTGAAAAATCACTCAGATGCCTGATGTACTTATCAGAAATCTAGGTAGGTGTGACTGACAGCAGAGAACAAGTATCTTGGAAAGACAAGTGTGTGGTAGCCATTATTTCAGTGGTTCCTTTTACTGTGCAGCAATAGAGCAGTTATTTCTTTAACCATTTTAAGATTATGAAAAGATTTCAGTTTTAAATGAATGCTCACAGATTTGAGCTTGGTGTATTCAAGAAATTATAAAGTTAAAATGATGCTGGATTCTTACCAATCTTGCCAATCTTTTAAAATTGTTGTTTCCAATACTTTGTGTGATTTAATGACTCTTATTTCTTTATCTCTTTAACAGAGCTATGATGTATAAACCTGAGGTAGAAAAACACATAATCCCAGAAAACAGCTTATTGAGAAACATTGTATTTGATGAAGAATTTCAAGGGGAGCAACTTGTGACAGAAGGTAAGCCTATGACTTGTTAAAAATGTAATACTTGTTTTCGGGTGGAAAAATGTACTTTTAGGCTTGAATCCTAGTTATTTTTCCACTATTTCTTTTTTGATAAATGTAGAAGCAAAATTCTCAGTTTGGACAGAGGTATTTGGTTTGTGTGGCAAGGTTTTGGTAGTGGGGGGACTACAGGCATGGCTTCTGTGAGAAGCTCCTAGAAGCTTCCCCTATGTCTGATAGAGCCAATGCCAGCCGGCTCCAAGATGGACCTGCTGCTGGCCAAGGCTGAGCCCCATCAGTGACGGTGGTAGCGCCTCTGGAATAACGTATTTAAGAAGCGGGGAAAAAAAGCTGCACAGCACTAGCAGCAGTCAGAAGAGAGGAGTGAGAATATGTGAGGGAAACAACTCTGTAGACACCAAGGTCAGTGAAGAAGGAGGGGGAGGAGATTCCCCTGCAGCCCATGGTGAAGACCATGGTGAGGCAGGCAGGCTGTCCTCCTGCAGCTCATGGGGGTTAATGGTGGAGCAGATATCCACCTGCAGCCTGTGGAGGACCCCATGCTGGAGCAGGCTCCTGGCAGCACCTGTGGACCCATGGAGAGAGGAGCCCATGCTGGAGAAGGTTTGCTGGCAGGACTTGTGACCCTGTGGGGGACCCACGCTGGAGCAGTTCATGAACTGCAGCCTGTGGGAAGAACTCACCTTGGAGAAGTTCGTGGAGGACTGTTTCCCATGGGAGGGACCCCACGCTGGAGCAGGGGAAGAGTGTGAGGAGTCCTTCCCTGAGGAGGAAGGAGCGGCAGAGACAACGTGTGATGAACTGACCGCAGCCCCCATTCCCCGTCCCCCTGTGCTGCTGTGGGGGAGGAGGTAGAGAATTCGGGAGTGAAGTTGAGCCCAGGAAGAAGGGAGGGGTGGCGGAAGGTGTTTTAAGATTAGTTTTTATTTCTTATTATCCTACTCTAATTTGATTGGTAATAGATTAAACTAATTTCCCCAAGTCGAGTCTGTTTTGCCTATGATGGTAATTGGTGAGTGATCTCTCCCCGTCCTTATCTTGACCCATGAGCCTTTCATTATATTTTCTCTCCCCTGTCCAGCTGAGGAGGGGAGTGATAGAGCAGCTTTGGTGGGCACCTGGCATCCAGCCAGGGTCAACCCACCACAATGGAACTTGCTTTCTTTCATTCAATACCTGTCTATTTAAAGAATTTACTGTACTTTTCTCCTAGCAAAATTAAACCCCAGACCATGAATGTTATAGCATTAAAAATGCTCAGTTTATTTGGAGAGTATTTGCCTTATTATTAATAATTGAGAAAGATTCAGTTCCTTGTACACAGATATATCTTATATTTGAAAATTGAGAGGCAGACTTTGCTGACATTAAAATATGTATTTCCCCACATTAAATGACTTTATATTTTTTGTACTTCTACTTGTGTTAGCAAAGAATTTATTAAAAAAGAATGCAGTATATTGTAAAGGTGTCCTTAACAAACAAACAAACCAAAACCCAATGACCATCCCCCCAAAACCCCAAACTACCAAAAAACCAAATACCATCCCCCCCGTTCATAAGATCCCATAAGAGTCATGAACAAGTTTACTGTAAATCCTTTTTCTCGAAATAGTTCTATTCACATTTGGAAAGATTTTACTGTTCTAAGGCTACTACACTTGAATAAATGTAGTCCAATTCTTTCCCCATAGATTGTATGTTGTCTTTACTTGGAACAGTAAAGATTGTTGATTGTTCATCTTGGTTGAGGTGAAATCCTAGTGAAGATAAGATACTTGGGTTCTGGACTATGTTCTGAAGTTGTTAAGCCAGTGTTAGAGCCTAGACATCCTTGATTATCTCTTATTGCCTTATTGCTAGAGTTTTGCTAATGGTAACTTAATTTTTTTTTTGTTCTGTAGAAAACAAGGGCTACCTCTGGCATCTTAATGTTTTTCTGTCTCTTCTTGAGAGTGTGCTTCCCTGAATATTTGAAATATAGCTTCTTGTTCCCTATTTGGTCACATTTTTTTTTAATTTACTCAAACTTATTTATCTTGGACATAAAAGATCCTTGCCCTCTTATGTCCTACTTTCTGTACTCAGTAAATGTGAGGTGAAGACAGTTGTTATAAAAAAACCTAGGAGACAGACTTGTATAACTGCAAACATGCCTTCAAGGAGGGGTGCTGGAAGAGTAGCTCTTGGAAAAGTAAACTAGGTTATTCTTCAACTACAGGCCTATACAAACTTCATGCCCTTCCTTACCTTCTTATCACCAATGATGTCCAGTGTGAATAGTACAATCTTATTTTACACAGATTAGTGTTTGCTGACTTTTCAGTGGGAATATCCACCGTGGTTTTTTTGTTACATGTTCTCGTAAGTCAAATACTTTACAGGAGCTAATAGTAGAACCTAGAATTAAGAAATCGTGGGTTGTTTTTTTTCTTTTCTGTAAGATGCTATCTTTTAGGTGAAAAGTAAGTTATTTTTTCAACATCTAAATGCTTTTTTTACTTTTTGGCCTTTTAAATGAAAGACTGTTAAAGAGATGATGCTGAAAAAAAGCTCAAAGAATAGAATGTCTTGGCTATAAGGATTGCTTTTAATGTAAAGTTGGATCCCTAGACTGTTTTGGTTTCCATTCCTCACTGCCTTAATCCACAGAGGTATTTGAAAAACCTATTAAGAAATTACATACTAATGTTAGTGTTTGAAATAGTGTGGTGTCAGTTTTTCACCAGTCTGCTCACGTCATGCATCAGTGTGGTATGGCCCAGGGCCAACAGCTGGAGGGATCCACATTGTGTGTATGTATGATCCTGGTAACAGCCTTCATCCTGATCAGCCAGAGAGGAGAACAGGATGAGGCCATTGGGGCTGTTTGTGTTTGTGCAAAGTGCTGAGTGTTTCTGTCTGTGTGGCTGGCTCTGTGTATGTGCGTGTGTGTGTGGGTGCTTACTGGGAACACATGCTCAGCCTTGCTACTGGTTGGACCTGTGGCAGTCAAGCTACCAGATTCAGTTACTCGCCAACACTAATGCGGTTTGCTGCACTAATCAAACATCTTTTACACACTGATATGATATATTTCTAGTTGCTGAGGTATGCTTCAATTACTAATTGAGCAGAGACAGTGGTTGTTGATAGTTAACACCTAGCAACTTCTTATTCTAAAGCAGGCTGAAATGTTTTGTGACTTTTGTACTTGGGTTGTCAAAATGAATTTAGTTTCCAATGCATATTAGCCTCTTGTCTGCATATGGATGTGTTGTTAAAGAGCAGGGAAGGAATTCTGATCAAGTATTCTTCACAAGATCCTCTTGCCCATTTCTAGGTATCATATGATGTACTTCACTATATTTTATAGGAGCTAAGCCTTTGTATAAGATTGTTTCTGTCTGTTGTGATTGTGAAGATGGCATCATCATGCTGTTTGCATGCTGTGATTTGGGTCTGACACTTCTGGGTCTGGAATTGTGTGCACTGTGGCCTTGGCATTCAAAGTTATCTTAATGATACAATGAACTAGCCATTTTGATATTTTAAGTTGGTGAAAATGAGATAGGCTGTAAGAGTTAAATATTTTAATGAGATATTTGAAAATTGGGATTTCCAGAACTGAATGGAATTCAGTTGGGGGGTGGGGGGAGGGAATAAAAGAAACTTAGAGTAGAAATAATGGTCATCCTAAAGAAAGGCCATATTTCCATACTGAATTTTCTTATATATATGACAGAATAAATAAATAATTTCTTCCAAAACCCACATTCTGCTAGACATCCTTTTGCAAGACTTAGCTTTGTTAACAAGTTTCCGGATGCATGTAAATTCTAACTAAAAACGCTTCTACAACAGATGTTGCTCTGTCTGACCTGTAGCTGCATTGTAGAAACTATGTAAATATTAATAATTGTCCCTGGTATCTACTATGCAGCAAAGGAAATAATGGTTGGATTGAATGTATCCTGTGTGAGAAGTGTTAACTTCTTCATTCTGTCTATTCAACATGAAATGGCCCAAAGCAAAGAAGAAAACTTTGATTTGATTATTAAACATTTTGATGAAACATTTTATTATTTTTAAATCATGCTCTTCATTCCTGACCTTTTGGTTATTTACAAGTATAATGAATTAAATAACAAAGTGTTAGATTGAATAGACTGAGTAATTGAAAAATAACTTCCCTCAAGTTGAATCTCCTTCTGTTAAGCCTTAGGAACATATTAGTCTTATTTGTCAGGGTAAAAAAAAGTAAAACTTTAATTTGGCATAGAATCTGATTAGTATGTACTATTTGTGTAAAGGTGGAAAATATCTGTCTTACAAATCTAAATGCACACCAATTTTAACTTTTTAGTTGTATGTCACATCTCACGTTAATGTTGATATATGCCTGATAACTGAACTTGTAGTAAGTAATTTTTTGAATGATCTAGGATATCTTAGTCAACAGATTAACTAGGACTATATCCTAAATCTCTGTTGTGTAATTTCTGAGTATTATAGATTTGTTTTTATTAGAATTGCTCTATTACTCTAATTTTAGTATGCGATATCCCCCGGGGGACAAATGATATCCATCTTTTCTACGCAAATATGCGAAAGGTTATCCTTTCTGTGGTTGGGTATTCCAGTTTTGATCGGGACGGATTTCAGCAGTCTCCTGGACGTCATTTGGAATCAGACAGGTAATGTAACTATAAGGCTAACTGTTAAATAATGCCTAACTGAAGTGCTTCTCCTTTCATTGAAGATTTTAATGTCAGTGATGAAAATTGACTTGCTTTGCAAGAGAGAGAGCTGGCTCTATAATGAGAATGGCTCCAATGACTATCCAGGTGGCTCTTCTTACTTTTTCTCTATATAGTCTGTTTAAACTGTTATGATAACTTTTAAACTATTCCCTCAACTGTTACCATTAACTTTATCTGCAACTTCCTATTCTTCATCTGAATAAACTGTTTTTTTTTCCATAGGCACTTCCAAAGTACATTTGTTGTTGTAGTCCTAATAGGACTATAACCACTTCATTCCTTGTAATGAATTTTTGACGTCTGGGATGGAAGTAGAGATCTATTAGAAAGGCTTAGTGGCCTTTTCCTTGTCCAGCCCATATGCTGGCCTTTCAGTGTAGTGTGTAGTATACTGATGAAGAGAATGATCAGTGCTGAGGCTACCCCTGCCCCTGTCACTCCCTCGAATGAAGTGGTCTGTTACTGGAAGGATTTCTTTGGAGGACTGGCAGAGACCCGGTCTTTAAAATAGACCGGTCACTTTTATTTAGACAGGTTGCTGTAGCATTTGGAGCCCTGAAAAGGGAAAGAAATGTCCAAATCCTATACAAGTCCTACTTACTAAGATAGCATAGCATAAAAACAAAATAAAGATGGGTTAACTTTAACACTGTAAGGAATATATTTGCATAGGTTGTTTATTGAGTCTTCATGGTTTTTTTCTTCTCAAGATCCTGTTACATAGGTGAAGAAAGTGTCCTGCTAGTCCTGGTGTATTTAACATCTATGTATGTAGATGTTGTCTTGGAATTGCTTGTACCTGTTGAACTCTAGATGCTGAAAGCTTTGGGACACTTGACAGATTTGTCGGCTAGCAAGTGTTTGTCAAGCATATTGGCCTCTGAAGCTAGAGGTTGGAAACAAATATCTGCAGCAGCAAGCAAGGCATTTGTGGTTGTCATTTGTTTGTTTTTTCCACTTGATAGCCTTATCAGTTCTTCTAGTTTTGAATTTATTCCCCGGCTAAGCATCATGAGGATCTTAATTTTCTGAGTAGACTGTAATTCTTAGAAGAGATCCGAGTGTGTTAACTACTAATCTAACTGTTAGGAAATTCCATGTAAAGGAATTATGTGAATCAGTTGCCTTCCTGGTTCCATAGCTATCTTAAAGGATGAATTCTCCTAGGTATTAGTTCAGCTGTCCTGAACTGAGTCAGGATTCTTAGAAGCATTAAAAGTAGAAGTGGAGGTAATAGGAAGAAGAGCTGTATGTTTGCACAACATTGTATGGAGCAAAAGTTATCTTTTTTTTTTAAACTGTTGATTTCTGCTTTTATTTTAGTATTTAAAATCAAACTTGTTGTGAGTTAAGCTTTTATCTTAAGAAAATACGCTGAATCCTAAAATGACAGCTTCCTAGCTTTCATATATGACCTTATCTGCTATGTATTTTGCAAGCAAAGGTGTGAAATGCTAGGCCATGAAGATGATGAAGGGATTGGAGCATCTGTCTTACAAGGAGAGACTAAGAGCTGGGTTTGTTTAGTGTTGAGCAGAGAAGGCTTGAGTGGGGGGAGGATCTTATCGATGTGTATAAATACCTGACAAGGAAGTAAAGAAGAAGAAGACAGAGTCTTCCCGGTGGTATCCAGTGACAGGACAAGAGGCAATGGACACAAACTGAAATGCAAGAAACTCCATTTAAACATGAGAAAAAAACTTTTTTTTTTTCTGGTGAGGATGGTCAGACACTGGAACAGGTTTCTCAGAGAGGTTGTAAAATCTTAATCTGTAGAGAAATTCAAAACCTGACTGAACAATGTCCTGAGTAACCTGCTGTAGCTGATCCTGCTTTGAGCAGGGGTGTTGGACTAGGTGATCTCCAGAGGTCCCTCCTGATGTCCAGCATTCTGTGAAACACAACTTGCATTGCCTTATTTCTCTCTGCAGTACTTTCTTGAACTGAATAAAATATGTATAGAAAAAGCATTTTACTTTATTGTCACCTGAAGATAATTGTTTATTTTAGTACCCTCCACTTCTAAACGGTACCCTCCACTTCTAAACGGTACCTTCCACTTCTAAACATTCTGTGCAAAACCTGTGTCATGATATAGCTGCTGAATTAATTTTTCCTTAATAATTGAGAATGGAATTAAATTGAAGGCCCATGTAAAGGACATTGTATTTCAGTATTAGATTTCGAGAAATACTAAGAGTAGGCTAGTATAATTGCTCATAAGTTATTTTTATTACTACTTTTGCTTAATGCAATCTTATTTTCAGATTTGAGAACTCTGTCAGACATATCAATGCAACTTTGGATGTTCTTCCTGTTAAAGGACCTCAGGGTCCTCCATTACCCGTAAAAACTGATGATCTGGTTCAGAATAAATCAGACTCTCAACAGACTTGGGCTGTTAAACCCGAGTACTTGACTTTGACTTCTCCTTCTATTAGTAAGTATTTTTTGAAGTTAATAAAATAACCATTCTAGTATTAAAATAACTGTACTGCATACTATATTTGTAATTATTTTGTGTTTGTAAATGTGTCTTGGCCAATAATCTTGCTGCAGTAGCTTTACATCTAAACAGTGAACTTGGTTTGAACACAGTTTTGGTTAAATTGTCAGGGGTAGTGTGCTCTGTGTGTGTATACATACAATATGCACTGCATACCTATGAAGATTTTAAAGCAGTGTGAAGGTAAAAATAGGGCAGAAAATGGTTTATCTTAATTGGTGCATCTCTGAATCTTGGGTGCTTCTGTGAATTTTTGTACATGTTAGTTTTTCATAGCTTTTTTTTTATATTGCAGGTGGAACAGCGGATACTGGACATGTACAAATTGTCAACAATTCTAATAGGATGTTGGCATTTGAGCTTTCATGGCCAGCTCACTGCCTTACTATAACCCCACAACACGGAGTTATTGAACCAGAGTAAGTTTCTTTTCATAGGTTCATTTACATGTGAAAGTGTGGTGAGGTTTTGGAGGAATTTATTTTTAGTTAGTTCAGGAATTTAGGTAGTTTAAGAATTTTAGTTTTTAGGAATTTATTTTAGTTTGTTTAGACTATACCCTGGAACTAATTAAAATAGTTGGGGTATAGTCTTTTTGTCAGCTAACACACAAATCTAGCTTTTATATTTTAGGACCTTATCCTTTTATAGTTCTCTATAGAGGGAGTGTTCTTCTGTCACTTACAAAGTTACCTGGAGGCCAGGAATTTTCTGTGCCTGGAAATACTATTATTATTGCATAATTTTCCAGGAGCTGGATGGTCAACAAAGCTGAAGCTTTAAAAAAATCTCCTTTCACGATAGTTTTTTGTTTAAAAATGACCTGTGTGTTTAAAAACAAAAAGGACTTCTTCCCCCCTTCCCCACAACAAACAAACAAACCAACCAAAAAATAACAGTTCTAATAGAATGCTTCTCTTCTGGGGACTTAGTGTTTTCTTTTGCAAATGTGCTGATATTCATCAGAACTTGATTGTGGGGGGCAGTTTGTTGTATTCTGACAAAACTGGTTTTTGCCACTCAACTTTTGGCTTATCAATATCTGTAGGTATGGAAAGAATGACAAATCAGTGTCAGGTCACTTGTGTCTTAATTAGGAGTATTTTGGAACAGCAGTCATAATACCACTGCATGTGTGTATGAGACTTCTCATGGATGTCAGCAAAGTCTTTCACAATAAAATGCTTGAAAGTTTTGACCACCTCTCACTTCTAAATTTATTGGGTTTTTTTAAGGTCAGTTCAGAAAGGCTTTTAAGACCCTGCTATTAAACTATTTGCATCTTCAAAAAAAACAAGTCTCATGTTCCACAAAAAATAGGGTTTGCTTTCTGAGTTTTATTTAAGCAGTTGCTTTAACTTTGTAGACATTTGCCCAAACAGATACTTTCTTTTCAGTCCTGCATCACTGTGCAAGATGTGATACATTTAACCACTTAATTCCATATTCATGTAGATGTAAATTCTTGGATGCCCTGCTGGGGAACTTTCATTACTAGTGAGAACAAAATAAAGAGGATTTTCTGGAAGGGCTAGGATATCTGCCACTCCTTGCAGATTCAATCAGTGCCAAGAACAATGGTTTCAAAACCAGATTAAAATGAACAACTTTCCAGTAGCTTTGACAGAAAGGACATCTCGAGTGTCTCATACCCTAGACTCAGGACTGTCTGTGGAATGATTTCTTAAAAAGAGCGAATGGAAGGCCTTCTGCAAGCAATTTTCTTGCACTGCATGATTTTAAAATGTGTTCCGTTCACTGAAAAAGAATGAGCTGAAACCTCACATGTTGGGTCCAAGTAAGTAGTCTGGATCAAGAACAGAGGCCTGCAAGTAGGAAACAGACTCGTGGGAACAGCTGACTTAAGCACAGCAAGCTGCACTTGCGCGGTTTTCTACTTTTCATGGCCATCTCCCTGCAGTGCCAAGAGCAGTCATGCTGTCAGGACAGGAGCTAGCCAGAATCTTTCATACTACTATGCACTGCGATGGCTGGAGCTGACAGAATTCTTGAACTGATTTAGGCCAGGAAAGGAGAAGGTCTGATTTCTCATGATGGTGAAAGAAGGTTCTAAGATCAAGGACTGACTCTGCCATGCTAGAGCAAGCAGACCGCCCTGTGTTTCACCTTGACTAAACCCCTTAAGCTCCATGGAATGAGCTAAAGGCAACCTCTAACCTGCCCAAATGTGGAATAATTAAGTCCTGAGTCCCTACTGAATTTGGTAGCATTTGGTAGCAATTCTTCAGGTGTAGCTTGAGTGCTTTTGCTAACATACAGTCAATGACCTTTACTTCAGTGATTTTTTTTTTTACTCATTTTTTTAAATACTTCAGTGCTTACTTTCTCCCCTCCTTTATTTAAATATCTCTAGTATAGAATATGGAACACTGTAAATAAGAATTTATGTTCTCACTGGTCAAATTACCGTGTGATGCCGTAACTGCTTCAAGTGAATTTAGACTCTTCAGTGTCCCCTACTCTAAATAACTATAGGAAGCATTGATAACATTGTAAGGCTCTTCTTTTTTCCAAGGTCAGTTCTGCGTGGGAGGAAGGAAAGCAAGCTGCTTCTCTAAAACTAGAATTAGTTTAAAAGATTCTTGAAATGCAATTTGTGCAGTATACTTTGTTTGAACAGTGCAGTTCCCTTGTTCACTAGTATTGAAGCTTGTTTTTCTGAAACATGTAGTTATATGTCTGCTTTGCATGTCCTGACTGGTTGTATATGTTAACAAGAGATAAGATTTACTCTTTCCCTATGGCCCCTTGTACAACCATCAATGACAAGTTTATAAAGTGTCTTAGTGTTAAGTTTTTGACTCCTAAAGCTTGATAATATATTGGATATCTGAATACCTTAAATTTAACTATCTCTAGATCATCTTCACTTGCTTGCTATCTTAAAAGTGCATCCTTTTTGCGGGGGGCTAGTGAGATCTGTTGTAGATACTCATTCTAATATGAGGATCATGGTAGTATTTTTTCTTTCATTAGGAGCAGTACACTAATTCTGGTGAGTCCTAATCCATCACTTGCCACAAAGCCGTCATTAATTCCTTGGAGTGGCCTAATCTATATCCATTGTGATAATGGACAAAAGGTATGTGGCTTACGTGAGAGTTGAGATTGCAACTGTTTATTTCACTTTGCTGGATAAGGTCTAGTAATGTTGCTAAAACCTTTTAGGTATGAGACAGCTGTTCTGTCAACTTCCATTATTCTCTCTAATTTGTAAAGTTCTCTAAAAAAAAAAAAAAGGAGTAAACGTATTTGAGATGCTGTTTTGCAAACTGAGATTCTTAGTTCATTCATCTCTGAAGAAATACTATGATGTGAACACTTAAACTGAATTGCCAACAAAATTGCATCTGTACACAGACCACTGCCTTATGTATCATTTTCTAAAATGCTAAATATATATATGTATACCTGCATATATAAAATTGGTCTGTATAATATTTTAAAATAAAAGAAGTCAAAGGAGGTTATTGGACAAGTCATCATAGCTCCTTTTGAGCTCCCTTAAGGTAAACTTAACCTTCTGGCTGACAAGTCTGTGGTAAAGAATATCTAGAACAGGTTCTTGCTCTTCATGCATTTTAATCCAAGACTTTTCCCTGATGAAATTAAGGCATAGAAATAAAATTTATGAAGCCAACAGTTTCTTCTTTCATCAGTGTAAAAGCAGAAAGACTCCTTGGTAATCTCCCCCAAAGAAATAGACACCAGGTTTTTTTATTTTTACAGCCAGTATGTATTTTGAGTTAATTGTAACAACGCGTGGAGAGAGAAATAAAAGACGCTGAAAGGATAAAATAGCATATCTACTTTCCTTCTTGATGGAGGAAGGTGAGATATGATACAGAATTGGAAACTGCCTTAAAGAAACCCCAAAGAGGGAAGTTGTTGAAAAGAGTGAGTTGAGAAGGAAATGGAGACTGTGCACATATTTAACTATGTTACCTTCTACAATATGAGAAAAGGATTTAAGAGAAGAAACCTACTAGGACAAAAGTAGAGAATGTAGCAAAAACAACCAAATTGTAAGAGATCTGGTAGTTGATAATGCTTTTGCCACTTCTTTGCTACCTATCCAATTAAGCAAAAAGTATGCTAAGATTTTACTATCATTAACTGAAGCTTTTAGAAGTGCTAATTATGTAGCAGAAGTGAACACAAAGCTCTTTCTGTGTGCGGCGGCCCTGTTCCCATTCTCTGAAAGCAGAGAATATTGTAGGAGTTGTCAATTAAATTTAACTAGTTTAAATTATTATTCCTATTGAATTAAAATGTCTAGATAGCAAATTTTCAGTAAATCTTCCTGTTCTCCTAAATTAAACTTGTCCTAAAATCTTTAAACTTTGTGAATTGAAGTTAGAGAAGATCTGGTGATTTAACGTTATGAGACTCTCTGTTGGAATGTAAAGCTGAACAACATGAGCTCTTATAGCTCAAGGAAATAGAGCTAAATAGTTTGACTTGTTAATATATCAATGTTCACTATTTAAATCTTTCTTTTTCTCCCAATTGTGCAAAAGTTTATTAAAGTGCAAATTCGAGAGGCAGTCACACAGAGTGTGTCTGGAGCAGACTTTCCATCTAGAAGACGCGATATATTTACTCCACAGTCTGCAAGTCCTGCTGTTCATGTGGCAAAACCTCTCTCAATGCTCCCTCTAACAAAAATGGAAATAAAGAACAGAAGCATTGTTTTTCCTAAAACGAGACCTGGCCAAAGCTCAGGTAATATTGCTTACTTAGTAAATGCAGCATCTGTAGTATCTTGTGTTCAGAGGTTTTGTTTACTGTATTGCATGTTTGAGAACTTGAAAGCCTTGACTTTGTTTTTGTTCTTTTAGTCTGATAAGTGTGATTGACCAGTTCCCCTCTTCTGATTTTAGTTTGAAATGTTACTCCCTGTGGTGGAACTCTTTTTTCAGAAGTCCTCCCCCCCCCCCCCCCCCCTTATTTTTTTTTTTCTCTTGATGCAGTATAGCCACACTTTTTACCACAGATAGGTTTGCATACAGACAGGTAAGTTGCCAATTTTTTAAGCAACTGTGATTAATGCAACCATACTGTGCCTGGGCAAAGAAGGCATTATGCGGTTACTGTGTTTTGTTGAAGGTCTTTTGGGTCAATGCACTTTTGCGGTAGACCCATTCTCCTCATCTGTATATATGTCCCTAAGATGTGAGATAGATTTATCTGCCACGTAGCAGAGAAATAAATGTTCTTACTTAACATGATAGCAATGTCAGCTGTGAGTCTGGCTATCCTTGTCTTGTACTTAATGATTGAGGAAGACACAGTTGATAATGCAGTCTCAAATCCTGAGTCTGTACTTTTAATACCAGTAATGCTTCAAATTCTCCAAATTACTCTATGAAACTGTCATTCTGTTATCTAGATACCAGATTTTTTTGGTAGTGCTTTGTTTTCTTTTCTAGCTAATGAGGATTTTTTTAATGATTCACTGATGCTACATTTTTATTTAACAGACTTTAGAACTTTCAAGGCTTAATTTATCAATTATATCTGGGTTTTTTCGCTACACTTATGAAAGAGGAGTATAATATAATACTCCTTTTGTTTCCTATTTTTATAAATGTCCTATATAATATATATGTACCTAAACTTCCTGAAGTGCTACTCTAGACTGAGATGATCTTACACATCCTGTTGATTCTTGGCAAGAGGTACATTTTAAGGTGTGAAATATGCTTATTGATACTGTCAAAGTTGGGATTTTCTGATAATATCAGTAGTTATTCTCCTTTCTGCATGTCAAGCATAAGCTTTTTATTGAGGTTTCCTATATATATATATTCATATACACACACACACACACACACACACGCACGTGTTATATATATATGTGTATGCTGAGTAACAAATCCATACTAGGATGACAACAGATTTTATTTGATGCAACTTTGTTTGATGCCAAACTAGAATACTGTCAGTGTTTCTCCCTGAACAGTCAAATAATATCTTGGGAGGGAGTTGGGTATCTTGTGGGTTTTTTTGGTAATTTTTTTGTATACTGATAGGTGAAGGTATCTGCTGAAAATTTGAATACAATAAACTGAGACCATTGGAGGTCACTTAGATCTCTCTGCTATTTGTCATGTTCTGGATTTATAAGATGCTAACTTCCTACTACCAGCAATACATTCACGTAACATTCTTTGATATGCTTCAGGTTCTTTTAGAGGATTATCTATTATTGTTTTGGGGTTATTGAGGGTGAGATTTAGGTCTCACTTTGTTTCTTGTAAGCATCTTCAATATGATTCTTCACTAGAAGACTTTACTTCCAAATTTCTTTTGTATAAGCTTTCAAGAATTTTATGACAGAGTGCTTTGTTTGAGTCTGCTCTTGGAGTTGGCATCATGAGAACTGTTGCTATTAAACTGCTGTGTGTCTTGAAACATAGTGTCTGTTTAAACTCTTTCCACTAAAGATACTTGAACACTTGAACAAAGACATTTAATGTATTAGTCTGATATTTCTCTTCTAGAGAGTTACTTGGAAATGGAGAATAAAGGGGATGAAAATGTGAAGTGGCATTTGTCATCTTTTGCACCACCCTATGTTAAAGTGAGTGACTGCTTGCATTGGTAGTTTTATTTAAATCTCTGTTTTTTTCCTTCTCTCTTCTTGCTGCTCTCTCTCTCCCTCCATCTCTCAAGAAAGAATATATATTTGAGCCTGAACGCAGTTACAAAGTTCTTTTTGCCTCTGTCCATATAAGGGAAATGTTTCACTCCTTTTTTCATCTCTAATGTGCTCCCTGTGAATCATTGCTCTATGGGACAATTTCTGGTTCACTTACTGGCTTGTAGAGTTTGCTTGTGCTCATCCAGTATCATCATCCAGATTGCGTTAAGTAGTCAAGCATACATGAAAGATGTGTGTCCCTTTTGGCTCCAGAATGCTAGACTTGCCTTGTTTTGAGACTTGTGCTGCTGGAATTACGCTGTACATGGTATCTCTGTAGGTAATTTAGGTTAGGTCAAGGATACTTGAATTGCACTGCTGTCGCCTGTGCAATTACTGTAGCTGTACCATTGATATTTGTAAATGCTTCCCTATTTTTTTGATAGTCTGAAATGCTTGATGGTCACTTCGATTTTATGCTAGAATTATTATGGTTTGCTGTCATGAGAAATGGTTATGTAGCACGCTTAGCTGTAGCCCAGAAGACTGAGTATGCCATGTTCCAGCCAGTGTACCACCTCTGAACTGGAAGTCAGTAGTCATGATGACTGCATAGATGTTGTAGTAGTTTTAGTCTTTATTCACTTGCTTTTAGGGAGTCAATATTATTCGTTCACTTGAAAGCAGCTTGATTGGGTGTATTTTCTTCAGTCCTTTGCAAGGGTGCTATGTGTGTGGGTGTATTGTGTAGGTTTTTGTTGTTTTTTTTCTTTCTGAATCTGACTCATAACTTTATTTGCAGGATGTGGATGGAACTGGTTGTGTTTATAGGGTTACTTACTCCGCTTTCAGATGTTCCCGTGTTTCTGGTACTCTTGAAGCTCACGGAGAAGAGAAGGTAAACTGACATTTAGAAATATTTCAAGCATATTAGTGTATCTCAGTTGTAAAATAGGATCTTACATCAGAAATTCTTTGAAATAACAGTTGAATTTTTGAAGCTGGTCATACTTTATCTGATAATGATAAAATGCTGGCCTTCCAAAATTGGGTTCTGGAGTGTATCAGGTAGTCAGTGTCTACTTAGCACAGCTGTTATAATGTCAGCTGAGTTGATTCTAAGATTTCATGCAATCTGTAGTTTGACTTTAACATGGTGGTATTTTTGTGGGTTTTTTTAAGTTTATTTTAGAACACAAAATTGTTTTTAAATGTTTTGTAAAAATCCACAAGAAAATCTCAAATAATACTGGGTTCTTATGAAACTGGTGTGAGAACTGGTTTCCCTTCCTTAGAAGCAGTCCTGTCATACTTATTCAAAACAGTTGTCTGTTCCTAAAGTTGGTTTCATTTGACTTACAATTTTATCTCCTGGCCAGTAGAGGGTTTCACAACCACAATTATAAAGCACACCCAAGGACATACTGAATGGGTTTCTATGGGGCTTTTGTCCCTCACCTTCTCCCTCAATGCTACTTCAATTCTATCTGTTCATCTTCATGAACACCTGTCTTTTAATCATTATGGATTATTATGACATTCCTTAACTACATTAATTCTATGATGATGCAATTTGTAATCTATTTACAAGACATAAAAAAATTCTGTCCAGTTTCATAGTTATTTCATAATATTGAAAACCATTATTTGAATTTAAACAATTATCTTTGCCTTAGCAATCCTAGCTCAGGCCTGTTTGAATAACATTTACATTATTGGCATGTCAGGCTGTTGGCTGGAGCTGATAAGGTACAGTGGCATCATGATTTGCTGTTTTTTGCAGTGGGTATGATAATATTTGGCTAATTAGATATAGTTGTAGTCATCTCTTCTAATCTGCTGCTCCCCTTCTCTTTCTTCCCCCAATCTCAACTCTGAAAACAATGCAAGTTTACTCTTGAATTAACCTGGTACAGCACTATGCAGAGACAAGACTTTGTTATAGGTGACCCTTAAGGATGATCAAATGCATAGTCTGCAAGTTGGTTTAAATTTCAGGCCTTCTAGTGTTGTGCTACAATTGCAGCACAGTGTGCTTACAGACCTGGAGCTGGAGGAGTACAATTGTTCACAGCTTAGCTGACAGGTGAAGGAAGGTATTGCTGTCTTTCAGCTGGGCCTATTTCTCCTCCTGGTTGCCTTCTACTCCATTTTATTAATAGAAATAATTGCGCAAGCACTTGCTGACTTTGCTTAATGCAGATTAGCTGAACTGAAATTTTGTTCGAGATTGCTTGTACAACCTATTTAATCAGAACTTTCTGTTTTGTGGGCAAAGGAGGATGAGCTGTATTTTTTTCTGCAAGTTCACCTGTGTGTGGAATGTATGTTCTGTAGTGTGTAGATTTTGTGCTGGCTTAACTGTAACTTTGTGTAGATAAAATTGTGAAGATGTATAGACTATTTTAATAAGCTTCTGCAAAATTTTTCTCTTGGTTTGGTAGGTTGCTGTAATCTTTCTACCTAGAGATAAAGGGGATTACTCCCAGTTCTGGGACCTGGAGTGTCACCCAGTTGAAAAACCTAGTTGGAAACACAAATTAAGATTTCAGCTTTCTGGAGCAGTGAGTATATAAATGCTATAAACGCTGGCCTGAGCACAAATTTTGGATAACATCTTATTTTTACTATGCAGTTCTCTTTCTCATATGCCCTAGCGTATTCTGAAAAAAACCCCTGCTGATATTTTTGTTGGACTAAACTGTACTGTTTTTCTTATGTTACAAAAATACCTTTTTCATCTTACTTATGTGATAATGCATTATCTTTTGCCATTTAAGATGTAAAATTTTATTTTACTCGGAGAAAGTAGAGACAAACTTGCCTTTTGTGGGAACTGTTTCTGTAGATGCAGATTTGTTTGTATCAGACACTAAGTGGCTTGGTTTTATTTTTGTAAAAAAATAGCAAAGTAACTGACCTTTGCTATAATATGTGACTTAATGCAATATTGGAATTTTCAAGTATCCATATTGGAGATATGGATGTGCCTCTGATAGAATCTGTTTGAGTGTTTTATCAGAGTAACAATTTAGGTGGGGGTGACTTTTGAGATTTGTATATGGGAGCGACTGGATTTGAGCTCTCCTTTGCTTCCCTGTTGTTCCTCAGCTCTAACTTTATGGTGACGCTTGGAACAAGGGGGTTGGGGGTTAGAACTGATTTTCTGTGCTCTCTCTCCTTACCTTGTTTTTAATCCCTACCTCGCCATCCATACAAGAGAAGTCTACATAGGACAGAGACTCTATTACTATTAGGAAGAATTAATTCTAATGATTAATTAAATGAGCTGAATGTGAAGAACTTTGTATGTTCGGTATTTCATGATTGCTATATATGCTTTGCTGTCCTCTCCAGAGAGTTTGACTTGATTTTTCTAAGAAGCCCAGATAAAGATTTGGGATCTTTCTTTAGAGTACCAGGCCTGTTTCTGTAGTAGGAACCTTACTTACCCTTCTTGCCAGGGTACCTTACCTTTTATTTTGTAGGGTCCTTGCTCTTCCCAGTAGATAATTGTGTTGAAAAGGGGACTTGGTAAAAAAGTGTATGTTAAATGACTTCTAATTTTGGCATGAAGAATGAGACCTGTATAATGTGTGGTTTGGGAGGGGTTTTTATTCAGCTTTCATCTAATTCTTTCAACATAATTTTCCTTAAAATGAGGAAAACATCTATGTCATTTGTCTGTTTAAGGCTAGCTGAAATTGAGAGAAGATGAATTCTGTATCAGAAATCTAGAGTTTTGAAGAATTATCTTCTTAAAACGTGACTAGTTGTCAGAGTTGTGTAAATCTTTGAGCACAACTTGATATTAATGTTTCTGAACTACCGTGTCAGATTTGTTCCTCTTGATTTTTTTCAAAGCTGTTAACAATTAGATCTTTCCAGCATCTCTTTGTGCATGTGGGGAAAAAAAATCATAGAAAATACTTGAAAAGTGTCATGAATTTTTGAAAAAGAGTTGAAAGGGAAATACTTTGTTTATCAACTGGGTAAGGAATTATACATCTCTTTGGCAGAGGGGTCAACACAGAACCTTTGCTTAGATTGTTGCAGCTTTTTAATCAGATCCACTTTTAGTCAAGAAAACAAGTCAATTATAATGTTATGTCCTAGGGATCAAGAGTTTAGATTTTGTTTCTACAGCTCTGAAAAGGATTTGGATCCTGCTGGGTTTGCTGAGGCAGAGGGGGCTACGGCTCTGGTTCATGTGACTTTTGATAGAATGAAGTGGGAAGACTGACTGACTGTCATTCAGAATGACTGAGTGATATTTATTTATAGCACCACTTCAATAGAAATGAAAATTTTGGAAGAGCTCAGGAAAGAACTAAAAGAACAAGGTGAAGTTAGGAAAATCAGTGGCCCTTACCACTTTCATTTTTTCCTGAAAAACCATTTAACTGTGACTTTGATTATGCTCTGCCTGCATTTGCAGTCCCTACTGCTGGAAACAATAGTTGGGAGCTCAGAAGATCATATCTCCAAAACTGATCCGAGAAACAAAGAAAGAAGGGATTCTACATGTGCTTTGCAGCCCCAGCCTCTCAATACTGGCTATTCAAACTTAGTTTTTTCTTTTCCTGAGAAACATTTGTTAGGCTGCTATCAGGTATTGTTCTAAGATCATTGAACTAAGAATGAGTGTCACCATTGTGCAGAGAAGTCTTGGATGGGTGTGTTTGTCTAATTATTGGTCCCTTCTGGGTGAAACGGGGGAACTAGCAAGAACTTTCCAGAAGGCTGAGGCAGCACCTAAGTTCTGATTGCTCCTTTAGCACATAGAAAGTTGAGGACCGCATAAAGAATCCCTGCTGTTGTTTGAAGATACTACAAATGTTAAGTGCATGCCATTTTTTAATTTACACGGTTTATGTACTTTAGCTGTGTAACCATGCAACTCTTTAATGTACCATTTTGCAGCAAACTGAGCTGAATTTCTTAATACTTAACACAAAACATACTGCCAGCTAGGAGTCCTGATTTGATTATTATTATCAGCAGTACAAAGCTTCATCTTGTTTGGGTATCCCGGAAGCGAGAGGAGGAAAAATCTTTTTAAACTCTGTGAACAAAGTAATTCCAATTTTAAAGCTAAACAAATTTCTATGCTCTTGAGGTTGCTTTGGAACAACAGCACTCAATTGAAATCATTTGGACAGTGTTAACATACTGCTTTCATTTGAAACAGGAAAAGTCAGTACAGGCTATGGTAAAGCATGAAGTACTTCAAGATGCCC
The DNA here is from genome assembly GCF_034638445.1 of Ciconia boyciana. Taxonomy (NCBI): domain Eukaryota; kingdom Metazoa; phylum Chordata; class Aves; order Ciconiiformes; family Ciconiidae; genus Ciconia; species Ciconia boyciana. The sequence goes on from NC_132935.1 coordinate 58,829,068, forward strand.
TTAAAGACTGGGGGAATTTCTGATCATCTTCCATAATGTGCCTTATTCCCATGCAGTAAACTTGCCTTATTGATAAATTAGAATTTGAATGATAACACTGAGGCATGACACCCATCAGTTTTCGCTACATGAAAAATTAAAAGCTCTTGCAACAAGACGCATGTACAAATCCTTTCTTGTCTTTATGTATTGGGTTCTACTGTGGTTCATGGGTTATTTGCAACTGAAAAATATTCTTTAAGATTGGGGTTTTTTTTGGCTGCTGCTATCTGACAGACTGATTAGCAGCTCTTTCAATAGAAGAAATGAATGTCTAAAAGATAAGTTTGTCATAGCAGCTCTATTGAAGATGAATCTATTTTTTTAATCTTTCCTGTGTAAGGGAATCAACTGCTTGTCTAAAACGTCAGCAACGTTTCAAAAATTTAGATCATGTTGTACAACCGTAAGCGTAGGAGGTTTTTTTGGTTCTTTAACTTTGTTCAAGATGTTGTGACCCAAGGGGCTCCAAACAGATCTGGCTAGATTTGTTAAACAATGCAGAATTTGAAACTGGCTGTTTGGTGAAGTATTCTGTTAGGGTGATCTGGTCTCCTTGTGTTAGAGTACACTGAATGGAGGTCCTGACAGCGGTAAATATTTTGGCCTAATTTCTGAATGTAACAATTACCATATAATGTGTTATCAGATTCTGTTTCTCTGGAGAGGCTTTTCTTTGAGAAGGATGTATTGTTCATAATACAAAATTATTACAAAGCTTTTTGCTGTTGTGAGAATTTAAACTATAATGATGACTTAGGCCTTTCTTCTTTCTGAGCAGTTGTTTAGCCAACTGCTGTTCTTGAGGCATATGGGCAGAATATCTGCAGAGGAATTGTTTTTGTTTTGGCTTTTAGTAAAATCTTCATTGCTAGCAGCCTTCTTGAGATTCCACCTGTACTGCTAGTTTGTTGTGGGCTGGCTTGTAACAAATAAAGTATTCATATGACACAGAAGCCTGTTAAAGTAATCCTCCTAAATCATGGCTTCTGTCTCAATGATCGAGACTCTATTGTTCCTGAAAGACTATACTTCAAATAAAAAGTCTTGGATTGGGTAAGGGAAATGACTTACATACTTGAATACTTAAATACTTTTGAATGCAAAGTTTAAAGGCTTCTCTATTTTTGCCAATAGGGTACTAAAACAGAAAATGAAACTTCAATTGTGAAAGCTTCTGCAAGTGCCCTCACAAAAACTGAGCTTCCAGTTATACCAGAAATGAAGGTTTGCTCTGAAGCACGTACAATTAAAGCAGGGTATGTATGGACAAAACTTGAAATGAGAGCGTCTACAACTGGATAAGGGGGGAGGGGGAGAAACACCCAACCCGACAACCTAAACCTTTTTTACCATTAGGACAGCTATGTGGTGGAACAGGCTGACAGAGAGGCTGTGCAGACTCTGTCCTTGAAGGTTTTTGGGATCTGACTGGACAAAGCCCTGAGCAGCCTGGTCTGACCCCACAGCTGACCCTGACTGGAACAAGAGGTTGAACTAGAGACCTCCTGAGTCTCTTCTGACCTGAATTATCCTATGATTCTATGTTAAAGAGTAAACACCTGCAAAAGCCAGACTTGCTGAACCTCTTAATGGCTTTGTATTGTTCAATCTCCCATGCTTTTTCTTTTCAGTTGGGTTTCTAAGTTGCCTAACCATGATTTGCTGTTGTAAATGAACTGGTATCAGCAGTAGAATCTTGTGTACTCACCTATTGGAGACTTCATAGAACTGTAAAGTCACTTCTGAGAAGACCACTGTACTGCATGTCTTAACCTTGCTGTTCTTTGGTCTTAAGTTGATTTCAAGTTATTTTACTATGGGATGATGTGAATGTGGCAGGGGAGTAAAATGTTTTGGTTAAACATGGCATCTCTTGAGAAGAGTCTGGTTCTCTAGTAAAGCATATGGGGGAGAAATTTAGATTGTGAAAGTCTGTATAAGTAAATGTACATATATTTATGCCATAGTGATGCTTTCATTATTCTTTCTGGCTAAAATGTATTGCTTATAAAATTTAAGGTGAGAGAGTTGATGCCTTCAGGATCTTTCAATTTTTCCTAATTTAGTCTCAGAAAATACATCTGTTACCTTGAAGTATGCAATCAATATATCCAGACCATATAAGTAGGAAATCTTAATATCTTAAATCCCTTTTTCAAATCAGACAAAGTGAGATAACTCGAGGGGTATATGCACCAGAAGACCTGTACACTTTTCCTCCAACTAGAGTTGGGGAATCATGCACTTTAAAGGTCAACCTGCGGAATAATTCCTTTACAACACACTTGGTAAGTTTGACAGGCTTTATTTTAAATACATTTTCATAAGTCCTTCCAACAGTTCAACTGCACTTTTTTTTTACTCGACAGAAGATTGCAATAGTACAAGTCTTAATTACTTTCAAAAATCAACATTATATTTGAAGAATTTTTCTCTCCTGTGATTTTTCTCTTTTCTTTTGTCTGACTGAATCACTGAGTGTATTTGTAATATATTTGCAACTGAAAAAAATAATAGACTATAGTTTGCATAGATTTGTTATTATCTTTATTTTATTTTTTAACTTCATTAAAATTTTGAGATGTGAATTTTTGTTACTATGCACAAATGTGGGCGTGCCTTATTTTTAAACCCTGGGTCTATGTGTAAAGCTGTATATGTAAGTGACCTGATTTATCTTAAGCATGTCATAAATTGAATATGATAGGCTTAGACATAGTGTGCTTTTAAGCATTTTGTATTAAATTGCAGCTGAAATTTGTAAGTCCCAGAGAGCCTTTCTACATCAAGCACTCGAAATACTCTCTAAGGTGAGTAATGCATATGCTAACATTCTCTCCTAACAAAAAAAATTAATCAAGTAATTCAGTAAGATAAATATCTTCTCTATATGTATAGTGCTAAAATGTAGATATAAATATCCAACATTATGGCTGTTAAAGGGTTTTTTTTGTTTGTTTTGGGGTTTTTTTGGGGTGGTGGTGGTGGTGTTTTGGTTTTGTGGTTTTTTTTTTTTTTTTTGCTAAGCTGTACTCTGTAATCTTGGTTAGAAGCAGAATGAGCCCACACAGTTATTTCTGCATCTGCCAATTTCTTCCCTGCAAATTGTTTCTAACAGTGCTGCTGCTTTTAATGCTAAGCCTAATGCTTCATTTAACCATTTGGCATGCTGTGCACAATCAAGTCATTCCTTCCATTTATACTTTCTGCACAACAGACCAAGCAAATTGCCTTCATCATGCTTCTAATTTGACAAACCTGCAGAGCTGCATCAAAGATTCTCTGCAAATACAAGGTTGAGCAGCCAATGGAATTGCCTGGTCATACCAAGTATTTCAGCATATTACCTGCATAAAAGGAATTTTCAAGGTGGTGATAACAATCCTTCAAAATAAACCCAGTCATCTTTAGAGTTCATTACAACAAGTATTTGACAGTCCTGTTAGTCATCTCTTCAAGAAGTATAGCATCTCACATGCTCATCTGTAACGGTGGGATTGTCAGGAAGACAGAAATGCAACCATTTCATTAGAAGTCATACAGCATATATTCTCAGTGTTTAGACAGGTCCCCGTTTTAAAGTCAGGGAAACTAAGGATATACAGAACAGAAATTGTGACCAAAATCATAAAAGGAACTAGATACTCTGGCTTCTAATCTAGTTTTGTGTCTACCAATGATACTTAGCATTTGTTATAACGACAGGGCTGTGGTGGTGTTAGCCACAGGTATTCAAGGTATTCTTAAGGCCGCTTTTCGGTGCAAAGTGTTATAACTCTACTTAGGCATGTGTTCCAGTGTTTCTTTTTAACTGGCATCTTTTTATTAAATATGTCACAGCAGACAGCATAGAAGGGTTTTTATGAATGCAGTGACCAAGATAAAATCTATCCAAATAAAGACGACTAACTAGATCTGTTTGAGGCTGTACAGCTGCAGACAAAGGACAGGATGACTTGATTGTCCCTGGAAAACAAGATTTATAACTTCACTGGAAGACAGATCTTTCAAAAATATTCTTGAGGAACGCTGTAAAAGCTAATTGGTACATTTTCTGTGAGAGATGATAAACTCTATTGTTTTTATCCAAAGTAGAGTTAACAAGTTTAAAATTCAGTCTACCATTTTTAATGGTTATCAGCTGAATATACTGCACTTTCTAATAACATTCTACAACCTTTTTTTCTAGTAACTTTGTCTGTTTTTTCTCCAATTGTAAATATTGGCCTTTCCTAGCTTTTTAAAAATTAATTTACCTGCAGTTAACATAGCTCTCTGAAGAAGCTCTCCCATTTAAGAGCACAAAGCACAGAAGAATTACTTGACTTGGATAGATGCTTTTAAGAAAGTGTTAAAAGAACTTACTTAAATGGCTTTTATTTGAGAACAGCATCAAGGAGAGTTTCAAGAAAGCCAGTGTTAACTGTTTCTGTCTAAACTAGGTTAACCAAACATCTTACAAAGTAATGTTCAAAAGTAATTGGATAAGAAAACTGTTTGCAAGAACTTGGAATATAAATCTATAAATAAGAGTGTAAAAATAAAGTACCACGTACCTATATTTTTGGACCAAAAAAGTGTCAAGTAGTAAACATGGTCTGTTGCATGCTCTTCACTTTGAGGGCCAAATTTGAAAGCAATCCTGTGTAATCAAGTTTGAAATCTGGATAATGGAATTGCCAGTTTGTATTTAGTATCAAGAGTCTGACCTTCAGAAGTTGGTATAGGGGCTTGCCAGTTCTTGTTCAATTGGTTATGTGATCACTAGTACCAATATGTAGCACTGCTGGTTCCTTTACCACAATTTGCTCAGTTGAAAATAGTAATGGGCTTTATCCAAATACAGTATCTCACAACCAGAACTGTAGCCAAAAAAAAAAAGAATTTTAATAATCTTCACCAAATATCTTAAAGCTTTTTTTTTTTAAACCACAGAGATGTCATTTAGCTAATATTATAAGTCCTGCAAAGAATAGGTGGGAACGAATGCTGTCTGGAATTCGCATTCAGAAGAGGAGTTCTATTTGTTGACAGAGTAGAATTTTTTTTTTACTGCAGAGAAGAGTACCTTTAACAAGATGACTCTTAAGTGATATAAACATATGGACAAAACATTAAAAAACACTTGACTTTTTAAAAACCTTTGGCTAAGTTCTGTTTCGTATTTTGTTCTGAGATCATATAGTACATATTCTGGAAATTAATATTTGACAGCCAGATGTGGCCATCTCTTTAAAAGAGCGATACATAACTGACTGTTAAGTTTCTGTTAGTATAAGTTTGAGTTTGGTTATATTGTTCTTTTTGAGTAAGTGTTAGGATATGTAAGGAAGCATACATATATTATTTTGGAGATGTTGATATAGATTTGTGCATCCCTCCTGACTTTCTACTGAATTTACTTTTGTTTTTGTAAATTCTCAGGTGGCCTGGCTGTATGCAGCTTCAGACTCTATTCTTACTAAAATGTGTGTTTTCTAATATAATGCATCTGTTACAGATTAAATAGTCATACTGATGTTCTTCATTTATAAAATGGATTTTTTAAAATAAAGCTGAGTAAATATCTTCATCCCATATATTATAGATGGATAAAGAGACAGAGCATGCCAGGTTTGTTATACAATACTCGGCAATCAAGTATGAGACATGAAACCCTGATCTGGCTGTAATCCTTTGCTGTATTGTTGATTGCAGTTCAGTACTACGTAATTAGTGCTTTGTTTTTGTATTAACCCAATTAAAAAAATACAATACAATACCAGTATTTATTCTGAAAGTGCATACTCTTAAGTTATTTGATTGACCAGGATCTGTTTAAAAAAAAAAAAAAGAAAAGAAAAAAGAAAAGAAAAATAATCAAAATACATTTGCTAGTGTAACTATTTTAGCACTAAGGATGATACTAAACAAATGAGGCTGGGATCAGGCTTATATGTAGGGCCAATATGTAGGAGAAGGGTAAGAGCACAGACTGATTGTGATAGGTTGGATTAGTGTAGAGGAAAGGAATATGAAAAGATAGGAACAAAATAAGAAAAAGTAGGGAAGATAAGCACATGCCAGAGGACGTTGGATAATACTAAATACTGTTAAGGGGAGAAAACTGAAGCTACAATAAAAGAAAACAAAGCCGTCTTTTCTTTCTTTGTCTTGCTAAGTGATGTTGTTCATTTTTCTTTATTCCAGTATGTCCTTGTTACTGTTACCTGTCTGTTAGTGCTGGATATTTCCGTTGGATGCCATGGAATCCAATAGACTGACACTCAGCATTTCCAGCTTGTTGCTTGTATAGCTTATATTTTTTTAAAACGTTCACTTTAGGCTTTTGATAATTAAGACAGCCACCCATTACATTTGGTATGTTTTTATGCAATCTGAATAGAAGAGGAATTATATAACCTAAAAAGGTGTAATGTAAAATCTTTAAAACACTGTTTGAGGATGGGTATATTTACTTGTAATGATTCAGCAAAATATTTCTTAACGTGGAGGCAAGTAGAAGTAATTGAAATTCTCTTACTAGCTTCAAATTGGTGGAATTTCCAAAAGAATTTGAAATCTTACTGTACTTGTCACATGACTTCTGAAGGGAAGAAACGTAGTAACTTTGCTCTAAATATAGTTTAGGCACTGTCGATATTATTGCAAAGAGGCAGACCAAACTTATCTAGGTAAACTAGCAACAATAAAGTATTGTAGTACTTTGTATAATCAGTAGGAAAGAATGACCTTTACAATCAAAGTCCCTCAGAAGAATAATAGATAATCAAATCTATAAAAATAAACTTGATGATCCAGTGCACATCCAATATACTATTTTGGTGAAAATCAAAACTAGACAAGAATTTCTCTATCTGGTAGGATTTGTTTATTAACAATGAATATGCACATAATTGCCTTTTTACAGATCCCATCATTACATCAATGTGCCGGTCCAGTTCAAGCCAAAGGCAGAAGGAAAATTTGAAGGTCTCTTCGTTGTGCTAACGACCAAATATGGCTCAGTTAATATTCGGCTATGTGGTAAAGCTATTGCAAAAAAATAGTCAGAACAGTTTTATAACTGTTTATAATCATTTATAATAGTTTATACCATTTAAAATATTCAGTTATTTGCTACTACATTTCTGTATTAATGTCCTACTTGTTTTGCCCTGTGATGCTGCTTTGATGGAAAGTCTTCTCTAAGATGAATGATGGTGCTTGTTTTACAAATCTGTTTTCATAGTTAAAACACTGAGAAATAACGTATCTTTTAAAGTTATCATGTTCTAATTTATGTTTCTGCACTTTTGTTGAAAAGGGAAGTTTTCTATTTTTGCATTTATTAGGAAGAGCTAGATACTGATATATTTTAGTTTAAGCATTGTAAATACAGAAATAAAATCTATGTGTTAACACTTGATTCTACCTGATTTCTGTCTTTGGTTAGAGGATTCCTTGCTGTAGGTAAGGGATCAAGCTACCTGCTCTTATGCAATGCTAGTTTTTTGGGGGGCTTTGGGGAGCAGGGGGAGGGATTGCAGTACAGAAGCTGACCTGTTAATATCCTGTCTCTATGTGGTAAAGCTGGGACCAGACTGATGATCTGACAATCAGCCCCTAACTTTTTACACAGTTCAGTGGCAGGCATAAGCATTGTTTTTAACTCTAACAATGTGAAAACAGTGTAAATTAAACATGAGCAATACTGTCTTCAGCCCTTCAGAACAGTTAATCTAATCCAGTATTCTGCCTCTAACAAGGGTGAAAAGATGTTGCTTTGACATAAGCCTGGCTGCTGCTTTTGGTTCACTTTGCTTGCATTTCCTCAGCATCTGCAGTCATTGGATTAGGGATGGGAGGTAGATTCCCACCTATCCCTTTTTTTTTCCATTTATGGACCTGTTTGTGAATTTATCTATTAACCTTTTTGAACCATTTTGACACCTTGTTTCCACAACTTCATGTAGCAGCAAGCTCTGAAAGTTCACTGTGTGCTCCTTTAACAAAAGTTATTTTTTGTGTGCTAAACTGGCTTCTTTCTAATTTTGTTGAGTGCTCTCCAGTTCTTATATTGTAGGATTCAATGAACAACAGTTCCACAATCAGCTTACCCATTGTTACTATGTCCTTTGTACCCTTTGGCTCTGTCTGCTATTTTATTTCTGTAGCATGGAGCTGTATGTCTGAAGTTGCCTTAAGCTAGAAATGTAGCTTTTTGTCAGCATAGTTCTGTCATAGCTTATGTACATTATTCCTTTCTTCAGGTTGGTAGAAGTGTGAGTGAAATTCCCTTTAATATGAGATTGTTTAACTGCATTTTCAAACAACTGAAATTTGAAAAAACTGGGAGGAAAAACCTGAAGTACCCAGTGCATTGCCTTTGATATGTTCCACCAGTATTATGTTAAAGCATACTAAAGCTGCCGTTTCTTCATAAAACCTTGTTTCTCAGCAGTCTGGAACCAAGGAAGGGAAGATTTACTAAAAGAAATTAAACCAGACATCAGAAGACTTGCCACCCCCTTACTCTTCCATCAACACATAAGCTCCTGTCTGCTAGACACTGTGACCATGTTCCTTGTGCCCTTTCTCTCCCAGATGTAACTTGCACATTTCCCTAGTTGATGCCTGTGTACTTCTCCTGAATACAGAATTGGAATGGAGGGAATCTTCTGTCTGCTGCCTTACTTCAACAGGCTTGGCTGCTTCATTTGAGAAAGACCTTAGTGTCCAAAATCCTATGTTGGTTCAGTTTTAGAAGCACAATCAGAAGTCTCTTCCAGAGCTGGAAAAAAGATCAAGTTCAATGTCACGGTCTTCAAAGCCTTTGCAGTTCCTAGTTGAGTATCTTCCAGCTGCCCTCTGTTCTAAAGTTGTCCTTGCCTCTTGCTAGTCTAGAATAATCCTCATGAGATGCAGGTAGTATGGACTTCAGGTCATTAGTTCCAGCTGTTCTACATATTCTCTTCTCTTGTTTCATGTTACATGTTAATGTAGCTAAAGTCTTATTTATTGAAGAGAAGGCTTGTGGTTTGTTGTTCATGGAAATCATGTTCACTATACATTTACTACTTTAGCAGCTATTCTTGACCATCCACTTAAACCTGACATTTTAATAAGCTCTGCAGTTTAGTCTTACATGTTCAACTTCATAGCAGCCTTTTCTGAACCAGTTTCTGGAGGGATTGATTAACCTTTACCTTTTTCTCAAGGACCTTGGTTTCTTAGTAGAAATTGTCTTTAGATGACTGTTAATAAGGGAACTGGATCACTGAGGAGGAAGAATCACTATCTGTTAATAAGAGCTATCTGATTTTTGTACCTTTTACTATCTATTGGGATGTTTTTAGTAGCTGTTTCCACAAGATTAGATGACAGTCCCTCCTGTGGTAAGATTCTTCGTAACACTGGTTTCCATAAGGATGAAATAACTCTTAGAACACATGCAAAATTTTTGTCAAAGATTGATTGTGATATCGGTTTATTCCAGATTATTTTACCTCTAAATTTCAATCTTGTAGAATTAGACCTTCATGGCTTTGATGCTGGACCAGCCTCTGTTCCTTCTATATTAATAAGACAAGCCTCCTTAAAAAGATGCCTTGTTTCTGTCTGCCTAAGGAGTTGAAACAGCTGTCGGTATTGTCACAGAGAATTTCTCCCTAAATAGTGGTCTTTGTAAAAGAGCGCCTTTGAATTGCAATAAGAAATGCCAATTTTGGATAATTGTTTATTATTGGTCTAAATTCAGAATTGTCTTTGTGTGCTGTTCCTATGATAGGCCTGCTGCCTGGGACTCTGTTCACACTTCTGTTATGGGCTTTTCTTGAATTCTTGAGATGAGAAGAACTGGGAGGAGTGGTTATGCATTCTTTCCTATGTTGCCACCTGGATTGGATGTAAGGGAGGGAAAGGGTGCAGAATGTGCTGCTATGGATACTCTGCTGAACTGTGCTTGTGTGTGCGTGTGTATAAATGTGTAAATATATATATGGGTGAAACACATTTTGAAGAATGAGTATGAGCAAATTACCTGCCCTCGTTATCCAAGGGAATCCTGGTTTGCAGGTGATGCTAAATATTTTGGCATCTATTTGCAGCCCATTTTGCTTGATTCACTTCTAGTAACAATGATTTTCTTTGCGGTGTGAAGAGGAAGCTACAGACTGGTAACTCCATGACCAGGCTCTGTGCTGGGGAACATCCCTAGAGCACTTGTCCCAGCAATTGTTGTGGCTGTTGGAATTATATCGCTATACTTGTGTTCATAAGACAAATCAAAATGATTCCAGGTGATGTAAGAAGGATAGGTAATCTTCTAATATTTTAGCTGTTCTACTCCTTAGGCTCTTGTTTCACAAATGTTTAACAGAAGTTTCTATTAGTACTACATGATGTGTAATTAACCTACCTGCTGAAGAATAAGTTGTGCATGATTTCCCCCCCCCCCCGCCCCCAATTTAAGTACTATTTTGGTATGGTCACAACAGTCATTGGATGTATTGGCGATAATTATCATCTCTAGACATGCATCTTGTCATATACGGGTAAAGCAAATCATCTCTAGGAGAACATATGCTCTAGTGTGTGCAATGCAAACTTGAAGACAGATTTTTTTTTTGGTTGATGTTTTTTTTTGATTTTGGGGTGGTTTTTTTGGTGAGGCAGAGAAGGTGAGGAACAGGAAAGAAGTACTTCAGTGGAAGCCCAGGTCTTTGATAGACAGCTGATTCACCAGTTCTGGGTGAAGTTTTTACCCAGTAATGAAGGTGCAAGAGCTGGGGCATAGCCAATGTATTTTTATTTGCAAAGTGAGAACATCAGTGGGACTTCAAAAGTCTCGAGGAAGTCACTTCAAACTGCTTCCATTCCTAGTCCATAAAATGAGACTGCTTCCTTTCCCCATGGTTGCCTTACCTATGTAGTAAACTTTTGTAGTCAAGATCTTGCTTTGAGTTGTCCAGTGCTTACTATGAAAAAGCCCTGATCTCTGTCTCTACATCTTTTAGGGATACAGAAAAAAATAGGACAATTCTGACCAGTTCTCAAAGACTGCAAATTGGATTAAGAGTTTAAACCATGATACTTTTGATAAAAGAATCAGAATGACCTTTGAGTATAATTCTCTCATTTTGATCATTGTCAATTTTGAAACTTTTTTCAATTTTCTCCTGTTGTTGGATGCAATCCTTTGTCTCAGGCTGGGAAGACTGGCTCAAACATCCCAAGCAGGCAGACTTAAAAAAAAAAAAAAAAACAAACAAAAAAACCCCAAACGATATGTCTAATTATAGTAATCTTACTTATTGGTTTTAAGAGCAGTCAGAGAGAAAATTCAGAAATAAATTATTTTTAAAAATTCATTAAGTGTCTAACACTGATGATGTCTTTGTACCTGCTCAACCTAATTGGGATATTAGTAATCATAATTATTCAACAGCTTTGTAAAGTTTTCACATAATTGACTGCAAATGGAGTTATAATACATTCCATACACGTGCTTCAGTGTGTTTTGGAGATTGTTGCCCTGGCATCTGAAACTAATTAGTGTTCAGAAAACCTAGTAAAGGTGCATATCAAGGCCTGGCTGTCTAGAAAATTATTTTGATCATATAAAAGGTTAAAATAGCAAAGAGAATTTTGTGAGGGTTTTTTTCATGTATAAAGTAAGTTTTTGAGGGCAGTGGTGGCTTTTTGAAGTAGAGTATTAAAGACTTTTGGGCATTTCTGTGGTAGGAATTCCTGTTAGGTGAAATGCTGGTATATTCTTGCTCCTATGATTTCTGGAGGAGTTGGGGGGCTACAGGGCTGTCAGAGTTCACTATGAGGTTAGTAGGTAATGTATCTTATATAGGTGAAGTATGTTAGCTTTCTATATTGTAGCATCTTTAGAAATGAGAAAAGGCATTATGGGAACAAAAGTCCTTGGAAGCTAATGAATGAGTGGGCATTTGACATAAGATCAGTTGTCCCTGGGACTGTAACTGAATATCCTAACTTTTATTCACAGCTATCTTGTTCTAACTTTTTTCCCCCAAAACTAGATAACAGAAGTTCATGCCTTACTGCTTTTATTGTATAGCATAGATGAAGAGTATGCGTGTCTTATAATCAGTAAGACAGACATGAAATATTTGTGTGAAGAATCCACATGCCTGCAGTGATGCCTCATATTCAGTAAGAAATATGACTGTTAATAATTTTTTAAGTGGCAATGTTTGCATCATACCAATTTTCTCACCAAATTTACCAGTTAAGTAGAATATTGATTCTAGCTTCCCATCTGAAAATTTGAGTTGGCACATTGAGATTTTTCTCAATGTGCTTATTAACATTAATGAATTTTTTTCTTTACAACACTGCATTAGTTCACTGATACATCATGTAACGTGGAATCTGCGTATAGGTTCCTAGGTAGTGGTAACTTAAAGTACAGAATAAATAAGTATTGCAAGCTGGAACATGATGGATTAAAAAGAGGGTTTTCTTTAAACATTTTATTCATATACTTAAATTGCTCCTTAAACCTTTTCAAACTTAATGTGATGTTGTGCTGAATCTATAGTAACAGCATGAACACCTTATTTGCAGCATAAGAAAGTTAAGATAGAAAATGAACAATTCAGCTTTCAATAACATACTGCTTGACCGCAAAGCCTTCCTAAGCATATCCTTCAAGCTTGCATGTTTTATTTTTGCTGTATGATTGTCTGAGGAAACTCTTACACGAGTAGTTTTTCGATGTAAAATCAGATGGATATAAAGCACTCAGATTAATTTTCTGTAAATATTATCTGATTATCTCTGAAAACTGAATGCCTGTGTGGCATATTTTGGCTGTAGACCTGTAGACATTCCAATTTGAAAATGTTAGTTTGATTTCTGCCTCTTCTCTCTGACTCTGGGAATGTGTAACTTCTGAAGCTGCTTAAGAGCTCAGAAAGATGCAACTAAATTGTCTGTTCTAAATATTCAGTATGTTTAGAAAAAACTGCTTCATCCCTATTCCCAAAATTCTCATCCTTTTTTTTTTTTTTGTGGGGGAAGAAAAGAAAGTCAGTGCTGACAAGATGAAGCTTTTAATGTAGAAATACCACTTAAAAACCTGGATTTTTTTTTTAAGTATAAGACACTTTGTAAAGCACTCTACCTTAATATTTTTCCTGATTAGTATATTCATTACTGCTATTGTATTAGCCAATTATTTGTAATACTACTTCATGTCTTTATAGCTCAAAATGCTGAATTCTGAAACAGTTTGTGCTTGATTCCAGTGGCAGCTTGTTGTCTGGTAATGACATTTTCAGGTATAGCTTTCCTCACAGGCTCTCATCTATTGCCACCTGCCTAAATCTGACAGTTGAGCACCAGCTGGGAGTTATGACCCGGAGAACCATAAAAGGGCTGGAGAGAGACAAAATGATCCATCAAGTCCTACTTGTAAGTCAGGTCTCCAAACATGCATTTTCTACTCTATAAATTCAAAATTAAAATACTAATGGGCGTTCTTTTGTATTCATCCAACAATTGGTTCATTAGGTAGGTATGTACAAAGAGGCTCTGCTTGTCAATGGTGTTTGGCTCTAAAAGGAGGAAAAATCGGTAGGGGTTAGGCTAGTCGTGAAATGCCCCCACCCCTTTTTTACCTTCCTTCCATGTTTGTTCTATGAGGCTGGCGGTAGGTAATACTCATCCTGCATAGAGCTGGTTTTCATTGTGAGTATTCTGTCACTAGTCACAGCTGTCAGGTATGTCAGTCATGTAGTATTGTGGTGGTGTCAGAGACATAATCAGAGAGATTAGGTGGACACAAAGAACTCTGAATGAGGTGGTAATTGCGTTCAGGGGGAAAAGAGAGTTAAAGAAAGAAACTTTCCTTTCTCACAAGATCCATTAAAGAGGTGACAGCTAATATATTAAAGCTGGAACAAGATAATTGTGGTAAGAATCTTTGTGTGTTCTGCCTAAAATGCAATGTGCTCACAATAAATATTCAAATGCTTATTTTGTGTTGTGAATACCAGATAACCATTTACAGTGAAATGCAACCTCTTTCAAAAAGTTTAAATTCATTGCCAAGAATGTTCTAGGAACAGTTATAAAACTCAAAAGGAATATTGGTGCTATACTGAATCACAAAAATGCCATCTTATGAAAGCTTCTTTGCAGGGATTTTCTTCAAATTGGTCTAGTGATGGAAAAGAAATACTGAGATGCCAGCCATGGGCTGTGCTCTTCCAGACTTTACTCTTTGAGTAGTACTTTGAATAGTACCTCTCCCCCTCCTCTTTTTTTTTTCCTTTTTTTTTTTTTTAAACAGTGAAACTACTTGAGTATCTGTTTACATTACACTTGTACTGTATTAATGCCATGCTTCAGAATTGCTACTTACCTGTAGGATCCAGGAAGGAATTTCCCTTTCCCTTTCCCTTTCCCTTTCCCTTTCCCTTTCCCTTTCCCTTTCCCTTTCCCTTTCCCTTTCCCTTTCCCTTTCCCTTTCCCTTTCCCTTTCCCTTTCCCTTTCCCTTTCCCTTTCCCTTTCCCTTTCCCTTTCCCTTTCCCTTTCCCTTTCCCTTTCCCTTTCCCTTTCCCTCTTTTTTTTTTTGTTTGTTTCTTGTTGTTTTTTCTCTGTGCTTGTTTCCCTCCCTACCTTCTTCTGAAGCACTGAAGATATCGCTACAAGTGTACACACAAGGTTGGCAGATATACTGGTGCTTTCTTTGGCAAGAAAGTCTTTTAAGTACCTGGTCAGTGTATCTTGCTTCCTGTCACTAGATTTTGGGTCAGGTGCTCTGTCCTCTCTAGTACAAATAGGCAGGAATTAACATTTTTCTTTCCTCTTTATGGTTTGAACCTTTTCCTTTGTACCTCTGGGAGCTCTTTAAAATCTGAGCTATTGCAAGGACTTGGGAAACTGTTGATCTCTGCTTTCTCCTGCTCTTATGCTAGGGCTCACATATGATAGATTTTGGTCATTTAATGTGGGCCAATGGATTCCTAGACAAATAGGATGCTAGGAAAAAACATCAACAGCTTTTGGAATATTATATATTAACAGAAGAGATGTTACATAGACCTTCCTGAGTTAGGAATTAATTCCACGGCTGGTTGTGATTGTGGAAAAACAAGCTTCCATGAGTGACCAACTCCATGTTCTTTATGATCCCACTGAACAGCTACATTGATTCCCTGGCATTGCACAGCTGCTGACATACTGAATGGTTAATCTGGAATCAACAGCACTGATGAGTATTCTTCACTATCAATGTGTATAAAATTTATAAGTAATGAGTATAAAAGCTAAAAGCAACTACTAGTGCGCAAAATCGGTACCACAACAAATGTAAATAATATCAAACATTGTCCATCCATTGTACTGCTTGCCATTAGAACACATGAAAAACAGAGTTTCATTTCTGCCCGTTAACTTCTTGGTGTCTTACTAGAATTGACTGAAGTAAAAATCCAGTCTGGCAATCTTCCCTCACAGAACTCTCACAGGCTTCAGTGACTAGTGTGTTATGTACAAGAAATGCCATATTAGACGCTATCGTGACAAATTTTTCATGTCTCCCTTAACATTCAAAACAATGCTTTTCCATTTTCTTTCGCAGCACCAAGTTCTAGTAAACCTTACAATGTAAAATGAGAAATTGGTGATAGCGAGCTAACAGTGTTAGTCAGAAAATCTTATTTGACTGATTCTTCACATAAATGAAAGTAGTTGCATGTTTCTCATGGTATTTATGGATGGCAGTGCTGGTTTTCCAAGCCTTCTTTTCTTGCTGGCTGTTCTGATTGATACTGAAATGGGTTGAGAAGAGTCACCTCCAAAGACAGGGAAAGATTTGACACATTTTCATTGTAACAATCCTGCAAGTGCTTTTAGGATAGTCGAGCCACCATGTGTTGGTATAATAGATTGGTCAATTTGATTCTTTTGATACAGGTAAATCACTTTGATGCAGGTTAATTCAGGCTGTGTTTACAGAGGTTACTCTGATCCTTTTTTCAGGCTACTATATGTGTTTTCAAAGAAACAATACCCCAAAACCTTTAGAGAATGAAAACCCATTCCTCCCTATTTACAGAATAATATTTTTCCTTTCAAGCTGGAAGCCTACAAAATAAGTCTTGCTTTTTCATCATAATCCTTTATGAGTTTTAAATCTATTTTTTAAGTTGGCAATTTTAAATGGTTCCTGGTGAGTAGAGCCCTGGTGAGCTTCAAAACCACACACAGTTTCAATGAAGCTGTGTGAACCTGCTTCAGAATCTCTGCAAGTTTTCCAAGCTTTTATGCTCTCGTATGGTTTACAGACAAAAACCTACAGGGGTCCCATTTAAAGCCTCCTAGCAGCTAAAAGATAGAGAAAAAATGGCTTTTAAAAAACCTGAAGTACCCTCTTATGAGTGCATTAAAAGCAATTTTGTTTGCTTTCCACTTTCAAAATGCTTCAAGCCGCCAAAGACACGATGTTAGAAAATGACTCATGAGTACTAGAGAGACACAGTCTTTGAAAGTTTGTTCATAGTAAAGGATGATAGCTAGGCAAGTGGGGTTTCTGTATTCAGAAAGATATCTTGTGTCCTCGTATCGCAGACTTTTTTTTTCTTTTTCAATATTCTGTTGAGATGTTCTTCACCTTTATCTTACAGGTTTTCAGCAATTGTGTGAAAATCAGCTCAGAACTTCTGTTTGTTTGTTCCTGTGGATGCTATTAGCGTTTGGAGACCAGGGCTTCCACAGAGAGGGAAGGGAATGCCAAAGCAGCAAAGGCTCATAATTTAACCCACTGGCACGTGTAAGATCCAAAGAGCAGGAAAAATTTTCTTCCAGGTAAATCAGGGTGTGTAACCCTGTTGATTCTCTGAGAGTATGTCCTTATGTAGGGTTTAGGAGCTTTTAGTATTGGGTTGTGGTTTGTTGTGTTTTTTTTTTTTTTTAAATTTTTATTGCAGTGTTTGGTATTGGAGTGATTCCTTGATTTATTTTCTCTATGGGAAACATTGGGTGCAAAAACAGAGTATTGAAATGTCCTCCTCACTTTGATACTGATACAGCTCCTCACAGTTTTCTCTCTCTCTCTCTCTCTCCCAGTGTAAATAAGGACAACAATGTGGAGTAGACTTTCCAAAATACAAGAATATTTGTACCTTGTGTTCTGTTCTAAGCCTCTCTTGAACAAACATGCTTTCCTTTCTAAATTGGTTTGCTGAGTGTTAGGGACAGAAGATTCATTTAACGGAATCTAGAGATGACCTGACAAAACAAATTTTAGTGAAATGTTAAAGTTTATTTTCTAATTATTTAAACAGATAGTACCTATAAGAATCTCTCACAAAACCATGCCTTTTGAAGCTTACCTTGTATACTTTATGGTTTCTTCTGTGGAATAAACAGGAACTGTGCATTAGGATCAGAGGGGCATTTCCCATAGTATGGTGCAATCTCAGTTTTATTGCAAGTAGAAATTTTACAGATGTAGGTTATATAAATATATATGTTGTCATTATCTGAGTATAGTTCTACAATATAGTTAAAAACCTATTTTTGTTTTTTTTATAGTTGATTTTACTGGCAATTCAAAAAAGTCTTTCTTCTAAATGTAGCGTATTTGATATGAAAAACCATGGAGGAAGTGGACTAATAGCATTAACTTTTAATGTTTTTAGTTTTAAATTTTTAAACTTCACACATCCACCAGCCCCTTAGTCTTTCTCTCTAGAGAGTCAAAAAGAAGAAAGGAAAATTTTGATGCACTTAGTTGTTGACAATAGCTGAAAATTTAATAAGTATTACGAGAATCAAGGAACTAAAAGAATTAAATGAAAAGACAGAAGTGATAGTACAAAGTATCTAAGCTGTATTGTCCTCGTGACAAAACAGAAAGCAAGATGCGTGTGTGAACAGGATGTGAACATAACCTAAGATCATGAGATAAAGATTCTTACCTGGTTTTAATTGTGAAAACATGACCATGAGCTTAAAAGCTGTCTCTGGAAAGAATGCTGGCTTACAGGCTAGCAACCTGTTGTGTAGTTGAATAGTAATTTAAGAGGTTTGGTATTTTTAGAAATCAAGTAAATTAAATAATGGGATGGAATTTTCAAAGCATTTGCATACCTAGAACAACAATTGGTGCTTACTCTTGCCACTTAGTTGCATAAACCATTTAATGTAGGCAAATTATTTACTTCCCCAAAAGTCTTGCTGCCCCTTCACACCTGCATAGCTTTTCCTAGGTTCAAACAATACACATTAGGCAGCTGGTGTATGTTAGGAAGTAATTTCAAAGCTGCTGCATATTCTACATATTTATTGCATAGTGTCTATAGTTTCTGTGTACGTCTCTCCCTTGTGGTCACCCCTGGAGTCCTCAGAGGAACTACTGTCATACCTCCAGGCATCTCTGTGTGGCCTATAGGAACTAGTCTGTTAGTCAGTACTGCTGTAAACAAGAAAAGATGTTTGTGAGTTTAAAAAAAAACAACCCACCAAACTCCAAAACAAATGAACAACCCCTGACCTCCAGAAGAACTGAGGCTGTTTCCCAGAACTGCTATAATAATACAGAATTACTCAGAAGAAGAATAATCACTAGCATCACCAGAAATGAAGCCAGCTATGCTGCCATAGTATAGTAGTTACCCTCTTAGGAAGGACCTAGGTAAGATACTTCTGCACTGCTTCAGTAAGGAGGTTATCATGGATCTTATTTTATGGCATGGAGATTCTCATCCAGTCCGTTGTAGAAAGGTGAATTTTATTTTGTGTAATTGCCAAAGCACATTTATGAGTGTAGAATGAAATAGAAATTCATATACTGAAATGAAGCTTGCGCTTGGAACACTAAAAATAATTTAAAACAGTTTTTTGTTTTGGTGCAGTAGAGAATGAGACGAACAGGTGAAAAATGTTAACTTATTGGAGGTAAGGAAGTTGCGAGGTCTTTTAAAGGTTTTGGGAAGAGACTTTGGATACTTTGACACTTGGCTGTGCAGAAAGAGTGTTATTTGTGGATTATGTAGAAGATTATGCTTTAGCAACACAGATAAGTGATATACTAATATAATTATTCTTGATTCTAGCAATGCGTAGAAAATAAGCTGCCTTTTAGAAGACAAATTGTAGTTTAATGAAGTCATGGGCAGAAGTTACTGTCTGGATCTTGCTATGCTTGCAGAAGAGGTAACTGCCCCTGAGCTGCTTGTCACCATCTTTTCAGCTGGTGATTATCATCATCTCCGATCTGTTCGTTGTGTGTATTGTCATTTTCTAACTTGTCTGTCAAAATGAGTTCGGTTAGAAATACTTTTTTTAAAAGTTAACTTAGTTCACTTTGAAGGCAGCAGATTGTGGAACATTTGTAATAAGAGCCCCTCCAGCAGATAATCTCTAGCAGAAGGGTCATGACAGGCAGCTGGAGGTTGTAACCTCTTCTGAGCTGGAGGAGTTTAAGACATTCGTTATTCCACAACCTGGGCAGAAGCGAGCATATCTGCTGTAGGGGTGGGGGTTTTGGAGACACCCCTCACCCTGGAAAGCTGCTTCTGGCATTTCCACAACCAGGAGCCACCCATGCTGCTGATCTGCTTCCTTCTATAGGCATGTGACGTAGTGCAGGGTGTTGGTATTTAGTGCCTGTTTGGGTCAGAAAGACATGCTGTAGTGGAAAGGAGGCCAGCTTGGAACAGTGATGCCAAGTATGAGGATGCCTTTGTCAGCTTGACTGAAGACCAGCCCACCTACAGGTGCCTTTTTTTTTGAGCTGCATGAGATTGGGTTGAAACCCAGATGCTCTCATCCCCTAACTGCAACAAAAGGGGGAACGGCTGCTGCAGCAGTGACAGCAGAAACTGTGTGGTCTGTTAATACCCTGGAGTGCACTGTAGTTCTTGAAAACCTGCTTCCTCAGTAATCCAATTTATATATGCTGAAGTGATAACATGAAGGTTGTCCTAAGATGCTTTTTTGTTAATTTGGTAATGTGGAAGTTGCATGATAATTGCCTTGGGGAACAGTGGGCTTCATACGTTTTACTTTTGATGGGTAAAGCCCACACTGCTTGCTTAGGCAGATTCTTGTCACGTGAAAGACTCTTGTGTCAGAGAGTCCAGACATGAAGAGGTGCATCTCTGTACCACCAATACTTGCTGGCCAGAGGTTGGTCCCTTTTTGACCTGGAAAAAATACTCTTTTAGTCACTTTGATACATCAAAACAAATATCCAAGAAAAAAGCCTGCTATCACTTGGCCAGGCCTGTGAAAAAGATGGTATCCTGCTTCTTAAACAGGGAGGGAAGCAGCCTGTGGCGAGATCAGCTTTTTATGAGTCTCAGTTTTCAACAGATCTGTAGGCAGTGCAGAAATAAGTCACATGCCCCACCTAAAACAACAAGGCTGAGGCAGGTCAGTGTACTAAAGCATTTGTTCTTCTAGATGCACGAGTTGAGGACTTATTAGTATGAGAAGGCAGTACTTCCTCTCCACAGAGGAAGAACTCCACAGTCCTTAGCCCAGTTAATGTGTGTATCTCAGGATATGAAACATCATAAATATTGATATCTGAAGGAGGCAAATGTTGGTTCCCCTTGCCAAGAATTTGACCTACTTGATTATCCAGGGATAGGATGAGGTCCATTTTCTCTGTTAATATGATAGACCTAAGATCTAGCAGCTCAGACTAATATATGGTCCCTCAAATGGATCTTCCTGTTTGAAGACGAAGATATATCTGTACTCAGTCCCAAAGTCCAAGAAGTCATGTCAGGAAAAGCAGATAAACAGCCGTGCCTGTAGAGTCAGGTGTGTCAGACAAACTCTGAAACAAAAAAGGCAAACCCAGTCTTTCAGGTGAAATACAAGTGGAAGTGGTGGGAATACAAGGGTAGGACTGCAGTCCTAGGGCCACAAGAGTATGAGCTGGAGGAAAGGTGAAAAGTCCGTTCACCTGTTCTGGCATAGGAAGTGTTGATGTGCACCACTACATCCATCTGAGAAAAGTAGAAGGACCTGTGGTGGAGATAGTGTTTTACTTGGTCTTGCCTTCTGTAGTGATTAGGGTATGGGCCTAATCTTGTAAGTCCACATTCCTGAATCTCTGTCTTTAATCACCAAGAATAGTGTATAATCACAAGGACTTCAGGCTTCTTAGTGGGACTTACAGAACATGCTGGCCGTTTAATGCAGCATCTTTGCATCCAGATCAGTACTGCTGTTTCAGCATCAAGCTTCTGTAGATTGTCAGTCTTGATAAATTGAAACTCTCAAAGCACTGAAGGGTAAGATGTTTCTATTGTAGCTAACTCTTGTGATGTTTGTTTTAGAAATGACTCAAGTACTCGTGTGTCAGTTCAAGAGTAAAAGTTAAGTTGCTGAAACAATCTACTTCCTGGGATGCGTCTGAAAAGAAAGGCATTTTCTTTCATACAGCTGCTGTATCTGATCATCTCTTACTTCTTTGTTTAGAACTCTGGAAGGAAGAGTGACTTGGAAGAAAGTCACTAGCCCAAAAACTGTATTAAGAGTGGTAATATCTATTACAACAGATAAATTTATTTATTGGATGACCACAATGCTTTCTTAAAAAAAAAATTAAAAAATCAACTATAATAATGCTGTTTTCTTTCTGAAATTTGCCTTGCTGTGACTTACAAATCTAAACAATTTCTAATCAAAGACCTGCAATTGAACAAAAAGCTACATATAGTATGTCTTTGCAGAACTTAAAGAAGACCATGCAGCAGAAAATATCACACCAACCATTAAAATGAACAGGTGTTTCTGAAGGTGCAACTGAATGTTTCTGGCTAAAAGGCATCTTTAATCCCTTTCTGAGATGGAATTTTGCAAGGCAACTGGGGGCCAACTGATCATAAAAGGCTTATTATGAAGCTGAGACATTGTTGGGGCTGGATACTCTTTGAATGGCATCTCAATGTCAGCCTAGCCCCGTACTGATTTTGCTTTCTTTCTCATTCGTGGGGAGTAGCTAAATGACACACATTCTTCTTCCTGCTGATGAGGTAAATTGTAAACATCTCTCTAGACTCCCAGATTCACCTTCTAGAGTGACCTGTCTCAGCTGTGGCAATGCAAAGTTTCTTTCACGCAATTAATGGGACAATTATATCAGAATGATGAGATCATGCCTTTTGCTGAAAATAATAGAGATCTTTCATGAACAAAGAGAGCTTTATTTAAATCTTTGCAAATAAAGCACCATTTTATTCAGTGAAAGTGGGTAACTGCTACAATTTGGGTAGGCACAGCATGGCATGAAGGTGAACTCACTCTATAGAGTGGTAGGTAGAGCTTTGGGGTGGCTGTCTCAGAACAAAATAAGCAATGTTTTTTGGTTTGTTGTCCCGTCCCCCCGTCCCGTCCCCCCCCCCCACTGACTAGTAGAGTAGTGTGCAGGCAGTTCTAATATTGCCTAAGGAAACCTAAGACTGTTGAAAGTAATTTCATTTGTTTGCTAAATAAATGTAGAAAACCCATCGTGGTCTTTCTCAGTGTATCAAGACCTCTTTCATGTAGGTAGATACTGTGCATGTAAATCAAACTGTAGTGGTAGAGAGCTCTGTATTCTGGGGGAACTACTGAGGCCCATAAACTGATCCTGAGTTACAAGCCATATCCAAACAGAAACAAGGAAAATATTTCTGCTCTTGATTGTTTAGGCTTATATGTTTGTACGAGAGCAAACCCAGTGACATTGCTAAGAGAAATACACGAGTCTGAGATATTTTTACAATTCTTTCTTTAAGCTGCAGAGCATATTTTTTCTTTAAAAAAGTCATTCAATGAATACTAATTTTAGTCTGACTTTTGACACTGTTCTAAATGACATCTGGATTTCATATAAAATCATATGTCTGGTACAAAGCTGAGACTGCCCACTGACAAATAAATTCCTATGCTCATGTAATTTTGTTTAAGAGCAGACAAATCACAGCTATGCTGACTCCAAAGCAGTTTTGCTTTTATTTCTGGTGGCGGATGTGATTCTGACGTTACCGGAGGCTTCTTTACATGAACTCATCATCTAGCCTGTGCCTGGATCATTGCAGTTAACTACCAAGTAGAGTCTATACCAGTTAATAGTAGGACTTGTGGATGGGGAGAAGTCTCCTTGATATTGCTGCAACCTTTGCTGTATCAGCGAGCGATCTGTGAACCCAGAGAGGCCCAGTAGGTGAGAGGGTCCCTTGGAGCCTCTTCCAGCAGCAGCTGTGCAGTCTCTGGCTGAATGCCCCATGCAACTGTTTAAACACTCCAAGCGCTGGTGTTCCCTGCCAAGATTTCCATGCTGCTGTTGGGATTTCCTGCAGTGCCAGGAATGGGGTTGAACAGAACAATATTTTCTTTGCTTTGCTGCCTTGCCCCCAGCAGAAGGGCAGATATTGGAGGGAGAAGGGGCTTGGAGATAACGTTGTGTCTGTTTCCTTGGGGAGGCTCTGAGGTCTCTGCGTGGCCTCGCTGCATGTGGTGTAATTCAAGTTTTGATGTTGCTCATCTCGCATGCTTTCAGGATAACAAATGGAGTACTGCAGAGAAATAAATAAATAGCAGTGTAAAAACAAACATTAAACAAAAATAAACACTTAAGAAGATAGTTCTAATACCTGTGAGCAGGAACAGGCTTTATTGTCTTATAATTGTCAAGTTTTGAAGCAATACAGTTTGGGATAGTTATGTGCTAAAAAGCTGGGAATGGCATAGCTACAAATAAACCATAAGCAGGCATTTATTTGCCCATGTATGCACACTGGTGAAAAGTCTCAAGTTTGAGGAAGAAAGAGATCACTTCACACATTTGTCATCTTGCCAGAAAGGCATAGCTTGAAGAAGTGAATTTTCTGGAAACAGCGTAACTTAAATTGGCATAAGATATAGGTGTGGCTATATTTGATAAAAATGTTGCCAGACTGTCTGACCTAATGTAAGTGCATGTATATTGAGAGTACATACATGAATAACCTGCTTGGTCTCTAACTCTTTATTCTAAGTAAATTATTCCAAGTCAGCTGTTCTGCATTAACTGCATGCATGCAAATTGTTATTGTCAGGTCAATATGAGCTAATTCAAAGCCATTTATTTTCTTGGTTAAAGACCAACTTCTTTTGCATGCGCTGCTGGGGCAGAGTATACATTTTATAGAAAATAATTACAGATTAACTGATTTGTAGTAAATTTGACATCCTTGCTTAACTTGTGACAATTTGTTCATGAATTCCTACTGTTAGAGTGTGGCGTAGTGAATATGATACTAAACAAGAGCAAGATGTTAATCTGCAGAAGTGAGGCAGAGCTTCTACCAAGGGGAACTTCTTTCCATATGTATTCCTGATTCATCCTTTGGGCAGTCTCCATTCTATGCAATGAAGGGAAAACTACTGTAGGAATGATAACATGTAATAATAGAAAATAAACAAAAATAGAGGTTAATGCCACAATGTAAATTGACTCATATTTCTGCAAATTATGATATTGTATCAGAAGAATTTCTGAAGTTGCATTAATCTGCAACAGGAGTTTTTCCATGTTAGGATTACAATCCACCCTTTCACGTAACATTTTAAAAAATCCCAAAACTTTAGTATATGGTATCACTACTTATTGTGTAAATAGTTTCCTAACCTAGGAAAACTCCATTTTTACCTGTGAAAGTCTGTATTACATAGTGTATAACGCGTAGCGTTTCTAATCAGTTGCAGAAGACTATCCTTGAACATAGAGAAATCCTTGAAATAATCCTCCTTGAAATCACTCCTTAGATTTGAGAGAGAAATACAGGGTTTTTTCTTACATCTCATTACGTTACAGTTCTGAATCAGGGTATCATTTTCACAACATGACAGGGCACATCTTGGTACCTTAGCACTCACTAGAGAGATACGTGAATGACCTGTTAGGATGGCATCTATAATGATGATATAGAGCTTTGGAGTTAAAATGTTGAGATGCAGAAAGTCGTTGTGGGGTGTGTGTGTGTGTGTGTGTCCCATTTTGAATGTATTTTTCTAGTAGTGTCTTGTTTGAAGTGGTTCAGCTGTTAGTGAAGAGTCCTGAAGATGTCAGCCAAAGGAATAGTCAGTGTGTTAAAGGAAAAAGATATAAGGATCTATCATTTTTATGTATTTTGTATATTTTTATGTATTTTGCATTCTTGCAACTTGTTATACTGATGCTAAAATAACTGGGAAAGATCCTTTTTAATGGCTTTTTTTATATTGGCCTCTGTTCTTGGTGTCTGTAAGGTATGTTAAGATCTGTAGGTAGCCTGCTTATAAATAAATGAGCAGCTAAGGAAGTATCTGAGAGAAGAGACAGCAAGTTATTGGAGGAACTCCTGTTAATAGTCGTACAGATCTGAGCATTAGAGAACAGTTTGTCTTTTTTCAAGCTGTTCGTGATCTAGTGGTTGGAGTTTGAATGCAGGAATGAATTCTGCCACTCAGCCTTCTCTGTAGTTGTTTTCTTGTCTATAGAATAGGAATAATGCTTGTGTACGTCTGGGTTGGTGAGATTGAACTGATTAGTGACAACAAAATGCTTTGAGAGGCTTTAATGGAAGGCATTAAACAACTGTATGCTATGCAGATTTTCAATATTAGAAATATATTACAGCTGACCTGCAGAAGCAGTTGGGAGGATAAAAAAAAAAGGTCACTAGGATACATTTAACATGAAAGAGCAAAGAGACAGTTCCTAAGATCCCTTTGGGAGGAGTAATCTAGAAGGGAATAATATAAGAGTCTTGTTTGCAGAATAACAGTCTTATTTGCAGAAATAAGTCTTATTTCTGTAAGCAATTGTAGAAACATTTTTCCAGACACGCAAAAATGCATTTGGTCACAGCAGCAGATGAAGCAAAGCAGGCATACGGTCAGCAACAGGTTCTACTTGTTCTCATTCTGGGCAATACAGGTAGCCAATTCAGTGGGCAGTGTTAGCCTGGGATGCCTGAAGGTGATGTAGAGTTGCCTCTTAGGCATGGAAAAACACTCAGCTACTACTCATATGCAGTTTGAGTAGTGTAATCTGTCCAACCTATTTGTGTTAATTTTAGTTGTCTTCTGTCATAGTAAAGCCTTCAGATTTTTCAATGCTGCATTAATGCAAAGGCTTTAATTTAAAAGGAGTCCAAAAGCTGGGGTAGGGGGGGAAAGGAGAAAGAGAAAAGTAGTTGTAGTAAGCGGACACTGGGAACTTCTCAGAGCTCTCTAGCTTTATCCTTGGGGAGAGTTGAAGGGCAGAACTAAAAAAAATTTATTGCAATGTAGGGTTCTGAAAATGAAGGCAATTATATTTTAAAGTTTAAGCACTGACCAGGTGCTCTGTACTGTACCAGGGACACAGTGAAGACGATCCTTGTCACAAAAAATGAGGGATTTTTTTTTTGAAGTGTGTAAATAGAAAGATAGAATTACTCTGTGAAGCCCTAAAGAAGAAGAATAGAGTAGGTTTTAAAGACATGTGGATGTGTCAAGTTACTGGGAAGGATTTGAAAGCTAGGAGTATGGGCAGCTGAATAGGAATGATTATATTAGTGAACAGAAAAGACAGAAGCTTATAGATTGTAAAACTGATTCTCCCATTACAGTTAAGTATAAGATGATGATGCTGTTATTGATAATCAGTTCTATTACACACCCTTCTCATATGATTTCCCTCTTTTCATGTAAGACTATCCAAAGTTTTGGAGTTTTTGAGTCATGGCTTCATCTGAGTACTAGATGGGCACAGCATTCTTTTATCAAATACTTTTTCCTGTAGCTTTTGTGTGTGTGTGTGCATGTCTGTGTGTGTAAAATGAGTCTGATCCTGGCCCTACTGAAGACAGTGAGATTTCTGATGTGGACCTGAAAAGAGTTAGGATCTAGAATATTTCGCAATTCTTTCATTTTAAAGTGCTTTGCAAACTAATTACTTCCCTCACAGCTAACATAAACCAGTAGAGTAGGACGGATAGCTAAGAAAGTAATTCTAGCTATGGTTTTGGAGAAAAAGGGGGATTTGGTAGTACTTTAAAAATCAAAAATTGTAGAATAACAAGCAGTGAATAGCTCCTTTATGGTCCAGTAGACAGAACACTGTAGAATAAACCAGGAGAAATTGGATCAGTTCCCGATTCTACCTGTTCTCATAGTACATTCTTAAGGCAAATTGTATTTCTTTTATGACTTAGATTCTCTGTCTGTATCATGGAAATACTAAGCCTTGTCCTCCAACACAAATCAATCTGAGACTTGGGAATGAAAATGAAAACATATTTGGGAAATTTTATTATAAACAAGAATCTTTTATCTTCCACATGGCAGAGACTTAATTTTGCAAAGCAGAAAATACACCTATGTGTAAATTGTTTGTAAATCGATAATAACAGAGTACATCCTGTGTCTTAATTCATATGCGAAATTACTGAAGCAGTGTCCAAAGTGTGTTAGTGCTTGAGAGAGTTTGGAAATAGCATTTTATTATCATTATTAATCTGCATACTGGAGGCTTTCTTTTCCCTGATCTGAAAAATTTACTGACTAATTTGTAAGGCAGATAAATGGATGTGAAAGCATATGGAAGCTACTAAATATCTTTCTATTTTAATGTGGTAGTGCTATCGACATTTCGGCAAACTAGACAGTTTGGTATTCCAAATATAAGTCAGGGAATCAGTTCAGAACTGTAGTTGCCATTTTTATTTTAAAGCAATGCTGTCAAAAAGAAAAATTCTGTTTCAGGTTAGGATTCTGTTCTTTCAATCTATGCTGCTTCATAAGACACTTGGTATGTCCGTAAGGATCTGCTAACTCCAAGAAAAATGGTTTCAGGTTCTTTTATAAAAGAAGAATAGCCAGGTTAAGACACAAATTTGTTTCTTGTTTGATCAAATATTGTCTAATTGCTACATACGTTATTGACTCTATATAATAAGATGTTGATACAGAACTCCATTTTGATTGCTGTTCAGTCATCCAGCCCCTCTTCACAGGCAATGTAATTTCTCTCTTTATTATGGTAGTGTATGTGGTATTTGGTAGCTTATGTGATATGATCCGATTCCAGTCCATTTCTCTTGGTTCCTCGCAGAGGGTTTCCACATCATAGTTTTTTTGGCTGATTTATCAGAAGCTAAAGGCAGACCTGGCAACCTGATCTATGCTCATTCCCAGGGGAGTTTTTTTGCGTTAGGCCTTCTTTTAGGAAAAAGAGGAGGGCGTTACTGCTGTCATAGTTTGGAGAGTCTTGGGGGTGCGGGTTCTCTTAGCTCTGCGTCAGCTGTATAAATTCTGAGACAGTAAGAGTGGCCAGAGCTTTTCATCCACTGTTTTTCACAAGCTCCAAGTTCACCAGTGCGTTGGTGCTGTCTTCTAGAAATGTCATGGTGATCAAAGGTACAGTTTTTGAGATACAGAATGTGCATCCAACTGAGATTTTTGCCATGCCTCTCCCAAGCTCTTAGATTACTTACTGTGTACGGTAGCTGGGAGAGTTCCAGTCTGGACTCAGCTGATTGCCATCTCTATAGTTTATCTAATGATGTCCTTTCCAAGCCTTTTGATTGTCGAGAACAAAGAAATGTATGGTCTGTAACGTTACCTTATTGTTAAAACCTGAGGATGCAATCCAGATATTCATAGCACTCACTAACTTCACAGTCTGACATTGCATTTTATTTAGTGTGAAAACCTTTTTAGTTATGTCCATCATGACAAGAAAACCAAAACATCTCTTAAGATTTGTGTGATTATCTAAAACTGAGATTGACATCTAGTGGAGGGGTCTGCAGGTGTGTGGGTAGAATTGGCAGATGAACAACACATTGCAGAATGAGTGTGTGTGTGTGTGTACCCCATGAACAACAAACCAACTGGAGTCTAATATCAGTGAATGACTAGAACAGAGAATTTTGTACAACAGCAAAATGTCATAAATAATCTTTCTTGTGCTGCCTTCTTTACATCCTTACATACTTTCCCCCTTGTCATTGCTTTAATACCTACCACCTACTTAACAAGGCATACAAAGCAGTCTTTTTCTGTGACGGCACAGTCACTGGAGTGACACAATTGTACATGACTGTAACAGCTGTTGGAAATACAGTCTGGGTCCTGGAACCCTGTGTGTGTGGTCAAGGGGCGCTACGAGTCCATCTGCGCACATCTGCTTGGGCATTGAGGTGCGTGTGAAGGCCTTGCACCTACTCTGAAGCTCCGTGCAGGCTGAGGCCTTCATCCCTCTATGACTGAAACATTAGAATTTGCTTTAAGATCTTGAACCACTTTGGAAAATTTCAGAATCTTTTACTGAAATATTTGACAGACCTTTTTCCTTTGAAATGCCCAAAAACTTTATGGCAAGTTTGTGGTATGTTTTTTGTATGTTACTAATTTTTAAAATTTTGAGGAGATTTGATTGCTCACCATTACTTCCATAAATCACCTAATATAGACATTTTCTTCCCTGAAGTACTCTTGTTAGTCTAATCAGAAAGGAGAGTGGAAGCCCCTGAAAGGAATGACCTTCTTGGGAATCATCCAAGAGAAAGAATGTAACTTCCTGGCTTTAGTGAGAGAGAGTTGTCACCTCTTTCTCTATTGTAATGTCTTCCCTCACTAGATTCTGCCATCATAAAAAAACAAACCACCAACAAAAAAACCAAACCACCAAAACTCAGCCCCCCCCCCACCCAGGGGCCTGGTTGAGTAGCGTCTTTTGGAAGGTAGCCCACTGAAGATTTTTCTGTCCCTATGTACTGCAGCGTGCCAGTAAGGTTGCAGTCTTTTTTTGCGAAACAGCAGCAGGTTAGGATTATGAGCAGTGCTTATCTGCTCGTGGTGGACAACTGGGAGATGAATCTGGATGACCTGTTGGGTAAAAAACCCTACCAAATACTCTTGTAACTAGTTTTAGGTGTTGTTTTATTTGTAGCATGCTTTCATGTGCAGTTTAGTAAGACTGGCTTACTTACATTACATGTGCCCATATGTTATTTGGATATGTTCTTACTGCAGTTTGAATGTTTTTAGTTTCTTCCTCCTTGTTCTCTCAGCATAACAGATAATAGGAATCGGTAATACTTGAAATACACTGATCTGTGGCTTCCTGGTGGGAAACAAGATGAGTCACCACTAACTAAAACCAACAGCTATTATGTCCCTGGATTCAAATTTGTTCCTCTCAGTCTAACTGTTCAAATACTTGCTTTCTCCACTGGCTTCCTCCTAGCAGTGTGGCACATGTTGTGGACTGCAAAACGGGGAAGGAAGGGGTGATAGCAGTGACAGCATATGTAACAAGCCCAGAGAAGGGGCCCTACCAGTGATGATGGATGTAGACACTCAGACCACGTGCTTCACCAGGTTATGTATCTCCTACCACATCTAATAGCACAATTGGGCCAAGTATTTATTATAGAGTCAGCAGAGAACCTGTCTCCCAGGTTTCCTTGGTTCTTGGATTGGGATTCTGGACATGGCAGGGGTGAGTGGCTGCTCCTGTTGTTAAGCTACACCCTTAAGAATGCAGCCCTATGCTGTCTACCAGTAACATTTAAGTCATTTTTATTATCAGATGAATGATAAAGTAGTAAAAAACCCCAAAAACCAACCACCCCCCCAACAGTCCAAATATTAACTATATCATTAGTACGTTTAGAAAGGAGGATAAAGAAAAGAAAGAAAATCCTACACAGATCTGCCTATACCTTAAAACAATTATAAGAACTTTATCTTGTTTATCCAGGAAACAAACTGTCAGGATGCCTATGCAACCTCATGGATATGAAAACCCAATGTCATGATACTGTGAGTATTGCTTTCACTAAAGAGATGGTGTGGGGGTTTTTTTGTTTGTTTTTTAAAGATAAGTTTCTTCATATAACCAGACTCTCTCTGGGATTCTCTTTAGAGTGAAACCTCTACACAGCTCCAAGATCTCCTATGATTCTCCTGTGATTTATAACTATCAGGGGATAAATGTTAACACTCTTCTTAGACTGTCTCTCTTTAAGCTTCAGAAATACTGGCATTCTTCAGACACGTTTAAGTGGAGCCAGACACTGAACAGAACTTGTAATGGTAATTTTGGTGATTAAAAGGTAAAGGGATTTATATATCTGAAGAATTGTTGTCCTTTGGCAGGTGCCAGTATATTAGGTTGCAGATTGTCTCTTCCAGAGATATCTGGGATAGGAACAAGAGTACCAGCAGTATTGAGCGTTCTCTGCATTTCACTTCCCAGACATGGATCCATACATAGTGCTTTCTGAGCACGTGCCTGAGTATGCATTTTCACTGGTTTTTGCTGTCCTCCTTCTACATGCCCAAAATATCCCAAATTGCTGCCAGGCAAATTTTTGCACTCGAGAGGTATTGTATAGAAATAATTTGTTACTTGATAGGTGATTTTTGTTATGCTTTACAAAGTTTTCCATGGGTTGGGGATGTTCCTCTGCACATGGCAAGAATCTCTGATGGAAGTGAATGACTTGTTTTCCTTGAGAAGTCATTGAAGGGAACACAGTTGAAGCATGTCAAACTCATTTGTTATGAAGCGTATACAGATTACTGGGGCACTCTTGGGATTGGAGCACTTCACTCTTGATGGCTAACTATAGAGCAAACTTGAAATCAATGTTCTCCCAATTTGTCAGATTATAAAGAAATTATAAATACCAATTTATGGATTATAAATGGTTGATTATTGTGATTGTTAACCCTGCGTCCTTTTGATGATTTTTGCAACTTTCAGGACAAGTAGCCCAAATGTATCTGGATTACTGGAAGCTCTTCTTTCCTGTATTATTTGTTGTTCCTTTGGATTAAGCCAGAAGGAGCCAAAATATGTTTGCTAAAATCATCTTTCACTGCTGATCTGACTGTTTCTCTGTTTTGGAACTATTCCACTGGTTTCCCATCACATCCAGTGACCCAGGGCACAAACTGCAGGCTGTCACCTCCACGATCTTCATAGCTTGGTGCTCTTAATTCTGGGTTGGCAGATTCCTGGCTCCTTCAGGCAGACTTGCATCTTCCTTCCAACTTGCAACTAGGGAGAGGTGAGGCAAGAAGGAAAGCACATTTGCATCGAAAGTGCGCACGCTTGAAGTTAGCAACCTTTACAATTCATCATGTTACTTACTCCCTACTATTTCTTCTGTTCCTTCTTAGGGTCACAGGTACAATGGGGAAGGGAAAAGTCTTCAGAGTGGGAATGTGGACTGAGGCTGATGATCTGAATTAAGAGAAATAGGGATTTTTTTTTTCCCTGTGGGAATGGTGTCCATAAATACTTCTACATTTAAACATTTAATCACAACTTGCAGTTGTTATACTTGTTCTCAACTGGCTTGGGCATAGCTGAGATTATGGTGGCCAATTTACTTGATGATTTGTATCACAGCCCTACCTCCCAAAGGCTATTCACTAACTGGGAGACTGATGCCCAGGGAAAGCTTGATGGTTTTATCAAGCTGAACTGGGACTGAAATGGACAGTGTCTGCAAGTAAACATAGGCAGGCTCGCAGCCTGCCTTGGGTTCATGCCTGCTGGGCCATGACTGGAACTGGGTTTTCCTGTCTTGCAACATTTTTTGAAATGTCACAAAATTTCTCATTCTGCATGGGACAAAGTGTACTTTTTTTGTCGTGTGCCCTCCACCCCGCCCCCCGCCAGCCGATCCCGTCCCTGACAGGGCTGCGGAGGCAGGGGCTGCCTCCAGGCCGGTGGGTGCCCGCCTGGCCGTGTGCGTGGCGGGGCTGCCCCCCGGGGCGGGGGCCCCTCTCCCGGCGGGGGTGGGCGGAGGGGCGCGGCCGGGCCCCACGGGCGGGCCGGGGGCTGCCTCCTCGCCGCAAGTTTCACCTCGACCCGTGCCCCTCTCTCCACCCCCAGGGCCTCGCGGGGAAGCGGCGCAGCAGCACGGGAGAAGCGGGCTTTTCCCCACAGAAGCGGCAGCGGCTCCTCGAAGGAGACGCCCCGCTGTAATTTCGGGCGGCCCCCCGGTCGCTGGCGGGGTCCCGGTCCCGGGGCCGACCTCGCGGCCGCCGCGCACATCCGCCCGGCAGGTGTCAGTGTGGGCTGCAGAGCCGGGCGGGAGCGCGAGGGGAGGGGAGGGAGCGCCGCCGCCCCTCCCCCGCTCCCCCCTTCTCCCCCCCGCTCCCCCCCCCCCCCCGCCGGCGGCGGCGGCCCCCGCGCCCGTCCGCCAGAGCCAGACTCGCTGCAGACAGGCGGCAGCCAGCGGAGCGGGCAGGGCGGGGGGGGAGGAGGGGGAGGAGGAGAGGCTGGGGATGAGTTGGAGGCAGGCACAGCCTCAGCGCAGGGAGAGAGGCTGCCGGAGACAGGCAGGGGGAGGCGGCGAGGCGCCCCGTCCGCTCCGGAGGAGGCCAGCCCGGCGCGGGGGCGAGCGGCGGGGGCCGGGGGGAGGTGAGTGCGTGCGGCCGGCTGCCCGCGGCGGCGGGGCCGGGGGCGGGCGGGGGTCGCTGCGGCGAAAAGTGCCGGGGAAAGTGCGGGGAGGCCCGAGTTGAAGGTCTGGGAGCGTGCGAGGGACGAGGCGGCGCGGCTGCCGGGGGGCTCCGGCGGCGCCCGCCTTCCCTCCCTCCCGCGGCGGGGGGTGCCCCCGGCCCCCCAGAGCTGCTGCCGGGGCCGGGCTGAGCGCGTCCGTCCGCGCCCGCCCGCCACCTGCCCCCCAGGTGCCCCGGCGGGCGCGGAGGGTGTTGCCTGAGGGGGTGTCGGGCGGCCGTTGGCCGGTGCGAGGGGCAGCGGTGACAGGTAGCGCCGTTAGCGGGGGAGCGGCCTGGGCGCCGGGGAGCCCCGCGCCGGCTCCTCCGTGCTGCTCCGCGCGGCCGGGGGAGAAGCCGGACCGGCAGCGCGGAGGGGAGACCCCCGGAGGGGGGCGAGCGGGGCTGGGGAGCCGCCGCGGCGGGCAGGGCGCTGGGCACACGGAGTGCGCGGCACGTCCTCTCCGGCTGCTCCGAAGTAAATAGGTCCAGCTCCGTCTAGCCGCTCACCTCGCCTCGGGATTGATGTAATAGAGCTCGGTGGGCAGTACTGGCGGAACAGCCCTGCTGGGGTGTCCTGCCCAGCCGCGCGGGAGGGATCCTGACGGGGATGGCTGCGCAGCGGCGTGCGCCCAGGTCCGAGCAGGCAACTTTTACAGGAAGGACGAGCGGCAGTGTGGCTACCGGGCTAGCACCCGAGTGACCTATATTTAATGCAGTGCCTTTTTTTTTTTTTTTTTTAAAGTTTATTAGCAGAAGTCTAGCTTTGCCTATCTGTACCTGACGCCTGCCTGCGTTGTTTGCGTTGAATATGTGCATCCCAAATTTCTGAATGGTGTGCCGGGTTTTCCATCGTGGAGGTGGGTAGGTAGTTACGCGTAGGTTATGATTTGATGCTTGCTGAAGAGACAAACACACCGTTGTGTGTAGGTTTAAGTTCACTAAAGAATAAACAGGAAACAGGCAAAATGCAAAAGTAACTTATGTTTTGTTAGGAGATCTTAACTGAACGCCCTGAATGACAAAGGCTTTAGTGGGACTTTTTTCTTCATTGTTCAGAACCCTTTCTGGATAGCAAATGATGGTTGTGCAAGAGAACAGAAATCTGGTGAACAATTTTATATGGCACTAGAAATAGCATTTGGTGTTATAAAAGTTTATTGATCTAAAACATGGGCATCTTCTTGTCAGGAAGGAAAACTCTTTAAGAGGTTTGTCTGTTCTTACAAACAAAAAACTCTTGCATTAAAATGTCTACGGGCTAGAAAGGTGCACCACATAACGCGAGGAGTGAAGTGTATGCAGTACTGTACATCTGAGGCTAGCCAAAAAGGAGGAGAGTTTTTGCTGGTAAGAAAGCCCGAGGGGCAATTACTGGTAGGCATAGATGAGGTAAGAACGTAGAGGCTGCGTAAGTATGGTAATGTTCCTTTCTGGAAAGCATCTGTTGGTTTTCATCCTTCAACCCCTGAGTATGTTGGTTAGACAAAACTTTTATTCTGCCTTCCAATTTCATTTCTAGGATAATGTTTTGGGAAATCTACCCTTTGCAAGGATCCAGAGTTGTTTAAATAACATACGATGCACTGTTGAGTAGAGTTGAATAACTATGCATGTGGTGCACATGTGTATGGTTCTACTAATGAGAATATAAATGTTATGGCTTCATGGCTGTAAATAAAAGGGGAAGTTTTGGTGGGAAGCAGTCTAAGCAACACCCCTTTGTCCATGTTAGCTGAAGTAGCGATGGTACTCTGAACATCTATATCTGTACTGGTGTTTTAGCACCAGGTATTAAGTTACTGTGATACACAAAGTGACCAGCGTGAGGAGAACTTAAATTGGAATGTGTCAACTATATGCAGTTATGTGTAGAAGTAAAAATACATCTTTTTATATATTCTGTGTTTATAGCAGCATATTTAATTCTGACTCTCAGGTGAAGCTCGTTGTTGCATACACATAAGGCATATCAGTATTCTCCAGTAAATTCAGATGCCTGTGTGGGCCTAAATGATGATAAATGCATAATGCAGAATGAGTTAACAATGTGAGACAGTATATTTCAGACCATTGATTTATGTTAATTGAAACATTACAGGCACTAGGCAGTATTTGACTGATGAAGTTTGAATTCAGTCTTCAGCATCTTAGACTTGTTACAAGAAAACTTATGGAAATAGAAAGAAATTGGGATTCAAGATTGAGGCACAGTTGTATTAAGTTTGGTAAGATTAAAACTATTGAACAGTAGCTTAACCTAGGAATTTAGAACTAACCTGTCCCTTTGTTATTTTGAAGTAGAGGAAATGCTGCTTTCTCTGCATAGGATACTGAAGGTGAGACTTGAAATGATGAGTTGTTAGTTTTCTGTGCAGTGAAAGTACCATGTCTTTTTTTTGGGGGGGAGGGTGGAGGGAGAGAAGTTTTCTCTCTGATTTTCTTGACCAAAATTTAGTTGTCTTTTTCACAGATGCCCTACAGTACTCTGTTTAGTGGCTGCTGCTCTTCCACCAAGAACTGATTGTATTTAAGTGACGCTGTCTAAAATAATTTGAAATACTTTCAGCGTGTGATGTGCCAGAAAGAAGTAAATGATTATTGAAATAATAGAAAGGTATCTTAAAAGTAATTTAACTCAGTATAATCTCGAAGATAAATGAACTGTTAAAAAGTGCATGCCTGCCCACCAGCTCTTGCGTTGGCAGGAATGGTTGTTGCATTTAACTTGTGAGTGGTCTTGGAAAAGTTTTTTTCTGTCTGGAGTTTCTAATAGCTTAAAACAGCTCCTTGCAAGTGAATTGCCAGTTACGGAATACAAATACTTCTAGGAGTTTAGAGATGAATTTTTCTGCAGATTGGTTCTGTGGTAACCGTGAAATTCTTCAATGGCACCAAGCTAGTATCAGCTGCTCGTTAAAGGCACTGATGCCAGAACAGTGGTGCATCAGTTGCTGGGAATCCAACCCTGTAGTGAAATGATTCATACATATACATTTTCTTTTCTCAGTTGACAGCTATTTTTAAGAATAAGCCGTCTTGCCTAGAAGGTTGATATCTAAGCAAAGGCAGCCTAGATAGCTAAAAATTTATTTCCCACCAAACATCATCTTATTTTTGCCAGAATTTAATATGTACACTAAAACATTAAATTGTATTGAATTGAATTGATTCTTGTTAAATCTCTGGTGCTAATTGGTCATTATAAAGGGATCGTGACATTTTGGAGCTGCTGTCAGGAAGTCAGCAATTTTTTACACAAACCAAGATGAGTTTGACGTAAATGTCAGTTTGAAGCAACTTCTAATAATAATGGATAGCGATATCTAAATGATAGCAGATTACCTGAAGAACTTCTTGAAATGAGTGGGATTCACTAGGTATCTAAGTCTGCGGAAACTGTCTCAGAAAGAAATAATGACACATCTGTCCAGTGTACTTTAACTTCGATGTGCTGCACAGGCAGAATATTCCAATGAAGGAAAGCTGTTGACCTTTTTTTCCATTGTATTCTTCTGAACCTTGTATTTGAAAGAAAAATTTAAGCTCTTTATTTTAGAGTAGAGTTTTATTTGCTTAATTCTGAGACTGTCAGTTGAGTAATAGTAACTCTAAGGGGACAGCAGTAGAAAGAATGCTTGCAGGTGAATAAGAGTGATCGCAACATTACAGTGTGTTCTGTACTTCACACTGGCAATATGTCTCTGTATTCATCATCTATATTTATTTAATATATGCATTTCAGTAGCATCTGCCTTGATTTAGCATATTTGGAATATGCTAAAAGTAGATGCATTTTACTAAACGCTTTTTCTTATTGTTTAGTTAAGCAGTGGAAATTTGCAAGTACCCATATCACCATTCATTATCACTCAGCATAATAATGGGTAAATTTAATCTTCCTGATTAAGATTATTTTGGTCACAAGAGACAAGGGAATGAAAATGAATAATTTTCTTGGTGTTGTGCTGTGTCTGTGTTGTTCATATCTGCCTTTCTTTTCTCTAAAATCCTACTACAGACAGCACTCTGACCTTTTAAACTGTGTTTGGATGATCTTGCTCTACATCAAACTTTTCTTTCAGATAGGAGACAGAAATTAAGAAGAATCTAAATGCAGTTTCTCTTCTTACTGCCAATGGAGAGCTTTCCTAGATTTGAAGTAAGTTTTCTTTGTGCCAAATGGTTGACTTTTCTAGAATAAAATCTCTCTGGGCTATGCAAAAAGTCCTCTGGTTAATATATTGGCATTCCCAGAACCCACTAAAAGTTAGGCAGGTTGCCAGACACCACTTAATGAGGATGCCGAATGTCTGGCACAAATCTGCATGAAAACCAGCAAAGAAGCTGGGGGTGGAAGTGCTTGCGGTGGGGAGAGGGGCTGGGAAGGCAACACATCCACACCCATAATTTGTTTTTAATATCTGCATTTTGCAGAGAAACTGATCAGAAATCCTTACCACTGGATTTTGAAAACTCATTGGGCGCAAGAGTCCGGATGCTCCAAATTGAGGTAGCTGTGTTCTCATAGGAATATGGTGTTATGATGAAAGTAATTTATGAGTTAGGGGGGTTAGTTTTTGAGGAGAGCACCAAAAGAGGATGGGAAATGATAGTGATTTTATGTTTTATTATCTGCTAAAACTGAAAAGCATTTGAAAATGTTGTTAGACAATTCAGGGGACAATGGAAGTCAGTGATTGCCAGCATCCACACAGAAAGGCTGTTAAAGTTACATGTCAGGGATAAATAAACTGCTGCTGCTAGAACACTTATGCTCAGCGTAAACCTGTGGTGTGTGGCTCTGCCTTATGCCACTGTGCTTAGGTTTTGCTACATGTTAAGTAGAATTGCAGGTGTAATAGACTCTCTGATGGCTAGATACCTGTTAAAAAAAATTAGTTGTATGCCAAACTGAGGCATTTTTCCATTAAGAGTGCCATTAGAAACAGAATATATTGTTTTGTGTTGAATCAAATGTTTAAAGGTTGAAACTGATTAAGCAAACTTAGTTATATTCTGAACTGAACATTATTTCAGACATTTAAAGCACAAACATTTCCAGCATTTTTCCCAGGCTTTAGTCTTTCCCCTACCCAGCCAAAAAAGCATTAGTCCTATATAGACAAATTTATAAATAGACATCTGGTCGGTAGGCATGACTGAAAATATTTTTTTTTAATCCAAAATAATTCTAATAGGAGTTTTTTTGCACATGGCTGAATTTGGAAACATGTGTGCTTGTTACTTGCTTTTTCAGTATGTTTCAGTTGTGTATTTTACAGTTTTGGAGAACTGTTCCTCTTAAGAGGAATTTTACTCACTAGAATAGTGGTACCTGCTTGATGTGTACTTTTGGGTAGGACTAAATTGTAATCCACATGCTCCTGTTTGGTTTTGTTTGGTTTCACTAAGATGACATGATAAATGAAAATACTAAAGTCATTGGACTTTAGTGCTCATTGCAGCAGAAAAAAGGACAAGTGTATTTTGACAGTTGTATGGGGATCTTTGCAAAGTTTTATCTGTGTTGACACTGACTCCTAGCTGTCTATAGGACAGGGAAAACAAGTGGTGAGAGTGGTGGACATTGTACCTACATTTTTAAACTAGCATGTGTTTAGGATTAGTTCTAAAAGGCAGGACAATATCTCCTAGAAAAGATACACTGCTCAAATGCTGCACATGAGAATGGAGTGGGTTGATGAAGTGTCTGTAGGAATTTCATTGTGTTTCCATCTCCTAGTGCTCTTGATTTCTTCTGTGCTAAACACCCTGGTACCCTTTTGTTGAACACTGATAATAAATCTGCTTCTGAAAAAACGTAGTCACAATATTGAACTTGCTATTGCCTGTAAAAGAAGAGTTTGGAGATTTCTATTCTTTTTGTATTCCGTATTTCATTTTGTTCCTATGTTCTGAAATTGTCTGTAAAAGAAGAGTTTGGAGATTTCTATTCTTTTTGTATTCAGTATTTCATTTTGTTCCTGTGTTCTGAAATTGTGTGTAAAAGATGTACTGGTTTTTAGGGAAGATGTGGTTTTTTTAATGTTTGTGTGATAAATATCTTGGGGTTTGAATGATTCTATCATAATCTTTGACCACTGAAAGTATTTAAGTCGTGATTTTAGAGGACAGTACAAAATTCTGTTAGAACGAATGTTAATGCTTAATAAAGTAAAATCTAGAACCTCTCCCACATTGAGAGAAGACTGGAAAACAGCGTTTTCTTCTGGATAAACCCTGATTTTTACTGGGAATTCTAAAAAAAGAGTTGACTCATCTGCCTAGTATTATCTAGCATATGCCAGTATAAGGCTACTGCGCTTTAACTTTCAGCATCCAGTATTTGCAAGCATCTTCAAGCAGTACTTTATTTTTTAAACACAACTTCCACTCTTCTTGATTTCAAAGATTATTAGAAGGAAAATGTGTGATTCTTTTTTAATTACCTTTTAATGTTGTGTAGCTGAGCCTATTATTTTGGTTTTTCACACCTGTAACCTACTCGT
Organism: Ciconia boyciana; assembly: GCF_034638445.1. Lineage (NCBI taxonomy): Eukaryota > Metazoa > Chordata > Aves > Ciconiiformes > Ciconiidae > Ciconia > Ciconia boyciana. The sequence goes on from NC_132935.1 coordinate 58,869,115, forward strand.
TCTCCATTTCATAGAGCAAAAGGAGGGGGCAGTCTGTGACTGAGATATGAAGCAATCTCTTTAACAACTTTCTTCTTCCACTGAGACTTTCATGAAATTTTTACTGTGTGTTAATTAAGAGTGATCCATTATTACTTTGGACTTGTAAACACCTTTAAACATTCCATTAGGTGTTAATGACACATGAAGCAAGAATTAATACGAACTTGTTAGTCCTATATCTAGTAGGGATGTACTATATGTAATTGCCTAAACATAGCAGTGTTTCTTAAACTATTGGGTGTAAAAGGTATTGCTTCATTTTCTGCTTTTGCTTAACCATTGGTTATTGAGTCTAGTGATGCTAATTCATAAAGGGTATTTTGTCCTGTATTATATAGAATTTCAACTGGACGTTTGCCATGGTTTGCTTGGGATTTTCATAAGACAAAAGTGAGTTGCCTGGCTTCTGCCCTACGGGTCAGAGTTGAGGAGCATAGCAGAAGGTGTGGGAGAGAAGATGTAAGGAACGCTTATAAATAAATCTAACTTAATCTCCATAGCTGTTAAACTGGCGCCTTCTGTGAAATACCAAATTGGTGTGTGTTCTTCTCTTATAATTTCACCTTAATGGATAGCTGGTTTTGTAGGTTTTGCTTAACTAGTGTTAAGCAAAATGAAACTGAACGTTTGTAAAAATATGTGCAGATAGGATAGAATACTCCTAAATTAAAAATTGCACCTGGTCATATAAGAGCTAGACTTGGACTGACTAGTTGTCTCTGTTGGCCAGTGCAGTTCATGTGTAGATGTTTTGTTTTACAAAAGGTTTGTCTTGACTATAATTCCTCACCGGACTTGTATGGGTAGTGGAAGTGGAGAGGAAGGGGGTTCTATTAATATTTCCCACATGGATGTTTTCTGTGTTTGTGACCCTTTCATGTTCTTCTTACTGTTTTAATAACCTTCCTAGCAGGTTTTTAGAAACAGCACATTTGAGATTAACTTTTTGCAAGTACCCAATTTTCATTTAAAATATCTTAAATTATGAGTTATCCTTACTTAATTGGTAAGCCTAACATGTGATCTATCTATCCAATCAAAGCAGCTTGCATTATGTTGAATACAGGTACTGTTTGGTGCCTACTTTCACATAGCTTATAATAATAAAAATTTTTTTAAAAAGCTACCATCTGTTGATGAACAGAAATACTGCCAATGTTTGTCAAATGTGTGCTTTATCTGTTCTGTTCTACTTAGCACCTTATGGCAAAGCTTTCTCATCAAAGCATTTTACAAATATCTTTATTCTTACAGTGCCTTATTAGATTGATAACAACTGTGGTATCGCTTTTTAATGTAGGGATTCATGTACCAAGGATTAGGGAGATAAACATCTCTTTAGTTGCAAGAGGAAGTCACCTGCAGTGGGTACAGAGATGAGGATTCTAACTCACAGCTGTAGGTGAAAATCACTGTTCTGTTCTAATGATCTTTACAGCCTTTTGGTGAAAACAACTGGTATAATGTAAAGTTTCTACAGCGAAAGCTCCAATAATCTATGTAGATTGGTCTCCTTTTTTTCATAGGTGGTGGCTGGGCAAGTAGGTAAATTTCAAGAAAGAAATCTCACAGTGCTGATGTGTGTTAGTGCTGATAATGTGCAGTAACAAGTTAAGAAGCATTTGGTTCATGTTTCTTTTAAATTTGTTTGAAATTACCTAAAACCATAGCAAACCAAGAGGAATTAAATATAGAGAGGAAAAAGAGGGCCTCTATGGGTTGTAGAGTGGGAGTTAGATGTGTAAGATATTCTGAAAGTGTCTCTTAAAACGATGAATTCTCTCTTCAGTTGAATATGCAACCAGCAACAGACTCTGCCTTTTCCCATTCCCTGTTTTCCTCTGGGTATTGTTAGAGGTTGGAGATAAAAGCCTTTAATCATGTCTACATGGAGACACCAAAGCAAATCACTTGAAGTGTTGAGTCAAGATGTATATGTTAAAGTATGTTAAACTTGTGTGTGAATGCTGTGTTGAATATAGAACAGCCTTATATATTTAGCTTGAATCAATCAAAGGTCATTTTACATCTGAAGGAGAACATCATTCAGAACATAAGTTAAATTACAGTGATCTAAAACCATCTGTGTATGAATGAGAGCCTCTTGACATAGATGTTTACCATGCTTTAACTTCAGCATTTTATACTGTACTTGATTTATCTCAACTTTCCTCCGTGTCGCTTGTTATTGATCAGTTTTCGTGATGCTGCTATTAAGAGGCATCTTAGATGGAGCTAATTGCAAACTTTCAAGTGAACGTAATTTAATCAGAAAATGGGAGTTCGTTGAACTTGAGATGTTTCATTGCAAATATTTTTGATTTGACAGACTTTCACTGAAATCAAAAGAAGGCACAACCTCTCTTTGATTCCTGGTGAACTGTGTTTTGGCCAGAGGCCTGGTGTTTTCAGGGTCCTCGGCATGGAGCTAAACTGCCAAGGATCCTACTTTGTGACCAGGGATGCTGTGTTTGTAGGAACATGTGGTTTCCTTGGACAGCCTGCGTGAGAAGTTTGCTGCAAGTCAAGGACTGAAGAAATCCCTGTGGACCCACCTCAGATCTGGGGACATGCAGTGATCCTCTGTACCTACGTATTGAAACTGTCAGTCCTCTAAAGAGTAAAACTAAGAAAAAAATCCCTTCTGTTTGACAGCTGTAAAACTGAAGCCTTCAGTTGGTAGGAAATCAGGAGATTTTGGGGGTTTGTCTGCTTTGAGACAAATTAATAATATTGGAAAATATCTTGCAGCCCAGAAACTGGCTGGTTCTAGTCTGAGCTGTGTTTCATTATGCTTTCATGGATGCCGATTAATCTCTCTCTTGCCCTTTCTTTTCAATCCGGAGTTCATCAGAAGGAGTACCTCAGGAGAACCAAAGCCTCTGTTGCCTAAAGGCTTTAATTTACCCTTTGTCATGTCAGCCCTGACCACAGAGGTTTGCAAGCTGCACTTCCCTATGTCTTGCATAGGAAGGCTTAAATAAAGGAAAGAATATCCTGAAGTTTTTATATTCTGAGAGGTTAAAATAAATTATGAAGCCTATATTCTTCAGGGTTCTGAGAAAGAAGGGAGGTGGTAGCTGTCTTTTTTTCTGTTTTTGTCCAGCTGAACTTGTCTCCCAGAGGGACAGTTGTATGGCAGAGAAGAGGAACTGTCCCGTTGAAGTAGTTGCAGATGTGGTGTATATAGCTGGAAATTCTGTTTTACCTACGCTCTTTTGTAAGTGACCCTTACAAAATTTAGACTTTTCCTGGATGTTCCTGTTGAGGTCCGTGGTGTGATGGAGGTAGAGATTGTATTATTTCTCTAAAGAGGAAAAGGATGCTCTTGTCTCTTTGTTTATAAACATTGTATTTTATAAGATGATTCAAGGAGTGTGGTATTCTCCTTATAAGAAAAACCTTGTGAACTTTCAGTTGTCCAAGAATATAAAAGCCATGCTAAAAGCTGTGAATGAAAACTTGGGAGCGACTTTTATTTCAATGCATTGAAATGATTGTGTGGTTGAAGATACTGAAAGCACAAGTGTCCCTTTCGAAAATGAAGAGAGAAATGAGTTATGTTGTATTAGCTGTTGTACATTTAGCTGATGCTTCCAAGATGTTTGCATACTTGTTAAGTTTATGGCCACTGCAGTAGAGGCAGATAGATTTTAGCAGCTTAAGCATCTCCCTGACTCATGAACGTACAGAATTCCAAACATATTCCCAGGGTCAGTGAGTTGATTTGTTTTTGAAATTAAAAAGTTTTGTCACAGAGTTGTAATAGTCTCAAAGATCTAACTATTGGTTTACATGGTGTAGCAGGTATTAGAGACAAGAGGAAATATGTAGTAAGTCATCTTCCTGATATCTTAAGTCTTATGGTTGGGTGAAGGAGAAGAGTAAAATTCTTACTGGATGCTAAGGATAGCCTTTTTACACAGTCTAAAAATGTCAAATGAATATTTTTTCCCTGTTTCTGACCTTGATGTGTAAAATAGGCCGTAGTCCCCTCGTGTACTTGAGATGTTCTCAGGTGTCTCTGACACCTACCAAAAAAATGCTGTATGCAACTGGTTCTGTTATCTCCCACATATTTCTGCCGGTTTTCCTGTTGTTCCTGTAGCTAGACTTCTCTCTCTCTCTCTCTCTCTTTTTTTTTTTCCCCCAGTCCTTTAGGATACAGACTTTTCAGAGATGTCATGCATCTGTAATGTCTAAATGGCTTCCTCCTCTTTCCTTTCCCTTTCCACCCCAATCAAGAAATTCCAGATGGAAGCTCTTTGGTGTCAGTAACAGCTGCACAGCAGATAATTTTTTGCATCCTCAGAGCTGTAATAGTTGTAACTCCATATATATAGTTACGATATACATTTACATTAAGGATCTTCCGGTCTTTAAGTTTCCTGAAGGCTCTTCTAATCATCCTCAATATAGCATTTTCCCCTATTTTCTGTTCCTGTTTGGAAGTAGCTTCTTTCAACAGAAAGAAGTTAAGATATTCTGTTGTAAACTTGATTTTTAGGAAGTCTGAATATTTCAGAGTCCTATGTTGTGATTCAAAAACTGTGCTCCCTTCTTTCATCTCTAGGGTTTATAATAAGGTGTCAGCAATGATCTAGTCCATCTGGGAGCTTGCATCAATGCTTGGGAGAGCCATATGTGTCTGCCTCAAACAAGGCTATAGAAGAGTGTTCCACTAGCAACCAAGATGTCATCCATCTGCTAGACAATCCTGTAGCTAGTTAGCTTAATGACGTATTTATTTGACTGGATGTTTCTGCATAGCAGACTCCAGCTTTCCTCCCTGTTCAAATTAATACCAAAACCTCCGTGCTCTGGAGAAAAAAACCTGCCCATTCTGGAGAATGTCAGGAAGTATGTGGCTTGATGGGTTTGATCTATTTATCTACTTCAGGATGTTGCACTCCCAAATTTCAAGTGAGCACATTGTTAGGAGATTGCTCCAGCCTTCCTGTCCAGGGAGCCCATGCAGTGCAGGTGTCTGGGTGGCAGAGGGATCAACAGACTAGATGCAAGACCTGGGTGACCTTAGATGCATGTAGAAATCCAATCATGCTGCTACTACTTTAGGGTATTATTTTAGCATACAGAGCTGTGTGAGGATTTCCTCCTGCAGCAATTGGAGCTGGAATTGTCACAGTAAACATTTTACACAGCTACATGGAATAAACCAGGTGATTATTTCTCTTGGTTGCTTTAACAGAAATGTTTATTCAAGATTAAGGGGTTCACGGTCTTCGACATACGCATTCTAGATATTTGTATTCTCAGATAGCCCTGCAAAATCAGAGCTCCAGGAATTGTGGTGGAAATGAACTGTGGGAAGAGAAGCCCTGTAAACTTCAGATATTGCTCGTTCTTACTGTGGTAAAATAGAGCACATCGGGACTGACTGTCATCGATATTTTTTTTTCCCAGCCGCTCTATCTAATGTTTATTTTTAGTCCAAAGAGGCTAAGTCAGTGTTGCAAATTCTAGGCTGATCTGATTTCTAATCTGTCTGTGAGTCAGAGTTGAGTTGAGAAGGGGGCAAAACAACAGGAGAAATGCAAATCTAGATGAAAAGAATGTTTTATGTTAATGGCAATTATATTAATCTGTGTTGAGGCAATCTGGTGAATTTAATGTGGAAAAATGCATATGTGTATTCAGACAAACCACTATACAATCGGGTCCATCAGTAAATCTTCATTCATATGCTGCAAGGGAGTTTACATACAGCATCACATTGATTTCAGTGGGAATTGAGAGACCATCGCAGCTTTTTCTGAATACAGCTGTTTGTATGGTTGGAGCTGACACGGTGCTATCTACTGAGTTTGGTAAAGTTTACCTGACAGTTATTGTTTAAAAATTAGTGGACATGGATAAAAATACTTAGTGAACTTCAAGAAAAAATTAGTAGTCTGTGCAGGTCCTAAATAAGGCTGAGAAATAGATCCTAAATAAGGTACAGAAAAAAACTTGTTTCTTGGCTGTACACTAGAGGCCTCTCTTCTTACAGGTGTAAAACATTTTTTTGTGGGCACAGTAGCAGCTCTAAGCTGAAAAAGTAGGTGAAAGTAAAGTCAGGACAATTCCATGGGGGAGTATAGAGTTGTCCAGGCACAACAGAGATTGAAGAGGTGAACTGTACTCACCGTTGCTTCGTCTTCTAATTATACAGAGAGAATCGTGGAATAATTCAGGTCAGAAGGGACCTTCTGGAGTTCATCTAGTCCAACCTGCAGTAATAGGACTAAGGCTTTTCTGAAGAAATACTCTTGAATCTAGAAATTTGTTATTTAGATCTTGATTTTCAAAACTTTGATCTTTTTTCATATGTTTTGAATTGCTTGTGTTTGGGCAGAAGTGCAGTAAATGTGAAGTGGAAGAAAATAAAGTATGAAAAAAGACAACCTTAGTTCTAAAGATTCTGAGTAAGTGCCAAAAAAGAGCAAAGTTGACACGACCTCTTGTTGCAAGTGGGAGGGAGTTACCATCTCATGAATAGCTGGAAGCTGTTGCATGTGTTTAAAGTAATCAACACTTTTATTTCCGTGAGATGTTCTCTTCTAAGTGTTGTCCGCGTAATTAGTAAAGAATCTTGCAGTTTACTTTCTGAGAAGGGAGACAGCTGACAATTCTTCGCTGATACGACCGTATGTATTTTTATTTGTATTCCTTTTGCCACAGGGCTACTATCCATTGTTAAATAAAAGACAATCAAAGAATCTTTTCCACATCATCTTATAAAAACATAGAGGTCCTCTCAGAGGTATCTCTGATGGGTCAGAGTAACACTGAGTAAGCTTTTGGTGAGAAAGAGATTTTACATCTTGCTGAAAAGCTTACTGTATCAAAACTTGATTGTTTTAGAACAAAAAAGGCATTTTTGCATTTCTTCCACAAAAATTACATTTATATTGGATTGAAGTGTTCTTCTGTAGTCTTGTATGATACCATGAAAAATAAAAGAAAAAATTGTTTAGAATGAAAAGTCATAATGTTATGAAATATTGCAAAATTTCTACCTTATAAAGTGCTTATTTCAGTTTTTATTTCATTATTATTGTCATCAAAAGGATACATTACAAGAAATATTTCTGGTTTGATGCATTTCATTTTCTGATGAAGAACAGATCCACGGGAGTGTTTCTGACAAGAACTGAAAACTTCCTGTTTGGGAGCTTTGCTTTGCTTTGCTTTGTATTATTTAGTTACATTTATTTGTTTTGGGTTTGTTTTCTTTAAGTTCCTTTACTTTCTTTGCATTTACACTGCATATTTGTAACTTGATTAGGGAGATTACTAAAACTCTGTTGTTCTGATGCTTCCTTCTGTTCTGTTGCTTCATTCCTCTTCATATTTGTTTTGCTGTGGAGGAGTATATATTACTGTGTAGAAGATGGGGTATCTTCTTGGTTGGTCTCAGCTATTGAATATGGTTTGTCTGACTCAATTGCTAGCAATATTAATCTTCTTTTCTTCATTTCTTACATGTACAGATACCATGCAAGTTCCTCATCATTTTCGTATTTTTTTGTATCTCCCACTGCTGATTTCCCAGTTCTGTTTACCTGCTGCTAATCCTATGTACTTTATGGTTCCTACAAATGAAAGAAGACTTACACGGAAACCTAATCATTTTGAACCCACTCTATGTTTCTGTTCACTTTGAATTGAGGCTAATGATGAACCAAATGAGGTTTTGCTTCTAAAGAGCATAGTACTGGCTATGTCAAGTCTTCTTCCCATTAGCCATGTGTTTTCCTTCTTCCAGCACTTCATATGTGTTGATGCATATATGATTTTTCTGTCATTAAATGTTCCTGTCCATTTATGCAGAAGTGCTGTGTTACAAAGGAAGATTATGTGCCTGACTTCTGCTGAAGTAATTAACATAAAATGGGACTGTCTTCTCCAATTTACTTTATGTATATATACTAAGATAGCTTTGTAACACATAGTGACCGGAAAAAAGAGGATGCAGGATGGTGGTACATCTTCCTGGAGTAATTTCTGGAATGCTGTTGCTTGGGTCCCACAGTGACAGAGTTTGAAGTCCTTGTCTTTGTATTTGGATATTCAGAATAGGAAAAAAAAAAAAAAAGGACATACACAAATATTTAACTTTGGAAATTCCTTATGCTTCATGCTGAGTGGTTTCTGTTTGGTATTGTTCTGTGTTATAATCTTTATGCTACTTAAGTTAAAAGAAAAAGGCTTAGAAAATAAGTGAAAAAGAAGAACGTCTTTGACTTTTACGTTGAAAATTTCATCTGTGAGCTTGAATGTGTGATGGGCTTGAATGCTGTAAGAGCCAACAGGCTTATTTCAGCATTGCTCAATGGGGGCTAGATCTTGAACACACAATTAAAGATGGACACAGTGTCTAACTTAGTAGTGGAACAACCTATAGTGAGTTACCACATCAAAGTCTGACCCACTAGAAATGGTAGATGATACGAAAACACTCACTTTATTTTAAAGTACTTGTTATTTAGGTCTGCCAAAGCAATTAGCCACCTTTTTAATTTCTGTTTAGCTGTCTGATTGCTGACACAGCATAATTTTTTTTGTTCAAGGTTTTTCATATCAAAGTAAGTTACATGCTACAGGGTGCATTTGTTTTGTGAACGTCACTTTTACAGTCAAAACGTTATACTGCTGGATAAACAAGTTGTAATTAGGTATGTCTGTTTTCAGCAAAACTATGTCAGAATGTAAAACCATCAGATTAATTAGAGTTTGATTAAAGTGGCATGAGTATCATTGTGCAGTCTCCTCTGCACTGTTTTTGTGCTTGTGCTATGAACACTGTATTCCCTTTGTAGTGTCAAATGGTCCTGCCAAAAGCTGACCATGAAGTATTTTTTTTGCATTTTTTTTTTTATTAAGAGTAATTGTTGAGCAATTACTAATGATGATACTTGTCTGAAAACATGGTTTTATCTGTTAAATTAAAAAAAAGTTACAGATGTTATTCCTGTTTTTCATCTTATTTTTAGATAGCCTATAAAAGGTAAATAGTACAAATACAATACCCCATATAATTGAAAGTTACTGGTAAAATGGGGTAGAGTAATATGGATAATGCAAAACCCAAACATGCTTATAATGCATATAAATATGTTAATTAGCTTTACAAATGTGTTTCCCTTGGTCTAGAACCTTTAAAATGAAGCTAGCATATAGAAAACTTGAAAGGAAAGTTCATTAATGTTTGAAATCCAGTATGAACTAGAGCAAGAACTTAAAAAAACCCCAAAACATGAAGTATATATTGCAGAGGCTTGTAATAATTTTACAAAAAAAATTGTTATTCTTTTTCTTCTCTTTGCATGAGCAGCTGTTAGATTTGTGCCATCTCAAATATTTAAGGAAGGAACAAGACTCCATTTCCTGTCTTATTTTACACGCTCTTGCTCCATACATTATTTAATTAAACTGGTATAGGGGACCATCTGCCATCCAGAACCACCAAGATGACTTCTAGACCTTCTTGTCACTGTTAATTTAATTTTCCTCTCAACTGCTGTTCAGACTATTTCTCCATCCATTTCCACAAACTTTGGGAATCTTAGCTTAGTAAGAGTTTCCTAGCTGCCAGGTCTGAATTTGACTTTGTGAGTATTCAAGTAGCCTTCTTGAGTAGGTCGCTTTTGGACTCTGTATGGGATGTAGAGCTTATGTCATCCTCCTAGTGCAAGAAACCTTGCCAAGGTGGCAAACTTTGCTACCTGTTTGCCACCAATGTTGCTCTCTCTTTCATTAAAAGCTGCAAAGGGGAACAGGCATGAATTGTAAATGGACAATACTGCTTATTTCACTGCAAGAGATTAGTTTGGTCCCAAGGTTTGAATTCTGTCTTTAAAAAAAAACAAAACCAAAACTCCCCAACAGCCTCTTCCTGTCCTAAACTCCAAGTTAAGAGTTGTCATGAAAATGGAGAAAGTAGGAGAGATGGAAATGTGTTTATAAACCAATACACAGTGGTTTATATTTCCCCTGATCAGTACTTTTTTAGATTTTCTATTTTAAGTTTTTATAAAACATGATTTTCCTCTCTCCCCAGTTCCGCTCAGCTTATTAGATGACTGAGGTTAAATGAAGTATTTCCTATATATGATTTTCAGGAAAGCAAATCTACTGGTCCCAACTCTGCAGGAGTCCTGTGCTGATGTTGATGGCTGGCTGTGCTTGCTGGCAAGAGTACTGTTCACAAGCGAGATTATAACCAGGAAAATGTGTTGACTACTCTCAAGACAGATTCTCGGTTTATATCTAAGTCTGTGTTCGTAACTGAAAATGTAGGATGTATTCAAATTTGAACTTCTGTTCATGTCTGTGAGGGGAAAAATGACTTTATGTTTTAAGTTATTGCATATTGTGTCTGTGCAAATGGAGGTCCTCTTGATGTGAGAAGAGTTACTGAACACATCAAGATTTGCTCTCTGTAAAGCTTTAGGAATGCTCACCTTGGTATTTTATGTTTTGGGTTGTGCGTAAGAAAAAAGTAATCTGGTGAGCGGCTGTGAGTAGACTGTGTGGTGAGTAGACTGTGTAGAAGGATCCCAGCAGCTAGACAGTATTTTGATTGTGGCTATTTGAAAGAGAAATGTTAGCAGTGTCATTTTAGCAGTGTGCACAGATCTGTGGTGGTGGTCTTATGCTTTATGCCAGATACAGAAAAGATGGTTAACTTACAGACTTTCAAAAAGAAAGATTATTCTTTCCTAAAACCAGGACCAGAAGGACATTAATATGATGTGACAATACTGCTTATTGCTCATGCTTAGGAATCAGTATATTTTGAGCATCTAAGAACTTTGTTTTACTGTTAGGAATAAAAAACTGTGCCATGTCAAATGCTGAAATTTTGACTTTTTTAATGATACTTACAGTGTATTATTAAAGGTACTGAAAGAAGCAATGACTTTTAACAACAACAACAAAAAATTGTTAAACCTTAGTATGAAATGATAATTAAAAACAACAATCCAGGCAACTGTACCCTTCCTTCATGATGTGTAGGGTTCAAACTGTGGTTGGAAGTAAATATGGAAACTTAAAGGAAAATAAACATATCTGAGTAGATTATCAGTAGCACTGTTTAATGCAAATGAAATTATTTGTTTAGACGTTATAGGGGTTACTTTGCCACATGTTGAAAATAACCTGTGAGATAAAAATAAAGCATAGTACTTAAAAAGGAGAGGCCAGGAGAGGCCAGAAGATTTAATCCAGAAGATTTAAATCTGACAAATGAGTGCCTGATGCCTTGACTGAGCTGAGGAGCTGTTCCAACATAGGGATGCAGGCAACAGTACTCTCGTATCCCTGAAAATGCAAATTTGATAAAAATGCCTGTTGCTCAGGAGGACTGCTTCCAATTTACCAGACACCTTCCCCACATATCCCTCAGTATGGCATACTGAGGAGGTTATTTGTACATCGATGTTCTTTTCTTCTGTTCTCTACTTGCCTTTCCTTCTCCACTCCTTTGTTCTGCTGCCACTGAGCTATTCTGGTTTCCTGCAAACTGAGTTAACGAGAGCTAATATTGATACTTTCAGGTAGCTTATTCCCATCTGTTCTTGCAACAAAATAAATGTTCTGACTAAATACTGTAAGTATTTATGAAGCATTCCATCAGAGGGGAAGGATTGCATCTGAGGTTGGGGTTTAGGGTCCAGTTGCTTTCTGTAAGTTAAAGTAAGCGTATATTTAGAGAGGCAAAGAGAGACAAGGCAGAAGATGACTGCGTAGGGGGGGTGTATATGCATGGATATATACATTATATATAAAGAAAAAAATTAGTCATGTGGATCTTTAAAATGAAGTGACTAATGATAACTGACTCGAAATCCTTTAGAGTATTCTGTGCACAGTTACCCCTGAGTATCCTTCCCTCTGTCATTTTCTGTTCTCATATGTTGAAGGAATACCAGTGGGGTGGTAAAAATGCTTTGGGTAGACTGTTATGCTGTTGTTTCAACCTATGGCTCAAGTAAACCTGAAGATGACTGGAAAGAGGGAGCACATGACATAGCTGCCTTCCAAGGAGCTATGTGTTGTTTTGTCTGTATACATGAGAACAGTTACACAGTGAAGAGTCTGAGTCTGGGCCTGTAAAGAGGATATCCACATTATTTTATTATGTTAGTCTACTGTGTGGGTTTTTTTTAAAAATACAAAATACTTATTTTGAGAGAAAAATAGGGTCTAAGGAAAATAGATGTAATCCTAAGGTACTTGGTTTTACAAAAAATAAACTGCATATTGGCAGGCTTTCCCAATGGTGACTTGTGGACCTATAGGAACCTTGTGAGTTACAGATTTTTGGATGTGACTCATGTTACATTATGTTTATTACTATCATGCTTACATCACATAGTCAGAAAAAATGTCTAGGTGTCCATTCACTTTCCCTCATGATACAAGGCTTGACTTAATATTTGGAAGCATGTTCCTTTTTTCCCTGCATTGCTGCATGGTATATGTTCAGTACCTAACTGCTGTGTTCCTTTGACTTCCATTTCTCTGGTAATACAAATTCATTGCGCTATGATGTTTTTGGGGTGGTTTTGCCATATCCTAAAATATCTCTGATATGCAAAATCTGATTTTTCTGTATTGAAACATATACATTCACCAGTTATGTTACACATATCATACTCTACTTTGGAGCGACCGTTGTAGTAATGTACTGCACAGAAGCCAAGTAGGGCTGCAGATCTTGTGTAAAAGGTGGACTGCTCCTTGAATCCTTCAGTTTCTACTGGGTGGATGTGTCTACCAGGTAGAAATATCTAGTCTCCTTGCGTTTGATTGCCGTTGTTCTGGTGGCAGCCTGACCCTGTCCTAAGGAGATGCTCTTACTTCCTGGCTATAGACAAGGCCAATCTGGTGAACTTTTGATATTGACTGTGACATTTTGCTTACAGTTAAAGCATTTTGTGGAAGTGGAAACTGTTGTCTTGACAACTAAACTCCAGCTAATAATAGATAACTAAAGAAACCACAAGTCCAAATATATCATAATTCTTACAAAATTCAGACTTATTCTTGAGTGTGAGAGCTGATCTCAAGACAAATGTGTTTGTGTTTTATATCTGTAGCATAAAGAACTCAAGACTTCACTGTGGCGCAATAGTTTTATAGTAGAGTTCATCTGTATCTATTTTAGATGCTGGTTTTTCTGTGATAAAATGTGGTTTTTGTGCTAGTTCTCTGCAGAGATGACTTTATTTGCACTGTAATGGCTTTTCCTTACATTTCAGTGAGTTAAAATTTCACAGGTGCGTTGCAGTTTGATTGGGAATCATGATATCAATGCAATGTACTGTGTGTGCTCCAGAAGAACCCTGGCTTTCGCTTGGAGAGCCAAGTAATAGGTTCCTTGTGATTTTTATCCTCCACTTGAAGATTAATCATTTCCTTTTCCTCCCCCACTTACTCTCTTAACTATTTTAAAGTTGAATTTCCAATATGATTTGTTTTGTGCTTGGGAGTTAATAGAGTAGAAGCAATGGCATGTAATGTGACAGTTGGAAACTCTGGAAAAAACTGTTTCTCCTTAATCCGTTTAGTTTTACTGTTTAACTTTGGGTTTTTTTCAGTGGGCATTCCAGTTCTTTTTTGAGATGAAAGGCACTTAACCCAGTCTTCATTAGCTTGCACTTAGCACATAGTGGCAAGTGCTTATATACTACAGCAATATGAACAATATACAAACTTCTATGAAATAGAATATTAGACTTTTATCTATCTTTTTTCCCTTTTTTTTCTTTTTTTTTTTCAGAAGAGGCAGATAGCTCCCCAGCATTTCTGCTGTGCTAATACTTCTTCCCAGAGCAGGATGTGAATAGACCTCAAAATATGGAACTTAAGTTCTAATCCTTATTTGGAGGAGGAACAGCAGTTCTGGCTCAGCATTAAGTTGTTCCTCTGGGTATAGGGTGCTTTAGAGGAAGTAGCATGAAGAATTTATATCAGAAATCACATGCAAATGTCACGTTCGTTTATGGCACAAAAGACCGGGAAGAGTCTGTGTTACCTCCAGAACGTTTCTGGAGCAGAGAGAAAGAACTGTTGAACAACAGTAAAGACATCCTCTGTAGTGAGGGCCTCTGTGGGACTGCATTTTGGAGTGGGAGTTAGTGTAAACGAGTTTAGACAAGCTCACCTGTAGTGGTTCCATCTGTGGTTTTAAAAGAGAGGTTTAACAGTGGGATCTATTTTTTTAGCTATTTGTGAAAGAACGAACATTGTATTTAAAATCACCTACGCTGGTAACATTACTACTCTGCCGGAACTCTGAAAGATCAGCTCTGAGAGAGGCCCTTTTATTACGTAATGCCTTTGTTCAGAAACAGATCATTCATCTACCACATAACACTGGAGATGATTGGGGTGGGATCTGACACTGTACCTGTGGTCGCCTCAGACTAGAAGCCCCCCCTTGCTGTCCATCCCTCTTTTCATTCTGTTGCCTTCTGCAGGAGGCATCCTGGATAACTGCTTTATGCCTTGGATGCAATCTGATATGCCCTTTGTTTGTGGTGTGCTCTGCCAAACCTGGAAGGGAAGACTCTTCTGTAAAACTGCCGTTGTCCAGAGAAGTAGCCCAAAAGCATATTGGTGTCAATTTTCTAATCTGTAGGAATATGAATAATCACTGCAGATTATTTTACATAAAATGGCAGAGACAGGAGGTGCTTTGGGGATGTGCTACTCAGACTGTGATGTCCTCTCTCATTTAAATTCATGGTTGAAATGTAACAGTTTTTCTTATGTTTTCTTGAAATGTGTATCTTAAATCTGATGATGTTATGAAGAGAAAGCCAATAGTCAAGACTATTACGCTGGTGATAAGAGGTGGAGGTTTTGAGTTTCCGTTCTTTTATTTCTGGAGGATAACCTTAATGCTATGTACTTCCCCGCCCCCCCCCCCCCCCTTACACCTAGAGGTATTAGGCTTGTATCAGTTGCTGTTGTTTTTCACTGTCTGAAGTATGGACGTTGGTATTTTTGTGACTTCTCAGATGGAGGTGGAGCTCTGTTGTTCGGCTGCCTGCTTTGAACACTGACTGCTGTGCTTAGAATCTGGCTTGAGAAATTCTTATGGGAGAGAATCCTCTTGAGTTTGAGTTTAACCAGGAAAGAAGAGTTGTATGCTTGCTCTCCCTTTTCTTTGAACAGCTGTAAAAGTAGGCATTCAACAGAAGTTAGAGGAACTGTCTGTATCTTGAATAGAACTTTTCATCTTTTGTTTTTGTAGGTGATTTTTTGGACTGTCATGATACATAAGGCCTTAGTGTCTTAATAAAGATAACTAAGTTGTATGGACAAAGAACTTAAGTCTTCTGGGTTATGCTTAATACTTTAGTTATATGCCTTTATGACTAGTATCAATCAGTTTGAGAGAATACTTTTCAGATAAAAAGTGGCTATAATAATAAACTGCACAAAACACTTTCTAGGGATCTTCAGGAGCAAAAAATGCAAAAATATAATACTGTATTAAATATAAATTGGTATAAAGGGAAAAATATATGCTCAAATTGTAATAGACTGAGCATCTGTACCTGAGGTTGCCTGTTGCTTTCAGTTAGGTAAGACTATTTCAGTTGTTTGTAACTTTCGCAAATGTGAGCCACTGGTGCTGAAATTTTCCCTGCTGATTTTCTGCTTTGAACTGATTATTTTGGGCTAGAAAACATTTCAGGTGCAACAAATGAAAGTATTTCTGAGCGTGAATTTAGGAAAGAAAATGGTCACTGTTGTCTCAGTGGGAAGGTCTCACCCATTTGCGACAGTCTCTCTTAGAGGGAGGACTTGATGGTGGTTGACCATTGCTGGAGCTGTGCCAGTACAGCTGTTTGTGGAGCTGTGCTTTAAAGTGGGTTGCTGAAAGGGTCTGGATTTAGACTAACCCTCCGAGTGGGAATAGGAGAGGAGTTACTGTTAATGCAGATCTGTTAATGTTAATTTCAGCCATCCAGTTTGATTGCAGCCGTGCAAATGGTTGTGGAGGCACAATTGGAGTGGGGGAAGAAGAAGGAGGGTCAGCAATCTGCAGGCTGTGAATGGAGTGGCCAGCCGGGGTGGAAATCTCTCAAGCAAGCTCTGCTGCTGAAGCCAGTCTTCCGTCTAGCAGGGGTACCGTGTTATGTTTTACTCGAAAGCATCTTGTATAAGAGAATAAACTGGTCTTAAATTATGATTTCTTGATAGGTTGAATCTCCCTGTCAGCACTTTGGGAGCACATATGTATGTGTTCTGTGATCTCAGTCTGCTTCAGGTGTGTGTGAATACAGAGCACTCATTTGTTTGGGGAAATGCCTCTCCAGGGGTCCTAAGTCCTGTCTGCATGTAAAAAACGGCAGGAGGTAGCAAGAGGAATTTATAAGAAAAATAACAAGAAAAAACCTATTTAGAAACAAGGGGCCTCTATAAATGACCCAGTATGGGACCAGTATTATAAAAATGGTTGTTTAATTGTGTCAGCAACTGGAAGTAGCTGGATTTGGGAGTGAGTTGAGGGAAGGGTGATGTGCGTGAATGGGTGATGTGAAGAATAACTATGGAAAAATAGCTTTCCCTACCATATTGCATGACAGCAATGGATGGCATTTTTTTATAACTGACTTAAAAACCAATGGAAAAACATCCCCTTTGGTTGGAGTTGATCTACATGGTGGTGGTCATTGACTTCAGTGAGACCAGGCTTCCACGTAGGTACTCAGGCTGCAGCTGATACGATACATAGCTTCTA
Organism: Ciconia boyciana; assembly: GCF_034638445.1. Classification (NCBI taxonomy): domain Eukaryota; kingdom Metazoa; phylum Chordata; class Aves; order Ciconiiformes; family Ciconiidae; genus Ciconia; species Ciconia boyciana. The sequence goes on from NC_132935.1 coordinate 58,885,925, forward strand.
ACTCTCTTCGTCCTATGCAATTTGTCAACATTATGCTGCAGGTTCTTGCAGGGGAACTGTAGATTGTCAGTGGGGCTTGAAGACCTACAAAATCCGGAAATCCCTGGATTTCTGTTGTTTAACAGAGGAAATGTCTAGGCTAGTAGAATTATTTCACTTTAAGCCATCAGGCTAAATATAGAAATATGCATTGTCTGAGAGTTAGGTCAAGGAAGAAAAAAACCCAAACAGGTTGCTGTAAAGTTAGCTAGTAACCTGTGCGATCACTCCCAGTAAATAACAACATATGCTGTCATGTAAAAAGTGGAAATGGATCTGGAATGGTGGGTTAAAGCAGACTTCTGTCCATCTGTCACACAGGCTAATAAGTAACTTGTCTTTGTTCTCGTGTTTAGTGGGGGTGGCCCCATCAAAATGTCAATAAATATTGTTAGGAATATAGAGGACCCATGTGGTTTTGGATGGATCAGAGCCAATGGTATGTCTCCATCTTCTGTAATTGTAACGGAGAGAAAGGGAATACTGAACAGAAAGTTCAGTCAGTGAAACAGAAAGTTCTAAAACGCATTTTGGGTACTGACTTAAAATACATTTTCATGGTAAGGTCATGGCTTTTTGATGTAGATGCAATGCAGAGAGGAGCTGACTATCTTTGCATTGCACTGCCTTGCTTGGATTGGAAAGTGCCTACCCACCTTGCAGCTCATGTTTGCAGCCACCACTGTGCAAAGGTGACTCTTTCAGATTTGTGCAGCTCAACTTTTTATCTTTAATCATACTCAGCCATGTGGTGGTCACTTCAAATTTATTTTTCCCAATGCTAATAAAGTATACCAATTTTTAAGTATTAAAACTGTATCTGCTGTAATGCAGTCTATGGTAATTTCTTAGCCCTCTGATATCTAATCTGTATTTCCGTTATAAATTTTGTGTCCTCTGCATTCTATTTTTTTATTCTGCTGCATTCCAGTAGTTGGGTAGTCTTTTCATTGAAAGTGTCTGAAGCAGCAGGATTCTTGTTCACACACTGCTTCCTGTGATGAGCTGTGTAAGGCAACATCTGTGCAGTACAGACAGAGCCCTCGACAGAGCCGAGATAAGCAGGGGTGCGTCTGCCTTCCTGCTTATCTCGGCTTGCTTCTCTTCCCCCTTCTGCGCTTCAGGCCTGTCTTCCTAGTGCCAGTTAGCAGTCTGCACTAGCAAGTCGGTGACACTGGGGTCAGTCTCTGAGATACTCCACAGTGACCTGTCAGTGACCGGGTGAGAATTAGTCAGGTTCATTCTGCTGTTGGTGAAACGTAGGTGAGGTGGTACCATCTGGAGAGAGAGAGCATGGAGCTGCTGTGTATGGTAAAGGACTGGAGAGAAGGAGTAAGTGGAAGGAAAATGAACAGAGCAGAACAGGGGAGAGATTGACCAAGAGAATGCTGAAGGTCTGAGGTGGATGTGGGAGAAACCGATGGATAAACCAAAACCAGAACACAGGAGCAGCGAATTATGACTGAAAAAGTGTAGATACTATTAAAAAAGATCCAGAAATGTGGTGAGAAGTTCTGTTACATTTTAGTTGTTTTTAATTCTTCTTGCTTTCCAAGTCAAGAAACTTGGTTATAGCTGAATTTCACCTGTAGTTTACTTATTCACATCCCCAGCCCAGGCCTGAAAACCCTCACCTTACATCTGATGTCTTGCACACTTTGGGGCAGACTCACAAATGCATTGAGGTGTAGTGCTCTGGACTTTTAGCTGCTTGGTTCTGGGGTGGATGTTGTACACCTGTCTTAGTTTGCCAGAGCATTTTGTTCCCTCTGCAACGAAAAGGGAGAACTAAACATGAAAGTGGGATTCACAGCAGTCAGTGCTATGACTGTGAAGCAGCAAATAAAAAAAACACCTGAAGAGGAGTGTTTTCATTTTGTTCAACAAATGTTGGACATTTGCGAAACGCAGTGCCAAAAGCAGGGGTCTTGGTGAGGAGGACCGCACTGGGGGAGTCTTCTCCTGCGGTGGGTGTCCTCGCAGGCTGTCCCTCCTTTCCTCTGCTTGTGGTTCTTGTGTGAATTTAAACAGGAAGGCTGGGGAGCCCTTCTCTGAGGCTTGTCTTTACATTGTTCATTAAGGTACTTTCCTAAAAAGGAAAGTGGACTTTAGGACTTGAATTTTGCAGAACTTTAATTGCCCTTTGATTGAATGGCTCTGGTCATTAGTGCAAATGTAATGGGTTAATGTTCTTTGAGGCTAAAAATGAATAGCCATGGTGGGAGAACAGCCGTCTTCCCCCTGTGTCACGCTGTAGACAGACTGCTGCTTCCCTTGTCAGCCTCCGATGTAACTTAATTAATTGTAGTGGAATTACTCCTGATCTATAATTGAGAGAGAAGGAAATTGAACTGGACAATGTGAGAAGCTCCCTGTGTTGTTGCTTATCATTTTGAAGAGAAATGGAAGAGTTCACATTTCATTACTGCCAGTCTGTCACCTTGAACATGAAATCCTCCTAACTAAGCACAGTTTCAGAAAAAAAGTTACTAGGTGTGGTGTGTAGGTTCAAGTTTACTTTTTCTTTAGCTGGTTACTTAAGAACTGTTATAATCTTAGGAGGGTACCAAAAACCGAGTTGCAAGGTTTGGGGTTTTTTTTCCTTTTTTTCTTTTTTCCTTTTTAAGATGTACGGTGCTAATATCCTGCGGTGCCGTCACATAAGCCTGCAGTTAATCGCTGCGGGATCCTCACTGGCGGGGAGGTCATACCAAAGCCCTGCCTACTGACATACCTTGTCTGCCTTCTGACTTTTGGATTGCTTTATCATATGGGGAGACCGTGTTTCATGTTTGACTGGAGCTGTTCTGGGTAAGATTCTTCTTCTCATCAGATTTTCAGCAGATCTTTTGCTACTTACGTGAAGAGTTACGCCACAAGAACTACCAGTGAGAGGACTTCCATACCAGTGTAGTGAGGTGGTGGTTATATTAACTGTGGGAAATAGCAACTATTTCTGGTGTCCCTGGTTGGGTAGGCGGCCTTTACAGGAGCAGTGCAGCTCTGAAAGTGAAAGCCTGTCATTCACATTTGAAGTTAAATATAAAGAAGTGGCTGGAAAGAAATTACAGAATATCTACCATTAATCAGGGCTTGCATGGAGCTTGTTGTCATCAGGAGTATGCCAAAGGTAGTATTTCTCTGATTGCTCATTTTTCTTGTTAGTTTTACTGTTCTTCTTGGATGTCTGAATTAATTTGCCAAGTTCTTCTTTAAATCTTGGTTTAGGAGTCTTCTTTTTTGATAGCCACTTCTTTTTTACTGTATCAAGGTAAGTTTTAGTATTCCTTCTCCCCCACTTGAGAACTGTAATGAAAATAATTTGTCATCTGTGTGAGGAAAGAAAGTGTATTTGGCCAAAGATTAAATAAAAAGGTAACTTTGAAGATATAGCATGAGTTAGAGCCTGAAGAAAAATAAATATGATTGACCAAGTCTGTTGTGCGTTTCCCAAAGTACTTGCTTTGTTCTGTGTGCATTTAGCCTCTTTTTTGTCCTTAATTTTTGGCATCATCAAGTTGCAGGCTTACTAATATTTCTCCTTAAGATATTAGCAACACCAGTTATTAAATATCTGGTGACTTTAATTTTTAAGTTAGTTTCTCTTGAAATTCACAGTTAGGTTACTTTACTATGCCATGGCTTCTCAAATTCATCCATTCTCACTTGCTGCTCCTCGTGTTTAAAATAGCAGCACTTTCATTATCAAATACAGTCTCCAGTATTGACACACATGGCTTCCTCTTTGCAATTTTTGACTTATCATAGCTATTTGGTATGTTTTCTAAGTTAAAATACATGATTTAGTGAAAATGAGATCGTGAGTCTGTAATTGCATGGGTAAGAAATATTTCCAGAGTTAACATGATGCTAAGTATTTCATTTGAAAATAGAACTACTTTATTTTGCAGTTCAGTAACTTAATTTTTGTCTTAAAAGTAATCACAATTGCTGTATGAAAGAAAAAAAAAATCAATATTTGCTGCTTAAATCAATAATTCTGCTTAAAAAATTAAACCTTTTAATAAAAATTAAGTCAAGCTTTAAATTGATCCTTGGCTTCTAAATTTTATTATTTAAAATAATTTTTTAGTGTGCTTTTTGATTTAAGGATTTATCCTGGACTGAATGCTGTTGAACTGTTCGCCACACTGAAGTGATCTTTTTGCAGAAGCTGATAATAATTATACCTGATATAGACCTAGAGAGAGTAAATAATCACCTCTATGTCACATCTCCCGTCACTCAGTTTCTGGAACAGCAACAATATTTTGTTGAAAATTTCTTGCAATTGAGGCAAAAAGCTCAGCTGCAAAGGATGCATCCAGGCGGGATGGGAGAGCTTGCAGAGGGGACATATTGCATGGGGAGGATCAGTTTGAAGCGTAGTTCAGGTATTCTAATTTCTTATAAATGTGGGATCATTTATAACATCACTGAGGTGAGAATATGAATCTGGTTAAAATATAATAGCAATCTTATTGAGACTGCAGTTATTTGGAAAACACTGTATATCCTTATCTAAAAGCTGTTCCTTACTTTTGACTTGGATAAAAACATTCCTGTCAGAGTGATGGAAAAATGGTATGTTTAACAGTTCACTAAGTGCAAATTTTAAAATACATTTTTTGGTAATAAAATGTATTTTTGGTAGTGTTTATATGCTGTCACAGAACTCTATTCCCATATTTTCTGTAGCTGTTATCAAATGTTTGATATGCTTGGGAAGGTGGTGAGGGTGCAATAGAGAAAAATAAACTTGTGATGAAATGTCTGCGCTGGGTGGCTAGAATTTCGTTTAAGCTTGGTAGAACTTGGGAAGCGTGTGTGTCATGTCTAGCAATGTGAGAGAACAAATTTCCAGTTATCCTCAAGGCAGATCCTCAGCTGATGTAAACTATCACAAAGCAAATGATGTTAATAGAGATTCGATTATGTTTCTCTAACTAGTGGAGAATATGTCCATCTGTCATTCCCCAGAGATACTGCTGTGGTGTCTGTTGGATTTGAGCCTTTTTTATTAAGGAATTCTTGGTGTTTAAAAACTGGTGAATGAGCTCCAGATGAGCCTGTCCTCTCACTGAAGTAGTGATTCTCACTTTACTTTTACCCTTTCTACAGAAATGTAACTTTTCTTCCTGTTACTTTTCCTTTGGCTCCATCAGCATCCTTTGAGGTCACACTTTGGCTGACTTAGTCCAGGATTGCCCTCAAGTTCCATAAAAAGAGAGGACAACTACCATTCAGTCTTTTTTGGAGAAGGGCAGTAAAGAACAAAACCCTAATTTGGCAAATTTAGAACAAAGGATGCATTTTACACATTACAAAAACATTAGGTGCTACATGTAAATGAGGCACTATATTTTAAGTGTACCTATGTTGTCATTTATGTTTTGGTTTATTTTTCAAATTTTTAAGTCCAGGGTAATTTGCGACAGCTTCTACATGGTTAAAATAGTTTAGACTGTAAATAAGGCACCATGGATTAGCACTAGCTAAAGATTCAATTGTGGAAGTTCATCTAAATAACCTTATTTTTGTCAAAGTTTTTGGACTGTAAATGGCTAATTTTTGCATTCTACCCAATGTCATTTATTGTTAGCTTGTTCCTAAGAAATTATAAAATTCTCGTTTTGATATATTCTTCTAAACAGTGTTAAATGCAAGAGTTAAAAGGAGCAGAGAGAAGTATCATACTAGAGTAATTCTCAATAAACAATTGATTTGGAACAAAACCATCCTTAATGATAAATGTCCTTTGAAGATGACCTGTGATTACAACCCACAGTTTTGCTGTCATTTAAGCTAGAGGGGACATGTGTTACTGTCTTGCTCAATTGATGAGATTGGATGGATGATTGAATGATGAGACTGCAAGCCAGGTCTTTAGCTTGTCATCTCATGCCTAATTCACAATGACAGTGTGCATGCAAGGCAAGTGTCTGTATTCTGTCATATTGAAGCTTCTAGTTACAGCCTTCTCTCTGTGTTAATGCTGTAGATGCTCAAAACAGACTGGAGGAGAAAAAGATGGCCATGGACAGAAAGGACTGGCCAGTTTTTGTATACGTCACTTGCTGTTTTTTTCCCCTGTTTCCTTCTTTTAATGTTTACATATGGAAATTAAATATTAAGGAAGTGTTATCCATTAACAAAAATATTTAACTGTCTGGGAAAGCAGTCTATGTTTTTATAAAATACATTTTCAGTTCACTGCCTGCCTTTGCAGTTTCCAAAGCTTCTTGAATCTGCTATCTTCCCTTTTCCTGGGGATTTCCACATTTCTTCTGTTCTTGCCCCTTCTCCCTCACTTGGCTCTCCATTGCACAGATGCGTTCATCACTGGGAATTGTGTTGGTACCCGTAACAGTTAAAGTAACATAATAGTCCTAACTACTGCGTGGAGCTGACTAAATTGCGAGTAGTTCCATATACTAAAGCTGCTGAAATCTTTGTAGTAATTTATGTTTTAAAATGTTTCCCTATTTTCTTGTAATAATTTTATCCCTGCTGCTTAGCAGAAGCCTAGTGACAGGAAAAGGGAAAGTAGCTGTCTGGACCTGTTCATTAAATAAACATCAAAAAAATGTAAGTTGTTAAATGAACATCAAAAAAGGCAAACACGAAAATGCTGCGACAAGAAGAAATAGTTTAAAAGTGTTAACTGGTAGGTTAAAACAATTCAGATAGAACTGTGATCTTCTAGAAGTTGGTATCATTTTAAGATCGATGGTTTAGATTTTTATAAGGTGCTGAAAAATTCAGATGCAGTTACCAGTGAATCACTTTTTGCTTCCATGTTTAGGTGGTTTCACAGGTGAAGCTTTTTATGATGAAGCTCTTTAAGATGAAGCCACTTAAGAGGAGATACTCCGCATACATAAAACTACTTTTTCCACCCATGTGATTTGCTTCACTGTATCCCTAGCAGTTGTCACACCCTCATTGTCGCAGGTGATGCTGTTGTGTTGGTTTACTCACTGTTTCTCAGCCAAATGGAGTTACCTTTCCCCACGCAGTCAGTGGCAATAGTTAGTAGGTTTTTTCCTGTGATATGGTCTGCTGTGAGGTCTTTTAATGCCATCAAACAAGTTGGAAATGTAGGTGAATACTTGAAAACAGTGTAAATTGTGTGATATTAACTAGTTCTGAGTCCTAACAAGTCGAACAGATACCATTTCTGCAGATGCTCTGTCGTCATCTCAGAGGAATGATCTCTCTGTGAGCATGTGCGATGCAAAGTACCCTGCTCAGCCAACTGAGGACTCAGACCCCTTGCAGTTTTAGTGCTGCTTTAATTCATTAGACTGGTTCCACAGTCTTATTTTGCAAGAGATATTATGTAAATCATGTATATTACTGGTTCTTTAGATTATTTATGTTTTCTCTATCTGGTTGAGTAAGTATTACGCAAAAGATTTGGGAGGTCGCATAAGCTGCAGAACTTACAAATATGGTGAAGTATTGTGTCGTAGTTGACTAAGTTGTTACAGCATGCTGTGCTCTGTGCACGTGAAGCTGCCTTAATGCAGCTACAAATGGGAAGATTAGGCACATCATTGATAAATTTCTTTTGGTTTGCTTTTTTAGTAGACTGTGTATTTTTTCTTCTCTGTCTCAAACAAGGGGCTAGCTCTGGACTCAACTGTAAATACATGTTCCTTTTTTCCTTGAAGGGTGGAAGTAGCAACATGTGACGCATCACACAGTCTCCACTAAGTCATATGTTACCTTCAATATGCATGTTTGGCCTTACCTACATATTGATTGGTATAACCAAAACTATCATTGGGCGCATAGGTTTTAAGGAAGCATGCATATACTTTTAATGTTTTAAAGGGGTGCATGGAGTCAAATTAGGATTCATACTGTCAAAATTGTAGAAATGCGGACAGTTAAAAATGACTACATTTGCATTCAGCTGGTTTCACTACAGATTAATAAAACATACAACTCATGAGATGGTGGTGTGACTGCCTTATTGGAAAAGGTCTTTGGGAGCAGAGTAGCAGGAAGTGTAGAATATATGTGATGTAGTATGCAGAACATATGTAATATATGGGTATCACATGAATAATTAATATAGTATATCAAGTGTAATACAATGTAATGGGAGTATTTTTTGATCTACTGAGATACAGTTGTGTTAAAAATTTGCATAACAGGTGCGCACGGGAAAAATCTAGAGTTATTGCAGGCAGTTTGACAAGTATATATGTATTTTCCACAGTTTTCTTTAAAAATATTTGGTTGAGTTTTCTACTTTCTTTCTTTGGCTTTTATTTAGCAATATTTAGTTAGAACTGAACTGTACAACACCCATGTGAAATGATTTGATGTCAGGGTTTCTATCACTGAGTGCATTGCATAGCTCTTGAAGATGGTCTGATTTCTTTTAGGTAAAGTTGGTTGCTTTCGGAAGGTGTTCAAAGCACAGATTCCTACACACCTACAAAGAGGAATCTTAGAAGAGAAACTTCTTAAATCACAGGGGAATGTAATCCTCATTAGGGCTGGGCTCAGTCCGTGGGGTTGAGGCTTTTGTTTCTGAAATCATTTAGAACTTTGTGGTGGGTGACCCTGGCTGGACGCCAGGTGCCCACCAAAGCTGCTCTGTCACTCCCCTCCTCAGCTGGACAGGGGAGAGAGAATGCAATGAAAGGCTCGTGGGTCGAGATGAGGACAGGGAGAGATCACTCATTAGCTACTGTCACGGGCAAAACAGACTCGACTTGGGGAAATTAGTTTAATTTATTGCCAATCAAATCAGAGTAGGATAATGAGAAAATAAAATCAAATCTTAAAACACCTTCCCTCACCCCTCCCTTCTTCCTGGGCTCACCTTCACTCCCGAATTCTCTACCTCCTCCCCCACAGCAGGGCAGGGGGACGGGGAATGGGGGTTGCGGTCAGTTCATCACACGTTGTCTCTGCCGCTCCTTCCTCCTCAGGGGAGGACGCCTCACACTCTTCCCCTGCTCCAGCGTGGGGTCCCTCCCATGGGAGACAGTCCTCCACAAACTTCTCCAAGGTGAGTCCTTCCCAGGGGCTGCAGTTCTTCACGAACTGCTCCAGCGTGGGTCCCTTCCACAGGGTGCAGTCCTTCAGGAACAGACTGCTCCAGCGTGGGTCCCCCGTGGGGTCACAAGTCCTGCCAGCAAACCTGCTCCAGCATGGGCTCCTCTCTTCACAGGTCCTGCCAGGAGCCTGCTCCAGCATGGGCTTCCCACAGGGTCACAGCCTCCTTTGGGCATCCACCTGCTCTGGCGTGGGGTCCTGCACGGGCTGCAGGTGGAGATCTGCTCCACCATTAACCCCATGGGCTGCAGGGGCACAGCCTGCCTCACCGTGGTCTTCACCGTGGGCTGCAGGGGAATCTCTGCTCCGGCGCCCGGAGCACCTCCACCCCTCCTTCTTCACTGACCTTGGTGTCTGCAGAGTTGTTTCCCTCACATATTCTCACTCCTCTCTTCTGACTGCTGCTAGTGCTGTGCAGCTTTTTTTCCCCGCTTCTTAAATACGTGATCCCAGAGGCGCTACCACCGTCACTGATGGGGCTCAGCCTTGGCCAGCGGTGGGTCCATCTTGGAGCCGGCTGGCATTGGCTCTATCGGACACAGGGGAAGCTTCTAGCAGCTTCTCACAGAAGCCACCCCTGCAGCCCCCCTGCTACCAAAACCTTGCCGCGCAAACCTAATGCAGACTTTTTAAAAAATTCAGGCTGTGTCATTATTGAGTAACTTAAAACCTAAATTGGGAACAGGATCATAAACTGGATAGAGAAGAGATTCAGTATATGTCTAACTCAAGATACCTTAATTTACGTTCTTCCTGCTTACTTTAACAAGGATTAAATAATTGGCTTTTTGAAAATTAGCAGTGAGTTGATATCTTTGTTTTCTGTGCCTGTGTCAATCATAAGACAACACTGGAGTTACTTGTTGCTTTATCACTGTTCAAAGTGAGCATAATATACGCAGGATACTTGAGCAATTTAGGAAGGTTGAGAATTTTATATAAACTATCTAGTGTATTGGTGGTTTTGTGAAGCAGGAGTATTTTCCGCAATCTATGCATTTCCACCAATGTGCATTCTGTTTGTATAGCACTGGGCCAAAAAAATGAATCTCGAAAACTCTGTGTCTTTAACATACCATCCAGAAGTGGCTATTAATTTCCATGATTTTCAGGTTTATAAACCACACTGCACTTCTGCAGGCATTTATCAGCTGTTCGAAACAACCTGCTACAGAAATGTACATTATTTTAATAAGAAGCCCGTGCTTCTTATTTAAATAAGAATTTATTTAAATAAAATATAATAAATATAATATAATAAATATAATATAATAAATAAGCACTTATTTAAATAAGTGCTTCTTATTTTATAATAAGAAGCCCGTGCTTCTTACCTAGTATGGCATCAGTTAGCACTGCAAAAAAAAAACCAAACCCACCTTTCTTCTTCTGAGCTTGTCTACCTCGTTTGATTTCTAGAAATTAATATCCAGTGCCTTGGTACCTTGTTAGAAATAACAGGCAGGACTTCGTGGTAATAGGCAGTTACAGTCCCTTTTACTTGACAAATGAATACATTTTTTTCCCTGCTCCATTCACTGAAGATTTCTTTTGCCCGTCAGGTTCAGATCTAGTGCTGCAGCTGTGTTCAGGTGGGCCAGCAGGGAATAGCACGAGGATTTGCTCCCTATTTTCTTTGCAAGAGCAGCGTGGCGTATTGATAAGACTTTGGTCGGAACCTATTCAGTCAGTACAGGTTACTTGTATCCTGCAGGTCTCTAGTGCAGCCAATCTTGTCCGTCTGTCCGTCCCACCCTTATTCCATCATGCTTCCTTGTAGGATTCATTTTCTAGATTAAGGAACAAGTGCTGTATCTTTTAATCCCTTAAATCCCTTTTCTGTTCTTGTTTCATGGATGGGCTTAGCACTGTTTTCTACAGATGCAATGAAACATCCTGTTGCAACCTCCCTCTGTCAGTCACTTGACAGCTCACTTTTTCCCTTCAGAACAGTGACTCTTGATCTTCCCTTTGAGAAACCCTGCTGTGGTTGCTGTAATCACTTTCTGAGTTCTTGTTAACTCAAGTATATCACAGTTTTAAACTGTGTGTATGTATTTGATTTACAGAATTTTTTTCTGCAACTCAAGGGGCTCCAAAGGCTAGTGAAGCAGCTTTCCAAACAAAGTCAGCAATAAATGTTGACTTGACAATCCTAGTTGATAAAGTAATTGGTCTGTCTGCAGTTTGAAAAGTCCCACAAGCTCTACCAGCATGCCCTGACTCCTGATATTGAAGGTAAAGGGTATTTCCTGCTTGGTCTCACAGTTGAACTTGCTAAAGAACGTGAGATCTGATAGTGAGGTTGTGTTGTGAGGACTGCTTGTGGCACATATTTGCCAAGATACACAACTGTTTATGACATTTATGTGAAGTATTTAATTAGTAAATGTTTTTATTTTAAAACATTTTTGAATTGTATAGATATATTGCAGGTGAAAGCTCTGGTGAATGAAATGCACCACCAGTTTGCTCTGCAAATGTGTTTCTAAAATCCTAAATTCTAACGTGTGTCTTAATGGTGAGCCAAGAAAGAAGGTCCTTTTTGGTTTCCTGAAACAGCCTCTCCTGTTCTTTTGCACCTGGACTCTTCTCAGCATCTGCTTCCTCGCTGCCATTTCTTTTTTAGCCCCATTGTTTGAGGAGGGTTTCTTTTTTCTCAGGTGTCTGTGGCATGCCTTCTTCTGTTTCTCCATAGCTTCCTACGTGCTCTCCATGCACTCCTCTCATTCCTCTGCTGGGGTATTCTGGTGGCAGCTCCCACTCGTCACAGCTGCTGCCATTTTCCCTATGTACTGCAGTAAAAAGCTGGAAAATACCAGTTTCAGGACTACCTATGGAGCTTGCGTCTTTTGGTTTCTTACGTATAATGAATGAGGTTTGAATTCAAGATCAGAAGTGGGGACCTCTTCTGCTTGAGGTGAAAGATGAAGAGTTCTCGCAAGCAGAACAGTGTGTCCTGTGTGGGCTGGCCCCTGGGAGCAGCTCTAATGCCCAGCTGACTGCCCCTGAGTCTGTGGTGGGGTCCTGGATGTGGGTGTCCTTTTATTCTGCTTTAGGTAATGGACCCGGTCACTAGTGATGGTAATATACCAGGCGGTTGTGCAAACACATCTGGCACTGGTGTTCTGAAAAAGCCATTGTAGGTGCATGAATGAGGGCTTGGTTTGGTTGTACTGCATCTGCGCTGTGGTCCGGTCTGTGAAATGATCCAATGCAACTGCTGTTTTGGCATGCGTAAAGCACAGGACAGATAGTTCTGTTTCCCAGGGAGGCAGATGTATGAGTTCTGGGTTATGTGGAAGTATCCGTCCTAGCGATGAGAGGAGAGCGCGGAGATCTTGGAGCTCTAGGTGCAACTCACAGTTCCTCTCAAAGAGGAAATTTACTTTGTGGAGGAAGGTTTCTCTTCCACAGTTTGAGCTTTTCCCTAGCATATGGGTAGGTAGGAAGAGTTTGCCAAATGTGTGATAGTTACATAAAACATGCAACATCTGACAGATACGAAAAGGGTTATAATAAATGATTCCTTTGCACTCCCTCTCCGAAAAAGCTAAACAAAATGATAACGCAAAGTCCATTAGATTTTCTCTCCTGTTTATGAGGTCCTTTATGTTAGTGTGGAAACTCTGGCTGTGAACATGGGCTAACAATGTCTGGATCTGTTTGAGAGCTTTGTGCTGGCAAGTACTATGCTATTTCGAATTACAGTGTTCATTTTGGTTTTATTTGCCACTGCTATTAATACTTGTGTATATGTGGGAGATTATTTCCTATATCTCCATTTCCAGTTCTGCATCTGCTATAACCCAGAGATACTAGAGGCTGCATGAAGTTCTCAGATATTTTTTTGTCTCCTTTCTCCCTTTTCTCTCTTTCCCATTTGTAAAGCTGTACTAGTTTTCTGAAGGATAAAGTGAAGTTAAAAAAAGAAGTAGAGTTTTATTTAGGAGCTGGGGATTATTTTGCTTTACTGGAAATATTTAGCCAAGTTGGTGGTTTGGAAATATTTTCATGAGAACTGCTTGAGCTAAAAGTTACTGAGACAAAATTCCATAAAAATAACTGTGAACTCCAGTTTATAACAAGGTCATTGTTGGCAGCCTTCAGTTTAAAAACTTTCCGTAGCTGCAAGAAAGGAAGAATTATGGATCAAAGTGATCTGGATTTTTTTTGGCAATTAAAAAAAGAAGTTAACATTTGGATTTGAACCCCACTGTGACTAGTTCATTTCCATTCAGTTTTTACTCTGTATCCTTAATATGAATGACACTGAGGAACAGAGGATGGGAAGAGACACTTTTTTGTATTTAAAATTGGTTCCACAGGATGGAAATTTGGCAACAGACGTGGAAACTAAGGAAATCTGTTTACAGAGTGCTCTGCCTCTCCGTATAATGAAACCAACAAGAAAGCTTGAATAAAGAGAGATTTTAATGATGAAGCCACACTTTGTTGAAATTTTTCTTTGTGCTGCTTTCTTGGTCTTCTTACCTCATTGATAAACTAGTTATTTGGTGTGAGATGTAATGTAAATTGAGGGTGCCAGCACTCATCTTGTCCTGTGCTCTTCAGAGCTTCTAGCCACCGTTCACACGAATGAGCCAGATACAAAGAGTCTGGAAGTGGTGATATCAAAGAAGCTGAGGGTGTTACAGATACTGCTAGGATAAATGTTAGGGGAGAACTTCTCTGAGAGGAGTCGTTGCAGGTTTCAGACATAAATTTAAGGGTTGGGCTGTGACTTCTGTTAATGCAGGAATACACAGGAGTAAGTGGAATCAGTTTCCTATCTCTAACTCCTACAAATCATTGTCAGATCTTTTCAGAATTCAGGTGGGTGTACCTGTGCCCTCCGTGGTGTGCTAGCAGGAAACAGCTAGGATGGGAGGCTGCAGGGACACAATTCCCTGCACCATTAACTTAATGATCAGGAAAAATGAGCCAATAGGGGCATGGAAATTAGTATATTAATCTGGTAAAGAATAGTAGAAATTTGCCTAAGATCATGGAGAAAACCTGGGAGAAGCTGTAAGTTGCTGACTCAGAAAATTTTCTGGTGCTGTGCAGTTGCCTGCAGTCCCAGACATCTGGCAAACAGCAGGAATATATTTTAAATTTTTTTAATATTTGCTTACTTTTTGTTCTTCAGATTAAAAATTGTTAGAAAAATTAATAAAGTCTTGTCTTCACTGAAGAGTTACAAGAGGAGAAATTGTTGTTATTGTGCCTGTGCCACTTCTTAGTCATATATGGAGCCATATATAAAGGAGAGAGGTTGGTGGTACCTTAAATTCCCTGGCTGTTTGGCTTCAAAAATAAGCAAATGCTTATGGGTCTTTTTTTAAGGCAGAAAATTACATTCCTTTGTTCCCTAACATCTTGTCTGCAAAGATGCAGAATTCATCTATTGCAAGGATAATATTTACTTCATAAAGCGGTATTTACAAATGTGTTAGTTACCTGAATGAATACAAGCTCTGCGGGAGGAGTCAACTTTTCTTTTACGAAGGGAAATGCCACCTTTCAGAGTAACTGAAGCCCTGTGAGGGGGTGAACGTGCAAGTGAATAAAAAGGATCTTGCATGGCATTCAGAGGTCTTTGACAACATTCTTCACCAGAAGGAAGCCAAGCAGCTATGTGTGAAGAAGGAGGGTCATATCTTGGACTAATATGTGGGTAAAAGATGGGAAGAATAAGGTAGGAATAAGTGGTCCCTTCTGAGAGTGACCAGTGTAGTTGGTCTGGTTGGTGTATTCAACGTACAAAATGTGCACTGGAGAAGGGGCTCGTTGATGAAGTGAGAAAGTTTGCTGATGATACTGACTTGTTCACAGTAGTAAGGTTGAAGTGAACCGTGAAGAACTGGAGGAGTGCCTGACATGGCTGTGTGACTGCGTAGTAGAAGGACAGGTAAAATTCAGTGCAGATAAATGGAAAGTTATCTACATGGGGAAAAATAACTGGGATTCCACTAAAAAATGATGAGCTTTGAGCTCTCTGTTACCATGAGTGAGTCAGTTGCCAGGTTATGATAAACAGCAATGTAAAACAGGAACTCACTGCTCTACACTGATCAGAAAATCAAATCAAATGCTAGGAAATATTAATAAAATAATAGAGAATTAAACTGACGGCATCCTTGTTGCCACTGTGTAAGTTCAGGGCTCACCAGCATCTTGTATAGCATGTGCAGTTCAGGTCCCCTCAGCTCAGAAATAATACAGTAGGATGGGAAAAATTTGGAGAAAGCAGCAGTCATAAGAGGTACGGAAAGGCTTATGTACAAAGAAAACTGGGACTCTCTATCCTAGAAAGAAGAGACATTGGAGGATATCCTTGAGGTCTGCAGTATTGTGAGTGATGGGGAGAGGGTGCACACGTTCAGTTGTTCGCTATCTCTTCCAACACATGCCTCTCTAGGGAGGGATCACGTAAAGTAAGAGTATAAGCAAACAGAGGAGAGGTGGGTTTTCTTAAAACACTGTGCCAAAGAATATTGTGTTGGCTAAAAGTTTACCTGGGTCCACTTTCTGACACTACATGCTCAAAAAAAAAGAAAAAAAAATCTGTAATTGTATGTATGATGTAATGGATAGGTGCAATTTGAAACATTAGTGTTTTCTATGGTCTTTTGCAGTTTTGTGTAGCCTTGTATTTCCCGCAGCAGGTAACTATGACAAGCCTATAAGGAAAAGTGAGAGCAGCTCATTTAGCTGAATTAAGTGGCCTCCCTATATGTATAAAATTATTGTAATCCTCTTTTAATGTGTGAGGAAGCCTTTTTGTTTTTTCTTATGTAGTCTCCCAGCTTCCTCAATTACTTAGGAGGATATAGTACCTTTACTTGGATTTTAAAAAGCAGTCTTGGATTTAGTTTCTAGTAAATGTCTCCACCATTCCCTTTGTCCCTAGAAAATAACTCTCTTAGCATGTTTGAGAATTTCAGTTGCACATGTAGGAGAAGTACTCTAAGTTATAGTGGTGTGGGTTTGTTGGCAGCCCTGGATTCTCACTAAGGCATTATGCCTCTTTAGGCACGTATGCTGTCATTAAAGAAGGTGAAATTGTGCTTTAGCCCTCAAACATGGCAGGTTCCTTCTCAGTGCACTGTCAGCTTATTCTGAAGTGGTCCTTCTTTAACAACTGTTACTGAAATATCGGGTCCCAGGTTTGGTGCAAAAAAGCAGTTGTTCATGCCAAGAAAGCTGGGAGCTCTCTGCCTCAGTATCCTCCTCTTAGCAACAGGGCATGGTTTTTTTGAATATGCCCTTCCCAGTTTTGGAGCTCACCCTGTATGTTGCTGAAACAGCAGGTCTTCCATTGAAAGCAAAGGAATAATGACAACACCGAAAGCTTTCAGCTGCAACTCCCCACACCTCCCCGGGCTGGGTGAGCTCAGTTCCCTCCTTCCCAAGGTCACTCACCTCAGTAACACCATATGTTATATTGATGTTCTAAGTGCGTGCACTTGCCTGTGTTTTGTGCATGTTCTGTGTGTTTTATGCCTTCCCCCCTCCCTCCATCCCCAGTGCCTGCCCTGTATTCTGAACCTTCATTCGAGATGTTAACAGTCGTCCTTGGCAGGCTCATCAGGGAACCATGGGCTGGCCTCTGTTGCTCGGGCTGTCACATCCTTGCTCCTTGTGCTATATCTGGTCTGGGGATTTCCGTTTCCCGGACCAGCTGGGAGAGCTTGAGTGTGCACGCATGGGTCTCCATTGCTCACTGAACCCTGATGAGGGATGTGTTGTTTTACGTAGCGA
Source organism: Ciconia boyciana (assembly GCF_034638445.1). Taxonomy (NCBI): domain Eukaryota; kingdom Metazoa; phylum Chordata; class Aves; order Ciconiiformes; family Ciconiidae; genus Ciconia; species Ciconia boyciana. The sequence goes on from NC_132935.1 coordinate 58,902,809, forward strand.
CTCTGCCTGGGGTGATTCCTCACAGCACTAGGAGACCTTCGTTCATTTCTATTCTGATGGGCACTTTCTGTTTTATGAAACTTCTCTGTCTCATAGCATTATTTGTCTGTGAAAAGGGCCAATACCATTGTTGGTTATGCAGTATCTGGTGTGATACTTGTGTGTGATGGACTTGTGTGTAATGTTTTGCTTCTGAAATGAGAGGCAAATCTGGGGATGGTCTCGAACACAGTTGCAGGGAAAGCACAAGTACCAAAGTTTAATGGGAGCCCAGGTTTCCTGATGGTAACTTGTTGTGCTAACAGCAGATTCATTTGTTTCCTAATTAATCAGAAAGAGTGTTCTTTTTACTTCAGCCATCTGGTGGAGAGCATGTTGTTTAGCTTCTTGCTACTGCAAATTGGAGCTACACAGGAAAAAGGATGTTTCAACTTCTGTTTTTGGCTTGTTTTTCTAGGTTGAGTCAGTATAGAGCACATTAAAACGTACAGTCATCAGTTGCAAAGTTCATCTCTCAAGGACTGCAAAAATTTAACTTAAATTGTCTTTCCTGAAAAGACAAGATGATGATATTGACAGTTTAATTGCTTATTATTACTTGTTTTATTCCATGAAATCAATTGTCAAGACAAAAGTGAAATTTCCGTAGTGAACTGCAGAACTATTCTAGGATACTGAATTTGTAACCGCTTTGTAGAGAACATTCAGTGTCACTTTTACATTTCTTCTTTGGATTAATGTCAAAAACATATTGCCTGTCACACAATTTGTTGTTGAGTGTGCCATTAGCTTGCTAACTCCTCACAAGGATCTTAAAACATTGCATTTGTTTTCACCAGAAGTCCCTTTAGCGCAGCCTTTCTTTGGAAGCTATATTGTTCTTGTGGAATATTTTCCAAGGAGCAAGCAGTCTGTCCCTATGCGATGTTTACTGTATTTTTGCCTTGCAGCCAGCAGATTTTAGTACAAACTTGCCTGGGGGTGGCCTTGTCCTATTTTCCTCTTAGATGGTTCTGGCATTTATAGAGCTTGGGAGATCGTGCTTCTGAATTTTCCAGTCTGAAGATCTCAAGCCAAAACAGCAGGGGAGATAGCAAACCTGTACATTGTTTGGCTTACGGCAGCTGGGCCTGTTTTTCCTTTGACCTAAAGCAATGGCAGATTTTCTTGGGTTTTGTGTGGAGGAGGGGGGAAGTAAAGAACAGGAAAGGTATGTGAGGAAAACTGCTTTATCTCTGTGCTTGGAAAAAGCAAACCTTCTCCCCCCCCCCCCCCTTTTTGCACCCCTAACAAAGGTAACTTAATAAACTCCAAGCTACTTTTTTACATTGCATGTAGAGATTTTCTTTGTTTGAGTTAGTTTATGAATACTGATTATTGATGAGAGAAGGGGCTGTGCTCTGTTTTAATATTTCATTAACATTTTGAGCGACAAACTCTTTTTATATTGTAGTACTGTAGCGCTTGCAGAATGGACTTTATACTAGAGGACTGGCTCCTTTGCAGTTTTTAGTGACATTTGATAGCTTCCCACCAACCTTTATTTTCTCCCTTGTGTCTTGGTCAGTGAAAGAAACTCTTGTCAATTAGGGCACAGAGTCTCTGCTGGGGAATGAACTTTGATGCATGAATGTGGGAAAATATGAAATACCCTGCAGATGGGTGGCTCAGAGAACATAGCAACTCTTCGAGTTTGGCCTTGTGCTTGGAGAGCCTTTGTTGTCTGTAAACACTGTCTCTGCAGTCATCCCCTCTAAATGAGGTTTCCTGTGGAAATAGATTTCACTGTTGCTGCCTTTTACATGTCCTAGTCTTATATTTATCAGCAGATGTTTCAGTTAAGTTTTGCATTTATGTAGCAAAAATATTTAGTTGTGCCCCAGAGTGAATTTATTCCTAGAGGAATGGTTTTGCATGTGATTGTTGGAATCCCGAGCTTATGAATTCCAGGAGCATAGGAGAGTTTCCTAAAAAGTTTGTGAGAACAACAGTGAGTGTTGAGGCTTAGTACGTGTTTGAAGTGGAACACAAATTAACACTGCCTATGTGTGCCAAGGATTTCCAAGGGACTTGTAGTGATTAAACCAAACGAAACCCCATCATTTCTCTAAAGATTGATAGGATTCCTATTTGTATGTCTACACTAGTGTGGGACAAACAGGTGACATCCTAAGCCTCCTCAGCTGAATATAAAGGGAAAGAAAAAAATTAATCTTTCTCTAAGTTTTAATGTTTTCTCTCTTTATATTGTTTATTTCGTAGTTTTTCCTTACAGATATCTGGGGATCTTCATGATGACTGTTGTAGGAGAAGCTATTATTTCTTCTGTAGTTCTGGCAAGAGATGATAGTGCAGAAGCTACATAGCTGCTCCTGTGAGGAAGCTGTTTAACAGCTTCATAGTGCAAATGCTCATCCAGAATAAGAATTTTCTTAATTGGCAACTTTGATAAATTTCTCTCCCCTCCTCTTGTCCCCATTTGCAGCCCTCTAAGTCAGTCAGTGATATATCCAAATCATGTTTCATCCTAAAGGGAAGATTATTTGGACCTGTAAATGGGTACAAGAAGCAAGGGGAACGTTAGTCAGAGCAGACACACGTTAGTCTAAAGGTTTCCTGTTGGGGTAAGAAGGGTCAGCAGAGAGTTGGTGCTGTAGAACCAGCATCTCCAGTCTCTCTTGGCCGAGCAGTGGGAATGTCTCAGGCTGGTGGAGTGGGCCAGGAAGGAGCTGAGCCTTTCAAAAAATATGCTGATTTCAAAATAGTTAGGCGTGCTATGTAGGCAAGTAGTCCAATTTTGCCTAGCTGTTCTATATGTATTTTCCTCTCTTCTTTCCATTCTGCAAGTCAGTGTTGCAGTATGAGGCTTTCATTACGTCATAGATGAATTTGTTACCTGTCACCTGACTGAAATACCCTCACCTTTGCAAGCTTCGCTCTTTGTGCATAGGGAGACTGTTTAAATTAGATACATTTAAAAAAAAAAAGTAATCCATTCTGAGTTGATACTTCATCTCATTTTCCTTTAATAATCACCTCTTTTCAGTACTGGCTTTCTTCATCTAACATGAACTTTTTCTGCTTTTTGTGCCCTTTGTTCTACAAATCCCAATGGGCCATAGTGAATTCTTGTTTCACATCTTCCCCTTTTTTCAATGATTGTCCAAACTCTGAAGGCAAACACAGACAAAGGAGGACCCTCAGACTTCTGTGAATGTTCTCTCTTGGCCTTTAGTACTGCTCCTCATCTCACTTTTGTCACTAAATGTAATAATTCCTATAATTTGTTGTCTGATATTTAATACTTCTACTGTTGCCCTTAGGAACAGATTTCCTTCCCATGTTAAACTTACTCAGGGAGGCTGTAATCATGACTTACTAATTTATCTCGTCTTTTAATGTTCTCAAGAATGTCTTCCTTAACATTGAATAGCAGATCTGGTAGATTCTTTGCTGATATTAATTGCTGCGTAACCAAGTGCCCTTGAAAGTCAGTTATGTAAATGAGCAGCCTTGAGCTGGCCATAAGAACGATGCTGGCTTGAGTTTTAATTTAATAATTGAGGAATTGGAACATAAAATGGTTCTTTAAATCTAAAATAGAATAGAGTCATATTCTTTATTAGACAAATTCTAATTGCATGAACTATGATATATCAGTGGTTTAACATTTAGTTTAGGTGGTCACTTTGCATGCAACTGAGCACCTTGGTTACAGTTATTACTAGGAAAAAGCCTTGCATTCAGTTGCCTTAGGTATTTTTAGTTGAGTATTTCAAAAGAAATTACTAATTTTTTGTGGCTTTAAAATACCAAGTAGAGCCTTTCTTGAAAAATATTCTTTACGTCTGTGTTTTTCCTTTCTTACCTTAGTTACTGTAAAAGTCGCAATTCTTCTGTAAAAGTTCCTTGTATTTTTCCTGAAGATGCATCATACCTGAATCTCTTGGCTTATTAAAAAGTACATGAGTTCTGGACTATGGAGGGCAGGTACATCATCCAAATAATTGTTCTGTCTGTTTGGATAAAGGTTATTTATCGTTACGTACAATATATGCAAAAATTGGTGGATGCGAAGTTATTTGCAAATACAGGCTTGGCAAACCTCCTCTGGAATTCGGAAAGGGTTTTCCAGCTCGACTTAGTCATTTTTCCCAAATGTCTTGGCATAACTGATCACTCAGGAGTGACATATGGTAGAAACATGCTCTAAGGGACAAGTCTCCCGGATGGCGCACAGCACCACACAAGATAGACAGATGGTGGCTTATTCAACCTTGGAAAAAGTTTAATCCTACATATTGGCACGGCGGCCTGGGTACTGAGAGAGAGGCACGCACATGCCTGTGAAATCTGAGGCAAAGCTTTTGTGAGTTTGCTTGCTATTACTGAAAGAACTAGAAAGATTGAGCTGATATGTACAGCATGAGTATCTGCAAAATTACGTGTTCAACATGCTATCCAGAAAAAGTGATGTTCCCTAGAAAAGTGCAAATCCCAGAGTTAGCAGAACACTGCAGAGAATAAAGTTTGCTGAACTTTTCACAGCTGTTTCTAGACTAAAACACATTTATTTGACAAAGCTGTTGAGTATTTACCTTAACTTATCCACCAATAGCTGTTGATTAATTGAAGTGTCTAACAGGAGAAAGGGTATTTTGTGTTGTTCATGGTTTTACTTATGTTCCAGGTGTTGCTATTGGTTTTGTGAAGTGTATTAGCACTTCACAGCACAGAAACTGTAACCTTTCTCTTAGGTAAGTTCAAACAAAAAGTTACAAATTCCCTGATGTTACATTTAAATTTAGAGCAGAAAATGCAAACTGTACCTTATAATTTTTTTAAAAAGAAGCAGAGTAACATCAGGCCTTTCGCTTTAATATCTTTGTATTTAAGACAGTGAAGAGAGAGATAGAATATCTGACATGGAAAAATGAATCCTTGGTGTGGCTTGTTGAGATACCTAGGGAAGAACAAAATCGGCTTTGAATTCTTTCTGGAAACCCAGTAGCAATTGATCGATTGATTGATCTTCTGGAGTCAGTGCCGTTTTCTGAAGGATTTTGAAAATACTGACCCACTGAGAACATGAAGGATTGCCTATCAAACTTTTTTTTCCCCACTTCCTTTTTCTTGTAGATCACACTCAATATTCACAACTAGGAGGAAAAGGAAGAATCTCCTGATTCTCTGGACTTCAAGGACCTCATTATGTTATACTGGATGAGTTTAAACTAGACAAGACTTCTTTCTGAAACACTTCCAGAAAGGTAAATGTAATTCAAACAAACTAATCTTTTGCCAGTAGAGGAATACTGTGGTCAAATTAATCTCATGCCAGTAACATTTCAGCCATACCGTACCACATCATCATGATCTTTTTGATACATTTTTATAGCAATTATATATATGCATGTGTTGATGTGTGTATAGATATATATCCATATACATAGCTATAGCTAAACCTTGCTAGTAATTTTTAGATGTTGAAAGATTTTGATTTGTTAGCCCTGGTATTTTTTTGGAAATATATTGGTTTCAAGGAATTGTCTCAGGTGAAAGAGATGGGGAAGGAAGAGGGAGGCAAGTGAGATGCCCAGAGTAGCCAGCATATTGCTAATTATTTCACTGGATGTGGAAGACCTAGTTAATGTTTCTTTTCTGCCTAATGAGAAAAATTACTTGAAGATGAGATCCTAGTTGATGAACTATAAGGTCAAACGGCTCATTCAGCATTGAGTAACACATACTTTTAAAATGTGGTGTGGTATGAGAGAGACAGAGAGAGCCACAAAGAGAGAGACTAATTCAATAATCTGTTGTTTAGCATGTGCATTGAAGAAGTAAGAGATGTCAAATTCTTGCTTTCAGCTGAGGGTGCTCTTGTGTAATATAAAGATATGCTTACTTTTGGGCTAGTAAAAATAAACATTCACTCTTCCTGAGGATGTGGGTACCTTTCAGGGACTAATTTGCTTGTCACCCTTTTCTTTCTTTTTCTGTGCTCCATTGTGAGAAATGGTGACCATATCAGAGCCAAACCTGAAGGCCTACAGTAATTACTGCAGAACTACTGCACTCTTCCCAACTTCTTTTTTTTCATCGACTATAACTAATTATTATAGGACTTAGTCAATAAAAATTTTAATAATTATATTTTGTGCCCAAGTGCACAGGCAGCAAAATATGACAGACATCAGTTTACTCTCTGTCTAGACCCTACAAGAGTTTCTTACACACTGCACAGGAGTGAGTGTTTTGGTGGCCCATCCAGCCCCCTGTGACAGAGTCCTGCCTTGCTGTCACAAAGCATGCCTGTGGGCCTTCCAAACATCATTTATTTGTGAGAAAGAGAGCTACAATCTGGTGAGATGAGTAAAATTTTGCAGATCCACAGCTGACACCTTTTTGACCCAGATCTGAAGTTCAGACTCGGAAATACTTTAGTCCCTTGAAATTTTAAGTCATGCTTCACAGAATTGCTGTTTTTATAATTTATAGGCTAAGCGTGATCATCATTGTTGAATCACTGAATGTCAGTGTGTGTGAATCAGCCATCTGCTGTCAGGACTGAGTCTTGTATCTCCCTGGCCAGTGACAGTGGAGGTCATTAAACCATGATGGCTCTCTGTCAGATGGGAATGGTTCAAGGTAATAACATGGCTGTGTCCAAAAAAAGCCACTTTCCTTCAGCCTACTGGTTGTAATGACATTTGGAGGACTGAAATGGAGAAAGAGGAGTTGTAATAGAGGAATGGAGACTGTGTGAAGACAGAGATGTGAAAGGTTTGGATGTTTGAGAGGAACAAAGGCAGGCTTTTGTGGCAGGGTTTTTGAGTTAATTATGGAACCAGATGAAGAATGGAGAAACTATCTACACAGGAGAGAAGCAGCTTTCAGGATTTGGAAGAGAAGCTGCAGGATTTGGAAGAGAAGTAGGGATTTTTTGAGAGGGCTCTGATCCTTAGGTCACTGACCTAAGAGTGGTAAGGAAACTGAGATATAAAATGCATGTAGTCTTATTTTGTTTTGTCTAGGCTTGCATGCCTTATGCACTTCCCAAGTGGAGAGTGATTGGCTATTTTGGAACTTGTACAAAGCTTGTGCATGTTTTGCTTCAACCACCGAATGTCCTGGAAACCCAGCATACCCGCAAGGTTAGATCTCTGTGTTAAACTTGCTGTGAAATCTGGGCAGGATGTGGGTTAGTGCTAATGATGGGATCCTGTGCCATCTTGCTCTGCCAGGTCCTGTTTCTTTGGAGATATGGTAATCAATACAAAAAAAATCTAATGCAGAAACTAAGAAAAAGATTTGATGGGAGATAACTGATCCAAAGCGGAGGAGACCAAAGATGGTTAAGAAAGGACAGACACAACTGTATGTGCAGTGGTGGGAATTCTACCGTACTAGTTCATGCAAATTGCTGCCGGGCTGTTGAGAGAGCCTCTGAAGTTAAGGTTGAGCTGAAACTTTAAAAATCAGGACTAAGACATCTTGCTGCACACCTCATGGAATACATTTAGTCTTTATTTGTTGCAGCTGACCCCAAAATGTACTCTCAAGAGGTGTAGCCAAACAGGAGGAAAGAACAATTTAAAAATCCTCATTTATTCAGTAATCCAGTGGTAGGAAAATGTAAAGTTGTAATTGTCTTCTATACTTTTTCCCCCCCCTTGTTGGGAGATTTTTTTTGAGGTATTAATACCTAATTTAGTAGTAAATCTCCCTTCTTTCTCCCCCTCCTCTCCCCAGAAAACTCCAGACCCCACTGGTTTAAAAACTATACCATGCAGAGTTGATGTAAGCACACGTAGGTTGCGATGTGCACTGGAGGTGATGTACCTCTCTTAAAATCTTAAGTGCAGGTAAAGCTGAAAATGGCTGCGATCACTTTTATGCTGTCTATCCCCCTTTGTTCTCTCTCCCTCCCCCTTCCGCTTGTGCTCACTTGCTCTCTCTTTAGTATAACACAGTTGAACAGCAGTGAAGTGTAAAATGTGCTTTTGCCAAGGTCAGTTTCTTGTGATTACTCGCCTGTGGCAACTTATGCCAGTTGCAACAGACTGAGTCTCAGCAGTCCACAAAGTCACACTGGTGCTTATGCAGAGGACACCCAGTGTAGGTTATAGTAACCGTAGTCTGGAATAGCTTGCAATGCTGCTGAATTTTAGCAGCTTTATTTAACCCTTCTGATCTAGCTTGTGCTTGCTTCAGTGGTTTGGAGTCAGTTCCATGAAAGCACTAGGTTGCCCTGTCCTCTGGAGACCCTCGAGGAGGATTTTGCATAGATGAAATTCTTGTTGTTAGAGGTTGTTTCTTTTCTTATAGTGGATTACTCAAATTTCAGGAATTATTCATAAATGAATAGAAGATAAAGCATCACGGACACGTGCATCTTCTAAATATTATATATATATTTTTTGTGGTTGGCTTGCTTTTGGAGGAAGTCATATCAAATACTGCTCTATTGACATTAACAGAAGAGAAATTGTCTATCTACATAGTAAGAAGTATTATGGAAAAGTTTAAGAAGTAGTTTTTTAAAGCAACAACTTAAAAGATAGTGACACACAGTCTTTGTACCACCTTTAAAAATTTTGTGTACACTCATAAGCATCAAACAATTTTTTGTTCAGAAGCTAATAATGATTTTGACTGCTGTGCCTGGGGAATGAATGTGAGATTCAAGAACATCTGTTTTAGGAGGTAAGATTTGTTGGATCCCATTTTGTTGAGCACACTGGATTGGGTATCACCAGGTGGTACCCAGTGGAAGCAGGAGGGACTTCCACTTTCATTCTCCGTTCTCACATATGAGCAAACATATCCCTTTATGAAAAAATGTTATATTTAGAACAGAAAAGCATGGGCTTCCTGTGTTTTATTTTACTTACTTGTACTATCAACAACAATATACATTATTTTTATTTTCATTCTGGAAATACTTACTTTTGTAAGAAGCATTTAGCTCTTGAGCTCTGTGATAGTGACTTTGAGGTTACCTGTCCTTCACTACTGACTAGTGGAGAGGCAATAAGAAATCTAGATGATCAGCTGAAGGGCTAGAGCTGAACTTTGGTGACCTTTGAAATCCAGTTAAGTGCAAAATTTCATTGCTTAAAATTGATTATGCATTTGATTAATTTTGAAACTATGTGTTGCTGTGTTAAGCACTGCTCTCTTGTGTTTGGTTTGGAATGGTTCCTGAGCACAAGTAAAATAACGGGTCAGCAACTGAGTCTTGATCCTGTAAACACCCTTGCATAAAGCACACAAGAATATGCCTGTTGGGCTCAGTGGAACTCCCCACAAAACAAGGTGAGGATTCAGAAGTCAAGCCACTTGAAGCACTTCATGAAGGGTTCATCCTGTATTTTCTGTTTAATCTTGCTTCCAGGCTTACAAGAAGTATATTTATTGATGAGTATGTTACTTGTTGCTTTTTTGCCTATATGGAAGACAATGAAATTAATCTTTTGCTGCAAGTATGTTTTGGACTGACATTTGCTTTCCATTTGTATGGTTTTCATAGCCTATCTGATTCTGTTGCTGTTCCAGCCCCTATTCCTTTGCTTTTAATAACATTTGTATTGGCCCAACTTTTATGGAAGAATATGCTATGAGAACTGTGTTCAGACTTTGTGAAGATTGATCTGTCTACTCACCTTTAAGTTGGAAATTCATGGTGGAAATGAGCAGTGTTTTGTGCGTCTGTGCTGTGGTATATAGGCCTGTAGCACTTGCGGTGATGCACGTTGTCTTCTACTTGTTAGAGAGACAGTGGAAATGAGTGTTACCTGTGGGAAGAAACAACTGTACTAGTAGAAGCTGGTCTTCAGTCAGCTGAGAAATGAACAAATGGGTGTTTTGGGGTGCGGTAATACAGAAGAGTTGCATTGTCCATGCTCACCAGAGTTTGTCCCACTAATTTCCTTTAATCTTAAGGAACTTGAGGAAAGGAAAGAACTATTCAGGCACCGAAGTTGGTTTTGGAACATTCCTAATGATGTTCCTGCAGTGGGCTGCTGCTGCTGCATGCTCTGAGGATTTCCTCATCAGTACATCCAGCACGAGCAAGCAGTTGAGATCGAAGAAGTCTGCACAAAACCCTGAACTCATTCAAATCTCTGTGCAGAGCTAAACAATTGTTAAAAATTCATTAGAACTTCACTATTTCTCAGGTTCTCACCTCATGGATTCTGGGTGATAGCAGAAATGCTTTGCTGCATGCAATAAAGGTAGACGTGTTTTTTTCTGGACAAGTGAGAATCCAGAGCCCTTGAAGTCTTGCAAGATTTGCAGCCTAATTTTTTTAACTCATGGGTGGAGATATGAAAGCTTGTTAAGGGATTTTATCCATACACTTCCTAGTAGTTTTAAAGGGAGCTCTCCAAATCAGTGTCCTAGTCAGCTTTGAAACATTTACTCTGCTAATTCAGACATGCTGGAAATAAGCATTTTAACGTATGGATAGAATCCTACTTTTGTAATGCACCTGCAGTTTGTGAGTACCACAAGTGGTTTCCCTTTCTGAAGACAACCATTCCACTGTCATTTTAGAAGTAGAGGAGTGCCTAGCATTTCATGTACTCATTGCTGCATTAATTTTATTAGAAACAGACCAGGGAAATGAGCAGTAAATGTGTTGTGCAGCAAAACATCTCTCTTCTCTTTTTTTTTTTTTTTTTTCTTTTTAAACTCTTAATATTTATCTTGCTTTTCTTGGCAACAGTAGTAATATCTCCTCATAAGCATTCAGTTCACATTCAGACATACGGGAGTATCTGAGGACTAGGAGCCAGGTAAAGAGAAGTCAATAAACTAGACAGAGAAAACATTCTCAAGTTCCCTATAAAAGATGTTTATTCCAAATAAGGGCCTGTGTTAATCTGAGGGAATAGTAGCTCTGTAACAGTTATCACCCATACATCCTTGGAAGACAATGGGGAGACCAGTTGATAAATCATGTTTTTTTGTGTTTCCCCTTTTAATGCCAATATTATCTTAAAGCTTCTAACAGCTTTTAACAAAGGCTAATTTTACATTTCAGTTATGATAAGACAGCATCATCCTGGTAGTTTCCTTCTTATCAGATGGGCAAAATTTAATGTTCAGAAAGTAGAATTAGGAGGCAGGGTTTCATGGGGGTTGTTACTTCTGGCTTTGATACCTGAATCACTGCATGGACTAGGACAGTCTATAACATGACTTCAGCTTCCCCATGGGAAATACTGGCTAATAATTTCCTGCCTCACGGGTGCATATGGAGATTAACTTCATGGAACGAGTGAAGTATTTATTAATAAATGATCATTATTGATATGTCACTTACTTGTTCACAGCAGTGACATTGGTAATATATTACTCCTGAGGGGAATGTAAATGAGCATATAAAACAAAAGACGCACATTCAAGTAATTTTAATGACCCTTCGCCAAAGCATGTATATTCAGTAGTGTCCATGTTAGTGCTTACTGTTTTGGTGATTTCAAAATATTAAGAAGAAATGCCACCAAATATGAATGGGGAACCCAAGGTCATGCTCGCTTGTTCTGTCTTCAGATCGCACCTACTGGAGTGTCTTTGATAATCTTTCTTTAAAGGCCTGTTAACTGAGCATATAGGTGAAGCAGCATACATTTTAAATCCAGCTACATTTTAGAAGTTAAATCGTGTTGCGTGTTTTCTGCAGTACAGGTATGATGTATGATTAAATTGTGAAGTGTCCAACAGCAGCATGGCTATTTAATTTTTTTTTTAATTTCTCACATTTTTTCGTAACTGAGGTTAAAGAGATAGAAAGTATTTTGCCAATCTGTTTCCAGTGTCAGAGCTGTCATTTGGCCTGTGATGGGAGATGTGGGAAAATGAGCATTACTTCACATTTCTTTCAGTGGTCAGCTTGAAGGATGCGGCTGAACAGCAAGGTCATACAGAGTTTTGAAGGAGGGTTTTTTTAGATGCTTTTACTATTTTATTAGCTCCTTAATGAAAAAGGCCCCATGATCTTTATTTTTTGTTTCTTTATAGGTTTACGCTTCTGTCTTTTTTTCTACTATATACTTTAAATATTGAAAATAATCTTGTGATATACGTCCTTTGGGCTTAAACTGGCATTGCTTCACAGAGCCTCTGTTTTTTGGGTGTGGGTTGGAAGGAAAGAAATGAGATAAATGTGAAGGGCAGAGGGGAGGGGGAATGCACTTGAAAACCCACCTTGCTATAAAAGCTGAGGCACAGAGGTAATTTTTGACATGGTGCTGAGTATCCGAGCTGTTGTCTGAAAGGAGCAGTGGTGATCTTTCCTGCACCCAATGGTTCCTCTGCTATCGTCTCATTGGACTGAGATTTCTTTTTTATAGTGTTGTAGTCTAATTTATCTAAGCATTACATTTGGAAAAAAAAAGCAAATTCAGCAGCTTTGCTTAAATCTCATCTGCTTTTGTAGATTTCTGTTATTTAAGATGCTGGCAGTGACTGAGTTGTGCCTTAATGAGTCTTTCGTTATGGTTTCAGTCAGAAAGGTCCCGTTGGACACCAGGGCTTGCGCCCCACAGCTGTGTAGAAGACAGCTTAGGAATGTGGTCTGACATGCTCACTGTCCTCTGCAAGAGTTCACTGCCTCCAGGAGTTGCTGAAGGTTACTGGTCGCGGCTTTAAACCCTTGTTATGAACTTACATAAGAGAAATATTCAGAACTGAGAAGATGTAGTTAATTTAATGTTATATTTTTGTAATGAAAGTGAGAGTTTGAGTTCCTATCTTATGTTACTGATGGAGCTTTTTCTCTCTCAAGAATTAAACCTGAAGCAATGACTTATGAATCATACTTTGTGTCCCACTTACAGACTAACTGGACTTATCAGTGATTTTTCTTCTGGCATGATTGGGGGGAAATGCCAGTTATTTTTTCATGTGTGGTTTTTAATTATTATTGACTGTTGAATAAAGGTAGAGATGAAGGCAGTTCAGCTAAACACCTGATTTTATTTAGGTCTGTGCTTCTAAAGAGTCACATCATACAATAAAGTGTTGTATGATTGCATAAGAGAGACCGTAAAATGTGATTTCTGATTCTTCAGTGTTAGTGTCAAACAAGGATGGTAACAAGTGAGTCCTAAGAGCTCATTATTATGCTTATAATTCCTTTGCCTTAATAGTTTCCAGATGCATAAGTTATAAAAAAATCTCGTGTCTGAAAAACAGCTCCTGCAAATAAAGCCCAAAACATAGAGCTTTTGATTTCTAGATTTTCTTTAAGTCACTCACTATCTAATGATAATATGCATTTGTAAACAAATTACACGGGTCATGTAACTTCTACCATACTTAATAATCCTTATTTTATTGGGTAACATTATTTTTAATGTTACATTTATCTTGTAATATAACCAGATGAATGACATTTTTCATTGCTAATTTTTCAGTGCTAATTTTGTGGAAACTTGAAAAGCAGAGCCCAACTTCAGTAGTGCTTTCTAAGTTTAGAAATTTATAAGCATCTAGAATTAACACATTAAAGTGCTATAAGAATAGTTTCTCACAACCATATAGCTTTTTCTATATTAAAGTGTTTTGTACTTATTTTATTCATATGTCCAAGATATAAATACTCTTACATCTTGTGTAGAAACTAAAGAGATTTTAGCTAGGCTTCTCAGAACCTCAGTTTGTTTTTATGTGCACGCATTCGTTAGCCTCGATGACTGAAATCTTAGATACAAACAATAAATACTTTAATCTGTTCGATATTATATAATAATCTCCTTTTAACTATATGTTCATTGTCAGAACTTGACTCAAGGGATTTTTGTCATGCAGTGTAACAATTCTTTCCCAGTTATCTGTAAGGAAAACACAAATCTACATGGCAGTTGCGCAGTGGTGGAGCTATACAAGGCATTTCTTTAAGAAATTAAAGTATATATTTTTCTGCTATGTGTGAAGACTCAAAATCCATATCTTTACTCCATGACCAATTAGTAGATACTTTATCCTTTAACTGAAGTGAAATCCTAAACTGAAGTGTCTTTAAAAAGCCAGTTTACATAATTTATGATGTGAAAGTTGTTGGAGCACCTAGAGAAGAGAGAAATGTGACAGATGTGTAGGATATCTCCGTGCACAGACTATGGGCAAATTAATATATTGTAGGTAAGATGTGCAGATTCTCTCTGGTATCATAGAACCATAGTATGGTTTGTGTTGGAAGGGGCCTTAAAGATCATCTTGTCCAGCCCCCCTGCCGTGGGCAGGGATACCTTCCACCTGATCAGGTTGCTCAAAGCCCCATCCAACCTGGCCTTGAACTCTTCCAGGAACGGGGCATCCACAGCTTCTCTGGGCACTGTTCCAGTGCCTCACCACCCTCACAGTAAAGAATTTCTTCCTTATATCTAATTTAAATCTACCCTATTTCAGTTTAAAGCCATAACCCCTTGTACTGTCACTACATGCCCTTGTAAAAAGTCCTTGTAAAAAGTATGTGAGAATCCAGACTGTTCTCCTGCATCCCGTTGGTATGTGGTCTATGGGGAGTGAAATCCGCTTGGTTCTTACATGCCTAAACCAGGCTTCTTAAATTATTGGCATCCGCTTGAGCCAAATATTTCTTTCTCATTACACAATGAGTGGGAAAACTTTCCTGCCAAGGAAGGAACAGATAAATGTGACAGTAATATTTATTATAGAGCTTTTCACCAGAGAGTAATCTTCTCTGATATGACCAGCTCTTACTTCCAGGTAACTTTTTCCTCCTTTCAAACTGACAGTTTGTCAGTCCAAGCAGCCGTCCTTAATTCAAAAAGTAAAGAAAAACTTGCTCTCAGATTCCCTGTTTCTGTTCTCTGCTGGAGGCATCCAGTTTTGTTGATAATGATCTAATCTGTTGCATAACCGGAGAATACTGAGCCTGCTGCCACAGCCTGCTTCTTTCTTGGCACTGCTGGAAGGCTTCAAAGAGAGACTGTATGTGTGAGGCGAGTGCTCTACCAGCAAGACCAAGGGGATCAAAGCATATGTTTAGAAATGGAAAACAACAAAAAGAGAAGCGGTTACCACACGGTTGCCATCCTGTAACTGAAACCAGTCTCAGGAAAATGAACTATTTTGAAGTTAAGGATAATTATTTCAAATTCTGTCGAGCCAGAAAAGATCAGGGATTTTTAAGGAAATTCATCAAGATTTTATTTTTTAGATAGTTGGTATGAGGAAGACTATTTTTCGAAAAATGGATGTGTTGCCAGTTGTATGCAGTTTAATTGTTTTTGCATGATTGTATGCGGCATCACGTTGCTTTCTTGGCTTCTCCGATGTTTTCAATTAGTAAGTTTTTAAGTGAAATCAGTTGAAAAATTACTTGAAAGTAATAAAAAAAATTGTAGGAGAGTTATGTAGTAATATTCTTTGAAGGCTGGACAGTTGTTTCAAGATTGCATTTCATGAGCTTGGGAAAAATACAGTTTTGTTTTTGTTTTTTTAATTTCACAATAAATGGAAAGAATTTTGCTTCATATTGTCCCCCAATGTTTTGGATGAAAATGCTTGTTTGTTCAGGAGATATCTAATTTATGAGCATCTGATTTAGCTTTCAGTGAGTTTCATGAATCAAGATTAATTATTATTCCTTGTACTTTAAGTATGGTTTACATTGTGGTGCAACATTGGCTTAAACTGATCCTTTTTCAGTGTCAGATGTTCAGTTTGATGACTTTAAATTCTGAATATTTTTCTTTAATGCCATCAGGAAAATCTTAATATTTACCTGTGCTGATTTAGTAAGCCATCGTAATGGAGATGTAGGAGTCTCAGCTGTATGTTATTAGGGAAACTTGCTATAATATACAAAATATTAAAAAGAAAAGAAACCATGCAACTTTCATAGTGCCAGCTTTATGGCCATGTCCTTGTCCATAGTCCATTTGTCGCTATCATTTACTGTGATAGTACGTTATGGTATTTATGATGAGGAAAATGGTAGTAACGTGTTTTTCACACACATCAACTCCCCGTACAAGGGAGGCGAAGGAAAGTTGGAGATGGTAAGCTTCCTCTCTTCCTACTGTCCTTGTTATTGTCTAGTCCATGTGATGGACCAGCGTTGATGGTAGTGACTATGCCTTTTGTTCCTGTGGTAGTTTGGTGACGGCCATGTATATAGTGTTTCTCATATGCTGAGAATCCTAAGGAAAACGGCAAAGCACTGTGTGATTACTCTTGATAGAGACGCACTGGAGCGTAGCACCCTGATAAAGTGTATGGCACTCTCCTCGCACTTAAGATCTTTGAATTATCATTTAACTAGAATTTTGGACTCCAGTGTTAGAAACACTCCACCATTCCTATTTTCCCCTCTTCTTTCTTTTATGAGACAGATGTGTATTTACAAAATTATAGTTCTAATGAGATTTTGTCCTGATGGTTACAGGAAGAAGCCACAGCTGGGATTTTTGCTTTCTTCCTCTGACTACTTTGCTCTCTGTGGTGGTGTCTTGTTTCTTCAGCGGTACTTGCTTGTGGTGCGGGGAGGCAGGGATGCTCTGTCAGACCAGACCCTTTGAGACATCAGCTGCAAAACTCTAGCTACATTTTAAAGAACGTGAGCAATCTGTATATTTTCAAAGATGTGTTAGATGTATTCAGAAGGTATCCTGAGGGTCACAGAAGGTATTTTCCTTATCCAAAACTACCCCAGACCCTTTCTTGGAAGCATCAGTCTTTGAGATTTTTCTTTTAAAAGTCTACATTCTTAACAAGGGCCAAACAAGATTATTTTTCTTTGTCCTCCTTCATGGAAGAGCTGAGTTGTTCCAACTGAAATTAAAGTACTTCAAAAATTAAGACTTAAGGCAGAGACTCAGAATGAAAAATTTCAGATCAATTTTTAAAGCTTAGTGGAGTTTTAAATAACCAGGGATAGACAGTGCTCTCATCCCTACCTGTAATGCTGAGGGTCAGCTGCATTGATCCTACCTCTTGTTGGAGAAGCACTATCACCAGTTTACTAGTTGCCATAATAATGTTTTTCGGCACATGTTAAATAGCTGTTTAATCTTTTTTTATATTTCTGTCTGTCATTTCCTTACTAGTAAAGTAGATCAGTGGCAGTGAAGTTGTATGGGCTTAGTGGAGCCTCCTCCTCTCCTCTTTTTGGGTCATTGAAACCTCTGCTTTTGAGAGGCTTTTGTACTCTGTTTTTATGTGAGGGTATTTTTGACAGGGAGTCAATGCTCAGATTGCTGTTTTAGTTACTATGGAGAAGCTTTCCCACAGGAAGGCTCATGCTCTCTTTTCTGAAGATGGTCAGACGCTGAATTCGCCCAGCTTCCTCTTAACTTGCCGTTCTGAAGTTCATTTTGTACCAGGTGTCTTTAGACTGAAAATACCTTTGCCTCGTACGTGCTTCCTTTTAGGCTTTGCGGTCTCTGGTGTCCTACTGGAACAAGGAAAAGGTGAGGAATCAGAATGAAAGCGGAACATATCCTGAAAGCCTACTTATCACAAGGGAAATGAATGTAGTTATAGTCTGATTGTGGGGTTTTGTTGAGAGAACTATCACGTGACTGTCTTGGAAGTGAGTTTATTGAGGTTTCTGGCATATACTGATGTGTGTCTGTTAGTTCCTCCGCTTGTGGGTATGGTTTCCTTACGCAGGATGCTAGATTGTGGTGTTCTCCTTTATGTCGCGGAGCAGATGAGAGTCCTTCAAGTAAGTTTGTTTCCATGGGGAGCACATCCTGGGTCTGGGCTGAATGGCAACAACACATACGCTTTGGTTCATATGTGGTTATGGGTTTTTTTCTGATACCTTCTGTAGTTTTTCTTTGTATCTGATATATTGAATACCATTTAAAGAGGTAGCTACAGTAAGGTGTAGTTCAAAGTGGCAGAAAACCATATGAAGCTGAGGACTTTTATCCAGAAATAGATGGTGAAAGGTTCTGAAAGCATTTTATTTTCATCTGCTCTGTCAGCCTCTTTCCTGATTGAACGCTTACTCTTAAGTCCACTGTTCTCAGACTGGTTAGGTTGTGTGATTTTTATTTTTTTTTCAAGCTCTTACCTCCTCCAGCGATAGGAAGGCAATACTGCAGCCTTTGAAGGGCCCAAAGGTTTGATAGCATTGTGCTGCAATGCAGGCTTTCCTCCTGATCCTATGCAGTCCTCTGTGATGTGAAGGGCAGGAGCCTTTTTCTCCTCATGCTTTTATTTCTTTTAAATCACCTGTTAAATACCTGAGAGGGAGCAGACTTTCGGGAAAAAAGTTTTCCATATAATAAGAAAAGTTGGAGAAGACATTCAGAGAGGGAACGGTTTTCTAGGTTATGCCTGGAGGATTATTCAGATTCAGGAAAGACTTCAGAATGTGGGGCTAAGCCTCAACATCTCAAATTCCTTATTGAACTAAAGACAGATCAAACTCTCATCAATTATCTGTAAATGCAGAGGTATTTTAAGGGCCTTGTAGCTGGCTGGCGTCAGAGGCTGAAGACTTAGGAGATGCTTTCTGGTCCCAGTTTTTTCAAGGCATGATATAGGATGAGGAAGGAGTAGACTTCTATAGAGGGTCTTAAGGCTTCAAAAATTTGAGGAATAACAATGTTATCGGATAACGTGTGAGGAAGCAGAGACATAAAAGCTGTCTTGCTCCAGGTCACACTGCAGCTAATTTTCAAAGGTAGGGATTAGAACCAAAGTGGTTTTTTCTGTCTCCTTTTCTTCCTAGCTGTAAAAATATACATGTTTTTCTTCCAGAATTTCAATGCTGAAATCCTGAATTTAAATCTGAAGGAGTTCTTAACCTGCAGAGAAATTGTTTCCTGAACAGATGAGAGGGAAGTCCTGAGGAGTGCCGGGTTTTGCTTCCTCTTCCTCTTTTTTGTGGCTCTGGCTCACTGAGTTTTGCAAGCCAAAGCTCGTGAACTCTTCCAGAGGATAAAGGCTGAAGCTTCTTGTGTGTAATCGTGAGCAAGCTGACAGAGACACTCTGTCAAAGTGACAGTTATTGTGTATAAAATAACTAGTGATAGATGGGAAAAATTTTGTCATTGAGTCTTGCCCAAATTGTGGACATTTTCAATCGTGTGACCTTTTCTAGTTTAATTAGTATAAATCTTAAAAGCACAGGGCATCATGGTTGCAGAAGACAAATGTTGTTCAACTGTATTACAGAGCTTATCCCCTAAATGTGGTATGAGGTCTGGTGTTCACTGCTGGATTGCAAAACTGAAATTTGCTCTTAATGAAGGATCATCTTGAAAAATCGAATTCACATCGAAGTGTCTAATGCCAGCCATACCTCTGGTATTTTTGCCGCTGCTACGAAGTGAGCTCGTATTTTTTTTGTATAAAAGTCTTAGAAGCATCAACACTTCCATTAATGTTTATAAAGAAAGCAGCAATTTGAATATGCATGGCTGAAAAAACATTTCCTGCAGTTCGCACAGCAAATTTCAGGCTCTTTTCAATATTTGGTCGTCAGAAAATACATTTGAAAACTGAATTACTGATTCATATCCACACATTTCTCAGTTTGTTTTTGGGGGGAGGAAAAGCAGCAGGGGCAAAATACTGAAGATTCATGATGCCATGAAGCTTAACTACCTCACTGTATGTTCGTTTAATAACTTCTGATAAAGTTTGTGTCCTTTTTGTTCTGTCTTTGGAAATGCAGTTTACTTGCTTATAAAGCAATGGCTATATAATAACTGCAGATAGGCTGTGATAGCTTGGGGTGTTCCTGCCCCCTCCTCCCTATTCTTTATTGCAGGTGTGTGTTACAGTACTGCAGCCAAATTTTCTCTCCTACATAATGAAAGTTTCTGTTTTCTTTCCAAAATTCTGGACATGATGCTGTCTTTTTTTTTTTTTTTTTTTTTTAAATAATCATTTAAATATATATAAATTTACTGTTACTATATCAATTGCTATAACTTTGAGGTCAAACCTTAATATAAAAGCTTAAAAAAATATAGATAAGCACAATTTATATGTGCATTATCATTGCTTCTTAAATGTTGTCTTAATAGTTTATCAAAATTAGACTATCCGATGGAAAAAGTTTTAGGATTTTATAACTGATTTAGAATTATGTGCATGTCTTTGTATGATGTTCATGGAATCAGAAGAAAAGGACTAGTAGGCTGTTTTAGAAGAAACTATTGCTTTTTAATACTGTTTTTGTATTTATTATGCAAATGACCTTGTATATACTGTATTTTACTTTCCTGCAGTATTAAGAAAATAGCATTTCTAGGTTGCATTTTAATTCAGTTGCACCATTCTATACTTACAAAAGGGTTAGCTGTGGGATGTGTTTTATAGGGGTTTTTTTATGACTTGGCATTGTGTAGTTGAATAAATAATTTGCATTTGAAATGTGAAAAAGTCAGCACCACTTAGGCTCCTTCACTGTAGCAAGCTGGTCTACCTTTTTGTCTAAGCTAATTCAGAAGAACATGTGTTTACACACATGTGAGGCATTCCAACATCCAAAATGTGACAGCAAAAAGGATGTCTTTACATAGGTCGTTGGACATCTTTAAACCTGTTCTGCAGCGGGTCAGCAGTTTTTTAAAGCGGTCGAGATTTTTGAGGTTTAGAAGGCAAATCTTACAAAGACATCAATTAAAAAAAAAAAAAAAAGGAGGAAATATTTCCTCTTTTCCCTTCATTTAGACCTCCTCCCACAGCTCCTCAACCATACAGTTGATACAGGGATTAGACCCGTCCAGGGCCATCCACGTAGCCTGAATGTTAGGCACGATGGCATCTTCTCTAGGGTTGCTAAGAGGTGTCCAAGATGCAGGTGGGTCCATGTATCAACATGACTAGATCCTCACTACCTACACACGAACAACAACTTTGTTGTGGCATTTGTGGTATTTTGACAGCATACATTTTTAATTTTTAATAATGGCAGATGTATATTCGAGACAACCAAAACTTTCTGGTTTTCCCATACAACTTGGCTTACAGATCAAGGAACTCCTGTTTTGGACTTCAGTACAAAATAGAAACCCTGTAGCCATCAGCTATTTCTAGATGTAGATCTGCACTTAGTGTGCTATTAGTGATTTATTATTGTCTCATGAACTAGTTACTTCTTTTTTGTGTTTTAGGTTTTATCTTATTTGGTTATGTGGCTTTGTCAAGACCTCATGAGGTTGATCTCCTTTCTTCACAAGACCTGGTATTTTGATTGCCATTTTTTTAAAACACAATGCTCTTTGTAGCGAAGCACAGCTTGACTGACTACAACTTGATGATAGAACAGTTTGCTTTGAAATAAGGTTTGGTTTAGAGCAGGAAGGATTGATGTGGCCTTGTGAGGAAAAGGTGATTAAGGAGCAGGGAATATTTTTCCTGCTTTGTTAGCAGACCTTATGCTTTCCTTATTTGTTCTTGGTTTTAGCTTTCTATTTTTGTCTCTATTACTGAACATGTGTTTCACTTCCTAAGTTGGGCTTCAACGAGGTGTTTTTGTGTTACATTCGGTTCAGTGCATATTCATTAGCATTCTTCATTACTTGGAAGAAATCGGAGTTTTGTGGAATTGTAAAATGCCATTTGAGTTTTTTTCTGAACTTGGAAGTTTTCATCATTGTTAACAACTGTTTTAATTTTGGGCAACTCATTGGTTGAATGCATTCATATGAACAATGTATATCTTCCGTAGCTTATATGTGCTGATGTGTGGATCATGTTATCCTCACTAACAAACAATACACTTCATCGGAGTAGGAAATATTAATAATAATGTCGATTACCACAAAAATGTCAAGAGTTTTCATTGGAAGGGCCGTGAAACCTTGTGCTTCAAGGCTTAACAAATGTCTAAGACAGATCAGTGAAGTGGGGAATGTTTTTATACATGTGCACACTGATGAGTCTTAATTTGTTCTTGGAGCATCCAGTTATGGCTGTTGTCTAAAGTTATTTGATTAGGTAAACCATAAGTGTCTAGTATAGCAGGATCTAAAGAATCCCAGAGGATTGAATATGGCAGTTGCTGTGCTTTTATGATAATATTACCCTTTGCCCCCTTGTTTATCACCTATGAAATTGATTACATTTTCAATGATATTAAATAATTATCGCAGGCTTAGACTCTAGATGCAAATTAAACTTTTGATTAACTCTTCATTGATTTCATGTGATGTATGAATTTCAGTCAAAGTATATGAAAGTAATACTTAAAAATACAGTTTCAGTAATGTAGCAGTGACTACATGGGATATTTTGCTGCTCTTCTGGTGATTGAAGAAGCATGGTTTTCATCCCTTGGTATGCAATAAACCTTCTGAGATGCATTCTGCCTGGAGAGCATTATAGCTTAAATAAGGAATAACTGTGGAACTGTAATTAAATACAAATTGCAGTGCTAGAGCACACTCAACAAATTATCACTTGATAGAGGTTTCATGGTTCTGAGGAGGCTCTTTTAGATGTAGGTAGGTAAATTTGAATGCTCTTGCTTTAATTCTACACTTCTGTTATAAAAACTTACTCTGTTGCCAGCTTTCTAGTTTTTATCTGTGCTTTTGACTTGTTTGCTTTTCCAGACAATTTCTCGGGTTTTTTTCTTAACCGAAAACTCAGGGAAGCACTTGCGCATGTGTTTCACTGTTGTCTTAAATCAAGCCTTGGTCACCAGGGCATGACTTTTGTTTTATTAAACTGTAACTGCTGGGAAGTTCTTAGGGGCTCACTGAGCTCACATTCGCTAGTGAAGTGTTCCAGGTTATAACAGCAGCCTTTGCCACGCACTGACAGTGTTTTACATTAACAGTATTTATAAAAAAGTGACACTGAGGAATAACCTTGGAAGATGAAGAGTTTGTGTTTTAGCATGAGGTATTTGTTCTAAAATTGCTAATTATAATGTTGAGGATGAAATTAAATTAGAGAGAGAGATATACACTGAAAATACAGGACTTAAAAAAGGATTTTTTAATAATTTTTTAGTTAGTTTAGTTTAATTTAAATGTTCAGTTGCTGACTTTTAAAAGTCTGCTTTCTGAAACTAAAATAAGCACATTTAGTGCAAAATGAACTTCAAATTTCAAAGCACTGACAAAGAAGAATTCTGAATAATCAGGCCTTTGATGGTACATTAATATTTTATATTGAACAATTTACTAATTGCAAAAGAGATTTTTCTTTTTCCCTTTCTTTTGAAAAATTAAAGTATTTGTATGAGCTATGATAGACTGCTGCCAATGATCTCGTCCTCTGAAAAATTCTAGTAAAATGAGATCAGTCTGGCTGGGATTTTGTAGGGGGGGGTGTAGCTGTTTGGCAGCAATGTGACCAAAGGAGATTGGTGGTGGTGGTAGGGCGGCTTTCATACATGCAGAAGCTTGTTTCTAGTCGTCCTTCTTCATTTCCACCCTCTCAATGGAATATAAAATGCTAGGTTTGCATTTCATTTTAATGCAGCTGAAGTTTGGTCTTGTCAATCAGAAGGTCCAAAGTTTGTATCTGTTGGAATTCTCTGGAAAAACTATGCATCTTTCAAAGCTGTTTTTTTCTAAAATACTACTCTAATTTAAAGAATTCATGTCAAACTTGTAGATCAAAGACAGACTGTATAGAAGCACATTGCTATATTACTACATACTAGGGGAAATATATCACAAGGAATTTGTATTTAAAAGGGAATTCTAATAAAAAGGGATTTACAGATCTGATGATCGTGGTTGGCAGGCAATGAGAATTGCTTGTCTCCTGCCTGAATTTAAGTGCATTAAATAGCTGAAATACTAGTTAGGAAACTAGACTGGGTGATCAACATTTTTTCATTTCAAATTTTGAATCTTCTGCTTTCTCTTTTACTATGTTGTGCCCTGGGTTTATCCTTCTAGTGATTAAAAAGTATTCCAGGATGGGTAGCAGAACTATAGGTTTGATAGCATATCTTGCAGTATTGCCTAGCAAAATTTTAATTCATTATTTATCATCACTGTTCAGATGATGCTGTGTCTATGTGTGTTTTCTTTCATCGTTCCTTGGTTGTTGTGCTCTGGTGTTCTTCAGTGCATTACTAGAAAGTCTTGTTTTCATATATTATAAATATTCTTATTAATACATCCTGTTACAGTTACAAGACTCCAGGCCTAGGTATTTTTTTAGTGAACGTATTTTAGTTACAAATATTGGTACCTATTTTTCCTGTGATTTCTGTAGCTACCTGACATGTCATATGATGTCTTTCAGCTTTTTCCTATTTCAGTGACTACAAGACGCTTGTGGTTTTGTGCTTGCAGCCATTCAAGCTATCAGCTTTTTTGACAGCAATTATTCTAAATCCACTTCAAACGAGGACGAAGTTGCTCGCAGCTTTGTCCAATTCAATATGCAGGAATTCTCTTAAATTCCTACTGGGCTTAGAAAATGATGAACTGGATGGTGTCATGTGTTTGATCTTTCTGTTTTCACTTTAGTTACTAAGTGTTATTTTTTTTTCCCAGCATTTCCCCAAAATGTTTTCCAGTCCTGTTTTCCCATGAGGTTGGTGATGTCCTGTTCTTAGTATCTGTCTGTCTTTAGCTCTGACTTGAGCTGCTGGATGAATAACTGCTGAACTGAGAACACTGCAGACACAGCTTGGAGAAAATACCATTAATTTTTACAGTGCAGTCTCTTTCCCTTTGATAAAATCATGATGAATTTCACTGGGTGTATAATAAGAAGTATATTCTTTGATTAGTCGTTGTCTTTTTTTTTTTTTTTCCCCCCTTAAAGAAAGAGCCTAGAAAGTAGCATAGTAATAGGGGGGAAATACAGTACAGTTACAAATATTCCCTGTTTTCCTTTAGACTGCGTCAGTTTGTCACATACATGGAGCTTGAAGGTCATCAGGTACAAACGTTCTGCTCAGATATGGACTGGAATTTGGCTTTGTTATATTCAAACCTGGAAGAAATGGTGTACCTTCCACTGAAGTGCCCATTTATAGTGCAAGCTAACCTTAATTTAGTACTGCTTTGGCTAGTCAGCTTTCTGTTGGCAAAATGACTGCAATGTTAGTAGTGGAAGAGAATGCGTGTTGAAGAACTGAAGAAAAAAAGCTAATAATTTCCTGCGCCTGGCCTCAGAGAAACCTCTTCCTTCCCCCAAGCCAACCATGATAAAATACCATAAATTTTCTCCACATGTTCTAGCTGTGCTCGAGCAGACGCTACGAAAGATTTGAAGCTGTAACAAGATACCTTTCGTCCTGAAGAGTGGGACTGAATTTCACCTTGTTCTTTTCTGAATGTTTTCTTTTGGCTAGACATTTGAGTTGTATTTGTTTTATTTTTTTTTTCCACAGGATATCTGCTAGTGAAGGGTAACGTTGTTGGATGTACATTTCAGCATTTAATTTTTTGGCTCAATGACCCATAGCTCCTTTTGTTGATGTTTTGGGGAGGGAATAGATCAGTGTTAGTGGCATGTCTTATATATGAGATAAACTTCTTCATCAGTTAGTGCTAAACCCTAAAGACAAAGATGCAGAACAAAGAAGATGGAACATTAACTTGCAATATTTATTTTGAAATTGATGTATGCAGGATAAAGTTTGTTTCTCCATGTAACATTAGCCAAAATTTTATAATGTAAACATGATTCCTTACGGCTGCAGAATTTAGTAAAATGTATCATACTACGATATGGTGATAGGAATGCCTTTTAAGAAAAGTTGGGTTTTATAATAGGAGGCTTGGTTATAAAAATGTTAAACTAAATAGGTAAATTCTTAGTGTGAGTCCTTTGGGAAGTGCTGTTACACTTGGGATGCAGTCAGTTCAGTCTGATTGCCTCTGTTTGTAAGATGAAATTCTTCTGGCTTGCTTAGCATCTACTATTTAAAAAAACCCTCTTGGGTTTCTACTAACGCATATCCTTGAAAAAGTCACATCCAGATTGGGAAGACCGGGTTTCAGAATTGTAATCGCCAAACCAAATTCCTTAGCCTAATATTTTAAAGGTGAAGAATCCCTCTTGCCCTTCCTTTTTAAAGCAGTGAGCTGTGTTGTGTCTTACAGCTGACAAAAATGTGCCAATGAAGACGAAACCAATTTTTCCTCAGGAGCGCCTTCAGTGTGTTTCAGAAACTGGTGAAGCCAAATGGACATTTGCAAAAGTACCCAGGAATGAGGGCTTGAGGGTGGCTTGTAGCCCAAATTTCTGCTCATTTGCTATGTTTAATAAAATAGGAAAGACAAAAACCAATTTTTCATTACTAAAATTTGAAAAATCTATTTTGAAGCAGCTTGCAATGTTTTTAATAATAATGAGCTAGGTCTGTGTCTAGTTTTACACCCCAAGCTCCTGTGCTACAGAATGGTTTGAAGTAACTGTAGATTGCTGCTTGCGATTTGAGCCCTCCTACCTTGTTGGCAAGATGACCTTGGAAGTGCAATGGGGGAATCCCCTGCTCAGACGACCAGGATTTCACTGACCACCAGAAACATCGAGTGCAAAACTGGTTGGCGATTAAGGAGGAAAAATTTATTACAGAGTGCTCTGCCATCTTTCTGTGTGACCTCAGATCAGTTCATCGGCTCTTCCTTTTGCTGGGTGGTATCTGTGTGCGAAGGGTTATGTTACTCTTTGGACCAGATTCCCTCCCTTTGTATACCTGTGCTGACTGACTTCACCGGGGTTATTTCTGGTGGGTACAGATGTAAGATGAGAAGCAGGGTTTCTGTTTACATTGTCAAATAAGTTTGATTTCTTTTTAAACTTCAGCATTCAGCTTGTACGTAGAATATAGACCGGTATTTTCTTAATGTGCAAGGTAAGAAGGAAAAAGTTAAGATGATGAACTCTTCAGAATGTAAGGCTATGAGCAGGTCAAAGATTAAAGTACTAATAGTTAAGCTGCTCTGGAAATTAGTGTCTTCAGTATATGGTGCTAGGTTTTATGTGCTGATGAATTTTGGATATGCAGAGGAGCTCCTGGATGTCAGTGAGAATGTCAGTAAAGTTGTTTCACACTTCGAGTCTGTCCTACAAGGAGAGGCCATTGCAGTCCGCAGTGTTCCTCCTCTGGATATGCTAATGCACTCTGAAAGTGCACATCATGCCTGGATGGGCCCTGCTGATAGAATACCGCCTGGAGATCTCACAAAGTGCTAATGTGTCAAAGGGCCCACAAGCAGAGGGTGAATAATACTGCTTTTGAAAGGTCACGTCTGTTGAAGTTAGCTAGTGCGCCCTTCTCGCGTGGGGCTGGAGTCCACTCTGAAAAGTTCTATTGTTGTTTGCAATCTCAAAATCCATGGTTTAATGGGTAAAATCAATAGGGCTGATAAAATGTCTTAATTTAGACATCGGGAAAGAAAAGCAAACATTAAAAGCTTTAAAGCCTTAAAACTGGCTCCTTGAGTTAATATGGCTATCTGATTTCAAGTCTTGCCTACTGCAGTATTCCCCAAAATGTGTTACCTGCTCTGGGAATGGCCTTATTCTCATTTCCAATCTTCCTTTGTTTCTTTACCTTCTAATGAGAAAAATGCTTCCACTTCTTGGAACAATTGCTGGTAGTTACATACGACCGTTTGCCAAGCAAAGTTAATAGTTATTCTCGCTAGTGGATGGACATTTTTAAGTAATAAAAAAATACAACTATAAACTTATACTTATTTTTTCCACCTTATGTTTTGCAGCAATGTTCATCTCTTTCCTCCTATTTAAAACCTTATGCCTTTTTTCCTCTTAGGCTTTTAATATTTAATGTAATTCATGAAATATTTTGAGTGTAGTATATCATTTGTATATGTAACATTAAATAATAAAGTATGTGCAACTAAAGTATAATTTGAAGTAGCTTACCTATCGTTATGCTCTTGCAATTTTATTTGCGACCTGGTTACGCTTAAACACTTCTCATAAAACATGTATATGTAAAACTTACACGTGTTAATATAGCTAAAAAAAAATCTTCAAATGACTTTTAGCAGTAACACAAAATATCAGACTTGTCAACTATTTTTAGTGTCTTGCTGGACATTTGTATTCATAGATAACCTCTTGTCCTGGACCTACTTGTTTATAAAGTATGTGTCCGTCGTGGACGTGCAGACTGTTTTAATTTCCAACTTACATTTCTAAGTTCTAGATGATTTGGCTGTGCATTTTTTCTACTGTGAGGAAGAGACATTTCCTATTTAGTGAGGAAAAGGTTTATCTCATCACCACAGTTATGGGACTGCAGGCTGAAGCGAAGCTCTGCGAAGAGGAAATGCTCTTCCTCCTTTTGTTTCCTTTTTTGGTTCTTCCTGAAGAACTGTTCCTTGACCCCACTTGGTTAGTTTAGAAGTTCTGGTTCACCTGAATGGTCTGTTCTCTAAATTTTTGCTTAAAAAGGAAAAGCATTTTGAGTCCGCTTTTATGAGTATATTTAAGTAATGTTCGTTCTTCTGTTCGACCAGTGTTTTCATTGCTAGACTTTTAAAGGATACATGAGAGTTCATCTTTCAAGCATATACTTTGACGGTTGTTTCTATGCACCGTGGTTGTTGCTTATTTAAGTTAGGAAAGCCATTGTCCAGGGTCACTAGGTTTCATTTGGCTTTGTGTTTTCCATTCCTGATATCTCTTGAAGACTGGTAGGTTGGATCATTCCAAGTTTGGCATCTTAAGTTTGCATTTTCTTGTCTGCTTCTCTTTGAGGCACCATTTGTGGTCGCTGCTGCTGCTTCACTGTTGAAGGTAAGTTTGTTCTCAAACGCTAGATCAACTGGTACCAGCTGATTTAGCTACTATGCAAACTGCAAGGTACCTGACTTCCTACACGACAGTCCTTCTTTGTATACGTAAATAAAATGTAGGTGTCTCCCTTACTATCTTTATAGCACGGTTATGTTAGGTCTGTGCTATGCAAGGTCATTCCTATGCTATTTGTCTAGTTTCAGCTGCCAAATGCTGTTTCCGAGGCACTTGGGTGCTTGCTTAGTGCTTTGTGCTCTGTCTTTGAAGTCTCCTGTTGTTAGAAAAGCCAGTGGAAGAGCAGCCAGCATCTCCAGTGCTCTATTTCCCACTGCTCCGGAATGCCTGTTCCCTGGCATTTGCGGGGAGCTGTGCTGGATGAGGGCTTGGGCCTCATCCAGCATCAACCCTTCTGAAGGCTTGAGAGTCTGAAGGCGAGGGAAAGGCTTGATTTTTTTGTGAGCTTATTTGCATGTATAAGCATACAACTGAAAAATTAAATAGAACCAAAACCCCTTCTTCTCCTAAGATTTGATATTGTAGTCCAGTCCTCATGGAGTGCACTGAGGCACAAAGAGGGATAATTCACATTACTTGTTGTTGCTTGGTACACCAAGAATGGTGTCTCACAAGTGACTATGTTTGACCATAGCTATTCATCACCTCGAAATTTGGTAAACATGACATTTAAAAATGTTTACAACTTTAGAACACCAACAAAACAAAACCTGACATTAGTTTATAGTAAAATAAAATATCTTACTAGCGGTATCCAGTGTGACTAGGTTTAATAATATGGTTTTTTCTGAAATTCTTTTTAAATCCTGCATTGGAAAACACAATAAACTTAACGAGGTGTCCGATGCCAGAAAAACTATGCCACTTATTTTCACTTGCTGGGGTTTTTGAAGAAAGCTGTCTAACAGGAGAATAAATTCTATTTAAAAAAAAAACCTTACAAAAGTAGTACAGACTTGATAACAGTCAGGACAAAGATGCTGAAAATGGTTTGAATTTACAGAAATAAATTGCAAACAAAATCTGAGGTAGCATGGCTATATGTGTGGTAAAGTTATCATGATGGTTGTACATTTGACTAGCAAGATAGCACGTCCAGAAAGGAATATATTTGGGTGTACTGAAAGCAGGACACTTCTACCTAACGTACGCCATTTGGTCAGCTTAAACATACTCCAGGAAAACTTTAGTCTCACAGTAACTGACTGTTCCAAGTTCTTAATTACTTTCCCATATTATCAAGCTAAGCTATTTGATTCTTTACCTACAAGTGGGGTTTTTTCCTGCGTTTCGGCAGCTTCCGCTTTTCATTCCAGTGTTTTGGTAATTCAGCAAAGATTTGTGTTTACACCTGGTAAATTATCTTCCCTCTTCTCTAAGCATTATGATTGGGAGTTATTAGGGAAATGCAGTACGTCTCTCTTTGCTTTTGTTAAACAAAAGCTAACCTCAGTATTAACTCTTCCAGACATTTTCCTCAGTTACCCACGGAAAACATCTTCAGTAATTTTTTTCTAGTAATGCAAGCTGGGGGCATGGATCGGCAGGAGGTGAGAAAATAACGTTCCATTTTATATTCAGGTTTATAGTCATGCACAAGTAACACATGAATGATTTTTTAATGAATGGGTAAGCAATTGCCAGTGTACAATGTGCTGATAGCTTGTTAATTATCAGTTATACATCTTCTAAAGAAAACCTCATGATAATTGATAGCCACTCTTTTGTTTATATTCATTAATAACATAAAATTAATCTAGTCTGCAGTGGGTATAGAAGGTGATAATCTATGTTAATCAATTATAAATGAAACCTTAATATTCGGTAAATCTGACAGTGATCACCAGAAAGAATTTCTAAAAAGAACATCTTTTTGAGTGATAGTTTTTTCCTAAATGTTACTATTGGGAATTGACTGATGTTAAAGATACTCAGCATTTTTACCTTATTCTTACTGGGGTTTGCACTGCCTTTTTTTTTTTTTTTTTCTTTCTTAGCTAAAGGGTAAACTTCTCTGCTAGGTTTTTGGGTGGAGAGGATGGATGAGATTGGGGTGGTGGTGGAAGGAAAAATAGGATTAAAACATAATTTTGAGAAAGTATTTTATTTCTAGACTGAACGTTATTTTGTCTCATACATTAAGCTGCTGCACCTGCTTTCCCCATCCCTGTGCTTCCTGGAGGGCTCCGCTGGAGGCCAAGGCGACCTCCCTGACCACCTTCACCATTGACCTCTGAGCTACCACTCGTGCCTAGAGGTTCAAACACATAGAGGTGTCCGGCCTATGGAAGGTTGTATTTGTCCCGTCACAGGTTTCTTCCGGCTTCCTTGCTTTCTTAGGTGTGGGAAAAATTCTGGTAACATGTAGACAGTGGCAAGTGATGGATTTAAGTGTATAACTCATAAGTAGCAGGAGGAGTGTGATGATGCTGCATAAGGCCATGAAGGAAATTTCCTGGGTTACGGAGGCACAGATTCTTTGAATTGAAAGGAGCGTGCACCTCAGCAGAGAGCGCTAAGGACTGTTTTTTTTTAATCAAAGGAAAAAAAAGTTACTTTTGCATTTGTGAAGGAGCTTATTAAGAGGAAAACGATTGCGCTTGTATCTTGCAGGCGCTGCTGCTGTGGTGGCAGAACCTGCAATGAAGACAAGGCTTCTCTGCTTTGATAATGGTTTGTACTTGACTGTCTAGCAATTAATGCTCTTATAAGAGGAGCATGATGGTGGCTTCTGAAGGATCCAATGAAGGTGTTTATTGCTGATATAAAAATTAAAGAAAAGGAGACACTTTGAAAGAAAGTAAATGACTGTTACAGTTGGTCAGACCTTATATTGGCTGTTTTCCAGCTCTGATGTCATATAAGAAATTAAGTTGGAAAAGAAGTAAAATTGAAAGGAAACCTTAATATTTAGCCTACAATATAAACAAACATTTCAATCTGTGTTCTTACGAGCTTCCATCCTGTTTCTCATGCATGAAGTACTCCTCCTGTTTTCCTTCACCTCTTCCCTCGAGTGGTGTTTTTGGTGGGCACGCCTCTGCAACATGTCGGAGCAAAGATGTAGTCAGCAAGAGTCAAAAGAAGAGTCATGACAGGGTAACATGAAGAGCAGGAGAGCAGCAGAGCTTGGGGCCCAGCTTGTGCTCCTGGATTTTAGTGGGTTTTTTTGACAGGTACAGTTCCCTTGTGTCTCCTGTGCAGTGTGTTTCCACACCTTCCCTTCTGTGCCTGTGATGGAGAAGTGAGTTGATGCGCGTCTACCCACTGTTTCAGGATGCACCTTATGAGTAAGGAAGGGCAAGGAGAAGAATGTGCCCCTTTTTGTCAGCTTTTGGTGCTGTTTTCGTGCTGCTTGACTTGGGGATCTAAGTGGTTTAAAGATCTCTTTAATGATGATACACTAATATATTAAAAAGGAATGTCCTCATATCTCCTTTGAATTGAAGGGTTGTGCTTGATTTGTTTGCTGTAGTTGTAAGCTCTGTGGGGTAATGACCTTTCTTCCGTGGTTTGTAAAGCACTGTGTTTACTGATGGTGTTCTGCAAATTGCTGTAAAAAAATAATATGGGGGGTAATGTAGCAGCACTTACCTCTTCTATTCTTTTTCTCTCTCCAGTGTAATAAAATGCTACAATTATAATTGAAGAAGATACTGGGCTAATGTAGTCTAAATGCTGTTGTTTTCAAGGAACTGGAAGCCATTTATCAACTATTTAGAGTAAAATATCTTTTTTAATTCTGTGAGGGTGGATATGTCAAAGTTTGGTTTGAAAAATTCTGCTTTTATATAGTTATTAACTTAATTTTGAGGAATTTTAAAAATACGTAGTTAACATGTCTGTAGAGACCAGGAATGTTTCAGGCACGTGGTCTTTGAAAGCTCTGTCATAGTTGAGTTTGCTTCAGATATTTCTGAACACAGGAACCAAAATTAGTTTGATTGCAAGTACATAAAAAATAAAATTTTTAAAAATTTGATCCAAGTTTAGTCATGTTTAAAAAAAAATGCTGAAAACAAAGGTATTTTTCCCATTTTGAAACTTAGATATTAGTTTTCGCAGTGTTTTCTGCGATATTTAGGGTTTTTTAAGGCTTCAAATTGCAGACTCAGTTGATTATATGATATATTTAGTTTTCACTGGGAAGGTGGGATGTGTACAGCCCTGCTGATTCAGAGGAAAGCTGGAAAATGCTTCTGAGGCACCCTGATTAATTTTTATTATTTTTTTAAGTGTCAAGATTTTGGGAATTGCAACCTGTGCCTTTTAAAAGATCGAGTTTTGCGATTACCACGTATTGAACAGAGACTAATATTGAATGTCGGCTGCTGTTCTGTAGTAATGAATCCGCTTATGAGTGACTGCAGAAAGTTTAAAGGTTATTATCTCGTGTTTGTTTACTTTGTAAAGATAAGATTTCAGAGAAAATCGAAGGGCACTGTCTGGAATTCCCAGTCACTGCAGTTCCGTGGAGAGCATCGATCCCTTCCTAGAGGTTGCCGGGGACTCATTATCTCCCTGTTCATTGTAGGCTGCTGATGAAATCTCCAATATTTCAGGTTTGCGATTCTTTTATTGTTGTTTTGGCAGTTTGTCAAAATTAAATGGCTTAACCAAATCAATATGCTGTCTTGCTCGTTAACATCTGCATTTCACATGTCCAGATTCTTTTCATTTTGAACGTAGTCAGAACGGAATGAGCCACGATGATGACAAAAAGAGCCTTTTTGGCCTCCGAAGCTCTTAGACCGTAAGGAAACTTTCCAGAAAATAAACTCTTCTCTCAGTTATGCAATCACAGCTTCCACCGAGATCAGTGATAATTGCACGCATGTGCCCGTGGATAGGAATCTGTTGCTAAAGAATAGATGCAGCAAGGTCAGAGACAGAATATAAACTACGATGATGATGAACTTTACTTAATTTAGAACAGCAATTTGTGTATTTGGCTGTGTTTATTGGTGAGACAATTAATTGCATAATTAAGAATAAATAAACTACTTCCTCTCTGTTGTGATGGCCTCTCTTTCCATGGCGTGACTAAACTTTTCTCACCAATTTAAGTTGTGGTGATATGTGGCTTTAGATACATGTTTATCATTAGCTAAAATAACACAGCTGTTAAGAAAAGGTTTATTGCCATACTTGTTCTGCATGCTAAGCACATTCTGTGTGCATGTCAAACAAAATGCCAATTTAATAGGCCCCCTCAGAGTTTCCGAAGGAGTGATGATGAAAGTTTGGCAAGTTTACTTGCGCCGTTCTGTATAAAATCTGCACGGCCATTATCTACCAGACACTTGCAATATGAAAAATGCCAATGGTGTTTTTACATTCCTAAGAGTCTAATAAGCTGCACATGTCAAAACTGTAAACTTGAATTATCTTAAGCATGTATGAATATGGCAATACAGTTTTCTTTTCTTATTCATGTGGAGTTATTCCTAATCTTAATAACAAATAAATAGCATTGGAAATATTTAAATACAGTACATGTATTTTAACACTTCAGTGGCGTGCAGTGGGGTGGGCAAGGGTACGTGTTTTGGAAATGCCCTCCTGTGAGCGGCCCAGGCTGCGAGCAGCAGAGACTTGAGAGGTATGCTGCCTGTTACAGCTCGGCCACGTGCTGCCGGTGCTTGCTTTAGGTTCGACTCCAGTCACTCTTGGAACTAGCAAAATCTAGTACAGGGATTTAGTCATCATTTGTTCTACTAAGAAATAACGTGGAGCTGAAAAATGCAGTTAGTCCTTGTTTTACTTTGTTGCAATTGAAAATAATTTCATGCCTTTTTTTTAATCACAAATGTTGTTCTGTGAGAGCTTGAATCCTGCTGTTCTGGGTCCAGTATCACTAATGCTAAGCATAAAAACCAAACCAAAACAAAAACCCCAACTTTTTTTTTTTTAATCAGATCATGAAACATAAAACCAGTGTACTTTTGCTTCTCTTTACTTTTTTCTGTTCCTTGAACGATTGGAATTCAAGTTTTTCTGCCTTCCTCTGTCACCATGCTGAATATTTTTGTAACCTGTAAGCTGTGTTTTAGTACCCAGAGCTATTTGTACCATTTATGAATGACCGTTGATTTAGTCAAATTACTGTCTTAATTGAGAAGTCATGCTACAAGGGAAAATACAAAATCCTTATTAAAATTAGGAGTGATTAATTTGGTCTCAATTTGTTTTGAACAGAAATGTAAAGGGAAGTAAATAAAAGGAAAATGGCTTGGTTTAGACACATCTGTCTACGTCCTTACCTGATGCCCCAATAATAAATACAGCAGGTTGGCAAATCCAAATTGTCAGACGTATTGTACAGTGGTGAAAAGCTGTCTCTCTGTTGCAGAATAGATGGAGCCCAGTGCAAATGGTCAGGACGATACCCTACTTCTGTTTCTGCTGTCAGTTTACTTTTTGCTTTATTTAACTATCCAGCCTCTCCAGCCACGCTGGTGTAGGAGCTTTTCACCAAATAAAACTTTCCTCTTTCCAGGCAACATCTAAAGTATTTAATAATACACTTTATAATTTCCCTTTTTACCTCACATCAGATGGCAGTTGGAAGAGCTCAGGCTGAGGGAAAGGGAAATTCAGGCTAACATTTTTCACAGAGTCTATTTTGGGCATCAGCTCTGGGTGCCAAGCTTCAGAGGGAGGCTTTGACTTAAAGAGAAATCCTGTGCTCTTACCTCGTGCTCACTCAGGTTTGAGCTACGGGATTCGGCACCTCTGTCAGGCTTTAAATGTTTGAGACCGAGTACCCCAATTTAGTTACTCTGTTTGATAAACTGACCTATATGGGCTGCCAGAGGTCAAATGAACCCACCCCGACTCAGGCAAGGAAAAGAGCTGTCTGAGTGCCCAGTTCTGTGCTTAGCTCTCAAGACTGTCTTCTCGGGCATCTCAGAAAATCTCTTCTTTAATGACAAGCCAGGAAATCTCTTAATCACACCTGAACTAAACATGTATGTCCCCCTTTTTAATGCCTTCCAGACTAATAGTAATCTTAAATAGTGGCTTTCATATTTGAGTTTCCTAGATTTGCTGCCTTTCTTTTATTGCCTTGTTTATTCAATCCAAGTTAGTACGTGAAAAATAAAGAGTAAATTGTGGAGTATTTTCAAAATATGGAGTACTTACAAAATAGGGATAATTTTGTCGCCACAATGACATGTTTATGCTGATGAATCTCCACTGTAATCAATTAAGTTTTTCTATCATAAGTGAGGCATAACTTGATCAGGATTACTGAGTTCACAGGATAGCTAATATACTTTCAGGATACACCCATGAAGTATATGATACCTCCACGAAGCCAAATGTGAATGTTTCCATTACGAGGTAATGGAGAGCGATGACGGATCAGCATGCTTCATTTTGATATTTTTTCTCCTCTGTTGATCCCTGATCATATAATTGCTCAACAAAGTTGCAATACCAGCAAAATAGAGCTATGTTATTCTCAAGGGAAAGGTAGCTTATTGATATTTCAAATGTCAATCCTCCAGATGTATGAAACTAGTTTTCTTTACGTACAACACTTCTGCTAGCGGTTAGGAGGAATTAACTACCTCCCAACCCGCCCTGGAAATGAATGATGTCAGTCTGCTTAAGCACAGCAGCCAAATGATGCAAAACCTCTCCCTTTACCCAGTTTTGTTCTCCCATCCCTGCTCTAAACGTTACCAGGATTTGTGTGCTCATTGTAAAGATTTTCTTTGGAAATGCACTAATACGACTTACGCACAGTTGGAAATAGGTTAATTTGTTTTCAATTACTAGCTGCTTTTCCATTCACACAGGACTAAAATCTTTGCTCCTGATAAGTTACAACTGAAAATTAGCTGGGCTGGGGGTGGCCTAATAATAAAAAAAAAAAGAATTAACTTCAAATTACTGGATTTAGCCAAGTTGGGATGACAGTGTCATGTTAAGGCCACAGTGAAACAGCCTTGTTTAAGCAGCTGCAGGAAGCTTGCACTTTCCTCTAGTGTGTCTCAGCTTTAAAATCTTTGTATTTGTTTGCTGGCAGCTTTTTTTGTGTCGTAGTAATGATAAGCAAACCTGACCTGGGAAGTGGGAACGTTACTAACAAATAAATACCGAGATTAAAAGAAAAAAGCATGTTTTATACTTCTTTAACTAATGGGTATGTGACTGTATGTTGTATTGTAAGCTTGAATTCTGACAGCAGGTAACAGTCAAGTACAGTTGCGTTATTGTAGTCTGAAAACGTGAAATGTGGGTGCTTTTAGTTACCTGGCAGTGTTGTGTTTTGATGAAGAAACCAGTTGTTTGCTCTTGCTGTTTGCGGCAGGAATAGAGAGCTGATGTCTTAGCAGGGAGAAAAATAACTGGAGGAAATGTTGGATGGAAAAATATTTTAAGTATTGCTGTATGTGGTAGCATGAATGTTTGAGGTCAGTATTATTCAAGCAGTTGGCTGGTTAGATGCTGGCCGTGCTGTTTTTCTGCTAACAAAGAACTTCTCGTGAAACCCTTTAATCGCATCAGTCCCAGGTATCCTCATGTTTTCTGTGGAGAAGTATTTACAAAGATGAATGCTTTAAGGCTGCCTTTAAGAAGACCTTTCACAGCCAAGAAATATGCATACTTGCTAGTGGATATCATCATGTGCATGTATTTCTATGCCACTTTTACATGAATATTAGTGATTTTCCCTTTTCGCCAGTAATGTTGTTGCAAAGTTATAGGCAGCCAGTTGTATACTGGCATCGAGCACATTTCTCTAAAACAGACTTAGATAGGAGAAAAGTCTTAATTTTGTCTGGGAAAGGAAAAAGGTCTCTTCTGCAGAACATCGTGATTCATCTCGCTCAGCTCAGCCAGCCAGCCAGCAGGAAGCTGCTGAGCTGCTGAAACTTTTCTTCATAAGCTTTCAGCTCAGAAAAATACTTTTCTGCTCCTTGACTGGGGTCTTGTTGTTCTTAGTCATCGGAGCCCCGGATCTCACCACGCACCTTGGCCATGTGTGTAAGAGCACATCTTATTGCTGGGGGAAAAACTAGCTGAAACATAGGTTTTGTTTAAGTGCTGGGAAGTCGTTCGTCATTCTTACCACCTCTGACTGCAAAGTGTCATACAGTAGTATCCATTTCTTTCGAAAACCCTCTCCCTTGCTTATAAGTCTCCCCTGTTGACTTACAGTGAAAAGCAGCTTTTGAAGACGCCAAAGATTTTTGTCCTCTGGTAGCCTGGTGTCAGTTCAAGGAGGAGACGATCTTTTCAGCAGGTGAAAGAGGCAACTAAAAGCTTATGGGGTTTTTGTGCTTGGTAGCTGCTTCTGCCAGGGCCACTGAAGGTTTTCTTCCTGCATTTCAGCTGAGGAAAGCTGAAGAATAAGTGGGTTTGTGCATGTGCATTTAGAGATGACCTATGAGAAACCTAAGGTAAAAATGAAAAAAATTACTAGGAGGGCCATGTGATCTCTCTGTGGGTCAGCGTACAATGGCCGTAAGCCCCAGGATTTTCATTTCAACACTAGGCAGCACCTAATAACATGTTACAACATCATGCGGCCCTGGGGTATGGAGTCAGTATTAGAGCCGTAGCTGTCTGTGGTGTTTATTGTCCTGCTTTCTGTTGCTAGTTAAGAAATACATCAACTGCATCACTGCCTGATCGTGCTCGGTACAGCCTACCTGTAGATGGTCTCTGTTTCTTCAGTAGGTAGGAGTACACCAGCTGCTTTGGGCAGTCCTGAGATAACTTCTCTTAACATAATGTCTCAATCATCCCTTTGTATAGATTCTCAAAACAGCTGCTTTCATGACGTGGACTTCATCTGAAGTGAATGTCTTTGCAGAGTTGACGTCGCATGGGAACAAGGGCCATTCTGCTGCTTCACTTGTCCTCTCATGCTGGTTAAAGCAGCTTGTGTGGTTTAGAGAAACTCAAATATGAGGCAAATCTTTAACAGGCACATGAAGATGTTGAGCCAATGTTTTGTGATAAAGATATGTCAGGTGGCTCAATTCTCATTAGTTTCTAATTGGTGCAGTTCTTAATGAGCGCATCTGAGGCTGGACAGCCTGTGGCTCAGATCTTGGTGCTGGTCTTTCATGGGCCTAGGGGGAAGGGAGGATATGGGAGTATGGCACCTGGGTGGATGGAGTTATAGGGAACTGTAATCTCAGACACTCCTCAGTGAGAGAAGAAGCAACAAGACTTCTCGGGGTTTATGATCTCCATATGTCGGCTCTGACAAGAATGCCACAAGCTGTCTTCTATTTTTGGTCACTCCTTAAATTAGTAAGGAAATCATTGACCCTTGGGCTTTACCTAGTAACAGTGAACGCTTGAAGTCTTCCATTTGATGTTTGAAAGCCTGACACGGGGACCTTCTCAGGATTTATGTTCTGCTTCAAGTTTCTGTTATTTCAGTGGTGACCCTGAAAAACCATCATTTTATAAGCAGAGAGCAGACACCTGCTCCACATCTGTTCCTTCTGTTCATCTGCCTTCCGAAGCTCTTCTCATGTTGTTACAGTTATCCATCTTTTGTGTTCCTTGCCAAAAAGTTTGTGGTTCTCAGTTGTCATTTCAGGAGACAAAAGGATAGTGAGAAATCTCCTGTGACTAGCAAGGTAGTGTTAGTTGTGGCTTTTGATGGTATTACTTCTACTGCAGAGCATCTTACAGCCTCAGGCATTTGGATAATTTTGACTTCTCTCCTGAGCTCTCCAACCATTTTTCTATTCTGCTGGAGCATCAGAGAGGCAGATGGGCAATACTGTATCCTGCTAAGGTCTGTTTTAGCTGCAATATATGAAACAGAAATGTATTTTTGGCTTTCTTCCTTGCCCCCTACTACAGTAGCTTTAATATCGGAAAGAAAAAACCAGTAACATTTTCAGGGGATTCAGTGCTTATAATTTTCTTTGCAAAATGTTTATTGAAAGTATCAAAGATTCAAACAATTATCTTTGGTGTCCTAAGTGTATCTTTGAATTTTAACTTCAAAAGTGATTTTGTTGGGATTCATGGCTTTGTAATCCATAATCCAGTTGAAAATCTAGTAGCGCTTATCTGTGTGGAGAGCAGAAAGTCTTTTCTGACTTTGTGGTGAGTGACGCAAACCACCGTCATGTTTTCTAAATCAAGTGTCTTGAGACTTCAGTTCCTCTATAGTTCTCTCTGACTGACCTTAGCCCTGGGCCTTTAATGGAGGTTTCATGCATTAGTGTTAGATGGAGGTTTCATGCATTTGAAGGATGTGTAAAACTGAGCTGCGTAAAGGTGCTTGTGTTTGTGGGATAGAGCCTGGATTGTTCCAGGTTTGACACAGTAGATGCTCTGCAAGTAACTGCTCTGGTTTGGGACAGCAATTTTTTGGGCAGACATAAATTCAGTGAACAGAGTGCAAGACAGAATCCCATTGAATTGATTCTGCACTTTCAAAAAATACTATTTGATAAAGCATAGATGCTCAGGTAGATAAATTGTCTCAATAAAAAATGATAAGATGAGAAGTATTACTTTTAATGAGATACTGTGCAGCAGTGTCTTTAGTTAACTGGAAGTATGTAGCCTGTATTTCAAATCGAAGAAGTAATGAAGCCGAAGGTAGCGTACTCTTGTCCATTGGCTTTTGGATGGTAAATATGTCTGAAAGTTGTGATCTTCTGTGATGCCAGGATTATTTAAAAAAAAAAAAAAAAAGGCATCATGCGATTGACCTCTTGTGCCATCATCAGTTTGCCACATGGATCAAAAAATTGCAGGAAATGTTTTTGAAGTGTTCTGGGGTTTGAAAACTTAGAATTGCGGGTGTTGTCTTTCAGATGTGTTTTAGTTTAAAACTAAAAGATGGGACTGTACAAAATGGCAGAGTGAGAGCAGTGGTGTGGTGTTATTTTTCTGTTAGCAGAAATGGGAGTGGAAATCTCGTTATTCTGGTAGTTTCTGAATGTTGAAGTTCATCAACTTCTGTGAGGAGGAGAAGAAAGAAAATTAAATGGGTGCTACAGTCCTCTGTTTCTAGCTCATGTAAGTACAGCAGCCATGAAAAAGCCAAATTTCTGGAAAAGAAGGAATGTTTCTTACAAAGAGCCTCTAGTAGCTGAACAGAACATCTGGTAGCCTGTGTAAGGAAGGTTCATTAAACCAGTTTGTTCTGCTTATCTAAAACAGTCAAGAAGAGTTCAGAACTAACTTACTAATCTTTCTAGAGTTCCTTCCCTTGCATGGGAATACACCCTGATTCAGACCTGACCTGCAGTTACGGATATCTTTACTTCGGTAGCTATGACTTCCAGTGACTTCAGTGACCCAAACGACTTCTCCCAAGACAAGATACTGTCCAGTTGAAAAGACAGGAGCCAGGCTGAACAGGATTTTACATGTCTGCCACTCCTACCAAAAGCTGCGATAACACAGATGCCCCGGGGTCTGGAGGGTGGGGTTCTTGGACTGTCCCAGAGATTCAAGGATGCCCCTTTATCCATCTGAAAAATTCTTTGTTCCACTTCTTCATGGGTTATTTCTGCTGGTTGCGAGCAAGGCAGTGGAGCATGACAGGGCCAGCAAAGGCTGCTCTGATTTCCAGAAGTACTAAGTGCTGCTCCTGTGTGTCTGTTTTCCTGAATCATATATTCTAACACCTGGGTGAACTAACTCTTTGTAGTTTTCTGACAGGTAACACTAGTTTTCCTTTGTAGGAAACAGTAGACATTACAGAAATGAGTCACAGTACCATGAATTGTGGTGCTCAACAGCTTTTCAAACATTAGACCTTATACAATGGAAAGGAAAAAGCCTGGTTCAGAATCTGAAGAGGGAGAGCAGTACCTAAACAGCGATAAGTTAAACAAAAAATTAGGAAAGACAAGTTGGAAGATAAGTGTAGGAAAGGCAGATGAATCACTGAGTTGATGAGAATGACAGACTTGGTGTCATAGCAAATGCCTGCTCCATGGAACAAAAGAATTAACAAGGTAGTAAGTGTTGTAAACACATCTTACATAAGACCTAGTGTTTCATGTTAAAGAAAGGTTTATTATGATTGCCGTAATGAAATTTGCATGAAGAAGAAAGGGATTTTTGAATAAAAAACTTTGTCCAGTGCTTTAGTGCCACATGAAGAGACTTAATTGAAAAAAATGCATTTAATTTTGGAGTAAGAATTTGACTCATCCTTTGAAAAAAAATTGCTATGGTGATAGCAAATTAAGCGTACAGAGTATTTGGGTTATTTATAAAGTCGAAGAGACAGGTCACTCCAAACCGTAGAGAATAATAAAGATTAAAATGCTATAACATTAATTTTCCAAGTGTAAGCACTGTAGTGTGTGATAAGAAGGAGCTGCATGATAAGATCAGGCTTTATAAAGCTCTACAGTAACTACCGGAACCCGTAGGAAAGGCTCCTGTTTATTGTTAGAGCATTATTAATATATATTAAAATATTGGTTGTTTCCAGGTGGCTGAATCTGTCTTGCATTAGCTGAGACACTTGTTGCAGATTACCAAATTCTGTGAAAGCATAAATAAACAACCCCAATCAGTCAAGAT
The DNA here is from genome assembly GCF_034638445.1 of Ciconia boyciana. Lineage (NCBI taxonomy): Eukaryota > Metazoa > Chordata > Aves > Ciconiiformes > Ciconiidae > Ciconia > Ciconia boyciana. The sequence continues at coordinate 58,945,067 of NC_132935.1, forward strand.
CACTGCATCTCAAAATGCACTTTCTTTGTTTATTTTAACAAGTCTACTTAGTTTTAACTGGGTATGGTCCCAAACTTGAACCCTAGGTCTAAAATCCGTACGAAAAATTTGAATTGGAGTTTGGACTTCACAGATTTTATTTTCTTAGTTAGAAAACACTTCCAGACTTCTGCCTGTGCTGCATATTTATTCATGAGAAGGTAACAACCCTTTTATATTAGGTGTTATATAAACATGTGTCAAAGACCCAGCATTATTTTTTATTGAGCTGCAAATAACGTGTGCAGTTTGGAGTCAATTTTTTTATTTACCAAGTGCTGCTGGCACGCCGATCCCCAAACTGAATAGGCAAGAGAGGGTCTGCGCTGAGAGGAGCACGCAAGCTTCCAGCAAGGGGAAAAACGGCCAAAAAATACGCAGCTGCCATTTTCCTCTTTGCTTCTCAACCTTCCTGATTGACATAGACTGTGCGTACAAGGTGCCCTCTTTAACAAGTAATTCCTGCAAGGCAAGTATCGTTGTTTGGTGGTATGGTGGGGGAGCAGAGAGTTTTAAGGAACCCGTAGCCCCTGAAGTGCTGAGAGAAGAGGAGTCCGCCTGGTTGTCTGCAAGGGCGTTTGACAGCGAGGGCATCCTTCCCGGGGTACTCGCTGCTATAAAGCTCTCCCGGTCCTTGGCTTCTGGTGGGAACGTGGGGCTTGTTGACCTTTCATTTTGGGGAGTTGCTATGCTATACTCTAAGCATCTGGAACTCTTCCATAGTCTTCCAGTTAGGACTGATTGCCTTCATAAGCGGGTTTTGTAAATACAGGTCCTCACCAGCATTGTAGACTTTTTTTTCTTCAAAGAGCAAGTAAAAAGTGCTGAGGCTGCACCTGGAATTTGGAAAAGAGGATTTTAAATCTGATGTAGAATTTACCAGTGGAATTTGGCTTGAAAACCTCAGAATTTGGACCTAATTTGTAGCAAACCCAAACATTACTCAGGAAAGATAGCAGTTCTCAGTACAAACGAATCCAGCTCTTTAGCTGGTTACAGTTTGCCATTTTTTCCTATTTATTGTGGATTCTTTCCCAATCCAGAGCACACCAATGAAATTTATGTGGCTATATAGTGCTTTCAGTACTAATTCTGCAAAGCTAGTTAGGCTTTTCTTTTTTAGCATTATGTTGATGGCATTGATAATGGTAAGTACAAATGAGGAAGCAGATGAGAGTTTTTAAAACATCAGATTAGAGTAATCGCCACGTAAACGTGTGATACACTGGAATAATCAGATGGCTTTCCAGTCTGATGGATTTTTCTTGCTGATTGCATTAACCTTTCTTCCAAATGTAGGTGGGATAGCCTGGTGCCTGTCTTGGTAATATTCTTTTATGGTTTTACATGATCAATTACTTGTTAACTTTCTTACTCAGAAGCCAGTAATTTGTGATGTTACTTCTTTAAAGGCTGTCTTTGATCTCTTTTTCCAAGAGCAGTTGGCACAATTTTTTGTACTGTCTTTTCAGGTAATACATTTTTGTAAAAGGCAGTTGGAAAAATTTTGCTGGTTTCCCATTTATCACTTGCGCTGTAGTTGCCAGGAAATTAGATGGGTACTATGGGCTTGTATAATGCTTGAATTTTTTCCTCGGCTTTCTGTCGTATGATGTAGTCTCATATTCAAATACTAAAGAGAGGAAAATAATTTCAAGCTTTTTAACATCACCTTCCTCTTCAGTGGAAGGAGAAAGGGAAAAATCTTCTGCACGCATAGAAGTGAATAGAGAATTTTCAGCACACCAAGTTCATTTTTTCTAATGTTTGCTTTTTAATCCTCGGTGAATGCCTGATTCAGAGTTTAGAGCTGGGGAAAAACTTCTTCTATGCGTGTTACTAAAGATAAATTATATTTCTGTTGCTGGGAAGGAGGTATTCGGTAGCTTGTTAAAAACTGACGTTTCCTCTGCCACGTAGATTTGGTTGGTTTGTTTAATAGAGCACTTAAGTGAATTTTTATGCATTGGGATTTTCTCCAACATCGAAGACGATTTTGTTCAATTGGATTTTTAAACATCTGAAAATTGGAATAAGAAAAGCAGCATTGTTTAGGGTCCTGGATAGGATTTTTAAAACAGGAACAACTCGTAGTGTTCCTTATTAAATTTAATTAATTGCTACTCGTGGGCAATATGGCTGAGTTATTGTTGCAGTGAGACCAATAACTTACAAAATTTAGAGTTCTATATGTTCAGACCTCAGTTAGAGCTTTGGCTAAGAGTAGTTTGATTATTTAATTAAAAAAAAAAAGTTGTTCTTTATTTCAAAAGGGTATTGAAGAGCATCTCACTCATGGATTTTTAAATGCTTTTGGGGTTTCCATGGCTAAATCTTTGGTAAGAATTTAGTCAGGTTTATTGGCAGTTAAAAAAATCTTTACTGTTTGGTACCTGCTTAATGGTGAGATACATGCCGCTAATTTGATCTCATTCTGTTTTCTGTTGCACAGATGCTCACATTACAAAATCATTATTGTCTACCAGTAATCAGCGCTCCTATCAGAAAAGCCAATAGAGGAGTGGGGAACTAAATGGGTGTCTGAAGTCTCATCTTATTCTAGAGATAGTCTTTCCAAATGAGCAATAAAGGGGACTGCGTGAGGAAATGCATCTTTGCTGCATCTGAGATGTCTGTTCTACCGCTAAAGGGAATACTTCAGCCTGACCGTTCACTCGCTTAGCACCAAGCCTTTATGCACTGAATAATTATTTTTAATGAATAGCATGGGGAGTTAAATCCTTATGACTTAGACTTTCAGGTCACTTGAGAAATAACTGTTTCCATAGTGAAAGTGAACTAGTAATTTGTGATAGGAGTTTGAAGTGATGTAGTTGTGCAAACCTGTATTATGGTCAGATGAAATCTGAGCAAACTTTTAAGAAAGATTTGCATTTGATGATGAGAAAATAAAGCTAAGGAGTTCGTTCTGACCTTTGGCTGAAAATTGAAGTGAATATACACAGTGGCTACCCTAAGTATTAATGTATGTAAGTATGCACACATTCTGTTTTTCAAGTGAAACTTGGAAAAATGTATAAAATGGAAGATTTACTGATTTCTTCAAGCTCTGTCCTCATTGTATAAGGCATAATGCTCTTGAGTTTACTTACAAAATGGTGACATGAATATGGCTCCCCCAGGTAAAATTCTGGTCAGAGTGAAGTTATTAGCAAAATTCCCATTGAATGAGGTGGGGACAGAATTTCACTGAAAGACAGGACACTTGAAATCCAGTTCAAGGTTAAAAAATAAACCGGAAACATAACTCCTATTTGGAAAAGTGTGTGTGTTTCTCATAAACTTCATATTCTTATTAAAATAATTTTTAAAATTTTTCTTCAAACTCAGTCACATCTCTTCAGGCAATATTACTAAGTTGAATGAGAGTGAGTTTGTTAACAGAAATGAATTGTTCACAGTGTTCGTAAAAACAATTGGTAACGCACTAATAGACACCCTTTCAGTTTGACAGCCACTCTGTGTCCATTTATGTTTCCTTTGACAGGATAAAATAGGTCTTTGACAAGAAGTATTAAAAATGTTAACCCTAAATAGAGGAGATGTTCATATTATTCCCATTCAAGTAACCAAATTTTGAACAAGAACCTTTCTTGTCCTTAGTTTCGAAGTGACTCGGCAACATACCTTTTTGTTTTTAATTTGTGCTAGATGGTGACTCCTCAAAAGACTTTTAAAACCAAGGTGGAGATGCTGTTTCTGTTGTTTTCTTGTTCTGATGAAGGGAGAGCTATCAGCTCTCACACCACGTATAAACAGGGTTATCGAGAAATGTAGCCCAACCCAGCAGTAAGACTGCAGCGCTGAAGGAAATCCTTTACAGCTTGTTCCTAAGCTCCCGACTTAAACACTCCCTGGGGCAGATGGCAAGCCCTGCAGACAGTTTGCCTTGGAGAGGCAGGGAGGAGCAGCCTGCCTGTCGGACCTCTGCCGCACCGCTGCTGAGAGACGTGCTTCGAGCCTGGGGAATCATTATTCCTAAGCGCTCTTAAGGAGGACGGAGCGATGGGCAATGCCGAGCCCAGCTGGGATTGAATGGCTAGTATAGTTGTAACACGGTGCTTGGGAAAGGGGAAGGGAGCTCCTTTCCCAAAAGTGGTCCCACAGGTACCTGGACCGAACCTGCAGAGAGACCTGCGTGAGCCCATGAAGAGGAGTGAAGGGAGCAAACCATTTCGCACGCTGCGAGCGCTAGAGCCGGGGCCGGAGGTGAGAGGGGGCCCTGACTCCCTGGCTCCTCTGCAGCGTGGAAAGCTGCTGCTGGGGCAGGGGAAGAAAGGCCTCCTGTATTTGCCCTCCGCTTTTTAGCCGCAGTGAAAGTCTAAAAACAATTTCTCATCCCAGAAGGAGTGACTGATGCTTTCCGGGTCGGTTCTTTCATACTTTAATAAGAGATTTTTTTTTTTTTTTTTTTTGAATAGCCAAACTTCATTTCTCCCTGCTGTGTGGAGAGAGCAGGCTCTGTCTCAGCAGAGGAAAATGAGGCAGCTGGATCAGCAGACGAGGATAGAACGTAATCCTCATTACAGTTATTTCTGCTGTTCACCACTGTTTGGGGAAGTAGCTCTTACTGGGGATTGTCCTGTAGTTTTTTGATAAAAAGCATTTTCCTTGGTAGTATTTTAGCAGTTGTCTGTTACAAATCATTTTGGCTTGTTTCTTTCTCTCCTTCCTTGCCTTACCTTCATCTCTGCTACTCATTTCTTTCATAATTTATCTAAACAGCTTTCCACAAATCCTGAGAGATCATAGCCTTCAAAGCTGAATTGTATTTCTTAACTCTCGTACTCCTCCTAGAGAGCTGTCAGGAGGTGGTTTTACGTTTGGAGAGAAGATTGCTTGTTTCACCTCAGCAAGTATTTTTAGTTAAGCATTTTTCCTCTAGGCGATTTCAGATGGTCTCTACTGGATATTTAGTAACATACATGCTAGTATGTTTTATTTTAAGTTGTTATTTGTAGTTTGCTATAATTTGGAGGTAGCCAGAGGCTGTACCTCCTGTAAGAAAAATATTTTCATCCTCCTTAACATGAAGAAACTTGCTCTGTTAACTGCGTCTGACTTAATGTTGTGAGTTTAAACACTAACCTGAAAGCTGTTAATCAGACCTCTGGTTTAAAACAAGAAGGGCATAATTCACAAGTCAGATTTAGGTGGTTGCATTAGGTAGTTAGCAACTGGGCTTAGTAGACTCTGCTATTGTATGTTTGGTTATGACTTTGCTGGTTGATAAAATTCTTTGTTTGAGATTCTTTGGTTTTTATTTCTCACATTCGCTAAGAATTGCTTAGTTGTGAACTCTAAAAGCCTGATCAATCAGTTTGTTAAAAATATGCATAACAAGGTAGCGAGGGGTTTTTTTCTGTGTGCTAAAATTTATTTTTGGCCTTGCATTAGGAGCAAAGAAGGCTAGCAAGGCAACTTTTGCATTTCAGCATCCTTCTAACTCCTGTTTCTGGCAGACCCTAGAAGTTTAAGGAATACTTTTGCTTCTAGCCCATGTCCTACTGGCACTCCCTTCTCCTGCTCTGACTGGAGTGGGCAGTGCAGTACAAGGCAGAGAACGACTGTGCGTGACCCGTTTTTGTCGGTAACGCAGGCACACCTATTCCTCAGGTGAAGCTCTGTCTGCGATAGCAGAGGTCTCTGGCTAACCTCGTGAGAAGACAGAAAAGTATTCGCCCTTTCTTTTGACAAGCTGTAGAGGATCCTGTTTTCCTCACGGTTTCTAAATAGAATAAATTCACATGTTATAATTTTTGCATTTGCTGTCATTTGTTAGTGGAGTCTGCAGTAATTTTGTTGATATGCTGACACCATGGGATCATGACAACATATATGTCACTTTACAAGCAGGCAGAAACCGTCAAGCATACTTTTTTCCCTACTCCCGTACTGTGATAGTGGAAGATGCAATACCTGCAAAATGGTTGGTGACCCTGGTCTTCTTGGTGATGGCTACTGGAAGTGCTCTAAGAATACTCCTGAAGTTGTTTACAAGCCTCCTCTGAGATGTTAGTCATCGGGAGCAAAGAACTACCCTCTTACTACATTAAATTAGTTTTTAAAATTCTTTTGCATAATCTCATAATACGTTACGTTAGGGTTACAATACGTCAGTGCTGTTCCTTGTATGTTGTTTCTTCTGGGAAACGTCTTTGGAAAGCCTTCTCCTCTGAGATTTGGAGATCTTCTTGTATGTCCAGCTGACAGGAACAGGCTTTTAAACTCACAGATTTCGAATCTTTCACATACATATTTTACACATACAAGGAAATGCATCAGATTTAATTGTAAACAGCTCAAGGACACTCTGTGTGTGTTTGGATGGGTTGTGTGTGTTCATATAAGACTAATGTCTTGGTAACTACCTAGCTTACTATTTAAGGTTTTACAGTCATATTCTTGGCGTTCATTTTTCTGTGTTATTAATGAAAGTTTTAGCTATTAGCGGAAATATTTCTTGTAGAAGTTTTCCATGCAAGCTGTGCTAAACTTCATGCTTCCAAAAGTGAGAAGTGAATGTGTGTGAACTATACACATGCACAGACTGTAAAATAAATGTGTGTAATCTAGCTACTGCTCTTTATTAAATATTTGCTATTATATGATTGTTTTCAGCTGTTTATCCCTTCACATGTCTTTAACTTTTGGACTGAAGTTTCCATGTTGGCTGCCTGCATTCCGGTATGTTTTATTTTAGCCAAAATGGCTCAATGGTTTCCAATAATGGGATTAATAAAAAGCATATTTTGCATTTGTGAAAAAGAAATACTCTGGTGAACATTTCTTGAGAAGCTTATGGTCCTCCGTTATTTAGAAATTTGGCAGAAATTTGGTTTTTGCTTCTTAACTTTCTGGTGGTACCAATAAATACTAGTAAAACGTTGCTTGTCTCACCTAGTGTACCCACATCAAACCGATGTAATGAAGAACTCCCTTAAAAGCCCCTGAGGAGGTACGTGGTTCTCCTGTCAGAGCAGGGTCTGAACAGAGTTGTTAACCAGAATTGAGGCCATATGTTGAGGACAAGGAGGAAAAGCAGTATCAGACATGCATATTTCATTTCTGAAGGCATCTTTATCCTCGGCTGTGAGGAAAAACATAAATTCTGTGAAATAAATGCTGTGCTGGGGAGTCTTGGGAAGACAAAGTGAACGTGAACAGGTTTGAGCTTCTGGGCTGCTGGACTCCAGGAACAGCAGGACTTGGGTTGTCTTGAACTCTGCTGCAAAAGCTGTCAGTTTGATTAGCTTAATGCATATTCCCAAATAGACTGGGGATGACACAATCATTTTTAGGAACTTGATTTGAAAATCTTAATAATGTTCTCTGTACTGTGTCTTCAAGAGTATATTCAGAGAAAGAAATGTTTCATCACGCTTTTATCAACATGAGGCTTATATGACTCCACTGTTTGAGGGTATTGGAGCCCATGGAGAAATTTTGCAAGTCTTGTCAGATTCAAACTAGAAAGACCACCTTTTAAGGTTTTGTTTATATTTCTTGATTGTGTGTGCATTATTTTTAGTTGCATTTTTGAAAAGTTAGAGTGATTTCTTAATTTTGTGAAATCAGGTAACTGCATTCTCTTGAGTCTGCAAGGATGTAGGTAGGAATAGAGGAAAAAATTCTTTGCATTTACATATCTCGAAAATTATCTTAGATTTTCTAGTGATATTGTACAGGGTTTTTTACACTTAAAAATGAGTTAATATTCTGGAGACTAAACGGAGAATATTAATTCCACATAACCATATTTAAGCAGTCATTTATTTGCTTAGGTAGTTGGTTTTTAGAATTAATTGAGTAAATAAATTCTGTTCAGATAAGTTCTGTGAATAAATGCAAGTTTAAATAATGCTTTTCACCATTTTAAAAAAAATACTGTTTGCCTTTGATGGTCCAGCAAACCTGCATGTGCTTCCAGTCCCTTCTTGTACCGCTTTTGGGAAAAACCCAACATGGGTAATGAGTTGGGATGCAGCACATTTTATATACTTTAAGAAAAAAACCACACGGAAGAGTGCTGCCAGTCAGTATTGTTAACAAAGTGAAGCATGATTTCAAAAACACTTTGTGTTCTTGATTTGCTTGAAATAGTTTGTCTACAAATTTAGCCCCAGATCTGACAGTTGGGCATCCTACATGAATACACCAGAAATGTGCAACATCATACTTTAGGAAAATGCAGGTAAAAGCATTGCAGTGTTGCTTCTGAAATGCTGTAGTCATCACGTGAGGCTTTGACCACGTGCCTTGCGCTGTATTACGGGTTGTGCTCCACATCTGGGTGGACATCTTTGGGGCAGGCTCCAGAAATATCAGGTCTTCACTGTTGTTACCCCCATGGATCCTTTCTGCTGTGAGCTGGGCAGAATTTGGTGAAGGACCACTTCTCACCTGCATTTCCCACCTGGGCATTGGTGCCCAGGGAAGGCTCGCTGGTACAGCTAGCTCCACCAACCTTCGGAAAGCTGATGCGTATCCTCCAGGCAAAGTAGTGCCTCAGGGACTAAAATAAGCCATCCCAGTTATGGACCTTTATACTGATACAGCTGTGTTAGCACATTCACTGGCACAGCTTTTGTTAGAGAAGAGGGAAAGAATCACACCCTAAGGGATGTTACGGTGCTCGTGAAAGCTGCTGGTATCAGTGTGGCCTCCGCTGCCTCTCTGTATTTCTACATGTCTGTCTTCAAACCCCTCCAGTTACTGAATCTAGATCATGTTCAGCATTAGGTATTGGATAAAGATTGATGTAAGCTGTAAAGTATTTAAGTAGCCAGAGTAGGGTATGAAACACTGGAGTTTGTTTAAAAGCTGACCCAGGAGATTAAATGCTCCCTTGTTTCCCAGCTGACACTTCCAGTATTGTTTTCTTAATTTCTAATAGCACTCTTCAGACTTCAGAGGCCCCTGATTTTAGTGAGAGAAGTAGGAGCATAGTCAAGCCTATGATGCCTGATGGCTTCAGAGAAGGATTTTTCAGCAGTGTTATTAATAATGGGGTCTTAAAGCGCTATGGAAAATGAAATAACAGCAGTCCTATGAAACAGACCCCAAGAACCACCACCACCTTTGTCATTCACTGAAAAAATCAATTATTTGTACAAGGAATTTTTTTTTGGGGAAAAAACAAACTTGACTGCAATAAGCTGATGCAGGCAGTACAGTAATAATGATAAACTTTATAAAGCAAAGTGTCTCTTATTAATGTGCTGCAAAGCACTCCAGAGATTCTCAGTTCTCAAATTAAGCTATAAAAGATAATAGAAGGGCTTATAAAGTTTCTGCACAGTGAATGATTTCATGGCAATGGCTTTGTTTGTTTTAATGATGTGAGCAGAGGGCATTTGCCCGACATCTTCAGCATTCTGAAAGGGAAGAAATAGGTGCAGCAGTTACATTTTACAGTTTCACTGACATAATACGGGTGCCTTTTTTGCAGCTGTATCATGGTGTACTTGGTAGACTGTAAGTAAGTTTTGAAGTTAAAAACTTCAACAAGGAAACAGATTGGGAATTTTACTGCTGCTGTGATTCAGCTGGTTGCAGAAATAAATACATTTGGATAATAGTTGAGGGCCATGACTTTTTAGGGGCATCCATAATCTTAACATACTTCTCCGTGGAGAGAATGACTTTTATAAGTGGTGGTGTTTTGCTGACAAGCTCATCCTGAGGAATCAAGAACTGGTTGGAAATAGAGACAAAGTGACCTTCCTCGATCTTAGATGACCTTTTTGCCTTCCCAAACCCAAGTATGAGCAAATGTTTTTTGGCCGTGCTGTGGCCGAAGGACACCTTGTGCTTTCTCCACCTGGCCACCCAGCCTTAACTCCCAGGTGCATGCTTTCCTAAAGGGTGGGGGCTTAATAGGGAGGTAGTGAATTTTTCATCCAGCTAACTGGAACAACAGAGAAAAGTCTGAATTTTAAAAGTTAGATTTGAGGTACCACTAACGTATTTTAGTTTGAATACTACGTGTTTACTTCCTGATACTTTTGTAGGTCTCCTCCTTTGCCTCCCTTGCATTCACTTTCATGATAAAATTGACTTATTAATCTCAGCAAAACTATCTGGAGGAGGACTGCATTGTATTGTTAGGAGGTCAATTTTTTTAGTGTAAATTAGTTTTCTCTTTAAGCAGAAAAATGACTGAATTAATGCCATGAAGTGCTCTAAAAGAGCATATATTGCAGGCATGGTTTGCGTACAGGGCTTTATACAAAGACATATACACACAAGCGTGTACACAAATACACAGACAATTTTCAGAGACACTTTGCCTGTATAGCTCTTAGAATGATGAGAGGTCATTGCATGTTGCTGTCATATAAAGAGGCTGCAAGAAAGCTCTTCTCTGAATTGGGAGAAGGAATGTAGTTTCATTCATTAAGGGGTGGAAAATCACATTTTTTCTTTTTCCTGAAGTCACCACTTACCAGACTGTTCATGGGCTTTGAACAGAAAGATTTTTCAGACTACAAAAATACTTACGGTGTTGCTTACTTTTTTAATTTAGCAGATTTGTCTGTTTTTTGAAGGAAAGATTAAACTAAAATGAGGAAGCTAGATCCCTTTCTCCCTTATAGGGGTGGAGGTTTATTCCAGCTATGAGCACTACTAACTTCCCTGTAAAATGCTCGTGCATTGCCCAACCGCTCTCGTGTATTTCAATTAAAATTTGGCGTTGTCAGTTCAGATTTGTTGTAAGTGCAGTTTGGTGGTTTAGACTATGCAGCTGAGTACCGGAAGGCAAAGCATATGTGTGTGAAAAAGGCATTTAGTTGGAAACCAGAGTTGAACTGCATTCAGTTTTTGCCAATGCTGCTTTTAAGTTTGTGCTATTTTAATAGCTTCCCAAAGTGATAGTGTTACCAAAAGAAAATACCCCTCTGAGCTGGCATTTTTCATGTTTGCTTTTGGCCACAAGGTAAATTTGGTTTGGTTATTTGTTAAAAATCCACATAGTTCTGTCTGCAAATGCGTATTTGATGATTTTTTTTTTTCGTTGTCTGTTCTGTATGTTTTTAATAAAAAGGCCCAGAGCCTTTTTTGAACTCCAAATGTAGAGCTTCGGTCTTGCCATGAAGTCTCAATGGATAGAAAATGGGTTCTATCTCGATGTATTTTGATGTATAACGTGATGTAACAGGAGCAATACCTTTGACATTTTGTTGATAATTGGGTTTTAAAGTTGGTAAGATATACATGCTTGAAAATGGCCCATTACAAATCTGTAATGTGTACTGAATTAACATGCCAGGGTTTGTTGGTTTGGTTTTGGTTTTGTCGTCATGCTAGGGAACAGATTTTATACTCTCCTTCGGTTGTTTTTTCCTGTGTGTTATTTAAAAACACGAAGAACACCAACAAACCCAAAACCACGAATGTGAAGCTAGAAGAGGTGAGAACATCCGGAAAAACGCCTGGTATATCAGCATTAGTCTTGCTAGCTTATGCATATACTGGGTAGCAACTTACTCCTTCCAAAAAATCGGGCTCTGAAGAGAGTAAGTAATTCTTCCATTTGCCATAGGAGGATAGACCCGTATGCGTTCCTCTGGCGGTTGTCCCCGCAGTGACAGTAGCCCTTACTGTTCTGGAGGATAGGAGGGAGGGCAGTGACCCTCGGGGCGTGGGGTATATAGCCCTTTGAGCTGGAGGGGGGGATAATCCGGTCATGCCTGCACACCCATTGCCAGATGGGAGACTCCAGTTGTGGGTTCTGGGATGACCATCCTGCCTCAGAAAGGTTCTCTGACACCTTCGTGTTTCCTTAGGTCAGTGGTGTGAAGAAATACTGCATACCCTTACAGAACGTGAGCGCCATTTGCAGGATCAGCATACAGCCCCACAGATTTTACATTTAAAAAGAATGCAAAGCGTAGATATTGAGTTTGATGGTAATTAACTTGAACAGTTTACCGAAGTATTTGGGACATTTTGAAGTGTTTTAAAAGCAAGGTTTCAGTTTGTTTCTGAGAAATTTTGTAGTTAACCCAGTTTCAGTTCTTGATGCATGAGTGACTGGGTAACATATGATGAACTGTGTTATATAAGCTGCTCAAATTGTTGATCCAAAATTCTAGCTATTTAACTCTTCTGAGATCTTAGTGTTTCTTGTTTTATTTTTGTCCTGTTTTCTCTTTTCAGTATTTGAAGTGTTGATATGAAGCCCTTTTCTGCCAGTGCTGTTAGCAGAAAGAACTTACGTACACCCATCTGCCTCTTCCTTGGGCATGGGAATGGGTTGCACTGTCAGGAGCTTTTAACTACTTGGTATAGATTAATACAGGTGGGAATTTTCCTGCTTTCTCCTCTGTTTCCTCTAAATAGGTTTGTGTCTTGCAGCAGGATATAGTGGAATAAGAATCATCAGCATCATTGGTTCCAGCTGCCTCCTTAACAGAAAAAACTGTGTTTTATTTGGATGAGCTTTGCTGTCTCTTGAATATTTCGAGAGGAAGGCAGTCTCTCCCCTTCCGTGCGTCTTTCCCGCCCAGATGTTTCGTTCTTTATTGTGCTTTATTAATAAGTCCAACGCTTTCTTAGCTGTAGGGCTGCAATGCAGAAAGCAGATGCTCCTATTAGAAAACATTCCATGATATTGGAAGCTTAATTATCAAAGACACAAAGTCAGACTCTCATTACATTTTCCACTTGTTTAAAAAGGAAAAAAAAGCCAAAAGTATTCTTTGTTTTTATGGTAAGACTGATGGTAGGTTAACAGCTGGGAAATACAAAGCTGCAACTCCATGGCTGAACAAGGAAGATAATGATTGTTCATCTGCAGAGGTCGTTATTTTCTTCTAATACGAGATTGCAGTGTTTCTGTTTGTAGCTCTGAAGCTTTAATTACAGTTCGTAATTATTTATAAATTACATCTGTGTAGGCCCTTCCTATAGGAATCTGTGTCTTTATTGGCAGAGGCTTGCAGGGGGAGAAGACTGGCAGGTGGGCTTGAAAGACCACACGTGTAATCTTATGGGTATTTGAAAGTAAACGTTATGTTTTTGTACTTGAAAGGACAACATGAAACACAAAACAAGGCCAGAGAAGTCAGATTGCTGTAAATGCATGGATAGTACAGGAAGAGAACAGGCGAATGGGATGTTTGCCCGAGAGAAGCAAAGCAGCCCAATTTTCCTTGATAAAAATACCAATTTTTGAGGAGTTTGGTCAGAAACCTCAGAGTATTTTTTTCCCCCCGGTTGTTAAAGAAGGTGCTGTTAGTGTTGCATTGCTAATGCTTCTTCAGTTACGTGCGGGTACATGCCTCAGTTGCATCCAGGCACTGTATATGAGCGTAGCAAGAATGGTTTTAAAATATGACAAGGGTATATCAAAATATATCTGCTATTAGAAAAAGGTGGTGGAAAATAGATGGGGCACTAGATTAAAAAAACACAAACCTGGTGTTCTTGGCGAGTTGTTTGGTTTTGCCGATCGGGATTATAAATGCTTCCTGAATTACAGCTGAAGTGAGGGAGTCAAAATTCTGTTCTTACATCTGTGCTAAACAAGAACTTGTCAGCTAGGGGAATTTCACAGATTTAACTGATAACAGCATTACTTCCCATGCCTTTATGCAGTTTGTTTATGTAAAAAGCTGTCCTTCAAGGACAAGAAAAAATAGCCTCTTTGCTTTTGTGTGTTGAGTAATGAGGGATTTGAGAGAATGAACTGTGTAGTTCTCTGGAAAATGAGATTTAGCTGATCACCTCAGGATACTGCTTCCCAGCTGTGCTCTCCCCTTGAATTTTGTGAGTTATTTTGTGAATTGTTTTCCAGCAGATTTTTTGAAGGCGACCAGGCTTAAAGGAGAGTGTGTATTGTTAGTACTGCCTGGAAAAGAATCACTGGCCTCTTACTTAGTTAAAAGGGTCTGTTTGGGGTGATTTTACAATGCTAGTGGAGTTGTTTTGGATTTGCAGCATGATATACTCACTCGAGAACAAAATCAAATTAATCAAAATGCTGCTTTAGCTTTTTCTCTCTGATCTATTTTACCAGTAACACCTCTGTTCCCTAAGGATTTTATAGCTCCCCAGAGGTAGAAGTTAGATCCACTTCACTGATGGGATCGGAAGCCTGGAGAGATCAGGTAACGTGCCCAGAAAAGCAAAGGCCAATCTCCCAAGTCCAAGAAAAATATGAGAGATGCTAAACCGTTACTTTGTTCTTTTTCTCATTTCCAGCTTGAAAGTTGGAGTAAAGTTGTAGGTAGTTGTAACCAAGAATTGCTGTGACAATTACTTATGCCCCATTGATTGTGGGGCTTAGAAGTACACACATTTAAATGCTGAAGGAGCGCTTTCTTCAGTGTTATCTACATTATTTAGTAATAAAGCAGAGTCCATTTTCCTTGGCCTGGCAAGGGGAAAACCACCGTGGACTCAGGTGAAACTTTTGCTTTGATATGGCTTCTGATACAGGCTCCATATTAATCTAGTTGTTATCTAGTGTCATTCAGAGGGTAAAATTGAAGTAGATGCTGTGGAAAGCAGAGCATCTGGAGACCTTGTTAAGGCAACAGTTTGGGTTTCTGGATTGTTGCACTGAGTTCAGAGCTCAGACATAGTAAAATGACAGAGATACAATTTAAACTTGCTGGTTTTGCTAGATCCTGGGCAAAATGGAGACTTGTATTAATGGAGGCAAGGAGGAGTTTGGATCTCTCTTGCTTCACGTAGATTGTTGTAGTTTAGCGTGAAAATCAAAACTGGTAGAATATGGATCAGCAAACCTCAGGATTTTTCAATCATCTAAAATCTGGTGCAGTTCTATAGGAGAAATTGTAGGTATTTGTTATAACAAGGATCCTTTCTGGATACAGTCATACATCTTTTTAAGTTTTCTATGGTACTGGAAGTAAAATGGATTTGTGCAGTACGTGATCCATATAGGCAGTCTGAAATAGTTGCAAACCTTCTTTAGGTTAGAAGAGGCATACACACGTGACTGACTTTTTGCACTGACAGCAGCTGTACTGCAGAGTGCTGTTGTCTCCCGTGCTGCTCACAGTAGCGCTGGGAACACCCTGCAGCCAATGTTCTCGGTGCTGCCCACGGTTTCTTTAAATTGGGTTTTGCGTGTCTGGATAACGTTCCATTTGCATTTCTTCATGGAGCTCGCAGATGATGTTGGCTACTCACGCTGTAAATAAACCAGATGAATTCTTGTGGTGTGGCTTGCTTCGCAGGAAACTAGAACTAGCTTTGTGTAGTAATGTGTATAAAATACTAGTGGGCTTTTCTCCTACGTTCCTTGCCCTCCTGAACAGCTGCTGCTCACAGCAGATGGACTTTCATAGCACTGACTGATACAGCCTTCCAGAAAGTTATGCAATTCTTATCAGTGCTTCTTCAATTAATATGGCGGCAGTTTATGCTAATTCAATTATATAGTTCATGTTTTATTCTTTAGCAGAAGAGGATTTTCTTTAGTCATGGCCCAAGTGTATAGGATGCTCTATCCTTCTTGACAGTGGCTGAGCACCCTCGCTTCCCAGTGGCGTACAGAGCAAACCCAAGTGCTGTACAGATAGTAGTTTTGTTCTCCAAGATAGTAGTTCTATTCTCCAACAGCTTCCATGCCCCTCGAATGTCTCTTCAGCACCAGTTCATTTTTTATTAGTTAGCATCGGTTCACTGTTCTCTTCTGCATTTTGCATTTGCCAAAATGAGCGTTGTGTTGTGCTTTTTCATTCATACCAACTGTTTTGACAGGAGTTGGAATAATGTTGGATAACTTCTCCTATTAATCTCTGAGATTTCAGATTCCCATGTATGTTTACTTCCATAGTCCCCAGTACTGTTCAGTGGGAGGACTGTGCCATTCCATGTCCACACGCTGCTTGAGATTTTCACGTGGGAGATACTGTGTTCTGCATTTCCTTTCCAGAACAATCAGAGTGCAGATGTTTCTGCCTTCAGAAATGAAGTGCAACTTGACTTGATCCACACAGTCTGCTTCTTATGAGTGAAGTCGGTACGTGTGTCTGTACTTCATTGTGTGTATTAGGATTTTCAGCTGCTCTAACCAATTCAGTGGGAGACGTTGATTTCGGCTGTGCACCTCTTCCCTGGAGGGTGCAGTGCCTTCACCCAAAAGGTGCTTTTGGTGGAGGGAGGAAGAGTGCCGCTGGGTCTCCTGGGGATGATGGGGATGGTTGACATAACTCATTTGCTGCCGGAAAGGCACGCCGCCCATTCGCTTCTCTTGTGCAAGGTTTGTCAGTGGAGATGACATGACCATGTGCTCCTGTTATACCTAAAAACCTAGATAAAGATAAAGAAATTGGGAAGCTTGTGTTGGCTGGCAAAGAGCTAGGAAATGTGTGATGCACACTTGGAAAATGGAGAGCTTGTAAATAACATACAATGCTTGTGTCTGTGTGGTGGGTTCTTGAGATGAGGTGAAAGGAAGCCAGAGGCAACATTTTGTTGAAGCAGCAAAGAGTTGCTGTGGGAGAGGAGGAGGAGAGAAACATTTCTCTCATCTTGTGCTTAGCTCCACATTGATAACATTCTTAACAACAGATGGGCAGTGGCCATGTTGTCTTCTCCTAAGGCGTTTCCTCCCTGCTCGCACATCCTACGTGGCACAGCGGAGTTAAACCAGTAACTTCCCTGTCCTACTGCTGCTTATCTGGGTGGTCAGGTTCTGCAGCTATGACTCTCAACCACAATTTTTCCGGTGGTGTGCAGGGATGCTAAATGCCCCTTGGAGCGTAGTTGGATGTTGGATACTCAAAGTCTTGATATATGCAGAACCCCCTGGGTTTCTGGCAACTGCTCGTTTCTCATACAAGTCACGGGGACACCAGTCAAAAACTTGTGATCTTTTCTCCAGTCTGCTCAATGTAATTTTTACTTTTACCAGACTTCTGCAAATTCAAATACTGACCCTGTGTTGCTTTGCAAAAAGATTAATTAAGGTTGGATTCTGCTCTTACCACCTTTTTGTTATTTTGGCAAATAAAATTCAGAGCTCAGGTTTTTCTCTGACTGGTCACGTTCATAGAGCAGCATGATTAATGATTTCTCTTGACAACTTCTGGTAATTCTAGTTTTATTAAGGTCCAAAAATAAACAATGCAATCTTCTCATTTGCCCTGCATAACACGGCTTGTAGAATTTCTCCCAATAATTATCTTCTCCAAACCCAATAGCTTGTCACGGAGATCTTAGTAAACTTTTCCACTGGGGTTTTACTGCATTCTGTCAGCACAGCTATGGGAAAATGTGCGGCTCTTTAGTTTGTTCGTAGAGATAGCAAATAGAGGACCCAAATTAATTATTTCACTTAACAAGATTAATGGAAGGAAATGTGGCATGCTCCTTTGTGTTATCAGTTATTTATAGGATTTCTTCAAGTGAAATACTCCTCGCTGTCTGATTACCAGAGGCTATTCACTTTGGCATGAAGCTACTAAACAGACCGATTTTTCTATCATTGCTTCAGTTTGTTGCTTCACTCCAAAAAGAAAGAAACAAATAGGAGGAGGAGGAGAATAAATGTCTGTACTGAAACACTCATCCATTTTCTTTTAAGCCGGGCCTTGTCCGTAGTGGGCTTTGCAGTGTCTGCTGGCATTGGCATTGGGGATATATCCTGCTTTCTAGAACATTTTCTTAACAGGCTAGAAAAAATGATGCTTGATTTTGGCAACATGCCCTCTTCTCAAGACCCTGCTTCAACTAATGCAGAAAGACCACACCTAGCTTTGGTTGTCCTCTCTGTGCCCCAATTCAGGGAGTGCTGTAACAAAAAGGAAAGAAAAAGAAGCTTGGACACTATTTCTAAACAAGCTGAAGAGTAGCTGAAAGTATCTGTAGGAATATAAATATGTATAACATAACATACAAACTCATTTTGTATGTCACTGAAATGCACCAAGAAAGTGAAATACAGCAGCTGTTTAAAAAGTCACAACTGACCTATACAAATATTGAAGATAGAAAGTGAAAACAAATTATGTATATGTGTGTGTGAGCAAGATGCGATTAGATAAACATATTTTAAACATCTGGTTTTCAGTTTGATTTGTGTATGATCTGCTGTGAAAGTTGCCTTGAGTTTTTTAAGCGGTCCTTTGAGTTAGAGCATAGTGTTTCCCAAGGATTCACTTAGCACTGGTGCAATGTTATCTTAGAAGGAAGACAAATTATAGATAGAAGTCGATAAAATAAATGAGGATCACACAGTAAAACGCAGGCCTTACCATCTAAAAAAGAGTAGGTACAACTGGTAGGTATTAATATCTAGTTTAGAAGCCTCTATGAGAAGCAAAGCCAAAGCCTGGAAAACTCTTGGTGAATCCAAAAGGGGATGGAGAGGTGAGCTATATGTGTGCACATATGCTTCATTTTAAATTGCTTTAGCAAACTTTAAAAGATATTTTTACAAACACCTTTTTATAAAAACAAAATGTTGGAAGTGTTTTTCCAGCCAGAAACTTCTTAAATATATATCCAAGTCTATGCTGCCTTAACCTATAGGAAGTATAGGCCTTACTTCAGCAAAGTGGTTAAGCATGTGGATAGTTCAGTACGTGTCCTGGCTTCAGTCAGATTACTTTTTTCCTTGAATTTGGAGACACGCTTGAATCTCCCGTTGAGCTGGAGTCATGCTGCCGGCTCGGCCTGCATTGCTTCTGTCCTGCTTTTAGCCACAGAGCGAGTCGGTGCCGCTGGCTGCCGAGCTCCCGCTGAGGGTTGGCACCTGCCTTCTGCAGGGACTGCAGTGAGAGCAGGGCAGGTTAGCTCAGGCTCTCTCCCCTTTTACACTTCTTTCACCCGAAAGCTAGAAATCCAAGCAGCGAGTCCTCCCTTGATTAAGTTAAATTACACCACAGCTCAGAAGCTGTTCAGTAACTTTCTCAAAACTGTAAACGTGTGGCTTACTCTGCAGATACTCCTGTTATGAAATTTGTTAAACACCTTAGTGAAACGCTGTACTTTAGGATGTCTTGTGCCAAGGGCTGTCACAGGAAACGCTTCCCATGGCCGTAGCCCTTCTGACAACACATCCAGTGAGTTCCTAATGCCTGTGTGGGAACCAACAGCGCGTGGCCAGAGAAGCAGACTGTATATAGTGAAAGGAAATGGGGAAAAAAAAAAAACACAAACAAAAAACCCAAGCTGCAGCATTTACATGTCAGCCAGTGCTTTTGAGTTTTTCAAGACATTACAGAGATAGCAGTCTTGGAAAAAGCAATATTTCACTTCTTCTTTCAGTGCAAGTTCCTCCAGTCCTGGTCCTGACTGATGGTTGCACAATACTTCATAAAATGCAGATATTATTGCAGGACTTGATGACACTCATTGGCTACTTTTCTCTCTCAGATTCTTTCTTACGGTCGCCCTTTAATACTGCATCTTCGAACGTTTAGAAAAGAGGAATAACAGGTTGACTAGCTAAATATACCATAAGAACATATAATCACATAAGGTGCTAAATAGTCAAAATATTTTCTGTTTGCATTTTGTGTGAGGTTCAGATGGTGGTGTCTTTCCCAGGACCAAATCTGAGAAAAGTAGAGAGGATGAAAACAAATGGATTTGATTTTTCTCTAGGTACTCAATCACGTAAGCACATAGTAGCCGAAAGTCTTTATAGCACAGCTACATATTTATAAACCACAATGTTTGCTTTGGTTTGCTTCTGAGACTCATATAACACTGCAGTGGATGAATGAAAGCAGAAGTGGAAGCAGAGTTCCTGTTGCAATTGGAAAGGAGGTAACAGATGGAGCAAAGAGAAAATCTCGGTCTTTCTAGTCTACCTTTTCTCTTTACCATCTGATCAGTATAATGGGACGTGTTCCCACTGGGGTCTCTGCAGGTTGTGAAAACTGTAATAGTTACATCGAAGCTCACACCTTATTGTAATTCTATCAGTATTGTTTACTTTCCATGCTCTTTTTCAGATAGGTATTTTCACTTTTTGGTCCTTTAAGCAGGTTGGTTTAACGTTTCTGCACCACACTGGTATAAAAGGATAAACACATAGCTTCACTGGAGTTGGCTGAGCACAGTGAAATGTGTCAGGAGAGGTCCCGACCCATTCTGTGCATGCAAACATTCCAGTCTGTTAGGAAACAAACACAAACCTCCTCTCTTTGAACATCAGTTCAGCTTTAATGGAAAATTTCTGGATTATGTAAAGTACAATAGAAAGGTTATAGCTCTGCATGCTGTTAAAAATGGAATTTGCCATTTCCCTTATTTGCTGTGGTATCGGCTGGGCTGCTTTGTCGTCTCCACCTGGATGTATTCGAAATCTGAGAGACCTGAAATTGTTGTGCGAATGTGACTGATGAAAGGTCCGCCTGTTGAAAATACTCATTAAATAGCCTGCTTAGCCATAAGTGTGAAGCATTTTATAAGTGCTGAACTTGGTTTTGAGTTGTGAAGAGGCCCAGCAAGCGCTGAGCACTGCACAGGCTTGCCCCAGCAGCCCGCTCCGTTTCCTTACTCGCATCCTGCCAACCACCTCCGAGTTCATTATCTGCCAAGGGAGAAGAGTGCTTTTGCAGTGATAGAAAATGCTCACTTAGGGCAATCAAGAGATATCAGTTATCTTCTTTCACTTGAGTCCTTAAGGGAGGACTTAAACCTGATGCAGTGCATTACCTTTTAAATTTTAAGGTCTGAATGAACTCTGTAGTGTTTCAGTGTCCTGTAGTGTTGTTAAAATTACGTCTTTCTGTCTGAAGAAGCAGTGGTTGCTGAAAGTGCCTGCGTCATAGAGTTTCTTCAGCACTGTTGGGTTCTTAACTAGTTTAGCAGAAATTTTGAAGATGTGGAAAATAATTCTTCTTTTAATAAAAAAGTTAATTTGCAAGAAAGTAAAAGTATTTTATTCTTTTAAGAATGAGAAGCTTATCTAATACAAAGATGTAACAATAAGAGCATTTCCCTGGATGCTAAGGGATTAGTGCACATCTCTTGAGCATCATGAAGATGGGGAGAGAAATTAAAATGCTGAAAATAGAAGGCATCAAAATTGTGGATTTATAAACCAAAATCAAAAGTTATAAGGCTGAAAATGTGAATGCAAATATGGATCTGCTTTTATAAATAAAGAATAAACTCAAACCTCTAGAGAAAAAGCTTGGGAAATGAGTGCAGCATCCATCTGTAGTTGTTACAGGATAGTTAGCACAATGTTACGAGCCAAAAGAAATATGTGCTGTGGTGTACGTATATTATACTTGCTCAGTTGTATGTATTTTAGAATAAAATAACCTCATATGAAACGGTTATTAGTTGTATAGAGCACTTTGAAGGGCTGAAAAAGCATCTTGAGGACCTGACATTCAGGAATAATAGCATTTTAAACACTATTCTAAAATTTTGTACGCAGCTTTTTCTGATAGAAGATATGACATGTAAAGGCGTTGTTTCCCTTTTTTTTTTTTTAATTTCTGCTTTCTCCTCTATTAAGTTGAGTTGTTTGGGTAAGAAATGGGGAAGACATCTTAAATCTGTTCTGTAACCTTATTTGATTTGAATGCAAATTACTAGATTTGAATACAAGTAACTAATCAGTCAGTCCTGTGCTGTGTTTTGAGACAAAAACATGTGTTCTTCAGTAATACTGGCATGACAAAATTGGGGAAAAAAAGCAGCAACATCATTAAGATAGAAAATCCATCTTTGTTAGCAGCTAGCTTTCATTCATTGTGTTCTGAGGAAAACTGCATTCATCAGGTGTCAGGCTCACTTGGTTTCAGTGACACACCTGAGAAGGGATCCTTTTTGTCCCCTGGGAAAGGGCTCTAATGAAGCCCTCGAGGGCCAGCTGGTTGTGCACTCGGCAGTGCCTGCAGAGCAGAAGGTGCCCCAAGGAGCATAAGAATCTTCTCTGCAGTTTTGGATCATCTGGGATATTCAGCCTTACACTTCGGGGTACAAGCTAGTCTCTAGATCTTGCAGGTCAGGGTGAAGGGGGTCTGGGGAGCGGGTGGTGGGTTATTAACACCTGCCCGCTGAGCCCGGTCTTGCACTGTTCTCCGAAGCAGCGGGTGCTGGGACTGACAGTGACACTGGCACCCTCTGATACGGGCTGCTCCAGAACATGGACCTCGGGACCGATCCAGTACTGCAAGCCCTGGCTAGACTCATTAGCTAAAATCCATTAGTAGATCATAAGATCATCACAGACGTAGTTTCAACCTGCCTGTGCCACTGAACTGGGAGATAGCGAGACGAGCATTATTACGTGTAGGAACAGGATGGCTGGGGAGTGAACGGGTTCTCCTCCAAGTCCTCTTTTCTTTCTTCCTTGTTTTCGAAAATAATCTTCTCCCTACACATGTACCTGTCTGCTGTTTGCATTCACCCCATAAAAGTAAACGTATCCTGGTTTTTAAAAGCTGGATGTGCAAAAACTCCAGTTTTCAGTGAGCTACAGATATCCATGCTATGCAGAAGTAGTAGTATCAAGAAAAACTTAACAACCTTTCTCTTGTACAGCCTGTGGCTGTTTTTAACCTTACCGAATGTCTGAAGACATTGCGTCATCTGTGTTACAATTGAGATTTTAGATAGATAATCAACAGCAAGACCTACAAAGGTTTTTACCTCAGAAGACTGTTAGAACGGCATATATAGTGTCGGCAGGCAGCGCTCTCTTTTCCTGCTCCAGGAAAGAAGGGAAGCAGCTATATGAAATGCTAATAATCTTACTGTGGTTTTGAATAGACTAGACTTGAGAGCCTTGAGTATTTTTCCTTTTCCCTTTTAACTGCAATTTTGTTATTGTATTGCTGCCCCCATCTCTGCTAAATATGGCTTTTGAAATGTAAATCATATCATGTTCTCAGAGATGCATATGACACCCTCAGCACTGTTCCTCTTTGCACTTCAAAGAGCTGTGTGGTCACACTTTGCATCTCGGCAAAATCGCAATATTTGCCTTCTGAAGATCTCCTTTAATGTGTACAATCAATCCCTGATAATGTGTTTTGGGTTTTTGTTCCCTGGAGTCTGTTAATTTTAGTGTTGCTACAGGTCATCAGGAAACATAATCTCTTCTTTTTTAATTTCTCAGTGAGCGTGCCTGAGGGGAGAGGAGCACAAGAGAGGAGAGACAATTGAACATCACCATTGGCCGAGACCTGAAAAAATGGTGCTGGACGAACAGAGGATTAGAACTTAATTGTAAAAGGGAAATAAAGTCTTGGCAGGTGATTTGCTTCATTTCCACATTCATCATGGCCCGAATCCTCTGGCTGGCTGGTTGATGGGACTGTCCAACGCTTCCTACTTAGGTTCAGTGCAGATCCCCTCTGCCTACGGATCGAAAGACCTGGGATCAGGTGGGAACTGGATGGTGCCAAATATGGGAATGGAAAGAGAAATGGACTCTGACGAGCTAAGATGGAAGTGACTTGACAGCTCCAAGCTCAGCAGTTGTCTCCAGCAAGGACAGGTTAAGACGGGAATCTCAAGCTTCGCTGGGAGAGCAGTATGCAGGAAGCTGGTTTTCAGGCCACAAATGCTTTCACAGGTAAGGACTTCTGTTCTAGTTCAGCTCATAGTTTTGGGACAGTTTACTGGAGTTTAGAAAATAAATTGAATAGGTCCTGGCTGTCGTTAGTGCCTTGTAGTACTATCAGTTTAAATAATATTTTAAAACAGTTCACTTGAAGAACAGTTCAATGCTTGTATTAACAGTGGGTAACACAGTTATCCGTATTTCAGGCCCTCTGAAACAGATGGCTGCAAGCCTTAGCAAAGACGTATCTCAGCTTTCCTCATTAAAGTACTCATTAACAGCTTAACAATGAGTGGCCTCCTGGGTCAGTATAAAACGTACTCTGTTAAGTTGCTCTTGTGTTCAACACAGGAGTTTGGCAAGGGCGCAGGATGGACACGGTTCGTATCAGGAGGCTTCTCGGAAACATGTCAGTGTTGAGCTTTATCTCATCAGCCAGAGCACATCTCTGGGCAGAACTTGCCAGGTACCTTCTCCTTGTACTCCCTCCCGCTCCGCACCATTAACATGCTGCAGTGCTTGAACTGGCAAAACCATAGGGTTTAAACGGTAACTGTTTCACCTGAGTCCAATGTATTTCCCTGTAGATACACTGAAAATAAGATAATGAGAAAGAGGATGCCAAGGTGGTGTGTCTCTCTGAGGAAAGCTCCCTCTAGTGTAAAGTCCACTGGAGTTCATTCAGTGCTTTCCCTGTCTGGACTGGGTTCTGATTTGAGAGGTGGGAAAAGGAAATGGGGATCAGAAGATCCTGCTGCTTTGTTTCCACATCTGCCGGCCAGCTGAGACCCTGCGAGAAATGGGTAGAAAATCAACTGGATATTCCTTTTGCTTTAGTAGCTCTAGATAATGGATTAATACCACAGTGAAAGTTACTGATGTGCAAGACGTTTATTTTTCCAATTTAAAGTTTTTGCCTTTAGAAGAAGTTTACTGGATTGTCGGTTGTATGTATGGGAAGATAATTTTCTGTCTCGGGCTGCTTTACCCTGGGCTGCTTGCTGTTCTAGGAGCTCTTCCCAGGAAGGAAAAGCACAACTGTTCATTTCCCTGTGGGCGGGCTCCCACTTTGTCCTTTCCCAAAGCAGACGCACCCTCAGAGGCTGGTCCCACCCTTCTGGCTGCAGTGGGGTGGCAGCTCTGTGTCCAGCTGTCCGCACCAGCACATGGGTTTGGGAGCGGTAGTGCAGTTCTGAACTGTCTCCGTTGCCTCGTGTTCCTTTGATTTACAATACTGTTTCCATGCGTGTCAACGAGATGTGTCTTGAAGGAGAGGAAACGGGACACTTTTCTCCACATGTGCTCCAGTGCTGATGGGAGATGTGAAGTCTGGGACCACCGCAGGGCCCTCCTGCCTCTGCCTGGCCAGCAGCACACTCCTACGCTCCTACAGCTGCCCACTGCTGTTCTTGTTCTGTTCGTGCATCTTCCTCCTTGCTGCTCTCCGCCAGCCCTCAGCTCATTCCTAGGAGTTTTTGCCACTCCCTTGCTCTCCACCAAAAATCCTGCTGTGTGGATATATGTTCTCTTCCTTACCTGCCCTGCCTTCTGTGACTCTCTCCTTTGCTGAAAACCTTATTACCTTTAGCACCCTTGCAATATTATATTATTTTCTGTCCGGCTTTACACTCTTCTGCCACAGCATCTGCTATCCCTTAGCTCCCAGAAGGTAGGGGCTGTCAGCACCGTGATGAGGGTGCTTGGGCAGCGGGGTGTCAGAGGGCTGGTAACCTCACGACTGCTGCTGGGTGGAAGAGGCCTGGCAAATAGTGCTGCATAAAATTCAGGGAGGTGAAACGGGGGTCCCTGGAGGCCCAGGACAACAGTCAGATTGTGGCAACAACCCAGCAGATTCAGACCTATTCTGGAGACTTTAACAGCGTGAAGGTTGCTTGGTCTCTCGTAAGGAATTTGTATATTCTTTTGGAGTTGCCCTCAGGTAAAGATGTTAATAAACATTTTCAAATCTTGGTAGCTGTACTAAAGAATTATTAAACATTGAGTTAAGTTGCACCATATGTTCAGGAGACTTGTAAAGGAAACAGGTTGAAATATCATTGCTTTATATGAGGAGAAGGCAAGGACTTCTGTTTCTTCCAACTTGTATCAAATTGATATCCATATTTGCTTTTTGGAGATCTTTCTTGTTCCTCGTTAGATGTATATAATGCGTTGAGCAGTAAACAGTGGGTAGGTACATATTTCTTAGAGAAATTAACTGCACTGTGTTATGCTAATTTAAGAGTTGCAATAAAGATGTAATGGCAGGTGCGTATGATTGCCCCTCTGATCCTTGCTATACTGCTCCTTCTGTTTTACTGGAATGCCAGTTTAGCTCTAGGAGAAAACAGTAGCTGGTAGCAGCAGAGCGGGCATGACTACATGCAGAAGGGAGCTAATTTGTACAGAAAAAGCTTTGATATCTGAAACCTGTGCAGTGTCAACACTGAATCTAGCCATGCTAAGTGATTGCAGCTATTGCAACAATCGGCGTAATCATTTCAATTTACAACTGAACAGAGTGCTGGCAAAAGAAGCCTGGGAGGATGATGCCTCTGTGTAGCCACCTTCGGAGTATTTCATAAACCTCCTTTCCACCTTGCTAATCGCTGTGACCTGGAAAGGCTTACAGTTAAGGCTAGCAGGTATTTTGATCCTGTCTGGATGCTCATTTTACTGGCACAGCTGCCAAAGGTGCCCTTTTTTGCAGATGGCTCTTGTTCAAGAGATGGGCTCATCCAATTCTTTTATCATATATTACCAAACAATAGCTTATGGTTAGAGCTTTTTCACTTTCCTGGCTAAATACTAATTTCAGTAGATCGTGCAAGTATAATAGGTTCAGGATTACCGAACGTAGAAAAGGCACTGGAAGGGAAGTGCTCCTAGGCTTGATTAGGAAAGAGATGATGGTAAAAGGCAATTTGAGTGATAGGAATCATGAAAGAGCGAGCTTATAATTCTTCAGAAGACGAGAAGAGAGAACTTGAGAATAGAAGCAATAGTATGCAAGAAAGTAGATTGCATTCAGTTCACAGAACTCATAGGTAACATTTCTTGGGAAACAAACCTAAGAAATTCAGGAAGGCTGGCAATTTCTAAAGGAACTAACTTCTTCTTTTCCGGTCACAAAAATGAATACTAAAAGCACAAATAAAAGGTGTCCCATAAAGAAGTGTAAGAAGAGACAAAATTGCGTGATCTGAAAATTGCGGACTCATACAGAAAGTGGAAAATAGGTATGTTACTGGAGATGAGTGTAAAAGAACATTAGAAGACTGCAAGGGCCAAATCAGGTAGGCCAAGGCACAAAACAGCGTACAACTAATAAAGGACATGGTAACAAGGAAACATGCTATCTTCTCAGTAGTAATAAGAGGAAGACTGAGTTTCTGGACTACTAGTTGAGAGGGAATGACAAAACTCGTGATCTGATAGTGCAGAGAGGACCAAGTAGTTAATGACATTTTTTCCATCATTCTTTGCCAAAAAGGGTGACCTGCAATCAGGTGGCAAGAAAAGGACTGCTACCTTGAGAAAGGTAAGAATTCCAACTAGAGCAGGAACAGAACTGATTGTAAACTAATGAGATAGGGTAATAGGTATTTTAGAACAAGCTGAAGCTTATTAAATTATCTCTGTGACATAGGGTGAGATAGCTGAAGCAATGTCTGAGCAATTAGTGGTTACACTGGAGAACATTTGGAGGACAGTCCAGGTTCAAAAAAGCTGTGAAAGAGCAAACACTGCACCTACACATAAGCTTTCCTGGGTCCTTCTTTTTCCCCTTTTGGAGTAGATGGCTTATCTTAAATTCTTGGGGAAAAAAAGTTTGAATTAAAGAATCAACTGATTTTTTTAATAAATAGCCTGTAGCTAATATGATAAATGAATTTGCATGTTTTTTTCCAGAAGGTACCTTGTCAGTGGAGCCTAATTTCCCTGTAAGTAGAGAAATAGTGTATCTTGATTTTTGGAATGCTTTTCACCCTTTCATAAACAAGGTGGCAATATGGGCTACAAGGTGGGTACACATTTGGCTGGAAAGCTGTTCTCAGAATAATTACTAGTGATTCATAGTCAAACTAGAAGGATATGTCAAGTGGGATTCTGCCCTGGATTGCCTGAAAATATTCAATATTTTAATTAATTACTTAGATGATAGAATCTGCATGCAAAATTTCCAGATGACACCAACCAGGGAGAGGATATAAACCCTCTGAGCACAGGATTAGAATTCAAAATTAATGTGGTATACTGGAGAACTGAGCTAAAATAAATATGATGCAGTTCATCAAGGACAAGTTCTAAACTGTGGTTGGGCAGGAATAATCAGCTGTGCAAATCAAAATGTAGAATAACTGGTGAGGCAGCAGGTCTGCAGAAAACAGATGGCCAGTTGCAACAGTTCAGAAAATGGCTATGAATCAACAATACTATGCCATAAATGTTATGCTAGAATATATGGACAGGAGTCTGCATGTAAGACATGCAAAATAATTTTTCCACTCTACTTAGCATTTGCGTGGCTGGTGTACTATTTCTGCTCTGAGCAGTGCTCTTTGGACCCGTTGGAAGCATCCAGAAAAGAGCAAAAGGAAAGGCCAGAGGTCTAGACAACATGACCCTTGAGAATTGAAAAAATGGTCTTTTTCAGACTAGAGCAGTAATTCTCAAATTTTCTGAAGATGTTTTTCCTAGGTTCCCACGAAGCAGTGGGGATTTGTGCCGGGGCGCGTGCCTGATGCATTGAGCTACATGGCAAGTTATGGCCATGACACAGCGGTGCTTTGGTGTGACGGTCAGAAGGACCACCTTGCTTGCACAGTTCTAAGCTGCCATGAAGTACTCTACACCTTCTGCATCGGCCACTCTCAGTGCTGTGCCAGTGCTAGGGTAACAGTGGTGGGGATCCTGGACAGCCAAGGTCTATTTTTAAAATTAGCTGCTTTCTTCACCAGTGTGTGTTTTGAGTGCTGCTTTAGGAGAACAGTGTGATTCTGAAATCAGCTCTCCATCATTGGGGAGTGTGTGGCACAGGGACATCCAGGATGATCAAAGGATAAGGGGAACACTATGGGATGTATTAGAAATCAGTGTATGAAGCCTCCTGACCTTGCAAGGTCAGCTTAGGTCCATCAGGATTTTATTAGCTCTGTCTCAGCACAAGCTCTGTCAGACCTGGGCTGGCTCGGAGGCATTCCTGCCCAGTGACCCTCAACACTGCTAGAGGGATTATTAGCTCTGGCACTGTGGAAACCAGAATAAATAGTAAGAGGTTGATGTGTGCAGTGGGCCCCTGCCCTTCAGTCTAGCACTGACTTTTTCTGTCACCTTCTGATCCCATTCTGTCATAGCTTCGTATCTTCTCCCTCACACCTTTCCCTGTGGAAGTGATGGCACCCTCAAATCTTTCCATAATCCCTTGCAGCCTTATGTCTCAAGGTCATTGTCGCCAAAGCTTGACCTTGGGCCATATCCAGAGAGGGCAAGTTACTCCCAAGGAGCAACTCCTCAGCTTGGCTGATAATTCCCCAGGCCCTGCTTTAGTAGAGAAACTGAACTCATCTGTTAGGAGATCCTCATGCTCATAGGAACGCAACTTGGTGGAGCTTCTCCAGTCCCCCCATCTCTGCTCTGTATCCCCCTGGCACTCGGGACTTCTGTTGCATTTCTTGTCCTGTGTTTCATGCTTTCCCAACGTCTCTCCACCTCTTCCCCCATCAGTGCCCACATCCCATCTCTCTGTACTGAGGTTTCTCCATCCTTCCCCATTTGTACATCTGGTCTTGCTTCTCTTCCAGATTTCCTACCTTTCTGCTAATCTTCCTGCTTTTCACTGCTTTCCTTCACCTTCTTTTGTTTCTAGACCTCTCCCACTTCCAGACCAACTCACTACAACTTAATTCTAGGTTGTATGAAAGCCTCTTCCCCTCTTTTCTAGACTCAACCCCTCCTCTCCTTGTCTGCCCTTCTTTGGTGTGAGTGCCTTTCCCCACCTCACATCTCTTCCACAGTGACTTCTGCTGGTTTGTGTGGGACCTTTCTTTGCAGGAAGATGATCTGAAAGTCAGCCGCTCAGGTTGGCTTCTCTCCCCACATTTTGTTTTGCTTAACTGCTGGCATTTTGGGTGGAGATGTCTTGCATGGGGGTGCTAGTTCCAGAATAGGGAGGCTCCTTGAGGGGATTACATGGGAGACCAGATAAATTGCTCCAGCAGATTCCATATGATCCCGTTGGCCATTATTCGTTTAGAGAATGGAAGAGTGAGGGAAGATGTGGTAACTATTGAAAAGTATATGGAAATTTCATGTAAAGAAGAAGGTAATAGAAACTGTTTTCCAGTTCTGCTGGGGATGGAGCACAAAGTAACAGACAACCTTACTGTGGTGGGGAGATTGAGGTTAGATGTTAGGAAAATCTTTCTAATGGTAAGGATAGTTAAGAACTGCAGCCGATTGCCTAGGGAGGTTGCAGAGTCTCCATCACTGAAGGTTTTTAAGAACAAGTTAGACAAATATCTGTCAGGAATGGTTTATGTGTAGTTGATCTTGCCCTGGGGCAGGGGAATGGACTTCATGAGAGCACTTCCAGCCTTACTTTTCTGTGATTCTATTATTGCTGGTTCCCTGGATAATAAATGTACATTTCTAAAGTTAGTAACCCACCTGCACTACTCTGTCTTCTCAGTGTTTAAGTAGATTCTGTTGAGCTCTTGGAATAATAGATAAAGGATAGATTAAGAGTCTTATGTGTTTAAAGTCTTGACTCTCTTTTTGCTGGAGTATTGCTCCATTGCATTCCTTTTAGCCTGGCCGCCTTCTTTAAACATCTTATTTTTGGGGGGTGTGACATATGTTTCTATGTCTGTGGAACTTGAATAGAAATATTTTAATGTTACAGAAATACTGCATCCGTTCTTCTGTTTCACAGTATGCAAGTATTTTAAGAAAAGCTTTTACCGCTCTTAGATAGTAAGCATATTTAAAAGGTAATTATTAAGAATAATCAAAAACAGGGCAATGCCAAAGCAACCACCCTTTGAGGTTGTTTTCTTTATTATGAATAAAACTGTGTGCGATTTACTTAGCATCCCATATATAACTGGTGTATCTGCTGCTGAAGGTAGCTTTCTTCCTCGGAATTATAATTGAGGCTCAATGTAAAACAGCAAAACAGGTTTGAAATGTCTTCTAATAAGTATATAATGTAATTAATATTAAAAGCAGTTGAAAACTCACTTATACATTAACACAGGTCTCCCACATTGCTGCTGTCATTATTTGCATGATTTTCAATTACAGATAAACATTTCATTTAAAAAATACAACTTGAATATGTAGCAGAACGTTCTCATCCCCCTCTTTTCCAGTTTTGTTTTCATCTGCTTCTTGAAGCTAGCCTTGCCTTCCTAAAATATCTGCAATTTTCTTACAAATGCATTCTTATTTTATGAATTTTCAAGGTTACTATGTCACCCACGGACAGCTCTTACTGTCTCCTAGTTCTTGGGAGAAACAGATTGCTTTTTGCAATGCCCCTTAGTCAGCACACAGATAGTAACAGATCACATTCCATTGTATTCCTTTAGATATTTTATTTAGCGTGTGCAATTTTTGGAGTACAGATAGTATTCTCAGCAAAAATACATGGAAGAAGATACAACCTCAGGCTCTAAGAGTTTGCTATCTAAATATGTTACACTCAGTAAGTAGCATTCGGTGAACTGTTTTAAGTATAGTAATGCATATTACTATATGGATTGGAAGTCTCCTCTTCAGGGTTAAATGCCTTAATAGAATTACAGGAGTGTGAGAAACTGTGAAAATCAATTCGCGAGTGGAGGTGCCATGTGAGAGCGATAGCTTTTGGTCACAACCTAGTTCTTCTGTTGTCCTTAAGATCAGTGATTAGAACAGCAATGCGTTTTGCTTTAGGTCACTCTTCAAATCCGGGAGGTCAGCTTTTAAGTTTTGATCCCAAACTTTGTGTAGGTGAACCATTGTGTTTTCTTCTTTCTTTCCTTTCACCTCGAGAAAACAGATAGTTCTCTTCAAACGTCTGGTTGAAGGACTGTTTAATCTGTAACTGGACAGCTGCTGCCTTTGCTAATTGAAATGTGGCAGTCCTTATGCAAATAGAGGGGCATTTCACACAGGCCAAGGATTTAATATTTTAAATGCTTCTCCTTTCAAATTTTTATTTAACTGGGGTAGAAGACCTCCTTGCCTGTTTGATTGTTTCAGTGAAGTACTACATCCTTTTCACTTGCTAAGGGGAAGAATAGGAGAATTTGTGTGGCAGTCACTTCCAGAAGATGGCCTTGCTGCGTGAAGCCACCTGGAGTGAATGTGGAGGCAGAGAAAGGCAGAAAAGAAGCCAAGAGGACTCCAGAGGAAATGCCGTGGTGTGGTGTCCTATGAAACACCTTGAGAGACACTGGACTCAGAAAAAGATCCTCCACAGACCTGGCATTCAGTCCCCTGATATTGCAGGCTACTGCATCATGTAACACCATTCATATCAAGCTCCATCCTAAAATTATTACTCCAATCTGGAAGGATTTTCTTTTGATTTTTAATTTTAAATTAAATTTTCATTAATTTTCACTGAGTTAATTTAAATTCAATTTAAAAGTCCTTTAATTTTCAGTCTTGGCTATATGTGCATGGTCCACTTGTTCTTGTGACAGTCAGTCCAGGGCCCAAATGAAGGGCTGTTGAATTGTGCAGGCCAGGGTGAAAGATGGTTCAAATTTAGAGAAACATCATGGCCAATGCTATTATTAAAATTATTGTATGAAGTAGTGCATTGCTGGAAATAGCAAACTTCTCCTTCCCAAAGTCATGAGAGGGAATGCTCTAGCCTGTTCATGGAGGATGTTGAACCTGGATCCTCACCTTTGATAACCATTTTTAGTAGAAGATATTCAGCTGCAGCGTTACCATTTGCAAAGCTGATAGTTCTTTGGAAATGCCCATCTGCCATTTCTCATTTCTTAGTAGTACATGTCACGCTGCCGTTGCATGATACAATTTAATCAGCCAAATGGCCAATTCCAGACTGAATATGACAATAAACTTTGCTGTAAATATGGTACATTTCAGTGTTTAATCACAATAAAAAGGCAGACTTTTTGAATGGACAAAATGAATGCGTAGTCCCTCACGTAAACCCCGGAAAATAAAAAGGGGTGAAAATTGATTGTTAAATTGGCAGTGTATGCTTTCTGTTAAGTCTTTCTAATTAATTAGGTAGCTTTTTTTTTTTTTTTAAAGAGAAGAGATGGGATATGACATTCCTGCTGTGCTCGTGGCTGGCTGAGGGTATTTTCAGTGCTGAAAAGGCCTTTTGCATGCTGAAGGTAACGCTGCTGCTGGTGGTCCTTCGGGCAGAAAACAAACCTTCGGCTGCGGCTGTTGCAGGTGGCCAGAAATCCCGCGCAGGAACACGCACTGCTTTCTAACAGAGCGATCAGATCATGGCATCGGGCACGCCATATCCGGAGGAGGAGGAGGAGGAGGAGGAGGGCGGGCGGCCCCCCGGCAGCGGCCAGGCGCCGTCCTGCAGGGGGAGCCCGGGGGGGCCGGGCCGGCGGCGGGGGTGGGAGCGGCGCTGCCGCCTCAGCGCCCCAGCGTGAGGCAGGCTGGCAGTGCGTTCCGTTACACAGTTAAAAGCGCTAAAAGAGGAAGCATAAACCCCAAATCGATGGAGAGCTACTGAAGCACTTGACTGCGCCCGTTTGGAAGCTGAGGAGGTACAGTGGCCGAGTGGAAACACGAGCGATATTAGCCGAAACCTGATTTTGTTCACGTAAAAATGATGCAGGATGTTCCTATGCGCTCAGCTCCAGGCGGTGGTGTTTTGAGCAAATAGCGTGAGGTGAAGTTTTGGTCTAATGTTTTGCTGCTTCACTTTTCTGTAATGTCAAGCAGGCCTTTTGACTTGATAGTCTATCAATTTTCTTTTACCATTAAAAATACTATGAATTAATGTTATGTTTCTTCGTTGGATGCTGTAGCAATGCCTTTACAAATCTGAACTTGCAGTTTGGGTACATGGAGAAGTGAAAATACTTGACCTTGCAGGATAAATGTTGTGGTGAAAAAGCCTAGAAGTTGTTGAGGAGAAGGTAAATACCATGTACACAGAGTTACATGTTACATTTACTGCTCCGATATTTATACCCTTTTACTTTTTGGCAAAAGAGGCCAGGATGCATGGGGATTAATTTACTTGTTA
The DNA here is from genome assembly GCF_034638445.1 of Ciconia boyciana. Taxonomy (NCBI): domain Eukaryota; kingdom Metazoa; phylum Chordata; class Aves; order Ciconiiformes; family Ciconiidae; genus Ciconia; species Ciconia boyciana. The sequence goes on from NC_132935.1 coordinate 58,978,888, forward strand.
GGCCTTTTTTTGTTCCTGTTTGGTTTGTTTTTTGTTCAGAGCAAAGCTTCTTATGGGTGGACACAGGCCTTCCTCTGAGCCTTTCTACAAATGCGCACGTTTCGGTGGCTGTATCGGCTACATCTCCCATCCCAGGGCTTGGCTTTCCTCACAGACCACTTCATTATGGAGCAGTATGGATCCACCCAAGCACACATCCCACACTGTGCCTCTCCCAGGTTTTCTCCCCGGGGACTGCCCAACCCCTGCTCCAAACCCTTTCTAGAGGGATACTCCCACCCTCTAATTTCCACTCAGCCCTCAGCAACAGTGAATAAGCAAAATGTTCGGCTTCTAGTAGGATCATTACTTGCTGATAGGGTGTGGCCTTCAAGCCCTGCCAGCCTCTTACAAACACCCAAAGATACTCTTTTCCCTGGAAGAGAATATGATGCAATACTCTGATATATCTGTAATAACACTGCTGCTTTCTGAGATCCATCTTTTCCAAAGCTGTGCTCATGCAGAGCTGGGAAACTGCTGATTTGTGAAGCAAGGGGCTTCGGGCAGGTGGGCTTTGGGAGTATCTGGAGCCCAGAAACTTGGGTTTGATAACAAAATTCCTCTGTATCATATTTGAGTCCTTTCCTGTAGTCACCCTACTATAATTTGACTATAAAACTTACCCAGTAGTTTGGGCAGCTGAATCCCTAAGCTTTCTTTGAAAACCATCAAGATATGTTTCCCAGGGGTTTAAGCGGATATATCTGTGTGCAGGTGGCAACTGGGGGCACTCTTCCTGCTCTTTACAACCATGGGTCCATTTCCATGCTCTCTTGTGCCAGGATTAACAATCTATTAACAGCAAAGAACAGACTGAACAGTGTGTCTTTCATACATTATGGGTTTTGATTTTATTTCTTAAAATTTTCTGTCCTATTGTGGGCTCTTTGTGTCCTTAGCTTTCTTGCTTTCTTCACTAGAAAGTCACTCCTTTCTGATTTAAGGGCAAGAATAGTGGAAGCTTTGTTTGAGGAGTTAACAATGAGGATTTTTCATGATGAAAACACCCAAAAAGAATCCCACTCTACAACCAGCATCTAAGCAGCATCTTCAATCCGTGCCTCTGAGGATAAGCTCATTTCTGTTGTTAGCGGGTAAAATAGCTTCATTCAATACCATTTGATTGCTGACAATGCTGCGTGCCTGTGTGTTGTAGGTGTACATGTGCTGAGATGGTGGGGGAGGACTCAGGACAAGGTACTGGCTTCAGAAAAGCCTGGAAGACTTGCTGGGATATGAATTGTTCAAGAATTGTCTGTTTATCCTGGAGGCTTAGACTATACAAACCAGTAATTTATACTGGCTGAAGACGGATTCACAGCCTGGCTGTGTGCTCAGTCGGTCCTTGATTTAAATGAAAAAATTGGAGTTTGTGCATGAGTCTCCGTTTTTCCCCTTTCTGAGATTTATTATACTTGATTTGTTTATCTCAAAAGAAATACTTTCAAGATAATATCTGCTTCCAGTTGCTCAGAGCGAGAATTTGGAGACACACATGACCTGCCATGACAATGCAAGAGTAAGTTCAGAAAAACTTCACTGGTCTTAACTCAGGATGTAGGTGGCATCTGTGAACTAAAGACACTTTTTTTTTTTCTGTAGAGATCATAACTTTTGTGCCTAAACCACTGCTCTTTATAGAAATTGTTGGAGAGTTTGTGTGTAATTAAAGGAATAGGGGTAAGCTCCAACAATAAAGGCAACAAGTATGGTTCTTGAAGATGTTTTTATTCAGTGCCTTCTCTAGTGTATGCATGGAAAAGGTGACATAGCATTGACTTAGTGGCTTTTGTACAATCTCTCAAGTATGTTACTGTTTTAAAACCATATTATTCTACTTTTTGATATAAACAAGTTAATGTTCTCTCTCACATATGACTCCTGCTTGTAGTGATCAGTGTTGCACCAGAGAACCTTCAACTGAGATGAGGACCCTGCTGTGCCAAAACAGTGAAGGTCGGCCCCTTTTAAAATCTCAACATCTAAAAAAGGCAAGATAGAAGCAGAAAGAAAAAATACCACTGCCTCCCATTTATAGATAGGCAACTAAGGCACAGATGAAATATTTACGTGGAGTGAGCTAGAAAGCTTGGCAGACCTGAGAACTAAAGCTACAGCCTCTGCATCTGAACCCAGTATGAAGGGTGAGATTATAACCACAAGTACTAATGTATTTATTTTTATCTCCAAGTCAGCAGTATGCCTACTGCACTATTTTCTCATATTTCCTCTGTTGTATCTTTATTCTTTTTACTTGCTGCCATGAGGAGAAGAACATAAGTCAGTAGGATTTCTTATGGAAACTGGAGGCTTGCTTTATGCCAGCATTGCTGGAAAGAATTTCTCTGCAGAAGAATTACAGCTGCCCATAAAATATGTGACACAAACAGCCCTTCTCATCTGCAAGTATTAATTGTGCATTGGGAAGGAGGGGGTGCTGGGATACAAGACTGCTTGAAGGATATGGGATATTACTTAAGGGCTTAAAAAAAAAATCTGTCATTGAATTGCCAACTAGAGAGTAGGATTATTGAAATTTATGGGAACAAAATTTAGTGAGATGAATACAAATAAAGCTGTCCATGTTAGCTGCACTTCTTTTTCAAGGATCTTTAAATGCAAAGTAGAATGTTCATTAATGTAATGCAGGTAAGCTCATTGCTTTGTTGCTTTATACGCCTATGGATCAGACTTATGTGGTGTCTTAAGATGTATTTTGAAGAGCCTCAGAAAGGTCTATTCTTTATGTAACTTGCTTTCTCTGAAGGCAAAAAGGCAAGGTCTGTGGAAAGATCATATTGCATACTACAACTAGTGGTCTGTTTGGAAAGCAAACAAACAAGATACCAAAACCCGCAAGTATGAGCCCTTCACCTCCAGGAAATCTTTAAATAAGGATTCAAGATTCTTCAGTTTGCTGAGGGCCATCTTCTGCTACATAAGCAAAACAGCTTTAAAACTGGTCATGGACAGGCAGTGGGGAGAAAATTCTCATGAAAGTGAAATTGGCTGTTGCTGTATTAGCATTTTGCTTTCAATCAGTATTTTGATTGTGAACAAAATGCCCCAGTTGTCCCCATTCGTGGCACTGTGGTTCAGCTCACAAGACAGCTTTGTTGCCACCAGAGTAGCCAGTACTTGGTAACAGAAGACTAGAGAAGGTGAAGTTGCTTTTTTCCAGCTGTTCAGTACCTGTGACCTAATGAAGAAGCAGTGGGATGCTGGATGTATTTAATGAGAGAAATAAGGAAAGAGAAGTGAGACCTAGGGACAATATCTAAAATTGGGGTGGACTTGCAGAATTTCACCCTGAAAGAAATACACGCTTGAGCCTGCCACCTGGAAAGAGTGTTCATGGAGAGATGGAATAAAGACATCAAAGCCTGACTTTGGTGATGGTTGCAGAAGGTGAAGCTGAAGATAAAATTAGATGTGCATACAGTGGTTAACGTGATTCTCTTAACAGCGATTGCTGTCATTACAACCACAATGAAGTTCTGCAACACTGGGTTAGAAAAACCTTTAAATACTTGTACAGGGAACAAACTCTGGAAATCTTATCCTTAAACTGACAGTCTTCAGACAGTTTCAACTGGGAAAGAACTATACTTATTTTTGAGAAGTGTATCATAAGTCTAGTGTTCTGATTCTTAGTTTTTCTGTTCTTAAATATGGGGCCACTGTCTAAAAGTTAGATCAGTGTGAGACTGTAGACATTACATGATGCCAAGAAATTAGTTCCCAGATATTTATAAATAAACTCTTGGTGCACTCCCATTTTCCTTCCTCTTGTCTTTGCTATTATCCCACGCATTTGCCCCCAGGCTTTCTGTACTTTTTTATAGAGATGCTAGTAGTAATTCTCTTTTTCTGAATTTTACTCTTGAAGAAAATAGATCAATTATGCAGTGTAACACTGGTTAGGTTACAGCTAATAGCTGTAGCTGTTAACCTCACATGTTCTTTTTACCTCTGTGGTAATAATGAATTGTTAAATTGAGTGGAGCAGTAATGCTTGAAATATAAAAGTGGAAATCATTTAACAAAGGCATTCCAAAATGATAACCTTAAAAATTCTTTTATTGATTAACATTGTGTAATATTGTCAATATCTTATGACTGTTAGGAGGTTTAAACAGTGCAACTTAAACTGTGAGAATAATGTGTAGAATATTTGTTTACCCTGCTGCAGGAGGCATGCTTTTATTGTACTCGAATCTTTCAAGATTATTCTTTGGAAATTAGAAAGTAAATAAAGAACAAGGTAGTCTTTGTATAAATGGTACAAGAGATCCCATTTTAATAACACTTGAACAATTGTTAAGAACACTTAGTTTTGCTAAATGCATCTACCAGAAGAGACAAAATTGAATAATATGTCCAGTTCATTTAGAAAGGAGTATTTCAAGTCTCATAATGTTAAAAAGAATCAGATACGCCTTCAGTACAAGGGGAAGATACATTACTGTTCTGGTCCGCTATGAAAATAAATGTATGTATTTTCCCTCCACTATGCAGTTGTTCTAATATAGTGATGATATTCTTACCTGCCACTGTTATCTTTGTTGATTACGAATGACTAAATCGTTCAGTGTCAAGTGAGACAATAACCCTCTGCTTTCCTTTCTTGTCTCCAATACTTTCAGTTTGTTCTGCAGTTTTGTCGAAAGCAATACTGTTTGGTTTTTTTCTTCTGTCAAGTTTTACAACAGAAGTAGACTCCACAAGAAGTTACAGGGTTATAACATGTGTCATTAGATTTCTGTATTCTGAACAGGTAATAATCGGTTAAGTTTAGCTGTCAGAGTTTGTATATTAGGAAGAAATAAGGAGAACTGAAACTGCATCCTTAAAGTAGCAAATAGTTTTATATTGGAATAAGATATTAAAAAAGAATTAAAATTGAAGGAACAAAGGCTAAAATAAAGCTGATTGGAAAAGCTGTGATGATTATCAGACTGAAGATATGACATAGCTTTGTTTTTCTGTTCTCAGTAGTAATAACACTTAGTTGCTTTGTCTCAGGGTGATTTCCCTGGGAAAAAAGATTACTCTGGATTTTACTTCCTATGACAAAGTAGTTGAAATTTGGAATGAATCCTTTCTTAACGGCTCTGCATCTGCTCCTGACCTACAGTTGTAGGTGTCATGAAGAGTAAATTACATATGATTTAGAGTTCAGATATTGATATTAGCAGGTCTGGGGCTGCATAGTGTGTCAAATGTAATGTTTATCCTTAGATTTATTCTGCTGGACTTTATTGTTAGATGTTTGGAGATTCAGTTTCCCCATAATGACTTATGCTGACATTGGAAGACATTGCATCTCTGATGATCTCATGGGTACTCTTCTTACTGAGAAGATCGGTTCTGTTTGCTATGAAATATATCATGCGGAGCTATACATCCCTCTATTAGTAATTTCTACAAGGCAGAAATCACAGGGGGTGGTAGTTTCTTTTATTAGACTGTCTGATTTAGTTGGAGAAAATAGGCAAGCTGTGTGCGTTGCAACTCCTTCTTCAGGTCTTTGAAAAAGATCCTGAATGACAGGTCTGCGTGCTCCAAACACCTGTTTTTTCCACTTGTATCTGTTGATCAATTAAAAGATAACTTGTCTCTTTATAAAGCTTGCTTTCATTAAACTGCCATGTCTACACTAAACCACAACTTTGTAATTTCAGCCTTTGCCATTCAGGACACATACCCTTATTTTCTTTGAACTGCCTGAGTTAAAGTTACTTTCAGCCATTTCGCTTTGTGCCAAGTTCTCCCTTCACATTTTCTCACTCTGGGTATAGCCAGAAGGGCTGACTCTTCTACCTAAGCTCAAATCAAGTTGTGCTAAAAACCTGATGAAGCAGTTGAGCTTGTGATTTGCTTTTCATTTTATGTTGTTCCTGTCCTCTGAGACTTCACTACAGACCTTATTGGTAGCCAAAGTATTTATTTTGTGGCCTGTCATATGTGATGCAAAGAATCTGTTTAAAGCTTGGTTTCATGCTCCTCAATCAAATCACCTTGGCTTCAGGGGCACACCATACAGCTTTGCATCCTTGTGAGAGGGGAATTTTCCTAGAGCAGGTAAGTCGCTTTCTGCTTTCTAGCATTTGCAGTTTTCTGTCAGTTTGAATGTACCTCCTTCCTCCTGATCCCCTGCTCCTCTTGGAGCTTTGCCTACGCTCCACTAGTAACTTTGACGTGGGAACCTTTTTGGGACCGATGGCAGTGCACACAATAGATTCAATACACAGAAGAGAGGTGGCAGTCGCCTCGCAGCTGCCCTGTGCCTATGCCACGTTTCTCACCTCTTTCTGATGACCGATCCAAAAGAGAAGAGCCTCTCAATAAGACACACCACCTCCTCTCAGGGGTTGTGGTCCAGCTGGTAGCTTGAGAACCTGGCTTGTATGGCTTTCTGCCTCTTCCCCATGGAGGGGGGAGCAGCAGTCAAACAGGAGGCTTTACTGGAAACTGTAATGTCCCCTCTTGCTCCAGCTAACAGCCCGAGAGGCTGGCTTCTGCTAGCTCTGATGGTCCTGCCAAGACTTGACCAAGCTGACTGTAGTGGTTTCTGTGGAAAAGCTGTGCTAAGGAGTAAGTGATTGGAAGATCCCTTCTACCAGTGTATGGACTGGTGTGTGTATTTTGAGTTACAACACTTTGTGAAGAAGAACAAGATTTTTTTTTTTTTTTTTTAAGACCACTGTTTCTCTTCCTACAGGAGAGGTGATCACGCATAAGGAGCCTTATTACAAAATCAGTATTCATATTTGTTAGCTTTGGTTAGAAACTTTCTGTCATCAGGCTGTCTAAAGGGGCTCTGCTTATGCCATTTAACACTTTCCCTTGTGTGGTAGCAAGGTATGCAAGTATTTGTGATTCAAATGTGTATAAAGTGATGAACAGAAATGTGGCAGAAAATTCATCATTACCAGTTAGGAGCAGAAATGGGTTGGGGATCTTGAAATCCTGGATTTCCTGGGCTTTAACATTTTGTGTTACTCTGTCATTTATTCTGTTTTTATAAAGAATACACGGAGAGCTTGCAAGATCCATCATGAAAGGTTTTTTTTTTTCCCCCGGTTGGTTTTTTTGCAACTACTTAAGCACATTTTGCACTTAAAATTCTCCCACCACTGCTCCATAAAACTGTAACTTTTCCTAAGGAATCTGTAATACAAAAATAGCAAAATTTTTTGTTCCTGTAGTAACTTTTTTCTTTTAGTATTAAACTAGTAACCTGGAAGCTTGTAAAATTTTCTGAAACAAGAGTTTTAAGACAAATACATGGTAAATTTCACATTTCACGAGGAAGGAAATACCTAAGAAAAACCTAGAAATATCAGTTGTAAAGAAGATGTGTCTACGGTGTGAAGTGCAGATAGGCTGAGAACTTCTACAGACTTCTAAGAAATTTAAAGTTTATGTTTCAGGGTAATTTCCCATCTCGTGATTTATTACATTGCCAAATAATGTTGCTAGTATCAATGATAGACCTTGCATCAGTTATTACAATGTTTGGTTTTCACACTGAGTGCAATGGAGACAATTTCTATATGACATTTGTATATAATACGCATTATTTCTAGCATGGCATGCAAAAAGCAGCTATGTCAATTCAACAGCTCAATCACAAAATCTTCTGACTTTTCCCTTTTCATTATGTTTGGTAATAATTTGTGCGTGTGTGTGATTCCTTAAAAAATAGTTGTGAATATTTTAAAGTTTGAATTAGTTTTAATCCTAGAAGACCAGTGTCTGTTGGCTGTCTGTGGTAAAAAGGAAGGAAAAACGTACACATGAAGCCCATTTTCAGAAGCTAACTGGTATTGTCAGCAAAATTATGACCTTATCAATATTAGTTTAGTCTGAAAACTGGTGTACCATAAGGGTGTTTTCTGCATGGTGAGAGAAAGTAGGAGAATCACTGGATGCAAGACGGAGGAGAAGCTGACACGCAAATAAGGCCGTCTCCTTTTGCCCCTGCAGGTAATGTTGCATGCATCAGGGCTTTGCTTACTGCACAAGGTGTTGTCCTTCAGTACTAAATCTGCCAGCTCAGTAAATCCCAGACATGCTTAATTATCCTGTTCATTTTTCTGGAATAGGGGAACTGGGAGAGGCACCTGGATCTGTCATGTGCTGCAGACTCCTTTCCATCAGCACTGGGCACTGCTGGCTCACTTGGAGTTGGGAAGCATCAGTTGGCGTAGGGCTGGCATGCAGTTGCAGAAATGTGTGGTCCCTGTTTTGAGGTGTAGTCTTGCGTCCTATTGAAGTCCTGTTATGGTCCTGTTACAGTCCTATTGAAACTGGGCTGTTGGGAGACATATTATCACGACTGTGTTAGTGACTGAAGACACAATGTCAAATGAAAGTGAATTTGAGCCCTTGACCCATTGATACTAGCGGCTGAACTGGCAATAAAATAAATGGCTGTTCAGATTTCAATAACAATTTAAGCCAAAAGTTACTGGTCTCTGTTCACTTGTAGGTCCTCTTAAAATTATCCTTCCCTAACATACTGGGGAATAGAATAATAAACCAAAGGCAATCTGTAGCTAGATTCAGTTGCGTGCTAATTGTGCTTTTATTTTTATTTCTCTTCAAAACCCTTCTCAAGGTGCTGGGGGCTTGGTATGTTCATCATGATGGCTGCAGCAGAAGTCTCAGAGCAGTTCTTTCAAACCTTCACACCTTTCTCATAAATTAGTAATTTAACAGTGCAATTATTTTTTTCATTCTGAACTATCCCAGAGCCATCATGAAATGACAGCTGTCTCGGACAGGCCCAATTTCATGGCCTCCAGGGTGGAGAGGTGACAGGGTCATGGACAATTGACATAGACTTGACACACAGTATTTTAGACAGAGCTCATGGCAGCTTTCCATCCTTATGATGCCTTACATACCCTGCTGGTATTCTTTTTCTTCATGCAGAGATAATAAAACATTTTCATTTATCTGACTACTTTAATTTGAAATAGTTGGGGAAGACGTCACTGGGGACAAAGACATCCTTGTATATTGGTGCAGGAAATTTATAATCATTTTTCCTTCCTCATTGAAATCCTGATCCTTTCAGTCTTGTAGTGAACATTAGCTTTATTACTGACTTTACAGAGTATAGAGATTAGATCCTGAATGAAGTGAAGGATATAGGAAGAATATGGATTAGTCTTCTAAGAGAATATTGCTCAGGGTTTCTTCTTTAGGTGTTGTATCTGCCTCAGGAAATGGAAGATAAACAAGGTAAAGCTCCACTAGCCAGTGCAGCAGTGCTAGTTATATACGACATAATTGTTCTTCGTAGATGGTTGAAAAGAGACACTTGGAACCACACATCTGAACAAAAAAGTGACTCTTCATGCAAGACAAGACATGGAAGTATTTGGTTTTACTTTTTCTTTGATAGGGATAAATGTTTGGACTAAATGGAAGTGAGCAAGAGCATTATATCTCATCTGATAGCTGTCTGGGTGGCACAGTTGAAACATTGGCCAGTTTCCATTGAGAAAATCTGTACAGATAACAGAAATGAATTAATAGTTGATGAGATTTAAAAAAACTAATGGAGCTAGAAAATTACTAAAATTATTGATCAGTAGAGGTTCTCTTCAACACTGACACATGATAATGTCACTCAGTTTGCTAGTACCTTCCTTCTTACAGTTGTCACAAGCTTTACATACCTGGATCATTTCACAGCGGCACTAGTGGCATTATCATCATCGTCATCGTTATCATCACAGCTCTAGATGTGCTGAGAAAAGCCAAATAGCTTGCCCAGCATCATATAGACTGGGGGAGAGCTGCTGCTAAGAAAATAATTGTAATCTTTTTGTTTCAAGATCTTAGAAAATCTTCTGTGGCTTTTCAGGAGGAAAAATGTCTAGAACGATTACTTAAGACAGCATAATAGTTTTTCCCCTTGGATCTTTTGGTATGCAACCTTATGTGTTCCCTTCGTGCTGCTCCATGTTGGGAGAGCATCGGTACCTTGCAAGACTAAGTCTCTCATACTTTGTAAGTGTAGTAGTGCAGTACTGCAGGCTGCTCCCTCTTACAGCAACCAGTATAGCCAGCAAATCTCTTTTCTCCTGAACATTATATGAAAATAATTGAGGCCAGTCCTCTTGTTTGGCTTGCTGATTTTGTATGCAGACATCAAGTATTAAAACGGAAGCTGGAAAATTGTAGTACAGTCTGGCAGGAGTATTCCATGTGTGCTTGGAATGTGTTTTTTCACCCTGCATTGCCTAATGCACATCATACATTATATAATACATTGTTGATATATGGATTCAAAATCAGATGATACTCTGTTTAAAATAAAAAATATGTTTCCTATTGACCTGCAGGAATTTCCATATAAAATAAGCCAATACTTCTGTGATGGTTCTGCATTGAGATTTTGAACTCTACATTGTCCTTATATTTAAGGAATATGAAGTAATTCACAGGCTGAGTGCTTTGTGAAGGAATCTCAGGGTCAATACCTCTGCATCTTAGGCCAGACTTTGCTTCAAACCTTGGCCTACAATGCCTATGCTTTAAGTTTGCTGTTAGGTATATTCATGTGACAGTATTTGTCTCTATATAATGGTATGAATCAAAGGTGAACTTTGTAAGGAAAGAATATGGAAAGATTGGATTTTTTTTGTTCTTCGATTTTATTTCTTTGTGAGGTATTTGCCTATATGTTGTAAAGAAATAAATAATTTTAAAAGGAAAGAACACTAGTATGATTTTTATTAATCAGGTTATGCTTTCCTTGTTTTGCTGTTGATATTTGGCTTGACAGAGAAAAAAATGCAGAAGACACTTGCTGAAATCTTTATGCAAAAGGCAAGATGTAAGCTGCTGATTGCTAGGCATTTGATATAAATAAGCTTTAAGTGAAATAAATATGTGAAGCCCCATTAAAGTTGAAGATCTGATCTAGAGAGTTTTAAAGTGATTTAAGGAGTAGTCCTCTCTCATCTTAGTTGCTTAGTTTTCACAATGTAAGTGCTTGTAATATTTCTTTACTTTTTGTCTCCATGGGATAAGAGAGAAAGAATGAAATACTTAATGTTTTAAAAAATAAGGGACAAAACATTACTCTCTTTTTTAAATGTTCCTTTTATATCTTCCTATATCTATATATATATGTATAGTATCTTTCCACAATGTTAGTCTATATAGATCACCTTTAGTGTCAAAGAAAAGAGTGAGCAAGATATTTAAAATACATGTTTAGGAGTTGAATTCATTGAAGCAGAGTTATCATTAAAATACATGTGGTTAGCCCCCAAAATGTCAAAAATGAGACAGACCCACTGAACATCAGTGTATTATTAGAAAGGTGCCTAGCCTGCCATATCCATTGCCCATTTCTTTGATGCTTACAATTTTAACGCTGGTTTTGTAGACAGTCTAAGTATATTAATTTCTCCTATCTTTGATGTCATCAAATAGAATTTTTTTTTTACCTAAGTTTTGTCTGATGTACTTACACTTCTAAAAAGCTGCAGGATGGTGATTCTCTGAAGGACCCTAATGCACTGTTTGGAAGTCAGAAATAGAATTAATTCTTTTCTTCAGTTACTCCTTTGAGAGTGTCTCTCTAATACCTGGCATTTTAAATGTTTGCCCTAACTTTGTAATTTAAGTGTTGCAAAGAACAGCCTCCTACAGCTGTATTCCCTAGAAATCACCACGGAAATCAAAAAGTGATCATTTAGTGTCCTGAGAAATAATGTTGAGGAACAGAATAAAACTGCATCCATCTAGTCCGACTATAGCAGCTCTGCTACAACTTTGCCTTTCAAGAAGAATAAGCAGACACTTCACTGTTGCCGTATCGCATGAATGTTGATGTTTTAGTCAGAAGACAATATAATTTTTCTTTTATTAATGGTATGCTTAATGTGTGCTTGTAGAATAAGATTTTTTCGTTCCATATTTTAAGCTTTGACAAAAATAAAACTGAGTGTGTGAGGTTGTGTTTGGAAATCTAGAAAACATGTTTAAACCAAAACTGTATTCTTCTCTCTCGAATGTGCTACCATTTAAGCTATGTATTTAGCAACTGCAATATATTCTGAAGACTGCAAGTTATTACTGTTATACATGCATATCTGTTTATATTTAAATATAACGCTAATCTCTTTTAACTGGTTAATCCCATTTTGAAGCCTTTTATGACCGCATACTGTGTACCAGTAAGTATTAGAGTGTGTGTTTATTGTTTAAAACAGGTAACCTCCTCAAAAACCCTTACAACACAGGTCTTTTAAGGAGATTTTTCTTATGTTTCAGATAACCCTGATCTATTATGAAAGGGGCTTCCTACCCTTTCAAAATGACCTTTTATCAGGGTGTATTGTCCTGCCATTGCTGCTTCTGTCTTCTGTCTCTTAGGTAGTAGAGCACATTAAATAATTTGCTGTCAACTCAAATACAGAGTTACTGCATGAAGTATAAAAAGACATATTTCGATATTATTTCCCCGCTGTTATTAATTACAACTTCTCTAGCTAGCTTGTTCCTAATCCACTGTAACACGAAGTACAAAGGATTTGTGTAAGCTGTTGCTGAAGTACTTTAGGTGAATGCTTTTTGTTTAATATTGCAAAGAACAGGCTGTGTTTGCACACTGGAAGCCGCATCTCAGCTCAGACCTTACAACAGGTTTGATGCACAAACATTAAAATGTACTAACGTGTTCACAGTGTTCACTTAATTGTAGCCTTCATTATGTATCAGTAAATAGCTGAGAGCTTAACTGGGCTAAGAAAAAATCAGGGAGCCCTATGTTACACTACTGCAGAGTTTCACTCACCTTTGAATTTGATCCCCAAATATTTGTGTGCTAGATTGCTCTTTACCTTATCTTGGTAGCTGTTGCACTTCCTTTTTCTTTCTTGAGGATGTGGGTTCATTCTTTTTATATTCATCTATCTGAATGCAGGGCATGCAAATCATAAAATATTTTTAATCTGCAGCCTGGATTTTGGAATGATCACCTCTCTGGAGAAGTATTTTTTGTATGTTAGTATAACATTCAGTAGTAACACATTTTATGTTTTAAAGAAATACTTCCTAATGACAAGGAAAATGAATCTGTTTAGATGGTGTTTCTTAGTGTCTCAACATAATTTTTTAAGCTGAAGGACCCTAAGTTAGGGGGATGTGATGGAACACAAGGAAGCTCTAACAAGTATTTTGTTCCTTTGTTTTTGCTTGAAAATTAGCAGTGTGCTGTATTAGCTGGCTTTTTTGCTTTACTATGAGCTCCCTATTTGAAGTCTTCTGAGGAGAGACCAGCGCTGTGAAACTGACCTCGGTTTAGTTATGTTGGCTTATAAAAACACAGAAAATTATCACCGTCTCTGAACAGATTAGTAATAATGAGGTGGTACAATATGACAAACTACCTCACCCACAGTTAAAACACAATTAGCTGCTCTTGAGTTTCTGATGCTCTGGCTGTTTATTCTGTTTCATGGCTGCTGTGGTTTTGGGTGGCTCTCTGTGTTCAGTGCATAACTTGTATAATTTTTAACATGCTTTAACTTGTCATCGATAAACTGATAACTTGAGCTGTAACCAGAGGTTTGTCCTAGCCCATCTCCTGTTCCCACTGAAAAAAATTCTATAGGACTTCTGACATATACAGTGGCAGATTAAAATTAGATGGCTGAAATGGTTATCGCTATCAGCCGCCTACCCTGCCTCTCTGACAGACCTTGCTATCTCAAGGCTGGCATGGCTGATCTGCATGTCAACCACAGTAGTTTCCAGTCCAGCATATTAAGATAAATCACAGACAGAAATAATGTCCAGAAGAGCCGGAGGCTTGAGGTAATGTGTCAGGATTTTGGGGTGTGGTTTGAAGATCAAATGCTGCTTGGCTCTCAAATGTGATGCATATTTTATCAGTAAAGTCAGCTTCATCCATCAGCAGTCCCCCAAGCCTAGGTCACACATGTACATGTGTGTGACAGGCTGGCATTCCCTCAGGCGTGCTGGTACAGCAGGCACCAGGCTTCTGGTGTGAACTAGGCAGTGCCCCTTTTGCAAAACTGTTTTTAGGAAGAGGCAAGGATGGTTAACTTCTCAAAGCCAGCTGTGCCAGTGGGGTGCTGGGCTGCGTGGCTCTACCCAAGCCAGATGTGCAGATGTCATCTGTGAAGACAAGCCCTCACCATCACCTGGGCACCCTGGCAGCATCCTTCCTCCCTCGGCGCCTCGCTCCAGTCTCTTCGCCCCCTCACCACCCTGCTGCTTAGCCAGCAGGGTGGTGCTCAGGTCGGGGGGACTGCCTGATTCAAATGGACCTGCTGAAAACCTCCTTAGTTTCTCTGTCTCCTTCCAGAGAAGTGGCTGCAACGTGGATGGGAACCACAGCCGATGGCAGAGGAAGTCTGTGCCCCCCCGTTGGGCAGCGGTGCCAGCCCAAAGTGTTTGGTTATGGGAAGGCAGCACTCCAGCTTCTTTACATGGGTTCTCACGTGCAGTGTAGTAATGGCGTGAGCTTGTGAACTAGAGGATCTGTTCATATACAAGTTTTACATCATGTCAGGCTTGTGCCTTTTTATTAGGTACTTTTTCACTTAAACACGCAGTGTATCTGCAAAGTTGAATGTGGTTTGGGAAGGAAGGCTGTTTGCTTTGGTTTTCTGTGCCATAAAGTTTCCCAAGATACTGCGTGGTAGTAGTGGATAGACTCTGCGCCGTCCAGTGTCATGTTAACTGTATGTTCATGTTCACAACTAGAAAGGTACTGTCCTAAATGCACTGTTACTTTTTAAATAACACTGTTTCAACAACAGAAAGATTTATATGGTTGAGATTTCTTTGTGATGCCTGTATCAGTGTTTTCTGTATTGTCTACTTTGTAAGCACTTTGGCCAGGGAAATAATGAAATAATTTTGGTTAAATAGCTGCTATATGGTCAAATATGTTGCTGATGCTTAAACAAAATTGCAGAATTGTAGTGTGAAAGAATCTTTATTGAAACTATGCTGCTTAGGTTGCTAAATGAGGCACTCTCAACCCATAAAATACTGACTTTACTCTTTGCTGTGTGTTCACATTTCTTCCTGCTTGTCTGTCTGTCCTGTGCACTGAACGTTGGGAGCGCTTGTGGACAAAAGAGGAGCATCTGGTAGTAGTAGGAACTTGGCAGCACAGATACCTGGAAGTGAAATGGAAATCTTGTGTGAAAGCGTGGGGGAGCAGAGCTCACCCCCTTTCTCCACCACGGTTAATCTGCCTCTTCCCCTGCTGTCCCAGTATGGTTTGGGCTGTTGCTCCGGCAGTGGTATCGCTGGAGCCTCCTCACAGCGTTTGCACCTTTTAGTTACTTTGGAGCATTGCCAGAGACTCTCCTGATGCAGACAATGGAAAGATTTTTTTTTAGAAACAGTTTTCATTTCCATAGAAGTACAAGAGAATTTCCTGGGACAAAGAAAAAGCACTTCTGTAGCCCAAGGGTGTTCTTTCTGCTCAGCATCACAGACCTGCTGCATGCAGCAAACATGGGAGGGATTCTCCAAGACATTTATAGCGGAAAATGTTAGGCAAGCCAAATGACTACCAGCTCTGCTATATGGAAATGCATATAGGTGGGACTCTCTGTACATTTGCAATGCAATACATATTTGGGAAGGAGTATTAATGGAAATTGGCTGGAGGAGAAGGCAAGGGGTAGATAAGAGGAGTTTTCTGATAGGAAAAATGTTATTTTATTTAACTTTTAAAAGGTTTAGCCATAAAACCCCAGCCTTCTGGGAAAGGTACTAAGGTGAATAAAATGTGTGAATCCTTATTCAGCTCTATCTAAAAAATGACTGAAGAATTAAATAACAATTGATACAAGACAGTACTAGTTTGTAAAACACCTGCTGTATGGTGCAACCCATTCTGAGCGATCTGTTTGGCTGCACTCTGTGTATTATTTTGCTTATAATTTTTGTTAAGTGAACACTGAGGCACAGTGACCCGAGTTAGACACTTTTTAGATAATTGGACTTAAGGGGAAATCGCTTTTAAAGTACAAAAACTAACAGTGACAAGGTATTTACTACAGGAACATGCAAATCTCTGCAGATGTGGATTGGGTAACATGTTACAGATGATAAAAACCTTGTTGTTACTCACGTTAGTGTGCATTGCACGATTCCAATGCCATTGAGAAATGAAAGGAGAACTCTCTTGTCCATTAAAATCTGGAATTCATGTTACAGTGGAAGCTTTGTAACTGTCCTGCATCTTGGCATAGAAATACATTCATTTCTCTTACATTTTCTGCACAGTATGCATATGAAGATGTGTAAAAAAATTACTGTCATCAGTATTAGGTTGACATCTTCTGAACAGCCACCCTGAAACATGGTATGCTTTTGCCTGCATTGTACGTTACTTGTATGGAAAGTCAAGTTCTCAGGTGTATTCTCAGACCCCTACTTGCTTCAGTAGCATTGCACGATTGCAGATGAGAATGGTATTTATTCTGTATTTCAGTACCTCCTAGGAGAGCTAACTGAAAACAGTTACTGCCTCATAGGGGTCACAGTCTTTAGTAATCTCACCTAATTTAATAACAGAGAACATAAAGACAGCACTTCTTCCCACCAATCATCCCATTTCCCCCAACCCCCAGATAGTCCTCGAGTGTTGAAGTAACTGTTGTGTCCTCATCTGGGCCCATTTTTAGGACAGTAATCAAAACTTAGGAATGCATCTGTGAAATTACATGGTTTAGTCTATATTTCTCTGTATTCAAAGATTGTGATGTTACCTGATAAAATGGTCTAGTCTTGAGCTATTTGCTATGCAAACAATATTCCAAAGAAAGAACAAGAAGCTGCTACAGTAACGTGATTTTTTTTTAATATATTCCTCTATGTATGCAGCACTCTACAAACTCAGTAAGTGACGCTGCTTGTGATTATTAAAGATTTCTTAAGATGAAAACCAACTAAGATAATTTTAAAATATTTACCATAATTCAGGAATTCTTTGAATTATGATTAAGGAGAACTAGATGTTAAGAAGATCTCATTTGCACTTACCCTTTACTTCTCATCTGCACTTGCCCACGATAATGACATTGTGCTTGACAAAAATTACAAGGTACATATTTAATGTATTTTTAATCGTCTCCTCATGTAATTTCACAACTGAAAATGAGAGCATCATTAGCTGAGTCACCAATGCACCTTCCCCATACTTGATTAGGGAAACTCTGCTAGTACATATAGAAATGTCAGGGACCATGGGGGCTCCCCTGGGGTCCAGCGGGGCAGGGCCTGGCAGCCCGGGTCCATCCCACCACCCCAGCCAGGAGCAGGGCAGCTGGGGGACACTGGGGCAGCCCCAGCCCTGGGAATCGGGCACCTCCCTGGGGTGAGGTGATGGACTGGGACATGGGCCCACAGGTGGGCTTGGCATGCCATAGTGGACCCTGCTTTGCCACTGCATTGAACTGGGAGAAACGCGAGGCCTTCTCCTGGCTCGTGGAAACCCATCCCTTGTAGGTTGTTCCTTCTCAGGAGCTGGAGTGAAGGTGTTCCTTGTCATCCACCTTGGCAGCTGCACGCGTCTGCCGTGGCGTTCTCTGTCCTTCTTTCTGTGGGCTCTGACCCATGCACCTCATGGGTTAAAGTCAAGACCGTGGCTTGGTCTTGAGTCACTGGTACTGACACAGGTCCCCAAGCAGGGGAGCGCAGGGCATGTGGTGCTGGGGGGATGTTTCTGCAGAAGCTTTGTGGCTGGAAACGGTGTCGGGCTGCTTTGGTGGGGACGTAAAGACGGCTTTACACAAGCACGGAGCAGGGGATGCAATTCTTGAGATTTGTTGAGGAGCTCTGGCATTTCAGTGCTGTGTGGTCATAAACGGGCAGATCATTGCAGGTCTGGAAAAGCAAGTGGGTAGAAGGGCAGAAAATACACACCTGTACTCTGATACTGCCTTGCTCTCTTACGGAAAGACAAACGATATGTAGAAAAGATAGTCCATGAAGGTGGCAATAAAAGAAGCTTTCCTTTATTTGCTTTTCCCTGTGGTGGCAAAACTGGCAATTTGCGTGAGCCTGATGGTCTTCGAGCTCACGTTGGAGAGGCTTGTCCATTTGAGATGAGTGCTGCGGTGGGAACTGTCAGCTCTTCGTTCTCGAATAGATCTGCTCAGGAGAGCTGCTGGTGCCCACTGCGCGGCCGTGGAGGCTCGCTGCATGGGCAGGGTGGTGGCGGAGTGACAGCCAGTCTCTTGAATTTAGTGTAGATGTGAAAAAGTTTCCAATGTTAATGAAAACTCTTCTCATAATGCCCCGATGGACTTCAGGAAGAGGCCTGTTTCTTTTCACACCAGAGACAGGTATATATGGGGAAGAAAGATTACAGATGAAAACCAACCCCATTGACAAATCTCAAAATCAGGGAGGTCTTTCAGTTGTCCCCATGGCATCTAATGTAATTTCATTCCAGCTATTAATTAAGGTAAGCATAGTGAAATGTCCTAATGCCCTGAACTGGCGAACTGAACAGCAGATTACCTGTGTGTAAGAATATTGTGTTTGCTGCCTTTAGCTACTGGCATAACTAGTTGAAGGGCATAGCTTCAGGTTTTGCCTTAAGAAGAAGATGAAAAGATAATTGCTGGATAAGCAAGCAAGCATGGGGGACTGCAAGAGGGTAGCAGCTCAGCAAATGAGACTGGTTTTGAACTGGTAGCAATCTTCTTTCGATCAGTCCAATTTTAAGGCTGTAATCTCTCCTGGGCAGAGAAGGTCTGTCGGGCTCCATGTTGCGTGGCTCTGAGAACAGGCTCCCGTCCTGTGCGAGGCTGTGGACAGCGAGGACAGGCCTTTGACTGTGGCTTACAGCTCTGCTTCTTACTCTGCATAACCTAATGTGCTTTCATTTTTGCTGGTATTCTGCTTGGCGTTCTTTTTATGAAGTGTTTTTTTTGTTTTGTGAAGACCTATTTATCCCTCTCTTCCCTGCACCAATGGAGATTTATTAGATTGCATGGCAGCCTGCCATCTTCCTTATTAACCAAGCTTTTTCCCAAATAAACATGTTCCTTGTGTACACTGCCTGCTATTTATGATTTACTTCCCATTATAAAGCTACAATCTACAGTATTAAAAATAATACAGAGACAGATGTTTATCAGAGGTTGAACAGGGTTTTATTGTACTGACTCTGGTATTTGTGGTTTCTGTTTCTTTAATCTCTAGCGAAGTGTGCTTCCTCCCACCCTCCCCAATTTACTAATTCTGCCTCTTATTACCCTTGTAACAGGTGATGATGCCCTTTAAACGTATTTTCTTTCAGGCTGTTACATGTTGCAATATGACCAGGAGTATGAAGAAGTATGATGACATACTTAAAATGGAGCCTTTATGTAAGAAATTAGAAATTAGGCCTTTATTCTAGAGATCTAGATCCACCCAGAGGCAAAGATTTTCACCTTCTACTTACATGATGCCAGCAGGGTATTTGATCACCCTCTGCTGGCTGTTCTGCCAGGGCTGCTACCAGTTCACTGGATTTTGGGAAAGTGTCTTTACGCTCCAGTTAAGTCCCAGACATCACTTAGGATTTCATTTTGTGCGTTTGAACTGTGTTACTACAGTTTAGCCACAACAATTTGAGATCACTGGCTGCGTATATAGTTAATTATTTTTATTTGAATGGATGGAATAGAATTCTGCCCCTGGGTCAGATAATCATCTCAGACCCGTTAAATAAATAGCTGTGACATGCATCGTAACAGTAGCCTAAACCCCCATATTTTTTCAATATGACACTTCACTTTTTTTTTCTTTTTCCCTTGGCCTGTGGTTAGATTTACATTACAAAAACAAACAGCACTTAGCTATAATTAAAAATGCCCTACAGTAAGTGGGATGACAAAACAATGGGAATGCTGTTCATATGGATGAAGTCAAGTGTAAATGAAGTCTAAAAGAATTAAGCTGAATGCAAGGATAGAATTATCTTGTTGGGTAGGCACAGAAAGTGTAAAATAAGCCTACCCAATACAGCAGATCTTGTGTTTCACGATAAAAAAACTCTGATCAGAGGAGCTTTTTGTATCATGAGGCAGATCCATCTTTTGCTGTTGTAGCTGAAACATAACGTTCAATTAACGATTTGAAATGCAGTCCTATATTAGTGAATATTTGTATGTAGAGAGTTTATACATACAAGCATCTACCTTGAACATGTGAGCAATATACTTATGTATACTACTTGCATACAGTTTATAAAAATAGGAAATGTTCATAATAGTATTCTTAGTATTCCTTTTTTTTTTCAAGGTAGTCTAGGTCTATCTGGAAGTATGTTTATTAAAACTTTATGTTGAAGAATCAGTGTATCGGCAAGATAAATTTTAAAATTATGCTGCAGACATAATCATGAACATAGTAAGACATAATTTTAAGAAGGGCTGTTTTTTTCAACCTCCAGTAGCTGTCATCTCGCTTCAGGTTTAGCTCTAGGTAGAGCCTTGCTGACCAACCTACTGATGTTTCACTAATTGCCACTTGAAAATGAAGAGGAAAACTGCCTAGCTTTGAAACATTATTCATGAAAGAAGGATCGTGCTGGCTTGTTTTCAGAACAGGAGTTTTTTCCCCTCTACTTGTCTAGACAGGCCGAGTACAAGACTTTGTACTGAAAAGGGCTCTCTGGTGTGTTATTAGGCACATTGGTCTAGTCTGGACTGGTCTGGATTTCCCTGTCGGAGGTCATTTCTAGCATTTTGGTACAGACCTCTGCAGGTTTATTTACTAACTTTCAGTTTGACGATACTCTAATACTTGCTTTCTACTATCTCCATCAACCTGACTTTGATCTACCTTGCTTTACAAGGAAGGGTTCTGTTCTGGTTTTAGTAAAAGCGCACACTGTTTAAATGTGTTTACTATGCAAACTACTTTAAAGTACTGAATTTTCCTTTACAAGTTGCAAATACCTGATGTTAGGTATGTTCTGTTTTCAGAAGTATCTGTATTTTCATTGAATAATCTGTTTAATTAATTTGTCCCACTCCTACAATACATATTTCCTTTGAGTATTCCCTTCAGACTTCAACAGACCATGATTATGCAGGCTAAGTTTTGCACTTTTATGTCCTCCATTGGATGTTAAATTTTGTTAGATTTAGAAGTTACTTTTGCACATACATGTGTTGTGGGTTGATCCTGGCTAGCAGCTAAGCACCCACACAGCCGCTTGCTCACAGTCCCCTCCTGCCCCGCAGGAAGGGGAGAGAATAGGAAGGGTAACAGCAAAAAGACAGTTTAGTAAGTGAAGGAAAGAGCGGGAAAAAAGTCATGCAAAGGCAGTCATTCACTACCTCCCACAAGGAGACTGATGCCCAGCCAGTCTCCAAGTAATGGGAAGACAAACCCCCTGTTATTTTTATTGCTGAGCATGATGCTATATGGCATGGAGGATCCCTTTGGTCAGTTGTCATCAGCTGTCCTGGCCATGTCCCTTCCCAGCCTCTTGCCCACCTCCTGCCTACTCCCTGGGAGTAGCAGAGTGAGAAGGAGAGAAAGCCTCAATGCTGTGCAGGCACTGCTAGCAATAGCCAAAACACTGGTGTGTTATCAGCACTATTTTGGTCACAAATCCAAAACACAGCACCATAGGGGCTGTTAAGAAGAAAGTTAACTCCATTCCAGCCAGGCCCAGTACAGGATGACTGCTTTGTGGCAAATAAATTTGGTGGGAGATCACAAGGCAAGATGATTAAGGCAAGATGATTTTGGTAACATGGGCCATTTTAAAATCAGCACAGAATTCCTGTGGTATTGTGAGCAACCTTCCAGTCAATGTGAGCACATCAACAGGAGACGAGAGGCCTGACGACTTTTTTTATTCACCTTTACAATGGCAATGTTCACGAATCTGAGGGAAGGAGGAAGTAGCCGTAAAATTTTACAAGAAAAGTTGATTGAGTGGTTTGGTTTTTTTAAATTCAGATTCCAATCTGGTCCGCTATCTAGAACAAAAATACCCCTTAGAGCACAAATTCTTTCTTCTGGATAGTCCTCTTATGGTAATATTAGTTGAAAACCAGAACTTTAAGACTTTAATAGAACTACTAAAAATGTAATGCTTTGTTTGGTCTTTTGTCTGAAGACTGTATAATCTGGTGGCAAATAGAAACCCAAAGTTCTTAGCTTTAATTGCATTTGAGTTGACATCTTGCTTGAGCATTTTATATCAGCCATGGGGGAAGCATGGAAAACTTTACATTAGGACTCAACACAAAGACACAGGAAAGAATTAAATACTGTGGCCAAAGTAACATGCCAAATGTTCTAACTTAAGAAAGATGGTGTTTGATATTTGTCTTTCAAATAGAAGCAGTATGTCCTTTACCACTGTAATTTCACCCTGTGTTATATTCCTCATTTAAGATACCTGGAAAGCTTGAACCCTTTCAAGCCAACTTTTCTAATCTTCCAAGGCAGCGTTGTTCTTTTCTTCTTCCAGTTTCTTTCTTCATGGAGTTGCAGAAATGAGTCCTAAAGTGTTGTAATTATCAGCTTGTTAATATTGAGACTGATTTTTTAAGTCTCCTTTCCAAAAGTAACTGTTAACGACCTTCTTAGTTCCTTAGGTTTCAAAGGCTTACTCTGGTTATGAATTTTTTTATACTCAGAACAGAAAAACTAAGCCCTTAAATGCCTCTTCAGTTCTTTGTTGTAGCAGAGAAGGACAGGGTGACAAAGGAACAGGGAAAAATATTTAGTTTGTACAGTATTCTATTGTACAATTTGAGTAGTTCAAGTACCATAGGGTTGGACTGAAAAAGCTTGAATCTTGAGGACCTTATTTAGGCAAATACTCACTGATTTTTAAATGCAGTTTGACCAAGCGGAATAGTAGGATAGATTTTTTCCACAGGAAATGCTTGTTTTTCTTGCATAGTATTTTATGGCTTTTATTTATATTCCTAAGTAGCATTTTATATGTTGCACATGTTGATGCATATATTTTTGCAGCAGCAGATTCTTGTTGGTATGTGTACCAAAATGCCATTAATACTCTTGATGAAAAGTGTTCAGAGTGAAGTCCACAAATCACTTTTACCTACAAAGCACATTTGCTAAGAAAAATTATTTTGTTCACTTTCCCAGTTTATTTTTCCCCTCCTTTGCTATTACCATGCTTATGTTACACATCAGATACGTGTGGGTAAGTATCACGCCTCAGTAACTGGTTTAGGGGCTTTTTAGAATTATAGATCTTGTCGTCTCAGTTCAGAGTAAGTCTGTGTGCTGTTAAGGTGAAATGAAAGTCTCTTGTTGATACTGTTGAAGATGAACAAATGCCATCTCTTCGCTGGGAAGGACTAGAGATCATCTCTCTTAAGCAGAATCAGCCAACCCAAGCTGCAGCCTTAGGGAAGCCCTGGGTTCAG
The DNA here is from genome assembly GCF_034638445.1 of Ciconia boyciana. Classification (NCBI taxonomy): domain Eukaryota; kingdom Metazoa; phylum Chordata; class Aves; order Ciconiiformes; family Ciconiidae; genus Ciconia; species Ciconia boyciana. The sequence goes on from NC_132935.1 coordinate 59,002,374, forward strand.
GGAATGGCACTACTTTGATAAACTACTGCTGAATGTTTCTTGTTTTTAATTCCGTCTACTTTGCCTTTGCTTGTGAATGAGAATTGTCAGAATTTGTCAACATGCTGGAACCATAATCATTAAATTATAATTTGTCTATATATAATATGTCCTCTGTTCTATATGTGTAGTGTATTTAACTTTGGAACAAGCCTAGTGAGAAAGCTTTTTATAATTGCATGTATACTTTTGTGAACATTTCTTAATTACATCTCAAATACTTACTATAAAGCTTTGTTTCTGGAAGTGACATTTAAATGATCAGTTTAGCAGAAGGGCAATGGAATTTTAATTATCAACCATAGTAGACATCCTTAGAACATAACGCCTTATTTAAATACTGAGGTATTACAGCTTCAGACAGAAGGCAAGTTGGTCAGACTGAAGCCCTGTCTGACTAGGCTCTGAAAATTAAAGAAAAAACATCCAAGATGACAAGGCACTGGACTATAATTCCCATAAAAAGCTACTGCTGGTTAGCACTTAACTGAATCTTTACCAGTAAACAAAAGGCCAAGGATGGAGGTAATGTCATCCCTGTCAGAAGGGGTAACTGTGTAGCTCTCCTGTCAGTGTAAAATTTCAGTGGGAGATGAGGTAAGGAGTTTTTTGTTGACTTTTTTTTTTTTTAAAGAGCTAGAGAATAGTCTAGTGAGGTATCTTACAGGGGATTGGTTAGCCAGCCTGCATCCTTTTGCAGAGAAAGGGAGAGAAGTAAGAAGGAACTTGAGGTAACAAAGTTTTTTTTTAAATGCTCGGTCTCATAGGAATTGTTCTCACAACTGAACCATATTTAAGGGAAACCGTTCATTTATTTGTAATGAACAAAATATAAAAAATACAGCATGCCTGCGTATAGCGTTCAGACATTTTATAGAGCTTGTGGAAGTTTACTGACTTTGTAAAGCAAACTGGCATGTGGGAGTTCAATGTGCAGACACCGAGTGCTTGATTGTAATTAGTTGGGAGACTGGCAAATTGGCTTTGGGAGGGTAGTTAAGGAATAATTGTGTGTGTCTGGACAAGATTGTTCCTGGTTACAAACTATACTGTTGCCTTACAGCTGATGCTGTTTTACATTGTGCAAGACTTTTTTTAATGTGCAACAATTCTTATTTTTATTCATAGTGCTGTCTTGCTGCAAATATGCAAGGTCCCACACAAACATGTATGAGAACACGATCTTTGTCCGAAGTGAATTGTAATCAACATGAACTACAAAAAGTATTGTCTGTTTTTTAAGAAAAAGAAGTTGAATTTCCCCAAATGTCAAATCCAGTTTACTAGTGGATTGATTCTGGTGATCTGGAATGTCTCATGTATATATGTATATGTGCAATCCTCACAAATACTGTATTATTTATTTTGGGGGTAAAGTTCCAAAGACCTGTCCACCCTGATAGCATCTACTTGAAAAATATTGCCTTTATTATCAGTCATTCTATCAGTGAAGAAGGTAAACACCAGTTTCCTCACAAATTTTTGTTTTGGTTTCTTTTTTGCCTTTCAGAGTGCAAATTCACCTGCGCCAGTGGTAAATGCTTGTATCTTGGTTCATTGATTTGTAACCAACAGAATGACTGTGGGGATAACAGTGATGAAGAGAACTGTCTGCTTGTAACAGAGCATCCACCTCCAGGCATCTTTAGCTGTAAGTACTGGCTCTTTGTGTGTATCCATGTATGTATGTATGTTGAATATGTCTGTTTACCTCAGAAATCAGTCTGTTCAGCAGCTTGGTCTGCAGTATGATATCTGGGGGTGATAAGACAGAGGAAGTAAATACTGTTTTTCTCTGAACCAGCAGTAATTTGTAACATGCTTTCTCTAGGTTTCTAAACCTGAAAAGTTGTAGTTATATAAAGGGAGTTTGTGCTGCAGACATTGAGGTTATAATCATATGGATCATATGTGGCTTCTGAGAAAAAGAAAACATGGTATATAAATGATTAAATAATTTGTTTTCTAAGGCTCTAAAAAATACTTTATGCTTTGTCTGTGTGACATTCTTTATATGCTATTAAGAAAGTTGTAATCTTTCCAGTTATCATTCCTATTAATCAAATATATTTTATTAGTGCTGAGATCAGCACCATTTGGTAGGTCACCGAGCTTTTGTAGGTATATATTTAAAATAGCTTTAATTGCTGTTCTTTGGTGCATAAATATCTCACACAGAGAGCCAGAGCTTATCACCAGAATTGCTCTCTTAGTGCTTTGCCCTCAGGGATGTACGCTGAAATCAAACTTGGATTTTGTTTTTGGATGTTCTGCATTAATTTATTTGTACACCACAATTCAGCTTTCCAAATGGGGGAGAAATTTTCCAATAATGCTTCTGGTCTACAAGTACAATAGAAGTGGTGTTATGTTACTTACTGCTTTCCAAATGGTTTGGTTCTGCCAATACAGACATCTCTCAGCACGCTGTTTCACCACTGATTGTGACTATGGTTTAGGAATATCTGTGTTGTTATGTTGTTATTAATAAAAGGAATTATAAGCAGCAAGTATCTGTAATTTTTTTTAATGAACGCATGTGCCATTAAGCAGGACAGAATTACTGGAATGGATTCATAATAGAAGAGGAAGTCAGGTGTTGGATATATACCTTTCCTCCTCTGCCCTCTAACCTCCAAATGGACCTGTTTCTAAATGTTGTACTGTAAATGTTTTTAAATCTTGTACTTTGTGGTACTTTGGTAACTCTGCAGTGATTTCAGAGGTTTTGAAGTAATAATGGCCTACATATGTTTTTATGTTATTTCATTTTATTTTTGTTTTGATTTGTTTTTTGGAGTGGAACTCTTTCCAAAGCCCCAGGACTAGCCATAGGCTTTGGTGATGGGTCCAGATCAAAATGTCACATGTATTTGCCCATGAAGTTAGGCTAACCTTGGCTTTTGAGTTGTAAAAAAGTTATGCCTTATTATTTGTGCATGCAAAACTTGTAAGCATATCTTTAAAGTTCAAATAGAGGAATTTTTTTGACTGGGATAATGTACAGCTGTTCTCTAAAACCAAGCCAGCACACCCATTTGCCCAAAAGGAGCCATGAAAACCACTGTGGTAGCAGATGGAGGGAAGGACTTTGGTTACAAGCAGCAGTTGAGGCATTGCAGGTAGTGGCCCTGTACGGCTGCAGTGCGACGGTGGCACCCTGCAAGTTCCTAGGTGGAGATCCTAGGTGGAACTCCCAAAGCCTCCTTCAGCTTGAGGTCTGATAGCCGGAGCGGTGGTGGTTTTTCAGTACCCCTCCGTCCTTGTCGCACTGTGGCAATCATGCAGTAATCACAGCAGCGTGTTGGCGTGACACGCTGGCCTTTTCCTCAAAAGGCCTTTGGACTGTAGAAATTGTTACTTGCTTGATCCAGGATCTGCAGACCTCCTGGTGTCTCCCTAAGCCACATCCCTCCCTTCAGGCGTTGCAGTAGGTCAAGAATGTGAAGCCAGGCATGCCTGACAGAGAGCAGCACTGGTCAGCTGGCAGGTCATGCTCCTCGCCTCTGGCAGTGTAAAGTTTATCTGGACCAAACACGACAAAATGTGTCTGCAAAAAACCTTCAGCGGCAGGTTTCCTACTGCTTGCACAGAAACTTCAGCTGGCGTGTTTCATGATCCTGTCTCTGGAATGTTGTGCAGGTCAAAGTGGCGGCTTTTCTCTCACTTTTCAGTGGACGTGGAGAAAAATTGTTTGCTTCCTTCTCAAATCAGTCTTTTACAGGCATGAGGTCTGTTACCACCCATCTGTCAGTTACCCTCTGGGAGGGTTTGGGGGGAAAAAAAAAAATCAACTTTCTTCACATGATTATGTTTCCTTAAATCTGTTATACTTTTTCATTTTCTCTGACTCTTTCTAAAATACTGTGTCCAATAGTCCTGCTACTTCAGACCTCCCCTGAGTGCTCCCCTGAGTGCTAAGTGAAGAGGAACACTTAGGTAAACAGTCTTATTAAGTCCTTCAAGAACTGTATTTGCTGGTTTTGTAACAACATTACAAATGAGGAGTTTGTAGAGGAAATATTTGATTTATTGCTAGGAGCATTCAGAAGTGTTTAACTTTTTGCTTACCTTGTGGTAGAGAGAGTGGTTCATTATTGGCTGCGTTTGGGGATATTGATAGTGACTGTATTTATGCATCGCAATAGGGACTGTGCAACAAGTGCTGGTAAATAAAGGGACTTCTGTTTCCTGTAAAAAACCAAAGCCCAGTGAAACATGGTGAAACAAAGAGAAAAAAGATCGAAGCCAGATGGAAAAATAATACAACCATAAACAGTATTTTAAATAAATGAGGATTAGTGATATTTATCATGTTCTGGCTATTAAACAGGCTGTTACATAGTAGAAATCAGTGCTACTTGGTAATAGGAAGAGCATTATTATGAATGTGGCAGTTGGTTGTATTGGGTTATTCCAGTCTTGAAAAAATGTTTCTAGAATACTTGTTGAAGTGAGGTCCCCAGGCCTTAGAGGGATGACATGTTGAATTAAGGAACTTGTGCATGCTTTTGCTCAATGATTTTAATGGGGATCCCTACCAGAGTACACCAGAATATATGTGCTTGAAATGTCCCAGCTGACATGTATTCATTGGCCTCAAATTAGTGACAAAAAGGTACTACAGCTCTATAAGAAGAAAATGAGTGTTAAAAAAAAATGGCTTGAGGAATTTTAAAGCAGGAATTTCTTTCTGGTCACTGTTATGTATCTGTTCTTGCATCTTCTTGCTTGTGCACAGTTTTTGAAGGGGGAGGAAACTCTTGAAAGGAGCCACATGTAAGTGTGTGCTGGTCTACGTCCAAGCATGGTGGCCTGTTTCTCCCTGGGACTGCTCTTGTGTTTACCTAGAGCACATTGGCACTACTGTGGTATGCCTTCCCCTCTGCTGTTTCTTCAAAGAATCCCTTTCTCATATTGTATTCAAACCTTCTATCCTCCTGTGGTGGAAACAATATTAATCTAATTTCACAGTAATATATAGATTGCCCCCAAATGATGTCTAAATAAATAAATTTTCATATGGAAGTTCTGGATCAGTTTATTTAAGCAGTATGTGCCATGTTAGTGATAGCCCGTATTTCCTGGCTACTGAAGCATTTCTCATTTGTGTTCTTGCCAGCAGCCAAATCAGAATGTCTCGTTGGAGCTCATTGTTTAGTTTAGTTACGTTGCATGAGCAGTGGTATAGAAAGATATTTCTTGTGGGTGACCTGCTCCCTGGATCTCGTGATTATAGCAGACGCTATCTCATTGTGTTAGAGGCGTTTAAATCTCCCAGACCTGGTGTTCCTCTCTCCTTGCTATTCTTATCTGGCTCCAGTGTGAAGGCTGTTAATTCAGTCTTTTAAATGTCGCTACTGAACTCAATAAGATGTCTCACGTGTGCAAAGTTAAACAAAATGTATATTTCTGCAGCCCTTTGGTTTTATTAATTTTCCTCTGCTGACTTGTAGGTAGGGTTTCCTTATGCTGCTACATGGGCAATTTAGTCTGTACAGCACAGAGAAATTGGAGGGCAACTGGGGAAAATCTGCACCAGCTCCAAGGTGTGTTAGAGTCTGATTTTAGACAACACAAGCTGCAATCCAGCAAGTTGGTCAAAATACATGCTAAGGCGTTTAAGCCAAACATGTTAAGGTAGCAGCTTGCTTCGTTTACATTGGGATTTTTAACACAGGTTTGGTGATGCATGTTGAAGCATACTTCCCCCTCCTCAGTGAGGACACTCCAAGGTTACTGTGCGTTTCCCTGCAGGTAGCCTCGTGCAAAGTAGCCTGTGTCAACTTTTGGTAGGTCCGCTTACTGTTTTTATTTTTCATCAACTGTGAAGACTTATTGATTGAGATAATGGAGATGACTGTTCTTTTAACACTACCTGGAGGTCGAGGGTGTATTTAACGGCACAAAGCCGTGATAAGAAAAACAAGATGAAGAGTAGGATTTTAAACATTGCAGACTTGGCCTTGGTGGCAGCTTGCCGCTCCACGTGACCTGCAAAATTTGGACTCCGAGGAATTGAAACAATGTGCCTGCTTCTAGCAGGACACAGTTCATTTGTTTGAGCATTTCCCTTTGTTTTGCAATAAATGATCAGCCTGCCTTGTCCTGCTAAAAGTAAATTAGATTTTGAAATGGGAAGCATAGTCTGTTGTCTGTTTGCAGACTGCAGTATCCAAGCCATGTCTAATTGAGAAGGGTTGCAATGGTGGAGATTTTAGTTCTTTAATTTTTTGTTGGAAAACAGTACAGGTAGTTATCTCTGCTGTGATCTGTATGTGTTCGTGGCATATGAAACACAAATATTGACAGGAATGAGAATTTGAAGAAGAATAAAATAAGGGAGAACAAATCCTTCTTGTCATGTGAAAATTATGTCTACATCAAATTTCAAGTTGTCAGCATTGATGGGAGGTGATGTGTCATGGCGGTTTTGGCATAGAAGAGTTTGCTGTAGGAGTTCATTTTCCTCTGCAAGGTAAAAAAACCCAAACAAATCAAATATATAGCTCTCCCTTTCACCACCCCCACCTACTTCTGTCAGCTCTGAGCCTTGTAGGGATCTGCAGGGGGTTGGAGAATGATTCTGTTTTAAAAACAAAAAGCTCAATCAAAGGAAAATATTTTGTTTAAAGAGACCTTTGGCATCCCCCTCTGACTGTGACACCGAATTTGCGCAGATAAAAACAGCTGCTTAGATTTACATTTTGATTGTGCTTCTGCTTTCATGTGTGCCGGGCTGTCCCACTTCAGGTGAAATTTATCCATTTCTTTAAATATTTAGCAGTCTAGCGTTGATGTTAATGAAAGTCTGGCACTGCTATTTTGAGCATTGCAACAATGATAGTAATTTTCAGTGTCAGATTACTGCTTCTCGGAGGAGAAGGGAGATGGGAGGAGGGAAGAGCGAAAAAAAAAATTGTTTCGGGTCTAATAGAGTTTGTCATCAGCCTGGCTGTGCCAGACAGATGGATCATGAATACTGTCTAGACGCTCTCTGCCTGAGTGGAGCTGTGGTCTCTAAGGACAAGCAATGAGACGCCGGCTTAAGTGACTGGGGAAAGTCAGGACGTGCTCCCCTCTAATCAGATAGCGATCCGGGCCGATCCTGCCCCGATGGGCCGGAGGAGAGGCCCCGCTGGTGCTGGGAGCCAGGCAATACTGATCTCGGCTGAAACTTGGCTATCACGGGGCGTCAGGGGGGAAAGGAGAGGGGTGGTGTTACGACGCTATTGATTTTAGCTGCATCTGCCCAGGGACTGCGGGGTGATTTAGCTGGGAGTATAGATCTCGGGAGGGGGTGGATGGGGAGAGCCATCATCTGGCCATAAAGCACATGCATAAAGCTGCTCGGTCACCTGTATTTATTGATTGGTTTAGTCAGAGTATACGCTTGAAAATGCTTATTTACTTGCTTACTTTTTCTTGATTTGGCCCACTTGTTCAGAAGGATTCATCTCTTCTCCCTACCTGGGGCTCCGTATGTCCCCGGCTGTTAAGATGAGGTTACATGAGGCTGCCTACAGTTTGGAAAGGAGAAGCTGTGTTTAACCAGGTGAGACCCGTAGCCTAGGGCAGATCTTGTGCTATTTAGTGATCTCTCATGCTGTTACTTGTCCTTCTCTGTCACTAAGCACAATTAATGATAAGGAAATAAAAATTTCTGATGTAGACAGAGCAATTAATATTTTTTGACTAGTGGAGTTATAACAAAAACTTAATTCGATACATATGCTAACTTACTTAAAAAGCAAGAGGTTATCTGGGTTTTGTATTACAGAATAAGCCATAGCATTCTGGATTTTAGTTCTGTGTATATATAACTAAATATTAGATAGATATTTTTGTTTAGAAAATCCAGTTGGTTTTCAGGCTATAGTGCAGTCTTGTTTCTTAAAGTACCGTAAGCAGATTTGTTTTGAAATCGTTTCACCTTTGCATATTTTTGAAGCACATCATGGAATGTCAGCAATTAATATGAGCTTGAAAATTCGGAAAAAAACCCCAAAACATGAAGGTGAATTTTGTGGTTTCCTTTAATATTTTGTATGTATTTTTTAAAATACTGTATTTCCTGGTGTTTAATAAATGAAGTAGAATGCTGGTCCCATGAATTCTTTAATAAAACTGCAGTTGCATTCAGTAATGCTAGAGTTTACCCATTCTTCATCCGGAGCCTTACAGTATTAGCAACTCGGACAAGCCAGACACACACGTATGTGGCCAATAACGACCATGAAATATGCCGGTACAATGTCAGGTATTTGAATCTGCTTACAAACAGGGCTGAACTCGGCTCCTGCTAAGGAATTTCTGTTTCACAAAGTTTCCAGCTGAACATTAATCATATTTTTACAGTTAATGAGAAAAGAAATAAAAGCTTACAGTGCCCTGCAGATGAAAATGTGGGAATTTCAGTAGCTCTGAAATGCTATATTTTTCATTCACAAAGTACATAAGTCAGTTGTATCACCTTTAATCAAGATCTAGAAACAACATTTGTTAGAACTGTCTGTGTTTGTTCTTCATACACCTTTCATTCACGGCTTCTTCAGTTCCTGTTAACTTTTAGGAAACTTCATCTAGTACTAAAGATTACAGTTTAGTACAATCATGCCTGGTAATGCCTTTGCTTTCTCCTGTCTCCTTTTTCTGCTACTGATTCTGTACAGATGCAGAAGAGAATTTTAAGTGCTCAAAGTGTACAGTGTATTAAAATCTTCATTCAAAGACTGATTTTCATGTATCTGAGAGAGTGGCTAAACTTCAGGCTGGAAATCTCAGAGCAGTAGTGCCAGGCATCAGTTATGATGTGACTTTCTATCTTACAGGTATGCTTGGCTCTGCAAGAGACAGGAGCTCCTTGTGGACCAGTATGAGGCAGGGAAATGGCATCCTACACTCTCTGAGGGCACCCTTTTTCAAGCTGTTTTCTCCACCAGAAGTGCACAGTAGCAAAAATATTTCATAAATGCAGGCCTAAAACTAAAGTACAAAAACCACAGCACAGTATCATACCACAGGCACAATCCTCCCCCTGGAGAGAGGAAGAGAATAAACTGTGAGACAGTTATTTTCAGACATTATTTCACATACAGCTAGTAAGTGCTCAAACGCGACATCAGAAATCATATAGAGTGGAACTGAGCAACTTCTGTTGATTGTCTTTTCAGCCCACATTAATAAGTATTGTTCATTGCTATCCTTCTTCTCTACATTTTCATTTGCAGGGGTCACACTGTACAGTGCACTAGGAGCTGCCTGGCTAAATCTCTGTAAGTTTTAGATGTAGTTGTGAAATCCTCCGGTGTGAATTTTAAAGCCACAGCTCTCCCTGTCATTCATTCACATCAGTTATCACTGGTAAATGCTCATTAGGAACACTGCATTTGTGCTGTGTTTGCATTTGGCTTATAGAAGCCTAGAGGAGCAGTCACAAACTATTTCTTCTGTACAGCATTGGAAGCTGTTCAGGAGCTTAGGTAGTATGAAGATTACTTATATTTTCATATGGTTTAAAGTGTTTCAGAGAACGTGCTTTTGAGGCAGCTTTTTTAAAAATAAAAAATAATTTTAAAAAAACTCACAAAAAAGGGACATGGAGTCAAACTAGACGACCTTCCTTCTCTGGGAATGCTGCAGACTGTGATGTTTGATTGTGTTTCATTCTGCAGATGCATATCAGACCCTTCATCTCCAGAAACTCTTCATCTCCCTGATGAAATGAACCACCTTAATTTTTCTGAAGCAGGCTCATCTTCTCCTTCTGTTTTAAAGTAACAGCTGAGATGAAGATTAATTTGGAGTTTGCTTGTATGTTCTGGTATAAATAAATGCACACTGAAAAATTTCTGTCTGAAATTTCTGTGTAGCTTAACATATAGCATCATGTTGGTGCTCAAAGAAATCCATGCTTTTCAGTGCTCTCTGTGGTCTGTATTGTGTGTGAAATGATGTTTTCCCGTATCATGTATTGTTTAACCAAAGCATGTTGCTTTGGCCATTAGTGTGCAGCTATTTATCTCAGACTGGAAAGTCTGAGAAACCCTATTTTCTCCACAGTTTTGCAAGTGCTTGAAACCGACATAAGCCAGTGTTGGCCCTTGTGGTTGCTCCCTCACTTGTCCCTGTGCAAATGCTTGTGCAGCCACGCAGGAATTGGGTTGGAGACGTGGTCTGGTTCTGATGAACTCTGAAAAACTTCCACTTTGTTTCAGCTAGTGTCATGTCTTTGATTCTCTTCTCAGCTCAACTGTGCAAACTATTCTGCCAGCACAAAGCAGAGGGCAGTGGAAGTGGCTGCATTCAGTGGTGGTTTATCCTTGACTGGTTTAAGGTTTCTGTGAAACTGTAGTGTTACTAAATGCTTTAGTCCTTGCTTAACTAAAGCATATGCTTCAAGACCTTTCCCTGAATACAGGAGAGTTTGGGAATTAAGAGCTAATTGTTGCTTTCCCCCTTCTCCCCCATTCTGAAAATCTCATCATTTGTCACTTTTTTGTTACGGAGAAATGAAACAGAAGAATTAAGCATCAGAAGGGGTCTCTCATGAATGTTCATGGGCTTGGGTTCATTTGGAATGAACCCGTGCTAGTAGAATGTAATATAACATTTCTTTTCAATAACAAAGTCCAGTTTGGCTTAAGACATGGGGCTTTATTGGAATAATGTTAGCTGGTTAAATGAGTTCATAGGAACAGCTGTCCTGGGTCAGATCAAAGGCCCAGCTAGCCCAATATTGAATCTGGCACTGGCCAGTTGCAGATGCTAAGTGGAAGAGTATAAGCAAATTAGATAAACAGTTGTACTTTTCCCAGTAAACCTGGTTCCTTGGAGGAATGCTGCACTGCTCTGAGTGAAGAGCATGGGATTTCTGTCCTGAGATAATTCAGCATTTACAAAGGGCAGGAAATGAGGTGAAGAGAAAATGTCTCATTTCATAAGTGTAAGAACAAGAGAAGATCCATCAACCCTTTGCTAAGCAGTAGATGTGTGGGCACACTGGTTTCTTCTATATTCAGCACACGCTTTTCATGTTAAGGCTTTTTGAATGTAGGACGCAAGCTTGAAAGTGCTGAATTCATGTGAACCTGAAAGACTATTTGCCTGGGTCTTTTCACTTATTTTGTGAGGAACAGATATTTTTAATTTCTCTAAGCTTACTGTTTTTTCTCAGTGGTGTGGGGATTTTTTTGGTTTGTGGTGTTGGGGTTTTTTTGGTCACGATTTGTGGACTGTGTGACACCTTTATATTTAATAGTGAACCGAGTTCATCTTGTGATGAAAGTAGACTTAAATTGGGCTTGGATGTTTAAAAAAAATATACACACAAAGCCTACTGCATGTAGAAAACAGTTGTCACCTGTGACTGTATAGCACACTGGCATCAGATACCGTAGGAGTACATGCGTGCATATTACAGCAGGCTTGCACTCATTTTTGTTTTATTCACACATATGTCTTACGCAAACGTAAGGAGTGAATACAGACTAGTTAGCATTAAGAAATTTATTTAGACCATAAATGAGACAATTGACCAGCTACTTATACTGAGCCACTGTAAGGAGCTAAAGGAAAACAGTAGATCAGGAGAGAGTGAGTTGTTAAATTAATTGCATTTTGTATGTGATAGATTACTTTTCTCTAAGTTAGAATACAGACTAAGAGGCCAGAGAGGGATGTATGTAACACAGCGTTAGTCCAACCATACATGATAAGATCACAGTTCTACTTATCTTTCCAGCAGTATCGCTACACTGGTAGCATCCTCTTTCCTTCTCCTCAGATTTCTCCCTCTTCTTTCCTTCTGTTTCAGTATTGCTGTGTAATAGCTTCATAAAAGTAAGACAGATTCAGGACCTGGGGGGTGTAGAGGTAATAATGACGCACTATGTGAATACTGAGTCTGGCACCTAGTAGCACCTTGATAGAAATAGAAAGCTGTGATCACAGTATTAAAATATGCTAACAAGCTGAAGGAGCTAATGGTCTCAATTTTTACAGTGCAGATGTTCATCCGGCACTTGTGCTGAATGCAATAACAAATGTGTGGGGGCTGATGGTGATATTATTGTGTTCTTGGCAGCACAATCCTCCAAAACAATCTTTCCTTTCTTTTATATTTTACCAAGGTTTAGAATGTTCTTTTTTGTGGTCTAAGATAACGAATGTAAGTGTGTGTAAACAAATGGGTATGACTAAGGCCGGTTGTCTTTATTCAAACAGGGGGTTCTATGAGAATGGGTGCGCTGCTGTATGTGATGGTGGGAATCTGTTTCTCAGTTCTTGGATAGTTCATGCTCTGCATCTCCTACTAAATTTCAGATAGTTTTATTGTTGTTGGTTTCGAAACCTATCTCATCTGGCCAGAATAAACCATATCCTTTGGGAAACTGTAGAGCCACAGTCTGATATAAGGGTCATCTCCAGGTCGTTTCCAGAGGAGAGTTGGTAGTCTCCTGGAGAACAGTCACAGTGGCCTGTATTCCAGTCCAGTACCTCAGCCTGGCCACCCATCTCATGATACTTCACATATTCAGTCTCTTCATGTTCAATGCTTTGCAGCTAATGCGAAGAATGATACTGCTATCTTGCAGAACCTTTCAGTGGTTTCAATAGGAAACAATCTTGACTTCTTTCCAGCAAATTCAGATATTCCAGAAGAAATTACCATTTGTACCAGTCAAAGATTTGCTAGACAATGTCGGAAATCAGTATGTTGCAAACCTGCTCTTTTTTTTCCCCTCCCTGTGACAAAGGTACTGGCTTGTTTGTTTTAATTACCAGGATGAAAGGTAAATGTGGCTTTTATTTGTAATAAGCTGCAGCTCTCACTGTGAATACCTGTCACTTTTGATAGGCTATTACAATGCAGATGATCAGTCAACTGGCCGGGAATATTTGGGGCTGGCGGTGCTCCTCCAGCAAATGCATTTACTGTGCTATATAACACAGGTTTCAAACCACGTCCCCTTTTGACAAGCCTGTTCTATAATGTATGAGAAAAGGAAGTTCCGCTGATGCTAGAAAGCTAGAGAAAGGACTGAAATGATATGAAGAATGGAAGACTTGGTGATCAGTGAGTAGGTCTTGCCAACAATTCCAGGTTTGCTTGGCATCTCTGCCACAGACTTCCTGTGTAATCCTGAAGAAATCGTTATTGGTTTTCTGCCTTAATTTCTTTATTTATAAAATGGAGATAATGATGTTCATCTACTTTGCAGAAGTAATAAAGGAAGATGAATTTTTACGTGGTTGAAGAAACATGCAAAGAGATGTTAAGCTGTAATAACCTCAGAAAAATTGGTGTTATACTGGAAAAAATACAATGATAAGCCAACAGTGGGAATTTTAAAAAAAAGTTTAGAAATTATGTGCTTTATGTTGTATATTAACATTAGCACATACTGTCCAATATTAATAAGTTTATCTTTAATTTTTCACTTGTGTGTCAACATCTAAGAGCAAGGAAATGGATATGCTAAATAGTTTCTAAGTAGGTACATAAGAAGTCAATTTGCATTAAAATGTGACTAGAGACAGAAGAATAGGGGTGAGGTTTCATCAGTCAACTATAATTACACAATTGGAGCAGAATATCTTAAAAAATGGTGAATGTAATGCAATGTAATGATATTTGGTTGTGTGTTAGTGAAGTCTGAAGAGGAATATCAGAAGGATTTAATCAAATGAGGTCAGCAGTCAACAGAATGATGGATGAAATTCCATCTTGATTAATGCAAAGTAATTCATACTGGAGGGGAATGTATTTGCTATTAATACAGTTTATCGGATCCTAATTAATTGTGTAATTTAAGGAAAAGGACCAAAGCATCACTATGAAGGACTGAATGAAGACCTCTTTAGAGAATATAATTGCGGTCAGATAAAATATTTTGAATCAATAAAAACAGGATGTGAAATGTTAGGATGCCATTACATAAATCAGCATTTCACCTTTAGCTAGAACGCTGTGTTCAAGTGTTGCTGCAGCACAGCAACATGCTGTGGATGTAGAAAACACAGGAAAACAGCAGAAAGAAGTTGTGAACAGACTTTGGTATGAATAGAGACCACAAAGTTTGGAATTGTTTACTTTTGAGTGTAGGTAAAGAGTGGGGAAATAAAAAGGTACACAGAACTACGGGTGTTGAACAGAAAGGTGGGTCAGGAACTTAGGCTGTGTCGTAAGATTAGAAGATTGCTCAGTGCAATTCAAAGCTGATAAAGAATTTTTTTCATACATCCTGTCTTTAGGCTGTAGACCTCATTACTGTGCAATGTCATTGAGGCAAGAATTTAGCAATATTTAAAGAAAGGAAGCCTCTGAACACTGAGTCCACTTGTGCATAACCTATCCAGAGAGGAGTAGTTAGGAAACGTATAAGGCTGAGATTTCAGGCATCAAACTTATTTCTAACTGTAAGATTGGGTTGAGAGCTTGAGAGGACATTTCCTCAGTCTTTTGGAGAACTGAACATCCTCATCCAGGAGGACAGCGCGTAGGTTCCCACGTGTGGTGTGAAACTGAAGTCCATAGTAAGTGGCTTGGAATAGTGTTTGCATTTTGCTATGATAAAAGTCCTTATGTGTGGTTTCCCTGACTTAAGTAATTACTGATATTGCATGTAACAGCCTTCCGTCATCTCTTATAAAGCAGAAATCTGGACTGTCGTGTATATCTTTTTCATAGAAGGTGGTTAACTAGCGAGGCTGGCACAACGAGTTGCTCAACAAGTGAAAACTGTGGTATCTCTGCCAGCCGGTGCTGGATTACCTATTGCACACCAGGCTCTAGCCCTGGGAGGGGTGTTGAGCACATCCCCAGCGCAGGAGAGGACACTGACGGGAAACGTGTACTAGGAATTGCAGAGGAAGCTGGTTTAAGCAAGCAAGGTTTAAAATTAAATGTGTTGCAATGTGGATTGGTATTTGATTCTTTAAAGCTTCCTACAGCCCTTCTGCCCATTAGGCTCGTGTAGTTAATAAACCAGACCTTCAGAAATGTCTAGTCCTTAAACAGTACTGAACTCCATACATAAGTATGGAGTTCCATACATAATCCATGGAAATCCATACATAAATGTTCAACAGTAGTGGACAACACTTGTAGATCTTCTCTTCTTGCAGGAGGCGATAACAGTTTCTATGCTTATTTCAACACAAGCCATCTATTAATTAGGACTTTCAGAGAGAAATGTGTGTAGGCTGTGAACATGCAGAGTGATGCAGAGAGGTGGGAAACAGATGTATGGTCATATATGCACCAGCCAGCTATTACTCAGATACCATCCGTCTGCTAATTAGCGGCTGGGATGTTGAATAACATTGGTGTTTGTGTGATTGCTTGAGTGCAGTCCTGCGTCTGGTTTTCACACTTGTCTTAATCTCTACATGGTACCATAACTAACATGCTTCAATTAAAATTGTTTTGAAAGAGAGGTATCTAGAACTTCCTTGTTATAACAGATTAATTTCTTGGTGTAGGTTACTGTAAGTCTAGGGCCATCAGCTTTTTGTACCCTTGCAGGGACAGCACTGGGTTAACACTGGAGACTTTTTTGCTTCCTGTCATGCTAATGAACCCAGTGTGTGCCCTCACCTTTAAACTACCCCCTTGATGATTCTCACTGTACCTCTTTCAGTGAAGCTTCAGCAAAGAGCAGCCGGTTTCTGAACTGCCACAGCTGGGGGAAGTATGCAGTAACGTTACCTGTATGATGAACGGCTTCTTAGGAAAACTATTGCAATTTCTCTAAAGCTCGTATTTTACTGTATTATCTCTAAGAATTTCAGTACAAAGTATTAGTATTTCCATTTGCTATACATCCTAAAAATGCATGCATGCATGCACACACATGTATATATATTCTAGAACAGTGTTTTTACTTTTGTGAAGTCCAGATCTGTGATACATTTCAGCCCTGCCCATCATTATAGGAACAGGCAGTAACAGACAGCACAGTTAGTGTTGCTACACTGGGGTCGTAAGTTATCTACTACTCTGTGCTGCTCTGTATTCCAGGTAAAAGGCACATCTGTAGATGAGAAAGAGCGACTCCTAATTTGCTGCCAGAACATAAACACAGAGATGATTTTTCTGATCCAGTTTCTGCATTTGTAAAATGTTTCTCACACTTCCTTGAAACAACTTCCTCCTTTATCCTTATGAAAAAGCTTGTGAATTAGAAAAGCACTTCTAATCCTCCAGGTAGCTGGGGAAATAACCCCTCTTTCCCCCCCTCCCCTTCTCCCCCTCCTTACCTTCCCTCCCCACAGAATGCTAAAACATTGTTTTTCCTCCCACAGTTGAAAGGTGTGTTTTGCAGAACACAGATGAGATATTTGTTGGCTAGCAAAAAATAAAGTGAAACAAGAGACATGTCTTTCAAGTACAAATGGGGCTTGAGAGATCTCTGTTGGAAAGCCTAATTTCTACATGAGCACAACTGTTTCTCCATATTGCCTGGAACACTTCAGTTACATATTTGGCTACACTTTCTATTATGGATTCTATAAAGACATCATTTGTCAACCTAATAACTGTGTACAAAAATGTTTATGCGCAATAAAAATGGATTTCAGAGCTCTTTGAATTGCACCCACAGATACAAAATTTTGCAGTACTTTGCAATATACTGAGCTGGATTAGATGATAGTAATAATTAGGATTCCTTTCTCCATTCTGAACTTAACTACTTGTTTGAACCATAGCAGTTAGATTTTTTTTTTAATTATTTTTTTTTAGTATTTCTAATTTTTGGCCTCTCTAGTGAGGAAGCCAAAGTATTATTTCACTGTCAAGACCTTGCTTGCAGAGCGTGGTTTTCATGACACTGATGGTCTCTGACGTTTATAGAAATTCTTTTCTTTAATTATGTCATATATAAGCCATATTCAAAAAGTACGTTTGTCCCCGATTTCACGGCAGTTAAGTTGCTTAAGTAGGAGCTGGACACACATACAACTTTTTATATGTGACCATAGTAGCTATTTAAACTAAGGATTTAAGTAGACAGAATGTAATTATCCCCATTGCAATACTAATACACAAGGGGAAAATGCCATAGGATTTTGTAATAGCGACAAGTGGTCAAGACATTACATTTATGCTTTGCTAGTTTTACCAGCTGTGTCTCATTCCATTATTCATACACACAGACAGACACACACCTCTCTTCTAATTAATTATAGTTTTGGACCAGTGGGGGAAAAAAAACAACTCCAGAGGTGGTTTTCCAGAGAAAATCTGATTAGAGTGGGGCCACCAACCACTAGAAATCTGCAGATGTAAAACAGCTTTTTGAGATTTAAAAATCTGTGTTCATCACATAAATCTGAGAAAGAAATGCAGTTACTGGGATTTTCTTAGTGATCTGCTTATCTCTGTAAAAAAAAAAAGAAAAGATCAGAAAAATGCTTTGGGTTTTCTGCCTCTTTTTGTGCATGAAGCTGCATCTATGCATGAATCATGGTGATAAAACATTACTCTGTGGGAAACAAGCGGAAGGCACGGGCACCATGTGTTGGAAACCAGGGTTTAAGTGTTACTTACAAATGGACAGGTAGAGGTGATGATCCCACATAACTTGCATTCCTAAACTGTTGCTCTTTAAAAAACGCCTTACTTTCCACATGGCATGATATTTCCACACTGACGATGCATCACTCTGCAGTGAAGTACAGTATTGTGAGGGAGAGCTTGCTGACCATAAACACGGTGAAATTTAACTGAAATGAGAACAGCTATAAGTACACAAGTGTTTGAAGATTGTAGCATAGCGTTGGGTTTTGTTTTTTTTTTCCTTCTTTGATACGGGCCTGGGATAGAAGATGGTCTTTTAAAGGTACTTGGATATAAATAGGAGCAAGCATGTAATTCTTTCAGTTGCAGAGGTATTTCTTTTCCATGTGATTGAATCACTTGGCCTCCTGAAGGCATCAGCCCTGGTCTCTGAATCCTACCACTGGCCTATGAATCTTGTCAATGTCTTTTATAAACAGGAATCAAAGCAACATCTTGACTCTGTAGCCTCCATTTGATTCCTTCACAGGCTGTTTGCTGGGCCTGCCAGCCCTTGGCAGCCATAGCATATTGAAAGTAGGCATGGATAAAACATGTTGTATTTCATGGACGTGAAGCCCTCACCTTGCACTGCAGTTTTACACAATATTTCCACTGCTTATACGAGTAACTGTGTTTTGCCAGAGCTTTTCATTTGTTACATTACGTGTTTATAGCGTACATGGCCTGGAGGAGGTCCCTTTAGCTGACCTTAAAAGACTTGAGGCTTCCACAAAATACTACATTGACATATTAAAACAGTGACAATCCTTAGAAGAAGTAGCTGGGCCTTTTAGGTGTGTCCATGAAGGATGGAGAAACAGGGATAATACTAGTCTGTGAGCAAACAGATTGGGTGAGATTTGGTAGAGAGACTGGAAGATGGATAACTTGTGGTAGGCAGAGCAAGGCTGCCTGACGAGTCAGTCGCTGGGAAGAAAGCAGGAGGTGTGGCAGGTTGTGGGAAGAAAAAGTTGCTGGATTTCCCAAAGACATCGCCCTGCCTTGCGTAGCCATCGCTGTCCGAAACTCACTGCACGTGCACCTGTTCCCAGCCGCCCTTCCTGCTGGTTGTCTTGAAGTCAGTTCGTTATAACTCCCTGGGATTTTTGGTTCCTACTATTTCTGCAGGAATTCCGTAGGTAAAGCCTAACAGTCAGCTTTGAGCCCCTAACAGGGGCTCATGGTGCTGGGCTTACCATCAGCTGCTCTGCATGTGTGCATTAATAGGAAGGATGTTGCTCCAGGTGGAGCACCGCAGATTCCCGTTTATTCAGATACAGGGTATTTAGAGCACCTGTCTGTACTTGCTGTGTTTTCATGAAGAAAACAAGAAGCAATAATCCATCGTTTTAAAAACCAGTAAAAGCAATTGGGAAATTAAGTGGTACAGGATTAGGGTCCTAATTGCTCATATATGGTATCTCAGCTCAGGTTAGTGGTGAAAATAGACTTCATTCTTTCGTACATGGCATCATTCCTTTCACTCCTAAATTAGGCAGTGATTAAAAAGATCTGTAACTGGAGTTGTCTGGGGCCCTTTGATAGGGCTGGATGGGAAGAACCTCGCACTGAAATTATATGCATTGTGAACTGAGTCCAAAGGAGCTTCACTGATTTAGCCCTGCTGGATATCTAATTAGTCATCTTCTCTGTTACTTTCATAAGTCCTAAATATTGAGAACATTCCTAAATTAAGAAAGAAAAGAAAAGAAAAAAAAAGAAAGGAAGTGTTTCAAGCATTGAGTGTATTTCAGACCTATGGTTAACTGGCAAATTAAATACCAGGGACCTGGCAGGGTGTACATGGCTCCGGTTTAGCTGCAGCTCTGTTGGCCATGCTGATGGGCCTGAGGAAGAGGAAGAAGAGAAGGTAGAGGTTATTGCCACCATTGGTGGTGGGGAGGGTTAAATAGCATGAATGTGGAGGAAGTTGTGCTTTAATAGTATTTGTGTTTGTAGTATGAGTTGCTTCATATCTTCAGTTATGTCAGCAAATCTAGTACAAGGGGTTACTATTTTTCATTTTAATTCCAAAAGAAGTTGAGAACTAAATGCATGGAGTGCATCCAGGGAGGCCTTTTTAGTGTGGACATTCAGAGTAGCAAAATTGATACGTGATAGCATAAGGGAGGCTCTTTTAAAATGTTTCTTGATGTAGTTAATACGTGTCACAGTAAATCTGTATATTGGATAAGGGTCAGTAAATTCCAGGTTGGGAGAGAAGGATGTAAGGAATTGCTGATTGTAGGATAATGCTACAGTATCTCTTAGTGAACAGATACACTGACAACTTGAACTAATGCTGAAAATAAACGCATTGAAAACAAATAGTATCGTGGTACCAGTTGTGAGGAGTTGAATTCATGCTTGTAAGTAGAAGTACTAAACTCAGTAAATTGCTTTCCTCTCACTGAGTCATACCTCCTGTTTTGGCTGCACATTGCTGAGGAAAGCAGTGAAAGGGGCTCATGAGATCCGACTACGTCTCCTTCATTTCAGTTGGCACCAAGGCTGGAACTAGCCAGTGGTCTCCCCTCCTTCTTGCTTCCTGCCATCTTTTGATGTTTTGCCTCCTAAAATCCTTTTAACCAAATCAATCCACTTCCTTCTGTTCCAACTATGGGTGTCACGACGTCCGCTGACATCTGGAAGTTTGACAGCTTTGAGCTTCCTCGCTTTCACTCAGGCACTTGGAGAGGGACAACAAAACCAGCAAGGCAGATAAAAGGAGTCATTTAGACTTTGGTTTCAGATAAAAGAATCAAGTTTGGTGACATATTCCAGTCTAACAGTATTGCTTCTGTTCTTTGTGGCAAAATATATTAGAATAAAACGAACAAAGAAGTATTCAGTGGTGTATCTGCTAGATTTTTATCCTGCCCTGCGTGGTACGCCAGGTTTTGAGGCATGGGAAGTTTAATGCAAAAAATGACCTGTCAGTTTGTCTCCCTTCTCCCTCTTCTTCCTCTTCTCCCTTCCCACTCGCCTGTACTTTGAAATCATCCCCCCTGGCCGCTGTAGGAGGGGTTTTCAGGAGCCAGTTCAGGGGCAAAGTCTGGATTTTATAGACCCATGTCAGGTCACGGGTTACTTTGCATGAATGCGCCACTGTCTGATGAGCAGTTCCAGCCTAAAAAGATTTATATCTTCTTTATAAATGTATTTATATTATTTAAACTTTATATTATCTCCCCAACAAGCGGTAGTCTCCACAGTGTGCTGGAAGGGGCTGTGTCTACTGAAGAGCCCTATAGAGCTAGAACTCTGCTTAAAAAATACCTGCTTTATCATGAAGAGCTATTTTTCTGGAAGCTTAAGAAGTTTTTTTGGAGAAGGTCATTTGGGTCGGTACTAAATTGAGCTGAGTTCTACAGATTTTTTCCACAAAACATAATACAAACCTTGTACGTTCACAGTGATAAGTCAAATGTTACAGCGAGCTGAAGGAGGGATTTGTACTCCGGGAAATTGAGCTCAAATGAAGCTTGGTATGTTGTTATAGGTCTTCTCAGAAATGGGGTTCATTCGGCATGTGTAGTTAAATTCTCCAGGATAGCACTTATTCTTAGAAATAGATAGTAATTAAACTGCTAAGTTGAAAAGGGCATGAGAGGAAAAGAGGGAGAAAAAAAACCTCAAAGAATTTTAGAGAGCGTCAGATGAAGTTCATTTACGCAAAAGGACGACACAATAAAGATAAACTAAATACTACTATAAACAAACTAATAAACTAATTTTAATTAAAATTAAGCTAATATTTATTAACATTAATACTTAATGCTAGCATGTATTATATGTGATATATTTAATATTAAATATTCATTAATGTAAAACTATTAATAATTATTAAAACCTACTGTTGAATGAAGCCACATGGATCTTCAAAAGCAGGTTTTGGACTTGTTTTCCTAATTCTGCTGAAATAGTAGGTGTTGCTGTCCCAAGTTTCTCATAAAACTAGTTTTTGTATGTAAAATTTTTTACTTTTCTATCCAGTTGGATTTAGGTCCTCTTCATTGCTCATGCAGAACTGGATTTGTACTTCCTACACCATGCCTACATCAGAGTGTTCTGGTTCAGCAGGTTTTAGTCATTCAGTCCAGGAGAAAAGCCTTGGAATTGGTTTCTTTGAATTCTTCTTAACGATTTTCAATAAAATGAGCACAATTGATTTCTTCCTTTGTTCTCTTCTTGGAAAACTCCATTGCATCTATGTTGTTTGGATTTCATTTCTCTCTTTAGATCTGCCTCCTTTGGCTGATTGCAAGGAGATACAGCACGGTGGTTTTTTTCTAAGTTGACCTAGCAGAGACTAGTTTTGCTGCCTGAGAAAAGTGTCATCTTTCACCTCTTGCTAGTGTAGCTGCACTTCAGTATTTACAGGTTACATTTTCTTCTGTGTTTTTTTTCATTACTGACTGTAACAAGTCCAAATTTACACTTATTTTGGAATGAAACTTTACTTTTGGACATATGTACTGGAAAAAACCCAATGTATGCTTTTGCAAAAAAGAGTGATAATAGTGAAACTAATTTTCTCCCCTAGAGCCTTCCATGTGAAGTGCCCCAAAATTATTGTTGGATCTGGCTCGTTTGAGTGCTCAGGTTTGGACCTATATCCTACCTCTTTATTGTTTAAAAAAAATATATTCTGGTCAGGTAAGCATTTGTTAAAGGAAATGTGACCTATGATATGACTTTGTAAAAAAGGTTGTTTTGTAAGGCTGTATGTTTTCTGAGCTAAACAGGAAGGCTAAAAACTTTTTGATTAGGATTTTGAAGCCTGTATTGACATATTAGTATCCGAATGACCTAAAGTGGTAAATTGTGAGATGTTCATCACGTAGCAATGAAAACTTTTTCGTATTGGAGGTGTGATTATGACCTATAGAGTGAGTGCAACAGTGCTAGTTGGGATGTAAAGTTCTTTGCTGGAAATAGAAATCTGTTCAGTTTGGTCATTGCGTCCCTTGTTTTCATTGGGATCGTGCATGTGTTCCAACTATTTCCAAAAGTACTGAGTGTCTTCAGGTTGGGTGATGTGTTCTTGGTGTCTGGGAAAGTGGTCTTCAGTCTTCTGAATCTATCACCACCCACCCATCTTCCACCCATGATTGTCCAGTTGTACAAGACTGAACACCTTCTTCTCTTGGAAGGGAAACAAAGAGCAAATATTAAATAAGAAACTTTCTGGTTTAGGTTTGGAAGTGTCTCTCTGGGGAAGCCATCATGCACACAGTTTTCTCCAATCTGAAGTATGGGGTTGGAGGAAAATTACAGGGAGGCATGTTGAAAAGCAAGAAAACATAGCTGGCTCTTGAAGAGTTGCTGCTGTCCGCTTTTGTTAACGATCAGAGTCAGCAATAAATAAAACTATACAGAAGGGACATAAAAGGGGAAAAAGCCCAGCAGCTTCTGAAGCAAATTTAAAAAGCCAGGGAGCAAGAGTTCCCTATTATCAAGAAGGCTCTCCAGCCTACGGTGATCCATTAGTGTATTTATCCATCATAACTGCTTACCAAACCAAAATATCCTCCCAAATACCAGCAGCGCCATAGAAAACTCCCAAACCCAGGTCTATGGAAGCAGAAACTGATGATGGAAAAAGCCACTTGACATGAAAGAGCAAAGGGCAGTGCTCGACTTTATCTGGCAGGACATTACACTGGGTTCCCAGTCTTTGTATAACTGAAGAGATTTTGCATAAGGGACTTCTAATTTAGCATCTTCCAGGAAAACTGCATTTTTTTTCATTTTATTTAAGTTCCTTGTACACTGACGCACATATTCCTGGAAAATGTCAACATCAGCAAGCAGGTTAGTGGGTAAATTTTGTTGACAAGTGCCAGTGAATGACCGAAGAAGGAAATATGTAAAATGTGGAAAATGAGAATGGGAGGCTGATCTGCTAGCAGAGAGCAGAATTAAAGGAGAAAGATTTGAGACAATTGAGAGAGAAAAACAAGACAATGGGTACTCAAAATGTAAGGACGACAAACTAACTCGATGCCTATATGAGGTTGAAAATGTATATTAATATGGAATAAGCTTCAGGAGTACAAAAATAGTTTTTGGACACTTGGTGTGTCTTACAAGCTTTGTTAGCAACAGCCAGCACTGTTTTAGCTTTACGTGATAATTGATATATTCATGTCGCAGTATGTTTCTGTTAGACTCGTAGTTAAACACTCAGATTGGATAGTCTAAGGATCTGCACTGTAATGTGTACGTGGCCCATCAAAGACTCCCAGGGATCTCAACATTTCTTTTGCCTGTTTTATGTGCATATATGTATGTGAACACATCTATGCACGTATTAACTGTATGGTGTTAGTATTTTATAATGTATATGTACAATAAAAGTCATATTAACATAACATTATATAATATAGAGAGTAGTTACATTTTTAATTTCATATATCATAATATAAATCTCACATATCATAAAATAAGCTTTACTGTATCCAACACCATAGATGAAAACTTAATTGACAGGTGTATTCTCAACACTGTAAGACTGTTGTAACCCAGCTTTTCAACTTCATGAAATGATGGCTATGTGCATAGCAATAAGTAATATATCGGTCTTTATATTTTTTTCTGCTCAGAGGAATTTAAGACATGGAATAGAATTGTGATAGCATAATATTTTTTCAGGATGATTAAAGCTTTTATTAATATCCAGCATTTTTAAATGCTACAGCAGAAAATGTTATAATTGAACTTCTTGAACAATTTATGTCTAATTATAAAGAACACTGTGTAAGCGGAATTTGATACTTTTTTGGAAGTAGAGGTTAGGGTTAAGCAGGAAGGAAAACTGGGTAATGAATTTTCTGAGGGGAAGAACAGATAAGTGGCACATAAATATAACTTCCCCAGACACAGACTTTGTGTTGGACTATCTGACCTTAAGCTAAAATTAAGCAAATTTTGGCTGTTACTGCGCAAGATCAGAAAAGCATCCTGTTCAGAATTGGCAGCTGTCTAATAATTACGTTGTGGTTGTTAAACACAGTCTGCTGCTGGAAAAAGGTATCACATTTGGCATCTGTTTGTTGAAGTCAGTATTATTTCATCTAGATTAAAATATAGACTCCTTTCTTGTTCATAGCGTTTGTACTGTTGGTACTTGGATTTCTCCAGCTCTTTAAGACCTGGGGAATACCCTCCCTAGTGAGATGAGATGAGTCTTCAATAGGTGACTTTATTTCTGTTCTGCAAGAACAGCAAAAACTGAGTAAGAAAAAAGAATAGCCCACATAATTTTCTGTTACTTGTCTGTTCAGAAAAGCAAGAAGACTTCTTGTTTCTGCTTTGAAGTATGGAGATCAGACTATTGCCAAAAGCTTCCCTTTCCCTATCAAAACTGCTTTAACTTTAATATGTCTTTAATATGAAATCAGCTAGCAAGATAGAACAATTTTAAGGTAAGTTTGGAGTTTCTCTTCAAAGATGAGCCTCTGATAGTGGCATTTATAGAAGAACACACATAAGGAAGAAGGTGGGGGTGCTCCTTTTATGCTTAGTATATATTAATTTCTGGGCTACCTATATTTACTAAAATATGTGAGAAAAGTACAAAAAGCAAGTTCTGCAATCCAGAGGGTTTTGGTTGGATTTTTTTTTTTCAGTAAGCATGTTGGCTCTACTTGAGTTTCCTGCACCTGGTTGTAAAACAATAGACAATACAACTCAGACTCCATAATATAACCTTCCAAAATTTTGAAGTGTGTTATAAATAACTTACTAGTAAGCCAGAACAAGATTAACATGTTCTTGCTGTTATTTTTCCCCAACATAGGCTGGAAAATTTTGTGCAGAGGAGTAGTTTAAAAGTTGATATCCTGTCTTTGGTTTCATTAAAATGTTGGTTTTAACACTCCTTTATCAAGTTACTTCCCTCCGGATAGAGAAGAGCACTCGTGCATATGCTTTTCTCTCCTATTCCTCCCCTCCTCCTTCTTTCAAGCTTCAGAAACGACAGCTTTTAAAGGGTTAGAGAAGCTTCCCATTTAAAGAGGTTGGGCACCTGGGGTTTCAGGTCTGGGACAAGATGGGGGCTGCAAGCAGCACCCTGCAATGGTCTGTTCCCTCTTGTGGCATTGCTCCCGGCCCAGGCTGCCCCGGGCAGTGAGGGATAGGTTAAGGATCACTTCGTGCTCTCCCACAATGTTCATGACATCATGCAAACAGCTATATCAAGAATTTATTTATTGATCTTGCTTTTTTAAAGAGGAAATGTTAGGAAAAAACCTGACAGCATGGGGAAAAAAAGGCAGAAGGAAGAATTTTGGGTCCTATGAGATAAGTGTCGAACACTGCTGCTTTGCAGAGAGCACAGGAACACCAGCTGGCAAGGCATTTATTTTTGCTTCAGAATGTATTTGAGCAGTAAACAATTTAATAAACTTTCCTTTTTAGTCATTTTCAAGCCTTTTCTAGAAGACAGCTATAAATTGTGTGAAAAAGATATATATAATTCTGTCTCTGGTATGCATCAAAATTTTTGTTGTTTAGAGACTTCAGTGTTTGGTTTTTTTTGTGGGCCTAATAGTACTACTGACCCCTTAAAACAAAAAGGCTTAATATCTTTGGGTGAGAAAGTAGATTATATTAACCATCTCAAGTAAATCTTCACTCTTTGCTGTTTTGAATTTGGAGAAATCTACTACTTTCAGACTGAGAAAGTGTCTTTTAAGAAAATTGTCTTTTGGGGAAAAGGTGTCTTTTGGGAAGTGTCTTTTAGGGCTCCCTAGTACTAGAGGGATCTGGAACTACTGGAGAGAGTCCAGCGAAGGACCACAACAATGATGAAGGATTGGAACATCTCTCCTATGAGAAAAGGCTGGGAGAGCTGGGGATGCTCAGCCTGGAGAAGAGAAGGCTCAGGGTGGATCTCATCAATGTATATAAATACATTGACGGGAGAGTGTACAGAAGACGGAGCCAGGCTCTTTCCAGTGGTTCCCAGTGACAGGACCATAGGCAATGGGCACACACTGAAACACAGGGAACGCATCAGGAAACACTTTTTCACTGTGAGGGTGACCAAGCACTGGCACAGGTTGCCCAGGGAGGCTGTGGCATTTCTGTCCTCGGAGATATTCAAAAGCTGCCTGGCCACGGTCCAGGCCACCAGCTCTGGGTGGCCCTGCTTGAGCAGGGGGGTTGGACCAGAAGACCTCCAGAGGTCCCTTCCTACCTCAACCATTCTGTGATTCCATGAAGATATGCCATATCTTTAAAGAAGTTTTTGTATGCTGATTTTCCTCTCTCCTTTTTCATCTTCCTGTCCTGGAGATTTGCCTTATTTGAAGCAGTTGATTGCAAGCCAATCTAAACCTTTAGTCTAGACAGATAAAACTGTGATTTGCAGCTTATCTCACTTGCAATCATGGCAATTCCACAGGTGCATAGAACAAGTTCGTACTGGATTTATTTTGCCTTCCCTTTTAGCTTGTGTCTGATTTGCCTATGCAGACTGTCCACTGATGGCTGAAACTGGTGAATCAGTGTGTTTATACAATATAACATCAGAAGATGTGTCCGTGTGGATGCAGTCATGATTGCTGAGATACCCCAGCTAACTTTTCGAGTATCAGAAACATGATTGTATTAGTCTAGGAAAATGTCATGCTAATGTGGATAAATAAGTCCAAGATAATTCATTGCTCATATATGTTACTACACTGTCTTGTGTAAGCCAGCCCTAAAGCTGCTGTCTGGAGCCTGATTATCTGCCCTTAGTTTATTTCAGCATAGATTTCAGTCCTGCAGGATGTAATATAGGACATATTTGAACAATTTTGCTGTTCCTAAACTGAAGTAGAAAAAAATGACAGTGTTTGTCCTGATAAACCATACCTTAATTAGCCCTGAGGATGGTTTCCCTAAAAGGAACCTGAGTTCTATTATTTAAGGAAAAAAAAATTATTTTAATGGAAATTGGAAGGAGTTTTCATTTTGTTGCAGCAGAGTTCTTAATTTTGCTGGCAAAAATAGGAGCAATTTTTCATCTGTCAATAACACTCCTCTCCATTTTGCTTGAATCTGGAAGTAATGGCCTTGTGCATCATCTTGTTTACTCCTCTTGGTTGAAAAATGTTATAAATGCAATATCGGTTAGACAGACACATTTGTTCATAAAACCTATGAGGCTGTTGGGACACCAGTTTTCCAAGCAGTTTATAAATAGCAGTATTTTAGGCTGGGGTAGAGGGGTGAATGGGGAAGCTTCAGAGGGAGAGAGCGAAAAGCTGTGATCCAGAGCAGCATTCATGCATGAAATTAGATATTGTACAGTGGACGTTCTTATTTTGGCTAATGTAGCCTCAGGCAGAAAATTCTCTTGCTGCATCCTTGAAAGATTTTTTTTCTTTTCCTTTCTCTTTAACCTTGTACATTAGTTATTGCTTTGCAGTTTCCGAATGGTAATTTGGTCATTTTATAGAGAGGAAGGTGCATGTACTTCAGAAGCAGCAAGTGAATGCATGCTTTTTCCACTGGCGTCACTGTACCCAGAGTTGTTTCCTACGGACTGGCTGCATTTTCCTCAACAATTTGTGCACCTTCTACATGTTGTCCTGATGTTCAAGGACAGGACTCTGTATTTTGGGATTTTGGTCTGTTGATTTTTTTTGTTCATATTTCCTTCACTTTTCATTTAATAGCTTTGCTTTTTCTAGTGGAAGTATGGGGGGATTAATCAGTGCATGCAGATGTTAAATGAAACTTAATGGGAGCAAAAAGTACATTTTAATTGCCAGCTAAAGCCACCTTTAGAAATTTGCTACTCTTAGAAATATCCCAACTTCTGTGTAAAAGCAAGGAAACAAAGAAAGATCTTGGTAACAAAACATCTGCAAGAAAGGCAGTAAAATCAGTCAGTAATATCTGTTAAAAGATAATAATTTATTGCCAGGAATGGTTAGGTTAGTTGAGTGTTAGGGCACTGAACTGGAAAGCTTCATAGAGTAAAATTTAAATATGCATTGATTAAAATATTTGCTGAATTCACTCTTGATTCTCTGTGTTTACTATTTAAAATACATAAAACAAAGACCAGTTGAGAAAAAAAAACCTCTCTGTATTTCTCTTAATATTATAAGATTTTTCTGATGCAGAATTGAGACTCCTGTTCAGTCTTACCAGAGTACAAGTTACATTTAGGTTTCAAGTAAACCTTAGTAAACAAGTTAAATGGGTTTTTCAACCGCAAGCTAGTTTTCAGTGGTCTGGAAACCATTTGTCATCCTCTGAGGAGGTAAACCAAGGATGAAAAGAACTTGTAGCCGGTGTGCCATGCCAGTAATGCCTGGGCTGCATTGGATAGTCCTGGATTTTGGTGCCTACTGGTGTTACGATGTTTGGGATGTGGTCCTGGACTGTTCTTTTGAAAGAAAAAAAAAAAACCCAAAAAAGATTGGTCCTTGGAAGCAGGCAGTGAAATAGATAAGTCAATCCCAAAGTGTCTGTCTAATGTTATTTTGAAACTTCAGGGGGAAAAAACCCTTAGTTTTGTATGTATGTCAGTACAGTAATGATAATATTGCCAGTCTCTCTGAAGTTCTGCAGGAAGCCTCTTTGAAGTACCTGGGGTTTGTGTTGCTGTTTGTAGTACTTGCATCTTATGACAGCTGACGGCACTTGCATCCTTCGGTCACGGTAACCGTTTCACATTGCAAGTGAAGGTCTCTACTCTGCCATTTTGATAGATGTTTACTAGGGCTGGCTGTAAAATAGCTATTAATGTCTTATATGATAAAATGGGGATTATTGCCTGTCTAAAGCAATCTGTATTCACTGCGTTCCACTATATTTCAATGAAGTGTTTAACTTGCATTCCAGAAGAGCATGCAGCACTTAATTTAATTCTCTTGTTCATCCTTTTGAGTTACATATTCTGGGCCTTTTTTAAAATTCATTTGAAATAAAGGTAGTTACTATGCAAATTACTGAAACACAGAACTGAATCTTGTAGCTGCCTGTAATTTAGGCCAGGAGAAAAATGATTAGCACTGCTTAGAAGTGCTGGCAATTTCTATTTGTCTGAAATTGTCGTATTTAAAATTTTAATTTTACTTGGCAAAAAACTCCTACAAATTTCAGACTTCTTTTGGACAACTCTTCCTACTTCTAAACTGAACTTTTGAAATAATTTCCACTTTATTCTTCACTTTTTTGTTAAAACATGAAGATTTTCATAGGAAAAATTAGGATCTTTACCCACAGCTAGCTCCAAGGAAGATACTAATTACAACGTGTAGAAATACCTACTTTGCAGTGTGTATCTTCTTCACTTCAGGTAGATCTGGTCACACTGCCAGCCTTGACAGCTGTTGTAATTTTTCTTGGAAAGGTAAGGAGGAAAATTTCCAATGTCACCAGATAGACAAGAAGAAAGAAGCCTGCAAGAGGGGAGAAGGTTGAGGAAATCTGATAAATCCGACTTGAAGATCTCAATTTTTTAATTTTGCTCTCTTTTTCTACTATAAAATCCATCCAATTATTGTTTAGTTTGTGAGTAGATACCTCCTCAGGGGTGGATTTTGGCATGATATTCCTCCCTTATTATAAATACTGACATCACGCTAATCTATGCAAATCACTGCTCAATCAATCTGAGCATCTGTGGTTGATTAAACAAAACACGTAGGTGTGAAAGCATTTGCATCTCACATGCCCTGCTGGATCTGGCAAAGGCTGAGGGGAGTGTAAAGGCATAGAGAGAGATTTGTCACTGCGATGCCTGCGTGGCAATTTGGAGATCTAATTGTGACGGGCGCAGAGATACCTGTGTGGGCTGAGTTGCTGGTAGAAGTAGAGATCGGAGACGCCAGGCTTCAGCCCAGCTGCTTGAAGACGTGAATCCAGCTCGGACTCAAACCTGCTTCTGTGGCTGCAGTAATGTTAAAGCTCAAATCCATGGGGTTACAGCTTGCTGGGATGTGCTGGGGGATCCTGCAGTCACACCTGTAGCCATCCCTGCAGATACTGAGCTGCTCGGGGCTGCTGGCCACCAGGGAAGCCTTGGGATGGCCATGTTCCTGTGGCCAGTGGCCAGAGAGCCGGGTGGCACTCAGGGGGACCAAGCAAGGTGGTGAATGGGCAGTCTGTAGGAGACATGAAGCACAGGGTAGCTGGACCCTGCTGTCCCTCAGGCTTTTACATAATCCACATGTGGCCCCTCTCACCATTGCTTTTTCCCCAGGTTTGCTGTTTATTCTCTCTTTCTTCTGTCCCTTCTACGTCTCCCATATAATTTTTAGTGCATTCTGGGCCTGACCACAAAGAACAAGGATAATGAATAATAGACGAAATAGTTTGCGTTGGTTGAGGAGAGTAGTGGACTTGCCAATAACCGATCAGACATTTTATAATCATAGTTTGGCTTTTGTTCACTGCACAGTGGTAACAGCACTCAGACAAGGATAAAGAGAACCAAATTGGTCCATCTGAGCAAATCGCCTTGTGAATTAAGTCAGTGGCATCAACAGGTGAGCAACAGAGAGCCCCTGGGTCGCTGCCTGGGAGCTCCTCTGTGTCCGCTCTGCTCGGCGGGGAGCTTACACAAGGGCAGCTCCCATGGGGACGCTGATGATCAGCTGGGTTACAGACTTGCTGCCCAGCTGCCTGCCTCCTTGTGGAAGCGCTTCTGTCTGTGCGATGAGAAATCGCCGAGGAATAAATCACAGTAGTTCCTTGACTCTGCAGTGAAGAAATGTTCCTTAAAGTAAATACACAACTTAATGAAACCGAGAAAAACAGTTATTTAAAGAGACACTACCCTGTGAAACTGTAGATTTCCCAACGATGAGTCACAAAGATCTAAGGTAGCCAAGTCGTAGCGCATCTTCGGCTGGAGACATGTCAGCTCTCTACAATAGCAGGATATTTAATTGAGGTTTAAAGGTTTTGAGTTTGTCAGACTGAAGAAATGTTAAGAGTGAAGAATGAACTGCTTTCAGTCCACCGAGGGAAGCCCGTGTTGTGCTGTGGGGCTGGCAGACAGAGATCTGGTGATCCCCAGAACAGTGATGTTCACCTAGGTGTGGTGCGTCACTTTCTGATCGTTTGGTACTTTCATAAGAAATGTGTTTCCAAAACTAAAAGTCTGTTTGAGCTACAGTTCCTTTTAAAATAGAAACACCTTTTTTTTTTCTGTGAGAGCAGGTAAATATAACTCAGTTGTGTGATTATATGCAGAACTGCAATCCTCCTTCCAAACCTACAATGGCAATGTGAAATTCTAGTGAGAAAATCACATTGTGCAAGAAGTGCGAGTAATTCACTTACTGTACAAGAGCTGAGATAGCCTTACGTAAAATGTGTTCCTGGCTTTGAACTCTGGACTTTGGGCAAGAAGGATATGCATTGCCGTCTTCTTGCCTTTCTATGGATGATGATCTTGAAGTTGCTTATGCAAAAGCATTGCTAACTTTCTGGTTTTGTTCCTGTCTCATGGTATTTGCTTCTTTCCTAGTGGAAGGCCTGTCTCCTAGCATCACGGGATTTCATGAGGATTTCAGCTCTTGGGTTTGAGGAGTGCCTTCCTAACATTCCTGAAAAATGCTTAGGAGCTGTAGGCGCTCAGAAATTAGAAGGAAATAAAATGCTGAAGCCCATTATTTATAAAAAGAAACACCCGTTTTTATGCCAAATGAGAAATTTTTTGGAACCTGACTCATATTTTTGAGTACTTGGTGTTGGCAGTACTGTAATGAGTAGAACATATGGACACTGCTACCACGGGCTTGCCGAGCATTAGTGTCTCGGCAGCAAATACCTTTTATGTATTTGGTCTTCAGGTCAGGTTGAAGTATTGACTTCTTTGCTGTAACAGTAAGAGTGCCAGCTGGGCTGATGGCTTTGTGGTGTGGACACTTGTACAATACACATAGAGGTGAGATCTCATGCAGGCTGTTCAAAAGCTATCCACTCACAACAATTTTAACACTGTTCAAACCGATGCTGATACAGGATATATTCAGCTTTTCACCTCTCTCTCTTAATTCTTATGAACATTCAGATCTCAGTGGTTCATCACTTTTTTTTTCAGCTATATGGCCAGACATTTTGTTTGGCTAAATGCAGAATAATTAAGGTCCTTCCATCATTTATTTAACTTCAGTTTTATTGTTCCTTAAATATGTTTCTCCACATTTCCTTATGGTGGCAGGTACCGACTGTGCCCTGGCCACTGTGCAGCTGCAAAGTTGCCAGGGAGAATGAATGGGCCAGTGTCTCCATGGCTGGCTGGTTTACATTCCTGTTACAGGGTCACTTGTACTCTTCTTTCCTTAATTTCCTTACTCTCTGGAGACTGCTACGCTGAGAATATCACTTAATCTATAATGGAGAGATTATAAGGACCCAGAATCACAGCTATTGTGAACGCTGGCAACTTGGGGTGGATGATGGAAGTTCCATGTCAGCAGTCAAGGCACTCACACCCTTTTCTTCTTTGTGACCAGGAGTTGCATGTGTGTGTACGTGTGTTTATATATACCCCCCCATATGTAGTGAACAATGGCGTTTTGTATAATCATATTGTTCTGCATTATTCATCCATTACTTAACAGCTCTTTCACACAGAGCTGATGGCTTTTCGTCCTCCTCTTCCTTTTATAGCAAGCTCTGCCTTGATTTGCAAAAATGACATGGGTGAGAGTGTCATGATGTTCCTTCCTGATGCCTCTCCCGATGCCTCTCCTGACTCTTACTGACAGATACACAGTGTAAGCTCTGCTTCTTCATTTAGTATGGATCATGTTGGCAGTGAGATCAAAGAGGAGGAATCTTGGGAGATGCCAAACAGTTTTTAACTGGCTTCTTACAAAAGCCAAGGGTGTTTTTTATTATATATACATAAGAATAAAATACTTTTTGTTCCTCCTTTCAACAGCTCCTTCAGTCCTCCTGTGTCACTGCAGAAAATTTTTGCGTTTATAGGGTTACCATGAACCATGTTTGTGAATATCTTTTAATATATATTTTATTAAACATTATTATTTCCTTTTTTCCCTTTAGTTGAGCAAATACCTTCATCATCCCATCCTAGTTCCTCTGCCAAAAAACTTTATAGCGGTTCCCACTGGTGACAGCCAACTTGATCAATCGCAGGCTGCCCTGCTGCTGAACTCCGCTAACAAGCCATTTATAACTACAGCATACTTTTTTTTTCCCCTCTTTTTTTTATTTTATGGCTGATCTCAAGTGATATTTGCCTTGCTTTGCACAGGCTCCAGAGGATAATTTTCAGAAACCTATTTGGTTTTGAATTTTTGCTTAACGTTTGGAAATATGTTAAAGTATGCAAAATTGTGTCTTCTATTTGTAGTCCTATGCTGCATCTGTTTGTACACAGGCTGGCTCATGTCAGGCCACTGGATCAGGATGGGCAAGTATTGGTCAAACAATGGCCAGATAAAAGTTGAAGGGATGCCCAAGGGTTTTCCACTAGGAGATCAACTTCGTTATCTTTTGTTCTTGTTTGTTTTCTACCAGAAAACAAACTTTCAGTGGCTATGAACATTGGCTGTGCCGTTTTCCTTTTGTGTGTGTCTGTATTTTTAGTAAAAGGAAAACAGAACTTGGTACATGAACTCCTACCAATTCCTGACATCTAATAGAGACTCTTCTGCCCTAATTTTGCCTTAAGAATTATTAAAATGCCAGATTTTCTCAGAACTCCAGTAAAAGATGCAATTTTAGCTTGTCTAGCAAAGGTATCATCGTGACCTCAACCAAACCCATATGTTACTTTCAGTGCATTCTTGTATTAGAGTTCAACATGTCATTGATTTAGACTATGTTATTTCCCAGAGAACAAAATACCATTTGTTATTGCCAGGAAGCCTTGAAAAAGTGTGTGGGGTATAGAAGGTGTTTTATATAAAACAGCTTATATATAGCCTGCTTACGTGTAGTTTCCTTGTCCTTTATTACCTCTCTTTTCCTTTTTTCCCTTTCTGTGTGTTTATTTTCTACACTGATTCTGTTTTCTATTTGCAGAAGTAACTGAGGAATATTGATTCTTGTCTATGTTGGCATGACAGATCAACCCCTTGGAAATATCACTGAAGTAAGAAATTAAATCCAAGCAGGTGGATTTTTACTTTCTTCATCCTCCACTGAATACTTAAAAGCCCAGACTTTTTATGTAAGCAGCTGAAGGGAGGCAGAGTCACTGTCGAGTGCATTGTTGTTCCCCTGTAGCTTCCAGATGGTGAGGAAAGTCCCGAGAAAAATGTAGGACCAGCATGTTCCATCAAAGTCGAGCTTGTGTCTAGACGGGGAAGCTTACGTAAGGCAGCAGGAGAGGAAGGGTGCCTTGTGTAACTGCCATCCCTAGCAAATAAACACTTAGTACCTCTCATGATTTGGCCCACAGAGGCTGACAGCAAAATGCACTTTTGTGCTTTTTTACTTAGCTTGCTCTGACTTGCAACTTGAGGTCGTTCTCTTGCCTTGATGGTTTTTCAAATGCATGTTTATCTTGCAGTTATTACTATTTTACTAAAGGCTTTACTCTTCCTGCTTAAGCCAAACCACTTTTCCTAAGAACCTATATACACCTGCTCAGCTAATTTAAGACAGATAGAGCACGTTACCAATTTTAAATGGCCTTGAGAGGTTGTTGATGGCATTTGGCAAACAATGCAGATGATATGCAAATCACCAGAGACGGCACAGAGTCTTGTTCATAAAGATAAATGCTGTAGTAAGGTAGCTTTCTAGTTTGACTTTGAAAAAGTATGATAGTGTAGCTTTAAGCTATTGGTATTCTCTTAAATGTACTTCAGTTGGTGTACCTCAGTACCTTATGGGGATCTCTGGCACCCCTCTAGCTCTGAGCTTGCCCGACATCTACGTTTTGTTTTGATTTTTCCTCTGGTTGAATGCAGATCTCTGCCAGTGAATGCTTTCTGTTTTATTCACCCTCTCATAACAATTTTATCTTGATTTTGGAGCTATTGTCAAAGGCCCTCTGTGTGTTTATTTCTGCCATAAAAATGTGAACAGCAAGAATAAATATTTTTTCATTTTGATTTGGATACAACCTCTTCAGCACTCCAGGTTCTGGCTTAACTTGGTTTCTCAGGTGTTGCCCTTAGCTTTTCTCCTACTTAAATGCAAAACTTTCTCAATGCAGGTTGTGGGTGCTTTGTTCTTGGACATGCTAATCTGCTTGGAGGTAGGATTGAAGTTGAGAGCCTGGCTCCTTCTGTTCACCGAGGCTTGTGTTGCAGCCATGTTGCGGTGAGGGCACAGGCTAAATAACTTGAGGGTTGATGGTCCTTCAAAGCCTTCTCACAATTTTGGCTCCCTACCTTGAATGCCCAGAAGTGTAGACAGGTTTCTTCTGCAATTGATTGTAGAAGCATCTTTGGGAAGCTTGGTTTACAGAGTCACAGGGAGTGCTAGGACATGTATGGTTGTGTGTAATGTTAAAGTAATGACTGGGGTTTGGCTTTTCAGTCGTGTTGTCTACACGTGGGAGAGAGTCATTCAGTAATGTTTGGATCTGGTTTCCAAACCCTGAAGTAAGTCTGAGTGATGGTCTGCCCTTAGATAATCCGACTTCTTTTCTTTCCTTTTTGAAAGTAGCTTTAGTCCCTCCTTTATTTCTCCCTACTAGAGCATGTCATGCAGTTAATCCCTTTGTAACCTCCATTTTGCAGACTGTTTTATACAGTGCTGTGGCCTTTCTGATACCCAGCTTTTTTTCCTACACAGAGTATATATTTAGTTCCACTGCCTTTTGTTACAAACTCAAGGAAGGTATAAGAAAAAATCCTTTCTGAAGCTCTGGAGGAAAAAAGATTATCAGTACTTTTTCCTTGTGAGGAGAAATGAAGTTTTGTACCAAGGCTCAGTTTTGTGAAATCAATTTTTTTGGCTCCACTCTGAGAGCAGAAGCCTGGCTAAATTATTGTTATGCTCTCAGGTAGAGCAATTAATACTGTAGCACTGAGTACTCTGCTCTCAAGCGATGCTTTTCCCATGCTCCTAAAGCATTCTCTCTAAAAACTATAGAATGAAATTTAAATAGTCTCTATCTTGGTCTCTCTCTTTTTCTCTCTCTGTTTTTTGTTTTTTTTTTTCTTTCTCCATTATACACCTGAAATATTGGACAATTTTTGAAGCTTCAGTTAAAATAAAGTTGCAGACATCTTTGTAAAGAGTA
This sequence comes from Ciconia boyciana, assembly GCF_034638445.1. Taxonomy (NCBI): domain Eukaryota; kingdom Metazoa; phylum Chordata; class Aves; order Ciconiiformes; family Ciconiidae; genus Ciconia; species Ciconia boyciana. Next base: position 59,039,171 of record NC_132935.1, read on the forward strand.
AAAAAACTGGGTTGGTGCAGTGCAGGGCAATAACAGTGCCAAGACTCTCCTAAGACTCTTCTGGATGAAGCTACCTCATTGAGACATTTACTGCCCTTGTGATTGAATCAACTGGAGAAGGACAATTACTGCTTTTTCATATGTATATTCTGGGAATGGGAGTATGCGAGTTAGAAAAGAAAATGTTAACCCATCTTATATCTATAAGCTTCAGATCAGTACTCAAGAGCATTTGTGTAGAGCAGAGCTGCTCCCTTTGCCACCTCAGATGGGGAAATTATGGTTATGGTACATGCCCGGGAACCCCAATATTTCTTCTTGCACTGGGGTCTAAGAGCAAATTAACTGTGAAAGGTCATGCCACTGTTTCCTACTCCAGTAATACCCCCCTCCTTTGGAAGGGCTAGGCGGCTGTGCCAGCCATGGGGAAGGGAAGGAATAGTGATGACTTGGTGTATTGTCTCAAATTAAATTGATGTGTATTCAGGGACTGGTGTATGTACTGAGTCAGATCTGTGACTGTCATGCACAGTTAGCAGTTTAGTTTGGGGAGGGGCCGGGGGTTACTAGGAATAGCCTTGTCTTAAGCAGAGAGGAATCTAAGGAACATACTACCTCATGCACTTTTTTATTTCGGTGGGTTTGCTTTTTGAGTAGTACTCTTGTTCCTTTGATCACGTCCTTGAGCACCTTCCCCTTGTGCACGCCTTTCTGCCCCACTGCCTTCCAAATAGTTCCTGTGACAGCAGATACCCAGACAAAAAATGTTTGCCATAACTCATAAGTCAAAGTACTTTCAATCCCAGAATAGAGGAGACTGCACGCAGACTTCATTACACAGTATTCATAACATAAACAAGCTTGCAATTATGTCATAGCAACAAGCACTATGCTTACATGAAAGTTTGATTCAGGTCTCCAAGAGTGGAAGACCTTTGCATCCAAAATATCACAGCGACCTACTTCTCTGAAAGTGCCCTACATAATTTTAGAAATTAGATATGACACCAATATAGTAGGCCATATGGTGCCTTTTGCTGGTGTAGGGTGAACAGTGGGATATTCTTGGGGCCATGCAAATGTCTGTCCACTGACTAGGTGAAGTCAGCTCGTCATTAGTTGGTGTGAGCTGTGACGTTTGTTTTCCTGATGTTGTGAAGGCAACAAACTCAAAGCGCCAGTTGTTTTAAAAAGGCATTTGCTAATAGTATGGGCATGAGCCTAAAAAGTGTTACCTTTTTTTGTTGACCAGTACTGTTTGCCTTTGATTGCCTCTGAGAACCCTGGAGGCTACATCTAAAATTATTTAGACAACTCAGAACCTACCTCTCAATAATTCATAAACAGAGAGGGTTTCCCAGGAGCAGTTAGACACATTTAACTGATCTGATCATGAGCTGCCAGAGCAGGATTATTTATTTTTCTGGTGGTGTTTCCCCATATTGGCTGTAGAAGTTGTAAGATGTGCATGAGGTGTGTGTTGCTGGTGCTGTGTCGGGGCATTGCAAACAGTAGGAGAACCATTATCGCTGGTGTCTGTGTCAGGAACACATAACATTTGCCACAAATAACATGGTCTTCAACCAAAGGCTTCTTTTGGAATTTATTTAAACATAAGCTCTATAGCCAGTCATCCGAAGGAAGAGACCTTATAGCATCCCTTGAAGAGGGGAGAGCTGGTGGTGGAAAAGCAGAAGAGGGGAAAGACAGAAATGACCCGATATTGAGCATCGCAGCACCCTCCATTCCTTGTTATTCTTAATAAAGGTACACTTAATCGATAGTACAGCGCTGGTGAGTCAGTGTATTGGCCTGGGTCAGGCGCACAGGACCGTATCGTTGTTTAGCCTGGAGAAAAGGAGGCTGAGGGGAGACCTTATCGCTCTCTACAACTACCTGAAAGGAGGTTGTAGAGAGGTGAGGGTCGGTCTCTTCTCCCAGGTAACAAGTGATGGGATGAGAGGAAATGGCCTCAAGTTGCACCAGGGGAGGTTTAGACTGGATATTAGGAAATTTTACTTCACTGAAAGGGTTATCAAGCATTGGAACAGGCTGCCCAGGGAAACGGTTGAGTGGCCATCCTGGAACTATTTAAAAGACATTTGGATGAGGTGCTTAGGGACATGGTGTAGTGGTGGTCTTGGTAGTGTTAGGTTTACGGTTGGACTCGATGATCTTAAAGGTCTTTTCCAACCTACACGATTCTGTGATTCTGTATTAAAGGCCGGGCGCGGGCATGGTGTCCCACCTGGCGAAGCGGCCAGCGGGGATGCAGCAGGTGGGGGCGGCAGCGTGGGCCGTTCCTGAGGGGATGGGAAGGGGTGGCGGGAGGAGCAGGTGGAGGTAACGGCAAGCTGTAAATCCTGCTCCTCGCCGGCAGCGGAGTCACGGCCCAACAGCTACCTGTGAATTTCACTTGTCAGCACATCAGGATGATGGAGGAGGTTTCAGGACAAGATGGTGCCTTATACAGAAATCAGCTGTTCTTGTGGCCTGGAGTTCTTGAGCATTTGGTCCTTGCCAGAGTGCTGGATGGTTTTATCTGTGACAGTTTTACACAGCGCATTGTTTTTCACTCTGTTGTACCTTGTTGAATTGCTGTGAATATCCCTCCCTGGGATGGTACCCATTTGTTATTTATTTATTTACATTTGTGCATCATTGTAGGAATGATGTTTGCAAGTGACAAATAAAGAAATTAGGAACGGATCTTGTTTCAGCCCTTTTTCCATACTTTCTGTAGGTCTTTCCTCTTAGCTTGAGGGATTTCTTTTTGCCCCCTTTTTTTTTTTTTTAATAATACCTTTGAGGTCTGCGTAAAGTGAGCTTTTTTGCAGTGCTCTCTCCGACAGCAATGTCCTTTTTCTGAGGACTGTCCACATTTTAGGTATCTGCTGCATAGGTTTTCCGTGTAATAACTCTTGTGCCGATCTGCAGACCTTGGCTGAAGTACCCACCTAACGAAATCCCTGCTGAGAGACGAGCAGAAGCAGCGCTGCTTCGGGTACGCTGAGGCAGTTCAGGTGGCACTGCTTGACCTGTGCGCAGGGCAAGGCTTTAAAGCACGAAATGCAACACAGGGGCCATAAAGCGGGTGATGGGGATGCGTGGAGTTCCTCCCAAGCGGGGGCTGCGCAGGCGTGTCGAGCTCCTTCTTCGTGCTCCCCTCCTGCCAGCCAGCGCAAGCGCTGTGAGTGGCTATCGCTCCAGACAAGTTGGCATCCCTTACAGCCTGGTGTGTGTGTTTATTAGGTAGCATCCGTGGGGATAATCTCATTTTGGCTTTTAACCATAAGGTAAATGTTCAGTGACCTTCGGGCGATCTCTGCACATAATGCCATGTGCTGCCAGCTACTTGATATTGGTGGTGATAGTGTTTCTGGCAGAGCCCCCAAGGTGGGAGCCCTCATTGTTTGGGAACCGCCGTGTTTGCTGACAGACAGGAGTATCTTCGCCTGCTGCCAGCACGGGAGGCACCTGCTGATCAGAAACTTCTTTTATCACAATGTTTAATTTGCTGTCTCACAGCTTTTTGAAAGAGAAGCCTTTCATCTCTCGAATTTGGAAAGGAGTGATACGGTTACATGAAGTAGATGATGCCTATCTGTAACTGAAGAAGTTTTTGTTTGGTTTGGGTTGTTTTGTTTTTTGGTTTTTGTTGTGCTTTTTTTTTTTAAGATGGCAGTTGCAGTAAACTGCAGTGCAAGCGGCTCAGCTGCAGACGTGAGACAAGTCAGGTCTGGATAACTGTGCTCCTGTGGAGAGTGTCTGGGTTGTCCTGAAGGTTCCCTCTCCAGAGCTGTCTGGTCTTGCTCCTTGCTTCTCTCTAAACTAGAGAGAGAGGCTGTGAAACTCAGGTGTAACTGTCCTGTATAGTAATGCAGGGTGGATTGGTTTGGGTTAGGTTTTTTGTTTTTGAGGCAAAGCTGCTATTCTGCACTGATGGACCTTACTCCGGCTTGAAACCAACATAAACCCCGCTGGACAAATAGCACCTAACATGTTCCTGCTGCAGTGTTCAGCCGAGCTCTGTGCTGATGGTGATTACCCGGCAAATGTCTGCTCCGCATAAAACTTTAGCCCCTGCACTGATCTGACATAGATTTTTACTATGTTTTATAGGAGGGTGGCATGCCTGTGCCATTTTGGAAATGTTGCAGTCCTCTTAGACTTGTAGCTACTTGTTATATCGTAAAATACATGCCCTAAAACTAGTGCCAGTACAGTGAACTCTCTGTGAAGAATGTTTTAGGGGTGGACACATAATTTGAGCTGATAACCATGCATGGTTGTGATGATTAAAATATCCCTGAAGGTTAGAATCTGTCTTATTGATTATACCGGGCAGCGTTTCTGGGTAGTGATGCCAGTTCGAATGGCATTTGGACACAAATGATTCTTCTCTTAATGTTTTATAAGCAAAGCTTTTTTGAAAAGTGGTGGTTATACGGGTTCTTGGGTTTTGGTTTTGTTTTTCTTTGATAGGAATGGGTTTGTTTTCTCTATGCTTTGCATCGTGTCTGGAATTCAAACTAGAATGGGAATGTAATAAAAGTCATACTCGGTCAATGACTTTCAAGCAAAGAAGGAAAAACTGCTGAATTTTGAGTGTGGTGGGTTTTCTTGGGTTTTTGAGGTTTTTTTAACCTGAAACGCCAACTTCTCTTATCTATTTCCCTTCTCTGATTCAGGAAGGGAGTACTTTACCCTGAAGCACAAACATATATATACCCGAAGTCCCCCGGGTCCTAAAGGTTTTTGCCCATTCCCTTTTCTCTTTGCTGTTGCCTAAGGAAATGAAGTGATTTGGCTGGCTCAACCATTCCTTGTTTTCAGTATTTCCACAGCTGCTGGCCGACTACCCCAGGTTTTTAAGGTTAATTTGACTTCACTCTTCAAGACAACTGGCAGGGATGTGGGAAGGGTGTGGGATGTGGCAAGCAGGCTGCCAGCTTTCTTAAAGCTGCAATAACAAAACCCAGGATAATCTTGAAGGTCTTACTGCTGCCTTCCCTCTGCTGCGGTCCAGGAAGGTTTTGTGGGCCTAAGGGAGTGCAGTGTCTCACAGAGATTTGTATTAATCCACGAGAAGAACGCTGGTTTGAAGAAATCAATTTTATTTTAATGTTGCTCTGCATTTCTGAGTTTGGTTAATATGGTAACTCATATGAATAATGTATAGATGCAGCACACTGTTTATGATCACCTGTGCACAGTGGTCTGTAATATGGCTAATAAAGGGAGAGAAGCTCCCAGACATGCAGTAGAAGAATGCTGTTCATTAAGAAGTCATTGGGGACAAGTAGTTTAATGCTTCCAAGTAGCCAAGGCAGTTGCATAGACACAGTGAGATATATAATGAAGATTAAGCTGTTTAGTATTAATTAAAGTGAAAGTAACAGTTATATCTGGTAGAAAAGAATGTTTTGGGTGCTCTTTGCCCATGGAGAAGCCATTATATCAACTTCACAGAATTTAGAGCCCAAAGGACTTCATTAGGTTGTCTAATTTGATGGTCTAAAAGGCGTTGGAATTTCATTCATATGTACTCCATGTCGACCCCAGGGGTTTGGTTTGGATTAAATTGTTGCATGCCACATTCAGAAAAGCGGTCAGAACACAGGTCACATCAAAAGTTTAAGATGCTCATCTGGAGAAGCTGAAATAAGGGCTTGAACCCTGTGATTCACACACTGTGCTAAAAAGAAAGCAAAAATATAATTAGATATTTCACTGCAGGAAAATTCTTTTAGGGTTCCAGATCTGGGGAGATGCTGCCAGCATAACCAGTTACAGCCAAATAACACCCACCAGATTAGGCACTGAAGAAGTAAAATTCTCTGTGTTACCACAGAACATCATTCCATCCTACCCAGTGACTCTTGCTGTGGCGTAGCACTTTGGAGGACTGCTCCAGTTTGCAGAAGAAAATAAAACTGGGATGCACAGCAGGAGAAAATCTCCTGCCCAGTGGCTGAAGCTCTGAAGTGTGGTTGTCATTGTTGCCTTATGCAGAATGGTAAGTATTAGTAGCAGCTGAGTGCAGTACTATTAATTATCTGCCTTTGGTTTAACACAATAAGAGATTGAATAAGGAGGATTTGTGGGTTCAAGGGTCAGAACTGATCACGGTAATTACTCAGCTTGACCCTCCCTGTTAGAGTTAGCCATTTAGTTTTTCCTATAAATTAGCTGGAAGCATATTTTTTAGAGAGAAATACAGTCTTCAAAACTCCATGTGATGGTGAGTCTACCACCTGGCAACCTGTTCCAGTGTTTAATTACCCACACTGCTAGAAAATTGAGTCTTAATTCATGGTAATTTATTTATTCTAGATAATAAAGCCTTTGGGGCTGTCTGTCCTTTTAGTAAGTGTTTTTACAGTGCCTAGCACAAAAAGATCTCTGACTCCTGATGGGAGCCTAGGTGCCACCAGAATGCGCAAATAGGTTGTTAACTGGGAAAAGTAGACTGTGTTTCCCTTTACTCAGACAGTCCCAAAGAATATAAGATTGAGGAGTTAGGTTCCTCAGTGCAGGGACTTCTTTTTCTTCCCTTGTATTTCCCTTCCTTATCTTATAGGCTATGTGGTGATATTTTCAGTAAGGGAATGAGTGTTGTTTTTCACTTCTGTTGTTTTCTGGGGCTGGCACTAAAAATGTTCCCCTTTTTCAATTTGTCAACTGCATTGACAAATTACCCTTTGGCAAAGAATACAGCACAGTAATCTTGGAGTATAACTTTTCTGTCAGTCTGGCTTCCTTTATTTCTGCCAAGGGTATTGCTGGGAAACTTGGAGATATGGCTATGTATTTTTGTAAATATGCTAATAAGAATGTTGATCGTTGCATAGAAAAAGTGTTTTAGAATAAATGCCCTGGTCAGGCAAAGGAATAGTTAAAGTCTGGAGGAAGTATGCAACATGACTACACGTTTGCCTGATTTGGGACTGCTGAAATATTATCTCATATAGGTTGGGACTAAGAAGGTGTTAGGTTTTTTGAATTGGCTGCCAGTGGCTCCAACAGGCTCTTGGAAAGCCAAGGATTAGTCAGAGGGAGGAATGTCTTGGCCAAAACTCTCTTTTCTCTGGCTAAACCCGCTCCCTTGGCAGCGCTGCATTGTATTCTTATAAAAGCTGCTGTGGAAGCTTGAGGTCAATGCAAGATTTCTTTATGAGTATTGGATCCTCCTGGGACTATTTAAAGTAGATTGAGAGCTCCTTTCTGCTCTGGAATGTAATGGTGAATATGGGCCATTTCTAGGACATTTTGTTTGTTTTATGAACCTGCTTCTCCAGATTCCGCTTTTGTTTATCCAATCAGTAAAATGACTTCTTGACAAAGTTCCCAATTCTTGACAAGGTAGGTGGTTTTGTCTGTCATGCATTATAGCAAAGGACTGATGGCTCCAAACAATAGACATGTTGTTCCCATCTCAAGATGTCAAGTGCAAGCGTCCTTTCAGCTGTGATTACTGGCGTGCCGACTTTGGTTCCATCTGAGATCTCTTAATCTTTCCTATGTTGGGAGGACAGCTCACAACAAAACATTACCTAGCAACAAAAATACCTCAGGTTGGTTCAGGGAAAGCAACAGAAGAGTTGTTATTAATCATGCTGAGATGATGCATTGTGGTTTAAAAAATTGGAAAGGAAAGGCCAGATTAAATATTGACATTTACTATATTCCAACTGTGTTAGCTTTCACTTTGGCTGACATGAAAACGTATATTCAGTGAAAATGGGAAATAAAACCCCTTGTTTATGTTCTCCTGGATATCCCAAAGTGAAGGAAAAAAAAACCCCAACAATGATCTGTTATTTGGGGGTTGCAGATGCAGCCTTCAAAATCTGAGAGGCTGAAGGGACTTAAATTCTGGTCCTAAGGGCTACTGGAGTTTGAGTGTCAAGATTACAGGGTAGACTGTCTTCAATGGAAACCATTTTATTTTAAGTTAACACTTTAATGAGTTCACTGTGTTAAAAATGGGTTTAATAAACTGGTATCATAGTAGTGAAACACCTGAGACTTACCAGCAGCCTACTTCGTGATGTATTTAAAAAGTACATTTTGGTGCATTTCCAGCAGATGAAAGCCTGACTTTGTTTTAGCCATCTCTACTCATCGGTGATAACTTCACAAGGCTAAGTTGGACAGTATAACAGATCTCCTTGATCTTCATGTCATATGCCCAGTTCCACTAAAGATTCTAGAGAAAGGATGTTATCATGAGCTGTTACTGAAAATATAAATAGTCTATAACTGTATAGGAAGGAAATGTGGTTAGAAATGAGGAAGGTAGTGTTTTTATGTGGAGGTATATTGATGTTGAACCATACTGTTCTGGAAAGGTTGGGGAATTTTCCACTCGGCTCTTCCTCTCAGAGGTGGTAATTTGGAACCAATCCGTGCATCGCGGCGTGGGTAGTGTAAGCAAACAGTGTCACAAGTGGGCACAGGTGGGTGGTTGAAACTGTAATTCACATTTTTTCTTCATATGATCTTCACTGAGCTGAAATGGTGCCAAATCAGTCAGTCTGGTATTGCTGAAGCCATTATTTTCCTGGTGGTAGCTCTTCACTGCAGCCATCGTTTGCTACGTGCATTACCTGCAGGTGGTGAGCAAGGAGGAGCACACAGATCTGTGGAAGGAGGAGTGGAATTGGAGAAAGGGCTAAAATAATCTAGTATTAATTTCTATCACACCTTTAAAATTAATCGATTAGCACAAGGAAAAGAAACTCAAGGCATTACTGTCAAAGTCCTTTTGAAAACTAGAGCTCCGTGTTGACAAAAAAATTACTACGTGGTTTTTTACTGGTTTCTGTAAACAGCTGTCTTGGGTTCATCAGCCTAAGAAACAACTTCAGATGAAGATGTAGTGGAAGTACATCTTCATCTTCTGGAGAGAGCCCGGTTTTACAGCCTGTGTGTGCAAACTGCAAGACTTTAAGCAGAAAAAAAGATAAATTATTCCCTGGAGAGTTAAGATTGCTAGGGGATGATGCAGGCTAGTGTAAAGTTTTGAAGTGATGCATACAATGTTCTTGTCAAGGTTTTTTTAAGCTGTTGCTGTATCCTTGTAAGTAGTTGAAAAATGTCTTTCCTCTGGTAATAGCCATAGTTTGTGGGTAATGGCTTGTCAGAAACACTGTTGGTTCATAAAGATTAGCTATGTGAAAGTGTCTGCAATGCTTTTTCTTCCTTGTCTGCTACCAAGAGGGTACAAAACAGGGACACAGACGAGGGGCTGTGGGAGCACATGGCGAGGAAATAATCAAGGCATTTTCTTTAAGAAGTAATAAATGGTAATTTTAGAAGTCCTGGACATCTGTGTGGTAGAGCCATATGAAGGAGCCTTTTCAAAATCAGAATCTTGCTTCTGATTCAGGAGTGTCCCAGAGAAACCAACTCACTAGTTTGTCATCAAGGATACGTGGCGATAGATCAGGTAGTAGGATTTTTAAGAAGGGTAGAAAATCAGTTTGCTTGCTTTTGCAAAACCTCAGCATAAAACTAAACATGTGGCTTTATGTGAAGGAAGTAATTAGGGAATATCTTGTGTCTGGTATTTGAAATTGCCACAAAGTTAGCTAACAAATAAGAAACAATTTGAATTTTGGACTTTTTGTGCTAACGTAAAGTGGGAATTGAACGACGTCTTGATGCTCTGAAAGGTAACAGGCCAATCTCAATGTCAGTTTTCTCATGGATCTCTGGACTTTGATGTAGTCTGACCTTGAGCTGCTGGTGCAAAATTGCTGTTGAAGATTGAGTGAGAAGCTAAGCTGTACAGGAGTGTGAACCACAAAGCAGGTGAGGTGTAAGCTTGCTGAGAAACACAGTTTAGAGCTAACTCAATCTTGGCACAAATTTCTGTCAAACTTGGTAAATCATTTTTTAGGGAAGTATTTCAGTATTTCCATTTCTAAGTTGTCAAAACATTTCATTTAAGAATTTTTTTAAATTTTAAATTTCACATATTTTTTACAAGACAACTTATACTGGAGAAAATTTAAGTACTAAATGCAAAAATAAAAAAAAAGCTTTGTTTGTTATCCACTTAATCACTGTCCTCAACTGCCTGATGTCTGTTTGAGTTGAAGGGAGCCAGATATTCTTTTTAGTCCTGTGGTTATGATGCACAATTAGAACATGGCAAATAAGAAATATTTCAATTACACAGGAGCTTTTTTGCTCTCAGGAAAAGATCCGTCAGCCTGGTTTTCAGTGATTGGGATTCAAGAAAGCCATGTTAGAGGCTCTTTTATTTCCTCCCCTTTTATCTTCCTCCTGCATTGCTACTGTAACAGGTTGGGGGAGGAAGGAGGTTTGGCAGCCAGCAGGAATAAGAGCACTTGTCACCACTTGAGGGGATTTGGGAGAATTTCTTCAGCAGATTGGAGGGACGAGTGAAAAGTTCACATCAGCCTAGAGGTATGTGTGAGATTTGCTGAGTGACTTTTGTGGTAGATGCCCTTAGTACACCCCGTTGTCAAAATCCTCTTGAGTTTGTTTTTTTAAAAAAGAAATTCTCCTTGTGCCCTCATTGTATCCACCAGATCTCCCTTTCCAGTTATCAAAACCTTTCCTCAGTAGTGACAAAGTGGCCTGATCCCCTTTCTCCAGCTGCGGAACGCTGCTGTGAGTTCCCGTGTAGTGGCAAAGAAGAGAGACCTTTTTTCCCTGTGTCCTGAAGGCACGTGTCTGCCGCCTCATCTGATGGTCACAGCTGCTCCGGCGATCACAGAGACCTAACCACAGCTTTCCTGCTCCGGCTGCCAAGGCTTGCACCCACAATATGGCACATATTTCGTGTCATGGAGAATCTGGTATACCCACCAATCTGCCCTGCTCTCTTTTCTCTGCTTGGCAGGACACCCCGAGGACAAAGTTTTGGCTCAAACTTGGCCTGTCCCAGTGCAGAGCGTTAACTCTCCGCAGAGCTGGTTCGTGGCTGGGACACTAATTTTTCCATCTCTTTCTCCCTGTTTTTTTTTAAGTGATACAAAGCTGCTATCGTTCTATTAAAAAATAAAATCAGAAACACTCAGAGAAACATGTTCTTCTTGTTGACATAATTATGAAAATTTTTTGAAAGAACCTGGGCATCCTTGGGAAAGCCATGTTGCAACAGGAATCTTGTCGCAGTTGTGGCTTCTTTTTACCTTGTCATTGGACTTTGTCTCCAGGTTAGGAACTGAATGTGGCTAAATCTCTGCTAAGACCCTCTTGAGGGAGTTTTCATACAGAAGGAGAGAATGAGTGGCTCAAGGGCATCATCAACCTGTCAGGGTACTGGCATTCAAAAGCAGCTGTCCTTGATTACTGTGTATTGGTGACATCCTGGCTTAAAATTGGAATTGCTAAAAATAATTCCAGTATTTTAAAGTGAAATGGTCCTTTGTAAAAGATGCTAACTTGAGGGACCTAGAGATGAGAACCTGTTTTGTTGCTTTTTTTGGCAGCAAATGGAACCACGTGAAGAAGTGTGTTAGCACTTTGGTATACAGTGCAATCTGGTAATGTCCAATACTTGGATGCCATTACTGTTTTGCAGCAGGCATATCCAGCCTTCCTCTAAACAAATACAATTTTCTGCTACAAAATATTGAAAAATCATTTTAATGCGTCATCTGTCAAATCCGTGCTGGTCTTTTTTTGCCAGGGCGTGGCTGCAGTTGAATATGCAATATGAGAACATATTCCTATCAGGAAGAAGTGTGCAAAGCACATCCATTACCTTTGTCTTGTCAACCCAAGTAGCTGAGGCTTGCTGGGCAAAGAGTCTCGTTTCGTGGTCCCAGTAACACCAAGCCTACAGATTTCATTTTAGCTATGGTTTTCTTCATAGTGAGGGGAGATTTTTTTTCCTTCCAAGTTGGATTTCTGTGCCTGCCCATCCCTAACGCTGCAAACGGGCTCCTTTCTTAATGATCTGGCTTGTAGTCAGCTTGGGAATAGTCACCACGTTCTTGCCAAACAGAGTCATGTTCCTTTCTAGTTCTGACAAAGGTCTCTGGATCATTTGCTGTCTCAGGTTTGTCAGATATCACTGGTATCCAGTGTACATGAGAGGAAAGGAGGCAGACCTCACTTTGGATGGACGATTTGCATAAGTTTCCTCAATTTCAGTTCTCCTTGCTGTTTGCCATAAAAATCTATCCGGAAGAAACCGCAACACCTTCCGCCTCTCCTCTTCATGCAGATTTTAGCCTTTCTTTAAATCTTTCCATAAAATGTTACTTTCATGTTTTTGAATCACTGGTAGCGATGAACCAGAAAAAAATTTCTAATGTAATTGTGATGCCTGAGCAGTTTCTTCAGCAGAAGCTACAAAGAACTTGATTGAAAGACGTGTATGTAGTGAAAGTGGGTAAGCCTGTATTATGTCTGCCCTGAATTGGTTGAACCCCAAGGAAGCTAGTATACTACTTTCATGTGGTAGACCATGTATTTTAAATATTAAATCTGGTGCAAGGAGTGGTTATGGTGGAATCAAATGGAACAGCACAGTTTGAAAAGACAGCGTGTCCTGAATCACGAAGGAAAGGAGTGAGGAGTTGGAGTGCAGTCTTCAGTGTGTGGATGCTGATCACAAGTGGTAACAGATTTTAAACTGAAATGCTCATCTGGTTTGATATACTGGTATCAAAGGGAAAAGAGTGAACTCAAACATATCCTCACCCTCTTTGATGCTATATGATTTAAAATATGTGCTGACATTCAAGAGATGAAAGGTGAGACAAGAAAAAAAGTAGTTTTAATGCAAGAGATTTGCTAGCAGTTTTCAAAGATTTTTGTTCAGTTTTAATACTGAGAAGATTGTTTTAAGCATGTTAAACTTTTGAACAGAAGAAAATAACCGTATTTGATTTTACCCAACATTCATACCGTTGTGCACAACAACCGAATATAAATGAGTATTTGAAAGGTGGGATGCAGACATCTACATCTAGAACCTGAACTGGGGACTTGCAGACTGGTTCTGCGATGGGGCCAGTTGTGGTGGGAGTCTGTCCCGCAGCCGGGGCTGAGAGATCCCCTTAAAGGAGAGGGGCGTTCAGGTCACGCTCCCTGCTGTCGCAGTCTTTCCAGACTGGAGCAAGTTTGCGTGCAACTGTCCTAGAGTGTGGTAGCTTTGAAAGTTGCATCATACCCATTATGCTGACAAACCTGAAGATTTAAAGAAATTGATATGGATAGTATTCAGGTGGTTGGAATCTGCTTTTCTGGAGAGAACCCATGAAAAAGAAGGAAAATACCAGTTCGTATTTACATTTGAGGCTTTTTACATTGAATAAAGGCAACATTAAGACTTTGAATATAATTATATTTGCCAAAAACAAATTTTTGCCTTTGCCTCTGTTTCTAACCAAATATGAGCCTGCAACGAGCACTGTTTTATCCTCAGGATATTGTTTTCAAGTAGACTAGAGCTCAAAAGCAAATGATCCAGAAACTGAAAATGTAGTATGTTGGGCAAAGTTTGTGGGAATTTTTTTTAAGGCACAGGTAGTTGGTTTTGTTCTAACTGGCACAGAAATAAGAGTGATTAAGGCCAAGAACGAGTCACTTTGGGGAAATCCTTGTTTGCAACCCTATTCTCAGACCATAAGTCCATGTCTTCCTTTGTCATGCAATCTTTTCCCCCCGAGTCTTTGCCCATTTTGGAGCCACCGTGTCACGGGGAATTCAGTCGTGGTGTTGCTCCTGCAGGATTGTTCCACTTCTCTCTTGCAGGCTCTTGTGCTCCTGACTTACTTGACATCTCTTAAGTTTTAGAGCTCTGGCTGTGTTTCTGAAGCTCCAAGATGGACAGATAGACTCGCACTTTGTTTTCACTTCGACGTTTCAAGATCTTTTCTGCTTGGGAAGAGAGCAAAGAGGGTGAAAAGACCCCTCTGCATATTTGCTTGGCAGTGTTTTGTGGCAAGTTTTGTTTGATATTTTGGGAGTTTTGTTCATTTTTGACAGTTCAATAGAAGAGATGGCTATATTAATAGGCAGGTAAAGCAGTGCCTGCATAAGAAGCGCTTGTGGATGACCGCAGTATTGCAGTACTAAATGGAAGGTGGGTTTTGTGGTACAGTAAGGAGGAACAAAGTACGTGCTGTGAGTGGAAAAGGGTATCTAATACTACATAAATGGAGCTGAGAAGATAAGCGAGCAGGCAAATGCAGGGTCCTTCCGTAAAGAAGATGAGAGGACAAAGTGGGGGCAGTGCTGAGTGTGGGGAGCAGTGTAGGAGGGAGAGCAGTGCTGCAGTGCCGAGGCAGCCTCACCTGGAGCCCTGTGCCCTCTCCATCCTCAGCGTTAGCAGGTAAACTCATGCATATTCATAGTGATAGAAATAATAACAATAATGAAAATTGGTAGCAAAATCAAATTAATGTGGTCTCCTGCAGCAGAAATATTTACCCGATGTGTCCTGCCAGTTACAGAGATTGGCATTAAACCTAGACATTACCTCATCTTCCTGGGCAGACAGCCTATTTCTATGCTAAGCAAGTCTGCAGGAGTGAACAACTGAATACCTGCCTGATTAGCTGTGCAGCAGCAGATCCTGGTTAGAAGCGATTTCCCTTAGTGCTTTCTCTCTCTTTTGCTCACCCGCTTGCTCTCTGCAAGGTTTGTCACCATGCATTATCAAACTCTGTTTTTCATCTTGAAGGACATGTTGCAGGGGAGATCGGCCAGACAGGTGGGCTAGTATAAATGCTGAACCAAATCAGAAAGGTCAAGAAGAACAGAAGGAAAAAAGTAAAGTGTGTATATATGTCTGTGTATCTCCCTCCCTGTCTCTGCATGTGTCAGTGCCAGCTAGGTGAAACTGGATTAATGAGGAAGGGAGAGATAAGTGCTAAGAGGATTGTGCTATAAAAGGAGATTTTGGGTTTTGAGAATAGATGAGGGTTTCTTTATGAAAACTTTAATTGGCTACCTTAGATCATTTCTTTAGCTTTGTTCCTGGGTGGCAAATCATAAGTTTCCTGCTGGGCATAAAATCATAGCATAATTATGATAGTTGGCCTGTGTAGAGTGTCTTCTATCACAGACTCCCAGCATGCTGTATATTCCTTAAAAAATTAAGTCTCATAACGTGTTTCAGACAAGTAGTCTGACAAGTAGTAATAAAAATAGTAATAAAAAATCCCCACAAAGTGGAGAAAAAAAATCCCCAGCAACAACAGTTGATTTTGTTGCAGCACCTTTAAAAGAGCATCATACTATCCACCGGCTTGGCTACCGCTACTCTTTTTTCCATAGCAAGGTTCAAGGAGTCCAGGATACAGTATCACTATTACTGATTTGTTGAAGTGCTCACAGTAATGCCTTTGTGCATTCAAGAGCCACGGATGTCCGTAGGTCACCCCTCTACCTTTGTGTTGGCATGCCAGTATTTTCCCACGTATACATCTTATTTCCATTTCATACCTGTATGAAGCTGGCCACCTGGCCACCTCTGTGCTTTTTCTTCCTTTGACTCCATTGCTTATATTTTCAGGAAGACGTGGAGGAAAGTCACAGTGAAATGAAGCTTTTTGTTCTTCTGTTTTGGTGTTCAGAAATCTGAACTCATTCTGCACAAGGCTGGTATTTATACAGTAGATTTCTAACCTGTTTTGATCAGTGGATGTATTTCTAAACTGCAGTCGGCTTAACCGTTGAAAAAGGTGAGGAACTACCTCATGGAGAAAAGGCCTGAATTGATTGGCATCTTCCACCTTCTTCTGTCCTGCCAAAACACACATGGCTTCTGCCGGACCTGCTCTTCCAGGTGGCCAAGCTCTGGAAGTAACTTCTCTCCTTCTCACAGTTACTGGTCCTAATTCTGAGAAAGCATATTGCTGAAACATGCATCGCTCTCCTGGAAATGGTGTGGGGACTGGAGATGTGGAGTCCTGCACCAGTAGACCTGCTTAATGGCTGAGTTATGTTCCAGGAAGGGAGTTTTCTGTTGGTAAACAGCAGCAAGTTGCTGTCTCCTGAGTGTCTTAAAGGAGGAGAAAAAAAAAAAACAAAACCCCTTCGTAAAAAAACCCTGTATCTTTTAACTGCAGTGACAGAGACACTGGAAAAAGAAGTGGACACTGATTCTCCACTCTCTAATTATTGGTAGAGCTGAACATTTCAATTTGTGAGGCTATCACTTTGGTTAAGTGGCAGTTAATATTTCTGATAGAAATGTTAAAGAAAGCTTACAAAGGAATAGGGATCCAGATGTTCAACCAGTTGCTTGTGAGGATTTTGTCATTGTTTTCAATAAATTAGTTGAAACAGTAGCACCATCCTGAATTGAAGTTTTAAGAGGCAGTAGCATAAAAGTGATGCCATCAGCAAAAAGGGAAGCAGTGTCCTGACATTTGTCAAGGGAGCAGTAGGAGCTTATGGCCCTCTGGAGCAGAGAAGGAAAAAGGATGTTTGCTTGATCTCGGTAAACTATGTCGAAGTTCTGCATTTCATCAAAATATCGGAGGGAGGTCTCTGACCTAATTGGGCTTTTTTCCTCAGCAATATAAAAGATAATCAAATTTTACATCATTCCTGTATTTCCAATGCTTCATAGTCAAAAAAGGGCACTCTCCTCTTCCTAGTGATTTGGCCTAGTTTGGTGTAGGCAGAAGACCTTGAACACATTTCAGACAGGTTGTTTAAGTGGTAAAAGAGTCACAAAGTCAGATTGTCCTCTTTACAAAAGGACAAGTAGACCACTGAGATATTTCTGGATGTTAATTTGTAGCTAAATTATAAAAGTCATTGGGCTTCTTGATTTAAGAATTTAATCTTTCATAGCATCGGGGCCAACTAGTGTGGTGGAAGATTGAGCTGCCTAAGTTATCAACATATACAAGCATTAGCTTGTTGGATAGGAGAAGCGCTAGCACTCTAAACATGAGTTTGAAGGAGTCATCTCCACAACCCTTGTGCCTGCAGGCAGGAATGCCTAACGGAAGAAGAAAAAAGTAGCTCATTTCTGAAATAAAGTGGCATTTTCCATTCTGTCATCCGTAGATGCGAAGAATGGACATTGGGTTATGACACTGCTCTCTTAAATTTTTCTCAAGGGAAAACAGAAGTGGAACATAATCTTCATTTTTTTCAGAATATTTCCTCACTTAAGGCAAAAGCAAGAACATCATTGCTTAAGATGTGACAGAAAATATTATGTTGTTTCAGTAGTCATGTACAGTGCCAGCACAACCTGTGCTGCTTTTTGGCCAGTGACTGTGCAAGAGTGAACAAAATTTTTTCAGTATGTCCCCAATTAAATTTTTCTTTTAAATCCCAGTGCTCGTACAAAAAAATGTGTAAGCCATTGGTTACAACACTATTCTCTAGCAAGCATTTTTGTTTCTATTAAAAAAAAGAAGTATCTAGAAGTTGTCCTGTGGCTTATCTTTTGACCTAACAATTTATATCTTCATCTAAATTGGAAATGCAGCAGGTTGCTAGCAGGGAGGTATGGTAGCTTCCAGAATACTTTATCTTATCAGCAATCTCTGCCTGCGTCAACATGACAAAACAGTGTTGGCCCTGTATACCTGGTGGCAAATGAAGTTAATTCCTCTTTAATATATATTCTTAATGGCCTTGAACTCCTAGATCCATTGAAAGAATGGTGTTATCTCTGCATTAAGCAGATGTATCCTTTCACATGACGATTATGAACTCCTAAGCCTCCACCCCCACCCTGAACTGTGATCTCTCTAAGTTTTCTTGGCTTAATTTTTTCTTTTATTTTACCACTTCGTTACAAATGCTATGATCTTACTCCGTAATGATATTTACCCTAGGATATGATGCCATTAAAATGTAACAGCTATCCTGTTTTACTTACTTAAACAGGTAAAATACAGATCAGTCAATAAATAAGGAACAAATAAATAAAGTACAGAGCTTGCTTTTTTTTATATAATAGTGGTACCATTCATTAGCAATTGTCAAATGGATAGGCAACATAACTTCAATTCTTTAGCTTACTGTTGTCATCCACCTATCAGCAGTTCAGATCATATACTACTTTGGATATTGGTAATCTGATTTTGCTGGTTCCTTAGTGTTTTAGTGATAAAATTGCAACTCCAAATAAACAAAGTCTCTTGGCCCATTACATTAGAACACAAAACTAAAATGTTTCCTGTGTGTCTTCTGTAAGAGAAGAGTTTTTCTGAGTGATGTTGAATGGCACGAATTTAAATATTGTCATGTGTTTTGCAGACCGAAGTGGAATAGGCAGAGCTCAGATCTGTGAAGAGACTGCTTAGTCTCTGCTTACCACACTCTGCCAGTGGCATCCAGATCTCTAGGGGGGCTGCAAGGGAAGAGGCAGGATCCTCAACACACTAAATTTGCAGCTGATTCACAGCTGCTGAGGGGCTGGTGTTTGGGTTGGGAGGCTGCAGCATTGCCCATGGTGTGCTCTGTGCTCAGCAGTGTTGTCTGTGGTCCAGCACAGGCGGGGAGTAAGTGTCAGAAGGCTCCTCCAGCTGCAGTGATGATGTTGGGCTGCTCTCCCTGGGGACAGGGCTACTGAGCATGCATCTCTGCTGAGCCAGAAGCTCTGGCCGACTCTTTCTTCACAAATCTCAAACTGCTTTTTTAGCAGAGTGCAGTGTTTACCAGATGCTGCTAAGCTCTGGATATTTTCCTCTGCTAATGTTTCAGACACTTAGAAGTAAATGAGAATTACTGTGTACTAAAACCACTGCAAAACATTTCTTCCCTGTTTAAAATTCCCAAAGAAATAAGACTTCAGTGACTGTGAGCATTGTGTGTGTGTGTGTGTGCGTGTGCACACATGCATGTGCATGTAGACATTCATTTGCCTGTTTGCCTGCCTGCTTCTCACCCCTCCACAATAACTTTGGAACCAGTAGTCCCCCAAAAGAGGAACAGGTCTTAGAGATGTGATGGTTTCTTCAAAAGTGAGGAGCAGGTGAAAGAGAAAGACCTTATTAGTGAGCCCATTGAATGAAAAGCTGCAGGAAGAGCCCAGTGCCTAGTCACCACCAGAGTCTGTGTGAGAAAGGGATGGTATGGATGCTTCAGCTACTGGAAGAACTTTTTTTAGTCCTTGCATCTTACAGAACATCAGCAATCCAACCAAGAAAGCTCGGGGAAATCAGATGTCATTAGTTTTGCTGTTTATAGACCCATGTGTGATTTTAACATTTCTTTTGAAGAACATGTAGGGTGAATGAATACTGCCATGTTGGTATCTCTGGAGTTGCGTGCTCTCCAATAGCAAAGTAGTTTGTGTAATAGCAGTGTAGGCTTGCCTACACATTTCATCAAAGCTCTTCAGCAAGGCAATAGTTGCTGCTGCCTGTAGAGGCTCAAAGGTGCTTTCCCTTTCATATCCATTTACTTCTTGTCTTTATGAATCAGCCAGGAAAGGAAATTGCCAAGTTGAATCAGTTGTCATGGGCCATGTTGTGGTCACCTTTTCTCCAGAAGCTAGGCTGGGACCTCATATTCCCTTAACATAAGCCAAAAAGCCTTCAAGATGGCAATTGATTTCATTTATTACCGATTAAAGATGGATTTGAATTGGGAATTTAGGAGCAAAAGACTGTATTCTGGCCACTTTGGTTTTAGGGGGCAGGAGGAGGGGGAAGTGATGCAAGAGTCCAAGGGTCCTTTTTTCTTACTAAGGTGTTTCAGGTGTAGTTCTGGTGAACTGATTTTCAGTTCACAATATCCCTTGTAGATTTTTCTTTTTGTTCATATTTCAGTGTCTTGTAGTTAAAAACAAAAGATTGGGTTTTTAAGTAACTCAAATACTGAAGGACAATAGGTTAAGGTTATATTAGTAGGTTTTTTTCTTAAGCTTTAAAAATTGGCAGAAAGGATGGCTAGATAAATTATGTTATGGTACAGAATACAGAGTTTTATTGAAGTGGTTTTGCAATATCCTATGTGCTTAGATACACTAAAGAGGAAACAAAAAGTATGTACTAAATTATTTAGCTTTTACTCACCACTAAGGTGGTGGTGTTAGTACACGTAAGAATTTATATGGGTTTTTAGGACATGTTTTTCTTTTTAGTTGCCATATTAGAGAATTCTGAAAGCTCAGTTTAGTTACTGAAACATGCGTTAGTCTTGGCTCTAACCAAAGGTGAGCAGTATTTTTCAAAAGTAGTAGTAAGAATGCAGCATAAAAGAAGAGGCGTCAGCCTCAGGTAATTTTCCTCTGCTAAAGGGCTGCCCAAAATGTTGATTTTGTTTTCTCACTGAGTTGTTTCAAGTCTGGTGATTCATGACATTATTTGAGCTGTATTTTGTGATCTTCTTTCAAGATGCTATGAAATGTACCTTGAGAGATGCTTAAAAATAGTCTAAATTGAATTCATATTAAGAGGTGGATGTTGAGTGGAGCCTAAGTAAGGAAAAGAACATACTTTTCATAAACTCCTTTGATTTATGGAAAATTAATAAGTAATAATTTGCAGAATCTTAAAAGTGTTCATATTTCTTGGTCTACTTGCACTGTGTATCTGTCTCCATGTACACACAGCTGTGTGTGGAATGCCCTCCATTGCTATCCTTGCTCAAATAAAACACTGCTTGCTTACAAGAAGACTTAATGAATTCCCTAAAGACCAGGGTCATACAGTTTAACATCAGTGGAAGAGGAGGCTGCTTCCTGTAGTAGTTTTTTCTGGATTGTGCAGTGTTTGAGAATAGGTAAGAGAGCATGTGTGGTGCTAGGAATGCTGTAAAAAGCACATGTGAATAGATCCAGGTATGCACATGTGTTTTGATGGTCATACATACCTGTGACTTTGCGTATCTGTGTGAATAAGGGTCACTTCCAGCCTTCTGAGATTTTTTGGATCTTGGGCCAAGAGTTTTTATGCACCTGGACCTTGTGCAAGTCCATTGCTCTTTGCATGAGCAACAGAGCAGATATGCAGACAAATGATGTGTTGAATGTGACTGCTTAACAAGTACAATTGAAACATCTTCTTATCATGAAGCTCTTAATATCATTCACAAATAGCAATCTAACTACCACGATAACACTGTCAAAGTGGGGTTGACATCATATCGGCCACCTTGTTTTAAATGGCAGATGGAGTGAGGCATAATGAGGTTGTGTGTGTTTTCCTATGTTTTGCAGGTAATAATTGTTAAAGTTGGACTCCAGAGCTTTTAACTCCAAAACCATGAGAAAATTATTATTAGACCATTATCAATGCATGCACTTATTTGATTCAGCTGTGAACACTGTTGTGTGTTCATACGTGTTATGTAATGTTGAAATCCAGTTACATAAAGCTTTCGTGCATTAATAGGGAAAGACTGCGTAGAAGGAAAGGTGAAATGCCACATCATACTGGCACGCTACGTTCCAACCTGACTTTTGACTTAGCACATCTACTTAATTGAAGGACTGCATCTTAAATTTACTCTCAGAATGCCTGTGCTCCTCTTTATACAAAGACAATGGTGCGTGATCCTGCATATGAAATGAAAAATGTGTGTCTGGATGTGCAGTTGGGTTCACATTGCCTGCATTTCAGTAATTTCAGGTTTGAATACTGAATCTTAAGACTCCTCTGATGCTCTTTGGAACTGAAAAAAGTCTCCTGGCAAAAAATTCGAAAGGATTCACTCTACAAGTACAATTAAAAGAAGCATCAGACTGGGGGAAAAAAAAAAACACAAATATTCTGCTTTTGAAAACAGAAAACTGGTGCCATTACTATAGGGCCAAAGTGTTGGGACTGTAGCCCCAAGTGTTTGTACGTGATATTATAAGTGTGTGGCTGTTCAGAGCACCCATGTCTTGCTAATACTTTTCTTCAGTTTTTTACATGTATTTCAAACTCTGAAAGTCTCCGGCACAGGGAATGGGAGCAGAGGGGAGTGACTGTATCAGGTACTAAAATTTGCACCTTTTTTTTGCTCAAACCTGAACAAAGAGACCTTACAAATCACCAAGTGCCAGAGTGTTAGAGAGAAAACATTCATGCTACCAGAAGTGTAACAAAATTTGATGACTAAAGCAGTAAAATGGTGAATTATCCTTATTGCTGAAGTTCCAGGGAAGGATGGAAGTTGTGTTTGATAGCAGACCTTTATATCCCATGCCTTTTCCTTTTTATTTGCTCATCAAAGCAATACTGCACAAAAATTACATCACTTAGGCACAATGTCATACATACTAGTCTGTAGTCACCCACGGAATCTAGGTGATGCATCATTTCTCTCACTATGATGTAATCTCTGTCATAACTACATGCTGGGTAAAAAGCATCTTAGCACTGAAAGCCATCCAGGAGGGTTAGATGCATGGTGAATGGTGAAGATGATTTTAGGTACTTTCGTTGTTGGCTAACTGGAAGCATTTCCCTTCTCAGAAGGAAAGGGAACAGGATGCTCTAGAGAGGGATTTTGTTGCCAGATTTTGCAGTTCTAACCATATCTAGTTTTTGAGTCGTAGTAAGATACGGGACTTTACAGAGTTTGAGGGACAACTCACCTCCCTTCATATTATCATAAGGGTCATGCTACCACATGCCAAGTAGTGTGGCTTGTACACTGTAGATTAGTAAAACAGGAGAGAGATGATATGATGTGAGTCTATAAACATCCCACAACAGGTAAGTCTAAACATTTCTTCTGAGATTTTCTTGGTTGAAATGTTTATTCACTTGTGCCTGGCTGTTTCCGATTTTTTTTTTTTTTTTAAAATTAGTAAT
This sequence comes from Ciconia boyciana, assembly GCF_034638445.1. Taxonomy (NCBI): domain Eukaryota; kingdom Metazoa; phylum Chordata; class Aves; order Ciconiiformes; family Ciconiidae; genus Ciconia; species Ciconia boyciana. Next base: position 59,061,889 of record NC_132935.1, read on the forward strand.
TATTTATTTATTTGCTGAGAACTCAGTAGTAAAAACAGCCATTAAAATGAAATTTTTAAATCACTGCAAGATGATGCTGATATACATCAATGTTATGTGCGTGGGTGCAGATGAACAGCTCAGACTCAGTTGACCCTGACAGTTACTATATCCATCCATTCAGGTTTAAATTATCCAGCTTTTTCACAGAGAAAGAGAAACTTCATTACCAAGTGGAGCTGGGATCCAAATGTCTATAAGACACTTCTGTGCAGTCTTCTGTGGTTGTGCAATCCTGGTTTTGGTAGCTCGTCATTTCCAAATGGGTTTCAAGGACTGTTCTGGAAGTCCCAGACCTGACATGTTAGTTAGTGCAGACTCATCAGAGCTAGTAAGAGCATAACCCCATGGCACTTCTGCTGGGGACACAGTGCCCAGTGCCTGGGTGGGTCAGGTTTAGTGGTTAGGTCTCCTGCTGGCATTCAGACATTGGCAGACACAAGTATCGGAGAGGAGGACGCAAGGCAGAAGCATCGTCAAAAGCAAAACCAGGGTCAATATGTCATGCAGTGATGTAGAGCCTGGAATGATGAGCATGTGAGGCATTGAGGGAGAGACTAGTGCAGATGTCGGGCTTCGAGCAGGGTCCGTGATAAGTGCAGGACTTTATCTGGAGCAGGATTTCCTTCTTCCTTTGGATCCCTCGTCAGCTGGTTAATTCCTTTTGCAGGAGTCAGTCGGTCAAGTCTGGTTCCTAATAATTGTCAGGAATGGTCCAAGTTGCTCAACCTCCAAAGGAGCCAGCAGCGGATAACCCCTCCTGAGTCACTGCAGGGGTAGCACCAGTGCCTTGCTGGTTATCTGTGAGACTGGACATTTCCTGTAAGCAACGATGATGAAGCAGCTGTGGATGGTCGGTGGTTGGTATCTAATGTCGTTGACAGTATCTCTTTGCCAGAAAAGTATTTGATGCCAGTTCAGGGAAATGGACTTCTTCAGAAGTGAGACGTGTAGGTACCAGCTCTCAGGCTGGCAGTGGCAGCTTGATGGAAACACGCTTGGTTCCTGTGCATTTGAAATTCCTGCTAAGTTACAGGCATTTGCAAATCTGCATCAATCTGCAGTATAATTCGGAAGAGTTGTTTAGAAAACTGTTGAGTTTCTTTGAAGTTGTTCTTAATACCAGAAACCTGTTTCTGCTGGCAAATCAAGGGCTTAAATTCCTTATTATAATATTGTAATATTATAAACTATTTATTATAATAAATCACATCAGGAACACTTCAGTAGCTGTTATTTAGGACCTTTCAAGTAGAAATTAGCTGTGGAAGCCGAGAAGCAGTTCAGCACTGAGTTCTTTTCCAGGGCACTCTTTTCCCAGGAATACCCAGGGAGTTCCTGGTTATTGCCAAGTGGAAATGAAGCATCAAGCTGTCTCCTGAGCTTCATCAGACTTCCCGTGTAACTTACTGCACTGCAGCATTGTTCAGATGGTGCCTGCAAGTAAGCAAATGAAACGTTTGTTAAACTTGTTTCGTATTAAGTTGGGACATGCAAAAAGTTCCTTGGAATGTTAATTTCCTATTTTTGGTTTCCTTTCCTGTCTAGGAAGGTAATTGAAGTGCAGTTCTACCCAGTTATCCTGCATGATAAACTTATTTATTTTAAAAACTTCATGGATTTCCAGCATCATACAGACCATTTGTGTTAAAAATCGATATTCTAAGAAAGTGTGAGGGAGTGGCAATTACAGCATCTTATGCCTCCACCTTTAATTCTGAGGTGTTGCCTTTGGTCAGGAGAAGCTCTGTACTGAGAATTAATGCAGATAATTAGCACAATTTATTTTCTGTCATCTAGAAGAGTAGTTACCAAGGTATTCATCTGGTTAACACTTTACTGCCTCTTAATTATATGTGGTATTCAGCCTCAGCTTTAAAAAAAGGGGGGAGGGAGGAATAGCATCACACAGTTTTTTGACTACTTTTACCATGCGTATACGCTTATCATGATGTAGTTGTTTTCATGGGTGATTTCCTTCTTGACATACTCTCTTTCTATAAAGAATTCTGTGAATTTAGTATGAATAAAGTAGCTTCACCACCCTCCATAAGCATTTCTTGGGGTTGTTATGATTTTGTGGGGCTGGGGGGGGGGAATAAATGGCATCCCTATAGAACAGAATTAAGGTGTTTCTATTCTGTCAACTGTGCATTTCCACAGGCTTTAAACATACAGGTTTCATGTCAAATTTGGTATCTAAATTTATGTGCTTTCTAAAGGTGCTGCTATTTACAATGCCACAGAATCTTTTTCCCTTTTTTTTTTTTCCCCTCATAAACTGTGGTTATGTTCTCTCAACCTTAACTCCAAGTCAAATGTCTTCCTTTTGTTTGGAGAATGGTGCTATATTAGAAATGCATCTGATGCATATATTATGAAAGCTAAATGGTTGGGGAGAGGAAGAGGGGCAAAGCGTGTGTGTATATGTCATTACAATCATTTACAAAATGCTTTGCTTTGAAAGTCTAAACCTTATTCAAATGTAGGTTGTGTAGTCTTCTTTTGATTTTTCCAAGATCTTATCCTGTAGGTTTTCTCCTGTACAAATAGATACTCCCAAAAGAAGTGTAAAATAGCTGTGTGTGTGTATGAATTAATTTTTTTCCATTTAAACTAGTTGTCTTTAGAAATTAGAAGCACCCAATACACTTTATTACATCACTGAGAAGCTAGGCACTGCTTATTCTGTGTATGAGAAAAAAAAAGTTTTATTAAAGCCACATCTTCTCGGTTTTGGGTTGCTTAACAGGTAAAACTATTCATGGTAGTATATGAAGACCTTTTGAGGAGGAAAGGGAGCACAGGTCTGTGTCACCCGTCCGTGGGCTGTTGAGCTCTCTTTGATTTAGCAGCCAGAGCTGAGTTTTGTCTGGTGTAATGCATGTTCATATCCTAATGTGTCTTACTTTTCTGTAAGGGTATTGCTGTCTGGGTTTGGAAGTAGAAAAAGGACAAAAGAAGATTAAAAAGCTTGCCATTTAATGTTTTGAATCCAGTTTTTTATATTTTCTCAGGCAGCTACTTGCTTTATATTGAATTTAAACAACTTGGATTTTTATTTCCTAATTAATCTCCTATGTTTCTTTCAGTTTTTAGGCTGTTGCATTGCTACTCTGTAAGTGTCCAAACTGCACTGCCACATAGTTTCAGTGTTCATTTTGCGAAGCACCACAAAATCCAGTTATTTCTGTTACTACAGTTTCTGTCTATGTAATGCATTAGCCTTTTTTTATTTGTTCATCTTTCCTGTCCTCTACCTGTCATCTACCTACATGGGGCTCTGCTCAGATACATCTTGGGGATTTCTTCTTCAGAGACAGTTACTCGTTACACCATTCTCACCATAGCCCAGGACACGGGTATCTTCAGGCAGTGTGGTGGAGACAGGGAGAAGCTGTGGTTTAAGTACTCCAGCTCTCTTTAGCTGACAGAGTATGTTTTGAGGAGTTTTTCCTTCTACTGCATGTTAAAGCAGACTTGAGGCTTGTCTGTGTTTCAAGGCTGGACAAACAAGTAGGGAGCTGTAATTGTTTTTCTGACCCTCCTTCCCGCTGAACCAAGCAGAAATTCTATAGCGAAGAGAATCTGACCCATTATTTTGAATAGTAATGTTAATTGTACCTCATCATCCATTACCTAATCAGGTCATGCTTTATTTTGCTTAGTTGAAATTATCATTCAGATTTGGTTAACCCAGGAATGCAGAGCAGTGATATTAAATACTTGGTTAATTTGAAGATCTTAAGATTCAGCAAACCGACCTTTAAATATCAATAACAGAATGTTGGAGTGGCTGCAGCATTCTTTCAGGATCGTATAATTTTTATAGACTTGATTGCTCATATTAATGCCTTTTTGGTGTATTTCTTCACATTTGTTCCCAGGAGAAATTTCAAGTTGAAATAGTAGAGTGAGCAATATTTTCAAGTGCTTCAAATGGTAGAGAAATAGAACCATTTCACAAAAAGCTTTTGATTTTCTTTCTTTTTCTTTTTTTTCTTTTTTTTTTTTTTTTGGCATTTGTGTATCCAGAAGAAAAGCATACTTGCAGGTAAGTAACAGTGCATATTCATCAGGAATTTTGCGAAGTTATTCCACTCCACCCAGTCAAAAGCCCTTTTGGTAACCAGCAGCTCTTCCATGATGTACAATGGATCCCCTACTTCCTCTGTCAAACAAGACATGATTTTACATCTGCATTTACTCTTTTGCAGTTAATATGGTATTGAAGTCTTCTCCTATACTTTAATATAGCACTTAAATGCAAACTGGGCTATAAAATTAGATGACCATTCTTACAGCGATTGGTCTGCCTAAATTCTTACAGTGTATGCATTATCCGTGGCATCTCATTGCCTTTCTGGGAGTCTCTGTTTATCAAAGAACTGATAGCTTTATGAGATGGATTGCAAAAATTTGTTTTTCTCCATTTCCTGAAATGCTGCCTGTTAGATTGGACCCACCTGATCTTGGGGGGCTTTACAGAACTTAGGTGGCAACCCATCATCACCTGGCATCTTGCCAGTCCTGAAGGACTTGACAGCTTCGCTGGTTTTCATCTTGTAAAAGGTGTTGCACTTCATTGGCAGTAGCTGCTATGTCAGGTCCACTCTGGCAGATATGCTGGCAGATTAGAGTAGTTATCATAATCAGATGTGTATGATTTGGGGGACAAAAAAACCCTGTAAACTGCTGACTGTATGAAGAGTTTCAGCGAATAATTTCTCATCCACAAGTGAAGTACTTTGTTGGCCTAGTGTGGTTTGTGCTGAGCTGACGATAATTTTCTTGCTTGCTCCTCACACTAACTCTGCTTAGTATATGTTACAACCTTTTGGTAAAATGACAGATCGAGTTAATACTTAGTCCTTGCAGAGTGCTATGGTAGTGTGCTTGGCGTCTCTCCTTTTTAACATGAAACGCTCTATGGATGTCTCAAACTCCCAAATATTCTCTCTTCAGTACTTAGAGCTGTCTCTTTGAGATTAATATTGTGTCCCACTTATGAACATACAGATTGTTGAAGTCTATACAGTGGGAGCTAGGCGGAACTTAAAGGCTGGTGCAGACTGAATTGAAACCGGGAATCTATAACATGGCGAACCCTGCAAACCCACAGATCCTGACGTGTATGTGAAGTAACCGAGACAAGTCCAGTCCATTTCAGCAGGCAGGCTCATCATCGGCCTTTCTCTTTCCTTTTGGCTCTTGTTTTTTCCTCTTCAGCTGGCTGTTGGGAAATGCTGTGGCCAATTCAGAGGAGCTGCCATGGTGTTTCATCCATGGGGCGCATGTGGGGCGTGCATGCAGCAGGAGACAGCCCCTGCGCTGTCACTGGGCTATGCATTGCCCAGAAATATCATATCCTATTTCACTCCATCATTTGTGTGTGTGGAGAGAGGTAGCAGGTAAAGTAAAAAAATTTGAGGAATTGAGGTCTCTTGGACTTGTTTACCACCAATGTGAAATGGGTGTAACAGTGCAAATCAACAAAACTATTAGCATGAGAGAGACTGAGATCTGAGTCAGGCCCTGAAGCCCAGCTTTTACATGGGGCTAATGACTTCGCATGTCTTCAATTTTGAATGCCTGAGCAGTTGAAGGACCGGCATCCTAATATTTGCATTTAATAGGATGGGCTTGGTGCATATGTGAATGTATAGATAAAGATGAGGGAAATTTTATCTGTGACTACTTTATGAGGTAAGGCCACAGCTGGAGTGCTGTGCCCAGTTCTGGGCTCCCCAGTACAAGAGAGACATGGACATACTGAGAGAGACAAGAGAGTCCAGCAAAGGGCCATGTGGTGCCCAGTGACAGGACCAGAGGCAATGGGCACAACCTGAAACACAGGAGGTTCCCTCTGAACATCAGGAAACACTTTTTTTATTGTGAGGGTGACCAAGCACTGGCACAGGTTGCCCAGGGACATTGGGGACTCTCTATCCTTGGAGATGTTCAGAAGCTGCCTGAAAATGGTCCTGGGCAACAGGCTCTGGGTGGCCCTGCTTGAGCAGGGAGGCTGGACCAGCTGACCTCCAGAGGTGCCTTCCAACCTCAACTGCTCTGTGAGTCTGTGATCGATGGGATATGACATGCTGGGATGCACAATAATAGCATCATGATTACTCAGTTACTCACAAACTCAGATTTTTTAACTTTAAACCTGAAGTTTAAGTCCAAACTTGTAAGTACTAATGTCTTCTGGTTTTTGTTTCCATGCAGTGTGTCTGTAGCTCATGCAGCTATTGCACTTACAATAACATGGTCAAGTTGATACATAGTGTGGGTCTGAATAAAGGTGAAGGAATGTAGAAATTAAATCAAAACAACCCTTTATTTACAATAAGTAGCCTCCTTTTAATAGGAGCAGCTTTACTGCTTCTATTAAGCTTTTGAATTCTCTGTTTTGTCTATATGATTGTTTTGCTGCCTTTCATTATAATTAATTGGATAGCTGAGCTTTCCTTTAGAAAACAATGGAATTTTTTCACATGAAGGCAATAGCAAGGAAATGCTGCAGAAAGTCACGAGAGCCTCAGAACACAACCTTGTTTTGGTTTTGGGATAGAGTAGGTGGAATTACACACAGCTGCAAGAAGAGTCTGAGAAGAGTCTCAGACAAATGAGAATTTTTTCAAAACATCTTCTGTTTCTATCCACCTTCTCATTTAGCTAAAATTCAGTTTCATGTTTCAACTACTGCTGTGTACTTTTCTCTTGCCCTGACAAATGCAGTCTTGCTCATATCCATGGCAAATGCTCCTGCAAAGATTGTTGTCCCCGCTTGTCACTGAAGTTGGTGATGAATGTTGGCATCACTGGTTGATCAGAGACAGGAGCTGATATTTCAGTGAGAAATGAGATATGATAGGTAGGAAATGAATAGGTCTTGAAAGGAAAGGCAAGCAATTTACGTGCTAGAGATTTTGTTACAGAGGCAGGGGAATTGGTGGAAGGATTAGAAGAAGAGTGACATGGGCAAACTTTCCTTAGCTTTGTGCTTTCAACACTGATGCTCTTTCTTGAAAGCTCCTGTAAACATCCTCCGGGCACTCACAGTATCCTTCTCAGAAGTCTCCCTTGCTGTTGTGTCTGCAGAAACTTGGCAGTGATGAGGTTAGGGTAGTATTCTGACTTACACCACCCAATGGTTTCCTTGCACTCTTCCTCTCTTTTAATATTCATCTGCTTGTGCCTTCTCGTAGACTGCAGGGCTCACGCAGCTGCAGAAAGGAGCCTTTGCTAGCAGCCCTCTCTGCAACAAGGCTTACTCATCAGACTTTGCATACTGGAACTGTTAACCCCTGTCTAACAAGCAACCCCTCCAATCCTTTGCCTACACGTTTGCCTAGTGACCCAGCCTTAAAATTAACTGGATGGCCTCTTATGTAAATCTTGCCCCAGTCCAGCAGTCCCTACCAACCCTTTGCTTGGCAGTTTGTTGTAAAGTCTGGACCTCCCTTTTCTGATTAGTCTCTGCAGCCTTTTCCTTAGCCATAACCCCTGCAGTACAGCCATCTGTCTAGCTCGATGATACTTTTTTCCTTGTAAATCCCTCTCCATCCCTGGTGGCTCATGTAAATCATTTAGCGCGCTGCTTGTTGTACAGCTCTTGCATAAGCATATAGAAGAAGACGGAAGACGGAGGTTTCAGTACACAGTAGCATCAATGGATGCAGAAGGGCAGGGGGGTGTCTGCAATGGGTCAGTCTGCATAAGTTATGGATAAGGAATACTGGAGTTGTGCACCCTGAGAAAGACAGTCAGTCTCAACTACCTGTGTGGCAGATTAAGAGGAATGGGGAATACCAGAACTTTCTCCCCTGCAGAGGCATTTCTGGCTTGAAAAGATTTTTTTTTTAGCTCAGAGGCATCACTGTATAGGAATAGCTGAACTCTTTTCCAGATTATTTCAACAGTGCAATCGCTTGTCATCAGCACTGAGCTAGCTCGTATGCCCAGGTGGCCACTGGGCTGCCTCCATGCAGAAGCACATGGGTGTTTGTGCAGTGAACTCCCCATGCTCTGGTACCTTGAAGGCACAGTAGCTCAGCTCAGGGCTGGCCTCTGTGCCTGACCCAAGCCGCTCTCTCCCTCAGTTTGCACCATAGTGTCCCAAAGGGCTTACACTGAGCAGGAGCTGATAAGCTCTGATAGCCCAGTGTGATTCATGCGGTGTGCTCCACCTTCCCACTGCCAGTTTAGTGGGACCCTCTTTAGTGGGTGCCAGGGCCACGGGGTGTCGTACTCCCACTGTGAGTTCTTCCCATCGCTGGAGAGGTGACAAGCGCTTGTCACACTGTCCTTGTGTCACGTCAGTTTTAGCATCCTGGGGCAGCTTGGAGTGGTGTTGCGTTGGTCATGTAGAGATGAAAACTCTTCCTGGAAGGTCCTTGGCCCAACTGCTCTCGCCTTTCTCATCATTTGTGTGGTCATTCGGTTACTAAACAGCTGGATGAGAGGGGAAATGCCCCCTCATTATCCATAAGTGAACCACTCTGGTTTAAGGGAAAAAAAATAAATTAAGTGCTCTATATTAAGCTTCAGCTTGATTTCTCATCATGATTGGCTTAAAACCAGAAGTCAGATGCTTAATATTCTTGCTGAATCTTTAACTGTTGTAACTCTGGACAGCCTTCTGATCTGTACAGATGTCATCATAGACTTTGTGAAATTCTTACCCTCGGCAGCCTATAACAGCCAATTCTACCATCATCTGCATATTGCAGGGAAAGCGTTTCCTTTTATGAAAGTAGTCAACATTATTTCTCAAGGCCTGGTAAGCCAAGGTTTAGATTTGATCAAGTTGTAAATCACTCATCGTCAGGATTTGTAAAGGCTGCTTTGAGTCCTAGAATGGCACGGCTCTATGCACCCAGAATAAAGACACATGCTTGTATGGTATTTTTTATGCCTAAAATAGTGAACAAATATTAATCCTCACTACATACAGAATGGCAGGAGACTCTTCTGTTTTGAATTGGTGAAGCTGAGGAAGGGTGGGGGGAATTAGCAGAACCTGGAAGAGAGCTCCACCTTTCAGCTAGGGTTGTTAAATGATGTGGCCAGGTTTCAAACTGGAGGACTCTTTAAAACTACGCAAAACACCCTACTCAAGCTATTTCACAGAGGATTGTTTCTAATTATTAATGACCTATTGAATATCTTAGATGGACAAAAGTACATGGTTGGAAGTAAAATTGATTGAAAGAGTTTAATCAAGAAAAAGTCCCTTACCCTGACTGTAGAAGTTTCACCTAAGACGTTATGGACGTCCTGTTGTTTCAAATTAACCAACGCAGGAGAAGGCATACTCAGCTTTATTATAGAAGAAAAGCATTGGTGTAGATGTTTCTCCTAACTTCCATGATTCTGTAGCAACTATGACACACTGAGTTATTTTTGGTTTAAAATGTTGTAAACAGTAAGGCTTGAAACATTTTTTTTGACAGCATAACATGGAATGGAATAAAATCTGTTGCATCAGAGAGGTCCTAGTATAATACACATGGATGTTAACCTAAGCTGTCTACGACATAAGGTCTCTTCTTACTAGACGATTGACTCATTGTCTAGGATATACTAAAATTTCTTTCATACTTTACTGACAAAATTGAATCTATATCAACTACAGTTACAATTATGCTGAAGAATTAATTTGATACCATTATCTCTTAAGTTATGGCATTCTTAATTTTGTCTGTGTAGCTCAGACTAAAAGGTGAAGCTCCATGCTGAGTTAGGACATTATCTGTGCTTGGGAACTGTGGCTGGGTCCTGTGGGAAGGCTCGGAAGCAGAATAGTCCTTAAATATTCCTTTGACATGAGCCTAATTTTCAAATATGGGATATGTTTTACTGAGCATTTTGGAGGGCTTTGCACTTGAGATATAGTTTTCCTTCTTTGATATTCTGTTGAATATTGAGGAACCTTTTATCTTTTGCTTCCTGGCTGAAGGTAACTTTGGATGATGCTGTGAATAGAGTGCGTGCCAATCCGTAATGAAATTTCCAAGTGCAGTTTACGTCAGGCACACTGCTTTGACCTTTCTGTTTTGTTTTTGTAGGAGATGCGCAACAGCAGAGTCTAATCTTCCTCTTTCTAAAGTCAGAGCTTGTTTGGTGAGGTTTTCAAAATATTCCAATCTGATAAATCTATCTGACAAGATTTATGAACCTGTTAATATTCCTTAAATTAACTTAAGACATCCCATAATCTTGATAATTATGCTTACACAATATTGTGTTGGCCATTAATTTGATTTCATATCTAGCTACACACGGTCTTTGAAAAGTTTTATGCAACACATGCGTTTGTATGCTTTTATCTGCAGTATTAAGCTACTTACCTGAAAATTGTTTTCTGCCTTATCTGTTCTTGGTAGAGCATGACATGTGCAGTCACACATGGTACATACAGACTATGTTCTGTCCTACCTCTATCTCGTCTTCACTCTTCTGTAGCACAGGACAGAGCTGTGGCTCCTCTGGAAGTATTGAAGAGGGTACTGAGGACTACTGTGTATATAGAGATGTTGGTAACTGTCAGCTTCAAATAGTATGTACAGCCTTTTAGTAAACAAATATTAATCACTAACAAACCGCAGATTCTGTAAAACAGTGAGTAATATTTATTTGGTGTGTTACAAATACGTTTTAAATAAAGTCCCTGAGTGAAAAATATTTGATACACACACAGACTTACCCCTACTTTGCTGTTAAATATTTACATTTATATGCAAGTCTTCACCGTGGTAGTATATACTTCAGCAGGCACGTATAAATACATTCCATGCAGTGATTTATCAATCTATACAGTGTTATTGCATAACTGTACACTATACAAGTAACATGTCAGCCTGACTTCAGAGCTTAAGCGTGGCACCATCCCAGTTCTTCCAAATGGGTACAGAGTCCAGTAAACTAACAATTTATTTGGTGTCTCCACAGTGGAAAGTTCTCCATCCTTGATCAGCAACTGACTCGGTCAGTTGCTAGTGAAGCAAAAACATCTTTCAAAAGCCTTACTAAGCTGCGCTCAAACAGCAGATGCATCTGTGCAGCCTGGGTGTATCAACTGCCAAGTCTGCAGAAGCCGCTGCAAACCGCTGCGTCTGCAACCTTCCCTCCAGCCCTGACCAGCTCAGCTTTTGGAGGGCGACTAGGTATGACCTGTGACAAGGATTGCCTAAAGTGGAAACATCCGCCAAAGCTTCAGAAGTAGTTAGCAACACCAGTACAAGACGGTAGCTGCCTCACACAGGTTTTGTAGGGGGCACAAGCCCTTCTTAATTGAGCCGCTTTGCTTTGCTCACTGCAGGACAGGCAGATGAAAGGTCGGATTAAATTCCACTGCTCCTTCCTGCTTTCTTCTCCCTGCCAAAGTCAGGCCCTGCTGTTGGGCGCAGGGCTGACATACACATGCGTCCATGGCCTCATTTTAAGGAAAACATCTGTGTTTCCCTCTAACCATGTAAATGTATGGTCACTTTCATGAGGAAAACTGGGCTTGCTAACCTTCTGCTTTGTGGTCATTGTCTAGAGGTGTGTTGGGCCAGTGAAACTGTCTTTTGGAAAGCTTAATGCAGTTTTAATGGCAGCTGTGCTCCATTCCCTGAAGCTTTTTTTGTTTGTTTGTTTCTAGTGTCTGTGGAACAGATTTTAAACTGAACGAACCAAAGCGGTGCAGAGCTTAGCAGGTCTGGGAGGAATCCTGGGTATATTAAACACAAATGGGAAACAAAACTTTGACCAAAATCTAGAAAAACATGGACTACAAGTCTCCTGTGAGTTGCCTGGCTGGCTTTCCACCTCTAAATTATTTCCATGTGGCAAGTTTAGCAGGGATAGGCCCAACAGGCATTGGTTGGGAGTCTCCAGGAATTCTTTGTATGATTGTAACTATTTTTAATTTCCATCTTAGATAGAAAAAGTATGCTTTCTATTGTTCACAGTATTTGTCATGGTAGCATTTTTAAAGAGAAGCTGCTTCGGAGAGGAGGGGACTGTGAAAAGAATATACCTATCTGTGTCTAATAGAGGTAAATGGGTCCCCTTTCTGCAGGAAAAATGCTGTTTCCATTCTTCCGTGGTGATTTGCCAAATGGCTGGATGGGAAGAACTTCCCTGCCCTGTTCTCTGCTCCTGTCTCTGGCGTGGCTCTCACCACCAGGCTCAGCTGCTCTCTTGGCTGGAGATGCTCCGCTGCTCGTGGCAATGATACCCTGACAAAACACTGTTTACTGAAATCAGACCAGCCTCCTCCCTGTAAAAACAAAACTTTCAAGTGAGAAATAAGTCTGTTTGCTTTAATCTCTTCGTGTCTTCCTCTGTGACTTCCCTTTTAAATTAAAGCACACGTCTTGATCTTCTGTCTTACTTGGAAATGGAAATCTGAAGGAGTGGTGGGGGGGAGTGGAGAAATAACGATGAAGGAAGAGATAAATGTAGCAAAGGTGGAAGTGATAGTTTATTCATGGCGTTTCATCTCTGTTATCTTGATCTGGCCTACTTGAAGATACTTTTTTTCCCATCCAAGCTCCTTTGATGAGTGTTGATAGTTCTCTCCCACTGCCGTGGCCGTGGCCCGATCCTCTCGCCCCACTTCCCTCACAGTCAACATCCACAGGATGTCTATTATAATTCGTGTGGATGGAACTAGAAGCAGCAAAAAATAACCTTCCCTGGCATAGTAGGCAAACCATCCATCTGTTTTCCACCAGCTCCCACATCTCCTGTTTCTGAAGTTGCTGCACCTATTTTGCAGCTGACTGCCAAGCTCCAGCTATCGTGCTGGAATCAACAACCTGGAGATTCTCTTCCACTTTTTATTACCTTTCCTTCCAGGAACAGCTCAATAAGCCCAACATACTTCTGGGGTTCTGCTGGTTTTGATTATTACCCTTTGATTTAGAGAAGTACGAGATTTGTTTTGTTTTGTCTTGTCGAGAGACTTTCAAAAGCAAGGCAATGTGGAGATAGCTTTCTGTTCTTGCTGCCAATTTTCTCATGCTGTTGAGGAATTCATTTAGGCTTAGTTTTGAGGCAGGGTTTGTTGGGGTTTTTTCACCTCTCTGATATGGCTAACACCAACTATTGAACAAAGCTGTGAGCCAGTCTGTCAAAATCATGATTAGCTTAAAGTTCATGAGCCTTTAATAAACAGGTTATTTTCTTGAGGCTTTGCAGCCTACTTGGGCTTTTCAGGCTTTTCTGTGTAACCTCTGCTGGAGGCCTTCTTTAATGGAAGCTGATTCCAAGGTAATCGGTTGTTTTCAAAAGCTATGACTTTAGACCATCATGAGATTTGCAATAAAATTGCCAAGGTTGGCAACGCTGAGTCTCTCATGCTCGAAGGTTTACAGTATTTTAAGTGCTTTTGTGAGACATTTACGGTGGCACTTCCCCCCCTTAGCTGCCTCATTTGAAGCAGTTCACGCAGCTTGCAACATGGCTCTGTCAAGGTTCACAGAAACTCCAGCTTCTTTCCTATGTGACCCAGACGTTCTGTCCCCTGAAATGTGCCAGACAGACAAGAGGTTACTCTGAGAAATAGTTTGCACTTTTCCCAGACTCTGCTGCTCAGCTTCTCTAAACAAATATGTAGCTGAGGTAATGTCACTGCGGATAGTTATTTGTACATCTTTTCCAAACACTGAATGTCTAAGCTAATAAAATCGAGAAACTTTGTCGCAAACTAATTTTTTTCAGGTTTCCTTCTGTCACTGCTTTAGGAGCATTTATTGGGACTGTTTCACAGCATAGAGAGTCCTTTGAGGGAAGCAGAACCGAAGGACTTCCTCGCCAGTGTACAAAGAATTTGCTTGAAGGTTTTCTGACAGTAGCAAAGCACATTACTTTTTTTGCAGCTGAGCATGGTTGTGTTTCCACTCACTTGCATTGATAATAGTGTTAGTTACCAGGGAAATGCCATTTAAAATCATGCTGCTCTCTTTTAAGGCACTTTTTTATCCCCCTTATCAAACCATAACAAAATCCTTTCTTTCCAGGTATCTTTTTCTGAGTTACAATATAACAATAATGATTGCAAGATTCATTACTCTTTGTATGGAGTTTTCAGACTATGTTAAACATTTACAGTAGTACAAGGTATTCTGCTGTAGTTCATTATAATGTCCTTTAGGAGGCTTGGTGTGAGTCAAGAGTAGTTGAGCCTACAGAAAACTCTTAGGAAAACTGAGGAAAACATTAAGAGTGGCAGTGAAGTGCCTGTCAGAAATTTTTTTTTCCTAGATCAAGGTGGAACTGGAGATGAATCAGGTTATTCTCAGTTTGTTGGATCTCCTGCATCCCCCACCGGAGCCTGATGTGGGGAGCTGCTGCCCACCCCAAAGTGCATGTCCCGTGCTCACTTGGCAGAGTTTCCACTTTGAGCAGGTTCTTATAAGCATCAGCAAACACGAGCAGAGGCTGCTTCTGTAGCCTAACAGATATGCTCAGGGGGGCCCACGGTCAAGTATTTTCTTCAAAGCCGGCAGAGGTAGTTTTCTATACTCTAGGTAAGTGCTCTCTATTTTGGAAGGAGTTCTTGTTAGCTTTCTCTGATCATCCTTTGCTCCCCCCTAGTTATTTACTTCTGCTTAAAGGAAGAACATTTCAAATTTTTATTTCTTTCTGGGTTTGATAGTGATTTATTGTTGTTATTGAAAACTTGGTGCCTTTTACAGGCTTGGCAATTAGAAATAGGAAGAGAAACTCTCTAGAAACTAGAGTGCTGTGCGGTAGTAGAAACAGTGAAACAAGGCAAGGTAGAACAGACAAGTCATAAAATGGCTGGGCAAGCTGCATGCCATACAGCTGCACGATGCCCTCAGTCTTTGCCTCAAAGTGTTGAAATGAAAAAAAAAAAAAAACAAAAAACACAGAAAGGGAGGAACAGAGCAAGGGAGGAAAACGGAGGTAGAAAGTGGAGTGACTTTCTCACAAACTACTTGCACATTAATGCCAGAACCTCCCTACCTGATCCAACCACCCTGACTTTAACTCTGCCTTGAATTTAAGCCCTGTGCTATACCCAAGAGCTGTCTATTTAAACTGAAAGGTATATTTGTACACAGGCAAAAACATGATTTTCCCAGTGACACAGCATACCACATAAACTGATGTCTCCTTTGTTAGTCATTTCTTGTGTATCCTTGATGGGATGGTCCTGGCTGAAAAACAGGGTTAATACCTTCCCACGTGACTCCTGCTTACCCCAGCTGGAGGTGGAGTTGAAATGGCAGGCAGATGTACACGTACACCAGCTCTTCCCCTGTATACTCTGTTTTTTCAGAAATTTAATTTAAGCTGCAGTTGACATTTGGGATGAATATGAGACATTCAGCACCAGCAACAGTAAAGGCTTGGCTTTAGGTGAATATAACCGGAGACTATGGTTGACTGGTCTCAGGGGCAAGGAGACAGTGGGGCTTGCATCACCAGCTCTCTCGGCTTGCATCGAATCCTTGCTAGAGATGTTTCCTTAAGGACGCTTCTTCTGAGCACCAGGTTATATGGTTACCGAAGGCTGTCACTTTCAGTAAAGATGGGGGAGACTGTAATTGGTTTCATTTTATACAAATTCAGTGCGACTCTGATGAATTCCAAATTTGATGAAGCATCAGGTACCCTGATGTTGTAAAGAAACATAATTTAATTTTTAATTCAAGTTTCATTCAATAACACTTTTGTTTTAATATTTCAGGTTGATTTTTCTGTCTCTTTTTTATTTGTTTAGTTTTTCAGTTGGAAGCTGCCTCAGCATGTTATATATGCTACTGTAGTGCCATTTCTTAGCTAAGCTCAAGGGAAGTTTTAGAGGTTGCTGCCTCCTGAGAGCATAACTCAGTAAGACAGTGGCTTTGTTGGCGAAGTCAGTGCAAGAGCCTTCTGGCTCTGTGCATCTGCCTGCCACCACCGAGGTTTTGGCGGTACGACTGTTGGCAGGGCCAAACTGCTGAGCCATCACTGAAAATATCTGTGGAAAAATAACGCTACAGGAAGAAAAAGTACTGGATATCGTTAGGCTGCATCAACTCAACGATGTGTTTTGAAGGATGGTGGCACAAACAGTTGTGGTGGCTAGCTGTGGTGTGAGTCCGGGTGAGTGGGACCCTTTAAACCTCAGCTCAGTGCCGTAGCCAGCAATTTGTCAAATGCCACACGCCTGCTACTCACAAATCTTGAGTTAGTTTAAGCACTAATGGTGGGAGTGTATTATGGAAATACCGTAAGCCAACCAAGACACAATTACAGGCTTCTGTGACTTCCATCAGTTATCACGTATTCCCCAAGTTAAAGTTTTCATGTTAAAATAAGTAAATGTTAAATTAATCAGACTGATTACTGCATTCATTTTCAGAAAGATCGTTAGCTGCTGGTATTTGTGGATCGCTGATTCATCTGGGAGATGCACTGCAGCAGGGAGTGTGGATACATCCCTTGGAAAAAGGCATTTCAGTTGTGTCCTTCAAAGCCTTTCTTCTCTTCAAATACACTTACAACAAAAACACTTTCCAAAAGGTATTCAGTGTCAGTTGAAAGCAGAAGATGTGTTTATGCTGCAGGTTGTTAAATGTATTTACAGCCTTTTTTGGGAGCTCAGTGGGAACTGTGCTGTGGTTATTTATTGGTCTGCTTCAACAGCTGCTGGTTGAAATTAAAGAAAATCTATTGCCATGATTTGGAAAAACATTAGAGATTGCTTGTGTTACAATGAGTTATAAGAGGCAATTTGAGTGAAGCCCAACACATGTTGGTAGCTGTAGTGTGTCAGGAAAAAACACATAGTTTGCAACATTCAGATAATCAATATGAATGGATCTACAGGTTCTTAAGATATAAAAGTAGTCTTGTTTGAACTGATTTCTCAATTTCCTTTGTAATTTCTCAGGCCTGGCCAAAGGGACTGAAGCCTCTGGTTTCACATTTGAGTCAATGTTGGTGACTTTCAGCTGGTGCCTTACAGCCACTCTTTCCTGCCCTGATCCAGGAACTTAGCTGGCAGAAAAATAATTTGGAAAAAAAGCAAAGAGCATTAGAGCCAGTACTGGTCAATCCATGTACCCAGTAGTTTAAGCAGGCGCTTCCCCAGATTCCCATTCTTCTGGCAGCTTGCAGTTCTCAGTCAATTCTTTCAGGTTCATCTTTGAAAGAAAGAGATGAAGTTGGCAAAAAAAGATTTGTATGCGAGTCCCTCTGACTGCAGGCAATATGCAATATGGGAAGCCCTATGAAAATAGAAGGACCTGCTCCCGGATGCCTGCTTATGTTCCCTCACCACAGCAGTGATCCTTTGGCACTTTAGCCACATCTTTTCTATTCGCTGGGAGCCTTGCTGCAGGGAGCCTTGCGCTCTGCTTTTTGACTTCTCTCCTCTGAAGTGGCCAGAGAGTCAAAGAGCACCTTGAGGTGACTGGTTACTTGCCCAGCATAGACTTGGTGTCTGAACTAGAAAGAGTAGTTTGCCAGCCACTCTTTCTGTGGGTACGTCCATCTGAAAGGACAGTCCTTGCAAGTATTGATAAGTGCAACTACTGCCACATCCAGGATGTTCCTACTCGGTCTAGTGACTGTAGTGCCAAGGTCATGGTGCACAGCATTTCTGAAAAACGAAGATTGTTGAATAAATAAAAGTACATAACAACAAGTAGAATTTGTAGGTCATACAGGCAGCTAGCCAGATTATAATGTGTGTGAGAATGTGTGTGTAATTATGTTGTTTCAAAAGATGAGCTAGGTCTGTAGGGCAGAGACTTTCCTTGCATCATATTTAATTTTATTCTCCACATAAAAATATACTGTTGGAATTCACTCAGCGTCTTCAGTGATATTTTAGTTTTCCATTGCATGTAAGGATAAATTAACAGTTGGACAATGGAAGTAATTTTTCTGGTATGTTTGGTACTGATCCTTATCAGTGCGATACTGTGTTTGGTTTGAGTTCCCTCACTTTGAGAGAGACCTACACTCAAGTAGAGAAAGGTCTGAATGATAGGAGATATCAAATAGGTAACCAGAGAGAAAAGATTGAAAAAATTGGCTTGCTTAGTCTACAACAAAGGAGACCAGAAGGGACCTAAGGCCAACAAAGCAATATTAGGGTCACTTAAGCAAGCTTCGGTTCAACAGAACCTGGTTCTTATAGGTGACTTCAACTACCCAGACATTTGTTGGAAGAACAATACAGCAGCTCACATGTCATCCATCAAGTTCCTGGAATGCGTAGAGGACTGCTTCCTCATACAAATGTTAGATGTGCCAACCAGGAATGAGGCACTGCTGGACTTGCTACTCACAAATCAAGAAAACCTGCTTTGTAATATCTCGGTTAGTGATAGCCTCGGCTGCAGTGATCACAATATTGTGGAGTTTGGGATCCTGCTGAGCATGCTGAAGGTTAGTACTAAGACAAAGGTTTTAGATTTTAGAAGAGCAAACTGCAGCTCGCTCAGAGCTCAGTTGGGAGGGATTCCGTGGGAAGCTTCCATGGAGGATAAAGGAGCTAGCGAGTGCTGGGAGTTTTTCAAGAACGCTCTCCTGGAAGCACAAAACCAGTTCATCCCCTTTAAAGGTAAGGGAAGCAGGCAGAGCAAGAGACCCCCTTGGCTTAACTGCAAGCTTTTGAGTCTGCTCAGAACCAAAAGAGAAGCATACCAGAAATGGAAAAGCGGACAAATACCGGTTGAGAACTACAAGGGCATTGTCAGGGCGTGCAGAGATGCAGTTAGAAAAGCAAAAGCTCAGCTCAAATTGAAATTGGCCAGAGATGTCAAAAACTACAAGAAAGGGTTCTTCAGGTGCATAAACAACAAGCAGAAACAGAAGGAAAATATTGGCCTGCTGTTAAACAGGAGAGGTGAATTAGTCACCCACAATGCTGAAAAGGCAGAGGTTCTCAACACTTTCTTCACCTCTGTCTTCACCAGCACTGTTGGGCCCCACGCTTTGGGAACAAAAATCCAGGTTGATGCAAACACAGACCCACCATCAGTGAAGGAGGAGTTGGTATGTGAACTATTACAGGAGCTTGACCCCTACAAATTGATGAGCCCTGACGTTATCCGCCTGAGGGTGTTAAGAGAGCTGGCTGATGTCATTGCGAGGCTGCTCTCCATAATCTTTGTGAAGTCGTGGAGATTGGGGGACGTCCCAGAAGACTGGAAGAAGGCTAATGTCACCCCCATCTACAAGAAGGGCTTAAAGGAGGATCCAGGAAATTATAGGCCCATCAGTCTTATTTCAGTCCCTGGGAAAGTTATGGAATGAATCCCCCTGAGGGTTAGCACAAGTCAAATGAAGCATGTGATTGGGAAAAGCCAGCACGGATTCACCAAGGGCAAATCGTGCTTGACAAACCTTTCTACGACAAAGTAACCTGCTTGGTTGATGTGGGGGCGAGCGGTAGACATTGTCTACCTGGATTTCTGCAAGGCTTTTGATATGGTTTCCCACAGCCTCCTCCTAGAGAAACTGATGTGTTATGGTCTAGACAAGTGGTCTGTGAGGTGGGTGGGGAACTGGCTGACAGGCCATACCCAGAGGGTGGTGGTAAATAGGTCCTTTTCAGACTGGCAACCTGTCACAAGTGGGGTCCCCCAGGGACTGATATTGGGCCCAATGCTGTTTAATGTCTTCATAAGTGATCTGGATGATGGGATCAAGCATACCCTGATGAATTTCGCCAACGATACCAAACTGAGTGGGGAAGTGGACACTTTGGAAGGGAGAGCCACCCTGCAGGAAGACCTGGATAGGCTGGAAGAGTGGGCTAACAAGAACCTTACAAAGACAAGTGTAAGATCTTGCACCTGGGAAAACATAATCCAGGAGTGCAACACGGGCTGGGATCTACCCAGCTGGGGAGCAGCTCTGTGGAAAGGGACCTGGGGGTCCTGGTGGACAACAAGCTCAATATGAGTGAACAGTGTGCTGCTGCGGCAAAGAAAGCCAACAAGATGCTGGGTTGCATCAACAAGGGCATAATAGAGGCATGCAGAGATAAAGAAGTCATTACCCCACTCTACTCGGCACTTGTCAGGCCACACCTGGTATACTGTGTTCAGTTTTGGTTCCAGCTATACAAAAAAGATGTGGACAGGCTGGAGAGGGTCCAGAGAAGGGCCACAAAGATGATCAAAGGAGTGGGAAGCCTGCGGTATGCGGAAAGGCTGAGAGAACTGGGTTTGTTCAGCCTTGAGAAAAGAAGGCTTAGGGGAGACCTTATCAGCATGTTCCGGTATTTAAAGGGTGGTTACAAAGAAGATGGAGACTCCCTTTTTACAAGGAGTCACATGAAAAGACCAGGGGTAATGGGTCCAAGTTACTCCTGGGGAGATTCTGATTGGACACAAGAGGAAAATTTTTCACAGTGAGAACAATCAGCCATTGGAATAATCTCCCCAGGGAAGCGGTGGATTCCCCAACATTGGACACTTTTAAGATTCAGCTGGACAGGGTGCTGGGCCATCTTGTCTAGACTGTGCTTTTGCCAAGAAAGGTTGGACCAGATGATCCTTGAGGTCTCTTCCAACCTGGTATTCTATGATTCTATGATAAGTCTTTGATATGCAAAATGTCAGTATTTAAGTGAAAGTCATCAATGGCTTGCCATAATTTCCAGAGGAAGCAAAGAAATCAATCATCTAATGTGCCACAGAGGTGATTTAGGCTAAAAGTCTGTAAGACCCTTTCATTGCTGACATGGTAAAACCTCATCAGTGGCTACCTGAGGGTTACTCAATGCAGTGTCCTCACTAGAGGTGAGAACAGTTTAGATAGTCATCAGTCATGGGCAATCTGTGTGCGCTCAATCCTACCTTAGAGTAGGAGGTCGGACTCGTTAATCTCTGAATGCTTCAGCCCCGTATTTCTACGATTTTATGCATGAATAAAAAAAAACAGAGCACCGTGTGGCTAAAGCAGAGGACTTTGTTAGATCACTGTCTGCTTTCCGTGTCTAATTTTATCTCTGTCTGGATGTGGTCTTGCTCCACCTCCGGCCACATGTTCTTGCCCACTTCCTTGTGACAGTTCTCCTACAGCTGTGTGGTGACCTAGACTGTAATGCTGACCCAACAGGAAAGCAACCCAGTCAGAGATATTAGTTTAATGTAATTTATTCAACTCATGTAGGCATTTAGTAGATATAATGCAAACATATGTAGTGGTGATAGCTTATACTTACATACTCTATCAGGAATGTTGATTAATGGACAACGCAGGATACAGGATCAAGTGGACAAGACAGGTTACAGGATCAAGTCTTCCGAAATTTTCTCCAGGTCTAATAATGACTTGGGGAAGTCACTTAACAATTTTATCTTGTTTCCTCATCTGCAAAATAAAAATACTTTCCTAACTTGCAAGAACTGTTGTACAGCACTTAGAATTAAGTTTTAAGAGTGGGTGAAAGTCTGAAAATACTGTATGTTTTTTTTTAAAGGTCAAAACAGCATTTTCTGATGATTGTGGTACAAAATCAACTTGAGCTGACACAATTTCTTATCTCTACATGCCAAAATAATTTGTCTCATGTGAATGTAGAAGGTAGAGTCAGGGAATCCACTCAAGGAGGAATTTCTTAGACATTTATCACATTGAATGGAGCCTGTATTCTCTCATTTTTATTCTCACTGTATAAGAAGAGGATTAATATTTTCCCAACTGTTTTTGTCTGCACTCTGGAGCCAGTTTATGGTCAAAATGCATTGAATACTACAGAAAGGCTGCAAAGATTTGAACATTTCAAAAATGCAAGCCGTACTCAGGGGACTGTGATCATGCTGTCTTTCTCCTGCCCAGAGAACTGGAGAGTTCAGAGCTGCATGAGCTGTAAACACACTGTGTCATCCCTCCTTAGGCTCTAGCAACAACATGAGAGGCCTGATTGGCAGTTTTGGCACATTTTCCTGAAACGCTGTTGGTGAAGAACCTACTAAGCCAAAGGAGTAAACAGCTTTTGATCCTGTGTAGCTCCAGTGGGAATAAAAGTCTGGAATACAAACACGAGTTCAGGTTGGTTTTAGGAGCAACACTTGGCAGCCCTTGTGGAAACGTGTTGTGCTTCTCTCTGGAAGCAATGGACTGCGTGCTGATAGGATGTGTCCTGTAAATATGTCTGATGAAGTGTAGGCTTCCTCCTGGGCTGCCGGAGTATTTATATATGGATGATTGAGTATGGTCACCTAGGGTGTTTGAAACACAAGGAAGTCAGGTTGACCCTCACATATAAACAGTCGTGTCAAATGCAGCAGTAAATACTGAGCTGCTTTCAGTGGCTACCTGTCCTCTAACTATGTACTTGTAGGATGCTTTATCTGTGGTTTGGCCAGCATGGTGCAGACGTCCTGGATTACAACTTGAAGCTGATGCTGCTCAAGACTACATTGGAATTTTGCTGTTTGAGTCTTCCTGAAGTTAATATCCAATTTGTGGTGTGTTGTCATTGCTAGATTATAGTTGCCAACTCTTGCAGTCTTCCTCTATAGTCCTGCATTGACTTGCATTTTCTTTAAAACCTGCTTTCCAAGGCTACTGATTATAGAAATACTTAAGAATTTTGGTCTCACTGTAAAAAAGGTTAATTTCCAGCTCTCTCAGTTGCAAAGAAAAACTTAAACACATGATCCCTGAAGGCTCTGAAACTAGATAAAATTAAAAAAGAAGATGTAGGAATTGTTAAGCTCTCTTGATATAAGCGCTGCCATAATTTCTGAATAGTTTGAAGTGGCAACTCATGTTATGTTGATTGATTCCGTGTAATATTCATTTGTTAAATAGCTCTCTGTGTGTTTAGCTGTGTTTTTATTCAGTGCCAGCTTCACTGGCCTAATGACCTAAAATGAATGACCCCAGGCTCTGGATATTTTTTTCCAGTGATGACAGTATATTCAAACTTAGACAAAAATATTAATAACAAAAATCTTTTTTCTTCCTGATCTTACTGATAATGCCTCTAAGCATATGGTAACTTTTTTGCTGTCCTTAGGTTTTTTGATAATATCTTTAAATGTAATTAGTGGGCTGCTTCCTCCTACTCCTCTTTCTCTCCTGAAAGATGCTAACCAAAATGAATTGTTAGTGTAATCTCCCTAGCTTCACATCTGCGCTCTGTACCAAGAAACTTGTCTGTCATAACTGTTCTTGAAATACAGTTGAATCCCGTCTGGATTTTCCGATTAGTAGTTTGCATTTATGGTGAGCACTAGGAAATTCAGCTGCCATGAGAACTCTACAAGACTGCTGTGAGAGAGGGGCAGCCCCAGATAGACACAATGTGCAGTTTGAAGGATTTCCTATGGAATTTTGTTAATAAACTGTTAATAAAATTTTTGCTAACTTTGAACTAATGAGAAATAAATGTAGCTTCAGAAGTCATTGACAAACCTAACTAAACTCAGTCAAAACCCTCTTAGTTTTGCTAAACTGTAGTTCAGTATCTTGACTGCCACTCTTGTAATGAGTTCTAATTTAACACTTTTTGGAAATTTTCTCTTTGGGAGAGAAATCAGAAAGTTTTATTACATGTAATGAACTTACAAACATTAAGTTGCAATATGAATTCTAAATTAGTTTAATTTAGCAGCACCTTTTTGTTAGTTATTTTGTGGGTCCATTAATACATCATTGTTAAGCTGATGGTTTTTATGCAAGCAAACTTTCCTGTTTAAAAAAAAAAAAAGGTGGCAATTGTTCCAATGTAGCTGTATTTCTTACCAGGCAAGTGCAAATGTGGTAATGCAGCGATACGGCTATCCTGCTTTTAATGCAAGGTCTCTAGACAATACTTCACTACAGGGTGTAGACATGCTGTTAGAGGATCATGTTTCCATAAAACAACAGAAGCTTAAGTTAGTACATTAAGTTTGCTAAAACACGTTTGCTTCCACATCTTAATCTTGTTTTCATTGGATACAATCAAATACTTTATCATTCAAACAACAAAATGTGTCAGCAAGTAATTGTATTTGCAAATTTCAGGCCATAATTATGTGAGTATATGCAAAATTACAGGCAAGGGAAGGGTAACCCAGCTACGATGAGACTGAAAAGTGGGCTCATTATATATACATGCTTTTGAAACAGAGAGGGAGAGGCAACACTTTCCCTGGAAAGAAAGAAGTCAGTATGGTGTTGGCATTGCTCTTTAATGTGCTTTGTCAGTACAAAGGACTACTTTTTTTTTTATTATTTTAATCCTTTTCCAATTAACGTTTTCTTTTCAGGACAGTGACAGAAAAGATTTGAGAATAAATTGAGAAATAAGAGCTGTAATGATATTAAGGCTTTTGTTCTGCTTAGAAATTAATGTTTAACAGCTGAAGTGAAGAGGCTGGAAAATAAGTAAAACAAAACCTCAAAAGCAAGAAAATAACCTTACCTCTCATTAGTATTCAAGCAAATGTACAGCACAAGACCTTTGTCATACAGCTGTTTATGGGAATAGCGAGTTAGCAGCAGACCCTTCGCACACTCCCCCAGCAGAGTAGGAAGGTAGATTTTGGGGCATGCTCCAAAAGTGCAAACGGGAATAAAACCATCTTTTCCCCCACATTTCAGAATGTACATATCTGATCTGAAAAAAAAATGGTGTTTTATTTGTAGGGTGAAAGGGATCAATTTTCTAAACACAAACACCCCTCTCTTCCTTCAGTCTTTTCTATCCTGACTGCAAGCCCCCTGACCAAAGCTGAGTTTCTGTTCAACATGAAGGGAAAGGGATGCCATTCCCCTCTGGGTCTTGGTTGGTGCTGCCTCAGAGTGGGTTGGAGGGGCCGTTTCATAGGGACGGAAAACTGCTTCTCCCTCAGGCCTCCACATGCCATCTCTGTGATGCTCCTAGCCAGGAGCTAGCGGCTGAGCTGAAATCTCTAACTCCGATTCCATGCTCGGTAGCACTGGTTATGCACTGGGTGGTCAGTTTGGGTCTATTTTTAGGGTATGAGTAAGGATTACGTGTTTCAGCTGTCTACACCTTTTGTGTAACACCAGACTTCTTTCCCCATTTACAGTCTGAGCTGACTGGGAAACATGAGTGGAAAAGGTTTCTGAAATCTGTGGTTTCTTAACGTAAGAATAGTAAGGTTTGGTTTAGGTTGCAAGACAATCTGACACAGAAGGCTCACTTACTGCAGAATAAGTCTCTGGAGTTTAATTTTATTTGCATGCCACATTCCTTAGAGCAAATAAAAAGTGCACATTTTGAAATGGTTTAGATGGATTTTTCCCAAACCTCAACAAAATCTGGGATCTTATTGTTCATAACTTGCTTTGTTAAACTCCATACTTGGACTATGCATGATGATGACTGCCACTGCACTTCTCACAGCTCTGTTAAGTCTACATACATAGTTTATTCTGTAAAAGATGTTTTTTCTCATCCTGGCTTGTTAGTGCAGTAAACGCAGTTTTCACCGTTATGGCAAACTGTTTTGTAAAGGGTTATCTGTTGTGACAGCCTCAATCTTTACCCGTCTCTCTGGCAAAACATCCAAAAAATAGTCTTTGTATTTGAATGTGTATTTTACGCCTTGCACTGCACAAAAGTGATGTGTTTATTTTGATTCTGGTATAGTACATTTTGACTTCCATCTGATTCCCTGATGATATGTAGCCCGATTCTCTGCTGTGCCTACTTCATGCTGCTTTAGCAGGAGCTGTTGGCTTGTGCTTTTCACCTCCAGGAGCTGCTCCTCTTGTTATTCCTCCCTTACAAATACATCCTGAGATTGGAGCCCATTACAGAAGGCGTAGTGCAAACATACACAGAGAGGCAGTTTGGCCTGAAAAGGTTGCAATCTAAAAATGAGCTTGATGATGTCTAGACAAGACTGTAAGTATTTAGTACCTTTATAGTGCTTTGCATCTTCAAAGCACTCTGCAAACATTAACTGATTAACATAAATGCGCCATCTGTTTTGATGTTTACATTTTGTGCAGGCAAAATTCCTGCTTTGCTTTATTACCTCTTGCAGGTATGTGGCTGTCATTATTATGGCCCTTTAGAGGGTGGTAAAGTCAGGTCCGTGCACGTCTACAGTAACATTTTGCCTTAAAACTCAAGCCAGTGCCATTGGGGCCCCTCTCTCTGACCTGGCTATGGCGGTTGGGATTATTTCCCTCTGAAATTTCAGCCTCTAGTCTGTAGAATTGTTGTTCCCATGGCTGCCGGAGGCTGCTGCCTCTCTAGTCGCTTTGCTGCTCAAGTTAACTGTTTTCTCCCTGTCCGCGGACAGGCAGGGATGCATCCAGCAGCGCGGGAGCTTCTGTGCAGAATGCTCCCAGGTAGGGAGCTGAAATATCGGCTCGGGCAGACAAAGTGGTAGAAACTATAAAGATAGTGAAAAGAAGGGGAAGCCTTTACTCAGCTTTTGGCATAAGGTTGTTTTTCTCTCCGACTTCATGCATGGCTACCAGAAGTGTAATTTTCTTTCTTCTTTTTCCAACTTGATAATGGAGTTTTTGTGTAATTGAGGGGTTGTACTGATTGGACCAGTGCTAATTTTCCATTTCAGTTGAAATTTCTTCCTAAAGATTTAGGCAAAGTCTGTTTTAAAACGGATTTAAACCAAAACAGTAGCAGCACTAACAACCATCAGAGCTGAAAAATCTTAAACCAAAACCAAAACATGCTCTTCATTTATGTCTTATTTTTCTTTTATTTCCAACTTCTTCCCATTTTGATGTTTTGCTGCCTGAGTGGTGTTTCAGGTAGATCACACAACCTAAAACTACCTTTATTTTCAGGTTATTGCAACTTTGTTTTGCAGAAGAGCTGTAAAGAAACAGTGCTCTGCTGTCAGTGGGGAGAGATGGGCAATGTTTTGATTCAGGGAAAATTGCAAAGACGTTCCGTGAGAGAAATGGATCGTGAGAGATGTGTAGCGAGGCAGTGTGCTGGCAGACTTTTGCGTCAGTAAAGGAGTCATCATTTAAAATCTCAGATTAAGCTCAGATTAAATTGTGCCATGCCATTTTGTGGGAATCGGCCGTGACCGAGAGGAGATGTGGAGGCTGCTAAGCAGTGGGGAAAGGCCTGCTGTAATTGCACCTCATTTCTGAATTGCTCTGCACAGAGAGGCAGACATCACACAAGGTCCTGGAAGAAGCTCTTTCACAAGCTCGATGTCTGGCAAGTTCACACCATGGTTTTAAGTGTGACCCCAAGGCATTTGCAAGGAATATCTTTATAAAGACCATAACAAATGTGCAAGAGACTCACACAGACAAATTTGCAATTAATAAACCAACAAACCTGGAACGTTAGGATATAAATACAGCGAAAAGACAGACTTGGACAGACCTAGATGACAAGTGTGGCTTTCCTTCATGCTGAATATTTTTGCAACATTTTTTTGTTTGTTTGCATACTTGCTTCTGGTAGAGACATTTTGCTATGCTTGTAGGCTAGGATACAGCAGTGGGAACAAAGCCCTGACAAAACGGAAGCCTCCTTTGTCAGACTGTGGTGTCAGAAAAGCTGATGTCAAATGCCACCAGGCTCCGACTGGAAGTCTTTACAGAAAGGTTGAACGTTTCATAAAAGATAGGCTGTGGAATTAGTTTAGAAAAGGACTATGTCCTGTAGCATCCCCGGGGTGAGGTGAGACAGCCGCAGTTATTCCCCTCAAACAGAGCCTCTCAGTTGCTAGAGCAAGGCTGGAAGGAGCCAGACACGGTCCTGAGCAACCAGCTCTGGGTGGCCTTGCTTGAGCAGGGGGGTTGGACGAGATGACCTCCAGAGGTCCCTTCCTACCTCAGCCCTTCTGTGAGCCTGTGATTCGGAGCCTTCCTCCTATTCCTCCTATTTCTTCCTAAAGTTTCCTCCTGCTGGTTTGGTTTCTTTCATGTATATGCTGTAGTCCTTTCCGTAGGCTACTCTGGGAAGGAAGAATATGAAGCAAGAGAATTGCAGACGTTGTTAGGAAGTTATGTGCAGCCAATTTTACAAGATGGAGGAGTGCCTCCTATAAACCGCTGAGCATTGTTCGCTCAGATGGAAGGAATTATGCTGAGAGTATGCAGCACTCTGTAGGCTCTGTAGACTTTGGCTTTATATAGAGAATCCCACAGCAATCATAGTGAATTTTGCATCTGACTAACTCGACAGAGATGAATTGTAAGCCTGTCTTCCCTGTGGTTGCCCTTATTAGTCCAAACATTTTTTTCCTTCCAGAAAAGAACATATTCAACAGCATGTCTATATTCTGTGAAGGAAAATGTTTCATATAATCGATGTAGATACTTCAGTCATCTTAGATGTGGTGCTTCCAGCTTTTTACCTCCTTATTGATCCATATCTCATCTGCCTTTTTAAGGCTAGTCTCTCCTCCACCCCTAATTTGGGGGTGATAAAACTGCAGTATCAGTGTCTTCAGTTAGGCTGTAATTAGGTCTCACATGGGGAGGGAGGGGGGAAATTTAGATTTTTAGGCAATTTACAAGTAGTTTTGTTTTATTCTATAAAGTAATGGTGATATGCAATTGATGGCATAACATCTCACATGAAGAAAAAGGGAGGAAGTCTCTCTTACTGCAGCAACATGGTGACGTTTCTGAAAGTCTGTATAAGATGAAAAATATTTGCATGTAGGCACAGAGGGAAGCACTGTGCAAGCATCTAATCGCAACACTCCCTGCTGACTGGTTTTAATGTGTGTTGGTTTTATTAAGCATTCTTAATAAGAAGCTAGACTTTTGCTTAGGCAAAAAATATAATAAAAACAGCAGTTTCACTTCTCAGATTATTGAAGTGCATGCAGTTGAGGAAACCTGTCTGGATGCAGTAAACTAGGTGAATTTGTTCCATCTGTGAGAAATGATAATAAATTGGTTTTGGCGTCCTGCATTGGCTGACTCACCTTTTGTGTGTGTATGTGTGTGTGTGTGTGTGTGTGTATGTGTGGCTCTGTTACATCTTGAAGTTTTGGTTTCACATGTTATATTATGCATTGCATGAGGGATAACATTTACGTGACACATTGCAGATCCGTATGGCATGGTGTTTTAACGTCCTGTACTTTTAGGTAGCTTCAAGGAACTGTCCCTGAGGAGGTGAAGAGGGGACCCGCTGGTGACTTCTCATTACAAGTGACTTTTCTTGAAAATGCTACCGTCAGACACAAAATGGTCATGGTTCAGTTCTAGATCAGAACGCAATATAAAAATGACATAATTTTGTATATTGATATATGGTAGCCATAGGTCATTTATTCCACTAAAGAGATTCATAGGTTTGCAGAGAAAGAGACACACTTTCTTCTAGCATGGGAAGAATCCAGATTCACAAGTCTTTAATGATGCGACATTTCTGGTTGGGGAGAAGTTACTGCAGATCGTTATTAGCCATTTTAGTAACTCCTCCTGACCTCTTCACAGCTATAGCCTGACTCTGGCCAGGTCTGTGGTAACCTAAAGCTGTGGCTTTACTAAGGATAGTAACTAGTAATGAAATAATTTTACGCTCTTTAGTGCTTAGGTCAAATAGTTTTTAGGGGCATACATGAAGCAAGATGTAGTACTATACAGATTTATCAGCTCTCACTTTAAATGACTTTTAAAACGCATTCTTGGCTTTGTCTTCGTAATTAATGTTTCCATCCCCACTTGTGGCTCAGAAACCTTTATACTGGGCTATATGATGATTTATTTGTTCTACACAAATCTCATAGTTCAATTCTCACAACAGGCTAAATATTTCGCTTAAGGTAATTACCTGACTTCAAAGGAACTTTCATAGAAAAGTAATAATATCAAAAAGAGCCTATATGCTATAAATAGGGTATAAAATTCCACATTAAAGATGTGTGTATATTACAGGAATCTTCAGAGCAGTGTGAAATATAATTAGGGCCTGCTACTGAGGCATAAAATTCTCAGTAATATGTGCTAATCTTATTTGCTTGGAATGAGGTGGGAATATACCTATCAAGACATCTTTTGAAATATTTGAATTCTTTACATCTGAGTTTCCAGTCATACTTGTCTGACTTGATATTTTCTTCCTTGTCATTTTTCCATCTTGCAAGGTTTATTTGCAAGTAAGCTTTCTCCTCTAGACAGGCAAAGTCAGAAGCGTGAACTTTCAGTAGGACAATTAGGATTTTAGTGAGATGTAAAATGCTTTTTAAGAAAAGAGGAAGAAGAAGCAAAATAAATAAGTTCACGTGTGATTAGGCTATGTGCTCTTCACAGGGTGTGTTGATTGCCTGAGAGGTCACGTTGTAGTTGAAGGCAAGTCAGGTCCTTCGAAGTAGTACCATTACAGTTAAGGCCTGTTGTCTGCAGCGTCTCATTCTTCCTACAAATAGAAGTCTGTTGGAAAAGAATATTTTTAATTAACATAGAGCTTTTCTGAGCTGTTCTATTTATGTCCTCTTCTTTCCCCACCCCACAACTAAAGTATTTGTCCAGAGTACATCTGCAGAAATAATGCTTTAATGGAAAGTATTGATCTGGTGCATAAGGGTTAATACATTTACCTCATGCTTACTGCAGGAATGGTCTGCTCCCAGTGCTGGCCATGCAAGCAGCTTGAGAATAAGGCAAAGTATTGCTTTTGTCCGGACTGGGAACATTTCTGGTCTTTGACCTCTGGAATTTAAAGCAGCACTTTTTGCTTGGAAGGTATCGTTACTATTAACGTTGTACAGATGGACAAACTGAGACAAAGAGGGCCAGTGACTTATCCAGCAAATTACTGATGTAGCGAGGAAGGGACCAAGCTGTCCTGTCCCTTCAGTTTCCTGCTGGATCGATTGCTGCTGTGTCTGATTCGGCTGACTGAATGGAAGATGGTTTGGAGCAGCCACTGCGTTGGGTATGGTTATGTATGAAGACTTCCAAAATGTAGTCACTTGGCAAGAATATTGCTTTTGTAAACTCACTGTTGTTTCAGTGGGAGAGAGAGAAATGAAGTTTGGGAGGAGCTTGTATGTACATGACAATTAAAACCAGAAGTTTACACCTGTCTTGTGATTTATTACAGGACTTGTAGTAACCTAGAGCAAAAATAAAACCAAGTTACCCGAATTACTGTTTTACATTAGTTCCCAGTTCATTTTCATCTTTGTATTGCTGTGCGGGCTTTTGCTGCTCAGGTAGGGTGTAAAAGGTTCTGAAATGTTCCCCAAGCTGTGCTTGCCACAGCCTGTTGCCATTGGTAGTCATCTTTGTATCTCGCTGCTAAAATAAAATCAAATAAAGTCAAAATACACTCACTATTTTCCTAGTAATATGTTCTGTGTAGGTAGCAGCTCCAGGTGTCAGTGGTGGTACAGGTAGGTGAGGGGGGGAGTGGCCTCGCTCCAGTGATGTCTCTGTTATGATATGGCAAAGCTCTGTGAAATATTTTTCTGTTGAAAAAAGGATTTGCAATCTAATGGTTTCCCATGATGACCGTAAAAATTTATGGAAATCTGGAAGCTTCCAGGAGGAGACCGGGCTGATTTCTTCCCAGCATGCTTGCAGACAGGGCGGTGACCTCTGGGGACCTGCATTTGCAGGGCTCCCCGGGATCTTCCCTGGGCACCTCAGCTGGGGGGCTGCATCTGAGCAGGAGGGCTCACAAGCGTGGGGGGCTGCGGCACTTCTGGGGCACCCCAGAAGCCTTGAAGGCTAGCCAAGGGAGGTGATGGTGGAAACCCGGCTTCTCCACGCTCTGCCTTACCTGAAGTCAAGAAAGCCAATTTATTTTGAAAACTCCAAACGGGACCCCCATCATCAATACTTGTGTTTCCAGAAACCTCCTCCTAGTACCACCAAAGATAGAGTTTTTAAAATCTGTGATGACTCAAAAAGGGGGTGTGTGTGTGTGTTTTGGGGGGATTTTTTTAAAGTTTTTTTTAATAGAAACTTGGATTCTAGAACTGAATGGAACGGGACTGAATTTTTAGATAAGGAAAGCGTATCCACACTTACTGTGTGGTGTCATGAGATACTATTTTCAGGTTGCCCCTTATTCCAATTACTAGACATATGAATTTAATACAGGACCATTATTTTAACTTCAAAAAAATGTCCTTAAATCTGGTGCCAGCAAGCTTAAGATGCAGAGGGACCTTTACAAATAAATTGTTTTTATTATTTAACTGAAGGAAAGTAGGATGATTGGGACCATTCAGGATGTGTGTTTTCAAGTTCCTCTTAAATTTTTTCCTTCTGACTTCACGGAACACAATCAGGAAAAAAAAGTAATAGGTTGATATCATACAGACATAATAAATTAGGACCCATAGCTGTTTTAATTTAGACGGGTTCTTCTATCTCTGCATCACCGTTGCATTGTTTACTCGGGGAAGAAGACACAGTAATAAACAAAGACTTAGGGCTAGTGACCGCCTGCGTATCACTTAGCAACATCAATATTTTTGTGCACAAATAAAGGTCTCCTGCACAGTGCCGGCTGCAAGTATGTGTGCGTGCGTGTGTGCGCGCGCGCGTGTGCCTCTGTAGCGCTGACCTTGTACGCAGAGGGATCAGTTTGTTGGTGATTGGTCACTCCTTAATTTGGATGTCTAGACATTTCAGTCCGCGCGAGTGAAAAGGCAGACATCTAAAGACGTGAGAAGAGATTCTAAGGGACACCAGGACCTTAAAATAATTCCCCGGCAAACTGCAAATGTATTTTGTTCATTTTAAAAATATAGGGTGTAAGTGATTGAATGGAACACATGACTGAAGGCTTTATTTTTTATTATAACTATTAATTAATATGCTTCTTGGATGTTTTCATGGCTGTGATATAAATAGGTAAAGCTTCCTTAAAGGTTATCTGCAAGTGTGAGAGTGTTAATATAATGATTGGTCTTCTGGCTTTGTGGGAATGTGTTTTCTTCATTTGCTGAGAACCAGAATCTTTAGAAAATAAATGAACTATGTTTAAATGAACTGCCAAGTCTTAATTTATAATGTTAAAACTATAGTCAGGAATGTCATCTCACAGAATGTCCAGATGAATAGAAAATTATTGTCCGCCATCTGCGTTTTACTCAAAACCTCTCTGTGTGCAAGCAAATGTGTTTATACCCACACGTAAGAAGGGCTCTGTTCTGCCAAATGCTGAGAGCCCTCAATTCCCACTGATGCCGTTGGGCATTTCAGTGTTTCCAGGGCATTAGCCCTATGTTTGCAAAACAGTGGCATGCACATACATTTACAATGGCCCAAATTTTCAGCTGCCCTTTAAATATATGTGCAAATGGGGCAAATGATCACCCAGTTACCATTTGCATGGATGGTTGTGTTTGGGATACTGGATATTTGTATAATGAGTTAGAATTTACTTTCTGGGAAAAACGTTTAAATTGAGGAAGCTGTATCTATTACCTTAGGAATATTTTTCTGTAATAATAAGATCTGGAATGCGACAGAGCCTGAAGGAGCTATTAATATCCTTTGGAGATCTATTTTAGTTTTCTTTGTTTTTAATCCTTTCAGTCATAAATACCAGAAAACAGCAACTGGTGCTTGAAGAGCAACCAGCATTCAGAAGCAGGCACTCTGCAGCGCTGCAGCAACAAATTCTTTTGAAAACTGTGTGGAAATAATTTGACTTCAGTACGGGTGTACTCTGTCCAGTATCAGAGTATTCCCGTGTGGGAATAGCTGTAGCAGCATCACAGAAACTTCTACACCAGCATAGATGTGCCTGTATTACAGGCTGTGCTGGTATAAACTATTTAGGTAAGAATCACACCAATTAACTGAATCAAGTGTACTTGCACAGAAACAACAGACCAAATTTTAGAGCTGGTTTGTACTGGGAGGATTCCCCGTATAGTGTTAGCAGAGTGGTTACCCAGCTGTAGCTGTATTGATGTGACACTCCCCCCATCCAAATCTGTGAGAGCAGTTCATTTCAGCATAAAAGTCAATTTACTTTCAGGTAAGTATTTGCTTTCATTCAGGGAGAAAATTGCACATCTAGAATAGCTTCAGATCATCTCTCCTACAAGATCGCCCTGATCCTTTCAATTTTTCCTTTTTTTGCCTTTCCTAATGTTTGACTCAAATACTTCTACAAAGCTACGTTACCTCCTGAATTCTGTATCAGACGAAGAGTTGCCTTCCCTAGGCAAAGATCCTTAGATTTGTGTGGATGCGGTGGCAGAGTGAGAACCCACACAGACACATGATGGCAAAGCACTAACACTGCCAAGTCTCTTGATATTATAAGTACTGTCCCCTCTGGCAAATCCGTCCCATTTTTAGAGGCAGGCCACAATTACTGTATATTCCTTCCCCTCTCTCCCTTCAACAAAGTTTGTTTCTATGCAAATACTAAAATACATTCAGACCCCAAACCTAGTCTAACTTGCACTGTTGATGGAGCTTCTCCTGGAGCACCATGAGGCCATGTAAAAACAGGGAAGAAAGTGAGTTTTTTAGAAAAGACTCTTAAAAAACTCTCTTAGAGCAAACTGTACTTTAAAAATTGTTAACTAGGTAAAATGAACAGCATTGGGGTTCTTCATAACTGGCTTGCCCTTTTTCATGTGCTAGCATGTTAAAATGTTTTATTTGCAGTATTGCCTGCTAGTTCTTGCAATTTTATTGCATATTCCACAGTTTTCTGCAAGTTTCAACTCTGAGGTTCTAGTGATTATCTGAGAATCTCAGCTTTAATTGTAACACATAGCGACAAGGAAATTAATGCAACACCCCCCCCCCCCAGTCAGACATTATGGAAAGGGAAGGTGATATCTGTTTTAAACAAAACTGATTCCTCCCACACTCATTCTGTTATCGATTTCATGCCCCCTCTCACAACCCCCACACTCTTAAGCTCTGAGAGATGTGTGCTCGAGAAGTGATCTGGCCAGGATCAGTTGTGTGCACCTGGAGGACAAGGGACATCACCCACCAAGTTCTCACCATGTTGCTTGACTTCTGCATCTGCGATGCCATATTTTTGGGGTAGATCTTCTCTATCCTTTGGGAGTCAAGCATGTTATTATGGTGTGTCCTTTCACTTCTGAATCTTGCTTACCTCAGCCTAGGTGAATCTTAGTTTGCTGCCCGTTTCCTGGGTTTCCCCGCTGTGGGTGTCTTTATGGCTACAGTCAGCTTCCCCTGTTGGGAGAACAGGAAGAGGAACGGCACATATAGCATGGTGCAGCCTTGCTGCCATCCTCCTTCTGTCACAGCACAAGTCTTCTGCTAATCCGTGCTGTGGACTTCCTAGGGCACAGGCTTCCTGGTCCTGATGCAAACACCACATTCCTCGGTGCTTACCTGTTTGATTGCTGTCAGTCGTGTCCATGGTTATCAAAATGTTTTGGGTTTTTTTTTTTCGTAACTTTGCTCTGTTGCCTTTCCTGGTGCTTTTACCCACAGACCTTTCTGCTCATACTTTCTTCAGACCAATCTTAGTATTTCTGCTACAAATGCTACAAAACAGCAAAAACAAGATTCTAGTGGGAAGTATTTTAAACCGTGACTTAAAGAAGTACAAACTAAGGTATCAGTTGAAAAATAAATTGTATCTAATGTTTTTGTAATGTTGTGATTTTATATCTGACTGTCATTTGGATTTGGCATATCCATAATTTGGGTTGCCAGTATTACAGCTAAAACGGGCCAACTAGGACATTTTAAAACATTACATTTTCTTGTAGTCTAGACATTTTCACAAACAGTCCAGCCATGGCTAAGGGTCTCTGTAGGCCCAGCACAGTTCACATGCTGCTACTTTTGGGACAATCTTAGAGCTCACTGGCCCTGAAAACATAATATATGAAGATTACTCATTATTGCCCACATTGGCAAAACTGAGCGGTTGCTGCCTTGTGCAGTCACTTTGCTCCCATTCCCGTGCTGCCTCCTGTGCTTTGCTGGCACTCAAAAATTGCTTACCATTTTTCTGATCCAGTTTGCTGTGTGGCTGCTCAAAGGTTTCTACCACTACAGCAGAATGAGTATGGCAGGATAGGGAATACCTAGAAGCTGTTCATCAGTCTGTCCTGGGATTTTCTTATATATGTCACTGGGTGCATTACATCAAGAAGGAAGTACTGAATACGTACCCAGCACCTGTAATGCAGTATCCTCATATTCATAAGCTTCCATTAAAGTCACTCGGTTTTGAATCTTTGGAGACATATTGCTAGGAATTATCCTGTCCTCTGAGATGCTAGAGCTGAAATATAAACTGATGGAAATGTGAACAAATTGTACTTTTTGAATGCTGCCCATGGTTTTATGTGCAATTTGACTAGACGTATTATTTAGCTTGGTTAACCTGGGCATGTAACTGAGCTGTTTTATAACTGGTCAGTTTTAACATTTGTACATTCCCGTTTGTTAAAATTAAATTTTATGGTAGCAGACACTTAACTTTTGCATGCATTTAGTAAATATATAATGTGTTCCCATATCAGGTCCTTTGACAAGGTATTATCTAAATGAGCTCCACAGAATTGTTTTAATTCCAATTCCTCCCTATATTTTTTTCTTCTCGTCTGTAGTGTTCCCAGCAGTGCAGTAGCCAGGATTTGATTTCTGTCAGAAATGATACTGCTTCAGTCTCGTCTCTGTAAGTCTCCGCAGGGAGGTTAGAGGGTGGTTATCCTCCGGCTGGTCTGGACCCGGTCCAGCATTCAATGAGAATGCAAATCCCCTTGAAAGCAGATACCTTCTCTGCAGTGATACTGCCTTTATGCTGTGTGTGCTTCAGGAAGCTTATGATAAGTTTATATTTGCATTGAAATACTGTTATTTTTTAAAGGTACCCAATCTTCTGCTCTTCTGAAAGCTTAGTAAATGTTCCTAATTCTTTCCTTTTTCCTTTTTAACAAGAAAAAAAAATGAGTAAATGTAACAGGACTCAGGGCCTTGCCACAGCAGTGCAGGAGATTATTGTTACTGCTTTGTCGGAACAGAAGTTTGATTGTCAAGGCTTTTGCTGTAGTTCAGCACATTAATTTTTGCGATGAGGGGTTCCACATCTTCCTTGTTTTCTAAGGCACAGTGTGGCAGCGTGAGCTTAAGCAAACTGGGCTTTCTCGTGCATCCTCGCTGTTCAGGTACAGAGGCTTTGGCCAGAAGGCCCGATTTGAACGGGCGAAGCAGCCTTCGGAGCAGATGCAGCACTGAATTTCAGGAGCGAGGCTGCAAAGCCCAAAGCCGGTTTTGCGGCCCAAGCTGCCCACCGCTTTCTCTCGCAAGAGGGCTGGCAAGCCGTGCCGGCCACACAGGGCCAGCCGCTGTGGGAGGGAGTGCGGAGGGAGCACGGCACAAAACACACTGACTCGGGATGGCAGGGGCTGCTCTGCGGCCGGGACGGCGTGGGTGGGAAGCCAGATCCCCTGCTCTGCCTCTTGTTCCTGCTCAAAAGCTGCACCCGCTGCCTGTGGAGGTAGGCTGGGTGGCAGGGCAGTGCCGGAGAGGCACACGCTGGCTGCGTTTCTGGTAGCGGGGGCCAAGCTCCCCAATTTGCAATGTTCCTGCGCACTCTAAAAAGCCTTTTTACCCTTCTGTAGCAAAGCAAATTGACCTTAAAGCGGCTGTAAATCAGCGACTCTCCCCCGATTCAAGTTTTATCTTGCTCGGGCCTTTCAAAAATAACCGTTCACTGTAGGCCTGCCAACGGATTTATGTCCGCGCGTTTGAAGGGCCCAGCTATTTCCGTGCGTGGCGGCCAGCACGGCTCGCTGACATCATGAGGCGGCTATAAAAACCCAGGGCATCACACCTCCCCGCGCACCAGCCCCTCTGTTGATCGCACTGTTGTCACTCCCTTAACAACCGTCGCCACGTCGCGCCTTCGCGTCCTGCCGGGCCCCCCCGGCTCCCCGCCCGGCCCCCCCGGCTCCCCGAGGCCGGCTGTCATGTTTCCAGAAAAAGCCAGCCCCGGCGGGGGCCGGGCCGGGGCTGCGGGGCGCTCCCGCCCTGGCGGCCGTTGGCCGGCAGGTGTCCCCGGCGCCGGGGAGCGGCCTCCGCGCTCGCCAGGGGCGGGTTTAACGCCCGGCCCGCCGCCCTTGGGTTTCCTCGCCCGGACGTGGCCGCCGGCCTGGCCCTGCCCCCTGAGGGGTGGCCGCCGACCGCCGCCGGCGGCGGGTGCTGCTCGCCCCGCGGCCTCCCCTCCCTCCCTCCCTCCGGCTGCTCTCGCAGGGGCCGCCTGATAAAGCTGGGGAGAAATAAAGTTGTTTTCTGGGTTCAGGGAAAGAGGTGGGGGCTGAACCATCACCTTGGCGATAAATAAACATAGATCGAATTACCTTAATGGTTTAATAAAGAAATTAATTAATAGTTTGATTAAAACTTAGGTATTTCATAACTAAATGTGTTGATTAGTCCCTGTCCCTACCCCCCCATATCGAAGCCTTCCAACCAGCTCTTCAAAGCTGCCTAAACCTACATGCTTCCCCCGTGCCCCCATAACTTGAGGGGAAAAAGCAGAGAAAGTCCCCAGCAGCTGGGCCTGCGGTGAGGACCCAATTTCACCAACCATTTTCCGTGAGCAGGAGACCAACATCCTGTAATCCAAACAGGAGAGGCTAAAGAGAGGTGGACGGACATCACCTGTGCAAAATGCTGGTGGTATCTATCCTAGCTTGCCAGATTTTCTTCTGCATTCCTTGTCTGCTGGCATGGCGTTTCACCATTTCAGTCCCTGCTCAGCAAGGAGTCCCCGTTCCTGCTTGCCACGTTGCCCACGGCACCTTCTCATCCCTTGCAAGAGGTGAGCCTCCTCGCGCAGGGGTCCTCCAGGACCTGCCTTCCCCCTTCTCTTGGTGGTGCCCCAGGTGCTCCTCCCCAGCCAACAACCACCTCTGCGGCTCCTGCCAACATACGCCGGGGCTGAGCTAGTGGAACAAATGCTACGTTCCTTGTCTTTTATCACAGTGGCTATTTTCTTCTTGATAAACCCTTCCTAGCTGCAGAACAGGTCCTTCACCTCATTGGGACATATCTCTGTTAGGAAAATAGGCTGCGTTTTAAAATGTGACTGCTAATATCTGACGATTAGGATTTTTTTCTTTTAATGCTTTTGTGTAGACAGAGTACCTCACATTTTAACGTTGCAAGCTGTTCTTTCCCTGATCCGTTGTTTGGTTTTGGAAGACTTTGACTTTTGTAACTGCGCAGGAGATGTCATCTCAGTGATTGTCAGCTCAGCTCTAAAGTCATCTATGGCCTAGTTTCCTGAGATCATGAGGATCCACTGTTTCCTGGGTAGTCAACAGGAAACAGAGTGATGAGCATCTTTGAAAAGCAGCCTCCTACCATAGAAAAATTGTTATTAAAAAAAAAAAAAAGATGTGTACATGTGTGAAAGCTAGACTGATAGGGTACATGGCTCTGAGCATGCCTTGAGCTAGCCGAGAGGCTCAAAAGGTTAGAGACACCGTAAAAGGTGGTTATACAGAGTCGGTGGCATCCCTGCGAGAATTTCACTGGCACTTACTGGGAAGGGGCACTTGTCTGAGTTCCAGGAGAGATTTAGGTTTTGGTTTTTAACTTTTAGTTGTTATTAAAAACTAGAACAATATTTTAAGCCTCTTTTTTCTTTTTTAACAGGAGGGGGAGGGTTTCAACAATTCTTCTTACTGTGTGTATTGATGTAACCTCCAGAGAGTTAACTGAGGTTAGATTTTTGAACAAGACAGATCTGTAGATATGTCATTACATATTCAGGAAATGCGAAGTGCTGAGCTCTTTTAAAGCTCAACATTTCTGGATGCTGAGAACTTCTGAAAATGCGGCCCATTGTATGAAATTATTGTGTGTCATTTAAAAAAAAAAAAGAGATGGCAGGTAGCTGAGAAGATACTACAGCGTTCTGCATGGCTTGGGAGAAAGGACAGACAAGGAGTGAGTGTTGTATATTGAAGGCAAGGAACGCATCGTGCTTATGGCTTCTCCAGAAGTCAAGCTTTTACAACCATGTAGACACAGCCTTGAGTTTTCTTCTTGGCTTTGCCACTTGCCTTCAGCTGGTGCTCAGGACAGCGGGTTCGTCTCACTGTGCCTGTTTCTCTGCTTACCCTTTGCCTTTTACATCCACTGAAACTTTAGTTAGTGACGGTCGCACGATGTGCGTGGGCTGCATGTGGCACCGCGGGGACTCGTAGGTGCTGTGCTGCTACATGCAGCGGCACCGGTGTGGGGGTTTCCTTACTTTCATGCCACTGAATTGGAAAAACTTTTTCAGCCCTGCCTGTGGCTGTGTGGGTTCTGCATATGTAAAGAGTTATTGTAATAATCACCTTATCTCACACCTTATCAGAAAACTGTTAGGGGGCTGGGTTATGGGGGATACTGGCATCAGACATTTTCTGTCGGTTTGCAGTTCTTCAGTCTGAAAACTTAGCCAGTTTCCGTTTTGCTTGATCAGGTTTATGTCCAAGATATTTTCACTGTTACTCAGAAGAAGTAATTTTCAGGGGAGAAATTATTCTATCCTTTCCTTTCCCCTTCTCATTTCTGAGGATGCTGATTTGTTAACGATCCAAGATGATGGATGATGCCTCTAATATTGAGATGATAGTGCACTTACCACAAACTGAACACGTTCATGCTGAGGGACCATATAACATGGAGAAACTAAGACTGTAAAGCCAGGTCATGTGAATAATTATTTTTAGGACATAAGAATAAGAAGTTCTTGTACAGAATTTTTCTACAAGTGTCTATAAAGTGCTTTTATAGAGAAATAACTATCATGGCCTATCTCATGGCCAGTGGAAAATGGAGGTATGAGGGTTGGACTGATTTGCAACAGAGGTACAGAGAAGAATGGAAGTGTCTGGATTGCTTCCAAGCCTCTGTAGATTTTCTATCCATTGCCATACCGGTTGGATCATGTTGCTTCCCACCTAATGTTTTTGTCCCTGGTAAGCTTTGAGTTTGAACTGGTGATGGCTTGTCATGCCCTAGTCTCACTAGCATGTTTGTTTGAGGGGAGGGAACCCACAAAAATGAATGAAGAAGTGCTATCTTGAGCCTTTCCTAAATGTCAGTATTCATAACTGAGCTTGCTTTAACTTGCCTTAGTTCTTCTTTTGTGTGGTGAAAAGAGTATTTAAGTATATTGAATTTCATGCTGTTTGCTGTAGAGATAGACATTAACACATGGTGAGGAGCAAATGTAAGTATACTGTGCTATTCTGTCTTCCATAACTAATATTATTATCTAGTTGCCACCTTAATCTCTGTTCCTTCCCATTTCTTTACTTTCAATTATAGGGAACTCATAATGTTCATGTCACCTAGCCCGTATGGCAACCAAAAAACCCCGTTTGCCCAACAAGCTGGTAGTATCGGTAATGGTCTTCAATACCAGGGTCAAAAAGACTCAAGCACAAAACTTGGGGGTGGTTTCTTTTTGTGCAGTACACGCTATTTAGATTAGTGCAAAGATTCTGGAAACCTTTCTTTCTTAATTTTGTTAATATACTTCCTTTCAGTGTAATCTCATCTTGCATCCATCTGAAGCACAATACTGACTAATCTTTTCATTTGCTTAACCTGTTTACTGAACCCCGAGTTTCCCAGGGCGCCGAGGATAACACATGAAGGTGACTCAGGTACAGTTTAAGAATATAGAGCAGCCTGGAATAAAGGGCTCAAGAACAGCAAGTAGGAGTTATTTACAGCAATTTAAGCTAATATGTCTAACTGTGTGTGGAAGCTGAACAGAGAGCCCTCACATGAGGGGGAAGTGATATTCAGCATGGGAGCAGTGAGTGAGCTCTGCAAGAAGAGATCTAATACGCCTTTCCTCTGGTGGCCTTCCTTTTGAAGCAGATGTCACTAACATACAAAACACCAACCATGTGCAATTCCCTGAAAGCTTTCACATAGTTTTACACATCATAAAGAGGCAAGGGCTCGCACCTCTTCTCTCTCTTCGTAGACGATATTAATCTTTTTTTTTTAAATAGCTTTAGATTGCTGCTCAAGATTTATGGTGTTCCAATAATCACATTAGTGTACAGACTGAACTCGAGGATCTGTACTTTAAGTTATTTACAGGTATCTCAAAATTGACTTTGGGGGATCAGAATGCTCTTCCCATAGCCAGAAATAATTTACTTCTGGAAAGGGAGATAAACATCTGTTTGGCTATTTTAATCCATTGAGATTAAATAGTATGTCTTTCCCCTGCAGAATTTATTTTTTCAACAATATTTTTTAGCTCAGATTACTCAGAAACTAAGTTCTCTGAACAAGGGGGACCGTGAAGCTTTGGCATTTGTAAAAGATATGGTTATGAAATAATAAAAACGTGTTTTTAAAAAAATTTTACGCAGTTATAATTACTGTTAATTTTCCTACTTTCAGAAACCTCCTGCTTCGTCTTCCATTGCTGCTTTTGTACATATGGATGATTTTATAATGCAGGGTGAAGACATTAGCAATGTTTATGTGCTTTTACGTTTTTGTTAGTATTTTAATTACCATCAATTTCTCTAAAAAATCAGACCATGGCATTAACATTTATCCTATTCCATGCTTAATGGGAATCAGAGTTGAGGTTCATGTGCAACAACTATGTCGTTCATTGTTCCTGGTTCTGTGTCTGCAGGTGTCCTTATTTTATTTGTAATTGAGTACGTTAGATTTTTCTGGAAAAATGGTAAGAAGGTGAGAGAGAGTCCATGACAAAATGATCAAGGTACAGCCCACACAGCTGAATCTCTTGATGAGGACAACTTCTTTCTTCGAGCAGACACATGGTGTCCATCACAAGTACGATCAGCGCTTGGACAGCTCATGTAAATGTTGCATTTCTTTGACGAACAGTAATACAGTACTGAAAAGCGAACATGTTGTCAGCTTCCTTTAATTATCAATAATTGTCTTCTTTCTTTGAATGACTTGCCTTCGGTAGCCCGACAGTACCTTTTCTGTCCCCTCAAAATTTTCTGTGCTGTGAGCTGTGCCCTTACAAATGATTTGAACTTGTGGAAGTGGCAGGGGCAACTTTCGGAAACATGTAGCTGCCAAGTTTCCTGTGATGTGATCTTAAAATAGACCAGACTGGGAAAAGAGGGGAGGACTGTCACCAAGTGCCGCTCCGCATGTCAGGACTGTTTTTACTTGATCTATATCGGCTGGTGAAGTCCTTTGTGAGCAGAAGAAAGAACCTCACCCCCACCCATTTCCTCTTTTCAGGCTATTTTGGGCTCACTGTGAAGTTCTCAGTGTACTTTCTCAGCCAGAGCAGCATTGTGAGCTCCTTCTGGTAAATCACATTTTCAGGTTGGGGGGGTGGGGAGAACTGTAAGGGGAAGACAGGAATTAGTCTTTAAACAGGTTTTTTTCCCTTTGTGTGTGCATGAGTGTGTGCAAGAAAATATTCACTATTCCACTAAATGTCATGGAAGTTTCCAGTATAATTTTTTTGACCAAGTTTACCTAGATAGCTTGCACTCATGCTAGCAGGTGGTACTGACATTTCCTCTTTTCTGTTGTAAGGAGTCATTAAATTTAATGAACAGCTAGTCCCAGGAAGAAGCATCAGGATCTTAAGGAACTTGTGGAATATTCAAGCTGAGTATTCTTATTAGTGCATGGTTGAAAAATGCCACTGCCTAAACATACATCACTGATCTATTTCTATAGTGAGGCGATAGCCTTATTCTTTTTTT
Source organism: Ciconia boyciana (assembly GCF_034638445.1). Classification (NCBI taxonomy): domain Eukaryota; kingdom Metazoa; phylum Chordata; class Aves; order Ciconiiformes; family Ciconiidae; genus Ciconia; species Ciconia boyciana. Next base: position 59,105,532 of record NC_132935.1, read on the forward strand.
TTTGTCTCTGAAGTTTCCACCAGAATCACTCAGTTGTTTCCACTGAGATTTTCGTTGAGTCCAGCCACTGTGGGAGAAATCAGAATTGGAGTCCAGTTTTCCATGTGGACGTAAAGAGTCCTCCTCTCCTTAGTTATATCTGTATTCCCAGAAAAACATCTAGAGCAGAAAAAAATTTTCTGAAAGAAGATGTGGAAGTATGGGAGAACACACTCTCAGATTTCTCTGCATAGAAAAATCAGGATGATATGAAACATACACATGTAAAAGGAGAAAAAGAGAACGAGGGGAGGGTTTGAAGGGCTTTATCACATGTTTGGTTGGGGCTTTTTGCTGTTTTTTTCAGAACTGCACAGTCCTACAGTTCCTCAAGTCCTCAAGACTGTTACTACTTGAACCTACCGAAGGCTGAGCAGTTAGAGGAGGAAGGATTTGTACTCACTGAAAAATTTTCTCTGTGATGTTGTGAATACTAGCTTAATCCTAGGGAACATTTGGTTGAAAGGCTACACTTTGTTAAATGTAAGCATTTTCCAGAGAACCCATGAAAAAAGTCCTCTGTGGGAATGGAAAAAATAACTGATTTGATTTTTTTTCTGATCTCATTAAGTTTAGAATTCAAGAACAAACCAGGAAAAGATTATTCAGATCTTCCTGCATCATAATAAATTATCATAACAAAAAAAAAAGACTCGCATTCAGTATCTGAAAATGCTTTGAAGTTTGCCTTTGGGAAAAATGCTCCTTGTGCAGTCACAGTGAGGTCAGTTGACAGTTCCTGACTTCTCAGCGTGGACTGATACATTATGTTTTTGCATTGTAAACACCAGTCTTCTGGGTGTGTGCATAACCCAAACAGGTACTTTTTGCTACCATTTCAAAAGGGAGCAGGTATTTTCCAGAAGAATCAGTTGTCTTTGTTTTTCCCCCAAATTATAGTTTCACTATTGAGAAATAGTCTCAATGCCTCAAATGTCTTTTATGCTTAAATTAGACCTGAAGTCCTTGGGGGAGAGTTGAGAAGGAAAGGACTTGGTAACTTTAAATTCCTACATGACGTAGTCTTGGGTTTGTTTGGTCTGTATTAAAATCCCAAGTAAAAGTCTGTGCTTTACTGTTAACATGTGAGAATGTTTTGCAGGTGTAGAAACTCAGAGTCAGTCCTGATAGCACTGTGTTCTCCTGGTACTTTTATCTTGTCCCATCTTTTCCCCTAGCTGAGGCACCCTGTCTACAACATACTATTTTCATGGCAGTGGCAGTTCCTTAAGCTCTCTTGCTGGTTCTTCCATCACCTGATAGGCTAGCGCAGTGCATATTGCTATTCTTTTTCTCAGAAATACGTCCTTAAGTCTCAGTCACTGGTCTGCACCAAAACCAAAGTACATTTTCTTCAGTCATCGCTACCTTTCTCATAAAGGTCCAGGATAGTGACTTGCTAATTTTTTCCCTAAAATTCATAAAGCTTCAGCAAGAACCCAGAAGGCTGGGATGGGTGGGCAGAACAGTCCATGCAAAAATCTCTTCTGCAACCTCCTGCCCTTCACTTCTGGCATCAAAAAAAGTAAATAAATGGCATTTTCATTTTGGTATGGTGATACAATTTGTTAGAGGCTGATCCAGAGACCTTTATGGGTGTGTTTTGGGGAGCCCAGGCTCGAATTCCTGTGAAAAAAATCATGTGAAATAGTTCCTTGTGAGTATTTCTCTGTAGACAGCCTGTTTTATGATGGCAGGTCATGGAGAAGGATGGCTGTTGGGGCTGGGGGGGGAGACCCACAGGGTTTCTTTCTGGGGGTGGGGGAAACATTTCCACCCTGCTGAGCCCAGCACCAACAGCCCAGCCCATCTCATGCCGCTTTATGAGGAAGGTTATTGTAAGCAGCCAAAGTGTAGAGTGTCATAAATTCTGGGATGCATCGACGTCTTAGTCGGTGCCAGTCCGCGAGCGGGAACTTTTCTCAGCCAGGCATGGTTCCAGGTGGCCGGGGACAAGACAGCGTATTTACAGCCCCGACAGCCTGTTGCTAGAGATTGCTACCACTGTGCACTAGCCCTCGTTTGTAGTAGCTGGGTCGTGACATTGGCATAAGATTCTTAGCACAGCTGGGCCACACCAGTGCCAGATACGAGTCCCGTGGTACGAGCTGACCCAGCTGCACTGAAAGTCTCATTCTTTTCTCTGTCTTTTTTTAATCAACAATGCAAAATGAGGGTTAGAGCTAATATGCTCTTGCACCCACGTGCATAAAATACGTAGACATTAAGCAAACACAATTCTCTTCTTTCTTTCCTTTTCTTTAAGCATTGTAAGGGTTTCTTCTTAAACATCTGCAGTTGTCCAAGCTTCATGTCTTGCTCTCCTAAAGGCAGAAAGTGTGGTTAAAAAAAAAAAAGTGTGTTTGTATGTGTACATATATAGATATATATATATGTATATATAAAAAATATCCCTGTTTTCTGTTTCAGTTCTGCTTAGGGAAGAGCAGTTTTGAGTATTGAAAGAATGCAACCTGAACATTTTTCTAATGAGCATCATTTTATTTGAGTTGGAAATAGTGAAATAGTGCACATTACACAGGTCAGCAACTAAAGCCCAATTACATACCTATTTGTAAATTGTCCAGTTGCGAAGGGGCAGCGGTCAGCTTTTCTTTCCCAATCTAGAGTGTCTCATAGGTATATATTTACAATTCCTACACCAGCTTCATAAGCATAAAATGAGATCCAAGTCTCTTAGTTGCCTTGAGGGTTTTCTAGATTGGGAATGGACTTTGTTTCCTAAGTTTGTCTCTAATCCAATAAAGAGGTTTAAAGCATTACTATAAAATAATAGATATAAAAATATAATTAATGAATTTTGGATAATGCTGACAAACAAGTGAAGAAACATTTTTTTTAATCTTCAGTGATGGCAGTCTGAATCAGGATTTAACTCGGAGCAAATTGCCGTTCTAAAGCATTAGAAAATAATTTGCCAAGACATAAAAAAAAAAAAAAGATAATTGCTTAAAATAGTGATGTTAAGAAAAATCAACAAATGACATCAAACCAAGAAAAACTTCCAGTTCTTTTTATTTGTTTACTGGCTTTTTATTTCCTCTTGGGAAATTCTGAAGCCAAATTTTCAGGCTATACTCTGCAATTATGGGAACCCGGAAAGATTAGTTTTTAAATGAAAGCCAGGTTTCTCAAGAAGAAACACGACTCCAGGAACTGGGACTTCAAGAAAAAGAGCAAATGCCGCAGTATTTGAGATGGGTTTGTTGACTTTTGACTTTCCCACAGGCCAGAAGAGCCATGGTCTTTGACAAACAAAGATGACGGTGCATGGCTCCCACTAAGATCTGCTTGGAATGGCCTGATGTTGGCAGTTGTAGGTGCGAAATGCTGCACGTTATCAGTCCCTGGCCGAGCGGTGACGAAAGAGCTTTGAGGGGCAGCACGTAATAACAGCAAGAAGGCATGAGAGGCCAAGCGCTGCACACCGGGCTCCGTCGATCCAGTTTGTCCCTGTTTTTTAAGTAGTAGAGCATGGAGCGATGTGAGAAACAAAGGGTGGAGCTGAGTACTTGCATGAGTAACATCTGCAGGACCGGGCCTGATCCTCTTCCCACTGAAATCAACAGGCATCTCGCCAGCCCCGGCACTGGGACCAGGATCTGTGCCAGCAAAGAAAAGGGAAACCAATTAGGCTCTTTGTATGGCTTGCTCAAGGAGAAAGTATTTAAAAAAAAAAGGGGGGGGGGGGGCACAAATAGGTGAAAATAAATGATACTATTAAAATAGACACTTTTGCTAATACCCATAGGGACATGTTTTGTAGTGCCTTTAGTTCTGCCAGTCTTCCTTCAGACATGCGGGAAGCTTGGCGCCTGGTTGGAGGAGTCAGTCTCTGGGTTTGGAGGTGTGGGACATGAAGAACTGGAAGAGGAGATAGATGGCCACTGGCATCTCTGTGGCGGGGTTGCTGTGAGGGCAGGGAACATGTTTTTCTCAGCTTGGGAATGTTGCATTGCAGCTTTAAAAAAATTGGAAATACCATCCTCATGACCTGGATCTTTTCCCTAAGCTTTTCCTTTCTTTCCTTCTTTTTATTATAGTTAATCTTATTTCTAAATACCAATTTTCTTTCCCCCAAGGAATTTAGTAGGTAATGGCATCTTTACCTCTTTCGCTACCCCAGTTAAGTTTTTGAGGTGTTTTTTCATTTCTGAAGAGGGATTTTTGGGTTGTGTGTTTAAGTATGGCAAATTAGAGTAGAAATAGGTCAACCGATTAGTAACTGCTGGTTTGCCTTTAAAAACAAATCACATTAAAAATGATTCTTCATATTTCTCAGTGTATGTGCCAGCTATGTGTAATTTTAGCTTGTGGTAGCAGCAATGGGTCATTTGGGGCAAGGGAAAACAAACTCCCTGGAATCAGAAGTGAGAGCAGAGTAAGGAAAATAACGAAAACATATGTAATTATTTCCTAAAAAAATGTAGTGCTCTGGTGAGGTTTCAGGCATCCTGCGTGTAGGACAGTTGCAGCTTTGAACCTAGTGTGTTTGGAAAATTGCTTACCTTGGTAGTGCAAGCATAACTCACTGACTGATTTGAGAACCTTTCTGTTTAAATTAAATAAAGAGAAAGTTTTCCTATTCACTGTTTTGTCACTGTCAGCTTGTGGGCCATAAGCGGAGCTGTTACTGTGCTGGCACATCTGAAAACATGCTTTTATATTACCTGGAGAGTTTTTCAGGTATCAAATCAGCTTGCAGTGATAATACCCACACAGTGTTAAAGCAAACTCAAGGGTAAAATATATGTACTTGGCATTCCTCAGACTATAAAGCTGTATGTTTTACTGCTAAAATTCTATCTCCCATCCTCCAGCACTGTTTGTTTTGGGTGATCTTAAATGTCACAAGGTGCTTTTCCAAAATTGACCACAATGATTGCGTTGAACCTTTTGAAAGACAAGTCTCATTCGTAAAGGAAAGATTATCAGTGGCTTGCTTGCTGTACTTCTAAAAATTGCTTGACATGTATTTCTGAACTGGTTGGGGAGCTCCTTTAAACTTGTCGTACTCTGAAGTTCTCTTAGTTAATGACTGCAGCTTAGTCTGCACTAGAAAATGGTACGTCAGCGAGGGTTGTGCGTAAATCACTCTCCTAACACATTCAGCTATGCCAGCAGAAACTGGAGGGTAGATGAAATTATTAAAAAAAAAAAAAGAAAAATATTATTTTGCTGGTGTAGCTTGTTCCTTCCGACGGACAGGTTTAAGCTATACTGTCTGAGGGGTTCTTCGCTTGTATAGGCGGTGTAGGGGTAAGAGACAGTTACCTGCATAACTTTATGAACCCCGTTAAGTGCTCTCATGCTAGGAGAAGTATTTCCCATTGCCAAGGTGGCCTGTTTTCAGAAACCCTTGCCAGCCTTACTTAGACCCAAGCAATACCGATTTAATGTCGTTTTAGTAGTGAATTCATTTAAGTTAGTGGAGTTCATTCCTTATCCTGATGTGTTAAAGAGCATTTCTTACAGTCAGTCTGATCAGAATATAAGTTGCAACCTGATCTGGATTCAGTGCTGACCTGGCTTTGGGCGTAGCATCAGACAAGGCACCTCCCAGGGCCCCTCCAGCCTGAAGGATTCAGTGGCTCTGGGCAGGGCTGTGCCAGTCCATGGGCAATGGTGCGGCGTGTGCTGTATGCGTAAGAATGACTTATGCAGCTTTCATAGGTGCTGGCAAGGTGATCCAAGAAAATTGCCTGAATGGACAAAAAAAAGATCCTTTGTATCATAGATGCTTTCTGAGTGCCTGGATCTCTCTTCTGCTTCATCTGGTGATCACTACAGTTCCTCTGTACTTTGCCATCCCTGGCAGGTTTCAAAGGTGCAGGGCTAGCAGTAACAGCACTGTTAAACTCTTAGGTGTTGTTACGGTTCCTGTTTTTCTGATGTTATATCTTTGACATGCAGCGGTGCATGCCATGTAGAACAGCTGTTGGTCCATCTCCCATCCCCCCTTGCACTCAGTAACCTCAATGAGCTAGCAGTGTGACGGCAAATGGCACAAAATTTCCCAATTCCTCTTTCAGTGTTCAGAAGATTGGGGGGGGGAGGGGGAAGCGTCTTTCCCTTCTCTTTGGCACAGAGGCGATCATGCACATGGATTTGCTCAGCGTGGTCATGGGGGGTCATCACAGAGGAGATCTCTCATCTTCTGCTGCTTTGTCACTGTGCTGGCACCATTTATGTTCCCAATAGTGTGATGCCTCTCCGATTTCCTGTCTCTACATGCCAGATCATGGGAGCTAGACAGTCAGCAGCGCTGTACTGGGGCCGAAGCCAAAGAAGAGGAGCGAAAGACGTGAGCAAAATTCTTTCCTTGGGTGAAGCTCTGCACTAGGGGTCTTAGGTTATTGACTTGGAATGACTGACCCAAGTCTTTCTAGCAATTTGAAGGTGGGGCTTGTAACTGGAAGCCCTTCTGTCCCCCCTTTTTACGCTATCCTATTCCAACAGTGTTGCCATTTGAACTGGGTTTAAATTCTGTGGAGTCTGCAGGGCAGTGAAGAAAATCCTGGAACTCCTGTCTTGCTGTCCCAGTGCTCTACTGTGCACTCAGATTTCCCATTTTGTTTGCCAACTCATTCTGAGACTAAAACCAATGTAAAGACCCAGCATGTTCCACGTGAACACTCAGATCCTGCAGGAAAAAGTTCTGCAAAGCAATCTGAATGGTAACAGGAACGATGGCTTATTTTTGGCCTTCAAAGACACTCAGCAGTAATTTGGAGACTATGAAAGTCTGGAATTGATAGCTTTGAACTAGCACTAGCCACGCAAGGTTCTCTGCAGAGTTGCCGTTCTGGTCAGCTGGACCCTTGTGTAAGGTGGAAAAACAAACCATGGTGTAGGTATTGTTCAAAGTGCCTCACAGTGGCAGAACTTCATTTTTTGTTAATGGAATTGATCTGTTTTGTGATCCAGTGCAACTTGAGAGAGAGAGCTAGTTGTGCTGCCCACTCTTTTTGAAACTCCCTTTACAAGATCACCAGCCACTACAGTGAGCTGCTTTCCAGCTAGCATGGCACAGGCAGACGGCCCTGTTTCCGACTCTCATCCTGGAGGTTTTTTCCAGATCCTGCCTATTCCCCGCAGGTCTCCCTTAATTGCTGACATTCTTGCTGGCCCTTTGTCTGATGACTGCCAGACTGTCACCGGATCCCTCATCTCAAATCCATCAGAGGAGTAGCAAAACCCAGCTCACTTACAGGGACTGTTCTATCCTTTCTTTTGTGACCTGACTTAAACCAGGGTTTTCAGTATTGAAGATTGGTTAGCAATTTTTTTAATGGCATAGGAACACTTGTCTGAGAACAGGTTCATAGTTACGCTCTTGTGACCCAAAACAGACAGAAACATGGGTCTGTGTGCATCTGGTTGGGATAGTAGGCTGTAGGGTTTTTGGTTCATTTGGTTTTGGGTGGTATGGTTGATTTTGTTTTACTTTGAGATGTCACTTGAAAAGAGATTTGTCCTAATTTAACGATAATCCATGATCTGGAGGCAAATGTATGTTTGATGATGCCCTAGTGTTTATAGAGTGATTAGGTTTTTTTTTTTGACAGGTCCTTCATGTGATAGGATCTGTGCTTTGGGGCTGCGCTCTTTGCAAAACTGAGAATGAAGAAGCTCTACAGGGTTTAAGATAAATCAGTCTCTCTTTCTTGTTGCCTCCCATGGTGAATTTGCTCCTGTGGTGGTTGCATAAGGCAACCCATCTGAGCAAAGCCTCAATAAAAGAGAAGAAGCTTCCTACTTGCTTTCTGTCAGCTTGCCACACTCCTTCTGTACATGCTGCTCTACACCAATTGCAGATTACCAAAGTAAATAGCTTCCATAACTCCAGCAGTCCTTTCTCCCATATGCCTTTGCTTGTTAGCGTGGCTGAAAGGCTTTTGTGCTACTGCAGCACAGTTCATCCGCAGATACTGCATGGTAGAAACCAGTTTATTATCAGTGTCCTTTCTGATACTTTGATAGCCCTGGCTGGTCATATATTTCTGCTCCTGGAAAAGGAGTGAATTGGATATCTGGAAACGTGAGCAATCACAAGCTTGGAGTTAGGCAGCCTCACTTGAGGCGTTTCCACTCAGGACTCGGAAGTCTTTGGGAGGAATCTGGAAATCCTTCGCTGGAAGGCATGTGGAAATCCAAGGCAGTATTATTTTTCCAGGATGCTGGATACCAGAAGCCCATGAGAATAAGGAACTTTTCACCAATCCTCATTTACCTTATGTTCAGAGCTGCGCCATGTAGGACTGGAAATCGAGACTGTACTTTAACAGGTTGTAAACGAGCAGGTTTTAGGCAGTTTGAATCAGGTGGTGTGTGAGGCTCACCGCATCGGTGGCATGATCCTTCTTCCAAGTAGAACTGACTCGCAGCTGCCCAGCTTCTCCATTATACAGGGTGCAGGTTTCCTGCTGTCCCACACGGGAGGTAGGAGGCAGGACAACATGACAGCTCTGGCTTGCAAAGAGCTACTTTTTTGCTATGTTTCTACATTGTTTGCTCCATCTACGTTAGTGAGGTACCTGTTTTATAGTGGCGGGTACAGCATGAGCCTACACCAGCACGCTCTAGCTACCTTCCTACATACTTGCCTTCATCCAAATTGTACAGTATGAGGAAAGACTTGGCATTGTCTTCCTGACTTACCAAATCTTGTATTAGTCATGTCTTTGGGAGATGGTGGCAGTTCTTCACCTCCCACGCATAGCCTAGATATAGTCTTTTACCGGGCTCAATATGGATTTAAAAAAAAAAATCCTAATTCTTCGGCTTCTTTAACTGCAGATGGAAATAATTCGTAAATGTTACAGTTTTGTTTGTCTGATGAGAATGTAGCCTATGCTATCAACGGTATTTTTTGCTTCCCTTCCCCCTCTTGCTGTTGCGGTAGGGCGAATTGCATCATTTTTAATAAGATTAGAGCTATTTGCATTTTAAGGTGTTCAGGGTATTAGCTGGCGGTGTGTCAGTTTAGTCTGTCTGAGCTGGCTTTGGTCACCTCCCATAAAGGTTAGAGAGTTCAAAAATATTGTGCCTTGTTGAACTGAGAGTCTAGACATGTCTGGAGAGATCCTTAGTTTTCAGGGTTTGTCTAAGCTTTGTTTCAATAGAGGTGTGAAAGCTACCAAAAATGACAAGCTAACACAAAGGTTTGAAAGTCATTTGAGTACTGTGTGGGTGAGAAATGCCTGTATCTGTACTCTTAGTCAAGGAACAGTAAAAGTGCACACATTAAAAAAATAAAGAGCACTGTCAAGCAAATAAAAGGCCCTTTATTTGTGTGTAGAAATGGAGAAGGAGTTTGGGGTTTCTCCTGGCTTTACTGTAGAAACTTAGGTGTGCCGTGCAGACCTCTGCGTGCCAGGCTGTAGTCCTCTGTCTGCATTCGGCCTGATCCGGGCAACCTTTCCTGATTGTGAGCCGGGCGACAGCCTTCCCTAAGGCTTCAGGAATGAAAGCAAAGAGCAATAAATATGCAAAGTATTATTCCCACAGGACTGCACACTTTGCCACTTCTGGAGGCCCACCTGACAGTGCTGGCCCTGAGCTCCGTGCAGCCGTGGCCATCCCTCTGTCCTGCTCAGGTACCTTCCCTGTGTGCCACCTTTCTGTTCAAGAGGGCTTTCTCTGAAGACCCCAGTTCTCTGCCTTGAAAAGGCCCGTTCCCTTTTCTCCTCCTATTCCAGTGAACCTCTTTTGCCCTTTGAGGGGAAAAAAGCATATTGTCCAAGTACGTGGTTTTCAGGGGAGGATCTCGAACGAAGAAGCAGTACTGCTCCTATACCAAAAGCTCTTTTGAATCGTGGAGACTTTAATGGGCCTTAACAGAAGTTGGACAGTTGCCTGAGCCTTGACAGATGCTGCTGTGTATTGTGTGCTATCTGGAGGACTCCCTGTATGCTGGGGTCATCTTACCTTGTGTAGGTACTTTGAAGCAGTGGTTAAAGTAGGAATGCTTAAGGATATGCCACGGAGACCGCTTTTGCAGTTGCTGACAGGTGGACAAAACACTGGAGTTACACACTGATTTTTTTCCCCAAAAAGCTTGCAATTTCTTTACTAGCAGACGAAGTAACCTGGGAAAGACACAAAGGAACAGTAATGTAAGGAAAATATCCCTGTTGAGGTTTCCTAGAGAGGAATTAATGCAGAACAGGAGCTATTTGCTTCTGCAAGTTTCTACAGGCAAATTATATTCTTGACCATTCTTCAGTTCTCGTGATAGTTGGAGTATTTCAAAGCTCCGATTCCTGGAACTGTATGAATAAGAATGTCAAGTTTCATTTAAAAATTACAGTAAAGCATGTTTCTAGCCTTCCTGACTGCGGCCTAAATCTTTAAGGTATGGCCTTAGTAAACTCAAATGTTTCTAAACAACAGAAAACAATGGAAACTTTTTTTTTAGTCTTGGGATTAACTTCAAGTGGGCAATACTAGAATTATCAAACCTTCATGATCAGTAGTGCTAAAGGCTCTTGAAGGATTTAACTGCCTCAGCAGTTACGTTTAATTTGAAGTGTGGAGAAAGAGAGCAGCCAGTTTATTTCCCTAGTTATTTAGGCACCATTGGCAATATATTTGTGGGTTTGTATATTTAATACAGGCTTTGATGTTTTCCCTTATGCATCTTTTTATTATATAAATAATGTCCTTGTTTCTTAGTGTTTGTTGTTAGTGTGTGCAAATACATTCATCTTTTGTTTCACCCTTCCCTAGTGACCTGTTACATTTAGTTATAGGATATGCAGAAAGGAAATAATTAGTCTAACTTTGATCTGCCCTTGAAATTGCGCTGTGCTTTTAAACCACTGTAGAAGGGGAACAGTAAGTTTGTTTCTGCTCTCCTCAGCAACAAAGCACAGAGTAAATCTAGGCATTGTAAATTATTGTCTTACGATAGCCTAAAGAGCCACTTTTTAACAAATGAGTTGTAGATGGAGACTTTTCTTTCCAGTGCGGAGATGTTGCAGACAGGGCAGTGGTGTGCCAGGAGCTCCTGAACTGTGAAATCAGAAGAGACCGTTAGATCATCGCTTATGGGCACCTGCGTGGGTGCCTGTTTCCTCTCACCCACTTACTTTCATATAGTCCCTCACCTTAATGTTTTTTTACACTTTTTTACATTGAAGCTTAGTTTGTTGTTGATTAATTTCTGCATACCTCTATGGCTTTTCCTTTTTTTTTTTTTTTTCCTTTTTCTTTTTTCATTTTGACATTCTGCTTGGCACTGCAGGAGCAAATTATTAAAGGTTCCCTGCTCCAAGGAGCTCTGGGGAAAAAAAATACCTGCCAGAAGTTATTTGAAGTGGGCAGTGAAATTTGCAAACTGTTACAGGAAAACCAGGTATAGTTTTCTATTCCTGGTCTCCATAGTCTGGAGGCAAAGCAAAGTTTGGGTGATAGAACAAAAGTTAAACAGCTTTGAGATTTGTTTTTTCCATCTGCTGGTGGTGAAGGAGAGTCTTGGGTAGTATGGCCACAGCATTTGAACTGTGTGTCCGTCTAGTTAATTTGCTTTTACTTAAGTTGAACTTTTCAGATTGCCTTTTTGTTTTGCTAAACCTTTAATTATTTCCCAGTGTGTGTTGTTTTTGAGGCACCAAAAATACTAAAAGATAGGTAATAGAAAGATAGGAAACAGCTTTATTTCTGTTAGTATCTGGACCTTGTTTTCACAGTTTCTTTTACTGCTCAGAAAAAAGAGAGCAGAAAGCATTTGGAATACAGAAAACACAATGGGTGCTAATTCCTCCTGCTGCTCCCCTTAGTCTGGCTGTGCATTTACTGCGTGTGGCTTGGTGGGAGATTGTCCTAGTGCACCAGAAAACTCCCTTGGTGATTCAGTAGATTATCCCTGATATATGGGAAATAATATTTGCTGTCAAAATCCTAAAAAGGCTTCCTTTGGGGTGTTGTGGGTTTTTTTTTTGGCTAGACAGCTGTTGAGCTAAGAATACCCAGAATTTTGTACAGTGGATGTGAGCATTTTACTCCTTAATCTCACCTCCTGTTTCCTAAGCAATTCGTCTTTTTTGTCATAGTTCCAGACCTCAAGATTGTAGATGTAAGGACTATCTTTTTTTTTAATTATGCAGTGCTCAGGCCACTGCAGTTGTGATTCTTGATTGAAGGATCTTCATGTTCCTGTAACACAAATAAATGGTGAGAATGAACTAATTTTACCAAGATGTTGTTTAACAAGCATGGATGAAATGTGAAAGCAAGCTCTTTGTAGATCCTCATGATTAAAAATCCCACTGTATAGTTTGTATTCTTTTTTGTTATTATTTTTATTTGGATTACCTATTATTACTATTGAGTGATGGTTTCCAGTCCAGTTCAAGTATTTTTGTTCCTTTTATCTATTAGCTGTGTGTATTTCCTGCCCAAAACCATTGTGTAGTTCCTTTAAGACAACAACATCCCCTGTGCTGTACCCCAGAGCTAGATGCAGTAGTATATAAAAGTGTCTTTACACACCTCACACTATTATGATGTTAAATTATTTAGGTTTTTCAAAAGGCATTTAGTCCTCTGCTGAAAGAGGATTCAAATGTGTACAGCAGTGGTGGTTATTACTCAATGTATGTTTGTCCATAAATGCATATGAAAGGTAGGGATGTTAATTTTAGTTTCACTGAGTCTACCAGGCTGGAAACTGAATGTAAATCTGAGTATGTATCTCTCTGTTGTGTTTTGCCTCTAGCAGCTTTTAGAATCACAAATGCACATTTTTAATGACTAAATGTAACATTAACAGAGAGCCATTCTGCCCCAATTGTTTCATCGGAGAATGGACTTGCTAGAGACTGCTTTTAAGTAGCCACGTCTCTCTAATCAAGGTTTCTCCCTTCATTATAAAAAAAAAAAGGAATATTAAAAAGCAGAGAAAATGAGATTATTCATTTCTGTGCAAGCTTCAGAGTGGCAGCTGGAATGTGAAGTAAAAGGAAGAGGTCGTGTTGTATGGCTGCACAAAAGACACTTTCCTCCAGAAGCTGGTGTTTTTGTTCAGCCCTACCACAGGTGGGCAGGGGCTGTACAGTACCCCCGGGGCTGGGACCCAACGGTGGTGTCACGATGGGCAACCTGCTGCATTCTCCAGCAGAGGTGGAATACTGTAAAGAGCGGAGAGGCACCATTAGGTTATTATATTTTTCTTCCAGTTTTTAAGTAAAACCCTGCTGCATTTTAGGAAGTTAACAGCAAACCGAAAACATTTAGGAAAGCCACCGTAGCCTTTCTCTCCGTTTTGCATTTCTACACTCCCTAAAGACGGCGCAGCGCTTTGCTGGATGTTGGGGCTGGGAGCACAGGCTTGGCAGTGTCGCTGCCACGTGCTTGCTCTTTGCAGCTGTGATTTGGAGAGGGCCCGTGCCTATATGGTGGGACCAGCCTTGGGCTGAGGCACCCAGGGGATGAGCAGCTTCCCCGTGTCAGTGGGGACAGCATCTGCTCCTGTCCCCTGGCATGCCGCAGTGGGGAGCTTGCAGAGAGCGGGAAGATACTTAGTGTTATCCTGCCTATACCTGCCTAATTTCTGTGAAGCAGCTAGCCTGTGGCATCTTACTCCTGTGTCAGGAATGGGTATCTGAGTCATTGGACAGGCTTTGGGGTTTGGGGGGGTCTATAAGGGGAAATGGAGCCTGGCCAGCTAGAAGACTCCATGTAGCATCAGCTCCTGGCACCTTCCCATTCCCTTTTCTTTCCCAGTGATGTGAAACTGATCATCTTACATGAAGTGGTTAATGTACACGATTAAAAAAAAAAGAAACAATACATTGTAAGGTTGATGTGAGAAAAAGCAGAGAAGCTCTTGACTGACCCGAGGACAAGGGTAATTCACAAAGCCGTGCAGCCGTGCATCTCAGGTGATGAGATGAAGCGCCAGGGATCATCCCGTCTCTGTCCCACCTATGCTGGCCGGTTGGGAGATCTTTGCCAGGCGAGGCGTCCTACCGGCTCCCTGAAAGGAAGGTTTTCCAGGGAGGTCAGGGCTTTCACACTGCTGCACCCTCTGACCGGGCTCACGTGGGGAAGGGAAGAGACCTGGGGCGAGAGGCAGCACAACCGCCTTTAAGGGTATGACCTTAAAGGAAGAGGAGTTGGAAAAGCCAAAGATAAAGATGGCCCAGAACATCCTTAAGGCTGCCAAGCCTAAAATTAGACACAGGCTAGGCTTTGTTTTCCTTGCAGGCTCACATGCCACATGCGTCTTCCCCCAGTTGGCCTACTCTGTGAGGACAGCGAGTGTTGACGCCAAGGAGCACTTGACTCCCTGGGAATAGGTTTCTTATGACTTTCTGTACCCCCCGTCGTCACACCATGGGAGCAGGCGGGAGATACGGCAGAGCTGCCGTCACGCGCGGGCATACGCGGTGCAGCGCTGCTGACAGCAGCTATCCTGGGACTGTTGCTATTGACAGCCAAAGCGTTGTTGACTGCAGGGAGGATCAAAATTATTATTAGTGACCAGATGAGGTATTAAGTGCAGAGCTGACGGTAGGAGTCCATGCACACGACACAATTCACCGTGTCACTTACACAGTGGTTTAAAATGTGGGCAGTGGATCAGGAGCAAGCAGCAGAGGGATGCTCTGGGTACCACATCCCACACACGTGTTGTAACCCTTCCCTCAGAGGCTGTCACTTAAGTTTTGGCAGAGCACCTATTAACAGTTATGTCCAGAAAATCCACTTCTGCCAGATGAGAAAAAAAATACGTTTGGGCATAGCTTGGCCATTCTGGGTGGGCCAAAACAACATTGAAAGCTTATACTCGAGGCTGCACTTCTGTGCAAATACAGTTTGATTCTCATGTCAGCGCATTAAAATGGAGTAGCATGACCGTATAGTCACTACTGTTTAAGATGGTGTATCTGTTAAGCAGACATGCTGTTAAATCAGACTCTGTGAGCTCTATCAGACTCTTTTAGAGCTCTGTGAGCTCTAAAACAGGCTATCTTAATTTTATTCAGAATTCACTTAGCACCGTTGTATCCACATTATGCAGCATAAAAGCCTGTTAGATACGTGCTCGCCTGGGAGCCCTGCGACAGAGCAGGAGCCTTTCTGATCTATTTGCCAGGTTGCTACCAACTCTGTATGAAACTTGGGCAGTTTTAGAGGGGAGGAGTACAGGTAAACCAGGCTGCAGTGGTACTTCTGGCTTCTCTGCTAGCTGCCGTGCAAGGGACTAATCGGCCCAGGACATTTTGAGAACGAAGAATTTGGTTTTTCCATTTTGATTCTCCCTGCCTGTCCTTCTGTTTCCTTCGGCAGCGTAGGGAAGGCAGCGGTTTTACAGCTGCCTTGTTTAATCCCCTGTGACTGGGCTGCAATTTTAGCCGAGCGGTACCTACATTATAGGGAGGGAGAGGCACCAAGTATAATGCTGCACTAAGGGTTTTACACTTGTCTCCTTGCTTGCTGCGTAGCCAGGATAAGTCGTAACCGTTTCTCCAAATCCCCATGAGTTTTTCTTCAAAATGAAGTGATTAACTTCTGCTGTAAACTTCCCCTTGTCTAGGGCATCCAGGCCTTGCGCTGAGCTTGACAGCATTCAAGATCTCCTGCCCACATAGACTATTAGGTTCTGCTTATCCTTCGTTTCCACTGCCTGGTGAAATATTAGATAACGGGGAAAGAGCTTATCTTACATGCGTCTGAACTGACAAATATGGCAGCCTTTCAGTAAAAAGGCTAATGCAGACGAGGCCTTTTTCCTGGCTAGAATAAGAATGAGGCCGGCGCTTGTCTTCTGCTGCTGACAACGGTCAGATGCGTGTGGCATGATTTCCATAGCATCCAGACAGTCGGAGCACCTAATATCTACCTGTCCAGTCAATACATCAGCTTTGCTAGAGCAGGGAGCTGCAGTTTGTCATTGAGGCAGGTTTCTAATGCAGCACGAATGGATCTTTCAGCCGTACTCCAGGGTAAACATTGTAAGCCGCGCAAATTTATTTACCAGGAGTGACAAATAACTGTGTCAGTCACTTTTGTTTTCTTCCCTAAATAAGACATTCTCTATAAATGCCTTTATGGATGTAATTTTTGTAGCTTTAAGCAGGGGGGAGGGGGGAAGGGGGGGATTTATTGCTGTTTGAACAGGTTAATATTAGTATTTATTTCCCTCTGTGTTTCTGCACATGAAAAATTAGTTTAAGTTTGGATTCGATGATCTTAAAGGTCTTTTCCAACCTAAATGATTCTATGATTCTAACAACCTTCAGAGGGACCCATTGCAGGATTTAACAATTTGAGAGTAGCAGCTAGGAAACAACTGCCCTGGTATCAGTATTGAGGGGAGTTTGGCTTAAAAGCATAGCTGAGAAACAAGGCTTTACTGTGCCAGGGCTACCTGGAGGGGGAAGAGGAGCAGGAAGGAAGGGGCTGCTTTGCCTGCACGGTGCTGAGCAAGGCCTGTTACTCATTTCAGAAGTTTCTTGGCTCATCTCAGGCATAGAGCTGTGCTTGAAGTTTAACACTTCCATTTTGAGAAAGAATACTCACCGTTATAATGTGGCATATTTCTGCATTGCATTCATACGGATATTTTGGGAAATTGTTTTCCCAGCCATAAATCCTAAACTGTACGTTCGCTGTCGAATTCTCAGCCACCAGCTAAAACCCAAAGTGTCTGACAGCCCATAAAGCTGGGGATCTGGTGGGAGAAACCGATGGCCTTTTTAGAAATGAAGGAATAGACGTCAATGGGTGGCTTGCTGCAGTACGGCGAAACGCAAGTGTGCTCTGAATGGAGGAAGTGGAAAGAGTTGTTAGTTGGGCAAGCCAGACACACCTAGACAGCATCCTGAGCTGCTGCCAACCCATACGGGGTTTTTGGACCTTTTCCAGGCTTTGTTCCTGAAAATAAATTGTTCAAGATGGGAAACTTTGAAGATTGCATTGACCAGTGAGCCGTGCCTCTAGGTGTGAGCTTTAAGGGAGAGAACTCAGGCTTTGGATTTGGGCTAGAGGCTCACGGAGAAAAAGCTGTGATCAAAGTTTAGCCTACATTTCTTTTGTTTGCAGGAGGTGGTCTGCAATTTTTTTGTTGTTTCTTCCTTATAAATGGGATTTATTCTGGCCTATTGAGAAAGGGCTGTCGATCTGATTATTTAGTTTAGCTATTGACTTGCTTTGTAGCTGCAATTCATATAAAATGATCACCTCTGTAGCTATTTCACAGGAGCAGCACGTGAAGAAATTAAGTAACATCTATAAACCATTCAGAATATGTAAAACAATGGATATATGCTAACTATTATTTATTTAATGCTTTGGTAGCTGTGTTGCAAAACAAATGAGGAGGTGGGGATATCTTTTGGAACAGAATATACTGCAGCGCCTGCCTTGATCTGCATTAGACATCTGCACTGTGAACTATAAGTGATGCTGAAAGATGCACTGAGAAAACAAACGGGTTACAGTACTGTCGTGTTAGAAATGACAAAACGTGTAGGCAATAGAGAAACTAAAACTACTTCAGTATCGGGCAGAAATGTAAAGCATTAACTGAAGAAATATAGCAGAAAAGATAAAATATGAACATTTTGGAAACTGGGACTCAGACAGTTCTTTATGCGACAGAAATTCACACTGTGCTAAAAAAAAGAACAACTTTTTTTTTTTTTAGCAGAAAAACAGACCCTCAAAATTTTGTGATTTAACACTGGGAACCACAACTCTTACCTCTAAAAGTAAAAAAACCAAAACAAAACAACAAAACACCTTCCCGAAAATTTTTGGAGGTGTTCAGGTTTAAGATGGCTTTGAGGAAGACACCTACAGTGAACTAAAAGTCCTAGTCTGAGCTTTCAGAGCAAGAAATATGAGAGGACATGAAGGAAAAATACCAGAGTCCGTTTAAATTCAAAATGTCTAAGCCGTCTGCCCAAAAAAGGATAGATTCAAGCTGAGAGCCAGTTTGGGTTGTATGACAGGTTCATGTTCCTTATATGCACAACCTTGGCTTGAGCAATTCCTTTCTTCCCGTCTTCTGTGTGTAAACCAGAAACCAGATACATTGTCAACAAGGTAAAGTTATTGGACGTGTCTAAAAAAACCAGGATGAGCGCTGGAAAGGGTGTGCCTTTTCTAATTAATTTAGCAAAACTGTGCTAATGCAATGACACGCAGCTTCCAAGGCAGGAAATACGGCAGGTAAGGTATCAGCAGCAACTCAGCCTCCCCGTCCTCAGTGTTGTACGGCAACGTTTCTCAGACTTCATCCATGAGCCATCAGTGATGGGTGCACTGAGATTTCTCCCGTGAGACCCTTTTGTGTACCTACTGCAGCCAGGGGATCAGATCCCTGAGAACAGAGGTGGGCTGGGAAGCTCTTGCTGTAGGTTGTAAACTTGGTGAGGGAAGTAATTGAAAGTTTGCGCTACACTTGGTTGGGACTACAGAAATAGGAGTGGCACGGGATGTACGGGGAGTATATGCTGCCCTGCCTGAGGGCAGGGGCTGTGCGGCCAGGTCTTTACCTCATGCCACAGGGAGTTTGTATGGTGGTCCTCATGGTGTGGTGTGCCCAGGTATCGTGGACGGGAGAGGGAGTGTGCGTGGGCACATAGGTGTTTGATGAAGTCCGGCACACAGCGTGTCGGGGAGGCTGAGATACCGTGTGCAGGTGGCCAGCGCATGCCTCCGATGTCAGGCGCATCCCAGACCCAGCACGCTCGCTGAATATGCACTGTGCTGGCAAACTGCATGCTCTCACGAGTGGTTTGTCTGGGACTTCTGAATGGCAAAAAGCCTGGTCTGAGCTGCTATGCAGATCAGGATGCTGGGCGTCCTGAAATCCCGGACAAATCCCCTTAGTGCTTTTGGTAAATCTGCAACTGGGATTTACCGTTGTGACAGCACATTCTAAATGTGGTAAAAATAGCCTGTCTCCCAGCATTGCAAACCTGACTCACGTTGCACAGTTAATGGGTGAGCAGTCAAGGCTGTTTCTTGAATCATTGCATGAATGCATGAAGCGGTCCCGGTGGCAGGGGATCACAAAGCCGCACTGCAAAGCGCTTGCTTGGCTCAGGCCGATTCTCTGCAGCTTTGGCTTAAAACTCAGCGGATCAGAAGTATGGCAGAGACCCCTGATCTCAGGCTGAAAGGGATGATGGAGAGATCTCTCTGCCTTTTGCTTCTCCAGAAGGCTGTGGTTGCCCTGCGCTTGCCTGGAGGCAGTCTGGAAGGTGTGCTGTGCGGGCACTGTCCCCTCCTAGGCTGGGCGGAAAGCACAGCCTTCTCCCTGGAGGCTGCACAATAACTTGGTTTCATTTGGTTTTAACCCTTTACCTTAATCCTAATGAAAAACATGTTTTTAATTAAAAATTAGGACCGTGCCAAATTTGAAGCATCAGTAGTTTTGCTACCCCAACGGGGTAACGTGGAGAAGTGAGAGGGAGTGAACGTGCTTTTCCCACTCCGTGTGTACATGCACGCATGGGAGAGCACGGTTTCTCTGTAACCCTGAAAACGAGTATCTTACTCTCAAAACTTCCTCTCCAACAAGGAGATTCACCCAGAAAGTCTCGCCCCACCCAAACGGGCTGTAAAGGTATCTCTTTAGTGGGCTACACAAAAATGCTACCGGTGAGTCAGTACAGTGTCGGATGTACAGTCGTACAGTTTGAAATGCAGCCTCCCATCCAAAAATACCAGCCAACCAACTGTAAGATACATTAGCTCCCGGTGTGTCTGGTGAGATTTCAAGCAAATTTTGGGTTTTGCTGTTGCACACAGGAAAATGCCATTGCAGCTGCTTGCAGCTGGCCTTTTGCTCACTGGGAAAGGGCACCCATCCATTCGCCACTAGGCAGATTTTGAAGATGCACCTTTGTGATTTAGGTGCTCACATGTCATCTTCAAAAGTGGCTTAGCAGCCCAAATTTTATATGGTACCAGTATCAGGCCCTGTGTGAAGACTGAAGTGAGTGAGGCCGTGCTCTGTGGGTGTTGCTGTGGTACCAAGAGAGAGAAGAGTTTGCACTGGCAGGGAGAGCTGAAGGGACTTCCCTTAGGTCACTAGCAGGTCTGTCACAGAGCTGGGGAGAGAAGCTGGATCTCAGTCTGATCTCGTAGCTAGTAGACCATGCATCTCCTTAAATATCTCCTATACCATACATTTAGGGCAGTCTTGCATGTTCTGTATGCAGGGTCATTTTCCCTTTTCTTTCTCAGTCCCTGAAGTCCTCCTATGAGACATGTCAAGTTTAATCGCACCCTACCCGATCCAGTATTATGCTGGTAGTACAGGAAAAAAAATGGATGGAGGAGCAGTGTTATAAAGCACCCCTCAGCCCTCACTGAGACCCCAGTTCTGTGCTGGAGTCTGTTCAGAAACATCCATCCCTCCTGACTGCCTGGGCTCAGTAACATCACAGCCCACCGAACAGTGGGACCCTGCTACTCCACGTATCAAGCAGCACTGCATTGCTTGTATCGCTAGGCTGATGGTTTTGTTTCTGGCTCTTGGCTTCCACCCTGAAATGATGGTGTCATTGGAACTGCCTAGAGGTACAAGAGGTTGGTGGTCTTCATGGTAAATGGTCAAGCTGCCTTCCTGTCATATGTACAGTGTCTCAGAAGTGGCTTGAGTTTGTAGATACCATTAATTCTGCTGAAAACAAGAATACTGTCATTGCATTGGGTGGGATTGGCCTCATTTTATGTAAAGTAGATGCGGATTTAAGCTTCGTATCGAGTTGCTAGGGTGCTGTCCATCAAGTGAGGTTTGGAAATAGTTTCTTAGAAGCTATGCCAGTTTTGACATGCTGCTTTAATATTTTCCTGGCTGCAATAGGGCAAGACATAGAAATCTTATGTTGTCATCACACAGAGCTGTGAAGCGTTCTTTTTTTTTTTTTGCTTTCTCTCTCTTGCACTCCGTCATATGGAAACCAGATCAAGATTATGAAATTATTGCCCACAAACTGTGATCTTTTTTCTCTTTTGTGGTGGGAACTGACAAGTCACTGATGGCTTGGTGCTGTTGGTACTAGCTGTTCATGCTGCACGCATTTGTATGTATCGGGAAGTGCCGAACTTGGCGTGCTTCTCGTTGGCACACAGTCTGGTGAAACGTCAGATTTTTAATTGTGATAAAGTTCACGAAAGAAAAAATTATGGCAGATGTTTCCTTTTGTCAGAGCCGAACTGAATCATTAAAATGTGATATGATGTACTATGAACGAGTCAGTGTAAACACCATCCCTGTGAACATGTCAAAAGACTGAAGAACGTAGACCATTCATGGTAATGTTAAAAACCATGTGGTCTGCATGCTGTATTACCAAGCTTTTCTGTTTAAATGCAGAGCATGAATCTTATGAATTTTTATTGCCTTTATACAAAATGAAAAGATAACATATTCTACTTCGGTAAAAATAGCCTGGTAGCTTCTGCAATGTGGTTGTCATTTCGCTGGTGGCTTACTCAGAGGTCTGCTTCTCACAAGCAGGAGTGAGGTATCCAATTCCCATTGAGCGCTGAGCTCGCTCGCCTAATTCCCTCTTTTCTCAAGGATTTATTTTTGGGAAGTCTTACTCCTTTGCCAGTCTGAAGGAAGCGGCAGAAACACTGCTGCTTGCCGAGGAATGCCTGTGATGATGCGTTAAAACTGGCTCCCGATAAGTGGTTATGGAAAAACTGCAGGAAGCATCCGATGACTGACATTCTCTGTGGACTTTCTCTCCTGTCTCCTCCTCACATCTCCTATGTGAGGATTATTGTCTACACACTCACTTAGGCCATTAGTCAGAAAAGAAGTGCATTAGAAACTTCCTGATGCTTCCCCATGAGCTGAGTACATTATATCTGCAGTTATTCTCATTCTTGCTGCCCTAAGAAGTTTTGACTAGATTCTGACTCTTATTCCCAGTGTTGTCAGTTCTCAAGATTTTGCCATAAATTAAGTGGTTTTCTTAATGCTTCAGCTGCTGGAATCAAGGGACTTGATGAATACCTTCATTTTGACGTAAAGGTCAAAGAAACACTGGAAAGATGTGATCAAAGTGTATCCCAAAGTGTTGTTTTATGCCACTCTTCTGATTTCTGCTTTCAGGGAGCCTGACTTAACAGTTTTGGAATGCTGGGGATTGGGAATAAAATACTCTGTTGTATCATAAAGTGGGTTATAAACGGTAGCAAATCCAAATCATTTTGCATGTCAAAAATCTCAGTCCCCATCTCTTTTGGGAGTGCACTGCAAGTGAGGTGAATGTGTTTTGCAGACCAATTTAAATACTCTTAAACTGTGGCCCCCTTCTGCAGATCAATTACATTGATTTATTGGGGAAAATTTGTGTTTGTGTGCATGGACATACACAAATTGTGTACAAACAATGTATTTTATTTTAAGCGGGCTGCAGAAGCCAGAAGTAATGAACTTAGTAAAATAGCCATACAGGATTCAGCGATAACAGTTGTTAATGGCAAAGCATCTATAGTTTTTGCACCATGGCAATTTGTGGAAATGCAGTGTGCTTTTTTAAATTAGCTTAAGTTTTTACATCTCTCTAGCACCATAGGAACTTAATCCATCATGAAACCTCATTAGAAGCTGTGCCATTGTATCCTGAGGCAGATGTGAAATTTGTGTGAGTCACTGATTTGCGATCAAGCTGAAGGAAACTGAGTCTACAATTCTTGAGAAAGAAGCCGCCCATTTGGGATGCATTTACACAGCTCCTTTTGTATAAATCATTAGTGCTATAAACTATCCATTATTGTTAGGAGAAGAAATTTAACAATGCAAATAAAACAAAATACTGTGGCAGAGCAATTTTATGCTTGATTGTAATGTTTAATGGCATGTTCTCATAAAGAGATTTTCCCATCCTTCAGACCTATCATGTCTGTGACTCACTTGATTTCCGATGGTTTGAACATCCCCCATTTTATTCCTGGAGTTGTTTTCTCTAGAGCAGTTTCTGTAAACGTGCTGCAGCATGGGGTTATCCAGGGTTAATTTCCCTTATGATTACACATCCAGACAGCATGTATGTAAATGCTGCAAGACAAATGATAAGAAAACTGTAGGATAAAAGAAAACAAAGAACATTCCCTTGTTTTGCTTGTAGGTCCATTTTTCAGTATCAATGTATTTCCCTTGCTCTCTTTTAAATGTTAATACTAGCTTCTGTTGGCATTGTAGTTCTTTAAAAGCATTATTTTTCTGTCATCACTGACCTCAAATTTTGCATTATGTTGATTCCCTTTCTCCCCCATATCTCTTTGTATCCCATATACTTTTTCCAGGTTCCTCTCTTCATCCTTTACTTTCAGGTACTAGACAGCACCATCAGAGAGGCAGAGCTTCATATCTCTAAACCGGATGATTATATTAATGTCAGAAATAAAATACATTCTACTTGTATTTTTAGTACTTCATTGTAATCCTGGTTCTGCTTTCCCTTGTTACCTCTGTTCTGTGTCTTGCCCTTAGGTTTCCTTTTTAGACCAAGGTTGCTGGGTTTTCTTGTGATCTTGAAAGGTTTCTGCACTGTCCAGCTTTTTGAAGTCTTTCCATACACCTTAGTCAGAAAGTACTAAAATATCTTGATAGTCTGTTGATCTGCAGTGAAGTGCCCGTTGTTTTCTTTTCCTGGCTGCCAGGGAGTTTGTTGGCAATTGAGATTTATGGAGTGAATAATCCACCTGGCAGGAGACCCTCTGTAACTCCAAAGAGTGTTCTTTAGTGGAAGAATGAGAGTTCCTTTTTGTGTGTAAAATACTGCTAATAGCTTATTTAGCAACCTATATTTCTACAACAGGAGTCTCAGTTTTGTGTTGGAGGTGGGTTCTTGCATATGCATAGATTCTAGCACCCATGCTAATTCTGTCTCTCATTGAACTTTCATCTGTTCCTACGGTAGGATAATGCATGATGTGATCTCTCAGCTTTTTAATGTGGTCCTTAGTGCATCTCTTCGAGCTCCTGTTTGAATGGGCTAAAAAAAAATATTAATAATGAGGGATGATTCTTCCCTGTACTTGCTGGGAATTGCCTGGAAACCACAGGGAGCTTAGGGAGGGTAGTCATGCTGCAACCACAGAGACTCCACAGAGTCCAGTACCAGGTACTAATTGCAATTACTGCTGGGAGAACTCTGAATAACAACGGAATTAAAAAAAACACATTGTGATCCTTTCTTGCCTTTTTTGTTACTTAAATGGCTCGTTTTTACAACCACTGATTAGATTTGAGCTCAAAATACGCCACAAGCTATAGAATATGATCAAAATGAAGGATGGAAGGGGTTGCAGTATTTTCAGTGCAGCTGATTTTGTTCATGAGTTTTTAGTAGAACTAAATGGAGGATTGAATTAGTCAATGATTAAAATAAGTGGAAGCCACTGTATAACAGTGTTCAGCGTAACGGGTACCTGCATGAAATTTTGGTTCTCAGCCACCCGGTTGCTTCATCCCTTTA
This sequence comes from Ciconia boyciana, assembly GCF_034638445.1. Taxonomy (NCBI): domain Eukaryota; kingdom Metazoa; phylum Chordata; class Aves; order Ciconiiformes; family Ciconiidae; genus Ciconia; species Ciconia boyciana. Next base: position 59,130,053 of record NC_132935.1, read on the forward strand.
GGGATATTTTCATGGTCTGAGTAGCCTGTGCTGATTATCACCCTCAGATTTACAGCTGCCTTTCCTGGCCCCGAGTTTCTCATTCCTTATGCATCAGCACTAGGAAATTCTGTACCTGTTTTTCAGCAGTGGTGGGGGAGCATTGAAGTTACCAGCAGCGTAATCTCCAGGGTAAACAGGGCCAGCGTATTATTCTCACTGTACCATTTAACCCTGCTGGAGGAGACGACTGTAAATTGCCTGTGTCGAGCTGGCATGTGAGGACTAATAGAACTGCAGCGGGGATAATTCATGAGTAGATTTTCTCCCTCGCCAGTGTAAACAGAGCTAGGGCTAGTCAGGTCTGAAACGGTGATTACTTTTAAAACGGCATGTTATAATTCAGTGTCCCAGATTGAACTCGCCTTCCAGCACAGGAAAACAAACCACCGTATGTGTGGCCAGCACATGGACCATGCAGGCTGTGCAACTAACTATGCATGAGAAGGACTGCTTTGTTTTTCTAGGAAACAAGATTTGGAGGGAGCTCTTTAACTGAAGATTGCAGAGGGTGATTTAAAAAAAAAGAGGGAGAAATCAATTTCACAATCCTTCCTATTAATGCACAGTAAAGAAGAGCTTTAACAGGGAGTTAATTTAGAGGCCTTAAACACTGTCCTCTTCTGCGTTAAATCCCTCCACCAAACTTGCTTCTTTTGGGTTGTGTCGCTAATGTCTCCACACTGCTGCTGTCTGCTTGTTCCTTGCACCTCATCACATCAAACACAACGACATAATACATCTAGATATGCACCTGCTGGCAAATAAGGTACCTGAATTCACTGCCAATGAGAAAAGCACTTTTCCTTTCCCTGGGGTGGTGCCATTCCTCAGTATCTTTTTCTGACAAACTTAACCTATAAAACTTAAACTTAACCAGATTTAACCAAAAAGGCGAAAATTTACCCCAGGAGGTGGCAGTTTGAGAGGTGGGCGTGTGGGTCAGTCCCTCACTGATCATTTCCCACCTCCTTTTTTTGTGTGGGCATCAGCGTTCACCCAGCAAGCAATTTGACTTTTTCCCCTGTGAGCAGAGACCTGCTCTGGCTCCTCTGTGCCTCAACCATGTTGCCGTCCACGTGTGCGCCGGGGTCGGCACAAGATGGGCAGCAGGAAGGAGCCGGCGCCGTGCCCCCATGGCCGCTAGCTTGACACGGGGCTGGGACTGCAGCAGGCGGCGATTGCCCGGGTAGTCCCAAAGACCCGCAGGGCTGCTGTCCGGGCCCTTTTGACCGCCTGGGTGGCTGGGGGGCTGAAAGCACGGCTCCCCCACGACAGGCACGTGTCGCCCCAAGATGGCTTTGACCGTGAAGCACCATCCTGGTGCTGCCTGGAAGAGGCATGTAAGGACGCGTGGCCCTGCATGAAGTGTTAATGGTTGTAGGTTTGTGCCCGTCTCAGATGGTTTTCTGGCCTGAAGTTACGCGCGTGGCTCTGAGCTGTATCACAGCGCGGGTGGGGGGGAAGCACTTTCGCACGCTCCCCCCGTGTCCAGGTTCCCCAGGTGAGTGACCCCAAGGGGCTGACTGCAGGCAGGAGGAAACACCCCCTTATTTTCCAGTTTCAAGACTGTGGTTTTTCTCTTATGCTTCAGAGTAAGGGCTGGCCAAGAGCCTGCCCACAGTCAGTAATGTCTTTAGAGAAGCAGAGAAAACAAGGGCTCAGTAGCGGAAATGCAAAACTCATATTGAGAAAGCAGCATCTGTCCAGTTCTGGTCACTGAAGCATAGCTGTTTTCTTACACTTAAGAGATTAACATCTTTACTATTAGTAAAACAAAAAATCAGGTTTTGTTCTTGCAGGTTCCAGAATGAGTTTTTTGTTTTCCCAGTCAAGACTGAGGAGACAGATCAGTAAACACATCCTTTATAAAACTTCACCTAAATATTACCAAGTTTAACTAGCCCTTGGCTTTATCATTAATATGCTAGACTTATAATGGCTTGTGGAGGACTCGGTGTGCCAAAGCCTGCTTAGGGAGCTTCAACCCTGTCGCCAGAGCAGCCGTCCTGCTCAGAGGTCACGGTGGAACCTGTTACCAGGAGGGGAATTTTGAAAAGGAAGCAGGTCCCCTGTCCGTATAGACAAAGCAGCTTTTACGGACTATCTGGCACTTGCTGTGCAGTTGTTCAGCCCCTAAAGGGCTTGATTCACATTAAAAACTTGATGATAAATTCTTAATAAATAGGTAATGAGCCAAATACTGTTCTGAGGATGTTCTTGAGGATGCTTATCAAGTGCGTTGCTTATGGATACAGCAGTCTGTAACCATTCTGCAGTCATTGTGCCTGCACTTGCACAATAATATTAAACAAATTTTGGTGGATAAGGAAGTAGTGGGCTAAAGATGGAGTAAGGCGTCTAAAGTATCAATCTCTCTATGCACTGAATCCACAGTCTTGCCAAAGCAATTGTTTTATGCTGTAGGTTAACGTCCTTCAGGAACTGAAAAGACCCTGAACATCCAGGCTTCCATTGTAGGACACCAAAGTAAAGGAGCAGCATTAATACTAATATATTAATTTTATTTTGTTTTCTGCTTACAGTCTTTAAACTACGCTTATGTGAAACCAACTTCTCATTTTAAACATGAGGTTTGGGAATGATATATGTGGGTCAATCTTTGGCTCAGAAACTTTGTTTTACACTTCAGTCCTTGACAATGGAGAAGTTGCAACAGGAAGATAATCAGCCTCAGCAGCAGCTCTGTACACATGAAGCGGGTCGTGCCCATACAACAGCCATGTTTAAAAGGCTGGTCTGTTGAATTAATTGTTTTCAAAGTAGTCTAGGGGCGATAAGATTGTAGTTTTGAAGGTGCTCCACATCTGCTATCTGTACTGAATTATTTCCCTCTGCTGGTAACGGTGCTGTAGTCAGTTAATACTCCCCGTGCACAAAAGCATTCCATTGACGTGTAATTTAAAATCATTCTGCTCTTCTAGGAACTCTCAAAGGATATTTATTTACAGTCCACAATCACTGTCCCCCAGCTTGGCTGTACTGTTTGGATTGGGGCTTTAGACCTTGCAGTATTGAGCTAAACGTCAACAACAGTTTAATAAATCCAGACAGTGGGGAGAGCCTGTAACCAAACGAGAGGGCCCTGCTGTGTGCAGTGGATATATATCTCAGGATGTGTCTCCCTAATATTTTAAACCCCCTGACTCTTCCTAGTGCAAGCCTGATGGGTGAGTGCAAGCTGGCTCACTCCTCTCAGCCTCTTTCCCCTCCTGGCTTTTGCTCCTTGACTTTGAGTCAAGGGATCTTTTTTTTTTGAGACTGGTCCACGGGGTTTGCAGATCTGAAAGGCGTGGGGAGCAGCGGGTCTATGTCCATGGTCAGCCCCAGAGCATGTCCTGGGGGCTTGGACCATTGTGGCCATGCTGTGAGAGGGAGCAGTACTGGCGTGGGGCTGTGCTGAGCTAGCCAGCCCGCTGGAAGCGGGACACGGAGCCTTGCCAGTGTTGTGGCCCAGCTCCTCTGCCTTCCGCAGCTCCCCAGACCTGGCTAAGTGAGGACCAGAGGGTGAATTCTCTTTTCCTGCTGACGTAGACACGCACTGATCTTACCCGGTGCTTTGGGATGCTACCATAATCCAGAGAAGTAACTAGGAACAGGAGGAGGGCTTGGCCGTGCTGGTGAAGCAGGTATAGGAGAAACATCCCAGGAGTTGCGGGACATAGTGCTTATGAGGGACGTAGTGCTAACGCGGCTTCCTGGCGTGGCAGGGACTTCTGTGGGGCTGTGCTGCTCCTGGGAGCAGCGGCGGTGGTGGCGGGGGCAGCCCTCACGTCCCTGCTACCATCCTCCGTTGCCATGCTTTGACTGTGAATCCGGGTTGGGATTGGGATGGGGAACCGACCTGCCTGAAAAACAGCCGAGCCAGAATGGCTGGCTCAGCGGCAGGGCCGGGGCAGGCAGAGGGGCTAAAGGGAAGGCAGACGCTGCTGGAGCCGGGGGTTTTGCTAAAGAAACACACATGCAACTGGAGCCCAAATCTCAAAATCTCCCGTGTTTTCCTTTCCCCTCCCCCTCTATTTTCTTTTTAACTTGTGCATGTGGATCGCTCAAGGTTATAGGCTTTATTTCTTCTGGTGGTTATTGTTTTGTGCCAGGATGCGTCTCCCTAATATTTAACCCCCCCGACTCTCCCTAAAATGTAGCATAATAAAATTGCAGCCCTGCAGCTTGTGAGGGTTTCTGTGGTCACTTTTGATGGTTGCGTACCTGCAGCGCAGGAAGGAGAGGAGAAGCTGGGGCCAAGGTTGCCTTGCTGGTGCCTTTTCAGGTAGTGGAATCATAGAATGGTTTGGGTTGGAAGGGCCCTACGGGGCATCTAGTCCAACCCCCCTGCAAGAGCAGGGACATCTTCCACTAGATCAGGTTGCTCAGAGCCCCGTCCAGCCTGACCTTGAACGTTTCCAGGGATGGGGCCTCCGCTACCTCTCTGGGCAACCTGTTCCAGTGCCTCACCACCCTCACTGTAAAAAATTTCTTTCTTAAATCCACTCTAAATCTGCCCTCCCTTAGTTTAAAACCTTGTCCTGTCACAACAGGCCTTGCTAAACAGTCTGTCCCCGTCTTTCCTATAGGCCCCCTTTAAGCACTGGAAGGCTGCTCTAAGGTCTCCCCGCAGCCTTCTCTTCTCCAGGCTGCACAACCCCAACTCTCTCAGCCTGTGCTCATAGGAGAGGTGCTCCAGCCCTCGGATCATTTCCGTGGCCCTCCTCTGGACCCGCTCCAACAGCTCCATGTCCCCTTGTGCCGAGGGCCCCAGGGCTGGCCGCAGCACTGCAGGTGGGGTCTCACCGGAGCGGAGCGAGCCCGGCCCGGTAAATAACTCGGGAAGGTGCTGTGCTTACCCCCCCGCCCCGCCTCCTCGCTCCTCGCTGCCGCCGGCAGCTGGCGGCGGCGCCGGGGGCGGGCGGGCGCGCGGCGCGGCGCGGCGCGGGCTCCCCCGCGGGCGCGTGACGGCGGGGCGGGGCGGGGCGCGGGCACGTGCGAGGGGGCGGGGCCGGCGGCGGCGGCGGCGCAGGCGGAAGAGCCGGGGCGCCCCGAGCGCCCGCCGGGCCGGGCCGGGCTTAAAGAGCGGCGGGGCGGCGGCGCGGGTAAGCTACGCACCTTCCTCCCTCCGGCCCTCCCAGGCCCCGCGGCGGGGCTCGGGGCGGAGCGGGGCGCCGTGGGGTTTTTCCGTTCCGTTTTTGCTCTCGCCGGTTAATTTTTTTTTTTTAATCATTATTATTTTGGCTTTTGTTTTTTTTTTTTTAAATTCATTTTGCTCCAGACAAAGCCCGGCGGGACCCTGCCGTCAGGAGCCCAAAGGCGTCTCTCGTGTCCGTGTGTCCGTCCGTGCGCGCACACGCGCGGCTGGGGGCACGGCGGGGGGAGAGCGGCCGGTGCTGGCCCTGCCTGCCCGCTCCCGCGGCGCCGCCGGGCCGCCGCTCCACGGCGCACTGCCCGCTGCCGGCGGCGGCTGGGAGTCGGTAGCGGCGGTCTGAGCGCCGGGGCTGGGCCCTGCCGGCGCGCTGGGGAGAGGGACGGACGGACAGAGAGGAGGCCGTCTGTCAGTCAGTCTGTCAGTCCGTCCCCGCGTAGGGCTGAGCGGGCAGCCCGAGGACGGTGTCCCCTCGCTGGATGGATCCCGGGGCTGCTGGTGATGCGGTGCCCGCCGGGGGGGCTGGCGGAGCGGCTTGAGCCCCCCGTCCGCCGGAGGCGAGCATGTCCAGTGAGCAGCTTAACAGGACAGCGGTGAAGGATGCGCGGTTAAAAGACCTATTGTTGGAAAGAGGTACCCGCTTCTCCGTCCGGTGTGTCTGCACGGGTCGGGCTGCGGCGAGCTCGGTCCCCGAGTTCCCCGGAGCGAAACCCAACTTCCAGCCCAGCCGGCCCGGAGAGCGCTCGCTAGCAGAGCCGCGGGGCGCAGGGGAGGCTCTCCTGGCCTGGCAGAGTCTGTCTGCGGAGGAGGATTTAGGGTGACGGTCCAGACGCTTCTGCTGGCGTGATTCTTGATAGGGTTATAAGCTACTTCTTTTTTTTCCATGCTCTTCCCTGAAGGTGTTTCCATTCAGTATATAGTTGCCTTTTTTGTGTTGTGCATTTACCGTGAAAAATAGTCTCCTGGGGAAAAAATGTGTTATAACTATTATTTCCCGTGCGTGAAGAAACAGGTATATGTGAGCGTGACAGGGAGACTTGGGGAGGTAAAAACTTATCGTTTCTCTTCCCGAAGCTCCCCCCAGTCTCTTTCCCAGGTAATTTGTAGGAGAAGGGGGCAGGAGGAGATGCCCGTCTGGAAGGCGGTGCTGCAGCGGCGAGGGCCCTTCGCACCCGGCACGCGTGGGGCAGCGGGGCAGGAGGCGAGGCAGGGGCTGGAGTCACCCAGTGCGTGTCAGCAGCTGCCAGAAACTGTTCAAATTGCCTTGAGCAGTGCCGGTAAATAGAGGCTGCTGCTGTTCTTGTCTCTTTGCTTTTTCCTGTTAATAACCCAACGAGTAGTGGGAGGGCCAGTCAGGAGGAAGAGAGATTGAAAATCGCCTTCCCCTTTCCTTTCCCTCCGCTTTCCAGCGAGAAAATCCTCTTGAACATCAGTGGGGTGTTTTGTTGTGTTTTCGTCTTTGTGATGTAAAGCTGGACTTGGAAAACCCTGTGTGCTCGCACCTGTGTGCCGTGGTTTTCATTTTTTTTTGACTGTATGGCCATGTTTTAGTCAAACATTTCCGAATGATTCCCTACAAGAGAAATGCTCACAGCCCCAGTCCTTTATTTCTAAAGGAGAGGTACCGTCTCCTGCCACTGAAATGCTGGGGCCTTGATAAATTTAGAAGACTCTGCCCTTGGCAGATAGAGAAGTAACATGTCATTCCAGTGATCTTTGCATTCTAGGAAAGCCTAAATCAACATTGCTTGTTTTGCATGTTGCCCTTTAGCAACAGTCTCTCAATTTCCCGTCTAAAGTATTACATAGACCCAAAAAAACAAGTTTTGGGTAAAGAAACCCTTTGATACTTAGTAGCCACAGAATGTGAATTGCAGCAGTTGTCAACTGTGTCAAGTCTGTATTCTGTGCTTCCAAGCCAAGAAAAACTGACTTTTTAGTTAAGCACGGTTTTGGTGTGTTTGTTTTTGAATTAATTCTGTGCTTCCTGCTTTTTGATCTTTTGGTGCTGACATCGTTAGCTTCCAATGACTCAAGAGAGGAAAAAAAAAAGATTGCTGCATGTGGGATTGATAGCAAAAGCAGAGCAAAGCACTGACTAATCACATTTTCTGAAAATGGTGGTGGTCTTAATGATGAGCGGATGGTACTTAACAGCAAAGAGAAATTAAATGATAGATGTATTGTTCCCCTTTACTCTTTCCTTAGCCTTAAATGAGTTTATTTGCTCCTACTGAGACGATTGCAGAACCTCAGCACTTAGATGGCAGCATGCCCGCTGGTAACTTGTGACAAACAGCTGGACCTCGGCACCAGCCTCCACTGGACACCCGTGCACTTGCAGCTCCTGTAGTCTGAGGTTTTGTTCGCAAGAGATCTTAGAAACAGCCTTGGCTTTCCTTTAGCTCCACTGCAGGTCGTTTTGGATTTTATGTGTGAACAGCATTTTTCTAGCTCAGCTTCATAGTCATGTTGTGTTTGCATAAGCGTGCTGCTGTTGCACAGAAGGCTGAGGATGACTGCAAATGAAAGAGATAAGCGGAGGGGGGAAGCTTGTTTTCTTCGATGTTTGCTTTGTCTTTTTATTTTTATATTTTGTTATCTTTCTTTCCTCGTTGGCTTTTTAAAAGAGAAATTTAATATCGGTTCCTCAAAGTTCATGTCTTGGCGCCCAGAAGTAGTGCTATTTTTTGGAAAGTGCTGAAACTGAGCAACTCGTGCTGCTTCTTTGCTTTTTCTACCAGCCTAGCAACCAAAGACCTCCTCCCATTAACTGGAGTTGTCTTTCAAGATGAGAGCATCCCCTGTGAGCCATGCAGTTTCCACAGAAATATCAGCAGCTGGGTAACTCCAAAGGGCAATTTCTCCCCTTACGTTGCTCATCCTTGCTGCTCCGGTATAGCTGAAAGGGTGCAAGAGTGACTCATTTCTAAATATACTTAATATTTGTGGTATAGGCAGGACTTCAGATAAGATGATGGGCTCTGATGGAGTTTATTGTAACTGTATCCCTTGCAACAGCCAAGGCCCTGGTTTCATTTTTAACCATAGTGGAACATATCTTGTTTTAGAGTACCAGATCTCTTTTTAGATTTTTACCTGAATGGGAATGTCCTAGAGAAGTTAATGTTACTCTGGTTGGAGAGAAGAAAGTAATTGAAAAACACATTGCGTGTAGATTCAATAGGAAAAAAATTTGTTTTCCACTTGATTTAGGTAGCTTTCGTGCTATTTAGCTGTTAAAAAAAGTAAGGATAGTTTACTAGATACAGTGTCCTGATTCCTCTCTCCATGGCCTCTGCTTTGAAGCTTATGGAGCCTGCTGGACTCTATTGGCATTGCAGGTGGCTATAGAATAGAGTGAGTTTTGTGTGTGGTTTTGTTTGGGGTTTTTTCCCCCCAGTGAAATTGTTGTATTATCCAAAAGGCTTGCCTGTGGTGTTTATGCTGAAGAATGTATTAGCTGTGAAAGCTGCAGAGAAGGATCACCAAGAAGTTTCTTAGCTTTGACCTGCAGCCACTCCTACTGATTGATCAGCACTGCCAAAAAATAAATAATTTTCGTACGTTTTAGAACACTGTTTTCTTCACAAAACTTTGCAAAAAGGACAGCAGTAACATCTTACTCCAGATCAATCTTGATGAAATACTGAGGGTTTTTCAGATTATTGCTTTGATGGATAACATGCTGTGTGTGATTGACATATTTTCCTCTTTTTTTCTTTGTTTTAGCTGAACTGGAGTTTGTTCAAATCATCATTATAATTGTCGTTATAACTGTTATGGTGGTAGTGATCATCTGCTTGTTGAATCATTACAAACTCTCGACACGCTCCTTTATCAACCGACAGAGCCAAAGCAGAAGACAGGAAGAAACTTTGCAGACAGTGAGTATGAGCCCCTTGCACCAAATTCCTTCTCCTTGTGCTGTATGGGTCTGCGGCAAAGCCTCCTGAGGAGCTCCGGTACAGGCGACTGCTGGAAAAAGTTCTGATGTCACTTTTAATGCTTCCTATAGTTAGGTCTGTTGCTGAGGTTGTATTTGTCAGTAGGAAAAAAAAATCAGAATATCAATTTAAGATATTTGTCTTTAATTATTTTTAGACCCTGCTATGTTTTATGTAGCCTATTTTCATTTTGTGTTTGGAGGCTCAGATGTGACATCCTGTTTGCTGCTGCTGTAGTTTGAAGGGGAGTGGAGGGGGAATGAATGGAAGTCACCTGGAGTACAAAGATTTGAAATACACCTTGTTGTGACTTTCCATATATTTGCTAATGTCCTGGACTTTTATCACTATTACTGTTTTGTGGAGCTGCAGTAACTGTTTGCTGGATCCAAAACACTGGCCCAATAAGGGCCCAGGAAAATGTGATGTTTGTTTTGCTCAAACAGCAAGAAAATATTAGGAAAATGATCCCTCCAAGGACCTGGAGTGGTTAAGATGTGTTGTTACAGAACCAAAGGCTTAAGACCGAATCTCGGCTGAGACTTGTTAAGGCTGCCTTTAGTCAACCCAACGCTAAATGGGCACCTAACTTGCCTTGTGAGCCAGGATTTTGCTGGGTGGAATGCACTGCTTCTTTGTGAGGGTTAACCACAGGGTGTCCCTGACCTTGGGACATTCCCCCCAAGCCACACAGTATCCTGTAATGTTGCAGGGAGCTCCTTTTTCTGATGCACTTTTCGATGTCCTCGGAGTGGTGCCCTTGGCCTCTTTGCTGACTGCAATGGCCAAGGGGCCGTATGTGAGGGTAGCCTTTTGATGCATTGAATTCCTGGCAACAGCATTGGGTTCACAGCTTCATTTCATTTCGCTGTCAAAAAAATTGTCTTTATTGTAACTGGAAGGTGCGGTCCCATAATGGTTTATGCCAGTCGTAAGTCCACAGTCTCACCTTTCTTTCCATCCTGGTTGTATGTTTCCTCCTTCTTTGTGCTCCTTAGGGAGCTGCCAAGGTTGTGGCAAGAGACCTCAGGGGGCTGATCTGGCTGAACACTAACTGCTTGTTTTTCCACAGTTAGATTTCAGCCAGATCAGGGAGCAAAGCGCCCAGGCAGGGGAGGAGGCAGGAATGCCACAGCCAAGGCTGGACCTGAGCAGCTGCTGTGGAGCTGCACCCCTGGCAATCCTGGCAACTGGCAGCTCCCTCCTGAAAGCCAGCTGTAAAACGTGACAAATGCAAGGTTCCCAAAGCTCTTGCTTAGGACATCACCTGTGCCCTTTTGCTGGGGTGAATAGCTCTTACCTTGGAGGCTGTGTGGGGAGGAAAGGAGCTGTCTCCTCAAGGGGAGGTCACCTCATTCCCTAGCACTTCAGTAGTGCAGGAGTATTTAGCTCTAATTTGGTTACAGACGAAACTGGAACTTGTCAAACCTTCATCTTGTGGATTTCAGGGCTGGAAAAGGTGGCTAGATTAATTTGAGTGTTGCTTTGAAATGGACACCGTAATTCAAGAACCATGCTTCTGTCCAAAAAATGTTAGCTATAATTGCTACAAGTACCTAAAATGAAATAATTTGAGATAAAGGAAACACATTTTCATCTTCACAAATCTTTTAAAACTGTAGTAAGCTGTCAAATGCGTGAAGTAACCCATTATTTCCTTTGTATTGTCTGTTATTGGAGCAAGTGGTGCCTTTTCTCTTGGACATGAGGGAGGAAACATCACCTTCTTGTGAAGAAGAACATGCAATTTGGCAGTGGGGACTTGGGAGCTGCTTTATTATCCAGAACTGCTCTTAAATAATTTCTAAAACACTGACTCAGTTTCAGTTTGATGGCACCCTTATAAGTAATGATGATCGTAGCCAAGTGAGCACTTAATGGGAATTGATGATTGGCTGGCAAGAACCAGTTACTAATTCTTCTGAAAACTCTCTGGTATAGATAGGTTTGTCATTATTATTACTCATCTGGATTTCTGATAAGCTGAAGCTGTTCTTAAAAGGTCATACTTGTGGGGAGCAGGACTTCAGAGGACTGAGATCAGGACTGAGATCAGATGTCTAATATGTTTGAATTTTCCTTTGTCTCAGTTGTTAGAAGGAAATTCTGATAGAAACTGCTTGTGCGCTGCTTGCAGTGCAAACCTTAAAAGCAGTGTGCGGTGCATGAGGGTTGGGAAACTAAAGCATTTGCTCTGTGGACGTATCCCAGAAAAAAAAAGTTGCTTTTGGACAAGTACCTGCTGAAAAGTAGTTGTTATGTTCCCGTTCTGTAAATGTGCTTTCTTGTGTGACGACTAGTTCATCTTTATCTTTTCTTTTCATTCTTTCTTTTTTCCTTTTCATCCCCTCTGGAGTCTCATCTTCCAGTCTTTCCCCTGGTCTGTGTTTGTTTGTTTTATTACCTTGGTTAGTGTGCTGAGGCCTTAAACAGATCACAGCAGGGGCAGGACAACCTTTGAGTGCTCAGGAGTACTGGATGCTTCTGCAGCAGTGCTGCCGAGGATGCTGCCTGCCCTGCCATGGCAAGTCCTGCCCTCTCCTAGTATGGATATTAAAACATTCAAAGCCTGTTTTAACGTTAGCAGAAATACAAGTTTTGGGGTCATAACTGTGAGAGGTGGAACTATGCTGATTGACAACCAGGTTGGCATGAGCGGCAACCTGAAGTGAGCGGGCACGGTACTGAACGGTGTCCGTATCCCGATGGATAAAATACTGAACGTTTCCCCCTGTTGGCTGATCCATCAGCAGTGTTTGGCTTCACGGCTGGGAGTAAGCCAAGGTTTGCAGAGCATCTGAGAGGGATGCGAAGGCTGTAGGGTGCCCTGTATACCAGGAGCACGCCCAGGGCCACTTCACTAGGACAACACAACCTCTCCTGTGGGAATGACTGATGCTACCGGCAGTGCTGGGGGGTTTTGGGGCAGAGCCATGTGGCAGCCTTGGAAAGGCACATCTGTGCACAGGGTACGGGTGTCTGATGTCCCAGGGGAGGTGCGTGTTGCGGTGTTGCTGGCTGTGCCTTGGGAGGACTGACATTGTATTGGGAGGGCGGCGTTGCTGGTAACCAAAACCATCCTGTTGGAATGTAGGTAGCTGTGGCCGAGCAGCTGCTGTGGCACTGCTGTTTGCTGGGATAAAACCAAGATAAACCTTGCTTTCTGATGATTAACTGTTAGTGTCACCACTGGTGATTTCCAGGGAGATGTCAAGGGAAAAGAGATTAAGTGACTTGCAGGGAGGTACTTAATGAGCTTCTGATGTTCCTAAATTGATTCCTTCTCCCCATCCTGGTGGCTTCTGTCTTTGCATCTTTTTCTCTTATAAAGTAGATGTTGAAAGAGTACTGAACGCTTTGACTGCCCCAGGCCCACTCCTGGCAGCAGAGTCCCTGCATCCATCACAAAAGATGCTCACCCCGACCAGCCCCTGTCTTCCAGCACTGAGGGCAGCATTGCTGCTAGGGCTATTCAGCTTGCATTAGGGCCTGCATTGATAATGCCCATCTTGAATGCCAAGCTCCAGGAGCACAGCCGTAAAAATACTGCCCTCCTTCTTGAAACAGCTATTTCAGAATAAAAGGGGAACATCAGGAGGGTGACAGAAAATACTCAATAATATTGACAACTCCAGGGATTTGTTGGTGATTTCAAATGTTAGTCTTGCCTCTTGGCCTTTTAAATTACTCCCCACTGGCGTGAGCATTATTCCTTCTGTTCCCTGCTGGCATCCCTGGCCCACTCATTCTCATTTTCTTACTGACATGTGCAAAAGAAAGAAAATCCCAGTAGGAACAAGCACCCATTCTATAGCTGGGAGAGAGTATGAGTGCTGTAGACCACCCTGCTCTGCCAAACTTTTTGCTTTAAACCAGGCATCAGTTGGCAGGAGCTGGACATGCCCTGTGTTCTCCTGCTGCCCGTGTGAGGGACACGGGCTTGCCTCTCCTCAGGGTGTGCTGCCAGGAGGGACAGTGTGCACTGGCTGCTGCTCTTTGAAGTCTACCACAATAAAGTCAGAACATCTTTAATAAGGGCAGGGTCATCTAGGAAATCTTCACGTAGGACTAGAAGCGAGGAGCACTGGCTTCGGGTGGCTTCTGACTCAGTGTGTCATCTTGGGCAACTTGCTTCATCTCCAAATAAAGGAGGAAGGACGATAGTACTCGTTTCCTTCACTCGGATGAAATTAAGATTATTTAAAGTGGTAAAGTGCTGTGAAGTTGGGGAAATAAAAGTTTTAAAGCATTAAGTAACAGAAATAATCACTGTAAATGTAGGGAGGTGGACTACAAGCGAGAAGTTTGGTGCTCTCCATAATTATGTCTCTAGTACTTCTCCTTGGTACTGTGTACCGCTCTGCCAGGTGCTGTAACCTCTCCTGCCCTTGGGAAACACAGCTTTTAAAGGGAAGAGCAATCCTGCTGGAATACTTGTAATTCTCTTGGGGACAACGGAATAGTTTTGCTTTGCTTGTGTTCGGCAGGGAAAATATTGCAATCCTAAGAGCTGTGATGGTCTCTCTCACCGAGGAAGAGGCAGGGAGGACCCAGCCCCTGTGCCCTCCCGGCGCATTTGGAGCAAGCCGCTGCTTTAAAGTGCTGTAATGTATCGCTGCCACCTAGGGCCAAAATCAGAAACTACACTGCTATCTGAAACACTTCATTTGCAAAACAGGTGTGTATATTTTTGTGTGTGTGTATATATATATATATACACACACACATATAAATAAAATAAAAATTTGAGTTTAATCGAGGGGAAAAGAAGGACCTTCTTAATACCTGTAATGCATTTCAGAAAGTGAAAAACTGACTTTTGTTTCTCAGGAAATGCAATTCCAGGCACAGTTCTAATTCTCAGAAGCTGAAAAGTGGAGAAAAACTGAAAATCTCCTTAAGAGTCAGTAAAAAAGCAAACTTTGCATTACAGGGGATTGTTGTGGTTTAACCCCAGCTGGCAACGAAGCCCCACACAGCCGCTCGCTCACTCCCCTCTGGTGGGATGGGGGAGAGAATCGGAAAGGTACAGGTGAGAATTCGTGGGTTGAGATAAAGGCAGTTTAATAGGGAAAGCAAAAGCCGCGCACGCAAGCAAAGCAAAGCAAGGAATTCATTCACTGCTTCCCATGGGCAGGCAGGTGTTCAGCCATCTCCAGGAAAGCAGGGCTCCATCACGCGTAACGGTGACTTGGGAAGACAAACACCTTCGCTCCGAATGTCCCCCCTTCCTCCTCCTTTCCTTGAGCTTTTTATCACTGAGCATGACACCATATGGTATGGGATATCCCTTTGGTCAGTTGGGGTCAGCTGTCCCAGCTGTGTCCCCTCCCAGCTTCTTGTGGATCCCCAGCCTACTCGCTGGTGGGGTGGGGTGAGGAGCAGAAAAGGCCTTGACTCTGTGTAAGCACTGCTCAGCAGTAACGAAAACATCCCTGTGTTATCAACACTGTTTCCAGCACAAATCCAAAACATAGCCCCATGCTAGCTACTGTGAAGGAAATTAACCCCATCCCAGCCAAAACCAGCACAGGGATGCTTTTGCTTCATTAGTCTGAGGAATTTTTCTTAGAGTGAATTTTTACCTGCAATTTATCCCGAGTTAAAAATTCTTCTTCTGGTAAATTTCTTTCCTTCTGTCTGTCAATGTGCTGATGCTCAGCCAAGGTAGTTGGATGACAGTGTGTGCTCAGGAAGCACAGTGCTTAAAAATGGCCTCAAAAATTCATCTTCCTAAACTGTTTAAGTCTAGAGACTGTTAACCTCTCTGAAATACATATTAGGCAAATTATCTTATGCTTATCCAGTCTCCTAAGCTCTAAATACTGAGTTAAATAATCATCACCATAAGATAATTAAGTAATCACCCAGCTGGATTTATTAAATGATGCTGTTATTTCAAAACCTAATCGCAAAATTAATTTCTGTAAATTATTGTGAAACCCAGGAATGGCTAAGGTCAGCAAAAGACATAGCTGAATCCCTAAGATTTTTCTTGCTTTGGTGTTATTTGTAGGAGCTAGGATTTACTGTGGAGACCCATCCTTTTTCATTCCAAAAACCTAACAGTGTTAAAAATGAATACGATATAGGGAATGAATGCATAAGCTTTGTCTCCCTGTTACTTTTAAGCATTGAAGCTCATGGTAGAAGACCTTTAGTCTGATTAAGAAGGAGCAAGTTGAAGTGGATAGCTGTTGAGAACCTGTAAGAAGCAGGCAAATGATATATTGCCCACAGAAAAAAATGGGTAAATTGCATTTGCTTGCGTTTAGCCTTGATTGCACATACCTGAGAACTACTTGTAAAAATCCCTGGGCATTTGATGTGAGGGGACATCCAGCAGGACGGCCAGCGCTGGATCTGCTAGCTGGGAAGTGCCTGTCGGCACGTTGCCAGGCGGTGCGGTGCCGGGGCTGCGAACTTGCGCCAGGCCTGGCAGCTGGTTAGCTGTCGTGCTGAGCTGTATTGCTTGTGCCTGATACCATCTCGCTCATGGGATAAGAAGTCACTGAGTGAAAAGAAGTCAAAAGTAGTTTTTTATCATTAGGCCAATCTGCCTTGGTATTTTGAATAATAAAGGGAGAAACAATATGAGGGAGTGTAAATACAAATGCTGTCAGGTCTTACCTGATTTTCACTGATGTGAGCACAGGGAAACATTTTAGCTGTCAGATAAGGGTCTGTAAGTAGAAGGACAAGGATAGAACACAAAATAACACTTTCCCTCATCGTAAGTCACCCCAGATTGTTCGTGGCAGTCCCAGCATGTTATTTCTTACATCTACGTTTTGGGGGGGGTGGGGGGGTGGAAAAAGTCATGGGGATATTTTCCTTCTGCAACACTGAGGTTTTTACTTTCTTCTTCTCTCAACCCCTTGCCATCATCCCAAGAGCAGTGGGGTGGGTGGGCACCAGCCCTTGGGTTAGGTTGTATCTACCTAGGGCAGGGAGGGAGGATTTCCCTGACATGAAGACTTGAGAAAAGTAGATAGTAAGTCCCATGGTGGATGCAGCGATTTCAGGAAGGCAGAATGGCTGAAACGACCAAAATTGGGAAGATGGGGCAGGCACCTGTTCGGATGCAGTTCTCTTGTTCCAGACAGATGGCACCTGTAGAGGAGATGGGGTTTATCTATAGAAGGCAAAGTGCCGAAAACTCCTATAGCATTTCAGGGCAAGATTCAGCAAAGCACTTTGGTGTGTTAAATTTTTATTAATTTCCTAACTTTTCTCTTAGCCTTGGGATGTTAGCAGAAGGGCATATCTAAATAAGTGGTTGCAGACAGACCCGAGCAGAGTCTGCCTTTGCTCCGAGCTGGCAGTTCCCAGGCCAGCCCTGAAGCGGGAGCTGCACAGCTCAGTAGCGGACTACTGCCTCTGGCTCAGAGGCACCTAATGAAATATGTGCTATGTAAAAGGATAAGGGGCATCTAGTGTGTGATATTAACTATAAATGATTTTGCCGTTCTATTGTATCCCTCAAATACTTATAAACAACATAGAGCCATACATAATTAAGCACTGGCATGTTGTCCATTGTCTCTTTCTCTTTCTTTTCCTCCTTTCTGTACTCTTCTTCCCATGTTGTCGTACTGCTCTCCTCTTAAAGTTTAGGAAGCCCCTCTACATGTTTGTGTTTGTCATTGCAGGTCAGTGTACAATAAGTTCATGTCCTAGAAGGATTCAAGGATTCCTCTAGCTGAGTGCAGGAAACCCAGTTGTCTGTCAGCTCTTTCCTTTTCTCCTTGGGGAGCTCCTTGAGAGCTCCTCCTCTCTCGCTGTCCATTTTAAGACTTGTCCATGCACTAAGAGTGTAATGCCTTTTCTTACATTGGGCCAGTTAGTCTGGGCTTATTCTAGTGGTGATGAGAGAATCCTGTACTGTGGCACTGGACCGACCACATATGCATGGTGAGGTTGGTCTGTATGTGGTGTGTGAGCCTGGTATTTTCCAGGCGTGGGTATACTGAGCACACGCTACCCAGCCATCTGCTTGGGGAGTTCCTCTGGCTCCTGGGATAGAGATCTTACTGGGGGTTGGCTGCTGCCAAATGGTTTATTCAGCCTGCTGCTCTCTCCAGAGGAAACCTTAGGGAAGGGAGTAGCTACAGGTGGGCTGTAGGGCACGCTGTCACAGAGGCCATGTTGTTACACACCCTTGCATCCTAAGGATCTCACAGCCTTGGAGTTCAGCTGCATCCCAAGCTGTCTACCTCCTCAAGTAGGTAGCCCAGAGTGGGGAGAGCCTTGGGCTCCTTTGGTCTCATCGTCTTGGTCTGACTATCCCAGCACCCTGGTCACACTCTGTGGGGTCCCTGTAGCAGCTGCAGTGCCTCCAGGCAGGGTCTTTTACTGTACTGGGATTCAGGCGTCAGCAGTAGAAGTAATGGGCAACTCCACTCTTGCAGCAAGTTGTTTCTGTTAGACGTTGCTGGTACCGGGTCTGTGTGCCTAGGCTCAGCATGCAGGTCCCGCTCCGTCTCGGCGCAAGGAGTTTTTCTCCTTATACTGCACCATCTCCCTTGGCTCTTCTTACTCTCCTGCCTTAGGGGAGATGGGCCCTAGGATGGGAGTTGTCGTTTCCACTTCTACATTGGAAACTCTCTTTCATAAGGGAGTTTAAGTAACGTGAGTGGTGGTGGTAGATTGAATTCCTTTTTGGGTTGAGTCATTGGTTTTGCCTTTTTACCTCTCTTCTGAGCCTGGACACATTAAAGGAGAGACCGAGACAGTTGCACTAAGCATAAAGCTACACACTGTCATATTTTTCAAACCATCACTCAGGAATCTGCTGTTGGGCTGTGTATGGCCTGTAGTTCATGGGCAGTTAATTGAGCACTTTAGCTTTGACTAGTATGTTTTACTTAATAATTGCGATAGGCTCGGAGCCTGCTGGGTCAGCTGCTGATAACCTGATTATCTTTAATTGTGCAAATATACCCTCAGATATTTCAAAATGAGGGCATCTGGGTGATGGAAGGATGGAAGGGAAGGTGGGTACAAGTATGTATATATGTGTAGATATACAGTTACAATTTCTTCTATTGACAAAACCTTATATAGGCACTGAAATACACGAATCTACGTAAGATTTGTCTTTTGTATCAGGCCTTTGCAGATGGGGATACCTGCAAGGGAAGTTGTAAATAATTGCAATTGTCAACCTCCCTCTACCTCTGCTGTCTAAAGCTACAGAAGAGAAGTGATTGACCAGCTTTGTTATTCAAAGCATTTCCCTTAACAGCTGAATCCTGTGGGAGATTCCTCTTAGAGCAGCTTTCCTCTGCCGTGGACTCTGCTGACAAGATCACAGACAGCTTTTGGTCTCTGAGTGTCATGATGAACATCTAGTTAGGTCTATTTTTACATCTGAAATATGTTGAAAGATGCTATGCAGAGAAGCAGCAGTACAGTAAGATTTGAAAGTAGTCTATACAGGGTAATGCTTTTGGGGACAGTATGCATTTTCCTTCCTGTTCCTGAAATTTCTTATGTCTATAAAATCATAAAACTTGAATTAGCACCAAGAAAATAGTCATGACCATACAACGTTTTGATTTTCTCTTTTAGCAGCAAGATTGAAATTCTGTGCTTTATAGCTGCTCTGATGTGTCCTTTTCAGCTTCAAGATTTCCCAATAAAATAAATCCATTGAGGTAGTTACTGCTACTCTAAACAATTGAGAAGAAAAATAATGATACACACATGTTGTTCTTCACCCTTTTATTCTGCCTTGAGTGCTGGTACAGTGTCAGAACAGCCTTTCAAGGCATGAGAGAGAAAATACTTTGGCCTGAGAAGGTGGCTGGGGAAGTGGTTGAAGAGGGGAACTGATGGCTGAAACCTCAGCTGCTTAATTACTGTTTATGGTGGGAATTGGGCAACTGACAGTTTTGACCAGAATATACCTGGGTTTAGGGTGACTGTCACTTCACCGAGATTACAGATGCCAGGTTTCATTGTGAACTGTTTTGGCTCTGGTGTGTAATCAGGATCCTGGCTGGCAGGCCAGTGTCATCGGACCTGCCGACCATGCTGATGTGGCCTTGTCACGGGTTGGGAGATGAAGGGTACCCGCTCAGCACGCAAGTGCTGAAGTGTCTCCTGTCGTCTCTGCGTGTTGCCATGCGCTCGTAGCTGTGACTGGCTTGCTGCGTCCTTCAGCCTGTGAGGCTGGATGCTGTGGCTGGCATCTCGGCACTTGCAAAATGGACCAGGCCTGACTTGCTTGGGTGTAGAGCTGCTCTTTGCTCTAGTTTTGTAAAGCAAGGGGCGGGACATTACTTGCTTATCACCTTTCTCTAGATGGAGACAGCCAGTCCTTAGCAGCTGACTGCTCCTAAAAGTTGTGGTATTTGAGGTAGGATGGTGATGTGATCTATTAATTTTTCTCTTTTGTTGTGTTTTTCTGCATTCCAGGAAGGGTGCTTGTGGCCTTCAGAAAGTTCAGTTTCGCGCCAGGGTGCTTCAGAGGTACAGACAGATTTCTTATTATTTTCACCAATGTGCTTTCCTCTTTCCTGTTGTGTATATTTGGCTCCTCTCAAAAACATGCATCTGTTTAGTACATAAAGCTTTTTCAGTGTAGACCCAAGAGCCAGGTTCATGTGGACATCTGAGCCTACCTTAACTCCCATTCCATAAATGCTTAAGACTTTTTCATTAGGAGAATGAAATTTTGCCTGCCTGACACCTCACCTCTGTCCGCAGCTCCCTGTAGCATAGAGGCACCAAGTGATGAAGGTGTCTCTCATTTGAGTATTCGGTGGAATCTGTGAGACCAGTTGCTCTTCTCCCTGTGTTTTTCCTGGATTTACAACACACATCCTATCGCCAGTGTCTTCCATCTTCTGGCTAGCACAGATCCCTGGTCTGAGTGATAATTTGTGGGTGTGTTGCTCCAAGTCGCCCAGCTCACCCGTGTCAAACAGTGAATCTTCCTGGAGGCTGACCTTGCATCTCTGAGGGTCGGGGGCTAAAGACCCTACATGGACCCAAAAATGAGAAGAGCAGTTTTGACAGATCTAGATCTAAGAAACTGGTGTGTCTCTCTAGATCTGAGATAGACCAAGTGAGGAGCAATAGCTTCTCACAGAGTATCTTGAACTCTTCCTCTTGTAAAGCCTGACCTTCTCCAGGGCTTAATATGCTGGGGACGTTTTTTCCACTCACACTGCAGAAGCCTTGCAGGTCCTTCCCGGAGGCTGAGTTCTGGCTGAGAACTAAGAGGGAGGAGGACACCTGATACACTCTGGTAGTGAAGGCGTGAGGTATGCCAGGCCTTTACAAAATGTGCTAAAATGACCATCTGAATTCTTTGGTGATGCAGGGTATTACATTAACTCTGAGTAGGAAGGGGAGGCTCAGACTACAGCTGAAATTCAGTATTGTGACATTTTCGTAGAACTAGTTAATTGTCAAGACTAGAGAGAAAGTGTTTCCTATGTACAGAAACAGAACTGTTTTCTCTCGGCTCTGCACGTTTTAATGTCAGAAGGAGCTGTGTGAGGTCTTGGTCTTCCTTCATGAAGCTGTTCTCAAGTATCTTGGGTTAGATCCTTCCTGCAACTCCTACCTCTTCTTTTCACATGCATGTGTGTGGGAGCACGCGTGCACAATATCTGCTGGGTTTAATCTTTTAAGATAGGTGGCAAAGAGAAGTATTTTCAGTTTTATTGGTTCTTTGTAAATACGCAGCACCCACAGTGCTTTGCTTAGACGTGGAGTCACATGTCTCTCTCTTCCCATTTCAGATCATGTACGCTCCAAGGTCCAGGGACAGGTTTACTGCCCCATCTTTTATGCAGCGGGACCGTTTCAGTCGCTTCCAGCCCACTTACCCTTACATGCAGCATGAGATTGACCTTCCTCCAACCATCTCCCTCTCTGACGGGGAAGAGCCACCGCCGTACCAAGGCCCGTGCACCCTGCAGCTCCGGGACCCAGAACAGCAGATGGAGCTCAACCGGGAATCTGTCAGGGCACCACCCAACCGAACCATTTTTGATAGCGACTTGATAGACATCTCGATGTACAATGGGGGCCCCTGCCCACCAAGCAGCAATTCGGGCATAAGTGCAACCAACTATAGCAGTAATGGAAGGATGGAAGGACCACCCCCGACGTACAGCGAGGTCATGGGGCATTACCCAGGCTCCTCTTTTTTCCATCACCAGCACAGCAACGCGCCTCCTTCATCGCAGAGGGGGAGCAGACTTCAGTTTCAGCAGAACAATTCAGAGAGCACAATAGTCCCCAGCAAAGGCCAAGACCGGAAACCAGGAAACCTGGTCTAAGTTACTCGCCCAGGTGCACTTGAACTGAAGACAAGAGATTCAAGCAGAGCGGTGGAGGAAGACCCCCATGCTCCGGTGCACAATGTTGTTACGTTTCACGTGGTACAACTTAGTAAAACCAAACGTGCAAACCAGTTCTTTGTTTCTGATTCCTTTCAGGGGAATTGCATGCAAAGCCGATTGAAAGAAATACAAACTTCCATTCAGTTTGTCTACGAGCAGTGTTTCAGGGGAGAGGGGGGGATATATTATTTTTTTTTAATAAACTATTTCAATTATTTAATTCTAAAAGTTAACTTAGCACAGAAATGAGGCTTCTACAGCCTGTTTTATACTCACTGAATGGCAGAAGGAAGAAGGTGGTTTTGCTAGATAAATGGGGGAAGAATTGGCCAGTTTGCTTTTTTTTTTCTCCCAGGGTGTGGATTTTTTTTAATATGAAACAAAATTCCTGTTTTGTGTGCCAAGGTATAAAGTTGAGAACTTAGATGAATGCAAGGAATTAATTTGTGTTGTGATAAATGTGTTTTAAAAAGTTGCACTATCTTAATGTTTTAAAAAAAATATATATGAGGGAACTGTTTTATGTGAAGTTCTTCTATATGTTGTCTTTTCACCTGTGGAATAATGATAGACCCCCAGAAGTAATCTGGAGGAGTTTGCCCCCCTCCCCCCGGGTTTGCTAGAAAAAGGGGACAGGACTTAGCCTAACATCTCTTGACTTTTACAGATCAAGAAATACAGGGACACTTAACTTGTCTTTGCAATAATTTGCATTCAAATAACAGTGCATCAGTGAAGTGTCTTGGAGACTTTTGGATGGAAGAAAGCAAATATGAAATCCCAGCATTTTCCATTAGTTAGGGTTTAGCTATTTTGCAATGTAGACTATTTGTTTCGTAAATGGCAAAACAAAATCCCAGAGGTGTTAATTTGTATCGATTCTAACTAAGTGCTGCCATTCTTTTCCTTTTCATAATGCAGTATCGCCAGTACTTATGGTTTTAGAGATTTTTGTCCTCACTGTAGGCTGAAATGTATTTAGTCACATATCATGACATTATGCAATAAATTGTTTAAAAATGCAGGGTGGGTTTTTTCCCCTGCAATGCTGTTAAAATACGTGAGACTCTGTTGTGCTTTTCGCTCTCCATTTCGTCCTTTAGATACTGAAGTTCAGTCCTGGAGATTCACCCTGTTGAAGCGAAGGGGCCTTTGTAGCTATAACCCCCGGTGCAGTTTCCGCAGCAGTACCGAGAGTGCTTGTGACAGTGGTGCTGGCTTCTGTGGTGTCTCTGGCAGTGGTGTGGGAGCACCAGTTATTCTCACTGCAAACCATTTTGCTCTGGGCCCTGTTGCAGAAACCCTCCTCCGTGCATGTCATCCGGTTGACACCAGCAGGACTGTGCTCATGGGTAAAGATGACTTGCATATTAACTAAGTGTCTGTAAGCCCTAGTTTTGCCACGCTGGTCTTAAAGAGTAGTTGGAAAATGTTACCTGCCTGTAAAATGGCATGTGGGGTATTTCTTCCCTGGCTGCTTCTGTGTGGAAGCACACGCAGCGCTGGAAGGCAGTTGACACATGGTGATAGTGGCATCACAAGCACATGAAAAAGCACAACTTGCACTTAAAATGCATTTCGGAAATGGACTTAAAGTAAGAACCTTTAGAGTCTTAGCGTGAATAGTTTCTAATATATATGTGTATGTGTGGGTGTTCCCTTTTCACTTTAAGATCTTTCACTTTTTTCTATTTTCTTAAGCCTTGTGCTTGGTTACGGGCAGCAGCCACTGAGTGCCCTGAGCGTGCTGTGGAGGAGTACTGTGCCCGAGCGCCTGGTCCCGTGGCTGGAGGCTGGATTTCTGCAGGACTTCTGTACACTGGGGGCTCTGATAACTGAAGTGCATCTTTGATCTATGCAGAGTTTTAATGCCAAAACAGTATGCGTGTCTGTGTGTGTGTTTTATGGGCCTCAGTGTAGATTATTTTCTTCATAAGGTAATTTGGTTTTATTCTAGTTTAGAATATGTTTGTGTAACTGTTAGTCTGAATATGCAGCCTCATTTGTCTCTGTAATTGTTTTTTGGTCTGAGTCACGCTGGTAATGCAGAGTAAAGCTGCCTTTTAATTTATGTGTTATTTGAAGGGAGAGGTAGAGATTCTATGATGGGATTCACTTATTTTTTTCCCACTCAGACTCACAGGACAGGTGTTTAGGAGATGACTAGGTGGCTGTCAGTCAGCTAGGGCTCTTGTCATGTCTGGTTCCTGGGAATAAAAGCTGTGAAATTAGATTTTTGCAAACAACCTATGAACATCATTCTTAGTTAAAAAAAAAAAAAAAAAAAAAAAAACAAACAACAAAACAAAACAAACAAGACAAAACCAGAAAATGTTGGTTTTGGTCTTCAGTGACTTTTGTTGTCCTTCAGAAGTGAGCTTTTAAGTCAGAGAACGTATGTGCCTACACAGATACTGTGCTGTTGCCTAAATGAGGATTATTTAGCCGAGAAGCCTTTAGGCGAGAACAGCTGGAACTCATTTGACGTGGCAGAGCACAGCTGGACTGGGCCCTGGGCTTGGACCAGTTGAGTACCAATTTTTCCCCATGCACAGAGATCTCAGCAAAGTGAGCCTTGAAGTTGCCTTCAAAGTCACCTCTTGGGAACATGCTTTCTTTGAAGACAGCCCTTTACCATCTTTTGCCATCTCTGCATGCCAGTGGATTTATGCACTTCCCATTAACGTTGTCCAGTATGATGTGTGCACTGTTGTCTCTTAATTTTTCTTGACTGAGGAAATTTTTCTTTGCGTGGAAAATGTAACCTGTTCCAGTTCTGTAGAAAAGATTTGTTTAAAAAGAACTTAGTATTTGCTCACCTAATGGCTGCGTTTCCTCTTGCATCTTCGCCTTCTCATCGTATTCTGCTGTCCAAAGCTAATGTGCAGCCAGTATACCCGTCAGCTCTGAAAGTGTAGTCACCTGTTGCTTGCTATAGGTGAGCTTGCAATCTGCTGCTCTTGTTTTGGGGCCTCTTATAGGAGTAAATATGGTATTTTCTGATTAATATTGGTGATCTCCGATGGGGGGGCTGTCAATAGTATAACGTTGCAACAGTGCGTTTTCTCTTTCTATTTTTTCTTTCGTTGCAGTGAGAGAGAATATGCCCTTGCTAAGAGAACAGAATGGTAAAAGAAGGAATATCAGAATTAGATAGCACTATCAATCTTTACAGGCTTAGAAATTGGCCATGTCTGAAGATAGGTAGTTCTATGAAGCATTTATGGAAAACTCCCTTTGAAAATATCCAGAATTAATAAACTGTATTCCACAGCCACTCAAATGAAGCTTTGTAAATTATAAAAGATTTCTGCAAATATTGTAGAGTTAATCATGTAGATTATACCTCTATACTCGTGTTTTGGTTTCTGTGTATCATGCACAAAACCCACATAACATGTGTGTGGAGTTTTCTGTGTGATGGATCATATTAGCCTGAATTCTGGTTGCATCTCCTGACCTTTGCCCAGTAACCGTCTTCCCAAAATTCAGTCCAGTGATGTCCCCACTTCAGAAATTTTCAAGTTAAAAGATTTTTTTTTTATGTACCTTTAAGAAATAAAGCATTATGACCTCTATCCTACCACAAAGGTTAATTTTTCCCTTATGTGGCTTGGCATGGCTCCCTTCTTGGTGCTAAATATGCCCCATCTGTGGTGTTTTCCTGTGATCTTGCAGGGCTAGAAAAGGCAGGGGGTTTAGCAACGGAAGAGAAGTTTCTCTCCCCGTTTCCTGATGGAGAACTCGGCACTTAGCTCTAATTCTGGATGTACATTTAGCCTGATCATGGTTGTGTTCATCTCGGTGCTGTACAAGCAGGCTCTGTGTATGTGACACTGCTTAAAAGATGCGAGTGAGGAATATGAAGACCAGTACCCAGTCAACAGAGCAGTGTTCAGATCCCTTTCCTGTAGCATGTGGCATGTGCAGAATTCACGGTACTTTGCGTAATAGGTTGTTTTTGTCAGGGAGGACCTACGTAAGCTACTCCTAGTCTTGTCACTGATGAACTCTGCACTTAATCCGGACTCAGCCTGATGTGACTTTATTACAGCGTGCTTTTTCCTTGTAAATATGAAAACTCAGATGCATGCCCCATGTACAAGTTCTTGATGACTAGTGAGGAAGGTATTTATGTTCCTGCAGTCGTGGAATCTGCAGGAACCATGGGTCAAGCTGTGCTTCATTTGGCTTTTTATTATTGCTTGCCCACTTCTCCCACCAGTTTTTCCCAGCTGGAAGGTGCTTCTGTTATCCCATATCTCTGAATTTTTGTGTTGCAGAAATATTAAAAAAAACCCCAGTGTTGCTGAGTTTGGTTTTTGTTTTTGGTTTTGTTTTCTGTGAATGTGGTTCAGGGAAGGGCAAGGAGTGAAATGACATTGTTTCTGAAAGAGTGCACTTTCTTTGCAATAGGGAAGAAAGCCTTGTCCTGCTGGAGAGTCCTGTGCATAGGCTGTCTGGAACAGCGCTGTCTGAAGCGGTCGTTTGTAATCCTGCCAGGTAGTGAGATATTGGACCTTAAAACTGACACTCTGATCTGTAAGGAATGTTTGAATGGTTTGGAGAAGATTGATTACTAACCTTTCTCTGACTCTGAGCCCTGAACACTCATGGTAACTAAGGTAACCTGATTTCATAGGCAAAGAAAAAGAAAATAGTATGCTGGTGAAAATAGGTATGTTCCAAAATGGTTCTTTGCCTTTTTTTTTTTTTCCTTTTCTTTCCTTTCCTTCCCCCAGGGATAAACAATAGGCTTCCTGGTACATTTGAAGGTATTTAGAATTATTCACAAGTTCTCTCTGGTTATTACCATTAAGTCATGTCCATGCACATGTGTCTGTATACATACCTGCATGCAAACTTGTGCCTGTATCCTACCCCTTGATTATCTATATATTAGTTACTATTCCATAATCACCTTCCAGAAGTGCTAAATGGCTATATATTGTGCTCTCAGGAACAATGACAGGTCATTTGTCACACAGCTGGAGGCATGAGGAATATTTGCTTTTCAGTCCTGTAAATGTCACGGCCCTGTTTTTATCAGGGGAGTTTCTTGCTGTGCAAATTCTTGCCCGGGACCTGGTGCACTAGCGCATCTTCCATCCACCGGCTCTCTCCTTTTGGGTGAGCTTTGAAAAAATCCTCGTGCTTTTGGACAACCCTAGTGTAGACCTCATGTATTGATGTACAGGAAGGAAATGTACTTCATGTACTCTAAATCTCAGAAGCATGTTTTTTCAGACCTAGCTGATGCTGAGAACCAAGTGATCCATTTGTACAGTAGGTTCAGAGGAAGGCTGGCTTTTGATTACATTTTTGCTTTTTAGAGAAAGGCTGTTGCAAATAATTTAATTACACATATCTGGTCTTTTCCCGCACTGTGTTGCCTGCTTGCCAACCAGTGCAATTACAACTTTTCTCCTAAACTAGCCCCAGATGTGTCAATCGTTTAAATCCCTGGAAAGAGGCACTCTTACTGAATTGTCTGAGACCTGTTGAGGCCTTTCAGAGCATGGAAAAGTCTCTTGTGAGGACGTGTTGATGAGGTTTCCTGTCTGAAGACTATTCTGTATGTTTCATTAGGAAATTGAAGTTTAAAGTCTTGAGAGTGGCCCAGCTGAAAATGTTGGTTAGTAAGATTTATTTTTTTTTTTAATACTTAATATATGGTTTGCCAGTCTGTGCTCATTAATCAGGGGTGTAAATTACCTTTTGACCCACCTCTGATTGCCATTGCTATGCTGGCAAAAGCCCCATTGGGCACGTTTGCACCAGCAAAAAAGAGTCATTTTCTTGGTATGGCTCTGCTTGGGGAATTAGCAGAAGCCGCACCACTAAGTTCAGCCTCCAAAAGCAACATCAGACCTGCACTGCCTCTTCCCAGCAAACTTAAGTGTAGGTGATGGCTCGGTTTCGATGAAGTACTTTACCACGCTAGTAAGTACCACAGATGCGCAGTGGAGGGGTCTACTGGTGTTTCCTTGAAATCGCAGCTATTTGCATTAGATATATTTGAGGGCCACTAATGCTGGTTTTGTAACCACTCACTACATTTCTCCTGCTTTTGAAAGGGAAAACCAAGCACGATTTCGTATTGAGAAGTGTTGCAGACTCTCCTGGCTCTTACTTCTGCCTTGCTATTGTCTCTTCCATTTTTAGATGGAACACAAGCAACCCGGGTATCGCTAGCATCGCTTTCCTGCTATAAAAGAGCTTACCTTTTTATGTTGGTTAACAATAAACAAACTCATAACCTAGATACTTCTCCCTTCCCTCCAACAGCCATGTGATTTACTGCCAGAGATGACTCTGTCATTTCTTTGCTATATTGCTGCTGCTGCTGCTGTTCTAAATGGTTTGGTGTGTGAGCTTTCTGAAACAACGTGGTGTGTGTAGGATCTCGTGGGTGACGAAGATGTCTCTTTTCTTCTTCCTTTCTCTCCTTGGTTTGTGCTTGTCTGTCTGCCGTGGTAGGTTTATTAATAAATTATATACGTCCGTATTAGATATAATTTTGAGGAGATTTGCATGTCGGTAGTTTGTAAGCAACTAAGGTGCCTCATGTTCAGGTCTGAGCAGATAGGAATCCCCTTGCACTCGAGAGGGCCTGATCCAAAGCCTGGTGAAGTTGGTAGGAAGGCTCTTGCCGACTTCAGGGGGCTTTGGATCAGGCCTTATGCTCCCACCTTTGTTGTGCCTCACTTAAAATGGTGCTTTTTCAGTTGTCTGTCTTTTTTTCTGTTGTGGTTTTTTTTTTTTTCTTTGTATGGTGCTGTGTATAACTTGAATATATTATGCACATATCCTACCCAATGGGTAGAACAAACAAACATACAAAAACAAATAGATGTTGTTAATACTGTAAGATAGTGTATAGATGATACCAATTTTAACACAAAAAAAAAAATGGCATAGACTTTGTGAATGCCAACTTCTGTGCTTGGTCCTCTTTTGTAAGAAAATTTGCAAATGAATGCATACAAATGACAAAAAGTCTATGTATTTTATTTTCCTATTAAATATCAATATAATACCATAAGGGAAAAAGTTTGAACAAATCCTTTTTGACTAGCCTGTGTATAGCGATTGGTCGTTTGATGCATCTTTGCTGTGAAGATTTGTTCTTTTTTTTTTTTTTTTTAATGTGTCACTTTAAGAAAAAGGAAAAAACACAAAACAAAACCTCCACAGCTTTAACCTTGCAACTAGATGCTTCTTGTATTGGTTGTTGCCTCGCTATTGCTGAGTTGGACCAGTATTAGTTACTACTTCTCCAGCAGATATGTTATTTATTATTATCCTTGATTACCTTTTTTTTTTAAACTTAGAAATGGGCTAAAACCTTTTGAATCTTTTTATCCACATCCTAGATTTGAAGTGAAGCTCAGACAGGTGGGAACTGACCCAAACCATCCCTGCAAAATCAAAACTAGGCCAACGAGAGTTTTGTGACAACAGCCAGCCCTTGCTCTATGCCCACTACCGATACGTGATCCTGCCACTGCAAACTGCGTCTTAAGGCTTGGTGTGTAGCTGGGACTCTCTGATGACCTCTGTAGCTGCAGGGGTGCAAGCCTTAAGGGTAGAGAAGAAAAGACGCAGTTGGTAGCGAGCTCAATGCAGGGTTTGAACGTGAGCTTTGAGCGCGGCCGCTGTGTTGGCCTCTGACAGCAATGGCTTAACCCAGGTTCGTATTTAAGATTATGGAGAAATGCCTAAACCTGTTCAGACCAACGTGGGAAGCGGTGTGGACAGTGATCCAACTTTCTGCCAGGCTCCCTCGGCAGTTTGGTTCTCCCCCGGTGTCTCCGCGCGTTTGGCTGTCTGCCCCATGCCCCCGCGCGCTCTCGGCGCAGGCTCTTCGGTAAAGCAAATACCTCAGGAAAACTCAACATGAAGTTCTAGTGTAGAGACTTGCAGATGCTGTACTTATTTTTCTAACTGTTTGTTCTAACTATCCCAGGATGGTAGGTGATATAAAAGTTTATCGGTCCAAGACAGACTAGTCCCCTCACAGATGGATACCGACTAATCTTTCATAGATACTCATGTCTGTATGGAGCTTTTTTATACTTGTCAGGCTTTAACCACAGATGTAAGGTAGCAGCGTGATGGGATACGTTTGAGATGGCGTTTTTGTTTGGTTTTTCAGATGACTAGCTAAACGCTATGCTAAAACTCAGGGGGCCTTATCCGGGGCCCAGTGAAGTTAATGGTGAGGCTTCCTCTGGTTTGAGTGGGCTTTCAGTCCGGTCCGTCACGCTCGAGATGGTGCCTTGGAGCACAGTCCTTCACGACTTCTCTGTCAACCTGAAACTTCAGCTACACGTTTGTCTGTAAATATATTTTTAAAAGCCCTCACAGGAGTCCTGTATCTGAATGTTGATCATGGTTGGATTTTTTTTGTTTTAAAGAAGCGTGTAAGTTTTTTATGGCCAGTTCTGCATCATCAAGCCCTTACAGGTAGCTTGTATCCATCCCTCTATATATTGAGCTGTTTTATCAGTGAGCATGTACCATAGGGAAATACGCATATTTCATGACTGTCATTTGTTAACTCATTTAATGTTTGTCAGGACATAGAGTAATTGTTTTGGAAGTATGCCTTGCCTGGCTATGTTCACATTTCTGTTTGCACTGCAGTACCACTTCTGTGCATGAAGGAAGAAAAACGAACAAAAAACCCCAGGCCTTGACTAGGAAGACTCTGTACAGAGTAAACCTCCCGCTGGAGGAATCTAGGGTAGGATTTATCATAAGAAAACTTGCATATTGAGTGGACCAAACACGAGCATGTCTCCTTTTAGAGGCACTAATTTGCTTTGAAGCTGCAGTGGAAGGAGCAGACTATCTATTAAGTGTACTCACAGCTGTGTTCATGCTTTTCCGTCTACCACGAAGCACAGCAGGCAGACAAGATTTTAAAAGAAGTATAAGCAGAAGTTATGAGAGCCTCAGGCATCATAGACCTGGACAGCAAAAATAATAATAATAAAAAATCACTTTAATATTCTTTAACAAAGCTTTTCAACTTACAGTACGAAGACTACATAAGCGTCAATAGGGGTTTTATCTTTGTATGGCTATCGACTGCCTAATGCTGCCGTGCTCAGAGCATTTCACGATGGTATGTACATCAGTCAGGCTGTTACACTTAAAATTAACCATCAAATGCCTGTTTTTAGAGTGTTGACCCTTTCTTTGTTGTTTCTTGCTAGTTATTTTACAGTGTAAAATGCTTTATTGCTGTATGGATTTTTTTGTATTATTTCCAACATTGTGGCTTTCAAGATCGAGTTTTCAACACATCTCTTACTTTTGTCCATTTTGTTTCAAGCTATTCTGAAATATGTACAGCACTATCAACAATATTTAATCTTTCTTTTAAATTTTATTGTTGTAAAAACAAAACTATTAAAAACAGTAAGTCTTTTTACAACTGTATTGGAATTTCTCAATAGCTGTTCATGTGATGCTATGACAAACCTGGCTTGCTTTAATTTTATTTTATTTTATTTTCCTTTTAACACAATTAATCTGTTGCTTTTTCCCCACCGTAACTCCCAGTTATATACAGGAAAAGATTTCAACTGTTGTGTATCTGACTCTTTTAATTGAGCAAATGGTGATGTCCTAGTTTTTAGACCTAAGGTCTGTTTATTGCAATACTTTTAAAGGAAGATGTTGCTCTAAGTGCTGTTGTTAGTTTTAAATACAGATTTTATGCTTGTTCTTAATATGCTGTGGTTAAACCATGGCACAGAATTATTAAAAATCATGAAATGCATTTGTCTCCTGTTGAATTTATTTACTCTTTGAAGTGAAAAAACAAAACCCAGCAAAACAAAACGGGTGAAACACTAGAGTGGCCTTCTGCAAAACAAGTGCTTGTCGTCTTCCCTTGCTACGGTTTGCTGCTGGCAACCAGGTAGCTGATCATTAAGGAATCAAGAGGGCGGACTCAGCCCTTGAAACACAGGGCAGGGCCCTGGGAAGCGGATGTCTGATGAGGATTTTACATCAGTGTTCTGACTTTCACCTTTGGGGATTAATACTGGGATGGTTTCGGCTGTTTCTGCCCTACCTCTCTGCCAGCGGCAGCTGCGTCCGAGCGCCCGCCTGTCACCCCTGTAGTTAACAGTCTTAGACTCTTAATCTAAGCCACTCATGACTTCAATTCCTTTAAGATAACACCCCCGCCTTAATCTCATTTGAAGCCCTGGGTGTTGGTGACTGCCCCGGCACATCGGTGCTGACTGACCAGCTGGGGGATAAGCAGTGGCCCCGAATCATTGAGCTGCAAAAATTGATTAAAAAACGAACATACAGGATATGGCTCATGGGGGAGCGGGGGGAAAGCACCACCTGGTTTACGAAACCTGGGGCATGGCGGGGATGATACTTGGAACGAGTAATTGTGGCACAGCATGGGGGAAAGAGGGAGATGATGCAGTTAATAAGAAACTAGACAAAAGGGTCCCGTGAAAGACACTTGTCTTTGGTCATACAGATCTTTGCAAGGTAGATCAAACTATCCATGGCTGGTACGTGTCACTTTTCTATACTAAAGCTTAGCAAAACTAGAAAAGATTTTTTTTTTACAGAGCAGTTAATTTCTGTTTATGTGTAAGTATAAAGTGATGCCTTATTTAGCATGATTATTAATCAAATAATTCTCTTGTATTTTATACCTGTGCCTGTGCTTGCTGGAGCTTGATCTCTCTGTTGTTGAGAGGCGATGCTTAGAGGGAGGTAGTACTTCAACCCTGGGGCTTTCTTGCAGGTCTTTTCAAGAAAGAGAGGTCTGCTGTGGGAGCCACATCCCAGCGCGTTTCTGACACCCTGCTTAGGGAGCAGCCTCTATATTACCCTCAGATAGGAACCAGGGGGTGTTCCCCTTGCTGCTGGTCTTTTCAAATGGCTTGGTTCTCTAAATATTACAGTACTTATTTTTGGTTCAAAAGTAACAGTTTTCTTTTCCTTTAACCACCCTGAGTTAGCTCTCCTCCATCTACAGCATTTTAATTCTTCTTTAGTACTTAGCAAATCGCTAGTTCCTTAGTGCTTAGAACTGCTCCAAATCTCCAAGCTTCTGCTCCTCCTCTACTGTCTGAACCCTGAACTCCCTGGAAACGGCATTTTTTTTTTGAGCCTGCTTTGATCTTTTACTTAATCTGGTTTTAATTGTATTTGTTTTATAATATGCCATTCTGTTTGATTGTGTTTTAATATCTCTGCCAATGGTTGCAACTCAGAACTTGGCTATAAATGGGATGTCTCATCTCAGTAGGGTTACTTTTTCCTGTTAAAAGATTAATACAGTGGCTGCTGCAGTCCTGTGAAACCTCTAGGTCTGGCTTCCAGGCTCCCAGCAGTATTGTGTCTTATTACAAACACCCTGTTTCTAACATCCCAAACCCTTTTCTTCCAAAGACCCCTCTGTAATGAGACTTCGTTACTTAGACAAAAATTAATTAGGCTTCTCTCATTATCACTGTTTTGATCAGTTGTGCTTTAAATGAGTTCTAATTAAAATGCACATTTTAAAAACCTTACTGCTGAATGCTATTCCAATAGCTCGCTTCTACTGCTGCGATGCCCTGCTTTTGTGCAGTTTGCATTGTGCCACTTTTACAGAAGTCTAGCACTGATTAGGATAAAAACTTGCACGATTTTTTTTTTGCTTGTTTTCTACTTTTTTTTTTCCAGATTGACTTCCAAATGACTGCTCCTGAGAGTGGGGATTAGAGCTGAGATACTGAATTCTTTACATGTGGTAAAACTGGTGAGCTGAGTTTCTCAGTATCCTTTACAGTCAGTAACATTACTTGTCCCCAGAATGTTTCAAAACATAAGGCAGAAACTATGTGCTGTACTTGCTACTATTTAATTGCCTATTTCTGCTTACCTGAGGTGTTCCAAGTTGCCCTTAATATGTTATTTAAGTTGGCAGGACTGCACGATCTGTCCCAGTGATGTCCATCACATGCTAAGCTGAAGGCAGCTTTGCTGGGATGCCAGTGGGCGTACTGACTCCAGCTGGAGGGGGGCATGTTGAAGGCTTAATAAAGGGACTAATATGTAAACCAGAAGATGCTTACTGTAAAATATTTTGTACCCTTTAATGGCTTCTACTGTGGCTTGTACTATGAAGCGCATTGCAGAACAGTAGCAGAAAGGTGCTAATACTGTTTTAAAGATGAGGAAACATGCATTAAGGAGGACATGGTCTCAGCGCAGTCTGTGGCAGTGCTGGGAATAACCTTCCTATCGCCACCATTCTCAGTCCCTCCACCTGCGAGGCACAGGTTCTCCCCGCTCACTTCTAACATGCATGTACTGCTGTCTCATACAGAGCCATTTTTCTGTGTTTGGCTGATCGTTGCAGGGGTTTAAGCAAGCAGCCAGAACGTAGCCACCCCTCGTCCAGAGAAAGAAGACATCTTTTTCATGGAGGCCAAAATGCCATCCTTGAGCTCCAGAAGCTCCCTTCAATGCCAACACCAGATCACTCCAGTTTAATTTAACATTTGCAGACATTACAGTGATTGACAGTCGAGTGGAAAATTCTGGTTTAATCCCACTCTGTGTGCCACAGACATGGGCTCAGACAGCTTGACCTACATTTAACCCTGGGCAGCAAGAAACTCTTAGGGGAAAAATAAAAAAAGTAGTTTTCGTCTCAAAGCAGTGAGAATGTTCCAGCTTATTACATGTCCCTGTGTCTATGCATACACCCATAACTGTGTTACAATGCTGTGAATATTTCATAAGCTGAGCCAAGTTTGCCCTAGTTGGCTTTACTTGGTGAAGAAGCCATATAAGTCAAATATAAAAGCCCGAATGTGCTTGCATAGCCGTTCAGCAGGGTTTATGGCAACAGCAAAATGTATAGGAGCTAGTTCTTTCCTGACAATGGGGTTAGGATTGTAAATGCTATAAAATTTGCCTACAGCTGCAAACTTTATAGCTCCCAGGGGGGAAAGCTGATGAGCTGGTGACTTTCACTAATGTTTTGTCAGGAAAAGCCTAACAGGTAAAGCTTGACTGACTGACTGCAAAGTCAGTCTGGTTCGTTTGGCCCTCTTTGTCCTGCAGATCGAAGGTGCCGATAGTTACTTGAAAGTTTAACTGTAGTTGTTTGGGGTAGTCGCTGGTGCAATATTAGGTGTCAGAGCTTCTCAGTGAGAGGTGCACTGGTGTGTGGTAAAAGCCAAGGCAGAGTGATAACTACATTAGCTACTCAACATGCAAGCCCTCTCACCTTTTAAAATTATGCTGCATATTCTGCTGATATTATGCCCATAGATAAGAAAAATGCATGCTAGCTCCAGCCATATGCTAGGGGAAACAGACACTTTCGTCTACTATAAAATTATGCTCTGTCAGGAAAATGGTATCAGGTACGGTAAAATCGCCATCTGACAGTAACACAGAAAAATAAAGTGCCTGTCTGCGGTAAAACTGTACTCAGAGTAAACTGTGCAGCTGTAGTTGAAGTGCTGCTTGTGCATTGGCAGTTTTACTTTTTTTTTTTTAAAGCAGATTGGCTGTTTACAAGTACATATTATGCAGATATACGCAACTCTGCTTAAATACAGGACTATTAAGTAATGTCAGTGACATTAGGCAGAACTCAGAGTACTCCTTATATGAAATTATAGTGCGTTCTCTTTATTTTCCTGGCTTACCTAATCCAGGATAAAAATTAAACACAGGTATTTGGCGAACCGAAGCATTAGCCATCAGTCAGCCAAGGCTGAGAAATTTCCCTTCTGAAGTGTCTCCTTCCGCATTGAAACACAGCTGCCACATCTGGGAGGCGGCTGAAGGCCGTAGCTGTGTGCGAACACCTGCTTTTGGAGGAAAGGTACTCTGAGTCGGCTCTCATGGAGCACCTGGATAAAGAGCAGCGCTGTCGGAGCGAACGCGCTGGTGGGAAGCGCTAGTGGGGGCCAGCCGAGGGCACTTCTCGCCGCTCACCGCAGAGCCTATTAAGCAGGAAGGGCAAGTACAGCGTTACTTCGTATCTCTAACTTCTCTCGGCTCCACATCCTTATGAGCTCTCTGGCAACCCTTTTGGCATTTATGGGCAAATCCATATGAACTAATTGAAAAAAAAGCGTGCGGTAAACTTGCAGCTTGTGTATTTAGAGCCTAAAGGTGGATCTGCGTCTTGTCTCCATCTGCTTTGAGACCCCATTTGGGAAGACATCAGTAGGCACAAGGGCCAGGTAAACGCAGGGTTTGCAAGGAGCCCGTGCTGTCTCTCCACGCCTGCTTTACTGCAGAGAGGCTGCCCAGACAGCGCTCTGAAGTTACCAGGACTGGATCCGTTCCACTACTAACTGCCCAGCAGTACAGTTTTGGTTTGGATTAGGTGCAGGATCACAACTGCATTTCAGATGGATTCAGCACAGCATCTCAAGTGGAAATTATGTCAGATTTATGACTTTATTCTGATTGCAAGAGAACATAAGATCCTTGATTCAGCATGAGATTAAAAGAAGGAGGACACAGACTGATTCTGTAATGAGTCAGTCTGCCAATGGAGTTGACTCAAAAACTGTAGCATGTTTGAGCAACATGAGATCATACGTGTCAGGAAGCCATGGCACATGTAATCTGGTACTAAGTATGCTAAACCTGGATTTAGCCCATTGGTGAACCAACATTATCAAAACAGTTCTTGATCAACAGCCTAACCCTTCAGCTACTGCAGCATGAAGCTGCCTAACACAGCAATATTGCCACACAGTTCATGACTTACTCCTAAGGGATGCTGAAGCCCAGAGGTTGCAAATGAGATCTTGCCAAGAGCACCCATTGCTTTCTCCCCAAGCCTATCCATGTGCTGCTTTCTCAGAGAGCTGGGACACAGGAGATGTCCCAGTGTGAACCTCTGTTTTCCCATGTAGGACAGTTCTTTACGGTAATGAACAAGGTTTAGGGAAACAGGGTTTCACCTGCAGAGGTGGGCACTGTCACGACCCCTCGTGACATTACCCCTCGTGGCTCCTGGCCAGAGATCTGTGTTCGCTGCTGTGCCTGTGAGGAGCAAGCGCTCTCTGGGCACTCACAGAGCTGCCCTGTGTCACGAGGATGTCTCACGTCTGGCGCCTGCGAAGCACTGAGCAGCTTTCAGTTATACCAGTTCTGCACAGAAAAAGTAACAGATTTGCATACTTTTTTTTTTGAACAGTACCTTTTAAAAAAAAACCCCAACCTTGAAAAACTTTTTAAAAACAGTGCTGGAGAATTTATCTGAGGAATGTTCTACTCCGGTTGCAGTGTAGGCTCTTTCTGGCCACTTGGCCAGACAGAAGCAGTTAGAAATCTTTCTTTAATTATGTCTTTTTAAGAAACCCTTTCCCTGTTGTATTAGATTTGTTTTGTGGTTTTTTTGTCCCATTCCTAAGCAAGCCTGTGTATCCTCCCCTGTGTTCCCTCCTCTGTGATTGTCCAATCAAGTCATCAAACTCAAACTGAAACTTAATGCTACATGTTGCCCTGCAGGCTTATGAAATCAAGACATATTCTTTCTACTTAAGAAGATCATCTTCATCAAAATAGCCAGATAATTGCCAGGGGATAAGTACAATTCTCTAATTATTATTGTTGCTGATGGTAAGTGATGAACACGGATGAATGCAGCGCGATGCTCTAAGCTGAAACCCTGAAGGGGACACAATCAGAAAATTTGTTTTGACTTTGGCTCCAGCCCCATCTTGGGCCACTGTTTTGGCTCTGGCCTGTTATCAGGTCACAGCTTTGGCTCCAGCCCTGCTTGGGAGACTAGTGGGGCTCCAGCCCCTATCTGGGCTGCACCTTCAGCTCTGGCACTAACCATGACCGGTTCTGGTCCCTGTTTCAGGCCGTTGTTTGGATTGGCCCCATTTTCGGCCATTGCCTCGGCTCCAGCCATTGCTAAGGCCATGATTTAAGCTCTGGCCTCATCTTAGGCTGAAAGTTCGGATCGAGCCTGATGCCAGGCCATGGCTTTGGCTCCAGCCCTGTGTGAGGCTATGACTTCGGTTCTTGCCCCATCTTGGGCCATGATTTTGACTCTGGCCCCCGCTGAGACCATAACTTCAGCTGCAGCCCAGTACTGGGCTGCAATTTTGACTTGGCCCCATCTTGGTCTGCAACTTTTGCTCCAGCCTTAACTTGGGTTGATAGTTGGACTCCGGCCCAGTGTTGGTCTCAACTTTGGTTCTGGCTATGTATCATGCTGTGAGTTCATCTCCAGCCCCTGCTTTGGCCGTGACGTCAACTCTGGCCCTATCTTGGGTCACAACTTCAGCTCCAGGCTGATATCGGGCCATGACTCCAGCCCTGGCTCCTGACTGGGCTGCGATTTTGGCTCTGGGCCCATCTCGGACTGTGACTTCAGCTCTGACCTCTGTTCAGGCTGCGAGTGAAGATGTGGAGCCATTTTGGGCCACTACCGTGACTCCAGCCCCATCTTTGGTAATGATTTCAGCTCCAGGCCCTATCTTGAGCCACAGTTTTGATTCCGGCCCCATCTCAGGTCATGACTTCGAACCCAACCTGATACTGGGCTGTGACTTCAGCTCCTGCCCCATCTTGAGCAGTGACTTAGGCTCTGGCCCCATCTTGGGCCACAATTTTGGCTCTGATCCCTGCTCTGACCATGCCATCTACTCCAGTCCCATCTCAGACTGCAACTTTGGTGCTGGCCCCTGTTTCAGCTCGCATATCAGTTCCATCCTCTCTCTGTGCTGCTGCTTTGGCTGCAGACCTGTCTCAGGCTGTGACTTTGTCTCCAGCCCAATCATCTTGGGCCACGGTCTCTGCTCTGGCCCTGGCTTGGGCTGCCACTTCAGCTCTGTTCCAATCTCAGGTCACAACTTCAGCTCTGGCCCCTTCTTGGGTCACGAATTTGCTTCCAGCCCATGCTCAGGGTACAACTTCAGCTCCAGCCCTGTATGGGGCTGTGACTTCAGCTTCTGCTCTATCTTGGGCTACTACTCACATCCAACCCAAATTCAGCTTTGGTCTATGGTCAGGCAGCTACTGCTCAGGTGGCCTGAAATCAGAGTGCAACTTCGGCTCTGGCCCTGCTTGGGAGGCTGTTGCAGCTCTGGACCCATCTCCGTCAACTTCTTTGACTCTGGTCCGATATTGGGCTGCAACTTTGGCTCTGGCCCAATCGTGGGCCCTGCTTTTGGCTCCAGCCCTGCTTGGACTTCCACTTCAGTGCTGTCCCAATTTCAGGTTGCACTTTCAGGTCCAGCCCCATCTCACTTGCCACTTCGGCTCCATCCCCATCTGGGGCTGCAACTTCAGCTCTGCTGCCATCTTGGGCTGCTACTTTGGCTGCAGTCAGGTATTGGGCTGTTACTTTGGCTCCAAGTCTCTGCTCAGGAGGCTGCTGCAGCTCTGGCCCCTAATCTGGATGGCAACTTTGGCTCCAGCCCCATCTTGACCCTGACTTTTGCTCTGGCCTGATATTGGGTTGCCACTTAAGCTCCAGCCCAGTATTGGGCTGTGACTTCAGCTCTGGCCACATCCATGTCTGGCCCATCTCCAGCCTGATACTGGGCTGTGACTTCAGCTCCAGCCTCTGCTTGGGCTCTCATGGCTACTCTGGCTCCTGCTTGGCCCTTGACTTCTGCTCTAGTGCTATCTTGGGCTGTGACTTTGGGTCCTGCCTGATATCAGGCAGCAACTTTGGCTCTGGCTCATGCTCAGGCTGTAGCTTTGGCACTGGTGCCAAATCAAGCCTCGACTTTGTCAAGATATTGGGATAAGACTTCAGCTCCTGTCCCCATCTTGGGCAGCAGTTTCAGCTCTGGTCCCACCTCAGGTTGCTATTTGGGATCCAGCCCCATCTTCAGCTGTGACTTTGGCTCTGAACAGTGCTTGGGCTGAGACTTCGGCTCCTGCCCCCATTGGGTCATATCTTTAGCTCCGGTCCTCATTTAGGCATTATTTTGCCTCCAGCCCCATCTCAGGCTCTTAATTTGGCTCCAGCCAGACTTTGCCTCTAGCTCTCGTTCGGGCTGCTACTTCAGCACTGGCATCACCTTGGGCCATGACTTTGGCTTGGACTCCTGCTTGAGTGGTCACTTGGCTTGGGCCCTTACACAGGCCACCTCTTCAGCCCCATCTTGGACCACTACTTCTGCTCTGGCTCCATCCTGGGATGTGACTCTGGCTCTAGCCCCATCTAGACTGTAACTTTGGCTCCAGGTCCTGCTTGGGCGCTACTTCAGCTTCTGCTTGGGCTGCAGCTTCATTTCCAGCTTCTGCTCTGGCAGGCACTTGGTGCCTTCACGTATGTACCTATACCAGAGGCAATGTGCTGCCCTGCAGCGGTGTTATGTGTGAGTCAGGGAACAGGCAGAAGTGGGTAAGCCAGTCACCAAAGCTGCAATTGCTCTGCTGCCTGTGTGGTGGCAGATGCTAGTTCTGGTCTCACCAGATTTCTGAAGCTTTTTGCAAAGAGGTGGAGGGACCCATGCCTTTGCGGGCCTAAAGGGCAATTAAAGGGACGGCCCTTTCCCATGAGGATGTTGAGCTGCCAGGGGAAGAAGGCAGCCCCTGCTAGCATTGACTGCGTGGTCCTGCAGGCAACGGAAGGCACTCCTAGGCTTCTGCCTGGGCTTTTCACCTCACCAAGGACTCTTGGCACTGGGGAGGGTTCAGGGAGTCCTGCTGGGCACTCCCTTGCTCAGGTCACTCGTTGTCTGCCTCAATGCCAGCTCTAGGTGCTGCGGCCAAACTGTTTGCTTTCCCAGCCCATGGCACCTGCTCCTCTGTCCCTTCTGGGCTGCCAAAGGCACCCACTGATGCTGCTCCACCTTGAGGGATGCTGCTGCTGCATGGGAGCATGCCAACTGTGCTGGCTTGGGCACCAGTAAGAGGAGAGAGACCCTGTGTTGTCCCCAGGCACCCCCTGGCCTGATGCAAATGCCCAGCCTGTGAGCACAGTCCCGGTGTACTGCCTCACCGAAGGGGAATGGACCCTAGCTTCCAACCACACAGACCCACACCATGCCTTACTGTCAATAATGAGAACTGCACCCTAGTATTGTGGAAATTAAGTTGTGAGATACAAGGATGAAAGTAAACTTTATCCTATAGTTAAAATTGCAGTGTAGCTGGGTACGTGCTGGGCACGCAGGGGACTAACATCGTTCATTCCCTGGGTGGCCCAGGAACTCCCCAGCTGGTCCCCACACTAACAAGACAATGCATTGATTCCAGATGAGGCTGACTTGAGACAAGGTCACCAGTACAACCAAGCATTTGACTAATTGTCACAAAAGCTCTCCAGGTTGGATTTTCAAAGTCTTGAAGATTCCCCCTCCTGCTTTGTGTAGATCAATCCACATAATTGTGTGCTTTGTTAATTGACATCCCAGGTGGAGGATGTGAGGATGCAGCTGTCCCAGAAACTCTTCAAGGTTGCTCATGCTGCAAAATTGACCAAACAGTACAGTGATGAGACACTTGCAATAGTCACTAGGAGCTGTTTCTGCAGATGCAGAAATGCTCACATAGGACAGTCTACCACACATAGGTAAGACAGGAGATCTTTTGTACTTAGCAGTGGTAGTGATGGATCATGTAAGTGCTGGAGTAGCCACAGGCCAGCTGGACACAGGGAAGGGCAAGAGAATGGGGGTACCAAAAAGGTATGTCTGTGTAATGAACAAGTTCTAACATGCCTGGGGGCTACAGCCCCATCCTAGGACAGCAAGGTGCCCCTGTGCAACCCCTGCCATGTGCAAAGAAGAGATGAATCCTGTGAGCTGCACCAAGAGTTTCCCACATCTGGCCCCAGACTGAGAGGATGACTGTGCAGTATTACTGGGGCAGACTTCAGGCTTTGCAGGCAACATTGCCCACAAAAATGGAAAACCAGAACAAATGCCAACATCAGAAGAATGTGTGCATGGGGACACAGTAAGGAAAAGTACACTAAAACAGAAAGAAGGAAGAACAGCATCTATTAACTCCAGTCCTACAGTAGTACTCATCTCAGCAGTGTAAGAATTCACAGAATTATTTTTTAATATTTATCAGAAACGTGGCACTTCTTTGCATCTTCAGGGCACTGAATATACAATGATTATTCCTCACAACATCCCTGTGAGGTAGGCATTAGATTGCAGTTACTATTTGACATGTGGACAGAGGCAGAGAAGTACGTAATCAATCCTGCACAATTAAGTTAATGTAAGCTCAACTCACTTAAACATGGAGAGGCCCTGAGTGACTTGACTGAAAACATAAGAGTGGGGCAGAGCTGATAAAGTATCAGCTATATTCTTTTACTCTAGTCAGTTACAATGCTCAGGGTCCAACTCTATTGCTTCCCCATATCCCCCTGCAAAAAACCACCTTAGTTAAACAAGATACACATGCAGAGAGTTGCTACAAAGTGAGATCTGTAATAGAAATAGGAAAAAAACAATTCAATTTAGCCTACAGTTGAATAAAATCAAGAGAGAAGTTTGCCTGCCCAGTCAAATAGAACAGTTTCAACTGTAGTCCTTTACAACATCTGAGACAGCATTTCAGCCTTCAGCTATGAGTAAGTAGTTGCTTGACCTAAGAAAATCTAGGGGAAAAAAGTTTAGTAGACTGATCACTGTCTCAGAAATTATGCTCATTTTAATTAAATTGTTCTACTGCAGTCTGAGGGATTCCTAAACAGGAGGAGGAACTTTTGGGTTTAACTCTAACTTTGCATGTATTTAAAAAGCCCCTTAGTATACCAATTTCTCAAGTAAACTTCTCTTTCAGAATTTTTTTGTTCCAAAAATGAAATAGAACAGTTTTGTAAACTTTAACATAATAAAAACACCCTAGTTTTTA
Organism: Ciconia boyciana; assembly: GCF_034638445.1. Lineage (NCBI taxonomy): Eukaryota > Metazoa > Chordata > Aves > Ciconiiformes > Ciconiidae > Ciconia > Ciconia boyciana. The sequence goes on from NC_132935.1 coordinate 59,172,415, forward strand.
ATATACAATTATTGATTAATTTCATTTAATAACTTTCTACTGTAAATCAACTTCAGGAAACAAAGTATACTTGACAGTATGGCTACTGGGATTAACTCATGTTCCTATAGCGTTCAGTTGAGATTTCTGAAAAGATACACTATCCAAGAAAGATTCATAGTCTCAACCTGTAAACTATCACAGCTCAGCTGAAGTCAATGTAGCCATTGTAATTCACTCTGACCCAGTAGCTAATCCATTGACTCCTTCATGTGCAGTATCAATGATAATGGTCTGTCTCCCAGTTGAGAAATGATCACGATTAAAGAGGCCTGGGTCCACATACTCTGAAAACCAAAATATGTTGCCTTTCCCAGTGGAGAAATCTTCATCCTCATTGAATGGAAGATTCAGTCTAATGGAATAACAGCTGTGCACTAAGATGGAGGAAGAATAAAGTAGTGGCTTTTGGAATAAACCATCTTCATTTTGAGGTGGGGGAAGGAAGGAGAAAAAAAAAAAAGAGGTAAGAGTAATTCTTTTAACACTGTTACCACTGGACACAGAAATTCTAATGAGATTTGCTTTTCCTTCTTGTAAATTTAAATTTTGTCACAACCTCTCCCCCAAGGAACTTTAACCTTGGTGAATATACAGAATTTTAAATCCACAGAGCAACTGTAGTCTCCAGACAAGGGGAAAAAAAGAGGAAAAAAAAAGGCAAAAAAAGCAGCTCTGTAGTGCACTTTGTATATCCTGCCTTACAAATGGTTAAAGTGCTAAGTTTGATATATCCAAAAATTAAGTATCTCTCCTAGTCCTTTATTTTTTTAAATGAAACTTTATCTTTGGTTTCTTGTATCTTCTCCGTAATTTTATCCTTTGTTTCCTCCATCTTCTCTGTAATTTTATCCTTTGTTTCCTCCATCTTCTCCGTAATTTTATCCTTTGTTTCCTCCATCCTATCTTGTAGGTATTCCTTTACTGGTGGTGGTGTGGACATGTAGCCATTCTTACGTAGATATTTAACAGTGATGGACGTTCCTCCCAAAGTCACAGTGTATCTGGCAGGAGTTGCAATCTTAAAGAAACCAAACAACACACTACATCAATAAAACAGGACAATATTATCTAGCAAAAGGTATTTTTAATATTGAGAATTTATTTTGGCCAGGGTCAGATACTAAAAAGATCTTCTATTTATAAGAAAATAAGAAAATTTACAGTACATCCCCCAGAAATGCATACCTTTTACTTAAAGTATCCTTTTGACAAAACCAGCACAGGCATTAGACTTCCATTTAAAAAAAACAACCTCCCTGTGCAGCTTGTGGGACGAGCATTAGGCATCTCGGAATGCAATTCAGAACAGACAGTTTGAACACTGAGCCATATAAGCAAAGAGGAAATACTGACAAGATATGCTTTAAATTCTGAAATTCACAAGAGTATAGGCATCTTTCAGTCCAAAACTAGGACCCACACCTAGAAAACTAGAGCTAAAAGAGACCTTAAGATGTCAGCTAATCCAAGACACAACAAACCAGGTTTGTTATGCTAGATAGACTAACCTGTTCTTTCAGAATTTCAAAGATAAAGCCTGCACAATCTTCCCTTTGTAACCTATTCTAGTGCTTCCACATCTTGAAAGTTTCTTCCAACACTGCCAGATCTCCCAGCTATAATAAAATCTTTATATTTAACCACATTTATTTATCGGTCTCTTTTAGGCACAGGAATAATTGGCAAGAGTAGTGCTTTCATGTCTTGTTTGGGAAAATAACCCCTTTAAATAACAGATAAGAAGCACATCACATTTGCAAACAAAACAGATGAGTGGCATTCGAAGCAAATATAGTACTCCGTTTTTTCATGTTCGTCTGACATGTTTCAAGTTTCCCATACACGGATTGTGCACGTATAAAGCAATAAAGAGACACCCAAACCTGACTGGAAGTAATTGATTCAAATGGACAATGAAAGTACTTGACAATGATGGAGAACTAAGGTAGGAAGACAAACTAGCGAATCCTCCAGGATAAAAATAACTGTACTTTTATCTGGAAATCATGAGCTGTTCAGACTTTATCTCTTTATCCCTGTTAATTATGTCAGGGATGCAGAGGAATAACTTAATTGTAATTAAATCTCTGAGGGCAGACAATAGTTCTGCAGCAAACAAAGAAGTTATTTCAGAAATACAGGTAGACTCCTTAAAAGGAACACAGAGCCTGCATCAACTTGCATGTGACTATTTTTACTACAGAAGCAAATGCTCAAGTATGTGTAACTATCAAAGAGAGAAAACAGCATTAATTCTTTCTGCTGTAAACAAATAAACCATGTTTAGTTCACCAGGCAAGATTTGGAGCTTATTTATAAACTATAATTATACTTACTTTATACAATGCATATGCAGTTAGTGCATTTCCACTCTGGGAATTTTTCAGGATGTTTACTATGCTGTCTGGTAAGCCAATCAATTCTAGGAATGGAACAACATTCACTCCTCTAAAAAAGAGAAAAAAATTGACACTATGAGTTGGAATTTGAAACCTGAACAGTGATTTACAGTACCATTTCCATTCTTTAACTCTATTATACAAACTTTGTAATTTGATAACAAAGTATTTTTTCATTTATGCAACATACTTACAGGATTTTTATTTCTGTACATATGGGCAAATTAATGTTCTTTTCAGCATTCTACCAAGAGGTGACCCATTTATATTATCCCTGTTGGGCTGAGCAGCTACCAACTTACTTGTCTCCTGGTTTATTATGTTTGGAGGTAAGTAGATATAAAGGTGGTAAGATTGCTACTCAGGCTCCAGTTGTGCAGGTCCAACTTCATGTTCCGTTTTGCCTAAAATTACTTTTTTTTCTTTTTAAAATTTAAATATTTCAGACTAATCTGCAGCATGCCCAGAAGCACAGAATCCAGACTTCAGTGTCCTCCATTCACTTTTAAATACATGAAACAAATGGAACGTGGCAAATGGAAAGGAAGCAACATGTTGTACGGACAAGATTTCAGGGCTTTTGTGCCCCGTTGTTCTACCTTGTCAATACAAGGTGGCAAGATGGGTGGAGGGAGCTCCTATCACAATTCCTTTCTATTCGAAAACCAGGGAAGCTAAGCTAATATCAGCACCAAAGAAAAAAAGACAGCCCGTCTTTACATTACCGTAGAAAACTATATGCAGTTATAGAAGACCTGACTTTCCAATATTTAGAGACGTTGTATTATTAGTATCATTATCCATTTCTACCTAATATTTTAAGCATTCCTCTGTGCATGCAATCACTTTAGCATCAGGAACAACAACAGGCAGTAATTTACTAACAGTTACTAGAACCTACAATCTGAAGGCCTATCCCCAGAGTAGAAAATGGAGACCTAGTAAGATCTGAAAGACAGCATTAACCGTATTATTTAATAAACCACCATTATTTAGTCTTGTATCATGAGAAGTCATTCTGAAAGTTATTTTTCCACTTCAAGAGGGTGCTGCTCCTGTGGCATGACAAACTGAAGCTTTGTTATAATTAGTTTCTAGTTAAATATTTCAGTTGTTTTCATCTGTCAAATACTTATTTTAGCAGCTAACTTAAGTGTTTCAAGAAAAGTAATCTTCACTCAAATCTGAAATGTCTGGATGTAAGCATCAACGTAAATTCATCCAAAGCAAAATAAATTTATAGCTCAAGACCTTTATTCCTCTGACATGAGCTAAATTTAGAATGACATTTGGATCTATAGCTCCTAGAAAGGGCAATTATGCCAGCTGGTTAGAGTAACTAAAACACTTGTGTGGTAAGGCATTCTGATGTCAAAGCCCCATCCTTGCCGCCACAAACTATTGTTGTTTCATGCTTTCTATTATTAAATATACAACACTAGCAATCCAGAGATAAACATTTACTCATATTTAGCAAACCATTTGCAGATAGATAAAACCTCCTTCATCTGAACTAGCTGATATAATAGTTTTTTTCTAATAAATGCCATTTTCCAGACAGTATCTGGCACACGCTATAGCTGAAAGAAACTAAAATTAGAACACATAATTTATCTTTTTTTTAGCCACACAAATATTTAATTTCCAATTCAAATGTCTGGCCTGCAGTAGCAATTTTTTCAGTGGAAGGCAGGAAAGACAGGAAACAGAAATAAAAGGAAAAGATACACATGGCTTGTGAAAAGATACACATGGCTCAGAGTGAGATAAACGACATGAAAGTCCAATGATGAGGGGGGACTGGGGATGAAGGGGGGAGGAAGTGGTGAAATACCCCTCAAGTCCAATGGCAAAAAATGAACAGGTCTATGAAGATCTCACCTAGCAATTCATAATCAGGATGCCAAATCCCTCTCTTTACCTTGTGAGAGGTTACTAATAAATTTCAATGCTGTTTAAATCCACGCATATTTTGTGGAGATGAGCATTCCTTAAAATGTTAGCAACATATTTGGTATAGAGCAATAAATGCATAATAATAGTACATGTGTGACACTCTCATGAACCCTATATACTTTTGATATTAATCTTGTGCTTCAGTTAAACATGTAGCATTATTTCCCTATTACATATAGAGGCACTTTTTAACATGTAATAGTATTTTATATGTCCTTTCACCTGTGAAAGTCAGTCTCAATTCAACAGCAGTATTGGACACTGCAACAAAATATCAACTTACTTCATGGCTGCATAGTAAAAGGATCCAAACCATACAGTGGAAGTCAGAAGATGCACTGGAATCATGACTTTTCCATACTGTTTAAAAGTTTTTTTGAATCTCTGAACAAGACTAATTGATTTGTCTTGTAATGGATCAGCATCTGAAGAATCTGACTCTACAGGGCTCTGCTTGGGTGTATCAGTGGCCGAAGTCAAAGGATTTCTCTCTTCTGGTACTTTGTGAGGAGTGTCTGCTGGCTGTGATGAAAAAACATTTTTCTTTGAGGCAAAGCGTGCTGCACCTGCATGAAGACATCGTTTAGGAGGGTCCAGTGCCAGAATCACTTTGCATCCAACATTAGACAACACTGCTTGTCCTTTTAAGCACTGAAAGATACTAGTGCGAGGAAAAACCAAACATGTCCCATGCGCCAGCTGAGATGCAGTATGTAAGAGACTCCGTTGCATTTTGTTGAAGTGTGGCTGAGGTTTCTATAGAGAGGAAACAAGAAGAGTAAACAAATTGCATTTCAATAATCTGATTTCTAATTGCTCCAATGCCGCTTGAAATTCTCAAACTGAAATTGCTTTCTATTCTTCTACTTTAAAAGGTTTTCCTTATCTTGCTTTGCAGAAATTGTTACCTTCTAGAATTAAGCAAATCATTTTTAGATCTCACTTATTTAGCACTCTGAACTAAAATGGCCCCTTCACTTAACACACTCTACTCCTCACAGCTAAAATGCTCATTCTACTCTCTAAAAACATTTTTAGATGTTTAGTGCTAACCACTGCTTTTATCTTGTGCTGGTTTTGGCTGGGATAGAGTTAATTTTCTTTGGAGTAGCTAGCATGGGGCTATGTTTTAGATTTGTGCTGGAAACAGTGTTGATAACACAGGGATGTCTTCGTTACTGCTGAGCAGTGCTTACACAGAGTCAAGGCCTTTTCTGCTCCTCACCCCACCCCACCAGCGAGTAGGCTGGGGGGGCACAAGAAGTTGGGAGGGGACACAGCTGGGACAGCTGACCCCAACTGACCAAAGGGATATCCCATACCATATGGTGTCATGCTCAGTGATAAAAAGCTCAAGGAAAGGAAGACGAAGGGGGGACATTCGGAGCGAAGGTGTTTGTCTTCCCAAGTAACCGTTATGCGTGATGGAGCCCTGCTTTCCTGGGGATGGCTGAACACCTGCCTGCTGATAGGGAGTGGTGAATGAATTCCTTGTTTTGCTTTGCTTGCATGCGCAGCTTCTGCTTTCCCTATTAAACTGCCTTTATCTCAACCCATGAGTTTTCTCACTTTTACTCTTCTGATTCTCTCCCCCATCCCATTGTGGAGGGAGTGAGCGAGCGGCTGGGTGGTGTTTAGCTGCCTGCCAGGTTGAATGGCGACAATCTGCATAATCTGGCACAGTTACTGAAAAGTTACCCTTGAAACTTCCCTTCTAGGAGCAACTGATAGTTTGAATGATACTTCCAGCCTACATAAATGTAGTATGAACTCACTGAAGTGCAATTAAAATTAATTTTTGATGTCAATACATTCTTAGTTTTGGTATAATTTCTCATGTTCTATACTATTTTGAACTAAAAGTTCGTACAGGAAAAAAATCAATAATAATAATAATAATTATTAATAATAAATCAATAATCTTAATAGTAACAAACCTAACTGCAACAGCCTGCCAGTATACATCTGTTAGGAAAGGGGACAGTACTGTTGAATGTAGTGTATTAACAGGAGCAAAATAGAACTGCAAATTTCAGAAATATTACAATGCAAAGAATATTTTAAAACTGTGGATAACTCAGTTAACCTTATGATTTTGAATACTTGACAGTTACTCCTGAAAGTTCAAAAGAACCATTGAGAGATTCCCCACAAAAGAGAGTAATTTTGTTTGGCACATACAGACATCAAGACATCTTTTTTTTTTTCCCTCAAAAATGCGTGCTCGGAACTAGTGAATGAAATACTAACTCTCTCCTTTCCTTTATACAATGACTGCAAGTTACAGAATCAATTTTTGATTGATCAATCAAATTGATTCTAATTGATTTGAAAAATCAATTAGCTATTCTAAAATCACTAATTGATTTTATGTAAAAAATGCCAATTAAGTCAGTTATATTACAACTTTCGAGTCTTTCTGATGCTTTTACACTTTTAATTATCATAACAATTCTTGATCTAAACTAGAAATCATTCAAGTTTAATCGAAACTCCACTGTTGTCTTCATGTCTGCTTCCCCTTCACCTTAGATATATTTCAGTCAGGTGTTTTGATAGTGAATTTGTCTAGGCTGCTGAAAATGATCAATACTTCATAACATAAGCAGACATTTTTAAAAAATGAAGCCATGCATACCCTTTATTACCTTCCAGATATGCAACAAGAAGAGTATGATAAGGTTTGTATCTTCAAAAAGTTGCAACTCTTCCACTAGGTTCCCCACCTTTCAAATATATGTCTTGAACATATTGATGACTCTGCTAAAGTAGAAAAAAAAGGCGCATTTAGAGAAATAGCAACAGCTAACTAATATTATGATTTTTTGCTCAGCCTGAAACCTTGCTTACTGAAGAAGTTATTGGTATGAATTCCCCTTTGGATACTGACATGCTAATGGGAGATTTTTTCTGTGTATCTTAAAAGTTCCTCAACTGTGAACTACTGTTTCCTTCCAAGAGAGAAAAGTTTAATAACCCAAATGCATCTGTTGGAACATTCCTGTCTATATGTTTTCTAGATTTTTTTTTTATTGTTGTGCTTGAATTAATTGCAATTACTAGAATTACAATGTTCGATGTGGGGAAAAAATTGTAGGAATCGTTTCAAACTCCCTGGGAACCTCTACCTTGCATGTGAAGCAGACACACCCACTTTTGTTGAACTCATACTAACAGAGCAGATATTGCATCAGCAGGGGAAAAGGGAACTCTTGTCTCTATGTAAGCAAGCAGTTACTCACTCCTGTTGAGTTATGAACTCAGTGGAAGCCAAGAAGTACTGCTGCTTATAGAGCAGTAAATCAGTCACAGGTATGGCCTCTCAATGAGTCAGCCTTCTGTAAGAATTCACTGGAAGTAGCAACTGCTTGTGGTATCTCTGGTTTTACGAGACATGGGGATCCTTGCTGACTTCTTAGATCCAAATGCCATTGCTTCTCAAAACAAAAAATTAGTGAAAACACTCAGCCAAACTGTTAAGATGGCACTCTGTCATATACCAACTACCTTACTGATTTATAGAAATTGTAACAACAAACTGGAAGACAACTACATTGCTTGCATATTGCCACTTACACTCCTTTCCTGAGGGATAACACTCTCCCACAGTGGACTGTTTTCCCCTCTCACTAATAGTGCACAACACTCTGAGCATCTGCCCTAAGGAGATTTTCACAATATCCAGCCAGCAGACTCAGCAAAGGATACCCATCCATCTAAGGGAATTTGGGAGCTCTTGACTCAGACTTCCACCATTCATCTGTTTTCAGTGGATGGTACCCTATTGAAAAATACCTGTTCCAAACAAGCTTTGACAATTGCCACCACACAGCATGGGGGAAACCATGCTTAGCACTCTGATTTTGGTTCATCAATGTTATTAACAGGGCTCAGCATTCCAACAGCCTTGGAAGGAGATCATTCTTCTGTACAGAAGCAAGAAGGAACTGAACGAGTATTTATGAATTTTCCCATTATATATAATGTATATATAGTAGCATTTCTACTGATGGCACAGAAGTAACACCATACCACACCTCTGATGAACTGCAATGGCTGCAGAACACTGGGATATGAAATAGCTTTCAGGGGGTGAGAATTCTCCTTAATGTGAAGAATGCGTCACTACTACGTGTTCAATACTCATCAGTCAGTAGCTAACATAGTTGTGATTGGTAAATGAGTTTCAGGGCCTCTGCTACGGAGTTAGGTGCACCATATAAGACTTAAAAATAGAATGTCACCAATGGCTTTAAAGCAGGGGAACGACCAGGGCCACTGACAAGACTTGACACGCCATTTTTTTCTTCCTATATACTCAGATGGGACTTGGAACTCATTAACTAAAGGGCGTTTCTCCATGATGCAAGACCTGGTTGGTCAAAGGGATGGTTCTCGAACCATCTGGGGTAGATGCTGAAAAGGTCCTGAACCTTGTAAGCACAGATGATAGCATGGGTCTAGCTAATATTCTGTGAAACAGCTTACTTCTTGCTTCTCCACTTTAAAAAAAGCTTTTTGCTAGATACTTGATTATAAGAAAAGGCTTAGATATGATAGTGCTTATACTTGAGAATAAAAGAAAATAGGTTTTTCAAAACAAGGTTAGAATTTTCCTTACAACCCTACTCTGTTTTATAGGTATGTGCTTTATTTTACATATCTAAATGAACAAAGGAAAGATTTTTGAAGTGCCAGTAGCTGAGGATGATGCTACTATCCAGCAGCACTACAAGACTAAAGGAGGAAAGTATTATATTTATAATGGTTACAGCAGGATGTAGGAAAGGCAAATGAATAAAATAACAGATCAATATAGCATACAATTTGTAATGGATTTTAAAGAAATTAATATTGTTAAAGAGGTGATGAGTGCAGCTGCTCAATTGTAATATTTTCATTACTTGGCTCAACATTGCAAACAAATCTTAAACAGGACAGACAACTCAAAGTGCACAATAAGTGTGGTTGGAAGTCCAAAGAAATACAAAACTGTAGTTGTTTCATCCTAAAACATGAGGTGAATACAGAGAAATCTGTTCTTTAAGATGTCATTAGTGAAACGAAGTTCCTAGTATGCTGTGCACTCAACAGGCATCAGGAGAAAGTGTGTCAGCCTGTGGATTTGAGGCACAATTTTATCCTCCAAGTATAATACTTTCCTTAAAGAAATTACTGGAGCTATAAAAGTTATACAATTTCCCCTGCACCTTTAGGTTGTTAAAACCCCTCAGATTCTAAGGAAGTCAGGACAGTAACCTAAATGTTATCTACAATTACACCTAGTGACTTTTCAAAAGTAGTTTCTTCAGTTTAGTCTATCTCATTTTTTCATGCTGTTGCACAATGATGCAAAGGCACAGAAAAGGACAGAAGCTAGAAGCTGCAAATACCAAGGTGGTAAAGCAGCTGGTCTGTGGCATGAAAATTTGGGGGAGGGGGAAGGTGTTTTAAAGGATCTTAGATTTCTACATTAGCTTTCTCTTAAAAATGCCACAAGAAAAAGAACAACAACCAACAACATGGAGATGTCTAAGGACAAATATAGCTGTTCTCTGCTGTAAGAGTCTCATGTGGTCAGTGACTGAATGCTAGTAGGACAAACTACAAAATGAAATACAAACACTTCTGGGATAAGGTCTCCTCTTCAGTGCTGTCATATTCTGGCTAACTATTTAGTAGTATCTCCAGCTGGCTGTAAACTGAGCTGAAGAGATCTTGGCTGTTCAAGACACACTCCTGGTTGGGATTCTTGGACATCCATTTAGCTCCTGAAGGCACGTCTGTCTCACGGCAAGCTATTAACAAGCCCTCTGACATAAAGGGAGTGCTCTAGTGGCCTCTTGAGTAGAAGTATAGATCAGCAGCTCATTAGAGTGCCAGAGGTTTTGTTTAGGAAACTTTGGTACTTTTGTTATAATTTAGATCAGCTTTGGCATAAAACTGATGCACTGTAGGAGTATCCTGTCTCTTGCATTTGCTCTGATAAATCTTTGCCTTCCAGTGATTATTTTGTTCCCAAGGACAACAAAAGTTCAGGATCTTTTAATGTCACAGATTTGGTCTGTGTGACTACCACAAATGCATGGGTTTGGATGTGTACTAACATTTTAAGCAAAAAAGAAACAAGGCAACATTTGAAAAAACAGAAGTAACAAGTCAGGCTGATTAGGTACAGCAAAGGCTGCTGTAGATATCTGCTGTTGGAAAGAGAAATCATGCCAGAGATGCCATCAGATGAAACTTGCATCAGGATAATTTTGTATGAAAGCGGTTACTCTGTTACAATTAACATTTTTTGAGCTACCAGAGAACAGGGGTGGATGTAAAATGGCAAAAACTTTAGTGTAAGTTCTTTTGTAAAAGAGGTCAGAGAGCATCTAAGGGAATTGAGGGTATTGTACATGCAGACTACACTGGCTTATTTTCTCAGTTCTACCAGAAATGCTCTGGACACAATATGTAAATATGGATGAATTTAAAGCATTTTTACTTGTTCTGTTACTGTTTAAAAAAAGAACATTAATTATACCACAGGAGAGTTCCCAGTGAAAATCCATGAGCTTTTTCCACTCCCAAGGCACCTTTCTATGAAACTAGAGAATTAATTTACATTCTTGTCATTTTTAGTGTCAAATCAAGTAAACTTTGAGGGTTGTGTGTTGTATATACAGAAGAATTTTGAAAGGACACAAACCAAGTTTTCATAAATCCTTTCCAGCTCACCTTTCAGACTGCACAAGAAGCAAACATGCAGAGATCTCATCCAAACAGCTCAGTTTAATAAAAAACCCCACTGTATTGCTTACATTTTTACTAAATACAATTTAAAAAAAATAATAAAAATTGTTTTCAGATTTAAATTGTTCTTTTCAAGAACTTATTGATAGTATATTTTAAAAAAAACATCTTGCCTTAAATAAACTGAAATAAGAAAAACACAACTGAACAGAAAAGATATATGGGTTGCCTAAAAAGCTGAGAACTCATTTTAAAATCATTGTAATAATAGTGCAATACATGCAAAGCATCATTGTTTTTCCTAAACTCAATGTAAAATATAACTATAAACCTCTTAGTAACTGCAATGGTTCAGCATAGCACGCAGTCACTATCCATGGACAGGAAAATGGCAGCATATAGGGACTTTTTATTCTTTGTATTAGTACTTTAAGAGTGTATGAATGAGCATTTAGAATTTGTATTTCGAACTTTACTACTTTTACAATGTCCCTGATACAAGCTGTTATTCATTCTAAACTAAGAAACATGGTTATAATTTGAAGTTTGGACATCACTGGCTGTCTAATCCTGCCTACCGTTCAGAGCTGTCTAAAAAAAAATAAAAATCACATTTTAGGTTAAAGGGAGTAATGCAAAATAAGTCATAGTGAAATTTATTAAAGTCTTGGTAAAAAACCATCACGTTAAAACAAACAAAAGAGTAAACTCTTGTAGACAAATCACCTTAAAACATTAGCCCCATCCCACCTCCACCATGTCTAATCTCTATAATATCTTCACTTAGTAAATGCTATGCTATAATTTTTAAATTGATCATGTTACTACAGTTCAATACTGATATAAGTGGAGACAAGCCAACAACTTTTTTCCCTTATCTAAACTACTCTCGTTCTTGCTAAAACAAACTTAGTGAAGTGAAGAAAGCAGAATAAACCCTCATAGGGTCCTTACACACACACTGATCTTCACTACTACAATCTTCTGATACTTAAGTATTAAAAAGCACAACAAAAAGTAGCTTTAGGAAGAATAAAAGTTCTTGTAGACATTTGTAAAGCCTGAACAGTGCATACAGAAGGCAAATAAAGCAGGAGAACCTAATGCAATGCCTGTCTGTTGAGTTATAGATCTGGAACGCTAAATAGGAGGCTTAACAGCTGATCTGCATCCAGTCAATATCACAGTGGTATCCCCATTTTCCTCTATGATGGAAGGCATTAGATCTTAAGCTTGCACACAGCTAAGCATTATATAAAAGTGTGAATGTTCTCTAATTCTTCTAAAAGAAAGTATCACAATCATTTGTAGTGCTTTCTGCTCTTCAGAACTATGTTTTTAATAACGGCGCTACTCCATCTTTTCACTCCGTTTTCCTGCTTTGCAGTGCTGCACAGGTATGCTGGGTTCCTTCATTCAGAAGTTTCGTTCTGCCCCCTACTGAATTTTTACATAATTACACCTCTTACAACTACAAAAGGTCTCCACGATTCCTTCCAACAAGTGTAAATTTGCTGGATCATGCTCTATGTTAGTTCCAGAGTCCCCCAAAACAACAGGCACGTGTCAAGGGGAGGGGAGAAAACCTGTATTTTAAAGTGCTATCTGATTTCATTTTTTGTCCATTTGTCACTCTATAGACATGCCTGCAATAAGCAAGTTAGAAGAGTTATGCTTTTGCAGGTTAACTAAGCATAAAAATAGGCATATACATCTATTCTAGAGAGATTTAAAAAGCCCTTTGTTAGTTCAAAGCAGGGATTGTACTCATCTGCTTATTATTTTGCCCCTCTGCACATTACCTTTCACTTTAAGCTAATGATCAAAATAAGATATAATTCTGTCTCCTTTCTATTCCACTCTCATATAATATCTTTCCCAAGCAACCCCCAATAGCCTCTTTTATCCTTGTATCTCCCAATGTATCATTAGTTAATCCCCCTCAAAACACTTGCGTTTTTCTGTCAGAGGGCCATTAACACAGAGGTGTGTGGGGAGTGTGGTGGTATGTTTTGCAAAGCATTGGGAAGTTTCTACTAAATAACTAAAAGGGGCTGCAAAAGGTAATTCACATAAGCAAGCGTCATGTCAGCAGTTTCCTGCATATGGCTTTGAACTCCCTCAGAAAAAAACCCACAACTGAACTGGTGAGGGTTTAGATGCTAAAGCACAAACAAACAAATAAATACACAGATCAGTTTTCTACGCTTCACTGAAACACTGTTTCAGAATCTCTTAGGGACCTCCCCTCTCGATAACTCATTGAACTTTTAATTGGCAGATTCCTCGCCTCTTTCAACTTTCACTGAGCATCTCAAGAGTTCTGACTCTACATTTTAACACACACTGGAAGGCATTAGAAACATTACTGTTAGTTCTATGTTCAGGGTTCAGATATTTCTTTTATGAAGTTCTGCTACCTCTCTTTAGAGTTCAGAGCTGCTGTGCACATCTCTTTTCACTAACAGAGCCATCAAGAACAGTCAAAAGGTTGCAGACAAAACCGAACAGCTTGCTCAAGGCTTCCTGCTAGACATAATTTGGGTTCTAGTAGCCAAGCTAATTTTTAAATTCATAATCTTTCTGGTCACTCAGGATTTCTCTGACATATAAAATTTATATTATAATACGTAATTTAAACAGCTCTTGTAGTTATAATCAAATATTTATTCCTGAAAGATCTAATGAAACAACTGGAGACACAATGTGGATAGTGTGACTTCCACTAAAACAAATGGTGCTAACCCAAATAAAATTCGGCCTTTTTGACCAGATCATAGAATAAGAGCTTAGGTATTCAAATACTTCCTCTTGACTAATTATAAAAGGCATTTATTAGGAATACACTTAAACTTAGACCTCAGCATCAACTTTGTACAGCCTTCTGCCTCATCTTGTGTTGTGACTACCAAAACTGTCTTTTCTAGCCTTGATAAATGCCATTTTTGCCACCTTGGCTCTTCACAGGTCTTGTCTCATTGTTCTGTGTCCCTTCCCTCCACAACCCAACCAGAATCAACAGTATCAGTTGTAATAAAATTGTTATATAATATAATTTGCATTTAAAATATTACAAAACACTTAAAATAACAACCCCCACCAAGTAACAAGTCTTTTGCCATCAAATTCACCCAAAGTGCTTCTAAGACTTTCAAAAAACATGCTCAAGGAAAAACTCAAAAGCCTTACAGTTAGAAACAAAGTAGGAATGCAAGTAAACCAGCCCCAAACTGCAAAAAACCCCCAGCTTCAATAAGAACAGAATTAACAGTGGAAGCATTAGGTTCAAGATTTTTTCCTTTTATTCTCTCACCACATTTATCTCACATTTTCAAACACTGAAAAGCTGTCATTTTTCCCAGCAAAAAATACAGAACGTTCATCTTTCAGCTGAATTACTGTTGGCAGACATTCACTTCCAGTATAAATCTTTTCTAAATATTCAAAGTAAGCGTCAAATTCTCTGTTGTGAATTCTAACTTGTCCATATGGGGAAATATGTGTAGTATCAATCAGAATATCTTGAAAAATTATGTGTGAAGAGGCTTATCATAACATTTACAGAACACACACATGCTCAAAACCACACTCTTCATCTAATTTTTAGTAAATGTGATTCCCCACATCTCTACAAATGAATGTGAACTGTTCTTATGAAAGAAGTATTATTTTTATTAAGGTCTTGATATCTGAGTGGATAAACTTTCTTGTCCACCATACCATTTAATACTTTACACAGCATCTTTTGCATCGAAGACATGATTGCTAATGTTGCCAGCCATGCAAACAACGAAATGACACCATCTACAAGTGTCCGAAAGAGCATCAGACTCACGGAGCTGTGTCTTTACACCAGAAGGAACTCTGATGGGACTTCAGTAACAGGACCCTAATAACGTTCCTGCTCACAATCTGAAGTAGCAAGATTTACTACATTTCAGTATTCAGACTGAGAAAGGAATCCTGTGACTGTGACACTGCAACCTTTGAAAGCACACTGCATTCTATGAGATGTGATCAATAAAGCCCAAGGCTTGTGTTTCAGCACAGAAACATCCCTCTGTCAGAAAGTACTATCCTACGGCCTGAGACAGCAGGAAGCAAAAGATGCTATCTAATTTTAACATCAGCAAAATCAGCTTTTAAATCCACAAAATATTAAGAGCAAATAGTTAACTGACTGGCACACATTGGGGCTAAGCATTACAGTTAAAAGACAAGTGCTTTCACATTCTACTCAACTCTTCCATCAGCCACTTCTGGAAGAGCCTTACAGAACTGCTGTAAAGCCACTCACGTATTTTTATTTAGAACCAACAAAATCCATCCATCTGAAAAAACTACTACTGTGTTTTATAATTTGCTCATGAGCACCTGACTGTATTAACACCTATTTCCTTCCCTCATCCCACTCTGCAAGGACAGATTACACAAGTTCTGGAGAGCTGCAGGGGATCGTTGGCTACAACACTCTACAAAGCCACAATCACAGCCACACAACTTCTTGTTTTGTTTATATAAGAACTGTTACACATGGGTCAAGGTCAGTTTTTGGACAAGATCAAATAGCAGATCCATGGAATTAAAATTTACAGCCCAGCTAAGTGGCACTACCATTTTCTGATGTGCACAGACTAAGACCTAGTTTTACCATTCAGATGTCTTTGTTTAGAAGGAGCAGTATCATGTCTGGAAACATAACAAAAAACCTCACTTTTTCTTGAATCATACAATGCGTAGCTAGTTTGAAGATGACGCAGGGAGAACTGAGTGATGGAAGGCACTGGGGTAGAAAGGATTGGAGCTGTTCAGAAGAAACACCAAGTTCACAAGAACACAGATCATTACCATTTGTGCTGCAGAAAAGTCTAGACACCAAGCAGGGTAAAGCTCTATGGTATAATCCCAGTGTCTTAAAGGAGAAATGACTTCTGTCCTTAACTGCTTGCTTACTAATACAGACAAAAGGTGGGAAGACTGACATAATTAGACACACCAATCTGGCCTACTAACACCTGGTTAAACCATAATTTTCCTGGCAGTTTGAAGCAATACATTCTTGACTTAATATGAACAAAGTATGCTGGACTTAACACACCTGTACTGGTATCTACACGATCAACTGAATTTAGGAAGGTATCTTCACAACAGATGATAAGGATTTTTTTAACTGAATAATAACTTTCTACTCTTACTGTAATTTTATTATAACGACAGGGACATGAAG
Organism: Ciconia boyciana; assembly: GCF_034638445.1. NCBI lineage: Eukaryota > Metazoa > Chordata > Aves > Ciconiiformes > Ciconiidae > Ciconia > Ciconia boyciana. Next base: position 59,188,780 of record NC_132935.1, read on the forward strand.
AATAATCTGTGGTTTTTAGAGAAGGTATCATGATCCAAGACTTAAAAATTAAAAAAAAAAAAGCTCTAACTTGGAACAGTATTCTTTTGTTGTTGTTGCCATACTGCACAATCCATTTGTCTCAAGTCAAAGAATCTACTAGAGGTACTTTATAGTCATTAAGAATCCCTGACCCTGAGGCTGACCCTTGATCTAAAGTGATGGAACTAGGTAGTTACCAGAATATCAAGATAAAATCCTTATGATCTATTGTGATGAAATCTTACTGTGCAGGAAGACTTCAATCATGTTTCGGGCCCAGGCATCAGTTCTTCTAGTGGTTTTATTCCATTCTTAATACTGAAATATTGCTGATTGATGTTTAATTTGCTTCAGCATCTGATTTTCAAGGTAAGTTCAGCTTCCTATCAGGGTTCACAGTGTATCAACACTAGCAAGAACTATGTTGGATCTTCTTCCCAATCTGCAAAACTAACCGATTGCAAGGAATGTTATGGATTCAACTAGCAGTTTTAGATTTTTTTAAATCAGTGCTCTTTCTGCTTTTTTCATTGAATTTGTTGTGGCCTCATCTTCAAGACCAGTCAGAACTCCCTACAGACCCAGCAATGTGTCAAGATGCAAACGGAGGGCTGTCACCTGGGATAAGGGGACATCAAGAACTCCCCATCTTGCAAAAACAGATTTCAGTGTCTTAGTGATGCCTATAAGCATACACACAGAGCTAGGTCAGTTTATCTGGAGAAAAGATCATCAACAGCAGGAGAATTACACAGATCCTTTTAAAAACCAAAACCAGATCAAGCCTTTTCTTATCAACTGCTACAGTCTGTGAAATAGATCTGTAGACAGTCATGCTAGACAAATCTTTAACTTCTTATATTCCTCACACACTCTTTAACAGTCTGAATTTGTCTACTCAGTTTTTCCCATGTGCAAGCCACCTGATATCCACCTACCCAAATCATTAAATGATTTTTTTTTTCCTCCCTGATGGAAGTGCTTCTCAAGCAGCAAGGGCAATTCAATAATGCTGCCACAGAGGCCAGTCATACCCCTTTTACCTCAAACAGCCCTTGAACAGAAAAGGAGATAAACACCTGCTGTCAGCCCCATAGGAGGAGATGGATGGTAGGGACACATTATCCTCTGTGCATGCATTTCCCACACAGAAGCAGCTGCAAGTCATATAAGCTAGTGGCACGGGCGGCAAGACACATTCCAAATGAGGAACCTGTTCCCTATCTCTCCCTACAGTAGCAAAACTTTGGCAAATCATTTTACATTTATACTTGTAACAGCAATAACATCTTGGGGTTTAGGTAAATTGAGGAACACTTTCAGTTGAAGCCTGCCTAAGAATTACTTTTGGTAAGGAATTCTAGGACACTTTGTGTACTACTGTCCAAATTAATGTTTTCTCTTTTGGGCCAGCTTGGAGAAGGCATTTCAGAAATGGACATAAATGAGGCTGAACATGTAGTTTGTAATATCTGACATAAATCCACATTTGACTTCACAGCCTTAATAAAAATTCTTATGACTTCTCAGTCTGACTCCTTGGATAACTCCCATAGTTACTTACCAGAAGCAGATTGTTAACGAGAACCATAACTCTATACAACTTTGCCAAAAGGGTTGTGTCTTGTTCAGCCAGCCACTGCCTCGTATGGACTCAGAGACTTCCAAAGCTAGTCCATACAAAATGTAAGAGAAAAAAGTGCTGAAAGCTCAAGATGAGCAAGAAAACATAATTTTACCAGTGAACAGGTAAGAGGAGTAAAAATCAGATTTCTCAGTTTTGAGATTCTCCTACTGAGGGAAAGAAGCCCTTTGCACCTGTTTGTCACATGCCACAAGCGGGTCACCAGAAACCGTGCAAAGCATTTATTAGACAAGAAAATGCTTGCACAGCCTCTTTAAGTAGTCTAAAAAGTCCAGAGGCGCAGAATCAGTTGTCTCGGGAGAGGAACACCCGAAGGAGCATAACCTCACCACGGCCCTTTAACAGTACAACTGTCAGAGGCTGGCGGACGTTTCTCACGCCAGACAAAACGGCCTCGGAGTTTGCGAAAGAGAAAGCAGCCAGGAGGAAGGCAGGGAGCTCCGAGCAGGCATTCGGCGCCTCTGAGCGGACCGTGTCCCCCGGCCACCAGCGGCCGCAGGTCAGTCAGCCGATCCCCCGGGACTGCGACAGCAACAACAGCCGGAGCCGGGGGCACCCCAGCGCGGTGGGGGAACCTGCCCGCCGCCCGCAGGTCCTGCCGCTCCCCACCAGCCGCCACCGCTCCGCGAGGCGCCAGCGGCCCCGCTCCCCCGCCGCCCGCCCAGGGAGGGCTCCGCGAGGCGCCCGCACCCTCCTGCGCCCGCTCCCGGCCCCACCAAGCGGGTACCTTGTGGCCAAGCCACCGCTTCTCCTCACGGGCCGCGAGCCATGGAGACGTGCCGGGCGGCGGTTGACCGACGGCTGCTGCCGCGCGCGCCACTCCCGTCACCTCCCCCTACCCGCCCCGCGCGCGCGGCAGGGCAACGTGCAGCAGCGCCCGTCCCCACCATCACCTTGAGGCCCGGCGGGGCCCGACTGCGCAGGCGCGCACCCCACCCCGCCGCGCGGCCTTCTGGGGCTCGTAGTCCTCTCCTCCAGCGGGCCGAGCCCGGGCGCGGAGCCCCGTCACGTTTTACGCGTGCGCAGCGCCGCGTCCCCCTCCCTCCCCCGGACGTGACGTCACCGCTCCTGCCGCTGCGCTGCGGAGGCGTCACTTCTGCAAACAGGATGGCGGAGCGCTGGGCTAGGTGAGTGCCGCGCGCCCTCCCGGGCGGCCCGGTAACGGGGACGCGGGGTGCGGGGCCGGGCGGGCGGCATGGGGCGAGGTAGGCGGCGCGGAGCGCGCCCCTCCGCGCGCAGGAGGCGGGCCCCGGGCCCTCGGCCTCACGGGCAGCCGGGGTGGGCGGGGCCGAGGGGGGGCGGGTCGCGCGGGCGGCTGTGCTGCGCCACCGGCTGTCGCCAATCGGCTGCGGCCGCGCCGGGACTCCTGGGTCGTGTCGCGGCGGCGCGCGCTTTGTCCGTTGTTGCGGTGGGCCGGGCCTCGGTGGGCTCCTGGGTCCCTGGGAAACCGCCCCGCCGGAGGGCCCGTGCCTGCCGGCATCGGGACGCGCTCCCTCCCTCTCTCCCCCCCCCCTCTCCGTCCCTCTCTCCCTCTGTGCGGGCCCCCGTGACGCAGCTGGAAGTCTTCAGGGCCCAGGCCGTTAACGGGCTGGCTGGGGGGCGGCGCTGCAGCGTCTGTCGCTTCTGTGCGCTTCCTGGGCCGCGAGCGCAGTCCGGTCCCGTCCCCCTGGCGTTTCGAGCCCTCCGGCTTTTCTTGCGAAGGAGCTGCCCCCTGGGTGTTTGGTTGCCGTCACTGGTTCTGAAATTCTGGTCGTTTCTGAATTTAGGCCTTAAAAGCGTCTGGTAAAGTGCTTGGAGCAGCCGAGTGAAGATAAGAAAAGGTGTGCTGCTTCGGAGGCATGAGTTAGATGCTGTACCGCAGTAGGAAAATAATTTCCATAGGTCGTGCTTTGAGGCCATCTCTTTTGAGGAGAGCTGTTCTGGGGTCTCTGTGTAGTGGGTCCACTTAATGAATGTGTTTTGGCCCTCATCAGGAGACTTAAGCCTGGGTACAGTGGAGTGTCCATGTTTTTTGTTAGACTGAAATAGGCTGCTGTTTTAGAAAAGGAGTTGCCAAATTATCCTCTCCTGTACTTTATCGAAAAGTAGGTGCCCTGCTTCCTGATGATGGTGTGAAGAAGGCTGGGATGTGCTGGAGACTAAATGAGCTTTGTAGCGGTGATTTGTAGTCCTACAGACTGCGTAGATATTTGTGAAATGGAGATACAGAAATGCAGTTACAGCTGAAGAATCCTAGTATTAGTGAAGCTTGAGGCATGGTGGATATTCTTGGCAAACTTGAAAATCCACAACTGCTATGAAAATTTGCTCTTCAAAAACACCTTGATTTTTTGTTTGAGGGCATCCATTTGAAAGCATATCAGATTAAATAATGAATTTACTAATTTGAAGGACTCTGACAGCTTGTGTTTCTAAACATAAAGTGATTTGTAGGTTACTTTATATGGGGAGGGGAAAAGGGAGATTACAGGCTCAAAAACAACACTTTGCAGTTGACTCAATAAAGATAGCTAAGAAAGACTCAAACATGAAGAGTTATCTTAATTTCATCTTATTCTAATGACAGTACTTTGAAATGCCACATATTTTATTGTGCTATCTTTATTAAATAACTAGTCAAATTTGAAGTCTATGTGTTGTCTAGGGCAAAGGCATATTATTTTTTTATAATGCCAGTATTATGATTGGAAGTCATGACAATAGCCATGAGTAACTGAAATTCAACAGTGTTGGTGGTTTGGTTTTTTTTTCCCCTCTACAGATTTCTATTCTGATCAGTGGACAAGGGGACTAACCACTCAAAAATGGCTGATATAACCAAGACAGAAGAACAGGAAGTAGAGAAGAGTTTGGATGAGGAAGCGGAGAAAAAACCTCATACTTTAGAGGCAGATTCAGGTATTGGTTGGGAAGGCGATAGTTCAACTTCAGGTACAGTGCACTCCACCGAAAATGAAAAAGAAGTTGATAGTGTTAATCAGGACAGCAGAGCAAAAAGGAAGAATTTAGATCCTGAAGATGGACCTCCTAAGAAAGTGGTGAGTATTGTTTATTTTGAGCTATGTTCAAATCCTTGTTTCAAAGCCTTAGCTCAAGAAAAGATTGAAAATATTTATGCTAAACGTATGTGAACCAGCATGAAACACCAAATGTCAAAGTTTGTGGGTGGCTTCCTAGCAAAATAACAGCTACAGAAGTTATGTTGGGTTTAACAGAAGAGAAAGAGGGCTAGTAGTTAGAATGGTAAGAAAACTGATCTCAGCACATGCTTGGTCTAATTCTAAGATTATTGTTCCGTCGTCTATGTGGTAGCAATCTGGTAGTGTAGTGTAGGGTTTACTGGCATTAGTCCAAGTCCTGTGTCTTGAAATGATATGTTTTGTATGTTGTTATCCTGTGTGTTAGTATAGTTATCTGTGCATGGGAGGTTCTTCCATAAGATAATTTTGCCCTTTAATTTCCTCAGTAAGGTATTGTATAATTTAGAAAACTCTACAAACTGCATTCTCTGTGATATAATTTTGGTATGTTTTGTTAGCAAAGTGAAGTACTGAAAGGTTTACAGAAGCTTTTTTTTTTTTTAAAGACTGCAAGAGTAGCAGAAAATATTTGTCCTTTTGACTGGGAGGGTGAAAAGGGTAATGTTTTATATGACGCTGTCCTTTATTATGTATGAACTTGTAGAAACTGATGCTATAATATCCAGTCTAATTTTGACTTTTTGAGATATTTGAGTATAATTTGAAAGTGTCTTTGACCTAATGTTTTGTTTCTTTGTTCAGAATTTTTCCAGGATGTTAATTTATGGTTAAGCAGTCTGGTAAAATAAAGGGTGCCCTTTGTTGTGGTAGAAACATTATTAACCGTTTCATCTTTTTAATAGGGTAGGTCTGGGATGAGGTTTAGGTGGACAAGAAATACATTGTTTTTGTGTAGCTTAAGGGTGTAGAGAGGTGATTGCATTGAACGCAGCTGCCAGCATCTAGATGTTCTTGCTGATGGCTGTTTGCAACTGTGCTTGCAGCAGCTGAGATGTGTTAATGGGCTGTATGAATATGTCCCCCACACTTGTCAAAGTCAACCATTCTGGCTTATGTCATCTTCAGCAGCCATTCAGGGAGCCATCTGTGCTTACCCTAAAAAAGACTAGAAATGGTCAAAATATTTGTTAGGATCAATCAGCTGAGTGTGATAATAAACAGATGATGGGGTCACAGAGATTCCAGACAAATATGTCTGTATTAATTCTGAAGGTTACCAAAATTATGTGAAACACTGAAGAATTCATGTAGTATATTAAAGTCAGTCAAACCTTCTTTTCCCTTGAGGAACTGCTGTTTGAATAATAAGATGTCAGGATGTCGACTTTTGTAGTCAGCTGTTGGGAATGCTTTTAATTCCTGTGTGAATTCATACTTGCTGGGGCTTTGTGGGGTGTCTGTGGGTTTTAACTGAGAATCCTTCATTCTAGTTTGTACTGTTATTTCAAACACTTTTGTGCCTCACAGAATTTGTGTTGGTTCTCCATGTTCTGTTACTTTGTTTTTTATTTACAGTTTATTTTAAATTCATGTATATAATTGAAGATTATTTTCAAGGTGAAGAAATGTTAGGAGCATAATAATCTGGATGTAGACTGCTCCTCTGTGTCACATGGGGCAGAAATCTCTTGGAGTATTTACAGTTAAGGCTAAACCAGAGATGTTTCTACAGCCAACTGTTAAGCATTATATGGGATATGTTGTCAAGTCATTACTCTCATTCCCTTACCATGGTCTGTTTAAAGCTCTGGCAGTGGGATCATCCACTCAGGGCTTTAGGCGACATCAGCTAGATGGCATTTTGGTTAAATTGTCAGTTTATACACTTCTGGTAGATGTAAACACTGAATTTCTGAAACAGGATTTTTGAAGAAGCGTAAAGTTCCTCGAGGAGGAGCATCTTCTTCTTCAGTCCCAGGCTTAAGGGGAATGAAACTGATTCTTTGAGAGTGGTGAGAGTATTAGAGAACTAAAAGTTAAGTATTTTTGTGAAGGAAAGATGCTGGGCATCATCCATCAGAAATTACTTGGACTGACTGAAAAGGGGATTAAATTTTTAAGGGAGTTGTCTCTGTGATAATTGAAGTACTGATGTCAGTACCAGGACAGATACGGGAAATGTTTTTATATATATGATGATGGTGCTTTTCATAGTATTACTTGTTTACTTTCTTAAATACTCAAAGTGAACACAGGTCTTGTGATTAAATGAAAAAGTAGTAAAAAGAATTCACTGCTTGAGTCTATTCCTTCCCTCATTTCTACAGCGTGGGATAGGCCATGGGCAAGCTGTAGCTGCACATTATAATGAACTGCAAGAAGTTGGATTAGAAAAACGTAGCCAGTCTCGCATATTCTACCTCCGAAACTTTAATAATTGGACAAAGAGTGTCCTCATTGGTAAGCTTCCTTAATTGATTGCTTAGACTTTAATAAAATGTAACTAATTTTTGTATCAAAATGTAACTTTTTTTTTCCCCTGCTCTCTGATGTTGATTATGGCACTTTGTCTCTTAATACATAGTACGATTTTCAAGTGCAATAAAGTATCTATATTTATTTTTATTTTGCATCTTTGTGATAGTGTTTTATATTATTGGAGTGCCAAATATATTCTAAAGTTTTAAAGATCAACTGATCTGAAAAATAGAAAAAGTTCATACTGGAAACTGTTCTTCTTCATGACATTTTTAAAGAGAAAGGTACAGCTTTAAAGCATAAAGAATCTATCTGTTCTGTTAGATTGAGCTGTTCTTGTTATTTAGAACTATCTCAAATAATTTCATAGCCATTTTCCCAAAGCAGTCTGTCCTTAGGTCTAGATTAAGCAATTCTGTAGGAAACTTGAACATGTAAATATTTTCTGTATTACTGATACTCAACGGTTTAAAAAGATGAAAAACTAGAGGATGCAGTTCTTTAAGAATCTGCAGCTTTTTATAAAAGGCAAAGTCTGCTATCCCACAAATTAATTCCAAAGTGAGGAAACAAAACCATCAGGTATCTCCAAACAAAGAGAAGAATTACTGGCAGAGTACCACAGATTCATGAAGAGGGATCCATGCCAGGAGATGTTGGCACTATTTGTCTTAGCATGCTGCTTTTTGTTGTGTTGTATCAGAGCAGTTAGAAGCAATATCTTGGTCTATATAAAGACTTTCCTGGAGCCTGTGTTGAAGCCTTTCAGTCATGATGAATTTCAGTAGTGTGGCGTTATAGCAGTTGTATCCAAACATATTTCATGTCTCTTACTGTGAAGAAAAGTTGCTAGCATGCTGATATGTTTTGCATAATATGCCAACATCAGTCAGAGCAGAGATAATCTAGACTGAGTGGAGATAGAAGAGAAAATGAAATTGATATATGTAGGGTAAAAAGACAGCAAACAAGTAGCTAGCGTTATTGCAAGGCCTAGGAGAGTGAGCGGAGAACATTATGCATTTTTGTAATGTGAGCGCAAGGAAAAGTTGTGGCTGATGCATTTAATTGGCTTTTACTCTTTTGCAAAAGGCTTTCCCATACTTTCAAATAACATCTGCCTTCATTATAATGGTAATGAAAGGGAACCCTGTTTCCCCACTCAAGCACGGAGTGGTTGTTTAGCGATGTGCAGTTTTGCATTTGCCAGGGAAACAGTTCAGAGCTCCAGTCACATTACATGCAAAGCACATTAAGCACAGAAAATATTCATTATCTTCTCCATAGTTTTAAAAGTTTGTGGTTGCTTTCCTCATTAGTGTTTTCTAGAAAAAGAGATTTAAGTCTGTAATGTTAAGAGGACTTATAGGCAAAGTAAGTTCTGAGATGTTTTAAAATTCTCAAACCCTTTTGGTCCTTTAGGGATCTCTGTACAATACAAGTGAATTAGAGACACCTGTATATGTATTATCTCTTTTTATTTTTTTAGGTGAATTTATAGATCGGGTACGACAGAAAAAGAATGATATAACTGTTTTGGATCTAGGATGTGGCAAAGGTGGAGACCTACTGAAATGGAAAAAAGGCAGAATTAAAAAACTTGTCTGTACTGGTAAGAAGACACAATAACTTTCCAGGGAAAGTACACTGGTGTTTTATGAGAAAAGCAAGCACATCTTCAGTCTTTTATTATTCCCTTTTTTTAGTAAGCCCAAGAATGTGAGATGTACCTTCTTCAAAAAGTCTTCTTTTGTCTTTTAACCTGAAGACATCAACTTGGTTGCCAGCATAAACATAAGAACCATTGATTTTCTTTGTAATGAGCTTTCAGTTCAGCTCATAAATAAAAACTACTATCAGTAAAGAAACACACAATTACCACAGATTGTCTTAGGCAAAGTGTAACACTGGGGAAAAGACTGACATTTTGTATTTTATGTATTTTCTCCCACATCTAATCTTTTGTAGTGTTTTTCACTGTTCAGAAAACATGCATGTAAGAGTTACATTTAAAAAAATGAAACAAACCCCACAGTGGTTTGACAAAAAATGGTCTGATTAAATGATTTTTCATGTAAATAGTTTGCTTAGATGTTGGGAAGGAGATACCATCTTCCTTCTCCCAAAAAGCATGCCAAGGATAATCAGAGGAAGCATTACTTAACTTCAAATTTAACAGATACTAAAATTTCATAAAATTCCTTTAGTGGGAGTTATTTTGGGTATTCTACATTTTACATTTCTTTCTTGCCTTTTTCAGTTGGCAGTCTTCAAATACAGTTAATGAATTTGCTTACAAAGTTCTTATGTAAATATATTGTATAGTGTTAGCTTTAATATAATTCAGTGAAACTCTACGTCTGAGAGCAACAGTCTTAAAAATTAAATAAAAAAATTCCCATGATGCAGTATATCAGCATATATAAAAAATAATTGCATTTCAACATCTTGTATATTGGTAAGAAGATGAAGAGCTTTCAGTACTGTTGGAGAAACTCTGGGAGCTGAACTGTTTTACCTGATGCATACCACACACTTAATGCTAACAGCACTTACTATCAATCACCTAGTATCCATCACTTAAAATTTTGGAGGCTTGCTTTGCAGTTTTGAGGATGGGAGCTTTCTAAAATCTTCAGATTACAACTTTTGTCTGAAGTAAAGACTGAAAATGACAGTGTTATAATCCCAAACACCTCTGGCAAATTAAATTCCTTCTCTACAAATTGGAAATAAAAGTGTTTGTTCCCATCAAAGTGTAACTGAAGATCAACTTTTATCCCTGCCTTAATGGATCTGCTTTGTTCCAGTAATCATTCCAGTTTTCTTGTCTGAGGAGCAGTTTACACACTTTTTTTTTTTTTAAATTTCTCTCTCTCTAGATATTGCTGACATTTCTGTGCAACAGTGCAAGCAGCGATATGAAGACATGAAAGCCCGATGTCGTTATAATGAACATATTTTTGATGCAGAATTTATACAAGCAGATAGTACCAAGGTATGGTTCCTATGCTTTATAAGATTTTGGAGATTTAATGTTCTTGTGTTAAGCAAGTATAGTAGGTGATGCTAGTGCTGTAATATTTAGGGCATGTATATTTTTAAGATCAGATTGTTGTACTATCAGGAGAATCAACCATACAGGTTATTGAGACATAGTTAAATGTGTTTCGTTACTGTTTTACAGTGTAACATTCTTGAAGCCTGAATATCTTTTTCAGATAAATCTGGTACTTTCAGTTACTTTCACTTGACAAGGGGAAGAAATGATTACTTCTGGAGTTCTGGGAGCCAGCATGGGATGTTGGAAACTATCTTGGTGAATGTGTTTTTTATGCTGGAATGAATAAGGGACATTTTCTGATTTCACTTGGACATTTTGCTTATCCCAGTATTTTTGTTTTGTAGCAGTATTTTAATGACTATGATATATATCTTCAAAACTTGTGTGATAGAGCAGATTTCATAGACTGTCTGGAGGTGATACTGAATACATCGCTGAGGCTTAGGAGACAGTCTTATAACCAGCACTGCTTTTGCTTCCTAGAAATGCAGGCTGATAGTGCCCTGCTGATGCAGGCTGAGGGACAGAGCCTACCCAGTTCCAGCGTATCTGTGGAAAGGCTGAAACTGTTCTTCCCAGCCTTGCAGGAAAGGTTGTTGGCTTGAATTCTTGGTTGCCTCCCCTTCTTCTGAAGGATACAGTCTGTTGCAGGTTCCAGGTCATCTCTCTCGGTTCAAAATTAGAGTCAGGGGAGAGAGAGGAGAGAGCTTTGGCCAGGAGAGAAAGGGATATTTTCACGTTGCTATTACAGCTGAGTCTTATATGCACATGTATTTTCTGTTGCATGCTCTGTTCTGTCTGTCCATGGACACAAAAGTTCATCTGCCTGACTTTGTACCTCTGTCATCTGTGTTGTATATAATGCAAAATCTCCTCACAGCTTGTCCAATTCCGCCCGCCTTTGTTTCTCAGTTTCCTGTATCTCTCTTTCTCAAAATGCAGAGAGGAAGTAAATGAGCAGATGAAATTGCTATGGGTATGTGAAGTGTCCATTTTTGTCTTGCCATGTACAGAATGTTGACAGTATGTGGCACAAACTGGTAGAAACGGAGAGTGAATGGGTGGATGGGAAGTCTGGGAGAGAAAAGAAACTTGGGTAGAACTGTTAAGTATGAAATATTTTAAGTATGGAATGCATATCATGTGCCTTGGGGAGAACCTGTGTGCTCCTCTGTATTTATGGTGGCTTACTGGTATTGTATAAAAGAAGCCTGATCAAGAAGAGTTAGAGAACCACTGAGTACAGGGTCAAACTGTGGCAAACTTTAACCTGACAAATTTCAAGGGCTCCAAGTTCTTCAGAGTTACTGGTTACTTGGTCTGGGGTGGGGAGGAGTATGTTGGTACACATGTACGTATGTGTGTGAGAATACAGACAAATACAAATTGGTGGGCAGGCAATTTACCATATTTAAAACAACCCCTTCTCCTCTCAATTATATGTTTAACGGGTCAGTTCTCATTACAGAGACTTAGTAAACTGAAAATTCATTTTATTATAATAATTGTTTCCAGCTATAACGGTGGCCTGTTATAAACCCTCAGCAGTAAACTATCTCTGGAAACTATTAGGTAATTAACCTTTGGTTTTGGCCTTTCAGGTGTAGTGGTGTTACTTGACAACATGAAAAGAATTTGAGGACATGATAACTTTGAAATGTGTATCTGTATTCTTGTTATTCCCAAATGTTATGTATGGTTTTCTGTGTAACAGAGGACTTCTTCTTACTCTTACCTTTTTCATCTTGTTCTTGTTGAACTTGTGAAGGAGTGGGGGCTGGAAGGAAAAACTTAAAAGAATTATGGAAGTAGTGTATTTTGTTGGAAGATTTAAGTGAATCATGCTTGTTTCTGTAGATTTTTTTCCAATTTTTTTTCTTTTTAATCTGTTTCAGGATCTCTTGTCTTCCAAGTACAATGATCCAGATATGCACTTTGACATTTGCAGCTGTCAATTTGTTTACCATTACTCATTTGAGACATATGAGCAGGCTGACATGATGCTTAAAAACGCTTGTGGGAACCTCTCTCCTGGAGGGTATTTCATTGGCACAACTCCAAATAGCTTTGAACTTGTGTAAGTACTTTTATATTCTATTAGTCTTTCAAAAGTCTGTGAAGCATTGTTAAGTGATAGTCGTTCTTACAGTGCTTTGATACGTTTGTGCAAACAAAAGCAAGTTTTTTGTAACAATTTTGGATTCTAGTCAGGAAAATCTCACTCCTGAACTTAAACAGGTAAATCTGTACTAATCCTTGCCTCTTGCACCCATGGCTCTTCTGGTATAGAGTATAGATCTTCATACGTAAACCCTCTGTAGCGACTTAAATAGTGGCAAAGTAGCCACAGCCTGGGGAATAACTGTCAGGGTTTTGCTGTGGTTGTTCTAAGAAGCCTGACTTGTCCATATGGACTGTGTCTGGGCTAAAGGTTAATTTTCTCTGTCCATTTAGTCCTCGGTATGTGGTACAGGAATGATAAACTGTTAAAACCTAGTATGCTGCTTCTCTTCATTTCACTGTTTCATTGCCTTATTAGATAAGGGAGGTGGGAAGCTACAGAGATCACTGAATGCTGTAGTACTGGGAGAAACACTTTCAGGCAGAGGAAACTATGCATAAGATACCTGTTAAATTAAAAACTGGTCAATTAATGTTTGTTTCTACCTGATTTTATAGAAAGCGCCTTGAAGCTTCAGAAACAAATTCATTTGGGAATGAGGTGTACAGTGTAAAATTTGAAAAGAAGGGAGAATATCCCTTGTTTGGCTGCAAGTATGATTTCCACTTGGAAGAAGTGGTTGATGTCCCTGAGTTCTTGGTTTACTTTCCATTACTGGAAGAGTAAGTTAAGTTTTGAATTCATTATACAGTGAAAACTGTGTAACATAATAAGCATTTGTTTAGCTTGTGTGCATAATGCTTGCAGAAAATTATATTTTGGCTTTCTTATTATACTTTTCAGTTCTTCCTTTTTTGTTGTTGCTCCAAATGAAAAGGTTTCTTGCGTTTCCATCCACAACTGCAATCTGTCCATTGCACTCAGTTGAAGGTGCTCTGGTCAGAAGCTGTGAAGTCTTAAACTAGGTCTTGCATGAGAATGTCCTTATCTGATATGTTGGATCTGTCAGCAAACCTTTAGTGCTGTCAACTTTTCTTCTTTAATTTTAACTTTTTGGGGGGGTTTCATTCTGCCTTTCTTTAGTTCTTCAGCAAGCCTTCTTGTATATCCTCTTCACCATCGTGCCTCTTCCTTGTCTTCTCCAACTTTCTTGGGTGTTTGTAGGATTTTTCCTATGACTTATTTTTTCTTCCTCTAAATCTTCTTCATCTGTGAGCATACATTTTGCTGTTACGTCTGTGTGAATTCAGATTTGCTTTTCCCAGCCTGTCTCCTGAGGTGCAGACAAATGTTTCCATATTGGGATTTTTCCTGCCATTCAAGCTCGGTTTGGTTGTTAAACAATATTAAGTTTTCCCTTCAAACCTGTATATTTTCACATACTTCATTTATAGTTCTCTATGAAAAATACCAGCATCTGTCATTAACAGCTGTAACTTCAGTGTTGTATAACCACAGTGTCTACATATAATTGAGATGCAAGGCACTAAATCTAGTAGAAGGAGATTCTCTAAATATATCTGTAATATCTGATGTGACAGGGTGATGACACTGCAGGGAAAATAGCATAATCTACCTGGATATTCAAATAGAACTTACTTCTGTGTGTTGGGAGAAGAGATATTTTTCTATTAAAATGTTTGTAAATGACTTCTGTGTAGATTTTTGTTGTCCTAATTAAAAAAAGTACAGTTTGTGGTGGTAGTGTTTTTTTTAATCTAACTGTCTTTACTAAAAAAAGAAATATTAGAAAGAGTGTAATCTTAGTGAATACCATAAGATGTCACTGTGGCTTAAAATTGTTCCTTTGAAAATAAAACTACAATAATTTTGTGGCTTCCCTAATTAAGCTTCTTATTTTGACAGAATGGCAAAGAAGCATGGTATGAAATTAGTCTACAAAATGACATTTCGGGAATTCTATGAAGAAAAAATCAAGAACGAGGAGCATAAAATGCTCTTAAGGAGAATGCAGGCCTTGGAGGTAAATATGGAGTTAACTTGTTTCAATTCAGTAGCATTTTACATCATGTTAATTATTTGTGCAATAATTGAAATTCCTGTTGTGAACATTGTGCAATTAATTAAGGGCTACTGATAGAAGGACTAAACTCCTGTGGCTGAAAGTGCGACTGTGGTGGGTTGACCTTAACTGGCTGCCAGACACCCACCAACCTGCTCTCTTGTTGCCTCTTCCCAACAGGATAGGGGGAGAAAATAAGAAAAAGACTTGTGGGTCAAGATAAAGACAGGGAGATTGCTTAGCAATTACCGTCATGGGCAAAACAGACTAAATTTGGAGAAGATTCATTTATTACCAAAAAAAAAAAAAAGTAGGATGGTGAGAAACAAAGACAAACCTAAAAACACCTTCACCCCACCCACTGCTTGTTCCCAGGCTCAACTTCACTTTTTACCTCCTCTCCCTGCCCAGCGGAGCAGGGGGATGGGGAATGGGGGTTGTGGTCAGTCCATAACACTTTGTCTCTGTTACTCCTTCCTTCTCACACTTTTCACCTGCTCCAGCATGAGTCCCTCCTATGGGATACAGTCCTTCACACACTGCTCCCGTCTGCGTTCTCTCAGTGGGGTACAGTCCTTTAGGAACAGACTGCTCCAGCGTGGGTTGGTTCCTCACGGGATTGCAGCTCCTGCCAGAAAACCTGCTCCTGGTTGGGCTCCTCTCCATGGGCCACAGCTCTTGCCAGGAGCTTGCTCCTGTGTGGGGTCTCCACAAGCTGCAGCTTCCTTCTGGGCATGTCCACCTGCTGCAGCGTAGGGTCCTCCACAGGCTGCAGTGTGGATATCTGCTCTACTGTGGTCCTTCATGGGCTGCAGAGGGACAACCTGCATCACCATGGTCTTCTCCAGGGGCTGTAAGGAAGTCTCTTCTCCGGTGCCTGGAGCACCTCCTCCCCCTCCTTCTCTGGCCTTGGTGTCTGCAGGGTAGTTTCACATTTTTCCTCACTCCTCTCTCACAGCTGTTGCGCAGTTCTTTTTCACTTAAGAAAGTCAAATATGCTTAAATATGCTTTCCCAGATGTGCCCCACTCATGGCTGAGGGGCTCAGCTGTGCCCTGTGGTGGCTCCGTTGGAGCTGGTGGAACCGTCTGTGTCTGGGACAGTCCCGGCCCTGGCCTCTCCTCATGGAGGCCACCTCTGCAGCCCCCTGCTGCCATCACCTGGTCACCAGCACCCAACAGAGTGATTCAGTTTTGTAGATAAAATTCCAATTTTGGGGCAAGTTTTCAGTTTTCTTAAGTAGTAAGCAGAAGCACAAGAATCGTGCCTGGTGTTAGATAGTGGTAACCGTAATCCATTTCTTCCTCAGCAGAGAGAGTGAAAGCTGGATCTTTGTGCAAGGAATATTGATTGAAAAGACAGAAAGTAATCTTTGTAGAAATAAAAGGACAGGCTATGTTTGTGGGAGACAATGGTACTTAACTGTAACTGAGCTTATGTTTTTGCCCAGTATTTTTGCTTTTTTATCCTCAAGCTCTTATGCTGGATGACTTTAGCAGCTTCAGAGAAGCCATCTCTGAGGCTTTGGTTTTCCTCACAGTTCTCTGTGCATCCCTCCTCCCTCAAACAGCAGATTTTTTTCAGCATAAAACTATCAAGTCAAGTATCTGGTGACTTATTAAATTGAGTTACATGGGCTGCAAGTGGACTTGACTGTCCTTTTTGACTCTGACAGGGACAGTGCTTTGTATGGGCTCATATTGCCAGTAGCATGGTGACACAGCCTTTGACATATCAGCTTTGTTCTCAGTTGCCAAGGTGAGCAGCTCCGGTGCCGGCAGGATCCGCAGCGGAGTGCTCTAGCACGGTGCACAAAGGGGTTTCCTGAACCAGGGGAACCTCAGGGGGAGCCAGGAGAGCTGCCAGGAACCTGCAGCTTGTGCGACACTGGCTGACAAGACCTGGGCAGGGCTAGGACCAATGGCGCCCAAGGCCCCCCCCCCCCAAAGAAGCTCTTAGGGAGTGCTAGCAACCAGGAGCAATGCGAACAGGGTGTGGCGTGTCAGCAAGGGCATGGTGTGGAAGTTTGCGCGGAGGGGTGCTGAAGCTCTGCCAGCTCAACAAGGGAGCAATGGTATCCACCTGGCAGAAAGCCACGGCCTCTCTAAGCTCTGCACTCACCGCGACTGACACCAGACAGAGCTCCGGTGGGACCGCGCTGCCAGCCAGGTGTCAGGCTGCAGGATGTGCCCTACTTTTATACCAGTATCAGACAGCAGTAGTGAGCACACATGTGGGAGGTGTGCCCAGGTAGAGGAACTCCTCCACTTAGTGACAGAGCTCCGGGAGGAGGTGAGTAGGTTGAGGAGTATCAGGGAGAGTGAGAGAGAGAGAGACTACTGGAATCACACCCTACCTTCAGTAAGTTTGCAGATAACACCAAGTTGTGCGGGAATGTTGATCTGCTTGAGGGTAGGAAGGCTCTACAGAGGGATCTGGACAGGCTGGATCGATGGGCTGAGGTCAGTTGTATGGGGTTCAACAAGGCTAAGTGCCAGGTCCTGCACTTGGGCCACAGCAACCCCATGCAACGCTACAGGCTTGGGGAAGAGTGGCTGGAAAGCTGCCTGGCAGAAAAAGACCTGGGTGTGTTGTTCGACAGCCGGCTGAACAAGAGCCAGCAGTGTGCCCAGGTGGACAAGAAAGCCAATGGCATCCTGGCTTGTATCAGAAATAGTGTGGCCAGCAGGATGAGGGAAGTGATCGTGCCCCTGTACTCAGCACTGGTGAGGCCGCACCTCAAATATTGTGTTCAGTTTTGGGCCCCTCACTACAAGAGAGACATTGAGGTGCTGGAGCATGTCCAGAGAAGGGCAACGAAGCTGGTGAAGGGTCTAGAGCAGAAGTCTTATGAGGAGCAGCTGAGGGAACTGGGGTTGTTTAGCCTGGAGAAAAGGAGGCTGAGGGGAGACCTTATGGCTCTCTACAACTACCTGAAAGGAGGTTGTAGAGAAGTGGGGGTTGGTCTCTTCTCCCAGGTAACAAGTGATAGGACGAGAGGAAATGGCCTCAAGTTGTGCCAGGGGAGGTTTAGACTGGATATTAGGAAATTTTACTTCACTGAAAGGGTTATCAAGCATTG
The DNA here is from genome assembly GCF_034638445.1 of Ciconia boyciana. Lineage (NCBI taxonomy): Eukaryota > Metazoa > Chordata > Aves > Ciconiiformes > Ciconiidae > Ciconia > Ciconia boyciana. Next base: position 59,206,195 of record NC_132935.1, read on the forward strand.
GAACAGGCTGCCTAGGGAAGTGGTTGAGTAGCCATCCCTGGAGGTATTTAAAAGACATTTGGATGAGGTGCTTAGGGACATGGTGTAGTGGTGGTCTTGGTAGTGTTAGGTTTACGGTTGGACTCGTTGATCTTAAAGGTCTTTTCCAACCTATACAATTCTGTGATTCTGTGATTCCCTGGGACAGGCCTGTCAGGCAGACAGGACGCATGATACGGAGTATTCCCTATCCTCACTCCACCTGGCTGAACACAGTGACTTAAGGGACAGGGGACAATGGTGACGAGTTCCTGCCTGGCGCAGCAGGTGTGTCTCCTCTGTGACTACCCCACCTTCCCAGGTGCCCTTGGATAACAGGTATGAGTCTCTGCAAGTGGAACCGAACAGTAATGAGGACCATGGTTCATCTAGCTTGGAGGTGTCGCTGAGGTTAAGTCGGACGAAGTTAAGTCAGAACTGCTTCCATAAAGAAAAAAAGATGGGTCATTGCAATAGGAGACTCACTCCTGAGGGGAACCGAAGGCCTAATATGCAGACCGGACCCACTTCTTAGGGAAGTCTGCTGCCTCCTTGGGGCCATGGTTAAAGATGTGAAGAGAAAGCTTCCTACCCTGGTACGGCCCTGAGATTACTATCCATTATTGATTTTTCAGGTAGGCAGAGATGAAGTTGCAACAAGAAGTCCGAGGGCAATCGAGAGACTTTGGGGCCTTGGGATGACTGGTTAAAGGATCAGGGGCACAAGTAGTGTTCTCCTCTATCCTTCCAGTTGTAGGGAATGATGAGGAAAGAAACAGGAAGAGCCAGTAGATCAATACCTGGCTCCAAGCCTGGTGTCACCTGCAGAATTTTGGGTTTTTTGATCATGGGTTGGTTTACACGACACCAGGCCTGCTGGCAACAGACGGGGTATACCTGTCTCAAAGGGGGAAAAGGCAGTTCCTTTGCACAGGAATTAGCAGGGCTCATTGAAAGAGCTTTAAACTAGATTTGAACGGGAAAGGGGAAAGCTCACTAGAGATAAGCCTGAGGGCAGCACACCAGTGTTTCAGGGACAGTGTGCTAACGAGGTCCTTCAGTCTGCCATCTCAGTGGAGGTAGGGGATGGAAATCCATGCAGCAGCAAAGACACAAGGGTTGTTGATGTGTTAGAAACCACAGAAGCGCCTGAGAAAGGTCACAAAGGAATTAGGGCTTCTCCCCCCAAAAAGGTGGCGGGATCAATAGCCCAACTGAAGTGCATCTACACCAATGCACACAGCACGGGCAACAAACAGGAGGAGCTGGAAGCCATTGTGCAGTGGGAAAACTATGATATAGTTGCCATCATGAAAACATAGTGGGATGACTCGCACAACTGGAGTGCTGCAATGGATGGCTATAGACTCTTCAGAAGGGATAGGCAAGGAAGGAGAGGTGGTGGGGTAGTCCTGTATGTTAGGGAGTGTTTTGATGGTCTAGAGCTTGATGATGGTGATGATAGGGTTGAGTGTTTATGGGTAAGAATCAGGGGGAAGGCCAACAAGGCAGATATCATCGTGGGATTCTGTTAGAGACCACCCAACCAGGATGAAGAGGCAGACGAAATAATTCTGTAAGCAGCTGGGAGCAGTCTCACAGTCACTAGCCCTTGTTCTTGTGGGGGACTTCAACTTACCAGATGTCTGCTGGAAATACAATACAGCAGAGAGGAAACAGTCTAGGAGGTTCCTGGAGTGTGTGGAAGAGAACTTCCTGACACAGCTGGTGAGTGAGCCAACTAGGGAAGGCGCCTCGCTGGACCTCTTGTTTGTGATCAGAGAAGGACTTGTGGGTGATGTGATGGTTGGAGGCTGTCTTGGGCATAGCGATTACAAAATGATAGAGTTTTCAATTCTTGGAGAAGTAAGGAGGGGAGTCAGCAGAACTGCTACCTTGGACTTCCAGAGGGCAGACTTTGGCCTGTTGAGGAGACTACTTGACAGAGTCCCTTGGGAGGCAGTCCTGAAGGGCAAAGGAGTCCAGGAAGGCTGGACATTCTTCAAGAAGGAAATATTAAAGGCGCAGGAGCAGGCCGTCCCCACGTGCTGAAAGACGAGGTGGCGGGGAAGAGGACCGGCCTGGCTGTACAGAGAGCTTTGGCTGGAAGTCAGGAAAAAGAGGAGAGTTTATGACCTTTGGAAGAAGGGGCAGGCAAGTCAGGAGGACTACAAGGATGTCGTGAGGTTATGCAGGGAGAAAATTAGAAGGGCCAAAGCCCAACTAGAACTTAATCTGGCTACTGCCGTAAAAGACAATAAAAAAATGTTTCTATAAATACATTAGCAACAAAAGGAGGGCTAAGGAGAATCTCCATCCTTTATTGGATGTGGGGGGGGAACATAGTGACAAAGGATGAGGAAAAGGCTGAGGTACTTAATGCCTTTTTTGCCCTAGTCTTTAATAGAAAGACCAGTTGTTCTCGGGGTACCCAGCCCCCTGAGCTGGAAGACAGGGATGGGGAGCAGAATGAAGCCCCATAATTCAAGGGGAAATGGTTAGTGACCTGCTACACCACTTAGACATACATAAGTCTATGGGGCCAGATGGGATCCATGCAAGGGTCCTGAGGGAGCTGGTGGAAGTGCTCACCAAGCTGCTTTCAATGCTTTACCAGCAGTCCTGGCTAAGTGGGGAGGTCCCAGCTGACTGGAGGTTAGCAAATGTGACACCCATCTACAAGAAGGGCAAGAATGATGATCCAGGGAACTACAGGCCTGTCAGTCTGACCTCGGTGCCAGGGAAGATTACAGAGCAGATCATCTTGAGTGCTATCATGCGGCACGTACAGGACAACCAGGTGATCAGGTTCAGTCAGCATGGGTTTATGAAAGGCAGGTCCTGCTTGACTAACCTGATCTCCTTCTATGACAAGGTGACCCACTTAGTGGATGAGGGAAAGGCTGTGGATGTTGTTTACCTGGACTTTAGTAAAGCCTTTGACACCGTTTCCCACAGCATTCTCCTGGAGAAACTGGCTGCTCATGGCTTGGACAGGCATATGCTTCTCTGGAGAAAAAACTGGCTGGATGGTTGGGCCCAAAGAGTTGTGGTGAATGGAGTTAAATCCAGGTGGTGACCGGTCACAAGTGGTGTTCCCCAGGGCTCAGTACTGGTGCCAGTTCTGTTTAATATCTTTATCAATGATCTGGTCGAGGGGATCGAGTGCACCCCCAGTAAGTTTGCAGATGACACCAACTTGTGTGGGAGTTTTGATCTGCTTGAGGGTAGGAAGGCTCTACAGAGGGATCTGGACAGGCTGGATCGATGGCCCGAGGTCAATTGTATGGGGTTCAACAAGGCTAAGTGCCAGGTCCTGCACTTGGGCCACAACAACCCCATGCAATGCTACAGGCTTTGGGAAGAGTGGCTGGAAAGCTGCCTGGCAGAAAAGGACCTGGGAGTGTTGTTCGACAGCCACCTGAATATGAGCCAGCAATGTGCCCAGGTGGCCAAGAAGGCCAATAGCATCCTGGCTTGTATCAGAAATAGTGTGGCCAGCAGGACTAGGGATGTGATCGTGCCCCTGTACTTGGCACTGGTGAGGCTGCACCTCGAATACTGTGTTCAGTTTTGGGCCCCTCACTACAAGAAGGACATTGAGGTGCTGGAGCGTGTTCAAAGAAGGGCGACGAAGCTGGTGAAGGGTCTAGAGCACAAGTCTTCTGAGGAGCAGCTGGGGGAACTGGGCTTTTTTAGCATGGAGAAAAGGAGGCTGAGGGGAGACCTTATGGCTCTCTACAACTACCTGAAAGGAGGTTCTAGCGAGGTGGGTGTTGGTCTCTTCTCCCAGGTAACAAGTGATAGGACAAGAGGAAATGGCCTCAAGTTTTGCCAGGGGAGGTTTAGATTGGATATTAGGAAAAATTTCTTCCCAGAAAGGGTTGTCAAGCATTGGGACAGGCTGCCCAGGGAAGTGGTGGAGTCACCATCCCTGGATGTATTTAAAAGATGTGTAGATGTGGTGCTTAGGGACTTGGTTTAGTGGTGGACTTGGCAGTGCTAGGTTAACAGTTGGACTCGATCTTAAAGGTCTTTTCCAACCTAAATGATTCTATGATTCTAAAAGTGAGAGTTGTCTTAAATTAGTGGCCACTTACAGTTGAGGACTGCATTGTTAAGTACAGACCATTATGCTGTAACATGGATCCTTAATAATGACATATTAGTTTTGAAGGATAGGTTCTATACTTCTGTTATAGCTCCTGTGTGTTATTAAAGCATTTTAAGCATTCTGCTTGAAATCTTACAGTTGCTCTTTTCTTAGTACTTCTGCTTAAGAGGTGCTGGTTTGTTCAGTTGCTGTTCTAAAAGATGGTATATCTAGGTAATACTCATAATGAGCTGTACATGGAGAATAATTTTTATAGTTATACTCTTTCCCCTGTTTGGAGACATAAGGATAAAAGTTAATTTATAAGTCCTGGGTGTCAGATTATCTGGGAAGTAGGGAATATCAGACCTGATCTTATAGGTGCTATAAAGGAGAGATCTAAATTTAAGACCCTTTTAATAATTACTGACCTCCATTCTGGGCTGTGTTGTGCCAAACCCTTGACTGATGTGATTAATGTATCTTACTACACAATTAATATCTTTTCTTATTTTTTTCCTATGTTCTCCAGCCATATTCTACATTTGGTGATTCCAGGCTTGTTTCTGATAAACCTGATGATTATGAGCATGCAAAAGAGTTCATCAAAGATGGCAAGGCAAAGTTACCATTGGTAAGTACCTTCTTACTTCACTAGAGCAAATGGTGTCTAAAATTGAGGTCCTGATCTTTTGGATGTGTGGTGCCTTCTTCATTTCAACTGCAATGAAATTGGTATGAATGTCTCTGTGCATGTAAAAAATAGTATAGCTGCAGGGCTAAGGAGTTCATCTAATCTATACCCCATACTCAGAGAATCAAATTCACTTAATTTGGTAGCTATTAATAAATTTGTAATAATGCTAAAGTGAAAAGATATTTTGCCATCTTCCTTGGCAGCTGTTCTAACATAACTTTTCTTAATTTGAAGAATTTTCTTACGTTTCTGGATCTCAACACTACCCACTTAAAGCTTTAGTTTTCTTCTTTTAGTCCTCTGACAGGAGAGTTGAAAACTTTCTTCATAATACTGTATGTATTTGAAATCTTAAACATTGTTTTTCTAGTGGCTTTTTGGGTGAAGAAGACATGCAGCTCACTTCTTGGCTGATTTTATTAAAGTTCTGTAAATGTTATTTTTTTTAATCTGCTGTATCTTCATTTTTTTTAACAGACCTCCTAGAATTAGACTAGTCCTACGTGCATAAAACTAAATCCATATATTTATGCGCTCAATTTTATTAAATATGATATACTGTTCACATTCTAGAATGAAAAGAAACTTTCTTTGTGATGATCGTAATCTTACCTCGTACAAAACTTAGTCTGCTATCCTATCATATATTTTTCTGCATTGCTCCTGTTTTGGCAGCTTGATTTTATGACTTCAGAAATAAAAGAATACTGAACCATCTTTAATGGAGGTCATATTAGATTTTAGATCAGTGGTCCAATTAAACATGTTTTTTCTGCTTCTAGTCCTGTCTTCTAATGCACTTGCTACCTTTCTGAGCTTGCTGTCTTTCTCATGTTTTTTAGAAAGGGTTTTTCTTTCTTCCATTTTCCTAGCAGTACATGACAGTGGAGTTGTCTGCAGCTGGTCCCCTCCCAGCCTTTCATTCTTCTGTATTGGTCTCAGAATTGGGTGCATGATGGACAGGAGCCCACACAGCTGCTGTTCCTGGGAAGTGAGCAGGAAGACAGGCAATGTCTGCTGTCCCTTTTCCCCACGAACTGCTGCCATTTGGCTATTGCCTCTCTATCTGTAGCCAGGCTAGCTATTCAGGGTAGCATATAGCTGTACGTTTGCTTCTGTCTGTGCATTTGGGGACTCAAGCTGTGGATGGAAACCTTGCAAAGGCTTGGTTTAACCTAAGTATTCATGCTGAATGGTTCCTGATAAGCAATGTTGGTTCTTTCAGTCTGAACTTTAGGTCTTTTTTATGTGTTGAGGCTCTTTGGCAAGAAAGAACCAAAACTGGAGACTAGTTTGAGTAAAGACTGGAGTTTTAGTAAAATCATATGCAGTTACTGATAGATGGCATCCTATTTCATTGTCATAGATATAGCATGAGGCTGGTCAGCTTGAAGTTTTTCCGCTTGGATTTTTCTTTTTTTAATCATTATCTACCGTTCACATTCTGAATTCTTGAAGAGGCATTCCTTTTACTGTATATATAAAAATCCTACATCAAGAGGGAAAAGAAACGTGCGCTCTGTATTTGAAATCTAAAAATTTTAAAAAGAAAAATGCTTCTTTTAAGAAATAAGCTTAAGAACATGAGAACAGTCAAGTCAGACCAAAGACCTCTTTTGCCAGGTGCTGTGTCACGTGGCAAAGAAGAAATCTGCTTGAGCAAGCCTTTTTTCACTAGCATTTTAAAAAAAAGAATCATTTGGTCAGGATTGGTCAGTGGGTAGCATATGGACTAAATCATGCCCTGAGTGGGGACTCACCGGAGTGGGATGGAGTGGGCAGAGCAGAAAACCAGCTTGTTGTTGTTACCTCATGCTTCTTAATTGGTAGGATAAATGGCAGTAGCTTTTTACTTGTGCACTTGCCCTGCTTTCATCCGAAAGGCTGAGCTAGGGCTAGGCTTCCTAGGCTGCAAGGCAGGCTGTTTTTTTACAATGTGTGATCTGGGAGTTTGTCTCTTGCAAATAAAGTTTTTGTGGGCTGCAGGGAGGTGTCAGGTGGAGGCAGGCAGTATTCCCGGGGAAGGTGGCAGCAGAAGTCTTCTTGACTTCTGCACAAGTGTTGGGCATCTTGGGCTGCAGAGCAGCTTGAGCCAGGTCAAGTCACACTGATGGGTGGTAATGGACCCAGTGTGCTCTGCGTTGCAGAGGCATCCAGCCCAACAGACTTTTGGCCCATTTTCCTATACCTGTGTAATTTATGTGTGTTCCGTTATCTGGGGTGTTCCAATTCCCTACCATCCTAGTTATTGGAGTTATAAGTATGTGTGGTCTATAGTAATGCTCTTCTGGTCCCTAAATAGCCAGCCAGTATGGGTGGTTAGAAGTTGGTCTGTGAAAGATTGATTATCCTGAGTTAAATCAGTGTTTTATTGTTCCCTCATTTTTCATTCAAACTGTGGTTTTGGTTTTTTTGTCCCCTTTCTAGGGAACCTTGAGTAAATCTGAATGGGAGGCAACAAGTAAGTATTGTTTTGAAAACTCAGTATTGACTGAATGACTGCTATGGAAAGTGTGTAAAGTAGCCTGTTGGTTACGGAAGAAAATCCAAATTTTAAATATAAGAAGATTTTATTATTTGTGTTATTCAAATTGCCTACGTATAGATTATGTAGTGTACACATCTCAAGAAATTGGGAGGGAAATGCATAAAATAGGTTGAAATTTTGCTTTATTTAAGTAGCTTCTAGCACACAAACTTTTGGGCTAAAATAGTTTGGGGAAGCCTTACTTAGGATGTTTGAAAAGAGGATGCCAGTGCTAAAGGATTATTTTGCTAGTGTTAGAGGATTAAATACTACTGTTTGGTGCACTTATATATTATGCTGTTATCGGTCAACCAGAAAACAAACTCCAGTTGGGACATACATTCATCAAAAATAATACAAATCTGTTTTGGGAAGACAGGGACTGAAGCTTTACTCTTTGCTTGTAGTGATATATGTTTCAGGAAGAAGCAATTAAAGCATGGATGGTGAAGAGGTATTTGAATGTTTTATAAAGGGAGGAGAAAAAAGTCAGTGTCTCAGACACCGAAAAGGATACACTATTGTTAAATATGCTTCGAAATTTTGTGAGCATGTGCCATGGAAAACTTTTGACATCATTTTTTTCCAATATTGAGTTTAATAAAACTCAGATATAAGGGACTGAGAATTCCTAGGATAAAAATTGACTCCCAGAGAGATTATTACTAATTTCTGTGTAACTGCAGCCAACCAGCATTTGCGTTTTTGCAGACCATTATACTGGTTGTATTAGTGGTTTAAAAACAAACAAAAAATGCTGTTCAATTAATGAATGAAAAACCCTTTAGTTAAGGTGTTTGCTTTCTTAAATTATTATCTGTTTTTTAAAGGTATGAATCATAAAGTAGGCATTAATTCCAGCAATGTGAAAGTATTATGTAAATTATTAATCTAATTGAGAGAGGCTTTTTATACCTTTAAAAGTTCAGTGATGACTGTATTTTCTGAGTAGTCTCTTTTTTCAGAGAGATTTGGAGTACAGAGCTTCTGATAGTTAGGGTATAAGCACAGCTTGCTTGTTACATGGAACTTCACTTTGCTTTATTGCTGAGGCTTGTCTTGAAAGATTTGCACTGTAGCTATGGCACCTCATCCATTAAAACAAAAGCTCAGTTCAAGTGAAAATCCATAAATGTTTAAATAGAGTCACGGTCTCAAGGAACTGATTTAAGTTATCTGTCTGGTATGAAGCTTAAGAATTTCTGACATAGCTGGCATTGATTATATGCCAAATAAATATTTCCCAAGGGTACTGGCGTGAACAGTATGAGTATCCATTTCTAGAATCATACTGTTCTGGAGTTGAGAAAATGCCACCTAGTGTTTGTAAATATTTATTCTTTATCCATGATACTTTAAAAGAGCAAAATGAGTAATTTTGTACCATGAGTTTATTAACTTTTTAATTAAAAATGCAGTTGATCATTTTACCCCTAATTGTCCATTACTGCATGTATGAAGGAGTCTTTAAACTTAGTTGCATATAACTTTTTATGTACCAGTGAATGTTAATTATGTGTAGAATGGCATAGTAATTTATGAATTACATTCACATTTTAGTAATATCGTTAACTGAAGTTAGCGTTGCATTAACCATATCAACAGTATTTAAAATATTTTGTTTTTGCACATTCTTAGATCTATTGTGAAAGCATGTCTAAAACCATGCTGGAATTGAATGCTACAGTTACTCATTGGGAAACCATAGCAGTTTTTATAATTTCAGTAACCTGCTAACAGGTTGTTTGGGCAGAGTATCAACCTGTTTACATTTTGAAAACTTAATTGAGTGGGCAGAGGAAGCTGAAACTTTAAATACTTCATTTTCTTTTTTAGGTATTTACTTGGTATTTGCATTTGAGAAGCAACTGTGAAACTTCATGTACTGGATGCAGCAAGACAAGATCATATCCATGTGCAAGTTGGAATGATCAGAAATCCATTGTGGCAACTATTTTTTTATCTTTTATTTTTTAATTATCAGAAGCGTGCAGGACACTACCAAAAACTAGAGCAAGCTCATGATTCTGAGTTACATTGCCTGTCTGTGACAGATGGACTTGTGTGTGTATATATAAGAAAGATTCTGAACCAGTCTTTTTAAGCATTTGTAAGCAATCTGCATGCTTTCAAAACTCATGTTTGAACTTGACACAACTTCATGTTAGAGACAAATGTTTTGTTAGTACAAGTATGTTTGTGATTACAAGCCTGATCCTGCAGTTCCTGAAGTTGATGGAAAAATGACTGTGGACTTCGATGGTGCAGAATGAGGGCCTAAATATTGTACTGCAGAGCTCGGTTAATTCATAATGAGATATATTCAGACATATAGGGTATGTCTACATTGCATGCAGAGCTAAGTGGCAAATAATATCTCAGTCAGTTTGAGTACCTCTGTGCTGAGTTCAAGCCTGCAGTGTAAATCTACCTTTAGTGGTATTCAAGGTGTAGTTTACATGGTAAAGTCCCATGCTGTTCTTGTTTTTTGTGCTTGCTGGTATGTAGTGTCACTTCACGGTGCTTTCAAGATTAAATGAGTTTGTTCTGTACAAAACTGCTCTGAAAGAATTGAATTTCTAAAGTTTTAAATCTTTATGTTGTTTTTCCAAATATGACTATGTGGTAATCAATAACAGCTGCTGAACTTAGATTACTGAACATTTTCTATTGTATTAAAGACTATCCTGACTTTTTGGTAGTTTTAATGTCTCCTGAAACTTATTAGACAGATCTTAGGATGTGTTTCTTACTTGTTTCATAGAATTCCAAATGGGGTCAGTGGAAGGATGAGCTATTGGTGGTGATGGGGACCTTGTTGCAGTCCTTAAGGCATTAGGAACATGCTCACATACTGGATTATGATCTAAAAGGGAAGTCTGTATAACATTTGAGGATTCTAGATGTTCACTCTGGGAGGGAGGGCTGTGTACGTGTGTACATACTCCAGTACATGTGGATAACAATCCCCAAATTAGAGCCAAATACTTTGTCTGGGAATGTAATCTAATGATATCAATAGGCAGAACTGTGCCTAACTACCATCTTAACTGCCCGTCAGTCTCTTAGAGCTGGCTTAGGGATTTCTGACATGGTGTTTGCTCTGCTTTCCACATGCTTGTAGCCACCCATTACTTGAGAGGGTGTGGTTACTTCATCTTTTTTCTCTCCCTTCTTGGGCTAACAGTAGCTGTTTGCTGTTGTTGGCTAGTATAGTTTACATAGAGATGAAATGATGAAATGTTGATGGTACATGAGTATTTTGAAAAGTTATAATAAACCTAGGAAAGAACATTTCTGTTACAAAGTTAAGCGTTCAAATTATTTGAATTTGTAGTTGTATTGCCTTCCCCTTTAATTAGGTCATACTCTTCCCTCCATGAGTCCTGATTTTTTTTTTTAATTGTATAGAAGAACACCTATAACCTTCACTAAGGCAGTAGAATCACAGTCAGTTGTGCTGCTGAAATTAAGAAAACAAGACTCTTTCTTGTCTGCTAGAATTAGTACTTGTGAAACTAACTGAAAAATGCCAACACTTTAGAAGTGCTGAAATGTTTCATTGAAATTGGTGTGCATCAAAGCTAGTTTTGTTAGATTTCTTGTATCAAATTTTATTTGCAAGTACATTGTTATGCTATTTTTGGAAGAAATCAGAATAATAAAAAGAGGGGAAATACAGTGGAGTGTCTTTCCTCTTTTAAGCGAATTTCAGCATATCACAGAATCACATAATGGTTGAGGTTGGAAGGGACCTCTGGAGGTCATCTGGTCCAACCCCTCTGCTCAAGCAGGTTCACCTAGAGCTGGTTGCCCAGGACCATATCCAGAGAGCTTTTGAGTATCTCCAAGGACAGAGACTCCACAACATCCCTGGGCAACCTGTGCCAGTGCTCAGTTACCCTCACAGTACAAAAGTGTTTCCTGATGTTCAGAGGGATCCTCCTGTGTTTCAGTTTATGTCCGTTGCCTCTGGTCCTGTCACTGGGCACCACTGAAAAGAGTCTGGCTCCATCTTTACACCCTCTCTTCAGGTATTTGTACACACTGGTAAGATTACCACCCTGAGCCTTCTCTTCTCCAGGCTAAACAGCCTTTCCTCATATGAGAGATGCTCCAGGGTTTTGAACATCATTGGACCCAGTATTGATGCCTGGGGTGCACTGTTAGTTAGTGGCCTCTCACTAGATTTTGTTCTGCTGATCACCACTCTCTGGGACTGGCTGCTCAGCCAGTTTGCAATCCACCTCACTGTCTGCTCATCCAAGATGGTGTTAAAAGCCTTCCTGAAGTCAAGGTAGACTATATCCACTGCTCTCCCCTCATCTACCAAGCCAGTCATTTATTTCATTGTAGAAGTTTGTCCAGTTGGTCAAGCATGACTTCCCCTCAATGAATCCATGCTGACTGCTCCTGATGATTTTCTTGTCCTTTATGTGCCTGGAAATAATTTCCAATATCTGTTGCTTCATCACCTCATCGAGGTGAGGTTGACTGTACTGTAGTTCCCTGGTTCCTCCTCCTTGCCCTTCTTGAAGATAGGAGTGGCATTTGCTTTCCTCCAGTCTTTGGGCACTTTTCCCAGTTGCCCTGAGTATTCAGAGATTATTGAGAGTGGCCTCATGATGACATCTGTCAACTCCCTCTGCACTCAGGGGTGCATCCCATTAGGGTCCATGGACTTACACATGTCTAGTTTGCTTAAGTATTCTGTAGTTTCCTTAAGTATTCCCTGACCTGAACCTCTTCAACCAAGGACACATCTTCCTTGTTCCAGCCTTTCCGCCTGGTCTCTGGGCCTGGAACTCTTGAAGGCCAATGAAGCTAGTAAAGACAGAAGTGAAAAAGACATTGGGGACCTCAGCCTTTTCCATGTTCTCTGTCACTAGTGCCCCTGCCCCATTCAGTGCTGGGCTCACATTTTTCCTGGCCTTGCTTTTTTCATTGGTGTACTTACAGAAGCCCTTCCTGTGGCCTTTGAAATCTCTGGCCTGATTCAATTCCAGGTGGGCTTTTGGCTTTTCTAACTGCATCTCTGCATGCTTGCACAGTGTCTCCGTATTCCTAGTCCATGCTTCCACCCTCTGTATGCTTCCTTCTTGAGTTTGAGTTTTGCGAGGAACTCCTTGTTCATCCATGCAGGCCTCCTGGCATTTTTGCCTGACTTCCTATTCATTGGGATGGATCACTCAAGCTTGGAGGAGGTGATCCCTTGAATATTAACCAGCTTTCCTGGGGCCCCTTCCCTCCAGAGCCTTATCCCATCAGACTCTACCAAGCAGATCTTTGAAGAGGCCAACGTTTGCTCTCCTGAAGTCCAGCATTGTGCTTGCTCTTTGCCCTGCTCCTTCATCTAAAGATCCTGAACTCCAATATCTCATGGTCACTGCAGCCAAGGTTGCCTTTGACCTTCATATCCCCAGCATGCCCCTTGGTGGTGGTGAGTATGAGGTCCAGCAGAGCACCTCTCCTCATTGGTTCCTCTATCACTTGGGTCAGGAAGTTGTCATCGATGCTCTTCAGCAACCTCCTGAATTGCTTATGTCCTGCTGTGTTGTCCCTCCAGTAGATATTGAGGACCAGGGCCTGTGAACGTGAAGCTGCTTCTAACTGTCCGTAGAGGGCTTCATCACTTCTTTCTGGTCAGGTGGCCTATAGCTGACACCCACCATAATGTCATCCATACCTGTCATCTCTTTAATCCTTACCCATAAGCTCTCAGTTGACTCATTGCCCATCCCAAGGCAGACTTCTATGCATTCCAGCTATGTTCTTACACAAATGGAAACACCACCACTTCACCTTGTCTTCCCTGAAGAGCCTGTATCCCTTCATTGGAGCACTCCAGTCATGCGAGTCATCCCACCATGTCTCTGTGATCCCAGCAAGATCAAAGCCCTGCAACAGCAACTGGGTAGCCCTGCAACATTTCCTGATACAATATGTATCTTCCCAGTAGAACTGGATGGCTTCAGAGAAGCAATTAAAAGAGTGCAGGGGCCCTCAGGATTGCTGATGAAAAAGTGAAGACAAGGGCATGCCAAGGTCACTAAGCTGGATCATTTTTTGCAATAGCAGGAGTTTTGGGAATCCCTTGAATTAAGAAAGGATGGAGGAGTGATACATGAAGGGTGCTACACCAATTAAGTGGCTCGATTTTTAAATTCACTTTACACAATCAAGGAATTCAGATTAGAAATGGCAACTTAACTTCGTAGTTCAGTTTGTCCTCTCTCACCTAGGTGTTGAGATGTATGAGTTGGGAACAGGAGCTAGAAGAGGTGCAACCTTTTCCTCTAGCTCCTTCCATGATGGCAGACAGTTGAGAACTACGGTAGCACCCAGTTGCTCAGCATGTATTTTCTGTGGAAAGCCAGCACAGCTGAAAAAACTGTTTTGAACTTACCCTAAATAGATTCCTTGCCTCAGGGAACACCTCAGTTCATCATGAAAGTGGATGTATGAAAATCCTGTTTTAACTAATTGGTTAATATGTTCAAAAGTACAATGCTTTATATGTATAATTTTGTGTTGATAAAGAGTCAAGTCAAACACCAGCCCTTTCTATTTAAGATGGATTCAGTGCTCATGAAAGATGCATTTGCCGAGGTAAGGATCGAAGACTCGTTCAAAACAAAGGTACTTGGCTGCCAGTGGCAATTTGTCCTAACTTTTTTTCTCCCATCTTTCTTCGCTTTTAAAAGAAGCAGCTATGTATTTTGTTTCCTTGTCCTGTAGCTGAGGTTATGAGGCAATGAAGTTGCACAAGCACTGTTAGTATAGGTAATTGTTCCTTGTGGGGTTTAGGATATTCTGCAACCTTACAGCAAAAATAGCGAAATGAAATATTGTATTTGTGCAGGAAGGGTGTCATACATCAGTAGGTTACTGTTGTATCAGTGCTATATGGTATGAGTTTCCTTTTGTGAATTACACACCAGTGTGGTAGAAATTGCTGCAAAGCACTTAAGCATGTGCTGTGTTTTGTGCTTAAGTTTTAAGCAAATGCTTAAGGAGGCATGTTGCCTGGTAGAATGTATTTGACTGACTTAAGAAGCTAGACTTGCTGCAAATCTTACTCCTACTCCTGTTACAACATTTGAATAGTTGAATTTACATAATGAACATCTCAGTCCTTTGACAAAAAGTGTTTTCCTTTTGAGTCATAGTCTATTTAATAAAGCACTCTCTCTTCTAATATCTATTTTTATTAAAAAGAGTAATTATATGCTGTATTCTAATTGCTAAACTGTGTTCGTAAAGACTTTGAAAACAGTTGATTTTGGGAACATTAAGCTGGGTAGCAGTAAATTTAAAACATCTGCAGAGTAATCAAGGGGCTGATAATAAATCCACTTTTGCAATCCACTTATTGCCAAAGTAATAATGCTTCTGGGGGAGAAATGGCTTGTCTAATATCAAGCAGGATTAACAGTAGTCTTGTAATCTCAGTCCCCAGTGCTCCTTGTATGCTACAAATGAGAGCCTCTGTCTGTACGGAAGTGAGGGAACAGACATCTGTATTGTTACTCATGAATGCAAATAAGCGTCCTGATTTTCCAGAAGTGTGAAGCACAAAAATCAGGTCATTTAAGTGCCAAAAGACATCGAGACAAGTGTTTGAGTGGTTTTTGAACAAGAAACCTCATTTGAGATTTAAAGAAAAAACTCTGAAATCGGAATCCTTGTGCTGATGACATTATGAATACTGTGTACTGAACTAAAACCTGTTAATATAGTTTGGTTTTTTGCAGCTTCAGTGTGTAGCATTTTACATAGATGTGCTAGTGCTGGTGAAATGCCTTTCCCTTAACCTCCCTTATAGCATACCTCTTTAATACATCACCATCACAGATTTAGGTACTGCCTTGAATGTTTCTGTTACTTAGAGAACTGATTAAGGCAGAACAAAGCTAACTTGATAAATTAGCTTCTGATAAAGGTTTTCTGATGGTGCATAAATGCCATTTTGATGGAAGCTGTCATCCTTTCTTCAGTTCATTAAAGCTGGTTCTTAACATTGTGGTCTTTTTATTCACTTTAATGTATCTCCCAGCAACTGAAATGCACTTTCAGGGTAAGGTGCTTGAACATTTAAGGTCTGACTGATCTGCACTGTTAATAGTTGAAGCCCAAGGAAAGGATATTCTTTTAGTTCATAGGCCATATTGTTTCAATAGACAGCTTCATAAGAGTTACACTCTCTCTCTGAGGCTTAGAGTCTTGTCTGAATTCATACAATGTTTCTGAAACAGTCTGATAGAAGGCTGTGCTTTTTCCCACCCTTAATAATCACTAATCGCAATTAAACTGGAAATTTACTGCACTTAGTGGTGGAGTGAACATCACCATGGAGTTCAGTGTAACAATAGTCACATTTTCTGGAGTCATACTTTCTCACTCCCACCTAGGTGCTTGGCTCTTCATCTTATCTTTTCAGGCTTTTTCATACTCTTGAAATAAGACTAGTCAGCTGATGACTTACTAGCTCCCAACCAGTAACAGCTTCCTTCTCAGTTTGTACTCACTTCTAACTTGACAGTGATGGAATTGTTCTGACTTTAGGCACAAGAATAGTCTTTGTTTGTTGGTTTAAAACTACAAAAAACTACATGAAATAATGAACACAAAGCCAGCCTTGGCTTATATATAAAATACAGCTTTCAAATCTCTAATTTTTGTAGTGCAAGGAAACTGCTCTGTGGAGTAGTCATTTTCTGAATTCTTTGGTCCAGGTAGGCCTTTTCTTTCTTCAGTTCCCTTGCTTTTGACACCTGCCAGTGTACATCTGTGCACCAGACAGCTGGAACTGAAGCCAGCTTCTTTATAAAAGAGCTGTGAGTGAGGTGAACAAATAACAATAATTACAGGGTTGGAAATTGTTGGCTTCCTTGCATAATTCATAAAAGATTCAATTAAATGTTTCTTCAGCTAGAAGCAGATCACTGCTTCCTCTTAACAACAGACTCGAGGAAAAATTGGGCTGCCTTAGGAGTGTGTGGGGCCCCCTGCACCTTGAGTATAGTGGCATGGACTGTTGGACCTCTTAGAAACTGGGGGATCTGGGCTGGTTACTTTAAGTCTGAGCCCACAGGAGGCTTTTGGGCAAAAACATGGAACCCCAACTGTGATAACCAAGGGGCTGATTACATAGTGTACAGTTTATCTAAGGCCTGTTTAAGGTGAAGTTTATATAAAATGGAACACAATCTGAAAGGAAGACCTAGTCCTAAGGCCACCCTAAAGACATACCTGTCAGTGATTAGGTTAAATTTGTCCTTTTGCTTGTGGGTTGTATCGCTTGTGTATGGTGTGATAGCATTTGCATGCTAGATGCTGTCCAGACAAGTGGAAGAACAGTTTCTCCTCTAAAGAACAGTTTAAAATCAGAAGACAATGGTTTTCTAAGTTGCCCTACCTGGGTGGACCTTTGTCTTCAATAATACTATGGATTTGTGCCTGAATAGAGATGAATTGGTGTTTTACATTAATTTTGTAAGAATATTTTGGCAATTTCATAGAATCATAGAATGGTTTGTATTGGAAGGGACCTTTAAAGATCACCTAGTCCAACCCCCCTGCCGTGGGCAGGGATACCTTCCACCTGGTCAGGTTGCTCAAAGCCCCATCCAACCTGGCCTTGAACACTTCCAGGGAGGGGGCATCCACTGCCTCTCTGGGCAACCTGTTCCAGTGCCTCACCACCCTCGCAGTAAAGAATTTCTTCTTTATACCTCATCTGAATCTACCCTCTACCTTGAATCTACCATTACACCTTGTCTTATCACAACAGGCCTTGCTAAAAAGTCTGTCCCCATCTTTCTTATAAGCCCCCTTGAAGTACTGAAAGGCCACAGTAAGGTCTCCCTTGAGCCTTCTCTTCTCCAAGCTAAAGAATTTTGAGCAAAGCAGCAATATTTTATAGTACGTTGGTATTTAAGAACATCCAAAATTAGTGTACCAAAACTTGGCGCTTTATCATAGTTCTTCCCACCAGATGACTACATCATTGCCCAACAATGAATAAATAAATATGTGCATGAGCCCTTGAGACCAGCATTTTAAATACCTGTGCAGAAGCTGTTAGCCCAACATCTGAGACAGGAGGATGCACAGAAGGCAGAGAGACCCTACCAAATGGTTTAAGACTACCTAGGACACTTAATGGAGGCAATAATAAATTTATTTCTGGAATATCATTTTTTTGTATAAAGTGCATGTTACTCATATCCGCTTTGACATCTTTGAAATATTTTTCTTGTTCTTGCCATACTTTCATCCCTGCCAGAATACAAATTATAAAATCACTGCCGTTTTATGAAATGAATCTGCTGATGGAGATGGGGTTACTGTTTTACTACTCACTACTAAAATATTAGAAAAAAAGAGGCAAAAAGGTAAGTTTTATGTTTTTCCTTTTCAGAGGTTTCTGTTGACTCCTGAGGTAAATGGAAATTAAATGTGCAATTTGGCTGCTGTCTTCAGTGTTTTCATATGCCAAGCAAAATTGTGCCCCTCTTTCCTGAGGAGAGAGGGAAGGATGTCCTGCTGGTAGAAGTCCATTAATTCTGCAGCGTTGTAACCTGCCATTCTCACAGCATTATTTAGGAATCTCCGGATGAAACAATGGAGTTTTATAGAGAAACCACTTTTAAAAGATCAGCTAAAATGTTATTTTCTTAGCTGACTTTCACCTACAGCTGGCCTGACAGAAGCTGTCAGTGTATTAAACTACTTTCTTCTATTCTGACATTACTTTTGTAGTACAATTTTAAATTTTAGTCATCATTCCTGTTGTCAATTTGCGCTAGCTCCAAAGATGACTTAGGTGCTTTAACCAAGAGCATCTGCAGTGTCTGTGCATCTGTGCATGAGTCACAGCTGGAGCCTGCTGTAGAATTTTTTGGCTCAGCAACAAATTTCATTGTTTTTTGCTTTAAAAATGGTTTGTACAGAGTAGGGTAGCACACCTTACGATAAACAAAAAAGCAGATAAAAGGATTGGGTTTTTTCATTTCCTGTATTTCCTTTACCCCCTTGTTCTCTATTCTTCTACCAAATGCTGTGCTGGAAGGGTGTTTTTCATGTTTCCTGTGGGAGTTGATCAGTTCCATTACCGTACCTGAGACTTCTATAGTGACAATATTTTGGGGAGAATATAATTTATTAGTAAAATGCATTATTCAGCTTTGCAGGATTTCCTTCAAACTGTGGTGTAGAATAATCACTGCCCATTTCTTTGTTTTCCTTGAAATGAATCTCAATAAGTGGTGGTCACTGCTTTAAATAATCAGTTCCTATTAGCTGCATGAAATACTTCCATTTCATGTGTGAAAAGGCCATGGGTCCTCCAGTGCAAATAAGATTTTGATGGAAATATGCATTGTAAACATTCTGGGTCTAGCAGGTGAGGAGTTTCCATAAATTGTCCACAGTGGGGAAAATACAACATTCTGTTTGTGGATTCTGTTTATATTCTGAAAATACAACATTCTGTTTTGAAAGGAGGTTGTAGAGAGGTGGGGGTCAGTCTCTTCTCCTATGTAACAAGTGATAGGACAAGAGGAAATGGCCTCAAGTTGCGCCAGGGGAGGTTTAGACTGGATATTAGGAAATTTTACTTCACTGAAAGGGTTATCAAGCATTGGAATAGGCTGCCCAGGGAAGTGGTTGAGTCGCCATCCCTGGAGGTATTTAAAAGACATTTGGATGAGGTGCTTAGGGACATGGTGTAGTGGTGGTCTTGGTAGTGTTAGGTTTACGGTTGGACTCGATGATCTTAAAGGTCTTTTCCAACCTGTGCGATTCTGTGATTCTGTGGATTCAAGGCCAGAAGCGGTTCACGGAACAGAGAACCGGGCTATGCTTAGCACTTTCTACTTTAAATTAATGGCTTAAAATCAGGTGAATATTTTCTTTCATCCTTTCTTGAAGATGTGCTTGTCTCCAGACAGTATCTGTCGTTTTGCTTATCGTGTTTTCTCCTCTCACAGCTGCCCTTTCTAGCAGCAATCTAGCAGTTATACACTGAAGCACGTCTCAAAAAGGAAAACGAATCTTTCACAGATGTGGTCCCTTTCAGTCATGTAGTGTGCTGAACCCCCTATGTGGGCATGAAACTAAATCCTGATTTATTTAGGGTGTTAATATTGCCCACTTTGCCCAGTATAAACATCACTGTGTTCAGTGTGGTGGAGAAAAACTAATTCATAGTCAGGATTTCTGTATTCAACTACTGGGGCTGACTGCATTTCCCCTTAGCCTAAATGGAAAATGGCATGTATTCCCTACAGACCGTAGTACTTTTTATTTCTTTCAGTAATAAACCAACCTGGGTAATCTTGACTTTGCACTTACATGGTAAAGTATTTTACTTCTGTCACCTTGAAACTCTTTTTGGATTTAAGCATGTGAAATCTAAAACCCCAATCCAATTAGATCATCTTCAGGCGATGGCATCTATTTAGAGAGCAATGACAGGATTCCTTGTCGATCATTCACTAGGACCACAGACTTCATGCAACTCAGCCTTGTGCTGTAAGGCACAACTTTATTCTGTTGTCTGGCTTGCTTGGCATAGGATTATACAAAGGGCTAGTAATACAAAAGGTCTCAGATCTCTAAAACCGGCCTGAGGAGGAGTTTTAAGTATTTGGATTTGAAATTATGTTTCCCCAACACCTGCTTACCAGATTCCAAATTCCTGTAGAAACCTCTTCCTCTTTTTTCCCCTCCTGTTTTTCTTGCTTTCCCCAAGTTTAAGTGCAGTTTTGCCTCTTCTGTGGCAGAGTCCTTAAGAACCCTGATCCAGGCGGTTTGCTCAGACTATGTTGAGTAGAATAAGTATTGCCTAGAAGAGTCTTTTTTCAGATGGACTTCATTGCCATCACTTTACAATGAGAAGGGACAGCAAGAGAGCTAGGGTAGAGGGGCCAATATGGAGGCAGAGTGTGTTAGTTTGTATTTGTACTACAAAACTTACGTAAGTCCAGCTGAAATGTAATTTTTCTTTTAGTCACTGGAATCAGCAAGTAGGAGCTAAGAGGGAGAATAGCTCAAATTAGTATGAACATTTGCTAACAAGTCAAATAAGCAATAAAAGAATTTCCCAGACTCTTGTTTACCTATGCTTAACAAAGTGTGAGATAATGAATTAGGATAGATTGCTTATTAACAGGCAACAGCTTCGTCAAGGGGATCTGTTGTCATGAACTACCAGAATGAAGTACAGATGTCTATAAAAATGTCAAGTCCAAGCTGAAGCCAAAGCTTAGAGATTAGTTTATAATTACTTTTGTAATATACAGTGAATAGTTTTTTACAAGTAAATGACATGCCATTCAGTCCTGCTGTAATTAAAGAATGCTAATGAGACACGCCAGGCAGTACTCTGCTGGGCAATTATACCAATTCATATAATGACATAAGACAGGCAGCAGCATGAATGCAGGGTAGACCTGCAGACTACCAGCAAAAGCTCAGGAGTCTGGGAAATGCTGAGCTAATACAACTACATGAATAAGTAACTGAATTCTGATATCTATTAATATGCTGATAGACACAGAAAAATGCAAAGTGACTCAGCAAAGGCTCTGGGTGATATTGCACACAAAAATATTGCTGGTCTCCTGGCTGGATGACTGATTTGGCCAGAAACTGGTCTGTAGAAAGCAACAGGGTTACTCCTTAGTGTTTTAGTACTGTCAGAGAATCACTTAAAAGCCATTTGGTTCACTTCCAGCTGCTGGTTGTCTGCTTCTACATATGTAACATAACATTTTTTCTGCCTGTACCAAACATCAGTAGTTGGTAGATCCAGGTTGGCTCTCTCATCTTTCTGTCCTGTTTCTATGCATTCGGTTGCATTCATATACAGTACTGATGCGATACTGTGTCTGTAAGATTTCATGTTAGCCTTTGCTTGAGTTTCTCTCAGATTCAGTTTTCCATGGAATATAATTAAGACATGCCTTTGTTCTTGTTTTTTGGACTTAGTGACTTAGTTCTTTGGACAATGCCTATACAGAGAGGCCAAGAAAGTCATTCTTCAGCCCAGCTGTCGTAGCCTTTGACCAGAGCCTTCCTTGCTCAAATCTGCATTAAAAATTGCTGGCAAACCGTATTCTGTGTAGGTAGTCAGAAATAGGAGCAGGGCAGGGAAGGGAAAAATGAAGTAACGAAAAATTTAATTGATACTTTCCACTAAATTTTATTCCCAATCCTCCTCTAAGTTCTTTTATTTATTTCCAGAGGCCAGAAAAGTAAAGAAGAAATAATCAGTAATTTTTAATGAAATTTTATTATGAATTATGAATTGATTTAGTTGATGAACATTTTTATTAAATGAAGGACATAAGGTATTTATAATTGTTACTCTGCTTGGGAAAAATTAAATCTAGGGGAGGTGCTTCAGGGAGCACAAGCTACTCCAGGTACAACTCAAGCTTATATGCAGATCTCCAGCTTGTTGCTGAAAAGTGGAGTAACTGCAACAGGAAAATCTTCTCTGGCTGGAGGCTTGCTGATACTCTGAAAGGCAATCCCTTATATAAGCAAGACATCCTCAAACGGCACAAGTGAAGGCATCAGGATCATCTTGAAATAAGGGGAGAGAGTATTTCCTTGATATTTGGTATGTGACTTCCTCTGTAATCTCAGTCTTGGAGACAGCATTTCACATGCCAGATAGTGACAGTCATGAGAGCTGTGTGGAGCAGAAATAAACATGTGCCCAATGTCACTGTTGTGCCTCGTACTCAACACCATAGAAAAATACGTTCAAGCTACAGTTTTCTTGAGGGAAGGGGTGTAACCCTGTAGGTATTTTTGCAGTAGATCTATGCCAAAATAGAAGTCCATTTACTTTCCGTCCTAGAAGTATGACAGCTGTGAACTTTTTTATTTTCTTAAACTTTGTGAGTCTGTCTATGCTTGAGCCCTGTCATGCTTGCTGAAAACCTTTGGCTAACATGCGCTATTGGGATGAAAAGCCACATGAAACTACGATCAAGCTTCAGTCTGACTTCCGCTGCAGTCAGAGGGAGTTTTCCCACAGTCTTCTATAACTTGCCCCCATTTTGCTGAGGATGTCCCACAACTATGCAGGAGAATCTGGATATAACCACACTGGGTGCACTGTGCCTGAATCCAAACTCAAAACATATACTTTGAAAGGTTCATTTTATGATCTTATCCATTCTTCTTTTAAAAGTCAATTGGTCCCTTGCCTTGCTGACTAACTTTCTTTTCAATTTCTAGAAACCAAATGATACTTCAACGCTTGGAAACTGTTTCCCTAAATCATGTGGGAACTTCAGGCACATTCAGAAGCAGAATTTACCAGGAGCTGTAATTCAGAGACAAACCCTCTAGTGACACACATAAATTACAGCCTGATGGAGGAAAAGAAGTCAAGCATAAAATAACTGGAGATATTTCCTTAATCACATCAGAGCATTGACATAACTGGAAGGATACTATAACAACATGGTAGTAGGTTTTATTAGTAGATGACATGTTTGGCCGTTGCAGCCTTTAAAATCACTTCCAATGTATCTTTAAATTCTGCTTTTTGCATTAACCCTTTGTGTCGGATGATACAGTTATTTTCAGCCATCCTCATTACTTGAAAACTTTTTAGCATTTTTCAAGTGTAAATTATCAAAGCCATCCAGGTATCATATGGAGTCTGTTCTGGAGGATATTTCATTCAAAGGGCTGCAGGTACTTGCATTTGGATCTACTTTCTCTTGCATAGGAACAGCAGCACTGTGCGCACTGTATGTTTAGGCTTGTGTATGTCTACCCTGTTGTATTGTGAGTACAGTAGTTCTTAATGTAATAATGTAAAGACTTTAAGACAAGAATCCTCTATCTTCTTTACCATCTCTCGTAAGCTCCTAAAATAGCAGGGGCTGGGAATTTCCAAGGAGGCTACAGGGAGCTGGGATCTGGCTTTGGTTCAAAAGAAATTATGATTTTTTTGTCCCCCAGCCTTTCTAGGCTCCTTTTAACATTTTAACTTCTGACTGTTTTCAGTAAGGGCCAGGGTGGAAAATACTGTGAAAAGAGTAAAGTTATGTTACACACTTCTGGGAAGCAGGAGTAGATAGCAATTGGGACTCATTTGTATGCTGTGTTTAGAAGCGTCATTGCTTTTTCAGTTTCTGGTGCTACCAAAGAAATGCATGTGAAATACTGATGCAATCAAGGCTTCTTGTGCTGGAGGTGGCCTATTTTTGCTACCCTAAGTGTGTTTGGCTTGTTAGTGGAACCACTATACCTTCTTTCTGGAGGAAGGTTGGCAATCCAAGGAAGTGGTTCATAGTTTTCATCAGCCTGCACAATTATTCCTTCAAACTAGTTCCAGTTCAACTTGTTCCTTGGTGTTGATTTTGCACAGATGGGCTGTAATCAGAATGCAGGCTCATCATATGGTCGTATTAATTCTGAGCAGCCTGGTGGTTACGCAGATGTGAATGTCGAACACGCTATTTGTCCTTTTCTAGCACCTGCCTCCGTCCCTTTGCTGAGTGGTATCACATGTCTGAAAGACGTTTTGTCAGCTTCTTAATGGAGGAAAACGGAGCAATGGTTAACCTGGGAGTGCCATGATGTACTGTGTTCTTATCTAGCCCCCTCTTTGTCCGCCCAAGATTAAGGTCAGGTTTCCTCATAGCAGCTTTGCATCAAAGATTTACGCTGCCTGAGTCCAAGACAGTGGCTGCATTCTCCTAAGACAGGATAACTTTTTCTTGTCTCCAGGGTTACTCTGACAGGAAACTCTGAGCAATCCAGAGCAGTAGCATGGGCAGCATACTTTTCCAAGAGTCAAGATTGCTCATTAACTGAGGGGGAAAAAGTCCTTGCAAACCTTTGTATAGCCTTGCAAGGTGGTAATGCCCATCCTAGCAAAAGTTAGGCACTCTATTATCATTCACACAATTTAATGCTTTTCTTTGTCTTTTTTTTCATACAGGATGTGTTTTCTGAGACTGGCTGTATGTCCACTTGCAGAGTTTTAGACACTTATCTGCAGCCCCCTCTTAAACCCGAATTAATGCTGAGGAGTAGCCACTAGAGTATAGTTGTCCCTTGATACCAGAAAGAGGAAAGGGACAGAGTGGTGGAGAAAGGATATGCACACAAAGAGCAGCACCTGGTTTGCCTGTCTGCTTTCCCTTTGGGATGACCCACAAATGGAGCAGAAGCATCACTGAGTCTTTTGTTCTGTGCTGGTACAGAAGATGGTGGTCAAAAGGTAACAGTGAGGTCTGAAAACAGTAAATACAGGCAGGAAAAGTAGAAATTGGCTTTCCAGCACAGGGTGCTTCTGCCAGGCTCACGTGTATTTGCGGAGAGGGAGGTAATTTTTGACTGCCCCGCCTCACAGTGAACACCAGTGCTCTGGCTGAGTATGTCTGAGTAAATGTAGGAAAAGGGACAGTGTCCATATTGCTCAGCATAGCCATACATTTTCTCCTGCTTTACTGTGAATCCCAAACTTCTCTTCATGCATTTCTTTTCCTGCATCTAATTTTAAAGGGCTGCAATAGAAAGCAGATTAACTTCAGAGTAAACATGACCTATCTATTAACAAGAGCCTGCAGCAGATCAGCCATACCAGAATGAGTTGGGACATATATTCTTCTGATGTGGTAGTGTTACAATATTTAGCAGTTGCTTTGGTTTACCTTGCCTATGACTGGGGCTGCTTGTTGTCATGTCACTTTTTTTGGTGAGACAAGCCATCTCATCCTTCCAGGGTGGCTTTCCTTGGGAGAGCTGGTTGTAGCTGATAAGTCACCCTGTGAGTAACCTCAGTCATCACAAATAAAAGGCAACGCTTTCCTTGGAGGAAAAGGAGCAGGAGACAAGACCATTAGTCCAGAAATCTAAGATGGTTTTCTGAGTTGAGAACGCTTTTTCTGCCTCTCACACACTGTAGTAGGGAGCAGAGCAAGTGTAGAAGTTCCTGCTTTTTCATCTGTCTGGCAGGACTGTGCATCATAAACACTTATAAATATTTACTATGAAAAAACTCAGTCATTTTTTTCTTCATAAGAGAAGTAAAAGTAGGAAAAAGTAAAGCAAGATAGGCATAAATTTGTTATGATCAGCTGATCACTCGTGGAATGAGGAGGCATGTTAGGTGGTTTTGGCACTGGTCTTTTGTCCAACAACTAATCCCAGTCTAGAAGTGAAGATACTCTGCAGATCTGGGCACTATGTGACTTTTACTGGTGCAAAAAATACCACCTTTAAAGTTTTATATGTTGGTGGAAACTTTAAAGATCTTATTGCAGTGTACACTTAGGTTTTCATCTGATATTTTGTGTAGTTGCTAAGTTGGACTTAGCATTGGACAGCTACTGAAGGAATAACGAGTGACTGAGATTGGCTTCTGTAGCAATTTGGTCCATTAAACCCTCTCTACTACTCACTACTGCTCAGGAAATATATTCTGCTTCAATTAGTATGGTGTAATTATATACTAGCTGTGGTGATTGTTTTTGTGCAGCAAGCAGTGGCCCTACAATGTATATTGCAGCCCTTGGAACCCTGTCAGACATAATCAGAATAAAGAAACAATACTACCTGCACAAGCCGAAGGCAAATTGCTCCTATTCTCTTGCTGAAGAAAGGCAAAAAGTAGCTCATAATTACAGACAAATTTTACAATTTTTATCACAACAGGTGAGCATGTAGGCTGTTAGGTTAATGAGAGGATGTATATGAAGTAAGAGGATGTATATGAAGCACATGCTATTCAATGTGCCTGGAGATTTGGCTATAAACAGACTAAACCTCTGTTAGGTGAGGGTACAGTACTAAAGCCACCCACTGTTTTGAGTGTTTTTCTTATAAAAAGCCCTCATACACCTCACAGAGGTTGGAATGATTTACCAGGAAATACAAGTGGAGGGTGGAGGGTGGCATCCAGCTACACAAGAATGTGAAGAGGTGAAATGTAAAGATGGTACCTATGGAAATTGTACAGTTTACTGTTGCCCCTCCACTTCGAAAGAAGCATCATGGAGAGTGCAGAGGAGTCATGATTTTTTGTGTGTTGGTTACTTCCATGTTAAGACTGCTTCATTCACACGTGCTAAGTTGGATACCTCAGCTGCCAGCCTTACAATGCCAGCAATGAAGCCACATTGTCTTATAGACTCTTTAAATCTCTCAAGTGATAGTAAAAATCACATAGGACAAGTTAGATGACCTGTGCTTTTGCCTCATCTTCAGAGTATGTCCTCAATTATACCATACAGAGGTATAAATGACATTGCAAAGGCATAGTTAAAGCCATCTGCAGGATCTTTGCTGACGATACAGGAAACCAATACTTCAGTGTAAAAAGATTCAATATATTAACTGGACTTCAGGCTGCGTTTCCAGGTAAGTAAGCTGACAGTGGAATCAGTAAAGCACAATGTAGAAGCAAGCTGTTCTTCCTATTTGTCCAGTCCTGAGGGAGGAGCTTATAAGACTTGTTCTACACTGCCAGGATCCTAACACTGAACAAGTCCTCCTTATTCACCAAAAAGGCCCAGAATGTCCTATTTCCTTGACAAGGGTAGTAGCAATCAGATAGGGATAGCTTCTTTGTCTTAAATGTCTTCCAAGCCAGCACTTTAACAGAAAGCTCCTTCTTGGCTCCCTTTCAGGTATTTTTGCATATCTAATGTGTAATTGGTCCCTCTTTATGTTGTGTGTGTGTGTGTTTCTGCCTCAGAGCAGACATGCAACTGCAGTTCAAATCTGTCTGAATATCATTGCAAGCAACCTGTCTTGTAATAGAGGCTAGATTTCAACACAGCACATTTAACCGGTTCTTTGTTTAACCTAAACAAAGAGTATTTCCTTTGAGGCACTGCCCATCTGCCAAGAGATTTCTTTCAAGCATTGCAAAAGAGTTCTGTAAGTCTATGGCTCCTTGCTCAATTCTAGGAATTTTACTTGAAGAAGACCATTGCAGACAAGGTAAAGTTCGTTGTCTTTGCCTCTTCACATAATACATTTTAATCTCTGAATTAAAGCGTAGTAAAACCTCATAATTTTGATTTTTCTTAAAGGTAGAAATGCAGTGTCTGGTTGTACAATTAGGCTGCGGTATTAAAGCATTATAATACATATTCTAGACTTGTATTAAGGCATTTTCCAAGTACAATGCTGTAATGCTTTAGGTATTCCAACTTATTTTACTATAATCCCTCTTCTACATAGGCTGAACTCTGAGGGCATTAGCTTACTATTCATTATAAAAGAGTTAGCTTCATTGCCCAGCGGGCTTGCAATCAGCATATATGCCAAAAATAATAGATGGAATAGCACAAATAGTACCTAGACAAACCAGTACTGTCAAAGTCTACAGGAACACTGGAGAAATCAAGTATGGAAAGTACTTGTACGGGGTCTGGCTGGGATGGAGTTCATAGCAGCCCATATGGCGCTGTGCTTTGCATTTTGTGGCTAAAACAGTGCTGATAACACACCAGTGTTTTGGCTACTGCTGAGCAGTGCTTGCACTGCATCAGGGCTGTCTGTCCAAACCACTCCTCCAAAGGCCAGTAGGCTGGGGATGGGCAAGAGGTTGGGAGGGGACACAGCTGGGACAGCTGACCCCAACAGACCAAACGGATATCCTGTACCATATGACATCGTGCTCAGCACTAAAAGCTGGGGAAAAGGAGGAGGGAGGAAGGACATTTGTGGCTATGGTGTTTGTCTTCCCAAGTAAACATTATGCAAGCTGGGGCCCTGCTTTCCTGGAAGAGGCTGAACATCTGCCTGCTGATGGGGAGCAGTGAATGAATTCTTCTTTTTGCTTTGCCTGTGTGCAACACTTTTGCATTCCTTATTAAACTGTCATTATCTTGATCCACGAGTCTTTTCACCTTCCTTATATTTTCTTCCGATCCCATGGCAGAGGGGAATGCAAGCGGTAGGGTGGGTGTTTGGTTGCTGGCCGGGGTCAACCCCCCACAGTACAACAAAGCTGAATTTAAAAGGTTACTGATTTTAGAAATTATGTTTTAAGGCACCTTACTGGAAATAATATTAAAAAAGTCTCATTTTTTAAAGATGACCTGTTCAGCAGGCCTTGAAAATCAGGTCCCTCGCAGCTGGGCATGCAAAGTCTTTCTTAAAATATCCTGCATGTAATAATGAGTATTTAAAACCACTCTCATTAGCTGCTAAAAGGATTTGTGTGCACTGATATTTGAACATCAGCATGTAGCACATAACAAAAGTAATATGGTAGTAAGGCGAGCAAGTTTAGGGGTCTATGATCCTCTTCCTCCTGATGGCAAAATAAGTTACAGGGCTGTAGGAAAGATTATTACTGGTGGCTACCTTTGTGTTATGTATTTGTGCTCCATCTACTGAGCAGCAATACAATGTGATCTTTCACAGCTTCTGCAGTCTTGTCTTCTCTCAAGCACATGTAATCATTACAGTGGTCTACTTCATCACAGCATAAATTTTTGCCTCCTTGTGCACCAATTAAACACTTGTGTTGAATATTAAAGATTCTGTTTATCATGGCATTGTTTTAAGTTTCAAAATCTGGTGGCTGCACAATTAGTGTAACCAAGTGACAGAGCTGGCGTGCAGCATGATTATGACTCTTGTTTTTGTGCAGGCAATTAACAGTGGATGGGGAAGGTGCTAATGACTGTGGCTGGTTGCAATGCACTACCTAGTTGCTTGCCTTTGCTAAGTTGGATCAGTGCAGGGGGTCTTTAGAGAGGAGCCTAGATGTTGTTTGGCAATTTGGCAATGTGAGATCAGTGCTACCTTCAGTGGAGTAGGCAGTTTTGTAGCAAATTTGTCCTTGATACCACTTTACTCATTGCTTTTCCAACTTCAGCAACAAAAGTACAATATTTAGTATTCTTTCTTCACTGCTGACTTTGTAAGAAGCAGTTTTTTGGCCAGGCTGGGATCACTTTTTATTTAATTTTGTATTTATTACATGTCCAGAAAGAAAAAAAAGCAACTAAGAGAAAAAAGAAGCAGCCATTATTTTTTCTTTCACATTTATATATTAATTAGAAAATACTGTGCAGAAAATCATTGAATTGTATAATCTAAAAAGGAGATGAGGAAGAAAATCTGTATTACCTCTGCAACATCAGTAGAACAACTTACCACTGAAGAGACTATCTGATTTTACACTTCCACACTGCAATAATGACAACCACATGTACTCAAGGATATCAAACCCTAAATCATCAATATGGTTTTGAGTTACTTTCCACAACTGATGGCCAAAGCAACTTCCAGTAACTTCAGTGGGTAAAATACTGCTGTGGTGACCTTTAATAATACCAAAGGAATGGGGAGAGGCAAAGGGGTGAATTTCTGGACGAGGCTTCGTTCACACCTAGAAGTCACACCAGCCTGTTCAGTGCAACATTCAGCTCCCATCTGTTTGAATCTGTTCCTTGAAACTTTCACAATTTCCTAATCTGTGGTCAAAATGCCCTTGAAGAGAAAAAGTCATATTAGAAAACGAATTGTTTTGAACTACTTATGGACAAATTTACCATTATGTGCTTTAAAGATTGGGTAGAGTGCTCTTGTGAAAAGCTGGAGGCTGTAATTTTCATTAAAGCTGTGCCCTATTGATATTCTGAGAGCTCCCAATGCTTTCTCTGAAATCAATCAGTATTTCTGTGTGTGAGGATAGGTCACTGTGCCTTCTCGGCCAGTAACAGTTGAACTAAACATGCTATTAAGTCATAATTTAAGGTAAATGTATTCATAAGTATGTCTATCTTACATTGCTTATCAAAGTTTCCCTGAAAGTCTTCTAAATTTTTTTACTTGATTTTAATGGTAAAATCCCAATGTAACTTTTATGGCTTTAAAAGAAAAAAATTACTTTAATCTTAAATATGATAGTTAAATATGATAGTTTATCTCCTGACTGAAAGCAAAGGGCAGGGTTTCATCTAACGGGAAGCTTGGAATTTGCAAAATACTATTAGTTTATTGATCTTATTACTAAGAAAAAAGCCTACTTATGGATCAAGCAGAGGGCACTGGCTTCCCAATTGCTATTTGGAAAATAAATTATTCATAAAGTAACTTTTAAACTTGGACCAATGAAGGAAAACTGGGGATAGTGGAATGTATGTACATGGCTTCCTTTAACTTCTTGCCCCTACCAGAGAAAGGCAAGTGACCCTCTTAGGGATCGTGTACCAGCTGGGGTTTCCTGCCTTCTGCTCCAGCTCCACTCTCCGAGAGTTGTCTGCAGCACACCGTGATGATCAGTCCTCAATGTATGTGTCTACTCCTGACACAGATACAACAATTTACCTCTTATCACCTTCCATATCTTACCTGGAGAATAAACTGCTGCTGGACTGAAAACCTGGTGTATGTGACTGGAGCACCCTGGAGCCAGTGCTGTTACCTTCACCACTGCCTCCTGAGAGGAGCAGTGGATGCTGTTGGGTGGGCATGGTTGAGTCTTTCACTGTGACGGGGAAAATTAAATCTGAATTGAGAAGCGTCTGCATAAAAAAATTCTAACTGAAAACCAAGGCATGCTGCAGATTTGCAGAGGATCATGTTGTGACCTGAGGTTGTGTACTGCCCAAGTCACAAGTTTGTGGGTATATATTGGAGGAAGTTGGGGAGGAAAGCAGTTGTTCTTATCCGAAGGGCTCAGTAAACACATGATTTGAAAACCCAAACCCGATATCTTTAAGGCTTGTCTGCATTAAAAGATTACTCTAAAAAGAGGTAAGAGGTTAGTTTATACTACAGTTATGCTAGTAAAGCTTATTTCACAGAGGCTTTCATTCTGCAGTTGGATTCATCAACCAAACATTTGTAACATAGTAGCTGAGGTATTAAGAACATCAGAAGTAACATGTTCTGTGGCAGACAAAATCTAATACAGCAGCAATCAGACGCTAGTGAAAAGCTGTTGTCTTTAACTCCAGAACTCTGGCTTTCAAAATCAGTGGCAATGTTTGACTGCTTTTTTTCCAGATGCACTCCTGTACTGTATCATAACACAAGCTTTTCCCCACAGCTTTCCCCCTGCTGCTCTGGACCACAGACTGATGTTCATAGCATCGGATGGTATAGTGGGTGATATAGCCTCGCTGTACCTCTGCCCTGTCCTGTTCTTGAGCAGGCACTAGAGGAAAATCCACTCCTCAGTGAGCTTCAACCCCTGCATGTCTCTTACACAGCGACCTAATCTCATGTGAATAAATCTAGTGCTACAGGAGGACACTTGGGGATGCCAAAACTTTTGGCTGCCAGGAAGAAGCACTTGAAAGAAGTATTCGCTATCCAAGATGGAGATGTAGGTAAGGAGACTCACACTGATGCCGTTGCCCTACTCCTGTGCATCCAAACCTAGCAGCACGTTTCATGTCTTCACACTTCCTGCTGTAGGAGCTGGAAGTTTTGGTCACCAGGACATCCTGCGCTAGCAAAAGAGCCGGTGGAATTTCCTCCTGCCTGGATAACATTTCATCGCAAAGACTGAACCCTGGTCCTTGTGCCGAAAGCTAATCTTCAGATACTATTCATCTGAAGTCTATTATCTGACTGTCATCAATATGAATGTGGGTATACCACTGCTTCAGGACAATACCCATCCTTTTATCAAAGACAACTTGCTAGTCTCCTTTAAAGTAAAAACATTAAAACAAGTCTGAAACAAATAAAGGTTGTCCTGTGCAAGCCTTTTCAAAGCTATGCAAGGGAGGCATATGGGGTAGAAAACTTGGAATCAAACCACAGTTGTGAATGCATGGATTATTCTTTGTTGTTAATAGTAATATTAGCTTTTTTTTGCAAACAGCAAATCAAGTGCAGTTAGTACTAAAAGAAAAAGTTCATGCAAAAAGGTATCTAGGTATAGCAGTTGATTTCAGAGGAAAATGCCAGAGCACAGCTTCTCCAAGAAAGCACAAGGATGGTGTATTTTAAGCAAGCTTTCAGCATCAGGCCTAAAAGAAGGTTTCTGTACCCTTTAGCAAGGGCAGAGAGTACCTTGCTAACATAGTTACTCTGGCTTTTTTCAGGCAGCAAATAGAAATAGACTGAACAAATATGTCCTTTCTCCTCTAAGTGGTTGTGTGCGAGAATCCAAATGCTTGGTTTCACCCAGGGCTTCCCTATAGACAGCAGCTGTTTTGCATTAGTGCCACCAGTTATGTCAAAATGGTACAACTTCTCGCTGGAGGTGTAGTTGTACTGTTATAGCCCATTTACAGATGCAAAGAGGCAGATGTTATACACAGAAACATCTCTACCCCTTCAAGTACCACAAGGTGTGCCAAGGAAAACTAGCCTGGTAAAGATGTCACACCTCTACCTGACGTATCTTTTCTAAACTAGATGAAGAAAGTTTAATTGGAATTTGATCTTCCTGTCATGATTATGTGCTTTTCCAACCTTTGAGGCAAAGCTGTAAAAAGATAATTATGCATTGGTATGGTATTTACAGCTTGGCGTTCCTAGTCTCACTCCTGCTCTGCCAGCATCACTCACTTGGCGAGTGATGCCCTGTGTCCTGTTAGGAGCAGGGAGGTTAGAGCTTGTCTTTTTAACCATTGCACCCTGTCTGACATATTTTCTATCACAGTTACACTGAACTTGGCATTGCTGTAGGTGAAATAAATATTACATCAGGCTGAATTTGAGCCCCATAACTATAGCCTTGAGCAATGTGTTCAAAGAGATGCCTGCCACTTATTGAACAATTTTGGGACCCAAGCCCTCACTCAGGGCAGCGGTGCCTCCATCGCAGGCCCTCTCGGAGGCAGAGGCTTCAACCCCAAGCCTCCCACTTCCCAAGGAAAAAGACTTGCTTGTCTGACTACGGGACTTCTGTCAGAGGCAATCTTTTGCTGAAGCTACAGCAAAGTGAGCTCTCTTGAGCTGAAAAAGGATCAAACAAGAGGAAGCCATGATCTCTGAATAGTAGCTGGTCAATAGGACCCTCCTCTGAGAAAGAAGCAGCTGGTATTTTTGACCTTGTTCCCTGGACAAAGTGTTTTATCATCATTGCATTAGAAACAGCAACAAACTTCAGAGCACTCAACTCTTCTTCCTCTCAAATGAGTGGTCTTTCAGGCAGCTAAAGGCTGTGATTGGGCCTGGGTCAGGAGAGAAGGAATAGGCAGGTATCATTGCCATGCTTCTGCTGAGGGAGGCTACCTCGTTCCCTTCATCTACTAATTGGCTCCCTCAGCTAAGTAAGTTTTTTCCAAGGTAGGTCACCCCCTTGTTAATTGTACTGTGCTTCAGTAAATACAAAAAGCATTTGCTATTCATCCACATTCCTGTTAACAGATTTAGTTTGTTAGCAGACACACATCAACAAGTAAGGTCAGTCATATTTATTTTATTTGTGTGTGAAAAACATTTAAGCTAGCAGAACAGTTTTGGTTTCTAAGGCTGTGGTTGGGCACAGATTTCCTTTGGCAGCTCTGCTGGCTGCAACAGTTTCTGTCTCCCGTTGGCCACTTTTTCCTCCACTTGTGTCGCACAGATCTATATGTGGATATATAGACCAGAGCACAAACTTAGTGGAAGAATAAACATCCTTTTAAGAGGCTACTTTTTTCAACTCAGAACTGTTCCCTGAACCTCTTTGCCATATGGCTTCCAAGTGTTCCTGCTGGCACGGCCAGTGTGGAGGCCAGGCTGGGAAGTGAGGGCAGTGAGGGCCATAGCTGTGGAAATACATGGATTTCCCCTCATGCCATACTGTGTGAATGCTTCTTTCATGGTTTCATTTTCCCATGGTTATTTGCAAATGATAATTTTCAGGTACTTCAGATAACTGTAGTTACGCCAAGGAAACAGGAATGATGCAAACCCTCCCCCCAAACCAAACAAAAAACCAAACCTCCAAGCCCAAAGCCCCCAGTATATTTTCATAACTCTAGGCTGGAAACTATATAGGGCAAGGTTTTCTAAAACGTGTAGCTGGAGTTAGCCTTTAAGTCAATACTTAATGACACAGACATATGTCCTGAATTTCAAAAGTAATGATCATTCTGCTGTTAATGAAAATCTATTCTGGAATGTATTTTGGAGAAAAACAATTAAATGATTGCATAGGACAACCTCAAGAAACACAGATAATCAGAAGTTAAGAATAAAATAAAACAAGGGCTGAAAGAATAGGAAGAAAAATGTTTAGACAGGGCTAAAGTATTAAGATCCAATGTATTTTGGTTTTATTCACTGTGCACTGGACATATATTCACATGGAAAAGACCTTATTATTACAATTGTAAGTAGTTGGCACGTTAGCCTGCAATATTAAAATTGGCAAAGACCTCAACTGTAAGGGATGTAGGAGCTGTAGTTTGACAAGGCAGTAAAGTTAATGTTCTGATCCTCTGTTAGAAACGTGAATGTGATGAAAAGCTCTGATGCAATACAGACTCATTCAGCTGGCTCAAATTTCTTTAAACAGTTTTGATGGGTTAACTTGATATTGGCATGCTTTATGGCAGTGCTTGAATTGCCTGTCCACCCTGTTCTAAATCTATGTCAGATCAGGCATTGATCATCCCATTGCAGGGCATAAACTCTATATTGTGTGCTAAATCCAGCACAAAACTTTAAGATACAAATATTACTTCCCCTGAATCAGGTGTCCTGAACTTTTTCTCACTGCATCCTCTAACTCATAGGAGCATGTCTTCGTAAGAAATTCCCGTGGCCTTCCTGTTATTCTCTGGCACTTTACAAGCTCGCTATGTTAATCTCAAGATAATATAAGAAGAAGACATTAAAAAGAAGCATCTAGTTACTGACAAATTTACTCTCTTTTAGGAAGACTCTAATGAAGATGAAGAGGTGGAAATTTCATTAGTTGATTAAATTATTTCTCTTATATTATCAATTCTATAATAATGTTAAACTTTCATTTGCCTTTGTGTTTTAATCAATTGTTGTATTATTTATAACTGAAAAGCACTGCAATTTTTTCCTAGTCTTGTTTAGTCTGCTGAGAAAGACTTCTATAAATCTGAAAAAGAAAACGGTGTCTTTAAGTTTTGTTTCCCTGTTATTATTGTCACCGCATTAGTAGCAGTTCATTTTAACTCTCAGCGCCAAGACCAGTACTTGGTTGCAAACTTCAAATAAACTGAACATTCTCGATGAGATAATCGATTGTCTCTAGTTTGCTTCTCACTATGTATTAAGACAAAGCTCCAACTGTCCTACAGCTAAGGCTGAAATCAGGCTGTATTGGGAACCGTACTTTGTGTTTCCTGGTTTTCAGAAGTGATGGTATCATTGAACTTGATAATGTTGGTAATGCAGGTCAATATTAATTCTGTTACTAGAACTGAGATGTATGCTAACCAAGTGCATTTCTTTCTCATTGCTGGAAATTAGGCTTCTTTTGTTTCATCCTGTTCTTTGAATAAGTGCCTGTGAACTTGCTCTGCCTGCAAATTTATTCTCTGGAGAAAAGTCAGGAGACTTGCAATTTCTCTTTGTCCCGATTCTTCTAATTGATCTGAGACTTTGGATTAACTTGTTTGTCCCCTTCTCTTGAATAAAAATATTTGCATATATATAAGCTGACTACACTGCTACTACTTTCCCTGAAGCCAAAGTTAATTCTTTGCTAGTCCTTTGTGTGTTTGTAAGTACATGTTCAGACCTTAGTTGTTCCCTGCTGGCTTTCAGGGATTTTGTCATATGAGCTAGTCATTGACAGACCAGGATGTATCAACCAAAATATACTTAGTTTCGTGATTCAGAGCCATGTTCTGTAGCTGCGTGACTTTGCTGACATTAATGGAATTATAGTAATAAGTGCCATCCTTGCTGTTTAAACTCCTGTACAACATTGGTGGTGGCTCTATATGTCCATGGAAGAGTACAAGGAGTACAAGCATAGCCACTAGAACTAGAGGGCCATGGTGTTTTTGTGGTATCAAACTGCTGCTCCATTGATGTGTCCTACATGGACAGATGGAACAGGAACTCCTATCATGGTGGTGTTCTGCTGTAAGGTCTACCCAACTGCATCTTCCTTCCCGACTCCCCAGTTATTTGAACTTTCTCCCTGTCATCCCTGGAGACTGCGAAGGCTGGCAACTCAAATACAGATTCACAGGAAAAAATTAGTTTGATTTTTTCTTAAGATTAAAGCTTTGGGTTTTTTTCCAGAATTTTAAAGTGTTGGTCTTTCATCTCTCAAATGGAAGCATTTCAGTCCCAGCTTTCAACTAGCCATAGAGTTTGAGGTGCATTTTAGGCATTCAGCATCTTTAATAAGCACAAAGGTCCCTTTTCCAAAGACGCAGCTTTTCACCACTTTGAAGGCTGTGATGTTTAGTCAGCATTGACCTCCACGCTGCAATAACTGAGGAGCTCAGCAAGAGGAAGTAAGAAAGATCATAGATGCCAAGCAATTTTTTTCTTTTTATTTATCAGCAATTAGGGACCACGTGAAGAAATGTAATTCAATTGAGAAACAATGGCATAGTCCAGCTTAGCTCTTGCAGAAATTGATTTCCCAATTGATCCAATAGCAACCAATTTCTTGGAGACACAAATCTGCCATCCTTTTTAGCTTGAATGATTAACTCCTGCACTGTGCTTTCTGGGTTATTTTCATTAGGACCAGAGCTTGCTCTAGAGGCTGCCCTCTCTCTGAAATCATACTGGGTTTCTTTGGTTGGTATTTTTGGGGAAAAAAAAGGAAGTAAGGGGTTTTTTTGATTCATGCTTCAAAACCTGCCCAAAAGAAATTATCTTCTGGTCTTCTTTTATAACCAGGCACTTTGTAAGCCCAGGAAAGCCAGAAAACTGCAGCTTATAGGCAGCTTCACCAAACCAGTATGACAAGAATTTACTCAGGTTCTGCTTCGCTCTTAATACTGGCTTAGACACTAAATACAGCAGGGCACATGGTGCCTGATTTTGTAAGGGATTAATGGTGCTTGAAATTTAAATGCCATGAATTTGAGGGGCTCATGAAAATCACTTGGTTTTTGTATGTCAGAGAACAGCTTGCCATCAAGGACAATGCTTTAGTGTAAACTGATTTAGGTTCTCCCTAGTACAACTGAATGCACTGGTTACTTCAGTATGGAAGACAGTATTCTGGGCTCAGACACAATACCGGACTTCTTTCCTTTCTGCAGATCTCTTTGTTTCTGGTTAACATCATTTACCTTTTAAATTTTTACACCTTTGGCTTCAACCATAGCAAAACTCCACATTTGCACTCCTTTGCAGGTGAATGCTAGAAGAGAAATAATTCCTACTCCTGAAATAATGTTGTTTATTTCTTTCTTTCAGGATACAGTGATTAAAAAAACATCCTGACATTAAAAAAAGATACTGTATATTGCAACCCTGTGTCATAGGAAAGCTCGGAAAAAGTGGTGTAGTAAGGGCTTGTGCTGGTTTTGGCTGGGATAGAGTTAATTTTCTTTGGAGTAGCTAGCATGGGGCTATGTTTTGGATTTGTGCTGGAAACAGTGTTGATAACACAGGGATGTTTTAGTTACTGCTGAGCAGTGCTTACACAGAGTCAAGGCCTTTTCTGCTCCTCACCCCACCCCGCCAGCGAGTAGGCTGGGGATCCACAAGAAGCTGGGAGGGGACACAGCTGGGACAGCTGACCCCAACTGACCAAAGGGATATCCCATACCATATGGTGTCATGCTCAGTGATAAAAAGCTCAAGGAAAGGAGGAGGAAGGGGGGACATTCGGAGCGAAGGTGTTTGTCTTCCCAAGTAACCGTTATGCGTGATGGAGCCCTGCTTTCCTGGAGATGGCTGAACACCTGCCTGCTGATGGGGAGTGGTGAATGAATTCCTTGTTTTGCTTTGCTTGCATGCGCGGCTTTTGCTTTCCCTATTAAACTGCCTTTATCTCAACCCATGAATTTTCTCACTTTTACTCTTCTGATTCTCTCCCCCATCCCATTGTGGGGGGAGTGAGCGAGCGGCTGGGTGGTGCTTAGTTGCCTGCTGGGATTAAACCACGATAGGGCTTGACAAAAAAATTCAGTTCTGAGCTAAATAGTTATTACTTAATTCTCATTTCTGGTGCATTTAGCCACCTCATTAAATAGGAAGTAACTGCATTTTTTACCAACCTGAATAGAGAGTGAGGAAAGAACACGTATATCAGTACAGAGACATTAGAAATAGCACTGAAAACTACTGCTAAAGAGAGAAATGTTGATATTGCTGTCATAGCATTCTTGAAAATTGCCTGGGTAGCATGTATATTTACGTTTAGTCATCATATGTATTGAATCAGAGACATTTGCACTTGCCTAGATAGGAACTGCATGCATACATTGCTGCATCTGCAGTTTTGTGTGTGCAGCAATGTCTCTTTGTGGGTATAGTGAATTCATGATTATTCTCACTGTACATCTTCCTGAGGTTGTCCTTCATCTTGTTTGTCATCCCCATATTAGGCTAAAATGCCAACACCTGACTAGAGAGACAGCACAGGATAGAGAGACATCGAGTTGTCAGGGCTCTCTGCTCAAACCACGCAGCCAGCCCAGGATGGGGAGCGCAGTGCTCCCGGGGGAGGATTCATGCTGTGCTCCTCTGTTCATCTGGCAGGAGAGAAGAGAGAAGTGAGCAGCTGTTCAGGGGATCTCTTTAGACCAGAAGTTTATAAAAACCCAGAAATCAGAATTTATTTGCTCTTTTTGAGGAATAGGTGGCTTTTTGTACTCAGACATGCAGGAAACTCACAGGGATGGATGACCTAAGTGCAGTGCGTTGTGTTTAGAAGGTTTGCTGTTTGCTAGTGGTCTGTAATCTCTTGGTTTTTATCTGTTAATGTAAATGCAATGATGTGCTCAGACACTCTGCGGTGCCTGTTTGTACATGAATTTGTTCATGTTTGTTTCATGAGGAAGATGGAAACTCTAAACCAGGGAGCTCACAACGTTGATGAAATTTAAGGAAAGGTGGAATTAAGCTGCAAGAGAAGCCGGAGCTGGACCACGGGGGTAGACAGTAGAAAAGTACAGCCTGAATTTCAGAATGGGTCTGTAACTTGGGAATGTGTGAAACTTTACTCTAGGGCAGAAGAACAGTGCCTGTGTTTCTGATCAGGCTGGGGAGATTTAAGATTCCGTGTCTGGGCCATGTGCTAGTAATGCAGGTGAGAGAGGAATAGTGGATGCATGTCTGGCCTGTTCAAACCGGTCCTTTAAAAGGCCTTTGTCATCAAAAGAAGACCTCTGTTTCTTGAGCCAAGGTAAAGAGTTGTCATCACAGCACAGGCCAGTTAAAATCAGAGAGGACTTCTGTGAAACAAGACCCAGGTTGGTCCCAGCTGAAACAAAATGAGTCTTAGGCTTGGCTACTTCTTCTTAGATCCCCTCAAGAAGAGTGCAAATAAAGTCAGCTGGTTCTTGCTGGGAAAAGAATGATCTACTTGTGAATATTGATTGGTAAATGGGTGACTGGAAGGTCCACCTGGCAGCTAATGTGTACCTAGCACTGGTGTTATGAACTGGGATGGAAAAACAGGGAATTCTGAATGTGAAGACCGGGTATTATATGTCAGCACTCACGGAATTGCCTGTGGTCACTCTAAAAAAGTTAAAATGCTCAAACATCGAAGTCCCACTAAGAAGCTGAATTATACAACAAATTAGCAGCATTTTATATATAAAAAAAATTATTCTCATGCACAAGCATTTTATGAAGCAAATGAACAATGTGCTCTTAATGTTTGCCTTTGCCGTACTGCAAGATAAGCTTGCAGAAATGAGACATGGAATGTAATTAAGGTAACATTTTAAATCATTTATTTTAGATCATTATCCTAATGGATAAAGACATTAAATCTTCTCTGTGGTCTAGCAAGAAATAATTTCCTTTCTCTTGTAGAAAATAGTATCCAATAAGAAGCTGCTAAGTGGTTCCACACCGCCCCCCCCACCCCCAGTCTGTTTGTCCATTATTGAATTACCCCTCCCGTCTGTCAGAAAGTTTCTACGGTCTTTCACTGGCCATCTGTGTTTTTTTGAGTCTGTAGCTGGCACTTCTGTATGATTCACCAGATCTGTACTACTGACCCGTGCTCTAGCAAAATGTTAGGGGATGATTCATTACTGGAATTGGCTCCCATTAGAAGGCACATAAAAATGGTGGTTGCTAAACCTCTTATTACCCTTTTACAGTTTAGGGGGCTAGTTATGACATTGTCCGGTTTAGGTTATTAGGATATGTCTTTCTAAAATGCCTTTTATACTGTATTGCATCTTTCACAGCTTTCTACTCTGATGTGAGAAGCACCACTGATAGGTACTAACTGAGAGTGGCCAGAGATTATCTCAAACCATTTTGAAGCACTCAGATGAATGGCGTGATGGTTAGAAGTGTTAGTGCAGTCATACTAAGGATGGCTGATCCCACCCTTTGACAGGGCAGTTTACATGATATTTTGATGTCTTTTTTCAGTCTTACTTATCTGTGACTCTTCCTGCAAGAGAGATTCAAGTGCTGATTTGAAGATTAGGGCCACGGTGTAAAAGAATGTATTCTCTACACCACTGCTTACTGCAAAACCTAACTTTTAGGCTTTCAGCTGTCCCCTGGACAGGGGAGGGCACCGAACTACAAAGGGTCTATCACCACTTCATCCAGCTTTTTTATTTAAGGACAGGAAGTATTGATGCCTTTTATTTTTGATCTTGATTCACTGCCTGTCTTTATTAAAGGCTAACTGGATGGTAATGCTGGGAGGTAACAGTGCGGACCTTGATGGGGCTCAGCCAAAGCTACTCAGCACAGAGGCCAAGAGAAATAGTTTTCTCCGTCTGAGAAGTTAGAGAACATTTATTATGTGATTTAAATACAGAGAAGGCCAAGTTCTTCACTTTTGATGATCCATGGGCTATCTCTTAGAGCAGTCTGAGAGGAGCTCTGAAATACTACGCTAATGACAGCATAGGCAGAAGAGAGCAGTAGATAGAAGAGAGATTTCGTAAATAGGCCAAGAGCACCAGTCCAAAGCTACATTATGAAGGACAAATGTATTTTCATCAAACAGATAAAAATAGCTACAGAAGGACACTGCAATTAAATTGCTTCAATGTATTAGTGCTAGACGAGTTGGGTAGATTTGTATTAGCATCAGTAAAACTCTTCTCTGAACCTGTTAAGATTAGCACAGATTAATACCAGAATGCATCAGAGCGTAATAAGCTCTTCTTACAGAAACTTCTTTGGGGGCACATTGTACTGTTGGCCTCATTTATACATTCATTGATAAAATCAGTATCTTGCTGTCACGAAGGCGGCATGCAGCTCCCTGCTGGTTTTGACATGATGTAACTTGGCCTGTGGGTCAGGGCAGTCATGGCCTCGCCTGTCCCAGCGGACGTGCTGGGGGAAGGGGAGCTTTGGGGTGGGCGCTGGCAGTGCTGGCGGCAGGCAGGGGCTGGGTGCTCCTGTCAGTGATGCTGTCACGGCTCCCACTCTGGTTGCTGATGAAGCCTGCGAGGCAGATATGCGGCTGGAGCGGCTTTCTGCTCTCTCTCACTGCTACACAATGGAAAGAAATGGCATGGGACTGAAACAGACCCTGACGTCTCTTTCTCTGTTGGCATCATGCTTTACTTCTTTCTTATGTTCATTGATGTCCCCCTGGGGCACTTTTGATCTTTTTGCCTGGGGCCCAAAGCAAACTCTTGAGTTCAGTGGAATAGGGACTTCAAGAAGTCAGCATTTTTCATATGCCAGGTAAGATGTTACATGAACAAAACACCTTTTCCTGAAGATGCATTTTAGCATCCGTTTCGGCTATATGGAGACCAAGGACCTCAGGAGCACTCCCAAGGGCTCCAGATCCAGGCTCCTTGGTGTATGACCCAGCTGTGTTTGTTTCTATGCTGCAGGGAGACCTGTGCACCCACACTCCAAGCCCCCAGTCCAACCTCCCTTCCTCTTTCCTCTTTCTGTGGAAAGAAAATGCTGGTTTGGGGACAAGACAGAGGCTTCAGTGTGTTCCTCAGGGTTCCCTCTCTGTGTGCACTGAAGGGATCAGGTCTTGTGCGGTGTCGGTATAGTCCAATAGCTAAATACCGACACAGGCTTTGTGATGCATGGAGTACTGTTTGCCCACACTGGCAGTCCAGACATGATTTTTGTGGCCTTGGAAAACACCAAGCACCAACCTGTCTGTAGAGACAGAGAATTTATTTAACTGAACAAACAAGGGAGCCAAACACTAAGATCATGACCATCTGAAAGACCAGCCTATTCAGTCAGGAGTCTTCCAGCTGGAAGATGAAGCTGCTCTTGGATTTTTCCTGAGAGAACCCAAAGATCTGCTCCTGTGCCCCTTTGCTTACAATCCTTATAACTCACCTGCATGCCTCCACCCACTGCTAATTGGGTGCCCCTTCAGCTACTCGCTTCTCAAACTATTATGCTTATAGCTTCTTGCTACAGCAATGTAACAATAAACCTTTCTTTTTTGGAAGAAAATAAAGTATTTTTTTCATTTCATCCTCTAACATAAACAAGCCACATCTATATCACTACCCCAGTTTCCAGGCAGGTAATTTTTCTGGAGGTTTTGTAAATAAGGGGTTTGTAAATCTATGCTTTGTCTAGCATAGATGCTTGTACCAGGGTTTACACCTGCAGTATCTGGCTTGTGGAAGAAGAATCCAAAGGCTGATTCGTAATTTATATGTGAGCGACCTGGCATTGCTCTAAGGAATAACAGCCAAACCATCCAATCTGATCTGTGATTTATTTCTTACAATCAGCTGGTCTACTGACTCCTATCAGGTACAGTGAGAACTTTTGTAAAGGCAGCTAAACGGGGCTGCAAAGAAGTTTATTAAACTGAACATACAGATGCATTTGTAAATGGAGAG
Source organism: Ciconia boyciana (assembly GCF_034638445.1). Classification (NCBI taxonomy): domain Eukaryota; kingdom Metazoa; phylum Chordata; class Aves; order Ciconiiformes; family Ciconiidae; genus Ciconia; species Ciconia boyciana. The sequence continues at coordinate 59,249,430 of NC_132935.1, forward strand.
ATGAACAGAATTTAAAGAAAGCGTGTAATAAAAAAATAGGATACTGGAAGAGAAATAATTGGAAGTGGAAAGAGCACAGCATCTGCACAATTCTTGGTAGATATAGGAACAGTGAAAGAAGTAAAATTTTACTTTTAGGTATATGATTTCCAGAGTATACAGTGGGAAAATCAGAAACTATGCAAAAGATAACCAAAGATAACTAAGGTAACTAAAGATAACCTAGGAGAACTAAAATATGCTGTAGATTAAAGAACAGAAAGAGAACTGCAGATGGGCATCCTCTGTTCTTTTCTTTTGGGCATAGTGAAGAACTATGAGCTCAGATTTGGCACACAGACAGGTTGGATGCAGCAGGCAGTGTTGCTGTTCACTAGCTGGCATTATCTGCTCAGATCTAACAGCTGCACTTGAGCATAGTTTGCTACCTCTATTTTGTGATAATCTAAATTCTCTTTCCTGTAGTGGGAAGAAGGGGCATGGAAAGTTCATCTCCAGACTATAACTGCATAATTCTAGAGGAACCTTTTTACTCAAATGAATAAAAATGCTTTTCACTGTCTCCTTTGGTGCAGGGACTATTTGTACATAAGAACATTTCATACCATGGCCTGGGTCTTTCAGTGTCCCTAGAGTGAAGCTAGCGGTAATAATAGAGGCAGCTTCTGTGGAATATAAAATCAGAAATATGGATTTAGCTGCATTATGACAATAAACTCTATCTGAACAATAAACTCTATCTGAACACTGAAAACACAAAAAAGGGCACAGGATACAGCAATAAAGTTTGTTTTTGTTGGTGGTGATTCTTTAAGAAAAACGCAATAGGTTAAAAATAAGCATTTGAAGCTTATTGAACACTGAAACACAAAAAAGGGCACAGGATACAGCAATAAAGTTTGTTTTTGTTGGTGGTGATTCTTTAAGAAAAATGCTATAGGTTAAAAATAAGCATTTGAAGCTGTTATATACCACAAAAAAACCCCCCAACCCCTTAAATTTGTGGAAAGGTGGTGATTTGGAGAGGCAGACACTTTTAATCTCAAGCTAACTTCAAATCCTGCATGGTATTGGACTGGCTGGTTAGCAGATAACAAAAGGGCATTTGGTAGTGTCAGGAAGGTATGTGCTTTGCATTCTTTGGTCTGTGTGTGGAAGCAGAACCCATTTGCTAAAGAAAAGATTCGCTGATTTTGTCACCTTTTGGGTAAGGCCCAGAATGAGCATGGACTGCCTGACTGCTAGACTCACAGAGGGACTTCAACCATTGCAAAACTGAGCACTGAGTTTCCCAGCTCTTAGGCCCTGTGAAACCTGGGGGAATTCACATCCATCTCGGGAAGCCCTGGCTCCCAGCACGATGCGCTGTGTACTCCTTCCATGTCTGCATCGAAATCTCTATCCTAGCAAGGGGACTGGAACACAACCGTTTATTTGTTCTATTTTTTCACACAAATTACTTGACTTAGATCTTCTATTAGTGGTGTGACAGGCTTGACTGTATGTTCTCTGAGTTTTGTAACAGTGTGGCTCTTATTCTTGCAAAATTATAGCTGTGAATATAAGACAAATGCTTATAACAGTAATAAGACTCCCACTTCAATAACAGTCTTCTACCCTCACTTCTTTTGGAGTACTATTGCAGTAGGAACTTCTTGTCAGTGCGTACTAGCAACAGCAGAGAAAACAAAAAAGAAATGCTTTTGGAAAGGAGCAGGCCTACTGCATTTCCCCCTTTAATATTTTCAAAAGCTCATAATGAATTTTAGATCAGAATCACTGTTCACTTAGAAGGACAAGAGAAGACCACTAGATGGTGGTAAAAACCCAAGCCTTCGCTAACAAAATCCGTGAAAAGAGAAGTTCAGAGGGGCAAAGGGGAGGAGGAGCCACAGTTTGAGTACTGAAGTCATTATTGCTTGGAGTCTATAAAAAGGCAGTTGCACAGTAAGTAATTTATACGTGGTCAGCCTTGACTCTATGGATTTACTCATTCCTTTTCCTCTATTTTTGTCATCCATTCCCACCAAAGAGTCCCCAGCCCCAGATGTCGGGTGAGGAGGGGGGCTGAAACTTCTGCTCTCTGGAGGAAAGATTGCAGGCGACGAAGAGGAAGAGCAGCTGAAGGAGCAGCTCTGGTAAATAGGTACAGTTAATTCTTGATTGCAAACAAAAGGTCACTTTTAAAAACTGAAAATGATTTAGCTTGATATGCTTTGAATTTTATTTGCAACAAGTCACTGACAATCAGCTTTAAGTGTTCCCCTTATTAAGAATCCAACGGCTTACAACTTGCCCTGAATATTGTCATTACCAAAAGAGCATTTAATAAAATACTGATGATCTGTAATAGAAAACTTATTTTTATGACAGAATTCCACCCATACCAATTCTGTAACCTCAGTGTATCCTGAAAGGTATGGATTTGCCTTGGTTAGGTGTTTAACACTATGTTCTTAAGTGAGCATGTTAGTATTGCACAGATAAGCTGTTCATAACACAGTTCATGCGAACTAAAGAAGTACAAAGGTCAGGAAAGCATTTAAATCCTTTACTGAAAATGTTCAATTCTTAATTGTGGCAATAATTCAAACGTCTATATATTGTATTCACGTGAGCAGGTTCTGCCGAACCTAATACTATATTCTCCTGCATTTCTGGGGTCTGAGAACTGAGACTTTGAAAACTGTTTGTTGTTTGGTGTTCAGCAGAATTTCCAGGACATTGTGCTCACTTCTGGGGGACTGAATAGAATAAACAAAACTATGAATGAAGAGTGCATGAATCTCTTCGTTAGTTTGTGGTTTTAATTTCCCACTAAGGATGGGTAGAGAAACTCTGAGCCAATCGGAGGTTAATTTAGAATCAGTAGAGGAATATGTTGTGGAAGAGGCAGGATGTGTACAAGCCAAATTAAACAGAAATGGGTGATATTTGTTTTATCAACTTCTGCCTGTTCTCGTCATGCTATATTTTTTTTGGCAGGGTCTTTTGCCTTTTGGAAAATGCATTTACCGCACTCCTTGGCAAGTCCCTCAGAAAGAACAGAACGCGTTTGCTTCCAGAGATGAACACGTCCTCTCAACTGTATGTTTCTGAACTAAACCTGAGTGCCTTTGGCAGCAACTTTACTGTGCCTACTGTCAAGAGCAAGTCATCGCCATGTGAGCAAGTGGTTATTGCGGCTGAGGTGTTCCTAACTCTGGGCATTGTAAGCCTCCTTGAAAATATCTTAGTTATATGTGCAATAGTTAAGAACAAGAACTTGCATTCACCCATGTATTTTTTTGTTTGCAGTTTAGCAGTGGCTGACATGCTGGTTAGTGTGTCTAATGCCTGGGAGACCATAACAATATACTTAATAAACAATAGACACATAATTATGGAAGATGCCTTTGTCCGTCATATAGACAATGTCTTTGATTCAATGATCTGCATATCTGTGGTGGCTTCCATGTGCAGTTTGTTGGCTATAGCAGTAGACAGGTATATCACTATCTTCTATGCCCTGCGTTATCACAACATCATGACAGTGAAAAGATCAGGGCTTATTATTGCATGCATCTGGACCTTTTGCACAGGCTGTGGCATTATCTTCATTCTTTATTATGAATCAACTTATGTGATCATTTGTCTCATCACTATGTTTTTTACCATGTTGTTTCTCATGGTCTCGTTGTATATCCATATGTTCCTCCTGGCTCGTACTCACGTGAAGAAAATAGCTGCTTTGCCTGGGTACAACTCTGTCCGTCAAAGAACCAGCATGAAGGGAGCCATCACTCTGACTATGCTTCTTGGCATCTTCATTGTTTGCTGGGCTCCATTCTTCCTTCATCTCATCCTTATGATCTCCTGCCCTCAAAACCTCTACTGTGTTTGCTTCATGTCCCACTTCAACATGTACCTCATTCTCATTATGTGCAACTCAGTGATTGATCCCTTGATCTATGCCTTTCGTAGCCAGGAAATGAGGAAGACCTTCAAAGAGATAATTTGTTGCTATAGCCTGAGAACGGTCTGTGGGTTATCAAACAAGTATTAAGAAAACAAAGCCAAACCAGGGAAGAGAATCGAAATGCAACATCTTGCCGCATCTTGTAATTCTGCTGAAATGCCTACGGAACATCTTTCTCCATTCAGCTATTGTGATTTCTGCGGCAATCAGAAACCATTTTTTAATATGTGATTTTACCTTTCTTTCCCTCCATGCACCTCTCTCACACTGGTGGTAGGAGCTACTCAGTGCATCTGTATTATGGGGAGAAAGAATATTTTGAATCTCATTTACCCTACTGAAGACTGGATCTTATAAGAGGATTATACAGGGAAAGCCTTATTTTTCTTTCTGCCAAATGCAATGAGTGTGACCTGCCATACAAATGAGCACATCAACCTCCCTGTGTGTGTTTCTCTTGATACTCTTTGTCTCTCTAGATACAGCATGGCTTATTTTGATGCCCAGAATTAACAGTTTTTTTGCTATTTTCTTCTGAAGACATAAAATCAGAGAAGTAGCTCCAGTTATCAGGGTTCACATACCTCGCTCAACAGTTATAACCAATATATATGCACATATCAGCAGTCTTGTATTCCAGTCATGACTGTTACTGTAATAAAATATGTATTACCTAAGAAGACAGTGTTACCATGAGATTTTCATATCTGACTATATGTGTTCTTATCACTGTGGGGTAGGATGTACCATAGGTAGATTTTAAGGCTGAATATGAAGACTGAGCTGATTCTAGTTTGTCTGTTTTCTTTATTCACCAGGGCTAGGGAAGTAAAGGGTACATGTCCTCTAGAGTCATGTACCATTTTGTGGAGATGGAAAGACTGGGTGAGTGGCTGTCTTTATATAGACATTAGAAAAGCATTTCAGCTAGGAGTAGCTTTTGTTACTGGAGGAAGTTGTACTGTAGATTGCATCTTTCAAGCTGGGAGAGACAAAACAAGTTTGATGATCAGAAGGCATAGCAGGCAATGGCAAGACAGGGATTTCAAAAACTCAGACACATGTAGCTATAGCAGAGAGTCCTGACTTTTGCTGCCCAAACAAACAGTTTTTGTCTTTCTTGAGAGGATTCTAAGGTGAAACCTTCATGCCTTTTGTGTAATTTGCACCTAGTCATGCTCTCATAAACATGCTGTTCTGCAACAGCTGTGTAATGTGCAAAATATTGGATTTATCACCAATGAAGGAAGTGCAACTGTGGCATTGATTTCTTGATGCCAATGGATGGTACATATGTTGCACTGCGATATAAGCTGTGAAAATATTTCAAGCAGTGGTACCCTCCTGACTAGATATCAGAAAATAGCTTGGAAAAATGAATTATTTATTCCAAAAAGCTGAAAGAATAACCCTTGTTATACTTGGTTTAGGGATGCTCTAAAACTGTTGTTGTCAATAGAAGGACTATGATTGATTCAATGGGCCTTAGGTTATACCTTCAAGGCGGAAGTCCCAATCACGTGTTACGAAAATTTTTTTACCATAAGGGTGGTCAAACATGGGAACAGGTGCCCAGTGGTTGTACAATTTCCATCCTTGGAGATATTCAGAATTTGACTGGACACAGCCCTGAACAATCTGCTCTAAGTTGAAAGCTGACTCTAGCTTTGAAGTTGGCCCTGCTTTGAATGATTTGGAATAGATGACCTCCACAGACCCCTTCCAACCCAAGTTATTCTGTGGTTCTATGGAACAGTTCGCATATTATGGTAAAATTATCATTTTTTTCCCTCCTAATTTAATCTATTGTGTAAGAAGAATTGTAAAATATTATCCTCCACACATTTAGAAAGACAGCATACTTTGTGTCTTCATTTGCTTTGGAGGTCTCTGGCAGGATAAGTAGGGTGCATCTTTAGCACCTTATTCCTTTTGTCTGCTGCAGCTTAAAATATATACTGCCTCCAGCCTGCACATATCTCCCGCTGATATGAGCGGGAATGTTATTCTCAGTGGAGACACCTTATTATGTTGACTGTAAATATAATGGTTACATCAGTGCACTAGGTGCTGGAACCTTCCTTCAGCTATATCTGAAAATGAGTTTTCAGAGGTATGTTTGTGGTCAGTAGTGAGAATCTTGCTTTGTTTCAGTCCACCTCTTAACCCTATCCATAAATGGCACCTACGAGTGGGCTTTTGCTACTATGAATGTAAATAGCAAAAAGGAGACAGTTCAATTGCATAGTGAAAGGCACCAGCTGATGTTGTAAATAAATCATTAAATCTTCACCGGGTATTGCAAATAAGACAGTCTTGTACATAATTGTAAATCAACAAAGAGGAAGCCAAAACTGTAATAGCTTTGGGTATTTTCTTGAATTGTACATTACTTTTTTTGTTGGAAGTTTATCTGATGTATAAACACAGACATATGAAGAAGCTATTAAACTGGATTGCTGGAAAACCCACTATTATTGGTTATTCATTGTAATGTGTCCGCTAACCTTATAGATTATTCACAGAGGGAATATTGCCTTACAGGCTTTCACTTCTCAATTTAAACAGATGCCTTATTAAAAAACACATTATGAAAGAGAGTTACAGACTCATACAATGTATTTACATTCATACCTATGTTCCTCTAGGTGTCAGCATCACATCCTCATTGTAAGCTCTACAGGTGGGAGCTAAAACAGCTTAAGGGGGAAATGAAAGTATTTTCAAGAACAGGCTAGAACAGTTCCTGCAAAAAAAGGCTGTTTACACTATAGGAATGCATATAAAATACGTGTCTCTCTAAGGCCATGACATGTTTTAATCTGTTTCTCTCTCCTGCTTAGCCACGGAATGAAAGCAACGTTTAGCATGCTTTCACTTCTACCAGAGCTGGGAAAACACTAAGTATTCTGATAGATTGGGACAAGCAAGCATTGTGTATGAAATTTGCTGTCAAAGGACAGTCATGAAAAAATTAGCTGCTAGGCTGTCATTGCACCGTGTCCCCACAGCTAATGGTACTACTCTTGCTTACACTGCCAGTCATTTATGCTTTAGTAACAGTCATTTGAAAGAAGCTCAAATCACACTATTTCTGTCCCAGAGCTCCAAAACCAACTTGTATTGCCCACTGCTGCTGTGATGACTGAACACTTCACTGCTTCTAACTTGTGTGTCACTATTTTAAAGTTTTTAATAAGAAATTATTCTGAACTCCCTCCTGTTGCAGGTGGGGTCAACTTCTATAAACTTACAAGGGTGGTGAAATTACACCTGCATTTTAAGTAGATTAATAGGAGCAGGGAGAATATTAAGAAAAACCCCCAACATTTCTAGCTGCACCAGAACTTCATCTAGTGAAGCAGAAGACTGGATTCTTCAGTCTATAATAATGCAAAGGGTGGTTGAGGGTAGGCATGTTGCTCTGTCTCCAGATCACACTGAAGTACTTCATGTGTTGCTCTAAGTTTTGCTTGCTTTAGTAGATTGAAGTAGACGGTTGGCTTTTGCAAATGATGGCATTGCCTGGATAATCCCATACCCAGCATGCTCCTATACTAGCACCAGGAAAATCTGAATCTTTTCTCCAGGCCAAGGCCACAATAAGGTACCTGGAAATACTAGTTTTCCAAGAGCCTTAGCATCTCCTGTAACACAAAACAGCCATAACTGAATGGAGCAAAGAGGAGCATGTTTATGATCCTGGGCCAGCCCTGCTTCCCAAATGGGCACAAGCTTGTCACAAGGGGCTCTAACTGCTGAGTACTACCGCTTCTGGATCTGGGCTGGGAGGGGTGATTGCTTTCAGCTCTACAACCTACAGGCCTGCAACTTCCATGCAACCGGTGTCCAACTCCCTTTTGAGAGTGGGTTGCACATTCCCACTGCTTAGGCTTTTCCTCTTAGAAAAACTTCTCTGAGTGGCCCTCTGGAGACTTTAGTTGCATTTTTCAGGAATCCTGTCCAAAATAAGTGCAGAAACCACAGGAATTTCCTGCACACACAAACTTTAAGAAGGCAGAAAAGGTTTATACATCTGTGGGAAAGCAACCAACTCCCTCGCACACTCCGCTCTCTGAAATCTCAAAGGACTCTGTTTTGTCTCCAAAGCCTTGTTGGGGATTCTCCTGCCTCTCTTGCAGTAGATCCTTCTTCTGTTGCTGGTTAGCTTCTTGCACAGAATACCAGCTCATGGTGACCACTGCTGTGTTCAGGGATTGCAATGGACGGTCCCAGTCTTCAGCTGTGTTGGTTTGCATGCACAGTGCCCTTCCTGTTAGGTAGGGTGGGTGAATAAGATATGGGAACATGGATGTGGAAATGGGGATCCCCACATCAGGGATGGAGAGTCATGCAGGCTGCAGTGGAGCTGCCTGCATAAGTCTCTGTGCTAGGTTATCTCCACATGAGATGCTCTCCCTCCTTTTCTAATCTTATCACATATTACAACCTGAGCCGTGTGCACCTTGGATCCAGCTTGTTCTTCATACAGGACAGAAAAAGAGAATCTGAGGTATGTATGTGTGTGTCTATACTTACATACATGCCTACATGTGTATGAGTTCTTACCCCAAAATATACAGTATAGTCACAAACGACATCAACAAACAAAATGTACGTGAGGATGCATAGTTTCCTTTTCCCTAACCTTTCTGCTCTTTGTCATCCAGTTATTTGTTACACTACTTTCCAATTTGCAGCTTGTTTCTCACATATTTCCTCCACCTGTGAATAAACTAGCAACAGTCTAAATCTGAAGTAGAAGAAAAAACCTCAAGCGCTTTTTGCATCCTGAGGTTTTGAAAATGATAGTGAATCAGTGTGACAGAACAAAGAGTTCCCCTAGCACCTGTCACACTGTTTAGTAAAATTTAAATTCTTGTTCCTTAAGCACTATCCCTAGAACAGTTTCTTCTTGAGCTGCTTGCCTAAAAAACCCTAAGAACGCGTGACTGGCTGTACTGAACACTGATAGTGAAGGCTCTCCATCAAAATAAAGAGCAGCTGTTTAAGGGAATTATACGAAGTTTGGACATGTGCATGGTAATCCTCTGGAATACCCTTACAGCTTACAGCAAGCTACAGTTTAGGGACTCCTTGGGCAGGAGGTTTTATTTATAGCTTTGTGACCGATAGCTCTCAATGAATGTTTCTTACAAGAATTTATCTAATCACTTTTGGATCTCTTTATACTCATCTGCAACATCTTGTGACAGTAAATTTCAAAGTTTAGATATGTTGTGTGGCAACATGATTTTTTTTTCTCTTATAAAACATCTGCTTGGAAGTTTTCTTCAATGCCCCTGAGTCCTTATGTTGTAAAGAAGAGAAATAACTGGTCCCCATTCGCTTTCCCTGTGCCATTCATTATCCTATTCCCTTATATTCCCCTATAAAGTTTCTCTTTTCCAGCCAGGGATCCTAGGCTATTTAATCCCTACTGGTATTTTCATACCTTGTTGTCCTTATGTTGTTTTCCTAGATTTACTGTATTCTTTCTGACCCAGGGGGGACCAGATAAGCATATGATAATCCAGATAGAGGTGAAAACTAAATTTCCACAGTGCCAGATGATGCCGCATGTTTTGTTCTCTATTCTTTTCTTAGCAGTATGTAACAATATACTTTCATTTAGTACAGCATGCTCCATAATTTGGAAAATTTCAAGATCTCTAGAAGAATTCCCTCTCTGCAAATGCTCACAGGAACACACACTCTCTATTCTCTAAATAGCCTTATGTTTTCAATGGGTAGGGCTTTGGTCATACACCAGCATGTAAAACATATGGCAAAAATATGGTGCTTAGGAGTGCTTCTGTGTTTCCAGGTCCAAGTACATGCCTTGGCCATGTCCCAGCTCTGTAGCAGAACTCATCTGATGGACATAGCTTCCATCTCCCTACCTCTGATGGGAAGGAAGCCTGGCCACAGAGGCTGGAAGGGCCTTGCAGCGTGTCCCAGCCATGCTCTGGGTGGCTGAGAATCAGGGACTCCAAGTTCAGACACAAACTTCTCCTGGAAGCCCATAATTTCTTTGAGAAGGGCGGTAAGAATGCAATTTGTGCAGCTACCTCCAGATGGTGATTCGTCACTCCTCTCCTTTCAATTAGGCTGGTTTTACACCTGATTAAAGCAAGACGAGAATTGGAATTATAAGCTTTGTATGCTGGCTCCAGATGATTTTCAAAGGCACCAAATGAACTTTTTTGATGCCCTGTTGCATAAATGCCCTAATTAACAGCAACAAAACAAAACAAAAACCCACAAAGAAAATGGGATTATTTTTTCTCTCTAGTTTTCCAGTTTTTAACAGGACACAGTTACTTTTGGCAAGCAATAGGTGGTGTTGCCCATAAATTAGGTTTTTCATTGGCTTCTGTATCTTGCACAGAAACTTGGTACCTACTTCACCTACCCTGAAAAAATAACCCTAGGAATACCTATCATCTTTGTATTATGCCTTTTGTTTGTCATAGCTTTGCTCTGAACTGCTTTCTGGAAAGCTTTGCATGGGTTTTGAGTCAGGACCTAAATCCCTGAATTTCTATGTCCCAGCAGTTAGTAGAGTGGGGTAGCCTTACACAGACCTTACTATCCCAGTAGCGCTGGGATAGCCTTACATAGACCTTACTATTATTTCTGCTTCACAGGTTCCTTGTGCTTTTTAAAGTCAGGGGAATCTGTCCATGATATTCTTCCTTATAAAGGGTAGCAGGAAATAATCCTATACGTTAACTTTGTTTTAAGTCTATAGCAACATAATTATTAGCATTGCCAACATTGACCTCAGCTCAGAGATATATCACTGAAACCAAAAGTAGCTCTTTCCCAAAAGTTTTTCCCAGAGGACATAAAGAACCCTGGCTATAACAAGGAGAGGACATTCCTGCTCTCTGCTCATACAGTGGTGGATAAGTGGTGGAGCTTGGGGAAGCAATCATTTTAAATCTGTATTAAGTTCACACTTTACTCTTACAGAGGATGAAGATGAATTGTCTTTTCCTGATGTGAGGGCTGGGCTGTATTAAAAAATGTCCTGGTAGACAGATTTGTGCCAAATTCAGTTTTCAAGAAAGAGTTAGTGAGTGCTGGAAACTTGACCGAAAGTCTGTGTTCAAGACCCTCACCAAGTGTGACTGAATCCCATTCCACTGAACTGTCTTGTAAGACATCGTCTCCCCACAAAGATATATAGTAGGAATTCAGGACGTGGTAGCTCTCTAGCTCCTTCCTCCTTAGAAAGGAAAATAACTATATTTTAAACATCAGTGGAAAACCAGTGTGTCAACAAATACATTTATTTCTCACATTCCTCAGACCAAAAACCTGCCGGCTGTCCACAGTGAGCCCCCAGGATCCAGTGCCCTGATTGGGGGTGTCTGCAAAGTCAGCTCGTAGGGAACCTGCTTAACGCACTTGGAAAAGGTAGGTTAAACCTTCGACTTCTCCTGGGCTTAAGTGCCCTGCTTGGTAATCACAGTTTGTAAAGAAGGTGCTTAAAAAGCCCTTCTTTCAAATGGCAGAGGAAAGAGATGAATCACTTGAATTACAAGTGCAGTTCCAATGACAGTTCATGTCCCTGCATAAAGTGCATAAAAAATGAAGACGTAGGAGGTAAGTCCTTGAATGAAGTCCAGGTCTTTCATCTCACAGTGAAGCTGCTAAATATTCAGGTTTTCACTATGAAAAGGGACATTGGCACGGCCACCTCTGAATCTGGAGGTGGATTTTTGAAGGAAAACTTTGTGAATTAAAAAATGGTATTTGGTGTGTAGCCTGCTGTTTTAGTTACACTCTGGGAAAGTCTGACAGTCCCTCTCATGAAACAAATGGACAAACATCTTTTTGGTTAATTTTGACAGGACTTATTTATCCCAAGATGGGATCTGTGGTCTGTAGCCCTCGTTGCCTCTGCTGCCCAAAGCAGAAGTGCTCAGCTTCCAGAAAACTGGAAGGTGCAAGGACTTTAGGTACAACAAGCGATAGGCAGATTTAGGCTCCCAGATCCTCCTTCAGCTCCTTGGTTTTGTTGGCCAGATGGCTGGTGCTCCAGTCATGTGCGATTAATAAATAGCCGTGGCATTTTAAGCAATACACTGGAACTGTATTTAGAGTGGGGGGATATTGAAAACATGTCCAGCTTAATTAGAAGGGAATGGAAAAGAGGAAAGCTACCCTAGAGCTACCTCATGGGAGACAGCCCTGGCATACAGACAAGCGGGAGATCAAAGGCCTGTTGCACAATGTAATGAGTAAACAGATGACAAGTACAACATTAGCTCTGGTGGACCTTTAGAGGGGAAGGCAGGTGATACAAGGAACACCGTGTGTATTTCAGACGACCTTTCGTTAAAAATGTCAGTTAGAAGATTGTACTGAATTTGTAAAGAGGGTAATAAATAACTGGACTGAATAATGAAAGGTTTAATGCTCAGAGAAGAACCAGAGCGAAGATCCAGGGAGGCTGGACACCTGGAATTACGCATACTTTAAAACTTTGCTGAATTAATAATGGCCAGTGAAGTGCCAGCACTGTTAATGCTGTGAAAAAAAGCATCTAATGACAAGAACATGGCTAATAATAATGAAGGAAATCTACGATGAACTAACGGAGTTGACAGAGGAAAGGTCCCGCGGAGGCTGCTCCCAGACCTCGTCCTAGGTCCCCACTGCCTGCAGCAGGTCCCCCCCACCTGCAGTCCAGTCCTGGGAGGCGGGTGTCCATGTGGCACTGACAGTCATGCACTTTGGAAGAGATATAATAAGCCTCCTCCATAGAGAAATAGGGAGGCATTTAACCATCTCCAAGTTGATTTTTGTTTTGTTTTGTTCTGCAGTTTACCTTTCTATGCTATTTTTGATCTTTCAGCTTGACCGGGTAAAATAACTTCTGAACAGAGCTAATTAAGCAGATATTTAGAATTCAGTAGCATCTCCCCTCTGCGAGTCTCAAAGTATTTTGCAAACACTAATGAATGAAATCTGAAACCATTGCTGCAAGATTGCTTGCAGAAGCATAGCATCACCCTGGGGGTAAAGGTAGAGAGCTAAATATGAGTTATTTTTGAAAGTAGAGCTGTAAAATACTGATCTCGTCCCTTTGTGGTTAAGTAGCACTTCTCTGAAGTCACCACACAGTCTAAAGAACTGGGCTTTGAGACACCAAAAAGACATCCGCGGTGTCACATGGAGCAGTAGGATAGTCCCAAGCTTAGTTTCCTCCTGTACCAGATCTGAGAAAAAGGGCTATGCCCTGTGCTGTGGTACCAGCTGTGACTCTGGAGTCCCCGCTGGGCTGCAAGGGCAGGCAGGGCGTTTCCTGCTCTCAAAAAGTGGATTTCCAATCCTGACTCTTCCTCCTCTCCTCTGGAGCCCGGACACAGTGGGAGCACAGGAGGAAGTATTCAGATACCAGTGCAGTGTTTGCTGATGAGGTTGCTCCCTCAGGGGATAAAGACAACTGGGTGTATTCCTTTTTTTTTTCCTGGTTTCTAGGCTGTGGTCGGTGGCCTGTGAGTGGCATCTTTGTAATAGGTCCAGAATCTCTTTGCAATGTGAAAACCTCTGAAGCAGCAGCTATGATCACTGCAATGAATGGAGCTTGAATAAATAAATAAACACATTGCTAAAACATAGGTTAAGGATAGGGAGTGGGACACTGTGACTTGCAGGATGTGAAAGCGTCTGGAGGCTTTTTCAAACTGAGAGCACTTTGCATACTAGTAAGCCCTCCCAATGCATCATTAGTCCTCTGAAATGCTTGTACTGCTTAGGACTGTCCTCTGATAACAAATCAAATACAGCCTATTTTCTTTATTAATTAACTGAAACAGTCACAGTCAATAGGATTTCAAGGCTTAAGGGTGTCATAGTCATTGCTGCTGACTTGGATGTTAGCAATGGACTCAGCCGATAGGTGAGGTAAGGTTTTATTAGACTGGCATTACTTTTCTAATAAGCCAGGCCACAGGGGAAGCACACTTTAAAAGTTGTGCTTGATGGGTTTCTGCATTTTCCTACGGATGTTTTAATTTAACTGTACTTTCAATATGATATCTGCTTTCATTTAAAATACTTTTCAGACAGGGAAACTTTGTGAGGCAGAGGCGGGATATCACTAGTACAAAGATATAGCAAAGTACCTCTAGCTCGAAGTGACCAATGTAATCCAACTTGACAAACTATTGATTCTTAAACTTAATAATTTTGCCACTGGAATTCCTACCAGGTACTCTGATATGAGCCTTTACATCCACCTTCTTTCAGTTTTGGCCTGTAGTGTGGGGCTCAGTAGTGCTGGAGGGAAGCATGCTCAGACTGTAGCTCAAGGGCTTAGAAAGGACGCTGGTAGCCTAAAAACATTATTCGTTACGCAAATGCCTTGGCAAAACCACAAACGAGGCAAAGACAGAAGCTTGTGGCAAATTCTCCCTGTTATTTTCTGAGGGAGTTAGAAAATTCTCTGTAAAAAAAGGAAGTTAGAATATGAAATGCCATTTCTTGCTCTTGAAATGTGCAAATAAATGGAAATTAGATGGAGATTTGTTAATGACATCCACAGTTTTAAGCTAATGTTTTGCTACAGCTTGAGGTATTTATAAAACTAATGGAAGCGATTTTTATTCTACAGAAATAATTTTTCTTGTATAGGGTAGGAATCACTTCAGAATCTTTTCTGCTTCTCTACTAAGGCACATTTGACTCCCAGTTTGTTGGGGGCATTAGGGCTATTGCTGATTAGATGTCAGTGACCCTCTACTGCTGTTTTGTATTGTTTGTGCTGCAGATGAGGCAGTTTTTTGTTGCTCTTATAATAGTTTTCTTTCCAGTTTTACTCTTTCACCGATCTACTGCTCCAGTCTAGTAGTATTATGGGTCCGCTGAGAACTTCTTCCTTAAGTAACCATGGACTTCCATAGCAGCTAACGATAAGCACTGCTTGTGCCTCCTGCAGCAACACATTCCTCTGCACTGCAGAAACAGACTAAATTTAAAATGAATTAACCCTGTGGGAAAAAGAAAATCAGCGATGGATGAAAACAAGTAAAGCTTTTTAAAATACCTTAGTTTTACTAAGGCTGCTGTCTTTGATTACTCCCCCTATATGTAGCCATCTGGTCTAAAATCCCCTTAGTCTATCTGCAGTCAGATGGTTTGAGGGCATCTTTTTCAGTTTGCAGGTTTTCCTTTGAAAAGATCTGTAGTTGACTGGCACCTGCTGTTCATTAACTTTATGGTACTATTCTTGATTTGGTCTCCAATCCAAGCAAATACATAAGAACTCTCTGCTCTTTAGAAGTGCAAACTGTCTTTCTGAAATCTGCAGGACCGTTTGCATACCTGATGACTCTGGGGTAAGAGGACGCTGCTAGAGATGCCACTACTAAACGCAGTATCCCTGCATAACAAAGGAATATATGGCACAAGGACTGACTTGAGGCTCCCAGATAATCTAGCCAACTAAATATGATATTGTATGTGGGCTAAGCCTAACAGCCAGCCGCTGACAGCAGTGTCAGTGCCTGTTATGCTTCTCACAGTCTTGGTACCAGCTTGTTTAGGGCTGCTTCAGAGATCTCTGCACTGTGGCCCAACGCAAGGGGTAGATGTACCCTGCGTAAATTGCTTAGCTGGATCATTGTCTCCATATTCTGTACTTGACAGATTTAAGTGCCTAATGATATTAGATGACTCTTCATGTCATTTTTTTTTCAAAGCGTGTTGTGATTTAAACCCAGCCAACAACTAAGCACCACCCAGCCGCTTGCTCACACCACCCTGGCGCGATGGGGGAGAGAATGGAAGAGTAAAAGTGAGAAAACTCATGGGTTGAGATAAAGGCAGTTTAATAGGCAAAGCAAAAGCCGCGCACGCAAGCAAAGCAAAACAAGGAATTCATTCACCACTCCCCATCAGCAGGCAGGTGTTCACCCATCTCCAGGAAAGCAGGGCTCCATCATGCATAACGATTACTTGGGAAGACAAACACCATCACTCCGAACACCCCCCCTTTCTTCTTCTTCCCCCCAGATTTATATTGCTGAGCATGACGCTATATGGTATGGGATATCCCTTTGGTCAGTTGGGGTCAGCTGTCCCAGCTGTGTCCCCTCCCAGCTTCTTGTGGATCCCCAGCCTACTCGCTGGTGGGGTGGTGTGAGAAGCAGAAAAGGCCTTGACTCTGTGTAAGCACTGCTCAGCTGTAACGAAAACATCCCTGTGTTATCACAGAATCACAGAATCACATAGGTTGGAAAAGACCTTTAAGATCATTGAGTCCAACCGTAAACCTAACACTACCAAGACCACCACTACACCATGTCCCTAAGCACCTCATCCAAATGTCTTTTAAATACTTCCAGGGATGGTGACTCAACCACTTCCCTGGGCAGCCTGTTCCAATGCTTGATAACCCTTTCAGTGAAGTAAAATTTCCTAATATCCAGTCTAAACCTCCCCTGGCGCAATTTGAGGCCATTATCAACACTGTTTCCAGCACAAATCCAAAACATAGCCCCATCCCCATACTAGCTACTATGAAGAAAACTAACTCTATTGCAAGGAAAACCAGCACGAAGTGTCATTAATCTCTGCCCCTCCTTCATACAGTATGCATGTATTTCACTTTGGAGCTAGAATTAAGCAAGAAAATATAAGTAAAGGGATTGTGTAGATGTTATCAATGGAGTAAATTCTTCATCAGCCATATGGAAATGTGAATTTTCATGTCTGATGCCACTATTGTATTAACATAATGAATTGAGAGGCTGTGAAAACAGTTGTGGCAAGAACTTGCTGAAACTGAGTTGTTAATAGCGAGGAATTAATACCTCAATGATTTTGATGCAGAAATCACAGGCTGAGATTTTTATGGCCTTTGTTATGAAAGTCAGACTTGTTGATCATGTTAATCTATTCTGGTCTTAAAATTTTGAATTAAGTTTCATGGAAAGTTAGCAAATGTTCAGGTCTCTCTCCCAAGAAAGCTAATGAACAGTGATAACTCTGTTCTTCTTAAAGGGTAAATTAATATGTTCCAAAATAAGTTTTCCTACATTTATAAATGTGGAGGTTCATGCTAGAAGTTTTCATGAGACCAGGTTAAGACCAGAACATCAGAACTATACAAAGGTTAACACAAGAATTGAATCAGAAATCACAATACAAGTGAACAGCCTGACCTGTGAAGTAGCTTTGTACAAAATTTTGCTTCAACTGAGAAGTATTGAGGGTATAATTAATTGATAAAAAAACAGAAAGAAGAATTAAGCTCATGGAATAATTTATGTTAAAATTAATTTATCCAGATCTAGCAGTGACATGACACATTTAATTAATCAGCTAATTTCCTGGAATTGTTTAACCTTATTTGAATCAACCATGATTAACCTTATTTAGTTTTGCATTGATTATGGTTACTACATCTCTTACCCTCCAGAGCTTTGGTTATTTTTTGTATTTTTGCTGCCTCCAAAATATTTGGTATAGGCAGTAATGAATTACAAAGTTTGGAGGAGGTAAAATGCAAGGGAATACTAAAAATCACCTTAAATTCATGCCTGTCAATGTTCATTTTAAAATTCCCACAAGTAAAAGGATGAGCTGTCATTCCAGACATGCATTCAACCATCAGGATGGTAAACTGTATAAATAAAATTGTAAAAGATAAATGATAAAATAATTCCTGATTGGGATGGGAGAACTTCTTTGGGATAAATTTAGAAATAAGTAAAAGTGTTTAATTATGAGTTCTAGAGCAATTCTTAAGTTTTCAAGTGTATGTTTAATGCTTAACTAGGTTTGAGCAGAAATTCCTGTTTAATACTAACATCTGTGATGTCTGGATATTGTTTTAGTAGTCCCATAATCTAGCTGGTTAAGAATTACTTTCAAACAGATGGCTTTACTTGCTAGTGCTTGTACAGTGCAAGTTTCTATTTACTTAGGTGTTTTTAGTGGGTCCTCTTAATACTCGTCTGAGTTCCCCTGATGCAGACTGTTTTGCCAGCTTCTCTGTCTGCAGAGCGGGGATTGCAGGGCCATTAGGAGTTACCAACACCTTGATTTTTTGTGGCTTTGGCACAGGGAGGAGCAGTGAGGGGTGGTGTGATACAGGGGTGGTGTGATACAAAGACTCTGGTTAATTGGCAAATGTAGAAATGGCAAAAGTTGATTGGCAATTGTATAAATAAGTATCATGAATCTTTATGCAGCAGGCAGGATGTTTGGAAGGAAGACCCATGTTCCAGATGTCCTCTGATCGTACATTGTTTTTCTTCTAGGCAAGATAAAATACAGGAAGAACTTTAAAGGGCCTGATTAATTGCCAGTTTTATGAATGATATTATGCTGATCTTCATTTTACATGCACTATTATATAACCTATGATTAGGCGACAAAATAAAAGCCAGTCATTACTGGGGACTCTGGAGATATTCTTCCCCTGTATGACTGTTTCTTGCAAATTCTTACTATAGTGTTAAAATATTTTGATTTGGATTTTTTTTCTCCTAATGGACTTAAAAGAGAATGAATGAAAATAGCCATTATCCCTCAGACTTTTTTCTCAAACTAAAAGTGAGTGGAAATGCAGTAAATGCAGGGTAGGAATTTCCCAAAGACAGTCTCAGCTGTAGAACGCCATTAGACATAAAGTACCTGAAAAAACTCATCTTAATCCAACAACAGATTTCCTGGGAGTGCAGTGGGCTTTTAAAATGAACGGAGAGCTGAAGAGGCAGACTATTTGAATCCTGCTGGAGGGTACTTCACATTGTGTGTTATTCTACTTATTTCAGTTCAACAACTTGTGGGCCAACTGTATACGAAGCAGGATTTTTCGCCTCCTTTGTGGCCTAGACTGAAAGTTGGAAGCCTGGCCATAGGGGGAATAAAGGCACCCACACAACTGCAAGAATACAAAGGAAAAACTTGTGATTGAGTTTTCTTTCTTGTTCCAGTCAAGTCATATCTGTGCATGCCCCTCATGCGATGGAGAAGGGAAAAGAGGAGCAATGCCCGCTTTCTTAGTGTGAGACACCGTGGGAAGTCATTTTGCCCAGTTATGACCAAGGAAATAGCTCAAGAGCACTGAGCTGAACATTTCGTCCCATCGCTCCTCTTTATCCATCCAGTGCCGTCCGGCTAATTGGCTTGGAAAGTGGGATCAGGATTAGGATTGTAGTAAAGACACTTTAGTAAATGCTATGACTGCAATCCTCACCCTCCAGCTTTATGTAGTATACACACAGAATAATTCATACATGAACCATCACCATGTATGAGCCAATGCAAGGGCAGGAATAATTGGGATTTAAGGTTTTAATACATTTCTATGCGTAACTAGTGAACTTTCATGACTGGAGGAAAAATACGAACTTTGCTGCTGCCTCTGCCAGCCTCTTGTGCTACGGCTTATGGGGCAGGCTCACGATTTAACTAAAACAATGTTATAGTTTTACACAGACTTGCTTAGCACCTTTTTTTCCTCCTCTAAAATTTGTGCTTTTGTCTATGGTGTTGCCTTCTTGCTTTGGAAAGTAACTTTTCAGGATTTACCAATCTCATAATTATTCTCTGTATAATCTGAGCAGTTAAATAGCAGAGAGTTGAACACATTGGAATTGTTTTCGAAAAGGGAAACCAACCCTTTTCGGAAGGGTTGTATTAGGAAGTAGATGGACTGGTTTGAGGGGAAAGAAGAAAAGAGTTAATTACATAGTCTGCCTGAGAAATAACAACTGAAGTGTGGGATTAAGGCAATTGGGGCATAACAGTTTGTGAAAGTAGTAACAGGGTACAGGAAGGAATTACACAGGGTTGTGCGCCAGCTGAACAGAGTGGCAAGGCCAGTGCAGGCACGGCTGTCTGTCAAAGTGACAGCTTCAGAGAGAGTCCCAGGACACAAGAGCTGCTAAAAAAGGGTGGCCACAGGGCCTCTAGTGACAAGACATTTATGATCCTAGAACTGGAGCCTGATGTCTCCTCTTCATGGTTAGTAAACTGACCTTGCTTTTCTCTCATACTGAGAAAGGAAACAGCCAACTCTGCCCATCCACCAGTTTCACAGGTAAGCTGCTTATTTTTGTCTCTTGTCTACTGCTATGCTATTTGGGATGTCAGTGTCTTTAGGACCTTGACCACAGAGGCATTCTTGTGCATCCTGGTTGTTCTGAGATGAGCCCAGCCATGCCTTAAGACAGCCACGAGCCATGCTAGAATGTTTTTTCACCTCTGATAATGTACTTAAGTTGGTCTTCTTATTCTCCTAACCTAGATTTGCTGTGAAGCCCTCACGAAGTCAGCTGCAGTTACTTCAAAAGTAGCATAGGCAGAATAGAGCTGATAAAAAAGAAAAATGTTCCCAAGACGTAACTGCTGCTATTACCTGATTTACTCTGAAGAGTTTCCTCCTGCAGCTTGCAGCATTTGTCTGCAGCCTGGGTCATGGTGTATTCCTCGTTGGAACAGGATGAAGTCTTCCATTCAAACCACAGCTGAATGAATGTCCACAGGAGGACAAGCACACTTTATGAGATTTTTAAGGTTCTGAAATTTGTCGTGCTTTGTAACCCATTTTTATGAAATGTGACTGTGTCAAGGTTTCAGATTTAGGTCTCAGGCTCTGCCTGTCATTTCCTCTGGGCTTCTGAAGTGACCAGGGACCCCTTGGCTTCAGAAGCATTCCCACACAAAGGCTATTGAAGCTAACACTTTTACAGAATAATTTGGCTTTAGAAGTACAGGACAGTTCTGGCACTGCAAAAGCCTTTCTCAGAAAAGGGTAAAAGGTGATAATTTAGTATATTTTCTGTTATATTTTCAGCTTCAAATGTACTTTTATGAAGCTTCACTATTTTTTAAAATGGAAGGAGTAATTTTTTCCTTTTTCTTTCTGCCAATGCTTGACTTGTTTTTTCATCAAATTTTATTGGATAAGAAAAAATTTAAAAAGAATGAAAAAAGAAAAGGAAGGAATTGTTTTATTTGGTTTCAAAGGGGGCTGGGTTTTTTTTTTTGTTTGAAATAAAAGTTAAATTTTTGAGGGGTCTAAAGTTCCAGATATTTTATCTGAATGTACTTCCTAGTTTTTCACCACCTCTACAAAATCCAAAATTATTTCATCAGTAGCTGGCCAAATGATTGGGTCTCATGTAGCAGCTTGGTCTTTCAAGAGTTGAAACTATATTGCTGTAACTCATCCTATGTTGTGATAAGCACTTTCATAACTGAGAAGCTTTATTTACCTCAGAACAGTCACCGAAACATCTGAACGACAGCTGCCAAAAGGAAAAACACTTTGGATCTCTTCTTACAGACTTGAACTCTGGACCTGAGTGCTAATTTTCCATACCTAATTGAATTGATCCAAAATGCCAGAGAGAGAGGCTCACAGCTGCCACGTTGAGTTATTTTCTTATGTAATTACCAGGAATAAAACATTTCCATCCAGTAACTGTTTTATACCCTGAAAGCCGTATATGTGAACCTTTTGAAGATACAGGGGTTTCTCTGTGTGCATCTAAGACATCTATTCTGTAAGAGCACAAATGGGGAAGTGCTGTTTATCTGCAAATGCATTTAAAAGGATGTTACCGCTGAAGGAGTACAGTCTTGTGTTGTCTTTTTCTTAGAAAAATCAATATTGACAAGACCTATGAAGCCAGTCAGGATTTAATTTTTAAATTACTCCAAAACTTTTTAGATCTAAAGGAATGGATTTCAAATATTTTTATGTATTCAGGCTTATCATTTTGCTATCTCCTTTTACATTAGTTGAGAGACGGTGTTACTTGATTTTTCACTGCTTTGCTGCTACAAAGGAGGGAGCTAGGAGATTTTTCTGGAAAGATGGATTATGCAATAAAGATCAACCTTTCTTTAAAGACTGGAAACAGTGTCAAAACATGAAACCTATCTGTTTCTTTTGAATGATTCTGCTTCAGTGAGTAGCTAATACCTGTTAAATAACTCCCAAGAGGATGTAATAGATATAATTTCCTACAAATGGCAACTTTGAAAAGGAATGCTGCTCCAGTGGAATGTGGTAAGAATTTAGATAGCTGTAGGAATATCTGCTAGGCAAGTTTCATGCTGTGGACTTCTGCCAATGTATCTTAATCCAAATGTGCAAAAATATACTTTGTTCCAGTGTTGATCCTGCTAGATTGCCTGAACTGTATTAATGTCAAGTCTCTTAAGGGTCACGGGAAAACGATGATAGTATTTAATTCTCTTCTGCATGAGCATTTGAGTGTCTTGCCTCAGAAACTTCAGCTTCTTTCATCTGACAAATGAAGAAGTATAGGCCCTTCAGTGTTCCCAGTGTCGCAGTTGAAAGTGAGATGCAGTAGTGGGAGCCAAAACAGGAATACACATCCTGTTTTTCCACTTTCACTTAGTGAGGTTTCCTGCAAGTTCACTTCAGCTAAGTGTTGTTTCTCTACAGCAGAGGCAAAATTTAAACAAAAGAAGTGAGCAAGCATTTGCCATATAAACAAAAAGGATTTTTGCTCTCTCCTGTGTAATGCATTCTTGAGGAAGCATTCATTTGTAACAATATATTTATGTACAAAAGAACAGTAAGCACAAAAATATAAACCTCCAAAAGTTCTATATACAAAGTCAATCTTATTTCTCGCCCTTTCTGGGTCTGTTTTAAGACACTTTACTGCTGTATTTGGTAGCTAGTACAATTGTACTCTATAGTAGAACAGTATATACTAAAAATACATGTGAAAAGTCCATAGATGACTTAGAATTTGAAGTTCCATCTTTAAAAACAAAGAGGGAGCCAAATTCTGGATGAAAAGTTAATGGCACATTTTCTCACATTTTCTCTTCCTTCATAGTGGCTTAGGTATTTTATGAGACTAAAGGTCCATCTGGTGCTACTCTTATTTTATCATTTCAGCTTTATTGATAGGATTTACTAAGTTTGGTTTTTTGTTTTTTTTTTATCATACTTCCTGTAGCTGAAGCAAATATAATTTCTTTACACTTATGTACTGGTTTTGGCTGGGTTAGAGTTAATTTTCTTCATAGCAGCTCATATGGTGCTCTTTTGGATTGGTGACCAAAACAGTGTTGATAACAAACTGATGTTTTAGTTACTGCTGAGCAGTGCTTACACAGAGCCAAGGCCTTTTCTGCTTCTCACCCCACCCCACCAGCGAGTAGGCTGGGGGGGCACAAGAAGCTGGGAGGGGACACAGCTGGGACAGCTGACCCCAACTGACCAAAGGGATATCCCATACCATATGGCATCATGCTCAGTGATAAAAAGCTCAAGGAAAGGAGGAGGAAGGGGGGATGTTCGGAGTGATGGCGTTTGTCTTCCCAAGTAACCGTTTTGCGTGATGGAGCCCTGCTTTCCTGGGGATGGCTGAACACCTGCCTGCCAATGGGGAGTGGTGAATGAATTCCTTGCTTTGCTTTGCTTGCATGTGCGGCTTTTGCTTTCCCTATTAAACTGTCTGTATCTCAACCCACAAGTTTTCGCACTTTTACCCTTCCATTCTCTTTCCCATCCCACTGGGGTGAGTGAGTGAGTGGTTGTGTGTGGCTGAGCTGTTGGCTGGGGTTAACCCACAAGAACTGGCTACTTAGAACAAAACAGGACTGACTCATAACTGGCAGAGGCGGAAGAGTGTTTCATAGAAGCAACAGCCTTGCCCTTCTGCTTAGAAACCTGTGGTGCATGAGCTACAGGTGTCACTATGGTCCTCTGAAGACCTTATTCCAAACAAAACTCTGTGAAAGAATAATTTCCTAAGGCGAATTATGCTGCCACAGGTCTAAATATTGCAGGGCACTGAGAGCACACCTCTGCAAAACTCTGCCAAATTCTCTGGCTCTTTGTGGCATTCTGTGTCAAAAAAGTTTCTGTTCTCCTCAAAGCCTTTGTTGTGCAGTTGGAGGTAAGGGGATTATACAGGCACAGAAATAAGTAGATTCAAAGCTGAATACAACTTCACTGCAACAAGACTAAAACAGAGATAGAGGCACTTCACAGCTCTCAAGTGACCCATGTTATTTTGAAGGTATGACACTGGAGTTCATTCAGACTTTGCTTTCCTGCTTGTTCTGTTGGCAAGGTGAAAGAAAAGGAGGAAACTTCCCTCAAGCAGTTTTGATCTTCTTGAGCCATCCAAGTGACAGAGAGCTCTGTGATGAAAGGTGAAGTTGTCAAAGGTGATTCAAGAAGTTCAGGGAGAAGCAGAGAAGTTAATGAGTTGACTGGGATGACAACTGTCATGGAAGGATAGAGGGGACATCGTAAATGAACTAGCTCCCTTTTCTGCTTCTCTCCTTTTCATTGTCCTGTTATGACAAGGTCAATGAAGATTATATACTTACAACATCAGAACTCCATGTTTTAACAACTAAGTTCTCTCTTTATTAAGAAATCTATGTCAAGCATAGCTGCTGGTAGCATCTCAGCACATGCCAACAGACTGACTTATTTTTCCACTTCTCTTTTGCAACATGTGCTGCCCTTGCTAAATTCTTATCACATCTCTTTAGAGCGGTTATTGTTGCTGAAGTGTTTTTGTGAAAGCTATTGACAATTCAGGGGGACTAAAGGGATTTAAAGATTATTAGCTCATCACTGAGAAATAGTTTCACTCTCTCCTGGCTGCTTTACTGCTACATCATGTTAGATCTTGGTGCTCTTTCAGTATGCAGTTCCCTGGAAAATTCTTGTTTGTAGCATGGCTGATTGCAGGGTAATGGCTCCTATCCTGTTGCTACCAACTTTCCTTTGTCAACTTCAGGTTCCCTTCATGGCTCATGTTTTCTTCTACATGAAGCAAATTGCAGGTTTTTCTAGGTTCTCCTGGTCTTGTTTGACTCAATGAGCCAAGTAGTTTCATGAGTTTATCCACAGCTGCTGACAGGCTACTGCCAGCACTGCCCTGACTCTGTAGCCAATCTGAACTTGAATCACTGTGCTTATTCTCCATTTGTGAATGCCACAGTTTCAGACCTTTTCTTGAAAATGAAGCCAACCTGTCCTTCCCTCCTTTCTTCCTTCCTTCCTTCCTTCCTTCCTTCCTTCCTTCCTTCCTTCCTTCCTTCCAGTGGGCCTGCTGAACCACCTTGCTTCTTACCTAACAGGCCTGTCATCACGTTAGATGGGGAAAAAGCAGGGATCCTGAATCTGCCAGTGAAGTAAAATCACTGAGACCTCAGCTTACTTGGACAGAGACTTCTGAGGTCAGCATTCGTGGCAGAATCCAGCAGCAGGTAGTACCTACCTGTATTAACTTGTCTGGGGGAAATTAAAATGAGTGAAGGAGCAAGCCTGGGCTTCAGCTTCAGGTGAGAGAAGGTTGTTGTGTTCCCCTTTCTATCAGTCCCAGGAGAGCCAGGATCAGGATTCTTTTTTTGATCTCCCAGTAAGCCTAGAAAGACCCCTCAGCTTTAAAAAAGTGCAAAACTGCTTCAAGCAGTTTAAAAGAACACAGAATTAATGATGGACTTCTATTAGAAGCTTAAAAGCTGTAAGTTCTGGAGGGAAATATGGTGGATACCTAAAGCATGCGAACTTGGAATGATATAGTCATGCACTGGTAGATGACAAGTTACAGAAGGATGTCTGCCTGGGAAGGGTTTTCCTTTCTTGGACAGCATACTTCTATCTCAGCATGCTCTTTTCTTCCCTACTGTTGTGGATGGGAGAGTGCTATAACCTTTTCCATGTGTGGACCAGGTGTTGTAAGCAAGGAATTCTGGTTTTATGTGCTGAGGTACTACGTAAAAACAACTATCAATCAGAGTAGTTAAACAGAATGACTGAATGTGCATCTATGGCCTATGTCATTCCACATATGAGTGCACGTGGACAGCTACTGCGTAGAGAGCTACTGGTGATGTGCGTTCCTTATGATCTAGAGGACACTACAGGATTATCCCATGTAAGTTGCTTGTCTAGAAGATTCAAACCAGCAAGAAGAAATATCACAAATAATTAAGATACTGTGCATTACTGTTACTTTGGGCTTTACTCTGAGCTTGGCTTTGTGTGTATGCAAGGAAGATCCACTACACTGACAAGTCTGTCCACAGAGAAAGGAGCCATCTCTCTCAGCAGGAAACATTTCCCTGCCTCCCATTGCGCAAGTGTTTGGGAAGGTCAGGAAGCTTGGTTTTACCCTTGTGGCACCAGCTGGGAGAAGGTCCCACTGGTAACACAAAGGTAAGAGGCAGAGGAATAGGTACTGGCTGGGATGTAGTGTCTGTTTGAATTGGGGTTGCAACACACATCTTGCCAGGTCTTTAGATGTAGTTTCCCAGTGGCTCAAGAATGACTTCAGACATCAAAGTTGGAGTGATTGCTGAGTGGGAGCGTAGGCCTGTACATTGAAATCCCACTTGTGCCAAAAGAATGTGTCCTTATATGATTATTAGGAGTGAAAAGAAATGTGAATGGAAACACAGACCTGAAAGCACAATACATTATCTTTATTTATGCTGTTGCGCCTGAACAAAACAGATATTCTAGTGAGAAAGCTGGTCATCAGCCAGCAGCAAGGTACTAGGCCAAATGCTCTTCCAGGGTGAAACACATGACATTCCCAGCTGCCTATTTACTATTTTTCCTTTGCCATCATCTCTCCAGAGCTCAGAGCATGTATTTATTCTATTGCCTACAAACACACTCCGTCTGTGAATCCTCAATTACTTACTGTAATTATAATAATAAAAGAAGCTGAAACATGTTTCCCTGAAATACAGATATTTATCTCTGGCTGGGTAAGGGACTAATTAGTAACTATTCACTCTGGCTTTCTGCAATTTTAGGCTTTTTTTTTTTTTTGGCAGCACTATTAGGTTTGTTTTTTCTACTCTCTTTCAAAATCTTTAGTTATACAACTACTAGAGATGGAAAGGACTGTGGTTACCAACCTTTGTCCCCAAGATAGCTGCCTTCACATTATCAAAATGTCCTTTCCCAGTTCCATTTATCATCTCAAGTAACATTTATAGCTTTCTAGTTCATGAAGAAAGTACAGGTTTTGGACTAATTCTGTTCGAAACATTTTAGTTTTACCGTAAACTTTTAAAGAGAAAATCAATAGATCGCTTTTGCAAGAAAAGTAATTTCCTTGTAGAATGCTGGAAAAAAATAAATTAAAAAATTAGCTGGGAAAAAGGTAAATTTATACACAAACCAATTCATCTGTGAAGCACTTTTTGAGCAATTTTAATTTTTATTAACATTATTTGTCAAAACAGGAGTTACAGTGGGTAGGAAAGTAATGAAAAATACTATGAATATAGCTGCCGTGGTGATAATGCAAGTACTTAGATTCAATCTGACATGACTAGGTAGAGAAATAGGTTTTTACTTCAATCAACATGGCAAAAAGGAAGTGAACAACTTATTGTTTTCTGATAGCCTTTGATTTAAGTAGATTTAATAAAACTTTCTGTGAAAGATAAAGAAAACTGCTTGCCTAAGTGAGATCTCCTGCTGATGTCACATGTCTGTTAATAAAACAGATCGGGATGTGTCTTTTAGAAGGGAATACATTACACCCTTTAATGGAGATTCCATTACTGTTCCTTGGTTAATTACTATAATTGCTTAATTTTTCCTCTGTCAGAGATACAACTTTTTGATCAGTGGAGCTTTCAGGAGTCAGGCAAAATAATGACTTGTCTGCAAAATATTCTAGGGATTTCTTTCAGTAATCATTTAATTGGCTTTAAATCAACAAGTGCTGTCATGGCTGAATGCATGAAATTATACTGTGCTTACCTTCAACTGCAAAATAGGTGCTTTTTGCATCCAGAGAAGCCAATGCTTTTAAAACCAATGACTGCAGTAACTGGTTGTGAAACTGTCCAGCCTGTAAAAGAGATGAATAGAAGTAGCAAGCCACTTACATTCTGACAAATAAAAAACTGTGCCAAAATGAGGTGGGAAATATAAGACATAGCTTTATACTTCCATTTTGAGAAATTTTGGACCTTTCCTTGAACTGCAATTCTGTCTTTGGCACTAACATGAAAGCTGTCTTCATTAGTATAATAATTAGTTACATTCATAGAGCCCCTGTAAATAAAAGCTGCAGCTATAACTAGTAAGAAGACTATGACTCTACAATACCACATTCATTTTTTTCCCAGCATTTGAATCAGTAATTCTTTAGATTTTTTAGAGGTTTCCCTTCACCATTAAGGTTTTGGACCTGATCAGTGCTGTAGATGGCAACACTAATTCTGTTTTTTGTTTCTGCTCCATTGTATACTAAAGACAAGGATGCGAAGTTCTTCTCTTCCCTACAAACCACCATCCTGACATGCCCGTTTGTTAGTAGGAAATAGTCATTGTCCTTTGTGCTTTGATCATATTGGCCTCATTATTTGGGCTGCTTCTGTTTGTCCTTCCCCAAAAATGTATTTTTTCCTTACCAGTCAGCTTCTGTCTCTGAGGCTTTTGCACTGCTTTATTGAGTGGTTAACATTGCTTCTAAAGTGGCAAAATAGCATAATAATAATATAACATTATTATGTATCTATCTATCTATCTATCTATCTATCTATCTATCTATCCTTCTATCTATCTATCTATCTATCCTTTTCTTTATTCATCTGACAAGTGATACATGTTGGTGATCTAAATGCTATCAGCCCATGAAACACATCTGAACCTCCTGATCAAAATTTTTGGGTGGCTAATGTTAATCTTACTGTGTTTTCCACATCTATAAACAGCTCTGTGGAACGTCATCCCACATCAGAGATATGCACAGACTGTTGATAGCAAAGAATATGCGGTTTAAAAACTCAGTCAGTCTCATGGAGACAAACCTGTGGGATGACTAGTGAAATGTGAGAGTCACCCAGCATTTCTTTTCAGTTCTTTTCAGGCTAGGTAGAGCTCACTCCCTTTAAATGAAAGCAAGAGGGTTGCTCTCCGTAATGGGCTCCTTTGAGAGCCTCTGTTTAGACCAGATTCTGCATGGGAGTGCGTCCTTCTGGCTCTTCCAACTCCCCTCTTGCAGCAGCACAGCAACTTGTGACCTCTCTAAGGGACCTAAAGCCATACTGGTGTAATAGCTCAGTTCTTTTATAGGAAACTTGTGCAACCAGCTGGAAACTATAGTTGGGAAAGACATTTTTCCTAGAACAAAAAGGGTACTGAACAACAGGCATCGGTATACAGATCCAAAGGTCATGGGCTGCAAAGCTAAGGATAGACTTAACCGAGTTGCGCATCAGCGTAAGAGACACGCAGTCCTTGTCGGTTCTTCCTCTTGTCCTGATGGGTTGTCAACTTATCATTTCCTCACGTCTTAAAAAAGGGTCTACTTGCATTTATTCTCCCTGATGTTTGCTCTAACGCAAGTTATTGGTGGACAGGTGAAGCTCTTCTTTGTTTCAGATTGTTTTTCTCAGCTGTTGTCCTCTCAGCCTTGGGGGTGGGTACAATTGTATTTCAAGTATATGAAATTGCGGTTTTGGTAATGCACTACTTGTCAAATGGTCTATAAAACATGCCAAAGATAATACATGAACTTACTTTAAGTCAGCTGAGGACAGACATCTGAATCTTGAACATGCGCACAGACATTTGAAGTGTAGACAGCAAGATGTGGCCAGGGAGTGGAGAGGAAGCAATGCTGGCTGAAGCGTGGGTACCGTCCTTCCATATATTATAGCTAATTTGCTCCCATGGAAACATATATTTGAAAGCTTATTTCAAGTATCTGTTCTTTACTCTCACCGCTATGTTTTGCTGCGGCAGTTCTCCCCTGAAGGAATGCTAATATTCCTTAAGGGAAGCTAGTGTACTGGCTGTTAAATTCCACACAGTAAATCCACTACTCGTTATATCTCTTTGGTAAAAACGAGAGTCAAAACCAGAAGAATCTTATTAGAAAGCCCCTGTAATTTAAACAGGGGCCAAAATACCATAAACAATCACATAGAGGTCAGTCTACACTACTAAGTCCTAAAACTAATTAATTCACTGCTCTGTTTATTGTAGGGGTGATTTTTCTACCTTTCCTTCTTTCCTGCAGGGACGAACTGTGCTTAGGTTTCCACTCATGGTTGTTTTCTTCCCTCCCTGGAGTATCAGCCTGTGCCTTACCTCCTGTTTCCTTAACCTCCTCCTCAGAAATAGAAGCTGGCTGCATTCTGGCCTCTATTTCTGGATGAAGTCTTTCTTGTCCAGCTAGTCATGATTTTGCCTTTTAAGTTCATGTACTAATTCACTTTAAGAACAATTTTTTTCTGATGCAGAGACCTATTGGTGGGTGTGTGTGCTGATAGCACAGAGTTCATAGTTCCTGGGGTCCTTCAGCTACAATGGTGAGGGTGGGATGAAATGTTTGTAGCTATTCCCTGTAATGGGGCTCAGATACTACTATTAGTCTGGCCCACCTTGGCTGTTACGGAGGAAAGCATGAGGGAGCTTCTACCCCTGTTACAAGAACATTTCCTCCACATGGTCAAAATGTGTCCTCCCCACTTTTCAATGTGTTTATTACTTAATCAAGGGACCTTCCCTCTAGCTAATATTCTTGTAATAAACTTGAGTATTATTATTTAAAGAAAATACCCTGAGGTAACTAGTCTAGGAGAGTAATACTAAGGTTTCATCTTGAAACAGGTTGAAAAAAGTGGTGAGTGGGTCATGAGAAAAGGTGTGAAGATTTAGCAGCAAAGAATAGGTCTTGAAAGTGCACTCTATGATTTTTGAAAAAGTGATTTTTAAAGGGCAAATATCTCTAGTGTTGATGCATAAAAGGGATTACAGAAAATGCACACTACAATACATACTAGAATATCCTTCAAAAGCCAAACATCTCAAAAATCAGTTTGCACTTCATGTAATTCACAGATTGCTAAGCTTTAAGCAGAAATGTTAGAATTAAATTCCTTTTTTACCACTACTGAATTATACACTGCTTTCAATTTAATTCCTAATATTCTATCTTTAGCCCTTTCTCATTTCTTATTGCTTGAATATTGTGCCATGAACTCTTTCACAACCCACAGCATCTTGGGCACAGTGGTGCTTGACATTTTTCTCTTTATAATTATGACACTATTTCTACTGTTGCTAGAAAGCACTACTAAAATGAAGCAGTTAAATTCTTTGCCTTTTCTTTCTCTTAAGGTTATGTTTGCTGGCAACTCCTTTGCTCTGCATCACCTACCCTCAACTGCCTACCTGCCAGCAGCTGCCACGCTTTCCCGCAGAGGTTTGTGCACTTTGGAGAGCGTGGCTTCTCCTACCTGTACCCACTTTCTGAACCTGGGGGGACTGTCACCCGGTGCGCTGCAGGTGCTAGCAAACATCAGATTTCTCTTTTGTGGGAAAGGCCTCTTCTCCCCACTGCCATCCTGCTGTCTTGTATTAATGAAGCTGTGCTCTGGGCACCTAAGCTCACAGGCAAGACAATCTGCCTTGCAGTCTGTTGCGGAGAAGTTGGTAACTGGTCAGGTGCACAAACCAGCCCAAGTATGCCTTTCCAGGACTTATTAAGTAGACCTGAGCAAAGATATTTGTTGAAGAGATTCACCAATGGACAAAAAAGTGTGCCTCAGCTTGAAATTAGTGTGAGAAGAATTAAACTGATGTAAAACCACTTTCATTTCCATATAGCTTCATCTGTGACCCAAAAATACTGATATGAAAGTATCATTAACAGAACAGATGCATTTCTGAACTGCCAAATGCTATTTCTGACTCTTATTCTAGGCATTTGTTTCACAACATTGCCAGCTGGTAAGGCATATTCCTTGTGGGGGAGGCTTTGTCATCAGTATAGCCAGAAGGGCTGGGAGAGCAGACTTCCTTAATTCAGAAGACCTCCCCCCCCCCCCCCCGCCTCATTTCCTATCACGTTCTCTCAGGAGAACATTTTCCAAACCCTTAAACTGAAAGTCTGGGCTTTTACAAAGCTAACTGCAGGCAATATGATATCATTTAGTAAACTTAAGTTTATCTGTCTTCTCTAGGAGAGAAATTCTCCCTTACAGGCTTAGTGTAATACAGAGTGCCTCTTAACAAAAATAAGATGCTTTCTAACCGGTTCAAGCCCAGATCTTTCTTGTAATCAGGAGGAAGCAGGATTGCTCTCACTTTTCAGAGATTTGCTTTGCAGGTGAGCTTGCGGTTGGGAAGTAGGGCTATGCAGTACCTTTTTCATACCTTTTTCTGGATGGTTCATGCTCCACAGTTTGCATAGGCCAAACAGCTGCTACTGAGCTCTGATTTTGCACAGAGCATGTTGGGAATGGAGCTAAATTGTCACCATCCACTCCTTGTGCACATAGGAGAGAAAGACAGTCTGGAGAGCTGAGTTGAACTGTTCTAGTTCTGAGGATCTTTTCAGTTTTGGTAGTGCCAGGAGAGGAATCCAGAGCCCTGCTTAGGTCTAAGGTTCTACAGACTGGGTGGGGATACAAGCAAGTGTCTAAAAACAGGGTCAGAAATACTGAACAAAGTGAAGAGGAAGGTGACTCAAATAATCTTGTGGGGTATGGAACCACATAATGAACATCTCTTTTAACAGCAAGGTGATCATGCCCTTCCTTTTTGAGGGACCTGTGTACTAGATAACCTTTCTTGTAAAATGCTGCCATTGTCTTGGTTGTAAGATCATGTGCTTCATGCAGTAGACTAATGTTTAAACCACCCCTCCAGAAGTACGTGAGGTTGGATTCTGGTCTCTCTATTACATGAGGGACTTCTAGTTCAGACTTCCTGGGGAATCACTTTGTTATATTTTTGCTGAAGTTAAGTATGTCAGCAGTGCAGAGAGGAGGACCTGGGTCACAGAGCTCCTTGACCCACAGGGGTGATTCTGACCCACAAGTCTCTCTCATTCCCCGCTCCAGTGAATGCTGGTTTCTTCACTCCACAGTTTCAACAGTGGGAAAATTTTCAAGGAAGAGCAACTGGAAATTTTTCTACCTACATAAACCCCTGTGGCCCAACAGTTGCTTAAGAAAGGCTATAGATGGGGTTTTGAATTCTCTCTGTGTAAGAACAATGCGAATCTTGGTCTCCCATTTCCTGGGGGTTGCTTGTGTCTCTGAGCTTGTGTGCATTTGCTTGCAAAGAAAACAGAAACAGCTGTAGGTGTTCCTGTTTTAGGCACCAAACTCCACCAAGTCCTTCATTTTATTTAGTCCTAAATTCTTTTTTTCACAGTACTGCCTTTTATTCACATTTTCTGTTTCAAATATAAGAAGGCGAACATTTGAATAGACTACTGAATGCTAGTACAGATATTACGTTAGGTAATTTTAGTCATTTAAGCTAAATTTTGTGATCATGACCTAGTTACTGGGAGGACAATCAGCTGAGGAAAGTATACTGTAAGGTACTTAGTTATGGAATGGATGTGAAGCATTTTGCAGATATAATGCATGAAATATTTTTTGAAACCTCAACATCTGAATTTCAAATGAATGTGCAATATGTTCTAAATTTTAAATTATCAGGTTATTTTTGAAATACCAGAAGCACCACACTTAATCTGACTCTAATATGACTGACCCCCAGACGTGATATGTTAACAGGGACCAGGATCACGGCAGACGATTTTATGATGATGGTTTAAGGAAGAAACTGAATATTTTTGAAAGGTATGGGGAAGGAAATAAAAAAATAAATTAATAATTAAGCCATCAAACACAAACATAACCCCTGTTCACATTATAGATTCTTCAGGACCTGTTTCAAATTCCTTCCATGAGATACAGTATAACTTTATTTACACATATCCAAAGAGATAACACAGGAAATGCACTTTAAGCTTCTTTGGTCACTAAATCAAACGGGTGCAGGACTGAGACTGAAAGCCTGTGTGATTGAGTTGAAAGAACCTTTATGAAGAAAGAAATATAAAGAAAGTATATCTATCTGTATGTCTGTGAAGCTACATATGAATATTTCAATTCCTTTGTGGCATGACATTGAGAAGAGCCACAGCAAAAGATCTAGGTGAATCAGATAGAGACAGCTTTGCCGTTCCTTCCAGGCACCAGGCACTCCTTCCAGCTGCTGTCACCACTGATGTCCCTCCTCCTTAGCAGCAGTAATGGCTGATGGTGCTCAAGATAACTTTTCTCTGTTAGCCAGCTCGTCACTGGGATTTCTGAGGCAAATGCTCTTTTTCCCATGTGGTACTGTAGCTCTGGCACTAATGTGTCAAACAGAAATAACTGCTTCGCAGGCTATGTCAGTTCTGCCTCCTCTCTATATCTTGCTTGCGTATTGCCAGAAAATCTTGCCTTTGACATTCTGAGACTGATATTGGTTCTAAAAAAGGTTACAGGGATTGAGCTTGAACAACAGTTATAAAAACAGTAAATATCTATACCATTTTGAGAACACTCCTGAGCAGCTGTCATGGATTATTCTTTTACAAAAAGCTGCTGCTCTGCATTTTCAATAAAAAATATTCTTGAGTGTTCAGACTTTATTTGGCACTATCGAGGCAATAGTGCCAACCTCTGAGGCCATTTTATTATCACCCCTCTGTTTAATTCAGATTGCCTTCTAACAGTCACAGGAGTTTTCACCACGTGATGGCAGAAAGCTGGCAGATGGTACTCAGCACACCAAACCATGTATACCGGCAAAGTCTACTGTCATAAGCTGAAACGAGAGATTTTTTAGTTTATCCCAGTGCTTTGAGGTAAGTGGATGTCCAAGGCTTATGCACAGAACCCAGTTTAATGTTATTATCTGTGTTTTATTTGTCTTTTAGTCTAAGTCAGCATTTTCCTGTCAGTATAAGAGCACGGAGGATGCTTCAGGTTGGGGTCTCTAAGAAAGCTGGTGCAAGTTCACTAAACTAGTCTACCACAAGCCATTTCCTTCACCTGTGGTTTGCCCATCCTTGCAGTCCTACTGCATCTGATTTCTAGACTAGTACTGTTAAACCTTATTTGTAGGATTAATTGATTGTGGTGGGTTGACCTTGGCTGGCTGCCAGATACCCACCCAGCTGCTCTCTCACTTCCCCTCCTCAACAGGACAGGGGAAGAAAATAAGATGAAAAAAGCTTCTGGGTCAAGATACAGACAGGTAGATTGCTCATCAGTTACTGTCACAGGCAAAACAGACTCGACCTGAGGAAAATAAATTTATTGCCAATTAAAACAGAGTAGGGTGGCGAGAAACAAAGACAAAACCAAAAAGACCTTCCCCCCACCCTCCCCTTCTTCCCAGGCTC
The DNA here is from genome assembly GCF_034638445.1 of Ciconia boyciana. NCBI lineage: Eukaryota > Metazoa > Chordata > Aves > Ciconiiformes > Ciconiidae > Ciconia > Ciconia boyciana. The sequence goes on from NC_132935.1 coordinate 59,284,602, forward strand.
AACTTCATTTCTTCATTCCTGACTCCTCTATGTCCTCCTCTGTCCCACAGCGGGATGGGGAATGGGGGTTGTGGTCAGTCCATAGCAGTTCCTCTCTGCCGCTCCTTCCTCCTCATACTTCTTTTCTGCTCCAGCATGGGTCCTCTCCATGGGCTGCAGCCCTTCAGGGTAAACCTGCTCCAGCATGGGGTCTCCACATGGATTGCAGTTCCTTCAGGAAATATCCACCTGCTCCAGCATGGGGTCCTCCATGGACTGCAGTGTGAATAGTTGCTCTGGCATGATCATCTCCAAGGGCTGCAGGGAAATACCTGCTTCACCATGGTCCTCTCCACAGTCTGCAGGGCAGTCTCTGCTCCAGTGCCTGCAGCACCTCCTCACCCTCCTTCGTCTCTCACCTTGGTGTCTGCAGGGCTGTTTCTCTCACATTTTTCCTCACTCTTCTCTCACAGTTGCTGTGCAGTGTTTTTACTCTTTCTTAAGCACATTCTCCCAGAGGTGCCACCATCTTGACTGAGGGGCTCATCTGTGTCCTGCGGTGGGTCCATTGGAGCTGGCTGGAACCGGCTGTGTCTGGCATGGGGCAGCCCCGGCCTCTCCTCACAAAGGCCACCCCTGCAGCCCCCGCTGCCAGGACCTGGGGACCTGCACCCAATACATCAATACTGAACAGAAAATGCAGTTGAAAAAAAAAGCATTTATTGGTTGTTATTGCAAATCAAGAACAAAAGCCCTGTTCTGGACATCTCTGCTCCTTTCACTCATCTCTTGATATTCCTTTGCTTTGTTTGACCCCGAATGTTAATTTCTTCATTTCTGCTTCTCTCTCACTGCACACTTCTGTCCAGCAGTGCAAGACGAGTATGTCCTCTCCACCCCTTTCTTTCTCTGTTCTGGTTACTTCCATGCTGTCCTACCCAATCCTAGAAATTACTTCTTTCTTTCCATCCAGGTCTCAGCACTGCCCTCTTCCCTCCCAGCCTGACCCTGGCTTTGCTGGCAACATTTCCAGCCTGGGAGCCCAGGGACCCCTCTGCCCGATGAGCTTTCTCATGCTCCTGATAATCCTGAGCCACCCAGACAAAGCCTTCAGTAAAGACCCCTATGTATAGAAAAAGGCTGAACAATTGATTTAGTTCATTTAACACCGTTATTTTAAAAAATGATTATTCTTCAGCGACCCTTCTCCTTGGGCCTGTTCCCAGACTTCTAACAACCCCTAGTGCCAGCTCCTCTAATGGGAAATGCTGCCAGCCTCAACCCCTTATTAACCAGCCAGCTCTCACTTGCAAGGCTGCGCTTCTTTCATCTGCCTGCTCATCCAGGAGCCAGCAGCTGCCTTTTATCCAAATTCCCCCCTTTCGAAGGCTCTGCTGTGATTTGAGAGGAAGCTAAGCACAGACGAGAGACCTGAGGCCTCCATCAGTTCCTCTCGGCTTGCCCTCTGACATGGACCGCTCCGTGCTGGGCTGAAGTGCTTTCTTCTCTCTTCCTTTTTTCCTCATTGCACAGACTGGCAGTTAAGAGAGATTTAGCTGTCACACCAGATGATGTGATTACCCAAATTGCCTGGCTGTGGTTTCATTTCTCAAGTAAATGAAAATGTAAGACTGTAGACTGTAAGACTGAAATGGTACATCAGTGAAGCAGACTCTGTAGATCATTCTTTAAAATTCAAGTGAAAGCTCAAATGCATATTTAGCATCATGGATAATATCAATTAATTTTGAAAGTGAGTAGCTGCAGGAGTCTCTGGGACTGGGAAGTTAGTTTTGAATTAGAAGACATCTACCGTAGACTTTCAATGCCACCAAATACTGAGACCAAATTTAAGTTGTCAGGAAAGGACAATTAGCCAGAATAACTTACGTGATAGGATTTTAAAAGGGCTGAAGATATTTCTTGCTGGCTTTAGAGACTGTATTAAACTGCATGGTGTTATGTTGACACTGAGGCTCCCTGTGGAACTGAATGCTCTCATGCTGTGCTGCAGAGGCTTCTGTGTAGTTTCAGATTCTGTGGAGGTGGCTCTTAACTGCCAGTTTGCAACTAACAGCTTAAAGACAGGGTGCTGTGGGGGCCAGTGGCCATGGGGCTCCTCTGGGGTCTGTCAGGGCAGGGCCTGGCAGCCAGGACTCATCCCACTTGCCCCAGCCAGGAGCAGGGCAGCCCCAGCCCCGGGCATTGGGCACCTCCCTGGGGATGGTCTGAGGCTGGGCCAGGACGTGGGCCCGCGGGTGGGCCTGGCTCCGCAGGGCCCATGGCTGGGCAGGGCAGGGCTGTGGGGAGCTGGAGACCAGCCCTGCTGTGGCAACGCTGAGGCGGGGGCTGACGGCTCTGGGGGACTGACAGGGGGTCCTGGGCATGAGCAGGGAGGGGGAGCCCTGGCATTGGGCAGGGACAGTCAGACCTGGCAGTGCCTCGGGGCCATGACACTGAAACGAGTTGTTGACCTGTAAAGCTCTATACAGTGCAGCCTGCCTTGTTGTTCTGGAAACCTTTCTATATATAACTTTTATATATATAACATTTCTATATATATATATAACCTTTTTGAGTTTTTGATTCTTGGAGAAGTAAGGAGGGGGGTCAGCAGAACTGCTGCCTTGGACTTCCAGAGGGCAGACTTTGGCCTGTTGAGGAGACTACTTGACAGAGTCCCTTGGGAAGGAGTCCTGAAGGGCAAAGGAGTCCAGGAAGGCTGGACATTCTTCAAGAAGGAAATATTAAAGGCGCAGGAGCAGGCCGTCCCCACGTGCTGAAAGACGAGCTGGCGGGGAAGAAGACCGGCCTGGCTGTACAGAGAGCTTTGGCTGGAAGTCAGGAAAAAGAGGAGAGTTTATGACCTTTGGAAGAAGGGGCAGGCAAGTCAGGAGGACTACAAGGACATTGCGAGGTTATGCAGGGAGAAAATTAGAAGGGCCAAAGCCCAACTAGAACTTAATCTGGCTACTGCCGTAAAAGACAATAAAAAAATGTTTCTATAAATACATTAGCAACAAAAGGAGGGCTAAGGAGAATCTCCATTCCTTATTGGATGTGGGGGGGAAACATAGTGACAAAGGGTGAGGAAAAGGCTGAGGCCTTCTTTGCCTCAGTCTTTAATAGAAAGACCAGTTGCTCTTGGGGTACCCAGCCCCCTGAGCTGGAAGACAGGGACGGGGAGCAGAATGAAGCCCCAATAATCCAAGGGGAAATGGTTAGCGACCTGCTACACCACTTAGGCACACACAAGTCTATGGGATCCACACAAGGGTCCTGAGGGAGCTGGAGGAAGTGCTCACCAAGCCGCTTTCAATGCTTTACCAGCAGTCCTGGCTAAGCGGGGAGGTCCCAGCTGACTGGAGGTTAGCAAATGTGACGCCCATCTACAAGAAGGGCAAGAATGATGATCCAGGGAACTACAGGCCTGTCAGTCTGACCTCGATGCCAGGGAAGATTACAGAGCAGATCATCTTGAGTGCCATCACGCAGCACGTACAGGACAACCAGGCAATCAGGCCCAGTCAGCATGGGTTTATGAAAAGCAGGTCCTGCTTGACTAACCTGATCTCCTTCTATGACAAGGTGACCCACTTAGTGGATGAGGGAAAGGCTGTGGATGTTGTTTACCTGGACTTTAGTAAAGCCTTTGACACCATTTCCCACAGCATTCTCCTGGAGAAACTGGCTGCTCATGGCTTGGATGGGCGTATGCTTCTCTGGGGAAAAATCTGGCTGGATGGCCGGGCCCAAAGAGTGGTGGTGAATGGACTTAAATCCATTGGCAGCTGGTCACAGTTGGCATCCAGTTGGCAGCTGGTCACAAGTGGCGTTCCCCAGGGCTCAGTATTGGGGCCAGTTCTGTTTAATATCTTTATCAATGATCTGGATGAGGGGATCGAGTGCACTCTCAGTAAGTTTGCAGACGACACCAAGTTGTGCAGGCCTGTTAATCTGCTTGAGGGTAGGAAGGCTCCTCAGAGGGATCTGGACAGGCTGGATTGATGGGCCGAGGCCAATTGTATGAGGTTCAACAAGGCTAAGTGCCAGGTCCTGCACTTGGGCCACAACAACCCCATGCAATGCTACAGGCTTTGGGAAGAGTGGCTGGAAAGCTGCCCGGAGGAAAAGGACCTGGGAGTGTTGTTTGACAGCCGGCTGAATATGAGCCAGCAGTGTGCCCAGGTGGCCAAGAAGGCCAATAGCATCCTGGCTTGTATCAGAAATAGTGTGGCCAGCAGGACTAGGGAAGTGATCGTGCCCCTGTACTCGGCACTGGTGAGGCTGCACCTCGAATACTGTGTTCAGTTTTGGGCCCCTCACTACAAGAGAGACATTGAGGTGCTAGAGCATGTCCAAAGAAGGGCGACAAAGCTGGTGAAGGGTCTAGAGCACAAGTCTTATGAGGAGCAGCTGGGGGAACTGGGGTTGTTTAGCCTGGAGGAACGGAGGCTGAGTGGAGACCTTATCGCTCTCTACAACTACCTGAAAGGAGGTTCTAGCGAGGTGGGGGTTGGTCTCTTCTCCCAGGTAACAAGTGATAGGACAAGAGGAAATGGCCTCAAGTTGTGCCAGAGGAGGTTTAGATTGGATATTAGGAAAAATTTCTTCCCTGAGAGGTTTGTCAAGCATTGGAACAGGCTGCCCGGGGAAGTGGTTGAGTGTGGTGCTTAGGGACATGGTTTAGTGGTGGACTTGGCAGTGTTATCTTTACAGTTGCACTTGATGATCTTAAAGGTCTTTTCCAACCTAAACAATTCTATGACTCTATACAGCAATACCAATAAAGGAGCTGTTTGGGTATCCTTGTAAATCATGCATCTGACTTACTGCAGCTGAATTGTCAACACAAGTGTCTGCCCAGGCCACGTGCTCCATCTCTTCCATCCTCGATCAGGTTGTCAGTGTGTAAAGTTGCTGGTGAAGTAACTCCTCTCATTAGCGAACGGTTTTTGACTAGCTCTACCTTTATTCAGATAGTTCATATGAAGTTCAGGTGTAACTGTTGAAGGACTGAAGTCGTAATAAATGGTAGTGTAAAGGTGCTGCTGAAGCAATGGAATGCGGAGTAACAAACCCGTCTCATGGTCTTAATGTGAAAAAAAAAATATGGAAAGCAATAAATAATTTTAATTACTCATTAGGCATTTGTACTCCAGTTGGGTTATCCAGAATTACTTGATAGTTAATGGTCACTCATTAGACTACATGTGACAGTTCAAAAGTATGATCTTTGTGTTATAACAGTAATTTGACGGGATTTGCAGACATAAGAAAACTGCTTTCAAGTGGACATGAAAAGTTTTCTTAAATGGTCACGCTCATTTCTCCAGGATTGTACTGTAAGTCATCCTCTTTGAATCAGAAGCTCACAACAGCATTGTGTCTTCTGTAAAAGTGACACTTCAAACAAAGCCGTATCAAAGCGCTATCGAATGATGAACACATAATATCTTCATAGATGGCTATCTGCTGTAATTACCTTGGGAGAATTAAAAAACAGACCCTGTGCCTACTTGGGGAATAGATTCTGTTTCAATAAATGTATGATTTGAAGAGTTTAGTTAAAATCTAACTCAAAAAGATTTTTTAAAAAAAGTATTGGCTTGAAATGTAGATGTTTAGTACTGAAAAAAGTACTGAAGGTCCCAAGCCTCCAAGGCTAAACCAAATCCAAAAAATCAACCTAATCAATAAGGATGTGAACATAATCACAGTTCAGTACTATTACAAGCAGTGTTAGATCTCACGATAAATCACAGAATCATAGAATCATTAAGGTTGGAAAAGACCTCTAAGATCATCTAGTCCAACCCAGCACTTCCATGCCTACTAAACCATGTCCCGATAAGAAAGGTTAAGTGTCACAGGTTTTAGAGTCCACATGTTAAAACAAGATGAAGGCTGTCTTGATAACAAGAATTGCCTTAGGACAAATGCAAAACTTTAAGATCCTTTTGTTGTTTTCCTTGCCTGTAATTTTAGCTGACTCTATATGAAGTATCTTGCTTGAGATTTTTAAAAAGAGAAGGCTAAATTTGCCTCAACTCATATTATAGACAAATATTATAAATAAGTATTGCTTGCCTTTGATGGTGCTCTGCACTTCAAGTCAAACTTCTTTTTCAGTTACTTACTTAAATATTATTTGAAAAACTGAAACTTTGTTCAGTTAGTAGGAGTCCAAGACAGCTATTTTTCTGAAAGTCTTGCCCAGGACCATGATTCATGGAAACAAGGTTTTTCTCACATAAATAAACTCTAAACTATATTTTCTCACAAATAAACTATATTTGTCTTGCTATTTGGTGAACAAAATCAAACTGCTATGCAAGTCTGTCTCTCACTGGCATACCAACTGCTTCAGTGGAATTAATTCCCCTGGGTGCTTTTATCAGATTTGTTCACTTTGTTCCTGAACATGAAGTTCAGTTCAAAACAACAGAAAGCAAAACAACAGGAGCTTTTCTTCTTTGGTTTTGCAGTAAGTGACTAGGAAATGTTTTGTTGCCACAGGCATGTGAAGTTCTGTGGGCTGTTCCAAATGAAACATCGATTGTAGTGTTGCCTGTGATATTCAAGGGACTGGATTTTCCTTCCAGGCTTATTAGCTTCTGGTAGGATCCGAGATGAACCTAATGCTATTTTTCCCAGTGCTAAGGTACAGTTCTGCCCCCCAAACACTTGTAATTTAAAGCTGGGCAGATGAAGAAAAGCCCCAAAATCTGAGAAAAGTGTTCACTGCTATACATTAATATATCAGAGTAGAGTTTCAGAGTGGCTTCAGTACAATACAATGAAGGCTTCACAAACCATGGCTTAAAGAATCTGTTCAAAGAGTAACACAGGGAAATATATGGAGACATTAGTATGTGAAACAGAAAAACTTATTTGCTTGGAGACTGCACAACGTCTAAAATGCAAGCCAAATTTACAGCCAATTAGGAGATAACATATGGAGATTTCCCCATCTGCTGACATGCAACAAGTGCTGTCAGACTTAAAAATGAAAATCTTCCTAGAAGCTTTTTTATTCAAGAATATTTTGTGCTCTTCCACTGCCTCCACTGAAATGAAGTATTTTCAAAAGAATGCTCCATTGAATCATAACTAGTGCACACTGAAGAAAAAAGAAAAGTTTTTATATGTGTCTTTTGAATTTTGTGTTGACTCTTTTATACAACTCTTAGGCTCAGCTTGAGATCTAATATTCTGATGCAGATTTTAGCTGTATTGCAAATGCATAGGATCTGCATTTCTTACAAATGTACACAGACAACATGGCAAGTTCTGTTGTCCTGAACCCATTAAAAATGGAGAACAACAGGCAGTTCTCATAATTTACAAGCTTTTTATCTCTGTGCTTTGTCTTAGATCCCCTTATGTAGCAGCTTTTTCCCCACCTTGCTAGCTGTCTGGATATTAGACATACAGTCTAACAGTAACAGCCATCAAGTTTCTATCACCAGTTTAAAGACATAACCCCAAGCCATAAGTTTAAGTGTTGCTCAGGCATCATGACATGAACAAATGCTTTTCGGATGTTGTTCTAAGTGTATCCACAGATGAGACCAGGTAAGCTACAAAGAACAGGCAGTTAATTCCTGGTAACGTTAGGTAGGAACCACTTCCTGACAGTGCTTGGATCTCATGTCAATCTGAGATCCAACGTCAGTAACTGCAGAAATACTTGCAAGTCAAAGAGAACAATGTGGGATAAAACCTGCTGAAAATTTGCTGCCTAAGTGTTGACTCCTTGTTTTAACAAGCTGGATGGAAAAAAAATCTCACTGGGCTGTAACCTACATAACCACGGCTACTCCATGTTTTGCAGGTAAACGGTGGCTGGAGGCTTGGGGATGGTGCTGAGAAAGATGGTGGGACAGCCTGGGAAGGAGTGGACAGGTGCTAGGTTACTGGAGGACAGTTTGCTCTGCCCTTGAAGTGGGGCCAAGAGGAAGGGGATCAAAGGTGTACTGTAGGATTGATTTTGTATCTTAAATTCTTGTCTTAGGTGCCCTTTGTGTCTTAGGTTGACTTTGAAGCTGAGGCATGGGTAATGAAAAGGAAGGAGTGAGCTCAGCTGCTTGGTGAGCAGTTTGTGCTCCATGCAGGCTGTCCGAGGGCTCCTAGGGTCTGGGACCACAGCAGGAGAGTGCCACCACTCCCAGCCATGTCCTGTGGCTGCGGCATAGGCAGGGCAGTGGTGAACCTGTAAGACAGGCTGGAGGTCTGGGATGGGGGTAGACATAGTGCCTCATCCAACCTCCTTGCCTCAGGCTGCTCTCCCCTTGGCACAGCCTGGAGGCCAGGCGTTGTGGTGAAGTAGGAGCTCTGGTCCCTGTTGCAAAGCAAAGCACTGGCAGTGTGGGGATGAGACCTAGGCTCAGGCTCCTAGGGTCTGTGAGCAATGGCTCGCCCTCCTCTCTCCCCTGGGCCTGGGGGTGCTGCAAGGAAGGTTGGTGTCAGCCAGTTCCTGAGACTCTTGTGTAGCTGGGGGCAGTCAGATGAGGGCTGAAGGCAGCCAGGTCCAAGCTGTCATATTTCCTCCAGGCCAAGCCAACCCTGTCTCAGGACTACTCTGAGATGCCACATTGGTGCGGTAGAAGAAAGCAGTAGCTGGTGGCCCCATCTGGGCCCTGCTGTGGCCATGGCCATGTCCACCCCCAGCCTAGGCATTCACATTCCTCCCTTTCCTAGCTGAAACTGCCAGTGTCTCCACAAGATGAGCAGTCCTTTGCAAAGGACTTTATACAGAATTTCAATGATATATTTTACTGCTGAATTTTGGATTTTGACATGAGTCTGTCCTGAATGTTCCTCTTTGCAGTGCTAAATGTATGTTCTTTATTGATATGTCTCCATGTTTAGAAGTTATAGGTTAATTTTTTATTGTACATATTTTATTAAAATTTACACTTGGAGGTCTCAGTCTGAACATGGAGATGTCACATCTGTAGAGTTAGAGTGGACTTCCTTACAAGGTGCAGTGACTTCTAACATGGTGGAGGATACTTAGGTCTCTTAACTATGTCTGTTTTAGGGAAGTGGATGGAAAATAAAGTTTTGAGGGAAGGTGGATTTAGTAGATATTTCATGTGTTGCAGAGTTAACATAAGGGTTGCCTAAATCACAATTTTTTGTCCAATATTTTTTATCATTTTGAAGCTCATCAACTGTGTGCACGGGGTATTATGGTACTGTAGGTCTTTTGTTTTGCTTTGTCTTTAATATTGTATAATGTTTTGCTTTTTTTTTCACGTCTAACAGTCATTTCTTGCTGTGCAGCTTTACATTTGTTCTGCTCTTGATGGAAAGGAAAAAATTCTCATTAAAATAAAATGTGTGATTGTATCTGAACTCCCTTCTAAACTTGCATTTTATAGATAATTTTTTTTGTAATAAACACATAGGTTTGAAAAATTTTCAATTTAGTATCTCTTTTCTCATGTAAGATATTTTCTTTGCTTAACTCTATAGAAGCTTTCAGGTTTATTGTCCTTTTCTTATATCTTTATCTGTAAGCCTAAGTCTACCTGAATATGTATGGTTTGGTCCATATTCCATATATCTTGAAATTCCTGTTTTTCTTAGTGTTCCATCAGAGTAAATTATTCTATTTATCTATGAATTCAAATAGATTTTATATTTTCCTCTCCTTCTTGTTCTAGCTGTGCCTTGGCTTTCTCAGTTTCATGGCTGTCTCTTACTAAATATGCTGTCTCTGGCACAGCTGAATAACTCCACTGAATTATTGTGAGGTTAATTCCTCACCATATGCTCTGGACTGCTTCAGGATGTTTTGCCGTTGAAAACTATTCTGCCTTAAAGTTTTGTTAGTTTTGTATTATTTTGGCAGGGACAATTAAAAATTTTCTCACTAGGATTTTGTAAATTACAAACTGCTTCGTAGCATCCTTCCAGACTGGCTGGCTGATTCCTCATCCAGGTGACTGACTTCCTTGGAGGTCTTTGAATTTTCTCTCTGGTATTCTATTTTTTGAATTCTTTGTTGTAGCATGCTTAGAAAGTCATGGCTTAATCAAAGTTCTTTTACTGTCTCCGAAGCTTATTATTTTTTTAAAGCAAACTGGCTCAGGGACTTCCAATGGGGAGCTGGCAAGCTCAGCAATTCCCTTTGCTAGTCCAGACATGGCTTCGGGGTTTTAAAATTCAAAACCGGTCTTTACTGCCACAACAACTTTATGTTGGAAAAAACTCTTCAGTCACTAAAAATAGCTTTTAAACCAAAATACCTTCTTCTCTTGGACTCACACTCCAAAAGTTATTTTTGAAACTTAGAGAACGCTAATTGCATGATTTTAAGGAGACTAGATGTTAAAGAACAGTCATGAGTTCACTTTTCCAGCAAAATCCAATTACCTGTCCATATTTTCTGCTTTATCATAGACTTTTATATGAATGTGCAGTTTAGAAACAAATGTTCATTTCATTGTGATTTAAACAACAGAATTTTAAAATAGTATACACCTGAAACTGAAATTACTGATACAAAATGAGTTGGCATAAACTCATCCCTGGGGTAATGCAATACTTGCTGCAGAAGATTTATATCTGAATTTTTCTGAAATGAAAAAAGATAGTTAAGATATTTTTTTACTTGCATGAAAATTGTCGGCAGAATTAACTTCATCAGTAATATTTCTGGAGGTCTGGTTGGCAAAGCTTTGTGTGCATACTTAGTTTTTATGCATTCTTCGGCAGCCCTCTGAAAATCACTGGCAGTATCCTACAAGCATAGTATTACTTTGGGCATAATTGTTAGTACTTTTAACTCTTCAAACTGATGTTGCACAGCACCCCATAGGTGTGCTTCTATAATCTTCATTTTTCATGAAGTGTTTACCAGTTCCAGTTTGACCTGCCACAGCAGAACATCTTCTTAAATGTACTCCGTAATTCTGGGCTTCGGAATGCAAAAATCATAGGGTCGATGATCGCATTGCACATTATGAGTGTCCCATTCACATGGAAAATGGACATGTAGCAGGCACAATAAGGGTTATGTGGGCAAAACCTTGCTAAGAGGATGTGAAGAACAAAGGGGGCCCAACAGCAAAGGAAAACTCCAAGGAAAATGGTCAGTGTAATGGCTCCTTTCATGTTAGTTCTCTGATGGACTGTGCTGGTTGGCAGTGAGGCGATCTTTTTAGCATGAGATCGAGCCAGGAGGAACATATGGACATAGAGGCACAGTATAAAAAACATCATTAAAGGGAACAGGATGGTGAAGGGAATGACTGTTGCTGCTTCATAGGAGAAGAGGGCAATGGCAATGCTACTGCCAGCACAGAATGTCCAAATGATTGCCAAGATAACCAAGGCCCTTCTTAGTGTCATGATGTTATGGTACCGCAAAGCGTAGAAGATAGTGATGTATCTGTCTGCTGCAATAGCTAACAAGCTGAAAATCGACCCCAGTAAAGACAGAATGAACATGGAATCCATAGCGTCATCCAGCTTTTTCTCAAAGTCCCCACGACGTGTCAGGTACCCCATTTTGCACAAGATGATAAAGATGTTCTCCAGAGTTTTGTACAAGCTACCTAACATGTCTGAAATGGCTAAACTGCAAATGAAGAAGTACATGGGCAAGTGCAAATTCTTATTTCTAATGACAGCGATAAGGACAAGCAGATTTTCCAGTATTCCAGCAGCAGCAACAGTGAAAAAAACTTCCTCTGGCACCACGACCTGGGTGCAGTCAGTGATATTTAAGGAGAAATCACTTATATTTTCCAGGGAAGGAACGCTTGTCTGCCCTGGGTGTTTCATTAGGTTGGAAGATCTCTCAGCGCTCATTTCTTCTGGTCGTGGAAAGATTCTGGATTGTTGTTTCTCAAGCTTGGCTTTATTGTGAAGCTGACCTGTCAGTCAGACCATTCTTCTTTTGATGAAGGCTTTCTCCTTCATCTGGAGCAATTTTAAGACTTAATGGAAATGTTTTGAATTTCTCCTACAATAAAACATGTAGAAACATAAATATCAAGAAGAAATTTACCACAGAGATAGGGCAAAAATAGACATTTGAAATATCACCTATTGCAATGGAATGAACATATATCATTATCAGAGAGAGGCAACGTTGGTTTGGATAAAATAAGAGCTGCTCCAGGCTTCGCTGAGCCTTAGGGGAAAACAAAGTGTAAATTCTCTTCTAGCTTCAAAGCAGTTTTAAAAAATACATGTAGTTTTCTTTACCAATGAGCATTCCACGTTTACTGAAACTGATCTGACAGACTTCAAGAGTTTGGCAATCTTTACTGGCCCAGCTGTTTGCTTTGAGAAAGTCTGGCATTTCTCACAAGATTTGCAGTATTATTAGACACAAATGAGACCAATGCCAAGATAAACTGTTATCCAGGACAGTAACATGTTTAACCACCACACTGTTGATGGTGAAATAAAATGCCCTCAATTTAGATGTGAACATTTGTAAATATTGATATTTTTCTGAGGCACGTTAGATACTAGTGAGAGGCTTCCTTTTCATGTAAATTGAAACCATCTTTTGATTTGATGAACATATTTCTAATGCAGATAAGATCCAAAGTACAATCTTTTCTTGGCTGTATTTTACAGCTATCTAAAAGACCAAATGTCTATTTCAGCATCAAGATGATGTTTTCTTTCTCCATAATGGTCCTGATCTAAACTACATTAAAGCATATATGAACCTTTCCAAAGGATTAGGCTTTTTAGGTTTTTCATTAACGTATAAATGGACGTGATATTAATTTAGCTTGGGTATTACCCATAAACAATAAGACCCACGTTTTTTTTGTAGTTTATATAGCCTCATTTGTGAAACACAGATGCAGTTGCTATTTGGAAAGTCCCCTTTTTTAAAGAACTGATATATTCTCCCTCTGTTTTAAAATTTAAAACAGCTTTTAATTGTTTGGCACTTTCATACCAGTCAGTCTTGAAATTCCTTTGGACATTTGTTCATAGTCAGGGTTGCCGAATGCCATAATACACTCTATTACTGTTTCAAAGGGAGAAGTCAAAAGTTTTAATTACTTTGTATACAAACAATGCCCTCTGCAAGTGTCAGTGGGTATCTGTCATCAGGACAGCTGAACTGCTGCTTGAATATGATTAGCCCTAACGCAGGTGAATGTGTTTGGCCACTTTGCAATGCAAAACAGGTTTCTGACCTGGGTTTGCTAATGTTATCTGCTGAGATTGCCAGTAAGGTGCTACCTGTGGTGAAGAATGCTGAGACTTGGACCACCAGCCATCATGAATTCAATTGAAACAAGCTCACTTAAGAGAAAGCATTCAAGAGAGTACCCATACTTATCTGAAAACAAGGGCTGTGTAGTGGAATAAATGAACTGTATTGCACAGCAGCACACGTGGACATTCCCAAAGACAATTAGGTCAACATCTGTCAGTATGTGAAGGAAGGAGTTACTAACAAGAATAAGAGACTCAACAATGTCTTTGTAATGATGTTTTTCCTATTCTCACCTACAGCTACTGTCACAGTTAAGTTTTATGACTTCTAACTAGCAATCTGTTTAACAACTTAATTTTCACTCTTAATAGAAAGTCAACACGGACACTTCAGACAAAGCCTCATTTCAATGGGATTTAAACAGGACAATCAGTTGGCAAAAATGCATCTGTTAAGCCACTATTCTCTCAGAACTGTTTTTGAACAATGCTTTTTTGCTAATATAGTCATATTGCTGAACTAATCTGCCTGACAAACATGAAGGTTCCTTCACTGAAAACATAGTATTATGAATGGCATGATATATTACATCTGCTGCTTATAATTTTACAGTAACATCATATTAAGTGCAGCATTTGGTTAGAGCAGAGAACTTATAAGGGCTTTAGAGCAGTTACAGTAAACTGAATAATTACATTATACCACTTAATGTTTTTTTCAAACAATTAATAGAAAGCCAGAAAAAGATTCTTATTTCGAAGCTTCTCATTTCAGCATGTATACATGACTATTGCACACTATTTTATTAGGGTTCCATCAAGGATGTTGCCAATTATCTCCTTTTCTGATGCTTCAGTGTGGTGCACAGTCATACTTCTGTCTCAGACCTCCCAGACAGAAATATCTGTGTTTACAGTGTTGTACACAGGTAGTAAATCCCGTGCTTGATCTACGCAATACACATTATATCATACATCTGCAGTAAGTCCCACATTTACAGGATTCTTTCACTACTACAGATCTACCAGGTAGTGTGCATGAAGTAGTTTAACACTTCTAAGCAGTGTAGGACAGACTACACATGGGATGCAAAGGTGTTGTGAACACGATGAGTAACCTCAGTGTGTCCTAAAAGCTAATGGAAAAAGAAGACACCTTGGGGCTTGGATGCATATTTCCAGTGGCTACAGAAATTAAAGCCAAGGTCATTTCACACAAAGCTATAAATAATCATCAGGTGAAAAAAAAGTTTACCCTCCTGTGTTGTTTGTACTACCAGAGACAGCTTGGATGCAACAGATTTCCTCTCCACTGTCAACACCTTGCCAGTTTGCTTCATGATTGTATTGTCCAGATAAAGCGTTCATTCCACTCACCAACACCACCCTCTGAAAGACCTCAGATTTGTCTTTTGCAGGTATCTGCAAAGTCAACCTTTCACAGCTCGTGCTTACGTGCCAAAACTGTTAAAAATAGAAGACAACAATTTAAGAATAAAAAAGTGCCTCATACTACAATTATTGTTTCCTGGTAATGGCTGAACTATTTGGATTTTACCTTTCTTGAGGTCATTCACAGTCTAAGAATAAGTTTGCCTGACTGTAGCAAGACATGTAAAACAGTCAAAAAGCACTAAATGACAAAAAAGACCCTGTAAGTTTGAAACACATTTGAAAATGTAGCTGTATCACAACAACTGCAAAAACCTCAACCCATTCTTTTTCATGTTTAAATTACGTCCTGGAGGGAGAAATCAACAGCTCAGTAACATTGGATATTCAGAAACATTATTTATTTAGAAAGAGGCAGTCTCCTGAGCTGGTAGAATGGGCAATGAGCTGATGGCAATAGTGAAGTTAATAAAAATGCATACATTTGTAATATTATCAGCAATTTCTATTTGATTTGTAGTTATCTAAAGCAAGATGAAGCAGAAAACTGGGGGACTGGAAGCCAGGACCAGAACCTATACTGACAATATCGAATTAACTTAGGAAACAAATTGAATTCAGATTACCTGTCAATTGTATTCATTCACCATGCTTATGGTTTGGCTCTTTACAACACTCTGACACTTGCAAAGCATACTCACACCAGTATATATTACACAGCTAAAAGCCAGCCCCTGTACTTCAGCTTGTGACAAGGCTGAGAATGCCTCTGTGGATGCTGGGAGCTCCCAGCACTGGGCAGGATTAGCCTTGGACAAAAAGCATAATTGTCTCCTGTGTGCCCAGTGCCTATTACAAAAATTCGATTTTCTCTACAGTAGAAATGCAATGACTTAGCACCTGAAAGGTCTGGGAGTAATAGGTCTGCACTTGATTTTATTTTTGTTTAATTGGATGAGAACTTATTAAATAAATAAACACCACACTTCCCTCAATCCCAAAATGTTAAATAAACTGGCCTGGTCAGCTGTAATAGCAACAAAAGTAATTTCAGCTGTGAACTATAATGGTAAGATATAGTAAAGAAATTATATACCTTAAATACTCTATAATTTCCCAGGTTTCTTTGCATCTGTTAAATTTACTAGAAAACCATACCTCCCTTTATTGGAGAGACCCCAAGCTGTATTTGCTCTCTAAACAGCTGGCAGTAAATAAAAACTGAAAGGGTATTGAGTAGTCTCTTCTGCTTTTGGACTGCACAAAACAGCTGAGATAACTAGCCAGTTATGTAGATGCAATTATTTGTTTCTAGAACCATGAAATGGATTATTTCCCTGTCCTTCTATGTGTGTGTGTATATATATATATGTATAAATAATTTATTAGGAATGAAAAAGAGCAAGTGTTTTGTGTTTCAGACACAGTATATACAGTATACTTCACAATCCGTTCAGTATATACAGAGGTTCTTATTTGTCACTTAAAATATGATGACCTTTTCTCAATCCAGAAAAGTCTCCCATGTGTTAACAAATGCCTTCTGATGTCATTATCTCTAGCATTTAATCCCCAAAGCTATCCAGTGTAAAACCACTCATTGGCTTGAATAAAAGTCCCTGGGGCATCAGGGCACCTGGTGATCCGTTCAGCTTGGTTCTCCCTCTAAAACTTGGTCATAGTGGGACACTAATCCCTTGCGGCGGTGGTCGGACAAGCTGTGTGTGACTGGTTATGCAGTCTGGTGCTGCTTATGGCGACCTTTTTCTGAAAATGACAACATGAGTCCCATGTTCAGTGGATGGGAGCTATATACATTTTCAGTCACTTCCATTCAAGCTGTTACAAATTTGTATCAAAATATGTTTGACAAAAAACTATGGACTATTACCTTTTTTTCTTATTTCCAGCTGTTACATATACAAGGCATTTAAGAAGGAAACAAGCCACTTAAAAACATTGATGTGGAGGCTTATTTTTTAAAGCTGTAAAACAAGTAAAAGGAGAAACATTTTTTTTTCTTTTTCTTTTTTTTTCTTCAATAGGTAAGCAATGGCTTTCATGGAGACAAAAGGGCCTGGACCTGTTATAGGAAGGTAAGCTATGAGGACAGGATGTTCCCTATGCTTTCTAACGGGCATTTCTTTTTGTCTACCAGCTGGGCTTAGCCCTGAACAGGCAAGTAAGTGAAAAAGGACAGGCAGAGCCTGATTCTGCCTTGACCTGCACATTGTATAGTTCTTTACAGATGTTAAAATTAACTGAGTCAGAGGAATTACTCTACAATATTTACAGACTCCTAAGGGCTCTGTTAGCTTGCAAGTTGCCTGCTCTACCTCCCCTAGCTTTTCTGGCCATAGCTAAAGTGAAGATCACTGGCTGTCTCAGAGTACTTAAAATATCTCACTGACTTTTAGGTTGAGTGTGATTAAGGTACCTCAGCATGGCCTGTATAAAAAAACCCAAACAGAAATCTGTCTGCTTGATGAACAGCAGCAGATCATACGTGAAACATCTCAGCTGCAATTGTTAAACTCTTGAAAGCAATAGTTTCCTCAGATGGCCTGGATTTTAAATCCCTTACCATTTATTAAACAGACCCAAATAGTGCAGGAAGCATCCGAGAAGTTGCTACTTAACTTTAGTGGCGGTGCAGTTGTTCAATAATGTATAAATATTGCTCCTTTTCGTGAAGTGAAACTTGGAGCATTCTTTCTTTCTGTGTGGAGGAGAGCTGACTGGTAACTTTGTGAGAGGTTATGGTTTCACAGCAAGCCCTGAGCCAGTTTAGCAGCTCGCCATGCTGGAAGGCAAATTTCCAGCTCTCCCTTCCCTTCTGCGCTTCTCTCCACTCCTGCCCTCTCGCTCCTGTCACCTCCCTGGAACCTATACTGACCTTTTCTTCCTCAAATAACAATAGCAATTATTAGTGTGTCTATATCACATTTTCTCCTTACACCATGGCGTACACTGAAAATGGGGTATGCTGGCGGTGCCGACTGGTGCAGGGGCTGCAGCACACTGTACTGACGTGTGAGGTAGCTGCAATCTACCATACATAGCAGTTTATTCAGGGTAAACTAACCTTAACTTTGTGAGCTCTTTGTCAATAACTACATTTCTACCACTGCCAACACTGCACAACTGCTGTTTCCATCCAGCTCAGACATCCCCATGAACGTAATAACCTCTGTACAAACTGCAACCAGTTCCTTGGTTGTGAAACTTGGATGCCAGGGTTCCTCCTCCGCTAGGGCTGATTAACCAGGTCCTTCCTCTTAGGAAACTATTCAAGGCCCTAAGGGCCTTTCCTTTGGGAATCCTCCTGAAAGTATTGGTATTTCCCAGCATAATTGAGAGGGCAAAAAAAAGTGCATTTGATAACTTCCTTTAACGCAAAACTCAAAAATGTCTGTATTTTAAAATACTCATTTCATGTTACAAACTTTGTTCAGCAAATACCAAACAAAATGACAGCTGTGATGGCAAAAGGGTGACAGCATTAATTTCCATCCTGTTCTGAATACGAACAGTCTCAGCTGCTTGCCCTTAGGTCTGACAGAAAGATCTCTTTCTAGGGAAGGTCTTGCAGAAACACGAGTTTCCCCTGCTTACGGCTGTAGGTACATACTAGAGCAAAGTGCCATGTGTTCAGAGAACAGTGAGATAGCTGGACTCTGGGCTTATGTTTCATTTTTCAGTTGCTAAAACCTCTATCTTCTCAGCGAAGTAAACGTATGTCATATGAAAAACTAATTTAATACAGAATACATTAATTGAAGCATTGATATAAACACAGTCCTTTTCCTTCTAAGTCCTTTTTTTTTCATTCTTTAAAAGTACATTCTAGGTAAAACAATATTAAATAAGGGTATGTGAAAACCATGATGAAAAATCAAGATACTATGATACCTGGTGTTTCATTTTCTCATCTGTTGAAATTTTATTAACAACTCCAATTAGCATCCATAATCTATTAGATCATTTATTCTTTTGCTTTGATCTCCCTCTAGTGTTCAACAAAATAGGGTTAGCCAGTTATTAATGACTGACTACAGCTATTCTGGCTCCTCACATGTGCCCAAGACACTATGTAACTTTATGTAGCCTAATTTCAATTTCATGAACTGGCATGAGACCTAGATAAATTTTTGCTGTATAAGAGTGTTCACTGCCGTTTGTCTTGGAGATTTACTGCATCAGAATAATGAATATATGTCCCATATGATTTCAGTGTCTAGTACTTTCTTAGAACTAACTTCACACTGATAGACATAGAGACAGTACTTTTTGAAAAAAACAGCAGAGACAAAAAAAGGGAAGTGTATACGTATAAAAGCTAAATACAGAAAAAAATATTGTATCTAAAGCCACACATGTACCAACTGGGCTAATTACTAGCAAAATGTTACTCACATGGTTATAGCTGTGGTTTCCCTATAAGCAGCATTTCTAGAGTGAAATTAGGCTGCAAATCACACTTGCTGAAATTTTAAATGTCAGATATGTATGTACACATTGAAGAGAATTCTATAGACTAAGTTTTTTCCTGAGTTTGGAAACTGTGTAAAACGAATTTTCTGACTAGATTGGAAACTGGACAGACTGGAGGTCTTGCAAACAATACAGATGAAGAAAATCTGAAAGATGGGTTTATTTCTTATGGATACTTCTTTTTCTTTTTCCCTTAAGATGAACTTTGAAATAACACAATTATGTTTAGTTTTATGAATAAGGAAAAATGACACTTTCAGAAAAGATTTCCTCATTCGTATTTAAGCATAGGTGTATTGAATATGCCATGATTTTGTTGCCAACAGCAAAAAATGCAATAAAGCATCGAAGCTATGCAGAAACTTATTGGCCAAGACTGCTTCTCTCTATACGATGCTAGTGTAGCTTCATTCAAAACATGCACAGCCCTGGGTATTTCAGCAAGTGTGAATGCAAAAACAGTAAAAGTGATTAAGAAAAGATGGACAGAGTTCTCAATATACTTAAAAAAACCCCTTTACAATAGCAGAGAGGAAAATGAATTATTTAAGATGTTTATGAAGAAAATGACAAGGGTCATTAAAATGACAGTGAGAAGAATAAATTAAAGCTGAAAAGTCAGGAAACGCTTTCTAATTCATTAACTCCTTGCA
The DNA here is from genome assembly GCF_034638445.1 of Ciconia boyciana. Classification (NCBI taxonomy): domain Eukaryota; kingdom Metazoa; phylum Chordata; class Aves; order Ciconiiformes; family Ciconiidae; genus Ciconia; species Ciconia boyciana. Next base: position 59,304,326 of record NC_132935.1, read on the forward strand.
GCAGTATCATTTTTCACATACAATTGCTGAGACTGTAAGCTATGCCGTTATCTCAAGTATCTGGAACTAAAAAAGATTGCATAAAGTGTTGGAAGTTATATAAAAATGCTTGTCTTGTCATGAGGTATAAACACAGAATGCCCACAAAGTCATCAGTGAAATAACTCCTCTTCATATCAAGTGTATGGACAATTTATTGAAAATGAGCAATCTATAGAGAAAAAAACTAGAACTTGTAGAAAATCAAGGACTGTAAATGCACTAATGCACTAGTGACTGGTGTTTTGCTTCCTTATCCAGTACTTGCACTTTGGAGGGGCCTTCCCACCAGTGCAGACAGCACGCTGTGCCCTGGGGAGGTGAGACTTTTACAAGTCATTTAATACACAGTTATCAGGGAAGGGAATGAAATTCAGTGAAGGTTTCCCCTGTCTTTGCAACTGGACAGTATATGTGATCATGAGAGTTCTTTGGTTTTTTTGAAACACATAGAGTTTCACTCTCCATAAAGCTGCTGTTGCTTTGTAAAGTTATGGTACATTAAGAAATATAATTGTTAGTCTATTGTAATTTGTAACAACATAATCTACCTAAGGAAAAAAAAAACCAACCCAAACAAGCCTGCTGCTCCTGATGCAGGTATTTGCTTTGGAAGTGATGTACTTACACCCTTCGGTCACATCCTTCACTCTAGTAAATCAGTCTCAATCCATTTGAGTGACTTAGTGAAAAGCTAAAATGATCAATGCCTACTAAATATATGTTTCTTTATTAAGATTGTAGTAGGCTGATTCATGTTTTTTGAAACATTAGTTACTGTGCTCCAGAATTCTTAGTCTGCTTTTATTATACTATTCTTTCTTATTTGCTTCCAGAATAAATTAATTTTAAGCTTATGTATAGCTGTAACTTTCTACAAGGAATGAAAAATAATAGTGAATTTGAATACAGGACAAATAGTTCTGTGGGATCATTGTAAAAATCAATCAAGAGGCCTTCAAGTGACATTTCTGAGGCCACTGCTCTGTTCTTATTCTTTCCAGTAAATCATTAAGTTTGCCAGTAACAGTGCCATCACAGAAATGTTGTTATCAACAAGCATCAAGGAAATCTCCTGTACAAAAGAGGATTAACCATTTATTGAAAAAGAAGTTCTGTATTTCTGCTCTAAAGAAAACAACCCTCCTGGGTGTTTTTTTAGGAGCCACCCATCTTTTTCTCTGGCCATGATTGCTCCAGTAGTTGCAAACAAAGCAATATTTAAAGTAGATGGAACCATTAGAATAATATTTTATATTTTTAAATGACAGAAAATGAGGGTGTGGATTTATACCGCATTCACTGCTGTTTAAGTGCACTGCCTTGTAAACCCAGGTATGTCTTATCGAAAAAAAATGCATGAAAGATAGAGGATCTTCTTTCCTGAGAACTACTTAAAAACACTATTGTGCTTTTTATCTTGCCACTGAGCTAATATATTTACATCTCTTTATGCTAAAAAGTAAAAATAGTGAAAAGACAATGATTAAAAAATGAATTCAACAGATGGTTACTTTCTCTGGGAAACCTATAGGATGGGGGCAGGGTGAAGAAAACACCTCTTCGAGATGCGTCTTTTCAGAGCCATCTTTATGCCCATCTGTCTGGGAGGGAGATATAATGAACAGGAAAACAAATGTGGGAAGAATCAAACATAAATTCTGGAAGCCCATAAAAATCTGCTTGCTTTTGGAGTAGTGGCTACATAAAGCTTTAGTCTGGTTGCATGTCAGCATCCCGTGCTGGCACAGCTTCTGCTATAGGTAGAAGTAGCCAAAGTCTCATTGAAAAAGGTGTGCTATCATCCAAACCCACCTCTGGAGAGGTGTGGGAGGTTTATGAAGGTGCCCCAAATTATATATTTGTGTGTGTGTGGTGTCATTTGGCTTCTACTTCTGGTCTAAAAAAAGTAACAAGGAGAGTCAGAGGATAAATGTTAGTTCGGGTATCTACAAAAACATGTGTTAAATATAGGCATTTCCTCTGCCTCAACTTTCCTTGTGGTCATCTTCAAGGACAGAGACCTTGGCTGTCCTCTGCCTTCCTTTGCAGTGTGCTGCAGACTGACACAGGACTAAGTATCTAAGAGTACTGACAGTTAGAGTGCGGCAAACCACACAGTATTCCGTCAGTTATACTCCTGAAAATCTATAATAGTATCAAGTAGATCCATGGAATTGCTCAATATTTACACTAGAGTAAGTGAGAACAAAATTCGGTCTCCCTGCAGCAAAGTGAATGCTACAAAGCTGTACCTGGCAGGAGTAGCCTTCCTTGCATAATTCTCAGTCCAGATCCAGAAGAACTCATTGATGACCAGTTAGAAAGTCTCTGAGAGATGTGTGACCTCTGGCTGATGCAGTGAAAAAACTGAGATGAAGCAGGCAAAGTAGTATCCAAAAGGTAAGAAACATTTCAGCGGAAGCTTTCCTACTGCATAGCTTAACTTCTTCAGGTGGTAAACAGGAAAATCTTACTCAAACTTAATAAAAGAGGCATAAAACCCCTGCCAAAATTTTGCTTTAGAGAAGAATGATTGTAAGATGAAAGATTTTAGGGAACATTAGAAATATGGAACTTCATTCCACAAATAACATTGCATCTTTCACTACTTTCTCCAAGCAGGCTTTCTGAGTTTCAGATAGATTTAGTAAACCCCACTTACCTGCTAGTGAAACAACTTGTGAGTCAGTGTGCTGGTAACTCTGGGAGCAAGATTACTTATAAGGGAAATGAAGCCAACATAGTCTTTGCGTAAAGGAAAGATTGGAACATCTAAATCAAAGAGAAAGACAGTTGTCTCATTGGCATAACCTTGAATTAGGGTCACTTTAAAATAAATCATCCGCTGTCTCTGAAAACATTTATAAGGAAAAAAAAAGATGCCAAGTCAAAGGGAAAATATTCTATGTTTCAGCAGCATTACCCTTTCAGCTAGTCCTGATCTTTTTAGGCTCCCCTCCTAATATTGGGCAGACTGTAAATCAAGGAGTCTATTCACAAAAAGACCATGGTCCGTATTATAAATAGCGTTTAAGCACTCAGGTAGGTGGTTGTGATGTCATGGGATGTTCGCTGCGTATCAAGATGATTGTCACTGTGTTTGTTTTTCAGTCTAAGACCTCTACTAAAGGCACAGTTGGTAGCTGAACTGAAAAGTTAATGAGGTAGAGAGAACTTGGCAGCACCAAAGTCCAACTGTACTAGTCTGGATAAATTTAAGTGATCATTACAAAGAACTGTAATTCAGGTCATGAAGGTAAAAAATGTACTGAGCCTTAACAATATTTCATGAAGAGGTGGTAGTCCCTATTACTGAAACAAAGAGGGGGAACAGCATAAGTTAGTTACCTTCAGGAAAGACTTCACATTTGGATCTATTAAATAGCAGTTAAATAGCAATGCCCAAAAGCAGAATCGTATTCTTAACAGTATAAACTGAGAAAATTTGTTTGCTTCCAGAGAACCAAACAAAAGCTCAAGCCTACTGTAGAAAGGGTTAATTTGGACTCAGGAACTGAGGATTTAATTCATCTGTGTGCAGAAGAACTGGTGAAAACACAAACCCTCTGCAATTAGCAGTTTGACAGCCCCAGTGAGAGTCATTTGGGTCCCTGGCACATAATAATTGGAGGGGAAAAGGCTTAGCAACACATTCGAGGGGAGGGGACCTGAAGAAGAAAAAAACTTTAGAAAATGGAAGGTATGTTCATCATATTTGAGTGACTTTCAGGTTTCCAAGGAGGAAAAAAGTGCTTCACTCTCACTCTCCATCCTCAAATGCACACAGGTTTCACCTTTGCTTTTTACTTCCTTTTCTTTAGACCAGTTGGGCCCACTGAGTGCCATTATGATACACAAAGATAATTAATAGTAAAAGTGTGCATGGCATGGAAGAATAGGACACAGTCAAGACAACTGATGTCACAGGAGTGCAGAACATTTTTTAATATTTGTTTTCACCTGCTTTGTCCATCTTTTGAATAACCTCCTTCAAATACACCTGGTCATGGTCCTGGGTCTTGAGTGCCAGCTTCAAGGGCACTCATTCTATATCATGTCAGGCAGAACTCATCTCCTTACGAATTCCGATTCTTTGCACTGCTTTGGACCAGAAGATACTCATTAGGTGCTTTGGAAGTTAATTGTGGAAGGCTTTCACCTCTTCTTGTGCTGGGAATTGCTGTTCTAGACTAAGAGTACAATACACAGCCTAACAGTGTATTGCATGCACAAAAAAGTCTGTACCATAAGGTGTAATAAATAACTAATAAGGAAAGAAATCTGTAAATTTGTGCTTACATTTTATTTCGGTTGCAGAGAAAATAAACACACTGGAGGCACAGAGGCCTCTTCACTCAGCTTTAGGCAACAAATAAGTTTGGATCAAGTCTGAATTGAGAAAGAAGTAAAGAGTCAGAATTTGTAGTAACAATGTTTAGGGTCATGTACAATACAAAAATTCAATTTTTAGTTTTATTTAAGTCTAGAAAGTCAGAAGGTACTTGTTGTCAACAAGAGAGTGGTATATTGATTTCATTGAATTCTGGTGATTTACCAGGTTATTAAAAAGAATTGGGAACATGATTTGTCCTATGATCATTTTATTATCTTACAACTTTTGAGCGAAAGAGCAGAAGACCCTCCAAGAAGTCTTCTTCATGTTACATTAGCCTAACACTCTAGTATGTCTCTGCTAATATTTCAAATATCTGCGTTCAGATGTAATGTGAATATTACTCCTACCAGCCCAACAGAGCTGGGGCTGTAGGTTTGTGAGGGACAACATCGTGCCTTTCGTTCTAACTGCAGCTAACAAAACTTTCAGCCTCCAGGAGGCACATTAAGTACAAAGCTGCAGCAGTAAAAGAGCTTAAACTGCATTTACTGTACTTTTGACCTGGCTATAGAGGCTCTCTGCTGCTCAGCAGAGATGTATGATGCTACGGTTAAACATGTGGTGAATGTTTGAGGAAGCACAATGATAAGAAATAGGAAGGCTAGTATTCAGAGATTTATTCTGGAAGGTACTGTCAGCATTTAGAGAGGGGATCAGAGGTGAGAAATAAATTAAAAAGTCCCTTAACAAACCACCTACCTAAGCACAAAAGACTATAATTTCAGGCAGATCAGTTTTTCTAATGTTAACACATTAATTTTCTGTTTTGTTTTGTGAAGGGAAGGTACGTAAAGATGAAAGGACATGTCAGAGAGGGGCCAGAAGTTATTCAATATTTTTTGAACTAAATATTACCGTGTAAAACAGATGTACTATGATGAATTACAGTGAGAAAGCAGCTAGAATTGCATGTCATAAATAAAAAAATGAATCCCTGTTATCACACTGCATAAAATTTATTTCTATTTACTGAGCCATGAAATCAGTAGACAATTCTAGTTTGAAGGTTGAAAATGCAAAGTAATTAGAGAAGGACATTATCACCTGACAAACTTCTTACAATGATTTTACCAGTTCTGTGCTTACAAAACTACAGCCAATTTAATACTTATATTGTGTATATTTTCATCCCACTGTGTTTCAATTCTGAAGAGCTTACCAGGAAATAAACAGTACTTTCACAACATGTGAAGAGAGAAAGAGATCTAGAAATTGTAGCAGTAAAGACTCTGTAAATAGTCCAGGCTTTCAAGGAGGAGCCATGATCAGTAAAGCTGACTAGAAGAGGAGTGCATGAAAACTGGGACCTCAGATGGGCCAAGAAAAACACAAATGCTATTTCCACAGTATACAAAATTTTTCTATCTGGTAGACAGGGAATACATCAACTGTAGTTTATTAGCTATATTAAATACTTACTAAAGTCTCAGATTCTTTAGCCATTACCTTTAGCAAAACAAGTAAGCAAAAGTCAACTGCGTTCACCAGTGAATCTAGCCTGCCATTTGATTCTTGCTTAAGAATAGACCTGTTAGGTCAGATTTTCATTCCCCGCCATTCTCAGCAGGCCATGCAAACTTGGAGCTTTGCAGAAAAGGCAACTATTAGACTACTCTATCATCAGAAAGCAAACAATAATCTTTTGGGGACAGATGGCTAGAGAAGACATTATAGGAGAAGAGATTTTTCTTGAGCAGAAGACCACCTAATTGTGATTAGTAAATCAAGAATATGTGAATATTTGCAATTTTATTACTAATAATCTGGTATTTGCACAAAGATGTTACTCGTTCTTTTTCAGTGACTCGGCAAATATGGAGTATGATAGAAAAGTAAGTTTTAGGGAATTTCTGGAGGCACACTGGTAAAGAATTAATCCCTGAGGCAGTGCCATCTGGTCAAACAAAGCTCTAACAAGGAAGGATTCAGCCAACTTTTTCAGATGTTAGCACATTTTATCTTGCACACTGAAATATAGCAAGTGTGATGATAACAGCTGGTATTAAAATGCCAGTAGGGAATTTTTTAGATGAATTTGGGGTAGATAGAGAAGCCAAAGGTGGAATGCTGGTGTACTTCTGTCTCCAGCCATCACCTCTTGCTTGGTTCCCAGCACCTCACAGCTGAACAGTGTTGAGCATAAATGTATGGTTATGGTGCCAAATGCCTGGGAAGCTTGATTTGTCATTAATCAAAAATACTTGCAGTAATATCAAAGGTAGCGCTGTTATTTTCTTGCACTAAGTAGTTGTATCTAGTGTATTGGAGTGAGGGGAAAAGAAGGAGGAGAGCTGGAGACTTCCCAGCTGGTGTGCCCTTGCTTGATGAGGCATGGGAAAGGGCAAAGTCATGAACCAGCAGCCTGAGGGGGGGCGGGGGGTGGTGGCATGACACTCTCACCAGGGCAGGCTGGAAAGAGTAATAAAAGAAGGTGTGAGGAGGTAAGGATGGCTATGTGTCCATGGTCTCCTTCAGACTTCTTTAAAACGGAGACCTAGTTTCCTGATCCTCTTATGTTCCTCTGAGGTTAAGAGCAGTCCATCTCTGGTGTCAGCCCATGAGGAGAGCTGCAGCTAATTCTGTCAGCCCACATGTCACAAGAGCACACTGTCGATCTAAATGGCTTTTCATTTCAGATGCCTCATGTGTGTATTAATGCAAATTCTTGCAACAGAACTTTTTTTGCCCACTTCAATTTTTCTAAAAGGAATCATATGTGAAATTTTGTTAAAGCCTACAATAGCATAATTAAGGAGTGCATTAGGCTCAGTACATATAAGGGTTAACTGCAGTTGCATGGTCTACTTTAATGTTAACGTCTACTAATTTTTAAATACTTGGATTTGCTATTTTTGTGTTATGTTGTTGCAAGTGTTTTAGGTATAATATTGCTATTCAATGTGAAAGATTAGAAAAGTTTCAAAAGTAAAAGCTGGCATTGCTTTTGCATTGAGAGACGGTTTTAACACACATAGTGTAGTGGTGAGGCACCATTGCTCAAATACTGGTATTCAAGGTGACTGAAACATTTTCTATGGATGTTCAGTACATTCAATCAATAGTATGTCAGGAGAATTTAGTAATCTTGTAAAAAGTATATTAATTTCTTCAAAAGTGCGAATGAAAACGGTCAAAAGGAGTATATGTTTTATTAAGTGTGATTGGCTGTCTAGGCTGTCCTCCTTTTTTTCTTTCCTGATTGCTGTTTGTTTTCCCTGTGTTCCCTCTTTATGGAGCTTTCGGGGGACATTCTAACCAAAGAAAACCTAGAGGAGGCATTTTTAAAGTATTTTCCACATGATTATCCATTATCAAAATTTCTATATAATTATTTTCACCTTCAAAAAGCAAGTACTGTGATGCATAACAACAGGCTTCTCAATTCATGAATTTATTTCTATCAAGAACTTTATCTCCATGATTTTCTCCCATTTCTTTAAAGTCCTGAACTTTATTTTTGCTTTTTCTTACTAATTTTGCTTTTGGAGTACTGGCAACAAAATAATTGATCTTGATGTAGTTTTCAATGAAAGCTATTTTCATTGATACAATTGCCTTTAAAAAATAAACATGTCCTTAATTTTACATTACACTTAGATAAATAACAACTGTATGTAGATTGGGATCATTATACTTGTTAAAAAGTATCTGTAAATATGGTAAAGAACTTAAAGATATTCAGTATTATATGAACTTAAAAACAATAAAGCCTTCAAGCCTACATACAATTTAGGTTTTTTTGACAGGTCTAGTCTTTCAAACTTTAGAAGCCAATACCTTAGAAAGGAAGTATCTAGGACTTTGCATTCTCCTCTTCCAGAACTTCCTACAAGGCAGGAGTACTTTCCTCTTCTCCTTCTAGCCTTGTTTATGATAAGCTTTGCTAATGGCAGACTGTGGCACAGGTCAGGTAGCTTTTGACCTGAAGTCTTCTTTGGGATAGCTTGCTTCTCTTATAATTCACTGTCTGATGGGAAAGCTGTGTTTCATTGCTTAATTGTAAAACATGCATCACATTAAGGACAGCAAAACGACGTTTCACATAAGGGGATAAACTGTTGAGTGGGTCTTTTAGTTTGCTATTGACAAACAGAAGTTTCATGTTTAGTTAGTGCAGTTAATTTTTAAAAAAACTCATAAACTTCCAAATAATTTGCATAGGATTGCCATCAGTGCAACATGAGGAGTTTCTTGATTTGAAATTTAATATTATATTTGACTTTTTATTTCTCTTTTGAAAAAAATCTCTAAAGAAACCTGAACGTCTAAATAAAGTTTTATACCTTTGTGCTTTCTCTCTAGGTAAGAGAAGAAATATTCATGCCTTTTACACTAATTAAAGCTAACAAATAAAAATATGCAAAGGAATGAGGGTAATGACAGGGATAAGTATCACTGAAAGACTCTACACTTTCAAGACAGTAAAATAATGTGTCAATTTATTGAAATCTCTAGCTGATGATTCAGAGTTTGAGGAGTTACTTCAGCTGTTTTACTTTTCTTCTTTCTTATCTTGCTCTCAGAAAAATCTTGAGCCCTGGGGCCCTCAGCGGGACTGCCTACGGGCAAAAGCAGCAGTATGTCTGTCATTGGTACTGAGCAGGAGGCGGGAAGGGGGAAGAGTGTAATCCTTTGATAAAGCAGGTTGAAGTTCTCCTTTTATTTTTCCTGCTTCCTTTTCTTTTCATGCAGAGGGCTGGTTATGGAGTATGTGAAGACTTCATGTCAGGCTGAGACAGCATCCCTACAATCCTAGGTTTGTAACTGTAGTTAACCTGACCACCTGTACTACCTTTTGTCCTATAGAATGCTGATTTATCTTTATGCTGGAAGCTTTCACAATAGAGTTAAGTTGAATGGGAGGGATATTACTAGAGAAAGGAATACTGCAATTTAAAGTATGAACCTCTTAGTGTTAAAACACCTCTAATGCAGTGACTGGGTAAGTGGAAGGGGGTTCATTGGAATGTCAAAGACAGCCCATGCAATTTTTATATCACTTAAACCCCAGAAGACAGACAGGTGAAGGTTCTGTTACTGCTGAAATGTGTTCATTTACTTTTTCTGATGACCGTTACATATCACTACCCGATAAAAACAAAAACATTGTCAAATGAATTTTTAAGAACAATTTATCTGGGTAGTCTCTAAATGCATTGATATCTGTTGGGTCTCTTTTTTTAACTTTGACTTTTAGAATCATAGAATCGTTTAGGTTGGAAAAGACCTTTAAGATCATCAAGTCCAACCATTAACCTAGCACTGCCAAGTCCACCACTAAACCATGTCCTTAAGCACCACATCTACACGTCTTTTAAATACCTCCAGGGATGGTGACTCAACCACTTCCCTGGGCAGCCTGTTCCAATGCTTGACAACCCTTTCTGGGAAGAAATTTTTCCCTATATCCATTCTAAACCTCCCCTGGTGCAACTTGAGGCCATTTCCTCTTGTCCCATCACTTGTTACTTGGGGGAAGAGACCAACACCCACCTTGCTACAGCCCCCTTTCAGGTAGTTGTAGAGAGCAATAAGGTCTCCCCTCAGCCTCCTTTTCTCCACACTAAAAAACGCCAGTTCCCTCAGCTGCTCCTCATAAGACTTGTGCCCTAGACCCTTCACCAGCTTTGTTGCTCTTCTTTGAACACGCTCCAGCACCTCAGTGTCTTTCTTGTAGTGAGGGGCCCAAAACTGAACACAGTATTCGAGGTGCAGCCTCACCAGTGCTGAGTATAGAGGCACAATCACTTCCCTAGTTCTGCTGGCCACACTATTTCTGATACAAGCCAGGATGCTATTGGCCTTCTTGGCCACCTGGGCACACTGCTGGCTCATATTCAGCCGGCTGTCAAACAACACTCCCAGGTCCTTTTCCTCCGGGCAGCTTTCCAGCCACTCTTCCCAAAGCCTGTAGCATTGCATGGGGTTGTTGTGGCCCAAGTGCAGGACCTGGCACTTAGCCTTGTTGCACCTCATACAATTGGCCTCGACCCATCAATCCAGCCTGTCCAGATCCCTCTGAGGAGCCTTCCTACCCTCAAGCAGATCAACATTCCCGCACAACTTGGTGTCGTCTGCAAACTTACTGGGGGTGCACTCGATCCCCTCGACCAGATCATTGATAACGATATTAAACAGAACTGGCCCCAGTACTGAGCCCTGGGGAACACCACTTGTGACCGGCTGCCAACTGGATTTAACTCCATTCACCACCACTCTTTGGGCCCGGCCATCCAGCCAGATTTTTCCCCAGAGAAGCATACGCCTGTCCAAGCCATGAGCAGCCCGTTTCTCCGGGAGAATGCTTGGGAAATGGTGTCAAAGGCTTTACTAAAGTCCAGGTAAACAACCTGGACTTTCCCTCATCCACTAAGCAGGTCACCTTGTCATAGAAGGAGATCAGGTTAGTCAAGCAGGACCTGCCTTTCATAAACCCATGCTGACTGAACCTGATCACCTGGTTGTCCTGTACGTGCCGCGTGATAGCACTCAAGATGATCTGCTCTGTAATCTTCCCTGGCACCGAGGTCAGACTGACAGGCCTGTAGTTCCCTGGATCATCATTCTTGCCCTTCTTGTAGATGGACATCACATTTGCTAACCTCCAGTCAGCTGGGACCTCCCCGCTTAGCCAGGACTGCTGGTAAAGCATTGAAAGCGGCTTGGTGAGCACTTCCTCCAGCTCCCTCAGTACCCTTGGGTGGATCCCATCCAGCCCCATAGACTTGTGTGTTTCTAAGTGGTGTAGCAGGTCGCTAACCATTTCCCCTTGGATTATGGGGAATTTTCTTAATTGACATCTTTTTATTCTTACTTTTCATTTCTAGCTTTAGGATCAGGTGCTTTTTAAAGTGCTGCTTGTGTACTTTTCGTATTCTGTTTAGTGTGAAATCACTACTGTCTAAAATAACAGACTTATCATTTTTGACATGCAAAGAATAGAGATAACCAATATAACAGCTTTGTGTATTGCTTCTTCTCTTTCAAGACATTATATTCAGCTTTTGTTTTAGTCTCATGATAGAAACTGAAAGAAAAGAACATTTCTTCAGGCACTTATAGCTTTTTTTCTTTTGACCATTAATTAGTCTATAGCATACTTCTATTGAATGCTTCATTAGTTTAGTGTGACAGAAAATCAACAAAGACTTGCATTTTGTTCTCAATCTAGTTTGCATCTACCTGCCTATTATTCCAGCTAAACACATTTTCCATAAACAATGTTTGGTTATCTGTTATGTATAATTGAAAAGCCTCTTATATTGTTCATTTGTCATTCTCAGCCATGCATGGGTATTGAGACTTGGAGCAAAAATTTGAGTGTGTTTGCATTGGTAAATTGAATTTTGTGTACTTGTACTAATCTTTACAAGTGGCATTTGGGCTCAGTAGGAAATAAAAGAAAGAAAAAGGGAGAGACACTGTTTTCCCCCCCTTTTTTAAAATCTTAATTTAATTCCAAAGCCAGAGGGTAGTTGCCTTGGTAGGAGGTGGGGGCAGTGGAGCTTGTGGAAGCTTGACTTTTACTGTTTGGTACTGACTGTACTTTCTGTAATATACTCACATACCAAAACAAATCCAGTAATGAAGGTATAAAAAAGAATAGATTTACAGCACAAAGCTTCATCAAGATAAGAAGGTAGTATGAGAAGAGAATGGAAAGCAAATGAAGAAGACATTAACTTGATCTGTATTGCTCCAGTGTCTGAGAACACACACCATCATCTTCAATATGTTTATCTGCACAGTACCCTTGAGTTGTTTGTTGTTTGTTTTTTCTTTTTTTTTAATGTGGTTGTTTGGCCTCCCTTTGTGCTCATGTAAACTTTTAGCCTTCAAAGCATCTTTTTGCAATGCGTTTCTCTTGTTTACGACCTGTAGGATTTTTTTTTTTTTTCTGTGGGAAGGACATCCTGCTTTTATTGTTTAGAATATGGTTCCTATTTTCATTTTATGAAGGACAAGTTGGGTTTTGGAGGGGAAGACAGACAGGGATAATGGCATATTGAAACATATAGCTATGCTTTTCCTATTGATGATGTCCAAGATCAAGTCAATTCTCTTCCTCTACTGAACAATGAGCTTTTTTGTCTTGGTCCCATGCATTGGGGTCCTGTTTTTTTTTCTGAGAGCTAAAGGGCTGGACCTTTCTTCTGATTTAGGATTTCTGCCCAGGAATATCTTCTTCTCTAATGTCAGCATAACCTTTCCAAGGGTTTCAAATTTTTAAGCTGCTTAAGCCTCCAGGAATTTTGTACTATTTAAGCCTCTAGGAATAAATAAAACTGGAGCTTAAACAAATATAGAGCCTATAAATGGTTTCTAATCAAATATCCTTGTCTGTAGATTGGTGGTACCAAAGCCAATGCACATATCTACACCAGACATTAAAAAATCTGGGAAGCATGCTCTGGCCTCTTCTCCCCACCAAGAGGTCTTTGAACTTCTGTCACACTCGGTTATGGAGTGCAGGATCTTTATACCTCTGTGCATGGTTTCTTTTTTGCATCTTTGACTCTCCCTCTCACTCCTGCAAAAAGCTGATTGCTTTTGGCTTTAACTCCTTTTTGCTGAATTACCTCCTTGATGGGTAGTTTTTTATTTCTTTTGTCAAGGGATTCACCTTCCTGCCTTGTAGTCTTATAACTAGCAGGTACTTTTCTTTGATGCGATTTGGTGGTGTTGGTGTATTTTGTTGCTCAAGGGGTTGCTTCCATTTAAATGCAAGATTGTCAAGGTTTAATGAATATTGTTGTTTATGGTCTCTCACTAGCCCTTGGAACTGCATTCTAAATACAATTAAAAAGCCACAAAGAAAGCAAACATTGGAAATGTGGGAATTCTTGATCTTTAATCTGGCTGTTAAGTATAATGAGTTGTCAATACTAAGCAATTTGTAGTTGGCAAATGGAAAAATTTCCCAGATCATTACAGATGTTTAACTATTTATAAACTACAGTGAAGTGAAGATCCTGTAACAGGAAAGATCCCTGCAATTGGTGAGACGGTCTCAAGGAATGATTTTTGACCAAAGTCGCCATTGAATAGGGCCACAGCAGCCTGCACAATTCCTGTTAAGTTGCCTGTTGGGGTCCTAGGCAGCCTGCAAGACAGGGTCAGAAAGATAAACTGCCCTGACAGACCTGCCCTGAAACCTGCTCCAGCCAAACTCCATATATGCTGATACCTCACAATATTTCCAGAAACAACAGCTCTGGAGATGGAATTTCTTTTGTTTTTGTTTTTGTTTTTTTTTTTTTTACCCCAGCCTTCCTGAACTTTCCATGAATCAGGAAGCCAGGTTTTGAAGACACCTTGCTCCATGGGACAATCTCTCATACCCATTCTCTAAGAGACCTAAAGGCTTCCTGCACCCACAGCTGGGACAGTTCCTGATCATAGAGAGTTTGACTTTTTAACTTCTGTTATATTTTGACTGGCTTACCACTGATATGTAATAGAAGAAGAGATGAGGACTTCATATTTCGCAGCAGGACACCATTACTGCTGCAGTCCTTTTGTCTCAGACTCTTTCCATGTTTTCAGCCATGAAGTTGAATAAATGGGCCAGAAGGGAGACCAGACTGTTCTCAGCCTCCCTCTCTTTTCCACCAATGGGCAGTGCAACCGAATCACCCTAAGGGAACATAAGTACTTGGGGGTTTCTCCACAGTTCATTCATTGCAATAAAATTTGTAGGCAGTGTGAACACGAATGTGTCTGTGAGATGGGTCCGCCATAGAAAACGATCTAGCTAGGGAAGCATTGGCACAGGTTGGCTGTGATCTTAAAGTTGTTGAATCAAACAATTTTTAAAAAAATCAGTTGAAAAAAGATTTTTCCCACCGGGATTATTATGTGCAATAGCTAAAATTGACACAGTTTGAAATACTTCCAAGAAGCAGAAGAATGAAAACATCTGTAACAATCACACTGATTTGGAGAGCTAACACAGAATTCCTGCACTTTGACTGTAATGCTTGATCTTTGATGTTTTGTATTATAATTGAAGAACGCTACCTCCTTCACCATTTTAATAAGAAAATATTTTTCTTCAGCAAGCTATGTGTGCTTTAACTTTTCATCTTATCCCATTATAGTTCAGGGCTGCTAAATAGCTGTATTTGCTCTCAGTAGAGCTCAAAATAGCTTGCTTTTTATTCTGAAAGAAGGTGCATAATTACATTAAGCCTGAAAGATTGAATAGTTCAGAAAGTGAAATAATAAAAAAAGATTTCTACAGTTTGACACTTCCAGTGTAGAGATTATGAAAATTATTTCTATTTAGAGTTATTAACAATAAAGCTGTCATACTAATTTGCTTATGGAATACAAGGCTAAGAGAAATTTCAAAATATGGCAATACTGAACAGTCCATAATTAATCAAATTGTTATTTAAATCTGAACTTTGAACTAATTTTAATTATCACCTTTTAGGATAATGATATGGCAAAAAGGAGAATGACTGCATTTTGCCATCTGTGAGAGATTCATGTCCCTGCAAATTCTTATGCACAGAGATAAATACATCTGTGTGTAATTGTGGTACTGGAGCCTTGCTAACAACCAGAGTTGAAGAAGTTATTTTATTTTCCCACTGAGAGGGGTCTGTGCTAGATGAGGAAATACAGGATGCTCAGCAAGAAATAGCTCAAAAAAAGAAGTGAAATAGACAGTCATTATGCTACCAACATGAAGAGTGTCTTTAAAAAAAAGATTCCTGCAGATTATGTGCATTTTCTTTTCTATTTATAAACCTTTCTACTTTATAAAAGCAGCATTGCAAAGGGCATGATTGTGCATGCAGAATATTGAATAAATACAAAAGTTTTCATGAGCTGTCTATGCTTTATGGATTTTTTTGTAAAAACTGTCGCATGCAAACTCTAAGGCATCACCATTACTAAACTGAAAAACAGGGAGATAAGTCTTGTCACACCTGCAGACTATCCACTAGGAACAGTTACGTTCTTGCATAAAAGCAGTTGCATGATCAGAACACTTGCTGTTCCTGGATTAGACACCCACTAGCAGTGGTGCAGGCCTTGCTCAAGAAGCCTGAAAACCCATAGTTTGCAAATATGATTGTTTGAAAATTTGGCACACAGTGTGTCCTGGTTTCGGCTGGGATAGAGTTGATTTTCTTCCTAGTAGCTGGTAGAGTGCTGTGATTTGGATTTAGGATGAGAATAATGTTGATAACACACTGATGTTTTAGTTGTTGCTAAGCAGTGCTTACACTAGTCAAGGACTTTTCGGCTTCCCATGCTCTGTCAGGTGCACAAGAAGCTGGGAGGGGGCACAGCCAGGACAGCTGACCCAAACTGGCCAAAGGGCTATTCCATACCATATGACATCATGCTCAGTATATAAACTGGGGAGAGTTGGCCAGGGAGCAGTGATCGCTGCTCGGGGACTAGCTGGGCATTGGTCAGTGGGTGGTGAGCAATTCCATTGTCCATCACTTGTTTTGTGTATTCTTTTATCATTATTATTATTATTATTATTATTATTATTACTACTATTTTCTCTTCCTCTGCTGTCCTATTAAACTGCCTTTATCTCAATCCATGCATTTTACTTTTTTTCCCAATTCTCTCCCCCATCCCACCAGGTGTGTGGTGCTTAGTTGCCGACTGGGGTTAAACTATGACACAGCGCTACAAACAGGCATCACTTTCCAAACTGTCCTATGTGTCAAGTATTTGTCAAAATATGCAATTTCTAAAGATATGTGCAAAATATTTTTTAACTTTAGGCTACTTACAAAGAGTTGAGCCTATAGCACAATGTAACACCAGATTCTAGTTCATTTATTCAGAATACAAGAGAGAGAGTTCAGGGTTGATGTGAATACAGCTTACAGAAACCCAAGTAGAAGCTTCAAAATAGAGGGTTTTAAACATCTGACCAAAGTACAAAAGCCCAAAGTTGAAGATGGATGTATTCAGATTCTCCTTTTTTTATAGTTAACAGTAGGGAAAATGTGTGAAGGGTAAAGTAGTGATAAATTAAATCAAGATGCTGTTCTAAAACAAAAATTCTTGTTCAAGCAGAAATACTAGACTTGAAACAACATTTCTTGCATAGCATGTCTATGGCCTGTATTGTGCAGGGTGCCAGAATGCATGGCCACTGCAACACAGCTTAATTACTAGCTATTGCTCCAATCAGGATATTAACCATAAACACCATATTCACAGAGGTATTTAGCCACTGATTCCAATGGAAATGAGAGCCTGGATGCATCCCTCTTGACACAGAGCCTAGCATCAGAGTGCTCTGCGGGCAGTTTGTAATGGGCATTTCTCCAAGAGCAACCACTTATCCAAGATACAGAACTAGCAAAGTATCGCTCTGTAGCAGTAACATCTAGCAACTACCTACCATTTCACAGTATTTAAAAAACATATTTTCCAAACCACCTGGCACTGTTTCAATATGATACAGTAAAACAGATAGTTTACAGGTAGAGTTCATAATGGCCACATGCTGGGATGAATATTTTGGCTTTTCTCAGGGGAATTCTATTTGTATAGCAATTCTGAGTAGTTTCTTCTTTTCCTCTGCAAGTGCAGGCAAAAGGCTAGTTCACATCAACAATGTTTGCAATGGGTCCTTTATGTGAAATAAATCTTTCAGTTGACTACTTCTACCACTATAGTCAGTTTTACACATTTCACTTTAATTATTAAGAAAAGACTAATTATTACTCTGCTTATTCCCTAAATCTCTGCTTTAGGTAAAGTTTACCAAATTATATTAATATTCACTTTACAAATATGCTAGATGTTTCCAATCCAGTGGAATTTGAGGTTTGGGTTTTTTTTTCTTGTTGTCCATCTGTCTAAAAAAATAGTTATTTAGAGACCTTTAAAGGTAGATTTCTGAGGGATTTTTTTCATGTTATGTTAATGTCTGCTTTTACAAAAATTGTGGTTCCCCAATGTACTAGTTTGCAAATATGTAATCATTTTAGGCTTTTGACATTGTTACTTTGATGAACCTGTACATCAATTTTACATTAAATGTCTTATTTTGACTTAGCTGGTCTCTAAACTGTTTCTTGAGCAATTTGGTAGCATTTGTAAACAGCGGCGAGGCTGGATTGCAACTGACAGTGAAGTGCAATGACTTTGTTCTGTCACAAATGGAGATGTATGTATGTAGCGCTTGATGTGTGAAATAATACATTTTTTAAGCTTTCTGGTACTTAAGCATTTTTACTGCAAGTAAACTATCTCCAGCCCTTCTTGGGATTGATTATTAATTACTTTATGGGACAAAGTCACAGTATTATTTATGGGAGACTGCAGAGGTTAACACTGGAAGATTCAGCAAGAAAAGAGGATTGCACTTCACACATTAGTTCTTATGCAGATCTGGAGAGCTGGGGAATTTTTCTGTGCTGCAGTAAATGAGAACAACTAAATTGCTACATGGGGAGTGGTTACTGATAATACCAGTTTTCTTCTCCCTCCACTACACTTTTGCTTCTTTGCCAACCAGATTTCTATTACAGATGTCAGAGTTTCCCAGCTGCATTGTGTCTTTGAATTACAGTATTTGTTTAATCAAACCCTTGTGTCTAAATGGATTTACGTGCTGATTAAAGAGACAACCCCTTTGATTATCTTCTGTTGTTGCAGGGGGAAGCGTATAAAAAATACGACTATGCAATGTTGTGGATAATACAGACAGAGGAGACACACGCGTGCTTTTGAATGCAATTTTTTTCTTTTTCAGCTGTCCTTTTAGTGTTCAGTGCCATTTTTGTTTTCTGTTTTGCATCCCTTTTGCCTTCTCCTATTCCTTTTTGCCCTTCAAAACCTGAAAGCCACAATGGTCCAACCCCCTGTATCAGGCTGTAGCTGGTACGTGAGATGTGATCACAGGCAGAAACTGGCTCACCCTCTCTCTGCATTCAGATCCGGTTCTTGATTGGAAGCAATAGGTATACATTAGTTGGATGCAGAATTTAAGCTAATAGCCTCAGTTTGGAGTTGATTTGCAGCTGGTTGAACGGAAGAACAGGCAGAACTGGCCTGTATCTGTCTGCAAGAGGCTGTGCAGACATATTCACCATGATTCGTGCATCAAGATTAATTCCTCCTTGATAGGTCAAAGCTTATCTTTTAGAAAGATGTCCAGGCTTGATTAAAAAAAAACCCACAACAACCCAAATCTCTAAGTAATGAAGAATTGCTGGCTGTTTTCTGGTTTTATACTTTTTATATATGCAATTATACACAGAGCAGGATCCTGCTGAAGTCAAAGAATGCAGGTTAGAGCTGTGGAGCACAAATGACATCAAAGTGGAACGTGCAAACAGAAAACTGTTGCTTCTTCTGATTGTTTCTCCTACCTGCTGAAACCTGTCACCCCCTCATTAGCTTCTGGTGAATTCATTGCCTTTAGTCAATATCATAGGCTATTACTTTGTATATAGAATCTTTTTTTTTAAGGTGTAATTATGGCAAGTCAGTTCAGAATAGCTGAGATGCACAGAGACTGTAATGAAAACCACCCCTTTTTCCTAACCTTTCTCAGATCTGGTAATCAAGGTGTGATATTTCATGAGTGCCATTGTAAACATATATAAATAGTTCAAAAAGAAGAAAAAACCTCTTTGAGGTAGTGTCACAATAGCTAAGTATGAAAAATACCAAACTTCTTGCAAATTAATGTATTTAGATAATTACTGACTTTTTGGTTTGCATAAGTCCTCTATCATTTGCCCTAACACTGCATTCATTCTGTATTGTATTCTAAGAGGGTGAGAGATTATAAGTCTATTCTTACAACACTTACAGCCTTAGGCCTTTCACAGACATCTTTTGTGGACTCTGCTGTATTACGTCTAGAATAATTTACTACTGAATTGCATTGACAGTTAGTTTGGTTAGCTCCAGCAAAACTACAGAAAATAATCAGAAAATAGGGCTGAAGTAATCTATTCCCTGCTCCAAGGCAGAAACACCTACACCTATTCTGATTGACACAGGTTGCTTTTCTAACTTCTTATTAGAAACCTTTACTTCTGGGTATGTCACAACCTCCCTAAGTGTTGCTTTTCACTATTGCTACTATAGGAAAGCATTTCCTCATATGTAAATTAAATTTCCCTTGTTGCAATTAAAGTCAGAGCGATATGCTCTGACTTCAGCAATGAGTTGAAAATAGCATGAGTTGAAAATTCTCTACTGAAATTGTGTTTTGACAGATTAGGTTTCTAACATAACAATTATTTTTTTCATATTAATTGCCTACTTTTCCCTTTCATAAAAGAAAAATGAAAAAAAAAAGTAAGGGCAAACAATGAACTAAGAACTATTTTGATTTGGAGAGACTTGCAGCATCCTGTGAGAGTTTTAGGTCAGCCTTTCCCTGATCCTGTTTCTTGTATGGGACAGGCTCTTCTGGCATATAATATTTCTGTAATTCTAGGTAACTAATTGAATACCACACACTGTTTCTAGCCATTTTACTCCTGAAAACCCATTCATTTAATTATCCAAGGATATTGGAAGCTGTCTAGAAACACAGCACCAAAGAAGACCACATATGTCAAGTTCACTCCCCTGCAGTAGCAGAAAATCAAGCAGGAGAGTACATCAGGAATTCACATCTCAATT
This sequence comes from Ciconia boyciana, assembly GCF_034638445.1. Taxonomy (NCBI): domain Eukaryota; kingdom Metazoa; phylum Chordata; class Aves; order Ciconiiformes; family Ciconiidae; genus Ciconia; species Ciconia boyciana. The sequence continues at coordinate 59,324,400 of NC_132935.1, forward strand.
CATTCTCTTTCTTCTCAGATCACAAAACACATGACATTCCTCTAACAGAGAGAATTTTACTTCTATGACTGAAAACATGACCACTGGAAAAACTGGAAGAGATGAGAGAGCTCAAGGGACATGGTCAGCATGTTAGCACTAGCACACAGCCAGCAAAATGATGGTCCCAGAAAGTGGCTTATGCTCAGGGCTGTCAAAAACCAGGTGGTTAAACAAACCATCCAACCCAGCAGCCATCCTCCATCCGACCTGGAGACATCAGATATCTCTTCTGTCATTTGATGTTCTCTGTGTGTGTGTGGGCAAGCTGGGCACACACCCAAGTGATTTCTCAATACCCCTAGGAGCACTAGCATGTCACAGAATCACAGAATGGTTGAGGCTGGAAGGGACCTCTGGAGGTCATCTGCTCCAACCCCACTGACGCAAACAGGGCCACCTACAACCACTTGCCCAGGATCCTGTCCAGAGGGCTTCTGAATAGCTCCAAGAAGGGAGACTCCACAGCCTCCCTGGGCAACCTGTGCCAGTGCTCAGTCACCCTCACAGTAAAAAAGTGTTTCCTGATGTTCAGAGGGAAACTCCTGTGTTTCACGTTGTGCCCATTGCCTCTGGTCCTGTCACTGGGCACCACTGAAAAGAGCCTGGCTCCGTCCTCTTTGCACCCTCCCTTCAGGTATTTGTACACGTTGATAAGATCCCCCTGAGCCTTCTCTTCTCCAGGCTGAACAGCCCCAGCTCTCTCAGCCTTTCCTCATAGGAGAGATGCTCCAGTCCCTTCATCATCTTTGTGGCCTTTTGCTGGAGTCTCTCCAGTATGTCCATGTCTCTCTTGTACTGGGGAGCCCAGAACTGGACACAGTACTCCAGTTATGACCGCACCAGTGCTGAGTAGAGGGGAAGGATCACCTCCCTTGACCTGCTGGCAACGCTCCTCCTACTGCAGCCCAGGATACCATTGGCCTTCTTTGGGACAAGGGCACGTTGCTGGCTCATGATCAGGTAGGTATCCACCAGGACCCTCAGGGCTTTTCTGCAAAGCTGCTCTCCAGCTGGTCAGCCCCCAGCATGTATGGGTGCCTGGGTCTGTTCCTACCCAGGTGCAGGACTTGGCACTTCCCTTAAACTATGCTTGTCCCAATCTTTAGATACCTCTAAAATCTGAAGCCTTTGAAGAAAACGTCTTTGCTCCTCACTCAAAAGCCAACCTGTGCAAGTGAATGAAATCCTAAAGCATGTAATTAGTTATTCAAATACAATACATCAGGTTCATGGTAATTAATCTACCATATCTGTGAATCATACCCACTGTAGCAGACATTTTAATTGTTAGTTCACTGATCAGCTCAGACAATCCAGTCTGTGAGTCAAGCTATCTCCATCTTGAAACAATTAGGAGTTATCCCCACTAATTTATTTGGAAAATCCTTCCAGATGTGACAGTAAAACAGTTCTTTCTAATGTCCCATCTGGATTAATTCATTACAGCTTTATTCTCCTTTGTATGAGTATTAATTTTAAGTCCTTGAGCTGTAGATGGTTGGATGTGCCCTTATGTTGCCCTTATGCTTCCCTTCACGCACTGGCCTTAGGTCACTACTTTTGTTAGTCCTCCCTGGTCACTGTTTTCACTAGTTTTCCCCTAAACCAAATGCCCTTTTCTTTCATCCAAACAGAAGTGGAAGGTCTAAGAAACAAATCAGGGAGAAAAATAGATTATGACAGGGAGCAAGGAATGAAAAAAGGAAGGAATTGAGCCTCAGAGGATAGTTTAGAGCTAGAGGGGGACAGACCATTCCTGAAGGTGAAGCATTCCTGAAGCTTTCCAAGAAGCTGGTGGATGCTGCTTGGTGATGCTCTGTCTGGAGACACACCATACATGAACAGCTGGAAATAGCTGGCTGTGGTAAGAATGTCCTGTGGCTTGGTGGGACTGGAAGAGAAGAGTTAAAGAGGTGAAATATGCAGCTGACATATCAAACATCTGGAGGGAAGAAGGGTTGCAGCCTGGTGTGCTTGATGTATGCCTGTGCCAGGGTTTCCCTCTTTTCATAGAAAGACTGTGAGAAACAAGATTCCTTCATGGAAAGGACTGCAAGTTCATAGGACTCTGTTCTGTGAACTCTCCCAGATCACAACTCTATGGAAGATTTTCCAGTTTGTGTGTGGGGAGGTACCTTGGGGTGCCAGCAGGCCCATCAGGGTTCCCCATCCTCTTCTGGGGGTGAGAGGCACCACGATTTTGTGCCTTGGCAGTGTGCATGGATATAGGGCTTGGGCAAAGGGACATGAGGGTGAGAAAAAGGGACAAGCATAACATAAGCATGTTGAGATTTCCAAGGCAAGGGTCTGAGGCTGATGCTGCACCCTGCAATTGTCTTTTATGTGGTCCTGTATTGGGTTTAAGTGGCAAGGTTTTGATAGCAAGGCATGTGTGTGTGTTTCAGGGGTGACCTTTGTGAAAAGACATCAGGAGTTGCCCCCATGTTGGACAGAGCCAGTTCCAGACGGCTCCAAAATGGACCCACTGCTAGCCAAAGCTGAGCCCATCAGTAAGCTCATGACACCCCTGTGATAACAGATTTAAGAAAGGGCAAAGAATGCTGTGCAGCAGCTGTGAGAGAGAGGAGTGAGAAAAATGTGAGAGAAACAGCTCTGCAGACACACAGGCCAGAGAAGAAGGAGGGGAGGAGGTACTCCAGGCACTGGAGAAAAGACTCCCCTGCAGCCCATGGGGAAGACCATGGTGAAGTAGGTTGTGCCTCTGCAGCCCATGGAGGACCACACTGGAGCAGCTATCCACGCTGCAGCCTGCGGAAGACCCCATGCTGCAGCAGGTGGACAAGCCCTGAAGGAAGCTGCAGCTTGTGGAGACTCCACACAGGATCAGGCTCCTGGAGCCCTGTGGCCATGGAGAGGAGCCCAACCAGGAGCAGGTTTTCTGGCAGGAACTGTGGCCTGTGGGGGACCTACACTGGAACAGTCCATTCCTGAAGGACTGTACCCCATGGAGAAGACCCATGCTGGAACAGTTCTTGAAGAACTGCAGCCTGTGGGAAGGACCTACATTGGAGGGCAGAGACAGAGCATTATGAACACAAGCCCCATTCCCCATCCCCCTGCACCACCCAGGCTGGAGGAGGAGGTAGAAGAGTTGGCAACGAAGGAGTGAAGTTGAACCTGGGAAGAAGGGCGGGTGGAGGGGAAGATGTTTTTAGTTTTGTTTTCTTTCTCACTGTCCTACTCTGTTACAACTAATTGGCAGTAAATTAAATTAATCTTCGCCAAGTCGAGTCTGTTTTGCTGGTGTTGGTAATTGGTGAGTGACCTTCTTGTCCTTATCTCAACCCATGAGGTTTTAATCTTATTTTCTCCCCCTGTCCTGTTGAGGAGGGGGAGTGAGAGGGCGGCTTGGTGGGCCCCTGGCAGCCAACCAAGGTCAACACAAGTGCATAGCACCCCTCATGCTTGGTGAAAGCAGCCTGGAGTACTGCCAGTCCCACCAAACTGGGTGATGGTGGCTGTGGTCACCCTTGGGCAAACAGCTGTGGGGGTTGTGCAGCTAGGGGTGCCTCAGCTCGGCTTCTCCCAGGTGTGGCCTGGTGTCTCCAAAGAGTTTCCAGGTCTTGATAAAGTCCTAGGAAAATAGTGACAGCTCAAATAAATCATAAGGGAGACTTCTGAAATTGATGGTCAGAACAGATGGTCACCTCAGAGCTCCTCAGAGGTGCAGAAGAAAGGTGCAGGCCAGCACACTGTGTGCCACACTCCTGCACTGTGATGAACCTCTGCGTGTGGCAGAGGTGGGAGGTATGGACTGCCAGGGGCTGTGCGCTCCTCTGAAGCCACAGTGACATTTGTACTTATTTTGTCTAGCTGAAAGTATATACATGAAATTGGCCTCACACAAATAATGGATAACATCCTGTACAGGCAGCTGATTTTGAGAGATGAAAACTAGCAGGTTACTTTGGAGTTTATTTATTTTTCTGGGTCTGTTTTTTTCCCCTGTGAAGTGGTGTTAGTTCACGTATAACTTTGCTCAGGTCACCTAGTAGGAGCTCCAAAATCTCCAGGATTAAGCAATACCCGATCACTGATACTGAGAATATTGGTGTTAGCTGAACCATGACCCAGTAAGAAGGACCTTTGAAGGAGCGACAGATGGCATATAATTTATCTGCCACTTGATATTGCAAAGGATTAAATTGAGCCTACTAATTTCAGTTTGTGAATGGACCTGTATCTGCCATGAGTTTATTCAGGACAAAGAGAAAAGAAATATTGTTTCATCTTCTACCTGCTATGTAGTATGATGATAAAATATTTCTTCAAATGACAATGATTACTAAATGTGGCAGAGTAAATTATATCCTGTCTTGTATGAACCATGCTTCACTTAAGGGTTTTTTGGGTTTTTTTTTACCTTTTTTTTTTGGACTGTTTATACAGTGTAAAATCATTATTACTGCATTTACTAAGGTTCTTGTGGCTTTGGCACCACATTTTGTTATCATTAATTTAACATACCATCCATTATCCATTTTAAAACTACATTTAAAGGTAAACTAATTAATGATTTGAAGTTCATAGGAGCACTTGAAAGCACTTGAAGCACTTGAAAGTCATGATTTATATGACAAGCTTAAAAAATAAGAAGGTGTTCTAACTAGCAACATAATTGTAAAGAAGAGATGCTTGCCCGCAGTTGTCATCACTAACACGAGAATACATTATCTCTGATTATGACTCAAGTAAGCAGAAGTGAGGTTTTAATGTTAAACTGCAATGGGTAAAAACTAGGTTAAACATTAGGATCAGGGTTTATGAAATCCTGAACAAAGCAGAGATCTATTGGGGCAATTTATACTAACATCAGAATTAGGAATAAAGACAAAATGATGACATTTCAGGCTACCTCTGTTTCTGTGAGGTTCTGCTCGCAGCATATTACCTTATTTCTTTTTTTTTTTTTCTTCAGGAAAGTTCCAGAACAGTTTCTTGCAGGTTATGCAAATCAAAACAACTATGACTTGATCACTAAGTGAGATCCATAATTCAATGTCAGAAATAATAGGAATAGCAACTTCTTGGAACACAAGTATCAGTTATTATGAGATTGGACACAGTACTATTTCTTGGACAGGAACCTGTATGCTGAAGTAGAGGCACAGAGGTCTGATCTTTGTTCCAAAGAACAAATGTATGTTGAGAAAATAAATACATTTATAAGTAAAAACAAACTGAAAGAAAAAAACAGATAGGCCAAAGAAAAATGGAAGGGAGGCCAACAACTGTCTTTTTTCCAAAAATGTCATGACAGAATCAGGGAATAATTTTGCCTGGGAGACACCAGTGGAGGTCATCTGGTTTGGCCCCTTGCTCAAAGCAGGGTCAATGTAAACCTGCTTTTACATTGCAACCTGCAGGTTGCTCAAGGCTGTGTCCAACAGGGTTTTGAATAGCTCTGAGTGTGGAGACTTTACAACTCCTCTGGTCAATGTGTACCAGTGTTTGACCACTCCAATTTAGAGATATTTCTAAAGTAGGGTATCAACAGTCCATCATCTGTGTGCATAACTGGAGGCTGCAAGGGATGTGGTGGTGCTTAACTGTCTTGAGAACAAGTCTCAGAAAGTGTTCTAATTTTGTGTATGAAGTGATGAAATACAGTATGGTAAGCAAAGAATCACATTTTAGTGCTAATGGGATGAATTTTTTTGGGTTTACTCAGTTTTGTGACAGTGAACTGAGTTGGGACCAAGTATGCGAGGCAAAAGGAAGCACCAGCAAATTTTTAAATAAATGCTTCTCTAATATTCTTTCAAAATTCATCTTTGTTAACTTGGTTAACTTCAGAATGCTAATGACCAATGTTCAGGCACGAGACAGCTAGTTGTACAGATTTTGTTTCTAGCCACTTTGTTTATTACCACTAAATCATAGTGAAGAATATAGATACATGAACTTCTTCCATAACATTACCTTCCCGTGTAAACAGATGCTGACATTTTTTAGGGTTGATACTGCATTGCTAGTGGGTAGGGAAGTATGTTGAGGCACATACACATGCTTATTCCTTTAGCAAGATATAATTCCTATCATGAAACATTCAGAGACTTCCCATTTCAATTCATTTTGGATGTTGCAGAAAAGCAACGAAAACAATTACTTTTATATATGTAACCCTGTAGAAAACTAGTTCCAGATGAGCAGAAACGATAGCAGAGTTCTAAAATTACAAAACTGTATTCACCTCAGTAATATATTAGTTTTGAAGTTAAATCCATTGAAATGCTAATGTTTTAAAAAATAATAAATTGAGGAGAGAAAAGTATTACAAGCTTCTTCACTGCTTTTAATCATGTGTGTAACCTAAAAGTGGTTTTAAATAAGGCGCTAAAGTACAGATTGCAAAGTTCAGTCTTTTGTAATAAAGCCATAAATCTTTGGTTCATCAGTTGGAGACATGAGAGGCAGCAAGTGATCTGAAGGCAGTTGTTGCCATAGAGTGACGATGAGCTGCCAGTGGGATACAGCAGTGGGTAAACAGCAACAGATATCTTCTGCTCGCAGGTGAATGGCCAGCCGCTTGGCTATGTGACTTTCTCTGGACGCCTGTGATTTACTTGCACAAAGTGGAATGAGGATGCTGACAGGAGAGGCTTCGAGAAAATCCAACACAGAATATAAAAAATTCTACCTGGTTGCCAAGTCATTGTTCATATGTGGAAGAGGCTCTCCTGTGTCCTACCTGAAAAATGTCTAGCTTTGTTGTGTCAGTTAACCCCTGCCATTTCCCTTGAACTTTGCTGCTGGTTAGCTTAACTGCTAACTCCTGCTCCACTGGTTGCTGAAGATCCCTGCTGCAAGCGGTTATCACTGCACTGAATGCTGGGTAAGGCAGCTGAATCTGCAGAATAGAATAGAATAATTCAGTTGGAAGGGACCTACGATGATCATCTAGTCCAACTGCCTGACCAAAAGGTAAAGCGTGTTACTAAGGGTATTGTCCAAATGCCTCTTCAACACTGACAGGCTTGGGGCATTGACCACCTCTCTAGGAAGCCTGTTCCAGGGTTTGATCACCCTCTCGGTAAAGAAATGCTTCCTAATGGCCAGTCTAAACTTCCCCTGACACAGCTTTGAGCCATTCCCACGTGTCCTATCACTGGATCCCTGTCACCTCCCTCTCTACGTCCCCTCCTCAGGAAGCTGTAGAGAGCAATGAGGTCACCCCTCAGCATCCTCTTCTCCAAACCAGACAAGCCCAAAGTCTTCAGCTGCTCCTCACAGGACATGCCTTCCAGCCCTTGCACTAGCTTTGTTGCTCTCTGACACATTCAAGGACCTTCGCACCCTTCTTAAATTGTGGGGCCCAGAACTGCACACAATACTAATCTAATTTTATTGGGTCCTGTGCCTGAAAACCTTACAATCATTTCTACATTTATTATTAATTCCACCAATTGCTGATTCTGGGAATCTGGGAATCTGGGAATGCTGATTCTGGGAACCAGCAATTGGTGGAATTCCCAAATGCTTCTGGGAATTAGTGTAATGATGTCAACTGCCTGGCCAGAAATGACAAACTAAACAAGATCTTTTGATATGATTTAAAATGCACTGTTTTTGCTTTTTGTTTCAAATTACAATGTTTGAACCACTCAACCCATCAGGTGCAAAAAGTGAAAAGAGAGTAGATTAATATGCTAGCCCAAGTCCCTAGATGCTGTTTTCCTTCCCTTAGGAATAAACCTGAACTTTGGTATCACTGTATTTATTATAAGGTCTAGCTGGTTGTCATTCTCCAGCTGTTCCCAGCTTGAGGAGTTAGAAGCTGTCAATTGACTGGATGAATTTTTCTTTGAGACCTGTTACTCTGCTTCAAGTCTGAAAGACAACTTTAAATTTTCAATATTCTCCTACCAGGCAGAGGTAGCTGTAAGAGAGGGAAAAACATGTCTGTTAGAGAGTGGCTGTTGTGCCTTATTTTTTTGAAGATGTTCTAATGTCAGAAAATGAACATAACAATTAAAAATGAGTATCTTTGTGCTAAGTTAGGGAGCTGACTGCTGAGAAAAATGCCCACTTGGCACCTGAGCCGGTGCAGTGTGAGGAGGGGAATGGGGTCCCACAACTGGTGGTGAGGAAGGGCAGGGCGGAGATGAAGTAGGATGTCAGGTGGGCTGCGATGTGCTACCCCTTCTCTGGGATTGCACTGGATTCTTTTTATTCTAGTTAATTTCAGTCAGGTACTAAATAGAATAGCTCACATGAAGCCTGCAGTTTTTCAGCTTGAAATTACCCATTCTTTACCCCACTACTAAGATTCCTGTTATGATTCCCTTTGTTGTCAAGCTGTTCCTTAGAAAAATCTGTCCCTAATTGTGTGCACTTACTGGAAGCGATAAAGCGGACATGTGCAGGAGAAATGGAATGCTGATATTTTAAATGTCATAGTAAATGCCATTTCATGTTGAAGAGGGTGGAGCGAGAGGATGGAGGTTATCTGTACAGTGAGAAAAGGGTTTATCACTATGAGCAGGAAGTAAATGTAAGAACAGATTAAGAAGAATTTTTTCTTTTAGTATTTTGTACTTATCATCTAATTTATTTCTATGTAAGTAAGAATATAATCAAGCTGAAGTATTTCTTTAAAATGTGAACAAAAAATGGAGTGAAAACACTTCCCAGTAATTTCACTGCACCCCCAGAAAAGACAGTAACTTTCATAGAAAGGAGAGAGTTTTAACTGCAGGTGTAGGTGGTACTGGAGTTTGTATTCCGTAGGAAAACAATTTCAGAGTGATATTAAATAAGTTAATTAAGTATTAATATTAACTAAAAAAGAGATATTAACTAAAAAAAGATTCAGGGGAGATGTTTTGAAACAAAACAGCCCTTCATCTTGTTAAAAATCGCACATACAGAATTTTTTTGTAACAAGTAAAATTATTTTCCATTAGTCTTTCTGCCTCCTCTTTGATTTACATATTTTTTTATTTTAAATATTATCACTTAAAAACCCAGCTCAGAGCTTACCTATGTTATAAAATCTCTGATTGTATAGTTACACTGAAATTATTACACTTCTAGTACAGGAGATGCTTGTACCCATTAAAGGAGTTCTTTGTACAGGATACTTAAATTATCTACCAGAATGACATAACCTGTCAGGTACAGATTGTGTCTACAAAGGATGGTTCCCCCCTGGTTTACATTCACATAGCTATAACAGCAAAACTTTGTAGTTTAGATTGGTGTTATTCAAATGAACACTGCCTTATTCAATTAGAAATCTTGTGGAGTAGGGTATTGGTATAATTTTTCACAGTGTACAGTATAGCAATGAGAGCAGTTTCTTACTCTTTAAAAGACATAGTTACAGACTGCTCTTATTAATATTGAATCAAACATGTTCATCAAACTGTTCTCCTCAGCAACACAGAATGAACACATCCATTTTATACACAGATTCTGTGATTTAAACTGAGCAATCTACATCACATTAACACTCGCTGCATAATTTCTGCTAAAATTACATCTGAATTGATTTCATACATAGAAGAGGAAGTCTGCACCTATTATTAAAGAAACCCAACAAAACAAAAACAACAACAAAAAATTCCCTAGAGAGCCAGTTCTATTCTGTGCTTTAGCTGTGACAGAAATGTAAATCAGCATCTTCCAGGGGATGCATTTTGGGTATATTCTCTTTAGCTAGGACTAGCAGAAAATTCTCTTTATCTTCTCTCTGAATATTTTTCAAAGATGTAGCTAGAAATACTGTACTAATAGGAGATAAAACCAGAATATAGTGCTGGGCTTTTTATCCTTCCAGCGAGTTTAAATGAAACAGGTGTTAAGCATAGTGAAGTAGTATTTTACAAAGATGTCTTAGGTTTTCTGAGAAACTGCTTTCCTTCTCATTTACGTTGCAAATGTCCAGCATTGGCATCAATAGCAATTGTAGGAGAGTTGCTGCAAAAAACAAGTGCAAGTGTGTTGCATAGCAATGGAGATAAGGAAAAGGCTGAAGAACCTGTTGGGGTTTTTTTTGTTTTGTTTGGTTTTCATGAATACAAAGGAATTGTGATCAGTTGCTTGATCTCGGTGGAACAGAAACATATAAACACATGCCAGAATATGGGAGAACAAAACTTTACAGACTGACCAAGTTGTGTCTACGCAAGCAGCAGGACCTGCAGTGATGGCAGTATTGTGTGGTGCCTGTTCTGGTATCTCCAGCTTGTTCTTGTAGTACTGGTGAGGGCATTGGGCACTTCTGCTCTGGGCAAGCGTGGGCTTAACAAGTCTTTGCAACCCAGCATGTCCTGTGAAACATGATCCCACAGGTAGTCTCAAATCCTGTTTTCACTTGAATCTAGCCAAGTCCCCTGCATTAAAACTAAATGGAAATATTCTGGGTTTTTTGTTTGTTTGGTTTGTTGTTGTTGTTTTCCCCCCAAACACATCCCCATAACATCACAGCACTGAAGACATCAGCCTTGAAGAGTTTTTGTCACTCCATTTAAATCAAATTTATGTAAATGTGCTATTGAAATTATCTATGTGTGCTACCTCACAGCATGTGGCTTGGAGGCTGTTCACAGAATTAAATAAAAACTACTGAAAGTGTGATTAGACATCTTTTTCTGTAAAACAAAATAGTTGAATCTCACAGGATTTTGCTTCAGGAAAGACAATTTCCCTGGGATGTTATTTCATCAGTTCTAAATGATGCTTCCCACTTTTACTGTGATTAACTACAGAATAAAATTTTAAAAGTTTATCTGTTCAAAGAAAGATCCTGTGATCTGTCTGACATGTAATGAGACTGTTCAGATGCAGATGTTTGTTTTCAGGACCATTATAAGTATGTTTGGATTATCAGCCAAGCCAAGTACTTCCAGCCTCTCAGGGATTTACTTTAGCGATTTTTTCCAAACAGCTTCTTGCTATTTTAATTGTATGACACATTTTATAGAAGTACATAGTCAGTTTTATTATCTCCTATGTTTTACTTGATGCATATTTTGATTTCATGAATAGGTGCAACAGGGAACCTGAAGTTTCCAAGAAAATCGCATTCCATTTTTTTTAAAAAAATCTATAGAAATATTGTAGCAGCCAGTAAATTTAAATCTAAGTAATAGAACAGAAACAGATGTGGGAAGCAAGCTCATTTTTACTGTTATTCCAAAGACTAAATCTGAGTGATACAGTTTCTTTTCCACTGTTTATTCAGTTTTTCATTGCCTTGGCCCACTGCTCTCCCAGAGCTTCTGCTGCTGATTGCTGATATTGAATGAATCCACATTCGACTTGGGATGATCAAGCTTAGCCCTTCTCCAATGAATTCACCATTCCAGCACTGTGTTTAGCTCCAAACATTTTGCTAATTATTTTTTGCCCTTCGTTTGCTCCAGGGTCCCCATGCCAATGCCTCTTCCTCTCTGCTTGTGAGAGGAGAAAGTTTTTATACCTATCCACTGCACCCAGTGCATAAATAATGACATGTGGAAGCGAAGCAAATTTCACATGACGGTAGCTTGGTGATATTGAGAACATAATTAGTGCTGCAGATGACTGTGAAGATTAAGACTGCTCAGCTCCTTTGCTGCAACTAATACTCCATAGTATTACTGATTATACCGTTCGCTTCTTGCACTTTGTTTGCTTGAGCTGGAAGACAGAGAAGTAGCTGTAAATTGAATGCTTGAAGATAAGATGGAGAATCTCATCACTACATTGTTTTTCTTGGTCTAAGCTAATTTATATGGCAATTTATGTGCAATTTATATTTTCTGAAAAAAAATATATTATCTGAAGTAAACACCAGTTTTAGCTCTGATTTCAGTGGAAGTAGAGATACAGCATCAAGGAAGATGACAAAAAAAATCACAGCATAGTAAATCACATTGTAGTAAGTCTCTTTTGTCCCAAGGCTGGTTAGTGGTTACTGTGAATGAATGGTTTGGCTCTAAATGAATCCAGAAGCTGCCTGTGTTACAAAATCACCATATGTAGACACAGTAGTACTGAAAGTAGATATATTATTGGGGAAACAGAGAGAGATAACAAAGAGAGAGAATGAGGACATAATGTTAGAGAGATAATGAAGATCAGAACCAGGAAATTTTGGATCACTCTGCTGTGCAGTGTGGCAGATTTAATGCCTCAGTGCAGGACAACTGTGGAGGACTGGTCTGCAGAAGAGAGGTGGCCTATAGACAATTGTGGTTCCTGTTTATGAGAGAGTGGAGCTTTGCATATCCTTACACAAGGTGCCTGGCCAGTCCCTTCTGGTAGAAGTGCTAAGGCCCATTCACTTCACCCCTCTTGAATCTCCTCTAATATTTTTCAGGTGATACAACCATCACTCAGACCTGTTCTTCTGGACTCAAGTATCCAGTCTGATAGCACCAAACATTTAATATTCATCCCTTTGCCCCTCTGCCAAGCTGTCCCTCAAAATATTTCTGTGTTGCTTTGAGAAACACTATATACATGCTTAGAAATTATGCCTCTGTAAAGAGGGTATGAATGAAGAAGATGGTGTTTTTAGGCTAACTGTGACTTTGCTATGTGATATGTTATCTGTAGGTATCAGAGATTTTTTAAAAAGTGATTCATTATCAACTCTATATCAGTTTCTGCTAACAGTGCAACTGGATTAAAACCCAGATCAGTAGCCAGAAGGATACTTTGACATGGGAAGATGATTGGGAGTGTTTTCCTGTGTGGCTCCATGGAATCGCCCTGGGCAGACACTCTTTTACAGTATCTAGAAACATGGGATATTCTGGGGTTCTTGTCCTCTCAGAGTTAAAATGAGAAAGACAAATCTCTTTCTGTGTCTCAGGGATCTTATAGATTATTCATGACTAAGAGTCACTTAATGTCGTTCTGCTCAGAAGCTGGGTGGATGTAGGATAAATGCTTCTTGCTTGCTTCAGTAATGGAAAGGTTTAAGGTTTGACTTTATGATATTTCCCTTTCAGGATACAACAAAACATCAGAAAAATAAATGTAGGGTCCTCAACTTGTTATTAGAGTGAAGAAAATTTATCTTTTCTTATCAGCAACAGTGTGAAAGATATTGATCACATAATGTAAATCCAGAAATTAGGTTCTAAACTGCAAAGTCTGAGGGAAAGAGGTTGTTCAAATATACGATGCGGAGTCTAATGAGGTGCCACATTTTGAACACGGTTGTTAGATACTCCCACAATGCAAATAACAATAGTAATGTCTTCATAATAGACAACACCAAAGTATTGTGGGAGATAAGATGGGTTTTAAATAAAATCTAGCCTAACCTCAATTATGTTTCATCACGTATTAGCATTTGTCGTCTCTGTAGTGCACTTGGTACTTTAAAAATATTAAAAAATGAAAATCTCACTTTCATCTACCTAGTAGCTATGAGTATCACTTTACAAACTTCATTTGCCTGAATAGGCTCAATTGTATACTCACTAAGTAATTCAACCATGAGGGGAAAGTTAATCATGAAAGCACTTTTGCTTCTTAAAAAAAAACAACCAAAAAACCAGCCAATATAAATCTCAAATAGCTAGAAGTATTTGCTTATGTCAGTTTGACTCCCTTTTATCTTTTGAAATAACAGCCAACATAAGCTAAAGCAAATCTATCTACCTACCTATCCATCCATATAAGAATTATGTCTAGCTAACTGGAACTTTGTATTACTATGTTCAGTGGTATCACTGTGAATATTATGTTTCCCAAAGTTGTATTCTGTTGTACCACAATCTGATTTGAACTTTAGTGCTTTATTTACATAAATATTCTTTGACTTCCTGTTTTGTTTGATACAGTCATGAGAGGTAAAGGTGCAGCTATTGGCTAATGGGGTGATGCCTCAGGTGTGAAGGACAGTGGAATAGAATCACAGAATCACAGAGTGGTCGAGGTTGGAAGGGACCTCTGGAGATCATCTGCTCCAACTACCCTGCTCAATCAGGGTCGCCAACAGCCAGTTGCCCAGGACCATGTTTAAAGGGCTTTTGAACATCTCCAAGGAGGGAGACTCCACAGCCTCCCTGGGCAACCTGTACCAGTGCTTGGTCACCCTCACAGTAAAAAAAGTGTTTCCTGATGTTCAGAGGGAAACTCCTGTGTTTCACGTTGTGCCCATTGCCTCTGGTCCTGTCACTGGGCACCACTGAAAAGAGCCTGGCTCCGTCTTCCTTGCACTCTCCCTTCAGGTATTTATATGTACTGATGAGATCCCCCTGAGCCTTCTCTTCTCCAGGCTGAACAGCCCCAGCTCTCTCAGCCTTTCTTCATAGGAGAGATGCTCCAGTCCCTTCATCATCTTTGTGGCCTTTTGCTGGAGTCTCTCCAGTATGTCCATGTCTCTCTTGTACTGGGGAGCCCAGAACTGGACCCAGCACTCCAGCTATGGCCTCATCAGTGCTGAGTAGAGGGTAAGGATCACCTCCCTTGACCTGCTGGCAATACTTTGCCCAATGCAGCCCAGGATACCATTCGCCTTCTTTGGGGTAAGGGCACGTTGCTGGCTCATGATCAGGATGGTATCCGCCAGGACCCTCAGGGCTTTTCTGCAAAGCTGCTCTCCAGCTGGTCAGCCCCCAGCATGTATGGGTGCCTGGGTCTGTTCCTACCCAGGTGCAGGACTTGGCACTTCCCCTTGTTGAATTGTTTGAAGTTCCTGTCAGCCTGTTTCTCCAGCCTGTTGAGGTCCCTCTGGATGGCAGCATGACCCTCTGTGATTCCAACAAGATTGTAGCCCTGCACAGATTTCTAACTCATCATGTTTATTCCCCATACCGAGTGCAATACTATACAGGCACTTCAGAGAGGCACCCCAGCTTGTTGACTTCCTAGAAAGGGTTTAGTAAGCTTCCTGTTATTGTTTTACAGATCTATTGTTCAAATAATTTAGAATTACATAGTTCTCATTTGAACTTATGGGCCTTTGGATTTCATCAGCATCAACCATTCCTGCATTTTTATTGCATCTAAGCCACCAGAGTTGGAGAAATGAGCTGGCATTTCTGGTTTAGTGACACATCCCAAGGCATCTGAATGTTATTCGCTAAGAAATCTTGTTCCAATGTGGAGCACAGTACTGCGTGCTAAACTGAGGAGCAATCTGATATTGTTGAACCAGATTTCAGTAATGTGAAAATGATCACTTTTTTCCCTGCTTGTAGAAAGACTGCTAAGAGATTTAGAGCTATTGCAGAAAAAAGAACAGCAAATAACTTCTGTTATGTTCTATATTTATTGCAAAATTTCAGTTCAAGAGATAATTCAGGAAATACATCTCTTGCAAAAAAGCCCAAGACATTATTAGCTGACGTGAAATCTTAACCCTACAAGTAGAACCACTCTTTCTGTAAGCCGAGGGACAAATCATCAGTGAATTGAAATCTATATAGGACAAAACAACATATTATGCTATCAAAACACTCTGATTTATAATGCACTGTGATTCATCATAGCAATTTTTTTTCCTTCTTTCATGCAGAATTGCTCAGCTGAGTCCCCCCACTTCCAAATCTAAATATATACACACACCCCCCTCTAGAGTGATATATCATTACTAAATTACTTTTCTGTAGTCTCACTAAAAGTTCACTCCTACATCCTTAAAATCTGAAATTTTCCTAACATCACTCACAGCAAAACATGTTCTACAACAATAAACCTGCTAGAATAGGTAAAGTTATACCTGCTGAATAGCAGTAGTAAAAATAAAATAAAATAAAATGTGTTTATATGCAGTCAATATTTCTTGAAAACAAATATTTTAAAAGGTACAGATTGTGGGTAGACAACTAGCAAGCATTTGTGCCTATGAAGCAACAAATTAAACAACAAATAACATATCCACCTTTGTGCTTTGAAAGAAGAAACTTCAGAATGTAAAAACAAAAGATGAAATAAAATGCTCATATACTTTAGCTGTATGCAGGAGAATATTGCTGCTGACTGCTAGTGCATGAGTTGTATAGAGTGACCTTCAATCGAAACTCATTCGCTTTTTCTGTGTCTAGCAGTGGTTATCATGGGAAAGGCAAAGGCAGAAGCCTGATATAACAGAACTGGAGAAAAAAACATGTTCTCATTGAATTACTTGCTTTTTTTCTGTGTGACACACCAGATGCTGGCTAGCTGGCAGATACAGAAGGAAACTAGTTCTGTGCCAGTCACATGTGGGTGTTTGCATATGCAAGACTGTATTGCTCATGCTATATATGCTTCAGCAGCACAAGTGACTCCTATGCTTCATGAGGGGAGTTTCACACAATTTGTTTCCATTGGACTACATTTTGCAATAACAGTTTTGTAGCATAAGTGGCACACACAAGAAACAAAATAAGGCAGCAGAATCCAGTGCAGTGGCTATAAAATGTCTAGATTTTTTTTCAGTTCTTTTTAGCTCTTATTTTGCTTTTCTTTTTCTTCCTTTGCCTTGTGTTCTTAGACTGGCTGTGAATACTGATTATTTGCAGTGATGACAGTCATTGCATTTTATTTAGGCTGGGTAATGTTCTTTTTTCTCCACAGCCCTGAGTTGGAAGGACAGTGTCTTTCTTGCATAGCAAGATATTTTTAATCTGACACTAATAATAAAGGAACCATTACTAATGTTCATGAATACTTGTTTAATTCTTCCTCTGTGATGCAGGCTGATAGCTCTATGCAAACGTAGCCCCATAATCCTGAATGACTTGGAAAATGACCAGAGGGCGGGCAGGAGGTATGAATTTGAGATTTATCTCAGGGAATTAACAATTTATTCCTTGATGAAAGAGAAATTTTGCCATCCAAAATAAAGATGAACTCTACATGACAGTAAATGAATGACCTCTCTAACACTCTTCGGACTTTCTTGGGTTAAAGACTTTAGTTTTATACAGCACTCATGTGCTGGTAATTATTGTACATATTCCATATAAGACATATTACAATGTCTTAGAATTTTGCAAAATTCTTGTGCTGCCCTGGAATGAGAGGTCTCCTAGCACAAATACCCCATTTTCTTCAGTGACACAAATTGTGCTAAAGCAAGGCTCTTGACTTTAAAAGTAAGAGCAGATTTGTATTTCCTAAGAATTTATTTAAAGCATTTCAGTTTTTGTCCGTGGGATGTTACAATTCATGGACATCTGAAATGTGAAAATGCACTTAACTAATACTGTGTGCAACCAGCATTATGTAAGAGTACTAGATTAATCTGCTTTTTATGAATAATAACAGCACATCATTTAGACATTAGGAGAGCTGTGGCATGCACCGCAGGGGTGAAATATATAAACCTCACTCCGTACTTTTACTCTCATACAATTGTTTTACTTGTATATTGTGATTTCATATTATTATTATTATTATTATTGTTATTATTATTACTACTACTATGTTGATTATTCTGCCTGGGGAACCTAAATCTGAATTATTGATCTTAAAGCTTCCACTTTAAATATTGCTAACACTGTCAAGATGGAACTAGCTTGGTAAACCGGTGATTCAACTGTGATTATTTCCTGCAGGATGAGACACTTTTCTTGAGCTACAGGCCACGAAATGGAGTAAAACGTGACTTGGCTTATTCCAGTTTTCAGTGACATGAGAAATATTGCCTTCAGAGATTAATTCTTCAAGGATCAGTGTATTTGAATGAACATCATAATTTTCATAGGGCTTACCTTCTCTAACATCTTCTCTTTGCTAACTGAGAGGGATTTTTTGGATGATCTGTTTTAGTCACAAGATTTTTAATAAAGATTGTTTTGACTGAGAAATATTTAATCTCTTCCTCACTTTTCTGGAATTGGCAATTGGCACAAAAATGAGGCATGGTAGTCTTCTAATTATTAACACTTGCACAGCTGATAATATGCCCCTTGGTATAATAACTCTTTCAAAACCACTTATTTAAGGGTGGGTATTTCTGGAGGAATTTCTCTCTTCCTGTTTAGAGAAGAATTAGGTTAATTACTTAGACTAGATCTCTGACTTAACCCCTACCCCAGCTGATCACAAGATGTATATAGTTGAACTGACTGACATATTAATGTGAAGCATTTTGAATTATTACAATTATTAATTCTAAAAACCTAAGGTAGATTCAAAATTTAAAATGGGAGTGAAAGCAGAAACATTAACAGTTTACTGTCTGGTTTAATACAAAACTACATTAGATTCTTTTACTTCACTGGTACACAATGTTTCTATGTTAAGTTGTCAGAGTAATGAAGACATAAATAAAGACATCATAAAATTTTTGAAAATACACCTTTCAATAAATGCCAAGATGGTATAAATGGATTAAGATAACAACTACTGTGAAAATAACTTGGATACTGCTAGCACGGGATGAGTTCTCTGTAGGATTAATTCTCCCATTCCATTCATATGGAGTCCATGAGTGGATCATATCTTTCTTTAATTTATTTCTAGTTTGAAACTATACTTTTTATGCTCCAGGATCTTCACTCACTAGCTCTTTGCCATTGTCAACAATGCAGTTCTTCTTGTTACTGGACCTGAAAAAGGGGTGATGGTTGTTCTTGTATGCCTTCTTCCATGTAATGAGCTCAAGCTGCATTTCTGTTCCCTATTACTAGACTTCATCATTTCCTTTCTGTGTAGTCAGCCAAACACTCTAACTCTTAATTATGAGGTCTCAAGACCTTATTATTTTCATTAACTTTCTGACTCCAACTTTCATCAACACCAAGCACATCTTTCTTTTGCATTGCTTCAGCCAGTTTTTTTCTGTCCTACTGCTGCTGCCAATCACTGTGAATCCTCCAGTTGTTTCATTCTGTTTCAGCAAAACAAAGTCAAGTGAATCTTCAAGACCTTTCTTTACTCTGTTCCTGCCTGAGCACCTACTCCTTTCTGTAGTAATGTTAATTTTCTATTTTGGCCCCAAACTCCCTTGCCTACCTATTGCCCTTCAGACAAAAATCTTAACATCTTCTTCCAGGCTATCATTGATTCAGAGTATAGCAATCCATAAGGAAGACCCGTGCTGCCAAACGTTATCCAACAACTATTCCTACAGAGGAAAATCAGTGATGGTAAGGATCTCTCAAGAACTACAATAACAAAAAGCACAACTAGTTCATAATTTGTTTATTGTTGTTTGTTTCTATCTCTCTTTACATTTTGCATACCCGTTCTCTTTCAATGTAAGCTGCCCCTTAGGGCAGGGAGCATGTTTTGTATGTAAAGCTATAGTTCTATGGTATCTTACAAAAGTGTCCAGTCCCTAAGTAAAGCCATAGCAATAATTTTGAAAAGCATTATTTTCCTGTTGTCTTGCTTTAGCTCCAATTGGCAACCAAGCACCACACAGCCACTCGCTCACCCTCCCCGCCTGGTGGGATGGGGGAGAGAATCGGAAGAGCAAAAGTAAGAAAACTCATGGGTTGAGATAAGAACAGTTTAATAATTGAACTAAACAAAACATAATAATAGTAATAATAGTAATAATAATAATAATAATAGTAATAGTAATAATAGTAATAGTAATAATAATAATGTAATGAAAAGGAAAACAATGAGAGAGAGAGGGGAACAAAACCCAGGGAAAAACAAAGTGATGCAACCACTCACCACCCACTGACTGATGCCCAGCCAGTCCCTGAGCAGTGATCGCTGCCCCCCAGCCAACTCCCCTCAGTTTATATACTGAGCATGACGTCATATGGTATGGAATAGCCCTTTGGCCAGTTTGGGTCAGCTGTCTTGGCTGTGCCCCCTCCCAGCTTCTTGTGCACCTGGCAGAGCATGGGAAGCCGAAAAGTCCTTGACTAGTGTAAGCACTGCTTAGCAACAACTAAAACATCAGCGTATTATCAACATTATTCTCATCCTAAATCCAAAACATAGCACTATACCAGCTACTAGGAAGAAAAATAACTCTGTCCCAGCCGAAACCAGGACACCTGTATACTGTCTACGCGTACAGCATGTTGCTGTGAAGAGCATTCAATATCACAATGTATGACATGTATAACATACATTGTATGTTACAACTAAAGTGGGAAAGTTATGTGAAATCTCTTTTTTTTTTTTTGATGTTTTTTTTTTTTACTTAGAGTTCTCTGAATTCTTGAAGTTGGAAATTTAATTAAGGCAGCTGAGCAGTTGGAGCTGAAATGGTCAACAGTTTTAAAAAAATTGATCTATTTTCTCTTCAGTTGACTGATGAGTCTCAAGCAAACCAGGAATATTTGTGGCTGTTGGGTACCCTTGCATGCTACACTAATGTCAGGGACTAGGTGTCTTTGATTCTGAGCTTGCCTCACCATGGAGTCACTTTCAGACTTTAGCTGTTGTAGACAACTTAAATTTTAATTCTCAACCAAATTTTAAGTTCATTTAAAATCTCAGAACTTTCTTCCCAGATTGAGTTTAATTTGCTTGCTTCAGCTGGGTGTATGCTTTCGGTCTCCTAAGGGTGAAAGTCATCTGTCTTCTGATAAATCCAGTGTAACACAGAATAAGGGAAGACATCTCCCTGGAAGGGGCTGGAGGGGAAGCAGAGCACTGCAAAAGAGCACAGTGTCTCTCAGCAGATTTGTGGCAAAGCTGGGAGCAGGACCCACTCTTGTAACTCCCATTCTTGGGACCAAAATGACTCCCAGTTGCTAGCTGGGAATACTCTACAGAAATTGCCTAAATAATATCTTTTAAATTATCGCAAAATTTCGCAAGCTTTTTATCAGGAATAGTGCAGTGGGAGTTAGATCAAAAGGAAGGAAAGAAGGAAATCTAATGAAAAGCTAGAAATCGTGAGAGGTAGAATAAGGGCAATGTTTTTGTATGTGCGTTTGAATAAGCATAGAGCATTTTGTAGTATATCCTAAAATACTGCAGAGATTCAAGAGAAGGCTGAAAAGTATTCACTTAAATAAAATACAAACATATATAGCATTTTAACTCAGGCATGCAACAACACTGTTGAGTGACCTAATGATTTTTCTATTCATTCAGAAATGGCTCCTGGCAAATACTCAGTACTTGAGCTTGGAATAAAATTCAGAATAACTATTGCCTGCTACATTTTCTTATGAAGGACAACAATTAAGAGATTTGTAACATGCTTTCTGATGAAAAATAGCTTTTCAGAGAAACACACATATTTACGGGGAAAACAAAACATTTTCAAGATTTTAAGTTTTTCTTTCTCTCTTTCCTGTTCCTGCATTCTCTCTTTCTTTTCTTTTCCCATTGGAAATGGCTGAAAGAACTGTGTAAAATAGTGTTCAGCCAAGAGCAGGTTAAAATTATAATTTAAACCAATGAATGAAACAATCAGTCTAGTCCTCTTCCACTGGCTATTAAATGGCCAACCTCTGTGGAAATTTATGAATGAAATAAAAACATTTTAAAATTCCTCTTTAAGAAAGGAAAATGCATCCTAATTCCATTAGCCAGTGCAGCCATGTGAGACAGATCTATGGCCTTGCCCTGTCTTGCTTTGTCCCCAGCTCCATGGATTTGATATTGCTATCTAGAAGGATCCATTTTACTGTTGGCAGTTCCTACTTTTCAGGGTATGTCTAAAAACAGCATTCCAGGGCCATAAAAAGAAATTTGAGGAAGTTATCAACACAGAAGCCTGGAATTGGGTAGCCAGTGCCTTTGTAGCCACATCACTTTCACTGGAGAGACTGACTGCCTACTACAGGGACTCTACTTGTCTTCAGAAATTATTGCATCAGCCATAGGACTACAAAGATTATGACCACATGTGATCTTTACATGTGGTCATAATCACAGGGTGTGGAAAAGCTTCTTGTACTCTTGTGTTTCCACTTTATCCTTTCAAATTGAAATAGGCAGAATGTAAACACCAGTTTCATTTTTTTTTTTTCATTTAAATTAATGTACTGTTTTCCTATTTTTGTTCATGTTAAATAAAACTCAGTTTATCCATAGTCCCTGACACATTTCCAGCTAAATGATTCACCGATTCACTGAAGAATCAGTATGTGTTTGCACCTCAAATACCGTGTTCAGTTTTGGGCCCCTCACTACAAGAAAGACATTGAGGTGCTGGAGCGTGTCCAAAGAAGGGCAATGAAGCTGGTGAAGGGTCTAGAGCACAAGTCTTATGAGGAGCGGCTGAGGGAACTGGGGTTGTTTAGCCTGGAGAAAAGGAGGCTCAGGGGAGAACTTATCTGTCTCTACAACTACCTGAAAGGAGGTTGTAGGGAGGTGGGTGTTGGTCTCTTGTCCCAAGTAACAAGTGACAGGACAAGAGGAAATGGCCTCAAGTTGCACCAGGGGAGGTTTAGATTGGATATTAGGAAAAATTTCTTCCCAGAAAGGGTTGTCAAGCATTGGAACAGGCTGCCCAGGGAAGTGGTTGAGTCACCATCCCTGGAGGTATTTAAAAGACGTGTAGATGTGGTGCTTAGGGACGTGGTTTAGTGGTGGACTTGGCAGTGCTAGGTTAACAGTTGGACTTGATGATCTTAAAGGTCTTTTCCAACCTTAACAATTCTATGATTCTATGCAGTTCCAAACTGGCATTCAGTCCATTCGGCAGACTTCGCAGAAGAGCCATTTAAAAATAATTTTTCTAGATAGATAGAATGAGTCAATGTATTTCACAGTTTACTGGTTTTGAGATACTGTGCGCCAAGCTCAGTCATCAGCACTGATGATAAAATGGCAAAAACATAGTAGCTGTCGTGTTTGGTGAATTTTGCACTGTTTACACAATTTCATGTAAGAACAGTTTGCCCTGTCAATTGTATAACCTCTACCCTTTGTTTCTAGAAATGCACATCCAACAGTGCTAAAGATTTTCCATTATTTTTAGTTTTTAATGAACATGATTTGGTTATCACTTTGATGTTTATGCAAATTTTGCAATTGCATCTCCTAGCACTTTACTGAAAAATGGTGGAAGATATATTTACCATATCTAAATTATCTGTTTTTAAGCTCTTTTTAGTGTATATTTTTCTCATTTTTCTCTGTCACAGCCCCTGTAACTTTCCAAAACCAGCTCTCAACAATTCCGTATACTCACTATCAAAGTCCATCTTGATACCACTCCACTCAAAATCTTGGTATGAACAAAAGGGAACAAACCTTGTTTATGGAACTGAGATATTATTTTTAGACTAACTTTAACCATGTAATCAAAATAGAACAAAGAGTTATCATCAGTCCAGTTGCGATGATACTAACACTCATAGTCCAAATTAACCCAGAAAGGTCTTATTAGTAATACAGTGTAAAAAGTTATTCCAGAACTTCCTAGCATCTCCACCTTCTCTTTGGCTGAAGGCATGCTTGACCTTCTAATGTTGCTCTGATGATGTCCCAAAGCTGATGTTTCAGACTTCCCCAGGAAGACCAGGAGGGACGCTTTACAAAGAGCTAACAGCATCTTGGCATCTTCACAGAATAAGTGTGATATTCATGTCTTGTTTTTCTTTCTCCTCAGTCTCTAGTCTGCTTGTTTGATTTTGGTTTTGTTTTTTTGTTTGTTTGGGTTTTTTTTCCTTAAGACTGGCACCTCACATGCTCTCTCTTTTAATTGGTTCCCATTGAATCTGTTTTCCATTCTCCTTGTTATCTCTGAAACCTGTTGTAACTGATTCACAAGGCTGCCCTCCTGTAGTGACTGTGGCATGACCACTGTGATTTGTGTTTGCAGTCTGGGACCTCCTGCCATCACGTGTGTCTGCACTCTTCCCCACCACGTTGTGTTCTAGAGTCATGGTTCCAGTCACTGCTTCTTATTGCTGTCGAGTAAACCTAAACTAATACAAATTTAGGCAAGAGTTACTTGACTGATAGAAAATTGCTATTGCGGCTAAACAAACTAAATGTTCTCAGGCCAAGACCAGCCCAAACAGGTCCTGAGACCTTGAAGCATCAAGTCACTACAAAGCATATGGGCCTTCATTAGCAATGGCAAAGTTGTATTTGCCAGGCTATAAAGTTAAGTTTAAGTCTGGTGATCAGTATGTGCTATATCCTGCTGTTTCAAGACATCCTTTTAAAAACAGATGGTTTGGTAGAAAAAACAGGTTTCCAAACTTCTTCTGTTCACATTTTCCTGTTTCATGCATCAATTTAAAACAGACTAATAGAAAAGCCTGAAGTATCATTCTCATTTCTTTTTCTTCTTTCTTAATAAGGTATTTTAAAATTGAGTATTCATTTGTATGTACGGATAATTCTGAATACTTTTCCCATTTCTCTGAAAACATTTGTCGAATATTAACTCATTTTTTTCCCCATAGCTTTATTTCTACTATCAGCTTAAGTTTCATTTAAAAAATGAAATAAAGCTTAGGCTTTATTTCAGCTTAAGTTTTTATGTCTGTACAGTATTGGAATATTTTAATAAAGAATTGTTTTTTTAGTGTAAAAATTGCTTTTTCATTGCATTTAAAGCAAACATGCATTCTGTTTTTCCATTTAATGTTAACGATACACCAAGTTATCCACTTTTCTCTCATTAATATTACAAATGCACGGTATTGCACAGTGAGATTTTTGCAAGGATTGAAGGTAACCTTTCTGACTGACTCAAACTTTGTAATTTCTACTAATAGCTTGCAGTTCCCTGGGCTGGTTGGAAACCCTGAAAATGCACAACAGGACACGCTAATGTTCATTCAGTGTTTGCTCAAACAGTGGCAGCTAGCCCAGGAGATTCCTACGACTAATGGTATTATTAATAATAACTCAATATCTTGGGAAGGATCTGCTGTACTATGAGAAAGCTATAGGAAAATTAGCCTTTTCAATCAAACACTGTGCATGAATGGGTTGTGCTGGTATTGCAGACCTGTCGTATCTGATGCTGCCACTGGAAAGTCTGAGCAGAAGGCGGTGGGAAGGAGTCCCTCTTGCCCTGAGTAACGTCTCCTGGGATGACAAGAACTGCTTCATTTTCCCAAAAATGGTGCTGTATGTGTTGGCAGAGCCTTTCCCTGTAACCATCAGATAACTGCAAAAAACTAGGTATGAGCTGCATTTCCAGAATCTCTTTAGTCTACCTAAGAAAAGTAAAATTAAAAAAGTAAAAAAGTATGTAAAATTCTGCATGTGCTCAATCTTTTGGTAACTGAGGTGATTTTATACGATTACTTATTCTTGGTCTAACTATGTCTGAGGACCTCTAAACCTGTAGGAGGAGGAGCAGCAGAAGAGGGCAGAGTAAGGGGAGTTGTCATTATTGTAGGGCAGCCTCTGTGAGGAGAGGCTGGGGCTGCCCCATGCTGGACATGGCTGGTTCCAGCTGGCTCCAACAGCTGACCACAGCCCCCGTCCCTCACCCCCCTGTGCCGCGCCGTGGATGGGAGGTAGAGGAGTTGGGAATGAAGGATATAGGATTTAGACATCGATTGATCTGAACCCTAAAATACGTTGCAGCTCAAATCCCCATTCTGGACTTACCACATGGTGCAAACCAAGATCATTCTCGGAGTCTTCCCTAAGTCCATCAGTCTGTGTCTATGCTAGCAAATTAAATAGGTGTACAACTGCTCTCTGGTTCGAACACCAATTGATCTGCAATTAATTGATGCTATTAATTAAGCTTCTTAACCCTGCGAACCAGGGTGGTTGAGTGGCAATTGTTTGTGACCTCTGCTATCTCATGAACCATGACTGGGAATGATTTGGGAGAGTGCAAATCTGCATGGTCCAGTGTTCCAGAGACTGTAATAATAATTAAGACATAGATGACTCAGTTGCAGCATCTGAAAAGGTTTCTTGCCCCCCTTTACTTATGCATATAGAAGTAATTTTGCACTTCATAATTTTATAACTTCTATTTTATAGAAGTAATTTAAAGGCAGTTACTGCACTGACACTCCTGTTTAAGCTCTTTCTATAGTACTGTGTATTTGCATGTCTGCTTCTGGTAAAGGTCCAGAGTCCATGAATCTTCCCAGGTCTTTCAAATTTAAGTGTCAGGTTTCAGGACTCCTCTCGCAGTTTTGAGCACTGTAATTACGCACTCTTGATTCTTCAATTCTTGTCATCTGAGCAGCCATGTAGTTTTTTTGTATGTAAAAGGTGCAATTTAGTTGACAATCTTAATCTTTTTTTTTTTGACAGGATTAATCTTACACCTCACGTATTTATTCCAAATAAATTACATTTTTCCCTCTGTGTAATTGCACATTACTAAATTCTCAGTGGATGTTTTACAAAAAGCCTCCTTCTCTTTTTAAAAGCACTCCTGTTTACAATCCCTTGTCTGTGCTAATTGCAATCAAATAAGAAAACTGCTAAGAATTGAATGTCTCATTACGTGGGGGTATTAAAGTTGCAGTATGGCATGGAATTCAGTTCTGCCTAAAAAAATATAATTATAGATGTAAAAAGGTGAAATGTATGTTAATAATAACAATTATACTCAGTATGCATCTTAGCTGAAAGTAAAGAGTCTTTGTTTTGAAGCTGTTAGTCCTAAGGCTGCTTCCACAGGCTTCTGTCCTCTCCCCAGATTTCAGAGATTATGGGAAAAGAAAGGCTATCATTAATCTTTGATGCAATATTTCATTTTAGCAGGGAAAGTATTCTATATGATAATTTTTTATTCAGTAGGTACTAACTGTATCAATTGTATTTTGGACAAACCTTTAAAGATTTCAGTTTTGAAAGCCACCCCTAAAAACAGCTAAAAGGAAGTGGAATGAGTGTGATACCAGAGCTGTCTCAAAAGGATTTAGCTTTAACACTGAAACTGGAGGTCTTGGGTTAGGTACTCTGCAGCAACCTGAACGTCCTGGTACAGAAGTAGGAAAGGAATTTTGGAGATACAGGTTTTCAACAGATCTCACAGTTCCTTTGACATGGAAGGTTTCCCTTTCCCTCTCATCATTTTCCTTTCAGTGAGAACTGAATCCAACCCTGCTACAGGGACATCAAAAGGAGTTCTGCAATTGTGTTCAATGGAACACAATCTTTTAAAGTTTGGTCAGCTCCCTGGAGACAGAGATTGCATCAGTCTGTATGGTGAAAAGATGCCTAGACAATGAATGGGAACTGAGTATTTTCTTGGTTGCCTTTTTAAAGCGGTACCCCACTTACATTACTGCTGTAATCTTCCCCAATGCAAGGGCAAGCACTGTGTACTTCTTAGTCTCCATAATCTAGTCCTGTCGAGTGAGTGACATTTTATATTCTGATAGGAATTGTTTGGTGGGTGACAAGTGGAATATTCTACGCTGAAGTGTTGTGAAGTAAAAATGTAGATAAAAGACATGTGCTTAGGCTTATGTCTGATATTTTTTCTTTGCTACTTACAATAAAGGGTGCACTTTTAGGAAAATAGGAATTGCCTTTAAGTCAGACCAATCTGTTTTATTCCGTCCATGACAGGGATCAATACTAAAGATCTCAGCATGAGACACGAAAATCTTCTCCAAATGTCCCGTTATATGAAATCTTGATCCCAAGAGGGTTTGTCACTAGCTTTGAAAAGGTAGCAAGTTTTGCTTGCTTTCTGACATAGGAGAAGAATTAAGAAGAGGTGAAGGGAGGTGAAGTTTCAAAACTTGATCAATAACTCTTAAACTCAGAGACTTTTAATCACTTTCAGTGGGAAGCTGAATCAAACCCATGAACTCTCAGCAATTTCACATTCTTATTTTGTCTCTATGTTTAACTAAACTGCATAGTGCACAAATATATATCCACCTATGTACTTTAAAATTTTCCTGGTCCTCTATTAAGTGAAGAAAGTTCTGACTTACCTTTCTGGTTCTACTGCTTATTCTGTCTAACTTTATCATTGCTTCCTTGTATGTCTCCTCTGTAATCTAAACAATACTAAGTTTTTTTATTTTATACTACACAGAAATCCTGCCAGTCTATTTTTCTCTGGTAGAAATGGACTGAATATTAGATGAACTGTTTTTCTTTTTGAACATCTGACTTTGTACTTCAGAATAACTTCAGAGGTCAGACACTCTCCTGACATTGCAAAATGCCATTAGGTAAAAATGATCGAGATTATATAGCATCGTCTTTTAAAATAACACGTGTATTGTGCCACTTCTTGAATCTGTACCAGACAACCATAAATTTCACAGTTTTAACAGAAAAATAAAGATATGCAGGGGGATGGGTGGAGGAGCAAAATAAGCTCTGTATAGAACAGTAACAGGAAACTCATATAGGTGAAACCTAAAGTATTTAAAAGGCAAGTGAACTCTTTTGTTTTTAGCTTTATGAAACTTGTTAAGAAAGCATATGCCAAAGATGACAGAAACCCTTTATAGCTAAAACTTCTAACAGTTTAATTTCCAAGGAAACACAGTGGGCCGAATCCTTTAACTGAGCCTAGGAAGACATTAAATAAACCAGTTAGCTGGTGGAAATGGAATTTAAGAGCACATGTTCAGAAAAATAATTGAAGGAAATACCTGACTGGTGCTTATAAAGTTATAAATGCCTAAAGCTTTGTGCAGAAAGTTTCCAGGGTATCTGCAATTGTGTTATTGGACCTGTTGAACCTGTAGAGCCTCCTCAGTAGGACTTCTTCAG
Source organism: Ciconia boyciana (assembly GCF_034638445.1). Lineage (NCBI taxonomy): Eukaryota > Metazoa > Chordata > Aves > Ciconiiformes > Ciconiidae > Ciconia > Ciconia boyciana. The sequence goes on from NC_132935.1 coordinate 59,352,948, forward strand.
ACTGAGCTAACTGGTTTTGCATCTTTCTTTGCCTGATTCTTTCAACCTGAGAAGTAAGGTCACTTGGCTGAGGCCAGAGAGTCTCTGGATTATTTCTGTTTTCTCACTGATATTGTCCAAGGTAAAAGATATGCATTATCTGCGTGAGAATACAGTATCTTGACTTGCTGATGCAGACTCTAGCTTTAAGCTCTAGTTTTGCAAGTGCCTGCCTGACCAATGGGGTGAGCAGATCATGGAAGAATCTTTAGCAGAAACCTGCTCGCTTTTGACATTTCCTATGGGCACGGTTTGGTGGTGTAGCGCACTGGTACCTTGAATCCCCAGCTGCCTCTTATACAATAGAAGGGGAACTTCAGTATCTAACTGTACTGCCTAGTGGCTGGGCATGACACTTGTAGCTGCTGCCTGTGTGCTCCCTTCACTGAATGCTGGCCTTGATGTGAGCACCGAAAGTCAGCAGAGAACTGGTCTTTACCAGTCTCCCTTTGTAGACTTTAATCACCATGATAAAATTTGCTAAAAAAAGTCAGCACAGTGATCAGGTAGGTAAAGACAGAATAAAGAGATGAGAGTACAGCTCCTTGTTTACCAAAACCCTTGCTACTTCAATTGTCAGACTGCTTGAACAATTCTGTACTCTCTTCAGGAGAATATTGATTTGAATTTAAAACTATTACTTCCTTTATGATGCTTACTGTCCTATTGGCACTGCTCTCTACTTCTGTGCTGCCTTTCTTGCGTATTTCATTGCTACAAGGTATTTAAGAAATGAATGAATTTGGAAACCTTTTTCTAATTATTCTATCATGTTCCAACACTTTTGGCTAAGCGAGAGCATAATTTAGGTACCATAGATTTTGAGGAAATGATTTCAAAAGAGCTAGATACTCTGCATCCAACAAAATAATTGTTTCAATGTAAGGGAAAATACATATTGATTTTGAAAATTTCTTTTGCTTTTGCCATTCTTTCCCTATATCACTCTCAGCACTTTCATGGTTGTTATTATCAGTTTATCCACTTGCACTGCCATTTTGCTAGCCACTAACTGAACCCCTAATCAGGAAGCCCATTCCTCTACATTTATTAATTCACCTACAGAGTAATATAAAAGATGCTTCCATCTGCATATCTGGTCTTCTCTCACGTAATCCTGCAGGATACAGAGAAGCTGGCAACATGGAGTTCATAATGCAATCCCTTTCCTAGCATATGTGTCCTGTTACTGGGCAGATCTATGAGGCAGATTTATTTTCATACTCACCTGTCAAGCACCACCAGTAAAGTTCATTCTTCAGAAGTGTAACTCATTTAGTGTAGCTTCTGTTTGCAAGTTTTGATCTTGCTGCCTTTTACCTCATGCCAAAACATTATTTCATTGCAGTTTTGAATCACGAATGCCTTGCAGCTTTGCACGCTGTGTAGACTATTAGAAATGACCATCCTAATTTGCATGCAAGGATGGCAAGGTACAAGGAAAGGGAGTCTGTTCCTTGCACATACAGCTCACTTTTAACAGCAGAGCATGCTTCCCTGTCACTCCTCCACTTCATAGGTCAAAAGCTGCATTAACATGCACCACAATGAATCATTTGGAGCTAAATGGATTTATCCACGTGTAGAACAGAATTTGACTCGGTGCTCTTACTATGTGTGTATTGTCCTACTTTATGGAAAAAAGACCCAGGCAAACATTAAGATTTACTGCCACTAATTTTAGAGCTCACTTTGAAAGTTTGGCCCTTATACTACATTTATAACTGTTAAATCACAAACTTCAAAAGTATCAGCTCCTTGTTATGAATATTTTAAAGAAATTAAGTAACCACACTATTTTATGCAGTTCCTAATGCTAACTTAATTAAGTCTTAAAAGAATTTAGCAAGCTTAACCAGTCCCCCTGGAGGCCAAAAAACAGATTGTTTAACCATAGAAATCTTCCTGAAAACAGAGGTGGTAGAATATTTGAGTCTTCACTTAGAGAAAAATTACACAGGGGCATTTAAAGTTGGGATAAACAGCATATCCCTTTTCTCTTTCTCTGAAGATGTCAGACGTTAAAACATTTTTTTTGTTAAGTCATTAATTAATTTTGCTCCCGTGCGAGCACTATTGAGTTTTCAGTGGTTGCTAGCTGAGTAGCACTGGTAAGTAAAGTAAACAGTCTCTATTTCCCCGACGAAGTAAGCATGAAGGTGGACAGTTACAATAGTATTGGTGGTCCAGGCATGCAAATAAATTTTGTGAGTGCTTAATTTCGCTCCCTTATTTCCATGAACTAGTCACAAGTTACTCCAATTACCTACAGTAGATTTCAAAATGCAGATTAAGGCAAGCTGTATTGAAACACCTCTCAAAGAAACGAAAATAAAAGAGGAGATTAAAACAATAGGCAGTGTTGATAGAAAGCTATTCAATGCATTGTGTTAAAAAAGAACTGGGTCTTGAGAGACAAGAAACTGTGATGAGAAGAGGAATATTGCAGGTAAACTATAAGAGAAAAAGATTTATAACGTATGTGTGCAAAACCATACATCACTAAAAGGGAATATTCAAAATAGCTTTTCATAATGCTGTGGTTTTCATCTAACAAGGAACATACCTGGATGAAAAACATTGAATTCAATATGTGAATAAGGACACCAGCTCTGTTCCCAGTTCTGCAGGTCCACCAAGAAGCAGCAATAACTTGGATTCCACTATCAACTTAATCCTAAACCTAAATTCAAACCAGGGGACCTTTTCTGATATGAAAATAGAATACACAGTCACTGAAAAGTGTTTGTACTGTAACACTGGGTTGGTTTGTAGTTCTTGCCAACATTTGTAATTATAGCATTGCTTTATTGTTATCTTTCCGCTTTTCCTTTTTTTTTAATCCATCACAGCGAGCCAACCCTACCCCAAAGCTTTTTGGCTTTGCTTTTGCTTTTGAAAGCCAGAAAAAATCCTCTCTCCTGTGATCTCCACAATTACCTTTCCCCCATTCTTCAAGTACATAATAAGGAATATTTATGCAAAGCAAATATTCAGTGTTCAAGAACAAGCTAATTGGATTCTTTTCATAATTGGTAGTTTATTGCACATTTATATTCAAAACAGTTCCCACTGTACCAGAACCCCCTGAGTTGTGGAAAAGAGATTCAGTGCTTTTATATTATATGCTTTTCTTAGCTGTCAAACCTAACTAAAGAATCCCTTACTTTTATTTAGAAAAGACCTTCACGATATCTTCAGCAACCAGGAATAGGTTTTTACAGGTTAATGCATGAACTGGTGCTGTGTCAATATTACTGTCCCATTCAGAGACAGTGCAAGAGCCTCCCAGGCTTTAGGTTCGTCCCTCCCAACTGAGTAGCCCACTGGAGAAGTATGAGTTGGAGCTAAACCTTTTTTTTGGGTAGTAACCTACTCCTCACTGTGCGTCTTCTCCCAGTCTTCTTTTTTTAGATCCCTTAGGCTGTACTTCAAGAGGAGGGTCAGAGCAGTTTCTTTGTTCCTACTTTCAAGAATTGCGTGGGTATCAGAGTACTATAAAAATATTGTTCTATTTCTGTGTAAAGATTAGGCACACTTTGGTCTTCAGTTAAATCCTTAATTCTTACATGTCAATGACAATGAAGAGGAAGAGAAACAACCACCAGCAACTTGTATAGTTATTCTGTTGGATATATTTGTATCCACAAACAGTTGGATACAGGCTACGGTTGCCGCAACAGCTAATCTGTGCTGCTGGGTAATTTGGCCTTGGATATTTCTCAAGTATGGCAGATGTAAAGGTTAAGTGAAAAGAAATCTATGTTGTTCACAAATGTCATTTTCCTTCATGAAGCTGACAATGGAAACTGCTGAAACGTGTAACTCAGCTCTTCCCATTTAATGTATTCCATGTATCTAGCGAAAGTCCACAGTTCTTTAGATACAAAAAGAATTTAAGATTAAAACTAACAAATTACTGCACCCAAAGGGTACTTTCCCTCCCAGTTGCTCATCTCTGCACTCTAAATGGCTTGGCGTCGTCTCTGTTATGTTCCTTTTTATGAATTAGTCCTCAGAAGCTGATAATCTTTTCCTAAATTCCAATTAGCTGTTGCATGGACAGAGCTTGTTGTTTTGCAAAATACACTAGTTTCTGGCATCTTTGTTAGATGTAGCTGTGTGGCAAGAGTACCTATCCATGCTGCAGTTTACTCAGCAGGAGAAAACATATGTACAGGGTTTAATTAGAGATCCTGTGGGGAAACACATTATTAAATAGAAAATTCTTGTTAACAAAGCCTTTTTTTGCAGATAGAATTAAACCAAGGTGAACTTAACCAGCAAACAGGTATTTATGCTTGCTGAATAAAGTCCACATTTTGAGTAGCTAAAATACATTTTTCAGATTCAATGGATCTTAATGGAGAGAGAATTGCCTTCTCAGATGTATTATATAAATAAATTAAACACTTCAGTAACACAGGAGCTGTGTTTTCATCCACGAGGTGTTTACAAAAGACAAAGTGGGTCCCATTTAGTTATGCTTACTCGATAAGCTGTAGTTTGGCAATTCTTTCCATCAATATTATCTATCAGTCCTGGCTCTTCTTTAAAACCTTAGTTCTGTAAACCTTTGCACAGACCTCTGTCAGTCTCTTATTCCATCTTCCCTTCCACAAAATTATCTATTTAACTTGTTTATGCATGCCACAAACCCAGCTCATGTGGGCCATCTCCAAATATCACAAGGCCATCATCTGGTGAAGATGTAGAGAAGCAGCAGGGTAGAGGATACTGTGGATCTAATCTCTGCTATATAGAAGGTTATATCACACACAAAGGAAAATCTTTGTGTGTGACTGTAATTCTTTTGGATATGGTCTTCACTTTATTCTTCACAGAATCTCTATTCTTTTGCATGTTTTGGTTTAGTCTGACGAGCGCTGTTGGCTCTGTTTTCTGACCTAAGTATCACAAATACTAAAACTGAAAAAAAAAGTAATTATAAAAGACTTTTTCCTGATCAAAAGCGGAATCTTTTCTGCCTCTGGGTAATGCCTCCACTAGAAAGACCCACGTATCCACCTTTTCTTTATGGACTCATTAGTTCAACCTTATTGCTATGGATCACAAGAACACAAAGACAACAGCCATTCATTGCACTCTCCAGCAGCAACTTATGAAAGTGATTTTATATGTTATCACATATAATACCAGGGGATTGGACTTCATGTTAGAAATCTTCTAGTCCTATAACCTGCTTTTATTCACTTAAGAACCAAACTCAGCTTCAGGAATAAAGTGAAGATGAAAGGATACTGCAAAGCCTGGGCTCTGTGGAAGGAAGACACAGGATGCAGAAGTTTTTCAGAATATCAGCTCAAATAACTTTGCCCGAAGAGCAAAACTGGCAATGCTACAGATGAAACACATGAAACTGGAGACCGTACACAGGATCAGATGCAATCCTGAGGTCTCTTTATCGATGGAGTTCAGTTAGCATTCACCTGAAAGGGACAGAACAAGGATCTCAAAATTTGGCCTTCTGTTGCAAAAATAGCTAAGCAAACTGAGAATATTGCCAAAGTGAAATAAGGTAGAAGAGTTGGGGGGCTAGCCCATTGTTTGTCACTTGCATGTCTCATAGAGCCAATGATTTTAACGATTCTATCTGTGAGTAGTTTTCAGTCACATAACTTAGTGAGAAGAATAGTCTGGAAAAAAAATCTTATAAACTATTTCCAGTACAATTATGGGTTATTTCAGTAGTTCCTATGCTAGAGAATAGCATCTAGATGGGAAAGCTCACTATTGCCTGGCTGATTAAGCATTATTAGCATTTTTCAACTCAGAAAAAATGACAGTTGATGAAAGAGAAAAAGAAACAAATGCAACCTTCTGCTAAATCTTATAGTGGGAAGAACATACGCAGTTTAATAAGCTGAGGTTTTGAACTGAAACTAGAAGAAGGCCAAAAGACTGGCATCCTACAGAGATGAACAGGTGTTTGTGCAAAGCAGAAAGACCAAGTAAATTGCTTGGAAAGACAGCCGTGCGCATGCTTGGTGAGAAGAAAAGAAGGTACAAATAGGGTCACAAAGGTGCATTGAAATAAATATAAAGGCACACCTCTACACTCTGAAGTAAGCCTGGGTCTTCACTCTATTTTCACACTGAAGCCATCTCTGATCCACATCATTTATCCTCAGGTGGTTCAGAGGAGCTTTAGACGTCTTTTGGAAGGGTTTTGCACAAACACATGTAAGTTTCTTATAACCCAGGTAACAAGCTAATGGCCTAGCTTGATTCTTTCTGGGCAAAATCTGCATGATATGACCCTGGGCACTAGCCAGGACAGCAGTCAGCAAGATGACTGGAAAACATCTATGACCTCTGCGAACAACGTTGGTTTTCAGCAAGCTCCCCACTTTGCAGTCTCAATCTAGGCAGAAAATCATAGAGGTGAATTGAAAGCACTAGTAAAGCAGCCCCACTCCAGTGTCTGATATGCCTCCTCTCTAATTGTAGTAGAGAGAGGCAGAGTGAAGGAACCCTCAAATCTCAATGCTGTTATCCATGTACAACTAAAAAATTATTGATGCTTAACCTTGTCAACACAGATGTTTGCAATGCATTACAATAGCTCGCTTAGCAATAACTGCTACTTTTGATCTTTGCAACAAAATTTCAATTCCCCACATGAAATAATGAGAATTTGAACTCAATCATTGATTCCAACTACAAGAACATGATTTATACCTTGACAGTAAAATAGTTAAATTACACTTCAGAAATGAAGAAATATAGTGGCCTTCTTCCTTCAAAAAAGGTACCTTTCCTTGAAAGGTAGCCTCAAGCTGGATTTAACAAAGTAAACTAGTTAAGTATAGGAAAAACAGCACAACCCTTGTGACACCAAGTCCATGTGTAGAATGCCTGCCAATACTGTGTTGTTTGGTGGAAGGATATGAGAACTGGCTGTGTTATGGCCTGTCAGGAGCTATCAGCATTTATTTAAACTGTATATGTTCAGGACATGCAGGAAACAACTTTCAATGATTGTTAATGGGATGGGGAGCTCTTTCATTGTTCTCAGTCTGTAAGTGCCTCTCCTACATTACTTGAATATAAGAATGGCAAATGAGAATTTGAACATTTTCAAGTGTAAAAACCTGAGTGAAAGTCATCTATTTATCAAGATTTTCTGAATCTTGAGCAGGAAGTATGTTTTGATACCAAACTGACTTTCCTGTTGGAATTTTGTCCTTTTCTCTACGTTCTCTGTCAGTGTTTATTCTGTCTGCTGCAATCACCGTCTTCTGCTATAAGCTATCAGGCTGCTGCTCTTTTGTGTACACAAGCCCGTACTTCCAAAGAGAAGCCAGGCTGTGTTTTACATTGCTAATAAATGAGAAATTTAATTGCTACAGGAAATGCCTTGGCAAATGCCGTACTGGTGTTAAGGCAAAGCTTTCTGCATTTACTCCCCCAGCATGTTTTCACAGTAAAGAGTGCTGAATCTGAGTCTGGACTAACCAGCTGTTGCTCTCTGTGTTGTTGTTGCTACAGTCCCTGTTGAGTGCCCTTTCCATGTAGTTCATCCATGTCTTTAATAAACATTAGCCTAAGTCTTAATTTTCAGATACGCTGTCTCCTTTATGTATTACTGCCATTCTCTTTCTCTGCGACTATATAAGCTGATTTCACTGAAAGAATTATCAACTAGACAATTTTCAAATGGTATTATAGGCATCTTTTATCAATAATTATAAAAAGTAGGTATCCTCACTCAGTATGACAGCAACAGAGATGCTCATTGAATCTAAACTTAGGAAATATACATTTTGAAATTGGACTCCGATATCCAGTTATAAATTAAATTTTAAAAAGCTTAGGATTTTGATATTTGTCCTTGAGATTCAGCTGTGTAGAAATACATTGGACTCACAGAAATACACTGACCTAGATCTAGGTTTTCAGTTCAAGCTTGCCTTTAAAATGTGCAAATGAAAGTTGCAGAACAGAATAATCACAGTGCAACAGGACATACCAATTATCTTCCATTATAGGACAGGCAGACAGCTGGCATGGTGCTGTTTGTTATGTGTGAAGAGTGTGCTTGGGATCCTGTGGAGCACAGATGTGAATTGTCCCTGTCCCTGAGAGCTTATAGTGAAACAAAACAAACTGAGAAAGCCATATGTAAAAACATTTAGAATAAGAGGGTTATTAAAAATGTCATTGTGGGGGAGGGAATAAGGAAAACCTAGCATACTAGATTTACACTGCATTTTATAAATTAACTTTTTTTTTTCTTTTGGAAGATACAGTGCTGTGTTTCTGTCTCATTCAGAAGTCCTGCTGAGATACAATCGAAACAGTGACGAGTCATAGTCATCTACTGTCTTGCTGCTTGGAAAAATCTGCACACACACTAGCAGTGGAAAAGTAGTCTTTGAGAACCACTCCTGATGTTTTACGTTCAGCTTTGCAGTATCTAATGTAAGTGCTGTCAACAGAAATCTCCTGTCCTTCAGCAAAAAGAAAAATAAAGTTCACTGATGATTGTACACAGTCACCAACTTAGCATATTATATGGTATAACATTGTGTGGATAACCAGTATGCTGTTTTTTACACTATCGAGACAGAGATTTTTCAGAAATGACAAAGATGGGTATCAAATACAAACTATTAAATATGATTAAATAGTCATGGCTTTCATTAAATTATGATTGAACGAGTAAGATACTTGTAATTTTCCTACCTGGAGGGCTTGATTCCAACTTTAAAATGTAATTCAGCTCCAGAGAAAGACAGATATTCTTTCTTCTTCTGAAAGTGAAAGAAACTTGAAATTTGATAACTGTACAATGTAAAAACTCTCTTAATAAAAGCTTCTAAAGGGATATTTTGAGTTAGGATAGCCCTGCCATGGTCATTCTTTGGGTACAGTGTCTCCTGTCCAGTCCTAATCAGTCAGGTCCGTGTTAGTCTTTGGTGAAGCCTGCATGGCTCCTGCCTTAAGGAGCTGTGTTCAGGTCAGGGATGATTTGTAGTCTATTGGGCAGACACAAGTCTACATTTTCAGTCTATGTGGAACAAACATTTTCTCTAAATGTTTAACATTCACTTTATAAAAAAGAAAAAAAAAAATTTTGAGTGAAGTTAAGTGCAAGACTTAAAAACTCCAGAGGGAGGCAAGAGCTAGTAAAAGCCAGCAGAAAAATCACAGATGACTAATCAGTGACTGAAAGTGTGGGGCTAAGACTGCACCCCTAGCTTATCTTCTTGCTATTCTGAATCTTCATGCACTGCTGGGAAAGGTCATGTCAATCTCTCCCCATGTCAATTTATGATATCCTGCAAGTTTTAAGAAATTGTGCTAAAAGTAATGTTAATTAGGATGGTATACTGTGCCTTGAACTCAGTCCCAGCCTTGCAAGCAAACATGTATTACACATCTTCAAGCATTAATGCTTAATTAAAAAGGAAAAAAAATAATTGTATGTAATTGTCCAATGAGTTAAAATTATGGTGTGTCTGTTATTATTGCTAAGGAGATTTACTTGACATTGAATGCTTGAGGCTTTATGATAAGGAGATTTTCACATCAATACCCCCTCCAGTTTTACTGATTTAAAATTCTTATATATTCTTATGTATACATGAACACACCCATATATACACCATTGCTGAAACAGTCTTTAAAAGGCAGCTTCATTATAACATCTCCCTGCAAAATCCTATTTTGGATCACATCTTTTTTGAGATTTAATATATTTGCTACAAGCAAACTGCTAAGAAAATAATTGAAACACCACAGTGCCAGATGGCTGGATTTGCAATGGTTGCTGACTTTTTGTACCCAGAAAGATTTAGTTTGTTTTGTGAAAGCTCTATGAAACACCTGTTTCAGTTTTGTCAGAAGGTCAAATTGTGCCCATATGAATGGTGTGGCCCCTTACCACAAAGAGATCAGGTAGTGGGTTTCCCTGCATGCTGTAATTTCTGAATTGCTTACTTGGAATAGCCTAATGAGAATGGTTTTAATCAGAGTTCGCTACAATTACTATACAAGAGAAAAAAATAGAAAAATAATTGAACAAAACAGCTTATGCTTAAAATAGTTAATGGATACTAGCATAATTTTTTCAGCTAGAAAGAATCACATTTATAAAATGAATGGAAGTAACAAATGATCTTTCAGACTTAACAGAAGGAGCAATTAAGCTTCTTGATTTAGTAAAGGCAATGGGAAAGATACAGGAAGGAAAGGGCCTGAGGCATTTAGTGATATGACAAATAAGACCTAAATAATGCAGTGTTTTCTCAGCTGTAAATGCAGGTGTTTGCAGAAACAGCACAGATGCTCATCCTTTTGGATGTAGGATTCCCTGTAGTGACATATCTGAATAAAGATTATTTTACCAGCTATTTATCTGTAATGTGCCCAGAGAAGCAGGGCTTTCTATACATTTCCATACATCCCCCCTCCTCCCCCCCAATAAGCAAGGATATTTAAGATTAAATCCTACTTTATCAGTTGTCTACAGTCTAATAGGGAAAATTGGAGAAAGATTTGCCTTTGGAGAAAGGCAAGAAAGTTTTGTTTAAATCATACGCTTCATGACAGTGGCTATCTATCTTTCACCTTGTTCAGCCTGTGTAAACTGGCATGCTAAAAATAAGCCTCACTTCTCTACAGATGTGGATGAGATTTTAGTGCATGTGTGCATACACTGGGGAGGATTTGATAATGTGCATGGAAATATTGCTGGGGAAGCATTTATTCCTGCCTTCACTCCTACTTTCAAACACTGTTCTCTTTGCCCTGTCTGTCAGAGACACAGTGGTATTGCATACTGGCTACTCTCCTAGCTCTTATTTCTAATTGTCACCTGTCATTAAGAAAAAGGGAAAATTAAAAAAAAAAACCCACAACAAAAAAACCCACAAAAGACTGAGGAAGCATTGTGTTATCACAGTTTTATAGAAAACCTTGGAAACGTGACTAAAGGTAACTGGATGTTACCATTCATTTGGTAATGCTGCTCAAGGTCTGAAAATAACTGGTCTGAGTCATGTAAATTGACCTACGCACTTTGTTGTGTACCAGCTTTGACACCAGCAATGATGTTGTCCCAAAAATCGGGGTTCGTGTAGCCGGTGTGCAAAATGCCAATATACACACAGAGCAGAGGTATTTTATTGCATATTTATGCAGATATGAGTGTCTGTCTCAAGACAGCACCTCAAGCTTTCAAATTAACAGTTATTTATACACAAAGCATTAACATATTCAACTTCCTAATACATATGCAGTATTCTTCTATTAAATGATTGGTTAAAATCTCTTTGCCCAGCATGTAAATTAGTATGCATGCTTAGTTGTTCTTCTTCAACTTCATCATTTGAGTCGGTGGTATAATTGGGGTGGGTGCTCTGTGAGTCGGTGGTCGTGATGTCTCCCTGTCAGATTTACCTTTCCCCTAGTTTCCTACTTTTTTGGTAGATCTAAGCAGTTCTTCACGGTTTACTAACTAGACTAGTAATACATCAGTTAAACTTCTGCTTTCGACAGCCACATGCAGCCACATACTAGACAAAGGTACATTGTCTAAATTCCTATGGAGATAGGGTAGGGCTCTACAATGGATTTCTATAGCAACATCAACATTATGTGAATTGTATACTTACATTTGATTATTACAACAATGATACACTTGGCATCATCGTTGTTCCTGTTCTCCTGGTTACTAGAACATTTAGGAAAAAAGGAGCTGCGTTTTACTCTGACTAGCTGTTTTAGGTTAGTTCCTCCAGCACCTTTGCAAGACTATGAAAGTCCCTCTTCCCCAGTTTACAGAATTTAAGTGAAAAGAGCCAGATGGTGCGCCAGGGCTGCAGAGCATGGCAGCCCAGGAGGCCATACATGTGAACACCAGTGCCCTGCGTGGTGGTGTTTCAGAGATGATGTAGGACTTCTGCTGGGTTCCAAACCACTAAAGGAGAAACAGCTGAATTAATTCCTCACATAAATATTCCAAACATGCAGAAAGCATAACAGGTGGTTGAGTCTGTTAGCTGCACACAAAAATTTGTTAGAATATTTTCAGGGAAACAGAACATCATTGAAACACACTGTTCCAAAACAAGAACATTTTTCAGATAAATTGTTTTGGAGTACAGTCTTCTCCAGGACTGAAGAGGAACTTCATACTCTATGGCATGGGAGCTGGATGACTTTAGGACATTTGGGTTGTCTTGTTTTACCCATAATAATGGTAGAATAATAGAATGAATGGGGCTGAAAAGTTGTAGGCATCTGCCCTGGGGGCTATGGGTCCCCAGGAAGCAGAGGTACTTGCTAGCAGTTCACCACCATTGCAGCAGACACCTTTGGAAACATACTCATTGTCATAATTTCCTAATAGGTCTCTCTGAATCCTGAAAGCTGAGTATACCATCTTCAAGTGAACTTAGGTCTTGTACAGGCTCACTATTTTCAGTCTCTTTTTGAGAGAGCCTGTAACTCGTTCTTTCTAAAAATGGTGCTCCATACATCTTCTGACATTCTGTGAAGGCATTGGCCTAGAAGTATTAGCTTGCAGTGAGAATTACACTATCTAAGTATGGATGCAATGTGTTCTTCGCAACTACTTAGCATGAATGGTATTTGGATGGTAAGAAGAAATGTCTAAAAGGTGGGACAAAGATGGGATACATTTCTAGAAAATGGCAAAGCCATCTACTAGCCACTGGAAGAGGTGGTCCTGCCCCCAGGTCTTCTATTGCACTAGCTCTCTCACTCAGGGAGCTTCAGGAGTGCCCTCAGCTCAGAAAAGTCAAACTCATTACTCAAAACCTCTTCTATGCATTTAGTGAGCTGATGACAGCAGAAACTGAGACAGAAATTGAACTTTTGGAGGGTGAGCCCTGCCCCCTGTCCCCCCCTCCCCCAGTCAACAGTGAACTGAAAGATCTTTTCAGCCTTTTTCAGAAACTTTGTGGTTACATTGTGGTAAATTACCCATACGCCTTTTGCAGGGTCAGCTGCAAACAGCAAGGCTGATTTAAGGCAGTTTAACGGATGTCGTAATCTAGCACTACAAGAAGATGGTGTTCCATCTGCCTATCATATATCTGTGATGGACACCACTGTCCACCATAGTTGTCCATCATTCTTGCCTGGTTTCTTTCCTTGCTCTGGCACAGCTGATGTGCTAGAACTGCTCTTTTTTAAAAAAAAAAAAAATCTGGATCAGTTTTAATCTAGATGTTTCACTACATAGAATAGAATAGAATAGAATAGAATAGAATAGAATAGAACAGAATAGAATAGAATAGACTATTTCAGTTGGAAGGGACCTACAACGACCATCTAGTCCAACTGCCTGACCAATTCAGGACTGACCAAAAGTTAAAGCACTTTATTAAGGGCATTGTCCAAATGCCTCTTGAACACTGACAGGCTTGGGGCATCGACCACCTCTCTAGGAAGCCTGTTCTAGGGTTTGACCACCCTCTTGGTAAAGAAATGCTTCCTAATGCCCAGTCTAAACCTCCCCTGACACAGCTTTGAACCATTCCCATGCATCCTACCACTGGATCCCAGGGAGAAAAGATCAGCACCTCTCTCTCCACTTCCCCTTCTCAGGAAGATGTAGAGAGCAGTGATGTCGCCCCTCAGCCTCCTCTTCTCCAAACTAGACAAGCCCAAAGTCCTTAGTTGCTCCTCATAGGACATGCCTTCCAGCCCTTTCACCAGCTTTGTTGCCCTCCTCTGGATGCATTCAAGGACCTTCACATCCATCTTAAATTGTGGGGCCCAGAACTGCACACAGTATTCAAGGTGAGGCTGCACCAACGCTGAATACAGCGGGATAATCACCTCTTTTGACCGGTTGGTTATGCTGTGTTTGATGCACCCCAGGATGCGGCGCATGTCTGTACCTCCATGTGGTATGGCACAAGTGAAATGTGATGGAGTAGGATAAGGGGTGTGTGTAAGAATGGGGTCTATGTGGCAGAGGCTGATTAAACAGCTTAAACTAAGGTTTTCTAGTTCAGTGGGATTTCAGGGGTTTCAGTGGGGTTCAGCATTGACGAATGTCACTGATGGGAGCTTGCATACCTCAACAACTTTGAAAATCATGTGCCAATATTCTCAATTTTTTAGTGATGCAACATTTTTTGTCCTGGACCAGTGTCTTCCTTCTTACCTATATCCTACAGTAGGGCTTCAAACAAATGATCCCTACTGCAGATGTTAACATGGAGAAAATTCCAGGCTGCTATCTGCTTTACTCCTTGGAATGAAATCTTACTCACGTCTTTTGTTTCTTATTCAAATTTTCTTTCTAATGAAGAGTCTTCTTATTTCATGGTATTGTTTCATCACTTCTTTTGTTCCTGTCTGTTTCATGACTTTGGTGTGCTGGTGGCATTTTCTATAATCAATTTTTTTTTCATATCTACATATTCTAAATCTCCCATGTGGTCTTTTTTTTTCCTTTCTTTTTTTCTTTTTAAACAATATTTTGTCTGCTCTTCTTTCTTGTATTTCCTGTTCATTCCCTCCCTTTTGTCTCTCTTTATCTTCTATAATTGTCTGGTCCCTTAACAGATTTTTATTCTTTTCAACATTTAAATCCAGAAGTATTCTGTTGTGTTCACAGCTGTAAGATAAGCTCTGATTTTAATATTCTTGTCCTGGGTACAAAGACTTGCTTACACAAGGGAATGACTCATTCTCCACTGCATTCAAATCTAGCAAGTTTAAATTACACTGATAGCTGAGCTGGAGATCAACTATTCATAAAGGAGTCAGAACTGGCTCCCCAGCAGCTTTTCAAAATGACTTTCTGAGAGCCTGTGCATTTCTACTTCAGATCAGATAGTAGTATCTTCACAGAAAGGTGGTATATCTAGTCCTGTACCGCGATTGATGCCTAAATCTCTGAAGTTTAATTGTGCTTATCAAATTACCTTGAAAACTGCAGCTGAAAACAGTCAAGCTTTATTAATTCCAGAGCTGCCAGCCATATCAAGCATTGAGTGAAGCACAGCTTTTTCCCTTAACTTCTTTGCCCCCAACACTCCCCCCCTTTCGCCCCCAGTCAGTATTTATACTCATTGATAAGATCCCCCTGAGACTTCTCTTCTGCAGGCTAAGCGGCCCTAGCTCTCTCAGCTTCTCCTCATATGAGGGATGCTCCAAGCTCTTCTCTTACTCATCTTTGTGGTCCTTCACTGGACTCTCTCCAGTGAACTGGACTCTCTCCATGCCTCTCTTGTTCTGGGGAGCCCCGAACCAGACCCAGCACTCCAGATGTGTCTCACCAGTGCTGGGAATAGGGGAAGGATCACCTCCCTTGACTTCCTGGCAATGCTCTTCCTGTTCCAGCCCAGGAGGCTGTTGGCCTTCATTGCCATGAAGGTGCACTGCTGGCTCAGCTTGTTGTCCACCAGCATCCTCTGGTCTGTCTCTGCAGAGGTGTCTTCTGTAAGATCACAGTTTTCTTAACATAATGGTCCAGCTTATCAAATGGAAGCTTATTGGGCATGAACACAGCTCAGATGTTGCCTAACAAGGTAGGAATAGTTTACTGGAATGTACTTATGATCCTTTTCTGGGATAAGGATTCCAGAGCAAAACCTTCCAAAAAATAGTTTAAATTATCTTTAGACATGTCTGGACTCTCACAGCTGCAGCAAAGCATTGTTACATCAAATGATCTAATGTCTATAATGCTGCCTATAAAAGTAAAATAATTCTTTATCATGAGGGAAAGAAAATGGACCCATCAGAGATCTGATAATTTTTTAAAATCTAAATTAATTAATTAATTTCAACAAATGAGCCTAGGAATTTTATCTCTGGAAATACCATACTGAATAACTTCTTTACTAAGTTGTTAATTTTTCTTTAGTTAAAAAAAAACATACTGCAGGGAGTCTATTATGTTATGGAGTGCATCTAATTGGTCTTATTCCAGCTCCAAGCAGAGGTTAAAAAAATACTTTTTAAATTTGAATGGATAACTTTTCACTTTGAGGCTACCATTTTAATCTCCCATCTTTGTTTTTAAGACAATGAGATGGCAGTTACATTTTTCTTGCTAAAACATTTCTACACATTACATTTTAGTATCCACACTTATGTTACACGATTCTTGAAAAGTGAATACAGGGACCTCAGGAAGAAGCTATTAATTAGAACATTCTTATAAAATGTTTGTCATCGGGAGTTAGTGAGTATGCTGACTACCCATTTTGAAATACAAAAGTGATTCACACAAAAAATGTGTTCAGAGGGAAATCAATGAATGCAAGGTATGCATATGACAAGCATGAAATATCATGCAGTCCTCTGTTCTCATTTCTCTTTTGGTACTACTCAGGACATAGACTTACAGGCCTGGAAGGACCAGTCCACCCATGCAGTGGGTGAGGGAATGCCGGAGAAGCCCGGATGTACTTTGGATGGGGAAGAATTGCTTGAGGCTCTGCTAGATTTTTGGGAGGAGGCGGCTGGCATCAGCTCAGTTGTCTTTGACAGAACTGACTTTGATTCCTCTGTGTTGTCATGGTAACATGAGCCTCTGATCAAATGAGCCTTAATCACCGAGTTAGAAGTCCACCTCTCTTTCTCATAGGAAATAACATGGGAGAAGAGGAGGAATTTTTTTTCCACACAGAAAAGTTCAGACAATTCTCTTGACTACTCCATGTCAATTTTCAAATCTCCTCTATGCAGTCTGGAGTTGTAATATTACAAACGTACGTGTGTATGCAGGGGGAAAATATTGGAAGAGTATTTGCTATACAGGAAAATGCATAGCAGTAAGCACATAAAAACATCTAGTTGAATTGTGTAAATAGTACTATTGCATACGGATGGATGTTCTTTGGAGTGCAATGCTTATCAGATTTGCAATGGTTTAAGATATTAAACAATTAAACAGCAGTCATGAGTACATTATATACTTCTGGATACAAGGAGGTTACAGGAGAATGTATTAAGCACTACTATAGCACAAAGGACTAACAGGTTTTACCAAGGTGATGCTACGTCAGCTTTTTTGTTCACATAACTGCATTACTAAAAAGGGGGCTTTTTATAGTCTGAAACAGCCTTGCCACAGCAGACTGGAGTGCCACAGTGTTTTTTGACATCATAAATTAACTCATGCAGGGCTCTGTTCTGGAGTGGCAAAATTACTTCTAGTTTCTAAGCTATTATATTTGAAGACAGCTCCTGTATCCATAATAGCACTGCAGTGTGCATGTAAACATGCCTTCAAGGAGGAGCTTCATAAACAAGAAAATATTTAGTAACTACTGGGAATGACTGAAAAGATGAGTTTTCAGTAATAATTCTGGGTTATTATTCAATTTTTTAAAGATATCATGGTAATATGAATATGAGACTGCAGAACTTGATTGAAACCTAGTTAATAAATGAAATTGAGGCATCACAGTGGTGAGTTAGCTGATGCCAGCCAAATCTGTGTGTGAAATAAATATACGGGTAGGTACTACACTGATAAAGAGAGACAATTCCTCAGATTAAAAATGATGACCCCCTTATCTAAGCAATGGAAAGACAAGGGAAGAAGTAATCAAAGAGTTTACGGATCCTCCAAAAGATAGTGAGCCTTTGCAGAAGAGACATGAAGGATCACAGATGCAGAAACGAAAGTTTCTGCTTCTTAAGGTAGAAATAAAGGAGAAATCACAGAAGAGGCATTCACAACACTTGCTCATTTAAAAAATAAATGAAATTTAAAAATCAATAGAACGTATCCCTCTCTCCAAGCCAAACAGTTTAGTAAGTCGAAACAAGGGGGACTGTTTTTAATGCATTCTTGGTGGAAAATGTCACACAATAGTGGAGCACAGACTGTTGCCTGTAGAAAACTAGAATTTATCTTTGGCAAATATACCATCTCCTTTAATACATTTCTATCAACTGTCATATAACATCAAAGGCATTTCAGCCTCCAGCTGAGTATGTCTGAATGGTACATTGCAGCTAGAGACTCTTCTTTTTGGAAAAAAATCCGCATGGCATTTTCTGTCTATTACTTGTTGGTTACAGAATAAAGGATGGAAAGAGGCAAAATGTGATAAATAAATAAGTTAGGAAACTAATATGACAGCTGTGAAATCAAGATTTTCTTGATGTGGTTACAGTTGCTGTCAAGGAAATTGAATTAATAATTTTCTTTAATTAAAACTACGGATAATTAAAATGTTAATTACTCCTTTTAGATACAATTTTTATGCAAGTTTGTTGATCTATAATGTGAAGCTTATGTGTGAAAAGCTCTGCATCAATAGGATCTTGCTGTGGATTCTTTCTTTTGATGATTTTATAATTACAATGTGGGGTGGGGAGGAAGACTCTCACAAGAAAGCTGCCAGAAATGGTAACAACAAACTTACTGCTTTATTTCTCAATCTAAATCAGAAGATTAGGAGTTTCCATTTCTTTCTTATTTTTTATTTTTTTAAGTCCTTGGTTATCTAAATATAACTCAATTAGCAGTGCTTCTTCCTTAGAATATTTATTATTTTTATGGTTAGGTAGTGGGTCAAGTACGAAGAATTTTTCTCAGCCTTAAATAATTTTCTATCAAATAGCACTATCTAAATCTGTTCTGAAGAGCAAGAACACAACTGTCCATTTTCTAACAATTTTTGACTACTTAATTTATTGTATTTATCATTTACTATTTTTGAGAAAGATGAGGAAATGTCACAACATTCATCAATTTCTCTTTGACTTCACAAGCCCAACATTTTTCCCTGAAGTCTTCATTGTGTTCCTACTCACTTTGAAGATCTTATTTTCTTAGCAAACTTTCCCTTAGGTGGAAAGCTATCTGTCATTCAAGATAATTTTGCTCTCTACTAAGTATTTACAAAGTCAAAATGGAGTCTGTCTGTGTTGTAAACATTTGGCAACTATATTGCCTCTTTGGCTTAAAGTTCTAACACCGCAATTATTTTCCACAGAATGCTATTTCAGTACCTGGTGGTTTTCATTTGAAAAAGCATTGAAAGGTATGTGCATCCTTATTTTTAGGTGGCTACATTCAACATATTCTAAAATGAAACAAAAAAAGGAATAAAAAAAGGGAAGGAAGGAAAAATTGTTAAGTATAAAACAATAAACACAGAAAAATTAAAAAAAGGTAGCTGTATAGCTAGAAAGATTTCAAAGCCCTGCCTATATGTCTTAGCATTAATTTAAAAATGGATATCTTGTGTGAGAATACAATGCTGACAGGATGTTTTTTGTTTGCAATCATGTAACAAATGTGCAAAGTTTTGCCTAGTTTTTATTTTTATTCTCGCCCCTGCCCCATTTTGACATTTTTCACATGTGTTTGCCTGGTTGGGGAACAACAGGGTGTGGAAAGGGAGGGAAAGGTATGCATGCATTGTGGGCTTTCTAAATATTTTTTTTTCTCAGATAGCTCAAAATATTGTGGATCATCTGTGGTTCATGCACTACAAATGGGGTAACACTAGTATAGGGAGTAGTAGGGATTGCATAAGAAATGTTTTGAGGAAAGGAAAAACAGCTGAAGGCTCTTGGAAGCCTTGGAGAGAGTCAGAACTGGTTGGTTAAATCTAAACCAACAAACTAAAAAAAAGACTGATAATGTAGTTAAAAGGTAAGTTAAGAGAGGAGAATGTGCAGAAAGACCACGTTAGGAAAAAGGCCATCATTCCTGCCATTTTCACAAGACATAACATTTGTGTCTGAACTAGCTGCCAGTCCCAAGAGCCTGTGAGCACTGAGGTGGGAAACAGGATACAAATCTTCAGGAAAGGAGGACCTGAATGAGCCCTGCAGTGCTGGCAAAACTAGCGTGAAAGCACGTTGTCCAAAGAGATCTCAGAACTGGATGTGGTTTATGCACCGTAAGAGCTATCACCAAATGCGAGTGTAGTGTCCATACATGAAAAGAATGCTCTGATATTGGCTGTACTGATTGTTTCATTGTTTATGGGAGGTCAGTGTTAGCAGCAACTGGCCAAAAGCCATTCACTATAACTGGAAATGGTGCTTACCCTTACTTGCCTCCTAGGATAGAGACCTCATTTTGCCTCTCTCCTGTTACTAATGTCTGATTTTCAAACTGGAGGTAAAACAGAGTTTTTGTCACAAGTGCTCTCAAGAACAATCTAGACTAGACAGTAGTCTGATTCAAAAATGAAACAAACAACAAAAGCTTTGTTCTGAGAAAAAAGTATGTTTGCACGGCCGGCATTACTTCTGAAGATGAGACCCAAGGTCCCTGTGGCTGCAGAGCATGCTTCCAAGAGTTGCTAAACATTGCTAGGCAATTTAGTTCCAGCTCTCTGAAATACTGTGTTCATCTAGAATTGTTCATTGTCAGGGCTATTTGGTTGAAACGTAAGAAAGACACCTGTAATATTGAAGAGCATTTGCTGTAAGCCAGCTGGAGCCAGCATCGGTGCATAGAAGTTGGTGTGCTGTACTGCTCATCTGTTTGAGCTCAGGCACGGAAAGAGACGGACCTTTGGACACACCCTTCACTGTCAGTGATGACTGAACATGGGAATGAATAGCCTTGACCTTAGTAAAGTATCACATTTAATCATAGTAAAACCAAACCAGCCGAGAACTCAGCCTAGATAGATACAATTTCAAGTCAAATACAACTCTCTGGTGCTTGAATGACTGAAAACATGAAACGTGGCATTTGGAAAAATGTAACTCTTTCTCTTACAAACTTAGTGTGGCCACTATGAAGACTGAAAGAAGAACAGTGAGGCTTTTTCTGTGTGCTCTAAAATATGGGAAAGAGACCCAATATATTTTTTTCATAATGAATCTTATTAATATCTATGTTAACACTGAGACAATTATAGGTATTAAAAAAAAAAAATTCTAACAACCCTCTTTGCAAACATTTTGTTGTCTGGTTTGGTATATAACTCCTTCGAGGTGAAAACACTTTCCAGAGCAAGAGAAACATTATAACAAAAGGAAGCTGCTTTAGGAATGCTTTAGGAAGCATTTCTTTACCGAGAGACGGGTCCAACACTGGAAGAGGCTTCCTAGAGAGGCAGTTGATGCGCCAAGCCTGTCAGTGTTTAAGAGGAATTTGGACAATGCCCTTAATAACATGCTTTAACTTTTGGTCAGCCATGAAGTGGTAAGGCAGCTGGACTAGATGATCGTTGTAGGTCCTTTCCAACTGAAATATTCTATTCTGTTCTCTTCTAAAAAGGAAATTAAAGATCATGACATTCTATCTGATAGTTTTAATCTTAAAATTATATATGATATTTAATTCCATAACTGCATACATGTAATTATTACAGGTTACATATATGACTTGTTTATTTCACGCTGTTACAATATAACTGCACAGTCATGAACAAACTTTCTGAGAAGGCTCTGTTGCTCTCGTCTGAAGAGGTGGTTTGCTGACGCACGGAGCCAGTCTAGCTGCTAGCTGGGCCTGCAAGATGCGGTTGCAGCCTTCCTCCTCCTCCTCACTTTCCATCTGTACTTTGTCCTTCTGGTGCTCACCTTTGTCCCTTGAGGGAACTGATTCAGTGTCTGCTCAGGCAGAAATCCAGACTTGTTTTTCCACTGAGTGAGTTGCTAAGAGGATGAGAGAGGACTGTTAGACCAGCTCAGGCCATGTTTTCTCCTCACATCCTTAAACCAGGTAGAGGGAACCAGAGTCCCAGTGAATATTTGCTTTCACCTTGATAAGAATAGGTATTTAGGTCCACAGTAAACTACAGCTATGTAAAACTTATTTTCTAGGGAATGATATCTGCTCAAAGGACATGAAACTATTAAGCTAAAGGAGTACTCTCCAATTCAAGACATTATAAGAGTCTTCCATAACTTCCTTATAAAATTTAAATCTCTGAGCTCAGAGATCTCAAAGATCTTGAATTTCCTCATGTGCGGCTAGGATGAACCAGAAGAGCTATACTTCAATTGCTCCCATGTGTGGTATTAGCAGGGTCCAAATTAGAGAGGAGAGGCTTTGAAGACAGTATCAGTTTCTTAGTTATTGTTATCCAGGTAATTTACTACATGTATAAAAAATAAGCAAGAATTCGTATTTTTCCATTTCATATCAATTTTACAACTGCCAAAATTCTGAATTATAACTCCACAAAATTACATTTGAGGGACTGACATTATGGGGGGACTGATGGACAGGTGAAGAGCTGCTACATTGCTGAGCTCTGCATCCCAAAATTATATTGAATTCATATCATATTATATACTTCAAATTTTATTTATTTACATATATACTGTATAAATTAATTTACATTATTTTATATTATTTATATAATATAATTTAGGTTATACTTAAATTGCATTAAAATTATGAGTATGGTACAATGGCAGCCCTCCAGAGCTCAGAATGTGCTGCATTATCAGCAGAGTTTTAGCTTTAGTTAATATGCAATTTGGGCACAATGGACTAGAATGCAATTGCAAATGCACTCAAGTGCATCAATTTTAGGGTCAGTTTATTATGGGTTAAATCCTGACATCTTTAGTAACTGTTAATAGAACCTTGCTCAGTAACTAGCACATTTATGGTATGGCTCACTGATATTTCCAGAATTTTCCAGAAGTTGTGCTGAAACTGGGCAAGAATGGCAGAATCCGACCTAAACTTTCAAAATTAGCACACTGTGCTTGAAATACAGAATGGAAAGTGAACTCACAAGTTTCACTCAGTTTCAGTCAAAATGCCTAATAAGGGGTATCCACCAAAAGCAGAAGGAAATGTGGCATCCTTATGAAACAGCTTCCTGGGGCCCTTTTGAAAGCAGCAAGGTTAATAATTGCAAGAGATGATTCATTCTTTACATCCCCCTCCCTCAGTGTGATACAAAGAGGGGAGGTACACCTACAGATGCAACAAAAGATGGATCACAGTGTATATAGATACACTTAAGCTCACTGTGATCTAGCTAATTTGGATAACTGTTGAGCTCAGATGTCTGTCAGCCACCTGCGCTCACGCTGGCTTCTCAAATGGCTAAGGAGGTCAGCAGGCTGTGCTGAAGCTGGGCTGCAGCTATGGCACGAGCCACCCCAATTAAAGCCTGTAAAATCACACATCATCTTACGGTGCACACATAGCCAGGGACATGTGCAGTTGGGATCTGAAAGGGGTTGGGTGGCAAGAACTGGGGCTTTATATGCATACCTTGTGCCCACAGACTGGACCAGCGTCTTGTCAAGAAAAAGAAATATTTGATGAAATTAAAAAAATGTGTGACATAAGACAGCTTTTCTGAGTACAGAAAAGTATTTTGAACTTGAATAGTTTATGTTGCAATTGTTTGGGGTTCATTTCTGCTCTGTTCATTTCTGGTTTTCAGTCAAGAAAGTCTTTAACGAGGAAGTCTTTAACAATGCTAAGTCTTCTTAATGAGATGCTCCTTTACCAGTGTATCAGAAAGCTGCCTTAATAGCGTGACTGAGATCACTTTAATTTAACCTTTACAGACATTCCTTTCATTGACAGTAGCAGTGAACAAATTATTGCATTCTAAATGTAACTCAACTTCATTGTTCGTAGCACTCGGTCCCTTGATGGAGGCATGAATATTCCCAGGAATATCACTCGATTCATTGGAAATGTAATCTCAAATTTAATTAGGAAAAGATGTATTATAGAACTGTTTCTACTTTAGAATCTGCAATGACCTTTCTAGTCTATCCTTTCCTAGCAGGCTGGAGTATAGCATCTCTGGTATCACTTAAAATAAACCTTGTAAAGAGTAACACTTTTATGGTTAACACTGTTACAAACCTGAGTGCAAAAGCTCAATGATAAGTAAGAATAATGCCACCGAAAGGAGATAAACAATTACTATTAATTAATTCTTTCTAATTTTGCAGTAGTATCACATTTCAGTGAATGTATTTATCAATACAAACTTCATGCAATCACAGCTAGAAGACAGAACACTTCTGAGTGTGCTATAATATGGAATCTCGACAAATGGGCACTCCTGAAATTTGAATAACTTTTTGCCGTTTTTGTCATTTATCACTAATTTGTGGAAGCTGAATGTGACATAAGCATATAAATTGTACTGCCAAGGATGGGAGATAGGAGGGATTTCACCGGCACTTGTTTAAAACACACACTTTTATTATCTGATGGATAAGCACATTATAAAATGTGATTTTGTGCCTTTAGAGTGCCTAAAGGAAATATTATTCAAGCAGCTGATAACCACCAAAATGGAGAGTCTAGTAGTCAGTCAGACAAAAACACATTCCTCTCCCCCCCCCCCCCATCCTGTTGTAGCTTTCAGGAAGATGATACCTATTGCTGCAACTGGACTTTACTTTTTTGGATAATGAGAAAGTGAGTGAAAAGAGGCTGTGGAGGAAAAATTAGGACCTTGCAGGAGTTAAAACAGTGGTAATTGCAGGACTTAAAATAGTGGTAATTTTTAGCTGCACAAAAGAGTTTCCATGTTTCTCTGCCGAGTATTATACCTTGCATAAGAATAAATTAGTGGGGCTTTTGCTATAAGAGCCTGTATGTGCCCTCTCCCTCAGTAGCTCTGGGCCTAATTGAGCTTAACGGTTACACATGATAATCAGCAGGAAATCTGTCAGCTATTTCAGGAGCTTGGTGCTGTAGGGGGAGGTCGACAGTCATGTTGCTGTTGAGAAGCCAACAGAAACAATGGCCTCCTCCTTCAAGCATAGTCTAAAATGTCAACATGAGCTGTTTTGCTGCTTGCTTTCTTGTCCGACTGAAAGAAATCTGAAGGGCAATTCAGTTACAAAGTCTAGTTCATGGCTAGAAAAGTCAGAGCTTTCTGACTGAGATAGCCTTTAGGAACAAAGTGCATCCTCAAAATACACTTTTCCATCCATTTTTAGTATGAAATTCCCCTCCTGTTTGATTCAGCTCTCAGGCTTCTGAAATATATCATCATAATGCTAAAGAATTTAAGTCTGTGTACACAGTAAGCCTGTCTCTAAAAAACTGTTCATAGTGCCAGCCCCTGTGATGAACCACCTTGCCCTCACCGATCATCAGTCTTCTTCACAGCTACAGTCCACTGGACTACCAAAACTATCAGCCTAGCAAGAGGAAATTGCTAGAAACTGAGATCACCTGGATGATATATTTGAAAATTGATCCCAAAGGATAAGTAACACCATTATTTTGAGGTTCGTGCCTTTAAAACAAAATGCACTTCATTCAGGCCATCCCTCAGGAACATGTCCAAAACTGGATTTTGCCCAAAATTTTTAGCTTCATCACATGAACGCTAGCAGAAAAGGAAGGAAATGTTTATGTCTGTTTGGAGAGAAGGAAAAAAGTTGAGATTTAGATATTATTGAAGGATACTGCTAGGACCTCAACAAAACTCAATAGAAGTCTTGAGGACTCAGATTACTTTTTTACCTTTATAAAAGTAAACATTGTGATCACTTCTTCAAAAGACCAGTTTTCTAGGATGACCAAAATGATTGCAGATATTACTGTGTTTTATTTTGCATTACAGTATGATGATAGTGTTTCTGTAATATAATGGTAAAAGTTTCCTCCACCAGTTTCTCAATGTCATTAAATTGTTCCATAAAGCATATGGAACTGAAGAAAAATCAATGCAACAAAACTCAGGGGCTTTGAAACGCAGATTATTGATAGCGATCATACAAGCTGCTTCAGTATGAGTTAGGGAGGACATGGTCTTATTTGTTAGTATTAGATCCACACTAGCAGAAGGTCTGCTGCTGACAGACCAGGATCGAACATGATGAGCTCCCTTCATGTCTCAGATTTATCCTCATTGTGTCAAAGAACTAAAAAACAATATATGACTGAGTCCAGCCCAAAAGTTGCTTCACTTCTAAAGATGTCAATTTCTGCAGGCATACCGTGACTTCCAAAAAAAAGTGGGACCTGAAGAGACCACTTTCTTTCCCATTTCTCTATTCTGATGTTAATTTAGTTATATGCAGTTTTCCTAGCAAGTTTCTCTGTCAGAGAATAGTACCACAGGGAACAGCAAAAACAAATGAGATTGACAGGATTAGAAATAATGAGTTCTGTTACATTGTTCTCTGCAGAATGATAACATTTCTACGACAGCCTTCATCATAATATCTGTTATAAAAAGGGATAAAAGACATTTCCACCATATCCTTTTTCTTTTTTGGTAAAGACTCTTTCTTGAAAGATTATGAGTTATTTCCATGGAATATTTATAAATTGAATAAAAATAAAATGTTCAATTTCTTTTACTCTTGCAGCAAAACCTTTGAAAGAAGTCACCACCTTGTTAACTCCAAAAACAAGAGAGGAATTTAGAAGCTTTGACAGAAAATTCAAAGATGTAAATGGAAAGCAGAAATGGTGTCTGTTTCCAAGGATGGAAGAGTCTTAAGTTGAAACATCATGGGTTGACATTTTGAAAAAAAGATTTTTTCCATGTAGAGTCCATCAAGTGGAAAAAAAAGAGACAGTTTTC
Source organism: Ciconia boyciana (assembly GCF_034638445.1). Lineage (NCBI taxonomy): Eukaryota > Metazoa > Chordata > Aves > Ciconiiformes > Ciconiidae > Ciconia > Ciconia boyciana. The sequence goes on from NC_132935.1 coordinate 59,379,470, forward strand.
TGAAGAGAATTAGCCATGCTGACAAAAACATTTTCCAAATTATTTGTTTTGTAAGGTTCCAGTCAAAACTGGAGTGAAAGTAAGTTTTCCTGCACTACACAAACATGGTACAAATAGCACGAGACAAAATACATGGAATCTATCAGTAACGGAGAATCACTTCACATTTCTGTTTTCAGGCAGATTTGCAAATGGTAAAAGGAAAAAATAGTAGGGCCACAGAGTAGTTATTTGGTAAATATTCTGTTCAGCAAAAATTAGTTGCAGTAGTATCAATTCAAGTATGTTTACCCCTTTTTCTGCATTCTTCCACCACCAATTAAGTTGTTGATTTTTTACAGAAATAGACAGCTCCTTCTTCAAAAAAGAAAAAAAAGGAAATGTATGGCTTCTTACAGGTTTTTCTTTTAACTGATATTGTATAAAAAGGGTAATTTCATCTTTCTGTTTTAATAAACAAATCATAACATTCCTCAGCCCCCGAAGCAGTAGCCAATTTGTAATTCCTATGAGTTTAATGATTTTCTCACACCTGCCAATGAAGTTAGTTCATATTTGTGACAACTGTAATCTTCTCCATTACATTATTGTAATCAAAGGTCTTGTTGCCTCCATCAGTTGAAATATGTACACACAGACATTGCCAGATGATACTGGTAGTTGACCTGTGGGGTCCTTATTTCTCTTCCAGTGTCCCAGTGTTTATCTTGGTCACATTGTCTATCCAAGCTACCTGAGGACTAATTCCTGGCTAACCTAGCTTGTGCTACTCCAAACTCCCACTTCTGCAGATGAATGTTGGATGTCCAAGTGACTAGTTACAGAAAACTACCTGTCTCCATCAGGACTCCAAATATAGGGTACAGTGTTTCAGTGCATGTTGTCAGGGATGAAGACAGTTTGGAAGCTACCTCATCTTCACAGCCACTGAAGTAAAAAGCACAAGAAAAAGAGTGTATTTAGAAACACCCTTTCTCGCCAAACACCCTTCAGGAAAGAATAAAATTTCTTAACATTCTCATTTTTAAATTAATAGTACTGGTTGCATTTGGAGAATTGTTCAGTGAGGCATTTTCTTCATTTGAACTCTTTTTGCAAAGTCTTTTTAGGTCTTAACATGTAATTTTTTCTTTAATTGTAGTGAACAATGTAACAAACAATTTTTTAAATAAGAAGAAAAGGAAAAAAACAAATCAGAAGTCAGGCAAACATCCATCTTCCATGAAAGATTAGGTAATTTCCTGGTGGCTGGAGTATTCATTCAGCATTTTGGAGGAGTGAATGTTGATCCTCGCTTCAACTCTTTTCGTGTTAGTCCACGTTAATAGAAAATATAAGAGGTCCTGCAGGATGACTGCAATAACCATTCAGGAATTTGTTATTCTGATGAGGGAAGACCTCTTTCCAGGTTTCACCAAACTTCCTTTTCTTTCCTCCACAGCTTTCCTAAGGTCAAACTTTTGTTCTGACAGAAAACAGAAAATTTTTAGAAATTATTATAGGCTTTGTGGGGTGAGCAAACTCTCTCAACTGTAATTACTGTATTCACAATAGCAGGATGTTATCATGTGTATCTTGTTCATAATGGGTTATAACAATATCAGCTTTGTTGACAGGATAATAGCCCCCTTTTACCAAAATTTAATTGGCCTGATGATCCTCTGCTTCACAAATTGTAACCCCTTTCATACCTACGTGATGATAGTTAGAATGCTGACAATGGTTTCTATGAGAGGAGAAATTGGATTTAATAGCATACCTTATGTAAAATGTGGTGTTGGTAGGATGGCTAGCAAACACTGAGCCCAGGAAATTTTTGGCATGCCAAAAATATGCATTTCAACAGCATTATCATGCTTTGCCTCTCCAAAATATTGGAGAATAGCTATTAGCACACATTCTTGGAGAAAACAATATAATTTCACAGAGAGGAAGAAAATCCTACATGGTTTAAATAGATCTACAGCACACGTGAATACCTGATTCACAATTCAGTTGTATTTTTGGCAGCTTTTCCCTTGGTCTTGGAATTATGGCACTGCAGCAATTTATGTACATAAAAATTAAAATTAACATTTTGTGGAGGACCACGTGTCTTTCTCCTACATACCCCCTTTCATGTGCAGCCCAAGTTGCCACATATCTGAGGGTAGCCACTGTGTCATGGAGGTGCACTAAAACAAACTCAAACGAGTGACAAACTCAAACAGCTTTATTTCACAAAACAGCCAAAACCACACGACAGAAACCAGTGAGAAACAGGAGTAAACTGTAATCAATCAACACTCCAATAACATTTAACACATAGCAGGTTCGAGGTGCCAGTCGGGGTATTGTTACTACGCGTCAATACACACAAAAAAGATGATCCAAAGTGCACACACACACTCGCTCACAAACGGAGAAACTCCCTCCCCCTGTGGGTACCCAGAAGATACAATCGCTCACCCCGGGGCCGGGCGGGGGGTGAGGGCTCACCCAAGGATCTAGCCAGAAGGCATCACTCACCACAGCAGGTGAGGGCGCTCAGTCCCGGGAAGTTTCCTCAGGCAGCACCCCAGCCCGAGCAGAAAGATCCCAACCCAAGCCAATTGCTATGAGAAGACCACGCTCAAAGGGGGTCTCCGGCGGCGCCCTATTTATACCCTGGGTCGGATCTGAGCTGTGGTCATAATTGGTCATGATCTAGAAGCTTCTCCGAGCCAAGGCGCCTCACTGGCTGTGGGCCCTGTCAGGTGACCAAGGGGTCCCGCCTCTCCTGCTCCCCCTGCCGAGGTGCGTACGTGCCTGGCGGCACGGCAGAGCACAAAAGGCGCGAAAGTGAGGCAGGAAAACCTGGCGATTGCCATGTTAAAGGCCCCGATCTTTATCGTAGCGAAGAGGGGTGCGGAGTGTACCTGTTACACAGTGAGATCCCTCTGCAGAGCTACTGTGCAGGCACGCAAGTGCGTGAGAGCTCTGCAACACGTTTATGGAACTTTGTTTTGCGCACGAAAGGATTCGACTTTATCACAAAAGCAGGGGCTGATGGACACAGTTATGTACCAAATTCTCATCACTCACCTTACAAATGAAATCACAGGAGTGCTGTGGTGTTGGGAGCCTAACTCTGTCCTATGCATTTCTTTTCATGCTCCGCTCAGGCTGCCACATGCCTGTCTCTGTGACTTTGAGACAGTTAAGGGACTCCCCGCTCATGACTATGTACAGGCACAGACATCTTCTGGCCTTTTCTGGTGTGTATTTCCCAATATGTTGTGGTGCTAGTCTTAATGCTAGCGGGTGCATTTTCTGCATTTAGTCCAAGAGGTAGGCAAGGATCAGCAAGATTTTACCAAGGGTTATTACGTTCTGGTGTGGTTGAACACCACTATCCTCAAGGTAAGAACTGCTCCTGCTTAAAAAGAGGCCTTTGGTATGGTAGGCATCCAAATGCCATGGTGCTGAGCACCCTTTAAACTTTTTGCTTTGAAACTAATGTTCTTTTCTGATGAGCTTGCACTCATCTCCTCAGCTGAGATTTAAATTCCTATCCCTGTAGACACTTTGATGAATGTTTAACATCCATGGGTTTTAGTGGGGTGACTTGCATGCTTAAAGTAAGAACATTTTTAGGTTCATGGGCAACTTATTACATGAAATGTCTTCACATAGGTTCAAATATTGAAAAAGTAATGTACAGATATATTGTCTTTAAATTGTTACAAAAATAAACATCTTCCATTTTATCTGACCTCCTACACTGCAGTTCCTGAAAAGCTATTTTAAAGAACTGTGTAAAACACTAATCAAATACATGTTTGGGATATACCTAGACATTCAATTTGTGCTAAGTTTGAGTTTTAATTTTTTGAAAGGTGAACAACAAGCTATAATTTTTATTTTCTTCAGCCCTTTTTACTACACCCATATCTCCTTTCTCATTATACTGGTTTTTATTTGGAACAGTTACACAAAGAAACTATAAAGTAGCTGTGCTACAAGTGTTCAAGCACATAAATATTCCTCTTTTGTTTGTCCTTTTCCATTAATATCAATTTGCTCTTTTATACCTGAAAGGCAAATAGAAGTGGAAGCACAGATTAGGCAATTATGTCCTCAATAACAAACACCTCCAGGCTGTTTTGTACTTAATATTCAGAGTTAATATGGTAAAATCCTGATTTATGTTGTATAGATTAATTATAAGGCAAGAGTGAAAGTACACAGAACTATTTCCCATTCCAGCTTGTGAGGCTTTTGTTGGGTCTATCCCCTGACCAAAGAGATCATCATGGGTATTGCAGTGGAGTCCTTTTTATTACCACAAAGCCTGCCATTCAGATCACAGAAGAGGGAAGTTCTGAGTAGCAGTAGAAACGAGAGTGTATCTACTTCCCTTCAAGAATTCAGTTTTTGCTCACAAAATTATGTCTGAAACTTCCACCCACACCTACCAACATCTTATGTTGTACGTTATATTCACTGATCTGGGATGGAAAAAAACACATAATTTTAATGCATACATAGATGCCCTATTTAAAAAAATAAAAACCACATATGAGTGATAACCTAATGATATACATTCAATAAATAAATGTATTTGTAATTACTAAAGTGTTCAAGCGAGTCTGTAGAATAGATGGTAAGAGATTTGGTTCACATGGTGTTATTTCTCACTTTTATATTCTAATTAGAGCTGTCTGCTCCTAGAAAATATTATTTTAGTAAGGCAACTCTGCTTTCATTCATGTATCCAGGCCTCATAATGGCTTCCCAAAAAGTATGGACAAAATTCTTAGGACCAGATCCTGCAGATGTGCTGACTACGCTTATCTTCTTCCTGAATATCAGTCAAGCAGTCCTATTGAAATTCGTGGATTACACCAAAAGGATGAATTTGACTTAATCTCTCTGCAACGACTGTTATGTTATGAAGACCTTCTGGCTACAGGTGAAGGTCCCAACGAAGTCTGTCCTAGTCACCATGCTATATATTCGTTGCCAAATGGTAGCACTGTTTGTCATCATAGCTGTCTTTGTTGCAGCATGATCTGAAAAGCAAGAGACTAAGGCTTGTCATATCCTTTGACCCTAAGTGTGGAAGAGTACTCTTAAGCCTTCAAAGATCTTTTCTTTCTGTGATTTCTTCATGGGGTCTTCTGCTTCACTTTAGATAGATCAAAGTAGGTGTCTTTTTCTCTTTCAAATAAAGAAGGAATTAAAATGAACTTATGTTACAGCCAAATCCCTGCTGTCTACACTGCAAAGTGTCTGTATCCTTAAGGACCTGAAGAAATATCTTAAACATTATTTGCCATTTCCCATGCAAGAAAAGAAGCAATTCTTTCTGCTGACCTCCACTTCTCTTTTGGTGAAACAATGCTTTCTGCTTCCTCCCTCAGGATTTCTTTCCAAAGTTTCTTCTCTCTCTACGGCAGAGTGCTGTGTTTCTCAGAGATGGTCTCAAAGAGACATCTTAAAACAACAATATTAATGTAAAGGCAATTTTTTAAGCTTCTCTCTTAATTTTAAAACTTTTTTTTCCTCTTCGAGGACAATGTTTCTTTCTGTTCTTTCTTCTCTTTTTGTACTGAAAATGTGTCTTTTATGCATTGAGACCACAGTCTTAATCTTGATTGTATGACCTATCTCATCAGTAGTGCTTTTCTCTTATGTTTTTTTTTAATCGTCTGCAACCTCTCTGCACCACTGTTGCACCCCTAATAAAACCAGGAGTTTTATATCCAGCTATGAATATATTGGTTTGATTCTAATAGTCCAGAAAGTGACATTGTATTTACTTAATCATGCTCAAATATGAGTCACAAGATTCAGAAGCTGTATGATGGAGGTACATATATATATATATATTCATGTGCTGCTTTGTGAGACCATTAGTTTCCTGTGACTGTACATCTTGGCTATACCTAGTTCTTCCTGTTATGAAATAAAATAACTTGATTTTTTTCATTTTTGAGAAAGTTACAGTTATAGTAATTGTTAATTAAACAGCAGCAGACCACTTGTTCTGGCTGCAGTTTATCCTGTGAAGTAATGCTATCTTTCAAATGGGAAAATAAACCAGTAAGTATACTCCTAATGTTACTGATTTGGAGGTCAAATGTTGAAACCTTCTATTTCTTGAAATGCTGTCTAACAGCAAATGATGAAGTAGTTGACAAGCATACATTCTTTATTTTATTTTGAACTGTTTGCAGTCATGAAGCTTGTGCTTTGCAGGAACTCCCAAAGAATCTGCAACAGTACAGTGCCAGCTGGAGAGGTCAGAATACTGACTTTCTAACTTGCAATTAACTTCAGTACTTAAGGGGGGACTCACAGTGTGTATCCAAGCCAGTAGGTAAACAGTGGGATAGAGCCTGAAGCTGACGAGGACCCTGAGGTGGATCTGCCTCCACTTTCTTTCAAAGTGAAAGATCAGAATATGAAAAGGACTCTTATCTTCACAGCCCTGTGTGAGCTAGAGAATAAAAATTACAACACCTTAATTAAGAATAAAAAGTATTTTTTAACCAGAGGACGTTCAGTTTTTCTGAATGAGACAGGTCAACATTAAAAAGTCTGAAAATGAAGTCTCCTGCCTGGTCACGTTCTCCTTGGTGAACAAGTCCTTTGCTTGAATTATGCTTTCCAATCAGGCAGTTTTCACAGTCTTCCTTGACTGCCCAAACAAATCACAGTCTGCTCAAGTTCCTGAATAACGTCTCCTCCATGTTGCTTTTCTTAAGGGTGGCTCTGAGCTGTTGTCAGCCCCATGTGCTCTCCTGGAGTCTCTTCGGCTGCAGGGTCCCCATCTGCATCACAGACCTTTTCCCTGCTGAGGCAACAGTCCAGAAGAGGACAGTCCGATGAGGGAATTTGCAATGTCCTGAGCCCAGTGGCTGCTGGAATTTGCCCATCCAGAGAAGCCATGCCCTGCTTCCTGCTGGCCTGCCTGACAGCCATGCTTACCTAAGCCTTTGAGTGTAAGTTAATTAAGCCAGGAATTAAGTTTAGTGCAAGAAAAGTGAATTACTGGATTTGCTGTTGTTTCAACCCTGATAATAGCACTGCTATTGGATGATTGTACTGCTGTATTGGGTCTGGCTGGGATGAAGTTAATTTTCTTCATAGCAGCCCATCTGGTGCTGTGTTTTGGATTTGTGACCAAAACAGTATTGGTAACACACCAGTGTTGTTGCTATTGCTGAGCAGTGATTGTACAGCATCAAGGTCTTTTGTTTTTCCCACTCTTCCCCTCCACAACTAATTGGCTGGGGGTGCACAAGAAAATGGGAGGGGACACAGGCAGGAGAGCTGACCCCAGCTGAACAAAGGGATATCCTATACCATATGACGCCGTGCTCAGGAATAAAAGCCAGGGTTGGGGGGAAGTGGGGAAGAAGGAGGAAGGGGGGATATTTGGAGTTATGGCATTTGTCTTCTCAAGTAACCATTATGCGTGATGAAGCCCTGCTTTCCTGGAAATGGCTAAACATCTGCCTGCCGATGGGAAGTAGTGAAAGAATTCCTTATTTTGCTTTGCTTATGCACACAGCTTTCGCTTCATTTATTGTCTTTATTTCAACCCATGAGTTTTCTCGCTCTTGCCCTTCTAATTCTCCCCCCCCCATCCCTCTGCGGGGGAGTGAGCGAGCAGTTGGGTGGGGGCTTAGCTGCTGGTGGGGGTCAACGCACCACAGCTGATGATTTGTTTTTGTTACAGTACTGTTACTTAGAGATAGATTGTTTATCCTTAAAGCTGTTGGTGTGTATGTTATCGTTTCCCAAACTTATAAGTCATTGGGGCTGCCTTAAGCCTTTACAGAAAATTCAATAAATCTTTGAAAAGTGTGATCTATCCTCCAAGTTACACTGCTCATGCTTTTTTTAAATAGAAAAACACATAAATTGAAAGCAAACACATGAAATTGTTCTCCCATCCATTCCAAAATGATAATGGAATTGAGGGTATTTGTTGTTTATGCTCAGCCACTCAAGTGAAGATTTTATTCTAGTAGTCTTGGTCTTTGCTCTTGTGGTTGTAATATGCTCTGCATGAGCACAGTAGTTCCAAGGCCATTTCAAGAATTTTAAATGGTGCTGTTTAGGACCTCTGCTGTCCTTGACAGATAAATCATACAGCTGTGATAACAGCCATCATTTGAACATAGCAAACAAGTCTGGCTGGACTCCTTTTTGTATTCAATAGAGTTTCCCAGACTGCACATATTGAAAGAGCCTGTAGAGTTGCAGTAGGTTCGTTTCTATGAACATACGGAAAAAAGTTGTGTCTGATAGGCTTTTCATACAGGATATAGCATTTGAATATATAGGTTGGGATTATATGAGACTCTGGACCTGGCTAGTTGCCCTGCTGGCTGATGGCTTAAGATGTTACTGACAACTGTCACTCAAGAACTTCTGTTAGGCCTTGATTCACTAGAGTACTTACATACTTTCATGTTGAGCTTCACCCCGTACGATGAGATAAAGCCACAGCAAGGCAGATGAGCTATTAATTATTTGCATTCTAGTAGCTCTCAGGGGACCTATCTAAGACTCAAGCTCTTATATGCTAGCCATTTATTTAAAATAAAATGTGACTGTTCTAGCTGTAAAAGAAGGTTTTTTGGACCATTAGTTAGCAATTTCTGTGAGGTCTTTCATTTCAGCAATGTGAACGTGCAACTTTGAAAATTGTAACTGGAAGAAAATGTTGATAATTTCCCTAGCCTGGAAACTTTCTGGCAGAAAACTCTTCATGTCCCCTTTTTTCCCCCCACACTTATTTTTCAAAAAAATCCATCTGAAATTTTCAATGTTAGGTATGACCCACAAATAGCTGCCACCAGAAAAATCTTGACTTTTAGCAGTGTATAAACCTATTTCATTCCCTTATTCGTATCTTTTATGACATTTGTTTTAATAATATTAGCAACTACCAACAGCAAAATAACAAAAATAATAATAAAAAATGAAGAATTGTAGATGTTCATGCTCTTTTCCTTTCATGAGACCTTTGGTAAATACTATCAATTTAGTTAACAGTTAAATGACAGCCAGAAGTGAGCTCAATCAAAATATCATGTGCCTGCATTAGTGAGAAGTAAAGGGGAGTTCTATCATCCTTGAACTAAAATTATTTTACTAAGTCTTGTATCTCAACAAGTCCAAATTAGCCTTTGTCATGCTACATAAAATGGTCAGAGAAATTACAAGGGATTGCAGTCTGAAGAGAAACACGTCAGGGAATTTGAGACCGAGTCTACCTAACACATTTCACTTTGCACCCTTCTGTGATCCACCAAATTTGAGGATGAAGTATATTTTAGCTACATCAGGGCTGTAAATGGTGTAAGCCAGTACTGTATTCAAGTAACGCTGTTTAAGATTTGTTCCTCTTGTCCCATGGCTCATATCCAGACTGCTAATACTTTTTGACTGCAAAAAGGAGGAGTTATGGTAGGCTTCTTGGTATCCACAGAGATTGTGGAGGGAGAAAAACCCTCCACATGCAGCAGAAGGTTTAAGCTAACCTGGTCTCCTGTGTCAGCAAATAAGCATGTAGGTCACTTGTCTCCAAACCAACATTCTTTTGAGAAAAAAACACTGTTTAGATGATATTTCAGAATAAGATCTGATGTTCAAGCTTATAAAAATTATACTTCTCAGATATTTATACATCAAAGTACAAATAGGACTGGTTTTGGAATGTTTTACAGTTGTGGATGAAAACTGTAAACAGTTGTGGATGAAACTTTGTGGATCAGACATGACTAACCTTTTTTTACATGTATATATCCTACACAGTGGATGGTGCATCCTTTGTACTAATGAATTCTGTAGTCTACTTTCCATTCCTCCTTTCCCTCCTCTTCTCCAAGAACTATACTGGTAGTGGCAACAGCATCTTAGGACTTTGACAAACCAGCAGTGAATAGGATATATGTTGTCTGTCCCCATCCCTTTTGTCCAAAAGGCTCTGGCTGGGATGAAATATCAGATGGAAGCTCAGTCTTGGGGACCTCATTAATGTGAAGAAAATCTTCCCTGCATGGGCGTCATGAGTGGGCAGTTCCCAAGCAGGATATGCTCTGCTATATAAACAAGTATTTTTACAGAATAATTTGAAGGTCTTTGTTTTCTTCACAACACAGGGGAAACCCCACCCCACAGCTTTCTAAAATTTAAACTTTTCTGGAAAAATGCAGTCATTGCTCTCTGCCCAAGGTTCATTGATTAAGACCAGGATCAGCTGGGGTGCCTCCAAGGTGGCTGAGGGAGCTGGCTGGTGTCACTGTAGATTTGCTGTCGGTCATCTTTGAGAAGTCACAGCAAGTTGGAAAACTTCCTGATGACTGTAAACAGGCAAATGTTAAGCCAAGAAGGGAAAGGAGGAGGGCTCAGGGAACTATAGGCCCTTCAGTCTCACCTCAGTCCCTGGGAAGGTTATCAAGTGAATCCTCCTGGAGACCATGTCCAAGCACATGAAGAACAAGAAGATGACTGGGAACGGCCAGTCTGGATTTTCTAAGGGCAATATGTACCTGGCCATTATGCTAGTTTTCTATAGATGACTGACTCTGTGGATGATAGGAGAGCAGTGGCTGTTTACCTTGACTTTAGCAAGATATTCAACAGTGTCTCTCATAGTATCCTTATGGTTCAACTGGTAACGTATGGAATGGATAGGTGGGCTGCAAGGTAAGTGGAAAACTGGCTGGACCATTGGGCTCAAAGGTTTGAGATCAGCAGTACAAAGTCCAGCTGGTAAAGTTACTAGTAGCTTTCCTCAGGGGTCAATACTGAGGCTGATGTTGTTCAACTTCTTTGTTACAGACCTGGATGATGAACCAGAGTGCACCTCAAAAAGTTGAGGAATGATATCAAATTGCAGGAAGGGATTGATATGTTTGGGAAGGGGGGCAAAGATCTTCCTCAGAGCATCCTTGATGGGCTGGAGTCATGGGCTGATAGGAACACCATGGACTTCAAGAATGTCATTGTGCTGCACCTGGGATGGAATAACCCCATGCACTAGTATAGGCTGCGGGTTAGCCAGAGGGAAAGGTGCTTTGCGGAAAAGGATCTGGGTGTCCTGGTAGACAAGTTGACCATGAGTAAGCAGTGTGCCCTTGCAGCAAAAAAAGGCCAATTGTGTCCTGGGATGTATTACTGAAAAGTAGTCATGATGTTGAGGGAAGTAACAGATTTCTTCTCAGGTTACTGAATATTCAGGAGTTACCAAAAGCAGGAGACTCTTGAAAAGCAGTCCTTGAGAAACCTGATCACCTTTCACAAAAGCAGACATCTTATTAAAAGCCTCCAGAGGTCTGAGAAAGCTATTTGTCAATAACTGCCAGATTTGCTGTTCAAGGATTCTCATTAACAAGTGAGCTGTAAAAGAGAAGGGTTGTCCTTTTACAAAATAGTCTTGTATTTGCTAAAAGCTAAGAGCAGCCTTTTTGTCTTCAGGTGGAGTCTCCTTTGTTGATTCCACTTAACAGTGACTAGCCAAAAAAAAAAATAAAATCATGTTTTCTCTACCTAGGGAACTTGAAGTTTTAATTCTCCCTTTCACTTGAGGAAGAAGAGACTCCCCAACATTTCAATTGTTATATGATCCTTATGATTACTTCTAAGTTTTTACTAGGATTTTGATTTATTTTGAACTGGTTCTGAGTGCAGGGTGCCTCTGGGTAATCTGTCATTTGCTTATGCTAATGACCTTAGTAGGCGTCTTATTCGGCTTACCAATAGGCTCTTGTCTTATTTTTCTCTTCTCAGAGACTACACTTCTCTACCGCAAGCTCCCCCTTCATGTCTTTTGTTATGATGATTAATAGATTAAATTTATAAACAAAGATACTGACTCAGAACCTGCTATAATCTTAGGTGTTAATTTCCATGGTGATATGCTACTGTTTACTGCAACTGAGTCCAAACCCCTTAGTATTCAATAGCATGTTTAAGAGCAATTATGATCCACCCTGAAGTCCTTATTTAGATTGCTTCTTGCTCCTGTTTAAAATGTTGGATGATCTGTCTGATAAAGGTGTGAGGCATTTCACTATGAGAGGTGCTAAATGCCTCTTAAAGTCAGAGAACATGAATGTTAGTTACTTGAAAGCTAGGTGCCCAAGCAATGGAGCATGCAAAAAATCTCCACCCTGTCCACCTTGCTGACATGAGCATGTGAGTTTCATTTTCCCCTCCATATCTGTCTGCCAACCAGGACCACCTGTTTGATGATGCAGTCTTTGCCAGTGTAATGTAAAGGGCTAAATGTGACACTGTCATGACTCTCACTTGTGGTTTCCGTAAAACATTAACATACTTTGGTCTTTCCCAGGAAAGTATTGACATATTTTGGTCTTACCTCAGGAAAACAGAAAACAAAACCCCATGCTTCCACCTCCAATTGCACCATCTATCTCAAAAAGACAAAACCAACCTAAACAGAAAATACGCTAGTCAAATTGCTCAGACATTTATGTTACCAAAAAATAGCTTTGATCCTTTGATTAGTGCAGAAGACGTTTCAATTCTTGCATTGGCAAGGAGCACTCTCCTCTCAAGACATCCCTGCAAGTCGTCCTCTGCCTTCTCATAGTCTCATTCCACGATTTTTAACAGAAGACTAAACCTGGTGCTAAACAACAGTTGATTGCTCTTACTGCCTTTCATTGCAAAAGATGACAGGAACTCTATTCCTTGTGATTGCTTTGTCCTTTTCTTAAGAATATGCAATTTTCAGTGAGTGATTCCTGCCCAAGGCCCCTGCAGGGGGCTTTTCTTTTCCACTAAAACAAAATACAAATGGATACAGAAACACATTTCAAAACATATCTGTAATTTCAAATTTGCCCAGTGTTAGCAAGTGCAAGTTCCCACACCGTACTTCTTCCTTGGCAGCATGACCAGAGCCATAGCATACCCACATATCAGCCCTGATTTACGGTGTGTGCTCAGAGTAGTCTCGCACACTCTAGGCAGTATCTGGAATATCACAGGTACTATGTGTACCCAGAGGGAACTTACTGAGCATGGGTGGTGAAGGTGCTGTGTCCCCAACATGCAGGACTGTCACCGTATGTGCCACCTGTGAAGCTGCATGCAGAGATAAAAGCCTTTTCTCTGTCTGAGAAAAGGAAGATGATGGCCGGGGGTTGCTGCTCTAAGTGAGGTTTTAAAACCAGGTTTAAAAACCAGATAAGCAAGAAACCACCTAATTTGAATGAGAGGCAGGAAAGGGTCTTTGGAGTGAGAGAAAAGTGGTGTGCACAGGCCAGTTTAACTTTTTGAGAAACCTATGCTTGCTCTTTATTTCTTATTTTATTTGCAGAAATGATGAAGAACTGGCAGCCTTGTATCACATGCCTGTGACTTGGGAGGTCTGCTTTGAAATCCTAGCATTGAGTGGTTGAGAGTCAGGGACTGAACCCATGAGGTCCAGTCTGGGCCAACCAGTTTGCCCTCCCACCAAGCCAGTAGATAGTCAGAGATTAATCTTAGTCCTTCCTAGTCAATCTATTTTGTTCTATATATAAAAAAGAGCTAAGAAAGGGAGTAGGCAATAAGACCTTCTATTAAAAATTAGAAATTTGGGGTTTAGTTTTGACATCTGTGGTTTATAAACAGCCTCACATTGTAACTTCCTCTCTCCTGTTGTCATCAACTCAATTTCTGTTTTTCTTAGTAACTAAAAAAAATGGCACTGTTTAGCAGCTTAACCTATGAAAGTAAGTGTTCATGTCCTACAGTCCTATCTGTTGATTATGGTATTTATCTAAAGGACCTATTACATCTCTTTGTAGTGTTGGGAAAAGGTTTGGTTACAATAAAATGGTTAAATCCCAAGCAGCATAATAACAGATACATTGAATTTGTTGTCTGCAACAAACTCAGCAATATCATCACCCATGATTTATTTAGAGTTACGAGTTGAACTTCTTGGCGAAGAGGTTGACTGGCTGGTGTGGGGGACATGTGGTGCGTGCTGAAGGAGCTCGCAGCTCTGCCAGAGCCCAAACACTGCACTGGGGGGCCACTGGTGGGACCTTGAAAGGTATTCCTGGAGTCCTGATATTCTCACTTAGGAGGAGTTGGCAATCTCTTTTTCTTGTTTAGTTATAGTGTTGTTAGTGTTCTGTAACTTCTTTCTACGCAATCCATTATTAATTTTACACTTCCATCCAATGATTTCAGTTCTGCCTGTTTTATCTTAAATAGTTACTATTGAAAGTTTCTAGTTATTGTTTTAACTTTTTTTTTTTTTTTTTAAAGCTGAACGTCTCATTCCCAGGTTTCAGAAAAGATGCAATACAACCTTTTCAAAAGTTTAAAGGAGAATGAGGGAAAAGCATGTATTTAAAATTATGAGCACAATTATTTCCTGATTTCATATTCTTTTATAGGTATTCCTCTGAGCATGAAAGAGCCAAGCTCATTCAAAAGACGTCAAAGAGACATTTTTAAGCAGACATTTATTTGTCTTTGATAACTAAATGAAATTCTTGTTTAGAAGATATGAATCACTGTGCAACAACCCCAACAGTATGAAGTTTAGATAAAAGATGAAGATTAGAAAAAGAGTTTGATGGTGAAGGATTATGGTTATCCTCCCACTGGTCAGAAACCTGTGGCAGAAGAGAGTGGAGAGGACTGTGTAAGGAAAGCTACCTTCAGTGTCAACATTTTCAGCAGTCTTCCTCAGTTCAATGCCAGTGTTGCCCTCTAGTCTACATTGGAAGACATTGGCTTGTTTGCTTTTAATAACCTGATGGAATTAGTAAATAACATAGATTTTCTGTAGAGTGAAATACCAGAACTTCAGTTGAAGCTTTATCCAGCCTTCTTCTGGAAATTGCATGTGTGCAGCCATGTATTTTTATGATTTTATTTTCTCCTTTTTGACACATTTATTATCTCACTAATACTGTTTCTCAAGTTATATAAGTTACTATCTCATAGAGAGAATGAGCTACAGGCTGCATGAAGGTCCCATTCACTCAGGTCCTGTTCACTCAGGTTGTGCAAGTTCTACATTTGAACTATTGTCATGTATGTCTTGCATTTAACTCAATTCCATTCTTCTGTTTACTTAAAGTAGTACAGAGAAGCACAGCAAGAAATCTGCTGAAGTGTATTTACAACATACATTTCTTCAGTTCATTAGAAAGCACTACATGACAAATTCTGAAAAGATATGGTGAAGAAATGAGTATTTGTATTACCTAGAATAGGAGACCAGTGATTTTTCCCAGCAATTTTTTTCCCCTCCCTTTTTTGATGTCTGCATCTCTCTCTCCTTCAGAGGTACAAAATATTTAATGAAAACTCAGCCCCAAACTCAGCCCACTATAACCACCACATTTGAAAAAATGCAAACCAGCTCCACAGTCATATATTTTAAAGATGCTACTATGGATACTTTCAACTCGAGTAATAGTCTTATTAAAACCAAATAGGAATAGAAGAAATGTAGGTTGTTCTATACAACTACCACTGTTCTGCTGCCACTGGACGTATAGTTTCACAGGCAAACTGTCCAGGAATAGCACATCTCTGTCTGCTCAGTCCTTGGTTTCTGCTGAGAATGACACTAAGGCCACTACTTAGTGACAGCCCTAACAACAGCTTCTCTGGGAGGAAGCTGCTTTGACACCAGCAACCCATTTCACACAAGTCACTGAATAACTGCTTTATTTCAAGGAGTTTCAGTCATTATTAATCTACAGTGGTTTCAAACCTAGACGTGAATGTTTTTTCCTAAGTCACTGAAGTCTCCAAAATTAAGTTTGAGAAAGATCAGACAGCAGAGAAATTGAAACCTACATCTACGAGTTTGTTGGGTTTGCTGTTTGTTAGACATCTAAATTTTTATACATGATAATAAACATTTATTTCATTAAATTTGAATGAAGGTTAGAAACATTTAAAGTCAAGGTGAACAGCGTGTCCTTTTACTATTAAAATCTATTGGGAGACATCTGTATTCAAAATGCTGTAAAAGAAAGTGCAGTACTTTGCATTCTCTCATAGTAGCAAAAATTAAAGAGATGGGAACTGTTCTTCAAAAGCACCAGCATGCATTTGAAGCCTGGTGTATGGAAACTTATATTTTTCTGAAAAACGATGCCTTACATTCCCCTCTTCGAGTAAGGCTTCCAGAGTCACTGGCCAGGAAGAAGAGAGAAGAGAAAAGATTTTCCTGTGCTAACAGTATCTGAGCTTCACTCGATTTTTTCTGGGTGGGGGAAACTAGTAAACTTTAGAATATTTGCGTGTAAATACATTTGTTGTATTGGAAATAAAACTGTTTACTCCAAATCCTTTCAACTGTTTTACACTCTGCCTGAATATGGAACCAAGCACAAAAAAAATCACGTTTCAGTCTTACAACTCACTGCACATGGCATATGCTCAATCAGTGCTAATTGCTGTCAGCTTGACAAATCGCTAGGCGTTAAGACTTCCTGAAAGTCTTTTAAATCACTAAAGATAAGGTGTACAAGACAGTACTGAGCACTTAACACAATGCTGGCAACATGGTTCTGCGCTCCAGAAGGTTGATTTGACTGATGGGCCCTCAGTTCCCTTCTCCCCTTGCAGACCACAGGGGAGCACTGGGGCAACCATTTCTTGACAGGGTGAGAGCAAATGCTTAAAATGGCACCCCTCACAACCCTGCCGTGAGTTCAACAGGACTTTTGCTGTTTATGCTCTTTTGGGGCTATCTACCTGGCTCTTGTTGCAGTGTTATTACCTCCCCTACTTGACGTCCCATCTGGATGTGGGTATAGACTTGACTGTTCATGCATCATGCCCTGAATTCCCTGGAGTGCAAGTTCTTGGGGATAGGAGAGATCTTAGTTTGCAGAGGGGGTGTTTGCATACAGCTCTGAGGTGTGTTGATGTACTCTGTAGTCAACAATGTTGTGTTGGTGGACCTTAGATTTATGGGAATGAAATATTTTTATCTCTTAATTAGCTCAAAGCAAAACTTACTAAAACACTCTTTAGAAATAAAAGCAAGAAAATTTAAATATGGGGGGCTGGAGTCTTAAGGGGAGACTCAATGGGATGACAATTGCAAAAAAGGGCTAGGAGACAGTTATGCTCCTACAAATACCAAGTGATTATCGAAATTGCATGGAAGAAGGAACATCTAAACATTCCCTCCATGATTAACTTTGACTAAGGTAATAAACGTGATTTCCTACCTTTCCACATTAATAGTCTAAGTTCTGGATTGTAGGGTATACTCCAAACACTTCCACTTCTGCCTTCTGCTCATTTCTTCCTTTAAAATGAGGTTACCTTCCCAAGGATTTCAAGCTGCTACAGTCATACATATGCATACATGAAAACATATAAAAATATATTCTTTAGTGCCCCAAATCCATTTTTTGTCACGTTTTGTCAATGTTTGCTGAAATTTTATTTAAATTCACAACTAATTTTAATTACCTTGAGATAAATAGTTCTCTAGTTGTAAAAATGTGGGTTCCACAGCTTCAGTATTGTAACTTCCAGAATAAGAGATACAGAGGAGCATGGGAGCAAGTTATAATTAATTCTTATTGCTGTATAATTTTACAAAAAATAAGTGAATTATTGGTATTAGTATATTTAGTTTTAGATTATTATAGTATATTTGAGATATAGAATTATACATTATTTTTCAAATACAAAATTTTTGGAATTCACTCATCCCGTAGCTCAGAAATGTTCTGCGGTATATCTATTTAGAAGTAGGAATAATCTCCCTAGCACTCTAGTTGTACAGTGGTCTAACAACATGCCCATACCTGAGCGGGTTTTGTGAGGGTGGGAATATTGCAAGGCACCTGAGTCATCTGGTGCATGTAAACATCTGAAATGTTACCAAAATTTCATCTGCTTCCTCCAATATCCCTCCTCTTCTGGTGACTTCTTTGTCTGCTGTACATCTAATTGGTTCTGTCTCCCTTGTTCCCATGTATCGTTTTTGTTATCATTGCCACTGACTACTTTACTGTTAGTAACTTCCTTCTTTAAGGTACTCACTCATGGAAAGTCCATATTCTGCCACGGGTAGGGTACACTTTGGAGAATAAGGAGAGAAGGGACAAGAGAGTGGTGGAAGAGGTTCCATGTTTATACATGGCTGGGTGCATATTCTCAAGCTAGGAGCAGCTGGGTTTGCTGGCAGTTGCATTGGGATGCCAGGCTTTTCTGGGATGTTTCTCCCACTGTTATGCACAAGTTAGTGCCAAATATGTTGTACTGACACAGAAATACAGTCTACCTCTCACCTTCCTCTCGGACGGCTTGGAAATGCCACCTAAAAGCAATGTTCTCAGCTACCACCAACTTCATTTCCCTCAAACTCACAGCTCATGCTTATCAGTATATGCAAAGTTGCTGGACATTTTTAATTTAAGCATCTTCTCACATTTCCCTCAAGGTATGTAAGCTACGTATATGATGCCACATTTGAAAGATGCATCTTTGAACATATATATGTCCCTTTTTAAGACAAGACTTAATAGAGACTGGTTCGTTTTTAATAAACTATGAAAACTGATCTAAAATTTCTGAGTGCTCTGATACGTTATTCATTTTAGTGTTGAATGTCATTTATTGCAGTGACAGAGACAGAGTTTAACAGCAAATCATATATCCTTCCTTTGATTTTATTAGCTGTTATGGAACCTGAAATGGTCAGCTGAATCTCTGAAGGTGTGCTTCTTTTACAACAATAACTACAGCTACAACTACAACTGCAACTACAGCAATGCAACAGAACACAGCTCAGAGAAGAACACCAAGGACACCACTGCAAAGAGAAGAGTGCTGACAGGGCAGCAACTGCATCACAAGCTGCCATCTGAATAAAGCATAACATGAAAATAAAGGGAACGTACAGAATCGAGTTCTAAAGCTGGGAAGAAAAACATGAACATGAAGTGAGAACAAAACCTGATCACTGGACAGAACTTGATGCCATGGCATGTTCAAACGCCACCCAGGAACAGAAAATGAATGGGAAAGCTCTTTCAGTGGGGTGTACTTTTGAAAAGGGACAGTTTAAAATGGACTGATGAATAGTCCCCTCTCCCACCCCCATGTTCTGAATATAAATGTGTTAGCAGAGTGTTGAAATACTTATTAAAAAATCCTACCTCACTTTGTTATAAATATTTAGGTGGGACGCACTCCCAGATATTGCAGTTCCTCTTTAAGATTCAACCATTCTTCATGCCAAGCAAGAAGATAAACATTAAAAAGAGACAAAAAATCCCCACCAAAAAGAAATGAAAACTTTTTTTTTCTGGCTTCCCAGTATTTCTGAGTGTATTTTTCTTCAAAGTCAGTGAGTTGTCTCTGCCCTAAACCTTCCAGGGCAGAGATTAGAAAATATCATAACTATATAATATCAAAATGTCTAGGTACATTAATGAGATATTTATAAACCTGTAATGGAACTCTTTTCCAGGCAGTAGTTACATATGTAATAACAGAGAAAAGAAATTTCAGGACAGGTTACTAGATTTTTTTTTTTAAATCGCTCAACCTATTAGGAATAGAAGTATTGACTATGCAACCACATGATTTCTTCCTATTTCTCTCTCATGAGAAAAAAACAGTGCATGTTTATAGGAATCCTATTTAAGAGAGTTGTGGTTTAACCTGGCAGACAGCTAAACACCACACAGCTGCTTGCTCACTCTCCCCGCCTCCCCGGTGGGATGGGGGAGAGAATTGGGAAAAAAAAGTAAAACCTGTGGGTTGAGATAAAGGCAGTTTAATAGGACAGCAATGGAAGAGAAAATAATAATAATAATAATAATGACAAAAGAATACACAAAACAAGTGATGGACAATGCAGTTGCTCACCACCTGCTGACTGATGCCCAGCCAGTCCCCGAGCAGTGATCGCTGCCCCTGGCCAACTCCTCCCAGTTTATAGACTGAGCATGACGTCATACATATGGTATGGAATAGCCCTTTGGCCAGTTTGGATTAACTGTCCTGGCTGTGCTCCCTCCCAGCTTCTTTGGCACCTGGCAGAGCATGGGAAGCTGAAAAGTCCTTGACCAGTGTAAGCACTACTTGGCAACAACTAAAACATCAGTGTGTTATCAACATTATTCTCATCCTAAATCCAAAACACAACACTATACCAGTTACTAGAAAGGAAATTAACTCTATCCCAGCTGAAACCAGGACAAAGAGAGGACAAAACCAGACCAAAATGTTAGGTAAGGTTCATATGGTTTTGTCTGACTTAGCTGGGATTAGGTGGGAAATTACAGTATAGGGCAAGACCTTTGGGAAGCTGATATTTTCTACATTGACTCCAGTATTTATGCTTCTTTGGGTACAAGCTACAGCTTTAATTTTTACTAGTAACTAGGAGTAACAGTAATCTATGGGTCCAAAGGCTCCAGTGTTTTCCTGGCTTTGAAGAGCAGGCTGCTTACTAACCGAACTGTGAAGGGTTTTTGCAAAGCAGAAAAGTTGCTTTTTTTTCCCTCTCAACCTTTAAAGAATTCAGGTGATACGTATTACTTAAACTGATGCACCAAGATTCAAATGAGAGCTGACTCTCAAACAGTGCTTTTAAAAGTTATTAAGTTTTTTTCATGTAATAATAAATGTACTTCAGACTTCTAAATGGTTTTATTTCTGTGTTAAACTCTGTCTTAAGAAGAAACTGTGTGGTTCTCTTTTTGGTTGTTTGTTGCAAATTTATTGTACACATGGAAGACTCTGAAGTTTAACTTCACAACATTCTTCCTGGAAAGCCTATGCTTTACAAGTGGGGAGTAGAAAAGAATTACATGCAAGGTGGACTTAGTACTTTCCAGCTGGTCATTTTAAGGCCCCTTCATTCTGTTGACTTTCCTGTTAAATGTTTTGTGGCTTGTGAAAGATTAACAGCTGTTAGAGTTTAAACTCTTCCTACAGCTTGGCTGTCATCACCAGCAAGAGATGACAGCTTCCCAATGTTGAACAGTTGCTGAGGTTTCTTTCTAGGGCACTATTCCTGATTCCGTAGTTCTTTTAAATAATCATTTCCATGTCTCTATTTTCTAAAGGAAAGTGCCCTGCCATGTGGTAGTTTCTCCTTCTTCAGGGCTTGAAGGCTCATTATTTTGATGTCTTCTTCCATTATGTCTTCTTCTTTAAAAAACGCAAACCGACCCAAACAACTGCCCCATCCCAAACCTACTGCCAAAAAATTTAATGCTACATATCCTAACTATTGGTAAGCCAATGGAAGGCAGCATCAAAAGGAGGTCAGTTTTAAGCTCTGCTCAGAACACTACTCTCCTAAGGTCTTTGAAACAAAGTACATCATGATCTTTATTAACTTTATCCTTTTAATTTTTGCCTGTTTTTTGAAGATCAGTTGCAAAACCAGTCTGATGATCCACTCTCAATATTTAGTATCCCTGTAGACAGTGGTATCTAAGAGTCCCATATGGGTGTATGTGGCAATCTTGACTTTCCTCCAAAACAAACCCTCATACAAAACAAAAAATCCCAATCTCCTGAAAAACAAACTGAAAAAAGTAACGAAAATGATAAGATGACCTGGAATGCACTGAACTGGGGCCGTAATGCATTCATAAGAGTAGCTTGAGCTTTCGGAACCTTTTGATGTTTGCCCAGGAGAGGTAACTCAAAACCACACATTTGGAAAAATAGTAAATAAATGATTACCCAAGAGGATATATTTGTTAGTTTCTGATGGTAGGGCTTCAGGGAATAATTAAAAACCAAAATAAAACCCCCAAACAAACAAAAAACCCCAAACCACCATGAAAGCGATTCCCAGGGCTGGAAGCCTTGCGGGTAGGTGATGAAGGCAGAGAATATTAACTACCTGTACTCTCATTGTCAGAGAGGAAAGACTGTTTGGCTTAGTGAATTAATTTCCAAAGTTCCTATTTTCTACAGATCTGAGGCATGCATCACCTTCATAGTCTAAGCACAGAGGTACAGATTAACAGGTTCCTTGTATAGTGCATGAACACCAGTAATTAGAATCCCCTCCTTGAACATGATGTGTCCATCAAGCTACAGCTTTCTGTGTTGTACTGAAGTTCCTTGCTATATTTTTAGGTGAGACTTTGAGAATGTTACATTTTCACAAAATTTTCCATATCTGACCTGTTGGCATTCTCCCTTCCCCTAACCAAAAAGAAACCTTGCATTTCTCATGATAAAGTATTCATAATTTCACTGTAAAAGATCCATGGACTTGAACTCCATCAAAATTCTTCTACACAGGGACCAATATATGTATGTGAGATAGATGTGAGACATTTAGAAGGCAGTGGAACAGAATCTTATACTCTATGCTAATAATTTTTATTTTGGCAATTGGTTAATTTTATTTTGCCAAAGATTTTTGCAAGGTCTGTTATTGTTGGACATTTTAGACTAACTTGTTATATGTTTTCATTTTAATAAAGCTTTTAATTGGGAAAGATTTCTCAGGCAAGGAATTACCATGTTTCTATCTTGTAGGTCACCCATACTCTGTTTTACAAATGTGCCCATTGATAAACTTGGCAAACTTTATCTTAAAGGAATGTAGACTATTGATGTGTTTGGAAGGCTGTTTTAGAAACTTCATGCCTTAAATGATTGAAACTCTTTATTTTCAATCTAAATGCCCAATTTATAGCTATCTGGCTTTGTACCAATACAATCCCTTAATTCTTCTTTTCATTGGTGTTTGATCTGACCTGTGGTTGTTAAAAAAATAATATTTTCTCTCAGCCTTAAAAATTAATATTTTCTTGACAAACCCATCTATTCTCAGTCTGAATCTCTTTGTCTGTTACTACTTTTCCATATACTCTCCAGTAGCCTCTTATTAGGCAGACCTGCACCTTCCCAATGGTGTGTTGAGCTTATTTCTGGGCAGAGAGGTGAAAACACATAATCAGTAATTTCCGTCCTGTCCATGTAACAGTAATATGCATTCCCCCTATTAAAGAACAAATTTTGGGCCTATAAAATAAAAAAACCTAACAATCTTAGTGTCAGATATTTTCATAATAGTACTTACAGCCTTCAGAAACACAATAATTATTTCTTTCATTGGAAGTGAGTTTAGAATACTTCCCTCTAAACTAAAAACTTTCTTTCAGGATATAGGATTGAGCACTTCTAATGATTTTTTTTTTTTTTTTGGTTCATGTGAAATAGCGCAACAATAAAGTTTCCCATAGATCTACACATGGCATATGACTCCAGACCAATGCTAGGACTTCTTTTTTTCTTGCTATTTTTGAAGATGATCAGTAGAATGAAAAAGAGATTGGGTGCAAGTAAAGGCTGAGAGGCAGTTGCTTTATACACACTTTCTAAGTAACATCAGAGAAGTAAAAAAAGAGTTATATAAGTGAAAGTATAGAAACTGGTGCAAACTCACAAACTCAAAAGGATATAAGGTGCCTATAATTTAATTTAGCCTAGAAGAGTATTGACAGATCTGAAACAGTCTCCTTGTAGAAGTAATAGGAAGAAAATATTCAGCTTGTGTCTTTGATCATGAGGAATTGGATCTGCTGGGCTATGAGGTCCCTCAGTCCTAAATTTAAACATTCTTTTAAACTAGCAAAATCTTCCTTTGTAGTTGCAAGCATATAGACATCTGACAAAATATCTGTTATATTTTGCATTCTTCTAGAATGTCTGTATCATCACTGGTTTCTTTTATTTATGCTTAAAAACAGGTACCTCCAGTACACCTATCTTGATAGAACTCATGTAAAGATGTAATATTATTTCAATGTTTTCCAGGTGTAAAACTCTTCTTTAAACCATATATTGCCAAAACACTGATTCTCAAATTCACAGGGGCTACAACTTAATCTATTTTAATGTCATGTACAGCTGATGAAATATATTACTGGCACAGTTTTTCTGGACTGCACAATACTGTGGAACAGTATTGCTTTTTACATTTTATACAGTCCTTTATATTTAGCTACCTGAAAGTTTCAGGTTGGTATACATCTTTTTGCAAGTTTTTCTAACAGTTTAAACCAAACTAACTTTGGGCTGCTGTGCTCTCACCTGCTTTCCTTCTCCAAGCTAGAGCTTCCTGCACCCCTGACTCTGTCAGCAGTAGCGCTTGTGTGAGTCTTCTTTTTTCATTTGTTTTTCTAGTGTTCGTTTTTGGTTCCCTAAATCAGCTCACCACAGCTTCATGGGAAGTTGGCAGAAAGGAGCAGCAATATGTAGCCAGTGTCCGGGGGTGAAGGGAAGGGCTGACCTAAATTGTCACTGAATTGCACACATTGAGAAATACTGCAGCAAAACTCTCACTCATAATATGGATGGGTCTGGGTGGGTGTTTGGGCACTGAAAACTAGAACTGTGGAAGTTTTGCTTGGAGAAGAAGGTCATCTCTATTTTCACATACTGCCTTTTGAGCTGAAGTGTGGCCTTGGCAAACAGTTCTTATGGGAACTTGCTGTTAGACTTAGAGATTTCTGAACACTTATTATCATACAGTGTGAAGAGAAGCAGAATGGAAAATACGAAAAAATAAATGAAATGAAAAAATAAATGAAAAATGAAAAAATAAAAAAGATGAAACCAAATGTTCTGGAATCCCTTATGAAGCTAGCTTCAGACTCTAATGCTTTTATTTTTGAGTTGCTGTGTGTCACAGTCCAAGGAACTGTTCCCAGGAGTTTTTTGTCCTCAAAAAGATCCTGAGGGAATCAGTGGTAAGAATATAATGACTGGTATCATGTTGGAACCAAACAGAAGAGGCATTTTCTAGTTGTGAATCCAGCAGAAACAAAAAATGACATTTTATATGTGAACCAGATTGTGACAGGCTAGTTTTCAAGAATGTTATTTCCATATAATTGTCACAAACTGGGACTCTACAACATTTACTGAGAAACAAATATAAATTGTTATTTTTATGCAAATAACAGTAACTTGGCAGTCTGAAAACCCTGACCCTGTGGAAGCAAAGCTGTTCACATTGTTCCATAAGGTTGCAACATGTTACTATAGGCAAGAAATTTGTCATTCAACTTCTCTTCTGGATTGATACAGTAACCTTTTCTATTACTGGGCTTTTGAAGGAAAGGCTATTCAGGATAAATGAAGAAAGCATTCAAGAATTCAAAAGAAAAGGAACATTTTAGGAAAAGGAATTGAAGATAATGAATGATTCAACATATCTTATTCATGGCCTTGAGTCTAGAACTTTGGCTTTTTTGTGTGCATGCATGGAAATATGGAGAGCATCACTTAGACTGAGGAGCTTTCAAGACTGCCTGGGGATGCTGACTCCCCTCTTCTGCTAGCATCATCTTCAGCTCCTTTAACAGATTATTAATGGCCAAAATAACTTTTCAGTAGATCTGGGGCCTGGTTTCAGGAGAAGAAGAAAAATATATTCAGGAAATACAATGTTTAATCACACAAACAAAAAATAAAATTCCTGCAAGCATGTGTGTCCATTTCTTCAGGTGTTTGGGTGGAAACTAGAAAGATCTTCAGCTTTCCTTCAAATAGAGACAGGAAATTGCCAATCTTGGTGCACTTCTTGGCAGCAAGCTTTGTGGTCAGTACCCTGAAAAAATTATACAGGATTGCAAGAAATCTCTGTTTGTTTCCAAAATATAAGAAAAAATATATGGCTCTGTTATCATTGTATTGTTTTTAAGAACAAAATTGTTGAATCCCTGCACTGTGGAAAAAAATGAAATTGAATCTACCAAATTGCACTGGAACAAGACTAAATTTGCAGTTCCTCTGGAACAAGAGTTCTGGATCTCACCTAGGACACTTTCTTGTTAGTGACATTTTTACTGTTCTGAGCATGTAAACAGATTCAGTTTTAAAGAAGACATATGTGTGGTGTTTTTTTTTTAATTTTTCTTCTTCAGGACTTTATAATTTCAGGACAGGCATTATAATTTACCCACTGTTTCAAGTAGAGGTCAATGCAGAACAGCAGAATCGTTTTCTGGAACTGGACAGAAAGAATAGTGACACCCTTGCATTGTAACTAAGCAGAGCTTTTTTTTGGGCTCAGTAGAGTTGACATCTTCACAGGTGAACGTGGAAAGAAAAAGACATCACAGCAATGCCTTCTCCCATCAGCAAATCCTTCCATTGTTGGAGAAACATCCCCTCTGGAGATGTGCAGCGCAGCTGTGGCAGGGTGCCTGCCTAACGGCCTGTCCTCCCTCTACAGCTGAGGAGCTGTCAGACTATGAACACCACTGGAAAAAAAAATGCAAGGATTAAGAAAAAAGTATCAGCATCACATGGTAATTATTTTATACTTAATTTCCTGCTTATGTTTCTGGCCTACAGAAAGCTGAATGTTGCTGTTCAGGCAGTGTATTGAAAAATGGGATTATAAGGCTGTGATTCTGCAGATGCCTGCACTTGTGCCAAGCTTAAGAGATGCTTTGCACAGATATTGGCATATATCCATGTGGTGCTTACAGAAAGCCATAGTCTGAGGCTTTGATCATAGTATTTGTTGTATACTGCACACTTGCTGAGCCTGCATGGAATCCTGCAGGCTGGTATCAATCTTTGAAGACTTTAAAAAGAAGGAAAAAAAAAGTTTACAAGATATTTTTACTCTCTCGTCCCAGCATCGGTGTTTCTGTCATGAAACATATGGCGTGAATGGACAGGCATAGCAACAAACAAATAGGAATGCATAGTAAGACAGATGGACTTTACTGGCAGTAACCTTAGCCAAACTGTTCATTTTTCTTATACCTTTTCTTCCCTTTTTTCTGCTTGAGGATGCATTTATTCTATACTTTCTGTAGTCTGATCATAAAGGGGTGACTAGTGCTTAGCTGTCACACAACTCTTGCCTTCACTGGATAAACTTTAACTATCTTTCTGGGGCTGTTATATCACCATTAAACTGTCCCATTTCCTTTTCCTGGAGATTTTATTACCTATGCAACTGAAGTGCCTTCCGTTATACCTGTGAAAACAGAATGTTATGTCTGGACATCTTAATCTGTGATTTTTATAAATCTGTTCTGCTCAGGCCTCTGCAGACTGCACAGGATTTGTATTCAGTGTAAGTTATGCAGGATGGTCTCGGGAAAACCTGGTGAAGGTAGACATTGCCATTAGGGGCATTCTAAGTAAGGAGAAATGTGCATCAGTTTCTAAAGAAATTCCCTCCTGCAAGAAACATGAAAATGGTACTGAATATGCTCATGAAAACAAGAAGACAGATGGGTTGAGAACTGGAAAACAAAATATATGAGAAGGCAGCAGCATCATAGCCTTATTTTTCCTTCAATCGCATATCCCATTCCACCTCTCTGAGGAAGTACAGTGTTCTGGGTAGTAACAGTGAGGAAAAGACAAGGACAATGCCAGAACAATGTATGCAGGTTTCACTTCAGGACAGGTTGACCATAACAAGCATTGAACTTATGTCTTCTTAGGAAAATGCAACAAAAACGTGTAAAAAGCTTGTTTTCACATTGCATCATTGCCAAGGGAGGCAAAATTAGTAGTAGCTGTCCACTCAGCCTCTTATCATGAACTCCTATGTCACAAGCAAGATTCACCAGATGTATTCCAGCTGTTCATCTTATAAAACAAACTTATTTCTGGGAAAAAATAACTGGTGTCAGGTGAACGGTTATGAGAAGTGCTCTGAAGGGAGCAAAGGAAGCAAGCACCACTGAGCTGTCTCATAGGCAAGATGTTATACAATCCTTCCCACGATCTCATCAGAGAATACTTTAAAACTTGCTAGGCCTCCTCTCCTTCTTACTGGTGCTAGAGGCTGTCCCGAAATCTCACTGGCTAGAAGTGATGTGACTCCCAGCCTTGGTGTTTTCCTAAGCAGACTACAGCAGATGTTCTTGGGACAGCAGCCACTTTTACCTTATGTAGGTCCTTTTCCTTGGTGGTGGGAACTCAGCCAGCCCTTTTTCATTTCTAGCTAATGATTGTATGCACTCACTGTTTTCATTTTGGTAAGTAAAAAAGAGTTTAGCATTCCCTTATAAAATACGCTTGGAGCCTGACCCAGTAGACTTTCTCTGTACACATTTCTGTGTGATTTACAGGGGAACCTGTGTGAGCCAGGCAGCTGAGTGACAGCCTACTGTGCTCCTGCTGTGCCTCCTCCCACCCCAGGCATTGCTCTACTTCCTATAAACATTTTGGAGTTATTGTTTCTGACATCCTATGCTAAAATATTTATTTTCAGCGAAAAAGCTTGGCAGTGTTTTTGCAGAACTCTTGCACTAGCAGCTACCTCACTGCAGCAATGCGTTTCAAGAGCTGAACTCATTCACCAAATATTGACCGTCTTTATATTCTCCTGTCCCTGGTTCCAGCTGGATTAATACTTTCCTACTGTTATTGATGCATCTTGAAGACATAGCTGAGGTGTGCAGTCAACCAGCAAATTAAAACAATGAATATTACAGAAAGTAGCAGTATTTGTGTGTTTATTTGATGACACAAACTTTTTTTCCCAACATATATTTTCTTTTAAAAAATGATGCTACAAGCTTGCTGAGTTGCTTGCAATTTTTATTGCTGTTTTCTGTTGGGAAATATTCCCTGGCTTATTGTTATTTCCAACAGCCTTAATTTCTATCTAGAATTCCTCCTAATCAAACAATTTGAGGTTGAAAAGTCTGAGGAGAAAAGGGTGACTGAATTTTATTTTTTTTGGCTAGCCTGACATAACAGATAAAGGCTGAATCACTGAGAGGCCAAAAACCTCCTCAAAGAGAATAAGACATCAATCCAGAATGGCTTTCAAGTGAGCAGGTGCATAACTATGATGCTTGTTAAAAAAGTGAAGCAAAAAATTCCTTAGAAGAAAGGTAGAAATACTGATGCATTGCCTTCTCCCCATGGCTACTGTCCAAAGATGAAGCAAAAATCCTGTTCATTACTAGGTTATACACGTGTTGTGGTTAACTTCAGTTGGCGACTAAGCACCACACAGCTGCTTGCTCACCCTTCCCCCTGGTGGGATGGGGGAGAGAATTGCAAGAGCAAAGGTAAGAAAACTTGTGGGTTGAAATAAGAACAGTTTAATAACTGGAAAAAAAATTGTAATGAAAAGGAAAACAGCAAGAGAGCAAGAGAGGAACAAAACCCAGGGAAAAAAAACCCAAGTGGTATAACCTCTCACCACCCACCGATTGACATCCCGCCAGTCCCCAAGCAGCGATCACTACCCCCTGGCCAACTCCCCCCAGTTTATATACTGAGCATGACGTCATATGGTATGGAACAGCCCTTTGGCCAGTTTGGCTGTGCCCCCTCCCAGCTTCTTGTGCACCTGGCAGAGCATGGGAAGCTGAAAAGTCCTTGACTAGCATAAACACTGCTTAGCAACAACTAAAACATCAGTGTGTTATCAACATTATTCTCATCCTAAATCCAAAACACAGCACTATACCAGCTACTAGGAAGAAAATTAACTCTATCCCAGCTGAAAGCAGGACAACACGTTAGAATGACAGGAAGAGGTGGCTGAAGAAATAAGTGGACTGGATTGGAATGATCATTGCAGTGAGCTACAATGTGCAAGCAGGCAGGGAGGCCATCCTGAACAGAAAGTGCAGTAGAGTAGTTTCTATGTCTCTCTCTACTTTATATGACAGCTCTGTAACACAGCACAGTGGTCTTCCACTATTGGAGGGAACACCCAATGCCATTAACCAGTCATCAAAAAATCTGAAAACAACAGAAACAACAACAAAAAAATCATGTAGAATGTATTAACATGAATGAGGTATCTGCAAAGCATTTGCATGCAAATAGGATACTTTCTTCACAGGATAATAAGATCATAGGAAAATTCAGGTTGGAAGGGCTCTCTAGACGTCTCTAGTCCAAAGCACAGCGCTTTGTTTATTTAGGTCCTGAAAACCTCCACAGATGGACTGCACAGTCTTCCCAGAAAACATGGGCCAATGCCTGTCTGTCCTCACAGTGAAAAAGTTTTTCCTTGTGTTCAGTCTGAACCTCACTTCTTTCAAGTTATACTTGTTGTCTCCCATCCTCCTACCATGCACTACTGTGAAGAGCCTGGCTCCACCAGTTGCCTCCTCATAGGTGCTGGGGGCTGCTGTTGAGTTCCCCAAAGCCGTCCCTTCTCCAGGCTGAAGAAGCCAAATTCCTCCCTGATAAGGCAAATGCTCCAGTCTCCCTGCCATCTTGGTAGTCCTTTGCTGATCATGCTCCAGTTTGTTGACATCTTTCTCATATTGGGGGGTGTGGCTAAACTGCACATAGTATAAAAGATGCAGCCTAATGAGTGCTGAGTAGAGGGGAATAGTCCGTTCCCTGCAAACTGCTGGCCATGCTCCTGTTCATGCAGCTGAGGATGCTGCTGGCCACCTTTGTCATGAGGGCGCATGGCTCATTCAGGCTCAGATTGCTGCCCACCAGGGCCTTTCCTGCAGGTCTGTCCTTCCCCAGCCTGTCCACTGTCAGCTTGTGTCATTTCAGAAACTCCTCCATCCTAAGGGCAAGACTTGGCACTTGTGCTTGTTCAATTTCTCATGGTCCCTGTTGTCCCCTTCCTCCAGTCTGCCTAGGTCTCCCTGAATGGCAACTCTGCCACTGAACATATTGACTACTTCCCCCTCTCCCCACCAGTTTGATACCGTCTGCAGTGTTGATGACAGTGTGTTCCATTACCTTCTCCAGGTCATTAATAAATACGTTAAACAGGAAATGTCCTATTGCAGAGCCCTGTGGTACTCCACAAGTTACTGAGCACTACCCATAGATGTCTACTTTCTGAAGCCAATTATCTAGCCAGTTTTTTACCCACTTTGTTGTCCACCCATCCAGAACATAATGTCCCAACATGTCTACAAGATGGTTATGGGAGACAGTGTTAAAAGCCATGCTAAATGCACAGTAAATGGCATCCACTGCTCTTCCCCAATTGGTCAGGTATAATTTGCCCTTGCCAATCTCTGCTGACTATTCCCACTCACCTTCTTCTCCACGTGCACAGAAATGTGCTGCAGGAAGATTCACTCCACAAATTATGTGAAACTCCTGCATCAGGAAGTTATCCCCAACATGCACCAGAAATCCTTTGACTCTTGGGTCCCTCCTTGTTGCCTTTCCAGGAGCTGGCAGACCCCTGCAAGAACCAGGGTCTGTGGTGCAGAGACTTCCATGAGTTGTTTAAAGAAGATATCACCAACTTTCTCTCTCAGACTGAGTGGTTTGTAACAAACTCCCACCACAATGACACCTTTACTGGCCTCTCTGCTGACACTGACCTGCAAGCTCTCACCCAGACTGCTGTCCATGATGTACAACAGCCCTATATATCCAAGCTGCTTCTGCTCGTAGAGGGCAACATCCTTCCTTGTGCCCTTTCCCTGCTTGTCTTCCCTGGAGAGATTATGTATGTCCTTTGCAGCACTTTTCTGTGACAGCATACGCAGCTCCAGCTCCTCCTGCTTGTTTCCCAGGATGCATGTGTTTCTGTACATACACTAGAGGCCAGTGTTCCTCTGCCCACTTTTACCACTCCTGAGGTCTCTCTTGTTCCCATTGTCCTTCATCTTTTGTTTTCTACCCCTGTCTACTGTTTCCTTTTTAACTGTGGTCTGCAATCTCCCTCCCCCATCATTCCTGGTTTAAATTTCTCCTCACCAGGTTGGCCAGCCTGTTGGCAAAGTTGCCCCTGCTCCACTTTGTCAGGTGGATCCCATGTCTTCCTAGCAGTCCTCCATCTTCAGAAAGGATCCCATGGCTGTAAAAGTGAACACCCTGATGTTGACACCTCCTGTGTGAGGAGGTGCTGACCTGCAGAGCTGCATCCTCCCTCAGATCTTGCTCTGGGTCGAAGCCTCTGCTGTGCTGGGGTAGTTGGTCCTGTGGGTGATGGGCACTGTGCCCTGTGGGGCACCACCACCGTGGTAGTGGACCCCTGCTGCCTTCATTCATTTCCAGTCCCCTTCTGTGCATCCGTTTGCCCACGCTGCTGTGCCTGTCTGCTGTGTTCACCAGCAGAGGTCTTCCATCCCTGTGAATACAGCTCTATAATTCAATTATTTGTGGATAGGTTATCATCAGTAATCTCCAATTAAGTTTAAAGTCCAACAGTTAAGTCTCTCTGTTTCTGCTTTGGTCATGTGCTTAATTTTGAGTGCTCAATTTTAAACTGTTGCTTTGGTAATTAGAATAATGAGTGGCATTCGGTCCACATTTCTGGGGGAAGAATAACTCTCTGAAAATGCATCTAGTGACTGCAAAAATATGAGCTGTGATTTATCAACAGATAACAGCTTTCATTTGTAGAAGCTCACATTCCTTCTGAGATATAATCGTAACAGTTTCGATGTACAACAGACCACTTGAAAACACAAATTCAAGGTGATAAAGACATTCTGTAGCTAATTCCATTTACAAAGAGAAACACGTTTGTGGCACACTGAGTTTGAATAGGGATCTAAATTGTCTGTCTTCCTGTGAAGCTCAGTTTGAGACCAGAGTTTGGGATATTTAATTGGCAACACCAAAAGAAAAGAAGCAGTGTGGGAATGACTTCCTAGCTTGGAAATAAGATAAAGGAAGTACTTTTCAAGTACAAAGAGGAAAAAAGCAAAAAGTAAGGTATGAAGTTTTTCAGTTTTATGTAGAAAGATCAGGTTTGTGACTGTTACTTTTTCATGTAAGTAATTAACAGAGCCATGCAGGAGGGAGTAGATGATAGAAGGATTCCTATATACAGATAAATCAGTATGAAATAAGATAATATTTTCTGAAAAAAAAAGGCATGGATGAAGCTAATTTTCACCGCTCAGTTAGGCAAATCAGATGTTTTCATAACTATACCAGAACTACCAGTGATGACTCTTGGACAACAATGATTTTCCTGTTTTGCCCGAACTTTACATCTTTTAGCAGATCACAAAAAGAGAAGACCAATGGCTTCATGGAGAATGATGCTTCCTTTTCCTTTTTGCTTTTTCCATAAAAGGGACTTCTTGCTAATTTTCAGTCTTGTTCACCTTTTCCTCCTCTCAGAGCACCTTATTCTTAAACAACACTTAAACAGTAACAAGGTCATTAAACAAAACGTTTGGGTGCAAGTTTGATTGTCTTTCATAATCTGGTTCATTTTGATCTTAGAATACACAGAAGAATGTAAAGCAAAACAAAAATAAATCTCGGTAGGATCAAGCTGCTATAACTGCTAATCACAATCCGTTTTCCCCTGCAGTAGTACCTACTGTATGTAATGTATGCCACAACTTACATTTCACTCTTAAAAAAAAAAAACCTGTTAGTTTCCTTGCCAATCAGTCATTTGCTAGCTCATTCATCTTTTTTGTTTTGAAAACACCATTTCTATTCATCAAGCTGCTCAGTTTAATATCGTCAAGTACAGTTATAATTGGTGTGAGTACCATTTATAACCAAGGAGGAGGAAATGAACATAAACTGTCAGCTAGATTAATCTGAACAGAATAATTTGAAGGCTGGAAACTCTTGCCATTGTAATGCAAAAGTTCTGTTTAGAAGCTGCTGTTCATCAGAGAGTTGAGGAAGGTTTCATTGCGTTTGCTTTAGAAGAGGATTCTGGTAGCCCCATTTTTGACCAAAATATTATTTCTTATTACAGATTCCATTTATCTTCTCTCTCTTTCTTAACAAGTACAGCTTAGTGCTTGTTAAGTACAGTTTGGTACTTGATAAGTACTATGCTTGTACAGTATAAGCATTTATATATGTAGTACTTGATTTTTGTCTGAGCTGTTTTGCATCATTGTGCTGTGGTGGCATTAGAGGCCTGAACTGAGCCAAGTGCTCCATTGGGATGTATGTTTTACAAAATGCATTTTAAGTAATGATTACTGCTTCAGAGAACCTACTGTCTTCTATTATATTCTGTAGGTAATATAGAATCAGTGCTCTATAATAAAACCAGATACTGTAAACTGATAAGATTTTAATAGCATCTCATATCCTAAAACTTTTGTCATTTCTGCTTTTTTTGTAAAAAGTAGTTGAATGAACTAAAATACCTCATTTATTGTAAAAATAGAACAAAAATAAGAGCTATGAAAAAATATGAAAAAAAGTGAAACTAATATATTACATTATTCATTTTTAATAGAAAAAAGGAACATGGCACATATATAAATCCAAGAATTTATTTTTAACTTAGTTGAACTATTAGCAATCTAATCAAAGCATAACAGCTGTTATCAGCCCAACTACAATAATATTAATGCTATTACAGTGTGAATAAATGCAAAAAAGCCTCATTAATAGTAACCTTAAAATTGTTATGCAGGAAGGCTTACTACTATCTCCCCCTTTTCTCTGGTGTGATGCTCACCCTCCCTGTCTGCCTCTAGGATGGGAGAACGACAGTTTCAGTCCCTTCAAGAGGAAAGGGGGAGGGTTACAATAAGTTGTTCATGTCCTGGGGTCTTTGCTGGGAGGGGTATGATGTTCAAGCTCAGGGGCTCCCAGCTGAAGCCGGAGTGGCACAGTCACCTCCGCCAGCCCCAGGCCCCCCAAGGGCTACTGTTTGTTGCACGATGACTCCCCACTGTGGTCTTTCGGGCCAGTGCCACGTTGGGGATCACAGGGTGAAGCTAAAACAGGAGACCCCCACAGGCACTGATCCTCTTGGCAACTGCCAAAGCACGGCGAGCCTGGATGAGCCCAGAGACCCTCTGCTGCCAGGGTGGTAGGAGGTCTGCAGCTTGTTACTGGTCATGGCAAAAATCATACTTACTGGGATATATGTAAAAACATTCCTCTGTCAAATTATCATAATTCAGAACAGGTAAACAGGAGCTGTGAAGATAATGATCTCTTCATAGGACCATAAATTACATTACCGTCACATTTTTTTCCCACAAAGAACCCCTGAACTAATATCTGTAATTTTTGTTATTTTCAAGATGAAACCTTACACCTAATGATGGCTTGCAGGTTTCCATCCTGTCTTTAGATACTATTTAAGCACTTGGCTGTATATATTACAGTTAAACATGATGACTAATACAAAATTAGGGGACAGGTAGTAGGCAGTTTTCAAGACTGGGCCTCCAACCAAGAGCTGTGTTTTCCCTTATATCATTAAATTAGTAAATTCATCTTCTCAGAACTCCAAATATGTTCTCATGTTCTCAGAAATTGGCATAAGGGAGGGTACATTAATGAGCAAGTGAGTTTTATACAGTTTTAATGAACTCTTATGAGAGGTTCTCTTTATGTCAGAGAAAAACAACTTGTATTTTTTTCCTGAGGTTGTGTTAACAAGATATTTGACATACTATGGCTGAAAAAGCTGACATCCCTCAAATCACATCTTTAGTTTCTCATGCATCTCATCTCAATGCATTGTTTATTCCCCTGGAGAGAGTCTGTTTCTTTAGATTGCTGTTCATGCAGATGAACACACACACACACAAATTCTTGTTTTCTGCTTCTTGACATTCCCCAGTATTCTCTCTGTATCTGAAATAAACCAGCTTTAAAAAAGAGATTCAGTTGTGGAGAGAACATTTTCAGTATGTAGTGTGCAACAGTGATTTTGACAGCTTTTGTGAGCTGTTCCCATGAAGGAAGAAAAGTAAGTGATGTGTACATTATACAGATGGTGACTGCCTCCCACTGATCTAGAGATGGTTAAAATAATTCAAAAGTGCCCACAAGAAGGTGTTGATAACATTTAGGCAAACACAAAAACCTCAGAAATTTCAGGCTTAGGCAGAAGAAAACAGAAGGCAAAAATATATAACAGAAAGGCCAACTGAAAACCTGAATAAAAAAATTCTGGCTATGAGAACATTTTTCAGACCATTAACTCAACTAATTTATTTCTGGTACTCCCCACATTTTCTGAAGCTGCAACAGAATTTCAAAATCAATGTGATGTTCCTTTCCTCCAGCTTTCGTGTGGGTGATGTTCATAAGGTTAGGACAGAGCTCAAGGGGATTCACTGTATGAAACTGATCTGAAAGACAGAAGGGAAATAAATGCATTTAGTAGGGTGTTCTTTGCATCCTTAATCACTGGAAATCACTGGACAGATTCCCAGGAATGACTGAGGGCCACGTGTTAGATGGCCAATGTCCTCCTAAGTAACTCTGTTTTGTTTGTATGGATCCATATCCAAATCCAAGCTCTAGACTGAAAACACAAAATGACTCTTACCGTGACGCCTTTCTTTTAGTCACCACATAACTATATACCCAGTCCCAGCTAAAGCAGGATATGCAGCCCTACAATTTTTTGAGGCTGACCACTGACTCTAGGAACAATCTTCTCCGTCTCCACTTTGGAGAGTGATTCAGGTTTCTAGGCCTCCTGGGCATCCAGAAAGGTCAGAAACGGCCGCTGCATAAGTACAGCGTCTGTAAGACAAGCAAGGTGAATTCAGTGTGTAGCAAATACAAATCTGGTAGTCATGGACTTGGCTGGTTTTTTGGGAAAAGTAGTTAAGTACAAAAATTTAAAGTAGAATTATTTGAGCTAGTCAACAGCTCTTTCTGAATCTCCTAAAGCCTACAAAGCATGGAGGAATTAAACCTGTTTCAACCAACACAAGGTACTGTGTGCAAGCAGTGTAAGGGGTTCTCCCTTGCTGGTTCCACATTAACAGCAGCATTGGTAATGCCAGTTCCTCACTGTCCCTGTTGAGACCTCAGCTATGGCTTATGCACAATGTGTACCAGGGATTACAACAACATGCAAAAAACCCATGAAAGAACATGCTGAGAAGAACCTCAAATAATGTTAAAGTGGACTAGAAGAAGCTAAAATACTATCTTTAGACTCATAGTGACTTATATGTTTTCTTTTCTTGCAGCCCCAGCTCCCCTCTCAGGGGCTCCCAGCTAAAGCCAGAATGTCACAGTTGTCTCCCCCAGCCCCAGCTCCCCTCCAGGGGCTGCTCTTTGTCACCCACTGACTCCCACATGCCATTCACAGTGCTTACACTAAATCAGGAGGGACAACAGTCACCTCACTAGTAAACAAACATTAAGTCAGCTCCAGCCAAGACATGTCCTGAGATCCTGCTCTGTCAGGTCAGTTCAAAGCCATGGCCTTTTGCTTGTATTGGCTAAATCACAAATTTTATGCTCAATAAATATCATTGCCTTCTAAGGAAAGGAAAAAGCAGATACAGCTAAAATAGAACGGTTTCAAATCTAAATTGTTTGGACTTTGACAATACCTTCCTGTGAGATACTGATAAGGTTGGGGCCAGCTAGTCTAGAGATGAGAAATAGTGCTGGGCTTATTTCAAGTCTGTGGTATAGATGAAATGAAGGAAAAATACACTCTATTTTCTTAGTTGCTATAAAAAAGACATCCAACAAAATTTTTCTGAAAATAAGGAAGTATACAATATACAAGCTTACCAAATTCCTTGTCCTTGTTTTAATCACAAACAGGTGACATGAAGAGGTTAGTACAATTCCAAAAGGATCAAATCTTACAAAACAAACATAAAGTGGTAGAAGGAAATTTATCTTATGACAGGGCACAGATGAAGATGAAAGGGTAGGAAAAAAGAAGTGTTGCGTTCCATATTGGGTGAAAATTGAAATACCAGAGAACTTAAGGGAAAAAAAGGTGCATGCACATTGTCTCATCTTTCTCGGGCTTTTCCCTAAACAAATTTATTGCAATGTATTGTACAGCTTGTAGGATGCAGTCTAGCCCATAGAGGGTGGTTATATGAGGAAATGCATCTGTCAATCATAAGAAGAATATTTTCTGATTAATATATTTCATTTTTCATCCTGATATTTGCACAACTCTAGTTTACAGTAAACAGTGTCATAAATCAGGATTTTCTGTGGAAAGCAGAAATTTTTCATAGATACCAAGTAAAAAACAGCTTCCACATACAGGAAGGCTATTTCACAGTTCTCTATAACAGAGGTTCTTTCCTCTAAAGTTACTGCACAGTGCCAGAGGATGCATACAAGTCAGATGCAGCACAGTAATTCCCATATGTAAATGTGCACTATTTATATCTCAACCAGTGTTGTTAGAAGTCAGATTTTGCAAGAGGTCTGAGGGAAGTAAGTTTTTAATGCTACTGAAATGCGATGGGTTTGGCGCTCATAATTCTTAGACACCTGAGCTGACAGCTTTTAGTCTCCTGTGGGGAGAGGTAGATACTACAGTCAACCATATGTCTTCAATTTTTTTGCCCTGTGCAAGACTAGCAAACACCCTACCGGCAAAATCTTTCTTTTCTCATTGTAAATGTATTAAAAATTCCTCAATATATTCCTCATCACTTCAACATATTCTTGCTATCAAGTTTTTTCATTTCTTGGTCTTGTCCACACACCTACTCTCATTTTCTCTTGTTTCACAGACAACATTTGGTCAGCACCCAAATGACTAAATTAAGGCAATTATCTTCCCCCTCACTAATGATAACCTCCTGCTTCCTGTTATGCCTGTGAGAGTGACACATAATCCATCAAGAAGGTTCACACTTCTGAAATCACTGCTGGCTTGCTCCTTATCTGCTTTAGGGATGTACCATTACCACACGTCCTGTTCATCTGTGCCTTGATGTGAACATCTTAATTTCGGTTCTGTGCCTTGAGGCATAGGTAAGATGCAGTGGTTGGGATTCAGGATCCTCCACATGGGTGTCTGATGCCATTTGTGATGCCACCTGGCTCCCAACTGCCACTCAAGGAGAGCAGTGGTCTCATGTGGTCCTGTGGTGTATCTCCAAGTGGATGTCTTGAACACAAGTTATTTCAAATGGTGCTAGCTACTAATATGTCAGCACCTGGATCTTTCCTGAAGTATTCTAGGGAACTTGCCTGGCCGTCTAACTGAAAATATTCTTTGAGTCATACCTGGCTCTGTGGCAGGAGGAGCCAAAATGGTAGTCCGATTACAAGAGAAGTAGACCAGTGCTTCCTGACTTAAAGTAATCTTGGGGTAAAAAAAGCCCAGCACAGTCTGTCTATAATCTTTAATAGAATAGGTTAGATTACCTGAGTCCTTAAGAGGTGCCTTAGGAGGTACCTCAAGGGTCTTGTGGGAATGAGTCACGATTCAGAGTCTCATGAATACAACTGGTCAAAACCTGCATTTTTACTCATTCAGGTCCCTTATTAAGTGTGTCAAAATCTGTTCTCACCCTCTTGTTAGAGAATATACCTTGTATACAGAATATACTCTGCCATGAGGAGGTGGAGGTGACTGCTGCTTTGAAAATGAAGCACATTATCCCTGAGTAGGAACTGCTGAATATTTTTCAAGGTTGGGACCCACTGTCATTTGTCTCCTGTCAGTGATCCAAATTTACTTTTATCTTTCACAGATTTTCAGGCAGAGATTCATAAACCTGCTCAGATTGCTTTGCTCAAGAATAGCTGTCAGACACATATCCAACATAGCTTACTGTATTTTTATTGGATTGAATAGGTCTATGGCACCAGAAGCACCTTTGTCAGCAGTCTTGATGCTTTTTTAGGCAGATTTACTAGTGGTACAACATCTCCACATCTCAAATTCTATTTTATTATCTGTGAGATGTCAGTCATTCACTGTCCATCAGCTTCATTTATGCAGTGGGTAGTGTGAAGTCTAGATGTCCAGCTCTTCCAAGCTATAGCTTGTATCCAATGTGCAGCCAAAATCTAGCTCTTCTAGGGCAGATTCCTCCACAGAGTAAGTACTTTTCTCTGAAAGTCTATGGTTTCCCTCATCTTATCATCAGTATTTTTAAATGGCAATCGCTTTGCCCTTTCACATGTGAGTTACACTACATCCTTCTCAACAGAGAAACCCACATCTACTGCATACTATGAGTGTCCTGAAGCCGGAACTCCATATGCCAGGAGCTTTCTCCATCTCAGAGCCTTTTCTGATTTGTTCACCATCTACCTCCTTTCTGGTTCTTCATGGAGCTCAGATTACCTGATTTGATTTATCCAGAGTTCTTCTGTGTCTTTCTAGGATCTTGTAATCCCTATACTGATTGATGCAAGCCTGCCAGTTACAGCATTTGTGCTTTTCTTGGCAAACAAACTTTAAATAGCACTTTCCTTGCAGACTACATCTTTTCTTGCTTGCTTCTTTTCTGGGATATGGTCTTTTTCTGTGTCCTCAGTGCATTCCTTTTCTTTCACCCAATCACAGTATAGTGCTGGGGGCTTTTATGACATTCTGGGTGATGGAAAGAGCTCAAAAACTCTCGTTGCAAAGAAATTGCACTCACCTTTTTATGTCTTGCTTTCTTCAGCTTCTGAAAATTAGTAACCAGTTCTGACTCAGAAGGTTATAGTGTTGTGCAGCCAGCGTGGGAAGGGCACAGAATATACTTATCAGTAGTGAAGAATTAGTACAGATACTTTACAAACTAGTGACCAAAATATAGTTCCACTGGTGTTAAGTAGATTAAAATAATCTGATTTTAATCACCCAGGTGTTCATGGAGAAGTTGACTAGCCGACATCGATTCCCACAGACACTGTTGTGTCCTTTTTGTGTTGTGTATGCCGACCCAGGTGCTGCATGCC
This sequence comes from Ciconia boyciana, assembly GCF_034638445.1. Taxonomy (NCBI): domain Eukaryota; kingdom Metazoa; phylum Chordata; class Aves; order Ciconiiformes; family Ciconiidae; genus Ciconia; species Ciconia boyciana. The sequence continues at coordinate 59,420,018 of NC_132935.1, forward strand.
AGCGTGTTCCCATCTCGTAATGAAGCACTCGACTGCTGGTGCTTTCACAGGGAGTTCAGCAGCCTCATACAGGCCTCTGATTTCTGTGATGGGAGTCAATTCTGCTACTTTTAAATTCCTAAGTCCTTTATTGGATATGACGTTCAATGGCAGGTAATACTACAATCATTATCTGGCTTTTGTCTTCTGGCAAAAATGTCTTCTCAGCAATGAAACAATGAATAAATTCCATAGTGAAGACTGACATCTTAAAAATTGTGTGCTTGCTTTTCTACCCCCTATGCTGGATGCTTGTTACAGATAGAAGAGAAATAGCAATAATTATGTGACATTAAAAAGCTGTTTCTAGAACTGCACTGGATGGACAAAGCTTTTAATCTGATGTCACCGTTCAGGCCATCCGGGCCTATTTTGCCATCGTATCAGTTCTCACTGTTTCTAGTGGCTATAACCTTGAATGACAACTCTTGAGGGGAGGCTGTAAAGTAACAGAATTTAACTCAGCATGGACGATTTCCTCCACTGGTTGCAGGCAACTACTACAAAAAGGTTACTTCACAAGATTTTGACATTTTTATTTCTAGCTCTTTTCTTGTAATGGTTGCTTTTGTCATGTAATAAGCTTGTCCTGCTTTTAGCAGTACAGCAAAGAATGGTCATGAAATAAAACTGCTAGGTAACAAAGTACAAAAAAGAATTCATTTTACTTCTGGGGAAGACAGCTTCATCTTGTAAAACACTGGCATATATATATATATATATATGTATGTATATTTTTTTAACACACAGATAAGTGTGCTCTTCCTGAATAACATCCCTATGCTTGTGGTTTGGCAGGCTCCTGTATCTAACCTCTAGGGTATTGAATCAGATGCAAAACAAATACTTTTCTGACCCTCTGGGCTGTAATTGGTTTCCTTTAATGAGTTTAAAAGTGCTGGCTTGCACATTTTCTGGGAAGCCCTTTTGACATAGATGGTTTGTGTCATACCTTTCAGGGGTGAATGCTTGAGTATTCAAAGAACTCTTTTAGCTGACCTTTGGTGAGTTACACAAAGATGGCATTTTTCGGTTGAAGGAAAGGCAGTGAATGGTGCAGAAAAACAGAAGGTGAACCGAATTTTCTTTTCTGATAGTCCACTTGTTTTCTTTCACTGTTCTGAAATATATATATTTTTCCTTTTATGAGTTCCTGTTACCATAAATTCCAGTTAGTTGTGGGACTAATTTATGTTGACTAGGACAGGAACTGATTGCAGGTTGCGAGTTTTGTAAGTCACATGCTAAGAGCAAAAGTGCTAGTTACTTCAATTCATCCACCTCTTGTGAAAAAAGCTTTGTTAATGTCTAGCAAAATAACAATGTGCATTATAATGGCTCAGGAAGGACACACTTAGAGGATGCGCTTGGGCTACAATTACAAAGAAAAATATAACTCTGAAGCAGATCAAACATTGCCTAATGTTCAGAGTTTACAAAAGCAGTGGATTGTGGCCGACTTCTGGTAACAGTTACAAAGCACCTGCATGAACTGGACTTGCGTGAGTTCTGCAATTTATCCTGGTAAAAACACACCACAGTCAAATAGGAATGTGATAAAATTTGCACTGTTTACTGTTCAAAATATAGCCCTCAAAACCTCTAATTGATAAGATAAGTTGTATTCAACAGAATTCTACATACTGGAAAAGCTGTAGATGTGCTTAATTGCATTTGACACTAGGCTCTAATTTTTTTTCTCAGACTTACAAAGAAAGCCAAGATGACTCTCTCTGCTTTTAGGAGCTAGTTGATGAAGGTATGTAATTGTGGATGTGTTGACAACAAGCAAAACTAACTGGTAATATAATATGAGCATAGTTATGGCATTTTCACTATGAATATGCCGATCAAGTTTAACTCAGATATATTCGCTAGAATTTCACATACTTGCAATAAATGTGAACAGTGAACAAATGTTTATAAAAGGTGAGTATTTTCCTCACGTTTAAATATACCACACTGCTCTTCTAGGGTTTATAAAGAAATTAAAAGTTTGCTTCTTTATTGATATGAAAATGTAGCAAAAAAGGAAAAAAAAAAGTGTTAAGAAAGTTGACCCCTCTCCCATATATATTTAAATGGCTAATAACTTATTCCAATCTCTCACATACTCTTTTCAGCATGTTTGGACATTATTCTGTTTTTTAATTGACTTTTTTGTTATCTTTTAATTGGAAACTGTCTTTGAGAATGGTACTGGATAGGTGACAATACTACACTTTTCCATATATTAGGATAGTCATACCTTACTGATTCTTTTTATGTGTAGTACATGCTTTACGTAAAATTAGAAGGTTATTGGATCAAAGGGCCTTTAGAGTTTGGACAAGTTTTCATGGAGACCTAAAACTCTAAAGCTTAGGACATTTATTTTTCCCAAATAGCGATGTGAATTCTGTTATATAGCTTTATTAAAAGACCTTCACAAGAAAAACAGCTTTTCTTTAATCATTCCTTCTCTTAGAAAAAAAGACTGCTCATTGAAGATGAATCTATTATCTTGGCAAGAGTAACTCCCTTAAAGCACTGATCTAAAGAACTTTGTCAATACAATTTAATTAGGATTAGCATGTTTATTTAGATTCATTGCCAGCCATTTATTAGCTAGCATCTCTTTGCATTCTTTAGATGTGAACTACTTCTAAATTACTTTGAATCAAATTGATAATCCAGATTCATATGTTATTTCCCATCAAATTGAGAAAAGAAATAGACGTAAGATAATGGAAGGCTTTTAGCCAGTGGACTGAACCTGCCTATCTTTCCTTTTTGTTTCCAGATGTGGATCCACTGAATTCAGTGGATTTGCTCTTGATTTGTGTTGGTGTGATGGAAGGAGGCAATTTAAAGATGTGCAAAACAAAAATAAAGACAGCAATACAGGAGATTCAGAAGGTGCTGAAAGTATCATTCTCTGCTTTTAATAGCAGATATAGAATTTTAAAAAATGCTTGCTGCATGAAGATCTCAAAGATACTAAGATTTATCACTTCTTACTTTTCTCAGCATTAGTGTTGTCACTTCTGTTTGAAATTCTGTTTTCTTTGAGATGTCTGCAGTTATTAAAAGAGAAAAGACAATTCAGTTCCCTTCTATGAGTCTAGTCTCTGAAGTCAAAGGAATTGCATAGATTCACCCCAGGCAGGTCTCTAGCCCATGCTAATTTCCTAGATTGGTATTTAGATAATTTGGTATTTTCCAGCAGACGTTAAAATTCGATTAAGTCTCCATACTAAAAAAATTAAAGCTGCATGTAAAATAATCAGTCTGCATCATTTGACTCATGTCTTTCCCATCAATGACACTAATATATACCTCCAGACTGACATATCCTGAGACATTTGTTTGAATGGACTTGTAGTAGGACTCACATTCTTCCAAATCCTTATTTTTAGTTGTTTAGGATTTTTTTTAACGTTCTAGGTTACAACAAGGAAAATACATTAAAACCTAACCTTTTGCTTTGGTGGTCATTACTGTGTACATACTGTGAGCTTGAAATTAGGAAGGGCTAGTCTTTTTCCTCTCCCATGATAATCCACTTGCATTCATCCAAATTATGTTTCTGGAACACTGTGCTGAACATGCTCTGGCCTATCACAGCTGCATTTATACTAGTAAATTAAAATGCCCAGAAACCTCTCTGGCTACTCCAATACATACTGTTGAACTGTGACAATGTTCTATGCTGCTCTTGTGGCCCATGCCAACTATTTTCCAAAGAAATCCCAGGCACAGGCAGGCTATAAACCCTACTTTTTTTCCCCAAGGAGCTTATGGATGTGCATGTGGCCAGTCTATGCCAGTTGGCTTCAGTGTCTGGGAGTGACGTTGACCATATTTCATTTATGGCTGGATCCTTTTCCTGGTGGGTCCCTAGGCTGGATATATGAACATATTATCTGTTGCTCTGCATACTTACTGACTGTTCATTTGATTTCAGGTCCATTCAACAATAATAGAAAAAAATCTTGTCAAACACTTTTCAAAAAGGGGGATTGTAACTACCTGATTACTTTTTAAGCATTATAATAATTTTATTGTGACCATGTTTGTTCATCAGTTTAAAACATGATTAAGGTGAACGATACCGAAAGTCCATGTTTAATATATGCTGATATTTATATATTTTAAATCTTCATTGGCTCATTTAGATGCATATGTACCATGTATAGCCAGAGAAAGAGGAGAAAAAGCATTGTAAAATGGAGAATGTATAACCCATCATATTTATTAAGTTTACATGGAAAATAACAGGCATTTCAAACTAGATGTTATATTGGTAAATGATCTACTCATGACATAGTGTTTATCTAACTAGTCTCATAAATCCTTTCACTTCTAAATAGTATGATAATTATCACTATCTATAGTCTGGTTATCCATGCAGTTTAGGATTTTACTTGACAGTAGAAGATAGGCTTTTCAAGGACACTTCACAGCTGACAGTTACAGAATATAGAACAAGAAGATGTCAAACTGATATTGGTCACCTGGGGCATCTGGATCCATTTCTTTGCTATTGAAGGCAACCTTGGGGTTTTTTGGTGATCTCTGCAGCACTGTCTTAAAACTCGTTAAGTATTTTTGTCCTCACTATGCCTTCTGTTCCTGAGCCTTACTCAGCTCATAAATGCAAGCCTTGTATAAATACAAGTGTACAATGGCCAGTTTATGCCATCTTGCTCCTGTAATAGCATTATCTTGAGTGTAAACAACTCTTCCTCTTCTGATATATTTACAGGGAGTGATAATTTCTTGTGTGTTCTTTTTGCTAGGTGGAAAAAGCCTCTTCCAATCTCTGGCCATTTAGGTTTCCTTTTAATACTGCTTATCTGATGACTGATATCTGTTCCTCAGATATGAAAATATGCAGTTCTTTGCCATTACCACTAAACATTTTATATTCATTATCTTATTAAGATACTGTAGTATAATATTGTTGATGTAGTTTAACAGATAATATGCCCATTTCTTATGTAACTCAATGGCTGATTCTATTGTAGGGGCCTTTCTCCCACCTGAAATATTTCATTCCCTGTCATGAAGTCCTCCAAGAGACATACTGTTTCTCCAGTTCTGTAACTGCACGATCTAGTCATCCTGTAGAAATTATGCACAGCTATGAGAGAGCTCAAACAGATTTTTTCATTCCAACATATTTCACAGATATCTGTTATGTCACAACTTTTCAATAGCCAGAAATTGCAGATAACACACATGACCTTGCAGGTGTCCTCTATTATCCTTGTAACACTTCAGTTGTCATTTTCTGTTGCTATTTTTTAATTAAAATTCTCAGCCTGTGCCAGAATCTGAGATCAGTCCTTTTCTAATTCAGGTGACATTTCTCTTCTAAATTTGATTGCACACACAGATGAAGATTAAATGAAGGAAAGAACAGAGATACTCACAATGTAGAAAATCATTAGTTTCCCTGAAGCTAGCCCAACTTCAGTGTCACTAGGATCAAATGGAAGCTGTATAATTTCAGGTGTATACACCCATGATCTCTTTCAAATGGCAGTTTTTAGCCCAAGTTTTCTAAGAGAATAAGAACAACGGTACTTGTTTTTTGGGGAAAAAAAATTACTTTTGCTCAATTTAATGTATTACTCATCAATCTGAAGAAGAAAATACAGCAAGATGAAGATGAAAAATAAAGCAACAGAAAATATTATAATGAAATCTAAAAAAAGAGAAAAAAACACGTTCACTGAATATACTCTATAGTAGTGATCTTTATCCATACGAGAAGTCTGCTGGATCTGTATCATATCATGACACAACACATGACATAATAGAGTGAATTTATTTTAAAGCAATTTTAACTTAAATCATGCTATTGATTTAATTTTAAATTCTCATTATATTAATTTTATATATATATAATTTCTCCCCAAAGAGATTAAGATCTGTGGTTCTTGTGAATGTATGCTTTGCTCTCCATGTGTATCACAGCTGTTCAGATCTTACCTTCAACACAAAATCTAATGTTACTTTAATCATGAAACTGTGAATAGAACCGTCCACACACTGCATAAAGTTTAAAAAAGTTTAAAGTTTAAACTTTAAAGTTTAAAGGCTTTTTTACCTTTGGTACTGCTTTGAATATATACTTTTATCAATCAGTGAATGTTGTCTTGTGAAACACATCTATTGCTTTTGTGATTTTATTGTCTTTGAAAGAAATGAAACTGAATATTTTTTATTTAAAGCTGAAAGGCATTGATCAGGATGATGCTGTAGTGTCCTATAGGAACTGTATTTAGGTTAGCTTGTTCCCAAGTCTCCCCTCTGGCACAGGCTTTTTGACTAGGCTGTATTCCAATGTGAGGCATTTTGGCCAGGGTCTCCTCTAATATTTTGTTTTTCCTCATCAGTGGAGAAGACTGTTGTCTCCTTAGGGGTATATTCTCACAGGTAGAATTGACCAAAAGAGAAATGGAATGAAAAGTACCTGAACTATACTTATGGGATAAATGGAGCAATGTTTCCCAATCACAAGTTTTGATTTAGTTTCCCCCTCCTCTAAATTTCCATGGATCTCTTCTTTACCTTTTTTAATGATCTGTACCTATATGCAAAAATGGTTGGTCTCTCCCTTATCAGCCATCCTTGGGCTGCATTTGTATTTCTCATCAGATATAACATCTTCACCTCTGATTTTCATCCAGGGGATCACCAAACAGTCCAACTGGCTACTGTACACCCAGCAGTGTACAGTAGCCAGCACTTGATGTTGACAATGTTCAGATAAATCCAATCAGACTGACCATTTATTCTGAGTGCCATAGTCATGCCTTTGCTTGTTTCTTTCATGTCATGAAAGCAGCTTCCTAAAACGGAGTAAGAGGCAGACTCCTTGTCATATGTGACACCATGCTACTTCAAATGTTTTCTCTCCATGTGACACCATGCTACTTCAAATGTTTTCTCTCCATGGTTAGATTGAAATAGGTTTCATCTTTGCAAGATGCTTCTCTTGGTTCTATTGATTTTCTGTACTCTGTCCGTTCCTAAGTAATTTAAAAGTCTCTGTCCTCTAATGTCAAACATCAGCCACCCTGTGCTTGTCTCTCTCCTCTCTTACACACTCTGAAGTGAGTGACTCATGGGTATATTCTCATGACAGCTTTCAAGTGAGCAGGGACAACTTGTAGTGTTAGCAAGACATCTGAATGGGAGCTGAAGGGCCTACAAGAGGCTCAGGTGCCAGAATCCCTCTTCCTGTGATTCCACACTTCAAAGTCTTCCCCCCCCTTTCCTCCCTGTTGAGTCCTCAGCTGCTCACTTCTCCTGCTGCATGGTTCAAATGCTTCAGTCCTTCCAGATATCACCAAGATCTCCCATCACAGAGCTCCAGTCTCCTCAACCTCCTTGTCCTAAGGCCTCTTCTATTGCAAAAGCCCCTTCATACTTCCAAGATACCTCCCTTTTTCTTCCTAGCTCCTGCCCTACCCCTAAAATGTGCAAACCTTGTTATGTGACTTTAGCCTACCAACTAGAATCTGACTGCTTTGTCTTCTAATGAATGCATGAAAGAAGGGTTAGGCAAACCAGGCCTGGAAAGCTCTGTAATCGTAGAGAACCCATGTTGGGCAAGACAGTTGTCTTTCTTGCCTATAAATGTTGTCCTATGTTCAGAGGCTGTTCAAGTGCAACTTTTGGATATAATAAGAAAACACGTTCAGATGTTTCAGCTTAGATTCCAATGACTGATTTCATATTTCATGGTTTGGTCTAGGGCTAGTTCCTTGCTCTTCCATACAACAGAGAACTAAACTGTGGTGTGAGAGGGTAGAACTGAGGTGTATTGCAGATATTGAAACAAGTCCTGTACATGTATTTTTAGGCATAAACCACTCCTGTTAATCCAGGTGCTTCCATGTGCAACACATTTCACCAAAACACATGCAAGATTTTATTAGCAAATCAGCTTTAAAAAACACAGCAGGGAAACATTCAGTACTCTTAAAGAGTGACATTTTAATTCCTTCAGAGAATTAACTTGCTTTGTTATCCACACAAAATTCAAGAATGATCTGCTGATCATTTGTCAGGTGAATAAACAGTGCCCCACTTCATAGTTGGATTTTTTTCATAGCAAGTATTTCAATAGATACAAAGATCTTTGTTATGGTTAAGATTACATCATCTTCAGATGATGTTCAAGCAAATTCCAGCAGGATAAAACATACAGAGAACCTGGTTGCACAGCTATTCCACAAACTCCTTTCAAATATTCAAAGATTAAAATGTTTCTGGATTGATGTGCACACAAATTATGCTCTTACTCCAGGGAATCACATTGCTCATTTCGTGTGGACAGGAACCCAAGACTACAGCTGTGTTTTTTCCTTTATTGCTCTTAACCATAAGCAAAAAGTCATCCTGAGACAGTGGAAAACACAGAAATATTGGCGCATGTGGCCAAAGTTGCTATCCTTTTATGGACTGAAAATTTCTCTTTCCATGGTAACAATGAAGTAAAGCACTAAAACCTCCGGGTTTCTAATGCACAGAAATAAAGTGCTTGATGGGATACACCAGGGAAAATAGGAGAAAAAGTGGGCCAGCTTTGAACAGGTGTTTCTGATCTACTTTATAAATTAAGTTCTGTTCTGCTGAACCATGAGATAGACATGAATTTTCAGGAATTTCTTTGGAAACTACAGTATAAGACCAAGGTTTTGCTTAAAGTAGATGAAACTTCAAGCAAAAGCAACATATCAAATTCATTACTCAAGAATTGCCTACTCAGAGTTCTTAAACTCTCTTTCCCTTAGTTTATAGAGTAGTATATTAATTTTTTCCCTTTTAATTCTTTTTCCCATATAGTTTCTCATAAATTTACTGATGCCCACAGAGAGTTAGCTTTTATAACACTTAATATGTTTTTTTCAAGGTGCAGAATTCTCAAAGAGTTTGAATGAGTTTGGCTAATTGCAAGTTCTTATCATTTTTGTTTCAAATTCCATGACTGATTTGTTTTCAAAGAATATAGATCAAAAGTATGGATAACCCCAGTTATAATGGTATTTACTACCACAATAAGCATGAAAGCAAGAAAATGGATTATGCAGTTAGCATTATTCAAGGGCTTAAAATCCATCTAATTGGTCCCTGGAAGTAACTTTAAATAAAAAATTGCCCTTTGATTTAAATAGTTTCTCTAGACTCTAGAAGTAACCTGTTCATTGTTAAACACATTGTAACAGATCTAAGTGGGAAAGGGGTTTCCTATCTTTGCTAATGTTAATAAAAAAATTGAAAAGAATGTTACCCTTTCAAGTTTCACAGAATCTTCTCATTCTTTTTCATGGGAAGACATACGCATATAATTCCTCTCAAGTCAGTTGTTCAAGACATACATAAGATCCATATAAAAAGTAGTACATACCTACACTGAGACAAGAAAAAAAAAAAAAAGATGAAAAGAGGGCTATTGAAATTGTTATGGAAAATACATAATGGAATAAATTAAAATCTTGCATAAAATAAATAAAAATCTAAACATGGGGATTAAGTAATAGTGAGAATAAAACAACTGAAACCTAATATCCAGCATAGATTAAATGATGACACAAGTTCTCAGTTGGTAGAAACATGAGTAAAGCTCTTTAGTCATTGAAGTAACCCTAATTTCCAGCATCTCAGGGTGAAACATGCTGAAAACTTTTCCTTTATATGTAGTGCTTCTTTCTGGGTGGAAAATTTTATTACAGAGGTAGGTTTTTTAATTTCAGAGAATAATTTTGAATTATAGTAGTGTGACATCTGATTCTTTCAAGAGAAAAATCATTTTACTATCTTCTCAACACTCTTGAGCGAAGGAAAATTATATATTTATAGTTCATTATTGCCCTCTTGTGGAAAGAAATAAAACGAAAGATGTGCAACATAAGCCTAAAATCCAAACCAAGAACTGGTTACTTAAAACCCAGTTCAAAAACCCTCATTCATCTTGTGCCTTAGTTAACAAGCAGTGTTTATGGAGCTGGGTCCTATTCAGTACAAACAAAGGGATTACTGTTTCGTCCTATATTAACAGTTTTGCTCTTGGTGCATTATTAAAAGTTACTGTTACTGTCTTTAAACAATCTCCCATGGTACTGGCCCCTGTAACATTTAACTCTCCAGAGTATCAAGGAAGACTTCAACTCGGTATCAGAAAGTCTTCTAATAAGGATGACATATCACCACCAGCAGATCTTTGAAAAATAAGTTCTGCTGCTGCTCTGACATGTTCAGCAGCTCTAACAAGGGTCTACAACTGACATTAAGAAAATCAGAGGCAAGGTTATTAGAAAAGCCAGGTAGAAAAAAAGTGTTGAGCTACCACAGAGTTAAACATAGGAATATATCTAAATGTCACCTATGCATTAAGTATATCTGAAAAGACATACTTTTAAAATGTCACAAAATTGTCCAGACTTACTTTGCAATATCACTTACTTTTTAAGATTATGCAGGAATATTTAAAATATTAGGATATGAAAATGTTGATCTTGCTCATGCTTGTTCCTGCTTTCTTGCTCATGTACCCCTCCTGGTAATGTGTCAAGGTCTTTATAATTAGGACGGATAGGGCTGTATCTCTAGGACTCAGTCTGTTGTGGTGCCTTTTCACATCACACTGAGTGCCACAGAAAGCCTCTCTAGATGGCTAATGAAAGGTTATATGCTTTGTTGAATGTCTCTTACTGTCTTCTTTTTGTCTATGTACATTTGGCCGTTGCGTATTAAGATGTCACCATGCACTTAAGTTTCTTGTGGTACCTCTTTTCAGAGAGTGGATTCTTCGTGTCTGGAACCAGTGGTCTGAGAAAAGAGCATTTCCTCAAGAAGGTGACAGAAAGCCAAGATTTGTAGTGTAAGCGCTCTTTTGTGGTCCATGTACCAGTCTTTTCTAGGACTTCATATACTCTCTTTGGCAAATTATTCACAGTGGTCAAACAAACTGCGCAAAGGAGGGTTTGTGCATTAGTTAAGTCCCATCTTCAACCTTGGAGATGGGACTTAAATGGTACATGAATTTTGGGCTGCCCTTTTGCATGGGATAAATTTATTCTATCACTTAATTTCAGTTTTCCATTACTGACCAAGAGAAGTAATGGAGGGTCAGAAGTTTGGCATTGTGATTTCAGGTATCTTCTTTAGCTGCCAGAGGAAATGTCCCCTGAACGTAATGTTATAAACAGGATTTTGGAGATTATACCAGATCCCTTTTAACCACCTGACAGTAACCTTGCTAGAAAAACCCTCCCCTTTATGCTCCACTAGCTGCACAGTACAGCATAAGGCTTTGCTAGTTGCTCCAGGGGTCTAACGCTCTGATGGTCAGACCTGCACACATATCACTGCAACAGATTCAGCCTGGAGGAGGAATTTACGGGCAAGAAAAATGGAACTCTACACTACTGTTTTAGATAGACACTACTCATGGACTAGCCATGCACTGGAATTGGCCAAATATTCCACAATTTTAAAACAAAAACCCCTGCCCTTTGCTGAGATTTAAGCCTGTTGAACGTCAGCAAGTTTTGTAGAACACAATAACTGCTTTTGCTTTGAAATTCAGTTCCTCCAGGCTGCAGCTCTATGCAATGGCTTCTCTTAATGAAAGACGTTCTGTAATAACTGATTCTGATTACAATTGCCCCATTGTCTCTCATTAATTTTTATTGTTGGTAATGTTTAGAAAATATTTTTTCTCAGGGACAAAGGAATGAAAATACTTTGAGAAAAGACAGTTAATTTTGACGAAAAATTAATTGGGAGTGCTTGAGAAGAATGAACTGAGGTATGAAAAGCCTGCTTTGTAAAAACAAGCTGGTAAAGCTCACTCTCAAATATTTACTCAAGAGAAGGATAAAACCAGCTTGGCCACTGTCCCCAGGTAGGTATATGGGAATACATTTTGGCTGGCAGATGGCTATTTAATACAGCGGAAAAAGAGGTAGTGAGGTTCTATAAAGGGAAGCTGAAAACAGGGATAAGGGGTATTCAGTCTAGAATAAATAACAGATTTCTAGCAGTTAAGGCAACAGGAGTTAGCACGTTATCTCAGGGCATTGTGGACTCTAACTTCTAATCCTCATGAGATAAATTTGCCCAGGTGTTTCCATAGCATTAGTCAAGAGCTAGTAAAAATCTTCTAAACCTTCCACACAGAATTTTATGCTCTCTCATCACTTTTGTATACCTCTTCAGTTAGTCTCCTCCAGGAACATTATGAAAAGAGGTACTTTATTCTGTCTGTTAATCAGCTTTATACAACATTCATTTCTATCTCAAGTCGTTATGTTACTAATACTTAAACACAAATAAAGCAAAATAGAGAATGTAGGTATTATTCTATGTAGGTATGTAGGTATTAAGCTATAAGCATGGTCAACTGACTATGTTGGATGTCACTGGACCCAGAATAGTCACTATGGCCATGTCTCCAGGCCAAATGTAATACATTACTCAGTGTTGCAATCATCAGTGAAGGCTGGGAGTACTCCCTGTGGCTCAATCTACTCCTATGCTATCCGTAAGTGTAAATGACTATGTTTACTCCCTCTCACAGCTCCTGCTGAGACCCACAGTTCTTGTGCTTTCACAAAGGGCAATCTTCTCCTTACAAAAGATTTTGTTTGGTGCTTGGACACTGGAGAAACTGGGCTCTAACTCTCTTTTGCAAGCAGGTGACTAATTTGCAGCTCAAGCTACAAGAGGAATAGCCATGACTGTCATGCACATTGCATACAGGGTCATTTCTATATGCATTTTCACAAACAGACTGACATCCTAGCAGTGGAAGCTTCCTAACAGTCTGGTCTGAGTTAAAAAAACAAAACAAAACAAAAAACCCAAAACAAAACCTGTGAAATTTGGTTTTAATAGTTACCCTTTGCTGCAACTATCTGTGCTATGTTCTTTTTCAAAAGATGATTACAAATGGAGATGCTCAGTGCTGTAGCTGATTTCAAGCCTAATTATGCAGTGCAGTATGAATTCCAAAAGATTAGATAGGGAGCATTGTGATTCTTTTTGACTTTTTAAAGGGAAAAAAATTGTAGCTAGTTATGCCATGCTGCCGTGAGGGTAAGGCAGCTATTGAGAAGATGCAGAGGGGCACAGACTCACATCTGCTCTGTAAGGAAAAGGCTGGACAGGTCATCTGTACAGGAAGGAGACTCCTGAAGCCTAAACTATGCAATCACTATACTCCTATGTTTGCAGGCTCTGGCTGCTATTTCTTTCCATGCCCTATGACCACTGACAAGAATTCAATTTGCTGCTTATAGCATTGAAGTACCTGAAAAATATTTTATTTGTTTAAATGTGGAGACTTTGTGGTAACACAGTTCATCATTTGCTGGTAAGAACTAGCAAGACCAATGAAAACAGCACTTGATGTACTTTCTAGAATGGCAAGACTCAAGACTAGTATTTGATATTGGATCAAATTAGAAATAAATAGGGTGTCCTCTTAGTACTTAGTGAGGAGTAGTATACTGCTGGAGTCTGCAGAAAATACAGTTTCAGAAGTCCTGACATTTCTGAACTTAATCATCCTGTAGCATTTTATTAGGAAGTGCCAGTATGAAGTCCTTGAAGTGCAAGTATGATATAAACCCTATCAGCCTATTTTGATAACTTACTGTGCTAAAATTATATAATATTGAGGATTAAAAAGACCATACCCTCCAGAGTTCTCATTTAATTCAGAACCTGAATGAGGGAAAAGAGAGACTTTCACATATCAGAAGTGAAATACCTAGCTGAATACCAGATTTTAGTTTATCCAGGATAGTCTCCGGTTATGACATATGGCATAGCAGTGATGACCTCAGCAAACCATACCCTGTGATCTTTGGAGTCACATGTAGTCATCCTTTAGGCTGGATGGTATTTAGCATTTTCCAATGGGTGATGCAGAACTGAACATAAAAAGCACTACAGGTAAAGCAGAAAGTAAAAAAAAAAAAAAAAAATCAAGAAAACCCCTCTGCCAGTTTTATCCCTTACACAGTAACTGAACATAGATAGAAGTAATATTCTAAGCCATGATTTTATCAGAAGAGAAAAAAAACTTTGAGGAAATCTTTTATTACATTGCCACAGTGATTATTCTCAAATACAGTCAAAATGTAAATCACCACTTGATGTCACCATTGGTCTGTACCTGTGCAGCTCTTCAAGAAATCTTTCTGAACATCACAAAGAAATTAAAAGGTCAATTAAAATATTTAGAGAGCTATTTTGAAAGAATTCTTTATGAAGTGAAGTAATCACTGTCTATTTGTTGGTCCTATTCAAAATACTGGAAGAGCAAGCTCATTGAACCTGGAGCACCATAAAGACCCTGTGAGTAGTCATTTGAAAAGGTGCTGTGCCTGCATAAAATCTCTCTATTTTAATAAGGAAGTTTACAATATCAGAATAAATCTGGTCATTACAGTATGACTTATAAACATTACTAACATCCAGCTGCAGAATGAATAGCAAAGGAAGAGAATATACAAGCAGAAGAGAGAGTATCTCTGGAAACAAGAAAAGAAGAACTATGAGGGTTAATAAGGGTACAAGAAAGACATTTGCAATCTGTCCTGAAAAAGTTGGGATCCTGTTTCCCAATTTAGGCATAAAGAAAAATATTCTGTTTTCAGATTTCCTTGACTTCTAACAAGCATGGTGAGGTTGACTTGCAGTATGTTAATTCTGAACATCTGTTCATTTATTTAGGGGTCTGAATAGGAACTTAGCAGCTGAGGCATAATTTTAAAGGAACTTCCTAATTTATAAAATTTTGCTTGCCATGAAAAGGTTGGCTTTTGTTAGTAGTTGCCACACTGTGAAACTAGAATTGTGTCTAAACTGAGTGGAACATATGAACTGTGAAATCCTTAATCTGGACAATATCGTAGGTAATGAGAACACTGCGTACAGGAGACCAAGTAGCACTCAGTGGGGTTGAACTTTCCAGCAGCTTGAAATGCCAGAATGCAAGCTACAGCTCTCCCTTGGCATGAGTTTTTTCGGTTCTTTACATATATACTTATGATATGAATTCTCCTATTGGTAGTTTTCCTGAACTTTTAAACTGGTTAATTCTTTTAGCCATAAGCTAGGCATACTCTCAGGCTCCAAGCACTAGTCGAACCATGCATTCAGTTAATATAATACATCCTTATTGCTCTATTTGGATGTTTAGCAGGCTGCACGTTCTCCTCTATGCAATCCTGCACGTGGCTTGTATAAACCTGTACATCAAGAGGTCTATACAAGCATCATTTTAATGCATAAATTATTTTAGGCTATATAATAAAAATAGTAATTCTAGACTTCCAGTCCAGTTTCTATCTGCTCATCAGTCATAGGCTAATGCAGCCCATTTCTTCATTTGTACAGTTGCAATCACTACCATAATTCTTTTTCAGGTCTGGATAGCAATGACTTTACTCACAGACCAGGAAAATGTTTTCCAGGGAAGTTCCCAAGCAACTCTAGTACTGTGTGCATGCTGAATATGTGAAATTTGCTCTGAAGTAAATGCAAATTGGAAGTGCTCAGGAATTACTAGTATTTGTCCTTTTGCAATGCTGAATGAATAAGTTAATTCTATCCAATTTCAAGCTCCTTTCAGCATAATAGTTTCAAAATTACAGCTCAGAGTTTTTCACATGGCTCTCATTTCAATAAAGAGAGGCTAAAAAATCAAAATGGACAAGGAGCAGTAGGAATAAATTTAGTGAGAAAGCAAAAATAGAAAAATGAAGTGGAGAGTAAAAAGAAAATCCAGAGAGAATTTCAAAATAGAGCTGGCAGAAAAAAGAAATAAAGATACAGTATAATACGTACACATAGCTTATAGTACACAGGACACACCCTTTGGTAAAGAAGTTAAGTGTTTTTTTTTCAGTCCTAAGTAAAATGCTGTACGTCAATACATTGGCTTGTCTTTGATAAAAGAAATAAATGATACTTCCAAAAGAAAAAGGAAAAAAATAATTACTTTTTATTATATAACCTAATATAATTTATGCATTAAATCAATATCATTACTGTATTCTAAATAGTTTTATAAACTCAGAAAAATCAAGCATTTAAATCCATACATTTACAGATTTTTTTTTTCCTGCATTTTTGTCATGCCTTTACTTGGCATGATGTCATAGCATTGCAGAACAGATCCCATAATTCATACAAATAAATCTGGAATTTGGGGGGCAGTATCACAGAGATGTTATATACTCACAATTTTTTTACATTGTCCCCTCACAATGTTAAAAACAATTTCTGATTCTTCGACACTTATCTTCAGTGTATGTCTCTCTCTCTATATGTAGATATATGTACATTTATTTATGGGTACATTTATCTATGTTTATGTGTATATATACACATATATGTCTACATATAGAGACCTTTGGTAGTCACAGGGGCAAAGTTGCAATTCTTGTTTTTCATTTTTTTAAACAGATTTTTCATTTACTGGTAATTCTTTTAGCAGGATCAGCCTGATAGAAATTTATGTCTTTTTGTCCGTGCAACAAAACTGCACTGTGGGGACTCTGAACACTTATGACTCTTAAGGAAAATAATTGCTCTGCGGTGAATGGGAAACATGAACAACATGAGGCTTGAACCAAGATTTTCCATTGTGGGCCGCTTCAGCAAACATGTTGTTGTGAACTGAAGAGTTATTGACTGGGATGGACATCCTCAGGATGGGTGTTTTTCATTGGGGATGGATCCTGTGCATCAGGGCATCTTTCAAAGGACTCATGCCCCAAGCACAAGGTATGCCTAGCTCTGGAACTGTGACCCAGAAAACCTCAGCATCTCCATGTCTACAGTAAAAATATATAACATACACAAGGTGAATGCAATATCACTCTGCACTCTGAGTGGTCTGAAAGCTGCATAACCTCTTTTGGGTGGCACCAAGGCCACCCAAATATTAGTTCACCTAATATATACTTCCTTTCACAGATGAGTTAATGGATAGATGGAAGAGGAAGTGGGGAAATTGTTCACTTCTTTCAGTATCTCACATATAAGTGAGTGGTAGATTTTGTTTGCCATTGATGCTTCCAAAAGAATTCAATATCTTCCACTTCCACAGATATCCTTGTCTTCAGTTCCTACTAACAGGGCAAGGTACACTACCATAACAGAGCCATCACAGAGCTGGACTGCAACTCAGATTATTCTTTTTCTAGCTATTATAATTGTATTTGGTTTTCAAATGAAAATTCTAATGGGATCATTAAAATGAACAGTGAAGACAAGTTAACTGCACTACTTACTCTGTAAGCATTCATGTAAATCTAACACAGAATCTGCTTTGTTATGGTACATACTTATTTGCTTTCTGTGAAGAGTCGGAAAACCAAACTTTAGTCAAACAAATGTTTGGTGAAAGCCAGTGTTAGTTCCTAGAGGTGCATAAAGAAAGGGAAAAACCTCTGTTTTCTGGAGAATTTCACAATTTTGAAATCTGGTTTCATTCTAGTTGAGAACAAGGAATGACCCAGCTCTTCTCATTCACAGACAGTATGTATGAGCCTTCCACTCGCAGCAGACCTGTATGTGCTCCTGGAAATAAATCAGGCCGCAGAAGCATTTGAATTCATCTTTGTCAGTGATTGCCAAGACAGCAGTAAGTTACAGAACAGTAAGGACATGCACACAGTATGCTAAAGGCAGAGAGCCCATGTGCCTAAATGCCATCCCTAACTCTTGCAAAGAAGTGATGTGCTGACCTAGGCAAATATGTTATAGGATACATGGTGTTCTTCAGGGTCCTACTGATTATGTACATGTTGCAGGAGCAGAGCTGGTTACTGGAAATTTAGATCATTTTGTGAAATACCAAGTCAAGCAGGTAAAGCATAAAAGATACAGATTGTTGCTACAGGCTCAGATCTTTTCATGAAATCCCATGACAAACAAGTGATTTGTTGGATGCGGGACTGACTGACATGCTGCAGCTTACCATGTATTTAAAGAATAACAGAGTTGGGTAGGCAACACATCTGACATGAAATGGAAACACCAGAGGGCTGGGATGTCAAAAGCATTTCAGATTCTACTCTCTAGTGAGAAAAAGCATAAAATTTTATCCTGAACAAAACCTGTGAATGAGCATGGAAAGGAGCAAATCAAGGATTGTCAGTCCATTCCTTTGTTCTTAGAACAATATTTTTAGTTCTTCAGGACATACTAGAAAGGTCTGTACAAGATGATTATTAACAGCAACCACAATTACCTTGTTCAGAACATTTTACCAACCCTGTGTGAGAATATTTAATGTGTATAGGTATGAGAAAGGATATTTGACAGAAGTTGGCTGAAAGGAAGAAAAGAGACATGATTACTATACAGCTGCCAGTAAGGACACTAATGATAAGTGAAAATGAATAACTCAGCATCTGTGGAACCTTGAGCAGCAAGACATTTTCTATATACTTCAAAACACCAGGGAAGGCTTTAAACTTTCTGGATAGACTTGATCAATAAATCCAGCCTAAAAAGAATCTGACACCCAATAGTCACATACCCTGTCAGGCATGCCATCAGCAAAATGAAAACCATTGATTTGTTTGTCACCAGGCTTTGCCAGCTAGCAAAATTTTCTGAGCCTTAGATGCACACAGATGACATTATACAGGGACCAAATAACTGAAAAGTGCATTTCAACTGGGGACAATTTCTGTGAACAGGAAATGTCAGAGAATTCTCAGTGTACCACATGGGACACAATGCCATGTGCCATTTTTTTCTATGGAGCATCCTTCAGAAATTAAGAGGAATAAGATAATGTAAATCACTTGTAGCTGGATACAGGACTTTCTGAAGTGATGCAAATATTTCCACTGATTTTAAGGAGAGTTACATTTAACCTTTAATAGAGATTTTAATTACTGACAAAGACTGCTCTGTCTTATCAGAGCAACTTTAGAGATACTTTTACATGAGCATCCCCAAGTGAACATGCTGAGTCTTTGAAGCAATTTTTCTATTAGGAGGAGATAGCTTTTACAGTGCTAGTACTTCAGTAGAAAGGACTCTGTGGGATATGCAATACTCAGCATTTTTAATAAAGCTCAGTGCATCGTTATTAGAGGTGGTAGTTCATTTAGATCTCAAACTCTGTGTTTGCAGTGTTTAAGGTAGTTTTACATTTACCTATGCTAATTTATTTTCTCTGCCAGGTAACAGTCAAATCTACATGCTTCATGAGAGAGCAACTTATGAGCAGCACTTCTTTTGTGCCTTTGATAATCTGAAAACAGGGTTTCCTAACATGTGGCATTAGCTTGCTTTATATGATTTCAGTCAATCATAACCATACAATGTATTTATTCATTCCAGCCCAGGCCAATAAACTGTCTTTGCAGAAAGCTTTCACAAGTGCATCTGAGCTAGCACTATTTCCTTTACTTCTGTTATCCACACATTTTGCATCACATGATCTTTGCCTTGAATCTAATGTCTGCAAAGCAACCTAGCAGCAGTGATATTACTTAATGATGTAGTAATTACTTTACTTAACTAAGATTTTGGGAGCTACTGTTCTGGGAAAGTGTTGTTCTTGACTACTCATCAGCTAGGAAAGGGTTTTGGGGGGCAGAAACAAAAGGGGATAGTGTTTTAGAGGCTACCTGTGGCATAAATATGACAAGTGATGAAGGAAAGGACAGTGGTATTGGCTGACATAGAAGAGGACAAAGTGAAGGGATCTCTCCTTTATGAAGATGGTGATAGTTGTTGGTATTCTTTTTGCTCTTATTGGTCTCTAGTTTTTCCCAGGAGGTCTTTCCTTTAGCTTTGAACTAGGCATGAACTATGTAGGAATAAGCTATATTTTCCTTTGGGTCAGAATGCTAGAACAATTAGTGGAAGGAAAATGCAGAAGAGAGAGGACAGGTGAAATTTCTGTCTCTTAAAAATAATTGGTCTTCAGGAGAAGAATCATTGTGAGCATCAAAGGGTGAAGATATTGTAATTAATGGCAGGAAAGTAAACAGTGTGAATAGGAGCAGAGTCTGGAAGAGCACTTATGGTTAAGGAGGTAAGGTTGTAGCTGTTATAAGCTGCTGATGAACGAGGTCAGTCTACCCCTATGTGTAATAAGGTAGGGAAGGTTTCCTGCATCTTTTATTTTTGTTTTTTATTTTATTAACTTCAGAAACACAATCCCAAATGACAACCATACTTAAAAAAAAAAAAAAAATCTAATTACTTTCTTATAAGTAAATACAGAAAAACCTTTTCAAAGTTAAATGTTAACTTTAATGTAACATGAAACAGACAATCTGGATACTGGATTTCCTTCCTGCTTCATTATATCCAGCTATATGTTAAATACTGTTATATAGTGTTTCCTTCTCTGAATCTTAGTAGTGTTTGATTATAATTCTTAACAAGTATATTTTATAGGATTGTGTTGATTTTTATCAACAACGAGAGAAACCAGTATGTCTGCTAAACTGAACTTCTGCGTAAAATAGCCTGAGATCTGAAGACAGAAATAGTTCTATCACTTCCATTCTCCCTGTCAAGCTAGAGGACTATCTTTGGTGTTAGATGAAAGACTTCAAAACACATAGAATTGGATTCCTAGGTTAACTGTTTCAGTCGTTAATTGCATTTCACTGGAATATTCCTCCTGCCCCTCATTTCACGCTCAATATCAGTTTCACACATTTACTTCTTGGTTTGCAAGATACTTCCTACCATAAATCTGTTCCCTGAGTTGACTTTTAGGGGCCATGATCAAGTCCCCTCTAATCTTCCTGTTGTTATGCACAATATGCTTGAATCTCTAATCCAGTCAAATCGCTGAAGATCTAAATGGATCTTGCAACTTTTTTCTACACCTTTTTGATTTTGTTCAGATTGTTAAAATGAGGACAGGAGGCTACGGCCTTATATCCTATTAATTATCTTTATCATGTTCTCTGTATTACATCCATGAAGTATACATAATGTGTCCATACCTCCTGTGCTTGATCAACCAAGACTTTGGATCTTGTTTGAATGTCAGCACTACAAAACTTTAAAATTAAACATACACTTAATGTAATTATGGAAACCAGACTCCCAATTTCCTGTAGTTGCTATTAAATGCCTTTAAAATTAACCATGAATTTAAAGCCTGCTTGTTTCTGTGATCATGAAAACTTGCAATTGATATCCAAGATTCAAACGGAGTACTGAAATTCTTTTCTGCTTTGGTTTTAGTTCTGCTTTTTTAGTTCTTCTTTTCTGCTTTGGTTTTAGTTCAGCTGCATTTAAGTATCTGGCATACAGTTATTTATGCTAAGATTATACTTCAAGTCCAAAATTTTAATCCCTTTTTAAAATCAAGTATGTTCTAATAATGGCATAGAAAAGGATGAAATTGAGCAACTAATACTATCCTTCCTCATTGTGTGGGATTTTAAAATAAATATAGGAATGGCACTTATTCTATAATACTTGCAAGAAATGGTATGAAACCAAGAGCAGTAATTAGAAAGAGGTGGTGTAGAAGTCATGTCAAGATGAGTGGACCATGTTTGGAAGAATAAAATATGTTACAGAAAAAAAAGGAATCCAGCAAAGCACTATAGGAACTTATTAAGGGAAAATTGCTAGAGGGGTCTAAATAATGAGGAGAGGTAAAATCCAATACTAGTATAGTGCATGGTCTTGTTACAATTTGTCTTTTGGATTCTTTGGAAGCCAATGATTATACTTGCTGGAAGTGGATCAATCACCCCCAAGGCAACCTATTGTACATGAAGAGAACCATTCAGTGAGCAGCTGCAGTAGGAATATAGACTACCCTTTTCTATGCTAATCATTTTAATTGGACTATATATTTTCCTCAATATTGCTTTTTCCCTCTGACTTTCCATTGCATTTACATTTTATTCATTATTTCTCAAACATCATTAGTAGGGAAAGAAATTTTTTGAAGATGTGATTAGGCATAACTTCAGAGATAAAATGTCCATTTTGTTTTCACAAGGATTGTAAGTAGGTCAGCTCTGTAAACCAGAAAGCTGGGCAAAGCAAACTTTGCTATGGCTAGGCTATGTTTTCCTTAGTCTCTGGAATATCAGGATCCCATCTGCACAGATAGGAATGCTGAACTGGAGCTGATGAATTGGGAGTGCTCCATGTTGCTTCCTAATGTCTTTGGTGTTTCAGCAAGGAACCCATGAACAGTGGGGTCAGAAGTGGGTACTGTAATGGAGAAAGCCCTAATATTTCCTCAGTCAAGGTCATCTTAAGGAAATCAGTTACAGCTCTGAGCTAATTAACACTGAAGAATTTAAATACATTTTCTACGGGAGTTGGGGAAACCCTTTGCCCTCTTCAGTTTGTGAATGAACAGATTTAGGATCTGGACTTCTAGCTCATAACACATTGCAGTCAAACAACTCATTTTTTAGTTTACTGAGCTATGGTAAATTCCTTTAATATTTCATCACAATTAGATTCTCATTAGGAAATGATGCTGTATTTGGTTTAACTGAAAATAATATTTTGATGTCCCTGTGGTGAGAAAAGTAATTGTATAAAGTTGGTCCTTTTTGTTTAAAAGCCCTGGGGTTCTGTGCTGTATCATGTAATGCTGAAACAGTTTTACTGAAAGTCACTGTATTGCTGGGTTTCTTGCTCTGCCTACTTTATCTCTTTATGCTGAAAAAATAAATAAAGAAAAACTGTATCTAAATTTTAAGCAGATTATGCATTTCTTCAGATCTGTTGAAATTCAGATGGAGCCTTCTAATTCACATTAATTGCATCTATTAAAACACTTAGAAGGATCACAAATCATTAGCTACATGTACCAGACTACTCAAAATATTTCTAAGTAATGCAGATCAGCACATCTTTAGTCAAAATGTCAAGAAAAATACCAAAACTGATGTACTGAAAACAATTCTTACAAAAAATTCTTGCATAATAAATCACATCTAGTCTACAATAAAATCATTAACCACTGTTCTCTTCCTCTGCTCTGAAGTGTAAATCACCCATAATGCTGACTTATTTTAAGTCAGTTTGCATATAAAGTGGAAAAAAAGATTTAGTGAAAGTCTATTGAGAATGAAAATAAACTCCTATCTATATCATTACTCATTTGATAGAATGCATATATGTTGCAAGACTACAAAAAATGTAAAACCAAGGAGATAGATCTATCTAGGAATGACTTCTTATGTTCTGCTTCTTATTTTATGTACATACTAAAATACAAGCTTTGCAAAACTCCTTGTTTTAAGATAATCTTGAAAGTATGTAATTTCTTCACTAAAATAAAACATAGCTTTCATTTAGCCTGACAATGTTGGCTCAGGAATATGGAATATTAGTTTCAGTAAGAATGCATTGGTTTCACTGTAAAATAAGGTTTCTTTGGTATCAGCCTTTGAGAAACATATTGGTTTCAGCTAAAATGTATTGCCATGCTTTCACTAAAACATACAGACGTTATAAAACTGTATATTGGTTTCAGTAAAAATGTATTCTTTCCAATGGATTCATGAGGCTTTCAGCAAGAATGTATTGATTTCATTAAAATGTGCTGCTTGAGATAAACAAAAATTCAGTTAAAATGCATTGGTTTCTGTTAAAGCTCATTGACTGAAGTGAAGAACATTACACACTGGTTTTGGGCAGCCTTAGGGTTTTTTAAAGAGTGAGTAGAGAAGTACATATCAGTAATTGTGAAGGTAATTGAAAACAAAGTCTATTCTGTAACATCTAAAGATATAAATATGCTAAATAAATTAGATTTTTATATCTCCATCCCATTTGCATCTGTTGCTAAGCACAGAGATAAATATTCATACAAAAAAAGTATGACATTCTTCATTCTGATGAATACCCTTCTAATCAGGTGTGGGGTGTAGGCTGTAGTATTTGTTAACCTGTTTAGTAATCCTTTGTTTTCACACAACCAGTTTTTTACCAGTTTGCTTTAAATCAAGTTTGGCATTTTCCTGCTTCATTGACAACAGGCTCTTTCTGCCTTTTCAGCATTGCCAGGCATTCAATGACAATGACATTTATATATATTAGGAAGCTCTCCTATTGCCAGTCTACTAAATTAGTAACAATATATTTGATTGCTGTGACTTTTTTTTTTTGAGAAGGGTTGTATTTTTCAATATTTTTTAGTAACTTTACATTTTGCTTCCACCCATTTTGTACAGAAATGATCCCACTGACTTAATGGAACTATGAAATATGCCTGAATATAACTAAACAACCCTTGTCACATGGAGGAGACTGCTGTCCAGCTTTGAAGCATTATCCTTTCCCTACACTAATGTAAAATTTACATGAAAAATGTGTATAAATACACTTGAAGTGTAAATAATATGAATAAAGATTCAGCTACTCAAAATTACTTCTGTAATTCACCAGAAGAAAGTAGGAATGACCATACTGGATGGAACAACTAGTCTATCTTGTATGGGTCCTGTCTCCAGCAGTAGGCAGTGACAAATGCCTGGACATTGCTAGAAGAACAGCCTCCAACAAGTCATGCATAAAAGACTTCCTGAGAGGATGATGATGTTCGTCTTTTGATGCTTCTTTGTGGATTTTTCCTGTCATTTTGGACAAATTCTGCTGTAAAAACTGCATTCACAGCACCCAGTGGCAAGGAGTTCCACAGCTGATCTCCACCACATGCAAAGAAGTCTCTTTTTTTTGAATGTTGGCTTGAACTTGCTGCTTGTTGTTTTCACTTGTTGCTCATGTGTCCTGTACTGGAAAAGATAATGAATAATCATTATCTTTTTTCCCTGTTACTCACAGTTTTGCAGATCCCTGACACATATGGCTTTAGCTGTCCTTTTTCTAGGAAGAAGAGACCTATTTTTTGTAGTCATTCCTCATATGAAAGCTGTTTCATACCCCTGATGTTACTTGTTGATCTGCATTTTTTAGTTCTGCTACATCATTTTTAGTGATGCGAGGACCAGAACTGCACATCGCACTCAAAATGCACTGGCACCATAGGTTTGTCTAGTATCTTAGCAAATTGCCTTTCATTTTTTTCTTATGTAAACCCAGTCTCATGCCTCTTGAAAAGACATGAACCATCCTCTCAGTTTTCCAAATGTGTTCTGTTTTCAAATCCTTTCTCTCACACTGCTTCATAACACTGTAATACTACTGTAAACATTTAGATTTTACGTCTCTCTTTTCATCTTTCTTGGTGGAGCCAGACAAATAAAATCTCAGGCTGTAGCAACAATGTTCTGGCTGCCTATCTGAAACGTAATAGTTTGTGTCCTGTTCAAATCTGCTGCAGCAGTATGATGGAACTGATTGTTTCATGAATCAATTCAGTTTATCAACACTTTTATGCATTGCTCTGATGTCAAGGGTCAGCAACTCACTCTATAAGAAAGAGTATTTTGCCAGCCTTCTCAAAAGAATGAGTCAATACTTGCTGCTCTTAATTCCCAGGATGCTGGTTTGGTACAAAGGTTTTGGAGTCTGGGAAGTGCAATATATAACTTGTGAGAGGAAAACACTATAAATGCGGATGATGCCAGAAGAGATTCCCCATGTGTTGGATCACATGGGATCCGTGAAAACAGACTGAATTGACTGAATTGACAATATGAACATTACTAGTAGCAGAGCAAAAGCAGTGCCAGGAAAGGGCAGTGCTGAAGGGTGTAATTTCAAGCTCGGTTTCTGACTGTCACTGGACCCCCTGCTTGCTATGCCATCAGCTATGCAGGGATCATCCCAGTCATAAGCAATTCACATTGCAAGTTTCACAAAAGCTTAGCAGCTGTCAGTGTTGACCTGCACAACTCTATGCTCCAGTCTCCTCGTGATTATTTTATCTATTGATAAAATATATTTATTTTATTTATTAATATATTATTTATATATTGATTTAAACTGTTTTAATCTAAATACTTGTGGCTAAGTAACAGGCTACATCTTTGCTTAGTAGCAAGGCATACCTCTGTCTTTGTTAAAGAAAATTAAAGGTTTCACCAGAACCTGGATTTTTTTCCCAATAAATAAAAGATGACACTCCAGTGCTTTATAGACTGGTCAGCTGAGCTGGAAGTAAAGGACTACAGTACAGAAATACACACAAGATATTTTCCCCATAAAAGCTACTTTTGCCACGCTGATTAGCCTTCATTCCCAAATCGTTCTTAAAGTAATAGTGAGCCCACCTTGCTGATCAAACGAGAATGAGTATTTCCTAGGCCATCAGATGCACTAAAGCTCTGACTCAGAGCAGCTTTTCATTTATGAAAGTGTTGCAGGTAACTGCTTTCAGGTATATTTACAATTCTACTCTGAATGAGAGTACCCTTACACCAACTTTGCTATTTTCCTAAGAACTAAATGTCCTTAGGCATTTTTTTACTCTGCTTCTTATTGTTGAAGGGTATATGACAAGAAACCAGCATGAAGATCTCAAAAATTTTTTGAATGGCAGGTGTTCATATAATTAGCGTAGCAGTCAGTACTTGGTACTGTCACTCTGTAGACATCTTTAAAGCTAGAATTTCTATTTTACTGAAGTGAAATTATTAGCAACTGTAAAATGGTGCTCTAAAATCGATGGAAACAGTGGCTTCCAAAATAAGTTCAGATAAAGGAAGTTGTGATCAAATTCACTTTTGTCTGCACAAAATTTTAAGCTGCATGCTTTGAGAGCCTATTTGTGTGTTGTTTCCTTACTTAGAAAGTTCATAGCACTGTTTTTGTTGGTAGGATCTGAAGAACATACAACTTCGAGGAAAGGATTGGAAACTGAAAGTAAAATTTAGCAACCAAGATAATAACCTGATTCATGTTATTTTGTGAAAGTATTTCAGCAACTAGACATAGTTGCTGGACAAGTGGAAGCATGGGAACCACTTACTTAAAATATCAAATTCATTCAATCCTACAATTGTTTTTAAACATGAAGTAGTTTGACAGTTTTTAATTAGTTGTGCGATCTCCTAGAACGAAAAGCACAGAAGATCTTAACAGCTAGGGGGAAGCTCAGTGGGATGTAGAATTTGTAAACTAGGACATACAAAGAAAGGACAGAAAATGAAATACAGCAATATACTCTTTCCTTGAACAGTGCTTTCAGCACCCCAGCAGAACGGCCTTATAGAAATAGGGAGATTCAATAATAATCTTTAAAGGGCTGGAGGAAAAGGGATTCTTCAGAGAAAAGAAAGGATTAAACAGATATAATAATTGAATAAGAGAAGCTGGAAAAAAGACAGAAGTTTGGAAAAGTAGGAGACACATTAAGGGTAGCCAGTCATGTTTATTACACACCTTTTTGCTAACAATAAAAGATACACTCAACCAAATCTAGGGAAAACAATTTTTTTTTTTAAAAAAGCTCATTCTGGAAAATGTACTTAATGAATGACATTTAATGTTGTCAAATTCTGTGCCCTGAGACATGCTGAAGGAAATAGCATTGCATGACTCAAATCATAGGTATCAATAGAGCAAGTATGAACACAAATCTCCTTTTCACTACTTATGCAAGGCTATAAACAGGACCTATAAATGGGACCTCCCTGTCCTGTGGTCTAGGACCAACCACATCACCAGCTGAAGAAGAGGTTTTCCTCTCGTGGCATAGGCTCTCACAATGGGTCAACTGCACGAAACGTTTGTCCCTCTCTTGCTCCCCCTCTGTGTGAAGCTTTCATATGACTGCTGCTGTGCACAAAGACATTGCAGTAGAATTTTACACATCAAGACTAGTACAGAATTTCCCCGTCTTGCTAATTCTTATCAAAGAAAAATAAGAGCACACAGATGTAAAAGAGCTTTATTATTAATTTCTAAAATATTCCCCAGAGGGGCAACTTCTGTGTGCAGAACCCCACAGGAAAGAATAAAAACCAACTGAAACTTCACAGGCACGTTATGTGTGTCTTTAGCCTTGGAGAAAGTATGAAGTCAAATTGTGGGGCACTGGGACAAAAATCAAGCAAGAGCCTCATTGCATAGCACAGTCAGTAATGTATGGGAAAAATGACCATGTATGCCAGAAAAGAGTTTTGCCTTCTAATGGCAGATACTGAGAGATAAGAAAAGTATGATAGAAAGGAGAATAATAATAACAACAACAATAAAAATAAATATAATAATAATCATAATGCTTACAAGGACTTAAAAATAGAAACAAAACCCCTCTGTAAAGTGAGGAGTTGCAGTGAACAGAGATTTTATTTCTTTATGGAAGGATCATAGATTCTTTCTGTTTACTGTAAAGTACTCTACTTATATTTCTCCCTGGCTACATTTAAACTTTTCTTTGTCTGGAGTCTTTGGACAGCTTTTATCTAAAGAAGTAAACCAGAATAACCCTTCTCCTGCTGAGGGGATTCCTATGCTGCAGTGAAATCATTAACCATAATGCACTGTTACTCATTTCACACCTGGATGTCTTAAATAGAGGTTGAATTAAATCATGTTTCCACATCAACTTCTCCTGATATTTACATTTCAGTGCTGCAAAAATATGAAGACTGAATACATTTACAGTCTCTGTTATCCACTGACAGAATGACATATATTTGCCTTAGAAAAAAATAGTCTGGATTACAATTCCACTCTCTTAAATAGCTCTCCCACAAGCCCCTAGACAGTG
Source organism: Ciconia boyciana (assembly GCF_034638445.1). Classification (NCBI taxonomy): domain Eukaryota; kingdom Metazoa; phylum Chordata; class Aves; order Ciconiiformes; family Ciconiidae; genus Ciconia; species Ciconia boyciana. Next base: position 59,448,720 of record NC_132935.1, read on the forward strand.
TTTCAGGTTCTAGCAATTCATCTGAAAGAACAATTGCTTATTTGGATAAACTGTGGTAGATGATTCTTTGTAATATTCAGGCTAAAAGGGCGTAAATGGGTTAAGAATGCCAGGTAGTATTTATTGGAATGTAAACCTTGGTTTTTTTTCCTACTGAAAAAGATGTACTATTTTATATTAAAAAGTTTATTTGGTGATTAGTGGGTCTCATTAAATAGTAAATCATATTATATATGGTATGATTTTTCATCCAAAACACTACTCATACTCTCATATTAAGAACAGCACATTTTAGCAAAGCTTTTGATACTGTCTCTCACAGTATCCTTCTGAACAAAATGTCCAGCATACAGCTAGACATGTGCACAATACGATGAGTGAAGAAGTGGCAGAATGGTCAGGCTCAAAGAGTTGTAACATCTGGCTGGTGGCCAGTTACTACTGGTGTTCCCCAGGGCTCAATTTGAGGGCTGGTTCTCTTCAGTGTTTTTATCAGTGACCTGGACACAGGAGTTGAGTGCACACTAAGCAAATTTGCCAATGATACTAAATTAGGAGGGCCCATTGATTCCCTAGAGGGTAGAGAGGCTTTACAGAGAGATCTTGATAGATTAGAGCACTGGGAAATCACCAACCATATGAAATTTAAAAAGGACAAATGCTGGATTCTGCACCTGGGATGGTGTAATCTGGTGGAAGTACGTATAGATTAGAGGACAAGAGGGTGGAGTATGGCCCTGCAGAAAGGGATCTGGGGGTTTTGGTTGATGGTAAATTCAATATGAATCAACAATGTGCCCTGGCAGCCAAAAGGCACCCTTTCCTGGGGTGCATTAAGCACAGTATAGCTATCTGGTCAAAAGAAGTGATTGTCCCACTACACTCAGCATTGGTGCAGCCTCACCTTGAGTACTGTGTGTCGTTTAAGGCTCCACAATATAAGAAGGATATAGAAATACTAGAATATGTCCAAAGGAGGGCAAGAAAGACGGTGAAAGGACTAGAGGGCAAGACTTACTAGGAGTGGCTGAGAATACTTGGTTTGTTCAGCTTAGAAAAGAGGAGACTGAGTGGTGACCTTACTGCTATCTACAACTTCTGCAGGAGAGAAGTGTGGAGAGAGAGGTGCTGGGGGTACTGGTGGGTGAAAAAGTTGGACATGAGCCTGCAATGGGCGCTCACAGCCCAGAAAGCCAACCGTATCCTGAGCAGCATCAAAAGAAGTATGGCCAGCAGGCCGAGGGAGGTGATTCTGCCCCTCTACTCCACTCTGGTGAGACCTCACCTGCGTCCAGCTCTGGAGTCCTCAGTACAGAAAAGACATGGATTTGTTAGAGCAGGTCCAGAGGAGAGCCACAAAAATGATCAGAAGGCTGGAACACCTGTCCTATGAAGAAAGGCTGAGAGAGTTGGAGTTGTTCAACCTGGAGAAGAGAAGGCTCCAGGGCGACCTTATTGCAGCCTTTCAATACTTAAAGGGGGCTTATAAGAAAGATGGGGACAGACTTTTTAGTAGGGCCTATTGCAATAGGACAAGGGGTAATGGTTTTAAACTAAAAGAGGGTAGATTCAGACTAGATATAAGGAAGAAATTTTTTACGATGAGGGTGGTGAAACACTGGAACAGGTTGCCCAGAGAGGTGGTAGATGCCCCATCCCTGGAAACATTCAAGGTCAGGTTGGATGGGGCTCTGAGCAACCTGATCTAGTTGAAGACGTTCCTGCTCATTCCAGAGGAGTTGGACTAGATGACCTTTAAAGGTTCCTTCCAACCCAAACTATTCTATGATTCTATGATTCTATGATTCTATGATTCTATGATCTCTTCTCTCTGGTGCCTGCTGATAGGATGTAAGGGAATGGCTTGAAGCTGTGTCGGCGGAAGTTCAGATTGGATGTTAGGAAAAAGTTATTCACTGAGAGGGTGGTTAAGCACTGGAACAAATGATCATAGCACCAAGCCTGTCAGTGTTCAATAAGTGTTTGGACAACGCTCTCAGATACATGGTCTAACTTCTAGGTTGCCCTGTGGGGAGTCAGGAGTTGGAGTTGATGATCCTCATGGATCCCCTCCAGATCAGAATATTCTGTGGTTCTATGATTCTAATTTACCTGGAAATCAAGAATCCATGGCATATGGATCTTCTTTCTTCAAGCATATAATTCAGATTTAGAAAAATCTCTGTAATAACTTGCAGCCTCATTTATCTTTCTCCAGACACCCATTCATCTTTGGATGTGAATAAACACACGGATTTCATCCACATTTCTATGTTTTGAAGAGAGATCAGAGTAGTGAGATGATGCTTAATGTCTTAAAAGAATTGATTTTCTGAAATATTGAATATCTGCTCTTAGAATATCTACCTTACCTTGTGAAGAGTGTTAAGTTGGGTAGCCAAAAATATTCACTCTTCTTTTTAATGTCAAAGAGCAACCTTTTTGTGTTGCACTGAAAAGCATGACTATTTGAGAACAAATAAAATAAGAAAAAATAAAGTATAGCATGACATTTATTTCTCTCATGATTTTTAAAAATGATAGTAAGTACTCCTTTTCATATGTATTCAATTTTGTAATATAGGAATTTTCTTAAAAATGATAGACTATCGTGATAAAATGGTCTTTTTCTGCCAAAAAATACTTTATGAACATTTTTCTAAGCAGTTCTAAGCGAGTCTTTCATTTTACACCATATAATGTCTGGTAGATTTAATGAAATGAATTCTTCATAGGTATTAGAAGGGCACAGCAAGGACTTTTATTCTTCTGGCTGTTATATGGCTGCATAAAATTGAGTCTCTGATCAACTGCTGTTTTTATAGCTAGAGTGGACATAAAGAAGGGGGACAAAGTCTTGAAAGCACAGTTGTGCTCTTTGCACTGTGTGCTGTCTACTGACCTGTGTTGACTCCAGTGTACATTATGTAGCCCTAGTACCACCCTGCTTCATGATTTGGTCTCATGGTCTCCCTGATGGGCTTGGGAAACAGAGACTCAGCTCTTTAACGCATTCTGCACCTTGCAACATCTGTTCTCATCTATGTACCTCTACAGATCTCAACCATGGGGAAATTTTCACCAGCAGTCACCTCAGAATAACAGGTTGGGGTCCCTGGTCAATAATTTCCATAGCATTAGGTGATTCTGAACTAAAATATTATGGAAGAATGTGTCTAGCATTTTTTAAATAGGGATTATTTTTCAAATAGGAAATAAAAGCACAGCAATAAAGAGGCAAAAAATCCCATAAACCCCTGGATTGGACCCTGCTGCTGACTTTACACTAACATATGATGACTTTACACTAACATACAAAGTGTATTAAAATATTAATGTGGGATTAGGTGATAAAAATAATAGGTCATGTTGGAAAAAGATTAAAGAGATTACAGGACAAGTCTATTGAATAGTTTGGCTTAATAACTGTGGTTGTAATTTAAAAGCCTTAACTGTGAGGTACAGGGATATGTGGAAGGTCTACTTGCCCATTTTTATCTTAGGCACAACAACAACCCCTGAGGCAATCCTTATAATCTACATCTGAATACTTTCTAAGATTTCTCAATGCAATTCTTAAGATACAAAAATAAAATATCCATATATTTTAATTTAAAACATAGTGTTTACTAAGTAAGGAAAGAAATGATGCTAATCTTTTTTTCTTTCAAAAAGCTTGGTCAAGTAGGACATTGTGACTCATTCCACATGCATTTCACTAATAAAAGAAACATAAATGCCTCAGCATTCCAAGGGAGTAATTTCTTTGTTCTGCTGAACTAACACTGTCAAGGTGCTGAAAGCTGGATAGGTAAAGTAAGATAATCAACAAATAATCTTCCTTATTCTTCTTTAAGTTGCACTAAAGCCTTTTGTGTAGGTGAATTTCTACTTCATTTTTAAGAACATTTATTGCAAATAATTACCCCAAACCTGTTCAATTACCCACACCTTTCAAAGATTACTCCAGCATCTGCTACTTTCTCAAACTTTCCCTCCTTCTCAGTCTCGTCAAGAGAAATCAAACAATGCACTAAACATTTCTCCCTGTCACTCAGAGGAGGAACACATGGAGTAGAAAAGCCTAGATACTGAATTGCAGTGACAATCAGTTTTATATTCCTGCCTTGGCACCCTGGCATGCAGTTGTGTTCACTGATCTGGTGCTGCAATTTTGTTTCCCCTTTGCCTGCCCACAGTACCACCAGCTGGAACTAACACAGCCAGCTGCTATGTGCGGCTCTGCTTTTGAATACATGATGCACTAAGAAAATAAATGAAGTGACACACTAAACTTTTTGGTCTATATAACCCAGAATGTGAAACCACAGCCATATTGACACATTAACCTATTATAACATTCAAGCTTTGCTGCCTCTCATCAGCCTCTGAACAGTCTATTTCCATGGCCATCCAAAAGGTTAAGAGCTGGGATGGATTCAGTGATTTAAAATACTTACTAAGATCTAGGAACTCTATTGAAACTGCCATGCTGCCTAACTGCTATAAACTACAACAGTGTGCTCTGCAAACATTTCTTCTATTTCAGTGGTAACCCAACAAGACTTAACTAGTCACATAGTCTAAAAACAATTAACACCCTTGCATTCTCCTGTCTGAAGGGTCAGTCTTTAAATCCCACAACAATATCTCTGTGTTTAAAACCACATTAAGGAATAAGCTTTATGGAATTTGGCAAATGTAGAATTAAGGCTGCATGGATGAGTTTATTTTAGCCTGTGAACACAGGCATATGAAATCTTTTCACAGGATTGTACACTGTTTTTTGTATAAGACCCTATTTCAGCAGGGAATAAATGGGGGAGGTAATAGGCAGGTAAAATTGCAAGCTGATTACCTAATTGCCTTCAGTGCATGGGCTGCTCTCTTCAGCACATCCTGAGACTTTTCCGAGACCTTCTCCACAGCATATGTCTTTTGGTTCCCTTTGATATTGATAGGTGGTTACTTCTCTACTATCTGTCTGCATGGGCTTGATCCAAAAGTACAGCACATCCCAAGCACCATTCAGGAAAAGTGACTACAAAACGGGTTGTTCTGCATCTTACCTTATGTACAACACCAAATTCAGCGTGCTCTTGTCTCCTGATTATTTTACTCTTACCACTTCATCCCAAGTGCTAGATATCCTCTTTACCGTTGTCACTCCTTTTTATCATTCCGTCACTGTCCAATTTTGTACCTCTGATTTTTTTTCTTTGCTTCTGCCTTTATAAAGTTCCTTGTCCATTACCATTATAACAGCCCCATGATCTTATTCCAGTGCTTTTCACTAAGGCTTGTGTATAGAGAACAGGGGAGACAGCAACCCAACTATTCCTTCCTGCATTTGTGTTGCTCCTGGAAGCTGTAGAAATTCATATGTCAGAGCAGCTCTGATCAGTTCTCATTGTCCTCAGGCAGGAAACTCTGAAGGGCTCTGAAGAAAAAATTAGCCAGGTTAACCCCTGAGGGCCATAGGATGGAACTAATTTGAGGTAAACAAAACCTTCTAAAAATGTAACTTTGTAGTAACTTTTCAGATAATACTTTGCAGGACAATATGCATCTCTGAAAGGATTCCATTGCTAGGCTGTCTGAGTCTGCAGCCTAAACACAGAGGTGCTGGCACTCCTCTCTCTTCAATTTTTTTAATGTGAGTAAAACATATTTTGCTTGTGATTCATTCTGAGAAATAGCCAAGTTGTTTAAGCCAAAAACCTGCTTTAATCTACTTTCAAGATCAATTAAAAATGTGTCCTCAAGCAAACACATGGCATGGAAAACGTCTGCCTCGAGGAACTAAAATTTAGCAGAGTTATAAGCAATGGGAAAGAGGATTTAAAAATGGTGTATCTGAGGGTAACTGTAAAATCATTTCTGTCTATGGTATTACAGAACTCTGTCAGTGAGACAGAGTTAGTATTGGTACAAAAGGCCTGATTGCACTTTCTGTTACCTGTAGTGAATTCAGCTCTCTCTCCTGTATATGCATTTTGCAAGTTCAGTCAGATCTGGGAACTCACACTAAACCCGCTGCCCTGTGTGAAATTTGCCTGTGTAACTCCATGTAAAGCCCATGGAAAAAAATTTGTGCAGGAAGAACTTTAAATGCCAAGGTCTTTTCTCACAGGTTCTTGATTTCATCCAGTTTATGTGCACAAATTAAGAGTAATGTAGAAAATATTTGGCCAAAGTGCACTTCACACGCTGATGTTGGATAGCCAGTCATTGCCACCAATCAAAGCATATTAGGTCTGAGTTGTTGCCTGTGACTTGTCTTGGAGGTTGCTAACCTGTCCATGTGACATGTACATGAGGACATATCCCTCCTCTACTGACTGACACAACAAACAGTTTTTATTGTTTTTAAAATCTGAGGCAAGATTTAAATGCCTCAACAATTCACAGATGTGAAAAAAAGAACTGTTGGAAAGGAATAGAAATATTTTGGATATTTTGTCAGAGGAAAAAACTTTTGCTTCCACAGCTTGCTACCTGTGGAAGTTGGCAGTAGCTTGAATGGCCATTGCCATTTCCAGTGACAGAAACCACAGCCTCTTATCAAGCCATAGAGAGTAAAAGCTAATACTATGAACTACTGCTGCTGCTGCAGCAGCTTCAAAGTTCAAGAGAAATAAAGGACTCATTTAAGAGCATATTATTATCTTCATATGATATACATATCTTATCATGCCATTCAGTGAAAGCTGTGGAAAAAGCATACAGCCTCTATGATTTTGTACAGGTGGTGTTATTTCCATGTATTCCCCTAACAAACCAGTCTCTGTTTCCCTGTGTACAAATATATTTCTCCAGGTGAATTTTTATTCAGGTGATGAAATCTTTGGTCTTCTGTTTGTTGAAGCCACTGGTGTAGGTCTACGTCAGTAACCTAAACATCAGCAGAGCAGAGCTTGAATATGGGTAGAATACAATACTATGTCCCAGGCTCAGTGTCTCAGTTTTGACTCACGCCAATTAGCACCTTCCCTGGCATCGCAGAAATTGCTCTGGGGATAACCGAGGTCAGGGATCATTCATGATAGACAGTATAAATAAGGTCAAACTATTTTGAGGGGCAAGAGAGTTTAGCTGCCCCGGCAAGTACCATTTGCCATTGACACGAGAGAACAGGGGCCTCTTTGGTTTACTGTCATAGACACTGCTAGGGCAGAAACTGAAGGTCAGCAGGAAATATTGCTCTAACTTGATTATGAAGAGAACCACCAAAATGTCTGTCAGAAACTGGCAGATTCAGAAGCAAGAATTCTCCATGCATGCCATAATACAGCATTTGGTTCAAATCTCAAGAAATGCAAAAAACTAAACATGACTCTCTTGCTTTAGGCTAATGGTGCAGCTAGCCCTGTGCCATGTGTCAGACAGTAACTGGCAGTAGCAATGTAGGAAGGAGTGGAGGAACAGTGAAAGCAATGTGTGACTGAGGGACTGTCTGAGCCAGAACTGCATGTTCAAACATGTCAATCCTTCCAGCACAGACCCCCAGTCACCTGTGTGATTCTCTTAGCAAGGTCACCACTTGGTTTTAAATAGAATGTCCTACAAAAGTAAGGTCATAAAATCTTCTAAAACTTCTTCCGAAAGAAAACAAACAAACTAACCAACCAAGAACTAAGAAATGAATTGCTCTTCTGTCATTAAAGACGTACTTTATATAATTAGAGGAAATCACCATAGTCTCCTAGACTCCTTTATAAGGCTTAGACCACAGGTATTCTCCTAGTAATTTGTATAACTCCCTCTGCTGCACTTCGAAACTGGACAGCTACATCTGCACTACCTGCATTTTTATCGCACACTGGATAACCTAGTTCATGCATAAACAACTTCATTCAAAGTTAAGCAGGTTTGGAGCCATAGCATTTTCTTTTAATAATCCTAACACAAAGTATAGATACTCAGGTCTCCTTTTTTCTGCTGGATTCAACCCATTTTCTATTGTTTAGGCTATGTGATCTGTAGAGCAATTGAGAGGTGACTTCTTATCTACAAGAAAAAGCTGTCTGATATATCACAAAGATGAATAATTTATATCACAGGAGCAGAGAAAACAGCATTTCACACTGTTTTTCATGCAAAATGTCACATGAATTCCAAATGGACCAAACAATTTGTGTGAGTTTGAGACTAAATTCATTGCCAGAAGTGGAAAGAGAAGGGAGGAGAAGTCTCAGTATTGTTGTGATTGTAGGGAACTCAAGGAAAGGGTTTATGATCCAGCTGTTCTTTTTTCTGTATTGACTTAAATAGAAAAATAAATTAAAACTCCAAAAATCAATGCAAAGGAATAATTATAATACACATTCAAACAGCATCAGTACTGCAAATAAGACAGGACTTGTGTTGGGTTTTTTTCCCACACTCAATTTCAGTCTGGTTAGAGGAAGACTATGAGGTTATTATTGTCTTGTTTCATAATCAGACATTAAAAAGTCCTGCAACTAAAGAAATGTGATTGAATATTATTGTTGTTACTACTGTGGCCTCATGTCGCCAATTGATTTAGCTATAACCTCACAGAAGATGGCTTAAAGGCTCTTAGTAGGCGACTGAGGAAGTTTAGTATGCAATGGACAGACACACAATATCTGTTTGAAATAAAAGCAGCAGAAAGCAGTAAAAATAACATCCCCAGGGAAGAGAAGCCCCCCACACTATTAATGCAACAGGGAAAGTGTAGACATACAACTAGAGGGGCCTCCAGTGCGCTGTGGAGCATTGTGAACAGGTGGTCCCAGCCCTCACAGTAAGGGTTATTGGTTTGGGCTTGGGGTTGCAGTAACTCTCTGAGTGCAGGGCATCCAAGCCAGTGCGACCTGGAGTCTCTTGTATCTCCTTTATGAGTAGAGTCTAGAGACGGTGATTTTATGGATTTATATTGAATGTCCCACTCTTTCCCTCCATCTCTTTCTTCCTTTTCATAGAATCACAGAATGGTTTGGGTTAGAAGAGACCTCTAAAGATCATCTAGTCCAACCCTCTTTCACTAGATCTAGTGATCTTCCAATAGATCAGGTTGCTCAAAGCCCCCTCCAACCTGACTTTGAACACTGCCAATGATGGCACATGCACAGCTTCTATGTGCAACCTGTTCCAGTGTCTCACCATTCTCACTGTAAAAAATTTCTTCCTTATGTCCAGTCCAAATCTACCCTCTTTCAGTTTAAAACCATTGCCCCTTTTCCTCTCACTACAGGCCCTGGTAAAAAGTCTTTCTCCAACTTTCTTATAAGCTCCCATTATATATTGAAAGGCCAAAACAGTATTTTCTTGCAACAGTTCTTCCCATTTGACTTCATATAAGATTACATATAAGCCAAACTATGTGCCTAATCTTGAAGACTTTACACAGTTGAAATACAGTAAGGACTTGAAAAATGAAGTCAGCCACTTTCATAGGTTTCAGCAGACATAATTTTTGTGCATGGTATGATACATTCATTTGCAAAGTGAGAATGCTGTCTAATATTTGATTAATCTCTGCTGTCAACTTGTAAATGATGGGAAAGTGTTGCCTAGAAAACCTCGAGGATTTAGGAAAAACAGTCTGTGGGAATTCTGTTCTTCCCAAATACTCAGGTTCTGCTTGGAAATATCTCAATATTTTGATATATAACTGTGACTCTTGCACAAGTATAAGATACAGAAAAAACAAAAAGTCATATGAAATTAAATGAAAACAAGTCAAAAAAGTTACACAGATCAGCTTGAAATTGTTAGCTCGTCAAGATATTTAAAATACTTCTTTTAGTTCAATTTAGCAGTTTCTGAAATAAATTAAAAGTGTGTAGAAAAGCACAAAAATGAACTGTTTTTTCTGCTCTTCATCAGTAGAGAGCGCTGTTAGACAGCAACAGCTCGCAAAACCCTCTCAAGCCACAAAGGCACCGAACCACTGTCTCCAGGCAGCGGTACAGCACCGTGGGTAATGACGAAGTCAACCTCAAAGTTAGAGAAAAAGCAAGATTAGACTTTGTATCATATTTTAAAGAAGTATGAATGCATTTTTTCACAAGATAATATTATAGATGTAACATTAGTGATGAATTCAGACACCTAAACGTCGTCTGTTCACATCCACTTCCACCAAGGGAAGAGACAAAAACTGTTCACAAAGAGGCTCTTAGAACAAAGCTGTTGCATGCCATGAAGCTGTATGCTCGTCCATATCAAGATGTTATCTGAAGATTAATAAGACCAAGTGAAATTAATTAAATTACAGTGGCAAAGGGAATTAAATCAGAGTATGAAATGCATGGTGCACAGTAGTCATTACTGGCCATATCTTGTGCTGGGTGGTGCTCTATGCCGCTTAATTGATTCTCTGGGAGTTGAGGGAAAATTTGCCACCATTTACCCTACAGTTTTCATATGAAGAGTGGTGAGACTATTCGGGCTAGTCAAGTCAATGAGAAATGCCAATTCTCATGGACATGAATAACCAAACACATTATCAGGGTTTGGCAACTGAACTACATCCAGTTGCCTTCAAACGACAACTTGGTCTTGATATTTTATAAACTTTTCCTGTTGTACATACATTTTACTTAAGTGTAAATGCATCTCAGACCTATATTAAACTGTAGTTTAAACCAAAAGAAAGCTACCGAACACCAATAATAGCTTCCCCCCCCCAAGTATATCACTAATAACATGTTTGTGTATTCAAATGGGATACATAGGCACATGACAGTGTTGTCTCTATATAAGGAGCTTTCTTATTTTAAAAAGCAGAACTGACATCACAAATCAGACTGAGGCTTCTGGATGCCTCTTATCACTGCTGTTGATGAACTACCAGAATAATACAATGTGGAATTAATGTTTGAGTAAGTGATAGCCAATCCCCAGAATCTGGGTTGACTTAGATCCTCCCTAAGGGTACACAACAAATACCACATGCAAAATCTACCTTATGAGAAATAGTTTCTCAATAGTTAAATATAATTAAGTACACAATCAATATTTTCAACCTTTCCTTCCCTCTCTCTTCTGTGTTCTTAAGCATTTTATGCAATATGATTAGACAGATGTGCAAACAAGAGTATCTGAAAATGTGAGGAAAAAGATTAATCACTTGCTCCAACTCTTGTTTAAATCAAGGAAAAAGCTTGCAGCATCTGGAGTGTTGTAGGATCCAGTTCTCCCAAATCATCAGGAGTTTCAGACACACAAAAAAATTAAAAGTTTAGGAAGAAATTTTTCCTCTTGGTGACTTATTTCCCAGCTGCTTACTGCAACATGCCTTCTTTGAGCTATCTTTTATTAGGCATATTTATATGTCAGATAAAGTAGGACAGTACAATCTATTAGCATACTGGTCCAACATAGTATGGCACTGACTACATTCTGATGTTAATTTTAAACACTTTGAGTCTTTAGCACTTTGGGGCTAGCTCTCAGTCCCAAGTCTGTCTTGCCAGGAGAGGAATGATCCATCTGCTCGGCACACATCCCTGCCCGACATCTGCCTGACAGGGCTTACGGCACAGGACAGAACCTCACCACATTCATGGTCTTGGCATTTGAACAGCATACTCAATGCTTCTGTTTTGCAGCTAGGAGGGGATAGCACATAATGGGTCTGTTTGTATGTGCTGGGCACCCAGATCCGGATTCACAGCTGCTCAGGTCATTGGTGATGGAATGAAGATCCCAGCAGAGCTTGACCCCAGATTCCATTCAAAGGTCTCTGGTGGTATTCTGGCAAAAGCCATGAGTGAAGCAGTCAGAGCGTTGTAGATTAATCTATGTGAAACCGTGCTGCAGACAATGGAACTATCGTCATAAAATCCTCTGCAGACATTTCAAAGAGATTTTCCCCATACTTTGTGCACAATACACCACTTGTTTAATTCACATAAGGGAACTTCTTGTATGCACATTTGAAAAGGCTTTTACAATTGCCTGACCTATAGAAAAACAATTAAAAAAGCTGTCTTTTATCACCAAGACATGGTATTTTTACAGCATCCAAGAGGAAATGACCCTACTAGAGGGGTTTGGTCCCATCACCTGTGTAACACAATGGTGTTCTTGCCGAAGCTATTTATACGAGAGCAAACTTCAAAGCTGATTCCCTGAAAAGGCGATTACTGTCTTCAAAAACCTCAACAAACATCTTTGCTTAAATCTAGAGGTTTCATCCCATTCTGCCCACAAACATAAGGAGCAGATCTCTCCTCAAGGACCCGCTCTAACTGCATCCCCTCAGGCTTGAACGACTGCTGCCCTGCTCATCTTCCACTGACCAGTGCAAGATGCCTGCCACAGAGGTGAAAGATTGCTACCTTTCAGTCATCATTTCACACAGTTCTGCAGAGGCGTAAATCAGCTGCACAAGGTTTGGTGACAGAGTATCAGCAGCCTGGGTTTTATAATTTTGCATGCAGTTGAGCCAGACTGCCTCCCTGACCTTGTATTTCTCTCTCCCTCCTCTCCCTGCAGAGCACCCGGTTCTTCACTGTCCCTGCCCGCAATCTTGCCACTGTTGGTGCCAGAGCCTTCCCAACTGCTGCTTCTGCCATCTGGAACAGCCTTCCGGTATCTCACTGCTTCATTGCCCCTCTGTCTCTCTTCAAATCTCTATCCTTTCTCCCTCATCTATTACAACATAATTTTTCTCCTTCCCTCTGCTGTTACTTATTTTTAAACTCTGTAATGCCCCTTGGGCTCCAGCTTACATAAAATATACTAAAATAAGAAATAGCTTATTCAATAATGCTTGATACTCTGAGTATTTTAGAGCCTGAAAAAAAGAAAATAAATTGGAAATAAATAGACGTTAGGCTGTAAATAGAAAAACAATAAGAACAAATTCCATGACCATGACAGTACACATTTTAAAGGGATTTCACTTATTTGAGGGGCAGCTCATCATAGTACAGCCAGAAGCAGGGAACTCCAACCTTTCTGAACATCTGCGGTGTGCTAAATCCAACTCACTCTCCATTCTGCCTGGTTCAGGTAATTGGTGGTAGCACGTAGTTCTCCCTTATCCCAGGCCAATGCTTGGAGCAGCAGGCTTCTGAGCAACTACCTGACATTTATATGCCTCGGCTGCTCATCCTTGCCAGGATTCAGGATTCCTGAACCTGACCTGCATGACAGAAAACCAAAGCTCCCGAATACACGGTCCCTTGCACTTCGAATAGCACTAAAGCAATGCAGAGAGCGTTCTGGTGGAGTTCTGTTCCTGCATTACAATGCAGAAGACAATATTCTGAGGAAGTAGATTTTGATTATACCAAAGCGTCTCTGCAACATATATAAAAATATGATGGTTTGCTATTTTTCACAAAGCCCATATCTGAATGTGTTAAAGCCATGTATTGATCATGTGGCTCATTTTATGGTTCATTTCACCAAAAGCACCTGACAAAGTATGTTCTGGTAATTATGTATGTAGCTCTGGAATTTACTGCCTGAGGGCCCTGAGTATCAACCACCCCATATTTTAGGCTTCTCACACAGACAGTCAAGAATTCTCCATGAAGAAAGTCTTAGAAACAGTTTACAGAACTGTATATGGCACAGAATACAAGAGGTCTTACTACTTTTATGACCTCTAGATGTGGGATGCTATGAAACATACAGGCACCTCATATAGTTCTCTGCATATAGTGGGACAGCAGTACTTTGCAGTACGCGCTGTGGTCCCTGTGCCTCCCTGATTGCCTGGGTGAGGTGACCTGCCTCAGCTGTCCTCTGGCCCACGGACCTGTATGTTCATACAAATCTTTGGATGAAAATCTGGTGCATACTGTGGTCCCACCCAATCAGGGAGTATACCTCCCAGATCCCACACTGTAATCTAATTTTTGCCTCCAGTGTTCACAATGAGAAAATTTGTTTTTTCAAAAATTATTTCTAATTTCACATTCACCACAAATATGTGACATATTTCATTAGCATAGATATGTATAAAAATTCTGCCACCCCCAGTGTTCCAGTCTGTGTTCAGTTACAGCAAACAATATTTTTGTGGTTTTTGACAAATAAAGTAGTTGAACAAAGTTCTGATACTTAAGGAACAGATGCCAACTTATGCCAGCATTTTTTCTGGTCAAATTTGCATGCTGTCTAGGCCACTATCACAATTACAAACATAAATCCAGTATTTGCTCCTAGTATTTGCTCCTAAAATGACTACACATCATCAGTAATATGCACTAATCTTTAGAAAATACATGCACATGTGGATATACAAATTGCACAAATGAGTTAGGTTTCTTTTCTTAAAATGTCACCATGTGTACCCTAAAAACAGATGTTAAATCCTAACTTTGGGACAAGTTATACTTAAAATGTCACACAGCTCAGCTAGTCACACAGAAATGAAAATATCCTCTAATGCAGAAAATAAAATTTAAAGTTAAAAACTTCTTCTCACATAAATGAAAAGTGGCAATAAATTTTTTATTGACACTGTACCATTATTAGTTTGTCCATTTGGTAGTATACTGGAGAATGAAGAAAAATGGAATCAGTTAGCAGAACATTGCTGACATTGCTAATGATGATATAAGAGCAAGTAACTATGATGTAAGAAAGGAATCTCTAATTCAGACACATTGTTATTCTAAGCAGGAGCCTGGATGAGTCACGGTGGCCCACTCAGGGTTAAATCTCTAAGTATCCTGAGTTGGTATGCAGGGCTCAAGCAGAGAAGAAGCAGGGAGGCCATTTCTGCAATGCTGGGAGACATGTGGGACGAAGCCAAGAAGAAAACTGCAGGCTGCTCAAATGAGACTTGCAGGGGACACAGAGAATGCAGAAAACAAAGGGGGAAAAGATCATTATTCATAGGTAGCTCAGAATGGATAAGATAAGACATAATAACATCTCACAGCTGATTCGGTACTACATACTGACACAGATCAGATTGAATGTGATGGTGACACATCAAACGTATCATACTTAACAGTCACTAGGAATGGAGCATGTCTTTCTGTCTTTCACTGTAGTCTCTTAATGATATGTATGTTTATATAGTCAGCCTTGCTTCGTAAACCTACATGCTTTTTTCTCTCTTCCCTGCATTCGAGATGCGAGACAACTGGCTGAGAATCATTCAGCACTGTGCCACATTCGCTGACTTACTGCAGCTCAGTGACATCTGCAAATCTATGACACTAACACAAAATTTTAGCAAAGCAATACAAAGTAATAGATTGCCAAAGAAATGAGCTTGTTTAATACTGCCTTACTCGATCTCAGTGCCTAGGAAATAGAAGGATTTTTCAGAGAATCAAGCCTCAGTCTTTTTAAGAGTGTGTGTGTGTTAGATCAAAAAAGCATGCAGCAATCTCTGCAGTTACTCTTTTGGTTTTGAATGATCCTTGGTGAGGGTTCAGCTGCACCAGTCTGTGTGCTTGCACTTGCTCCCAGAGTCTACTTTTCAACTGATTGCACTTGCCTTGTTGAAAGGGCCCCGAAATGAATTATTTTGGCTCTATCAGTAGCATAGCTCTAGAGTTTTCTAGACTTCAAGAGAGTAGTTAGCTTAAAAGAGATAACCAGACCTACAGAGGTGGTAATAAAAGGACAGGAGGATTTAGGAGACAATTTAATTTCAAGCTCTGTAAGGGGATATGGACCATGATGTAGGTAGATATTTGTTAGAAAATGAACTAGCTTCATTTAAAAAAAAATAAAATCAGTGAATATCCATCAGATGGAAGTATTTTCAGCCACCTTCACAGCCCCAGCTAGACTGGAAAGACCACAGCACAAAATTCTATAGCTCATTTGCTTGATGCTCCCTGTACCAACTTAATGTCACTTTCAAGTCACTAACAATACAAAACATTGCCCAAGTAATTCAGTCCTGAATTTTCAAATGAAAGGGTTTTTTTTTGTTTGGGGTTTGTTTTGGTTTTTGTTTTTAAAATGTTTTGATTCAGGAGTCTGCCTCATGAATGATGGGATATAGCTACACAAACAAATTAGCATAAAGGAAGCTAATGTGTGGATTTTCGGCTTGTTAAGTGCCATGTGATATCTATTCATTTGCATGATTTTATCCTGCAATACACAAAACAGTTTATCCCTCACTGAATATGGGGTATTCTACCTTGCAATTTATTTTTCAGAAGGATCATGCAATAGCAGTTGTTTTGAGTAGCTGATTTTGTGAAAACATACACCCACAATTTGTGCTAAAGGGCCACTCTGCAGCAGGCAGTGATTTCACTGATTTTTAACAAACTTTTGCTCCTGTCACTTTAGTGAGTTGTACATTTCTTAAAATTTTAGCTTGTTCTATTTTAAAAGTTAATTGACCTGATTTTTTCTTGCCTTAAAAGAAAATGTTTCTCATCTATTAGTTAAATATGGAGTCGTATTCTATTTTTATTGTTATTAGGCTGGATGTCTAAAAAGTTTTCAGTTCAGATCTTTCACAACTAAGCAAGCAACAAAACCCTTTTGGTTCTTTGATGGCAACAAAATTCTTCAGTCTAATTAGAGAGCTCCAGATTCAATATGAAGAATGAAATGGAGGATAACCTGAAATCTGATTTTGTTTCATCACAGAGATATAATTTACCAACATAAAATAGAGATTTAAAAGAAGAACAAAAGGTTTTCACTACAAGCATTCTGTATAAATGAGACAGTTATCTACATGGAGTTCAAACTGTACAGACAAGTTGGCCTTATACAGTAATTGTGACCTTCAGCACCATCCATCTGCTACAGTGTAAATTAGAAACCATCAACCAAAGGATCCAACTTTCCACTGATGAGATCATTTAGATATCTTCAGTTCTAAACATTTCTTCTGCAGTCCATGGTTCTGTCTAATTAATTGGTATCAAGGAAAAAAATCATAGGCATGATAGACGCTTCTTTCCCGTCTTTGTTGCTGCACTATGACAGCTCATTACAAAATGGGGGAATTGTAGCACCTTGATGAATGGGAAGAAGTCAATAAAACTGGAGGGAACCGGTGGCACAGAGGCAGAAATGCAGGTATTCAGCATACACAGAGGGTGTTGGGCAACATTTCCAAAACCAAATAAAAAATGTTGAGTGCCTTAGTTTTGAAGAATCTCAAGCCAAAGTCTTGCATTTCTTTGGGAAAAGTTTAACAGATGTACATTATCTCCTGTAGATACTCTTTCAAAGTCAGAACACAAATCAGTTCCATATTGATGGTGTTTACGGACAGCAATAGGCTGTGCAAATTCAGGCATGATAAATATCCGTAGCTCCCTCCCATGTTTCATTCATTCTCAAGAAAAGTACCTCACCACAGCATAATATTATAATGTGATATGTAGAGAGATTCAGGTGTAGCTTGAGCTACTGAAAAAGGTATGAGCATAGTACTGGAATGTTTTGTCCCCTAACAAGCCCCGCTGAGAAGAACAGTTAAATCACAATTGCTTTTTCAGATTTACTCCATAGACGCTTAAAGATTTAGCAAAAGAAAGTCGGGAGAAAAGTACCCAACTTCTCTGGCACATCACCGTGTACACAGAGGTTATTAGAACAATGCTTTAAATAACATTTACTTACATCACTATGGTGTCCTGAGATATACTGAGGGCTCTGGACAGAAAATCTCAAAAGAGAAATCCAGATGGCATAGCTGATTTAACGGGCCATAAAGCCACATGCAAGCCTTTCTTGCAATATTTCATCCTTTAAATAAAGAAAACAAACAAACTCACAGTTAAGTCTGCTTTTAAGAGACTCATTCTCGGTAAGTAAAGAAACATTACTACACAAAACGAGTGACAGTAATCAAAGCATTGCAAAAGAAGCATCCAGAACTACTGTGGAACATACTGAAAGGGAAAAACCAAACATATTGGGGGAGGCTGTTTTAGCAGAACAGATGCCCACTTGTTCAATAAATTGCCTTGGTTTGTATGTTTGTTTGTTTTGAAAGAGAATTTAAATTTCTGAGAGATAGTTTTAAAAACCACTCATCATGAATAATACAGGAAATGTTCCTGTTGCACAGTTCCAGAATAATGATAAACTTCCATACATGAAATTCACAATGTAGTAAAGTTAATGTGGGCTTTAAAAGCATGATTTTGAGTACTGAGACATTGCTGAAGAGTTCTGTCTTGTCAAACATTTGTTTGGGTGTAAGTAATTAGCTGCTCTGCTAATTCCCTAGTCATGTATAGAGAATTTCTTTTTCTTAGATGTGTGAGATGAGCTATTCGCTTACTGAAGAAATGAATATAGAGAAAGAGTGCATTTGGTTTGGAATCTCAATTAAAAAATTGCTATTATTTCAGTGTGCATTTTACTTGAGTAAAAGTACCTGATATTTGTTATTCTGTAGGGAAATGTTGGCAAGTAAAGATAACAGAGCTTGAAGACTCAATTGCAATATCCGTGTAATTGCAATGTCAGTTGTTCTCAAGAACATATGGTGGGTTTTTTTTTCAATTAAAAAAATATATGAAACTTAATCCATTTCTGTGATTTATTTATTACATCAGATTATAAATCAGTATTAATGTGAACAACACAATATCACTGCTTATAAATTTGAAGTGAAAATTTAGAATTAAAACATTGCTTGGTAGGCTAGATCTATGAATGCCTCTTTAGCTCACATTCAGTAATTTGAATTACAGAACATAATCAACACTTTAATAATTTATTGGAATTACTCAATAATGAAAAGGCATGAAGAGGGAAGGGGTGCCTTATCAACCTATATTAAGCAAAATCAGTAATGTAATTGCATTGACGCACTAACTTTTTATTTTCTACTAGTATAAATACATTCTCTTTTATTAATTCTCTGTGCCAAAACTTATCAGTATGATTTTCATTCTCACTGTTTAATGTCATTCGTTGTGAAAGATGTGCACAATGTCACTTTTCGTATAGCAACAGTTAACTATTTAACTGACCATTACCACCATTTTATATTCCCTATTCCACATGATCTACTTTGTTGGCATTAATGTAAAATATCACAATAAATTAAATGTTATAGTTAGAACCATACTTAGTTCTTCATAACTGGTTTAAAATGAAGTATCAAAGTCACACTTGGTATACATCTTGTCATTTACAGTAGTACATAGCCACATAAAGCTCTCACAGATTATTGCTAACAAACAACTCCATTTTGTTGCCAAATCTTCTGAATCCTAAGTTCCAGTTCTTCAAGGTCTGCAAGTATCGCCAAAAGAGAAAGGAGTCACTGGAAAATAAATCACTGGCATATGAAATAAATTTGGATTTCAGAGCTGCAGAGAGTTGGAAAATTTAGGATCATGATATTAATTGGTCCAGTATAAAACTTTTGCCTACAGAGTTTAGGATCTCTCCAAATATTTTGGGGATTAGTGTCTAATTTACAAATATTTCCACCTCAGTAAACACTGATGTGCGTAACCTGATGTGCTTAATATGAAAGTCTCGTTTTAGAAACTGCCAACTAATGAAAACATTATAGTACCACTGAATAAGAGAAAAGTCTGTGAAAAAGGCTTTACTCAAAATATAGTAACTCCTTCACCATTTCAGATGGCAATCTAATTAGGCACTTCCATATGCAGTAATATAAATTTAACCTGAACCTGAAAACTAGGCACATGCATCATCTGTGTTAATTATACTCTGACAATTATTCAGTTAGTAAACATAAGAAAGCAAATTAGTTAAGAAAAAGCATGACAAGAATTGCATTTAGCGAAAGTCACTGCAAATAAAATATTTTAAATCAGACGTGTGTAACGCATTGTAAATATGTCATGTGAGATAGACAACAAAGTAATTTTAATGTCATAATTGGATACTTAGATTATATCAAACATATCATAAACTGGAAAAAAATTTTTAGAAGGATTGTAACTGTAGTTGATTACATAGCTGGTATAAATCACTAAAGTATTTTTATTTCCTGGTTTCTTATTAATATATTTTAATCATAGTATAAAAAGTAAATCACATAGATGGTAGAGTTCACATATTTCTGTTAATATGAATTTCATGCTCAATGAGGAACAAGTCTGAACCTATGAACTTTTGTCACCCAATTTCACAAGCCTGGGCAACGCTGTATATTTAATTTTAAACAAACAAACAAACAAACAAACAGATCCCATCACCCAGTCAGCTATCCAACCCAGATGATATGGTACATATCTTGCATTTTAAGCTATGTCAAAACATCAAATGGAAATCAACATTTGAAAATAATTTTCTTGGAACTTCCCCAACATATTGGAAAAACTAGACATGTTAGCAGGGAGGAGTTATGCCAACATGAGAAAAAGTTTATCTGTTCATAGTTTCAGAGTTTGAAAAAACTTCATTTTCAAAAAACCCTAGAAAATGTGCTTAAGGAAAAGTCTTAGCACTAACAGCACCAATACACGTTTATAGCCATTACAGAGATGGTATAGTCGTTACAGAGATGGTGCAGTCATTATAAAGGTGGTATGTAGGAGCCAGGGAAGGACAGAGGATGAGCCATGCATGTGAAATCTTCAGAGAATTCAGCTGCCAAAATTTGGCCATTATGTACTATACATAAACAAATAGTAATCTGGAGGCTTGTAACCTGTCCAAATCTGGGTGAATTTTTATGCAGCAGATTCCTTGCCAAACATGAAGCCTTCAAAGCACTGAAGTCCTGGAGTTCTTCAACATAAATGGTTGCAATCATTCTTTTTAAAAATTGATCAAAATGCAATGTTTCACTTGTGTATTATTCACAGTAGTAGCTGAACTGTTTCAGCTCAAAAGCAAAACAAACAATAAAAACAACCAGAAATCAGTCTGAAGCTGATACCCACTCCTGAAAAATTCATCCAAAGCAACTAAAGCCTTTCAGAAGTGTCAGACAACTACATCTTTAAGTGGTGCTCAAAACAGTGCCTATAAAATTGATTTGGTTATGGGGCTCCTTGCTGAATACAGTAGCAGCTGCAGCTGAGAATACACTCGAGCTGCACTTCTGGGAAATCTGTGACTTTCCCAGGCCTTTTTAATGGAGTTTCAAGCTATGTTAACATTTTGGTCAGATGGAAAAATGCCAGTTCAGCCCCTTGTCACACTCAGTGAATGCCTCTGAATTACCCTAACTGTAACGGCCATTATTAAGCCCAGAGAAGACTGTTTTGGATGAGTCAATGACAGAACCTGGCTCCTGCTAATGAGAGACAAGTAAGCTTTATAGACTTTAAAAAATCTAAATGGAACAAGAATAAATAAACAATAAATCCTTGCAAACCATTTACTTCTTAATACTTTCCTCTGATGCCAACAACACTGGATAAAGATTTCATTGGTGGCCCTGAGCATGCCTGAGCAGCTGGTAGAGTAATCGGAAAAGCTTAAGAAGGTGAACAGAACATCTTTTCCATACACAGAAGTTTGGGCAGAAGCTGATATAGGAAAGTGAGAAGGGAAACAGAGGGACTCAATTCATCTGTCCTCAAAATGACTGTTTCAAACTGGGTGGAGATGTAGGCTTTATATGACACCGTCTATGTACAGACTGAGGATGAGGCATGTGTTTCAGAATGACTGGAAATCCAGATTGCTCCATCATGAGGGACCTGACTGGAGCATTTCACAGCTCCCTTCTGGACAACACATGTGCATCTTTCCTTTGGAAACTAAAGCAAGGCAGGAGTAGGTGCCTGCCAAGGTCTTGCTTTGATACAGAAAGTGGATGCACCTACTGGTGTGCTCAGAAAGGCTCTGGTGTGTAACAGCTTTGTTGGCTGTACTGAAACTGGGAGGAAAATGGTTGTGAACCAATATAGGACACATTTGGAAATGAATCTGTTTTGCACAGCCTGAGAACATGATGAGAAATTTGGAGTTGTGTGCATTTCCAAGTGAAATCTAATTTTCTTTGAATGAGCGCGCTCTTTGAGAAATGAGCCCTTATTTATGCAAATTGGTTTTAAATGAGAATATTTAACGAAAGGATTTGATCCCCGTATAATGAAAGCTCTTATAAATGTGCACCTAGGCAGCACAGGCAGCCTTACTGCCTATTCAGGCACTTATTCTAAAGGTTTCTTTTTTTACTCTTTGACAAAGTTTAGACTACATGTTTCTAATTAGAATGAAAAATAGTTAGATGAAGGATATTTTCAACTCAACTATTCTTCAGCTATCCTTATAAATCTAAAAAAGGGTTACCAGACTGACAGGTGGCAGCATGGCCCAGTGGATGTTAAATTGCTTAGAAACATTTTGGGCTTTTCATGTTTTAAAAGAAAGAAAAGGTTCCAACCTTTCTTTGTTTATATGTCACTCAGAAATGGTTGGTTGTAAAAGTTTTGACCTTATTCTGCACCTAATTCTCCAAGGGAGCTATTGCATAGGGCATATTTGAATAGATTTGGTTAAGAAAATACAAAAATTAAATTTTGATCTCTTAATATTCAATTATGCTCAAACTATGCTGAAGGAAATTTCAAGGAGGTTGTAAGTTCTTTTGGCATGCTAATGTAACAGATGCGAAAGCATGAATTAACAGCTACAATGGAGAGCTGCTGGCAGGTACTGATTTGTAAGCTGATCTGAACTCTTGAAGGTAATTGAGGAGTGACTTAGAAATGACTTCACACTGAAATTAGAAGGACCTTTTTCTACCCATAATTCTGTCCTAAACTTTCTCAGAACCCTATTTTGAGTTAGAAACTGCTGCTGCCAAAAAAATCATTTTTCTAAAAATATTTCCAAGCCGTTTCTGACTGCACAGCTGCATGAATGCTTTCTGGTTACCCAAGGGAGGGAAGGTGCAGAGATTGGAATGAGTGGCTGAAGATGGAGATGCTTCCTTTGTTGATAGTTTAGGCTGGCTTCTGATGCTTTAGAGTTATTGTGAAACTAGACAGTGATTAGGAATTTTGCCAATCTCTCTCTGTTTAACACTACTGAACATCTTGTCATAAGAACTTCAGGCTACTCTTCAAAGCTAGCCCAAAATAACTCATTATTTTTTCACAGAATCACAGAACAGTTGAGGTTGGAAGGGACCTCTGGAGGTCATCTTGTCCAAACCCCTGCTCAAGCAGGGCCAACCAGAGCTGGTTGCCCAGGACCATGTCCAGATGGTTTTTGAATATCTCCAAGGTGGGAGAGTCCACAACCTCTCTGGGCAAGCTGTGCCAGTGCTCGGTCACTTGCACAGTGAAAAAGTGTTTCCTGATGTTCAGAGGCAATCTCCCATGTTTCAGTGTATGCCCATTGCATCTTTCCTATCACTGGGCACCACTGAAAAGAGCCTGTCTCTGTTTTCTTTGCATCTCCCTCCAGGTATTTATATATTTTTATTTGACTTGCTGAACAATCTTGTCAGTTATTTGTCTTGCTGAACCATCTTTGGTGGCACAGTCAAAGCTGAACTCTGTGACCCTCTCTGCCATTCTGGCCTTGGTGTGCCCCTAGGACATGATGAGAGACTTGTCACAGCCTTGCTCTTTTCACCACAAGGCTGTTTTATCATGAGTACAGACTGTTCTCTTGAAGCTTGCTACCTGCAGTTGAAGACTCCTGCTTGACAATGCTGGAACTAAGCTACACTAATGTGTGGCTAAAAAGGTCAGATATGCCTGGAAGATGGGAGACATTGATCCTGAGTAAATGCCAGCTCTGTACAGGTGTTCTTGTGGGCCAAGTCTTAAAAGCAGAATAAAGAGAGGGACAGCATGCCTCAATTTGGTTGGACACGCTGCATTTTCTGAACCAAGCAGTTATTCACAGGCAAATAAATAACGTTGGAGTCTGTTTGTTCCATGTCATGATAGGAATGAGGAGAGATATTGATGACTAGAAGCTACTGGAGAAGCCGCTTCGCATAATCTCAGACATAAAATCCTTCAGCTCATTAGACCAATCTGATTTGCAAAGGTGCTTTTTCCTACTCTTTCCTATTCTGAGTGAAAATCTCTTTGATTTGCCTAGGAGGATAGTTCAGCCTTCATGGTGTCCTTTCTAAAATTTCTTATCCTCAAACTCATCTTCTTTCTAGAGATTGGAATGTGAAGAAAGGAATAAGAATAACCTCATTTCAGTGACAGTAAAAACTACTTTACTAATCCCAACTTCCTTTCATCGAATCCAGAATGTCATTCCTTGCCTCTAGCTTGTGTTCCTACAGAAAACTTCAGACTATCGCCGTCAAAAATGAAATCCTGGTAATATATTCCATGATCCTCTTTTAGCACCATTATCTGTCACTGCTGACAAGATCCTTTCCTCCTACTTACTGGTAACCACCCTCATCTCCTCCCTCTGATTCAGCTCTCTGCCTTGCTACCTTTGTACCCAACATGTGATATCTCCTTCTTCATTCATTTCCCACTTACCTCTTAGTCCATCGCCAGTTACCTTGATTACCTCTCTTGCTCACCAGTGTGCACAGCTTTCTACATCTCAGAGGTGCAATTTTTATCTGCTGCTGCAGCATCAGATAGAAGCAGGAATGAGGTAAGCAGCTGAGCTGCTATATACCTTCACTGAATCACCCATGTACTTAGTGTTCCGTTCTTCAGATCTCAGAAGGGTAGGAGCTGGAGCTGAAGTGCCACCCAGACTTCCATGGCAACCTCTAATAATTTTAATTTCTTTTACTTTGTTTTGTATTGGATGTTGGAGGACTTTGCCATTTTTTTAAGCAGCAGAAGAGCGAAAGAGCCAGATTTTTGATTTTTCTAATACAATCCAGTGCAAGAAATTGAAGGAGAAACAACGATTTATGCCAAGCCCTAAACTCTTGAAAACATGGGTTTACAATGAAAACACTAACAGATGCTTAGTGGTAAAAAGCAGAGGAGTGGTTGCCATGGTATCAGATGGCAGGGAAGGTAGCTCACTTTTTCAACTCTCTGGCAGCATACATGTAGAACCAACAAGTGGACAGCACTGCTGGCAGCCATTGTCTCTGCACAGCACTTTGAAGGGCTGCACGGAGGCTACTGCTGTGACTCAGCACTGCTGCACCTGAAATTGGGATTGCCAGGTGTTCAGCAACAAGGGGGGGCACGGTGGGATAGGGAGATGAATGACGAACAAATGTCTGGATTTCTTGCAGTTTACATATTTGCTGTTTAAAGGGACAAGGTCCTGCCCACCCTCCCCCTCCCCCCTTGCCCCATATAACCAGTACTAAACAAAGCAGAAGCATGGTTTATATTTTCTGACAGGTGGACTGAATAATCTACCCTCTACCCAGCAGAATCATAATATTAATGAAGTCAGCAAGACAGCAGCTGAGCAAGGAGCTATAAGTCTTCTTCACATCAAGTTCTCTTTATAAAGCATCTCTGTAATAATTGTTTTTCACTAGAAAAAGGGCATATCATTAAAACGATCATTTAATGGCATTTTGAGAGCAAACTCCATCCAGAATAGCTGAAAGCCTGGTGGGTAAGATATTTCAATGAGATGTGGGAAATACAGGCTCTAGCTCTTCTCTGGAAGCAGGCAGAGCAGGAACTTGAAATCTGTCTTTCACATCCCAGCAGTATACCTTTTCCCAGGGGCTTGAGGGTCAGCCTCTCCCACCACTGCTGTAGTATGAAGTGTGTTTTCAAAATTTCAGCTGCTTTATATTTACCCCTCCTGTTATGGAATGTATCCCTGTAGGAAAACTGAAATAATTCACGTGGGAGATACAGTGTGAGATGATGAAATTTCACTCAAATGAAAGACACCTTACTAAAAGCTAGTGTGGGTTTTATGTGGCAAGAAGTTTTGGTATAACAAGATATGGAAATTTCATTAGATCCAGATAGTAGAAAAGGTCAGTTGTTACTCACTCAGTTCTTGGGACTAGAAACTGAAAACTTTTGAGCACAACCTTTTTCATAACACTTTCTTATTTCTCCTTTTGGGAGGAGTAGATAAATGGAGATATTAAGAAAACACTAGGAACCTCAAAAGTACTTTGATTCAAGAGAAGATTCTTATCAAATCTTGTTTGGTCATTGCTGGTACAGCTCCTGAAAGATTCACACTTTGGCAGCCAATATTCGCACAGTGTTCTAAGTAGGAATTACTCTCAGTGCTTAATAAAACCCCTGAAATCTCATACCTGAAAA
Source organism: Ciconia boyciana (assembly GCF_034638445.1). Taxonomy (NCBI): domain Eukaryota; kingdom Metazoa; phylum Chordata; class Aves; order Ciconiiformes; family Ciconiidae; genus Ciconia; species Ciconia boyciana. The sequence continues at coordinate 59,474,795 of NC_132935.1, forward strand.
ATGGCGTTCCTAATGAGGTGAATATCGCCAAAATGCAAACTTCAAAATGCATGAGTATTGGATGATACAGTGCTGGAAATCTGTATCTCAGAGCCCAGAACCTTTCTACTTCTAGAAAGTTGGAATTCATGAGTTAACTTTACACATAAAATACTTAATCATACAACTATACTTTTTTTTTCTGAGCAGTTCAGAAGAATTCTGACATTTCCAACAAGCATATGGAATGAACTGCAAAAATTACCAAGAAATTCTAAACAATTACATCTTTTATCTGTCTATAGATGCCAATTCATATTTGCTTATAAATTCATTAAAAAATATAATATGAAATGGCACAGAATCTAATTATTTTCTATAAAACCCAACTGGTTTCACTTAATTGCATTCTATATAGGAGTTTTATTAAACACCAGTAACAGAGTTATGAAGTGGAAAATAGATCCCTCTTTTGTTAGAACCAATATTCAACCCAGGTCTTGGCCTCTGACGTAGAATATTCAACAGTAATCTTATTTTCCCATATTAATTTTCTTTTCATAGTGATTCCACTGTTGGCCTGCAATTTCTTTTTTAATTAGTTTCTTGGCATGTATGAAGGTAAAACGTCCTTAATTTTATGCAGAATTTTTCTGCACACTTTGCTCCAAACCTCTTTTTTTCCTGTGCCTGGTTTTAAATTATAACTCTCAGCCATGACTAGTTCTTCTAGTCAGTAGCTGGCAAAATCTGTGTTTATGCTCATAATATTTCAATTTGTCTTCATGTTTAGTTCTTTTTTATCCACATAGGCAGTATAAAGCTGTCAGACCTGCTCATGTTCTGTAGAGATCTGGATGGAAGTTCATTAGACTTACATATGTCAGGGCCAAATATAAGAGAGAATTTTTAAAAAGTCATGAAGAGGAGAAGCCAGCATGTGGCAGACAAAGCACTATAGCCTTGTTCCAGCTCACCAGCAAGGCCCTTAGTATTGGCAGACCCATCTGAGTGGCAGCAGAACAGTATCTTCCAACAGTCAGCAGTCAAAACATTTGTGCCAAATCCCAACAAAATACTTGTATACACAAGCTACCTTTTTTAACCTCCTTCTTCTGTGTCTACCACAAGAAAATAAAGAATGTTTACTATGTTTTATCTCCCAATTTTCATTATTTTTGTCTCACCCTTTCTCCCACAAAAACTGAACAATGTTCATGGAAGAATGAGACTCTCTAAGCGTAGGGAACATGTCAGCTCTTACAAGAAAGAAAACAAAATAAAATGGTGAAATGACATGATGTATGGAACAAGTTAACTCATAATCTTGTTTTTATCATGTTATCCCTCATTCATTACATTAATGTATCTCTTCTAGAATTGCAATGGATCATCTTCAGTCCACTTCTTCATGGATCAGAGTACACGTGTGTACGTAAGGTTTCATGACTGGAGTGTCAGACTGTCAGTCTTTGGGAGACCAAGGATGCCAGTTTTTATCCATGAAGAAAACTGTTTTTACTTGCCTTTTCTGAGAACTTAGTGGTTTTACAATATACTGGGGTGACATGCACTTTATTTACAGTACTTAATTTTCCCCTTCATCATCCCCTTCATGCCCAGTGTTAATTACAGATTTCCAGAACTTTTACCAGCAGTTGCTCAAATGCTCCTGCAAAACTCATGCCTGCTAGGGGAACATGTGAATCTGCATCAGGACAGCAAATGATCAGAGTGCAGAATTGTTAGCTGCAGTAAAAATTAGGGCTTCTTTAGGAAATCCCAGGCCCCTGAGACCAGAAAGTCTGGAGAAAGTAAGACCTACCCTCAGTGGAGGAGGACCATGTTAGGGAGCATTTAATCAAACTGGTCAAACTGGATGTACATAAATTCGTGGTTGCACCGTGAGTGCTGAGAGAGCTGGCTGATGTAATTCACCGGCCACTCTCTGTTATCTTTGAAAGGTAATAGCAACTGGGAGAGGTTCGTGAAGATTGGAAGGGACCAGATGTCTCTCCTATCTTCAGGAAGGGTAAGAAGTAGGACTGGGGGAATTACAGGCCACTCAGCCTCACATTTCTGGGAAAGTGATGGAGGTCCTCCTAGAAACCATTTCCAAACACATGAAGGGCAGGAAGGTGTTTAGGAATAGTCAGGATGGATTTACACAGGGGAAATCATGCTTAACCAACCTGGTAGCCTTCTACAATGAGGTGACTACGTTGGTAGGCAAGGTTTATGTGTTGTTTATCTTGACTTTACCAAGGCTTTTGACAGTGTCTCACATAACATCATCATAGACAAACTGAGAAAGCATGGGCTAGATAAGTGGACAATAAGGTGGATTGAAAACCAGCTGAATAACTGGGGCCCAGAGGGTTGTGATCAGCGGCACAAAGTCCAGTTGGAGGCAATTCACTGATGGTGTACCACAGGGGTCGATACTGGAGGCAATCCTTTTTAACATCTTTGTTAATGACCTGGACGATGGAACAGAGTGCACCCTCAGCACATTTGCAGATGATACAAAACTGGGAGGAGTGGCTGATACACCAGAGGGTTGTGCTGTCATCCAGAGGGACCTAGACAGGCTAGAGAATTGGGGTCAGAGGGATCGCATGAAGTTCAACAAGGGAGGAACGAGCTCATGCAACAGTATACACTGGGGGCCAACCGACTGGAAAGCAGCTCTTCAGAAAAGGATCTTGGGGTCCTGGAGGACACCAAGTTGAACACAAGCAATGCACCCTTGCAACAAAGAAGGCCTATGATATCCTGGGTTGCAATGCTGATACCAACCTGCATTGCCAGCAGGTAGAGGGAGGTGATCCTTCCTCTCTGCTCAGCACTGATGAGGCCACACCTGGAGTACTGTGTCCAGTTCTGGGCTCCCCTGGTACAAGAAAGATACAGACTTACTGGAACAAGTCCAGCATAGGGCCACAAAGATGATTAAAGGACTGGCACATTTTTCCTGTGAGGAGAGGCTGAGAGATCTGGGACCATTCAGCCTGGAGAAAAGACTCAAGGGGACCTTATCACTGAATATAAATGTCCGATGGGAGGGAATGAAGAAGAAGGTGCCAGACTCTTCTCAGTAGTGCAAACTGACTGTGCCGAAGAGGCAATGGGAACAAATTAAGCCCCAGAAAATTCAATCAGCACAGTAAAAAACCTTTTTTGGCTGTCAGGGTGGTCAAACACTGGCACTGTTCGCCCAGAGATGTTGTGGAGTCCCCATCTGTGTAGATATTTAAAACCCTGAGCAACCTGCTCTAGCTGACCCTGTTAGAGCAGGGCGGTTGGACTACATCCCCTAGTCTAAAATGGGAAGGACCAAAAGGTCCCTTCCAACCTAAGTGATCTTGTGATTCTGTCAGATTTAGTAGGATTGCAGTCTGTACTCTTTCAAAGTATGCTAAAAGCTTATGAAAAAAGAAAAAAAGCCCCATGGATCCTAGCAATGACCAAAATATGGTCCCAAAACTTCAAAGCAGAAATTCCTAAAGTTTTACTTACAGAGAGGAACTCAATGGGAAGTGTATCAGAACCTGCCTGTGCAATCAAGCTCCTTTGTAGATATGGTAATTCCTTCTAATTTTACAGGTTGTGTCTAACTGGCAAAATTGTGTGACAACACAGGAATGCTTTTACTCACTTCCTCCTTGCATTTTCAAGGTCTTTCTGACATAGCACATAACCACAAGGCTGGGTCAACTATATCTTTGCTTTATCTGGTGAAGGTCTGTCTTGAACTGCTCTTGAAAATTTCAAATGACAAAGACGCATGATGTCCTCCAGATAATATTTTTCTGCTCTTCATAAGACTTACTATTAGAATTTTTTTTTAACCAATATTTGACCAATTTTTTTTTGCTGTAATAACTGCATATTTTTCCTATTCATTTAATGCTGGAGAATATATTATTCACTTCCTTTTCCAAAGGTAATTTATACGCTTGAAGGCTTAGCATGTTCATTCTTTAGTCTTTTAGGCTAACTTACAGCAATTCTTGCACTTTTTCCTGATAAGTCATTTTTTCTCAATGTTTGATCATTCCTGTTGCTTTACTCTAGGCTTTCTTTGGTTGGTCCTGAAAACTCTACCCAACCTAGATATATAACTCCAGCAGACATTCTATGAATTCTGAATGCAGCATAAACATTTATTTCAGGTGTCTCATGGACTAAAGCCTTGTTTATAAAACCTGCAATGACATATATCTATATTTTGCAATAGTGGGCACATTGTTGTTTCACACTGTACACTGCACATGTTCTTTTTCAATATGACCTGTATTTTCCAGACTCTTTCTACTGTTTGTGAAGATCGCTTATGTTACATTTGAATTCATTCCTCTAGCATACTGGTGGGCTCTCCCTTCTCCACGTTTAATCGGTATATCTGCAATGTTTTGGTCCCACTTCTTATGAAAACATTCAGCATATCCTCATGAAACAGCCCTTGAGCTACTGATAATTACGTCCTCAATATTCTTATCCAACTATTTTGGCACACACGTTCCAATGGTTCAGTCTTGGCAGGTTTTGCCTGGCTTTCTTAAGACAGTGGTTTGCAAAATGGTGTCTAGGGTCTCCTTGAAGATAAGCATATGACATTTAATGTGTCGTGTCCCTGAGGCTCTTCCGGCTCTGCCTGTTCCGGCCCAACCCTGGGGCTCCTCCCACCCTGCCCATGGCCCAGGACCCCATCTCAGCCCCCTGGGGCTGCCAGCTCCTGCCCCAGTGACACCGCAGCAGGGCTGGTCTCCAGCTCCCCACAGCCCTGCCCTTCCCTGCCCAGCTGTGGGCTCTGCTGAGCTAGGCCCACTTGCAGGCCCACGTCCCTGCCCAGCCTTGGCCTGTTCCCGTCCCCAGGGAGGTGCCTGATGCCTGGGGCTGCCCCAGTGCCCCCCGGCTGCTCTGCTCCTGGGTGGGATGGTGGGATGGGCCCTGGTTGTCAGGCCCTGCCCTGACGGACCTGTGGGGAGCCCCCATGGCCCCTGTCCCCACAGAGCCACTGGCCCTCACGGGGCCTTGATGTGGTGCTCTTTTTCTCCCTCTTTAAAGATTGGCACTTATTTGACAGCTCTCAGCTTCCCAGTGCCAGTTCTTAAAGACCATGGTGATGGTTCTGAGATTGCCTCAGGCAAATTTTTTAAGTATCTAGGAGTGAATTTTATCAGACACAGTTGATTGGAAAACAGCTTAGTATTCCCTAACCTTTTCTTTCTGTTTTTTATGATATTTTATCCTTTGCTGGTAGTTAACTACCTTCAAGTAAAAATTTTTAATGAAGATTGTCACTAAAAGGCATGAAACATTTTGATCTCTGTCATCTTTTTTGATCCTTGTGTCGTCTGTCAAAGGATTTCCATCTCTTCTGAGTCACAGTGGATCAAAACCACCCAGAGAGACAAGGACAAAAGTCTCTTAAAACCAAACAGAGGATCTCAAGACAAGACATTATAGAATGAGGGGATGCATCTGAATTGCTGTTTCATAAAAGGATATAGATTATGACTGACTTCTGGTGTCTTCCCTGATATTGGTCCTCCTTCCATTTCCTGTGTCTACCACTTGAAGACGAGGGATACCAATGCCTAGTTTTATTTCTGAATTCTTTTTGAATTGTTCAGAATCTGCTCATTCACACATAAAATATCACTAGCAACTCATAGTATACATAAAGCCTTCTATGAACTGATTTAGCACTCAGCTGTGTTGAATACTTTGGCAGAACAACAATCTGAAATAAAGTCAAAGTTTGATACAAAGTGACTTTTTAATGGTTAATTGTATGAAGAGCTCCATGAGGGTCTGACCACCACAGAGAAGATGATGGTACCACTAAAGCGAGAAGCAGCATTACTGAAATGAATTATATGGATTCCCTAAGAACAGAACAATCTCTGAGCATTTATTATGTAAAAAGAATACTATGTAGTTGAAATAATATCCACATTTCAAAGTGAAATTGAGATCTCTCTCAATGATTTGAGATTCAAGTATAATCCTTGGACTGTAAATGAGTCTTTTTAACTTCTTGAGGAGGCTGGCTAGAATTTCACAGAAATAAAACAAGTAAAAAGAAAGATTTTGAATTATCTTAAAGCTTTAGAGATTATATTTCACCAAATATAGCTAAATCACATGTATTTCATAAGATGCTGTGGCCAAATAGTAAAAACTCTCATTAAAATTCTGTATTTCAAAGCCTTATGTGTTTGTAATGTAAGCAATTAAAACATGTTTAAATAACTTTAATGTTGGGACAGAAATCAGTGAAATCAAAGGATTTCAAAGTCAAAGCAGACCCTTTCTTTCATTTTTTATTTTTTTCTTTCTTCTTTTAAATACAACCTTAGCTCATTAAAGTGATTAATACAAGCCAGGCATATGGCATTATTTGTGACTCATAGCCTTATGCCAATGAAGAGATGTGCATTGGCTTCAGTAGACTTAAGGTCAGAGTCTGTATACCATATAAACTTTTTGAAGACATATCTCCTTGTATACACCAAGCCTCTTCTCAGAGACTTTCTCTCACTTAGTGGGTATGGATTTAGAAGGATAATTATAAAGCAATATATCGGCTTTTCCACTAGCTCTGGCTAGTCCTGTGTGCACTTGCATATCACATGGTGGAGTGTAGCCTTCTACATTTAGTTTGGGGCTGTATCTGCTACAGGTTCCCTGTGTATATTAGCTCATGTAGCACTTATCAAAACATGGTTCAATGTAAAATATGGGGACAGTGGTTTATGGTACTCCAAACAAGATTTTTTTCTGCAGGAAGTAATTGTTGTCCATTTTAAGGAATATTCTTGGCCTTCACCAGAGACGCTGTTTTAATTCCTAAGAAGTATATTCAATCCTGTCTATCAAGGGGAAAGATGAGACAATATGTGGTTTTGTGTGAGACAATGTGAGGAAATTAAAGTAAAGGGGCAAATAGGAGACACCCCAAAAAGGTTTTAGAGCAGAAGTGTGACAAATGAAGAAGAAATGGTCTACAGTTGGTCCAAACTTTGTCCAAACTCAGCTCCCACATTCCCTGACATGTTCCCTGCCTGCGTTCTGCCCAATTTACCATCCCCTTTCCCCTCGGTCTTACAACTATCTGTTGATTATTTTTTCTTCATTAAAATCTCATGTGAAGAAGACAGACTCTTTTCATGTAAATATTTTTGCATTAAAAAATAGACCCTGCTTTAAGATGCAACCTTCTTCTGATCATCTGGTGTGTACTCACTGTCTTGCTTCTCTAAATTAAAGTTCTCTTGCCTAAATGTTCTTTCAATAAAACTTTTCGTCTCTCTCTCTTTTTTATTTTTTATTTTTAAAGAAAGAAATTGAGCCAATGACATTAAAATATGTATTTTGGTAACTTTTAAAATTAATGTTTCCACATAGACATTTCATTTGCTGAAGATTTACAGGGACATTATAAAACCATAATTGTGTGATAATTAGACAGTACTATAAACTAAATAAATATCAACTGATTATTAAAAACATTCATTGTAATAATAGTGGTTAATCCTCTTCAATGTGTTTTTAATAATAGTTTTATATTTAATGTAGGATGAATGACTTATTAAAAGTAAATTTTATGTGTTTTATATGCTCCACATTTGGCATTAGGCCATTAGCACTAATGGGATTTGAATGGTATTGAGTTCAGGATAGCCCCCAAGTACAAATGTGGGAGCCTTAATTAAGTTTTTATTAAAATCTTCAATTAAATGCAATGCTAGATTATTAAGATATTTTTGCATATTGTTTAATGTCAGTTAGTTATTAAACATTTTCACAGGCTTTGGAAAATGGTCTTAGAGCAAGCCAATAGCTAAAATTTATTTGAAAAATGTTGATGATCAATTTTCTCGTCTTGTGGGCAAAATTGTGTTTTAATGGAAATTTTCTAGCTAGCTGTGATGCTGAACTGGAAAAGAACCTAATGAATAGGTTAGCAAGTAACAGGCTTAACTTGCAGAGGGGAATTTTCATGTTGAAAGTAATGAAAAACTTTCTGGCCCAAAGTCGAAAGAAGTACCGAAGTGACATAGACTGCAGTGGGAGTTGTGCAGCAAAAAAAGCTAATTTGTACTTTGTATTCGTAATAGCTGGCTAAGGAACAGTGGAACGATGAACTACTGAGGTCTAAACTGGTAAACCAGATTGATTTATGCTAATGTTACTGAGCAAGTTACCATCTTACTGTTTCTGTCTCATTTTTTAATGCAATGTGGATCATACTGACTGTTCTTACATTACTAAGGAGCTGAATTAGTATTATTAAACTCTTTAAAAGAGTGAATTTAGACTGTGAAACTCACAGATGAAGAAGAATCCTTTTTATGCTTCTGTTTAAGATGTCCCAACTGAGGAGAATCAGCTGTGCAGAGGCAAAGGACACACACCCCTCTATTACAGACCACAATAGAGGCATTGGAAAGGAAAATAAACTCAAATACTAAATGCTGTTACTCAGACCAGTTAAGTCAGAATAACAGGTACCATATTATTGTGTCGCTAAACTAAAAAAAAGAAACAACTACTTACTTGAATTAAGAGGAAGGCAAGTAAATGATGGATTACAGTATTATTTCTCTGAGGTACAAATATTCCACTTTTATCAAGGCTGTACTGGGAAGCTCAAGTTAGCTTTATATAAATGTGTCAAGATAAAGGGGTTAAACCCTACAAAAGCCTTCCCCCCACTGAGTTCAGAAAATGTCCCTATGGTATATCTTTCATATTTTTCTTAAACAAATATATTTTTAAATTAAGGTTGATACTAATATGATCTACCTTCTTTAATGATATGTTAAGCGCACACTATTTATTTTCATTAACTGAGAGTGCTTCAGAACATCTTTACTTTTCACAAATTACAAAGATGTTCAGCAGCCAAATCTATTTATCTATTTATACCACACTCATTAACATGTTATCTGAGTGCCTAGATTCTCCAAAGCAGTTTGCAAGCAGTGGCCCCTACTGAGAGTGAGTTCAGTGAGTGCTGTATAACGAATGACTCAACTCCAAAAAGCCAGTAGTCCCCATAGCTACATGGGCAAAAGACACTGCTGCACTGAGAATTCCTTTCTCTTTTCCCTGTGTCAGTCACAGTGCAAAGGAGATATTTCAGCTGCTTTGCACAGTGTAATGGTTAACCGTTAGGGTTTTTCCTCCATTCCAGTTTCCAGGACACTTGCAAGCAAGCAGCAGCAAATCCAGATTTAGCTCTGAATTTGTACATGCTCTTAAGATTTCCCAGTGAATAAGTGGAAATATCTCTTGCTACAGCATTTAAAATTGTCCTTTCAAGAATTCAAATGATTTGAAAATGGTAACATGTTCCAGCCTAAGGACAAGCATGTCCTGCAGACTAGATGTCAGAAAGGACAGTAGTTATGAAAATAGCTGCAGTCTGGTGTTGGAGGGGGAGACTATAGGTACTGTCTCAGTTGCAAGTGAAGTTTGCAAACAGACTTTGTGAAACTAAGGAAGTCAAACTAGACTCCATCTTACAGGCCAAGATGCCCTTCTGTTTGAGACAAGAAAAATCACAGAAAGAATGAAAAAAGAACTCTCAACCATCCCATTGATCCCTAATGAGATAGTTAGAAGACTATGTTGAAAGATTATGACCATAAAATATGAGATGACACTGTGGTTTGAATTAGAAAATAAAGAAAGCTCATATTATATTCCAGAAAAATGCAATGATTTGATGAACAGAGTTATTAAGAGATGGTCTTTTTTTAATTATGGGGTTTTTTTCAATGCTAGCAAGTACAGAGGTAGGAATTGGCAATAAACTATCTAAAAGGATGTAATGCATAAATTAGTTGCATTTCAGTGACATATACAGTGATACACACATGGCCCCACCTGTGCTGTTCTTACAGGCACAATGCTCACTCAGAAAGAGTCACTTTTTCCTCTTACAGATAAGAGAGGATAGCAAAGGATTCAGGAAAAGAAATAGAGTTTTAGAAAATGTGTCTGGCAAATGGAGAACTCAAGAGATCAACTTGTCCATAAATCTGTCCCTCAAAGTGTTAATATCCATTACAGATGTTTGTCTAAATTGAGCTTAAAGGCTCCATAATATCCCAGGCTTCACTGTCCTTTTTATTAGAGACTTTTTTCTAATGACTAAGCCCCATCTTTCTTGCTGAAATTTAAATCTATCACCTCTTATTCTATTCAGTATTGACATGGAGAAAAGATTAATGTGCCCTCTTCTTAAATACCTGTGTCTGAAAACCATTAACATACTCTCCCATTAGCCTTTTCTTCGTTAGTCTAAACAATCCTAGTAGCTTTCCTCATATATCGTGATTTTTTTTTTTTAAGATTATTCTAATCCTCTGGACTGTATCTCAACTGAGGACACAAGGAAACAAAAGGAAGTTGAAGAATTATCTTAGAAAACTTGCAAACTAAATGTCCTTCTAGTATGGTCTGGGTTTTTTTTTGTTTGTTTTATTTTTTTTTAAAAGCATGACATTATTGAATCATGTTCTGCTGGTCTTCTATACTAACTCATTTGGTAGATGGGAAAGTGTGACACAAAGATGAAATGATATCACATCACATAAGAAATCCATGTCAAATCTGGAAATGAAACAATGATCAGTTTTCTTGTTCCATCTCTTAAACCCAAGATTCCCTCAACAGATTCAAAACGTAGTAGCATAACTGTTTAAATGGCTATTCTACATTAAAAGTCTACAGAATAAATAGAATAAACCAACCATACTGAGACAGAGGGAGAGAGTTTGACTAATTGGAACATGCTCTTTTCCTTTAGGGTTTGAAATAATCCTCAGTAGTGTTGTACCCTTTGGGGGAAAAGTGGACCCCTGCATTTTAAGTGAAAAGAATAAATTAAAGGCAACTATCAATCCAATTTTAAGTGAAATATCCCAATGGGGTAAAAATGTGATGAAGAAATTAAACGCAAGGGGGAAATTGCAGCAGAATATTAAAATAGGGAAGGAGAGCATTAATAATGAGAAAAAAAATTAACTGAGATATTTCTTCTGTGGTATTCACTTATGTTTTCCCTATTGATCATATCTTACAAGTACTTTTAGCTCCACCATGTCATGCATTAGGCGAAAGCAAGGCTTGGGACACGTTATTACTACTTGCAACATCTGGTCCCTAACACGTTCTTCTTTGATCAACAGTATGTCGTGTGTTATAGTGAAGCAGATTGCATAGTTCATCCTTACTGAACCTTCACCCTCAGGACATCATGTGAAAGGCAAACTCCATCTGCCTCAGAGAAACCAAAAATAATCTGAAATATAGAAATTCACTGTGGTCATGACAAGAATTAGTATTAAAAGAAGACTTAGAAATAAACTCTTGCTGCTTTTGTAAAAGCAGATCAGTCTTCTTTTTTGTAGATGATGGTCTGAAAATTTTCCTCCATCTTGCATCACTTTGTCTCCTATTTTCTGCAAGTTTTCAATGAAGTGCATGCGTTATAGCACAACCTGGAGCCAGGCATAACATGCAGCAGGTACTGCACAATCTTGTTTCTGTGATTAGCAAACAGTGATTAGAAAGATGGCACCTCAATTATATGCAAGTCAAGCAACACTTTTACCACAGCTTCTAAAACTGGAAGGCCAGTTTCCTCTCTCTCTTTTCTCTGTTCAAAATTAATTCAGAGATTTTTATCTCAGAGTTGCAGAGGAAATCCAGAGATAGGCGCAGCCCTGGGGTGAACGGAAGCCCTGATGCCTCTCTACATCCTGTGGCAGGCCATATGGCATGGGTGTGCGTGTCCCTCCACAAGTCATATGGTGCCTCCTTAGTCCAGGCACAAGCCAGGGGGGAAAGCCTGGGGTTTCTCCTCCCTTCCTTGAATGGTGCTGACACCATTCGCACGCCTAGTGCAGCACAGCAGTTGGTCCTGCTCCTCTGAGCCTGGCGTGTTGGGTCAGGGTGCCAGAGAGGAATAACACTGAGAAAGGGAAACAGATGGGAGTTAATGCTTTTCTTCCCTGCAAAATATCCGCCTAAACTGATCTGGCTTATTTTGTGTATTGGTATGTCAAGAACACTGACATGTGAAGCAATGGGAAACACAAAAACAAGTTACCACAGCATTACAAGTTTATCAACTGAGCTGCAGCACTTATCAGTTTGAATGCTCTCAACCCATGTCAATTCTTGATAATTTGACTTCGATTCGTTTGTAACGAAATAGCAAAAAGTCATGCACATCAATAATACTTGGTAACCAGCTGCCATGTGATAACACAATTATGTATCTGGGCTCATCTGTACAATAAAATGCAGTGCTAAACTCTCTGTTTCGTACTGATCTCGTACTCTGTTGTACGCTGAACTTGGACTTAGTGAAGACCAGTGAATTCTTCCCATTAGATGGATGAGATGTTAGAAAGTTATTTGCTTTTCCCACATATTCTTGAGCTTAAACCTGTTGGATTTCCTACACTTTTCATCAGGACCCTTGCTTAAGTGAAACCAATCCTTCCCATCATTTATGTGAGGTCTAATTTGCCCTCAGATGTTTGCACTCTTTCTCAAGTGAGTCTGTGGGAACTGTTGTTAGGGAAAAGGAGGCCCAGACTTACAGGATTACTCACTGAGTATATTCCTGATATCTAAACCTCCTCTTCCTCCCCCCTTCCTCCTCCCTAGTGAATGATGCTTAAACTCCAGTGAACAAAAACCTCAGCAGAGTGTGAGGTTTCCTTTGGATGTGGGTCCCCATGAGGTCCTTAAGTTAAAACTGTACTTTTCTAGTAGGAGGAGTAGGTTCTATTCCAGTAAATATGATTCAGTTATGAATTATTTCCATAACAGAAAGAAGGTGATTAAAAAACTTCAAGGGATAGCTTATGAATTTAAATGCTTTGCAAACACTCCCATTAGAGAAAAAAAGGTGATAAAATGTGATACAAGGTCCATTGCAGAGTGTTTTAATGCAAGACTAATGTAACCTTTTTCACTTGAGATTTTACTAATCAATAGCTACATCAGTAATAAATGCTGACTATGTTTCATGTAAAGCTTATACATATTTACACTACTGAAGCACAAACATAATTTAATCTTATATTCTATATGGTCTATTTTTAATATGTTAAAGGAAATAATACGGTGCTTGCATACTTCAAAAAGCTCAAATTAAGGTGGATAAAATGGATTAAAAAATAATACTATTTAAGATTTTTAGAAATTTCTTTAGAACTGTAAGTGAGATGAAATGGCTTCTTTAGCAGAGGTCTGGGTTCCATGATATTGCAATCATTTCCACAGAACCATGTAAGGAAAAAAAAAGACAGTATTTCATCCTGAACTCAAAGGGCTACAGTGGTAAGGAAGTTAAACAAGAGTTTTGTTATATATTATTCACTTCAAACATGTTGAACACTGTCTTGCTTGCTTCTTATGTTCAAAATGGTGCTAGCAGAAGTAGCTGAAAAGCAATCATTTGTATGATCAAATTCTGAATTTAAAAAAAAAAAATCATGTCAGTCTTAAGTGATAGCTTATGCACATTAAGCTGAAATTGAGCTGCTAATAATTCAAATCAATTTCTCATTACTTTATTTGTCAATGGACCAGTAATGAGAACACTGTTTTTTCCTGTACTCAGGTCTAGTAAATTAAGTTAAACAACAGATGTTGAACAGATGTTCTCATTATTTTAGTGACTTGATTTCTGATTAGTCCCTAAGTTGTTTTACATGACTAAGTGTTGCATCGCTCTTTCTGTGACAGATAAAGTATCTGAAAGCATCAACACTCAAGATCTCATTAGCAGAAACAATTTTATAAAATTTTGATATGGTAAATGGACACATCACTTCTCTTTTTTTTTAAAAAGGCCTATCAAAGAAATAGATCACTTTCATATAGCTCACAGTAAAAGTGAAATTCAGGTCGCATACTAATTGATATTCGTTGGTAGTAGTAAATGCTTCCACTTAAAAGTAGCATTGCAAGACCAAAGTTTCGTCCTATCGTTTTATGTGTTACACTCTAAATGAACAATGAACATTTTTTTCTTCAGATTTTCCTTTTTATCAAGGTGATAGAGACATTCTGAACTCATCATCATAGTGATAATTTATTATGTGAACTGCAGTACAAATTAGACACTCAACAGGGCTGCATGCCTTTAGACAGTCAATACTCAGAACAGCTATGTGGTATTACCCTGTGATGAACGTAACTGCAGTGCTGAGAGGTGAGCATCAACATAAAAGTATTTAAAGAAGGGTCTAAGGCCTCATTAACGCCTCATCCCAATCTCCTCAAATATAAATCTGCACCTCCCATTTAAGATTGCTTTTATTGTAACCTTTCTCCCCCCTAGATACCAGCAATATCCTGTTTGGCTCCTTTTGCCTCTGCCTTGATGGGATGCCAGCTCCTGAAGCTGGTGACCTGTTGATTTGCTAGAAAGTGGCTTGGCTCAGCCCTTGCTACTGCTGTACCAGCTGTGCGCATGGTCAGAGATGACTCCTCTGTGCCCCAGACGAAGGTGCAAGATATGCATTTGGTAAGAAGATTCAACATTTTTATCTGGTCTGGTATCTTGGAGAAGTGGTGGTAGCTAAGAGCATATTCTCGAGCAGCAGTTGTCTCCAATCACACCACCCTTGTCATCGTAGCCCAGGAAATATGATTTTGTCATGAGTTGTAACAGGTCCCAGGCTTCCTACTGCTCCAACAGTGCAGGGTCTTAGGGCCTATCCAGACTTGCCGTGTCCACAGCTATGTTCAGCTTGGTTTACCAGTTGCCGAGAGGGACAGTGCCTGTGGGCTCTCCTGTTTTAGCTTCCTCCTGTGATCCCTGATATGGCACCTTCCTGGCCGAGGCAGGGAGTCAGCAGGTGACAAAGAGCAGCCCTAGAGGGCAGCTGGGGCTGGGGGAGGCAACTGTGCCACTCTCTGGCTTTAGCTGGGAGCCCCTGAGAGGGAAGCTGGGGCTATGAGCAAAAAACATTCGAAAAGAAACCCAAGGAGATCCCAAGACTCGGGAGGAAGGAGACCCCATCGCAGACATTGTACACCTCCCAGCAGAAATCCTAGGATGCTGACAACTTGAGGCAAATCCCTTTCTAGTCTTTTTGGGAAAGACTGAAACCATCAGCCTTGTGACCTAGATGAACCCTGGAAGTGTGGGCATCAGAGGAGAGAAAAGGGAGAGAAATTGGTGAATTTTTTAAATAACAATTTTAACTGTATTGCTAATTAGGTTTTTTCCTATTAATTTGGACTATGGCTGTTACTAACATTGTAATTGGACTAATTGTTTATAGCCTCTTAATTAGGTTGTTCATATTTTAGTCAGGGCAATAATAAATTCTTGTTTCCATACAGTAGGATTTGTTCCCCTTTACCCATAACAAGATTTTGGGTATACAAATACTCAAGGATACTTTTTATCCAAGAATTCTTTCCTCATCTAAGAGGTGTGGATACAGGCATGTTCATGTCATGACCATAGGCACTGGTGCACATTTGTTTTTTTCCAACAGTGGGGATTGATTTTTGGGTCTTGCATCTCATAATTACAGCAACTTGAGAGATCTACTTACAGAAGTGTGCAGGGGAACCCCACACATGCCAAAGAAGAGCAACGAAGCTGGTTGTCGTGGTTTAGCCCCAGCCAGCAACTAAGCACCACGCAGCCGCTCGCTCACTCCCCCCTGGTGGAATGGGGGAGAGAATCGGAAGAGCAAAAGTAAGAAAACTCGAGGGTTGAGATAAAGACAGTTTAATAGGGAAAGCAAAAGCCGCGCACGCAAGCAAAGCAAAGCAAGGAATTCCTTCACTCCTTCCCATGGGCAGGCAGGTGTTCAGCCATCTCCAGGAAAGCAGGGCTCCATCACGCGTAATGGTTACTTGGGAAGACAAACGCCATCACTCCAAATGTCCCCCCTTCCTTCTTCTTCCCCAGCTTTATATACTGAGCATGATGTCATGTAGTATGGAATAGCCCTTTGGTCAGTTTGGATCAACTATCCTGGCTGTGTCCCCTCCCAGCTTCTTCTGCACCTGGCAGAGCATGGGAAGCTGAAAAGTCCTTGGCTAGTGCAGCAACAACTAAAACATCTCTGTATTATCAACACTGTTTTCAGCACAAATCCAAAACATAGCCCCATACCAGCCACTCTAAAGAAAATTAACTCAATCTCAGCTGAAACCAGGACACTGGTGAAGGGTCTAGAGCACAAGTCCTATGAGGAGCAGCTGAGGGAACTGGGGTTGTTTAGCCTGGAGAAAAGGAGGCTGAGGGGAGACCTTATCGCTCTCTACAGCTACCTGAAAGGAGGTTGTAGAGAGGTGGGGGTCGGTCTCTTCTCCCAGGTGACAAGCCATAGGACGAGAGGAAATGGCCTCAAGTTGCGCCAGGGGAGGTTTAGACTGGACATTAGGAAATTTTACTTCGCTGAAAGGGTTATCAAGCATTGGAACAGGCCGCCCAGGGAAGTGGTTGAGTCACCATCCCTGGAAGTATTTAAAAGACATTTGGATGAGGTGCTTAGGGACATGGTGTAGTGGTGGTCTTGGTAGTGTTAGGTTTACGGCTGGACTTGATGATCTTAAAGGTCTTTTCCAACCTATATGATTCTGTGATTCTGTGATTCTGTGAAATGCTTATTGAAGCCAGTTAGGGGCTTTGATACACATAGAAAGGTTTTTTTTCATATGAAAATTCCTATTTAGACAACTCTATCTTAGGCATTTTTTTTCTAAAACCCTAACTATTGTTTAGAATGTCCTCTAATCATTTAGCAACAATTCTATCTTCTTCCACTTTTAAGCATACTGTGTATTGGTTTATGTATTTAGTATTTTCTATTTTACTTCATGGCCAAATATCACCATTTCTGAAACCTCTCTGTACATTGTTCAGGAATTACTATGACAATGTACAATTATCCTTTGTTAATAAAAAGTAGAAATGCCTGAAAAAGAAATTCAGCACTTGAAGCTTGAACTTTAGTTGTGGTAATACAGTTGAAAATAACAATGATTTGCAATTACACAATCATAGATAGAATCTGCAATTCTTTTAATCTGGTACTGTCCCAGACCTTGTTCAGCTCTAAATATTACCAAGGATAAAACACTGTAAAGGTAAATCTCCTCTCAACACACACAATTCCAAAACAAGCCATAGTTTTCAGAGTAAGGTGCTGTTAACTGCCCAGAGCCAAACAAAGCCAGAACATAAATGATATTGCTTCAGTTTCTTAAGAGAGTTTCCTCAGTTACCTTTACCTCTTTCAGCTTCAGACCATCTGTGCCTGTAATCTTCCATTTCTCCCTCTGGCCTGTGGCTGCTTTATGAGCCTTAAAAGCAAATGGAAGGTTTGCAACCACTATTTCTGGCTGGGGGTTAAGAGGTTCCCTTGGTTTCTCTTTCTACTTTCCTTGATGAATTATTATGACATTTCCTGTTCAAAATGTAAATTCTGAGGTTATATGAACCAGTAAATGCAGAACAAATAAGAAATCATGTTTATATTACAAATATCATGGAAAAAGGTCTCAGAAATTAAACTTAAATTATCCCCAAACACAGATGCACACTTAGGAATGAATTTTTTTTCCTTCTAATATTAATTAAAGAAAATATAGCTCCAATAATCACAGAAATGTTCATGATCCATTTCACTGTTTGAGCTGTTTTGAACAAACAGCTAATAGAAAGGACTACCATGTGGAAGGATCAAGTGAATGAACAGCCTTTCTTGCTGCAACAGCGCTAAGCTAGTTGCTCAATCATGTGAAATTCAGGAAAGCACAGTGGATGTAACCATGGTTGCAGAGCATTAAAATCCAACTCTGCCATTGGGTTCCAGGAGACAGGTACTTTCTCTGATGCCAAACTGCTGTGTCACACACAGACAATTGAAGTACAACTCAAGAAACAAAGTTCATTAACTTGTATAGAGAAAAAGGTCACAACTGCATTCAATGGATGTTAATGTCCAGTATATGATCACAATGATTGAGGACACAAACCAGAGAAAGAAGATTTACTGTATCTGACATGTGGGTCACATACATGTTATTTGGCAGCATCCATTTCCAGACTAACAGCTGAAGTGATGTCAGAAATTCTGGCAAATATCAGTGCAAGGAAAATTGTTGTTTTAGCATGTGGCATTCCTTTGTCTCAACTGAGGGAACATACATTAACAAGGTGTCCATCAATGGTACAGTAAAGACAATTCAAGCAGAAACAATGGAGACTTTCTCTTTTTTACAAAAAATATCCCAGGATAAGTTAAAACCTGATATAATTCTTAGGTGAATCCACCAATTAATTTTCTGCCATTTTCATGCTGTCACTCTGGTTTAATTTCGCCTAACTTGCCAAGGACATTAGCAGAGAAAATACAACAAGTAATGACTGATGAGGAGAAAAAGAGAAGGAAGTAGTGCTTTGGAAGCCCTTTCGACAACCAGAGAGTATATGGTAACGACTCTCAGAGTTTTCATTAAACTGACCTCTGAAAAAGCACATATCAGCGAACAATTTACTGTGCCTTAGGTACCATTTTGGGGGAGGGAATTCTGGTGTGGTTACTGCTCCCCTGCTCAACCAAAGGCTAAAATGATTGATGTTTTTCAGCCAGTTTCCTTCTTGGATTGGTCATAATTATTGTGCATACCCTTTGAGTGAGGGCATGAAAAGGCTAAAGCTGTTCTCCTAAATTAGACAGAAAATGAATTAAGACCAATGAAACCAGAACTTTTTCCTTTTCTACTCACAGGCACATCTATCTACATTAGCCAAGTGGCAGGTGATGTGTGTGTAAGAGACAGAGAGAAAGAGCAGAAGAGCTTATCTTCCCATGTATATTTCCCATGTATGTATTTTTCAGTATCTCTATTTCAAAAACAAGATCCAAACCTAACCGCAAGCCAGCTAGACTTCCAGAATAAAACTCAGCCCAGCAGGCTGAGGGTGGAAAACACCTCCCCTTTGAGAAATGAAGCTCTCAAAGAAGAGGGGAGACAAGCACACTGGATTATGCATGTTCATGTAGCCTAAATCTCTGGTGCTGTCTCGTTTTTCTCTTGGCACCTGAAGAGTTGGCGTGATGACTCCACAGAGGCTGCAGCATCCTCTTGTTTTTAGCTACACTGCAAACTGTGGTGGAGCAAGCAGAAAGATTCTACTGGTTTGAAGACTGCATAAACTAATTTTAGAACAAACTTGGAAGGGAAGGATGAGGTTTACAGCAACAAAGTTGTGTGGTTACACTACTCTAGCATCATCGCAGTCCAAATATATTTCACTATTATTTTTACATAAAGTAAAACCTTATTTGGTACTGACCAGGGACACAGTAGAAAAGGAGATTGCGACAATAATTTTTAGATTGCAACAATAATTTTCAAACCTGGTAATTCTGAATTGGGAGAGGCCTCTCTCACTTGTAAGGAAGAAATAAATACAAAGCACAAAGAGTATGCATCATGTTGGTAGTAAACAAACATGTACTGGCTTTTCCTTTGGTGCTCCTCATTCTCCTCTTGCTATAAGCTTTGTTTCTGAGCAGTCAATCAGAGAGAAGTCTGTGACCCTCTAGATATATCTAGATCTTTCCCTTCCTTTAACCTCTTCCACTGAATGCCCCTTACAGGACAAATGCATGATCACAGGGCCCTTTCAGTTTGAATGAAAAGACTTTACAGATATTTAAACAGCTCAGGGGATACAAGAGCTTCCCCTCCAAAATATTTAATACCTCCAAAGTACCTACAGTACCTATATTTATTTTTTCCAAAATAGTAATTTATGAAAACATCCAGAATGCATTTCAGATCAGATGAAGCAAACACAAAACATCTTTTTTTTGTTTTGGTTGTCTGCTTCAATATTTATGTTTATATTTATTTAAAATATTTTATTTCAGTTTAAGGAAAAAAGGATGTCTGGGACTTGACTGGCACCAAGTTTAATTCTACAGAAGACATATCAGAAAAATAGCATTTCCACACTTTCCGCATACCTAATCGCAAATATGTAAAATGTATTATTCATCTCATAATAACTTGTGACAGTACATGTCACATATGAGCCGTATGTCAGATGTCCTAGGTTCCTAGACTGCCCAGAAAATTGTGAAGTGATGATTACTCATGTATTTCTTCAGAACTACGAGCGTAATTTTTTAGAGCTTGCACTGAAGCCTATGCTGCCTAAACAGCATTGTTCTGCATCCTCATCTCATGGGCTCTGGACAGAGATTGCTTCCACAGTCCATGGTTATCATGACATAAATTTGGCTCTCTACAAACTGAATGTTTTCAGGCTACTGTGCTGACAGTGTACACAGAAAGGTTTTGAAGGTAATAAAATACTGAATCTCCATTCATCTTATCCCTTGGTCCTGACTGCTTTATGATCATATAATATATTGTACAACATCATTAACTACTCTTACACCTCTTTCAGTATTTTATGCCCTGTTACTTCATTTATTCTTTGAAAACATTTTTATAATTTCGTCATTATAAAATCAAATGACTGGTTCTCGCACATCTAGAAAAGAGACTTGCAGATACTTTGTTAATTAACAATAATTAGTTGATGTTTGAATGGTGCTCTGCTGAAAGCATAATGAGGTGATTATTTTATTTATATTATCATATTATCAATGGACTAATATTGATTTTCTTTCTGGAGGGCACTGAGAAATCTGACTCCAGATTCATTTTTTCAGAGATTAGGGATATAAAACAAGAGCTAATTGGTCAAAGAGCTTTTTTAACTTGCCCAAACTAGCTCCTGACATACATACAAATCAGGATTGAAGACTAGAGACAGGACATATGGTTGCTTTTGAACAGAGTGCATGAGCATCTGAATTTAGCTGTGTTTGTTGCAGGACACCAACAGAGAAAGCTGGTGTTTTCAGTACCGTTGGATGCCGCAGCTTTGCTTGTTAATCCATGTCTCATGAGAAACAGGGGCTTTCAGAATATAAGCTAAAACTATTGGCAGGCCAGCAGGGATCTTCTGAGTTACATCTCTTGGGATTTATAGTCTGGAACTTGCTTTTTGTCTGTAAATTTTTTTTCATCGGATGGCACAGGTGGCCAAAGTTTTCTTTAAGAGGTAATTAGTACAGTGAAGGCCCTTTTATTAGCTAATGTACCAATTATTTACATTACTCAAATAGGATGTAGAAAATTGAGACTCTTTGTCCTCTCTGCCTGAGGACAGTCAAACCCACAAATCCTTGGGAAGGGTACAGCTTCCATTCTGGCAGCTATTTTTTCATGTGGATAAGACCGGGTTCTCCTGCTGGAGTTATGCTTTGGCACACTAATAATTCAGGGTCCTCTGGAAGAGAAAGGTGAGCAATTGAGGGAACAAACCTAACCCTGTATAACTAGTTTTTAGGAATTCACCAGGGAGGGAAGACAGCTGGTTTTGAAAAAAAAGGAAAATTTTACCTACCTATCCTGCACTATGGCACTAAACACTATCTTATGGGGAAGAGCTGAAGTGCCACCTGTGCCTGTTTTCTGTGTTGTATGTGATGCTCACTCTAATAAACTGCGGTAAATATTTTCAGAGCAGGCTCATCACGTCAAGCAGATCCCTAGGCAGAAGAGGAGTATGCTGCTACTTCATCTGTGAATCTTGAAATATGGAGTGTGAGACTTGTTCTGAGTTACCCAGCACAGCTACAGCTGAAGCGTGGCAGAGTCAAAGGGGTGTTGGAGGTGCCTGGGCACCCTGCATACATATATGGAGTAGCTTGATTTCATCACTGCAATGAGTCTGCTCTGTCTGTGACCATGATGTAGAGTTAGGTCTTGATTGTGATCTTAGGTTCATCTTAAGCTGCTCTGCATATGTTTAACAAGTCTGGCTCTTTGGAGCTCCTGTGTGGTGCATTTGTAGTAGCTCTGATGTGGCTAGCAAAGATCTACTGCATTTTGGCTGGGGGGCCCCTCTTGGACTGGGAGCTCGTGATTTATGGTTGCAGTGATTTGAAACACTCCTGGGCACAAGTCTAGGTAGCTCTAGGTAGCCTGGTAACTTTTAATGGTAAATATCTATCACATGTAGGTGTCTCTAGAGCAGGCAGTAGCTGAGCAGGGTTTTTTGAGCAAGGCTGCAAATTTTGCTTGGAGCAACTGAATTTATTTCTTGGATCTGTCTTTTAGTTCTTCTCAGCTAAGTTTGGTATTTTATATTTTAAGATGCCCTAAGGGGAGCTTAGATTTTCTTTCAGGTAACAGATGAATCTCTTGCTATTATTCTAGTAAAGCTATTGAAATGACAGTAGAACTGTGGGTGGCTAAATTGTGAGTCAAGAGGTATATTTGAAACGATATTTGATATTATCATTGGACGTTTTATCCAGAACATTCATTGTCTTTAAAAATATTTTCCACATTGCCTCATTTAATACTCTGAAAGTTTTAATAGTACTGAATTGGCAAATGAAATTCAAAAGGGAGTTGAAAATTAAATCCTTTCTATCAAGGAAGTGATCACTTCAGGCTTTAAAGATAAAAAGTTTAATGTTCTAATCACAGGAAAATGGCATAAAAGTTCATATGCAATGCTATATAAGCAAAGTTTTTGATTGTTCTACACAAAATAATCTCTATCCTAGTTAAACTGATTATGGGCTGTATTTCTCAAATAGCTGCCTAACTTTCTGAGTTTCTTACAGTCTTTTAGGAACATTCCATGGTCTTGAGATGGGTGGGCTTCTTGATTCTTAATAAAAACATGAAGGTTTTTATACTTTTTGTCTGCTGTCATGCCAGCTGTTCTGAAGTCAGACACTACCATGTTGGTTAATTTTATATGTTTCACAGATATTGTAGTGTACAGTGCAAACCGTATACTTTTGCACAAATTATTTTAAACAGTTTATTATTAGTGTGACATTGCCCAGTTACTTCACAGCCACATACTGATGGGTCTGTTTTAATGTTTACTCTGTCTGTAAGCAAAGCAGAATGGAAGTATTGTCTCCTTGATTATCCTGAATTGATATGCAGAGACATTAAACTACCTTGCAGGACTGAGAGGTAGTTGTCATGTCAGCCTAATGCCTTTGCTAAACAAAATCCTCCCCGTTTGATGTTTTCCTGAGCCATGAAAGTAGGAGCAAGAATGACCCACATATATCCAATCTCTTGCCTTTCCCAAATGAAAACTTTACCAATATATTTTAAACAAAAGGAACTATCTCTAAAATGTGGAATTGCATTCAGGGCTCTAAATCATGCCATCTTCTCCAGGAATAGGCTCCAACATCTGATCCTTCCTTCTTCAGGAGTTCGGTTCAAGACTGACATTTTTAGTGAGATGCTGGCCACAGTGTCTAGGAAGAATCAGCAGCTGATCCTACATTGCTTTTGTAGGAAAATAAGTTGGAACAGAATGGCCCAATAAAGTATTCATTAGTAAAAAGGAGTAGGTTATGACATTTTATGCCTATGCCAGTTACCTGCATGAATATTTCATTAACATGTTTTTACAGCTATCACAGAGATGATAGGTAGCTGTTGATTAGACCTCCTGCAACACAGTGATTATGTTTCTAAAGCAGCAAGGATATCTTATGCCTGTGGTGGGCAATCACTATTTCTGATTTTTATCAGCTTTCAAGAGTAATCAAGTGACAGTTACCAAGTACTGTAGCTGCGTTGCTGACTCAGAGTTGCCTTCTATGTATTTTAATTATGTTATGATCCCACTCGCTTCCTGGGGTGCCAAAAAACCTTTTACTGAGTTTTCAATGCCTGTTTTATTAGGTATGTCAGTTCAGTTTAAGTAGTCAGACACAAATGCCTTTCGCTTTACATGCACACCAACAGGTAGTAAAAGCCTTAATGAGCATAGATTTTAAGCTGTAGTCAGTAATGAGAGTAGAGTGCAAGAGAGGGCATAAAACTTTGCAGTAGTTAAGATTATTTTTACTCCGGGAATGTTTTAATTTCAGAAGTTCAAAAATGCTTTTAAATTGACTTTTTTGTGTGTGGATTTAACTTTAATGTCGTGCTACATTTTTAAGAGGGCATAGAGGGGGTGGGCAGAAATGACATGTGAAGATGAAAATAAAAAGTAAATACCAATTATTTCAGTTTTATACCCATCATAAAAATATAGCATAGCAGATGCTTCCATGACATCTTTTAAAAGTTGGGTGTTTATTGTGTGCATATGTTCAACATCGAACATAATTCATTTTCCTCTGTTCATCTCAAATTAAGGAAAAAGTCAAGCATCAGCAACTCTACAGACAATGACAACAACAACAAGACCTACAAAATGTGAGGAAATGCAGAATGAGATGAAACAAGAAAAACAAAAGTGGTAAGTATGAAAGAGATGTGGCAGGTTGAAAAAAATAGAGATAAGAATAAAAAGCCACACAAAATAAGTGGAGGAAAATGTAACACATTGATTCAGGAAATAAATTTTAAAATAGAAGAAATTCTTAAATGTGGTTCGCTGAGCTCTGTTGTGATGGGAACAGAGCTGCTAAAGGGTGACAGTGCCTAAGACAGGTAACTGATATTTACTTTTCTTTCTCCCTATGCTGTCAGGAAGGAGTTGTTCATGTCTTGTTTTCACACGTTATTAGAATGGTTTGATCCTGAAATGATGGGATTTGCATAAGAGAGAAAAAGCAGTTGGATAAAGTTTTTGTTGTGTGGGCACAGGAGAAAAATGTTTGAGCACTGCTACACATCCATGAAACATCCATCACCTCTGGATTCAGGAGACTCATTCCCCTCCTGTAAAAGTGACCCTGCAAGTGTTCCTGCACCCCTGAAATTTACCACCAAAAGGTGACATGTAAGAGTGGCACAGAGCCACAGAAACAGGCCTTACACCAGCTTTTTACTGTGTCTAAGCCGCATGGATCGGTGCCATGCAGAAGTATAAGAGCTGGTGTTAAAAATCTGGCTATAAAGCTAGAAAGGGTGCAGGTGCTTCAGTGATGGGACACAGACTGTGTACAGCACTGCACTGATGAGGTAGTTATTCTACAGATGATGTCTGGGGCCAGCCTAACACCTCCATACCAGTGCTCTGTGCTGTGTAAACGTCCCTGCTCTTCTAGCCAGTGGGAAGAAACTGGTGCTGCATTGTGTTGTATGGCCAGAGTTACTCCCATGGACAGAATTACTCCTGTGATCTGGCACTTCTCAGTGGCTATAAATCTCCTCCAAGGGCATTAGGAGCTTGCACAAGTGCCTGGACACTGGTCCAGTGCCCAGTTGCTTCAGGCTCTCAGAAGCATGACTTCAGGTCTTTTTAGCATAACTTAGCTTTTTGTCTTAATATAGAATTTCTTTCACTACTCTTGCTTTTAGGTCCTTGCAAGAATGTCTCAGCTAGCCATAAAAAAAGAATGGAACATATGGAACCGAGGTTTTTTTAGTGATTTTGATGGACAGTTCACAACAGCCCATTTTACTATTTACTTCTCAATAGGAGGAAGGCAAAGATGTGTGGGTGGATGGCAGTCAAGGCTGTGGGCTTATCAGCTTGGCAGACTGCAGTATGGTGCAGTGCTACTTCAGATCGCCTTAGATGGGCTTGTTCACATCCCCAGGTTTTAGCCATAGCAGTGTGGGACAGAGTATCAGCTACTTTTCTTCACAGGGAAGTGCAGTGGAATATCGTTGACTGAACTGGTGCAGGTGGAGCGTTGTGGCTGGACTGTGCTCACCTCCAAACTGGTCTGGGAATTTTTATGCTGCACTGCCAAGTAAACACACAGTATAGAAAGCAGAATATCAGTAATAAGACTCACACAGTGAAAGGGTAGCAGGAACACTCAGGAAAAAAAGGTGGATTTCATTTGAGCCAAGATTTTACCTATGTGGTCTGTTGGATTCCCAGTTAATAAGTCTCAATAAAAACAAGCAGCACAACTGGCATACTATTCGGTAGCCCAGCAAGGACTAATGACTGAATGCATCTTGGACACAGGGTTACCCACACTCCATTTTGCATATTAGGTTGTCCCTTCTGAAATAGGGTTGACGGAGCTTGGAGGATGCAGAGAATGATGCTGACAGACTTGGGATTTACTCTGTAAAGAACTAAAAGGGCTTTAGTCTTCTCTGGGTTGTTAGTCTTGTGACCTTATGTAGCAATAAATGAATGTAAGAACAACAGAAAGGAAGGAGGGACTAATTCATGATATTCGGCAGAGGCCTTGAACAAATACTGTGATACTGAAGTTGCCCTACTGCATTCACCCTTATTGAGAATTGTGTATTCAAAAGATAAATATATGCAAGACTTCAGGGTCTGCCTGTATTACAAGCCATTTATTTCATTCCCTTGCTAAATGTTTTAAAGTAAGATTAAAGACTCTTTTTAAGATGGCTTTTTACTGAGCTGATGTATAATTCCTTTCAGGGTATAAAGTGCCTTGATATGCTTCCATGACAAGGGACTTTATAAATTAGATTGAATTATACACAAACACAATACAATTTGTAATAGAGAGGTAGTTTTGTCTCTTTACTTTGCTTATATTTCACACTTCATATAAATGGAAATGTTTTATGCAAGCCAATTTCAATATCAGAATTAGGTATTTTGACACATTCTTTTAAGAACATAAAGCTGTGCTTTTTATCGTGTTGGTTTAAAACAATTGTCTCAAAGGTACTGTTGGAAGATTTTGACAATTAAAATTGACATGAAAAAGCAGTTAATTTTGAGACCTGCATACGATCATCACATTGTATTTTGTAGAAAGTATTCTTGCTTCTTATCTGCTAGCACATCCATTTTTCTAGGATGGGATGGCAACAGCAGTATGGCCAGTATGTCAGTAACACTGAGTTCTATATTTACAATTTATATGCCCATTTTTGTCTATTCACAAGGTAACAGCATCTGAGATGATGAGATTTTCTCACCTGTTCCAGTTTTTTGGAAGGCACTAGGTTAGTTTTTCAAGCTTGATATTTCTACAGTCCTTGGAAATAAGGATCTTAATTTTTTGGTGGAAACCCCTCCCCAAAGGACAGACTTTACAATTAGTTCTGTCAATAATATTTTGTAAAACAAAATCAGACCCAAAAAGCTTTCCTTTTCCCCATGTAACTAATAAAGATTCCTAACTGCTTTTCATTAGCATTAAGCTTTCTCCTGGGGTCAGCGTTCATCAGCCTCATTACTTCTGCAATGTCCCAATTTGCTGTCACACTCTGCTTTGGAAATGTGTTTTAGTGGAACCTGTAAGTAGTACTGGGAAAGTGAATGAATGTATTTTAGGGCTGATGACAGTGTTAAAATGTCTTTTCCTATTTTTTACTGGTAATGCAAAGGAGAGAGAAAAAAAGGATGCTTTTTAGTTTACAGACCAAAGTCTGAGAATCTTAAAATCACCATATTATGGCAGTACTATGAATTCCCATTTCTCTACTTCTTCACCAAAGTAAAAAGCTCATTTCATGTACTTAAGCAATGGCTCCTAAGGTTACAAATCTAAATACAGAACTAGTTGCTGTTTGGCATATTTTTAAGGCAATAAACAGCCAGAAGGTCTATGAAAGTTAATGAAAAGAACTGCCAGGGTCTCAGCATTTTTGAAAACCAGGATGTTTATATTTAGGTATCTTTCTTTTTATATCCAAATGGGAAATTTTTGCATTTAATTTCTTGGTGAAAGAGGGAAGAGGTATTAAAACAGGAATTGCAGATACTGGCATTTCTGAGGGAAAATTGTTCTTTTCAAGATCTTCCTTTATATTATTGTCCCTATGCAAGACATACAACACTTTTATTTCTCCATTGTAAAAGTAATCCAAAACCATCTCTCAGAAAACAAATGCGTTTCACCATTCCTAACCAGTAAGCGTGATGTGCCACATGCATCATCACCTGGTCATTTCTGCATTTAAATCTCTTCCATCAAAACATACCAATTTATAGTGATAGAGGGTCTTTGCTTTGCAGTCTGTGTTGTGACCCTTCAGCTCCTCAGTCAGCTCTGTAGAGACATGCCACAGCACCATGGATGGTCAGACTTTTCTGCCTACAACTGCTCTCCCTCAGTATATATGCATGCAAATCAGATGTGTTTAGGTTTTTCTTTTGCATGAGTGGAAAAGGGATAAAGGCATGCTGAAATTTCAGAAGAGGTTGAACAGTGGTGTTACAGCAACTACAGGACTTTTGAATGTTATACTTGAGATTGTAAGTTGCTGTGATGATTCTCTATGATGAATCTACCATTTGTATTTGGTGGGACATGGTAATAATTGGAAACAACACTTGGTTATTCTTGGCCTTTCTTTGCCTCATTTGTTTATTCTAAAATTAAGAATTAGCACTGATAGAAAGCAAAAACTTTGCAGCTGGTCCATTTAGCTTTGGGTGGCTCAACTTGAGTGTAGGAAAAGGAAAAGACCTATATGCTCTTTAGGAATATTGAAGAATTTTTCACTTGTTCACAAGACTGAAGAATGTGTCAATGATTGATTCTGCTAAGCCCTAAGAGGGAAATGTTTTCCCAGCTTACTTAAAGCGGAGCTTTATTTTACATTCAGATCTTGACGCTTTGGACAGTCAGTTTAAAGCAATATTCTTCTTTCAGACCCTACCAAGCAGATCTCACCTTTGATAGTCTGTTCTGTATATCTTTCATGCTCAGAGATCTGTGCACATAAGGTGAGCAGGGTAATGGAGTTAGGCTCAGCCATGTAGATCTGAAAGAAAAATGTCTTTAACAAATGCTCCAGCCTGTTTCCTTTTCTTCGAGGAAACAGCATGCATTTAGAAGGCCTGATTTTTTTTCCAAGATGATGTATTTTCCTAAAGCTTTAGCTTGTATATGTTGAGTTCTTGTTTATGTAATTTAAAATGCAATAATGACAGAAACAGAAGCAAAGAGAATTAGCATACACTGATTATGCACAGTCAATAATGAACTTTAAGGGCTTTGTGAACAAATGCGAGGTAAATGTCACATAGCACTTAATAACAGAATGAAACAATAGGGTAAGAAAAACAACTAAATAGAAGTAAATAGAAGCAATAGAGGACATGAGGTTATAATTTAAAAATTGATTAGGGGATTCAAGATGTTCCAATTTACCATACAGAGAACCAGGTTTAATTGAGTCTCTCTTTCATAGGAAGGCTGTGAACTTAAAATGATCCCAGTGTCTTGCATTAGTAGCCTCTAATGAAACCTTAAACAAAATAGCTTTTAAAGAAGTAGTTAGGAGAATGACAAATCATTTTAATGAGAATTTGCAAAATTATATACTGAAGATCAACTGTGATAAAGTAAGACAGCCATGGTAAATTACTTAGAATATTGCTAAAGCCAAATTCAGTCATACAGCATCACACAAGAAAGGGGATGCAAATCCTGACAGTCCCAGAGAGACCCCTGGAAGATTTCATATGTATGTTGCAAAACCCTATGGTTATTGAAGAGTGAGAAAACTGAACAGACATACAGGAAGATTGCTGTCTATAAAACGACCTCTGCTCTCCAATTGTAAGTATCAGAGGATTCTGCCTCAGGAGAGTTGCAAGAGTATTGTAGGCTGATATGAGACAGGGTGTCTGCAAAGATTTTTTGGAAAGATTAAAAGAGAGCATTTAGTCCATCTCTACCCATATATAGGAGCAAGTGATTTAACTGACCAGCGATTTAACTAATTTGTTCTTAAATCTTGAGCAGGAAGAGCCTGTGGCCTCCTCACATAATCTATCGCAATGCTTAGCTATCCTGAAGGTTGGAATTTTTTTCAGTCATGGAAATCAACACTTTATCTTACTCTTAATGAACATGGTGAATAAAAATGATAATTTCATTTTTTTTACACAAACTTCTAAACATCTAAAGAGCTCTACTGGGTCTCTTTTTTTATTTTGAACAATGCCAGTAATGTCAGCCTTTCCTTGTTTTTCCAAACTCCATGTCATTTGTGCTTCTCCTCTGCCAGAATTCTTCCATTTATCTACAGCTTTC
Organism: Ciconia boyciana; assembly: GCF_034638445.1. Taxonomy (NCBI): domain Eukaryota; kingdom Metazoa; phylum Chordata; class Aves; order Ciconiiformes; family Ciconiidae; genus Ciconia; species Ciconia boyciana. The sequence goes on from NC_132935.1 coordinate 59,504,806, forward strand.
ATAAAGGCCTAATGTAGGGTAAACTTCTCAAGCTGAGGCCCTTATATTGATATTGATATAAACTAACTAAAACCATATATAATTATATACACGTAAAAAGTTATGTCTCATTTCTTTCTCTGGGCTGTCTGGCTGATATGATACATCTGAGAATGACGTTTGCCTTTTTTTGGCTTGTGACAGTCACATGGCCGATTCTTTTTCATTCTGGGATCTACTCTACAGCTATGTACTTTTTTTGTAGGTCTGCAGTCTTTCTACACTGATTTGACTGCCCCTCTGTTGGTCACATTTGCATGTTACCAGTTTCATCAAATTCCACCAGACACCAGACCATTCCTTCATGCATGAAGCCTCATTTCAGATTCTGACTCTGTCATCCAAAATACTGCTACTTCAGGCTTGATGTCATTCACAAGTTTTATAAGCACACTTTGAGTAGTTTAAATTAATTATGCCATTCATAAATAATTAAATGTATCACATTGGAGTAGTTGAATTTTGCATATGGTTACAACCTGGGGTGAAAAAAAGTTAGAACTGTTTAAAGAATTTTATGGGAGTTAAGATTAATATGTTTTCTTATATCCATTCATTCCAAAAGTACCATTTACTTGAAATTATGGGAACTTTTTCTTGACCTGTTGTGAGGAAAAAAGAAACATGTTATATATGATGATTGTATTATTTTAATTTTCCTTCATATATTTAAAATTATTCATGAATAGATTTTAATTAGTTTTTGAAATGGGAGCTGAGTAATAGGTCATGAACAATACATTGCTAGTCATTGACAGAAAGTATTTGTATCTGAGATTCAAAGCATCCTAAGTAATTTTTTATTCAACTTGACACAAGGAACATGATCCTTATCTTGTATAAGTGTCATAAATGTTACTAGTTATTCTGTGTAATCCCACTTGTACACACAAAACTGATTAAGTCTCCAGTAAAACAGTTTCAGTATTGTCCTCATTTTAATTGAGTTTTGATATAAGTTGTTTAATGAGAGTGGTTTATGAGCAACAAGTGTTGAATCATTCTTAAGACTCATATCGAAAGTGTACTGAAGTGGAAAGACAATGAAATTTTGAAGTTGAAATCAAAGGAGGTTTCATTTTTTGAGGGCAAATAATACAAGGCATAGAGCAAAAATACTCAAGAAACCATCTTTTAAAATTCGTCATATTAACATTGGTAAATGCATATTGTCACCAGCCAATATTAAGGAAAGCTTCTAGGAGTGATCAGTGAAAGATGTGAAAGGTAGCAGAGCAAGGGGGTATTAGTTCTGGAGAAAACTATGGAATGCATTCTATTTTGTCTATTAAAAAATGGTGGGGTTTTTATAACTTCATAGTTTGATCAAACTTTAAAAACTCATATCTCATTTCAAATTTTTCCCTGCTTTGAGTGGGGAATTGGACCAGATAATCTCCAGATGCCCCTTGTAACCTTAATTAACCTATGATTATAGGCTAAGGGACATAGGCTATAGGTTGTTCCATTCTTCCCTTCACCTGTTGGGCTGTTGCATTTCTTGGGTGGAGTTCCTGTAAGACGATAGGAACTATTCCTGTAATTAATCCAAGAGGAGGAGGAATTATTGGTCAGGTTGTTTCTTTTGACAGTCAGTGATGGTTTGTCACCTATCCTGAAAAAAAAAAAGTAGTTATTTTTCACTTAGTATACCAGGAGAATTGGGGGGGGGCGGGGGGCGCAGAATGGAGGAATTTTAGTAGGAAAATGTAATATTAGGTTGACACATTTTAAGTAAAAAATGTTTGTATTGCTGTAACTTAGAGGAGAAAAAACTTTGCTGAGCTATTATCTCACACAAATAATTTTTGAGGAGAGCTGTCATTTGTGGAAGGAACTCTGTAATTCTGATTCTCACACGCTGTTCTTTCATAAAATCTCAATGCTTTTATGACAAAAATTTAATTGGAAGACTTACCTATAGCTGGTGATGCCTTTCATGCATACACTAGCAGTATCAAAAAAGGGCTTTAGGCAATAGAAGTTGGCAAAAGTAGCTAATGTGTTGTAAGGAGAGATTTATTTTCATTGTATCTAGTTATGGTATCTATAGCTTCAAAGCAAAGGAGTTGAATAGAAAGATGATTTTGGCAAAGCTTACTAGTTTTTAATCTGTCCACAGATCTATAGTTTGGTGGAAGTTAAAGATAAAGCAGAAAGTTTTGTTTTAAAGTCCTTCAAGTAAAAAGTCCCTGTGGGTTTATTAAAGCTGAGCTTAAGATGGACAAATACCTGAAGACTGCCATTCAAACTTCAATTCTATAATATTAATACTGTTTTTCAAGTTGCAGGAAGTTAATATATGAATATCTACTATCTGCAACAGGAATAAAAAGAGGAAAGGAAATATGCTTCCAAGTACCGGAGTAGCCTTTTTCCTTATATGCATTTTTCTTAGACTTACTTCTAACTAAAGAAAGCGTGGGTAATTTTGTCACCTTTATTTTTGTTACACTGAAATCTTGGTTCCCAATCTGTACCATTAGTTTGTTCCAAGGTAGCTCAACAAAAAGGAAGGCTATACAATTATATATATATATTTGCAAATCTCATTATTATGGAATTTAATTATTACAGGAATGCTCAAGCGTACTAATAAGTTTATTAATATTATTATTAAACTAAACATTAAAAAAAGTATAATATGCTCCTACTTCAGTAAAAATATGGTTTTATGTGGCTTATACATCTTTTTAGAGTACTGGGGGAAAAAAAATCAGGAAAATAAGCAATGGTATCCAGAGAAGGCAACTGTAAATTCCACTGATTTTGAGAAACAGAATGGTGGAAAATGAGAAAATTGCATGAAGAAGGCTTTTATTTTGTTCTTATGAGTTTACTAAAAGCTTTCTTTTTTCGCTTTGATTCCCTGGCATGTTGGTGGTAAAAGTCTGTCTGTATCGTAATGCTCAGGTGTTATATTCTTTGTTACAGCACCCAGCATAACATCCTTTGAAGCACAACTTGGACTGTATGACTGTACCATGGTATACTATTTAAAGGTTAACGAATGCATACAGACATTTTAATTGCTCAAATCTACAGTTCAGCTCTCCTGCAATTTATTCTAGTTCAGGAGAAACTTCAGAAGAATCACAGCATCCTCACTTTAGGCATATTGAAGCACCAGTTCTTCTCAGTTGGTCAGTTTGTTCTTGATCATGGCAAGTGATGATTTTGTGTTCTGAAATGAGGATTTACTTAACTTCTAAATGTTTATAGGGTCTAAAACAGCTATAGAGACACCTGTGAATGAATGTTCTAAAAATTCTGTGCACTGAAAACCTCCCCCTGCTCCAAAAAAAACCCCAACCAACAAGGAATATGGGTGTAAAGCTTATCTGAATAGCCAAGACTGCAAAAGGATTTATCTGTTTCTTATTTGACTTCAATATACAACACTTTGCTCAATGAGTCACCTGAGGGTCAGTTTTTAATATTCTGTATTGTAGTTATTGCTTATGTTTAAGAAAAAATAACATCTGCTGACTGCTGCTGTTCCACCAAGGATCATCCTCAAAAACTTTTCTTTTTGACTGGATATCTAAATAATGTTAATTCTGTATTTGTACTAATCTCTAAAGAGCACTGCAAATTCAGAGACAACATTGTTTTGTTATCTAAAGCAACCGTTAAGCTCTTAAAGGTGACCATTATAGATTGCACACCAAAATGCTTTCCATTCCTATTTGTGTCCTTGTTCTCACTGAAGGTGTTTCCAGAAAACTAATCAATATTAAGCCCTCTAGTCCCCACCTTCTAATTGTCTAATTAGGCACAGAAATGTAACACAAACCACCAGGCTTTTTTTTTTTCTTTTCACATTTACTTATTTCAGCTCTTCTCCCTAAGTAAGGTTATCTTGCTCCCTAAGTTTTAATTTATTAAGTGTTTCACCTGAAAGCAATCACCCTTGCAGTCAATTCCCGGAATAAAACATCTGCCTTTTCAGTTCAGACAGCCTATAAATGAAGAAATACACCAGGGAAACAGAATTATGTTCTCTTTCAGAAGGTAGAGGTGTTTTACTCAGGTCGTATTCCGGCATCAGTCAACCTGTTCTGTATTATGAATAAGCTCATTTTTGAACTGGCCTATGGACAACACCATTAGCATACGTTTCCCCAGCTCAGTTCCTAAGTTTCTTATGCTTCACATGTTCTTTATTAATCCTTTTTCCTATACTAATTGATCTTTACATGGGCTACTTGAGACTTATAAGTCCTTTGACTGATAGCACTACTGGCCTTCAAATTTTCCTGAAGCATGTATTTACATGACAGTTGTGGTTTTAGTGCTGTCTGAAAAAGCACATCTTACAGTTCTGCAAAGATGAACTCTTAATAAATTATTCCTACTGAGATCTTAAGGTTCTGTCTTGCATTTGAATGACTTCTTAATGTTTTAAGGTAAAATTGATACACAGGGCAAATTGTATCATAACAAAATAATCCAAGGAATTAATTTTCATAATATAATATGCATGAAAATTTGACATTTACATGTTAGATGCAGGACTTCAATTATCTCTGATTTACTAATCAATTTGCATTTAAGCTTTTTTATTTTTCCTTTGTGCATGGATTGAGAGACAACAGGCAAACAACTTAGTACAAACACAAAAGTATATATTTGAAGAACAGACAATATCCAAAATAATGGAGAGATTTCTAGCATTTCTGTCAAACCTGTTTCTAGCATTCCCATTCAAGTGCGCAGGAGATTCCTTACTTAAAGCACGACATTTACAACTCTTCATTCTCCAGTATGGAAGGCAAACTTGAAGCTCTCAAACCGAAGATACCAGTCTGTATATTGAGGTCAACCGGTATCCACAGCAGTGACCATGCTGAGGCCTAAGTTCTGCTTTATGCCAAGTGACTTCAACATTCCTGGTTGCTAGCACATGCTGAGATGCTGCTATTACTCTTGTGCATATACAGTAAACTAGAAGGGGTATATTAATACATACCATGATGTTAGGATGAAAATTAAAGTCTCAGTTTTTCTACAGAGACAAACTCCTACAATCAATGTCTTATATCAACACTGTAGATTTTGACTATTACTTGCTGTCATCTTCATGAAATGATAGGAGCTCTAAGGACTCATTTATTTCACCTTATTTATCCCTATTGTCCTTCAGGTACTCAGTTATCCAGAAAATTTTTTAAAAGAAAATAGATGTCAACAAGTATGAGTCTTTTTTCTACCAATATAATTTGTGAAATTTTACCTGGAGGATTAAAGTAAATAGAACAGTTTTTTGTTATCAATGTTATCCTCAACTACATATGTTCTTGGCTAGATATTATTGGTTATAGTTTTACAAAAGAAATGATAGAAATATTTAGATGAGTGCTTACCTGAGCAAGACATTCAAATTATAAAATCACACATGTATTGCTAATCTCACCCAAAGATATTTTTGTAACATTTGGTATTTGTTACCTACAGTGAAAAGCAGTACGAAATAGAACAATAATTACTTAATTGCTTTTGCAGGTAACTGGTTTTGTGGGGTAGATTAATTTTTTTTCCTTTGGATGATTTCAGATCAGTTTTCCAGAGAAAAGGGAACAAATTAAACTCAGTAACCTGACTTTTCTGTCACTCTTACCAAAGTAAATCTGGAATCAACAGAACTACTATTTCAATTGAATGAAAGATCAAACTCAACAATTTGTTTGAGATTTTTTCTACTTTTTGCAGCAGTTTCTGAATATCTTGCTATGCAGAAGGTTACACCAGACACCTTTGTCTCTGGGGTGATTAGAGGATGAACTCCAGAAGTGTTCTGCTGCTCCTGTGGATTTGACCAAACATCATGTGTATGTGTGCATGTCTTTCTCTCCTTCATGCTTGCTTACTTACACATACCACCACCACCCCCCGCCCCGCAGCATGCAAAAGCCACCTAAACCCTCTTGAAATAAAATAGACAATCACAAATGCCTGCTATGCATTAATTTGGTAGGATGTTTTCCTCAAGTGTCATTTGTGAGCTATACATGCTGTTCCTGCAGAGGTGTGCAGAGAAGGCGAGAAGATGGTACACATGCTTTATGTGAAGGGGGCTGCCATCAGAGTTTTGGTTTCCTCTGATTTCCTCACAGTTGAAAAGTAAGATTGCTCAGTTCTGCTGTTGCTGCTTCTAGAAACAGTGATGCAGAAGTTCAGATATATCTCTTTAACCAGTTATGAGTCACCTAGAAGTACTTTCCATATTTTTATTTTAAAGTCAGCCAAAGCTGTTATATACATGAGTAGGTATGACAATAAATAGCCAGGGTGATGTGGAATCTCTGTGTGTCACATACTCCCTTTACAGCGCTGTTTTGTAATAGTAAATGCAACTGAGACAATGCCACCGAGGTCATGTGCAACACTTTGACATTGAAACATTGCAAAATGTGACTTAAGCCTATCAGAGCATGAATGATGCTGCTGCAAAGAAATTCACAGGATAGCTGTGCTACCCCATAAGAAGATACTGCTGTACTGAAATTTCTGAGCTTTGGTTTTCAAGGCATGTAGTACGTTGTCAAACCTTAATATTACCTAGTATTGAGCATCACAATGCTTTAACCTACACAGAAGAGTGATTCTGCATAATGAATGCAAGCCTGAGCTTCTACAGACCTCAATGGTCTGTCTTGCAGTCATGATGTAGCTAATGCTAAACAGCAACAATTTTTTGCATTGCAGGTGTTCACCAGCAAGCATTAACCTAATCCTAAATAATAACAACTCTATTTTACATCAGATTTTGAGGACTGCAAATCTGTTATATTGCAATGAGAGTGAGGCTTTTACAAGTGTTTCCAAGGGGAAAAAACCCCAAACACACAGCACAAGTAGGATCACCCAGAATAGCTAATAGCATTTATGACACTCTTTACAGAATTTGGATCAAGGTCCATTCTGAGTTGTATCTGTGCTCTGAACTGGTAACCCATGCATGGTGTTTTACTACCAGTCTCTAAATCTCTATCTCTTAATTAATTAAACCTATACACATGTGATTAAAAAAATGGAAAGTCTCATGATAAATGAGTGTCTATATATAAATACATTTCTGCAATGTGTGCGTGTGAAAAATATGATTCATTGTGTCAAAAGGTTCCATACTGAAATTGGCATGTTGACCCCAGATCTCAAAAGATATTTTATCACTCCGTAGACCAATGATTTGTCAAGTCAAGTACAGGAGATAATACTTCCTCTGCCAAAAGGACATTAACATTTTTAAAATGGAGAGGGCAGTGAACAGTCTAAGAGAAGGAAAATAAAAAGTGCTTCCTGAATAAGGTCTGGATCAATAATATTTGTGAGGTAGGGGTTGGGGAATATGATAGAGTCTCTAAGAAACCTCCAAAAGGGAACAAGTATCAAAGCTGTTATGCCTTTTTTTCAGGGAAGGCAGGCTGACAATATGCAGCATTCAAAGGGTTTTGACTGTTTAGCTCAGATAAGCATCTATAGCTTGCCAGTTGGTTGAGAAGGGAAGACAGAGTTGTATCTTAGATTAAATGTAATTGTCTTTCTTTTCTGTTATTTGTGTCTTTATGAATTTTTCAACTGTGTCATCCACCTAGGACTTTATAAATAAATAAGCATATGTCCCTACTTTAGTGTGGCCTGTTTAGCAGTAAAATCATAATAGTAGGCTAAGACCCAGAGAAGTGGAGATAATTTTAACTAGGGTTCTGGATATTTCAGGCAGAGGTGAATACTGAAGTTCAATGATTCAGGATTTCCAGAAGAAAAGAGAGTATAACTGTGTATCTGCACAGGTATTTGAGAACTGGTATTGAAGTGTTCTGGGGAACCTTGATTTAAGATACCATGCTCAAAATTCATTTGCCAAGGTAAACAACCATTTCTGAGGTTAACTCTAGACTCTGTCCTGACAGCATATAGCAGCAATGAAAGAAGCAGGCTGGGAAGACTTTCCTGAGTGAATACTTGGCATCTGGTTAGGGCAGGAGTAAGTAATCATGGAGTATTCCTCCTTTGTAAAGTTGGGAAAAAAGGAATATACTGGAGGTATATCTAGAAGTACAAAGGAGGTATATGCTAGCATTATTTAACATTAGAGGGAATCTAGGCTGTGACAGAGCTGTTGACTTGCTGTAAGTCTGAAGGCCCTTTTTATCATGAGGCACTACCAAGGACTGTTTCATCTCTCACAACTATTCTCAAAGTGAAAAAAACGTGGCTTAAAACAAATGCTAGGCTTATTTCTCCCAAGCTGTGGCATACATCCCAGATTTTTTTCTGTGTCATCATGAGACTCACAGAGAGCTTGGACCTGCTACAGGAAATGTCTTTGATAGTCAGAACCAGGAAAAATGCAAAATCTGAATTTTCATTAAATGATGCAATATATTCCCGTGGAACTGCAGGTACTGAGAGCAGGTATTTCTAACCTACTACTCAGTTGTACCCATTGACAGCACTGAAGATTTTACAAACCTGTGAAATTCCTTACTTTAACATGCCTGACATATATTCTATATTAGAAAAATGATTAGAGGCATATCAGATGTCTAGAGAGGAAAGCAGAGCTCTGAGGTCAGAACATCTTCCCCTTCGCTTTTGTTTTTAATATTGTTTTCAGGGTTGGCTTTTCCCTTAATAACAGAGCACGGCTTATGTTTCTCTGAACTCTTTCAGAGCTGTCTTTTCCCATTCATGAGTTGTCCTATTCTCCTCCATTCCAGTCTCCTTCCCCAGAAACTAACTGCCATGTCTGTAGTAAGAGCAAAGTGGATGGCCCTTGTAGGGTACCAGGGATGGGCTCTGGAGGCAGACCACGGAATCCTCTTGAAATTTGGGGGTACCTTCAGTCTGCTTCAGAAGCAAAGCACGCCTTCTCTTCTCCTGGATAGGATGAGAGGATAATGTTACTGTAGTTTCATCCCCTGAGCATTTCCATTTGCTTAATTTCTTTCCTTTACAGATTCTCAGTATAATATAAGTTATTAAAACATATTATCTTACCCCCTGAAGTCACTACAATTTCGTGTCAGGTGAAAAGATTCCTGTGTACTCCCTTTGAGATTCAACATATTGTTTAAGATGGTGCAAACAGCTAAGATATCGTATTACTATGAAATTTAAACCCTTACACTTTTAACTACAACAGTTTTGGCACTATGTCTCTTATCTTGATCGCACAGCTTAACATCAGAACCAATTTTTTTTCTTCCTGTTCAACCTACATAAGATGTCTTTGAGCACCACAGGAACAAAATTTGAAGTACGTGTGCATACTATCCTGGATGAAAATGGTTATGCAGGTAAGATGCACTGCAGCAAACACACTAGCTTTCCACTTAGCTCCTGATCTCTTTGTTTTATTGTCAATGGTAGTAATAGTTACAAAGGTTGTATTACTACAACACTTAGCATCCTGGTCAAACAGAACAGGACCACACAGTTTTAGGTGTTGGGCAGACAGCAGGAAACCAAACTCCTGCCTCACTTCCCACCCCCCCCCCCCCAAGAATATCCTTGTGTTATCCCCCTCTATCTTAATTCCCGTTATTAGCTTTGAGGATTTATTGCATTAAATATTTGAGAACTTCTGGTTCTGAGACACTTGTGGACTGAACATTGTGATGTCTCTAGCTTATGAACTTCCACGCCAGTCTAAATCACTAATCCATTTACTCCAATATTCCTCCTTTGACTATACCCACCTCAACCGGTTCAGAACATTTCCAATGGTGACCAACAGATAATTATGGAGCAATGGAGTCATGTGAAATAATGTTCTCACTACTATCAGTACTTTAAAAATTAACTTATAGATTCAGCAGAAAGATTTCTATTCTCCCCAAATCATTCAAACTAGAAGATGTTTTGTTGGCCAAAATACTGAATCTGACTTTGAATACTTTGTTTTCAATACACATTATTATTGACCATAACAATTACAGGTATATAACACCTTTGACATAAAATTTTCAGTTCTAAAACAGTTTGTTTTTTTTTTCTTCCAGAATATGATATAGTTTGTCTGATTTTTCTCTGCACACTTTGGAGATAATTGTTTGCATTTGCAATGTGTGCAGGCGTAACATCTGCCTCAGAGTGAGTTGCTGTGTTCACTACTCAATGAAGCAATGAAGCATTTGAAACGCAGGAACATTCCTCAGACGTCGTTGCTAGTTAATGATTCTTCATGCTCTGAATGTTGCATCTCTTGCATCCTGTGTCTATTAATCTTAAAATGACACACCTTACATTACCAGTAGTCTCACTAAGAAATAAACCCAACAAAAAACTGAGAGGAATCTTTCAAGAAGGTGTGTGTTCAAACAATAAAGTCTGTTGCTCATTCAAAAAAGAAAAAAAAATGTTGAGAATATTGTTGTCCTGGTGTTCCTCTGTGAACAACAGACATTCAACTTGGAGCTAGTCATGGCTAATCAGCCTTCATACAGAGAACTCAAAATTATCAAAGGTTCTGCTGCTCTCTTCTGAATTAATATTTTTTCTTTTTCTTTATTTTTTTCCAAATCCATCCTGATGTCTGGATATGTGGCATGCATTAGGTTAGTAGTCTGAACAAATGAGCAGATGTGAATAAAAATCTGTGATAAATGCAGTGTGCAGGAGGCATGGAACAAATCTAAAATGGTACACTAGTGAATTTAGACACAATTAAGAAAGAATTTGCAATCTGGTCAAAATGGGGGTACGAACCAAAGAGTAACTTGCTCTTTTGGAAAGGATCAATACATTCTTAAAAGGGTGTTGGAGAACATTTTAAGGACGAGATATTTCAATCCATATTTTAAACAACAATATATTTGGGTTTATTTTGGCATTTACTTAGTACTCTAGCTAAAACATTACCACTCCTAACTGATGTATGCTTTATAGTCAAGGCTCTTAAATAACAAGATAAGTTTTAGTGATTAAGCTCCTTGTGTGAAACACTGTATGGTAGTCTGAAAAAGGAAAGGTGGGTAGATTTGCAGTAACCTATATAGAATGGCATGGGAGTTATACTGTAGAGCTTCCCAATAGGATTTGACTAGCTTTTCTTTCTTAGATCCTGAATGCAAACTAAATAGAGTGCTTTGCATTAAATATCACCTTAGCAAAAAAATCACCTTGAAGGCTGCCATCAAGGAAAAATGAAGAAAGAGAAGGCAGCAGGGAAACTCTGGCATGGTGAACTATCATCTCAGCACAAATGAATCCAATAGTTAGAGAAAAATCAGGGTCTCATTGCTTTTTGAACGTTGCAATAGTCTATTATAATATTTACTTTGAATTACAAAATTTCTCAGAATAATACAAAAAGCTTTACCCCAACACATTTTATAGTAAAATTAAATCTTAAAAAGAGATTAAATCATGTAGAAATTGAAAGATTAGGATTTTTAAAACCCACTTACCTGTATCAAAGAGGATCATAATGAATTCTGACTGGTAAGACTCAGAAAGTTCTTACCAAGCTAAAACCTGAATTATATTGTTTAATAAAAATAATAATTTTAATTAATTATTTTTTCCAAGGTCGTACAATACAAAACAACTTAATATTTGTGTGTCAGAGTACTAAAGAATATTGAGAGGTTCTAAGCATTAGGTATTCTTGTCAAGTATTTGCAAGTCTTTCCTTCCTCTATCTTCAGGTTTTTGAACTGGCTTAAAAGCCAAAATGACCATTTAAAAATGATTCTTTTTTGTAGTTGTTGTTTGCAACCAGGCTGTCCCTAAAAAACATCAGGGTGGAAAAAGAATAGTAAAACAATACTGTATTTTGAAAATTGAAGGATCACACATAATTCACAGAAATATCCATCTCAAGCTAACAGAAATTTGAAATCTGTGGAGGTTCTCCTGAACTCATTCAGATTTCAGTTTGTTAACGACTGTGGTAGAAGATGACACTAAAAACACAAGATTACATGACAAGTGGATCAGAAATTCCTAAAATACACATGCCTTAAAATATATAAGTGGAAAGTAAAAGAGAACATGGTTTATCTGGCTTCAGAGTAATGGATTGATTTCTGCATAAAAAACAAGTTCTAGGGTGGTTTTTCTTTTGTCTTAGGAGACTATCTTTCTTTAACAGTGCTTATTTCAACTAAAACAAAAGAAAAATCATTTGCATCTAATCCATTATGGGTCTGATCCAGAGCTTGTGGAAATCAGCCATCCAGTAAACTTGCATGGGCTTGGATCAGGCCATATATGAAGGAAGAAAATGCTTCTGACCCCAAGAAAAACAAGCTTGTTAAACATTACTGGAAATCTTGCATATCTGGAGGAACAGCAATACGATATAGACAGAATTTAATTTATATGTTGAGAATGTGAAGCTGACTTATCAGATGCTGAACTACAAAATGAATATAAAGGTGAGACTTAACAAATAGCATCATAAAGCTTTATCTTAACTAACCATATTCACAAAGTGTAAGATAGTGGCCAACACCAGATTTATGATGATTCTACCTTAACCGCATATTTCTATTTCTGCTTATTCAAAAGTTCTTTGATGCCAATATAATTATAGATGGTTTTACTTGGTGTGTTGCATACAGTGTTGTTAGTGCATTATTCTACTTTCAGATGCCTACAATTATTTAAAACATATATATCTATGGATTTCAGCATGGTTCATTTCCAGTATATTTGTTATCCTCTGTCCACTGCTTTAATCAGCATCCTGTCAAAAAGCACTAAATGGTTTTGAACATAGCAGGCATCCACCCTACTGAAGATGCAGGGAAGTATATGCTTCATTTTCATTCAGTTTAAATCAGAATGACTTAATGCTAAACAATGAAAAAACTGTATCAGAAAATGGTTTGAGTATTACACTGCTTTTTCTTTTTATTTATTGCCTGTTAATTATAAGTGAATTGAATCAAGCAGTTGTCCTTAAGGTGTTGGTATTAGCACCCAGGTTTGCAGAAAGCTTCTCAAATAGTCCAGAACAGAAATATGCAAACATATACCACTTGCTATTTTGGAGTTAAAAGCAGTGTAGGAAACCAACTTTCAGAATGCTGCTATTGAAATAGAGTGGGATAGAAAGCATTGTAATAAAATTGCCAAAGGGAGTAAGTTATCAGGGCAAATCCTGCACCATTCAAATACTAAATCTTGTTTTGCATTCCAGCAAGCAGAAAAAAAGGGAGACGCAACAAAGACAACAGACATCATCTTAGATTAGCCCAACGTAAATGAAAGAAAGAAAGAAAGCTGAAAATTGTAGAAGAGTTGATTTCACTACATGTTTATGTTAATAGGGTATTTGACTTTTGAATGCTTCATAAACCTTGTTATGTTCAGTGCTATTTGAGGTAGTAAAACAGCTGGAACTCTGCCAGAAGCTTTAATTGGAATCAGCTTAGCAGGAGCTGACAAGGTTTCCTAGTGTTTAGTTTCAAACTTATTATAAAAATGCAAAATTATGTGCTATTTATTTTCTATTCCTCTTTGGTGTATGCCCATAAAGGTGAGACATAGCTGTGCTAGAAAATTGAGTAATTTTTTCTCACATGCCCCAGGCCAGTGTTTTGAAGAGGGCAGTGTGGGTACTGTCGCTTATAATTAGACGTTTCCTCACACAGGAGGCTGCAGAGACTCACCAGAGAACTCTCTTTTTTTTTGCACAGCTTGTTTATTGATTAGGCCAGCGTGTCAGACGGCCACAATAACACCTCTGTTAGCAATATGTGACTAGGCAATGGGATCAGAGGGCATCACCAAAGAAACATTCAGAGGAGTAGTCTGATTACACTCTTCACCTAACAATAAAATAGGGGGCTGCAGACAGGGCATCTTGCCATACAGAACGAAGGAATTATTGTTGCACCAGTAGCAGGCTTGTCCTGCAGCCCTGCAGGCTTGTCCATATGGGAGGACCCGAAAGATAGAATTTTGTCCCAGGAAGCAACTGCAGTGTTTGAGCCTTTGAAACTGATTAAAAACTTTGATCCAGGACTATTAAAAAAAGATTGTTCATTCATTATCTATAGCTACAAATTAATAGATTAAAAAAGTCTTTCTCCCTTCAGATTGTCTGCATGATCTCTTGGAATTCTGTACTTCCTAAATGTAGGTCATACGAATACGTAACAAATACAGATAAATGACTTCCACCAAGGCTGTTAAGACAGGAATGAATCCCAAGATAACGTTACATTGTCAAGAGGCCAAAAGTAGTCAAGAAAGTCATGTCTGGAAAACACAGCTTTCAGAGTTTTAATAGAAAATCTTCACCTTGGGAAACTTCTAGTTCATGGAATATACCCCCCCACTACCACACCCCCATCTCACAAAGCCATTTTCGGCAGGCTATTTGCTGTCACTAACAAACCTCATCACAAACACTACTGCTGCCTGAAATGCAGCTCCTTCTCAACTTCAATGTTTAAATAGATAAAGTAAAAGTAAGATTAGGAAATAGCAAAAGTCGTCTTTGTTTGCTATTTGCAATTAGTTTGAAACATCACGGCTGGGCAGCATAAAGGTACTGAGATGCAATAATTCCTCCAGGGCCAACAGAATAGTTTGACAGCCTTGCTCCCAGCCACAGGCTCAGGTTTTGCAAAGACTTGAATCAGAAGGCTGCATCTGTAATCTCAGACCCAGGAATGCTTTTGAGTTCTCCGGCCTGCGGGTCTGAGGGAAAGCCACATCATCTGACAACTTACCGTTAGTTCAGTGCTGCAACCCAACAAATATGATTTTGACATTACTTGTAAAAGGACACAGGCTTTGTACTGACCTAATAGTGCAGTGCTTCAGGACTTGTCTGGGCTTGCTTTGACCTGAGCTGATTTTTAGCTTGTTTTAGCTATCATAGCAATAGTCTACCAGTCAGGTGACTACTGCCTAAATTTGCCTTAGCTAAGTTTTTCACTGTTGCACAGTGCAGTGCATAATGTTAATTAATAGACAGTAATAATAACTAGTAATTCTATGTAGACTGAACTCTTTGTGACCCTAGAATAAAATTGTACTGTAAGAAAGTATATGCATAGGATGATAAAGAGGCTTCAGACTGTAAAAACCCATACGTCTTCATGGTCAGCTACTGCTTACTAACGGGATGCAACCCTGAGAGACAGGTAAATCAGCTCTAGGGTAGCAAAGAGAACAGAAAAACAAGTATAATGTGGAATTCAGAACCAAGGAAGAAAGTGAGAGAAAGCACATGCTGTTAGATAATGTAAAAAAATTAATGCCAAGTGGATCCAAAATTGAGAAGAGAGGTACCCACATCATCGTTTTCACAATCCTCCTGTCAGAAGTTGGCGTGCTGAGGAATCATTGTACCTCCCTCCCCTACTCTTCTTGAGGAAGCCAGCAGGGGACTGGAAGGTGAACATAACACCAGAGGAAAGGTATGTATATGTGCAATACCTGTAGCAGTATGATTAAGGAATTTTTCCAGTAATAATTAGGCAATTCAGACTATGACTTTTAGTTTAATTGCAACTGAAATAATAACTGTTTATTGTGTTTGATCAGGCTGTTAAGACTTTAATTAGACTAACAATACATTCTTGGCTCTGCATATAAGCTGTGGCTCCTTTTTGCCCAGAACAAGATTTTGAATGTGAGAATGAGTACCACATGTATGCACCTTGGTTTCTCTGGAGAGGAGTAAATGAGTCTGTGGGACAAGGACAATAAAGTCTGTATTTGAAAACTGGTAAGATCATATGGTTATGTATTTATCATTCTTTTAACATTAAAAACCATTCATTGTCTATCCCAACTACTGCTCACTCCAATCCCATATTGGTTAAGATTACTAATTTTACATAGTTGTTTCTCAGGGATCTCACCCTGCAGGAAAGTGATAAAATCTACTGAATTAAACTCATGCCTGCCTTAATAATTTACTATCTGAACTAGTTGTACTGTAAATGAACTTCAGTCTATGTCTAGAAGTATCAGCAAGTAGCAGCGAGAGTGTGATTTGGTAAACTGTAGCTAATGAGAAAGTGAAGCAAGTAACAAAAAGAGATAAAGTGCTTCCTTCTCCTCTGAAGGTAGAATTAAATGAGAAGAAGATTTGCCCCAGTATTCTATAATTTCCTAAAATTCTATTCCCAGTTTTCTAACTACTGGAGCTCCACAAAGAGAAAATTAAAAAGATTAAGTTTTCTTTTTGTAGTCCCCAACAGACATCCAGACTGACTCTGATGGTAAAATAAGGTTATAAGAAAGCAAGACTCACCAGCCCTCATGGTTCTTGTATGAGTTTGGTAAATAAGCAGCAATTGGAAGCCAGGGTTTGTTTATGCTCTATTTGTCTTGTTTGGTGCAAAGACCTTTTGCCTGCCCTTGCAAAAGAGCAGTTGAGAGAGTAGCTGACATAACTGGGCCAACTGTTTTTTGTTCTAGGGTGCTCTGTAGAGCACATGAAAGCAATCTTCTGTGTTCAGCATGTGGCTGATAAAGTTCAATATTTTCCACGATGATAGTCATACTTCATGTAGGAACACCTTTCTTAGCATCAGCCAGAAACAGGAAGCAACACAAGTCACATCAATAGCTAATTCCGTGTTATATCACTTCATTTTCAGACTGCAAAGATAAATGTTATTCATATACTTTTTCTCTGCAATGCTATAACTGCATTACAGTGGGAATGAAATTTCCCTTCTTCAGGTGCCAGAAAGGGTAGCCACTTTAAAGGTAAGAAAGAGTTTATTTGCAGGCCTAAAATCATCCTCCTGCTGCAGAGAAACAAAGCTGAGCAGTGCTGTCTGACTGAGCAGCTGACAAGAGATGAACAGAAGCTGAACATCTAGTGACTACCAGCAGACAGCAGGCAAGGTCGAACAGGAACTGAATGAAGGGGAAGCAAGCAGAAAACAAATTAGAGAATGAGCTTTGCACAGAGGCAGAGGAATACATTTAAAAACCTGTAAAGGTACTGCAAAACTAGAGAAAATACACTTTTGAGCTCTGCATGTTTGAAGTTCATATTTGCTTATTCTTTTTTTAAGGAGTGGTGAATGCACAATGGATGTGCCTTCCTAAATATCTCCTCTCCCTTGATGTTTCTGGGAGAGAAACATCAAGCATAGGATGGTGAGCCACGTGCACAGAGCCACGTGCACTAAGTGCAGCATATGTGAGTGGTGGTAAATCACCATCAGACACTATAATATCCATCTATGCAATCACTTCTCTGGGAAGAAAAAGTTTGTGAAAATGGAAAAAAAATGCAATTCCTTAAATCATATCAGTATTTGAGTGCTGTATATGGTTAGCTTGCTTCATTGAAATAGCTCTGAACGGTCTATTGTACATTCACCTGTTAAGAATCTTATTTTTTCCCCTGTACAGACAGGTAGGTTACGTGATACACAGCGTGGTCGAATGTGGCCATCATACAATGCAGTTGAATCAAGTTGTCCATGTAATGATCAAGATTAATTTGTGCGTGTGCTCTTTGCTGATCTGTGGCAGCCCCTATAGAGGCTAGAAACAGAAGCACTCAAGCTGAGTTTAGGAAGGAAAATAGTTAGACAAAGTGGGAAATACTAGACAACTTTCTGTTTTAAAGATATTATACAACAGATAATACAAGGATGCCTCATCAGCTTTATATGTAAATTCCGTATAATTTTTTAAGAATCTAAAACTTGATGTGTGTTCAGTGAGCAGGGGACAGAGAGAAAGGGAGAAAAGCAATGCTTGATCAAGATTAGTGAGACTAGATTTTCCTGAAGACAAATGCAGATGTTTGTAGCAGGCACTATTGCTTAATGTCAACACTCAAATGTTTACAGACACAGGGTACAGCTGCTGACAGCCATTTTAAAGTCTATGCGACTAAAAGTGGTGCTGAGACACTCACTGTGTTTACTCTGTCGCTATGGATTACACATGGCTCTGTTGAAGCCACAGTACCAGGGCCATACTTTTAACACCCCTTTGACTCCAGCTAAAGCTTTTTTGCTTGATCAGACTCATAAAACCATAGAAAGAAGGTTATTTTATCTGGATAACCAGGCTGTAGCAATTCCAGCACTTGCGCTAGGCTATAGCGTCCCATGCAAGAGAGCCCTTCGTTACTCATTGGGGTTATGAGCATGGCGGATCATCTTCATACAACCCTCCATTAGCCGCTTTGTATGTGCTATGTACGAGAAAAGCCAACTCATTCTTGCTTCTTAAATCAATGCCATCATGTCTAAACTGACCGTTTTTCATCTAATTCTATGGGTTTTGTAACATTTCAAAAGGTTGTAAATATTCGAGGAGGAGATATCTTTTACAAATACTAAAACCTGGCAGATCAGTCATGTAGCCAATGTATGAGCATTTGGTATTCCTAGCGTGCCCTGCAAAGTGCTACCCTGTGAACTGCCCTTTGGCTTCTGAGAAATGTCGTAGAGAATTTTTCCTTTTGCCACGGTTTTTCTTACCAAATCCTACTTCCTGTAAGGAAAGGTGACTGCTAGCATGCTATTACTTATTTCTAATCTAAATGCCTCTTTAAAATATTGTGACTATATGAATAGTTATACATGTGAATAGGAAAAGAGCTGTATGGGTGGCCATGTATGTGACAGAAATCTGGTTGCTACCAGCATGTGTTGGGCATTTATTTTTGAAGCTATGAAGCTATGTCACACTAAAAAAATCAGAAATGTGGAAGATATACTTTACCATAGGGATTATTTTGCTAAACAAGCACATTTAAAACAACTCAAGGTGTACTTCAAAGGGATTTCTATATTTAAAATGAGTTTGTTTTCTCATGGAAAAAAAAAAAGGGTAATTTACAGACCTATGAATTTTGTGACATGCAAGTTACAGAAAGGGGATTCAATGTATCCTTTCAATTATCACTTAATGATGTACATCATTTATTAACCGGACAACCTAGTTGCTTGTTCATCACTTCTGGCAGGATGAGACAGGAAACTGCTGCCAGCTGTTGATGTTCTGCCTTTCTTTTGAAACTCTCTGTGTTTAGGGAACAGCAAGAAGCCAAACTCCTTACAGGGGGAGTTTTGGGGACTGAAAGGCGGTCTCTGGTCCTAAACTCTGATAAGTTAGGAAATGAAGTTGTCTGAATGAACATGTTATTACAGGCTGGTTAAATAAAGGAATGTAGGTTACTGAAGAAAAGCCCACAACAGAGACTTCTGTTTATGTGTTTTACAGATCAATTTTGTGACAACATTGCTGTACCATAGCATGCATTAAATAAACTCTTGAGGAGTTAGCATAAGCCATATGAGCAAAAAAAGTCCCATCCCCTGTGTCCCCATCCCTCCCTCCCCATATCTACAATAGAAAGGTTTTAGTCTGTGCTGTGATATGCACTCACGGACTAAATGAGAGATAATCTCCCTGAATTGTCACAAGCTGTGAATAGGTAGACCAGGTTACTCATTACCTTCCTTTTACAGAATAAATTATTATTGTTAAATAGAGAATTAGTTTGCCTCTTTTTCAGAAGAGTGAGGAAAGTCAAGCAGACAGGACACCTCTGTGTAAAAAGGAGCTGATGTGAACTGTCAGTACTGGTTCCTTTTAATCAAGTAGAGACAAGCTCCTGATAGACAGGAACAAGTCTAAAGCATAGCTTTTTCAGGTAAGAAGTATTATTGCCATTTCCTTGTCTGGACATATAATCCAATGAAACCAGAAAACAAAGTTGAATGTGTATATCAGCAAGGATTTCCTATATTATAAGGGACCAATGAAAGAGGATTCAAAACCCAATCTTTCTTTCTCCCTCTTATCACAGAGGTTATAGAGAGATTCTATTTTTCTCCCTTGTCCGGTTCAACTGGGACTTGATGTCTCTTTGCATCCTGGATGGCAGAGGTGGAAATACAAGTCACTTAAACCTGTGTCATCTTTCAAAGATCCTAGGCACTGTTCTCTTCATTACAGTGACACCACTGCTCATGGACAGATGTCCTTAAACAGATGCTATTACACTGTTGTGGTTTTTTAAAAATTTTCTTTAGTTTGCCACAAGACTGTAGAAATCATTCATATTGCAACAGAACTGAACTATTTCAAAATATTGCTTATTTACCAGTAGTATAAATAGGTAATCTTAGTACAGTCACCTGATGCTAGGATTTTCAAAACAGTGTGGTGCATTATTCCTTTAGACTGCCTAGAAAATCCCAGCCTGGGATGTTAGCAGTATACAGGAAATATTAAGAATACAGATATGTCAGGAGTTTTACATAATTATATATAAGATTTATAAGTATTTAGCTTAATCCCAGGAATTTTGAAGCTTAACTTGCTTTAAGTGGTTCACAGACTTAGAAAGGCATAAATTGCACTCAGAAAGTCAAGGTGTTTTTTTCCACGATCGTTTTCCCCCTTGGAAAATTTTTTTAGTGCAGATCAAAACTTTTTGCATAAACTGCTCTTTTATGTATCTTCTATAAACTTCAGACAACTCTTTCCTGAAATAATCTTGTCTCTTCACATGGTAATTGTTATAGCCCTCTGCTGGGGCAGAATTATCTACCTTTTCTCACCAAATCTCATTATTTGAACAGATAGAGCAGTGTTTAATTGTCTCCACACTAACGACCCTTGCTAATCAAACACTTTTTAAAGCACTTGGCTGATTCTTTGATAAAAACTGAAAGGATCAGCAAATCTCTGGGAGAAGTCGGCAGGCATAACCAGTATGCCTATCTTTCAGGTTTCTATTGAGACTTTTCCTGCACATTGATTTTATGAACATGCATGTGTGAGCTAAGTTATTTTGCTCAACATTTGTCAAGGGGAGCACAAAGATATAAAACTGCTTGGAAATTCACTCAGGGAAAAAAAGTTTTGTTGGAGAATTCCTTTTAGTTGAACCTAAGATGGTTTTGACATTTAGATTCAGTGATCTTTCAAGAAATTAGAGGCAGGATTCCCAGGGAGCCCTGCATGGTCTACTGCATAGGCACCAAAGTACAAATCTACAGTTGTGGGGTAGGAGTTAGCTGACACCCTGGGACTCGCCACCCTCACCACCCTGGGGTCAGGTCTGGGTGTCAGGGATCTTCCATGGTCTGTGGCAGTTTTGCTGATCAGTGGCTCCCAAGCTGCTTGCCATACAGCTGACATAAAACCCAACTTAAACCTGGGGTATCCTTGTATTGGCTCTGGCCCTGAGGCTAAAGACTTTCAGGCTCCTTTCTCAAACAAAGCCACAAACCTGTTATTTTTTATTAGGATGGACTTTCTAGCTCCAGGCAATGCTCTGGTCTACTTCAGAATAGTAGGTAGGTGACTCTGGCAACTGCTACAAGAAATCGATACTCTGTATGAATAAAAAAAGTCAAATATCTAGGCACAATTTCCTCTGCTGTAAACCAGAAATCTTATTACCAACTCACACACCTCTATCAATGCTTTGTGATCCCTGGATGAAAGGCCCTGCATATTATTACATTATCCTTGTTCCATGCAGTATGTCAAGACCTGAGTTTGGTCCTGCAGTATGCTTCCTTAAACTCTGTCAATTGCATGGTGTCTGGCACTTCTGAATTAATTTAGAATATCTGTCTTTAAAACCAGTGCCTCTGCACATTCATAAAAAAAAAATAGGCAGGAAAAAGCCTTAGTAACAGAAGTGACAAATACTTTTGGAAGCAGTCCTAATCAAATTTTGGCTTTTGAATTTTATGACTGAAGAACTTTATGTAAGAAAAAACCTTGACAAGACTTATGGGTGATTATTGCACTGGCTTTTTTCATTCTTCCATGTGGGTTTAAGGAAAGCTTCATTTTTTGCATACTCCTTGTTGAACCTGTAGAATAGAAAGCAGTCTGCAAAGAGAAGTCTAACAAAATTATCATTTACTACCAGCATTTTCTCTGAAGTTATCTTTCTTTTAGTAAGCTTATCCTGGAGCTCTTTTCCCAACCAGTGTTCTCCCAGTTCAGCTTCACAACCTCATTTTGCAGGGCTTGTTCTTTATAATAACTTTAAATTGATAAAGGTTACTGGTTCAGTCTTAAAATCATAGCCCTCCAGTGTGTCACTATTGTCAGTATATCTCATCCTTACAATGTCCTTGTGAAACAGATAAATAATCTGGGTCTGTATTACGGATGGGAAAGAGCACACACACAATACACACAGACCGTGTTGCAAGACTCTGAAGTTAGTACTGGTTTCACTGTACCTCCATAAGAAACACCACGTAGAGCTATTTGGTCGGTCCCAGTGGAGATACTTTGAGTTGCAGAACCAGAAATTTATTCTGTTACCCATCATAGGGTTATCTGGTGTGGAGGCAGGGTCCAAATTTTGTTCCTGAATTTAATTGGAGTGGTCTTAATTCTAACCTATGATGTAGACACACTTTGAGATGTGAAAAAGAAAGACCTAGCCTGTCAAAAGTATATAAGACACTTAACTCCCTCTGAATTATTTAAGTGGAAGTTAAGCACCCACAATCCTGTGAGGATCAGGGTCTTTCTGATTTAATCATGGTCCTAAAGGCCAAGCAGGGAACTGGTTCCACCATCCATGCCTGAGGTTAATGCTGTTGCCACCCGACCATTCTAATTAGGTTTTTCTTCCAAGCTATTTTGGCAGAGGAATCTATAGATGAAAGGGCTTACGTGCTTTGGAAACTCTCAGATTTGACAGAAATGGTTCCTGCTGCAACTGAAAGAATCTCTAGAAATGTCTCATACCTTGGTCACCTGTAAAGGAAAGCTTGCACATTTTTTCCAACATCACACTAGGGCTAGTCTGGCAGCACTTGTCTAGAGAAGAGTGTTTTATCTGAACATTTCTGCAAATAGATACAGAATAGCCAGTTGGAACAGTAAAAAACCTGCACACACAATTTTGCTGGGTCCACCCTCAAAATATACTTTTATGGAATAGCAGCAGAGCAAAGAATAGAGCCTAAAATCCAAAAAACCCAAAGCATATTATCTTTGATTTTTTTGTTAACTTCAGACTCAGCTTTTCTGAAGTCATTTTTTTCCCTCCAAAGCCATTCTGCACATTTCTCTTATTGCAGTTAAACAAAACAAATGAAACATTACTAAAACAAGAATGACAAAACATTTCCTTTTTAAAAAAATGTTTCTTACTTCTTGCTATAATAATTTATCCACATGATTTGGATTTGGCAAGACTGCCAGAGGAATGACCTTGTTCAGTACTTCAATTTATGTTTTCATCTTCAAGAATTTGAGGTGGCTTATGAGCCAGCAAATGTAAAATACAAGAACACATCTTAAAGCAAATACATTTCTTTTATTGAATAAATAGAAAATCGCAGCTTCTTATATGGCAGAAGCCCTAAACTATAAGAGTATAATAAAATCAAACCTGAAATTTCCAGTTTTATGTTATATTTTTCTCTTGTCAGAGGGAAACCTAATAAGCACTGCCTTTGGTAGAAGGCATCTAAAAGAAAAGTAAGTGAAAGGGAAAATAAGTTAGGGTTTTGATTTATTTATATTTTTTTTGGTACCATTGTGAAGACTTTCATTGTTGACATTATTTTATTGAGGGCAAAAAGTTTTTCAGCACAGCTAAAGAAAAGTGCCCCTCATACATGCTCTTAAAGTACAGATCCGTGCATTCAAAGCCTGAGCACAGGAAGCTGAACAGAATATAACAGGCCTTCTTCTACAAAACTTGTGTTCAGAAATATTTTTTAAGGGGTTAAGGGAAACAAGAAATGGATGTACTGAGTTACATCTTACTATTTCTGTGTTGCCTATTTTTCTTGAAAACATGTCTGCTTCTTGGGAAAATCTCTGATATAGGGTGAGAACATGTTAAAATTACTGCACAGGAAGTCAAGACTTGGGTGAAAGTTAAGACTTGGTTGACCACTGTAACTATATGCCTAACTTTAAGCAAGGTGAAGAGGCCCTTGACACGCACAATTATGCACCTTTCTGAATGGGGACATATATATCCCAGCCAAATCTGTACAGTAGATACCTTTCATGATAAGTTTTCTATTACAAGATGTGCAAGAGATATTTGGAATAATGTGATAAAGAGTATTTATATGCCATAAGACAGATTGTATGTATTGAAAAATGCATTGTTTGTGAACACTTTTAAAAGGGGGAAAATATTTCTTCTTTCCCTAAATATTGTTTTCTGGAAATGGTAAGAATGAAACACATTTAACTTTTACTGACAGTCCCAGCCTTGGTGCCTCTCCCTTCCCAGTCAATATTCAAAATATTCCCAATATTCAAAATATTGAGTATTTTCTGGCTTTGTTTTTGATAAACATAAGATGATATTTTTTTTGCTGTGAAAGCCAACACTTACATTTTGTATTGTGCTACTTTCAGCAGAAATTTGGGATGATTAGCGTACTTCCAGAGGAACATACCTTTTTGTCACTAATTATGATTTTCTTCCTAGCAATTCCGTTGCAGAATCATAAATGATAGGATCATTTTAGCATAGTATATGGGGTGTTTGTTTAATTTTTTAAGCTAAACTGTGATTATATTCCACATAAATATAAAATATTGGCCCATAGGGGGCCTTGACAAATGAAATTCTAATTTATATAATTCTTCATAGAAGGCTAGTCAATTTGTCAGAAAAGAAAAGACAGCAGGGCCAGCAGAAATTGAGACAATAAACTAACAGGACAGCAAAGCCATGCTGCAGAGTTTCTGAGTCTCTTTTCCAAGCTACATGAAAGAATGAAAGCTGAGCGGTCAGAAAAATGCATGAACAAAAAAAGAAGGAATATTTGATGCAAATCATAATGTTTATTAAATAAGGCAGTGTTAAATAAAGAAGCCACATGCATTTGAAGGAGTTCCAAGCTTTTAGGTGTTTGTAGCAACACTGCCTGGGATGGATGGAGAGGAATTGGTTTGGGGTCTATGTGTTAGTATGATGCAGAATGTGACATGAGTGCTTTGGAAGTCATCATGCTTCCTTTGACCAGCAATATTTCACCATTGCTTAAGCAATAAGTCTTTCCACTGAGAGGCAAAGCTCGAGTCCTGACTCCCTTTTAGTTAATGCCATCAGTTCTTGGGAAGACTGGTTTTCATACACTGCCAACTCCACTGTGGGTGCTCATCTTCCACCCATCTAAGAGTTTCCATCTCTTTCAGATGTGTAAGGTACTTCTAAGATGCTGGTAGGTACAATGTTGCAGAAATGCCCAGTGCTCTGTCAGGACTGAAGTTAATTTGTGTTTCAACAGCATCTCACCATGGTGATAGTTCTGAGGAACACACAAATAAATCCCAACCTCTCTTTCTCTTTTCTTGCTTTGTTTCATACCAATAATGACTACGCTCCCCGGGGCGGATCTGACAAAAGAGCTAAGGGAGCTAGAGCTGTGGGATGGTGTGAAGCAATGAGCACACTCTGATGTGCAATAACGGAGGTAACATCTGTCCCATGACAGCTGTTTCTGGCCCTGCATCACCCACTAGATGAAATTATCTTTGCAAATATTTTATCAGGTTTGTAAGGGACATGATAATATAAGCGTGATGCCAATATGGGATGCTTTTTTTTTTTTTCACAAGAATTTGTAAAACAGAGGTATGGAAGGAAGGTAATTCCTTAGCAGTGTCTGAAACTTTTTTAAACATGAAGAAAGCTAAAGAAAAAAAAGAAAGAATTGATGCAGTGTTTTTAATCTGTATGAAAACCCAACAGCATTTACTATGTCGATGAAATTCTTGATGCAATCCAAATTAAGCATACTTTTTTAAAACTGTCTATTGGTATGCAAAAGGTTTATAAACATATACATGTGATCATATACATTGAAAACCTCTTTCCCTGTCTTTCTTCCTACCAGACTAACATGAGATTAAATATCTGGAATTTCTTCCCCAAAATATTCTTTGCCATGCTAGAAAGTAACCTCTAAAAGTAGCAGATGTACTATAGATCATCTTACATTTTACTTACATGCATACTAGAGCTCTGGAAAAGTAGCAGACTGCCACAGTGGAAAATTAATTCCTTGGTATGACCTTGTTTTAAAGTTCAGGCAGTCCTTAAACTCATTCCCCATACCTCCTAGTTATCCCACCTTACTTCGTACTAAGGGATCTGGCTAGCTTTCCAGAGCAGTTTATAGATGGACTTGCAAATGATTTGATGCTGGAACTGTGTGTTTGTCATTCCTGGTAAAGTGGATGATCTAAGATTTCAGCCTAAAGGTGATACTGAAATACTGGACCGTACAAATAATAAATGATAATAATTAATTGGAACAGTCTGAGCATGAAAAGTAGCACTACACAGCTCCCCCAGGTGCCTCTTCCTGACATGAAGAGTTCACCTTGAGGATGAATTGGCAGTTCATTCTCCATGCACATGCAATTTCCAGTCTCCCTGAGAGGCTCTATTAGCAGCAATTGTGTTTGTAATTTGTAGACATGTCAATCACCTAATTTCATATAGGCCACTGAACAATTATTAGAACGCAACAATTTGGGTTACTACTGACCCAGGCTGAATTTCAGCTGGTAATTTACATTTGAAAGACTCCATATGGTATTACACAGTCCCCGAGCCTGCGGTTTCCAACCATTTATTTAATTCAGGTATGCTTATTAGTTTTTACACACAATCACACAGTCTACACAACTTAGTTTGTTGATCTGAATGGATAAATGCCATTGATTTGGCATTACATATGGAAAGCACACTTTGCTAAATTAATTTGTGTGGGCCTAGGACATTAATAAAAAATGTTGGTGACTTCAGAGCATTCAATTGCTTTCCTGTTTTTGTTGTTCTTTGTTTTCAGAGTAGGGGCTGCAACTCTCAATCTTTGGAAGTATTTCCATGGATGCTTTTGCCCTCATTTTTTCTGTGCTTCCCAGCCAGAGTCCCTGCCCAGTCACACAAAGCTCGATGCGGGGGCTTGTGCCTGGGAGCCCCGGTGAGTCCTGGGAGAGTGGTCTGCCAGCAATATGGCAGCCATGTGAATTCACCCTGCCTGTGGCCTGGACTGTGGGCCCAGAGTCTGGGAGCTGCTTTCCAGCAATATCATCTCGTGAATCACAGTGAAGGTTGTCCCTGGACATGACAAACGTAATAAGGTTCAGAGGTTCAATTTTGCTTGAGCAGATGCTGTACAGTTTAGATAATTGTCTTGATTGCTTGTTCAAGGTTTTAATCCTTGGAAAAATGCTAAATCATTTGAACACCTGGGAGTGTGGTGAGTACTACTGACTTCTCTAATGCATTTACCATCAATGCTTTTTCTGGCATTAATAACTTGAACTAAAAACTTGCATAATATCAGATTTTACAAAAAGTCCTCATTCTTGCCTAGCTAGAAAAACCACAAGGGAGCAGCCTTTCTTAAGGTTTCTCAGTCCTTTTGGTTCTCAACCAGAAAGTATAGAGAGGCACAAACAAATTAAATTAGGGTAAAACTTTCCATACATATCAAAGATTTCAACACTTGACAGTGGGAAGTTCACTTTGTTTTATTATTACAGTCAGTGCTCAGTCTTGCGTGAGACGAAGTGTGTTTGGCCCAGATCTACAAGAGCTAATCAGCATGCTGGGAATTAACTAGGAAAGTAAATGCTTTGCTGCATTAGCCTGGGGACTCAGAGACCATGCTTTACAGAAGTGAGACCCACAAGTACGGAGGAGGAGCTTGCCTCCATCCAACTGTGAAGAGTCCAGATAGCCAGGTCTAGTTCATAAATGTAGTTCTACTTTTGGGAACTGCAATGGGCTCTGCACTTCACTAACTTGCAGAAACGAGACATAAACTTTCTCCTCCCTGGCCTCTTTGACTATTCAAAAGCTTTGGAGGTGTTGAACAGACAACAAGCTCTACCAGAAGTCTTGTCCAAGGAGCCTGAACCAAATCTGTACAACATGGACAGCTGAAGTCAGTGAACTACTGGAAAGAAAGATCCTGTTCCCATCCAAATGTCTCCAGAAAGAAAGAACAAGATAAGTGAAATATACAGAAAATATGATATATTACAGTAGTTTCTGAAAAGAACATTTTTCAAAGTTTTCTTGAGTTGTCAGCAGCTGTTTAAGTTTGTTCAGAAGTGATGAGACAAAATGAAATCCTTTCATATATGATTATTTTTATATTTTCAGGGTCTTTTTTTTTTCCCCAGGTATTATCTAGTGACACACAAGATAATGCACTGTATCCAGGCAGAAGCACTACAAAAAGATCAAACATTCCAATTCATCATCTTCAAATACTTTGACGCTACTATGGGCAAGAAGAATAGAGGAAAAGAAGCAAGAGGACACTTTAAAATAGGATCTAGGAAAGAAAGAGATTATACACTGAGCTGCTACAAATTACTGCTGGTAAAGCTGAGAAATCCCAAAACACTAGAGATCTAGCAATCTGGTAATGCAAGCAGAGATTTAAACTACAGCGAACAGCCCTGCCTCCCCCTACGCTTACTTGGAGAAACAGTCCCTGCTGTTCACCTATTAGTCTCAGGAGGAAGAGAAACGTGCAGGTGGCCTACATATAAAATATCTGCAATTATACAAGTATGATCTGTCTAAGTGTGAATGCGGTCATGGAAGTATTGAGGGGCAAGCCCCATCTGCTTCATAAAAAAATACAAAAAACCCAAAAAGCCACAACTCACAGTTAAGGTATGACACAGATAACCTCAAGTGGCCTTTTCATTTGTTTATGTTCTGTCTCATGAATTTAGAGTGCCACTTTTTTAACAAGTGGATAATTAGCTTTCCTAATAATTTCCTCAATATTTCATCAAAATAGTAAATGCTAATTTCTGTCAGGCTGAGCACTTTCTCTGTGATAAAACATCACTACTGTTCCTTCCAACCATCCCCCTGCAACATACGATTACTCTGCATCTTCTCTACTTCATTTTGTTTGAGCACCTCAGTACTCCTTTATATAAAGAGGAGGATATGAATAAAATAAAGCAAACAGTGAAGACTTCATAACACTTTCCAGTTAACTTTTTAGTTAAGAAATGTAAGAAACTGTAGGAGAAAACTCATTTTGTTAAAATTACTCAGTCAGTTGGAACATTAAAGGAATTAAATCTTTTGGGCAACCACCTCAATTTTTGCATGCTCATCATGACATATCAAAACTGTTCCTTGGCCTTAAGAGACAGTGGTAGTGAGTCTGTGATGATTTCATCAAGGAATGGCAGGAGACAAACTGTATCAACCCTTATCCTCAGTCACACGTAGGAAGTGTAAGAAAATCTGCATGTAAAAGAGACCTGTTTCATATGCTTTCTTAATATACCATAATATTCTCAGGCTCTTATTCTGTGGATATTCTGACTTTTTATAACACAGGCATTTTGATTGCTGTCTGTTACTTCTTCCAAATGAAGTAAGACTGTACAAAAGCAGTGTGTTTTAGGTAGAAGAAACGGAATTTTGGTCCCCTTATTCTACTAATTTTTGTATCAAAGTCAATACAGTGTTTCTTCAAGTTATTTTAAGAACTGACCAAGAAATACTGTGGAACAAGTCTGAAAATTCCCAGAAAAGAGTAAACTGCAGGGCCAGTTTCATACAGTGTTTAGTTTCCCCATCTCCCATGGGACAGTGATCAGCTGGAAGGCAGACTGTATCAAATGAGCACAGTGAATACTTTTACATTTTTTTAAAGGCATTTCTTTCTTTCTTTCCTTGCACTGGTCCTAAGAAAGTTTGACCCATTAAGCTGTTTATACATCAGTTTGGTTTTCTTCTATTACGTGACAGATCCATAAGAAAAGGGGAGAGGTCAGGTGGGGGAGAGTATGTCTCAGTCCCATAGCCTGCTACCACTGTTGCAGCAGGGAAGGAGGATATTAATGGCATTAATTAATGGCAGAAAAGAAAGATCCTGCATGAGTCCTGGTACTAGAAGGAGTGCATGACCTAAACTGCTTCATGTTTGATTGTGGCTCTGCCAGCGGGCTGTTAGTAGCCTTCTATATATAATGTTTTTTCCTCCTTAAATTCAAATCCAAAGTTATGAAGAATTTCCAAAATGATACAGAAATGGCAAGGATAATAGGCCCAGATGATGAATATCTTTGTGTGCTTTTTTTTTATTAAAAAAGAAATTGAGAATTTGATGATAGAAAGCTGCAATCCTGTCTGTATTTTCAGTTTTTGTGTTCAATAGCCACAAACTGCAGGACGATGTTTGTGACAAACCTGTATTTTGAGAAACCTTTCAAAGACATGACAAAAATACAGCTCTCTCTTTATAGCCTCCAGCAATACCATCTCATGCTCTGATCTCTCTAGATTTTACATGCTCTGGTAGACAAGTTGAGTGCTTAACTGGCGAACTCCAAGGAAACCCAAAATACTGCTAGTGACTGTGTTGGCTGCTGTGCAGTTACCACCGTCTTTGTTCAACACTGAGCCTGTCACCTGATATATCTCTAGTGAGCACTGACTTCTGGAATAAAGGCTCCAAGTCAAGACGCTTAATCACCCAAGGTCTCATAAAGATCCCACATCAGGGAAAACACCAGTTTTAATGTACTGTTGATTTACATTCTTCCTGAAGCTATATTCAGAAGCAGAATGCTTAAGTTCCTTTTTGAAGCTCTTCTCTCGTGCGGTCTGCTACGTCATATTTGGTTTTCTGATTTATGCAGCAGGGTTTGGGAGAAAGGATTGCTCATAAATACTCTTCAGTTTCTTCAAGTGTTTGGAATTAGCTTATGATTTAATATTTATAAAGTATTTTGAAATCTCTGTGAAAGGTGCTATAGAATGCACTTCTAGGGGCAGTTTCAGATATGCAATGTCAGGCCATGAAAGAAAAGAGCTTAGGGAGAGAGCAAATTTAATTTCAAAGGATATAACACAATTAATAGACTTTGTCAAAGGGAATCCTAGGGCAACCTGCAGATGAGGAAGGTGATACATCAACAGAGCCTAAAAGAAGTGCAAGGGGTTTACAAAAACGTAGCTTCCTGTTGCATGCTTGGAGTCTCATAATTCCACAAGCATGAGGCTCACTTACGAATTATTTGTAAATAGTGAAATGGTAAGGTTGGGTTTTTTGTTTGTTTGTTAGTTTTTTGTTTTTGAGAAAAATGCTAAATTATGATTAAGAAACTTAACTCCATTTTAACATGAAATAACCATCAATACAAGGAGATGATGCCATCTTGCTAAAGAAAATTGATGTTTTCAAACACAAGGGCCAATAATTACAGTAATTTGCTGTTCCCCAAATCTCTGATTGACAATATCTTCAGATGGCTTCCCACGTCATTTTATAGCTGTAGATATAGCTTAATGCTGCTGCTGAACATTACAGTAAATATTGACTATTTGTCTTTGAATGGCTGACAGTGTAATAGTTTTATTCAAACAGGAGCAAACAAGGATCTTTTTTACAATGGCTTTCTAAGAAGACATTAATATAGCATACAAAAATTTATTCTAAATAGTACAGTAGAGAGATTACTGAGTCCACCACTGACCCTAGCGCCATCAGTCTTACTTCTCAGGAAAG
The DNA here is from genome assembly GCF_034638445.1 of Ciconia boyciana. NCBI lineage: Eukaryota > Metazoa > Chordata > Aves > Ciconiiformes > Ciconiidae > Ciconia > Ciconia boyciana. Next base: position 59,536,329 of record NC_132935.1, read on the forward strand.
GGCCCCCACAAAAACAAAAGCAATTAAGTCTTGCAGGCATTAATAGTCTTCAAAGAAGCAGCAAAAAATCCCTGAGGTGCAAGAAGAAAACAAGTGAGAACACAAAGAAATACACAGGCAGAGGGAAAGGAAAGGGAATCAGTGGAAGATGGGCACTGGCACTGCAAAGGCACTGTATTTTTGGGTGACATCAGCATATTAATACAGTATGAGGAGTCCTATTCAAACCTGAACTCAGGGCGGGTACATATTACTAAAGGAGGTTGTAACGTCTCCCCTTCTGCTGCTGCTAGTGCTGTTTCTCAGGGCTTCTTTTTCTATCTGAGCTGGAAGGCTTCTCTGCTTACTACAACTCTGCATGCCAGAGCTCACAAAAAGCTGAAGAATACTTCACTTGCAAGGTGGAGAGTAATGCCTTTGACACCCCAAATTTAAAATCTGTTTGCTTTGATTATCTTACCTCTTCCTGAGGTTTCTTCTACAGATTTTAGGCAGTAGAATTGAGCTGCTAATCTAACTCTGACACTGGGTGCACATTTTTCTGGTGTTTGGGACTGTGCCTGTATGAGCTGACCAGCTCTGATAGAGTCTGAGCTGGGTGTCTTGGGAGCCTTGTTTGTTAAGTGGAAATGGCAGAATTCGAGGAGTGACCCACCAGGACAGCCACTGGTCATGCAGTAGTAAATGTGCAGTTCTGGTCCTCTCCATCTCAGAAAGTATATAGTTGAAAATAGTCTGAGAAAAGACCACAAGGATTATCAAAGGCTGACATCCATGTGAGAAATGGCTAAATAAAAGAGGACACTTCTGTTTGAAAAAGAGATGAGCAGGCATGGGTATAAGCACATTCAGGGTGGTAGGGAGTGGGACTGGTTGCCTTCTGCATCTTCCCTTACAGTAGATCAGGGGAGGAAGGGGTCAAAAGAAGCTAGCATATAAGTGAGTTGAGCAGTCTGCAATGTGTAGTTTAGTTGTGGTACTGCTTGCCAGAAGATGTTGCAATTATTTAAGTTTACATGGATCCCAGACAAAGCTGGTGAAAGTCGTGGAAAACAAATCCTGAGGGGATTTCTAAATATATAGAGGCCATATCTGGCTCAGGAATGACTTGAGCTGCAAAAAAGTTTGGAAGCTATGGGGATACTTCAGGGAAAAGTATATGCTAACTTTGTTCTTATACTCTTGTCAGGCACTTGCTTTTGTTCTCTCTGAGAGATGGACACAGGGTTAAAAAGACCTGGTCAGACCTTCTTTGTGTTCTGACGTGCAAGTGGGAAGAAGCAGTCACACCTTAGGCTCTGCCTGGATTGTCCAGGCTTGCCAGGCTGGTTTGAACACAGGCAGTAAGAAGCAGCTATGGTGCAAAATAGCAGTGACACACTGAATCATCAATAGATATTGCATGCTACCAGAGGAAAAGGAGCAACAAAGAAAATACCTGCAGCACTTAAAAGCTGCATGAGAGTCGAAACTCTCTGGAAATAGAAGAGTTTTAAATAGCACTTCACTCTGCCTTTGCTAGCAATGGATGTCAGCAAAAGGCAGAGATTCAGAAGGTAGTCTTCCTTCTAACAATAGCTAGCTCTGAAGCTCTTGATGGGTTTAATAGCTTCCACTTAACTCATGTAGAATAGACTGACTGTAAAACTACTAGAAATATTTGAAGATTCCTGCATTCTACAGGAACATTAAATCGATGAAGAAGCTTTTTTTTTTTTTTAAACCAATATGGGAAAATACAAGCCTTGAGTATGGAGCTGAGGCTGAAAAGCCAGTTATGCAATCTGGAACAGTGGCAGGAGGTGCTAAGATATTATCAAAAGAATATGCAAGCAATGACAGAGTATGTGCAATGTATCCAGAGACCTAATGGTATGAGGTCAGGTAGGTTTTCATAGACAGAATGGGCAATGTTTCAGCAAAAGATAAAAAGGTTGCAATGAGGCATTCATTCCTTCACTTTAAGCTGAACTTTAGCAGGCAGTAAAAAAAGTGCTCCTATACTCATCCAATCAGAACTGGCAGGAGAAATGCATAGGTATGATTAAACAAATAAATCTTGGTGTTTATTGTATGCGCCTATTTCTATTAAACGTATGTGTAAACTAGATAGATAGACATGCAAGTAGCGTATTAGAAGAAAAAATTTGAACACTATCAGGAAAAATGAGTATGTTGTTATGTTAAAAACATGCCCACCCAGGGGCTCAAAGGTATGAGGCAACAGACACTGAGAATCTAAATAATCTCAAAGGCTTACTAGAAGAGGGCTAAAGCACAATAAAACTAATAACAAAATGTAGTTGAGAATCCCTCCAAAGTGTGTACTGGTTTACACTAATACAAAATAGTCAAAACTGTTGCCTACTTATTAAGAAATATTAAATGCCACTATGCTCAAATACATAGGGAGACTTTGGCCTTTTCAAGAAAATATTTGTATTTAGTTTGAATGTATTGTAATCCCTGTAATTTAAAGATAATCAGTATTGGATGAAAGTGACCATATCCAATTTATTTCCCCTACTAAAAAAAAATCTGACCATGCTGTTCTGAAAAACATGCTTCTTTTATTCAGCATTTAACAAAAGTTTAATAGATCAAGAGACTAGAAATACCTGTTGTCCATCTTGATCTGATAAAAATGCCCTGTCTGATCTGAGACAAATATGTGTACGCTGAGGGCCACGTATTTGTAGTGAACACTACATGTGGGACCTTAAAGAAAATAATGAAAACTATTATCAAGATGTGCCTCACGAAATATCATCTTCAAATCTCAGAATGCAGAATGCTTTATTGAACCAGACATTTTGCTGTTAAGTGTCTGCAAGAGATAACAATCACCTTTGCCTGTATAGCAGGCATTAAACAACAAGAACAAGTGAATTTCCTGCAATTCTGCTAATGTTTTAATGGAATTCCTTGACCCAAGTAAAAGAACAGGTTGTCTTGAAAATTAATACTTTCAGAAAATGTATTTCATATAATCAGAATGATTTCTAACTGTAAATTATATCAGAATAGTTTTAAGGAGTCACTCAAAATTTAGCTTTGATGGGAGAATGGATTATTTACATTGTTTCTGGCCAAGAGCTGTAAGTCAGAGCAGGACCGGTCCTGTATTTCTTGCATTGGTGTTGATAAAATTAAACAGTTTTCCTTTTCAGAGTAAATCCTTTTCTTAGAATTTCAGAATCCAGTCATTTATGTTTCCATTGAGAGGAACTTTGTCATGGGATAAAGGTTTAATCCCCAATACACTAAGCATTTTAATCAGTTTAAATCTTTGCCTGAGAACAGACGTTTCACAATCAATGGATTTTAATAACCTTTGGGGAAAATTGTATTAAAGGCAAGCAGTAATACTTTTCTGGTTTCCGTCTTTGCTACTATTGGTTTTCTGGTTTGTTATTAAGAATCTTAGCATGAGACCCAGATCTTTTTTTTCTCAAGCATTCATCTGATCTTGATGATTTTTTCTCGTATGGGGTTCTAATCCTCTGTTTGTGACAACATAATCATTTCCACAGCAGCTAATTGCGATATTTGTAACCACTGATTAGAACTACAGGTGGGGATGTGTAGTCAGGATCTACTGAATTAAAAACAAAACAAGTTCCAGACAAGCCAAAATACATGACAGAGAACAGAATTGTTTTCACAATTGTGTTTCCAAAGCAATTTTTTTTTTTCTTAAATATAAACAACCACAACAGTTGATGTAAGCATTCACTGCCAGTGGAGGACTTCTCTAGGCAGAGCCTTTTGGTGACTCGGCTTCCCTTATCATGCTTTCCTTACAGGAATGGTGTTTAGGGTGGTTAGAATTGTAGGGTTTTTTTCTGGAGCCACAGAAAAAGAAAACATCTGCAAACTAATGTTTCTGTCCCTCTGAGGTCTCTTCTTGAATAATTAGAAACTGGAGCAAAGCACAGACTTTTGCTTTTATCGGCCAAAATATATCTGTTTTTAGAGAGAGTGAGAAAGAAGGAAATATCAAATAGTTTTACCGGGTCATTGAAGAAGGGGTTATTCATTTATAATTTGCCCTGCGAGGGTTGCATATGGTGGCTCTGTCCCAGCAGCAGAGCAGGAAGCAGCTGTAGCTTACCTGGATTTCCTGCCTTCTTGCCCTCCACGCAGGTGCGCTTTAATCATTCTTCCACACCCAGCCAGGCAGCCCGGAGTTGGATCAAGCAAAGCTGAGAGCATAGCTCATCCCATTACCCAGGTTTTTAACTCGGACATATGGAAGCTGCTTTACACATTGTTCCTAAAGCTGCAGTTGCAGCACTTTTTTTGATGTGTTTTATGCATTGTAGCCTGGAATTTTTTAATCAGAAATGGATGGGATAATTACGAGGAAAAACGTTTCAGAGGCAGCAGATCAGTAGCTGGCATTCTAGCCCTGAGCGTGAGGGTGGACTTTCCAGTGCATCTGTGAAGCTCTTCTTCCCTGCAGTGTATTTTCTTCCTTCAGATTGCATAAAGGCTGCTATAACCAACAGGAAAGATTAAAAAGGGCTGTAATAGTCTATCCCTGAGTGAAAAATAGAGTACAGGCATCAGAACAGTTAAGCCTGGCTTAGATAAAGCAATACTATGCTTTTACTCATTCTTTGTCTTGAACCTAATTCAACCTATATTTCTTTGAGGACTGAAAATACTTATTCAGACCTTTATTGCAAATATCAGACAGAGAGGAGTTTTAATACCGGGTTTTGTGCTGTGGAAGAGTAGAAAATTTATTATTAACTAATACTTTTTTCTGGCCTATCACTTTCAACTAGCAAATAATGATCTGTGTTAGGAATTGGTTATTAAATGGAAGCTTGAAAATATGAACAGGTTCATAATAAAACCAACTTAAAAATGAGAAAGGAATTTTTCCTCCAACTGTTATTTAACTGGCCCTTACACCTATGAAAATCACTTCGAAGTCAATACTATTGATTATATTTCAAAACTCATTACCATGACAGTTTGAAGTGAAGTGGCAGATTATCAGACTTTGCTTTAGATTACATTTGTCAGCACTGTAATTTAAGATATATTTTTTTAACAACATGGTTTTGAAGCTTCATTTGCCACAACTTTTAAGATTTCAGTCATTGATGAAATACGTGTTCCATGCAAGGGCATTATGTTTTTTGTGGTGTAAATAAACCAATTCCACTCCAGATCCATAAATGTAGAAATCTGGATATACACTATAAATATTTTTAATGGCAATATGCATATACATGTATACTAATCAATCCAAATAAGTCTATGACCCATTTTTGTATTCACTTTCAGTGAATATTCATTGAGTGACTGCAATGATCAATTAAACAGGATTTTTAGTCTCAATTACAGAATCTTTGAAATTGCTTGAATTTATTTTTCCACTTACATGGACAAGAATTTTCCTCTAATAGGAGTTGTGGACTTGTCTGATGGAAGAAATGCTCTTCAAGGGAATGGAAAAAAGTGAATACTGGGTATATAAAAAGAAGTAAATTGAAACTAATTGTGAAGCAACTGAAATTTCCTTTGCTCCATAATAGACGAAATCAGCTGTGGGTAACCAAATGTAAGAGAAAAAACCCCCCCAAAACAGTCAAAATTGCTGCAGACAAAGGCATGGACTAAGTGCTTCAGTGTTTTTCTTTTGCTTGTCAGAGAATGGTCATAAGTAATATTGAGACTACTGTTCTGTCAGACTGTGGTAGTCCTCACAGAACAATAAATCAAGTGAAATAATTTGCTCAGGAAGATGATAGCATATTCTTTTGTTCAAAACTGGGGAACTGCCTTCTGGTTTTCTATCCTGATCACTGTGGGGTGCCCACCTGCCTGCAGACACAGTGGTCTGCCACTGCAGTGGAGTTGCCAGAGGGTCACCTCATGCCCTGTTGCTTCCTGGCCTAACCCTCCTATTCCTTGGGTGCTCCAGAGGGTCTCCTAGTGGGACAGGGAGTCCATGGGGGTGCTCCTTTCTCCAGTTCCACCCCCTGAATCCCACTCTTTTTAACCTGCCAAACAGCATTGTCTTTTAGGCTCCAGCCTGTTATTATTGTTAACCCGTTATTTCTCCCTCATTTAGACACCTTCTGAAAAAAAGTCTGTTTATTTGTGGAGATCCCCACTCCTGCATCTTTGCAGCCCCAAGATGATGGAGGTCTATTGGTTCCTACTGTGTGATTACCTGAAAATAAAGTTGATGCCATATCATACATGAGTCCCCAATAGAAACTGCTCCACCTAGAATCCTCAAGGGATATCTCCTTTGTGATCCCCTGGTGACTTTTACAACTTACCAAGGACACACTGAGCATCTGCTGGTTGGCCTAGCAGTATAGTGCTGTGTTTGTGGTCTTTGTTTTTTCAGTCCACTGAACTGCAACAGCCAGCTGCTGAAGTAAGTGCACAAAATGGTTTGTCCTTAAGCCCAAGCAGAGTACTTAGGGGAGACAGCAGTGAGAGGAGCTTGTGCTTGCTGCTACAAGGATGAGATTCATGTTACTCCCTTGTAAAATGCTAGTGCTACCAAGGGTAAGAAGTGCAGTATTTGTTTGTCCAGCTTGGAAGACGTGAGGGTGCCCGTTCCTGTAATCCTTCTGGCCAGTTCTCTCCCAGCAGCTCCCTGTCCATTCAACCTCTTCCCTGACAGAATCGCAGCCTCCTCCTTCTTCAGGCTCTGCCACTTAGGGAGAGAGAGGAGGGAAGAGACCTGCATGGTGCAGGTGACCTGCTGCATGCTGGAATAACAGGAGTCCAGCTAAAAATGAGAGCAATCCATGTGCTAAAGTGTCCATGCCTGAAAGCTTCTGAGTCAACATTTGAACGTGATACTAAAGTTACAATTGTTCCCAGGCAATTCAAATAAAAGACCAAGTTCAACTTTCAAATTGCTTGCAGTGAAAAATTTCACCAGCTAAGTCCTCTAAAGTAGGTGATAAATATACAAAAGTCTATGCAAATACAACATAACCCTTGTTTAGTTCTGATACGTGTTCTTACCTCCATTTGACTTATGTGATTTCACCAGACTGAACAGTGAGTAGTTAACTGTCTGTTGCAATATCAGGGTTACTATTAATTGGTTTTTCCTATGCTCTGAAAAACAGTGCTGCGAGATGTACTGTTTGCTATCAGCCTAAATAATAGTTAGATGATCAATTATGTCCCTAATTTAATCAGCCTGCCTGCTAAATGCTTCTAGGGATTAGAAGTATGTTTTGGACCAAAAAAACCCCCAAAAATCTGAATATATGTGTCCAGCTATATTTTACATTAAACAAAGTGCAATTATTTCTCCCATTCCTCCAAATGGTCTATGGATAGAAAGATTTAATTTATTGGACAGATTATATTACTGGGCAGATTTAATTTGTTTGACTACAAGGAGATAAAACATCAAGGCAGAGAAGAAGAAAATGGGCAGATATAAAAGCATCTAGACTAGGATTAATCAGTTGTTTAGAATGCTCTTGAGACACTCCATCAGATTAGACAATTCATTCAACTCATAAAAGCTATACTGTCATTATGATGAGAGCTGAGCAGATTATTGACAACAAATTTTTTAACTAATGAATTTAGTCTTTTTGGATCAAAATGGCTTGTGGAAAGATTCTTGAAATTACCTGCTTGATTTTACTCAGAGGTGGGGTTTTTCCCCTCTTTTTCCTCCCTTTCCTACTATGATTATACGGTGAGGAAAAGACTATGAATATTTTACAACCGAGATTTGAAGGTGGACCTGTATTATTAATTGCAGTTTTTCACATACACAATCTGAGTTTGACTGTTTTTTGTTTCAGTTTCACTTATGAAAAGACTTATGACTGGGGACGCCAAAGAATGGAAACTGTATTTCAAATTGTTAGCGTCTGCCTGGACCACAAGGATTTTATGCCACACGTCATTTCTAAAACCAGTGAGCTAATGTAGGATTTTTATGGCTGGGTTTCAGGCTTCAGACTTATTTTCTATTTACCGCCTGCACCATCTACTTGTGAAGGGGAAGTCAAAGCTCTGCCTTTCTAATAGTCCCATTCTAGGCTTCCACACTAGGGCGGTGTGGAAAGAGGATCTCCTGACATGGAAAATAGTATGTACGGTTTATGACAACTGTGGTGTGAGTATTTGAATGTACAACTTAAAAAATTATTTTCAGCTTAAGCGGAAGCTATGCAGATTTTCTTGGCAACCACAAAAAAAAATGGTTTTTGAAATTTGAGCCAATGTTAGAACATATGATATGGTATTCATTCTCCTGTACTTGAAAAATTAAATGTTCTAATTTCTAAAGAAACTAAAGACAAAAATGGATGAAAAAAAGAAAAGTATTATTTTCACTCAAAAAGCCAGTGCTGCTCCTTTGTATTTTTTCCCCCAGAAATCTTGCTAATAGGAAATTAGCCCACCTTTTCTGTCTCTTCTCATTTCAAGTTTTAATCAGCATTCTGCATCCTTGTTTGATTTCTACTGGAACTGCTACTTGTTACAGAGTGTTTCACTTTCTACCCTATCTCAAAAAGTGTGTATACTCTTCTTTTGAATGTGTCTAATTTCTTCATTGTCTAATGTGTCATTTCAAGCGTGTTTGCATTTCGCTCTGCTTCCTTTCAGCATTTTTGCTCTTGTTTTCTATGTCGGCTTTTAAATATGTTTGTCTAACTGATTATGTGATAGACCTTTATTTTTCCTCTTAATTATTGTAATTTCTTTGTATGTGTGTGTGTGTGTGTGTGTATGAAATGGTGCTTTAAAACAGTTTAGTATCTGTTAATTTACAAACACTGGAGAGAACTTCCATGTGCAATATGAAAGAATCTGCGAGAGAGTGAGAAAGAAATACAGCTAAACAAGTGAGGATAAATAAATGTGAAAGATTTCTTGAGCTTCAGAATTTTGAGCCCGGAAATGAATTGCAGCTGTGTGCATGCATACATCTGGGGGCAGATTTTCTTCTTTAGCCTAGCTCATTGTAAGTGTTAAGGGCAAGCTAGTGGAAAAGAAAGAAAATTACAAATATTTGTTGTCAAGATTGCAGCAAAGGAAGACAGAAAGAGGACAACTGCAGAGAAGGAGCCAGGAAGAAGAGGGATATGTATAGAAGTGAGTATTTTACAGCTGATACAGCTGTGTAAGGGCCATATTTAAAAAAAATCACGAATTAGAAACCTAGTAGGGAACAAAGGCTGGGAAGTATTATGAAACGAAGAAACTCCTTTCATTTATATTTAACTGAAAAAGAAGAGGAAGAATTTCACCAAGCCAACTTTTTCATTTCTCCTGAAGATTACTATGCTGTTTTATCTGGGATTGTGATAGAAGTTACATTTTATATTCCCTTTATATTTTGGGAGGGAGCTGACACTTTGTTATTTACATGCATTATGTGGTTATGTTTCATTACACAGTATAATAATATGACACAGCTAACTGACAAAGTCCCTGGTGAACATTTTAAGCGGTACACATCCCAGGACTGCAGTAAACACGCTAAATTACAAATTCATGGACTGGTGAATATGGCCATTCAGCAATATAGGAATGGTTCATCTTCATAGATAGTATGTTCTACTGAAAGGGCATGGGCAATAGGACGGTGTTTTATTTATTTATTTATTTAGGGCTGAGGATAGAAAGCCTCAAGGAAAAAGTATACAAATTTATTTAAAGCACAAGGCAGAGGAAGTTTGTAGTTGTAAAGAGTTATCCAGACAGAGTGGGAAAAATCCTACAGACCTTAATGATGTTTTCAGCAGTATTTTCTAGTTACTAAATAAAGGACAATGGTACTCACAGGTTAATTGCAAATTAAAGGCAGAGCTTAATGCTGAAATACTGAGATTTTGTTAGCAACTGATTACTCAAAGAGCTCAGTCAATTAAAAATAACAGCCCCAGGAGGCTACACATGAGTTTTGAACTTAATCCCTCTGCCTCCACCCATTATCCTCCTTGTCATCTTCCCATGCCTGTAATATCTGCATGGTGTCACACCATTTTCATCTTCTGCATAAGATATGTCACTTTTATTCCTGACTTTTGCTAAGAACTGTAAAAAATTCTGTGCCTGATGAAACAATGAGATAAAACAAAACGCATTATGTACCTTTTCTTTTCTTTTATATGAAACAGGAAAAGGCTAAAAGAACAGAGGGGAAAAAATTGTCAGCTAGAGAAGAAAACACGAACAACAAATAATTCCCAAGACTTTTATTTAAAATACACTTTGTTTTAAGGCTTCTAATTACTATTTGTGTGAAGCTACTATTGATTCTAGATGATTATTCTATAAAAAGAAGATTTAACACCCACCTTTCTCACAAAAGTGGGTTTGGTTTTGTTTTTTCTATACAGACTGTATTTTTTGAATTCTCTATTAGATACCGAATGCATTCTCACTAGTCAAGGATCATACTAATGATCTGCTGGTCCCTCACCCTGTAAGAAGTTCAAGCTGGTGAGCCCCTTGCAGTTACAATGATCCCAACCTACACATGCACATCCTTGGGCTAATGGCTTCATGGCTCACAGTTAAAATAAAAGGAGCACAAATTATTCTAGAATGTCACAATGAAGGTAACCGAGTGCAGGCTGTTGAAAATAATGAAGTAAAAGTGATAAGAAGACTTTCTTCAGAAAAAATGAATCAAGAAAGGCTTTGTTTTACATGAATTCCTTAGGGTTATATAAAGAAAGAAGACTGCAGAGCTACAACCATATGTGTTTAGACAAAAATAACTTAATTACTGTAGATTTACTGAGAGCTGGCTCAGGACTCTAAATAAGAAGTTATGAAAACACCATAGTAACAGGAGAGTATATGCAGGAAAGGAAAATATATCTTTAAGATCAAGGAAGTTATATTCTGCATGCAGAATGGCTTACCAGAACAGGAGTGGTCTGGATGGAAGCATATGATAGAGAAGGTACAAACTGTGTTATAAAGAAATGGATAAAAACATCCAAACCAGTGTGAAAAGAGACAGGTCAGGAAATGTTTGTACGCATAGCAGATTCTCTTAAAGAGGCACATCATTAATCATGAAGACTTCAATTACTCTGGCATAGACTAGAATAAAAATCGTGAAATGACTATGGAAAGTTATTGCTGGAGGTAAAATGGAGCTATTTCCTTCTAAATCTGCTGAGCGATCAAGAAGGCCAGACATGTCCTTGGATGCATCCCCCAGAAAATAAATATAAGTGATAAATGAGATAAAAGTTGGTGAAGATTTGATTCTTGTGATCGTAGAGCAACAGCATCAAATTTTAGGCACTCAGGAGAATATTCATAAAGATAGAAGTACAAAAATATTGGACTTTAAAAAGGCAGAGTATGAAAAATATGAAATATATTGAGAATAGTGTGCAGAATATTAAAAAACATGCTAAGTGCATGTTGCAGAAAGGGAAGCTACTTATGAAAAAAGGAGAAAAGATAAAACTTCTTGCATTTTCACAATTGTACAACAACATTAAACAATATCTGGGAAGAATCCCAGTTGGTGTAGGTATAACTCCATTTCCTTGGCCCATTTACACCAGCTAGGGATGGTAATGTGTTTGAGGTAGGACTAAGGTAAGAAGAAAATCAGACAAAAAGCAGATTTAAAAGTCAAATGTGTTGTACAGAGAGGATTATACTAAAAAAAAAAGTAATAGAATAAAGAAATTAGAATAGCTACTATGAAATATGCACACCTCTAAACCAATTTCACTAACAGAAAAAGCTTTTATTTTCACGAATATTCAAAACAGGTATTTTTTTCTGCTTATGATTCCTGCTGTTTTTATATGTAATTCCACCACTAGTTAAAAAGCTCAGATGATAATAAGCTACATGTAGACAATTTAAAGCAATGTCTTCATGTAAAGTATGTCAGACAGAAAAGGCTGCTATTAGTTTTTATGCCCTATGTGTCTGCTAAAACAACAACAAAAAGCTGGTTGAAGTGAATGAAGTGTATCTTACAGTTCACAAATAAAACAAGAACAGTAGGAGGTCTTTAAGCTATTTAAAGAATTTCATGGACTTTAAAAGCCATTCTCTGTGAATCATGCTGTCTTTACAAACATTCCGAAATTATTTTTTTTAGAGGTTGACAAGTTGAAAAATTCCATCATAAAACCAGTTTCTGTGATATTTTGTAGAAAAGCTAAGGAAAGATTTCCATATGAGAACAGAATACAGCTTAGCACAGAGCTATATACAAAGCAAGAGTGTGAGTCCCTTACTGAAATGTAGAACTCTATGCTATGAGAAAACCACTGAGAATGTGGGGAAAAACTAGAGCAACAACTAAACGTTCACTTCCTTTGAAAAGTTAGAATTGTTTGTGAGGTAAAACCATCCAAAGTGAACAAGAGAAAGTTGGGTTTTAAAGTTGAAGATTACAAAGAAACCTGAGAGTATTGGAGTCAGTTCCATTGGAAACTAATAGAATTTGTCATAATTTAAATGAGAAAGCTGCAAGGCTGACTGAAACACAACTGTGTCTCACAAATATTTACAGCAAAAATATTCAGGACACTGTGATAATAAAATAAGAAAGGAACAAAGTTCTAAAAGAGAGGTTATTGGAAAAAAGTGTATTTGTTGTTATCTACAGCTGTGAAAAAGCGTGAAATTGTCCACATCATCTCTAAAAAGAAATTTCTAAATTGAAAGCTGTTAGGAAGCTGGAAGTCTACATCTTTTGTAACCTAGGTAAGGGCACTTTTAAAATGATAGACATGTCTTGATGTTTTTTGCCAGATTGCATCCTATGAAGGAATAATTTCTGGGCAGGATGAGCTTATTAGTACAGCTACAGTGAAGAAGTACAAGGAAATACGTTAAGTAGATGGCACACTTCAGAGGAAACTGTTGTGATGGAAAGATAATACTGCTTTCATCCTTACTTGGAGCAGGGCTCATGGAGACCAAGGAGGAGAGCAGAGAGAGAGGTGAGATATCTTCTGTGGAGGGCAGGGAAATCTACTGAACAGACTTTCCGGCCGCTGAGAAGCAGTGAGTTTCTGTCCAGGCTTTCAACAGGGTGAGACTACATGTCACGTACTGCCTTCTTTTCCGCTGTCCCCGTTATGTTATCTCACCATTTTATTCTCTTCATAAATTGTCCTATTGGCACAATAACTCTAAGCTGTACTAGATAAATAGGTGAAATGTTAAAAAATGCCGTGAATCAGGAGTCTAAAAAAATCCCTTTGGGAAATGGAACTAGAGTCTGAAATGCCAAAATACATTCCCCCTCAGCACTGAAAAGCCTAAGATACTTACGTGGTTGCTGCCTGCTTGTAAAAGCAACATATTCTGCCTCTAGACAGGATAGGGAGCATGTACCTGTGCATGCTGAAGCCTCTGTCCCACGTCACCTGAGCAGAGGGTCTCGACTGGAGCGTGTCCCAGCTCTCTCAGTTTTCTTCCCCAAGCAACAAAACCACAGCTAAGGTGAAAAGCAGCTGGTGCCTGCCTGGGTTGTTGCACCCTACCAGGGACTGAGATGGGGTTAGGATCTACAGCCTGGCACCTATAATACAGACATGAATTCCTGCTTGCCTAAGGAAAACTGAGTGCTTCCACTTTTGGAATTATTTACATTTTAAATATTTTTATGTTTTAATAGATATAATTTATATAAATTTAATAATAATTTTTATAAATTTTTGTAATTTTATATGTTAATAATAATTTTAATAAATTTATATAAGTAATTTATAATTACATAAATTATTTACATTTAGGCTTTCTACTTTTTGATTTATGCAATATGCTTGCACATCAAAACAGATTTTAAAAAGTATTTCAGGAGAGCAGAAGAGTAAAAATCTTTGTATTGGGTGCAGGTGCCCACGTGCTGGCAGTGGGCTGCAGGGGTGGCCTCTGTGAGGAGAGGCTGGAGCTGTCCCTTGCTGGACACAGATGATTCCAACCTGCTCCAACAGACACATCGCAGGGCACAACTGAGCCCCTCAGCCAAGATGGTGGCACCTCTGGGAAAATGTACTTAAGAAAGGGCAAACAATGCCACCCAGGCACAGGAGAAGGGAGAAAAACAGTGAGAAACAGCAGTGTGAACACGAAAGTCAGAGAAGAAGGAGGAGGAGCAGGTGCTCCAGGTGCCGCAGCAGATATCCACACTGCAGCCCATGGACAGGACCATGCCGGACAAGATGGATATTTCCTGAAGGAACTGCAGCCCATGGAGAGGCCACGCTGGAGCAGAGGAAATGTGTGAGAAGGAAGGAGCAGCAGAGAGAGCAGCAACCATTATGTACTGACTGCAGCGTCTCCTACCCCCCCATCCTCCCTGCGCTGCTGGGAGCAGGAAAAGGATACGGGAGTGAAAGAGTGCCCTTGAGCTTGGCAGCGGCAGGAGGAGAGATGTTGTTTTAATGTCTGTCTTTGTTTCTCACTATCTGCATCTGCTTTAATTGAAAACAAATTAAAGTTAATTTTCCCTAAGTCAAGTCTGTTTTGCTCATGGTAGTAATTGGTAAGTGCTCTCTCTGTCTTTATCTTGACCCACGGGCTTTCTTGTTTTTTGATTCCGGCCCCCCTTTTCTTTCTCCCTTTGTCCTGCTGAGGAAAGAGAGTGAGTGAGCAGCTGGGTGGGAGTTGGGCTGTTAGCCATGGCTAACCACCATGAATTTGAAAAACTTAAGGAGAAAATGGAAGCTAAAAGTTAGAATGAGAGAGAAATAGTAGCTAATCATTCACGCAGAAATTGATGACAGAATTTCACGTACAAACACAGGGCTTTCCAGATCCACCCTCCCCTACAGGGCAACTGGTGGTCCTCCTACCAAGATCTGCAAATTGCCTGGGAGGAGAAGGGGAGGGAAGGGTCTCCTGCCTTTGCATCAGTGACTCCTTCCTACTCTCCAGGATGAGGCAAGGTGGAGGGAACAAGGCCCTGTTCCTGTTCCCTGGATACTTTCCAAGTGTGACCATCACTTGTTACTTCTGTTCAACACCTTAATATGGCAAATTCTCTGTAAATGTGCTGTGATTGGTGGCAGAGAATCATATAAACATTCAAATATAGGTGGAATCATTCCTATCTTACTTAGATGGACTTTATTCTCCACTTCTAGTCTCTGATAATGTTTCACATGAAAATTTCCAGTTCATAAAAACCCAAAGAGTCAAAAGTAAGACCCTGAAAATTTCCATTCATCATAAACTGTCACAATAAAAATAATGCGGTGACAGAGGTCTACAAGAGAAACATTTTAACTCATATATACTAACAGTCAAAACAGAAAAGAACAGAATAAGGGATCACAAAGATTCGTAATCAGATAATATAATATCCTTAATAAAAAGGATTTTTGAAAACTTTACTTTATAATCTGGCAATATTTTTCCATACCCAGTGTCATAATGGAGTGTTGTAGAAAAGTGTCTGAATTAGGCTAGCCTATAGAATGGAGTGTGATGGAAGAGAGCAGATATATGCTATATATAGAGAAAAAAACCTCAGGCACAGAGCAAAGTTGTATAAAGAGAAAGCTGAGCATATACACAAGCATACACATACAATACAATATTCCTATATCCGTGTTTACTTTCAAGAGGCATTTTTCTGAAAAATAAATTACAGCAGTAGGTGAAAAGCCTACAAGGGAATCAGATAGATGAACAGTGCTGCAGAATTCTGTCTCCTGTACAAAGGGAAAGTATACATCATAGTTACTGTCACCATTGACTGTTATAAGGAATCAAGAGCAAGTGCAACTACTGGGCTTAAAAAAGAGTAATAACAACTGTCTTAGTGGCACTGCACCTTGTAAGCTGCTGTGAGGTTAGGTTGGTGGACAGAAAAAGAGCTAGCATATCATTCATAAATCATTGAGCCTAAGCAGAGATACAGTTCCTTGGCTTTTCAGCCAATCAGGAAATCAGTCTGAATTTTCAGTAGTACAAATGAGAAATATTGCACAAGGACAGTCACAGAATCCCAAGTTTCTACAAGACATTGATAGAGCATCTTCAACTTCAGAGTCCCAGTTTGTACTTAAAATAAGGAATTCATAAGCTGCCTTTAAGTATCAGTTCCATTGCATATGTTGTCCAGGTTAAATACCTTTTACATATTTTGGATTTTGAAAGTTTATACACTCATCAAGTTACTTTTTTTCTGGAATACCATTGAATATGGTGGAAGAAGAGACTAGGATGTAGAGCAGGTTGTACATTTGTTTTGGTCTTGCTTACAGGCCCTCAGTAAATGTGGACAAAAATAATTAGGAGGGTACAAACTCAAAAGATATGCAGAACCTGGGACGCAACAGGTCCTTTCAACATGTGTTTCAAGTTTTAATTTAACAGATAAGGATTTTAAACAAGCAGTTGTCGTGGTTTAACCCCAGCCAGCAACTAAGCCCCACCCAGCTGCTCACTCACTCCCCCCACAATGGGATGGGGGAGAGAATCAGAAGAGTAAAAGTGAGAAAACTCATGGGCTGAGATAAAGGCAGTTTAATAGGGAAAGCAAAAGCTGTGCATGCAAGCAAAGCAAAGCAAGGAATTCATTCACTACTTCCCATGGGCAGGCAGGTGTTCAGACATCTCCAGGAAAGCAGGGCTCCATCACATGTAATGGTTACTTGGGAAGACAAACGTCATTGCTCCGAATGTCCCGCCTTTCCTTCTTCTTCCCCCAGATTCATATTCTGAGCATGACGCCATATGGTATGGGATATCCCTTTGGTCAGTTGGGGTCAGCTGTCTCAGCTGTGTCCCCTCCCAACTTCTTGTGCACCCCCAGCCTACTCGCTGGTGAGGTGGGGTGAGAAGCAGAAAAGGCCTTGACTGTGTGTAAACACTGCTCAGCAGTAATGAAAACATCCCTGTGTTACCAACACTGTTTTAGCACAAATCCAAAACATAGCCCCATACTAGCTACTCTGAAGAAAATTAACTCTATCCCAGCCAAAACCAGAATACGGATACTTAAAGAAACTCCCCGGCAGCCACCAGTACACTAAGTATATTGCACTTGTGTTCTAAATCAGTAGGAAATGTCAGATATAAAACATATTCAAAAAACACCCACAAAACAGAATGCAATTCTATTTTTGAAAAGGTTGTCCATCAAATCTACAGCTTGGAAAAATTCTGTTCTGTCCAGCTCCCTGTAAACACAGTGTCGTTCAGTTCAACCCTCAGAACCTTGTCAGTTTTTGTATTTCACAATATAGTATTGTACCTCATGTGTCAAGGGCAAGAATAAATCACTGTCTAAAGTTTTACCTCTCTGACATTCCTAGTTTAGATTGTAATAGGTATGCTGAGCTGATCTTTCTAGAATTAAAGAAATCCTTCAGTTTTAGTTTCCCTTTTTCTTCATGCAACTAGATGATAAAACACGGGTTTCTCTATCTTCGCATGTCCTGCTTTCAGGTTTTTTTATGCTTCATGCATAGCAAGTGGCAGCAAGAGAAGATGTAGTAATTATCAGAGAATATATTCCATATATACAGGGGAAAAAGAAACAGGTACAAATAATGAAGTGGCTTTACAGATTGTCTACTATACAGCAGGCAGATACATTTCTAACCCGCCAAGGAAATTATTCACTACTGAACAAAGCTTAGGCTTCTTAAATTGGCAAAACTCTTGTTAACTTATAGGCAATGAGAATTTTGCCTGATAGGGCCTGATATGGCCCTATCTGAACTAGCTAGGACATGAATGTTAAATAAGACTTATGGCCTGTATACAGCTTAAAGCTGTATTTCCAGTGTGTATTTATATATTCCGTTTTCTGCATTCAGTAGTTGCACTTTGGTAGATATATGAGCTGCACAGCAGCTGCTTCATGGGTAATGTGATCCTTCTTCCACTTGTACAGAAACACATAAAGAAGCCTAAATTTCATGCACGGTGCATAGTGCCCATCTCATTCCATGTGCTATACTTCAAGAGAGTATGTTATTTTCATGGCTTTCCTGCAAACTCTTTTTTCCCAACCCTGACACAAAACATCATTTTACTATGGCTTGAAGCATTTGTAAAGAGCTGGACAACTGAGCCCACATGCTACATGCCCTGAAGAGGAAAGTAGTGAAAAAATATGCAAGGAAAAATACAGTCTGCCAGCAGGAAAGTATTTTTGCTTTAAAATTGTATTTTTTAAAATTTAACTCAAGGCAAAGTAAAATTAAGCTAAAGCAAACTGGAAGTATTTTTTTGTTTTGTTTTATTTTGTTTTGTTTATTGCTTACCACCCCTCTTTTCCCAATACTCGTATGTTATTTTCTTATTTTCTCTCTTTTCCAAAAGTAAATGTTTTGAAAACTATGATGTGTAACCTGTAAATGATTGACTATATCTTAAACCCCAGGTATAGTACAAGATTGGAAAAAGCCAGTTCCTTATCAAAACCTAATTCAAACTTTGCATCATTAACAGCCCATAAACACTCAACACATTGTTCTTGCACCTGATGTACCATAAGATGATATAGCTTAGAATTCCTAGATAATTTACCATCAGCATTTCTAAATACTTCTGAAAACAAATGCAACATTTCCAAACGGTACAAATGTTGGTACCAAATGTACCAACATAGTAAGGTAAAAAAAGAGATTTTTATTTTGGCAGAACAGTTCTGGATGTTCTCCAATTGTTTTTCTGTGATACAGAACAGCTACACAATCCTAAAAATGCTCTTGTTGGTTTAGTTTACTTCATTTCAAGAACCTGTATAAACTACAGTACCCAAAGGTCCTTTTGTTATAGCATATGATTTATCCGTTGCAGTTGCATCAATATTTTCTCTGTGCAGGTAAGACACATAACATGGGTAGGAAGAGGCTAACGTGCCGCAAGAGAAAAGTTTAGAGAACTGATATAGTTCCCAAGTGCCAGGAAAAAGTTAGAAGGGACTGGTGAGGTACTCAGGCTGGGAGGTACTCTAGTTGTTAAAAAAAATAATGAGATATTCCCTCTTTTTAAAAATAA
The DNA here is from genome assembly GCF_034638445.1 of Ciconia boyciana. Classification (NCBI taxonomy): domain Eukaryota; kingdom Metazoa; phylum Chordata; class Aves; order Ciconiiformes; family Ciconiidae; genus Ciconia; species Ciconia boyciana. The sequence goes on from NC_132935.1 coordinate 59,555,307, forward strand.
GTAAGATGCTACAACATTCAAACAAGCTTCACTGCCACCTCAGGAAAGAACACTCAAAAACTAGTTAACAGAGATTTGGATGTTAAAACATACTGTCGTGGTTTAGCCCCAGTCGGCAGCTAAGCAACACGCAGCTGCTCGCTCACTCCCCCCCACTGGGATGGGGGAGAGAATCGGAAGAGAAAAAGTAAGAAAACTCGTGGCTTGAAATAAGAACAGTTTAATAATTGGAACAAAATAATAGTAATAATAATAATGAATTATAATGTGAAGGAAAACAACGAGAGAGAGAGAGAGGAACAAAACCCAAGGGAGGGAAAAAAGGGAAAAAAAAAAGATAATAAAAATAATTAAAAAAAATAAAAAGATACAACCACTCACCACCTGCCGACTGACGCCCAGCCAGTCCCTGAGCAGCAATCGCTACCCCCCAGCCAACTCCCCCAGTTTATATACTGGGCATGACATCATATGGTATGGAATAGCCCTTTGGTCAGTTTGGATCAACTATCCTGGCTGTGCCCCCTCCCATTTCTTGGGCACCTGGCAGAGCATGGGGAGCTGAAGGAAAAAAAAAAAAAAAAGTCCTTGACCAATGTAAACACCACTTAGCGACAGCCAAAACATCAGCATGTTATCAATATTATTCTCATACTAAAATCCAAAGCACAGCACTATACCAGCTACTAGGAAGAAAATTAACTCTATCCCAGCCAAAACCAGGACACATACATATATATACACATAAATATATATAAATGCACACATATACATATACACATAACAATATATCGTATCTATGTATTCTAGCCAACTTCTCCAAATGACCAGGCTTTGTTAAAAAACAGGATAGGGACCTGGATTTTAACCAGCATCTCTCATGTTTTAGCTCTTCCAGATGTAAACATGTCCCTGCAATTTGCAAACATGCATCTCTTTCCTTATCATAACTCATTTCATGTGCAAGAACTCATTATCCTAACATCACATATGCTAATATGTGAACTGTGACTCATTTTTCCTCTGAAACAGTTAGGGTCAACAAGTTGAATAGCTACCTTTAATCAATCAGCTACCAGGTTGTGACTGCTTAAAAAACTGATAGTGGACCTTTTACAGAGCAACTCATTTTTCATTTTCTTTTTTGTCTAAAAGGAAGAATACATGTGACTGTTAGCTGTGATCATCTTAAAACTGCATTCTAAGCTTTATATTGCCTGTCAAATACAAAGAACAATTCCCTCAGACTCATAACTTACCTGAAAAAGAAACATCATAATTCCAGAATTCTTTTGTATATTTGTTTCATAAGTGTATCTATTAGTATATTTTTCTTCTCTTTGTGTTTTTTCCTCTTTTCAGGGCTAAGGATTAGTAACATATATTGGATGTATTGAACATCTTAGGCTCATCTTACTTTTAGGGATCCAGTCAAAAAATAAAACTCCTATCTCACTGACACATTAAGCAACCACATGACTGCAGTGAGAAACTGTTTGAATAATTTATCATTTGCAAACAAAAATGACAAGTGTTGTGCATAACAATGTGTATCATCAAAGAGAGTTCTTTTCAAATTGCCTCCTGATTACTTACACAAGTTTAAGAGAAATGACTATGTACTGGTTGTAAATTATTAACTTTATTTAAAAAATAAATTAGCTGGAATAAACACTTACTATATCACATTGCAATTATATAATTATCCCTCCTCCAATCATTAATTGAGAATTCTTTTGTATGGGAAAGACATGAGAGAGAAGTCTCCACAGAGAGGAGCCCATGGTCGCCTTTACTAAGTGCTCTTTCCAGACTGCATATCACCGATTTTATGTTGCAGCTGGGAGTTATATGACTATAGCAAAATACATTTTGTCTGCAAAGAAGCTCATGAAATTTCCCATGTTGGCTGGGGTAGATTTGATCAGCACATGAATGGGAAAGCAAATCAAAGAAAATCTCTCTGGCTCAGGGTTGTAACCTAAGCTTTTCTTTTTAATCCCACACATACAGACCTCCACTGACATCTCAGATATCCACACTATTCTTGTTAAAGATAATGCAAATTATATGTGCACATCTTCAGATGGTGCCAGGACCCTGGACATGTTAGCTCTGACTCTAATAAAAAAGAATGTTCTGAAACACTCCATGGATTAAATGGTGGCTCCAATGAAGCCAGTGGGATCTTCAACTTTGGCTTCCACAGAACTGAGGTTTTACTGTCTTTTTTTGAATGTGGGATACTGCCTCTGTTGGAAGGACAAGTTCTTTCTTTTTTTTTTTCTTTTTTTTTTGAGATTTGCCTTGAAGTAATTACTTGTGAAAGGTGCTAACCTTATGGTCCTAGAGACTGATTTTTTCTTTCACCTCTGAGTAGTTTCAGCAAGGAAAAGCTTTCTCTTACTAACAAACCAATATGCACCAGCCTTCATCTGCAAGAACAGCCTCTAAGAGTTCACTTTCTATACCTCTTCAGCTTTTTGGGTTTTTTTTTTGTTGTTTTTCAGGATGAGTATCACATGTTTGTACAGATGAACACTCTAGCTCAAAGACTGTAACAACTTTCTGAGAAAGGATTGCTTAGGATGTTTACCCAAATATAGATCTGATTGGATTGCTATGAGATTTATTCAATGTCTAGCACTACATAAACTGCATAGTTTTGTCATGAATTATTGATGTCTCCTGTGATTTTTTTTTCTGTAACCAACCAGACTAAAGGCTGCTTAATGTTTCTGAGTCCTTGAGCAGCCTTAGGCATTGGTATTAAAAGAAGGGGAAAGAGATTGGTATTAAAAGAAGGGGAAAGGGGGCATTCTTTTTCCCTTTTCACACCTCTTTATACTTCATGATGGTTATATTCAGGTTTCAGTGCTCCCTAACTTGGATATATTAATTAACACAAGAGCCATCCCTACGAAGTTTGTGTCAAGTGGCGGCCAACATTCACGTTACAAACTCAGGTCCTTTGCTGCTGCCTCAAGGCTTGTCCTCGATATAATGTTGATTTAAATTATAAAACTGAAATCACTTTCTCCATAACATAGAGAAATATGACTTCTATATACTTCTTAGTATGTACTTAGTATACTTCTTTTATATACTTCTTAGTGACTTAATATGACCTCTATGTACTACTTAGCGCCTCTTAACTTCCATTGATGTACAAACTCCCTATACTCAAGTACAATTGTATTATAATACAAAAAGCATAGGCTAAGACTTGAATAGCTGTAATTCATTAGCTGACAACATGACAATTTTATGGTACAGATGCAGCCCAGCAGTCAAGTATTACCACTATGCCTACTGACAACACATAAGGAGAAATCACACAGGAAACTCGGTCCTGGTACTTATTTTTCACACTGAAAATATGCAAAAAGACCCATATTTATACACTTTATTTCATGACATGACAGTTCCTACTTCAGTATGAAGGGACATAGCCCCTGCAGGAAATATTTCTTTTTCTCTCTCAAACACTATTTCATGCTTGAAGGATCCTTGCAAACTCTTAGTCCATTTATGTGCAGATTTCCACTGTCCTGTTTGTCACTGTCCTGACCTCTGTTGCAACTGCTGGAACAAATATTGCCAATGAGAGCCAAAGAATAATAAAACCGTATAGTACACACAATCACGTTTGTTACATGACCAATTCAGGAAACTTGACATGGTTGGCAGCCTAACCTTATGAAGTACAGGTGATTTTTTCAAGGTCCTCTTCATTTATATAGCTTATGTAGACACCTTATTCCTCTCCAACTATTTCAAAGAATTTAAACAATGTTCAATGGAAAGAAAGTAGGACTGCAATTACAAATGTATGAAGTTTAAAACTGGTAAGTATTAACCTTTTATACAATGCAGGTTGACACTGTTCCGCATCTCTACTTAGAAAATGAGTAATAGAATTTCATTATTATCGATCAAGAGGTGTGTTATGACTCAACCAATTTACGTTAAGACAAAAAGAATAACAATCATGGTATGTGTCCATTTAGCTCTGTATCTGATCTCTGACACTGGTCACTGTGGATGCTGTAGGAATAAGCATTAGAATAAAGGATAGGTAGGTACATTATCCCAGCCATGATAAATTTTTAGTTTAAGGATTTCCCATGCTAGACCTTTCATCCACTTCTGTGTTGTCAACAGTCCTTGTTAAACTCTTCTATAAATCAGTCTACTTGCCTTTTGAATCTACTTGTACTTCAGATAGTGTAACAACTCGTGACAATACATTCTACAATCTCAATGTCCACTGGAGATATTTTCTTAATCTTGTGTTTGTTTTGAAACTTCTGTCTAAGAATTTCATTTAATACTCCTAGTTTCTGCAGCATGTTAAGTAGGGAAGAATTATATTCCATTCAGTTTCTCCATATTGCACATGAAGTAATATGACCTGTGTTATATACTTCCCCTTTTCACTCCCTCTTTTCTAAAGCAAAAAATCCTAAATACTAATATAGAACAGTTATCTGTCCATACCTTTTCTTCATTGTTCTCCTTTCTATTTTTACCATTTCCACCATTTTCTTCTTTGGGTTGGATCAGAGGGTGTGAGGAGGACAGAAGGAAGAAGCACAAGAAAATTTTACTTTGCATTCAAAGCTGCATATACCACACAATTGTTTGGTTGTTGTTATTTAGATTTCCATTTATCCACCAAAAAATATCTACATTCCATTTGCCTCAGACCACTGCTGGATACAGAGCTGTCATTCAAACAGAACTATTCAAAATGACTCCTCAATTTCTTAGCAATAATATCTAATTCAGCTAATTCTTTACAGGCCTTTACTTTGTGCTGTTTTTCCTTATATGTGTTACTTTGTGTTTATAAACACTGGATTTCAGTTGACATTTGATTGCCAATGACTCAGTATCATGAGGTACTCCTGAAACTCATTGTAGTCAGTTTAGTTTAAACTAAACAGAATATTTTTTTTAAAAAAATCATCAAACTGTCACTTATGTTGTGCGCATAGAGATCCCTGAAAGATGCCAGCAGTAACTTCTCTGAATCATGGCAACTTACCATTTTTCCTACTGTTTGTTTCCCACCTGTTAGTCAAAAAATATTAGTAAAAAAATAGTAAAAAATAAAATCTTTCCTTTCTTCCCATGTCAGCTTAGGTCTACAAGACCCTTGATGAAGGATTTCATAATAAACTGTCGGTTCCTCTCAGGGCCTCATTCCCTCAGTAATGCCATTGGTTATAAAACACAATTAGCATTTTAGCTGTTTCTTATAGCTATTCCTTTAGAAACACTAGATTAGTACCAGCTAATCTAGGCAATCTATTACTAAAACCTTTATTTATTTTTCTTCTGAAAACTTTTCAATGGCTCTTCAATTTGAGAACTTTTCCATCTTGCACCTCATGTGGAAAGCTCTACTATGGGAATCTCCTTGACCACTTCTGTAGAGAATACTGAAGAAAAATAATTATTTAGTTTTCCTGCTATGACTGTATTTTCTCTAGGAACACCTTTAACACTTTGACCAGCTATCAGTCTTGGCTTCTTGGCAGACTTTCTCCTTCTGAAAAACTTGAAAAACTTGTGCTTGAAAAACTTTTTCGTAGTATCTTTAGTCCCTTAACAACTAGCATTCCAAACTATTTGTATTATGTTTTTTAAATTTTAAATTGCAGCTGTTTAAGATCATTCCTATTTTCCTCATCAGACTTGACTTCCTCTTTTAGCTGTTTTAAGGATATATATATACATATTTCTACTAGCTCTTTTATTCTGCTGTTTAATGGTACTGGCTTTTTCTGGTCCTGCTAAAGTTTGTTATTACAGGTGGCATAAATATTCTCTGTCTTTCAAAGATGGGGTCTTTAAACCATCTCTACACTCTTCCACATTTAGGCAAGGCATTTAATTTTATATGGATTCACTATTACTGGTTGAGACAGCTCTTAACCTCATTTGACTTTAGGTTTTGATAATGATAGCATTTCTGTATTGGTCCAGTTTACTCTGTCATCTGTTATACCTTCTGTCTTCCTGAAGTGCACCAACGATTATCTGCCTTCTGCCAGAGCCCTAAGACACTTGGCATATCAAGATACTCCCCAAAATCAAAAGCTCTGTTTCTTTGTCCAAGTTACTCAACTCCAAGCGAGTCTTATCTTCCCTTTCCTATGCCATTTTTTCAACCACATAGTGATATCTGTCCTGGATCTGCAATTATTGCAGAGTATGTTACAAAGGAGGTCTTAGTCTTAGGTTTTTCACTTAATAGTTTGTCTCCAGAATCTTTTTATGTCATATGCATAATGCTATATTGGCTATGGCCAGTGCATCATCGTTATGCTTTTCAGATAAGTTTTGACGCTGTCCTCACAGAAATTACAAATTCCACTTTCTATAATATACAATAATCAAAGTGCTTTGCTGTATATCTCCCCCTTCATATCTGCTACCGTACTCACCAGAGCAAGAAGGTTTTTGGTCGTCACGTAGTGGAAGGGTCTTTTCCAAAACATTGCTCCCAACCCCTTGGCTTCCCCGCCCACCACTTCCATAGTGTAAATGACCTATTTTTTCATGCCATTCGGTCATGAAACCATATACTAACCATGAAAGGGATGACTTGCACAATTTTGTCATTCATGCAGAGGAAAATGGATAATAGGCCTTGTGTGTCAACATGAAAGGGATGGCCATGAAGTGAAGGAAGTGGGTTGAATTTAAGGAGATGTGGCTGAAGGCTTGGATTTTGAATACCATAGTCTGTGATCTTATGCAAAAGTGGTTGTGTATGAGAAAAATCCTAATAGCCCCTCAGTAGTGAATCTCTCCTCTCACTGCAGTAGCGAAAAAGGGTAGGAACAGAAAACATCACATTTAAAATTCAAATCCTGATAGATCTCAGGTGTCTTTATTAGTTTATAGTCCACCTTGGTAAAAGATGTCAAAGAATCAGGGATGGTAGAGTCTAAAACTAAGGAAATCTTTGCAATAAAGATTGCTGTTCAACTGGGGGTCTACCTTTGTTCAAAGAGAATTTGCATGTACTGCCTTTAAAAGTAAAAGGCCAAATACCCACTTCACAATTGAGTTATCCATAAAACTCCCTTTCTCCACCCCAGTTCTAATGAATTCTATCCTGCTACCAATCAAAAGCAAGCTGATGATTGCAGAAAGACTGGGACACCAACAATAAAGCTTTCCTCTAAGGTGTGCAGCTGGGCCCATCGCTTGTTTGAAACACATTTTAGCTGGCAGACCTGGAGGAAGTCAGCATTCTGAGCAAAAAACCCAGAAACCTCTTTTGATGCCATCATTAATCAGGCCTGTTGGATAAAACGCCTAAACATTTTTTTAACGTGATTGAGGACAATGTCATTTTAAATGCAATATCCCAACACTCTGCTAATGCATTCCTAGACATCTATTTTATCATGAGTGAATTTGGGCCGTATGAACAAGATCTTTATAAAGAACCATCTAAAAATTACTATGCAGTAAGTCTGTTCTCCCTGCACTTGGTATGTATCACACATAAGGAGTTCAGGTATAAGTGCTGCTGTAACAACTCCTTGAATCTGACACCTGATTTTTTATTATGTTTAATGCATGTTGAACATAAGAAATGGGGGTTTGGTCAAGAAACACAATGAGCTAGTAGCAGTCATACAGAAATACAAGGTGATATGAGATGTTTTTAAAGTATTATCCCAAAAGACAGTGTCCTGGAGAGAAAGCACCAAAGCCAAAGAATAATCTGAAACATGTATTCCTTTCATCAGACATAAAGGACAATTTTAAAAAACATATCCATAGCACAGACATTTTATATGTGACCTATTTCAATGCAGCAGTGTTGTGGTTTAGCCCCAGTCAGCAATTAAGTACCACACAGCCTCTAGCTCACCCTGCCTTCCTGGCGGGATGCAGGAGAGAATCCGAAGAGCAAAGGTAAGAAAACTCATGGGTTGAGATAAGAACAGTTTAATAACTGGAACAAAATAATAATAATAATAACAATAATAATAACAACAACAACAATCATAATAATAATAATTAATAAATTGTAATGAGAAGGAAAACAACAAGAGAGCAAGAGAGGAACAAAATCCAGGAAAAAACAAGTGATACAACCACTCACCACCTGCTGACCGATGCCCAGCCAGTCCCCCAGCTGCGATTGCTACCCCCTGGCCAACTCCCCCCCAGTTTGTATACTGAGCATGATGTCACATGGTATAGAATAGCCCTTTGGCCAGTTTGGGTCAGCTGTCCTGGCTGTGCCCCCTCCCAGTTTCCTGTGCACCTGGCAGAGCATGGGAAGCTGAAAAGTCCTTGACCAGTGTAAACATTACTTAGCAACAACTAAAACATCAGGGTGTTATCAATATTTTTCTCATACTAAAATCCAAAATACAGCACTATACCAGCTACTAGGAAGAAAATTAACTCTATCCCAGCCAAAACCAGGACAGAACGATACCGGGAGGCACATTCTGTGGAGATGGATGCAGTTGTTGATTTGTCACTAAAGCTGTATTTTTTTACGCAGGCAAATGACAGTGAAGACTGTCTTATCCTCAGCTGGCAAAGTAGGCCAGGTGGTAAGCATACACTCTGCCCCTAGCCACCTTGCTATGTTCCTTGATATGCCCTGTGTGCAAAAAAGGTAAAACTTGGCTGTCCTTTTCTTTCTGTTTGCTTCAGTCTGTCCATTTAGCATTTACATTTCTTAAATTTTGCTTAGTACATTAATTCTAAATCTACGTAAAATGTGAGTTTAGTCCAAAGTGCAAATGAAAATGCAATAATAACAGCACTGGAAGTTGGATGATACCTTTCAGATCGTTCAGTTCCTCTCCCTACAAACCCAGGTTACTTTCCCCCCCCCCTTACTTTATATTTGCATTCACTATCTTGGATTTTAATAACTTCATAGCCTAAAACAAGTCCATAGCCAGGAACTTTGCCCTGATATCCAGCTTGTTTACCCAAGTTCTTTGTCAGCTTGCAAGACTTCTGCTCTCCTAACTCAGTCAACTGTTAATTAATCACCACTGTTTCAAGCAGTTTTCAGTTCAGATAGTGTTTCTATCCACAGCTATTTGGCTTATTCTGCCACAGAAAATTTCATGAGATCATATCAAATACTATAAGAGATTGCTTCTATGAGCTCTCTTTCCCAATATTATTATTGTCTTTGTGGTGGGTTGACCTTGGCTGGATGCTACATGCCCACCAAGCCGCTCTGTCACTCAGCAGGACAATGGGGGGAGAAAATAAGATGGAACAAACTCGTGGGTCAAGATAAAGGCAGTTTAATAACGCAAAAGCAAAGGCCACGTGCAGAAGCAAAGGAAAACAAAGGATTTATTGTCTACTTTCCATTAGCAGGCTATGTCCAGCCACTTCCCGGGAAGTAAGGCTTCAGTACATGTAGTGGTTGCTCTGGAAGACAAACGTTGTAATAATGAATGCCCCTCCCCCACCTCCTTTCTCTTAGCTTTTATTGCTGAGCAAGACCTCATATGGTATGGAATATCCCTTTGTTCAGTTTGGGTCAGCTGTCCTGGCTATGTCCCCTCCCAAGATCTTGCCCACCCCCAGCCTACGGGTGAGGGGGCAATGTTGGAGAGACAGCCTTGATGCTGTGTGAGCACTGCTCAGCAGTAGCCAACACACTGGTGTGTTATCAACACCTTTCTAGCTATCAATACAAAGCACAGCACTATGAGGGCTGCTATGGGGAAAATTAACTCCATCTCAGCCAGACCCAGTACAGTCTTATATGACCATATACATGTGTGTGTATAAAATTATACTTTTCTGATAACATTCTTTATAAACTAATAGTACTTGTTTTTCATGTTACGATTATAAAAAGACTGAAAGAAACAACCAGAACTTTGCAGGTGAGGATCTAAACTTCAGTTACATTTTTAGAAAGAGGGAGCAATATTTGGGAAGCACAAAGGTGAACAAGAACTCCTGGTGTTTAAGAGCTCATTCTGTTATCAACAAGAAGACTTTAATTTAACCAGCCCTTCATTTGTCTCATGTAATTATGTGCCAGCACTCAGCTTAACCTAATGGTAGGTAAAAAGCCTATCTGCACTAGGGCATCCAGAAAGGTATTACCAGAAACGTTTGGGATGGTTTGTGAGCTATTATTTTTACAAGAAGCTAGATAATTTTTGCTGGTCACTGTGCACCACTGAAAAGATCCTGGCTGTGTCCTCCTTCCACCCTCCCTTCATGTATTTATATACATTGATAAGATCCCCTGAGCCTTGTCTTCTCCAGGTTGAACAACCCCAGGTCTCTCAGCCTTTCCAGTCTTCCATCACCATCTCCACCTTTAATTTTACCTAAATCCAAGAAGCAATGATGACTTTACGTTTCTGTCAAATTCTGTAATGTGTAAGATGCAGATGGATACCACCCTGTTAGGCTAGGCTTTTCTTTCTAAAAGCAAATGGTCATGGTAATTTGGCTTTAGCAACCGTCAGGGCCCTGAGGGCATTAGCAGGCCTGACTCCCTCTGACCAGACCCACCTGGTGTCCCCCCTGACTCTTATCCTCAGGCCCTTAAGTCTCACTTAAGCTCAGACTAGGGTACCCAAAGCTGCTCTGAGGAATACTGTAGATAAGCTGGTGCCTGGCCCTGTCTCTGGCCCTTTCCGCCACATTGCAGCCTTGCCTTCAGCCTGCCTCTGGCTCCCATCTTCTTTTGCTGCTGACTGGAGCCCCTGGTTGGTCCCTGGACCTGGTTCCCTGCTTGCTGTGCCTGGGTCTGTTGTTGGACCCTGATGGCAGCATCCGGCTCTGACTCCTGCCTTCAGACCTAGTGGGGTGCTACCTCACCAGTGGGGACATGGACAGCCATGGGGTTGTCCTCAGCTTCGTGCTCACCTGCTTTTGGAGAGTAGCCCCCCTCCTGCTCCTGCCTTTAACTTTACTTCTTCTTCTGTTATTTTCTATGTGAAATCTAATAGTTTGTAGTTACTGCTGCCATTGTAGATTAGTTACCCAAGGCCCATGTGGTCCTTTGAGCAATTCAACGCGTTCAAAGAGGATTTATCAGATACGTTCCCCACAGAAAAATGGGACACCAACTGAACAGTTATTTTTATACTTGTAAACAGTCTTTAGTTAAAAGTCACTGATGTTTCTTGTCATCCTTTGATCTAAAAGGCTTGGAGGGGATAAAAAAAAAAAAAGAAGAAACAACCCCAAACGCTATACAGAAATGTCCCCCCAACACCTCTTGAAGTTGATTTTTAGGTGTCATTTGCCTGCTTTACAAGGTCATTTTCCTTCAGTGCACAGTATCGAGAGTACAACAGTTTATCATTCCCAGTCATGAGAACTAAGGAAGATGTAATTGGATATGAAGCTGATTCAGATAAGTTTAATGCGTTTGGGAGAATACTTTCTTGGGAATTGTGACCAGGTTGCAGTATAAGCACTTGAGGGCAATATTTGCAAGATGAAACACTTAACACTTGTTTTTCAGATGAGTCCTTTTTTTCCCCAAAGAAATTAAAAATTCTCCTTAGAGATGCTTCTCATCAGGTTCAAGTCAGCAAGACTGAAAATGTTTGCAGTTACAGGCTCTCCGTTACTTATTTCCACTCAAAGGACACCCTTAATTTGGTGAACTTCTTGTGTTTGGCTTTTACAAAAACTTGATCAAGACATGCTGCAAGTTCTAAAAGATCAATCTCCCAGTCCTAACAAAAGACACATGCATATAACACCAAAATGACTTTTGCTAGATTCATATATAAAGAGCTTCTTAGAAATCTGACATCTGCTTAAAACTTGAAGCCTTTGAACAGCTCATAACCTCACAGTGTTCAGGCTGAACTTAGAAAAGGCATAACTGAGATTAAGCAAAGCCAAAGTCAGGACCAAATGGAAGTTAATGTGTGTGTTAAGCAAAAAGGTTTCATGAGATACAAAGAAATAAGTTGACTGACTTTAAGGAACAACATATAAATACCTAGATGTATACATAGCATTTATTTTTTTCTTTAATGATTTTACCAAATCATGCTATCATTTATGTCCTCTTGAGACATATCTTATCATGGCTAAAAATGGAGATTGGGGAATTAGTAGCAAAGTGGATAGTCTGAGGTAGAAGTAACTGATGATGATAGTCCAATGATAGGTACACTTTGTGCCAGGCACTGTGCATTCATGTGACTGGTCTGAAGCTTCAAGTCTCCTTGGAAGCAAAGAGATCACTTAAAGAATGACAGGTGATGACTGTCAGTCGAAGGAGTGGATAATAGTCCTTGAAAATAAAAATAAAAATCTAAACAACATTTGATACCTCACTGAGAATGTAAATTCATTTTTGAAGACAAATATGCCTGTCAATTCAACAGTTTCTTCTCTTTCTCCTTGTTTTAAACTTTGATTTCCAGCTCAGATTTACTAGACACATTTAAAATTTATTCCTGTGATGCTATTTTTACAAGTTCCTTTATAGACTAGAACTGCAATTTTAATAGGCTCTAAAAATGAATCCTTTTATTTTTGGTACACAGAACACTGTGTACTAAATGCAATGCAATAGAAGTTGCACAAAATACATGAACTTTAATACTTTTACTCTGCATTTAAGAATAGAAGCTTGTAGTTCACATTTTTCTACAAAAACTGGGTTGTAAAGCTTTTCTTTAAGTAAATGTTTGATTATTTTCCCTTCTTGTCCTCCACATAATGAGAAATGAAATTTGAGAAACTGTTTGTGAAAACAGTAACATTTATCACACTATCAATATTTTCAATTATAACCTTTATGGATAAAGTGCAGGTTTCACCTAGAATGAAACAGAAGTCTACAGGGTGATGTTAGAGAGATAATGGTATAATAGAAATAACAGAAAACTCTAAATAATAGAACTATTTTTTTTAGAAAATCATAGAATAAATAATAGAAATATTATTTTTTAAAACATAGTTAGTTGGTACAGAAGTACTTCTGCTTTTTGAATCATTCAATTTGGACAAGATCTCTTCCCAAATTCACTATTTCTGAAGCAAAGGGGCAATTAAAAGTGTCATAATTAAATTATTCTGTAAGTATTATCAATGCAAATAATAATTCATAATAACATAACAATGTAATCATAATGTGATTACATTAGTATTACAGTGATTCCTTAATTTTGGTGTAGTTTACTTGGGTTGCTGATTAATTGTGTCATTAATACAAAGCATTCTGGAGTAGATGCCATGCACAGCTAGAGCTGTTAGCCCTGAGCATAATAAGCATGGCTGTTCTGCTTCCAGGTTAAGGAAGCTGATTTTTTTTTAGCTTGGTATGGAGCTAATAAAATCCTACATATGCAAGCTGGCCTCATGCTAAGCTATTTTGTGCATTTTTTCACTGCATTCCCTAGATGTCGAAGTTCTAGCAGGGTCTTACATTTCATGGCAGATGCAGGTGTCGTGCATTATTACCTCCTGTTTGGGACTGCCACAGAAAGTCCATTCTAGAAGTAGATCACTGGGTGCAAAGAAGTACATGCAGATCTGCTGAAGGCTCAGGCACCCTATCTCAACATTTAACATACCCATTTTTAGGCCATCCTTGAACACGCAAGTGCTTTATTCTCTCTCCCCTTTACACCATCCTAGGTAACAATGACAACAGAAATATACTTCCAAGTCTTATGTTTTATGCTGCATCTTGAAGTGGTGCACACTAGACTTTCTTTGAGGAAGTAAAGCAGAGGTGATTTTCTCAATTCAGATACAGTCATTACTCCACCAAACTATTTTGGATATTATAATTTTTAAGCCTTTTTTTTTTTTTTTTAAGACTTTGTCCTTCACAAATTTTAGAGTTATTAGGTGTAGGAGGTATCACCAAATTACTGGGGTTGACCTCGAATGTGTCACCAGTTATCAAGTAGCACAAAGATTCTCCCCTAACATATCCAAATACTGTAGATTCACAAAAGTATTTTAGTTCTCTAGTTTGGATCTACTTCAAATAATTCTAATAGTGAGTGTCCAACACTTTTCTCTGAAATTAAAACTACAGATTAATGCCCCTACATCTAATATAATGCTTTCAAACACACAAAGAAGATGAACAAGTATCCAAGAGAGACATTAGATTGCTTCTACAGTCTAGAGACTGTAGTGCAGGTAATAAACAGCTTGGACTATATCATGGGAGTTGCAAAAATTCAAAGCAGCCCAATCCTATTGATCTTACTACAGCATTAGCTGGCCGTTTCTAAATGCAAAACATGTGTTAAATCTAAGTTAATGTGGCTTCTGCATTAATTCAATTCTTTCTTGCTTCATCAAAAAAATGCTTGTACTGTACAAATCCTGCTGTTGCAGAGCAATTTCTTAGATATAAACAGCTTGGCTATTCTTAATGTTCTCTATACTGCTGAAGATCTCAGAAAAGCTGCAGAGATAGATCACAGCAATCATTAGCGATCAAGGGTTTCCAATTACTAAGTCACACCTACTTGTCAAGCAGTGGATACAAATGAAACAAAACTAAGAGTTTGTATTTAGCAAGGAGTTTTCTAGAAAAAATGAAGATCACACTTCCACACTTTATTTAAACTGCAGATATATCACCAGAGAGGCAATTCTACCACAGCAGTTTAGTCATGTTGCCTTAGCAAACCAGTTAACTGGAGCCATAGTGTGATTTGGAAGTTGAGAGAAGGGTTACAATGACTACAAGTGTTTAATCCAAAGGGACAGTAGCTACTCACCTCTTTGGCTTTCCTGAACTAGGCCATGTATAGCTATTGCATTAGCAAATCCTTATCAGGTACAACAGTGCCTACAGCTGGAAAGATCTCTGACAGAAAAAATATAGAGATTTGGGCAATGTACAATGAAATAATCGCAATAAAATAAGAGGTTTTTCTTTGGAAGAATGCCTGAAGGCTTCTAAGCACTTTTGCATAAAACCGAGTTGCAATTTAACATGATGTTTTACATAAAACCAAGCTGATGTCATGTAGAAATTCAAGACATAATAATGATCTAAATCAAAATCTTGTTCTGGGCAGAAAGGAACACATCAAATCTGGAGCTAAGAATTTATTTTTAGTTACAATAATGTTTTCACAGTCTAATAGTTCAAAATAATACAGAAAAATGTAATTAATAACAAAGTTAAAATTGCTACACAATTTCTATCCTGCCCTTTTCTCTGTTGTGATGTTCACCTTTCCAATGTCCTTCTAAATCCTAAGGTCAGCAGCTGAACCTTTCTCACCTGCCACAGGGGTCGTAGTGGTAATAAGTCATCAGCAACCCGAGGACTTTGCATGGAGAAGTATAATGTTTATGGTGGGAGTTTCTTTCCTTTCAGTCTCAGATTTGTTTCTACAAGCTTTCTCACAACAGACAGCTTCCTTTCCATTGATTCCCAAATATTTTTGCAGAAAGGCCTGTGGGACAACTGCTACACAGGGTACTCAGAGAGGTTAAGGTAACACACTTGGAGTGAATTCACCAGGCAATTGTTGCAAACAGCTAAATCCAGCTCAGGCTGTACCAGCCTGGATGAGACCTGAGACCTTGCACTGGCCAGTCAATGCAAAGCCCGTGGCCTTCTACTAGGGATGGCAGAAAATCACATTTACTGGGCTACAGCTGTCACCAAAGTGAACAGAAACATAACACTGACTTTCTTCTGATGGGCTCTTGCTCAGCTTATGCATCCCATCAGGTAAAATGGAAAGGAAACAAAATTGTACTTGTGTTTCCTGAATGTATCTTCAAAAAGATTAGACTAGAGAAAGTTCAGATGAAAAAATTCAAGCTTTTTTTTTTTACATTCAGTATAGTTAACTTTGTTAAGACAAGGGACTTCTTTCAGTGGTTGGAGGGTAAAATTGAAAGTATTGAAACATGGTGAAAGAAAACAAAACTCTTCTTTCTTGCTAGGCTGGAGACTTGAAATTGCACAAATTGGCTAATGTATTCAGAGGCAGAATTGGGAAAGTGGAGGTAGTAAAAACAAGCCAACTTCTCAAATACATATTCCATTTTATATTTATTAATCTAGAGCTTGTTTCTAAATAGAGCTGTTGTCTTATTCACCCACATTTTTGAGTGCTGAGTAAACTAAACCTATGAAATCTCCTTTTGAGACTGACCTCTCTCGACTGTGGAATCAGAAATGTTCCTTATTAACTTGCAGTGTCTGTTTGATGCTAGCATATGGTTTTGTTGTTATGTCTTTGAATTAAACAACGCTAATTTCCATATATCTCTGTTGCTGTTTTCCTCATACTTACTTAGTTTACACTTTAATGCTTCTTTGTTTCCAAATCTTGTTTGAGACCATTGAAAATGGGAAGAGTTATAAAATAAATATGTTTGAGATGAATAGCTACATCTTTCATAAATCTGTTTTTTAATTACAAATGAGCTCAACATAGTAATGCATTTTACTTTAATTACAATTTTGATGACCTTCTTAGAGCAGAAAGCCATTTCTCTTTATTTAATGACATGCATGTGTGTGTTTGGGGAGTTCTGTTGCTAAGTGATCTCCAGGAAAGCTAGTGAAGCAAACTAATGAAGTGTCAGATAATATTTTGTAGTGTTTTTATGGAGCAGCATTATTGGACCAAGAAGAGACCTGTCTTGCATTTGCAAAATCTTCAGAGTTTGAAGGTTTGAAAGAGCATATGAGACCCAAATTTGAAAAGAATCCCCCGTCTTCCTGTTTTACCATATCCAACTTGTACATTTGACCATATAATACAACAATAGGCTACTGATAGTTAAGTGCAATGCAGATTTGTCCCATTAATTTACAGTGGTACAAAGTATGTTTGAATCTTACACTTCCTTGTTTCTGTTTCTTTTTCTTTCTCTTGCTTGCTCACTGTTTCCTTTTAAATAAGCATCAGCATTGCTCTTTCCTACAGCTTTGTTTGTAGAAGCTGAAGTGCACTGTATCTGACATAAACAGTGTACAAATTCAGCCTGTAGATACCGAACTTGTCAACTTCAGACTGAATCTGCAGAAGGTGGAAGTGACACAGCACTGACTTCAATACAGTTCTGTTACAACAATGATGGAACCTGGGTCAGCTCCACACACACTTTAAAAACACTTTTTTTAACAGAGTTGATCGTAAGTAAGCTCTTTTACAAAGGCAACCCAAAAGATTGGGTTCTTAATATGGAAATACTTAAGCAATTCTAGAAGACAACTGTTGTAGGATTCTTATACTGCATCTTGTTTTGGAGAGGAAGGGAAGCAAGGATTTTAGGCCTTTAGTTGGGAAGCTGAAAAGGTATTAATAAGTTATAGAGCATCTGGGTAGCACTTAGGCATACCATAATGAAGAGGTAAATGTCCTCTAGTCCTTAGTCACAAGGTCCTTAGTCACAAGGTATATGTGGCCTTAACATGCGTTTTTTTAAACTGATTCTTAAAAACAACTGCTAACATACAGATAGTACAAGAAGGAAAACGAAGATTTTTCAAGGATACCTGAATGTACAGAATCCAACCTCTACCCCATTTCATTAATTTAAATTTTATTAATTTCTTTCTTAAAGAAATTAACTACTTTTTTTTTTAAGAGAGTGAAGCCAAAAGCATTGTATAAAGCACAGACTTTAAGCTAAATTGATTTAGACTTTGAGAAATTCAGGGCAAATTATAGTTTGGACATCTCCTAATTTAGAAAACATACATTTCACAATAGTTTTTCTTTTTCACTCTGATTTTCATCTATATCTTTTTGTTTTCACTTAATAAACTATCTCCCCCAATTGATCCTACCAGACCAAAACCATGTTTGTGTAATAATAAAAAATTATTAAAGTAGTGTCAGACTCATGATACAGTATGCTTGGGGCTTTGCAGTAGCTTTATTTTACTTGGTGTTCCTTAAAAAATACTCAAGGGATTCTAAGGCAATATTAGATCCTTTCACAACATACTGCATAACCTGTTTGGTTGTATGCCATTAAGTTACTAAACAAAATCAAAGGCGGTGTTGTTTCCTACATTCTACTTCGGAATTACTTTTTGTAGGCAGGCTTTTTTCTCCCCAAAGAAAAGGCCTAATATTTGAGAGATGCTATATATTTATTTTACTAAATTTGCCAGTGGGGAAGTCACACAGATGGCGGTTAAAGAGAATAACCTGCCATTTTGCTGAGAGAGCATGTACCAACCCTGAAACACTCTCAATTGCTCATGTACCTACAGCTTACAATATACTCCTATTGCAACCTGCTCAAAGGGCAACACACACCACTAATTAGTTAAATGAATTGAGTCCTGTCTCTCTTCTCAGGTTTAAGAGCAAAATACTTCCTATGTTTCTGTGTGACAGAAGAGGCTTGCTCTTAGCTAGAGAGGAAAATGATACAAGAAAAGGGCATGTATTTCAATTGCAAGGATTAAATGGTAAAACTGACCTCACAACACCAGTATGCAGCATGATGTGTGAGTACTGTATGTCCTGTTAGAGGACAGAGCTGTGAAACAGTTGCCTTTTTACCTCATTCTGTAAGCCGCAGTCTGGGCCAGGTAGAGCTCTCCCAAAGGACAGAAAGTAAGTCCCTTCCCCAAAACAACTGAACATGTTCAAGCAGAAAACTGATTTCTGCCAACTTTATTTTGCCCTCTAAAGAGGATGAGAAAGATAGCAAGCTGGACACTGTAATACAAATAAACTGAAAAACTTCAACAAAGAGCCGGGGGAAGTTGTGTAGGTGGCCCTCAGAAGTGAAAAGATGGATTTTTCCCAGGAGAAAATGGGCAGCTTCTGCAGTAGGAGAGAAGCCCAGAGGCAATATGCAAACAGTCTCATAATACTAAGACTTGCTGAATCAAGAGGAAGAGTAATGGGAGGGACCCACCCAGGAGACACCCACCCTGCAACAGTATGTTGTGCAGATTTTATTCTAAGCCTCCTTGTTTTAGTGTTGCACACTAGCGATTCAGATCTTCGGTCTCCAAAGTTGCTGTGTGCTAGTTGGTGTTCCAGTACAGGAAGTCTGGAAATCAAGGGCCTTTTGGTGTCTTGTGTCATGCTCACTTTCAGGAAAATCTCAATACCATGGCTTACTAGGGGAGTTCCGCGTTTGGAAGATATTACTGAAATTCATGGTTTACCTATCTTCAGTTTGCACTGGAAGGTGTGAAACCTATAATGGTGCAAACCAGCCATGTTTGAATGCTGTCCTCATCCCTGTGTCAATCAAGGGTGGATCAAGGAAAAGGACTGCAATATTTCTTGTCAACAAGCTGCTTCTGTGAATAGTAGGAGATGTTAGTGTTGCTTTCATATCCTGCATAGGCAGTTTTCATCTGTCTGCTGATACTGCTATCAGTACTGGCAGTCAATACAAGCTGTGATTTTTCGATTTCTGATTCCAGTTCTTGTCTCCTGGGAACTGAGCAGAATCAACGTAATTACTTAGTATTTGTAACAATAGTCGGATGGTTTCCACAACTGCACTTTGACTGGAGCCGACTGGCATAACTGTGTCAGTTAACCTTTCCTCCTCTACTCACACTGAAAGCTTAGCAACCGTCATGTTGCCTCCAACTAACTTCATAAACAAGTTATAAATACAGGACTGTAGTATTAAGCATGATTGCCTGGAACAAAATTTGTTAAAGCACTGAAGATGTCTAGTATCTGATTTGTTCTGCAACAATATATTCTGTTCTCTAATAAAAAAAAAAATAAAGCAAGGTGGACTTTGTTACTCTGACGGTAATGGATTTATCAATTCCCTGCAGTCAGGTCAGCTAAACACTTATTGAGTATATGAGGACTCATTACACCCACATATAATGAAAATTTTGCCTGTGTAGGTTTGGTTTTTTGGGGGGGAGTTTTGTTCTCAGAAATAAAATCACTTCATCTGAGTACAAAAACAAATATCTTCTGTATAATGGACAATGTGGAAATTGTTATTGCTGCATCTTTAACAAATCTCTTGTTTAGACATTGAAAGTGCCTTCTGTAAAAGGTGAGCTCTTGTTCACATTATATTTATTAATCTGAAATGTTTGTCTTTAAAAATGCATAAATAGGAGCCCAAAGGGAAGTTTTAGAACTGTATGTTTTGAAACATTGATCTAAGCATTGTTAATAGAAGTGTTATCTAAATCTTGTAGAAGTAATGAAAATTTCTCCAGGTGTTAAACTGCAGAATCTTCTGTCGCTTTGATATAAGGGTTAGACGACAAAGTGGATTGCCTTGTCCATCAAAGTGTGGCTGAAGAAAATTTCACTGACTACTGAGGTAAGAGTGACAAATATAAAGGAAAGTTCATGTGGACTTTACCAAATTTAAAAAAACTAGATGCTTACCAAAAAAAACCAGGAAAAAAGCTAGTGCAAGATGATGTTAGGTTTGCATAAATCCATTTAGCTCAGGAATCATTTTAGAATTGGATAACAATGGTGATTGCTAAATGAAAGAATCATGGCTTTATCTAAAAAGACACATTTACTTTTACTTGATTTAATTTCTTTATCATTGGCTAAACTGAGAAGAATATAACCACATGCCTTTCACAAAGAGTCTAAAACAAAGGTGGAAGGAGTTTGCTTAAAAACGTACTTTCCTTCAGCTTTGTTCTATAAAGCTAGTCATTATCTTGAGTTTTAAACTGAGTTATGAGGAAAATAAAAAAAATAGGGTGTACAGTTTTGTTTAGTACAATGATTTCCTTAAAGGCAACACATTATTTGGCTTGAATTATTGGGTGTCACCATGGCCAGATGGAAAACTCAATTTACATTTTATTTTAACTGATTTATCAACTATTCCATTGACAAAGAGAGGTGTTACTTTGGTGAGTGAGAAAAATGTTATTTTCTGCTTATAGTTGCATTAAATTGTTACAGTATGTTAGAAGTTTTCACTCAAAGCCTTTTCATCACTGTTGCTGTTTCCCAGACTCCTCCATTTTTAGCTGTTCCTAGAAGTCAGAGCTCTAGTAAGTGTTACTATTGCTGACAGTTTGCTGCCATTTCCTCCATCCCTCCCCATATATTGATGACTGCACAGTGTATTGAAAGGGCTGCATGTGTTAAGGACTTTGTCAACCCACTGCAGGGTCTTAACTAGTTTGTTGAGACAGTACCAATATTTCCTTAATTTCCTTCAGGGAAACTGACAGCTTAAGAGAACAAGAATTCAATCCCTGACTTCCTAAATCTCTCACCCTTGTAATATCATATGCTTTTTTTCAAGAGAACAAGTCAAATACCCAAAGCCTGGGTGAACCTTCAAAGCTAAATAGGAGCTTGTGCTCTACTGCTTGACAGAGGAAAAGACAGAAAAGCAGTAGTTAAATTATGTTTAGATCCACTTGACCTCCTCTCTGCTTGGATGCAGTAGATATGAGTTTCTCTTCTGGCTTGCTTACATTTCTCCAAAGGCAAAGAAAACATATATTCACTGGCCACAAACGGTATCTAACATCTTCCATAGGCTCATGCTTGTCTCACAAATTTGGGACTACAGAACCGTGGCATTGACTCTTTTTCCAGCAGATATAGACATCCATAGAAAGTCTTGGTGTCCCACCATGAGAAAAAGCAATTTTGTACATGCCACCTGTTTTCTGAGCATGTTTTGCTGGTTGCAGCTTCTGGGAATTCTATGATTTGATATCTATTTGCTTTTTGCACAGGTTTCCCTCAGAGTCTCTTTCCTCTAGAACCTTATAAAGAAGTATGCATGGGGCCTGAAATGCTGCAGACCTGCGTCAGTGGATTTAGAGGGTTCTATTTTGCAATGAGAAAAAGAAAGGAACAAGATTTAGAAAGCAGAAGAGGTGGGCAATCAGCCTACTATTTTCACATGCTGGTATTGAAACCTTTAGCACTCCTCTGTTTCTGGCAAGAGGGCTTGTATAAGTTCAGTGACAGGGTGTCGTGGTTTAACACCAGCGGGCAACTGAGCACCACACAGGCACTCGCTCTGTCCCCCCACAATGGGATGGGGGAGTGAATCAGGGGAGTAAAAGTAAGAAAATTCGTGGGTTGAGTTAAAGACAGTTTAATAAGTACAACAAAAGCCGTGCACGCAAGCAAAGCAAAGCAAGGAATTCATTCACTGCTTCCCATGGGCAGGCAGGTGTTCAGCCATCTCCAGGAAAGCAGGGCTCCGTCACGTGTAATGGTTACTTGGGAAGACAAATGCCATCACTCCGAATGTCCCCCCCGTTCCTTCTTCTTCCCCAGCTTTATATACTGAGCATGATGTCATATGGCATGGAATAGCCCTTTGGTCAGTTTGGATCAACTGTCCTGGCTGTGTCCCCTCCCAGCTTCTTGTGAACCTGGCAGAGCATGGGAAGCTGGAAAGTCCTTGACCAGTGTAAACACCACTTAGCAACACCTAAAACATCAGCGTGTTATCAATATTATTCTCATACTAAAATCCAAAATACAGCACTATACCAGCTACTAGGAAGAAAATTAACTCTATCCTAACCGAAACCAGGACACTGGGTAACTGTACTCCTTCCTTTAAATTCTGGGGAAGAAAAATAAGAATTCTGTTTAAATTTAGAAAAAGTCTTACTGGCAGCAGCTTCATTTTCTCATAGTAGGAAATAAGTAAGGGTACATTGTCATGAAATATTAGAACAGCAGTATTTGAACTGGAGACATGTTTGCATTTCATGACATGCCTGTTTGATTTCCTTTGTTATTTTATTCATGATATTCTTCAATCACCCTGATTTATTAATTTCACGTGAAATGTATATTTTAGTTTGAGCAAATTAGAGTACATTTGAAAGCCATTTTTTTGAAAAATCTCCACTCTAACTGATGGATATTGATAATCTTGGCACGGTTGAAGCAGAAACTTTGCAAGCACCAGAAACGAGGTTATGTATGTATGTATGTATGTATTTATTTCTTTATTTATCTTTCCCAGGCTGATAATAAAACTGAAAGTCTTGAGGAACACATCAAATGTAAAGAATGTTTCAGTAAAAGAGGACCTTTCCAGGGAAAACTGGGGGTTAAAAGAGCTCCTGTTCTGAATTGCAGCTCCATAAGACTAAAACAACATCTGATGACAGTTAAAGAAATGCCACGGAGAAGGGAAAAAAGAAATTAGAAAGAATGTTTTGTATTACTTACAATTCATTCAATTTTCCCCTTAGGCAAAGAAAACATTATCTTTGGTGATGGCAAAGTCTTTAACATTATATGAAACTTTCTTATTTTACTCTAAGCCCAAGAATAACATTTCTTTAAGAGGTGGGTGAAAGAAATAAGAAATTGATAAAAGAAGTGTTCAACTTTTAATTAAGTTTAGCTGAGAACAATCAGATTAATGATTTGCTTTATTTTTCCTTCAGTATCAGAAATCCTATATCAAAACCCTTGGTTCAGTAAAATGTAGTTTACCATGCAGAGAAAATTCTATGGCTTCCTGCATTTCCATAGCTAATCTTTTTATTATCCTAAAGCCAGCTTTTATAGCCCAGAGCAATAATTTTTATCTACTGAGGAAGTTTTAAATGGGCATCAATGTTGGGCAGTCTCCCTCCCTTTTCTTCCTTATAGTCAGAAAGCACAGTAAGCAGCTAAAGTATGTCTAAACAACCCAAAATAAATTCAGTTACATTTCTCCAAGCTGTGTACTTTGGTGTGGTTCAAAAAGTTATATTAATATGATAATTCTGCAAATTCAGACTGATTTGCATTTTCTTTAATTGTGGACTATTTGCTCTGGCTCCTTATGTGCACCACCAAAATGCTTTCAGCTAATTTGTCTTCTAATTGGTATTCTTATTTTGGGGCATTTGTGATTTCTTCTCCATGTGTTTTAATGAATGTTTTTGTTGAATAATCAAGATGTTGCAAGTGACAAACAAGGTGCTAGTGCTCTGTTGTTTTACAATAGAGAAGAGAATGCTGTTGCAGGCTACATATCCTGATGATGGCCCAGTTTCTCTACTGTGAAGTGCTGAGAACATTTGTAAGTGAATTCACATTGTTCACTTCCCATTTCTCTTTGTGTTTGTTTATGGAAAGGAATTTTACCTGATCTGCACTGCTGGGATAGTAACCCCTGTTTGGATATTGCTGTGTGTTGCAGGCTCAAAGACGAAGAGGCTAAACCTCTTTCTAAGAAATAAAGTCACAGCATCTTGAAATTGTTACCATATGGTTCAATCGACTGAATTAAATAATCTATTCCAACAAAGAAGGGGGCAGACTCTGAGCTGACTATAACCATTCCAGTTACAAAAATAAAGAGGTGGTTTAATGCTCAGTAGCATTAAACCCCAACAAACCAAACTGTTCAGAACTAGGAAAGGAAGAGGAACAATTAAAACATTGTTCTGCTGCTAGGAGTTGATTGGGTACAAAGGTCTAAGATACATCATCCTGATAACTGCATGTATTTCTGGTCTTTATCTGCTTTGCTCTCCTTCTAAAAAAAAAAGGATTGGTAAAACTAGAAGGAAAACAGATAAAGGGTATAGGAATGATCCAAGTTTTGAATTACCTTCCATGTGTAGGACCAATTAGATTTTTACTCTCCTCATAACAATCTCATTGGTTTTAAAAATGTTATGCTGTTCTATGGGAATTAGTTACTTATCTTCTCTGGTTTATGTTTCTGCAGAGGTACCATTTCTTTGTATATAACTCAGTGAATTGGAAGAGCAAGAACTACTTAACATATGGATGGGAGTCTTGATTAGGATGCCAAATCATTAGGACAGCTTAGAGGTCCAGGATAACAATGGTAAAGTTTCTTAATTTCTATCTACAGATTGTCAAAACATATGAATGGAATTAAAAGTTTAAGATCAGAAAGTTACTTTGTTTTACAAGAGCATCTTATTGGAGACAGCACTTGCTTCTTCAGTGTCCTAAAGCTGCATTTTTGCATTTAAGATTTTGTTATAAGGAATTGGCAGGTTTGGGCATCATCGGGTTTGCTGCTGACACACCCAGATCTCCTCTTTTCAAACTTTTCAACTGGAAATCTAGCTGGTATGACCATTTTGCTATACAGTGCTCTTGAAATAGCATACCACTGTCCTTCTTTTTGTATCTTGTCAAGATACTTAGCCATTGATTGAACTGAAGCAAGTGTGAAATTTCCACTTGTAAAGTCTTCTCTAACTTGACATAAGAGTACTGGTCAAATCTGTGATAGGACATTTTCCCCCAAATTCATTGGCATCTTTGTCATCTTCATGCCAACATCTTATATCTGTTCCCAACAGTTAGGTCCCCCTTCCATTCACTAGTTAATTAAATGGTAAATTAAGTAATGTTTAAGAGTGAATTAAATAATATTTCATATTAATAGGTTTGTGGATTCCTTCTTTAGAATCCTTCCTGACTTTTGACTAGATCAATCATCTTTCCAATTAGGACTAGTGTGCTGTATTTATGTTCTGTTATTTCTCCAACATTCATCAGAATATGTTTAGAAAGCGGGAGTGCTAATACACATCTTATAACAGCATGCATTTTTAGACAGCCCCCACAGCAGTTGCCCTCTCTCCACAGCAGGGAATATACATTTTTGATGTGTTAATGAGTAAGGTTGTCCAGCTCTCTCAGTTCGAGGCTGAAAAGCAGCTGCAGGATGTACAGACAATACACCTACACATACAAGGGCCATGGCTGAATGGCAGATAACTAAGAAATAATTGAGCAGTTTAGGGCTACAAGCATTTCAATATTTATCGGCATGAAAGGCTTTCTTAAAAGCTTTTATAATTTTAAAGGCTGTCTTTTGGACCCCCAGAGGTACAGCTATGATTGCTAGTCAGCACACAAAAAAAGGAAACATATGTGAATTGTAGTATATAAAGCAGATAAAAAGGACATGTGTTTGTGAATGAACCTTTTCCATAGGAATAATCTCTCCAATTCTGCTTTTTTAACAGTCATCAAAATTAAGCATAGATGGACTTTCACAACTCTCAGAATCATGTGCTTGCCTTCTACTTTCTAAGAAAATGAATAAGACTCCTAAGGAACATGGTGGTATTTTCAAGCTTTCATAAAAATCAGACTTCAACCTAATGTATTTAATTATAAAAGAGGACAGAAAAAAAAACCTTCTCTCATCTTTTTTCTTTAAAACAGTTATCTTCGCATACCCTAGATTTAAGCCTAGTATGATCTTTATTACTTTTTAAATGGAACTTCTCAGAGTTATTTGTCTTTGAAACAAATCAAGGAGGTGACCATATGTACCACTGCAGACTATCTCAAAATACAGCTTTGTAAGCCCTTATTTCAGTTGAGAGGGGATAAAGAGAATCATTTATTTTCATAATGGCTCTATTAGGGCAGACCATGCCTCTGCCTAGAAATGCCCTGTTAGCAAAGCTGTCATCCAACAATGATCCCTGGGAAGGTGAATGAATATAACACAGACTGTTCCTGCATTCGTTTTAGAATAGTCAATAACTTCCCCCATGCCTCTACTATTTCACAAAGCATCATAATTTCTTAAGGTTTATTTTTTGTTTAGTAATAATGCCCTCTCATGGACCACAATTCGATCCAAAGTGAAAACTTGCCTAAGCAGGGAATTATACACTAGAGAAATATTTACAAGATCTATTGTAATTTCTCCTGCAAACAGTCTTCAGAGTCATTTTTCAGACTACTGTGTGAAGTTGATATACTGAATTTCTTCTCCCACTACCCCTGGTCATATTCCAGGGTGATATATATGACTGTTCAAGGCACTAATGGGGTAAGAGCAAGGAGATCCAGTTTCAGAAGCAAATTCTTTGTAAGACACCTGGGAACAGGAAGTGCTAAGAATAATAGGCTGGACAGCTACTATGAAAAGGTGTTATTTGGGAATACTCAAAGCTTAAGGGGTTCCAGGAAATGACAATCTTTAAATAAGAACCCAAGCCTCACTGAACTCAGGGTGTCCTTTGAGCCAAAGACTGGATTTTGCATGTCATGGTTCAATACTGGAAGATCAATCTAAGATGCACTTTTTGTTTTCAAGATTAAAAAAAGGAAGAACACTTTGGACTAGGTTCGCAGAAATTTTGGATTATTGCACTAGCTTAAATATGATTCTCATTTCCTATTGGAATAATTGGTCACATGTGTTTCAAATACAACCATTTGATTTCACAGAACAGGAAGAGGAAAAAATGGGTTTCAGTCGGGAAGCATCCTAAATGGAGTATACGGAAATGTTGTTTGCAAGAGACGTGAGAAATACTGCCATTCTAGTTTTAAATAAAAAAAGAAAAATGTGAAGCAAAAACAATTGTAATGATTAATTTGACACTGACCAGTGCACATGCAGAAGATTATGATATAGTAGATTATGATGAGACACAGATCATTTACTTCAAAGTGTCAATAGAAAAGGT
Source organism: Ciconia boyciana (assembly GCF_034638445.1). Classification (NCBI taxonomy): domain Eukaryota; kingdom Metazoa; phylum Chordata; class Aves; order Ciconiiformes; family Ciconiidae; genus Ciconia; species Ciconia boyciana. Next base: position 59,582,698 of record NC_132935.1, read on the forward strand.
TGAAGAAAAAAGTTAGACATCGCTGGGATTTATGCTGAGATATGAAAGTGCCGGTTTACGGTATGATGTCAACAGGAGCTGATGAGTTTGAAGTTATGATATCAATAAAAGTTGATTAAGTTTATTATGTACTACCTGAGAAATTAACCTTTTATGGCTCACTAGTGATCAAATATCTAGACTGTGATATGGCTCAGAAGTCTTGCATTCTTTGGGTATCTTTACATGCATAACAGCATTTGGCAACTGCTTAGGTAAGAAACTGAAGAACTGAAGAAAACTTTTACATTTTAAGATGAATACACTAATTGTGCAATTTAGTTGCTGAGAGTTGCACCTAAGTACAAAAATGTCCCATAGAACAGTGAATTTAATTTTAATTGATTAATCTTAGGCCTATGATCTAGCTCTCAGACTTGTTAAAAAAAACCAAAAACTTGCAGGAGTCGAAGCAGCTTTTGGGAGAAAACTGATCAATCCACTAGTCCAAAGACCCTAGTTGTACTGTACCGTTATGATTTGGGTGCTCTGATCTTGAAGCCTGAATTGATGTAGGAGGAATTTGTAGGAGGAATTTGTAGGAGGAATCAGTGATGGCTCTGAAGGGCTTTAGGTCAAACCCAGCATCACTAATCATGGATTTTTTTGCTATGGCATGGAGACATTATTCCTCACATCCTCAACTCCTCTGATCAAGACTGGAAAATAAATGCTTACAACATCCACCACCCTCTTCTGTCTCAAGAGGAAAAAGATTATAATAAAGATTCCAGTTCAGATGTCAGTTCAGATACAAATTCTTGGCATAATAAACCATGATAGCTGTAAAAGGTTAAAATAACCTCTGTTTTAGAATTCCGCAAATTCCACAAACAACAAAAAAACAGTCCATAAGAGCCAACAACTTCTGCATTTTTCAGAAGATAATCTTTACATATCTGCAAGTAAAATCAGTATTTTCTCTGTTTGGATATGCTGCTGTTATTTTATTAGACAACATCACCTATTGCACTTAACTCACTAGCAGGAGTAAAATTCTCTTCCTCCCTTTTCATGCTTTGATATACATTTTCCTGGGTGAAACATCCATCTACTTATTCTTGATACTAACATGAATACACTTGGTATAGAATACAGAAGAGGAATAAATGCATGGAGTTAATTACTGGCTCCTGATTAAGCACTGACACGAGTAGTCCCAGCTTGTACTTGGATTTGTCACTTTCAGGTGACATTGGGTAAAAAAACTTCAAATCTCTCTTTTAGGCATGAAAGGCAACAAAGCCTTTTTTGTAGATCTGGCCTGAAGACAGTGTCAATTTGCATCAGCTGACACTGTGGCAGACTGTGAGTAAGTGGGCATAAGATATTCTGTCACCAGACAAAGTGACATTAATATTGTGCCTCACCATGAGTTATCATGGCCACAAGCCATTAGTTCCAATTAAAATAATGATTTTCTCTTTCAGGATGCAATGCCAGACTTTGTATCAGGTCAGTGATTAACGCATGTTCCTTTTGTGCCTTTAATGGTGAAATATAAACAGGGTAGGCTAATCATACATCTTCTTTCTAACTGACATTTTTAAGTAGGACAAGCACGCTGGATGCAGACGTTCACCTAGGTAGAGTGACTGTTTAGCGAACACAATCATTTGTCTCAAATTCAACCTGGGGCTTAAAGCCAGAAGTTCCAAGAGGTGCTAGTTTTGTTTGAAAAACACGAGATACCTTTTTTCTGTCTCTACATTTTTCTAAGTAGAAATTCTCCAGTTGTGGTTTTTTTGTTGTTTTTTTTTTTCTTCCTTGGAGAGATCTTCAGTGGATTTTACAGCAAGTTATTCCAAACGATGCATCTAGAAGGACTGAAATACAATGTCGTGCTGTCACAGTTTTAACTAGCTATTGCATGTTGACTGTGCCATGGTGTTAACTGTCTATACTTATTTTAGTTCAAGGCATACACAAGATAATAAGATTTACACAGCTCTAACGGAAGAGGGTTAAACAAACAAATTACCTAACATTTACTGCGGGCTACAAGCAGATACAATTATTAAATATTAGTATTAGTTTGAAAGTGACAGAAACAGTATGTTTATAAAAACCACAACAACCCATAGAAATGATTCATCATAACTAGAAGTCATATAGCTCACAATGCAGGTTTCAAATAACCTCTTGTATCTACACTTCTGAAAATCATGCAAAAAAATTGTTAAGGACTACTTTTTTAGGCTATTATATTCTTCAACAATTTTAGCCTTCTGTCTGCAATTTTAATGCTGTTTATGCCTAATGAAGGGCTGCAGTTAGCTGCCGAAGCACACAGTGTCCAGTGGCCCAGGAAGCTGTTCTACTCTTTGCCTGATAGTATTATTTGCTTTGCTTTGTATATACACATATTGCCTATCCATGCCCTGGAAGTCTTCTTAAGTGTAAGGGAAGTGCAGAGCAAAAAAATAAGTTGAAGTTGTTGGTTTTGGAGACAGTAATAAAAATACTGTACTAGGCAGTCCCGTATTTGAACTGTTCAGCAATCAAAGCCACCTGAGAGGAATGCGTTCTCGGAAGCTCCCTCTTCTCAAGTGGTGTTTGTCCACTCATTCAGACGTTGCAGGGGAGGGACTGTGCATGGTTTTGGGATGGATCTTACCAGCTTGAAACTTGCCTTCCCACTTTAAAGACTGGAAACCTAAACTGGAAAGCCAACATCCCAGGAGCCTTGTTTTACAGGGTTTACCATCCTGTTACACTGCTCCTTATCACTGAATTGTGAAATGAAGCCCAGTGTGGATAGATTTAAAAGATGCTGTTCCACTCTTATCTCACCATGCTTTCCTCATTGTGGCAAGATAAGCCTCCTAAATAAGCACTGGCGTTTTCCTAAGTGGCTGGAAGAAAAGTGTGCCCAAATTCACTGCCATGTAATAGTGCTGACAATAGATACACAATTAAGAACACCTGTAGATAAGATATTGAGAAAAGATTACTAGGCACTACCCCTATTAAAAGGCAGGTGTAGTTTTACCACATCTGGCAACTGCCAGCACCTACTTCAATTGTAGTTCCAGGATCAGACATTTCACCTTCATTTCCATTCCACAGTGTCCAAAGATTGTCAGGAAAAGGTGGAGGATACCAGATCAATTATACCAGAGATCAAGCCCCTTCACTGCTAGAGCAAATAAAAAGTTTTTAACATTTTCAGATGGAAAAGACTGTTATTAAAGAAGGGATTTTCTTTATTTGTTTGGGAGGGGTGAAAGCTTTATCACAATTCAGCTCACAGGGTGAATTTTAGGTAAGGGCTTCCTCCCCCCATCAGAAATGAAGAAAGGAATCCAACAGCCAGGTATTTGCTCCACCTATTAATTCTCTTGGCAGATTAGAAGAGAAGAAGTAGGAGGCAAAGCATTATCAAAATCCTCAAAATAGACTACTGGAGAGAGAAAAATGACTGAAAACTACACTGCAGTAGCTCCCAAAGAGGCTCTTACCACCTTTCCTACTTAAGTCTCTATTACTTGTTATCAGAGAAACCAGAGACAGCTGATCAATACGGTAGTATGCAGAGGAGCACCTGAATTTTGCTTGTCATGAGGAAAAATCTCATCTGCTGAGGCCATTACAGTAACATGCAATGTATTCAGGATACCTATCAAGTTGGAGTTTTAAAACTGCTGAGTTTGTTTATGGAATACTAAAATCCTTACAATCTTTTAAAGAAAGGGAGGGGAAGAAGGGAGACTGAAGACCAATTTTTCCAGGTTACTTGATCTGTGCCATCACAAGCAATAAAGACAAAGCCTCCTCTTCATGTTTACATCACTACTCCCAGTACCCCTATGTCTTCATGGATACTTGGGCATGTTTGAGTCTTTGTGAGCAACCTTGTCACACCAGGAGTACTAAGAATATCTGGAACCAATGCAGCAGCCATGCAGCCAGGGAACAAGATTTCTGCATATACCATTGGTGCTTCTTTGTAAACTTACATTCATCAAAAGAGAATATTTGTTTCAGTTAGAAGTGTTCCACTACCAAGAAAGGTAGCATTTTTATTCACCAGAACCCCCAGCTACATTGATTTTGTCAGTTAAAAGTATTGTTGTCTCTCAGGATTAACTATAAATCTTAATAGGGAAGAGCCTTTGTCTTTTCAGGACTGCTTCCATGCAATTCTTCCCCTCCCTCTTCAAAATGACAGTGAAAAATGGGGGTCTGTCAAAGCCTACAATGAGAAAAAAATGCAGTTCTTCTCTCAGTATTTTCTAGCTCAGAGTATTTTCTTCAGTTTTCTTCCAGGATTATTTCACATTCTGGGTTTGTTTTCTTTTCCTCGTTCCTCCAACAGATATCTGTTTCTTTTTTCTGAAGACAGGTTAGTTCATAGCCTCAGTCACACTGGCACTCAAGTCTCCACCAGACTGCATTTCTATATATCTGCAAAGCAGTTTGCTTTTCATTCCACTTTCTTCTCCTACGATGATCTGTGGATCCCTGTTACACCTCAAAAACTGGTTTGAAACCAGTCAAAATAGACTTAGTACTTAGTGCCAAGTGGTCTGCACCCATACAAGATGATGCTTCAGAAGAAACTGCTGCCTCTCCTCTGCAAAATCAAATGATATTTCTTTCAGATGCCAATGGCAAACACAGAAGTAATCACTGAGGCAAATTCTCTCTTCAAAATCCAGGAGATGCTATGATGCAAACCCTCCTGTGATATTGCATACAGGATGTAAAATTCTTAATAGAAGTGTTTATTATTCAGGTACTCAAGTTTGACATGTTACTGTCATCACTGACTTGAAATTCTCTCCTCACATGTTATTAGTACCATAATGGCCTGGGGATGGCAGGGGGACAGGGGAGGGAACAGTAGGAAAGAAGCTGCCTACTTTTCCAGAGTAGACCATAATTTGGCCCTTCCAGCAATCCCTGTGACTCTCCAGAGCCCTCATGGTCCATCAGCTGCCAAATATCAAAAGGCTGAAGTGCTGGGCTTCTGCAGGGACAGCAGCATCTCTGTTGAAAATGCTAATTCAGCTCCCAAGGCTAGCATAGCTTAGAGAGGGTTTGTAAACAGGCAGGATCAAGCGTAGCAAGGACTGTGGCCACTGCAGCCTGCAGGCTGGGACAGCGGCTGCAGTCTTGCTTTCCAGTGGCCTGAGCTGAGGAGGTTCCCTCCCCTCCTCTTACTTCTCCTCCCTCGCAGAGCTTTCTTGCAGAGAGCCTAGGCATATAAGCTACTGACACCACAGTTATCTGCTTAATAAGGAGCCAATTTGCACAAGCTACCCATGTTTCTGGAAGAGCCACAGCCTGCATCTAGAAGGACCATATCCACTCCTGATGTGATCACACAATTTACTTCAGTGGTATTAAGTTGCTTTCATGGAGGCCTAAAACTAGCTGTAGCACCCTGTGATACAAATGATTTCTTTACTGAAAGGCAGTGAGAGACACATTAAAACCTTTACATTTATGCTTTACATGTGTCATTGTTTTTAAAAGAAAGGGAAAGCTAAAGCAATTAAAAGTGAAAAAAAACATTTGAGTACTCTAAAGAGTTTTCTGATGTTGTTAAAATGATTGTTGAAGCCACCAGTATCAAGAAAATTTGCTACTGTGCATATGCCCATGCTACATGGAATCCATCATAAACATATTGCATGTAATGAATGAAGACCTTCATAATCTGCTTGAATGGGTTCCTGTATGATAATGAAGAATGCTTTTGTTTAAGGCATGGCAACTGGTCATTTTTTCATGGTCACATTACAAAAAGAAAATTAGACAAATAAACACAGTGAAGTGGTTGTAATGAATGTGAGTTGGAAACATTTTTTTTAAAGATTGCCTCCCTATATTTGAGAAAAGCTATTATAAATTATACTTTTCATAATGTGGGACCTGCATGCCAAAAAATTCCTCATCATAAATGCTAAAATGAAAGATAATGATACTAAAGGTTTTTTCTGAACACCAAAGCTAAATGTTAATAGTAAACTACTTATGCTGAATTACATTCAGTGTAGTGTTTTATCACTGTCCTCTCTATGTATCTGTTGCAGATGAAACTAAAAAATCTGAAATGCTACAGAAAAATGAAAATACTTTGTGTTTGTGGATGCTTTCTTGTTAGGTTCAAGCAACAGTCTTCTAAGATTGGGTAGGAGTCTCTGTCTTCAATTTGCAGTAGGGGGAAGAAAGTTAAGGCCTTCAGTTCCCTGGCTGGGTCTCTATAGATACATGGATCACCATCAGCTTCCAAGTGGTGCTACCTAAAGCTTTCTTGTGGTCCTCCTAATCCCTCCACCTCCTCCACGGTGCCAGCCTGTCCTACTCTTCAGTCATAGACCAGCACTTAGTCTACTGCTAACATTCAAAATTGTGCCAGGTAGGTCAGTTGGCACAAAATCCAGAGCCTAAGGGATTTCATGTTCTTCCCACTGTGGGATGTTTTTTGTGCTGGAGCTTGTGTTTCCTTTAGTGGTGCAGATGTTACAGGCTCATGCTACAAGAAGGCCAAGGTCAAGCCAGGGGCATGTAGCATGAGTTTTGAAGTGAGCTTTCTTTCAGGCTTGAGCCTGCTCTTTGCAATGTTGCTACACAGACAATGGTTTAGCAAGTTCCCAGACACAGAATCTAGTACTGGCACATTTAAACCGTATTACCTGTTTATGTAAAATACTTTTCTTATGGAAGTAAAAGGACAGTCTAAGCCTCTAATAAAAACACAGCTTAAAACCAACATGTATCTTTGTTTTATTATATCTCTGTTGCTACAACAGCGTCCCTATTACAATCATTAGTCTTTTCAGGGCCAAACTTTATTTGCAGTGTGAAGGCTCATGGAGTGGTCCATCTGGCTCCTGGCTGGGAATAGAACCTTTCATGCCAAAATGCACCTCTGAGAGAAAGCACACGGGATGTGTAATGGGGCTCAAGCTAGAAATGTCAAAACATTTTGCATATCCTCATATTTGTGGCATCAATCACAACAAAATCTGGATCTCTCTCAGTTTTAAATATTTTAAAATTGTGTCATATAACTGTTCATGAGTTCTGTCTTATTGTTTGCTGTCAAGCAAGAAATTTCACTACCTCAAGCCACCTCAAGCCTCTGCATTCAAGCCTGTTGATTTCTGAGTGAAGAGACCTTTTGAAGGAAGATATACCAAAAAATCTGAAATTGCAATGGAAAGCTCTGTCATGTTTTGGACATTAGCATTTTTTTTGGGTGGGGGAGGGGTCTGTTGTCACTGCACAATCTGCCATGCTGATATAATGGAAAATATAAGTAACTGGAGAGATAGTGTTCTCTTGGTTTACCTGGGCAAACATTAGTGGTGAAATCTCTCATGCATCTACAGTCCTGAAATCCACAAAGCAGCTCTATTGCACCTGAGGATCTGAACCTTGGCTGGTTGATTGGTCTGAATTTGAGCTTGGAGGCTTGTTCATTACCTGTAGGTGTTCCCCTACCTGACTTGTGTCATGACACAGAGAAGAATGAGTGAAGAAAAGTGCGTCTGTGAGCAGTGGAAATGTATCCTAGTCTCCAGACCTTGCCTGTTAACTTAAATTAACCATATTGAATGCAAAAGCTTATGCTATGTACCTGACCCTGAGCAATGTTAGCTGAGGAGCAAAGAAAATTAATAGTTCAAATGAGCAGAAAGTCCCAGTGCTCTCAGCATTTACAGGAAGGAAGGGTGGAAAAAAACCCCCAGAAAACACCTGAAGGATGAGAATTGCTAGATTATATCTAATAACAGCTCATCCAGCATGGCTAGTGTTAATGATCCATGTGTGAGGGGCCCAAAGGTTGCCACACTTGAACTGTGCTCCTTTCTTACAGAAGTGACAAGCAGGAAATGCTCCATTACTGCTCCAGCTAGATCCATAATGACTCCTCTGCCTTTTTCCCTGCTGTAGGTAATGGCTTACCCATGCAATTACCTTCTTTTGTCTTCACAGAGTTGAGGATAAACTATTTCATCCTCTTTGCAGGGGGCATTTGAAACTAAAGTTATTTTTAGGGAGAAATAAATTCTTTCATGTAAGATGCGGGAGTTGTTGCTCCTCAGGCAGCTGAGAGAAAATGAAAGGCACTTCAAGTCTTTTTAAAAGCTAGGTTCTGATGTTTAGCTTGAGATCAAAGAATGAACAGGGAAAGGAGGGAAAGCCGAGTTTCCAGTAAGCTACCGGTATATACAGCCTTGTATATGCGTCCTTTGAAGGACTTACCATTACATTTCTGATCTTTGAACTCTTTTTCTTATTTTATGAAGGTGAGCTGAATTTCTTTTCAGTGGTCTTATTGTGAAACTAATGACTATGCCTTAGATGCCTTGAGAAGATTGTACTAACCTGAAAAAAAAGAACACAGTGTCTGGAACTTGGTTATTACAGTCACATTGTTGTTTGTGGGAAAAATGCCAAAGTAGTTTTAAAAGATTAACATCTGAAAATAATATTTACCAGGTTTTTGAAAGCACAGTTCAGGGTTTTGATGTCATACTATAATACTTTAAGCTCAGTGCTGTTACCTTAGTATATTTATTTTGTTCGCAGTAAACCCATTTATTTTCTTTTCAAGCTGCTTTGTTTTTTGAGTGGTACATTTCAAATTCAAAATTCATTTTGCTGTTGCTTTTACACATACTTGCAAAGCTACTGCTGACTTGTGTGAAGCATAATAACCAAGATAAACGAGCTACTAATAGCATTTGTAACTAATACAGATGCCAGACAAGTGTCCCTAGCCCAGCAGAATGACAAAACATTCTTGTTGTTTTTGAGATAGTGCTAGGTATACCACTTACTTTCTGACACTTTAAGGAAAAGCGTAGCTAATAGCGTGTAGCTGAGGGGCAGTACTGTCTATTTATCAGTGTACGTAGCCAGAGAGATTGGTTGTGGAGTTCAGAAGCAAGCTGTATTGATCTTAGCTACAGTACAGATATATTTTCCAATATTGTGGGGGATGCCAAATATTTGTTGTTCTGACAGGAATGGAACCAACAAAAATGAGAAGCAATTTCTTTCAACATTCTCATGTGGTAGTAACAGCCTCCATTAATACAAATCTTTTCCTTTGTAGATCTTTAAGACCTTTACTGAGGTGGGGAAGGAATGTAATTCCCATTGTTTACAGCTTGTGAGATTGATGTAACAGAGGGAAGAGCTGTCTTGCTCCAGGGGAAAGAGATGGTTGAAGAAGAGTGGAAGCATACTTGCAAGAGTGGTTTGAGTGCTTATAAATATTGATGTGATAGTGTCTTACACTGTGATGATTTCTAAGCTTCACAAATTCATATGAGATTCTTGTTATATTACTACGTGGTTTTGCCAACAGAGAATGATAGCTTTTAATACAAAACCCAGTACTTTTGCAAGCATATGGTAGAACCCCTGGAGAGGTTCTGATTTGGATCAAATAAGCTGAGTGATAAAGACAGAGATGATAACACAAGGAATTGGTTTTTACTCAGTATGTTGAGAGCTGTTTGTTTCTTTCTGGGACAGAGACTGAGTGCTTATTCACTTACAGCCTTCCCTGTTTCTTCATTGCATACCCATATCACACATCACAGGAATGGCATTACAGCAAACTGTTCAACTCACCGACAAATCAAGTTTTCCAACTAGCTTTTGTTGTCACTGTCACTCAAGAAGCCTCATTGAAGGTAGGTGCAAGGCTGCAACAGAAGGCAGAAAAAATGGCCCTAAGCTCAGCACTGATTGTAGTGTAAGCAGACTGCTTAGTAAAAACAGAGAACATAGTGTAAGTTTCTGGGAAATTCAGAAGGCCTACCACCCAGCTGATGCAGATTTCTGTTGGATCTCCTGATGTGTCCTTAGCATGTGTCGAGTGGGAAAGGAAGAAGGGGAAGCTCCAAGGATCTATGGAAAAGCACCCCCCCATCTCTCCCCCCTCTCCAATATCCCTTCTTTGTAAGGGTTACCCTTCCCTGGGGAAGGAGCCCAGCTTGTGAAACCCTGTGGGAACACCCCTGGGAATTCTGGATACATTGAGGATGTGACTGGGAACACCACAGCTTCATGTGGGTACGTCCTTCAAAGGTTTCACAACACATAGGCTGTTGTAGCTATGGCAACAATAATCACCTTAACACAAAAGAAGGCAAGAAGTTCAAAGGCACAGCCACTGGAAATTGAACACATTATCAGAGGTACATGCTGACATTGCAGATACACACTGGAAGAGGATAGAAGTCAGTGCTATATAGGTGGATGAACTGTGGGAAAAGGACAATTGCATCTTCATTTCATCCATCCTCCCAAAGCTCCTGCCTATCATTGCGATAATCTAGGACCTTGCCTACCTAGCAGGCTGACACATCTCTGCCAAGCAAAACAAAGCCTAAAAACTACTAATTTCTCTACCATGTCATTTCTACTGCACAGTGTGTCCCAGTGCTCCTGAACTGTCAGAAGAGACCATCACCATGGCAGATCTGATGTGGGCCTCTTCTGACTAAAAGGCTGGAGAGGTGCTGCCTTTGGTCCCTACCAGCTCAGAATAATGAAAGCAGTAATCCCTAGAATTGCTTACTTCCTCCCCTTGTTCCCCTCCGACGCTCCCAGGCTGCCAGGGCTCCCAGGGCTCCTTTTGGTCCCTGCATCAGGAGGAGCCCATGCAAACCCATGGATCCAACAAGAGGCAGAAGAACCTTCTGGGCAGAGCCCTCCCTGCACAGGCACCTCAGGCAATGACAATGGCAGGCTTTGCAACCTGCTTGAGGGTTGTTTTTTTTCCAACCTAGTCTTCATCTTTTAACTCTCCCGCTAGGTATGCTGAGGTGAAGTATCTCCAGGTGAACACACTGGATGCTCCCCATCATGGCTGGATCTTTTCCTAACCCTTTTCCCAAGACCTACTCAGATTAAGCGTAGTTCCCAAACTTGTCTCTGTCATAAAAGAAAAACCTACTGTAAGCTCTGGTGGCGTTGATCTCTGTCTTTATCCTACTAGCTACTCTGCACTTATGGCATCTTAAAGTTCTGGGGAAAATCCTGCCCTTACTAATTACCTGCTCATACTTATTGCTAACCCTAGGGCTGGGATGAGTGTATGGGGCTGATAATCAAACCCCTTGGATAATTCTGGAGATTTTGTGGTAAATTGCTAAGTCGACTCATCATGAACTAGGATTAACTAGGGCTGAGGGAAAGGAATAGTGTGTTTATGTTTCCGAGATGTGGGAGCTAATCGCAATGGTCTGGGCATGGGTAAGACACCTTTGTTTTCAGGGATGTATCCTGGTGTCCTGGTTTTGGCTGGGGTAGAATTAATTTTCTTTCTAGTAGCTGGTATAGTGCTGTGGTTTGGATTTAGGATGAGAATAATGTTGATAATACAGGGATGTTTTAGTTATTGCTGAGCAGTGCTTACACAGAGTCAAGGCCTTTTCTGCTTCTCACACCACCCCACCAGCGAGTAGGTTGGGGATGCACAAGAAGTTGGGAGGGGACACAGCTGGGACAGCTGACCCCAACTGACCAAAGGGATATCCCATACCATATGATGTCATGCTCAGTATATAACCTAGGGGAAAAGCTGGCCGGGGGTCTGATGCTCGGGGGTCTGCTGCTTGTGAACTGGCTGGGCATCGGTCAGCAGGTGGTGAGCAATTGCACTGTGCATCGCTTGTTTTGTATATTCTTTTATCATTAATATTTTCCCTTTCTTTTCTGTCCTATTAAATTGTCTTTATCTCAACCCATGAGTTCTACCTTTTTTAAAAATTCTCTCCCCCATCCCACTGGTGGGGAGTGAGCGAACGGCTGTGTGGTGTTTAGCTGCCTGCCAGGTTAAACCAAAACAGTCCTTTTTGGTACCCAACATGGGGCTTGAAGGGTTGAGATAATGACAGATCTGACCAGAGCGTGTTAAAACAAATTTGTTATAAGCATTTATTACTAGGTTAATAGCTGCTTGTCACAATGTTGATTTATTTGCTCTCAGAGTTGTGCTTGTTCTCAGAGTTGTGTCATGTAACACCTTACTTGCTGTATGTGTTCCCTGTTGTGCTGTTTATCACCTCTGTGGGCTGGATGAAGGTTATAATTTTGCTGTACTGGGTAACACTGGCTTATGATATGATAAAATTACTGGTTGAGAGACTAATATGGTATTTGTACTTCTGAGAGACTGAAAGAGTTAATGTCTCAAACATTGTGGTGAGGTGAGTTGAGGTTTGCATGGCGATGGCAGGGGTTGGCTAGCACGGTACATGGAGAGCCTGTTGGAGGACGTGCAGTTCCGTGTTCTGATGTACCATACATAACGACTTACCACGTATGGCCAGAGGTCACACAGAGTTTATCTGAGGAAGGGGCTTACGACCACCCGAGAGACCCCTCGTGACCACCCCCTGCCCCCGGCGCCTGTGCAGAAGATTGAGAACTTTCTAGGACAAGAACCATGTAAGCCCTCAAGGGGCGTAACCAGAGGCGGGGACTAGAGTATAAAAGACACACCCCCAAGGAAACAGGTGCATGCCCATCACTGGAGGACTGCCACACCTGTCATCGTCATCACAGGATCCAAGGGTGGTGATATCTCTCTTCATCCCTTCCCTTCCCTTCAGTACCCTCAAGGGGAAGAGAAGGTCTCTGGATCTGACGACAGAAGATGGAAAAGGACAAATGGTAGATGAATTGGCTGTCTAACTCCGGCAATATGAAGAAAGTCTCTCTTCCTCCCTACAGGCCTGCATCTGGCTGTGGAGAAACTGTCCCAGGAGGTCCAGCAACTCAAAAGAGGATATGTCCTACTCCCCACCCATACGGACCAGTATCTCAGCTATTAGGAGTAAGTGTTCCTCTGCTCAAGAGAGAGGATATAGTAGGTACACACCACGGGCTGCCCTGCGGTTTTATCTGTGTGACCACGGAGAGGACATGAGGAAGTGGGATGGAAAATCTATCTCAGCCCTAGAGGCACGGGTACGTGATTTGCAAGGAAAAACAATCACCAAAGGGGGTTCTTCCAGGAAAATTGCTGGTTCTGTTACCAGTGGACAGTTCCCCAGACAGAGTAGAAGGTCTGATCTTACTCCTGATCTTAATAAAGGGACTTCTGATTTGTATTTACAAGAAGTCAGTAATGAATACTATGACCAGGGCTAGAGGGGCCCAGCCTCCAGCCAGGTGGAGGAAAGGGACAACCGGGTTTACTGGACTCTGGTTTCGACGGCCTGGCACATCAGACCCACAGGAGTATAAGGCTCCAGTAGACTCGTATTTCAATATGAACTGGAGTCAAAGGCAGCCAAGTGGTATGCCACAATTGATATTGCTAATTCATTTTGCTCAATCCCTTTGGCAGCAGAGTGCAGGCCACAATTTGCTTTCACTTGGAAGGGTGTCCAGTACACCTGGAATTGACTGCCCCAAGGGTGGAAACAAAGCCCTGTCATTTGCCATGGACTGATCCAGACTGCACTGCAACAGGGTGAAGCTCCGGAACAGCTGCAGCTTTGATGATATCATTGCATGGGGCAACACAGGAGACGAAGTTTTTGAGAAAGGGAAGAAAATAGTCCAAATCCTCCTGAAAGCTGGTCTGGCCATAAAACAAAGTAAGGTCAAGGGACCTGCACAGGAGATGCAGTTTTTAGGAATCAAATGGCAAGATGGATGTCGTCAGATCCCAATGGATGTGATTAACAAAATAACAGCCACGTCTCCACCAACTAGCAAAAAGGAAACCCAAGCTTTCTTAGGCGTTGTGGGTTTTTGGAGAATGCATATTCCAAATTACAGTCTGATTGTAAGCCCTCTCTATCATGTGACCAGGAAGAAGAACGATTTCAAGTGAGGCCCTGAGCAACAACAAGCCTTTGAACAAATTAAATGGGAGATAGTTCATGCAGTAGCCCTCGGGCCAGTCCGGGCAGGGCAAGATGTAAAAAATGTGCTCTACACCACAGCCAGGGAGAATGGCCCTAAGAATTGAATGGCCCCAAAGAACTGAGTCAGACAATGGGACTCATTTCCGAAACAACCTCATAGACACCTGGGCCAAAGAGCATGGCATTGAGTGCGTATATCACATCCCCTATCATGCACCATCCTCCGGGAAAAGCGAACAACAGAGTGGACTGTTAAAGACTACACTGAGAGCAATGGGTTGCTGGGACGTTCAAACATTGGGATTCACATTTAGGAAAAGCCACCTGGTTAGTCAATATTAGGGGATCTGTCAATCGAGCTGGCCCTGCCCAATCAAAACTTTTACGTACTGTAGAAGGAGATGAAGTCCCTGTAATGAAAATAGTCCCCCTGCACGTGAAAAATATGCTGGGGAAGACAGTCTGGGTTATTCCTGCTTCGAGCAAAGGCAAATCCATTCATGGGATGGCTTTGGCTCAAGTACTGCTCTACAAGCTGTTAGTAGAGAGAAACTGCACACAGATTCTTAGACCTAAAGCATCCCCAGACACCTAAATAATGGTAAATGAGTCCCACTGACTTAGTGTGAACATTTTATGGTAAGCAAATTAAACAGCTTAAAGTCTTCATTATATTATCAGGGCAAAGTTAGATCCTGAAGCAGGGAAGGATCTGGCCACAATGAGAAGTGAATAGGGAGATAGGAGAGGCCAAAACTGGTTCAAAAGCCAAAACAACATGTTCATCCTGATAAATACCATCTCAGCTCATTAAGTAGGAGAGCTAAGGGAGGAAGATTAGCAAAAGAAGGCCAAGGTTGCATATTTGAATTTTGACAGTGATTTTGTTTACATAAAAAGGAAAGACAGACTTCATGGGTTCTATAAAAGCAGCAAGCAAATATCTCAGTAGCTTAAGAAAAATATGTTGTATAGCTTTTCTATTTTCAAATCTGATTTTATCTTTCAAATTCTCTTCCATGCCAAAGTTTTTTCATGATCACAGAAATAGAGTAGACAGTAAATATCTCCTTCAAACAGTTCAAAACAGATGACTATGCAGATAGTAAAGGGCCAAAGTATAAGCAGTAAGCAATTTTGGAAATCTATAGAGGGGAAAATTCTAATTTGTTCACACCAATGGTCTGGAAATATAGTAGACATAGACAAAACCACCAATTGCTTGGGGCAAGAAACATTGTGAGGTCATGACCCTGGTGCCCATTCTGTCTGCAACAGAGCCCTGGAAAGCCTGGCTTGTTACTCCTGCAAGTGCATTTATAAGAAGAAATAGCACTGTAGTCACTGCTCCTAAAGGGTCTATAGCTGGTATCAAGTTTTTAATCCCCTGATATTCTGTGCTTCAGGATACGACTGTTCAAAGTAGTAACCTAATCTAAGTGAATGGGTTTGTTAAAAAGCATGGCTGTGTGGACCAAAGCCATCCTCAGCCTCAGCCCAGATATCTTACATTGAATAAGTCACTGAATTTTTTTATATCTCCATTTTTCACCTGCAAAATGGAGTAAAATATATCCATCTAACAAGATATAATCAGCAAAATCATGTCAAATATCATCAGGTACACAGGCATCACAGTAAGAGTTGTTCTGACTATATCAGATGTCACATAGTCTTTCATACCCCTCTCCACTCATGCCATTAGTTTCACTAGAAAGATGTTGCTGTGATTTTTCTGCAGGGAAGCTGCAGGATTCCCCTTAGGAAGCCTGCATTGAAATTTGCAGGAGCACAGGACTAAACTGCTTGCTTTTTAGCATTTACTACTATGCGTACATATGCTATGCATCTGTATGATTCATGTAGAATTTGTGAGTAAGGCTATTCAGCTGTCTGTGTGTAAATAAAAAAAAAGGCAAAGTTCTGAAGGCTTTTTTTTCATTGTAATTCTCCTGTTAAACAGCATGCACTTAGATTTCTAGAGGGCTATAAATTTCTAATCTGTGCAGAGAATTCAGATTGATTTAACCAAAGAAGACCCTCTCACCGACCCTGCAAGCCACTGGGGCATTGAAAAGATTAAAGACTTTATTCAGCAAGGGAAATCTAAAATACTGAGTGACCACACAAATGGCCTATTCTGCATTTTTCCAAGTATGTCCCAGAAAAGAAAATTCTGGATGTGTTGCCAGGAAATTCAATGCCACTCCAACTGCAGTGTAGCTTCCAGACCAAAATATAATGTACATATCCAATATATTTTACTATTTTTGAGTATTTCTCCAAATCCAATCTTAGATTATTCCTCATACCAGGTTTTTTTGTTTTGAGATCTTTTGGAAAATTTGAAGTCTCTTCATATACTTCTAACTACAGATTTAAAGGAGATTATTTTGTATATAGAATCAAAAAGCAAGTGCCAGTAGATATAAAGCAGCTGGCAAGCAGACAGAATACACCATTTGTTATTTTTTTTATTTCACTAACTTCATGTATATTTTTCTGCCTGGCCTCATTTGACAAAGATTGCATACAGTAGATGTGAGAAACATTTTACTGCAAACTACCCTCAGAACTGCTGTTGGTAAATGATAGTGTCAATTTCCAAACATGAGCATGTCTAATTGCAGATAGGCAGTATCACCAAGTAATTTTCCCTAGGTAATCTCTCTTTATTATAAATTCAACCAGAAACAATAGATGAGATTATCCTATAAGTGTGAGCATGCATTGTTATTAGAACAGCACTGGCCCAAATTGCTGTTTCCAGGCCTTAATTCTTCTCTGAGAAACACAGCAAGACTGTATTTTTCCTGATGTCATTGCCACAGAGTTTTAATTGTAGGGATTTTGGTTTCTCTCCTTCTGTCTTCCACCTTGTACTGCTTTTGGAGGTGGTGCCCCAACATTCCAGGAATGCAAGTGTTAACATGGTTAGGTAAAGTCTTCTCGTGATAACATCCCCTTAAAATGACAGCTGAGGATGGACAAGATGACTCCAGCTTTGCTCTGATGATTTCAGTCCCATGGGATGTCCCCCCAGGATGTCTGATTTCTTTGACTAAATCCCAGAAAAGCTAAGCTACAAACTACAGCTAAAAAGAGAGGTCAAACAATTAGAGCTTCTGCGAAATGCCCAAAATGTTCTCTTCTTTCAACAATATATTTCCTATTCCTTTGTAATTTCCCACTTGCTACTTATACTAACGGAGAGCTATATCCTTGTGAAATTAACTCACAAACTTTTCTTTATCAGCTTTAGATATTACTGAGAAGGTTGAAGGTTAATTTGGGTATTTTTCTTGGCTTGCTCCATTGCTCACCTTCCTCCAGTCCTTTTCCTGCCAAAGCTTATTAAGCTCACAACTGGATTTATTCATATAATCATCTCTGCTCTCAGGAAAATAAAGTGGGTTTGAGGCTAGTACTCAAGTTTGTTCAGAGGATAACATGCAAGGTTTTTTATTTTTTTAAAGAAGACACACAACATCAAAGAGCAAAGCAAGTAAACCTGCAGCTTCTTAGTTTTCATTTTTCAAGAAAACAGTGCAGTTCAGATGGTATTTAGGTTTTCCCCCTTTGCATATTGAAAGTAGCAGTTTTGGTTTTAATTGCTGATTTCTTTGTGGTACCTGTAACATATCAGATGAAGGCTTTGAAGGAAGGAGTCTAATCTCATCTTTGCAACTCAAATACTGAACTGATCAAAAGCTCTTCAATCTTGTCACTTAAACTGATTAAAGCTCATTTAAAAGATGTGTGCAAAAAACGCGCGGAATGTAGCTATCAGGGCAGATAACTGCACTGAATGGTCAAAAAAATGTTGTAATGTCTGCAGGTGGCACAAATTTTGCATGGCTGTTTTGTAGACTGGGATCATGTCCTCTTTCTCCTATTCCTTTTGTCTGTATTTTCCAGACCAAGGACTCACTAGGTTTTCTTTTTGCACTGTAGCACATCCTTAGCCAAAGAACTATTGGACATCCGCTCTGCTTTGTTGCCCTGTTGCTTAAGACACTGTCTCGAAAAATGGATATCTGAATCTTCTGGGGGGAAAAAAAAAAAAAAGATTGAAAGCAAACCTCCCGGTTTCAGGGCATGAAAATAAACCCACTAAGGTTTTCTTCCATGTGGCTTTGTGTTGTGGGAGGTGGGGTTGTATTTTTCTTCTTCTACCTATATTTTAAAATAAAAAGAATAATTTGGTCAAGTCCTTGAAGAAAATCTGCCTTAGAAAGGACTGAGTGCTGTGATCACAAGTGCAGAGGGGCATCGCTCTGGAGGCCAAAGTAGAGGACCACAAGAGGCTTGCTGCATGTGTGGTTGCGTTGGCAGCTCGCGGTGGGAGTCCTGCCTCTGCCTGGCTGCTGTGCAGGGAGTGTAGGTGCTGGAGTAGGGGGCTAGATCCCATGCAGCGGAGGGATGGAAGAGGAGCAGGTGACTAAGATTTAGGCACTGCAGCATCTGACTTAACAGCTAAATTCTAGCTTTGATCCACACATTTACTCATTACATGCTTCACATTTCTACAGCACAAAGCAGAGCTGAATCCAGGACTGTGGAAACCATAGTAGCAGTCTGTACATTGAACTACCCTTCATACCGATATAGAAAGCAAATTCCTCTCCTCCTCTCCCTCCCTCCCCCTTCAGCATACAACAAATTCAGTTCCTTCTTTTCATTTAAGGTTAGGGTGACTGTCGGTGAGGCTGCAAAGATGGATAACCCCATTAAAACTTTTTTTTTCTCAGAGTGCATAGATAATTTTTGCTCTGCTTGTACATTATTAAAACTGTGAGGCCAGATTCTCAGCAGAGGCAAAGTGATGTAACTCTGTGAAAATCAATTAAGTTATGAGGATTTAAACAACAGAGAATTTCACCCCTCTGGCACTTGCATCTTAGGCACTAGTACGTTTTTTCTTCAGATGTGATTATGTACATATTTGCTAAAAATCATGGCTTACAGAAAATGTGAAATGGTAGGAAGTATTGCCACATAGAAAAATAGAAGAAGAAAAAGCAGAAGAGGAAAGAATTTCCCCAGCAACAATCCCTCAGTGTTTTACTTTTCCAGCTTAATGGTACATAATTTTAGCTTCTTTAGAAACAAATCATGGTAATGGAGCCTCTGATTTGTGTTTCTTTTCTTTTTTAAATGAAATGTTTAAATATTTATTGCAAATAAGGACATTTATGTATCACATTCTGCAGCAGCCCTTCACTAACGAATAGTTTCTTGCATGTCATTTGTTGCTGTAGAGTTGCCACTGCCACCATTCACTAACTGAGAGGCATCATAAACATCAGACTTTAACATCATTACATTTTCTGCCTCTCGGATGGGATTTGTCTTTTGTTTCCAGATTCTATTACTGGATGCGTTTCCCTGGCTGGAAGGGAAAAAATAAAAAGGAGAAGGGAAAAAAAGTATAAGCAATGTTTTTATTAAACCTTTCTCTTAGCTTTACACAAGCTTCCCCCTCCCCTCCTGCCTTTTGTAGACTCCATGTATTTTTAATGATTTCTCTGTTGCTTGTAGGAAGTTGAGAGGATGAGAGAAGGAAAGAGAGAGCACTCAGATAGAATAATTCAATTTTCTACTTTGTGAAGAGAAAAATCTGTCTCTGGGCTACATCTAAAAAAATAATAAAAAATTATGTTTTCCCTTTGTAGCTTCTAATACATTTTATTTAAAGAAAAAAAAGCCCTTTTTAATCTCTGCTTCCTTTTTGGGAAACGAAGTCATGTGCTTTGCAAAATCACAGAAGCAGGTGTTGCACATACTTGAATTTGTAAGGAAACAGGACAATTTTACAATGGAACAGAAGATAACTTACAAGAAAAACAAGCCTCTGTCAAAGCAAAGTCACTATACTAAACCTTCTTTTGTGTCACGTAAGGGAAGTGCGGAAGAATGGAAGGGGAGGAGAGAATGTAATGTGTCTTTCTCATACTATAATTAGATGGCTTAGTAATCATATTTGCTTAATGACAATCACATTGGTAAATTCTTGAGCACTATCAATTTTTGCAATGTTTTTCTGTGTCTGTCAAAGGCAACATTTTACACAGAGGAGCTGGGGTTTGTATCGCCAAGTATATCCAGGTACTAGCTTTTGGTGGGAGTTTGGTGCTTGTCACGGATGGAGTGAGAGTGCACTTCACTTGTAAGAGAGAAGCAAAAATATACTTAATTGAGATAGAATAGGGAGTAAACAAAGTTCAATGCAACAGTGTTTTAACAAGATTTGATGGCAAGGTACACTTGATTATTTACTGCATAGAGGACAGGGTCAGACAAAACTGTCAGGGAGACCCTCCCATTGAGCCATGAGGTTTAGAAAAAGACTCCCTTGCTTTCTAAACTCCTTCTCAGGGAGGACTCGAGGTGCAGCTGGATCCAATCCTAGTCCCAGACTTGGTCAACAGTTTATGTCTAAAGGATTATATACATGCAATCAATCCTTTATATCACTTAGCTAAGATTTCAAAGTTTAGCATGCTATTAGTCACTTACCCAGGATCTGTTGCGGCAAAGAATCTCAACCTCGAGGAGGAACCTTGAGAGGCATCCCTGCTCAAGGGGAGATCCTGGCGTGCAGCCTGCTGCTGTGCAGGAGAGCTCAAAGGGCTCTCAGGCTGCTCACTATTTATGGGAGGTAAGATGATTGACTCATAGTTGTATTTGCATACTGACCACAGATTTTAGTTTCTTAGGTGGGTGCGTTGCACAATACCCTAGGCTATTGTGTTGTTATCTGTCTCCTGAATCCACTTTGAACC
This sequence comes from Ciconia boyciana, assembly GCF_034638445.1. Taxonomy (NCBI): domain Eukaryota; kingdom Metazoa; phylum Chordata; class Aves; order Ciconiiformes; family Ciconiidae; genus Ciconia; species Ciconia boyciana. The sequence goes on from NC_132935.1 coordinate 59,603,378, forward strand.
AGATGCAGCCATCATGACCAGATGCATCCATTACAACCACCACTGGTGGTTATCACCTGAGCAGGGTTACAGGAGATAAAGGTCGGGGATGGGGGAAGCACACTGTCACAGTGCTGAGGAAACAATACAAACTGCTACTGAAGGTGAAACCACTGCTCTCCGTGCCAAGTTTGGGAAGGAAATTGTGGTGCTTCAACACAGAGGTCCTGTGTTGCTTATGAGCCATGATAAGTAGAAGCCTACCACTGCCAATGTGAATGTGTGTGTAGGGGGAGTGATGGCTGCACCCCCGAAAGGCTCCAGGCGGGTGCTTCTTCCAACACAGCCACTGCATCCAAAGTGATGAAAATTTGGCAACCTGAGGGTCAGAGCAACCTAGGCAACTTTTACAAATTTAGTGTGCCTTTACCTCTCCAGACTTATAGGGCAAAGGACATATATTCATATTTGTACTAATACAGAAGCATAGGGTGGGAGATCAATTTCCAAGCTCCTCCCCTGCATTGCTCAGACTTGGGAGGAACAGGAAGATGCTACACAACAAAGTATAGGATTGTCTCTACTCCACCTACTCTGTTTTTCATACCCTTTGGGCTACTGTGCATTGAGAACTGGCTCAATGCACTCACCTGAAAAAATGGGAGCTGGAAATTTATTCCAGCATCTACCTATATTCACATCTGGCTTTTGCAACAGAAAGTGTAATCATCATGTACTCGTGTCTAGAAGTCTTTGTACCGGTGTCCATCAAACCGGTGACAGCTCACCCTGTGGAACAGGTGCAAATCAAGGAGAGCTTTATGAAATTTCTACATAAAAATAGGTCTAAGCTTAATGAAGCACACCAGCTCACACCTTTGTGTCAAATCTTCCACTATGCTCGATCCTCTATTCTGATATTGCAATGTTTGAAATGTGTTCCTTTCTTGGTTTTCGCTGGAAGTGGGAGAAAAGAAATATCAACATTTTCTTAAAAATGTAGATTTTATGTTTCACAACTTGCTCGATGCAGCTCAACATTATTCTTGTTATTAAAATTGCAAGTCACTCCTTATACTGAAACAGTGCAGGCAAAACTCAGTGTCTGAACAATGATTTAGTAGCAGAGCTGTTGTTGTACTGCATATAATTATCTCTGCTTTAACATTTGCTCAGGTTGAACATCACTTTTTGCTTAGGCTAGATCACAAACTGAGTACTCACAGACATTAGTAGGATTGGATCTGGGTGTAAAACTGGGTCTGTGCCTGACTTTTGGTATATTTATCCACTACTTACTGTGACAGGGAGAACCCTGCTCAACTCATGTGGTTTAAATCAAATCAGGTTTGAAGCAGTTTATTCATTTATTGACAGTGTGTGATGATTAACTGGAGAACAGTGAACTATATTTCAGGATCAATATCAACAATATTGCAGATAAACCGCAATACTAGTCACTTCTAATATGTTAATAAGCATGTAAAATTTCTAAATACCCTTCTGTAACTAACCCCCAAAAGTTTTAATCCCACAAAGACACAAGCACACATTCCAGTCCTACCTCCACCCTCCCTGCTCCTGCAACCCCCAACACATGTGCGCTGGTGAAAAAGCCTCTGCAGGGTCCCCTCTGCACCCCCTGGTGTGGGTCTCCCCATATCTCACTCCCAGGAGTGGAGCAGAGGCTGCCCCCAGCACCCACTCATGGGAGGGGGCTCTGCCTGTCCCAGGTGGAGGTGGTGATGCTGGCGGGGCAGCTGCAGACGGTGCACAACCTGGATGCCTGTGGCTCTTCCTTCCCTCCCCAAGGTCTCTTCGTTGCTATTGCAAATTATCACAGTTCTTTTAAAGTTATTTTCAAGCTGATTTCTCACTTTCTCAAAAAAAAAAAAAGAAAGGAGCAAATCACCTAGTAATTACATAGTTACTGTTCAATTGTGCTGATGATTGTTTTGTGCAAACTACCATCACTGGTAATTCCTTCTTAGCGTTACCAGTTTTGGGACACCTAAACTTGCCACACCATCTTTTCCATACCTATGAGGTGTGCTTAGCCCTCTCAAGGAAGCTCCTGGCAATGCTGAAATGGTTTTGACGAAGTGACTCATTGACACTACAGTAATCCACATTTTAAAGAGCTGTAGCAGAGACCGTGTTCAGGACTAGGTCTGCTTTATGACTCTTGCTGAGGAATGAAAACTCCCTATCTATCTCCTAACAACTGTATTTTAGAGAAGGTGAATAATGATTATTAACACTTAAAATTACTAACAATTTACTGCTCAAGACCATTTTGAAACTCCAGCTAGCCCCATGTTAATGCTATTCAAGGGTACAAGTGAGAAGGTGTATTTTAATAGTAATACTCAAGGACTGATGCATTTAACTGCCATTAGTGTTAATAGGAGTTATTCGCATGAATCCATGCATATCGAGAAGTAAAGTATACCTTGTACACAGGAAATTCAAGCTGGCCTATTTAGAGCACAGAACAGTTTACTAAGAAACAGCTGACTTGTTACAGGATGGCAATTCTGGCTCGGGAGGCTCTTTTCCAGCTGCAGACTCCCCACTTTTCAAAATATCTACTGTTTGCTGCTGTCTGCAAAGAGCAACTAAAGGTTTTTTTCAGGCACTCTATTTATCTGAGTCTGGCTTCTCAGTCAGGAGACAATCTTTTTGGTGCTGAGCTGCTACTGACAAATCTACTTGGTATCTTAAATACAGGAGAAATTCCTGCAGCATTGTAGACTTGTGTGGTGTCGGGTTGCTACTTGCAGGAAATTAGGGTACAGTCCATGAATTAGAAATAAGCTAAAAAGTCTAAAAAGTTCTGTAAGCTTTTTGGGGGGCTAGCACAGAGTCGTATTATTTTAAAGAAGACTATTCTATTATTTTATTCATTTTAATTTACCCAAAGGACTAAAGGCTCATTTTAAATTCTGATTTCCACAGCAGCCACAAAAAAGAAAAATCCCTTCAGTTGGAGGAATATAAAACAGATTTTAGAATGGAAATCTACAAATCTGCTGCAGACCTAAGATCCTCCTCTTGTTTGCTGCTCAAGTTGTTTAAAGGAATTAACAAAGGTGTCAAATCGAGGAAACCGAGCTCCAAGTTTATTATCTGAATTGACAGGGATTACGCATTTTTTCTTGCTCAATTGAGTATTCTCACTTTATCTAAGGCTAATAGCCCTCTAAAAGCTCTGCTGTCATTGGCAAGAGAAAAAATCTACCAGGAGAGCAATTCAGAGTGGTTAAACTGGGCTTTGGCTCTGAATTGGCATTTTGAGAGCATCTCTCTCCTCTCTGCTGACTGCAGATGGAGCCCGTAGAGAGCTAGTGGCGTCCTTTGGCAAAAGTTAGTTTATGGAAATACCCACCTCTGTGCCTTACTGGCTCTCTAAAGGCCTGGAAAACAATACCATCCAAGAGAAATATTTTTTAACTGCTCTTGCCTAAAGGCTTCAGATTTTCTATTAAGATTTAGAATTTGCCATGCTGCTTCATGTTGGTCTTGCCATTAAAAATATTTCAATGTATTTTTCTTGGTAAATCCCATTTGCTGTAAGATAGAGAGTGCTTCTCATGAAAAGCAGAGCTTCTGTACTCTGCCAGATGATACATGTTTTTTTGTTTTAGTGTTTCAGCTAGATATTAATATATTGCTTCTCTGCAGTCTTAATTATTTAGTTCCAGGTTTGTTAGGAAACATTCTTGGGGATGAGCATAGGAGAATGTGATACAAATCATAGCTAGCATTGTTGCCTACATGACTTTCAGCATAGGACCCTTGGGAAGTATGCACTAAACAAATATATTAATATGAAGGGACCTGTTTCATTGCGTTTGTGTTCTGAAAGACAAGGTGAAATAGGAAATTCAGCAAGCAGGTAGGATGAAGTAAGTGATTTGAGGAGAGCCCCAGCTGACATAATAGCTCAAATCCACCAAAATCAATAGCAATCCATGAGGCCTTCAAGAGACCAAATGTCTCACTGAAAACTTCATAAATTCTGTTTCTTTCTTTGAGAGCTTCTATTCTGAGTACACTTTCAACCATAGCACTAAAACCACTCCTGTTACACAGCAAGGAGTAATCTTCTCTTTTTGATGTACTCTGCCCATTTATCTTTATTAATTTTACTGGATGAGCCTGCCCTGTTTGGTACTATTGACCATGAACATAAAACTTCTAATTATGATTAAGGCAATGTTTTCTTCTTTCTGACACTGCATATTCTTCTAGGTTCCATTTATTTTTAATTAGGATGCTGGCATTTTCCAGTCTGCCAGCCAAATCAGTGCTTAGCAGCATGAATAAATACTGGTATGGACATAGGAATATTTTGCCGTCTGCTGAGCAAAGGGAAGAAGACTTAGTGTAACCCTTACCATTTAACAAAGGATGGATCAGGACACTTCCATGATGCTCAAAAGAGCAGTGAGAGAAAGACTTACCCAATGCACAAATCAGATTTCTTTTTCTGTGTCAGGGTGCCTGCGAGATACTACACAATAGTTCATCTGTTCAACCACATGTTGGTCAGGGGCATTTCTGACTTGTTCAGAGAAGAAGCCCAAGTGTATCCAGTCAGACAGTAAATGCAGGATAACTGCCTGGATAATTTTAGGGTATCTGGTAGGAAAATAAATGGTTGAAAGCTCAATATTATCTTAATTCTGTTCCCAGTCAAGCCAGTGAAAAAGTCTTCTGGCTTTACACCATTGCAGTAAGGGTTAAGTCAATGGTAAGTCAATTTTGAAAATCCTATCCTTAGCACATAATGTATAATCATTCATTTCTTTCATGCAGTCTGTTTCATTTGACTATTCACACCTGTCTTTGGTAACATGGTATAGCATAGCTAGCTAGATGAAATACAAAACACCTTCTTCAATAAGCAGTCAGCATTAGTGATGATTCAGCTGCTATTTCAGGATACTATTCTTAGCAACTCAAGTTGTTCACAATTTGATGTGAAATTTTGCTAATGTGTAGACTTCTGTGAATTCAGTTTTGCAAGACATCTTAAAGTGCTGGCTGGTCTGCAGGTGTACAGCTTAACTATTGTGGATATAATGCCCCTAACATAGTCTAACTTTGAATGTATTGAAAATTTCGATAATTCTCCAGTTAATATTTAGCTGGCAAGCTGCCAGAGGCTTGAGGAATCTATTCAAATAAACATCTCAAATTTATCCAAATTCAGAAGTTACAACAGGAGTTGCGTAGTAATTAAATCAGAAGATCTTCTTTGAAACTCATTAGGCTTCCGCTTGATAGGAGGTACCGCAGAAATAGCTTTTTAAATCATCTTCCATTGCTTCCTGGGTAAAGAAATGGTTAAAGTACAACAGCACATAAATGGTGAAAACCTTTTCTAACTTTAAAACATTGCCTTTTGTCTTACTCATGTGCAAAGTATTAATACTCTACTCCCAAGTATTCCTCTAACCCCAAAATGCTGCCACCACTATGTCTTAGAGAAATTCTTTTCTTTTGCTCAAGTGTCAGGGACCTTTGATTTTTGAGTAAGAGGCTGCAAATTCTATTACTCAAGCTATAGGCTGATAGCAATAATTTACTCTCAGATATTTTTTTTCTCTATGCTGCTTTGATTCATTATAATGTGTGCATATCTTCTACACCAGCAAAATTGACTTTTTTACAATTGTCTTTCAGTGAATCTTCCCAATATTCACATTTAAAAACAAATAAATGTTACTGTTATGGTCCATAAAGACTTATTTTTTTTTAGGTTTGTATTGTATCCTAAATATGAGACATGATTCTGAAGTGGAACGGGAGCCTCTTCTTTTCATACTAAAGTTTTTACTAATGTTCTTTGCTATGATCATCTTTATTAATACCCTTTGCTGTGTTCTTATAAGTGGCTTACATATTTCAAGTTTCAAAATTATATTGATGTTTGATCAGAGCTTTAGGCAAGGAGCAGTAGATCTCAGGACGGTAAGTCTTTAGGAAGTGTTCACGTCTTTAATATGCTTCAGTTGATTAATATTAATGGTTCTGGTGCTGTGGAAACTGTGGAGGTGACAGAGTCTGTGCAGGAAGATGGGGGCATGGCTCCTGCAGGGTCTCCCGGTCACTGTGACAATCTTCCAGCCAGTCGGAAAGGAAAGTAGAATATTTTTCTCTCTAGATCCTCAGCATTGCTTTTATTGCTGATAATGAAAGCGATCTAAAAATAATGACTGTACACGCTCAAAATCAGTTACCTAAATATATATTTAGACTCCCAAAAAACTTTATTAATTCTTTGTAGATCCTCACTTCTTTTCACAACAAGTATCTGTTGTTATAGCCCCTTATTACGTATTTAGGATAACTAAATCTAGAGTCTGCATTTGTATACATTGTCTTAATTACTTTCACAAAGTGCAACTGAAGTGGGAGTGCTTGTGTTTGTGTATTGTCCATTTAGTAAGTAGGTCATGCCAATGGCATACAATTGTGCTTATGAACACTGGCACAGTGCAATGGCTTCTTGCTGCTGTGCAAATACTAAAGGAAAGTCAAGGGAGTTTATTTTCAAAGCAAGAGACACTGATCCCACAATGACACTATTCTATTACATTGACATTCTGTCTGTGTCTTCATTGCATGACATGCATGTCTACATGGATGGGTGTGGACAATTGGGCGTCCAGCCTGCCCCTGCTCAGAGCTAGCTGAGTGCGAGCCAGCTCTGGTCTGGAAGCTGTAGCCGGTAGCAGCTTGCTCAGATCTCTGTTAGTATACCTCGGTGGCTTCTAGACTGAATTGGGCTCTCTCCAGCCAGCTACGAGCATGAGCAGTGCAGTTACATGCCTTAACCCATCTCTACAGACACACCTTGAGTAATTGAACTACTCAAGGCCATAGGAAGGCTGTAGGTGCAAAAGGTTGTCAGTTTGTTCCCTCTGTCATTATCCACATTATTCTGTTTGGCTCAGATAGCAGGGAAATGTTCTAATTTGCCTAAAAACAATCAGTCAGAGAGGGATGCTTGCATGCCTGTGGCTTCTTTATAATGCAACAGCATCTAGGAGTCACAGGCATGGTTTAACACTCCACTATATTAGAAGCTGGAACAAAACAGAAGTTCCTTGATAAACAGAAATCTGACTTAAATTTGGTGTTCTCATGTTTTTGAGTGAGTAAAGGTCTGGTCTGAACAGCTGGGCCAGATATGACTTGAATTCTGTATACAACCTGCCCATTTCTGAAAACAAAAGTACTGGAGTACTTCAGAGGTTTTTCTCATATCAAAAAGCTATTTTGCTGTATTCTGGAGTATGAGCTAATTAAGCTCAGTTTTAGTTCATTTAATTTTGATAGAAATAAATAGATAAATTACATATTCAAAAAGATTTTATTTAGTAAAACCCAATTATTGTGGGTAAAAGGAATATGGGGCAATGATTCATTGCATTTACTGCTAGACAAAAATCTCATCATACAGTTTAATGTAAAAATCACTGCCTGCTGCCTAGTTAGGACATGAAAAAGCCAATGCACCGTTTAAAGGACATCAGAAGTAAAAAGATAATATAGCTCAGAAACTCTGCAAGAGAGGAGAAACTCTTTTTTATTATTGAGGAAGAAATAATTTATATATTTTCATCACATGGAAACTGCAGAGCACATCAAAATCAAATGTTTTAAATTCTAAATTAAAAAGAGATACAGTTCAGGCTGATTGTTGCCTGCAGGAAATCTTCCAGGCTGTTTCTGACATTCTAAATATAAAATACACCATGTGAGAAATGTTTGATTCATTCTGAAGCCTGTGATGAATGTTCGCCAGGAACCATCGACCATTGCCTCATCTCAAGTGGAATCAAATTGGAGCTTTCCCAGAGAAAGCAGAGGTAGAACTCTGAAGTTCAGTACTTAATCTAACTTCCTTGTACACCTTTAATCTCGCTGGAACAGATAAAGCAAACTTGTCTTCACAGCTTGGTGAGAAATGACCACCGTTTGCTGCACAGTGAGTCTGTAACTGTGGAAATGTAATTGTTGGTAAACAAGGACAGTGGATTGGTAGGAAAGTTGCTTTACCTTTTTTTTTTTAATTCCCTTTTTACATTCAAAACTTTTTTTTTTTTCATTCAAAAGAATGGAAAAAAAAACATCCCAACCCTGTCTTCGTTCAAAAGGCAAGAGGATCTTGTCTCTTGAAAATGGTCTTTGGAGATCTGCCTCTTTCCCTGTCTTTTTGCAACAGGAATTTCAGATAGAAGTCAAAGGTGTGCTGTTGAATGCCAGAATACAACAGATGAAAGGACAGGTACAAAAGTCCATAAACATGCCTTATTTATAGACTGTGTGGCCAGAAAACACACACACAATCTTAAGTTATTTTGAATATTACATAGTACAAACATAATTGGACTGGAGTCCCAAATCGAATGAAACTTTCCTGAGTATGGAAACATAAACAACCTCTTCTGTGAGATTTAAATCACAGTTTATGTGAAGTTTAAAGAACAATAATAGACAAAAGCAACACCTAAATGTGTGATGCTTTTGCAGAATTGTGACCTCGCATTCATATTAATATTAACTGTTCAAACTTACTAACATTTTCTCATAAATTTCCTGTTCTTTTGAGAAACTTTTGGGTTTATTACTGGCTACTGCTCATATGTTATTTTTCTGGAACTTCTCTTCCTTCCTTCCAGAAAAGCTAAAACATGGGAATTTCAATTTAAAAGGTCAAGTCAGTATTTGTTGCCTTTTAACTACAGCTTTCTATTATGAATTGTTGAGGAGAAATTAGCTGGAAAAAGCCAAGAGGGTATTCTTCATGATGTTATTCCAGGGCGTAGTATTCAAGCTGTTTACTACAGAGACAACAACACTTTACAAGTTCTGTCCACATGTAAGATAGGGCATGTGGCATAATGATAAGCAGCTGGCATTATTTGCAGTGGCAGTAATAGCAACCAGAAGCATTGCTGCCTACATTATTTTGCAAATGCTTTTATATTATGTTGTGTTGAAGTGTGGAACTTTGTGTGCTTTGCCTATGCAAGGCATAGGTATTGATAGCAATTGGTGAGAGAGCTGGTGGTGATAAGTAAACAGAGAGTAGCTATTTGGAAGTAGGTGGTATTTAAACATGACACAACTGCAGCAGTCACTAACAAAAGACAGAACAAGACAGAACAAATACTAGTAAAATATTCCAGGAAATGGAGGGGAGATGAAATTGGATGTTGGTTCTTTCATTAAAGATGTTGTTTCTGAAAGTCTTTATATGAATATGCCATTCAGAAAATCTGAAGCTTCTAACTTTTATTACCAATAATACTGCCTAATTTACCACCGCCATCTGCCTGGCAATTATTGCTGGAAGTAGCGCATCCAAGGCAGATTATTTCAGAGAATGACATTATAGGACATGACTGCATTGTGAGATGGAGCGTGACAGGGAGATTCCCAGGCTAGCAGAGACCTAAGTTACATATTTTACATACACATATGCACACACAAATATATGCAGATGTGTGCATAGATGCACAATATGTCTATATGTATGGACAGATACATAACAGTGTAGAACTGAGACTTACGTCATTTCATTATGATAGAGCTTTGCCAGGTTAGTGCACTGTTCCCCTCTTGAGACTTAAATAAAGCTCTGTGTTTGAAAAAAATAAATCAACAATTTAGAATGTTATTAAAATTATTTCCTTTGGAAAGACATTTTTGCATGAACTTGGAGTTATATTTCCTCTAGATAGATGTCCTCATTGCTTTCGGCACTTAGAGCTAGACTGTAACTTTTTTAGAGTCAGCGATACATTGAAAGAGATGGTGCAGAAGGGACTTACATCTGTGGCAAATCCCAAAGGCATTCAGCCTCCAAAGGCACAAAGGACCATATGCAACAGTGGCAACAGTACCTGCTGGAAGACTGCAACATGTCCTCCCTCTAGCACTGGCTTGAAACAGCTGGTGTGGAAAAAGGATGGGCAATGAACACAAGTCAGACTGTTCCCTGCTGTGCTGCAGAGCACAGCTAGCTGCTTTTCTTTCTTCTTATCTCTGCAGTGAAGAACAGGATATTGTGTCACTGTGGACTGCAATGGGAGGAGAACTTCAGGCACTGCTAATTCACTGCAACTGCTAGTTGGGAGGAAGGACACTAGAGCTGAGAAGCTGCTGTGTGTGGTACATACTGCTGTACTCCACAGAGGATACAGTCAGAGGAGAACCAACATGCTCTTGGGGACTGAGGCTTTCAGAATGAAAGGTAGTCTGTGCATCCAGTCAGAGGAAAAATGAAATTATTTTGGAATCAGCTGTGGGAAATGTGTTGCCTTTGTAAACTCTTCTGGTAAAAAATTCGATAGTAATAATAGTAATAAAAATTAAGAAATGATAATAATACATTACATACTTAATTCATTTATGGTCTCATGTTTTGGACATTGTTCCAGGGATTCTACCACTCAAAAGTGATAACCTTATAAGAAGGACCAGCAAAGTAATTCAGTATTCTCATTTATTTGTATCATGGTAACAGCAAGAGATCTGAGAATGTAGAACAGTCACTCAAGTAATGCAGTGTAAGGTGCAGTCCTTGCACTAAAGAGTTTACAGTCTAAGCACATGAAACAGTCAAGAGACAGGAGAAGGAAAGCACTTTCACCTTCATTTAGTGCATGAGAAACAGAGACTCTGCCCCAAACTTGGGATTTCGTGTTGTCTGTGGAGTTTGGATTGCAACCTGGAAAGACACAGAAGCGTGTGCTCAGAGTTACACAGGAAGCTCTCTAGCACTGAAAGCAATAGGAACTGCACCCCAAAACATTAGGATCTTTGTTCCCATGAGTTGCTTAAGGATGTAAAGGGCCAAGTTAGAAATTAAACTAGGATCTACCCGATGATTTAGCCACAAGACCGACTTCTTCTGAAACCCGATTTCCTCTCTAGGATTCAGCTAACACCACTGGGACTGTAAAATGGCATACACAAATACGGGAGCTCTATGTTAGCTGTGTTGAGTACTCTTATCTGGTTAGCCATGTCAACATGGACATTAGCAAAGACAGCATTTCACTCTTTGTGCTGACCCTCTCTGCTGTTCAAAGCTAGATTTCTAGCTGAGCTAGCTAGGGTGAAACTAGCTCAGCTACGGCTGTGGCACACATCTGCCACAACAACTTCAGCAGACAGACTCTAATATCTGAAAAGCATCATCATAGTCAGTTAGAAAAGTTATGTTATGAAGAAATACTAGCAAAGGTCCTGAGGAAACTTGCAGTCATTCACACCTCCTAAGCTTACATGAAGTATTGTGTATGTCTATGTGAACGGAACTGTTGCAATCATAAAAAGGCTGTAACAGAATGAAGAGAGAGTGATTCTGTTGTATCCAGAAGAAAAAAGACATCGATGTGTGAAAAAAAAAGCCAATTGTAAAGTGTAAAAGCTGTACCAATTAGTTCTCTAATACATGGCCTTTTGAAGCACCAAAGAACATTTTTAAGTGGGACTTTCTTTCTTTTATTTGAATAGATGGACTGCTTAATTGTACAGAAACAATTATGTAAAGCCAAAAGACTGTATTAAAAAAAAAAATTCCTTTTAAAGTCCAACATCAATGTGTTATAAATTTGAGGTACTCTATTTTCATAAAGGGTCCTGTGCATCCCAGCATTGTACACTAACCTAAACATTGCTGTCACATTGAGCTTGAAATCAATGAAGGTGCTTCACTGTAAACAAGGGAACAATCTGACCCAGTGAGCACAATTAAGTTTCTTTTAATCTGGGATGTGAACTGAAGTCTGTGTTAAAATCTTCTCCTCACAAAGCTTCAAACTACAGTACACCTGTTTCTCTCACCCAGCTTACATGGTTCTGAGTGGCAAAGTATTATCTGACAAACAAACAAAAATGTTTTTTAACACCTGCTATGCTTCTATGCAATAAAAAAGATAAATACTATTTTTAACAAATTGATATGTAGCTACCGATCTACGGTATGTGATAATGGATAAAATTAAAATAGAAAGTATTCATTCTATTATGTATCTACATGTGAATATGTAAGAAATCTACTGCATTGAAGATGTAGCTTTTGTCATACAATTCAGAAAATGTATTAATTATGGCTTTGAATGTAACTGCACATATGATGGCACATATGACAGTAAGTGAGAAGAACAGAGCAGGAGCAATACACATAGTCCCAAACACCACCATCATTTTGATCCCTAAAATCTTCTCTCCCTTGACATGTAATGGTGATACCCAGAAAATTCTTGGTTACCAGCAATTCTCATGACTTTCAGAGCATCAAGGTTGTATCCATATGTTCTTGAAATTTTCACTGCAGTGGTTTTTGCAGTCGTAAGTGGAAAATGAATTGAAATGGTTTTTATAGGAGCATGTGGGTTAAAACTGGCTGAAAGACTATAAACCCAAGATTATGATAGTGACTAGGGGAAAAATATCTAGCAGGGTAATGAAGGGTGCAGTTTCAGGATTGTTCCTATTTAACATCTTCATTAGCAATCTGGAAGAAAGAATAAACAGCATGTTAATGAAATGCACAAATGATACTAAATTAGGAAGTCACAAATACTAGTGAGGACAGAAGCATAATGCAAAGGCCCTAGGGAGAAAAGTGGGCAGGAAATAACAAAACAAGTCACTACTCAGAAAAAGGCATAATAATACATTAACGCTAGAGCAGTATGAATCAATGTGAGGGAAAATCCACAGAAGTAGTAACATTGGAAGAGAGTCAGTGAGTGTCTAACACATATATTAGATATGTGTTGTAATGTGATATGTTGGCAATAAAAGCCAATATACTCTGGGCCATATACGCAAAGGCATGAAGTCATGGATCACAGAGGCCATAGTTCCTCTGAATGGCTCTCTGCTTACTGAAAATGGAATTTTCTGTTATGGGAACAGAAGAGTATTAATACTGCAGGAGACCCCCAAGTCAGCATAGCTATGCTTAGTTGTAGTGATAGGTGTTTCGGTTAAAAAAATTCTGCAAGAATGAACAGGGAAGAAGTGATGTATAAATGTGTGGAAAGCCTCTGGTGAGGATGAAGTGGAAGGTGGGTTAATAGCAGGAAAATTAACTGGCTGAATTCTGAAGGGTTTTTTTTTAACCTTTATTCAGATCAACCTCATTTTCTTTAATGAAAGATAGCAGAGGAAAAGATGGCACATAACTTGCAAAAGGAAAGCAGTGCTCACTTTCCTATTGGTAAGACATTTGTCCTTCCCACCCATCACCTACATATAAATCTAATGAAAGGAATATTTTGTGAAAAACTTGGGATCGATATAGTTCCCCACACTGTGATAAACTTACACCTGGAATCAGCTGAAAGTTGCTTGCCTTTTTTTTTTTTTAAAGATGAGAAAGACTGTAAGGTAAGTAGGCATAGGAAACGGGAGAGAAAGAGGAGGTAAAGTGTATCCTCATTTTACTGGTTTTTGAACAGGACACAATTTAAGTCTGTATGTCACATGAATCGACATTTTCTTTTGAACAAGAAAACCGTTTCTTTTTTTGGCAAGATGGAGGGATACAAAGAAAAGGAAGAAATAACAAAAAACAGCAACAAAACCAGTTGTGTCATTGAACTAATCCATGCTACACTTGTATTTTTGACACTGCATGCATTCTAATTCTACCCTTCTTTTCTACTGCTCACCCCGAGTATAGTGAAACTGTAACTGAGTAAATTCAGTTAAACCATACAGTAAACTGTGCAATTACAATGAAACTGAACAAAACTCCCTGATCCTGGGAGCGATGCTGCTTCTACAAAAGGAGAGACTGAATAGATTAATATTCTTCAGTTTGTAAAAAATGGAAAGGCACGGTTAACATTTATTATTATGCACATTCATACAAATATGCTCATTAATATGAACAATATGGAAGAGTGAATAATCATTCCTCATTCTTTTTCTTCTCACAATAAAAGAACGCGAGAGTAGAAAATGAAAAGAACAGCCAGCTGGTGTAAAACAGAAAGAAGTGCTATCCCACACTGTGTATAATTAAACCCCAGAACTCATTACCAGGGGATGGGTGCAAAAGGAGGTCAGAAAGATCATGGAAGATAAGGGTAAGGAGGGGCACTGAGAAGAAAGTTTCACATACAACATATTGCTTTGAAAGTCCCTAACTTCAGTTTACCAAAAGCTAGGACTATGTATAAAAAACATGAGGGTCACTGTGTGCACACTCACTCTTTTACTCCCTTCCGTATGTGTTTCTACCCATACACCAAGTATGGTATTGGCCTTGTACCATGAAGTTGACCCAATGAAGCCTTCTTTATGCTAAAAGTTACGATAATAATCACAAAGAATCACAATGAAATACCCCATCTGAGAAGGCACTTCTTTTTAACAAAAGGGCAATAGGAGGAAATTTTGAATACACACACACAAAAAAAGGAGCAAGGATTGGGAAAGCAGCAGAACTAGGAATTATGAATGCTTTTTGGGGGGAAGAGCAATATTAATTGGATGTCATCTTCCCAACTGCTGTTTTGCCATCAGGATCTGCATTATGGTGCAAACACTAAGGTCTCTGTCTGAACAACTGAGAAACAGTTCACTGCTTTGGAAAATAACCTAAAGGCCAAAGCACTTAAAAAAATTTAGTCTTCAGGGACTTCTATCAACAGCAGGAATGTATAGAATATAGATTAATTGTTAATAAAAATTTTGTCGTCAGCAAAATATTTTTGTGAGTTTTGACGGTATTGGGTGGTGACACATTTGTTCAGTACACACCAGATCTAATCCAGGGTAAAATTAAGCTTTTTTTTAAGAGGTAATGTGGAGCTGGGCTGTACCAAGAGTAGAGTGGTGGGAGGGACCTTGCTTGGCAAAGGTGAAATCCAGCAGATGTTCTTGGGTGTGCATGATTGCTTCTATAACTTACCGTAGGTTTACTAGATTTATGCATCTGTCTAGCTTCATTGTGGTAGATGGAGGTGAATGGGTCTCTCACACTGTGGATCAGTGGAAAGGCATGAAACATTGGTTGCAGACTTATATTTAGGGAGTGTTAGACTCCCTTGTCCACAACAACTTGTTCAGGTCTTCTTGTCCCGTCTTCCAACACTCCACAGATGTTGAAAGCTTTGTTAAAAATGTTAGATGGTTTTGGTAGGTTAAATATGTATTTCAGTTAAATATGTATTCAGTTTTCTTTGTTAGGTGAGGAGAACAATTTTAGATTTAGAGGTTTTTATAAGGAAAGAAATAGCAGACATATAAAAATAAACAAAAGACTTACTTTATGCACAACCTACAGTGTGTGGTAAGTGTGATCCCAGGGGGAATATTAAGAAAGACATCATAAATCCCAGACTCTAGCTTAATAATAAAAGATTAGAGATATTACTGGGACATGAGACACAGTTTAATTATTAGACCTATTTGGATTGTCAAGACTTCTGAAAACCAAATGTATTCATAAAATATTTGGTTTCTTTGAGAGGGTGAACTTTTCTTCTCTTAGGTGAACTCTGTTAACTTAGTTGAATTATTTTTTCATAATATTTTCATAATTGTTTAGCTAGGGATGTGTGTAATTATGTTTATTACTCCTATAAAGGATGACAAATGGTATCTGGGAGAAGAGTCTGCAGTCATTTTGTTATCAGATTTACTGCAGCCTTTTGAGGGACTAAGTCCCTAAAGGATTTTGGTCCTTGATCAAGAGTGTATTTCAGACTGCAAGTATATAAGAGTGCTTAGTTTATAGGAGGAACAACTCATTTTGATTCCCATCCCAGAAAAAGATCCCCATGAGCTCTGGCTGTGGGCTGGCACTTGTCACAAAGACATACTAATAGAGACAAGAGCCATAGTCAATAAAAAATGTGCTTATCACTGAAGCCACAGACAGGCAAGTTTAGGGAACAGAAGATGCCAATTTATAAGTGTGTAAGTTCCCCCTTTAAATAAGTAAAACTAAATTGCATTAAACATCTTTCACTTTGAACAAGGATGTTTGCATCAGCTTCCTTCTGTCAACTGATCAGCTTTAAGAGTTCATTGGAAATTTATTTAAAAAATGCCCCACTTTTTTTGTGGACAAGTCCTGCTCTTCATGCTAAGACATTGCAGTTTGGCATTTGTCTACCATTTTGTGGCTGAACCTCATTGCTTTCATCTTCTTTCCAGTTCCTCTGCTCCAAATGGCTGATTCTACTTTGTAGGCTTCATCTGACTCCAGCTCAGTTCCTCTGGAAGGGGAGATGCAGAGACAATGGTGCTTGTCTTCACAGGGGCAGCACAAGGCTGGCAGACTGGTAGTTAATGTGACTCATGAATGAAACATACCTTGTCAGCACTGGTGTTGGGAATGGAGAGCTAGAATAACTGTTCTCTGCTTTCTGAGCCCCAACTGGCCCATAATATTTACTCTGTTCACAGCCAGTGGACAGCTTCAACATGTGCCCCAACTAAAAAGAAGCTCTCTAATGTAGTATTTTTTTTTTCTCTATGGCCGAGATTGCTGCAACACACACGCTTCCTTGGCTTAAACCAAATTATTAATACAGTAATAAAGAATATTTTGCAGTTACTGATTATTTTAATCTTTTTCTGTATTCAAAGCACATTTCTTGGCCAACAAGTCTTGGCATCAGCCATGAACTGTAGATCATAACAGGTTTTCTTAGCTTCCTGAAATGTTAAAGGATTATGCCAAAAATAGATGAATGCCTACATACTGCATCCCCATGTCCTTTTCCAGTCAAGTAAGGAGCAGAAGATGGGCACACTTACATACTTTGTATTTATCCTTGGGCTGTGATTACTGCAGTACAGTATACCACTTTAACCATAACAACGGCCATCACTGTTTTAAATATAATAAAACTCTGTAGTGAATCTATGCTAAACTTAACAGGTAAATGAAAAGAAAAAACACCCTGGGAATTAACAGTAGAGGACAAAAGATCAAATTCTTGCTATACTAGCTGTACATCTGTCGATTTTTCTTCTGGCACCTAGTGTTTTCCTACAATTTCTTGGCAGTCAGCACAGCTCCCCAGAGTATCCCAAGGGCTTGATACTTGCCCAGTAAGATCTAAATGATGCTGAAGTATGAATACTTGTATGCAGATTTATAGCTCTGTAAAACTGTCAGTGTAATTATCATTTATATTTAAACTATTTCAGCCTGCTTGAAAAATTAAAGTTATATAATATAATGTTTGCTTACCTGTAGTGCTTTTTTTACATTGCCACAGTTGTTTAAAGTAGCCATATTGTAAATGAAAATCCCATGTTTTGTGTCCACTTGCTGAAATTGAATTTGTATATTAAGTTTTACAGTAGCAGAAGATTCAAGACATCACCATTTTTTAAGGCTCAATGCAGTAGTTGGGCATTTCTTTATATCCCTTTGGTAAACACATATTCAGTACCCTTTATTGTCCTTGGGAATTATGCATAGCTATGAATGGAAGGATTGATAAGCACAAGTATTAGAAACACATTATCTTCAAGTTTTGCATATGCTTGGAAATTTATAATCTACTGCATGTGTGAAATAATGGATTTGCTTTTAGATAGCTTATCAGTAGAAATAAAGTAGTCCGTAGACAAAGCATTGAGTTTAATAGTTTCCAAGGATTTTAGTTTGTCTAAAGTGACAATATGAGAATATCTCTGAATTTTTAAAAATGCCCCATGCCAGGGAGCAGACATACTAAAGTGTTCAGATAACAGCATCTTATAGCTACATGTTGTAAGTGTATAAGTAAAGAAACACAAGTATACCAGTGGTGGAATAGAAATATATAATATTGATAAATGATATGTATATTACTAATTTGTAGCAAAATTATTCTACCAGTTACCAATCTTCAGAACTGTAAAAACACCAAATCACTCTTCTGAATTATATGTAGGCATGCGCAGTATTTATTGAGGTTTAATTGAAATTTAGTAAAAAAATAATTAGTTCAACAAACTTTCTGTTTGAGTAGATCAGGATTGTTATTCTATATCGACTGAGCTTGAGTTATCAAAAGAGTATGCTTCACTGCTCATTTAGAGGGCAGTAACAAAACAGACATTGCACTGGTTTCAAAGGATGTAAGCACATGCTTTAAAATAAGCATGTTTCAGCATTGAACAGAGTATCAACAACCTCACAGACACCTGGGCCAAAGAGCATGGCATTGAGTGGGTATATCACATCCCCTATCATGCACCAGCCTCTGGGAAAAGCGAACAATACAATGGACTGTTAAAAACTACACTGCGACCAATGGGTGCTGGGACATTCAAACATTGGGATACACATTTAACAAAGGCCACCTTGTTAGTCAACACTAGGGGATCTGTCAATTGAGCTGGCCCTGCCCAATCAAAACTTTTACGTACTGTGGAAGGGGATAAGGTCCCTGTAGTGCACATAAAAAATATACTGGGGAAGGCAGTCTGGGTTGGTCCTGCTTCAGGCAAAGGCAAGCCCATTCATGGGATTACTTTTGCTCAAGGACCTGGGTGCTCTTGGTGGTAATGCAGAAGGATGGGGAAGTTCGATGTGTACCTCAAGGGGATTTGATTGTGGGTGAGAATAGCCAATGAACTAAATGGTATGATGTTAATTGCTATATAATACTGTCTGTCATCACTTCTATGGTTGCTATATGCCATATGAATGGTATTTCAGTGAGAATCACCCAGATTAATGAAGAATGAACTTTGATGAAACCAAGAAAAATGCAGCGGTGATGGAACCAGAACTGGCTTCAGCATGCAACAATCCAACACCACACACCATCTCTCCTGCCCTGAAGGACTGTTGTGACAGATGGAGCCCAAAGTCATGGGCTAAATGAACTCAACAGACATTTTATAGGCATGGCCCATAGACCAAGGGAATGATATCTGTTTGTATATATCAAAAGACAGGGAAAGTGGTGGTGATTAATTGGAATGTACTGGAAAGGGTAGGATCTGGGCATGACGTAAATGGTATAGAATAAGGGGTGGATACACTCCTAAAGGAAGAAAATTAACTCTATTCCAGCTGAAACCAGGAAATCAGGGAAATATACTGCTTATCCTTTTTGAATAATAGATAATATAAAATAGGCACTTAAGAAGAATCCTCTGGGTAACATCCCCTCGTACAGTTTATTTGACCAAATCCTCTTCTCTAGTAAAAAAAAGCATCTTCCAATGGTTTCATTAAGAACTACCTATATACTAGTGTCTAGTCTTCAAATAAGTACCGGGGGAGTTGGAACTAGATGATCTTTAACATTCCTTCCAATCCAAACCATTCTATGATCTATTCTATGATCTAAGTACATAGAGAAATTGTCAAATACATCATCCCAAAATTTCTTTCCCAAAGAGACCAAAAGAAAAATACGAAATAGCCACTCACATGCATATTCTGTGTGGAAAGGCACAGTTAGGAATGAATGGGAAAATCCTATTCCATGGACCAGAAACACTAAGCATGGCTATTGATTGTGTTAAATAGCAATTAATATAAAACCGTAGATTGAGATTCACAGATTACACACAAATGAGAGATGAATAGATCTTATTTTAAAAACATGAGGGACCCTGATGGAGTAGCAGTGAGTAGGGCTGGTTGACCCACTGAGTGTACCAGGACCAGATGAATATGAAAGGGTGGATATAGAGCACAACCATAAATTGCTTTGACCAGCTCTTTTCCTGGGAAAAGGCACAATAAGAGAGGAGGGACTGAAGACCCATTTTGTTACTGACATACAGCTGAGCAGGGAAAGAGGAGGCCTTGGTGCTACTGCCACAATATACCTTGTAATATGTGCACATTCATATTTTGGGGAGGCTATTCTGTGCTGTGCGCAGTGACTCTCCAGACTAATGGGGAGAGATGGAGGAAGTTGCAATCTCTCTATTTCTCTGTCTGCTTCAGGACAATATGATGACCTTCTACCTTGATGCTGAGCATAAGGTAATTTCATGGCTTTAGAGCTTAGAGAAATATTGCATGAAATCTTGGTGACAAGTCCCACTTCTTCCTGTTGCTCCAGAAGCACAAATTGTCTCTCAAAGCGAGTACCGAAGTTTCTTCAAATACTATGGAAAAACCTAAGCTGAGCGTGTATGGGAGATATTCACACACAACCCGCCCCCTCCCAGCTCTGTGTTTGTGATGGAGACAGAGATATCTGTGAAATATAACCAGATGAATATTAATCTTATTAAATAAAAGTGCAATATGGTAATATGGAGGATTTGTGTTAAAAAGAAACCTGGAAAATTAAAAACATGAAGGAGAAAAGGAGAAATCAATATAGATTCTTAATAGTGTTTTTTTTATTAATGTTAACACTTACAGAATCTCACATCTCACAAAGTCTTCTGTCAGTAAATGTAACATTATTGAGTTACTTTAAGCTGACTGAGACAGTTTGGCCTGGCTACAGTTATTCCTGTGAATATGTGTAACCTGGATGAGGACCCAATCTGTACGAAAATCGTTAAGACCATTGCTGACAGCAAAACCACTACAGGCAAAGTGAATTAAAGAATCTTTCATATGCAATAGTTAACACCACAAACATGAAGCAGAGCAGATTGAATTATCTGTAGCACAACTCTGGAGAGAATGAAAACTCTTTAGAGATAACTTCGAATGGTGGGATCCTGAAAAGGTTACATTTCAGCTCACAACACCAAATCTGGTTAATAGGAAATGGCACTACATGGTATCACATGATAACATCTGATGTATTACAATAGGAAATGAAATAAATGGTGATTAATTAATTACAAGAGTAACAGAAGATAGCAATATCTGTAATCAAAGCTGATTACATTATACCAAGATCAAATAACATAGTGAAGACATGTATGTGAGCAAATAATACCAGCTAACATGCACCATTTAATTTATCTGCTGAATAGAGCAACGCAAAATGCCTGATAAAATATCCATTTTTCTTTTTAATGGAGAAATAAGAAAAAATGGGTAAGTATTAAAGAAGTATAGCCTGACTGTCTGAATTTCAGTTTTCATCATAACGACTCTCTTCCTCAGTTACTCTTATTTTTTTCCAAGTTATGTCAACGTATAAGTTTGTGTCCTTTTTCAGGACAAAGGTGGTTTTTTTGGTTGGTTTTAAGCTGTAGCTCATATTGTTCTGTGCAATTCATACAGAGAAAAATACATTTTTGGGAAAACACATATTTTACTAAAATTTGACATGCACTGAATACAGGGAGCAATAATTATAACTACAGTTTTCACAGGAGATAAAAACCCCAAATGAAGGAATTTGGTTTTGACTTTACAGGTTTTGTGAGATATTTAATTGGTATTATTTTGGGGTTTGTTGGATTCCTTTCTGCTACCCAGATGTGTAAAATTCCTTCAGCTGGAAATATTATAAAACAGTGTATCCCTCTAAGTTTAGGTCACTCTCAGCACCCTGAAAAGAAAGCATAGATGCTTTCTTGCCCTTAACAGTTCAGCCCAATTACTGCCTTTGGTGCCAGACTTCCTCTAGCACTTTGCACCAGATGACATTTATAAGAAATTAGGGATGACTTCCAGCCAGTACAAATTTCAGAATGCCAGGCCTGAGTAAGTCCTTAATCCTCCTAATTTTTCTTTTCTTAAAATGGTCCAGATAATTACATACAAAAGGCATCTCGAACCTATAAAGATTTGGTCTCTTTAAACAGCCTCAGATTGTGCATCCCAAGAGAAACATCTAAAATCACTTTTGAAAAATTTAGGTCAGTATATAATTAGAGCCCCAAGTTACCCGAGAGTATCAAGTTTGAGCTGTGTAATGTTAGACTCATGCATTGACAGTTTGGCTTCGTTCAGTGGCAGTTTGAACTTTCAAATGCATGCCTGTGAAAATAGCAGGGAAAATAAACTCCTAGAAATCACAGAAGACTTTCTCTCATTTTTTTTCCTTTGTGCATTTACAGCAAACATTTTTTACCAAATGTATTTACTAGATATTTATAGTAAATTTTGTGATCCTGACACTTTCATGCCAAAGTACAAACTTGTCATAGTATCCTCCAAGTGTGAAACTGTAAGTGAGAAACTAAAGAGTAAGGTACTTCTCTGCTCATGTTTCTGTTTAGAATTCACAGCACAAAGTGGAAAAAAGGCAAAAAACATGAACAAATTCTTTTTCAATCTCTGGAGATAAATCCACCATTTGTTTGACTGGAGAAGGACTGCTGCAGCATTGTTTTGTCCTAATGGCACCCCTGAGACCCGGGGGCTCTGGGAATTGTCATGCCTGGAAGACAGAGATAATTGAGAAATGGATTTGGTCTGCCACACAAGGACACCATCCTCCAAGTTCAGATACAAAGAGAAAGGCTGACTGTCTACCTATTCAGCCATCTTACTCCTGTGACCATGCCTCAAGCATATGCTCATTGCATATAGCTAGCATATAGTTAGACAAACCTGAGAGCTTAAGCTCTTATTTTAATCCTACCTGGGATTTCTATGAAGACCTAAGGCACTGCTGCCAACTCAGTCTAATAAGCATGTTGCTAATCTGCAGTATGAGACATGTAATTTCTACTTCTCTCTCTGCTGCATGATGGGAAAACTTTACATTTCTGATCCTATTTTGCAAGAATGGAAGGCAGTGAAACTGATTTACTCCTTAGACCACTGCAACTTTATAAATGAAAAGTATAATAGAAGTTCAGTGATCAGAATAGAGTCTGTTTCCTATAGGTATCTGTATTGGAGTGGGGTTTGGTTTTGCCTAACAAGAAGCAAATGCCAAATGAAGTTTTATCTCACTTAGATGCAGTTATAACATCTCTCTCAAGCTTAAATCAGGGTGAATTCACACTGTATCTTTTTCTTAATATGGGCACCAATAGACTCTCTCCACTACGCTAGCTGTCAATATCTACACTAATGGTAGAAGTGAGCTATCTATGACACATCTACCCCTCTGCAAAAAAGTGGGTAAATCTGGCTAACCAGTTTAAAATCTTTTAGAAGGACTCACATAAACATACGCACTCAGTGTAGGATCACAGAATTCTCAATTCTGTAAGGAAATGGGCAAAAAATACAAACAGAGAAAACACCATCCCTGATATGTAGCCATTCCTGAACCTAATATACAGGCTGGCTGTACAAATCAGGTTATCCTGTTTTACTGTAAATTTTATGTTGGCATTCATTACCTCAACAAAAAAAACCTAAACCAACTATCTCCAGTCGACTTTAAGTGTATTGTGAAGCAGAAAATTGGTGCTATTCGCAACTTGCTGTAGTTTTCCTGCCATGGTAGATTTTCCACATTTGGGATTCTAGATGCATATATTACACAGCTGTGTCAGTGTCACACACTTCAGCCATCTTTCTCTCTTCAAATCCCTATTCCTTTAGAAAGAAATCCTTTTACACTTAGGTGCAATCCAAAGAATGGCCTCTTAACCTGGAGTTTAAGTTGTGGTGATATATCGTCTGATAGGTTTCTGAAGTGAGCAGGTACAGTAGCAAAGTTTCCTCTGGTATAAAGCTTTAGATAAAATAAAATGAAGGCTTCTTTTAGGTCAGACATATTTGCATTGTCCTGGGAAGGGTAAGGTAGAACCTTCTGCATTAGATGAGCTCTCTCTTCAGTAGGTGGTTCCAGTCCCAGTGGATAAGTGACCTCTGGCTATCTGCCCAAGCACTCTGCTGATAGCATAACTGAAGCAGGTTCAGATTTATTCAAAACTCGTCTTTACATGACCTTTATATGCCCCTGAAACATTCCCTATAGAATTTACTTTTCCAGTGAGTATATACTCACACTCATATATGAAAGTGTACCTTATATCACACAAACGTACATATATATTACTAGCAGAAAGCAATTGTCTATAATTGATGTCCCATTTCCCCCAGTAGCCTAGATCTTTTACAGGAAACTCTTCTATGACTCTTTTTGAGGATGACATATTTGAGGATTATGACATATTGACAATATCAATATTGTCATATAAAATATGATAAAAATATTTGAGGATTCTCCCTTGGCATGGGTCATAATCCTGACTTCCCAAACCAACTTTAAGAGGAATTACCAGAAGTAAAACTGTCTTTGTCCACTCTGTGAGGCTATGAATACTCACAAAAACTGCTTTGAGTAGAACAATAAATTGCTAACTCTAGTGCCTAGGAAAAGTGCATTCCTTAATTACAAGAATCCTCTGGTAAACGTCCCCATAATAATCTTAAAAGGTGACACTGAATTCATATGAAAATTACTTAATAAAGTCAATCCAGTGATATGGTTGAGTCATCCAGACCAAAATCAATAGGATTAATAGATTTAAAAAAAAGCAGAGTAACA
Source organism: Ciconia boyciana (assembly GCF_034638445.1). Classification (NCBI taxonomy): domain Eukaryota; kingdom Metazoa; phylum Chordata; class Aves; order Ciconiiformes; family Ciconiidae; genus Ciconia; species Ciconia boyciana. The sequence goes on from NC_132935.1 coordinate 59,627,743, forward strand.
TACAGCTCTCTATAATTTTGATAGCCTGAAGATCCGTTAAAGGCTATTCTATTCCTAATTTCCTAATTTCTGTTCTATTACTAATTTAGTTTACAAGTCTCTATACAAAATTGTTTCAGAAAGCTGATCAAAGTAAATTTCAAAGACCACCACTACTAAATAAGCAAATACTCTGTGTTGCCAAGTTGCTGGGAAAAATATAAGTGAATGATAGCCAAAGGAACTGGATATTTTTCTTCTAGTTTCCAAATCATATTTTAAAAACTGCTGTGTGCTAATAATTTCTGCTTTAAATATTTTCTTTTGTAACTGGATCTTAGATTCCTTTCACTTTGTCAATCACTTAGGCTTCAAGTGTAAATATGGAAGCACACAGAGCACAACAAAAGAACACACTAATCTTATTCTGTCAAAAGCAGATCCTATTTCTTATTCCCCAAGGCCAGCCAAACCAGAGCTGGGCTAAAACATTAAATACAGTGAAACAAACATATACATATTCTTATCTCTTGCTAAAATACAGGCATGAAATGTGGGAAAAAGTATTCCACATAATTTTTTCTTTCTCCCAGCTTCAGCTGATTGCAAAAACAAACAAGTAAACTCATTCCCTTAAAGCCACATGAGCAAATTTTCGAAGATATTTCAACGCAACCCCTAATTTTGCTGAAGTGGGTGTAGCCACCTGCCATTCTGCTGTACACTTGGCTAGTAACTTGTGCCTTGCACAGTCTTACGGAAATCTATGAAATGGTGTGCTGAGTTCTGAATCTAATAATGTTGTCCCTTGGTAAATGATCTCCTTCGATAAACTCAGGTCCTTTGGACTTTCAGCCCATTGCCTCCCTTGCAAGTACACTCACATAAACAGTTGTAGGTAGAACTTGGAATGTCTTTTCAAAGGCACACCATTTTCCTGTTAAATACCACACATAATACATCTTTTTAAAGTGTATTGCTTTTTCTTTGATATATTTACTCCAGCTAAGTGTAGCCTTGAACATTGTGGCCTGCTGGACAAATTTCCTAGGAACTATAACTGAAAAACTGGAGTTCTTAAAAACCTATTATCTGCAAAGAGACACAAAGCTAAAGGAGAAACTCGTCATTTCAGCTGAAGCTCTGTAACTCTTTTATTGTTCCTATTGTCCTTTCAGTGTATCAAATTAACATTGTATCCTTTTGTCATTTTTTTAAAAAATTATTATTATTTTTTTAAGGACACAGTCCTGTGCTTACACACCCAGGAAAATAATAGTTCCATTTTAGTCAGATGGAAGTGGTAAACGTAGTTAAATGGATGAATAGTGACAGTAAGATGAATTTGCTGTTTTTCTTTGGAAAAAAAGAAAGAAAATCAAGAGAGGGTGAAGTCATGGCAGAACAATCATATGCTATCTCATTCTTCAAAACAGAGTTCTCTAGATTCAAGAAGGACCTTTCTGCAATAGAAACCAAATTAGCAGTACTATTTTGAAGAAGCTGTTGTACACCCTCACCTATCATGAAAGTGCTTCTAGTGCAGATGCTTCTGCAGGATTAATACGACGCGTTTTTCCCTTATCCATGCCAAAACAGTAACATCAGGCCTCAAGAGGGAAAGGTTAGCATATACCACACTGCACAGATAACTCACTGTGAAAGAGTAAACCAGTCTTCCAAATCAGCCACACAAAAATATTCTGAGAGGCTTCTGCTGGAAACACAGATAATAGGGAAAGAAATGGGCAGACTTATTTGGAATGATGTTTTTTGCTACAACAACTTACATATGTGCATGCAGCAACACATACACGCATTTGTGCACACACCTAAATGGGCAAAGCAGTTTGAGGAGTGTTTCTCACTTACATAGTGTGGCTTCTCAGCGGAAAGAGAAATGAATCAGTAATATCTGCTGTTGGTGTTTCTGCATGAATACGGTCATTTTCCATGCTCCTTTCCCCTCTTCTTGCCTGAAATATTCAGTGCTGTCATTTCAATACTCAGACCATTAAATCTAATCATTAGAAATTACTAAAGAAATTTTTGTCTGAGACATATATGTAAGTATGTGCTCTTTTCACAGTGTTTGAGTGAGTGTCACATCAAATCCCCAATTATTTTCCGCAAGTACACATCACCAATATATTGCTACTCCAACATAATTCAAAACTGAAGGAATGTAAAGTGTCAATATTTATTTTTGTCAGTTGAAGAAGATAGGGAAAAAGAGCATGCATCAAGCTGCAAACAGAATAGTACTTTGTTCTATTTGTTCTACAAAATGCCTGATGATATGCCGATGTCCTTCCAGTTTGTTCACCTCCTTTGTTGAAAATGAAAACAAAAATTTTAAATTCTGTTTCTCAATGCATATCACTGAAAATCGGATGGTGGCATTGAAATACTTACAACTATGAGAATACATACTGAAAAGATATCTGAATGTATTTAGCTAGAGCTAAACCTTCTTTTAAATTTTACCAACATGTTAAGCAACGAATTTTAAAGTGCCTGAGCTTTTTTGGAAAAAATGTTTCAAAAAAACACATACCATAATTGTAGGCAGATTTAATCTCACTGGAAAGATTATTCATTTATCTGCCAGAGAAAACAAAACACTGAGATATCAATAAATACAGTATATGCCTATATCCACAGTACTAGCCATTGTTCAAGAACAACACAAATAATAACAAAACCTCAAAGTGACTTCAACAATAAAGAAAAACAAGTTTGACATAACAATGGTTGCAGTTTTGGCATGCTCACAGCGGACAGAAGGATCAGAAATCTGCTCTTCATTTGAGCACTCATTTATGACACAGGTTGTTTTGGATACTCAGGGTGATCATATACACCTGTAAACTAATAAGGGTTGTAGGAATACAGAATAGACTGAGACTAATATCTAAGGAATAAGGATATCTGAAAATCAGATATTCTTACAACAACTGGTTTAACAGCCTTGGTTCAGAACTCCAGTTAAAATTCATGGACAACACAGACAAAGAAAGAAATCCACAACACATTAACAATATTACTTTCCTCTGGTCTGGAATCTCCTATCAAACCGAGGCATGAGCCTTTCTCCTTTGAAGCTGTTCATGGATGAATGAATGCGTGAAGTGGACATAAACAATTCAACAGATTTTCAGCATAAATGCTGCAGATTTACGAAGCAAGTATGTCTGTCTGGAGGTAAACTAAAACTCTGATAAAAACTGTAAGCTCAAATCAGTAAGCTCTGAAATAACCTGGGGGATAAGAGATGAAAGAGCTACAGTCCTTAGGTTGTGGCCTGCATACCATTTGATAGTGGTCTGTGGAGAATTCATAGGTCAGATGGCAGTCTCTCCTCCTTGCTCCCGGTTCACTGAAGGGAAGAGGTGGTGAGAGAATCAGGTGGCAAAGAAGCATGTAGAGGATGCAGCAGAGGAACAGAACAGATGGGTGTGGGAGACAAAACGAGGAGCAAAAGTGACAGCACAATCATTGCATTCTAGACAACTAAAAATACACAAATACTTTTATATTTGTTTCCCTCGCTGCAGTTGCCAGAAAGATGTCGCATAATCACAAGTAGAAGGGGAAGTAGCACATGCGAATAGAAGTCACAGTGAAGGAGATGCATTAGCCACTCTCTGCTTTAAATGATGTTCCCACGTCTGAAAGTCAGAGAGCCTGTGGCTTAGGAAACTCATGACCCCATACAGAAAAGGCATTTCCTCCAGTTCTTCTGTGATGTCTGAAAGTGTTAGGAGAGTTGCCTCGGACAAGCTCGGCTGTTATAAGACATAAGAAAAAAAAAAAAGTGGTTCCTAAGATGTGAGCTATTTAAGATCTTCAAGGTGAAATCTCATCCTTCAGGAATTGTAAAGTATCAGATTCAAAGTTTTATTTTGTGAACAGAATAATTGCAAATGACAAAAATTAAGGCTTATTTATAGCTACATGAAAAGTTATCAGAAAACAGCTCAGATGTAATTTTTGTGGCTAATACGGTCTTAGCAGTCAGCTATTTCCTGCTCTAGTTGGTGCTGTTAGAAGAAGGCATTGAGAGGAGAAACTAGGGCACAGGAAAAGCATCTTTCTTTTATTCAGTGGTTAAAAAAATCCATCTGCTAAATGGGGAACATACCTCTTCTTTCAAGATTGTTTTGGTATGTATAGTAAATAGATACTGGATAAAATCTACAGGCATTTCTGGGAGTAAGGACTAGCATCTAAGTCTCTCAGTCCTCAGCTAAACCTCATCAAGACTCATCAATACAGACACATAGTTACCTTCCTATCCCTTATTGAACTAAGTTCTCTGGAAGGGGCCGCTGCTTCAGCAGGCTCTGAAGGAAACACCCTTTTCTCCTAATAATTCCTTTATACATGGGGTGGGCTAAAACACCACAGAAGGAATTGGGTGTATAGCTGGGCATAAATTTGCATTAGCTGAAATTAATCACAGAATACACCCTCAGTTTGCTGAGCATGAGGAGAAACAGGTTCAAGTATGCTTCTGTGTTTCGTATTCCCCTTGAACCAGCTCAAAGTATTTTCCTAGTTAGTATGTTGCATTGGCTGCCTGGAGTTTCTCAGTTCAGTCAGAGGGTCTTTACCCTTGGTCTATCTTCCCTTTTCTTTAAAATAAAAAAATAAGAACACCAACAGGAACAGTGAAAGTATCCCTTGTAATTTAATGGTAGTTTTATTATAGACAAGGTGCTTTAAGGACATAAGCAAGATAAGCTCCATAGGAAGAGATAGCATCTTTTACTGGATCAACAGATACAGCTGGAAGAGTACACGCATCTGGGGACACGTGCCCTCCTGCAAGTTTCAAATGGAAAAAGCCAGCTTGCCTAAAATATTTATTTACAAACTGAATATACATATAAAAAGGTATTATATTATAGAAAAATTGACTTTTAACAAAAGAATTATCTCTTTCTTTAAAATAAGGACCAATATGCTGGAGGTCTTGATAGCCAAAGAGTTGATCACCTAATGAAGTAATTTTACTATGTTTACATGATTTTTGATTTCTGATGTTTCACTCCACAAGTTTAAGCTGCCTCATTTAACTGAAGGTTACTGGATCCCCTCTCAGCTATATTTCTGCAATACTACTGTCTAACTCACAGAAAAGGTGCAAATAACATTTCTCTTTTGAAGTGTCCAGTAACATGGGCATTTAAGTTAATGATTTTGCTAATACTTAACTGAGTTTATACATCCTTGTCAAGGCATGTCATTGTTTACATACTCAGTGATCAGAGACTTTTATGTGTTATCGAACTGAAATTATGTAAGTGCTAAGCTTCTGCCTATGTGCATACAGACTTACACACACACTTTATTTCCATAGAAAAAAATTGGGTATATACTGAGGCCTACTATATAATGAAAGTTGTACTCTGAATAGAAAATATATTATTGTAAAGTAAATAAATATAAATGAAATGTAAACAGATAATGTTATATTTATTTTTCATTCTAGCTTTGCCAAGGCCTCTGTCTTCTCATGAGACTTAAGCAGGCATACCAATAGGAAGAATTTGGCTAAAATCTCAAAGACATATCATGACATGAAATTGGCTAAAAATAGTTTCAGGCTAAATCAAATTTTTACCACCAAATAGCAATCCCATGTATGTTGTGCAGCCAGACCACTTTTATACAACAGCTTGTGTTGCATCTGATTTATTATGACATCACTTTACTAGAACTTGTGGCTTGAAGAGGTGAAGTATAGACTTAATGTCAATTCAGAAAAGGGGAGGAAGAACAAAGTGCTTTCTTCTTGATGATAACATAAGTCAGAAATAAAAGAGGCATGTATTAGTCTATAGCACTTCCCATGGAAAACATTCTCTCCCATATATCTTTGGTGAGGGGATCCTATGGCTTTCGTATCATATCACACATCTTTGAGTGCTATATGCTACTTTCCTTTGGTGTCAAATTAATTAGTATTTCTTTCCTTTTCCTTCGCCCTCAGCATCCTAGGCATTTCTTAGGAGAACATATATGTGTCCCACAGATTATTATTTACCCAGATTGTGGTAATATCTAAAAATGGGTCAGGCATAATCTAAATTGAGAAGATACAATCTCTGGTCTTAAGAGACAGGAAGCAATTGTAGCCCAGTAAATGTGATTTTTGCCATGAAGGGAAAAAAGCTGCAGACCTTTTGCTGCCCTGGCAGTGCAGGGTCTCAGGGCTCATCCAGAGGCGCTGTGGCCACAGCTGGGTTCAGCCTGGTTCGGCAGTTGCTGAGAGGAGCAGTGCCTACGGACTCTCCTGTTTTAGCTTTTCTTATGGTCCTCAATACAGCACTGTCCTGGCCGAGGCAGGGAGTCAGCAGGTGACAAACAGCAGCCCTGGTGTGGAGCTGGGGCTGGGGGAGGCAACTGTGCCACTCTCTGGCTTTAGATGGGAGCCCCTGAGAGGGAAAAAGGGGCTGTGAGAAAAAAAACCATATAAAAGTAGCCCCAAGTGGAAGATCAGGGAGAAAGAAATCCCCATCATGATCATCATACTGCTCCCAGAAAAGACCTCAGCGTGCTTGTTGCTATCACCTCCTATTCCCCCCCACTTTCTCTAGGAAAACTGAAACCATTGGCCTCGGGATGCAAAAGGACACAGGAAGGGTGAGTACCACACCACAAAAAACTAAATATTAGGGAAGTTTTTCTTTTTTTTTTTTTTTTTTTTTTTATAGCAATTTAAATTGTATTATTAGACTTTTCTTTATTAATTAAACAAGCCATGCTGTTAGTCTGTTAAAATATTGATTGAACTAACAGTAACATTTGAGCCTCTGTATATATTTTATCCCCTTTTGCACATAACAAGATTTTGAGCCTAAAAAAGTAAAGCAGTTCAAATAAATACACAATAGAATCAAATACTGCTTTTGCATTCTGCATAGTTAGAAAATAATTCCTTGATTTGATAATTTCTTGGAGGCAAGCAAAATGGTAGCAATGATAGCAAAAATGACAGCAAAATAGGTCTTCAAAGGGAGAAGGTAGAAAAGGGTTCCTGAGTAGGACTTAAGAACTAAATATTGTGGTGAAAAATCTGTGGGCTCTTATTTGGCCCTTAACCTGAAGTTGGCCCTACCCCTATTTTCTGGGCATGTGATTGTAACATGTATGCCACACTTCAGTTCTCTACATATTAAATGGAAATAGGTACAACCTAGCACAGTGGGATTTTTCCATAGAGATAATAATAATAATGGAAACAGGGCTTGTAATGGGGGTGAAGTAAATGCATGCTATTCTGGTTTGCTGGTGTTTTTTTTCCAGTTCAGGAAAGATTTTTCCATTGATTTTCTACAGATGCAGTGGGGAAAGATCTTACAGGCAAAAAAGAGAAAATAAGAAAGTTAAAATCATGAAGGCATTGTTAATAATGGAGTATGTGCTTAAGTGTCCTCTTGCACACTCCCAAAATGTGAGGGCAATCTTGATTTTTCTGTGTGGTACTTTAATACAGATAAAGGCAAAGACTTGCAGACTGTGCTGACAAGCTGGGAAATTTTCACCTGGCAAACAACAGCTTTGAAATGAATTTGAATGTTCACAGTGGATAACAAGCTAAGTGTGATTTCCCAAAAGAGAGAGTTAGAAGTATAAAGAGGGAAATCTTGTGTAAAATTAGGGGGCAATATCATCTTAGTATAGGTGCAAGCACAACTGGAACGCAGTGCTTTTGGAGGTAGTTGAAATTGGAGGAAGTTTGTAGAAAATCTAGGAGAATGATTAGAAGATTTGGAAACAGGCCCCCTTGAGGATTTTAATCTGTTTATCAAAGAGATAAAAGAGATAAATTTAAGGGAGGTGGTATACATGCTTGCGTGTGTGGGTGAGTGACTCTCTTGCCTACTGAAAGTATCTCCTGGCAAACAAAACTTTGATCAAGGGTTCTCTAATACAGTAGACAAAAGTGTAACAAAGTTCAATGGCTGGAAGCTGAAGCAAGACAAATTTAGACTGATAGAATAAGGCTCCATTTTTTAACAGTGAAGATAATTAACTAGTGAGTACCTTGATGAAATTGTGGTTGGTTTTCCCTGGAAATTTCAATTAAGACAGCATATTTTTCTCAGCAAACTCTTTTAATTCTGCTGGAATTAATTCTGGTAAATCCTATAACCTTTGTTATTTAAGACATCAGATTGGATTATCATAATAATCATTTCTGGCTTTGCCATCTATGTTCAATAATGATTTATCTCATGTTCTCATTGTTGTCTCATACATTTTCTTTTATCCTTTTTCTCCTGACCCCTCTTTCCCTGGATATAGCCCCTACTTTCTAACTTCTTTTCTGTCCACTGGCCTCTGCTCCCTTCTGTTGGGCCCCTACACTGCAGACCCCTGTTCACATGTGCATTTTAATTCTTTGGCTCACAACCTGAACATGAACAAGTCAGTAGATTCAAGCTGTAAGAGGTCAATAATGTTTTGCCAAAAATATTGCCTCCCAAAAGAGCTAACGGCTAACTTGCATTAGGTAATATAAATATTAGGGGTCTGAGAGTAGGCTGGAAGTGATTAGAAAAAATATTTCAGTGTGCAAAGCTTTTATAACTTTGATTTTATGAATTGCTATAAGTTTTTTAGAAGGGATGTATCTCTGGAACCTCTGTCTCCAGTGGTCCCCAGTGAGACAGACAATTTCAATGAATTATTTTTTTCATTTAGCGCTCTTAGAATGGTCTGGTTTTAAACAGAAAGGAAACCTTTACTACAGCAGAAATGCTGCTTTGATATAAGTTTTCTGAACAGTAAATGGATCAAGGTCCAAATTAGGTCTTCACTGTGTCAGGTGCAATGGTAACAGCCAAACAAAAGCATCTCATAGCCTTAGGTCTGACAGTCTGTTAAACAAATTTGTATGCACACAAGAAGAAGTATCTTTCTGAAACATGAAGATGCCCAAGAGAGAGACTCTGGAAAGGTTTTACAGACATTTAATAGTTCAAGACATTATTTGTTCAATAATGAAAGAAAAAGGGTTAGAGAGCAATCAGATTTTCATGGACAAAAGCTAGGCTCTTGTCCTGAGGGGAGAAAGGATCATAGGCAGTGATTTTTGTATGTGTCAGGAAGAGATGCAAAAAAGGGGTTTGACAGCTGCAGAAGTGAGAGAAGAGAAAGAGCTGCTCATTCTATCATCTCATCTATTTTGTATGCTTTTATATTCCATTTTCTCTGAGTGTGATTTCTAGCTCTTTCCTCCTCTCTCCATTAAATTGTTCCATTCTTTTTTACACTTTTCTTAGCACAAAAAATAATTATTTTTCATGTTCCTGCTCAGTGCTTTTTCTGTCCCACTCTCCTACACTACTCTCAATACTGAACCACAACATTTCTCAAACTTTTTGCAAGTGCATCCCCATTTTGGTCACATCTGTGTTCACATGACTGCTGTAGTCTCCCCTGAAGTCCTCTGCATGTGTCTTACTGGCTGTGCAGAAGCTAGTGAGAACTCATTACACGCATGAATATCCACCCCTCTCCCCTGGAGGAAGGGTACTTGCCAGCAAATAAAAGTACCTAACTATTCCCCAAGTAGCGTGAACATTTCTTGAAATCCCCAAAGGATTTGAAACAGATTTTGTTCTCCAATTTGGTTCTCTCACACTCTCACCTTGTTTCTACTCTTCAAAAGTGCACTAGGAAATCTACACTAAGACTGACCAGCCCAGTAACCATGTGGTGATGGTGTGGCCAAAGAGCTGATTGTGCACTGGGGAGAATGCCTTGAAGTGAGAACTCCAAGAATTATAGCAGTGCCAATACAAGGGGGCAGATACTAACCTCCAAGGCCTCTTACAATTTCAGTATTTCTTCCACCTTAAAGTACTACTGTTTTTGAATAAAAATGAAGGGACAAGCCAATGAAACGCTACTACTTTCGAATGAGACAAGACAATCTTCTTTATCTGTAGAGCCACAAGGTTGTGATATGCACTTGGGCTAAAAAGGTGTCACTAATTCACTTATGAATTAGTTATGAGTGTGAAAAAACTCCCATATCCCTAATCAGAACAGTGATTCTCCCCAGAAAAACAACATAGATGTAACTGTAGTAATGCTTTTTTACTTTAGTCCATTCAGGAGTTAGTTTAAGCCAAACAGTAAACTGAATCTCAGCTGCTGTCCTGGAGTTGCTTTATACCAGCAAAAATCTTTTGAGTATAAACAAATGATTTTTGCATGTGGGAGGATGATGGGACCGGAAGGTATATTTAACTTTTGACAGGGATTAGGATGATGCTTGTGGCATAATGTTTTGTCGGCCTGGCAAAAAATTCTGAGCCTCGGCCTCTTAAATGTCATGGAGTTTTCATAGGAAAGATTTTTATTAGGAAATATCAAAGCAAATATCTAAGCACGGGATGGCTCAAAGCTGCCTGTCATACATACTGTATTGATGGATTCTTGGCTGTGTCTTTTGTTAAGTAAATGAGAATACTGGCTTCATGAATTGTGGTTACATGCCTAAATGCAAGAGCTGCCCACGCAAAACCTGTGTTGGAACTTTCTAAGCTGACATGGTCGATAGAAGTGAGAAGTTCTGATTCAAAATAAAGAATCAGGACATCTGTTTCAAGTTTCATGCTTTTGGGGGGATATGATGAAGGGGGAACACATTACTGCAATGTGACAAATACTGATCAATTTATTTCAAACTTTACTTTGATGATAAAGATACAAAGTGAAGATACTAAAATATTTGCCACTTTTCCACAAATGCAAATAATAGATATATCTTAACCCTTTCTTTCAAACTTTAACATTCCTCAGTATGATTCAGGCATACAAAGTGGAACCTGGGAATAAGAAGCAACAATTCTTCTGAAAGGTTATATCAAGAATATATATTTGGACCAGATGATCATTGTAGGTCCCTTCCAACTGAACTATTCTAAGAAGGAGTATTTACATAATAATATATATAATGAACTTCTTGGTGGTGATACAAAGAAAGAAAAATACAGCTGAGTAACAGCATAAATGCTGATGCAACTGCTTAACTGTGCATGGGTTTCTGAAGACAAAAGTATCTTTGTTAAGCCTGTTTTCCATTTGACCCTTGTTTAGGTGGCATGTGTACTACCAGTGATATGAATTTCTGAAGCAATACCTTGAATATCAGCTCTTACACTACTAAGTTACAAGGCCAGCTAATCATCATTTTTATCATTGGGCTGCCATTCTTCTAATTATCATCTTCCAAGGCATTCTTAAGAAAGATTTCAAATGACACAGTAGAGATATTTTATACAACATTTTTCATAAAGTCAAACTATGAACAAAATTGTGTACAGAAAATAATAGTCATGCTTTTCAAAATAAGGATGTACCATTATCACACAAAACCCCACTTAAAATCCAAGACACAAACCTAGGATATAATTCTCAGTCCTGATTGAGATTCTTCTTGACTAGCCTTAGTTTAACCTGTTTCAGCTAGTTATCCATTATTCCTAAATGGAAAAGTGCCTATCTCTTCATCATCTATATTTATGTTAGCAAAAATTCTTCTACAATCCTTCAGAACAAGTGTAAGAAGCAAAACCTAGCTTTGCCCGTGTTAAAACTTTTTACCATCTCTTTTTCTGAGAAGTTCTGCTGAACAGATTCTGCTAGGACTTTTCAGAATTCCAGTTAAAAATTTTATATCAGCAGAATATGGTAAAACTGCGTGAGTATGTTCATCAAATATATATACCTGCTTAGTTGGTAAGCAATATCCAGCCTACACTGTAAATAAAGGAAATGGTCATGTGACACAGCTAGCATGCAGTACTGTAATTAAAAGCTGTGTCCACTGATTATGTATATGACAAAAGAAATGTCTGAGAAGCACCTTCTAACTTACCCAGCTAACTGTTTCACTGACATGCTACTTGCTAGCTGTAAGTGCTTCACTCTGCCCTTTTTACTGTGGGTGTATTTTTCTTGAGATAGATAAAAGACCACATTTTTTTAAAAATTAGCTATGTAACCATAGGATCCTATGGTGGTTTGACCTGGGCTGGCTGCCAGAAACCCACCCAGCCACTCTCTCAGTCTGCTTCCTCAACAGGATGAGGAGAGAAAACAAAATGAAAAAGTTCATGGGTCAAGATAATGACAGGGAGATCACTTACCAAGTACTGTCAAGGCCAAAAGAGACTAGATGTGGGGAAAATTAATTTAATTTATTGTCAAATAAAATAGATTTGGATAGTAAGGATCAAAGACAAATTAAAACACCTTCTTCCCACCCCCTTTTCACAGGTTCAACTTCACTCCTTCATTCCCACTCCTCTACCTCCTCCTCTCAGGTAGCACAGGTGGGATGGAGAATAGAGGGCTGTGGACAGTCCATAATGGTTCCTCTCTGGTGCTTCTTCCTCCTCACACTTTTTCCCTGCTCTAGCATAGGTCCTTCTCATGGGCTGCAGTCCTTCAGGATAAGCCTGCTCCTGTGTGGTCTTCTCCACAGTTCCTTCAGGAAATATCCACCTGCTCCAATGTGGGGTCCTCCTTGGGCTGCAGTGTAGACTTCGTCTCCAGCTGGTCTCTCCATGGGCTGCAGGGTAGTCTCTGCTCCAGTGCCTGGAGCACCTCTTCACCCTCCTTCTTCTCTCGCCTTGGTGTCTCCAGGGTTGTTTATCTCATTGAAACTAGCCAGTGTTGTTTCAGATAACAAGAAGGGCTTTTTTAAGTATGTTAATAGCAAGAGGAGGTCTAAAGAAAACATTGGACTGATACTTGTTGAAGATGGTCATCTGACTAATAAGGATGAACTAAAAGCAGAGGCATTCAATGTGTTTTTTGCCTCAGTCTTTAATAATACTGATAGACCTTGGGCTGCCTGGTCCCCTGAGTCAGAGGACCATGAGTGTGGGAACAGTGACTTTCCTTTTTTGGATACTGAAATTGTAAGGGACCAGCTGTGTCAGCTGAATGTTCAAAAGTCCATGGTGTCTGATGGGAGTCATCCCAGAGTACTGAAGGAGCTAGCAGATGTTATGGCAGGACCCCTCTCTATCATCTGCCAAAGGTCTTGGGAGTCTGGGGAGGTCCCTGCTGCCTGGAAGCTAGCCAATGTTATTCCAATTTACGAGAAGGGCATGAGGGAAGACCCAGGGAACTACAGACCTGTTAGTCTAACCTCAGTTCCTGGAAAAATTATGGAGAAGATTATATAATGGGTACTATTGAAAGGCATTTAAAGAATAATGCAATCATCAGGCATAGTCAACATGGGTTCACAAAGGGAAAGTCCTGTTTAACTAATTTGATATCCTTCTATGATAAGGTCACCTGCCCAGTGGGTAAAGGGAAGGTGGTGGAGGTAGTTTTTCTGGATTTTAGTAAGGCTTTTGATACTGGTCCTCACAGCATCCTTCTGGACAAGTTGCCCAGCTGTGGGATGTGTGGGTTCACGATACGCTGGGTGAAGAACTGGCTGAACGGCAGGGCTCAAAGGGTTGTAGAGAATGAGGCTACAGCTGGCTGGTGACTGGTCACCAGTGGTGTTCCTCAGGGTTCAATTCTAGGGCCAGTGCTGTTCAATATATTTATCAACGATCTGGTTGCAGGAGTTGAATGCACCATTAGCAAGTTTGCTGATGATACCAAACTGGGAGGTGCTGTTGACTCTCTTGAGGGACAAGATGCCTTGCAGAGGGATCTAGATAGATTAGAGCATTGGGCTATGATTAATGGGATGAAATTTAACAAGTCCAAATGCCGGATTCTGCACCTAGGATGGAGTAATGCTGGGTACAAGTATAAATTGGGAGAGGAGTGGCTGGAGAGCAGGCCTGCAGAAAGGGATCTGGGGGTGCTGGTCAGCAGCAGGCTCAGTATGAGTGTGCTGTGTGCCCTGGCAGCCAAGAAGGCAAACCGTATCCTGGGGTCCATCAAACACAGCATAACCAGCTGGTCAAAAGAGGTGATTTTCCTGCTGTATTCAGCATTGGTGTGGCCTCACCTTGAGTACCGTGTGCAGTTCTGGGCCCCACAATTTAAGAAGGATGAGAAGGTCCTTGAATGCATCCAAAGGAGGGCAACAAAGCTGGTGAAAGGGCTGGAGGACATGTGCTATGAGGAGCAGCTGAGGACTTTGGGCTTGTCTGGTTTGGAGAAGAGGAGGCTGAGGGGTGACCTCACTGCTCTCTACAGCTTCCTGAGGAGGGGACGTGGAGAGAGAGGTGCTGATCTCTTCTCCCTGGGATCCAGCGATAGGACGTGTGGGAATGGTTCAAAGCTGCGTCCATCAGGGGAGGTTTAGACTGGACATTAGGAAGCATTTCTTTACCGAGAGGGTGATCAAACCCTGGAACAGGCTTCCTAGAGGGGTGGTTGATGCCCCAAGCCTGTTGGTGTTCAAGAGGCACTTGGACAATGCCCTTAATAACATGCTTTAACTTTTGGTCATGCCTGAATTGGTCAGGCAGTTGGACTAGATGATTGTTGTAGGTCCCTTCCAACTGAAATTTAATTCCATTCTGTTCCATTCTATTCTATTCTATTCTATTCTATTCTAGTCTAGTCTAGTCTAGTCTAGTCTAGTCTATTCTAATGTTTTTTCTCATTCCTCACTCTCACAGCTGCTATGCCGTGTTTTACACTTTCTTAAATATGTTTCCCAGAGGTGCCACCGTCTTGGGTGAGGGGCTTGGCTGTGCCTTGTGGTGGGTCCATTGGAGCCACTGGAATTGGCTGGAACTGGCTGCGTCCAGTTTGGGGCAGCCCTTGGCCTCTTCTTAGAGGAGCCACCCCTGCAGCTTCCCTGCTGCCAACACCATTACCCCACGGAGGCACAAAAGTCTTAGTAAACTGTCACCTTTGTCCAAAAATATATGATTTTACAATATTAATAAATATCTTAATCTTACTAGAGGGGAGAGTTAATTTTTAAAGAAGATGCATTGAGAAATTGCTAAAAACAAAAGACCATCAATTTTATGCATCAAAAGACAAATCATAGTAGGAGGCACCACTGAATCTAAATAATGTTTCTGTTTTGGCATATTTAAAGTTAATTAAACCTATGATTTCTTGAAAAAGTCAAACCTTTCCCTCCTCTCTCTGTACTCAGTTTCAACTCTAATTTGATAAATATGAGTCTTAAGAAAAAGCTATAAGAGAGTGGCATGATGAGTAATCTCCCATTTCCTCTAGCATTTCATTTATCATTCAGGTGAGTTTAAAGGCACACGACAATTCCAGCAAAAAATAACATGTTTCTAAGTGGGGAAATCCTTTGAGTTGTCATAATAAGTCTTGTTTTTCTCTAGTGATTTTCAAAGTCTGTTACATGTTTTCTCTCCTCCTTTTGGATTTGTGATTTTATTGGAGATTTTGCTCTGCCCAAAATATGTACGTAGGCTAGAGATGGCACTGTCTGGGCCATGGAAGCAAAACTCACTTTTAAAGAGACTTCACTGTTTTTTCTTTGCTGCACTGTACACAAAGTCTATTTCACACCTCGACTGATAATTTGCTAAATTGCTGTAACTTGATTGCATTTAATTTAGTACCATTAGTGTAAAAGTACTATCAGTTCTGATGGGTCTTTGTATTCTTCACCTTATGAAATAGACTGAGGCAAACTCATTTCATAAGTGATAAAACATTTCTCCAATTCTAGGCAGAATAGATATATACAGTAGTTTTACATCGTGTTATGAACTCACCTGAGCCATCCTAATTCCCCAAACTTCGAATTATGTCTGGAATGTGCTCGACAAGCACACACAACTTAGCAACATGTTACTGCAGCGCTATTTTCTTTGGCAGTGGTGTGGTACTTTGCAGTGTGTTGGTGGGGCAGAGCAATGAAAAATTGTGGAGCTTGTCTGATCTTTTCCTCCTCTGAGATTCCTCTGAAAGAATTAAAAAGAGTCAAACCTTAATATTAATTCAACATGGGCCATTGCTCTTGTCATTCTGTCTCTCATTGAAGGAGCTTTTCTTGGGAACAGTCATTAACAGGTCACGAGATTTTAAATTGCCCCCTCAAATCTATATTACATCTTTAGAAGAGCTTTCAATAATTTGGGATTACTGTGGTGAAAAATCCTCTAGCAGGTACCCGTCCATCGTGAAGAAACTTTGCAGTAAATTTGTACAGTTGTATTTTGTAAATGTACAGCAGGGAAGGAATTCAAGAATACTTCAAACAGAAGCCTTTAAATAATAAATGTCAAAATTCCATTTCCAATATTAATAGTTTATGTAGAGCTTTGTATTTTAAGATTACATTTATTTAGTTTTGGTGTGCTGCATGACTTTCGTAACTCCCACACTTATGCAAATCTTATCCATGGGATGCAAAATACAGCTGTCATACATATGTTACCCATTGTTCCTGATCTACTTCTGTGTTAAATGCATTAGCTAAACAATAGGACAAGCTTTAGTGTAATGATGTTAATCAAGTCATAATTTCAAAGTACAAAATGAAATGTGACGCTGTACAATGGTGTTTGATTTGAAATATGTCCAAATTGGTATTGCATTGTACTTTTGTAATGATTTTTTTTTAAAATCAAATAAAAGCAGAATTTTATATGTGGGAAAAGTCCCTTTTTAAATGAAATGTAAAAACCTGATAAGTATTTTATCTATGGGAATAATAACGTAAAATGTTTTTACACTAAACAAAACAAGCCCTCTACAAAAGGCCACTACTATGATGAGGCATCACTTATTCATTTATAAAGTATTGTCCACCATGCTAAAAATTAATCTTTGCATTAATGTTCTGTCATTTGCGCCTACTAAGATTACATTTTGTGTGTGGCCTAGAGAAAGAAAATGGGAATAATAGTATTTTAAAATTTAACATAATTAAACGTAATGTATATGAAATGTACAAACGTAATGTATAATGGAATTGTAACAAGTGTTATAATTTAATTTTTGAAGGCACTGAGAAATGAGAATGGTACTGCTACTCAGGAAGCATTCCTTTTTTACAAATTAGTTAAAATAAAGTTATTCTATTTGTAAACCCAAGCAAGATTTCTTAGGTTTTTAATTCAGGTCATCCTATGTCAAGTAATCAACTTTTACCATAGAAATAAATACTCCTCAATTTGGATGTCAATTGGTTAGGTTTCTTAGTGTTAGTTTATCTGGAGTGTTATTAGGCTTTCTATAAAGGAGAGGTCTGGTAATTGTTAATTTATGAATAGAACAATTGTTTCATGACCAATATTTGTGTACTTGAAGCGGTAACTTTTTAAGATGCAACAGAAATCCAATTCCCATCAAGCCTGTGTGACCATGTACAGAGTTGTGAAAGAGCGCTTGTTAAATACAACTCTGTGGCTTTTTCCTCCAAAGAGAGAGACACTGTACATTCGTGTGAAAACCATAACTCATGAGCTGATTAGAAATTTCCCTTTAGAGTTCTAAAGTTTGAGATATGTTTGAGCCTGTGAAGTTCCTACTTTGGTGGTGTTACCTGGGATCTCAGGAAGGATACCACAGGGCAAGAAAATGGTATTTTAGGCTGGAAAGGTTTCAAGTCTCAGAGAGAAATGAAAATATTAATTCTGCAAGGTACTTTATATTAACCTGGCTCTCACCTCCACCATTTGTGAGAGGCACAATATAGATAACAGCTTCACAGATACACTTTAAATGACAATTCATTCATAGAGAATGGTCTGAGAGTTTTGGAGAAAAAAATAAAAATGCTTTGTACTGCTTGATTTATTAATTTAAGTAATTTTGAAGTGCTGCATGAAGCTTTCAGTGTGCTCCCTAAATCAAGTTATTTTATTTCATGAACAACAATAGAATTTGCAGTGCTGCTGCAAACAGGAGTGGGATTTCCCACCTGGCAGATGGTCCACCACAATTGAAAACTCATGAGCAGAGCAATATGAAAGGAATCTCTCACAGAGCTGAATGCTGTCATTTAAAGAGCCTTGCTTATCAACAGAATTAGATACTTAATATACAAGTCTCTTGGATGTTTAGCTCTTGAAAGAGCTTAAAGGAAAAAATAAAATATTATTTCATTGAAAAGAATGACCTCTACTGATCTATATGCCTCAGGCCAAATCTGATTCTTTGTTGTATGTGCAGAATGCTATTCAAGTCAATGGTGTAATAAAGACATAACTGAGAGACCAGGTGAGTGATTTTTGAATAGCCAAAGTTCAAGCAAGAAGTACTTTAGAAAGAATTTAAAACTGAAGAGCCTTTTTTCTGATTAAAGAGTATCTTTCACTTTTTGATGAGGTTTTTTTCACAGACAAACAGCTTTGTCTTTGCTCAATAATTAGAAAAGCGATTCTTGTTGGACAAAAAAGAAATGGTTGGAATTTTTAATGAAAATAATGTAAGTGATTTCATTCTACTTACACAAGCAAATTTACTCATGAAATTTCAGAGGGCACTGAACAAACACAAAAGTTAGTAAGAGGAAATTAGTATGATAAAAGAAATAGTCAAACAAAGCAGAAGTCAAATTATTGTCTCACTCTTGCCCTGGATAGGTATCAGGAAGTCAGTCTTGAGTAAAAATAAAGTTTGGTCAATGCCATGGTGGTTTTAATATAGTTATCATGAGTAAAGCTCCATTTTCAATTCTGCAATTTTATTGTATTTTTTTTAAGATTTAAGAATATATGTAATTCTATAAGATCAAATCAAGTACCATCAAAGTGAAAAACTAGAAAAATATCAAATGCACACCCTAAGTATCTGAGGCAATGTTAGAGCTCTTGAGTGGCACGTAAGAAAGTTTCTACCTAGGAATGTTAGATCAAGAATCCTTAAATTAATTGTCATTCACACCAAGGATGTGAATTCCTGGATGTCTGGGATACTGGTTATTTCAACATAAGACACTTTCACTGTTTCCAGTTGGAGCCATTCCTTTTTAGGTAAATAATACGTATTCTTTAGTAGAGAGATTTTTATGTTGTTCTCCAGCATCCCTAATCATTAGACTATGAAGTTACTCTCTCTTTTTATCTCTCTTTCTGGCCCAATGCAGTTATAAGGCTTTATATAACATGTAAAACCTTTGACTGGGGGGGGGGAGAGAGAGAGAGAGAGAGAGAGAGAGACTGATTGTCTCCATATCTAGATCTCCTAAAACTTTCAAGGTGGAAGTTGAAGTTGCTGATCTGATGAAATTTTCCAAATCTCAAACATGTTTTCTGTGTGGAGTTAGCTTGGGTCCTGCAGACATTTCTCACTTCCTTTCTGTTTTGCTAGTGTCAGAAAGTCTTTTTTCAGGGTAGGAGTGGTGGCGGTGGGGAAGTATTCACTTCTGATAATTTCTGGTTTTCACGTAACTTCATTTTCAGGTGAAAAGGCGTTATGTTGGAAAATTGCCAACAAGCTCTAGTTATATACTTAGTCTGAGATTAGATGTCTTCTTATCTCTGATGAGGCATTGCAAAACCTTGCCACTTTATTCAGGGGGATAAATAAGGAATTTAAATCAACAGAAAGATTATCTTGGGTCTTAACCCTTCTTCTGAATCCCGATATGAATTTATACCATACAAGCTTCATGAGGCAAAAGAAGCTGACTATTTCTGGATTATTTTTTACAGTCCTAAACACAGATAAATTTTAATCTGATTATTTTGAAAATGTAATTTTTAACCTTTTGTGTAGGTTTACACAATGGCTTGTCATGATGATATATTACAGATTCATTGGGGAATATTTGTATGGTTCTGGAAAACTGGCACTCTTCACCAAAATAAATACAGTGCCTTCCAGGTCCAGATTACTGATCTTGGTAGACTGGTCCCTTGATACTTCAAAAAATAATGATGATTTTTTAGATAAGGTACTTTGTTCTATTAGAACATTTGTGATTTTTATGGTGGTTTCATTCAGCTATTCCAGTGCTGTGTAATATAGATCATACCCCCTATAAGTATATAAATAAATAAAAAGCAGTGGGATGGGAGCAGAAACTTAAATTGCTGTGCTTTGTCTTTGTTAGTCTCCAGCTTATCCATGTACTTTGTTCATATTAGATCACTTTTTTTTTTAAGTTGCAGGCACTGTGAATGAAATTACTTACTCAGTTAACCTGTTTTCTTGGATATATCTGATATATTCACAAAGATTAAACCATGTCCAATTAAGCGAGGTAGCCAGTCATAACACATTCCAGTATTTCTGAAGTATGGAATGTGAACTCATGTCTCTACTCCACCAGAAAATTGAAAATCCCAAGAAAATCTGCTTTCTAAAATGCATATATCTATAAACAGTTTTCTGTTTTAGATGAAGTATTTTTATTAAGCCCCTCCATAAGAAAAAAACCCCTTCTAATTAAGAGTTGTTCTAAGTTGGTTGCCCAAGGGCAAGTAGGATTGTGTATGAAGGGATTTTTTTTCCAGTTAGGGCAGTGATTTATTAATTTTAATGTTAACTTCCCGTGCTATCCCTAGTGAGCTGGAAATGTTCTTGGGTTTATGACACTTTATCAGGAGCTGGGAATGGACCTTGGAGCTCCCTGGTGAATGTCCTGTTTTTCTAGCAAGCTACAGTACTGGACTACTGCAAAGGTGATTTGTAAGAGGAATCTTAAAAAAAGAAGTCCTTGTTTCATGTCCCTGCTTTTGAACCATTACCACTTATAAATGCATCTATCTCAAAAGTGGAAATTTCTGTTTTATGTAAATGCTTTGGTGTTTTGGGGGGTATGTTCAGGGAAATTGAGGTGGTGTTATCTGCTGCTGGTGTGAGTTGTGCCTATTTCAGAACGAGTGTGCCTTGCCTTAATTTTTCAAATACCAGAACTTAGTTTTGATTGTAAAGTCCAGGTTAGATTCTTTGAAAATTTATTTCTTTATATTTTAACATCTGGGTTCAATTTCTCAATAGTTTTATTTTTTATCAATATTTGGATTGGAGTCTCACTAAACAACTTCTACTTCATACGTATGTAGAATTGCCATCGTTGATAGATCTCTCTTCCCCTTCCCCCCCAGTGCCCTTTATATCTCTCTCTCTCACCCGCCTACTGTATCACACAAAGCAGTGCTGGGATAGCTTTTCAAGGACTAAAGTCTTTAAAGAAAAACTTAGAAAGAAGACAATCAAGGAAAAAACCAGACCAACAGTAGACCACTGAAGCTTGAAGAACAATGAGATCCTCTCTTTCAGCTCTTATTTAAGATATCACATCTGGCAAACTGATATAAAAACACAGTCCCATGTTTTCTAATTTATTTTTTTTCTTTGCCTTGCTTTCTTTTGTAGGGACTAAGCTAAACTACTTTGTATTTTGCAATCTGCCAGTATTTACATGCAGCTGCACAGTTTACCAGAAAAAGAAGGGTGCATATTGGAGGTCGTAGGGGAGAAGGGACTTTGTCTCCAAATTATGCAAATAAAACAACAACAACAACAACAACAATGATACAAAACCAAAGCAATAACCCTACCTGCTCTACTGCTTTCAGATGAGTGCCACATTATGTACGCAGTGATGTCTTGAAAGCCAAAGCTGGTATTGCTACAGCGGTACTTCTCAAACTGTCTGCGCAGTACAAAGCTCTTTATGGAAGATGAAACATTGATCTGAGAGTGTAAAAGTACTTTAGTTTTGGTTTGTTTTTTTTTTATTGACAAGATCATCTCAGTCCAGTATCTCGTGTGTGTGGAACAGGAAGAATTGCAGCCTGTCTGGGCCTTACTGATTGTGCTCAGCTACAAACCAGAATAGACTAACGTAGCTAAGAGTGTGCTCATACCATCATTGTAGCAGTATTCAGTATGAACAGTAATAAAGTTAGTTTTTATAGTGGCTCAAGTTCTCAGAGGTCCTTTTCATTCAAATGTTTGGCTTTGCGGAAAAAAAGAAAAAGTCAAAACTCAGGCTTCTAAAGCTCCTAAATTGACCTATGAGGTGGAGAGAGGGGATTGGTATGAGGTTCAGCAGAGCATGGCTAAAGAAACAAGGAGTAAGGCCACTGGAGTCTGAAAGGATCAAAGTATTAATAGTCTTTCACATGAGATGTGCAGTCTTATAATCGATACGTTTAACACAATGAACAAATACTTCAATACTGAGAAAATATGTTCTGATTAGTTCAAGTGATAAAACGTGCTATTACATTCTGAAACTGCTGGATCCTGCACAATTGCTTTATCAACAAAGGCTGCAAACAGAACAGTGCATTAGTCTGATCTCCCATATATGAGTAAGGATGTGCAAACCTTTGCTTAATTGAACTACAAAATGGAACAGTGGCTTAAACAGTGTATAAAATCTTGGCCATTAAGAGAAACTCTGCTAAAGAAGATATTTCTGTACTCACAGTAATATCTACTAATTTCAGCTGACTCAGTCAGTAGAATTTCTCTCTGTGTTTTTCTTACTGTGTTCCTAAATTCCAACTTAAAATTCTCATTAGGATAAGGGAATAGAAACAGAGACACAGCAGCAGGAATTATTCCAGTTGTTTTGTGCTGCTCTATTTATAAAAAAGTAACACAGTGGGGCTAGGCAAAATGCAAGTTTTCTTGAATTTTAGGTGGAAAGCCTATAGGGTGAGCATAAAAGTAGAGGGAATAAGCTTGAAAAATAGCTAAATAGATAATGCTGTTATTGAGCACTATAGTGACATGACTTTTGCTATTGCTCTGCCTCAGTATTTTCCTGACAGTCAGCCCAGATTATTAGAGAACAGTGTAATCTATACTGCTGAAAAGGAATAATACAATTTAGGAATTCACAGACATTGCTAGCCTTAAAGCATTTTGCCTTGGTAAGAAGGCTGAAAATATAGCATGGAGATATTCAATGTGATAAACTGTTCTATGCTAAATATGTTTTACAAAGCAGCTACACAAAGCCAATGCTTCATGAAATCCTTTGAGTAAACACCATTATTACTACCTGTTATGTTCAATTTTGTGTATTCAAGCAGCCCAGGGACCTCATGGTCTAAATTGGGGGGTAGGTGAGTGGAAGGGAACAGACAAAAGGAATTATTATTCTTCTTCTATACATGTGAAATTTTGGCAGACTGAAAGTATGTGATTTGGTGCCAAAACATAAAATAAATCCAGATTACCATATCATTTCCCCAAGTTAAAGCCCACTTTTACTTCCAGTGAAAAAACATCTTTGAATCATATGGCTATTGTTGGATAGTGGCAGCCTCAGGCTTTGCGGGACAGGCACAGAGTATTTGATAAAGTTACAGTACTCTGGTTCCCAAGGCTGCTTTCACTATACATTAATTCAATCCAAGTGTTTTTTCAATGTAAAATACACTTCAGAGCTTGACTAAGACTTTTTCAGTCATGTTTGCTGGTAACTTCTCCACTATATCTAGTAACAATCCATTCCCCCAGCGTATTTCCCAAATGCTTGTAGAATGAGCGAAAGCCTATTGAACAGCAGACTTTTACTGGGGAAACTATTCCCACAGAGTGGGCTCGTGAATAGCTTCAGTCTGGAAGGGTTGTACAAAGTCTGCACAGACTTTGGTTGGCTGGAATATACCACTTTTCAGAGAGCATCCTGATTCATTTTGCTTAATCCAATTTCTGGGCTTACTGGTCTGGATTTTCTACCCACTGAGTCAGCAAGATTGCATGAAGAGAGCTTATGCAGAGTGAAAGCAGTATTCAGACATAGGCACTCAAGGTGACATGGACTGATTTGTGAATGGATTATTTAATTTCAATATTGTAAAGCATATTTGAGAAAAGGTAGAGAGAAGAGGATACAGAAGATACATGATATTTGATGACATTTTTGTATGAAGAAATCACTCTTTGGTTTGCTGAAACCAGAAAACAAAGATAAAAGATAGATGTGTTGCTTTCTATGTCACTAACTTGTTTAATCCAGGATCAGAACTGAGTAATAAAATGTCTAGCATAGAGATACTATTTTCTGGAAGAACCAAGGATGCTACAGAGAGATGATGACACAGCTTAAAAAGCAGTTTTCCTAAAATTTAGAGAGCAGATAGGACTGTTGTCTGCATTAAAGGTATAGAACTCCCCTGCGGCCCTCAGAAGGAAATGTGAAGGAGAGAGTGAATTAGGAAATGGTTAGTTAGTTACAGCAAAAAATAATTACTAGATAGCTATTAAAGGTTATGGTGAAGACCAGGAGCTAAACACTGCTACCTTTAGCACTGAGCTGGGTGGCTGTAAGTCATGGTGAGAATTTCATCTGGCTAGGGAACATTGTGTAAGCACTCTTAGATGGAGAAACATTGCAGAAGTATTTTTCTCTTGATAAGACTGCATAATGGCAAATTGATCTACAAGTAACTAAGGTGACTGAGCTCTACCTGAGCCATGGAACTTCACATCAGAAGCAGTTAAGAGGGAATAAGAAAAAGCTCCAGAAAACTATTAGTTTAACCTTAATTTTCAGAGACATTATGAATTTTTATTCCTTGTGAGCGGGATGTGCATTTTTCACCAGTACTGTCCAGTAAGTGGATACTGACACACTGCAGTATTGCTTTTCATTTCGTTTTTCCAGAGCTTAAAACCCAGTGAATAAATTTGCTGCTTGAGGAAATTTAAGTAAGTGACTATCATTACTGAAGATGACCATCAGGTTGCCAAGCTGCAATATATACAAAGGGAGCACGTGAAAAGAGTAAACTTAGTGAACTAAGAAAAGCAGTGCTTTCTTAAGCAGGAAAATATTTGTCAATGAAGTACATATTCCAGGTCACTGCCTTTGATGATCAGTGAATATGTAATATAGACTTCAGTAGCAATGACTCTTCCATTAGGGTACAGTTGATCAACTTTAGGTGAATTCCCACTTGTGGAAAATGAAGCCATCTACAGGGTCATAAATAAGAAGAAGTCGGGAAAATTTTATTATGCCTCTGGGTAGGACTGGGTATATTTAGGACTTTCTTGGTGGAGATGGGAGATTATGGTTCAAATTCTCTCAGGCAGAAGGGGAAATTCACAGTCAATCTCCCATAGCTTAAGCAAACCATAAGCTATTCAGGTCAAAGAGTCAATTTCTCTTTGAACTTTGCTCTAAATATTTTGTTGCATTTTTGTAATTTTACCTACTCGATGAATTAAGTTCAAATTTTATAATTTTTAGTGCATTTTGACTAATATATTGTTCATCACAAAAACCCTTTTTTGCTTGCAAGTTTGTGGTTTGATGAAGGAGAAGGGAGAAACATATTGCTGTGAAAAGAAAAAAATTGAAAATACACAATTTTCAGGGTGAAAATAAGCTACCATCATTCTGGAGCCATCTTGCAGTTTTAAAGTACCCTGAAATACTGGACAAAATCTTGATTTTTTTTATAATTTCTAAAAAGAAGTAATGATTTCTAGTTTAGTTTGTTCACAAGCCTCCCACCCCAACAGTTTTTTTTGGTGTTTTTTGTTTTTTTTCTTAACAAAGGCTCAATAGGTAAATGCTCCAGCTGTTTTATTGGAATACTTAGAGGGGTGATGAATTATGTAATCTTGCTCTGCACAGTGTTGTAAGAAATATTTATGGAATTATTACAATGGAAATCTGTGGATGGAGTGGGGGCAAAAAAAGACTGTGGAAACAAGTGAAGGGAAAAAAATGAAGAAAAGATGGGATTATGCTTTTACTTTTCACTGAAACAACTTGGGCTGTGAAATCACATATTGCAACATGAATTTCAATCAAATTTCTTGAAAGAAGGTGACTCCTTTAAAACACTGAAAGGCTCAAGGAGTTTATTTCAGGTGCCAGTGACTGATCTTATTTACATTTTCAAAGGCAAGAGTTCCAATTGACTGATTTATTAAATTGAAACACTCAGAGCAAACTCTTCACTAAGGATGGATCCATGTACTCTTTCTACTTCCAAGAACACAGGATGTATTTTTTAAACCAGACAGAAACGAAAATATTTGTTACCAGGGAAATTTCAGGAGGCAGAAGGGAGATTGAACTACTAAGCTTGTATGTGTATCAAAACCAAACATTGAAGTGAAAGTTACTCTCAGACTCTGAATCATCTCTGGAAGAAATCAGACATAAGCAGAGTCAAAGTGGGTTACCACTGATTTAATGGAATTCCTGATACTGTGAATTTGTTGTTAAAAGCCTAGGTAGGTCAATGGTGCTGAAACATTTGTGGATGAAATGAGCTAGAGAAATGTGCATCCTTTGCAACTTGGGGCTGTTAGATAAACATTCTCATGTACTTAAGAGCAAACTACGCTGCTTTTTCTCTTTCAGAAATCTCTATTAATAGACCAACATTTGCTTGAATTGGATAATGAGTACAGAACACTGGCTGGCTGCTGCAAAAATGCTCTCCAGCTTGTTTGACAGCTACTTTTTATCAGGTACTAGGTATTGAAAATCTCCAGCTGTTTTAACTGAGCATTTAGGACAGGTGGGGTTTCCTGATTAAGTGAGATAAATAGTGTCATTTAGACCAGCCCAGTGCTTGAGCTAGTGTACATGAATCATTATGTGGTTGAATACATCTGTGTGAAGAAAACCAACACAAATCTTATGCATTGTTTAAATTCCAGGCTGAAAAGAAAAGCCTACAGATGACCTCTAGGATTTAAACTGCCTCAATACAGAACTGACTTCCTTGTACTGTGGAAGGCTTTTCTCTCTTTGGTTAACACTCACTGTGTTGTGACTGGCTCTTTGTGCCTGTGTTTGCTAGAATAATCACTACAAGCAAAGAGATCACAAACAAATTCAAAATGCATTCAAATAGTGCTCCCCCTCTCAGGATTTCAGCTCTATTCTTACAGTGACTGCTTGTACTGGTTTTGGCTAGGATAGAGTTAAATTTCTTCATAGTAGCTTATATGGGGCTATGTTTTGGATTTGTGCTGAAAATAGTGTTGATAACACACTGATGTTTTAGTTACTGCTGAGCAGTACTTACACAAAGTCAAGGCCCCTTCTACTCCTCATGCTGCCCCACCAGCGAGTAGGCTGGGGGTGCACAAGAAGTTGGGAGGGGACACAGCTGGGACAGCTGACCCCAACTGACCCCAACTGACCAAAGGGATATTGCACACCATATGACATCATGCTCAGCAATAAAACTTGGGGGGGGCATTGGTGGGAGGGGGCCACTGCTTGTGAACTGCCTGGGCATGGGTCGGTAGGTAGTGAGCAATTGTTTTCATTTGCATCACTTGTCTTTCTTGGGTTTTATTTTCCTCTCATTTTTTTTCCCGTTTTCCTTACAATTTAAAAAAATTATTATTATGATATCTTTTTTATTATTAAACTGTTTTTATCTCAATCCATGAGTTTCTTTCTTACTTTTATCCTTCCTTCTGATTCTCTCCCCACCCCACTGGTGCAGAGGGAGTCAGCGAGCAGCTGTGTGGTCCTTAGTTGCCAGCCAAGGTTAAACCAAAACACCGCTCCGCAGAGGTCTGCTGTATGCCAAGTTAATTGTTACATCCTCAACTAATAGTAGTCTGATGACCTATAGCATAGTGGCGAAAGATTTCACTGTATCCAGTATGTACTTCAGTGCATTTAATATGTTAGTGATCTTTCTTTGAGTCATTGCTGTGCCAAGTAGTTGCAAGTGTAGTAGAAACAGTATAATTTTTTTATATATATATAATTTAGAGTCAAATAAGTAAACAGTACTTAAGATTGCAAGATAAAATCCTAAATTATGATAACCTCAAATTTATTCTGGAAAGGAATCATAGCATTGTTGAGAAAGTCGTCTGAAGAGACAAGACTTGATAGCTTCCGGCTTGCCAACAGCACTCAACGACATGTGAGCTGCAGTGCTTTTGGGGGCAGTGGCAGTCATGCTTTTTCCCTGTTCAGCTCTTCCATTGCCCTTCAACACTATTCTTTAATGCTGTATTTCCTGAGGTATGAACTATAATTTATTGTTCCTCATTACCACATGCTGACTTCTTCCTTCCCCCACTAGGTTATGAAAAATTACCTTTTGGGGCTAGAAATAAGTATCTTTAACTACATTTCTTGACCTGGACACCCTCAGTATTAAGGTCATAAACCTTTCCAATTTTAGTCTCTTGAAACCTCCACACAGGTATTCCACAGTTTTGATCTTATCATCAGGTTTTAGGAAACACTCAATGCACGCCATGACTTGCCTCACTGCTAGTGACTACTCAAGTTTAATCATCACTGACTTGGCTTTCTCAAAGTCTTTGTCTCCTTTAAAAATCCAACTTAGCTAGAGCAGACTGTCTGAAATAAGTATGCCTACTGCTGAGCTAAAAAGGCTAGGTAAAAAAAAAAAAAGAAAAGAAAAAAGCACAGAGAACCAAAACACCATAAGGTTTGCCTGTAGATATCACAGTCTTGAAGTTATTTTAAATACTGAGGACTTACAACCCTAAAGATCCTCAAGTCTGGGCTAAAAAAATATATATATACATGTGTTTTCATTTGAACACAAGCTGCTGCTGCATCTTTGATTTATCTTTGAAACAGATGTGTTTTGAGTTGAAGTTAGACTTCAAAGGGGAAAGTAAATGTTCAATAGAAAATATTTTTCTTATTCAGAGTAGAGACTGAGAGTGTAAATTTTGCTCTGCAAAGATAAAATTGTATTCTAAATGTTCCATTGAGAAGTTCAGAAATGGTTCAGAAGTTTTAACTCAGAAAAGTACAGCAAATTACAGTTGTGAACCTTAGGCACATTTCTTCAACTGATCAAGTCCGCAGTGTTAAGTGGGAACATATAATATCTGGCTGTTGTGATAATTACATATCTTCAGGCTTGAAATGCTTGAACACCCTATCTGCAAAGTTTTTCAACCAGTTTGACTTAATTTCCCCTATGCAGAGCCGAGAAATAGTCTGATCCTCCTTCCTTGTTCTTCAGATCAAATACTTAACATCCATGCTCAAATCCCTGATGTTTTGTCTGTGTGTCTAGTCACCTACCCTGACACTTAGCAAGATGCATACATATTTAGGTACCTTGCTGAAACCTTCTCTCTTCACTTAAGCCCTAGGCTAACTCCTACAGAGTTTTCCTCTTGTTCTCCCCAGTAAGTGCAAGATACTTCCTCTCGCCTTTCAGCTTTGCCCAACTGCTCCATGCCTGCAGCTTTGTTATAGTGCTCCTTTCTGCTTCCTTTCTTTCTGGTTGTGTCTTTTACAAGCCTCTCTCTTGATTTCCCTTCCTTTATACTTCCTCAGCTTCCCAGCCAGTTTCTCCTATTCTCAGCGTTGCATTAGGACCTCCTATTTTGCTTTGTTCTGCCAAATGTTCTTCCCAGTCTTCCACCCAATGTAAGACATACGTCATTCAGGAGCTGCTTTTACCAATAATCCCGTTCATAATTTACAAAAAAAGGAAATCTGCATTTATCCTCAATTATGGTTTCCAGGCACATATCCTGTTTCCTATTAATAAGACCAATATCTTGTGTGAGCAATGAGCAGGGTCAGGGCTATGAACATGAATGCTCTGTTCCATTTTAACTCTCAAAAGCTGTTAGCTATAAGTGTTATGATCCAGCTGTATGATCATACATCCTGATGGACACAGAGAATGCTGAAAATTTTTCTGCTGTGAACAGTGAGCAAGAAGAGGTTTACAATCATGTCCTTAATAATATCAGCTTCTTAATCCCTTTGGCAGATAGAGAAATATTATGTCTATGTAATATTTGGAGAGACCGATCTTGAGTTATTCAAGGTCAGGCTGGAGTATGTATTAGGGAAGTGATTGTATGTCTTATCTTTAACTTCACATTGTATTTATAGTACATTTCCTCCTTTTGTATCTTCACTGTGAAAACAACAATGCTAGTGATAAAGAAGATAAAGAACTGGCACGCATCTGGGTTTAACCATTCTGTCATTTAGGGCTGCTCTCAGGGCCTGTGTATAAATGAGCTTTGAAGTGAATTTGACCACCTTTCTTTTAGTATGTATGAAAGAGTGGTTTATATTAAAACAGGAATGGAAAGATTTTACCTTTAGCTATATGCGTATAACTATTACTACATAAAATTGTGGTGTATATATATGTTATAAATATAAAACTAAACAAACATATATAAAACTATATGCTGTTATTATTTATTGTATGTATAGCTATGTGCTATTCATCTCCACCCTTCAAAAAGTTCAACCATTTTAAAAAAAGTATATAAATACAACAATAAATCTGGACTGATATTTTATATAAATCTGTGGGTTTTGCCTTAAATATGGATAAACCAACCTGGACTAAAATAATAGTCTGAAAATAAATGAATTTATTGTAAACTTTGTGTTTCATTTGAGGTTACAACATTGCAGCATACCAGAGAATCATTGAATTCTTCTGCTGCCTCCCACATATGCTGTGTGAATCCCCCATTTAATTCAGAAAAAAAGAAACAATAACAAAACAAACAAATAAACAAATGAAATGCCAAACAGCAACTTCTAGATGCCTCAGAACATATTTTGTTGCTGATTTCACCATGCATCCTGATTCTGCTTCCTGTGTTGGCATGGCTCTTCATTTCTGGACTTACATGGAGTAGCCTGAATAGCATGACAGATTGCACTTGCAAGATAAAGACTTTCACAGAATTATTTTTTTCTTGCTGTTCTAATAAGATTTCTGAACTTACTGGATCTTCTTTACTGCTTTCCATTACTGTTATGCACAATAATCTTAGGAGAAAAAAAACAGTGTAATATTCCAAGGCGTCAAAATGTGTGTGGTTGTACCATAATTAGTGTAGAGCAATCACAGTTGGAAGCAGCACTGTGGCAAAGTTGAAATGCACACTTGTCTCCCCTTCTTCCTCATCTCTTGCTTTTGTTCCATTAGCATTAATCTGCAGACCCTGGTGTCGCAGTGGCAGGGAGGAGAAGCTTGTTCCTTAGTCCTCTCTGGGGAGCCCTCACAAGCCTGAAGGCTAGTTCTGCATGTGTGTTTGGAAAGCATGCCAGAACTAAGCTGTATGATCAGCTTTTGCTTCCAACCAGGGTCTGATTCAACAGCCATTTTTGTATGCGCTTATTCCACATGCTCATCCTGTTTCAGAGGCTGATGAACTCAGTGCATGCCTTTAAAAGGATGCCAGTGGAATTTGGACCTTGACTATGAATGGTGCTCTGCCTATGTAATAGATACTATTGGAAGGGGGTCGCAGTATCTGCTCCTAGCTCATCACGTCTGCTTACACAGTGAGAACTGAGAACAATTAAGTGACAGATGACGCAATAGCAGTCTGTGTATGTGCTTGAGTCCTGTTCCCTACTCATCCTGAGGCTGAATTTGCAGCTCTGTCTTTGAAGCTCCTAGGTTTCCGTGGTTTAGAGGATCCCATAGTATTGTTTTAGCCAGGTGCCTGTCCTGTGAATGAGTGGAGGGAGGGGTGAAGGAGTTATCCAGGCTGCAAGGCACCTACACACGGCCTGTGTATTTATTAGTGGGTATTGGCTTCCTCCCATCATAGAGCTCACATGTGTTCAGAGCTGCACAAAAGACACACGGAAAGGATAAAGTCTACACACAGAAGAGTTTTTAGTCTAAACTAACAGAAGAGGATTAGACACAGAATTTCATTATGAGACCAGAAGCTAGATCTGACTTCAGGTGTCATCTATTTTCCGATTGAAGTTAATATGCCTTTAAAAGCATGAATCAAAGGAGTATTTCAATTTAAACTGTCTTGTGCTAGTGTCTCACTGACCTGAAAGATAAAGAAATGTAAATGGTATTCAAACCTCTTAATTGCTGCCAATAGCAATTCACTTGTTACTCTGCAAGGGAAACAGTAGAGGCATATCTTTTAGAGAACAAAGCCCCGGGTAAAAAAGCAGTAAGTACCTCATTAGCAATACTGGCTACAAGTGTGCCTAAGACCCCACAGACTTCAGGCCAAGTGTTAAAATATCTTACGTTGAATGGATGACTAAATTGGTCCAATGACAGTCTCTCTTTGATGAAAGGTGCCTAGAGCTACCAGTTCTTAGGTTTGCCTACCATACCCGTCTGTCTTTTACCATTCAATACAGTTCACTTCTCTCTCAATTCAGTATCTTCAAGGTATTTGAAAGTTGGGAATTAGAGATTATAAAATAATAGCTCTTGCAGTAGCCATTCACAGTTAGGAGACTGTTAAAGTGATTGGGTATTTATTTTAGTGAGCATCACAGAGCACTAAAACAAATAAAAAACGCATTAGTTGTGAGTTACTGAAGGAGACATTTTGAACCATTGAAGCTGGGTGAATCAAGCCTAGGAAATTTAAAATATTCTTTGTGTGTTAGTAGATATATATATATTACTTTTTAGATATACTCTAAGCCAGACTGCAGGCATTTCCCTTTCATCTTCTCTATACTTAATAACTTTGTGAAATGCATTGAATGCTATGATAGAGAGATGCCATAAAAGAAAAGTGCCTGGCCAATTCCTGCTTGCTTTGCTCACACAATTAGGTAGTGCCTGCATCAGTAAATCAAACAATGCTTTTTCCAGTACTAGATGAACTGATTTCTCAGCTGTCTTCAGCAACCAAATGAGAACACTTTTAGGTCTCTTCCACCTCATACATGCTCTAAAGTAAAAAAAAAAAAAAAGCACTTGCTGAAAGAAGCCACCTTCTTTTTTAATAGATGTAACAAATGGGACAAATGGGTGATGGACAGAAAGGTAACTTGCCAGTCCAGCACAGATTTCACTGAAGCCAGGTAGATTCCCAGTTCTGACAGCGAGTTTCAGAATAATTCAAGGCACAAGTTTGAGTTTGTACCAATTAAAAAAAGTGCATAAAATTGATTCATAAATGTATACATTAAATAGATCATTAAAGAAAATCAAGTGCAACTAAGTAAAATCCAAGACCTGGTTTAAAAATAAAACAAAAGAATGTACTGTTTCTCCCAGCAGAAAGGAACAGAGAAAAAGTTCATGTTTGATTCTAGTCACATATTGTAGCACTCAGTTACTGGGATGAGGAATGTAGCATAGAAATCTAATTAGAAGAAAGTTTATTTGTCTTGCTAATTCTTTGCTTTACTGCAGTCTTTCACAAGGAAGAACATTCACTGAAGTCATTCAGTGTAAAGTAAGTGGTATTTAAAGAAAGACACCTATTCAAAATGTGCATGTGCTTCATACAGTCGCATAAGCAAAAGAGTTTGCTTTAAATATCTTACTGCCCATTCCTGAAACATACTCAGCATGGTCTTTCTGGAAGGGCACTGCAGACTAAATATGTCATAGCCTACATCTACCCCAGTTCCCTCAGCAGAGTTGGGGAATGCTCCTGGGCACAGGGACTCCATCCCCTCTGCCGTTAAGTGACAGCACAGTCCTGGCACCAGCTATAGCTCAGGCCAACTATAAGTCTCTCCCTGGCCCCCTTCTGGTGTTTGCACAGTCCAAGGACCAAAATAATAAAAGAATTTACGGACATGCACGTGAGCTTTCCACACCAATGGGACTCATCTGCAGAGACCAGCTCAGAGTACATTTTTGGTATGGGTATAAATATAGCTCAGCTCATGGGATACCACGATGCATGGTGAATGCTGCACTCTTGCATGGCCCCAGGACACATTTGCCCAAGGGAAGTGATGCTTCTGGCTCATCAAGGGTAAAGGTTTTGGAAGTGAGTTTGATACATGTGAAGAGCATCCCAGTTAAGAAACATTCAAGGTATAGTCCTTGGCTCCTAAACCAAGATCTCTCCTAAAACTTGCCTTCCCTTGACCAGATTTCTGTTGGGCTGTTGGCTTGCCCTGTTGCTACTGCAGCAGCTTAACTGCACTTAGCATTCAGGTGACACCAACCAGAGCAACTAGCTGGGACAGTGTTGTGAGAAATATTCCCTCACTAAAGTTCCTCATTCCCTGTTTCCTTCTTACTGGCCTGCTCACCTAGGGTACCACAGCTTCCTGGCTGGCCAAGTGCTGGCATGCTCTCAAATTACTTGCCATACATCTGTGCTTATTAGTAGAAAATCTGGGGGCAGGGAGGATCTTCATGCCCTCCTATGACTACTGTGAATTTAAGTACTACTCAGTCCTAGCTGCAGCCTGTCCTAGGTGGGCTTGCAGAGAAATTCTTTAGCAATAAACTTCCTCCCACAGATGCAACCTTTTTTAACAAGAAGTGTTTTTCTGGTAGAACCAATGTCTGGTCCCTGCATGAAGCACATGATACCAGAATGTCAGTGGGCATTTTGAAATTAAATGATTGGTACCACTGTTTAAGCTGCTGCCAACTTAAGAACTGTGCCAAGAAAATCATAACCTTAAAAGTTACTGAAAGCACCTAGAATACATCTAGTTTTTGGGATGCTCTTTCACTCATATATGAGATAACCGTTATAAATCACTAAAATGGCCTCTAATCACTATGCTTGATGCATGTCTCTAAACATGGCCCATCTACAAACTTCCAAAGAAACGTATAACTGGCCTGTGTTGATAACAGGAAGGGAGACAGACGAGATTGTTGAAAAGTCAAAAAAGAGTGTTGAAGAAGCTCAAAATTTCATATTATCAGTTTGATAATGCCTTGTTAAAGATAGATCTTCTGGGACAATTTTCTTCAAGTTCTGCAGAGAATAAGGTTTTTGGACATCTGGACAAACTTCATGCAATTAACTCTGATGAAAAATGGATTAAAAAACCCAGTATTAATTAACTTGGTTGTAATCATATTATAAATAAAGTATTGTATTACTGCTTCATCTAAACTGTTTTCTACTTTTCACTTTTCTACATCATAAGCATTTGTTGAAAGTTTCCAAGATCTTTCATTCTTTTCAATCGTAATGGACTATATGATGCCAATCAGCAAATTAACCAAGTAGTTTATGCATGGAAAAATAAGTAGACAACTTATGCAAAATAATTAATAAGAGTGATTGTCCTGGTTTTGATTGGGATAGAGTTAACTTTCTTCTTCTACCTAACTACTAGGTATAGTGCTGTGTTTTGGATTTAGGATGAGAATAATGTTGATAACACACTGATGTTTTAGCTGTTGCTAGGTAATGTTTACACTGGTCAAGGACTTTTCAGCTTCCCATGCTCTGCCAGGTGCACAAGAACCTGGGAGGGGGCACAGCCAAGACAGCTGACCCAAAGTGGCCAAAGGGCTATTCCATACCATATGATGCCACGCTCAGTATATAAGCTGGGGGCAGTGGGCTGGGGGTAGTGATCGCTGCTTGGGGACTGGCTGGGTGTCGGTCAGTGGATGGTGACCGGTTGCATCACTTGTTTTGTTTTCTTGGGTTTTGTTCCTCTGTCTCTCTCTCTTTGCTTTCCTTTTCATTACAATGTATTAATATTTGTATTTTATTTTATTTTATTTCAATTATTAAACTGTTCTTATCTCAACCCACAAGTTTTCTTACTTTTGCTCTTCCAATTCTCTCCCCCATCTCACCAGGGAGGGAGGGTGAGCGAGTGGCTGTGTGGTGCTTAGTTGCTGATGGGGGCTAAACCACAACAGTGATCAATAAATATTTTCTCACTAAGACATCAAATAATTTCCTCTTCAACATCACACAAGCATGACATTTTTAAAATACATATCAGAGTCAGAATCTTATCTGTACCAAAATACTATATGGTTTTGAGACAATTCATTTAATAAAAAAACAGACTCATGAATTACACATGACCTGAAATTAGATCTTTAAAATCTGAATTTCTGTACATCTTTATTTGGTATAATGTTACTAGATGATACTTAATACAATGTCATTTGTATGCATACAGCTTTTTTTATTTCATAATGGCAGCTTATCTGTTCAGTGCCTAGCCAAGAAGTATACTAACTGGCAAATAGATGTTTACAATATTTTTTATCCTGTGCATAGTAAATTGGTCCTAATTAAGCAGGATTAGAGTGGTATTGATGCTTCTATGTGAAATAAAAAAACCTCACCACCAAGGGCCAATTTACATTCTTATTATTCACCACATGTGAACATAAAATAGCTTTGGCATGGTAAATGAGGATTCTTTGTCAGCAATCCAGTGTCTACAATACATTTGGAACTGGTTTCTTTGCTCAAAATGATAACAAATATCTGATCTGAAGAAAATGCTCTCTTTTGGTTTTTTGACATGCTACACTAGTTCACACTGAATTATGTTGCATTAGATCATGAGCCAAGCAGTGGGGGAGGAGGGAAGGGAAAGAGGGGGTGGGGAGGAGAGTGAACGTGTGACATAATCTAGAGTGCTCTAAAATGGTTGGAAGTACAGAGGATGCAGCAGTATATCAGGAGCCCCTGTTAAATGCTGTAACTTGGGTTCAAAAGAGCATAGATCCTGACCCTTGCCTTCTTCATCACTTATTTATAGCTTTCAGAAACACATTATTACTTAGGGAGGCTGTGACAAGATGCAGATGCGGAAGAGCAGCAGCTGCTTGGCTGGCAGACCCTAAAATCTCAGTCACAGAGAAGTTCTTAGTACATGAAGCACCATTATAATGCAACATGCATTAGACTAGACAGTTAATACTTAATAAAGAATGATAAAAAACTACTATCCAGCACTTAATAATTTACCAGTGGTTTATTATGCTGTTACATGATATGACACTTCTGTAATTTATTTTTCTTTAAAGTCATGTAATGAAACACTACATTGTAAATCTAAGTTGTTTTCTTCCTGCAGAAAGGAAGAAAAAAAATGTCAGGCTAAAAGAGTCTAAATAGATGTTTAATGCAAGTGGCAAGGATGAAGAGTAATAGAAATAGTTGTGGAAACTGGTTGAACACCCATCTGCTTGCAGAAATCTCAATTTCTTTATATTCTAATGGTTGAAAAAAACTTATTTAAAATGCTAGTGCAGATACTATTACAGATTCAGAATACGGTAGCCAACAGTAAGTGTGCAAGGCATAATCAGCACATCGACTGGGGGGGTCTGATGAGGTTCTAACAGTCTCTCTTTCTCTAGACTCTTCTGATTACATCGTATTTGCTTTCCCTTTCCCTTTTTACTGACAAACTTGACTTCCAAACTATGGTAATGTTACCATGTTCTTTCTCTAACTGGTTGTATTTACATTTCCTTCTCTCAGGATGAGTGTAAAGAAATTCAGCTGAAAACAAGTTTTCCTTGTTAAGTTTTTTCATCATCCAGACAGTTTCCAAGACAATTGCTGACCACTTGTTATTCTTATGCTCTTATTTGCATCCAGACTTCTTCCCAATGGTATTTAAGAAAAGTTAGATAGAAGTTTAAAACCTAGACCTTAGGTGCTATTGTGTGTGAGACAAAAGAGGAATAGGTTGGAAGCTTAAGACACACAGCTCAATTTAAACTAGTTCTGTGCATTTCATCTATTGGAAGTTTGAGATGAGTTGTCTAAAACACTGGGAAGTGCTATGCACCTTGTCTAGAGTGTTTATTGAAGAATAGCAAAACCAGAGGTGGTCTTTGTAGCTGAGTCTGATTTTCTGTTTCTGTAGCTTAAAGCTCAGGTTTCCGAATGTTATAAAAATGGAAAATTTCTATACACCTTGAAAAACACACTGATCTACTGTAATATCTTTCTGCAAGATGAAAAAATCCCAAACCTCTTCCTGCATTTGCCTTTTAAGACAAAGGCCATTTTGCTACCTGCACAAAATGCTGCTCTTGGCTCAAATTCTGGTGAAGCCCTGCAAGAAAAAGTCCATCTCACAGAAATGGCTGCTGCTTTTGTTGGGACAGAATGTCACTATCTCCTCTGTGGAAAGGAAACTGGTGAATCAGTGTCTAAATTTGATTAAGGAAATATTTTCAAATTCGCCTAAGTGACTGAGGGACCTCAGCTCTACTTTTTGAAATAATTTTGGAATTCCTGTTCCTTGGGTACAAATGTTTGAAGACATAGAGGGACCCTTTCCCTTTCAAAATGCAAAGGCTAAATCAATGGCCCTGGAGAAATAAATGACTGAAGCCTTAGCTGCAAGGAAATGACAAAGCCAGTAAACAAAGCTATGCTTATCCAACAGGGAGACAGGGTAGTAGAGAATTTTCTTCTAGCTAACATACATTTTAAGCTGTGGCAGCAGAATACCTCGAGCACCCAGCTCATTCAGACCCCAAAAAGAAAAGAATGCCGGGGAGAATAGAGTGGGGAAAAAGAAAATCGCAACATGGAAACTTCTATTTTTCATTTTGATTTGGAAAATCCAACCTTTTTCTATTTTAATGCTGACATTCTTCACAGCATGAATATTCTGCCTTTCAGTCAGCTATGCCAATCCTTTAGGAGACTTTCCAGAATGCCCTCAAAATGCAAATGATGTCATAAAATCCATTTTGCTTGAGTATGCAAATCTGACATACATCAAATAATCATAAGCCCGAAACATATTTTCACTGAAATGAGAAAATCTGTCAGCAATGTAAGCAAAGCAAAAACCTGATTTAGGTCTAGTGGGCTCTAACTGTGCAAGACCAAGCTCTACAGTGGGCTGGATTCCTTTGGATTCCTGATTTTTACTCCCATGCTATTTACTTGCTCTATCTAATGTTATGCTTTTATTCTCTTATCCTTCTGCTGTCTCTGGCTTCCTCTTGTGTTTGGATTGCATCAGACATTTTTGCCACACTGGCCTTACTTCATTAAATCCTTCTGAAGCTCCTCCATCTTCTTAACTCTCCATTGTATTGTATTGTATTTACAAGCATTGTATTGTATTTACAAGCATTGATGGCCTAATTTTTACTACCCCCCCCATCCTATTAACTGATGTTATTGCTCCTATTTCTTCTGAAAATTGGTAATACACAGCACTGCAACAATAGACATGTACTGAAGTGAAATGCAGCCTGTGAAGCATGTGCTTTTGCATACAACAAAAATGCATCTAGAAAACAACATCTGGAGACTGGTATCTCTATATCATTGTTAACCAGTATGAAAGTTATTATCTCATTGTCTCCTTGAGCTCTCTTATCTGGCGTTACCTACTTTGTGTCTTATAACCATCTCTAGAATAGCCACGGTCTTTGTTTTTAGGGTCCATTTTTATCATCAGTTTTTTATTCAAGGCCCAAACCAATGCATAGTCAGCTGTTTCTTCTCCAAGACAAAAGGAACACAGAAACCTTTAGATTATAAACCATTTTGATTTGAGACCACTTTTTATTCTGTTTCTATTCTATTTCTATTTCTGTATTCTATTCAGTGTTTGACCACCCTCTCTTTACTGAAAGGGTGGTCAAACCCTGGAACAGGCTTCCTAGAGAAGTGGTCGATGCCCCAAGCCTGTCAGTGTTTAAGAGGCATTTGAACAATGCCCCTAGTAACATGCTTTAACTTTTGGTCAGCCCTGAACTGGTCAGGCAGTTGGACTAGATGATCGTTGTAGGTCCCTTCCAACTGAAATATTCTATTCTATTCTATTCTATTCTATTCTATTCTATTCTATTCTATTCTATTCTATTCTATTCTATTCAGCACTGAACTCAGCAGTGGGGTTCTTTGGCATATGACATACAGAACAGTAAATCAAGCAATAACAAATGTGTCTATAATCTAGAATTTACCATTTGAAATTACAGGGTTGAAAGCTCTCTGTCATCATCTTTTGGTGAGCAGAGAGATCTATGACTATATAAAGAGTTTGTGTGCTCAAACTTCATACCAGAAAAGCTCAATACAGAGTTTTCTGGAGTTGTTAGAACTACTGAGATATAGATTCCAGTTTGGTGAGAGTGAGAGAAGGAAAAAGACTTGCTGTCATGCCTCCCTGGGCATGAGAAGTAGCCTCGCTGCCAGGGCTGGCTCAGGTCCCATAGGCCATTGGTTCTCCCCACTGAGGCATGAGCAAAATGATACAGAAGTGAGGGGTAATGCAGGACTGCCAAGGTGGACGAGGCTCGGTGGTTAGACAGGATGCCCAGGTGACATCTGAAGGCAGGGGGCCAGGGGCAGAGCTAAGTGAGCCCCAGGACAGCTGAGCTCAGGGCAAGAGGAGTGATAAAGCATTATTTTGGGGATGGGAGAGGCCTGCTGAGGCCATCCTGAGCTGAGTGATGCCTCCAGCACTGGCATCAGACACTGACAGGACCTTAATGAAGAGTTTGAGGGCTGGGAATGGGCAATAACCCAAACACTATGCCCAAGTGGAAACTTTGTGAAATCTTGAAAAAAAATTGTTTCTGAAGGGTTAAGCATTGCCATGGTGCAATCATAGTGTCCAATTTATGGCGATGAGACAAAGGCAGGAAGGGGGAAGCCTGTATTGTGTATAACAGATTGCAATCAGACTTTCAGTATGATTTACCATAGCCTTTGTATTTTCATTTACTGTTATATACATCTTTCTGCATGTTAGTCTGAAAAGGAATTAATAGCATTTCTGTTCATTGTGTCTGCTGCCTTTCTCTATCACCACAGTTCCCTGTGAATAATTCATACAGTCTAATATACTTCCTTTTAATTCTGTAACACCAGGACATTTAATTTATGTATGAAATAAGAAAGGAGATTCCTTTTATCAGATCAATGAATTAGCTCTGAATGTAAAATCATCTTACTGTTTGGTGGATTCTCACTGCCACTACCCCCTTATGAAGAAATAACAAAAGGCTTTTTGTTGTTGATGTTGGAGATTTTAGGGTTTGGGGGAGTTTTTTTTCATCTGGGTACTCTGTAATAATTTCTAATGAATAATCCAAATGTCGTGGGAAACCAAAGCTGCTAGACACTCAGTTTCTCATTATTAGTTGTAGATTTCCTCTTCTATTAGTAATACTGCACTGAAAGTTTCTACTGAAGAAATCTGATGAGTGTGACTTAAAGTATTTTTAATTCTTCATCCTCCACCAAAGTTGCAATGAAATTGCCTTGGCTTATGTGCACAGACTTTCCCATGAGACATGAAATTAAAAAGATTTTTTCTGTTTCTCAGGGAGATTTTATTTTACTTCAGACATGAATAGCAACACCAGGGATTTTCCTTCTTCCTCTGTAAAAACTAACTTAACTTTCTTCATATGATTGCATGAAGATTGACTTCAGCAATACAAGAGCATTAATCCCAGAACATGAATAGCACACTTTGATGTTGCTCATGGCCAAAATGCACCACCCATTCATTTAAATATCACAGAAAAAGCATCTACATTGGGGAACATTTGAGATTTTTTTCTCTGAGTTATTATAACAGGTGTGATAAGATTTTAATGAGCTTTAAACTTACTTTAATTTATTTTACTTTATGTAAATAACTCCAAGCCTTTTGTTTTGGAAGATCAAAGTTTGGAAGATCAAAGATCAAGCATACCCTCATCTTCACATAGTCTCACAAACAAACATTTTCATGGGAATGCTTTTTGTTTTGTTGGGGTTGTTTGTTTGTTTGTTTCTTTTTTTTATCCCAGACAAGTATTTATATCTGAGAGAAAGTCCAGAAAAATGTCCTAGTCTTCACACATATGAGAGGGAGCAGATCCTCGCAAGCTATAAATTGCCATAATTTACTGCAATTTTGCACCAGCTGAGGACTGGGTATAAAATAAATCTGTGTTTATCTGACAGCTTGAACTCAACTTTTCCATTAGCAATAAGGGAATGACTAAAATTTTAACAACGATGTTACATCTATACTGAAATACATGGAAGAATATAGGAATGAGATTAGATGAAATCCCACCCTTCTCTCTGTATTTGAGTGACAGCAGAATAAAAAAGGTGGCCATACTCATGGTTGTTATGTCCCTGTCAGTTAGACCTCTTAGGGTTTGATGGTTGAAGTGCTGCCTGAACCTTTGTTCATGCAGCAGTGGCTTATGAGTTTAGGCCCAAAGATTTCAAGTTTGTAGCTGGTGGCTCATCCCGGAACATAAGATTATAAGAAGTAAATGTGTGCAGCCAAAGCTCAATGCACAAGTCATCTCAGAGAACATAATGGAGGTAAGTTGTAACAAAATAAGGCTACACAAAGTTTTGAATGGCCCACAGCAGGGAGCTGCAGCCAGACTCCGGTGTCAACTATTGTGAGAACGGCAATAAGGCTAGGATGGAAGATATTATTAGATTTAGGTCATAACTAAAGTAGTACTGAAATAAGCCTTCTCTGCCTGTTGTGTACTCTGTAAATAATGTTATACACTAAGCACTGTATACAAATGTAAAGATCTTCAAACCTGTATTTTTTCAGAAATCGTATCAGCATTAGAAGCAGTTCTTAGCACTGTATAACATAATATTTTGAATAGGAATTTCTGATATTATGAATTTTTTTTAAGATCCCTAACTAAGCATAAACTTTATGACATTTTTAAAAATATATATTTATATATATATAAAAATATAAGACTCTATTACTGTATTATTGGTATAAGATGAAGTCAACTGAATTTATACTGTTCATAAAAGGTAAAACCAGGGTCAAGAATCCTGCCTCCAGGTCTGCTGCTCTAATAGGTCTGTGAGAGTGTATTATAACTGATTAATTTACAAAAAGAAGGCATCAGGCTCAACTCATTTTCACTGTGTACTGTCATTATGTGTGCCAGGAAATTACAGCTTACATGAACTAGAAATATTGCCTGTATTATGCATGAAGGGAGGGATGCAGGAAAAGGATTGTTTAGGTAAGCTGTAAGATGACATGACTACAGTCTTTGCTGAAACAAACACTATTAAACACCTATTTGTTTTATATACTAATTACATGTCTTGAAATTTTCAAAAATTTTTGTGGTTACCAAGACAACTCAAACTTTTACACACTATCATTTAGACAGAATTTGCACAATAAGCTCACAGAGATGTGAATCATTGATCTGCCACAGGGAATTGTGCAAGACATCCATTTAAATGGCTGGAGCAAAGAATCTGATCCATCATCTAATTCACTATCCCTAGACACAATGAAGTTTATAGGCTTCAGTGGGTACTCTGAAATTTACCTACCAGACATTATGGATACTCACATCTTCTGCAGCTACCTGCTAGGACACTCAAAGGCATCCAGAATCTTTAATATGAATGTGTCCTACACTGTGAGTCCTGCCTATTGGAGGTTTAATGTGACATGACAGGATGTGATACCCTCAAGGTCAGCTGCTTTGCATTTA
The DNA here is from genome assembly GCF_034638445.1 of Ciconia boyciana. NCBI lineage: Eukaryota > Metazoa > Chordata > Aves > Ciconiiformes > Ciconiidae > Ciconia > Ciconia boyciana. Next base: position 59,670,777 of record NC_132935.1, read on the forward strand.
CAGCCAGGTTTTCCAAAGGAGATGTAAGCACCTTGAAACTCAAGTCCAGTTTATGAATTTAGCTGTGAAATCCCACTGAGATGTGCATAATAAAGTGGGATTAATAGAATGTTCTGGATAGCAAAATAGATCATGGAGAAAGGTATTTTAACAGGCCACCCTCCATCTATCCCAGTCTCTCTTCAGAAAATAATACAATATTCTTGGAGTTAGAAGGACAGCAAAACAGAAGTGGACTCGCTGTGTTGTAACCCAGTGATGGGGGATTTAGCTGTGGAGGGTTGGCTTGAAATACATACCACAGAATGAAACTAGAAAAAGTTTAGAAAAAGGAACTTCAAGTCTTTTATTGTAATTCTCATAAGCCCTCTATTTGATCTGAGCCTTAAGTAATGTTTAATATTTTAAGAAACATTTTGACAAAATATATTAGAGCACTGTACTGTTAGCATTGCTAACATCAGCTGACACTGGAAAGTAATATGATCTTAAGCAGCATTTGTTGAAGACTTCTGAAATATTCTAAGGTGTCATATTGAAAATCAATTGGTGCATTCACAATGCGCTATTAAAGTCCTTATTAAAAGGTTAGATATGTCTAAAAGAATAAAGATTCAGCATTGTTACAAAATCTGTGACTGGCATTCCAGCCACATAAGATCACTCCTACTCCAGTCCAGGTGACAGCAATCATAAGAGACAGATTTAGACTGCAGGGAGAAATAATGGTGGATTGACAACATTAGCAATAACACACAAAGGTTAGTGCCTCTGAGAAGTTGCTCTCTTCCCAAAGTTTGCTTAATAGTCAAGTTTCCCACCAGATTATTAAAGAAGAAGTGATTATGAGAAGTGTCTGGGAACATGCTAAGAGAAAAGGTATATGGGCTACTGAAACTAATCAGGACTCGTTAACACACAGCCCAACACCCCCAAAATAGCAAAGAAAAGCTCTGATGCAGGGAAGAACATGGAGATAAAAATGCAATTTTTTTCCACTAGTGGCAACAGGATAACTCACTTCAGAAGGCCACGTAAAACAATAGAAAACTATCATTAATTTTGCATACATTTGATAAGGTCCTAATTTATCTTTGCTAGAAATCATCAAATAAAAGTTACTTAAAATCATAAGAACTTGGTACTGATAACCATCCTCTGTAGAAGATGGAAGTTCTTCTGGAGCAACATTAAATGTCCTTTCAAAATTAGGATCAGAGAGACAAGCAGAAGCATCAGTTCTTTGTATGAAAATTCAACAGGTGCATGTAGACTCTCAAGGGATACAGTCAATCTTCAGATGACCATAGGCAATCAACTGTTCCATTTTCAAAGGCTCAAAAGAAAATTCATTTTGAAAATCATTGGGAAACACTCTCCCTACACTAGACCTTTGAAAAGCTGGTTTTCCTTTGGTGGCTGTAAAATGGTTCATGTGAAATCTTGCAATAAATCCCTAGAAATGTTAAGTAATTTGCAGGAGTCTCCCAAGCCAGCCTGCAGAGGGTTATGGGTAGGTAAAATTCTTGCTCTGCTCTGAGCAAAGCTATGAGTAGTATGCTAATGTTCTTCCTGTTGTTACCATACTATGTTGGTGATTCACCTACCATTAAATAAACAAATAAAACTCTTTACCTCTTTCCCAATGAACCAGTTCCAAGATTTCTGTAAAAGAAAAAGACCTCCCAGAATATCAATATTTCCAAAGTAAGAGTTATCTCCATCAGATCCAAGATGGAGTTAGAAAGAAAGCACAGGTGTCACAAAGAGCTAACAGTAATCTGCCCGTGCTTTGTTGCATGTTTTTCTGTTAAACTCCCTTGTTAGTGGGCACTAATGTATGGGGCAGCTTAACAGATCTTTGTCATCTTGTTATGCAGCTGAGGTGCTGTGCCAAAAAAGCATTTAATGTTCAGGCACAAAAGCTAAAAGCTCTGTCAAATTATGGTGTTTCGTATTGCATTGGAAGAAAAGAAATTGAATTATACAGAAACTAAGAAATCTATCATTTGTCTTCCTGTGTATTCGTGTACTGGATATAAATCAGTTTTATTTATACCTACTCCGTAGTATTTTAGCACATAAATATAAATCCATCCAAGAGAATTAGTGAATTCTGATAGACATGATGTTCAGATATATTTTTGAAAAATGACAATGCAGTAGCCATTTGAGCTTATTTTGTAAAATGTTATGCCGTTGAAACCATCTGCTTAGAAGTAGATCAGAGGCGAAATATATCTATGTGACTTTAAATCTACAGAATGGGGCTCCAAGAATTCAGGATCCATCAATCAGTAGCTTGCATTGGTACCTAAAGTGTCTTTAACATACAAAGACTTCTTGGATAATTTTTTTGGCACTAAGCCCGTCTTCAACATAATGCATCATCTGTAAACATGCAAATTACTTGGCTTCCAATGAGTCTCCTATAGAAGGCGCATTCTAATTAAATTTAAAGGCAGATTGGTTTTTTTTAATTAGGATGAATTATAAAAATGTTACTGTTTATGGTAGTGTTCTTTATGCTTTACAGTGTAAAAATGCATTGTAATTTCTAAAATTACTTCAAACTCTGGTAGCACGTTTTATTTATGTTTCTGCACTGCACTAAAACTATAAATGGTTGGTACTGTCACCAGAATAAGAAAGCTATAAACATTAGTTAAATTAGAATATAGTAGAGTATGAGAGTGTGCGCACGCGCATGCGCGTGTCTGTGTGACAGAGAAAGAGCGAGAGCGAGAGAGTTCAGGCAGGAGATAGTAGCTGTATGTTAAACTGATTTTCTTACACAAATGGACTATACCATATTACATTTATTAAAATGTATTTATGGAACATTAACCATAATACTCATTTCTGATAATTAAAATAAATGAAAAAATGACCCAGGCTACCAATCAAGAACACTTCTTGTGCCTATGGACTGTGGAGTGAATTCTAATCTCTATTACACTGGTCAAATTCTATCAAAGACAGTGAGTCATTTGGTATTTGAACCTGGGTAATGAAAAGCAAACGTTTAATATGGCGTTGTAACACTTTCGATCAGTTTACATATACCTAACCATTAAAGTTCACAATGTTCCTCTCTCTTTCTGTTATTTTATACTGTTCACAGGTGCACCCATTTCAAGATGTTAACGCAAGGTATATTCAAAGCAGATTATCTATTAATCACATTCTGGCAAAGGAGAAAAGGGGAAAGGGAGTGGACTTTGTGGAAAACCAAACCAAACCAAACCAAACCAAACCAAACCAAACCAAACCAAACCAAACCAATCACCCTTCCCCACACTTTGGCAAAATCCATCAATGGGAAGGCCTGCCAGGGTCTTCCATGCCACTTAGACTCTGTAACAGAGCTGGAGGGAAACTGGTTCTGTAGCCACCCCTTTCACTGTCAAGGGAAACAATGTGAATTGCTGGTAAGAAGTCACAGCATTGCCAGACAGTTAGCTGCTATGGCTATAACACATTCCTCCAGAGGTATGCAGTAGTTTTGTCATGAAAACTGCAGAGGAATTGCATAGTCTGGTCCAGGGTGGACCTGTGAAGATAGTCCAACCTAGTTACTGTTTAGGTAGAAGTAAGTGTGTTTTAAGCTTAACTAACTGGCTTATATATTTAGGATATGAGCTCATCATGTGCTGTATTACTTTTCTATTCTGCCATTTATATCCTGCCTCTTTTATTCTCATCTGTTACACTCAATCTCAGAAAGCACACACACTGCAAGGTTAACACTGAATAATACTGTAAATTTCTTCAATAATAACTTTTCCTGTAGCTTGTTAATTTTCTCTTTCTTATTTGAGTCCTTTGGTTCTTGCTATGTTTTAATCGTTGCTTCCATACTTCCCTTAGCACCTCTGATAGGACTCTGAAACAAATTCAGATTCCAAATCCCCATCTTCGAGTTTTTTCCTGGGCTGTTCCATGTGTTTTCCCTAAAGCTTTTTGACAGAAATAATGACTGACAGCTTCTCCTTCCTGATGCAGCAGACCTCTGCCCTCCAATGGGAGCATGCTGTTTGTGACTTAGCTCAATCTTCTCAGCTGTCGATCCCAAACGTGGAGCTAATTCTTCCAGAAGTTGCTCTCATATACCTCACTGTTTTCTGGCTCCTGCAAAATGCTCTTCTCTCTGATCTTGCCCTTTCTCAAATAGCAATGTATATATAGAATCACAGAATCATAGAATCATTTAGGTTGGAAAAGACCTTTCAGATCATCAAGTCGAACCGTAAACCTAACACTGCCAAGTCCACCACTGAACCATGCCCCTAAGCGCCACATCTACACGTCTTTTAAATACCTCCAGGGATGGTGACTCAACCACTTCCCTGGGCAGCCTATTTCAATGCTTGGCAATCCTTTCGGGGAATAAATTTTTCCTAATATCCAATCTAAACCTCCCCTGGCGCAACTTGAGGCCATTTCCTCTTGTCCTATGGCTTGTTACTTGGGAGAAGAGATCAACACCCACCTCGCTACAACCTCTTTTCAGGTAGTTGTAGAGAGCGATAAGGTCTCCCCTCAGCCTCCTTTTCTCCAGGCTAAACAAGCCCAGTTCCCTCAGCTGCTCCTTATAAGACTTGTGCCCTAGACCCTTCACCAGCTTCAGTGCCCTTCTTTGGACACGCTCCAGCACCTCAATGTCTTTCTTGTAGTGAGGGGCCCAAAACTGAACACTGTATATTCAGTGACTAAAACCCCAGAAAACATGCTGCAGCAAGACACACTATGGTACGCTGGCACGCAGTTCTCCCCTGGGGCTGGAGATAAGAGAGGAACCGACATGACAGATGTGACATTGCTTATTGGAAGATTCTTAGACAAAGCAGTGATAAACACTATCTAAATCTGTATAGAAGAGAGGGAGTAATCCTGAACTTTAACTAATCTCTTTTTTTCATCTTCTCATTAATTACACTGCACAAACTTTAACTCATTATTATTTAAAACTGATAATATTCAAAACCAAGCTGAACACCTAAAAAAAAGTAGGATTAAGAGCTGCTTTTGTTTGCAGTGAACTTTCACCTTCTGTTATGCTAGTCACTTTGTGTTTATTACATTTATATATTTATAATATTTTCAGTTCAGTGTGTAATAACTTAACAAATGATTAAAAAATTGTTTTGAAATCCAACAGGTCAGGAAACTGGAAGAAATTACTCAAAGGTGTAAATGAAAGGGATGGAGGAGTAGAGAGAGTATCAGAGCCTATGAAATGGCATGCTCATATTACCAGGGTCTCAATTACCAGGGCATGCTCACATTACCAGACCTCAATTACTAGGCTCTTCCTTCTTACCCTTGGAAACAAGAAATTCCTAGGGTTCAATGGCTTTTATTATGATAATTTTACTCCATTTAAAAAACTGTTATCAAATTATTGATGTTACAGCCTAAAAAATCCCCCAGAATGTAAGATACCACAGAAGCACGAAGGTGGGCACGGAACCCAAAAGTTTCCAAACAGAGACTCCTACTCAAAGACAGAGACCAGGAGGGGACACAGGAGTGCAGATGCAGTCACCAAAGTGCCAAATAAGAGAGGACAGAAGCATTTTTATTGTTTTGTTGTTGTTTATTGTCCAGTCTTGAAGGCGTGGAGGCTGGGCTGCTGGTAAGGAGCCAGCTGGGCTCTCCTGCAATGCTCTTGATGCGACCTCACGCAAAGGAGCCTGGATGTGCTGGGGTGCTGCCTGGTCATTGCTGTAGCAGGTGGATCCACTGCCATCAATGAGTCTTCTCGACATGGATCCACCTCCATGGGCTCCATGCTGTCATCTGGTGGATTAACAGCCATTGGCTCCATGCTGTGCTTTGGTGGATTGATGTCCATGGGCTCCACGTTGTCCTTTGGTGGGCTGGCATGCCTGGGCCTCACACCATGCCTCAGCAGATAGACACACCAGGGCCCCATGCTGTTTCCCTGTGTGCCCACAGCCATGCACTGCATGCCATTGGTCTCATGAATGTGGGCAATTGCTCTCATGGCACGAGGGGTGGTGTTCCTCCTCCTCCTCTGCTGATTCCTCGTTTTCCTCCTCTGCGGTTGTGGGAACCAGCTCTGTGCTGTCCCACACCAAGGTGGGCAGCCACCCGCCTCGCTGCTGCGGCTCCTCTTCCTTCCAAGCATGCTTGGCATCCAAGGGCCTTGAAGCTCATCGAACTATGGGACAGCTGCAGGCGCTCCTGTTTTTATAGGTCCTAAGCAAAAGGCAGTGAGGTGGCTGGTGACAGCAGGAGACTACTGTGATGGTGATTGTGACTGTGGCTGATACTTGTGGCCAAATATGGCGGGTTTGGGCGTAGGGGGCCTGTGGCCTGAAATATGATTTTCTGAGAGGTCTTGTTTTTTTTTTTTACAGAAACTGATAGGAGCTGGTGCTGCCTGAGTTGTCCTTGGAATACAAAATATAGGAGAACATGACACAGAGGTAACAAGCTGACTGCACAATCCTGCCAGAAGTCCCAGATTTCCAGGTTAACCTCTGCCTAATATGAAAACTGTTATGTTTGCACCTGGTCACTAACCATCAGGTTTATATTGTATTTCACTAAATGATCTGGATTTCGAAGACCAGATCTCCCATAACTACATGAATATTTCTGTCTTTTCTTCCATTTGCTGTTTGACACTGGCATTAGGCACCATTGACTTTTCGTTCAAGACTTCTTAAAGGCCATACCATTGACTTGCATGTAATTTATTTTTGTAGATGCATCTTCTTCTCAGAACCTCAAAAATATTTCTGCTAAAATATCATCGTGAGGTGATCTGAGTCATCGTAGGCTGCTCTTAGTCCAGGATCTATTATAATGGGGAGACTTGTCAGAAGAGAACAAACTAACTCTGCCTTGTCTCGTGTTCCCTTTGCTTTTGTGCCTGGGAAATTATTCTGAGCAGCTTTAAGGTCACCTCTGTTCCCCATTCCTTGTGACTTGTCTTTTTTTGTCACATCTCTCTATCTCACAGAAAGATTAATATTTAATTACCTATGACACTTTGCATCAGAGTGTACACTTTGCAATGGCTGCCAGGTAGAGAATTAATGTTAATAACAGTTTCCCTTTTGAAATTTTTTGTGCAGTAACACAAAATATTTAGGTTCCATATGCAAGTAAATTAATTGAAAGGCAAAAGTAAGTGCTGTCTTCCTGTATGCTTTAAAACATTGGCTGAATCTTTATTTTGGTATATGTAATATCTAGGATGTATCGTTAAACTAAAGCTAATGTAGGAAACTTAAGGAAGGGACATTCAGAGATGTTTCTGTTGCCATCAACAGAATGAATAAATGCATCTTTGAATCATTTATATTCTTTGGCTTTTCAGTAAAAGCCATGAAGTATTACTTCAATTTTTTTCCCGTTTTACATACATCTATTTTTCTCTTTTAATTTTTCACAAGTTCTCAAAATCTTTTCCTGAAGGAAGGAAAACAAAATAGAAAGAAAATAAAAGCAAAACAAAACTTCTTTTGTCAGTCAACACAACTGTATGTATTACTTTTTGAAATGCCAAGTTAAAATAATGTTCACTATGGACAAAATCCTACTCATTAGGAAGCATAAAAGGATTTTGCTGAAGTGTGATCCTCCATCATTCTGTCACTTTGAAATTGTTGCAGGTTCACAGCTGGACTACAACAACCCGAAGTGCATTGCTAAGTGAAAGGAGGAGGCAGGTGACAATTACATGAAAAGTCGCTACAAGTAAATTTGTTAAGAGAAAGCTGCCAACTATAAAGCAACACTTACATTTAAGAAAAAGAAAAGAAAAGAAGGCAGCAACCCTCCCCTCCCCAAACTTTTCTTAATCCTCTGCGATTAAAGTATCTCCTAGTATTGGGCAAAACACAAGATAATAGTAAATCAGCTTCTAAACCAAAAATAAAAAAAACCAAACCCCAAAAACCAAACCACCCCAAGACCGCTGGAATACTGAATATGGAGGGATTGCTTTGAGTTACACATTTTACTTAGGCTCAACTGTCTATGCAAATACTTGGTAAGGAAGCATAAGTAATGTCAGCCTGCATGTCTAGCACTTTAAAGCCTGCATTCAATAAATATGTTGTACAACATAGTCAGAAATTTCATATTAATTGAGAGTGGTGATTTAGACACACTCAATAATTTATAACCCCCACTACTACAAGTAAAGAGGTATCCTATCTTAATTATATTGTCAGTTGTTAACAGGATTATAGAGGCTGGTTGAGGCAATATTCATTTTAAATATTAATGATAGGAATTTTTCAGACTTTGTTTCCATATAACATCTACAAGTTCTATTTTGTCTGTGTGACCGGCATAGTAATCTGAAATATACAGTATGTTAATATTCCATTTATTTTTGTTCCTATGCCATGTGCTCTCAATGTGCTTTCAGAGCTGAAACAAATACTTTCCGCGTAGAGATTATGCTGTATTATTACTGCTGACTCCAGCATTAATCCAAGGGATTTACATAACTTTCTAGATGACATTATGGTAATGAACAGCAAAAGAAGGCAACTCCTCATTAATCTGCTCTATTCTGGTTTTACACTGTGCTCCTCATCTTTGTACCCAAGTGCCAAGTCCAGAAGACATGAGTATCAAGGCATGGTTCACGTGAAGATTAGGTACCAAAACTTGTTCAGAAAACCCCAGATCAACCTTTGCATGCTGCTGAATTTTACATTCCATAAACATTTTGGTTTCCCATTTTAAAGACTCCCAGGTATCTAGAGTTTTGCATCTCTGCCTCCCTGGAGATATCTTATGGTTGATAGGGCTGAGGAAATGGTGCTTAGCTAATGTCTAAACTCTAATGAAATCCAGACACTGTAAGCCTTTAAAAGTCACCTGAGGGGCTGGATCCTGTATGTGCTTTTGGAGCAAGTTTACCATACAGTGGCTTCCAGAATACACCCTCTATACAATTCTGCTTGATCTTTCCATACTGTGCAGCTCTATGTAGTAACCTGACACTGTGTACAGAAATACGGGATAAAATGGCACTTTATCATAGATTTTTTTCTTTTTCTCTTTCTGATTTTTTTCTTGACTTCTCTGTTTCTATATGTGCCTTCTGGAAATGCACATATACTAAGAATTTCTGCTCAGTTTTCTCATTATGTCATTGTAGTTTATGCTTTGGATATCAAAACTGAATCATAATGCAAAGAAAATATACAGATTCATAACATTTGGATCCATTTAATTCATGCAAATTCCAAGGGACAGATTAGATGTAAAGATTCTTCAAGTTTTCTGTCCTAACTTATTCCTTATTTTTATGGGTCTTTTTAGGATCAGAAGGTACAGTTAACAGGAATAAAGGTAATCCCTCTTTCTTCCTTGTGAATAAAAGAAGCATTAAGTGTACAGAATTTATTAATTAAAGTGTCTACAAAAGGAAAGGCTGATAAGAAATTAACAAAGTTTAATTTATCAGTTTAAACAAATTTTCAATAAATCAGATTTTTAATACTTCCTACAAATAGTTCTATTCTTAGTCTTACTACATGTGCAAGCATGTTAGTGTTGGATATGGAAGAATTTATGACCTTATGCTTTTAAATACCACAGACTGTTGCAGATATTTCCAACAGCTAGCCTCTTCTGCTATGTGTGTTTGTTTAACAAAGGCCACTGGCTTAGGAAGGCACAGTTCCAGCACACACCTGCACACAAAACTGCTCTGCCCCCCACTGTAGACTTATCTTTTCTCCAGCCTTTCAGTACAAGACCACCTTTGTGAAATAAGTTGGGATCGTTTCCATTTTTCAGGCTTAACATCCATAAATTCAACGAGTTATAAATTATGTAGTTTAATATCATTTTACATAACTGAATTTAATGGATGAAAACACCTGTTTATTTGGGGTGTGTATATATGTGCATATATATACATCCTTGTCCCCCATCTTTTAGAATTTCCTTTTCCTCAACTGCTATTTAGTGATGGGGGGCGGGGGTGGGGGGCGATAGTCATTTATCATTAAGTTTATGGAGTGCTGAGCATAAGAAGTCTGAATTCTGGTCATCTAGATGCCATATGGCCTATTAGTAATGAATGTTATTAATGGTATTTTTTGAAACTTCAGAATAAGTAGAATGTTAAATAAAAACATTAATTTTTCATGTCCTAGTAAGGAAGGACAAAAAAGAAAATGGATCCTAATCACTTCATCTCAAAGCCATAGACTATAACTACTGTTTAAAACATATGTATAACCAAACATAGAAACAGTCTAAACTACTCACATGCAGAGAGATACTTGTCTTGAGGTAAAAGAAGAAAATAGCTCCAGAATCCTACACTCTTATAAGCATATGGCTTCTGCTTTTTTTCCAATTTTTATATATATATATACACACACACAAACATATATGCACACATATATATAAAAACAACAAACAGTTCAACTGGAGCATACAGCCAGCTTGGATTCAGTTTGCTTAGACTCGAAACCAAGATGACACTTGGACTGTTAGCTATTTGGGCACAGGGAATCTTTTGTTGTTAAAGATTTGATATAAAGACTACTAAGGTAGAACTGTGTGCTTTTCCTTTTTTTCCTATTTGTTACTGTGAATGAACAACAAAAAAACCCTGTCTCAAAATACATTATTGACATTCTCTCCCCCTTTCATATCTGACCTTCTCAGAGCTTGACAGGACCCAGAGACCTCTAAAATGCATGGGCTTCATCCCATCAGCTAACCTGGATTTACTTTCAATGCTTACTTGAATTCTTCACTGTATTCATGGATCAGTGAATGCCTGCTGTTCATTTACACCACATTATTCATTTATGTTTTCTGCAAGTTGTCAAAGTTGGGGAAAGGGAGTTTGTTTTAGGAAGTAATCAATTAAAACAGTATCTCACTCACAAAAATTCATGACAAACTGTTAGCTCAATTTTTTAAAAAATTTAGAAAAAATATGTCACTGATTGTGCAGTTTGGACCCAATACATGACTGTTCTTTCAATGCATAGAAACCAAGAACTGGATTAACTCCTGAGGGTTCCAGACTGCATCCACAGAAGCACTGATATCATGATAATTCACTACACGTGGGAACAGAAGTGAGACTACCACTACTCTGTTGAAGGACAAACACAAGGTGTTTGTAACCTTGTAAGATTATTCTGCAGATCAACTGAAGCCATGGGAATTGCTGGATATATTTTCTGGAAATTTCTGCCAAATTCCTTTGACTTCTCCATTTCTATTGACATCTGGGATCTGGCTAGCTTTTGGCACTCCAGTGGGGCAGTCAGGTATGGGACGAGGTGAATTGCCTCATAACTTTAGTCTTTCCAGGTTTTTTTGCTTCCAGGGATGGTCTTGCACCTCACTTACTCTAATCAAGCTCAGACAAATAATTTGGGACTTATTAGGTAAAGTGGACTTGAAATCAGAAAAATGTATATTTTACAAAATAACTGCTTTTGATATTTAATTAATCTGCTCAGTCTATATATTGTTTTTGTTTTTAAATGTGGCCTGTGTGTCTTGTGCTGTCTTGCTATCCACCCATTAGTCTCTCTCCCCAGTAACCTCTGACTGTAATGACTAACTTAACATTTGAAAGACATATAGATGTCTCAAAGATAATCACACTGCTACAAACTTCAAGCACAATTGTCTGCTGCCTGCAAGAGAGGAGACACAAATGAGAGTCTCTGCTGAAGGAAAGGAAGGCAGAACTCAGCTGTGACATGCTCTGTGAAAAGCTGCTCAGCCAGTCTTGACTAGTAATAGCATTGTGTCTCTTTCTGAGTTGGGACATAGTAGGGGTTATTACGGGAAAAAGGAAGAAATCAGATGTTCAGAAAAAGGACCCAACCTTTAGGAAACCAACTTTCACTCTGGCCTTTCAGAGCAACTAGATTTTTTTCTTTTTGCTTTTTTTTCTCTTTAGCCCTCTGTGCTTTGCCTTCTCTAGAACTTTATCAGCCTTCTAAACTGTATCCTGATACTTAGGTTACTGTAAATTATGGGAATGCACTGTAAGGAACACATTTGAAATACATAATTGACAAGCTGCCTGAGGTATACAGAGTAATCAGTCTAATATTCTTTTCAAGAATATTTTTGAATGATTAAAATTTTCATAGTATGTGATCAGACCTTTACTAATCCCATCCCTCTTCTAGTCTCACTCCTTCCTATGACTGTGTAGTCACATGCAGAAAACACAACTGCAGTACTAGAGAAAAAAGTAATTTTAAGCTGCTGTGCTCCCCTTCCTGAACGTGTCCTGGAAGTGTCAGTCTGTTTAGTTTATGGTGTGTTGAGATAAAGTCATAGTATGCTGAAAGAACAATAGGGCATGACAGCACTACACTGATTTCTGACTCATCTGAAAGTTGATGTCATTATTCAGTGTTGGCCTGATTATATATAGTACATAAATTCATCACCAAGTGAATCAGTCTAAGTAGGCTGATTGTAAAAGGTCTGTGGAGTTTTTGTGTTGGGTTTTGTGGGGTTTTGTTTTTTTTCCCCCAGAAATACTGTGATGATCAATCTCTAAGAATTCAAGATTTTCCTAAAATTTATTTTGTTAGGTGTGGGTAAATATATTTACCCATGAGGCCTCAGCAATGTTACTCTTTGTCTTGAGATCAGACAATTAAGGACCTAAGACAGATGTACAGGCAATATAAAGTAGCTTTAGGTAGCCCAAAATGCGAATTAATGCTGAAAACATATTTTTACAATAGCTCGCTGCTGGTGTGCTGTGATTCTATCAGAACTTCAGTGGTGGCTATAGAATAGTTCCAGTAACTCTTGTCCACCACTGATGAATAGGCTCTACCTCTAACAGGCTGCAGCCATGTTACTGATTTTTATACATTATTTTGCTTGTGCTCATTACAAATGCATATTAACTTTCTCAATGTATTCTAGCAAATTATTTAACAGAGAAGAACATTCATGGAGGGTGCAAAGTTTCTGTGAATGCTGAGTATTTGCAAAAAAATGCATTTTCAATTCCAGTGAAGTTTTTCTGTCAGATATACACATAAGCACAAGCATAAGCATATGCTTGGACTATGGGTGAATTACAGTTTTGATGCAGTAATTCTATTAAAATCCTATAAGTGCAAATTATCTCAGGACAATTCACTACAATCTAAACTATGCCTTTAGGCATGGTAGTCAGCTGTAGCCATGCCTACTTCAAGTATTTAAAAATTATTAGACAACCAAAATGTTGAGAAAAGAGTTATTAAAAATGTGTGTGGCCCATTCATTTGCTTTTTTACATAAACACAGTCTCTAACACATGTGCTTTTCAATGAATACATCATAATTTCAGTAGCCAGGTTTTAAGACAAACACCATCACAAAACTTAAGACAAAATTATTACACTTTACAATATTGCCATTAAAATAGGTATTACAATTACAATTTTGCATTACAATATGGCTGAAATTTTCACTTGCTATTGCTCTTCTAAACATGAGAGCTATACCTTTACAAGTCTGAACTTAATTGTTTCCTGCAACATAGTCCTCAGGAAAGGGCAATGAAGCTCCAAGGTGCCATAATTTACAACTCTTCAGATGCAAAGAATTTTAGAAATTTAGCTATTTCCTAGCATGTTGTGTTGCTTGTATACCAAATAAGATAGAAAAAGGGAGATGGGATAAAACAAAAAATATTCCAACAAATAAAGCAGTGCTTTTTTCTACTGCAAAAATAGTTTAATGACATTTTGAAATAAGTAAAAAAAAAAAAAAAAGCCACCAAAACCTTATTTTCTTTCTAGGACTTTGATAGCTGGAGAGAAGTCAAGGGAGTAATTTTTTGGTCTCTGCTTTCCTCAGCAGTCAGAGCAGCTGTGCTATCCTGATCAGCATCACAGAGAAATAGTCTCTAAATGTTGAAATTTGTGACCTTCTCAGCAGAACGCTGTTAAGAAATTCTTTGTTGCTTCAGGTTATTTCCAGTTCATTTCTCCTTGGATATGAGCTTTTCATGGCATTTAATAGACTCACTTCTAAATACAGAAGTCAGGTTACAGTTCAGCACCACATGGTCACTCTCTTGAAGGGATAATTGCTGAAGAAGGACGGTGATCCCTGTAGCACCAGATGATGAAATGGAGCTTCACCCTTCCCTAATGTAGTTGTTCTAGTCATAGCATTCAGTGCCTTGCAGTTGGTTTATGTTCCCCCTGACTGGAGGTTGTTTCATGCTATAAAATCCACATCACTAAAACTATTGTTCATTGATGCAATCATGAAGAAAAAGTCAAGTATAAACACCACAGAACATTGTTTCCAGCTCAGTGACCCAACATTGGTTAACTGAATGTAACTTGACAAGTCATGTTTTCGGTGCTCAAACCAAAGACTTCTATAGAAAATACAGTTCCACACAAAGCACTCAAAAAGTTGGGGTTTTTTGTCTCAAATGTGCAATTTCAATCCTCAGCAAAATTAAATATGCATATTTCAGCCCCAATAACTGTCAGAATATGTCCCCAGGCTTTGAACATAGCATTCTTGATGGAAAATACTTTCAAAAATATTATTTTTGTACTTACTTATTTTAGAGAGATTCTAAAAGTAACAAATATCATCTGGAAATTATGCTCTGTTGAAAGATAAGATCCTCCACAGGAACTTTTGGGGAGCTGATCCATTAAATAGCACTGGCTGTAGCAATTGAGCTGCCCTTGTAGATGTAGGTGCAATATTTCAGTAATGGCTTGCAGAAAGGGTTCAGAGATATGAAGGAGGAATAACAGTCCTGAAGAGAGGGAGAATGGGAATATTTCTGCAAACTGCTTAGATGATATTTCAATTCAATTCCAAATGTACTTTAGGAGAATTCATAGAGGTCTGAAGGGAGAAGCACACAGAAAGTAATTAAGTAGACTATGGCAATTTTGTTACTAATTCCTTAATATTCATAGGTTGCAAAACCTAATGCCATAAGTAATTTGCTTAATGAAACACTTTATCTTGTAACTTCAATGCAATCAGTCATTTGCAGGGAGACCACTGTCTTTAATGTAAAGCTGACATTCTGCAGGAGTCCAATTTGCTAGATGCATGCCAAATTTCTAGAGAAAAAAAAATCAGTATTAACATTGATTTGTCAAAGATCCTGAAAAGCTGTGCAACAATTTATCTTTTAATGGTGCAACAATAAACAAAACATCGGAATGAATAAGGAATGCTCTTAATGTACATAATAGTAGAATTTCAAATATATCAGTAAGTTATGCTTTGTTGTAATTAAATTAACTACTTCCCCAAACACTAAAATTACTTTTAAATGGATTATTGTAGCACACGTCAAATAATTAATCACATTCCCAGTCCCATTGCCCTTTTGCACTCATTTCCCTTGATGTTAATGGGAGCTCTGTTCAGAGAGGGAACACAGGAGCAGACAGTTAACATGTTATTAAGCAGCGTTTTGAAATGGCATCGTGAATTCTTCTGCAGTGTGGAATGCTAAGTAAATATTGTTATAACAATCCTGGACTGTCTTTGAAATAGACGCAACCTGGGGTTTACAAGAAATGAATAACATTTCAGAAAAGTGAGAAAATATCCAATTATTAAGCCATTCACACTTTTTGTTTGTTTGTTCTATTCTTGTTCATAGCTAGGAATGAACCTTGCAGCAAGAAATGTACCAAGTACTTCTGCAAAATGACAGACAAGCTTTCAGTATTTAGGCAGCTTTTCTTTGAAATATGGTAGAGTATAAACTATGTATACTATGCTTTTACATAACTTTCACAAGTAGACCAAAGATAGAAGTGATAAATTCAAGTCTTAACTGAAATCTGAAAATTAATGCTTGGGATCATTAGCTAACTGGTGTATGTTTTGTAGGTGTAATGAAGCTATTTAAGCTAAATTTACAAAAAACCCACCATGGATGTGTCAATGATTTCTTATTGCTTTCTCTCTTGATCACTGCTACAGTATACAGATTTAGCCCTTCTGTTAAATAGTTCATGCCAGCAAACACCTCATATCTGGAAGACTTTGTGCCAACCCATTACCTGTGTTAATGATGTTAAAAACAGTAATTAAACTGGTCTCTAAGGAAAAGACTTAGTTTATAAGGCTGCTTCATTCCACATACATCTTGATTTAACATATCTTTTATACATATATTTTCCATGGAAGTATTAGTGGAAAGAAATAATTAAATTTGAAGTACTTTTTAGCTAATAACTTTTATCAAGACTCAATGACAGAGACACATGGAACTATATCGAGAGTGAGAAATTGTTTATGAGGATCACATATTGCAGAACCTATCCCTGTGCACACCTCCACAGAACAAAGTTTTCCTATGTACTTAAATTGAAAGTTTGTATGATAACTTAAAACAGTTCAGATTAATGGACTGAAAAGAGATTTTTCCCTTTGTGAAATAAGAGCTAACTTTTAATATGCATTAATTATTAATTCACTAACTTTCTCAACTCCAAACACAGTGATTTACAAGGAACTATGATTCGGACAGGACAGAAGATTAGAATGTCCTTCCAAAAGGTCAGGTCTGACACCCTGGATAGCATAAAGAAATTAGTTGCCAACTAGTCTTACTGTCTAAAGTGAGACTGTTGTACTTCTAGGTTGCATCCACAAAGATAATTGGTGTTGAGCAAACTTCACATGCCTCATTCCAAATCATCACTACATTCTTTGCATCCCCAGTTACTAACAAGTCACCAGAAATGGATAATGCTGCTTGGAAATTATGTCTTCTCTTCAGCTGCTTGAAATTTCCCAGTGCTCCACTGAGAATATATTATAAGAATATCAGTGGTCAGGATGCTAAAGTGTCTTAAAACACACACATACTGTTGTGGCCATAAATGTAAATGTAAAGGGCATGCTCACGTTGGAAGCAGGTGTATATTAATTTTTACATTATGTCCTTCTGTATATGCATGACAGCAAACCAGTCTCAGGACAGAAAGGTTTCACCACCCGTGTGCTTATCTAGTGATTGTAGATGGATGCGGTGGGAGCTAAGGAAATCCTACTATTAGAGTTGATAATCTAAAATACAAAATCAATAACATTGCTTATTTTTTCACATTTTTTCATGATTTTCATTATTGATACTAGTTTTCTTTAAGCTTTATACTTTGAAAAAAACCAAACAGCTCCCCCAAGGTAAAGAATGACCACATTCATGTGAAAATGTATCTTTTAAAAAATGAAAACACAAGACAGAAGTCAGATTCACAGTAATAAAATGTGGAGGTATGTGCTCTTAGAGCTGAAAATTCTATAAATATTAAATCTAAATTCAGTGTTAGCTGAAATTTGGGAGCAATAAAGTCACATCAAAGAAAAGAAACCTACAAAACCAACACAGACTATTATTCTAATACCAGTGAACTCCAGTCATGGGGTCTAACATATCTACAAATATAATGAAACCATTATGAGGCTAAGACTTGTAGCTCAGTCCTGTATGAACAACTCAATAGTCCAGTCCAAAACACCTTGTTCTGGTAATGTTACTAGGAGAAGAGCAGAAGGTTTGATTTTGCAGTGCTGAAATAAATGGGAGCTTTGCCTTTGAATGACATGGATAGACTCAGATACTGCTCTCTTGTAGGTAAAAGATGTGTCCTAAACACCAAATTATGCTCTTGAGTCATTCAAAACCAATTTATAACTTGGAATCCTTCATGACAATAGTCCTGGACTGGAAGATTGGGAGAGATGAGGTAGAGGAGCCTTCCAAGGAAAATCACAATCTGCAAGGTGAAATTCCTGCACATAAACACACAGCAGTCAAATAAACCAGTCATTAACAATTATTTACTATGCTTTTTTCTGAATTCCGACCTGAAGACCAATACAGAGGGGAGAAGTCAGACAGTCTGTGTTGGACCACCACTGCTTTCTCAACAACCTGATCTCAGGAAAGAGAAAAAAAGAGCAGCTGTGAATAAAACAATGGATATTTTACATCTCTTTGGCAAAACCGCATTTTAACCTTCTTCAAACACTTGTGCATCTGTTGAAACACCTTCAACAACCCGATTCTGCTGAAAAACTTTCAGAGTACTGATTTGGTACTTTGGGATAAACTAGATTAAAAAATGTCTTTCAAATACCACATGCTCTAATATAGTCTAAATATGATTTCCCCCCTGCTGACTTCTCAGAGGAAGCAAAGGATGAGAAAGGTGAGTCTCTAACAAATGCCAAAATCTACTCTACTGTGAAATACCTATAAATTTACTGAAGAGCTTGTGTATAAAAAAGGGACATTTTGGAAGGCAGGAATTGCTAATGTGGTAGAAGATTGGTGAAGAGCGAATCTTTGTAAGTTTGTAGAAAGCATCTCCTGAGGAAAATGCCAAAAGATTATGGATTAGGTATTTTAGTATTTTAGGCAAAATCCAGTTTAATATGCTCACAACAGTAGTTCTGTTACTGTTCCTAACTTGAGAAAGGTCAATGAAATATTTCCTCTTAAGTGGCTCTAATCCTCAATGTGGGATATAAATTTTCGGTTGCATTCAGCTGTCAGTTCTAACTTTGGCTCATAGGTCTAGTTATGTGAGACCTTTGTTGAAAATATTACTGTTTTCTACAGTAATGGTCCAAAGAACTACAGAGCACCTGTGAGAGACTGAAAAAGTTAATGTCTCAAACATTGTGGCGAGGCGAGGCGCGATTTGCATGGCGACAGCAGGTCAGCGAGCACGGGGCGGAGGAGAGCGAGAGTGGGAGTGGGACATGCAGGACGTGGAGAGTGCGTCGGAGGATGCGCGGTTCCGGGTTCTGATGGACCTTACCACATATGGCCAGAGATCACATAGAGTTGATCTGAGGAAGGGGCTCGCGACCACCCGAAAGACCCCTCGCGACCACCCCCCTCCCCCAGCACCTGTGCAGAAGACTGAGAACTTTCTAGAACAAGAACCATGTAAGTCCTCAAGGGGCGTAACTATAGGCGGGGATTAGCCTATAGAAGACATGCCCCCAGGGAACCATGTGCGTGCTCACCCACCACTGGAGGACTGCGATGCCTGTCATCCTCATCGAGGGATCCAAGGGTGGTGATACCTTTCCTTTCTCTTTCCTCCTCTCTTCTCCTTTCCTTTTCTCGCTTCTCTCTTCCACTATATATAAGTTTTGGAAAAATTGTGATGGGTTGCTCGGAAAATAGCTCCATTGCCAAATCGCCTCTGTTTGTTCGTTGAGCTTGCCAGTTCATTAAGTTTGTCCGCTTGTTGAATTTGCCAGTTAATAAAGTTGCTGGTCAGACTTTTCCTCTGAGTCATTGCTGTGACTCTACCGGCCCTGCGGCTCTGCCGAGCAGAGATCAGCCTTTGCTGGTAGACAGACCCTTGGGGAATCAAAAAGATTCACCCATCTCGCAACCCACCAAGTGGGATGGGACAGCACCTAAAGTAAGATGTAGGGCAAAATAGCCAAAGGCAAAAAGTAACTGTATTTTAGATCAACCCCGTAAAAGCCTTTCTGTAAAAGGTGTGTTGAAATTGTGGAGAACTGAGAACACACAGGCCCTCATGAGGAGTTCTGGATATTTTGCAGAACTAACCATGGAAGATTTTGTTGAATTACTTTACTCTGAAGGCAGTTGTGTGCAGAGGAGTACAGGCAGTTCTTTACTTCTATTCCAGTCTGAAATAACAAGAATTATCTTCAGGCAGTTTTATATTAAGAAAATTAGCATTGGAAAATAATATTTTTTAGTTTTGTATGACTGAGCAGATTATTTTTGATTGCTGTTGGCCTCAGTTACATGCATGGTCTTTGTAAAATAATTTTGTTAATCTTTAGGTTTGAAAAGGACTGCAATGATCCTTTGCTCATAAAGACAAGATCTGTTTTGCTTCTTTCCACTCCTCAAAATCCTCTTCATCTTTGCCTGAGCTGTTGCTTTATGCCTTCCCTATGCAAACATTAAGTCAACCATAGATGTGTCAGTCCAGTTTTAAATATATGCTTGTAAAAGTATACCTCTGTTTGCAGGTGAGCAAGAATTTGTCATTCACAGCTCTGAATGGTGCTTCCACAGTACATATTTTGCATATTCAAGTTGGACGTGAGGAAAGACACACATAGTATGAGCTGATCAGTAATTTTGATGTTCCTTTGTAATTTCAAGTAAATTTTTCATGTATGGTGATGAAAAAATAAATTAATTACATGTTGTATTTGAAAAAAGAAAATAAAACAAATGGTACCTTCCTTGATTACTGCTAATCAGGGATAATGCAAATTAAAAAAAAATATATTTATAGATGACTCATGAATAGAATACTATGCACTTACTAAGACTACTGTAAATCCAGATTATATTGATTCACATCAAGAGACTTCTCTTTGGTGTGAATTAGGTCTCAACGAAAAAGGAACAAAGTTTATTATCATCGAAAACACTGATATAGACCAGGTTGAGATATTTATATTTAAGTGTGTGAATATAATCAGAACCCCAGATTTCATTTTTTAGCTATCTGACAATGTAACTTGACCACATGACCCAGACACAACCACAGTTGATCCCCAGCCAGTGAGCTATTTATGAGTCTCAATGCATGTTAATTCAGTTGAGCATTTTCCTTCTCCTGCTGTTGCAGAAATGCAAGAGGAGGCCTGATTTACATGCAATGCTTGGCAAACAGAGTGAGAGGTACTAAGGAAAATAATAATATTTGCTTTTTCTAATATATTTATAAACTAATCAAATCAAACTCCACACAATTTAGATCTATGATCAGAAATTACTGGCTACAATAACCAGATGGCATAGAGCAGAAATAAACATATATACTAATTTTTTTTCATAGAATATTTAACATAAGAATTGTAAAACCTAACCCAGGTGTTTGAATAAGTAATAAAACTGAAAAATTGTGGGAAATAATCAAACTATGGCAGCAACTGATGACAAATATTTTAGGCTCTGTCACTTAATTATTGAAGCATATGTATTAAAGTATATAGGCCATACAACAGACTAGTCTAGGAGAAATAAGATGCAAAACACCAGCAGTAAGTGATTGCTGTGGTTGCACAAAATGGACGTGCTCATCTTGGGGCTCCATATGTAGCCGTAACGTGTTTTACTAGCTAAGATGATGTTATGTGCCAGTTACTGATTTTTCCATTTTAGCAAACTTTAGTAATATAACTTTTTAAAATAGAATAAATGTAGTAATTCATAAATCTTTTGTGTTCTGTTTTTGTATGCTCTTCTTTCCTCCTTTTCTCCTCAGATTCAATAATAAAATGTTGTAAACTGCCAGGGGAAAGAGAGCTTTTCCTGATCTGAATTGCCTAATGATTCAAATCTGTGTTAACTGAAATAAAAATAAATTGTCTATTAGAAGTTTTCAGTTCCATGACTCCCATATCACCCAGGTGTGTATGCCTAGATTGCTACTGAGTCATGCTGGTTCATACATTCAGGTACACTGCTGTTCTTTCATGGAAGACATACTTTCGGCCATTTTTGAAGGAGAATGGTATCCTACAGCAGTTCTTCTATTTGCATTGAGAGAAAAGGGTGTTTTACCCTAGTTACATCATTTATGTGTGCGTGTCATGGTGTTGTATTTACTCATTCTTAAAAGAACCACAAGGTACAGAGTAATGCAGAAGAGAATGGTTATACTTTTCTAATTCCATTTCAAAGCCTTCAGCGCATAACTTCCAAGTCCATGTTCAGCTCGGTTTTGGATGTCATCCCACATCAGTTTTACATCATTTCTATCTCTTCCCACTTACAACTGCAGGCAGCCTGAATCTAGCTGTGGAGTTTTCGTACTGTTCCTGAAGTGCATCTTGAAGGCACCTGAGTTCATATCTCTGTGGCTCCATGACTGCTATCTGTACGGTCATGTAATACAAATAGTTGGAAAATAGTTTTGTGAAGATGAATTTGACCGAAAGACAAAAAACCCATATAAGGTTACTTTGCCTCTTTGGAGGCAAACAGGAGATGGAGTGCCACACCTCAGGTTTAATTCACCCTATAAATAAAGGGAGATATATATAAATAGCATTGCCTTGTGCCTAGACAGAATTGACTCTAAAGGAAATACAGCTGATGTTTTTACTGCACTGCCGATATCCACTGACTATCCTTACTTGCATTCAGACTCTACTAAATCGTTGAGAAGACCTATAGTGTTTGGGAGGATGCCTACTATCCTACTGCTCCCAGTTACATAAGTAGCAATGTAAATTGGATTGAGTGATGCACTCCTGGGTTATATTGGTATCAAGCAGCTCTGTGATCTCATCAGGATGGGGCTGTGGACACTTGCCCCCCTCTCTAATCTCAGTCTACCCCTCTCATTTCCACTAAAACAAATTTCATTCTAGAACCCTCATTGCCTTAGTATTTTCCTTTTTATCTTTGAATTTATATACATCTCAGAAAACATCATTTTTCTCATGTGCAGCAAATAAGAGCTGTATCTGTACAAGTAGGCACAACTGTTTAGTACCACCACCACTACTCCACAATGAGTAGGGTCTCTCTGCAAAGGAACCCTATGAGGTCCATTTGTGGCATTAGCTACTCCTTAGCTTAAATAAAGGTTTGCCAAATCCAAGAATGTGTACAGATTGAATTTCCTCCCTAGAGATTAGAGTTCAGTGATTTCAAGTGACTGAGCAGAATAGGCAGCTGGGAACTAGGAAAGTTTGAACTCTAAATTCACTTTTGGTATCAAAATTCTTCTATGATATTGATATGTCCTTTCAAACTGGATTTTGCCTCACTTTTCCTTGACTGCATGGAAGAGATATAAAATACTGCCGTCCCATGTCATCAGCCTTGAGTTGAATATAACATGGCGGGACAGCACATTAGCCTTTATGCTGAGTAAGTCATGCTCTCCCTATATTTCTGATTTGAGCAGTATGATACTCTCACTTCCTTGCCTTTCTCTGGTTTACACGCACTGGTGGTATGACGATGGAGTCCAGAAGGTGTTTGTATACCCCATGTGATAAGGAAGATTTGGAAATGATGTCTCTTATCTCCAGATAACTGACCTTACCTGTGCCAGACTAATTTATGGCACAAATCTCCCTTACAAACGCCCCAATTACCTTTCTCAATTTTGCCTTTTGGAAAAAATAAGTAAACACATGAATAGGTTATTAATAATAGCAACAGTAATAACAGGAATTCATGTCACAAGAATATTGGGTGGAATTAAATATTTATAAAGCACTTAGAAGGTGAAACACACTAAATAAGTGCTAAGCATTCTAATTCAAGGAATTTTGGGGGTGTTTTTTTCCCCTCTCTTGGAATAGTTTGTAATGCTAAAAAGACCTATTGCTGGTTTTATTTACTCAAACTTTTAAGCATCTTTATCAATGTTTTATAGATAGTTTTTAAAATCTTGATTTAGTTTTATGAGTTACGACACCTGTCACTGTGTCACTTTGCTTCCCTATTAGGGTTTCTCACACACACCAGAAATGCTAGTGGGACCTAACAATGCAATAAGACTGTGGGCTCTTTTATTCAACTGACCTCACACAAGAAAGTCTGCTTAAAAAACGACATAATGATATGGACTGTTGTTTTGTCCTTTCTCATTATGAAAGCAATTACTCCCCCAATACAGACTGATTCATTATGGTCACTCCATGGAGCTAAACACCAACTCTGTAATACTCAGATACAGAATCAGAGAGTGAAGTCAGGCTAATTAAATTGGCCCAGACACTTTAGCAAGCAAATTGGGCCAAGTTAATTGGCACAGGGTGAGATAAGGAAATTCAGGCACTATTCTGTGAAATACCATTTTAATTATATCTAAAGAAGAACATTGCCCTTAATTTCAAATTTCTAATTAGGAACATGAATAAGTAGCAATAATAATCTTATTATTATATATAAAAATATAAAAAAGTTGGATGAAGTTTGTTTTGGCCAAGCCTGTTAACCAGTGAGCAAAGATGACTATAATTATTAGCTATATTTGTCTTAGATGCAGACCTATAGCCCCCGAGAAAAGGTTAATAGGGTGGGCATGCATCAAAAGAGAGATAAATCTGACGTAAACAGTGTAAGAAAGACTGCAGCAGGAGGATTAATTTGCAGTAAGATATTTTAACACCCAAAGAAAATAACATATATACCGCAAGCAACACATTTTTCATAAAATTGTGGTTTCAGCTGAAGTGCAAGTGAAGACTTTTGGATTCAGTTTGGGTTCATATTCAAACACTTCAAAATACTGTTTCAGGTTTAGCTTTGGTTTAAGAAAAAATAACAGTTTCAATTAATTGCCTTTGATTATAACAAAGGTTGGAGCAGGTGGTGTAACAGTTTACAGTCAATAGTTCTGTTATCGTTTTTGTCAGCTGAAGAGCTGTTCAGTTTTCCTTCACTATTGCTTGGTTTTGAAAGGAGCAGACTACAATACTGGTGCTCATGATATTCACCATACAAATACAATCAAATAATTTACATCCCCCACTTCAGGAAAAACAGTATTGTGCTGGTTTTGTCTGGGATAGAGTTAATTTTCTTTATAATAGCTAGTATGGGGCTATGTTTTGGATTTGTGCTGAAAACAGTGTTGATAACACAGAGATGTTTTAGTTGTTGCTAAGTAGTGCTTATACTAAATCAAGGACTTTTCAGCTTCCCATGCTCTGCCAGGTGCACAAGAACTTGGGAGGGGGCCCAGCTGGGACAGCTGACCCCAGCTGATCAAAGGGATATTCCATACCATATCACATCATGTTCAGTATATAAATCTGGGGGAAGAAGGAGGAAGGGGGGATATTCAGAGTGATGACATTTGTTCTCCCAAGTAACTGTTATGTGTGATGGAGCCCTGCTTTCCTGGGGATGGCTGAACACCTGCCTGCCGATGGGAAGTAGTGAATGAATTCCTTGCTTTGCTTTGCTTGCGTGCATGGCTTTTTGCTTTACTTATTAAACTGTCTTCATCTCAACCCACGAGTTTTCTCACTTTTAGTCTTCTGATTCTCTCCCCCGTCCCACCGGGGCAGGGAGTGAGCAAGCAGTTGTATGGTGCTTAGTTGCCAGCTGGAGTTAAACCACGACAAGTATTAATAACTTTACACTCTACACTGTGGTAGACACTAAGAAATCCTGAGGAATTCTGTCTTTTCATGTCATGCTCTGCACTAAGAGACTGATTTTTGTATTAATAGGTGTCATACTTTTCCTGTTGGGGAATTTGTGCTTTCTTGAGCTTGTGCCTTTACTGGCAAAACAACCAATTACTGATGTTGTGGGCCAGAAACAGGTGAACAAAACTGGTGCTGAGTAGTTTAGCTGCAAGTGTAAGCAAGATCAAAATATGTTCAGTACAATTCAGAAGCAGTGCACTTTTAAACTTCTCAAATAATTATGCTCCATATCTTGAAGTGAATACTAAGAAGCTGTCCATTGAAAGGGTGTCAAGGATACAGAAGTGAACAGGATAAAAGAGTGTTACAACTAATGTAAGTGCGAAAATTGTCCATATGCTTTTCCTGTCCTAGAAGCTTAAAAAAATAAGACCATATTCTACAACAGCTCCAATTAAAGGACACCCTATTGGGGAAAAAGGCTGAAGGATCACACATATCCTAATTTTTGATAAACAAAACCATATTCAGTTTGTTATGAAGCTAACTTGGTCTAAATAGATTCAAGTATGGACTATCATGGTAAATTTATGATCAGAAAAGGCACCTAACTGGTCTCACAAGCCAGACTATTTATAACACATAAACACATGAAATAAATAATTCTGTTGAAAAACATTGCGGAAATGTTGATTAAATTAAAAAAAATCATGTGCAGTACTGTAAACCTTAAACAAATGAACTACTTGTTTTTATCACATTAAGCAAGGCAAAGGAATGAATACAACACTTGATTGTGCTTTGCATACCACATCTTCAGACAGTTGAATTCTGTCAGGCAAACACATTTCTACTTCTTGTTCACTGGAAAAAGTACTAAACAAGACATCAAGGAATAATGACTCACCTCCTAGCAAAACTAAGGTTGCATTCAACATTCTGTTAAAGAGGACATCTGAATGCAGCTGAAAACTTATGGACATAGCTGTGGTTTACTCATCTTCTTCATGGCTGGGTGCTGCAAAATGGGGGGAAATCACAGCAGCCAGGCCCATCTCTTTGCATCTTTAGCAGAGTGTAAAGCTTTGTGGGGACAAGTTCCAGGAGATTTCCATTTTTAATTTCCATTAATAGCATTATCAGACTCTCTGTCTTCTCCCTGTTTGACTCCTCTCCCTGCTCCTTCACAAAGGCAGAGCAGCCCTAAGTCTCAGAGCTGGCTGTGGCTAGAGATTAGTCCTCTGCTAAGAATACTACTTTGGTATTAGCAGCACAAAATGAGACAAGCAGAGAGGAGAAATTGAATCAAATATTTTGCAATTATATCAACACAAACACACACACATATATATATACATGCGCACACCTATGTATGTATTCATATATGGCGGGCTGTGTGTATATGTATATATAAAGGGAGTTTAAACTTATGTATATAAGTATGTATATATTTAAATGCATTTATACACACACACAAACTTATTTCTAAACATCCTTTATTTTTTGCACCCAGAATAGAAAAAATGAATACTGTGGATATTTTGAGACTTTTGTGAAACAGTATAACTTTGACTTTTAGTACCAAATTTCAGTTTGGCGCACAGTAGAAATCATGGCTATAAAATCCAGAGAAATAGGGGTTTATGATGTAAGGCTAATACAACCTTCACTATAATGTTGTGAAAACAATGTTGTAATATCAGTACTTTATACAGGCCGATAAAAGAGGAATTATGTTTAGGTTATCTCCAAAGTCAATTTGAGAACAATACCATGTGTATAAATGCCTACTATGAGAAAATAAACTAACTATTTTAGAGCACAATGTTTTGGTGCTACAGTGAAGTCATGAAATCTGACAGCACTGTAACATGGGCCTTCATAAAAATGTCTTCAATGTACTCTGGAAAGTTGTTGCTATTCTTGTTAAATGCTACTAACACAGGTAGTATGAAATTGAGTGGGGAGAAGCTGTAATAATTTTAAATGCTAACATAATATATTAGTATATTTAGTTATATGCTTAATTTATTAATATATTTAATATATGTTTGTTTTAATTAAGATAGGATTCTGATTCAAAATTATGATTTCAAGGTACAATGAATGACAGCTGATTTTATATCTATTGCAATAGAAGCTATTATTTTTTAAATTACATATTAGCAAAAAGCCTTGCAATTTAACCTTTCTCAAAGAAAAGGAGGCTGAGCAAGTAACTGTCAGAGGTAGTCTGGCTGTATTGCAGACACATCCTGCCTCAGCTGAGGGGAACGGATAAGACTGCCATTTCAAGTTGCTTCCTGCTTCCTCTCATTTGTTTCTCTGAGTGGGATCTATAGCTTAGGAACCTGTACAAAATAATGGACAAAAATCAACAGTTTTAAACCCAACTTTGCAAATGAATATAGTATTTAAAGAAACATCTCTGCCCTCTGTCCTCCTGTAATTATGCCTCTTAGAAAGATCTCTTTTTTAAAAAAGAGGTACTTCTCAGGTATATGGAAAACACAGATTTGAATGTAAAGTTTTTTTTCACACATAGTAAGTAACTCTGGGGACCTTCTTAGACAAGGGGCTTTTTAAAGACCAATAACAATGTAGCACTGTTTTACAAGTACATAAACACAATTTAACACATAGTAATCTAAACTCCAGGTGTTTTGTGGCTGCTGACAATTTTTCTGAATTCAGGAAATAAGAGGCAATAAACTTGGTCACAGTGGTTAAAATGTGTACTGTTAATTTTGTGGGGGTTTTCTCCTGGTCTCATGCTTTTCCTCAGTAATGTGTCTAATTTCCTTGGATAATGTTCTAATGGCACTAACATCCACAGTAGATTTACTTTATTTCCCTGCTTTTTGCCGAGACATTTATGGTGTAATGAAAGCATTTATTTCACAGTGTTCCCAGAGACCTGCTTTAAATTGACCTGCTAGCCAGAGCTTTATTATGGACAAAGGCTAAATGAGTATAATCTAGAAATCTTTATTCATTACTACTGTTTGAGCTTCACGTTCAGCTGGAGAGCCACATAATTATCATAATTTATATATATCTAGAATAAGGCACAGAACACTTTTTGAAGAATATTCTCTTTCTGCTCACTTTAATGTAGGCAACACGCTGGCTCAGGGAAGCTGATTACAGACCCTATGAGAGTAAGATTGTTTGAGGCCCTCTCACCACACACAAGGCTTGCCTTTCTGAGCAGGAGGGCTTAGCAGGCTCTGAACAGCCCTGCAGGGTGCAGGGTCACTGGGGCAGGTAGGAAACATGAGAGCGCTTGATTTCCCCCGTGTTGCAGTGTGCATGAGAGTAGGGAAGAAATTTTCTCCTGCTAAGCCATAGCAGCACATTAGTGTCCTCTGAAGGATAACATTTTTCTCTCTGAGCTCCTCTTGGAATATTGTAGCTGGAAAAAAACTACCCAGAACTGTGTCCACAGGCACAACTGTTCAGGCAAAAAGAGCCCCGATCACTGCAGATGAGGGTGCATGGACAGAATTATTTTTAAATAAGATTCTAATCTTCCTCTGCCTGCAGACACAGTGCAACCCCTGGTATGCCACCTGCCACCACTGGCTGAAACTGGGAATTTCTGTTCTGTTGGAAATTGCCAGTGTTTATTGTGATCCGTCCCTCCTTCCCAAACTGTGGAATAACTTGTGTTTCCTTTGAAGTTCAAAACATTTGTTGGAAAAGAACAGTGGAAAGACCAGAATGTTTCACCAAATGATAAGAACATTTGCTAGAGAGATTCACCAAAACTGCAATGGTTTCATTAAATATTTAATTAGCATAGGCCAATAAAATATTGACCTCAGTATTTCCAGTTAGTTTTCTCCCATCTCCAGTACCCCCACCATGATATTTCCCATTTATCCCTCTCCTGTTAATTTTGTTTATCCAGTAGTTGCTTTACAGTTTGTCTAGTACTGTCTTTCACATGCTGTAACCGAAGAAAATGTTTTTAATATAAGATGGTGAGGGAGCCTTTCCCACCTGCCCTGCCCAGCCCAGGGAGTGCCCTGCAGGATGAGGAGGAGAAAGCCTTGCTCACCACTTGCAGCCTTGTTTAGAAGTGACATTTTAGCTGGCAGAAACAGAGACAGCAGGAGCCGATGTCTGACTGTCACTCCAGATGAACGATGCTTGGTTGGTGTGTGAGTGAGCAGAGCCTCTCAAGCCTCGATTGTTACAACACCCACGCACAGTCCAACTGTGCTGGCAGCTCTGAAACTCTCCAGGCTAACCCTCTGGTGCCCAAACATAGACAGCAGGACATCACCAGTAAGATGAAGACCTGCTGCTCAAACACGGAGTCATTAGCCTTTTCCAGTTCAGCTGGTTTTATCTAATATATCCAGGACCTGGTATCATTTGAGAAACTAGTATTGTTGAGATCCCAAGGCTTGGGATCTGTTTCCCAAAGGAAATGCCATGGACTACGAGCAGTGCTCTGGGTATGAACACTTCTTAAATACACAGGCACCCAAAATTGGCTCAGGTAGTTCCTGGTAATACCACTAACAGAAATGAGAACAAGAATGTTGTAATGAGTTTTTCCCACCTTCGTATTTTTGACTCACAAAGCAGAGCTTTTAGTGGTGCTTGGATGAAACCAAATACCAAAACCCTCCTCTACCCCCAGGAATGCCTCCAGAAGAAAGCCTTACACTGAGTTTTGAAGAGTTAATTCCTAGCTTAGGGAAACATTGCCACTTGGGAAATCTTTAAGGAAATGAAGCCAATTTAGACCAAATGTCTTGGAAGGAAAAAAGGACTGCCTGAAAATAAGGCGTCATAACATGAGAGTGGAGTGAATATAACTTTGACAATTTCTGGGAAAACACATTTGGACATTATTTGTGCTTTCTATTTCTAAAACATTTTTAATTTCACATCATGCTTGTAAAGCAGATCACAGATGAAGATTTGTGTTTTAACTAGAATAAGCTTAGATTGAAACACTCAGAAAAGAGGTAGGAAAGGGTAATGTGTGCCATTGTCCAGTTTACTCCCTGTTAGTACCTTCACACAACATCTGTTAGCTGCCTTTAGTGCTTTGCAAAGTGTATTTGTTTAAAATTTCAAAAAATACCTTATCTCTTCACACTATATTGCAATACATGTAATACATGGTTTTATATTTTACTGATATACTGTAGTCTTTGCAGCAGTTTTAATCTCTGCTTTATCCTAATATTCATGAAAATAGAAAGTAACTGATATACTGTATTCTTTGCAGCAGTTTTAATCTCTGCTTTATCCTAATATTCATGAAAATAGAAAGTATTTAGTAATAACCACATTTCTCATTTCTCCGCATAAAATTTCTTTCATATCAGCTACATTCATATTTATCTGTTGTTGTCATTGAACTGGGAAGAAGTCCCAAGAAATATAGGAAAAGATTTCTGCGGTGGTGGTGTTTTTATGGTTTTAACATTTCTTCTTAGCTCCTAGAATCATAGAATCATTTAGGTTGGAAAAAACCCTTAAAATCATTGAGTCCAACCGTTAACCTAACATTACCAAGTCCACCATTAAACCATGTCCCTAAGCGCCACACAATTTGAAACACCTTTCTCTTCAAATGGGTTTATAATGGAAACTGTGAGAGTACCTTAATTGTAGGGCATCATTATAAAATTTACATTCATGGAAAAACTGAAGTGCAGTGTTATTGTTTTTTCCCAAATGGTCTTGTGTCGCAGTGAGATGTTCAATTAGCAATTCTGCGTTGGCAGGTAAGAAGCAAACAGTCCTTTTCAGATCCACCTGATATTGTTTTCAGAGCAACAGCGTATTTTGCTGTTTTTTCCTTTTTTAGAACAAGAAGAAAAAATTAAAAAAAATATATAGAGAACTTGAACATTGCTCAACTAAGAGAAAATCATAACAGACTGATGGATATAGGAGCTAATTTTGAGTTCAAAAGTATTTGGAAGAGGTGTGAATTCAGATTACCAGAGTGAAGGAGAGTCGTGGTTCTGCACTAGAATTGAATGAGTGACTATCTATCTGCTTTTTGGGCATGCTTGTGTAGTGTGGTGTCTATCACAACAGACTACCACACCGCTGCAGAGAGGAGTCATTGGTCCTGAAAGAATCACAGACCTTGTTAATGTGAATAGGTGTGCCACTCACTCACTCTTTTTGGGACTGAAGACAGAACTGATTAAATACCTTTATCTAATGAAATATCTGTAGGTGGTAAAGGATTGCCACTGGAGGCATTAAAACAAATGGTCGAGCCTGTGCAGGCATAATTCAGATAAAATCAAATAATTAAAAGCATGTTTTATTGAAATATGTGAATCAGTGTGGGAAAGGCAGGACACAGAGTTATGAAAGTGATTTTGAAGGGAGACAGAGACAGTTTCTCAAGTACTGGATTTATTGTATACAAGAGACTGCTCATTAGGAAAATGGCCATTTTGCTTGCTTTCTACTGTATTAAAGAAAACCAAATTTTGCCTATAGCTCTTGTAAATGAACAATATTAGACCAAGAGCATTGCAGACTTTTATCTGGAGGAAACTGAGTCCACTCAGAAATCACTGATTCAGCACTCAAGTGAAAAAACTATGCAACAACATTTTTCTTAGAAAACCTATATTTGTCCCAGAAGCATACAGATTAGATCCAGAACCTAAGTTTAAATAATGCTTGGATCCAATTGTGTTTGAATAAATTCCTTCTGTTGACTTTACACAAATATGAGGGAGTAAATAGGTATCTGCTCTTTTCAGACTCTTCCCTTCATCTGTGGTATTTAGCCAT
Source organism: Ciconia boyciana (assembly GCF_034638445.1). Lineage (NCBI taxonomy): Eukaryota > Metazoa > Chordata > Aves > Ciconiiformes > Ciconiidae > Ciconia > Ciconia boyciana. The sequence continues at coordinate 59,702,706 of NC_132935.1, forward strand.
GTTTACTTTAGAAACAGAGGAAGTAAGAGAATAAAAACAAAAAAGGTTGGGCATTATTTTTCATTGCAATATTTCATTGGAGATTATTTTTCCCCAGAATAAATGTTCTTAAAATAAAAGTTGATGCATTTGGGTTTAAGTTAGATGCTTCCAATTAAATATTTTTTTTTCTTTCTTTTTTTTTTTTCCTCTTCAGGTGGGAAATTGTACCAGTCATCCCAGCAAGGTTACATTCTCAAATTATGCTTGCTCTGGTAAGCTGCGGTTATGAGGAAAAACAAACATCAAGAAGGAACCAACCTTATGTGTAGGCTGGACATTTGTATCCTGGACTAGACCCAGGAAGTAGAAAAGTCAAGCACTCCTAGCTGCAGAATTGCACAAGAGCTAGCTATTTTCTAGACATGTGCTTTTATGCATTTCTGTTTTCTTTCCTTAGTCTTGCAACCTTGGGGGACAGAAGAGAAAAAAACTGTCAAGCAGATGAACTGGAAATGGAAGAATTAGGAACAGCTAACATATTTCCACAGTTTTTTTGCTGTATGCTCACTTTCCTGTGCTGATTACTGGCTTTCTCTGAACATCAGCCAAATCCTGTCCCTTCTTTCATGCTACCTGCCTTCTTCCTCCTTTTTTCTTGTTGCTATGTACCTCTCATTTCCTCATACCTTTCTCCTCCTCCCTTTGCTAGTCCAATAAATAACGTCCACCATAACACAAAATGAAAATTAAGCTTGTTAAAGCAAAATATGGTGCTGACATAGTGCTTGCCAACTATGTCTGTTCTTTCAGCTTGCGAGTGAGTCTTTTTCAATAGTGTTCTGTCTTGCTTATTTATATTTCATGCTTTCTGGGGCAGGGACAGCCTAACTTCTCAGTTAGACTAACTTTTTGAAGTACTTAGCAGATGGCTCCCTTCTCAGTTGTTTTTTTTTTTTTTTTTTCTTTTTTTTTCCTTCCCAAAGCACTTATCTAAGTGATATTATGTTCTACTCTATGTTCAAGGCTGAACTTAAAGTATCATTTTACTTTACTATATCTGGAGCTTAATTCAGCAAAGCAGTGAAGCACTGACTTTAAACATGACTAACCCCCCTGAATATCATAGGAATACTCATATAGGTAAATTTTTAGTTCTATAAGAATCCTTTAGTAGATTGGGGTCATATGGTGTACATTCTTAAATTCCCCACTCTTTGCAGGAAAGCTATCCAAGTCACGAGAACATTTCTAGCGATTTTGCAGCAAAATATTAAAATTGAAAAGTTATTACCATGGTCTGGAATGAAAATGTAACCTGTGGTTCTATAAATACAAAATTTCAATTTTAAATGTTATCTCTAAAATTAATAATTTTCAAAATATAAATAATTTATGTAAAATAAATAATTGCTGAATATAATAATGATAAAAATAAATAATCAATCAAAAGTAATCTATGAAAAACATTATCACCTGAATTATATTCCTATCTTTTCCAGACCTGGCTTATTTCCTAATAACTAAACTTTGCTGAATTCAAGAATTCCCCCATTTCCAAGTGTTGATAATTATTTAAAGGATAAAATTTACTTCTCGTAAGAGAAGAACCAGACTGATACAGTGAAATACGTGACATCTTTGCTCTGTAAATAATGGTTGTATTTTGTGTCTTTTGACTCCCATGAATTTTTCAGTAATTATTTGCTATTATATCAAAATGCCTTCTTTTTCTGAAGAGGTGAAAATTTGCACAAATTTTTCTATAACAACTATTTTTAGGGAACTCATCCTTGTATTATTTACTAGAAAGACTTTTGTAAAAAATTATCTTCTCTGAGGTGACTTACTTACTAAATTGTTCTTTTTTTTTGAAGTATGCTTTTAAAATTATTTCAAAAGTTTTGTAAAAACAAATAGTAAGGAATGCCAACTCAATAAATCTTTCTGACATGAAGTATAGTCTAAAGAAGAAAACCATCAATTTGAAGACATTTTTGCCTTTAGTGGAAGCTAATAGAACGATGGACGTGGTTAGAATATCCAATGGAATGGCTGTACATTAGTAGGAAAAATTGGGTGGGTAAAAGGTGAAGAGAATTGACATGCCTTAAGTGCAAATATTTCTGAGTCAGTTATTAGTGCACCAGTTCAGTTGCACTGAATGGTTCTTGAATGTCTGAATGTTTATAAAAATTAATCAAGATAGGGTAGTAATCAGTGATGGCTACAAACGGCGGTGTCCTACATGAGAACAGGATCATTAGTTCCTTAAGTACCTGTCTGTTATGTTTGCATTGCACATTATCATCAAATCCTGTAGTCTGAGTGGCAGACTTACATTCTTACTCTGCAGAGCTTTCTGAACATTATTGGCATTACTAAAGAAGCTATTTAACAAATTAAAAAGTGTTGCATATAATCGTAAATCTCATCTGGACAAAGAAATTATTGATAAAGAAACTAATCAATAAATGTTTGTATGAGTATCAGTAACCATGGCTACTTATGCTTTATTATGCATGAACAATAAAGCCCTTTACACAAATCCATATGTAAGCTGAAAGCTTTAATTAGTACAATGCCATAGATCTGTGACGAATTCTGATCCAAATTAGTTATCAGTAGAAATGTGAATGATAAATTAGAATTGTTTAAAAATATTTAACTAGATCCTCCCAAATCTGCTGTATTGAGAAGGAAGTCACAAAGAAAAAGGCAATCTTTCTCAGTGTTCATCCACCAGTCCGTCTCTTTGTGGTGTGGAGACTGCAGTAGAGCCCTAACATGTCTCAGTTCACCCTGACGTGGGAAAGTTAAGGTGAAAAACAAAGACAATTGCATGGAGGAAAAGCAGGTAAGAGCTGTAGTTCTGTGGCTGAGCCTCCAGCTCAGACAAGAGAGTGGAGCTAAACTCTGCCCCGATACTTGGAGATTAGAAGCGCTGACAGAGAAGCAGAGAAACAACAGTTAGCATATAAAAAGATTGAATTGCTGAAGCCTCCTGCCTTACAGTTGAGACCTTTCTTATATGGGGCTAACACCCTGGTGTTTTAGAAAATGGGTGCAGAGCAGTATAGAAAGAACACTGCCAGGAAAAAGGTTGGAGAGTGAGAATGGAGGGAGGGAGGGAGGCCATCACTGCAGATGTGAGGACGTATGGTAGGTGTGTTGAGACATGGGAAACAAATGGAACTGGGGTTTATCATAAATCCAGGATCCATATATTATTCCCCTAAAACCAACTGTAAATCTGGTTTGCTGTTTGATCAGAATCACCTTCTATTCAGACAAATACGGTATATAACAAGTGGAAAACAGGGCCACTATTAACAATGAATATAAATTGGGAACTAAGAATAGTAGAAAGTTGATAAAGAAGCAAAAAGACAAGGAAAAACTTACAACCTACACTATGAAAGAGATTTTTAACTACACTAAGAACAAAAGAAATCCTAATAATATTACTTTTCCCTTACTAGATTGAAATAATATATCAGAAATAATACATCTTTCCCTTTTCTATTGAATAAATATTTCTGCTCTCCATTTGAAAAAATGAAATAAATGCAGTCATTTCACAGGCTGCTGACAAAATACTTTTCACACTAACAGTAAATCAGAAGCTGCAGCTCCTATAGCTAGCTATTTTTAAAGTAACAGATCTGGCCAACCTCCTGTCCCAAAGACTGAAAAATGAAAAGGATGAGAAGCTTCCTAGTTTCTCAGTGTTGATTTCTAATACAACTGAAAACTATTAGAAAATTCCAGATGACTGAAATGCAATGAAAAAAGAAAAAGAGAAAGCTAATACAGTGTTTTAATTTAAAAAGTATACAAATGTGATGACTCCATTAACTACATAATTCTCACAATGATTCTGTGTAAACTAATGTTTAAGTGGGACTTGATTTCTAGAAGTTGATAAAGAGAAAACAGTTATCTCGAATTAACATTAGTTTATGGAAACCAGATATTGCCGAAAATAAAATTATCTCTGATGAGTTTACAAGTTAGACTGTTGGAGGGAGACTGTTTTATTTTACAAATAAAACAGAGACTGTTTTATTTTACAAATAAAGCAGTATTGCTTTACTATTTAGCATTGCTGAAAACACTTCTCACGTACACAATTCAGAAACTGACTTCAGAAACTGGAGGGAGTTCAGAGCAAATTTATAAACAGTTTTGAAAAGATATAGTAGTATAATATGGTGCTCTGGGCATCTAGGACATCCCAGATAAGAGTTAGGACTGACAGTCACAGAGTACATGAAGAACAGTTATAAGATAAGCAGAGGACTCTTTGATATAGCAGAAAAAATATCAAAATATCAAATGTCTGGAAACAAAGGAGTAGAATCAAGGCAAAATTTTTACTGAGTTATAACGAAGCCTTGGAGTAAATGGTTAAAGGCTGTGGTTAACTATCCAACACTGGAAAGAGAATTAATAGAAATCCTATAGCCTGGGATTTGTTTGTATATGCGTGTGTTTGTGTGTATATAGTAACAACAGTCCTAACATTAAAAAAAAAATTGTTCTTGTTCAGTGTAGGAACTGATCAATTAATTAGTATTATCATGTAGTAGTTGATCAAATAATTAGTATTATCATATGATGGTAAAAATATACATTAATTTGCTATATGTTAGTAGACCCATGTGATCCTTCTACTGGCTTCAGTAAATTCAATATCAGACTATATTCATAACTATCCACCTACTGTGAGAAAGAAACAGTTCACTGACTGTTTATGGTCTGCTTGCTTAGGAGTACATTATTATTATGTCCTAGAAATTTAAATCAGAAGAGACGGTGAAATAATTTAGGTTTAACTGTTTTCTCGCCTAGATACTGTAGGGGATCAGACATCCTTCACCAAGCCTATACTATGCTTTTTCAAACTCAGTCAAATAAGGAATGGCAAATAATCAACAAACAGGATTTCTGTATCAATTTTTAGTTAAAGATCTATGCAAAGATTTCTGGAAGAGTGAAGGTTTTCAAGTGAATATAGCAACACCATAAGTCACAGAACTTAACAGAGCACTTTTATTTGAGAAAGCTGAGCAGTTATAGCATTGTGCAGGTATTTGACTTGTTTATTTAACGGGTTAATAGATTTTTAGAAAGGTCAGGAAAGCATAAATTTATACCTCAGCCCATAAATTTAGAAGGAAGAATCCCAACAAAAAGCAGAATGTAGATGGCAGAAGGGAAGGCAGAGTCACCAGCAGTAGAGTATGGCCAGACAAACCTGTGACTGAGCCAGAATGGTTGAAGAAGTCACTGGCTTTTAACCCAGATCAGAAACTAACAAGTTATGGGCTCCATATCAACCGCAATGAGACTGGATTAGGCAGTTGGATTAGTTCAAAACACCACTTCATGGTACCGTAAAGTATCCCAATGACTCCCTGTTAGGAGTACATTCTTAGGAGTAAATCATTATTAGGATTATACACAAGGCCAGTTGCCAGTTCTCAGCAGAGGGGCAGGGACTCCCAGGTGCAGAATAAAGTCGTCTGAAAGAGCTCTTTCATGTACGCTCATCCATCCATACACTCAGACCACTGGAGCAAGGCTCAAATTCAGCATTCTGGTAATCATTTATTTCTAAGATGTATTAGAAAAGGTTTTGCACAGTTAGAATAGCCTGCTTGAACAATATAGATCCCGTCATGGGACACAAAAACCATCTTGATATATCTTAGTTAGTCTAACAGTTGCTGCTGCTGGTCCTGGTGGCTTTTCTTTTTCTTTTAGCACATATTGAGATCTTAATTTATTATAAAAATTGTCACCAGGATGTCGCTTTCAGCTTTCCAAGATGCAGTACATTAATTTACTGTGGACTGGAAGGACATCCACTGACTTTTGTACACGGACTTGTAAGCTTTAGAACCGACGAAAGATTAGCTGATCTCTGCTATTTCTTGTCATTTAAAATGAAGCATTTCTGGAGTCAGCTTTAAATTTGATATGAAAAATATATCTGAGGAAAATGGTCACCTGATAGCCAGAATGTCTCACAGTTTAGAGATACAGCAAATCTACAATGAATAGGCTTTTGTGTAATGAAAAGACAGATTTGAATTTAATTGCATGTTTTTACCAAAACAGCACTTTATCGTATTACCAAAGGTTATAAGTTAACCTTTTACTGTTTACTGCTTTGTCTTCTAAACATGCCAGCTTGATTGCAGGCTGCTTTGTGCTGTCACTCTCAGACAAACACTCTGAGTTTGTTTATTCCTATTGACAACAGGTTTAAACAGGTTGGCATAGCTATAGCGTGATCAAAGAAGTAATCGTTTGTGGAATGACAGTGCACAGAACATTCGCATTATGCACTATGCTTTTATGGGTGCTGCACATTAAACTGAATATCGCACTTGGTGCAGATCATTCAGAATCAGAAATCAAGAATCATAATGTAATTTGCACTGTTTGACTGGCTATCAGGAAATTATATGAATGATAGTGGAAGCTGGCATTATAACACTGATGTAAGCCTTAGTCACATCTTTTAAGTGTGCCTTTCTGATTGCATATTGAAAACTCGGAAACAGTGAACCTCCTAAAGTAGAAACACTAGCAAAAGGAGTACTTTATAAATCAGAGATCATTTAAGAGCATGGATGTCTAATTGTTTATTTCCAGCTATTGTTGGTGTGCTTTTTATAACTATACATTAGGATAGAAAAATTCTCAAGAAGAACGAAATGAAATTAGAATATTTGAAATGTACACAAAATGGTATGAATTAACATTGCAATCTAAAAGGGACTAGGAAGAAGCATTCATAATAAGTCAAGGAAAAAACAAACACATATAGTGGAAAAGAAACCACACCCTGAAGCTAAGTGGTGCAAAGGCCATCTGGTTTTACTTTATTCAGGGATTAACCATTCTGAATGTTTCAGTTTGCTCCCCTTTTGTAATCCTAAATTAGCATTTTAACAGTCAGGAGACTGTTCAAACAGAATGACCCTAGAGCAACTTGGAAGCAACTTAGCTGAGAATTGTCACTCTCCCAGCCTGGGTAGCAGGAAGGAAGGGGCTCCTCTGGGGGCATCAGATCTCATCATTACTTCTGAACATGTCTAACTAGGGAAGTCTAGGAAGCCAAGTTACCTGTCTAAGGTTGGGAATACTTTCCTCAAGATGCCCAGACTAACATGCTGTAATATGAAAGGACTTGCAACTTTACCTCTGTGTGCCTCAGTGCGTACACTCTTTCAGAAAAGAGGTCTGGATGTGACCTTTTTTCTGATTGATGTCCCTAAAGTGTCTGAGAGAGATGAATTGATGCTAAGGCTAGCTTTCCAAAGATGGAGAGAGTAGAAGCATGAAAGACAATAATTTTGTGAAGCATTGAAGTGAAACAGACCAGTCTGCATGAAAGACCTCTGGATGCCAAAGAGTTCAATAATTCCTGAGTTTTCCAGAGAAACAACCTAAAGAAAGAGCTAGGTCATTTGGACTGAAATGTCCTCTTCCAATCCAGTACCCCAAAGTGCATGAAACATGTTCACCTTGGGGTTCCACAGCCAATATGCTCTAAATTTCCTCTCATGGTAAAAGTTGTATTTGAGCAAACCCATCAGTATAATTCAAATAGATAAAGTGTCACATGGGATTAGACCAATCATTAATCTAGACTGATATCCTATAGTGGCCAACAACAGATGTTTCAGAGGGAGGTATAAAGCCTCTGTAGTGAGAAATTCTATAATGCCATGCAAGGGTTTCTTTCTATCCTGGGCATGAAATCTTGAAATATACTACAAATTTCTTATAAAACATATAATGAAATGGACATTTGCCTACTCTGAGGTAGAAGCAACGTACACTGTGAGAAGCATTGAATCTTCATTCCCTTTGACATTTAGAAGAAGATTTTAGAAGCATTTGAATGCCACTGTAAAAAAATTGGCTCTATATTCTTACCAGCCTGGGACTTTTGTATGCTGAGTTAGGACAGACTGGTGAGCATCTTGAAAAAAGCTCTCTCAGAAGGTCACAAGAAAGGATGCTCCTCTAAACTTTTGTGAAGGTGATGTAATATGGTCTTTCTTGGGGTACTGCTAGATCTGATGCTTAATTTCTTCAAACTAGTGCAAGACAGAAACATAAGCCATAACCAATACTCTTATTTGCCCTTTTGGATGCCAAGCAAATACTGTGCATTAGGTCTGTCTCCTTTCTGTCTGACAGCAATCTACAGAAGGAAATGATATTGCTTAGATGAAGCTATTACCTCTTTATTATAAAAATCTCAGCTGTAATTATGAGAAGCAAGCAAGCAGTATTTTCATGTGATGAAGCTTAACTCTTCATTTTAATGGGAAATACAGAATATTTTGGCCATTTTTTACACTCTTTTAAATTGCTACATCTTAGTGTAATTTACATTATCTTGCTGCAATAACTAGAGGTGAGCCAAACCTATGAGTTCAGCAAATCTGGGATGTATCCAAACTTGTAGATAGTTGGAGGGCATTTTGCCTCTCTCACACTGAGGAAAAGGTAGAGGCTTTAAAAAGGGTCCTAATTCACTTAAAATACAGTTCTTCTTGAAATATTTTATTTAAATACATGTAAGGACTGGATTTGTTTATAGTCCTTAACCTTCCATTTAAATGAGCAAGCAGGCTAATATGCCCCCAACTTACTCTATGTCTTAAGTTTACTAGTAATAAGCATATAAATACTGAGATATTAAAAAAACCTGAATCTGCTTCAAAATTATCAGGAGTTGTTGGAGCTGCTGCCAAACTGGGAAAAAAAAATGTTTAAAGTGAGAGACATAATTAAAAAATGTTATGTTCTTGCCCTCCTGGTTACACAGAGAAAGGTTTCACAAATGGCACGCCAGGAAGAAACAGAAGGTCCATTCCTGCAGAAGCATAAGGGGAACCTGAAGGTCAGATGATCAATATATTTTCTATGACGCTTCCCCGGACTGGATTTTGCATCCTTGACCAGCACCATTTACATATGGCATTAAGGAGAACTCAGAGACAGAAGGAAATGCATTTTAGTATGGCTTTGTTGAAAGACTTTTCTATTTTATGTTTTAAAGTCACATGTGAATCAGCAGTATTCCTTGTAGTACTTTGCTCTCTGAAATGGGAGACTTAATTTCAAAAGCATTGGAAAGAGGGAGGCCCACAGTGACCTCTAATTATTCTCAATTTTATATAACCCTTTGATATATACTGGGTTATATATATTATAAGTATATATATAAGTATATATATACTTATATATATAACCCTTTATATAACTGGCCTTTATTAATAGAGCAGAACCTTTAAGAAATACTTGGTTGTGCACAGTCTGTAAAGGGAGGTGCTGGAACTGTGATTCACCAGATTTGAAAATGTTTGCAAATCTATTGGCCTTCAAACTTGTACAAATTCCCTTCTGATTTGTAGCTTAAGACAAAGTATGTATTACACACTGGTTTCTAATTGTACTTCTTGAATAGCATTTGATATGCAGGGACATCAAATAAATGCAGATTAAGCTATTCTGGTTTTCTTCTATTCTCTCTTAATTAGCCTGCCGACTTACACATTTCCCAGTCGTTAAATAAGCTTGGCTTGTGGCAGACATTATTACATTGTTATGCAGATGTTTTATGTTGTGGCACTGAACTTCTTTGGTATAAAGTGGGGGGGAGGATATAAAATCCTGTATATAAACAGTAAGAAAGAGAAAAGTTTGTCTGAGGAACTTCAGCACACCTTCTCCTAATAATTATAGTTTACAAGACTTTCACAGGTATTAAGTAAAGAAAGAAAGCCTTAGTAAGGTCCACTGATTTCTGATTTGGGTCTGAATATATGCATAGTGTAGAGGTTGTTTGGAAAAGACCAGAAACTTCCAGAAACAGGTGTGCTAGTTATTGCATATTCATGGTAGCCACTCACGAATGATAAATTTTCCAATGGACAAGCTATGTGTGAGGTAGCAATCTCCCCTACTTGTCCCCTGTTCCCTTTCAGACACAGGTGCAGACACAGGGACAGTCCAAGAACTGAGCTAGTCAAAGTGTAATGAGAAGAGATATTTTAAATGTAAGGATAGAAAAGAAAATAATCTGCAAATAATAGGTGTGGGAATTGAACAGTACCTGCTGTGAAGGAGTACCTATAATCACTGTCTTTATCATCTGAGCTGTGTATGTCGCATGTCCCCAAACCTGTATCACTTTAAATACACGTTACACATCTCTGTTTTAGCAAAACTGAGGAGTCCAGTCATCTACTAACCAAAATAATTAATATTATATAATGTGGAGATTGCAGCTAGTTTAATTGCAGCCCTCTGATGTATTTGGAAATGGATGAAATACTGCCAAGTTCTGAGAAGATACCCATTGTATATCAGGAGTTCTTCTGTAAAGGATGAGATACCATCTTAGAACAAAGAAAAGTCAGCAACAAGTTCATATGCATGCATTAAAGTATATGGTGATAAATGTTAATTTTAAATCTTATGTATTAACAAGAAATGGGCAAGTTTGTATGATGAATTTCAGAAGATCTAGTTGTAATGAATTTTCTCATGACTTATCCATGGTACTTAAAAAATGAAAACCCTGTTTATTTTAAAGTATAATCTCAGTGTTCTCTGTATGTACTGAATGTTTTGTTTATCAGAGAGTTTCATATAGTAGATTTTGCTGTCAGAGAGGACAGTTAAGTTAAAAATTTGATTCACCTGACTTCCTAAGAAGTGGAGAAACATGAGTGATGAAACTGACATCCATAACATATGTATGGATATTTTTGTGTACACACATACAGCACATATATAATCTCTAAACATATTTTAATGAGACAGTCCCTGGTAAACTTAAACCTGTTTCATTCTCATGGTCTCCAAAGAGTCCACTAAAGCTACAGCAGTTAGTCACCTTTAATTGTAAGCTATCAAAGTGTACAAACAGAACATTACAGTATTAAAAGGATATAAAGCTTCTGGGTATGAAACAAAGACAGGAAGTCCCATTCAGTACTTAATATAGTTAGCTGAATTACTTCATTTTACTGGCCAAAATATGCCTGAGGAGGTTACAAAAGATGTTCAATGTAATATCTTTTTATTTACATGTGTGTATACACATACATATACATACATATGTATGTACCAAGTCCTCTTGTTCTCTTCATGCCCTTTTATGATGTTCTCTTTGTTTTCATCTTTCTAGTCAAGAATATAACCTTTAGTTTTTCTGGAATTCATATTTTGCTGTTATGGGAAGCTGCCTTGAGTCTAGCGTGGACTTAGGTGAAACAGCTCGAAAAAGCACCATCCTGCTCTGGAAATTACAATATCTGCTGTCAACTGCTTATTGTCTTTCAGGAGGGCTGATACAGCTCTAAGTCTGTTCAGGAGCTGGGAAATATTTTCTACCATGATGTAAGGGTCAAGATAAGGGCAGACAACATTTTTTTGATTCTGAGGAAAAATTCTTATGAGCAGAGGTAGACCAAAGACTGACTGCTAAAAGATGAGAACGGACAGAGTTCACTGTATTAGATTTTTTTTCCCTACCTTTCTCTTTTTCCAGACCATTATAGACAATTTCAAGGGCACAGGACCTGCACCCAAGCCTGATCTGAGGAACTGAAGGAACTGGTGCCTCCCAGGAATTTAGCAACAGGTGCCAAAATCTGATGACAGATCATCGCACTGTGTAGTCTTAGTGGAAAATATCTACCCTCACAACTGACTCTTATGGCATATATATTCCTTTCCCCATGCAGGACAGGAGGCTTGGGTAAGAGAAGAATGCTTAGTGAGAAGAAACAACTGAGGTTACATGAGCTATTTATTTTGGTCTCGCGAACAAAGGATCCATCCTTTCTCATTTTCCTGAACATTCAGTTTGTGCTTATTCCCCCAAAGTACCAATCAAAGCAAGGTTATAGGCAGCTTTTAAGAAAAGTGTGGTTCATGTAAAACAAAAACAGTGACAAATAAGGAGAGAGGGGAAACAAACAAAAGAAAAAATACAGCTTATTCTACTTCTCTAATTTGCAAGGCTGGAGGAAATCAGGCAGGCAAATATTTTTTCCTGTAATTAACAATGGTAGCTACACCCTTGCATGTAAGAGATTATCTTCTCTGATTTCAGATTTGCATGTCCTCTTCTTGCACTTCATACTTCATAGGTCTCATTCACTATACATGAATGTACAATTTTGGAAGCCTTACAGAAACCGTCTGATAAAAGTCTATAGACATAGGAGAATTTGAAATCACAGAGTAGTAAAGAGGAGACAGCTTGTAAAAAACCAAGTACTTTAGACCACTGAGTCCTTTACTCATAAAGAGTTTGCCTTGACTCTGAAAACAATGAAGCAACAAATATTTGTGGGGAGCCATGTTTTTGTTCTCTTACTGATTTCTGTCATTAAGTTACTGATTTTTTTTACTATTACTCAGGAAGTACTACAAAACTTTGACTGAATTTTGAATTATGTATTAATTCCAAGCAAATCACAGTATATTTTGGTAGACCTATTATATTCTTGGTGTTTTTTGAAAGATCATTTCAACAACAAATAACTTCGTGAAAAATATTTTAATTAAACTTACAGTGGTACGAAAAGTGGCCTTCATGTTTAAGTAATCTTACTCTAGGAACTTTTGTTTCTGAGGGAAAAAATGACTTTTTTTGCTATTACATTGCACAGTGCTCATAGCACATCTTGTGTTCCTAAATTCAGTAGCTCCTGGACGCAGCAGAAAATGAATAGCTCCCAAATTCAATGGCAGTTCTTCACCAGCCAGTGACAATTCACCTAAGGGTGGCCAGCTGGCTATACCTCTTCCTTCAGGACCATTAGGTCAGCCAAGGCAGAGGAAGAGCCCCTCCACACTTTGAACACACTGAGACCTGACAAGGGGTGCTACCACGTAAAGGGCTGTACTGGTGAAATAAGTCTGCTCCAATGGAGTAGCTCTAGATCTGTCACAATCCTGCAAAACATCTTGATCAAAGAGTCTGACTGCCAGGTCATGGCTGGATGGACAGGCTCTTTGTGACCCTGCCAGAAGTGTTTAGCCTAGCCATCTGTTCCTAATTCAAGACCTGTGGTCTAGAGATATCTTCCCAGAAATGTAGGTATTAAATGAAAGAGATCGAACTTGCTGTACTAACCTGTGTTTGCACAAAATACAGACGATGGTACTGGTGGCTCTAAAGACAAAAATAATTAATGGATTTTTTTTTTAAGAGAAAAAAGGGCCATTGCAATGATCATGTCTGAGAGAATATGGATTTTTTTTTCCTTTTCTTCATAAACTGCCCATTAGGAGAAGGGCAATGATTTTGTGTTATGTCTCTTATGCTCAATAAAGACAAAATGGGTGAGCTTCCAGTTTCAGTTTTCATGGCTACTGTATTGTCTATCTCTCTTCCAACAAGCTGATATACTCAATAGCATAAAGCTGATTTTTTCCTAAGCACTTTGGCCTGTGTGTTCAAACATGACAGCTCTTTGCAATGTTTAGTCATCTAAATAACCATCTTTCAATCTTCAGAAGTGCTTAACATTCACAACTCATGTTGACTCTGATGGGACTGGCAGAAACTCCATCATCTTAAAAAATGTTTTCTATTTAGTCAAATGTACATATATGCTGTGTGCGTGCCCTGTTGATTTAATTCATATTTATTTATGTATAAATATGTACAAATATATATCTATACACATATATCTATACACACGTATATACAAAAATGCCATTTACAAATTAGCCTTAGTCTGGGAACACAATGAATATGAAAACATAAAGCAAAACAGATCTAAGTTCTGTAGCTTTTTTTTCCCCTGTGAAAATTAAAGCGATATTTGGTCAGACAATCCATCTGTTGTGATGTAGTTTCTTCATGTGGCAATGCTGGCTGCTATCACCATGTTTGGCACGTTTGGAACTGGGGAATTGAGTCCCCACTGTGTAGTAGTCTTTTTCAGTAGTCTGCTGTGACATTTAGATTACTGAAGACTGTTTAAGGGATGTTAGAAGCCTTGGGAACCCAAACCTACAGTGTGCTCTAAGGAATCCTTGCTGTAGTTTTGCCTTTTGAGTATGTCAGCACATGCCAAGACTTAGAAAAATCTCATTTATGCCTGAGGAGCAGCCCTGAGTACAGTAGCCTTAGGATCAGGGAAGTGATCCATCAGTTTTGTACATCCCTCATTCCTCAACTCTTGCCTGTTATCTCCTATCCTCCAAGATTTCTTTCTTCCTTTGTAACATATTCATAAAGTATTGGGTAAGAAACTTTTGCTGTGAGAATCTGTAGGCATTTAGATATGCATAATGTACAGCCAAATAATATATCCCTATATACAATCTTTAAAAATTGTAGGCATGTAGAAAGAGTGTGCTAACTGAAATATGGAGGCACTAAACACCTACTGAGAACACTTAATTTTTTAAAACATTACTGTGGTAGCAATGTGTCCCTTGTAATTCTAGATAATATATTTCTGATTACCAGTTTGCTTCTGAGCTCCATAATGTGAGAACAAATGCAAATGTAAGCCTCTATCTGTTCTTATGGTCATATGTCATCCTAGCCAACTGGGTAATAAAACAGCAGGACCAGTCTACTGTTAAATAATACAAAATGTGATGCATGAATATGGAGGTAAATGTGTGCTTATATAAGTTATGCCTATCCAATATTGTTCTGCTTTGCATTTCTGAGGTAAAAGACATTTAATGAACAGAATAAGCTGGGCCACATTTGGTATAAGTCAGCATTCTCTGTGACATTTTAAATTTATGAACAGTTGCTCTGTGTCTTCAAGAATTGACTTAAATGTTTGCCAGATGAGTGGTTTTAAGATAGACATTGTGGCTGACGTTGATAAATCAGGCAGAAAGTGACAAAGTCAGAGCTATCACAGAGAGTTTGTCAATATTGTGTTATATATATGTAGATACATATACAAAGTACACGCACATACACACGTGAAAAGCCATATATTCGTATCTCTCTAAAGATGCCATGGGGGCAATTTTCCTAAATTTCAGCATCATAGTACCTACTAATATACCTTAAATGATTCCAGTCTATAATAAACAATAACTTTTAATGAATATCTGAAGATAATATCTGAACTAGAGAGCTTAATATCTTTCAGAAAAATAAAGATGTCACCCCCTCCAATCTCTCCATTATCATATATTCAAAAGCAGCAGGATTTTCTCAGTTTGACCTGAGTTTGACGGCCCTCTGATAGATAAGTACAATAGCTAAAAAATGCAGTATCTGCAGCTTTGTTCTAATCAAACATACTTTATCAGCCATGTTCTTACAATTGTTAGGTTCCAATCTTTATATAACTCTAAATATATAGAAACTATAAGCTAGGTGTAAATTAAGGCCACTTAAAGATGCCTTCTAATTTTCTCAATGACTCTTGAAATCACAGAAGGATGGAGAAAGGGATCTTTCTTCAAAATCCTTCAATATACAGTCTTAGGAGCAACTATCAAAAGGATGTTTTAGTTAATCTTAGTATCCTGTTAATTGTTTTAAAGAACATAGCTATAGGGAAAAATGGCATTACTTAGATTTGCACAACAAATTATAAAGAGTAAAACAGACTGATCTTCCTATTTTTTACATGAAAGCATCTCCATTTCTCTAACTTGCCCTAATTCTTTTTTACATGGTTAAAAAGGAAAGAACATGGTAGGAGTTAACCTTTTGTCCTTCCTTCCTTCTAGGATGCAATTATCTGATCACCTCTGAAATTTCCAGAAAAAGGCTCAGCAATGTATCCAAACTGATGGAAATAATATCTGATTCCTTTGTATACTCCTATGTAGTAGTAGCTCAGCTGTGTTCTTGCACAACAAAGTCTCAGTTATCACAGGTCAGCATGTATTCACAAACCAAAGCAGAGGGAACAATAAAGTTCCAAAGTTCCCTGAAAGAAAGTACAAGTTTTTGTAAAGAAGCAGAATGTCTGTTCACACAGGTAAGGTAATCCCGATTACAAATACAAATCCAGAACTATAACCTATCTTGCAGTTGTGTCTGCACAAGTATTAGGCAGGTGTGCAATAATCAATCCAATGCTCCATTTGTTGTAAGTATGTATAGAGCAACTCCCAGTTTCTGACAATCTTTCATGTACTGTCTTTCACTTTGGCTTTATTTTAGGGGGACATTGTTTGTAACTATAGGAAAAATATTATTCAAAACCTTTCCAAATATCTGTTAATTCTCTTCTGCAGATTAAAGAAAATTACTGCTTTGCAGACCAAAAGACAGGGACATCTGGGAAGACTGGTAATTCTCACTTAACTAAAATATATCACAAACTACATTGCATCTTTCCAGCATGGAATAAACTGGAGACATCTGAATATCATTTGAGATCCAGACAAAAAGGAAACTGGTGTAGGAGTGTGTGTGCATATATGTCTGTATATGTGTGTATATCTACCTAAAAAACCACTGAGACACCAGTGTTTGGAATACATGTGTGCCTTGATGTGGTGCTCCCTGACCACCCCAATAACTGTCTTACTTCCAGTCACACATTGCCCTCTGGCTTCTCCTGAAAGCCAGCTCTGGCTCTCCTTGTACATCATGATGAGCCAGTTCAGTTCACTAGTCTGGCAGGAAACTATTACCTTTTTATGCTTTTCCCCCAGTTTGTTTAGGGACCTCTGTTGGCTTATAGGAGAGTTACACATCCCCAAAGCTGGCAGAATGGATGAAGACAGCCCACAGATATGGTAGTCTTCCATTCCCTCATGACACAGTGGCATGAGGGAATCTCCCATCTTGTTGGACCATACCCTGCTGTCAACCCCACATAGCTCCAGATGCTTTATCAAAGTGCTTAAAAAACTGTTTTCTATCAAGATGTTACAATTCTGTCACCAGGGTCCTGCACAGTGAGTAAAAGCTTTGTAATTGACTTCAGTGAGGATAGGCCCCTGGAGCTACTAGTGTGTTTAAAGGTAAGTATGTGTCTGAGCTTGTGTTGGGTGAAGGCTGAAGTTGATGTCCTGTATTGGATAAGAGTTAAAGTGCCTTAGCACCTTGCAGAATCAAGGACTTGGAAATAATGACACTCTAGATCTTCTGTATTGAAGGCTTTGGATTCTCAAAAGCCATGACACCACCATATGTATGTGCAGGGGATGACATGAAAATCAGATAAATGCAAATAGTTGATCATCAGAGCTCAGCTCAGGCTGATTGGAGTTCCATCGCTCTCCAGATTACCTGAAGGTGGAAAACGTTTGCATCCAGAAACTGTCTTTATGCAGTGATATGTTTAATCTGGTGTTTGTTTTCGATGTAGCAAAATTATTTAGTGAGTCAATTTGAGTTTGAAGCCTGCAGAAATATAATACAGGAGACATATTGTTTCATTTTAATATTCTGTGCAGTGCCTGAAGTCAGCAAGAGCTCAGAAGACCTGAACTTCTGAACCTATTTCTAACAGGAGCCAATTGTCATCATTCTTGCAACAAAACAAAGAAAAGATGTAACCCTTGTACTCAAACAAGAATAAAGGAAGACACAAGTGGAGATAAGAGCAGTAAGGTTATGGAAGTAAAACAAAAATAAAGGGAAATGGAAGGAAAGCAAGTTTGAAATTCTGGTTGTTGCTGCTCTTCTGTGTGCAGTTCCATTTTACAACTAGCCTTGTCCCCTGTGATTTGCTTCCCTCACTTAGGCATGCCAGTACTACTCTGAACACTGACTGCAGAGCATCACAGGATGGGCGTAATGAGAAATCTGCCAATGTGTCACTTCTGTCTCTGCCAAAATAGAGGTTAAAATCTGCTTTCAGGCTTCTCACTGTAGACTGAATAGCTTTTCTGTCCTGCTTCAGCATGGCATGACACCAGGAATGCCAAGCATGGCTAAGGAGCTTGGCTTCAGTGCTGCTGTTGCTCTCCTGCCTGTTTGCATGCTGCCTGTGGTAGCCCAGCTGCTCACCATGTCATGGGTGTTCCTTGAGGGCTCCTGCGGGTGGTGAATAGCCCTTGAGAAAGCATTAAATCCTTGAGAATGCAGCAACATGAGGCTGTAACTCTTTGGATACATTGGCTTTTGCAGAGATTAAGCTATACATGTGTCATGCTGATTAGAACTATTCTTTTTAGAAAGTAACTAAGAATTTGAAAAAATCTTAAATTAATCTCAAAAAATAATTTTAAAGTCCCTCTAATGTCACATTCCTCTGTAAGAACAGTTAAACCAAACAATCTAGAAAGCTACCCAAACCCAAAGCAAATTGTGTGTCTCAACAGATCTCTCAGGTCTAAATAACCACTAGCATAATTGCAGTGTGCGGTGGCTGGACTTCTAAGAGGGAGGAATAAAACTGAGAGCACTGAACAGTGTTTCCTTTAGTCATATTATGAAAAAAATCTAAGAGCCTGAGTGGGCAGAATTATCATGGAGAGTGAGCTGCATCATTGGCCTCTACTATTTCCACTTTGTACTTTACTTTTAAACCACTATTTGGTGAGGATGTTTTCCATGTCGGTAAAAGGCAAATGGAATTAAAATCAAGTCCTGCATTTGATCCACTCTTTGGATCTGTTTATTTGATTCTAAATTAGTGGAGTTAGCTTGCTTTATTTCTTATACTGATAATCTAATGAAAGTATCCTTAGTTCAACTCCATACTATTTCCATTTTCTCTTTGTTGATTTTTCATGCATGATTAGCACAGCCTTTGGAAAATTCCGCCACTACAGAACATCTTATTCTGTATAAATGAATTTTCTCCATCCAATCCTTTTGTCTCTTTGTAACTCTTTGAGTTAGATTGTTAAATTATACTTCCTCTTCTTCAACTTCCAGATCACATAGCAAAACCACAGGAGATGCTTCACAATATTGCCTATTGGATGTGCTTGAAGCTTGATATCATTTTACATAAATTCCTCACATTATTTTTAGAAAATTGCTTCTGTGTTATATATGGCTTTTTATGGAGCTATATCTTAGAGCCAGTTCACTATTAAAAATAAAAATGTAAAAGTGAATTGTCCACTTAAACTGAAATGCTATTTTATGAAGTATAGGTCATTTCTTTTATATGGTGGTATTGGCAGAATGAGTCATCCTTCTAAGAATATAACTAAATTGCCCTGTGGTTAACTGAGTGTAAGCTGCTTTCTGAATGTTTTGCCTCTTACATCCTCACCTCTGGTCTGAAAAGGATATCTCAGAAAATGTGTAGAGTTTCAATCTACAATTCTACCAAATGTGCCTACCAATTATGTACCTGCTACCACACAATATGAGCAAAAAGCATTTCCCAAATCAAAATCTGGAATGCCAACACCTTACACTGTATTAGACAGGGCAAGAAACAGGTCAAGCTGAGCAAACAGTAATAGCCAGTGAATATTAGTTCAAATTCAAAAGTCAGTTTTTAAATGACTATTTTTGTGAACCTCTCCTAGTCTCTTCAAAAGCACATTCAAACATGTGAGCTTCAGTAGTTTGTACGTTCAGACAGTGGAAACTTACTTCAAATATTGACCCTGAAACAGAATTCTGAATTTTGTATTTTATTGCCCATACACAGCTCAAGTGATACTGTTTCTGCAACCTGAATGGAAGGTTTGGGTAATTACCATCCCAATGTACATACATGGGAAAGAAATAATCAGATACCGAGATCTGCTGGAAATAAACTCTGCTTACATACTCAGACCCTACAGCATAGGCTCTGTTCTAGAGTGCACACAGATATCACCATTTGAATACCCTTTGCTTTGAGTCCACTTCAAGTTTCCCAGCAAGGCTGTTCCCACATTATATAAGCTACAAAGGGCTGCCGCAAGTAGCCATAGTTCCTTTGTGTATCCACGGACAGCAGAAACAACACTTATCTAGGTTCTCCCTCTTCCTTCATTTCTACTGGCAAAGTGGAACGCTTAATACTTGAAGCTTTCTGCCACATAGACAAGTGTGGTAATCAGCAAAAGACATTATGAGGTCTCTTGTTTCAGATAAAAATTGCTGTCAGCAGAAACTGTAGTCAAATGGGTTGTTTATTCAAATGCAAAATTATGATCATTCTATCAATCTGCATTGTTTTGTACTTAATGCACACTATGATCACCACTGTAAAAAAAAAAAAAGATGCAAAAATTCTTAGTGAACTTCACTGAGTCTCTCGATAGTCTCTCTGTTTGGTATATAAACTCCATTTTTATTTTGACTTTTACTCTGAAACACCTTATGAAATGAGAATCCATTAATTTCTCATGGATATTCAACATTCTTTACCAGAGGAATTTTTTTGGGGGTTGGTGGTAAGTTTTCAGATAATGCATGAAGAAAAAGAAAATCAGTTTCCTTAAATAAATTCACTGAAAGATACAACTTGCTTCTAATTAGTCTACCAAAAATAATAGTGGGTGAACTTCTTAGGTTTATTCCAGAAGTCTCAGATGAATGAGAATCCCACTGATTTTTCATGCACAGAAGAGTGCAGGGTAGAACCTTTAAATGAGTTATGCACCTTTAATCATAGGGGAAGCCCCAAAGGAGACACAGTTTAAAGCAAGACAGCAAAGAAATTTATGCCAACACCGCCAGTTATTTTTGGGACACAGACTAGGACTATAGTAAATCATAAGAAGAATTGCTTTACTATATCACAGAGTATTTTTATAATATGGTGCATATATTTTTGCTCTCTTCTTCGTTTGGTAGACCTACTTCACCATCACTGAGCCCTAGGGTTCTATTTTAAGGATTTTGACAAATTTAGAATATCTTTTCCCTCATCCTTTTTCTTTGAAGCCTGGCAATGTAGATGCAGATGCGAATTCCCTACACAAAGAACGTTTAAAGAGAAGCCTATTGTCCAAACATATTTAGTTTATGCTATTTAAATATATATCAAAGAAATAAACTCAGTTATTAGTACAGTCTTTTCCTTTACACTGAATAAAGCTTTGGATCATATTGCTTTCTTTCTTCATTTTTCTTCTGCACTTTTCTTCCAAAAATAATTTAAATAGATGCATGCATTTTCAGTCAGAATAAGGATTAATCAAAAAGTTTTGGTATAGCTTTCATACCTCTCTCTTGCTTTTCATTGACTGATATGTTTGGATTAGTACAATTAGCATGTTAGAAGGTCACTCTCTTCCTCCCAAACCAAACATAGACAAAGAAACAGAAGGGCAGAAATAGTATTTTCATGATACAAACAGACCAACATTTCAGTTCCTAAACTTGGGGATTTTATACCTCTAAAGAAGGAAGCACCTAAACTGTTGACAGTAAAAGCAAAATATCCATCTAGACTTTGAGTGTCTGTTATCAACAGAAATGTCCAGAAAAAGAAGATATGACAACTCCAAAGGAAATATTCTGTAATAAAGCTTACAAAGGATGCTTTTGAAACCTTGAACTCCCTGTTAATTACAGTATCTACCAATGAAGTGCTGGCAGTGGAGGAAATAAGCAACAAATTATAAATAAGCTTTATATCAAAGTAATATTAGGTATAACTTGGCCTAACCGCAGAAAACATGTACCATTATAGGCAGAGAAAAAGGATATGAAAAAGCTCTCTGTTCTATATAATGTATGAAAGAATCAGAATGTAATTTTTTAAGGGACAAATTTTACGTGATAATTCCAACCCTTCTATTCCATTTCACAATGTGCTGGGCCTGGCTGGGATGGAGTTAACTTCTTTCATAGCAGCCCATATGGTGCTATGCTTTACATCTGGGGCTAAAACAGGCTTGATAACACATCAGTGTTTTGGTTATTGCTGATCAGTGCTGGCACAACACCAAGGCATTTTCTCTTTCCCTCCAAAGAGAGTAGGTTGGGGGTGGGCAAGAGGTTAGGAGGGGACACAGCAGGGACAGCTGACCCCAACTGACCAAAGGGATATCCCATACCATACGAAGTTGCACTCAGCATTAAAAGCTCAGGAAAAGGAGGCGGAAAGGGCTGGATGCTTGTGATTATGGTGTTTGTCTTCCAAAGTAACTTACACATGTTGAGGCCCTGCTTTTCAGGAAATGGCTGCATATCTGCCTGCCAATGGGAAGCAGTGAATGAATTCATCTCTTTGCTTTGCTTGTGTGTGCAGCTTTTGCTTTGCTTATTAAATTGTCATTATCTAGATCCACGAGTCTTCTCATCTTCCTTTTATTTCATCCCCATCATGGGGGTGATTGGAGGAGAGGAGATTGAGGAATAGGATTGGTGGGTGTTTGGCTGCTGGCTAGAGGCAACCCACCACACAGAAAGATGCAATTTTGTACTAAAAAAGTCCGAAGGTCATATCTACCTATCTTGGTCAGTAGGGAATTAATTAATAAATAATTCATTAATATGTAAGACTGCATGAATAGTGCTGTTTTCTGTAACGTCTGGGTGTCTGCATAACATTCAATGTAAGTCAATGGGGTACTAAATTAGGCTGAAATACCAAAAAAGTGGAGAACAAAGCATTGTGACAATTATTTCAGCCACATGCTATGAAGAGTCGTATGTTTTTTCATACTAATTTTTTTCAACTGTTTTCTGTATTAAAAAACAGTTGTTTCCTGGGGAAGCATCAAGTGTTGTCTGCCCACAAGAACAGAGTAATCCATCAACTGAAGTAGAAATGTGATGAGTTTTTCCTCAATTGTATTTTATAGCACCACATTGCCATTTGAAAAATCTATGGAAACTGGTGGTTTTGCAATGACTTGATGTAAACGAACCATTTCAAGGAATTGGGATTAGAATCTGAAAACTGTAAAAGAATATTTTACAGGTAAAGTGTGATGGAGGTCAGGTAACCTATACTTATTAAGGGAGGACTTTATCTTCTCCAACTTTAGCCTTTGTCCTGGTTTCGGTGGGACAGAGTTAATTTTCTTCCTAGTAGCTAATATAGTGATGTCTTTTGCATTGAGTATGAGAATAATGTTGATAACACACTGATGTTTTGGCTGTTGCTAAGTAATGTTTAGCCTAGCCAAGGACTTTTCAGCTTCCCATGCTCTGTCAGGTGCACAAGAAGCTGGGAGGGGGCACAGCCAAGACAGCTGACCCAAACTGGCCAAAAGGCTATTCCATACCATGTCACGTCATGCTCAGTATGTAAACTGGGGGGAGCTGGCCAGGGAGCGGCGATCACTCCTCAGGTACTGGCTGTGTGTTGGTCGGCGGGTGGTGAGCAGTTACATCACTTGTTTTATTTTCTTGGGTTTTGTTCCTCTCTCTCTCTCTCTCGTTGTTTGCCTTTTCATTACTTTTTTTTTTTTTTTTTTTAATATTTCAAAACTGGTCTTATCTCATCCCACAAGTTTTCTTACGTTTGCTCTTCAGATCCTCCACCTCATCCCACTGCGGGGAGGTGTGGGGTGTGAGCGAGCAGCTGTGCAGTGCTTGGTTGCTGACTGGGGCTAAACCACAACAGCCTTATAAAAGAGTTAAGCATCTGTTATAAGCTAATCATATGGGTTTTCCTTGTTGTCCATAGTAAAACACAGCCACCTCTAAAAGGGGATTCATTCCCCTTATCTTTAATGGCAGTCTTAAAATGGGATGAATCAGCTTTTGGATCTGTCTTTCATTTGACTGCAAAGGAAGCTTGGGCAATTTGTTTGGATTAGTTGCTTAAACTGTTAAAGTGAAATGAGATGGATCCTAGCCTACCAAAATAAAAAGCCTATTGATTTCTGGCATACCCAGAAGACAACAACTATCTGAACAGCTTGCAGTTTGTTTTTGCTTATAAGTTCTGTGCTCATGGTCTGGTTCTGATCTCTGCAGGTTGGGTGTTAAAACATCCACTGATATTTTTTAGATCAGGATGCCCATTTTGTCCACTTTCCAGTCAACAACTGGAAACATGGACAGGAAATGATCTGTGAAGGATCATGGTTAACCTAAGTTAATGTAGCCTCTAGGACACTATGATATCTACCTGCACCTGGGTCAGGGAGGAAGGGCAGCTCTAAGCAGTTAACCAGTGTATGGGAAAAAAGGAGAGGGTCTGGCTCTAATTGGAACCATTTTGCCCTCTACAGCTCTGGAAGTACAGCTAAAATCATGGCATGAAAAGACAAAAACACCTCAAAACTTACATGAAGAATAAGATCACTTTAATAAACTTAAATGAAGAATAAGGTCACTTTAATAAATTTATACATTTGTTTTAAATATAGAGATATATTAGAGATATATCTCTAATAGAGATTTGGAGATGACCTGTTTTCATACGTCATGGAGAATAAAAGAAACACCCAACATTTTCATTTGAAATAAAAGAAAATTACAGTTAAAAAACCAAACAAAATGTAGCAGGATTTACTATATTGTGTGAAACTGTGAAAAACAATAGCCGATGCAAATAAACATTTCAAACTTGACATACAACATTTCTACAGTATCCTAGTACCTTAAATTATTTTACAAGCACCAGTGAACTAAATCACACAGCCCAGCTGTCAGTTTGGAAAATATAATTGCTGTTTTAGTGAGGAGAATTCTGCATTTTCCTAAGGAAATTCCATAGCTGTTCTAGGTTAGAACAAACATGATATGACTTCAATTCTGTATTTATCTATAGAATTATCTTTACAAGATTAAAAGTTGTTTTAATTTTTCTTCTGACTCTGTGTATGTTTTTTGTTAATTATTCATCAAAAAGAAAAAAGGTTGCTGCTCTATTAAGTTATTAACACTCATAATTTCTCCTAACCAATTATTTTACAATACTTTTGTTTTGGCTATAGTGCTGCTGGGGCCCTATGGATCTTCATTTACTATGCTGTTGTGGAAATCTCTTTCATTCTGATATTTCATCAATTAATTGGACTGATTTGAGTGATTAAGGGTGTCAGAATAGAGAAAAAGAAGAAATATGTCATAAAAGTAAGATCTCTTGTCTTATGAACTAGTCTACCAGATATGAGAGATTCACTACTAGAGTTTAAAACTTTTTGAGAAGTAACTTTATCATGGTACTGATGTTTTGGAGCTCTCCAAACATTTAACCTTTTGATGTGGCAAAAGTTTATGTGAGTATTCAGCTCCTTAAGATTTACTACTGCAAGTGGACCTTGTATATAATATTTACTTTTACAAATTTTACTAAATGATAGAATAATTAGTGAGGAATTTTCCATCTGGATTAGGAGGACCGAGTCATAATATACAGGAAACAAGCTCCACATGAAGAAATACTGAAGTATTCACTTTTGGAGGAGAAAATCTTTTCCCAGTTGTGTATGTCTGCGTGCTGCAGTCAGCCCCATTAACTCTGCAACGAGCTGTTGCAATAGCATTGCAATTGAAAAGTGCATTACAGGGGACTAATTAGGTGGCTGACATATATTACTTGTTCCAGTCTCATGAATAATAAAGTTTCATGAAGAGTGAGGTTTAGAACTTTTGCATATAAAAGCAACTTAATGAAGTTTGTAAGCCAAAGCAAAGAATTGTGGGCAAGTATTACAGGGGAACTATCCTGGTCACCTCAGGAACCACGATCACAAAGCTAACAAAGGAAAAGCAGGGAAGAACAATGCTATTTAGGTGTCAGTCTATGTTTGTCCATAGGTAACAGAACGGGGGAAAAATAATCTTAGTGAAAAAATTAAGTTTATCTATTTTCTACTACAGAAATTTAATTTCCTCTTCAAATCTAATACACTAATAGGCAAATTGAATTTTCCCAATACTTTTAGATCAAAGGCTTAAAACCAAAACAAAACTCTTGGGTTTTTGTTGGTTTTTGGTTTAAGGGTTTTTTTGTGATAATATTTCCTCAGGCATTTCTAGAGGGTAGGAACTGAAAACTAGAAATAGACAAAGATTCCAAACTCCACACACTTTTTCCAATTACCTTAAGAACCACATACTTTATAGTGAAACTAAAACAAAATCATTCACCAATACTGTTGTTGTCTTATTCATATATAGAAAGAAAAGCCAAAGGAACTGTACTTTTAGTGGGAATACTCTTTTCTAAGTCTGTTTTACCACTCTTTTAGGCTACAGATTGGTTTCTTAAATTATCTTGCTAGCATAAGAGCCCAGGAAGTATAGGTAAGGCATAAGGATATATGTTCTAGCTTTTTACAGCAGTTGTGACATTTCTAAAATTTATTTTATCTTATTTGAAATCCAGCACTGCAAGCAAAACCAGTAATTGCCTGTGTACTCAAGTAGATAGTCAAAATACGTTACAAATTGCTATTTACCAGAGTAACTGGTGGCATGGCATATTTATTACTTCCTACCTTAAATATAGATGCAGGTCAAGATACACCATTTTTAAACTTGATAGCCAAACTATTTTGTGTGTATTTCACATAACACTAAGTCTACCAGTACTGCTGAAATTCTGTTCTTTGTGTTCCTTTCTTGTGACAATTCTGTGAGTACATAGCTGATATCCCCTATTGTCTTTCAGTATTTCTCGAGACCGCTCCCTTCATTTCTTACATTAAACATATCTTAGGAGAAGAGATTACCTTTTAGTCAAACACCAAAATTATGGCTTTCTGATTATGTTGACTTTCTCATTGGCTTCATTTAAATAATTTCTTTATGCTTCAGTTTCTATACATAACATTGCAATGAGATATAATTAGTTCATTTTCTCAAATGTTGTAAAGATGCAAAATGCTGGTGTTCATGTACATGACAATTAATACAGAGAGAACTTGTAACTGTCATTCCAGGAAGGTAACCAAGGAAGCCAGACTATTCCTCCTCAGTTTGGCATGCCATCATTAGTTTGGCAACACAGTAATTATTTTATTCTATCTCCTATTCGTTAAAAAGTTTCAAACTACCCTTTTGGGAAAATCTGTGCACTGTGCATTTATTTCTTGCAAACTTCCTCATATCAACAAGCTTCACAGACAGGTCCTTACATGGCACTGAAGATACAGCAACAGAGCAGCAGAGGAGAAATGTAGATGATATTTGATGAAGGATACGTCTGTTTTGATACAGTTGACTTCACATCCAACAAGCACGTCAGCTTAATCACAGTTCTCATAAAGTCACAGAGTAATTTTTGTTGGATGTATAGCCTCATAAAATTTCTTTTTTTGCTAGAAGGTTTAGTATTATTGTAACTGGACTAACAATAACTGTTTTCTTGTGATTATGGGTTTTTTTGGTTTGTTTGGTTTTTCAATTAGGCTAACAAATAACTTCTTAGCTCCATATATGCGCTATGCTCACTTTTGCCTGTAACAAAATACTGCATGTAACAGAAGGGACATAAAGAGGCCATCTGGGACAAAAACCCAGCCAGAGTAGGCCCAGCTTAGCTCAGGTTACTCAGGGATACTTAGTCAAGGTACGAGTATCTCCAAGGGTAGACATCCACATCTCATTGGACAGTCTGTTCCATATTGGACTACTCTGCTTGTGAATTTTTTTTCCTGGTATCTAAGTAGAATTTTTCTTGATGCAACTTGTGTCTGTTGTCTCATTCTGTCACTGTGAATCTTAGAGAAGAGTCTGAATCCACATTGTCTGCCAGCACCCATTACATAATTGGAGACAGCAAGTAAGATCTTCCTTAACCCATCTTTTCTTTAGACTGAACAAACTGAGCTCTTTTAATATGCCCTTGCACATCATGTGTTCCAGCCCACCAGTCATCTTTGTTGCTTGTCCCTGGGCTCACTCCAGGATATCAATTTCTTTCTTGAACTGGGGAGACCAAAACTGGACATGGTAGTCCAGATGCAATCTCATGAGTATTAAGGAGAGATGAAGAATCACTTCCTTCAGTGGCTATGCTCTAGCCAGTACAGCCCAAGATGTAGGTTACTGTCTTTGCTACAATGATGTGCTGCTCACACATGTTCAGCTTGTTCATCAGGAATGCTGGACTTTACATTTGCTTTCACTGACCTACATGAGGTTTCTGTCAGCCTATTTTTTTTTCCAGCCTGCCAAGGTCTGTCTCAATGGCAGCCCTACCCTCCACTCTATGGACCTCTCTCACTCCAGTCTGCTATCATCTGTGATCTTCTGAGAGTGCATGTCATCCCATCATGCAGGCCATTGATAAAGACATTAAACGTTACTAGTCTCTGAATCAATGCCTGAGGAGTGCCTCTAATAACTAGTCATCAGTTGAACTTTGTATCAGAGATAAGATGATAAGATGAGGAAGAAGATATGGCTCTCATCAAATGGTTGCTGCCAGAAGAAATCTGTTTGGGGAGGCAATGATCATGCCTTGTTCTTCTCAAAGCAAAATTAACAAATAGGTGATGGAAGTCACACTGAACGTATAAATAAAACAACTCCTCAAGCTTAAAACAGGATTCTTGTGAAGCTCTTTGTCTGATCAGTGTCTATACATTGTGTTATTGTTAAACCCCATTTAATCTATGTCTTAATGTATCACAGCTAGCAAAATATGAGGTTATAGAGTCCTGTGCTAAAGTTTAATATTAAGAATCTGATTTATTTTGTGGGGTTTGATAAATGATCAATTTCTGTCATTTTAAACTCAAACAATACCCTCTGAGTATAGTTTATGTTATGTCTGTTAAGAAGAACTCTGCAATCCATCAATTTAATTACTCTGCTGTTTTAGGCATTGTGATTGTATTATGCCCAATGTTCATTTTTTTAACAGTTGCAACATATTCAATAGCAAATTTAATCTCAAACCTTGGCAGTACCATGCCCACCTGCATCTGAGATCTATTCTATAACCTTTGTACAAAATAGTTGCTGTAGCTACAATCCACTTACTTGTCTTTTTGTTGACAATTAAAACATATGAAAACTCAGGTGCTAGTTCTGACCAAAGCCACAAATACCAGAATTGAAACAGAAAGTGTTTCAATATTTATTTTCTATTAGAATAGCATTTTCAGCAATCAGGCTGTGATGCCACTATCATAAATGCTGTAAAAAATGCAAAGGAAAAGCTTTGTGTTCTCACTCAAGCAGTAATAGTTGGCAAACAATTTGAGTTCTATGTAAGAATTCCTTTCCTATCCAATCAGATTACTAGTTCTGTGGCCAAGTATCTCACTGTGTTGTTGTCAAACAAATAGATCCATACACACTAAGATGTAGGAAACCAGTTTGATGATCACTTCAGTACGTCAGTTCTGAACTGTTCAGTTTATACTTGATAAAAAATAACAAAATGACAAATGAATTGAGACATCTTTCTGTTATTGCAGCCCTGGATTGTTTAGGAGCAAAGTCCTCTCTTTCTACAGTTGACGTCACTTGCCAACAAGAACTACAAGCAAAGACAGAACCCAAAGTGTCTACAAGTTGTTCTTAAGCCCCTTCTGCTAATTCTATTTCTCCTTTCTTTCCAAAGATCTAGAATTATTAAAAGACCTAAAATTCACCTAAAATCACCTAAAATCTAGGATCATGTTAGTTTGTAATGAGTCTCAGAGAGTGGGAATTGTGAACTGCTGCACTTATGGGCCTGTGTTTAAGGAACTTAAGAACAAAATTGGTAGTTATCTAGACAGGAAGAGTATGAGACAGTAAACCAGACTTTATAATCCTATATAAATAAGTGATTTTATTTTCCCTGAAGTGCATAACAGTCACAGTTCTGAGGATAAGGAGATAAGTGATTTCCTTTGGATCAGGGCAGATGCACTAGAACCCAGTGCTTCATTCACCAGAACAGCTTTTTAGAATCATAGGAGAGGGGCTGGACATAGATCTCATTCTAATTTATAATAGAATTGGTTAATTGCACTTAATTGCCAATAATGTTTAATTACAAATCTCTACATCTGGCACAACCTGAATTTGGGATATAAACAGATTTTATGTGATTAATAGAACCATGGGGAAGTTTAAGTCTTCTTGTGGCTTAAAATTTTGTGAGAAATGTATAGTGTAGCACCAGTGCTTTCTTTCTCTGTAATCCCATATTTTCTTCTGGAAAACAGCTACCTGATTTAAATGTGATTCATCACAGTTTATGTGAAAGTTCTTTTTGTATTGCAAAGGTATCGTTTTACATTTCAGGACATAAACTTTAATTACCAAAATTAACAGGGGTAACAAAAATCTAGCAGTTATTAACTATGTCGTATTTTTTTAAATGTATGTCTGAAAGTCCTCTTGTGAACAAAACAGTAACAGTGCAATAAATGTTACCTAATTCCCCATTTCAAGTTTATTACTTCAATAATTCTAAGTTATACAAAATGACAATGTATTAAATCAAGTATAAGTTTTTGTTTGTTTGTTTGTTATTCTGATTTTTTTAATTCAGCAATTTAAGAAAGTGGCAACTTATTTTGTTTATAAAGTACTGTTTTCATCCATACCCAAAAGTGCCCCTTAATTATTTTATTGTATAAATATTTATTACTGTTGCTTAAGTCAGGACAATCACTAATGAGCCTGGAAATAATGGGAGGAACGTCTTGAAACTCTAACAGTCAGTGGGTTACAGATCAAATCTAGTCCTTTCCCCCTTACCTTTTGTCTTGTTGTTTCTCACCTTAAATGAAGTTTAACATACAACACAGAAAACACAGCATTGGCTTCCAGTGAAAATATTAAGATCTACCAAGCTTTCAGATTTACTGCATATTATTAATACTGAAAAAGTCCATTCACATGATGTTAATTACTTTTTTTATTATACTGCAGAAGCATCTGAAGGCCTCAGCTGAGATAAAGGTCTGTTATGCTTGACATGTTATATTTGCTGCCTTAATACTTTGCAATCTAAGTCTGAATGACAGAAAACAAAAAAGGTGTATGGTTTGTCTAAATATGAGAACTGAGATACAGAGAGATTAAGTTACTCATTGTACTAGAAAACAGTGTGGAAGTTGGGTGAAGGGAGTGGATTCTGGTGACCTCATGGAGCCCTGTCCACCACCTCACCTCTGCTAAAACATACCCCTCTGTCCTCTTCATGCATTTATCTGCATTCATATGGCTCTTTAGGAATCACTGGTGACACAATGCAATGATTCTGGTGAACTGGTCCCTTGACCTTAATTCAGAATAATGTCATGGAGACTACGATAGGGAAGAAAGCCAGCCCCTCCTCAGCTGTTGAGACTCTGGCCATGAACTAAGCTGGGCCACTAATGTATATAATGCATGTATAATATGCATGTGTGTGTAAGGATGGAGGGGTCTGAAAGTTGTTTAAAACTCTTTCCAGACAAAGACTCATTCAAATTTAAGAAAGCCTTTGCAAATTCAACACAGACTAGTTAGGAAAGAAAATTACTTAGATTTGTTAAGAGATAGGTTGTTGGAAGAGAAGAAAGGTAAAAAATGAGCAGTTGAATCACCAGTGTCTTCTGACAGTATTAAGGAATTCTGGAAATAGCTGTTCACAAACTAGTTGTTGTGCCAGTTTCATCATCCCCAAGAGATCATCTCTGATTTCCATTTTTCTCACAGAATTTCCACTGACTCCAAAGCAAATGCATGAAAGGGAAGAACTGGGACCTACCTGTACAATATACATGCCAATGTTTCAGGCTTGAAAAAGTTTGTGTATTTAGTATAATTACAGCAAATAGCCTTCCAAGTCAAGGTTGAAGAAATTAATCACTTCAGATGTTGACTGCTGAGGACATTTGCTATCATCTGTCAATGATTTATTAAGACAGCTCCTGGGTGACAAAGAAGATTTTGCTTTAGATAACATTTGAATGCACACAAAGTATATAATATGGCGAGATTATTATTATTTCAGTTTCTTGTATCATTATTGTTATCTGGGTAATAAAAAAGTAGCCTGTCATCTGTCTATGTATATAGAAGATAGCACAGCAACAGCAACACAAATTCCTCACATTACTTAATCTTTTTTATATTATCCTTAATCTCATAATTAATACCAGCTGTGGTGATGGTCTTCATGTGATGATTCCCATCTATATGAGTTACACTGAGGCCAGTAACTCATTCATCATAAGGCAAATGATTGCAGCTTTAAGCAGGCATCAGTCCTATTAGGGCTAAAAGGAAAGGATGTGATATTTTGTCAACCTGAAAAAAATGCAACTTTGATTTATCCAGAGTGGAATCCTCTGTATGGCCCTTATTTTTAGTATCTGCCTTTGAATGAGTTTGCTAATAGGAAGCAGTGCCAAAAAGTCATTCTTGTTCCCTGAGCCAGTTTGCTACTTGGACTACTTTGGCACTTGTCTGGATGTCTATCGTTCAATTTCAGATTATGCCCTCAGTGTTAAATATGTGAAATGTAGAAATGTGTTTCCAGTTTGGTTTGGCTTTAGTGATTTTAACATGAGTTAGATTTCATTTTCCTATTACACCTAAATAGTGGTATTCCTTTTTCTCCAGTTTACCAGATCTCACCCTTCTTAGTCAACTGAAAATCTCCCTCATCCATTATTCAAAAAAATTAAGTGGGTTTTGGAGAGAAAGACTTTTGTTCTATTCTTGGTAATACATCAAGTGAACTCATATTTTGAAATAATGTAAATATGTTAAATAATCTGTGTTCCTGTCCTGGATATGACTTTGAGACAGCAGTGTCAAAGTGAGACAACAGTCTAAGTTTAACATTCTTGTTATTTCTAAAATAAAGTAAGCATTGATATAGCATAAATATTTTATTGATTGGTATACCTGATAAACTACCTGGATTAACAGATGAATGACAGACATTGGAAATCCAATTTTACAGTAAGAAGGCATTCTCTGGTCATATTTTAGCAT
This sequence comes from Ciconia boyciana, assembly GCF_034638445.1. NCBI lineage: Eukaryota > Metazoa > Chordata > Aves > Ciconiiformes > Ciconiidae > Ciconia > Ciconia boyciana. Next base: position 59,735,431 of record NC_132935.1, read on the forward strand.
GCACTGATTATCTTCAGTACATATGAATATGAATATATACATATTCATTTTAATACTCTTGAATAACCTTATTTGCTTGGTCAGCACCACATTTTTATGGCTCTTACATCACGCATTACAGATTCATAATAATGTGAAACAATGATTTTCAAGTTTCCTGAGAAACCTAATCTGACCTGGTAAATGTCAGCAAGATTCTTGATACTAAAATACTTCCATTACATAGGTGACAAGCACTTTACTGCACCATATTAGCACATTACAAGAGCATTTGCTTTAATTAATTCATTAACAGAAATAATATTCTTTCTTTTAAGTTAAAGATAAACCATAGTAATGTTATACCCAAAGTCCTACCTTTATTTTTGCCATGCCAAGTGATTTTACATCTATCATAGAAACTAACACATCTTTTAGCAAGAATTCTCGTAAGTCCTGCTGTTTTCTGTTTGGATAGCAAGATTTCTAGGTCCAACACAAACAACAAGTATTGTAGAGTAGGAGAAAATTACATTGGTTCCGTGACCTCTCAGAATTCTTTGAATGTATAAAAAAGGAGGTAATTAAGGAGAACTAGCTAGCAATTCATGTTAATTTCCGAAGACTTTTACCAAAATTCCCAACCGAAATCGGCTACAGAAGCTAAATGGTCCTCAGAAGAGACAATGTACCTTTTGATTAAAACCTGAATAAGTAACAATCCAGAGCATAACATTATACAGTCTGTGTTACTGGGACCAAATCTAAAAGCAAGGGGACTCCTGGCTTTTTTTAATGCTTATATTAGTAATCTGGAAAACAACTTGGATGCACACTAGAAGAGCTCCAGATAAAGCAAGGATCATTAGATAAGTGAGGTCAGGGAGAACTGTGAGAAACTTTGACTTATGTTAAGTTTGGTGAAAGGTTTACACAGCGGCAAGTGAAGTAAGCATTGGCATGTATAAGTTAAATTGGCCTGGAGTTGTGAACTTCTGTGAATTACTTTATCTCACAGGGGTTCTCAACCAACTGTGGCAACTGAGGAAAGGGAGTCAGGTACCACACAGACACCTCAATTAAATCCTTTTAAAAATCAGCGACTAAGACGTCAGAATGTTTAAGGAATGATGTTTAGCACAAAGAATATCCTAGTGCCTTTACATAAATCAATAGCATGGCCTCAGATGGAATAGTGCCTGCAGGCAGCCCGCCCCCAAATGAGAGCTGCAAGAAAATTAGAACTTCTGCTCTCCCCATTCTGTAGCAAGGGAACAAGGAAGTATGAAACTACTAAGACATAGAAGTAATTTGTTATTGTTGTTGGACTCTTCTCCCCCTTCCTCCCTGCCCCCAGATCAGTAAGTTCTAAAGCTGGGAGTTTAAGATTCAGAAACAGTTTTGGCAGTTATATGACTATCAGGCAGGCAGGCAATAGTAATTTTGGAAGAGGTTATAAATATCATGCTTTCTTCCTTATACCAATCTCGTATAACAATTTCTATGTTCCTATAACCTTTAGATTGCCCTTGTATCTGTCTGAGGAAACAATAGCAGGAAAACAAATATGTCATGGAAAAACGGCCTTAATTCTAATATCTTTAAAATCTGATTGGGGTAGTCTGAGAAAATGGCTTTTCTAAATCCAACTGCTTCATACTAATGTGATAGTTACTGGATAAACTGAACTTTCAATGAGGTATAGGCCTCCTTTCCTGCTAGTTTCACTGTGATTTGTTGAGGAACATTAAATCATAGGGTATGTACCTGCAGGGCAACCCTGCTCTGCAAAAGTGGTCAGGTGAAGGATGTTGAGGGAGTTGAGGATTTGTGACTTTTTGCAATAGGTCTTCTAAGGGCAGCCTTATAATCACAAATTATGGCATTATCAATGTCTGGGAGTTTTTGGATTACCCAGAGCAGGAGGGTTCAAGATCATTGCTTGCAGTTCTCAGGATTATGAAATTTGATGTCAATCTATGGCTCATTTCCGAAGTCCACAAGAAAAAATACAGAAAATATATGAAAACCTGAGTTGAAACCATTGCAACCAAGCTTTTGTCCTTGTCTGAAGAAGCTTGGCTGTATCAAGCAGTCTAGATTCAGCTGGAGGTCTTCCAAAGCTACCTTTCACAAATCAGTTTCCAGTGGTTATCTGTGGATCCCAAGATTTCTAGATATTCAATGCCCTATCAAGTCAGTACACTAATGGAGAAACAAGGAGTCTAGAAACTTTAGGAAATACAGTTGAAATAAGTTTTGAAGTCAGGGCGTCTAGTGTCAATTTAATTTCAAATTTTCTAAATTAAACTTTTTTTTTTTTTTTTTTTTTTACATTTCTTGTCAAATGAAATTTTAAAACATAAACTTTTCAGAGCCAGTTGAAAATGAATTTACTCCCTAATGGACAAGAATCCTTTCTTTTTTTTTTTCCAAGTCAAATTTGGTCAACATTCTCTGAAGGAAAGTATTTATTCTGATGAACTTGTATTTTCAACAAGTTTTACTTTTTCCATTTGTATTTGCAAATAGTGGATGTATTTAGGTCTGCTCAGTACTTCATCTGCTGAAGTGATGTCTTGCTTTTGGCTATTTTTAATTTTTTCCTTTGATACAAAGGGAGTGCATACTTTCATCTCTTTGTGGGAAAGATCACACACATATTTAATGAGGATACAACAAAGCCCCAGCTATGATTAAAAAGTGTCCCATATCATCAAACTGTCTTGTCCCCACGTGATTTCCAAATTATAGTAAATATACATAGCAACTTCAACTGTATTGGTGAATCAGGGGATATATGTCAGCATTTTGATTTATCAGTACAGTACAGTTTCAGCACTAACAGTGACTCTAAACACAGTGTAAATATTATATTGTCTGCCATACCTGTGCCAAGTTCAGAGTACTTTTAAATTACTATAGAAATTTCATTTGTTGATGTGTTCCAATGCTTTGATGTTTCCTGGTAGAAAATGGTAAATTTTGGAGCCCACGTATAGAAAAAAGGATACATATTTGTATATCAATAATACCATGGCCAAACCACAGATGGCCTCACAATGCCTAAAAGGCAATACCATCTCCTAGTATAGAATTGTTTTCAATATTTATGCTCATACTTTATAATCCCATAGAATTTTTAATTAAAATAAAACTCTGATTGTAATAAAAAATTATGAGAATTGATAGGGAGGAGGACAAAACCATATCCAGACACCACTGAGGCCAATATTTTCCATTTTAGTCAGATTTTAGTCAGACCTACTAAAGCTCAGGAAAAGCATAGATTAGTTGTAAAAAATATGTAGTTCACAATATTAAAAATGAATTTTTTCAATGCAATATATGACTGCTTTGCCTAAAGGACTGAAAATAAGTCACCCTGAAGGGAAAGTCATAGATGAAAGAAGGAAAGATAGTTCAAGGCTGTACTGGGTCTGGCTGGGATGGAGTTAACTTTCCTCATAGCAGCCCGTATGGTGCCGTGCTCTGCATTTGTAGCTAAAACAGTGTTGATAACACATCAGTGTTTTGGCTATTGCCAAGCAGCGCTTGCACAACATCAAGGCTTTCTCTCCAAACCACTCCTTCCCCCAAAGGCCAGTAGGCTGGGGGTGGGCAAGAGACTGGGAGGGGACAGAGCCAGGACAGCTGACCCCAACTGACCAAAGGGATATCCCATACCATATGAGGTCATGCTCAGCAATAAAAGTTAAGAGAAAGGAGGAGGAGGAGGCAGAGGACATTAATAGTTAAGGAATTTGTTTTCCCAAGCAGCCACTATGAGTGCTGACGACCTGCTTTCCAGGAAGTGGCTGGTCATCTGCCTGCTGATGGGAAGTAGTGAATGAACTCTTCTCTGTGCTTTGCATCCACATGGAGCTTTTGCTTTTCTTATTAAACTGCCATTACCTCAACCCATGAGCTTTTCCATCTTATTTTCTCCTCCTGTCTTGTTGAGGAGGAGGAGTGAAAGAGCAACTGAGTGGGGGTCTAGAAGCTGGGCAAGATCAACCCGCCACAAGGGCACATATCTTACTTCCATTTTTTTGAGTTGTTTTGTTGTTGTTTTTGCAGGGATAGTGAAATCAGTAAAGGAAGTTTGTGTAATTTGAATGTGTTTTGGATTTGGGAGTTTAAATAAACTAAACTGGATTTTCAAATCTTTTGACATTCACCTTTTGTTGCTTGCAAATCAAAGCTGTTATACCTTGTGGAGCTATCCCTAATTCTGTTAATTTAAGGACTGTCTGCTCCAGGTCACAAAAGAAATTGTGATTTACAAGGTTAGCTGACTAATTGGCTTGGTTCAGACAGGAATGTCGATCCTCATTTTGCTTCTAAAGACTTTAAATGATATGCTAAGATACTTAATCCAGAGCCACAGAATTTCTCATATATTCAACTAAGTCTCCAAAGTGGCATATTGTCTGCCTTCATTTCTCACCCTTTGCATTTTAATTATGTAACATGGGGAGCAGACATTGTCAATCTATTACTATTTTCTTCAGGTGCTTCTCTTTCCCTCCCCATGTTCATTGCCCCACTCATTTTTTTTTTGTTTTCCTCTTTCAGAAAGGAGTACCCAGAAGGTGTTACTTCTGAATTTCCACATGTAATGGCACAGTTGTGTTCATGGTATTGCCAAAAGGACAATAATTTAACCCAAGGGGTATTGACATTTTCCACTTGCTGGAAAGACTAACAGATAGCAATCCTTTTGATGCCAAAGGTAATTTTCTGTATACCAAGAACAGGCGTATACACTTTGAAAGTCCCAGTGTAGGACTTCAGAGTGCCACCAAAGCTTGCCTGCTGTGCACCAGGACCCCCAGGGACTTTTCAGCAGAGCTGCCCCTATTCAGTCAGACCTCAGCCTGTACTGCTACTTGGGGTTATTTAGTCCCAGCTGCAGGACTTCACATTTATTATTGTTAAACCTCATGCAATTCTTGCTGGCCCAGTCTTTTAGCCTGTCAAGGTCTCCCTGTATGGTGGCTCTTCCTTCTGACATATTGACCTGTATTGGGTTTATAAGGCAAGGTTTTGGTAGCTGGGAGGGTGATGCAGGGGTGGCTTCTGTGAGAAGACAGCAGAAGCTGCCCCCATGTCAGACAGAGCCAGTTCCAGCTGGCTTCAAGACAGACCCACCACTGGCCAAAGCTGAGCCAGTCAATGACATTGGTAGCACCTCTATAAGAACGTATTTAAGAAAGGGTGACAATGCTGTGCAGCAGCTGTGAGAGGGGAGTGAAAAAATGTGAGAGAAACAACTATGCAGACACCAAGGTCAGTGAAGGAGGAGGGCAAGGAGGTGGTGCAGGTACTGGAGCAAAGATTTCCCTGTAGCCCATGGAGAAGACCATGGTGACACAGGTTGTCCCCCTGCAGCCCATGGAGGACCACACCAGAGCAGATATCCACACTGCAGCCCATGGAGGACCCCATGCTGCAGCAGGTGAACATGCCCTGAAGGAAGCTGTAGCCCATGGAGACCCCATGCTGGAACAGGCTCCTGGCAGGAGCTGTGGCCCATGAGGAACCCACGCTGGAGCAGTCCATTCCTGAAGATCTATACTCCATGGAAAGGACCCATGCTAGAGTAGTTCTTGAAGAACTTCAGCCCATAGGAAGGACCCATGTTGAAGAAGTTCATGAAGGACTGTATCCCATGGGAGGCATCCTATGCTGGAGCAGAGGAAGAGTGTGAGGAAGAAGTGGCAGAGATGAAGCGCTAAGAAATGACCGCAACCCCACTTTCCATATCCCCTTGTGCTGCTCAGAGGGGGAGAACATAGAAGAGTTAGAAATGAAGTTGAGCCTGGTAAGAAAGGAGGGGTGGGGGGAAGATATTTTTAGATTCGTTTTTATTTCTCACTAGCCTACTCTGTTACAATTAATTGGCAAAAAATTAAATTAATTTCCTCAAGTTGAATGTCTTTTGCCTGTGACAGTAATTGGTAAGCAATCTCCCAGCTCTTATCCTGAATCACAAGCTGCTTCTTGTATTTTATCCCCCTGTCCTGCTGATGGAGGTGGAATGATAGAGTGGGTTGGTGTGTACCTGGTGGTCAGCCAAGGCCAACCCTCCACATGACCTTGCAGTCCTCCCAGTTTGGTGTCATCTGCAAACTTGGTGAGCGTGAGTTCAATCCCATTACCCAGAATGTTTATTGAGTACTGAACAGCATTGGACCCAGCATCAGTGTCCAAGAAACTTCGCTTGTGATTTGCTGCCAAATTAGACTTTGAGACTTTAACCACTAACTTTTGATCTTGGTCGCTTAGCCTGTTTTCCATACACTCTGTGGTCCATCTTTCCAGTCCATATCTTACTACACCCAAATTCTCTGCTAATTTGATGTGTAGAAAATGGCCAGTCAATTTAAGACTTAGATTTATTTAGTTAAATTACTCTGGAAATTTCTCACTAGATGGTCACAGAAAACCTGAAATCAAACACTCAACAGTTAAAAGCCTAACTGTGCTTGCATGAAAAGAGGTAGAAGTTGACAAGCACATGTTATACTTATGTATGACAACACCACACCAAAGACTCTATCTTATCATCAAGTGCTTTCTTACTGGAAGGAATGTTCCTGGTTCTGCTAGGTTTCAGTATTTCCTGTCTGAAACCTTATCATCCTATCTTTCCTATCTATCCTTATTATCAAGGTAAATAAACACATTGCATACATTCTAAGATTGACTGAACATCCAGTTGCCTTCAAATCATAAAGTGCATCCTCATTAATAGGCTGAAAATACATCACGGTCTAGAAAAAAGTTTATTTCTTATTACATTTTTTGTGAACTTGGAAGAAACTTATCACCTGTTGGTGAAGATTTAGGTTAACTGGGAGACTCAATAAAACTGTCAGACTGAAGCAAGATTGGCTGTACCATGTATAATGTTTTAATTAAGGCACAAGTGTCCTTTTGCTGGAGTTGTAAAATAAATAGCTTAGTAAAGAATCACTTTAACATGAGCATATTTAGGATATATGGAGGGAAATAAACTTTGACCTTTTTTGACAATGGAACTGTATTCTCATACAAGAACAACATAGTGACCTTATTCTGCTTTCAAGAAGCAAAGTAACAAAATCCAAAAACTGTGAAATAAAGAAGAAAATTTTGAAACACACTGAATTATATACTTACTGAAAGTGTTATGCTGACTCAGTTTAAAAGGATTAATATTATTACTATATATGGCTTTTCTTCTAAAATATAACATTGTGATATTAAAACTGATAGCAATTTTAATTTAATTAGTGAAGCGCCTACAGATTACTACATGAATCCATCAATAGCAACTTCACTGGCACCCCAAAGTTTTGGAAAAAGGGTATGCATTTCTGTTACATGTCATCAGGAAATCATTTTGTTACTTTCAATAAATTGTTGCAGGAACCTGAGTCACTTGGACCTCTAAGAGGTAACTGTTTGTGGTGTCTTCTGTCATGAGCTTCTGTGAGAAGACCAAAGGTCTTCTGTCTATACAAGTTTCACTTCACCCAGTCACTTTCTAAAGAACTTAAACAAATACGAAAAATGTTGTCTATCATAATAATAAACACAAGATTCCATAGACTCAAATCTACTTTTGTCAAATCATTTGTGTATGATGTTACATGTCAACCTTTTATATTCTAATGACTTCAGGTCTAATGACTGACCTGAAGATCAAACGCTGTTCTGTTTTCCTAGCAGATAAATAATAATATTTCATTTTGAACTTGGTTTTACTGCCTTGTTTTAAGTTACATTGCAATTAGCCTTCTCTGCTTTGTCTCTTAAATTCAATTGTGACTGTAGGGTTCTTTGACTCAAGCAGCTGTCTAGTTGCCGGGGGCGGGGAGGCAGGGGGGAAGACCCACCTAGATAACAGAGTCAGGAGTCCTAATGTAACTCTGCATATTTACAAAGAATATACAAAGTCCCGCTTCCCTAAACGCAAGAGAATACCACAGCTGGCAACACTTTTCTTGCCTGCAGCCCTGATGGCATTTCAGACCCTGACCTAAAGGCTTTCTCTTTAACCTGTTTTCAGGGTTGCCTGAAACAATGGCCTTTTGTCCTCCTTCCCTCTGGTTTCTGACCTTTCTTGGTTGTTTCACTTAAAGCCAACTCTCATAAGACTGACTGACCAATTCCACAGCTTTTCTAATTACACTTGGGATTTCATTTTGGACAGTGAGTTTGTGTCTGTGTTTTGTTTTGAGATCCCCTTTTTCTTATATTTTAGCACAAAAATGAATTTCTTGCGTTACCAGTGCTTTTAATGCAATACAGTCTGTATAGAAACTTAATCTTTTGGTACCTATAGGTATTAACCACAGTTTTCACACAGTAGTGATTCCCTTTCGTGGCTTTTCCAAAAGCAAAAGCTGCAGGAGAAAAAAGAGCTGCTGGAGGAATAATTATCTGGAATCATGCTTCTACAGCTCAACTTATGACCCTTGCAGCTGCTAAGTACCAGCTGAGATACAAAATGCCAGGCAAGGAATGTAAGTTATGTTGTGATACACACAGAGAACAGACAGACTGGACTCCTAGTGTATCTAAACGATGATTGCTGAAGATCTACTCATGCAGAATAATCTGCCTATTTCTGAGGAGAAGAGTGGCTCTCAATAGTTTGATATAAGTAACCGTATATGTAGATCAACTCCAACTAGGGTGTCTCAGAAGCTGTGTCATACTTTATAGTGTTGAATGAGGCTCCAAATGAAATAGGTTGAAAAATGTGAGGTTACATCAAGTATCTACATTCTCTTTTACATATACTGATATACACTTAAAGACTGCTGGTAGTTTTATTTGCTAGTTTATTACATAACCCTCACTACCTTTTTGGAGTGTATGGGGTTGCCATCTTAGTTATCCTTTGTATAGCACCTACTGCTGCTGAACCTGAACACTTACTGTACTTCTTGCTCATGAAAAACAAAAACAGAAAACAGAAAGCTAGCAATGCAAATACAAAGTAAGCGGCAACATCTCTTGAGATATTAAAAAATTTTACTCAGTCCAAATCAAACTCATTATTTCTTCCAGCACTTTAGAAGCATGTATACACACACACACACAAACATACACACATATATGTTTTATCTGTGACTAATTTCACTGTTGATGCTCATAACTTTCACAGTTTTCTCTTTATATTTGGTGCTTGATCAGCTGGAAACACACAAAAGAATAGTCCACAAGGAGAAGCTATATTTGAAAGCAAACTATTGTCAAGGTACACATGAAATCCATTGGAATGAAGGAAGATGATGTTCCCACTCTTTGACTTCAGCCCTGCAAAAGCTGCAAATGTTGAGATAACAGCTAGAAAATGAGGAACATATGGTTCTTTTTGTGGTTTTGCATTTTTTTTCAGCATAAATACCTGATAGCCGGTATTAGGGTTAGTATTGGTAAATGGAACAAAGTCAAGTTAAGAAATTACAGAGTGCCTTTCAGGAAATGAATATAGACGATGCAAACATGCAGATGTATTTAGAAGCAGGATGGTGACTTTGTAGTTCAGTGACCTCTGTCTCGTCTCCACACAGTATTTCTAATAAACTGTTCTGAACTGTTCTTCTGACCACTTGCCAAGAAAATAATACTATTATCACCAGGCCCCAAATGGCTCTGCAGTAACAATGTCACAGTGAAACTATTAGTGGAATTACTGTGTCAGAAAGGCACCTCACAAGCTAAGGACAGTCTGTGGCGCAAGACCTGAAACTACCTTGTGATCCATCTTGGCAATTTTGTCATATTTGCAAGTTATTAGTTTCAGCTACAACTTCTGAACAATTGCAACATTACAAACAAATATTGACATCAATGTCCACAACATGAAGGAACTCTTGGAAAACCAGGAAGAAGTCGCAGAGATTCTCTTGTCTTCTTAGCTCAGCTACCATAGTGCCTGATGACCTTCAGATCTAGCAAGGGGACAACAGTTTCCAGCATATCTGTATCTACTTATCCCCACTCACAGATTACACTCTTACAATATGTTTTAATGTTTTCTTATAATACTAGAAGACAAGGTGGGATACAGAGACATGGAGGTGAAATGAGAATCTCTGGTGTGGGGAGGAGTAACTCCATGCAGTGGTAGATGCTGAGGGCCGGCTGGCTGGAAAGCAGCTTTGCAGAAAAAGGCCTGGGAGTCCTGGTGGACAAGCTGAACTTGAGCGAGCAATATGTGCTTGCAGCGATGACGGCCAACATCTTGGGCTGCACTAGGAAGAGCATTGCCAGCAGGTTGAGGGAGGTGATGCTTACACTCTCCTCAGCTCTGGTGAGGCCACATCTGGAGTGCTGGGTCCAGGTCTAGGCTCTCCAGTACAGAAGGGCAGTCTGCTTTAGGTGATCCCACTTGGGCAGCGGGGTCAGGCTAGGGGTCAGACTAGGTGATCCCAAGAGGTGCCTTCCAACCTAAATGATTCTGTGATTATGTGATTCTGTGAAGAGAGACATGGATGTACTTGAGCAGGTCCAGTGGAGAGCCATGAAGATGATTTAATTGGAGAGTCTGACATAGGAGAAGAGGCTGGGACTGTTCAGACTGGAGAAGAGAACACTTTTATTAATATGTATAACTACCTGTGGGGGGATGGGCGACACATGCACACATAAAGGCGATGGAGCCAGACTTTTCTAGGTGGTAACCAGTGACAGGACAAGACGCAGTGGACACAGATTGCTATACAAGACATTACTTTTATATACAAGAAAAACCATTTTTACTGTAAGGGTGATTGACCACTGTGACAGGTTTCCCAGAGAGGCTGTGGTGTTTCCATTCCTGTCCGCCTGATCGGACATGACCCTGAGCAACCTGCTCTAGTTGACTCTGCTTTGAGAAGAGGGGTTGGACTAGATCTCCAGAGATGCCTTCCAACCTCAATCATCCTGAGATTCTGTGATGCTATGATGGGAGTAGAGTAAAAGGAAATAGAAAACCCAGGGAGTCCTCCTGTAAGTGAATAAAAATTAGGACTGTGTAATGCATAGAGAAGATATGAACATATTAGGGAACTATGGCATAGGGATACAGAAAGTTTCTGGCAAATGCATAGAGAGGGGAGTGGAAATCTATTGGAGGAATGAATAAGGGTAGGCGAAAGGGAATACAGGGGTCTAAGACAGAGGACAGAGGAAAGGTATGGTGCATACAGAGAATCTACCATGAAGAGACTGGGGGAGTACCTGCAGTTTTAGGCATGAGGAAAGGAGGTGTGCGGAGTGTTATTCTGTTCTTAAAATGAAGGAGATAGGCAGGCAGTAAGGGAGCATACAGGTATCTCTTAGGGTCCAGCAGAAGAATGGGGAGTGTTTTGGTTTCAGCCTCACAAAGGCAATGATATGGGTGAGACATCTGACTATCAAAATATTAGCTAACTCAGCTTTACTGACCCATGTTAAGTAGAAGAGGATTGTGATTAGAAGGAGAACAAATTAGGATAGGGGTTTGTAGGCTTGGCAGGATGAAGGCAGCAGGCTTCATTCACAGTTAAAGAGCTACTGAATGCTAGGCAAGTGAAACATGGGATATAGGCAACAGACACAGAAACAGACCAGATGGATTAACAGGTGGTGTGGGCACAGCACAAGGAAAAGATGGGTAGTATACTGCTAGAAGGAAAAAATATGACCAGATTCAGTAGAAGCCAGATAGATTCCAGTTCAGGCTACTAAATTTCAGAAAGCAGAATCAAAAATCCATATGGGACTTTTGCTGTTGATCCAGGACAGTTGCCAGGACCTGGTTTAATACAGAGCAAGCAGTACAGAGCAAGAGATAAGATTCAATGGTTTGGCTTATCAAAAATCTTGATGACTGCTTAGGTTTAGTCTAGACTTAGAAAGGCCCTTCAATCTGCTTGCTGTGAATTTAGGACAGTTGCTTCCCAGAGCTGCCGTGTAAAGAAGGACATACGATTTTAGGACAGACGCAGGCCAAGGAGCCCAATCACTGCTGCCTCCTCTACAGAGTTAGTAAGTAGTACTGCACAATATGCTTTTCATCTAAACACTAGTCTAACACCTTTAGAAAATGAAATATAGATTAACTATAAAACCTGTTAATGCTATGCAGTCAAGGAATGCTGAAAATGTTTTAGATAGCCTTCCCGCTCCCCCCCAAATTAAAAATCACCAGTTCCTGCAGGCCAGACAAGAAGATAAAAGAAAGACAGAAGAGATAATTGTATGTAGATAATTAGCACAGTTTTCAATAAGAAGCTAAAGTTGGCAGCAGTTGTTTCCTGAGGGGTGAATTTTCTGCCAGATGTGCTGTGGGACAAATCATACTATGCTGATTCATGTGAGCAGCCCTTTTTAAGTCAATACTTGTGTAGTCCCATTTAAGAAAATTTTCATCTGCGTCAGGATGTAATTCCACAAACAGTGATCATTTCTGGCACTTTGGTTTTCTTAATGGAGATGTATAGAGGAATATAATGTTTTGCTTGCTGGTGGCATTCTTGAGTTTTATTGTATCTGTTATTTATATCTTGTATTTACCTCTATTTCTAATATGACTCAGATTATTCTGTGCTATATAAAGGCAAGAAATTCCAGACAGGAAGAGTGAAGTTAGTTTAGCCACAAACAGCATATTTTGGTGTTTCAATATATCAGGAATGTCCCATTTTTTGGTCTTATATTTGGGGAATTTGAAATATACTTTTTGCTTCTCTTTCTTTGTTTTTCATTTTTATATTGATCATGGTGTTTAAGTACATGATCTAATTTGCTAAATTTATTTAAGTATAGAGGACCATGACGCTGCGAACCTTTTACCTTATGGTTTAAAACTACCTGGGGAAAAAAACTCCTCTGTGGGATATTATATATAATGCAGTAGTGGTCTGTGTGTGTGCTGCTATCCCATGCTTCTCAATGAAAGGCATCTCAATGCCTGTCACCGTGACATGGCGTAGATAGTGGGTTTTCAACCATTTTCAGTTTGTGAATCCCTAAAATATTTTTGAAGCTGGTGAAATTCTTATAAAATAAATGTAAGTCTATTACCTACAAATGTATTCTTCTTAACTATTTATTGACTAAGCCTCAAATGGTGTTCAGCAGCTGCTGAGGATCCACAGACTGTGACTTGAAGATCACAAGTGTAACATGACCTTTAAACTAAGATGCTAATATCAGTCTAAATACATGTCATTTTTCATATCCATATCCAAGGTGGCTATCAAGGATAGCCCTATGGCTGTCTATAGGCACAATGATAATTTTACCCTTTGAATGCAAGCTACTTAAAATCAAGAATATATCTACATCCCCTCTCTTATGCAGCATGACATCTGCTCAGAAACATTCGGATGAAATGTTTTCCATTATGAAATACTAGTTGAGTAACATAGAATATTTCATGGGCAGAATAGGTTTACTCCATATTTCAAAAAGAAAATTAATAAATATTTTGTTTTGATTTTGTCATCTCAGCTGAAACAAGAGTCTAAAACAATATGTTTCAGACTTACTGAAATAAAATGTTTTCATAATTTGCCATATAAAATGTGGATGATATGGGATTGTTGCACTGAAAATATTTTATTTTTTTCAAAGTTATAAGTGAGTTATTATATAGCATATAATAATCCAAATGCTTATTTCTATTTCCAAATAACTTTTTGAAAATACTTTTCATTCCAGTTTGGAGTTTCAAAGTTCAAAACTAACAGTTTTGCAAGGAAGAGAAACCAAACTGGTTGTGAGCTATTTACAGAAACATAATATATAGGGAAGAGAGACAAAGAGCATGCAAGTATCCGATTTTTTTTCTCCTGATCCTTTGCTTTTCTCTGCCTTTCCCCTATTAAGAGCTGCTTATATTTCATCAAATGCTTCACTGCAGTTCCTCTTTCTTTATATTATCAGATTTTTTCCCTTTTCTTCCTTTCTGTTTTTTATTTTGTCCTTATCAGGACTTCTTTTTCTGATTGCCCCAGTTTTTGGTATCTGAAACATCTATTTCATCCCCACAGTACTAATTGGCCACTTTGGGATGGGCAGTAACCCCATAAAGCTCTGTAGAAATGCTGTGGTTAAAGCTCTAATCCTCACCACCAGGCATCTATCTAAAACTGAGGTTATTGCAAAACTGCATTAAGAATTCACAGGTTTGATCTATTTTTATATCTTCTTTATGATTTTATAGTTACCATCTTAATTATCTCACAACAATTACTCTGAAATCACCAGTATTTTTTCTTCAAACTTGCTTGAACTATTTAAGGAGAGATTTGGCCTATCAATAAACATTATGTCTCAGCTCATCAACCCATGGAAAGATTTTTTTTTTCCCAGGATGATTAGCAGATTTTTGGATAGCAGTTAGTGCTGCTATTTGTATTGTCCTGGTGACAGCTGAGGGCAATTCACAAAATCTAATTCATAGCCCGTAACAGATAATACCCTTACTGTCAGGAAATGGTCTTGTTCCCGAGGGTAGTTCAGGGTTCAGTGTCTGCTCCAGACCTTGCCGTGTCTCTCACTTTCTCTCCTCCATCCTTTCTTCTCTGACAGTAGAGGGTGCACAGGCAGATTATCTGTGAAACCCTCATTGTCCATGCCTGAATCTGCAGGAAAACAATTACACTTGCTGAAGCCACCTTTACAATTTTCTTAGGTTCAGCTGGGGTTTTGTGCGCCTATACAATTATATGCTGAACTACTATAGCTACAGACCACAGTCTTATGTTTTCATAAGGCAAATGAACATCAAATTCTTTAAGATCTGACTATACACCATGTTTATAATTACTTATAAATGATGTTCATCTACAAGCATCTACAATCTATGTTCCACAGTGCTTTGCTACTGTCTAGATTATGTATTTTATTAGTATTATCATGTATTATGTAATGTATGCATTATTATGTATTATTATATTGTATTAGTACAAAACGGAAGGGGTGGGGGACAGAGCAGGAGCAGACGGATTCATTTATGCAGTACAATATGCATTTATGAAGCAGAATCAGCAGATTAAAAGTGTAGCAGCTCCATTACATGAAAAGGTCATACTTCTACATATGGAGCCTAGATACTTCTGGAGGCTGCTGCCCTCTAAGTCATCTCAATAGCCATATATAGGAACAAATAACTTTTTGCAACATTGTAAATCATTACTGAAACCTGAACGCACAGGTCTGAGGTTGGACTGTATAGCCAAGTCCTATGTCAAATATACTAGCTGTGCTTTATGCCTGAATTTCCCGTTTCAGAGGGAAGACTTTTGGCCCTTTCCAATCACTTAGAGAGGGAACAGCTTTAAATCATTCCTGCTGCATTCATAGCATCATCTGAGTTATCCTCAGCAATTTTTAGAGCTGTGCTGGCCACTCACTGCTAGAACAGAGAATACTGGATCACAGCATAACGCAGACATTGGGAATTATGTATTTCTGTAGAAAGTTTAAATTTCCCAGTTGAAAATATATGAAGTGTAAACATGGGTATGAATTTAAGTCTCACAGAAGTTATATTGCTATGTTGAAAATACTCATTTGCACACATTTGTTAATATTCCTTCAACATCTATTTCAGTCTATTAAAGTAAAATATTATTTTTAATTGTACATACATATATATCTATTATAAATACTTATGTTTACATATGACATCATGTGTATGTTGACAAAATTACTGCCACTACACTTATGAGAAAGAGTCCCTTGAAATTATTTTGTTTCAGCATTTTTCAGGAAAAATAATAACATTGTTGTTATTATTATTAATAATAAATTTTATACAAAATTATATGATATTTATAATAATATTTCATTTGAAAACAAGAGTGAATAACCAAACGTGACAGTCTTATCTGGGATTTTATTTTGTCAGAATTAATGATATCCAATAGGAAAACCCCAAATTTTAACACCATGTATTTCCAGAGGGAAAACCTTTTGTCACTAAAAGTTGTGGAAAAATCTATATTTTGGGATAAAGTTTTTACATCAACTTTATAAAATCTCATTTCTCAGTGAATTAATCACTTTATTAAAAAAAAAAAAAAATCATGTCAATGGTAAGAGGGTTAACATTTATTGTCTACCACAAATACATAAAGCTAGGGAAAGTAAAACTGGTGAACAAAACATTGAACCTCTTTTCATCATCTGTTCTCCAAATCTGTCACCGTAATGGTAAATTCTTTAAACTCCTTGCTGTCATGGTGACTGCCATGGCCCTGAGGCATGGCCAGCCCTGCCTGGCCCTGCCCACCCCTGGGGTTCCCCCCACCCTGCCCATGGCCCCCCGGGGCCGTCAGCCCCTGCCCCAGTGGGGCTCCAGCAGGGCTGGTCTCCAGCTCCCCACAGCCCTGCCCGGCCTGGCCTTGGCCTGTCCGGTCCCCAGGGAGGTGCCCGATGCTGGGGCCGGGGCTGCCCCAGTGCCCCCCGGCTGCCCTGCTCCCGGCTGGGGTGGTGGGACAGGCCCTGGCTGCCAGGGAGCCTCCATGGCCCCCATGGCGCCCTGACAGTGCCTTTCTCATGTCAAGAGTGCGGAGGTGAATGATGTCAAAACTATCTGCACAGAGCAGTTGCTGTGTGCCTGAGGAAGCAAACGAAGTGCTTAAAGCATCTTCTCATGCCTTTTTGTTCTCCAGTGCTCTGGATGAAAAGGCTCTTCACTAAGAGCCTCCTAAGTCTTGCTGCTGAGCACCTCTCAGGCACACATTTCAAAATGCTGTAGGAACTGGACTGCATTTGCAGAGAAAATACATGTCAAACCTTATCTTTCTGTAAGTGGTTTAGCCTATTCCTATTCAACAGTGGATTATGCCTTAATTATCCTTAATTATTTTCTAAAAATAACACCTGAAAATTCAAAAGAAACCTGCCAAATCTATCATGGTTCTCTGCCTCAGTCTTTTTTCCAAACATTTTTCTGGTAGTGCTGTTCGGTTTAATTTGTGAATTCCTTAATGTAAACTCTGCCAGTGTAGCTCGATGAAAAGATCTTTTGTAATTTTGTAGCATAGACAATAATTATCTTGCAGCTTATATTCTCCCTCCCTCCGCCTCTCCTGCTACATATATGGTCTCCCTTTATATGTATGTTTGTATGAATATATTCATTGGGTATGCATATGTGCTTATATTTTTAAATTTTTTTTTTAAACCAATTGATAGTTCTGGGCCTCATAGGAATAGTAGCTCTTTTCATGGAGAAGGGATGCCATTTTATTGTTAATGTAAGAGTGTAACAGCAGCTATACAACACCTTTTCTGATTCTACACTAGACAAATGTGTTTCCATCTAATAATGAGGATTTATGATCATTGACTCAAAGGCAAAGCTGAAATATGCCAGTGAGTAGCATGGCCAAGTAGAATACATTGAGACAGATTCAAGATGCAAATAGCTATCTCAGAAGCAAAACATATTCACAAGGTCCTTGCAGATGCTGAGTGGTACTATCAGGGCCAATAACTGCAGGACAACTTCATTAGGAAGGCCACTGGGATGTTCAAAGCACTCAAGTTTTCCATAAGGCCGAGTTACCTAAGAATCAAGAGCCTTGGAAACCCATCCCAAGTCCTCGGCTTCCTGTAGGTATTCGAGCTCTGGAGGCAACAGCTGAATTCTGGTTAGTATGGGGATTCCTGAAATCCTTGAAGTTTGCACTGAACCTAGAAAGGCATGGTGGCTGCTTGCCCTGGAGAAACATGATGGAGGAGCACAGCCTGTCTGGCACAGCTTTCCCCAGCCTGCGGACCCCAGAAATCTGCCAGAAATCCAGGCAGGATTTGCTGTCTTCCATCTGTCTGGTTCAAAGTCTAGCCATCTGGGCAAAAAAACCTTCAGTTCTCTTCTTTTTAGCTTCTTTTATAGGAAAAAAAGCAGATTTAAACACTATTAAAAGAAGTTTAAAATGAACGCAGTAGTGTGCCCATCAAATAGTATACTCAGCTCAACTTGTGGTACTTTGACTTATTTGCATTGCCCATTCATTCTGACATTCACCACTGGGACTAGTGAAATGTTTAGCATTCATTGTTTCTAATGTGGACATCAAACATGAGGTCTCTAGAAGTGGGGGGAGAGTTTTCATCTGTTGCAGACATTCCAATTTACCTGCAGGCTCTGTGCCTGGCTTTGTCTTTGTGAGGATCTGTCACTGGAGAGATCTGCCAACATGCTGCCCTATTACAAGTTTCCCAGGCCTTTCTCAGGTCCGAAAAGTTCTTACAAAATTGATACTTCTCTGTTTTGACACTCTTTACATCAGAATACAGAATCATAGAATCATAGAATCGTAAGATCATCAAGTCCAACCGTTAACCTAGCATTGCCAAGTCCACCACTGAACCATGCCCCTAAGCACCACATCTACACATCTTTTAAATACCTCCAGGGATGGTGACTCAACCATTTCCCTGGGCAGCCTGTTCCAATGCTTAACAACCCTTTTGGGGAAGAAATTTTTCCTAATATCCAATCAAAACGTCCCCTGGTGCAACTTGAGGCCATTTCCTCTTGTCCTATGGCTTGTTACTTGGGAGAAGAGACCAATGCCCACTTTGCTACAACCTCCTTTCAGGTAGTTGTAGAGAGTGATAAGGTCTACCCTGAGCCTCCTTTTCTCCAGGCTAAACAACCCCAGTTCCCTCAGCTGCTCCTCAGAAGACTTGTGCTCTAGACCCTTCGCCAGCTTCATTGCCCTTCTTTGGACACACGAAGAAGGACACACACATACAGGCAAGGTTGTGACATGAAACCGACTGATGCTCTGCTAGCTTTTGTGCCAAAAAGTTGGGGAGCCTAGGATGCCTATGTCCATAGCTCTAGGGCAGCCCAGACTGAAGGCTGTTTTGGGTATCCCAGATTTCCTACAGGGAACTGGGAATTTGGCCAGCTTGGGGTTTCTGATTCCTCAAGCTGGACCCAGGAAATGTTAGGATGCCAACTGGAGGAACTTGGGTATGCAGTTTTGGGTATGAATATGTTCACTTCACAAAATTGACAATTGCATTACTTTAGAGGATAGCTAGTTTGGACATGCAAATACTATTGTTGTAAGTAAGAACAAACATGGGTAGCTGCTACAGTTTAAAAGATAACTAAAAGAGGCAACAAAACTTTTTATTAAAGCGGTACCTGTCCACAAGACTAAACTTAAGCAGTAGTGCACTGCCAAGGAGAAGTGGCACTACTCAGAAATGTGGACTCCCTGGAGACAGTCGTGGTTGACAACTCCTGTGTTGTGGAGAGAAAGAGCCACACTTACAAAGACCAAATCAGCAGTACGCTGGAGAGATGCTGAGTTTGGGGTGATGAGAGAATCGTAGCAAGAGACCTTTGGAGCTGACTACTAATTTAGGTAGGACAGTAACTAAGATGATAGAGAGACCCTTGGTATTAATTCTATCTGTCCTGACGGAAAAAGAGATGCATCAAAGTTAGCTGGTTCCATTATCATTTTCAAGCTAATGGAAATAACCCACAGGTCACTAAAATTTACCTAAATGCTTCTGTAATAAAGGAGGTTATGCTTACTTTTTGCCTTTGAGATACGGCATTTCTGAGCTTGTAGACACATCTTGAGAGATGAATATTCAGCTAGCTGATTGAGGCCTTTGTTATAGTTGTTTCATGGCCATGAATAATCTTTCAGACAAGAACATTTTGAAAAGGCGAGACCTGCAATTTTCCATTTTTACAAGATTCCTTTGAATGACTAGTACCAATATGTATTTACAAGTATGACAGAATTGTCAATGTTGTGAACAATTTGTAGCAAAGAATCATTCTATAAACAAAAGGAAACAGCACCTGTATCTACATAGTGCATAGATGTTAATGTAAATAAACTTTGATTATAAACTCTAATTATTGCATGTATGGCAAGACTTCTGGTAGGATGATGAAGATTTGTGTAGGGGCCCTCAAAATATAGGCTGAGTGACCTCATTACCTACACTCCCCCACAAAAGCAAGGTGTAAATTCAATTTTAAGGAAAGCTAACACTTTTCATTCTGTTTTAAAGTTCTGTTTTAAAGCAATTTCTTACCTGGCAGATGGGTAATTTTGTCTTCACTTACATCTGTTGAGGTGCAAATTAATTTTCACTCCACACTGCAAGTTATGTCTTTTTGTAACAGAAATTGCAAGAGTAAAATATAAATTCATTTCTATGCTAGGACAATGCTTTTACTGAACGTAGAAATATCTTGGACTCTGCAAATACAGAGTTGTTTTGAATTTGTGCTATTCTAATACTAAATATACCCAGAAGGATGCTAATATTTATATTTGTACAGGTGGTTGAATGTTTACTATTTTTTACTTTTCCTTAGAAGGAAATTATACTTTGTTAAATTATTATATTAATATCACTTAACATAGTTACTTTTAGATGGAAGTTAGTTGCTTCTGGAAGTAATCACACAGTTGATGATAGTATGCAGAAAGGCAACTTTCTCTTTAAGATAGTTGTTAGTTATGATTAATTGTATTTTTGACATGCACTCTGTCATAAGACATTATTATTAAAATGTCATGTGACATTTTTTACATCAGGAATATCTGCTATTGTGTAGACATTCCAAGTTATTTGCTTTTCTACTTCAAAATGTGCCCTGACTATTTCTCAGTTACACACTTCAGCATTAAAAAAATGAAATTTCAAAATTTAAACTTGCACTATTTAGAAAGGCTAAAATTTTTTTTCACAGTAATAATAATAAAAATTTACCCAATTTCACAAGTAATTTATTTTTATTCAAGCAATGTTCTAAGAATAATTGTTTTCAGTATAGCTTCTATTTATTGTCATATGTTTGTCATAGTGGTATGGTGCTGAAAACAATATTACAAGAATTTCAAAACAAAATCAAATGATGCAAGAATGGAATAAGAAAACATGTACATTTTTTTGTCTCTAAACAATTTGGCCTTACAATAACCATAAATTAAAAGTGCATGAGTAGTTTTGTAAATTAACATTAATTAGAAGCACAAAATTTGATAGATTAAAAAAAAATAAAATACTCTATTTTCCCAGAAGCTTACACACATTTTGTAACTTTGTGCATACCAAAAATACTAAAGCATATATTAAATTAAACTTATTATTTTAATTAATTACACTAGCATACCAGAAATTGCATGTTTTCTCAGAGGAAAAATGCACTTTGTAGCCCTGACAGCAGAGCTGGCACAGGCAAACAATACTTTCTTATAAATAGAAACAGATTTTAGTAACACAGTTGCCAATGAAAATTAATCGTAATTTTACCTAAGTCAGTAAGCATACATTTTTTCTATCAGAATAAGTGGTAGGGATGCTGGACCTTGCATCCATTAAAATTTTCTGCAGGCAGACATGTTAAATCTTAATAGTTATTTTAATGCAGTATGTAGAAATGTCTTAAAATTACAAATTATGCTAAAAAAAGTAATTATTGAGTCTGAAAGACACTTAACTAATGTTTTAGATATAGCCAGTATTGTATGTGTACAGTTATTAGATATATTTAAAATATATGTAAATAGTCCACAAATTATGCTGCAGACATATGAGATCTTCAAATAAAATGGTGCCAGTTCTAAAGAATTATGCAATGTTATGTCTGTCTTTGATTCATTGCTTTTTGCTGTTGGAATTTGTTTTGAACTGGATCAATCCTGTCAACAGTTGTCCTATTCTTTATAGGCTCTGTAAATAATCAAATCTAAATACATTTGTAGTTACCCACCTTGTCATATATAGCTGGTGAGCAATCTATTTCTGGTGAGCAATAAAGAAAAAGGACATATTTTCAAGGACTTCTATTTGATTTGTATTTGTTGCTGCCTTTGGCTTCAGCACAGCAAAACATCCAAACACTTTCCATTGCTTTCTTGAATTGAGGCCTTAGAAAATAATTTTCCATTTTTGCAGTAGTCTGAGACAGAAGCTTAGGAAGCTTTCTTTTTCTTTTTTGTTCCCAATCCCAAGTGCAGATATTCTCTATTCATGTTAGCAAATTCACACAATAAAAATGCATGAAACACGTTTGAATCTCTTAAATTTGGCCAAGTCAAAAATGAATATCCACAGTGTAATTAATTCTTAAAAATTCCCTTGAAATTTCAGTCATCTTACTCTGTTTTGTGCTGATGTTTTTAAAAATGGGGCATAAGCATTTCTGTAAGCAGAAAGTGAACTCTATTAACTCGTTCTTTGAGAAAAGTTTTCTTGAGGATGCTTCGACAGTAGTAGATTTTGGCTATGTTCTGCCTGAAAAAAGAGTAGGCTGATGAAGGAATGCTTCAAAAAACACTGAATAAGTGAAAACATTTTCAGTTTGCAATACAATTCTGAATGCAACCTTAATAACAGCTGTTGGTAGTGCTTCACCTATAATATATAGTATTTATACCCATTTCTGCTACTATGTTCAGACCAGTTTTAACCACAGTACCTGTTTCTTTTAGAAATCTAGTTTACTTCAGTGTGTTTCTGTTTCGCAGTGAAGAACTTTCAACTCATAATTTTTTTTCACATGCTTTCCTGAAACAGTTAATGTAGCTGAAGAATATGTATTTACTTTGGTTATTAAGAATTCAATTTTCCTTGCAGAAAAAGGGTCATGGTGGTGAACTGGAGAGCTCCATCAACATGAAGTCTGTTCTCTTCAGCCAGCGTCAGTGGTGTGTGTAGTAGACAAATTTTTAACCTTCCTGTGCAAACTGTGGTGAGATCATATAACATTTAACCAAACAAAGAACCAAGACCAATAGCATGGCTTACGTCTTTCATAAAATTGCATTCTATATGCCCCGAACATGAATGCATATTATTGGATATGTATGCTGCTACAAAGCTCAGATTTTTCAGACATACTGTCAGGCTGAAACTCCTGAAATTGATTTTGCATTATGCTCACTTTAAAGAATCAAACTGGTTCTTGCAGAACTGGATACTAGTATGTCAGCATTTTGTGCTGAAATACTCATATTGTTAGGACTGTATAACTGGTCCCACCATGTCATTCCTTGACAAGCTTTTTCTCATATACTACCAACTTACTAAGGAGACATTCAGACTTACAGCACATGTGGGGAGGGGAAAATGAAAAAGGGAGTACAGTTAGTGAAGTACATTTGGAGACCAATCTGCTCTAGAAACCCTGAATGTCAGCTGAACCTAAAATTAGTGGTAATGATAATGTCAATAATCAAGACATATAGTACATGATTTGTAGTATGATTGTTGCATTAACCTGGATTGCTTATCATGTCCTTTCAGTGAAGGATGAAATGACAAAATGAATACTTACATAATAAATTACTTACTTTTTTTGGAGTTTATAATTTATGGGCAATCTGGCTCTTCCCAGAATAGAAATAAGTTCTCAGTTCAGTAACATGGTAAGTAACTTATCCAAATTGATAAAAAAGGGGGAAAAAAACCCAACAAAAATCTGTTTCTTTTCTGCAACATTTTAAACATTTTTTTAAAGAATGCTGTTTTAAAGTACAGAAATCTGGAATGGAGGATTATTGTGTACGTGTGCATGTACTTTTTGAAAAGAATAATTTAAAAAACTTTTAGTCTATAAAAAGTTCTCACAGAAAAAAAAAAGCTGCAAAATAAAAGTAAAAGAATGTCTGTTTTAAAGATCACTTTAAAGTATTTTATGCATCCACTACAATTTTGTTCAAGTTTTAGTTGAGGACACTTCAAATCAGATTTTTTAACAATTCCTCCTGTGATTACTTGTATCAAATTGTGCTTTTCAAATTAAACAAAGTGGTGTGAAGAACCAAAAGAGACAAATTTAACTTATATGTATTACAGACAGAGAATGAGTGAAACCATTTACAAACATAGGGCTTCTTACTACTGGGATACGCAGAATAATATTGTGTCAGCTAAAGGGGAACTTCAGTTTAGCTGTAAAACACAGCTATGGCTCAAAAGGCAACAGGATTAGGATGAGAGACACAGGGCAGTTAAACCACTACCATTACTCAGTGTTTTCGTTTCCTGGAGGAGGGTTAATACTATTTTGTTGTAAGGCTTTCTAACATGAGCGCAATGTAAAAGAGAATTTTTTCTTACTTTGTGAAAATATTTTGTATAATTGTGAAATCTTCTTTCATTCTTCAGAAATACATGTTATGCCAAAATTATTAGTATCCATTCCTCTTAGGATTGCAACACAGAAATCTGAACAACCTTAAAGGTTTGGTTCCTGCTGAGTTTCACAAGCTGACACTTCTCATGTCATTTTTATGGTAAGAGAAGCTAGTTAATCTGTGATTTTTGCTGCTAATTGGACATTTAAATTGATAAACTGCAGCTAACCTCTTTCTGAGACAGCTTCCCTTCCTGAGCTTCTCTGTGCTCCATCTCAAAGAGCTTGTGAAATGGAGTAGCTGTCACTGTTATGTTAAGATGTGGGTATTCCTGCAGAGATTAAATCATGCTTTCTTTTGGAAGACAAGGGCAAAAGACAATGTTGCAAGCTATATAACACCAGCAGGTTTCTTCTGATAGGCAACATGATGTTTAAAAAAATAATTTAGTATTAAAAATCTAAGATCCCCTCAATAATAATAATAATAATAATAATAATAATAATAATAATAATAATAATAATATTTTGGAAACATGGGCACTTAGGGAGGACTTGCAAGTTTTACAGTTGTATAAAACTTCTTACAAACATTCATGGTAAGAATCAAACACCAAGTTCAAGTTGTTTTTAAGTGGGATTTGAAGAATAATATGAAGATTTTACAGCCTTGAAAAATAACTCTCCAGAGGAAACATAGGGCATTTTGTATGTGAATGTCACATCTCTCTTTGAGCACCATCCTTGTGATGTCAAAAATTTTTGAATTTTCCTTTACCAGTTTTTTATACAACCTCCTGAAACAAGGCTAATAGAAATTGATTTTTTTTTAATTGTAACTTAGTCCTTGTTTTGTGGGAAGCAAAGCAAACCAAAACAAACAGCATTCCCATAAGCCTTTTGAGATGTACAGTCTGTTTGGATTGTGATTTACGCAGTATTGAAAAGTTATGCCTCTTTCTGCTAAATCAGATATCTAAATGCAAAACCTTAGGCCACAGGGACAACAAATATTTTTCTGGCATACTACAGGGACCTCTGTCTGCCAATCAACTATATTGATTATTTATATGTCAGACATTTCTTTAGTACCGTAAACCATCAAAAATTCAACAATATATATTTGACTTTTTCTGTTGCTACACCTTTTAAAGTCTAGATTTATCTATGCTTCCGTATTCACTTAAATGAATCAGAGAAATAGAAGTTGCTGATGTAAGAGGTGAGAAATACTTGTAAGTGATTAGATGCATGTCCATTAAGCAAATTCTGTTGCTCAGCTATTGTCGATCTTGTTATAAACTCATAATAGTAGAATAGCATCATATATGAAATAATTTGTTCCTCATTTCTTCATCAGAGCCCAGCCTTATTTGTGTCAGCTGTGGTGTCAGTTAAAGACATAGCTATTAATTATTTTTCAATAAGAATACTTATGTATGATACTTTCATTCCAAATATCCTGATATAATTAATTTAGCGATATAGGCTTTCTTTCATATCACACTTCAGCTAATTGTCTCAGGTTGTTATTTAAAGTCTTCCTGCTGAACACAAATTATTCTATGGTTAATATGGTTATAGACTAATCAAAATTAACTTAAATCTGTTCTAAAAAAATCCTAGCTTATCTCTAAATAAAGAATTTAACTATAGGTAAAGACTAGAATGTCGTTTAAGCTGCAAAATGTTTGGTTTGTATTTTGCTTAGAAGTTGGGGGGAAAAAAGTTTTCTTTATCTCTGCCTTAATCATTGTTAAAGCCTCCTAAGATTCAGAGCTTTGCAGGCAAACTCAGATGTAAAAGGAAGAAAATATTTAGAAATCCACAAATCCTTATAGATGGTATAAGTCACCTAATCTTGGCGAGGATTCAACTGCTAGCACGTGTCTCTTTGTCTACCAGATCTCATTCTGTCACTCCATCTGAAACTGGTGGTCCCGATACCCTTCCAAGCAGCTGCAGCAGCAACTTGTGTCCTTGCTTGTTCACTTCTGTGACACTTTCCTGCCATTGCTCTTGGGAAAGCTTTTAAATAAAAAGTGAACGGGAAAGGCAATCTTCCTCTTTCTTTTCAAAGTCAATTTTTAGGGAAATATCTATTGATGCATTCTACTCTCATTACTTCTGCTGGACATTTCTGCACAACTTCAGAAGGATGACTTACAGTTTTATGTTAAGTTCCAGTCTCACTTGCAAGTGGACTGGGTGCAATGCTGGTTGTACAGTTTGATCTTTCTACATTCAAATATAAGAAATTTATTTCATCTTCAAAGTGTATATATAATGGAAAAATCTAACAGACAGGATGCTGGTAAAAGGGAGGTCAGTGGAGTACTTGTAGGAATCAAAGCCAGCCTGAGCTCAGTGGGGATTTATGTCTGCTGGCTCTTGATGATACTCCATATAGTTTCTCAATGGTAATGGCATCTGCTAGCATCAGAAAGACATGCTCTCATTATAGCATGTATACATGGGTAGCTAAGATATGGGATGACAGAAAAAAGAGAGAGCACTATATATTGCTAAGAAATCTAGAATTGCTCCCAAAGAACCCATACCTGTATAATAAAGTGGACAAGAAAAAAACCCAAACAACAAAAAACGAAAATCCAAAACTGATAAAAGCCAAAACAAGAAAAGAAGGTCTGTGGTTCATTTTTGAGACTTAGGATGCAATTTTTTCTGCTATTCAGGTCTCATACCTTCTTTATTATTTTCCTTCTCACTCTTCTATACTTTCACTCAAGACATACATATTGCACAAATAGAAAGTGTAGTGTAAAAGGAAGCATGAATGTCGTAATCCAACACAGCTAACTCAAACAAAAGTAAAAAGAATGTCAACGTTTTTCTGTGGTTTCATCACAGATATTAAGCATATTGTTTTATTTAGCTATAGAAAGGTAACTTATTGTTGGGAAGTAGATCTATGGAGGACTACTATATGTCTGTTCTCTATATACTGTATGTAATTTGACCTGAATTGCAAAACTACAAGAACTACAAAAACTCAATTATTCTAGGCCATAGTCTTCATTAGTTTGTATGCTAGCATGAACAATAATACTTAGTTCTTCGGTCATATTCATCTAACTAATCTAGAGAGAGCTTTATAAAATAAGACAAGAAGTGTTGCAAAAGCTAAATAGAAAGGACAAAGTGGTGTACGACTGCAGTTATGATGCTGGTATCAAAAATACTGGTATACTGAAAAGTATTACTCTGCTCGAATTACAGAGAGCAGAGGAAACTAAAATTAAATTGTTCACTTATGGGCCCTTCTGAAACAGTTTAACTGGAAAAGCTGGAGAGATTTGGTCTCTGAGAGGATACAGGGAGTCTTGATTTTTACTTATCCCTCTTTTGCAGCACTTAGTAACATCATTCAGGGCTAATCTTCAAGTTCACATGTGAACTGAATGTTCTAATTACTCTAAAGAAATATGTAAACCCTATGTTTTGATCAAAGGAATGGAGATTATAGGCTTCACAATTCATAATTTCTTACTTATCGTCCTTGTCTTCTGGAAAATGGGCAGGGCTTTTTTTTGTTTCCCAGGAGGTTTTTTCTCCTGTACTGACATGGTCTCTCTAGCAAATAAACATGCAATAATGAAACTTATCAAACAATATTTTTCTGAGAATTTTAAATATCAGCTTGTTTGAATTCCATAAAATTACTTTATAAATCTATTAATTTAGCACAAAGGAATTGGGGGGATATCTTCAGTCACAATAGCTAGCTGAGTATGCATTTGCAGATAGCTGAATTTTTGCAATCGCAGTGAAGAACATTTATATATGAAATGGTGGGATATTAATATTACCAAGAAATGCTTTTTCTAGAATGCCTTTGTAGGACAGCAACGTTTGATATCTTTGTTTAGACAGTATGTGAGGGACAGGTGTAATACGCCCAATGCCTTATCTATCAGTGGATAGATAAGCCTTTCCATTTTAAAAACACTTTTTTTTCTGAAAACAAAACAAATCCAAAAAACCTATGCTTAGATTGTTGGCCACGGACTCAGCACAAGTTTGTTGGGAGGAATAATACAGTCATGTTGTACTCAGATGCATCCTGAAGGCTACTACTAAGATCATTTTTTAACCTACTTCTTGTCCTTCTTGAAGATAAGTGTGACTTTGCTTTTCTTCAGTCCTCAGGCACCTCTCCCAGTCACAATGATTGTTCAAAGACTATTGAGTGTGGCCTTGCAATGACATCTGCCAGCTCCCTCAGCACTTGTGTGTGCATTCCATCAGGGCTCATGGACTTATGTATGTCCATTGTGCTTGAGTATAAGCTGACCTGATCCTCTTCCACCAGGATTACATCTTCCTTCCTCTAGCCTTTCCCTCTGGTCTCTGAGGCCTTGGATTCCTGAAGGCTTGCTAGCAAACACTGTGGCAAAGAAGGCATTCAGCACCTCAGCCTTTTCCATGTTCTGCGTCACCAGGTCCCTTGCCCCATTCAGCAGCAGACCCTCATGTTCTTTAGTTTTCCTTTTGCCACTTATGTACTTACAGAAGCCCTTCTTGTTGCCTTTTACATCCCTTGCCAGATTCAGTTACAGGTAGGCTTCGGCTTTCCTAACATAAGCCTCTGCATGCTTGGACGTATGCCCATAAGTTTGGAGCTATGGGTAGGGGAATGTAAGTTTATGAGTTACCTGTGTCAGTCAAAGGGTTTTCAGACAAATGCATTACAAAATCTTCTATGGATAAGCAATCAGATGTAATATAAGCTTAAAAAGTATGTAAAACATGGAATCGGTGTATGTGTACTGAGATGTAAGTGGATCTTGTATGGTGGGGTTCAAGCATGAGAAGACAGGAAGATTACAGAAAGTAGCATTTGGTTATTTGGAGAAAAAAAGAACAGATCTGAGTAGGTCAAACCTTTGAATGTAGGCAATTTAGAACTTCTCAGTAATAATGAATTTTGCCTGTTTCACAGGAACTAAAAGACTTGCCATATAAAGAAGTAGTTTTAATTTAAAGAATAGATAGCAAGGAGAAAAAGCAGGGGCCTGGAATTAAAAGAGTGGATCAAGATGAGCTATTTCATAACCTCTGAGGGTTGTTAAGAAATGATGCCAGGACAAGAATAGCCCTAAGAATACATCAGGTCAAAAGAACTACCACAGAGTTTAATAACCTGTGGTAGTTCTCTACCTCTAAGATGGATAAGAGAACTGTATAGGGAAGCTGTGTTATGATGCTGTTGAAATTATCACCAAGTGGCTGTCATCCTGGGAAAACAAAAGTTGTGCCTGCAGAATTTGGTTGAAAATCCTTTTTTTCCTCCTCTTTTGCTTTGTTTCTATTGCACCACTGATGTTACTTTTGTAACTGTACACTAACTTATAATAAAACTTCTGTGGAAAAGAGTAGAAAAGTTGTTAACAGGCTGAACAGGCATTGTTGATGCAAAAAATACACACCTGAGGCCCACTGTAAGAATGGGAGAAATACATAATTCTGTCTTGGGAAAGGTAGAAGATTGGAAAGTCATACTCAGAGGCATCACACAGCAAACAAAGGTTCAGCTATCTCTGAATGGGGTCATTGTCTTTCTAAAAGCTTCTATTAACTTCTCTTAAACATAAACTGTAAGAAAAATACAGTACTATAGTACTGAAGGGAACCAGACCTGAAAGAAGCCATCCTTTATCACAGAAGCCATCCCTTTTCTATATCACAGAATCAATACAGTCTGGTACAGAATATCACTAGTAGAATTTACCTCTTCAGCAGATAATCAGCATTTGATTGCATTGTCATGAGGATTCTCTCTTCCCTTCTCCACTCCTCCACGTACACTGCTTTGCTGTTTCAATTACATATAGATGACTATTGTCCAAAAGGTAAATAAATTCTGATCAGGGGAAATGGCTGTTCCATTTCTTTCAGGACTTTACTTTTTTAGCTATTGTTATTCAGTACCCGAGCCATAAATAACATTTTTCTTATCAAAACTAGGATGCATGAGGCAGAATTATTCTTGTGACATGTGGTTTAGTAGAAAACTGGTTTAAGTAATATCCAGATTCTATTGGACAGACTGAAAACTTCAATTCAGGGGATCTATCCTGACTAAGTGACTTGTCACCCAGACAAAAATGTTCAATTTCTTGTCCTTTGTGGAGGAAAATAACAACAGCAACAAGACATCTGGGAAAATGTTTAAGTTCTACTCTCTACTAGTTTGGCCTGAATTATTCTGGAAGGAAAAGTAAGCAGAAATGCTTAGGGATTCACCAGAGAGGCTTTTTTATTCATGAAAATTATTATGTAAATTTCTGGCTTAAAGAAAGAACTACTAATAAATACTCAAGTTGTAGAAAAATGGAAACTCAATAGGGATTACATTCACATGCTGTACTTCTTGATCCCTAGTACTCTCCTTTTGGGAACAAATAATTGGATGATTAAATGTGATCTTAAGTAATGACCTTCTGAATGACTCCCAAAAACATGCACCTGGGAGATTTAAGTGGTATACTAAGTATCTGTAAGAGCAAGCTGAAAGTGGTAATTACACTGAAAGCTAGTGTAATTGTTAGGGGATCAATTGTCAAACACTGGCAAACTTAAGAAAAGTTAATGAAAGATCGGTACACAGACTCATGTGACTTCAGTGATTTGCAGATAATTAAGGGCCTGGTTAGGAGGTAGTGTGAGGAAAATAAAAAGCGATTTAGTTTACTTTCGTTGAGTGACATTTGAAGGGACACAGGATGTAAATATTTTATTTAGAGTGGAGTCCAGTATGAAAAAAATAATAATTCCTTCCTTCTCCTCAATTATAACATTTAGCTGTTAAGAAGTGACACCATTTAATGGAAGTAATGATGAACTGCTCCCCCCTGTCATGGGAATAGGAAACCCCTCAGTGTAGCTTTGCCACTGGAAAGAGTATCTCGAAGGTTAAGGGACAAGAATTCTTTGATTATTTTTCTTCATTAGGTTTCCATTACAAAACTTTTTCAGCAGGATGGGGAGAGGATTTCTGCCTTGTACAGAATGGAGGTCTGCAGTGTAGACATCAGTTGTAGTAGATGGCAGGATGCCAAAGACATATACAGTAGGACATGTTAGGAATATTACATCTTCACACTGTTCTTGGTCTTTGCTCTCTGTACTGGGTTTGGCTAGGATGGAATTAATTTCCTTCATAGCAGCCTGTATGGTGCTGTGCTTTGCATTTGGGGCTAAAACAGTGTTGATAACACACCAGTGTTTTGGCTATTGCTGAATAGTGCTTGAACAGCATCGAGACTCTGTTTTTTCCCACTTTGACCTGCTAGTAGGCTGGGGGTGGGAAAGAGGTTGGGAGGAGACACAGCCAGGACAGCTGACCCCAGCTGACCAAAGGGATATCCCATACCATATGACATCATGCTCAGCAATAAAGCTGGGGGAAAGGAGGAGGAAGGGGAGACATTTGTGGTTATGGCATTTGTTTTCCCAAGTAATCATTATGCATGCTGAGGCCCTGCTTTCCAGGAAGTGGCTAGACATCAGTCTACCGATGGGAAGTAGTGAGTAAATTCCTAATTTCACTTTCTTTCAGCACACAACTTTAGATTCACCTATTAAACTGTCTTTATCTCAATCCACAAGTCTTCTCATCTTCCTTCTATTTTCTGCCCATCCCACGGGAGAGGGGAGAGAGTGAGTGGGAGGGTGAGTGCTCTGCTGCTGGCCATAGTCAACCCACTACACCCTCCCCTCTCTGCTCCTTAGCAATACAGCTCCTAGGAAAGGGTTTTGTGGCTTGTGTTTAATAGTAGGCTTTGTACATTAGAAGGAGGACTATTTCAATATTTCTCTTAGCTTGGCAATATACTGCCTTTGCTACCTAACTCTAGACGTACTGGTAAATGGTGGGGATATGCATCTTTTTATGACCTATCTGTCACCCTCACCCAGTATAAGAGGGACTTTTCCTTAGATCCTGGGAAGCAACAGAGATGTCACAGAAGGAGCTTTAAGTGTTTCCCCTTCCCTACAGAAGGCTTATTTTCTACAAAGTGGTAGTTTCTTGTGGATGCACACCTGGATGACTGTGTCTCTTCAAATGGAAGATTTGCACAATTAACACTGGACAAATCATCCAGGATGAATATGAAGCTTCTAAGGAAAAAGCTAGCTTTATATATATATATTTGACAACCAAAGATTGATACAGTAAACACACTGCTTTGTATGAACAAAAGGATTATCTAGTTTCATCCCTCAGAGACCTAATTTTACCCGTTGATCTAATGGCCTCACCTTTCCTGTCAACTGACATCATAAAAGAGCTCTCTAACTCCTAGAGCAGCTGCTTATCTAAATAAGCAATGTCATGCAAGTGTCTCTAGAGCAATCTGACGTCTCTGTAGTTAAATGTTTTCTTTCAGCAGAAGAATGCACCTGTTGCCTGTTTAGGAGGCTGATCTCTTTTGAAGAGCATTTGTCATCTATTTGAAGTGCTATATAAGAGATTGGCATTTGTATGCAGTAGACACACTTAGTCTCTCTCCTGTTCCATATTTCTCTCTCTTCCATCAGCAGCATACCTTCATACCCATCCTGGCTTCTACCTCATTCCCTTGCTCTGCAGTCTGGGTAATTTTCTTCCTCTCTCCTGGACAGAAGCATCTGGTATAATCCCCTCGTTCATAATGCTGTGCTTCCCTTTTGGTCCATTCTGTTCTTAGTTACTTTACTGGTGGTGTATGTCAGGTTCCTCCTACAGATGATTCTACTTCTGCCTATTCATTTCAGGGAACTGGATCCAGCACCGATATCTGACCAGTTGCTTGTTTCAATCTGATTTTGGAAACCTCCAGATTAATATGATAATAGTACAATAAAAACACCTGAATATCCGTTAGAAGATGCTGAAATCATGCTATAAAATACTTAAGCCAATATTGCAGAATTATCACACATCTGAAAACACTATTTGGCACCAGATTTTTTGCCAGCTTTTTCAGAAAGTATTAACTACAGAGAGAATAATTTGTTATAGGAATTGAGTCAGAGATTAAAACCCTGATAAGTTACAGGAACAGAAAAATTTGCTGTCAACAGGTTTAGTTGCATTAGTTGTACCTTTACTAATGTGTATGACTATGCTTTATCCCTAATATTTTATATTAGTAATAACTATAAGTGTTTAGATTAAGGACCTTTTTAAACCACTGGCACAGCTGTTTTATTCTCTTTTCTGTCTTTCATGTTTCTGTTTGATTAATGATCAGCAAATGACAGCTTTTTCTTTACTTACAAGTTTTGAAACATTATATGAGCAGCACTCTAAGATCACAAGATTATGCTTGTATTTCCACAGAAGAAGAACGCCTCCATTATTGCTAAGTTTTTCAACAGTTAAATACAAAACTGTTTAATAAGAAAGCTAAAGTCAAGGGACCAAGGTATCATCCAATTAAAAATGACTACATCATTCATTCAAAATGGACAAAAGACTGAATATAAAGCAAGCACTAAACCTAGAAGAGAAAGTATAATGATAATAATAGTGAGAGAAGATAGTCAAGATATTTGGTACCAACTATCTTGGTAAGAAATGGCTGATAGCTGAAATTCGATAGCTAAAATCCTTTAGTTAGAATGATGGTTCAATGCATATGCCATTCTTAATATGCTTTTTTCTTTGTAATTGCATATTTATCAAGGGACAGTAGAAAACAGGCAACAGTGGGAATGGAATGGAATGGAATGGAATGGAATTAAGGATAAATGCAGAATAGCTGTTCACTGATATTTGCTTGATTATGTCCAACACACTTGCTTTAACTTTATTTATTGTACATTGTGGCAAAGTGATATTTCGTTCACCAGCTTCAATCAAAGAGAAAAAAAACAACATCCATGTATAAATTTTATTTTAAAGGTATTTGTGTGAAGACCTAGGTCTTTGCAAGAACTGTCTCTCTCTGCTGTGCTTGAAAATTTAATCCACCGAATTAGAGAGTAGGAATGTTATCCTGTGGCACAGAAGATCATCTTTTAGATACAAATCAGGAACAACTGAAGATCAACTGCACAGAAGTACATTCACCAAAATGTTTGATTAAAAAACTAACTATAAATGAGCTGTAATGCTTAAGCTTAGTTAAGGAGATTTTGTAAAAATAAGAATGGCTTACGTTTATTAAAAACATTATGTCTTATGAAAGTCTTCTGGTTTGCTTTTAGCTGTGTTATTGGACTAATGGAGCTATGAACATAATCATGTTGAATAGTGTTGAAATAAGCCATAGACAAAAAGGGGGAAGTCAACATCTGTTTCAGTGGGAATGTTGAATTAAAATAGAATTAAATACACAGGAGTGAAATAAGGCCTGTCTTTTTATAGAAATCAGCACTAACAACTGGAGTTCCAAGGCTCCAAAGACACTCAGTTTTCCTGATTCTCTTGTACAAGTAATTGGACTTTCAAGATTATGTTGCATTCATAGAGTTTTGAAAATCTAGATCTTACTGAAGCTGTAAAATGAAAGTTTTGTACTTCTGCAAAGCAATTCCTGGGTTGGTTTGGTGGTGTTGAATGCTGGAAAATCTGAACTGTGAAGGTATTTACATGCTGGTCATTTTGGAAGTACTTAGCAGGTAGAACTCCCACTGAAATTAATGGGACACATTTGAAACATTGGGCAGTTTATGCCAGCCTAAAATAGGGTAAGATCACTTTATTCAGAAATACTTCTCTCCGGAAATTTGCACCAGACATTTTCTATGCCATGAAAGCATTGGGGTCTGACACCACATTATTGTACTTTGTTCAGTAGACTTTTTTTTTCCTGAATTCCAGGTATCAGTAAAGAGTCAAGCACAAACAATCTAATACAGTTTCTTTCCCTTTTTTTTTCTTTTTTTTTTTTTTTCTTTTGCTTTAACAGATTTATTGGAGAAAAAATTGGTAAGAGGATATCATTATCAACTAAAAAGTGTGGATAAACACATTGCTAAACTTACTGGGAGTCAGGAAACAGTGTAACAAGATTAATTTTGTTGCAGCTGTGCTTCCACAGCAAGGACCTAAAATTTTAGGCTACAGACCTGAGCACTTCTCAGTCACTTCTGCACTTTTTGCTGATGTTCTGGAATTCAATCCACTGCAGAACTTAAATAAACTTCATTTCTGAGCCATCATGAAAAATGACCTCCCTCTTCCCTCTTCATCCTTCTCAGTTACACTTTACCTATGTAATAATTTCATGTTTTTCGTTATCCACAGGAGATTTTCTGTATCTTCAGTAGTGAGCTGGGATTTTAAAGGTCTCCATTTGCAATTAAATAAATTCTCCAAATAGACAGTTTAAATTCACTTTGCCAATTTGATAAGTGGTTTCCATGGTGATGAACTCTATTCTGAGAAGGATGGATTCAGCTGATGGTTGAGGATGACAAGTAGATTTTGGATCCATTGCAGTGACCTTTGAAGAGAAACTGCTTCTATACTGCTAGTGTTCAAGTTCAGTTTTATAATCAAGACTGACTTTTTGTCTGCTATAGGCTTCTTTGCTTTCTACACTCCATTGTGGCTATAAAACAAAAGATAATATATTCTGTCAACAGAATGAAATAATGCTGCTAGGTAATAGAGTTTGAAATGTTTACAAACCTATAAATGAAAACTGCTCCATTAATATGAATGAATATAATCAAATTCCTTCATGATAATTGCTACATGCATAATATTTCACAACAGAGCTATTTTTAGTACATTAGTTACAGGTTTTATAGACTTGGAAAAGCAGTGACTGTTCATAAGTATTATCTCCTGTTATACAAAATAATGTTCTTTCACATCCTTTCATTAAATGTTAAAGGCCTCATTCTGTAGTGGGCCAAGTCTGATTTTTAAACATGGAAGACAACAGTGCAATTACATGTTCTAAATCATAAACATATTTGGACTGCTGATCCAAAAAAGACTGTAATCTCCTTCATGCTGGCCAGTGATGTAAAGTGATGACAAATACCTTGCTGCCTTGCAGGAAAAGCTATCAGCTCCTCTTTTTCTCAGCACTGTAGCCCAGTGGTTCAGTGTGTCCTTTCACAAAGTAGGGGTAGCTAAAGTCTATTGACAGATTAATTGTGTCAACATACAGGTGAGCGCTGACTCATTGAATGTGCACGAGTGATGATGTCGGCTTTGGTTATTTCCTCTCCAAAGTGAAAAAGGCAGAAAGAATCCCACTGGATTTCAGGTACTCTAGTAATTACACATGTGGTCTTGCATGCTGCACCTTTAGCTCATCACTAAGAAAGGATTTTCAGAGCAATCATCTTGAATATTGAGATGGAAGGGAATAGGCGGGAAGAATTCTGCCCTAATACACTCACTAATGAGTGGGAAAAGAGAGGAATCAAGATAGTGAGAGAAAACAATTAAGGTGTTGCATGAAAGACTGGAGGAAAGTCAGCAATTGTGAATATCAACCATATAGCACCTGAGTTTGTGTGGGTGAAATAGCACAGCCCTCATCAGGCATTGCTAATGGAGGACAAAGTTAGTTCTTCTGAGTCTAAATCTTTGATTTCCTGCTACCAGGTTTAAAAACCTGATGTCTTAGCCTAGTCTCCAGCACACCAAAGAATCAAATACTATACACTGTGTTCATGCAGTGCTACAGGCAGTTTAAGATCATAAGATGATCTAATAACAAGCACATCTGGTCATTTATATATTCATTGCATATGTTGTCCACATTTTCCAACTCTTGTGTACAGTTATCAGCCTAAGAGATTAGAAAAATACGACCATGGTGGTAGGCTATGTGGACCA
This sequence comes from Ciconia boyciana, assembly GCF_034638445.1. Classification (NCBI taxonomy): domain Eukaryota; kingdom Metazoa; phylum Chordata; class Aves; order Ciconiiformes; family Ciconiidae; genus Ciconia; species Ciconia boyciana. The sequence goes on from NC_132935.1 coordinate 59,772,339, forward strand.
AGAAATGATTGCAATCTGTTTCATAAATCACCACAAAAGAATGGACAGCACACTGTAAGTGTTCTACATCAATATAATCAGGAGAGATTTCTGTTTTTTCTCTTCCAATACTCTTCAAAATTCCTTAGCGTGCACATCTACCATAAACAAATGTTTGTTTTAGTACAAGCTGGTAAACTTAAAATTAACACAAATAGGAAATACATCTGTCAGTGCTACTTGAAATAATTTCTTCTACAGTAAACACATGAATGAAACCATAAAAATTGAATAAGTAAAAGGTGATAAGTCCTATCATCAGACATTGAATACATGAACATTTACTTGTTTGAGATAAGTATGTTAGAAATAAATAATTGAATGTGTAGAGAAGATGACATCTACTTCTTTGTGTAAGGAAAAGCACTCATTTACTCCACCACCAAAATTAAAAAAAGGAACATCTCTAGACTACCAGATGTCATTGAAGGCTATGCAGCCTTTTGGGGGTGTGCTCATTGTTCCTAAAAAACCATGATAATTTGTTCTGGGAATTTGAAACCACTACATGGAGCTACAAAGATATTTTTAAAACACTGTTGTTAAATTTTCACTTTAACTTATGTGCAGCAAATCTAAGAGAGAAACAGAGAGATTCACAGAGAAGGAAGTAGTTTGCAACTTGATCAATATCTGACAATTTAGTAGGAGATGCAAAAAGTACATTGCTGGGGAAAAATGGCTCACAATATAGTAAGTGAGCTGATGCTCTCTTTGTATATAATCATTGTCCCAAAGAATCTATATGGAATATTATAGTTCCAAGAGGGTTCACATTACAACTAAGACAATCAAACCAGTACCTAGGTCGAAATTACATGGGTCACAAGTAAGATACATGACAAAAATGACAAAAAAGGAAAATAAAGTAGACATATTAGAAAAATAATTATGATCTTCCTGTCAGTAACATAAACTGCAGTGCAGTTTTTGAGCTTCAGTTCTGTATAACTATAGAACTAAAACCAAAAAATAAATCACCTTTTGGAACATTTGTTTGTGATGTCTTCTAGCTGGTGATCATTTTTGAAGACCAATCCATTGTATGTTAAGACAAGTTCATTTCTAAAGGCTGAAGGATAAAGGAAAGATATAATTGGTAAGATAATTTTGTTCATACTACTAAAAATATATATTCAACCTATAGTAATAGTTCTCATTCTAATGAAAATCTGGCACACAAGGCTCCATTTAAATTACCTTTGAAATTTCAACAGTTAGAGCTAAATTCACTATAGAAAATAGTCTGTGGTGGGCTGGAAAAGATTCATAATCAGAAATAGAATGATATAGCAGATGTAGGATACATCTTTTGTAAGTGTAGGAGGACAGCAGTTAACTTCAAAAGCTTAACAACTGTTTCCTGTGATCTTCCTTTCTAATCAGTTGAGCAGGTTTCTCTCCCAACAAACCATAGGTCTTACTTTCCTTTGTTTTGGATAAGACATAATGAGACACTTTAGTTCTACCACTTTAAATTTACATGAAAACATTACCCATCCACTGGGATCTCCTGGAATAACCAGCTTGTTGCTTGCTAGATTTTTCATGCTCTTGGAGGAACATCTTAGACTATATCCTGGAAACTCAAGTACATTCTCCTCATAAATTTTTTAAGGCCAATGCAGACCATTTTATCCCATTAACCTAACTTCCAGGCGGCAGAACCAAACCTCAAACAGTTTCAAGACTCTAAACTATATGGCTACAATGTATATTTTAGAAGCATATCCAGCCTTGCGTGAAATTTGTATCAGCTGAAGACTTTCAACAGATGTCCATGTATCTTTTTCCGGCAATTAAGTGTACTGATATTTCATCTTCCTGGTTTCAGACTTCAACCATAAGATCATCTTTTTTTCTTGTACTGGCCAGTAAGTCTAATTCACTTCCTCACGTATCTTCCTGTAGGCCAGGACTGAGTCACATTGATTGACTGACTGATTGATTGATTATACCAACTTTGAGGCTCACAGGAGTGCTATAAAATAAGTTTGCAGGTTTGTTTAATATTCTTTCATGGCTATCATGTAAAATTCTTGCCAACTCTTTGAGGTTTCCTTTAAAGAGAAAACACTTTAACTACACACAAGTGCTTCAGTAATAGTACATTTCAGTGAATGCCATTAGTGAAGCAGTCTCCTTTCTCCTGTTTGATATTTCCTTGCTTCCATATCCCAGGATTATGCTCACCCTTTTAGTTACAGCATTTCACTCTTCATTTCATTATCTATTTTGACCCTTAAATCCCTCTCAATGTCACTGCAATCCAGAATGCAGCTCTTTTCATAAGTATGACCTACATTCTTCTTTCCTGGTGTCTGAACCTGTATTTGGCTACATTAAAGCTTCAGTTATTCAAATAAATCCACATTTTAGACCAACAGCTTGTCCCATCATTATTTAACATTCCACACACTTTCACATCATTGCAAATTTTTACCAGCATCCAGAAAACTTATTATTTTCTTTATAAATATTGCTAAGGATAGCAATATTTCACCAAGCCAAGAATAAATCTAAGACATCACTGGGAAAAAAAATCCTTTGTGGATGATTATTTCTCATTTACAGTAACTTTTGTAATCTACCAGTGAAGTAGTTCTTAATCCATTTAACTTGATTTTATATAGATTGCTCTTTATCTTACTTGCACAGATAATGAGGTTCAAATTTAGTTGTCATTTTTTAAAGTACTTGTAGTTTAAATACAGTGTATTTACTTATTGTTTTTCTGTTATAAGAAAAATATTCACTTGTCATTTGGAACTGAGAGATTCACTATATTTTTCACATTTAACTGTTTTCAGATCTTTCGGTGATATTCTCACATTCACTGACCATTACTGACCAACTCAAAGACTTGATTTCATTTTTATCATTTAGTTTTAATGTTGTGAGTCTCCAAAATTTGCCAAATGAACTAATTTATTCAGAGGGAATCATCATTCCTGAAGTGCCCCATATTGGGGCAAAATGACAAAACAACAAACAAAGACTAACCAGACTTTCTCTAAGCATGACCACCTTAAAAATGTAAAATGCTGATAGTTTCCAAAATCTCAGTCTCTTGCATGCAGGCACATTTCAATAGATTGGAGTGAGAGGAAAAAATTGAATGACTTTTTTTTTTTTTTTTTTGGCAACAGGATACAGTCCTGCAATGTGCCAAATTTTCAAACACAACTTTTTGCCATGGATCTTAACTAAATCAACCCTTCCAGTTTGAGAGGGGCATCACAATGTATGGCAATATTTCTGTATAAAATGTGTGTCATAAGCCATTACTGTAAAAAGAAGACCTTCTTCTGAAGCAGTCTTTACTCAGAGTAGGGGAAGCAACAACCTTATCCTAGTCAATGTTTTCTCTACAAGATGATTTCAGAGTGTCTCTATGGCCCAAAACAAGAGTCCTCTATACTCCCACTCTGTTACTGAGTGTCTGGACGAAGCTGTACTTCAAAGTTAGGATGGGAACACAGAGGTTAACCATGTCTTTTTCACAATGAGATAAATGATTTTTCAGGGAAAAAAGTACTGTTGCTAAAGATAGAATTATTGTGACGGGAGTTATAATTACAAGTTCTTAAGTGGGATGATGAGTATTGTATGATGTACAAATTATGGGATAAAAAGATGTAACTCCAGGAAATCTAGTTTTCACAGAATTAGTCCACATTTTTTCCCCTTGTTTACACTTCACTTAAAAACACTATGCCATACATTTACCGAAGTATTAAAAGGTCCAACAACAAATACATAAACTAAAAGAAAGGGGAAAGAGATAGAGTGAATTACTTCTTTCTGGTGTGGCATATCATGTGACCATACAATGGTGAATTGACTGTGTAAGTTCAAGAGACGATATGCACAAGAAAGAAGATACGCATAAAAGAAGATATACATAAGTCAGAAAAATTCTTTGTCACATCATTGTAAATACATATCATCTTGTCTTGCCTTTCAAACGAAACATGAAACTCTCTGCTGCCATTTCACATAAAATGTAGTGACACTGGTTTTTTCAGCTTTTGAGATATTTCATTAGCAAGAAAGGTTTTTTGAGACAGAAGGACAGAATAACCAATTGAATTAGTTCACACTTACTACTTGCTTTGCTGCACACATAAATCACAGATTCAAAGGGAAAATGAAGTTCAGGCCAACTTTTTCTCTCAGCTTTAAGCACACCATTTTCAGCCTAACACCTTTCAAAAGGAATGAAAAATTTACAGTTTAGCCATAATTTCTTTGTGCCAGTCTTAATTCTTTCCAAACACCCATATGTCCTAGTGTTTAAAAACAAGAATATATATTTGTTACAGCATACTTTCGTACTTAAGAAGAAGGAACAGTTTTCCCTTTTGTAAGTGTAACCTCACTTACTTTTAAAAGTAGTGTTTTTATTAGGACATGGTAGCAACAAAGAAGCAAATTGTAAACATTTATCATCTAAGCATTGCATTTATTGATTTCCTCATATAGAGTACTTTGGGTACCTAGTGATATATGTTCGTATCAATGAAAAACGAAAGGTTGTAACAGTTCACTGACTCTGGATCATCCCCCATGAGAGAAAGAAAACTTGGTTATAAAGTGCCCAAGTTGGGCATTTCCATTTATTGTGTTTTAAATGCACTCTTTAAACCTCAAATAATGCTGAGGGACAATTTCATCTCCTGGTGTAGTCCCGCTGAAGTGAGTGGAATTGCACCAAGAATTCAATTTGTCTCTCTGTGCTTGTGCATTTCTGCCTGTACTTGTCATAGTTTATTGATAGATTTCCTTCAGTAACTATGAAGTATGCTGGCATCATAATCCAAATCATAGATTATATAATAAAAAAACATCTCAAAGGCCATATAAATAAGAATTCACCCATCTTCTCCAGCCATGAAGGGAAAGCAGTCTCTATTTGTCTTCTTAAGTCTAAGTCTTGTACACTCCTTGTTTTTCCCATTGCAATGGGAAGATGGAAAGTTCCCAGCCATTCTGTCTGTGACCTGCCTTTCCTTGAGTGATTTCTGTAAAGATCAGGCGAAATTCTGACCAGGAGGTTTCCCCTGTGAAGCAAAGGAAGGGTCAGAAATGACAGGGCAGGGAAGAAATAGACAGGACTGTGATTTTATGTGTAGAATTATGTTGTCTTAGCAGAAACAGTAGGGATTTTTTCAGCCCGTTTTTCATGACTTTTAAGGCTCCAAGAGGCATGCCACCACACTGGAAGAATTCTCTAGTCCTCCCTCTTAGGAAGTGTTGCTTCACACTTTCTGTAGTACACACAATAAACATAGTGTTCCCCTACAAAATTTGCACATGGTGGGCAAAGAGAAACACTCTACATACTCCCAGAAAGCACTTGACTGAAAGCTAGTTTATCTCTCTGTTGCCCTTGAGTATATGTATACGGGGACTCAGACATCACTGTGATGGGAGTGTTTAGAAGACAGACAAAACAGGACAGTTTTAAACTTTAAACTTTAGTAATTCATTCCTTAATAGCACACTACTTGCAAATGGTTAATTCTTATACATTATTCATCTTCTTCAGCACGTATACAATCCTGTTGACCTTAACACTTATGTACTAAATTATATATGAGTATAGAGATCTGATATCGTTTAGTTAGCACCGATGGCTGTGGTCCTTGGTGGTCCTTGTTCATTAATTTTTCTCACTTAGGCCTGATGTTTTTACGCAGCTAGCTATGGTTTTGACGCTGCTTATCTCCTTTTCATTTGTCTTCCCAGCCATCCTTCTTGTGTATTCAGCAATATGCCTGCTTATTTGCAGTGCCGTGCACCTGCCTTTTCCTTTGGTAACCTCTTGTTACTTGAATGCTTTCTATGTTTAACTATACTAATCTTCATTTTCCCCATTAGTGGTCACATTGCTCACATATGTATATAAAATGACACTCACAGTGCTACAAAACACATATGCTTTTTAGTTACACTATTTTAATGCGCTTATATTCATGTTCAAGTCAAGTTAATATTAATTATATCCTAATTAGTGCACTTTTATAGGTGTCACATGCCTTTGTTTTGGCTACATCTCAGTGAAAGTAAATTACCTCATGCCTACCGTGGGATGAGCATATACATTTGAATAGCTACCGTGCAATGCTAGTGTATTGCATGTCTATGCCTCAGCTTGCTTCGCGTCCAAACGAGGCACACGGAATGTTGCTGGTGAAAGAAAACATACTCGAACTTCATATCTGTCTTTCTCCAGATTAGAAATAGTATTTAATTATCCAGTCATATCTGATTTTTTCTTTAAAATTACAATAAAACCAAACCAAATCAAGTCTTGACTTTTCTGGTGTGTAGATTGGCAGTGTTGTTCCCAATGAACCATCCTCAGACAGCTCTGGTAACAAATCTCAAGAACTGGTGGAAAGATGGCAACAAAGAGCAGAGTCAAAGCTTCTGCATTTTCTGGCACTTTTTGGTATTCAATGATAAATGATAGGAAAATGAAGACAGAAATCATAAATGTAGGTTAGCAGGGTACACACAATTTGTTGTTAATGAGGTGAACTGATGTTTTTCAGTGGCTGTCACCCTGTTGTCCACTTACATTTTCCTTTTCTCTACCAAGTAGTATGCACTTTATCACCTTTGAAATGCCTCAGGCTGTAAGCAAGTTTAATATATTAGAAGGTATGTTTAGTTCCTATCTTCACATCATATTTTTCATCAGAAAGAATGAGGAAATGCATTCAGATAAAATATCACTGCCCCTCCAGGTGCCATGAGAAGGCCTTAATTTACCAGTAATACAAAGCATCTGGTTCCTCCTATTAACTTCAGCTGATCACAGGAAACATCTAACCTTCAGACCCAAGTTTTTTCTGTAGTTCAGTACAGTTAAATTCATTTCATAAATATGTATCTGTATGTGTGTACTTTTGCTCTTCTTGCTTACATCCAGAATAAGGAAAACACAGTCAGCTTCTTACCTCAAAGAAGCTATCATCAAAGTTTCATAGGAGAAGAATGACATTAGTCACAGGCCTGTCCCTAAAACATCTTTACTGAAATTTTAATGACAATGACAAGCTTATCTTGAAGGATCCTTAGGCACTATGGCACAAGAACTGCACTGCTTCCCTCTCCTATTTAAACTGATGCTTTTGTCCCAGGCACATACACAAAATTCTAAAGAATATCTTTGAGACTCAGTAACATAACTTCCTGATGAAGCCTGCAGAGTTTGGATGGTGAGTCAAGAGAGAAAATGTTCATTTAGAGCACATCAGCTTAGACTGAAAAGACAGTAGATTGAATAATGCCTTGAACTTATAAACTGAGATCAGATTTCATTGACCTAAAGCATCATTTGCAGCTATGCAGACATACTGTTTGCAACAGATTTTCTACCTTTCCTTCAGGACTGAGAAGAAGGGAAAAACGAATAATTCTCTTGGGAATTTGCATGCTTTTGTGTGGGTTTGTTTGACTAGCACCTGATTGCTAATGCTGATTCACTATAGATTTGTTTCTAGTGGCAGGGCAAATGCTCTTGAAAGTGTGCATGGGTATAATTTACATTGCCACTAATTTATAGTTTAGTCTACAGCCCCTAGGGAAAATTCTCATTTTAACAAAGATCTAGCAGTCAAAGATCTACTTTAATATCAGTTTTCACACAAATCTCTCCTTAGAAGCTACATTTACTAAAAGGAATTGCCAAAAACAGCTTAGGGAAAAAGCTGGGGAAAAAAGAAAACATCTTTTCTAGAGGAAACAGAGAAAACAGAGAGAATATATCTTGGCCAAAAAGACTGATTTATGATAAATCTTAGTAGCTGGAACCATATACAGACTTATTATCCAAAATTAAAGTTGTCAGATAAAGTACACAACATTCTAGCTCAGTGGATTATAGTCAAAACAGAACTGGATAACACAGTCAGTTAAGATTTACAGACAAAACTGTATTTATGCCTACAAGGTGCACAATCAGGTATTTTGCCAGTGTAGTTCATTACTTCATTTGCTTTTACAAGCTCTAGTTTGGGAACACATGATTTGGCAATTGAAATGTTACTACTGGTCATTGTGAAAAAAAAAGATACTTGAAATGCAAACAGTATTTTGCCTCCTAATTGAACACCCAGACAGGTTTCTTCTTTTTCTGTTTTAGTTAAAGAGACTAGAGAGCTTAGTGGGCAATGACATCTTTGACAATTGTCAGCAACAAAAAATATAAAAGTTAATGTACATAATATTTTTCATGCAAGAAATAACTGAAGTGAGCAAAATTATTCTCCATCATTGCTGAAGTTTATATGACACATACAATTTCCCAACACTAAGGTTTGGTCTTTGTTCTCTCTCTCTCTCCCTCCCTCTCTCTCTCTTTCTCAGTCTCTCTCTCTCTCTCTCTGATAAAAATCCTAGATGACAGGATGTTAGGTATTAGTTGGCCTGCAACTGTTAATGTTTGTCTAAGAATTTTGTGAAATCTTTTTTTCTTTTTCCAGAAAGTTAAATTGATGTTGCTGTTGAAACTCTTCATCGTACAAGAAAAATCTTCATCGTATAAGTAAAAAAGGCATCATTATTAACTTTTCTCTGTTCTGAAAAGCAAGATGCAGGACCATACCAAATTAGCTGTTAGCATCACTGGAAAACTTCACCTCCTGTAGTCAAGGTCAAGGATACAGTCAGTGCTGAGTAAATAAGCAAACAGTGGTCAATCACAATCATAAAAGCCATATATACATATATATATCTTTGTATAAACAATGTTTAGCAGTTCAAAACCCATGTTCTCTGTCCCACCAGTGGTTTGACCCTCAAAAGACATTATGTCTTCTGGAGGCACTTCTTGTTTTTTTAAATGAAAGATGCTAATGATGAATTAGTATTAATCCCCCTGATTTGTTTGTGATAGCATTAAGCTTGATGAGCCTAGTTGTTTTTAATGAAGGTGGTACAATTTTAAGGTTTACTTTCAAGGACACTTACTTACAATAACATCACTTTGTCCACCTACAATTCTTTATAGAGCATTTAACAACAGCAACAAAAGTCCTGTGAGAAGAGACATTTCCGTTATTATTATCTGAACATTACATGTTTAAAATTGTAGGCAAAAGCTTTAACAAGTGCTGTGTAGTTTCCTTGGAGAATACAATGTCCTTAGAGATTTTTTTAGTACATCATCCTGTGATATATTGCAGCAAAATGTAAAAGAGACAAGTGAAATAGAAAACTGATAATGTTAAAGCATGATCATCTAACATCTACTATTATGTGTTCATTCCTCAGATAGTAGAAGATGTCTCCTGAGATCATTCTACAGGCAGGGCAAGAAAAATCAGTGTAAGATTGGACTATCTGCTCCTTTTTGTTATTCTAAGTGTGACTGCTGTACCATTCACTACTGAGGAAGTATCAGAAAACCATTATAAGTCTTTGTTTTCTGTTCATGACTGAGTCATATTTCAATTACTTTGTTTGAAATGTTATATATAGGTGAAGAAGACTTCACGTTGCATTTTCTTTGCAAAACTTCAGCCAGAATAATTCAGCTTCACTCTAGTTCTCAAAAACCAAACTTGTGAAAATTATATTTATTGATATTTTACAGGATAATGCCTATGTGTCAAATAAGTCTTATGCAGTCCCCCTGAATACTCCATTCCCATTCAAGCAGATGCAAATACTTCCAAAACTACAGCTTTCAGCTTTTTGACAGCAAAGGTTTTTCAGATTTTAGTGCCCAAAGAATTTGAAGATGGTGCATTCCCTCAAAACTCACAGAGGATAGAGGTTATCCTCATGGATCAATTGAATGATCTCTTTTCATCCCATGGAATGGAATTGTCTTTTCTGGTAAACCCTGGTTTCTGGCATTCTATACCATGACTCTTCTCCCCACTGGGTTCTCTCCTCCCCGCAGTCTTCTAGAGGGAACAAATGAGGAGAATTAATAGGCTTGACTGAATAGAGGAAGAGCATAAATCGGATGGGGACAAAAGAAGATCAGAAAGTCCTCATGAGAGAAGAATGTCCAGGCAGCAAACATGAGGGAGGCAGGGAGATTTCATTTGGAAAAGGGTAGGCAGGTCAGGTGCAATTGTAAAGTCATGCCAAGCTAAAGCTGTCTTCGAGCATAAACAATGTTCATGAAGGCTCAGAGCTCTCATTCTCCATCTGCTCTCTCATTGGGGGTACTACTGAAGCTCTACTGGCTAAAGCTTGGCTTGCAATAGATTGTGGAGCTCCTAACCCAGTATATGCATCCTGTGCCAGTGCTAAATGCTTAGTACATTTGTGAGGCCCAGCTGCCCACAGCTGGACTAGTCATGTCTGAATACCAGAGAGCACTGCTGGAATTTTTGGTAAGGCGGTACAGAAATCTTGGTCTGGAGCATAAGGTGAACTTAATGCTTTTGTATCTATGTGCTGGAAAATAGCTTATTTTTTTACTTAGGCTGGCAGATTAAATAGTAATTAAGATCACACCCTAGAAATCAGTGCATTTAGGTGCCTTCTGTCCTTAAATCTATTTTCAGCACAAGAAGCAACACCACTGTCAGAGATATGGAGCTTTAATGCAAGTTACTCTAAAAATTAGAGTTGCTGGAATCCCCAAGACCTGCCAGTTATTATGAGCTCATATAGTAAACAGAAAAAGCTTTGACCTATATGAAAATTAAAACATAGAAAAAAGTGGACTCACTTTTGAAAAGAAAAAAGATGAAGCAGTTCTATTCCTAGCTCAAGTTTTTAAAAAATGGTAGCAAAGAACTGCTTCAGCAACAGGGTAGACAGTTTGGGGTCACATACAATGCTTGGTAGAGTAAAGCTGACATTGATCTAGAGGACATTTTTGACAGATGAGTTTGCTACCCTGCTTGACCCTGCCATTTTTTTGTTGTATGGGACAATTCACCACTACTGGCTGTACAGAGCCACTATGCTGCAGTTAAATATCATTGGCAGGACTTTTCAGCCAGAAATATTTTTTGCACCTGTATTAAAAAGGATAGCAGTATGAAGAAAAAGCATTGCTGAAATATTCTTGCACCTTTTACTAAATATATATAATGGTATATATATGTCATATGTTTTGTATATGTCATATGTCATGTGTTTTGTATATGTGGAGGAATAAGGAAGAGGTTCATAGCCAAGATCTTAAAGCTTCTTAATGGGAATGAAAGTAGCTGCCTATAGTTGAGTTCTAAGGTTGGATTTGTCTCTTTTGGTACAGAAAGATGCAAATTCTCACAGTAAGTTCCTGGGTTCCTTTGGGAAGTGACTCTTTTTTAACTTTTTTTTTTTAATCCTTCATTAGTAGGTTCAGGAAGAGGAAGGTAGAGAGCATCTGGAGAAGTCAGCTTTAATTTATTGTGAACATTTCCTCATCAAAACCAGAGAAAGGCTACCCTGAGTCTTCCCCATCACTGCTGTTTTACCTCACCTACTTTTCAGTTAGTTCAGTTTCCTCTGGGCTTCCTGGAGCAGAGATCAGCCTATACCATGTTACTTTGGTCTCTTTTCCCACTTACAGAAATCTGCTTTATAGTAGGACTGGATTTAACAAGGGAGGGACAGACAGATGGAGATAGAGAAACTTAGATCAAGAAGCTGATAACAGATAATATGTTAATTAGTATTCTTGATGTTCTGTAGACTGACCACAGTTTGAATGTTGCTTTCAGATGTGACATTAACATTCAGAATTAGAAAATGCATGATATTAATATTTTTGAACTGAATATGTAAATATATATACTTTAGAATATGTGATAAGTAGAAATTAAAACATTAAAAATAAAGTTAATAAGCTGCGATGGTCAGTCAAAAACCCCTGAGTGGGCAGAGACACTCTACCTCTCAGTGTTTGATGTCAGAGGATAGAGATGAAGTGGCTCACAGCATACATTAATTTGATAGAGATTAAGTGGCTCACAGCACATATTAATTTGATACCTTTTTTATATTTTCTAGTTTGTTGCTTCCTGCAGCATCCTTCGGTTTCACAGGTTGCACAATATGTTAGTATAAATAAATAATACTGTATAAATAAATTAATAAAAATATAAATAATGTATGTTAATACATATAAATTACAGTGTATTACTTTGTGCATAAGCACTTTTTTGGACTAAAATTTAAAGCACAGGTTTAGGAACAGTTTTTTAATGTATTTTTATATTTGGCTGATGCTCTTGTTTTACACCTGTGTTGCATACTACAATTACACACCAAAAAAACCCCAAACCCCAAATAGATTTGCATCTTCCACTGTCTTTTACTGTGGAAATAATTCACTCTATTAGTCCAGCAAAGCACTTAAAAATTGTAAAAGCAAAACATTATTCAGAATAATGTAATTGAGTAAAAATATTGGGTAGGTTCTTTTGAGACATCATACATTCTATAATTACTATCTATGAAGAATAAAAGGGCATATCTTTAGTTTGTGCAAAACAGTATGACTCTCCTGACATACTGGTAATTGCACCTATTCACACCATCTCAGTATTTAATCTAAGATGGAACCTATCTTTGGTAAAAAGAATGTGTGTGTGTGTATGTATATATATATATATATATACATTTTACAGAAGTCCACAAATATCTTAGATATTCTAAAAACACTAAATGAAACAAACCCAGAACTCACATCTAAATATAAGGAAAACAGTTTAAAAAATCTCATGAAGTACAGGTCCCAAAGTGGTGGGAGAATAGATGGCCAGCATTTCTAAGCAAAGCACAGGCTTGTGACCACCTCATGATTATAAACCTACTGGCAATAAATTTTCACTTTAGAATATTACCATTTTAGTCATTCACTTACAAACCCATATGCCAAGAGGCTGGTGGCAAGGATTTTTTTTGGTATGTCTTCTTTACTGAAGTAAGAATGGGACAGTCATCATAACAAAAACAGAGAAAAAATATATCCTCACATGGATGAAGTCCTAAGTTCCTGTACAGCACAATTACTCTAAAAAGAGATGTAAAAAATGCTCTATACAGCAACCTGCTGAGCTCTGGTATTGCGATAGTACTGTTACAGGTTAATGAACAGCCTCAGTAAACTTTTAAAACGGCAGTGATAAGCCCCTAAAAAATGCATTGTCTTAGAATTAGTACACATTTTTTCTTCCACGTCTTCCACTTGAGAAGCACCTTGTGTTCAACACAAAGTATGTCTTTCTTTGACCATTAAATTCTTTGTTCCTTTGCTACAAGTATCATGGAGAGTCAGAAGGCATTTGCAGACAGCTGGTGCTATACTAACTATTTTTTTGCAATAAATGGAGAACACAGGATGTCTAACCTAAAGTCTGAGCTTCAGTCTGTCACTAGAAAAAGCTAGTCATGCCACGTTAGACAAAGAACCTTTGGGATTTTCTTAATTTCATTGGGGAAATGACCTGAGTTAGACCTAATCTTTCTCTGATGCTATTTGATCTGGATCAGATGTCCAAGCAGTTCAGTTCTCTAACAACATGAATGATTTTGCTGGTGCATGGGAGAGAACAGTGAGGGGACGAGAACAAGGGATCAAGTGGAAAAATGAGGCAGCTTCTTTTGATGGCAGCACCGGTCTACAGCCTCTGTTACGCTGGGTATAACATAACCCTCTGGTGTGGAGTCACATGGGGAACTGTTTGTGTATGTGACAGCCTGGTCTGAGAGGAAAGAGACTTCCAAAAATTCCACACAGAATTTTATATCTTGCCAGGGGAAAATTTCTGACTTGGGTCTCATTAGCTTCTTAGAGAAAACTGAATAATTGCCCCACGTACTTTAGTTTTACCAGATCCCCATTTTGTTCCCTATACGCTTTCTTCTCCATTCTTTCCCCTGCTTTGAGTTAAACACTTTTTCTTTTTCTTTTTTTTTTTTAAATTTTCTGTTCCTTTCTTCTTTTAGAGTTTCTGATAGAGAATGAGGCTTAGAGGTTATTGCAAGTACATTCCAGCATCATGAAGATTATTTCTGTGATACATCAAGACAAGAAGTCTCAACAACTACAGCATAAACCTGTGTTTGAAATTAGGTTTATCTGGCCTTCTGTCAGCTTCAGAGCTCTCCACAGTAATGTTTCAGTAACTTCTAGGGGGATGATGTAGCTCTGGTGAATAGTTGCTAGAAGTCAGGTTTAAACATAGAGTGACTCTCTTAAACCATCATCATTCATGTAAAGTGAACTAAAGTTACTGGACGAGAAGCACATGTGCTATCAGTAAGGGTTATGGCAGGCCATATGTATGAAAAACATACTTGATTTTTTTTTTCCGGGAACACAACTGGTTGAAATCTGCTGCTGCATTCTGCAGCATAGCAGCAACTGCACTACTTCAAAGGATAAGGACAGAAGGGCTCAGTAACAGTATATTGTGTCACTGTCCAATTAAGAAATGCAAAATAAAGTTCCTGAAATAGCTTTCAATTAACACTTATTACGTGCCATAGTATATTTAGTTTCTTAAAGGGCCATTAATTGTTAATATACTGCAATTAGCCCTTAAGTATGTGATTAATATTCTGTTAAATGCTTATTTAATGTTATTTGGCATTCATTACCAATGAATAGATATTTAATTGAAAGCTGCTTCCTCCTTAGCAGAATGGCTGATCTCCTTTTGCCCCTTCCATGATTACTTTCTGCTATTTGTTTTTCTTCAGACCATTGCCTTTAAGGTTGTAGAATTATTCTTCTCCTTGTAGTTCACTCGGCTAAGCAGAAAATAATCAGTTTTTTAGTCCATAATACCTATTCAGATAAGTGTGCTGGGATTATAGATGCATCAAAGCACACCAAAATTCATTCAGCAAAATGTATCTTAACCCCCAATATACAATGTTTGATGAAAGAAAGTAAAAATTTCATAGCTCTTTTTTTTCCTGCTCCCTCCTCCTTCATTCTCTTCCTCCACTCCCTTCTTCCCCAGCATCACCAGCTGTAATAGATGTGAGCAGGGCAAACGAGGCAGGGAAAATACAGCAGCAAATAAGTATGGTAATATGATTGCCTTATGGAAAAAACTTTTAAATTGCTTTCCAACAAGATGAACCTGTTTCTGCTGTGAGGTACACAAAGCTGATGCAGAATGGAAAAATTGTGCGAGTTATGAATCACACCACTCTCATGAGGTCGGCACCCCATTGGTTGGCATTTGCATTCACAATTGTCCTCTTTCAGTTTAAAATCAGATAGCATAAAAGGAAATTATCAAGTCAATTGTTGCATGCCCAACTTGAGATACATAAAAGGAGCCCAGTATTCAACAGCAGCAATAATCTATACCTTGAAAATCCAGCCACCTTGAAAGTCTTTCCTGTTGTGTAGGCAAAAATGACTAATCACAAAGCACAAAATAGTTTTGAAGGACCATTAGCTGCACTCATGTTACTAGGTGGTCAATAAACAAGCAAATTCACTAAAATGTGTTTCAAACTGTTGAATTAAGTTTGAATATATTCTCTTCTCTTTCAGTTCTATTTGTTTGATTCAGAAAGAAGAAGAGTAATAAAAAACTATGTAAGGAATAAAATGATATTAAAATATTCCCAAGTTAATGATATTAATTTCATTTTTCAACCAGCTCTTGCAGATGAAAAAATCTCTAGGTTATATACCATAAACAGTTAAAATGTATAATGTATTTATTAAAAGTGTGATTATATACATATCTTTTTAAACTTTGTGAAAGCAAAGCAGTTGTTTTCCAACTCCAGTTCTCATGTATATTCCCTTGCACCATGAAGGAAAATGCCTATAAGATAGTGAAATGTTCTTTCCACTGGCATTTTAAATTACTTTATGAAGCACTCTAGTTCATTCTTGAATTTTATATCAGTTTAAACTTAAAAAAAAAAAGGTCTTAATTAGAACTCTACATCTGCCAGAATGTGCTGCTTTAAGAGGGTACTGCATTAACTCTTTGCATGAGTTTCCCTGTCCATTTCCTGGTTGTTTTCAGAGTATCCAATGCTTCAGTATTTTAAATTTCACTAAGCTCTGCTGTTCAGCTGAAGAAATCTCAGAAACATTTCTGATTATCTTTGTAGATTCATGGGATGCTAGAAGGCAAACATCATGTCAATCTTTAAAGAGGTCGAGGAGGTAGGAAAAAAAGAAAAGTCAGAGAACTGACAACCACTCAGGTTATTTTCAATTCTTCAGAAGAATCTGGAACAAATAATTCAGCTGTTGGCAAGATAACAAGGAACTGAGCTAAGCCAGACCTTATCGCTCTCTACAACTACCTGAAAGGAGATTGTAGAGAGGTGGGGGTCGGTCTCTTCTCCCAGGTAACAAGTGATAGGACAAGAGGAAATGGCCTCGAGGAAATGGCCTCAAGGAAATGGCACCAGGGGAGGTTTAGACTGGATATTAGGAAATTTTACTTCACTGAAAGGGTTATCAAGCATTGGAACAGGCTGCCCAGGGAAGTGGTTGAGTCACCATCCCTGGAAGTATTTAAAAGACATTTGGATGAGGTGCTTAGGGACATGGTGTAGTGGTGGACTTGGTAGTGTTAGGTTTATAGTTGGACTTGATGATCTTAAAGGTCTTTTCCAACCTGTGCGGTTCTGTGATTCTGTGTAATATTTTCCTTTAAATTCTGCATAACAAGGAAATAATGATGAAAACAGGAGGTGTTATACCTCATGACCTTTTGTGGTCACAATCCATTCTGAAAATAAATCTAGGGAAATATTGTTTTGATAGACTTACTATTGGATAGGGGTAAACTGCACTTAAAATTACATCTATCAATGGTTCATTGTCAAAATGGAAAAAAGCATTGAATAGAATTAATTTAGGGAGAGTAATGATTTTAAAGTTCTTCAACATCTTCACTGATGATCTTATTGATTAAACCAACATATTTCTTAACACTTGATAGCCACATGATGATAGAAGGGACTGTATGTTGGAGAACAAGATCAGAATTCAAAATATTCTCAGCAAACTGATGTCTTAAAGGGTAGAATGATGCCCAGGAAGTACATAGCTTTTCTTTTAGGCAGGAATAAGTAGTTGTATAAAAACAGGTTGGGAAACAACAAGATGGATAAACAAGATGAGCTATAGTGGAATACAAATGGAAGCAGCATCAACAATAACACCACCTCATGAATAAAAGTGAATGTTTTACTTGGATACATAGCAGGTGTTTTGCATGCTGCAGTTTTGATATGATCCTCTCACTCTGCTCAGACTTGATGAGGAGTTAGGGGGACCACTGAGTGGAGTTTGGCCATTCTGCTTTGAAAAGTTTGAGAATCACAAGGAAAAACTTCAGAGATGGCAGGGACATGATTGGGGATATAGTATACTCTGCCTGTGAGGGACAGGGGAAAGAATCAGGATTTTATAGGCTAAAGGAGAAAAAAAGTTAAAGGATTGTATGGTTTACAAAAAGGGAAAGGAGGAAAATGTTCTCCAGGTCTGTGGTGACTATGCCTTCTCATAGTACTCTCATGAAATATTGTTACTTGCAAAAGGAAAAAAAGCAAAAAGAATCTTTGAGGAAAAATCTTTCTAATCCTAAGGGTAAGGAAACAGCAATGGAATAGATCACCTAGGGAGATTGTGGAGTCTCTAACACTGGATGCTGTTAGGAACAGTCCACTGAGATATTAGGTGAGTGGAATACCAATAAGGACATGTACAAAATAACCCCCCGTAGCTCCTTACACCTTTTTCTATCAAGGATCCTACATTTGGATGAAGGATTCAGGGAACTCCAGGAACTGAAGTTAGGATCTCTGAACCTCTTTCCCCCCTGCCCCATATGATCAATTACACAAAGAATGCTAATATCGGGCATGAGGCACAGGACAGACCTGAATGAACAAGCTTGGTCAAGAAGTCCAGACTTCAGTTATTCTCCTGTTTCCTGTAAACAAAAAATGAAAAGAGCAGTATGGTAGAAGAACATTCCTGTTAGACTGAATCCAGGGCTGTCAATTAATACTTAAGTATACATATTCATTTCTTGGGGAAAAAAAAGTCAAATCAGGCTTGTAGAAGAAACGTCTCAAAGGGAGAGGCTACAGTCAGTTAGATGAAGCTCCAAACCCATTTTTCAATCAGATTCACCAATCACTTGTACTCTTCACATGTGAATACATGGTTAGATGGGGTTATAGGTTGAGCTCTGAAGCTTTGAGGGCTGGTCCATGGTTCTGTCAATGCAGTCTGGCTCTATCAAGCCAAAGAAGGCTAGCACCCCATCCAACTGCTCTGTTGGTGTTTTGTGCTCTGAACTATTTAAAACACGAGCATTTTGACCTTGAGCTTCAGATTAATTTAATTACTGACACTATTAACAGAAAACACCGTGGCTTTGGGGGGCAGTGCAGCCAGAACTACTCTTTGCCTGGCTACTTATTCATAGCCACTTTGTGGGAAGATTGGTTCTGCAGTGTTTTAAACAGGTCACTCTCTTCGTATTTCTGATTAATGCCTACCTCCCAAAGCTTGACCTAAATACTTTATTTTAAGCAGTTTTATAAAAAAAAAAAGCTCCTCTCTCTAATAATATATCACTCACAATCGATTTGTTGTTAATTGGGATTATCTCTCATTGGTAAACAGAGGGCACTGCTGTATACATTCTGTTGATTTGTACCTGTCTGATGTGGGTTAATGGCATGATTAAAAAACATTTCACACTGAGTTTCTAGCATCAGAAAAGCAATATTATTCAGTGACTGACTTTTACCTTAGGCTTAATGTTCAACTCATTCCTGTGCAGCTTATCTAGAAAGGAGAATATTAACCTTAACAAACACAAGTAATTATATTTCAGCAATGCATAGTATTATAGTGGTATTTATTCATCTCTTCACTCCCTTAGTAACTTCCTGCACCTTAACTTGGAATCTCTTTTTTAAGCTTACATCTGACATTTCAGTACCTCTGAGTATTCAGAAAATGCCCCAAATGGTACTGATTTCAGCTGGTTAGACATTTCAAACAAGGACTTCGAAATGGCTGCATAAGCTTTGAATGATCTCATGTCATTACTTTATAGCTTCCTATGACCCTTCTTCTATTTTTATTGTATGCTTCGTGGCCAAATTCAGCACAGGAATACAGCCTGCACTTAATTGTAACAGTACTAAATTGGGATTTCAGCATCCTTTGACCTACCATTGTAATGATTGTTGCCTATTACCTTTTCAGGTTTCTTTCACCTTAGAAAATTTAGTATTTGCTATGGAATCCTTTAAAATGTGTCCATCCTACATAACTGCATCCCAACACAACTAAATTTCCCAGGAAATTATTAAGGAAACTGGGAGGAAAAAAATCTTTTGAAGGCTGCACCAGTCTTGATTCCTAACTTCAAAATTGTAGCTATCTTAAAGTGAAGAAAGAGAAGCCATAGCAGGTAGCAATACTAATTTTTGTTAGAAAATGTGGATTTTATTTTGAAAATATTTAAGGAAAGAAAAAGAGTGTTTTTGCATGTTGCTTGTTTTTTCCCTTTAAGGAAGAAATACTTGATTTTGAGAAGATATTTATGTATGATAAACATGTTTATTCCGCATAAGTCCTCAAAATACGTGTAACTGCTACAAAATGAAAAGTCTCTGTTTTCAGTACAATTCCTATATTATCCCTGTGTGACTTGCTCATGCAGTGGAGATGTCACAGTTGCACTGAGAGACAGGAAAGAAAAAAGAGGGTTATTGCATATCATACACTTCAGCTGAATATTAAGCCCTCCAGATTCCCACATGAAAGAACGTTGTGAAAGGGGAAAAGGGTGCACAGCAGGCAGAAGAATACACTTCTGAGCAATATACTTTTGGTTGGATATACAGTGTTTTATTGTACATCAGCTGGTCTGTCATGTTTTCCCCATGCAAGAAAACAAGCTCAAAATAAGCTAAACAAACTCTTCCAGCCTAAGTGGCTTATTTTCCATAAATGTAGACAATAAATAAATAAAAAAGTGATACTCAATGTAATACTACTCATGTAGTTATAATACTCATGTAAGTCTTCTCCCAGCTCTCTTTTTCCTGATGTCAGCAGACAGCTAAGGCAGGCCTCTCACTTTGAAAAGGGTGACACTCACAACCAGCTCCCTGCTTGCTCTGTGCTCTTCTGACCATAGCTTTTTCACTAGCAGTTGCTTTGTGTCCTCCTGATTTGGAATCAGCAGTCCCCACCACCCAACAATACCAAGGACATATGAAGACCTCTTCATTTCAAACTCTAATCAATTGTTGCAGCCCACCTTCAAAGTCGGGTTTCTCACACAGACACAATTAAAATGGACGATGGCCAGGAGACATTAAACTGCATTAAAACAAACACAAAGACAGAAGCTAAAACCTGCCTAATGCGCTTCCCCTCTGCCCCAGTATATTAATTATATTGGCACAGTATGGAAATCTTCAACAAACAACCCCCAATATGACCTTTGTAATAAGAGATCAATAATAGTAACGGGGAAAAAAGAAATGTGTGTGTTCTTTTTGAACTTGAGGGAGTGCAAGGAGTCAAGCACAATTCACATTCTGTTCCACGTCACATTCCCAGTCCCTGTGCTTCTGTCTGGCTGCCTGAGTAAACTCTCTGGATTTCATGGCAGGTGTAAAATGCAAGGTTAAGGAGAGATGACCATTTGGCCTTCATTTTGTTGTAGATTGTTCCTAGAATGTTTGCCTTTGTTCAGTTGTTTGCTTTTGGTTAAGAGCTGAGCTCTTGTGGTTTACCCAGATGTGCCCTGGAGTCTTCTGTCCTTCCAACTTATCACCTGACAGCAATGATTGTATAGTGTAATTAAAAGTCAATGCTAGCTTTTGGGATATATGCTATAATAAAAGAACCATCTGAAATTAGGTCTTAAATAATGACGGGTTCAGGGACATGTAGGCTGGTATTTGTTATGCATTTTAATAGAGGAAGTTTGCAGCTAATTGGAGGCTAACTAAACCCTTTGGACACATTTCAAGTCACGTCAGTCCTTTTTTTCTCCCCAAGGAATCTGATAGGCCATGCAGCTTAGTACTGCCTTTTTCTATCTTAATTACCACATTGAGTTGTGCTAATGTAGGTTTACTTTGGAAGCATGTGTTATGATTATAACCCAGGCAAGAGTTTCTACTACAGGCTTCAGAATCTACTTTAAATACTTCTCTATCTGCAAATAGTAGAAGAAGAAAAAAAATAAAGACCAATTTATTTCTCAGACTAATGCATTGTAACTCATGCATATGAATCCAGAGAATGTAGGTCACCTGAGTTACTGTGACCTACCACAGTAGTTCATAAACAAGGTCTTTGTTATTCTGTATTTGAGACATTATTAGATCTGATTTTGTATAATATTACACATTCATTGGGCTGCAAGAACCATCCTTGCCATGAACACACACTCTTCATAGTGGCACTGAAGACTTTGACTCATCAGTTTTAAATATGTTAAGCCTGTGCATAGAAATCTATATTATGGAATGTGGTTTCAACTGCAAACATGTGGCTAACAGGGAAGAAAACATTATGACAATACCATTTATTTGCTGCTCATGGAATTTCTGCAAAGCTTGGTCAATGAACCCAGTAGGCTGACCTTCATAATTCAGGCTGAAGTTAGGGAGAAGGAGAAGCGCTTTGAAAGGAAAATGAAATACAGACCTGTTGAGTTTTATAAATGTCAGTAGAAAATGCTGAACAGTGCAAAAATCACATACAGGAAAAAAGCTCTCATACTTTACATGCACATGCATGCATGTCTTTTTTAAGGAATTAGCAAAAGAGTCAAGCTTAAAAAAAACACTTTGATTTTCCTTTTTTGGGAGGTTAGCACTTAAAAAGTTGATCAAAAATATTATAATTACCTCTTCTTCTCCAATTTTCTATGAGTCTGGAAGCAAAGTGGTTTGTATGAATATATACAGACAGAAATCCAAGTTTTGGGGTACTTCTCTATTCTATAGAGATGTTGAGATTCTTTTGGCCAAGAATTCTACCAGCAGCAAACACACATTTCTCAGCAACCCCATGTCTTTCTCTCCCTTTCCTACCTCCAAAATATAAATGAAGTGTTTTTAAACTGTGCATATGCACCAAAGATTTTAATTCATAGGACTTTCATAGCTACCTAAGCTATATTTCAGGATAAGGAAAAGGCATGAGTACAAAACTTCTTTTTTCTGCTCTCTTGAATTGTCTATTTATTGCTATAACAGTCCTCTGACCTTCCAACATTACTGTGCACTGTTGTGCAATTCAAGTAAAACTCGGAAAGTTCAGCTTCTCTTGGTATTAGATTCCACTGCTGTGGACCAACAGTACTGAAGCTAAAAGAGGTTGGATGACCCACATCTCTTGGATCACAAGACATGCTCACATGTATGCTGTGCTTTGGCTACTTTAAATTTCTGCAAGATCAGGAGACAACAAGAGGACTTAACTGGTTTCCCAAGAGGCTCACATCTCCTTGGCCTTCTAGGGAAAAAGTCTGAGGAGATCCCTGCCCCAAGTTTCTGTGTGTTCAACCCTCTGATTTTTATGATCATTCTCCTTGAGGAAGGAGGGCTGCTGTTTCTTTGCGGTAATTTGCTGGGGCTTGGTGTGAGAAGGATGATGGATACCCTGTTCACATTGGATGCCTAGGCAATGTGCAGAGAATGATGAATAAAACTAAGTCTTCTGAGTAGTGGATGTCAGAGCATGTGATCAGGAGCAGGAAACAGCACTGGACTTGAAGACAGGTGGGACAGGAAGATGCTCTTAGTGTATAACTAAGAGATCATCTCAGGTCTTCTCCTTGGTTGTTGCTGCAACAAGCTGCCTTGCTGTTAAGGCACCACAGTTTTTTGAAAGTCAGGGTAAGCAATTTTTCCTTGTCATCCCTTTCCTGGTTGTTCATCCTCTCTCCCTCTTCCTTCCTCTTCACTTGTCAAGAACACAGCTATTCTTCCAGTTCTACTGTCAAAACTCACTCTCGTTTCACGGCCTCACAGTCCAGCACTGAATATTTCCAGTGCTGAAGCACTCCTTCTGCTGTTGCTTTTTGAAAATACTTCTGCCAGGAAACAAGTAGTCTGCCCAAGTATAAAAAAAGGAGACAAATTTACTAGATAAATAATAGCAAAACAAACGTGCTGATGATATTTGAAAATATACTGGCAAATACTTCTGGCTGAATTCAAGCAATTATAACTAGTAGTAAAACATGACACTTTTAGTATTTAGTCTGAGCTCAACTACTTTTCATGATTAAACTTGATATATTCTATATTTTAGAGAGAATATTAGCTGTCTTCAACAGTTCTATAAAGGGATAAAATCAATTTTATTACTTATTTGCTATCTATTACATATAAGAACATAGGTCCTATTTTGCTATTCCTTAATTTAAATTGACATTAATAAGAGATTAATTAAAGTGCTGTGTGACCTGCCCTTTTTATAATTTATTGGCCTTTCTCATCTTTACAAACATTTTTCCTAAACATGCTTTCTTGTGTTCTGTGAAACAGATTTTTTTTTCTGCTTCTTATTTTTTGAGTTCATTCACGTATTCTTTGACATGTTAAACCAGCTAACACAGGTCTGCTCATGTGCAGTAGTTTCCATCACTCTTACCCTTTATTATCCTTACTTTAGCCTCCTGTGCTTTGTCATTCATAAACTGATAGATCCGTAATTCTGCAATAATTTATGTTTCCTCTATTTGCATTACCTTACCTGTTCCATTTTTCCCTTGATTGGACAATCACCATCTGCCTAGTTTTTCTTTTTTATTCCATAATCCCATTTTGATTTTAACACTGACTTGTAAATTATAGCTATAGAAGATTTTATATTTAGTTCTCCTTTTCATCTCTGACTTCAATAATTAGAAAAGTTTTTACCAAGTAATGTCAATTTAGTTATTCTTTTACTGATTAAACATAATTCCATTTTCCTGGCTCCAGCTCTGTTCTCTCCCTGAAGACTAGTTAGCTTTTTAATGTACAATTCCCATATTTTCTAACATTTTATTATCTATTAACCTCTGCCTCTTGATTGGCAGGTGAAGCTTCCATCTAAATCCTGAAATATAACTAACTGGAGGATCATGAAAAACAAAGGTGATGAGAATGGCACATATGACA
Source organism: Ciconia boyciana (assembly GCF_034638445.1). NCBI lineage: Eukaryota > Metazoa > Chordata > Aves > Ciconiiformes > Ciconiidae > Ciconia > Ciconia boyciana. The sequence continues at coordinate 59,796,501 of NC_132935.1, forward strand.
ACATACTGTGAATATGCCTGAGCGGTGCATAGAGGTCATCCTGGCAATTCATCTTTACTTAGAGTCCTTTTAACTGATTAGTTACCTTTTCCACTGAGTACCCACAGTCCTCTAATATTCATAACTTTGTTCTTTTAACTGTCATAGAGCAGAAAAATGGTGCTTTTATCCTTTTTTTTTTTCCACTTGGGAAACTCTCTTCCTCTTTAAAAATAATTTATTTAGTTTAAGCTGAGTTCAGGTGGCAACAAAAATACTGGTTGCATATAGCTATAAATTTATGAAGTTATTTCACAAAAGTGTTTGTTGATAAGTAACAACTGCACATTTTAACTGTTAATTTGGCTAAATTACAGAGGTCTTATTGAAAGTTGAAAGTTTTATTGAAAGGCTTTTGAAAGAGTCACTCCTCGATAAATTAAAAGTTTTGCATGATATTTTCCTGCATCACAGCCATCCCCACAGGCATTTTATGCACTTATGTTCTCTGTGCTCTAGGGTTACTTCAATTTTCTAACACAATTTGCACAATTAGGCCTGACTTAGAATGTCATATCTCTCTAACTGGGATTAACAGGAATCTTTAAACAACCTTTTCTGGGTTCTTTTTCTTCTATAAAATGATCAAAAAGGATGTAGCCTAGTTCCTGTACCCTAGGAGGTGGACAAAAAATATCAGAATGTACCTCACGCTCTCTTTCTCTTCATTGCTCTCTCTTTTTGTGAAGCAGCTGGCTCTGTTCCAGTCACCTTGAACAGAAAAAGAGGAAGAAAGAGCAGAGCTATAGTATCTGATGATCTTTGCCCATTTCCTACCTCCCATTTACTTAATCTCCAAGAACTGGGTAAGCAGTCTTTGCTTTTCCTCTCTGTTGACACACAGGCTGAATCTTGCTTTTTGTACAGCTGAGCAATGGCAATGATAACCTAATTCTTGGTGAACTTCTAAGCTGTTTTTGAAATATCACTGCTGTTTGATTTGATGTTATTTTTTCATACCTGCTATGCAAAATGCTGGATGATTTTTTAAAAGCAAATTAAACCAAATGATATGAAGCGAGCAGAAGAATCTCCAGTAAAATAAGTGTTATCACTTCCCTTTTTTTCAGAGAAGGATCAAAAGATCCAAACATCACACATATCTCCTTGCAGAATATACTGAGGCACAGTGGTATGTCACTTTGAAATAAGATGATAGATATAGCAATGCTTATCAAACCAGTACAATTCAATCTCAGGCTGACATGCAGAGCTTTATATAAAGACAGTAAACACAACATACTCATAGAATAGGTCTGATACAGCTTTATATGCAAGAAGTAAGATCTGAAAAAAAATCAATTCCATGCTTGATCGGAAGCAAGTGACAAAAGAAAGACAAAGAAAGAAGCCAAGAAAGGCAGAATATACCTGGTGTATTTGAGATGAACAATAAATCAGACTGGTTCTATCAGGCAATTTGGCACAGTGACATTTTTCTATGGCATAAACTGAATGGTCAGGTTCCCAGGTATGAATAATGATCACAACTTGGAAATATTGTTTTTGCAGAGAAGAGAAAAAGCAAGCATACAGAAAAATGAAAGGACAACATCAAGAGCATAGAAGGGTCAACTGTTGGAAGAAGGATCAGTGGCATGGCATGGCTAGAAAAGGTCCTAGAAACAGAAAAATAACCTCTTCTTTTTAGTCACTACCAGAGCTTTCTTCTCCTTCCAGCTTTTCTTCTCCTCCAGTGTGGAGTACCCTGTGTGCTGGAGTACCCTGTGGCAGTGAGGCTTTGTGGTGAGTATGGTACTACTCCTACTGTTGGTGAAGCCAGAAGGATATGAATCAGGGACTAGGGGCAAAACTACCCCATTCACTTCAACAAGTCAAAGCTCTGAAGGTAGAAACTATATGTGGAAGAGTGTCCTCAAGAGTCAAGTTGAGTGGCTACAACCTCGCCTACTCTCCAGCTCAGCTGGCAAACATTTGAGAGGTCACACAGTTATTCATGCTCTGCAAGCATGTTGGCAAAGTAAGCACTGTAGTATGGACAGCAAGGCAGGGTGAGCAGACTTTACAGCTCTGCATAATTTAGTTCAAGGATTATGTACAGTATATATTAAAAAAGTGACAGATACAGCATGGAACCTTGAGGATTAAGGTTCAGTACAGTGAAATACGTCACCATGAATATTAACCTACTCTCTCAAAGTAACCGTTAGTTTGCTGATGATTCCCTAGCCAGTGATATTAAACAGTATACTAACATTTGGGGGAAGTAGTCTATGATAGTCTATGCCACATTATTATATTGAAGTGATTGTTTCATTAGTATAATGCAATGTTATTCTTCAGCAAGACAACCAGAACCAAGATACAGTTATAAATATAAGGACAATTCCCAAGACAAAATTCCCAATGGAAATTCAATAAATACTCTTTAAGATGAGCAGTGAACTATAAGTGAGAGTACTTTTGTCATACCAGTGTGGAAGAATGCCTCAAATTTGTAGACATACAAGTAAACTTGGTGTTAGATTTTGAAAGCAATCTTTGTTCAAACCTGCTATCATTTGGACATGTGCACATTTAGTCTTCTATGCATTATTAAAAAAAAGAAAAAAGTGTGTCATCTGTGGCATTTTGGGGTTAAGAAAAGATATGCAATGAATGTCCTGAAAAATGACATGGACTAGCAATTTGTTAAATAGATACAGATAGCTGCCAAGTTTAGAAAGTTTGGATCTAGAGCCTCTGGCAGAATATTCACAAAAATGAGATAACAAATACAATTTTGTATTCTCTAAACTGCTACTCTGAATACAAATTAGTGAAAATTACTGCAGTATCCTATTTATTAATGACTGACAATTAAATCAATGGATCAAGACGAGAAGCTGACTTCCTCCAGATTTTTTATATTAATAGTACACCTATCATACCCATGCTCATCTACTGGGGGGGCAGGGAGAGAGAGACCTAGAATAATTTACTAATAGTTAGTATTTGTTAGAACAGAAATATTTCTGCACATAGGCCTTAAAATGGTTTATTGTGCATGGAAAATAGACATTACTTCAATTATACAGAAAAGGAAACTGATAAAACCTCTAAGTTAAGTGGTTAAAATTAAGTCTACATAGTAAGACAGTATGAAAGAGCATAAATGAGATTTTTTCTTCCTTGAGAAGGACCGTTGCCAAATGATGAAGCTATGCATAAATGCACTGAAGGCTGTTAAGAGAGAATATGGGAAATACAAAGACATTGCTAACTCCATCAGGCACTCAATGACAAACAAAAAAAATCCCATGTAGATGAGAATTATCTCCAAAAGGATTAACTTATTTTCCTTTCTGGCCTCATCTCACAGCTACATAACTGAGGATGTAAAAGGAGCAACAGCTTCCTACCACTACAGTTAGCTTCTGAAGAAGATTTCACCAGCATGAGGCAAAAATCAGTTTATAAAAAGATAACATTCAAATGTGATTTTTCCTTTATTTTCTGTACAAGCAGGAGGGAAAAGAAAGGAGGAGAGTTTTGCAATATGTCATGATTTTTTTTTTTTACTGAAATGGCACTATTATATGTCTTTTGGGCACAGCCTAATTTTTTATTATGTGTATACATCTTTGGATTCTGACCATTAGCCAAACTACTGAGTTCGACTACAAACTCTAACATAGCCCAAACATTAGATGATAATTCATAGTAATATCACCAATAATCAAATAAAAAACAAAGTCTGAATAAGAAGTTCTTTATCCATAGGTTCAATTTGATTCTTTCTCTCCCATATCCCTCCTCTGGGGGCAAACTGTAGCTGTTGAACAGTATTTTGAATTAATTTTCTTCCTGAAAGCCCAATCATTTAAGTATATACATGTTACTGTGTTTTATATTAGATTAAATAAGGTCAGAATGGTCATTTTAAGCTTTGGAGGGAAATTATTAAGCTTTGTGACAGCCTGTAGCTTCTGCTGGAGTTGCATCTATGGTCTTGAACCATCATCAAATTTGCCTTTTGCACAGACAATCAGACCTACATGCAAACCTGCCTCTTCAGTCACCTTTAAATCAGAATTTTTCATTCTAAAACATCCACACAGAAACATGTATGCAGAATCTATGCATATGTTTATGCTGAACATGGAAAACAATTACAAGGTGCAATGAAACAGGGAAGAATTGGCTTGGTGACCCAAGATTTAACTCATCCTTTGCTCCGCATAGTATGATAAGTACCCAGGCCATGCGATGGCAGTGATTGCAGCTGCCTAGCCACATAACACTTGTTATTTACTAGGTAGTTTGAGCTAGCAGTTCTCCACTGGTGCTGGTGTTCATCTGATCTCTCTACTTTTGCTCCTGAGCAGAAAGAAGGGAGGGTTACAGACATCATTGTTTAAATGTCTGAAGAAGCCCTTAAAATATTGTCCTTTTGAACAGCCAGTGAATTATTACGAAGTATGTCTGAAGTCCATTGCTTCTCTGTTTCCACCACTGATGTTTCCACCACTGATGTGGGTGCATTTTAATTGTCTTGCAGAACACAGACTCTTAGGTGAAATGCTACTAAATAAGGAAAAATATTCACCAAATATAGCACATCTGAATTCATTAAAAGCTGTTTCAAACAATCATTGCTGGTGCTTAGGAGAGTCCTGAAAGAGTCTTCCTATCAGATTTCATTTCCCATTGTCAGGTATGATGAGAAAGCAATGAGAAAGCAATAAAATGAAAACTTTTCCTCAAAGGTATAATGACACTTTCACAGTCTGCCATTTGGTATTGCTTCCAAAACCCAAGCACATGTTTTATGATTCTCAGGTTACTTAATTTATTGTTTATAATGTACAGAAGTTCACTTAATCTCCAAATACAAGAAATTTAAGTGACTTGGTCATTTTTTTAAATGATTTCATTTAAAAATCAAAACTTCTACATGTGTGAAATGCTACACCTCATATCAGTGCATGAAGAAATAACCAGCAGAGCATAGTGATTATAGAAGATGCACAAATAAATCTTGTAAAGCAGCCTTTATGAAGCATATGATATAGCTCTCAGGGGGAGGTCCAACTGTCATTGATTTCTTCAGTTATCTTTGTGGGACACAGCATTAATCCATTTACAAATCCAACTTTTCAGTTGTCAGGTTCCTTTCAAATGTGAGGGTAAACAGCAGCAGAAAGGACAGCAAACAGTAATGAAATTTAAGCCAGATTTACCTAGTACAGATCCCTGATGATAAACAAATACACACTGGCCTGCCACTTCAAGACCAGAAGGAGCTATTTGCATAGCATTTAGCAGAATTGAAAGCACTGTTGGTTTGTTCCCCAAAACAATCCAAACTTTTCAGATTTACACTGGGGCATACTAGAGTCAGTGCAGAACAGTGACTGCAGCTTATTTTGCATCCTTGAAACCATCTCATGTAACTGAGGGAGGGGAAGGCAGGCAAGCGGGAGCCATAGGCTCTGAGCTAGGATCACGTATTCCTCATTAAAAATCTATTGTGCCCAGAGAGATGGCCCATAATAACATCAGTTCATTTGGTTACGGTTTGTTGGGGAGACTACTCATACTGACATTAAAACATTTTTCCCAGTATGGGAAGAGAGGTAACACTGAATACACTGAATCAGGCTAGTCTTGGGGCTCTTTTAGATGAGTTAGTTTATGCCAGACAGCAAAAGTCTGAAATAAGGTGTATGTGAAGCTCCATTCCCCCGTTATCTCCTCCTTATTTCCCCAAAATTTGTGAATAATGTACCTAATGGCTTCTGTGTCTTTGGAGTTGCAACCACTTAACTAGAACTTTGCCTACCTCTTCACCAGCAAACAAGGCGGATTTTTATAATGAGATAAGACATACAAACTAAGTCCTTTTGTGAAAATACAGTACAGACTCTTACAGCTTCACAACAGGTAACTACAGCTCTAAGGCTGCTTGGTTGTTTCATGGAAAAGTGGGCTGTAATTATTTCTCAGATTTGTAATGCTCTGTTAAAACAGAGAATCTAACCACATATCACTTTTGCTTCAGTAAAGATAAAGCCTTTCTAGTCCATGATTTTACTGGGCAGAAAGCAGCAGGCCTACAGTGAAGTCTGCCTGTATTGGCCTAAGACCAGGGAGCTCAGTGTTACTAACAGCTCAGAGGAAGGTGGCTCTGAGAGGATAGAAGCTGCTGAGATCCTCTGCTCTCCCTGTCTGTTCTACGATGCCGTGATACTAGAGCTGCTGGGACCAGGTTTGCAGCTGACCAGTTTACTGTTTTCAGATTGCCACTTGCACTTGGGTTTTCTTTAGGACAGTAAAATTGCACAGTGAAGATGCAATGAGTATCTTGGAAGCCTTATTTCTGTCTGAGTATTTTATGTGCTTGTACACATATATGTGTTTTTCTGCATTTGCCTGCACATATAATTTCCATTCCACCAGTATGTGCTATGCATATTTACTGAAATGCATTTAATTTTACTGCAGATATAGCAGTATGCCTATATGAGTGGAAAAGGATCTTGAGAATTCAGGTGGTACTTGTGTTAATACCAGCAGCAACTCTGCATTCTTAAAGTCTAGTGTTTGCAGTTTTAAATGGATTTGTTTTTAAGTGGATTCTTTCCCATTCTTTTAAGAACTGTTCATAGTTAATAGGTAGAAAGTTATTCAATGGAGCTAGTTCTGCACTTCCAGAACACATGCATAGCCAGAAAGAGAGAGAGAGACTTCCACTGTCTGTGAAGCTCTTTGCCTCCTGGCTATCTAATAGATCAGATAAAATGTCCAGACTTAGAAAGGAAGAGATAATTTATAGGCAAGATAACTATGTTCTACTTCTGTGTTGTGTCTCTAGTGAGGCCTGTTTCTTCAGGTAATAAAAACAGACAGTAGCATATGCACATAGATTTCCTGCGCACACGACCATTATAGTATTTCAGGTGTTTAAATGGGCTTTTTCCCCCCCAGCATTTTTTAGGATGCTCACTAAAGGCACGAGCAGCCACCTGCTGCATGCAACTGCTCAACAGTTCCCCCAGTGAGACCCTGAACTCTTCAGGCAAAAACCCTTTTACACTTAATGGGTCACTTGGGCTTGGCTGCCGAGTCTGCTGCTGCAATGCCTCTGCATCTCTCTCTAAATGTGTTTGAGTGCATAAAAATCCTTGACTCCAGATCTCATCAGAAGATAGTGTCTTCCTGCTCTGGGTGATGAAGTCACTCCAGCTGCAGAGGATGGCTAGTGTGCGGCACTCACAGTTGTCATCTCACAGAATAAACACTTGAAGGTATGCAGTGCTGTGTTTGGGGACAGGTAGCTCGAGGGGATCAAGCCCTATGGCTTGCTCTGGGGGCCATTAAGTGGTATTATAGATCTCTGCATCTTCTTAGGCACAAATACAGAGAGGTTTGAAATAAAATGAACTAGACCTTTAATTCTGTGCAAAGATGGTAGGCAAGGCAGAAGTGGGGGAAGGGAAAAGCAGGGAAGGATAGGTAGATCTATTGATTTGAGTATTCATTTACAAGGCAAACAACATGTGGGTGGTGTCTTTTTCATAGGATCCTGTCTGCTTTATTTAAGGCTCCTATTCCACAAGGATACACTTGTAAAGGTAGGAATAAAACCACATGGAAATAGTGTGAACAAAACAGCTGATTATTTTGCAAGGTGCAGGACAGATACTCCAGAAAAAGTCAGAGATTTTGTGACACACTGAAAGGTAGGTCATTGCATGCTGAAAGTGAATGGTCAGCCAGTTCCAGATAAAATGAAACTCATCAGGAGTTTAGGCTGAAATGAAGTGAGAATGCCATCAAGATTTCCCTAATACTGTCAGTAAATACTCATTAAAGAGAATCTCACAGTAGCACAAGAGAGAAGTAATACATTATTTAATGGTTCCAGGAGACACTCGTTTTCTGTGTATTTCAACCAGCTGAATCTTCTGTGGGACCCAATTCAACTGGCCTCAAAGCAAAGCTAAAAAACATCAGTTGTTCTCAATCTTTGTAGCCCATATATTCAGGACCCTTTCTTTGGAATGTTATGGGACCTTATGCAATGCTCTAGCTGGGGTTTAAATATATTTATAAGCAGAACATAATATCAAACCTGTCCTCTTACAAAAATGAAAACCCATTTACGTTTGCGATAAAGTCTGAGAAATATTATTCTTTCTTCGTCTGGAGTGAAATGAGCTTGGCAGCATGTGTAGCTCTGAATAGTAATCTACATGTAAATGAGCAGCAGCCCCATGACCTGAAAAGCCTTCTGTGTGTCAGTAATACTGTATTATTTGAAGAAGAACTGTCTTCAGCCAAAAGATGGGGGAGAAAATACATATTGATACAATTGTAGGTGTATTTTTGGCAGTACAAATGCTCACTGGAAAATGGGAGTCTGACTCCAAGAGAATGTGGCTCAGAGATCTACGGCCAGCACAACATCTCGTTAGGGCTGCTCTCTCCCACGCTCTGTGTTCTCAAGTAATGATTTTAAACAGAATATTGTGATTTAAAATAAAATAATCTCACCTCCCACAAGAATACACTTTTCTGTTTCCGTGTGTAAAGGTTGTTGCTATTGAAGAATTTGTTCTTTTTTACAGCACATGCTCCACAAGTTGTTGCTTTACTCTAATTTTGTCTATTTATGAAAACACGGCCAGATTTTGGATTTTTTGGGGGATTTGGGTGGGGTTTTTTTAAGTTTTAAAAGAGAGAAGGCAAGTTTTGCTTTGAAGTTTATGAGCTTGAGTGAACTGTACACTATGTTAGTTTCTTCCAGTGTATGTACTGCGTTATCAAGAAAGTACTATTTACCTGTTGATAGAAAAAAGTAATTTTCCATTTTTCAGTATGGAGTATTTTTATGAAGTTATTTTTTCTTTACATTGCAGCTCTGCAGTTAACAATCCTTTTACTGTGGAATAGCATTGACACATTCTTGTTACTCACCACAGGCGATATTCACAACTGTCTGCTTCAGGCATATAAATTAGGCATTTTTAGTTTCTCTGAATTGCCTTCCTGGTTGTGTTGACCTCATTTCACAGACTACGAAAAGGAGCTTTGGCTTTTACCTCTGGTCCTTTGACTGGACCCTACCTTAAATGTCCCAGGCAAATGGTTTGAATGTCCGTTCCTCCCAAGTGAGTCAATTAACATTGCTTTCTACTGGACGGTGTTCATCCTCAGTGAAGTTACACACTGTTTAAACAGTGACCTGTTAGCCACTCATTTCTTGGGGCTCTTCATACCATCATTACACCACACCCTGTTGCTTTCATTGCTTTCAGTGTTTTAAGGGCATCAGATGTTCCCACTGCTGAGTTTGGACTCCAACAGCCCGTGCATGTCAGGACGGAGTAGAACAGGAGAGGGCTTTTTGCCACAGAGGTCTGCATCACATGCATCAGCCTGTCGGATCAAGTCAGCCTCTCACCTGGCATATGAAAAATCAGCAATGGTGCTACCTAGGACCATTTCGTAAACAAATTAAGCTTTGCTTATGCAAGCATTTTAAAAATCTGAACTTTATTTTTCTTTCTTTCTGCTTACTTCTTGAAGCAGGAAAAGGTTTGTTCAGGTCTGCCTATATTTTTAAATGTTCAAAAATTGTGTAGTAAGTGATCACACTGAAGTCAGAGTGTTTTGGGTATGCACAAAAAGATTATTTCCTTACTAAATTATGGTCCACTGTTTCAACCTGTGCTCAAACCAACACTTTTTCTGATTTCATCTAATTCTATGAGAACCATTGTGCCTGCTCTTTTTCCCCTTAATAGTGCCTACTCTCGGCCAGCTCAGGGAGAAGGATCTGGGCTTCTGTGTGGTCCCTAGATCCAGGCAACTATTTCTGCATACAAGTTCATGACTGGCAGGCACAGCTTCAAATAAGGAGTTGTGGACTTGACAAACATGGGGAAGCAGTATGGTTTTCATCCTGAGAAGAGACAAAACAAGTTTGCTGCTCTATTCTTCCTTCTTCCTTTGCTCTGCTTCATAGGTCGGTATGCTAGATGGCGGCTTGTGATCCAAATTTTTCTCTACAACTTCATATAATGGATTGGATGTGAAAAAGGTGCACAGTTCTTCCTCCTTGGTATTAATGAGTCTGACTGTATTTATATATACATTGAGCTAGACCAAAGGAAACCAAATTCTCCTAATCTTTCCTCACAGAAAAGGAGGTCCACTCCTTTATTTATTCTAACATGTGAAAAATGCAAGTCCCTTATATGTGAGATTTCTTTTTTATGAAAATTCCCAGATACCAATTATTTCCTAGAATATCTGAAAGGGTATTGCACATCCAATTACATGCTTAAAATGCTCTTAAAATCAGTATCTGTTTAAAGCAAGGAATCTCCTATGCCTCTCTCACTAAGATAAATCAAATACCACTTTCTGGAAGTTGTTGGAGTTAACTTTCTGTGAAACATGAGCAAATGAGATCAGATTGGAAGCCACTTTATAAGTTATTAATAAACTGCTGTGATTTTTAATTTCATAATAGGAGAATTATAAATATGCCATTTACATGTCTGAGAACTTCCACTATATAACTCATGTATGAGAAACATTCAGTCACATAGTTGCAGAAACTATACATATGTCTGAATATGAATAATTTCTAAAAATCTGACTTAACTTATTATGGTTGTGACTAAGAGGTGACCTAATCACTGGAAAAAATAGGGTAAATGCAGCCATTATAAATGTTCTTGGTGACGGGAGTTAGACAGAACTGGTTAGTTTGAATCATTGAGCTAATTATGAGAGTCTTCTGAGATACCTGATGTTTATAAAATCTTAAAAATAAATCTTGTCTCCTTAGAAAACGCATTTTTGATATTAGGTCTTACAGTTCATTAAGCACTGGATGGCCTGGTGATATAAGGTATTGCAAGACAAATTCTAAAAAGGAAGAACTTCAAAGAGAAATTATGCTAAAGCTAAAGTATCTGTTCCTTTATTATGTGGTTGTCACCAGGAGAAAATAACTGAAAGGCAGATTTTCCTTCATAATTTTACATTTAAGAATTTGAGGTCACCAAATGCAGCTTGAGATGGCCAGTGACAGCTGTAAGTACTTTACAAGTGAACTAATTTTAGAATATTTCAGGGCAAATCAGATTTATAATACAGTTCTGGATTTCGTAAGGCAAAATTAGAGTCCTACCTTTCTCTTTTCTAGATACATATAAAGAGAGAGAGAGGGAGAGAGAAAGTTCATATATGTATGTATGTAGACATAATTATGTATATATTCCTGGTGACATATATTTTAAATACACACATGCATATATATATGCACACAAATACATATTTGCAGAGACAAAAAGGGAAGCAAGAAAGATTCTATTCTGATGTTATAAGTCAATACAACTATTTTAATTGAATGTATTACCTTTCATTAAAAGTGAGCTACGATAACTAGACTTTTAAAAAAGCAGGGGAGAAATGGGGGAAAGAAAATCTCTAATTTTCTGTAATGTCGTTGTTTAGCAAAGGCAGCATATTCTTAGGGGGTAATGCAGATCTATTGACATTGCTATCCTTAGGGTTGTAAACTTAATTCCTACGTGCTTTTGCAGAAGAATCCAGTACAGAATGTTATCACCATCACCAGAGAAATGGTACTGTCAACAATCGCCCGTGTGATTAGGCACTTATCTTCTGATGTTCAGTTACCTTCTGCTTGTTAACCTTGTCAAGGAGGGGCACGGGGGAGAGCACCAACCAAATGAAACCTGCGGTAATTACTGTAATTCGGAAAGAAATATATTCACTGGAGGCAGGCAGTTCCACCCCCACAATCAACCTTTCTGCAACTCAAGGAAAACACAAACATGGCCTGGCTCAGACAAATTAGGCATGAACAAATGTTGCACATTAAATGAGTTAAAGGACCTTGCTGAAAATTACAAGGGCTGCTTAGGGAAGCAATGAATCCCATTAAGGCAGAAATAGGCTTAAAAGAAAGTGGGCTTTGCAGAGAGACTTGCATATATATTTACCGTACTTGGTTATCTTACCCAAGGCAATTCTGGGCACAACACTGCAAATGCATCAAGATGATAATAGTATAGTGTTCTTTGGGAGACATTTGGGGGAAAAAAAGAGATCATCAGCTTGATGCTGCAAAACTACTACTTCTAATAGCAATACCTGGCTTGTCTGTAGCACTTTCCATCAATCTAATTCCATGTGTCTTACAAAAGGATTCAGAAAGATACAAAACAATTAGATGATTTAGAAAGCTAAGAAACACTTAAAGTTAACTTGTAAAAAATTATTCTTCAAGCAAACACAGTCTTCAACGTAAAAGTCACATTCTGTTTTCATTGGCTTTCCCCAAAGTGCATTCCTATTACATAGGAATGCAAACATCCTATGTAAACATCTATAGCTGAAGGAATTGTTCCTACATTACTATATCTCCTTTGGTTCATTAGTACTACTAAATGACCCTGTTTCCAAGAAGCATTCTGTTTTAATATGCATTAGCCTTTCCTCCCACTGCATTTATGGGAGGACTAGTGGAGATTATTTTACTTTAAACTGTAATGGCAATGGGTTTGCTCCATTTTCCTTTTTCCTCAGCTTTTATGTGAGTGCAGTTCATGAAGAACAATGCTACGATAAGTTTTTCATCTTGTTCCTTGGTCCATTCTGAAAGAAAAACTAAAAGCAGGAATGCATTACAACCTGTGGGGCTTCCAGCATTTTTTGAAGATGGAGTCAGCAGGTGAAAAGGCAGAATGCCATATAAATGTGTAAACTATGCATATTTGTAAATATGTTTTGAAGACAAAGGTTAAAGAGAGGACAAGCTGAGCTAAGTCACAAAATCATTATGAAAGGATGGTGGAAATACAGATCATAAGGTGCCATGTTCAGCATAAATCATGCGTCATGTAATACATAATAAGGGTTATTCATCGAGAGCTTTGCTGCAGCCTGTAACCTTTCTGCAATCAAGACACCAATAAACTCTACAAAGTGGGACCAATTTCCATCAGGGTGAGGGTGTCCCCTCCCCCTCATCTTTATTTTTAAATGCATGATGATCACATGCTAATTGTGTAGACCTGTTACTGTGAATGACAAATAACCACTTCCAAAAGGACATTATGGCTAACAGCTCTTTAGGGGTCGATTTTGTTCCCCATGATTAAAATCCCCATTCTGTACAGAATTAAGAAATATAGTCTTGCCACAGTAGCTTGTTGTCCAAAGAATAAATAGAGCATGTTGAATTAGGGGTGAACAAGTGCTGTCGTGAAAGCGATCTGCACTGCACAGAGTAAAAAAGGTAGTGAGGGAAGCTGCTGCTTGGAGACATGGAAGGATTTGGGAAGGGAAGAGGAGGGGTTCAGCATGGCCAGCCCACACACTGCAAGGGCAGTTTTAAGGGTTATTCACCTCTGAATTTACTCCAGGTTCACAGTTATGACTACACTGTTTTTTGTTCTGTGCAGAGCTCGCTCTGCCAGTACTGTGGGACAGCAGAAAGCTGTGTGCTTATGTTACCTTAGTGCTGAGCCTCATCTCATAAGACAGGCTCAGTGCTCTGCTAGCAATGCCAGCGAGGCAGCAGCTCAGGCAGGACAAGATTGCATCTGCTCAGGATACCAGCAGAGCTTGCCTCTGGCTGCTGAGAAACAACACGTGGCCATGACCCCAGCTTAGGTGATTACACCCTTCTTTGAGCAGTACCTGGCACATCAGAGAAGGAGTCTCGGAGCTGCTTAGCACTACACAGGTGCAGTCACTGGTGGACTACCCCTGTGCCAGGCTCCGTGCTTCTGAGGGATATCTGAGAAATACAAGGAAGGAATAAAACTGACTGAGAAAATAAATACCAAAGTGGAAGAAAAAGTGCGGTTAAATGTCCCATCAGAGCTGAGACTTCAGGCCAGGAGGAGACAGTGTAAGCAAGCCTCAAGCAACTGAGAGTAGCATGTTAGGGGATACTAAAGCATGTTAGGGGATACAATGTCTTGCTAGCTTTCCTTTAAAGTCAAGCAGCAGACTATGGGAGACTGAAACATGAATATCATCCCCAGAAACGTGTTTAATCGGCAAGGTTACCAAAAGATGGTGGAAACAGAAGATGTTCTGTGACTAAAACAAGACTGAAGAACTAATCTCACAATTTATATGGCTGATGAAGGTGCAGTTTATGACTGAGATCTGCAACAAAATATTATTAATTTTTTATTAACCCATGACAAAGCAATTAGAATTTCACTGGGGCTAAAGTCCCCCAGTCCAGACTGAAGCTTGCAGAGGTTGAAAAATTATTTGTCACTTTGAAAGGGGAAGAGTATTCAACATACAGCATGAAAAGGAGCCTTCAGCTGGTGGGTGCAGAGTGATGAGGGGCACGTTCTGCAGCATGTGGTGGAAGCCAAGACAGCCCCAACAGAGGGGTTAAAGAAGCAGCAGATTTAATGGCATGCAGCTATGGTGCTGGTCTTGACTTTTGTGTTTGTGGAAGGAGGGGGGTGAATACATGTTTAAACTATTAAATGAGAGCACCTGAACTGAGCAGTCTGAATTAAGTGCCTGGTCTATGCTAGTTGGATAGACTTCTTCCACAGCTAATGGCAAAAGAGCAATATCTGCAAGAGCAATTCACCCCATCCTATGACATGATGAACTATGCATTTATTTTTGTTCTAGTTTGTCCTATACTGGCCTTCATCACAAAATGCATCCAAGAAATGAACCAATTGCAACCTGAGTATCAAGCAGAAATCCGGGTTTTTTTACAGTAGTTTAGGTCCAGCTTTTCAGAGGCAAGGTGCTTGGATAAGGACATACATTTCTGGATACTTAAAAAGTGTACTAAAAGTACGTCTTGACCAATCTACATGGTTAATTTCCTAATACCATTCATTAGAATGAATACAATGGCAATACTGCCATTACAATGTTAATTTCCTGAAGTAACATGTAAACCCATCAGGGATTAGGCACAAGATATAGCACTGAAATGGGAATTAAGAAGATGACACTACTATTTTATTAATTTTCCAGACTCCTTTTAAATTATAACAAATTAAGTAGTTACTGATCCACTGTTCTGCTGTCTTTGCCAGAGTAACTTACATGTGTAACAGTGTCCTTCTAGGGTTAAATTTTATGAGAGTTTTTAAATCTCAGGCTTTTTTAAACAGAAGAATGGGATTCAATCACACATGTTTTTCTGAAGTTTTAAATTGCTGCAGCACAGGTCTAGTGACAACATTGAAATACTTACGTGGCAGTGGATTTGTTACACTATTTAAAATGAAAAGTTGAGCTGTCTAATGAAGTAAAAATGCAGTCAAATGTAGACCTTGTCAATCACATAGATTAACAAGGGTAGGAACAGTGCCTTCAAAATGCTGTAAGTAATCAAAAAGACAGGATTCTTTTGAACATTTTACTGCTCAGGAAAAGCTGTTTTCCTCACAGGAAAAAATTTTTCTTTAAAGATTCTTTCACCCCAGCACAGGAACCAGTACATCTTTTATTCATATTATCTGTAGAGTTTGTCATATTTATATCCATATCTGAGGAGCATTTTCTCCTTCATTGAAATAGCCAAAAGTGCTAGCTGGTGTTTTTCAGCTGACATCAGGTCAATAAAACATGGAAAATAGGAAATGTATATTTATATAAGAATAGGTAGTAGACCTGACATGTTAGGGTCACTGATCCCTGTACCAATTTCCCTTATGCTTTCATTGCTACTGCAGGACTGCTTCATGCATTCACCTGCATGAAGTCTCTCCAGACTGAGTCAGTACAATGTTGTTGCCAGGAGCTTTAATTCTAAAATAGCTTTCTTTGCATTCAGCTAGGCTTCAGCAGTGCGAGCCATCAGGGATGGCTTGCACTTAAGATACACTTATCTGCAGTGTTTCCTCAGTGAGGAAACAGACCTGTACATTTACTGCCTATATTTTCAATGCTTGATATGAAAGCTGCTGGCTTCTTGAGACTCTACTTCTCTTTCTAGCTCCTGACACCCTGATCCCACTGGAAGGGTGTAAATATTGAACAATAATAATAGGCCACAACTAGAGGAGACTTCCCCAGCTAAACAGGGAATGTGGAGCATACACTGCTAGGAAAAAGATGAGTCTCTTCACCTGCTGTAGTACCTTACTTAATTCAGTAGCTCTCTAGCAGAAGTAATGTAATCCATTAAAAACAAACAAACAAACAAAACCCCCAAAAGAACAAATTAATTTGTTTTGCCAAAGATCTCCATGACAGAAAAAATGAGAAGGGAATGGTGGGAAGGGGAGTTACTAGATTTTTAGATTAGGATAGATATTTTTAAGAGTGGAAAAAAAGAACATTGTCATCTTGAAACAGCTGGAGGTGCTCAGGCATAAAACTGAAGAAAGCCATATTTATATAAATAAATAGAGATCAACAAATTAACTTAAAAATCAGTATTTTATAAGTTTTCCCTGGGACAGAATTCTTTGGTGCACAAGGCCAAAAAAACTCCCTATAAAAGAACAAAAAGCTGGTAGCATATGTGATTCCTGATCTTTTTCAAAATGTTAAACTCCAGGATGAAAGCAAACACAGAAGATCTCTCCTCAAAAGATTTTCTTTTAATTAAAAACCGGATTAGAAAGCAAATCAAACTACAACCTCCAGCTATCTGTACTAATAATGCAGGAAACTTTCCTTCAGCAGGAAAATCTAAAGCTGTGGTAATGACAAAGGAAAGAATATATGCAACATTGCATTTCCCCTTCAACCTTGTTTTGAGAATTTCTGTGAGACCACATGCTTTTAGAAGTAACAGGCAGCTTATTTCCTGTAATATTTTAGGATCTTACAGATGCTTTCAAGAAGGAAGGAAATTGTTATCTCTGCAAAAAGCAGTGTTGTAAGTGACCTTATAAGCCATAGGGTTTCTTTGTTGTCAAAGAAATCAATAATGTAGCAATGTGTTTGGATATCAGAAAAACAGCATTCATTCCTGTGATCTCTCAGTTCTGTAAAATGAGCTGTTGAGACTAAATCCTCTCACATGAAGAAATTTAATTGGCCGGGAACATCTATTTTTTTACCATGGTAATACTTAGAATGCTTTCAGATTTCATACAACACAGAACTGTAATCTATAATTACATTGTAAAAATAAACATAATTAATAAGCAGACTGATCATCTGCCTTCCTGTCATCAATGACATAATCACAGAATTCACATTTGAAAATAGGCCTTTATGAAGCTGGTCAAGAGTCTTTGTTTGATGAGGAAGATTTAATAAATCTTTGGAAAAAAAATATTTGTTCATTTATGTTGGTTTAATTATGATTTTAAGTTAATTTAGTGTTGGATCATGGGATTGTCTAAGTTACTGGTGTTCTTAAGGCTGAATAATTTTCAAAGGTATTTAGACTTTTGAGTGACTTAAGTCCTTTTGAAATCCTTATGCCCATTAATTAATGACATTTGTTTAGTAACACGAATGCAACCTTGGAAGCTTTTTGTCCCACTAAGGTAAACTTACCTACAGAAGTCAAACAAGTGCTGCTTGAGGGATGATATCTAGGATGTGGACGTGCAATCTTTACAGTCATCAATCTGTTACCTGCAATTGCACAATAGAACTTAAAGAAAAATTTTGCATAAGGCTTTTTTTTTTCTTTTTTTCTTTGTTTGTTTTTTTTTTTTAAGTCCCAAAGAGGATTCACACGACTGCTGTTTCATGGCAATAGTTTACAGTATCATCAGTTTCCACATGCAGCTATGTCTTATCCAAACAATCACCAAGATTATTAATATGCAGAGCAAACAGTGAAAGACACAGTATGAATCTCTGTAGAAGTTCTTTGGGAATGAATAAATATTCAGAGTAAATATTTGCTGGTTTGATAATTTGGTAACTAACTTTCATGATATGAAAATGTATCTAGTAGGTCTGGACTAAGATCACCAAAGTAAATCACAAAATGACTTCTTGGAGATTTCTGATTCTAATGGCATTTGACTACCTCTGGGGTAGACTCTAATAAGCAATTAAAAGGTTAAATGTTCCATGTCATCCTCCTGAGCTATTTATTAATGCATTTTTCAAAGTCAGTTATGATTCATATGAAAGAGACCTGTTGTCCCTGTCTGGTTAAGATTCATGTCAATAAACTTCAAGCTGCTTCATGACCTTGTTCACTGCTGATCCTGTGTCACGTCAAAGTTTTGGCAGATCAGTGTCGAGTACATTTTCACCTTGCAAACCCAGATTTACTTGCTTTGTTTGGTCTCTGATCTGCTGCCTACACCTCTTGATATTTTTTATCATCTTTACAGGTCTTTTTTTCCTACAGCTTCTGTATCCTTAAGTATGTTCTACAACCTGTGCATGGGCAAGACCTTTTCACAAGCAAAAGTTCATTGTGGAGAGTTGATTTCACTGCTTTTGATGTACCCAAAACTTGACAAAAAGGAAAAAGATAATTGAAATGTGTTGATTAATCAGGTTAATATTTCTTTAGCTCTGGTCAAAAAAAGTGAAATAAATATCGTCCCATTTCCCTTTTTAAATAATACTTCTGCAGTCTTTTAGAGGAATAGCTGTAAAGGGATATGGTGAAAGCTTCATTATTAGACCCAGCCAAAGAAAATTTTTGGCATCCTGCAAAGTCTAATAGCTACATGCAAAGCCCAAGATTGTGGGTATGTCTGCCAGTTCATCTGCCCAGAATGTATGCATCCCATTAATCTTCAGATATGTTGGCACTGACAGACAAAGGACAAAATGAATGCTTGACACAAGTTGAAAATGGTAGGTTGCACCTAAATTTATTACATATATGTAAGACCATAATCAAGCATAAAGGTGTCTAAAACATGTTTTCTCTGTGAGAAATTTCCTTAGGACATCCCTTGCTCTTCATAGGATTGGTGTTTAGCAAAGAGTTAGCAGTCCTAGCCTGCAGGATCTGAAGGAAATCACAGGTTTCTTATGAAAGTTCAGGTCCTGTTTAGGACTAAATGTTTGATGCTGAGGGTTAACTGCTAACATCTCTTTCAGCCCTCGAAAATGGAACAGGGTTTTAGATATTCATCTGCATTTGGTGGCTGAAGGGGGACTTTTAGGTGGTAAGAACATAGGAATCATGTCATGAAACCCGTGTGTTTGAGAAGGGATGTAAGGAAATCATGCTGACAGTTTCTAGTGAAATGAGCACAAAAATGTGTCTATTGAGGCTCCTAGCAAAAAATAGCAGTGTAGGGAGATTTCCTTTTCCATAATGCTTCAAAATATTATTATAACTCTCCCAATATGTATAAAAGCATTTCTAGTCACTACCACCCAAAGTGACAGTGAAGGAGGGAGTAGAAGGAAGCAGAAGGACTGAAACAGTATTTTAAGTTTGCCCTAATTGGATGAGACCGCTAGGAGCTAGCCCTCTACTGTAATAAATGGTTGTTGTTTATTGCTTCAGTGATTTAAAATAAGAGGTGTCAGTGAAATAACAAACATTTTTAGAAAAGGTACTAAACAGAATCGTAAAATAATATTTTTTTTTTTTAACTCCAGTACCTGTAACTCTCTAAAACACGGTGCTTGTAAGTCATTTAAACTAACTGTGTTGTGCCGACTGTATTCATTCTTTGGGCCCTGGCAGTCAGGAGGGGTCTGGATTGTCAGAGTATGGATTAGTCCAGGCAGAGAGAGTGGGTGAGGTCCTCACCTGGGGAAAGGCTGTGAAATGCACTACAAGGCAGCAGAAGAGGTGGATTTCTGTTGCTGTGTAAGGGAGTTTGGCTTCAGTACCATAAACAAATCAGCCATAGGGGAATCCAGTTTTACACCGATCAAGATTTTGGCCCCCAGAATAAGCAGGAGGGCTATAGCTCCACTTTTTCTCAGGTTCTAGTACAATGCCATTACGGATGCATGATTTCTACAAAATCAATGAAGCTTCAGTAATTTGCATGAGCTGAGAATCTGGTCTGCATGTTTGTGATGCAGAAGGGAACAATGCGATTTACAGGTGCGTCTCTTTACTATGCAAGACCTCTCTGCACAGTTAGTTCAACTAAAACCTTTTACAATACCTGAGCTTTCCTTGTCAATTAAGGTTTCTCCCAAAATAGGTAGTATCTTTTATTACTCCCAACAGCCATTTCCCTAAAAAATCCATTGAATTTTTATATCCCTTATCCAAAGAAGATAGTAATTTTCAAGATACAGGACAAAGACAGAAATGAGCAGGCAACATTTTTATACTGAATTGCTTGTGCTTGGCAGAGCTAAGAATACACCAGTTTCTAACTAAGGAGAAGTTACCAGCTAGTCTGGTGTGTATACAAATATACATCTATATATATGTGTATGTATACAAATATATCGTATTAGTAGCAAGGTGTATACGTCATGTTTACTTCCTCATCTTAGTCATTCTGTCTTATGAGTATAAAAACTGGAACTCCCATTTTCTCACACTGTTTTTTAAGCACGAAATTTCTATTTTTCTCTTTGCTGTTTCTAAAGGATTTCTAAGTTTTAATGTTTTTTTCTATAGAACAGAAATTCTGAATTTAGATATTTACTCATCAAGTAATTTTTATATGCAATATCTTTTCACATGGCTCTGGTATTGCATAAATAAGCACCAGAAGTTTTTTGAAGATTCTTGAGCCTAGCCATAACCCAAATCTATATCTAAACTTACTATAAAATATACGTGGCTTTTAAAACACAAAGTGCTTGCTGACAGTGTGTATTTTGGCACAATTTTACGAAAGAATGCCAGAAGGGTTGGGTTTTTTTATGCATTACCTGTGCTTTCTACTTTTCCTTTCATCATTGACCCATTCTATAATGCAAATCAATGATGATTATTTAGAGTAGATTTAGTAGAATTAGTCTTAACAGCTACTTTATTTATACACAATTAATTTAAATGGAGAATAAAATTATGTAGGCTAAATATGGGAATATTTTCCAGTCCATTTACTTGTGAGTCTCCTCCCTAGGGTACTTCAATAAGGACAATGCCTATCTCATTATTATGGCTATTGATTTCCTGGATTTTTCTCTTGCTGTCCCTACTATTGATGACATTCTGCCCTGAGTGGCTAGACCAACCCCAGCCAAACTGGGATGTCCTGATAAAGCTTTAATATTACATTTTTAGTTAAGTATTCAGTGAGTATAGGAGATGGGTGAAATGTCTTGTCATTTCTTTTGTCTGAGGCTTGCTTTGAAACGTTTGTGTTGGTTTATAGTATCTTGTGAACTTGACCAGGTACTGGTTTGATTAATAGGTCATTATTCAGACGAGCACCCACCATCAACAGTAAGGACATAACTTTTATCTTCCCATAAGGCTGTAGGGAAAATAGTTTTAAATTGTAATAAAAGTTGCTGTAGCTCATCATTCCTCCTAAGCTTGTGGTATACCATAGTAAACCAGCATGTAGACAATCTTAAAAGAAATTTCCAACAAAACTTGGGTCACCTTTTCAGCCCACCACTGGATTTTTTCATATGTCACAAGTCAGAAAGTTCTTTTTTTTTTATCAGGAATCACTAGATGACATGTAACAGCTGCTGTATTCTTATTATTTTTCCATTGTCACAGGTAGAAAGGAGTGAAAATCTGAGGTAGAGCTGGTCAGGGATTTTTTAAGAAAACATTTTTTGTCCTCAAAAAAGAAATCAATTTTAAAAATGAAAACTTTATGAGAAGCAGTTGACATGTTTTTTTTCTTACTGATTTTTTTGTGAGGAAGGTTAAAAGTCTTAGAACTTCAGAAATATTTTCACATTTAGCAGATGAATGATCCCATTTTTGAAGAACAAGTCAAAATTTATTTGGAATTTTAATCTAATTATACTAGCAAAATTAAATACAAGCTGAAGTAAAAATTAAGCCTTTGATGTATTATAAATTGACTTTTTCTCTCCTTTATCAGGTTGCAAGTGGTTTCAGTTTTGATCTTAGATTAAGATTCAGAGCAGAAAACCTTTTTAGTATTGCAAAAATATTCTGGGTTTGAGAATATAATTTTCTAACTCCTTCTCCATTGAAGCCTTAAGATAGGTGTAGAGTTCAGGTGAGCAGGGACAGAAAAATTACCTCACTTTTCCCCGTCTCTGGTGTCAACAGTTTTATGACATAAGGTTTCTCTCTCTGTAGCCTAAACAGCACAAGTAAAAAGGATGCTTTTTATTGTTTGTTAGAGGGTGAGGGGGAAGAGGAGTGAGGACTAATCATATCCATGGCTTTGTTTTGGATCTGTTCATGTTCCTCCATACCAAATAGAGACAAAATACTTGTGCTGCTCGCTATGTTTCTGAGTTTCAGAAAAAGACGTCTGAAAAGTCTGTTTATAGCACAACCCAGCACAGAAGGATGATATTCCTTTCAGTGAAATGAATTGCCTGAAGTGACAGGGTTAAGAAAGATACAATTATTTTACCAATGAAATAATGTAGGACTATAAGAAACATGAGTATGTGAGTTGAGCAGTATACATTTCTAGAATGCCAACAGGTTTCTGTGAAACAAATGGCCAACTGTGACTGTTAACAGTTAACTAACCATACAGTTCAAAAAAGAAACCTAAAGCTTTTCAATCAAGGTTTTGATGAAAGCAATAACATTCTAAAGACACCACCTAGATTTTATGAGTTACCCAACACACAAAAAAGACTGTCTGCTAAGACCAATAATCACACAGTGAAGACCGTGTAACATCCCCTGCATTCAAAAATAGTCGAACCACCAAAAGATGCAGAGAAAAGATCCTGTATATAAATATTATAAAAGGCTTTGAAAGTTCTGCTAATGATATCAACTTAATGGCAACCAAAGGAAATGAGCTAAACAGCTTTCGATTTCAGTTGGCTTGTTTTAAATTTTCACAAAAAATATTGTTTTCTCTGTAATTAAAAGCAATTGAGTTAGATGTTACAGAAGAAAACAAGAAGACATATATATTCTTGAATTGTATTTTCAAGTTATGACCTTTTTCAGTTGAGCAGAGTTTTACTGATGTATGAAATAGAAACAATTAAATAGACTATCAGATAAATTCTACTCATTAGTAACAGTTTTCAAAATATTGGACTAGACTGATCAAGGAGAAAAGTATTATCTATCTATATATTATGATTTTAAGTGTTTAAAAAAACCCATGTTTTTAAGACTAAACATGGGAAGAGTAGCTATTCAGATTTTTTAGTTTTTTAACCACAAAAAGCCTATGCTAAAATTATTTAGCTTGGAAATTTAAGAACGTAGAGGAAAGAAGGCCCAGCTTTAGAGTTGCTCATGCCACTGCCTTGCTTGTGGTGTCTCTTTTTCTTATGCACTGCAGGTGATAATATCCTACAGGACTATTGGCTAATCATTCAGGTAAAAGTATATCATAATATATTCACACACAGGAACTTGGAGGACTAAGTCACATTCTCAATTGTGTTACTGCTTGCAAAAACCCTAATTCCTATGGTGTCTTGGGAAAAAAAGGTAAAAATCCAAATTTGTTCTAACAGTAATGTTATCTAGCCTCAGTAATATCTGAATCCCTCAGCTTTCACCATTGTGTGGCAAAGGCTTCCTTCACTTGGCTCATGTTTTGCAAGACCAGTAGGTAAGGTGGCTTAACCCAACTTCTCTCCCTTTCCATCCTTCAGTCATTTCCTACTGTAGCCATTTCTTTTTCCCCAGTGGAAACAGATAGATTTGCAACATCAGGTATGGTACTAGCAAGTAGTTTGATCCAACCACTTTCTGATGTCCACCTCCTGGAATACAGGAAGGTGAATTACTACCCTCCAGTTACGTATCTTGCAACAACTAGAAGAGTGACTGCTGCAATGGCATGAACCCAGCCTTCAACCTGTTAAATTACTCCTAAATTAATACTGTAACTAAATGGCTATCAATGTGAGACACAGACCTCTGTATCTGATGAAATGGTAAATTGACTGTACCTATGAGGTACTTGTCATGAAATTTTTTTCTACACTCTAGGATTCATCTTTATAGGAAAAAAACATAAAACAGTTTCTCAATGAGTTTTGGAGGAGATAAATTTAGGCCAGAAATCTTTCTTCCTGTTACACGTTTAGCTCTCTGCCATGATATTCTTGCTTATTGAGTTTGGTTCAATACACTCAATATGGTAAGGTATGGTATAAATAATGATAGTAAAACTGTATCACATGGAATAAATATTTGAAAGAGAAGGATATCAATTCTATATATTGTTTCAGTTTTGAATTTCAATTTTTCACAAGAAGAATGTTTTTCTTATCAACTCTTTTCACTAAAGGAGCTATAGAAGAGCTTATTCTCACATAACATGACCAGAAACGAAATCACTGCACATCAGTTGCTACAGCTGGATATTCATTTTGTAATGAATATTACAACATAACTTGCAAGGACAAGAGCAACCTACTAGCATTCCGAAAATGGCAGTGAGCCCAGAAAGCACTTAAGGTCTAATCCTGCACTATTAAAGTCATTGTTTCTACTGACATTAACGTTACAAGATTGAGAATCTTGATACAACTTTCACTGGACAAAGCTGATGTTTGCAGGCATCGCTTATATTTAGACAGGAGGAGCTGTATTTATTTTCTTGCAATGCTTATATGTGTGACCAAATTTTGATAGTAATGTACTTTTTGGATGTTTCTGATTTGATCACTGATGTCTTAAGAGTCCAGCAAAATTTTGGGTAAACAGGTGCTAATGCTGTTACACTTAGAAAGCACACTTAAAATGCTTTAACTATCAATCTATGTGAGAAACATGTCAATAAAACAGCTTGGTTTTAAAACATGGTTATGTATCAAAAAGAAGATTCTTTGAATATATAGTTTAACTATTTTACCACGATGTAGATATAAAAACTAGAAATGTCTTATGGCTATTTTACAGCAAGGTTGGCCAAAGCAATTTTTGAGAAGACCAGTGAAAATCACATTATTGCAGGTTCTGTGAAAAATGAAACCACTGGATCTGCTTCATTTTTTTTATGCTTTCCACACAAAGAAAATATATAGTGATTTTTTTCCACTCTCCTCAAGTGAAAAATAGTCACTGCTGTGAAAATGCCAACTGTTCTTTGCAAAATTAATGACTTTTCACATGGAGAAGAAGAGTGAAAATAAGTGATTCTTCCAGCAGGGCACTGGAAATACAGGATAGCTATTATTTGCTATGTTAAGTTATATACCATTTTGTCCAGAAGTGAATCTACTGAAAAAAGGGAATTTATTGAATTATTAAACTTTACACAAATTTACATGTTCTTCTAAACAGCCCCAGCAACTGCTGTTGTTAGCCTTATTTCTAAGTTTATATAATATAGTTATTAAGGATAATGACTGAAACACAGCAATGGGGAGATCTGCAGCTCCTGCACTCTTTTTTTTTGAAGATTATTTGCTGGTTTTAGTTTTTCTTGTAGTTATTTGTTTGTTTTTCCCCTCAGCCCCCATCCCTGAAAT
The DNA here is from genome assembly GCF_034638445.1 of Ciconia boyciana. Lineage (NCBI taxonomy): Eukaryota > Metazoa > Chordata > Aves > Ciconiiformes > Ciconiidae > Ciconia > Ciconia boyciana. The sequence continues at coordinate 59,822,010 of NC_132935.1, forward strand.
ACAGGTATAGGGTATGTCAGAATGATCAGAGAATGCCACATTATGTTGGCTGCTTATTCTTCTAGTTACTTCTAAAACACTGGGACTCTTTATTAAAAAGACAGCAAGAAAAAAAAAGGATAAGCTGCCAAGGTACTTTCCAACAAGCTTTTCTTGTAGTTGCCATGGAGATACTGCACAAACATAAATGGGATTTTGATTGAGAGGGTAGATGGCCTGTACAATTGCAAACAGGAAAAGAAGTTCATTGTATTAGAGGTTAATTTTGACATGGTCATTTATAATGGAACTCTTTGTACAGAAGGCATTAAAACAAGTTGTAGACATGGCAACAAATACCATCCATTTTGTAAATCAGAAAAGAGAATGAAATATGATTTCAAAATTATCTTTAAAAATGCTTCAAAAAGTGATTAACCTTGCAAAGAAAGGACAGTAGTAAACCATTTCTAATCCAAATTGTTTAGTACTGCATTACAGACATATGCTTTATACCTGTAGTTCTCAGCCTGTGGTTCATGCAGAGCTGCATTGTTTTGTCCAGCCTAATCTCCTTTGATTGAAAATAAAAAGAAAAAAAAAAAAAAGGAATAATTTTAGCTTTTACCTTAACTTCTTTGCTCTCTTTCACTAGTCTATAAGAACAGCAAGGGGACATAAGAAGAAACAATCTCCCGAGTGACAGGCCAGTGTAGAAATGAAGTTATTATCAGCCTTACTTTTTTCAAAGATTTCTCCATTTCTTCATGCACTGTTATTCATTAATTATTTTTTCAATTGGACAATACTGTGTTATGGCTAGCTGCCTCTGACTAGCAGAAAACTATTAAAAGCACCAAGTATGTCAAAACCAGATAGCATCAGAAATAAAGCTACCTTCTGTCTGTCTTCTTGCTGTCACTTTTTAACTGGTAATTCAGAGTGGTGCCTTGATTAAATTTTATCTAATTATCCTCTATATTCCTTTTAAACTCTTTACACTTCCACTCAGGGCAGTTTCTTTGCCTTTCTTGTTCTGACATTGTTCAGAAATCACAGAGGCCAGGACTTGTTATCAAGTCTTCCTCCTTCATGCCCATGTTCTCACTGATTGGTATACTGTAAAAAGAATTTATGCATACCACAGCAAACAATGCCAACTGGTCTGGATAAGACCTTTTAAAGAGGCAGGTCAGGGTCTTTTCTACATCGTGTTGCTTGAAGATATATATAAATTATAAATCTAGATGGTCAAGTAGCATTATTTAAAAATATATATTTTTGTAATTCATGAAATAATTTATCTTTGGGATATTTAATAGACCCAGACCATAACCCTGCCAGCCACTTTATGTCTTAAGAACCTAGCACAAATTGCTATCAATTTTAATTAGACTATCTTCATATTATTGCAATATAAAAATATTCACCTTATAACCAACAATATGTGTTCCTGATCTAAATATCTATTTTATTTTTGCTATGTAACTGAAGAATCTTATTTGCAATTTTACTTTCTGCTCTTCTTTGAGGCATAAAATCTTTCTGGAAGCTAAGAAAAAAAAAAGACGTAGTCTTCCTATTAGTAAAGATGGTGTAAAAAATTACTTGATTACTCCTTCATGCTACAAACTGTGGAGAATGAATGTTCATTCAGTTCAACTGAGCATCAAGGTGAAAGAGCTGTTTTTCTTTTCCTGCATGCAGACTGTAGAGTTAACCCATTCTTTTATCCTGGGAAAATAAAATGCAGTGAAAGATCTGCCTCAATAGGATTCATCATATTGCCTCCTAAACTAGGAACCTGTAAGTCATCATTCACACTACAGCTAAGTATCCCGTGGAATACTGAAATCTAACGAAGAGTAACTAAAGCAAAGACTGCTCCTGTGGGCACTCTGACCTGTTTCACCTGTTTCTGGGCTGTATTTGGGAAGAGGAAGGTAAGCATTATAAATATCTCTGGGACAGGTTTGCCAGCTGATCTGGTCTGTGCAACAGCTTTGTTCTTTCTAAACCTTCTCTTTTTAGGTTCTTTTGTCCTTTCTACATCAAAACATAAGATCTACAGGGCTATAACGCTAAATATAAATAGATTTTGCAGGGTGAGTTTTGCAATGAATGAATCACTATACGCTTTCTCTCTCTTGCTTTGGGGATAATATTTATAGGAAAATGGTTGTATTTTACTACATGTGGAACTACTTTTCTTACATAAATGATATTTGAATGACAGCCCTGGCATCTAGGAAACAGGTAAGCAAGTATTAGAAATGAGGTCGAACAGTAAATTTGTTCTGACATGGAAGAAGTTGAGCCTTGGAAGTCTAGACAGTCACTTAAATTTGACATCATTGTGCTCTTCCTTTGACAGTAATAGTTGCAAAAAGATATCATGTTATTATACCATATAATAATGCAATTACTTCCCCCAGAAAGTTACTCACATAGTTAGAGAACATGCACAGCATACAGATGACCACATATGATATAGGGTCCTTAATACTGTTTTATTAAACTTTACACATTCATGTTATCATCAGTTAATATGCGGTATTATTCGATCGAAAGCAAAAAAAAAAAATCTTATTCAAATAGACCTTCAAATGGTGTAATGTCATGACTGAGGTAAAAAAGGAAAAGAAATGTCAGCCTCTGTTGCTATAATTAAAGAAAGAGTTGTCCTGACCCTTACTAGAGTCTGTGCATGCTCGAATTACAAGAGGACTGCACAAGAGAAAGCTTTTTATATCTGTTTCTTGTGTTATTTCAGCTAAGGTGGCAACTTTAGAAAATAAACCTTTTACTAGCTGAAGACAAGAATGACCATCTTGTACTGATAGCAGGCAGCTGGAAATGTGGAATGTACACCATATTGTGTCACACAATTGAACAAAATGAGAATGGAGTTTCTTAACTGGCAGAATTCTTAAACTTCAATGCAAATAGAAAAAAGGCAACTTGTGGAATACTTCTGCAATTGTATGAAACGTTTTCATTAATAAATCTATCATCTTCAATGATAATTTGCAAAAGGAACTTCTTTAATTAATAATATTATAAGTGTGTGTGTATATATATATATATATATATACTATCCAGTCTGAGTGATTGGAAAATAAACACTGAAGGGAGAAACAGGAAGAAGCCCATATTTTTATTATGCTTACTAGAAAATAATTTTAATGGAAAATTATCTTATGTAATTACCTTTTAAATTAAAATAAATGACACTTCAAGGATTACTTTTGTTTTTCTGAAGTTTATTTTGAAATGTTCTATTAAATCTTTTCATACATAACTTCTTCACCAGTTTTTAGATATAAAAGTATTGGTGTAACAAAGACCATTTCTTTCATTATTAACTGCTATTTTTTTGCCTGCACAAAAAGGAAATTTTAGGACCATGAAGATGGTGAAGTGACTGGAATGTTCGACATATGAGGAGAGGCTGAGAGAGCTGGATCTGTTCAGCCTGGAGAAGAGAATGCTCAGGGGAGGTATCATCTCATCAGTGTGTATAAAAACCTGATGGGAGGGGATGAAGACATTTTAATAGTGCCCAGTGACAGGACAAGAGACAATGGGCACAAACACAGGAAATTCCTGTTGAACTCTTTTTCCTGTGAGGGTGGTCAAGCACCAGAGCATGTTGCCCAGAGAGGCTGCAGAGTCTTCATTCTTGTGATATTCAAAACCCAACTGGACACTGCGCTGAGCAACTTGCTCTAGTTGACCCTGCTCTGACTGGGGGATTGGACTAGATGATCTCCAAAGATTTCTTCCAACCTCAGCTGTTCTACGGTTTTGTGATTCTATGAAAATTACTTTTACCCACCTTACCGCACACGCAGAAAACATACATCACAGTCCAAATTATATGTTATCTGAGGTGTTGGAATGTGGTAAATTTTCCAGGTAGTGTTTGCACTTGAAGACGTATAAAAGGAATTAATATTCAACTATAACTTATTTTTTTTGTTTTTAAATGTTTTAGTTAAAAAGTAGACACTATCCTTGAACAGCTTCTTTTTACATTGCAAATATCTTATGATTTTTTTCATATTTTGTGATATTTTTCTTGGAACCCTAGTTCTTTCTTCTTGAAAACTGAAATACCACCAAGAACATAGATTCCACAACCTCTACAGATAACCTACGCCAATGTTTTATTCTCCTCTTTGGAAATAATTTTTCATTATGTCTAATCATAATTTCCCCTATTGCAACTTGTCTGTTGCCCCTCATTCTTCAGTGTGCCCCTTCAGGAATAGTCTGACTCCATATACATTACAAACCATCAGCAGTACCAGTGACTAAGCAGCAGGGCAAACTCCAACTCATGGCATAGGCACCCCTCAAACAAGATTAAGTGGTGGTGACATAATATGTTACTGTCAACTAATGAGGTGACTGTAAGAGTATGGCTGCAATTCCAATTCCAAAGCCTGTTCCAATTGCCAAGTAATAAAGAACTTCATCCAAACGATACCTTTTGATAGAGGTATGTGAACGATGAATTGTGAGGTAAGATAGGTTAACTTAAACCTCTTTCATAGTTCCTCAGATTTATTATAGTCAGTGAAAGTGATCAGATGTAACTGAGGACAGTATTTAATGTAATGAACTCAAACAATTATAAATTACAAAGGGACAAAATTTTATCTTCAAATACTTAGCTTCATCTGATGATATGTGAGAGGAATACATTACAGGACTTCAAATCTGAGACTGAATTTGCTGAAGTAAGAGTTTAAACATGAATGATTTGACTTGTGAGTTCATTGTGCCTATCAAGTACAAGAAGTCACAGAGATACCGTTATGCTGGAATGTGACCATTTTGATGCTATTTAGGAACTTTAGAATTTAATAAAATGAATCTAGAAAAAGGAAGTCTGGACATTTTAGGCCAGAAAAGATCAGTATTACACAGTAGCAGCAGATACAAAAAATGATCCGAGTTTAGAGAATATATATGCAGAACTGCATGCAGACAAGCATATCTCCAGCAGCAACAAGATAAACAGGCTTGTTTCCCAGCAGAGTCCCCCAGACTCATAGAATTTCCTAGGACTAATGGGATATCAACTCTCCCTGCAGCTTGCATTATATGCATAAATACAAATGCATGTGCATACATACACACACACATTTGTATGTATGACAGCACACGTACAGGTACATGGCAGAGAAAATAAAACCAGTCTGCACTTGTTCCTGCTACTTAACTTCCTCCACTTCTGCACAAACAGCATCTTGGGAGCCTTAGATGAAAAATAATAATTCATATTTTCATTACCATGTTTCACTCTTTTCCAGTACTTCATGCCCACTAGGGTCTGGAAGAATCAATGCCAACCTGCTTTTCACTGCGAAGATGTAGTGGAGATGTGGGACTCCTTTCCTTGCCTACAGCAAAGCATAGACCCCCTACAGGGAAAACACACCTGGTGCAGCATGCTGGGCAGAGGCAAGCTGATCTTCAGAATACTGAAGGCACTTGTGGTCATATTCTGGAAGCAATAGTGGAAACAGTTTTGGTATTACTACACAGATTTTATTCCTTTTATTTAAAGGACTTCTGGCACAGAAAGAAAACAAGATTCAGGTTCAGATCAGGAAGAAATTTTCTCAACAGAGGGACTCTGTTAACTGGAGAAAATGGGACTCTTTGGGGCTTGCCCTGTAAGTCCTGTCAGTTGCTTACTACACCAACAAGTTCTGAGGATGCTAAAAGAAAAATATTTGAACATTCATCAGGAATGAACAGCACCATTGAATCATGCAGCTCTGCAGAGGATTTAAAAGCTGTATTTATTTGTTTTAAAAGTCAGCTTTTGGACAGAGCAAATCAAGGCAGAGCTCAAACTGTTTCTTCCCTTCCAGTCCAGCTGATTATAAGGTTTTTTTTGGTCTTGCAGACCTAATTCATACTGTACACCATAGATTCCTGTATGAATAACTTATTCTTAAACTTTTTGAGATGATACATTATCTCGATTTGTCAAGCTTGTATGGGTTTGTATTATTTTATTTTTTAGGCCAAATCTAATCTAATGCAAACCATTCATGCTCCATTAATTTCAGTTAAAATATATTGATTTGCATCAGCAGACCATCAAGCCAATAGCATTTACTTGAAATTTCTTTTCATAATGCTTATGTTGGCAAAATGTATGTATTAGCACCATAATAACAAGTGTATTATAAAAAAAGATGTAGGTCAGGTGATAAATATTATGCGAGATAGAATGAAGGTTAGAGGGTCTTTGCTGAAGAAGCTTGAAATCCAGTGAGAATGCAAAATGTCAGCTTGAATCACTATTTCCCACCCAGTATGAATTTCAAGAGACATAAATGGAAATGAGAGAGAAGCTAACTTCTGACAGATGTTAGCAAGACTTTTTTCACTTAGCACATAATAAACATATGGAATGGCCTATAAGGCACTATTGCTGAGGCAAAACACAAGGATCGTTCAAGAAACAATTAGATGCTGTTCTAAAGAAATGGAATACTTAACATGGATGAGCCCTGATGGGCTAATAGTCCTGGTGGATAAACCTCTCCAACTAAAGCATTTTATGCTCTTATATTCATTCGAATGTAAATATCACTTCAGCAGCATCTATCTGCTTCTTGGCTTGGTAGGGGTACTGTTTCATTCCCTCTTTTTTCAATAAGAAAAAAAGAAACCCTTGTTGCGCAGTTTTAACGTGCAGTTTTAACAAAAGAAAAGCAATGTCTGCAACACATAGGCTTCCCTTCTCCTTTCCCTCACATATAACTGATTTACAGAAGCACAAGAGATCTGAGATGGCAGCAACTGAGTTTCATTTTTATACGGTACGATATGTTCAGATATTTGAAGAAAGGCTAGCTGTCTCAGAGAAAGTCACTCAAAGCAGCTTATGTCAGAAATGCTGGTTCTGAACACTGCCCTCCAAATTAAAAGATGAAACACCTGCTCATGTTTTCTTTTTTTTTTCCCAAACCCCAATATCTTGCCTGTTTTCATATCTGTTTCTCAGTAGCAAGCAAAGCAGCTTATCAGAGCGCTTCTTACAGGACCATATGGAGACCACAGGTTTCTCAGCTGAATTATTCATCACACTGGTGTTCCTGAAGTAGATTTAGGATCCATTCTTTCATTGATTTTCTTTTTTTGGTCTAAATGTAGTGTGGCACCAGATAATATGTTCTGTCTTGGTTTTGCTGTGTGCACTCTGTCAGAGGTGAGAAAGCCAAAATATCTAGCCAAATACATAATTTTCATGCTTTAAACAAGACATTATTATTTGAAAGATTTCAGTTTCAAAAATATCTCAAATTCTATTTGCAAAAGCTTCATAAGCTTGAAAAAGCAACAAAACCCATCACTCAGTCCTCTCTCATCAACACTGATTGTTTCAGGCTGAACAAATTATTTCCTGTCTTTTTAGAACTACTGTTGAACCAAAAAAATAAGCTTTCAGCACTCCCCTAATTGAAAGTAGCATGAAGTAACAGGCATTTGCAGTTTCAAAGGTATTACCACAGGTATGCTGCTGTTGTAGTGAGATACCCATTCAGGATCAGCAGGATAGGTAGACAGTGTAGCTTATACTATCTCTTGAGTGGGTGGTGGACTCTTCATGTATTAAAGACTAACATAATGCTAATTCAGAAATGATAAGTGTTCTGAAATACAAAAAATGTTTTGATTCTGGAAACAGTTGCACACATGGATGATGAAATGAAAACGGAGCAGAAGAGCTGGTCAAACCCCTGTCACGACAAAAAGTCAGAAGAAGATAACAGTAAACTTCAGTTTCCACAGTCTTTCCTATTACAATAGAAATTAGATTTACATGTGTACTTTTGGTTAAAAACTACCCAGACCAGCCCTCCCTCGCCCCAGTATGGTCCCAATTGTAAGTTACTCTTACCGTTTTGGTAAACAGCCTGGAAGTGCTCAGCAAAATGGAAAATCTTAAAGCAAACAAATAAGAGCACATTTTCTCTCACTTGAAGTATCCAGTCTTCCCAGAAATACCTACTGGCTAATCAGAATTAAAAATGCTTCTGTCATTTCAAAAAGGTTCTAATTTTAATCACAATTTATTTTTAAAGGTATATTTAAAAAGAAACAAGTATTAAAAAAAGTTCTAATAACAAATATACTTTTTGTAAAAGAGGCATAGAAAGGAATTTATTGACAGGTGAAATATTCACAGAGGCCAGAGAACAGTGCACCTAACAGGTTTGTCCTTGGAGTCAGATAGTAGCAACCTAGTTTTCATATAACAGTGGAGTACATTTCTAATGAGTATGTGCCATATTTTATTTCCTTATATAACAAAGAAAATACATTTTGATATTAGCATTTGTTCCCTTTTCTATCCTTCCTTCCCATTTCTCTTTCTCCACAGTCAACAATATTATTTTTAATTGATAAGAATGAGAATATAGCTTTAAAATAAAGTAAATACAGTAAAGGCAGATATGTGAAATTTATGTGAATTACAGTAGCATTTTCACTTCTACCAGCTAAATAATAAATAAATAAAAAAATACAAGGACTATCAATCTTCATTTTTTTTGTGGCATAAGAAGATCACCAGCTGATTTTAAAAAAGACTTCCCCTATGTTGTACTACTGCACAGCTGGGTGTATGACAGAATGGTGGGCTAGGACTGATTAAATAATATTTCTCTTTGAAGCATTTGCCTGTTTCTCCAATCAGCAGCAGGTCTTACTTCGAGGAGCATTTTCTGTGGCAGAACTGCATGCCCTGTGTTCTCAGCCTCACTGGCTGCAAAGTAGGTCACAAAATTGTAGCTTGAATCTCATTGGAAAGTAGTATAATAAAACTGAAACTTTTCTTGGTAGAATTTTATGACTTATGAGCTTCCACCTTGAAGGTAAGATGTTGCTTTGCTGTAAGTTTATAAACTCTGGTGTTGGTTTGTTTTAGTACAGGCTCATAACCCTCATATATTAACACCCTACAATTGCTAGCATGTATTTATCTTGTAAAATACTAAGAGAAAGTGCCTATAATAGAAAAATGTTTAATTTAATTCCTAAAAAGTGAAGTGAGAAAGACCTGTTCCAGTGAGAAAGAGATGAATATTTAGGCTGCCTTTGTAGAAATGAAGAGAAACGTAATCAAGCAAAGCGATATTTTGAATACAGGTTTCCAGCATTCCAGATATGTATTTTTGATTATACTGTGCACCATTACCACTTCTTCTAGGTTATGCCTAATGGCATATCGGACATCCTCTGATCACACCTCACAGATTAAACAATTCCCATCTACAGATTCCCTGTAAAAAGTAGCATTGAATGAACAACCTTCTCAGACATTCCTTTTAGCAATGTGTGACTGACACTGTAAGCTGCAGTTAGAATAAACGTCTATGTGAACTCTGCTGAAAAGTTATAGAAGACAGCCTGTTCGCTATAATCAATGACCTTAAAAACTTCTGTGAAGTTAAGACAGGTAGAAAAATGGTATTTGGGGAGGAAAAAAGAATGGAGAAGGGGGGAAAGTTCTGTGTGTATAAGTGTCAAAAGCAAGGCCAGAAAGCTGAGAGATCCTGACTTCCATTGTATTGCTCTAAATATGCCACAGTCTTTGAACAAAAGGTTGTTCAACGAAACACTCAACATTTTGTACTATAGAAAACTACTTGGTCCATATCCTTCTAGTTCTAGCTGCTCCTCCAGGAATTAACATGTCTCTTGTTGGAAGACCCATGCCAACATGCTCCTTAACAAATGTTATTGTACTTGCTCGTTCACTTATTTTGATGACATTTTGAGATAAGTATTGCTGGTAGTAGCCAGTGAAGAAAAACATGTTTCTTCTGGGCATTGTAAAATATAAATTTTGCAGTTTTGAAATATACAGTGAACTTTGTGCTATTCTCTAAATCTTCTGTACTAATGTGGATTAGTCGTTTAGTTTTCTAAGTACGTATGTGGTGTGTAAGCACCATTCAGCAATACTCTGGTGAAAATAATAAAGATACCTTAGTCCAAGCCCTGCTGTATTGTAATAAAGTGTTAGAAAATATGTTCGTTTTTAATTGTTTCATTTCTGGGATTATGTCTGCCCAAGGCAAGAGAGAATTGAGTATGTATTTCTCTGGTGTGCAAAAACATTTATTCAGAATATATGCAAATCAACCAAACATTCCCATAAACAGCAGTACTGAGCTGATAGTTAATGACAGTAAAAGCTGATAACTTAATGATGAAAAAAAAATACCATGCCCAATTAATAGGCTGTAACACTTTTAGGAGAATGTAATGTCTCAAAAAAAAAAAAATCCTTAACTCTTACAAAACCATTTCCTGGGCTTGAGAAGTGGTAAGTCTTTATTTCATGAGGCAGAAAAGAGTCCTGAAAAAAGGGATGCACAACAGGTTATGACAGTTAGTTAATCCATTCTACCTCTTGTACACAGGAGTTCCTGCTTCCAGTAGATTATATTTGAATGATCTGCTTGTGCAGCAAAAATTTCCTGACCCAACAACAGGCCAGGACCTGCTAGGAGAATTGGTTAGGCTGACCATGAAGATGCAACATGGAAGAGCAAGCAATACCCTAGTAGGAATCAAATGGATGGGAAAATCATGTGATTGTAGCTTGATGCACAAAAGTGTTTAGTGACAGAAAAGAAATAGGAGAACAACGCCCTTTAAGAAAGGAGAAATCCATAGATGGGAAGTGCTAGAGATCCTTTTGTAGAGGGAGTGTATATCTTTTACTGGAGCTTATTCTATGAAAGGGAAAAATCATTGTGGAAAATTCTATTAAGTGATTAAGCTTGCCATCACTATTATCTTATTTCTCTTTGCTAGCAAAAAATTTCAGGGGACATTTGTTATTTACCTGCTTTCTTGGCCACATGAATGAAATGATGTTGGGTATGATCTTTAAGTCTTAAAAAAGCACAGAGATCTCACTGCTGTCAAATCACACTTAAGTGTTTACTCAACGGAGCCTTTGGGGCTCTCCAAATAGATTCAAAATTAACAGGCTTGGAGAAACACTGAAAGATAAAGCACTACCAAAAAGAAATGGTTGAGTGGAAAGTGGTAGTTTTACGCAGGAATGTTCCAGGAGTAAACAGAATCTAAAAGAGAAACAGCAAACAAAAAAATCACTGCAGCTTCACAACAGCCTACACCTTTCTCTTGCTCTTATATGATCACAGCAGGAAACAGAGCTCAAAAACTGCTGAGAGCTGAAATAGCTTCTGCTCAACCAACTTACACAGGTCTTGCCTCTCATTTTAATTTAGGGAAGGTGAGAGAGTTGAAGAGTTTTTAACATACTGAAGGATAATTAGCAAGGGATAATTCTCAAAAGGTTTGGAGCTTCATTGCTTGGAACTTATCAGAGCCTATTTAGTCGCGGCATCTCAACTAAAAGACCCAGGAGAACAAGTTTCTGAAAAGATTTCTTGCGCTTCCTGGCTCACCTGGGTTGAAAATATCACACGAAAACTACTTTTCTCACTTTACTCAGAACACTGCAAGGAAGATTATTGATAGTAGTCATTAAAAGGGACAGGTGTTTTTTCTGGCTCTTGTAACAGCTGGCTGCATAATTCAATCCGATTAATATGTAAAAATTCGCATATGGGTGGGTATTTTATGGATGGCTGGAACAAGTGACAACATTTAACAAATGACCTAAAATAGGTCTCAGGGTGTTTCTGTTTCTAGCCTTGAGAAACCTGAGGATTCTACAAGCTTATCTGTATTTGGGGATTGACTTTCAGATGCATGTTCATGTTTACTATATTTCTTAATAAGCATGTGGTACTTTTGAATTTTGTGGTGCCTTCAAATCTGTATTAAAAAACCCAATTTTTTTCTAATTAAAAATATTATAGAAGTTTAAAACTGTCAAAAAACCCCCACCAAAACAAAGAAACCAGTAGCAACATCCTAAGTGCAATAAGACAAAGATTAAACATTTATTTTAGCAGATGATCGAAATTACTTATTTTCCAGAAACAGATAGAATGCAAAATTATATATAGAATGCCCAATCAAAAAACTTATGAAATTACTGCACAGGGTTCTGTGTCTTGAATGAACAGCATGAAAGGTATTTTAGTGAGAGAGAATAGAGGACCAACCTAAGGCAGAATATTTCAACTGTCTTGTGTTTCTGTAAAAGAGCTCTCTAAAGAGAGTTTTCTAAATATGAGAAACGTAGTATATTACATCTACTTCTATTATAATGCCCATAAAATTTCACACTGATATTTACTTCCACATCACAAGAATCGCTCTCTGAGTACTTACCTGCAAAAGAGGAAACAAGCTTATTTTCCTTTGCCTTGGCTTTGCACACACCAGCACTGTTTTTAACCTTTGAAACTTCTGCACTCCTGGGGTCTGAGGCTTGCAGATTTTTAAACCTTTCCACCAGGATATTATAAACACACTTGAAGAAGTGACATGCACTACATGTGGGGAAGCATAAGTTACACATTACACCCCTGAGAGTGAAGAGCAGCTGCTGTAGGCAAATATTTGTATGCATCTGAGCAGCTTCTCATTTAAGGACCTCTCCAAGTGAAGTGTGGGGCTTGGCTAAGCACTTTCAACACAAATACAGCTTTTTTTACTTTTGGCTGGATTTACTTCTCCAGCTGCAGAATAAACTGCTTGGTTATAAATGTTAGCCATTAACTATGGCAGTTAGCACAAGGAATATTACACTCATATAACAATACAAGATAGAAACTACTGCATCTCGCCTATGTGGCATCTCCACAAGCCATTAAAAACAGAGAGGAATTCTGCACTTAACCTCAAGGACACAGAGATTGGTTGGTTTGTGTCTGAACCTTCACTAGCTCACATCTCTCATTGTTTTATATAATGTAGTATCAAAATAAATAGGCATTTTATGCCAAACAAGATTTTGAACTTCGCCTGAACTAAAAAAGAAACAATTTCAAATTCAGGCAAGCAGTAACCTGAAGCAAGATGAAAACCATATATTTAAGCTTACTCATCCAGTTCAGTGTTTTCTGAGTGCCCCCCCTCCCCAATTTATTAAGTTTTAATACTTTTTTTGGTTTTTGTAAAATGTAAGCTTTGATTAATCCTCTCCAAGTATATTTATTTAAGTTTATTAATTTAACTTTTTCTGACCGTATTTTGTAAACGTAAATTATAGAAATCAACATAAAAAATAAAATCTGAATTTCACAGAACTTTTTTGCCTGGAAGATGAGGTTTTTAATCACAAAAATCATATATAGATGCTGCAGTGGCTGACTTCCTATTAGCGAGCTAAACTAAAAAATAAATCATGCTTGCCTGGGCCAAGAAGATGAAGAAATTATTGGGACAAAAAAAAAATAAATCATTTTGCTTTGAAAGACTAAAATATTTTGTTCTAACCAAAATGGACTTTTCTTCTTTTTAAAATTTTAAGAGAAAATGTAGGCAAAATGAACCTAAAATTAAGAACAGCCAAGAATAATAAAATGCTAAAATGAAACTACAGAACTTTCTGATGTTTTAATTATTATTATTTTAACAATCATAGAAAAGGAATTTAACAGTAATTCACAAATGTTTTGCTGACCGCTTTCTCAATTTGCCATATAATGAACATGCAACCAAAAATATCAGTTCTACCTGTGTGAATGTGTGAACTGGAAACAACCCTTACATAACAAGGTCCCAGAATCCACAGTGCTATGAAATTGTATACTATAGCTCATACACAGATGGATATCAGATCTGAAAACCAAATGTAATGATACCTCTCTTTCAAATTGCTAGAGTATGAAAGAGGCTAAGGCAGGAGTTCTCTCTTCTTTGTGGATGGAGGAATCTAGGTTAATTCTCTCCTTCCTTTGCTTTTACCTTTGATAGCTAAGGAAGGCTTCTGGCATTATTCCTCTTTGCACAGAACTCCCTGTTTTGACTAGGAGTGGGGTGGTACTTGTATATGTGCAGGACTCCGCTCTATCTGCTTTAAGTAGTACGAAGTAGCTCAGGTCAAACTGATTTGACCTCAAGGTTCATGTATGGAATCTTGAAGAACTGAAAGAGAAAAGGTGGAATAACATTTTTAGGTGTTTTATCAATAATAGTCTGTTTTCTCATGAAAACCAAACTCATTTCTGAGGATGGTATGTGTGGTTTAGACTTCTGATTTCTCTTTATCCAAGCTCTGTTTCTTTGTCCTTAGGAAAAAAATCAGGCACTGAGTTTCATGCTGGTATTATTTCATTCAAAATATCTACCTTTATTTGGATTGTTTGGAACATTTAGCTCCTCTGTTTTCATCTTTGTTCAATGATATCAGTGAAATGCCATCATGGTATGAAACAGTGGTACAGTCAAACATTTAGAGATTTTGGAACTGAGTGTTATTGAATATGGAGTACTAGGGAAAGAGATAGGAATTTCTTTTTTGAAAGGAGAAAGAAGATGATGAACTAACTTTTGAATTGACTAAATTACACACATTGGACCAAATCAGAAGTGCATATTGAGCCAAAGAAAATCCCATTGATTCAAGGATCGTTTGGACTGTGTAAGAGATAAGTGAGAATGAGGGTTGTATTTTCTCAGTGATAATGGGATAGCCATTAGAGAATGGGAAAGGACAAAGTTCTTCCTCAGAGTATAGGCTGAGAAAGGTCCATAACCGGATGACTACCTTCCCCAAACCATAAGGACTGGTATCTGTGATTCTGTGATTCTTACTGTGCCAGCATGAAAACAGATTTGCAAAGATGGGAGGAGGGCAGTGGGCATTGCTTTATTTAACATCCATGCGTCCCATGAGATGAGTATAAAGAGGAGGAAGCTGCAGATTGAGAAGTACTTAGTTGTCAAGGTTGCTTTACATGGACTGATGTGCCAAGAGTAAACCAAAAGGCAGAACACTGAACTTCGCGTGGCGCAGCACCAAACTCCTCCTTATTGCTCACCATGCCTCCCAGGTACAGCTGAGGCCTGTGTGGGAAATCCAGGGTCTGGTCACAAAGAATTCAGAGTTACTCACAGACTTGCCATAAAAATGGGTGCTCCAATTATATCTATAAGTTTATACTTCAAAATTAAGACTGAGATATCCAATATCTTAGTCCCCTTCCTGGCTCTAAAAGGTAACCTAGCTAGTGGTCATGGCCCTCCCAGGAGAGGACCTAGCTATGGTTTCCACTCACCCAAAAGCCATTGCCAGAAGGAATGTGGCGACTCAGACGGAGCTCCCATGCAAACATAGAGCTGTCCAGGTCTCTGGCTGCAGGGAGTGCCTGAACCTGTCACTCATACCAGAGGGCAGCAGAGACAACAACTGTTTTCAGTGCGACCAGGTGGATGATCTGCTCAGCCTGGTGGCAGAGCTGAAGGAGGAAGTGGAAAGGTTAAGGAGTATCAGGAGTGTGAGAGGGAGATAGTCTAGTGGAGCCACACCCTACCATCCCTGAGGCCGAGGCAGCAGACGGAGGCTCCACCAGAAGCAGAGGATCCCCTACCCTCTTGCCACCAAGCAGAAGGAGGGGACCTAGGAGACGGGGGTAATGGAAACAGGTCCCTGCTCAGGGTGGCAGGCGGACCCCCTGGCCTCCCTCACCTTCCCAGTTGCCCTTACACAACAGATATGGGGCTCTGGAACTTGAGGGCTGGGCAAATGAGGATGAGGATGTAGGTGAAGGTCCATCCAGGGGGTTGCCTAGGGTAAGCCAGCCAGCCCCACGTATTAGGACTGCCTCTGGTAAGAAAAAAAGGAGGGTAATTTTCATAGGTGATTGCCTTCTGAGGGGAACAGAGGGCCCAATATGCCGACCAGACGCAGCCCACAGGGAAGTCTGCTGCCTCCCTGCGGCCCGGGTTAGAGACATTACTAGGAAACTCGCTTGTCTGGTACAGTCCTTTTATTATTACCTGCTATTGGTTATGCAGGTTGGCTATGATGAGGTTGCAGAGAGAAGTCCAAAAGCAATCAAAAGGGACTTCAGGGCACTGGGGCAATTGGTTGAGGGATCAGGAGCACAGGTAGTGTTTTCCTCAATCCCATCAGTGTCAGGGAAGAATACCGAAACTCATCTGCTCAACCCGTGGCTCAGAGGCTGGTGCCATCGGTGGAATTTGGGTTTTTTGGATTGTTTTACACACCACCGGGCGTGCTGGCAATGGATCGAGTTCAGCTGTCTCAAAGGGGGAAAAGGATTCTTGCCCATGAGTTGGCGGGGTTCAAACTAGGTTTGAAGGGGGAACGGGACGTAACCAGGCTCACTAGAGAGGAGCCTAAGGGTGGCATGTCAATGTTGGGACAGAAATCAATAGCCCAGCTCACGTGCATCTACACCAATGCACGCAACATGGGCAACAAACAGGAGGAGCTGGCAGCCATTGTCTAGCAGGATAGATATGACTTAGTCGTCATCACAGAAACGTGGTGGGATGACTCTCATGACTGGAGTGCTGCAATGGATGGCTATAAGCCCTCCAGAAGGGATAAGCAAGGAAGAAGAGGTGGTGGGGTGGCTCTGTATGTTAGGGAGTGTTTCAATTGTGTAGAACTCGGTGATTATGATGATAAGGTCGAGTGCTTATGGGTAAGGATGAGGGGGAAAGCCAACAATGCAGATATCCTGCTGGGTGTCTGTTATAGACCAACCAACCAGGATGAAGAGGCAGATGAAGCATTCTATAAACAGCTGGCAGGAGTCTCACAATCGCTAGCCCTTGTTCTCATGGGGGATTTCAACTTACCGGATTTCTGCTGGAAATACAACGCAGCAGAGAGAAAACAGTCTAGGAGGTTCCTGGAATGTGTGGAAGATAAGATAACTTCCTGGCACAGCTGGTAAGTGAGCCTACCAGGGGAGGTGCCTCGCTTGACCTGCTGCTTACAAACAGAGAAGTACTGGTGGGAGATGT
Organism: Ciconia boyciana; assembly: GCF_034638445.1. Lineage (NCBI taxonomy): Eukaryota > Metazoa > Chordata > Aves > Ciconiiformes > Ciconiidae > Ciconia > Ciconia boyciana. The sequence goes on from NC_132935.1 coordinate 59,838,918, forward strand.
GGTGGTTGGAGGCCGGTCTTGGGCTTAGTGACCAGGATATGATAGATTTCTCAATTCAGGGTGAGGTAAGGAGGGGGATGAGCAAAACCAGTACCATGGACTTCCAGAGGGCAGACTTTGGCCTGTTGAGGAGACTGGTTGACAGAGTCCCTTGGGAAGCAGTGCTGAAGGGCAAGGGCTGGACATTCTTTAAGAAGGCAGTCTTAAAGGCGCAGGAGCAGGCTGTCCCCATGTGCCATAAGATGAACAGGTGGGGAGGATGACCGGCCTGGCTGAACAGGGAGCTTTTGCTGGAATTCAGGAAAAAAAGGACAGTTTACCAGTTTTGGAAGAAGGGGCAGGCAACTCAAGAAGAGCACAGGGATCTCATCAAGTCAAGCAGAGAGAAGATTAGAAAGGCGAAAGCCCAGCTAGAACTCAAGCTGGCCACTGTTGTAAAAAATAATAAAAAATGTTTTTACAAATACATTAACAACAAAAAGAGCCAAGGAGAATCTTCCTCCTTTATTGGATGCAGGGCGGAACATTGCCACCAAGGATGAGGAAAAGGCTGAGGTACTTAATGCCTTCTTTGCCTCAGTCTTATCCCCAGGGAATTCAGCCCCCTGAGCTGGAAGACAAGGACAGAGAGCAGAATAAACCCCCCATAATCCAGGAGGAAGAAGTTAACGACCTGCTATGCCACCTGGACACTCACAAGTCTATGGGGCTGGATGGGATCCACCTGAAAGTACTGAGGGAGCTGGCAGAGGAGCTTGCCAAGCCACTCTCCACCATTTAACAGCAGTCCTGGTTAACAGTGGAGGTCCCAGACAACTGGAGGCTTGCCAATGTGATGCCCATCTACAAGAAGGGCTGGAAGGAGCATTCGGAGAACTACAGGCCTTTCAGTCTGACCTCGGTACCGGGGAAAATTATGGAGCAGTTCATCTTGAGTGTGCTCAACAGGCATGTGCAGGCCAACCAGGGGATCAGGCCCAGCCAGCATGGGTTCATGAAAGGAAGGTCCTGCTTGACCAACCTGATCTCCTTCTACGACCAGGTGACCCACCTAGTGGATGAGGGGAAGGCTGTGGATGTTATCTACCTGGACTTTAGTAAAGCCTTTGACACTGTCTCCCACAGCATTCTCCTGGAGAAGCTGGCAGCTCATGGCTTAGGCGGCTGTACTCTTCACTGGGTAAAAAACTGTCTGGATGGCTGAGCCCAAAGAGTGGTGGTGAATGGAGTTTACTCCAGTTGGTGGCCGGTCACAAGTGGTGTTCCCCAGGGCTCAGTTTTGAGGCCAGTCTTGTTTAATATCTTTATCAATGATCTGGACAAGGGAATTGAGTGCGCCCTCAGTAAGTTTGCAGATTACACCAAATTGGGCAGGAGTGTTGATCTGCTTGAGGGTAGGAAGGCTCTTCAGAGGGATCTGGACAGGCTGGATCAATGGGTCGAGGTCAATTTTATGAGGTTTAACAAGGCCAAGTGCCGGGTCCTGCACTTGGGCCACAACAACCCCATGCAACGCTACAGGCCTGGGGAAGAGTGGCTGGAAAGCTGCCCAGCAGAAAAGCATCTGGGGGTGCTGTTTGACAGCTGGCTGAACAAGAGCCAGCAGTGTGCCCAGGTGGCCAAGAAGGCCAATAGCATCCTAGTTTGTGTCAGGAATAGTGTGGCCAGCAGGACTAGGGAAGTGATCATCCCCCTGTACTCGGCACTGGTGAGGCTGCACCTCGAATACTGTGTTCAGTTTTGGGCCCCTCAGTACAAGAAGGACATTGAGGTGCTGGAGCGTGTCCAGAGAAGGGCAACGAAGCTGGTGAAGGGTCTAGAGCAGAAGTCTTGTGAGGAGCAGCTGAGGGAACTGGGGTTGTTTAGTCTGGAGAAAAGGAGGCTGAGGGGAGACCTTATGGCTCTCTACAACTACCTGAAAGGAGGTTGTAGAGAGGTGGGGGTCGGTCTCTTCTCACAAGTAACTAGTGATATGGAAGATAGAGGAAATGGCCTTAAGTGATAGAGGAAATGGCCTTAAGTTGCGTCAGGAGAGGTTTAGATTGGATATTAGGGAAAATTTCTTTACTGAAAGGGTGGTGAAGCATTGGAACAGGCTGCCCAGAGAGGTGGTGGAGTCACCATTCCTGGAGGAGTTGAAAAACTGTGTAGATGTGGCACTTCAGGACATGGTTTAGTAGGCATGGAGGTGTTGGGTTGATGGTTGGACTAGACGATCCTAGAGGTCTTTTCCAACCTTAATGATTCTATGATTCTTATATTTATAATTATCCTATAACTTAAGGAAAACTATAGTCTGGAGCATAATGAGAAAAATAAATGATACTGAAGATATCTTAATAACATGCAAGATTTTATGAGTTCAGGCAAGAATAAAATACCCCTGCATTTCCGGTCGCGTTAAAGAGAAAAGGTTTACTACAATGCTTTTGTTATTGATAATATTTTTCATTGTTTTTTGTGTGCTCATCAGAGAAAGAAGGATCATTTATGAATCATGAGAGCTAGCAAAATTCAAATAATTTGCAAATATCTTCATTTTCAATATGATAGGAAATTTGTAATAACCAAAAAGATTTTAAAATTCATTAAAATTTCCTCTTTCAGAAAAGGTTATTTTAAGCTGATTTTTTTTCTTTGAAAAAGTTATCATGCAAAAAAACCCCTTTAATTAAAAAAAAGTCATTTAACTCTTTACTTACCTGTGTATTTAATATTAGAGAGGAATTGATTAGTCTATGATACTGACAGCTGAATAGAAAACTTTTAATAATACATTCATTAAAATACTGAGCAAGACAGAGTAAATGGCCAGGTTAAACACTTCAGTTTGCTGACCTTGGTAAACTGTACACAGATTTATCACTGTAAAAATAAAATAACTTAAGCATATTTACTAAAGTAACTAGAAATCTGAGCACTAACTTGGATTTTGTGTTGTAAACAGTCTGTTACAGTCATAGACGACTGAGGTTGCCAGCTAAAAGACTGAATCAAAAATTCAGTATTCACTGAGATGAATATCCCATAATTTCTCTTAACTGAAGTATTTCATAAAGCCCTGTGGTACTACTATATAATATGTAAATCAGATTAATATAGGACCACGGTCTCGAGGACTGTCAGTACAGTAGTTCCCTGCAGTATTAAAGTACACAAGAACTGATTTTTAATACATTCATGAACAATGAAGGCAATACACGTTGCATGCAAAAATAGCTACACCTTTTGGAAGGACAACCAACCAGATGCTTTCATTTCTAGGCTGGCAACCATGGGGATGCAAGAAAAGTGAGGTGTTAGTCCTGGGACTTTACACCTAGGATTTTCAGTAATAAATGTTCCTGTGTTAGCAGTACATGTAAAGTTTTGAAAAAGTTTCTGCCATCGAAAAGCCATGTTTAACTCCTAGTTTAAAGATAAGTTTTGCCTTGTAGATGCCTGTTTACAGGTAAAAGTTCCTATGGGGGGGTTCATATAACAATTGCTTTGTTTGAGACCACCTCTTAAAAAAGCAGCATTTTATAACTTGCCTTATGGAATAGCATTGTTACAAAAGGTTTTGCTTCTGTCCTATCGGGCTGAAACACTTCACAGTGTACCAGTTTAGTTGTGGTTCTCTGGTACCCCACAGACAGGGTATGTCCGGCAGCTCACAAGGTTCCCTCGTGGATGCAAGATCAGGGAAGCACTTTTAGAAGAACCTACAGGACAGAAACAACCTATTTCCTTTTTGCAAATCTATATACTAAGTAGAAGTATGCTTTGGATAGTTTCTGTGCTACATATTTCTTTTTCTATGCAGTATAGAAATCTGTCTCAGAGTTCATTTCCACTGAAGGAATAGCACAACTGGACTTTTGTGAAGAAGGGAGGTCTGAGACTTTGCTCAAAAAGATTAGAGCTGTCACTGAAAGAGCAAGCAATCCATGTTCTAATACATGTCAAAACTCAGAGGTGTAGTACACTAGTTAGGTTGTCAACATGTCCTTGTCTTCCTTTACTTTAATTTTTGTTGCTGTTTGAACAAAGCGAAATCACAAATTAGAGACAGAGGTCTAGGACAAATTTGATAAATTGATAACACTAATCTTATGAGATACAAGAATTAACTATTTTGATATAAGTTTTATGAAAAAGAATTATAAGCTATTTAACTCAAAGATGTTTCATGCTTTCAAAATCAAATCAAAACAACAAAGCCAGAAACACATCAGAACTCAGCAAACATGATTTCAACAATTTTGCAGTATTTTTTTTAGTTGATGCTGCACTAAGCCTTTTGTATTCCTCAAATGAAAATTACTGCAGTAGCAAAGCCAACATTAGTCCTTTTTAGTGAGGACTCACTTCCTTAGTGAATGGTGAGTGTCAGAGTGAATAAAGGTAGCAGAATTAGTTTCTATTGACTGAAATATCACCTTTTTCATTACAATACAATTTTTTTTTTCAGTGCAAGATTAAGAGAGAAAATTGTGCTGACTACAACTTCTGTTCTGTTTATGCATACATGTATACACACAATCACAATTGCAACTTTTTTTTTTGTGGTTAAAAGTATTGTAGCCTGGAGCAACTGAAGGAATCTGTGGAGTTGTGTAAATTCTATGTTCTGTAAATTATTACGTTTCTTTGACGAAATTAATAGGTGATCAGAGCCTGAGGGTTGTTTGAATTATATATGTATTTTTAAGTATAGCATTTATTCAAAGAAACAGCAGTTTCTGCTGTATCCTGTTACATATGGAACAAGATATGTTGATTGTAAGAGGTATTGCAATCTAACCAGTTTGACTATTCAGCACATACAAAACAGTGGGTGAAGTGAGTTCTAGGAATCAAAATGAATTAATGTACCTTTAGGAGACTTTAGCATTGATGGTAATTTTCTGGTATAGCCATTGCCATTAGGTCAGACTACCTGACAATAATGATCTTTCTAGCATGAAATTTAATGGAAAGACTACTCTTATTTCTGTTATTGAGAGCCTGCCTTCATAGGGGATCCTGCAGTATAGGGGAAAGTGAGGAGAAGATGTCATTTCAGGCAGAGATTGCTTTGTGAGCTGAAGTGCTGAACCCATATACCAGGTGAATGGGTGGAGATTTCCAGTCTACTGAACACCATATACTCCATATACATGCGGGTCATGTGGTTTGGGTGACCTTCTCTCCCAAAGGGCCATCTTTGTCATCCCCTTTCAAAGCAGATTAACTTTGCTGACCCATTGCTTCAGAGAAGCTCTATGCAGGTATGGTAGTGTTCCTGCTCTTTTAGTATGAGAGCCCATAAATACATGTCAACTTTGCATCTATTTGTTTGTAATTTTATGGTGAAAATGTTTTCAAGTAGGCAGAGGGCGGAGACATTTTTTCACATTTCTCCTTCCTAATTTGAGATGTTCAGTTGACCTTGAAAAGTTGTAGCTTCTCTTCTGTGTATTGGGGATAACACTGAGTTCCTAGGAAAAGATGGTAATGTCAGAAATTACAGCCTCATAAAGCCCTTAATTCTCATCATAAAAATAATATATAAAGTAGAGAACTATGAGGGTGCCTTACATATTGCACTGTCAGGTTTAGGAGCACTACAATAAAATTTACAATGCCTTTTTATTTGATAGTGGGTAAGAAAGAAAGAAAGTGTAGCTTAAAAATTGCCGTGTTATAAATAAGTGAGCTTTTCAGGGGTTGGAGGAAGGGAAACTGGGAGCATGAAATGCTGAGCTTTGGGGCTTTTACTACATCTCTAAAACAATGTTGCTAAGAATCCCAGATGCTGACTCCATGTGAAGTTTTTAAATACATGATGGGCCAAAATTTTAAAATTCTGCTCATTATGAGCCAAATGCTTTTCTCAGTATTTGAGAATGCAGATAACACAAATAACTTTAGGAGCTTCTGAGAGCACAATCAGAGAGCACAGAAAGAGCTCATTTGGGCAGGAAGCAACAGATGAAATCCCAAGCATGTTGTGGCCACGAAGAGTTTTCCTGCTGATACTAATGAAGGCAAGATTTCACCCAGTTTCCCTAAGAAAATTTCATCAACCGTCTTGAGCAGTACTAATCATCTTCATCATTACCACTTTCCATTCTGACTATGACTGATTTTCATGGCTAAAAGTCTAACACACCTCTCTGTGCCCAATGCACAGAAGATACTAGTTCATTGCAACTCCCACCTGTAGGACTCAGATCTCTATCTTGAACCAGGCAAGGTCATATTTCTGCTTCCAAACAGTGGCTGAAATGATGGTTGCTCTAAAATCACAAGCAAGTAATATATGACATAGCCAACAGGTCTAAAATTATCCATTTTTCAGCTTGGGGACCAGAACATAGCAGATGTTAGCTTCATTATTTTCTTAAAAGCCTCACTAGAGATGCTTTGTGTGCAAGATGTTGTAAACAAACATATGAACTGGAGTACAGTACATAGAATATGGAAAGATATAGAAAACAAACATAAGTACAAACATTCAAGGTCAAAAATAAGAGGTCAAGATGCACACAAAGGTGATTTAAGAATAAACAAGAACAAATTTTCTTTCCCCCATAGTCACTCATATTTGACTGAGTATTTTGCCTAGGAGGGACAGGCTTAGTCTTGTCACACTTTGCACAGCGTGCTGGCCACCAGAAAATGCTGAAGTTAGGCATCTTGCAGAAGCACTTTTTATTCTGAACTAGATAGTGGTAGACTTTTATTTTGTGGCATTGCTATTGAATTCAGTGAATAGATAAAAATATATGTAGAATAGAGGCTACATGTCATCTTTAGGATGGAAACACTGAAATGTTGTAGTACATGAGAGGTTTTGAAAGCTATAATTTGTATTTGTTTACTTGCGAAACTGTGGCTCATAGAAATAGTTCTGTTTTTTCTTCAGAGATTCATACTGCTCTGGTAAATATTTTCATACATGGTTAATCTTTCATACATCATTATGTGGGCACAAAGTAAGTCTATCAAAAATTTAAAACAACCAGTTGTTGTTCTGGAAGGCAGCAGATGCTGAATATTTCACAGATGCCTTCCTCGCGTTTGTTTGGTTTCACCACTTATGTGGAGATAGCTGAAACACATTTTCCAAGCCTCAGCAGTGCACTTGATCAGCACTCTGGTGGCAGTTGAGCTTCAGTGTAATAGTGTCCAACAGGTGTGAAAGGGCAGAGTGGGTCTTTCATTGGAGTGTTTTATGGATGTCTGCTAATTGCATTCTGCTGCTCCCAACACTCGCACGGGAGTCTCACACACTTGTCACCTCTACAACATGAGGTAAGGGCTGGGAGACCTACTGTCTGAAGAAAACTGCCCTCTTCCTTCTTCACAGCTTGACAAGTAGTTCACTTATGGTCAGATGGATTTGTTCCCAAAGCTAGCAGGCAGCTATCATACTTTGGTAGGGTATTTATCCTGTTTCTGAACTTGTACCTATTATACCTATCGTACTTTTTCTTCTTTTTTTTTTTTTTTAACAGAAGAAAGTGCTAATTACTTCTGTTTGCATTTATTATTCTAAGAAAGATCATCTGTCACTTTTTTGTAAGGGCTAGAATTTCAATGATTTTAGTCTTCATTTTACCTCTAGTCTGTTTAAAATGGCTTATAGAAGGGATTTAATCATGAACTTCTGCCTTTCCCTGTGAGTTACTGGTATGCTACTTGGTTAAAGTTCTTAAGCTTTTAGAGTAATTGAAATGTTGGGTTGAATCTTAGGAAGAATTAACTACCAATATTTTTAGAAAGTAAATTAAAGCTTTTCTACTTTTCAGTAGACAAGCCTTCTAAATATCCTTTAAGATTTGTATGCCGTCATTTTTAAAGAGTGTTCTCGGCAATGTCAGCCTCTTGGATCTCCTTCACAAGATAACTTAGAATGCAACATGTAAAAAAAACCCCAAACCCAAACATAATTTTAGGTGACAATATTCTGCCATATAGTTAAATTTTACTTAAACGGATGCACAATTTTACTGGATAAGTATGATGAATCATGCAGCATCTTAGGCAACCACATTTTATGCCAGATATTGTCCCTAGACAGATATTCAAGTCTGATAATTTCTTTTGGTCAAGCCTGGTACTAAAATTAACATCGGACAACCCAAAGCATGTATATTAAGTTATAAGCCTCTCTCTCTCTCTCCCCACCCCCTGCAAAGGAAGATAGCAGATAGCAGAGAAACTCAAAGAAAAGCATCCCTAAATATTTTTAACAATTCAGCTATAACTAATAAGCACACTGAAATGCTGAGATATCAGCATATAGAACTATACTTACTGTTTCTTCAAAATTACTAAAACCAAAAAGGACTGGGAGAAAACCATACAGAAACTTAGAAGTTCTTTCCAGCTAAAACAGGAGGGACTGCAGTGAGCAGCAGCTGTTGTAAAATAGTTAAGTCAAAGAGGCAGCTACTTGGTTTTGCTGAATTTAAAAGCCCACCCTGCAAATAGCATGCTCAGAAAAAAAAGTAAATTTTGTCATAGTAACTTCCTATGAAAAGGTCAGAAAGACAATATTTTTATACTGCTGTTATGTAGATGTTACATTAGCATGCTTTGTCAGTTAAAGAGATTAAAAAATAATCATGTTTTAAATTAGAGTTGATTTACAGAAAGAGGAATAGAAAGACAGCTTGGCATTGGATGAATACTTATGTTTCTAAAGTCCTGCTGAATTATTTTGTTGGTATCTGTGTTGAATGGTAAGGTTGTTCTGCAAGGCAAAAAAAACCCACAAAAAAACCCCAAGAGCTGTCACCATATTTTAATGATAAACGTGCCTTTTTTCTAGTTGCAAATATCTGTTCTGAATATCAGAAGTACTAACAAACTACCTTTACTTCTCTAAAATTACCAGGTTCCCACACTTTGGGGTATGGCTGTGATACGCCCACACTGAAATGTACGAGTTGGGTACAAAGACAGTGTAACCGTCCCAGGATGAAGACCCTCCTACAGCATCTGAGCTCTGTCCCATTCACACAATGTGATTTCTTCATGGTGGTGCTTGCGATGAACACAGGTATCACGTTAAAAACACAACATATTTCTGGTCTCTTTACTATAAAACAAGGCTTATTTCTCTTCTCCTTTGGCCATCTGTGTGAATTTCACACTGCTAGGATTATTATGAGAGAATATCCCTGTCAGCTCTGCCCCTTTGAACTCCTCTTTAGAGCTCAATTCAAACTAAAGGAGCAGCAAAAATGTCTCCAGTCATCCTAGATGACAACATCCTGCCATACTGGGAAGTTTCATCTAAAATGGGACTTACTAGCTTACTGAAAAGAGAGCATAGGCAATGAATTATTCAGAGTTTCTAGTCAACAACCTTTTATGCCGTGTTCTATCCCAGGATAGATGGTTCAGGCTCAAGTACTATATTTGTCAACAGTAAACTAAACCTGCTGCCCAAATTCCACACTGACAGTGTTAAACTGCTTGTATATTGTTATGGCTGTCATTGAAGACAGCTAAAGCGCAGAAATTCAGAGCAGGGCTGTCCCTGTATTCTTAACTCATCCCCTTGTGTTTTCACTTTTCATGAACTTAGAAAACCAGCAATGCTGCAAGAATTACTGGGACTGCAACAACACCTAGGCACAGGGGAATCAATTAAGAACAACATCAGTGATGCAGCATTAACTCTGGATTTCCTATATTTGTGCTTAATTTAAAACACTTCTTGCAGTCTTTTATTTCAATGAAATGATTTTAGAAATGCTAATCCCATGGCCATGGATTGGAGATTGTAAAGAAAGGAGTCTATTTCCCTGATGTGATACTTCAGGTGACCCCATTACACATAAACTAGCAGGAAATTAGCTCAGTATTATTACCATGTATACTGATTTTGTGCTTTTCTCTCATTTCTTCAGTGTGTTTGTATAAAGAGAGTATTTACAAATGAAACAAAGAAGAAGATAATATCTACTCCAATGACCTTAAAAATTTTCTCCCCAAACCATATTTTAAATACATAAGATAGTATTTAGAGGTAGCTTTTGGGCACTTCAGTAATAGGGAGATGACTGCTGTTCAACTATGCTAAATAAGGTCTGACTTAAACTGAATCAAATTGGGCCCTTTGATTCACTCTTCAAAATTACAATCCTAAAAACATTGACCCTTTCAAGTATGTTACTAAATCTTCTACTTCTTGAAATCAGATATTTTTTGAGGCCAACCGGCCCAAATATTTCTTCTTGCTGTAAATAAAAATAGTGTCACAGACAGATGTAAGGTAAGATCTAAGTGTTTGGCCTCTTATAAAAAATAATGGTCTTATCACATTGTTGGTGCCTACATTTGGTGATGCTCAAATTTCTAGTCCTCTTTTGAAATGTTATTCTCTATGAATTCCTTCATTCAGAATCAAGCCCCCTACTTCATATCTTAATAGATGTTTTCCCTCTGCCTCAGGTTATTTTTATTTTAAAAATATTTATAGATGGATGTACTTTTAGAGCCAAGAGTTACTGCAACAATCAGTTCTTAGCAGATATACTTATCTCAGGCACTTTAGTTGTTACTGGGGTAAAAAAAAAACCTATTGAGATGAAATCCAAATGTATTATCTTACCATGCTGTGGCATCAGTCATATGTCAGTTTCTGTGGTGTGAATTGTTAGAGCTGGAGAGAACCTTGTTCTTTTTCTTGTGCGATGGAATCTCATATGCCTTTATCATTTCCATGAGGTGCTCGTTACACTGTCAGCATTCCTTAGTAATGGCTATGTTTCAGCTTCTTTTTCTCAAAAATGTTTCTATTCTATAGATGACTGCTTTTTGGGAACTTATATCTGGCTTTTGAAAAAACCTATTTATAGATGTTGAAATTAATCCTAATTTTACTGATACATCTTTCTCATCATTTTTCTGAAGCACCCCACATTACATTATTATGAAAACATCCATAAAGAATAAAATGCCCAAATGTATATTAATCTCAAGAATATAATGTTAAATTAATCTATGTGAAATGTGAAAAATATCCATGCCTATCCATTCAAAAATAATGAAATTAGATTTCCAATAATTAGAATGTGAATATTAGGAAATGCCAGAGTTGACTCTGATTTATCTCTATGTACATGTTACTCTAATTATAGCAAGATTGTACTTGATAAAAATATTTTATAAATATCAGTCAGTCTTCCATGTGCTGGTACCCCATGTCAGCAAACACAGAGGCAGCAGATACAGACCAGATGGCCTAACTAGGAATGTGTTGTTTACATACACTTGTGTGGTTTCATTGTGTGTTGTGACTATGCAAACCTGGTTCACATGCCTATAGGCAACAGTTATCCATTTTTGTCAAATTTTTCAGTAGTTAGTTTGCACTGATGGTACTAGTTTCAGGATTGATACCATTATTAACATGATCAATTCCCCCATTTTAGGAATACAAATTAGTTTCATTTGGCAAACTTTTCTCCAAACTTGAAAAAGTAGCTTTTTTTAATCAAAACAAATATCTGGTTTTGGCTTATACTGAATGCTCAGTATGAAACTAAGTCATAATCTAGGTGACACAATGGTCTTCTGTTTTACTTCTTATCATAGAATCACAGAGTCACAGAAATGTTGAGGCTGGAAGGCACCTCTGGAGACTGTTTAGTGCAATGTCCCTGCTCAAGCAGGGTCAGCTAGAACAGATTGCTCAGGACTGTGTCCAGTTGAGTTTTGAATATCTTCATGGATGGAGACTCCGCTCCACAACCTCTCGTGGCGACCTGTTCTAGTGTTTGACCACTCCCATAGTAAAAAAGTTGCTTCTTATATTTAAGTGATTTTATTTTGTATTTCAATTTGTGTCCATTGCCAGTTGTCTTGTCAATGGACACCACTGAAAAGAGCACGGCTCCTTCTTATTCATTTCCTCCCATCAGGCATTATATACATTGACAAGATCCCCCTGAAGCTTCTCTTCTCCAGGCTGAACTTTCCTGGTTCACACAACCTCTCATGTGACTGATGTTCCAAACTCTCGATCATCTTCACAGCCCATTTTGTTGGATTTGCTCCAGTATGTTCATGTCTCTCATGTACTGGGGAGTTCAGAACTGGACTTAACACTCCAGATGAGTGTCACCAGCTCTGACTAGAGAGGAAGGATCACTTCAACTTGCTGGTAATGCTTTTCCTAATGCAGCCCAGTATACTGTTGGCCTTCTTTGCTGCAAGACACATTGCCGGCTCATGGTCAACTTGCTGTCCACCAGAACCCCAGATCCTTTTCTGCCAAGCTGCTTTCCACCCAGTCAGACCCCAGCATGCAATTGGTGCCTGGGTTTATTCCTCCCCAGATGCAGAATTTGTGTTTCCTATTGTTGAATTTCATGAGATTCCTGCTGGGCCATTTCTTCAACCTGTTGTGATCCCTTTGAAAGGCAGTACAACCATTTAGCACATCAAACACTTCTCCCAGTTTTGTATTATCTGCAAACTTCCTGAGGATGCACTCTGCCCTATCTTCCAGGTCATAAAGGAAGATGGTAAATAGTATTAGCCCCAGCATCAAGTCCTGGGGTACACCCTTAGTGGCTGCCTCCAGCTAGACTTCATGCCGCTGATCACAACCCAGCATTTCAGCCAGTTTTCAGTCCACCTCCCTTTCCATTTACACAGTCTGTACTTCATCAGTTTGTCTATGACAATGTTACAAGACACAGTGTCAAAAGCCTTGCTAAAATCAACATCCACTGCTTTCCCATCATCCACTAAGCCAGTCATCTCATCGTAGAAGATTATCAGGCTAGTTAAGCATAATTTCCCCTTCGTAAATTCATATTGACTACTCCTCATCACCTTCTTGCCTTCATGTGTTTGGGAATGGTTTCCAGGATTGGTTGCTCCATCACCTTCTGATTGAGATAAGGTTGACCTTCCATTCCCTGGCTCTTCCTTTTTGCCCTTTTTGAAGATAGAAGTGGCATTTGCTCTCTTCCAGCCCTCAGGAACCTCCCTAGATAACCACAGCCTTTCAAAGACAGTCAAGAGTTGCCTCACAGTGACATCTGTCAGTTTCCTCAGCACTTGTGGGACCATCCCATCAAGTCCCATGGACTTGAACCTGTCCAGTTTATTTAAATTTTGTCTATCCAGATCCTCCTTCAAGTCTTCCTTGCTCCAGACTTTCCACTGGTCTTGGGCGCCTGGGATTCCTGAAGGTCAGTGTTAACAGTAAAGACCGAGACAAAGAAGGCGTTAAGTACCTTGATCTTTTCCATGTCCTTTGTAACAAGGTCCCAGCTCCATTTAGCAGTGGGCTTATGTTTTCCCTTGGCTTCCAGTTGCTTTTGATGTCTATACAGACATCCTTCTTGTTGCCCTTCATGTCCCTCATCAGATTTAATGCCAGATGGCTTTTGGCTTTCCTGTCACCATCCCTACTTGCTCATATGGTTTCTTTATATTCCTCCCAGGTCGCCTGTCCTGCTTCCATGTCTTGTACACTTCCTTTTTATGTCTGAGTTTAGTCAGGAGCTCTTTGTTCATGCCTGCAGGCTTCTTGCTGCCTTTGCTTGATTTCCTGCTTGTTGGGATAGACCATTTGTCAGCTTGGAGGAGGTGATCCTTGAAAATCAGCCAAGTCTCCTGGACACCTCTTCTCTCCAGGGCTGTACCCCATGGGATTCTTCCAGATAGATTCCTGAAGAGGACAAAGTCTGCTCTCCTGAGGTACAGGGTTGTATTCTGCTTTTTACCTTGCTCCCTCCTCTCAGGATCCTGAACAATGCCATGTCATGGTCACTGCAGCAAGGTTGCCTTTGATATTCACATCTCTGATGAGTTCTGCTTTGTTAGTAAGAATCTGGTCCAGCAGAGCATCTCCCCTTGCTGCTTCCTTGATCACCTGTGTCAGGAAGTTGTTCTCAATGCACTCCAGAAACCTCCTGGATTGTTTTTGCCATGCTGTATTGTCCCTCCAGCAGATGCTGGAATGGTAAAAATCTCCTGTGGTCACTGGGGCCTGTGAATGTGACGTTTGCTTCAGTTGTTTGAAGAAGCCCTCATCTACTTTTTCTGGATCAGGCAGTCTGTAGAAGAAGCACATCACAACATCACCATGTTGTTGTGCCTGCTAATTTTGATCCATAAACTTTCAACTAGCTCATTTCATTTTATGCCCAGATTCACGTGCTGTGACTTACAGGGATAGAAGCTTTCCTTAATGACTTCTTGCTTTCCTTCATAACTTCTTCAGTCTGTAAACACTCCTGCTATGAAATTGGATGTGAGTAGGACCATCTCTTCTTTAATTGCTGGGTCATTCATCAGAATGAGGGCAGTACCATTTCAAACTGCAAAGAATCTCACTAGTCATCAGTCACATTAGAGACTTCTTAACTGCTGTCTGCAGTGGTATTACATCTTCTATTTGATATACATTAACATTTGGAAGAGAGCTGATTGTTTTAACTGTGCCTTATTCTGCGTCTCAGTGAGACACAGTTCAGTAATAGATCCGGCTGGTTATGTTTATTTGTGCTTCTTGCCTTTGTTCCTATTTTATTATTCAAATCGAGTTCTTTCCTCTGCCTGCAATTTGTGAGCTTTAATTAATTGGCGTGAGATTGGTTTTGTATGACCTGTAAGAGATTTTATCAGTAACTTGTTTGCACTTTGTGCATGCAATTACAGTATCTAGATTTTAGCTAACCATGATTAGTACTATATACTAATGATAAGATTGAAGCTAAAAGGAAATGCACAACTGCATTCTAAAACTGCATGATTAATTAGAGATTTTAAAATTAAGTTCAATTTACATTTTGGCAAAACAGGACGCAGTATAATATCTTCATGTCAAGGGAATACTAATTATTAGTAATTAACAAAAATTAAATGTGCCTCACTTGCAGGCTTCAAAATAAGAATGAAAATGAGGCACGATAATAAACAATTTTGTGCACCTAGCAAGAACAATAATTTCTTGTAGTTGAGAGCATGGCTGGGCTGGGAACAGGTTACATTCTCTTCTTTTCTAGCAGCTGCCCTTCTTATTCAATTACCAGGAGTCGTTTTGCAAAATGTTTAAAAGACATATATGATGAGGTTATATAGCTCCAACAAATAATTTGTATGTCCACTGCAACAATCAGACAAAGAGAGTGTCTCTCATCTAAGCAGTTTCCCAAAACACTTAAGTTTTACTAACTGCAGATATTGATGAGAATCCCTTTATCCTTACCTTAAAATGAACTGACCCAGTGATCATTTAGGGTAATACCTAGATATCTTGGGCAGGCTGCTCCAACCTAGGTGTATGCAGTGTGAAAGTAAAAAATACAGTAATTCAGCAGTTCAGAGATGCTAAGTGGAATCCTGTGTGACAGGGAGATAGGTGAGGTTACGTTGGTCTGAAAGAAAAAAAAGTTTCTCACAATCGGAACAGTGATTAGGGCAGAGCTAGCTGAAACCCAAATGCTAAGGGCTAAGGCTCTGTCCATACTTCTTTCTTTTCTGGAGCACAGCATTTGAGCTGGTGATACTTAGTAGCTGCCTCCAGGCTTTCCAGAGCTCCATGGTTCTCCAGAGAATTGTCCTAAGAGTAAGTTCCCCTCTCTGCAAAGAGCTCAAATGACTTATAAGACTCAGTCTGTCCCCTCATTTTTGCATTTTAGATACCGAAGTAGATACTCTGAACCTTACCTTTTGGCAGCAAGGAATTAGGTGATTGCCTTGGGCAGCATATTTGAGTGATTGAGGGATGTGAGGACATGGGTATTTTTGAGTGGCTTCCTCTTTGACATAAGGAGCTATGAAAGTGCAAAGAAAGGAAAGAGTACAGCACTCATTCTTGCACAGTGGTTAACCATTTCCTAGGAGCAATTAGATCCACCCTCTTGCTCCCTAGCCAGCTGACTATAGAATAATGTGTCTAACATATCTGGTGACCACACCAAAACTGGGCCATTGCACCAGCAGGAATTAAAGGTCCCTCAGGCAGAAATAGAGCCTACAAGGTGTGGAAACCATATGTCAGTAACCAAAGTATTCAGTGGAAAGAGGAAGGTACTGAGTTCAGAATATATGTAGCTGCCTAAGCTGATATGTATGGAGAATCTTCCTGTTAGGGTTTAGGTGACCATGACAGAAAAGGCATTCTGCATTGCTCCCCTGGACTTCTGTGCCCAGCCTCTACCTATCTCAAATTTGATGCCGCAGTAGATCATCTTTATCTCATCCTTTTACAGGAAGGAATGAGGTGAATGGCTTTCTGGTGATATAGATGAAATAATAAACAAAATTTAGTGCTATGGTCTTTAACAGGCTCTTCCTCTGAAGTAGGAAGAGTCTGGGAGGTAAATGGGAGAAGAAATTAGAAAGGAAAAAAAAAAAGGAAAAAGGAATGGCATAGACATCCCTGTCATCAGTCAAGATGTCTCAGTCTAATCCTGGCATCTGTAAGTATTGCCTGAGGTAGGCAGTTGTCTAATATCTTTGCTTTCACTACATTGATTTGTTAGTGGTACTTATTGAGTACCACTTGATGTTATTGTTGTTATTGTGTTACTTATTGTTCCTTTGCATCAACCCACTCAGACTTTGGAGTTTTGTTACGAAAAACTGCAGCTTCTCTCTCTCCTCATAATCATTATTCAGCTGCATCTCCCATTGTGGCTGAAAGAACAGAAACTTCAGAGGAAGGATAGAGCAGGATTAGAAGAGTGGAGGGATGCTTAAGGCAAAAGACAGCCTGAAGTGGTCAGAGGAAGTGAAAGGGGGAAGTTAAAGGGAAAGAAGAGGAAAGCTCAGGATGCAGAAGACCAGAAGTAGAATAAAAGGAAATCCCAGCAGGAGAGAGAAAATTTTACTTTTATGGAAACCCAAAGAAAGGAAAAAAATAAAATTGAAAGTGTAGAAAAAAGGAAGATGGCAAAGACAGAAAAAACCCATGAGAATGAACCAGGAGAATCAGGAGGAGATGAATTTAAAAAAAAAAAAAAAAAAAAAGTAGATTTAAGATAAAGTGAAGAAGAGCATACATTTTTGCATTTTCTTTATGCTGATTTTGATTTATTGGACAGGAGGTCCATACCTATGGGCTATTCTTTGGCTAACAGAACAGAATATCTGTTGTAGATCATGAGGCGGAAGGAGAGTCAGTTTTCAGCCACATGAAGAAGCATGACCACAGCTATTTAGCACAAGAAATAAAGACTGCAGTCCCACATGCTGCAGTTCCTCACTATAGCTAAATGATATAGTTCCCTATGGTGTAGGAAGAAATCTCCTCAAAAACTAGCCTGCCCCATTCCCTGGAACACTTTATCAGTTTCTGTCACATAAGTATTGCTCAGTCAGTAAGTTTTCAGTCATATTGGTCATTTAAAGATATTCATTAATCCAGAAAGGTATCACCTTTAAGATATTTACCACAGTATTTTTGTACAGACTTATTTTTCTTCTTATGACAGACAGAATTCCTCAGAAGCACTTATTATCTCAATGCTATTTTTTAGAGCCTTTTTTTCCAAATGAATTTTAAGGCCTCAAAATGTGTCAAATGGGTTTTTATAATTGTCTGACCAGAATCAGAATATGAAGAGGAACTATGAGGTAGCTTATTTAGTCACTGTTCAAACAGTTTTCCATTTGCATTTTGGAAACCTCAACCTAAATGCCAATGTCAATAGGCTGTAGGTATCTTAAGGCTTTTCTTAAAATTAATGCTTTCTGAAAAGTTCATGCAAAGTAAGGTCATACCTTAAAAAATAGCAAAATTCTTTTAAAAGGTTTTCAAGAGCTGAACTTGGAAAAGGAAAAAAAAAGTCTTCAGAACCATTTCACCTTGATCTACATTGCTTTGGAAGGCTTTTGGGGTTTGCGAAAGAACCTGCATTACAAAAAAAAAAAAAAAAAGGGAGAGAGAGAAGAAGAAAAGAAAAAAACATAGTAACCTTCAGAAGACATTCAGCAGAACCTGACAAAGTTTTGATTGAAGAAAGATTGATTTTCTAAAGTTTGAGTGGTCAGACATGCACTGAATTTGCTGAGGATCATTGCTATATCCTGGATAGAGCTATAATACTAGAAAATATTTTCAGCCCTTCTATCCTAATGAGCTTATTAGTAAAAGGCTGAAAGGATTACAGATTGTCTATCAAGCAAGATTGTCAGTCACACATTGTTAGCAACTCTGCAGCGATTTATATATCATGCTTACAGAAGAGAGAGGTATGAAAAAAATGAGCCTTATTGTGTCCTATGACCAGTGTGATGGCACAAAATAAAATGTGCAGCATTGTGCTTAGGGGCTGGGAAGGTCTAAGTTCTGGATGAGGAAGTCATAGAAAAATAGATAGAATGGTACCTTTCCCCACTTGTTTCCTCCAGTAATAATTATATTGCATAGAAGAAATTGAATTACCTGCAGCAGTAATAGTTATGGTTGAAAAATATGCTACAAGATGTGATTGAAAACTGGGGGGGGGAAGGGGGGAAGGGAGGAAAGCTCAAGCTCAGCTTGGCTGCTGTTAGCAACAGGCGTTCCTGTACCAAATACAACCAGACGTGACTGATTGTCGGTGCAGTTTTACATCCAACAGAGACTTTTTTTCATATCCTTGCTTTATTTTGTGTGTAGCAGCAGGAACTATTGATAACTTCACTTATAGAAGAGTATAATTTAGGGGAAAAAAGTTAGGATAATTTGGTTACTACTGAAAGATTTTCAAATGGTTAAAAAAGCAGGGTGATTGTAATATAATGCTTCTCAGTGAGGCTTATATCTAAATGGAATGAAAGTGAGGCTTGTGAAAACTACAGATAAGTTAGCAATTAAAGAGAATTAGATCTGGGTTGAGCTGAGCTGAGCTGAGCTTAGCTGAGCTGAGCCGTACATACAAGTAACTACCACCTTAGTTATGGTTGCTGGATAACCTCAAGAAAGTCTTTGGGGCACAAATTTATCTTGGATTAAAACAACCCTTCCTTGTACCTCCTGACAGATGTTGCTTTCCCTCCCACTCAGTAAGGGCTCATCTTTTCCCAGATCTTTCCCTGAGGTGACCCTACAGCTCTGTCGATGGCTCCCTGCTCACCATTCCTCTTCCCTCCTAGCATATCTGGGTCCTGATGCTAAGGATTGCTTTGTAAGTTTGCAGGCACCTTTCACGCAAAAGGGAAAATCCAGGACTCCCCTCTGAAAGCTTTTTATCCATGGATCCAATTTTACAGTGTTACTGAAACCCTGAAGTAAAAATGCCAAATCCTTCCCAACATACTTATTTTCAACAAGTTACTATTATAACTAGTTTATAGTCAAGTTGGTTTTTTTTAAATTTTGTTCCTTGTTATTGGCTAGATTGTGTGTGACTGGTATTGAAGAAGGAGACCTTTTAATAAGCTCACCTCTAGAATGCCTGCTACAGCTGGGGAATGGCTGAATACAATAGAGTACAGTATGAGTCCAGAGACCTAGAGTTGGTAAGATTGTAGTTGAGGAGTTTACTATAGTCTGAAAATATGCATCAGTGGAAGTAGTTTGGAAAGACTCAGCTCTGCACCACTTATTATAAAGCCTCATAGTAGAGAATAGTCTATGTTCATCATTTGTGTAGCTGTCCCATCATGGGAATGTTAGTGTTGACAACGTAAATTGCAGCCAACTTCAAATCCAGCCGATACATATCCATGCCCAAAATATTTAAAATAGATAGCCACGTAAATTAAAGCTTCCTAAAGCTGCATGCATTTCAAGCGTGCAGAGAGAAAATAATGTGAGCCAGAAAACTTCAAATTGGCAAAGGCAGTCTGTCTACTTCTTCAACAATGTAATGAAACCAAGGCAAATAGGAAGAGTGAACATTTTTTTGTGATTTACCTGCTCTGCTGTCCACTCCCACTGCCTACTTAAGCAAGATATTTTTTATTTAAAATTAACCTACTGGCTATTTTAAAATCACAGAAAGAGGAACCTCATCTTCTCTCCCTGACAAATACAAAAGAACAAGATAAAAAATTCAGACAATCAAGAAAATTACTATTTCCAGGAAACACTCTTAAAAAATTATCAGAGCACCTTACCTTTCTGAGAAGCTGGTCAGACACATTCACCAAGTATTCATATCCAGGGTCTGCTGCGTAATAAAAAGCTCCTAATTTATATTTGATTGAACAGATTGGATTCATCAGAACCCTAGCTGAAATAGAAGATTTGTATCAAGACATTCCAATTGCATCAAAAATACTTCAAGTTAGGATTTCATGTATATTTACAATATTTTGATGAAATGAACAGAGAATGCTTCAGGCCATGCAAAAACATGTCTTTAAGAGATCCTGTTTTACATATCAAATATGTGTTTTATGTTGTGTTATCCTGCTGTCAAGACAAACGGTCATTATTTGTTATTTGTCTCCATATCTTTCTTACTAAGAGTTTTTTGTTTTGTTTTGTTGTGTTGATTAGCACGGAATATTTATCACAGTCAGGTCTTCATGGTTTAGCTCTTTTTTAAACAAAAAGGAAAGAGGAGCATACATTATACATATGCAAAATTTCATAACCTTGTCTTAGAAAGCAAGGCATTTAAAATGCTGCTCCAGGAGTACTGCTTATGTAGATAAAGGATATAGGCTTAGTAGAGATCAAAATAGATACCAAACAATTAAAAATACTTCACAATATACCATCTTGCCAAGCTTTGCATATCAAATCAATGCTTTCATTAAAGCTATAAGAAATGATTATTTTTATCTTTATACTGGTGACATAAAAGCCACTATGTCTGAGTCAGATCCCACTATAACCAGTATTTGCAAACAGGAAACATTTACAATTTTAGATTAAAACAGAACAGGACAAACAAACATATGCTAAAGGCAGGAATAAGGCAAAAAGACAGGTCAGGGTTCACACAAAACAAATGTATAAATTGGTTATCAAATAGGTGTGTTGTCAAAAGTGGTGAGGATGTGGTTTATTAGGCCAGATGAATGGCTTTTATGCATCGTGGTAAAAATGAGGTCTGCTCTGCTTGAAATCTGTGATTTCACTAGTGATACTTAATTTTAGATTACTTTTGAGCTGAAGATCCCAGAATGAAATTTTTGGAAAATACATTTTAAGTTAAGAGAACCTATTGGCAAATCAGTGCTGTATTTACAATAATCTCAGCCTTTTTTAATTAAGAAGTTTAAAAGAGTTCTCTATTTAATTTCAAAATAATTAATTTGGAAATGTGCCATTTTAAATGTTCCATTTTATCATGGAAAACACAACATAGAACTTCAGGAGGAGGGAGATCTTTCTGTGAGAAAGTCCAAAATTCTCCTTTTGGTTTGGGCCTAAATTAATATTTTTTATCTTTTGGACTAGCCAGTGACTAGAATTATTTTTTTTCCTGTCACTTCCCAGAAGACAGATATTCTTGAAAGTGAGATTTGCATCAAATCAAACCATTCACCCTTCAGATCTCAACACCTTTGATTTTCAGGACATTGGTTGTGTATGTTCTCCATTGTTGTTTTTCTTATATCATCTATACTTTGACAGAGTTTTTCACCTCCTCTCATTTCTGATAATTGGCATATATATGATGTAGTTTTGTATTGTGCTGAACACTTGCAGTTCACATTGTCCTCAGTGAGATTTGATGATCAACAGTTCTACAGATAAAATAATTTGTGACCTTTGCCTGAAAATCTACACCCAAGGGAATCCTGCTGCTATTCATTTCCCTTTCTAGAGCCTGCACTGAAGAGTTTTCTCTTTTATGAATAATTGAAGTCTCTTGCCTTTTAGTTTGACTCTGTTGAATTTCTTGAAGCACTGTGAGCACATAGGGAGCAATGCTATATAAATCAAATAATAATAATATGTAAAAAGAAAAATCCCAAAGGAGAAGAAGAAGTCTCAAGGTGGTAAAAACAAATTATACTTAGATATTGGAAAGACCTCCCATGGTTAATGAATGGGTTATAGTATTAACAGAAAATACATCATGCAAGCAACTTTCATTTATTTGACATGATAATAGAAAAACTCAAGTGTCTGTGGAACCCATACTTCGATTGTACTAATTCAAATTAATTTTTGACAGGAAATGCTTAAAAAGATTGGGTGGAGGAAAATAATACATATAATGGTATTTAGTATGGCATGTCCTGGTTGAACACTTTTTCTGTGACATCCGTTACCTAATTTTGCTTCTGCCTTTGTAGCGTGACTGATATTACTTTCTCAGGGTCCTTAGGCATATGCTTAACTGTAAGCACATAAGTATATTTGGGCATATGGTGCTTAAATACTTCAAAAAAACATTTACTCCAAAGAAAGATTAAATATTCACATTACACCACACGTATAATTGATCCATGTGCAATTTTATAAGGACTCTTGTCTGGGAGTACACCTAAGGAAAGGTAGAGCTGGCTGGATGAAAGGCTGTCCAAGACACACTGAAACAGCTGTCACAAGCATATGCTCTTCTACTTGCAGGCCAGGTCATGGTGACCATTTCTTCCACTTTGTGAAGAAATGAGGCTGTAGGTTTGTTAACTGGACTTCCACTAGTGGTATTATAGGACTGATAGGATTTCTTGCCTGGGAGATCCTCAAGAGTCACTTTAGTATTAAAAAGACAGTAAATTGCTTATATATTGCAATGAAATATGAGATTGGTGTTTTATTATATATATTAAATTAGCCCTTTGACACTGACACTTGAGTTTTCAGACCTACTGTTTAAAAATATATTGAGGAACAGTTCTGGCGTTAAAGATGTATAATCTGGATAGAATAAACAAATGGAGATGAGAGCAGAAATAGACATACATAAATATGAAAGTATTTGCCCAAGGGCAGCTGCCATGTTGACTAGGGAGAGTTCTCTCTTCCAGTTCCCAGCCTAATATATTTTTTATGTGAAACAGCCTCCTATGTTGTCTACTTGAAGATTTCTAGACTCTTGGGATGTATCTTCAGACACAATTCTTACACTGAAAATGAGTTAATAGTTATCTGTGTGTTAACATCATAACTACTAACTTCAATCATAATGTGCCTGTTGACATAAAGCCCCATGCCTTCTCATAGGAAAATCTCTAAGAAATGGCTTTACGTGGAAACAATTTAACTTGCTGCCTATTCTCACAGAAATCTGCAAGGTCTTGAACACGATACAATGAGGAGAGCTCCATTCCTAGGTCACTCACTGCATGCTCTCTTTTGAGTGTCCTAGAGAAGATGCAAAACTGGCATGTGGGAGGAGACAAAGTATTTTTTTATAATTTATGTGTGAACATGTATCGACATCTTAAGCTGGGGTTTTCAATAAAGAGAGGGAAAACCATTGACTGTATTTTCCCATAGCTTGTTTTCATATCATCATAAAGCAATGGAGTATTAAGACATCAATGAATATGCAGGAGCCTTACCTAGCATTTCAATTTGGATGATTGGTGCACTGAGGGTGAATATTAGTAAGATTAGTCATAGTAACTGAACTGCATTCATGAGAATATTATTTTCTCTGAACAGTTTAAAAAATA
The DNA here is from genome assembly GCF_034638445.1 of Ciconia boyciana. Taxonomy (NCBI): domain Eukaryota; kingdom Metazoa; phylum Chordata; class Aves; order Ciconiiformes; family Ciconiidae; genus Ciconia; species Ciconia boyciana. The sequence goes on from NC_132935.1 coordinate 59,862,438, forward strand.
TTGTTAGATAAGGTTGAAAGCAACTAGACTTAAGTTTAGTTTTCAAAACAAGTAAGATGCTGAGTACTATGTCTGATGTGAACTGACCATTACACATTGCATTTTCTTTTACCAGGAATGTTTGTACAAACAGGTCCATTTGGGGGAAACAGCCCTTATTCTGACAGAGCAACATGGTGTGGTAGAACAGTACTTCACTTACGCTCCATCCAAGAGGTGGATGCAGCTTGTCTTTGAGCACAAGGTCTATAAACTTCTGTTTTAGCTAACACACAACTGACTATAGAGCCTTGCTTTTGTCCTTGACAACTTTTCTAATGAATTTCTGGAGGAAAAGTTTACTAGTTTTAGTTTCAAATGCATTTCCCTTCTGCTACTGTGCAGAGCTGATGAATGCAAGAATAGAAATTGGACTAAATATAGCTAGTACTATACAAAATTTCTTGTCCAGTTATTTTTTTCAGGCACGGCTGCTGTTTTGTGCTGAAATAGCAGCCTCTGAGCATCTGTTTGTTGTGGTCTAGATTCTCCTCTCAACTTTGGTTCAAACTAAAGTGAACTTCACTGAATGCAATGGGAACAAAAGTAGATTTCATGTCTTTGAAATCTGTAGCCTGTATTTCTTCTTTTCACTAAGACTGATTACCAGCCTCTGATCTTAGTAGTTCTGGAAAGATCAAATGCAAAATGGGAGAGGAAGCAAGGGAATGAGAATGGGAGAAAGGTGGGAAGGAAAGAAAAAGATAATCCAATTTGGTTACCTTCAGGTTTAGTAACATTAATGAGAAGAGGACAATACAAGCAAGAAAATGCTGTGAGGGAAATTGGGAATAGCTCAGTAGCATACAAAAAAAACTTTCTGAAGGCTTTCCTCAGCTCCTGAAGATGGTTAGTTTGGCTTGATATCATATGATAGATCAGTCATAATAACTCTTCCCATCCTCAGAACCCTTAACTATTGTGACAGTAGAAGTTTGTGGGCTTTGTTAAGACGGAACTCAGACCAACAAATGTTGCTGTTACGATTATCTAGTGTTCTCTCCTGCTACTTCAACACAATAGACCAGTTCCTCCATAAGGCTTTATACTATCCCTGGATCACTACTAAGAAATTAGGTCAGACTATTAAAAATAACCATCTGCCCAGTGGGGATCTGTCTATAGGACCAGCTTTTTACATCAAACAGCTTTATTCCTTGTCACATTTGGATTTTGTCCTGATAAAGAAATATGTCAGGAAAACAGCATTTTGAAGAGTTTGCAAGATGTTTTAATACATGGTTAGAATGATTTAACAGTTTAGAGAGGGTATCTGAATAATCTGTTGTTTTATAAAAAAGCAAAAAAATGAAGAGTGCTATATTGAACAAACACGATTGGTGACATGGTGAAAGCTGCAAAGGTAATCTGAAGATTTGTGTTTAACAGAATTGAATTTCAAGGAAAACCAAGGTTATGCCCATACTGATATTTCCCCTCCCCACCCTTTTATTTTTTAAAAAAATGAGACTGAAGTTTCTGTGATACAAATAAAAGCATAATCTGCTAGCAAGTTTGTTGTTCATTGATACATGAGTGAGTTCTTGCCTCTCCCTCTTTTATCTGTGTGAGTTGACAGTTAAACATTCCTCCAGCACAGGGTAACCAAAATAGCTTTAACTTTCCCTTCATAAGATTTAATATCATTGAAAGCTTTAAGGTATGTAACAGGTAGAGACTTTTAACCTACTTTTTACCTATGATGTCATAACTTAATGCTACACGTCAGTGAAGTTTATGGAGTGGATGTCTTTGATCAGCTCATTTTCCTTAAAAAAAGCTGCATGAAGGAAAAAGAATTGATTTAATTTTTTTTCTTCTAAGAGAACAGCTTTCATTTACTTCACTCTCTTTGTTGTGGCAAGTAGTGACAATTAGTTTACTGGGTAAGATAAGACTGGCTGTAGCATAAAGCATCTGGTTGCTATAGACTCCAGAAAACAAATGGATTACCAACTAAATAATGTTGCAGCCCAGAAGGAAAACCCAGTAATTTGTTAATTTGGTAGCAGAAATTTCAAATTATATGAAGTCTTTTTCTCAATGGACTAAAATGTCTCAGAGGAACTAGAAAGCCCTACGTATTATGAGCCTGATTTGAAATGCAACAAAGTTAATAGATGTCTCTATTTGGATCTTTGGAGGATACGGATCTGACTGATGTCAGGAGCTGAAATACTGCCTAGTGTCTTGTTTCAGCAGTCCATCTCCATTCAGCAAAACATTTAATAATGTACTTAGCTCTGGAATGAGGTGGGGTTTATATATGCCTAAGTATCTGGCTAAACAGGGTCTGAAACTAGCCATACATGTACTAGTTATCATCTAGTGTCTGTCGATTAATCTGATACTTCAGGCCAGTTGTTAGTGAATTAATAATATTATCCAAGAAGAATGTTTTCCCCTGAGATGTATCAGAGGACATGGGCATGGAGCATATCTACTTGGAAGGGATTATAGTTAGACTATTAATATATAGAAGAGGTTTTTTATTATGTCCTTGTTGTGGTTTAACCCCAGTTGGCAACTAAGCACCACACAGCTGCTCGCTCACCCTCCCCTCCACCCCCAGTGGGATGGGGGAGAGAATTGGAAAAAAAAGAGTAAAACCCGTGGGTTGAGATAAAGACAGTTTAATAGGACAGCAAAGGAAGAGCAAATAACAATAATGATAAAAGAATACACAAAACAAGTGATGCACAATGCAATTGCTCACCACCCACTGGCCAATGCGCAGCCCAACCCCAGGCAGCGGTCGCTGCTCCCCGGCCAGCTCCCCCCAGTTTATATACTGAGCATGACGTCATATGGTATGGAATAGCCCTTTGGCCACTTTGGATCAGCTGTCTTGGCTGTGCTCCCTCCCATTTTCTTGTGCACCTGGCAGAGCATGGGAAGCTGAAAAGTCCTTGACTTACTATAAGCACTGCTTAGCAACAGCTAAAACACTAGTGTGTTATCAACATTGCTCTCATACTGAATTCAAAACACAGCACTATAACAGCTACTAGGAAGAAAATTAACCCCATCCCAGCTGAAACCAGGACACTGTTGTTTTCTGTTTTATTGAATTGATGAGGAGAACATGATACTCAAATTTTTAGTTCACTGATACTTGCTTGCAATGAGTTAATATATTTTTCAGGTTCTAAATTTAAGCATGGCAGCTTTGTCAGAAATCCTGTATGATAAGATCAGAAACACTGGGGAAAGTTTCTGTCATTGCAGCTTATTTGATATTTTCTTCAGATAGAGAGGTTCAAGGGTTTGGGGAGTTCTTTACCTCACAAGGATCACAAAAGGTTTGATTCATGTAAGCTAGTAAGGTATCAAGAGCACCCTGGAGAAAAGGATTTATATAAGAGCAAAGCAGCAATAACTATAATGTATTGTGGGCAGATTTTTTTTGCATACAACAGCAACAGAGGGAGGGAAAAGGCCACACCAAGATCTTGATTCACTCACAAAACTATCATGAATAACTACAGTCCCCAGACGTTTCATTTAAGACTACTTCATTTACTTGTCTTTCTAAAGTAGAGGAAAAGCCGTTAGCTCTCTTGTAAATGTTAAAATACCTTACAATATACTATTCAGTTTTACTGAATTTATTACAAGTCATGCCACACGTTCACATATAGCTTCTAATTCATAACAGAGTCAATACTAAACTTTCAAAAAATATGAACCAGATCTTACCAAAGTCATGACGATAGGCTTAGTAAAATGGGATTTTTATAAAAAAAAAAAAATTTGAACTATTTTAAGAATTTTCAAGAAATTGATTGCCATTATGTAAGTGTATTTTTTCCCCACATGGAAAATCAAGATTGTCATGGAAGCATTTGTTTTCAGGAGCTTGCATTCTAAAAAAGGAACTCTCATACACTTTCATAATAAAATTGTGGGATTTGTGAACATTATAGAGTCCATTTTGAAGTTAGGGGTGAATGAACATTTTTTATAATTTTTTCCTTGAAAACCAGGCTCTCAGCAAAATGGCAATTCTCACATGAAAGTTTACATTCCTTGAAAAATGTATTCATTTGTTAAAAAAAACAAGCAACCAAACCCAGACTTATTTAAACAAGTATCTGCCAAGGACTGATATTTCACCTGAATTTTTTTCAGCAACATTTTCCACAAGGAATATAAACATATAAATATCTTTTACGTGAACTAATCAGAGCTCAAAACTTCTGATTCTAAAGCTAGCAGCTTTCTAAAAATAAAGCTTTCATGTCAGTAACAAGAGGGAAAGTATCTCTCATTCCTACAGTATTGTTTCACTTGGGTGCTGTACAGCGCTAAGGTGGCTGAGGCATGAACTATTATTAGGGATGAAACATGTTGTGTGGTTTGTATCTGCCTGAAGCGCTGCCTCCTCCCAGCCTGCCTACTTTGGGTGCCTCAGACTGCAGTGCCTGCTTGGTGGGAGCAGGCTGTGAAACACCAATTTTTCTTGTCGCTGTGGTGGGGAAGAAGATGCAGTAGAGAGTGCAGAGACCCAGCCCAGACCAGGGGCTGGCAGAGATCAGAGCAAAGTCCACAGAGCAGAAATCCGGTCTGCTATTTATTACTATTTACATACATTTAGAAGAAAGAGTTCAATCCTTCAAAGAGAAGAGAGCAGCGAGGGATATGAAATATAGTACCGGTGTTGCTAATAATACTAAACTGTTCAGGCAGTGGTTTTTAGTGTGCAGACATGTTACATTATGCCATCCATCATAATTCTTACAAGAGGCAGAGAAAAATGTTGTTGACCTGTAACTTATACTAACTTGCTTTGAACAGATTAGTGTTTTAATTTTTAATTACTTAGATACAAAAAAAACCCCAAAACTTTGTCTTTAGATGTCCATCTAGCAACGGAATGCCAGCAATGAACTGCACCAAAACTTCTGTTTCCAAAAGGTCATTTATATTTCCACATGCTAGACTACAATAAGGAGTTATCTGAATTAAGAGAAATATTCTCCCAACTGTGAATATCTTATTGACAAATCTTGATCCAAAGCTGGGTTCTAAACATTCAAGGTACTTAGAACTGGAGTGCTTAGACTTGGCATGTCTAAGTTATAATAAATACAATTCAAAGTGCCTAATCCAACACACAAGTTAGGTTTATATGCAACTGGAAGGACCCATGGGGACTTCATTGGCACTAATTACATGACAAATATAAGATCAAAGACATGCATCATTGCCGAAGTGGTCAAATGCTGCAGAATTGACATTTCTGATCCTAAAGTGAATGCGAACATTGATTAGGTATGAGTTCAGTTCAGTGAATGCAGCAGCAAGTACTCAGTCTGAAAACAGCAATATACCATAGTATACTTCTGCAGTAAGTATGTATAGGAAGAAGGATTTGAATGTACACAGAGCTGTCTTAGCAGTTTTGAAAAATGTAAGAGTTATATCTATGCTGCTTTGATTTCATTTACTATATTCCTATGCAGATAAAATGACATAACTGCATTCATTATTAAAGAGCTGGAGAAGCTTGTATTACTATTTCATTTAGAACTTATAGATAAAATTTCAGTCCTATTTCAAGCAAATGTGCTGTATTTTAGACTGATTAAAAACTCCGAGATGCTTCACAAGATTAACCTGTATGGAATAAAAGCTGCACTGACAGCACAGTGCAGCACTAGCTTTCTTTGAACGTTGCCATCTCTTGAACGGAAAGTGATCGAATAGCATCTTCCACTCATTGATTAGAACAGGAAGTAAAGGCACCAGAGACTGATGAAACTGCAAATAAAACCATGTATATGTGAAATATTATAAAGAGTAGGATATATTAAATAGCAATTTAGACAGCTAACACCACTGTGTGTCTTCATTTAATAAAAATGGCCATAAACAATTAAGGTCTCTCTACAAAGCTTATCAGAAGCCTGATACCCCTAAATGCTGTGCCTGATTCAGCTTTAACGAAGAGGTAAAATCTTGGTCATTGATCATGTCTACCTGAATCCCATGAATTTCAGGAACAGTTTATATTCTCTAAATGTAACAGCAGCAGAAACAGTCTCCTTATTTGTGTAATGTGTGAGACTAGCTTTGTGATGGGCCCAGCCTCTCCATCTGGAAAATGAAAATGGGGGGTTGAGAGGGAGTGGTGAGGGGAGATCGTGATGAACAGAAAAAAGGGGGTGCTGAAGAGGATGAAATGGGAGTGAGGACAGGGCAGCAGAGGAAAGAGAAGCTGCATTCCAAGTCTGTTGTGTCCAAGTTAAATTGCCTGGGGATAGAGATCTCATGCAATGCATCCTTGGCTGCACCACTATTTGGCTTCCTGTTACAAACCAGCATTGCCAAGAGACATTAAGCAGTCATATTGGAAAACATTTTGCAGGTGCCAGGCTGTACTCTCCCCTGTGTTAATGAGAATTTGATCATCTACTGTAGGTATAACATACAGGGGAGGAGGAGCTGAGTCTGTGAATCAGCCATTTTTGTACTGAGGGCGGATCAGTGGCAGAATAACAATAGGATGTCCCTGCATGTTATTAAAAAAATCACTGAACATTGGGACAGTCTATTAAAAACTAGTACTTGTGCAATCTAATTGAGACATCTGGTCACTTTACCTTGGCCATTGATGAGAAAATAAAGACAATCAGGCCTGGAATCTGGACAAATCTGAGATCAAATGTTTCTACTGTTTGGCAATTTCCTTATCAGAGAATTATCTGGTTTATCGGGTTGATAGCTAATCTAAATGTATGTTAGATTTGAAGCCATAGCTATGAGAATTCATTTCTCTTTTGGAATGCTTTTCTTCATTCACTTCTTTACAGTTCTGCATGGGAGAAAAACAATGCTCAGTTCATGTCAAGAATCAAAAGGACTCTGTCTTTTCCTTGAGTTATTCCCACTCCTTTCCTTCCCTCATGCTTGCTTTTTGGTGCTTGCTTCCCTCATGCTCCATTCTCCTACACCACACACAGAGCGCCTTTATGTTTGTGAGCTGCACATTAACCCAAAAGGTTAATGAGCATAGGGCTCAGGTGCACTCCATACTCTTGCAGCATTACTAATGCTGTGGTCATGGGCTTGGAATGGCATTCTGGCAAATTAGTTCTTTTGTGATCTCTGCGCTGAGAGTGAGTCTGCTGTTTTCTGTGTTCCCTAACTGCATTTTTATGCTGAGCTTTCTGTCTCTATGTTTTTTGCCCATTCCATTACCCATTCCCTGAGAACACAACAGAATTATTTGTGAGATCAACACCAACTGCAATATGTTGTCAGTGCCAACAGACTTTGTTAAATATTCCTGTGCATGTAAGAGCAGCAGAAGGGCTTATGGCAAAAGGGCAAGCAAAAGCTTTGAATAGGAAACTGTCCATCTGAACTCCACTGAGCTGGGGACTTAGATGAATAAAACCCCTGGAAATGCCTAGCAACAATTCAGTCACCTTCCTTCCCAGACTGGTTGCCAAATTAGACATCTATGATACTCAGACGCCTCTCTACTTTATTAAAAAGTCACCAAACACTTAAACATTATATCCCTAAGAAAATCTGAGAAATGCTCATTCTGGAGGGAAGAACATCCATCTTCCACTAAAAGCAGGGCTGCAACTCAGTTGTAAAGGATCAGCAGGGGCAGGCTGGTCAAGTGAAGAAGTCAAATCTGCAGGTCAGGGTTCTGGACTGACAGTAAATAGCCAAGCACAGACATAGCTGTAATGCTCACTGCAAGCTGAGGCCTCCCTTGAGCTCCCTCATCACAACAATGCCCACCAGCAAGCCAGCTGTTGGCAGCCAGTTGAACTCCACTGGTAGAGAATGTGTTCAGGGCCCTGGCATGAGGTCTGCGAAGACTGACTTAAAGCCGCATAGTAGCTTAATTTAAGTACTGGTCGATGGTGAGCATCTTCTGTATTGTGCTTAATGTAGTTCCAAATTTGCAAGTGGCTAATGGTCCATTTATTAATAAAAAAGTTAAAACACAAGTGGGCACATTCTTTATAATCAAGTACTTGCCTTGATGTTCTTGACACTACTTAGACTGAGTTTACCTCAAGAAAGCATGGTAGCAATGACATGGTGGAGAATCTGAAGTGGGAGTTTTGTATACCAGTCTTCTCGAGCAGGAAAAACTTCTGGACAGCAAGACTCAGAATCTGTGAGAAGAGTGATCAAAAAGGAGCTTGACTGTAATGCACAGAGTTCACACAGGAGGAAGACAATTTGAGGTGTCTGTATCCACCTGGCAGATATTTTTAGTTTCTGCAGAAGCCTGGAGGTAAACACAAGTTTCACACCCAGTTATCATACCCAGATGGTGGTTGTGTGAAGGGAAGTTCTGTCTGCCATTGAGATGAGTAAGCATTTGCTGAGATTCAGTGCTGCACCCTACTTTAAGGTAGCTGCTCAGTTTGTGAGGGGGAGAATCATGCCCGCTCAGGGCACAAAAGCTTCAGGGTGTGGTAGGACTACTGGGCCACATAGATCTCAGGGGCAGCAGCCTTCCAGGACAGCTTAGTGTGCAGTGACTGATGAATCCAAATACACAAAGGTCTGGAAAAGATGGAGCCAGTGGCTTTTTTGAAAAATACATTTGTTGCTTGAGAAACACGTAAGGGATAAGAAGCAGTAATTTATATAACTATACTGCCTCAAGCTTAGCATTGTGATAGCAGCTGTGGCCTTGGTACCTCAGGACCTTCTGACAGAGTGAGAAAGGAGAGATTCCTGCAGTTCCTGTAGGCAAAATACTTCTTCTTGGGTTCTGCTCACAGGAGCAGAATTTGGCCTTAAGCTTAATCACCTGGAGGCACTTGAGAAAATAAATGCATGTGTGTTTCGTTTGACTGATTTGTCTGCAAATGTGTCAGTTGCTCAGCTTTAAAGCTTTGGTAGATTTAAAGATGTATAAATCATAGAATCATAGAATCATTTAGGTTGGAAAAGACCTTTAAGATCATCAAGTCCAACTGTTATCCTAACACTGCCAAGTCCACCACTAAACCATGCCTCTAAGCACCACATCTACACGTCTTTTAAATACCTCTAGGGATGGTGACTCAACCACTTCCCTGGGCAGCCTGTTCCAATGCTTGGCAAACCTTTCGGGGAAGAAATTTTTCCTCATACCCAATCAAAACCTCCCCTAGTGCAACTTGAGGCCATTTCCTCTTGTCCTATGGCTTGTTACTTGGGAGAAGAGACCAACACCCACCTCACTACAACCTCCTTTCAGGTAGTTGTAGAGAGCGATAAGGTCTCCCCTCAGCCTCCTTTTCTCCAGGCTAAACAACCCCAGTTCCCTCAGCTGCTCCTCATAAGACTTGTGCTCTAGACCCTTCACCAGCTTCATTGTCCTTTGGACATGCTCCAGCACCTCAATGTCTTTCTTGTAGTGAGAGGCCCAAAACTGAACACAGTATTCGAGGTGCGGCCTCACCAGGGGGGCTGAGTACAGGGGGATGATCACTTCCGTAGTCCTGCTGGCCACGCTATTTCTGATACAAGCCAGGATGCCATTGGCCTTCTTGGCCACCTGGGCACACTGCTGGCTCATATTCAGCCAGCTGTTGACCAATACTCCCAGGTCCTTCTCTGCTGGGCAGCTTTCCAGCCACTCTTCCCCAAGCCTGTAGCGTTGCATGGGGTTGCTGTGGCCCAAGTGCAGGACCTTGCACTTAGACTTGTTGAACCTCATACAGTTGGCCTTGGCCCATTGATGCAGCCTGTCCAGATCCCTCTGAGGAGCCTTCCTACCCTCAAGCAGATCAACACTCCCGCACAACTTGGTGTCGTCTGCAAACTTACTGAGGGTGCACTTGATCCCTTCGTCCAGATCATTGATAAAGATATTAAACAGAACTGTCCCCAGTACTGAGCCCTGGGGAACACCACTTGTGACCGGTCGCCAACTGGGTTTAACTCCATTCGCCACCACACTTTGGGCCTGGCCATCTAGCCAGTTTTTTACCCAGTGAAGTGTACACCTGTCCAAGCCATGAGCAGGCAGTTTCTCCAGGACAGTGCTGTGGGAAATGGTGTAAAAGGCTTTACTAAAGTCCAGGTAGATAACATCCACAGCCTTTCCCTCATCTACTAAGCAGGTCACCTTGTCATAGAAGGAGATCAGAGTAATGAAAGGACCTGCTTTTCATGCCGGTCCCATGCTGACTGGGCCTGATCCCCTGGTTGGCCTGCACATGCCTGTTGAGTGCACTCAAGATGATCTGCTCCATAACCTTCCCCAGCACCAAGGTCAGACTGAAAGGCCTGTAGTTCTCTGAATCCTCCTTCCAGCCCTTCTTGTAGATGGGCATCACATTTGCTAACCTCCAGTCGGCTGGGACCTCCCCGCTTAGCCAGGACTGCTGATAAAGCATTGAAAGTGGCTTGGTGAGCACTTCCACCAGCTCCCTCAGGACCCTTGCATGGATCCCACCCGACCCCATAGACTTGTGTGTGCCTAAGTGGTGTAGCAGGTCGCTAACCATTTCCCCTTGGATTATGGGGGCTTCATTCTGCTCCTCATCCCTGTCTTCCAGCGCAGGGGGCTGGGTACCCTGAGAGCAACTGGTCTTACTAGTAAAGACTGAGGCAAAGAAGGCATTAAGTACCTCAGCCTTTTCCTCATCCTTTGTCACTATGTTCCTCCCCACATCCAGTAATGGATGGAGATTCTCCTTAGCCCTCCCTTTGTTGCTAATGTATTTATAGAAACATTTTTAATTGCCTTTTACGGCAGTAGCCAGATTAAGTTCTAGTTGGGCTTTGGCCCTTCTAATTTTCTCCCTGCATAACCTCATGACATCCTTGTAGTCCTCCTGAGTTGCCTGCCCCTTCTTCCAAAGGTCATAAACTCTCTTTTTTTCCTGACTTCCAGCCAGAGCTCTCTGTTCAGCCAGGCCGGTCTTCTTCCCCACCAGCTCATCTTTCAGCACGTGGGGACGGCCTGCTCCTGTGTCTTTAATATTTCCTTCTTGAAGAATGTCCAGCCTTCCTGGACTCCTTTGCCCTTCAGGACTGCCTCCCAAGGGACTCTGTCAAGTAGTCTCCTCAACAGGCCAAAGTCTGCCCTCTGGAAGTCCAAGGTAGCAGTTCTGCTGACCCCCCTCCTTACTTCTCCAAGAATTAAAAACTCTATCATTTTGTGATAGCTATGCCCAAGACAGCCTCCAACCATCACATCACCCACAAGTCCTTCTCTGTTCGCAAAGAGGAGGTCCAGCGGGGCACGTTCCCTAGTTGGCTCACTCACCAGCTGTGTCGGGAAGTTCTCTTCCACACACTCCAGGAACCTCCTAGACCGTTTCCTCTCTGCTGTATTGTATTTCCAGCAGACATCTGGTAAGTTGAAGTCCCCCACAAGAACAAGTGCTAGTGATTGTGAGACTTCTCACACCTTCTTATAGAATATTTAATCTGCCTCTTCAACCTGGTTGGGTGGTCTCTAACAGAATCCCACGATGATATCTGCCTTGTTGGCCTTCCCCCTGATTCTTAACCCCGTAAAGACTCAACTGTATCATCACCATCCTTAAGCTCTAGACAATCAAAACACTCCTTAACATACAGGGCTACCCCACCACCTCTCCTTCCTTACCTATCCCTTCTGAAGAGTTTATAGCCATCCATTGCAGCACTCTAGTCGTGTGAGTCATCCCACCATGTTTCTGTGATTGCAACTATATCACAGTTTTCCAGCTGCACAGTGGCTTCCAGCTCCTCCTGTTTTTTGCCCATGCTGTGTGCTTTGGTATAGATGCACTTCAGTTGGGCTATTGATCCTGTCACCTTTTTGGGGGGACAAACCCTAATGCCTACCTATTCTCAGGTGCTTCTGTGGTTTCTAACACATCCATAACCCTTTTGCCTTTGCTGCCACATGGATCTCCATCCCCTACCTCCACTGAGATGGCAGACTGAAGTACCCCGCTAGCACACCATCCGTCAAAGAGTGGCATGCCGCCCCAAGGCTTATCTCTAGCAGGCCTGGTTTTATCCCTTTCCCACTTCAAATCTAGTTTAAAGCTCTTTCAATAAGCCCTCTAACTGCTGTGCAAAGATCCTTTTGCCTCTTTAAGATAGGTCAAAATACTTCAAAACCTCAGAGGGAAAGACAGAGATTACAAATAAACAAAATCAGAAATGGTGACTAGTACTGTGCAGAAGTACAAGTGTATTGTGTATTGATAGGAACTACTTTGAGAAATAAGACAGCCTGCAGTCTTGCACAGCATGATTAATGTGATCTAGGAGGAACCATGCACATGGTGACTCTGAATCTGTTGAGGCTCACAGTCAAGAAAATGAGGCATGCAAAATAAGTAGTTCAAGAAGCTTTAACAATACGATTCATTCTCAGCATACATTTAGTAGTCAGGTTCCTTAAAAGAAAAAAAACGTAAGCAATGTACCATATGTATAATTGTAAAAAGCTAACAAAAATTGTTATGAAAATACACATCATAATTACAAAAGCTACCAGTTTTTATGGTAGATCAGAATATATAACAATAATAAAGTCTCTTAAATGACATTATTTCAGTCCTTGTCTCATCCATGAGAGCTGTAAAGGGCTTTGTAAATTGACCTGAAAATTGGCTGGTCTTATCTGACTAAACAGATGAGAGAAAGACTTTTACAGTATATGGCCCTTTTCCATGAATGCCCCATATCTTATTCAGTCCTTATTTGGAGGAGATATTGCATCAAGTGATACTGCAATCTTGCAGTCCAAAACCCAGTCCACTTCATACCATCTGACTATTTGCTGTCTTGACTGGAACACAGATATCTTTCTGTTAAAATAACATGCTTCTACTGATGGCTTTTCCTGCTGACCCTAAAGATCCTGTTTGAGAAAGGTTTGGGAGTCTTCTAATCCTAGATGTGAAGACATCCAGCTTGGTATACTCACACAAAGCTCTACCACTTTTCCAAGTGAAGCCTTACCAGCTCATGTCTGTTTATCACCCTGCAGTGTCCTGCCTTCAGCTCATGTGCTGTTTGGCAGGTTATTCTGAGTCTGGAAAAAATGAGCTTAGATAGTATCCAAACCTTACTAAGACAGGAAAAGATTTGCTTCCTCTGCTCTGCCACCCTAAATCAAGCTTTACCACAGATCTGTGCAAATGTTTCTGGGTTTTGGTTTTGGGGTTTTTTTTACTTATTCTTTTTGTATAAATATTTAAAGATTGTTCTGGGTTTAGTCTCCATATATAGCTAAGTCCTCTGGTTTCTTGGGCTCCAATGCTGAGGATAAAGTTGTTTAATAAGTGGCCTCTTTAACGGAGTTAAATCTACACCGAATAAAGAGCTCCTCTTGTAAAGGGACATAGTACCAACTAACTGTAAGTCACAGCTAGACAAGGCAGCTTTTCTAAAATAAACTGGCCTTTAAGTGCAGTTGTAGATAGAGAAGCAAAGTTATTGAATCAGAATGTCATCTCAACAAAGTCTTTGTCAGTTAGAGCACAGAAGCGACCATCTTTCTTCCTGAAATCTTTAAAGCATTTGTCAATGTCTCTCTGCTTCTAATAGACTCCATCTCATTGAGCAGGGTCCTGTATTCTTTCTTTCCTTGCCCTTTCCTCAGACAAGCATCATTTCTTTTAAGCCCGCGGAAAAGTGAGAGAGAAATCATTGTTAAATGTTAATGCCTGGTGAATGATATTCCCCCTGCCTTTCCAGTGAACATCTTCCCTCAGGAACAAAGCCTTTTCCAGCTCCAAAGGGTCATTATACTGCAGTCCAGACAATGGAAACACCCCTGACTTCTTGTCTCTCTGGGGTTTAATGCATTCTTCCTCTGAGAAACAACACACTTACAAGTGAAGAAACTGAAGTCTGAGCAGTGAACATGAAAATACCACAAAAATTCATATGTTCTCCAAAGACCTATCGAGACTTCAAATCAGGCTGACATGGAAAGTGATTCAAGATCTCTAGATATTTTGCACTTCAAGTAATTGGTGGAGAAGAGGATGTGAGGAATGATTGGGCCTTGACCTGTTTTCCTTTGTATTTTTCTGCTTGGTGACCCAAGCCAACCCCAGTATTGATCCCAAAGAAAATAATGCTATGACTGAAATAGGACTTGAAAAAGTGAAATAAGGCAATATAATTACTAACAGTCTGTGTGGGTTTACACAAAACAAATCTTGTCGACCTAACTTAATATTTTTTATGAGATTATGGATTTTGTTGGTAAAGGTATTTCTATTGATGTAATACTCTTATATTTCTGCAAGGCATGAGATGATAAAGAAACAGGACATTTCAAAACCAAACTGGAATACTTTAAATGGTGTTAACCCTGACAAGCTGAAAAGTCACAAAACAACGTAGTAAACCAGCAAAACAAACAATTTGTCTTTAATTATGGTGAGACATAAAGTCATCAAGAGCAAGGATTATACACCAACATCAAACTCCCTTTTCTGGGAGGTAGTGACAAGAGGTTTAGCAGTTGAACCTTTAGGCTGGACAGCCTAACAGACAAGTATCTTTTGTATTCAACATCATGTATCAGCATTTCTACTGATATGATTAATAAGAAGCATAGAAGAAACTGGGAAGAATTCACAAGATTTTTTCCTTAAATTAAAGTCAAGTAGCATTGGCCTATGTGTTCACTGACCCTCCAGCATATGGTCTGGACTAGTCCTGTTTAGCATGTTATACACATTTCTGCAGTTCAGTAAAATCTTTCATTTTCGCATATATTCTACTACCTACGCATTGAAACTGAAGATTAACCTCCAAATCCTATTAAGATACAAAATTAACTCCTAACATGGTATCTGTTCCCCCTACTGCTCTTCTGGGCATATAGGTAATGCCATAGCTTCTTCTGCGCCATCAGACAAAAGTCCTGAAAAAAGTACTTGCTCAAGAATAATTAATTTCAGAGCTTTAATTGTTAATAGCAAAGCACAGAGGGATCTGTTGTACTTCCATGGTTAGAGCTGAACTGAATTTGCAGATAAAGGGGGACTCCCGCAATTTCCATGCTCAACCTTTGACTATGTAGCCAAGAAGTAGCTCATGTCTAGTGCCAGCATTCACTGAGTATTCAGCATGTGTTTCACACAATTCTGCATCCTATTTCACACTCCTGTTTCATACTATTAGTTCATGTAACATCCTCATGTAACTGTTTATAACTTTTCTTCAGCTGTGCAGGCTAGAAGTAAAGAAAGAAATATAAGAAACATATTGGATTGAATATTTGCAGTGCAATGCTAGATAATAATTTAACTTATTTGTCCAGGACCATATGCACATAAAATTGAATATATTTGTCTAGCTTTTTGGACAACACCATAGTGAATGGGTTCCATAATAATAGTTCAAGAATATTCTCCCCCACTGTGATTATATACCTAAATAATTTGACATTACATAGCTATAGGTAGCTGCTCTCTTACCACAGTGGAAAAAATAGAGCCTTTAACACAGCAGGAAAGATGAGATTTAGTGGTACTGGTATGCAAATTCAAACATGTGCTTAAATCTTTGCAGAGCTGAGGCCTAGGGTGGTGTTTTGGGTTTATTTCAGAGATGAACAGGCAGACACTCATCTTTCTGGAGAGACACGGAGTAATGGAAATGCATCATGCCATCCGTTGGCAAACTGCAGTGCTGCAGCCGGAAGGTGTACAAAACCGTGCCGCATGTTACCACCACCAAGCAAATTGGAAAAAATCATAGGGAGTCCTCAAAAACAAGCAAGCATATAAAAGAGCAATTGGCACAAAACCTAAATTTGGTTTTCTCTTTATTTGCTCACATCTGCTAACTGAACACATTGCAATTAGATTACACAGTCAAATTACCGTTTCCTCACACAGCCACTGTTGAGAGATTAGTTTCTTCCAAGTGTGAGCTTTCCTGCATCTCTGCAGATACACTAGGATAGAATGAATGGGCATAAGCAGCGCCTGCTGCCCTGATGACTTCCCTTTGTAAGACAACGCTATGAGAATATAACAAGAATTCCTTTATCTCCATTTATAATAAATGTACTTAATGAAAGCTTTTTATAAACATTGCCCATATTATATGTGTAAACTGTGGGATATTTTTCTTGGATTTTTTTTATATGCAATAGGAGAATCTGGGTATGCAATAACTAAAACTCCAGAATGCTATCTTATTTTGTGGCATCTACCCTACAAAGATATTTTTAAGTGCACTGAATTTACAGTCAAAATATACTAAAATCAAGTATTCATATTTAAAGGTGCTATAGATTGAAAAAAACTGATTCTTTTGCCTGGTCTATAAAAAAAAAATATTTTTTAAATACATCATCTGTGGAAGAAATAATGTTATTAACATACATTTTTTTCATATATTTTCATGTAACTTCTTATGATTTTACATTAAATACATTTTTTAAAACTTTATATACATTACTCTTTATATATTTAGACATTAAAAATAACTTGAACAGAAATTAATTTAACAATCCCTGTCGTTATATCTGGGGAAAATACTAATAGGGAATAATCTAATAAATGAAACATTTTTCTGAGGATGCTATAAGAAATTGTGCAAACAGACTTCTTATGTATGTTTTCAGGAGCTGAAGACATGCATAGACAAATGTTGCAGATAATTAATTTAATTTAATGTTTGTTTATTCATTTTGTGGGACTGGCCACTCAGGTCATGCCTTCTAGTTTCTGGATACCTGAAACTTTTACTCATAACGAAGCAGTGTATCAGTTTCTAGACGGCCACTTGTATTTTTCATATTTTCCCAGGTGTTGTGACTCCCCATAGGCCTGCAGTCTTGAATTAGCTAGACAGCTCAGTCTAATGACTGTGAGGATTTAAAAAGTAAATTTTCCTCTGAGTTCACAAAGCAGCTCAGTCTGACTTGTAGTCCCAGAGAATGTCACAAAAAGTAGTTGAAGCTTTAAAGGGTGACTTAAAAAATCAGTTGGTGATGTCACATTCCTTCTACACAGTAGTAAAATATCACTAGGCACTTTCTCAGCAAGAAAGAAGCCCTAGTTACCCATGCTTTCATAAGAGAGTGTTCTGCTCCTGCCATCGTAGATCATGATGGCCAGTCTTCCTGAACCTGCCAGCTAAATCATAGAATCATAGAATCATAGAATGCTTTGGACTGGAAGGGACATTTACAGGTCATCTAGTCCAACCCCCCTGCAAGAGCAGGGACATCTTTCACTAGATCAGGTTGCTCAGAGCCCCGTCCAACCTGACCTTGAACGTTTCCAGGGATGGGGCCTCCACTACCTCTCAGGGCAACCTGTTCCAGTGCCTCACCACCCTCATTGTAAAAAATTTTTTTCTTAAGTCCACTCTAAATCTGCCCTCCCTTAGTTTAAAACCATTGTTCCTTGTCCTGTCACAACAGGCCTTGCTAAACAGTCTGTCCCCGTCTTTCCTATAGGCCCCCTTTAAGTACTGGAAGGCTGCTATAAGGTCTCCCCGCAGCCTTCTCTTCTCCAGGTTGAACAACCCCAACTCTCTCAGCCTGTGCTCATAGGAGAGGTGCTCCAGCCCTCGGATCATTTTCGTGGCCCTCCTCTGGACCTGCTCCAACAGCTCCATGTCCTTCTTGTGCCAAGGGCTCCAGAGCTGGACGCAGCACTGCAGGTGGGGTCTCGCCACAGCAGAGTAGAGGAGCAGAATCACCTCCCTCAACCTGCTGGCCATGATTCTTTTGATGCAGCCCAGGATACAGTTGGTCTTCTGGGCTGCAAGCGCACATTGTTGGCTCATGTCAAGCTTTTCGCCCATCAGTGCCCCCAAGTCCTTTTCCGCAGGGCTGCTCTCGATCACATCATCCCCCAGCCTGTATTGAAACCCAGGTGTAGGACCCTGCACTTGGCCTTGTTGAACCTCCTGAGGCTCACACAGGCCCACTTCTCCAGCTTGTCCAGGTCCCTCTGGATGACATCCCGTCCTTCTGGGGTGTCAACTGTACCACTCAGCTTGGTGTCATCTGCAAACTTGCTGAGGGTGCACTTGATCTCGCTGTCAATGTCATTGATGAAAATATTGAACAGCACTGGTCCCAGTACGGAACCCTGAGGGACATCACTCATCACTGATCTCCATCTGGACATTGAGCTGTTGACTGCTACCCTCTGAATGTGACCATCCAACCAATTCCTTATCCACTGAACAGTCCACCTGTCAAATCCATATCTCTTCAATTTAGAGAGAAGGATGTTGTGGGGGACCATGTCAAAGGCCTTACAGAAATCCAGATAGATGACATCCATTGCTTTTTCCTTGTCCACTGATGTGGCAACTCCCTCATAGAAAGCCATTAGGTTGCTCAGGCAGGACTTGCCCTTGGTGAAGCCATGTTGGCTGTCTCGAATCACCTCCCTGTCCTCCATGTGCTCTAGCATAGCTTCTAGGAGGATCTATCTGTTCCATGATCTTCCCAGGCACAGAGGTTAGGCTGACAGGTCAGTAGTTCCCAGGGTCATCCTTTCTACCCTTTTTAAAGATGGGCACAATATTTCCCTTCTTCCATTCACCAGGGGCTTCATCTGACTGCCGTGACTTTTCTAATAACATGGAGAGTGGCTTGGCAGCTACATCAGCCAATTCCCTCAGGACTGTGGGATGCATCTCATCAGGTCCCATAGACTTATGTATGTTCAGGTTCCTTAGGTGGTCACGAACCTGATCTTCCCTTACAGTGGGAGGGGCTTTATACCCCCCTGGTCCCCAACATGTCCATTGACTCGGGAGGGGTGAGGAGAGCAGTTGCCAGAGAAGACTGAAGCAAAAATGTTGTTGAGTACCTCAGCCTTCTCCTTGTCTGTTGATACTAAGTCACCATTCTTGTTCATCAGTGGAGGTACACGTGCTTTAACTTTCCTTTTCTGGCTGATACACCTGTAGAAGCCCTTCTTGTTATTCTTTGCATCCCTTCCCAAGTTCAGCTCCAGGTGCACCTTGGCCTTCCTGATCCCATCCCTACACAAGCAGGCAGCGTCCCTATACTCTTCCCAGGTTACCTGTCCCTGCTTCCACTGCCTGTGCAGTTCCCTCTTGCTCTTTAGTTTGACCAGCAGGTCTCGACTCAGCCATGCTGGTGTCTTCCCTTCCTTCCCTGATTTCCTGTATCTGGGGACTGAGAGCTCTTGTGCTTTATGGAAAGCATCCTTAAAAATATGCCAGCTGTTTTCTGCTCCCCTGTCCCTGAGGACCTTTTCCCAGGGGGTCCTACTGACTAACTCCTTGAAGAGCTGGAATTTTGCTTTCCTAAAATTTAGGGTCCTGACTATACTCCTCGCCTGTCCCATATCCCTCAGGACTGGGAACTCCACCAATGCGTGATCACTGCAGCCTAGGCTGCCTCCAATCTTGACATCACTGATGAGCTCCCTTGCATTGATGACCATCAGGTCCAGTATTGCATCCCCTCAGGTAGGGGTGTCTATTACCTGGATTAATAAGTTATCCTCAATGCACTCCAGGAGTAAATACCTGAAACCTTCACCTGGCTGACAGTGCATCACTGTTTCCTCATACTTTTGGAGAGATGGCCCTCTGGGAGCAGCCAGAGGCAGTAGATGGCAATGGATCCCCAGTGTGCTCCCACTGCAGGATGGAGTCAGCTGGGTTTGCCATCCCATTTAGGGGAGATCTCAGAGGCCACAGAAAGTTCCTTTCTTCCTGGAGCTGGGGGTCTGGGCTCACCAGCTGCTCCCATCGGTCTTGAGCTGGTGGTAAACTACATGTAACATGCGCAGCTGTGTCTGTACTTAGACATCTCATATTTTGGCTCTCGTTTCCTGAATAAGTATTTAAATCATTAAGCTGTAATATGGAAGGAACACAACATCCATTCCTTTCTCCTATACCTCTGAAGATGATAGAAATTAGCTCTATTCAATTCTTTGAAAAATAACAACACAGTCACCTACTTTCAGTAGGAAGTCTGAAGTTGTGGAACCCAAATGGGTGGAAATGCTTCTCCAAATCCCTGAGAACCTTACCCAATCCCAGAGTGACATCTTCCTCCTGCCAACCATTCCCTATTGTCTAAGTTCAGTAGAATCACTTTGGAACACTGTATCATTTTCATCCTATGTAGAGCAAATTATTTTTCTCATACCTGGTGCAGAGACTCTCAGTGCCCAGAATACAGAACTTGACTCCACTCTTGGGACCAGAAACCTAGAAGTTTTCTAAATATTTTACTGGCCTCAAAGTCTCTAAGACAGTTTACATTTTCTTGCTACAGTTATGTTTGGGGAACTTCAGGTTCCATGTCCCTTAAGTGCTGAGATTGAGCAAATGCTGCTGACACCATGTGCCCTATGGGCTTGTGCTTTCTGTGCAAATAAGAATGGGAAGAGATCAGGAAGTGCTGCTGCATTTGTGGACCTTTTATCAGTATAGATTTGGGGTGGAGCCAGGGTGCATATCTGGAGCCAGGAAGCATATCTGGAGCCAGGAAATCGAAAGCGCTCTTGAGGTCTATAATATATTAATAGTCTGAAATACCTTCTCCGAATGGGAAATAGGATCCCCTAAGAAGACTAATGAAAAGTATATAAAACATATAGCCTCTTAATCTCTTCCTGTGCCATAAGAGAGACTAAACAAATCTTTTTGCCTCAGATGGAGCTAAAGCAGTCTTTATAGACAAGAAAATGCTGCCAAGGTGTACGTAGTGTTTCTTGTGCTCTGCATTGCAACTTTACAGCTGAGCTATTCTGCAGTTTCTAGCAAGAATATTTCCTCTTTTTGTGACATGGTAGGTTTCTTTTGGAGGCAGAAAAGAAGCCCCAGATGCTTCCATCTTTTTTCTTATAACATCTGCCTCTTTTTTTAAATACCTTGTCTTTATATTTCAGGAACAGACCTGAAAATTCTTGAGTCTTATGAGATAGTAGAAGCCATGACAGCACTAGGAAATGTACCTAATCACAATAATTCCATCTTCCACAAGGAAATTTATAAACAAATAAAGTAGTTAATACAAATATTCCAGCAATATCCCTCTGGTGAGTTGACTTTTGCTGGCTGTCAGATGCCCACCAATCTGCTCTATCACTTCACCTCCTTCACTACAGCTCCTCAACAGAACAAGGGGAGAAAATGAGTTGAAAAGCTCATGGGTCAAGATAAAGACAGCAATTTTGCTTACCAATTACCATCACCAGCAAACCAGACTCAATTTGGGGAAGATTAATTTAAATTATTGCCAATTAGAGTAGAATAGTGAGCAACAAAGTCAAAACTAAAAAAACCCACCTTCCCACCATCCTTCTTTCTTCCCAGGCTCAACATCACTTCTTCATTCCTGACTCCTCTACCTCCTCCCCTATGAGTAGTGCAGGGGAATGGGGAATGGGGGGTTGTAGTCAGTCTATAACAGTTCCTCCTTCCTCCTCACACTTTTACCTTGCTCCAACCCAGTGGGTCCTTCCCATGGGCTGCAGTCCTTCACAAACTGCTCCAGTGTGGGTTCTTTCCACTGGGTACAGCCCGTCAGGGACAGACTGCACCACTGAGGGTCCTCCCACTGGATACATTCCTTCCAACTGCTCCAACGTGGGTCCTTCTCACTGGCTGCAGTCTTTTAGGAACTTCTCCAGTGTGGGTCCTCTCCACGGGGTACTGCTCTAGTGTGGGTCTCCCACAGGCCACAGGTCCTGCCAGAAAACCTGCTCCTCTGTGGGCTCCTCTCCATGGGCTGCAGCTCCTGCCAGGAGCCCGCTCCAGCATGGGCTCTCCACAGCCTGTAGCTTCCTTCAGGATATGTCCACCTGCTGTGGCATGGGGTCCTCCATGGGCTGCAGTGTGGATATGTACTCCAACATGGACCTCCATGGGCTGCAGGGGGACGACCTGTGTCACCATGTTCTTCACCACAGGTTGCAGGAAAATCTTTGCTCCGGTACCTCAAGAACCTCCTCCCCGTCCTTCCCTCACCTTGGAGTCTGCAGGGCTGTTCCTCTCACATTTTTCTTACACCTATCTCACAGCTTCTGCACAGCCTTTTGCCCTTTCTTAAATACGCTTTCTCAGAGGTGCCATTATCTTGGCTGAGGGGCTCAGCTGTGCCCTGCGGTGGGTCCATTGGAGTGGCTGGAACCAGCCGTGTTCATCATGGGGCAGTCCCAGTCACTTCTCCTAGAGGCCGCCCCTGCAGCCCCCTGTGGCCAACACCTGGGCACCTGCACCCAATACAATCCCAAAGGTCACTGATACAGTCCAAGGTCCTACCGTATCTGCACCTCTGTTATGTTGCCTCAGCACCAGCAATCCCACATAGTTCAAAGTTCTGGTAACCTTCCTGTGTTTGCTCAGAAAATGAGGGAAGGAATATCAGCAGTTTATTCACACAAATTCTGTATTTTCAGGATCAGTTTGAAAACTAGCACACAGAAATAGGCTGGGAAGACAATTTGGGATTTGCAAGTTATCACTTGCAGAACTGGGATCGGTTTGAGTTATTTATCGCTCCTTTACTGCAGAGTATACAAGGCCACTCTAACACAGCCTGTGGAATTTGTTGTAATCCAAAAAGACTAATATTTCCATCTCCTGAGATATCTGTCTCAATGCCAACTCTACTTATTAACTAAAATGGCAGTAGACACATAGGTGGGTGTTGCTTTGGGTTTGAAACACCGTAAGGCTGGATTTGTCGTAGGGACATGCTACAATCTCTGCTTTCCTCAGCTAACTTCTTACACCTAACCATAGACAGTCATATATTCAGTTAAGTAGGGCACTCTGTTCAGTTTGAACTGTGTTATCTAAGATATCAGCTGTCACTTTCCTGGATATTGACTGCTTTAAAAGGCTACATGTATAGGCTAAATGTATGTATGTTCACAAGGCTTTATGTGTGACATATGTCTTGTACACTACAAGCTATCATCACCACAAACTATATAGTTGCAAGAAATGAAACTAGCATCCTACAAAGATAAACGTGATGTTGTATTTAGCATTTATATTTGTTTTACGTTACCTTAAGCAGAGTTTTCTTTTATTCCACTGAAAAGAAAAAAGAACAACCTGAAACTCACAGAGGATTTCATTATTGTCAGTCAGTTATAAATGGAAAGAGTTTAGAGATTAGGCTACTACCTGGTGGAAAGGTGATTATGGCATATGTTGCTACCTAGTTTTGTATGTATAGTTTAGAACTGCACAAAAGAGTAAAGGAAATAAATGGTTTATTTTAACATAATATAAAAAATGAAAAAAAAATTTTTTTTTTTTTTTTTTACAATGCATACCAACAAATTAATGCTTCAACATTTGTTATTATTAACATTTTAAATCTTCTTTCATCATGCATCAGTTTGCATCTGGGTCATGATCCTGCACGTCCTTGTACTCCTGAGTGCCTCTTTCTTATTGACAAGTTTCTTAACAGCTACAGTACTCTGAGAGAGATATCCCTTTTTAAGCTTAGTGCTGTTTATGGCAACATACACATTAGCTAAAGAATTAATAATTATACCTTATTCACAGAGTTAATTGTAACAGTATAACTAAGCCCACCTATTTTTCTTACTAATTTTAATAAAGAAGACACACACTTCTTTCTGGAGTGTTCAGTCTCTTCTAAATGTAAGGGAGGTCATTGATCAGGGAAGGGAAAGCACTAAATCAACCTGTTAGATGAAATGCCTTTGTATTCCTCCTTCAGCACTTACTCCCTCGTATTACATAAGTCCATAAATAAATTATAAAACCCTCTCAGATTTCTCCCTGAGCCCTTCAGTCTTATCATTTGTATATTCTGGCATTATCATAAAGTGATAAATTACTACCGTGGCATTGAATTTATATTGTCATTTTAGTTGCTTGAAAGTGAGCTTCCATATAATACCTTCATAAAGACCAGCAGTGTTAGAAAGACAAACACTGTTTAGCTGCTCAAAGGAAAGGTGAAGTCTCTTGGTTCTGGTTTAAATTATACTTAGCATTTAAAAAATGGTGAGATCACACCTAAAAGGGAGGGAGAGGAAAACCAATGAACCTGTGCAGAAGCATGCCCTGCTGGCAAACCACTGGCTTGCGCTGTGGAGACAGCTGCTCTCCAGCCCTCCTGGCTGAATTGTGCTGGGAAGTGCTTCAGTACAGATGGGAAGGAGGCAGCAAAGGAAAAAAAGAAAAATCCAGCAATGACAACACCCAAGAAAACTATATTCATGTTAAGAGTGATAGGAATAAATACAATAAATTATGTGTTAGGCAAGGGCCTGCATTTTTATTGAAGATAAATGGCACAAATGGGAGAAAAACATTCTCTAGTTCCCTACTTTATCATAATAGTTCTCAAATTAAACTTCATATGTATTTTCTTAGGAACACTGCAAATCTCCTATCCCATATTTAATCTTGAAAAAAAAAATCACAGAATCACAGAATCACAGAATTTTATAGGTTGGAAAAGACCTTTAAGATCATCGAGTCCAACCGTAAACCTAACACTACCAAGACCATGTCCCTAAGCTACACCAGCTACACCACTACACCATGTCCCTAAGCACCTCATCCAAACGTCTTTTAAATACTTCCAGGGAAGGCGACTCAACCACTTCCCTGGGCAGCCTGTTCCAATGCTTGATAACCCTTTCAGTGAAGTAAAATTTCCTAATATCCAGTCTAAACCTCCCCTGGCCCAACTGGAGGCCATTTCCTCTTGTCCTATGGCTTGTTACTTGGGAGAAGAGACCAACACCCACCTCACTACAACCTCCTTTCAGGTAGTTGTAGAGAGCCATAAGGTCTCCCCTCAGCCTCCTTTCCTCCAGACTAAACAACCCCAGTTCCCTCAGCCGCTCCTCATAAGACTTCTGCTCTGCACCCTTCACCAGCTTCGTTGCCCTTCTCTGGACACGCCCCAGCACCTCAATGTCCTTCTTGTAGTGAGGGGCCCAAAACTGAACACAGTATTCGAGGTGCGGCCTCACCAGTGCCAAGTACAGGGGCACAATCACTTCCCTAGTCCTGCTGGCCATGCTATTTTTGATACAAGCCAGGATGCCATTGGCTTTCTTGGCCACCTGGGCACACTGCTGGCTCATATTCATTCGGCTGTTGAACAACATGCCCAGGTCCTTCTCTGCCAGGCAGCTTTCCAGCCACTCTTCCCCAAGCCTGTAACGTTGCATGGGGTTGCTGTGGCCCAAGTGCAGGACCTTGCACTTAGCCTTGTTGAACCTCATACAATTGGCCCCAGCCCATCGATCCAGCCTGTCCAGGTCCCTCTGAAGAGCCTTCCTACCCTCAAGCAGACCAACACTCCCGCCCACCTTGGTGTCATCTGCAAACTTACTGAGGGTGCACTTGATCCCTTCGTCCAGATCATTGATAAAGATATTAAACAGGACTGGCCTGAACACAGAGCCCTTGGGGACACCACTTGTAGTAGTACAAGTAGTACACTTCAAGTAGTACAAAACTAAATGTTGAATGTTAAAGTGTAGAAATTTGCCCTGTATGTACAGAAGCATAAATGTGTTTCATACAAAATACATAATCACATTGTTATTCTTGTGGGACAGTTGATATCCATTCAATACATATACACTACATATAGATGGAGATTTGCTTTCTTTGCCCCTTTCTGGATAGAATCAGGTAGTCTTCCCTGTCATCACTCTCATCTCTAAGCCTCAGCTTCCCCATATAACAAAGTTTTAACACAGTAGTTTCCCTGTGTTTGGCACCAGCAGCTTGAGAGATCTGTGTACAATAAACTAGCTGAAATGACTTATGGGGGCCTAGAATTAGACTTCAATAGAGAAGACATTGCTACCTTTGGTAAGAATCAATCTTAACAGTGTAGAGCAAATAAACCTACCCTTCCTTTTCAGTTTCACCAAGTTCTACCCAGCTGTGGGTAGCTTTTTTTAACATCTACCTCACTAAAAGCTGGCTTAAGTATCCTAGCTCTGTATTGTAATACCTTATTGCTACACCTTCAAAAGTTTTTCAGATCAAAATTTTCTTTATTATTTTGCCTCCAGTGCACAGTACCTAAAGAGCAGATGTACAAAACAAGAAGCAAGCATATTTCCCTTATCTAGGAAAATAGTCTTTCACTGAAGACTTTCTTAAATTCTTTCAGCTCATTTATCACAGCCAATGCACTGGAGCAAGTTCTCCTGAAACATGCTTCCATGACTAGACTGATTTTTGAGCACAAGTACCAGCTGATGCATTTTTGAAGGCATAGACATATTACTCCCTTTGTTTTTTGGCCCTTTCCTGCCTGTGTGAATGCTTTGCCATGTATCCCATAACACTTTCTGACAATGTGACATGGATGACATAGGGCAGATAAATCAGTCCATGCTCCTTCCCTAGAGGGGTCTGACATCAAGTGCAGGAAGGCACTGTGGGATATGTAGGTTGCTGCATTACAGCCACCCTAGGGTCAATTGTGTGGATGCATGGAGTATGCATTAAGGAGTATTTGATATGCTATATTATCCCCTGGTCCATGTTTCAGTGATCAGTACAAAAATAATGCCAGTCCCTTTGTGTCATTATGGATCCCTTGTGAAGCTTTTTTAGTTTTCTTGGTTTGACATACTTTAATCTTTATTAGTATCTTGATGACTTGATCATTATGTATAGTTTCACACAAGTATATTTCATATACACCTATATCTATACAAACACACACATGCCTGAGTCACAGCTGTTTGGTGGGTCTTAACTGAAGCCCTGTGTCTGTGCCCCTTTCAAAGAGGTGCAGGGATGGTTCACAAAAGACCAGAAAAGCAGCAAAAAAGAAAAGCAGGAGATAGTCTTTTCGTCATTCCACAGCCCACAAAATTTAACCTTTCAGAGAAAAGTCTGAAGAAAACTTTGCAAAGGGAAGCTCACAGAATTTCATTCCCTATGAATATCTGTGAAGGGGTAACATTTGGCACTTAAAAACTAAGCAAATGGGAAGAGCTTAAGCGATTGCTTTTCTCTTTGAGCTAATGTCAGGCTGCTCTTATTAACGACGTAAAATGGGTTCCGTGATATGAATGTACAAGCTGTAATCAAGTGCATTGATCTCTGCAGCTACCCAGTAGTAAAACATGTGGAAAACAACTCTTTATTCCAAGTAGAATTTAGCAAAGGATATGTCTCGAAAGCTCATTGTTGGGATTAGGATACAGAGATTTTGCTTTTCATCCAAATCATTCTCATACCACCAAGGTTGATAAAAAGAAAAAAAAAAAGATGAAACAAAAGAATGCCTGGTAAGAGATATATTTATTCTTTATCCCATCCATGTGTGGAATGGTCAAGAGGAACAATACCTTGTGCTACTTCAGTACTTCCTACATGTCAAAAAAGAGGATAAATTTGAAATAAAAAAAGGATTTAATCTATTTTGAATCTTAGCAAAGGTGAACAGAAAGTAAAGATTTGTGTCAAATTCATGCTTGGAATAACTTCTACATAAACATGTGAATGGGAAATCTTACTGTTTTTCAGTGAAAGATGATTTTCTAGTAAAGAGATGCAGCTGTTTGGACTCTGGGCTTTCCTTTCCTGTTCTCTTTTCCTGTCCCGTGAAAAACATTATTGAATTCAATTAAGTTTTAAACAATTTGGTGTTTTGGTTTTTTTAAAGTCAAAATCTGGGAAATGGTTGCAAAGTGTATTTAGAGTTTTCAGGTAATTCAGAACATTTTATTTCCTACATTTGAAACATCTTGGTTAGTATTCAGCTGTTTCAAAATTGTTTCATTTTTGAGTTGTTGGGTGTTTTCCTATCCTAACTGCCCTCTTTCCAAATGTTCTGGTTTCTTCTAGTAGTTGCTGCTTCTGGCTGAACCTTGACAGGTAGAAAATCCTTTATTTGGGGCAGCAGCAGAAATTGCGTAGAAAAATACTTTCCCAGTTTGTCACTCTGATAAGCATTCCTGTTTCTTCTTCTGTATCCTTTCCTTCTCTTTACTATTCTCTATTATAATCATTCTGTTATCACCCCTATGTGTGAAGCAGGACCACATGCATATCTTTAAGGTTAGATTAACAAAAATACTGTTAATGGAGAAACAAACCGCTCATAACCATCTACAACTTTATAGCTCTGCTTCTCACTGTCTGAGGAGCATCAATGTTGTTAATGATTTCAGGGTTCGTAGCCCTGGCCTGCTGATCTTGAACAGTCTATCCACACTAGGATTTATAACCATCTTTGTAATGCCCCTTAAAAAATGTCAGCTAAATGTGACTGTGACACACTCCATTTCTGCGTTTGAGAGAGCTGCAAAATTCAGTTACATATACAAGTTTCCATAATGAAAGGAGTATGTGTACATCCATTTCATTCCAGCCAGTCTCTAATCCACATTTAACATATGCAGGTATCCTGCTACCAACGCTTCTGCTGAGAAATCAGAATACCATATAGGCATGCTAGAAAGATACGCCTTTCAATAATAACCTTCCAGCCCACTTGTTGAAAACAGTTCCTTTTGGGGAGTATGCATGGCACTCAGATATTACCTAGATTCTAAGAAAAACACCAATTTAATAAACATTTGCCAATGTTCTGAAAAGAAAAAAAAAAAGAAAGAGCTCTGAAGAGTCTCAGAATTTTAAGATGGTTGGTGACTCCCGGTCCAAGGGGGATCCAGCATTTGCCAGGGAGTTTTAAAATGCAACCCAGTAGCTTTCAACAGCAGGTCACTTCACTGCAAAGACGACAGTGAGACACAAAGCCTAAAAAGTAGGCTGTTGTTATGGAAAGTCAAAATACTGTGTTCAATTGTCTGCTTATTAAAAGTATGCCTTGATTTTTTTCCCTTTTTGTTTATGACTCAATTAATTTTTGGACGATAAAAATGTTTGGACTTGTGAGGCCTAACATATCTAGTTTTCCTCTGCATCTGTGGACATATGTATTGCAAAGAACACATACGTAGGTTTTCTTGCATGAATACATGCCTTATTGCTTAAAAACAGACGGTAAAGGTATTGTAGCTCTCAATCTTCAATATCAGCACAGACATGCATTATTAGATTTGGTATGGCAGTTCTGCAGAAATTACACCACCATACTAGCAGTTTCCCTCCTGTCTGGTGATTGTTTTGAGAATGATTTTTAGAGGTTAGCTTAATTAAAATATATTTCTATATATTTATTCAATAGATATATACTTAAAAGTCTTTGGGGAGATGAAAAATTCAGACTGATCTCAACAGATTGCTATTAACTGTACATTGGAGTTCAGTTTTACTGAGTATCAATCAGTTCAACAGAATATTTGATAATTCATAATAATTAATAATTGTCATTAGCTAGTGAGCTAATCCTTTATTTTGAGTTACTGTAATTAACAATAATAGAAATGCTGAAGACATAGATACTCTTAGAACAGGAACGTATTAACGTTCAGAGCATCATATTGAAGTATAGCTTGGAGAATGGGGAAGAATATAACAGCATCTGAACTTCCTGAAAAACAGAGAAGGTTTGTGGTTATAATTTCAACATTCTGAATCGTATCTCTAAATATATTACTCATTAACGCTTGTGCAGTGACTTTGTCAGAACAAGATATTTCAGTAGGGTGCTCCTTGTACACTGGTTCACTGTGGCTGTCTCCTGCTGACTTCAGCCCTGCACATCTGCAGCCATTTCCCTTTGTTGTCAGCTAGAACAAGAATGGAATTAGCAAACTTAGTGCCCATTTGGCAACTCCCTTCAGACAGCTTTGAGTTCGAGAACCACTTTGCTCTACATTGCAAAAGACCCAACTTTGTCTTTGTACCTTCAATTTTCAGATGAGTGAAGTAAGGCAGGAGAGGTGAAAAGCCCTTCAAAAAGTTCTCCGAAAGCTGGGAAGAGGCCTGTCTCTTGGTTCTTAATGCAGCTGTGTCTCTACAGATTTTCTACACTTGGTATTAGGAAGAGTCATGACACTGGCTCTGAAATCACACGCACAGGTTATATGAAGCTATTGGGGAAAAAAACAAATGCTGAAAAGTAATGATTCCTATTCAATATTATAACATGCAGACAGGCAAATAAATAGCTTTGGTTCTTAATGGATACTACTGCCTCACACAAAAGAAATTTAGTACAGAAAGTAATGTATAATAACAGAAATGGCATAAACCCCTTTTAACATATTACAGGAGGAATTTAATTTATATGTCTCATAACTGTGGATTCAAATTGTGATATTTTCTTCTGTCTAAAGTCTCAGACACGTAAATTCACACACATCATAGATGCTCAGTCTCATTGTGCAGAAGGGATGGTTGCCTTTTAGCCTGGATTCTGCTTTGTGCAAAAGAGTAAGAGGACTCTGCAGTCTCTTTACTTGTTCCCCTTTTGGTCTTGAAACTAAACCAGAACTTCACTAAGCATTATGTTCCTGAGCCCAAAGACATAAATCAGAAACCTTATTTTACAGGAACCACCTGTCTCTTGAACTTCTTCATGTTGCCTGGTTGCTTTCAACATAAACATTTTCAGGATCTGGCTGTTTAAGTCTTGCATGCCCAGACTGTCTCAATCTGCATTTGGCCATGCTGCTGAAGTTGGACCAAACTCCTCAATAGAACAGAGCAAACCTAAATCTTTAAGAGATCCTGATATTAGAAGTATGCTCAGAGCATGCATAAAACAAAGAAAAGTTTGACTTTCTTACAAATGTAGCCAGATGAGGAGGTAATAAATAGTATGTTTTGCTATTATAACTTTGTAGTTAGAACACCTGCTCAGAAACCTGGATGCTGAGGTTTAATATTCTGATCAATCAGACAAGGTTCAAGACCACATCTCCCATTTGCGAGAAGGCTGTAGAGTAGTCTCGATGGGAACAAGTCTGAATGTGAGCTTGTGTGGAGAGGTGGAGGGGGAGAGGAATTCAAAAAGAAATGGATGAAAGAAGTGCTCTTTACCTCTTCAGCAGAAATAATGCAAAATTCAAAGCGTGCAGGAGACTTAATAGAAGAAAAAGTCTGATGGGAAGAGCTAACAATGAGGATGCTTAGCTGGCAGCAGGAGATTTAGGTTTTAACATCTGCTCTCAAGATTCATTCTATTCTCTTTAATCCGGTGTGTCACTTGAAAAAGACTGTCAATTCTGGGACTGGGAGTTGGCACATAGGACTTCCCTGCTTTCTGGCAGTTCTTTGTATTTTATGACATTTTACTGTTTTTGATGTGACATATTACAAAACATGTTCCTGTATACTCAGCTTCATTCTCAAAACATCTTTCTTGATATGAAATAAGGAAAAGCTATGCTTTTTATCTTTCATTTTTGCCACTTATGACCAGATGTTTTCCTTGATATTTGGAGTACGGTATTGCATTGTTCACT
Source organism: Ciconia boyciana (assembly GCF_034638445.1). Lineage (NCBI taxonomy): Eukaryota > Metazoa > Chordata > Aves > Ciconiiformes > Ciconiidae > Ciconia > Ciconia boyciana. The sequence goes on from NC_132935.1 coordinate 59,893,793, forward strand.
GATGATTTCTGTCAGTGAGTCCCTGAGTTCTTGAACACATGGATTTCAGGGTAAAAGGAGGTAGTGTGCTGCTTGACCTGCATGCTATTACTTGCTTTGAATAGCTTTGAGATAATTTTCAATGCAGGTGTTTTCCCCTGGGAAATAAGAAGTTAATTCCTCCCAAAAGGTGGTGTGTTCCTGGGCTGAGCAGAGTATGAGTTTTATGAAATTAATTTGCTAAAAATACAAGGAAAATAAATCAATTTGCATCAATCAAACTGAATCAATTTGCACAGAGAAGTCATACAGGGAATTATAGCATTGCATATGCTCTGTCTTCACTTCCTTCAAAATAAGCCAAACAAACATTTGTATATTTCTAAAACACACCTGTAAATGCAACAAATCCAGCTCTGGAGACTTGATATTTATTGCCAGTATTGCACCAGCATATTTTGAGCCCTTCCTTCTTTGTGATTTGAAATTAACACCAGCATAGTAAGCTGGTTTAATGGTAGCATATTCTAATGAGGAAACAGTTTACAATCTGATTTCTGTTTTGTTATGAGGGCCAGGTTTTCAGAAATGGCCACTAATGCTGTAATTGTATTTGTACATGCATTTATTTCATATATAAAATTCATAGCTGTGTTTGCAAACAACCATTTAGACATACACATTACTATGGATGCTTTTACATACTAAAGTGGATTTTGAGAATTCAGTATTAACACATTGAATCATGCATTAATTTAGCTCATGCCACTTAGATGTCCTCCAAAAAAAAAAAGGTCTTTTGCCCATTGTGCCTTGTGCATAAAACTAATACCTCCAGAGGCTGTGGTGTCTTTAGTGATAACTTACATTTTTATCACTTTAAGTTTATTTTTGTTTACTTTTTCATTCTCATGATTGAAAACAGTAACTCTAAGGCAAGACTTTTTATATGTCAGTTACTAACTACATGTTGTGAGTGACAGGAGAGAAAAGAAGCAGGTGAAACTGTATTGTCACATAATCCCATGGATTTGAGAAGAACATTTCAAGCACAGTTACATCATCCACATCACCACACTGATAATGATTTATCATCTGCTTCTCTCTGACTTGTGGGGCTTGTGTAGTTGCCATTTCCATAGGGCCTCACACTCTTTTCTGTATCTATCCCCACATGCCACTGAAAATTGCAGAAGTTTTGTTAACTCCGTTTTACTAGTGGGGAATAGAGGTCCACCGAATACCATATGAGTCGGACGGTTGGACCAGTGAGGGTTGGTATCTGTCACTATTGTCTGTCATCATCAAAAGAATGAAATATAACTGAAAAAATTGTTCCGAGAAAGATGTGTAGAAGGAAATTTGACAGAGGTTGATAAAATGAGGAGTGGCATAAAGAGGGCAAATAAGGATTCCCTGACCACTGTCACTGTTAATACAGGAATGAGTGGGCATTCATTGAAGCAAAGGGAAGCCAGATTCAGGACAAAAGAAACGAGAAAAAAAAAAAAAAAGAAAGTAGTTCTTCATTCAGTGCATAAACAAGCTGCAGATGTCCTGGCTACTTAACACTGTGGATGCAAAAAGTTTATACAGGTTCATAAGCAGTTAATTAATGGACGAAAAGTCTCAAAAGAAGATTTGTGTTGAGAGTCAGAATATCACAAAGTCCTGGACAATTTTGAAAGAGACCAAGTAAATACCACTCTGTGCTTGTCTGGCTCTTCTGCTTTTTCTTTAGCATGTGCTAATGGCTGCAGTTAGAGACAGGATACTGAATGGAAAGATCTTTGGTCTGACTTTGATTGTTCTCATGTTCTTTTCTGAGTGCAGGTGTCTAGATACTTGCAGATCTGTGCACAAATGTTTTGACTAAAAGTTGTGTAGAAGCTCTGTAGTAGGGAAAGAAGTTAAACATTGAAGGGATTGAAATCTAAATCCTAAAACTACTTTGGAAGATATTTTTCTTCTTAGTCCTGCTCTCTCCTATAAAAGGAGCATGAGATCCTGTACTTATACTGCATTTTTTTCTTGTAATTCTCCCTTATCTTTTTTCTTTTCTTTTCCACAGTTTCCTTGCAATCATTTCTCAGATTGCAGTACAATTGCCACACTATGTCCTCGTAGAGTGGTGGTTAAGAACTCCCCCAGGCAAGCAGGCTCTGTGCATCCTACCCATCACAACCACAAAATGAGGCATCATGTGTAGACTACAGAAAAGTCAGTCCCTCCAGCAAAAGTTCAAAAAGAACTGATTAATAGTAAGTGAAATTCAGTACAACTCAATAATTTATTATGGAGCTTTGTGCCACTCCCTAAGAGTGGTTTTAAAAAAGAATATTTAATTCCACTTATATTTTAAAATACACAATTTTCGTGTGAAGTATTGGCAATCCTCCTAGAGGAAATCCTCACAAAATTGTCTTTGTTGTCCACATCACACTCTTACTTTCATGGAAGATGACCACAGCTTTTGCTCCTGCCTGGATTGATTTTCATTGCAAGCATTTTTAATTCTCTATTACAATTAACCCTGTGATTAATGCCAGAGCAGACTGCAGCAGTACTAAGCAGTACTAAGGAGGGGGAAAAACTGGATGGCTGGAATGAAGCCATTCTCCTGTCCTATGCTAAAAATAATAATAATTTGAAAAATGGTGTGAATGGATAACTGCTAGCTGCCTGACAAATAGCTCAGCAATGAATGGTGTATGATGTACAGTTTACATCATAGGCTCACAGGGTGCTGTAGGTTTTCAGCTCTGGTGAGACAGGATGGAAACAGTTTATCAGTACAAGGAGGAAAGATCTCCATGTCTGAAGCTCGCAAACATTGTTTGGAGCTGGGGGAAGGGAGGGTGGGGAAAGGGGAGCAGGCCTGTGCTAAGACTGAGAGCTAAAAAAAAGAAAAGCAAGATGTTTATTAATCCAAAACCTTATACAGTGCAGTAATCTGAATATCTCAACCAAAAGTGAACAGATAATTTGTCTGAGACAACAGAAATGCAAGGCTTAAACAACAACTAGACATAGAAGAACAAGAAAAAAATCCCACAAAAAAACAGTGCTTTGCCATTATGTTATTCTTTTTTTCCATATGATGCCACAGTGGTGTTCGGTCTGTTTCAATGTTGACTGGGAATTTTTTCAGCAGGCTGCAGCTGGCTCAAGAACCGTGGTCACTTGAGCACTGCAAGGAGGCAAGGAGGGCAGAGGCAAGCTATACTTTGAAATACCTGGTCTTGAGATAGAACATGTTTTGTCTCAACTTTCAACACAGGAATGGTAAAAGAGATTTAAGTTTATGTGTTTATCTTCTATAATAGTTTCTTTTGTGACAGAGCTTCTGGAAATCAAAGGTAGATAGATGGTTGTCAGCATTCCTGCTTCAGTTCCAACACACTGCGTCGTATATCATAGCTTGAAAGCTATCATCAAGTGCATTGATAAAGTCAATTTGGTGACAATTTCTCAAATGATGGAAGACCGGTCTCACTTTGTGACTGGGTATGTGTGTGTATGCCTCTCACTTGAAATGTGAGAGGTGGAAGACGTGATTGAGAGTGATACGCATTTTATAGAGGTGGTGGGGCTTCAGGAAATTTGTTCATGAGGAAAATGCTTTTTGACATATGCAGGTTCTGAAAGAAAGGTGCATGATGCACATGTTGAAAAGATAACTGAAGAAGAGAGGTAGACAATCTTTGTTCATTTTCTGAACGGTTTGTTTGTCGAGCAGATTTGTTCAACCAAAACTATTTGTTAATTTAGATTAAAATTGGCAGCTTCCTTTGGGATAAAATAAATAAATAAACAAACAAGCAAACAAACAAACAAATAAATAAGATTTGTGTGAGACAGAAACTAGAAAAAACACGAAAGTTTATATTTCCTTTTTAAGAGCATTTTTGTAGTTTTCATAAAACACCAAAAGCAAAACATTAAGGTTGACAGAAATATTTTCAGCTTAAAGACAGTTCCTTTAAATGTGCTTTGATTTTTGAATTTTTTAGAGGAAAAAAACCCAAACAATAATATTTGCATCTCTGCTATGAAATTTTCAGAGATTACATGACATATAAAGGATATCTCATGATAAAAGTTTCTCACATGATGACCACTTCTGGGTATGAGATTAAGAATAATTTTAGGTGTCTTTCAAGTTTTAGCAAAAAAATTACATTATCAATAACAGCTTAAAGCAGTGTATAATAAAAGGATAAACTTATTTAAGCAGATCATGATTTGTTAAAAGTTGCAAGTATATCATCATAATTTGGAAATCTTTCATTCACATAAACCATTGCTCATAGTCTTAGATCAGTTATTGGTTTCCATGCAGAGAGAGAGAAAAAAACCAAAATGGCAATCTGAACAAGAGAACGTGAGATACCAATTCAGTTTAGCCATTTTACTTTCACTTAATAGAAAACACTTTATGGTCAGTTGGATTCAAAATGCTTGAATACAATGCAGGTAATGAGATTTTGTATATTTCTCTCTATTTATCAGAACATTTTAATCTTCAAAGCTCTTCAACAATTATTGTGTCGGCTGACTATCCATTGATAGACTTCATCAGTTCTGTAAAGTTTATTTAATTTTTTTGCCTGTGGTGATGATAAATAAAAAAACCCAAATAAATAAATATGATAGTTAAACATAGCAAATAGATTTTCCTTTCTGTGTTTTGCTGTCCTTATTTATTAGGTAGCTGACTGGATTTATTTCTCTCAATGGAAAATATTTCTCAGAGCAATTTTGAGTTAGAAAATACTTTCTGAAGATTACAGTATGCGTTCTACAAACAGACAGAAAAAGTCTTAACAAAATGTATCTGGGCAGCAAAATGGTCTGAGATGATGAAGGAAAATTACACTGTTGTCAAAACAGTATTCAGCATTTGACAGCACTCATTTTAATGGTAGAATAGAACAGCCTGTTTGACCAAAAGCTACAGAAACTTTTTAGCTATTTGACACATTATTTTTGCCATAAACCAGCTTTGAGTAAGCTGCCAATCATTTGTACCTTGTAAGAAAAAAGCACATATCCCAGACAACAGTGAAAGTCAATCCTTAAAGTCTTGCAAAGCAAACTCTTCAGAACACATTTATTTGGGGAACCTGGTAGAGAGTTTCTTTATGTTATGTATGCATAGGGGAAGCAAGTACTAAAAAGGAATTTATTCCTGAATTAAAAAAAAAAAATTAGTGGCTTGCACATTCAGTAACGTAGGCACTTAGTAGGATATTCACTCTATGAGGAGGTGTACTTGATTTGACCCGTTAAGCCTCCTGTGCTCTGCTGCGGAAAAATAGGAGGATTATTCAATTCATAGTCAGCCGGAACAGAGTATCCCTAGCACAGATACTGCATAACTGTACTGCAAACTTCTTTAGAAAGCCAGGCAGCTTCCTCTGCATCTTGATTTAGCAAAGCTTAGTGCTACTATACCTCAGCTTGGTCAGTTACATCACAGTTAGGAAAATCCTGAGGAAATGCAGCAAGTGTCTCCCTTTATTCCTTTTTTTCACACCTTTGTTATTCAGCACTAACCATTCATAGTACAGTAATGTTCACAAAAAATATATAGCTATGTATGTGTGTCTATGTATGTAAGTAAATGTCTATATGGCAAAAAGAAAACAAAAAGATGTCCTGATAGTGCTTTCAGAGGATAGGCAGCCAGCAGATGAGAGGAACATAAGGTAATAATTAGAAAATTATGAGCAGCAGTGGTGATAAGCAGTGGGCACAGCTGTCTAGCTACTGTCAAGCTTTTTGTGAGCAGCAAGACAAAGGTATGTTTTAACAAATTACTTGGTTATGAATATTTTAAATAACTGGAAAGGAGGAAACATCACTTGGAGGGACTACCATCTTTGAAGGACAGAAGAAGAAAGAGCAGATATTTATGCAAAGTGGTCAATCAAGACAGGAATGAATCAGCAATAAGTCCACTAGTTCAATGATAAAGAAAACTAGAGAAATTATTTCTTATTGAAATTGTTTTACTGAGAAAATAATGAAGAACGTGATCTTTACCAGTCTGCTCACAGTCAGGACACTTGGGGAGGCATTCTGTTATGAATACATAAAGAATATATGGAGAAGGACATGCAGTAATGCTCCCGAAGAAGCTGGCAAGAATTTGAGTAGTAGGCTAACACAATAACACACAAATAGTATATTAGTAAAGGTAACCAACTCTCCTCTCCTTTCCCACCCTCCCTCCTCCTCTTTCTTTCTTCCTTTTTCCTTTTTTTTAAAAAAAAACAACACAAACAAAACCCTAATACTCTGAGCAAAGCACCAAGAGATGTACCTTTATTGTTTTTTCTGAAGAGCATCAAGATAGCTAGGTAGCTAACCTGTACATGTAGCTCCAAAGTCTGTAGTTCATCAGCATACCTGGCTTCTGAGGACAGCAGACTGTAGGCATTTGGGCAGGCTGTCCATAGACAGTCTTCATGCACTGTCCCTGGCAGGGCTGGATGGGGGGCAGATCTAACTGAACTACATGTCCTGGGCATTTTAGAAACTACACAGTAATATTTGCTGGGAAAGAGGAATGGCTTTGGTCAAAGTCATAGAGGGTTGCATGGGGGAATAGAACTGAACATACACTGATAACATCTAAAATATCCTAAGTAGCAACATTTCATGTAAATAAATGTCTTCACAGAAACAGAGACAGAATTTCCATTCCATTGGATATTTTAATGCTTCAAATTTGGCTTTTAGTTAAAATTGCAAGAAAATGTCCACATTTTCCATTGAACAGGCATTCAGAAATACTGAAACCATTAGTTTTGTATAATTTTGTATCACTTTGATAAGATGAACCATAATCAAATATATGACATTAAATATAATAATGAAATATTATACCACAAAAGTGAAGATAAAGCATTTAACTGGTAAAACTGGAACAACACATTTTAATCAAAGGCAAAGTGAAATACTAAAACTTTTCATTTCAGTTTTTTTAAAGCAATGTCAACACTGAAATCAACCATAACCCATGGAATATTTTTATTTCAGTTAAACTAGTTTTTCCATTAGAAAATTTTATCTAAAATTTTAGATGAGTTTTACACATAAATTTATTAATTTTTGCATGCAAAAATCAAATTCCACCCATTGGAGAACTTTCAATCAGTACGTTAATCAAATAAAATTTCTTAATAATTTGTTGTATGGTAATACAACAAATAATAATGATATTTTATTGTATTCATATTTCCTGAAAATCTCAATATTTATATATGTGCACTATTAGTTGCTGAGGTAAATTGGCTTTGAACAGGTATTCTATAGCAGCAAGGTTTCCATTAGCCCAAGTACTAAAAATTTCAAAATAAATAAATATGAGTTCTATGATATTTTCTCATGTATCATCAGTATCAGCTATTCCTTTACATATGTTGGTGTAACCATTCTTTATAGGGCTTTGGCTCTAAAAATAGAAGACGAGGTTTGCTACTCTAAGTAAAAGCATTTTTATGAGTCTTAAGTTAGTAACTTTTTTCATTTAATTCTGACATTTTTGGGTTTTTTCCACATCTCCATTTTTAACTTGCATAGAGAATACAAAACTATCGTGATTTGAAGCTGGGAATTAAAGTGGTAGATGACTTTTGTACATATGCCCTTTATAAGTTTACAATCAGAGGGTTTTTTTAAAGACAAAATATTTCAGAGTTCTCACAGCATGCTCAGTTTAGGAAGATTTAACATTCTTAGAGACCACAAATTTTGTAAAGTGCTTCATTTTATAAATGGGTGAAATGGCTTTCTATCAGTTTAATACAACTCTGTTTTTACAGTACTACTTATAGCATCAGAAATATTAAGTGAATATTACTGTCACGATGGAGATGTCTTTTTCAGAAATGTGTAAGGGAAGATACAGTTCAACACTTTCAACAGAATGTAGATGGAATCATGAAAGTATGTGCTATCTTCAGTTATGAAATTGTGAAATGGTGCTAATAAATTCAAATCCTTATCAAATTATTTGTGCCACCTTACACCATTGGCAAAATGTAAGTTGAATTCTTAAAGGAACAGGGAGGACACAGTAAAATCTTACACTGATGCAAATCACTTATATGTGATTTCCATGGTTCATGATGTGTGCCAATGGTCACTATTACAAAACGCAAAAAATGCTAGAAAATGCTAGAATGCCTGACAGACATTATTGTTAAATAGGGGTGTGGAAATTTTTAACTATCTCGCAACAAAAGATTGTGACTTTTTTTGAAGTATCTTTTTTTTTTCTCCTTTTCTACTGTCCCTGTCATTATTTTTCTGTGTGAATTGTAATATTTCATGAATTTCACAAGAATCAGTCTCCAGGCTTGCAACAGCAATGGACACAAAATTAGATGCCCTGGAATGATAATAACACATTTGTGGTTTAAGCATAGTTAGGTTGATAGTGTTGTTCAGAGTTATATTTGATACATGGATGAGAAAGTGATAATTTATCTCATCTGTGAATCCAGAAATATTTGCAAATGGATCTTCAAAACATGCAACAAAAATAACAGATGAGATCTGAATGGGATGTTGTAAACAAAGGTGGACTTGGACAAGAGACAATTTTTTGAGAACAAATGCAATAAATTCTCTGTGCTTGTTTCTAAACCTAGGAATTTCTTCCTTCTTTAAGCAGAAATTAGGGAAGGGAAGAACACATTACATAAAATTTCCAAATCAACTGAGAGCCAAATCTCGCCTACTATATACAAAAAATGAAGGAATGCTTGATACAAACTAATAATGACCATACAGGCTAGGTCTACATTTACTAATAAGGCCCACCAACCTGCTACAAGTTCATGACTTACCATGAAAAAATGATGAAAGCAACCTTACGATGGAGCCCTATTAGCAGGAGTGATGGGGCAAGCAGGGAACTCTGCGCATATGTTTGTCTGGTCTAAAAGAGGAAATGCAATTGTGTGCTGGCTTCATAGGGCTGAACGATTCCTAGCAGAAAGGACAAGGAAGGTTGGAATTGTTGCTGTCAGAAGTTAAAGAGTTATAAAAAGGCACCGAATATCAGGATGAAGGGCACACCCCAAATACTGAAACTCTGAAGTTGTGCTAGAATCTGGGGCAAATTCACGTGCTTAGAAACACTCAAATTAGCTTAGAGAATTATGTCTCCTAATCTGACTTCTGTAAATTGATCATGTGTATTGCTCCTACTTCTCTGCAAATACGAAACATACATGAACATGTACATGCCTTTTTATACTTATGAATCTACTAATTTTTAAGCATACAGTTTGCTGAATAAGACTGGACTCTATAAGTTCAAAGCTCAGCATAAATATTCTTTTTCTACTGAAACAAGGCCTGAGCTACTAGCTGGATGTCATACAAGATGCAACATTACATTTTTAAAACTACTTCTTCTCTCATCCAGTCAAATTTATATTTATCAATGCATATACATAATGAATGTGGTTTTTTCTTTGGCAGTTTTTGAAGAAGTGCCATTATTCCCTGCTGTCTACATCAGGCTCACTGTGTCTTTGAGAGTGACAGCACTTGACACTGTACATTAGTTTCATTATTGGCATAATGCTGAAGTAGTTTCTGTATAGGAGACTGCCAGGATAGTTTGGTTTTTTAGCTTTCTGTGTTCTATTTTTCATATATATATGAGAAAAAGCTAAAAGGAACAGATGATATAGCCATTAAAGCTAAGAAAATAAATTCCTTTCATCAAGTTAAGACATGTCAAACCCACAGCAAGTGCAGGGACTAAAACCCCAAGTGAGGATTTTATAAGACATAATATATACTAAGACAAAATACAACATTCCCAAAGTAAAGCATTATCTTAAAGCAACAGTATCAATTAAGCAGCAACTGAGTTCCTTTTGATGTGAGGTGAATGCATAATAGACATTGTGGGCTTCATGCTTTGAAGTGCTGAGCAGCCCCATCTCCTGTTGATTGGTGCTCAACAACTTACAGATTCTGGCACTTGGGGAAGGTTTTCAAAGGCATCAATACCAGCTTGGTGCCTAACAGCTACTGACTTCCAAAGAATGGGAATTGGGCTTCTGACTGACATTTGTGCCTTTGAAAACCTCCCTTCTGAGGTTAGGCAACACTAAACAGTACTAGTATATCTACAAAAAAGATGAAATCCTTTCCCCTTCCCATTAATTCTTAAACTCCATTTCTGATAAAAAGGGTCCCTGCTGTAACCTACAGGAATACACACTTTTTGGCAGTCAGCTTATGCAAAATGCTTATTTCTCCTCTTGTTGTTTACCATGCCATCTGGCATTATGTTTAAGATGGAAGAGAATTTAAAACCAACCTATTATTAAAAATGATTACATCTTTGACCTTGAAATGCTCCATAGCTCCATGACCCCATTACTAGAAATTTGTTGTTGGATATCCAGCATTTTAGAAATCTGAATGAGGAATATCCATTAGAATTAAGTCTATAAATTATTTATTTTCATTTTAACAACACGTGTCTTTTAATGACAATGTAAAAAAAAAAAATCTAAATAAATAATAAATTATTAATAAGTAAATTTTAAATTTAGAAATTTTTTTGGTCAGTTCATAGTAAGCTTTTTTATTTTAAGTAGAAAGAGAAACCTTACCTTTTTTACCACTAGAGATACATATGCTTCAATTAAATTGTAATGTCCTTATAGTGTAATCACTGCAGAAAATAAAGTTCAGGTCTAGGTAGCAGAGGATGGGAAATGTGTGTGAACACTTTTTAATCTAAGTAGACAGAACTGGTGGCTTTGCGTCTTGTTTTTATTAAGATAAAATGGCTACGTCCAAGATACTTGATGAAAACCATTTATTGTGAAAGCCTATACAAAGCTCTTTTTCCTTGAAAACAGGTGAATCAAACAACAGGAGCTATGAACTACTTAGCCAGTATTCAATTTGGAAAAGTTTTCTTTCGCTAAGCTTTTCCTCAAGGCTATGTTATAGCTTTCATTTTTCCTGCTTCTCTTTTTCTTTGTCATAAACACAGCTATACTTTATTCAGAAATAAGGTCTGGGGAAAAAAGGATGCTATTTGCTGGCACATGCCTCTATTTTGGGATTTAAAGTAACCCAATAATAGAGATTGAGGCTATTACTGTTTCAGCTGTGGCAACCATATACAGGATTAGCATTATTGGACATATTTTTCCTGAATGAAAGGTGGACATTGGATCCCTCAGTTTACACAGATTTAAGTCAACCATGTGATGTGGATAAAAGAAGGCCACTTAATTATCTATAGCACAAACAATTTGTAGGCCAAGTTGAATATGTTTATCTCCAAATTTTTGTGAAAGCCAAGCCTAATCCTTAGAAATAGGTCTGTCCTAATCCATTCTTTGTGAAATCAAATCTAATACAGGCCTAGTGTAAATCCAACATCATGAGACGGAGATAACGGCAGGGATTAATGCTGTGCAAAAATCTGATTCTTCAATTTGGTGGAAAAGGAAAAAAAAACCAACAAAAAAAAAAGCTGTATTGGGTCAGTCCCGAATGAAATATTGCATGTATTTCTCCTGACTGATTTAATTATCTTATATGACATAATTAAACTAGAGAAGAATCCATCAACATAGTGACAATGTTCTATGTGCTTTGAAGGAAGGGAAGTGTTCACTTCTTCCAATGCCAGTTTTGTAATTAAGCTAAAATAGAATTAAAAAGTCATTAGGAAATACAGAAATAATCTTACAGTGAGAACTTTGCCTGAAAAGACTGGACTTTTTAACATGAAAACCACTACCATTAAATCTGCATTGCCAATTAGTTATTGTGTTCTGAAAATTCATGTTGGAGTAAAAAGTAGAAACAGGATTTTTTTTTCTCCTAAATGTTTTTCAGAGTCTGATATTTTCAGTAAATTCCTGCAAAAGGAACACACAAACAGACTTACTGACTCACAAAAGATGAGTGCTTTGTCATGGAACAAATTACAGTAATTTGTAATTTAACAAAATATTTTACAGTAATTAGTTAGGGGACATCCCTAGAAAGTTATCGCAGGAGAGAGTTTATTGGGTGAATGCCTTTAGTACGTAATTCAGAGATCCTTGTAATGATAGGGAGACAACTTTTTATAATGCATTATTAATAACAGTAAAAGCCGAGTTGTGTTGAATTTTATTTCTATTTTTCCTATAAGTTGTTTTTAATGTTATACAACTTATTGCTAGTTCCCCAAAGGACTATCTATTTTTAATTAGCACATGATTATAATTTAGTATAGTATATCATTTATAACATTTAAGTAGAAGGAGGAGAAAATGAGTAGGCCATGACTATTTACTGAAGTTGCTTGTTTGTTTATGTTTGTTGAATTCATAAAGTAATGAAGACTAAGATGATGCATAGAAATCACATTGGCTGGATGTAGTTGCAATTTTAGCAGCCTCAAGGAAGCATACATTTGGAAAAAACCACTTCAAACACATGGGAATGTCTTCCTCTCTACTGTCATAACTGCAAGTTTTGCCTTTCAGGCATGTTTTTTATAAAAGTCCCATTTATAATTAGATTAAGGATTAATAGCCATTATAAACATGTTATAGATATGAATTGCATTTGTTATTGAGGGCTGTAAAAAATCTCAGGGGGAGATTCTGTACATAGCCATGTATTGTATTGACTTCTTTATCTCTACAACACTCAAAGAAGTAATAAAAGACTTATATGTCCTATTAACTCCTTAATAATTATATTCATGTTTCTCAATCTTTAATACAAAGCCTAACTAGCTTTAGGAGGGCAGATGTGTCTCTCTGTGTATTAGTTGGGTGGAGGTGGGGGGGTTGAGGAAGAGGCAAACCAGACATATTTTGATGGAAGCTATTACTAATGAGCAATAGAAACCAAAAAATGAAAAGAACTTTTAACATAATGGTATTACTTAGAGAAATGAATGAACTTCTCAGCTACATTTTACACATGTTCTTTGAAAAAAAAAATTAAAAAATCATACCTGCATTTTAATTGAACTAACCTTTCATGTAATATCTACATCTTCTTGCAGGCAAAATAGAAAATGGCACTAGTGTTACCGTAGAAATCGCACAGGAAGGGTTCAAGTCATGATCTGCTAGGTACCATTTCTTGTTCTCAGTAAACTGTTGGAAAAAGCTCCCTATCTGACTAAGAGCCCTAAATATTACTGACTGAGTGTTTTAGTTTCCTAAAGAAATAAATGCTGAGGATGATAAACTTTTTCCAGTTCAAGTCAAGTTCAGACAATAGTTGCAGCCTTTCAAAAATTAGATAAAGCAGAGCATAAATATTTCAGATTTAGACATATCTACATTTTTCATTCCTGAAGATTGTTTTGAGATAAATTGTAGTAACACTAGTTAAAAGAATTTAATAGCTAAAAGACAACAGAAAGCCTGATCATTTTAATTGGAAACACTTTGCTTCTCCTGCACTGAAAAATCAGTTATTTACACAACTCTACTCACAAACATGTTACACACAACTCTTAATTAATTATTGTTCCATTCATCAAAACATAGTGCCTATTAGCTTCTAGTTTTGCTTTCTTGAGTAAAAGGAGAAGGAAAGGTGTGTTTATTCTTTTGTGGCATGAATTTTTCGTCAAATTATAAGTGACATCATGGGTCAAGAGAAATGTTGGGAATTTTTTGGGGGTTTTTTTGCATCAGCTATTGAGGACATATGATTAAGGAATGTTGGCTTATTTTGACATGTTATTAGTATAATGCTTGGGCAATAATATCATAGAGAGGAAGCCACAGTAACATTTCAGGTAGCTCAGTGATTTCATATTTATAACTCATTATCATTATCTCAGTTTTAAGTAATTTAATCTTCCTGGATGAACCTCCTAAACTTGATTTTTTAAATTTTATTTTGAACTTAAGTTTTTTTGAATGAAGATAAATACCAAAAATACATATTTCATTTATTAATGAAGACCAGCATTGGTTTGACTAAAAATACAGGAGTAAAACAGATTTAGCCTTTAGTGATCCAAAATGACTTAAGCATAAGCATTCTTGCCTAAAAATTTGGACCTCTTAGTAGGAGTTTGTTTTCATAAGTTCAGTACATTTTTAACAATGATAGGAAGAAGTTCACAAGGATCACGTCTAGGAAGCTTTCAGCTCACATATTTGCTTTGGTAACTTTCTTGATCCTGAAAATACTATTAAAAGTTCATATGGGATGAAGCAGGACCCTTGAGAAACCCACAGCACTTACACAGAATATATGTTTCTATACACAGAATCTCCTGCCTTTAAGAATATTCAAAACTGAATGCTTCACTGGCTGTGCATCTTGAACCTGCCTGAGTTATTTTCTTACATGGCATTTCTCTGATTGTAAATGGTTTTAAATACATTAGTATGTTTAAATGTTGCCCTTAATGTAGATGTTTTCCAGAATCAATGATATCTCTCTGTCTTTGACATTACATGAGTGTTCTGTTTTTGAGTGCACAGTACTCAGTTATTTGCAATTGCAATTGAAGCAATATATTATTGCAATAGCAGTGACCATGCTACATCATATTACCTTTACTTTCTTGTTGTTCCATGCTACAAGAACAGGACAGTGCATATTGAGAACGGATATATTTTGCTTTTTCTAGTTTAAATTGGATTGATAGAGACAAACTCTCAGCACTGCTTCTGGGTTAACCTCATGGAGGTTATAACGACCTTTGGGCTCAGATATAGCTACTTCTGGTTATAATCTCTTGTCAGTAAATAAGAATGTAACAAGAATTGTTAAATGTTTTGATAAAATTTGGACTTTTTCTTTTTTCTTTCATTTTTCTTTTCCCTGGTATCCCAGCAAAATGTAGAAATCCTGATTTTTTTGTTTGTTTATTTTGCATAGCATTTGCAAAACCAAGTTCCAATGTGGTATCAGATTTAGCAACAGAAGACCTGAGCAGCTTACTGAAGTGTAGTTACTGGGGGCAGCACAGAGGTTCTTCACCAGACTGTGCTGCTTCTGAGGAGATTTCAAGATTGTTACCCCATCTCCCAAATTAAGTTTTACACTATGGCTGTGTATACTTTTCAAAGACAAGCCTTGAAGTTGTCATAAATACACTCAAATCTTTATAATAAGATTGCTCCCACCTGCACTTTCCAGTCTTTATCCTTGGGCTAGGGAAGCTTCCACAGATCTATCTGCTCACCTAATGCATTTCAGGATACAGGAGCATATGGGCTTTGTGGTACGTGGAGTGTGTATTGTCAAGAATTGACAGATTACTGGGGGGCCATCCAAACTGCATGCTTTCACCTTAAGCTGGATTATGCTGTTGGTCTTCAATTGTTGTGAAGGCTTCTTCGAAAGTACCATAGTATAGACATGCTAAAATAATAATTTGATTATGAAGGCAATAGACTACCTTGTTAGAGAGAGGTTGTATACTTGTCATGATAATACGATAGGGCTCTCTAAAGCTATCTGAACTTTACTTATTTTATACTAATATTACTTAAAGAAGAAACTACTAGTGTTTAACTTGTTTAAATGTAAGAGAGTAGTATCACACTAAATACCTTATGGTATTCCAGCCTGGCATCTCATTATGGCTCCAAAAAGACATAGTTTTCTTGTAAATCCAGTGTCCTATTGGCCAGTCCTGTGTGGATGTCTCTGATATCCTAGGGTATGTCTACAATGCAATGCTAAGATAGCCTAAATATGGGGAACATAAATCCAATCGCATGTCTTGTCATGTCCTGCTGGGCATTATATCACAAGGCTAGAGACCCTTGCTCTTTCTTCCTAACTCTTTATTGCCCAACTCACATTTAATATTCAACGTGATGTGGGCAGCTTTAGTCAGAAGAGATGGAAAGCACCTCACTACCTGGTAAATGGAATGTTTGTCTTGGACACAAAGAGATGCAATTGCCTATCCTCCCAGGCAGAGTAAGGGACTGAGTTTCTCACATCTTTCTTTTGTCCACTTCTGAATATGCTGAATATTGAGCTATGGAGGAAAAAAACCCCAAACATCAAGTCCTCCACTTATTTTTCTGAATCAATCCAGAGAGAGACAATTGATATTCCAATTGGCTCCTAAACTCTGCTTTACTGTCCTTACACCTTTTTGTGCATTTTGCCTCACATCTCCTATTGACTGTTCAGACTCCTACTAAATTTTAGGAAATTTCTAAAAAGCTTGCTTTCTCCCATCCATTGTTCAAGGTACTCTAAAGTAAAAGACTGTAACATATGTAGCATGTAAATATGTGAGTGTTGAAGAATAACAAGGCACTGGTTTCAATCAAGGAATAAAATGTCAAGGACCTCAATAGCTGCACTTCCAATAGCTTATTTTTAGTGTTCTACAACAAGATTTTCACGGAAGTGTTTGGCAAGAGACTAAAAGGGCTTTTGGACGTTAATAAGTCATGACAACAAGCAGGATTCATAAGTAATTTAGCAGTCATGGGTCATCTGGAGATGGTGTCCTGGTTTTAGCTGGGGTAGAGTTCATTTTCTTCTAGTAGCTGGTATAGTTCTCTGTTTTGGATTTAGCATGAGAATAATATTGATAACACACTGATGTTTTAGTTGTTGCTAAGTAATGTTTACACTAGTCAAGGACTTTTCAGCTTCCCATGCTCTGTCAGGTGCACAAGAAGCTGGAAAGGGGCACAGCCAAGACAGCTGACCCAAACTGGCCAAAGGGCTATTCCATACCATATGATGTCATGCTCAGTATATAAACGGGGGGGAGTTGGCTGGGGGGCAGCGATCGCTGCTTGGGGACTGGCTGGGCATTGGTCAGCGGGTGGTGAGCAATTGCATCACTCCCCCCCCCCCCCCCCTTGGATTTTGTTCCTCTTTCTCTCTCTCTCACGGTTTTCCTTTTCTTTACAATTTATTATTGTTGTTATTATTATTATTATTATTATTATATTTCAATTATTAAATTGTTCTTCTCTCAGCCCACAAGTTTTCTTAATTTTGCTCTTCAGATTCTTGCTCCCATCCCACCGGGGGGGAGGGGGGAGGGTGAGCGAGTGGCTGCGTGGTGCTTAGTTGCAGACTGAAGCTAAACCATGACAGATGGTAAGTCAGGTTCTGAAGAGGACAGCTGTAAGTATGTCTTTTATGGAGTATAAAAAAGATCTTTGATTTAGTGGAAGTAGAAAGTCTTGGAAGCTTTGTACAGAACAGTTTAGGAGCTGTGATGGACACACTTAAAAAGTTTATTCTAGTTTGAAAGGTAAACCTCTTTTAAATACTGGTGATATCTTTCCAATGAGCAGAACCTTTTTAAATAGGAGCTTTTTAAGAGTAGCTGTTGTATGAGAACCTTGAAATAATCTCAGGATGCATCATATAGTTATACAAAAACATAGCTAAACCCCCCCTCCTATTTATCTATAATTAGAGGAAAAAAAGAGAATTTTAACAGGGAGGGTTAAAAGAAGGAGAAAGGATTATCAGACTAAATGGAATGTGTTATTCATTTAAACTTTGTAGATACTTTTATCACTTCTCTTTAATTTTTAAAAAATATTAAAACAATGTTAAGACAGTACATATACTCAAAGAACAAAGAATGTTGACTCAGAATAAATATACAGAAGATTAGGTCTGTATGATCAGGTTAACATGAAGAAAAGAACAAGTACAGTGACAGTTAATTTTAGAAGTTGTAAAAACAAGTTAGCTGCCTTAACACAGTAACCTTACCTAACAAAACATAAAATGTGGATATTATAACTAAGACTTGCAGGGGAAAAAAAACCCCACCAAACCCAAACCTAGAATGCATAAGACAGAAGTATAAAACATACTATTACATGTATGACTTTTTTCTTTCTTTCTTTCTTTTTTTTTTTTAATTCTAAGGAATACAAAAGAGGATCTGATAGGTAGTCTTCCTCATGTATTTCTCAGTGGACATTACTTTGTATTTAAGAAAAGAATAAACAAAATAGGAAAAGATATATTTTGGAAAAGACTAGGATCAATCTGCCATTGGTTCTTGAGTAAATATGACCCTATTTTAAAAGATGTTGAGCTGCTGAGATGTTCCTAACTTCTGCTGTAATATAACAATTGTCATAATAATATTAGAGTACAGAAAGGCAATGACATTAGAATTGCTTTCCCGGAAGAGACCAAGATTTCAACCCGTTTTGGTCCATAAAATTATCTGGAAGGGGTAGTAAAGGAGCATAGCAAGAGAACACTGAAATGAAAAAGACATGGAATAATTTACTTTCCGTATACATTTGTGGTAGTTAATTCTCTAATAATCTGAGTGCATTCTGTCCATAATCCATGGTTACTCAGGAAAAAGCTTTGCAATATGATAGCCAGTACTTTCTCCCCATTTGACAAGGACTTCAAATGTGTATTGACTCATAATGTAACCAGTATTTTCAGTTAGTCTAGGTATTAATACTTATTTAGTAAACAAAAGCCTTTCAAATGTAGAATTCAACACAATTTAAAATTTTATGGAATCATATTCCTCTGTATGGATGAAATAGCAAGTAGAGCTGGGAAATATAACCTGCAACTTCCGATGAATAATATACAGAAGATCTAAGGTGGCGTGCTTTCAAGGGGATGAATAAGGATGGAACCATGAGGCCAGGTATAAGATCACTGATTCATAGAATAATTTAGGTGGGAGGGGACCCCTGGAAGTCAGCTAGTCCAACATCCTGCTCGAAGCAGGTCCAGAAGTACTATTCTTTCGACTTGGGCAGGTAATACAGTAGCCAGAAAACTTACCCTGGTTGCTGAATATGCACATTTGCTCTCTTGAAACCCAAGCTGAACTTTTATTTAGTCTTTCTGAGTCATGATCAGGTCCACTTCCCAGGTTGCCCAGGGCCTTGTTCAGTCAAGCTGTGAGTATCTTCAAAGATAGACTCCACAACCTTAGTGAGCAACCTGTCACCCTCAAGAGGATTTTTTTTCTTTTTTCCTTTTATCTAATCAGATTTTCCTGTTTATAGAGGTAGAGGCAGGCTGTAATCTGACTGGCTGTGTACAGCAGTCACCCTTAGGTGACAAGAACCCACTGCAAGATCAGGGTGTTTGGAAGAAAACAATGAATAGAAAAGCAAATAGTCAACTGCATCCATTAAAAGATGATAAAATATTTCTTCTCAGCTGACTTCTTTTACTCATCTTTACTTTGTGTTAATGAATCAAAGTAAAATCACTTTCAAATGTTCTACTAGTAAATGAATTAGATTTTCATTACTCCATTCAACTTCATCTATAGGAATACTATACAATGAGTGCTTTTTAAAAAAAGCCTTACTCGATAGTTTCCTGAGACACCCACAGGATAGTGAAGTTCACAGTACACACACAGAACATTCAAATTTATTATTGCCATTCTCAGACAGAGGTACATCAGCAGCAAAGACTTACACACAGCTGCCATTTTCAGCTTCATTTCCACCAGAAACCTCATTGCTGAAAATGGAACAGACCATAACTGGGACAATTTAGGCTAGGGATGACACTGTAGTAAATGAAATTAAAGAAGATGAACAGACCAATTCAGAACATGCACTTACCTTCTTTGAGTATTCAAAAAGGAAATCAAGAGAAGCTGGGGGGCATTTAGTGAAGCTGAGAGGCAAGAAATTATTTTAATTTGATTTATACAATGTACTGATTATGTGAAATTTAATACCTCCAGATATTTCAGATTAAAAATAGGATTAAAAAAAATGCTCACAAAGATAAAATAACCATTCATTTTATATTACAAAGTGGGTTTTTTTTCCTATTATTAGACAGTGTTTCCTATCCTTTAAGGCATACTACAGTCTAAATTTCCTGGTGTTAAGAGGAATTTCTTACACTGCCAGGTCAGGTCATTTGTGACTGCTCAGAAAATTGGATTATTAATTTTTTTTTACTTCCTTTTTTTCTTGACTGTTATCTGAGAGAGGAGACCAGACTACATGTGCTAGTTTTCTCATCTAGTGTGGTTACCTCTGTGTTCCTGACTAAAGACAACGATACAGCTTCTGCCCAAGGTTATCTGAATCTGAGGTTACAAATCAGAAGAGCTTAATAGTTTCAAAAAATAGTCCCTTAGGAACCCTTAACCACATTGTTGAAGAGCCATGCAGATCAGCACAGTTTTTAGTTTTGACTCATGGACATATGAAAACACTGTAACAGCAGGGAAGTGAAAATAAAACTGCAATAGGAAAAATACATGTAGTGTCTGGCTTTTTTTAACTAACGCTACTGAATATTTATTTTGCTATGCTTTAAACTATAACTTGTTTGACAAAGTGGACCAGAGAACATTCATGATTATTAATAAAAGTGCTTGACAGTATTAAGAAGTGCTTAATACTGATGAGCTGGAATTTACCTTCTCTCCATTTCCTTGCCTGTGACTTCCATTACATTGTTTTTGTTTCCCAATGAAGTAACAATTTGGCTGTCCTATGACTGGAATTTTCCTTCATCTTCATTGTAAAGAAGGACTATTCCTTTCTAGGTCAATCTTCACACATAATTTCCCTACTTGTAGGATTTAGTTGTTCAAATTAAAATTGCACACTATTGTAAACATGGGCGTGATTTTGGTACCATTTACTTTACAGCAACATAGTAATGTCTGAACATTAAGAGTGATGCTAGATATTGTACTGATCATAATAAGATGACAGTCAGGCACAAGACATCTGTATTCACCATATATATGCTCTAAAACCAATTTAATTACATCATGTTTGGTGTGAAAAAAAATGGCAGTCAGGAGACCAAGGCAGAGGGCACTTTGTGACCCAATAATGAATACAAAACATTTATACAACATCCTTCACAGAAAGTCATAAGATGATTTATGGCTCCAACTAAATTAAAAGCAACATCAATCAAAAGGCTTTTCATTTTTAATTTTTAAACTGCAACACATTCAGTTTCTGATTACGAAGATGAAGCCAATCCCCTACATTTGATGCATAAAGGCAAAAAGCTCAATTTCAAATTATATCTAAGACCATCAGTCATCACACCTCCATGCAAAGTACCTGCTCAATGCTACTCTTTGGAACCAAGTTGCAAAGGACATAGTTCCGAGGACGTCACATTTTAATAAAATGGATTCTCACCATCTCTATGAAATCAGGTTGCCCTACTTACTGTCCTTGTTGCTTCCTTCTACATATTTTTCTGATGCCATATTCCAGTAGAATTACTGTAAATGAGACATGTGATTACTAGTTGTCATGTCCCAGTGGGGGGGGAGGGGGAAGTAAAATCGTGACACCAAATGTGTCACATTAAGGACATGAGTCTGGCATGTGGCTAAGGGAAAAGAGATGGCCCTCCTGTTGGGTCACGAGGTTCAGAAAGGACCCCCTTGCTTTCTAAATGCCTTCTCAGAGAGGAGTCTAGGTGCAGCTGGATCCAGTCTTAGTCTTTGTCAGACTTGGTCAATGGTTTATGTCTAAGGCTTATGGGGACGCTAAGAGTAGCTACACAGCAGCCAGTGTTTGCCTGCCAGGTCCCTCTCCACCCCACTTGGGAGTGACTCAGATTTCCAAATTCCCTTGGACTAAATTTAAGGTGAAACAACACCAAACGATTAATTAGGTGCTTTATTTGTGGTAGAAACAACTTGAATGTGGAACACATCAACCTGAAAAACTTGGAAAGCATAAAGAGGTTGGCAATGGTGGGATCTTATAGGAACATTTATAAGGAAAGGAAAGGGAGGAAGAGGAAGGGCGGGGTGGGGGGGAGAGATATCACCACCCTTGGATCCTGCGATGACGATGACTGACATGGCAATCCTCTGGTGATGGGCATGCACCTAGTTCCTTGGGGGCATGTCTTTTATACTCTAGTCCCCGCCTCCAGTTACGCCCCTTGAGGGCTTATATGGTTCTTGACCTAGAAGATTCTCAATCTTCTGTGCAGGTGCCAGTGTGCGGGGTGGTCGCGAGGGGTCTCTCGGGTGGTCGTAAGCCCCTTCCTCAGATAAACTCTGTGTGACCTCTGGCCATATGTGGTAAGTCGTTATGTATGGTACATCAGAACACGGAACTGCACGTCCTCCAACAGGCTCTCCATGTACCGTGCTAGCCAACCCCTGCCATCACCATGCAAACCTCAACTCACCTCACCACAATGTTTGAGACATTAACTCTTTCAGTCTCTCACGCTAGTTTAACTATATTTCAGGAAATTATATAAAAGGCTTTGCTTTATTAGGTAAGACAAAATACAAAAGGCTCAGTGGACATCAGTGCCCTGGGTTATGAAGCCTGCACCATCAAAAAGGTCAGGTGCACTTAAGCACACTGAATTGCAAATGTGCATCACTTACGTTTTCAACTTCGGAAAAATAATTATAGCAGAATTTAGTTACTCAGCTACTTTATTATTATTGTTGTTGTTGTTATTATCATTATTATTATTATTATTATTATTATTATTATATATATTATATATGTTGTTATTATTATTATTATTATTATTATTATTATTATTATTATTATTATTATTATTATTATTATTATTATTATTATTTTACAGTAGATACCACAGGAAAAGCAGGAGTCTTTGTATAGGTTGCATGTGCCCAGGTGTTGGCAGTGGAGTGGGGATGCAGGGTGGACTGTGAGGAGAGGCTAGGGATGCCCCATGCCAAACACAGCTGGTTCCACTCAGCTCCAGCAGAACCCCTCAGCCAAGGTGGTGGCATCTCTGGGAAAACATATGTAAGAAAGGGTAAAAACATTATACAGCAGCTGTAAGAGAAAGGAATGAGAAAAAATGTGAGAAACAGTCCTGTAGACAGCAAGTTGAGAGAACAAGGAGGGGAGGAGGTGGTCCAGGTGCCAGAGAAGAGATTCCCCTGCAGCCCATGGAGAAGAGATTGATAGAGCAGGTTGTCCTCCTGCAGCCCATGGAGGACCACAGTGGAGCAGATATCCACACTGCAGCCCATGGAGGACCCCACACTGCAGCAAGTGGACATGCCCCGATGGAAGCTGAAGCTCATGGAGAGCCACTCAGGAGCAGGCTCCTGGCAGGAGCTTGCAGCCCATGGAGAGGAGCCCACGCAGGAGCAGGTTTTCTGGCAGGACCTGTGGCCTGTGGGGGACTCACACTGGAGCAGCCCATTCCTGAAGGACTGTACCTGGTGGAGAGGAATAATGCTAGAGCAGTTTGTGAAGGACTGCAGCCCGTGGGAAGGACCCACACTGGAGCAGGGAAAAAGTGTGAGAAGGAAGGAGGAACTGTTATGGACAGACCACAACCCCCATTCCCGACCCTCACCCCACAGCTCTGCTTGGGTGGAGGAAGGAAGTAGGAGAGTCATGAATGAAGAAGTAAAGTTGAGCCTGGTATGAAGCAGGGCAGGGGGTGGGAGGGGTAGTTTTGTCTCTGTTTCTCATTATCTTACTCTAGTTTTAATTGGCAATAAATTAAATTAATCTTCCTCAAGTTCAGTCTGTTTTGCCCTTGATGGTAACTGGCAAGCAATCTCCCTATCTTTTGCTCGACCCATGAGCCTTTTGATCTTATTTTTTCCCACATCCTGTTGTGGAGGGGGAGTGAGAGAGCAGCTGGGTGGGCACCTGGCTGCCAGCCAAAGTCAATCCACTACAGTCTTAAAACAATTTTAGTAATATATTTATGCAATTGAAAAATGTTAATATTTCTTTTGCAGTTCATATATTAAGGTTTTTAAATGACTCTTAAATAAGACTCTCATTAAATAACGAAGATGAATTCCCAGCTGCTGTTTTTGTTTTCAGCTTCATCAAAATCCATGGAACCGCATCCATTCCCATCAGTATAAAATTTGACTCCTGTATTTAACATTCTTTTTCCTCATGTGTACTTACTAACAAACTTAGAGCTCTTACATCTCTGAAACTGGGTGAGGACTTAAAAAAAAATCTAGAAACCTACAACATAATCAGCTTCTTTTGGAAACAAAAGGCTTCTTCACACAATGTAAATCTTACAAGACTACTTATAATTTGTATCATTTTTCTAAATAGTGGTTATATTTCATATATTTTTACTTCTTGAGCACAGACTGTCCATGTTGGTTTGAAGTAGAAATTACGTACATTTATGTTGAATATGCATAAATCATATAAAATTGGTCATTTCTAGCCTTCACTACAAATTGATCTGACACTGGAAGATATGACAGACGCACACAATAGCAACACTAGTATAGATTGATTTCTATTTAACTGAATACTGCAATTTTAAAATAGCATAAATACATTCCTGATTACAGTTCTGTATGCACATATGACATTGTGCATAGACTTTCAGAGCTTAGAGAAAGGTGAGGGTTTTTTTTAAAATAACAATAATAGCTGATACACAGATTTGGAATACATTTTGCAGGTAATGAAAAGTTTAAGATCGAGAGAAGATCAAATTGTGGTTCAGGCTTTTTAGAAGCATTCATTGCTTCCAAGTCTTTTGTGTTGTATAGTCATACATATAGGATCATCATTTATGACGTATACATTTATAAATTATATTGTGGTACGGAAGGGAAGAGAGACAGAGGAAGGGAAACTAGAAAACTAGCAGTTCTCCACATGCCTTTTGATCAAACTAATTATGGCACAATCACATTGCATATCAGTAATGCAGCCACAAACCACACGATAGCTGAAAGTCACACGTTTGATTAAGTATGTTCTAGACTGGGGTCCTTATTTCCCCTAGATAATGATTAATATTCCTCTTACCAAATCAATAAACTTTTAATGTCATTTAATCAGCATTTAAGAGACCTTGCTGTCCTGGTCTTGGCTGGGATAGAGTTAATTTTCTTCCTAGTAGCTGTTATAGTGCTGTGTTTTGGATTTAGTATGAGAATAATGTTGATAACACACTGATGTTTTAGTTGTTGCTAAGCAGTGCTCATACTAAGTCAAGGCCTTTTCACCTTCCCATGCTCTGCCAGGTGCACAAGAAGCTGGAAGAGAGCATGGCCAAGACAGCTGATCCAAACTGGCCAAAGGGCTATTCCATACCATATGATGTCATGCTCAGTATATAAACTGGGGGGAGTTGGCCAGGGACCAGCAATCACTGTTCAGGGATGGGCTGGGTATTGGTCAGTGGGTGGTGAGCAATTGCATTGTACATCACTTGTTTTGTGTATTATTATTATTATTATTATTATTATTATTATATCTTCCTCTACTGTCCTATTAAACTGTCTTTATCTTAACTCACAGGTTTTACTTTCTTTTCCCAGATTCTCTCCCCCATCTCACTGGGGGGCGGGGGGGAGGGTGAGTGAGCAGCCTCTCTATTAGGAGTCAGCGTTCCTCTGCTCAAGAGAGAGGATATAGACGGTACACACCATGGGGCATCCTGTCGTTTTACCTGTGTGACCATGGAGAGGACATGAGGAAGTGGGATGGAAAACCTACCTCGACCATAGGGGCACGGGTACGCGAGTTGCAAGGAAAAACAATCACCAAAGGGGGTTCTTCCAGGAAAATTGCAGTTTCCAGTGGACAGTTCCCCAGACAGAGTGGAAGGTCTCATCTTACTCCTGATTTTAATGAAGGAGCTCCTGACTTGTATGTTCAAGAAGTGGGTAATGAATACCAGGACCAGGACTAGAGGGGCCCTGCCTCCAGCCAGGTAGAGGAAAGGCACAACCGGGTTTATTGGACTGTGTGGATTCGATGGCCTGGTACATCAGACCCACAGGAGTATAAGGCTTCAGTAGACACCGGTGCACAGTGTACGCCAATACCATCAAGCTACATAGGGGCAGAATCCATCTGTATTTCTGGAGTGACAGGGGGATCCCAACAGCTAACTGTATTGGAGGCCAAAGTGAACCTAACTGGGAATGAGCGGCAAAAGCACCCCATTGGGACTGGCCCAGAGGCTCCGTGCATCCTTGGCATAGACTACCTCAGGAGAGGGTATTTCAAGGACCCAAAAGGGTACCAGTGGGCTTTTGGTATAGCTGCCTTGGAGACGGAGGAAATTAAACAGCTGTCCACCTTGCCCGGTCTCTCAGAGGACCCTTCTATTGTGGGGTTGTTGAAGGTCGAAGAACACCAGGTGCCCATTGCCACCACAACAGTGCACCAGCAGCAATACTGCACCAGCCAAGACTCCCTGATTCCCATCCGTAAGCTGATTCATTGACTGGAGAGCCAAGAATTGATCAGTAAGACTCGCTCACCCTCTAACAGTCCCATATGGCAAGTGCAAAAGTCTAATGGAGAGTGGAGACTCACAGTAGACTATCGTGGCCTGAATGAAGTCACGCCACCACTGAGTGCTGCCGTGCTGGACATGCTAGAACTTCAGTATGAACTGGAGTCAAAGGCAGCCAAGTGGTATGCCACAACTGATATTGCTAATGCATTTTGCTCAATCCCTTCAGCAGCAGAATGCAGGCCACAATTTGCTTTCACTTGGAGGGGAGTCCAGTACACCTGGAATCGACTGCCCCAGGGGTGGAAACACAGCCCTACCATTTGCCATGGACTGATCTGACAGCACTGGAACAGGGTGAAGCTCCTGAATATCTGCAATACATTGTTGACATCATTGTAGGGGCAACACAGCAGAAAATGGAAGAAAATAGTCCAAATCCTCCTGAAAGCCTGTTTTGCCATAAAACAAAATAAGGTCAAGGGACCTGCACAGGAGATGCAGTTTTTAGGAATCAGATGGCAAGGTGGACGTTGTCAGATCCCAATGGATGTATTCAACAAAATAACAGCCATGTCTCCACCAAAGGATACAAAAGGAAACCCAGGCTTTCTTAGGCGTTGTGGGTTTTTGGAGAATGCATATTCCAAATTACAGTCTGATCATAAGCCCTCTCTACCAAGTGACCCAGAAGAATGATTTTGAGTGAGGCCCTGAGCAATGACAAGCCTTTGAACAAATTAAACGGGAGATAGTTCATGCAGTAGCCTTGGGCCAGCCTGGACAAGGCAAGATGTAAAAAATGTGCTCTGCACTGCAGCCAGGGAGAATGGCCCTACCTGGAGCCTCTGGCAGAAAGCACCAGGGGAGACTCAAGGTCGACCCTTATGGTTTTGGAGTCAGGGATGTAGAGGATCCGAGGCCCACTATACTCCAACTGAAAAAGAGATATTGGCAGCATATGAAGGGGTTTGAGCTCCTTTGGAAGTGGTTGGTACTGAAGCACAGCTTCTCCTGGCACCCTGACTGCCGGTGCTGGGCTGGATGTTCAAAGGGAGGGTCCCCTCTATGCATCATGCAACTGATGCTACATGGAGTAAATGGGTTGCACTGATCACAGAACGGGCTCGAATAGGAAACCCCAATCGCCCAGGGATCTTGGAAGTAATTATGGACTGGCCAGAAGACAAAGATTTCAGAATACCACCAGAGGAGGAGGTGATGCGTGCTGAGGAGGCCCCACTGCACAATAAACTACCAGAAAATGAGAAGCAGTATGTCCTGTTCACTGATGGGTCCTGTTGTCTTGTGGGAAAGCATCAGAGGTGGAAGGCTGCTGCATGGAGTCTTAAACGACAGGTCGCAGAAACTGCTGAAGGAGAAGGGGAATTGAGTCAGTTTGCAAAGGTGAAAGCTACCCAGCTGGCTTTAGATATTGCTGAATGAGAAAAGTGGCCAGTGCTCTATCTCTATACTGACTCATGGATGGTGGCAAATGTCCTGTGGGGGTGGTTGCAGCAATAGAAGCAGAGCAACTGGCAGCGCAGAGGCAAACCCATCTAGTCTGCCGCATTGTGGCAAAATATTGCTGCCCAGGTAGAGTACCTCGTTATAAAAGGATGTCATGTAGATGCTCACGTACCCAAGAATCAGGCCACTGGAGAACATCAAAACAACCAGCAGGTGGATCAGGCTGCTAAGATTGAAGTGGCTCAGGTGGATCTGGACTGGCAACATGAGGGTGAATTATTTATAGCTTGGTGGGCCCATGAGACCTCAGGCCATCAAGGAAGAGATACAACATATAGATGGGCTCGTGATTGAGGGGTGGACTTGACCATGGACACTATTGCACAGATTATCCATGAATGTGAGACATGCGCTTGTGACCGTATGCTCCCCACCCCCCTGCCCCCGACCTGACCTTTTCCTGTAACCCTGCTCAAGTGATAACCACCAGTGGTGGTCGTAATGGATGCATCTGGTCTTGGTGGATGCATCCAGCTCAAAGTGGATTCGGGGGAGACAAATAACATCACAGTAGCCAAGAGCTAATTTATGGTAATGCGTCTGCCTAACCACAGTGCTGGTCAATGTCCGACTCAAGTCAAGTTTGGAAGAAACTAACATCTGCAGCTGGTATGTAAATATGACTATGAGTCAGTCATTTTACCCCATAAATAGTGAGCAGCCCAAGAGCCCTTTAAGCTCTCCTGCATGGCAGTGGGCTGCACATCAGGATCTCTCCTTGAGTAGGGACGCCTCTCAAGGTTACTCCTCGAGGCTGAGAGATTCTTTGCCGCAACAGATCCTGGGTAAGTGACTAATAGCATGCTAAACTTTGAAATCTTATCTAAGTGATAGAAAGGATTGATTGTGCATATATAATCCTTTAGACATAAACCATTGACCAAGTCTGGGACTAGGATTGGATCCAGCCGCACCTAGACTCCTCCCTGAGAAGGAGTTTAGAAAGCAAGGGAGTCTTTTTCTGAACCTCATGACTCAACAGGAGGGTCTCCCTGACAGTTTTGCCTGACCCTGTCCTCTATGCAGTAAATAATCAAGTGTACTTTGCCATCGAATCTTGTTAAACCGTCACACTAAATTTTGTTAACTCACAGTTTTATATCAATAAAGTATATTTTTGCTTCTGTCTTATGAGTGAAGTGCACTCTCACTCCATCCACAACAGTGCAATCAAACAAGCCAAGCAGTTAAAGCCTCTGTGGTATGGAGGACAATGGCTGAAATATAAATATGGGGAGGCCTGGCAGATTGATTATATCACACTCCCACAAACCCTCCAAGGCAAGCGCTATGTGCTTACAATGGTGGAAGCAACCACTGGATGGCTGGAAACATATCCTGTGCCCCATGCCACCACCTGGAACACTATCCTGGCCCTTGAAAAGCAAGTCCTATGGAAACATGGCACCCCAGAAAGAATTGAGTCAGATCAGACAATGGGACTCATTTTCGAAACAACCTCATAGACACCTGGGCCAAAGAGCATGGCATTGAGTGGGTATGTCACATCCCCTATCATGCACCAGCCTCTGGGAAAAGACTGGTAAAGTGGTAAAGACTGGTAAAGTCTGGACTGGTCTGGATTCGTAAAGACTACACTGAGAGCAATGGGTGCTGGGACATTGAAACTTTGGGATACACATTTAGGAAAAGCCACCCGGCTAGTCAACACTAGAGGATCTACGAATCAAGCTGGCCCTGCCCAATCAAAACTTTTACGCACTGTAGAAGAGGATAAAGTCCCTGTAGTGCACATAAAAAATATGCTGGGGAAGACAGTCTGGGTTATTCCTGCCTTAGGCAAAGGTAAACCCATTCATGGGACTGCTTTTGCTCAATGACCTATGTGCACTTGGTGGGTAACGCGAAAGGATGGCGAAGTCCAATGTGTACCTCAAGGGGATTTGATTTTGTGTGGAAATAGCCAATGAACTGAATGGTATGATGTTAATTGCTGTGTAATACCGTATGTCATCACTTCTATGGTTGCTATATGCCATATCAATGGTATTTCAGTGAGAATCACACAGATTAACGAAGAATGAACTTTGATGAAACCAAGCAAAGTACAGTGGTGATGGAACCAGAACTGGCTTCAGCATGCAACAGTCCAACACCACACACCATCTCTCCTGCCCTGAAGGACTGTTGTGACAGATGGAGCCCAAGGTCATGGGCTAAATGAACTCAACAGACATTTTAGAGGGATGGCCCATAGACCAAGGGAATGCTATCTGTGTGTATATATAAAAAGACATGAAAAGTGGTGGTGATTAATTGGAATGTAGGACCTGGGCATGGTGTAGACGGTACAGAATAAGGGGTGAATATTGTCCTGGTTTCAGCTGGGATAGAGTTCATTTTCTTCCTAGTAGCTGGTATAGTGCTCTGTTTTGGATTTACTGTGTTGATAACACACTGATGTTTTAGCTGTTGCTAAGCAGTGCTTATACTAGTCAAAGACTTTTCAGCTTTGCATGCTCTGCCAGGTGCACAAGAAGCTGGGAGGGGACACAGCCAAGACAGCTGACCTAAAGTGGCCAAAGGGCTATTCCATACCATACGATGTCATGTTCAGTATAGAAACTGGGGGGAGTTGGCCGGGGAACAGTGATCACGGCTTGGGGACCGGCTGGGCATCAGTCATGGGGTGGTGAGCAATTGCATTATGCATCACTTGTGTTGTGTATTCTTTTATCATCATTATTATTATTAATAATAATAATAATAATATTTGCTCTTCCTTTGCTGTCCTATTAAACTGTCTTTATCTCAACCCACAGGTTTTACTTTTTTCTCCTTATTGTGTCCCCGATCCCACCGGGGGTGGGTGGGAGGTTGAGCGAGCAGCTGTGTGGTGCTTAGTTGCTGACTGGGGTTAAACCACGACACTTGCAATGAGCAGGAACACCATCATTTCTTCAATGGCCTTCATGCACACAGATGCATACACAGGCATCAAAAGAAAACCAGCTTCAGAATGACACTGTGTAATAACCAGCACATCTTAAAAAAGAAGTATGCATTGTATCTCCACTTTGTTATTAAATGATTCCTGAACTGGGTTATTCAGTTCAAATTTGGTCTTAAAGGCTTTAGAAATAGCATTCAGTCAAACAGCACTTTGATGTATTAGCAGGCAGGTGCTCTGGGTGTCCTTGTCCAGAAAAAACAGGAAAAATGTTTTTACCTTTCTTGCCCAGAAAGAAAGGAAGAACATCTCAAAAGTTGCTTTGCAAAATATAATGGAGCTTTATTTTCTTTTCTTCCTTTACTGAACTTTTATTACTTTGTAAACAAATATATCTGAACAAAATACTGAAATGTGATTGTGCCACATTTCACCTTGACAACTGATTAAAACGTGTTGTGGCAGTGCATAGTATTTTAATATACTAATTGAATGTATTTTTCTAACTTATGATGATAAGGAACATTTACTATCTTCTTAAATGTCTGAATGTTCCCATTAGGCCATGTAGCTTTTAATTATTATACTGAAATTGAATTGTCTCAGCCAATCACGGAACACAGATAATGCATGGAGACTTATGAATAACATATAATTTTTTTTGCTCATTTATGCAAATCCCTGTCTGCTGATTAGCTAATGGGAGCTAATTTACATTCTCTCTGTAGTTTTATTTCTCAAGAATTACAGAGTAATTTTTCAGATTTCTATTTCATCTGCTGTTGCCCATTTGCTCCTACAGGCTCCTCACCTATATATTTTCATACAGTACCTGAACAACAAGTACAACTACATTAGTGTAATTTAATACCAATAAAATAGGAAAACACTGTCAAATGAAAAATAAATAAATAAAGAGAAAGAAAAATTCAATTATTTGGAAAACTGTTATAAGTCTCTGTTTGATAAAATAAGTATTACGTTCCTTTAGAACTTTTTTTCCTTGCTTTTCCTTTTCATGTGATTTAGGTAAGAGACTCCCTATCTTAGATATTTTTTCATTAGCAAAAGATTAATATTTTGAAAAAAAAGTTAACTAATAAATGAAAATCAGGTCAAATAACATATTTTGCAAGTACATTTTTTCTTTCAAGCATGTTTCTTTTTATCAAAATTATTTCTCATTCATTTATAATTGACAAGCAAGGTCTTTTTTCATTTTAATAATAACAAATTAGGATGTCTTGGCATTCTTAGAAATGTTGAAACTTGATAATTCCTATGATATTATAACGAATAAGTATTTTAAATAGAGTTCTGGAAATGTAATGCTCTGTAATGAAAATAAAACCTATTTGAATCTAATATTTTTGAGCCCTTAAGCACCTGCTATGTGTTTTGTTATCAGTGAAAGTCCTATGTATATGTGTGCCACTATGTAAATATACATTTAACTCCTAATTTCTCTAATGACTAAGCAACCAAGACACGGATGTGTAAAGTAAATACCATCTCAGAAAGATTACTTTGTTCTATTCCCTTGTGTGTACCTCTAGCAGAAGAAATAAATAAAATAAAGGTTAACATTTCTCTTTATGACCATTGTGACAGTCCTTCATGTTATCCATGGTCATATCAGTTTGGCTTATTATTTGTATTAAGGTAAAGCCTTTATCTGAAATGAAGGACCATGGCTCCTCAGAACAGAGACAATAGATGAGATGGATGTTCTCAGAAGGGAAGGAAAAGGAATTGTGATGTACCAGGGACCAGTGTGATGTGTAATGATCTCAACACAAGAACTGTCTACCTGCTGTCTATTTGTTTTACCTTATTTTGTTTTATTATTTTATTTTATTTTATTCCTCTGGCTATGTCACAAAAGAGAAATTTAAGAAATTTAGAAGACAACAGAGAGGTGGCTTTGCTGAGGCTTACAGTGTGATTCACAAGTATGAGTGGCTGCCTGAGGAAACATACAGGAGCATTTGTTAAAGTGTGCCTTGAGAAGGCAATAAAGGCTGTTGTCACTGATAGAGATAGAAGTTAAAACTTTAGCAGCATGCAGCAGATGATGAAGAGTATTGAATGAGAAGTGAAGGGCCTTCACAAATAGTCAGGGACTGCTGTGTAAATTTAGCCATATGGACGACTGAATACCTGATGCCAAAACATTCCCTGGCACTGCTAATTTAGTGGAACAGGCATAGCCTAAGACATCTTTTGGGTCGGTTTCACGGGGATGGCAGAATTTCTATGTGCAGGCATGACTGGCTAGGAAGTGGAGGACAACCAGTCCCAGTCAGAGAGTAACAACTCCGGGCTGCCATCAGAAATAAAGTAATGGAAACTCAAGTATACACAATCAAAATTTGAACATTCAAAAGAGGAGGACGGAACATTATGTCTAACATACAATTATCCAAAATCAGCAAAATACAACATGTATGCTATTACAGTTTGCAAGCTTAGCCTTCTATGAGAGTCATTAAAGATCTTTCTAATATATATATTTTTTCTTTTATTAGATTATAGTCTGAGTGTCTTACATGTGTGAATGTCAGTATCCTTTACAACAGGGATATCCTTTAAAAGACAAAGCTCAAAACTAACTGCACTCTGTGCAGTGACTGCTTTAAATTTCAGTAGGTTTGGGTGGAATTTTTAGCCTGAGTATTTTGAAGCAGTGTGCTCACTTCCCAGTGTTCTCTAATGTCACCTTGAGCAAATATGCCCAAAGGAAGCAGATCATTCAGTGAGCCTAAATTAAGGCTGGGGGCGGGGGGAACCCACTTAAGAGCTGTCATTATTTCTTTTCTAAATTGAATGGCTTCCCCATGGAAATAGTGGAAGCCATGTTACATGGGGCTTTTAAAACAAAATTGAACAAAAGACTAAAAACATTACAATGAGCAATTCTGAACTGGCAGTAGATGGACCAGATAACTGTTAGTTTACTTCCTTCCCAATTTTTTAAAATTACTATCATTATCGGAGAGAGTAAGGATCTTCACAAAGAACCACTCATTATTTATTTCTCGGTAGTAAAATATCAGGTTATGTGACTGCAATGAAATACAATTAAAGTGACACTACTTCAATTTATACATGAAAATACTGACCCAGCCTTGGGAAAGGTGCAGACTTTAAGCAGTTTACACGGTCATTTTAGTCAAGTCAAAGTTCTGAACATACTATTAAAGAAAGTTACAATGCAATACAATGCAATGAATATCTTTTCTGGATGGACCAGAATTTTATGGTGCCCACTTGCCTTCTTCTTTGGTTACTAAACAGAGTGAAGATAACATGGATCAGAGTGAATACCTTTATTTTGCCATTGTTTTTCATTCCAGATTATTTTACAGTTAAAAGTAGCAGTGCCAATGACCTTCATTTTCTTAAATCACTCGTACTAGGAAATCAATTAATATTATGAAAAGATTGGTACTGAAAATTAGCTTCTGTTATTGGTGATGTGTTGGATAACACCCCTTTAAAACTTTTCTCATTTATTCTTGAGAGAAAACACTCTACTCTTGGAGGAAAAAACTGCAGCTGGTAATGGATAAAGGTGTCACATTTAAAGAAAATGCCACGACCACTTTAGAGTCAGACAAAGCATTAACCACTTTTAGATGTATATAAATAAGCAACAGTCACATAGTTGTCAGTTTTTCAGTTCATAAGGAAACAGTTGCTTGCATACGAAATGCTTCTGTAAGGTCTGCAGATTTCTCTCCAAGCCAGTAAATCAGACTTGAATACCCTAAGGAAAAATTAAGTTAACCTGTGAAAGGAAAGGAATTTTCCTGTGAAAGGAAAATCAGGACCAAAGGCAGTACTACAAAATGCAGAAAATTATGTCTAGATGAGAAGAAAATAAAAATAAATAGAAGTTTAAAAAGTCTATATGGATTTTTTTCAGCAATCTATGTGCAAAAGCTTATGGGGAAAAGAAATCAGATCAAAAACTTAGGGTATAAAAATGCAGAGAATGACTTTTATACTTTTTCTTTAAAACCCAGAGGGAATAAAGCAAACATTAAGGGTAAGAATCACTATGGAAGACTCACTGTTATATGTTGAAACTAATTTTCTCTGTTTATAAACATTCCTCTAATTTGTGCATCTGATTCCTTTTATGTCACTGCTGTTGGTAGGCTCCTGTGCAGTTCTGAGTCTCTTATGTGCATCTTTCTCTGAATAATTTTTATCTTTCTAGAAAGTACAGTAATTAGCTGTTCATGCTTATATCTTGTTTTATGGCGCAACGCTTTTCCTTTCAAGTAATTCTTCTCTCTCATTTGTTTAAGATGTTGACACAACTTTTAGCTTTGATCTGTGTAGACTACAATTGGACGCAAAATGCTTCATATTGCCATCCCTTTTTTACAATTTATAAAAATACAGGCTGAACAATGTCTTAAAAAAGAAGTTTTACTTATATAAGTTAACAACTACATTCAACATCCTAAAAGACTCACCAACACAAATACTTAAACCCAATTTTCATAAAATACTTAGTCATGTTTTGCTGACATTTCACCTGCCTTCTAGACATAGTGGTCCAAGTTCAAAAAATATTTCACAAATAGTGAACTGAATGTTCTCATTTCTGTGAAAAAGATAATGGTGTCTTATGACATTTTATTATAGTTCTCAAAATATGACTAAAGTGTTTACTACAGGGGAAAAACAAACACATCTTGGGAGAGTGTTTCATTTACAGAAGGAGCAGTTAGAGAAGTGGAGGAGTGTCGTTTTCTGGTCCAGGAGGTACCAGTCTGAGATTTTCCATAACCTTACACTAAAAAGCCTGTCTCTTCTTTACTCAGGGGTACAAGCTTACTTACTTTCCTGTTCTGACTCTGGAGTCAGGAGCAGCCAGGCATTATTATTTCTTGTTTGCCCTTCCTAAGGTAGACAGTGAGCCAGGTGGACCATCTGTGGGGCCTGCAACCCCAGCTGCCTTCAGGTGTCACCCTGGTTCTCTTTATTTATTTATTGATGTATGCTGACTTTCAGTGATGAATCACCTTTGCTTAACAATTTCAAGGCGTTTTTCTGAAGTTTTAGTTCTATTGTCCCAACGTGCAGAAACATTTCAGGAAAAACGTGAGAAACTTATACTACCTGGCAACTTTAGAAACAGGAAAGAAATCCATCATCTGTTTTTTCAAACTTCAAGAAACTCAGCTGCCATTGGGAAGCCTCTCCAAATGTTTTCTAAAAGACAAAGAAAAAGAAAAAGAAAGAAGAAAAAACCCAACATGAAGGCTTAAATAAATTAATATTAACTATTCACGAGGGAAATTTAAATTACTTTCCAAATAATTCTTGAAGCCAAAATCTTCATTTTCAAAGGAAGAATAACAGCTATGTAATATCCACCTTACAGGCAATGCTTTATAAGACTTTATTAATCTGGCATTTAAGATAAAAAATCATAGTAGAAAATAAAAGAAGTTTAAGTTTTCTGCTGACTGTCCTCTAAACCTCTCAAACCCTTATACTCTATGCATTAGCTGAAGATTTGTTCTGCCAAAAGCAGTGCTAATATTAACAGCTGCAGGCTGACAGTTCACATTAACTGTTGCAACTTGGAAGAGCGTGACCCCTGTCTTAGACATCTCTTGTTCTATCTTATCAGACATAATACAGAGGAAAAAATTGTGCTACCAAGAAAATCCCAAGGACCAAAAAAGTCAGCAGCAGCAAAAGCGATACCCACATTTTCGGTCAGCTTTACAGAAGGAGCTGCAACAAAATATTCAATAACTGTACAAATCCCAACTACTTCTGTACACTTCTCCTGATACACCTGGAGAAGTGCTGAAATGGCTGTCTCACTACAGGGAACGTGCCACCGTTGTGCTTTCTTCTGGCCAATTTCCTCTCAAATGATACTTGATCAAGAGCTCACAAAGTAGCCCAGAGTAAATATGATTTGCTGTGACTAGTAACAAGTTGCAGGCTTTGCATTGCCCCAGCAGCACAGGGTCTCAAGGCTTGTCTGGGCTTGCTGTGACCCCAGCTGGGTTCAGCCTGGTTTAGCAGTTGCCAGGAGGAGCAGTGCCTATGGGCTCTCCTGTTTTAGCTTTGCCCTGCAATCCCCAGTACAGCACCAGTCTGACAGAGGTTGGGAATCAGTGGGTGACAAACAGCAGCGCTTCATAGCAATGACAACTGGGAACTGATGGGAAGACAGTGGGTTGTGTTAAAAGAAAGTTTAAGTGTCATGAGTCTAAGGAAGAGGAAGCTCCTGTCTTCATACTCCTCCCCATAAGGATGTCAGGTTGCCAATAATTTGTTGTAAACACCACCACTCCTTACACCAAATCCACCCAGCACCTTTCCCTCTTTCTTCCTGAGAAAGACTGAAACCATCAGTCGTGGGACCCAGAGGGACACTGGAAGGATGAGCATCATATGAGAGAAAAGAGAAAGAGACTGGTAAATGTTCTTTTATAATGCTTTTAAGGGTATTGCTAATGAGGCTTTTCTGCATTAATTTGGACCATAAGTGATAGTACTGTCATAACTAGACTAATAATAACTGTTGTGTTTTGATTAATTGTAAAGGTTTTAATTAGACTTACAGTAAATTCTTAGTTCTGTGTGATAGTTCCCTCTTGTCTATAACAGGATTTTGAGTATAACAGTATCAGTTATCAGATATGCCAGGTAAGAGAAGATAGTAGTTAATATGCCCTTGGATTTAGAGGTAACATTTATACTGGCTGGTTTTATTATGCTTGAAGAGGAAGTAGGGCAGCAAAGGCGGCTCTGAAACACATTTAAGGCACGATGTTAATTGTTGTCATATGGGATAAAGGCTAAAAATCTGCAAAATTATTTTCTTTACTACAAATTTTGAAAACTATCAGTAGATTTATGAGAAGCAGATATTTAAAATCACAATAAACTTGACTCCATAAGCTGGCATACCTGAAAAATAGGAGTGACATGGATCACTGTAGAAAGGTTGTCTCTAATATAGGTCACTCTTCTCATTGCCTTGGATCAGGTGATGCCTTTGATAAAGACAAGGCATGGAGGAGGGGAGGAATTAATTCTCTTTTGACCTCTATATTCACAAAGAATCTGAGGTGGCACCCAAGCATCACATAAACATTGACTGAAACATCCCTGAAGTCTGCCCACTTGGTAAAGTGGCTAAAGTGTGTCATGCTTTTGTCTGATACATACCCTTCCTCGCCTTGCCTTGCTTTGCCTTGCTTTGCCTTGCCCTGCCCTGCCCTGGGGATCAGGATATTTGGAAAGGAAAGAATGGATGGGGAGAACAATGTCTGCATGTGAAATAGATATAGTGCTGTTCACTAGAAGTAGTAGCAACCTTATTATTGTTAACCTTATTAATATATCATTTTTCCATATGACTACTTTTTTTACTCCCCCCCCCGCTATCCTCTTTCTTGATGTAAACTTTTCTCCTCGGTCCACCTCACACATATGGCACTTCATTGTGACCTATTCAAAGCACAGCATCCAGCATCACTTTTCCACTCCATCATTCTGCTCACCTGGGACTTCATCTGGGGAGGCAGACTTCATCTGAAGGGTACAGAATAACATCTCAACCAGGAACACTTAATTTTCCTAGGTAAAACTATATTTTTTATTGTTGTTGGGGGTGGTGGTGTTTATTTTGAGGGGTAGGAGTTGTTTTGTTGTTGTTGGGGTTTTTTTCCAGATTTGATAGCACTTATCACAACAGGTGGATGAAGGGATGGATACTGTGTTGTCTCAGAAATGGGGGGTTTGTAGGAGCTGAGGACGCTTGAAAAATTGACTCTATGCAATAGTTTTCTCTGAAATAAACAGGAAATAAACTAAGTTCACAGACCTAAAAAAAGGTGTTACTTACCACTTTCTTTCCTTGGCAATGTAGCACAAATATTTGAAGCCATGCAATTCACTTTTAAGAGTGCTCCAGGGAGCTCTGAGGAAGCTTGTTTTCAATCTCTTCTGCTCCTCTTTCTAAAAAGAATTCTGAAATTACTTACTGGATTGGGAGGAAGGATATAAATATCCTACATACTAGGTAAATGCTTAAACTCTTAGTTACTGGCTATATTCAGTTATCCCATATGAGTAGACTGAAAGAGATTTATCAGAGAAGACAAAGTAACCCACAGCAATATTACTTAAAACCTTGAAGTTAGCTTTACTAGGAAATAGAAAACAGAGGTTCAGGTCTCTGAAAATAGCAAGAAACTGAGTGTCTATCTTCCTTATCCTGCATGAGTGCTGTACTCATGCAATTAGTGGCTAAATTAAATGACTCGATAAACTGGATTGTTCCTAACTGGAGAGTTTAATCCAAGTCTCATCTTGCTATTTTACTGTTTTCTCTCAAGGTGTTTGAAAATGAAAGAAAGGTTCCTTTCTTGTCAAGTAAAATTGGTGTCATCCAAAGCACTTATTCTCTTCCATTACATGAATGAAAAATGAGTACAAAAATATTATACAAGGAAGGAAATAATCAAGCCATAAGTAAGGTAGAGAAGGTGTAAAGTGCTACCATCTCAGGCAGCATTTTACATTTTCTTTGCTCTTATTTTTATGTGTGAGTAGTTACATAAAATGCAAACTATTACAAAACCAAGTTTTATTCTCAAGTGTTGTCTCAAGCGATTCTAACCTACTAAGGACATACAGTAATCATATCAACAGCGTGTGTATCAGATACCTAACCAGGACGCTATATTAAATAACCTGTCTACTCAGCCTATTTCTCCTTGACAACGTCTTGAACAGCACCAAGGCCATCTTCATCATTGGTGTGAATTTTCACCCAGGCTGAAAGTATTACTGTGTAAAAGAAAGACTGAATGGCCAAGCTGTGCTACCTTCTCAACCTGGGAGAATATTAATAGTGGATGACAGAAAATCCTGTACAGATGCTACATTTGAAATACTCATTCTGTGGTGCAACATAAGACTTTCTGTGATGGTCAATCTGAATCTTTTACTGGAAGTTGTGCCACTCAGTCCAAAACATACTGTTTCCTGTTGCACTGAGCAGGAGTTTCTTGGTATTTGGATGTCTCTTTAAACACATGAAGTTTGTAACTTCAAACACCTAAAGCAAAGGTTGAGGAACTACATTTTGTGTTGGTCCCGATTTAGAAAAGTTTTTTAGAAAAGAAGCTATCAAAGTCTCCTGCTCTAACTGCATTTTATGTCATTAGAATAAAGTCAGATATCTTATTCTATTTTGGAGAATGATAATAGACCAGCAAAAGCATTTTCAACCTTAGAGTACTAGCTAGTAAAAAAACCCAAACAAATCTGTTCTAAAGAGGTGGAGCAGGGTTAGAACAGTGTCCTGGTTTCTGCTGGGATAGAGTTAGTTTTCTTCCTAGTAGCTGGTATAGTGCTGTGTTTTGGATCTTAGTATGAGAATAATGTTGATAACACGCTGATGTTTTGGTTGTTGCTAAGTGATATTTACACTGGTCAAGGACTTTTCAGCTTCCCATGCTCTGCCAGGTGCACAAGAAACTAGGAGGGGACACAGCCAAGATAGTTGATCCAAACTGACCAAAGGGCTATTCCATACCATATGACATCATGCTTAGTATATAAACTGGGGGGAGCTGGCTGGGGGTTAGTGATCACTGCTCAGGTACTGGCTGGGCGTTGGTCAGTGGGTGGTGAGCAGTTGTATCACTGTTTTTTTCTCCTGGGTTTTGTTCCTCTCTTGCTCTCTTGTTTTCCTTCTCATTACAATTTATTATTATCTTTTTGTTGTTGTTCCAATTATTAAACTGTTCTTATCTCAACCCACGAGTTTTCTTAACTTTTGCTCTTCCAATTCTCTCCCCCATCCCACCAGGGGGTGAGGGTGAGAGAGCGGCTGTGTGGTACTTAATTGCCAAATGGGGCTAAATCACAACACACAGGAATACATTTATTAGTCTAAGGAGAGCAAATATGCATGTCTGTTTATTAGCATGTGTTTTCACACAAACACAAACAAAGCTTTTCAGTGAGAAAAGAAGGAATCTTTATCACTTTGAATTGTACTGGTGCAGCTTGTGTGAACCAGAACACATGACAAATGTCAACAAAGAAAGTGAGTTGGAAGGCTGTGCAAAAGTGAAAGTTTTACTGTTGCCTGGAATGATAGTAAATGCTGCTATTCTGTATCTTATCTGGTCATCCATTAATACCTCAATAAATATGCTACCTGTTAGTACTGCCTTGGCAGCAATTTCCCACTATCCTATACTTCATACCTCTTCTTTACATCTTCTTGTTAATTTACACTTTTTTTTTTTACTAAGACACAAGCGTTCAGGCAGTTTGTTGACTATCCTTTTCATAATCTGTCACTTTAAGGCATCTGGGAACAGAAGAAATTAATGGAAACATCACTTTACTTGCCACCAGATTGGAGGAAGAAACTAAAGACAGAAACTTTTCAATTTGTTCAAAACCATGTAGCAATCTTCATTTCCATTATTTACAAAGGAAGAGGGCCCCAGAGACAAGGCATAAAAAGTAAAACAGTGAAGCATTAAAGAATATGAAGTTGGAAGTAAATGTACTTGTAAGTAGTTCTCTTATTTTGACAATAACTGATATTTGAGTAGGGAATGGGAGAAATGTGTCTGATCCAGGAAAATAGTTTCTAGACTAAACTAGAGAGAATAGGCGCTCTTCTTTATTAGAACGTTTATTCACAAATGAGATGCTCTGGTGGGTAAGGAAGGAAACTTTACCATACTAAAGCTGTAACAAAATACATGGATGCATTTTTGTCAAAAAAGGCAAGTTACAAAGAGGGAATTGAGCCCCACACAGCTACCCCCTCTCAACCAAACTAGAAGTATATCTTGCTCATTAAACAAATATGAACTGCCATGTAGTAGGATAGCATGGTCTTGCTTTTGTTTCTAGTGTTACAACAGCTAAAGCATGGAAGATGTTCGTTGGGGTTCATTTAGTCTCCAGGCTTTGTTCATACATTTCAAGCTCCTTGAACTACCACATCTTACCTGGTTGTAGGCTGGTTATTGGGTTATATAATAAAAGGCTGGGTTAGGACCCAAACTGAAACTGCCAGCAGTGAAGGAATTACTGTTTAAACACATATTAGGAAACAATCTCTACCACCACAGTGTTTTAAATAGCACTGTATAAAAATACAAGATAGGATTGTTGCTTTTCTACTTTCCTTATTGTGGCTCATCTTTTCTGCATTACATGTCTGCATCTTCTTCCCTCTGAAGTCTCTTAATTTAATTCTTCTCAGTCAGGTAATTTAGTGTTGAATAAAGAACTTGGGTCCATGATAATATTTTAAAGAATGCATTGCCTTATAAAAGATTGATGCTCCACAAGGCCTCCTCCAGATCTGTGGCTAATGAAGAGATGTCAGGCTACTGTTCTTTGACTCAGGATTATGGAAAATTGGGCTGTGGAACATGCTGAGAAATGACCTTACCTGTTTCCCCTCCCAGGCTGCTCACGAGAGTTGGGCTGTCTGATCTCTCTCAATGCATGATGACTGATGGAGAATTCTCAGGTTTTTTTGTTAGATTATGCCAGTGCTTAGAAAACTATTTTCTAATATCAAACCTAAATCTCTCTGATGAAATTTCTACCCTCAGACTTTTCCCCTTTCTATTTGTTTTGTTTTATTCATTTCACATCTACTAAACCAGAAATTATGTGTGTTAAGATCAGTCGAAGCTGGGACAAATCCATCTGTGCACTAAGTTGCTTTACATGCCTCCAACAAAGGGGGATCTTGGAGAGGGTTGTTCATGGCTTCTCTCTCATGAACTATGACTTTGTGAACTTTAATCTTTTGTGCTCTGGGGATCAATTAACTTGCTA
The DNA here is from genome assembly GCF_034638445.1 of Ciconia boyciana. Classification (NCBI taxonomy): domain Eukaryota; kingdom Metazoa; phylum Chordata; class Aves; order Ciconiiformes; family Ciconiidae; genus Ciconia; species Ciconia boyciana. The sequence continues at coordinate 59,936,304 of NC_132935.1, forward strand.
TTCTTAGCACACAATATTAAATAAGTAAATGTTAACCTTCTCATAGCAGGACTTCAGATATATCTCTCTAATGCATGTAATGCACAGGAAGGGGACTGAAAGTTAAGAACACTCTCATCATAGGCAGCTTCTATCTGGTGGTCAAAAAAATTGCCGACCCTTCCTTTTCTGTGTCTTCTGAGGTTGTAGAGGCCAATACTGTCCTTCATAAAATATGTACACTTGTATGTATATTGTGCTGTTCTCATATAGTGGGAATACCGCATGCTCAAATATACAATCACCTGCTACATTTTTTCCAATTCAACAAATACCTAAATCTGACTCATTCGGAATGAATCAGATTAAGTCATCTTTTCTCCAGGGCAGTCTTCTTAATGTGAGACTACTTTTATTCCTTATGGCTTGGTGTGTTTCATCCTCAGGGCTTTGGTTAACATTAGTGATCCTTCAGAAAGCTTCTTTTTTAAAATTAATTTGATTGCCATAATTTTAATTTTATGAGAAAGTAGTCTAGAATTTAACAGAAAGTGATAATGTTGCTATTTCCTTTTTACTGTCTTTGAAACATACTAGGAAAGTATGTGCATGCAGAATATAACAAAAGTCTATAAGTTTGGGTTTAAAAACTACAGAAAGAAAATTATCCTCTAGTCAATTCCATACATTTTTTTAAGAGTAATTATGTATAAACTTATTAAAGCTATCCTTCTTTTACCCCTTGTTAAATTCGGGGCAGGGGGGAAGACAGTGGAATCTTCTAGATGGGTATAACATATTTCAGCTTTTTCATGGGTGCAAATCTACTTGTAAAAGCATATAAAACTTAAATGCTTAGAAGTCTTTCAGATATCTGAAAGTCCTCAGTTTCTAAGCTGTTCAAAAATCTTTATTAGAAAGGAGTATACTCTGTCATTACAAAGGAATGTCATGAGCGAGACTGTTAAAAGAAACGATCCCTGCACTATCTGCACTCCCACTCATGCAAGCGTTAACCTTCATGACAGTAAAGCTCGGACAATGTTGAGTGCTCCAGATTTTAAAATAAGCCCTAGGCTTTTGCATCTTCAACTTTCACCTACTACAGTAAAAAAAAAACAAAAAAAAACCCAAAAAACCCCAACCAGACAAACAAAAACCCACCTGCAAATTTACAAAAGGTGAAGCATGATTCTCTGCCTGTGTTAAATGGGATCATTGGGAAATGACTGCTCAAATGCCTCCATTAATTCCAGCAGCTGAAAGGAGAAAGGGCTGCTGGCAAAGAGGTTTCTGAGAGAATCCCTGTGATGATGCTGTCTTGACCCCGTTGCTCTTACTGGGCAATTTCTGATGCCTACCTGAATTCTCTCTCAAAAGACAGGCTTCCTCTTGTTTCTTCAGTCCTAAACAGATTAAATCTGTTTACCTTCAGGACACTGCCTGATAGAATACATGGAAAGGAAGTGTTGCTGTGGGAGGAAATTTTACAGAGATGGAGTATTTTTCTGTTATTGGTGTGACTAGATAATACTGTCTGTTGCTGAGGCTCAAGTTCATTTTGTCTTTGGCCATACTCCAGAATAATTGGCAAATAAATTTACAGAAAGATATTTTATATCTATCTTTAAACAAAATGAATGAACTAACACTAAAGAAATTACTGGAAAATGACTTTTGTTATTGTTTTGCCTTTTTCTTCTTAAATGGGTGAATATTATTGATAGATATAAGAGGAAAAAAAAATCCTAGCCCTCATATTTTAATTTGTTTTTTCATAAGCTTGAAGGCAGTAACTGCTGGTTTTCAATATGGTCTGGCATTGGGCCTTAGTTCATTAACTACCTATCACAGAAGAACGGAACAAACCAATGTTAAAAGTAAGGATATTACTTATTTCAATAGGCTTCTATGTATATTCTCAGGTTAATGTATACCATCAACACAGGTATTGTGCTCTCTTAAATATTACAAGAAAAGGACTAGTTTGTGTGTTTTGAACACAGCCATACACAAAATTACAGAGGAAGGCACAAACACTGACTGAAAAAGGTGTAAACATTGCAAAAGAAGAAATATGAAATAAAAAGGAAAATATTATTTTTCTTTCTATTTCTGATATAAGATGCCCATGCTTATCCTTAAGCAGGTCAGGAACAACTGTTACTTACACCTATGAATGTAGGTTAATTCTTCATGTGGTGTACTTGTGACCTTCAAACTACTGCTTTGAGTGGCTTACAGAGAGCCTCAATGCAGGATATTCAACGTGCCCTTAAGTTTGTGTTTCTATCAGAGCAGCACCTGCCATTAAAACCAGTCAGATCATATGTTTATAAGACTTGCTTATGCATATTATTTTAAAGGCAACAACAGAAATGAACTCATAAATAATTTAAAATTAAATATAGCATCTTTTATATCTTCCAAAATGTCTCTATATAAACTACCATTTGTGAATGGAGCTTTGAGGGAGGAAAGAAGTTATCTTTTGTTCTAACAGCTATGTCATAGGCAATTTTATAACAATTAAATATTAGGGACTTTTAATTGGTCTTAGCAACTTCTTTTTTTCTGCACTGAAATAAATCAAACTACATCCTATGAGGAAATATCAGCATATTAAACTCACATACAGATTTGTTTGAGATGGCAGTAGAATTCTCCGCTTTATCTGAGTAATTCAGGGTTTAAATCCATTATCAGTATTAATGCTACTGTGATTCGTTCAATAGCCTACTCATTAGACAATATTCTCTCACAAAGCAAATCCCAGATAATCTCTTCACATCATATTGCCAAAGGGCCAATCTTTATCAAATCATTTAAGCATAGAATGATCTTTGCTTTCTATTGCAAGATCAGAAAGAAAATACTGATGCCTGTTTGATTCAGAACTTGCTGTATATGAGACTGGTGATGGCTTTTCTCTTTCACAGTCAGTACATACAAATAGCAGAATCCTCAAGCAAGATGCTACATGCATAAACCTAGTGCATGGATTCATTGACCGAAAGGTGAATATCAGTTTATACTCTGAAACCCAGGAGTTGGGGGGTTTTTTTAGAATAAAGTAAGTTTCACAAATGCATTAAAAACTTGTTTATACTTTTGTCTATACAAGTTTATTCAACATTACAAAATAATGAAGTTGAGTGAGTTTTGTTCTCACAAGAAATGTGTTTTCTGTGTATTGTGTACTTTTTAAGCCTTTGTTGAATACAGAAGATTTTATTAGGGTTTTAAAAAAATAATTACCTGGCTATGAATACTTACTCTTAAGTCCATCCAGTCTTCTATATGCTTAAAAAATGCATTTGTTTATTATTTAATGTATTTCACACTACTTACTTAGAAAGTTTCTACACTTGCATGAAGATTACAGTATTGACCAAAGTCAGCTGGAACCTGAATCAACATTATGCCTATGGTCTCTTGAGATCATATGTTAATGAAGGGGGTATTTTAACTTTTATCTATCAGTTTGCAGCCATAGACAAAGGAACAAATATTTTCAGAAGAATCTTAATAAAGTATAAGCTAGAACAATGGCTTTAAAATGTACTCCACAACCTACTCATAATTCCTAATCTAACAAGGCAACCAAAAAAAAGCGTATTACTCTGACCCTACTTTGAAATAAAAATTGAATAATAACCATTAGGTAGTTTAATAAAAAAAAAAGAAAAATATTTTTCTTGATGCTAAAACAATGAGAACAACTCATCTGGAACCTGTATCCAATTTATAAAATTGTGAATCATCATCCGATAAAGTGGACTGAAAGTGGAGTTTAGAAAATACACCTTAGCTTCTAGAAAAGCATCTCAACTTCATATTATGACAATGCTTCTGACAACTGGCACTTCATCTTCCTTCTGCCTTATCATTCGGTAATATTTCCACAACCATACCCAAATATTAGGGCAGTGTTTTGTTATCCCAGGGTTGCTGCTCATTGATCTTCTGAATTTTGCTTATTAACCTGCTGACTGTTTTATGGGGGAAACAAACACAGACAGTTAGTTATTCTGAAGGAGACATACACATACCTACACACATATGCATGACTTTTGGGGTGTTAGAAATAAACACTGAGAGAGAACACAAAAGATCAACCTTATGGTCCTTCTAGTTTGTCTGTATCATTTTTATATTAACAGCCCCCCCCCCAAAAAACACAAAAACCCCCCCAAAAACCCCACCCTAACCAAACATTCCCACTTCCCCACCCCCCAAATAAAAAATATGGTTATTGGATGGGTATTTGCCATAAAAAATTGTGAATTGCTATCTGCTCTCATGGCTTTGCTAGTGATATTTCTAAAAATTTGTGAATAAAAGTTACTTTGCTATTTTTATCCTTGTTGCTTGTTGGCACGTACAGAGAACAGCACTTCACACAGCTCTGCCTAAGCTGTAGCTCTCTATCAGAAAACACCACCACTGGATTTTCCTCTACTGCTTAGATTTTCCTAGAGACAGAGGGAAGGACTCAGGGGTTGGGTGCATAAGAACGTAGTCCTTCCAGTTGCGCTCCCCAGAATGACAGACACTCCTTGTTATGCAGTCCAGGGTATGCTGTATCTTTTTGCCACCTCTCTCTTCCAACCATCAGTGACGTGGTTATGTGCACCCTTTCAAGCACTTGCACAAATAAATTAGCAATAGAAACATTCCATATGAGTACGAGTTACCTGGCAGCTAAAGTGTCAGAAGCAGCTGCTGCTGGTACTTTTGCCATATTTTGAATGATGGAGAACAGAAATCTCACACCACTAAAGGACAATTGATTGTCTGTATTCTATTTTTCCAGGTATCTTTCTGCAAAAGAACTATTGATTTAGGTTTTTTTAGTATATTTATCAAAAGCTCTTTCTTTGTAGCATCAGTAATATTTTGCACAGTGAAATTGAAAGGAACTAATACCAAGGATGAACCAAACCAAATTTCCAACCCTTTGCTACCTGTGAGCAAAGCAGTTAGTGTTTGGGAGCCTTAAGATCATCTGTTTGATGATTTTTCTTGCTACATCTTGAGTCACTGACTGAGGCCATCTCTGAAAAGGTGATTTATGGAAGTTTTATCTTAAGTTGTTGTGTCCAAAGAAGACACCAAAGTCTAAACTGGTATTGATTTTTCTTGCACTGCAACATTACTCCCAGGAGTAAACTATTGAAGAGGCTATTGATAGAAACATGCCACGTGTCAATGACTACATAGGATAGAACTGCAGGCAATCTAATTTTTTAATGTCACCCATCCTTAATGCACAAGGAAACTGGACAAAATCACCTTAAGCTACCTATCTGAGCTGCAGTATAGAAGTTAAAAATGTGCAATACTCTGTGTGGTCCAAAACTCTGCCAACTGAATCAAATACATAAGGCTTGCAATTGGATGTCCTGGATGGTTAGTCCCTGGAGGGGGCTGGGAGAGGAAGAGGTTGGAAAAGCAGAATATGACTCCTATGGTTATTTTAAAATATTGAAAGATAAAAACAAGTCATACTGTTTCTAAAAGGTTTTCAACAAGTCAAAACTATTTAGAGATTTGCACTGTTCTAATATTTAAACCATGCTGACAGCTGCACCTTGCAGAGGAAAAGGCAATTCAGCTGATCTAGAGTCATTCTCCCAAACATTATGATTAGCCCACTGTTGCATTATAATTTGTTGAAGGAGAGTTTGCTAAGTAAGCAACTATATCGCTTTATGAAAGTCCCAGTGTGTTGCAAGTTAGGCAGTGCATACACACACACACACACACCCCCCCACACACCAGTGAATTTACACTTTTTGACAGCTTAAAGGCTTGTCAAAAGTCATGGCAGCTTCAAAAGTGTCTGCTTTCTAGCAGTACATTTAACTGTATAACTGTTTGTCATTTTTTTCCTTTTGTAGTTTTGCTGACTACTACAGCTTTTATTCCTGAGACATATCAAAGAAGATAGATAACAGAAGTCAAAGGAAGGTAAATTCATAATCTCATTCAAATATAGTGTATACCACAGTTTTAAAAATTATTTTTCTTGTGGATGACTTATATTTTCTCTTGCAGTATCTTATATTTCTTTAACTTGATAACCTAACTGTAGATAAGAGTCAAGAAGGAACAAATCAGTGTCTCGGTGGGAAAAAAAAAAGGTTAAATGAAGCTTCCCTGCTGCTTCTGCAGAAGGAATTTGAGTATATGGATTAATCCATTCTCTCTCTCAATGTATATAATATATCATATATGAAATCCAAGTAGGATGGATTAATCCATTCTTTCTCTCTCAATATATAGTATATTTTTAATTTATTTATGGGTTTTAAAGGGGGACAGGGGAACATTGTCAGTAGATGATGACAGGATAGGTGCCCAGCATGGATTACTGACTATTAAAACCCTTCTCTTATTGAAAGGGAGAAGCTGCAAACGGAGCACCTATGAGAAAAATTGCTGTCAGTAATGTTAAATCCTTTCTCATTTGTTTCCTACAATACCTTGTCACATTTTGTGTGACCTCCAAGATGATCTTTTGAAAGCAAGGTTTGTACCTGGGCCTCCTTGTGAACCATGCATTGTAGAAAAGGGAGCCTTTACTGAGCAGGATTTCTACGTTTTGCCATTTTTAATACATCAATCAGTCATAACAAACAGCCAGCCTCCCCTGCTAGCAATCCTGATGGGTAAGGCAGGGATTTTCAGTGTCGGGTCAAAAACCCTCCCTGGCTTGCACATATTAATGTTCCTCTCAGCAGGAGCATCACACACCTCAGGCTAGCACTCCCTGCTGTCAGCACCCGGGCTTGAGTTTAGGGTCATTAATTCAGCCCATGGTGTTCATCCAAAGTCAGCATGACAACCTGGTTACAGGGACAAGTCCCTCATGGAGGTCAGGGCTGCCCATTGGGGATAGAGGACTGAGGCCTATAAATTAATCTCTCTCTTCACCACATGTTGATCTGAAAGGAAAACACACAGAATGATACAGGCAAGATTGTGATCTACATAATGACAATTCTATTGAGTTAAAGCTATTATGGTCAATCCTACCTGGGAATCTAGTCTACTGTGATCTTCTGATCAGGTTGGAATTGCTCTGCATTACCATTTTAATAATTTTTTGAGTCATCATTTTAGAAAACTTTCTTAAGAAGGAACATACTTCATCCTTACCAGTTTCCAAATATGAAGTGAGAAATTACATCCAGTCCTGCTCAAATTGGTTTAGTAGCACTTGCCAGAGTTGGTTTAGTTCCAGTAAAAGTATAAGCAACACAATTGTCTTGTACCAGCTTAGCTGGATTAATTTTGCATTGTTTCCACAGGCAATATCTCAACATATTTAAAAAGAAAATAAAATGTAATTTGGAATGGAAGACTTTCCGTTATAAAGAATTAGATCTCCTTTTCTTCCCCCCCCCCCCTAAAGAGATGTAGGTCCCCAAGCATCTGTAAAACAAAAGGCAGAGGAATCATCAAGGGATTTATAGTTTGCTACCTACAAGTTTGAGATCTCATCCTTTGAACATATTTAATTCTGCTTCCCTATAGGATTTCTTTGATATTTTCTAGGCCTTTAGGGCAGGTGGGGTTGAAGGAAAGTGGGACTACAGTGTGAAGCCATCTGGGCAGGAGACATGAGCTGTTTTGCTGGTTTCAAAATAGGATTCGAAGTTGTCAGAAATAACCAAAATTATTTGTTACCAAAGGCAGATTTAAAAGGCTATTTAGCAATGAAGCAGGAGAAAAAGCGCATCAGCACATTCTGCCATGAAAAAGTTTGTGTAAAGGGCATTCGCTGTGGCAGATATATTCAAAGCAGATTTATAACTATGCTGCAGTCTTTTCCAGTATGGACAGAATACCAACAAATTATAAATGAAAAATCTTTTGGAATAATTACCCTTTTTCAAAGTTATTAAATATATGTCTGGCTGGGTAATCATGGGTGTACTATGATTTCTCTTAAATTGTAAAAAATCATCTTCATTTTGGTGAAGAATTTCAGATGCTGTTCTCTCTTGAAAGAGGAACTAGACTGCTCATAAAGGTTTTATGCACAGTGGGACTGTCCTTACAGACTCTAGTTGTAGTTCAGTAAATTTCAGCCATCCCAACATGTTCTACTTGCTTAGCTACTTTAAGATGCCATATAAACAATAGGATTTAACTACTTCATCTGCTACAGCTTTTCGATTTTGGGGCAGAAGGGAGGAGGAAATTTAGAAATTGTGGCCTCAGTGACTAGATTCTACCAAATAATAATTCATCATCTAAGAGTTACAATGAAAACAGTGAGAGAAAAGAGGAACAATCTTCAAAGCTTTGAATAAACAGTTGCCAATCAGTTTTTACTACATTCATGTAAGGCAATTCCTTACTAATATTTTGATTTTACTGATCACAAAGGGGACTCTGGAAGGAGATATGAATCCCATAAACTCAAAAAGAGATTCAGTAACAGATCCAGAATTAGCTTTTGTCACTAAATAATAGTTCTCATACACACTTGAGCACTAGCTTCCTATTGCTTTTATTTAAAGGACCTGACATTTTGAATCAGTATGTCCCTGGTGTGTAAAACTGGACAAAGCTGATGCATAATTTGGTTAGGAATCTGTCAGTGTAACACATCCATATCCACCTAATTTTTTTCTTTGGTTTCAAAGTTGACGTGTGTCCATCTGTCAGCATCCTGTGTGCTCTGAAATCTGCACAGCACATTCTATGTTTTTATGCAATGCTATAATCCCGTGATGTTGTAAAGAAAATAGAAGTATCATTTTAAGCCACAGCTCATTGAACCCATTTTAATTAAAACTTTTTGAAATAGATTTTATAAACTTTCTAATCTTAGCCGCAGATTAGTTGCCTGTTTATCGGATGAATGCACTAGGCACTTTTTGTTTTGCATACTTAGAGATTACAGCCCTATTTTGTACTGAAGGTATTTTATTTGATGAAGTCCATTTTAAGCAGCCTAATTCATGAATTAGCTGCCAATGGAGGGCACAAACCCAATCTAATTTGAGGTACCCACATAATTTATTCTGCATGATGAAATCTTCCAAGGAAGCAGCAGAGCAGAAATACCTTCCACCAGCATGGAAGAGAAAGTAATGAATTCAGAATGGCAAAAAACCCCCAACAACAACAAAAACAAAAAAAAAAGCCCCAACACATTACTAATACACAATGCTTAGCACAAAATGTTTAATCCAAAAAACATATGCAGAACTATGATTAAATTTTTTTCAAGGACAGCTTAGAAATGAGTAATATCCACACAGGGTAGCATTACTGTAACTCATTAACATAATTTCTAAAACTTTCCTGTAATATATAGGCAAGGAGGAATTTTGGAAACCATATTAATCCAAGACATTCCAATCTGGACATACAGGTAATTCCTCATCCTTTCTGCCAAGCAGAGCTAACCAAATTTCATGTGCCATCTGATTGTTACAGCCTCTTCAGCTGGACCTGTTCCCTGCTGAGTTCAAATCCAATAAATGCAGATGTATAATTGTACATCAATTTTCTGTTTTACTTGTTTTGTAATTAATCTATGGCCTGCAGTAGCTTTCAAAAACCCCTAAGTCAGAACGGTCTGAACCTGAGCATTAAAGCTTAAGGGGCTCCAGACAATCTTCCCCCTCTCTTTTCGAAACTTTTCTGAATTTGAAGTAGAGAACAGCCTGCTCCTCACTGGAACCTTATTTCAGTTGAGAAAGATCAAAATGAAAGTATTACAGGAAGTAAATCATTGCTATTCACTAATGTGTATCTGAATATTCAGCAGTGTTATACTTTCAAATCTTGCTCTTACAGATAGGTGCAACATTGTTCATTCGTATATAAAGATTAAGCCCTTGTGGTTTCAGTAGGGCTTGGTATATGGATGGTGGCATTTCCCTTTTTTTTTGTTTTAAATCCTGTTTAGGATAAGGTCCCAGCATGTAAAACCTGCCAAGCTGGGTTAGATTCAGGTGTCCATCTAGGTGATGATAATCATGCAGTATGCAATGCATAGAGATGGAGCTGATGAACAAAGCAAGGACAGAGTGATTCTCCCTCGACCTGTCCTTAAAGTTTTTGTCATTTAGTAGTTCATGAACCAGCTGTTCAATGCAGACTATCATGTTCAAAGCCGTGGTTGAGTAAGTTTCTTCACAAACCTCTACTAAACCTTTCAGAGACCATTTATCCTTCAGAAAAAACGTGGAAATTGTTGTCACAGAGTGAGCAAGAAAATTGTGTAAAAAATATTTCTGTTTATTCTAAATATATTTCTTGTTTCAATGGGTATTTTCTACATCTTGCACTTTGAGAAACGGGCCAAAATCATTACCTAATACTCTTTGCTCTTTTCCAAACGTTGCACTTTTAATCTATCAGTTTTGTTGGTGTGCAGACCATTCTGTATTGTCTGTATATTTTCTAGCTCTATTTTACCCTTTTTATGAGGGACCAGAGCTGACTGTGTGCCCAAGATAGGTGTATTTTCATCTTTATCCACAAAGATTTCAAGATCTTTTTCCTGAGAGGTGACAGCTAATTTGGAACTCATCACTGTGTTCCCATGTACAGCTGAAATGTTTTCTCCTGTGAACATTACTTTGCATTAATTGTCTTCAGGCTCCCTCTGCCATTTTATTGCCTAACCACTCAATATCATGGCAGATTTTTGCACCTCTTTAAGGTTAACATTAAGCAACAAGCCTAAACACATTCACTTCAATGAACTCTTTCCCCTCACTTGTACTCTGTTCTCTGCAATATTTAGCGATATGCTAGATGCCAGAGAACCTATAAAGATCTTTAGGGAAACTTGTTTGGAACTGCCCTTCATTGTGAAAATTGCTACCTTTTCTTTAGCATGTTATTAATTTGTGACAGTGTCAACTCTGCAAAGCTGAGCTATACTGTAATTTGGTGGAAAAGTGTTGCACTTTTCAGTACTAATTCCACTTTCTCTATCAACATTCTTACAATCAATGTAACTGTGGAGGTGGTTACAGTAAGACATAGGTCTGCAAAAGGCAATCTATACATTAAATGGAAACTCTGAGAGATAATATGTCTTTTTGAAACTAAATAAATTATCCCTGTTAGAGAAGTTATTTACCAGAACCTGCTACCAGACCATTTCAAGTTCATGAACCAGCTGAGAGATGATTGTATTGAAACGTACAGTGAAATTATAACTAGCATCTGGATTCAAGGACAAAGAGTTAAACATTATTAGATCATGCTTGGCTTTGAGAAACTGTAGGAGCATCAAGGGAGCAAGTATGACCTAAGAAATCAGATCATTCTCACAGTACTGCAAATTACAATTTGATTTGTCATCGTGAGGAAGAGACAATCCTAAAACTGGGCTTTTATTTTAAAATACACCACTATGTTATGGAATTATCATATTATGACTTCCAAGGGAGATTCTTTTTTAATAAGAGGAGGTTCAGAACATTTTAGAGCAACTGCTATTTGATTATTGCAAAATACTTGGCCCTCCACAGCACAAAGCACTGTCTCAGAATTTCTTATCTATTATTAGTGTATAGATAAATAAAAGCATTAAGATTTTGGAATGTACTGAGTTTCTGCTTATGCAATAACATGTTAACACATCCAAACTTAATGGATACTCTGAAAGCACTGATGTGAAATACAAATTTAAGGCTTAAAAGCTTAAGAAATTAAGAACTCATGTCTTAACTACAAAAAAATAATTACTTCCTCCTTCCCTCCCAGTGCACTAAGTAAAAGAAGTTGGAATACTCCCACATAGTTTTTGCAAGAATTCATTCTTGTGTCTGGTGGCAAAACAAGCAGGCAAAACCTGTAAGTTTTGCTCAAACTGAAGAATGAAGAAAACCTTCATTTTAAGTCAGACAAGATATTTATCAGATCTGAAACAAAGCATTTTAACTCATTTTGGGCATCTTACACAAAAGCAAAGAATAAAAAGCAAAGAATAGGATAAATTAAAGATTTTGCACTTTTTTTCTCATTTAGGTGTTGCTAGGGACAAATTATTCTAATTGTTTTGTGCTTCCTTGGTAGAACACCTAGGCATAAAACCTATATATCTGTGAACTGGTCGCTGTGTATTTCTACAAAAAAAACCTCCAAAAAACAGAAAAGGAGCAGCTGGAGCACTTAAAATCTGTCCACATTTTATTATAGTGAACGATGCATACTCCTGGGCAGTAGATAATGTGGATTTAAACCTCCTTGGTCAAAGGGAAGGAAATTAATAATGTCTTGCAACCGTTGGTTGGTGCCCCAAAACTTTAAATTCTGGGGAAGCACAAGACCACTGCTACGATCTCCAGCTTTATGAAAAACATGAAGTGCAGATCCTCATTTTCATCATTTCTCCTTTGTTACAGACACATGAAATCAAATAAAAATGTTCCATATTGGGTCAAACCGAGCTTTTGTTTAAAACAAGTATGAGCAAAAATGTTAAAAGAATTCTGTAGCTGTTCAGCAGTTAAACTCACTGCTAACTGTGGCATAACAAAGGACCACAGTAAATTGTCCCCCAGCTGTGGGATTACTACGAAAACACAGAGGCAGATTTACAAGCAGAATCCTGAAAAATTATCAGAAATTCCTTTTTTTAAATTTAACCAGAGAGAGAAAAGATATGATATCACATATTTCTCAACTCAGAGATGCACTTACTGTTTCATGTGAACTTTCTGTTGCAAAGGTTCATTTTGCAGTCTCACAGCTCAGCAAAGCGAGGGACTGAGGCAGATTAAGTGTCACCTGTATGTTGAACTTTTAGTAAAGGATAAAATCAGAAACAATGTGTTTCTTTTCCTGACTTGCAGGTTGAAAAGCAAGTGTTACAAGCAAAATCTGGTCCTTGCCTGCAGTCATCAAGCAGGAGGCTGAACGGTAGGTAGGGGCTATGCATCTGGCAAAGTCCTCTCCTTGCCATCACCAAGCGAAGTGGCTCAGAGCAGGCTGACATATGCACTGCCAGGGGCTGCACACTGCTCTGCTGGCAATGAGACCCTTGCCCGTCCCTGCGAGTCCAGGGGTCCTGGTGCCCCTCCATGGCTGCAGTCTCACCTCACAACCTTCAGTCTCATGACAGTGCTAGCCAACTAGCCACTGGGGTGAGCTAGGGCCCAGGCAATCCCAGTGGAAAACATGGTCTAAATGAAGTTTGCTTAAGAACCTTAACTTGCTGCAAAAAAAGGGAAACAAAAAATCCTTCTCAGCTGCTGCCACTGGGGAGTTTTTACTCACAATCACAATTCACAATTTGCAATTCAAAATATATCACAATCCTTGAAAGTTCCTTTTCTTGAAAAAGGGAGAAACTTTTTAAATATCTGATATCATTTCTGGGGAAAAAAAATGTCGTGGTTTAACCCCAGCCAGCAACTAAGCACCACACAGCTGCTCACTCACTCCCTGCACCAGTGGGATGGGGGAGAGAATCAGAAGAGTAAAAGTGAGAAAACTCATGGGTTGAGATAAAGACAGTTTAATAGGGAAAGCAAAAGCTGTGCAAGCAAGCAAAGCCAAACAAGGAATTCATTCACTCCTTCCCATGGGCAGGCAGGTGTTCAGCCATCTCCAGGAAAGCAGGGCTCCATCACGTGTAACAGTTACTTGGGAAGACAAACTCCCAAGTCTCCCATCACTCCGAATGTCCCCCTTTCCTTCTTCTTCCCCAGCGTTATATACTGAGCATCACGTCATATGCTATGGAATAGCCCTTTGGTCAGTTGGGGTCAGCTGTCCCTGCTGTGTCCCCTTCCAACTTCTTCTGCACCTGGCAGAGCACGGGAAGCTGAAAAGTCCTTGATTTAGTATAAGCACTACTTAGCAACAACTAAAACATCTCTGTGTTATCAACACTGTTTTCAGCACAAATCCAAAACATAGCCCCATACTAGCTACTATGAAGAAAATTAACTCTATTCCAGCCAAAACCAGCACAGAAAAAAAGTGCAATAAAGTAATTACTAGTTATTACTTCTGCAACAGATTAGTATATCAAAAAACAAATGAAGTGTCTTGGTTTGTTACAGTAATGTACAGTTCATAATAGGATGAAATCACAGAAGAAATTGTAGCATTCAATAAAAAGTGAACTAAGGGAGGCACATGCCAACTTCTCCAATCTGATGCATGTATGTAGAAAACAAAAGATGAGTTTCATAATAATTAGACAGGCTAAGAAGTTATCTAAGTTATCTAAACCTTTAAGTTATCTAAAAGGGGGCAGGAACAGGTTTTTGATTTTTTGTTTACTTTATGTGTTTGAGATTTTTTGCTTTGAAAGGAGGTGAGTATTTTTGTGTCTTATACTTAATTTAAATTTAACTTCTAAGCTCTCAGAATATCATGTACATCTCCCTGTACTGAAAGGAATGGAATATTTCAGGCACTTAATTCACACAGCATTAAGCCAAGGCAAAGCCATGAAAATGCCATGGTGCAATTTAGTGAAAATTTATCTTTCACTGGGAATAGTTCAATTACAACTGAAATGAGATTGGAAATAATCTTTTCTTCTATAAACCTTGCACCTGGAAGACAATACATCTGTTTAAGATCTTGCCACTTCTATCATTCTGTGGTGTACCTGAAACTGTTTGTTCTAGCAGTAGTCACATGAGGCTTCTCTCCTATTTCTTTTGTAAAGTTAGCTTAATGATTATGAATAGCTGTCACCTATTTATTCCTATGACTATTTTTCCAACCCAAAGATGTATGTGTCATGGTTAGTTTACCTCATGCTTGAATACACTTAAGAGCAAGAGAAATGAAATTCTAGTTAATCCGAGACTAAGGAAAATGTCATTTTCCATTAACAAACCACTTTATCTACCATTCCTAAACATTTGCAGATTGTATTGGCTATCATTATCTTAGTAACAAAACAGGAACTAATTTAGGAGAATTAAAAAACTCCAACAACAAACCCAACTCTTAAAATCTATGAAAAGAAGGGTTTGGTTTTTTTTCTCAAATTTTCTGATAATAAATATACTGTTATTCTATATTTCAGTACACAATTCTCCATTAATTAATATTGCATGTAAATTATTACCATGATCATACTTTACTGGTATTGTAAATAAATATAAAATATTCTTCAGATGACTAATTATTTTCTCATTTCCACTGGGCAATCAGCAGCTCTGCATCAACATACAAATTAGTGAGATTGCATCTGCTGCACCTCAAGGGGGAATATTCTAATATTTTTAAGTGAGCGTTTGTTTTGTTCCAGTTTTCACTGTCATCTTTGTTTGATCTTCTTTCCTTAAGACGTCTTCAGCAAAAGGACATCTCCAAGTTGCTAGGGGTTTATCAAAGACCAAATACAGTTTATTTTCAGAGACTTAAATGCTCCTTGTGTCAGAACTAAAAGTATGGGCCAGTGTCAGCTACAGTTCCTTAATTGTTGTGCACTAGGAGTGCATGTGAAGCAAAAGAGCTGCATAGCGAATTTGAGCAATTTTGTCATCTCTCCATGCAGAGTATTGTCCTATAATTATCAGAAAACACTTTAGAACCAGAAGAATAAATTATGCCAGCTGTGAATACAAATTATTAAGTCAGTTAATTTTAAAAGAAACATTAAAAAAAATGCAGTTTTAGAAGGAATAAAAAGTATACAAATACTGTCATGATTTTTTTAATGAAATATATAATTTAATACCAATATTGTGCAATAATTTTTTTATTAGCCAAATATAATTTTCTTTTAATAAGTGAAAGTTATGAGTAGTCAGAACTTAGCTTCATTTCAAATATATATTTAAGACAAAATAGTTCTCTGGTTCAAATACTCTGCTTACTATTATTTGTAGAATGTCAGTCCAGGCACTTGGCTGGATTCAGTTCGTATAACCCCAGGGTGCCTCATCAACCTGTAGCACTGCAATTCCTTACTGTACAATTGAAGTTTGTGTTCAGGTCCATAAGAAAGCCACACTTACAGCAGTAGAATGAATATTAAGAAGGCATGATGCGAAAATTGTTGCTACGTAGCTTTTTGTAAAATATTTATTTTAAATTTTAGGGTAACTATTACCAACATCTTACCTTTCAAGAGCCAGAAAATATATTTTTTCCAAGTCTAGTGTGCTATTCCAGAAGCTGTCTTTTAACTAAGATATACACATACATACATATATACATATATCCCAACTATCAATCCCAGTGATTGATAGTTCATTAAAACTTGAAACTATTGCCAAGATATTAACCTTTCTGAGTGTACAAAAAGCCAAATTTTAATTTAGTTACTTAATTTTCATCTTCTTAAAATGTCCTTGAAATTTCAGCTCTTGAAATACTTCTAAACAGTTCCAGTCTCTCTTTTTTTTTGTTTTGTTTTGTTTTAAATTGACCTAAGTTTTTGATGTCAGATGCAAAGGCAATTTATTTGAGCTGTACATCATGTGAGCTTAAAAAACTCTACAGGATGTGAGGTTAAACACATCATCACTTCATGAACTGATGTTATTATTCCATATGTGTGTTGATTTCCAGGAGTAAAGCTACAAACAATAATGTTTTCATGTGTATTACTCAGGACTCCAAAAAGTCTCACAGGTTTTAAACACTGTTTTTTAAACATAGTTCTTACTACACCTTTCATCTTCTGACAAGGAGAAAGAACTCTAGTCCCCTTGGGAAAGAGAGCAGCCTCTGCAGAACACTGCCAGGGCAGAGTTACACAAGATTAAAACTTTGCACAACAAAATGAAGAAATAATAAGCTGTGGACAGGAAATTAACAACACATACTGCAGTGGTAAACAGGTCCCTACTTCTGCTCCTTTTACAGAAAGGCTGCTGAGAAAACCTAGATCCCAAATCCATCTGTCTTTCCACAGGGAAGAATATCTTCAAGGAGATCCTCGTTTTCTTTTATAAGCAACAAAATGAGCATCCACAAAGCTGGTGTGGTGAACATGTGCCAGCTCTCACTGAAGGTAAACCAAGAGCTACCAATTCCACTGGACACATTAAAGTCTATGTTTTCCTCTTAATCATATCTGGTTTGGCATTGCAGGATCATTCTTGATTGCTCTTGATTTACAGGTACAGAAAATGAGAAATGTGCCAGAACTACTCTGTACATTGTTCAGTCATTCTACTGGTGTATAGTGTTATACTTGCCATGTAAGAACAAAAATGCTTAATTCTGGTTTCTAGATTTCCCAAGGTATGGAGACAATCCAAACAGACTAATACTTACACCGTTGAGCTAAACCATGCAACACAAATGCCTTCCCAAGGTTAACCCTAAAACCTGTGAAATTTCTTTCCAGGATTGACCAGAGTAATTTTCAGTTTGCCTAATTAGGTGAACTGGACGGCATATTTTAGCAATTACGTTTCAGTTGTGGCTATTTTGGAGCAAAACCCCACTGAACTTTGAGATTTCTGCAATTCATTTCCTGCTTGTTCTGTTATCAGACTTAAATTTCAACTCCCTATTTTGTTTATTTAGCCTTGTTCTTTGAAGACACTATTGCTGCTAATGACCAGCTAATCAGGTATTAGCTATTTTTGGCCCGTAGCTGTTGTTTTCAGACAATCTCTTCAACATATCTATGTAAACCAACAGCTTTTGTCAAGCTGGTTTGGCAGGAATAGCTGGCTACCTCAGGAACAGCATGTGCAAATTAGTTCTCCTAATTGTGTTCACAATAGAATAAGCTTCTCACCCACTCTTTGCCACATAGATTTTGTAGGAAATAAAAAATATTTCTTAGCACTAATGCCAGCAGATAAGACTACAAATACACAAAGAGACTTCAGTGGAGTCACGAAGTAGCTATCTGAATGTGCTTCAGAATAAACATAATTTGCCATTGTCCACAATTTGAAATTAGCTTAATTTTTTTACATCAGGCTGGAATTTTAAACGCAAATTTTAAAACCCAGTTATATTTTGTGCAGAATACTTGAAATCCTTGGAGATAAATTGTAAAACTTGATAGTCAAAATGTTACAGCTCCCTTACTTAGTATTGCAATAAAATATTGCTGATGGATATTTTATAAAAACAAAAAATTATTGTTAGTAAAATATTTTAAGGTTGAATAACCTTAAAAAATATATAACATTAGTGAAATGTGTAGAGTGTCTTCTTAAAGCCTTCAGGTACTCCTATGACATAAAGCTAGTTCAGTCACTTCCAGAGCAGATCAATTTGCTTGAGGATCAGTAACCAGACTAGATAGATAGCATTTCTCAACCCACAATTATAATAATGGACTTACAACTTGAGAAAAGCCGGAGAAAAAAACACTGACATACTCAAGTGCCTTGTTGAAGGGACTCTGCAGGAAAATACCTCCTAACTGCAGTCCTCATTTAAGACATTGGATTCAGTGATATATTCCCATCATGTATTCCTTGTCTACTTTTTCTGGAATCTTGCCAGATTTGATAAAACTTTAAAAAAACTGTATCACTTACTACCAGTAAATTTTTTCCAAAAGGTATCTAATCAGTTTTTGGAATTCATGATTAAAAGGTGCTTTGTTTTATAAATGATCCTGTCTTTCACTAATTACTTAGAACAGACTGAAACAGCTTTCAAAAAAGACAGGTATTGTTTATTCTTCTTGTATTTGGTTCTATTCTATCTTCCAATTTTTCAAATTTGTTTCTAAGAACCCTTCAAGCATTGCACAGAAAGCTGTTTAACTTTGTCCTTTTGATATCCTTCGTAATATTTTTCTCCTGTGATTTCCTCTTTTCTGTTATATTTTTATTTCATACCATTCTTTCTCATCCCTTACTATTTCCCAGAGATTGTTATTTACTTCAACTATTTTTTTTTTCATATAACATTGCCTTTCCTTAGGAAACAACACTTATCTTTCATTATGGGTATGTATTCCAATACATGAACCTAGAAAGATACTCTACACCCACCTACTTGCCATGACATTTCAGTTACTTTATGACTATATCTCTGGTGAAAACTGGCCACATTTCACACTGAATATTTCTGGCACAAATAACATTTTTGCTTTGGTTGGGCCACGTGGCTCTTAATTCTGAAAATGAGGTTGTTTGGAGCACAGGGGGATGTAGGCTACTCTTTACACCTGTCTGAATCTGGTTGTCTTCAATTCCAAATGAAGAACTCAGCAGCAAATAAAATTTCCAGAACCAGCAGCAGTACCTGAAAGCTCAAAGATACAAAACATCATCCAGTCAACATCATACAACTAAAAACTTCATTTTCTCTTCTGTCTCTTTCTAGCTATTCTTTCCAAATACATAAGGCTTTTTCTTAGCAGCCTTCTTCCTTTCCTCTGAAATGGAGGGGTGCTTTTTAGGGGTATTATTGTGGTGTACCTGTTCAACAACTGTACCTGTTAGACAAATGCAACTGGAATGTAATATCAGAAATAAAGGATCATCAAGGAACATTTCATTTATGCAAGACTGGAAAGAGACTAAAAGTGCTAGGTTAAGACTTGCAGTTTCTCTCACACTGAGCAGAATACAACTTTTCTTCATAATTTATTCTTCCGTAAATTGCATGAGCAACGATATTAAGACAACAAAAGAATCACATTCTGAAGTATCATTTTCATTATCAAGAGTAATTATCAAGAAACATTTTTTTAACACGTTTTGGTTCATCTTAATTATAGGAAGGTTTATAGCACTTGTTATGGTGGATTTAATTCACCCTAAGTGATGAATGCGAATCATTATCATAATAAGAAAATATAAATCAGACAGCAGCTTTTCTCTGTACTGTATTTTATGATGCTTAGTCATATCTTTATACCTTCTAATTTTCTTAGGGAAAAATATAGATATCTATTGTAGGGAACAGTTATAAGTAATTGTGGAAGTATTACTGGAATAAAGGTGCTGATCTAAAACATGATGACAATCATGACCTTATTTTATTTAGAAAATGTTCCTAATTTTAGCTAATATTAAACATGTTTGTAATTTCCTGAATATATTAAAACTATTGCTTACGGGTGTATGGGGTTCTTGTGGTTTTATTAACTTATAAGCATGTATGCTTGATTGTTAGTTCATTTTTAAACTATCTAAAGTAATCATTTAGACTGGCCTTCTTAATTAGGGCACACACACCTAAGCATTTCCTTCACTGTAACCTACTTCCACAGTCTCAGTGCAGGTCAATTTTAGACTATAGTCAACTGAATAAAAGCATCTGTTTAATAACATAAGTAGGTGCTTAAGTTATTTCAAAATTGGAGTCTTACAGGCAGGACTGGACTATGCCTACTCTCCATAAGACTATAAATTTAGAAAAATCTTAGATACACTTCCAAACTTTCATTTTAACTTTTATCCATATAACAACTTGAACTCAGAAGTTCGACTCCTGAGCCTGAACAACTTGACTTGATTCCTTAGGAGTACAGTCTAATTATTTTGCCATTTAAAATATACTAAATATCCTAATGGGGGAATGAACATCTAGATGAAAACTGCAGATTATTGTAGAGCTGCAATGAAAAGGAAGAGTGACACTATTAAGCTACTTGATCCGTCAGTGTATGGTTGGTATAGTAGCTAGCAACCTTGTTTTGGAAAAATGACAACGTATGAATATTTCTGCTAAATTATATTCATAGATATGTGGACTATTCATTATGCATATGACAAACTGCAGGCATAGGAAGTGCTCTCAAACATAAACAAATACAAAATACATGAAAATAAATTTATTTTAAATTCTTTAAAGAGTAATGTTCTGAGGTGTTATGAAACTTTAGTAGACACAAGTTTTCTGGAAATAAATGTGAATTTCACATGAACCAGCTGTTCCACCTTTAAAGATAAATGCTCTATTTTATTAATAGAAGCATTAATATTTGAATGATCATATAGGTATATGGAATTTCAGACACTTTCTTATCGTATTGAAGTGACTCAGTGTTCACACGTCACAGAGCATTGTGTAGTACAGGATGGGAGTCTCTTAATCATTGTTATTCCCAGTCCAACAAAACTGCAGATTTGCAGGGTGGGGCCTATTGTTCAACTTCAAACAGTTTTTAATGATACCTGTTTTCACTGTGATACAATTCAGCTTCTCTGTGCAACTGAATCCCTCTAGTGCTCTGGTGCTAACAGCCATAAAAATGACTATAAATGTATAATAATAAGAGCACAGATTTGCAGAAAGTAGCAAAAATTACAGACGCTGCAACAGGGGGATCAGAAATTATTTCATCCACAAAAGTCTAATTGTTCTTAAGTTAAAACAACAGGCTTATTGTTTGTCCTTTCAGTTCCTGGAGGGTTAGGCTGCAAATGCCTCAGTGCCACGCATACAGTCTTCTGCATGCAAATGGTTTCAACAATAACACCTGTCCCTGTCAAGCTGCGCTGGGAAAGTGTGCATTGGGGTGTTTAAAAATGACACCATGACAGTTGAGATCATCTAACATGCTCAAGGTAACAGGCTCTTGGCTTAATCACAAGGGGCTGGAGTCAGGGCGTAATCAGTGATGGGTCCTTAACTGCAGGATTTGCTCCCCTCCTCGGTTCATCGGAGCCTGAATCTTGCTGATTTCTCAGGCATGCCACAAGACCCATTTGTTCTCTGAGGCTTTTCCAGAGGCAAGAAATAAAATGAGGAGAGTTTTCAGGTGATTTGACAGGATCTGGAGAGTCATTGTCAGTTTTGCTTTCAATGTAGTGCATGATGGCTTCTGTAAATATGCAAGGAGTGGGAAGGCAGGCACACAGTTTCTAGCACAAAGAAACAGCTCACTGCAGATTGAATTAAACTCCATGCAAAACATTTCCTTAGGTTCTAGGGATACAAAACTTTCCCAAAACTTTAGAAACACCCTCCTGCTCATGCTTATTTCAGTTACTTAGCACTTATATGTGGTTAACTAATCCTTCAATATATGGACTCCTCATTTGCAAGATGTTGGGAAAGGCAGGGCCCACGCGACGAAATGAAGCTCTATTGACTAACTTAGAAGTTTGCCTGAGCTGAAGAATTGAGCCTTTATGCATTTAAGTTAGCTCTGGAAGAAATTGATTGTCTATTTTTCAAAGAAAGTGGGGTTTTTTCTTCACTTGTTCACTACTTCTAAATATGTCTACATAAATATTTGCTTAACTTTGGAATATAAAAACTTTGAGATTCTTTTTTGTGCCCAGAAGCACCCAAAAGCAGGTATACTCTGTAGAAATGAAGGAGAGATCAATATTCATCCTAAGAAGTGCGAAAACTTAAAAACACTGAGTGGAGAATTATGACAAAAGTGAGCCTTACAACCTGTATAATACAGAAATATTGCTGTTCACTTTTTAAATGGGACCCAGCTCTAACTGAAAGCTTGACTTACTGTCTAATCTTTTAATACAAGCTAGTGAATTTTTATTTAAATACCCATGAGAATGTTGTGTATAAACAAAATACAGAAGATACAACACTATCAAGAACTTTAGGATACAGGTTTTGCAAATATATCTGTCTGAGGAAGAATATCTTTTCCTCAGATCTGTCCTACTTATGACGAGGCCTCTAAAAAACCTCAGAACCCCAGACAAAACACTCTCCACACATAATAGCTAAATTCAGCTGCAGATTAGTTTGTTTTCTTAGTGTGATTATAACAAGTAAAAAATTCACTGCATACTTTGCAATAGAAAGGGGACTGAAGTGCTTGCAGAATGCATGATGAAGACCAGGGGGTTTTATTTTGCGAGTTATTCTCCACTAGCTACTGTTCTTCTCAAGTGGGGCTGTATTTAAAAATGTTAGTGAAGACAAAAAAACGCATTTGTTATTTTTCAGAAGTTTGCTAGTTTTACATCTGAGTACATTAGGAAGCAGGGCACACAGTGCTGTACTACATGCCACTGATTTCATTTTTCTTTTTGCATTGTTCTGACAGCAAGGTCATTTATCTTTTGGATAAGAAATAAGAAGCAAAAAGAAAATAAGAAAGGTAAAAAGGGTAAAAAAGGGTAAAGATAAAAAAAAAAAGCTACTTTTATTTGTACACTGTTGGGTAGTTCCAAAACAAGCAGTCTATAGGGAGACTCACCCATAGAAGCTCACCCTTTTCTCTAAGAAACATAACTTTCTTGAAGGAAATATTTGTTTTGATTTGACATACTACAAGTATTAGAAGACAGTGCATTGGAATAAGTGGAATGCACTACAGTATGCATCAAAAAAAAAAAAAAGAAAAAAAGTTGGGCTTCAAAATAAAGTAATAAGGCATGCAGTGAAATGTCTCATTCCAAGCCTCTCTTCAAAGTATCGTAGAGAGTTTTCAAACTAACGGAAAACTATTCTAGCAGGTTCTGGCTGCTTTCTCTGCGAGAAGGTCCACAAGAATCTGTGAGATTCCACAACAGGTGCATGAGATGGAAAGTGTTCACTTCCATCCATTCCTTGTATGTCTCCTCCACAACAGCTTCCACTTGGAAATCAGAAATTGAAATGAAAACAATCCTCTTTTGAGATAAGAAAGGGGGAAAGATGTTTCATGAAAGACTTCACAGTTTCAGATTTGATTCCCACCCAAGCAGCCCCTCCAACTGAATTGCAACAAACTTTTCAAAGGCTTTCAGGAAGAAAAGGAGAAAGAGACTGGAACAGAGCATCTGAATAATCAGTGCTCTCGACTGGAATGGCAAGGGTTTATATAAACTGTAAAAATCTATTCTAACAGCTTATAGACACTTCCATTTTCTAATTAGAAACATTTTGTCTGAATATTGTCAGCTTTTTTCCCCGCATTGAAAAGCAATACACATGCAAACAGAAAAGTCATTGTTATTTACTGAATTCATAGGCATTTGCAAAAAAAAAAAAAATCAAGTGCTAAGTCTTACAAAATTTGTGAAGGTACATCTATAAGTGTGGAAAAATTTGCTGAACTTAGATCTTTGAAATTCCCCAGAGTAGTCAAAATAAGTAATTCAAACAGGGTACATAGCTTAATTCCTTTTGTTTCAATCAGAATCCCTGTACTTCTGCTTGAAAGACTATTGAGAAAATGCAGGTCAGAACTAAGTTGAAAAGTTTATAAGAGGAAAGCAATCAGAGCTTTTCACATCATAGTTGATACTGAATGTAATACAAAACTGGAATTTGATCAGCGTAATCAGACTTGATTTTTTTTTTTTTTTTGTAAAATGCTTAGGGGTGTGAGGTTTTACATTCTTTTTTTTTTGTTATTCCTTCAATGAAAACATTTACAAATTCACACAAATTATGTATATTTTCTATTTTACTTTCAAAGCAGCTCACAAGCACATAGACCTATAACAGGCAAATTGTATTCTTCTTCAGATACTTATTTCCTTGACATCCAGCAGCCAGTCTCTATCTTGAGTTATTTCCTCTTCTCTGTATGTTGTTTTCCCATTCTGTTTCATGTCACACAGCCTAGACTTGATTATTGATATCTTCCTCAAATATTGTTACCTCTATTGCCGATTTCTGTACTAGCAATTTTGACCCTTGCATTTATCTCCTTCAACACATTCCTTCTCACAGCAGTTCTTCTCAGCTGAAATATGATGCTGTGCATTGATTACCAAGCCATATAGGGAAAGATGTTTAAGCATGGGGAGATATACACATTCATCTCTGTGTTTGCTGCATTAGTGTAGAAACATCCAAGTACAAGAAATGAACACTAAAAATAAAGATAGACAATAAACACTAAACTTTAACACTTTTTAAAATCTTCCCCATGACAGAAGTACACATTCTTTTTGTATATACATACTACTCCTTTCATAAATCTGAAATGTTTAAGTTACCAAAGCTGAAATTGGAAGGATTATCTGTAATCCTCAAGCATTTCATCCCAAGAATTAATGACTTGTACTCTACCTAGCAATGTAAAACTCAAATAGGGCTAGATGATGACTGACATAGTCGTTTGCTCATCTTCATTTCAACCTTTTACTTGTGGTATTCCACAAGTGCCATTCTGCTATTTGAAATTATTTGTCTTGTCAATAGCTTTTAAACCAGACATATGAAAAAAAAAATCTTCTAGCAGAACTTTTGAAATTACCTTTTAACTTCTGAATCAGTGGGTTTTACTGTAACCATTTAAAAGAGTTGGACTGATTCAAGAACTTGTTCAATCAGCAGCTCCTTTGATGAATATTCATCTTCCACTTATCTTAAAATTGGATTTCATAGCTATCTGTTGCCCGCTGCTTAGAATCAATCAAGCACTTGGCATAGACTTGTGTGACGTTTGAACTTTTTGGGGAGTAGATTCAGCCTTTAGTTCACAGCCACAAGGTACTTTGACCATGGCCAAACCAGTAGTCATCTGCTTCTGGTGGGAGGATGCAGCTTACCTGCACGAGAGGATGGAGTGCTGAAAAAGGACTTTCTGAAGGTAAAAACATATCAGTCAAAGCAAGAACTGGATCCAGTATAACTGTACACAATGTGAATCTGCCAATTGGCATCCTCATACAATGGGAGGAGAGGCATAACAGCCCATGGGTAGGACAGTCTCACCTCAGGCTTTGTAGCTGTTAGGAAGAAGCTTTGCACACATCTTGTACCTCTGCCTCTTCCATCCAGTGTGTAAAGGTCTAAAATCATATAACATTTGTGGTTGGGCTATTCAGCTAAGGCAATATCGTGGTTTAGACCCAGCCGGCAGCTAAGCACCACGCAGCCGCTCGCTCACTCCCCCCTGGTGGGATGGGGGAGAGAATCGGAAGAGCAAAAGTAAGAAAACTCGAGGGTTGAGATGAAGACAGTTTAATAGGTAAAACAAAAGCTGCGCACGCAAGCAAAGCAAAGCAAGGAATTCCTTCACTACTTCCCATGGGCAGGCAGGTGTTCAGCCATCTCCAGGAAAGCAGGGCTCCATCACGCGTAATGGTTACTTGGGAAGACAAATGCCATCACTCCAAATGTCCCCCCTTCCTTCTTCTTCCCCAGCTTTATATACTGAGCATGACGTCATGTGGTATGTAATAGCCCTTTGGTCAGTTTGGGTCAACTATCCTGGCTGTGTCCCCTCCCAGCTTCTTGTGCACCTGGCAGAGCACGGGAAGCTGAAAAGTCCTTGACTAGTGCAGCAACAACTAAAACATCTCTGTATTATCAACACTGTTTTCAGCACAAATCCAAAACATAGCCCCATACCAGCTACTATAAAGAAAATTAACTCTATCTCAGCTGAAACCAGGACAGTATCCACCCCTTATTCTATACTATTTACGTCATGCTCAGGTCTCACATTATCCAATACATTCTCATTAACCACCGTCACCCTTCCCATCCTTTGACATAATACACACGTATCATTCCCTTAGTCTATGGACCACCCCAACAAAATATTTGTAAAATGTCCATAAATGTCCACAAAATGTCCACTGAGTTCATTTAGTCCATGACTTTGGGCTTCATCTCTTATGGTTGTTACTCGGGACAGGAGAGGTGGTGTGTTTCTTGGAGTTATTGGGCACCAAAACCAGGTCAGGTCAGGTCACTGCTGCACTTGCACTGCTTCTTGTAAGGCTTCTCCTCCATTGGTTCAGGTAGTTCTGGCTGTAGTAATTCCTATAACATGCAACTCAAATCATGGGTTACAACAATTTAAAGGTATATCCATTACACTGTCCACCCCTGGTCCTTTTGGGCCAGGTTATAGGGTTTAACATTGCAATAAACTCCTCCCCTTGCTCCTAGCCTGGCTAGCAACAAGGGGTTTCTGCTATAGTAATTCCCACAACATGCAACTCAAATCATGGGATACAACAATTTAAAGGTATTTCCATTACAATCTCCACCCCTGGTCCCTTTGGACCAGACCATCAGGTTTAACATTGCAATGAAGTCCTCCCCTTGCCCCTGCTCCAGCTTGGACTTATCCACAGAATGTAGTACCTTCAGAAGTAAACTTGCTCCAACATGGCCTCATGCACAGCCACTGATGCTTCGAGGTGTACCTGCTGCAGCATGGACTTCATCCACAGCCACAGATTCTTCGAGGTGCACCTTATCCAGCATGGACTTATCCTTGGGCCACAATCCCTTCAGAGGGATACCTGCTGTGGCACAGACATAACCATGGCCACAGACGTTTCAAGATATACCTGCTCTGGCATGGGCTTATCCATGGGCACAGACGCTTCGGGGTGTCCTGCTCCCACATGGATTCATCCACAGGTCACAGTCCCTTTGACTCGAGTTCACACCGGAGTTCCAGCCTGTCCAGTACAGCAGCACAGAAACAGCAGCGATGTCCTGGCCATCTGCCAGCCCAGGCGCAAGGCCATTGCTGTTATCAAAATGTTCCCAGGCACAGCACAGTAAGATGATCAGCAGTACAGCAGCACGGCAAGCAGTCAAAGCAAAAAGCAGCCACTAACGAGCCCTAGACTCTAATATACAGTAAGGCAAGCAAGCCTATGGCAAGCACAGAAGCCTGCTGATTAATAGCTAAACAGCAATAACAGCTATAAATTCTATCTGGCACATTCCAATCAAATCTGTCATTATCTCAAACCCTTCAAGCCCCACGTTGGGCGCCAAAAAGGACTGTCGTGGTTTAGCCCCAGCCGGCAGCTAAGTACCACGCAGCCGCTCACTCACTCCCCCCTGGTGGGATGGGGGAGAGAATCAGAAGAGCAAAAGTAAGAAAACTCGAGGGTTGAGATGAAGACAGTTTAATAGGTAAAACAAAAGCTGTGCACGCAAGCAAAGCAAAGCAAGGAATTCCTTCACTACTTCCCATGGGCAGGCAGGTGTTCAGCCATCTCCAGGAAAGCAGGGCTCCATCACGCGTAATGGTTACTTGGGAAGACAAACGCCATCACTCCAAATGTCCCCCCTTCCTTCTTCTTCCCCAGCTTTATATACTGAGCATGGCGTCATGTGGTATGGAATAGCCCTTTGGTCAGTTTGGATCAACTGTCCTGGCTGTGTCCCCTCCCAGCTTCTTGTGCACCTGGCAGAGCACGGGAAGCTGAAAAGTCCTTGACTAGTGCAGCAACAACTAAAACATCTCTGTATTATCAACACTGTTTTCAGCACAAATCCAAAACATAGCCCCATACCAGCTACTATAAAGAAAATTAACTCTATCTCAGCTGAAACCAGGAGAGGCAAGTATGAGAAAATTTTTGCCTTAGAAAGAAAAGGAAGAGAGAAGGAGGAAGAGAGAAAATGAGAGTGATCCAGTGGTGTATATTCAACAACAATACCATGTTAGAGGAGCACAAATAGCATAGGTATTAACACAATACTGTTCCTTACTATCTTTATAGTCTAGAGCAAAAGTGGATAGAATATGTCATAAAGCTAGGTGATGCTAGCCAAATACAACAGTTAAACTCAATTTTGTATTGCTGTTTCATGCTTATTGAAAAAGTGACTCTGTGAAAAATGATATTGTCTTAAAAGATATGGTTTTTTAGGGTACACTTTCACAATTTGCCAGAGATTCACCAGCTTTAACTGAGGTCCACTCAAATCCATAAATTAAAACTAATGGAGCATCTGCCCCAGCTCTGCTTCCCTCTTCATAATTGTGTCCCCTGTAGAGCTATTAAAAGAGAGGAAGAACAAACTTGAGCTGTATTTTTGTGCGGCTAAAATAACCAGTTGTCTTGTGTCAGAATATTTTTATTAGCGTTAATTACCCAGACTGACATTTAGACTTCAAGTTGATTTGCAGGAGTCAGGTTTAGCTGGATTTTAAATATTACAATTAACAGATTTTCAGTTAAGGACAAACAAACAAAAATTACTGTTTGATATTAAACACGAAATATCCCCATGATAGTTGTATTCAGCAAAATTAATGAATAATCATATTCAAGAGCCATCCGCCCAAAACCAACTACTAATTTTGATTAACCAGAATATTATGAGGTTATGGGGGTCCTGTTTCTTTCCTTGCAACAGAACAGTACTTTGCTCTCATGTATACTGCATGACTCAGTCCTGTATCAGATTCAGAACTTGCATTAGCGCTGTCAATACCACAGAAAGAGTGAGAGTGGCTGAGAAAAAAATTAATTGAGGTGGCCTAAAATCTAGACAGCTGTGCTAATCACATTTAAGATTTGTCTCATAGATGACTGACCACTAGGTTTTTAAAATGGAGCTTATCACTATTCTCTCCTGGGTTTTATGACCAGTTTTATGTATTTTACAATTATTCCAGATGTATGCTGCTGTCTAGTTTCTCTTAACGTGTGAGAGCTGAAAAAAGTTTTACACCCTGGTATCAGAGACCTCCTGATCATGAAACATTTTATTTATTGGCTTACTGGGAGGCGACATAGAGTACATTCAGCAAACAGAAGCAACTATGCTGGCATGGTCATGAAACTAGTCTCCAAGTTACAGCAGATTTAAGTCCGTTCTCCCTGTAAAAGTTAGATTTCCTCTGAGTATATACAAAGGTTTGATCTCATCACTTCTGAAGTCTATACATGAATTCAAGTTAATTTAAGACTATTTTTAGAGGCAGAGAGAAATTAGATGTCCCAGGCCCTGAGGAATTTCAGTGTCACAACATCTACTTTTATCTCAGTTGGTGGTGGGAATTACCTGATTGATTTATTTTGAAATATAAAGTTTTCAATTGCAATATATTGCAATATATTAATTTTCTATTTTATTTATGCTTAAAAAAAACCCCAAAAACAAAAACCCAGAAAAAAACAAACCAGAAATATTAAGTGGAAAATTCGTATGAAATTGAGGTTTTAAGAGATAGGCAGGGGCCCTGTAACCTGAAATGCACACTTTTCTGGTAAGTATAGGATGAATGCTTTTAAGTCAATAGTGACTCTGAAGGTAGTAACATTGCAATAAACATTCCTCATTTTAAACATTAGAAATACCAAAAATCAGTAACAATACTAAAATGAACATACTCGTAATGAATGTTATTGGTGCTCACAGTACAAATCAACATAGAAAATCAAAAGCTTACTCTCAGAGTGATCAGTATGAAAAATGGTTCCAGTTAGCTTTGATCCATCATCACAACTTTCTGACTTGGAAACACTTTACATGTTCAAAACTGGTCAATGATTCACTCCACAGTCATTAAACAAACATCAGTACTTAGAGATCCTCAGTGATGTAAGAAGAAAGCTAATTTTCAATTGTAGCAAGCTGTAACAAAGATAAAAGAGCAAATTTTCAGGACTAATATCACATCAAAATAAGCTGCATGACTTTATACTCAATGACTTGCTGTAATTCTAGACTATTGACTACTTCCATGGAGCATTTTTGGATGCTGTCCATCTTCACAGTGCATTACTTTTGCAACACATACACTTCACTAAAGCATTTAAAACCCTTCTCCTTGATGTAATACAAAGATGACATACATTATTACCTTTATCAAGCTACTCTTTGGCCAATTACATCCATGATGCAAAAATGTTATTTAAAAGTAAGCATAATTTCTTCCCTTCTACGTCATTGATATTTGTTACTATGGTCATATTCAGTGATAGAGAGTGGCTATATCCAACTAAGACAGGCACTGAGCATCAATCATTACTCAGTCTAGAACTGAACATGTGATATAAGCCATGGTAGAAAACATCCATTTTTTTTAACATGAATCAAAAAGAGTTTTTTAACAAATGCCACGCCAACTTCTGAAAAACACTTGCATTCTTCTCAGTCATTGTTTTCTGTGTAAAAAGGCTTGCGAAGTGAAGACAAAATACCCATACCTAAGAAACGCAAGTAAAAGCAGTGTAAATTGGCATTTTGATACTGCAAAATATGACCTTTCTTGAGGATGATTACCCTTTCAGATAGCCTGGAAGAGAGGGCAGACTGGGGTAGTATAAAAACTAGTTGTATTTCCTCAAACTATATTTAAACCTAGACTCCACTCACATACCTCCTGAAAATGAATTGCCCAAGCAGAGCAATTCTTACAGGTAAAGTTGGATTAGTAAAGAAAAAAAAGTAAAAAAAAGAAGAGACATTAACAATATGGACATTTTAAATTGCCATCATTTCACTTTAGAATGAGCATCCAGCTGAGATATATGGACCACTCTAATCCTCAGAATAAATTTTTTGCAGCTTGTTTGCACATCTCTGAATTTATGTGTAATTCAACCCTCATCTGGAGGTGTTTTTTAGCGACAAACAGTAAAAGGGAAATTATTTATCTCTTTTTCAGTAGAACAAACTGGATTGATTTAGCCAATGCTGACAAAAATGATACAAGGTGAGTATTAATCAAATTATGATAGCAGACTGAAGGAAACATATATTGGTCCTGATACCATGAAAAAAACAAAATTAATGTTTCCAATTTGTGAAAATAAAACCCATAGCAGTCTGAATTGGGGTACTTATTTTTTTAGTGTCACAGTGTAGCAGTGACAGAGTTAATCTTAGAAGATGTGAATCTTTTAAATGTCTTCACGGAAGCTATAATAATACTACTTTTCTGTATGCATTCACTAAGAGAGAAAAAATATACAGAACGATCACTAGTTATTCCAACTGCTTTGCAAGGTACATGTATCAAGGTCATTTCAACATAAACATTGAGAGAGAACTCATTGAAGAAACTGGTCATTCTTCCTGTTAGAAACCATCTAGACATAGATTTCCTTCTGCACATATCTGGAAGAGGGAAGACGTGCATCAGTATACCCTATTTCTTCTCCAACTTTGTAAAAGTCAAGTAGTAGGTATGAAAGTGCCATGTTAAAGTAGAAAGTCTCTACTTCTGGCCCTCAGAACTCACATAAACCTGCTGTAAAAAACACGAGTACTATGTAAGTTGTGCGTTGTCTCTATGCCTGTTTTGTTGCTTGGCAGAAAGACATAGGCTTGTACCTGTCAAAGGAAATTTCTCTCCAGTGGTATGGCATCCACATTTTATCAGTACAGAAAACCTTTAATTTTGGTAAAAATGTTAAACCCACCTCTGATCTGGCAGAAGATACTGGAAAGACTACATTTCCAAAAATATAGCAGCAAATGTTATCTGCCTTATCTACAAAAATTATTATACTGACCAAGTGAAAAACTTTCTTTGGAATCAGCAAATTTTTGTTTCTGTACCTCAGCATGTTAGCAACAAATGAGAGTGGAAAAATACTGATTTCACATATATTGTAGCAAAAATGCCTAAATCTATACGTTTGATTTTCTCTGAATTTCTATTTGTGCTTAGATTTTTGTCATTTAAATAATTCTAGCAATTGGGAAGACCATATATTTGTATTTTGTTTCTTAAAAATAGCTTTTTCAGGACAAAGGTTCTCTTGGACACACTTTATGTTAAGGCTACATTTATAAGTAGCTTATCAATTTTCAACAATTGTTATTGCCACTGGTTAATTGCATGTTACAACATCTGACTGGAGAAAGTTTGGTTATAAAACAGATTGATGAGCGGTTGCAACACATTTTGCAGATGAGCTTATATGTAATTAAAGCACATGAGCTCCACTCCGCAGTATGCGTATTATAATATGTGTTAATTATTTATTAATTTTTTCAAATTGTACTGCTATAATGAAGTACAAATTGTACCATTACTCACAGATAGTGCAAAAGCTATACGTGCAAATTTAGTTGCCACGCTTATTTTTTTATGAGTTTAAGGATTTTACTGTCAATTATAAGAAAATTTTTCATAAGAAAATGTTCAACCTTAGTGATTTTATATTAGCATAGAATATCTGTCTTGAACATGAAAGTAATGGGAGTGTGCACTTCAAAATTTAAAGGATTTATATTAAGGCCACTTTGAACTGTATATTGAAAATGAAAGAAGAGCCAGAACTTTCTCACAGCCCGTAGTTAGATTATTGTTGCAGGCAGTGGGATTACGGTACTGAAATCTCTGGGCCAGAACTGCTTTGCTTCCATGAGCTTTTGCAATTCATATAAATCATTACTTTTCAAGATATTCTAGTACAGAAATTTTCATGTTGAAGAGTACAACGCTACTCATCTACTTTTCCATTCTATCATACGATCTCAGTGGAATATACCTTTGCCAAAAGCCTTTGAGCAAGCTCATTTTTGACCTGTGAAGGAAGAAAATGGAGCCACACTATCCTTCCTTGCTCTGAGGAGAAAATACATCTTTTCAGACACCTTTGCAGTTCTAGTCACTTCCTTGACAAATACAATTACTATGGCTTATGTGGTAGAAGCCCATTACAAAATCCACTCAACCTGTGTTACTGTCTTCCCAGCAGCACAAACACGGGGTATTGAAGTTCAGGGGAGAACTGGTACCTTTCAGTGGATCTTTTTGCATAACCTTCTTGCTGCTTTCCTCACAATCTTTAGGTGGTGTTGATCATACACAAAAGTGACGCTCAAAAGTTTTTGTAGCACCTATATTACCTTAAGTCTACCTGGAGTCTATATTACCTTAAAGTCTGAGATAAGCCCACATCACAGTGATACGATCTTCTTTCAAAATGCATTTGATGGTTTAAATATTTTCACAAAGATAAAGGCCAGTTGTGAAATTCATTAAATGCAGATGTAAATTCCCAAGACGTCTGAGTTTGTTCAGATGTGGATTATTGTTGTAGGTCCATCTCTAGTCATGTTTTAATTGTTTTCAAAACTGAGACAGGGAAGAGGGAAACATTTGTTTAGAAAACACACATATTCAATCCATGGCCAAGAGAAATAATAAAAATGACCAAAGAAAAAACAGATATTCACAAGAAAACTTCAGCTCCTCACATCTTAATCCAGACCCCAAATTCACTCCTATGATTTACACAAAAAATATAAGACATTTTCCACAGTCAGAGCAAAATGAAAGTCAAATTGACCTCAACTGACTTAGATCAAACAGGTCTAAAGCCCAATTTCTTGGAGCAGAAAAAGTGCAGCCATCCCAAACACTTTCATTTTTTCCCTCCCTCTCCCTCAAGAAAATAATTATTTTCATAGTAAGAATGATTCTCAGAAAGAAACTTTACACATGGCCTAAACATCACAGTAGTCATGGTAACCTGATCTTAACAGTAGGACATCTTGATAAAAAAAGATAAACAGGAGGCGAACTACAAAGCTCATCTTTAAAGCAGTTCTGAAATAACTTCTCTAAGGTAAATGATGATGAAGTCTTTGTTCCTGTTATATGGTTTGAGCCGTTTCCCTCTCTGTGTGAAAGCAGTGTGTTTGCTCTAAACTCGTTTCAGTGTTTACTTTAGCTACGTATTTTTTTCAGTGGAGAGGAAATACCGAAACTTAGGTACCTAAGTTTAACTTCTACCATGTATAACTAACTGGAAGAGGCTTGATTTTCCATCTTGCTGTTCACCCCTTTGCATCCGTGGGTTTTCCTGTAAGGAAGAAAAAACCCCCCAACGTGTGTGCAGTGGTGATTTCTAGAAGTAGTTCAATTTCTTTTTATGGGTGGCCAATTACATGTTAAAATCCAAATTTCCAAAGTATTTAGTTGCCTTATTTCCAACAAAACTGAGTGGAATTAGACATTCAGATAACTTTGAGTCTCTGGGTTGAATTACGTATTTAAGAAAGTGTAATTCCTAAAGGGATTTGTCTTAACTGATGCTGAGGTAAGAACCTTGTCACCTCACCTGTCTGTAGACTATCTAAAGGGCAACCCAGAAGTTTTCAGTTTGTTAAGGTTAGAAGGTAACCTCTACTTGAATCTTTAAAGTTGAGTTTTCATTTCATCCACAAGCTTGTATATTAATTATAAGTGTTTTTCACTAGACAGGTCACTATCCCCGATGTTAGGGGGAGTAATGAAAACACATTGAGACAATATTGAAATATTTAGTACAATCTTAAGCAAATACTCTTCTTTTACCTTAAAACTCATACATTATCTGAAAATCCATTGGAACATATAAATCTACAGGTTTATCACACTCACTTTAATTTTTGTTTATTATTCTCTATATTTACAAATCTATTTCATTTTCAGGTTCAACAGTCAGAAAAAGTTGATAATTATTTACATTGTAACCTAGATTCTTCATCTAGTTAATATACAAAATATATTCCCTCATTCTTGAAGACAAATGGACTGCTGAGCCTCTTACTTGCCATTGCTCAAATAGATTGGACTATGAGCATGTGTGAAATTTTGAAAAATATTTAAAGTGTTTAATTTTCTTGAGTTCTTAAATAGATAATAGTGAAACTCAGAGACCAGTCCTCAGCTGGTATTAATTGCAGTAGACTGGGGAGAATGGCAATGTGATGATTAACACCTGCTGAGCTCTGGCCCTGAA
This sequence comes from Ciconia boyciana, assembly GCF_034638445.1. NCBI lineage: Eukaryota > Metazoa > Chordata > Aves > Ciconiiformes > Ciconiidae > Ciconia > Ciconia boyciana. The sequence continues at coordinate 59,971,547 of NC_132935.1, forward strand.
ACGTCATCACTTCAGAAACTATCCCTGTGCTGTCAGTATAAACAAATGATTTTCTTTTTCCTACTTTTAAAAAACTTCTTCTTAGTCAAAAAACCCTTCTGCCTTAATTTCTTTTTTCCCCTTCTCTGAAAGTAGAAAAATTGTAACAAAAGGTACTTTGGGACCGAGACATCAACAATTAAATTGGTACTCCTATGGGTTGTATTAAAAGACAGGCCAAAAAATAATCGGGCTGTTTCCCCGGCTCAAAGTCCTATAGATTGGAGATGGATGGATGAATGGATGGCAAGCAGTTGTGAGGAAGTATGTGTGGAAGGTACTGAATATGTTTAAATAATAATAAAAAACTTACAAAAGGCAAACAAAGCAACCAACCTACAAAGCAAAAAAAACCCAACCCACCAACAAAACAAACCCCAGTTAACAATGGGGAAAAACTAACTCTTAACTCTAATCTTGATGGAGATTGTTTTGCCTTGCAATTGCTTTCTCTTCTTGTTTTTTTTTAATGATTTTCTAAACTTTTTTCTTCTTTTTTGTGTGTTTTGTTTTGCATTTTTTTTTGTTAACCCAAACCAAGCATTTTTGGGGCCATGATTTTCACAACTGGTTGCACAGGTTTTTACTACTTGCTTTATATTTTCTGAGAAGATTGCTGACACAGCAATGTTATGACATTCATAGAAACAGATTCTCTGCTAGAATTTCTGATTATAAGTAGTAATAACAACAAAATAACTGCTATGTAAATTTAAAAAAAAATTATCCATGTGTTTGATAACTAGTAAGGAAATAAAAATAATTAGCAGCCCCAAAAATACATTTGCATAAACTAATCTCCTATTAATTTTTTTTTTTTGAGATTCAGAATCACCAGAGCAACAGCAACACCTATACTCCACTGAGAATGCAAATAAAAGAGAGGGTGCTGAAGATATTGCTTCTTTTTCACTACAGGATTTCAATTTAAAGTCTGAGTTTGCATTCCTAGCAACCTTGGTAATGCAGACTTCTTATGAAAGGTACTGAATTTCTCCAGGGTGCTGTGGTCACAGCACTAGACTAAGGCAGAATTTGCAGTTATGACAGCTTTCATAATTGGTCCTTTGCTCCAACTCATCTTCTGTCATGGCTGGTAGCAAAACTTTGTCTTTATATCTTATGTAATGATTTGACACATTCTTTCCAAAATATAATTAAGTCATTTACTAATTCTCTCTCCCTTTTCATGCTTTTTGGGCAGTTTCTCCTGGCAATGCAGAAGTACTTGTCAGGTATTTAAATAAACCTAGTAATAAACGTAAATAGACAACCTGGTTTTCAGGACTTATTTCAGTTTTGGTTTTTTTAATGGTGTGTGAGACAGAAGAAGATCCTTTATAGACTGTAACAGGTGTTTAGAGAATTATGTTAAGTCTCACCCTGGTTTACAGTCATTGCAACCCTATTAAAATCAATGCAGCAGCTCACCCCAGTATTAAGCTGTTCTTTAAGCTTCATTCTTAACAGTACCCACTGATAGCAGAAATATGAAACAGCAGCAAAGTGCCAAAGGTACTATAAATCTTTGTATGAGTTTGATGGAATTATCATGAGACAGAAAAAATAACTTAAGCCTCACAGCAGATTGTAATCCTGAAAAAGTCTGTTTGCCCTAACTGAAAGCAGATCACTGCAGAAGAACATCCACTTACCACAAGGAAGAAAAGGCATCACTGGCTACACAGAGTGTACCTACAGTATTATTTGACTGAAGTCAGGCTTCATTGCTAACAAGTAAATAAACAAACCTTAGTTTCAGTTAGCACTTACTTGTCTCTCACAAATGTCTGAGGAGCATGAAAAACAAACATAATTTAGGTTCTTTCCTACTCTATCAGAGCATCATTTCCCTGGTACTTAAATGTTTTATTGTCTGCATTTTGGAGTTGTCCATGTATTCCTTGTAATCCAAAGGCTATTTCTACCCAATAGTCCTTTCTTTCCCCCTTAATAATTGAGCTGTCATTATTCATGTTACTGAAAATGCTTGTCCTGTTTCAAATGAATATTTTCTGCAAAATGTTATTTCATTTTAATTTGATTTAAACCAAGTGGAATTTGCAAGTGGAGTTTACATCGTTCTCTAGAATGGCATGGCAAACAACTAAAACAAATTTACTTTATTTAATTCTCACAGGACTTGATATTTTTCAAGTAGCTGATGCTTGAAAACATCCATATGTATCAACTGAAGAACTTGAAAAAGCTGAAAGTTAATTTTCCTCAGGAAAGCAAAGAACAAAGTGAAACAACATGTTGCAAGCTTAAATTGCGGAGTACACACACCTGGGCTAATAATAATGCTTTGGTGTTTTGCCATGACAGCCTTTTTACCACTTTCTTTGCAATGGAAAATATCAAGTCATTATGAGCTGATAAACAATTCTCTATATATGTGAGTGTGTGGGTGTATAGAAATGCCAACAATTAAAAAACCATACAAACATTGTCAAAGAGATAGCACCTACCCAATGATCTACCAGATGAGGGGGAAGAAAAAGGAGCATACAGAAGTTACACACTGTCATTATCACATCTGAGGTCAAACAAGCAAACACAATATTCTAGAAGCGTAAGTACCTAGAAATTAACCTCTTACAACCTTCACTGGGTTCCTATACACTTGGCTTTAACTTACAGCCAAAGTCCCAATAGTTTCAATGAAAGCTGAATGTGAAGGCAAAGGGCTGGAGAATGTCTTAAATAATTGGCCCACTCCCAGCATCTTCTAATTAAGCAGGAGGAAGAGTGAAAAGAAAGAAGTCTTTAGTATCAGCATAGTTTTCTGCAGCCCTGGGATCTAGTTGCTTGTGTAAAGAGCAAATGCCACAAAAACAGGCTGCACAGTCTCTTAGTCATGGTTTCTGAGTCGACTTTCCAAAGCCCTGGTTAATGCTGGTGTTTTGGTTTTTTTTTTGAGTTTAGGAGTCAGTATCCTGACTCTCTTTCAGGAAACAAGGCAAGTTGCCTAGGACAGTATCGTCTTATGCCAGTGACTGAAACATGCAACATGGGAGTATTTTATATTTCCATCAAAGGTATTTGGAGTTGCTGATGACCAAATGTCAGTAATGATAAGTTACTAAAATACATAGCTATGATGAATATTAATGTAAGAAGCAATGAATTAACAAATATAAAAATAAAAGCATTCTGATATTAGAAGACAGATTGGTATTACCGATAATTTGGTTTCTGTTAGATTGTTTCAAGGAGTCCAGCCTTCTTAAGGAGTTAATTTCTGCTTGTATGTTACCATCTGAAAGCCAGTACAGGAGATGCGCAAATATATATACATATAGGAGATGCGTATGTGTGTGTATACTACCACTCAGTCTCCACTCCCTGATATATTCCAGCTTGTATAAATTGTTACTGGAGGAGTACAGAAATAGAAAATAATAACTCAATAGGCAATTGTCCCGGTTTCGGCTGGGATAGAGTTAATTTTCTTCCTAGTAGCTGGTATAGCGCAGTGCTTTGGATTTTAGTATGAGAATGATATTGATAACACGCTGATGTTTTGGCTGTCGCTAAGCGGTATTTACATTGGTCAAGGACCTTTTTTTTTTTTTTTTCCCAGCTTCTCATGCTCTGCCAGGCGCCCAAGAAATGGGAGGGGGCACATCCAGGATAGTTGATCCAAACTGACCAAAGGGCTATTCCATACCATATGATGTCATGCCCAGTATATAAACTGGGGGAGTTGGCCGGGGGGTTGCGATCGCCGCTCGGGGACTGGCTGGGCGTCGGTCGGCGGGTGGTGAGCGGTTGTATAATTTTATTTTATTTTATTTTTTTTTCCCTTTCCCTTTTGTTTCCCTCCCTTGGGTTTTGTTCCTCTTTCTCTCTCATTGTATTCCTTCTCATTATAATTCATTATTATTATTATTATTATTATTATTATTATTATTATTATTATTTTGTTCCAATTATTAAACTGTTCTTGTCTCAACCCACGAGTTTTCTTACTTTTGCTCTTCCGATTCTCTCCCCCATCCCACTGGGGGGGGAGTGAGAGAGCGGCTGTGTGGTGCTTAGTTGCCAGCTGGGGCTAAACCACGACAGCAATTTTTTTTTTTTCCTCTCACCTCGTGCTGATCTTAATCCTACAAATGATTTACAATAATAACTTTACAGGTGTGCTTAGTAACTGCCTTCGTGGTGCTGCTTCCATGAATGAAGATACTCTTTGAAGTCAAACATTTGCAGAATCACTAGCTTAGATAATAAAATCTTCAGAGGCTTGCTCCATTTGATGCGATTAGCAAGAAAAGAACAATTAATTAAATTCTGTATTTACTTTTCTTACAATTTAATATTCTCATTCAGAAAATGGCTCTATGCAGGTAGACCTTTAGTACCTTACACTGAAACATTCCAGCTCCCTCTGAAAGTATGTTAAATCTTTAAACAATCTGTTTCAAAACAGTTCAAGTCAGGGAGAAAAATGGGAAGAAAAACTGACTTCTTTCATCCCTGACCATTCAATGTCAATAGCAATATTCTTTAGAGGAGCAGGGCAGTTATCCTTATTTATACCAACTAAGCACCAAATTCTAAGATTAGACAAAATTGTTTAGATTTATTTTTTCCATTTCTGTTTCATCTTAAGAGAAATTAAGACAAGAATGCCCATCAAATTAATCTTTTTCTTACAGTTTGTTGAAGGGCTCATTCAAGACAAGGAATTAATTTCCTTTAAATGCTAAGAACAACAGGAACTGATTTTCCATGAGGATGAGTTATCATTTCTATGATTAATTATTTTCAGTTACCGTAGTGGGTTACTTTATGTACTAGATTTAAATACAATGTAGTCTTCCTCTTTATCTTTCAGCTGGCCCGACTCATAAACACATGAAAACAATTTTATCTTGCCATATGGTTATTTAAATAAAATGATATCTGAAAGTTCAACTCAAAGCCTCTATGCTTAACATGGAAACAACTTTTTGTAGCTAAATTGTCCCTTGGGATGTCACAGTGCACTTAATCTAAAATAAAAATATCATATAGAAAGCAAGCTTACAATTAGAAGAATATATATATATATATATATAAAAATAAATATATATATAAAGAGTCTCTTTAGAGATTTTTTTCCCCAGACTTTGAGGAAAATAACAGTCTCATGCCTTTTACATGCCTTTTTATTACTGAAATGCTGCTCAAGGCAGAAGAAAAAAAAGGTACTTGTAGCTTCTAGTTTTGCAGTTCTTTGGGGGGAAAAAACCTTTGCCTATATATATTTGTGTAATGTAGCTCTCCTTATAAATAGGTGCAACTGTGTTGCAGTGTAGTTTACAGATACAATAAAATGTGGTATCAGGAGGCACGTTAACATAGTTTGGAAGCAAGATGATGAACTGAGTGTTCTACTGCACTGATCTTCTAGGTAAACGTTCTAATTTCATCCTCTTATAATAAAGTCAAAAGTTTTTGTAGGGTGAAAGATACGCCCTGCATTGATACAGCTGTACTACATCTCATGTACCTACTAGACAATTCTATCAAAGAAGAAGTGCTTGTCCCACAACAAGAAAGATAACTAATCAGTGATTTCAGTGCAATTAAGCACCTAATTTCCATTATGTTTATTGAAAATTTATAAATTCTGCCTAAATACTTTGAAATCTCTTCCTTTTTAGGCACAGGCACAATTTGAAATATGTAAGTACAGGTTGTACAAGGTGATGAGGTGTACAATATACAAGGTTAGAGCTCCTTTTATACTTAACATTACAAAAAGCTTGGAACTTGGCTTGTTTTCATTTTTAAAACCTCAAATCTGTATTTAAACTTCTTGTTTGTGTGTCAGAAATTTGTCTCCAACAACTGATTACCGCATTTTACAAATACTAGATAAATGTCTTAAGCTTTCTGCTTGAAATGCTTGTATATGAGAAACTGAAGTCATAGTCAAATCTGAGCATGTTCCATAAATGTAGTGAAGTGAAATACATTGTAGACCCAACTTAGGTAACAACAAAATAATTAAACAGCTGGTTCAACTTTCTCTAACTGTCTTTAAGTCTGATTGAGCCCTTATAATGTCTAGAGAAGACGTGCAGTAAGATGTCACCTCATTTAAGTGGAGTGGTAAGCAGCAGGGGGAAAAGCAGCATTGTTTCTCCTACCTGGAAACATTTGATGGTGTAGGGAACTAGTCTGAACATTAACCAAGACTATTTTTCCCTTAGGTCTAAGGGTTCCTAGACCATAGGATGACTCTGTGTTTCTACAATCCATTCATCATCACCAGCAAGAACTACCTCCAGAGAGCTGCAAACACATTGAGATTCTGAAATTAGTTTTCTTGGTGATGATATATGATGTAAGAACACGACAGCTTGATTGCCATAATAATGGAACTGCCAAGCTTTGGCAGGGAGGGAGGCAGAAGAAGGGGGAAACATGAAACACATTGCAATTCAAATTCTGGTGTTGGTCCAAGATTGCTTTAATTTTACTCATCTACCCCCAGAACCAGGAAAATATATTTTTTAAAGCCTTCTGATACTAAATGGCACTTTGGGGATGTAAACTTATTATCTCACCCACAAATTTCTCGGTACTCTGGGACCATGTTTTACTATGTGAGTTTTATTAGTCTTGGACTCATTATTTTTGCATTTAGAAAATATTCTTATTTTACCTTAATTGGTTTCCCCACTACAAAGAACAGAAACTAAAATTGTAACACTTCCCTGTAACTTGACAAGTATTTAAAGAACTTGCATGAGAAAATATAAAGCTAGATAGATTACAATTGTTTTTCTTGGGTAACTGTCATATTAATAATTATTGTCTGTGAAAGTAAAAATGAGAAAGAGCTTACATTTATATGTAACACATTTGAATAGAAAAGGATCCTCATGTGTCCTGTAGTATACATATATATATATATATATAAAATACATAGGAATACATATACGTATACATTTATTATATATAAGCAACAGACTTTTGCATTCCAATCAAATGTACTAATTACTCGGTAGTGTAAGGAAGATGAAGAGCAATTCCAGTAGAAGCAAACTGCAGGTAAAATTCTAAGTAAGTAGAACACAATTTCAGTGTTGTAATTCCATTAAAACAACAAGGTCAGTATTCCCTTGTGAAATGTTCCACTGTCTCATTACTACTTGCTACCCAAAGTCTCCACTCCATGGAGTGATACTAAGGTTCAATAAACAGGTAGCAGAGCTGATTTAGCTAAACCATATTCATTTCCCCCCTCCTGAGATTTCAAGAGTGATTGGTGATCAATTGCTCTATCCAGTTCATCACACAGCTGGACAAATTCTTGTGCTGTCAGAGAGGTCAGTGGCAAATGGACTGTTTCTTATGGCAGAAACAACAGTTACTACAGGTTTACAGCACTTTCTGAATTACGTCCCAGGGTATTAATTCATGGACAAGTAACAATGATATATAGATACCCCAAATGTGTCACTGTCTTGTTTAAATACATTGCAGATGTGATTCTGATCAAGAAAAAGTGTTTAAATATAGTCAGCTCAAGAAGTGACATTGATAAATGAATATCAAAGAGTAGAGAAAAAATATTAGTGAGTGCATTCAGATTGGAAGGTCTGAACTCCTCTGGGAAGCTATGCTACCTGTAGCAGTCATCCCCTAAAATTTGGATTCTGCTAGGCAAGATGACCAGCTTCCTAAGTCACAACATGCTTTGTGTGCATCACTGCTTTATCTCTTTGTATCTCCTGCCGGTGCTGCAGAGGTCTGATTCTGTTTCGTTATCTAGGTGAGATCCAAGAACAAGTGTTAATGGTAGTACACAAGCACTTTATCTCCCAGATTAAATTCCAATACACATACACTGAAGTTCTTATTTAAGAAGTCACCATTAGAAAGGAGACTTGAATTTGGATATCATGATAAAATAATGTATTTTATTTTCTTTAAACCATCTCCAGAATTAAGTAATTCATAAAGATTGTGAATGCCCAGTATTACTACTGTCATTTTTGCAGAATAGTAACTTGTCAGTATTTTGTTCAATGCTGCAGCCTGCAACTGGTACATGGCATAAATTCCAGGGGACAATAATGTGTCACTCGCTTTAAGTAACAAACAAGACGTTAATACCATCACAAGCAACAGCAAGCAATGTGGTCTTCCTCTCCCCATTATAATACAGGCTGCTTGAACAGTAAAAGAAACTCGATTAACTTAGTGACTACTAAATAATATATGGTGGTTGAGCCTGTCAATATTCACCGACAAGGTTATCAGCAAGATGTCAATGAGAGATGGTGGCAGAGTGAACACATTAAAGAGTTTGATGGTTTCCAGCCAAGAAATGATTGAGGGGAGAGTGGCAGGGATAGATGGTAAGCTATTGTACCATTGAGGAAAATCGGAAGAGAAGGGAAAAAAAATATCTGAGCCCCATGTTTGCCATGAAGAAGATTTGTTTGGTCACAGCAAGAAACTGATAGTTAAATCAATTAAATAGGAAACAGTTTGTGTTCCCAGTGCTCCTTCTACTGAAGCCCAAAGGAAGTTACATCATTGACTCCAAAAGCAGTAGAGCTGGCTACATAGTAGCTAGGATGGCTCTTAAACAAACAAACAAAAAATCTCTCCATGGTTTGCTGTGGCTTAATTTTGTAAGGAAAGACTGCAAAGGCATTTAAGCACTCCACTTAATTTCATGGAGGAAGAGATGCATAAAAACTTTCACCAAAATATGTCCTCATGTTCTTTGCAATCTCTCTATACCTTTGAGAGGTAGAGAACTGCTATTACGCCTCATTTAGAAAAAATACAGTGCACCACAGAACTAAAAGACAGATTTTTAAAGATATCAAGGTGTTTAAAGATAAAAATGTGAGATTTGTCAAAAGCAGGTGACAGCTAGACATGTAACTCTTAAAGATATTTCAATCATTAGAAATCAATGGAAATTAAATGTGTAGATGCTTTAAAATATACCATTAGTTAAATCATTAGTCACAAATGTATGTTTCAAAAACCTGTTGTTAGATGAGTTTCTGGTGTGACAGAGGAGCTCTGGAATGTAAATAGGATCTGAAACTCATCTCTGAAAATTTACATTTGAAACCTTTCCTGGAGCCATTGGCAATATAACTAACTAACTAGAGTCAATGCCAGTGTAATAATATTACATCAGTAATTCATATAAAGACATTTAGCTGAAAGCCTTATGGTCATAAAAAGTCTTTTCCAGAAAGATGTCCCACGTCTCCATGTGCTTTGACCAAGTCTTGTAGGTTTGTGCTACGTAAGGATTTGGCAGACTAACATTAAAAGATGTCTCATGAATGAACAGAAAGTCTCATGGAGTATTTTGTTCTAAATGTTTCAGAAGTAAAGAAATCCTGAATTCAGAGAGCTATCATTTTTCTTCATAGTATATTTTTACTCTTTTTCATTCATTCCCATGTTCCTGAGCTACTCCTCACAAATCTCTTGCCACCTGAACTTCTCTGCTTCATAATCTTCCTTCATCCTATAATCTAGCTCTCTGATCTCCTATCCTCTTACTACAGTTTTCTTTCCTATTTCCTCTGCCATTTTCATTTTCTGCATGCCCCATGGTTTGCTTTTGGCCTCACAGTGATTCCTCTTCCCTGTTCCCTATGTTCATAATGTTTGTACAAGCCATGAATGACAAATATGTCTGAAGAAATCCAGTATGCCTCTTTTATTCTCCATAAAACCATGTGAACAAAAAAGTGTTTCAAAAGGACAGGGTACACAATGCCCTGTGCTCAGAGGAATAGGTTATGGTTTATTTTACTTTGAGTAAAGGACTTCATTGAGAGTGGCAGGAACTGAAGCACCTTAGAGATTACTGTTTGTTCCAGCTGAATTGTCATTGTCACTCTGCAATCTGTGACCTGTCTGCGCTTCTTTACTGAAGTTGTTTCCTGATTACCAAAGCTACTGTGTTCTGAACTTTGTGAATACTGTCATAAAGGGCATTACTTGGATTGTCCAGCTGGCAAATAGAGTTTGGCCCTTACAGGAGCCTTGGGTGTCCTGTTCTGCAGGTGACATTGATTAGATGTGCTGTAAGGAAGAGATGACATTTTAAAGGTTTGAATATGCAAATGATTTTTTTTCCCCACAGAAGGGACAGCCTTCTGAAATGTTGCAGAAATGTCTCTTACAGCTAATCAAAAAAAAAGAAAAAAAAAGAAAGGAAAGGTTCATACCTTCCCACAGACTCTATCTCTGAGAGAAGGAGCAAGCAGAAGCTAAAACTGGAATGATGTGGTAAATCTGTGTGTTGAAAACTATCATGACCACTTAGATTTTCTTTGCTTTTAAATGTGTAGGCACTGATTGCCCTTCATGTGTTACTTGTGTGAATGAAACAGTTTACTGAGTTGGTACAGTTATGCAGGTTGGCAAGCTCTCTACCCTTCCTCTGTCCGGTGACGTACACTCAGCAACTCCAGTCCTTCTTCCCACCAGGCCAGCAGGCTCCTGAGATTTTTGGTCTCTCACCCCCTCTTCTCCTCACACCCTCCTGCCATCAGCAGGGGTGATTAGCAAGCCTTTCCTCTGCACTGCATTTCATCTCACTGTTCCCTTTCCTCCTTGCTGGGCACAGCTGCAGACCTGTCAAGTCTTGTTGAGTGGCAGACTCACACAAGTACTTTGCTCCTGGTGTTTCCCCGCTGCCAGTATTTCATGCTTTTGAATGATAAAACCTCAGACCTTTCTCCTGTGGGAGATGCCCATGGCACGGGCCTCCTGAAGCCCTTGCACAGGAGAGCTGCTGGATCTGTTACCTGCACTCACCTGTGCTTGGTGTTTAGGGTAGTGGAACAAAGCAGCTGCTCTGTACTTCAGGTAGGGATGCACATTATAGTCAGATCCTGCAAACAAAAATTGTGCCTCCTATAGGGCACACTCCCTAGTGGCAGAATAGAGCGAGGACTCCCATGTCTGTACTTAAGCCTGATATATGATTCTGTGCTGCTGCATGGTCAGAATAAAGTTGATATGTGAGTAGCTGGTTGAAAAACAAAAAAAATCCCAACATAAAAGCTAAGCTCATTTTCATCTCTTTGTAACAATAAGCAAAAAATTGTAAATCCATTTTTTTGTGTCAGTATAGGTGTGAGCATTCAATGATCTGCTCCCTTTTCAACCAGATTAACCATTGTTTCCCACTGCAGAAGCAGTTGGCACAAGTAATATAAGAATAGAGATAGGCAAGCAAAGAGAGAAAAAACTGAGTCCTCATGAAACTCAGCTTTAAGAAAAAAAGCATTCACATAACCAATATAACTGTGAGCCAACAGGTGCAACACATTTATTCTTCAACCTCAAGACTCTCCCAGATGCCCAGTTACTATCTTGTTTCCCTTTTAGTAGTAGCCACCCTGCAGATAATTTTGCATTCTGCCAGACATCAGCCATGTAACTTTATTTTGTTCGTTCTTCACTATCTGTTCAGTCATTTAGCTTTAGCACTGTGATTCCAAGAAAGCATGAAAGTATCACAGAAGTGATGAGATATTAACAGTGCCCAAACTAGACATTGACAATCTGCTGTTTTAAAATAATTACATGAGGGATACTGACATTAAAAAGCAAGCTTTGAACTATTATTAAATAAACAGCTTAGCTTTTATATAATTCTAAAAAGAGTTAAGAAAAACAAAACAGGAGTGGAACCAAAAACTTTTCTGCCTTAGAATGCTTTACTGGGCCCTGTGATTGCAGCTTTATAGGAACAGTACTTACCAGATGTTCGAATACTGTCTTCTTAATGTTGGATCATTATTATCATGTTTCATTTAGTGATGTCAAAAATAAGATGTCATAAAATGTCAAAATGAAAACCTTGAAGATTGAGCTATGGTCTTTGAGGTAGGCATGAATTTTTTTTTATGAGTGCAAAGCTCGATGGCCCATGGTAGTGTTCGAACATCCACATTTTCTACTATGTGTCCTAGCTGGGTGTTTTGGTCAGCAAATGCTGAATCTGAGACTGTGCAGACAGAATTTCGAGAAGCACTTTGGCTTAAAGCGAACATGGGTGCTGAGGGCTGAACAATTTTTCAAATCAGGCTTTCAGTTTGGCAGCCAGAATTAATGAACATTCCTGAAAATACAGGCTTAAACGATCAAAAGAACAAATGCAACCGACAGACAAAACTTCACTGTGCCACCTTGGAGGCCCGTCTCGGATTGTAACTAGAGACATCAAAAAAAGAGAGAAAGAATTTTTGCTGTCTCTTCTGGTATTGTGGTTGAACGCACTAGGGATTTTAAACCATCAAGTGTATTCTTTTACATCTTCATCACACTATCCAGCTGAAACAAGTATTAAAGATGATGTGTGTATTTGTGTATACGTATGTATATACATATAGGTTACTTATGTAGCTGTAATATGTAGCAGTATAATAGTTTACGTTTTTATCATTTATATATTTACATAGTTATACATATGTGTATACATCCATGTATAAGTATGCGTACATATATATGTATATATGTATGCATGTGTATAGGTGTATATATATATAAAATATATATACACATAGTTTTTAATACCACTTTCACATATAGGTATAGTTGATAGATATTATTTCTTTTGAAAAAAAACCCCACTGCTATACAACTAGATTAGGTAAGTCCAATGGAAAAAAAGAATCCTATCCATGTCACTAAAAAATAAATTCCCCAACATTTCAACATCAATATATTTAAAAATATGAATTTCGTATACATTTAAGGGTTCACTTCAGCGAAGATAAGGGGCTCCTAATATGCAAAATTGAAATGTAAGATCTTAAATGAAACAGAAAGAGAGAATTTATGCATGCTCATTCTCCAGAAGGAAGTAGAATATAGTCATCTTTGCACTAACTCTAAGACTTCACTTTTAATTAAAGTTCACGGTATGGTAATGAGCTGTTGATTTTTGTCTTCGGAAAATGTTTACATCCAGCAGAGAGGCTTTAGACATCTGGCATATGTAAGCATGGTAAAGGGTTATTGCCTAAGGGATAATAAATGAGGGGAAAAACATCCCTCCAAAATACACATGAAATAATACATGAGGTTGGTATCTTTGAGGTCAGAAGTTGTACATTATCTTAAGTCCCACTCATTAGAAAGCACATTAAAAATTAGTTGTCTTAAAACAAGTAATATAATTAATAAAAGATTTTAATTGTCTTTGTAGGAAAAATATATTGTGACTTTAAGTCTAATTCTCTATGCACATCCATTTTCTACACACTTCAGTTAAAATCAACAAGATTTAATCCAGCTTGAAAACAATATACTGGGTGACCTTGGAAAACCAACAGAAACATGTTTTAAAGCTCACTAAATAATCACAAAATGCCTCAGACACAGAATGCTACAGCACCATAAAATGTATATAATCACTTTTAAGAACACTCCTACGTAACGAAATAGGACTTCCAGTATTTAAGTTAGTGGATCAATGTATTTGTCTTTCGAAAACAAAAGTGTTTTTGTATAACAGGATGGCATGCCCTGAGAGAAAGGGGAAAGTAAGAAGGGAGATCTCTAGAAGATACCCCAGTATAGATCAGCGTGAACCTAAGCACATTCTCATAGTAGTCATCTAGCCCTCCAAATCACAGTTCATGAGTTACCTAACTTGCAAGGGTTGACACAGGGTTGACATTAGTGACTTTTAGCATTTATAGTTTAAAATCCAGTGATATCTTAACAATAATTTCTTTTTATGGGGAGAATAAATATTCGGGTTTGATTATAATATTTTCTTTGTGTTGTTTTTTTGTTTTGTTTTGCAGTTTTGTGTGTGTGGTTGTTTTTCTTTTTATACCTAGTAGGGCATAGAGCAGCAGGGAGGGGAGATACAGGAAACTAGTTTGAACAGAGTGGAACATCTTGTAGGCTTATGACAAACCTCAAAACCATCATTTTGAGCCAACTTCTTTCCTCAACGATCATACTGAATATGTTAAAAGGGCAGAGAGGAAAAAACTTTCCTATTTTGAAGAGGAATATTTTAATGATTTAGTCATTATGAGAAAAAAGTCACTAGAATTAACTGTCATGAGTGCTATCATCTGTGGTTAGCTTTAACTCAGTTAGCATCATGTCTTACTCTATCTCTATTATATAAACAGAGGAGAGTGGATAAATCCAAAAGCCACCAGGGCTGTCAGAGCAGTGATTACAGAAATGCTTTTAAGAATTGGATTTAGCTTGCTTTTGATAAAGGTCTCTCTCTACATATCTTTTCTACTATTAAAAAACATTCCAGATAAATTTTCTTCAAAAGTACTGAAAAGGAGGCCCTGTTACCTTTCTGAAAACATGCAAGTTTGACCTTCATTGCTAAATCTGAGGTCTGCAGTGACATTGTTTGGGCTGTTTTGTTTTTCTGTGGTCTTACAACACACTAGTGTCACTACAGGTAGAAAAAAATGAATGGAAATGTTAGAAGTCCACCTTCGAAGTTGTTCTAGACATCAGGACTTCACAATCAGCCAGGACAAAAGTTCCTGCTATTTATGATGATCAGTAGCAAATATTATTACCAACAGGCATTGAAAAAATGAATTAAGAGACTGTGAAATACACTTGCACTGACTGATGTGGAAAGCAAAGTATTCTACCAGACCAGACAGTAGGGTCAATATCATTTGTGCCTGTACTGGAGTACTGTGAAAGGCTTCTATATCCACATTAATGAGTAACCTAAATAAGCCATTTCTAGGTTGAGGAAAGTAAGCTCCTTACACTGTCTGTTTAGTTCTGAGACTTTGTTCTGATGGCACAACAGAAATATTGCTTAACATTCCCAAATAGGTTTATGAAAATAATACTTTTTTTATTGTTGTTAGAAAAGATCAAATAGTCAAAGAAAAAGTTGATCTGTGGAAACTTTTGAGTTCTCAAAAATGGCTGGGCTATCTCCTTTGTTTTCTCTAACAACTCCCAGGTGAGTTCCTGATCTTTGAAACTGTTCTACAGATGGTCTTTTAGTCAGGATCATATGAACACCCTGATTTCCAAATGAAGAACTGGGGAAGACCAGTGCTGATCAAGTGATATTAAAATGTTCAAGTAAAAATTCCGAGGTTTGAAAAAGCTAAGATTTTATAACAGATGTACCAGCCAAACTTAAACAATAAGGGAAATCAGTTATAACTTGTTTGGCTTCAAGGCCAACCCATAACTTTTCTTTTCTGTGGACAACCTCAAATACATTTTTTCAGAGGGCAATGATGTCTTAAGAGATGACCCTTTGTGCCAAACTCAGCTGTTTCTTGATAAATTTCAACTGTTTCCAGGATGCTATACTTTCTTCCCAACAATACAAGAAGAAAAATTTTTTAGAAAACAAGTCACGGGTGGATAATGTATAAACCCATAGGAATTGCCAGAATGTTAGAAAAGCAAGGATTAACACCTCAGTAGCAATGCGGAAGTCCAAGGCTGATGGCTGTTTGCTATTCAAACTGACTATGGACTTTAAGGAATTGTTAATGATTAGAGGCAGTGACTCTGGGTAGTAAAAAGTTGGTCTATGGAAAAGCATGCCTTGTTTTTTCACCCTCACTATCTCTGTAACAGCTGGGAGGTAAACTGCAGAGATTTTCACTGCACAAAAGAGCATTGAAGGCATTTTTTCCCTTTGAAAACTTTCAACCCAATGAATAAGGATAAAAGTAGGTGGAATAAAAATTGTGGTATATATAGAATCATAGAATCATGAGATTGTTTAGATTCAAAAAGACCTTTAAGATCATCGAGTCCAACCGTAAACCTAATGCTGCCAAGTCCACCACTAAACATTGTCCCTAAGCACCACATCTACACGTCTTTTAAGTACCTCCAGGGATGGCGACTCAACCTGTTCCCTGGGCAGCCTGTTCCAATGCTTGGCAACCCTTTCGGGGAAGAAATTTTTCCTCATACCCAATCAAAACCTCCCCTGGTGCAACCTGAGGCCATTTCTTTTTGTCCTATGGCTTGTTACTTGGGAGAAGAGACCAACACCCACCTCTCTACAACCTCCTTTCAGGTAGTTGTAGAGAGCCATAAGGTCTCCTCTCAGCCTCCTTTTCTCCAGGCTAAACAACCCCAGTTCCCTCAGCTGCTCCTCATAAGACTTGTGCTCTAGACCCTTCACCAGCTTCATTGCCCTTTGGACATGCTCCAGCACCTCAATGTCCTTCTTGTAGTGAGGGGCCCAAAACTGAACACAGTATTCGAGGTGCAGCCTCACCAGTGCCAAGTACAGGGAGACGATCACTTCCCTAGTCCTGCTGGCCACACTATTTCTGAAACAAGCCAGGATGCCATTGGCTTTCTTGGCCACCTGGGCACACTGCTGGCTCATATTCAGCCAGCTATCGACCAATGCTCCCAGGTCCTTTTCCACGAGGCAGCTTTCTGGCCATTCTTCCCAAAGCCTGTAGTGTTACATTGGGTTGTTGTGACCCAAATGCAGGACCTTGCACTTAGCCTTGTTGCACTTCATACAATTGGCCTTGGCCCACCCCAAGACAGCCTGTCCAGATCCCTCTGAAGAGCCTTCCTACCCTCAAGCAGATCAACACTCCCGCACAACTTGGTGTCATCTGCAAACTTACTGGGGGTGCACTCGATCCCCTCATCCAGATCATTGACAAAGATATTAAACAGAACTGGCCCCAGTACTGAGCCCTGGGGAACACCACTTGTGACCGGCTGCCAACTGGGTTTAACTCCATTCATCACCACTCTTTGGGCCCAACCATCCAGCCAGTTCTTTACCCAGCGAAGCGTACACCTGTCCAAGCCATGAGCAGCCTGTTTCTCCAGGAGAATGCTGTGGGAAATGTTGTCAAAGGCCTTACTAAAGTCTAGGCAGACAACACCCACAGCCTTTCCCTCATCCACTAAGCAGGTCACCTTGTCATAGAAGGAGATCGGGTTAGTCAAGCAGGACCTGCCTTTCATAAACCCATGCTGGCTGGGTCTGGTTGCCTGGTTGTCCTGTACATGCCGTGTGATGGCACTCAGGATGATCTGTTCTGCAACCTTCCCCGGCACTGAAGTCAGACTGACAGGCCTGTAGTTCCCTGGATCCTCCTTCCAGCCCTTCTTGTAGATGGGTGTCACAGTTCCTAACCTCCAGTCAGCTGGGACCTCCCTGGTTAGCCAGGACCTACTTTCATTGAAAGCAGCTTGGTGAGCACTTCTGCCAGCTCCCTCAGGACCCTTGCATGGATCCCATCTGGCCCCATAGACTTATGTATGTCTAAGTGGTGTAGCAGGCGACTAACCATTTCCCCTTGGATTATGGGGGCTTCATTTTGCTCTGCGTCCCTGTCTTCCAGCTCAGGTTCTGGGTACCCCAAGAACAACTGGTCTTACTAGTAAAGACTGAGGCAAAGAAGGCATCAAGTACCTCAACCTTTTCATCATCCTTTGTCACTATGTTTCCCTCCATGTCCAATAAAGAATGGAGATTCTCCTTAGCCCTCCTTTTATTGCTAATGTATTTATAGAAACATTTTTTATTGTCTTTTATGGTAGTAGCCAGGTTAAGTTCTAGTTGGGCTTTGGCCCTTCTAATTTTCTCCCTGCATAACCTCACGACATCCTTGTAGCCCTTCAGGACTGCTTCCCAAGGGACTCTGTCAACCAGTCTCCTCAACAGGCCAAAGTCTGCCCTCTGGAAGTCCAAGATAGCACTTCTGCTGACTCCCCTCCTTACTTCTCCAAGAATTGAAAACTCTATCATTTCATGATCGCTATGCCCAAGACAGCCTCCAACCATCACATCACCCACAAGTCCTTCTCTGTTCGCAAACAACAGGTCCATCGGGGCACCTTCCCTGGTTGGCTCACTCACCAGCCGTGTCAGGAAGTTCTCTTCCACACACTCCAGGAACCTCCTAGACCGTTTCCTCTCTGCTGTATTTTATTTCCAGCAGACATCTGGTAAGTTGAAGTCCCCCACAAGAACAAGGGCTAGCGTTTGTGAGACTTCTCCCAGGTGCCTTTAGAATATTTAATCTACCTCTTCCTCCTGGTTGGGTGGTCTATAACAGACTTCCACCATGATATCTGCTTTATTGGCCTTCCCCTTGATTATTACCTATAAACACTCAACCTTATATGAAGATGAAAGAATGAAAGCTGAAAAGCAGTGAGTAGGTTCTAGGCAGTAGTAGAAAGAAGTAAATGGGCAAGTGGAGCAAGATGTTGATACAGTGAGGGGGACACTTTTGAAGCAAACCTGCCCTAGCAAGAGATACTTTAAAATGATGCGTTCATATCTGATCTATTCTGGGCATAGAGTAGGGATTCCCAAGCTCAGGTTCAACCATGAGCTTTTCTCATGGACTTTCATGCATTGTGTGGGGGAATTTGTTACACCAAGTTTTGATGTCTGGCCCATAGAATTACATTGGTGAATTTCCACAGATTTCTTTGAGGTTTGAAACAGGCCATTTCATTTTTTTTCTTTTCCATTCACTGCAAGAAAATGTGTTTTTACTGAATCATCGTATCACAGAATATATTCAGTTAACAGCTTAGTAAAGATGATCTGTAGTGGTAAACAATAATAAAACAATACAATCCAGATTTCTATCATATATAGTGCTATGATAATTACTAACATCTGTAAATAGATGCTAGGGGACATACAATGCATTTTCTGTGCTGGCTAAATACCACTGTACCTATTGCTTTGTACTCCTCTTCACCAAAGTATCTTTGGGAAATAGTTATGGGACATTTTTCAATAAAAGCTCAGTCTTAAAACATTCTTCTATTCCCTGCAGGTAAGAACTGTCACTTTTATTACTTTTAAAAATATGTTTTTATTAGACAGTTTCCTTAAAATGTATCAAAATATAGTTTATAGTTAATTGATGGCAGCCTGCCCTTTGACAAAAGAAGTTCCAATGAGCTTCTAGAGATGTTCTAGCTGAAATATTATAAATAGAACTAGTGATCTCAGGCACCATCCATTTCTCTGAAGCGCAAGCTACATCAGCTCTGACCACTAGGTAAAAATAAATTTAAATGCAGTTGTCTTTGACATAAAGAACAGAATAAAAAGTATTTTAGCCAGTGCTTCTGCAGTGTGGTAGGTAGACTGCAAAATGGACAAGAGAATAAAGAGCTCTAAATTCTGTCAAAAGCTGTTTTAATTTTGAGATTAAAGAAGCAGATAGATGGCCAACAGCTTTCCTGTCTCAGAAGATCCAGCTTGGACCCAGCCACAAGTGCATCTTCTTACTAATCCATCACACACTTTTATTTTGCTTTATGATATTTTCTTTTAAAATCAGTCATGTTTTGGTAAAATATATATAGCTTGAGGAGAATTCTGTCTGAAATATTGTATTGATGCTCTTTCTAACAGACAATGTATAGGTTATACCAGCACGCTGGAGATCAGATGCAACCTACTATGGTTCCAGGAAAAATCCACAAAATGCATGTGGAAAGCATGAATTCCCACTCCCACTCAATGGTGATCAATTATATCTGAAAACTAGTGATTACCCTACAAATTAATTGTCATTTTACTGCCACTAATGTCGTCTCACAGTCTGAGATGAAGGATAAGTCCACAAAAGTCTTGGTAAGTACCGATTTCAGTCAGTGACTCAGTGTAACAGGAATACTATACTGATGCATAATATCATGAAGCCATAGTAGATGCTGAGGGAGACAGCAGAGCTGTTGGCTGCACCACCTGCACAAGTCATGATCCCTCAATCATCACACTTTCTTTAGAAATTTTCAATGGCTGACCTTCTCCAGGGCAGAAGAAAACACGGAAGACATTTAAACCAAGTAAGCAAATATCTTTTTTCTCTGTGGCCTAATTCTCTTATTTCTCCTCTAATTGCTGAACAATGGACACAGATACTTATTGTCATATCTGTGGCCCTGAAGTCTGCATCTATTCCTTGAAGAGCATGGTAACAACTAGAAAGTGGTGCCCAGTTGCTAAAGGTGTGTTTGTTAGTAAAGAGCACTGATCAGGACCACATGCAAAGAAAATGTGAAGGTTCTCTGGGAGAGCATTTGCTTCTGGAAACTTTTAGGTGCTATCTGGGGAGGAAGAAGGATAAAAGCAGACAAAATCTGTCTTATTCTTTGGCATTTGCAATAAAAGTAGCTGTGTCAGGATTGCAACGCTGAAATTCATAAGGGAGAAACTGTTCCTTGTGTAGCAGATGAAGGTAGAGTGATCATAGGGATCAATGTGCTCCTGGGATTTTTCATGTAAAGCTTGGGATTGGATTAAATTGAAAATGTAAAATCTGGGAACAGTGAAAATTCAGTAACATTCAAATATCCAAACAGATATGACATTTTGGAAACCAAATGGGGTTTCCCTGAAAATTACAAGGAAAAATATTTCAGAGTGTACCTAAAAACTTGCTATTTGTAGTTATAAAATAATAGGAAACAGGTCATTTTTCACTTCTTTCTTAAAGTGCCTTGACGGATGCCACTCAAAAACATATCACTGTTTGGATTGGATTCAGTCTGCATTTCATGTTTGCATTTGAATTTAGGTCTGTCACAACCGATAAAGAGTGATAAATGTGACATTACTGCGTCTAAAGATCATTAAATGTCAGCTCATGCACTGGCAGCAAAATGGCTGGCAGAAAGTCAATGATGCAAGAACTGTATGGAGTGTGAAGAGCGGAGATGGATCTAGGGCAGCAGGGAGTCATGCAAGCTGTGAGCAATCAATCAATCATTTTATACTGAGGAAGAATAAAATGAGACGTAAAGGCAGTTCTCTGTGTACAGGTAGAGAGAAAAACATCTTATTTGTAAGTGTTTTGATTCATGTCTGTGTGCATCCAGTAACCATGAAGAGAAATAATAGGTCAATAAAAAGCATGCATTGTGCTCCAGCCAATTTCTTTTGATAATTCATCTAAAATTTTATGTTCTTACGTGGGTTTCAAAAATAACCTATTTATCTATTGCTAGAGTATGGATACTTTAAGCAATTCCTGGTGAACAATGCACAACTTCTGGATGTTTATGTAGAATGATAAAGACAGAACTAAATATGATTACAAAATTACTTGAATTTTTGTACTGACTTTTTACTAGCTTTGTACAATATAATGCCATCTCCCTTGGCTTCCTGTTTTTCAGGTTTTATAGCTTGGTTACTAATAATTGCTAAATACAAACTGTACTTTACAATGGAAAAAAATAATGTCCATATTTAGAAGTTCTTAAATTTATTTCTAGCCTAAGTTCTGTGTAGTATTATAACCTACAAAGACTTGTGTAACTAACACAATTGGCTTCTGATTTAGACAGAAGACAGTAAAAAACTCCAGAAAAACAAAAAATAGCACACACATGTAAGCCACTTCTGTAAGAGTATCTATAAGTAAATATATGCTGACTGGCTTAATTTTTCGTTCATAAATGTGAACAATACAAAAAAATGATGGCACAATTTTTATTTTCCTTTTTTTAAAGAATAAATCAAGATCAAATCCATTTGGATTGTTGGAGTATGTCAACAAGAAAACTATACAAACTTGGCGTAACAATTTTGTATACATAAAGATTACTGGTTTTGATTCCAGAGGTTACTCTTTGAGTAAAGTTTATTGTTAGGTCACATACAAAAGACTCCAGTGAACACACACACAGCAGCACAGAGGAACAATGGTGGGGGGGAACCCAAATAATAGTCTGACCCTGCTATTCCCATGGCCATCACAGGGGATCAATCAGCCTGTTAAAAGTCCTGTCTCCACAAACACAAGGAGCACAGAGGCAGGACGGCAGGTGGGGAAACCCCAATAACATACTCAGAGAAAGAGCCCCAGCACCTCCCAGGAGCTGTCCCAGGGGAGCCATCAGCCTCACGGTCTGGGTGTGAAACCCCCACAAAGAGTCCACTGGAGAGGCTCTCCAATCAACCACTGGGCAGATTGAGTGTCTAAGCCCAGATACTGGAGGGATCCACATTGTATGCGTGTATGTATGATTGTTCATACTGATCCGCCAGGGAGAGGAACAGGATTTAATAACATCTCAAATGTTATTAAAATTATTTTAACTGTCTGTACACAATAGACTCTTGTGTACACCTTACAATCTTTTTTATTTGGTTTATTTTCACTAATTTTTATTTTTACATTTAAGCAAGATCTATGATTGTTTACTATTTTATATTTACCTTTTTTTTATGATCTGGCATGAGAAATCCTCATCTTCTTAGTCTGCATACATACTTTGAATATGGCTGCCATATTGCCTTCTCATTCTTATTTAAAATAGATCAAGACCATAGACTAATCTGTGAGGAAAACAATACTCCTCTGATCACACCTTACTTCCTCCAGGCATCAGGGAATGAAGAATTCTTCATAAAGCCACATTTCCCAAGGCAGCAAAACCACCAGTGGAATAATGTAGCCAACTTTGCTAAAATGTTTTGGGTTTGGTTTTGTTTGGTTTTTGATTTTACAAAAAAATAGATACTGGCTATTTGAAAAAACATAGAGCACATGGATGAGTAGCAGAAATATAATTTTTGAATGTATTTCATGTTGCTTAAGTTTGGATTGTCCTTAACAAATTTGAGCAGTTTTCAGGTATTTATGCCTTCCATTTTCTATTTTTGGTTGAACAGGAAAAGATAAATCCTGAGGAACTTGAACAAGATTTTGCTGATAAACTGCTTTAGTGTGCTTTCAAATGGAATACTCCATGGCTGAAAACACAATGCTAATATTCTCCTGAAAGAAAGATATTTCTGTCTTTGAACTACTTTCTACAACTCCAGTCAAGACTGAAACTCTTCTGAGAATTCTAGGAAAATACCTTTTCAGTTGGAAAGTGAGTAATGTTTAAACTCTTTTGATGAAACTTCCACCATGAAATAGTATCAGGTGTGAGATATTTGGTTTATAGGTGAGATGTATCACCCTCACATTATTCAATCACTTACCTGAGACATAAGAAACAGAGCTATGTTCCTTTTCCTGTTTCAGTTTAGGACCCTGAGTGTGGCTCTCTAACTTCCTCCTACCTGGTGTTGTTCTAGAATGTGGTATTCTTTCATTGCATCATCCTGAAGTAGAGCAAGAAAAATTATGTGTTAGAATAAATTAAAAAAAAAAAAGCAAAAAACCCCCAGTCTTTCCAAATTATTATAAACTCTCTGTAGCATTTAAAGTCTCCTACAGAATCTCTTTGTTGGCCTGTAAACATACACTATCACACTAAATACTCACAGTCACAAATGCAAAAGTTGAATTCCATGTATTTTCCTTATGTAAAAACGGCAAAAAATTCTTAGCTCTGTTTTCAGAACATAAAAGAGGTCACCTGAGTTCATGCTCAGTGTTTAAGCAGTATTAGAATAATGCTAAATGAACATGACCAAGTCTGGGAGTATGTAGTAAATGTGACTCTGAATACACACTTTCCTTCCCTTCTTACAGGTCATTCAGAACTTATATTTTAATAAAACATTTTTATTAACGTTCAAAGAATATTTAGATCTGATGGACAATGTTGAGAGATTATATTATAGCTTTCTTTTAATATTGCTGTCAGGAAGATAAATGTATGATTAATTAGAAAAAACATTACAGCCTCCAGTCTTACCTTCTGCAGGTTTGATTTCTTAATTGGCAAAACAGAGGAATCGAAAACAGGCTCTAAGAATTCATTACTGCACCGTCCCAATGGCAAGGCAATTCCTGTCCCCCAGCAAGCATGCCTCCTGCCTGTGGACTGACTTCCTTCTTAGCTCCTGTCGTGGTTTAGCTGCAGACGGGAACTAAGCACCACGCAGCCGCTCGCTCACTCCCGCCTGGTGGGATGCGGGAGAGAATCAGAAGAGCAAAAGTAAGAAAACTTGAGGGTTGAGATAAAGACAGTTTAATAGGTAAAGCAAAAGCCGCGCACCCAAGCAAAGCAAAGCAAGGAATTCCTTCATTACTTCCCATGGGCAGGCAGGTGTTCAGCCATCTCCAGGAAAGCAGGGCTCCATCACGCGTAATGGTTACTTGGGAAGACAAACGCCATCACTCTGAATGTCCCCCCTTCCTTCTTCTTTCCCAGCTTTATACACTGAGCATGACATCATGTGGTATGGAATAGCCCTTTGGTCAGTTTGGATCAACTATCCTGGCTGTGTCCCCTCCCAGCTTCTTGTGCACCTGGCAGAGCACGGGAAGCTGAAAAGTCCTTGACTAGTGCAGCAACAACTAAAACATCTCTGTATTATCAACACTGTTTTCAGCACAAATCCAAAACATAGCCCCATACCAGCCACTATAAAGAAAATTAACTCTATCTCAGCTGAAACCAGGACAGTATCCACCCCTTATTCTATACCATTTACGTCATGCTCAGGTCTCACATTATCCAATACTTTCTCATTAACCACCGTCACCCTTCCCATCCTTTGACATAATACACACGTATCATTCCCTTAGTCTATGGACCACCCCAACAAAATATTTGTAAAATGTCCATAAATGTCCACAAAATGTCCACTGAGTTCATTTAGTCCATGACTTTGGGCTTCATCTCTTGTGGTTGTTACTCAGGACAGGAGAGGTGGTGTGTTTCTTGGAGTTATTGGGTACCAAAGCCAGCTCAGGTCGGGTCACTGCTGCACTTGCACTGCTTCTTGTAAGGCTTCTCCTCCATTTGTTCAGGTGGTTCCAGCTGTAGTAATTCCTATAACATGCAACTCAAATCATGGGTTACAACAATTTAAAGGTATATCCATTACAATCTCCACCCCTGGTCCCTTTGCACCAGGATATAGGGTTTAACATTGCAACGAACTCCTCCCCTTGCTCCTAGCCTGGCTAGCAACAAGGGGTTCCTGCTATAGTAATTCCACAACATACAACTCAAATCCTGGGATACAACAATTTAAAGGTATTTCCATTACAGTCTCCACCTCTGGTCCCTTTGGACCAGACCATCAGGTTTAACATTGCAATGAAGTCCTCCCCTTGCCCCCGCTCCAGCTTGGACTTATCCACAGAATGTAGTACCTTCAGAAGTAAACTTGCTCCAACATGGCCTCATGCACGGCCACTGATGCTTCGAGGTGTACCTGCTGCAGCATGGACTTCATCCACAGCCACAGATGCTTCGAGGTGCACCTTATCCAGCGTGACCTTATCCTTGGGCCACAATCCCTTCAGAGGTATACCTGCTGTGGCACAGACATAACCATGGCCACAGACATTTCAAGATATACCTGCTCTGGCATGGGCTAATCCATGGGCACAGACGCTTCGGGGTGTCCTGCTCCCATGTGGATTCATCCACAGGTCACAGTCCCTTTGACTCCAGAGTTCACACCGGAGTTCCAGCCTGTCCAGTACAGCAGCACAGAAACAGCAGCGATGTCCTAGCCATCTGCCAGCCCAGGCGCATCGCCATTGCTGTTATCAAAATGTTCCCAGGCACAGCACAGTAAGATGATCAGCAGTACAGCAGCACGGCAAGCAGTGAAAGCAAAAAGCAGCCACTAACGAGCCCTAGACTCTAATATACAGTAAGGCAAGCAAGCCCCATGGCAAGCACAGAAGCCTGCTGATTAATAACTAAACAGCAATAACAGCTATAAGTTCTATCTAGCACGTTCCAATCAAATCTGTCATTATCTCAAACCCTTCAAGCCCCACGTTGGGCGCCAAAAAGGACTGTCGTGGTTTAGCCCCAGACAGCAACTAAGCACCACGCAGCCGCTCGCTCATTCCCCCCTGGTGGGATGGGGGAGAGAATCGGAAGAGTAAAAGTAAGAAAACTCGAGGGTTGAGATGAAGACAGTTTAATAGGTAAAGCAAAAGCCGCGCACGCAAGCAAAGCAAAGCAAGGAATTCATTCACTACTTCCCATGGGCAGGCAGGTGTTCAGCCATCTCCAGGAAAGCAGGGCTCCATCACGCGTAATGGTTACTTGGGAAGACAAACGCCATCACTCCGAATGTCCCCCCTTCCTTCTTCTTCCCCAGCTTTATACACTGAGCATGACGTCATGTGGTATGGAATAGCCCTTTGGTCAGTTTGGGTCAACTATCCTGGCTGTGCCCCTTCCCAGCTTCTTGTGCACCTGGCAGAGCACGGGAAGCTGAAAAGTCCTTGACTAGTGCAGCAACAACTAAAACATCTCTGTATTATCAACACTGTTTTCAGCACAAATCCAAAACATAGCCCCATACCAGCCACTCTAAAGAAAATTAACTCTATCTCAGCTGAAACCAGGACAGCTCCTCTTATTGAGAAAATCGTATCAGTTAAGCACTTCTTCATTTTTTCCTTCTCTCCTTAAACAAGTCAGTCCGGGTGAGTATTCTGGATGCATCATCCTTATCTATAAAAATACTGAGGACGGTTGGTTAACAGGCCATTGTCTATTTTCCCTTCCTTGCCTTGCAGTGGAAAGAAGCAGCACCTTTCCGAGTGCTTGCCCTGGGGCCCTTTGCTGGGGCAGTGCTGCACTTCACCAGAGCGTTCGGGACACCTGTGCTCCCCAGGGGGTCACCCCACACACCAGTGGGGATCTGCTCAGTGACTGTGCAGCCTGCCTCCTAGCCAAAACAGAAAGTCAGAGTCGTGTTCATTCGGGTGCCCTCTTTTCACATTTGGAATTTCACATTTGTCAGAGTCGTTACATACTGTTACAGAGATGTCTTTCCAGAATTCACACCTCTTTGTCACTGGAGCCATTCCTGTAGTAAAATTAGAAATATTTGACTACACTGAAAAAGTGACAAGGGATATGAAAATAGACTCTAATTACTAAATATGAAGCTGGCCCTAGCTCTTCACTTGAACAGTTAAGACAGATATCAACTACACAGTTAAGCTCCTATGTTTCTTCCCTAAGTTAATTATAAGGAAAAAATGAAAAGAAGAGAAGAAAAATAAACTGAAAACTGAGTTATATATTTTTTTTTAATTTTGACAGCCCCTTCCTTTCTTCACTTAATGGTTTGAAAAATCAAGCAGAACCTTTGTCATGTGCAAAGGTAAATTGAACAATAATTAAATGTGAAAAATCTGTATTAAAAGATAATTAGGTAAATCAAGCACCTAGAAGTTATGAAGTACCAAACTGTGACTTGCCTTTGCATTTAATATACAACTATATATCACAATATGAAGATAAGGAATAACCAGTAATCAGCTCATGATATCTTCATTAACATGACATCCATTACTGAAATGCACACAGCAGGAAAACAAGGCTAAATTATGGTACAGAACAAACATAAAAGGATGATGTAAATATGTAGGGACAAAAATCAGAAAAGCTAAAGCACAAAATGAAATGCTATAACAAATGGACATAACAGACAATAAGCCCTCAGCTGGACCAGTATGTCCAGCCAGGACACCACATTTCAAAAAAGATGTTGACTTTCTCCAGCTTATCTCCGGGAAAGTGAGGAGAGTGTTGAAAAGCAAAGAAAACATGAAAGTTTTCTATGAGGAAAGAATTAACCAATTAAGGTTGATTTAATCTTAAGAAGTCTGAAGGGCAAACATGGTAAGAGTCTCCAAACACATGAAAGTTATTTTTAAAGAGGATGGGCATAGTTTTAAAGAGGATGGGGATTGAATAAGATGTAACAGGTTAAACTTTAGTGAGGAGATTTGAGTCAGAAGTCAAGAAAATAGTTCTAGTGGTACAGATAGTTAAACCTGGAAACAGATTGCCTGGGAGACTCCAGAAACTCCAGTCACGTGAGTTTTAGGAAAAGGTTGGACTGATAACCGCAAGAATGATTTAGATATAGTTGACACTGTTCATGGCAGGGGAATGGACTTAATTACCTCTTGGAAAAATACTTTAGCTGTGGCTACATGTAATTAAAATCTGTATCACATATTAATATGTACAGGAGATAGACTAAACACTGAATTTTTCCCCTTTCTATCCAAAACAGATGAACAATATCATTACTTTCCTCACATGTTATAGGAAAAAGTTTACTTATCAACCATGTGTTGTAAGCTTCCCTTTTCATTCTTTAAAGTCACCCGAAAAGCCAAAAGGTAATAAAATTCTCAACTATGATGTCAATAGGCCTGAATACTACTAATAAAATCTTTAATGTATCACACAAAGGAGGGAAAGCCTCCGAGAATCTCAGCACTCTGAGCTATAATATATTGAATGAATAACAGAAGCAGGACACCTACCTATTAGAAAACTATAGTTAGTGTTAAATCAAAAACTCATAGAAAAACCTCTTATCTTCAACAAAGAAATCAGGATTCAATCCTTACTTATAACTTAAGTCCTGTAGAAAAGTACAGAATAAAGGCATAATAGGTGTTTTCTTACTTTATTTTTTTGTTAATATGTAATAGAAGAATGGGAAGAGAGGGGGAAGCAAAAGTGAAATTAAACTTGACAGTTAACTGGTTTTAACTAGTTAAATATGTTTTTAGTGATACTTTTACTTTTGTGGAGGACCAAAACTGCTGACCTCCACAACTGTGAAAAGGTAATTTTTAAAGTTTTCATAATCTTCAGCAAGCATTTGCTCTCTCTGTTGGCACAATGTCCATGCATCCCACAGTTTACTTTACCCAGTAATCTTCTTTTAGATCTTCCCTCTCAGAAATAAACACCTATTCAAGTTAACAGTACTTTAATTTATTGGGGAATAAGAATGGCTGTTTCCATGTTCTCATTCCCAAAGGATTTACTTAGTTCATTAAGACCATTGAGTGTTTTGCTCAAGAAACCAAATAATTGTGCACCCCTCCTCTGTTTATTTTTGTGTTGTAAAATTATTTATATTTGTTGATAATAGGACTTTATGTCTGACTTGTACTATCAAGCCTGGTTATGCACAAAAGGCATTAACTATGTGCCTTGTTGTTAAAAGTGCTCTCTGCCTATGAGGCTCATTTTATCTGCACAAACTGACACTTTTGGGTGTCAATCCACCCCCCCAAACCAATCAATATTCTCATTTGCAAAACTTGTCCCATAAGATTTCTTCATTTGCCATTGATTTTACAGTTACTCAGTTGTCAGTGTACATTGTTGATCACAGCACTGCCAAGACGGAGGGCTATTGGCTGGAGGAAGGAGAAAGAATGACATTTTTACTTATGCTATCTAAGTTAGATTTATGGAGTGAGGAAGTTATTTTCTTCTCTCAGGCGCTTGAAAGAAGATGCACTGCAGTCTATATAAGCCTCTTGTTCTCTGTGTTTTACAGCTACCCAGATGAATATGAATATGAGGCATGGGGGGAAAGTTAGGAGAGTTTCTTGTGAGCCTTGGATAGTAATTTTTTTCAATACTAAAAAAAAAGGTTCAATAGTTTTCATTTTAAAGAAAATGTATCATTTCTGCTCAGTCTCGCAAGCAGAAAGTTTCAAAGAAAACATGCACTTCCCAACAAGCACAAACTGTGAAATGTATTAGAAAATAAAGGTTTTAATGTCAATTATCATTAAAAACCTTATTTTCAAAAGCACTTCACAGTTTATTCATGCTGAGAAGTGCTTCTTATCTTTGAAATTTTCAGCCTGCTGCACTGAGCAAAATGGGTGCAATTTTCTTTTAATTGTTTTGAACACCATGTGTGAAAGTACATGACAGAATGCAAATTGCTTCTACAAGACGTAAGAGGCAGAGAAGGTTGTTGAATTTTGTGGCATCTTTCTGTGAGCTGAAAACATGAGACATACTGCTTTTTTAACAATAGGTCAGGAAGGAATGTCTGTCTCCCTTGTTTTCAAGGTAATGCATGCTCTTTCTCTGGTTTTAGTTTGCAATGCAAGACAAGAAACCAAAGGTTTCATGGTCATAGTGCACTAACAATTCTGTCCTCGGTAGCAATAGTTCAGATGCTGGGTCAGAACTAAACCAGACTCACAGTATTTGGGGCTTTTTCAAAGCAACCTGTCTGCATCTCAGCTATGTATATAGCAAATATGGACTGCAAAGCGAGCTGTTTTCTTCTGTCTTTCTAACTGATCAAGCTGAACTCAGGCAAGAAATTATTCTGAATTAAACTGCACCAAAGCAGTAGTCATAATGTGGTGCCATATTATCTCACACAACAGGCTGGTGTCTTCATGGGGAAGTGATCCTTCTCCTGTGAACATTAGATACCCAGAACTAAAAAATAATAATGAAATGTACTGACTGTCCAGCTTTTTTCTCAGAACCTCTGCAGAGCTAAACATTTCTATTTTACACAGCTATTAGGAACCTCCCCATACACACATACTATAGCAAAGTCTAAATAGAAAGAGGACAAAACTCAGAATGTCTATGAAATAAGGTAATTAGCAACAATGAAACAAACACTTTGATACTATCTCATATGACCAATTAGGCACTGTTGATGAGGCTACCAGAAGATGTTTCCCTCTGCTGTACTTCTCTGGCTTTGCCTAGCTAGTTTGCTTTCTGTAGCACAGTGTTATAAGGCACAGAGGTCAGATTTCTCTTTGAAAGCCTCTAATGATCTGACAAAAGTTTTCAGTAGAGTTGGAATAGAAATTCCCCCAGGATAATTTGACATTGCATTATTACTGCAATAGTTTCTACAGATATTCCAAAGTCAAATTAATGTAATTTTTTTAGGGGTAAGTGCCTTCTGCAGTGTGGTTTCTTTGTGAAACATGACAGAACTGTCACACTATTTTTGATCAAAGTTGTTGTGGTTTCAGACCTTTTCTCCTTTTCTTTCTTCATCTGGGAAATACAGGTATTCCTGGACATCATCTTGCACTTCAGATGCACAGGAGAACTTTCATTTTATGATTTTTCATTCAATTTCTGAGCCTTATCATGGAAGTTCCATGTGATTTTCCACACCTGGTCTCACTCTTATGAAGCCGACTGAAATGAAATAAATAACAGGACACACTTGTGAGAAAAATTCACTAGGCCGTAACATAGAGCAGATCTTCATATAGCTGAAAATCTGTGTAAGAACTGCTGGAGGCATTCTGAGTCCACCATTAATGTCACAGGAAAGGGTTTTCTCTGCATAGCACAGTAGCAGGGGGCTGTTTCAAGAGGAATGAAGGGACAGGCCAGCAAAGGACTGGTCAATCAATCTTTTTATAGAAACCATGAGTACAAGGATGCTGCAGGTATTCTGGAGTGCTCCTTTCCCCTTCTTTCTCTCCTTCCCCCCAAAGCCAAAGAAATGAAATCTATCCTTTTTCTTGTTCTGCATACATGAAATTAGTTTTATTCTATTATGAACCTGCTCTTCTTGTTTTACTTACTTAAGCATGACCATTATTCTTTTACTTGGTTTCTTCTCAAAGCATGTCTACACGACAAACATTTGAAAACAAGCTAGAAGTCTTGCACAATAACAATGAAAAGAAGCTCTGTTCGGCTTGAGCATAAATGCCAAAGCTGTTTTTTTTTCACAAAACTCTCAGAGGCAAAACTGTTGAGGAACTTTTCCTACTTTAATGGTGTGTGTGAACAAGCCATGATTAAGAAATAGCTTAGATATATCCAGGTGGCATAGACATTTTCTAATATCCTGTATGGCAAGAGTGGGTGAAAATTTGTTTCATTACATGAGCTATCATAAAAAGAACTGTTTTTAAAAAAAAAAAAAAAAAGTGACCAGGTATCAAACATGCACATTCATGGCCAGTTTTTTTTCTAAGCAGTGTAAACTGGAAAGATACATTTTTGTATGCTTTGTGTTTTTCCCATTTTAAGTCCCAATATTTCTTGAAATTCTGATTTTTCACCATGACAAACACTACTTCAAAAGAATTTTCAAAGTTTTTTAATAAAGTTTAAGTTTACTTATCCAAATGATACTAAAGTTGTTCATGGGTACAGACCACAGAGCTTTCCTTTCTTCCTTCAATCTAACAGATTTTAGTTACAGTTCAAATGACTGGACATTTCTGTCTGTGATCTGTCTTTTAAGACCTCTAAGGGGGAGAAGGGGAATAGTTTATTTTAAATAAAGTCTTGTGTTCAAGCTAATCAGAAAGGGTGATGTCCTGGAGGCACATCAAGACAAATGATACAGGAAAGTGTACCGTGGATAAGAGCATGACTCAAAGAAGGCATTGCAGAGCTTTTTGAGCCTCTGTATAACCTTGTGCACAAGGGCTGTTAGATGTCTTTAGATGTTCTTGACAAGGCCTTTTTATTGCCCTTCCTTTATTGCCCTTTTATTACCCTTGCTGACTGTAAATACAGAAAGAAAGAAGCAAGTTTATATTTTCTCTATATTTTATACTGGATTCTTCATTTTGGTATCTGAAGCCATATTGAGATTGTTGCTTTTGATAAGAAAAAAGTATAAGAAGACCTCAAAGAAGTAGGCACAATTTATTCCAAATAAAGTAATCTAATCAGATACCAATATATTACCAGGCATAACTTTTAACTTTGTCATAGAAGTATCAGCAGCTTTTAGCACCTTCGTTTTACAAAGAATTAATCATAAAGATTGTGTTATTAATCATAACTCTGTATCATATATAATTAATCATAATCACTCATTATGAGCATCAGTCATACTCCATATGCAGCCAGAAACTAACTACAATTTTGGCCCATCCTGATACGCAAATATAAAAAAAGTCTTACAAAACATTGTATAGATATAAATAACAGTCCCGAATACATAGCAAATAGATATGCTGTGTGCTCTAGGAGTGGGGACTAAACATGAGACTTGGAATTCCCAAACACTGAGAAGTGAAGACCTGCTACAAGAGACATTCAAAGCCTAAGGCAGGACTAAAACCAACATGAGTGTCTTCTACGATGCAAACCTACCTCCTGTGACAGTAGCTTACATGTATATCATGTTCTCCAAAACTACCATTCTCACCACTTACCAATACATATGTGGATAAGAAGCCTTACAAGTAGCCCACATGCCTTTTACACACTGAAAAAATCATAACTATTTTAGCTTTTGTACAGTAGGTGTGTTTATGTAAATTATATGTACAATTCCACTAAAGCATATTTGAGAATGTGTGCTTTAAGAAGAGTCATGAGTCAGTGGAATTTTCAACATAAAAAAATGCCTTTGGTGGTAGGAAGCTGAGCAGTGTTCAATGTTTCATTTGCTTTGCACATCTCAGAGTGTCCTTCAGTTCAAATACCTTTTTGGATCACCAAAGGTCTATGCTGTAAGTGACAGCACTGAGCTTCCTATACATGCATGAATTATTCATTTCCTAAATAGATACATTAAAAAGAGAGCTATTTAGAATTTAATGAATATTAATAAGACCATTCACCAACATACCACATATATCTAGGCTAAAGAAATCAATATAGAGGTTTAGTTTATTACCAGTGTGCCTAGAAACATACAACACGGTTCCGCTAATATCAGAAAAAAATTCACTTTCAAGACTAGAGTTACTTCATCTTCAGCCTTCTGAAGGCACACAGGGATTTTACTGAATTGAAAACAGAATATTACAGAGAGAAGCAACGATTAAGAAAGGCCCTATTTGCTTAAGCCTTGTGCAAAAATTGGTCTCTAAAGGAAAAGTTAATTTTAAAATAAGTCACATTCATGAAAAGATAAACATTCTGAACTACAAACTGCAGATACAAATATCTACACCACAGATAGTCAGATCTAGAGTTTTAGTTTATTTTACCACAATCCTGCATCCTCTGCTCTGAAATTGTCTGTCAGTCAGACCATAAAAATAACAAATTATTTAGCAGCAGATTGTTATGCTGAAATCCACAGTGAACGAATTTTAATAACAATCCCAAACAAAACCTTTAATTTCCTAATCAACTCTTTTAAAAAACTTAGTGGAGTTGAAATTTGTTTTTGAATTTGTACAAGTATTTGTGACAACATTTCTTCCACTGGTCATTCAGCACTTTGCATTCTTGAAAGTAAAGTGTAGAAAGCCACAGTGTAGCATTTATTTTTCTCCTGAGTCATGCATAGTACTATGAAGCACTTCTAAATATTTACACTAATTAGCACTGACAAACTTCCTACAAGCACTATACTGTTTTTTGGACATAAGATAGTATCAGCACAGTTACACAAACTTGCTGAAAATTCTGTAATTGCTCCATTGCAGGTGGTCGATTTGCCCATCAAGAAAGTGTTCTGCTTAGCAAATCTTTCTCCTTGCTCCCTCCCTCTGTGCCACCCCTATTTTTCTCTCCCCGCTCCAGTTTTAAGGCCAGTGACAATATTTTGTCTTTGGGATGGATGCCCTCTACACTTCTACCTGAGATCGACCTTTGTACCTTTAGGTAATAGCTCACTGGCTCAATGTCAAGATGCTACGAGATCCTTCAGGTTGTCTGGATTTCTTATTACTGTCAGCATGGGTTACAATAAGCTTTTTTCTTGATAATGAGCATTAGACAAGCCAAAATTAGTTGTGTAACAATCAGGTTGGCTCAGATGTAATGTGCTAAATAGAGTAATTTTATTGATAAGCTCACATTAAGAAATCAATTTTGTTGTGATCTTAGCTGCATGAACGAAGCTGATTCATCTAGTGCAGAGTAGAAATAGATGTCTGCAATAAAAGTAACTAGGATTCATATAAGTGGTGTTGTGGTTTTCATAAAGTGACTCACTCACCTGTCAAAAAAGTTCCAGAAAGGTAACCCCAGCACAGGCATATCCACAAGATATTTGCCCCTTCTAAAAGAAAGGACATCTTCAGCTCAGCACCATACAAGAGCTGACCTAGCCTTAAGAAATGCACTGCAAAACATAGACTTACCTAGAGTCTCAAAGTCTACAGCATAAGCCTTTACACTTCACTGCTTTGTTTAGTACAGGTGCACCCCTGCGTACTGAATGATAAATATCCCCATCTCCTTCACCCACCAGGCCCCCATTACCACCAGTTGAGCAGGAATGACAAAGGCGGGGGGGAGAAGAAAATCTGACATGCACAAAGGCTGAGATCTCAGCAAGAAAAGATCACTGAATTCATCAGAAACTCTTACCCTGCGCTTTCAAAATCTGTCACAAAGAGAAGAAAAATGATGAAATAGAAAGGCTAGCACTGCATCAAGGTCATAGGTATAAGTCTTTGTCACCAAAAAATTCTGTCCAAGGCCCTGCTCACATGATAAATGTGAGAAGACTTCTGACAGGACCAAGAGCATTCCAGATGTCATCTAGAAGACTGTATTTATGTCTTTATTAAAGAAAATATCAGATTTTTTTTTAAACTAATTTGCAGCTTTAGTAATCTCAGGAATAAAGGTAGAGTAGGTGTCCTGCAATTTGAACTCAGTTGTTTCCTAAATCTGTCCACTTATTGCCCTTTTTATCTTTGTGCAAATCACTTTACACTACCTTATAATCCTGCAATTGGTCCCTTGTCAAAAAACTGCTGCTTAAGCATCCGCAGTTTAAAATCCCTCTCCCCTTTGCCTCATTTCAGTTAAAAGAAAAAAAACTTCTACTTGCTCATCTAGGAGTTTTTATTTTCTTGCTCTACCGGCTCAACTCCAGCTGAATGCAAGGACAGATATGGTTATAAAGTCATTGACTATACTCAGATCCAGCAAGGGCAATGACAGACCCTTAGCACAGCTTCCTTCCACGCGCACAGGTTTGGCAATGTTAACTAAAGGGGACTCTTCCTTGGCCTTATGGCCAGTTATGTTGGAGTCTTTGCTTCCTCTAAGTCTAATATTAGCTGTATGTAGAAGAGGTGTAACAATACAGCTTTGGCCAATTAATGCCCTCAGGGTGCTGTAAGATTATAAATATAAAGTGTTAATTACATTTCTTTTATAGTAATAAAGCACTCAAGTTTGTATTTAAAAAATCCTCCATGGAAAATATTGCTGTTTCATTTAATCCAGAGTGCCTAGAGGAGATTCCATGTTGCTGTTCTCAGTTACATTAAGCTCTTATTCTAGAAATCCATTGGGAATTTCTGTTACAGAGAATGTTAAAGTATGCAGAGTTTTTCCAAGTATATTGGATTAAATGATACATGAAAATATATGAATGATTTATACTAATATATATTTATATAGGGATTGTTCATTTAATAGGCAGACATATGTTTTTCTATCACTAAAGGATTTAAAGGCTCTCAATTGAAGATCACATCTAATGTAAAGCTGAAAAAAATGTTTATTAAAGTTAGAGTCTTTTATTTGACAGCAGTTCCATTTTTACTGGCTGAAGTGGTATGAATTCTTGTCTTGCACTGTTGTCTTGCACCGTTTGCCACAGCATTCTCCTGGAAAAACTGCCTGCTCATGGCTTGGATGGGCATACGATTCACTGGGTAAAAATCTGGTTGGATGGCCAGGCCCAAAGAGTGGTGGTGAATGGAGTTAAACCCAGTTGGTGGCCGGTCACAAGTGGTGTTCCCCAGGGCTCAGTATTGGGGCCAGTTCTGTTTAATATCTTTGTCAATGATCTGGATGAGGGGATCGAGTGCACCCTCAGTAAGTTTGCAGATGACACCAAGTTGTGTGGGAGTGTTGATCTGCTTGAGGGTAGGAAGGCTCCTCAGAGGGATCTGGATAGGCTGGATCGATGTGCTGAGGCCAACTGTATGAAGTGCAACAAGGCTAAGTGCAAGGTCCTGCACTTGGGTCACAACAACCCCATGCAATGCTACAGGCTTTAGGAAGAGTGGCTGGAAAGTTGCCCCGTGGAAAAGGACCTGGGAACGTTGGTCAATAGTGTGGGCAGTGTGCACAGGTGGCCAAGGCGGCCAATAGCATCCTGGCTTGTATCAGAAATAGTGTGGCCAGCAGGACTAGGGAAGTGGTTGTGCCCCTGTACTCGGCACTGGTGAGGCCACACCTCTAATACTGTGTTCAGTTTTGGTCTCCTCAGTACAAGAAAGACACTGAGGCGCTGAAGCGTGTCCAAAGAAGACCAACAAAGCTGGTGAAGGGTCTAGAGCACAAGTCTTATGAGGAGCAGCTGAGGGAGCTGGGGTTGTTTACCCTGGAGAAGCGGAGGCTGGGGGGAGACCTTATTGCTCTCTACAACTACCTGAAAGCAGGTTGTAGCGAGGTGGGGGTCGGTCTCTTGTCCCGCGTAATAAGTGATAGGACAAGAGGAAATGGCCTCAAGTTGCACCAGGGGAGGTTTTGATTGGGTATGAGGAAAAATTTCTTCCCCGAAAGGGTTGCCAAGCATTGGAACAGGCTGCCCAGGGAAATGGTTGAGTCACCATCCCTGGAGGTACTTAAAAGACGTGTAGATGTGGTGCTTAGGGACAATGTTTAGTGGTGGACTTGGCAGTGCTAGGTTTATGGTTGGACCTGATGATCTTAAAGGTCTTTTCCAACCTTAATGATTCTATGATTCTATGATTGTATGTCCACTTAATAAACTTCCTAGATCAACTTTTATGTGGGAATAATTAAGAAGTTAATTTTCTTTCACCTAAGACATTTCCATCATTTTCATCCACTCAGAAACTGACTCCAGCTGTGACCAAGATATTTGGTTCCTTGTTAGCATATTCCCACCAAATATTGCCTTTCTTCTTAACAGAATCATAAGTGACTCTAGGACTCCCGTCGGATTGTGGACACACTGGTCAGATAATTGGTGGCCTTTTGGAAAAATAGACATCTCATACTCTCTGCTTATAACTTTCATGATTTTTTGCATCTTACTTTCAAGATTTTTTGCATATTCCATAAAGAAAAATAAAAAAATATAAAGATCTTCTACAAACAGTTTCCTAGATTGTATCTCACTGACTCTAAGGACTAATATTTGGACAAATGATTATTGGTAGCTGCGGTGCTTCTTCCTCAACTGAATTTTTGCATAGAGTGTTCAAGGCAAGTAAATGAGAAAATCATGTATTACAGTCTAGGTAGAATAACACAAAAGCTTCTAATCAGATGTATTTCGCACAGAAGGTTATGTGCCTGGATCCTTTATGTGGAACCCAATATAATCTGTCAGATGTTCATGTTCATAATGAGACACTGCTAGATTCCTAACTAACAGAAAGGAATTTCCCTCCATTATGTAAGTATTTTGATATTTTTAAAAATTGAAAATTTATAGTATCTGAACAATGGACAGAAGTCCCACTAGGGAAATAAGTATATTCTGTCTCTGACTCTTAAAAAGTATGGAGGGGTCTTTAAGAAATCAGTTGAAAAGCAGTGAAGTTAATGTGTGCATACATACCATAGTGTGATCTTGGTATTGTCTTGTTAACTGTCATGTTGATCAAGATCCTTGCTAAAGTATGCTGTTTCTCTAAGGTGTCTTTCATGATAAAGTTTCCTTTCCAGGGATATCAGTATATAGAAAATAGTATTCATGCAGGGCTATCCTTTGAATGCAACTAGGATTTTGCAGTGTCCACAGTCATGATAACTCAGAAGTGTTCCTATGTCTTATAATTTTGCTTTGCCCCTGGTTTCTGTCTCTGCCACTAAGTAACATAAACTGGATCTAAATCACTATGCACTCTGTGAAAAATTTTCTTTAAAGCTTCCAGAAATGGTTGTTCCACTGTCTCTCCAGACAACCTAGAGAATTCTACTGTGGTCTCAGAAAGGACTAAAATCCTGTGACATGTCTGTTTCCTATGCATCTGAAGAAATGTGGAAGAGAATCTTATTTAGGCAGCAGTTGCAAATCAATAGGAATGTTGTTTCCTGTAGAGCGAATAGGGCTGTTCAGAAATGTGGAGAGTATTGCCTCCAGTCTTGTAAGTATCTGCAAAGAACGTGTGATCCCAGTTTGGCTTTGGAAGTTATTCAAACAGGTACACTGAGCTATTTGCAGCTTTTACGTAAACTAGTATGAAAGGAAAATTTTGCTGATAGAAATGGTATTTTGTGGAAGGACAGAAACAGACTTCCAGAGTCCATGTTCATGAGAATTCAGGATGTGGAGAACAGAAAAATGTGATAGAGACTTACCATTCAACAACCCCAGGCAGCTTCAGTACACAGTAAAGCTCCTTTTGCTAAAATTGTCCCTGAAAGACTGAAAAGCATCTTCTAAATTATAGCTTTATAAAACCCAAGGACTCCCACTTTGATTGATTCAAGAATTTTACCTTTGTTTCATGAAGATGATCAGAAACAACAGAAAGGGAAAAATAATGCTCTGTAATGAACTCTATGCTCCCTTACACTGTAAGAAGTCTTCTCTCGTGAGACCATTTCTACGCTGGTCTTACCCATGCTTCCGTCCTTTCAGTCAGGTCAAGTTATGTTGGCTGAAAACCTCAGATATACCACACTGTCAGAAAATGAGTAGTGATCTATTTTAGCATATTTTGTACATATGCTTGGTATGTGTTCATTTGGTATAGAGATGCATATATATTCTGCTAAACTCCTACAATGTGGAAATGTAGCAGTTCTTGCCATGCAGCAGCAAAGTTCAGCAGTCTCCTCATGCAGGATAAGGGTCTAGACCAGTAGTTCGTATGTGACACACAAGGTGGATTCCATTCTTACTGCTTCTACTTTTCTTTGCACTTTTTCCTGGAGGAAAATGTGCCATTTTAATATCTTTTACAGAAATAAAGTATTTATACCTGCCAGTTATTAAAATATACATTTTACAGAATAAACTGTAACCTCCTTGTTAACATGGTTTAAAACTTTCAAATCTTACGGAAAAAGCCATTTAAACAAATCAAATATTAATGCTTAATAAGAGGTAAGAAAATATTGAAAATCACAAAGTTTAATTTTTAAAAAATATGAAGTGTTAAAGCCTAATTACTATTAAATATTCATGCTTAAATTATTAAAATCGTTATTAAACCCCAAATGTCTAAGTCATCAATTCACAGGCTCTATGTAACATAACTTCACCAACCATAATTTTTTTTATGAAGGTCCAATGATTGCACAGCTCCTGTTGAATCAGCTCATGCACCTGCTACAAGACAAGGGCCAGGCTAGTCTCAAGTTATCTGCTGTCTGATTCATATAAAGTTACATCCAGACTCACATCCTGCCTGTTGAGAACAACACAGTTACGACCTTAAGGTGCCAGAGAATCCATATTTCTTTCCTGAGTTGTTTCACATGCAGCAGTGTATGGAGCATAAATGAATCCCATTTATATGGTCAGGCCTCCTGACAGCTGCTTCCACTTTCTGGTAATCTATATTACTTTTGAAATAACTGCAATGAACCATTATTCCACAGATTGACAACACTTTGTTTTCTGAAAGCAATGTAAGAAAGCAGCAGGAAGGTTGCCTTTTGAATCTAACTCTCTGACTGAATAATAGAAAAAGCTTATAAAGCAAATTCCAAAAATACATACAGAACTCCCAACATAGCTTTCTATCGATTTTTAAGCATTGTCCGGTTCAATTTAAAACACAGACAAGGGACCTGAGGATGCCATTTTTATATTTCAGTAGCATGGCAATCTTTTCCAATGAGAATGCAATGCATTATAGAGTTACATCAAGCATCAGCTACATTAATACCCAGCATATAAAGACTGGTCATTCAGTGGTGCAAGACTTGGAGTTCATTAACAAGATAAGGAGATTTAACAAATGTATGAATGTGTTTTCCTTGCTTCTCATAATGAAACCTTTTGCTGAAAGGGGGGTGGGGGGAAAAAATAGGAATGCTTTATCTAGCCCACAAAATTTTAGGGGAAAAAAAAGATGGAAAGAAATGTTATCCCTGGGCATCATTATCTTTGAGCTGTCTGGCATATGACAATTTTTACAGTGACACATTAGCACGGAGCAGTATTTGCAGTCTTCCTGCACAGTGCTCATTAAACTTTAATGAAACACAATTTCCAAAATTCACTGCCAAATGCACTTATCCTACAAATGTCACTATCAGCAATTTTACATACACTTTTGGCTGAGGAAAAAAATTGTAGGTCCAAGTATTTCCATACTTTTTCTTTTAAATACCTGAGAAAGGTCAGCTACAATATAGCATTTCTCTGAGTACTCCCAGTTACGTGGACTTGATTCTACCCTTTCTGCCCTTGATTTGGCCTAAATACTCCTATCACTTAAGATAGTTTCATCAAATTGAAATAGAGCTTGATGAACTTTCATGTCAATCACTAGCGCAGGGTCCAGTAAGTAGTTCAACACCCTTAGTTATGGGAGTGAATGCTTATATTTTTCTTTTTTAGCAAAATAACAGATAACTTGATATTTAACAATAAGTTGCAACATTCTCCTTCACTGCATCTTTTTCTTTTGTTTAGTGCCATATATTTGGCAGTTTTTGGTTTTGGCCTCATTACCTTGTGAGTTTTGAACACTGAAGTGCACTGAAAGGCACTAAATGTGCTGGCTTTCCTAATTTTTCTTCTCTTTCTGAATTTAAATACCATCTGCATTAGAATAGATGCTTATGATTCTTCAGCACTTTTCTACCATCAGTACTTTTCATTACATTGCTCAGCATAAATTAGCGGCAGAAGCAGCATCATTTTGATGAAGTCCCTAATGTCACCCATGTTGCAGTAACAATTATTTTGCTGACTCCTTAGACCAATAAATAGAACAATCTCTTAATATCATCTGACATTCCTTTGTAGAGCAGAATGTCTCCTATTATTGCTACTAGATCTGCTATTCAAATCCATTTAATCACCATGAATTTCATAATTTAAATCTAGTTCTCAGTGTACAGTTACATGTAATAGAAATACAGATAGATATAAGAAACATTTCTAAGGGGTGAACTTTTTTTTTCAGAAGCAAGATGTGCATAGAACTAACTGCTGCTTACCATCTCACAGTGTTCAAAAAATGATGCCAATATGATGCCAACCATAGGAGATCACGTTCTCACACAAAAATGTAATACATTGTTTCACATTGTGATGTGTAAGACATAAAGATACTAATATCAAAAGATATAATTTGAAGCAAGCTGCTAATGTTTACCAACCATAAGAAAATCCTACAGCTTTTCAATTTTATTTTGTAAAAAATCCCCCTGCCACATTTCTTTCTTCACAAAAAATAAACACCTCTATGACTTTATGTTGCTCAAACTTAACACTTCTTTAAAAGAACTAATACCAAAATGAAGTAACAATTTATGCTGAGACTTTG
Organism: Ciconia boyciana; assembly: GCF_034638445.1. Lineage (NCBI taxonomy): Eukaryota > Metazoa > Chordata > Aves > Ciconiiformes > Ciconiidae > Ciconia > Ciconia boyciana. The sequence goes on from NC_132935.1 coordinate 60,013,660, forward strand.
GCAAGAAGGGACAGCAAGTAAATGTGAACACAAGTAGCATCATTTACATTCATCGCTAGCTCCACGATTGGGTACAACTTAGCTCTACATTAACATAATTCATACCCTCCTTTAAACTCACTAGATCAAACTGAGATATGCTCTCTAAGGAAGGAAAGAGTAGAAACCGGAATGAGATTTAAGTAGTTAAAGATTACAAAATTCCCTTGAAAATCAAAATGAGGAGTGGCTAAGGACTTTTGGCTTGTCTAGTTTGGAGAAAAGGAGGCTGAGGGGCGACCTCATTGCTCTCTACAGCTTCCTGAGGAGGGGACGTGGAGAGGGAGGTGCTGATCCCTTCTCCCTGGGATCCAGTGATAAGACATGCGGGAATGGTTCAAAGCTGCCTCAGGGGAGGTTTAGACTGGACATTAGGAAGCATTTCTTTACTGAGAGGCTGGTCAAACACTGGAACAGGCTTCCTAGAGAAGTGGTTGATGCCCCAAGCAAGTCAGTATTTAAGAGGCATTTGAACAGTACCCTTAATAACATGCTTTAGCTTTTGGTCAACCCTGAATTGGTCAGGCAGTTAGACTAGATGATCATTGTAGGTCCCTTCCAATTGAAATAGTCTAGTCTATTCTGTTCTAAAAGTAAGTCTCATATTTAGGTACAACTACAGGCTTGCCATCTAATTGGTATAGTTCATCTAGCAATAAAACAGATTACATTAAGAGAAACAAACTTACCCCTGTGTTCATTGTAGCTTTCTTTTATAGGAATGTCAGTGTGTTATCTTCACAAACAACTCTTACTGAGATTGTTTTATAACTAGCACCGTTGTACTTTGTATCAGTGCAGTGAATTCTGAATTTCCATCAAAAGCAAGAGAACATGACCAGGAAAAGTATGATATGCAGCTTTGCATCCTCTAAAGGTGAATGGTGAAGATAAACTAGTTAAGTATCATCTCTCTAGTTAAGTATCTCAGTGATGTATTTGTAGATCATTTACAAGACTTGACCTAATGAGTTTCCAGTATTACAGCACAAACCTTCAGAGATTCATGAGTTGGCTTCTGCTTTTTTGACTTCTACATTGAACTGGCTGTAGTTCTTCAGTCTCTCTTCTACCTGCCTAGTGTCATATTAAATAATTTTATTTATTAATTTTGAATCTGGCACCACAGATGTAAATTAATTATTAGAATGTTCAGACCAGGATTTTGTTCTAAAATTCCCAGAAGTATTCCCTAGGTGACAGCCTAACTCTGTCACAAATGAGTGATTTAGGTCGCTTAAAAAATCACTGTCAAAGGTATTAGCAAAAGTGGTTTTAATATGATGTTGTAAAAGTGCAACTTAACAAAGTTCAATGGCAAGGTTCACTCTATTAATTACTACATGGAAGAAACATATAAAGGAAAATTGGGTTACACTCTAGTTAGAATGATCCACAGAGAGACCGAGGATACAAAAGGGTACGGAAGACCCTCCCATTGAGTCATGAGGTTCAGAGTAGACCCCCTTGCTTTCTAAACACCTGATGGAGCTTAGGTGCGGCTAGGTCCAATCTTCGTCTCAGACATGGACAACGGTTTATGTTTAAGGGATCATATATGAAAAATTTATCAATTCAACATGCAATCAAAGTTACCAAGACAAAATCAAAGTTACCATACTACAAGGTTATGCGCAATATCAGTTGCTTACCAAAGATCTGCCGTTGGTAAAAGGTCTCTCTGCCTCGAGAAGCAACCTTGAGAGGTGTCCCAGCTATGGGACAAGCAGCCATGCTGCCTAGCTGGGACAGATCAAAGAAGGCTCACTTATGCTGTCATATTTATAAGATAAAGTGGTTTGCTCATAGTCAAATTACATGCGATAGGAAAGATATGCATGAGGTTCCTTGTACCCACAACTTTCTTTGTTCCTTGATAAATGAGTTTTGGAAAAGCCACCTGCTATTCATGCATGATCGGTGTTCCAAGCTCATATGCATCAATGTTCTCTGTGACACTTGGCTTTGTGGGTTCTCAGAGAACAGACTGGAACCAGGAGTTCTTGACCCAGCCATGGCTCAGGCCTTTACCTCCTTTGGAGCCTGTAACAAATTACTGATAGTTTGGTTTAGAGGTCGGTTGCATCCGTCACAACCTCCACCTGATGTATTAATATGGTCTGCTATAATTCCCTTAGTACTGCTAAACAACCTAAAGGTTTAGTGATCAGAAAATCCACCTACACATTGTTATTCCTGCTTTTCCCAGGTAGAAGACACATCTCAAATCTTTCTCCTTTTGTAATGAAAAATTTTGATTCATTTGCATTATCTTTGAAGTACTCTCTCTATATATTTAATAACTATACAGAGAAGACTAACTTTCAACACAAAGTAAAAGTTATAGGGTTTTTTTCAGCTCAAAATACAAATTAAGGGCAGAATTCACTTCACCTGAACTATTAATAGACTGGACATAAATTGACACAGCTGAATTGAAATCAATGGAATAATAGTGATTTATACTAAGCAGCCACTTTTTTTGATGAGCAAATGCAAATAGATGGGAATATAAGGTGTTGAAATACACTTCTCACCATAATAGTGGAAGCAAAGCTATATCACAGCCCTTTCATTGCTATTATCCATCAACAGGCTAGAAGGGGGTATAAGTGTATTCCAGGTCTCTTCTAAGAGATTTAATGACCACTAAATTTATATAGGTGTACAGCACATAATGAGAAAGAATTTAGTTGTACTTCAAAGTGTAATTTGAGTTCTACCCTAAGAACAAAGAGCAATTCCATATCCAGAATAACTTAATGCTTATTACACTAATCTAACAATATCGTGATTTTTTTTCTAATGCAGATTTTGACAGGAAATATTTTCGTGGAGTCAGTGTTGATACACTGGCTGCAAGTAAAGTAATGGTCAGATTAGGGATTGCAAAATAATTCTATGCAGTGAGATTTTGTAGATGCCAACGTAGAAATATATTTCTACAGTGTACAAGAGGCTTGCTTTTAGACTTAGAAACCTAAAAAGCTAACAATAAATTCAATAAATTGTTTAAATTATTGGCTTTCCTGATAAGACTGTAGAGGATCTAGGTTTCAGTCAGCAAACATCTGCTAACAAAAGTCTATGATACTCTCAGGCTGACAAGAAGATGGGTGCCTTCACTGGCTGGATGACCAGCTTATCCCTGTAACTGTGAAAAAAAATTCTCCTGTCATTTTCAACATCCTTTCCTAACTGCTACGTGCCATATTTTATTACTCATGGCTTATTGTGTCTGAATTAAGCAGCTGATGTACCATGAGCTTTACCTCCTGATGTACCATGAGGAGGACCAAGTCTTTGCCTTATGGAGTTTAGTATAGTCAGTGCTAAAGTTGGCAAGTTCCAGCATCTTGTGCTACAAAGCCCTACTGACTCTCAGGATAATATAAAATACAAAACCTGAAAAAGCTTCCTGCACGTGATATATGACAAGAACATAAGATTAAAAGCTTTGTTGTTTTGAATTATAATCTCTTCTGGTTTGGCATGGCCACATATCTGGCGGGTGGGAGAGACTAGTGGGGACTGCTGCTGTTGCTTTACTAGAAACACCTATTTGCAGATAAATGACTCTTTTTTTCTGCAGGGCTGTTACTTTGACTATTCTGTCAACAATAGCAACACCAACCTGTAATTCATCTCGTTCCTGTTATTTTTTAAAAGGTTAATAACCTTTTTAAAATAAGGTAAATGATGATTTGGTATCGTAGAAATGACACTAGACAAAGCTGAGAAATGTAAACTGAGATGCCAAATGCAGAAGTTAGGCGGATTTGCTCATACTTTTATCTACGAGGAAGAAAACTAGAAGTAAGGGTTACAAAATTCAGGGATTAACAGGAAGTAAAGCAGCTATGAAACTTGAGACTTTCATTTGTTCTTCAAATGCATGACAGTAACAATTATGCTACAGTGATAAGCTTTATGCTTTATGCCATTTCAGATAAACTGTTGAAAATGTGGATTCCATTTTAGACAGGAAACATTACAAATGATACCTGTAGATGTGTCAGAAACAATGCTTAAGCAAAGCTTTCTTTTGCCAGTTTTTGAAAGCAAAGTGTAAAGACTTAGTCTTCAACCACAATCAGACACTAGCTCTTGTTGTTGAGATTATTGCAGCACACAGTTGAATTCTAAACTGATACACCGCAGATTTTAAAAATATGGAAGTAGAAACAGAAAGAAGACAAAACTGCAGCAAATGAACAATACTAGGATCTGGGTTTTATTTGTTTTCTAAAAAAAAGTTTCAACCTAGATTTTTAGAGACTATGAACTGTATTCTAATGATTATCTGATAACCATACGTATTGTATATAGTTTTTATTGCATATAGGCATAGTATACAAACATGCTTAGATCGCAATCTATTTGGAACAGAGACTACATTTACTTTCTGTTTCTACAGCACCTAGCACAACACAGTACCTGTTATATTCTCTAGTCATACATTTTGTGGGGTAAATACAGTGAATCATCTTGGAAACTGAAAATCTGAAAATGAATGTGTCCATAATTTTTAGGTATCCTGGACCAAGATAGGATTTTGCTGGGACAGACTATCCAGCGTTGCTTGCTGTATTTGACAGACTGACTTAGCCAAAAAATTGTAACTATCCAAAGCATTTCATAATCAATCTGTTGAACTATCTTCATTTTCTGACTACGGATAACTGCTACGATTTCTGATGGCTAATTCTGTGTCTGAAATGTATTGCGAGATATAAAGTAAATGTACATATGGATACAATTTTACAACGGCATTCCTTGGCATGCCTTTCATCTCAGAGGCTTTTAATTTGCCTGTTTGACCTTTGCTTAAAATACTGCAGTTAGAGCTAGCACCCATGACTACACACAGGGTAAATTTGGCAGCTACCAGATTCATAAGCATGCAGATCAATCTTTCATGGTCACACAGTAGATGTTTAGAAGATCACATTTATGGAATTTATTCTGCAAAAAGGAGGAGAAAAGCAATTACAAAATGGCATTTTCTCATTAAGGCTGTCTCTTTTTTGATGGCTAGGAAAAAGGGATGTAGGTCATTCAGAATTCAGAGCAAGTGAAGCAGAGCAAAATCCTTCGCAATCATTTCTTGTGACATGAAATGTAATATCTAATGGGTGTTGCTGATACTGGCAGCTACATTCAGGATATATCCCTTCCTAAACTGTGAAGGGAAACTAAAAGGAACAGTAAGATACCTTGAGGTTGAAACATTAACTCTGTCCTGCTACAGCAAGCCAGTCTGACAAGTTGACAGATGTAGAAGTACTGCTTTACGAGAAGAGGTATAGGTAGGGAGGCAAACTGATTTTTGCACAAAGATGAACTCCACTAAGCACAGCCTTGAGTCCAAGGGAGGAAATATGTAGGACCAGGAGACCCATGAGACACAGTTCATCAACATACCTCTCAGAAAACTTTTGATACCAGGGCTTCTCTGGTATTGAATCATCTAAGAAAACGTAGGAGTTTAGACTCTTACAATGCTGCTATAATGACTAGGCAGCAATGTCTTCCTTCATATGGAACTTCTGGCCTATATTAGTTGCAAACCAATCATAAATAGTATTTTCTTTCAAATTAAACTGTCTGTTTGTTGCATTAATGCATAAAAATCAAACTGCAGACAGACCATGGCTTCACAAAAGGAGTAGAAGCAAAGTTTTTCTCTTAATGTTTTAGAAACTTGAAATATAAACTCAGTGTTACTGTGAAGTACTAAATAATGTCTCTCAAAGTCATTAATGATAAGGCTACTTTTTTTGTTTTGACAATGCAAAATGGTAAGGGAATTAATATAAATACTTTTTCTTAATAACCTATGAACAAATTTAAAATACATCTATTTATACCATTCCTTAGCTGTGATAAGACCTTAAATTGAAAAATAGTTCTAGTTTTCAATATCATTTAAAACTGCTCAAACCTTCAAATCCCATCTCTATTTTCTTACCATTAAAAAAGAAAATAGTCATATTTAAGGCATGTGAATTTCATTGTGAGGTGATGGCTCATTAACATAGAGCAGTCAAATGAAAGGTGACTTTTTAATGTGTTCTCAAACTTGTCAGCTTGTCTTTTGAGCATTGATCAACAGGATTTATATGGCCTAGGAATGGAAAAGCTGTTTTTAACAAAGCTCCCCATCTCAAATTCTTCCAGCTTCTTCTCAACATTTCCAGTTCTGGTTTGGGGAATTCCTTCTATATCTCTTAAATTTTTCATCACCTAAGAAATCCTATCCTCCAAACTGTAGGTCTGAATCTCAGCAATTATATGTATTTGTATTGAATATTATATATTCAAAGGTCTTGATTGGGAAATTCTTAAAATTCTAATGTATTAGGGCTGGTTAAGCTCATTATTAGAAAAATGAATAAAAATAAACTAGTGCCTTTATTATCCTTCTTTAGTTTTACACCAAGTTTCAGCTCAGAGGAAATGCTTTTGGCCAAGTTATAAACTTCTCAATTAGAGACCTATAACAAAATTGCTGGGAAAAGTGTGCCACTAGTGATATGATCTATAGCAGATAAATCGTTTTGCTGCTGTAGGCAGTACATGTTCCTGTATTGAAGCTTCCTAATGCAGTCTTAGGTCTAATCTTATTCATATCTTAAAATCTAGTCTGTTTAATGTAGTATGAGAAAATTCTGGTTTTTGTTGAAGTCTTTGTAAATGATGAAAACATTGAAGTTTTATGATATGATCTGATCTTCTGACTGGACAACTCTTCCAATGATAGATTTGCATGAGCTGGCACTACTTAACAATATAATTTCAATTACTTCGTATTGGGTAAGATGAAAATTGCCTAAGGTGAATGCTTTAAACTTTCAAACATGAGAAAAAGGTTATACTGGCTTAAATGTCTGGAATGTGGAGCACTCAGGAATATGTGTCAGTAAGCATCTAGCAGAAGAAATGCTCTCTTGCAGACCTGGGAAGGGCTGGGGAAATGCTTGCCAGAAATTATTTTATCCCAGTTGTTGCTATGACCATGGGTTTATTTTTTCATGAGGTTTTATCTCTATTCCATGAAAAGGCAGGGTAGAGTGTGGTGAACAGACTGTAGGATCCTCTTGCCTAGGAGATCTTGTGAAATGGTTGGCAGACTGCCTGTGTTTTTTCAGGTAATATTCTGAGGAGTTTTTGAATCAACCTATATTTAAAAGGTTGGTATCTTGGCCATAAACATTTCCCCTGCACTGCCACTTGGCCTAAAAGGAAAAAAGTTTGAGAATCCCATGAGGCTATGTTCTCCCCTGCCCCTCCCACCCCTTCATCTATATTCCAAAGGCTATAAACAAAGTGGTTAAATTATACTACTTCAGCAATATTATATTTAGTTTTTTGTTTTTTTCATGACTGAAAACTGAGAGCAAAACTGGGCAGAGATAGTGGCATTTATGGTCTTGGCTCCAACCACTGTGACAAGTTCTCTTCATGTTGCAGCCTCTGATGCCTCCAGGAGAATATGACTGTACGGCTCTGACCACCTCTGTCTTCTCTTTTTCTACCTTTAAATATCTCCTGGGCAAAAAACCATCCTGCATACTGATCTGAAGTCTGAACTGTTAAGGTCAGTTTAGAAATAAGTGAAATTATTATAAACTTTTCTTTACTGAAATATTTAAATAGTATGGACAACATTTTAAAGTGACTCATAAGGAATATCCTACCCTGGTGGAAAGCCCACTAACACAGAAATTGCTGAAAACACAGATCTAATGCACTTGTGTCATGCAATCCTGACACAAAAATTAAGACGTTTTTCTCTTTCAATTTAAAATATATGTCTATTTATTTCAATTTAAAATGTTGTAGGATTGTTAATTCACAGCAAATTGAAAATTTTTCTTTCTCCCTTCTCTATTTTATTTGAAAGTGAGTTTAACTTCAATTGGAAGCTATAATTGTGCAATCAATATGTGAACTGACTTCTGGCTAGTTCTCTTCCATAACTCATAACTTTTCTGTGTCATATCACTATATTGCGATTTATTTTTGATAAAGAGTCATTTAATGTTTGCTGTATCTGCTTTTAGTGAAAATGTTAAGCAGGCCTGTCCTGAATTTTCTATACTAAAAGTCCTCTGGAATCAGTTCTGTCTTGGGTCTTACAGCTGTATGAATAAATGCCTTTTGATTCTCTGTTCAAACTGGAAAATCAAAACCGATTCTATTTGAGTTGATTGCAATATTTCATTGACCTGAAACAGAGTATAACATTTATTTTAGAAGAAGAAGGATGATAATTTTAATATTTTTTGCTATTGTTATTGTTATATACAGGCAATTTCTGAAAGACAATTGTTTTGAAATCAGAAATTGGAAAGTTTTATGTCTAAAATGTAAAAATAAAACTTTTTCATTCTTTGATAATTATTTTTTCCCTGTTTTTAATAATATGTTTTCTCACTTGCTCTATTTAAAGTCAACTTTTGGTCAACCTAAACCCACTTATGATTTTTCATCTAACTCTTGTTCATATGTGATAGTATAAGGAAAGGATGGTAAATTCGTATTTTGCCTATCTACCTGATGAACTGGGAAATCCTACCCAAGAACTCAATTTTTCATTTGGGAAAACAGATCTATAAGGCTTCTTGTGGATAAGTGAGAATCACATACAATGGGATATAGAACCTTACTCTCATTGTACTATTCTGGTCCTCCTAAAAATAATGTGTAGTTTGGTCCTCAGTTTCAGGTTTTTTTCAGTTATTGTTCAGGATCTCAGCAAGCATAATCCCAAATAAAGGTGAAGCTTCTGTTTTTCCATCTTCTTGAATGTCAAGTTGGGCAGTCACAGGTGATCTGAATACCATCATCTAGCTTAAAACTGCTGAATGCCAATTACATTTTGTTTTGTTTTGCCTATCTCCCAGAAAATCTTCAGAGTGTTACAGAGAGACTTAAACCCTCATCCACAATGCTAATTATATATAGAAGACAGATTTACTTTTCTAGAAAAGTTTTGTTCTGTTTTTTTCCTGAGGCACACCCATACTCGTGTATTGTGATCAATAAACATGTTCTTATTTGTTGGGAAGTTTTGTCTTTGCTTTTAGTGTAGATGTATCAGATGTTTAAATGGATATCTCTCCATCGCTGCTTAGGCTCTTAATTTGAAGTCACACTTTTCTAGACATATTTTCTGTCAAATTCCATGCTAGCATTGATTTGAAAGAGTTGACATCCATTGATCCAGTATAGGATTGACAGCAATAAATGGGAGATTAAGACCCCTTTTTTAATCTCAACTCTCTCTTTTCATGGGTAATTTTTGTTTCTAAATATATATACATAAAGTGTTATTAGTATCAAATTTTCCCTATTGCATTGCACAACATAGGGTTTTATAATATATTCCACACAATAAAATCCACAGCTTGTCAGATATTGTGAAAAGAATTAAGTATTTCCAAACTGCAGTTGCATAAATTAGTTGCTTGAAGAAAGAGCCCTAAGGCACTACAAAGTACAGAATGTCAGACATTGTTATAATTCGTGAGGTGGCAAAACTGTCTTGTCTTTCTGTACACTGTGCTACTGAAAAAAAACCCCAAAATTTATATGTTAAAAAAATATTAAAGACAAGTTTGTGGTTTGGGTTTTTTTTTTTTAATCTATTTGCTGTTGGAATATATAATGATGTTGGCATCAGTTTCAAAGGGCAGGTTTTCAGAGCACCTTAAATCCTATTTATAATGGTGGAGCTGAGATTGTGTGCATGTCAGCATTTGAAAACACGACAAACCTTGCTCTTAGGATTCTGTTAATCACAGTGCCAGAATCAGTAGACTGGAGATCTCCAGAATATTTTGTGAGATTAATATTAGGGGAAATAGCCACATACTTTACATGTGTAAACATAAAACAGGAAATAAATCCTTCTATTACAAATTCCAGTTATCATTATCTCTCTTTTGCTTTTTGCAAAGCGTGCCAAGAGATAAATATGACAACACACATTTAGCACATTTCCATAACAAACACTATTATGGAAAAGTACTTATGAAAATATTTTTTTAAGTAATTTCATATTAAATTGACAAAAAACATTCCTAAACTTCTGTAAATATTAGTTCAATACATGAAAATCAGTTAAATAAATAAACTTCCAAGCTTAAAAAAATGTACATTTCTTTTAAAAAACACTTTTATTTCTATTTATTTTATTCTATTTCTATTTCTATTTCTATTTCTATTTCTATTTCTATTTCTATTTCTATTTCTATTTCTATTTCTATTTCTATTTCTCTTATTCCACTTTTTGTATTATTCCACTTTTTCTATTTATTTATATTTCTATTTCTGGTTATTTCTGTTTCTGTTTCTGTTTCTGTTTCTGTTTCTGTTTCTCTTTCTCTTTCTCTTTCTCTTTCTCTTTCTATTTCTATTTCTATTTCTATTTCTATTTCTCTGTCTACTTCTATTTCTATTTCTTTCTAATTTCTATTATATTGAATTTTATTTTTTTTTCTATTTCTATTCATTTTATCTAGAAATGCATAGATCTAATGGTCAAATGCAGAAAAAAAAGTAATTAAGGAAATTTTGCTATGACATGTTTGTTTTGTTTGTATGAATGCAATAAATAAAGACTGCATTTTCTGAAGCTGGAGAAATACATGCCATAAACTCAAACAAGAGAAGCCAAGTGCTTCATATGTATCTGTGTTGTGGAGAGGGATACCTAACAGAGATTGTTCTGCAAAAAAAAAAAAAACCCTTTTGATTGATACAGCTTCTTCTTTCATTTGGGAAACTGATATTAGCTCTACTCCCTAAAAAATCCCTTTGTTTATATAATTGCTGCCTTTATGAAAAGGGTTTTCTGGAATGATGACACTAGTATATCTATGTTAACAAACCTCTTCAGGACAACTTTCTGAGCAAACTTGCTGATACCAGCAAGACTGCTCACAGGCTAAGTTTCTAGCAAGCAGGTATACAGGCAAAAATCACAACAGAGGAGCTAAGAATCAAGAGGAGAGGTGGTATAAAATGTTGCTTTTTGGAGCAAAGCAGACTATTCACCCAACAAATGACATCATAGCCAACTGACCAGCTTAGAGGGAACTGAAACTGTCAGTGAAAGAGCCTAGAGAGTCTGCCAAAAAGCCAGATGCTGCTACTGAAAAACTACCTCCCACAAATTGGCATTGGCATCTTGCAGAGCTGGCACTCAGTAGTACCTGCTTTGCTAAACTACAGTCTGTCTTGAACACATTATTTTACTACCCTTTCCTGTTATCAATAAATGGATAATATTATTCTGTTTTCACTTATTAAATTCTCCTTGGCAACTGTTGTTCTTTTGATGAATGTAGGGAAAAAGAAAGTAAATGTGAACACCATGTTTTTGGTGGGGAAAAGAAGGGTGATTTCTTTTAAAAATGCTGCACGGGGCATATGATCTCCAAACCTTGTTGTTTGCTTGCTTGTATAATTTATTTCCTCAATATTTTGACATTATCCAGGGATGATTGTTGGCACTAGAGTTGTTACTACTTGGAGAAAATGAGCAATTTAATGAATTTCTGCTCTCTGAGCCACTGACAATTAACATTATAGAGTCTGCTGGATGTGGAAAGGAAGTTCATGCGCATTTCCGGTGCTTAAAAAAGGAATAAACTATCTTTCTGTTGTGCTTTCTGCAGAATACCTATAGAAAGGACTTGGGAAGAAAGAAAAAAAATCCTGGATTTGAAAGGACTCCGATATTTTAATGAGAAGGGAACTTATTTTAAAGAACTAGCCCTTGCTTATGTGAGGCTAATTTTTATAGTCATTGTGAAGTTCTGCTGTATGAAACAGAGCTCTTTCCCAGAGTGAGCTGGAGAGCAGGTATGATGACTGTAAAAGGGGACACCAAAGTAGTGCTTATTTTGGACTGAATTGTATTCATAGAGGAATTCCATTGTCACAAGTCTGCAACAGTATGTCATGGTTTAATCCCAGCCTGCAACTGAGCACCACACAGCCACTCACTCACTCCCTCACGGTGGGATGGAGGAGAGAATCAGAAAAGTAAAAGAGAGACAACTCGTGGGTTGAGATAAAGACAATTTAATAGGTAAAGCAAAAGCCGTGCTCACAAGCAAAGCAAAACAAGGAATTCATTCACTGCTTCCCATGGGCAGGCAGGTGTTCAGCCATCTCCAGGAAAGCAGGGCTCCATCACATGTAACGGTTACTTGGGAAGAAAAAACTCCATAACTCTGAACGTCTCCCCCTTCCTTCTTCTTTCCCCAGCTTTATATACTGAGCATGATGTCATATGGTATGGAATAGTCCTTTGGTCAGTTGGGGTCAGCTGTCCCAGCTGTGTCCCGCCCCCCCAGCTTCTTGTTCACGCCCAGCCTACTCGCTGGTCGGGTGGTGTGAGAAACTGAAAAGTCCTTGACTTAGTGTAAGCACTACTCAGCAATAACTAAAACATCAGTGTGTTATCAACATTATTCTCATCCTAAATCCAACACACAGCACTATACCAGCTACTATGAAGACAACTCTATCCCAGCTGAAACCAGGACACAGCAACAAATCAACAAATCTGGACACAACTACTTAATAAAAGAGGTCCAACAGAATGAATGGAGAAATGGTTACTCATGAGTTGATGAATATGGATTTTTTATAACTAGACAGAGGTTTTTTCTTTTTTCTCTCAGAAGAAAATTCTCAGTTGCTCATGGTCAAAAAAGACAGGATGCAAATGGAGGCCATCATAAATTAATTGCAACAGAGTCTCTAAGAACAAAACTGTTGACACTTTGCCACTGTGAAGAAATGTGAATTACAGAAGAATATGAAGTGGCTGCTGCAAAAACAGGGAAAGCACAATATTATCGGTAGCCATTCATATAGATCAATTAATTGTGACAGCAAATTAAACACTGTTGCTTTGCAAGAGCCATTCTTAACTCAAAAGATACATAAAAGCTTTGTGTACTTCTGATAATGTACTGCCCCTTATTTCCGTTGAAAAAAAAGCTACTCAGTTACAGACTGAGGTGAAAAGAATGTATTTTTCCCCATTATCACTGACGTCTCATTTCACAGAAATGTTAACATACTTTTGGTAATAGTTCATTGTTACATAATGGAAGGGGAATATCTGGTGCCTGCCTCATTATTTTAAATACAGCACTGAGATTGCATTAGCAATATCTGAAACATAAGAAATACATTGTAATCAAAGGGTTCAAACTTTGCCAGTATGTTTTAAATGAACTGAAGGCACTTCATATAAGAGGCATGCTCTTCTGTTTTCCATGTTTCAGTGGATGATCACATGCACTCGGTCACCGTGGGTGTTGATATTTGTGTTAAAATCCTGCTGGGCAGAGTGTGTCAGGGAGCAGTGAGGGCAGGCGGCTCCATGAGGGAGGTGAGCCAGCAGCTGAGGGTGATGGCATGTCTGGCAGGGCAGGGACATCACGGAGGTAGGATGTGGTCCTTCAGCTCCTGAGTAAGGGGGCAGAGCAGAACTGGTGCTGGGAACCAGTGTCAGACACAGCCCTGGGATGGCTGGGCAGGGACGTGGGGACCAAGGCAGTGGGTGGGCGTCTGGGTCAGTGAGAAGGTGGCTCCCAGACGTCGTCCCAGGTCACTGCCACCCTGCAATAGAGCTGGCTCCCACCACCCACACTCCATCCCCGAAGGGGGAATTGTTATACATCACTTGTCCTTTGATCTTAGAGGTAGTGTAACAGTACTCTGTATCTGCCAAAAGAGTTTGAAAATTACAGGTTACCTTTCATCTTTGCAAAACTGAATGAATTAAAATGTTGGAGTATGTTCCTGAAGATACTTTGTGAATACTATTTTGTCTTTTTCAAAGAGCGTTCTAAAAGTTTTTTCTGTTCCAGTCTTGAAATTAAGCAGGTAATTCTTATATTTACTAATGCTTATTGCACTGTCCATTAATTGAAAAATGTGTTTCCACAAAAGATTTGATGGGTAATTAGTTGACCATAAATTATAACTTCTCTAGAAACACATTTTGGCAACTCATAAAAAGAGAATATATTTAATTCAACATCATATGCTACGTTTCAGATGCCTAACTTCATATTTTGATTTCTATGAATAAAGTTATTGTAACTAGATTCTCTCTAAACAAATTGGGCAACATGGACTTCTAAGAAAATGGTAAGATTTACTGAAAGGTTAAAAGTGGCATTGCTATGTCATATGGAGCAGTTGTTACAGCAAGTGCAAATATCCCTTATGAGTCTTGTAATAGGAAATTGCTTGAAATTTGATCTTCAGATCTTCTGTTTCTCATGTTTCAAGAAATTGAGAGTGTTACGTACACTCATACATCTAACACATTGTGGAAAAAATATTTTCTTAATGTAATTACATTCAGATAGAAATCTATTTTGATGTGAATTTGCTGAATTCAAATAGTTATTGAAGACATAAGCAGTGTTACCAATTTAATTTAAAAACAAACGTATATTCAAATGTAAAAAATGCACTGTAGCTGAAAATAAGTATAATTTTGAATAATGAACTCAAAACTAAGATAACTTTATTTTATATTTGATGACTGTGAGAAATACACAGAAGAGAAAAACAGTTGTTTTGCTAAAGTAAATGGTATTTTCTTAATGTATCCCCCCAAAAAATTGTTGTATATTACTTTTAATGTAGATTTCCTTTATTTCCATGCAATGTGGAAAATCACTGAATTGAGACTTAGAGGACGAAAAGAAGTATGCCACAAAAACTTCATTTTGAACATTGACCAATAGTTCATACACAAATGCAAAATGGATGATCACAGTTCTGCATTTCAATTTATTTATTAGAATAATTATTCTGTAAAAACTCAAAAAGTGTTCACATAATATAGCAGTATGGATGAAAAATTAAAAAAGGCTATGTGTAATGTTCAATTCTATTAAAAGTGTGATATTAAAGAAAGATTTCTATTATAGCTCCTCTGGAGTTTTCTGTTGAATTCATTTTCTCAAGAAAAAGATAATTTTCACATTATTATCATTTTCCAGAAGAGATTTTAATTTCTTTTATGTGTCTTCATTTCCCATTTGGAATAAGAAGGTGAAATATTTATCTTCTGATAACATCAACATGTACCATGTTTTTATCAAAAAATCCTCAATATTTATTCAAATCAATTTCACAAACATAAAACTGCATTTCCTCAAGGTTCATTGTATTCTGGGAATTGTTTTTCTGATTTTCCTTCTTTTATATAGGCAGATCTTTGTCCCCCAGAAAGGTTTTCCCTTTTTCTAATTAAGGTTATTTTGCAGGTGTTTTCCCAGATTTTTACTGAACCTGGTGCTAAATCCTAGTGTATTAAGGCAACCTGCAAGCTTTGTCATTTTCCAGTGGTTCCTAGATGCAAAGCCCACATAATTCCCCTGCATGTTCTACACTGATAAGCACTTTCTCACCATGTGATGGAGGTCAGCTGAGCAACGTACAGAAGAGAAAGAAGAGAATCATGTGCTTGGAGGACCGAAAGAAGGAAAATAAAATCTATCTTTATATTTATTTGCTATGACCCTTACTTCCCCAGTGGCAAGTGAGTAATTGGTGTGGACAAATAGCACATAAAATAGCTATTTAATCTTGTGTTACCCCTCCCCCAGTTGTGAACCATCTCCAAAACAGATAAACTGTAAATTATCCACCATGAAAGTTATAGGAACATTAACTGGCAAAATAAAACTCTAGGAGGAATTGTTTATTTGGACCACAGATTCACACAAATTATAGCATAGAGACAGTTATCAGAAAAATATTTGTGTCATTGCTGCAGAGGAGGAGGTTTTGATCTAGAAAGAGATTATTTTGCAGTTTGAAAAGTAGTTACCTGCAATATGACAGCAGATTGTGTTGATGATACTAATGGAATGAAACCCAGCACAAGAAAATTCAGAAGCTTGGGGAAAATGCACAGTAGATGTGGCTCAGTTTATTTAACTTAAATGAAAATACTCCACTTACAGTTTGCCAGACTTCTGTACAATATAAAAATACAATGCAAATCAAGAAATAAATTAATATATACAGTTCAGTGAGCACACACACACCTTCATATTTAACAGATTAATACGTTAAATAGTTCTGAACATCTTTTATCCATGCAGACATATGTATGAATAATAAAACAGATGGTCAGTTCTTTCTTACATACACACTGGACTGAATCTGTGAATGCAATGTCAACTCGTAATTGAGTTGAAATTCTGTAACATTATTTTGTAAAGAAATCTGTCTTTTCCAATTATGATTTCCTGATTCAAATTACCAGAAATGATTAGTTGGATCCCTGCAATTAAAAAAATACCCCACTATTTTTATGATGAGAAATTTCCAGTGATGGATAGAATGCAATTTGCAACATACTTTGACCTACAGTTAAGTAAAATATTGTCCCATCATGCTTGGTTTGACTTCTTTTCCTCTGGGGCATCCTGCCCCTGATTGCCAAGTACGTATTTTGGGGAAGACATACTTACAGATACTCATGGACACTCCATTTTTCTTTCTATGCCAGTTAGGGTAGTGATATCTTCTGGACTGAGATTCATGGGCAAGACACTCAAGGAGACAAGTTAACTCTTGTATTTTGCATTGCATGTGTGGTATGTCTACAGAACTAAACCATTATTTTTTCATTGTTGTGTGTTTCTCATTTCTTCATGCCAGTCAAGGGTAAGTGGTGTATTTCACAGGGGGGTATAGGTTAATTACTGACATAAGCATAGTTTCTACTGCACTTGATGCAGAGTCACAGTGTCTGCTGTGCAGCTGCATAAAACTGCAGCAGGCAACATGGGGGAAATGTAGTGTCATGTTGAAGTAATGGCCTGAAACAATAGGAGCACCTGCTTCCTCCTAGGTATCTCCTGGATATATTACCATATATATCAACTGCATCTTGCTGTAGCTGGTAACTGTCCACTTAATATCCACATAGTCAGCATGGGTCTGGTGACCACTGGTTTGGCTCAAATCAGTGGCCACAGGCTCGGCATCACTTCGAAAATTAAATCAGTTCCTTATATAGGACATCATTTATGTCCTATGGGTTGCCATCTGTCATGCATATATCAGATGCAAATTTAATTAGTAAATTACGTTGTCCATAAACTAAGTACTCAAACTTCAGTCATTATCATAACAATGTGTGGAGTTTAAACACTACATTTGGACAGTTTCTGGCTTGGTTCCTCACTATACCCCTAATAACTTACATATAACTCCCTTGGTTTTTTATTAGACTGTGTATGTCCAGCTCATTATTCTTATACCTAGCTTCTTGCAAACATCCACATAAGCACTGTCCCCCTGCAATAGTTTTCACAGCTGTAACAGTTCACCTTTTAAAATCTACAGGCTTTCCTCTAGCCTCTAATGTAATGCTTATCTTACACACACTAGGACTTTTCAAAAGGGCATTTTATTTTTTACAAGATGTATTGTGTTTGAGAATTGGTCTAAGTGCTTGAATTGTTGCTCCTAATGGAGTTATGCTGATGAGATCAACGAACAAAAAAAGAACAAAGAAAATGGGAGAGGAGACATTCATCTGCAACTGGTCGTACAACAGTAGCACTCTTTAAATCAAAAAGAGGGTTGGTTCCTCATTTCGATCCTTGACTCAGTGAACGGAAATGTTTATTTTAAGGTACAGTTTACACAAAATGGTTCAATGTTGATGTAGACAGGACATGTCAGGAGATATGTTTTGGATCAATTGAGCTGAACATCCTAATCTGCTGAGATTTCCATCATTTGATCCATCTGCCCATCCAATATCCTATTATCTTCATCCAGTACCAGAGAGTAGAAATGTTAAAGTGCTAACATATTTTGCGTACCAAATACTTTGTACATAATCCAAATGTACCAGTCCTGATTCAAACCTGCAGCAAGTACTATTAACAGTAATAAAACCTTCTCATACTTGCTTTAAATAACCAAATAGAGGCAAAGCTAAGAAAGACAAGTCCTGAGAACTGAAAAAAGAAAGAATGAGATTATAAAACAGATTTTAGACAGGGTTTTTTTTACCTTGTCCTGGAAGTAGAAAGTTCAGACACTAAAAGTGGTTACAAAGATGGGACTATTTGGGCATATCAGTGATGTGGATAAGCAAAATAAAGAAACCAAACCAAAACAGCCAAGAGCAGAAGGTAAAAGATACAGTCAATTCTAACCAAGCTAGACTGAAAATAAATTAAAAAGAACCCTAGTGCCCAAGACACATCATGGGAAACAAGGCACCGGTTATGCACTTCCAATCTTTCTCAGTTTCATATGTCTAGAAGTTGTGCTGTCATGTATTCCTACTGTGTCAACATATAAATGAAACCAAAAGCAGCAGTAAAATCCCTATTAGACTTAGTGGGGTGACTCTTTTAAGGTCAGGCTCTAGCTTTTGAATTTTTTTATTTTTCTAGTATGTATCTTTTTGCAGAGATATGACTAGGGAAGGGTAAATATGTGTTCTTTTCATCTGAAATATCACCTTATTTTTACTCAATTATTTAAAATATTAAAGGATACCTACCAATTTTTCACTTGTTACTGTCTAGGGCTAGACACAGCTGTAAAAATGACATGACCTACACTGTGCTTTTTGTTGTAAAATTGACAAGGGTGCTGAAGAAAACCTGACTGCTTGCTGTGCTGTACCAAAACCATAAACTAGCTTTCAGTTATCCTGTCCTCTACTGTTACAAACATGGCAATGTGCAGCCAATCTCCCTATTGTTACTTACGGTTATTATAGCTGTTGTTACTACATAATGCATAACACAGGGACCAAAATTTAGGGTATTTCTGGTTTTAACCCATATATATTTATGGGGTTTGACTCTTTTTAGGTAAGACCACTAAGGTCAACTTTTTCCAGGGCTACATTGTTTTGTCTTGCTCAAGATGTGATAAAATTGAAAGAAGAGGTTAAGGGAATTCAGCTTTAAAGGAGAGTAAAATTTCTTCATATAAAAGGATTGTGAAGATTCTAGCCAAGAAGAGGTGTTTTCAGCAAGGGGAAGCTATATTGAAATAATAACCGAGGCAAACACCTTCTGTAAAAGCTTGGATGGCTTCAAGAACAGCAATCAAGGAGCCCAACAGCACTGAATACCCACCTTGTAAAGTCCATAGATAGAATTTTATCTTTAGGCAAAATTTTTCATAGTAGCTGCTGCTGTCTGATATCCCCCCTCCCCATACAATACTTTCTACCATAAGCACCTCCCAAAGAAGTAGCAATCTCTAAAGGAAGAACGAGCTTTCTAGTCCCTCTTGTGAGATTTTTTGATCTCATCACATTTGACAAGAAGGGTAATCAACTACTGAGGTAAGTTAGGCATAAGAAAAGTAGTCCATATTTCTGAAGAAATCAGACTATATCGTCTCAGTGATATTTTTCAGCCTTTAAGTTTGGCTCAAACAATATTTTCAGGCATTCGAGTCAAATTTTCAACACAAGTATGTGCCCTAAATCTCTTGTAAATTCAATAGTATTTCAATTCCAAAGAATCTACATACTTTTTTTTTTTTAAGAGGATTCTAAATTTTTAAGACAAAAAGATGTTTAGCATTAAAGCCATGGAAAATCATTAACATTAGATAGCTTTTAGATATGCCAATAACAGTTGACCTCTAATTTAATTTTAATGTTTACAATACCCTTCTGAAGTTAGAGGTTTTTTTCAGTCCATTGTGTAATACTGATGTTAATATTTGCAATAAAACTGAAGACAATTAACTACCAGCTTGAATTTTTTAAGTTAAATACTGCATGTTTTAAAGAAGAAGCGTTGTGGTCCAGCAGACAGAAAAGGAAACTAAAGCTCTACCTGCTAGAGCACCAGTGCTGGTTAGTGAGGGCCGATCAGCTTGCATCATTTGGGAATGGAATCTGAATGCGCTTCATTTCCTTCCATGTCTTCTTTTTATGGCATGGAAGAAAGATAGATCAAGCCTGTCATGATTACTATGGACAATTATTGTTACAATTACTACTGTGGACAACATGCAAGGGGTAGACATATCCTGTGATCTTGAACAAGTCCTTTCTCTCTTTTCTGAAGTTGAGATGATAAGAAATATTTACTTACTGTGTGTTAGGAGGCTCAATAACTATCTCTGCAGAAACAATTGTCTCTTAAGAAACTTCAAAAGCAAAATGTCCTGTTAAGTTTCTATTTTGATATACATCTCTTGTGTTCACTCTGCTTTTGAGAGATTAAATATTTATACCAACTTTGTCTCACATAAGCATATTTCTAGGTAAAATATTACTGACTTTTAAATTATTGCCGATCATTTTACTGTAAGTAAGTCAATTTTATGTCTGTGTTAGTAAATGTTTATGACAATTTTGCATGACTGCTTCACACAATATAGTGTTTCTGCTTTTCCTGTCATTACAGTGTTTCAGAGAAATTTGATCAGCAACAATTTCCTTGACAGTAGTAGAAGAATGGCAGGACATCAGATAGGAGAATACTAACAGGCCACAATATAGGAAACCTGTCAAAATAAGATTTCAGGTCAGGAAAAAAAAAAAGTCTGGTGGCAGTTCCTGGAATGGACTCCATAACCTTCATATCAAAATGGATTATTAACTTATTGGCAGAATATGTCACTGACAGCTGGAACGTACACTCCTATATACATCAAATATCAAGCTTATCTAGGGCTGTGAATGAGGAGAATAGTTTCAAAAGAAGTTCCCAGGATCTTTGTGAAGGAAACTAAGTCCAAAAAGAGGGT
Source organism: Ciconia boyciana (assembly GCF_034638445.1). NCBI lineage: Eukaryota > Metazoa > Chordata > Aves > Ciconiiformes > Ciconiidae > Ciconia > Ciconia boyciana. Next base: position 60,034,507 of record NC_132935.1, read on the forward strand.
CTCCTGTGTGTGGCATCAGATTCAGTGATTTTAATTCAGGCAAGCTTCCAGTGACACTTCCCCTTCAAAAATCAGCAAAACTGGGCTGCTCAGCTAAGGATGCCCAGAAGGGTGGGATTTGCTTTTCTTCTTTTACAAAGTATCATAGAAACTTTAAGACTTAAGTAATTAATTTAAACCATAAAACACTAACTCTGGAACTACTGTTTCTTTCCTGGTAGGGAGACATTAGAGAGAAAACACAGAAGACATGGATGTAAAATTGGAAAAAACAGATCTTTAAGCTCTTAGTCTCACTAAGCTGCTGTCCTCGTGCAGCTGGGTCAGGATTTGATTTTTTCCAGGGTTATCAGGCCAGTTACCTCAGGACATTGCTTGTCTTTTGCTTCACAATACTTCTACGGTAATATCATTCAGATACTATGACACAACTCTTAAAAGTTGTCTTTAAAAGATTGTGGTGGGTTGACCCTGGCCAGCAGCCAAACTTCCATCTTGTCTCTCACTCCCCTCTCTTGTGGGACCAGGACAAAATAGAAGGAAGAAGACAAGATTTGTGGATTGAGTAAAATGGCAGTTTAACAGGGAAAGCAAAAGCTGCACGTGCAAGGAAGGCAAGAAGAGGAATTCATTCACTATTTCCCATCAGCAATCAGGTGTCCAGTCTCTTCCAGGAAAGCAGGGCCTCAACATGCATAACGGTTGCTTTGGAAGACAAACACCATAACCATGAATATACCCACCTTCCTCCTCCTTTCCTTCAGCTTTTATTTCTGAGCACAATGTCATGTGGTATGGAACATATGTTTGGTCAGTTGGGGTCAGCAGTCATAGCTGTGTCCTCTCCCCATCTCTAGTCCACTCCCAGCCTACTGGCTAGGGGCAGGAGTGCATGGGGAGGGAAGAGAGAAAGTCTCAATGCTGTGCAAGCACTCTTCAGCAATAGCCAAAACACTGGTGTGCTATCAACACTGTTTGAGCCCTGAATGCAAAGCACAGCACCGTACAGGCTGCTATGAAGAAAGCTGGCTCCATCCCAACCAGACCCAGTACAATCTCCGCCCCTTACTCCATATCATTTCTATCATGCTCAGCTCCACATTATCTGATAGATCTAAGAATCCTCTGACTGTCTCATGTATATTCTGTTTCATTTCTATACCCTACTCAAACCTTTCTACTTATTTATGTAATCCACACTGCATTATATTTGGTCCTTCTATCTCATACCTTCCTTCTTCCTTTCTATTCTATTGTCATTCCCAAAATACCCTCTTACCACCACTCACAACTTATACTACATAATTAAACCATCTTTGCATCCAACAGTCAGGTTTATACGTCCTCATTAACCAGTATTCCCTCTCCTTGACATTACGTGTACACAGATACTATCCCTCCATTAAATCCCCCTCTCAAAAGTCCATAGGAACAGCTGACTAGTTTGGGCCACACCTGTCAAGATGATTCTTCAGGACAGGAGAAGCAGCATGTTGGATTGTTGAGTGCCAAGACTGGCTTTGTTTGCATCACTGCCACACTGCCTAGTTCCTTGTAAGACTCATTCTCCACTGGCTCAAGTGGTTCTGCTGTATTTCTTCCTGTAACGTACAACTCAAGTAATGGATTATTTTCCACCAAGGTTAAATCTCCTAGAGGTACACAATGGATTTCCCCATCCTTCTGCATTGCCCACCAAGTACACCCGGGTTCTTGAGAAAAGTTGATCCCATGAATAGGCTGGCCTATTCTCAAGCGAGGAGCAACCCACACTGCCTTTGCCAGCTGCTTCCCTATGCACACTATGGAAACCTTATCTTACATGTAGTATGTAGGAGCTTTGTCTGGACAGGACCAGGATGGGTAGCAGATCCTCTGGTATTAACCAGCCAAGTGGCTTCTGCTAAATTTGCATCTCAGTGCTTCCATTCCCTGGTGCGCAATTCTTTCAGCATAGTCTTCAACAGTCCACTGTATCATTCAGTCTTTCTGGAGGCTTGTGGGTGTTAGGGGGGGTGTCATATAGTTCTTGGGTGTGTGAGCATCTACATGATATACCTTTACAGCAATGTTTTCTACCTGGGCAGCAATGTCTTGCCACGATGCAGCCGCCCAGATGGGTTTACCTCTGCACTGCCATTTGGTCTGCTTCTACTGGTATAGCCACCCCCACAGGGCATTTGCCACCATCCATGAGTCAGGATAGAGATAGAGTACTGGCCGCTTTTCTTATTCAGCAGTCTCTAGGGCCAGCTGGATAGTGCCTTGACTGGAAGTTAAAACACATTTTATTCCATCTGAACATAATCTGCTTGCTGGCTGTTCTGAACTTTGTACATAATGATGGTCTGCATTTATTGACATCCCTTCATTTGTTTCAAATATGAAAAAGTGGACAACTTCCACTTTTCTGATGGGGCTGCCTATACCGACTCCAGGAATTTTTACAATCTGTCTGAAATCAATACACCACCTAATGAGCATTAACAACTAAGTTTTTAGACAGGTTACATATCTTTCTAGAGTGAAAATCTACATTATCAGTGGAAACAGTCATCAGATGAGATCTAAGAAGAAACTCCCATAAACCAAAAACCTTTGCACTCAGTAAAGCTTGAGTAGAAGATATTTTATCTTCCACTTCTGTAAAAATTACAGTCTGTTCAAGTATCCTGTGAACAAACAGATTTTAGAGAGTCAAAGAGAGAATCTTACTGAGTTCCAAAAGAAAACACCTCGCAAAAGAAAGTCACATGGAATGAAATGTATAAATTAAAGATAAAAGAAATAATACAAACATTTTGTTGTGCTGTTAAATATTAGTTGCAGACTCTGCATGCCAATGACATAGCAGTTATTTACTATAAAAGAAAATTGGAGAAAGAGAGAAGAAATGAGGAAGTAAGAGAAATGTTGCAAGAAAAACAGAAAATACATTACTTAAGATTAATTTGGTTTTGGTGAGAATGATACATTTTAAAATTTCTCCACAGCACACTAATTGAGCTGTAATTTACATAGAACCTGACCACACATTTTTATCTACAAATGCATCTTGTAGACAGTATAGGAGTAAATGGTTAGATTGCAATGTAGTTTTTGATCTAAAGTGTGGAAGCCTGTAAATAACAACAACAGCAAATAAATAAATCAACAACAACAACAATAATAATAATAAATACTAGTCAAGGAATTTTGGAAAAGACATGACTGAGAAGACATTATAAAGTTATATAAAATCCTAAATGGAGAATGCTTACTCTTAAGAATTTTTTTATTATCACAAAAGTTTGTTGCCAATGATTGAAATTATTGTTTGACAGGTTGAAAAACAACCAAAGGAGCATTTTCATACATTACACCACTGAATTGTGGAACTGCCCCAAAGTGATGTAAGGGCTGAAAATATTAACTGTTCAAAAAAGATTAAAGAACTTTATGAAAGATGGGTCTATCAGACACCTCATACACAATGGCTCATGTACAAACTAGTACTGCTGAGATGTCAAGTGGGTACATGGGTAGGGTTATTTTAAATGCGTAAGCAACAGTATGGCACTGCTGAGAACCAGATATCCAGAAGACTTTCAGTGAGACCCTTTGTCACTGGTCATATATTCTTACACAATTCAACTTTATTCCTGAAGTAGCTATGGAAGTAATAACCTGTGTAAAATTCCTAGTGTCCACACCTAGCAAGGATCAACAAATTTCTTATTTTTCTTACACCCACCTGCCTGATTAATCGAGAAACTCTGAAGAATTCACTGGAAAATGTTGACTTCCTGCATGGAACACAGAGTACACCTCTCTCAGGCTATGTTGATTTTCATAGGAATGTTAGTCATGTCAGTTAATCCCATGATCAAGCTTAAAGAAAGAGCATACTTTTTGGAGAAGGCAGAAGAGTCAACAGTGCAAATAACAGAGTAAACAAGAGAAGAGAAACCAAGGAAAAAGCACGAAAGAATCTTATTTTTTCTTGTTTGCTCCCATCTCTTATCTCCATGATATTTATACTCACACACACTTTAACTCTGAAAGTTAATGGGACACACTCAAGTAAAAATACTAGGGATCTAAAATCAAAATAAGTAAGGTAACTTGCAATTTTAAGCTCAAGACTCAATCTTAAACCAGATTCGATTACTTCTTTTACAAGAATGGTACGTACATACATACTATCAGTTATTTTGGCCTTTATAATAATTGACACTCTATCAACATCTCATACATTAAATTATAGAGAGATAAAGGAAAGTATTTCAGTTACCAGACCAGTTCTTTCCCACAGTTTTTAGTGTATTTCAATTTAAGATGTGATCAGTTCACAAAGATGTAGTGCACATTCATGTAAGTCTCTGGGCAGTGCCTCAGAGAAAGAAGCAGAATCCAAGAAAGGATTGAGTGGAGGTGTTACAGACATTTTGAGGAGGAAGGAAGGAAAAGATTCCGCTCCTTTAGAAATGCTGCAGTGCTGAATAAAGAAAAATAAATACCCCATACAAGGTGACTGTATTAAATCAGAATAGGGGATCGTAGAAGACAGCAGTTTATATAAGACTGGAAGATACATATTAGCACTTTAGACTTTTTTTTTCCATTAACTGAATACGACTGCTTTACAACTCACTCCTGAATTTGGCCTGTCAGTGAAAGTAAATAACATGGAAGTGGTTAAGCTCACATAGAATTTCAGTGGTGACTCCACATGCAGGGCTCAGTAATTGGTATAATACCAAAGTGACCCTCTCACATCACTTACTGAAATATGCAGCTGAGATCCTTGTTCTTGCTGAGGACTATTTACTCTTCAATTTTCCTCAGTCAGTAATCACAAATGACAGAAATGTTAATTATGCAAGCAGTATGGTCTGGTAGATTAAAATGGATCATAGCTGGGATTTAGAAGTCACAAACTCTTGAGTTCTAATGCTGATTTTTCTCTGGAAAACTCCAACAGAATTTGAAATAAATACACTTGCACTTGGTTACCCTAAAAGTATTTATTTTATTGGGAAATTATAATCCTTTTGTTGAACTTTGGAAAGAGCCTACAAAATTTCATTGCAGTGACATTGTTCTAAAGTTTAGAAGGTGATTATTTTGTATTAAATTCCACAGGAACTTCACCTAGAGGAGTTAAAGACCATATTCTCAGATGACTTGACTAAAAATCCATTGAAGCCAAAAGGAAAATTCTGATTGCACTTTGAGATAGGTCTACTATGTACCTCTCCAATAAGGAGATTTATCATACTTGAATTCTATTACAGAATGTTTGCTAACATACCTACTGCATATGCAAGTATTAAACTTTGAATTTAATTTTTCTCAGCATGCTGAACTATTCATTATTATTGTTCTAGCAGCTGATCATCTTCCACTACTTTGTATGTACCCATATTTCAAAATACTAATGCTGTCCTAAAAATCATAAATATCACCACTTGGATTCCTCACTTTTTAGAATTTTCCTGATGGAGAGGGTCATCTTGGTTGCCTACGGTAGAAACCAAAATGCTCCAATGCGCAAAGAAATTTCTGGGATCCCTTGAGTGAAAGTTGTTTCTTTCCAATATTTTAATCTGCTGTTAATAAAGGACCAGAAATTACTACTAGTCCTGCAGTTATTTCTTAAACTTGTATATTCTTAAAGCTAGAATGAGAAGTTTGTCAAGCGACAGAAAGCTAAGCACATAGATGTTAGCCACATATAGTTTGCTTGAGAAATCTAACTATTGCCTTTTCCCTGGTATGAATACTTTAATGATGTCATGTAACCAGTTTTAATCTCTAGAAGCTAGGTTGCTGAAGGCCATTAGAATTTAATAAAGATTTACATCCCTTCTTCAGTAAATGCATTATCTCTAGGTCTGAACATCTTAAACTGATGTTACCATTCAGTACTTCATTTCACAGTGTTTTCTATCATGGACATCAGGAAAAGGTTCTTCACTGAGAGGATGGTCAGTCACTGAAACAGGTTCCCCAAGGAAGTCATCACAGCACCAAGCCAGTCAGAGTTGAAGGAGCATCTGGACAACTACCTTAGTCATATGGTTTAATTTTAGGTAGTCCTGCGAGGAGCAGGAAGTTGGACTCAATGATCCTTATGAGTCGCTTCCAACTTTAGATATTCTATGATTCAAAAAAAGACATTGAATCTTGAAAATTTTGCTTAATACTAGTCTTAATAATAGTCCTTAATGTAGATCCACACAGGCTGACCAGAAAGAGAAAAGAAAGAAAGGAAAAAAAAAGAAGCAGACTAAAGGCTCTTGTGACACTTCTATTCAATACAGTTTTGTAATCTCTACAAAATGCAATTTTCTTGCTGTTGGCTGTAGGTTTCTATCTCCCATCTTCCAGGGTTTCTTATCCTATGGTGACTAAGACTGATAGGAGAATTAGGCAGAGGGGACATTAGAACACACGTAGAGTAGCCTAGGGCTGGAAAAAGTAAACTTCTAATTCTTTAATTTGGATGGAAATGACACCTCAGCTAAGCCAGGACCAAAACTCCCTTGATGAATGGGAGCTGAACAAGCACTTAGGTTTTTGTGTTTGTAATACACAATGGCTGTTTACAAAAGGTGCCGTTGATTTTTGTTTAGTATTTTTTTCTTAATGACATAGGCTTTACTGACGTCTTTGCAGGCCCTCATCATGATTCATTTTAAATACATTTTTTAAAAGGCCAGATTGAAGAGGTGATACTTTTTTATTCTGCATGTGCTTTATGTTTGACTGTGAGAATGCATACTATGGGCAATGAGAGATATGTCTTGCATTTCTACAAGAGACTAAATCCTTTTGTTTAAATCAATAGGGCAAATTCATTCTTCCATCCAAAGTGTTTGCACTGGGGATGAATTTGACTCTGGTGTTTTGCAAATAAAACATAGCTGAAAATTAGGAATTGCTGCTGACTGTTCAATATCTAAAAAGCAGTACATTTTAATGTGATTTTGATGCATGTCTTTTTTTTTTTTTTTTTCCCCAGCTTGTATGATCCAGAGCTTTATAAAAAGTAGTAATAAAAAAGATGCTATGTAAGGTTGTATTATTCCATTATAATAGTATGGTAAACAGTTGGTTGCATTAAAAAATTGAGAGGGGATCAATAAAAATGAAAGCAACTGAACAGTGGTGGTTTAATTTGTTTGCTCTATGAATATGAAGGAAATCCACTAGCTATTTTTCACTTCAAGAACATAAACAGTAGAAAGAAGACAGCGTGATATGAATTTGCAGGTATGTTGTTTTGGTGGGAAATTAGATATTCTGTTGAGTGATTGAACTATACATCTATGTCATTTTGTTTTGTATAGCTTCTTATATTAATTGCATGTTTGGTGCTTTTTGGGAACACTATTATGTTTCTGATTTTTCCCACTGAATATGTTATTGATTGACAAGTAGATTTTTCTACTTTTATTCACACTATTTAGTAGAACCTTGCTTTGTTGTCTTTTTGGAAAAAAACAGTCAGTTTTCAAAATAAGATTGTTCTCAGTAATGATGGCAGAGGTAAGGAGACCAAGGCATACTCCTCTACTCTCTTGCATAGCCTTTCTTTTAGCACTTGGTTTTATCACAATTCAAGTATCTGAGCATTGACTAAACAAAACCTAATAAGGAGAGTTAGGAAAGAATAATTTTAAATTCTCTGTTTTAGTAAAAATGATGTCTCTACTAAGGTTTCAAAAACTTACATTTTGTCATTGGAGAAATTGGCTGAAATAGCTATTGTGCTATTGCAGTTGGTGTGATTGGCTCAAAATTTCCATCTTAGGCTGTTGTGTGAACAAAATATATGCAGATGATTTACAACAAAAACAGGCTAAGCAAAGTTAGACAAAGGAGTAGCTCAATCTCTTACTATTTCTTGCAGGTTTTTTTGTTTCCCATTGAAGTATGTAAACCTGTCATTCTCTCATACTCTGTTTAATCATACGCAGCTACTCCTGTGAGGTAAAGCTGTAGAACACTGCTAGTTTACTGATTTACTCAAATCCACAGAGATTAGTGGCCTTACTCTTTTTATGTGTTTAAATCCTCTTTGTGCTACTTCACCTGAAAGACTTGCTTAAAGTCATGAAGGAAATCAAAGCTAGGAGCTGATTCTGTATTTACCAAGTTAGCTCCACAACGTTTGAACAGGACTTCCCTTTTCCTCTGATCTGTAGACTAATCTCCAGTTGAGAGAAGCACCTATATTTGCATCACACGAGGCTGAAGATCAAAGCATTAAAACACTTACTTCTCATTCTGTGTTAACAGAATTCAGGTGCTTAGCTAAAGTAATTCAAAAGGGACACTAATAATGATGGATATAGTTTTGTCTGTTAACTTGAACAAATAGCCATGGACACCTTGCTGAAGCAGAGATCAGTAGTAAATGGTATATGAAGGGATTGCCACTTGTTCTTAAAAACTGTCACTGCCTCCAGAGATTTTACCGGCAAGGCAGGTCACAGCCAGTGAGGAGGCACCATAGGCTGTCCTATTGCTGCCTAGGCAAAAGCACAAAATGAGAATTGCTGAAGATGTGTCTTTGTTGTAATCATAATTACTGTTCATGGGTACCCTGTGATGGCAGGATAACATAAACATCCCCAATCTTGTTTAAAATATGTTTCTTTCAAACCATGGCTTGGAAGCAACTGTGAGAAGATAGGCCTGAAAATATGAAAGGATGACTTTCTCTGTCATCCACTATGCCACCTGCATAAAGCAAAAAATTCCTTATGTACCTTTCAATTCTTTTTCTGTATTTGATGGAATACTAGATGATCACTAAACCTCTGCTACATAGGAGGTACAACCCCTGTGAAGGTTTGGAGCACTACTTCTGGTGTGGTCCTTAATGCAGATGGTGAGAGTGTTATATATATTTGTTTTATTCATTAGATTTTTAAAAAATGGTCACATAAGCCACAGATAATCAGAGAAGCATATTATACACCATAATTTCTCATTAAACAAGTCCATATGGCTCCACTTTTATTTTGCTTTTCTTCCAAAAAATAATTTTGACTACGAATTTGTTTCTCCTTTGGTGCTGTTTGTTAATTCATATGGCTGCTCACTGTGAACTGGACCAGTGTCAAATTTCTGTTTTTCAAAAACTGTTTTCCAGATTTCTTTAATCAAATACCTCAAAATCTAACAATTTTTTCCTTGCTAATAGAAGGCAATATGCTAATTGAAACCAGATATCTCATGGGTACTTAGGAGTATATCACGATAGATTTTAATATCTGCACAATTTGTAAGGTAACAGTCAATAAACTACATTTTTTAATATATTTTCAGTGTAATCTTATCTGTACTGACCATCTGTATATCCACTGTTAAAGAGTGTTAAGCAGCAGGGGTGAAATCCTGTCTGGTTTGAAGTCAGTGGTGAAATTCCCACTAAGTTAAGAAAAACAAGGATCTCACTCTCAATTGTAATCTCTGTTGCCTTTGACTTTATAAAAGTGTTTCTGCCTGCTAAATAAATCTAGCACAGAGTATAACAGAGTGATGAGTTATGTGAGATTTAGGAATGTATAACAATGGCCACTCATATGCTGAATATGTACACTAGTGTTTCAGCTTTTCTTAAAATATGTGTGAGAAGATGGCTGCAGAGGTAGGCTGCACATCCTATTCAGTTTTTCTGAGCTAGATACTGTTCCAGTGGCAGCTGTTATTCTTTTTTTTTCTTGCTGTGTTATTTCTATATCAAATGTTTATCAGCTACAAATGGCCTACTCAGGGAAGCAACAGAGAGGATGAAAGGAAGCAGTGGAGGAGGCCAGTGGTTAAGTATTGCATACTTCCATTTTTTGATTTACATATAAGAACACCTTCCATTGATCTTTGTCTGTACTCGATGTAGGTATGGTTTTAACTCTGCCCTTGAAACATTGAACAAGTAATTTTGTCAATATGCTGTTGCTGTCAAACATTTCATAGATGCAGAGTCTGTATGCAGCTCTAAAAAACTTTCTAATGATAATAAAATGACAACTTTTTTGCTTTCATTATCCTTTTGCATTGTTCAGGTAAGAGTTAGGGATTTTTTTATAAGCCTCTATTTAGTTTCTGTTTCTACTCAGGTAAAGCTGATAATTCTACCACACTTAATAAAATATTGTATTGAGTTGAATTTGCTACCTACTGATCTGTCTCAGATCAGTATTGCACAAAAGTTTATCCATATGTATTTAAAGTTTATCCTAGTCTCAAACTCAGTTTGTCCACCTGGAAATTTTGTTGCTTTTTTCCTTCTCTTTCTTTACCCAGAAATAAATGTACATAACTAGAATTTCTGCAACATTTTTAGAAAATGCACTTTCAGTAAGATAAATGTAGTAAAAATAAAAGTGCTATTAGTGACGTTTTATTGTTATTTCTTTTTATATAAAAATATTTTATTATCATAAATAGTAAGTAAACTATTTTAATTGTTATTGTAAATGTTATTGCTATTGCTATTGTTATTGTTATCTTTATTGAAGTGGGGAGGAATAAAAGAGAGGATGCTCCAAGTCTTTTTTCTGTGTATAATTCTTTGAGCGTGGCTTTCTGTGACTGTTTTCAAACAATCAACATGCCTTTTGCTAGATAACTCACCATAATTAAGTTTATTTGAGGGACAAATCCCTCAAGTCCCTGAACTTCAAAGCAGGGACTGGAAGAACGAAGTCCCTCCCATCATAAGAGAAGATCATGTTTGAGATGGCCTGAGGTACCTGAACATAACACTAGTCCATGGACCCAATGAGATGCACCCTAAGGTCCCGAGGAAATTGGCAGAAGTAGTTGTTAAGCCACTTTCCATCATATCAGAAAAGTCATGGCAGTCAGGTAAAGTCCCCAGTGACTGGAGAAAAGGGAATATCACACCCGTTTTTAAAAAGGGTAATAAGGAGGACCCTGGGAACTACCTGCCATTCAGCCTCACCTCAGTGCCTAGTAATATCACGGAGCAGACATGTTGAAACATATGGAAGACAAGGATGTGATTAGAGACAGCCAACATGGCTTCACCAAGGGCAAATCATGCCTGACTAACCTAGTGGCCTTCTATGACGGAGTGACTACATCAGTGGGCAAGGGAAGAGCTACAGATGTCATCTACCTGGCCTTCTGTAAGGCCTTTGATACAGTGCCTCACAACTTCTTGGACACTAAATTGGAGAGATATGGGTTTGATGGACAGACTGTTAGATGGATAAGGGATTGTCTGAATGGCCGCACCCAGAGAGCCTGTTTGTTAATGTCTCGATGTCGAAATGCAAACCAGTGATGAGTGGTGTCCCTCAAGGGTCCATACTGGGACCAATACTATTGCACTAATATCTTCATCAGTGACTTGCACGGTGGGATTGAATGCAGCCTCAGCAAGTTTACACATGACACCAAGCAATTTATATGCTAAAGGGAAAGGGATGCCATCCAGAAGGACCTTGACATGCTTGAGGAGTGGGCCCATGCAAACCTCATGAATTTTAACAAGGCCAAGTGTAAGGTTCTGCACCTGGGTCTGGGCAAACACTAATATCAGTACAGACTGAGTGATGAACGGATTAAGAGCAGCCCTGCGGAAAAGGATTTGGGGATACTGGTGAATGAAAAATTGGACATGGGCTGGCAGTGTGTGCTTGCAGCCCAGAAAGCCAATCGTATCCTGGGCTGCATAAAAAGAAGCATGGCCAGCAAGTTGAGGGAGGTGATTGTTCCCCTCTACTCCGCTCTGATAAGATCCCACCTGGAGTACTGCATCCAGCTCTGGGGTTCCCAGTACAAGTAAGACATGGACCTGTTAGAGTGGGTCCAGAGGAGGGCCACAAAAATGATCAGATTTCTGCAACACTTCTCCTGTGAAGAAAGGCTGAGAGAGTTGTGGTCATTTAGCCTGGAGAAGAGAAGGTTCCTGGGAGACCTTATTGCAGACTTTCAATATATAAAGGGGGCTTACAAGGAGGATGGAAAGGGACTTGTTATCAGGGCCTGTAGTAACAGGACAAGGCACAATGGTTTCAAAATGAGGGTAGATTTAGAGTGGATATAAGGAATAAATTTTGTATGTTGAGGGTGGTGAGACACTGGAACAGGTTGCCCAGAGAAGTTGTGGATGCCCCATGACTGGAAGTGTTCAAGGTCAGGTTGGATGGGGCTTTGAGCAACCTGATCTAGTGAAAGATGTTCCTGCCCATGGGAGGGGGTTTGAACTAGATAATATTTAAAGGGCCCTTCCAACCCAAACCATTCTGGGATTCTATGATTCTATGACAAAGTCTTAATCTAGTGTTTAACTGAATGATCCTACCATTCACATTTTTGTAAACCTGAGGTGTAAAATGCAACAGTTAAAACAAAAAAACAATCAAACAAACAAGCAAACAAAAACTCTAACAACAAAAAAAATGTAAATGGCCAAAGCAAGTTTTAGATACTAAAAATTATAAGGCTTTCCTTTTCTGTTTTACAGCAAACATGGAAAAGAACATAGAACATAGATTTTATAATTTGTTTCACATGTACACAATCTGTGTACTAAATATGATCTCCTGAGCTCAAACTATTCTTTGCTTTTTCAGTATTTTAATTATTTTATTGCATAATTATTTAATTATTTTATTGTGTATAACTAGTTGTAGATTTAATAGTTTTGTTCTTGGTGCAACTTGTACAACTGAACCCCAGGGAATTTTTGGTAACAGTTCAAAATCATTATTCATTGAGTCCTGTTAAAGTATGTTCCCCAATATTCTCTAGCTTAAAGGATACCTCAAAATCCCTTTAGGTTCAGTAACAAAATAGGAACCTGAACCTTTTTCTGATTTGGTATTGCTAAGGACATAGCAGTGTCTCTTCTAGGTGCTGGCATCCTGTGGCCTGTTCTGATGGTGTCCTATAGTGAGTGCCTATGTAACCTTATAAGGACTGAAAAAATATACTTTGCTAGTCCCCCAGAAAATCCTTTCAAACTCCAGCAAGCGGTGTCCTTGCACTGAAAAGATGGCTAGATTTTTGTCTTATGAACTTATTCGAGGACTTAACTGAAAGAGGACTTAACCTTCCTTACCTGAAAAGGAAAGTAATAATACTGGATTTTTGCAGAAAGAATATAATTGAACTGTGTTCAGACTCTCAAAATTTTGTCAAGGGAAGTAAATTATGTTCTCTAGAATTGTCATCTACAAGAATTAAGGTTATGGACTGATTCTGCAGATTAAAATACTTTGCTCTAATATTACTTGATCTGAAGGACTTTCAAGAGTCTGCGAGAGGAAAACTGCAGAGGTAAAGGATCTGACATGTGGGAACTGGTTTCTCTCTTAAGTGATGTTTACTTGTGGTATTCATTTACATTTCTGTTCTTAAGTTACTGGTTTTTGGGGCATCACTTTCCTGATTTTTGGGGATTTAAACATTGAAATACAAGACAGTTTTATTTTCACATGTGATCTTCACATGTGAGGGAGAAATTCATTCATGAAATAGGAAATCATACTGAGAATGCTATATACATGCACTGCAATGTGGGCAGTTTTTGGAAAAACAATTTTCTTTTTTCAGGTTCCGTTTAATCCTACTTTTCTTGCAAAATGAATGCAATCTGAATTCAGATACAAAAGTGATATGGAGTAATGAGAAAGATCTGTGTCTTAATAAAGGCTTTATCAAAAGCATATTTACATAATTGTTCCATAAAATATGTTTTACTTATTTAACCTGTAAAGAAACAGGGAATTGAGTTTAGTTTCTAGTTGCAATGATTTTTCAAGAATAAAATGCGGAGACTCCTAAAATAAGAAAAAAGTAAGGAAAAAAAAATCAGCAAAGCATGTTATCTTTCCAGTCACTGTCAATATGAGATGGATGGTGTTTGAGAAATTAAAGTGAAACACAGTGAATAGCCACTGTCTGTATCCTTGGCTATGAAGAGTGCCTTTGTGCACTGCAGTCACATTCCTCTAGCATCTTGGAATGGAGCCCCCGATGGAGACAGAGCCAGAAGACATGTAAATCACAGGAAACAGACAAGTTTGTAATTACCTTCTGAAAGTGATTATCTCAGATATTCAAAATCACTTGCTGCTCCTGCTTTGTAATGAGAGGTGAACAGTGATATCTGAATAACTGGAAAAAGCCTCTCTGGAAAAACTGGAAAACATGAGAGAGCTCTCAGCAAGCTCTCAGCAAACTTCTGTGGATGACAACAAAGAAGTCTACCTGGATTTTCAAAAGGCTTTTAACAAGGTCTCTCATCAAAGGACGAGTACTGTAGAATTTACTATGGCATAGTCCCCACATGAATTGAATAAAATTTCAGCTAATTACGTAATGTACCTTGCATCTTAGCTTTCTTGCTATATATCTGAGGCAATGGAAGTTATTGCGTATCGTAGACACAGTATGCTGAACTGTATTTAATTTAATCTGAAAACAGGTGAAATACTTAGGGAATACTTAAGAACTTTTTTGAGGAAACAGAGGTACATCTACCTTTCTTTTGGATTGAGTTTTCATTCACTTTGAGTCTAGTAAAGACTACAAATCAGAAAGTTTGTGAGGGTGATGATTGCACTACGTTTTTGGAGCTTTATATCCCTGTGAAATGCTAAAATATGTAGTCAAAAATAGCATAGTGAGAAAAGCACAGAAGGTATGGCGTAGTGAAACTTTGTTCAGTGTGGGTGGTTCTGTAGAACTAAAAGATATAGTTGGGAGATCATTGTAAAAGAGTTTATGGTAGTGGGACTGAGGTGAAACCAAAAGAATAATTCATGGCAGAAGAAATAAAACCAGATATACCCTAAAGATTGATGGGAATATTTCTACTGCATCCTGGACAGATAATAAAATGTAAGAAGCTGTGGATAGGAATTCCATATTCACAGGATTATTTGCATATTCTTCAGAAAAGAATTATCAACAATGACTAGTGGATGACTGTAGCCTTCAGTTGTTCACCAGCCCAACTACAGTGTTTATTTGCTACTTTTTGTAGCAGACCTTTGTTCAAATAAGGAATGATGGATAAGATTCTATAGCATTATTATAAATATTGAGAATATCACTGAAAATAATATTTTACAAATTAAAAAAATTATTTTTAAACAATTTGCATAACACGAGCATATAAATATCTATGAACATCATAGCAGGAACTTCATTAGCTCATAAATGAGCTGTAAATTAAAAACCTCTAACATTCACAAGAAGAAGAAAGGACATTTTAAACAATCCAGCTAATATGAAAGGCACACTATGTTTTATCAGCTTGAGGTTTAGTCAACGTTTCAATCACAACCTTAAAAATCTTTGTAGTGATGAGAATTTGTGTCAAAATAGGATAGTCGCATAACAAAACTTTCTGCTAAACAGAAACAAAATCTTGTGTAAAGATTCTTCATGTAAAATCTGCAAAATCCTGTGAAACCTTGCTTTTACCCAAAATAACATTAGCATGACTGTTGCAGTAGATATTTCATTATGAAAAATAACCCAGATGAATAGATGAAGATTTGTGAATTAGAGTAGACAGTAAGTTTGTCTGGCATGTGTAAGGGTTCAAATGTGTGATGGTACTTTTGACTTATATTTCGCTCTGACATCTACATTCCTAAGATAGACACATATTGCACTGTTGGTCTTTTTTACTTTAGAAAGTTATCAAGATGTTTTTATTGTGTTTGACAGATAGAATATATCATTTTTAGAACAAAGTTAAATTTGTAGTGACTTGTGTATCTTTTCAATAGCTAGCAAGCCTAGTTCTTAACTTCAAAGAATGAAACATCCCGAGACTTACTTTATTTAAAATACAATAAATAAAAAGAAACACCCCCTGAGACAACTCATATGTCTATTGAAATTAAAGTGTGTGGCCTGATGTTCCATGAGTGAGAGAACAAAAATTTGAAGTCTGAATAATATCCACTCTCACTGGTAAACTTGGAATTGAGAAGTATTTTAATGCCTGAAAGTCCCCACTTTATTTCCTGCAGTAATATGCTTGACTTATTGATGGGTGAAAGGAATTATATTATTTATTGAGGTTCTACAAAGTCTTACTCCTCTCTGGTCTGCATCACTACATCCTTACAAAGCAAGAGAATAAAATGTGCCACTAAGACTTTGTCTTTGGATTTTTTGTTGTTGCTGGGGTTTGTTTAGGGGTTTTTTTCCAATTTAATGCAAAATTTTAAAACTTGCAAGGTTTTGGGAACAGTGGCGAATAAGACAATCACACAAATTGAATGGAACAATATGTTTAGAAACCATAGTTCAGCTGGTGAGTTCATCAGTGTTATATAAAAACATAACCCACATTTCAGAAATTAGAAACAAATGTATTTTTTAAATAAATCAATACTACAAAAGCAAAATCATCACTGCTAGTAGTACTTCATGAAAACAGTCAAGAAAGAGAAATCAGGGAAGTGATCGTGCCCCTGTACTTGGCACTGGTGAGGCCGCACCTCGAATACTGTGTTCAGTTTTGGGCCCCTCACTACAAGAGAGACATTGAGGTGCTGGAGCGTGTCCAGAGAAGGGCAGTGAAGCTGGTGAAGGGTCTGGAGAACAAGTCTTACGAGGAGCGGCTGAGGGAACTGGGGTTGTTTAGCCTGGAGAAAAGGAGGCTGAGGGGAGACCTTATGGCTCTCTACAACTACCTGAAAGGAGGTTGTAGTGAGGTGGGGGTCGGTCTCTTCTCCCAGGTAACTAGTGATAGGACAAGAGGAAATGGCCTCAAGTTGTGCCAGGGGAGGTTTAGATTGGTTATTAGGAAAAACGTCTTTACTGAAAGGGTGGTGAAGCATTGGAACAGGCTGCCCAGAGAGGTGGTGGAGTCACCATCCCTGGAGGTATTTAAAAGATGTTTGGAAGAGGTGCTTAGGGACATGGTTTAGTAGGCATGGAGGTGTTGGGTTGGTGGTTGGACTAGATGATCTTAGAGGTCTTTTCTAACCTTAATGATTCTATGATTCTATGATTCTATGATTCTATGATTATTCTTTAACCGAGAGGAAAAATTTCTCTCCAATTGCAAAATAGTAACAATGTCTGAAATAAACATCATCTATATGAAACCACTTAGAAAGAAATATTTGTTCTTAAATGTGTTGAAATATCAGTGGGAAAAAGCAAAACTTATTTGTAGCAGAGTTAGAGTAAGAACCCATACATCTCTGTCTCAGGTTACAATAGACTGCAATATACAATGAGGAAGTAAAAATATTTTAACACATAAAACTGTGACATCCTTCCTGATACTTTCTGAGTTAAGGGCTTCTTAAAATCCTCAGTGGTTTGAGTTCTTCCAGAACAGATGTATGTAGTTTAGAGTTTTCTACAGGCTTTCCTGGCTTCCAGCTTCTTAGTCTCAACTGGGGGGAAGCCTGTGTCCTGCCAGCTGTGGTCCAGGTGTACTGTGTGGACCTCCCTGAGAGCCTGGTGCCTTCATGCCTTGGAAATCTTCACCCACCACTGCAACAGAGCACAGGGGCTCTTCCAACAGCACACAGAAAACCTGCTGGCAGACTAAGAAGAAGAAAGGCTGTTATTTCCGGATGACGTCCAGAAAGTAAGCAGAGAAAATGAAATATGACCAGGACATCAGCTTTCCCAAAGCACAGCTATGGAACGTTTAATGACTGTGAGCAGTCAAGACCTCAATTATACACATCTTGTGAGAAAAGAATAAAGTCCATTCAACAGCACGTTTCCTTTTAATGCCATGCTCTGGAATTTCACTAGTACTGACAAAAAGAAAAATGTCACCTACTGAATCACAAACACCAGCAGTGCTTGATGTTTTCCTAAAGAGTTTTAATTTGCCTGAAGTATAGATCAGATCCAAACTAATTTTAGCTTGTGCAATCTGAAAAGATCTGATAATCACAATAGGTCAGAAGATGGAAATAGTCTTTGTTATCCACAATTCATTGGTTAAATTATCTTAGAGAGTAAAAAAAGAGGATTTGTAACTCAAAATAAGATAAATAATACTCAATCATTCACAAATGACAGAATTTAGTCTTTTTAGGATTTACTTTACAGCCAATCATACCTTAAAAAATGTATTTATTTTGAAACCTGATATTAGTAGGTGGTACAAGTTACTTTCCTGTAATAGCACCACTTTTCTTTAGACAAGCTGGAGAAAAAAAAGAAATCTTTTGTGCAGAGTATGTGAATTATTAATTTTATGCATGTGAGTTTCTTTCAGTAGGATTAAGCATGTCTTTTATTGTTTTACTGAACTGGGCTACAGGCAGCTTCTTACAGAGAATATAATTTAGATATGTCAGAAATATTTGATATATTTTACAGTCCATATTTCTGTAAACATTTTGACTAATATCTTTACTTTTGTTTACATGGCTTAAAGGTTTAATTAATACAAGAAAGTTAATCTGGATTTGCACAAAAAGCGTGAATGTCAAGCAACAAGAAAATACTTATGTATTTGCTTGCTTGCTTGCTTGTTTGCTTTTCTTCTCCCTTTCTTTCTCTTGTTCATTTGTTCATGTTAAATTATTTGTGAGCCTGATTATTTTTTTTTATCTATGATGACTACATGAATTTTTATTTCTCTGTTTATCCATAATGAGACTGGTATTAAAGGACTATGTACACATAGTTTTTTACTTAAGTGTCATTATAAAGATCAACAAATATCTTTCATGTCCTTTCAAAAGGATCAGTAAGCTACTAAAAGCCAAGAGATGGGGCAAGGTTAAGATTTATCAAACGAGTCTCAGTAATTTATATGAAATCACTGTGGTCTGATGCCCCCCTAAAGTCCAAGGACTCTCAAGTCAGTTGTCTGTGGGAATGTGATTAGACCTACTGTAGGTCTATAGCATATCTATATGCTGTCTGGTATTTGGTATTGACCAAAAGTTATGGTAAATATTTTGCAGTCAAGAGAAGCCTCAGTGGAGATCTGCAAATCAGTCACCTGAGTAAGTCTTCATTTGAAAGAACTCACATATTTGACATGATACCAACAATGATGTGAAGAAATATAATTTGGATGCACTTTTCTAACCTTCTGAAAAAAAAGATATAAAACAGTACTGGCTTTACAATTACATGCCATCCCACCAACTAAGATAAGCACTGTAAAAGTTATGAGGGCTTCTTTGACCTGGGAAATAAAACATCAAGGTTAAGAGTGAGGATGTCATCTTTTAACTTCCAGATTGGTAAGTTTCTTAGTGAAAAAGACCTTCTAGATCTGAGTGCATGAATGGAACCACAGGAGAGGCACACAGGGTTCACCTTTTCTACCATACTTAGATGCCACTTTTTGATTCTTACCAGCTGAGATGTTCACAGCTCAGTCTTAGGTCTAACTTTACTTCAGCCTTCTAGTAGCACTGTTAAACCACATCAGCATGACTAATTAACAGTGAACTACAGACCCATTGAAAACTGTACTATAGATTACTCTAGGAAATGAATAGATTATACTTGTGGGTATTTATTGATAAGAAAAATTATTCTTATGTTAGCCTTCTAAACTCAGTGATCTTTTTTTTTTCTTGACTGTAATTTTCCACTTTGGAATCAAAGAAGAGATTTCCTGTGCAGCAAAGGAAAACAGGTGTTTCCCAAATGTACTCTTAAATCAGTGAATGTTGGTAGTCTGGACACAAAAGACATTTGCATTCCCAGCAACAGAGTTTTTTTAAACAGTTAAGAAAAAAACCCAGATAATTTCTTTAGCTCACATTTTTAACATGATTCGCCCTGACATGATCTGCTTTTGAAGATTTCTGGTTTTATTTTGTGTTTTTGCAGGGTCAGCACAGGGATCCACACAAGAGCTGGTGCTAGTGTCAGGGGTGGAGAGACAGTGAGACTTTTCAGCAGTGAAGAACAGTGCCTTAGACAAAAAAGTTATTGGTAAGTCCACATTCAAGTGAACGTGCCTTGGTAGGTCCCTGTCTCTCTTCTCTGCACCTTCTTGCCTGCAAGCATCAAAGCAACCTAGTCAAGTATCACAAGTTATTGCACATTTATTACATCCTGCTTCTTGACGTTAGTTTTATTGCTTTTCTAAATACTCCTTTTCCATGAACAACAAGATTTGTTTGTGACATCCTCAGCACTTACTCTATGCAAGTGATGGGTGATGTGGTGAATGAATCTGAATTGTAATGCTCTTCTTGACTGTTTTGCTCAGTTAAAGTAGAGAGCACAGAACGCATTTGCATTAAGCATAGTTTCCTTTGGAAGAAGAAATGAGCACTTGGAATTTGAAAACTGTCAAAAGTTTGTTGAAAGGGAAACCTTTTGATTTTAGCACGTTTCACTAATGGTTTTTACTGACAAAGTTTCTTTCTGAGCATCCATTTTCTACTTTTGAACATCTTGTCACTTGGGCTTTAAATCTTGCATATTGTCCTTTTCCCTGAAGAGAAAGATTTCAGCTACTGTTGGCTCTGCTGTTAAATTTTACAGCTCAGTGATAATAAAATATCAAGGAAGCTATTTCATGGCCTTTTAGCAATGTAGATGGATGGATTCAGATCAAATACATTCAGAGAAATGTATTTGGTCATAGAACTCACCTAACATATGCCCTTATTTAATTGATGATAGACCTATTAAATACAAAATACAGGACTTGAAATTGGTGTTATACTTTAATCCCAGTTATGTGGCTTTTTTTTTTTCAGGTCACTGAAACACTTAAAAGATGCTGAAGTTTAAACCACTGGTGGCCATATTTAATAGGAAAGACTTGAATAGCAGATGGTGGGATGAACCACAAGTGCAAAGCATGAATAACTTGCTAATCCCCTTGAGACAGGATATTACTCTAAACATGCCTGGTCTTGATTTATTGTAATATGTATTACATTTTTTTTTCCGCATCCTTCTTTTTGTTTTGTTTTGTGATAACTTTTATACTCAGTATTCTGGGTTATAGAAGGGAACAAGAAAAGATGTTAAAATAAATGTATTTGTCACAATTAAGCTGTTGCCTTTCTGACACTCTTCTATCAATATTTTCTGACCAGGTTTTGTAAATCAATACATCAACTTGACTCAAAAGATAAAATTTACTGCTCTGATCATTTGACTGAAATGACAGAATTAAGGTTGACATTGTTAACATTAGGTCTAGTATCCAAGCTCCTTAGTGCAGGTTTCCTGGAAAAATTGCATTTGCAACTACAGAAATACAGTAAAATCCATCATCAAGAGACTTGAAATTAATCACATTCACACTTCAGCTTTCCAAAATGTATGCAGCAGAATTTTAAAGGGGAAATTAAGAATTAATTTATTTCATGTGTTACCTTTGAAGTATTGGGACATCACCACAGATAAATGTTCTACTTTTATGGAAATACATTGATTTTTCTTTTTTTACCTTAAGAATAGCAATAAATAATAGCATAAATAAAACAACCTGGAATTTCCCTATCTCTGACACCTTCATAAAGACATGCTTACCAATCCTACTTGTATCTCCCTCCTAACGTCTTCTAACAAAATATTATGTATTGATTTCTTTTGGAACAATGCCTACTAATTTCACCTTTGAGGAACTGACAACTTCCAAATGAAAACATAGTTCACTGCAGAAGTACACAGGTCTTCACAGCAGGTGAAATGGAATTTAAAGTACATTATTTGTAAGGTAACATTCTTCATGTGAGTGAAAGACAATACCACAGGCACAATGCATAGTTCTCTTTGAGGTTCAGCTAGTGAAGTTAAGCTGACCTCTTCATTCTGTGTTAAGGAACAATGTTTTGTGCAGTTGCAAAATTCTTTGGTAAAGCAGGAAAGAACAGTTAAAAGTGCAATGTTAATAAAGGCCAGTACTCCTCTGGGCTTCACAAAAAAATAATTGATGACACCTTAGCTTTTAAAAAATTTTTATCAAATACAGTTAGATTGCTTAGATATTAAGCAGGTTCCCTCACACGATGATTGCTATATTTGAAACCTGGTAGAACCAGGGTATATTACAAACAAGTGCTAGATGTGTGAGAAAGAGGGAGTACAAACAAGAAAAGTAAGGAATTCTCAGAGCATTTTTGTTGCCTTACAGTTCAGCAATTTGTAAATAGATTTGTGTTTACAGTTTCTTTCTTTCTAAAACTAATTACTGTTATGACTCTGACCACAGTTGAAGAAATAATCTTTTATTCTTTAGGACTCATGAGTTAAGATCCCAGCATGAGGTAAAAAGGGAGAAAATCAACACATCTATGATTAACGTTATGTACCATATTGCTCCCACACAGAAAATCAAAAGCTTTCTGACCTATGTTGCAAATAGAGAGTATATGATCGGCTTACAGACTGGAGAGAAGTGAGCAGACGAGACACACAAAGTGGATCTTTAAATGCAATAGTATGGAAAGAGGTAGGTCATTAACTTGCAAAGAAAATTTGCTGTTCATTAAGAACTTTGGTAAGATCTCTAATTTAAGAGGTGTTGTTGCCACACTTACAGTGCCTTGAAAAAGGTCAGTTTCCACAGTTCGAGTATTCATCCTTTTAAAAGAGACCAAAATGGACATAGAGTAAATACAGCATTCAAAATGATGGGTAGCTTTTAAGTATTTTGGCCTTTATGTCTAGGTTTATGATAGAGAATCTTTACATCTGGATCATGTGCCATTTTGACAATGGAAAAGTGTATTTACTCTTTAATACACTTTCTTTACATCCAGTCATGTCTCAATGTTAATGTCTGTTACTCAAAATTTTGCTATGGGCACACCATATATGTGGAACCAAGAATTCACCACTAGTCTAAATTGTCTAATAATCACAGGAAAGTCTCAGTATTAACACAGTTAAAATGGTTATAAAAAAAACTTCCTAGCCTCTCCTTTTCTCTGGTGGGATGCTCACCCTTCCACAACTTTCGACTAACAATTTCTCTCCCTTTCAAGAATGAGAGACAGTATTGTGCCAAGTTATCAGCATCCTCAGGATCTCCCACTGAGAAGTATATGATGTTCATCATGAGGTTTTCTTCCTCCCTGTCTTGGGTCTGGTTTGGGCTGTTTTTATATACGTGGGAGTTTTTTGGGGGGGGGTTGTTTTTTTTTTTTCTTTTTTTTCTCACAGCCCTAGCTCTCCTCTCAGAGACTTCCAGCTAAAGCCAGAGAGTGGCACATTCACCTCCCCCAGCCGCAGCTCCCCTCAAGGGCTGCCATTTGTCACCCAATGACTCCCCAGCCCAGTCAGGCCGCATTGGGGATCATGGGGCTTAAACTAAAAGTGGAGAGCCCACATGCACTGCTCCTCTTGGCAGTTTTAGCACTTTCAAAACCTGCTGAAACTAGATCAGTCTCGGGCAAGGCCAATGTAACCCAGAGACTCCGTAGTGAGAGATCAATACAGAGCCTGTGGCCTTTGGCTAGTGATGGCAAAATCATATCTACTGGGCTACATAAGGCCCTTTTTAATTAGTCTACTATAGATTCGATTTTGTCAAGACTTTGTTGTGTCCTCCTGCAGAACAAAGTTTGCATGTGAACTGTGAAATTTTCCATACCATGAAATTCCACAAGAGATTTCTTGTTTTCTGAATCATATTTTTGAAACTGCAAAGCAAACAGATATTTTGACAGATGTGCTCTTTTAAT
The DNA here is from genome assembly GCF_034638445.1 of Ciconia boyciana. Classification (NCBI taxonomy): domain Eukaryota; kingdom Metazoa; phylum Chordata; class Aves; order Ciconiiformes; family Ciconiidae; genus Ciconia; species Ciconia boyciana. The sequence continues at coordinate 60,058,149 of NC_132935.1, forward strand.
TAATTGGTTCTTGATTTATTTTATTAATTTTTAAACCTAAAATTGTAATTTTGCTCACAGGCATGTAAAACAGCCCAAGTAATAAAGAAATAACTCTGAGTCAGTTTCTCTGTCTACCACTTAAAAGTGTTGTCTAGACCCATATTTCAACCTTTTGGGTGGTTCATTCCATCATTTCAAGCTTTACATTTCTGTATTTCCTATTCTTGACAAGTTTTTGAATAACAGAAAAGGAATCAGCTTCTTAGCTAAATAAGGCAATGAAACACTCAGTTTGAGGATTTTGGAAATCAAAAGAATAAATACCCAAGTTAGTAGTTTCAGAAACCGTAGACAGGGAGAAATCTTTGCTTTGCAACTGGTACCAAATGAATTTTAAAAAGCATTGTAAGCACATTACTTTTTGTGTCAGTCCAAATCTGTGTCTGTGCCAAAGGTTCACTGCTGCTGTTTCGCAGAAAGCAGAATCCTGTGGATCCCAATTACAGGCTTTTTCCATACGCTAACATCACAGAAACTGAAAACTGGGAGTCACCTACTTTATCTCTGCTTTGAATCTTGTCTTTGAACTACAGTAATAAAGGCCATTTTCTGTCATTATTTCTTAACAAGTGTCTGCAGAGTGTAGGAAATTTTTGAAGACAAGTCAGTTTCCTGTAGCGTTAAATAGAATTATTCAGCTGCAGAGGCTGTACTGTGAATATAGATACACACATTTTTTCCTTGGTGCAGCTTGGTGAGGAATGACTCAAACTCAAACCCTACTAACCTCATACTGGCTTGACAAGTACTCTGGGTTTCCTACTGTTGTTTAAATTAATTAAAAGAAAAAGAAATTCAGAAAAAATGTGTTGAAGACAGCAAAATATCGAACCATGGTGGATCTTCATAATCATAGCCACTCAGGTCCTTGCCAACATCTGAAAGACTAATAATCTTTCTTACAAATGCATTCAAGCTACAGTAATTTAGTACTGCTATGCATCTGTAACTTTTAATTATCTGTTTAATCAGGCTGTGAATAAACTAAAGTAGGTTAATTTAAAAAATCCTATTTAGAGCAAGTGTTTTGACTGGCTCTGAAACATAGACAGCACCCGGTGAGATTATAGAAATGAGGAAAGATGGATATATTACCTGGAATTTGTGGTATTAATGTGGATATCCCATAACATCACTTCACATATTTCAGCAGACTGTCTACTACTATTTTCAATTAATGTGCCACATGGTCACAAAAAATGAAAGACTGGCAAAAGTCTGGACATGACTGAGAAATATTTATGGTTATGGATTATATATTTCCAGTCATGCCCTTTAAAAATTTCCCCTGCAAAACAGTCTGCTAGGTAAAACTGTGCTGTATGTCTATGTGAACAAGCACTGTATTTCCCTAATCCAGTTTATAGCCTGGAGAAGTCTGTTATTACACAGCATCTTTTGACTACTTGAAGACTGTTCGTTTGCATGTCATTAAGGTGTAATAATAGTCTGGTGTCTGTAATATGTATTGTTAATCTTGATGTTCATTATCTCCACTGCATGCCTCCAGGGACTGCTATTTACACTGCTATGGAAATGCTAATTAATTTCTATATTCAAAGTGTCAGCAACTAGCCTCTTATTTCCACAAAAGTATTGTACCACTTATATTGCCTTTATTGCCTTGGAAGAAAACTGGGAGGGGGGGACACGACAGAGTTTCCTGAACTGCAGGGTGGAGAGAAAATTGAAGTTTAAATCACTCTGATATCTGCACTATACTGAGCATTCAGTACAGTACAAAATGCAGTGAAGGTCTATTTTCGGATTGAAGACCATTGTTGTGTTTTCTAGTCACTATTCAGGCTGCAGGAATTGAACATGCTTCACTGAATATATCTGTGTGTGACTGTAAATTTATGAATATAAGAAAATGGCTGGGAATGTATATCAGCTAAATGCCTTCTTCCGGTTGCAGAGACTATTCTCATATTTTCTCAGCTACCACTGGGTATATCAAATAATAATAAAAATCCACCTCAGGGTTGGGATAAATAATCCACTGAAAATATTGGTGTGTGCAAGTATTTGGGGAATAGGGATGTGTCGTTTTATGATATATATATGAGTAGCCTCATCGGGCCATTATGCAAAAAAAATAATGTTCTTTTTAACCTTGAAAAGGATGGGAATTTGTTATTTTTAACATCCCTACAGTTATACCTCATAGCTATTGCAGAAAGAAAGGTTAGAGTAAGCAACCCGGGAAGCATACAGATATTTAAAACTAGGCTGAAAGGAGAAAAACGTCTTAGAAATGAAGGACCTATCATCTCCCTCGATATTGTACTATCACATTTGCAGAGAGAATGATCAGAAACCTTAAAACCAGACCCTTCACATACATTGCAAGGTAATAATTTAAAAGCCAAGTAGCTCCAAACTGCTGGGGTTTGTTACTTGTACAATACATGTAGGAGAAACGTACAGTAACCTACTATCTTTACAGTGTATTTTTCTAGTCAGCAAATATTTGATCACCCTTACATTTTTTACTCTACTAAATGTGGCAAAGTACATGAACTTCTCTGTTATGTAAATGAAAAGCAGTATGTGAACATGTAAGTAATGATGAACACTTCTGATATAGCTTTAATCTTTAATCCAACACAAAACTTATGAGCTATATTCCAAGCTAGTATAAAATAAGATTTGCATCACCAGAAGAATTGGCTAAGGATTCTTGCTGGCCAGGAGGCCAGTTTGTTTCTTATAAAAATGAAATACGTTGAGGAGCTGCGACGTCAGACAAGGTAAATTATAATTTACTGTCTTCTAAAATGTTCCAGTCTCTTATATGCGTAAGTAATTGTGAAGAAAAGGAATCTGATAACTAAGTTTTCCTACCTCATAAAGGTGCTCAGTAATAGAAAGGGCTTGATGGAAGGCAAGTACCAGGCATTTTTGAAGTGGCAATTCTTTTATCATGAAACAGACAGGGGAGGTTATTTAGGACATAAAACAGGAAACAATTTTTGAGAACAAACTCTGATGTTACTTTAGAAGCCTTTTAAAATGTGACTGTAAAATACTTGCATATACAGGACCATAATCATATCTGCATGATTTTCAAATGCACAGAAATGCAGGTGGATGCTCAGCTGATACTGCTTTTCACTAAAGGACCTTGAGAATTTGAAGGAAAAATTCTCGTCATCTACAGAAAGCAGAAGTAAGACAAAATACTTCCTCCCTTAGGACAACATAAAAAAATAGAAAATGGTATGCAAGGCAGCAATAAGAGACAGCTTCTCTCCAGATACTGTTAGTTTTGAGATACTCTAATAGTATACAATGAGATGCTTTGCTATGACCTTATCTATGCAGGGAAAAATGTATGTGTGATGTTGTGAAAAATCATAAAAAGCTACAGCATGTTATGCAACAGATACAGACCAGATTTGAGTTTTTACACATAGAAGGTGCCTAATAAATTTAAAAACCCCACAAACTACAAAACACCACAAAATCCAACAAACCACCAAAACCCAACAGAGAATTAACCCTTAATTACTTAGTTTAAATCTGTTTAGCATGTACTTTAAGTGCAGTTTGTCTAATAAGTGGTTCTTCTCTGTAGTATATGCAATACTGGTATCTCTTTTCCTGAAAACTTATGAAGTGTGAGTTTGTACTTAGCTCAATTTTCTTTTGTATTAGTCCATAATGGAAGGATTTTACAATCAAATTGATTAACCCAATAGAGAGAGCTTTGTGAAGAGGTTTTGTGAAACAAAAGACTGACTAAATATAATCTACAGCTTGATCTACTGTTTGCCTGAAGTGATGCAGTAACAGTGATTTGTGAAGAGAAAGATTTTCCACAGATAAAGTTAAAGGTAGATTATGATCATTAGTTGAACTAAGTTGGTTTATTGTGCATTTGAGTGTTTTTCTTATCTTTGCAAGGTGGTAGTGTTATGACAAACAGATAGGACAAAGAACATCAGGAAAATTACATTTCAAATAGTCATGTAATCCTCCGGGGCTCATGTGCCTTCAGAAGCTAAGGTTGGCTGAAAATCATCTTAAGTGGTAGCTTTTAAGAGGACATGTATACACAGAGTGTAAAGATACAGTTTTAGTAAGATTAACTGTCTGGATAGTTTGATTTAAAGCTGCTGCTTTACATGAACTCTTTTCTCTGACAATTTGCAGTGACTTCTCTGACATTAAACTGTCATAAAAAAGCATTTAAATATTTCTTATGGAATCACACAGCTGCATTTGCTTTAAAATTTCAGACCTCTTGTTTGAAAAGAATTGAACGTTCTGGGGGAAAATGCAAAAGATAGATAGAGCTTATTGCCACAAGGGAACCTGTGGCAGTTGTTTTCATGTTGTCTGTTAACTTTCCAGATTACAATGAAAAGGAAGCTTTGAGCGCTAGCTTCACTAGAGTGGTATGCATCTAAATCGTGTTCAGTGATTGTTGTCACACATGCAGAACTCAAGATTCAATACAAATGTTCACAGTGAGATATACACAGGAATGACTGGCTTGGTGGGACTCTGGAGGAGCTGAGGAACTTGGCTGCAAACGGCCGAGTCATAGCCTTCACAGTAAAAGGATGGAGTGAAGAAGATGGTTGGATTTCATAAGGGAGCTTGATGTGATACCTGAGACCAATAAAGGCTAGAAAGACACAGTCCTGCCTACCAAGACAGTACCTAAGAATATAAGGCATAAACACTGCTCTGCCTAGCCTGAATTCTGCCTTGGACATTTGCAATAGAAAATGCTATTTAGGGAAAGCATGCAAGCCTGGCCATTTTTTTGTGGTCCCTTAGCACCCAGAAGTGCTGTCTTATGGACTGTAGAGGGTATATCTCTTCTTAGTAATTTCTGGATTTGTTTAGGGACTTACCCACAAATTTGTATAGTCCCTTTTTGAACCTGAAAATAATGTGTGCTTCTGCAGTCTCCAGTGGCATCAAGCTCCAGAAATTAATCACCTACTCTGTAGAGAAGTACTGTCTTTTATTAATTTTAAATTAATCTCCAACTAGTCTTATAAAGTGCCTCTTAGATCTTGTATTCTAGGATTTGGAGAACAAGAGTCCTGCTTTCAGCATACCTTTGATTTTGTAAATCTCGGTAAATCCTTCCCCTCCTCTCCTCTCCTCTCCTCTCCTCTCCTCTCCTCTCCTCTCCTCTCCTCTCCTCTCCTCTCCTCTCCTCTCCTCTCCTCTCCTCTCCTCTCCTCTCCTCTCCTCTCCTCTCCTCTCCTCTCCTCTCCTCTCCTCTCCACACCGCGGAGTCCTGGCTTTGTCAGCCTCCCTTCATAGGACAGCTGCCCCATCGTTATGGTTGCTCTAGCTGTCCTTCTCTGACCCTCCCCTGCCTTCACTGCAGGATGAGGTCACCATGAAAGAGGTTATCATACTTCCTGAGATGTGCTCTTGAAAGGAGTATAAGTCTGTTTGTGTGCATTGCTTTTAGTTAATTGGCTTTCCTAAGTCGGATATTTATGATATACATTCATAGGGCTCTTATCATAAATGACATTATTTTAATCTTTAATACCTTTTTGAGGTAAGGCAGTACTGACATCCCCATTTAGAAGACAGGACACTGAGGCACAGAGAAATTGGTAGCATCTGGCATCGTTATTAATTTAATATAAGTCTCTTAAGCTTATGCCATCATCAAGAAAGCATGCTGCTGTAGCCAAGTAAATATGATTTTGCCCTTACTAGAAGAAGGCTACAGGTCTATTAACCTGGCATTGCAAAGTCTCAATGATTTTCTGAACTTGCTTTGCCTGAGATGATTTTCACTTGTTTTGACAATTGTCTAGTCATCAACTTTCTCACCTGTTTTAGCTTAACCTCTCTAAATACCTTTGGTAATGGTAATCATCTGGCAGACCTAGATAGTTAGTGTATGAATGACCAAAATACCCTTTAGGAGATTTAGGACTGGGGGAGCTGTGTAATTATAAAAGTCTATCTGGGAACCAGTGAGAAGGAAGCAGACTCTGCTAAGAAAAATTATAAAAATAGCCCCAAGCAGATGCAATGCTGAGAAGGAAGGTGGTACTAACATGAACATTGTGCTTCTCCCAGCAAAGATGCTTGATTGAATCCTTCCCTCTTTCTTTCTGAGGAAGACTGAAACCATCAGCCTTGCACTGGGGACAATGGAAAGATGGGTAAAACACCAGAGAAAAGGGGGAAGTACTAGGAATTTTTTGTATAGCAATGTAACTATGTTAATTATGAGACTTTTCCATATTAATTAGATAATTTAGACCCATAAATTATTATGATATTAATTGGACTAGTAATAAATTCTAGGCTTTGTATATACGGTTCACCCATAACAAGATTTGGTATATAACATTGCCTTCTTCATGTGGATTCCAGCATCAAAGAGCTTTTAGCTTTAATTGGCCCTAACTGTTAGGTCAATCTAGAATGACATATCTGAAATATGTCTGTCTACTTTGATCACAAATTCTAAATGAATGTGACTGTAATTAATGTGTAAAATTTGAGTGGTATGTGAGTCATATGTCTAGCTCTAGCCTGTGATATAAATTTTTGCAAGCATTATTTGCTGTACTTTTAGATTAATTTTTCAGAGACAATATTTTTGAAATGGAGTGTTTCCTGAAAATCAATTGAATAAGGTATAAATTCTGTTAATATGATTATCCTGCTAAATAAAGGGATCAAAGTTGGGACTAATTAAAATCATGTGGCTTACATTTTCACATTTTTGAAAAGCTCTTCCCAAGATGAAATTCTATAAAGCTATCAATTTTTCAGCTACATTGCAATGCCAGCTCTGTGATGAGTTAAATTAACAAATTGACAGTTATATTAACAATTTGTCTCCTAAAACAGCAGAGCTGATGTATCTCAAGCTTTCTAATTTACATATGCTTCCTGTACTTTTCTGTTACTCTGACAAGAGCAATATTTGCCCATAGGTCAGTGGTCAAAGATCAAGAAAAGAGAAAAAAAAAAAAGTATTACATTAACTTTCCATTTCTCTTATTTATGGTTGGATAAACTTGATACAACAGTGTCCTTTTGCTGTATTGAGATTACTGGTGGAATATTCTTACTAAACAGTGGAATAAATACCTTTTGAAATCTCTCACTTCATCAAAGACCTTTTAATAACTCTATATCTTAAGTGTCAGTGACATATACTGTCTTCATGGACATTGAGCACTCTGATCCATTTTGAGCTGATAGAGGTTGTTTGTTCATTCTGAATAAAAACTAGAATGATATAGATTTATTTTTGTAGTAATCTAGCTGAAACAATAAAAGTTATCATCAGAAGCATAGGTTACCTGTGTGGTCAGGCAGAAACTGAACTATTTGGTTTGAAGGTTTTCTGTTATCTGGCAGAGTTGTGTAGCTAGGAGTCTTGTAGGTGCAAACAAAGGAGTGTCACAGAAAACATTCAAGAAAATTATCAGATAATAACCTGGAGCAGAACCTACAGTATCACTCCTATCCTGTAACCTTGCTGTCAACAGGACTCCTCACTGGGGTCACTCTTCTGCGTTCTTCTGCATTTAAATACAGTTTCTGATTAGGCTTTGGCAGTGTATTTTGACCTAAAGAAGTTTTCAACCTACTTTGACCAAGCTGTAAAGGATCCTACAGGGCAAACTCATCATTAAGCTTACAACAAAAATTTGTGGCATTTACCACCAAAATATTAATTTATTCATTTATTGTTTATTTTCTTTTATAGCATTCATATACTATAATTATTACTGCACTCTGAATAATATAGAAATCCAATATAATGGATTAGCTATCTTAAACTAACAAAAATTCTGTCCTGATTCATACAAAGTCCATTAGGACTGTTCAATATGGTTGAACCATGGTTTTACATTAGACAGATTTATATCTGATCTACCATCCTACTGAACATGCTAATGTTTTAACATGTGGTGTGTACATATCAGATTAATTTACTTACATTGATTTCAGTGTAGTCAAGGTTCAATAGACTTTTTTTTTTTAAAACTAACAATACATAAAATACAGTACACTGATTCTAAAAAGTCAGTTTATGTCTGAAACACTATTTAGATTGATATAAGACTTTTCTCTATTAAGATTTGGAAGCTGACATCTGTGTATACTTTAGTATTGGTACATTGATCAAGTTGTTAAACTGACTGCTTTTGCAGGCTTAGACTTTTTGTTTGCTGCAAAGATGATTTGTGACAGTGCATAAAACTTCCTGGTTTGGAGTGCTCAGATTTATACGTAAGTACATAGGCTAAGTATTCCACAGCCTACATTGTTTCCCAGTCATACTTTCCACAATTGAGTTTTATTCTTGTATAACTCATATCAAATGTTAAATGAACTGTTGCTTCAGGCTTAGTTTAATAACATATTGTATATGAAACATAATTTAGTGCGTACACTTATGCTAAATATAATCTAATAAATTAAGGATTGTACTGGCATCTGAATTAGAGGAAAAAAAGAGACCTCCGATTTGTAGTGACCAATATCCCAAATATTACCCTCCTCCTAATTTCAGTACTCTGCTTTGTGAAGATTCTTGTGTGCTCTGAGCAAATATTGATGTAAGTTATACTCATCAGGCACACTTTCCCCTGGATAGTTGTTTTTACTGTCTTTCAAATTGCCCCATTCATAACTTGGATATAGTAGCTTATAGAGAGGTTTATTTTACCTGACTTAACCTTTCCTGAAGCTCAAGCATTGAGTAGATATTCTTCTATGAATAAAATAAAGAGAATGTGTTCTCAGATCATAGGAACTGTTAGAGCAACCAACATGGAAACAGTATCCATTTCTTGAAATCTCATTTTTCAGTATTACAATTTTGTACATTTGTTAATGTTTAATAGGAAGATTATCAAGTGAATGTAACTAGCTCATTACCATAAACATTTCCTGATAATTTTAATTATGACTATTACAGTTTGTAGTTCCTGTAGTTAGAAGTTCTTGGTCTTTATAAATGCAAGGAAAAAAATTCAGAGAAAGTCTTGTTGGAATAGTTGAAAAGACTGTAAATTACAAAAACAAACAAAGTGGCTATTATGATTCACAAAATTTTTATACGAGTTTAAAACTTTCTTTAATATTTCTTAACAAAAATCTATGGTGAGTGCACAGAAATCATTAAATACAAGATAGTTTTCAGGTTTCAGAGTTTACCTGTGTTGCACAGACATTCACGGACTGAATGTCTGTTAAAAAGCATACATGCTCATGTGAGCAACCCAATTGCTCAAACAGGATAAACAGTCACAATGTGGATGATGATGGGGGTCCGCATTTCAAGTGTCTTTGACATGATGTTTTTACCTGGATGTTGTGGTTTAGCCCCAGCCAGCAACTAAGTACTACATAGCAGCTCGCTCACCCCCTGCCCCGGTGGGAAGGGGGAGAGAATCAGAAAAGTAGAAGTGAGACAGCTCATGGGTTGAGATAAAGACAGTTTAATAAGTAAAGTAAAAGCCATGTGTGCAAGCAAAGCAAGGAATTCCTTCACTACTTCCCATGGGCTGGCAGGTGTTCAGCCATCTCCAGGAAAGTAGGGCTCCATCACACGTAACAGTTACTTGGGAAGACAAACGCCATCACTCTGAACGTCCCCCCCTTCCTTCTTCTTCCCCCAGCTTTATATGCTGAGCATGACCTCATATGGTGTGGAATATCCCTTTGATCAGCTGGGGTCAGCTGTCCCAGCTGTGTCCCATCCCAGCTTCTTGTGCACCACAGCCTACTCGCTGGTGGGGTGGAGTGAGAAGCAGAAAAGGCCTTGACTCTGTGTAAGCACTGCTCATCAGTAACGAAAACATCCCTGTATTATCCACACTGTTTCCAGCACAAATCCAAAACGTAGCCCCATACCAGCTACTATGAAGAAAATTAACTCTACCCCAGCGAAAACCAGCACACTGGATCAGGTGAGACAGCCTGAACTGCTGTTCTGGTGATTTCCTATAACTGAGCTGGCCCTCCATCCCATGTGGCAACTCTAGCATATGCTTGAGCATTTGTTATGGATTATTTTAAACTATGTTCAAAGCATCTCCTACGTAGAAAAGACTGAACTACAAGAAGTTTTCTGGGATGTCCTGATTCTCCACCCCAGATGTTAATCAACAGTGCATGTAAGCATACAAACAGCATCATTTAGTTGGCCTATCAACAGCAGGAACCTCCTGGAGAAATCTCTGGGACTATCCTAAATTGTTACCTGTAGAGTTCCTGTAATAATAATTAGTAAGTTGCTTGTGAAGAAGGATAGGAATCCATCTAGCCTATTACCTTCAACAAGCCCATTGTCTTAACTACCTGGGGAGAAAGTTACTACCTGCTGGGAGCAGATAGTGTAGGTGGAGTTCCTACACCACCCAGGAAGCTGGTGACTGAGTATATGGGGTATGCAACATAGGTACAGCCCTGATACACAGCTGTATCACAACTGTAAATACAGTACAATCTGGAGTTTAATCCTTATATAGTAAATATGGCTTAAATTGAATAGATCTTGTAACGCCAGGAAATTAGATTTTCCTTTTGATTAAAGTGACATATTTTCAGAATAAAAAATTTCTGTTACATTCAAGTGAATTACTTACCTTGGAGCTCAGTTTTTTTCTATTTATTCCACCCTTTTTTATTGTTTTTACATTTGAAATTTTGACCAGAGAGTACATTAAAAATTCTGTATGAGTGATGATAACATTTTAAGTTGTATGTCTTTCTATTAGCTTTTAGTAAAAACAAAATCCCACAATACATCTTTACCTGCTAAGATATTGAACAAAATTACCTTCCTTATAAAAAACAACAATAATCTTAGCAGTAGGATCCTTTTCTTTTTTTTGCTTTGTTATTTTAACAGTTTCTACTCCTTATATAAACTAAGCCCCAAAAGTGACAAAGTTTTCAGAAGATAACACTCAGAAACTGGGTAACAGACAAATCAAGACTATGAGGTACTTTTTTATATGATCAATATAAGGCAAGATAATGTAATGTTAGATGTCTAACTTATACAAGTTTACAGATTGCTCTTGTTGCATTCCTTCTATGATAAGAGATACAATTCCCTTGCATCTCTCCTGACACAGAGTATTAGGTAGCCCAAGTAATTGCCCATTAAAAGAACCTCCTTCTCTCAGTCTTGACCAAATCCAGAATTTCAGGAGACTAGCCTGGTAATTCATCAGACTTACATTAGGCAACATGAACATCTCTCTTACCTCCATTTCTTATCTGAGGAACCTGTTCCTGGACATTCCACTCCTTTACTCAACTGTAATTTATTTCTTACTTTTAAAATCATTATCATCATCATCATCATCATCTAGACGACTGGACATTAGGTTTAGGGAATACAAACTCTGTGTGGAGAATGATCACTATATTCTAATTAAAGAGAAGTTTGTGTTTGTGGAAGCAGAATTTTAAATGCCTTCTTCCCAGTTGCTGATGTACAGTAGTACACCACATGCCACGTATTCCTGTTTTATCTGAAATACTGACGTAGTGAAAGCAGAGGTAAAAAGTGGATTGCAGTTTCATGAGATCTGTAGTCATTGAAATGAACGGGACCACCTGGGTAGCCCACTTGGAGCCTTTTCCATATTACGTGACCAGGTGACTCACGTTTAGTGTCACAATAGTTCTTGCCCATTCTTTTCCCAGAAGGAAAAGGTCCAATGCTAATCAGTGTTTCACACTTATCTGGTGCCTTGAAGCATCTCATCCCAATGTAAGAGTTAAGGGTTTCTTTTTCTTGTTGCACTTTATCTCTTCTGAGTTTATCATTGTAATAACTTATTACTGCATTTATCCTAATTTATCATCAGAGTCTCATCATCTGCTTCATTGTGACCACTGGCAGAGTGTTACTGACAATAACAGACCAGTTGTAGCAATACTTCAGGACATGAACACCATCACCATGACCAGGAGTGACAGCACTAACTCACTTCACACTGGTCAGTGAAAGATTATGGGAGATGTTACACTCATTTTACCCAGTACCAATGAGGATCTTGATCAGATCAACAGAGAGGGTCTGGAATGAAGAGGTTCCTAACTGTCCTCAACAGAAAGAGGTCTGATCTAACACTGTATTTCTGCTAACTGTACTTTGATAGGTGTGCACAAGAAAGTGTTGCACAAAGAAGGTTCTTCACTACTCATAACTTAACTTTTCCAAATAATCGGGATTCATTAGTTGTGCTGACTGCTGTCTATTCAAGGGGTGGAAGTAACTTTCTAGTGGTACTCTAACATGTCAATAAAGTCTATTTCAGAGGCAAGATCATTACTTTAAAGAAAAAACCAAACAAGCAAACAGATAAATTGCTTAGGAACAACCCGTTACCCATGATTGGCAAAACAGTCCAGTGAGTAAAAATTGCATATGAGAAACAGCAGAGTATACTTCATTCTGTGCTCTACTCACTAGCTATAAACTGGGCTGGGAGTTAAGGGTGGCAGTATGCAAGGAGGCATGTGAAACCACAAGTCTAGAGGGAATGTAAATATGAGAATGTGATATCTAATGGTGCAAGTACTCCAAGAACAAGCGAAAGAAGATATTTCAAAAAATATTTCCAATAAAATTAAACCAACTATATCACAGTGAACATGGAAAGAGATTAATACAGCATAACAGTCACATATTAAACAGGGTTGGATTTTCTTATGCAAGCCATAAGTATGTTTATTGCATATAAAGTTTCATATTAGGATATAAACAACTCTATATTATTAAAACACATGCATAGTCTCCATAGGAACTGTATCTGTTTTAGGTGTATTATAAATGTCAATGTGTTCTCTCACAGTCCCAACTAATTGCTATGTACAGTGGCTTTTTGAGGTTTTGTAGACCCTTACATGCCACAATCATTGCTAGTGGGAGTTTATGTGTTTACCTGAAGTCAACAATACCAGAAAAAAGGAGAGATGTTGTAAAAACTACTCCTTCTAAAAGTGTTAACCTAGAAATGGCTAAGACAGTCAGAAGATATATCACAAAAATGTGTTCATCTCTTTCTCCCATTCCTTTTATTAGCAAAAAAACTGAGAACTAAATGCTAGTTTTGGTGAACTGATTGCAGGTGTTAGCATCTCAGAGTAAATGTAAGAAACAAGTAAATAATCTATTCTCTTTGTGTAATTTGTCTCCCAATCTGATTTCTAGTGATTTTGTAAGAAGTAAGAAATATCTACACTGCTATAGCTATCTGTCATGGTTTATCATTTTTTAAAAAAATGATCCAAAGAAATGCATAGCGGGACATCCTATAATATAGGCAGGCAATCATACTGGACATTATAATAAAAAAGTCTTGTTAATATGTGCAGCATTTTGTGTCTAGCATTCTAATACATAATAATTGTGTCTCTATGTGGAGGGCTCATTTGAGAGTTGGAGGTGTCGTTACTGCAGCAATACTCCCAGAGCACAGTGGGAACAGATTTTCAGCACCGGGCTCCTTATTCCCCCAGCAGTCCCTGAGGGGCAAGAAGAGGAGAAGCATGGAGGGAGGATTAATTCTCTGCCATGTCATTTTACCTGTTTTTTCTTACATATTTTTCAAGGAGGCATGACATAACCACTTCCTACTACCTATACTGAATGGAGATTAGGGGCTTCAAGGAATAAAATTCTCCTTTCCCATCTACACTAACACCTACAAGTTTGGGGGTCCTATCATTGCCCTTTGAAAAAACAAGAGTCTAAATCTGGAACTCAGTCAAGGTTGATGAATACATGATAAACAAACCGTGACTGCCCAATTGGAAGAATTTTGGAATCAGTTAATTCAATATTTTTGCTGGTAGGAAACATTTCACTACAGATTGCTAATACCAACTATAATGCTGTTTAAGCCTGTCATAACAGAGACATTGGCAGGAGTCCAGTCCCATAGAACAATAAATGTAATGCTTGTGTCAGAAAACTAAGAAATTTATCAGAATATTAAACCAATATTATATTTCCTCTACTAAATCTGTCAGTAATCATTATAGTAACAAATTAGTCATGTTTCTCTTCTGGAAAGCTATGAACATGTGAATCTTCTTTTTAAAAATTCTAACTTTGAGCCATTTTATAATTGCACTAAGACACTCTAAGGCATATGTCACTGTGCCTCTGAGATTCATGTTATCTCACAGTAACACACACCTTGTCATGTATTATTTATCATGCTGAAGTGTCTTGTAATTTTCATTAACAGTTAGATGTCTAGCTTTAAGAAATAGGGAGATACTACATTTTAACTGTTTGAGTGATAAAATATCTTTCAAACTTTGTATGTAGATACGAACTTCAGGATATTGGCAACAGAGAGTGCCATTTTCAATAACTTCTGCAAAAGACACTAAACAGGAAAAAAAATAGCAAATCCTTCCTTCACCTGGAAATGAGAATAAATTTCCCCCTTCTGTAGGTGAATCCTATTAACCTTTCCACTGGCATCACATGCTGTGCTGTCCCCTGGGTCTCATTCTTGTCTTTTCCTTGTGACGTGACAGATGCAATGCGTGATATATGACTGCTGCCTAACTGTAAGCCAAGATTCACCTGGAGAAAAGCAGATGGGTGAGGGTAACTAAGGAGCTGAACCTGTCTCATATTTAAGACAAGGCTCTTGTCCTTTGGCAATTGCAAAATCCACTCCTAGGCTCCACCTCCTAGAAATTAAGCAGTGCCCGGACTCAAGGTCAGTTATGTGTACCAGTCATTTGTAATCTTAAACTGTTAGAAAGCCTCCTGGCCTGGTTCTGGCTGGGTTTGCTCTCTCAAAGAGAAGCAAGACACTATTTGAGAGTGGGAAGGGCCTGGGGAGTGCTGGCAAGGAGCTGTTTTCCCATAGCCACCCCACTGGGAGCCAACAAAAACATAGTGGCATAGGTGAGGACTGTAGCATGACAGTGGGTGTTAGTGAAAGAGGGTGGTCTCGATACGTGTTGATTTTCCTGTTCTTCTGACTTTCACTCATTCCATTATAAGCAAAAGTAAATAGTAGGAATCATATATAGGGAAACTTTAATCCTTGATTAAGATTTATTAAGGTTTCTGTTGTGGTTTAGCCCCATTTGGCAATTAAGTACCACACAGCCGCTCGCTCACACTCCCCCCCTGTTGGTATGGGGGAGAGAATCAAAAGAGCAAAAGTAAGAAAACTCGTGGGTTGAGATAATAATAGTTTAATAGTTGGGGGGGGGGGGGGGGGGAAGTAATGAGAAGGAAAACAACAAGAGAGCGAGAGAGGAACAAAACCCAGGGAGAAACAAGTGATACAACTGCTCACCACCCACCAACCAACACCCAGCCAATCCCCAAGCAGCGATCGCTACCCCCTGGCCAACTCTCCCCCCACTTTATATACTAAGCATGACACCATATAGTATGGAATAGCCCTTTGGCCAGCTTGGATCGACTATCTTGGCTGTGCCCCCACACACCTTCTTATGCACCTGGCAGCTCATGGGAAGCTGAAAAGTCCTTGATTTAGTATAAACAGTACTTAGCAACAACTAAAACATCAGTGTGTTATCAACATTGTTGTCATCTTAAATCCAAAACACAGCACTACGCCAGCTACTAGACAGAAAATTAACTCTATCCCAGCCATCTACATCATGACAAGGTTCTACCCTTTCCAATACAATTCCAGTTAATCACCACCACTTTTCATGTCTTTTTATATATACGCACAGATATCATTCTCTTGGTCTATGGGCCATCCCTCTAAAAAGTCCTTTGGGTTCATTTAGTCCATGACTTTGGGCTCCATCTGTCATAACAGTCCTTCAGGGCAGGAGAGATCATGTGTGGTGTTGGACTGTTGCATGCTGAAGCCAGTTCTGGTTCCATCACTGCTGCACTTTGCTTGGTTTCATCAAAGTTCATTCTTCATTAATCTGGGTGATTCTCACTGAAATACCATTGATATGGCATATAGTCAACCATAGAAGTGATGACATACAGCATTATATAGCAATTAACATCATACCATTCAGTTCATTGGCTATTTTCACCCAAAATCAAATCCCCTTGAGGTACACATTGGACTTCCCCATCGTTCCACATTACCCACCAAGTGCACACAGGTCCCTGAGCAAAAGCAATCCCACGAAGGGGCTTGCCTTTGCCTGAAGCAGGACTAACCCAGACTGCCTTCCCCAGTATATTTTTTATGTGCACTACAGGGACTTTATCTCCTTCTACAGTACATAAAAGTTTTGGTTGGGCAGGGCCATCTTGATTGACAGATCCCCTAGTGTTGACTTGCCAGGTGGTTTTTGATAAATGTGTGTCCCAATGTTTGAACATCCCAGCAACCCATTGCTCTCAGTGTAGTCTTTAACAGTCCATTGTATCGTTCGCTTTTCCCAGAGGCTGGTGCATGATAGGGGATGTGATATACCCACTCAATGCCATGCTCTTTGGCCCAGGTGTCTATGAGGTTGTTTTGAAAATGAGTCCCATTGTCTGACTCAGTTCTTTCTGGGGTGCCATGTCGCTATAGGACTTGCTTTTCAAGTGTTCCAGGTGGTGGCATGGGGCACAGGATATGTTTCCAGCCATCCAGTGGTTGCTTCCACCATTGTAAGCCCATGGCGCTTGTCTTGGCAGGTTTGTGGGAGTGTGATATAATTGATCTGCCAGGCCTCCCCATATTTATATTTCAGCCATCGTCCTCCATGCCACAGAGGCTTTAACCGCTTGGCTTGTTTGATTGCAGCGCATGTTTCACATTCATGGATAACCTGTGCAATAGTGTCCATGGTCAAGTCCACCCCTCGATCACGAGCCCATCTATATGTTGCATCTCTTCCTTGATGGCCTGAGGTGTCATGGGCCCACCGAGCTATAAATAATTCACCCTCATGTGGCCAGTCCAGATCCACCTGAGCCACTTCAATCTTAGCAGCCTGATCCACCTGCTGGTTGTTTTGATGTTCTTCAGTGGCCCAGCTATTAGGTACGTGAGCATCTACGTGATGTACTTTTACAACCAGGTGCTCTACCCGGGCAGCAATGTTTTGCCACAATGCTGCAGCCCAGATGGGTTTGCCTCTGTGCTGCCAGTTGCTCTGCTTCCACTGCTGTAACCACCCCCACAGGGCATTTGCCACCTTCCATGAGTCAGTATAGAAATAGAGCACTGGCCATTTTTCTCGTTCAACAATATCTAAAGCCAACTGGATGGCATTTACATATGCAAATTGGCTCAATTCACCTTGTCCATCAGCAGTTTCTACAGCTTGTCATATAGGACTGCTGTTTAATTTCCTCCGTATTCAAGGCAGCTATACCAAAAGCCCACCAGTACCCTTTTGGGTCCTTGAAATACCCTCTCCTGAGGTAGTCTATGCCAAGGATGCACGGAGCCTCTGGGCCGGTCACAATGGGGTGCTTTTGCCACTCATTCCCAGTTAGGCTCACTTCAGCCTCCAATACAGTTAGCTGTTGGGATCCCCCTGTCACTCTGGAAATACAGATGGATTCTGCCCTTGTATAGCTTGATGGCATTAGGGTACACTGTGCACTGGTGTCTACTAGAGCCTTATACTGCTGTGGGTCTGATGTGCCAGGCCATCAAATCCACACAGTCCAGTAAACCTGATTGTCCTTTTCCTCCACCTGGCTGGAGGCAGGGCCCCTCTAGCCCTGGTCATAGTATTCACTACCCACTTCTTGTAAATACGAGTCAGAAGTCCCTTTATTAAGACCAGGAGTAAGATCAGCCTTTCTACTCTCTCTGGGGAACTGCCCACTGGAAACTGCAATTTTCCTGGAAGAACCCCCTTTGGTGATTGTTTTTCCTTGCAACTCACGTACTCGCACCTCTAGGGTCAAGGTAGGTTTTCCATCCCATTTCCTCATGTCCTCTCCATGGTCACGCAGGTAAAACGACAGGATGCCCCATGGTGTGTACCCACTACATCCTCTCTCTTGGGCAGAGGAATGCTGACTCCTAGTAGCTGAGATAATGGTTCATACAGGTGGGAAGTAGGACCTATCCTCTTCAAGTTGCTGGACCTTCTGGGACAGTTTCTCCACAGCTGAGACAAGGGAGGAAGAGATACTTTCTTTGTATTCCCACAATTGGCTAGCCGCTTCATCCACTGTTGGACCCTCTCCATCTTTCCAGGACATTACTGCCATTGAGTTGGCACACGACAGTGGTGCGTTCCATACCAACTTCTGCCACATGGGTCATGTGTACTGGACTTCATCTGGATTGTTGCATAACTTCTCATTGTCCAGGTCACCATAAATCACCTCCAGCACAGCTAATTCCCTCAGGTACTGGACACCTCTCTCCATGGTGGTCCATTTCCCGGGGCAATATATAACATCTTCCTTGAAGGGATGTCTTTCCTTCATAGCTGACAGGAGTCACCTCCAGAGGCAGAGGGCTGGTGCCCCTTTTCCAATCATTTTGTCAATGCCCCCTTCCCTAGAAAAGGATCCCAGCAGTTTGGCTTCCTTACCGTCTAATTCCAGACTACTGGCTCCATTATCCCAGCATTGGAGAATCCAGGTGACAACGTGCTCACCTGGACAATGGCTGAAATCTTTTCGCATGTCTCACAGCTCACTCAGGGATAGGGATCGGGTGGTTTCCGTCTTGTCCACAAGTTCTTCCTCTTCCTCTCTTTGTCATGGGCCTGCTTTTTCATCTTCCCTTTCTAAACGAGCTGACTTTCACTTCCAAGGTTTCTCCTTGTATATAGGGGTGACTGATACTGACACAGGTTGGTTCCCTGGTTCAACCACATTATCTGTTGCAGACGGGGCTGGAGTAGCCATGGTGTCTGTCATTTTGTCACCAGATCCAGAGACCTTTTCTTCCCCTTGAGGGTTCTGAATAGTGTTGAACAGGGCTCAGGAGGCATGGGCCAGGCCCCAGCACATTGCAGTGATTTGTATCTCCTTAGAATTCCCAGGGTCACAGCATACTTTTTTCCAAATATTCTACTGAATTTTCAGGATTCTGCACTTGTTCAGGGGTGAAGTTCCAAAACACTGGAGGTGCCCACCATCCTAGGCATTTGCCCATGCTACCCCACACACCCTGCCACTCATAACTATCCAGCCTTGGAGCAGATCTCTGGATGATATTCTTAAATTGCTTACTAATCTTCGACAAAACCAAAACAATATTCCCAAGCAATACCAACAGATGTATCTTAACTACCCAAGGATGTTCAAGATACTGAAAAGTTATTGTAACGAAGGAGGAAACGTTGTGGAAGAAGGTAGCAAAGGTGCCATTTTGTATTTCCTCCATAAAAAACCTCTCAGAGGAAGAAGTATAATTGCTAATTGTCTCCATGAAGTGGTACCCGACGTACAGTAATGACTTCAGTACAAAACTTAGATATAAAAGTAAACTCAAGGTCACTGTTTTAATAACAAGTCTCGCAGGCAAAACATCACTAATCACTGCAGAGCACGGCAAACTGCAAAAAGCAACACCGATCTTTAACATGTAGAGCAAAAAAATTATTGTGGTGCAGATCAGGTAAGCCAATATTGAGAACAGATGAATCAATATCGTGGCCTGCAACTATTAACAGATCAAAATTCCTTAATAAGCTCTGGTTAATCTGTTATTATCTCAAACCCTTTGAGTCCCCACGTTGGGTGCCTAAAAGGACTGTTGTGGTTTAGCCCCAGTCGGCCATTAAGTACCGCACAGCCGCTTGCTCACCCTTCCCCCCCGGTGGGATTGGGAAGAGAATCGGAAGAGCAAAAGTAAGAGCATTCATGGGTTGAGATAAGAACAGTTTAATAATTGGAACAAAATAATAATAATAATAAATTATAATGAGAAGGAAAACAACAAGAGAGCGAGAGAGGAACAAAACCCAGGGAAAAACAAATGATACAACTGCTCACCACCCACCAAACAACGCCCAGCCAATCCCCAAGCAGCGATCGCTACCTGCCCTGGCCAACTCACCCCTAGTTTATATACTGAGCATGACACCATATAGTATGGAATAGCCCTTTGGCCAGCTTGGATCAACTATCTTGGCTGTGCCCCCCCCACAGCTTCCTGTGGCCCAGCAGATCATGGAAGCTGAAAAGTCCTTGACTAGTGTAAACATTACTTAACAGCAACTAAAACATCAGTGTGTTATCAACATTATTATTCTCATCCTAAATCCAAAACAGCACTATACCAGCTGCTAAGAAAAACATTAACTCTATCCCAGCCAAAACCAAGACAGTTTCATATGTTGATTCCATTTCTAAAAGTTATGTAAAATATTTTGACAAATGTTAATACTAATGTTCATTGGATCTCCTCTGATGCTGTATCAGGTTTTCACAGTTTCTGGGTTAAAAACAAATGAATGAACAAGGAAACAAAACCGAACAACCCTCACACACACACACACACTTTTTTGCCTACTTCCCTGCTCTGTGATCTCATTTTGGGAAATGAAAGTCATACTACATTTAGGTCGTTACAGAGGTGGATGAAACAAAACTTAAGAGGGAGATTCGGTATTTTAATAAAGGAATACAAGAAAATGTGCCTCGGACGTTATTGCAACTGAAAGCAACTGAAATGGAAGATACTTGGAGCTGTAGGTACTAAATGAATGGAAGACCGTGGTTCTTTTTGGTTGGTTGGGGTTTTGTTTGTTTGAATGTTTTAAGACAGCCTTAACTATACTACCATAAGATACTCTGTGTATTCAAAGGTAATAGTTACATAGTCAAATTAAAAAAAGACCCTTTAAGTTTAGCTTTTGTTGCTTTAGAAATAGTGTAAAATAAACCATAAAAAAAAGGGACCATACTTACTGTGGTATAAAAGTTTCCACGTGACAATGTAACTTAATAACTTTAGTTGCTTAATTATGTCACCACTGTATGGCAAAGCCTCCTATACAGATAAATTATAGACCATTACTTTAGTTTTCAGTGCAGAACAGCTTCCACCTTGTATGCAATTAAACAGATTTGTTCTCAGCCATGCAACCAAAACATGAAGCCATATTCTTGCTTCCAACAACAGATGTTGTTTGAAAGAGTTACAGGAACAAATGTATTCTCAGAGTAACTATTGGTTTGTGATATCTCCCTAGTAGCCATTTAGCTGCTAAACAGATATGGTTTATCTCCACCAAAGTGTGCCATCAGAGATACAGTCAAAATCTATTTTATGGTAAGAAACAGCTCTACCATATAAATATTATAAAAGAGCTAGAAAATAAACTGTTTTAAGTAATCTATAGTTGAAAGCTGTCTCACTGATACTCTTACCGTGATGGCATAAAAACAGTCATGATACTTTGCAATAACAGTATTTAGAACTTAAGGTTAATTGTTCAGTCATGAAATTATATCTATGTGTATTCTTTAGTTATGCACATGAGATTAAAGAAATATAAAATTGCTATTAAAGTAATAAAATTTTTTTTGTTTTTTTTTAGAAATGTTATAATGATATGTTTGATACCTGTAAATCCTCCATCATATTTTTCCAGCTCTCAGAAAGCTATGTTAAAAGATGAAATATTAATGACATATGTTAACATTCACACTCTTAAATGTCATCTCTCTTGAAGATTTAAATTCACATATTTCACATCATTTTTATTTTAAATGACTCATCTATATTATATTAAATATATAGATTGTGTTGTTTTTTTCCTTCCCCAGTGAAACATATTTGAATTTAACATTGCTGAAGGTTGCCTGTAAGCCCAGGAGGCTGATATTTTCTGATTGAAACATGTGGGGATGAAGGCACCAATATGCAAGCTTTCCCCTGCAGCTTAAGATCTTAGTAATGTCATTAGAACCTCCCTTTTGACAAAAACTGCTCAAAGATTGTAGGTTATTCTGAAGACTGGTTTCACTGAAGGCAGTGGGAAAACTGTTGCTCGTTTCAAGCAGGCCAGATTTGTGTGTGAGGAGCAGTATAGGAAGCTTACTATTTATGCAGTTTTACGTGTGTACCACAACATTTTAGAAAGCCAGATTTCATTTCCAACATTCTGTCATGGTCTCCCTTCTGGATTAGCCACAGCTCATTATGGGAAATGTGTGACAACTATAGAGTCAGGTGAAGGGAGAGAATGAGCTCATTAAGCTTCTGAACTAAAAGTCCTTACAGAGAGACAAAAAGAATTTATGGTTTGGTGGACTTCACATACCGTATTTTGTTTCAATTCATCAATGAAGGATACTTCAGTTTGATATGAATCAATATAAAAATTAATATTTCACTTATATTTTCTTAACCTTTCAAAGTAATAGAGAATGAATGTTTCATCAAAAAATAGAAACACTCTGGGAGAAAAGAGAACAAAGGCACAAACTGCCTAGCAAGAGATAGGATTAAATTAATTTCTATGATTTGGAGCAGAAAGTTCCCTGAAATATATATGAACTCAGTGTATGAGCTTGCTTTTTAAAGTTACTTTCCCATTTAAGGACCAAATTTATCTTATGAAAGATCTGAAATATATTTGTATAAATTCTGTGTGTGGGACAGGATTCTTCCTGAAATGCTACTTTCCACAGACAGTATCTCCAGTGATACGTGTAAACCAACCAGACAAAAAAACCCCACATGGACCATCTCCTGCAATTAATCTTTTTGTTTTTCAAATAAGATTATGTATGCAGCAAGTAATTGAATAATTTTTGATGTCTGTATACAGTATCTGAGGGAATAGAGAAAATGTACTTTACTTACACAGACAGACAGATATAAGAAGACTTTGAGGAATTTCATGATGGCCTCAGAAAATATATAATTTCTTAGTCTTATTATAATACAAGTATTTCATATTATTACCCGTCAATAAGGGGTAATAGGAAAAGGGCTAATGTTAACTATGTATCATACAAATAAGGCAGCTATGCAATTTAAAGAGGCTGTGTAAACCACATTTTTATATTGCTTTAAGGACAAATGTAATAAAAATGTCATAAAATTTGTCAAAAGTAAAAAAATGTATTCAAATTTTGACCTCTGATTTCTTGAGTTAGAAATGCTATGAAAACAGGATTTTCTGATCTTAATGAAAACTTCACAACTGAACGGAGGATTCAAAGATGATTAAAAATAAAAATAAGATTAATGTACTTGAACTGCAGTATTCTATGGAACTAAGTCAGGATGCTGGTTATTAATGGAGAAACAACACTGCATTGTATAAATGAACCAACAAACATTGTTTTCTTAATCCTAATTTACAGTAATTCAAAAGGCTGTACGCTATGTACAAGGTTAAGCCAATGATCTTTTCTTCCATTACATACATTTCAGCCCTGAAATGTGCTACAAACTATAATATCATCAGATGGAGATTTGCAGGAGATGATGTGTTGTTATAAAGCTTTCTAGACAGTTTTCAAATATCATTCGCTTTATCCAGTAGACAGATTATTGCATTTCCCTACAGATGGAAAACAAAATTCCAGTTTGAGAGAAAGTATGCAGACTGAAACTATTCATTATTGACAAATGTGAAGAGCTGGGTCTCCTTCTAGGCCTGCACCTGAGGAGCGGATGACTTTTGTGACCTTTTTACATTTTGATGTAATGAAAGTTTGAGTTCATAACAGTGTGAGTGGATCCACCTGACAATTGTAATACACTCTGTGAGTGAAAGGTAGTTAAGAAATAAATCTGGAGGAAAAGAATTTGGTTGGCCTTTTGTTCAATTTAAAATCACCATAGCTCCTATCAAGGGTTTATCTGTAAAGAGGAGGACATTCAGTCATATACTTTCTCAAAATTAAAGTTTCTCCTCAGGGATGGTTTTCATGATATTGTAGTTTGAGGTCTTGATAGCAGAATCTTTTGAAGAACACTGTGGCATATTTTGAGGACATAATGAGGAAGAATGTTTTCCTTTTTAAACTTGAGAGCTACAGCAGAAAAACAGTCAAATTTGTTTCAGCTCCAATATCTTTTATTGATTTATAGACAATATAATTGTCAAAGAAAGATCTTTTATGCTATCCGTTACATATCTCTCCTCCATGTTTTCAGCCAAACAATCAGATCTTAATCCTTTAAGGAAATACGCCCTCTGGTCATGGTATTTCAGAGATCAGCTTGTGTATTACAGACTCCTTTTGAAAACAACCGTAGAGAGCAACAGGTAAGGAAGTTTCTGAGACCTGACAATCCTACTGATTTGATTTTGTGAAATCACATATCTTGCCTACTGGCAGTATACTTTGTAACATCCATTCTGTATCACACTTAAGCCCACATGATAACAGTTTAAAAATGTGTTTTGAAGCAAATACTTTCAAAAAATTCCAGCATGGAGAAATCAACACAGTATTTAAAATAGTTGCTCTAAAATAATTAATCTCATTTGTCCTGTTGTAAAATAATAATTTCATAACTCTTTGCATTTGTAAGAGAAAGGATCTTACTGCTGTGGGAAATTATTTAGCTGACTTCAGAGATGTTAGATATTTCTTCATTCTAAAGAGGGGTTTAATAAATCAGTGATTAAGTTAATATATGTGATAGTGTTGTCATGGAAAATATAATGTTCTTGCATAATAGGTAAAGTAACTGGGAGTCTCTGAGGAGAAGATACTGCACAGCTATGTAGTAAGGGCTTGAAGTGGATGTATAGGAGTATCTTCAAATTATCTTGGGAGGGTAGAGTAAACCTGCATTCAGAAAATACCTTTGGGGACTGAGAGATGTTATTCCCTATGGCAGGTTGACCTTGGTCAGTTGCCAGATGCCCACACAGTCACTCTGTCACTCCTTCTCCTCAACAGGATGGGCAGAAGAAAATAAGATGCAAAAAACCCCTTATGGGGCAAGATAAAAACAGTTTAGTAAGAAAAATATAGCCTGTGTTACAAGGAAGGCAAGAAGAGGAATTAATTTGTTACTTCGCATTGTCAGGCAGATGTCCTGCCACTTCCTGGAAAGCAGGGCCTCAGCATGTGTACCAGTTGAATTTGGGAAGTTGTGGATCAACCCTGGCCGGCAGCTCAGTCCCACACAGGCACTCATTCACCCCTTCCAGTGGGATGCAGAAGAGAATCAGCAGGGTAAAAGTGAGAAAACTTGTGGGTTGAGATAAAGAGTTTAATAGGTAAAGCAAAACCTGCACGTACAAGCAAAGCAAAATAAGGGATTCATTCACTACATCCTATCAGCAGGTAGGTGTTTAGCCATTTCCAGGAGAGCAGAGCTCCATCACGCATAATGGCTACTTGGGAAGACAGATGCTATAACTCTGAATGTCCTCTGCTTTCTCTTTCTTTCCCCAGCTTTTATTACTAAGCATGATGTAATATGGTATGGGATATCCCTTTGGTCAGTTGGGGTCAACTGTCCCAGCTGTGTCCCCTCACAGCCTCTTTCCTATCCTCATCCTAGTGGCCTTTAGGGGATGGGGAAGAGAGAAAGCCTTGACACTGTACAAGCACTGTTCAGCAGTAGCCAAAATGCTGGCATGTTATCAACACTGTTTTAGCCACAAATGCAAAAGCACAGCACCTTATGTGCTTCTGTGAAGTGAGTTAACCTCATAAATCCATCCCACAGACCCAGTAGCTTCTTGCACCCATCCAGTGGCACTGGAGCACAGTCTTAACATTCTGCTTGTAACACAAGAAGGGAACTGGAAATCAATTGGACTTAAACCTTTGGAGAATGTACTAATACCTGTTATTCATAGGGACAAGAGATAGTTGGTCACGGCTTCCAACTCCTGCCAGAAATTCAATAGCAGATCAGACGCTTTTCCTATTGTAGAGGCAAGATACAATTGGCTGAGCCAATGCTCCAGTCCTGCTGAGCTTAGAGAAATACCTTCCTAATCCTTTTGTCCCAAGTCTGGCTTTCTGTGTAACATATGGATGCTAAAAATACTAACGCATTTTAAAAAATTAAATTTTAAAATTTGTTAAAGTAATAACAAAGTTTAAAGTCTTATGGTAGATGCTGTTCACTTTAAAAACTCCAATGACATAAGACTGAGCTTCCTGAGATGTGGGTTGCTGTGGACTTGAAAGAGAGACAGACACTGAATTTGTTTCTAAGCATTTGTTACTTTGCTGGAAGGCAGAGCAAAAACATCTGCATCACTGGCAAGTGTGCCTTAACCTGTGAGTTCCAGTGTCACAGAAGAAATATTTAGTTTGAATCTGTAGGTTGAACCCCATCCTTTTTTTGCCACTTACATGATGCAAAAAGCCCGGTTCCTCAGAATCAAAGTATCACAGAATGGTTGAGATTGGAAAGAACATCTGGAGGTCATCTTGTTCAACCTCCCTGTTCAAGTGGGGACACATAGAGCCAGTCACCCAGGACCACATCCAAGCAGCTTTTGAATATTTCCAAGGATGGAGACTCCACGACCTCTCTGGGCAACCTGTGCCAGTGCTCAGTCACCCTCATAGTAAAAAAAAGTATTTGCTAATGTTCAGATGGAACCTCCCATGTTTCAGTGTGTGCCCATTGCCTCTGGTCCTGTCACTGGGTACCACTGAAAAGAGCCTGGCTGTGTCCTCTTTCCACCCTCCCTTCAGATACTTATATACATTGGTAAGATTCTCCCTCTGAGCCTTCTCTTCTCCAGACTAAACAGAAGAGCCAACAAGGAAAAGGGGTCTGCTGGTTTTCAGGCTCTTCTATCACTTGGATCAGGAAGTTGTCATCGATGTTCTCCAGTAACCTCCTAGACTACTTAGGTCATGCTGTGCTGTGCCTCCAGTAGATGTTGTGGTTGAAGTTCCCCATGAGGACCAGGACCTGAAAATGTGAAGCTGCTTTTAGCTGCCTGTAGAAGGCCTCAACCACTTGTTCTTCCTGATCAGGTGGCCTACAGCAGACATGCATTACAATGTCACCCTTACCTGTCCTTTGTTTAATCCCTATACATAAGCTCTCAGTTAGTTCGTCACCCATCCCAAGGCAGAGCACTATGGATTTCATGCAAATGGAAACTCCACTTCCAGCCTGGTTCTTCGTAAAGAGCTTTCCAAGAAGAGAACTCATCTAAAAATTTATGCAATTGTTTCAGGTGATGGGGTATTTTGGCTAATAAGTTTTAGTTGAATGGTTAAGCTAATATAAAGATATTCTTACAGTAGGAAGGACCCTGAGGCTATGCATGGGCAGATTATGAAAGCACTAAAAATGAAAGCCAAGGATACTAATTTTAGATGTGCTTACCATTTTCTTTAGAAAGAGCTGTGAGTAGTTGAAAGAATAGAATTATAAGATCTATTTTTGTACTTGTAATCTCAAAGGTCTATTTTTCGTGCAACTAATTTCCATGTTATTTTTTTCTGACAAATGGTAAATACCAAACTATGTGTTTCTCCTTTGTAGGAAAAATGGTACATATTTTTCTTGTAGACATGAGTCATAATTCTCCATAGTTATGACAGCAGCAAAGTCAGAATGCATTTCAATATAGAAAAGAAATTATTTTGAAAAATTAGGCAAAATTTTACTGCACAAGAAGCACAATTTTACTTCCTTATAAAATTAAGAACAGTTACTCCAGTTTTGAGGTTTCCCAATCCTCTTTTGAAAAAAAAGAAAAGGAATTATATTCTTTCCTTTCAATGATATAAATGAATTAATGTGTTGCAAGGCAGAGAAAGAGATGAAGTATTTATCCAGTCTCAGAGGTCTCTAATTAAAATATTGATCAAGCCATCTATGAAGATATTTTGAGTATTTTTACTGTAATTATGAAAAGTACATAACTCATCTCAAAATTATGACAAACTGTGGTTCAATTAACTGTGTAATTAATCAACTTTTTACTGTTTATTTGCAGTCAATAAATGACTTTACTATGTCAGAAAATGTATATTGACATAACTGAAAGCAATGCTGCCACACAAGTGCAAACCCTCATAAAAGGATATTGAAGCAAGCTCAATAGTTCTTAACTCTATCAGGTTAAAACTATATTGTTAAATTGATTTAGAAAGAGATTCATTTCAGGCATTTACATTAATGCAGCAACATCATTTTGCATGATCATAATATGATCAGTTTTAACATCGACAGTGTATTTTACCAAATGCAGAAACTGAAAGTTTCATAGATAACAAGTTCATCAAAGAAAACTGGAAGTCTAGCTAGCGGAATTTATTGATAGATTACATGATCGTATAATCTAGATTTTTTAAAGTGGAAAATGGCATTGTCATTGATGAATGTTAAAAACACATGTAGCTCAGTGAGATTACTTGGTATTCATTATTCAAAATCAAATTTGGACATTCTTTGTGGCCATAGAAGGTTCGGTTTGGGGCTTTTTATGTGTCTGTGCAATACAGAATAATTAATTTAGTGAATTTATGAGGTCGTCTTGTCCTGCAGAACATATACAAGAGTTTACATAGACAGCAAAGTAAAAAATCCATTAAGAGCCAATGGTCCTTAATAGAAAAAACCTTTCCAAATAATACTGTATTCTACCACTTCAGCTAGGAGGTGTGCTGACAGAACATAATTGAGCCCTCTTCATCTCGGCTATCTCAGAGGAAACAGTTATAAGAACAGGGAAATGAATGTATTAAAAGCTAATTGTGGGAAGCTCATGCCATTCTAGAAGTATTAGTATCAGAAGGTTATTGGTATGAGTACCAAGTAAAACAAATTAAAGTCAAAGTTATACAGTTCATGATCTCTGTATGAAAATACTTAAGAGACCTGAGTGCTCAACTCCGCATTAGTGAGTTTAAACACCTACATTCATTAAGATATTTTCACTCACTTTAAGTATTAGAATGTGGAAGATTAAGGTAAAATCTGTTTTGGGTGTACAAAGTCATCAATTTGACTCTATTTTTAAGTATAAAAAATAAAATGAAAGTAAATATCTAAACTCAAAACATTCCCTACCCAAATGCAGTGATACATCAAAAAATCTTCAACTTCAGATGTATAAAAGAAACAAACCAAAAAAGTACATACAAACATCTCAATAGTTTACAGGAAGAAATAGGAGGTGATGAGATTGTTTCAGAAATCTGAAGCAAACTCTGAGCTACCTCTTTCAGCTGGATATATTTTCTACAGATTATTATTATTTTAATAGTGCAGAACATGCTGCTCACAACGATGTTCAGTATTACCTGCAAAATATGGATGATACTTCAGGCAGTTGATAAAGCGACATGCTCTATTCTGAATCCTCTTATTTTCTTTTTTTCTTATTTTTTTTGTGAAGATCCTTTAAACGTCTTAGAATTATAAAATTACATTTACATTTCATCAAAATTATTGATATCCAAAGAAACAGAGATTGTCTCTTATGTCTAGTTACTACAAATTTTGTTTTAGTCTGGCTAATTATATTTCACAAAGTATGTAATCAACAAAATACAATAAATGATCCATTAGAAAAGCAGGCATCATTAAAACAGCTTATCACACCATAACTCTTATTCATTATATATGATCACACAAACACTAAAACAAAAGCAAAAAATGAGATACAGTAATGAAAATCTTTAATGTATTTATATATACATATATTAATAAAAGTTGGTCTCACAAAACCCTATTCTAGATTCTATAAATAATAAATAGAAAATACTGAAGTAAAAAAGCTGAGCAGTGCATTTTCATTTCTATGGATCCAACACAAGGAGATCATCTACAGAAAAACAGATTAAAGTTTTAGATATTAATTTTTATGTAACAAGGGTTATCGTGAAGATACAATCAGAAAACTGGAGATGAGTTGGTCTGTGCAGTGTTCCAAGTTTAAATATAAATTTAATCAGGGCTTATAGGTAGAAAAAAGCTTAAATTGTGAACACTATCAGGCAGCAATAATTGAATGTAGATGTGTGTGTGTGGAGGGGGTGAATGTCAGATAATTGAAGTTTTGAACTCCTTAACAGAAGCCTGCTACTTGCTGTCTGTGACGAGGACAGGCTGTTAGCAAATTTTCATAACACTCAGATTAAAAACAAGTGCCACATCCTGAATCATCCAGGTAATGCAGAGGCACGAGACAGAATCACCAATTCGGAGGCTCATCATGTGTTTTTCTTCTGCACATAGACTATTTAGACTGGGAAGAGTGGA
The DNA here is from genome assembly GCF_034638445.1 of Ciconia boyciana. Lineage (NCBI taxonomy): Eukaryota > Metazoa > Chordata > Aves > Ciconiiformes > Ciconiidae > Ciconia > Ciconia boyciana. The sequence continues at coordinate 60,088,286 of NC_132935.1, forward strand.
GCCATCAGGACCTGCAAAAAAGAGCTGGTGCCCAAGTGAAGGGTTCCCCAAAAGCAGAATTGTTTTCAAAAAGATGAAAGTGAAGCTCCTGCATGGAGAAAAGGTCCTGGAAGGGGCAAAACCTCCTGGAGATAAGGGAGATGCACAGAGACCAGTGCTAGGGGATCCAGGGTCCATGGCTGCTAATGCCTGAGGCGGGTCATGGTGAGCAGTGGTACAGCAGGAACAAACACAACTTTCCGCCTGGCTGTCCTGGAGCAGCAGGCACCTCCATCATGGGAAGCTGAACAGGGACAGTGTTGGAGTGAGTGTGTGAGATGATCAAATAGGGCAAATCTTTGGTTCTAAAATAGACCTCAGTATCCACATGAGCTGCAGGTTGTCATCTACTCTGTCTTGCCCATGACAGCTTCTCATTTTTCAGATTCTGTTCATTGAGAGAATAACCTGATTCCATATGATTTTTATACGCTAAACTGGTGATCTTGTGATCAGCAGATACAGGAGCATCAGATGTAATTTTGACCTCATTCAAACTAAACTAGCATTCACATAATTTCTTTTCTATGATTATCTTTAAAGTGATAGTTGTAGGTGCTGTAAACATCTGTCTTGGGTATTTTGGCCTCATATAATTGTCCTAAAATCATTAACATTTATAGGCTTTGGAGCAACTTCAGTGTAAAATCTGATTTTTTGTTTGTAGTCCTGTGTTAAGTTCATAGTTCCTCTAACCTCATACTTTTTTTTTAGAAGCATTTCTGATGATTTCAAAATTGATAAAATCTTACTGTGGAAGTAGAAGAAACAAGATCTGAAGTCCAAAGGCATCTTCTGCAACTTCTTGGTAAGAGCACAATCTTTTACTACATGTGAGATATTAAGGGAGAAAATAATCTTTATCTTATTTTCTCCATGCCTACACAGCCCAGAAGTGATTTGCCTCAGATAGGATATTTCTTTTGACTGACCACTGGTTTTGTGCTAGTGTTGACCTGAACAACACAGCTATTCCTGAACAACAACAGTCATCATTCATTCAAGCAAGTCTGTAATGTATGCCCCAAATTGAAGGTAGAAGTAAGAGAATAGAAAAGTATTTGTTAAAGTAACCCTTGAAGAGGGCAAGCACTGTTTTTGCTAGGTGTGTTTCGTAAATCCCATGCCAGAACATGGAATGTTAAGAGTGCTCACATATTTAATTTCTCTTTATCACTAGAGACTTCAAACTGCTTTGTCATTTTCATTTTCACACTTTTTAATTGCTTTTGTTCTGAAACTTGTCCTTTCCACCTTCTCCAGTCCCTTGGTGTGTACTGTTGGTGTGTGTCAAACCTGTCTTGGAACCTGAGAGATAATAAAAAGGAAAATCACAAAAGAAGAACTTGGGCAACAACCTCTGGAAGAGATTCTGTTTAAATAGGCTGTAGAGACTTTGGAGATGTCATCAGAATCAAAAGTAGAAAAGGAAATGTACTAATCCTAAGAATATGGCTAGTTGGTAGAACAAATTAATTTTTCTTAATCCATAAAGGCAGCTCAGGGTGAGAGCAAAGAAAAAGAGCCAAGTTATTGAGCTAAATGATCTGCATGAGCAGGCAAAGGAACACTAGAATATTATCAGACAGGTACTAGGAGTGATAGAAGCCAGCATTACTTTAAAAGGTTGGAAATGACAATGTTCCCAATCTTGTTATCACTACATCCTTCACTGAAGAAATTATTACTTTTAATTATTTTTCATTATTTTCTCCTTCATTTGTTTATAGTGTTTCCAACCTTCTCTATTGTCTCCACTCTATTATAGAGCAATAAAAGAAGGCACAGCTACTAATGTCTTAATTGTGTTTACATGCAACCCATATCTTTTAATAACTCTTCATTGCTGTTTTAGCCATCAACAGCTTCCTGTTTCCATATTTCAGAACCTTGAGAGACCAAGTATGCTGTATATCCAAAAATCCCACTGCTGCAGTTGATGGGAACTGAGGCTTTTCTGAAATACAATTTATCTCAAACTTCTACAGGGTACCTCAAATAGACTGTTGAACTGATATTTAATGTTCAGGTCTGGAAATATTGATATATATTTTTATAGTTTTAATCAAGTCAATGTGCTAGCACTCCCCTGAATAGAGTCAGTGCATATGGATGACCCAAGGTATAGGGACTGACTTTTTTGCACTAACATTGTCCATTCAAATGAGGTCTCGAAGAGATTACCAAGTCTGCTAGAGGTAGGAATTGTCAGAGAACATGCATTGCTGTCCTCCACAGGATTTCTATAATGTATGAATCATAAAGTAAGGTATGGAAGGAAATGAAATTTATATTTTACAATTTGGGATCACCAAGAATGTAGGTTCAAATCTTTACCGTGACATTGCTAATATGAAGCAGTACAGATATTACAAGCTACACAAAAAAAGCTAAAGCAAAATCAATTGCTTTAGAACAGGCTTTCCAAGCATGCTATGTGGATGTTATCTACTTAGCAAAATAGAAAGTTACTTGGCAGTTTTACTTTTGTGTTCCTACCTACTTACGCACAGGCTGTTGGTCTGCTTTTTAGAAAAACACTCCCTGCAGAGTATCAGTGAAAAGCATATGTTCGATAAAAGATGTTTTTACAAGAAATCTGTACTTTTTTGCTTAGAAGTTGTTACTAAGGAAATAAAAAAATAAAAAGAAAACTTTGTATTTAATTTTAAAAGCGCTTTAAAGTTACCTTGTGAGCGAATATAAACATGCAATGCTTTTTTTGAGAAAAGCCTGCAATGATAGTTATGTTCCTTATAAATAAGTACGTTTATTTGAATTTACTGTAACCAGTCAAGACACAAATATCAAAGTGTAATGTTACGCTTGTTAGCTCAATTTACCAAGCTGGGAATGGTGACTTTAAGGACAGCCTTAAACCATCAGTGGTTCCTAATCAGCACTACATAAGTAGGTGGGTTTAAGCCTCACAGATGTTCCGCTGAGATGCAGTTCCCTTGCTGGATTCCTGAGGCATGTGGGCAAGCAGAGGTTGGTATTTCTCTTTCTGTCCATGTGGATGGATGCATAGATCAAGTTGTCATTACATTAGGAAATAAATGAAACAGATAACAATAACCCTAATTCATTTTAATTGAGTACCAACACTCGATATGAATCAAAATTAAATTCTAAACTTTGGTCCTCGGAAACCATTCTCTATCACCAAGCCGTCTAGTAGAGCACTCTGTATCTCCATTTTAGGTGAGACTTTAATGACAACTAATCCTACTTGCACTTTCTACAACTTAGTGGCTTTTATCTTAGCGACTTATTCTCACAGGCAAGTCTCATTAAATATAACTACCCTTAAAAATATTTCCTTTATTTCCATGACTCTTAATTCGGAAGTTTCACTGTGAATTGATATTATAATGACTTGTTGTTTGGCTGCTGAAATTCAGCAATTTAATTTTATCTTGGGATATATCAAGATCATCATACCTGTCATCATTCTTTAATTTTTTCAATGTATAGAATGCATAACAAAGGCTTTACATAGCATATCACTGCATAATAGGACATAAATCAAATGAGGTAATGTAAAAAAAAAATAATTAAAAAGTAGAGAAAATTTGTGAATTAGAAGTTAGAAAAAACATTTTTGTGTAAGATTTATTTTCGGCCCCCAGTATTTCTGAGGAACATTAAAGGGGATAAGGGTAGAAAAGAAAAGCATTTGTTTCCTGATAATTACATATAGGTAGTCAGAGTTTGGTAGTTTGTCAAGAATCTTTAACTGTGAAGTGTCTTTTGGCTTAGTGACTGAAGGTAAAACATATACGCATCATATATTTTGGGCACCCTTCTGTCACTTTTTTTGCTCTTTCAGAAAAGACACAGGCATGGACGAAAGGCTGAGACTCACAAACCCAGGCAACAGGCTATATTTTCAGCAGCAGCAGAGCTCGCCTCCATTTTCACCTCTGATCTGGCCAATGCACTATTTTTATCACTCACTGCTTTGGGAAGTACTAAGTTAATGACAGTTCTTCTGGTCTATTTTCTTTCTCACAAAGTTGTTAATTGACATAAACCAATTTTGCAGCTCATGCATTTCCAAAAGCAATGCAGGAAAAGGAGACTTTGTGGGTCTCAAGTTCAATATTAATACCTGCAATTACATATCTGATTGAAGGTGCAAAACCTTCTGTTATGACACTGTTGCAATTGATAGTGATCTAGAACTCCTTTTTTTTCTTTTCTTCTCTTTTTTTTATGCTGACGCACTATAACTACTCTAGTTACAACATATCTAGCTGTGTCCTGCTATGATTTTTTGAGTTTAAAAAATGATTGAACATTAGAAGCAGCAGGATTTAAGCTTATCATTAAAAGGTTTACTGGAATTGTTTCTAGGACTATCTGGCATTAGATCCTGGCATTAAAATGACTATCAGTTACCTATGTATGTGACCTTTTTTCCAATCCCTGTTCACTTTTTAGCATCTCTAATGCTGTTGGACTCTTATTTAGTTGCACAATATCAAGCTATGTCTTTGAAAAATAAATCAGTATCTTATGAATAATTGTAAACCTATGCCCAGGCTAAATTTCTCTTTGAAAATTTTAGGAAAATAAGGACCACCTTCAGATTTAAAGACAAACGTGGGGTTTCTGTTAATTTTCTAACAACCTTTTTGCCCCAGCTGACTATACTGTTTTTCTGAACAAAGCAATTAAACCTTTTTGCACTTTCCTCAACAACAGTAACATCTCTGAAGGGGCATAGAGAAAGATACTTGAGTTTTTGGAAAGAAAAACAAAAAGGAAAAATAAAGCAGTCTCCCAGCATAAGTCTTTCAAAGAAGTCTGGTTTACATCATTTCACATTTCCAGTTCTTTCTTTTGCAGTAATAAGACCCCAAAAAGCACTTCTAAAAGAGGGTTTATCCAGTTAAAAAAACTATATTTCCTTCAAATCAGAGACTGTTAGGCCAAGATATTTCCCAATAATAAAGTTTATGTTTTAAACCTAGATTATTTCAATTTTCAGCTGCAAAAATTGCAGGATTCTACTCCAATGGGAGAAAATTTAAATTTTCCCACCTGTCATGCATGCTTCTGCAGTCATAAAGCCATTTGCTTTTGTTTATTGTTGACCTTCAGGGCGGGGGGGGGTGGGGGAGGGCAGGGAAAAGGAGAGGTAATATGTTCTGCAAGAAACGTGCTCCAGAAAACTCATTTTGCAGCAGTACAGTTGGAATAATGTAATAGTTTGGAACTAGGAGTCACAAATGGGACAAGCTCAAATCTGCAGTCTAAAATCCAAAAATTATACCAGGTCAATAAACAGTGGAGAAGCTAAGTCTGAAGGCCATTTTCCAGAGCAGGAAACGAAGGTTCGAAGTAAGATGAAAGTTTATTGCAGGTCTGGGAATGAGAGTTAAACTGAATAAAGAACTACAAAGTAGGAAGATCAAACAGATTTTGCATACAAAACCTCTAAAATCTATCTGTGATTGCAAAGGTAGCAAATAACTCAGAACAAAAGACAGAAATGTCTCAGTTTTATCATAGATAGGACACTTATCTGAAAATCCAATTTCCTGCGATCATAAAGGATTCTCATGCACTTTTGAGAGTGGACACTGTGATAGACAGGAACTTGAAAATTACCTAACTTTAGCCATAAATTACAAAATCTCTGGTTTAAGCCTGTATTTGTACATAAGTGATCATTAATGGATTAATAGGAATGTGTTTGTGTTGCTTCTAGGAGTAAGAGTGACAGGTTTGTTAGCAGTTACTGAGAAGTTAGCACTTCTTCATTCACAACAGTGAATATAGTGAATGCATTCCTCTCTGCTTTGTTGTATCGATTTCTTCTAAAGGTGCTGACAAGGATGTTGTTTTACGGACATCACAAAGGAAGCAAGCTAATGAAAATTACAAAAAGTTAAAAGAATAGCCTGTTACAGCTGCTATTCTGCTCAAAGTAACATGGAAAAACCCTTAGAGAACTGAGCACTTCAGAAATGTATGATTTAAAAAGAATGCATGAATAAATAAACATCACCCTTAGTCTTCTATTAATCATGTTTCCCTTAAATACCAAAAGTATATTCAATGAGTACTGTCTACGCAGAATGAGCCTTATTCTCATTTACTCTACTGCTTTCTTACTTCTCACACAATGAAAAGGAGTATCTTTAAGAAGATGTAGATTACATCTTGATGTAGAATTTTCCCTCATGACTCATGGAGTAGATTATAGGCATGCATTTCACCTGGTTTGCATGTTGTATGCTCACTTACAGCAGTGTGTAATGAGAGTCAAGTAAATTTTCCTCAGTCAACAGCATCCACTCACATGAGAGAAACAGGTTTTTTGAACTTAATATAAAAAGAGGCTGGGACATGTAACAAACTTCATATTTACTTGGCAATAATCAGAAATTGAACTAAAATATTAGCTGATGATAGATAGACCTTAAATTGATACGGAAAATTAATTTCTCCAACAAGTTATGAACACTTAAAAATGGGGCTATAAATCTTGAAATAATCTTAAATACTGATTCTCATTAGAAAAACACAATTACTTATGGTTAACATTCTATGTATTTAATATAATTTCTATACGACTTTATCATATAGTTTTCAGCTACTGCTCCCTAACAAACTTATCAATCATACTCTCACTGGCTCTGAAGATTCAGCAGGAAAAGAACCAGGTTTCCAAGCTGGCAGACTTGGTTCTTGTATCCAGTTTTCATATTTATTCACAATGGCTAGTAGTTCACTCTATGGCTTGTAAAAAGTGCGCTTTGAGGGAGCTGCTCATGAGAGGGCAACACAATCTAGGTCCCTGAAGAAATAGCTATTATTGTCCTGTATTCTAATGAAAACTACTTTGTTACATTGTTCTGTAAACAGTGCAATGAAAGGGAGGGGAAACTATATTGTGTAATGAATCTATTAAGTGTATGGGTTTGTTTTTTACTGTTTTAACTTTTCTGGCAGACTCCCAGAGTGGCTCATAAATTAACACGCCAAAGACAAAGTTAAAGGCAGATATTGTCGTGAGTTTCATCATCTTGGATCAGTCTCTAGAAACCTTCTACTTTTTTCTCTGAAAACCAGGGACTGCCTTTGGCCAACATATAGCTCTCTGAAACAGGGTGGGCATGGACTGAAAGGACTGCTGAGGACTCTGCTAACCATTATACAGTATAACTTCTACAGTATCTTTTTAATGTGTTAAATTGGATAGTCTGCATTTAGTTATTGTAGAGGAATTCTTCCCTACACACGCATACTCGCCCCATTCAAATTGTCTTCAAATCAATGTGTCTCTGAAGTCAGTTTGCTTGTAGACATTATTCATTTCGGGGTGGGAGATGGAGGTGGATCAATAGAGCTTCCTCATCAGTCTCCATCTTTTCAGAAAAGCACACTGGATTACTCTTCGAAAATGAGAAAAGAAAGGATGAATGCATTATTCCTTTAGAACTTTGCCTTGTTGTTTTTTTCCCCAGTGCAGCAGTAAATGATTGTAGCACATCATGCAAAAGTAAATTTTCAATTTTAAACTTCACAAGGCATTTAGCTGTGTACAAAGCTAGAAAAAATACTCTCCATTATTTTTGTTCTTAAAAAGATGCCTTAATTTACTATGCAATTAATTACTAGTTTACTTAGAAAATTCTAAAGGTTTCATTAGGATACCCATACAGAAGTAGTAAAGCAGAACTGTTTGGGTTTTTTTTCTCCCTTGGCGAGATAAATGGCGAGAAGAAATAAATGGCGAGATAAATGGAGAGATAAATCAGAGAAGAGACTCCTGTCTTGTCCATCCTTCCTCAATCACTGTTGGTGTTTTAGCCTTCTCACTCCCCCTTTCCTCACCAAACACTACTTATCCTGTCTTTGATTTTCCCATTCATCCTTCTGGGGTATTTGGCAGGATGTCCTGCCTATTGGCAGTCCCTTCTGCTCGTCTTGTTCTTTATCTTGCAGCTTCTCAGATGCTACACCCATCCTTCAGCTACACCCTCCCTTCAGCTACACCCATCCTTCCTAGCCCCACTGGTGGTCACAATGCTCGCACATTTACATAAAATGCTTATTCTTTGTGTCTGGCTGAGTCACCACAGTGTTACAAAACACATACATGCTGTTGTTGGTTACACTATTTTAGTACGCTTATATTTGGATCCAAGGCAAGTTAGTTTTGGTTGTATCCTGATTAACGGACTTAAAAATTATAGGTGGTACAGACAGGCCTCTGCTTCAGATTCAATATCAAGGAATTCAACTGGCCATAGTTGTAGAATACAAGGTGTTTTATGCCCTTGAAACACATTTAATTTACGTTGTGCATTGAGTTGCCATTACCTACATAATTTTGTGAAAGTTGCCATTACCTACGAAAGATTTTGTGAAATGTTTGTCACTATCTGAAAATGTCTAGCACTGTTTTAAATGTTCAGCTCATCAATAATTCCTAATTATAGAATGCAGTGGAAATTAGAGTTAATTTATGGCCCTGAGCACTTCCAAGAAAGGTACCATGATATATTAGACTATCCAAACACATGGACATTGGCATTTAGATGAAATTATACAGCAATTAATCTATAAGCACAGAAAGGAAAACCAGATTTAAAATAAAATCTTGAATAATTAATATGATTAAAAAATGGCCTACAGATATAAAAAAAGGAAAGGATGATGTTGTACATTATTACAACTTTTAAATAGGATTGAGATGTGATTTTTAAAAATTTGACATAATTAAATATGCAATATAGAGATTAAATAATAAAAACAAGTATATTAGCATCTCCTTTTATTATTAATTTGTCACTTCTATACATATTTTATCATTTAGGCTTCATCCTACTTTCTGATTTTCAGGAATATAATCTCTATGATAAAGAATCTTAAACATGTGATATTGTTAAATTAACTCATAACCTCAGTGAAAAGTAGAAAAGAATTATGCATATTTTACAAGATATGAACCAATACTGATACCAGTTGAGGTTTTTTGCCTGAAGAAGAGGTTTTCTAAAGATGTGGAAAATGCAGTTGTATTGATTGTCTACAACATTCTGCATTTGGAACACTTTTTCATATTTGACCAGTCCTGTGTATTTTAATTAATTGTTAGTAAATACAGTTCGCTGTTCATTTCTCATATTTATTTCTCTTCACTTTTATTCAGTGTTTCCTAGAAGAAGGAGTAAAAACATACACACTCTTTAAAAAAAAAGATATTATTACACCTTTTTATTTCAACCAACATATAAAGAAGACCGCCAATGGCATGATCAAGTATGTCCTACAAGAATTTCTGCCAAATTTTCAATATTTAAAAAATGAATAATTCAGGTAAAATATGCATACATATAGCCCTCAATCTAGGTAAGAGAAATTGGAAGTACTGTATAATTTGTATGGTGATAAGGATGAGATAAAAGAGAAATGTGATTTTGACTATTTTCTCAGTTCATTTGTTTATTTGGCAGCAGCTAGCATTAAGTGAAAAATTATTTCATTGTTTTGATACATTATTATTATACACTTTCCTGGAGAAGCTCTGAAGTACCACTTAAGTAGGGTTTATCATAACTGAAGAAAAGTACTGTTTTAAAATAATTCAATTGAAAAACCAAAAGTAATCAATAGTATTTCTTCAAATGGCATGCACTTTAGACTAACAGTGAATAATTCAATAATAATTTGAGCTGTTTCTGTGATAGAGAATGTGATGTAAAATTAACTCAATCCTTGTATATATATATTTAAATCCCTGAAGAAGAATTAAGAAGTTAAAGATATGGAAAACAAGGGAGCTGAAAGTATCTCTCTGTCTACGCAGTAGAGGATGTGTTCTGCAGGAAAGGAAGAGCTTCAAGTTCAAGGACTTTCACATCAGCAACTTTCATGAAGCATTAAATTCAGTTTAAATGTATATTTCTGGGAAGAAGAAAAAAATAGATTCATAGAACCATCTGCAACCAAATTTTGTTAAACTTGATTGAGGATGGTTTTGCATGGGAATGCAAAAGAAGGGCTACCTGGGTGCAAATGCTGTTTGAATCTGTATTTAGTGGATACTTTTAACTAAAGTGTTTGTTACGTGCTGAAAGCGAGTCAGGAAAACTGTTTATATAACTTCCAACTTGTGGCAGGTACCTTGGTTGTTATCCCAAAATGGTACTTCTAATAAGGAGCATCACACCACTAAGACATACAAATTGCCACCTGCTGTGACATCATTACAGAGGTGGTAATTATGGGAATTATAGAAAATAAACATGGACGTCCTGCTGTTTCCAAACACCTGCTGATAGGTAGAATGCCTGCTGGTGTTTTCCTTTTAACATCATTTTTTGTTTTGTCTCCATCTTTAGAAGTAAGCAAACACTGATATGTACAGCTGAAGAAATCCTGTTGAAGTGGTAGACGAGATTAGAAAGCATATTGCAACATGCATTTAGATCCTTACCACTTGAGTTTAACTCAAACACAGTCTTGAAGATGGATGCACAATGAAGTGCTATCCAGACAAGGTGATACTTCCCAGACTCAGAGAAGGTGAATGCTGATGAAACTTACCAAGTTGTGAATTAATGAAGTTCCATATAGATAGTTAAGTTTAAGCTGATGGAGCAAGATTTCCAGTTTGTAATGTAATTTAAGTGATACCTATGGTAATCTTTTATAACAGAAGTTCAAAACAAGACAGTTGGAAAGTAGTAACATTCACCATATATTTTTAATAGGTTTTTCCAATTGTGTACACTTGAGATGAATTCGTGGATTTAATTTTTTATTCAATTCACAAAGTGCTAGTGAAGGGAGCTCAGTATTTCACAAGGTTTGGGCTTTTTTTCTGTTACATTAGCATGGGAATGTATAGACACAGGAATCTGAGAAGTAGTATAGCTCAAGCAAGAGGAAGGGCTTTTTAGGGAGAGCCCAAAATATATTTGGTTGTTGCATTATTCTAAAAATCAAGATATGTCACATATATTAATATTTGGAGTTTCAAAATGCAAGTGAAATTGTGTATGAAGCAATGTCTTTTCATTTTTTAACTTAAAGGTAGCAAGAAAATTAAGAAGTAGTGAATAAATTGTTATTCGTGACAATAAAATAGAAATGAAGTATGATATAACTAGACTAGCAACTCTTCTCCTTTAATGTCTATTTCTTACATAAGAAATATTTATTTTTGTAACTCACTAAAATAATTTTAAGTTTGGATATTAATTATTAACTTTTAATGTCATTAAAATCTCATTGCCAATTCAAATTAAAAATAATTAATTATTATGACTTGTGGAGCTGTTACAAAATAGCAGAAGCTATTTGAAAATGGAAGAAGAGATCAATTAAAATATTAATTTTAGAATTTGTAAAATTGGTAAGGAAAAGACAAGGAAATAACCTTTTTATGTTTTATAAATATCAATTTTTTTGTTTTTATTTTCTATTCACTTTCCATGTCTCAATACTGATTTTCTTCTACTCCTATATATTCTTTCTCGTCTGTTGAAATTCTGACTACATCCCTTCTAACATATGAACGCAGGTATTATTTTTCATCTCTGGCCATGCTAAATTCAATCACATCACTGACTCCTCCTTTCTGGCCATACTGTCAATCTAATTATTGTGTCAACTTCACCTCTTGCATTTTGCTGGTCTTGATGACTTAATTGTTTTTCACATGCACTCTTTAAGACATAAAGTATATCTTAGATGTAAAATACATCTTAGCGAAGAGTCATCTTAGAGTGCATTCCTTACTGTGAGTTGCAAATCTCCTGTCCTCACACAAGCCTTTAAGATTTACTAGCAGGGAATATTCAAGGTGGGGTGGAAGATATAATTTCAACCAACTTTTAATATTTTTTGTGTGTTTGTCTAGAGTTTTCAGTCATGAAAACAGAAGAAATAAAATGCAGGTCCATTCAACCTTATTGCAAAATTTCATTTTCTTAAAATGGTATGAACTTCTTTTTCTTTCAATTTAATTGAATGCAAGAAACAACTGTCTTGTGGAAGCTACCATTCCTTACAATGGGCCTGTCTCCTATGATGATAGCATTTCATAAAATGATATATATTTCTGACGATGTAAACTCTCTTGTTTACCACTTAAATCCCAGTCTATTCTTGGAAATACTTTTTTCAGAACTTCCGAGAAGGAAAATGCCATAAAGAGAAGATAAAGCTGAATTTGGAAGGATACAGTATCTGAGTAGCTGATTACTTTGGATATGATGACTAGCTTTTCTTGGTATGTACACCCTGAATCTACGTGTATACTGGATTAAAAATGCTGAAATAAATAGAAATTATATCTCATTAAGAGTATACTTAATAGTATAAACAAGCAAGTACACAAAAGATCAACAAAATCAACAAAACAGAAAGCAATTCAAGTATTTTTCAATACCTGAAAAAGTTCTGGCTTTAATGACAGGCAGAGGAGTGAGTGTGTTATCTTTTGCTCTCAGATCAATAGTGTTTTATGTTGCTTTCTTCTTTTCTTTCCTACTTAGTTGACAGGTCTCTAATTGCCCAGTATGCCCTTTTAGAAATAAACTTTCTACTTCATATAGACCATTAAGCTTCAGATTTGTCCCTGATGTCATGCCCTTATTCATCTTCTCTCCAGCATTTTTTGCAGTGTCTCAACTCTCCTGTAATGACTATGGTAGTACCAACTCATTATCTACTTGTTTTGCCCATTCTTTGCTCATTATATTGTTACTGTTTCCCCATAAATGTCCTTGGAATATTAGTTCTGTGTTTTCCCAGCTGAATGTTTTTATGTGTGCAGCTGGTGAGCTTCCTTCAGAAAACCTCAAGCTTCCTCTCTGTTGCTGTACTACTCTAACAGTTTATTCCCTATTTTGACATGAAACAAGTACCCATATAAAGGTACTCTGCTGGGGCTGCCTGCTGCATCTCAACTGGAGATGTAAAAACTCAGCAGGAAAGGAACACCAGCTTCAAATTTCTTTTTGTTGCCCCCAACTGTGCAGGATGTTGCCATGCTGTTAAATCCAGCTGACTTGCTGGAAGATGTAAATTTGCCAAGATCTGAGGGGCCTATGATCTTCCAAGTTCCTGATGCTACGTTCCATGGGAAATCATTCCTATTCTTACTGCTTGACAGTCATCAGTCTCCTCTGGCTTCTTTCTAGCCCTTCTCATTTACTCTTACCAACTATGACCAACACTAGATACATTTTCTTTCTTTCCCATTCAAAAATCAGTTTGATTCCAATTTGTTCACATATCTTCCAGAAAGGTGTCATATAAGCTGAAAAAGCACTCATTTTTACCAGACCATCTTTTTTGGTAAATTTTCCATTCATATAAAATTTTCCCCTAGATCTAACATGGCTTATATTAAGCATTTTCCCTGGGACACATCTGTAGGTTAAAATTGTTTCTTTAGTTTCAGTTGGGCATGCTACTTGCAGTTATTTCAAGACTGTATGCAGTTTAATTTTTGTGTTTTTTCTCATTAGATGAGTATTTTTCCTGTTATTTCTTCCCTAGTTCCTTCTATTTCTGACAACTCATTCTCAAAAGAACCTCATGCCGTAGCTTCATAAAACATTTCAAGCTACCCCATGTATAGCTTTCATTATTATTTAATAATTTCAAAACTGATTGTGCGTAGAAGCTAAAAGGGGTGGGAAGAATGCCGATTTGTACATTGGCCACATCTCAATGGTGTAGCCAGTAAATGGAGTTAACAGCAACAATGAGACTTATCAAATATGTTCTAATGGACACATTTGGTAAAAACTTTAATCACCTTTTCACAAAGAGAAAGGAGGAGTAAATTCACTGAATCAGTTATGTCTTCATCACTAATGTTCCTATTTGTTGTAGTGTGTAAATGTGTATCAAACTGATCTTAGATTTATTTTAACCTAATTTCTTCCATCCTTGAGATGGTTGGACTTTCTCTCTTTGATAAGATGTTCCAAGAATTATTGTGCTTTAGATAATATGTCTAGACTAAAAGGGTTTGGGATAGGCACAGCACTGTCGATTGTAGGTGTTATAAGCCTAAGAGTAAGAATTACGGCCAGCTTGCTTCTTGCAATGGGGTATTCCTATTTTGTGGCCCTAAATGATGTACGAAACACATTGGAGTCCATGTCACATATCTATTCAACTGGACAATGAAAACAAATGTTCTTAGTGCAAAACCCATTTTTTCCTCTCTTAAGAATAAGAGGGGTAACAAGTGTTCTTTGTCATAGCTGTAAGCAGTGAGATTTTTTCTACTGCTTTAATTTTGAAAATAATGGAATTTATAATTGTATTTTGCTATATTATAGATCTATGTTTTCAACAAGATACCTGCTGATGTCATATCACTGAATCAAAGACAGAATTAAACAAGTTTGGTTCCAGCTTTGCCCACAGCAGGTGGTACAGAGGCCCTGGCAGTCACCCTGTGCATGTTCCCATCTCCTCCTTGGGACTAGCTGTATTCTGTTTCCACAGGAGGGATGCATTTAGTAAATGGAGTGCACCAAAATGTATCCAGGTTGTGCTCTGAAACTGCTCTAGACTGGGAATGAAAGAGAGAAAGTAGGGATAATTGGGAAATTTGTTTCAAAAGTCCAAAATAAGGGTACACCTTGACTGATCTGAAAAAAAAAAAAAAAAAAAATTAACCACAATATCTAACAAAATGAAATCAAGTGGATAGTCTTGAACAACTTCCTAAAAAGGCACTCCTCAATTTGAGTAAACTGTGTTTGGAAAGTACCTTAATAATCATTGACATCCTACAAATTGACTGTCAGCGAGATTCCTCCATCAGCACATTCAGGTTGTGCTCTGCACTCAAGTGCTGAATTTGCCCCTCTGATGGGGAAACATTACAGCTGAATGCCTCCTTCCTATGTGCTGTCACTGGTAGCTTTTGATAAGCCCCTGCATGAGCCAAGCATGTCACAGCTTTGAGTTCACCTGTGTACTTGCCACAAAGTATTTCATTTCCATTTTTCTCATTTGGATAGGTATTTTTTTGTTGTATTTATTATGCTACACATATTTTAAAGATATACAACAAAAAACCCCACCCAAATGACAACTTGTTTATCTGCAAAGTCTTTACTTCCAGTGATGATGGCACATTACTTTTTTATACACTATACTTTCATATACTGAGTATGTGGTGTCTGTGGTCTTTATAATTTAATATTATATAATATTAATGATTATATAATTTATAATCAGTTCTGATATCAGAACTGATTACAAACAAATAACATGACACTTTTCTTTCAGATAAAGATTTTTGAGTCTGTGTGGACTTCGCAGGTCTACAGATCTAAAATAAGAATATTTTGGTGTGAGAATGAATAAAGATTCCAGCCATCAGCACTTGAACCAGGCTTTTTTTTAGCAGAGTAATAGAGATTGAATAGTGGAATTACATCCTAAAACATTATTTTTTACTTAGTAACAAAGTTTTGGGTTGGGTTTTTTGGGGTTTGGTTTTGTGGGGTTTTTTAATCTCTTCCTATTTGGTGAGCAGCCATATCTCAGGTTCATATTCTATCCTGAGTTCAGCTTAAGTCCTATTTTACAATTCATTTAATTTACACAT
This sequence comes from Ciconia boyciana, assembly GCF_034638445.1. NCBI lineage: Eukaryota > Metazoa > Chordata > Aves > Ciconiiformes > Ciconiidae > Ciconia > Ciconia boyciana. The sequence goes on from NC_132935.1 coordinate 60,103,935, forward strand.
TCTGCATAAGTTTTATAATGACATCTCATCCAATGAAGAACAAAATGTGTGACTGAAGTACTACTGTTGTGACAAAATGTTAAATTCATAACAAATACCCTTTGCAATGTTCCATTCCACTATTTCACACTCCAATAGCTTTAACCCAATTGCCCGAATTTTATGTCAGATGCATCAGGATCTTCATATTCCACTGCACTGGAGGCTAGTGGCTAGTGAAAATTCCTGTTGACTTTGGTGAAAATGGAATTTATCCCCAAGCAAACAGGTTTTGGTGCCACTTGAAAAAACTCTGTAGCATTTTACAAGCATTTTCTATTAGCTAGAATAGAGTACTGGGCACCAGATTTTTTTTTTTTTAGATGTTATTTCTGTCTTTTTTATTAATTTGCTGTATAATTTTCTTATATCCAACTTTCTATGCTCAGTCTGCTTATCTGTAAACAGACTGTGAAACCTTACTTACCTCAGAGACATCATGTAAGGGTTAATTAATGTTTCTATGATGCTTTGAAGTCTATAATGAAAGTCACTGTAGAGAGTGGAATACCTTTATCATTATTACCACTGTTGCTACTTACAGTAGTTTGCACTATTTTTTCTCTTTGTCTCTAGGAGTTCTTGATCCCTCTGACAAAGAAAAAACACAACAAAAAAACAAACCTAAAAATCACACACCAATGATGTGAGCAGATTACATATTTAGTAGCTTTTTACCCTGCTCATGTGGTTCTTCATCAATTTGCCACAGGGAAACGTCTGTTGCTACATGTCACCTCTCTTGCCTCTTCCCCTACCATAAGTTTTCTGATCTTCTGGCTTCTGTGTCCTCCAGTAGTATTCTTTATTTTATCTGGTTCTTTATGATTTAATTTCTAAAGTCTTGCATGCACTTCCTTTAGTCACTTGCTCATTTTTATTAGGTTTTTCATTTTGCTGTCATTTTGTCACTGTTTCACCAGCCATCTGGCCTGCTAATTTTCCTCTGACTTTTAGTACTTTCCTCATCATTGCCTCATGTACATTGGAAAGAAGTGATTACATCCTGCTGTCAGGCTTGGGTTTTTTATTTTTTTTCCCCAAGAGTACATCTTTCTTTCTTTACTGAGCTTTTCTTTATGTAGTTGAAGTCATTAGGAAGAAAAAAACCATGTTTTCATAAAACTCCATCAGTTTTATAATTAAAAGAGGGAAAATGTAAGGCGGAAAGGATAGTATAGGGTGTGTTTTACCCCAACTAAAGTTAAAAGTCTACTTTGTAGAAATCAGCATCCAAGGAAGTGCCTTGAAAGTAACTTTAATATTCAATAGGGATAAGCAGTGATTTTAGGGAATGATTTAGATGATCTATTTTAAACATCTATGCAAGCATGAGACAAATATCAACCTACCTCTCTCTACTGACTGTAGAAATTGTGTAGACTATTAGTTTAGCTGAAAAAACCTGCATTTGGCCAGATGAACCCCATACTCTCACTTTGTCTTCAGCTGTGGATACCAAATTATATCCATGGCTGGTAAGTGTTCAGAGAACCACAGGAATGGATACAAGTAGGTCCAGAGAGTGTCAATTTTTTTAAAATCAAGACAATATTTTCAAGGATAAAGTAATTCAAGGAATTCATATCATCTGTATGGTTTAGTAATCAGACTACATTACTATAGTAAAACCTTCAGACTTTTATAGTTTTTGAAGTTATTTGTTTCAGAGATGGCAGCTAGTTGGGATGCCTCAATTTTGGCTTGCTCAGGCTTTGTCTTGCTGAAGCACATTAGTCATGATTTTAAGAAAGCTAAGAAACCACAGCTTCTGCTGATGTTCAGTACTCCTGGAAATTAATCTTCAGCTACTTCAAAGTGAGCTTCCAAATGTGAAGCAAGCAACACGTCAATCTGGCCATATCCCAGTATGTCGTTTGCTTTCATTGACATTGAAGTCCCTCATTGATTTCCTGAGGCCATTTGAACATTTTCACACCAAGCTAATATGGTTCTAGCTAATGAATTTCTAGTTATTGCAAGATGATACCCTTGGTCCTTTCCATTTTCTTAATGCAATCCATTTTAATTACAGATTTTGATCTTCTCTTTTGGAGGAATTAGAAATTTCTGTGTTCATCCAAAGATCAAAAACTACTATATGATAGTCTGTGTTGCATGTGTCAGGCCAGGGACAGAAGTCCTATGGCTATTTCTGAGCTAAATAAATATTACACAGCTTGTGTGAAAGGGATGGAAATCATTGAACTAGTGTTCCTTCATAGATGCAGCATCCTATGCTGAACAACACTAAACTTTCATTCTTGACAAAATTAATTGCACTATCTCACCTGGAATTATGTTTGTAGCCATCTATGATGATGCCAAGTGGTTAACCACATTTTCCATGGCAAGAAAACAAAGGGGTTGAGGTATCTTTTTGGTTTTGGTTTGGGGGGTTTTTTTGATAGTTATGAGTAAGCTCTGTTAATGTAGCAAGCACACATGTTCTAGCCCAGAAAACACATAGTCATGGTACTGTGATTGACCTAATAAAGTCCACTTAACAGGTTTATTTGCTCCATCACTCTGCTGTGCTGACTGTAGTTGTACAACAGTCTCTGGTCACAGGTGGCCCATGGCTTGGAGCATGAAAAGCTGGTGTTGCCCTGGAAAAATATGTCACTTTTCCTTTTGTCATAGTTTAAAATCCCCTTCTTCACTGCAGCATGTAGACTAATTTGTTAGGAAATAGTCATAGGAATTATGCTGTGAAACACCAGCAAAGTATTCTCAAGCTTTTTACCTTTTCTTTGGGGAGCAGATTGAAGGGGAGGCAGAGAAAAAAGAAGCATTTGCATCTAACCATTAATGGCTACTTCTGTCCTATAGTGAGTGTGGGAGTACTTACTATAGCTGAGGAGACCAAAAATGGCTTATACAGTTGAACCTGTGCTGTGTCTCATGAACAGGCTGTTCTGCTTCAAAATTAAGAAAGGTTAATTAAAAAAGGGGCAGGAACCAATTCCTTTCTCTAAGCATCCTTTCACTCCAAAATCCAACATGCAGATTTGTTATTGATATCTGTGGTTCCTGGGACAGAAAAAGACAGACACTATATCTTTAACTGGAGTAGATCTTGGGAAGCAGGGACAGAGTGAGCCAGGAGGCAGTTGTGGGTTGGCTGCAGTTTTTAGGTCATGTTACCAAAACTACCATTCAGCATTTACCTTGGCATTAAAACTTTGTTCCTGAGACATTACTGTGGTTTGAATGCCACTATATGACCTGGCCATCCCACCTTGGTATTTGTCACAAGGATGTAGCTGATGTTCAAAACCTGTATTAATGATGCTGAACTACATCTTGCACTATTGCCACTGATGTTTGTAACAAGACATGATGCCGTTCACTCCTAACTTTAATATCACTGCCTGCAAAATGTGTTTTTGCTACTCCAAACATTCCTACAACTGCATGTGTGAAATCATCTTACATGCCAGAGGCTGTTTGACTGCTTTCAGATTATGTGATGATTAGCATTGTTTGATGGGACAGCTCTTTGCTGTTAAGGACTTTGAAGCTGGAATTGTTTTTATCTTGGGAATGTCCTGTGACCAACATAGATCCTCTTGTGAGAGCTGTTTCTCCCCGGCAATTTTCCCTACTGCTCACTTCTTTTAAAGAAGTCAAAAAGTAATTTGCTTTTTGTGAAATGTCTCAACAGCTGATTCAATCACTACATTTAAATGACACAGGAAAATATAAATAAATCAAATACTAATGTAACCCCAGGGGGCAAGAATGCTATTCATAGTGTGAACAGAAACAGCTTTGACACAGCAGGTAAATTTCTAGTGGAGATTACGTTATATATATCACCCAAAAGAATGTCTGTAATGTTTCCTTTATTCTTCAAATTTTACCGATTTCTGCAACATTGATGTAGGAACTAGGATTAATACTGTAATACTTCTGCTCTTTGTCAGTATTCAGAAATAATCTAGTATTCGTTGTATATTAGTGAAAATTTAACAAGAATGAATTATGATGATATGCAATTTCTTTTTAAAATTTGGAAATATATTTGCTTCCCACAGCTGTGAATGATTCAATACAATCCTTTATAGATATATGTTTTAACTAAGTATGTATGACTCTGAAGGATATTTTTCCTTAAGGATAAATTTCCTTAAATGATAGACATATTCCTGCTACGAAAATAATACAAGTGCATATTAAACACTGCATTAACTAAAACATGTTACTCCTTATATAGTGATTAATTCCACATCTCAGTATATCCAAGAATGTCTAAATTAGCTTGCTGCCTTTGAAATTTTTTTTGTATTATGTCATTTCTGGTGATCTTAATGCTTAGAGGAAACTGCTTAAGGAGGGAATATTTGTAACAGAGACAGATAAAATAACACTAAGTTAAATTTTGTATCATTTTCTACATCTTAGCAGCTTTGGATCTGAGTTGGTTGTTTGAAAAAAGGAGATACTGTCTCAGGTTTTGGGGGGTTTGGGGTTTTGTTTGTTTGGTTGGTTGGTTTAGTTTTTTTTTTCTTTTTCTTACTGTTTGCTCTTGCTTTATTTTGTGGTAGAACCGGGGAAAAGAAATAGGAAAGAGAAAGGAATGCAATATGTGCTGAGTACTTCAGCTGCCTGACTGGCGAGCCATCTGGACACGTGAGGAGTCTCAGATGTCTTGGTCTCACAGTTGGCTGCAAACCTTCCTTGAGTCAGAGGGAGGGAGTGAAATGCTGAAGCCTTTTGATGGTCAGGGGACATGTGGCTGAGGCCAGGATTAGACACGTTTCAAGAAGACTACTTGCAAAGAGCAGTCAAAGCTCAGTCTCCGTGTGCAAACTAGGTAGGACAGTTTGGCCTTTATGACTTGCATCTACAAAATCAAAATGTGTGATGACTAATGCCTTATAATAGAAAGTTAGTTACCTCATATGTTAAAGTAATAAGTTTTCTATGTAGTCTGTGACTGTTTAAACCCAGTGTGTCTGGATTTGCTATTTATATTAGGAAGTATGATACATGGAGATCAGAAAGAGGTGAAATATTACAGAACAGACTTGTACCTAATGCCTGATTGGTATAAAAGGTCTAACAAGGCTGGTGGCAAGCCTGCAGACAGACCACTAAAAGCTAGATGGTTGCTTCCATAAGGTCAGTGGCTGCTGAATTCCTACATTATAAATTAAGAGATCTCACCTTTAAAAGACCTTTTATCATGTCTGAATGACAAGGTGGTCTGTGCCGCTGACTCACTCACAGTGTTCTCAAAGACCCATTTGGACATTTACACAAAATAGATATTTTTTTTTTGTATGTTTTTCATTGAGCTAAACTCCTTCTGATATTTCCTTTCTATGGAAGTCTTTAAGCAAGGATGAATGGTACCTGCTTACCTGTTTATAAGAAAGGCCACATTTCTAGATTTATGTCCTGCTTGAAGATGAGGATCATATGAATCATATAAAGAATCAAAAAAATGGTAAATATTCCTCATGCTAAGATTCAGTATTTGTTCAGCAATTTGAATACAAATGAGGAAATTGGATAGCCATCTCTAATAATACTGTTTTTTTGCAAAATGTTCAAACAATATGTAGGATCTTGTTAAAATGATCTAATTGTTAATAAGGTCCACTAACTATTGACGTGAAATAGATACTTAGGTTCTTGAACTGATTTGCAGTACTGGCATGTCTGACCTTAATTGTGAATGACCTAAAAATACCATTTCAGTGTATTTTCCTAACATTAGACATCAATTCTGCAAATAAAGCCATGAACATTTCTTACACAATTTCTCTATTGGCTTTCTTAACTACAGTTTTATTTCTATAGAAGCATTGTGCTAGCATTTCAATGCCTGCTGTTTAATTCACGTTCACTGTAGTTTTTCTGTTTTTAAGTGTAATTCAGTAGTCTGAGAATAACATGACAATACCAGCAAGAGAATCAGAACACATCTATCCTGTGTGAAAGAAATTTTTTTTTTCTTGAGTCTCTAGAATTACATTTTCATTTTCAGGCTCATCTCTCTGGTTAGTAACCAAAACATTGATTTACAAAGAAAAATAATTTTAAATCACAGTAAAAAATAGTTTTGGATAAAATCATAAAATGGGATGTGTTTTGAAACTTTGGAAATCACGTTCTTTTACAACAGAAGTTCGTCTATTTTTAGATGTCTTAAAATGATATTTTGAATTTGCATTTCAGCAAGGAGTCATTCATTTCATTTAAAAGTCAGTTTAGCTACCATTATTCATATTAAATTTTCTGCTTTTTTTTTGAAAAGCCACCTTGAAATTAGTTTGGCTACTTAACTCATAAGGCACTTATGTTTGTTAGTGTAGTGGCAGAATTTGATTGAAAAAAATAGTTTATGCAGTTGTCCAATTCTTCTATGTACAGGTGGATCTGCTGTATTTAATATAGTTATGTCTATAGTTTCACTGTCCAAAGCTTTCCTCAATAATACTCTTAAAGTCACATATAAATCTGTCAGCTCTATTAGTAAGGTTGTCATTTTCTACACTGAGCATTTGTTGGTAATTTTAAAATGCAGTGATTTAATGTAAGAATTTATGTCTTTTTATGCACAGCAACAAAAGCATACAAAATAATTTGCAATCATTCCATGTGCTTCACTTTGCTATTTTAACACCCTTCTATATACTTTTTTGTATTATTTGTCTTCTTTTCCTTTCCTAATGAGAAAGCATATGAAGTATAGTAGCTTTTATGTTTTTCAACTCTTTTTCTTTTGCCAATATTTCATATATACACTAAACCAGTGTCGTGGTTTAGCCCCAGCTGGCAACTAAGCACCACACAACCGCTTGCTCACTCCCCCCTGGTGGGATGAGGGAGAGAATCAGAAGAGTAAAAGTGAGAAAACTCGTGGGTTGAGATAAAGACAGTTTAATAAGTAAAGCAAAAGCCGCGCACACAAGCAAAACAAAGCAAGGAATTCCTTCACTACTTCCCATGGGCAGGCAGGTGTTCAGCCATCTCCAGGAAAGCAGGGCTCCATCACGTGTAATGGTTACTTGGGAAGACAAACGCCATCACTCCGAACGTCCCCCCTTCCTTCTTCTTCCCCTGGCTTTATATACTGAGCATGACATCATGTGGTATGGAATAGCCCTTTGGTCAGTTTGGATCAACTGTCCTGGCTGTGTCCCCTCCCAGCTTCTTCTGCACCTGGCAGAGCACAGGAAGCTGAAAAGTCCTTGACTAGTGCAGCAACAACTAAAACATCTCTGTATTATCAACACTGTTTTCAGCACAAATCCAAAACATAGCCCCATACCAGCCACTATAAAGAAAATTAACTCTATCTCAGCTGAAACCAGGACAGTGATCCAAATGTTTAATGGTAATGGTATCACATGTCAATGTGATACCACATCCAGGTCCTTACAAATAAAACCCCCAAGTTTGGAAAAACACTTGGAATCACAGTAATTTTTGATAGTTGAAGCTGAAATGAAAACGAGGCTGCTTAAGGTGTCTCAAAATATTATCACTGAAATACTTTATCATTTTTTAAAAATAAGTATTTATATCCTCTGTATTCCACAATGCTGCCTTAATTCTTGGGTTATATGTTTGGACAGAACTCTGAAATAGCAGCCACATGTTCTATACCCCTAAAACTGAATGATTTATTTTAGCCCCAAATAGGACAACCTACTTGTGTAGTGTGTCAAGACTTTAGTCTTCCTTTTCTTTGCAATGGGATTAATTACGCTTCGGTACAACAGGTACAAGCCTAACAGGTAATAAACATTAACCCATTAGTGTAGACAATCCTATTAGCATCCTTAATACTTGCTTCACAACTATTTTTTGCAGTCAGTTATGTTTGGACTCTCAGGTCTGAAGAGTAAGCAAAGGGTGTATAATCAGAGAGATGTTCTGATATTAGATTATTTGTCTACAAAAAAATAATACCAAAATTTGTGTCTTTTCTATATTCTAAAGTAACTTTATGGTTAGCTGAACTTTTTGTTGTGTCTTTCTGGAGTTCAGTGCTCTCTCTTACTGCTGATTTTTGTCTCTGTTTTGAAACCAGTGTATTGCAGACCTGCCTGGATTTCATGCTGCGCTCTAAGCTTTCTGAAGTGTCCCAAGGCAGATGATAGACAAAATTTATTTTTTTCCCCTTTCCCCATGATTCTGTGCTAAATGTGGCTACTAAGCTGTTTTATTTTCCCCATCAGCAAATCAAGTCAGTATCTTTGTGGCTCAGTTATGCTTGCCAAGCACAGAACCAGACTGGAAAAGCTGCAGTCACAGCATCCCAAGAAGACTAGTAGAAGAAATGGACTCTTAGGAGGTAGTCTTCCCAGAGTTCTGGGATAGAAAAACTGAAGGCAAAGGAAAACCTATCCTAAAAAAACATTGTAATGTGACAGAAATAATAATTTCTACAAACAATCTCTTTTCAGCCACTCTCAGCAGTGCTGTAAATTACCATCAAACCTGTAAAACATTGTTTGTTTGGCTAAGGATAGTTCTGAGGTAGACATTTTCGGGGGGGGAGGAAGAAAAGAAAAATTACATTCAGGATTTTAAGTAAATGCTTGGAACCTTATTTACTGCTACCTTTGTTACCATAAAGTTTAAGAGGTCCATACAAGACTGGTGTAACCTGTGTAATCATGAATGTGACTACACTAATGTAGCATTGCTGGGTGAGAGCGCTTGAGATTTACATTTGATTTCTTAAATTTTCCTTTGGTTTGGTGGCTTCAAGGTTTTCTCAACTATTTCAATATTGATAAATGCTCTGTCAAGACACAGTAAATGTCATTTTGGTATTAGCACTGGAAGATCAATCATGACAGAAATGAGCATGCTCTGTGAACAGCATTAACAACAAGAAGGTCCAACTCATTTAATTAGTTACTATTTCCCTAAAGCTTTGAATGTGTGAAATGTTCTATAAGCAGTGCAATATTTTATTATCACTTTACACAAGGTCCTAGCTAGGAGTAATGAGGGAAACTTGGATTTTCTCACAGGAAATTGGACCAAAAAATTGCTGTCAACCAGGAATCGTGGGAACTGAGCAGCTAAAGGGATTAGAAAAACCCTAAGTCTGACAACTTTTACTGTGGAATTATAGATTTATTTTTTAATAGACTTTGGCTCTAAATTCATTTAAAATGTTAATACAGGAAACAATTAAGAGCCAGCAGAAGGAATTACACAAACAAAGACATTAATCAAGGGTTCGTCGAAATGAAAAATCTCTTTAGAAATTATATGAAATATCATGTGGTAGCAGAGTGAAATCCCAAATTGTTCTCAAATGTACTGCAGAATAACAAAAGTCCATATGGAAGAAGGCTTGAAGTACTGCATTCATTAGGGCTAGTAAATCATATATTCTTTTGAGATATACTAAATTATGTTGTATCACAGTGTACATTACATTGTAAACTGAGTCTGAGAATATACATGCATAATCATAACTATGGACTTGGCTACATAAATATTGAGAAACTCAGATCTAGCATTACATTTCCTCCTTTGAAAATACGTAAGTGAAATGTAAAAAATAACCCCTCTTCTGTATTTTCCCCTTCTGATGAAGCTTTTTTTATGAATAATTCACAATATTTTCCACAGAGACAGAGAATGAGGATCATTCATTGGATTGTAACTGCATACATTTCCTTTCTGAAATCAGCTTGGGACACTGAAGCAGAACGAGGAGGTTGACTTAGGATCCCCTTTTGTATCATAGATATTAAGCAAATCACTTCTACTCAATATCCCAGTTTGTATTCTATGACTTGGGAAAAAGAAATGTGTTCTGAATTTTCAGTTTGGCTTTACTAAACAATGCCCTTATGCCATTTCAGAGAATCAATGAGACTCAATCACTGAATCATTTTAGCCAATTTTAACTGAAGAATATGCAATGTGTTGTGAACTTTGGTTTTATACTTCAGTGTTTTTATTACTAAAGAAATAAGTGATGCAATGTTCTTACACTTCCTCCTCCTCCCCCCCGCGTCATGGTATGGCAATTTCTAGTAACATTGTTATTCTCTCTTTTTATGGTGTTGCTGAATTACTTCTCTCTAGTCTTAAAGAGTTCCCAAATGATACTTCTAAACTAATCCTCTACCTAGGAAGGAAACAAGGACTGTATTTTTCAGTATTAGTCATATTCTATCACTATTCTTTTTTTTATATATTAAAATAGTACCCCTTCCAAAAATAAATCAAAATTATCTTTATTGCTTTAAACTCTCCCAGCAGATATGCATTGTGAACGTCAAAGAAAAGATCATGAGTAAGCCACAGTTACATGATCTTCAGGAATGCTGACTTCATTTGATTGTTGTAACCTCAATAATTTGCCAGGAGATTAAGCCCCGAGATTCTGATGTTATATCTGAAAATGGGAATGAGCCTGCTCATTCCTTATGCATTTTGAAAAATGAAACATCTGTCTATTTCCCCGCTAACATAGCTTTGTATTTCATTGTGCATTTACTATTTTTTTGTTTTGCTGTTTTTTGTGTCACATTCATGCTTTCTCTAGCAATCCTCACCAAGCTTAAAGGATTTTATTGTAGGAAGTTATTGTAAGACTCAGCTAAATTCTTTCCACTTTTAATTTCAGCTTATTTTACTATAGTTTTAAAGTCCCAAAATACAGGATTGTATTTTTCAAAAATATGTTATGTTATTTTATGGAGAACAGGTATGATGGATCACCTGGAGAGTTACTGTGCATGTTTGGGAGAGGAAGGCTCAATGGACTATACAAATAACCAAGAGAAAGTGATAGGTCCTACAGTTATGACAGTGAGGAACAGGGATCCTCTAGTTTATGCAGAGAAACTGCAGGGTTGAAGTGAGGAGCACAAACCCTTATACTTCTGGTCTCTCTTTAGTTGCTTTCAATTCTCTCTATTTAAAAAAGAAAATTAATAAATATTGAGCATCTTGTTTTCATTCACTTATATGTTTTCTTAATTTCAAAAGCTTTCCAATCTTTTGGAACAATTGTTTATAAAAGGAAAAGTATGGACTGAACCTCCTTAAAGTAATTTCCACTGCAGTGTCATTTCAGGCAGCAAGGTAATGAAAAAGGTTCTTTTTATATTTGGGAAAACTTGAGAGCCCCAAATGCAAGGAACTGAAAAGAGACAAGGAAAAGCCATAGGAGGATGATTAGTAAAATGAGAATAAATGAGGCATGTGCTTGTTTCAGTGAAATCAGCGAGTGTAATGTGAGGTGCAACTATTGCCTTAATCCTTATATGATTTAAGCTGTGGCTGTTATTATTATCCATGCTCTGAAGCACCAAAGATCAGGTGTATCACTTCCATTTATGTGGAATGACATTTGGAAGATAGAAAGCCTTGTAGCAGGGCATCGTGGGTAAGGGATCTCACACGGAAACTCACTGTCCCAACCATCAGTGTTACAAATCCAGAAACTATTTTATCTCTAAAAGCACTGCTTAATTCTGTTCCCTTCTCAAGTCTTTTGCTTGTGACTACAAGTGATGGCAAAATGGAATAGAGATCTTTTAAAATATTTATTTTTAAAATGAGTGTTACTTATTGTCCAAGAATTTCCCAAGATGTACTTTAAAATAATAAGTGAATAAATATATAAAGAAATGTATTTAAATAAAAATAAGAATCTTGGAACTATGTTTAATTAATCAGAAGATAACTGAGAAATTACATAGGAAAGCCAAGACAGTGCGTTAAAATTATCAGTGAATAAATGTAATGAACAGATTTATCAAAATCTGGAAAGGTCCTATACTGAGTAAAAACTATAATGGGACAATTATTATTAATACTAGCTGACTATAAGATCAGTTTTGACAAGGGCAATGCTACAGATAAAAATTGAAAATTGTATGAACAGCTGATTATTAGTCTGAATATGAAATAAACATTGGAAAAGTAATTTTGAAAGGCCGTTGCTCAATTACTTTATTGATCAGGATTAAGAAGACTAAATGGTCAACAACACAGTATATGCTGTGAAAACTCTGTCTGTTGCAATGTTTAGGAAGAGAGGACAGAGCAAACATATGATTTTAAACAGTGATAGTTATACCTCCATTCAACTTAATTACAATTTGTAGCTGTATAAAATTACCTAATCTCCATCTGCTCCTTTGAAAGCAGTAAAAAATTATGAGGATACCAGACATGTAAACTATTCCTTAATAATATCCATTTGGAACTCTTGAAAGAGAAAGCACCAGAAATAGAATAAAAATTAACTACAAAAGTCCTCACAGAAATCCTAGGTATGAATCAGAAGAAAAATAATTACTGAGCAATTACTTATTAAAACAGTTAATTGCAATAAATATAAGAAGAAAACTGCCTACACTTTATTAAATGATCCTAGTCATGAACTATAAACAGTGGATACAGACTGCACTTTCAAGGCTAGATATAAGTTTAACAAAAGAGGAAAAGCTGACAGTTAATAATGCTACAAATTTGTCTTTGAGAAGAAAGAGAGACACTAATGATGGAAACCTGGAAAGGACATGTAGGGAAACGAGAAAGGTGAAGAATGAAATATGTGCATAATGAATTTTATTACAACTGTCCAGAAACTCTGGAGACCGCAGAAGGACTCTCTGATGGGATTTTTTTATTTCTGACCTATACATCTATCATCTGTTATGTATTGTGCATTTGCTTTGGATGAGCTTCTGTTTAGCCTAGCTGACCCCAGAGCAAAATTTATTGGTTGTCTATTCAAGTTCCTTTTTATAAATTGTCTAATCATTAGTTCAGCTGTTAAAAATATTGATGTATCTCTTAATCCTGGATTGAACTTTGGGGATCATATGCATAATGTCTTTGAAGATTTTTTTTCTCCTTTTCTGGAGGATACTTGTTTGTGGGAGGGAGGTGTTGGTTTTGTTTCGGGTTTTTTTGGCAGCTTATCTATTTCTTTTTTTTTTTTTTTTTGAGTTTCAATTTACAAAAATATAGTGATATTAGTACACTACCTGATTTCCTAATAAATATATGAAATTATAGAAATTGATTTAGAAACATCTAGCACTATGAAAATATAATGATCTCATGAAGGTTTGACTTTTTCCCTTGTATTTTAAATGCAGTACAACACAAAATCTGATTGATTTAAACTGACTAAAGCTTATTTGGTATTTTCATAGGATTAAACCTCCTTTCCCCTTTTTCCTGACTGAATTCCAAGTAATTACAAAGGTGCAATCTAAGGTCTGTTGAAAATAAAATTATTGTGTGGAATTATCCCTAAAATGTATAGTAACATTTCCAATGGACAGGTATACTATGGTTGGAAAGACAAAAGTTAAGCGGGATGTAGCCTTTCCCCATTATTTTACTGCTTGGTATGGCTTGCAGTTCTTTTCATGGTATGGGAGAAAGGCAAACATCCATCCATTTCATTTAGCTGTGATTGTCTTTGACTTTTCCTGGTTAATATGAGCTCTCTATCTCCTTTTCTTATGTCTTATGTTACAAGATTTTTGGGGGTTTTTTTGTTTTGTTTTTTTTTAAAACAGCTGCTAAATGTTTGAATATGATTCTGATAACCATAAGTAAAAGTAATACCTGTAAGATGTTCTTTAACAAAACTTGAAGTTATGCAAAACTTTCTAATGCCAGTTGTTTGTGTGACCCAACATAATATTAAAGATATGTCTCACTATATTATTTTGCATTATCCAGTCTTTAAGGCCCAAGACAGCCCTGATTTTACTATTACTGTGGGAAGTTATATCTATCTATTTTTTTTAAATTAGATACATTAACACCCCCCCCCCAACCAAAACATAACCCAAAAACCCAGCTCCTCACCAGTAAACTGGACAGTTGCATTATATGGTGGCTCAGTCAAATAGAGTTGCATTAAGTTTACAGGTTGCAGCAAATTTCTGCAAAAGAATTCTGCTTTTTTCCCTCTGTCCTTGCCTCTTTTCTCCTTTCTCCCCTCCCCTCCTCTCTCCTCCCCTCCCCTGCACTCTCTTCTCCTCTCCTCCTCCTTACCTTTCAAGAGAAAGGAAAAGTTAAAAACATATAACATAAAAGTAACTAGTTTTCTTTTTCTGTTTTAAATGTCATTTTGACTTCAATATTTTTCTATCTCATTTTTTATAGATTTATGGCAATTGATAAAGCCAATGTGTACATAGAGTTTAGGTGTTCAAGTGGGTTAAATGATATCCTACTCATAGCAGATTAGGCATAGGATGTTATCAACTTTTTTCCAAGTCCTTCATTCATCCAAAATAGCAGTTTAGTTTGTGTTAGACCACAATACCAGAGACTTATTTTGGGTTTTCCGAAAAGTTACAACCTGTTAAACGATCAGGTGGCTTGGAGACAATCGTGCCTTGATGATAAATACATGGATCTGCTCGTGACCAATCTCTGCTCTGACTACAGTACTTACCCAGCTAAATTTTTGGAACAATTATGTGTCATTTTTACATCCCATTAAGTTTTTTTCTATGTCCTGTACTACACCTTTGAAAATTTATGTTTGTTCCAAATATATTGGCACAAAACATAGAAGAACAAAACACAGCTAGGTCTGTAGAATGAAAATAAATAATGGTGATAGCACATATTTAGATTTCCTTTCTTTTAATAGAAGCTCACATCTCACTTGAAGTGTGTATTTATATCATGGTTAGAGTTGGCAATGCTACCTCAGACCAAACATCAAGATTCCAAATCATTCAAAACTGTTGAAATCTAATGCTGTAGCTACTCTTTCAGTGTCATGTATATCCTTTTCAGAGGTCTCTCTAGGAAGAATTTGTGTGTTTAGGAACTAAAATAAAAAAAAGATCTGAAAACATTCTAGATTTGGATCTGTGATGTAGTGCCTTACTACACCGTCAAATTCTCACATTTATAACACTGAAGTTATTCTGAGTTTGCAAATGCTATGCCAGCGAATTCCATATCTTTTGGTGGAGAAATCCTGTCTATATGAAAAAATTATACTATGTTTGGCCTTTCATACTTTGCAACTGTTCATCTATACTTCTCACAATGACTAAAACAGACACTCTTTCAGTGGAACTTATGTTTAATGTTCTTTTTCTGTACAAGGAAGTAGGAATAATAATGTTAGATTTAATGGATTGTTTATTATATGAATTAAGTGCACAACCCCTTAAAATATGCAATGAGCAGCTTAAAGATATGACTGTGAATTTTCAGTGTACCTGCAGACTAAAATCTCATTTTAGCAGTCTTCTTTCTTGTTATGTCCATTTATGTTCCATTAGCAGTAATTCTGGCCACATATGCGTGTGTGTGGGAGGACAAAATAAAATAACTTCCACTTATTTGTAAGTGGAAACTATTCCATCAGAGTCTAGAGAGCTACACAAACTCCTACATGAGTAAAAAAATCCCCCAAACCATAACCTTATGCCATTTTAATTGAGTGCTTGAACTGTCTACCCTTAATTCAGATGCATGTCATTCATTTAACTTAGTTATTCATCAGGATTTAAAATCAAAGACAGAAAAGGGAATTTGTCCTAAAAAGTCTTAATTTTTAGAATGCATTCATCTATTCAGCTGTCTTCCTGTGTTAACTTCCCGAGTTTTATTTGGTGGTTATTGTGATCTGAGTAATTAAGAATAAAAGCCATAAATAAAAGAGAAATTATGACCTTGAAAAAGGTGTAATGAATGCACTGTGCAGACTCCACTGCACATCAAAACACAAGCTATAGACACCAATGCTTCTTTGTCAGTCTTTATTTGGCGTTATGTCTACAAATAAACTGCACTAAAATATCTGAGAGGAAAAAAGAGAGATTTACTATTTGGGGTCCATCCATTTAAATATATACCATATTAGACTTCCTACAATGTCCAGCTCTTTTATAGATGGGAAATTAGCCTTGCCAACCTTGTTATACAGCCTCAAGAAACTTGATTTTTAGCTACTGCAGGAGGCATGCTTAAAATGAATGTAGCAAATTGGACTTCCATTAACTTTTTTTGGAGTTTGATCCCACCTGGAGCCAAGCTCTCTCACAGTTCTTTAGATATCCTTCCTTTAAATTGTTTGTACAGGTTTGGAATGATGCTCTCATAGTAGTGCCTAGTCCCAGAGATCTTCCAAGGAGACACCAGAGAATAAAACACAAAAGGCACTTGGAAGAGAAAATTAAAAAGAAGAAATATATTGTAGCAGAAGGTCATACATAGGGAATGGAATGCGTTTATGGAACTTTACATGTCTTCTGAGCTTTTCCACCACGCCTCTGTTAAATACTTTTGTAGCTGTATGTGAACTTCTATTATGGACTGCCACAGGAGTACAACCCGTGTTCTCTGAGCTAACTGGGCTTCAGTCTGCTGTGTACAAGGATTTCATGCCACAAAATAAATGAGAAAAGATAGTATTCCATGCCCAGAATGCCAGGGGAACAGAGAAGTGTGAATCTGTGTTTTTCTAGATAAACCTCAAAATGTTGACAGTTTTATTAAAAATTATTCCAAGAGTCCTGGGTCTCATAGAAATTCTGGAAATCAATCTCCACAGGATTTTGCATGTATTTGAAAATGCTCAGATTTTATTTGAAAACTTTGATATTAGATGTCTTATTTCAAATCCCAGATTTTGAAAAAAAAGAGGTGGCATAGGAATTTTGGCTTCTATTTGGCTGTATTTTTGTAAGCAAATTTATAAACATGAACTGAAGTCTGCCAACAAAATCAGTGTGCTTTTAAAGAAAATAAAGTCTCATATCTTTTTGAACCATTTATAAAATTTTTCACATTAATATTTCCTCTTTTCTACTAAGTTAGTATGAAAATATCGTTTGTTAAGATTTCATTTCTTTAAATGGTGCATAGCCTTTATCTGTTACATTCATTTAAACTAATGCTTTCCCTTGTACAGCCAGTCAGTTCTGACACCTGCTTGAGCAGACAGCTCTATCTGGGGATGTCTGAGTGATAAAACACTACAAATAACTAGGACATATTCCAAATACTATCCTTATTTCTTGAGATGCAGAGATCCTGAAAGATTACAGTTTTCACTGGAGATACGTATGGGCAAGATTTTTAATCTTGTAGGTGACAATCTTTCTAACAGTGTGTGCCAGAGGGGTCACTTACTGCTTATTCTGAGGAGGCTCACTGGCACGGGCTTGGCCTGTCCTAACTCGTGCTGTATGACACAATGTCCAGGGACTTTTCAGGGGCTAACATGCAGCAACAATCACTACAGATAACTGATTTTGAAAAGACTGTACGAGGTAACTCCCTCCAAGTTCTTCCAACATTACCCAGCAAACTTTACACTTTCAGACACTGACATTCAGCACACATAACTCACCCTCTCTGTCCAGTGCTATGAAAACATTATTCTGAAGAGTTACAACACAGGCACTGTCTTATTTAATGCATTTTGAATGGGACACACACAAGATAATACTGTTTTAGGGTTAGACAGACATTATATAAGGTTCAGTGGAGACTCAGTACCGAGTGTTGTATATCATGGATGATGCCAGTCTATGGCACTTGGTCTTAGGACCAGAGAATAGTTCCAGGCTTTTTGCTTTTAGTAGAATATGTATAGTATATAAGCCTTGTGACTGCAACAGTATTAAAAGATTTAATAGCACATGTAAAAAGTAATATTTTATTATCTTAAATGAAATATTATAAATCATAAAAAATTAAAGTATTCACTTTGGGCATTTTGAATGATTAGCTGGTACTATCGCATACTAGATCTGCTCATGGAGCTGTGAAGGGACTGTGGGGAATGAAACAGAGGAAAAGGCTTTAAATAAGAGAAGCATTAACCTCAGACGGTCTTCTAATAATGCATTTGCCCTGAATGAATGCCAAATCTATTATATCTGTGACAAGAAACAGAAGAAGATCATGAGAACTTGAAGGAGTTATCTGAGAAAGGGTTTTTTCCATGAAATTTGGATCCCTGGCCTCATATACTAATATGTCTACAATATTTATGGCATAAGATTTCCTGCAGCTTTTAAAATTAATGTTTTTATGTTAAATGTTCAATATATATGTTCAACATGCATTACATTGTTTGTTTCTTTTATAAGCTTATTCTAAACTCCATGTATCCTATCTTATCCTATCCTATTGATTATTTTGCTATTTAATAGCGGTTTAATAACTCCTTACTTTGTTTTATTAGAAAGCATATTTAATTTAAAAGGATAAAGAGGGAATGGGTGAAACTGGTGAACAAAATGTACATTGCTAACATGGAAGTGCGTTGCTGTAAGACAAGTGTCAGACAGCTGAAAATACCTGCTTTTCAGAGATGTGCTTACAGAGCCTATGAATTGGGAAACACTTACTGGAAGTTTGCAGAAGGTCAGCACCAGCGGTCAATTTTGTGGAAAAGTAACCTCTGGCAGAGAGCCACCACCTTCCCATTAGAAATGAACAAGTGATGCCATACAGGCCACAGATCATGATATCTCCGAAGGCCTCAGGTGACAGAACTAGAATACTGTTTCCAATTTCTGCCCCCAAATAAATACATTTTTAAAAGACATCTTTACATCCTAAAAAGAGCCAGGATTCATTAAAACTGACTAGAAAGGATGTTCTTAAGTCACTAGTTTGCCCCATCTAATTAGCTTATGTAACATAGCTAATTAGCTTACACAGTATAATCAGCTTATGTAATGACAACATTCTGCCTTGCAAAACACATTTTTTTCTGTTATGCTTCCAACAATTTTGTAGTAGCATGATAGTGAAGACAAATAGTTTCTTAATGCATAGAGTATGATTTTTGGCTGATAGAAACTTCCATAAAAATATTTTCTTTTCCTTATATTATCTGTACTCATGTCTATGTTTAAGCATAATTAATACAGAGGAAGTAGACTTAAAATATGGTGATATGCAATAATTGTAAAGGAATGCACAAAGATATAGAAACTCCTTTAGTCTTCTTACACTTAGCATATAAATATACAAGGCTGAATTGTCCGAGAAAAGTAATTGAGGTTCCTCTTTATTGTTTCATGCACATTTATAGTCTTATAAATTTTGGGGTTTGGTCAGTTTTTCCTTGTTAAGGTAGTGGATATCACGCTAGTGAAAGATAGCAGGTCAGGGAATCCCTACTATTCCATAGACTTCCTACTACTGTCTCTCCTTGCATGACTCAACCTTATTTGAAAGGAAGTGTTTCATTTTTCCTTTCCTTTTATGCTTCTTGTATTTCAATTGACTTTATCCCTCTAAGCAACCTGCACACCTTCCCCCATACCTACTAGAGGGAGCTCCCATATAAAACTGCTATCATTTTTATTCCCACATGTGAATCAGGAAACTGCTGTTAGCAGATACAGGGTATTATGACTCTCGTGACCTGGCATTCAGATATATGTTCACAGCTGGTTACCTAGGTGCTGTTCTAAGTAAACACAGGTTTGAAAGCTTTTCTAAAGATGAGTTGGAGATAAATTTTCAAACACATCTGTATAATCTTACTAATAGGAATTAGTCAACTAACCTGGCATAATGGATTCCTGTCTGGAGCTAAGCTTCCAACTTGTCAGTTTGACGTTGCTGAACTTCTCATTCCCTGTATGTCCTAAAAACCTGAAGACCTTTCCCATAAGCACTTAGGACCCTCTTTTTTTCTTTTCTTTTTTTTTTTTTTTAAATGTTGGAGGTGGAACCAGAAGTGTTTAACCAGACACAAGAAAAAGACAAAGACAGACATGTCTGTATCTGAAACTCTGTCCCTTGTCTAGAGTTACTGTTGGGTTGCACTTAGGAATGCCTTAAAAACCAAAAGCTGATTCTGAAAGCTCATTGTGGGTCTAGCAGCTTGATAGTGTTTTATTTTAAAAGGCTGTGGAGATATTGCCAACTTCTGTGTAATCACCTAGCATGACAATGGTAACCCAGGAGGTGAAAGATCAGCTTCTTTGTCATGCTTGTACAGTGGCATTATGAATTTCATCATAGCAGGAGAGTTTGCTGTTCACCAGACTGCAGAACATTTTATATAGGGACTTTCTTTTAATATGCTTCACTGTATTGTCATGAGAATAATAAACTGTGACAAAGGCTTTCATGTTTTTGAATGACAAATATTTATAGAATCAAAAATGTTGCTTGGTAGGTCAACTATGCAACCTAGTTCAAAATGAAAAGAAACGTCGAACAGTATTTAGTCCTAGGAAAGAGCTTAATTTTTAATGTAGAATTAAGGAAAAGTATAATTGAAAAATTTAACAGAGAGTGAGCTAGAAAACTATAATTACGTGGGAAACACTGTTTATATTCTAGGCATCTTGAATGGTGATTTTTTAGAAAGGTCCCAACATGATAGCGGCTACAAAGGATTTCAGGAAAACAAGTTCTCCTGGGAAAAAAAGAAAAAAAAAAGAAAAGAAAGAAAACCAAAACATTCAACAAAAGCAGCAAAAATAAGATATCCTGGCAGAGGAGAGATCTGAGGTTGAATATCATGGATGTATCATAGAAGAGAAATACTATGTGCTAACTTCATGTAGGATGAAACTACACATATACCAAAGTACAATACATTTTTCCTAACACCCTATAGCTGTGTGTTATCACTGGATTATTTGTTACCAGCTATAATGACCACCCTCCATCCACGGACTTCAAATATTGGCAATGAAATAGGGGCCATTGTTTGTTTTTGCTTCCTTAATCTGGTTAATTACTCTCTGGTGCATCTTTATAAGCAGAATTAGATTCCTATGGAGAAGTTATACGAAGATGTTGTGCCACCCAGTCAGGACCACATAAGAAACCTTAATACAGTATGCTACCTGTTGTGCTGAATTCTAGCTCCTTCCAAGGCCCCAGTTCACTCAGGTGCCTTGCCACCTCTATTTACTATTTATGGCAGTCTCATTTTCATTGTTGTAAATCAGTTTGAGGTTAAGCACATGCTTATGAGTCTGGCTCAGTTGAGACCCTAGTAGCTGACCTGAAATCACACATTTAAAGTGGTATAAATAAGAAATTTATGATCAGTATAGCAACATCTGCCAGACTTTGTAATAACAAACTCAGTAGGAACACAATCAGGGGTGGATGATGGTAGCAGAAGAACTACTGAACTTAATTTTTTTTTATTTTATTTTATCAAGCTTAATCCACTGGCTTTGTCATGGGACAGCAGTGCTCATTTACCAACCACCAGGTTATTATTAGATGTTCTTAGTTCTACATGAAGTCTGAACAGAAACTTCTAAATAAATCAGCATTTTCAAGTGTCACAGATGAAAGCACTTATAATTATTCAGAATATCAGGTTCCATGTGATTTTGAAATCTAGATTTCTGCTCGAAACACACTAAAATATGTATTGCATTACTTGATGAATTAACCAAAGAGTTAAGTTAAAATAATAAAACCATACTAGTACAGAATTTAACAGAAAAGCTAGCCTTGCCCTTCCTTTCCCCTCTACATACCTTCTACCACCCCTTCACATTGCAGTTGAAAGCTTGCTTTTCAAATTATACTGATGTAGCAACAAAAGTCAGAGTATGCATTTAAATGAAGAGGTTTTGATAAGGTGAGACCCGGAGTTCTTAAATTAGGTTTCAGCAACAGATTCATTTTAGACTGAATTGACATTTCATTGCTAAATTAGTCCTTTTTCTGTCATGGCGGAACTGAAAAGGTTAATGAGAACCTGCAATTTACAGTAGAAAGTTACTTGAAATATTGATTTTTTCCTTGTTTAAGAGACCCTGTGCTGCCTAGCAGGGGCTGTGTTTCTAAAGCACATTTGTTGAAGCTGTCTACCTATGGAGCATGTTTACCAAGGCTGTACCAGCATCAATCATAACTGCATGTGGAGTGCTCTTAACTCTTTGTAGATGTGTAGTAGCAGCAGGGCCACCTGTCTGCTGCTCACCACCTACAGTCTGCTAGTCCCATTTGTCTCCAAGAGAGCATGTTAGTAATTCTAAGGAAAGAGAGGTAATTCGGTTGGAAATTACCCTCAAAAGTGACAGATCAGCCTTCCTCCTTGACAAACGCTGCTTCAATGACGAGGTAGGGTGGGTTAACCAGGAGTGACTAAGTCAGTGAAAAATATAAGCACGTAACACTCCAAACAAGAAAGAAAGCATAAGATCTTTTATGTTCATTTTGGATAGAATCCAAACTGATGCTAACATGAAATATTACATTATTGGCTAACTTTGCAGGCCATATTCTAAATATATGGATTGAGTATGACTGGGGCATCTAACCCTTCTACAGAAAGCCAAGCAATATGAGAAAACTAATGTCTTATTTTTAACAGTAATCTCATAGTGAATTAGGAGTAAAGTAAACTTTTGAGGATTTGAGAACTGCATTCAGAAGTCCCTATTCTACCAGACTCCTTCAGTTTCAACCTGTGGCATAGCTATAGAAACAAGGTATCATCAAACAGATCCAGTGTAGAAACACCTGGATTTTAAAGTCTAAGTTTTCTCATATTGTAATGTATATCAGTTGGAACTTGATAATTAGAATTACTTCAAAACAAGAGCAGCAGCTCAGTTTCCTGTTGAGGATATGACTCAATAAATTGTTTATACTATTTTCACTACAATCATTGGGAAGTAAGTATCTTTCCTGAACAGTTGAGGTTCGTTTGTTTGTTTGTTTTTCTCCTTACTGAATCAGAGCCTAATAAAGTTCTCTTCACTACATATGATTACAGATGAGTGATCAATGGCAGTGATTAGACCAAAGAGATGTTTACTAAACCCGGACCACCGCCTGATTTGAAAATAGCTTTTTCACTATCCTTCTACGACAGTTTATGGTGCTCAGGTTTCATTAGAATAAATCTTTGATGATGTTTATTATCGATATATAGATATTGTAAAATGAGGCGTGTTTTTTTCTGGGTTGATGATGCACTTGGCTATTCTATTCCCAGCTTTCAGTGCTGGGGGCTGAAAGTTGCAAATGGCTGGGAAAATCAAAGAGATTACATTAAAATCCACAGCCATCCAACTCAGTCTGGTGTACAATTCTTAGTTCATCTTGCAGATAGATGTTTGCAGGATCAGGACCTAAATAATATCTAGCTTTATGTTAAAGCTCTCTATGCTCATGCAGGCTCTCATGAATTTTTCTAACAATTCTGTTCAAAGCGTCACTATTCAAAAGATTATGAACTCAGGAATAAGAAGATAAAGTAACAAACAACAGCAAGGGATTGGTTCCAAGACAAAATATCTCTGTTATTTTTATGCCTGGTGTACCATTTTAGATATGAAGACAGAGATCTATATTCAAGCATGCCTTTTCAACTTCACTGAGAATCTGTTCATAAAACAAAAAATTTAGTCTTCAAATTACAGAGAAAGTATTCAAAAAACCACACATAATGTCACATTTTTGTTGTGATTTTCACTCTGATTTTAGAAATTTGTACGCTTTTCTTCATACAGCTCCAGATGCCCTGGTTATAATAAACCTTTGCAAATCAATGTATCACAGATCATTTACTCACCCTGGAGCAAATGTAAGACATTAAACATGAGCATTGGGTGAAAAAGATATGAAAGGGGAAAGAAACACAAGAAACTAGTGTTTAATTCCTTTATGATTTTCACAAATCTATGGGGAGACAAGGTAAAGATGGAGAAGTTAAAACTCTGGTTTGGAACTTTGCATTTCTGCCAGTAACAATTTGCAGGAAGGGTAAACAAAAGTTGAGTAATAACAAGGGTTGAGATATGACAAAACGAGGCACTGTTTGAGACACAGAAACACAGAGCACAACCAGTATTTCTTCTTGCTATCTGTATTTAATATATGCTGAACTTCTTTTTTTAATGTTTTTCAACTTTGCAGTTTGCCGAGCAAATACTAATACTGTAGATTTATTTTACCATAAAGTATATTGAACAGAACAGTGGTGTTCCATTGACAAGTATTCCAGCATCCCAAATCCATTTCTTTCAGGTCATATTGTAAAGGTTTCCCTTGCATAAGTGATCTATGACTCACAAATGCAGCCCTAGGAAGTTAGAATACACATGAAGCAAGAAATTGCAGATTTGGCTCCTAGTTTAACTTTATTTTTAAAGAAATGTAAAATAATATAAAGAGAAGGTCTTTTGGAACATGAAAAATTTTCAGGAAGGTTTTCCTAAAAAAACCTGCAGTGTTACAATGTCTCAAAGACCCCAGAGCTCTCTAGGTGTGCAAAGTGCCTACTGAAAGGGAATTTGGACTTGATTTTTTGTTATTATTACTTAAATGTATGCACCTACCTGAAATGCTTCAGTCAGAGACATAGCCACAGTAAGCATGCTATACGATCAGTGAAAAGATGAGCTTGCCCAGAAGGTGATTCAAATCTTAGGTGGGCTGAAGGTGTTTACTTGCATCCATGGACCATGTAGTGATACCAGGGCAATTTCAATCCTAATTTAGATTCCTCAGTAGGATGTCTAACTTTCCATGAGATTAATCCACTCTTTTGTGCCAAACTTCTGTTTAACTCTGAACACCCTTCCTTTTCTGCTTATCTCCTTGTGGATATTAAAGAAGCAAGCTTGTATTATTTGTCAAACCTCACAGCTGGGTACTGCTCATTTATGTAGATACAGGGGACTTTCAGCCTTAAAAAAGTATCTGTTGGAACAATTCCAGAGTGCCCCCTACTATACTCAAAGAGAGATAGAAATGCAGCAATATGCCACACAGCAGAGTCAGAAAGGCAGGTTCTTTCAGAAAAGCAGTCTTTTCCCATGTGACATGTCTAAGATAGATCTTCTGTTAGATCTTTTCTTCTCTTTTGTATTAGGGGAGTCAAGGCTAACTGTACTTCCCACAGGAAAATGAGGTATGGTAAGTATGGGAGCAACTCTGATGGCTTTATGTTCATGAAACCTGAACTCTCTTTAGATATAGGTTTCAGAGCTACTGTATCTAGGGAAGCAAATTCTGCTAGAAACTCAGAAGAAAAACCTGTTTGACAAGCTGAATATTAGGAAGTACTTTAACTGCTTGTGGATAGTGGTCTATGAAAGTTTATGATAAAAATAAGTCACTGAATAACAAATTTATAAAGTATACCTATATATATGTATATGTATATAAAGTACCTGTATGTATACATGTATATAAATTACCTATATATATGTATATGCATATCACACACTTATCTGGGGAGAAGGTCAAACAAGATCAATTTGCAAAAATCTATTTTTTTGTTTTGTTTTCTCAGATTCACTAATAGCAACCAAAAATCAATAATTTCTCTGCAATCAGAGTTCATCAGACAGATATGAAGCTGGGCATGACATGACTTGCTCTCCACCTCTACTGTATATTAAATTGTTAGGGCAGAAAGAATTCTCTTGCTGAAAAATAAGGGACTGAAGAGTGTAACATTAAAAGGCCAAATGTTAAGATTTAGTTCTCTGAGCAGGATTGTGCTTTAAAAGTAGCTTAAGAAAAACTTTTCCTTTTTTTTTATTTATTCTTTGTAGTTATTTTCCACATCATTGCATCTAATGTTACAAAGAATTGAAGCACAAAAAGTCTCAGTGATGCTGACTGAGACAGTGACTCATTGGTCACTTAGTGATGGCTTTCATTCAGTGGAAGCCTCAGTGACGAAGCAGAAGAACAAAGACCTATATTTGTCACTCTGGGAGGGAGACAGTCAAGGATGTTTCAATAAGGTACGAGATTTCAAGTTGAAGGCTGATTCAGGCTTAAATCCTGCCTTTAGTTATACTCCTAAGCACGAGGGAAATGAGAACGTATAAAGCCTCTTGAGGCATTGCTGAGGAGTACATTTAAGGTCATTTAAAAGAGATGACTTTTTTGCAACACAGTTCCCTTTTATGCTGGACTGAGAGTAAGGGTTTTATTCAGCTTACATCTACCTAACCCTGGCTGGTTTTAGACCAGCAAAGCTTTCTCACCTTAAAGAAACTCTAAGTGCATGGGTTTAGGTGGGATTTAAGTTATCTGGATATAATCTGAATATATAAAAGTATAAAAGAAGGCTTTGTGAACCTTTTCTGCACAAGGTCAGTCTTCAGTAGTGGTGCAAAAGTGTGGAGAGGTACTGTAGGACATAGTGTGTATTGTCTGGTCTCCTTCCTATGACTAGTGCTAAAGTCCTAAAGATTTTCCCATCAAGATGTCATAGGCAAAAAAAAAAAAAAAAGAGTAAATTGTGAATGCTAACAGCTAATAATTGAATTCATGTGTGCTGGTGCTGAACGTCTGAAACTGAACTTTTGAATTCCCTGACAAAAGCCTGCTACTTCTTGGCTGTGACCAGGACAGGCTGGTGGTAAATTTTGATAACAGCCAGATTAAAAACAAATGACACATCCTGAATCTTCCAGGTAATACAGAAGCACAAGACAGAATCACCAATTTGAAGGCTCATCATGTGTTATACTTCTGCACATAGACTATTAGACTGGGAAGAGTGGGGCTTTCAGAGGCCTGGAAAGAAGAGCTGGTGCCCAAGAGAAGGGCTCCCCAAACGCAGAGTTGGTTTCAGAAAGATGAAGGTGAATTCCCTGACTGGAGGTAGGCTTCTGGAAGTGGAGAAACCTCCTGGAGACTGGAAAGATGAGCAGAGGCCAATGCTGGGGCAGGCCAGGGCCCATGACCACTAATGCCTGAGGTGGGCAATGGTGAGCAATGGCACAGCAGGAACAAACATGACTTTCTGCCCAACCGACCCAGTGCAGCAGCCACCTCCCCATGGAAAGTCGAGGGAGTGGGTGTGCGAGACAATAAGGCAGGGTACACACTGTTTTAGTGTTCTGGTTCTGGTAAACACTGTTCTGGTTCTTAAATAAACTCCAGTTGGCCAAACAAGGTGCTAGTATTCAAAGGTGCATCAACCTTCATCACCTCAGCAGTTGTTACAGTAAGCAGGAATGCATCATTAAGAAGACAATAAGGTTTACTTGTTTGTTTGTTTTTCCCTTCAGTGAGTCATTTCATATTCCCTGATATGTGTCTGGAAGAAGCACAGGTCTGTCTTAATCACTGCAGGACGTTATCCTTGGAACTGCCAGATTCTCAACTAATTATTTTAAAGGATCTGCTACATTACTTCCTAAACAAGAAAAAGAAATAGTGTTTTAGCTATTAAAAAGTGCATCTTAGGCCTGATTTACTGCTGTACTATTCTTTAGGACAGTCCAACAGTTCATAATATCCCTTATCCTTCTGTCCCCACCTCCAACACATACACACACAGAGATTTTTTTTCTGTGACTTGATTCCTATGATTTTCCTAATTTGTGCTCCCCCACAAAATTAACCACTCAATATTAATACCTCCACTAAAATATTTCAGGATACTAATGCCTTCACTAAAATATTTCAGAATAAAGAATGAAATCTGTATGTCACCCTTCCAGTCTCCTTTCTCTCTAAACCTGTTTTCTGTGCTCAGTTACATTAAGTCAGGGAAGGGCGATAATTTTTTTTTTTTTTTGTAAACTAAATAAAGTAAAAATGCATCTACCACAGCTAGACTGCTGTGGTAGATCTGGATCTGTCTGTGTGAAATACTCTCTGAGTCTCAGTTCCCTCTTTTCCTGGCAGAGACGACTTCTCGGAAGTCCCAAGCTTTGCAATATCAGTGTGTTGTTAATATCTCTTCTGTAAACTCTTAAGTGAATCTGGCAGTTGGTAGTGATTATTAACCTTGCACTGAACCAGCAATTAATCTGTTCAGGCTGCAGAGGAAGAAGAAAGGGAGAGAGAAAGAACGAGAGAGTACAAACTTGCCTGCTCTGGCTCAGTGATTCTGGTGAATCTGAGTACCCTGATCTGATATTGTTTAAACTCATTAGTATTCTCTATCTAATCTGCAGATTTAATTCATTACATACATCATTTCCCCATAGCCTATACACCCATTTGTAATTTCCATGACATATTTTTCATCTGCATGCTTTAGCCTTGGCAGAGAAAACAAGAGATTAGGAAACAAAACATTTGATAAATACGTATTTAGTGGTGTGTGAAGTAATAACAGAAAAAAACCTAAGCCTTTTTCTGCCATGCCGCATTCTGCTGCATCATGCTGAGTGGGGAGTGAAGCAAAATTTGGCTCAATATGCCTTTAAAATGATCTTATTGCTGTTGGCATTTCATTGAACTTTAAGGAAGATGCATTATTACTTTATTGTCATGCCAGAAATGAGTAAACACAACTGCATTTTCCAACTTTATTCGGCTTACCTTGAGTGGGAAGACTAGTTCTAAGGTAAGTGATTTATGACTGCATCTTCACCTAGTCTGATGCATTTGTTAACTGTAGGATAAGTCGGAGATGTCAGCACCTAATGCCAAGGGTGCAAACTAATCAAAGGTGTAGGAATGGCTGTGTGGTGACAGTGAGCAAAGTGCAGAGCTCTGTCTCCAACTGTCACCAGGACCAGTTGCCAACAGAAGAGCAAAAGAGAAGGACAAGCATATAAAGAAAAATAATTTTCCTGATTACCCTTATCCAGCGGTTTGTAGCTCTTGGCTTTCCTGATCCAAAGGATCAAGTTTTGTTCCATGAGCTTGCCCAGTCCTTTTCTGAACCTACACAAATTTTTAGCGTCTACAGTATCCTGTGGCTAGTTGTGAAACTTCTACCTACACATTGTGTTAATATTTTTCTTTTTTGTTTCTTTGTTTCAAAAATAGCACTTGCTAATTTCATTATGGCCTCCAGTTCTTTTTGTAAGACAGAAAGAAAAATGATTCCCTTTTCTCTGACTCTATGCCAGTCACAATATTTATATAGCTCCATCATACAACCCCTCATTCATTTCTTTTCCTAGCTGAGAAGACTTAGTCTATTCAATCGTGGCTTGTTCAGAAGCTGTTCCATACCTTTTATCTTTCTTGTTGCTGTCTCTGAGCTTTTTCCCATTCTGCTATATTCTTTTTGAGATGAAGGGACCAGAATTGCATCTAACATTCAAGATGCTGACACACACTGAAATTATACAGTGGATGAATGTGTGATTACATCCTTTCCTCTCCACTTACTGCAAGTTTTTCTATCATCCTCAGGCACCTCTATGCAACTTGCCTTGCTCTGTGAAAATAAACACCTTCCAGGGGTAATGATTTAGGTACTCCATAAGACTGCTAAAGCCATTAGGTACCTCCAGGTCTCACCTTACTTTATAGGTAGTATATCTTCATAATATGCCACCATGACTACATATGTAATTGTATTCTGTACTTCTTGTAATGGTATTTTGCCTCTTCATAAGTGTGAGATACCTTGCAAAATTCTCTTTAGCTGTGAGAAGAAACATTTACATTCTTTGATCATCTCATTTCTTCTCATGTCCCCTTGCTTGTATATATATATTATCACATAATCATTTGCCTGATTGGTCTTGACATTTCAGGAGAGATAAAGGCACCATCTTTGCTTCTAGACTGCTGAGTCCTTTCTTCTTATTATTATTTTTTTTTCTAATGAGCTATTTTCTGCAGTTTTCATGATGAACTTTTTTGTTTCTAAGCCTTGGAGAATTCGATCTGTAGTGAAGTTTTCCACATTACAGGTCTAGTGAGAAATCTTCAAAGCTGGTCATTACCTGAAGGATTTACTAATCATAGTTTATCATATTAAAATTGTATTAAAAATATTTTAAAACAGATAACTAAGAAAGTGGCTCAATACTCTCAGTTGAGCAACCTGATCTAGTTGAAGATGTCCCTGCTCATTGCAGGGGGGTGGACTAGATGACCTTTAAAGCTCCGTTCCAACCCAAACTATTCTATGATGCGATGATTCTATGAAATTAGCACACCTATTATCACTCTCAAAAAAGTAGGAAGAACTCAGCCTTATATCTTCCATTTGGTAGTAGCCAGATTGATAACAAGTGTATGTGCATTGGCCAACAATCCACGCAGGTGTAGGTCCATACTGAACCTTTCAGAACTCTTTCTCCTCAGATGAACACGTCACGGTGAAGCACCAGCACTGTAAGAGTACAAACACATGTGAAACTAGGTTTCATTATTTTTGCTTCTCATTGAACAACTCGATAAATTACCTCTTTCATTTCCAGGGTGACTTTACTGTTCTTTACAATATTATTTGCATCTGATGAGGATCTGTGCACAATGATCTATGCACCAGAATGCAGATACTTATTTTTTATATTGGAAAGGGAAAGCTGTACATTGTTTCCTTACTGTCTCAAGACCCTGCTCTTACAGGTGTTAGTTGCCATAAGCACACAAAGCCTGATTCTCTACTAGAAATTAACTTCCAAAAGACTTCTAAATCTTGGTTCTTCTTTCAGAGTCTTTATTAGGAAACATCCTATCTTCATTATTGATACCTCAGATCGCAGTACAAGAGAGATACATTTATGGCAGCTGAATAATGGGTGCAGAAAGACCTTGGTGTAGAATGAGTTTTCAGGGAAGACTAGAATAATTCAAAGTCTGCCCACATCTCCATACATCCTCTCTGACAAATCTTTTCTACTATAATTAGAATGACATTCACAATAGCAGGTACCATTTTCCCTACAAACATAAACACACAAACAAACCTTTTCACATGATGACTGAGGGAGTAGAGCTAAAGATTCCATTAGGAGCCTTGCTATGCTAATGTAATTAGCCTGGGAAAAACTCAGATATTATGAAACTGGAATCAATAAAAACTCTGCAAAGCTAGATTTCCATTTCAGCCACAAAAAGTATTATGCAGACGTTTCACTATTCTTTTGCTTATGATTTTCATGAGCAATAAGTAGAACAAACACAATTCTTATCCAAAGGGTCACATGTAAATAAACATACTAAGGCCTAAATATTTGTTGTCATGAAAAAATTAGCAGAATTAATTTATAAGTTTTTATATAATCCATAAACAATTTACTCACCATGTTGTTGTTTCAGTGAAGAGAAAATGTATTCAACCTCTTAATTGTGGCACTTTTAACAACTAGCATTTTTTAAAAATCTAATTTCCATGCCTACCAGTTATGTAAGTTTTGATGGAACTTACTGATAAGACCACTCTCAGCAGCTGTCAAAGTAGCTGGAGCTCATCTTTGTGGCTTTTGCATCACGGCTTTTAGTAGGAAAAGAAAACACTACTCTTAAATCAGGAACAGAATTTGCAGAAAGTGGCTCAGTTGTTTTCAAGGACACTCAACCTGTCAGGTTGTGTTCCCCACAGGTTGCAAAATCCAAGAAATTTCCCTGAACTTTTTCATGTGGAGTGAAATCTGCATTTAGCTTACAAACTCCTACAGGACTAAATGACGTAAATCTGCATGAAGTAATATTTACTTATATATATGCAAGTGTTTTTAGACTACAGTGATGATGAAAGAAAAAAAAAATCAGCACTGAAAAAGCAGCACGGCAGTGTCATTGCTGAAAAGGTTTTGCTACAGTGAAATTTTACGCCAATGTGCCCTTCATCATCACTTGTCTGGACGGCAAATCTAGCTCACTCTGAAGCTTCTGTCCTCCTCTTACTTATTATTTTGCTATGCATCACGTAGCTTCTAGGCAGCTTAATTGTTTCTTCACACTATGTAAACCATTTAACTTCTCTGGCATCCTACAGAAATTAAGCTCATCATGGACCCAGTGGCCCAGATGACAACACTTTCCCACAAGGTACAGCAGGGAACCATATTAGCAGTAAAGCTCAAAGAAAATAATACATCTGTGACACATGGCTGTAAAAGGAATGGAAGAAGAAAGTGATTTGTCAGATTTTACTTGTAGTGGTCAAGTGATAGGCTTACAAATACTGATTCAGAATCTATTGTCAGTAAAAGTGGTATGCATTGTTCTCTTTCACTATGATGCAAACCTCCCCCCCCAAACATTCTGGCACCCTAAGACATCTGAAATCATTATCCTTTGCCTTAAATTGGAATGAAATTAGTTAAACAGTAGAATAAGTGTAAAAGAGTAAATCAGAAAGGGAGAGAAGTCAAGCCATTTGTATTCAGTAGGATTTGTTGGTCAAATAATGATCAAATTGAGTGAAAGTGATAGAATTTTGCCCAGCATTTTTTTGCAAGCTAGTCTTTTTGGGTTAGCAACTGGTATTGAATCTGAGTATTCCAAAATGTGATTCAGAACACGATTTTCTCTAAATGTACTTGCCAGAGGTAAATGTAATAATTTATGGAGTGTGCAGAAAATGTTTTCTTCAGCTATTTGTTATTCAGAAAAGGTTTTCCTTTACTCTTACTGTTAGGCTTTTATGCTGGCAGTCTTATTAAGGTCAAGCCCTATCAAAATATTACCTCTGGGGTCAAAAGGGCTGTGTAGTCGTTCCCAAGGCTATTACACATTTTGGTGATCAGCTGCTAGAGGGCACTTAAGAGAGATCCAGAGCAGTACACCAGCCCCTGGAGAATGAAACAACATCTAGTTTTTGACAGCTTCCTGTAGTCATGAACTGGGAGATTTATGAGGTTAGATTTGATCTCTAGTCCTGTCTAAAGCCAGGTATGCTCTGTGCTGCATTACTAAACAGGCTACTAGGCAAAGCTAATATAGCTTCTTAAAGGTGAACTTGAAAGGCTACTTTTAAATCTCTGGCTAGCTAGCTAAATCCATTTTAATGCCAGCTGTGAGAGTTAGGGAAATGTAATCTCACAGGTGCATTTGATTAAAGCAAACAGCTAAAACAACTCCCTATCTACTTTCTGGTTATGTTTCTTCAGCAACAATGGAAGAACAAGCCTAGAAAGGATGAATTTTCATCTATGTTGTTTAAAATTTCTAATATTCTCCTGTGCTGAAAGTAGTCAGGACCCTCTCTTCACCGTGTTCTGTAAGCCCTGGATCAATATGGTCCGACTGTGCATCTTAAGCTTGCTAGGAACTCCTAAAACTTTTATACTCTTTTTACGTTACATTACATTCATTTAGACAATGATAAATTAAGGCAGAAGTCTAGTAGCCTCATCATAAAGCCTAAGTTTTGAAAGACAAATTGAGACCTTACACTTTTGTATATTATGTACTGTGATGAAGGTAAAGAGTAAAATGCATTTGAGTGCTTGAGCTGCATCAAAATCAGCCTCAGTATTTTACAAATATGATAAAATTGCTGAAGTAGCTATGAGCAGTTCCATGTATTTGATTGGAGCATTACTTTGAATTGACCTGTAATTATTTCTAGTGCCGTAGAATTCAGTATCTGGTACCTGCAATCCTAGACCCCAAAGTCTGTGAATAACCCTTATGTCAGTCAAATTGCTGAATAACTTCATGGAAAAGGCGGCTGGAGAACCCCTCTGCTTCTTTAAGGGAAACAGAGTTTTTCTGCTCTTTACAAATAGAAGAGGAAGCAACTCCAGGAAGAAAAGTGAAAGGTATATTGTGTCCCCCCCTCCCTGACTCCCAAAAGATAGATCCTGTAGGAGGATCTATGAGGGATATGCTCATACAGCAGAGAGAGCGAGGCGCAAGTCATAGTTGTTTACAGCCCTCAACTGGATGTATGTTGCTATCAACCTTCATTGTTACTGAGTAAAACCTTATTTCATGTACTAACCCCACTAAAAACAATGAACATGCTAATCTGACTCTCATCAGTACTAAGCAGATTTTCTTTAAATTTTACAAGACTTTAATTCATCTTTCTGTAAGTACAGACAAGTTCAGACTCTCCCTTAGTATTTTCTTTCTCCTCCCCATTTCTTAATTACACTGAAATGCTAAAAGGCTTTCTCACCACACTGTTTTATTTACCTGCCTTTAATTGATATCATTTCACAGGAGATATTATAAACTATGATGATGATAAATGGCTGGGTGTCTTTCCAGAAGCTGCTTCAGCAAGCTGTCGAATGTGAGATTTATTCACGTGCCTTAAGGTCAGGATTAGTTTTACCATCAAAAAGCAAAACAAAACAGGAGAGTGAGACTTACTTTACTTAGAAACGGTGCAACTTGTCAAGTATGGTAGTGTGTTGTTACTTGATAATTAGCTCAAGACAAGCTTGTAGCTGCTTCAAAGAACATTTTAAATCAGACCACACTGAGGAGTCTTTGGGGATGCATCAGTAACAATCCAGTGGAAGAATAGGATGCTGTGAATGCTTGTTATTCAAGTATTTCCTTTCCTTATACATGAGTTACATGGAAGCAGTAAGTATATATTTCTTCTTTTTCCCTCCCTTTGATGCAGATAAAAATACAAGTCAGCCAAAACACACAATGATCTAAGAAAGGTGAAGCAAAAATCGCTGCAGCCTTTAATCCAATTCCTAGGTTACCAGAGATGATGACAATAAAAATAACTAATGAGAAAATCCTGATTATGTATATTTCTAAACTGGCATAATTTGGAACTTTGAACAAGAGCAAATATAAGAAAAAGAATTTAAGGCTTAAATTAAAAGTCTTTGGGATTTTTTTTTGCAAGTTTATAAAGTGCCTTGTGTGCTGGGTTCTTGAACTATAAATGAGACCATGGATAACACAAAAAAAGCATGACA
Organism: Ciconia boyciana; assembly: GCF_034638445.1. Lineage (NCBI taxonomy): Eukaryota > Metazoa > Chordata > Aves > Ciconiiformes > Ciconiidae > Ciconia > Ciconia boyciana. The sequence continues at coordinate 60,138,491 of NC_132935.1, forward strand.
GTTAGTAAAGTCTAGTTATCATTGACAAATCAAGAAAATATTTAATTCATATGATATAAAAGAAAATAAATAAATTATTTCCAGTAATTTAAACATTCAGTACTGTTAAATACAAAGTTTATACTCTATCATCAGTATTCACTTCATATCAAAGAATTATAAAAGAAATTTTTGGAGCTCTATTATTCATCAACAGTTAAGGGCGAAAAGGTGTATATTCTTACATACTTTCTCTTTGTCTTATTATCACCTTGAGGTAATTTACTATGTTCTATATAACTGGTAGTTTCATCGAATACTACCATCTGCCCAGTATTTTTGTGTCATTAATGAGAAGTTGTACTTTGAATTCTGATGGCTTACACTGACAATTGATTGATACAAGTTTTAATTGGAGGTTAGATTCACTGAAGGATTTATGCCTGTCTGCAGTGTTCATAGAATGACAGAACCACAGAATGGTTGAGGTTAGAAGGGACTTCTGGAGCTTATTTTTTCCAACCCCTCTGTTGAAGCAGGGCCACCCAGAGCTGGTTGCTCTGAACCATGTTCAGCTGGCTTTTGAATATCTCCAAGGTGGGAGACTCCACAACCTCTCTGGGCAATCTGTGCCAGTGTTCAGTCACCCTTACAGTGAAAAAGTGTTTCCTGATGTTCAGAGGGAACCTCCTGTGTTTCAGTGTGAGCTCATTACCTCTTGTCCTGTCAATGAGCACCACTGGAAAGAGCCCAGCTCTCTTCTTTACACCCTCCCTTCAGGTATTTATATACATTGATGAGATCCCCTGAGCCTTCTCTTCTCTAGGCTGAACAGGCCCAGCTCTTTCAGCCTTTCATCTTAGGAGGGATGCTCCAGTCCCTTCATCATCTTTGTGGCCTTTTGCTGGAGTCTCTCCAGTATGTCTATGTCTCTCTTGTACTGGGGAGCCCAGAACTGGACCCAGCACTCCGGCTGTGGCCTCACCAGAGCTGAGCAGAAGGGAAGGATCACCTTCCTTGACCAACTGGCAACACTCCTCCTAATGCAGCCCAGGATACCATTTGCCTTATTTGCCACAATCAATCATTGGTGGCTCATGTTCAACCTGGTGTCCACCAGGACCCCCAGATCTTTTTCTGCAAAGCTGCTTTCCAGGTGGGTGACCCGCAGCATATACTGGTGCCTGGGGTTGTTCCTCCCCAGGTGTAGGACTTTGCACTTTCCCTTGTTTAACTTCATTAGCTCCCGTTTCTCCAGCCTATTGAGGTCCCTCTTGAGGGCAGCATAACTCTGTGGTGTATCAGCCACTTCCCACAGTTTTGTAACATAAGCAAACTTGCTGGAAAGCCTCATCCACTTGTTCTTGCTGATCAGGTGGCCTATAGCAGACACCCACTGCAACGTCACCCATACCTGTCTGCTGGTATGTCACCCATACCAGTGATGAAGGCCTGTATTCCATTTGTTTTCTGAACTGTACAGAAGTGAGCCATAGAGCATTTTCAGTATTTTTTGGTAGTACAAATCCATTTTTCCATACTTTGTTTTATTTTTCTCTGAAATTTTAGATAGGTTCTTGTTGAATTCTCATGGCTTCAGCTCAGTTTTCAAGCTGTGTGACAGAAGTCTACTATAAATGAATTCCATGTAATATAAAATTTTACTCTCTAAATATCACAATAAAAATATCGTTTGATACTTGTTGTCATATTTATTGTTATCAAATCCAGCCACTAAGATGATCACTAATATTTTTTGTTGGTTTCACTCATCACAGGTTTTGCTCTTTCTAGTGTAACCACTCAGGAATGGCAAAGAAATGTATACTCATCATACAGTTTTGCTTTTTCTAAGAAAGACATGTACCATAATACATTCTGTAGAGTACAAGGCATGATATAGTGGGGACTTGGTACGTTTTCACTACATGGCCAGTGATAAGCAACATTGTCTTTATGTTTATGGCAAAAGACATTATTATATTCATTGGGACTGCATTAAACAGTGCTTTCTTTATGTCTGAATTCATGCTAGAGTTAGATATATGAGTGTAAAATAAGAGCATTTATGCCAAGAATAACTCCTCTGTGAATTCAGTAAAACCTTCATACAAACAAGGGTACTTTGTATTTTTAATAGTACTGTAGAAGTATATACATTCATATTTGGTTGCGGAATACTCAATAGCATTCAGAAAGTGGTTGGATATGGTATTTTCATAAATTTTATACAAAAATAAAGGCAGGAAATCAATCTTTGTACTCCTACTCCTTTATAAAACAGTGTGAATTTGTTATCTTTAAAAATAATCACACTGGTTTGATAGAGGAGGAGGAAAACACTACAAAGCTTGAAATGGGAAAGTACTTTATCAGAAGTGACGTTACTTTATCAGCAACTGTTGACTTAACTTCTACCATTGAGCTAATCTATGATACAAGAGTAAAAGAGAAGTGGCACAAAACTGGCTGTATCAAGACTTATGCTTACAAAAAGGAAACAACAGATGAAAAAACATGTTATAAAAACTGGAATAAATAGAGTACAGATTCCCAAAGAACATAAAAAAATGTTATTTTGACTGACTACAATGCAAAGCAGGGAAAAAAACCCCAAGGTAGACACAAAGAATGTAGACACCTGCCATACAGAAAAATGGTAGTGGAATCAGTAACATCCTTTTAAAAATGTTACAATATATGACTGAATTAAACTAATAATGCACAGACACACTATAGAATTTTTGAGCAACACTAAATATGGAAAAGGATCCCAGGTGTTTGGAACAGACATGAGGCTTTGAGATATTGTTTTGTGAAGAACATGGAAGAAGACAATATGAAGAGAAAGACTCTCACGAGTACAATAAAGGCAGTTTTAGAAACAGGAACACCAGAAATAAAACAAAACAAAATAAATAATAATTAAAAAATCAAACCACAACACTTAAGACTGTTTAATGACAACTGAAGAAAAATAATTGGGGATCACAGGCAACTAGAAACATATTCATGGGTCAGATCATATCATGTAGAACAAATTCAGTTTCATGCTGGAGGAAATGATAACACCTATATGACTTATAACACAACACAGAAAATGGTATTTTTGCATTTCCTAAAAGCATGGAACAGGAAGTGAGTACTAAGAATTTTGGATGAATTTATAAAAGTAATACTTTAGTGAATAGAGAATATCAGCCATGGTGTACAGCTTTCTTCAGAAACCCAAGCTCCAAAGAAATTTTAAAACAATCTGTGTGCTTGGGAAAGATGTGACACTAAGTAATAACAAGATACCTACTGAATTATTAGCCAGAAAGAAAGAATTTGTTAGAAATTACCACTTTATTGTGTTTGGTGATTTCTGTAGTTTCTTCAAAAGTGGAAATGAAATGAAATGGAATGAAATGTATTAGATTACTTCTTCCTGTTTATAATTTATAAAGTCCTACCTCTGATAACTGTATGGATACTAACTATGCTGCAGTCATAGTAGAGGACAATCAGTATGTAGCCTAGTAAGACCTACATACAGTTTTAACATAAAGCAAATTTTTCTATCATCTCAGTAGTCTCCTCTAAAGACATGGAAATAAAACTTGAATTTATCCTTTTCAAAGCAGTAAAACATCTTGACATGACATTCATATTGTAATGAAAGACTTAATGAATCTGTGATAATGAATTAGCATTGAATTAATGCAAAAAGGCACACTTTCCCTAGTATTCTTAAATGTGAGTGAAGGAAATAATGTGATCTTTAGCATGACCTTTGAGGGGATCTGATCTTTGCAAAATTCCTGGAATGGAATGAATTGGCATGCCCTGAACCATTTGTGGATGAAGCATTTAAAATTAACAAAATTTGGATCTGTGTGTGCCTGTAAGAGTATAGAAAGTTCTTTAGGTAAGTTAAAAACAACATTCAGACATCTCAATAAGTTTATTGAAACATCTAGAAAAACTATACTTTTAGTGGAGGAGGAAATTAAGGAAAGAGATGGACTAGGATACCTGTTTTTCATCATCTAGAAAAAAGCTGCAGGTGGATGCGAAGAAGCTTCTCGAGGTGAATTACCAGAACTGAGAAATAATTTCTTTGACAGAAACAGGTTGTGGTATAATAATGACTCTACAGAATAGGTAAGGTAGTAAGTCCATCAGTATATTAAACAATTTTAAAGATTCGCGTGTTCTTTCATTCCTACATGTATGATGTGGCTGATTCTGTAGTGGCGGATTCTACATAGTGAATAAATTTCTTTTGGAGTTAGGTCTAGCCACTTCCTTTACAGTGTGAATTTACTCAAGAGAGAGAACAGTAGATTAGGAAAAGCAAGGAGAAATTTTAATCTGAGCCAACTACAAAACAAGCGGAGCTGTGTAGACATCTGGTATGAAAGGCACCACTCTTGTATTGGGCCATAAAGGGGATAGAGACTTGCATTAGTCATTTATAGTTGATTTTCATATACTTTTTACTGCTATTGCCATAATGTTGTTTTTGTAGCAGTCACTTTATTTTACATGACAAGTGATCTTAAGTTTGATTTCGGGTACAGAAATCAGTCTCTAGCACAGTCAATGTGTAGTATTTGCAACAAAACCTGAAGTGACAGGGATTTAAGCAGGCCTTTTACTTTATTTCTAGGCCCTCAAAGGGAAAATATATTCTGTTGGAAAAAATAGTATTACTTTTTTCCTGAAGAGATAGCTCTGTTGCTATTACATGTTGTGCATATATATTATATACCTTTATTTTCTACTCTCTTGATAAATGTACTAAATAATAATGCTTTTCTGCTTTTTTATTTTTAGCTATCTATCCCCAAGAAAGTTACAGTTAAAAACTATATACTATACATGACAGTTATTAGCTATTCTATGAAATGCTCTTTTTATTATGTTTTTGTGCGAATTTGCTGTACAACACTAATCTTCTAAACCATAGGTGTTTACATTAAAAGAAGGGATAGTCATTTTCTGTACATATAATTTATTTCTAGACAATTCAAAAACAGGTGGCAACAGTAAGTACTGAAGAAGGTTTTAAAATGTCTGTATGTGAGGGTGCAGGGGACAATGAATAAACCGTGGCACCTGGAAAATATGTTTCTCTAAGAAGTTCTGTGATTCATTGTTCTAACTGATAATTGCTTATGTAAACAATATATGTGGTGCAAGAAATGTTTAATTCAAGGAACCTTTACAAAGAAAACCTTTCTTAAAATTGTTTTGTGATCAGACTGGGAAAGGGAAGGGACAGATGAACGTATTCAGCATTTATGAGTGGATGAAATAAGACAGGAGGATCTTAGATTTCACAGTATGTATCAACACCAAATAAGTTGTCATTATTCTATGTTGCCATTTTTATCTGTGTATATAACAGTATGGCAACCTTTATTTTAGAGGAGAGAGCTGAGAAGATGAAAGAAGGGAGCAATATTTCTTTTTCTGAGAAAAACTACATTACCAGCTTTCCACTACAAGCACACTTCTAAATGTAGCAAAACAACTCAAAATATCACATCTCCTTAGGATCTCAGCTAGATCATTATACTTAAATTATACCTCTTTGGGTATTATATATGCAGATCTGGGAAAGAAAGAAGTGTCATATCTCACATGGCAAAGCATCACTTAACAGAATGAGTAGCTGTATGTCAGCATTTATAAGCAGTTTAATTCTGAAGACCAAGAATCACACTCAAAAAAAGTTATACCCCTTCTTAATTCATTAGAGATGTATGCTGTTTTATTTGAGAGAAAAGAAATGCAAAACCCCATAACCCAAACTTTGATTTACACAATATGGTAAATCCAGAGCTATCCTGTTAAACAGATGAGTCTATCATGTGCATCATTTCCATTTATAGCAACATAGACATTAATACAATAACAAAATATCAAAACCCACCAATACCTTGGTAGACAGCTTTACCCTTCCATAAGCAGTGTTACCATTTCCTAAACTAGATTATCATTATTTTGGACATAAATCAGTAATAAAGCCTAATTTTTACGCACACATCCATGGTTTTGTATTAGCAGGTGGGCTATGGTGGTTATAAGGGGAGAAAAATTATTAATAACCTTAGGATATGAGTTGACCTTAAGCAGAGTTTAAAAGCTTAGAAGCCAAATTATACTAAACACCAAAAGTCATTGCATACAGTGAAGCAAATACTTGCATACAGTGAAGCAAATCTTTCAGCTGTCAGGTGTCTGCTGTCACATCTTCCTGCTGCAGGAGTACGTTGACACAGGAAGCACTGAACAATGGTAGATCTAAGCCATAAAGAATAAAGGGGATTTAGGAATACCACAGATGTCAATTTAGGGTCTTAACAGATATAAAAAATATTTTATTTTATATTAACAGAGTGGCTTCAAATACAAAATAAATCTAGTTCCTCTACTGGAATGATTTAAGGTCAAGGAAACGCATTTTTGTTTATAAAAGCCTTGGAGAAATCAGGTCTTCATAGTTTACCTTGTGAGATTGGAACAGTTAAAGTGAACACCTTCTGCCATCATGGTAATGTCAAAAATTGGTTTTCTTCAGATCAAGGTTGTCTCTCTGGTCACTTCATTTTCCAGAACATTCTGATTTGGTAATGTGTCACTAGAGAGTGCTGCAAAGTTGTTTTCTAATGTATTATATGGATAACTGAAGTATTTATTTTAATGTTTGTAGAAAATGCAGGTCTAAACTTTCAGGGTATAACCTTTACTGTGTTTATGAAGTCCTGATGAACTATCATTGGCTGATAGGCTTGAATATCATAATCTGCAGAAAAAGTATAAAAATGTTCAAGTTTCAATGAGAGATACAAAACATTAGTTATATAAATTAAGTTAATCTTAATGAGTAATAGTATGTTTTGGTCTTTATATGTATAAGGCCTTTTTGTTGTTGTTGTTACAAAGACTTCTAAATGAAACAACAGAGCAGCAGAAGAAATAGTGTGTGGTATGGTGTTGGCTGAATTGTGTATAAATCACATAAATCACAGCCTACACTTCTTCTGAGCTATGGTGTGTTCTTATAACCTCTTAAAAATGGTGGAAAACATGGTGACTTCACTAAATTACAGTGAGGGGCACTTAGAATATCTAGACTTCTGGCATTTTAAGACACTGTGAGAAATAATAGAGAAAAGAGCTACCAATTAAAAGCTTGCTGTAAAATAATGAGCCCTGAAGAGTGATATAGGAGCATATGTGATTCATGTACTAGTATGGCTGGCATCATTTTCAGCCAAAAGCAGTTCAGAGGTGATAGCAGTACATGGAGGTGAAGGATTATAAAGGAAGCCCATCTTCTTCATTTACATCCTCCTTGCCTTTTTTTGACAAGCTTTGTTCCTCCAGCAAATAGGTTTCCCTTGCTTGTAATAGCTTTATTAACGTTAATTTCCAAACTGTTTAAAACCACTTATGACATTGCCCAATAACAAACTAAGTTTGTGGATCCTGTTTTAAATTTAAAGGGAATGTACAAGATGCCATAATGTGTTTGGAGATCTATTGAACCCCCAGGACCTGCTGCTGGCACAACAATGCAAGCTACTACATCTGCTTGCAACACCGGAGCTCTGACATATGCTGCTGAAATAATGATGCAAATGTTTCCATCTGTGGGAGCAAAGCCCCAGACACGTCTCTCAGCAAGCAAAGAGCTGCCTGGCCTATAAGAGGGCTAACATGGTTGTAAAATGCACAGATTTGACATGTTCCTTGGAAAACAATTTCAGGAACTGTCTTTTTGACTGCACAGTCTTTTGCAGGCAGATGTGGGTTCACTTGGCCCATCTTCTGCCATGGAGCAGATGTGACATGCACGTGTTCATGCAGTAGCAAGCTCAGGATGAAGAGCAGCTTTGTGTGAAGCTCTGGCCCCATGAGCTGGCATCTGGCTCCTACTGAGAAGCTTCCCCTGCTGCTGCAGTTTGTGAGCTACCCTTCCTCCAGCACCCCAGGTTGCCCAGAGTATTCTGGCCTTGCTCAGAAGTGATCCTCGTTGCTTTCCCCGTCAAGCACCAATGCTTTTTTCCACCAGGCAACAAAAGAAGGTGGTGCGAACCTTTGCACATCATTCCATGTAACTTTTGAACTCTAGGAGTTCGTCATAATGCTTTGCAGTCCTTTTGGGCTTTGAAAACATCATGAAAGGGCTAGAAATAGTGGTGGAGGGGAATACTCTCTGCAAGGTCACAGAACTGATCTAATTGTTATTGATACTTTTTCCTCTTACAACCGCCCCTCTAAGAATAGAATAAAATCCCTGTCATTTATGTCCCTCAGTGGATCTTAACCTTGTCACAATCTGAAAATTATTTCCTTTCCACAATAGATAGTGCTATATTTGAGCAGTAGTTAGCAGTTACTGTGTCAGTGCAAAGCAATAGGCAACTTTGATAAGTAGATTATTGACACAGTAGATGGTAATTTCTCAGCTGGAACAATTGTGTCAATACACACTTGGGAAGTTTGTAATTCATGGATATGCTATCAGTAATTGATATGTCATTATGGAGAGACCTTTAGTCCACAAGTTCACACTTGTACTACCATGATCTGTTTTAGCAGTGAATTGGTGCATTTAAAAATGAATATACTAAACAATCAATGTATTAGGCTTAACATTAAAAATAAATATGCATCCCAAAAACAAAAGAAACAAACATAACACTGGAGAGTTTTAAAGCTTAAATCTTACTGCTGCATTAATAGAAAAAAAATCTGTCACTGATCCTAATTACACATAAACAATTGTAACATTTGTGGATTTTCCTTTCAAAGCATTTGAGCTACAGTTGTGATGAAAAAAACATCCACAGAGTGTCTTCCTTTTTCACTGTAATCTCCTATAACTTCATAATATCTAAACCAATTTAAACCTGTATTAATAAAAATGCTTTGAACTGAGACCTTACATGTCAAGTTGCAACACAGAATGAGTTTTTACTGTCAAGCTATAATCCTCTAAATTAGGAGGTGCTTTATAATTGAAATGCTGACACAGACTTCTAATTGTAGAGGTGTTGGCAGGTGCTGCTATGCTAGCATTATATTAGCAACTTTTGCCTGTGAATATTGTTCATTAAAGGTTTTGCTTATATCGCATGCATACAGATTATAGTCTGTAGAATGACAGCTGTGTAAAGTCAGTCAAATTAGAACACACGCTATAGATGCAAACAGTCACATATTAAACAGATTAAATTACTATCCTTCAAAGTTTCTTTCACTTTAAAAATTTATACGGCAAATATTTTTATAGCTACATGCTTAAAAATAAAACAGTTTATGATACAGCATTAATAACAAAGAGAAAATAAAAATAAATTTTCTCTTTTAACTAAACATTAAATTAGCTCAACTATAGTAGTTGCCTGAATTGCAAGTGAATGTTATAGAGCACGGATCTAATTGCTGTAGTGTTCCAACCCTTCAAGCAGTGCAGATGTTATGCAAATAGCTTTGTGTTCATTTTCAGACTGTAAAATGTGGTGGTTTTTGCAACCACATACACAGAATGAATACCAACATACATGCACACACACACACATTTAAAAAAAAAAAAAATTAACTGAACTCTCCTGTGTATAGTTACTAGAAAAGCCTTTCAAAGCACAGTCTTCTGTTATACAGTGTTAGAGAGTGATCCTCACCAAAACTCTTGATCAAAAGGTGATAGACTTAGACAAAATTTGGATCTGAAGCTCACTGGGTCTCACTGCTGGGTCTCACTGTGTGTGTGTGTGTGCGTGCACATATTGAGAATGTTTGGGCTATGAAGTACCAGTGTGGTATGTTGCTACAAATGTCTTCATAATCATTTTCTGTCCTGTTTCCATCCTGTAGAAAATCACGGTCCCCATGTACAAATTGCTGATATGTTCCCTGGTGTATGTTAGCCTATTTCCATCATTGTCTAGTGATAATTTATCATGTAAGTGCCTTAGAGATGAGACCTGTGTAGGTGCTGAAATATTTAAGATTATTCCAGTTCTGAAAATTATGATGCTTCTTTCAACTTTCTGATGTTTCCATGTGCCTTCAGTGGAGAATTCCATCTATTCAGGGTTACACTGCAGATGCTTGTACACTTAGATTATTTAAAATACAAACAAAAATACAAATAGAAAAGCAAGTTTAAGTCTTTGCTTTTAACCTTTATCTTTTTTCTTTTGTATTTCTTTTTTTTTCTTCTTTTTTTTCTTCTTTTTTTTTTTCCTTTCTTTTTTTTCAGGAAGATAGTTAATTTGATGCTAAAAATACATATATTTGTTAAGCTGGTTCTGTGACATTAACTTATGCTTTTTACATAGAAAATATATATTCAGCAAGTCACCTCCCACTGGTATGTTTAAAAGCTTTGTTATTTTTAGTAGCTATTCTCTTAAGTAGATGTCATTGTTATATTCCCATGTATGTTTTATTTGACAAGGAAGGGACAAAAAAAAGATGCCAAGATTAAATATTCAAATGGTAACTTTTCTGTGTAATTTATTACAAGAAGTTGGATTTCTTATCCATCCCATCTATTCCTATTCTATCTATTCCTTATCTATACCTATCTTTAACTGCTTGCTCAATTACATAGATTTGTTTTTCTCATGTTTATATGTCTCTGTGTTGTAGTTCATTCTTATATTCAGACATCCACATATAATTATGAATTAGCATGTATTGGGCTTATTTACTTAATTCCTAACCCACCTCTTTTGCTAGTACCACCTACCACCATTTGTTATGTCTAGCTACTTTTTTGTGTGATTCATCAGCATATTGGACCACAGGGATGTATCTTTAATAGTGTCACGGAGAACGTGATTACCTGAAATTTTATGTTGGAAATTTTGAGAGAAATTACTGATGACTTTGCACAAGTTCTCAACATAAAATGTATTAAATATAAATTAAGTCTTTTATCAATATCATTGGTTTTAAATAGGGCAAAATTCTGATAATGAAGTTCTTTTATTTAGCAACTGCATCAAAATTCATTTGCCATTGAGATCAACTTTTATATAGAAGTACTTGTTTGGGGATTTTTTAGGTACCGTCAAAACTTGGACATTTTTTCTTTAGATAACAAGCACAAATTTAAAAAAAAATGAAAGAAAATAAGGCAGCTGCATACATTTTCTATTTCTGTTCTATCCTAATTTATATTTCTTACACAATGTGTTCAAGAGGAGCCATTAAGATCCTGCAACATACCTTCTCTGGCTGTGATAAGGAGGATCCTCACACAGCAGACTGCAGATATACGTTCAGATATTCTCTCCAACTGAATCAATGTAAAGAATTGAACAAAAGATTTTACTTATTACTAGTCATTATTATAGTTCAAGAATAAGGTGAGCTATGAGTAATTTTCTTATTAAGAAGAGACTAGGGGCATGAAAAAGTTACTGAAGAGATGCTTGCATAAATTGTCAGAGAATATAGAAGACAGGCAGTTTATTTTCTTTCTTCTTTTTTTTAATAACTTGGGTAGCAGATCATACTTTCTCAAGAAAAAGTAAATGTATGTAATTGAGATAGAATTAGTATTTCCTCCTTTACCAGAGGAAATACAGGATAGAACAGGTGAGGCAGTTATAATGCCTTTATCAGTTGCTCAAACATCTGCTGCCTGACTGCTATAAGTAACTTTCAATTAGCTAAATAAATGAACATGCAAAGCACTTTCTTTCAAAAGCCTGCATTAGCCATTGATAAATAAATAAATAAATTAAGGTTGAAACCAAACAATAATTACATTTTTGCTTCACCTAGTGTCTGGGACTTTTTCCACTGCACTCATACTTGCAGTGCTGGGGCTTTACCCGCAGAAGCACACAATGTTTTCCTCAGTTGTAATTGCCAGTGGCTTTAAAATTGTCTTTTGTTTAACAAAATAAGAGGATAAGATATGAAAAAAAAATCAGAACACTCACAAGTTTTATTGTTCTGAGCATACTGAAACACCAATTCGATTTCACCTCTGCCACCTGGAGGAAGCAGAGCTCAGTTTCTCATCCTAATGCCTACCACTAAATTTCTTCAGTATATGACAGCACACTGGGAAGGGGAAGTGCAGTTTGGTTAGGGCAGGTGCATGAAAAAGAGGGCTCCTGAGTTCATTCTTGGCTGTGTTTTCTATTCAGACTTTGTTTTTTGGTTTTGTTGTTTTGGTTTTGGTTTGTGTGTGTGTGTGTGTGTTTGTGAGAATTAGTTAATTTTTCAAGAGAATCCTAATACCTTGGTAGAAAAGTGCTTTTGCAAGGTTTTACAATTACTTTTGTTACTGTTATTATTACTTCTTCTCTTCTGCTGCTACTACTACTACTATTAACCAGATTCTGTTAAAGTGAGATACTATGCTGTACATAGATTTATAAAAAATTAAAACAAAATTTAAAAAAATGAAAAGGAAAATTACCTCCTTTACAGACAACAAAAGCCTTAATCATGTGCTACTGAAACAGACCACTTAATTTAAAGTAAAGACAAGGAAATTAACTGAAGTTAAAATGTCAGTGGTTAATCCATTAAAATACCACCATCCTCTGATGCTGTTTTCTCTAACTGTGCAGCATAAATAATCAGCTCTGTAGCTAAGATTCAGGGGTGCTTTTATTTGATCATTTTATGGCCTCATAAGAAACTGGAGATCATTCATAAGGAAAATACTAGTTCTCTGTGCCTCAAAAGAGGTACAACATTTAGTTAGTGAAATCACTGTAGAGTGCATCTAGTCAATATTGCACTCATAGATGAATAAAACTGTTGCCACTTAAGGAGTAACAGTAGATTGGCATGAGCCAAATGAGTTTATATGTGTGTATATATATGTACGTATGTGTATACACATACCTATATATATATATAAAGACAACTGAAAATATACAGGTGCATTTACTCATACAGACAAGTTTACCTATTTTATAAAACCAATAGCATTCTTTTTGTCTTGCAGCAAGATTAAACACTTGGATCCGTTGAAGCTATTCTTCCACAAAAATAAATAAATAATGTGTTGCTGCATGAGTTAATGACGGTTTTGTTAGCAGAAAAAAAACCTCTCTTGAAGGCAAAAATGTTTTCTGTAAGTAAAACACTTCAATTCAAGGCAGGGGTGGCTTTAGTTAAAACAATCTGTTTGTGGTCTGACACTGATTTATGAGGTGTAGGTTATTTATCTTCTTTGTTTGAATTGTCTTTTTCTCTTCTTGTGATCAGATATATTTTTAATATACTTTGTTTAGTTTTGGCAGAAAATTAAGTCCTCTGAGGATCAGTGGTGTGCTACACCCTGAATTAACTGCCAAAGATGCAATAATTTTTCCCTTCTGCTTAATTATACTATGGAAGCAATCAGTCATGCAGCAAAAGCAATTACATTTTTTGTTTTATTTTATTTTTTTGCTATTTTTGTTAATATCAAAGTGCATACAGTGTTTGAAAAGATGCTCTCTCTGAAGCATACTCTGTCTCTGAGAGTGAGGCAGCAAACCAAATCCAACAGTAATGAAATAAGTCTTAGTTTTGAGGTAGGGTACAGGGTAGAAGAAAGAAATGCATATTCACAAATACCTCATAAAAAAATTTTATCAAAATATATTTAATAGATTTTGACAAAAATAAAATAAAATTAGAAAGACTTTGCCTGCCTGCAGAAAATTACATCTATTCAACAAAAACAAAACACCTGAATGTCAAAAATACTCAGCTGAAATATTTTTATTCACATCTGCTGATAATAATGCCCCATGGGCATTCAAAAGTCTCAAGCCACTACTCTCAGTAGGTTTGGTTCATTAGCAAAGATTTTTCCCCTTGATGCACATTTGGCCAACATGTAACATGACTATTTTTTTAATGTACTGAGTTTTCAGCTCCTAGGGGAAAAAAATATATCTATTTGTTAGAAGTTGAAACTATTACTGAAAAGATTTAGTGATTTTGTAATTGAAATATTTTGCATAGAAAACAACCTACATCTCAGGCAGTTTTATTTGTAACCTTGGCATTACAAAGATCCAGTGCTACAGAGTACATTACCAGGCAACCAACTAACCAACAGGTTGGGATTCTAACCTCAACTACTCCATGATATGGGTAGGTATTTTGGAAAACTGATTTTGGAACAAATTTTGCTTTCTGTTTCAAAAATAATCACAAGGAGGCTGTCCACTCATTTCTAATGCACAAAAGGTCTTAGTCCATTGAACATTGCATTCAAATATACTGAAATAAATGTCTTCCCCACTTTATACTGTCTTATTGTACACCATTCTTCTTCATCACTCAGAGAGTCAGAATTATTCCCAAATTACAAGTAAGTAGTGCTCTGAAATCTCTAAAGATCCAGGAAAGTTGTTGATGAGAAGAAACATCACAGATTTATTTGGATCACGTTCGGTGATTTCTGCCCTTGATCTCACTGAATCCAACATTAATTATACTATGCTTGGTAAGTCTAATTTTCTCCTGGTATAACTTGATGGAAACTAGAGAGGATGCTCTTGTGGAGAATTTGGCTATTGCATTTCTCACATATTTGTATGGTGAATGTACTTGCCAGATGTTATGCTTAACAAACAAACAGCATCCAACATGGGGAAGAGTGGACATTACACATTAGTATCAAGTAAAAAGAATCCAACCAATTCTGACCATACTTTAATCATGTATCTTGTAATTTTATGAACTTTCATATGAGCAAGTTTTAATTTCTAAAAAATGCAGCAGCAAGAATAAAATTTAGTCATTTCAATGGGGTAAATTTATCATTTTTAACTAGAGTTTACTAAAGGATTTTTTAAACATGTCAGAATTCATCAAGTTCAAAGAAAATTAAACAAGTAGTCTCCTTTTTAAATATCTTGAACAACAAACTCTTCCTAAAGCTTGCTTAGTAGTATCCAGAGAAAGATAAACTCCACATTACCCATGGAAATCTAATTAGTAACAACCCATTCATACATTATAATGCTCAATGTGTATGCAAAACAATAGCTTCTGTTGATGTCTCATTATACTGTTCATCAAATTATAAATGTAATATATTTTCTTACATTTTGTATATAGTATTTAAAAATATCTTCTATACATTATTTTTTGTACTGTGGTCTTGGTTGGAAGATCTATGAATATATTTACCAAACAATTCATCTGATAGATTTTACAATTTTTCAGAATAAGATATTGAACTTTTTTTTCATTATTCTTCCAGCCCTTATTATGTAAAATATTGCACATCTTAACATTATTGAATTTTTTTTCCTTTAATGGAATACTTTGGCATTCAAATTAATATTAAGTAACTTTCTTTAAAGCTCTTTTGCTCGACTCTTGAGCTTAATAGGCTGAAATTTAATTTAATGAAGCAGAGAGGAGGGTGACGGGGCAGGGACAGCACAAGCACAGTGGGTTCGGGATGTGCAGTGCAGCTGTGTGCGGCAGGACTCACATTCTAGCACCTGAGTTTCCCCTTCCATGCTTGGTGCAGACTATTGAATACACTTTATTTTCAGGATGCAGTTGGAAAATGCCATTTCTAAATCAGTGCACAGCACAAACAGTTGCCTTATATATTGTACAGTTCACTGGCATCAGCTTAAAGTACGGTTTAGCAAAAGTCGTTTTAACTGCTGTATTGGGTTTGCGTGGCAAGCTTTTGGTAGTGAGGGGGCTACAGTGGTGGCTTCTGTGAGAAGCTGCTAGAAGCTTCCCCCATGTCAGGTAGAGGCAATGCCAGCCGGCTCCAAGATGGACCCAACGCTGGCCAAAGCTGAGCCAAGCAGTGACAGCGGTAGTGCCTTTGGGATAACATATTTAAGAAGGGGGAAAAAAACCCTGCTCCAGAACAGCATCCAGAAAGAGGGAGTGAGAATATGTGAAAGAAACAACTCTGCAGACACCAAGGTCAGTGAAGAAGGAGGGGTGGAGGTGCTCCAGGTGCCAGAGCAGAGATTCCCCTGCAGCCCATGGTGAAGACCATCGTGAGGCAGGCTGTCCCCCTGCAGCCCATGGAGGTTAATGGTGGAGCAGATACTTACCTGCAGTCCATGGAAGACCCCACACTGGAGCAGGTGGATGTGCCCCTGTGGGAAGCCTGCGCTGGAGCAGGCTCCTGGCAGGACCTATGGACCTGTGGAGAGAGAGAAGCCCATGCTGGAGCAGGTTTGCTGGCAGGACTTGTGACCCTGTGGGGGACCCACGCTGGAGCAGTCTGTTCCTGAAGGACTGCACTCCCCGGAAAGAACCACGCTGGAGCAGTTCGTGAAGAACTGCAGCCTGTGGGAAGGACTCATATTGGAGATGTTCGTGGAGGACTGTCTCCCATGGGAGGAACACCATGCTGGAGCAGGGGAAGAGTGTGAGGAGGAAGGAGCGGCAGAGACAACGTGTGATGAACTGACCAGAACCCCCATTCCCCATCCCCCTGTGCCACTTGGGGGAAGGAGGTAGAGAATTCAGGAATGGAGCTGAGCCTGAGAAAAAGGGAGAGGTGAGGGGAAGGTTTTTTAAGCTTGGTTTTATTTCTCATTACCCTACTCTGATTTGATTGGCAGTAAGTTTAATTTCCCTGAGTTGAGTCTGTTTTGCCCGTGATAGTAATTGATGAGTGATCTTTCCTGCCCTTATCTTGATGTATGAGCCTTTCGTTATATTTCTCTCTCCCCTGTCCAGCTGAGGAGGGGCAGTGATAGAGCGGCTTTGGCGGGCACCTGCCATCCAGCCAGGGTCAACCCACCACAACTGCCTGTTTCCTTAGAAAGTTAGGAAAAAGACCTATTTGAAAGGCCACCTTCCCTCCTTCCCCATGCTGCCGCAGTGCAGTTGTGACCAGAAGCCCGAGAGAGCCTGTAGCCTCGCCGTGTCGAAGAAGCTGGTGCTGCTGCAGGGTCCACAAGTCCAGCCTATTCCAGGGGCCTCCCATCCCAGAGGGCTGGCCTGGGCAGGAGTTGGGTCATCGCCAGGAACTGGAAGACCTCTGAAATCCTGGGCAGGAAGGCACACTTGGGAATTTTTAAAGTGGAAAATAGGGCCTGAAATAGATTAGGGAAGGCTTTTAGTTTTGATACTAACTGTTTGATTAGAATACTCTGCTATATGCTAAAAATGAGGAAATAAATTACCATAACACTTAAACAACTTATCTACTGTAATGGCAGGAGCAGACCTGAGCTCTTGTCTGAACCTGGAAAGAAAGCTACTCTGTGTCCATCCAAAGATTGCAGAGATCATCTGGAAATCTCAGGTGCTTGAGACAGTGCTAAGGAATGATAACTGTATTCTTCATTGAAATGGTTTTCATTTAGCCCCATCATTTGGAGATGATGAAAAAGGGGAAATGAAAGGTAAAAGACAAATGTACCTACATAGAATGGTGCAAGTATGCTTGAAAGATGATCCTACACAGCATACTAAATATAGCTCTAAAGCAGAGATCCATGAGTTAATGAGAGTGTCAGTGGTGGTTAATGTATTGCTCTGCATGGGGTATGAATCAGGCCATACCTTCCCATGGTAAGGAAAGTGTAATTTCAGATTGTCTCTGATATCAATATGCAACAACTGTGAGCAAATATTGAACTCGTAATGACAATCACTGCATTTTAATTACTGAATGAATTATGTTGCATATAATAGACAGTACACTTGCAGGTACATTGCAACATTTCAAATGTTAAAAATAAAATAACTATAGACTGAGAAAAAAGAATCCTGTTTTCCCAAAAGCATGCAGAAATCAAAGGAAACCAAAGAAATCAAAGGAAACTTTCCTGAAGTAGATAGCAATTTTATTAAAAAAAACAAAAAAAACCCAAACAAACAAGGGAATTGGAAAAATCATATCATGATAGACTTACTTTCCTCCTGCTTGCCTTCTACCTTCTCCTCAACTTCTTGCTCAGATAGTCAAAACAGTAGGGCAATTGGAATGGCATCAGCTGACCTGTGTAGAACACTCAAAGTATGAGTTGCATTGCTGAATAATCAGAATTTTTCTCCTAGAATACCCATTCTGTAGTCTGAGTTAATACACTGTTCTGAAAATTGAATATCTTTGCAATCATTTTAATATAGAACAGAACAAAACTATGCTGAAAGATGCTTACATTTAAATAAATTAGAGCAAACTAGCAAATTGCAGAGGTTGAGATACAGGACGAATTGTGAGCATAAGGCAACTTTATTTAAAAAGGGTTCAAAACATGTTTTGTCTCTGAATTCTTGAGGGGTGAAATGAAAATCAGCAATAAAGGAGGCAATAGAGAAAGCTAGCTTTTTCGCACAGTAACCAAACCTCTGTAAGGGCAGATCCACTGCATAATTCTTATTTACTGGGGTCTAAACTCTTGTAGGCAAATGTAAATATTCAGCACAAGAATGTGTGCACAATGTAGACATTCTTTATTCCTCCAGAGCAAGGCCTCTTCAGTACAGCCCATTGTCAATACAAGATAGCTGTCTATGTAGAGAAAAGAAAAACAACACATTGTCCACTGTAAACTTAAGCCCTTGCTCCAAAATGAAGGTTACTCTGATGTGAAACAAGTCTTTCCTGAGTCTTGGCATCAAGATATTTTCAGGCAATAAATATGCATAAACAAGCTCCTTATTACATATTCCACAAAGGGCTTTATTCAGGTCTCTAAATGAAGTTTTTAAGAAAAGCCTTTTTTGTATGTGTGTTGGGCAGTTTCTACATTTTTTATGCTTGATAAAATTTGTAAACAAAACAGTCAGGATTTAATTAAATTAATGTGGCGTACAGAGACACTGTAAATGAATATGACCACTGAACATACTCATTTCTGGAACAGAAAACGTGTGGCAGTCTTTTAAAATTGAGGATTCTCTAGCTCACTGTGTTTTTTCTGCATGTGTGCTCTAGTGAGAGTGGTTTGGTATTGTAAATTTCTAGTTAAGTTAACGGTCATTTTGCACCATGCAGTGTAAACAGCTTGAATGTACAAAAAAAAAAGAAAAAAGAAAAGGGAGGGGGGATTTTTTAGACTATTATTACTCAATCATCTAAAAAGTTTAGTATGTCATGTTTTGTCATTTCCTAGTTATTTTGCAATGCTCTTAGCAGACATATTGCTTCCCTAGGTAGAGATTGTCTGAAGATTTCATTACAAACAGGAGCCTTCAGGGAAGAATGTTGCCTAATGAAATTAATCATTATACAGGTTTACTCTTTAATAAGGTACTATACTTTATATGATATTATTCCTAGATGGAATATATTAGTACAGATATGCTGTTTTGACAGTCACCACAGTATATGAGAAAGAGAGAGAGCAAGAGAGAACGGGGGGGGGGCGGGGGGGGCAGGGGGAGGAAAGAGAGGGAGGAAAGAGAGGGAGAGAAGAAGAAATAACCTCTTTACTATCCCTTCCTCTCGCCCCTCTGACGTGTACTGGGAAACATTTGACCTCAGCAAACCAACTGGTCGTTGATCATGTGATAGATGGGAGATGACTACATGACTTGAACAAGTTGAATATATATCCTACAGTGTATCAGGTTTATTATATTCTCAGGCTGTCTTTATTGTGCCCCACAGGTGTCAGTGCAAATCAGGTAACTATAGAGAGGCTGGACTTGATACAGAGGAATTGGATTTTTGACTCCTGTTCCTATTTTATCCCTTAGAAGTTTTCAGGTGGGTATTTCTATGCAGGAGTCTTCTGGCAATTTTTTTTTGCAGAATCAGGGAGTCTTTGGTTCACTTGTCTCTGCTTCGGAGTATAAGACTTGAACTTTTTCCTTTTTTTTTTTTTTTTTTTTTTAATAGTGCACTGTCTATTGAGCTTGAGGTTACATGCAATCATGCAACTAGGAAGACCTTTGATTTAGAAATAACAAAAAATAAATCAATGAGTCCAAGATGCAAGATAGATATAATTGCTTACACCTTAAGAACTACTTCTGGTCAAGCCTCAGATCATTCACTGGTGATAGATTTCCCTGAAATCTATTTTGCTTATTTGCAAATATATTTTGCTTCCTATCCAGTGTATTCTTAACTGTCTTTGAATATAAGCTAATACTTGGAGATTAAAAGAGGAAATGTGTTATAACTTCCCAGTGATCATCAGCAGTGTTAGTAGATGGCTGATGCTTCATGAATTATCATTCAAGACTTGTACAACTGGAGAGTTTGGTCCTTGTCTTTCTTTACTTTAGCCTTCATAAAGATTTTGTGTTGCCTCCAGAGTTAACTCTACAGGCAAGAAAATCAGTATATTACCTTGGGCATGAAATCAGAGTTGTCCCACAAGTCAAAATCAGACAACGCTGCAAATCAGCCAAGGATGATGGAGGATGATGCAGGAGCCCATGCTTCAGCTTCATTTGTGTCCAGTACCAGGTTAGTTCTCTGCAGGCCACATTGGTGCGGGGAAACATGGCTTCTGACTCGGTGCTGGAGTAGGGGGAGCTGTCTCTCATGTTAGAAAGTCCTGATGAAAAAGGTATATGGTGGACTATTCCTCCCTCTTTTCCCATCCCTGCATATCACTTCTTGCAGATATCTATCTTTTTCTTTAGTTCAACATTTGTTCTCAGAATTCACAATAAATCATCTTCTGAGGTGAAAACATACTATACTCCAGCAAAGGGTATATTAGGAATCTAACATAAAAATAAGAAATGTTAAAAATAGATAAGGCATATGAAAGGGCATGGCATTTTACTTGGTTGTATTGTTGTGAACCCAGGTTTAATTCACAGAAATTAGCTAGAGACCTATAGGCTTGGTATTTTTCTCGGATAAAGAACACACTCTGCAAAAGAAAGGAGGAAAAAGCAATTATTTTTGTAAGCATAAACTATCAAATTTGCTAATTTGGACACTAGCTTCACTATAAAGCTTAGCCAGCCTTTTATAATTTAACAAGTAGCCCTGATAATCTGCTACATTGTGCATAGTCATTTTGCCATTTCTAATTAAAATTGACAACCCCCCTGAAACTTCCCCTAGAAAAATGTGGCAAGTTTAGAATAGCTTGAACTGGTTTAACTCTTTGGAATGGTATTTTTAAATAAGCACTTTTTAGAAGAAGAGCAACAATGTACAGAAAAGTATAAAAAGCCCATACAAATGCCCAGAAAACCATCATAGCCTTCTTGTGATGATGTGTAAACAATGCTTACAAAACCTTTACCATATGAGAAAACGTAATGAAAGCACCTTTGTCTCTCTAGGCATGTTAAAGATACTTCGTGCTTATTTGGAAGGGAGTCTCTAGGAAAAATATTGTCTGTCATACAGTGTGATCAGAGCTGCTGTCTGGATGGCTGCTTGTCTGTTAAACTTCAAGCTCCTACTGCAAAATACAGTGTGTGCTAGGGCTCCTACAAATGACCTACTTAATCTTGATAGAGGCAGTGTTGGACCACTTAATACAAAGGCATCGTTTGATACCTCCTCCTCTCCCGCAACGAGACAGCAACCTTGTACTGCAATAAAAGAGTGACTGGAGGGTGTCGCACAACAATTTGTGGATCCGAAAGGCAGAATCCTTCAGTCTTCATCTGTACATTGCAACACAGAATTATGACAGTCCTCTGTTCATACCTAATTGTGATTAAAGCTAGTTGTGTAATTCAACATGTTTATAGAAAAATGTATTTCTCTACTTCTGTGAAAATAGTGCAGACCTTAATGACCAATTTTTTGAGGAAGCAAATGAAACAGTGGGGAAAATGTTACTAATATATACATGTGCTGTATACAGTCATGTGAGAGGATATGCATTTTGCATATTTCAGATTAATTTTGCCTGCAGCAATGCAGTCCACTTCTGGGAGGTACAGAGTAAATTCCTGAGACCATGCATGGGGGATGGGAGAGAGAGAGTGGGGAAGAAATGACACCAAAATGCAGATCTGCAGCTACTCATATGTTAGGAGACTTCTGGAAATTGATGTTGTTAACATCCTTACAGACAGAGCACTGAAGTAGCTTGTGTAGAGACATTTCATTGTGGAAGGAAAGTACATTTTTATTGATGGTGGCTCTCTTTTGCTGTATGAATACAGAACAGGTGACACTGAAGCCCCAATCTTGGCTAAGACACCTAGCTAGTGTTGTAATAGACGTATAATAGAATGCATATATTCAGAAAGCATCTGGTTATAACAAGAACAGAACTGTGTTCTTTGCATGTATGTCCTGCAGGTAGACAAATCAGGAGATTGGTTGAAATATGTAGATTTGCATCCCTACCTCTAAAGACAGTGTAAAAAACCAAACAAACAAACAAAAGTATTGGCCAGAATGCTTGTGGTTTCTGGAAAGATTTATTTATCTCTATTTTGCACTTGTGCCTTCCCATGTGACAATGAGGTCCAGAAAGAGAGTTCTGTTTCCTAGAGAACTTAATAACAGAGAAATTGGTTCAGGGAGAGGAAGATAGAGTTCTACATAAAAGTTCTGTGATTTAGAGAGAAGAAAATCATTGCAAAGGAAAAAAATAAGTCCTTTCTCTGTCTTTATTTCCCTTCTGTCTGTGTGTGTGTGTATGTGTGTGTGTTTTGTTCTCTGTTACAAATGAGTGAAGGCAGGAATTTTGAGAAAAACAACTTCTATTTATTACTTTAATTTGAAACCAATTTTTGTAAGTTATGTGTGAAAAAAAGGAAGATATAAAAGTCCATGAAAAGTTATAGACTCTCAGATTTCTTACTGCAATAAAATGAGTCTCTTTTTTATACCTGTTTCTCCTTTAGATTGAGTAATGCACCTGACCTAGCCTATGCTTCCCTGTTTCCATCTTTGTTGATGAGACACATGAACAGCATTTATTTCCTGGCTGCCCTCTCCTAGAGACCCTGCTAGCATCTCTCCGTCTCTCTGCTTCTTCTCAAGTACTTGGATTCATGTATAGCATATTTTGGCTTCATGCATCTTCTTGCATGATGAAGCATCTGCCTATGGTGCCGAAGCTACTGGCAGTGCCTGTGTTTGCCCCAGAGCACATTACAGATGGTAGTGTCATTGCAGATAATGATAGCCTAATATACTCATGGTAGCAACAGGGGACAGATGCTGCTTTTGTTCAGTTTTCAGCAGCAAATCCACCCTACAGACTGGGGCGAAGGGGGGAAAACTCCTTTAGAAACAAGCAGAGCTGGCAATTTAGGTAATGGCCACTGGGTGGGGCAAAAGTGCATCATTAAAAAAAAAAAAAAAAAGATACCGTGAGTGATTTGATCGTGTAATCAAAAGCACGACTCTTTAGGGTGGCCAGGAGATTCTCAAATATGTGAAAAAACAGTTTCTACATATAAAAAGTAGACATTCTTAATTACTTTTATTACTTCCACAATAATCTACATCAAATTACACAGGGGACCATTTCAAGGCATCTTCTCTCTCAGGATACGGACGTGAGTAAATCACACCCTATAATCTTCCATCATCCTCAGTGCTTTTTCCAGGGGGGATTTACACTTACACATAAAAGGAGCACTTAAAATCCCACTGTAGAATGGCAAAGGACCTTCCTTCCAGGGACTGCAAGGATCTAAAATACATGCTGTTTGTTTATCTTTTGCTTTTGTGCAGCATAGTCCGATAAGGATAGCCTTACCAGACCATTATATTAAGTAGGAATTTAACATTATCACTATTTTTATTGAGTCTGATGTTTTAACAAATTGCGTTTGTCCTATTTCTCAGTATAATATCTTGAGATCCTAAAAGAAAATTTACATGTTTTTAATGATTAACATTATTTTAGTGCAAAACAGCATTTTTTCCTCTTGTAATTATCAACACTAATAAGAGCATGGACCTCAGATTATCCCTCATCCGTCTTCAGCTGCTGTATCAGAAACATAGGAGAGAAGCCAGTAGCTGAGCAAAAAAATCACCTTGTGCATGAACTTAACTTCTTGTATATCCTTTTACCCATACTCAGATCTGCAATCTGTTTTCTGCCATAACATGATTGCTCTGCATGAGGTCCTTGAAAAGATTTCCTCCCACAGAACTGCTTTTCTTTTGGTATTTTTCTGTGGGAAGGAAAATTGTTGGCCTTATTTCAGCAAGTCCTTAAAAAGGAAGACATAGGAAAGAAGAGAAGTATTTCAGATGTTTCTAACAATTTTTACCAGACTTATTGCTGAAGAGTGATCAGAAAATAAACAAATAAACAGAAGAATCCCCATTGTCTTTATAACATAACTGCCATTTTCTAAATTAGCAAAAGGAAGTGATCTGCATGCAGTTGTCCAAGCACTAAATCCAAGATAGAGTATTGCCCTTTCTCTTTAGAGAAGGCCTTAAACACGCATTTTTTTTTCTTCTTCATCTTTGTCCTTCTTCATGACTGTATCCATCTCTAACTCTAGAAGACCTCTCACATTCATGAACTCAGTAACTATTATTGCTTGTGTCATAGGGTCAGTGGACTGAACAGCTTATAATACAGTATCATTTTCTGGAGGGAGAAAACACCATATCTTATTTTCAGCAAAAAGACTAAAGCAAGGTGATAAAAGCTATTATATTTCCTGAGTCATTTAACTGCACGGCTGGCACCATTTTTCACTGACCTCACAGCTAGCTCTCTTTCTACAAACATCCCAATTAGAGCTACTTCCTGTGACTAAAGCAGCCATCTGCCCATGTTGCCAGTCCTTCTGCTCCTAGAGAGGACTATTTCACCTCACTTTTTTTTAGAGGAACTGACCGCCTGGACATATTTCTACTTGCAGTGCTTGGCCTACAAAATGAACTGCTGATTTCAGCCTGTTTCCTGTTAATCAGGCAAACCAATCAGCAAAAATCATTAGAACAGATGTTACTATCTGTTCCTGGCTTTAAAAGACAAGACACTGGAGAGCTGAACAACCTTGCAGAAATTTCCAGATGTGAAATGGTCTAAGGCACATCACCTTCTTAATGCTCCTAGCCTGTGGATAAATTAACTTCATTCTCCATTGTTGCCAGCTTTGCATTTTTCAAAATACTAAAAACTAAAGTGAAGAAAAGCAAGCACAGTCACAGATAACCGTGAACTTGTCAACAGTACTTGGACTGCATAGTGTTTCAGAGGATACAAAAAAAAAAAAACCCTGCTAGCATCTTAAAATACCTTTTAATTGTCCTGTTGTGTCATAGAAACATAGAAACAGAAAAAATTAATCTCAATTGTTTATGTAGTCTTACAGAAAGGGAGATGACTGAAATATGGAGACACTACCCCTGACTCACCAAGGAAGTGTGTAATAAAGCTGGATATTGGATATCAAACTCATAACTTCTGTCCTGTAACAAGATCATTTTTCCACTCTGTCTTGCACTGCAAACCTAAGATAATAATGCTTTTTAATAATTTCATTACTGGTAGTACTTATTACTTAAAAGATTACCCAGTGTTGTAGTACAACTACCAGGCAAACTGTATCTGCTTATACCAGTGCTGAATCTGTTTCATAAGGTGTTATAAAATCTGAAGCACTTCAAACATGTAGGTAATCACGACTATATACAAATGAGGAGATTGAAATACAAGTCTGGGATTTTCCTCCATGTAACTCTCTCTATCCACTACTACAGTACAAAGCAGAGTTTTTCAAATTAATTCAGTTTTGGGGCCTAGTATTGGCTTGAGTATTTGGGGCCTAGTATTGGCTTGAGTATCTAACTAAGTCTTCCAAAGTATCTTCTTCCAAGCATTGAAAGTTTGTGATTTGCTTCTCTTCCAAAAATCAGTCATGATCCCTGTCTAAAGTAGTTGTAGCTTTCCAGCCTACACAGTGAGTACATTGCAGATCTACGTTTACATTTATACCTCCTGACTTCCTATCCTTGTCTTTGACCACTGAGAAACTCTGCTTTTTCATAATTGTGTTGGGAATTAAATGTGGCAATATATTCAACGTGGGTTCGATAGTCAATAAACAATTGTCAATAGCAACTTGAAATATTCATGTAGGGCCTAAAGTAAATTTAATAAAAATTGCATAAAAGTTAATTAACATAAAAGAGCCAAATGCAAAATGAATTAAATAAATAAAATAAAGCTCATGTTTTAATCAGCAAAGCCTTGTTGCTTAACAGCTCCTCCAGGCTTAATGTTCAGCTTAGTTTCTGGATCACACTCTTTCAAATTGCTCCACAGAGACATAAATCTGACTGTAGCTACTGTATACTCTTGTGAGAGTGAGTACATGTGTATATTTCTGAGTGGGAATGTAAAAAATAGTGTGCTGGTGCATTGCATGTGAATTAATCTTTTCCATAGTAGGAAAAAATATATTGTAATTTATTTTTTTTTTTACAGAACACTGCCAAATATTTTCAACTTCCTTTTGTTTGGGGTGATACCAGAGAAATTCAAGAGTAATATTGGACTCAATTAGTCTGTATGAAAGCAGAATAAAGTTATTGACTTCACTGGAATTTTCCTGAATAAACACCAACAAGTTTGAAATCTAATGCTAGTCCAAAGTCCCCTCTTTTGGAGTGCCTTCACTTCAATATTTTTCTTTCTTGAGACAAAAGAAAAAAACATTTCACAATCTATTAATCCATCGATCTAGGACACATGTATTTCAAAATAATGTCCAAACTTACACTTGAAACCATGCAACTAGATAAAATATCTGGATGCTCTGGATGATCCGTTATGCCTCGTCATACAATCCTCTGAACGCTGTGAAGACAATGAGTGAAAATGCAGCTTGAGATGCTTTTCTCCCTGCAGTTTCTTACTGAAGTTCAGAAAAACTTGACCACAACATGCTCTAAGCAACAAGGTTGCTGTTGCTTGACAAGGTACAGCAACTAAGTGATCAATACACTAGCTGGCCTCTTCTTGAATCTGAAGTGAGCGGGCTGAACTCCCAGTAGATGTCCACTGGCCCACCTGGGACCCTGCTGTGTCTCTGTCTGGGAAGATGGGGAGAGAAATGTTGTGTAGCATTAGCTGTAACACTGGGTCCGGGATGTCTCAGACAGATATTTTTGTGTGCTCAGAGATATGTCTGAATTTTCCCGACAAATGTAAAAAACTAATTTTTGTTAATAACTACATAGAAATCTGCTTGTATGGTCACCTAGCTTACATATATATTAATAATCTACTCCATCCTTTGGTCTGTATTTCTGCTAAGGACTTCTATTACCATATAAGTTATCTGAGTTTTTTTCTCTAATTTTCCCTATCTGTGAGATTATAATGGTACTATTCTGTATCACAAAGATTGTGAAATTTAATAAAAGTGTCAGGAAGCACTTTTTGAGCCTCAGGTGGAAAGTTTCACACAAGTAGAAAGTGTCTTTTTATTTTCTGAAGTCTATAAATGAATCTGCAGCTCAGAGCAAGCTTGTGAAAAGCAATTCTCTGAGGCAAAATAGTTCACATGGCCCTAGTTAAGCAGGTAATTTCTGTTGTGGAAGTTATGTGCTTCAAGTACAACTAATTGAATTCTAGAAGTTTTTATGTGGGAGCAATTACTGAATGAAATCATGCTAATATTCGTAATTAATATTAAGCACAGCTTGTAGGTTTTTTTAAGCAGTACTGATTTCAAGTATCTTGTTAAATGACTGGAGATCACTATTAAAGAGGGTCCCCTCTGACAAGCCTATAGGCATCAGTACTGTATCTGAAAAACAACACTTGTGGAAAAAAGGCCAGTCATCCTTTTACTATTGATATGACTTAGTCACTGCATGAAGTTTTCTGGGATTAATCACATATTCAATGGAAAAGATTTTTAAGGGAAAAACACAACAACATATTTGACAGCTGGGAGAAGACAACCCCTCAGGTACATGCTTGATTTTAAACAAAGTTGCTAAGATACAAGCTTTTGATGAATGACGTTTACAGTTTGAAATGCTTTCACTGGGACCAACAACTCTGCATCAATATCTCACTGCTAGACCTAACCAGTAAAACTGATTTGATTTTGATGATGTGGAGGAAGGTGCTCAGGGTTCTTTAGATACGATTTCCTACAACTTCTCTTTGGTAAAACTTGCCAAAAGAATGAGGCCTAGGGGGTACCCAAACTTGTTTAAAGGCACCAGAAGCCAGAGGAACATAATGAACTGCAAAAATAACTGTTGAAACACAGGTGGGCTTTCCTTGCCTTGTACCCCATCATGTAATGTCACTTGTTCCAGTGGAATCTCTTTTGATGGTATGGTGGAAACTAAGGCAAATAACATTCTGCCTAAGATAATATTTCTTGGGAATTTTTTGTTGCCTGACCATTCATATTTCCCATAAGCAAGGGTGGTCCTGGTTAAGACATCCAAGAAATTGTGGCAAGGGTTTTAAATCTATTTCAAAGGAGATTACATGCACTTAAACAGAGCAAGGATATCAGCCCTGGACCTATATATTGTGCAGTCTCTCCACTGAGTTCAGATACAGCACACACTGCTGCAAAAAAGTGTCGCTGAGAATTTGTCAGAAGAATGCCCCCAAATCAACACAAAAACAGAGGTCAAAACAAAAGCAGAGGGCAAATCAGTTATTTAGAGCAATCCTGAAGAAAACCAAGGCCAGGTTAAATGCAGCTTATGCAATTCTTTTTGAAGAGGAGATTCAATAAATTTATGGAGCTGCAGTCCTGATTCTCAGGCTCAAGCAAATGAGAGCTGAGTGGAGAATACATTTTCTTCGTATCAGTCTTTGCTGTTGTGCCACAGACAACTGACCCCGTGGATGACTTGAAACACAGTTCTATCAGTCATTGGATCCTTCAGTTGCTGTGTTTCCTTACCTGGGATCTCTGCCCAGCAGAACATTTTATGTTTTGAGAGATTGTTCATCAGTTATAAGGATAACTATTCAAAATGAAGTAGAGGATCTCTCCAGACAAGAAAGAGAGGCTAATGTGCCAAAATATAACAAAATTTAAAACTTTCAGTGTCTAAGATCAGATGCTCTGCAATTAAAAATAGTATGATTTCAGAGGACTTGCTTTATTTGCAGAGTTGTTTCAATATACAAATTGTGTATTACTCATTCATTTGAGAAGCTATATGTGCAGACTAGTGAATGCATTTTGTTTTACATAATGTATTCTAATTTAACCCTTTAACACTCACCTTCATAGGGCTTGTGCTGATTCAGCATCTACAGTAATTCTAAGTAGTGTGGTTTTATTGATTTAACTTGTAATGTCCCAGCAGATCAGTTTGATGCATTTTTTCCTCCAAACTCAGTGAATGGACTTGAAAAGTGAATTTAGATTTTGGTATCTGGTTACATCTCAGAACTACTGGTCAATATTAGATGAACCAAGCAACTCATTGAATTTGTCATATTCTTGCACTTCTTGTTTTCAGTGCATATTTACATTCTAGGTTTTGATAGCAACATTCATAATATATATCTCAGATACATAGAATCTACTTTAAGAACTAAAGGTAGAATGATCAAGGTTTTGTGTTTTTTTTTTTAAATAAATGAATTACCATCTGCATCTTCATAAACCTGCAAATCTTACAGTATTGGCATTGTTACCGTCGACCAGCTCATCTGAGTATGAATGGTTTTGCTAGAGACAGAGAATATGTTCAGGTATAACAAATCAGCCCAGTGTTCCACACAGTTAAAATAAGTTTTAGTAATGATGATCATTGCACACAATTTCAAGTGCATGCTGTAATGCTCTTTCCAGCCAGCCATGAGGCTGGGAGGTGTAGTGTCTTCTCAGATTACACTGATTATTACTTTATACCCAAGGAATTAAAAATTAACAGTAGATATTAAAGGGGTTTATTTCTACGTAATAAAGAGAGAAGCATTTCCTCAGATTCTCTTTTCTTTCTTTTTTTTTAATCAGTGTTTTTCTTCTTGCAAACACAGATTTCTGTTGGCTATTTGTATAGAGGATTAAAATAATCTTTTATCTCTTAAATGTATTACTATGCATTTTTATTCATGGTTTCTTCATGCCACATTACAGTAAAATAGATGAATACATTGAATTGCTTTTTATAGATTTCAGTGTCTGATAGATGACTACGATTTTCAAAAGTATAGAGGGCATTTGATATCCAGTTCAATTCCTTCATGTCTCTAGGAAAGTAGTAACCTCACCAGACATCAGTTTTGTACGCTCTTTCTTCTTTTCATTTGAGAAAAAATGCTCTTTTAAAACGTTTTTTTTTGAAGGGGCTAGTGGCAAGCTGTAGTGGAATGCCCTTTGCCATAATCTGTCTAATTAGAGATCATGCTTGGGACAAAATGTCCCCGTGCATTCATGATATTTCTGAAGAATAAATTTAGTTTGTGGGCTATTTGGGACCATTTCTGTGTTAAGATTGCTGTATTTACTGAACATAAAACAACTAGAAAAAACACTATTTAGGTTCTTTCAGGCTGAATTTTTTGTCAAGGGAAAATAACAATTGAAGTTAAAAAACTCTAGAAACATTTTACCTCTTCCTCTAATTCATACAAAGAAATCTTCTTAATCTCTATATAAAAGACTTCAAGATGCTCATAAATATTTCTTGGGTGACCAACACAAAATTCAGACTTCAATTTCAGGAAAAAAACCCCTCAAACTTATTTTAAATATATTTAATTGGATATGCAAGGTTTTGTGGCTTGTTTTTTTATGTTTTAAGACTTTTAAATTATCATAGTATGCTTAAACTATGGTTTATTCCTATTCCTTTTTGATAGGTTTCTCCTGCTACATTATGATATACTCCTCACTTAATTTCTGCTGTACTCTTTTTTTCAAAAGATAAGGACTGCTGTTGGACCAAATAGTTGGACTGCTAAGGACCAAATACTTTTGGATGTGAATCTATAGCAGAGTTCTGCAGTAGTTGTGTGAGTGTTCTTACTGTGTCTGTGATAAGGTCAGGTAACCTGTATATCCCTCAGCTATTCTACAATGGGAAAAAACTTTATCAAATCTATTTTGTTACATCAGAGCAGTTGATACATTAATTAACACCATATTTCATATAACTTTGTATTATTGTACTGTAGTTTTTTATAGGAGTTGCCTTTGAAAGTGGAATTTATCTATAAATGTGTGATTTGAAACAACATTTAAACACCTAGGAATGTCCTAAGTAAAAGCATAAAACCAGTTGGAGGCTTCTAAGTCAGGTAAGTAGTTATATCACCTTTGTAACTGTCTCCTAATGGAAAAGCATCACAATTATACTTGAAATCCAGTCAAACTGAGAACAGTGTTTTACTCTGAACTGAAAATAGCAAAAGTAGTCCAAAATTGCATTTCAAGTATTTTAAGAAGTGTGTGCTATCAGGGTGGCTTAGCCTCAAGTTATCCTACAGCTTGGTTTGTTTTTTTTTTTTTCCTCCCCCCTTATTTATTTTTAACCTGAATAACACCAAGAGAAGTACCAGATGAGGTATGGAGGGAAGTCAAAATATATTGAATGTAAATTAATATATTGATGAAAACTTCTGGACTGGAACGGAGCTTGTTCTTGGGTTTTTTTTGTGATATTCAAGCCAGTGGCACATCTTCAAGCTTAAGTAGCCTGGAGGAGTTGGGGAATATTACTTTATGGAACACTTTATCTTGGAGAGACATCTGTATCCTAAATCTTCACTTTATGGGTAGTATAATATTTCTTGTCTTCAGTGAGAGTTTTGTCTGAATAAATAGTGAAGGAACTATTCACATAAATATATATATATATATATACGCACACACAGATGCATAAACATACATATATAAATATGGAATAGGCAAATCTCAAAATACGATAAATGAAAAAGAAGAAGGATAAAGAAAAAAATAAAAATGAATGTCAGATTTTAGAACTAGTGAGAGTACCATTTCGGCTGCCAGGTAAGAACTGCATTTAAATTCAACAACAGTGAAATCCTTTTATTTCAAGATGTCGGTGATATATTCCATCAAAAAGAAAGCTGAAGACATTACGTGGGTTTTTTAAGGAATTTTTAACATTGGTTTGTCTTGACTGTGCAGGTAAAAGAGTAAGGGTAATTCACAAATGAAAAATAGTGTTAATGTATACTCTGTTGAGTAAGTATTAATTAGTTCATGCTTATAAAGTGCTTTGAGGAAGCACATTATTACACAGAAGAGGACATATTTTTACCATAATATCATTCCACTCTT
Source organism: Ciconia boyciana (assembly GCF_034638445.1). Lineage (NCBI taxonomy): Eukaryota > Metazoa > Chordata > Aves > Ciconiiformes > Ciconiidae > Ciconia > Ciconia boyciana. Next base: position 60,170,606 of record NC_132935.1, read on the forward strand.
GTAGCTATTTCCCACTTTCACAGTATATCGTTTTAAACTGTTCAGTAATTGATACAGCCTTCCTTCTTGGGCAAAACCTGTGTGAAAGAGCTCATTATTGGATTGTTCTAGAAAGGTAAAGAAGTGACACTATGTTCACACTATATACACTTAGAAATGTTCCTGCAAAGTTACAACTAGTTCTGTGACTGCCTTATTCTATTATGACACAGGAACTGCAATACTGATGCAGATCCAAAGCCTATCCTGAGCAGAATCTCTCTCTTAGAAGGTTGCTGGTGTCAGATGCTTTAAAGTCCTGGAGCCCTCTCCATAGGCAGTCCATATCATATAGTCTGTCCCCACTTTTGACATTTTTTTAGTTGCAAGCAGAGAATCAACCCCCAAGCATGAAGTACTTCAATACGTCTCAATATACAAAAATCTAATACTTGAGATCTTGATGCAAAAAAGCAAAGTTCTCCAGGTAGAGGTGGATGAAGAAAAGTTTTTGGTGTTTGTACACAGAAGCAATTGAGTGAACCAGTGGGCTACCATAGCTCTCATAATCATGTGAAGGATGCTTAAGGAATAATGGTGTGTGTAAACTCCAACCCTTAGCTGCTCTTCATTACCTAAAACCATCATCACCTCCATTATCCATCATCTCATTTTCAGTCATTTAATGTGCATCCATGGTCTGATGTTACTTTTCTGATGTTTTATTGCACTATCTTGGGATTATAGTGCAGTGTAACTTTCTGTATATGCTAATCCTCTCACTCATAAATCATTTCTTTATTCTGGGCTTAAAACTAAACCAAGATCAAAAACCTTCATAATCTTTTGGTTTGTGTTTCATTTGGATAATTTTTTGATAAATCTTATAGATACTGTTTAAAGACTAAAAGGATACTGCACAAGTGGGAATGAGTGAAGCCCCTTCTCTGTGAAAATATGGCTGAAGTTGGTATTAAACCCTTGATCATGTTCCTAATTTGTTGACATTTCAGTCTATATTCAATGTATCAGGCCCTATTCAATTTAAAAAAGATGGAGGACAGTAGATTCCTGTGCAGTAGAAGGCTTTTTACTTTGTAGAGAAGTTAATTACCTTAGGCTCCTAACTTCATTAGGAGACTGACTGCAGTTGGTGGCCCCAAGGGCCCAACAGAATGAGACTTGTGAATGAAACTGAGATAATGAGTTCTCATGAGGGTGTGCTATGCAGCCAGCACTGCGTTACGAGGATCACCCACTCCTTCAGCATGGCCATATGCAAATGAGTGCCAGAGGTTCTGGTTAGCAAATAACCATTATTGAAGGGAGCCCCATGAAGGGCTAGAAATGGATGGAATGAGCAGTGTGTCCCTAAGGGTTCCTATGGATCCATAGTGGGCTAAGCCTCTGAATTGTTGTCCAGTCATCTTGAAGGTCCTTTATTTGCCTGCGATTGCCATCCTACCAAATGTAGCCACCTCACATAAACACTAAATTAGGTAGGTGATCATCCTGCATTGCAACTTCAGCCAGTGAAAACTGTGGCCTCTACAGAGAAAGAAGCCACTTCAGAGCTGAACACTCCCCTTCAGTTTCCATCAGCTTGCTTCAGGTAGAAAAAGAAAGACTATGTGAATGTTGCAATTGCTTTATAACTTCTTTCTTCCAGGTAAATAGTCAAGGACAAAACTATAACACACTGTATCCTTCAGACAAGAACATCACTATATACCCAGTCTCAGTGAAAAAGGAAAGAAGAAAGATTTGAAATAGTGGTTTGATTTGTTTTTCCTTTAATTTGTAAGGATACTGGAGAGCAATTAATGCAGTTTAGTGCAAATAAGGCTTGCTCTTTGTCGTGGTTTAGCCCCAGCCGGCAACTAAGCACCACGCAGCCGCTCGCTCACTCCCCCCTGGTGGGATGGGGGAGAGAATCAGAAGAGCAAAAGTAAGAAAACTCGAGGGTTGAGATAAAGACAGTTTAATAGGTAAAGCAAAAGCCGCGCACGCAAGCAAAGCAAAGCAAGGAATTCCTTCACTACTTCCCATGGGCAAGCAGGTGTTCAGCCATCTCCAGGAAAGCAGGGCCCCATCACGCGTAGTGGTTACTTGGGAAGACAAACGCCATCACTCCAAATGTCCCCCCTTCCTTCTTCTTCCCCAGCTTTATATACTGAGCATGACGTCATGTGGTATGGAATAGCCCTTTGGTCAGTTTGGATCAACTATCCTGGCTGTGTCCCCTCCCAGCTTCTTCTGCACCTGGCAGAGCACAGGAAGCTGAAAAGTCCTTGGCTAGTGCAGCAACAACTAAAACATCTCTGTATTATCAACACTGTTTTCAGCACAAATCCAAAACATAGCACCATACCAGCCACTATAAAGAAAATTAACTCTATCTCAGCTGAAACCAGGACAGTGTCCACCCCTTATTCCATACCATTTACGTCATGCTCAGGTCTCACACTATCCAATACATTCTCACTACCCACCATCACCCTTCCCATCCTTTGATATAATACACACATATCATTCCCTTAGTCTATGGACCACCCCAACAAAATGTTTGTAAAATGTCCATAAATGTCCACAAAATGTCCACTGAGTTCATTTAGTCCATGACTTTGGGCTTCATCTCTTATGGTTGTTACTCAGGACAGGAGAGGTGGTGTGTTTCTTGGAGTTATTGGGCACCAAAGCCAGCTCAGGTCAGGTCACTGCTGCACTTGCACTGCTTCTTGTAAGGCTTCTCCTCCATTTGTTCAGGTGGTTCCAGCTGTAGTAATTCCTATAACGTGCAACTCAAATCATGGGTTACAACAATTTAAAGGTATATCCATTACAATCTCCACCCCTGGTCCCTTTGCACCAGGATATGGGGTTTAACATTGCAACGAACTCCTCCCCTTGCTCCTAGCCTGGCTAGCAACAAGGGGTTCCTGCTATAGTAATTCCCACAACATGCAACTCAAATCACGGGATACAACAATTTAAAGGTATTTCCATTACAATCTCCACCCCTGGTCCCTTTGGACCAGACCATCAGGTTTAACATTGCAATGAAGTCCTCCCCTTGCCCCTGCTCCAGCTTGGACTTATCCACAGAATGTAGTACCTTCAGAAGTAAACTTGCTCCAACATGGCCTCATGCACAGCCACTGATGCTTCGAGGTGTACCTGCTGCAGCATGGACTTCATCCACAGCCACAGATGCTTTGAGGTGCACCTTATCCAGCGTGGACTTATCCTTGGGCCACAGTCCCTTCAGAGGTATACCTGCTGTGGCACAGACATAACCATGGCCACAGACGTTTCAAGATATACCTGCTCTGGCATGGGCTAATCCATGGGCACAGGTGCTTTGGGGTGTCCTGCTCCCATGTGGATTCATCCACAGGTCACAGTCCCTTTGACTCGAGTTCACACTGGAGTTCCAGCCTGTCCAGTACAGCAGCACAGAAACAGCAGCGATGTCCTGGCCATCTCCCAGCCCAGGCGCAAGGCCATTGCTGTTATCAAAATGTTCCCAGGCACAGCACAGTAAGATGATCAGCAGTACAGCAGCACGGCAAGCAGTGAAAGCAAAAAACAGCCACTAACGAGCCCTAGACTCTAATATACAGTAAGGCAAGCAAGCCCCATGGCAAGCACAGAAGCCTGCTGATTAATAGCTAAACAGCAATAACAGCTATAAATTCTATCTATCTAGTACATTCCAATCAAATCTGTCGTTATCTCGAACCCCTCAAGCCCCACGTTGGGCGCCAAAAAGGACTGTCGTGGTTTAGCCCCAGCTGGCAACTAAGCACCACGCAGCCGCTCGCTCACTCCCCCCTGGTGGGATGGGGGAGAGAATCGGAAGAGCAAAAGTAAGAAAACTCGAGGGTTGAGATAAAGACAGTTTAATAGGTAAAGCAAAAGCTGCGCACGCAAGCAAAGCAAAGCAAAGCAAGGAATTAATTCACTACTTCCCACGGGCAGGCAGGTGTTCAGCCGTCTCCAGGAAAGCAGGGCTCCATCACGCGTAGTGGTTACTTGGGAAGACAAACGCCATCACTCCGAATGTCCCCCCTTCCTTCTTCTTCCCCAGCTTTATATACTGAGCATGACGTCATATGGTATGGAATAGCCCTTTGGTCAGTTTGGATCAACTATCCTGGCTGTGTCCCCTCCCAGCTTCTTCTGCACCTGGCAGAGCACAGGAAGCTGAAAAGTCCTTGACTAGTGCAGCAACAACTAAAACATCTCTGTATTAACAACACTGTTTTCAGCACAAATCCAAAACATAGCCACATACCAGCCATTATAAAGAAAATTATCTCAGCTGAAACCAGGACGCTCTCGCACTGCTGTGTAAAGACGTTCACTTCTGGGTTGTGAGCTGGAGTACATTCGTACTCTGTTTTCTGTCTCCTAATTAGTTTTTAATCCATAACATGGCTGTGCATCATCGTCTTTCATTGCTTAATATCCTCAAAAGAAGATTTTTTTCAAAAAGCTCTTGAAATTCTAAATCAGTTATATTGCCTGCTTCTATTATGTGTTTTGTTAACTATCTCAAGTGGTACTAACCCTTTAATAATGTAAAAATCTCTGTAACAATAAGCTTTGTAGTTTTTTTTCCTTTTCATGTTGTACTCATCAGAGATTCTTATGGACCCTTGGTCAGTGATACCAATTAGGAGCCATATGCATACAGGAGATCAGACTTAGCTCTGTACAGTTCTTGCCTGTTCCTATCAGTACTGAAAATGCCTGGAGTACAATTAATGTGATATAGATAGTACCTTTATTAAAACATGGCATAGCAATAACCATCCATGAATTCTTACTAACAGTGAGGGTTTTTAAATTTCTTTTCTTTAGTAACCTATTTGCTTAAATTCTAAGGGCTTGAGTATTTGGGTTTTAGGCTACATTCTGATGAGGCCGATGTATACATATAACTTTTTTTTAGATATACCAAAAAATTTGTGCACACCTGAATATTAAGACTTGTACCCTCAAAATGAATGTATGAGAACTGATATTAGTTTTTTAGATTGGATTTGCTACCGGAAAGGACAGGCACAAGCTTTTGAACACTCAATATTATTTTATTTTTTTATGCACAAAAAGAAACTGTGTAGAAGCCCAAATAAGAACTTGCTTCCTTCAAAGCACGAATTCAGTCCATTCCTGTTCCCTGGTGCCTAGGTTCTTAAAGTGCATATCACCTCAGACTGACAACTGGCAAATGCCCATACTCTTTCTACTGGTCTCCTCAGCAGTGTTTGACACTGTCAGTCATACATTCCTGCTTACATGCTGTACAAATCTGGCAAGTGTAGGCAGAAGCACGCTGAAGTGATTCTGATCTCTCTTGTCAAATTAATCCCAGAAGGCCCCATTTCCATCTCCAGAACTTGCTACTGAAGAACTTGATAAGGTTCAATTCCTTCCCCTTTCCCATTCAGTATCTATACTTTGGGAAACTATGACTTGGCAGAGGCTTGGGAAAAGACCAGCAAGATGAACGTATACCCCACTAGCAAAATGAGATAAAAACCAGATAATATACCAGCAGATGTGCCCAAATACCTTTTATATTGGACTTCCCAAGAAGTATGTATAAAGTTTTTGAAGGATACTTACAGTGTAAGTTTAATTTGCTTGTTTATGCCCTCTCATCCTTATTTTTTGTTCTGCACAATTCCATACAGACTTGTGCTGTAAAGCTGATCAGGGAAGTGATCTATGCTAAATAAAACAAATTGGAAAAGTCTCTTTTTTATTGCTTGATTTAACTTGAATCATTGAACTGATCTATTTCACAACGTAGCCTCACACACGTGATGTCACCCCAGCTGATGGGACAGTGAGTGGCAGCCCGGGGGTAGGAAGGAAGGGGAAGAAGAATGTTTCAGCTGGCTTTGTTGCCAGTGACACTGAAACACACGATTCTTCCCCTTGCCTAGCTGAAAACCACATCTTACAAATGGGAGTGACTTTTCAGATGCAGCTCCTTGAAACTAATACACTTAGTATATCCAGTGCCTTAAAGAAAGCTTTAAGAAGCACTATGAAGGAGATTTCATGATACACTTATTTATTTACTCATTGTTTTTACAGAGGAAAAAAAGTGAATTTTCTGTTGTAGATACAAACTCTTCCTGGTCTTTTGTTTTAAAACTTTTTTTGAACATAGAGCATTTTTTTTCTATTTTCAGTGTGAAAACAGTAGCAAGTAATAGAATGAAATACTAATAAAGAAAGATTGAGATGTACTTCAGTTTTGTGTCTGTAATTCAAGGAGTTAAAAGACTTATTTTTTGTGAAGTCATGTATCAGAGACTCTAGCATACCATTTGGACACTTTCTTTTCTACATCTCAATGTTTCTGAGTCAACTGGCAGATTTTTACGCATCTTTTCCCTTAGCTTCCGTTTCTATACCTGCTAATTGAGTAAACAGTAAGATCTTTTTCCTTTCTTCTCCAGCTTACTAAGCTACCTCACGGATAACTGTACTTCAAAGGCCATGTGTTATACCCAGCCATTCCATCTAAAAGCAGAGCCAGAGTAAATGCTGTAATTCCTAATTTCCCCTGATCTTAAATCCACGGTTTTATGAATTAACATAAACATCCGTTTTTTGACCAGTCTGGTAAAATTACCTGTATATCTGTAGAGATTTGGCTTTCATTTCAGAGGCATCAGAGAGTGCATCCTTTTGAAGTGGTAAGTGCTTGGTATCGTGGCTTAATGCAGTACTGTATTGTTTTGTTTGGCCTCAGCCTCAGAGACCTGTTGGTCTGATCCTTCACACAGCAGAAAACACTGTGATCTGATATCTGGGATGAACCAAGTAATTGCAGGAGCTTGGCTGCACCAGGGAAAGGGGGAGGGTTGTGCCTTCATCTTTCCCTGCTAATGCCTGCTGTGTGCTCTCCTCTCATTGGGTAGATTAGAAAGAATTTTAAAAGAGCTAAATACCAAATCTTTTTTTTTCTTTCTTTTTTTTCTCTTAATTTCCTTTTTTTTTTTTTTTTTTGTCCCTTGGATAACAGCTATGTAGCAGCTTCCAGTCACTGAAACATGTTGATAATATGGTAGGAAATGGTGATTACAAATTGATCTCAGAAATAGTTTAAAGAACTTGCAGACAATTTTTCAAACAATGTTGGTGGGGGAGACACACAACTGATCTTGAATCACACTTACATGCAAGAACATTCTGCCAAGGGTTAAACAGCAAGATGTTCCCAAGCCTGAACTGTCAGTGCTACAATTTTAAATGTTCCCCAATTAAATAACTAGGTGTAACTTAATAAATGTTTGAACACCATTTTCTCCCCTCTTCTTTCAGTCCAACTGTCTTGTAGTTTATGCCACTATGGCCTACTTTTCAGCAAGAGCATGTCTTAATATTGAGTGTATCAAATCTAATCCTACGGTTTATTGTGGGCAGCCCTAGTTGGTCCTGTTCTAAGGCTTTCCCTCCCTTTCTGGTGAAAAGCACTTGTACCGTGGCCCTGCTGGTGGCCTGAATCACCTCAATTTGTTCTAGCAATCAGAGGCAGCTGCTCCATGTGAAAGGAGTGTGGACCACTGAACAGAGCATTAGGACTGACCTCAGGCTGAATGCAAAAGGCTCAGCCTTTTCTGCGAGGCCAGTCGAGCATGTGCAAACAGATTTGCTGAAGTACAAAATGGTCCAGTGATTTAAAGCAAGTTTTCTTCTCTCTTTCTCTCTCTTTCCCTTTCAGAAATGAAACAGGATAGAGGATAGCCTGGGTACAATCTTAGCAACATCTGTTGCCTTTCACTAGGGTCTTGGCCAAGGACAATATCTATTCAAAGAGGTACTGACATTTTATTGAAAGAGAAAAAAGCCTTAAATAGAGAAGCCTTTGGACATGTTTCCCAACACACACAGTTGGGTCTTTTCATGGGTCAGAATGCTTTTGGAGAAACACTCCCCCCCCCCTCCCCTTTTTCTGGTGAAAGTGTCAGAAAACAAATCTTCAGCAAATTATAGAGCTCAGTGGGCTTATAACACTGAAGAACAGTTAAATTTTCCCTTGTTTGCTTTTATTCTCTGAACCAAAGGGTGTTTGACAACTGAAATCTTAACCACACTTAATAAGAAGTGTGAAGGAATTTATGCTTAAGATTGCTTCACATCTGTTACTTTCTAATTTCCACATTAATTTATCTTTTAAAACAACTAGTAGTAGCAGTGGAGCAACTGCAGCATTTTAGCACTATCGCGATGACTGATATTGTACGAAGATATATTTTGTAAAGTTATTTGTTATGTTTGTTTTCCTATGTGCTCTCCCCCCTGCCATAAACATTAATTTCATCCAGCACTTAGGAAGAGGCAGTTACCTGTTTCTTTCTCCCTTTTTTCCTCACATAGCTTTTCACAGGCAATTTTGCTCTGTCCAACCATGACATGCCTTCATAAAAATGACAGATGAAGCAGCTGAGTAACTGGTGGGTATATTATCCTCCTGCAGGCATCTGCTGCTCAAAAGGCACCTATTCTTTTGTTGGCCTTGAGACTGAGGATGTATATTGCATTCCATACGTGAAGCCATTCTTATCGGCCTTCCACTATTTTGAAGGTAATCACAGTATACTAAATAGAAGCTACTCAAAAGAAGTCTAGTAGAGTTATTCAATTACATAGATCAGCGATAAAGCTTCATATAAGTACAAATTTTTAGACAAAGGAGATAGTGCTAGAATCCTCAAGAAGCAATATTGCGGTGCCTCCAGTTTCACTGAATTTGTGTTGATCAGGCCACGGTCATTAAGTTCAAAGCAACAAGAATATGTATGTATGAACACAAGCTCCATGACATGAGATTACTTAAAGTAGCTGATTTATATGTGTATTGTATGCACATGTGTAGTAAATTATTAATATTTATCTGTATGGTGGTATTTCACACTGAGATCAGGGTGCTTGTGCTCTGTCTATGTCCTATGATTGACCTAAAAAAACCTTGTTTAAGAAAGTTCACAACAGAAATATGTATGACAAAGTTCAGCAACTCAAAGGAAAACAAAAGCAGTACTTCTATTAAAAAAATAAGGCATATAGGACTGGTAACACTAAGGTCAGTGTTGCTGAATGATTAGGCACAGCATCCTAGTGACCAGTGCTTGATGTCTCCAAAGGCCAGACTGGAGGAAACACACTAGAATAGTGACGGGGATTGAATGGCTCTTACTCCTGATGCTAGGGCACTATACCATTAACCTGCTAAGTGTGGGAGGAAGCAGGTTCCAGAGAACTGCTATTTTCTTTCACCTGCCTGCAGCCCTTTTTTTTTCCCTTACACATACAGGCGTGGGTAGAAGTGGGAGGAAATAGGAACTCATAAGCCTCTGTTTTTCTTCTTGCAGCACAACCATTGGTGTAACAACCTGCATTTACATAGCAATGGGCAAAGATTTCTTCCACCTTCTGCTGGAGTGGGACAAAGTGCTGTGCTCCGTACTCTGAGTTAATTTTCTGACTGACAACGACTTAGATCTTCCATAAAGCTTATTCTTCTCTCATTGAATCGAAAGATGTTTTTCCACTGATTTTAATGAATGCAGAATCTATCCAAAGAACAGGTAGAAGCTGGCTAGGATTAAGGGGTTTATAATGTTTTTTACATTTTAAGTATAAAAGTAATGTCTGAGTAGTCACTTATAAGGAATAAAAAAAATGGTGGATACATTAGCTGGGTGGAAAATGGACCTATCGAATTACATCCCCTTCAGCACTCACACCAAGTAATTGTGAGAGTGGGCAGTCCAAGATGATGAAGACAGTCACATTTTTTCTCTAGCTCACTTAGAAGATATTTCCACCTGCTTCCTATACAACTGCTTACATGCTGTTTTAGAATTTTCTCCATAGATATTCAGGTATAGGAGTTTAGCATATAGGTTAACATTCAGACATGAAAAGTTTAATTGCCTGAAGGTGAAAAAGAAGGGTCACCAGCATGTTCCTTGCTTGTAGTGTTTCTTGTGCTTATAGTGCTCAGATTGTACATTTTGTAAATGTTTAGAGTTTTGGGGTTAGTGTTTTTTTGTTGTTGTTGTTTTGTTTTTTTTTGGGGGGAGGGGATTGTTTTGTCTTTGGTTTGGGGGTTTTTTTGAAAGAGAGCGAGAGATATTGTCCAATTATTGTTGTGGTCTGGGGAAAAATGTACAAAAAAATAAAATTTGCTTACTTAGCTAATGTGTTCACACAGGGAAGGTTATGAGCATCTTGAATACCAGTCATGATGCAGGAGTATACATAATTTGGGGCAATTATTCAGAAATAAATCTTCTAAAATTGCAGCTGTAATCTCTGGTTTTGTTCATGCAAGTATTCAAGCTTATATTGACAAGCTACACTGGAACACTGAAAACTGATTTGGGTTTAGAGGTCAGTGGAGGAGTTATTCACATTAATTTTGTATAGTTGATGCAGAGTATAGACTCTGACCTGAAGTGATACATCCTGCTGTGTATGCGCAGTTACCGATTTATTTGTGTATATATTGGCAGTTTTCACAAGTAACTTAGCTGCAGATTTTCAGATCACTGCTACACAGTAGCAGCCCCTTGAAGCGTGCAAAACTCCCTGAAGTCAGTTGGACTTCCCATGTATAACTTCTCAGAGGATCAGACAAATGTTTTCAGTCTAGATTGCAATTCCTCTGAAAAATTGACCTTAGTTGTGCCACAGTGTGAATGCCCTGCAGAATTGAGCTTAATATCTAGCAGAAACTTATCTAACCTCATTTTTTTTCTGCATACATCAGAAAAGAGAGGAGTGCTGATTATAAAAATGGTGATGCTTCTTCTCCACCAGCAGGATCCTGCTGGCATGAAGCATTAATCTGAGACCTAAATGTTTGTGGATTTATTTATTTACAATTTGAACTATTGTGTTCATCAGTGTTTGAGAGTTGCTCATGAACTTAGCTATGTGAGGTCTGTTACAGAGCTAGTTTTACTCAGTACCATGGCAATGTTAGTGCAGGTCCAAGGATACACAAGTAGTAGGCACTTTGTTTGCACTTCTCAGAAACTGGATTTTCTTCTGCTCCTGTCCTGACTGTGCCTTTCCTAACATTTTTGTTTGAACGAAGTCATCTAATGAAACAGAAAAAAAAGGCTTTTTTAAGCATTCTTCTTCCCTTTTGTCTTATAATATCTCATTTCCTAGCTCTTATTCCTAGCTTTTTTTTTTTATTATTTCTAATGTTTTAAAAATAATTTTAATGCTTTTATTCTCAGCACCTTTCTTTGACTGCTGCTGTGGTTTTTTTTTCTTTTTTTCCCCCCTCCTATTCATAATCCATACTTCTTGCAGAGCGCTCAGTGTACAACACTGCCTTCTTTGTCCTGCCTTATTCTATCTCAGGGCTGGCCAGCTTGGTACATCCACTTATAATATTATGAATAGCATCTGGAGCCTGGCCACACAGCCTACATTCTAGTCTTAGGGCATTTTTAAACGATCTATCCTTGCTTGTACAAATAGCCCATTCCTGTGTGGCCATAATGAAATTCTCCATTTCTCTTTCCAGTCTCCTGACAGCCTACCTGCCATTTGCCACCGTCTTCTTGTGAGATTTTCAAAATTCTTTCCGTGCAGTTGTTTTTCAATTGATTTCTCCTTGTGCTGTTCTTACTGCTGTGTGACTAATAAATTACCCTCAATGGCAGAATCTTTTTCTTTTAATTTTGCAGCCTCCTTATGATTAAATGAGCCTGTTTTCTATCTACATCTTCTATCTAACTATTCTAAGTTTCTTAACTCTACAGGTTCCTTTCCTACAACTCCCTCTGTTGCCTTTCTCTGTTCTTTCTGACAACATAAACTCCATTTTTATCTGCATTCACATTTATTACCTTAGGCAACAGTAACTTCTTATTACTTTTACAGTTATATTCCCTTAGATTAACCAGATTTACTTCTGAAGAAGAATACTATTCTTGCAAATATAGCAGTTACGCAGATTTGCCAGTATACGTGGGCCAAATATGTCATCAAAAGACCATGGAAACTCTAAAGAAGATAAAGAAGAACCAAAGAGGAACAGGTGGAACCATGATGGTAATGTTGAGTTAATAAGGTAACACTTCCTAAGTGGAACGGGTGATTGTGGATACAGGAAGACACCTAATAAATGGACCAATTGAATCACCACTATTGTTACTTGCTACAATTTAGTTCATATTATCATGTCTTTTGGGATGCCAAATCTTAGAGGATATTCTGCAAAATACCTTCTAAAGGACAGGTTGCTGAATTTTGGGGGGCTATTAGGTATGTCCCCATAATTACTGTGGCTCCACAGAGGGTGGCAAAAAATCCTGGATTATAGGCAACAATATAATTGCCTCAAAAACTCAGTTTAAATAGGGAATTAAGTTATAACTTGTAGGACACAGAAAGGCATAAACATCCCTGTGTTGAATATCTTCTTAAAGCCAGAGAGTGTCCTCAGTTTCAATAGACCTTTTGTTTTTCCTTCTGCTGTTGGTAGAAATGAGAACAAGAGAATACTGAAGACAAGCAATGCTCAATTCTAGATTTGAATCCAAGCTAGTGCAACCACAGCAATGGACAGTGATTTCCATCTGATACAGAAGGTGAGAAATGCACACCAGAATTATAGCCACCTGTAAATAATATCTCTGGACAGCAGAAGTCCTTACCTAAGTCATTTATAGAAGCATTAGTACTTGTACAGAGCAGCCATGTGCTCGTGATGGTAAGAAGTGTTTTCCTTTAAAAAAGATCTTAAACTGCAAGCTCTCCTACTTGCCTCATGAAAGCCTAATATCCGTATATATTTTCAGGGAAAGTATAAAGTATAAAGTATTTCAGGAAAAGGAAAAGTTAGCATTTTGCCTCTGAGTGCAATACATTCTCATATCGAAGGAACTCTCTAAGCTGTTGCTGAGCGCATAATGGAAGTTATTTCTGCCTACACAGTCAATGAGTTACCAGCATACAGGCAGCAGTTACCAGACATTAATTTTTTCAGAATGTATATTATGAGTGTATGGGTAGAAATATTAATGTTGAGACACTGTCAGCGGCTCAGGGGACTGCGGACAACTATAAAAATTTTCCATTTTCTGCCTCAGGTCAAAATCCTCCCTAAGCAGCAGCCACCAAAGCTCTCATTGAGAGCATGTTTCAGAGCAGGTTTTGTGGTCCTAAATCTGCCTAGGGATCCACTATACAGAACAGCAACACAACTCGTACTGTGAAGAGGTATCCTTTACACTTTCAGAAGTCAAAAGAAGGGAAAGGTGCTAGTACCAATGCACCCTTTGATGCCTGCAGTCAGTATTTACATGGCCTACTTAAGAGACAGTCTAGCATGGTCCAATGTTTATTCTTACAAACTGAAGACTTTTCTCCAGAAATGGTACACCCATTCCTCTCAGGATTACTAAATGCACTACAAAACATATTAGGAAGAAATACAACAGCACTGTAAGTATGGATTACAGCCAAAATGATCCAGTCAATGTATTGGAACGGACTGACTCATTGGCAAAAACCCACCACCAAGACAGTCAAGAACAAAATGTATTAAAAAAATATACATTTGCTTATGTTACTAAAAATGGTAGATTGCCAAAAGTGACTAAGAATAATTGCTTCTTTATATTTTATTCTGCCTGTGCAATGAAATTAAATTGGTCTGCTTAGTCACACGTTTTGCTTGGAGTCACTGGGCTGTTTTGCTCCCATGAAAGTCAAAAGGTTTAATACATTTTATTTTGATATGACAGCATAAGCATTTAGAAAAATAATCAGACAAAAATATGTATCCTATTTTCAACACAGTAAAAATCAGTTCAAATGTTTTCACAGACATACGATTTAATGAAAGGTTTTGCTTGAGAGAATATAGATTTTTGGAACATAAAGCACATCCTTGAGAAAGGTCTGTTAAGTTAGTAAGAACATCATGAAATACTCTGTGAAGGTCTACACATGAAAGCTTTTTAATCGTGTGATAATTGGTTATTCCAATTCTCCATTAGTAATATCTGGATCAGAATCAAAATTAATGAGAAAGAATCCTTCCTTTATAAAGATTTTAAGTGATTGTAAAACTATTTAGTCCCTATTTTGAACCTGAAGAGCAAAGAAAAAGTTTGAAGATGTTAGGTAAAGTTTACAAAGCTCGTGACCCCTTGTAGATTCTTTTTTTGTGTCATCCCATTCCCAAAGAATATTTTTTTTTTTCCTTTTCTCTTTTTAAACTGTTCTATTTTCACCATTGAAGTCATAGCTACTGAATTAAGTAGGAAAAGATAAGGTTTCCAAGTACTGGTTACATCTTAGAATGAATTTGAAAGAAGATAAAGCAGAGGTGTTTGTGATATCTAGTGATGAAAAAAGATAATCTGTCCTTGAACCTTGTCCTATAAGGATCATTGCAAAGAATCTTATTTTGATTAACTTGTGAAAGATGAATTAGGGATTGTGGGAAGGAGGACAAAGGAAAGAAACATCCTTAATTACAATCTTAAGCAACTGTGTGCAATCATGTTCCAGGATTTTCTTGCCTGAATACATCTTATTACATTGTAACCATTCACTCAGACGCTCCATAACTTGGAGAATGAAGATTGCTTCTAGCTGCCCTCTTTAAACCACTTCTTCTGTTCGCAAATGCTGCATCGCCTCTCTCTGATTAGAAGGGTGACATTGGAAACCACGTCTGAAAACAAAGCTGAAAGATGAGGAACACACAGCAGTTACATATTGCATTTATTAAAATACTCATGCATGTTTGCACTTGTGTCTTCAAAGGCTACAAACAAATCCAGAAATTAAAATGATTAAAAAAAAAATCCTTCGTGATCTAAACCAATTATTTTGTTGGGGTTTTTTTAAGAGGTGACTTTATCCTCACATTACTTTATTACTGTTGACACCACACTTCATAGTATAATGTATAATAGGAATGAAAATTAATTATAAACACACATTATTAGTTTGTTCATAGTATGTTGAGAATGCTTTCCTGATAAGGCTATAAATCAAAAGACATTGGCCAAGGCTCATTTCTTACAGTTGCCCTTGGTACGATCCATTGTTCTAAAAACAGTAGGTGTTAAAAATATTTTTGTCCGTGGAAAATGTCAGTTCAGCAGCTCCGCCAACACTTGGAACCTCTGCCTTTTTTGCAGGAGGCGTCCTGACTCCTGGGTGATCATGTTTCAGTTGTAGACCTCTTTCATTCTGCAGACCCAAAAGGTTTCAGCAGTGCTGAAATGAGGCAGAAAGTTTGTGCTGCCGCTTTCCCAGCCGGACCAAGTCCAAACAAAGCAGGTATTCATCTCCTAGAGAGGTTTCCCCGGGCAGCTCTGGGGTTGCGGGGCTGTGCGTGGATGCTGCCAGGCACCAGCCCCGGCGTGACACTGCGCCTTCTCCTCCTACCAGTGCGCAGAGCTCCAGCACGGGCACAGCCGCCTCACTCCACCGTTTATTCTATGAAAGCACCTGGTTTATTTATTCCATGTATTTTTTTTTATCCTCTCCTCCCTCTCACTCCCTTCGGTTTATACAGGGGCTGTGTAGGAGGGACAGCACACTGGGGAGGCGGAGGGCAGCAGGGGTGCGGGGTTTTAGGTCCCTTGAGCAGGTGGGTGGCAGGCCTGTGCCTCGCCCCGGGAGAGCCTCGCCGCGCCCCGCTGCCCTGGGACCTGGAGAGGGGACCCCGGCCCGGCCCGGCCCGCTCGCTGCCCCGCGGCCCCAGCTTCCCCACCGCCGGCCAGGAGAACGGGCCGGGGGAGGAGGTGTGGATTTTGCAAGTGGAAGCAGGGCAGTCTGGGGAGACTGCAAGGGCAAAACTGTAAAGCAGGGACCCCGCAAGTTCGGATTAGTTTTGCGACTTTGCCTTCACGCCTCGGGAGCTCAACTGATGGCGGCTTCTAGGACAAGTTGGGGGGGAGAATAAAAAAAAATTCTTAAACTCTCTCCTTCAGCTCCGAGTTTCAAATGCAAATCGGGAGATAGATTGGCTCCCGCCCCACCCCCTAGCCTGGCTCCTGATTTTTATCCAAAGGACTCCATCTGTATATCCTGTCAAGGAGGAGGAGGAGGAGAGGCGGGGGGGAGTGGGGCCGGGCAGGCTGCTTGCTCCCTGGATCCCTTTTCAGTAGCCACCGCCGGCTCTTCGGAAGGTACAGAGTGCCGGTGCCTCCTCCGCGCGCCCTCGGACGGAGCTGCCAGCCGGCTCCGGCCGCCGAGCGGTGATATCCCCTGCCCAGAGCAGCATCTCCACCTCCTCTGCCTTCTTCCCTCCCTCCCCTCTCCTTCCCTCCCTCCTCTTCCTCCTCCTCCCGCAGACACGATCCGCACCCAGTCGGAGCTGGGCTTGGCACCGGCGCCCACTTCTCCCACCGTGTGCCCAGCGGCTGGCCGTGCCGTGCCGTGCCGTGCCGTGCCGTGCCGTGCCGTACCGCTCCGTGGAGGAGGAGGAGGAGGAGCGGAGCGGCGGCGGCGGCGGCGGCGCTCCTACCTCCGCGGGCGAGGGCGAGTGCGCGGGCGGGCGCGCAGCCCCCATGCCAGGCGGGCGCCCCGCCGCCCGCAGCCCGGCCGCCGCCCGGGAGCACCCCGCCAGCACTTCGCCGCCGAAGCACCGTCGGCCCTTGGGATTAAAATACTCACTGCGCTGGGCAGCCGAGGGAGAGGGGGAACAGGTAAGTGCCGGCTGCGCCTCTGCCGTTCCTTGCTTTCCTCTCCCCCTTCCCCTCCCGTGTAAGCAGAGGGAGATGCGAGTAGTTGCAGGAAAGGGCTGCGTGCGGTTCTTCTTCCCCCCTGCCCCTAACCCGCTCCTGCTGGGCAGCGGGGCTGTGCCTCCGCGGAGCCAGCAGGGCGGCGCGGCCGCGGGCGCAGCGGTAAGTTTCGTTTTCCCCGTGCTGGGGGGCGGCGGGGAAGGGGCCGGGGGCGGCCCGGGCAGCGTCTGCGGGCGGCACGGGCGGCGCGGCTGGGAACGGCCGCGGGGGCACCGGCACCAGACGCGGCAGGGGAACCGTGGGAAGTAAAAGCACTAAAGCTATACGCGTGTGTGCACCTTCTGAAAAATAAGAGAACAATAGCATCTCTCTGACTCTTTGGGGAAGTCTCACAGACAAGCGGGGAGGTGGGGTGGGGGAAGGGAGGACCACAGACTTCTGCAAAATACAGGCAGCGCTAAGTCCTGACTACCTCAGTCCTTTCTGCCAGACCCAAGCGGCTGTCTTGCTTGATCTCAGAGTCCGGCACTGATGCTACAGAGCAAAAGATTACTGAGGCCAGGAAATTTCCTGAGTTATTTCCCAGAGCTTTCCTCCTTTTATGTCAAGGATGTTCTAGAGTTTGCAAATGTTGAAATGATGGGAGCTTATTTCTTTGATTAGTATTCAGCTGGTTAAGGCTAGCTCTGCAGTGCTTGGCTGTTTGATACTGACCCTTCCCCCTCCGCCCCATCACCCCATCTATCCACATATCCACACACTGGCATGTCCTGCTTTCCTGTAATAGGTTGTGTGCACCGGTAGCAAGTGGTTTGTGATCTGGATCCTCAGACTTCCTGTTGCTAAATGGAGGAAAAAATATCCCTTTTTGAGAAAAGATTTAGCCTTTATACTTGTGCTTTCAAAAGGTGAGGTAGTTCAGGTGAACCAGGATTCTGCAAACGATGTCTTCCCCAGCAAATCGGGGGATTTAGGGAGGGATGGGAGACGGAGACTAGTGAGGCACTGTGATTCTGGGAACTGAAATGTTGATACTTTAATCTTTTCCCATTGCAAGGATAAAATCTTGTGTTCTGATAGATAACTTCTCAAGTCAAAGTAGAGACTTGAAAGGGCAGCGTATACTTTATAGTCTCTCTAACAAGACATGCTGCCTTGCCATTTTTCAGCTAAACCATAGGTGATTGTAAAGCTTTGCAGAAAATAAATCGCTTTTCCAGGACAAATAAGTAAATACATGAAGGAGCCAAACTCTTAAGAATGCCAGTTTCTGAAACAAGCTCTCCTTCACAGTGATGTGTGACTTTATTTTTCTACCCTTATTACATTTGCTAATTGTTCCTCTGTTACATCATTTGAAGTTTGCAGGGAATTGTCACTGGTGAAAGCTAGACACTTATTCTGTTTCTGAAAAAGATAGGTCTACATAATCTCAGGTGAAGAGGTATTCAGATGGGCAATAGCATGAAAGTTGCATAAGTAAATTAAGTTTGCTTAGAATATAGCTTCTGAAGGTACAACAGGTCAACAGATAAAGATCAGTTGGGAAATGATGCTGGATTGCTCTTAGCAATATCATAACAGTTTTAAAGATGCAAAAGTGAAGTGAGGATGTTTAGAAATAATACAACTGTGCCTAATTAGAGCTAGTTCAGTGCAATGGCTGTGTTACCATCTTTGGGAGAAAAAAGAACAAAAAACCCACTAAAAAAATCCAAAAGATCTAGGGACCAAACGTGACATCCTGTTTAAAGTGCTTGTACACACTTTTCTAGCTCTCCAGCCTGTAACTACCAGGGGATCTAATCTAGACACACTTCTTTTTTTAGGGTCATGAAGAAAGGCTAAGTAAGATTTAAAAAACAATTGCAATAAAACCCACAGCAAGGGGAGAAGAGCAAAGGACCTAAAAGCTGACTCTGACAACTTTTAATGTTAAGTATGTGAAATATCTTGGGTTTGAGTACTTAATATAGATTAAAAACTACCTGGAATATTAGGGAAATATCAAAGGTAATAATCTGAGCTACCACTGCATGTTAGAAGTGCGTGACAGTTAATGTGAAGGAAAATACAAACATCAGTAATGTAGATTATTTTCTTGAAAAAAGCCATTAAAGATTGCAGTTTTAATCAGAGGGCATTTAACCCTTATAATGGGAGACTTTACTGTAATTACAGGCTGATATAGGTCATTAGAATTGTGCTAAGAGTCAGATGACAGCTTCACAACTCTCTTAAGTCTACTTTTATTGATTTAATAGCAAAGCGCTCTTGATTATTTGCTATTGATTTAATAGCAAAGCATTCTTGTCTTTCCATATAAAAGGGTAATTGTAAAGCATTTGTATAACTGCTGATTATCCATTAATTATCTGATGAGAATGGATATAGCATCCATGTAGATTTTTGTCTATCCTTTTCATGTATAACTGTGTGCATGTGCATGTTGCATCCATATTTTTCTGTGTCTTCAGCAGTCAGAGACTTGACTGAAGAAAATCATTATTAATGCAAAACCTTAGGTTGTTCTACTCTAAGTTAAAATCCTACTTTGCTATAAACCTGGCTAAGCCTTTTCTTAAAGGTATTCAACTCACAAATGGTCTCCAACGTGCAATGAAAACAGAAAATATTTTAAACTTCAAATGGTTTGCAGGTGAATGTACTGCTTGGGAGTCAGTTTTAGTGACAGGTTGGCTAGTAAGTTTCTGTGCATGTTTCTGGCTATTGGCTTCAATATCTGATGTATTCAGCGGTTCTTCAATGAAGGCCTTTCTTCAGCCATTCAGTTTCCTTTAGTTTATCATGCACATTTTTTTTTTCATGTACTCTTTAATACTACTGCTGGGTATTGTTTTCTCGTGGCAATAAAAATCATTAAATTCTAGCTGAGGAAGGGTGAATCAAATAGATGATGGTTACTTCGGTTCTTCCTGTCAAACCAGGCTTAACTCTAAACCGTAATGCAGGAGTGCCTCCTCTGGGAATTCAGCGGTTCTGCAAGAAAGTCATCCCTAGGTATTATCTGAAGTTCCTCAGCTTAAATGAGGCTGCAGAAATTGAGGCTGTGGAAATTTAAATATTTGACTTGATTGGTCACAGATATACAACCACTGCTAGTGTTTCTTTTCAATAACTGATCAAATTAGCATAATCCTTTCCAGCAACTTAGATCTCTAAAGTGTACCATAGCAAGGTGAAAAACCAACAAAGCACTTTCACATGGAGAAAATTATATTAAAAAAAAAAATCTTTCTTTTGTTAATTTTTCTTGGGGTAAAAAAAACCAAACCACCAACAACCCAAACAACTTCAGCACTCTAGCCACATACAGTCTTATGATCAACTGCAGAGCAGTATGAAAGACCAAAAGTTGTTGTGTGGTTTCTTTATGCATTTTTTGAAGCCGTATCATTTATTGAAGTGTACCTAGTGTTTTTTCTGTTGTCTCATCAGGTCCTTTCACCTGAGTCAGAGGGTATTGGAGCAGTTTAGTGTAACAGCACCATATGTTTGGAGCAGTGATAGTTTTTTGCTTGATAACCAGATGCAGACTGCAGGATGTGCACTACATTTACAGATCTCCCATGTGAATATTTAGGGCAGTTAGCAGCAGGAGGTTGTGGTCTGTAGTTGTAATGTCATCTGGCACAGGGAGTTAATAGGTTTCATCGTAATGCCTTGACTCACAGGGCTTCATTTCATGGAAGGGTCCCCACCCCACTTGCTCCAAGGCACCCTCCTTTTTTCTTTTTTTTTTTTTTATTTCACTGAAAAACGTGATAACCAGACATTGCAATCTACACCCTAATTAGACATGTTATCTTCTCTAAACCCTTTGTCTCAAGGATCACAGAGTTCCTGTGCCTGTGAAGGAGTCTCCTGTGATATTTGGGATGTGTGACATAGAGGAGCTGCAGGCTTATAACAAAGGGGAATTTTCTCTGCCACAGAAAGTAACACCCTTTCCAATGGGCATTGTAAAACTGAATGTCAAAACATAAATATTTCAGTGAAGGTAGTTCAGCTGTCAGGGGGCTCACCTGCTGATTCCACTGTGTTTAAGAGATCATGGTTCAAGATCCAGTGGCAACAGTCACCCTCAGAATTATCTCAACACACAGGGTCTTATTTTATTGAATGACTAAAGTAGAGAAAAAAAACCCCAAACATGGCATAACTGCACTATTGACCAAGCTAAAGCAAGATTTACTAGCGGGTGTTGTCTGGGCTGCACTTTCAGAGACAGTGAGGTCCAGGTTTATATAGTAAATTTTGCAATGGTATCAAAAATTAGAGCAATCTGATGAAAGGAGAATAAGGGGGGATGGGGGGGAGAGGGAAGGCAATAGGAGTGGACCTTCAGTTACACCTTCAATGGATGCCCTGAGCTGACAGCAAGATTTCAAAATAGAGAAATGTAATCCAGACTGGTGGAGTTTAGTAATGGAAAAGGTTTTGGATTTTCGTTTCTTCCTGAAGAATTTTGCACACTGGAAAGCCTTTAGGACAATATACGGTGAAGGACAAAAATGATATGGTCCATAGATTAAACTGGCACTGTGACACCGGTAGCTATGTATGAGTGGAAGTCTGCAGGAATTTGCACTTTGGCTGCAAAGGTTAGGTGGTACGAAGATCATCTCAAAAGCCTTCAGCAAATAGGCCCTACAAGGCTGGGGAAATCTCAGGGGTGGGGAAAGAGGGCTTCCATGAGGATATCTAGGATACTGAACACCTGTTTTGTCCATATCTACTGGTGCTCACTGCTATACACAAACAGCAAGGACTAGTCTTGATGCGTTTTTTTAGAAATTATGGAGCGAAGCAAAATATTCAGAGAGACTTTCAGTGGGTGTAAATTACCCTTAATTGCTTACAGTGAGGGGAACTATTCCTTAAAGCTGAGGATCTTATTCATGATCTGAATGTTTTCAACAAATCAAGATTGCCCCTTGGAGACAGCGCATAATAATGTATTTTTGACACTAGCAGATTGTTTTGGCAAAGTAGAGTAGTAACATTTTTCAGATTAACAGTGTTCACCAGAACACTTCTGCTACTAGACTGTGGCTTAAATATAGTTCAATTTCTATACAGCAGATGGGAGAAAATGTAAGTTTTGTGGTATATATTGAATAAGAAGGTTATTATTTTTTTCAAATGTATTTTCTTCAGTCTGATGTTTTATATATCAACCAGCTATTTAAGAACACAAACATGAGAGATTAGATATTTAGTGGATATTTTTTACGGGTTTTTTAAATTTATTTTTATTTTTATAGCTGTTCACACAGACAGCATGTTGCTGCTCTGGTAAGACATACTACGTGCACAGTCCAGATCACACAACATACTCTTCGAATTACACACCCGTTTTTATGCTTTATATTTTTCATATTTATGATTGTCAGGACCATATGAAAAGTAAATTGAGAGTACAAGCTTAGATGTGAAAGGTAGAGCCTAGTGCTTTAAATATACCAGCAGACAAATTAATTTTATTTTTAAAGCATAAATTACTTTTTATGTAGGCAAAGCATGAATGAGGAGACATGAATGCATTTTGCCCCTGTTTGGGGAGGAGAGTAACATTTTGGAGGTCCAGAAACAAAATGTAAAGGTGCATTTATGTCCTAGCGTAATTAATGACATTAATTACTAGTGCAAATATTTCTCAGTTCTGTGTACTCTGAGTCTTGTTTGTGCAGAAAGTGATACTGTTTTAAAAAAAAAGCACATTTAAACACAAAATACAAAATGGTTGCAGGTCAGTTTTGCCTTCACTTCACACTCAAGCCTGTAAATGCAGATGACAGAGAAGGCACTGGAATCAGAGCACTGCATTCCCTCTATTGCTGTCAGTGTTAGTCATATCCACTGCTGCAAGTGCAACCCTCAACACTGAAGTTATGCCTTGATGAGGAAAAAAAACCCAACAGCACCTTTTAGTTTTCAGTTTTGTGAATGCTGTGATGTTACTTATGTGGACTTGTGGACTTCATACTTATGGACTTCATAGAACAGGTGATGTTGAAGTGCTAGTTATGCTTGGACAGATATATGATTTATTTTATTTAAAAAATCCTTATAAATATGTATATCTATATCAGTAAGAAAGGTAATGAAATGCAATTTAATCAATAATTATTCCCAAAACAGAAAAGATTTTTAAATACCAGACACTTTTACTTCTGCTTTGGGAAGTATCACACCCAAAAGGCAATGTGCTGAAAGAACTATAAATAAAAACCTAAAAAAAAGGGCTCTAAGAGGAATAGGAAGACTTATCCTGAAGAAGGGGAGGAAGGGAGGGAAGAGAGTTTCAGAGCAGAAAGAGCTGCTACACAGCTGAATAAAAATAATTGGAATTCTTCAGACTGTGTGGTGGAAGTATTTGAGAATGAGTAAACAGCAACAATTTTTTTGCAGGGGGTGTGAGTATTCTGCTTTTCATCAGATTGTGCTGTCTAGCATATGGACTGTTTTTCAGTTGGTATTTTGGGTGCGTTTTTCAGTTCTGTGCTGTGGTGTGTGGCTGGGGACCATGGCACTCCATATGGTGGCTTTCATACTTTCCTTCAGGTGTAAAAGAAAGGATATAAGAGAACAGTGTTCGAGATAAAGGTTAGAGCAATTCTAGGTTTGAAATGTCTGTTCAGAGCAAGAACAAGACATTTCAAACTGCTTAGTGGAAAGACTCAAACATATTGTAAATGTTTTACTGACATTTCTTAAGAAAATCCATTTCATATTTTTATCTCTGTTAAATAACAATCTGCTGACTCTTTGAAATAAACTGACAGTTTATCGATATCAGGTGTCTTTAACCTGATGTAACTTAGACACAGAGAGGGAAAGTAAAGGGTGCATAAACAGCCTTTACTACAAACAATGCTTATATTATTTGAACTGAGTGGTAGGAAGTGAACATATCACCAAGGAAGCAGAGCTACCCTCCTTAACACTCGTGGCAGCCCTCTCAGTAATTACTGTGTCATACAGTCATGATTTACCCAAAGGGCCAGATCAAAACTGAGCTACGACTAGTTGGGATTAATGATTTTAAACTGTGCTCTGCTAGTGAGGATGACACCTGCGTGTTAATCCCGCCGCAAAAAGAATCTTGGTCCATGTTGGAGAGACGTCTTGTATAACGGTAGCATCACGTTTTGGAAATTAGGGTCTTTAGGTAAGACATTGCCTATTCTCTTTGTTTTGCCTGTAGGGAGACACTGGATTTTCACATATGGAAGCTTTCAAATTGCTGCTGCTTAGCAAACACGCTCAGTGGGTTTGTGGTTTATCCCACCAGTCTCTAAGCAAAGCCTTTCTGGTGCAGGGCAGTACCACAGAAGGGATTACTATAAAAAGGCTTTAAATACAGTCTGTAATCAGAAGAGCTTTTTATTTGTTTCATGTTTCTGCCCTCTAGGTACCTTTGGCAGCACGATGCATAGGCGTTCTTCAGCTAAAAGAGCCTGACACACTGAAAACAGATAGCAGAGATCGCATTTCACTCAGTTTTAATAGTAGTGGGTAGGCATATAATAATAATCTATCTAGAGCATTTAATGTGTATGTGATTTAATGTCTAGTCTTTTTATATTAATTAACTGTAGAAAGGATGAAATCTTCTTTCTTCCATGGCTTCCTAAGTAGCAGCAGTTCACTCCAAATGAATGCCTTGTTATCTGTTTTAATTTCATCCTCATTTTCACCTTGTGTTTGGCACTTCTTAAGTACTTCTAGTCTGCCTCATTGCTCGCTCAGACAAGGAGGATGCCTGTTTCAGAGTGAGCATTGCTTACCTGGGGTTAATGCAGGTGATTTCCCTGAAATGCAAAGCTACATTTGGTTCTGAGTGACAGAACTTATACTTTAAAAAACATTATACTAAGTATAAATTTTACTTGGCCAGAGAAGGCTCACAATTATAAAAGGCAGAAAAAAAGACTTATTTAAGTATTGAAGAGGATTTTTTTGTTGTAAATGATTATTTTTTAGCGAGTTTCACCAGTTACTAAATGATCAAGATTTTGAAATAAAAAAAGGACAAGATGCACAAAAAGATAAAACCTGTATGTGTTACTGCTGAAAAATCATTTGTCATTAAATCAAGGTTTCATTGAAAACACAAATTCAAATTATCCTCTGATCTTTATGAACATATTTGTGTATAAGTATATAAAGTAGTCTAGCTTGCTTCTTACCGTGCCTGACATTTGCTTTAGGAATGTAGTAAAAATGAATGGGGAGACTCTGAGGGCTTTTTAGCGGGTCATATTCAGATCAGAACAAATCATAACATCTGGTGTACTGTGACTAAGAATCAATCAAATTTATCTGATTCATCTTATACTCCTTTATTTTACTTTTCAGTTATATGGAAGAGAGTTAAGCTAGCATATGTCCTTTCCATTAATATAGCTTCCTGCTTGTATCTGGTTTGTAATTATATCACGGTAATGGCAAGTAAAGCAGACTGTAGCAGACAGAGGAGGAAAAAATCAAAACAAATAACTGTAAAAAACTACACTTGCTTTGATTATTTTAAAGAAAAAAATCAGCCTTTGTGCTGGGGAAACTGGTGCGTTAAGAGAACAGTCATGAGAAAACTTTATAACTATAAATACAGATCTATCAGCAGTAGTAATGCCATCCAAGGAACGTGCTCTAAACTCTGAGACTTATTATGTAAACTCAACTGTGTTGATGATGAGAAAAATCATAAATAAACATTTTTGATGCATTATGTGAAAGCTGCAAAGAATTTGCATTCTTTAGAGGAAAAAAAAGTTCTGACAACCATTCTTGTCTTTTTCCCGGATAGGTACCTATTACACCATTTCTTTGGTGAAGGCTATTCAGCAGTGGTGACTTCTTCCAATCGCCCACTCCACAAATTATTATTTCTGGACTCCCAGCTGACACCCTGCCGGAGGCTAGAGCTACTGGACAACTGGAATTGTGCCTGTTCTCATCAAGGTTTTTTGTTACACGGGGGAAAAAAAAAAAAGATGAAGTTGGGCAAAGTGGAGTTCTGCCATTTTCTGCAGATACTAGCTCTTTTCCTGTGTCTTTCTGGGATGAATCAAGCAGAGCTCTCAAGGTCCAGGTCAAAGCCCTACTTTCAATCAGGGAGGACGAGAACGAAACGCAGCTGGGTGTGGAATCAATTCTTTGTGCTGGAAGAATACATGGGTACAGACCCACTCTATGTAGGAAAGGTAGGGGATTTAAAAACAAACTTTGGAGGGTGCAGGTGCTTGCTTTTTGACGTGTTTATATGGTGTAACCTGAAAATTGAAATTCTGTCAGTGTGGTTGAATTAAGCCAAGGTGGGACAAAATTTCATAGTTTGAAAAAGAAAAATGTTTAGCAATTCGAAACAGCAACACATTACATTCCTGATTCTTCTTGCAATTTTCTTTAAAAGCTCCACATATTAGCTATACTTCTTTAAAGGAGTGCAATAATGAAAGTGTTTTACCACCATTGATACAAATAAAATATTTCATTACTAATATTAGATGTATTTTTTTTACATAGGAATAGAGAAATATAACCATGAATATTCTTTTATAAGAGCTAACAGCTAGTCCCAGAAAATAGAAGTTCTGTGTTATGTTGTTTGCTCCCTAAAGATCAGCACTGCTGAAGTCAAGAGAGAAAGAAACAGGCATCCGAGGGTGTGACAAGTAAAAAGGAGGGCATGTCTGCATTACTGCTTTGCTTTGACATTGCCTTGCTGGCAGATTGGCACCTTGGGGGCCTCGCTGCCCTCCGTGCATAGCACAGCCTTGTGGCTTTACCTTCCCTCTGATGGGCACCAGGCCAGTGCAGAACAAGCCCTTACATCAGGGCATCCCAAATGGCTCTTTTCGAGCGCCCGTTGCTGCACGTGGAGCACACTGAGCACAGCTGTGAATCTGGGCCTTAGCTCATTCACTGCCTTGTGCTGGTGGGTAATATGCTTCCTTCAGCAATTATGAAGGGAAAAAAAAACCCAAACAAAAAACCCTCTTGTGTTTCTATGTAACATTTATGTGTAATCATCTTACTGAAAGAAAACCCCATTTTTCTGTGTAATGTCAGAATCAATAAATAGATTTTCTCATTAAAATATAGCAAATGCATAGAAAACAAGGGAGTGACAGCTTTTGGCAAAAAGGCATGCTTACAGAAAAGGAGATGAAGTAATCTGAAATCCACCACTTCAAATATACGCATGCAATGAATTTCAGCTTACTTAATTTGTCCTACTGAGACAAAAACCTTGATGTTTGTGTTAACACAGTTAAGCACTTACTTAGAATTTAATCATGCCAACTGAATAATCAAGTTAAATGGGGAACTGCTCTCATGATTACAGCTATGGTTGTGTTTAGGTGCTTTACTGAACTGGGGCTGGTACTTTGAACAACTGAGCCCTTAAGAAAGATGTGCTAGAATCAGAAATATCATCTCTTATTAGAGTGGTCCTGAAAGTTTTTGTTAAGTTTTAGGTTATGTAGAAGTTTCCATTCTGACGCCATGCAGCTGCTGCTTGGCTTTGTGAGTTTTGT
Organism: Ciconia boyciana; assembly: GCF_034638445.1. NCBI lineage: Eukaryota > Metazoa > Chordata > Aves > Ciconiiformes > Ciconiidae > Ciconia > Ciconia boyciana. Next base: position 60,197,916 of record NC_132935.1, read on the forward strand.
CTTTTAGGCAAATTTGTTCTCGGGTTGGAGCTTCTCTTGTGCCTCTGGAAAATGGCATATTTGGCATTCTTGCACACTGATAAAAAAGGAAGTGTAAAGAAGCTTGCAAATTAGAATTTGTCTCCTGGAAAAGAAGTGCCTTTAAATACTCGACTGAAGACTGGTTTTGATCTGTAGCAATTCTCATATTCATTCGATTACTATAGTATGGCCAAAGTTGCTGCTGTAGTGCTAGAGTACGTGATATTTGCATGTATGTGGTTATTTTTAGCTTCACAGTCTGCTCTTTCCTGTCCTTTACAGGAGTCCTAGCATTCATAAGCAGATATCTTCTGAAAAACAAACCTTTTTTTCTGAAACAGTCTGTGCCCAGCCTGCTTTTGTATCAGCAGTATGAATTGTTGGCTCAGGAACTCACATTTGTACCAGCAATTCATTTTGTAGGAAAAGCAGATAAAAATTTGCACTTGCAAAAGGAAGCCCATCTTCCTGGAAACAGAGCCCTTGCTGAGCACCTTATAAGATAAGACGTGCCCAGTTCCTAACCTTCTCACTGGAGAGGCTTTTTACTGTGTGGTTCCTGAGGTGCAATCATGACCGAAGCTGCATTCCCACGCAGGGGAGCAAAAAGGTGAAGAAGTGATTTTCTTTCTGTATGTTAACATATTATGTGTAGCACCACTCTGAAGTGAGCAGCAGTCGCCTTCCTCCCCCTCTTCTCCCCTTAAAAATATTGCTGTTCTTGTTTCAAATCCTTTGCAGGCAGGTAGGGGGTGAGAAGACCGAGATTTGGATAGGAATGTTGGTTGTTTTTTTCTTTCTTTTTTTATTTCTTTCCCCTTGGTGAGGAAGCTACAGCAAGCAAAAAGCTGGCATAACTCACTTCTCTCATCAAGTGAAGTGGAAGCAGCAACCAGACTCTGCCTTGTGTTCTGCGGAGTCCTCTGCTCCTGGGGAGGTCAGTCCTGCACTATCTTACGTTCAGGATGCTTTGCAGGGTGCCAATCTAACTGCACATCCAGGAACGAGGAGCCTTCCTCCGATTTTAAGGGCTGTGAGATAAAAATGCTTCAGAAACACTCAGGCAAATGGAGCTGCAATAGGGAATGTTTTCTCCCCGCCGCTATTCAATTTTACAAAGCCCTAGGCAATTCTGTTTGGAAGGCAGCATTTGGAGAATGTTAGGGTTACATGGCAAATCACTCAAGAGTCATGAAACACCAATGTTAATTCCATGTTCACCCTTAACTCTGTCCTCCTGGGTGTGTGCATTCTGACACTTTAATTACATGATCTCACAGGGTAAAATCCTATTCCTTTTAAATAATGTAACAGGATTCCTATTCACCTCAGTAAGACAAGTCTTTCACTTAAAATAATTTTTCGGTGTTTTCATGTTTGTTTATCAAGACTTCAGATCCATACCTGAGGTATATTGCAGCCTTCCTTCTTGCATCCTTGACATCCATTTATTGGCAGAATGTTTTTTGTTTGTTTTTTTTAAAAAAAATGTATTTATTTTCTTAAGGTGGCAGGGGCCTGTTTCTCACGTCACTCTGGAGAAACCTCTGGAGGAGTTCCATTAGTTTTACACTAATAGGAGTCAGAGGTAACTGAGGTTTTTTGCTTTTTTTTTAATGTAGGTCTTTCCTCTCCATGGTATGAATTTTAATCATCTTGGATTCAATCCCGAGTAATTCTGAGTGTCTCTTGGGAGGTGCTTAACATGTAATCAGATTGTGGACTGAACCATATACAATTTCTTTCTGTCCGTCAGCACAGCATATGTTGTGTTCACTTAAAGGGCTGAAGCATTTAACTATTTAGCCCATTTACGTGTTCCGATAGGCACTGTTATCTTCCAGACATGCTATGTAGGAGATGAGGCAGTTAACTATGATGCTAATTTAACTAGAAGCATAAGTGGCTTCTGTTTTCCAGAAAATGTTTACTATTGGTTGGTAATACATCTTGTGAAATGCCTTACTCTGTGTTTTCCGTATAAATGACTTTAATGGAATCTATTTGGGCTTAAAAATAATAGTACATAGCAGTTTTAAATGATTCAATGCATAAACACCTAAAATTAGGAAAAAGTGTATGCTATTATATTGAATATTTGAAAAGCTGTATACAATCCTTTAATTAAAGTCTATATGGGCACACATTGGCAAAAAGGGGTGCAGTTAAAGTAGAACTTTAAAATTTTGTTGATATCTTTTTTGGTTTTGTTACATAACTATCAGACATCCAGGGTTTGGTTTTGGTTGTGTTTTTTTGTTGTTGTTGCTGTTGGGGGTTTTTTTTGTTTGTTTGTTTTTTATTTCATTTTACGTGTTCTGCTGCAAGAGTGTCAGTCTCCTCAAAAGCATTATAATGACACAAAGTCTCAGCCAGTAATCCTTTCATTTTTCTTATTTAAAAAAAAAAAAAAAAAAAAAGAAACCACAAATAACCTGAAGAAATGAAACAAGGATGTGAACTCCATGTGAGATGCTGATTGATGGCTGGCTTCACTGTTTTCTTTTGGATCCAAACCAAAGCTCCTTTTCCAATGACTCTAAATTTATGTATAGTTAAAGACAGGGACAGCTTCAAGCTCTTTGCTGAGTTCAACTCTTTTTTTTTTTCCCTGAAACCTCACTAAGATATGAAGGGCTGAAAATAAAAGAGCAAAAGACACAGGCTTGATTGAGCACAAACCCAAAAAGTTGATATTTAACTTTGAGAGGCTCGCTGGTACTTCTCAAAAATAACACTTGGAACTTGTAAGGTGCCCTGTTATTTATAATGTATGGGGAAGGAAAGCATAAATCCTAACCTGCATTTTCTAGATGGTAAAATCAAGAAAAAAAAGGTTAAATGAGTGGACTAAGAGCATGTAGTTTGTTAGAGCTCACAGTCATTGCCTTCCAATTCCATTTTACCTGCCTCTTTGTTTTTCTTCTCACTATTTTAACATAAAAAGGCTTGTGGGATTCAATTTTCAAACATGGACCAAAGTGCATAAAAGCTAATCTTTGCATTATTATTTTCTGGAGTAGTACAGAATGAGTGAAGCATAAACAAAAATGCAGTGAACGTAAACATTTCCTAGAAAATTGGTGCATTTAAGAAAATTTACAGGTTTGCACCACGGAAGGGTGGGGAAAGGGCTTTTCAAGCAGCAAAATAACAAGAAGTGTATGTTATTCTTGGCATAGAGTGGATTGTTTTTGCCATCCTCATCATTTTGGAGGGAAGAAGGCCAGACAGGGGAGGATACTGGTTTTTTGAGTTTGGTTTTTTTTTTTTTTCCAAAAGTGTTAGTGAATGTGTCAATAGAGTGATAGAATTATTCACATATTATATTTATCTGTAGTGTGACCTTATATCAAGCCATATGGATGTAGACGAAAGTAGGGCTCTTTTATCATAGCCTGATACTTTCAGATGCAGCTGATGACTTTTTGACTGACTTGGATAATAAGTTCCTTTGCTAAAATACTTTAAGACAGTGAGTACTGTGACAGCACTGGCCACTCAGTCAAACTCAGACCGATATGCGGGAATATCAGCTGCTGAGAAACTGAGGGAACTTCATCTGTGATGAAAGAGCTGAGGATCTCTCAATAGAAATTAGCCCAAATAGCTTTTAATATCTCTGGAAACTACACTACAGCAGCTTTACTGACCCTTTGGGAAATGGAGAGGAGATGGGGTGAAATTATGTAGGTTGAATGTAGGTAAAAGAGGCTAGGCTGCTTCCTTTGCAGATAATGGAGCAGGAGGCGGGTCGGGTGCAGTTCCCTGGAGGGCTCTGTCCCTCCTGCTGCCTCTGGAGGCAACCCATGGGGACCTGTGCTCTCTGCCCAGCCTCAGCCTAGGGTCTCACCCTTCCAAGTGTCCTGCGCAGGATAAATGTTCACGTCTGCTCTGCAAGTAAGCTCCTGGCTGCGAGTAGCTACAGCTCTGCACAGATTTTCTTTCTCCACTGCCCCCTCCCTCCCCTGTCCCAAGTAGTTTTGGGGAAAAAAAACCCAAACCCAAATCAACCCAACTATTCTTAATCTTTCTTTGTGGACACTGTGTGGAAAACAAAGATGGTATAATAACTCAGAGAAACTTCCCCTTTGTTATATATTTTGCTCCTTTTCTATTTATGTTATATTTATTTTTAGTGTAATCTTTGAAGCACCGTTGTTTTATATATTCCAAAAAGGCCATTTATGAAAGCAAAAAAGCAAATCTGCCCTATTTCTGATATTTACTCATCTTAGGAACTCTTTGTTGTTCTATGCTATGAAAATTGATAACAGTTGACCTTTTAAGTAAAATGGGACATGCCATTCCTGTCAATGTTTTTCTACCACAAGTGCTGCAAATGAAACAAATGAACAGACAAAATAGTCAAGTCCTGCTTACCTGCTTTGTGGATTGAATAGGTCTTGTTGAAGGGATGCTTCAACTGTACAGCAGTGCTATGAATTTACCATCTCAGCTTGTACTACGCATTCACTAGTAGCACACACTTTTCTTCACTGGCCAGTCACTGTGGGCTTTGTGTTATTCCATGCTTTATTTTGTTTGGATTACCCCAAATAACTGAGAGCTGACTGACAATCTGAATGTTTCCTACTTAGCATGCAGGGCTAAAGTGTCTCTGGGGAGAACAGTGAGATTAAGGCACACAGGAGGAATTATCCAAAAGGATAACCTAAAATCTACTGCTTTTTCCTGGTTGATTTCATTAGCCTGCACAGCTATAGTGTAATTTCCTCTTTCCCTCTTTATAGGAAGTCGTCTTCCCACATAGCTGAACGAATACAGAAATGGGTTTTATGCCAGGGATTTAAAGTGATGACAATTTCACATGCTCAAGCACTAAAAGACAATTTGTATGTAATTTCATTATTAGAAGTGATAATAGAGTTGAGAGACTTACGGTTGGATACTGAACCAGAACATACAGCTTTTTGATCTTTTAGTATAATATAGAACATTGATCCTTAACATGTGGCATTAGAGAAGAGGAAGGTTAGTGAAGGTGATGACAACATCCATAAATTAAGTAGCCCTCATCACAGCTTTTTATTCAATGGCACAGCCATGCTATTTATATAATCCTGTAATACCAGTTCTGTATTTCAGTAGACTAATAGGCTCTACCTGCGGTGCTTTGCTCTGAATTTCTTTTGGGCATTATTTAAAACTATATTTTATGGGTCTCTGACAAAATAGAAAAGCAAGAGTAAAAGCTAATTTTGCAACAATATGTAGATGCAAGTCTCCTGTATGCTTGGATGGTTATCAGAAAATGCCTTCTTTTCATGAGAGCATGAGATTTCTGGTTTTGATGTCAGTCATGCTCATGCTGCTTCAGCTGACTTTTTTTAGCCATGTTCTAACGTTCCTTCTCTTTTTCATCTGCTGAGCTTGTTTTTAGTCCTCTAGTTCATGCTATTGGCTGTCACTCAACATCCAGTTTTACCTCTGTCTCACAGTTGTGTATTAATGACTTTGGAAATACAGTGCTGTAAAACTAGGGTTACCAAGAACTGTGAGTATTTGCATTATTCTAGGGCTAAGGAAGTCCAGTCATGAACCAAATTCCCACTGTGCTAGGCACAGTGCAAGCAAACACAACCCCTGCCCTGAGGCAGTGTTCTTGTAAGACAAGAGGCAATAGCGGATTAAGAAGCAAAGACAGAATCCAGAGGAATATGGAGATGTCAGCCAACATCCCGAAAATAGCTTGAGAACAATAGCTCACTATTGTTCTTTGCTATGAAGACAGAATATTATTTGTTCTGAAAACAAGAATCATGCAACATTTTTAAACATTATGAGCAGATAACAGGGAGTTCTTTCCTGCCTTTATTTTCCATCCTTTATAGATGACAAGTTAGTTGAAATTCATAAGTGCAGATCTATTTGATATCTGTGTTAGTACAAGGCTACTTCTCCTTTCAGACCAGTGAAGATAAAGGATATTTTTCCATTGCTTTCAAAAGATCAAACTGCATATGCTTTAAAGTTTTACATCTTGTAGCCTGCTATCACACTACCTTTTCCATGTTGCCTTTTTTCTTATACCTGCACTGTTAGACATAAGTGCCTGTCTACAGACCCATTGGGCATTCATTCATTGTATTTAGTATTTTCCATGTGTCACAGTCTAAAAGTGCTGCCAGGACTATTGCTGCCTTGTCACAATTCTGCTGAATTTCTTCTTTACTCCACATTATTGGGGAATTTTTTTTGTGTGGTTTGTTTTTGTTTTTTTTTTTTTTTTAAGTCACACTACATTTCTCAAGATCCTTGTCCCTTTTTTTTTTAGTAATCACTTAATAAAATAGTACCTGTGCACACATGTCAGTTTTTCAGTGCTAACTTTTACCAAGGGGAATACCTGGGACAACATATTTAGAGATCCTGAAAAAATCAGGGCATGGTTCCTTCATGTCCAAGAAGTTGTCTTTTACATAAATATACTGGTAGTAAGTCCTGGAAAATCTCTGCAGTATAATCTTTTTCTTTCAGCATTATGTATTTTCCTAGAAGAGGTGGCTGAGCTAAATGCAAATGGTGGAACTGCTGAGAGAAGAAATAAGTTAATACACTAGGTTTCTCACTTCTCTCAGAATAACTATTAGCTACCTTATGCTACAAGCATCTTCTCTGTCACTTTGCACTGGAAGAGACACTTACAGTCATGTAAATTAGAGACAAGTAGCTCTTAGAAAAAGCAGTGATGTTTATGCTGTTAGGAGAACTCTAATTCTGTCCCAACTGTCCAAACCATGGTCGTGGTATGAATACCAGCCTACACCACGAGCAGAAGTTTGAGGAGGTCATAATGCTTAATTTCTCATAGCTTCAAGGTTGTAAGAAGGAAGATCAGCCAGTTAAAAATAGGGGGTTTTTTTGTTTACATGATATTAAAAATATGTTGTCAACACCTAACTATAGATCACTTGACCTCAATTTATAAATGGGAACAACCTTAACCTTCCCAGGCTAAGTGTAAACTTAGCCAATGAAGAAGCTCCATTGACAACAGAAGAACACATCATGAAAAGATGCTGATCACCAAAATCAATAAGTATGCTCATAAAAATATACAGTATATTGAGGATTAATTCTTGCAGATGTTTTTGACTCAGCTAAAAAATTACTACTGTTAATAGTTCTTTCCATATTCAAATATTTGCTGGTGCTACAGCCCTGTGCTGTTACAAAAGTGATGTTATTTATGTGAGTGTAAAGCATGTAGTATGGTAGTAGTATTCTATAAATCATAAACAATATAGCGAAGAATAAACATTAGTTTATCTTTCAGATAAATAGGAATAGCAAGACAAATATAGCTCTTTTGCTTATAGTAGTTCATGTGCAATTCTTCATGTACCAGAAAATACAAAATATGCCTTACTGGCTCAGTCTCAGACTGTCTTTTTCAGAATGCTCCCCTGGGAGAAGAAGGTCATTCTAAACATTGGAGAAGAAGGCAAAAGTTTTTTAATATGTGTTGTTTATTAAGTTGTGCTATTCATAGAGTAACTAAAGATTTAATCCAGAATCTTGAGATCAGTTTTATTGACCCTAGTAGACCATTTGAGAATATTAATTTTGGAATACAACTATTTGGCCGTTTTAAAATTGAATTTTTAACTGATATTTTAAAATATCAGGACTGATTGACAACTGGTAGGATGTTAGGATGATGAGGACTGATTGACAACAGGTAGCAACACATTCCACATTTTGACAGTGAAAAAATAGTGCCTTCCTTTCATATAGTCATATAGTATTCTTAGAGCACTGAAAGCCTGCATTATGGTGTTTCATATGGGTGAATAGGGTATATGTTGAGAACAGCTAAGGGTATATGTTGAGAACAGCTAAGGGCGGTCCAACATAATGTTCTACCTACATCACAGGAGATTCTTTGGCCCTCTCTGAGTAGAAAGAAATAAATTTAATATAATTTTCCAGGTGAGATTTTGCTGCATGAATTCCACAAAATGTTACCATAGTTATACTGTCGGATTTAGTTTTCCTGTTTCTGTAAATCATGAGAAATTACCTTGAAGACTATACAGACATGCAATTTTGCTGCTGTGGAGTGTGTGTGAGAATAATTGAGCCCACAAAGTTATTTTCCATTTGAAATGCTTCCAAAATATGGAAAATCTGGTACTTGGATTCATGTGTAAGGATGATAAGCTGCTTAAACATTTCATACCGAGGTACTAAATCGTAACCCTGCTAACTAGGCAATCAAGCAATTCATTTTCCTTACAAGGTAGGCAGGTGCTGTATTAGGTAAAGTTTAGCTTGTTATTCTGTAACAATGAAAAGTTTTCAGACACAGTTGGGAAAAGCAGATGGTCATTTCTTAAGTTTCCACAATCATGGTATAAATGCAATGCCATAAATTAGCAAAATACTTAACTTGTCTTATACAATTTACACACATTATACAGGCAGAGTAGGCATTTGGGAAAGTACTTGGCATATTTTTATGTTTCTTTTTTAACTTGCAGGGCTATAATGCTGCATAGTGTTTATATTAAAAACTGTTAAATAATTCCTCTTGGTCCTGGATGTTCACAATCTTCATACATGTGTAGACTGTTGTCCACCTCACCCATCTTTTACCCTTTACCACTTAACTGTTGCTTAGGCAAGCAATACATATTTCACATTTTTAAAAAGTTTTCCTCATTAGTCAGCACTGCAGCACAGGACTGCAGTCCTATTCATCTTTACTGATCTTTTATTCATTCCTTCTATTTTTTCAATATCTTCCTGACAATAAAAAGCCATGAACAGAAGGACTCTATCATACCTTCAGCTAAACAGGAAATAAGCCAAGTGAAACTGTTATTTCCTGTCTCATTGTGTGATTTAAATTGCACAATTCATGTTTGTTTCTTTCTTTGCAAGCTCATGTCCACTACTAATCTGAGGATCTTAAAGCCTTATTGCTTTTCTGTTTTATTCTTTCTGCTGAATCAAGTATACTCTGGAGTGCGTATCAATCCCTCCTGAAAAAAATTGGAGAGCAAAAGAAGTATTAGTTGTTTAAAAAGTTGTTTCCATTTATCTGTTTGACTGATAAACTGAATGAAGCCATGTCAAAGGAGGTTTTATGGAGGAAACCAGCAGGAATTGGAGTGATAGCAGTGATGGAGCATATTCATAAATGTGTGCGTACATGTATGTGTATAGGAAACAATGGAGGTACCTTACATTGAGGAATAATTCCCACTTGTACTGACACATTTATTAAATTCAGATTTACCTTAAGATTGAATGAGAATGTAAAGATTCTAGTCTTAATGATTTTAGTACAGGAAAAAAGAGATAGAAAAAGTTTGAGAAGAAAAAGCATTCCAAAGAGTAAGTGTGAGAATGCAAGGACCATGATGAAGGTATATGTTATGTTTTTCTCACTCCAGAGCCTGATGTAAAGCTGAAAAGAACATACCAAAGCAAACAATGAAAAGATTAATTTGGATTAAGGTATAACAATCATATGTATAGGTCTTGATTCCCTTTGTTCTTTGCTAAGGATGCTATATGCGTGGATATGGGGCATACATTGGTTTAAGTCACATCAATCCACCATGCAGGGGTTCTATAAAGAAGGCCTTGTAGGTACCAATGCTAGCTGGCTTAGTTATGTTAACACAGACGGGAAAAGAGGGCAGCTAGCCAGAGATCCAGTAACACCCAGGTTTGAGAAATGTGCAGGAGACTAGGTCTGTTAACTAGCAGATGCAGTTGAAAGGGACAAAAAGGTAAGTAAAGCTCATTTGTAATCGAAAGAGGAAAATGCCATGTAAATCAAGGTAATCTGTGATACAAGACAGCAGAAAAAAACAAATATCATCAAGACAAAAACTAGTAGAAAAGTGATTTTCTGTTTCTTTTCTGGAAATAGGAAAGCAAAGGATAGAAAAGGAAAGATGTAAATATTTAATATAAAACACTACTCGAGAGGGCTAGAGAATTCAGAATTTGACCCAAAAAAGCCTAAAACGTGTACAATATGGTGCCAAACAACATAGGACAAGAAAGAAAAGCTTTCCATCTGTAGAGGTTCCAAGAATTACAGGGTCAAGACAGAGTGTGGATAAGCAAAAAAGCAACATGCAGATCTGGAGGAGTCCAAGCAAGTCTCAGCTCTCAGCAGATGGAAAGAAGAATGCGAATATGTGCAGCTGTCAGGGCAGCAACTGGGCCATGTCCAGACTGTTTCCAAATTAAGAGGGGAAAATCAAACTGATTAATGCTCTGGTCTACCACTAAGGAAAGCAGCCCACACCTTACAAATTAAATTTGTCTTTGGAGTTAAGGGAATGAAATAATGACAGTAATGGGTTTTCTAGGTCTTTCAGAACCTCAGTCGACATCTTTCCTTCTAGACTGTTATTTTGACATTCATCATTTCATGTAACTGTGTTTCCTTCTTTGGAGGCTACATGAGAATTTTTTCCTGCAGACTAATTTCAATGTCCTATCAAGATTAGATTTTGTTCCATACTGTGTAACCACAGTATCCCATTCAACAATTTACCTTCATCTATTATTTTAGTAAATAGAGCTCAGTAGAAGTTGATGGTCCATTCTGCTAGTCTGATGACAAAATCATCCTTCCAGAATGTTTTTTTTCCTAATTTTACTTCTAGCAGGACACAATGAAATCAATGACTGCTTTTCATGTGGGAAAATGCAGACTGAGGGCCCAGGTGCTTTATCTTGCTTCCAAAATATCTGCCAAGCAGGCAAGGAAGGCAGGTGCGGAAGACAGAAGGATTCATATGTCCACCTTGGTGACAGATCCTTCTGATACCTTTAGAGATATAAGGGTCTGTATCGGCAGACTACACTAAAAATACAAGATATTTACATTTTCTTCTGAAATAATTTTATCTTCTGTGTATTAGATACAGTGGCCCACCTTCCAGTTCTGACCATTTCATGCATTCTTTGTACTATCGTTAAACTGCAAAGACCAATTTGGTACACAGTTTTGGACTGTAGCAGGATGAGCTAACAGGTTGTGGATCAGATTCAATTCTCCGGAAAATTACTTTGTAAGGTAATTAGCAAGATACAGGAGAAACACGTTGCAGCTTAACTGTCAAGGTCAGAAGAGTTACATTTATTACAGTGAACAAACTGATCAGCAATATCGCAAGTTTTCCTGGAGTCAAACACTTTTGCACCTGTAAATAACCTTTACTGATAACAGAACTCTGACAGAACCAATACGAATGCCATTGTAGAGAGTAACAGGGTGAAACCAGGTCTTTTTTCCCCATAATTACTTGCATCTGTTGAAAATATAAAAACAAGTGATGATGAACATTCCTGATGAGCTTTCCTAATCTATTCTCAAAATCAAAGTACACTTTTGGTTTTGTTGGTGGCAACAGAAGTAATGCAGTGAAATAAGATAGACTTTCTTAAACTCTAAAACATTAAGATGCTATTTAATAATGTTTGGTAGAGGATAACATTATTTTATAAATTATGTTTTGTAAGGCAAAGTAAGAGTTGTTCTGTTCTTCATACTCCCAAAGTTGTGTGTCTCATTAATCAATAGACCCTTCCTGATGTTTTGCTGTAAGGTTGCGCTCAAGGAAAACATTCAATACTGTTAGTTTTTTTACCTCAACTGAAGGTTTAAATGCCTTCAGGGTGGAATGTGGGACTGTCAGAAGCAGCAGCAGGTTGCCACATGGAAAAGGCCATGAGTCTTCACATTGGCTTAGAAACCCTGGATATCTTTACTAAATACAATGGTCTAGTATGTGTCTGATTGTTTACAGAGTAGCAGAATATTTGCTCTGAAAAGTGACTGTATACAATTATACTTCGTTACTCAGTAGATGAATTCTACATGTGAGTCACACCTGCCTGTTCTGGTGATAATTTTTTCTCTTATTATTATTGCTATTAGTCCTACTGAGCTAACACAGCTGAGAGACAGCAGACTGCATTCTATCGTTTCTTGAGTGCCACCCACACACGTTTGTTATGTTCCACTGACTTACACCTGCACAACCTAGTAGTAAGCTATGGAACCATACATTTTTACAATGAGAACAGAATCTGAAGATAGTAGGGGTTTTATTTACTTATGTAATCGGAGGCATAATTTGTCTCCTGGACAGAAAGAGCTTGTCTTTACAAGACTCAGCCAAGGTTGCAATACAAACAGCTTACCTATGACTTGTCCACTGAGTCTATTTAAAATGCAAGTCACAGAAAGGCATTGCTGGTTTTATACTACCACTTTTCGGCATGCAGCACATTAATAGAAAGCCTGTTTACTGTCTTAATGCCTTTTTTATGATTAAATTGGTTTACTTGGTTAATTCAGTTTGTTCTTGACCAGTTAACATTGAATTCACTAGATTTGCTATTGAACAACTACTCTGCTTCCACTTGTACTGCTATATTTGTATATATATGGGCACAGCAACATGGCTCTATTACTGAACTGGCATGCTTTCTCTTTGATAAAAATTGGAGAATTTGGTAGTGCATTCTGGTTCCTCTGTTCTCTTATATAGCCATTGTTTTTGCCTTCCAGTCTTCCATCTGTTTTAAAAGTAGCTGCAGAGCAGACTGAAGGATATTCCTTACCTTGTGCTGTCATGAGCACTGACCACCAGTGTTTGATCACTTCTGTGAACAACATGCTTTAGAGTTTCTCATGTATTCTTCCCTGAAAACAAATTAAAAAAACCCCTGAACAATCTTTTTGCCTTCTTGTAAATTTTATTGAGCAAATATGAATAGAGATTAATGGAGAAAACAAAAGAGGAAGAAGTAATAAAAAGGATGTATGTAAGAAAAAAATAAGCCAATACTAGCCAATCACAAAATCCCAGAAGAGCAGAGGATCTCTGGGACCCTTAGGAGGACAAAGGATTCACCAGTTAGGAAGGCAAGGAATAGAGTACGGTTGAAGAAACACAATGACCTTTGAACATGTATAAAAACTAGAGACAGGTGGGGAATTCCCCACCTGAATTCCAGCTGTGAAATACAAGTGAGATTATTAAGTAGAATTTTCTGTTCATTTCAGAAAGTTTGATTTTAATGATATTTGAAATTTATACATCCTTGATCTTCATTAGTTTGACTGATCTGCTTGTGACTTCTTTGCAGACGCATTTATTTATTTTTGTTACTTTCACAAGCTAGATTTCATCTATTCATGAGCAATATAACTTTTTACTAAAATGCCATTGTATTTAAATGACTATTTGCACATTTTTGAAGGGAAAAAGTATAGAAAAATAACATAAATGAGAGATTTCTGTTTCATGTGCAGAAACAGTTACCATTTGGAAAATATTTACTGAATTTAAAATAACATTTTCCTTTTAAAAGATATAAATTTTTTGGCAATATCTATTAATGTACAAGCTCAGAACTTTATGAATGGGGATATAATTATTTGTTTTCCCTTAGAAATATAGGAGCAGATCCTCAATGAATGGAAATTGCTCTCTCCTTCCCGTGCACAGAGCTGTGCTGATTTATACCAAGCCGCATAGAACTTCCCTAAGGGGGAATATTTAGCACAGTTTGTTAAATTAAGCGATCGTTTTAATGGACCACACAGAAGGTGTGAAACAAAAGTGACAATGCCTTGAGTATAAAGTTCTGAACATTACAGTTGGTGACAGAAGGCCAATCAATGAGACAGTAATCCTATAAAAATACAGAAAGATCAGATTGCTTGTCGAATTAGAATTGCTTTAATAAGGATGCATACAAGGGGATAGCAAAGGAGCTGGAAACTTTCCATCTGCTTTGTATACAAAGTGATTAGATTGTGATCACTTAGTCCAAGAGGATAGAAATGATGCACAATTCTGCCGGGATGAGACATGCAAATTGGATCAATTAAGTTTTGAGAGTGCTCAGACAATCTGGTAGAGAAGTTTACATGCTGTGTCAAGTGAAACTTAGCACAGATCAGTCTTGAATGCTGGGGGCAAGTATTATAGTTATTTAAACTCTAATCTCCAAGAGTAATTAATTGTTTTTGGATTCGGTTATAAAACCGATCAAATACTATAATAAAACGATCAGATACTGTAATAAAGGATCCCTTTAGGAGATGTTTGATGGTATACACAAGAAGTATGACAGACAAATTAGTAACAGTCATCGGAGTTGAAACATTCGAGGTGGATGAGAGTAAATTCAGATGACTGATCTTGTTTGCAGTTAATGGAATACACAATACTAGTAACTCCTGTACCTTCATGTTGACCACAATGCTTCAGAAGCAGGAGGTGTTCTCATAAGGAACTCATCGTGTGCTCTATTTTTATTGAACCAGAGCTCACTCAGAAGTTTTCACTCAGATCGTGCAAACGGTCATTGGATAAGAGGGCTCTAATTTCATCAGGAACCATCTAAGAATTTGAACTATGTACCCTATGCAACGTCTTTTATAGCAGCAAAAGGACATGTTGTTTCAGATAATCAGAGGGGTCTTCATGTAAACTGAAAATTCTTAATATATGTGAAGTACTGGAACCTTCAGAAATGAGTTTCTGAAGGAAGACTTTGAACATTTTCAGTAGAATCCAGATGGCTTTCAGAATTAGAAACAGGTCTGCACAATTTGAATTTTAATGTAGATTCAGCAAGTATACATGACCAACATAAAATAACACCAGCCATTTCAGTATTTTCTCATCATTTGTTCATCAATGGCACATAAATTGATTGTATTGGCAGCATGTAATGGCAGTGAGTTAGAAACACAGCAAGAATGTGTTCTGGTGAAAACACAAAGAACAGATGAAAAAATCCTGGGTTGGCATCAGCATTGTACATGGCAAAACTCATATCTATGGATTTTTTTGAAAATGATGAATGAAATTCAATTTTAATCCATAAATATCTTCTGTCATTATTTGAAATGTCAAAATATGATTTAAGGAAACAAGGTGTAATGACTGCATAGGAATTTGATGAGATTGTCTTTATTAAATACTCATCGCAGTCACCAAAATAGAAAAAGGCACCAGGAGAGCACTGCCCTTTACATACAGCTGTTAAAATCCCTCTAAGCTGGAAGGCTTTACAATTAACCTAGTATTGTTCATGTTAAGGCAGTTTGTTATGGTTTTGAAATAGTAATGCATTATCCTCCCTCTCAAATGTTTTCTGAAAAACACCACAAAACACAGGCATTAAAAGCATTTCTTTCCCAGTCCTTAATCCTATGGAATAAAAGTGCGTATCAAAATATGAATTACTATCTGGAGATCAGTCTGGTTATATCTGAAAGCCCTGGCAGACCTGCAAATTTGAATGGTTAAAAAAAAAGTTAAGAAGAAATCAAACCTTTTAAAGTATTTATTCGCAAAGGATCACTTTAAATTATCTGAACAGTTTAAGGCAGACTTTCAAATGTCCATATTTACTGTGCATACCCTACCTCAGCTTGTTCTGAATACTGAGCAGCTACAGTGTGAATTTATATAATAGAATCACTTAAGCTTTCAGTTCTGCTTCTTACAATTAGTCTATGTGATGCACATTGCTGTTCATTAAAGCACCCTTCCTTTGCACAGGGATTAAGGCTCTATTTCAGAAAGGCGCTTAGGCATATGCTTAGTACCAACTTCCATGAGCATTAAGCAAGCCCTGGCATGCTGTACATAGATAAGGATGATTTCATAACTTAGAGAATTCTAAAACAGAGATTTAATTTGATGTAGCACAGGGTTAAATTTCCCTGCTCTGGAGTAAATTTTGAACAATGGGCTGTTAATTAACTGGCAAGTATATGGATGGATGGCAAGTATATGTGGATGGATGGATATGTATTTTAGAAACACTTTTGGGTAAAAATCAATGTGATAAACAATCTTTAGTGAAATACGTAAGAGTAGGGGAAAAAAGAGAAAAAAAGAAATGGTCCTATAGCCCACTGAAAAAATAACAACTTATTTGTCATTCAGTGTTTTACCTTTACTGAATTGCAGCGTTAGTAATCAGTCAGAGTAGTTAATAGAAAGCCCTACAGAAATGTTAGGGTGTTTAATCAAGCCAGACTGAAAAAGAGATTCTAAATTAAGTGTAAACATACTTACAACAGTAACTTGTGTTTTAAGATGTTAAATTAACCAAGGGATTCTTCTGCTCTTTTTAAGTGAACTCATTTTAAGATACAAGACAAGTGTGTACAGGAAGATATCTAATACTGCACTTTATTTGGTCATGCATTGTTTTTTCATGTTGTATTGTCATAGTAGCAATGAAACTAATGCTTTACTATAGATTTTCATTGCTGCCCTTTTCATATGAAATAATTTACTCATATTAGAATGTTATAGTAAAATTTTACATTCAAAATTCTCTGTTCTTGCTTTATTTCCTTGACCCACTCTCAGCTCTGAGCAGTTATGACTCTCTCCCCAACATACCTTCCCAGGGACGAACTATGTGTGATATGGGCATTGTGTCAAATTCTTAATTTTGCACTTTAAATCTAGGAGTAGTCCCATTGATCTTAGTGGAAATACTTATGGGATTAGATTTGTGGAAATGCTTTGAGAAATATGCCAGTGGTGTGAAACTTTTTATAACATATAACCAACACGATCATATGAAGAATTGTCAATTTCAAGTTGACTATAAATCTTTCAGGAAAGTCAACACTAAGTATTGCATTTATCCAAACACATAAAATTTTATAAAGAAAGACAATAGGAATTTAATTTGTAAGAAGCAAAACACAATAACAAGCACTGATGCCCTGACATGTATATTTAGGTATGTTAAAAATGGAGATATAGACCAACATGCTTTGTTTTAATAGTTTCATAAATTTTCTTTAACAAGTCCTTGACTGTTTTCAGGGAATTACAGGTTAGTCTGGCTGTGGACCCAGTTAATTACATTTTTTCTGTATTGTAAATCTTTCATAATTAAAACGATCAGATCATGCTGTCTTCTGTAGTCCAGTACATTATAAGATTCTACAGATACAATTAGTCACAATAATTACTTCAACTGCTTTACAGTTACATATTTTACCATTGTCTTCTAGTCTGTCAGGGTTTCAGCACTTCCCACTAACATGCAAGGTAAGATTATAAGTGGATTTTTAGTAACATTAAACTTTCAAGAGCAAATGAAGTTTGAGGAATTGATACAGCATAAAACCAAACCAAAAACAACAGAAAAAAGCTCTATACCCTCTGGGTATCTATTCCTTGGTACTAATGTTCTTTGGAAGCAGGTTCCTATGAGAAAAATCATTATCAACCAAGCAATGCTGCAAGCTATTTTAGATAGTTGAAGCAGAAACAGGATAATCACTCTAAACTATAGATCAGTAGTTTGACAAAGAGGAGACAATATGGGAGGTATAATTTCCACTCTAAAATAAAGACATTCACTATAACTACATATCTTATCTCAGAAAAGACTTTAATACCAAATGAATTTTTGTTTGTAAATTTGGTATTATTGATATGGTAGTCAAACAAGAAGTGTGTATGATTATTTTTCTACTCAGTGCTATTACAGATAATTCTTTAGATTACAGAGTTAGATACGAAAAAATAGATCCTCTAATATGCTCTCATTTTCCGTGGTTGAAATCCTAGGCCTGAATTATCGCAGCTAAGTAGAAAAAGCAATATGGGAGAAACAACTTTCCAATCAGCATATTTGTATTCTTTTTTCTTATTTCTGTTTTCAAGAACAGGGAAAAAGTAAAAGCATTCATTTTGCAGTATTGCAGGTATATAAATTCTGCTATTACCTTTCTTGTTTCATCTCCCCTCTTTCCATCTTTCCTGTGCCATAAGGCAAAGTGCATTAATGCATCCTCTGGTCATAAAGATAAATAAATAAATAATACTTAAGAATAATAAATAATTAATAAAATTATTAACATATTTTTTACAATGTATAGTGGTATAAGAACAGAAAATATTCATATCACTAAATATATATGTATTTATGCATATATACATGTAAGTATTTCATTCAAGAAAAGTGTATGCTCAAGAAACAGTTTGTTACTGTATGTGTATTAATATTGTGCAAGCAGAGATTGTTTCATCTGTAGTGGGGATGTAATTTGAGAAGAAGAATGAGTGAAGTTTCTTGAAGGCTCTGTTCTGTAAGCTGCTACATGTCCATAAACTTTTCAAGCCCATGGACATCTGCTAGCTCAGAGATACTCTTCTATGAAGTACACTAGGGTCTCTGGTATTTATTTGCCATGCTACGTTTTTTAAGCGTGATCACTTTCCTAGAAGCTATATGGGGGGAATGCAGGGAGAGAGCATCCTCACACAATTTTATTACACATCTGAAATAGAGAGTAGTGACTTTAAGAGAATTTTGTCTTACAGCTTGAGTGATTCTTGGCAACAAAATAAATCAAATCACTAGACCAGTAAATACGTTCGTTTAGTATATAACAGCAAGTAGTATGGTGCATTATGAATAGATATGGATCATGTGAAAATACTGTTGGTATGTATGGGAGAGAACTTAGTCCCTTTACTGGAGAATAAGTAAATGCAGAGACCCAAATACAGCTGGTAAGGATAAACATTCAGGAATTTGTAAATAGAATTTCACTCCAGTGGTATTTTCACATGTTTTAATTGGTTTAGGCACTTGTATAAATGAGGTTTGAGTAATTGGTTTCTTTAATCAAAAATTAAATCTATTTGGGGAAAAACAGAAGCAGTTTTTATATGGTAAGCCAGATAGCAAATCCACTAGCCTATGGCTTAGTTTGTCAGTGATGCAGTTTTGTTACTGAAATACTCAGAATGAGTACTCCAAGGAATAAATACTGATGGACTGAGAGTGGTTTGGGAAAAAACAAAACAAAACAAAGCTGGATATTGAACAGGTGTGTAAGGATTCCAATGTGCCTATTGTTTACAAACACTGTGGTCTGTTTCCCCATTCTAAATTCTAGCAAGATAATTTCTGAAAAGCTTGAAGTGTGTGTATGAGGGGAAAGCAGGTCTCTTTTTTCCATTCTTATTCTGAACGTGTTATGTTGCCTGCAGGCTCTTGGTGGTGCTACAATACAGTATTGCTGTCCCCCCACCCCCAATAAATATTATGCAATTAGTACATGATGATGCACAGTATACAGATGGCTTTTACCTCCCAAAGCTGCCAAACTGTCTTTTTAAGAGTGTGAATGACAAATAGTCATTTTGGAGAGTGACATGTCATGATGATGGCCCATTAAAACTCCTCAAGAATACTCAGCTGGCTACATATGCCCACTCAGCTCCATCTACAGCAGCAGCTGCTTCTGAGTTTCTCCTGTAGCTGCACTAATCTTAATGGGCTGGCTGCACAATTCCCTGTTGCCACAGGGCATTTCATGTTCTTATTAAAACTGGGGGGGAGAAGGCACAGATTTGTGAATACAGCATCTGCAGAGATCGGAAAAGAAGAGGACAGAATAAGGAAATGTACGCGTGTGTCTGTGTGTGCGCACGCGTGTGTGCATGTATACATGCATACACTTAAATGTATGCATACGTTGTATACATATATACAATCACTATATCACTGTCTATATAAAGAGCTAAATTGTATAAGTATACACAGAGAGAGAGAGAACACTATAGACACAATTGAGTGTTATTAAGAGAAAAAATGTCATAAAAATGTGACATGGTTGCTCTTATCACATCCAGTTTTCAGTATTTCCTATTAATTATTCAACTCACTAGCCTTTAGATGACAGTATATCTTATTCCTAGAGGAACCTTTCATCTGAACTTTGTCTTCCACTTCGAAGCCTTGAGGGCTTACTTAGATACTAACTGAAATGTTGTAAGTGTAAGTTTTAGAATTTTGGTACTTCTGTTTGGAATTTTGTTCAAACAATAACCATCAAGGAACTAAAGAAGTTTCACTGTTCTTTTTCCCATTTCACCCCCCTTTTTCAAAAGGTCAGCAAAATTAAATATTCACTTCACTTCATGTGGCTGAGGTGATAAGGTTGTTATCCTCCTGGAGCACTGATAGTCCCTTAAGAGTACAAAGG
Organism: Ciconia boyciana; assembly: GCF_034638445.1. Lineage (NCBI taxonomy): Eukaryota > Metazoa > Chordata > Aves > Ciconiiformes > Ciconiidae > Ciconia > Ciconia boyciana. The sequence goes on from NC_132935.1 coordinate 60,217,993, forward strand.
CTATATATTTTTCACTAAACTCTTCCACTAACATTTCTGAATGTTTTACTAGGGGAACAACACAGGGGAAGGAGGGGATAGTAAAGCCTAACTGCTTATTCCAAGTTTGATCATGGCAGAGAATAAGTCTGAGTAAATTAATAAAAATTCTTACTATTTTAATTTCTTAGGCACAGAAATGTACATTCTGTAGCAGCAAAAAAGTTCAGAAACTACATTAATAGGGGAAATCAAGATTTTTATTTTTTTTAAAGAATGATGCCTAGTTCATTCAGAACAAGCTGACACTTATCCTACTCTCCCTGACCGTCAATCATGTTTCTTATGTTTGCTCCTCTGGTTCCTGAACTTTAAAATCAATGACAATTTAAATTGCACCCTCTTTTTTTTTTCCTCCCCCTTCAGAGTAGGCTTTTTTTTTGTGATCTTGGAGTAGTAGTAATACACACCCTCAGTAAAATGACACCTGACCAGATTCAGGTTATCAGCCTTTTAAATTCCTGTTGCATTAAACAGGGCATGAGAAGAAGATGCTGGTAAAGTTACACAGCTTTACTCTCAAATACTATTCTTGCCTAACACTGATCAGTCACCTAAGATCAGCTCCACTTACTACTTCAGCATTTTCTTTCATTTGTACTTTTTATTTTTACTTGCTGTTTCCTCCTATTTCAACTTGTCATTCTTCCTTTTGCCTGTCTCCTTTTGTCTTCCTCTTGCCCTGTCTCCTCTGTCTCATCGCATTCATTTGAGGTCTTTCATCAGTCTTTTTCCCATTCCAGTTCTCTCCTGGTCCTTCAGACATGTCCATGTTCTCATCCACTTTGGTTTTTTGGTTTGTGGATTTTTTTTACCTTGTTTTTTTTAAGCTCAGTTTCCTCTCTTCCCTCTTTATCCTTATTTATTTTCTCTCTTATCCTATGCTTTCTTAATCATGCACCTGCATGAATAACTTGATTGTGGATGAACCTTTGTTCTTACTGGCTTTATATACGCTGTTGAGTATGAAGAACTCGGAGGTCAAAATACACCAAATGACATACAATTTGCCTGCAGGAGCGATATTAAGGACAAGCTGTGGGGTGACACAGCTAGTACTCCCAAAGGGATGTGCCCTGGTTTTACCTTAAATGTGAAATGCACTCATGTGACGTGATGATTCGGAGACAGTCTGAGTTCAGGCAGCCTATAAGGACAGTACTGGATGTGAAGAGATCTCTGTTGTCTCAACAGCGCTTAGGTCTTTGGTCAGCTCTGAGCACTCTAGACACAATTTTTGGGGTTTTAGATCAACAAAGAACAGAAGTCTTGTCTAGGCTGCCTGGGTTTTGAGCAAGCCTGTCAGCATCTGCTTGTGTTAGATAAATATAATGTGGTTATACTGTGGTCTACAGCATGGGACCTTGTTGTATTCCCACATGACTGTCTCTGCACTTGCCTGACAAGGAGAAAGTCTGGAGGCAACAAAACAGTGCATGAAATTGCTAGTATGTCAAAGTGGCAAATTGTGCCACTGTGGCACAGTTGTCTATGCTGGTTCCCTACTATACTGACAACATTGCTGAGACAAGGTCATTGCCAACAAGTCTGGCAGCATTACAAGCGTATTCCTTCTTTTCAAACTCTAATTAAAAATGTTAGGGTTTTGGGTATAGCCATTTATATTGACTTGATCTCTTGTCCTCAGTATTAACTGTTATGCTGAAAGCACAGAACATAGACCAGCATCTCTCTTTCTGAGCCCAGGCTTGTAGTATAGTTTTACATAAATTAATAAAACCAAAAGAAAACAAAAGCTCTCCAGGAGCTCCTTTATCACTTTCTCAACGTTTCTTGGAAAAAAACCTTTTATACGAAAATCATTACCTGCTGAATAATACTTTCACTAGTGCCTTGGTGTGAAGTCAATTATATGAATCACAAGCCTTTGCTGACATCAATAAAATGTTGAGGAATCTGTTTCTGTCCCACATGACTTCTGTAATGAGACTGAAAAGGAAATTAAAAGAGATGTCTTAAGCTATTGATATTGAAATATGGTTACCTTATGGTTACAAGAGTAAGAGTTTCATAGCTTCCTCTGAAAACAACAATTGTATTCGTAACTAATGTGTTTGTGAGGCCCTTAAACATTGAAGAAATGTGGTATGTGTGCACACTGGATTTTACTTAAATGTTAAATCCATTGTCTATGCTGAATTTTAGATATTAGTTATCATTTGCATTGAAGTTGTTCCAAATTAGCAACATTGAACCCTTAGTTATGCTGATAGTTAAAAAATATAGTGTTATATTTTAAAAAGAAGAAAAAAAATACAAATATCTAGTACTTAATGAGTTATCACAATTCAAAACACTTATTAGCAGTGATAACCTGGGGGGAAAAGGGATTTCAAAACCTTCTAGGTGCAACCACAGTAAATACTGAATCCAAGAACAGAAGTTTTAAGAACCTGGCTGTTGTGATGAGCAAGATTTAATAGAAATAGTCAAATTAAGTCTTTGTTTCAAATCACCTGCTTGCTTTTGTCTTCTGGCAATTACATGTTTAATCTGTATACACCTGACAAGTTCCCTTTTTAAGTCTTCCCAGAAAGGAGGGGCGGGGCATGTTGTATTTGAAGACAAGAGTGTCTTCCTCCCACAATCAATTCTCAGTTGTTTTGTGATAGTAGACTGTGGTTATAAAATGGGCAAGAATATTGGTCCTGGCTTGGCATTCTGTCTTCCTTTTGTCCTTTTTTGCTTCCTAGTCCCTCCTTGCTTCTAGTGAGAAGGCAGGAGTAAAGCTGCAGTTGCATCAGTTCCATATCACCAAGAAGTATGGATGCCTGCACAGTCATGAGGATGCAGTTTTAATTCCTCTCCTCCTTTTCTAGTTACTTTCACAGCGAGAAAGGAAAGGGTGCAGGCAAGGTAACTCCTCCTTCAGAAAACTTTTCAGTTGTTCTGCAAACATGTGCACATTTCCTGTGGTCTCAGGGAGCTATGGAGCTAGGTTGTATGGAAGCATCTCATGTTTGCTCTGTCTGTCTCTTTCTCACCATTACCTCTGTGATCCTGCTGGTGCTGAAAACCTGGCAGCTCCCCATGTTCTCCCTGTGCTTTTCTTCTCACCCAGAATCTGCAAACTCTGCAATGAAACATCAGCCATGCTGCCACAGGGAGGAATAACTGCAAAGATAGATCTCTGAGGAAGAAAAAACAGAGAAGAGAGGCATATGAACATTGTACCTGCTTTAAGGGAGTCTGAACTGAAAATCAGAGAAAGAGCAAACCTCTCATTCAGACCTCAAACAGATCAGTGGTGGCCAGATAAATTGCTTTTAAAGCAGTGCAGTATCTCTGCTTACTGATAAAAATAAATGTCCTTCTTTGTTGGAAATACTTTATTAGCATACTTTAATGGCAAGTGATGCAAAATTACATCATCTTTGGTTGTACAGATCTGTACATACAAATAAGACAAAATCCAGAAACTATTGAGTATTAGAAACCTTGAAGGAAATGTATTATTTAGGTTTCCCTAGAATAATTATCATCCTAAGGGTCCATGTAAACATAAATGAATTAGGCAAGACCCTATACTAAGCTATATTGCTACAGGACCAAAAAATGCGAGGACAAAATTGTATTCATTAAAGGAGTTAGGGTAATAGTGCCTTTGCTACTGAGTGAAGCTGACTGCTTCCTTCTTTCACACATAGCCAAACAAACATTTTCTAAAACTGAGAGCAATTTTAGGAGTTGGACCTACGAAGAGATGAGTGACCTCTTTTTAGGTTGAGTTCAGAGACAGTAGAGGACACTCAGTAAACTATCTTCTAAAAAAAAAAAATTACACTCCTTATATACACTGGCCCTCTCTGCCTCCACAAGGCTTATGAGGCTTTTCTTATTAGATTTATTCACTCTCTGCTAACTTTCCTAGAACATCAAAAGTTATCCTCTTGTTAAAAATGCATCATCTCTCTGCAGAAGTTTGCTTTTTCCCTTTTCTGTTCTCATGTACTCTCTTGTACATGGTGTAATGTAGGGAACACCCAACACCAAAACTCTTAAAATCTTCAGGTTAAAAGTATGTGGAATGTAACAAAGAAGCAATAGGATCAGCATATAATAATTTGATCATGAATCTCATACTGGAAATAAGGTTACTTGAAAGCCAAGGCAAACTGGAGAGTGACCATCATGGATATTGCGTGGAGTTTCATCCATAAATGGATGAAATGAATTGGAAGTATACAACCATCTTTACCGATGGCACTCCTTTTTCAGAAAACAGAGGGGGGAATTTTATTTACAATATTTATTGCAAACTAATTCTGAAAGAAAATTTTTCTGGAATATTCCAGAATGGAATCAGATGAGATTTACCCAGTGAGTCATTGAATCCTCCATGTCTCTTGAAACAAGAATTTGAAACTGCCTTTGTCTTGATCCTCTCTACTTCTGAAGTCATAGTCCCCATGTGCAGCTACAGACTGAGCTGCAGTTCTGTCTCCTACATGAATGTCTCTGTAGAAAGTGGGAGGAGTGATAGACAAGCTAGTAGATGACACCACCATAGATGCTTTCTGGAGCCTTCCTGTAAAGTACAACTGTCCTGAGAACTAATATCATTCTATATAATTGTCACCAAGTTAATCACAAGAGCAAATAAAAGTCCTAGGTCTCATTCTTAAATGTACTTCTTCTTAAAAAAAGGGGGAAAAAACAAAACAACAAAATCAAAACAACAACAAAAAAGAACATGCAAAGTGTTTTCTAAAGCCAACATCATAAGGAAAATATTCTCACTTCCTAGAATTTTAAACTAAATAGCTGGAAGTACAGGTAGTTTGAAGTCACATTTGGTGGTAGCAGAGGTGTAAATATGGCATAGGACTGCTGCATTCAAAAATTTTGTTCTTAGTTGCAAATCATTGATGCCTCTACATTAATGACTTTGAAGAACACTGTTTGGAAGGATTATATTGGGTGGAACTGGAATAAAAGTGGTCTGAAAACTGCGCCAAATATACATCTGGATTCTGTCAGCCTAGTTTATTTTTGCATTGTTCTTCTGTATTGTACATTTAAGTTATCTCAGATACACACTAAAACACACATAAAAATGTTGAAAAAAATTCTTTAGAGTGCTTTACACAGAATTAATTGTACTATAGTGCCAAAGATTAACTAAATCTTGAGCTATATCACCTTCCTGGGGTTAAGTAGATAAAGAATGGTACTTTACTAACTTGAGCATGGGCCAGCATTGTTTTTTAAAGGCTTAGTTGAACAAAGTTTTAATAAAAGATACAAAGAAGTTTACTCTCCCAGACCATCAACCTTGGAGTAACAAAGGTCATTGCTAATCGCTTTTCTTATCTGTGCAGTAGCAGTTTTCTACTAAGGCATCGTTCCAAAAAGTGGCTTCTGTTCAGCATTTCACTCCAGGGCACCAGCCACTCTAGTGTAATCTGTGAGGAGATTTATGGACCTCAGAGTGGGACTCCTTAAAAAACAATGCGTTAATCAGCGAGCCACTGAGTGAGCAAATGGGAAATGCTGAAGCTACAGAATTTCTTCTTTCTCTGGGATGTGAAAGACTTCCTCAGTGCATCCTTGAGGATTTACACTTCTGGCCTCTCCCTGAAGGTCTCTTTTATTTCAAAACATTGCTAGAAAATTATTCAGGATAGAGCTGGATCTAAATACAAGGTGAAAGGGAGGATGTGCAGCCCTGTAGCATGAAACCCAGGTGTGAGTGCTACACTCTGGTATATAGATGGACTCGGCTCCACCCTCATGAAAGAGCACTATGCTACTCTCAGCAAGTTGAGATATGGAATCCCTTCCCTTCTCTGCCTGAAGAGATCTACTTGCACATTTCTAACTTTCAGAAAACTGCTCTGCCTGATAAACTCCTGGGTATGCCTGTGTCACCTGCTTTTCTCTCATCCAGGACATCCTTAAGTATGCCACAAAAGGTGGAATAACTTTTCCAGGGAGAATGGGAGAGTCTCAGCCACCACAGAAAGACTAATGCTCTGCTAGAATATGGGATATGGAGAAAACTGAATCACTTCAAGAAGACAAAGTCATTGAATCTTTGTATCCCATAACTTCAGTTCTTGGGTAATGTGATGCTCAGCATTTCAGTCTAGGCTGTAGGATTCTGGCTATGTAGGAGAACCCACGCAATGCCTCTGTAGCACAAAGGAGACTTAAGCACCCTGAAGTAGGTCTTAGAAAAAGAAAAGAGGAAAAAAAAGTAAAACAAAATCAAACACAAGCCAGACAGATTCTTACTTGCATAGGCTACTGCTCCTTTGTAGGGAAGATGGGTACTTCTTGCAGTCAAGTTTGAAAAAGCAGCAAGAGCCCCAACTGCCAGATTTGTGAGATGAACAGAGTTATGGTTTATTGAACAAACCCCCAGCCATTAGGGCTGAGGAATATGGAGTGCTGTGGATCTTGAAAGAGGCTGGATGTGAGATACATTTTACCTTGATCTGCTCACAGAGTCAGCATTGACTATTCCTGAGTGTGCTGAGAAGTAGGACTTTAAACGTTTGGGGAACTCTCAGAAACACCAGAGAAATATCAGGCTTGTTTAGGTATCTCAGGAGTTAGGTAGCAGCAGAATGAGGATATGCCATATTTTGAAATAATGTAGCTAATCTGATTTAGATGCCCTAGTTCTGTTTTTTGATCCAGTCCAAAGCTCAGACTCCATTTCTGTCTTAAAAGAGAGAGGGAGTGCACTGTAATTGCATAAGTATGAGATATCCAGACAGTGGAAGTGAAATAATGTGTAAGAAATAGGCAGCTTTTTATCCAGCTGAAAAATTCAAAACTCGTCACGAATACTTCCCTGCTGAAATAGGAAAAGGTTTTGCAGCTGTGCTAAGTTATGCCTGAGATAGCAATTTTCTGCATGTATTCTGGAAGTGATTACTGTCTCAGTGATACTCCCAGCTGAGAGAAAAAAAAATGTTAGTGGAGGAAATTATGATCATGATGACAGTAGAGTTACCTCCAAACTCAACATGACGTGGAGTTAGGGCAGGTACAAAGTAGATAAGACACATAAAGAATCTGAACATCTTTAGTATTGTCCTCAGCTATTTACAAGTAATAATCCACTTTTTAACAAACGAGCAAATACTTCGAATTTTACTGATTTTTTTTTCACTCGTACCGTGTTAAATATATCATGTGTGTGTGTCTTTAACGTGATATCCAGATCAATTACAATGCTGATACAAGTTTGAAAAGTATATGACAATTGTTTGAGTCTGTGTTCTGTAACAGGAAGATGAGACTCAGTAGACATAAAGGAGCTACAAAACCTGTGGAATCTTGCTCTCTAACTTAAAATAGCTTGCGTGATGAGGAAGACATTTTCTTTCTGTAAATCTGTCTTGCAATTCTAATGGAAGATAAATTTTGACCTACTGAGGTACATTTGTTCAGTGCCTGCTACAAGTAGTCCCAGGGAAACTACACCTGACTTTTGATGCTGTGTAGTTCAGGTGGTGCAAGGAGACTTCTTGGTCTTTCCCAGACTCTGCATTTTTCTGAAATTAGATAATGGAAAACAAGATATGGAAGTGAAGTTACCGGCTCATCAGATAGTAGTGAGCAATCTGTCAACCAATCCATTTTAATTCATTAGATGTTTTACTGATCTACACAGTAAACACTGAGGAAACCAGTATGTAATTTCCCATACATGCACAGGAGCAAACACACTCTGACATTAAGTTTATAGTGACATTTATTTGAAGCCTCACCCTTCAGTAGGATAATAAGCTGAAACCAACAATGTAGTTAAATTCAGGTAGGAATGAAGTCATGGTTATAATCATATGTGTGTGTGTGGGTATGTGTGTGGCTCTGTAAAACTATGGTATGAGAAGACTGTAAGACGATATCAAATGCGTTTGAAAATGAGACTGTTTGCAGGAAAGAATGAAATTGTCTTGCTCAAAAGAGCAAGCTGACAGATTCTAATGGTCCCTCACATGCTGTGCACAATAAACATTCAGCTTATCTTTCCAAGAACAATAAAATTTCATGTACTACTGCTCGACATAAGAATTATTTTTACATATCTCCATGCCACTGACTCTCTTGTAAGTTAATCTCATCTCTCATCAATTTTTCACCAGCTTCACTCTGATGTTGATAAAGGAGATGGTTCCATCAAATACATCTTGTCAGGCGAAGGGGCAAGTTCCATTTTCATTATTGATGAGAACACGGGGGATATTCATGCTACAAAGAGGCTGGATCGAGAAGAGCAGGCCTACTACACGCTCCGAGCACAAGCACTAGATAGGCTGACTAATAAACCCGTGGAACCAGAATCTGAGTTCGTCATTAAGATTCAGGACATCAATGACAATGAACCAAAATTTCTGGATGGTCCTTACACTGCTGGAGTTCCCGAGATGTCTCCTGTGGGTAAGTGTGAAATACACTGTTGGTGTTGTGGGAAATTTGTTCCTATTGCCTTTTTAAAAATTTCATTATTTTTTACTGTATCGCACTAAGCTACTTAATTATCTATGAGGCACCTGCAACAGTTAGATATTTCAAGACCTAACTGGAAATAACATGCTAGATTAAGTATTTACCCTTTCAAAAATGTTGTGAAACTCAAATAGCTATGTAGGGATTCAGATAAGCATTTTATGGTGCATTTCTCATTCCAGTGCCCAGGGGCTTTGTTTTATAATTCTCATTAACAATAATAAGTTTCACACCTATGCTATGGTACTCAGAGGTGATAATATATCATCTTGTTCAGATAAAGTCCGTTCTTAACAAACTCTTCAAATTCCTGCTAGTGCATAGCATAGGTTTTTTTGGTAAGTAAGTGTTGCATGTATCAGTAACAGTTTACTATGTATCTTTTCTAATACTGAAATCCAGCTCTGAGAAATATATGCAAGCAGCAGGGACTGGGGTACAACTTGAGATAGTTTCAAAATTCCAGTGGAATTAGAGAAGAATGGCTTTTAGAAGCTTCAGACACTCTATTAGGAAAAAAAAACGCTAATTTTTCCTGAGTTTGAATTAGGGAAGAATTTCAACATCAAATCCACTATCTCTTCATTTTAAAGAGACTAAATGCTCATCTGTTGTCAGGTGCCACTGTTCCTTTGAAAGCTGACTGATTCAGAACAGATAGGAGTTTTGCCTGGAGACATTTTGGTAAATTTTACTTTAACCTGAAATTGTAAATGTGAGCATGAAGCTAAAAAACAGCAGAAGAACTTAATCTACTTCAGTGCAAATACATGTATGGGCAGTCTCACTTCAGGTTAAGAGAGTTATATGGTGATTGAAATTTGGATTTTCTTTGCTTGACTGATTTTAAACCATATCAGAATTTGATACTTTTACAGGAAGACTGTCCATATAGAATTTGCTATAGTTTACTTAATACCATCTCCTGTGTCTTTGGGCGTTAAACAATGCCTCTAAATTAGAGCTAGAGAAAAAGAATCTTCCCTGCCTAAGAGCCCTGCAGCAATCAGTCAACATTGCTTTTATATTTGAAACTCAGCTTAGGAGCCAATAGGAGATAAGTAAAACATTGCTAATGAGTTTTCTATTTATTTATTTTACTAAGCAGTGAGCATAGACACTATTTCTCATTTGATACTTGTCACTTGTTCATTGTCACTGGAACACTATGTGGATGGCTGAAGAGGCAATAGTAGCCTTGAAAAGAAAGATGGACACCACAGCTTTTGAGGAGTATCAGGGAGAAGATGAAGTTGTGATACATTGCTGAGAACTTTTTACTGCTGCACTTTGGAAAAAGAGAGATAATCAGATAATCTAAGACTGTAAAACCTAAATATTCAGCACCTCAAAAATATGTTCTGTAGAAAATATATCTTTTTTTTTTAAATTGCTGTTTTATTTTAGAATTAGATTATTTAAGTGAGCCGTAGCATGCAGCAATCATTAGATTTTTGCACCTTTGTCTTGTGTCCTGAAGAGCAATATCTCCACATTACCCTTTTGCATGAGTTACCTCTATCTTGTCCTGTACTGGCATATTGACATATGGACAACTACTACAGATATATGAGGTTTACCTACACACACAAATCCATGCCTCTACCCCTCACCCATGCTCCATTTGTTCCAAAAATATATTGGGAATCAATCTGTGGGGAGTGCACAGTGTGCAGTGGAGAACATAAAGACTATTTTTCAAAATGAGCTGCTTTTGCATATTTTGTTGAATCTTTACCACATAAATGACTGACGGAAATTCTCTCCCATACGGACTGCAGCACCAAATATATATTCAACTTAGGTGGAATATTGTGCAAAATTGTTAACTGAGAATTGTGCACTCTCTAGGATTTGTGTCGACTAAGGGTGGTTTCATCTTCATGAGCTTCCTGAAACTGTACATTTAAAACGTCTTCATGGTTTGTATCATACAACTACCGAATACCGCATTGTTACTGAATTAAGGATTATTATGAAATGCCTGTGTAGCACTTGTCTTACATAGTTACATCAATTCATAGTTTATTCATATAACACAATTTTTAATTAATCACCTAGAGCATTAATGAAATATTAAGGAGAAACAAAGTATCTCTCTCTTATTTTGTTTCAAATTATATCCATGACAAGGATTTTTAATTGGATATTAAACAAAAAGAAAGAGATCATAGGATTATAAACCCAAATTAACTATAAAGCTAAAACTATAACCCTTAACCTAGAGGGTGGTTATGAAAGTGTAATGATTCGGTATTTTATTTGACAAATATTTTAGGACATTATCTAAGGCTAATTGAAGTAAATCATTTGTATTATTTGAAATGACTTTGGGTCAGGTTCAACTTATATTTGGTTCAGGCCCAATTATATTGATTGTCCTGGACAGGGTAAATATCTTGATGGCTTGTAAAGCTATTCATAGCAAAACCCTCAAAGATATGGCTTATCTGAAAATCATAGGGCTTTTTTTTTTTTAAAGTATGTCTCTTACTTAAAAAAACTAGCAGTGTTATATCTCAAACAAAAAGATTGCAAATTACAGTTAAAAGTATTAAGAGTCTTTCTGTGATATTGACCAAAAAAATAGCTGATGTGAGATATTGATCTGTTTGGCTTATAGCCAAGGGAACTAGGGATAAAAATTCCAAAACCCAACATAGTTTTGGTTTTGTTTAATCTTCTGTACTCTCCAGATGTATCAACAGCTTTGCTTGTTACCCAACACAATAAATATCTTTCTTGCCACGTTTATTATTTCTAATTGACATGGATAGAAACATTTGATTTTTATACCAAAGGAAAAAAAAAAGAAAAAAAAAAGCTTTATACCATGCTTCAATCTTTGGTACAGGTGGTTAGTGGGTTTTGAGAGCCTGAATGAAGGGAGAGTGAGTCTGTCCAGTCACAAACCCCCTCTGCTTCACTTTACCTGACCTTGCTGCTGGGCTGGGACCAGTCTTGGGCTTTGTTCCCCAGTGAAAGCAACGTAACAAGGCTGTGGGAGGAGAGAGGGGAGGCGAAGAGGGTAGAACCTGCCTCCAGGTGCTGTCTCTCCCCCTTCACACTCCTGGAGGGAAAAGGCTGTGGAGGCATTGCTGCATCAGCTCTGGGTGAGGGCTAGTGGCTGAAGCACAGAAATACCAGATAGTACGGAGCAGAACCCAGATGAGCTGTTGCATGTAAAGATTAAGCAGATATTGTGGATACCTTGATAGTAAAGGTGTTTAATATTTCTAGTAGCAGCTGATATCACATAGAAATGTGATGCTATCATGGAATTGTTTTGTGTATTGCACATCTTATACATCATTAATTGATATCAGTCAATGCCTTTAATAACTGACTGCCTTTAAAGGTCTATTTTTAATTTGTTAAGTGGTTACAATTCAGCTGATAAGGGTTTGGGCAGTTTCAAAAATAAGTGTTTGTTAAGTTCATCTAGTTTCAGAAACCAGTTTTACCTTATAAAATTTCACCAATGTTAAAAACAGAAATCACACAATCCTTTCTCATACAAACTCATTTTAAAACTTTGGTAAAATACCACACAAGTTACTAGCAAGCTTTTTAAAATGCTCTGTGTAGAGATTTCTAAAACAATAAACTCAGAGATTTAAAAAGGATCCCTTTGAAAGATCTTCAACTCAAAATAAACTTCAGCAAGCAGTTTACCTTTATCTGACCCTATCACAGGAAAGGTAGATCTCTGCAACATGTCAGAAACATTGCTGAATCCTGACTTGGGTAAATTAAAGTACAAATAACATTCTAAGTTCAAGGTCCTCTCTGCAAAAAACTCCTCCCTTCCTTTTGTTCTAATATCAGAACTTAAATAGGTCAAGTTCTCAGATTACTGCAATTCTGTAATATCTACCAATATTTATTGAAGGTTAGGTTAAAAATGACAGCTTAAATATTCTGGAAAAAAACAGAAATCTGTGCCAGTCACACATTATTCAGTGTGTTATTAGCTAGTATCAATAAAGAAATATGTGGAACACCCTTTGATTAGCAGCATGGATTTTCCCTCAGTATTTCCTGCAATTGGTGAAAAAGTTTATGAAATTGCTACATGTAGAATTCTTTTTAATGAACTGATATTGAAGATTTGTTACAAAGACATAATTATAGAGAAAAATAATTGTAAAGGAATCCATATCTGAGAGGGAAAGACACTTTTTCAGTAAATAGCCCCTATTTATTTTTTTAACCCATATCAGATACACAAACTGTAAGAAATATTTAAAGTTTTAGTTGTGAAGCTACAGGTTATAACAAGTCACTAATGAAAGATTGGGGTAGGGTTAGTGTCCTGTTTACAACTGCAGTCTAGGGCTCTGAACAATGCTGCCATAAACAACATTTACAGGGACACTCATTTCATTGGATGGAGTGAAGGTGTGGTGCCATTTGTTGACTGTCCCATGTTACCTGTAAATCCTAATCTTGGATGCATGTATGACAGCTGACCGCCTGTGTTATGAGGTAGGGCAAAGTGTTCAGGAATAAAAGAAAGACTTAATTTTAGTGCAGGAACACAAACTCTCCTTTTGTAAGATGATTTAGTTGGAACTATGATGCAGCCACCCATTTTTACTCAACCTGTAGATTTATTGACTATCCATGAGTATCCATAGAGCTTTACATTTTTTTTAAAGGAAAATAGGCATATGAATTTGACATAAATCCATTGCAAGAAAAATTAGGACAGCTCTGTGTTGCAATGATCATCCTCTGAAGGAATTCCTGTTCTTCAAGTGAAATCTGTTTCCTCTGGGAAAATCTCTGGAAATCTTCACATACTGATCTTTCCGTGCATTATGTTTCCTTGGAACTGATTTCCTACACATAGGACTTTTCATATAGTTAGCATACCTTATGTTAGCTTGCATATTCTTTTTAAAAAACATATTGTGCAGAAATCTCCCTCTCAGCATGGGACTTCTGGAAGCTCAAAGTTTTTGTGTGCAACTGGTAAAGAAATAATGAAAATAGCAGTTGTTTTAAAAGATCTTTCCCCCATGAGGTTTGAGAGAAGTTGATTAGCCCAAAGGGACTATAAAAGTATCACTGATTTTTAGTTGCTGATTACTCTCAAGTGGGATGAGTGCAGAAAGATTTGGTGTTAGAATTTGTACCAAAAAACCCCCCTTTTCTAAAGGATCTAAGTGTTTTAGGAAAGAGCCAACTAGATTCAGATACTGACTTTACTCATCTCATGCAATGTAGAGGGTTTGTTTGCTGCATCAATAGATTTTTACAGCAAACAAGCACTTCTAAGCTTGCAGGATTTCCAAAATGTCTGTGTTTAGGTTGCAGAGTCTGTAATTTCTTTGATCTTGTATTGGTCTAGAGTCCTTGAAAGCAGCAAGAGCAAGGAGCAAAGACATAACGTGTGTGTGAGGTTTATAAGCACTTTTGCCAATATTTGCAGACATTGTTAGCTTCATTGGCAGGGCTTAGGGACTTTGTAAATGTGGTAAGCCTGGCTTTCACAAAGAACACAGGATGTCAAATAGTCATTATGATACCCTTGTACTCCAAAGCTGGAGAGACTCTGGCAAGTTTAAAATAGGTCTCTGTATGAAATTACTTTATAGAGTAATCTGTAAAATCAGTTTGACATACTGAATCAAAGCTCTTAGTTACTGGTGAACAGAAAATTGATGTATTTTAAGTCCCATAACTGATAAATGACTTGATGGATTAACTACCAATTTTCTTTTTAAACTTTCCATCTACTTAATAGTCGCATGTGAAATTTCAGGTTGAGGATAACCTTTTCCCTGTCCAAAAAAATTAGACAGTCCACAAGAGAGAAAAATTGCATTTAAAATAGAATTGCAATCATAATACTTTGTCATGGATACTTCAGGAAGAGAGATCAGGAATGTGGGTTAGCTAGGCCATAACTTAAGTGAATAAAGTTATCTTATGAATGATCATTTCTGGTCAGAATTCATTCAAGTAGGTCCTGTCCTTTGTAATCTGTACCATTTTATGGAGGGCTGCACTTAATCCTTTCTGTCTCCAAACCTTCAGCCTGGTCCCAGGACCCATTTATATCATAAATACTTAACTGAGAGTTGAAAAGCTGAGGAAAATGGATGGGGGACGTACTATACAAGACATGAAGAATTTCAGAACTTTCTCCCATCCATTTCCTGAAAAAATCCACATAAAACTGACCAGAATACAACTTATGTTCAGTTCATCCTGGATACTTGCTATTGCAGTTTGATCTTAAAGAGTGATTTCTAGATTTGCTGCTCTCATTTTCACTTGTCAAAAATGTGTTCATTTGGAAAATGAACACTCTCTTTAACAAATGCTTTCCTCTAATCTTGTGTCTACATCCAGTTTATGAAGGAATCTGATCCTCTGTTCAAGACCTTTACTGGGCATCTGCCAAATCACTACAATATTAATTTGCAACCTAACCTCCAAATGTGTCCCTGGGCTGTTGAATGGAAGGTCTCAATGTTCCAGACAATCTGCTAGTGAGAAAAAAAATCCTTTCTGGCTATCAAAAGGTTGTGACCATGGCCAAGGCCCTGGCTCCCAAGTGTTGTTTTATTCTGCTCTCAGCATACATCATGGAAGCTGTTGTATACAACAAAACAAATGGGAACTGACGTGGAAAACATAACAAATAGGAGCTGGATGCAGAGTGAGATCCTTACAAAATATACCCTTCTTGCTAGCCAGTTAGACATTTTGCTTTCTTATTGCTGTCAACGTAGAGACATTTCTTGCTCAAGAAATGTTTATGCAGCAGATAATTACAACTGTTACTAAAGTATTGCAGCTTATTGAAGGAAATGGGTACTTTTAAAAGGAAATTAGAGACAGCTCTTACCAGTTTTTGTCTGAGCTGAAACAGAAACTCTTCAGCCATCTCTTTATAAAAGGGTAAATAATTTTATAGGCTAAAATTATTTTTATATGTATACATGCACAATTATCAAATATCTAATACTTATATATGTGTGTATATTTGAATCTCTAACTACTCATTACAATTTTAGCATGCAGACTTCTCTTTCAAGGGAAACTTACTATATTTCATACTTAAGCATACTTCAGGCATCACCATCATTTAAGAAATATTGTTCACTTACCCTTCACCAACCAAAGGCAGAGATAGAGAGGGGGAGCTACTGAATGAGGTGGTTTTTATTGCTGTGAGTCAAAGGCTGAGACTATTTGGGAAGGTGGAACACTGTAATGGCCGATACTACTGGTTTACAAAGAGAACCTTATACTCACAGCTGAATTAGCATGGAAATGATGAACAGTTGTGAAAAAGCCACCTCACGCTGTTCCAGATATGTATTGGCACAGCACGTTGAATAAGTGTAGTTCAGATTTTTGGATCTTTTACGTACAATAGTCCTTTAAACATTTGCAGGTACCTCTGTGGTTCAAGTGACAGCCACTGATGCAGATGATCCTACTTACGGCAACAGTGCTCGAGTGGTTTACAGCATATTGCAAGGACAACCTTACTTTTCTGTGGAGCCAAAAACAGGTAACTTTCCATAAACTCTCAGCAGTAATGCTGAGAAAAAAGAAAATGTGCATTAAACCTTGCTAGGAACTTATTAATGTGGTCTCTTGTTTAATTTAATACATTTGGATTTTGTTGATCTTTTAATCTCTTATTCGTCAGAATAGATTATGAAAGCCACACATCTGAACTGTGTGATAAGCAGAAATTGCTGGAATGGGAATTTTTATCTTCTTGTCAATCTGCCAGCTCCCTGGTCTGCTGCCTGTTGCTGTCTTTCTGATCAATGAAAATTTCAAGATGCTGTGAACAAGTTTTTTTTCAGACGTTTGTTTTAGAAATATCTAAATGTCATATAGCCAGATTTCCTTAAGTATAGATTTACAGCATGATCACTTCTCCGTTCTACTTTTTAAACTGAAGTTTTTGTTGTGGGAAATGTGTGTTTCTTTATTAGTTTGAAGAAGAAAGCACTGTGCTTCCTATCCTTATCTGACATAACATTTTGCTGCCACTTTCAAAAAAAATTACTGGTGGAACTTTTTTTTATTATTTTAATGAAGTTTTGTGAATATTTTAAGCCACAACAAGATGAACCCTTTAATCCTCTGATGGTTTCATAAAAATTACCATTATACAGTATAATTTCATAGAGCAGGAAAATAAGTTCTCACTCTGCTCAGTTCAGTTTGGTGCCTGAGCCTTCACTTACTTATAATCTTCATTTCAGAGATGGACAAGTTGAGACATAAGAGAAACAAACTATTTACCCTCTTTATCATAAGCAATCTGTGACGTGAATCAGACCTCAATCCCAGTGCTATGACCAAAAGGTCACACTCCATTTAACAACATCTAAATTTGCAGAAATAAGTACTATAATTATCTTTATATTGCAACAGGTCCATCCTCAGCAGGGATATATAGAACTTTATTTTTCCCTGTAATGAGTATGATTTATAGTGGTTTTCTCTCTCTCTCTCTCTCTCTCTCTCTCTCCATGTATATGTATGTACAATGTATATTGTCATAATGACTGTGGACAGTCCTTGAATAATAATATGGTAGTTTCTGCTAAATCAAAATCTGTAAGGATTCAGACTGAAATGTTTGCATACGTTTTCACTTTGATGTGATACTCAAATTTCCTATGTGAATGATAATTAGCTTCCAAACGATTGGTTAATGTTGCCTGGCAATTTAACTATGGTAGAAAAACAAGCAAGCCAGAAAAAGCAATGTAAAAACAATAACATTACAAAATTGTATATTAATTGTATTTTAACATGTCTTGTAAAACAGGTGAAATAGTGCCAGTCTGTTTGTGAAATAAATGTTCCAAGCCAGAGGTGATTAATGGCAAGTCCTGCGTTTGTAAGGGAAGAAAGAAATAAAACTCTAACTAAACCTTCAACAAATATCAGATTAAGAGATATGTGTCCCAATGTGCCTCTCCTTTATTTAGTTTGTTTATGTTTCCTTTGCTGCTGACACTAAGTGCTGGTGCAGTAAACGGCTGCCTCTCTGGAAATCAGAGTTAGCGGCTGTACTGTGTACTGAACATGAAATATTCATAAAGTCATCACGTTTTGAGAAGGTATATTTATTTTCTGATCTATATCAACAGAACTGAAAGGATGAAACATCAAGCTTTCTTCTGGTTTTCATTTCAAATCAATTAATTACAAATAGTATGCAGATCATCAAATGGATATAACAAAAACTACTTCAGATATTACAGTATTTCCATTAATAAATAAAAAAATCTCTTAATTACACTAATGCTTTAGAAGTGGGTATTGTTAAAGCAAAATATATGGTAAAATAAGATAATTTCATATATATGCAGAGTGTAGCATGATATCAATATTAGTAAGAGCTAATGTGGTGAATGATTATTCAAGACATTGTGAAATGAATCTTGACCTTGGAATCTTAAAAATGAATGCAGAATATTCTGTTCTTCCTAGCTCTAAAAGAGTGGAAAATCAAACACAGAAGATGATATCTTCCAGGGAAGGGAAAGTTACCCAAGACATTATGAAGTTTATTGTTCAGGGAGAAGATATTCGGATAAAACAGTCATGGATGGCATTACCCAAAGAATCTAGTACTAAATAAAAATTAGTGGGTTTTGGTCACTACCTAAAATAAGCTTGTAGTATGTTAATTCAGCTGCTAGTCAAAACCTGTGATATTAGTGTTGAAATTAATTCTTTCCTCTCTTATTGCAATCATTGATCCACTGTTACCTTTTAAAGGCAAACTCAGCTTTCACAGTAATGTATTTGCTTGTGCAACTGTTGACATATCTTGTCTTACTGCAGGTGTTATCAAGACTGCCCTTCCAAATATGGATAGAGAAGCCAAGGACCAATACCTACTAGTTATTCAAGCAAAGGACATGGTTGGGCAGAATGGTGGATTATCAGGGACTACATCTGTAACTGTCACCCTGACTGATGTTAATGACAATCCACCCCGCTTTCCACGACGTAAGTTACTTTGGAAAATATGACTTGTAATATTATTTCTAAACATTGTTATTTTCTTTACATGTCATACTATTTCTAAACAAAGGATAAAAGTGCTCAGCTTCCATATTAAGTACTTTGAGAATCACTGACAGCAAGGTATATATTATTATTATTATTTATATTTATTATTATTATTATTATTACTACTACTACTACTACTACTACTACTACTACTACTACTACTACTACATTGGAAGAATCTTTTTCCTTTACCTAATATGTTTCAGATCAGTTGCAATTAAGTGATGTACAGCAGGTACATTTATTAATATATTTTACTTCCTCTCTATGAATAAAAAGACAAAAAAAGATACAAATTAATAGATATTTAGCTCTTGCCAGCTGGACTTCAGGATGCATAGTTCTTTAACTTACCTCTTAATCCTTCATATTCCTTTGGCATTTTAGCAGGATTTCTGTAGTGCATACAGTGTTTCCTAAGGAGTTAATCACAAAAGAGCAGGAAAGTCATTTACCCTCCATTTACTTTCTTTGACCAAGGTGGCTCTCATCCTAACCAAAGAAAGCAGTACACAGTTGTACGCTCAAACCTGAAGAGCTCAGTTTATTAATAGCATTCTGTCTGGGGTGTTTTTTTCTTAAAAACAAAAACGTCCTTGCAAAGTAGAATTAAAATAATGTGAAGAATATATTCATGTCCACTCCAGCCTCACCTCCAATGATATAAAAAATAGATCTGTACATAATAGATTTCCTGTTATTTCAAGCCACTAACTGCTTGAAATAATAATAGAATAACTGAAGTTATTTTTGAAGGTGAGGGTGTTATTGGCGACAGACTGCACTCAGGTGCCCTTTTGACAGCATATGTATCATTTTCTACTTAAATGAAAAAGCTGGAATTTTCAAGAATGCAGATGGTGCACTTACTGTTAAAGAAATGAACATATACCAGTTTCTGGTCATATTCAGGTTGTAAGCTGCCTAATCAAGATACACAGCTATAAAAGAATAAGAGTTTATATTGATATTATTTGACTTGCTTTTTTTTCCTCTTTTGTGGAAAACAAAGTAAAATATTTTCTGCATTGGAACTCTGTACCAGGCATTCACCTCATGATTTGCACTTAAGTTCTGAATTATGTTTTTGCATCTTTGCCTTGTACTTCTCTCGTCATAAGAAATTATGTCCGTAGTACTTAAAGTAGAGTCCATCACGAGGAACACTTAGCAAAAAAAGGCAATTCTATTTTAAACTGAATATAGTCTAGTAGCCTGAGTAAATATTCAAATGCATGATTTAAAGGAAGGTAGATTTTAAGAAGGTTAGATTTTTTTTTAGCCTACAGTCCCAGAAGATTCTGAATTCATTACATTTTTAAATTTCACAGGATCATATCAGTATAACGTCCCAGAGTCTTTGCCAGTGGCTTCTGTGGTGGCCAGAATAAAAGCTGCAGATGCAGATGTGGGACCTAATGCTGAAATGGAGTATAAGATTGTGGATGGTGATGGTTTGGGAGTATTCAAAATTTCTGTCGACAAAGACACCCAGGAGGGAATCATAACAATTCAGAAGGTAAGTCTGATTTTTCTCACTGATTCTGTTTGGGTCTGTGCAAGATGAGGGCAGGTAATGAGAGTATGAGATTTTGTTTCTTAAGAGCCTTATCTGCTGTAAAAGTTTCCATAAGCATATTTCATCGTGACTTCAGTGTGTGCATGTGTGTGTGATTTTGAGCTTTTTAATGACTTACATTGAAAATTCTTGTGGGTTTTTTTGGCAATAGCTGTATTGTTTTGATGAGGTTTTTTTTAAAGCTTCTGCACGTACAAGTTTGGATCAGAATCTCAGCTGTAGTCTCATTTGTCCTTGTATTAAAGAGAAAATGTGAAAATATATCTTACAGTTAAAATGCAAACTCAAAATACAAAATGGATCCCCAATGTAATTAAAAAAAAATAATCTAATTGTCTTTGGGTGATGTTGTTCTATTCAGGAGGCACACATTACTAACGTTAAAATTATGTATCAGTAAGAATAGTTGTTTTGCAAGATAATATATTATAAAAAATATTATTTTTAAAAATGGAAATATTTAAAGATTTTTTCTTAGCTTTCTGTATGTACAGTTAGAAAACTAACATTTTAAAACTGAAAAATCATGTTTATATAAAAATATTAAAACTCAGCATTCTTACCTTGCTCTAACACTTTTTAATGATCATCCTTTTACAAAAGAAAAGTGTGCTGAAATATTTTACAAGAAAATTTAGATTTTGAGAACAGGAAAAAAAACCCCAACACCTTAGACAGAAGAATCTCCTTTCATATAATTTCATACTCTTAATGTGTGAATGCTTGGCAATGACAATAATGAATCTATGGCCTTAACACTGCTAAGCATTTTAATACCCCCTGAAATGTGGGACTGACTTGGTATTTTAGAATATGTGTAAGCATGTTCCTGAACAAGGACCTATGTTTGTAGTAATATGATTCCATAACAGATTTTTCTTCCCTATATACTCTTTAATCTCTGTAAACTTCACCTACTGGTTGTGGGGTTTTTTCTTTGTTTGTTTGGGATTTTTTCCCTCCTCTGGTGCATCAATTCCTTTCTAAAGCAATATAAAACTTCAGTAACATTACTCCTTCAAAAGAAATTAATACTGCATGATGTTGCAAAGCAATGGGCTAATTCTCTGATATCCTGAACACCTGCTGAGAGCTGGTAAGCATCCATAGATGTCACAGCAAATGTTCAGCACCCTTGAAAGATCAGACTCTAATATGTGTAATGTGAATCATCTTTTTTCAAGGCAAAAGCATCCATCTTAGGCTTCTTGCAAACTGTGCTAATTTCTCCTTAACATATTTGAAATACAAGTGATGAAAAGTTAGTCGTCTCTTTGTTCAACAGCCAAATTCAATGTCTCTCCTTCAGTTTTCTTGTTTAAGGTTTTGGAGCAAAGATCTGGAAGAAATATGCCTATCTAGAGGGAGAGCATTTGTCAGTGCCACAGTGAGCAACACTGAATCAGTCGGGGGCTTCAGTGATCTAATTTGAGAACTGATTAGTTCATTTTAATTTGTAGTATGCTCTTGTAGTTATGGTGTTTGTTCCTGGAATCTCCTGATTCTAGTGTTGTACAGTGGGCCAAAGAATCGCCTTTTATTATTTCTATAATCACTTTAGCCAGGGAGCTGAACTGGACTTTTCAGTACTGAACATTTATCCTGAGAAGTGCTCTATGAAATGGCTATTAGACTACATTAAAGAGGTTACAAAATTTTGAGCTGATGAAATGATCCAATTTGCTAATAATTTTTAAACCTAGATGCTGCTGTATTTTGATACAAGAATTCAGACTTTTTTCTCTGCAGCATTAGAACATTTCTCTCACTTACATACTATTATTGACTTTCCCCTGCCATACCCAAAGGGGAGTCCCCACGCTGAGGAGCACCTCCCAAACCTCTGGATGCCCTTAGCTCTTCATTTGGACTCCAGGGAACTTGGTACCTTGCTCCAGGCTGAAAAATCCTCCCTGCCAATTCTGCAGATAAAATGGCAGAGAACATTGGCTAGGAGGAAAGAAAGAAAGTGAAGAGCTCAAGCACAGTGGCTAACAAGCAACTGTGCCTTGCTCTTCTCTGGAGGACATGTACATAGAAGACCATTAATGACAGTGTATGCAGGTTAAATGGGCTTCAGCCACCGAGCCTAACCTGCCAGATCACCATGGAGTCAGGCAGAAGTTATCCCTGCATGATAATGTGTGCTTGTTAGTATCAGGGAAGAAATTAAGTCTGTAGCCTGGAATCTGCCTAAACATTTTACTGTCTGACACGTGACATTCTGTACACCTCTGAGCGCAATTAGCTCTCTCCTTTTCATGTCCCTGAAATCAGCTGAGGCTTTGAGAAACAGCTCAGCTTCCAAATGCATGCCCATCATTTTAAACTCATGTGTATGTATATGCTCAGATGACATGTCTGTGCACACAACAAGCAGTAAAATGCCAAGGCAAAGACTTCTGAAAAGGCATGCTTTGGTTCTAAATGCAAATGCATGCCTTAGCTTTGCATACTTTTGCTGCAATCATACATACAAATCAGCACACGAGGCATGAAAATCAACACTAGTATCTCTGAGCAGCTGAAGGCACTATTCCATTCATTTTTGTGCTGGATGTTGTGGAGAAAGTTTGGCACCTGGTTATCAGAGTTCCATACACAAACTGAGGGGTTTACGTTCTGTTTTTAGAAGGATAACCATTTTGAGACAATTTGAAAAGATCTCTTTCTCACTAAAAGCTAAGACTTTTTTTAACACATAAGGATCATCAAGAAAAAAAAAGTTTTCATAAAAAAAAATTGAGAGAAGTGAGATTTAAGAATTCATTGAGCAAAGCAGGATTTTTGTATGCTCTAACTGGATGGAATGTGAAAGAAACTGCCAAGGATCAGCAAAAATTGCAAATAAATTATTTATATATATAAATGCAGGAAAACTAATGTTTTTGAAAAAGACAGATACCAAGAATTGTGATATTAGAAAGAGAAAAATGTTATATGGCTAAGTATTTCCAAAATTACTTGTATGTAATGGACTTGACTAATACATATATTGAGTTGAAAGGTGGCAAAATTGGTGAATGAGATTTGGGTGTGTTTATTTTTGGTTTGGTTTGGTTTTTTTCCATGCACATTTGAACACAATTCTTCTCTGCACACTATGACACAGAGACTTCAAAACATCAAAAGTCAGCAGAAAAAGAAAATTGTGGTTTTACTCTAACAGTGATATTCATCGAAATATCGAGTATATTCTTCCCTCATTTATATGTCTTCTGCATTGCTAAATCCAGATATCTCTTTGGCTTGCAAGATTTATTCAGGATGGATTTTTCTCTAAACAGTTTGAGAACAATGCTATTTTTCAAACAGTAGTAGTTCTGCTCACAGTTTTTATAGCCACGGCAAGACTGGGGATTACACGTTACTGAAGATGCTTAGTACTGTTGCTGCCTAGTGCCTAATGTCAGTATATACCAGCTACTAGACTAAACATCAGTTCAAGGTAACATTTTGACAGTAGGCTGATACTCTTATAATAACTCCCTTAACCATACAGAATCAGACAAGGGAGGAATACTTTCTCTGTGTTTTTATCCACTTGGTCTTTGTCTCTCCAAAGAGTAAAGAATAGGATTGTACTACCTTATGCAGCACAACTAAGGAGCATGCATGCTGTACCACTGTACAATATTTGCTGCTATATGGCTTTTCACATACTTGTGACCCCTTATTTTCTTTCATCCTGGTTAGGATGTTTGAATCAGGATTAAATGTATGAGATATGAAGTTCATGTATTCCAGCAAGTTGCTTAAGTGCATTCCAGAAAAAAAAAAACAAACAACTTTTTAAAACTATTCTTTGGGACAAGGACTAACTTTTGTTTATGAATATATGGCTTAAATAATAACAAGAGGTTAAGTCTGTGTAGAATTGATTTTTTGTCAGATCAGTGAAGCTAGAATTTCATTTTATGACAGGAGCTACTAAAAACAGTATTGAACCATTTACTTGCTTATTAGCATTTAAAAGTAAAGTCTACCTTCTTCTGCAATATATTAACTGAATTTATTGACTGAATTAATATACAAAAAATTTATCCAGCATGTATATAGGATGGTAGATAAAAATGTGTAAGTTGTTTTTAGGGTGCCTTGCCCTGTTTCCAACCTGCAAGAGGATATGAAAAATGCTAGAAGACAAACTTTATATTCCAGAAGTTGGTATAAACAACAAGTGAATGGGACCCATAAGCACAGTTCAGAGCTGTATTCTCAGGTTACAGGAAGGGTGGGAAAGTGGTAGGAAAACTAGTGGGGATCTTTTCCTGTAACCTGCTATGTTCATACAATTTGTTGCCTAGTAGTTTCAAGTCACTGTGGAAACCTTCCCATTTTTTTTTCTTTTCCCACTTTCTCTTTTATTTAATAATAATAACAAATAAATGAAAGGTTCTTGCTTGTCAAATGAAACAGAAGAAAGTTCTTCCTTTATTTTTATCCTGCACAGAGCAGTCTAAAGATACCACCTACTCAAACCTCATGCTAGAGTTCTGATGTTGCAAATAATGGGAGAGTTTGGCTATTCTCCACCCTGTAGGCACACTCTGTGTAGTGAATTCCTAAGTAAAGCTAAATTAGATGTGTAAGTTACTTTTAAGCAGGATTTAGGAAAACATCCATCTTAGGTGATTTTTTCAGAAAAAAAAAAAAAGTCTTGCGCAATTTTTGAAAAGGAATTGGGCATTTATATTTCTTAAAAGTATTTGAAAAATTTATCCTAGTTCACACTGTGACTCAGTTCTCCATCTGTAGAGTAGAATCAATTCCTTCCTGTGGCTTCATTTGTAATTTACATTCTGCTATCAATGCTCTGTTAGTAAGGACTCAGATCATTTGCATAGCTACATTTCACAGTGGTGAGGGTGTTTGGAAGAAAAGTGTAATTTTTCTGAATATATTGGAGTTTTAAAAAATGTGTTGGATTTGTCTTTGCAGTATAGCAACCTTAGAATTGAAGAAACGTTTATGGAAGTGAATGATAATTCAGTCATTTAATACAACAAATTCTGAAGTGTCCGTGCAAACCTATATGTGTACAATTTCAAAGTGAATTCATGTTGAGTGTTCACAGAATCCTGAGTGTCATACACATGAATGGAATCTTGGCTTCACTTTCTAAGCAAAATGCATACACAAGATCATATTGTTTGTAGTTTCCAGGGCACTATTCCTAAAAATAGTGCACTGAAAAAGGCTTCATGTAAGTACAGATCTCACTTTATTCACAAAGTTGCAGGCTATAGTTGGACTTCAGTAATAATAATAGCTTAGTAGCAAAACATCTTAAGATAAAAACCTGATAGATGAACTGTATCCACCTACAACTTTATCAAATACTTGGTGCTTAAAGTAGTAATGGTAATTTAATAATAAAAAAGGCTGCAAGGTATATTTTTATTATATGTATCATATGACTTTTTGGAAGGTTATGAGATCTGATTTAAGCCATTTTGAAGTCTATGGAGAGATTTTAGTGGACTTAAGTGCAAAACAAAGACTGAAGACTATAGAGAGAGTGTTGTCATGTCTTACTATAGCAAGTGACAAGCACTAAGATTTCCCACAGTACAGTTCTTGCTCACTTTGCCTTCATTTCTCCCCCCAATACATAGCCCTACCACCAATATCACCAACCAATTTGAAAGTTAGAGGGAAAAATGTGAAAACAGTGTTGCAAAGTACTTTCTCATAGAAATTGACTGCTAAGAGATTATTCTAAAACCTGAGTTGGTTCTAAGAGTAATACTGTCTATCATAAAAATGGGGGGTTTATGCATAAGCTTTTGAGTGAAAAGTTATCTTTCTATTACTGTTAACATTTCACTTTTTTTTTCAGCTAGAAAATTTGCTTTCAATTCTATATCAGAGTTTACAATGTAAGAACTTGAGGCTTCCATGGTTCCTTTGAGAGATAATGTACATTTGTTTGATGTGCTGCAGTTTTCAATATAAAACCTCAACTGGGCTTAAAAATGGGATTTTCGCCTCTGAAAAGTACATTATTACAAAGTTACCATACAATAAAATATGAACTTTACAAAAATGGTCTTCCTGTGAATGATAACTTCATATCCAACCTCTGTAATATAGATGACTTGTTTTGTAATTTCCTTCAGACAGGGTAAAATTCTTACCCCTTAAAAGAAAAAAAAAAAAAAAAAAAGGAAAGAAAGACCCCACAAACCCCCAAATGAGAGAAAGATTAAAGGATCTAATCAGATAACACTAATGCACAGACATTAATGAAGCTGTCAAGCCCTGTGCACTGTACTGAACGACTGTTATCCATTTAACCTTCAACACTGATGTAGTGATTTGTAGTGTGTTGACTTGG
The DNA here is from genome assembly GCF_034638445.1 of Ciconia boyciana. Taxonomy (NCBI): domain Eukaryota; kingdom Metazoa; phylum Chordata; class Aves; order Ciconiiformes; family Ciconiidae; genus Ciconia; species Ciconia boyciana. The sequence goes on from NC_132935.1 coordinate 60,244,509, forward strand.
TATTCCATTATTGGAATCTTGTGCTTTTGTTATAGCAGGAAATAATGAAGGCATGATCCGAAGGCCAGTTAAATAATGCTCTCTCTATAAGACATCAGTGATAATTAGATAAAAAAGAAAAAAAGGAAATCTTTTCAGTTCACTTTTTCAGTCTTTCATTAGTGGCTGTAGTATGTAATGTCTTCATTATATTATCTAGGAATTGTTGAAACGTTTCCACCATGTCAAGAACTCTTGCATACCAATCATATCTTAGAGATTTTGTTTATTTTCCCAGATTATAACTGGGAACTCAAAACTTGGTATGTGTGTATTCACCATAGGATCTGAGGATGTGTATCTTATAGGAACAGACTGAGGATGATGACTGTAGCTTTTATAGACATTGTCACACCCCACAGGAGACACTCTGCTACAAAGAACTAAAATAAAACAACAGTACTGCCCCTGTATAACACAATACCATCTGACATTGTAAAACCCCTTTGCCAATGCCTAGTTCCCCTCTTCTGAACACCAACTGTTCCCCACTGTATATATACATATGTCAGATTTTTTATTTATTTATTTTTCATTAACAAGGACCCTTATAGCTTTTGGAAACTATCAGCAGCATTGGGTACCGGAAGATATCTGAGGGAATCCTAAGGCAGGATTCATGTTGCTGAAAACAGATGTTTACTTCTTCCAGTTATTGAGAATCCCTTACTAGTGACTAGTGAAAAACAGGCATTCATAAGTAGACCAGCTGATTTCTTCCCTAGAATTTTGGTACAATCATAGTAAACACCATATGGTGATTTTCTCAGATGTACATGGTTAAGTTAGAGAAGGTGAAACCTGCTCTTAGTAAGCAAACCTGTTTACAATATGCATCTACACCATTGTTAGTTTTGCATCCTTCTCTGTGAGGAAATACCTTTCTAATGAAAGTGTTTTTTCTGTATTCCCTACTAGCCTAACACTCCTGCAATCCAGTCAAATAAAGAATGACCTCTTTCTACATTACAAGAATGAAATATGATGATTTAAAAGTGTGTGTCAGCCCTTGTGATAAATGTTCACATGGAAAACACATGTTTTTATGATTTCAATTATTAAAGTTCTAATTTAGTCTTCTTTAATCAATATAGAAACATGGGAATATCTTTAAAAATTTAATTTAAATAATATTTCTTTATTATAGTGCTTAGTGGATTCAAATTAAAATTTATATAATTTGTCCAATTACATATATTGTGCTTTATGCACTTTGTCTATTAAATCAGAATTTTCATAATCTTTTTTTCTTAGGATGACTGTGGTGTTGACAATAGTATATCATAAGAAACTATCTTTTCTGCAGTCTCATGATGTTTCCATATATTTGATTAAGTATTGCTGTAATTTCAATCATCCAATTTCAACAGATATCACTGATTAATAAGAATGAATCCGCCTTCCCTTCTCTGCTACATATTTTTGTATATTCTGACTGAAAATATACTGTTTGCTAAAGGCTTGCTTTTTTTTTTTTAGTTCAGCAAATCTCAGCCTTTTGTCTTTGACATTCTTTAGATTATCATTTCTTTAGTTAATATGATGCTTTTATTGGAAAATAAGAAGTCTTAAGATATTTGTGTGTTTGGTTGTCTTCTCCTTAACCTTGTTGCTCATCTGGTCATATCAGTTGCTTAATTGTTATCACCACACAATATAGTTTCTGAGACATTTTTCATCATCCTAAGGCCACATTACATTTGCATTATGGCTGTGAGGTTTGTTTCATAGCACACAGATTGTACTTTAAATATAAAACCAAAATTAACATTAAAAACAATTAAACATGCTTTAGTAATAATGACCAGTACTGTAGTACAAATACTGACCAGTTGTATCCAGTACAGTGACCAGAATCCAAACACCCTTTCTTTTATGGCATGTTTGTGTTTGGAGAGCTGCAGATACTACAGCTCTGATTCAGTGCAAGAAGTAAGTGCTTGCATAACATGAATGTATTGTGTTTGTGTGGCAAGGTTTTGGTAGTGGGGGGGCTACAGCGATGGCTTTTGTGAGAAGCTGCTGGAAGCTTCCCCTATGTCAGATAGAGCCAATGCCAGCCGGCTCCAAGATGGATCCGTGGCTGGCCAAGGCTGAGCCCATCAGCGATGGTGGAAGCACCTCTGGGATAATGTATTTAAGAAGGGGGAAAAAAACCTGTGCAACTGCAGATGGAAAGGAGTGAGAATATGTGAGAGAAACAACTCTGCAGACACCAAGGTCAGTGAAGAAGGAGGGGGAGGAGGCGCTCCAGGCGCTGGAGCAGAAATTCCCCTGCAGCCCATGGTGCAGCCCATGGTGAGGCAGGCTGTCCCCCTGCAGCCCGTGAAGGTCCACAGTGGAGCAGATATCCACCTGCAGCCCGTAGAGGAACCCACACCTGAGCAGGTGGATGTGCCCCTGTGGGAAGCCTGCGCTGGAGCAGGCTCCTGGCAGGACCTGTGGACCCATGGAAGGAGAGGAGCCTATGCTGGAGCAGGTTTGCTGGCAGGATTTGGGACCCCACAGGGAACCCACACTGGAGCAGTCTGTTCCTGAAGGGCTGCACCCAGTGGAAGGAACCCACACTGGAGGAGTTAGTGAAGAACTGTAGCCCATGGAAGAACTCACGTTGGAGAAGTTCGTGGACTGTTTCCTGTGAGACAATGAGGATCACATGTATTCCCATTCAGAGAAGCCTTTTACTGCCACATAGAGTTTATAAAAGTTCAGTGCCTTTCTGAGCGTGATGTGTTCCAATTCATTTTTCATTTTTAAATCTAGACTGTTTACAGCTGTATTGTAATGTCAGCATAATCACTGACTTTAAGATGCTCATTTGGGAATTATCCTACTGTAACTTGATTGAGAACTTAGACCCTTGCGTTTGTAGGTCAACAGATGTGTGTTTCACCTCTGCTGCTCCTCAGAGTGAGTACAAGAATGTTTTGCAGATGCTGTCAGATTATTTTGCAAGCACTTTTCAGATCGCTATGTTGTATTCAGAATCAGAACTGTGGAAAACCTTTTTTAATCTGTTTTATACACTTGGAATTATAGTTTGAAAAGATAGTTGTCACCAGACTGCAGTTTTAGAAATGCTTGGGTCTTTTGTTGCTGTTCTTAATGATTAAACTTGGAATTGCAAAGGAATAGTTAGCTGGACATTTGCTGCAAGCTGACAAACTAAGACTATAGATATAGGGTAAATGGTGCTAATATTAACATGATGCTTTCTTTCAATAATTGCCTGTGCGGTAAGATGCTTTTTTGCCTCCAAAATAATTTTTTCTACAGGACTGTCCTCCAGATCACAGATATCCCGTTAGTTGTGGGGTGTAACCTTTAGTTCTAATGCACTATTTATTCCCAAAGCAACTATACTTTCAACAAAGAAAATTAAAACAGAATGAAGGTAGAAAAAATTGATGTGCTTTTTTTTTTATAAGCAAAACAAACGAAAACAATCTCCAGTCTGCATCTGAGTACAAAATATTGTCATATAAACAATGTATTTTAACCAATTGCCACATTTTCTACACAAATGTATACAGAGCTTGGAGTAATAATTGATTAGTGAATCCCAATGTTATGCAAAAAACCAACCCCCCAATTTTCTGAATGAGGTGTTTTCACCAGTGAATATTATATCGAGTTCTTACATCTGGGTAGTATGGCACATTTTATTTGACATTACCTTAGATGAAACACGAATAAGACAAAAAGAAGTATTCATTCACAATGGTGAAATAATGGGGGAGAATTTCATCCTCACAGAAGTCACAGAAAGTTTTGCCATTAACTCAAAGAATTCTTATTTCATTCACAGGGTAGAATTACGTTTACCATTAAAGTAATTGAATATTCATTAGCGAGACACTGCAAATAGTGTTTTGAGAAAGCTAAAAAATGAGCCATCAACTATGTTCTGCCAATCAAAAGTGCTGGCTAGATACAAATGGCAAAGTTCATTTTGTACTTACTGACAGTTGCAAGTGAAACAGTTTTGCGGCAACATTGCTGGATAATAAAGTTTCCAAATAACTTTACCTGTATAGGAGCTCGATTTTGAAGCCAAGACAAGCTATACCCTGAGGATAGAAGCAGCCAATATGCATGTTGACCCTCGTTTCCTGAGTCTGGGACCCTTCAGTGACATGACAACAGTGAAGATAATTGTAGAAGATGTTGATGAGCCTCCTGTGTTTACTTCACGTTTGTACTCCATGGTGGTGTCTGAAGCAGCAAAGGTTGGCACTATCATTGGAACTGTAGCGGCCCACGATCCAGATGCCTCAAATAGTCCTGTCAGGTAATTATAAGATGCCTTAATTGTTTATTTATTTAGCCTTTGTATCGAAGTTGTTCATTTTGTTGTTGGTTACACTGAAAGCAATTAGCTTTTTTCCCTTCCAAAGGGAGATTGAGATGTTCTAAGAGTTTACATATTTTGACTTTTATACTCCTGAACTACAGAAGCTTTGAAAAACAATATATTTAAATCTCTGTAAAACAAAGAAGCTAAGAAAAGATATAATTTCAGGATTCCAAAGAAGAAAACCTCAACATATTACTCATATTTATTTATCTCTAAGTTTAGGAAGAATCTATTATTATCTATAACAAGTTATGTTCTCTTAAATCAACCAGGACTAAAATATATATATATATATAATATACTTATATGTGTATGTCTCTATGTGTGTGCATAATGATTCATATTCTGTGTGCACCATGCCCAAGAATGTAATAGCACATAGACTCTTGCATGGTAAACCAGAGCTGAGGTCCCATAGAAAAAAAACGTTAGAAAAAAGTCTTTATGTGAGAAATAGATAGGATAAGACATGTCCTGTCCTAGTCAGGATGGTTAAAGGCAATAATCTTTTGGCTTTTGTAAATTCTGCTGCAGCCAAATGTCTTCCATTTGAATGGGAAGAAACATGAACATTAGAGACGCATGAAAACTGTCAAGAGCCTCTTCCTTTGTCTTCAGTGTTTGAAATACCTGCAAGTTTTCCACAATCTAATGCCCAGGATCATAAAGAAACCATAAGAAAACACAAAGTATTGATCTTATTTTTGCCTGTATCTAAGGTCAAAGCTCAAGGACAAAGACTCACCACCTAAGTTAAACCAGTAATGAGTTACTCGTTACTTTTCTTATGCAGAGTAGTAATATTAATTGTCAAAAGAACATGCAAAGGATCTAGAGGGTAATACTTCTGACTCAGGAATTTTGTGAACTTAAACATCTGCAGGAGGAGGAACACATACACAATTAAAAGTTAGTACCAAGTTTCATTTGTTATTATTTTTCATTTAGGGGATATGTAGAAAAGAACTTCACAGGCACAGAACTCGTTTGGATATCACCTTTTTTGGTGATGTTAAATTTTTACTTTCATGCAGAGAAGATGAATTTGGGACTCTAGTGTAGCTCTGTAATTTCTAAAGCAGCAATCTTAAGTTGTAAAAATAAAGCATATGTTTCACTCCTAGAGGTGACGTAAGTGTTCTCTCTCTCTCTTTCATTACATATTTGCAACATATTCAAAATAGCTGATTCCTATCATGTATAAACAAGTCCTAGATGGATAGCTGGCACGGATTTACTTGTGAAATTTATCGTTGCTGAGCTCTTTCTCTGCTGTGGCAGTGTTTTCTGGCACTGATGTTAGCATCTGGTGTATAATATCTGGTTTACCAATGTCATGTAAAGTAGGATTAAATCCAGTTCCATAAATGCAGTCCATGCTCAGAATGTTTTTGACTCCTGTGTAAACATAAGGATGAGTTTATTTGCCTTGATCTGGTTAATTTTTATAATTCCATCATAAACCATCTTAACTAACATCTTGAAGATTTCTTCTGCTTCAAAGTTGTTTGGAATTTGAGAGGGAGGAAAAAGAGAAATAGTAAGGGTTTATCTATATGCCTGTGAACCTGCTATGTATATCGTCAGGGGTACTGACAGATTATATCATTTAAAGCTGTCCTGCATCTGCTATGATGTACATCAGAGCAAGATTCATCTAAAATTGGAAGGTGTTAAGGAGGATTAATGCATAATACTTTTCATGATCTATTTAAGAAGTTTAAATTATTAATCTATAAATAAGTATTCCAAATTCCAAACATTGGATTATATTGATATTGATTAAAAATTAGATTTGTTACAATTCAGAAAATGTTGAAATTAAAAGATCAGACACAATTAAAACCTTGACAATGCGGGGGAGGGGGGACAGAGGAAGTAATAAACATTTTGAAAATAAGAGGTTATTTCTTATGGACCAGAGAACTATTGATGTATGAACTAGCTTAAATAAAGGATTTAAAACTCCTGCAGCTCAAAGATTTTCAAGTATTAATGGCTGCAAGGAATTAAAGGATTAAAAGTATTTAAAATAGGTTTTTTAGAATTTGAATATGGATACATTTGTAAATAAGTTAAGGGAAACTGCTTGCTTCCTATGCATAAAAATTATTTTTCTTCTCATTTAATAAGAATCTGTTGTCCAATTTATATAACTTGTTTGCTTTCCTTCCCTCCCTCCCTCCCTTCCTCCCTCCCTTCTTCCTTTCATTCTTTCCTTCCTTTCCTTCTTCCTTCCTTCCTTCTTTCCTTCCTTCCTTCTTTTTTCCTTCCTTCCTTCTTTTTTCCTTCCTTCCTCCCTCCCTCCCTCCTTTCCTTCCTTCCTTCCTTCCCTCCTCTCCCTCCCTCCTTCTTATTGCTTTCTTTCTATTGCTTCTTTGCTCTCTTTTCCTTTTTCTGTCTTTCTCACCTCTCTCCTCCTTCTCCTTCTCCTTCTCCTTCTCCTTCTCCTTCTCCTTCTCCTTCTCCTTCTCCTTCTCCTCCTTCTTCTCTTTTTTTCTTTCTTTCTTACTATTTTTTTAAGAAAGGTCTTTGGCTCTTCAGATTGCATAGTGATGGTGTTAATAATTGGGAAATCTAAGGGCTGGCAGGAGATTAAATCCCAGCTACAGGGCCTGCCAAGATTGACTACATAGCAGAGGTGACAGGCATAGTCTCATGGGGAAGCCTGCCAGCCACAAAAGAGCTGAAGAGCACTACTGACCAAATAAACAGTGCTGGCATGAAATAAAGTAAAAAATGAACTACAGTTAACATAAAATGGAAAAAAAAAAAGTGAAAGAGGGAGAGCCTTAATCCATGAAAACTGCTGTTACTGTTGTTACAACTCTTTACTCCATTCTCTCTCTCACTGTGACATTATATGGTAAAAAAATTCTAATTATGTAACAAATCTCTGCTCTAAGACTTTACAGCTGAGAGGGATAGATAAAAACACAGTAATACAACAAAGTAGAAGAAGGTATATTACAACACAGAACAAACAAATAGTGTCATAAGATCATTATATCTGGGAAGTCCTGTTTTTTTAACTATCTTCCATAATTCTTTCCTTCCACATTGTTCAAAGGGTTTGGTTAATGTTATATCAATAATCTAATATATCATCAGTGTGACAGTAATTGTAATGATCACACTTGGTCTGATTTGGACATTTTAATTGATCCTGAGTGTAGGGAAGTGCTCTGGAGCACATACTTGATCTAAATGAGAGTGCAAGAATCTGACCCAATATTAAATCGAATGTCAAGAATATTCCGGTAGTTAATCTAAACCTGCCTAATCAACTATCCCTTTCTCTCAAAAGGGTTATAAGCAAAACACCCACAGGCATTTTGACCTTTTTCCCTTATGCTATTTTCTGTTTGCTAAGGAGCTCATTTCCCCTTCCTAAAACAAATTTGGAGGTAAAAGATATGTTAAGCCAAAGAGTTAAGGGCATGAGCCTGCGTTTGTCTAATGACAGTAAAGTACTGGGAGCTGACAGTGATGACATGCAATCCCTTGACCCACTCTGCATCATGTCTCTTTTTTTTCCTGCCCCTGCAGCTCTGGGTGATTCAGGGGCTCTTCTGCTGGTGATAGAAAGCTCTGTGCTCAGACTGCCAGCCCCCACGGGAGCAGCAGCCAGCTGGTACAGCCACATAGCAAACTTCCAACTCACTTTCTTCTTAGCTGGGGTTCAAGAGGATGCTATTCCATGAATAAATGAAAGTTTGCCTTACAGCAGAGAGGAAGAAAGAAAAGAGAGTGGGATACCTATAACCTAATTTAAGAGGGCACTGTGGGAACAGAGCCTGCCACGGTCAGCACAGGGCGCTGCATAACTCTTGCCTTTTCATATGGCTTTGCTTCTCTCAACACCCCAGAGAAACTGGACAAAACAAAGTTCAAAATCAGGAAACAGTGGAAACTTTTTCTCTCTAATAAGAAATAAATGAAATATTTTTACAAGCTGTAACTGAACATAAATCAAAAGTTTTCTTTCATCCTTTACCTAGGTACTCAATAGATCGGAACACAGACCTGGAGAGGTATTTCAATATTGATGCCAACAGTGGAGTCATTACAACTGCCAAATCTTTGGACAGGGAAACTAATGCTGTTCATAATATCACAGTTTTGGCTATGGAAAGTCGTAAGTAACAATTTAAAGATTTTATTGGCTGTTTATGTGTAAAACTTCCAGCTTGGTTGTGATCAGCTGCATTGAGAGAAATTATGACAGTTTCAAATGGTGGCAGATAAAAATAACTTCTTACTCAATGTAAAAGAAACCTATGTGATAAAAATTAAGAAATACAACAGATTAAGTATTTGCTCTTTCCTTTGCCTCACACTTTGTGTAGTCTTTTGACTTCTGAAAAACAAGTACAAAGGAAGACGAAATATGTTAAGTCATCAGTCTCAGGCCAAGTGTCATTAGAGAAAAAGTGATATGAAGTATAGAGGAGAGCAGTTAGACCATCTTAGTGATGGCACGCACTTAGAGTTGATTCCTGTTGGTCAGCCACAGCATTCTTAAAAGGTATGAAGGAAAGGGGATGTGAATGCTTGTGTGGTTTCACTTTCCTGACTCTAAAGTAAGACTATAGAGGATATTTTGTACTTGGTATCTTTTCTGGTGTAAGATGAAAAGTGTTGAAGAATTGAACTCTTCAAGCACATGCAACAAGAATTCTGTTAATGCAAGTTTAAACCTAAACTTGTTCAGCTCTGAAAATATTCTGTCAAAAACTATATATTTTTGCATTTATGTTTGAAGAATTTATTTCTTCAAATTTCATCCTTATTACTACTCTGTTGGGCTGTGATAATAAAAGAGTTAGCAGTTCTCTGACCTGCGTTTTTAAAAATCCTGACTTCTTGCTTTCAGTGAGGTTAATTTAATGTTTAACCTGAAAACAAACGTTTATCATTTAGCGTCCATATGAATTTGTCTTGTATTCTCAGGAGCAGAATTTTGGTCTAGGAGGCCAGCATGGAAACCAAAAATTTTCCTGTGTAGTAACAAAACTGACAAGGTAGACAAAGGGCATACCTGACACAAGTGAGAGGCTAGGAGCACAAGTAATACCTGTCCTTGTTTCAGCTGCGATAGAGTTAATTTTCTGGGCTAAAATTTTCTGGGGCTAAACCACAACGATACCTAACACGGCTTTAATTTATGTTCATGGCCTGCTTGGTTTTCAATAAGCTTAGGTCAACAGAGGAAAAAGTTGGTGTCAAAATTGCTTACTCCTCTGGTATTTCACATGTGGAATAAAAAACAAAACGAAACACTGCATGATCTACATTCGGATGCATTGCTGTAATACTTATAATACTGACTAAAATGTGGTTGCAAAACCCTATAAAAAGAAGGTTTGTACAGTTTTCCATTCTGCTCTGCTTTATCACTAATATCACCACTTGTAAAAAAAAAAAAGCAAGCTCTCTTTTCCCTGCTCCAAAACAGAAGTGTTATCTAGCAAAATAAGTATAGCACACACTGATGTCCTTTATACTTAGTCCAAAATATCTACTGTTGAAGATTAAATTATGACATTGGACCCTGCATAGTTTCATATTTTAGCTAGAAATGTGCATCAGTTTAAGAATGTGATTCATATTTAAGGTGTCCAGCATGTTAATGACAGTGTTTAAATACTTTGTGTGTGCACTTTAAATACTTTGGGGTTTGCTTGGGAATACAGCTTCCTCTTTTTTTTGTTATACATAGCTGATGGAATTCTGTTTTTAACTCCTTAATAGTCTTATCAATCTGAATTGCAACAAAAATTTATTTAACCCATAATAACCATGCTGGTCCTGATATGAATAGTGCTGTTCTGGCTAGTTATACTCCTTGGCGATGGTTTTATGTCATCTTGCTCTTACCCTTCCATATGATGTAATTCAATGCTGTGATTAGTGAGTTAGATTTTCAGTTTATCCTGGAGAGTAAAAATCTTAGTTTAACTAAAGCTGTTGGGAAACATAAACATTGTTTCCACTAGGTCCAGAAGATCAAGCCAAGAGCTTCCTTTGTCTTTCTAGGAGGGATTGCAATTGATTTGATAAGTATATGCAAAAGAAGACTGCAAATGAAAAACTTATTGACCCAAAGAATAACTTGCAAGGAGGTTTTCTTGATTGTTTTGTTGGCTTCTTTTCCTATAGAGAATCCAGCACAGATTGGGAGAGGCTATGTAGCCATCAGTATCCTTGACATAAATGACAATGCCCCTGAGTTTGCCATGGAGTATGAGACAACTGTCTGTGAAAATGCTCAGCCTGGTCAGGTATGGCATGATAGTTTTTTTATGTTTATTTTTATCAGATAGCCAGCCATTCTTTATGAAAGCCTGACAGCTTTAAGATAAAATATAATAAGTTTATGGCAGTAAAAATGATGCTTTAATGTGCAGCACAAGCAAACAAACCCTAGCATCTTCACCATACCTCTGAAGAGAAAGACTCAGGTGTAAAAATTACCTGTTGAAGGTATTGTTAAAATTTATGGCTTTCTTATTGACATAATGGATGCATTTTGCCAACCTCACCTAATTTTGAATAATATTAAGAATGCATACTTCCTCCTAATTGTACTGGAAGTGGGAAGTCTTAACATGGAGGTTCTTCTGAGACTGAAGGCCTACCATTCCTAAAATGAGTACACGCTTTTATTTCCCTTAGGAAATATGTGGCCATAAGGCCACAGTTTCACAAGGGAGATGTATTCCTACCAAATTCTCCAGTGTTTTTAGCTCCCCAAATGTCTTCCAAGTAGTCCTAGACTCAACTAAAAGTATCTGGTGTTGTTTATCCTTGGTGTCTCCCATACTTGGACTTTTCCTCTCTACTTTGTAAGACCTCAGAAAAAAAATATATTTTCTCATTCTCTCTTATCTCTCCCAGAAAACTAATCGATACTTCACATAGATCCCACATATTCCTTAGGAGGCTTTGCACTTTTGTCCTTCTTCCAGAATATTGTCCTTCCTGTGGCATATGTCGTTTATTGCACATTTCAAAATCACAGTATAATTTAAATCCTCAACAGAAAACACTACCGTTATTAGGTTGCGTTCACAAGAAACACAGAATACATGTGCTCTTATTGGAGTACCTGTTTGTTTTTCCTGTGATCTAGTCAGAACTGTTAGCTCTGAGTATTCATTCTTTATGGATTGTAAGCAATGGTGACACCTTTTTCTAGAAACAGATTTTGTCAGAATTTTAGAAAATAAAATTGGAAAAATAGTAATGATAATTAAAAAACCCAGAAAATATACTTGTGACTTGGCTTTTTCCTCTTCATGTCTTTAAGAAAAAATTAAATGAATTAAAATGCTCAAAATCATAACCTTCTCCTTGCGAAAGTTTACAATGCAATGTTAATTGCAGCCACTGACAACTACATTAAGGGCCATCCAGAAGATACACTTCTTCCACTGCTCTGCAGTTTATATTCCCTGCCCCGATCAATGACAGGACCTAACTTTCTCACAGGCCCTGCAGATATTGTTTTTGGCCAATAAAGTTGATACAGGGAAAGTAAAGTGTTGAGTCACATTTTAGTTTTAATGGTGTCTGTACATGCTTAGGAGATTAGAAAAACAAAATGTGATATAAACAGGACTCAAGAGAGGGTTGATGCTTTGTTAGGTAATAGAAGGGTTATACAGTGTACATGTATTTATGCTTCTTCCCATTCCAAACAATGAAACCCCGATGTATGTCAAAACAGGTCATCCAGAAAATCAGTGCAATTGATAAAGATGACCCACCAAATGGCCATCAGTTCTACTTCAGTTTAACAGCAGAGGCAGCAAATAACCACAATTTTACACTGCAGGACAACAAAGGTAAGGACATTTTTTTGGGGAAAATATTCACCACTAACACGTTTCATTTTGAATATATTGTGCTGATTATGACCTACATAAACTTCTATTCTGGTAAGGACATAAATTAAAGTACAATCAGCCTGCAAAATAATTTTATCTGTAGATTATTTGTCAAGGGAATTAAACTGTTGTTTGAATTGTTTAAAGCCTTCAGCCAAACAGAGCAGCTTTAAATCTTTCTTTTCTTCCTCCCCACCCCCCCCCAGAAGTCACTCTTCTCACAGTTTTTCCTTGTATTTATAGGTTTTTGTCTAAATTAGATTTTACCTTGGGGCAGTGACTGAAAAATGTCCAAGAATTCATGTTTTATTAATATAACTCAGGGCATAAAAAATGAGTGCACAGTAAACAGAGGTTTTTTTTTTTTCTTAGAAAAACACATCTTTTCAGTAAGTATACCACCTACTGAAGAATGCTTTTGATAATGAAAGTTGCCTACAATATTTACACAGACTTCTTATGACTATTTCCCCAAAGACTTATGCGAAGACTCCCATTGACATCACGTTTCTATTAGTTAAAATATCTGAGAACATGCTTCTAATTAGTGTTCTCATTAGTTGCACCGCATAGTATGGCATCTGGGCATGTATCAGTCAGTTTAGCTATTAGCTGAAGCAAATAGAACTAAATAGACACTATGTTAGTCTTGCATTGCTCTTCTATAGATCAGTACTAAACCAGAGCTACAAAGTCATCCTTATTAATGAAATAAGAAAAACAGACATATGGTGGACTAAAGGATACTGTTTGTACAGACAGACTTTGAACAACATTCACTAAGTATAACATGTGACCTAATAAAGTTCTCTGACACAGCTATTTATTGCCTTACCCTGCATGTAGTTGCTGACATGCTTAATTTTCTTCATATAAGCAGCTTGCAGTTCGAAACTAAAGACTGTAATAGTAATAATGATGAAAACAATAAAAATGTATTAGAATAAGACTTTATTTAGAAATCTGACATTGTTACAATTACTGTGAAGTATTTAATGAAAAGACAGGCCCTCTTCCAGATAACTTATTATTTGGAAAATGTAATAATAGACTTTTGCAATAACAGTAAAATTGATGGAGTTACAAGACACAGCACCAGTTGCCTCTTTTGATGTTAATTAATTTTATGCATATCTCATATGATGCTATATGAAGAAGTGCTTGCATATTTTACCAGATAGGTCATAATAGATGACACAAGAAGATAACTTTACAGGACTATCAATATATCTGTCTATAAATAGATAGATAAGTAGACAGATAGACAGACCGACCGACCGACCTTTTCTATACATTCTAGGAGAAGTAACTCCCTACCTCTCAGGAGCTGTCAACCTGTATTGAACACAGTGAGTTTTGCACATATTTTCTGAAACACATGGCCTTTTTAATCACCTGACTCAGAGCAGCACCAAACAACACATTTCAGAGTGATTATATTAGTCATCTTGACTCTCAGATGAGACTGAAAACAAGTGTGTGTCTTTGTTAGATGTGTAATTACCTGTATTTGTGCACCGATTGGATTTTTTTTGCGTTCAAAAAATATTTCATTGGTCTTCAGAACTTATTCTCCTATTAATATGTTCATCCCTTCCATTAATATGATATCTATATCTGTAAATAATTGAAACAAACCCTTGGAAATTAGGCCTGAAACAGGTATATAGATACTTAATCTGATCACTGAAGGGTGAATGTTTTCTTTTGTGTAATGATCTCATCTTCAACTGTCTATCAGGAGTGTGAAACTGTGAGCTTAACTAAAACCAAATAGACATCTGCAATTTTGAAACAGTCTTTCTTGGAAAACCGAAATCTTTTTTTTTTTGGTTGCATATAATTTCTCAGCTGATCCTATCTCTGCAGCTTCAAAAATATATGACCAGGAAAGATAAACCTGTTGAAATAACATAAATGTGTTTATAGTCTTTTAAGTAAAAGTCTGTATTATTTATAGGCTTGAGTTTTAGAAAGGTCATGTATTTTATATTTATCTTTTTATTCCTTTATCTAGATAACACTGCAACAGTATTAACCAGAAGAAATGGGTTCCGGAGACAGGAACAGTCTGTTTTCTACTTGCCAATATTCATTGTGGACAGTGGATCACCTTCACTTAGTAGCACTAATACCCTCACCATCAGAGTCTGTGATTGTGATGCAGATGGTATTGCTCAGACATGCAATGCAGAAGCATATATCTTGCCTGCAGGACTTAGCACTGGAGCCCTGATAGCAATATTGGCTTGTGTCTTGACACTGCTAGGTACGTCTTCTTCCTGTTACCCTTATTTTCCATTCAATGTATAGTAGCAAAAGATAGATATATACATATGTATATAAGCTTCAGCACCCCCTCCCGGCCCTCAGTTTCTGTAAATAGGGACACCTAACATTCCAGGCAGAACAGCATTTTGTATTATGAGCCACACAAATTTTCAGTTTGGGATTTTCAAGTTCAGATACTTTCTACTTTCTTTCTATGCCAAGCTGCATCCAGATGTATATAGGAGATAATAGTAAAAGAAAAAAAGATCACTTGCATCGAATGTAATATTTAAGAGATAGACAATGCAGTTCATGGAAATATTTGGTTTAGCATACTTACTGTATAACCAGTATCGGTGTGTGTCCCTTTTTCAGAGATAGAACTATTTTTAAATATTTATTGATTTGCATAGAACAAAAGACATTCAGAAAATACAACAGATGTAATTTACTGATGGGAATCATCATATTTCAATGAAAATCTTCTACAGAATGATCTTTTGTTACTTCTGCAACTGGTAGCACAGTTGGATTTTATGTTGTGCAGTGAAACTGCAGCTAGATAAAAGACAGTGGAAAACAGTGGAACAGTGTCAACATCCTAGTTTGGTTAGCATTTCTCATTTCATGCCTAGTCCTTAAACAAAATGACTACATGGTCGTAGTAAAGGCTCAAATCAAGGAGTAAAGATGAAGGACCATCTGCAGGATGCAGGTGAGCAGAAGTGCAGTTTTACTTAACGTTAGAAAGATCACATGTTAACAAGGGTACCCCGATTCAGCACACAAGAATTTTCTTGACTGTTGTTATCAATGGAGAGATTTTTCTGTTCCCTGGCTGTACATATCAGTCTAAGGGAAAGGGTAAGCCCATAGTGTCCTCAGGTTGGTATAATCCCAGGGGTGATTTATCTGTCACTGTTATCCAAGTAATTTGAATAGGTCAAATCAAGATACTTTTGTCCACACTTCTGTTCATGGCAGCATTTCAACAATGTATAGATTTCTCTTCTTATTGACTTTGATTCACCTCACTGTAAACCATTAGAAGGAAATGTCCCTTCTGCTACAAACATTTCTAAAGGACTCAAAAAAGGAAATTCTCTTGCATTCTTGTTATAGAGTAAGAAAAATCACTACCTCTGAAATGAACCCAACCAACTTACTCAATAGCTGTTATGTATAGGGGGTGGCATTTCCAGAGTTTTCCATCTTTGTGAGAAAAAACCCTAAGAACATAAGATTGTTTAAACTCACTCAATACATGGTTAGGCCTAGGTTTAAGGAGAAATAGAAGGGAATGATTGCCAAAAGTTTTAATGAACATTTTTTAAATACCATTTTTCTAGTAGCATTTCTAGGCCATTTATAAACCCAAATTAACTTTATTTCAACATGAACCTAAATGGTAAAGTTCAAAAAGATATAGAAAAGATTCTCTTACATCAACTAGCATTGGCATCAGTGGAAAAACACCTATTTAAAACTGTGGTCCTATCTTCTTAAGGAGAAAAATTCTGTAACAATAGCAATTCACTTCATCCCAAATTGAAATGTCACCATTTCTGTTATATATAAAAAGGGAGTTTCTGAAGATTACATAAGAAACTACTGTAAATACAATGCAGCCTGGTTTGGGCATAAGCTTTTCTTAAATAGGAGCCATAAGTCTTAAAGAAAAGCATTGAATGGAGACACAGCCTGTTACCAGGCAATAACTTGCTTATTCTACTCAGTACACCAGGGTTCAAATACGACCAATGAATCAAGAAACCTGAGTTTTTATTCCAGTCATTTTTAGAATGTACTGAACAAGCATTTGCTAAAGAATTAAGGATAAGCTCTCTGAACATAATGTTTGAATAATAGGCTGTAGACTGAAGGGGAATCTGGCATATGACCACCTTACCATTGATCTTATTTGTCAAAGAATTGGACTTCCAAATATAGCTGTCTGAATGCATCACCACTGTTTATCCAAATAAACATTTGTATGTGCTGTCATCACTTCCAATCTAAACTGTTCCTTTTGGGTACAGTTCAAAGCTGCAGGCACAGTTTGGGTTGCGTTTGTATGCTAAATCTGGCTTTGAGTCCTGCATTTGCGTACTGTATCCTGCTGCTGTTTTGTTCCCAGCCAGGTGCCAGTCTTCACAAGGAAGAGATGCCTAAGCATCACTGCTGCCCATTGAAACCCCAGTCAAGTGTTGTTGCTTCTCTGGTCCCAGAGCCTTTCTTCTTCTCCCATTTGTTCCCAGAAGACATTTTCTGGGATCAGCTGAATGGTAGTACTGCTAGGAATTTACTTTCTTCTTTTTCCCTTTTTCTTTTCACATCCATTCCTGAGAAAATAACCTGAAGATCCACTAACACAGCATAAAAAATAGGCTTCAGTTGTTGGCAAGTGGTTCCAGGGCTGGGACCATGGGATGCAAATTTTGTGTAAGAGTTTATCAGTGAAAAGAGGAGACAGGCTACCAGATCAAATTTTTTTTCTGACCCAAGATTAACACACAGTGCAAATCCAGTCACATTCATCAATGCCATCTGAATGTGAGTGCCAATTGTAAAGTGGAGGAGGCATGAGATTTGCATAAATGTCATGGACACATGCATTCTGGCACTAGTATCTTGAATTCTCAACAAGCTCTTATCTTCTTAAAGTTAGTATGATATACTTTGATATTTGTTCTTGCCCCATACATCCCTTTGTCTAATAAATAACCATTTGTCTTGACCAAGGCTCAGATCATCTCAGTGGGATTTCTTAGTGTTATTATTTTTACTTAAGCAACCAATTAATTTTAGGTAAGCACAATGTTTTCACTGACGCTAAGAAGGAAGAACGTTACTAAATCATACTTATTCATTATAATTGCATATAACATGGTGTAGACTATTTTTTCAAACTAAAATAATTTTTAGCAGTTAAAAATATTTTACCAAAATCTTTTCCCCTCCTCTTATCGACTGATGGAGATTGAATTCTAAATTTTATTCCACAAGAAAGTTACAATACTTTGTTAATTACTCAAATTTATTCACTCTGCAGTGAGGCAATGTTTTAAAGAAAAAAATAAAAAAAAAAGTGCTTGCAATTTATTCTATAAAAAGCATATGATAAGCTAGTTTGTATTCATTTTAGACTGTACATAATCTTTAGAGAAGTAAGTAGGATTTTTTTAACTCCTCTGAAAATTATATGGTAATTTAATTCAAGGTAATTTGTTTTTCAGTTAGCATCTTCCAGACACAATAATTGCTTTTGTAACAAGTGTTTAGCATAAAATGTGTACATAAAATCACGCAAAAAAAGAATGTTCACCTGTAGATAACCCAATCATATCTGAAAGGTTAAAGATTTTATTTACATTGAAACAATGGAAAGCAAGATTGACATAATGCTTTTTCATTATTTTTATCTTCCATACATTGGAATATAATCTATTAGTACTACCTATTTTCTTAAGGTAGTACTAATCTAAGTACTAACTAAGGTAACACTTTCTTAAGAAAGCCTCCTATTAGTGTGGTACTAGAGTTTACAAGTTAATAATACGCTGATTAAACTTCAAAATACAGATTTAAATTATTATGTTTCCAGTTAAAAGAGGAGGAATTTGTTACTATTATCACAGTACCTACAAGAACCCAATTAAATCAGCACACATAATTGTGTGATTCGTAAATGAGAAGAAACAGTCCTAGTCATAAGGATCTTATTCTCTAAATAGGTAAAATGCATACAGAAGGTGACTACGTAGTATGTGTGGGGTTTGGTCTTGCAGTTTTAAAAGTGATAAATCTATAACTGTTTTAACTTCGGGGTATCCAAATTAAGTCATTCAAAAGGTGGTTGAGTATGCAATGCAGAAGCTGTTTTCTGAAAGTTATAGAGCCTATTAGGGACACTCAGTGTGGGCATTTAAAGGTCACAGTCACTTTGCAAATATCAATCCAAACTGATTAAACAACAGTTATATATGAAGCTTGTTAACTGGGAATTAAATGCAGGTTTCCTGAGTCTTGGCCTCTGTAATTCCCCAATCTCATCTGACTGTACTGGCAACTGCAAGGTACAACTAAATAGGTTATTAGTGTGCTGCTTAGATGGCTGAGGATCTCCAATCTTCAGCTTTATGAATCATGACATACCTAAGGCATAAACCAATGTGCAGATTTGCTTGCAGCTGATGTGGCTTATTACTATAGTAAATGCCAGGCTTAGGGGTGTAGCGTATACGAGGCATGATAATGCTTCTGATTTAGCTCTGCCCTTACTGTATAGCTCTGCATGTAGTCTTCCCCTTCAGGTTCTCTCAGGGCTTTTATGGCTTCCTTACAATTATGTTGCAGTTGCCTTGAGTACAAAAGGAAAGATTAATACTAAAACAGAGAAATATGCTCAGGTGACATAAACCCGATTTTTTACCAGATCATACCAAAATAGAAATTTCATAATAATTCCATAAAACACACTGAAAAATGGCAAAGCAGAAATTCACTCTTATATTCAAAGTTGTTTGTTAAGAGACTGATTTGGCGAACTGAAACTATTAATATTATCATTATATCTATACTGACACAAGGATAAAACGATGTATTACCACAGCTAATATAAATACAAATGACATTTTCTCTTCGCTATTGTACCTGTTAAACAAAATCAACATTTCTAACAATTCAGGTAAATCAGAACAAAAAAGTTAGTTTAGATCTATCTTTATTAGTTCTGGTTATGTAGTCTTTATAATTAGTTACTTCTAATATTGATTGGTTTATTTATTTGCTAAATCACATATGAAATCAGTGTTGCCATTTTGTCTCTCTACCATGAGTTCGGTGTACCAGTATGGAGCCAAATTAGTGGCCTCAATATGCAATACGTATGCCCCTAAAGCTTTTCCATTGTATTATTTCTTCTCTAAAAAGCATAAAATTAGGTTTTCTAGATGTTCAGCCAGTCACTAATTACTGACTTAATCTCTAATTTTGTGATAAATATAGGAAAAAAAACCCACCATGACTTAATGAGAAATGGATAAGCTTTAAAACCATTTGCACTCGATTTAGATATCAGTGAAATTTGTTTTGCGCTTGTATTCATCTCTGCAGTTCCTACAATGTAGCTAAAGCTTTGTTCATTTAGAGGTTAAACTTATTGTTCATAGCTGTTGGAAAGGCTAGAAATTAATAATCTCATAAAGCCATCTGAATGCTAAAATATTTAACCTTTAGAAAGACTCCATATTTTTCTTGGCTTCAAGCAAGTGTGAGATGTACAAGGAATACTATATAAAACATTCATTGTATCTTGATTTTTATTGTACCTTTAGGCAGACCTGCCTACTAAGTTCCATATTTTTCACTTATTTGCAGGTATTTAACTTTCAAAATGAAGTATGTTAAGAGGAACAGTGGTGTGAAAATGCATTTACACTCGAGTAAAGGAAATTATTCGCTCCTTACTTATATGGCAATAAAAATTGTGGCAGTAAATGTTAAAAATAATAATTAAAAAGTTATGTCAATAACAATCTTGTCTTAAATGTATATTTGTACTGTCAGCAAGCTAATTTGTTTTTCACTTTAAAATATCTTTTATAATAAGGAAAAACATTAAGAGTGGAGCGCAGTTGTCTCTGTGATGACAATTTTGTGTTCTCTGCTGTATAATTTACAGCTCAATTTGTATTGTATAAATATCAGAATGTTTTGAAATTTCACAAAAGCCACTTTAAAGGTCAAAATCTTATATTGTCAAACTGCTTATGTAAATATTGTTCAAAGCAAAATGCCCCAAACTAGTGGCTTCTGAATTCAATATATAAAGCATGAATCAGGGAGAGGCCAGGGGCAAAAAAGTGAGAAAGTGATGCTGATGCTGCAGTAATATAGAGTCACAAGACATCTGTTAGTAGACAGATCATGATGTGTGCCTGGTAGCTACTGAAAAAAGGGGAAAAAATATTGCCTAATATATTTGTCAAAAAGTTTAGAAAAAAATTGAACTTTTTCCAGTTTTATTTTTAGACATAAATGTCTCCAAAGGAAAATAAAAAGAATTGCAGCAAGTCTGCCTTTAAAGTCATCTTATGCTTTAGCCAATTCCAAATGGTACCATAACGTCTGTAGACATATGATACAGTTTTTTGCATGTACAGTCTCTGAATGACTGGTTTATTCTAACCAAGTGATCCCAATATTCAATCATGCTTCACAATGACTAGATTGATATTGATTTTAAAAATTCCTCCATGAAAAGAAGGGCTTTCAAGAATGACAGTCCTACGTCATGCAATTTATGGAGGTCACTTCTAAGACTACCTAGGGAAGCTCAAGCTTAATTTTATCTATATCAGCTTTTGCTTTTCCAGATGTTTATACAGCATTTAGTTGGCTTATCAAAGTACTGTAAGTAAAGATTATAAACCTTAGACATATGAATGCATATAATCACATATTCTTAGGATTAAAAATAAACATAAAATCAGAAGAGATTAATTGAATATGGAATGATACTTACTCTTCAACGTACTGTTATTTTTACAGTCATAGTAATGCCTGCTATTTTCTAGGAGTATCATTAACTCAGCAAATGTTATCCAGATGCTACAATATAGTATTAACCATTTTCTAGGAGGATGATTCACACTCCATCATGTCCTACAGATGGGTGCAATATTCATATTACTGGTTCCATATTTTGTGTGTCAGCAATGATGTTTCTCTACCAAAACTGTATTTTAACAAGATGAGCCCTGAGTTAGTTTCTCCCAGTTCTTTTGGCTGTCACTGCAGTTTAGTATTACCTTTCAAGCTGAAAGAAACTTTAAGGATTAAAATTAAAAAAAAATAATTACATTTCTAGCACTGGCTGATCCAATAAACTCCAGCCCTAGCAGTTCTCATTAGATGAAATTCATAAACCCCAAGTACAGTACTTTGCACTTTATAGGAAAGTGAAGTCTTATATAGAGATACTTTTAATCCATGAACTAAGACAGTCTCATTTTACACATTGCTTAACAATTCAGTGTTCTCTGATCTATGATTTTTTAATATTTTTTTTTCAGCAGAGATTGACCATATACTTTAATTCAGTCACTTCCCAAACCGTGGTTGTTAAATTCTATTCAGTTACTTTATGAATGTGTTTTTATCACTTGGGCAATTAAGAGTTCAGGAAAAGGTCTTTTTTTATTTCATGGCTGTGAAATTCTAATAGTCAGACTGAACCAGTCCTAAAATTTATGGTTAGCGGACAGCATAGGATATAGAATTAGAGATGAAGACGTTAATCCAGAATGGTTTTGGAAATAGATTCTTTAACATCTAAAAAGCTTATGGTTTAAAAGCTGTTTCAGAACCTGCTAGGTTTCAAATCTAACTGCATAAATTGCCTGCTATTTCCTTGGGTCTTTGCCATATAAATCAATGAGTATTTCCACCACTAGGAAAAATATGAGGAAACTTTAGCATTGCTAAAATTCCAGTCTTTCTGTGTTCCAGTTCTTGTCTTACTGATTGTCACCATGAGGCGACGGAAAAAAGAGCCCCTCATTTTTGATGAAGAGAGAGATATCAGAGAGAACATTGTCAGGTATGATGATGAGGGTGGTGGAGAAGAAGACACTGAGGCTTTTGACATGGCTGCCTTGAGAAACCTCAACATTATCCGAGACACCAAGACCAGAAGGGATGTGACACCTGAGATTCAGTTCTTGAGCAGACCAACTTTTAAAAGCATCCCAGATAATGTCATTTTTAGGGAATTTATCTGGGAAAGACTAAAAGAAGCTGATGTGGACCCCTGTGCACCACCCTACGACTCCTTGCAGACATACGCGTTTGAGGGGAATGGCTCGGTGGCAGAGTCGCTCAGTTCTTTAGATTCGATCAGCTCAAACTCTGACCAGAACTACGATTACCTCAGTGACTGGGGCCCTCGCTTTAAAAGGCTTGCGGATATGTATGGGACTGGACCAGACTGCTTATACTCATAGCCTTGGAACCTTTCTCTGAAAATGCACTGAAGAATACTAAAACAGAAAACTCATCCTTACAGACTGAAGAAAGTTGTAAATATTTCTCCATTTTTAACCTTTTAGGTTTTTTTGCCTTGGTGGAACATATCTTCATTAGACTTGTCCTAGGGACTGCACTGACCACACAGAATATGAGCATTTGGTGGCATTTTTGATAAAATGAAATGCTCAGCCACTTTCAAATAGATAGCAACCCTCAGATACCTGCAGAGGCAACTCACTTTCAAGAGCATGTTATGCACCGTGACCTCAATGAGCCAATGATACTCTGTAATGCCTTCGCAGAATTGCTATGTCTAGAACATCAAGTCTCTGGTATGAGATAAGTGTAAGAGGAAACAAATTTACAAATATAATATATCATTCAATACAACATTACAATATATAGTATTTACACATGCAAGGTTTTTTTAACAAATTTTCTTTACAGTGTTGCATGCAGCTTGCTAGGCCAAAAACAGGAGGACAGACATGAAAACAAACAAAAGTCCAGCAGATCATTTTTTTTCTTCTCCTTGTTTGTTGTCAGAACTATTTAATTAGAAGTCTCTGTAATTTTCTGGGTAGTTTTATGCAAAAATTACTGTTTGTACTAAGAAATTCCACAATGTTTGTCATCAACTTACTGAAGTAGTTTACAAGCCACATAAAATAAGAACTATGGAGTGGTATTCTTATAGTTGGAAAGTTTTGTGATGCCCATGTAGGTATAGAAAAGAAGTTGCTATCTATTTGCTATTTTTTATTATCTCTTCTGATTTGTACAGGAGAATTTATCCTTTTTTATTATTATTTGACATAAAGTGTTATATTTATTTTGGAGCTCCAATCTCCACTAAATTCAGGTCCATTTTACTGCCTCATGGTATTACACTTGTCAGAACATGCTGATTTTTCTCCAGTCTCAGATAAATGTAGGAAATGAAGCATGGAAATGGAGAAATTACAGTAAAGCAATCTCGCCCACCATTCATCTCTCAGAAAGGAGAGCAGCTACAAGGACATGCAGTTGTTCTTCTGAGCCATTACAAAGTCTGAGACATTTAAATAAAATATTTGTACATTGAATTTTTGGAAAGAAGACTACAGAGGTAGCTGGGAGTGTCTTTAAAGCAAGATTTAATTTTCAAGGTTAAACATGCTATATGCTTCAAAGACTGTAAACACCTTACTTTTCTCCTTCCTCTTCTCTTTTGCTGCTGATGAATCACAGTAAAAGACTCTTTTCAATTTCTTTCTTTTGTTAAGCAATGTAATGCTATTAACTCCAGAAATCATCTTTAGATCCAGCTGCACATAAGTATTTTTCCCCAAAGGTGTTAACTCATAATTTTCACTACACATAATTTCTACACTGGTTCAGGAGTGCCAAAACAGAAGGACAACTGCTGTTGCTTAAAATACTGTACAATTTTGAAGTAGTATTTCTTAGAATAAGACAACTTTTTTATGATTCTGACAATATTTATACTTCATCTTTCATGATTTATTACTAGATAATAAGGCATATATTCAAGTAAAATAGAGTTTTTAAGTATTATTTCAGACTGTTTTATTTTAGATAATCTGTAAATGAGTTCCTAAGTTAGGCTCTGCTCCTGCAAACTTTTTTGCTTGTACTTAACTTGAAATGACTTCACTTGCCTGCGATTACGGACAGGCATACAGAACTGTTTGCAGGACTGTTTGTGAGTAGAAGGTACTCCACAGAGGATGATGCTCACTCTAAGATTACTTCTTCCTGAAAGAAGGATCCTGGTAGTAAAATCCTAATGTATGGGTGACACCAGGCTGGGAGATGGGAATTAGCATTAAGGCTTTGTAATTTTTGCAGCCCAGCATTATCAATTAATTATGTGAAAGTGGCCTTCAGCTCCATCAGAGAAAAAAAAAAAAATCATCTGCAACATATTTAATTTGAGTTACATTTTGGTAGACAATCATTGTTTCATAATTCAGTAGATTTGCTTCTAGTTGTATTAAATATATATATATAGGTGTATATATATATATGACAGATTTTGTAATGGAACTGAAAGATATTGCTCATGACTTTTAGTCATACATGTATGATTTTCAATAAAAAAAAATAAAAAAAAAAGAAAATTAACCACGTGTATGCAGTTTAATGAGAGCGAGATATGCTGCAGGAGTTAAGCAGGTATTAAATCAACAAGGTGCTGAGAACAGTTTTTTATTAATCTCCTTGTTATTTGTGGGAAGATAATTCATGCATCTGGATTAAGATGTCAAAAATGCTGATTTTAACACGTAACACTCAAAGGAGATTTAAATGTGATTTAGAGTAAACAACACAATTCCCTTGCTTTTCCACTTTCTATATCTGTAAATAACCAAAAAGCTCCCCTGTTATGAAACTATGTTAGGGTTTGGGGTTTTTTGGTGTGTTTGCTATGGAAAGAAATATGCTTTACTCTATTGCCATAAAAACTCTTGCATATGTTTTCTGTTGCACAGTTCTAAAATAATTGAGTAAATTTGTTGTTACATTATATATGCTTACCTGCTGATTATATTATTGAAGTAAGAAAGAAAGGTGGAAATCCCTTGTGTTTGATGACGGATGTTACCATAATATGTTTAGGTTTTCACAGTTTATAATCGGATCCAAATTCTGTCTTTGAGTGTTATTTATATTGTATAGCCTGATGTCATAAAGTATATTCTACTGACTAAACAGTGTTAAATAGAAGAAATATTTTCTCTGTCCTGGAAAGTTTATGAAACTATTGGAGCAAATTAATTACAAAGGCCTTTTAAAAAGACTTCCCATTTTATTTATTTATTTAACTTTCTGAAGAGCTCCGGTATCTAACTAGAGGCCACAAGTCCTCCTTAAAAAGTATGTCAAACACTGCAACCACTCCCATCTTATAGTGAAATGCCGACAGCTCTTTCCTTCCACCATATGGCATTTGAATAGGGTTACTTTAAATTGAGATTTCCAAGCACCTTGAAAAGTGTATGGTTGTAAGAGTGCTACTAAAAAAACCCACTTAAATTAACCCATTTGAAAAAGATTTAAGGCAAGACTTCTTACTATGCTTTGACCAATGTAAAATCTACTGAATTCAACAAAGTTAAACAGTGGGCATTCTGACTTACATTTTTTATTCAAAAGAATAAACTTAGTGTACTTACTCTATTAAGTTATATCGCCACTAAGACATAGCACAGGCCTTCTTAAGCCTACTAATTCTGATGGCTGGGTTAATAAAATCACTGCAGGACTTATGAAATTTGATGATACCAACCAAAACATCTCCTTCTCCCTAAGAATTAAGAGGGAAAAAAAAGTTTCCTTTTTACTTGTTGTTTTCTTTGTTGTTTTTAAAGGGAAATTTCCCTTTAAAGTTAAGGTCTTTTGTCAGTTATTTTATCCTATTTATCCTTTAGGTGCTGGCACTCATCAATATAAAAATATTTCCTGTCCTTTTTATTTCTTTGAGATTTTGGATGAAAGCATGTTATGAAATATAAAATGACAGCATCTTATTTTTATGGACAAGTGCTCTTGTATGATATAAAGAAAAGTAGTAGCTTGTCATTCTGAAAAAGAAATAAATATACTATAAAGCATACAATTACATTGACTTTTAAGATCATTAAAGAGTTGAAAGGTAAACACAATTACCTACATCAAATCTAGTGTTAAATTCTTAGTTGCAGCCTGGCATGTGGCTGATTTTATTTTTCTATATGTAGAATTTTTCTGTTTTAAAATCTATGTAGAACAATACTGCTTTGAGACAACATTGTATTCACCTCATTAGTGATAGTCAGATGGAATGAAGTATATTTTTATTGGTCTGTGACTCTAAAAGTGATTTGCAAAAGATATAAAAGTCATTTTATTTATTTGACAGAAACAGAAAAGTCTACAAGATAACCACAGGACTACAAATTGCAGTCTTAACTATGGCATCCCTAAGTTTCCCAGATATCTATCTAAGTTTCCCAGATATCTATCTAAGTTTCCCAGATACATCCTGAGATATAGTTACACCCCAGCACCATTTCTTCCACTCCAAGAATTCTTCCTCTGCTCAGTATCAGTGTAGCTAAAAACATATTATATTGTTTACTGGAAAGTTTTTTATGGATATCTACCTACAGTTTTGTTCTTTAAACTAGGAGAATCACAGTACGCAACAGAAATAATCTATTTCCTAGATGAAGGGAATGAAAAAAAATATCCATATATGAATGCTATACTTTGCTTTATGACTATGGTTTATCGTTTCTCATAAAAGAGAAAAAAAATCTTTCAATGTGGTACATAAAATCTGTGAAACCTTAGACCATACAATTGCAGACAGAAACATATTGGTTGAAAAAATTTGATTTACCTAAGCATTATAGGACACAAAATTGTCATGGAATCTTTGTGTATATAATCAAACACAATGAAAGCAGAAAACAGCATAGGAATTTCTTGGAAATCAGAAAATCTGATTTGAAGCCACCGTGCTTCATGCATTCACTGTGCACCATGCATATCATATGCATGCGTCTTCTATTATCTCATATGTGAACACATATTTCCTAAAATTATATGTCTGTTTAAACATTCCACCCACACACTATTTATTTTAAAATACCTTATTTAACTAGAGAGTATAAAAAAAAAATTAACCCTAGTCTCAGAAACTTTGTCTATCCCCATTAATGTCCAATTGAGAAAAATATAGTTTAGACTTAGGCAAAACTTTTAAGATTGCTCTCACAATAAAAGCAAATTGTTTTCATATTTTGACCCAAAATAGTTTAGAAGCTGTTAGAAGTATTGCAAGGACTGCTATTTCCATGATGTTTTAAAGCCATAGGTTATTTTATGATAAAATGGTATCAGATTTAAATTCCTATTCCTAGAAATGGTGTACAGTTTAATGGAGTTTAATATTTGGTTGATTAACTAAAGTCATACACCTATTGTGCATCATAAGAACAAGCTGAATGCTGAATCAGGGCTAGAAAAAAGTCAATCATTTTATTTTCTCCTTCTGCTCCCCACCATCTCTGCCGAAGTCAGAATTTCTTTTCACTGTACATGAAAGCAAACTCATGTTGAGTCTAAGTTAGACACAGTAGGGAATTGGATCTTGGTCTCCTCCTCACAAAGGCTAAAAGACTATTTACTAGGTCATTCTCTTCAATTATTCCTGCCTGATGATGTCTTGATTCCTAGGTCATGCTAACTGAGATCTGTGAAGTTGTTGGTTTTTTTTTTTCTTTTGTTATTGTTAAAACTGGTATTCTTGGTGAAAAACTTGTGTTTGGATGAGTTGACTTTTTTCATTGTATTTTTTGTTTTTCTTTTTCTTTGATCAAAAACATACCAGCCAGGTATATCCTGATTTTTCTTTAGTTTTGACTTCAAACCAACTGTTTTCTCTTCTGTTAATAGCACAAAAGAAAGTCCTGAGATGTTCCTTCTCTTTCATGCCAAGAAGCTATGGAGAAAAAGCTAAACATAGCATCAACACATTGCAGTGAAACTAATCTGTCACTTTCTCTAAACACGAGCTCACAATCTATAGTTAAGCTGCCACTAACACCATTCAAATCATGACATGGGTCTAATCTTACAACTTTAAAATATACTGCCATTTTCTGGCAGTACTATCAGCGATTTTTACACGTTTAGCAAAATCAAATTTTAGAATTGTCAACATTTGTTACCTGTAGCTCAGTTTCATCATTATTATTTATATCATGGTCTTGATGCACAGAAAAAGAGGGAAAAGTTACAAAAGTAAAACGGCACAAGTACAAAATGCCCCTATGTGTGCTGACTTTTAATGCAGTGTTTTAATTATTGCTCTACCTCAGCACTCCCTAATACATTGATAGCTTTTCTTCTCATTGAGACTAACTACTTATCAGTTAGGATAAGTGTGATATCCAGCCAGACATTCAAGCCACATTAGACCATTCGAGTCTGACAAGAATGGTCAGGCTGAATTTTAATGTCCTTATATTTCCTTAATGATCAAAACATCTTTTATTATTATCACTCTGTTGAAATTATATGGAGAAAAAGGTGTTTACTATTGCACCTAAAAAATGTTAGGTGAAATCCTGATCATGTTGAAGCACTTGGCAGATCTCCCTATGACTTTCAAGAGGTGTCAAGATTTATACATTGTTAGGGGAGACTGATAAATGACCACTTACAGCATCAAGAAGAGAGACTGTTAATTTGTGCTGGATACCCTTTCTTTTTACACAATCTCTTCTACTGACTTTCCCTTTTTAGAAGCTACAATCTGTGTCCTTTAACGGCAATGCAAGTAGCTTAATAGGATGTTGTTCATGGTATAAACTACTTACTGTCATCATAGTACACATAACCTTGCTGTAACAACAGTACCCTTGCTCACAAGGATAATTTCTGTGCACATGCAAAATACAGACAGTGTTACAAAAGGTTTACACTTGATGAAGTACCAATGGTGAAATACCGACTGAAGAAAAAAAAAATCTTTCTCACTAAAATTAAGAACATATAGAATTTCTGAGTTATAAAATCACATTATTATACCTCTCCTCAGACTGCGTGACCATCTGTAGCTTTGCTGACTTCCATGACTGTAGATACAATCCAAATGGATCATAATCTTCCTGTTTTGGAGTCTGCTATCTTGCTGTTTCTTGAGATTTTATTAACATAGAAAGGGGCTGGAGCAACAAAATGGCAGAGAAATTAAGAGTATCAAGCTTTTCCTGGTGTTTTTATTGCTTCATACATGAACTAATGATGTAAAAAATAACATTTTACCAGATGCTACTCGAAATATCCTCTGAGCTAAAAATGGTTCCTTCCTGTGGAACAATATCTTCCAACAGTCTACAGTACTTGGCTTGGTCTCATATTCTTATTCAAATATAAAGAAAGAACTATTAAGGAGAAAGATTAAATATCTAAATGATAAGCTTAATAAGAAATTTGGTATTGCTAAAAACAATAAGTTTTCCTAGTTTATGTATGTTGAACACATGAATGGAGCTCTCATAAGGCCTACAACCTGTTGGTGCAGTTGCTATTTCTGGCTGGATGTTTGTTCATATTCTTTTTCCCCTTCAGTTTCTAGTAGAGTTTGACTGTGACATATAGAAAACAAATACAGTGATGAACAAGTGCGGTATATTTACCTCCAAGGACACTGTGAAGGTTCAAGCAGTGTAAAAAATAATTTATTTAAAACACGTTAGTGAAAAGATTAACATTTTGACTCCCCCTTTCTCTTCTCTCCCCTTCCATCCTCTGTCCCCTCAAAGATAATATATGACACTAAAGCTTTTGCTAATATATCATTTTGCTGGTTTGGGTACATATTCATTATTGTTTGTAGCAATCATATGTAGAAAGTAAACGGAGAACAAGCCAGTGTCAAAGTCAAAGCTTGGGAATTAGGAAAAAGACTTAATAGTTTCCTACTCTTTTTATATGACCTTGACAAACTAGCTTTGAGGTAGAACTATGATTTCTCTTTCAGTGTAAATTATTATATGATAATAAAATAAAATAATATGAAAAATTGATACTTAGTAACAGCTGATCATAAGAAATAGATTAATATATTACGTATGACTTTTTTTACTGTGGTTTATCACAGGTCAATATACTTTATTGGGACTCAAAGATTAACATAGACCATCTTGGCTCATGCACAAAGCACTTTCATGAAGGGATTTTAATTCAAATAGCTACTGTGAAATGTGGGGTTATTTCAACAAACAAAAGCCACAGTTCCTTGGAAATAAACAGAGGTAACCAACAATCCAGAATTCTTGTCCTTCTGGGAACAGGTAGATATATACAGAGAAGACAGGAAGGGGAAGCTTTTAGAATTTAACACCTGTGGTGAATATGTACATAAATCCAATTGACTACAACTGAAAGAAACACAGAAGCAGAGGAGGTATCTTTCAATGGCATGTATTCTAATCAGTCTCATTTAGCCAATTATTGTCATCTGCATTAAGAGTTGTCTTACTTTAGTTTGGCCTTTGTGTACTACAAAAAACACAACTTCAGAAACCAAAAAGATTTCTGTTGTCTTCTGGTGAATTTGCATTCATGAAGAGGTAAAGCAAATACATACCAAAGCTGAGGATGACTGGCAGTCTGTTTCATCTACAATATAGTTAAGACTGATAGTTTGCAGACACCATGCTGAATGACAATGCCTTGCTGTCTCATTCTTCATCCTTTCCTATATATATCCACTGCTCATCTCTTTCTCCAGCTGCTGTTTCCTAGAGGAAAGTTTTATCTTTTTGAATTTTCTCTGTACGGTGCTTCATACAATTGGTCACAGATGATGATGAGGCCTTCGAAACAGCACAGCAATACTACCGTTACTCTAACTACTAATATTAATGATGCCACTGAAAAGAGACATTGTTGGTCTTGGAATCAGAATGTCTTTATCTGCCCAGCTTTGTGACTGAACTGTTCTGTGACATTGGTTGATTCATTTGTCTTTGTCATCTGTTGATATAAAGGCCTGAAGAGGAACAAAGTGTTTTCAATATTTTGGAGAATGAAAATAGTATGGTAACATCTACATAATAAGTGTTGTTTGTTTGTTTTCTCTTTTAAATTGAAAATATGAAATATACTTGTGGATAGAATTCAGTCCTGGCATAAGTCTGGAGTAAACCATTCCTGAGCCAATGTCAGCAACAACATAATTTCAGTGTTGTATATGGGATGTCTAGGGAGCATCAAGAGACAACAAGCATTCCTGAGAATGATTTGGCAATAGGAAGGCATACGAATGCAATATGATAGTTATACCAGTGGGATGGAATGTTGTGGAAAAAAACACAAATAAAGGTTGCCAATACTTTCATTTCATACATTTGGTGTTCCATAGAGTTTCAGACAAAGAAAGATTGAATCAATTTGCTTATTCACTCTGTCTTTGAAGTAAGTGTTCTCTCAAATCCACAATGAAACAGTGGCATATAGATATATTGGAGGGCTAATATACTTTGTTCTGAGGTAAAAGAAAGCTTTATATCCTTCTGTTGAGTATACAAGTAGATAAAGACAAATACTTAATTAATGTTTTAATATGGAAGAAGCCATATTTGCAAGTAACCAGGAAAGGTTTTGAGAGTGTGTATCCTCCTCAGCTAATTTACTTTCACAGCTTTGCTTGTTAAAATCCATTCCTAAAGTAAAACATGTATCTTTGTAAACCTTATGGTTTAACTAATCTGAGATTAATAAATATAAACTTGATTGACATGGAAGCTCCATCTGAGGAGGGAAAGTTAATTCATCCTTCTTGCCATTCAATCAAAAAAAACCCAATGGATTTGTAAATTTAAAAATCTGTCCTCCCTTTGGAAATGGGAAATTAAAGGCTCCCTCACTAGCAAGTTATACTGGCAAAGCAATGTTTGGGAAAAGCTAATGGTCTTGAACAGGCTACCTCATTGAATAATATCTCTAAAGTTTATCTGCCATGTGCATAAGGAATCACTGCTCTGTTAGAAAACCAAAGTGAAGGCAGCTCAGGTAAGCTATCAACTTCACTAGCAAAACAGGTTTTGCTCTATCACTTTATCTCTGTAATTTGATGGTGGATGGAAATGATATAAACCAATTGATACAGACAAAATTGATACATTAATTTTAAAGATCATACATCATATCATTTTTGGATCATACTGTCCAAAAATATTCTGTGTGAAATAATTTATCAAGATTCAGGCCAATAAAGCTGGACTGCTCAAATTTTTGCTGAGTGAATTAAAAAGGATGCCAATACTCTGATACCAAAATTGTTTTCTAAACTAAATGGGACCTCACATGCTTAAATGAAAAAAAGGTCAGGGAAACAGAAGACATAAGAGTTCAAAGAGCTCAAAGAGGACTTTTTGTAACTACAGCAGCTGTTTTATTTGTCATCCAGCAGCTCAGAATATGTGCAATATGGTGGCAATAATTTTGTACTAGAGCAGCAATGAATTGACACCAAGAACAAGATGTCTTTCAGTGAATGAAGCCAGGTTCAGATCTTCAAAGGTATTTAGGCACATGATTAATGACAGTGTGGCAGCTAAACACCTCAAAGGGCCAGGATCAGAACTGTTCCCTCATCTTCTAAATTCCCTGGAGACCAGACATCTGAGCACAACACTTTTTAGACAGTGAAATGTGACAAGACTTTCTACCTTAGGCAATCTAGTTATAAGAGAAAAAAGGTCATATATAACTTTCAACTTTTTATATGTTGTTATTATAGTGAAAGAGATCATACCAGTCTTTTATGTACAAATGACCAAAGCATTACATGAAACTTTATCTGCACAATTCCCATTAAAACTGCATAAGCTAAATTCTTTAGAAAGCCTCCTTGATTTTTCTTGGGAATCTTTGGTAGTTCACAATGAAGTCTTTTATCATTTCTAATTATTTTTCAGTTGCTATGCTTTCCTTCTCCACCTGTTGCATGAAGAAGGTCATGCAGTAGGTCAATAATAGTAGGTCAATAATAAAGCTTATCTTTTTACTATTTGTTTGGGTTTTTTTTTAATAGAACCTAATCTTTTGACACGCAGTGTGAGCTGAAGTGTAGAATCAGAATATCTTGTGTTTAGAAGAATAGCAAGCTAGCTGGGCTTAGGACAAAACTGTAATAGCTCCTGAAACATCCTATTCTTTTTATTTTTTATGATTTTTCTATAAATAAGATCGTGCTGACCTTTAGATTACAAGACAGAGGGAAAATTTAATAGTTTTTATACATATTGCCCAAGGAGCTAGATACACGTGTTATTTACAGCCAACAGGCAGAAGAGTGATTATGTGCAAGATAACATGAT
Source organism: Ciconia boyciana (assembly GCF_034638445.1). Taxonomy (NCBI): domain Eukaryota; kingdom Metazoa; phylum Chordata; class Aves; order Ciconiiformes; family Ciconiidae; genus Ciconia; species Ciconia boyciana. The sequence continues at coordinate 60,277,982 of NC_132935.1, forward strand.
GTTAGACTAAAAGGATGCAACTTTAACCAGCTTAGAAACAGGACATCTTGTTTACAATGGAGTGTATTCATCAGAGAGCTGTTAAGTATGAATTATTGAACTTAGTGCACTTCAGAAAATGTAATTGAACATGGGAGACTAAAAATATAAATTATAGTCTTCAAGCAAATAAATTTAACATTCTCCTAGCTCTAAAATAGATATAGAGTATAACATTAGCATACAATTTAAAGGTCAATTAGTAGTGGTAGTCCATCAGTATTTTTTAGGTTGGCCATGTTGACAGCTTGAATAATAGATGACTGGTCACATGATTTTATAGACTTCTGTTACACCCATACTCCTTCACCTTTCTCTGTTATTTTTCCTCTCCTCATTCCCCTTCACTTCTTTCCTCTTTTAATACCTCTTTTATTATACAACCTCTCAATCTCTAAAAGGTCAAGATGTACTAGGTACTCTGACTATTTGGGTTGCAAAATTAGATTGCAACAATGGGTTTCTTAATCAGTGCTTCTGGTAATGCTGCCTTCTAGATCCACCTAGAACAAAATTCTCTACCAGTGTTTACTTGTATTCAGGATTTTGCCTATTATTTCTTATAAAAGACAGGCAAAAGACATAGAACCAATACACTGCCTGATGTCTTCTCCTTCTGCCTCTGTATTCTATGAATTCTAAAAGAAAAACTTTTCAAGAAATTGTGGTACTGTGTAGTGGAAAGGACAGAGTAAGAAAAAGGACTTAATGTCTCAGGAAGTTAATAGTGAGTTGTGAGTGGGAAGGAGATGCTAGCCAATAATATTTGAAAGACATTACATTACTCTCAGCTGGCTATCAGGGAGCCTATGTCAAATGAACTGTGTTTTGAAACTAGGTCATAGAGAATAAGTCTTCACATAACTGCTGACCATTAATTTAACATCTTTGTCGGCAGTCTCAGTAAAGACAAAAAGTACTGAATTAACATATACACTAAAATACCCTCCCTCTTTCCATCTGATTTCAAAATGTTCCCTTTAGGTCATTTTTTTTAGTTCCACTGGTGAAGAAAACCTGTACTAGCCATCACAGAACAAGATCAAGAAAGCTTCAGATGTTAATGGACTGTTAATTCAGCATTTTTATAATAGCATTAGAAACAAAAGAAAATAGTTGAATAAGCAAAGATAATTCAAATTAAGGTCAGTCATAAAACCTTTCTGATATTTAATCAGCCGCCATGATCAATTTTCAAAACTTCTAGCAGTTATGTTCAAATCAGGTAAAAAGTAATCATTAAACCATCTATGTATTTAGATAGAATTTACATTCAATTTTTAACAAAGTTCCAATGTCTTCCTTTTTTCTTACACTTTTTTTCCTTTAACCTATATGAAATTGTAGATGTTCAGTATGTCATAATCTCAGTAAAATTCTGGAAGTAATAAGTAACATAATTATGAAACTACCATTTTCTAGGCATGTATTGTGAAATAGATATAATAACTGTAGGGACAAGATATTCTTGTACATGGAGCTGGTAGATATCTCCACCAAATACTAAAATGAAACAGTGAAATAAATTCTTTTAGATCAGAAAGTATTTTTATAACAGAATTAGCCACAGAAAGTAATCTGTGACTTATGTGTTGAAATGCAAGACAAAAATAAGCCTCTGACTTTTTAGTTTCTTACTTCTAATTGGTGATGTTGATTGGCTTGAACGAGGAACACAAAGATTTGAATGTGGAACAAGCAAAAAGTTATTTTCTGTAAAAAGGACAAATTTGAACAGAATCTTTTATTCAAAGCGGGAGGGCAAAGTAACTGATATGGAAGAAGTACAAGACTTACTGAATGAAAAAAAACCAAAACAACCTCAAACATGTCCAGAAGAATATTAAGGCAAGCACAGATTATGGAAAAAGAATCTGCAAGGAGGGTACCTATGACACCATTGCAAGGAAGTACAGAAACAAAGTGAAAATAGTCAAAATATAGTTAAGCAAACCTTTTTAAAGAAAATTACAATTGTCAGTGTCAAAGATAAATATAGAAAAGGGTGAGCAGGGATAGGAAACAGAAGAAAAGTGATACTAATACATGCTCAGAAAGGAGTAAAGATCAAGGTTAATCTATTCCAGTTGCCAAAGGAATATTTTTGCCTCGGATTTTTTTTTTTTTTAATGTGACTGCTATACAGAAAAAATAATGGTAACGTACCATAAAAAAAAAAAAAAGTAACAGAAATTAGGATATCTGTAATGGAAACAAAGCTTAGACTGCATATTCTAACAAAATAAGAATAGTCCCTTAGTCTCTATCTCTGAAGAATCTGTTCCTTAAAAGAATCATCACTTGAAATTGAAAGTCCAGTACTATGAATGAGTGATGGCAATGCTCTCTGAATGGAAAGCAGCAAATACAACACTGCATATACATCAGATGTATGTACATAATAGGCCTCAGTGCTCCATAACGGCTTAGAACCAAATCTGTGGAACTCTGCAGACCCTTGAGTAAGTTACAAAATTGTATTAAAGAGATAGCACATTAGATACACTCCACATATATATATATACGTTTGCAAGTATATATATATGCATATTTCCTGACAGCTTACCTATTAGATCATCATAGTCAAGTCAGTCCAATCTATCTAGACTTACAAAAGCACTTCAGACAGCTCCCTATAGAAAGTGATATTTCAAATGGACTTATATTCATCAGAAATTATGAATAGCTAAGTAACAGTAAAGTGACACAAGTTACATCAAACAGATCAGGCTGGAAAGAGATTAGACAGTGATTTTCCTCAGTTGTGATTCTTGGGGTAGGTTTGTTTAATATTTTCATTACAGACCTTCATGCAGGAAGTAAATGGGTGCTCTGAGATGTGCAGGTGATACAAAGTGGAAAGTATTACCCATACTCTGGAAGACGAGATCAATAAATGGAAGAATCGGATGAACTTGTGGACTAAAGCAATGGAAATTAAATTTGATTTTATAATACAAAGTACAAAGATATATACTTCAGGATTAATGAGAATTTGTGCCTATAAACGTAAACTACATCAATTGTATGTGATAAAGGAAAAGAAAAATCTTAATACATTTGTGAGTAATAGGATGTGACAGTGTGACATGGCTGTGAAAATGCTAATGATATCCTGGGATGCATCAAGCAAGGTATTCTCAGTACAGACAGGAAAACACTGTTCCCATTTTGTAACATGTTGGCAGGATTTTGCTCAAAATATTCTGTACAATATTACTCATCTGATAAGGATGAAATTAACCCGAATTAGGTGCAGAAAAAGGTTATAAGGATGACTATGAGAATGCAAAAATCCCTATGAAATCATGCTAGAAGAAATAGTAAAACAAATGTTGAGAGATTACTCTCTTTGTAAGTGTGCAAATATAAGGACAAGAATGATCTGCTTTAGAAGACAATGCTATACATGACCATATGGATACAAAATGGTCATGAATAATTCTGTCATCACAATTAGAAAGATGTTTCTAAGTAAGGTCCTGGGATAACCTGTCTAATGTTTTTGGCTTTAACACAAAAGTGGAAAAGATTATAGAATAAGGGATCACATAAGACAAAAATACATCCAACCTAATTCTCATGATGAAAGAATATGTGTATTCAACTCATTTAAATTTTCCAAGGCTGTTGAAATAAACTTAAATGATTCATTGATCAAAAATATGAACCCTATTTATTTGGTACTACACAGAAGTTACAGGTTGCTGAGATTGCCTCCTAGATGGATAAATTGGCTCTTTTTTGGTGTTTTGTTTTTTACTCTCCATCCCAAAAAGCACTTGGAGACTGGGCACAGGCTACTGTACAGCTTCACAAGTGGCTCTAGTAATATTGAAAATTTTTCAAGTGCCTACATGGTATTTCCTGCTTAGATACTCAAGTGATCACCACATATCATTAAATTAGTAGTCAGGAAGTTGTCCCAAAGACTAACTGGCAGAAAACATTGGAAATTTGTTTTAATTTGCTATGCAGTGTCCTTTACCTAGATGGTTTCATCTAACAAATGCTCACATTCTTCCAGGAATCTAGAACAGTGTCAATGCCCTTGATGTTCTCAGCTATATTTCTGTACATTCTTGTAGCTTTTGATCTGATGATGAAATACTGAAGTCTTTGGTTTGTTGAGAGAAGATAGTGTTGTGACTTGTGAGACATTCAGCTAAGGTTTTTTGATGCCTATCCAAATAGATGTTCTTTAACCTATAAGTGGTGGGCACTGGACTCTATTACTATAGCTCTTTTTTTTTTTTTTCCTCTGCAAGCTCTGTTTCCTTATTTATTTGTATTTATTTATGAGTTTAAGCTGTATTATTGACTGTTTTTCCAACCTGATAACAGAAGCAATACCACAATTTGTGTAATTCTTGTTCTTTGGGGCCTTAAAGCAACATTTGGGGTTCCTGTTACTGAATGGGTATAAATCTGATTTGAGATTAGATGAAATGCATGTAATATTTTAAAATTTAGGATTGATATTGTAAAGAACAAAATTCTAGTTGTTAGAGTGTCTTAACCACTGCATATGTATATAACTACAAAATCATTGGTTTTAGTTAAGCAACTTTGACTTATCTTTTTTCCCTTTACTGATACTTATCTTTCCCAATTTCTGTCATTTCTGGATGAATATCTGAAACCACCTGTTATCATTCCCCTACTGTATGCCACTCAAGACCACTTCCCCAGCAGTTAATTGGGAAAAGACAGCTCACCCTGGCAGGCTCTAGCCTCGTGATATTTGCACACAGGAATCTTTATCACTCAGTTGTCATGACTGATGCTGCTCTATATATCATTGTATAGAAAAGAGCAAGAAATTCAGAAGGCATCTCCAGTATTTTTCTGTACAGTGCTCCAGAACAAAAATGGGGGAAAAAGTAAAGAGGTTTTGTTAGAGAGAAAAAAAAGTGATATATTAAGATTAAGCAAAGAGAAATTCATATTTTTAATACTGAGGAGGAAACATAAGATTTTCATAATTTCAGTCAGCAGTTTTACTATTTTTATACACAAAAATAAAGAAATGTAGACCAGTATAGAAACAGGTTTGTATGAAAATACTTTTTATTTCTTAATCTTTGTCTTCTCCACTGCTTTCTCTGCTCTATCATGACAAGAAAGTATCAGGAAATTGTAGGTTATATTTTCTCAGTTCTTTTGTTGTCTGTTTTAAAGCAATGTTTAGTAATTTATACATAATAGCTTTACAAAGTACATATTTTTGAAATAAATATCATTCATCTACAGAAAGCAGAATGCCTTATAATATTAGATTCACTGACAGCTGAATCATGCTACCTTTAAATCAGTAATAAAGTTGTTTCCCCTAATTAGAGAAAGGTCAGTGTGGAATGAGAATAATAATCATAGTGATAAAGCTTTACATTTATATTATGTGTTGTGTGTGAAGAACTCAAAGTATTTTTCAAGCTTAATAGCATTTAGCCAAGTATTAGAAGTCTATTTACACAGAAAAAACTAAGAATCAGGACATAGATAGTTTAAGTGACTTACCCAAGGCCACACAACAATTCAATGCCAGTAACTAAAATAAGATTCCATAATTTAAGTCTCCTTTTTTCTTAGCTAGACCTCATTCCTGCCAAACACCTGTCTTATAGACAAATACCCTTGTTCTCAATGGCAAAGTGAAATGAAAGGAAATGAAGTCACCTTGTATGATTTTATTAGCCGACCTGTCTTGATGAAATATTGAATCCTCTACAGATGGTGCATAGAATTTATCTTTCTGGTCCTAAATATGTTAATAATATTCTTTTACTCTTTCTCCTGTAGAAATGTTGGATGTGTCACCAGAGGTGCATCCTTACCGCACCATCTTTTGCAGCTGAGTAGACTTAAAAGAGAGCAGATGTGATTGCAAAGGACTGACTGCATTAACAGCTTAAATAAAAAGTAAATGGCATATCAGGCAGAAATGTGAAGGAAGTGAAATACCTTCTATCTAAATATACACATGCAGTCGCAGCTGTTTCCGAGGTAACACAATGTGCCTTTTTGAACAGTAATTCCCAAAAGCAGGTGTAACTTTCAAGGGATGAGTCAGTGCAGAAAGACATTCAGACCTATAACATTTCTAACACCAGCAGTTAGTTATTTTAGGTGAATTTTTCCTTGTCACAGGCTTTTATATAATCACTAAGCAAAAGTTTGCCAGGAAAATAAGCGCCGTCTTCTGGCAATCTCTATCTCTGCTTCTTATAGAGTTATCTGTGCTTCTGTATGTTGGTAAAAAAAAGAACAAAAATAAATTTATAAGAAAGTCAGGAGGAGCAAGAAAGTGTATTTGATTAAGGCTTCACTGCCTGACAAAACAGCTGTCAATAAATCTTTTGTGCATCTTTTACCTTTGCAAAACTGGGCACTAGCCAGTAGTGCGCAATGCTCCGTAGGCAGGGAATACAATTCTCTACTGCCTGAAGCCTGTGTAATTTCTTATTGCTTTTCAGAATGCATGTAAAATACCACTATTCTGACCATACTTACACTTCTTTGCACACAAGATAGTGATTACCTAAGGTAGTGTTGAATCAGACCAAGAAAGACAGGGAAGAGGTCTCTTTCCTTATGATCCATATTTAAGTGAAAAAATACAAAATAATAACAAACACATGCATTTTCATGAGCTTGTATCTTTTTTCCAGTGTTTGCAATAACATTAATCAATTTTTAATTATGAATTCAGGCAGGTGTTAAAATATTCAAACTGTATGAAATTTTCCAATGGATTACCAATGCATTCAAACCCACTTAAAATTACATTTTTGTAGCATACCTATAAAAACTGTTACTTAACCATCTCTGCAGAGGTTTTATTTAAAACCTATGCACAGATTTAGAAAACTAGATTCCTGCTGTATTCCTTTTGGGTGCTATAATGTACCTATTAGAACTTTGCTCAGGGTGCTAGTGGACTAAAATATCTAACAATGCACAGAATAAATACGGAACATCTACTTGTTAACCTTTTATAGTCTCTGAGTATATCTTGCTGCCCCTTAGTTGATTTGTCACGTACTCTAAAGGTGGTTTACAGTGAAGGAGTGCAGATTTGCAATTTTAACGTTTTTTGTGGGCTTGTTTTGCATGAGGTCCCACAAAAGCTTTTACAAGATGTGATTAACTGTTTCTCATTCATACTTGTATTTTTCATTCACAGATTGAAAGTAGAGGCCTACAGTCAAGGGAGATGTGACTGGCTGCCTTTCACCACTATAACGGAGAGTAATCATCCATCATTTATATTCTCCTCCCCCCTCACACACTCTTGCTTTTAAGTGGCAATAACTGTAGTCTAGATGAAACTGCAGAGAAAATAAAATATCCATGTTTTGCTGTATTTTTGAGAAATTACAATATATTTATCTGAATAATTTTTAATATTACATCAGCATTTTAGGTAAGAAGAAGATGATGTCATTCAAAGAAACCTTGAAAATTTGGAGAGGTATGTCAGGACACAGACCAGATTAGGAAGTTAATATCCATAAGAATGTAAGAATGGCCATAGTTTAGACTAAAGGCCCTGTAATCAAAAGTGAAAAATTAATATAGAAGAAACCTAGCAAGGAGATGATGTGCTGAAATATTCTCAAAAGACTTTCTCAACCTTGAGATGGGAATTGCAGTTCCAGGACTCAAGGCAGCTGATATGTCCTTGTCTGTACCACCCAGATGAAAGTTGGGAACGGAAAGTGCTTTCACATCTCTCGGCAGATATGTTCTCCTTGCCTTTTATCCCAGTCAGACTTTGTTTTCCTCAAAACAATCTTCCTGACATTGTATAAACATACTGTCCTTCAGCAACTTCATATTCTTTGGTAATGATCAGTTTACTAGTCAGAGAACCATGGACCATTACGAGTTCACTCATATTTGTCAGCTGTCACATCTGACCAGACAGTAATGCTTACCAATTTGCACAGTTTTCTTACAAACTGTGTAAAAACCATACCATTGCATTCTGAGAAATGGCTTTAATCTATTAGTTGACACCAGGGAAACAAACAGAAACAAAGGAAATTGGTTCTGCAACTTTCATTTGTAGGGAACTGCAGTAAAATCATTAAGATTGGTGTGAATGGAGAATGAACTGGATTTTTCAGCTATAGAAGCAATGGAAGGAAAAGCAGAAGAAAGTGAGGCCTATAAAAATAGCATGTGCTGATAGCATGTAGATTATCAGGTGGTCATCAAAAGCCACACTCACCTACATGTTGATTCTCAAAACATCCATATCAATAGACAAATAACTGAGTAAATTCTGAAGACTCATAGAGATTGGACAGGATGGAGAGATCAATTTCTGAAGAGTCCCACAGACACATGCAAAACTAGCATGTAGTCACTAACCTAAGAGAAACTGAGGAGATGATGAGTAGCTGCTGTTCGTTGGAATCTGTATCATCCTGGGACCAACTGCTATTGTACAAGCACCTTGGTCACTGCACGCTGGAGAGGCTGCTAAGACACAAAGATCTTGGTGCCTGTGAGTATGTGAGTATCAGTGTGAGTGTTAATGAGTTAAATTAGTCGGGTTTTTTGTTTTGGTTTGGTTTTTAATAAAATCATCTTTCCCCCCTAGAAGGCCTGCACTAAGTTTTGTTACATTTTTGCTACTATGTTATGACATTACTTCCTATCTTCTCTATTTCTCTTTTGTTCTTCTTATTTTCTATTTTATTATATATCCTCCTTCTGCATGAGCTGAAAACAAAACAAAGCAAAGCAAACAAAAAAACCCCCAAACCCCAAATAACCAATCAAGATGTAGTCCCTAAACATTTGTTTCACAGATAGCACTTTCCAGCCCTAGAGGTTTACAAGAAAGAATGACGAAACCTGAAATACAGCCAGACTATGAACAAGTTCCAAAAATTTTTCCCTTAACAGCCATTAAACAAGATGCCTTCCGTGAAGAGAAACCAATTCATTCTGGCTTTTGGTACTTCATAGATCTTGTAGGATTATTTTGAAAATCATTGTGTGGAATCCAGTAGAGGTTCAGTGGTTAGTCTAACTTGGTGGTTACATGACTCCTCCGTCTACATAGTTTGGAGAAAATTGAAAATGCATCAAAGGCACAGATTCAATAAGAAAAATTTATTTCTTGTTTATAAAAGTGGAAAAGGAAGTGGAATGAAATACATCTACAATGGCTTTCACAGAGTGAAGTACAGCTGTCTTCTGCACAGCCAGCCAGCTTGGAAGGCCCGTGAAAAGGGACAGCAAAGGCCACTCTTCCAATCAGCTTTTGGGGACATCTTGTTTTTCAAGGGGTGTGCATAGATAAAGGAAATTCTGATATTAAGGATAATTGTATCAGATCATGAAGGATGTACTCCAAAAAAGGGCTATCTGACCCTCTTAAGTATCACAGCATGTTGGAGGGAGTAGACAAAAGACACCAGCCCCTTGTTAGTTCTGGAAGTCCAAAGTGAGAGGAAATAAAAAGAAATACAGAAATACCTCAATTAAATGCCTTTTTTTTTTTTTTTTTTTTTTTACTATACTGCAATTTCTATGAAGTCAGGCAGTTTCAAGCTCTACAACCTATAAATGAAGTCTATACATGAATGTCTCACATTTAATTAGTAGGTGACAATTTGGAATGTTAGCCACCAGCTGCCTATGTGTCCAGATAATTTCAAAATAATTAGGGTCTCCTGAATATTAGTTCAGGTTAGCTGTTTATCACTGTAGAGTTAGTGTTCTTCCACACTATACTGCCCTTCAGTTTCAACACCACTGGTATTTGATTGCTCAATAAAAAAGAGGGAAGGAGGAAATGAAAGAAGGAAGGAGACAGAAAGGTACGAAGCAAGCATGCAAGACTTAAGAGATTTTTATTATAACAGCTAGGAAATTTAGGTATTGGCAGGGATAGAAGTACCATTGTTTATAGTTTCAGCTTTTTGCAAAGCAGTCATACTGACTCCTCTTGCCTCAGAACGTGTCATTGACAACCAGATGTACGGATTAGGCATAGATTTAACTCTGATGTCCTCAAGTTGTTTTTTCCCATGTAGAATAAGAAAGCAAATGAGAACAAGAGAGGACCTGCAAATCTGAAGTTTAGCTTTGTAGCCAATGAAAGAACACCAGCAGCATTCCCCAGCTGTGCTTATTACTACTGCACAACAGTGATAATTACCGAATTTCTATATTTATAGAAAACTGGTGCCTCATAAATATCCAGCTGCGCTTTTATGTAAGAACAGTATGTGACCATTTTCTATAAATATAGACATTTTGTAGAAGCATTTTGTAACTGTTAAAATGTAGGACTAAGTTATAGGAATGTTCAGTTATTTATTTATTTATTTTTAATACAGAAAAATTCTGCCTTTCAGGAATATCAATATGACTCATTGCCTTTTTCAGTGAACCAATAACTGACCATTTAGCAATTTTTGACCATGAGGGCTATACAGGGGTTTTTTTTTAGCAGTATGTCTTGACAGGAAACAAGCAGATTAACAGAGTTTTCAATCATGATGGCTAATGCGTATAGTCAACAACTATGCTGGCTATAATGCTGGAAACACTGGCACCATAAAATCTATCAGCATTGTGGAGCTGTACAGGTAGAATAAAACAGGAACATTGATCCAGATGACACAGGTGGAACATTTCAATTATTTATCTGCAAACAACCGCAGCAGCAGCAAAACCCTGACATAACGTAAGATGGTTAACTTTGAATGTGGAAGAGATCTTATAGTCACCAAGGTACCTCAGAGACAGAAGGCAAGTTGTCAGTAGTTAATGGCTTGTGGATTTAAGAAAAAAGCAGGGTGTCAGCATTTACGCAGTGAAGGGTAGGATGGTACGTGGGACCAATCTAGCTGACAACTGCAGGAAGTTTTGCAAATGTTTGCAAGTGGCTTCTTAAGAAATATTCATCTGAAAATGACTATACCTATAAATGGATTATGGTATCTAAAACTCCACATGCCTTTTATTGTCAGTTCTGGCTGCTGGTCTTCTTCCATCTTGTCTAATAAGATTTACCTTAAAACGTTTGTCCTATTTTAACAACAGCGGCAGCAGCCAAAGAGAGGAAAAACAACCAACCCCCTTTTTATGCCAGACAAACCTCTTTCTTTTTATTAGTCCAAATGATTCCAAAGGCTGTTCTTGTATAGTGCATGATGTGTGTGCGGCTGCAGTGGCTATATATAACATAAGTACACAAAACTGGCAAGGTGGATTTCAGTCTACTGCTGATGAGCTGGCTCCTTTTATCCCTCTTCCCTCCCCAAAATAAACTGCTAAGCTTTCAAATGCTATCATGCCTCCATGTAGTCACTTGACTAAATGGATTTTAAACTTTTCACCTGTTAAATCTCTTCTTTTTCAAACAGCACTGAGGGAACCCAAAGCAATAAAAATCTGGCAGAAGTCCCAATGTCATCCAGAGAGGGGGAAGGGGAAAGCTCAGGAAACTAAATTGCTGCTCAAAATGTCAGCAATTAAAATTAATTGAAAATAATTAAGTAACTCCCATTTTCTTGTTCCTCTTCAGAGTTTATTTAATTTTGATATTACTACTATAGTAAGTTCATGCACAGGCTGAAAACAAGTTGAAAGTAATCTGCAGTTTCATTCCTGATTCTTTGCAGGAGTGTGTCAGGGTGCTGTGAGGGCTGGGGGCCACGTCAGGACAGGTCCCGGCAGCCAGGGCCTGTCCCACCACCCCAGCCAGGAGTGGGGCAGCAGGGGGGATAATGGGGCAGCCCCAGCCCTGGGCATCAGGCACCTCCCTGGGGACAGGGACAAGCCAAGGCTGGGCTGGGACATGGGCCCGCAGATGGGTTTGGCTTGGTGGAGCCCAAGGCAGAGCTGTGGGGACAGGGATGGGCTAAGGCCAGTGCAGGGTGTCCCCGCAGGGCATCGGGGCCTCTCTCCAGGGCCCCAGAGGGACAAGCCCCCCTCAGCCATGCCAGCTCTGAGCTGGCCTCAGTCCTTGGCAAGGCCCCATGCTCTGGGCCCTGCAGAATGGCGCTGCTGTGATCATTTCAAGGAGAGGTACATCTGTACGAAGGTCTTTGACTCACGGTCCAGGCAGGCTGCCCTCCATCCCTGCTTCGGGCAGGTGTGATGTGGGGCCCCCTTTTCTCGTTTCCTCTCCTCCAGCTATGGAGGGTCTGGACTTCCAAGGCAAGGCTGGTCTCTGCTGGCGTGTGGTGGCTGCTCTGCGTGAAGGTCCCTGGTGCCCTAGGGGGCTCTGCAGAACAAGGACAGTGCAGTTTGCAGTCGTCGTCTCAGCCCAGGGACCCCTACCTCAAAAAAACCCACAAAAGGGGAAGCTTTCTGGGAAATTACATTTCAGGAAGTTTTGATAGGAAACATACTTTTATCTTATTAATTACAAGAATTCAAGCAAAACCAAGACACAGTCAAAACCATAAGAGAAACTTGTCCTCCTTGCTTTTAACAACTGAATGCCATTCAATTCTTCTGTTTTGCAGCTAGGATTTTAGCAACTGAAAATCACAATATTTATTCTGAAATTAAAATGAGGGAGGAGAAGATAACACTTTCTCAACAAAAACACTTAGAAGAAAGTGAGACAAGGCTGTAGTGACAACTAATGTTCTTAATTAGAAAAAATAATGTAGTTATGAAAACTAAACTTTAGAACCCATCACCTCTTCTTTGTATCTAAAAGAGAAGCAAACCTCAGACGAAGGACAGGCTGGTAGTAACTGTTAAGGGTCATATGCCTTCCTCTGGCTTCTCATGCCCCTGGCTTTTCCTTCTTGAGGTCCCTCTTACAACTTGTGGGTGCCTCAGCTGTGCCCGTAAATGCTTGTAGGCCACCAGTATAAACCAGATGAGTCAAATGATCCAGAATAATTACAAGCCTTGGGAACTAGCAAATGTGGAAAGAACTACATCAAATCACACCCCGAGTTTAACTTACTTATGTTTACTGTTTTTAATATGCTTTCAGACTTCCTTTGTGTCAAGGAGAAAAAAATGTTAGATATGGGAGAAGTAAGAAAGGTGTTTTAGTCTGCAGAACAAGGAGGGGTAATTATCGTCTCAGAAACATTAACAGCAGCACTGGAGAAAGGATGGGGGAAAATACATACAGCATAAAAAGAATAAGCCTTTTGAGCCTTTGATTTACAACATTAATTTTCAGGGGAAAAAAAAAATGTTTTGATGGGAAAAAAGGTTCCACTGAAAGTGAAAAAAAAAAAACCTGAAAAAAGTTTACCAAACCTGGCTCTGGATGAGCACTTCACAATATAATTTTTTTTTTTAGGTTTCTGAGTTTTCTTCTATAGCCAATATCTTTCCCCAGCTGCTATTGCTAATGTTATGCTTGTGCTGACAACAGAACATGGAGTGTTCCTTAGCAATAGCTTATCCTCTACCTCTTACTTTTTGAGATGTCTGAGCAATGAATTTTCTCTACTGGATATTTGCTGTCTCATCAGGTCTTCCTCACTTTTAAAATGTAAACTACTTTCTCCTGTCCTTGGATTCATTTAATTTATTCCCCAAATTTCATTCTGAATCAGAGCATTTCCTTCAATCAGCTGGTATGCTGCTGGGCTTCCATTTCTTTTGTATATAGTGTCAAGTACAGACACATTTAAAGTTGCTCTCATCAGCATAACTCTCAGCATTACAAGACCTAGTTGTATGGCACAAGACTTTTTATAGACAGTACAGGCTGGAGCTAACCTAATCCCTTTTAAAGATGAATTACAAGTGTAGCAGACTGGTGAATGTGGGCTAAGCACCCAACCTTCCTCAATTCACAAAAAAATAAGAATATATATAAGTACATAAGACTTGTTAAAAGATTGGCTTTTTAGCTCAAGCTGTCAAAATTCATGTTTATAGTTTTGGAATTTCCCAGTTTTTCTGCTATCATTATTGCTATCATTATTGACAATTTTTCAGAACTCAGCTGGACAAGATTCTGAACTTGATCTCAGTTTGAATGTAATCCTGCTTTCAGCAGAAGGTTGGGCTAGATGAGCTTCAGAGTTTTCCTTTGAACCTAAACTTATCTATGCTTCTGTGAATTATAATGGACTTGATGAGGACAGGCCTCTCTTCAGTAGTGAATTTAATGCTCATTCTCAAAACCCTGTGACCTTTGCTATTTTTAATTTATTTTAATCTCAAATTTTAAATGACTTACTGAATTTCTACTGCATTTTATATCTGGTATTTCATCCGATATGTTGTTTTCTTTTGCTTAAAAATTAACTGAAGAATAGAAAGAGTTGAGACTGTAATAATCAGTATATTTACCACTTTTTTTCTTCTTCTGGTTTCCCATAATTATATTACTTATACATTTTGACATGTTTCTTCCTTTGACCCTAATACTGCCATTATTGTTCTGTGAGCAGTCACCTCCATTTCATCAGTTACTGGTGACAGGAGCAGCTGTCATTCACAAAATCTTTCATACGGAATTATCCTTTGGGAAACTAACTGACATCCCAACAATTTTCTTAACAAGCTATTGGTTTTCTTGTGCTTTTCTCTCCACATCAGACATAGAAGCTTCATACTTTTGAAGATACTGTAACTAGGAAGGGAATGCAGCAAGTATTTTTTGCACCAGATTTCCCCTTTCATCACTTCATTTTTATGTTTCTGTGAGTTTTTCAACTCGTTTTTAACACTATATTTGTCAAACAATCAAGTCTCCCTTGAATGCATAAGCCTTTAAAAGCCCTAGAGATACTGAAAGAACATTACTGACATCTCATTTTGGGACACACCTATAAATCACAGTTTAGGGTTACTAACTAAAGCTTTTGAAAATTGGAGCAAATATGCTGCAGAATTAGGTTAGGAGGAAATAAAGCCATAAAGAGCTCATTAATTTATTTCCCAAAACAAGAATATTAAGTAATCTCATTTTCTATGTTTTCATATCCTATCACACAAAGGAGATAACTATCAAATGTTTCATTGCACTCAAAAAGATATGTAAGAAAAAAAGACATTTCCTTTGTTAGAGATAAATATTGAAGAGCTTCTTACAGATGGTCTGCGTATGAAGAAACCCTCATTGAATATAGAATTAGTAGAAATCAGTGTTGTGTTTAGTTTTCAGTAAAAGGTATAGGATGAATGTTAATCTTTAGTGAATATTAAGATGATTAGGTTTCTTGCACTTCCCAGTAAAATCATCAGGATCCAAAGATTATGGAAGGCAGGCTACTTGTTTGGGACACTAAACACAGGCAGGAGCCCAAGACTACTGTCCTGGTTTAGGCTGGGATAGAGTTAATTTTCTTCCTCGTAGCTGGAACTGTGTGGTACTTAATTGCCAACTGGGGCTAAACCACAACAACTGCAAATCCTCTTATTTGTGCACTTTCTTGTTCCTTCATCAGTTTTGCAGATCTCCATTCTTTTAACAAGTAACCATCCTCTTACATAAACACATGCAATAATTGTGTTGGTAATGACACTTTTTAGGTGCAAAAAATATGCAAATATTTTGAATAACTTAAGGCTGGTGTCGTGGTGGAGTGATGCACTTCACTTGTAAGAGAGAAGCAAAAATATACTTTATTCATATAAAACAGTGAGTTAACAAGGTTCAATGGTAAATGTGACAGTGGTTTAACAAGATTCAATGGCAAGATACACTTGATTATTTACTGCATAGAGGACAGGAAAAAACCGTCAGGGAGACCCTCCTGTTGAGTCATGAGATTCAGAAAGGACCCCCTTGCTTTCTAACCTCCTCTCAGGCAGGAATCTAGGTGCAGCTGGATCCAATCCTAGTCCCAGATTTGGTCAACGTTTTGTGTCTAAAGGATTATATATGCACAATCATTCTTTTCTATCACTTAGCTAAGATTTCAAAGTTTAGCATTCTATTAGTCACTTACCGAGGATCTGTTGCGGCAAGGAATCTCTCAGCCTCGAGAAGTAACCTTGAGAGGCGTCCCTGCTCAAGGGGAGATCCTGGCATGCAGCCCACTGCTGTGCAGGAGGGCTCCAAGGGCTCTTGGGCTGCTCACTATTTATGGGGGTAAGATGATTGACCCATAGCCATATTTGCATGCCAACCACAGATTTCAGTTTCTTCACTGTGGTTAGTGGGCACATTGCACAACAGCCCTTGGCTATTGTGTTGTTATCTGTCTCGTGAATCCACTTTGAACCAGATGCAGCCGTCACGACCAGATGCAGCCATTACGACCAGATGCAGCCATTACGACCACCACTGGTGGTTATCGCTTGAGCAGGGTTACTGGAGATAAAAGTCAGGTTGGGGGGGGGGGGAGCACACTGTCACAGCTGGCAAGAAAGGCTGTTGTTTGTTCTAGGTGCAAGCAATAAAAAGATGATAATGTAAGAAAGCTGCATATAAGTGTAACAAGCCACGTTTTTAAATAGTTTTCACTTTCCAGTTGCAAGATGCAGTAGGTACATATGGGGAGCAGAGAGAATACCACCTCTTGAACTTTTTCACAGGTATAATCCCACCTAATTTACTGTTACTTCTGACCTCCTGTTAGTTAGCAGCATTGGGAAATCACTATTCATTTGATATGTCTACAAGGCATTATATACATTTTTGTAAAGTAAAGGTGCTTGTATTTGACTATAGACATGTTTTAGAGAGGGTCTTGTTATATTTGCTTAGACTTCTAATCTTACAAAACAGTTCCCTTCAAAATGTGTAGAAGCTGTGAATGCTACATATCTTCTTAACAGCGCCTTGCAGTTCTCATGCTCATAGTCACTGAACCAGAACTGAAGTGTTTCTGGATAAGGCTCGTATGACTATGCAATAAAAGGAACACTATGCAAATAGTTAAATATTGATGTCCTGTAAAAGTGATGTGAGGTAGATAAATGTTCTTATTAGGCAGCATCAGCTTTTAATACAGTAATAAAGTTCCCTGTGTCTAGGCACTGTAGTAAATTCCGGCAAGGGATGTTTATGTGTCTATTGATTAAAACCACCTACAGTAAGTATTAACAGTGGTAGGTTTGGAGTGGAGGATTTTACAGATTTTCCATCAAATCTCCCCTACTTCAGATTAATTTTTCAAAATCATTTTCAAGAGATATTTTGAACAGAGTGGGTAATAATTATAAGCCAAGACAAATTCATATTTGTGATTGAATCCCTCTTCTATTTGACTTTCGGACTCATAACCTCTCCTCATTTAGCATGTTCCTCTCCTGTATCACTTACACTGGTTTCTGGTCAGAAATTGTAAATGCTGTGATTCAGTGTTCCTAGAAAGATAAAAAACTTCTAAAAACTTTTCATTGTTAAATATTTAATTGACTTTATATGGACAATTTAAACTAATACATACATATACTAATACAAAGCAGGCAACTTCTCATCTCCAGGTGGACAATGGGATCTATAACCATTAAAAAACGAATCACAGAGGAGAGGAGACCTTAGGAAATAGACATTTTGATCACTCCTTTCTATTTTCCAAATTAATCTCGTAGTCATTTGTCTTTCAATCACCACACACCTCTAGCAGAGACGCTCTTCCTAGTTATTCCTAATTCTGCTTATTCATATTAAGTAAGAAATTATATCCATGTAAAAACTGAGATTCTTCTTAATCACATCTGCTGCAGAAAATTTAATTTTATTTGTCCCTTTTGAGTAACTAGGTTTTTCAAACCCATCAGCAAGATTATGAAGTATATAAAGAGTATAGGTCAAGAGTTTATGATTCTCCAAAGGCAGAAAAGCTGGAATTATTGAATGAAATAGAGAAAATAAAAATTGAACATAATTCCTTAGCAGTTTAGTGAGAGAGTTTTCCAATATAATTTTCTTCTGTATCATTAAAGTTGGTGGGTTTTTTAGAAAGAAAAGGAACAAAAAGGAAAAAAAGAATATACACAAAAGAACCAAGAGGAAAAATGGAGAATAAAGAAGGAATAATGATAGCATTTGTCAGGACATTGTCAGAGGTAATTAAAAAAATGGTGTAAGCATTAGAAGTTTTCCCCAAAGACCTCAGATAAAAGACCCCAAATAGAAAATGAATAAATACAAAATGTTCACCTGTGGAGGACTGGAGATAACCCAACGTGACAATAGGGTAGTTTTTGAAGCCAATGATTAAAAAGTGAAAATAAGCTGCCTCTGGGGCTGCTGATTGCAGCTATGTATATATCCCTACAGTTTGAAGGATCAGCAGCAACTGTCCTGTAATGGGTACATTTTTGAAGGATAGAGGTTAGTCTCAGGCAAGACTTTTCTTATTAATCTGTCATCAATTTTTCATGCCTTTTCCATAAAGAAAACTATCATCCCCCAAAGTTCCCCAAATCACAGGGTCAACAAACTTCCCAGTAGAAATCAGAGGACTATGAAACAGCTCTTTGGGAGCTGTTGAAACCTTAGTTTTTTTATGTTCAGAAAAACTTCAGACAGTAAGGACTCTTCATTTTTATGCCAATTGTTGAAATATCCTTTGTAATTTCACTTACAAACTTTCATAAAAATCCCAACAATTTTGCTTTAAAAACTTAACCAAGTTGGACTCATTTGGTAGAATAGTATTCCACCAATGTTATAAACTCCTTTCCCCTCCCCCTCCCCCTCCCTTTTTTAAAGTTTAAGTCTTAACTGTATTGCTTACTAGGTATATGGCGCTCTCTAAACATACACGTAGTTCTTACTGATTGTTTACAAATAGACAGAAAGGCAAGAATTTGAATACAGATGCCAGGTCCTGCAACACAGCATGAGGTTAGTGCCCAGCCTTAAGCCTTCAAGTGACATTAGAGTGTGTTGTCTCTTCCTCATCAGTGCTAGGCATATTTCTGCATGAAGAGCTTTAAGAACTGAGTCTTCTCAGCACCTCTTCAGAGAAGACATTTAGAGCTTTTTATTATCTCTCAAGTTACATTTGTTCTGTTTCAGAGTGATTTTTTTTTTTTAGGAAACCCAGTGTTATCTATTTCTGCACAGCTCCTCCTTCCCTTTTCTGTCTTTGGTGATATCCTCTAAACCTGCTCTATCCCTTCATATTTAACCCCAGTTGATTTTAACTCCCCTGCCATGTTCCAGTTAAACATGTTCACTTAAATGTCACCTGTCCTTGTCATTAGGAGGCACCCTTTATTAAGGAAGTTAAAGTCCAAAGAGCAGCATATCAAAAAGGTTAATGGCAAATGAAATGGTGCTTTTCAGTGTTACTTTGGAACTTCATTAAAATTTAGTACCCATTATTGGTCTTTTTAAGATCCCAACTTCCATTGAATCGTCTGATTTTGCCCTTGTAGTTTCATTAATAATTCAAAAACTTTTGTTTCAAACACCTCATGTCAGCATCTCTGTCAGCATCATGCTAATAATTTTAACTTCACCTGAATATAAAAGGAGGGAGATCAGCACAGAGAGAGAGAATGAAACCTGAGTTCCAGCCTTGCAGTAGTGATCAATCAAAGGAAATGTATTTTCCACTGAACCGTACCAGCAGGCTAAACAGGACTTTTTTTTTTTTAAATAATTAATATTTTATTGTATGCTAAATAGAATCATATGTTTGTACTGCAGGGAATATTCATATGAAGTTTAGCTATAAAATGTGAACAACAGATCATATCATGGAGACATCTCGTAGTGGCTTATTGCTTACTAGTTAGCATTATATTGCCAAACATTGTCATCCAAATGATGAGAAATAGAGTGGGGAGTGGGAGGGGGAGAGACACAGAGGGGAGATAGAGAGAGAGAAACTGTGTGTGAATCTTCGTGTTCTGATTTTGGTATGAGTTAGGCTCAAGTTAGGAAAGGAACAATCGTATAAGAAAGAGGAATAAAACTTTATAATAAATTCCTATTTATTCCTTTATATTTATAAAATACATTTATACATTTCATCTCTGAAGAGGTGCAATCATATTCTCTCTGTGAAAGTGTTTTTCAAAAGATAAATAAAAACATTTTAATAAACAGACAAATTGGCTGCCATAGAATTAGCAGACTCCAGCAACCTTTCCTCTTCCTTTATGCACTCATAATGGAAACCACTTTATTTTTAAGCAACATCTGAAATATTCTTATGAATGCATAGGACACTTCTTTTAAGATATAAAAAGAATTAATTTTGTTTAATACTGTAAGTAGCTCTTATTCAACAAATATGAATCTTGCTCACTAGAGGCTGATTTGTATTGTTCTTCAAAAATATCATTTGAACAGTTATCGTTGCTCTTAAATATCTGGTTTTATCTTGCTTTGTCCATTACAGAGAAACTGTATTCATCCACATATATTTCTTTATTTTTTTGCTGCTTGCAGAATATGAAAAAAATCATAGAGGATTTCTCGAGAAAGTAGTATCATAGTGAAAACTTGTATAATATTGCTTAGCTTCATAAATATAACAAAATAATTTTTCCACTTTTGGAAAACCCCAGGTAAAGAATAAATCTTTCCAAGTACCTGGGTTAGTCTGCTGGACCAAGAATTGGCCTTCTGGAGATTTTTCTGACTAATCAACATTGTAAGAACTTTCTTCAATATTGACACTATTACATTTATCAAAATTTATGAAAATTTTAGCTTATGTAAGAAATTTCACCAAAACAATAATGGGCAGAGAAAGGCTGTTTGTTTCCGCCTCAAAGGAGAAAAAATTCTCCTATTGGATATGTTTTGCTCTCATCTATACTAACAGAAATGCATATTTAAAAACCTGTTTCCTACATAATCATTGACTAATATATCTGCTGAGAATGACTATTGTATGGCAGCTACTCAAGCCTAAA
Organism: Ciconia boyciana; assembly: GCF_034638445.1. Lineage (NCBI taxonomy): Eukaryota > Metazoa > Chordata > Aves > Ciconiiformes > Ciconiidae > Ciconia > Ciconia boyciana. The sequence goes on from NC_132935.1 coordinate 60,298,811, forward strand.
ATAAAAGACTAGCCAATCTGCACACAAAGATTCCTTCAACATACCTGTTGGAAACCAAATGTTTTCTTTTAATTTAGCTTTCAACTTGTGTCCACACTGTTTGCATCTTTTCTATATGCCAGTTGTCATTATACCTCACATACAGACATCAGGTTCCTTTGCATCTGAAAGTACATAATCTGCTGTATATATTTTAACTTCTATGAAATGGCACAGTTACCTTCTGAGAAACTCTCTTAAATATGCAATACAGATCATATCACATAGGATGGCTCCACAGGAAAGGATACGTAGGTCAGGTCCTTCAAATAAGGAACCTCAGAGACATAGTTTCTTAAAGATTATTGCATCTTTCCTCAGTATATAGGAAATGCATTATAGTCATAGTGTTTGAACAGACACTTGTGAAATTTCCAGGGTAACATGAGGAGCAAACTCTTCCATTCAGTGTGACATTAACTGTTACTGTACTAGTACTTATAATGAAGAGATGACATGTTTTCTATCTGTGAGGGTTGACCTGAGTTTTGCAAAGAGAAGATGGGAATTATCCTGTCACTAATTTCTGGGAGTTTTATACAGGACCTTTCATGTACAATTTACACTTGCCTATGATTCTCTGTACCAAACTCTTCAGGTGTTATTTTCTAGCTTCCCCGCCCCAACAAATACTTGCTACTGTTATGACAGAACATTAATCTTAGGGATAAAATCAATGGCAAAATATGAGTATCTTTGTAATTTTTCAAATTACTAATTTTCTGCTAGAAAATATAAGGTAATCATAAATGAAATTTTCCATGAGTTGGCCTGATTTGTTGACTTTTTTGATTAGCCACAAACAGGCTTCAGTAGCATCCACCAATTTCTGCTATTCTGTAACTTCAGCAATGCCTTTGATTTGGGTGGCTGTGGCTTTCATTGTCAGTTACAGGGAAACAGTCCTGATGTCTAAGCTGTCTAAAGGTAGGGCACTCGTAACACAAGCTGTACTCCCTGAGATACTGATGGATACCAGATTGTAGTGAGGTTTTCAGAATTTAGGTTTCTGACTCTGCAGCAGGGTGTCTTAAAACCTGGAGAGACTTAATTTTCTAAACCCTTGCTATAGAATATTGGCCAGACACCCTGTGCCTCCCAATGTTTCAATGAGGAAAAACAAAAAGTAGAGAGTCAAGAGTCTCAGAGATTTGGCTATAGAAAGAATTTTGTGCCAACATTTTTTAAGTGAAACCTTTTTTTTTAGACATTAGTTTCCAATGTCCTTTTCAGAAGTATTTTTGAAATTGACTCTTAGAAAATAGGCATTTTTCTCCCCACATTTTGGAATGTCATAAGAAAAGGAATTCAGATTTGTGATTTTGTGGTTCTGGTTCTGCTTTCTTTATGTACTGGTCCAATTCATTCCCAATATATTAATTACTTCCTAAAATATTATTGACATCTATTTTCATTTTTCTCTCTGGGAAAGTGTGCTTTTTCTCTAGTGCAAAGCTCTTGAAAAATCTTAGGAGTTACTCATAATACCTTCAAGAGTGAGCAGGAAAGCAGGAGAGGCATTTAATGACTCCGTGAGTATGTGGAACACTTTTGGTGGTGAGAAGCTACCTACACTTTCCCAAATCTCTTTTTATTTCTTGTTACAGTTGGAGCAAGGCTATACACTAGCTGTGATCCTTCATGTACCCATTTCATCAGCTTATAGGAAAATAGAAATATTATGCTGAATTCAGTTGTAGAAAAAATTAGCTGTCACTCAGATGATTACAACACAAAAAAAAATGTTTAAAACTTGCATTTTTTGCACATTTTTCCTCCTTTCTAGTACAGCAAGGAGAGATGGGAGAATGACATGAGGTTTTTCTGAAGAGGGAGTTTTGGGAAGTCTGTCTCAGGGACTAGGAAGACAGCATGCTATCCCTAACAAACCCCTGCCTGACTGCCAGTCATCCTCAGCTGGACTGCTGTTATGGTTTCTGTAGAAAGCATTTTTGAAAGACAGACTTTGGGAACACAATAATAACTAAGAAAATTATTCATGGAACTGTGTAAATAAAAAAATACCTGTTTATGAAAAAGATGAGTGCCATCTCTGCTGCAGTGTGGCAGTGACCTGGGACAAGGCTGCAGTGAGGAAAGTCTGTGATCGGCCTCCATAGGACCTCTCCTCCTCCAGTGGAGACTGTGTTGGAGCTCAGGCCCTCAGCCCTTGCCCAAACTGCACTGTAGGGGGGACTGTGCTGACCTGGACCCCTGCCCACTGCCATGGTCCCCACAGACCTGCCCAGCCATCCTGTATCTGACCCTGTTTTTTTGGCACCAGTCCTGCTCTGTCTCCCTTGCTTGGGAGCTGTGTGACCGTATCCCACCTCCATGAGGTCCCTGCTCTACCAGCCATGCTGTCACCCTTGGCTGCCAGCTCGCCTCCCTTGTAGAGCCACCTACCCTCACTGTTCCCTAACATTTAGACACCCCATGTAAGATAATAGATGGGATGCTTCATTCTATCTACATACTGGAAGTGTCCAAACTACTACATAAACCTTCAGAAAGTAGAAAGAAGATCAAGCAAGCATCCAGCCAGAAATGATATAAAGAGGCAATAACATGGACAGCAGCTTTTTTATCCAGAAATTTCATGGATGGGAATCACAAGGAAAAGAACAAACCAAATCTTGGATGGAGTCTGTAAGCTGTGAAAAATGAGCAAACCATCTTCTTTCAGAGATTCTTCATCTAATCTTGAAACTTTTATTAAAAAAAAAAATTATTGTTTTTTAGCTAAAGAGAAGAACCAGGCACATTTTTGATGGATGCCATTTTATGGGGAAATTAGATGCTAGCATTTAGTAGAGAGCTTATGAAGTGATTGATTGGAAATTTTTCACTGAAATGTTTCTGACAGTAAATGAATTGTCAAAACCGAAATAATTCCCAGCACACTATTGTCCTGATTAAAAACTCAGTAAAACTTTGAGAGCAAATTTAAAATTGTCAAAGCATTCTACTTCAGTATTCTTTAAGAAGGAAATTTACATTTTAATTTGTAAAAGACCATTTCCCTATAAAACTTTTTTCAGATTCTCTCTATATTTTAAGTTTTAAACTATTCTCAGTGCTGGCATTCTGGTGTCTCTGATAATTCTTATTCCTTTTGATTTACTGTATTAGATTTGAAGGAAAGAGTAAATATTTACTTTGGGAAGAAACTGTCATGCATATTCTAGTTTCTTTGTATTGTTGTTGTGCTATACTGTTGGCAAAGTATTTTAAATTTTACTAAACAGGAAAAAAGGTAAAATGGCAGAGAGATCTTTAGAAGAAACCACATTTATTCTAAATGCTAGGATTTGGATGATTTCAGAAAATCAGTATTATGAATTGATAGCTTTTTGGGAGATCATACATTGCAAAGGTAGTTTATGTTCTTAAATGTTCACCAGTGAGCTGTCTAGCCCATGGCCAGGCAGAGGCAATTTTTCCTTCAGGCTTTACTTCTTTGTTCTAATTTGATATTGATTTCTTTCACAGAAAACTTAAAAATGCTCAAACTTACTTACTTCCAAAAGAATATGTGTTCAGCATTCAGACAGAGAATGTTTCATATTGATAGGAAAGCACACTTCAACTTTTGGAAAAGAAAGCAATGAAATCAATAATCAAAATCTTTTGCAAACATTACCTTAAAACATTTTTGTTTAGGGTCAAGGATTTATTTTATTTTACTTGTTTATCTTTTAAATTTTCTGTATATCTAGTTCTGATGCTTCACTGAAAAGATATAATTTGAAGCTATAACAACAGCTGGAAACAGATTTTTCATGTTAGACCTTTATTATTCCGTCTTTTCTATAAATGCTCAAACTTGGCAGAAAGAAAAGTAAATAAATTAATAAAAACAGTAATTCATACAAGAAAGAGGGGAGGTAAGTACCAGAACAAACTATATATTTATCACTAACAGGCAATATTCACTTCAGAAAATACTGAAAATTATTTTTACATATGTTTTAGTAAATGCATTCAGAATGCTGGTAGTTTGAAAACATTTTATAGTATTTGCAACAACATAATCATAGAATCATAGAATCATTGAATCATTTAGGTTGGAAAAGACCTTTATGATCATCAAGTCCAACAGTAAACCTAACACTACCAAGTCCACCACTAAACATTGGTCCTAAGTGCCATGTCTACACGTCTTTTAAATACCTCCACGGATGGTGACTCAACCGCTTCCCTGGGCAGCCTGTTCCAATGCTTGACAACCCTTTCGGGGAAGAAATTTTTCCTAATATCCAATCTAAACCTCCCCTGGTGCAACTTGAGGCCATTTCCTCTTGTCCTGTCATTTGTTACTTGGGAGAAGAGACCAACACCCACCTTGCTACAACCTCCTTTCAGGTAGTTGTAGAGAGCGATAAGGTCTCCCCTCAGCCTCCTTTTCTCCAGGCTAAACAACCCCAGTTCCCTCAGCCGCTCCTCATAAGACTTGTGCTCTAGACCCTTCACCAGCTTCATTGCCCTTCTTTGGACATGGTCCAGCACCTCAATGTCTTTCTTGTAGTGAGGGGCCCAAAACTGAACACAGTATTCAATGCATGGCCTCACCAGTGCTGAGTACAGGGGGGCAAACGCTTCTCTAGTCCTGCTGGCCACACTATTTCTGATACAAGCCAGGATGCTATTGGTCTTCTTGGCTACCTGGGCACACTGCTGGCTCATGTTCAGGTGGCTGTTGATCAACACTCCCAGGTCCTTTTCTGCCAGGCAGCTTTCCAGCCACTCTTCCCAAAGCCTGTAGCATCGTATGGGGTTGTTGTGACCCAAGCGCAGGACCCAGCACTTAGCCTTGTTGCACTTCATACAATTGGCCTCGGCCCATCGATCTAGCCTGTCCAGATCCCTCTGAAGAGCCTTTCTACCCTCAAGCAGATCAACACTCCCGCACAACTTGGTGTTGTCTGCAAACTTAGTGGGGGTGCACTCGATCCCCTCATCCAGATCATCGATAAAGATATTAAAGAGAAATGGCCCCAATACTAAGCCCTGGGGAACACCACTTGTGACCAGCCACCAACTGGGTTTAACTCCATTCACCACAACTTTTTGGGCTCAGCTACCTAGCCAGTTTTTTACCCAGCGAAGAGTATACCCATCCAAGTCATGAGCAGCCAGTTTCTACAGGAGAATGCTGTGGAAAATGGTGTCAAAGGCTTTACTAAAGTCTAGGTAAACAACACCCACAGCCTTCCCCTCATCCACTAAGCGGGTCACCTTGTTGTAGAAGGAGATCAGGTTAGTCAAGCAGGACCTGCCTTTCATAAACCCATGCTGACTGGGCCTGATGGCCTGGTTGTCCTGTACGTGACACGTGATGGCACTCAGGATGATCTGCTCCATAACCTTCCCCGGCACCAAGGTTAGACTGACAGGCCTGTAGTCCCTTGGATCCTCCTTCCTGCCCTTCTTGCAGATGGGCATCACATTTGTTAAACTCCAGTCAACTGGAACCTCCCTGGTTAGCCAGGACTGCTGATAAAGGATTGAAAGTGGCTTGGTGAGCACTTCTGTCAGCTCCCTCAGGACCCTTGGGTGGATCCCATCCAGCCCCATAGACTTGTATGTGCCTAAGTGGTGTAGCAGGTCGCTAAACATTTCCCCTTGGATTATGGGGGCTTTGTTCTGCTCCCCATCCCTGTCTTCCAGCGCAGGGGGCTGGGTACCCGGAGAACAACTGGTCTTACTAGTAAAGACTGAGGCAAAAAAGGTATTAAGTACCTCAGCCTTTTCCTCATCCTTTGTCACTATGTTTCCCCCCGCGTCCAATAAAGGATGGAGATTCTCCTTAGGCCTCCTTTTGTTGCTAATGTATTTATAGAAACATTTTTAATTGTCTTTTATGTCAGTAGCCAGGTCAAGTTCTAGATGGGCTTTGGCCCTTCTAATTTTCTCCCTGCATAACCTCATGACGTCCTTGCAGTCCTCCCGAGTTGCCTGCCCCTTCTTCCAAATGTCATAAACTCTCCTTTTTCCTTAAGTTCCAGCCAAAGCTCTCTGTTCAGCCAGGCCGGTCTTCTTCCCCACCAGCTCGTCTTCAGCACATGGGGACGGCCTGCTCCTGTGCCTTTAATATTTCCTTCTTGAAGAATGTCCAGCCTTCCTGGACTCCTTTGCCCATTAGGGCTGCCTCCCAGGGGACTCTGTCAACCAGTCTCCTAAACAGGCCGAAGTCTGCCCTCCGGAAGTCTAAGGTGGCAGTTTTGCTGACCCCCCCCGCTGCTTCTCCACATATCAAAACTCTATCATTTCGTGATCACTCTGCCCAAGACGGCCTCCAACCATCACATGGCTCACAAGTCCTTCTCTGTTCATGAACAAGAGGTCCAGCGGCGCACCTTCCCTAGTTGGCTCACTCACCGGCTGTGTCAGGAAGTTATCTGCCACACACTCCAGGAACCTCCTAGACTGTTTCCTCTCTGCTGTATTGTATTTCCAGCAGACATCTGGTAGGTTGAAGTCCCCCACAAGAACAAGGGCTAGCGATCGTGAGGCTTCTCCCAGCTGCTTATAGAATAGTTTGTCAGTCACCTCATCCTGGTTGGGTGGTCTGTAACAGACTCCCACCACAATATCTGCCTTGTTGACCTTCCCCCTGATTCTTACCCATAAATACTCAACCCTATTGTCACCATCATCCAGCTCTAGACAGTCAAAACACCCCTTAACATACAGGGCTACCCCATCACCTCTCCTTCCTTGTCTATCCCTTCTGAAGAGTCTATAGCCATCCATTGCAGCACTCCAGTTGTGTGAATCATCCCACCATGTTTCGGTGATGGCAACTATATCATAGTTTTCCAGCTGCACAATGGCTTCCAGCTCCTCCTGTTTGTTGCCCGTGCTGTGTGCATTGGTGTAGATGCATTTCAGTTGGGCTATTGATCCTGTCACCTTTTTGAGGGGAGAAGCCCTAATTCCTACGTGACCATTCTCAGGTGCTTCCGTGGTTTCTAACACATGAATAATCCTCGTGTCTTTGCTGCTGCATGGATCTCCATCCCCTACCTCCACTGAGATGGCAGACTGAAAGATCTTGCTAGCACACTGCACCTTAAACATTGGCATGCAACCTCCAGGCTTATCTCTAGCAGGCCTGGTTTTATCCCTTTCCCCCTTCTAATCTAGTTTAAAGCTCTTTCAATGAGCCCTGCTAACTCCTGTGCAAAGATCCTTTTCCCCCTTTGAGACAGGTATACCCCGTCTGTTGCCAGCAGGCCTGGTGTCGTGTAAACCAACCCATGATCAAAAACCCCAAAATTCTGCAGGTGACACCAGGCTTGGAGCCAGGTATTGATCTACTGGCTCTTCCTGTTTCTTCCCTCATCATTCCTGGCAACTGGAAGGATAGAGGAGAACACTACTTGTGCTCCTGATCCTTTAACCAGTCATCCCAAGGCCCCAAAGTCTCTCTTGATTGCCCTCAGACTTTTTGTTACAACTTCATCATTGTCTACCTGAAGAATCAATAATGGATAGTAGTCTCAGGGCCGTACCAGGGTAGGAAGCTTTCTCTTCACATCTTTAACCGTGGCCCCAAGGAGGCAGCAGACTTCCCTAAGAAGTGGGTCCGGTCTGCGTATTGGGCCTTCTCTTCCCCTCAGGAGTGAATCTCCTATGGCAATGACCCGTCTTTTTTTCTTTATGGAAGCAGTTCTGATGCAGGGCATAGGCTGACTTAACCTCAGTGACACCTCCAAGCTAGATGAACCATGGTCCTCGTTACTGTTCGGTTCCACTTGCAGAGACTCATACCTGTTATCCAAGGGCACCTGGAAGGTGGGGTAGTCACAGAGGAGATGTACCTGCTGTGCCAGGCAGGAACTCATCGCCCTTGCCCCTATCCCTTAAGTCACTGTGTTCAGCCAGGCAGAGCGAGGATAGGGAATCCTCCATATCATGCATCCTGTCTGCCTGTCAGGCCTGTCCCAGGGAAGGTAGGGTGTGATTCCAGTAGTCCATCTTTCTCTCACTCTCCCTGATACTCCTTAATTTACTCACCTCCTCCCAGAGCTCTGTCACTAAGTGGAGGAGTTCCTCTACCTGGGCACACCTCCCAGAGCTGTGCTCACTGCTGCTGTCTGATACTGCCATAAGGGCAGGGCACACCCTGCAGCCTGACACCTGGCTGGCAGCGTGGTCCCACCAGAGCTCTGTCTGGGAAGCTACGTCAGTTGTGATATATAGCACCATTCTGGCACCATTAGCTATATAATTATGGTATGAACAATTTTTATCACCTTTTTTCAGATCTTGTATTATGTGTAATCCAGAATAGGTGCTTCTTACCCATAATATAAAATTATATATATATACACCCATAATAGATAATAATATATTCTTCTTACCCATAATATATAATTTTTATATATATACCCATAATATATAATAATATACTCTTCTTACCCATAATATATATTCTTCTTACCCATAATATATAATAATATATAGTTATTTTATATATATAAATATATACCCACCTATATAATACTCAATACTTTTTTGACAAAATACCAGATTTGTGTCCAAAGTAGGTTAACATTTTTTCATTGTCTGCTGGAAAACTCTGTGACTTGCAAATTCTAAAGGCTACTGAAATACTCTTTCACACAAACTTAGGTTAGTTAAGATTTCTACATAATGCTTTCCCAAATCAGATAAATATTATTCAAATTTAACTTAAATCTCAAGAATTTTGGAGGAATATTTATAATTTCTTTAAACTAAGTTTCACTGCTATAGAGGTATGATTCTACTAGTATGGTCTGTTGGAAAGTATTCCAAAATGTTTAGAGTTCAAAGGTATCTGATATTCAAAGATTAATTTTTTTCAAGCAAAAACCAAGAGAAGTTAAAACCAGGAAAATTCTATGGCCTTCAATCTATCATCATAATTTAATACTTAGCAAAGTGCTTACAAATATCACAGATTGCTTTTGCTGTTAATTGTTTTATTTTATTCTATCTGGATTAAAATAAAGGACTGGGGTGGAGATGTGATAATTTTTTATAAGATTTATTATGTTATTAGTTATATCATGGACATAATTTTAAGGTCACAGTAACAGATGTGATCTTGTGATTATTACTCATGGACAAAGTTAAATATGTATATAAGTTTCATATCTATCAAAGCAGCTTTCTACTCCTTCATTTAGCTGCATCACAGAACTAAATTAATGCGTTTGTATACTTTCTCTTCTACCTTGTTCTTTGTACAGTGATGTTAAAACCTCTTGCTTGATAAAAAGCAAGCTGCTGTTTTTATACCGGTTGTCTTATCTCAACTGAAATATTACTTTTCAAAAGTGTTTTCCCCTGCCTCTTTCCTGCAAATTAGACTTGCAAAAGCATAATGCCAGAAATAGTTTGGAAAAATAAGATTATACAGTGTCGCTGGGAAACCAGCTCCTAGCATGCTGTATGCTGACTGACTTTTTATCCTGCAATCATATTGAATACATTCCTAAACCCTTTGTTTTCTGGGCAGTGCCATCTTTTGCAGAACACACCATTGGTATGCCTTATTAATACATCATTTGCATGACAGATTCAATCGTATGCTGAAGCAACAGCTCATCAGAGCACGAGCAAACTGATGATTTATCGCTGTAACATATCATCAGAATGAGGCACACTAATAATATATGATTAAAAAAAACCCTACAGGGGTATTATGCAGGAGTGGATTCAATTCAGGCATCATATGAAGGTATAACTTGTAAACCTTCAAACGATTGTCCCTGATTTAACAGCATTTGCATTCTTGCAGAGTACCACATTACTGTCTCCTAGATGCCTTGTCCCTTCAGCCTGAGCCCTGAAGCTCTACAGACATGCAAGGTGTCAGCTCACTAGTCCAATGACTCTGGCTTGTCTTGGCATAAGACAATGGTTTAACTATTCTCCAGGGTCTGATTTCACTCCCTTCTCTGTCATGGCTAATAGATACATAAGTATATGGCACATAATGCACTGGTAACGTGCTTCTGAGAGATGCTTTCTGAGAGTATGTCCTGAAATATGATGCAGTCAAGGAGGACTGTGGCATTTATTATCACTAGTTACAAGGTCAAAGTCAATGGCATACAAAACATGAAACGAAAATTGGTCACACAGAGAATGCATTGCTTAAAGATTGTCTACTAAATATGTTCCTGCTATTGGAAAGCTTTGCTACAGGGAAGGCTCAAATAAGCTGGAAAAAAGTTTGTAAGAACATCTTCTAAGAAAATTAACAACTGAATTCAGTTTTGGAATGGAAATCACAAGACATGAGGTAGTAAATACTCCTCCTTTGGTCTCAGTCTTACTAACTTAGGAACTCTGCTCCTTTTCTGCAGAAGACATTGAGGTACTCAGAAATTAATTCTCTGGGCATATCTATAATTTTGTTGAAGTGTCTTATCCTTTTTTTTATTACATTATTACATTATCTTTGACTAATATAAAATGATTCCACTATGTGCAAGCAGTTGGACATTTCCAACTAACCAGTTGATTCATGTTAATTGAAAGCATCATAAAAATGAATCTTACAATTACTAATAATGTGCTTATTAATTTAACTATTTATGTAGTGTTACCTGTTGGAAAGCATTAGCAGACCAAGATAACAATAACTAAAGATGTTAAGAATAAATTAATCACAATATTTGTATAGTTATATAATCATCACATACAAACAGATGTGCACTTACGGACATATGGACACACAATTCATATAACAGCTAAGTCAACATTATTTGGTACCCAAGAATGGAATCATATCTCATTAGTTAACTGACCCAGAGAAAAATATTTTCTGCATGACTTATGCAGGCCATTTAGGAACAAGTATGATGCCTATATCTTTTCAAAGTAGTGTGCAAAACTTGTCTAACTAATCCATTTATGCTAATCCATTTATTTAAAGCATTTGAACCTAAATCACCTTTATGAGTCAGGCAGAAACCTTTTATGTTTTCACAGATTTTTCTCTGCAGAGCCTTCCTTTATGGGTAATTTTCCTTTTTTTTTAACCACTTTGTAATCACCGAACTCCAGAAAGTAAAACTATCTGGAGCTACCTGCATGTTAACCACAGTGCTAGCTTTAGAATTTAAGACCAAAAAGAGATAAACCATACAGTTCCACCTGCTCTCCTGATTTGGATTTTTCTGTGTACCACCAAGAACATTTCTTTTAATTCTAAGAATTCTTGACCATTTTACCCTGGAGACAGAACACAGTCAACAAGAGAGGAAGTGTAAGGTCTTTCTTTTCAGAGGATCCCTACCCTCTGTAGATGCACAACAGAATTTGTTATTTTTTGTGGATAGACTTAAATTATGCTGTGTCTCTTTCTGAATTCTCCTCTTTTTACTGGACAGTTTCAATCAGTATATCATTCCAAAACCAATGGCATCTAGAGTCCTAGACCTCCCATAATCTCTAGCTCCACAGACTTATTATTTACAAAGACTACAATATCATGTTGCCCTTTGTTTAGCATCCACAAGTTATTCTCTGTGCTCCCATAGTTCAAAAGTATTTAACCTGTTTAACTGTCACTTTTCTTATACTTGAAAAGAAAAGAAAAATGATGTATCAAAATGATGCTATTAATTTTTCAACATATAATTTCACTGACACGTTTGATAGGTAACAAAATGTTTAGTTAAGATATTTCACACTAACAATGTTATGGAATGACTTTAAACATGTGGTTAATTTTTTTAATTCAGTATGACTTTTCAAGGTACACTTTATTTTACTTTTCTGATTTTATTTGGACTGTCAAGGTGTTTTAATCATCCAGCTTGTATGTACTACCTTATTTTTGGGCAATTCTCCTGAAGAAAATAATTGTTTGAAATAAATGAAATTATGTAATGCAATCCTCAGTAAAACAATACATATTTTCAAGTCCCATCTTTTCTAGCTATTCAATAGCAGGATTCCTGAACCAATTCTAGAGGTTGTCAGTGGAGGAGATTTTTCTCAGGCAGTGATTCAGAATGCTTTAAATCTTGGCATATACTGAGAGTTTGTATTTTTGCCTTTCTGTGCTATGTCCAACATGTATTGAGGTGTCCCAGGGGTTCTGTTATAAGTCTCCTATTCTTTGTTATCTGTCTGCTGCCTTTAGCTGCTCTGGTTTGACTGGGTGATCCAGACTTTCATTGCTGTCCAGAAAAAAAAAGCTGATTTACCTGGCTTTTTCAATATATAATAAAACCATTATTATCCTACTGTCTTTTATATGTCCAGTAGTGCCAGATGGATTAGCTAAATTAAAAACAACACTGAAAGAAATGAAACTATTCCACTGATCTTGGAACTTATATCAGAGTTTTTAATTAGTGGTGAATTAATTGTACCCAGGATTAGGAACCTGCTGATGACATGGAGAAAGAACTGTGAAACCCAGATATCTATATAATAATGAACAGTAATATATAATACAGTTTTAGCACTAGTTGCTATATGTGCCTAGCTTGTTTGCTGCTATATCTGCCATGACTTAAAATACTTTGATGGATCACAATCAAACAACATACTAACATTTCACAGAATCACAGAATGGTTTGGTTTGGAAGGGACCTTTAAAGATCATCTAGTCCAACCCCCCTGCCATGGGCAGGGACATCTTCGACTAGATCAGGATGCTCAAAGCCCCGTGCAGCCTGACCTTGAATACTTCCAATCATGGGGCATCCACAACTTCTCTGGGCAACCTGTTCCAGTATCTCATCACTCTTATCATAAAAATTTCTTCCTTATGTCCAATATAAATTTACCCTCTTTCGTTTTAAAACCATTGCCCCTAGTCCTGTCACTACAGTCCCTAGTAAAAAGTCCTTCTTCATCTTTCTTATGACCCCCCTTTATATATTGAAAGGCTGCAGTAAGGTCTTCCTGGAGCCTTCTCTTCTCTAGGCTGAACAACATCAACTCTCTCAGCCTTTCTTCATAGGAGAGGTGTTCCAGTCCTCTGATAATTTTCATGGCCCTTACATTTAGCCACGTAAGTAGTTCTATATATTTTTTCATGTATCTAAACCAAACACATAATTTTACTAGATCAGGAACATCTTTAATTATGTTTCTTACTGGTCTTCCAGTGCCATTAAGGTCAAATTATTTTCCACATACCTAAATAATAACATTGAGATGACTCAGCACATTTTCTAGCTTTTTCAGCTCACTCTGTTGTTTTCCATGCAGGTTCAGTATCAATTTTAAAATGTTTCTTGCCTCACCAGACCTTGTTTGCCCTTGAATTCTCTTTGCTTAACAAGCTGTTCTTTCTTCATATTCTGGTCGAGTTCTAAGTGCTCAAGATGCCAGTCTGCCGATTGTGCCAAAATTGAAGCTGAATCAGCCAGTGAAATTGCTTTGACATCTACAATGTTGGAAACATTACACTTTTCAAATCCAAACTGAAGGCATTTCAAGATTATTTTTAGTTCCATGAATTAAAATTATTAAATGCACATAATGTTTCATTTGGGAATGTTATCTGGAGAACTCTCTCCAGTTTTGAACTCCCCACCAGAAGAAAGACACTGACTTACTGGAATGAGGCCACCAAGCTGGTCAGGAAGCTGGAGCAGATGGCATACAAGGAAAGACTGAGAGAGAGAAGTGCTTGTTCAGCCAGGAGCAGAGAGAGCTTTGGGGAGACCTTATTACTGACAGGAACTACTTCAGCCATGGGCACAGACAAGGTCAGAGCAGACTCTTCTCAAAGTGCAAAGCAATAGGACAAAAGGCAATGGACACAAACTGAAACATGGGAAATTCTAATTACGTATTAGGAATTATTTATTTATTCATTCATTCGTTTGTTTTTTTATTTTACTTTGAAGGTGGTCAAATATTGGGACAGGGCCCTAGAGAGGTTGTGTCTCCAGTCTTGGGGTTGTTTAGGACTTAGCTGGACACAAGTCTGAGCAACCTGGTTTGATTAGACTTGCTTTAAGCAGAGGATCAGAGTAGATGACTTCTGGAGGTCCCTTCTGACCTGAATTGTTCTATGTTTCTACTATATACATTTCTCATTCTCAGACACCTAACATTTGTAATAATTGTAACAATTTGTAGTAGTATGTTTCATGCTGTACGGGGGATTGTTATTTGTCTGTGTTCCCTGTTTGAATCAACTAACTGTATACAACAGTATGAGGTCAGAAGATTTTTTTTCATTTGGCTTTGTGCATATAACTTCCAAGGAGTAAGTGGAGTGCAACATCAAAAATTACTTGAATTAGTAGCACAGAGAGAAAAAAAATGAAATCTACAGCTTGATGAGAGTAATCTTGATGAGAGTCTCTTCCTGGGTAGCAAAGAGGAAGGAATGACATCAGCAACCTGTGCTTCTGGAATCGTATCTGGATCAAAAGCAGTGAGGTGGGCAACTCAAATCCTCAGTTATGGGCTGAAGTCAGCTAACAAGAGCTGCTGAAACTGATATTGCTGGCGTCACTTAGGTTCCAGCTGTACACCCAACCCGGGCTCCTTTTCAATGTTGCAGGAGAGCAGAAAGAGGTGTCATTCATTTCCTAGCTACTTCTAAAACACCCTTCTTTTAAGATACTATGGCTTTTGGTAGAGGGAAGGCTTTAGCATGCAGTTCATACAGACTGGGAGGGTTGATCACAGTGAGTTTATACACAATTAGAATCTGTCTATTTGGTTTTGCTTCATCTTTATATTTTATCTTGTGACATTTGTATTACACTATGGCAAATAATTGAAAGGTGAACATAAACCACTAACTTCCTGTTTTAGCAGAATTTTACATTTGCTTTATACTCACTTTGTACTGATAACATTATTACACAAAGTGAAGGACAGTGCAGCATAAAGATTTTGGTTTTGTTTTTTTTTTTAATAGTTACTATTAATAAAGTCAACATTTGCTAACATGTGCCAGGTAATTATCATAGTTATGGCAATCGATTACTAGCCTCTATAAATGGGATAAAATTTAGTAGCTGATACTACTCACTTTTTCTAGTGACCACATTACTTTATTTTTAATGTAATAGGCATGAAAAGTACCAGTTATGTAGCCCTGCAGCAGACTGTCTTCATATCCTTCAATAGAATGCAGATACTGTTTCTAATATCCGCTTGTTATGTTTGCTATTTATAATACATTCTCCTCAGAGATATGGCAAGATTATGACAGCAGCTACATGTGACATGCTGGTTTTATACTTAGGAATGCCATAAAAAGAAATGTACCGTCTACCAGTTTTTATTTTTACTTTTAATTCCAACGTTTGGAAAATTAAGTTCTTAATCAGCTATGCTCATAAGTGTTTTCCAGGGATTTTATCCAAATATACTTAACAGCATGACAAAATGTAGCTCTAAGAAACATTTGTTGCCAAAAATTAAATGCTGAAATATAATTATAGTTTACCTATTATCTTTCAATGCAGTGTGGCACTGTGCTATGCATGAAGAAATATGAAAGATAAGGGAATATAAAGAAGGAATGTCTCCTGTAATGGGTTTACAAAATCAAAAAAGACTATTATGTACATTTACTAATTGCTACAAGGGTCTCCTAAAGTGGGATGTTGAAGAAAAACAATAATTACATTTTATAAGTTACATTATTAAATAGGGGGTGAATGTGAAATTTTTTAAACCTGTGTAGAGTCAAGGTAGACCAAGTTAACCTAAAAATTTAAAAATCAAAATAACATCTCAGTTTTACTAATGGCAGTGATCTTCAAGTCTGTTATTCTACTATGAACCTATATCGACTGATGTCCCGCTTCCCTACATTGATACAGGTGTCCATGTATCAGAGGACTGCATTTCACAATTGCAATGATACCATTCAAAATGGTATGATACTTTAGGTATGTGTGCACAGAGCATTAGTTCTGTAAGGGAGAGGGGGCTGTGACGTTGCTTCCATGACAGGCTAAATCTGCTTTACAGAAAGTCTGTTCCACCCTACTCCAACTTAATAATTCTGCCCAGACACAGCAGCCTCTTGAATGTCTTCTAAATGACTGCAGATGTTTCACTACAAAAAAAGGTATTATTAAAATGCTCAGTGTTCAAAAACATATTAAAATGTTTAAACAAATTTCTGGCTCCGAGTGACATTTAATGTCCATGGTATTCATAAGTAATGAATCCATCTCCAGCCATGAAATGTGAAGCTAGTTGGTATAAAGCCACTACTTTTTTGTATATTTAATTACATTAAGAGTGTTACTTGCTTGTTACCAACTGTACATCCATTGTTTTCAATACTTGAGATACGTATAAAAAGACAACCAGCATTCCTTTCCTATAAGAAATAAGAAAGAAAGGATTTTATGCAAGTGATTTTCTATTTAAGCAATGTTAAAACATGATCAAGGAGGAATATTAAACTTGTTCTTCAAGAGGGAAAATTGCAAACTACAATACCACATTTTAAAAATGAATAAATTTTTAGAGTTACTCACAGAACAGGAAAACAGTTATGTTGTATGTATGGAATTTCTTTAGAGTGCTCCAGGGCTTCAACTGTTTGTATTTAAGACAACATTTAGGAATTTATCTCCCTCAAAACTATCCTTTCTTTCAACTTCTTGTTTTCATTTACCCTGAAACATGATAGCTTCTTTATACCTAAAGTGGGACACAAGGGATCAAAGTTAAAATTACATTAAAAGTCGTTGGGGCCTTTAATTTCTGCATTTTGCTTACTCAGCCAGAAAAAACTTGGTTTGGAATCAGGAAGAATTTTTCCTGGATGGAATAAATAAGTACTGTTGGAATTGTTCTCCTCCATCTGTATTATTCATTTCTTCCTAAAAGAACTGAAATAATTTTAAGCAATAGCTCCGAACAAATGGAAGAAGTGGCTTTCATGTATTCCTGACATATCTTGCTCATTCTATAGCATGAGGTTTGTTTTTGTGGGTTCTGTCTCCTATGCTAAGGTGTTTGAGTGTTCAGCAAGGTGTGAAAATGATGTGTGGCTGGTGATGTGAGAGGGACTGTCATGTTTCTTATAGATCAATGTAGATTAATGACTGCTATAGAGCTGTTTATTATTATGTTTGGTCATGGAGACCCTGTCCCTTCTGGTCATGTGTTTCAAAATATGCTGATAGCTGACAAAAATAAGCTAAAATGTATCTAATGTTTTATGAAAGAAAGTATAAGAAGAATTTGAGTAGCATAGCAAGTTTGTCAGAGCATACACAGTTGTTCTTGCAAAGTCCTTTTTCCTACCCCTTCAATTTGTTTGTAGTTTTGATGATTACTTTCTATTGTTGTGTGGGTCCATAACAGAAAATAATAATTCATATTCAAATAGTTCAAATTCAAATTCAGTAATTCTAATTTAAAAATCTTTTGGTGACTTCAACATTGTTGAAAATATTTTTATTTTATTCCAATTTGCATTAATGGCAGTAGTTTATTTACAACAAACTTTGAAATTGAATGTTTGAAACTAAAAATAAAATTGTCAACTGAATATTATTAAAAATTATAAATATATAGTCTTATTAAAACAAACTTTGTGTGGAAAATATGGGTTTGGCAACATGATTAATTTCAGTGGAAAAATAATAAGTCTGAAAAGTTTTAACCAGTTCATTATTATTATTCTTAGTCATTTGAATTTGAGAAAAAAAGCTCCACAAAATATTAAACATATTTTGGCAATATATTAGAAAAGTTTAACAAATTTTTAAGGTGAAGTCTATTGTCTCCTCCATTTTAAACTTTCATGCTGAACCCTGTAACTTGTAGTATATACATTTCTACTTTATTGCAATGTAAAAAAATGTTTTTACATAACCCAGTATTGGATTAATGGTTGGCAGTAGAATACTCATTACAATTCTCAAATAGTCTTCAACTGTATTAGCACTTTTAAGATGCAAAACATATTTTAAAACACTGTCAAGAAGGTCTTATTCATTAACAACAGGAACATTTTTAGTTACCTCATCTTAGCTGAGCAGAGGTAACCTCCATCTGGAAGGTAATACTGTCTTGAGCCATCATTTGTGGTAGCTAGATTATATTGTGAGTCCTCACATGTTGCTGTTGATGTTGCAATGACCTCTCCATGATGTTTTACCTTCTCTTGCATGATCCAGAGATTCATTCACATATCTATTTTGAGAATTATTTAGTTATATCAGGGATATTGTTCTTACCTCATGACATTGAGTATATGCAGACAAGTCTCCTGTTAACAATAAAATTGTGTCCTTGAAGATCTTATGCATATTGAAAGAAGCATGAACTAATTTCTCAGACTTCACTTAAGTTTTCATCCATTCAAAACAGAGCAGAAACATGGTTAGTATAATTCTGAGTCATACTGGAAGTGATTTTCATACTGGAAGTACATCTACTGGAAAATACAACTTAACTCAAGGTAGAAAGGACAAATATTTGAGTTGATTTTTTAAAATAAAATTATATACTGAGGTGGGAATATTGATAACCCTTTTCCTGATAAAAATCTATATGTAGTATTACTTCAGTTGGTTGCACTATACACTATAAATATTTACTCATTTTGAGTTTATGTGAAAGCAAGTTGGAAAAATATACCCTCATTGTAATTAAAGAACACATCAGATTTTCTATATTTCTGGATAATTCACTTCTTTCATATGATGCTGTCATGTGTTTTGTTCCTGTTTGTTAATATAAAGATTCTTACCATATTTTTTTGTTTTTCTGCAAAAGCATTTTAATATAGAAAAAAGTAAATAAACATTTGTGCTAACAAAGCCAGGAATTTTAATTCTGTAAAAAAACAATAAGTATTTTATGGCACCGAGAGGGAACGATGCATTTGAATATACAAAAGAAAAGTTTCCTGTTCTTCATCTATTGTAGTAGGAAGTATATTGGTTTGCTCAAATCCTAACGCAGCGTTAGATAGTAATATGGCAGCCTCTGCAGAGTAACTAAGTTTTATTATTAATTTTTGGTGTATTAAAAAAAAAAAAAGTTGTTAATGCCAGTGTAATTGTTTTGGAAAGAAAGTAGCAAATGACTGTGGAATTCTAGATATAAACTTAAGATTTTTCCATAATGTTCACACGTTTCAGACAGTACTAAAGCTCATTAACTTTTTTTTCTCAAACTTAGAATCAAATGGGTTGTGCAGAAAGGGGCACTTTGATGATATAATTTAGATATGTAAAATCTGATAATTTTCTTCCTCACTAGTTCATTTCCACTTAGGGCTCAGTAAAAGTAGAACTGCCTATCAAATATTCATTGTACAATGAACGATTCTATTTTTTGCTGATGCTTAAGCAAAATTGATTGAGCAAGGAAGAGAAATATTCCTTTCTTAATGCAACTGGCCTGCTTCATCCTCTCCAAGAGAATATAAGGGCTTCCAGATAGAGGACCACCAACTCATAATAAGAAGCAGATTTCTAGTTTCATAATATAGCTAGCATAGTCCTTCATTATTTTTTTTTAATATTTAAAATTAGTGGTAGTTAATGAGAAGTCACTGAAACTTTCCTTCTAACTTAAATATGCTAGTAGTCAGTAATAGCCATTGGGATAGTGTAACAGTTTTTTATGAGACAGTTGTCTGGCACAAACGTGGTTGCAGTCATGTCTATGGAAAAAATAGCAGTAAAGCCACATCAGCTGTCTCATGTATGATCAACTGTCAAATACATTAAAGAATGTGATTTTCACCCCTGTAGAGGACTACAAATTAATCATAAGCTCATTAAAATTTTTTGTTCTTAAGTCTGGAAAATGATTTCTGTCTGCTTGTCATCTGATTTGGCATTCACATATTGTCAATATCATTAACTTAAACAATGTTGTGGGTTGTGAGCCTGGAATTCTACCAGGGCTGCCCCCCGTGAGCATTTCTCTTCTTTCCTCAGCAAGTTTATGCCTTTAGTAATGCAGTTGTTCCTTTGATTTCTTTGTTGTCTCCTTCTTGCTTTCTGTCCGGTAAGTCTGCTTCAGCTACCAGAAGAAATGTGACTTCATGATGCATTGTACCAATGCAAGAGAAGGTTTGAATCAATGATTTCTATAACATGATTTGTTAACTATGCATATTGATTCAGTCCCTATGAGATTTGTTTTGGAGGAGACAATGGCTGAGAGTTGCAACTCCTGAAAGACAAATATTTTTTTTTATCTTCTTATAGTCTGCTCTGTTATGACAGGGGAAAAAGAACATCTTAGATGGTCAGTAACTGGAGGTTATCAGACTAATATCACTATATTCAAGTACATTTAGGTAATTTTGTATAAGTAATATTGATTTATTAGATAAGAGGGACGTTTAATGTAATCAGAATAGTGGAAACACAGGCATGGGTCAGGAATTAGTGAGTGAAAATAGAATAAGATTGACTTTTGATTGAGAATAGGCAATATTTAGTGGACTCATATTTTAAAGTGGCACTGGTAAGGAACGACAGTTAACTTGCATTCAGAATTATCTGTGCAAAAATTTTTAACTGTTGTATTTAATTCACAATATTAAATAAAATTTGAAGCATAAAACTTCTGAATATTTCATCAAGTAAGTATAATACTACTCAGGTTAAGACTGTAATATTGGAGTTCTTTAATTCATTTCAGGCACAGTGCTAGTACTTTGAATAGACACAAATGGATGTGTTTCACTATATTCAATAATCCCCATGTGGATGCTTACATGAAATAATGAATAAAAATGCCTATGATGTTAATATTTTCATCATGACATTTAAGAGTGTATAAACATAGCAAGATTTTCAGAAAATGAATTAGCATGAAGAACAATTATAATTTTAAAATGTCATGAACTAGACAAATGCTGATTTCCTTAGTGATATTTGAAATATGCTACATACATCATCAAAGGGAGGACAGAAAATTCAGTTAGTTTAAATTAGATTGGTTTTAACATGGAAAATTATTCATATTTACCATACTCTTGGGAAGTCTGAACCTCTCTGTAAAAGGAGAATGACATGTAACAGAAATTGAAAGACGGAATTAATATAGAAGATTCAGATTCAATGATACAGTGTTTAAGGAAAGGGAACTTTAATTTAGAACATACCTTGGAAAACAGAGAGAATTATGGTGCAGGGCTATACTCTTAAATAACACACTAGCTTTTTTTATAAAATAGGTACAAAAAAATATAGGAACAAGATGATGTTTCAGAGTTAACACCAGTAAAAGTTTTCTTAGTAATACAAACAACTGGAGAAGAGCCTAGTATGAAACTATTGAGAAAACAAGAGCATAGGACTGGAGGGGACCTTTTGTTTTGTCAGTTCCATTTCATCTTTACATCAAGTATCATCTCATATATGTTTGTCTTTCATAAGCTTTTGTAGATTAATCTTTACATGTTGGAATTCTACCAACCTGATTGAAAATACAAGACTTTTTTCCACAGTCTTAATATTCAATTAGTTATAAACCTTCTTGTTCCCAGTCTAATTTTCTTCACGGCCTTTTTATGGGTGTACAGGTACTTTGTTCTCATGACAATATAGCCCTTTGCTGAACAGTTCTGTAAAATCAACTTTCTCAAACATCTGCCTTGGATAATCAGTATTATACACAATAGTCCAGATGAAGTGTCCTATAGCACTAAAGCACAATGACACTAAACTACCTTCTATCCTTACGAAAATTAATTCAGTGACCTACAAACATATCTGACTATCCTTGCATGCATCATGTTAATGCTTCATAGACATGTTATATTCAGCTAGTAAGCCTGTGCCTTTTTCTTCTCTGGTCCTTTCCAGATGACTAGTTCCTAGTTCATAGCTAAAATTTGTGTTATTCTTCAGGAATGTTTTGGACTGTTGAAATTAATCTTGATTCTATTGCATTTCAAGATTTTCTCTTACATTGTTTTTCCCTGGTGATATCCCAGGCTGCTTCTGTATTGGGAAAAAAACCCTCTCTTGTGGTTGTTTCCTGAACAAATTTCATCTACTCATTCTACTTACTTGTATCATAGTAGTAAATAAAATATATTAAGCAAGAAAGATTCTCAACGATTTTATAGCAACCTGTAACTTTCCTTCTTAATGTTACCTCTTGACCTCATGAATTTTTTTAATGCTCAAGATCTGTTACATGTTTTGTGCCAATATGGCAGAGTCTTTAAGTCCAGGTAAATGAGTACTGTTGGACTTCTTAGCTTAAAATTTAATTGTCTTATCAAAGCAAACTTGTTAGATTAATCTAGCAGTATCTCTCTTTGATAAAATAGAATTTTTATTCAAAACGCGTTTTATTTTACTTTCCATGTACATCTGTGCTTTTAATTGCTCTATTCTTCCAAATTCTTTCTAAAGCTTTATATACGATTAATGTTAAACTAATGCGCCTTTGGTTCCATGGATTACTTTTCTCACTTTATAAACTTATTACAATCACCCCCCACTCTCCCGGCCTCAGTTGGACACATTTATGTAAAATATAGCATTTGATTGGTCATTTGTCCATCCATGTTATTTGTATAGTCATATAGACATATGACCTCTAGTCTATGCTGCGCTATTCTTTATTCAGTGAAAAATATTTATTTATTTATTAAAAGACAGCTAAAACAGAATTCAATAATATTTTACTTTACTGGAAACCTGGGAGTCATTTTTACACATTTTTAATAGTGCTTCAGCTCAGGAACAAGTTTGCTAAAACAATTCCATCACAGAAAGGTATTCTTGTGTTATGTACTAACAGCAGACATGAAGATTGTAAGAGTCTTTATCAAACTACTTAATTTCTGAGTTTTAATTTTTCAGTTGAAGCTGCCCACTAGTAAACCACTACACAAAGAGGAATTCACTGTTCAATGTAAGAACAACACAAAATGTCCTATATTTAATCAATAATTAATTCAAGTGTATTTACAAAGTCCTAGACAGTGTAGTTTATTTTATTTCTTCATTTGCAGGCATAAAAGGATACTGTAAACTGCAAAGTTTAGCATATTTGGGAATAATAACCTGGGTTTCACTTTGGTCAACAATAACTTCTTAGGATGATATGTACCCAAAAAGGAATTCCAAAACTACTCATTGTATATCCTTAGCTGGTGATCACAACTAAATTTGTCAATAATTAGTAACACCAGCAAACACATTGGAAGGCTCTAAGTGGTTAACAAATATTTATCATGTTGACTCCAAAAATTGCTTGAATCCTTTTGTAGTGGTAGCGATACCTGTTTCCACATTCTCATTGATAATTAAGCATCTTCAATTAGTACATGAGTACAATCCATAGATCTTTGCTCAGTGGGGAAATCTTGTGCCAAACAATGTCGTTTTCCTGAGCTTCTGTTGTCAAAGAGGAACATGTGAAAAACAAATTACATATCAGTGTGATGGCTTATGGCATCTGGAATGTGTGCAAAGCATTCTGATGGACTTACCTGGGTGGATCACATAACTCTCTCTGCCAGTCTTTGGGAGAGTTTGCTATGTAATGCAGGCAGTGCCCTGGTTACTCTGTATAGAGCTGTCAGCATTCACCAGTTGTTCAGACAGTATATTGCACCTGGTGAAAGAAAAGAAGTCTACAGAGAACTCTTGACTGGGTTAATCAATTCTTTTGTTAATATGTGTGTTTCATAGTCTCAGTGGTTTTGTCTGGCTATTTTATTCCTCCTACCTTCACCAATATGCGTAAATTACAATTCATCCTACAAAAGCACAGGAAAAGAAGCCACCAATAAATCTTGCATTGGTGACAAGACTTTGTAGAAGGTACTAAAATATAAATAGGCATTTAAGTAGTTACAGAACGTTGGCCACTATTGTTCTAAACAAAGGTTTGCATACTTAAAAATGAGATGTCCAGCCACAGATTGCTTAGTGATGATTCTATAGTACTGGTAATACTCTAGTCTTTACATCTCAGATTTCCCTCGTAATCAAGTTCTGTATTTGATTTTTTTTAATTTTTGAAATTTGAAGAAATTCTGTCTCTCCAAAGACAGAGTTGGCTAACAGTAGAAAATAATTCAGACAAATCCATCTCTCCTAAATGCCCTAGAATGTTGAGTTTCAAATTGTACTCTTATTTCTATTCTCTAATAGAAGAGCTAAAGTAAAATCCTGCCACAGATCAGCCCTGGGATGTGGACCTGTGAATTTGAATTTTATATCTTGAATGACTCCTATCTGGAACAGTATGGAATTATATCTCTTATTTTGTTGCCTGTAATACAGGATAGATTATTTTGGTTTTGCCTTTTAGTAAAGGGAAAGGAATATTATGATACCTTCTAATAGATATTACTATCCTTAGTGACTAACATGCTGAATTATATAAACCATGGCAGTACTCATAAGTGACTTCTGGGAAATGGAAAAATAAAGTCATTTGGAAAAAAAAAACCAGGAATTTTTTAATTATAGGGAATTTTGACTGAAAAAAAAGTTATGATTTTATATAGTGTAAAGTTTAGAAGTAAAAGATCTCTCCTTATTGATATTTTTGATAGTGCTTTTACATACCAATGTTCCCTTCACCTCTTCTACCATTCTAGTCTTCTTTTAGATAATTTCCCCTTTCTTCTCTTTCTTTTTGCCTTTCCCTTTTCCTTTCCTCCTTTTCACATATTTTCCATAACTCTTCTTCATTCTCTGTTTTCATGTTCTTCCACCTAATTTTCTCCACTTCCCCTTACTCTCAAAACCTGTACTTAAACAACAAAAAAAATTGCCTATTTTGTTGTTCTTCAACTCTGTTCTGCTCCTCTTTACATTGTCCTTTCTGGTTCTTCCTTCCTTGAAAAATAGTACATTGAAACAAATGTTGATCATATTAATATTTGTCTAAATTTATTTGAACTGTGACCCCCCTCTGTTTTAATTTGTTAAATAAACCCCATGATACCACATTTTGCAAGTCCCATGTATAACCTTGCAGAATATGTGACTGCATTATTAATGAATTTTAGAGCAAAGGAAGTATGTGTTCTTGCAGATTACTTGCTAATTATGCTTGAAGCTAGAAAACAATTAAAAAATTATCATGCACTGGTTTTAGATTTTTTTTAAGAGGACAACTCCAAAATCAATTTTCAGGAGAGCATAAAGACACTGAAAGTGCAAAGTACCTCTTTTATACAAGCAAAGCAGACAAGCAGAATAGTGAAAGCATTTTTTTAAGGCATAAGAATGAGGAATATTATTCCTAATATATCAATACTTCAAACAAGTTTTAATTTCAAAACAGAATGAAAAACAATGACTTATAAAATCAAGAAGTGTACAACAGAAAAAACAATGACTTTTTGGTTGTGGTATTGAGTTTCCAGTTACTTCAGTAACAGAACTTTCTTAAGGTGCCCACCTCCCACAAGTCCCAACTATTCTTTCTTGTCTCATAAACTATTGTGTCCCCACCTATTGACCTCCGAGCTGTGCAGGAAGCATGAATCAACTGTTGGAAATAAAAAGGGAGCAGCTTGGATTCCCTGCAAGGAACTTGTGACAGAAAACCTCAGTTATAACTTTGAAGAGATACTAGAATAAAAACCCCAGCCCTTCCATATATATACAATCTCTCAAATGGAGCTACAGAAAGCCTTGAAGCACAATTTAGTAGTGATCAAATATGACTTCTTATTGTATCACATGTGTTCAATTTTGACCTTACTGAGAAAAGATGCACAAAAGAAAGCAAATTAGGTGACTGTCCTTTTTACAGATTTGCCTTTACTTCTTACTGAGGCACAGCAGAATTCCAACAAGTCATTTATTTGCTATGGGAGTTACCATTTGTCTAATTTGGTAGCCAAACTTGATTTTCAATATATTTCAATATTTCAACGTATTTCAGTGTATTCGGAAGCAAAGCTAGCCATTGATAAATGCCTGTCCTTCCTCCCCTTTTTCTAATTCACAATTTATCAAGTCAGGCTGCAAAATTAGGCATAGATTATGGAATTTTCTTTCTAGAAATACATAATTTAGTATATTGGTAAGAGAACTTGTCTTAGGGTCATGAATTTACTTCTGTGTTTCCACTATCTACACTTCAAACAACAAAGACTAATTTTTGCTGAACAATAGTATTAAAAAGCCAAACCCTTTCTGCACTTTTAATGGGATTTTAAATGGTTTTTAAGTTGAAGTTTTTTACTTTTACTTCACTCTTGACTTTCATGTAATAATTTAATCATCTCACCTTGTTCTAAACCTGCCTACTCCTCTGATATCAATCACTACAATGCCTGATTTCCTATGACCACATACAAGCTAAAACCAAATCTAATATGGAAATATGGTGAGACTCATCTAGGAGGTGGGAGATTAAATTATTAAAAATATACATTATATATAATTTCTCACAGGCTATGTACTTAATTTTGTAATTAAGTAGTTGTTTTTCTGTTTTTAGTTTTAAATGAGAGACAATTGTTATTTGTTATTTACACAGACTTTGATGCTTTTGATCTGAAAATGCTCAAAACCTAATAGGTTAAATTGTCAGGTGCAGGTTACTGTGGTTCAGCTAGCAAACAGAATGATTCTCCCCCCCTCCCACTCCAAGCAGCAGAGATTGAGGTCAAAGACCCCAATTTCTTCATTGAGACTTCTCTGTCACCATTTAAACATCATATTTTAACCTTTGAGTTTAAAGCATGGAGGAAAAATTGCAAGCATGACCCTCCCTTAGTTGGGGGGGGGGAAACAAAAGATTTTTGTTGAACTAATGCTTTATAATTTGTGTAAATATTCAAGAGAGAAAGAAATGTTGCCAAACAGTAATTGAGGTGAAATTTGAAGTCATGTCCCAATTAGAGCTTTGCAAACCTTACAGGTTGGCCCAAAAGAGCTGGAAGAGAGCTGATTATTTCAGAAAGTCAAAAACTTCTTTTAATACTGGGTTCTTGCATAAGTCTTCCAACTTCCAAATTGTCACCCTGTTGAAGGAATCTAAGGATGAAGAAAAATTAAATTAAATCTTAACACAATTGAGAGGGAAGGTCTCATTCAAGGGAAAGAAGATGGTGATACTAACAGAGAGAGATTTGACAATTTCCCAGGTTCTTTACTCATAGTGTCTGAAACATCTGAAAATTATGCACACAGGAAACATAAACCCAGCTTCAGCCTGACTGGGATGATATGTACCTATAATACAGATAATTACTAGGGGTGGGGGTTGTCAGTATACTCAGTGGTAGGGCTGCTATTCAGAGGGACCTAGGCAGGCTGGAGAGACAATGAGCATAACTTGAGAAAAGAGGTGTTCAGGCTGGATATAAGGAAAAGCTTTTTCTTCCTGAGAACAGCCGAGCCATGGGGCAGTCTGCCCAGAGATGCTGTGCAATCCCCATCCTTAGAGGTTTTCAAGACCCAGCTGGAAAAAGCCCTGAGCAATCAGAGGTCTGACCTCAGAAGTGGCCCTGCTGTGAGAAGGAGGTTGGACTGGAGACCTTATGAGCTCCCTTCTGACCTGCGCTGTCCTTTGAATGTAATTGATAGATACAAAAATTGTAAGAGATGTCTTGTTGTCCAGGGCACAACTGTAAGAATGAACACACTTACACTCATCCCCTTCTCTCTAAGAAGTTTCTAATATGATCTTTTTCAACTTGCTTTTTTCCTGATCATCTGTTCCCTATTACTTAAATGGGATTGAATCAGCATTTCTTTGTCTATCAGGTATTATCTAGGCAGATATTCACTTACAAGCTTGTCAATATAGTAACAAAGCTCCGAAATTGACAACAATAACCAATTTTTAAAATGTTTGTGAAGCTAGGCCCCCGTAACTTGAGTTCCATTTCACTTGCTTTGAGCCTTGTCAGCTATTAATTTTAGGTACTAGAAGCTATGTTGACACTAGATTTTAATTGGCCAAAATGTAAGTGAAAGGTATTGATTCATCAAATATTTAAGCCACAGAGTATCTCCATTTTCTTATTAAGAAAAAAAGAATAATTATTATCTTGTGTGCATACCATTAAAAGTTGGGATAGATTTAAGGATTACTCTAAGACTGAAACAAGTACTCTATCTAATAGATCTTTACTAGCTATAATGTCCCTTTGTTACATAAACTAGCAAAAAAAATAATCTGAGTGAATTAGGAACTTCAGATGGCTTAACAAAAAGATATGACTTCCTCAGATAGTTTACTTTTGGATGATATCAAGTCTGACACCAGTGAACTACAGAAAAATAATAAAACATAATTAATGGTCATGTAGTTGCTGGAAAACCGGAAGATAACACGGTTATGCAAATAGACCTAGTATATTTGAGAATGGGAGGATTTTAAGATAAAGACATTAAGGTTTCACAAGCACCATAATTTTTTCTTTAGGTGAAGAATACTTGCGCCTATTAGGACACACACACATAATCTTTAGAGAGCTAAAGATAAATGAAGTATTTCACTACTGATTAGAAAACTCCCCATAAATGCAAGTGAATTCTACAGAAAAAACAAACTTGTTAATACTGTTGTATTTGACAGGACTTGGGGTAGTGCTGGAAAAACCAAACCAAGACTCCAGTCCAGTGAAGTCTTGAAGTTTCTCTATGAGATAAGGGTATTACATTTTAAAAACTGTGCTCTTTTCACTGGATTACACAACAACTTTTTGTTGTGCCAGCACATCAGATTCAGTTGAAAAGTGACCCAAAAGCAGAAATTAAGGGATATTTTTCAGCATTATTATTTTTCTGATCCTATTTACTGAACAGTTTCTTGAATAGCCATGATGATGCAGAAGCAAAGGCGATATAGAGGTGAGACTGAAAGCCTGGTGCAAAGGACACTTAAGCTAGCACTGCCTTGAAGAAAAGCCTGTAGAATCACAGTTTGGCAAGTCTCACTTGCTCAGACTCATTTTCAAGTATCTGAAGTGTCCTGTTCATTCAGATTTTGTGCAAAGAAGTGTATTCATTCCAAACTCACATAGATTGCTTGACTCACCCTGTATTCAAACACTGAGTAATTGAAGGATATTGCTTGAATTGCCTTAACATTCTCCCATTGCAGTGTTGGGGAGGGACTTTTCTCCCCTTTTACAATTTCACAATGTAGAGACACAATCAAAATCTTAGACCTGACCTGCATTAAGTTCATCTTTTATCTTCTCTTTCTATAGGCTTATTACACTTGTATCTGCCAATATACTTTTAGTACATTCTTCTTATGCTGTCCTCTTTAATGGTTATCAGACATAGGAATTCATCTAAGTGCTCTAACTAGCATGATTATCATTGTTCAAAAGAAGGTACTGCTAGCCCTCACACAGCAAGGAATCGGTGGAGGTGACAGCAGGGTAAAAGGCAATGCCACGCTGTGTTTGACATGGCGACATGATAACAGGGGAGGTTACAGACTGAAAAACATTTGTCCTGGTTTTGGCTGGGATAGAGTTCATTTTCTTCCTAATACTTGGTATAGTGCTGTGTTTGGATTTACTATGACAATAATGTTGATGACACACTGATTTAGTTGTTACTAAGTAATGTTTACACCAGTCAAGGACTTTTCAGCTTCCCATGCTCTGCCAGGTGCACAAGAAGCTGGGAGGGGGCACAGCCAGGACAGCTGACCCAAACTGGCCAAAGGGCTATTCCATACCATATGATGTCATGCTCAGTCTATAAACTGGGGGGAGTTGGCTGGAGGGTAGCAAGTGCTGCTCAGGGACAGGCTGGGCATCAGTCAGCAGGTGGTGAGCAGTTGTATCACTTGTTTTTTTCCTGGGTTTTGTTCCTCTCTCGCTCTCTTGTTGTTTTCCTTTTCATTACATTTTTAAAATTAAATTATGATTATGATTATGATGATTATTATTATTATCGTCATCATCATTATCGTTATTATTATTATTATTATTATTATTTTGTTCCAATTATTAAACTGTTCTTATCTCAACCCACAAGTTTTCTTACCTTTGCTCTTCCGATTCTCTCTCCCGTCCCACGGGGGGTGAGGGTGAGTGAGCGGCTGTGTAGTACTTAATTGCCAACTGAGGCTAAACTACAACAGTCCTTTTAGGCACCCAACGTGGGGACTCAAAGGGTTTGAGATAATAACAGATTAACCAGAGCTTATTAAGGAATTTTGATCTGTTAATAGTTGCGAGCCACGATATTGATTCATCTGTTCTCGATATTGGTTTACCTGATCTGCACCACGCTCATTTTTTTGCTGTACATGTTAAAGATCGGTGTTGCTTTTTGCAGTTTGCCGTGCTCTGCAGTGATTAGTGATGTTTTGCCTGCGAGATTTGTTATTAAAACAGTGACCTTGAGTTTACTTTTGTATCTAAGATTTGTACTGAAGCCATTACTGTACATTGGGTACCACTTCATGGAGACAATTAGCAATTATACTTCTTCCTCTGAGAGGTTTTTTATGGAGGAAATACAAAATGGCACCTTCACTACCTTCTTCCACAACGTTTCCTCCTTCGTTACAGTAACTTTTCAGTATCTTGAACATCCTTGGGTAGTTAAGATACATCTGTTGGTATTGCTTGGGAATATTGTTTTGGTTTTGTCGAAGATTAGTAAGCAATTTAAGAATATCATCCAGAGATCTGCCCCAAGGCTGGATAGTTATGAGTGGCAGGGTGTGTGGGGTAGCATGGGCAAATGCCTAGGATGGTGGGCACCTCCAGTGTTTTGGAACTTCACCCTGAACAAGTGCAGAATCCTGAAAATTCAGTAGAATATTTGGAAAAAGTATGCTGTGACCCTGGGAATTCTAAGGAGATACAAATCACTGCAATGTGCTGGGGCCTGGCCCATGCCTCCTGAGCCCTGTTCAACACTATTCAGAACCCTCAAGGGGAAGAAAAGGTCTCTGGATCTGGTGACAAAATGACAGACACCACAGCTGCCCCCCCGCAACAGACACTGTGGCTGCTCCAGCCCCGTCTGCAACAGATAATGCGGTTGAACCAGGGAACCAACCTGTGTCAGTATCAGTCACCCCTATACACAAGGAGAAACATTGGAAGTGAAAGTCAGCTCTTTTAGAAAGGGAAGATGAAAAAGTAGGCCCATGACAAAGGGAGGAAGAGGAAGAACTTGTGGACAAGACGGAAACCACCCGATCCCTATCCCTGAGTGAGCTGTGAGACATGCGAAAAGATTTCAGCCTCATCCAGGCGAGCACATTGTCACCTGGATGCTCCAATGCTGGGATAACGGGGCCAGTAGCCTGGAATTAGAGGCTAAGGAAGCTAAACAGCTGGGATCCCTTTCTAGGGAAGGGGGCATTGACAAAGCGATTGGAAAAGGGGCACCAGCCCTCTGCCTCTGGAGGTGACTCCTGTCAGCTATGAAGGAAAGATATCCCTTCAAGGAAGATGTATGGAGAGAGGTGTCCAGTACCTGAGGGAATTAGCTGTGCTGGAGGTGATTTATGGTGACCTGGACAACGAGAAGTTATGCAACGATCCAGCTGAAGTCCAGTGCACACGACCCATGTGGCAGAAGTTGGTACGGAGCACACCATCGTCGTGTGCCAACTCATTGGCAGTGCTGACCTGGAAAGATGGAGAGGGTCCAATGGTGGATGAAGCAGCTAGCCAGCTCCGGGAATACAAGAAGGTATCCCTTCCTCCCTCGTCTCAGCTGTGGAGAAGCTGGTCCAGAAACTTGAAGAGGATAGGTCCTACTTTCCACAAGTATGGACCAGTGTCTCAGCTATTAGGAATCTGTTCCTCTGCTCAAGACAGAGGATATAGAGGGTACACACCACTGGGCACTCTATGGTTTTACCTGCGTGACCACAGAGAGGACATGAGGAAGTGGGATGGAAAACCTACCTCGACCCTAGAGGCGCGGGTACGTGAGTTGCAAGGCAAAACAAATCACAGAAGGGGGTTCTTCCAGGAAAATTGCTGCTCCGGTTTACAGTGGACAGTTCCCTAGACAGAGTAAAAGGGCTGATCTTAATGAAGGTTTTAATTTTAATAATTTTAGCTCCTGATTTTAATGAAGGAGCTCCTGACTTGTATGTTCAAGAAGTGGGTAATGAATACCAGGACCAGGACTAGAGGGGCCCTGCCTCCAGCCAGGTGGAGGAAAGGGACAACCAAGTTTACTGGACTGTGTGGATTCGATGGCCTAGCACATCAGACCCCCAGTAGTGTAAGGCTCCAGTAGACACCGGTGCATAGCGTACCCTAATGCCATCAAGCTATACAGGAGCAGAATCCATCTGTATTTCTGGAGTGACTGTATTGCTAACTGTATTGGAGGCCAAAGTGAGCCTAACTGGGAATCAGTGGCAAAAGCACCCCATTGTGACTGGCCCAGAGGCTCCGTGCATCCTTGGCATAGACTACCTCAGGAGAGGGTATTTCAAGGACCCAAAAGGGTACTGGTGGGCTTTTGGTATAGCTGCCTTGGAGATGGACGAAATTAAACAGCTGTCTACCTTGCCTGGTCTCTCAGAGGACCCTTCTGTTGTGGGGTTGTTGAAGGTCGAAGAACAACAGGTGCCAATTGCTGCCACAACGGTTCACCAGCAGCAATATCGTACCAACCAAGACTCCCTGATTCCCATCCATAAACGGATGCGTCAACTGGAGAGCCAAGGAGTGATCGGTAAGACTTGTTCACCTTTTAACAGTCCTATATGGCCAGTGCAAAAGTCTAATGGAGAGTGGAGACTAACAGTACACTACCGTGGCCTGAACAAAGCCACGCCACCGCTGAGAGCTGCTGTGCCAGACATGCTGGAACTCCAATATGAACGGGAGTCAAAAGCAGTCAAAAGGTATGCTACAATTGATATTGCTAATGCGTTCTTCTCAGTCCCTTTAGCAGCAGAGTGCAGGCCACAGTTTGGTTTCACTTGGAGGGGCATTCAGTACACCTGGAATCGACTGCCCCAGGGGTGGAAACACAGCCCTACCTTTTGCCATGGACTGATCCAGGCTGCACTGGAACAGGTTGAAGCTCCAGGACATCTGCAATATATTGATCACATTATTGTGTGGGGCAATACAGCAGAGGAAGTTTTTGAGGAAGGGAAGAAAATAGTCCAAATCCTCCTGAAAGCTGGTCTGGCCATAAAACAAAGTAAGGTCAAGGGACCTGCACAGGAGATGCAGTTTTTAGGAATCAAATGGCATGATGGATGTTGTCAGATCCCAATGGATGTGATTAACAAAATGACAGACGTGTCCACCAACTAGCAAAAAGGAAGCACAAGCTTCCTTAGGCATTGTGGGTTTTTGGAGAATGCATATTCCAAATTGCAGTCTGATCGTAAGCCCTCTCTACCAAGTGACCCGGAAGAAGAACAATTTCAAATGGGCCCCTGAGCAATGACAAGCCTTTGAACAAATTAAATGGGGGATAGTTCATGAAGTAGCCCTTGGGCATTCCGGGCAGGGCAAGATGTAAAAAAATGTGCTCTACACCACAGTTGGAGAGAATGGCCCTACGTGGGGCCTCTGGCAGAAAGCACCAGGGGAGACTCGAGGTTGACCCTTAGGGTTTTGGAGTCAGGGATACAGAGGATCTGAGGCCCGCTATACTCCAACTGAAAAAGAGATATTGGCAGCACATGAAGGGGTTTGAGCTGCTTCAGAAGTTGTTGGTACTGAAGCACAGCTCCTCCTGGCACCCCGGCTGCCAGTACTGGGCTGGATGTTCAAAGGGAGGGTCCCCTCTACACATCATGCAACTGATGCTACGTGGAGTAAGTGGGTTTCACTGATCACACAACGGGCTCGAATAAGAAACCTCTATTGCCCAGGGATCTTGGAAGTATTTACAGACTGGCCAGAAGGCAAAGATTTCAGAATACCACCAGAGGAGGAGGTGACACATGCTGAAGGAGGCCCCACTGCACAATAAACTACCAGAAAATGAGAAGCAATATCTCCTGTTCACTGATGGGTCCTGTTGTATTGTAGGAAAGCATCAGAAATGGAAAGCTGCTGTATGGAGTCCTATATGACAAGTCTCAGAAACTGCTGAGGGACAAGGTGAATTGAGCCAATTTGCAGAAGTAAAGGCCATCCAGTTGGCTTTAGACATTGCTGAATGAGAAAAATGGCCAGTGCTCTATTTCTATACTGACTCATGGATGGTGGCAAACGCCCTGTGGGAGTGGTTACAGCAATGGAAGCAGAATGATTGGCAGTGCAGAGGCAAACCCATCTGGGCTGCCACATTGTGGCAAGATATTGCTGCCCGGGTAGAGAACCTGGATGTAAAAGTACATCACATAGATGCTCATGTACCCAAGAGTCGGGCCACTGAGGAACATCAAAACAACCAGCAGGTGGATCAGGCTGCTAAGATTGAAGTGGCTCAGGTGCATCTGGACTGGCAACACAAGGGTGAATTATTTATAGCTTGGTGGGCCCATGACACCTCAGGCCATCAAGGAAGAGATGCAACATATCGATGGGCTCGTGATCAAGGGGTGGACTTGACCATGGACACTACTGCACAGGTTATCCATGAATGTGAAACATGCACTGCAGTCAAGCAAGCCAAGTGGTTAAAGCCTCTGTGGTATGGAGGACAATGGCTGAAATATAAATATGGGGAGGCCTGGCAGATCGATTATATCACCCTCCCACAAACCCACCAAGGCAAGCGTCATGGGCTTACAATGGTGGAAGCAACCACTGGATGGCTGGAAATATATCCTGTGCCCCATGCCACTGCCCAGAACACTATCCTGGCCCTTGAAAAGCAAGTCCTACAGCGACGCCAGAAGGAATTGAGTCAGACAACGGGACTAATTTCTGAAACAACCTCATAGACACCTGGGCCAAAGAGCATGGCATTGAGTGGGTATATAACATCCCCTATCATGCACCAGCCTCCGGGAAAAGCAAACAATACAATGGACTGTTAAAGACTACACTGAGAGCAATGTGTGTTGGGATGTTCAAACATTGGGATACACATTTAGCAAAAGCCACCTTGTTAGTCAACACTAGGGGATCTGTCAATTCAGCTGTCCCTGTCTAATCAAAACTTGTATTGTCGAAGGAGATAAAGTCCCTGTGGTGCACATAAAAAAGATTCTGGGGAAGAGAGTCTGGATTACTCCTGCCTCAGGCAAAGGAAAACCTACTCATGGGATGGCTTTTGCTCACGGACCTCGTTGTACTTGATGGGTAATGTGAAAGGATGGGCAAGTCCAATGTGTCCAACTCAAGGGGATTTGATTTTGGGTGAGAATAGCCAATGAACTGAATGGTATGATGTTAATTGCTATATAATACTGTATGTCATCACTTTTATGGTTGCCATATGCCATATCAATGGTATTTCAGTGAGAATCATCCAGATTAATGAAGAATGAACTTTGATGAAACCAAGCAAAGTGCAACAACGGTGGTGGAACCAGAACTGACTTCAGCATGCAACAATCCAACACCACACACCATCTCTCCTAAAGGACTGTTATGATAGATGGAGCCCAAAGTCATGGACTAAATGAACCCAAAGGACTTTTTAGAGGGATGGACCATAGACCAAGGGAATGATATCTGTGTGTATATATCAAAAGACAGGAAAAGTGGTGGTGATTAATTGGAATGTACTGGAAAGGGTAGAACCTGGGCATGACATAGATGGTATAGAATAAGGGGTGGATACTGTCCTGGTTTCATCTGGGATAGAGTTAATTTTCTTCCTAGTAGCTGGTATAGTGCTGTGTTTTGAATTTTAGTATGAGAATAATATTGATAACACACTTGATAAAACACTGTTGTAGTTGTTGCTAAATAATGTTGACACTAGTCAAGCACTTTTCAGCTTCCTATACTCTGCCAGTTGCACAAGAAGTTGGGAAGGGGCACAGCCAAACTGGCCAAGGGGCTATTCTATATCATGTGACATCATGCTCAGTATATAAATTGGGGTGAGTTGGCTGGAGGGTAGCAATCACTGCTCGGGGACTGGCTGGGCATCAGTCAGCAGGTGGTGAGTGGTTGTATCACTCGTTTTTTTCCTGGGTTTTGTTCCGCTCTCGCTCTCTTGTTTTCCTTCTCATTACAATTTATTATTATTATAATATATGTTATTATCATATATATATTTATATGTATTATTATTAATGATAATAATATTTTTGTTCCAATTAAACTGTTCTTATCTCAATGCATGAGTGTTCTTACTTTTGCTCTTCCGATTCTCTCCCCCATCTCACTGGGTGGGAAGGGTGAGTGAGCGGCTGTGTGGTACTTAATTGCTGACTGGGGCTAAACCACAACAACATTGCTCCTTGTAACTCAGTGTTTGACAGACATATACAATAAGCTTTTGCATCATCACTTGATTTAACGCTGTTGTTACTTCCATGGAATGGGGAAACAGTGGAAATATAAGAATCTCTGAGATGGCTAAGCTGATATAATGGCTCAAAACTACCTTTCCCTCTCTTCTCCATTGGCTTCCCCAATAAGATGGTTGTGCTTATCTGACAGTGCAGTAAAAAATGACCCAGATAAACAATTCCAAAATAAACCAATTACTATCAAACTAGCTTTCTGGTAGTTTATGGGACTGAAACAACTGAAAAAGGGATCAGTTGAGCACCAGAGCTGGTGCAATCTATGAACGTGGAGGACACAGAAGTGTTCTTTCCAGTGACAGCAAGAAGTGATTTCTGTTCAGAGATATTGTGAAAAGTCAACCTAAATGTTTGGCTCAGTTTGGGTGTGGGGACTTGTTAGGCTATTGCAACCTTATTTGTGTCTCATCACTGAAATATGAAGGCAGAAGAAGGATTCAAACATTGGAAGGACCAACCTGTTTGTAAAGGTCTTCTGGCAGCAGTCCTGTTTTTCTCATTTTTTTCCTCTCTATGTATATAATTATAGGTGTTTGGGTTTTTGCACACTATGAAACCAGTATTATGTTTCTTTTTTCCCCTCTGTTTTATTCACAGTTTCAGAACTTATTTTTCCCTCTGCCTTCAAATTTTCAGGCCACTTTCTACCTTATTTCCCTCCATAAAAATGTTAATCATCAGCCCAGAATGTATAGCAGATTAAGAAAAATAAGTGTTCTTTTTGTTCACTGTAATAGGTAAACACATGGAAAAGTATCATATATATGAGATGTTATAACTCCAAGCAGCTAGTGGGATTTCAAGCACTGGATCATCTGACTGTTTCGGAGCAGGTATAAACAGTAATATTTTAAAACTACTGCCAGTTTTTGTTGTTGTTGGTGGTGTTTTGTTTTGTTTTGTTGCTATGATAATAGAGCAGCTGTGGGCTTAACAATGGTTGAAGATTGCATCCCAGTTCCTAAAATATAAGTGTTACACACTGATACAAATTCACAGCTAAATTGTTGCAGAAAATCAGGAAAATTTCTTTGATAACAATGACTTTATTTTGATTTTCATAGAGAGTCAGGTGTTGGTATAAAATGTTAAAATTTTGATTCATTTTTTAATGTATCTTTCTTAGGACAACACCTCAGTCCATTTCACTGTAGCATCAATTTTGACAATTCTCTGCACTGATATGGTGTGAATTTAAGAGAAAGACAGTGAGTTAAAAACCAAAACTATAGAATTTACATGAAATCTATAAACTCTTTATGATATTTTATGATTTATGAAAAAAACTCTTTATGATATTTAAAATCTAGTAGATAAAAATTATCACATATAGACTGAGCTGGCTATTCTCAAAAAAGTAAAATTATTATTGAGATTTTGGAAGAAAAGAAACAAAATTGTTATACCTTTTTCTATGTTTTAATTAAGTTCTAAGGGTAATTTTAAAAATACCTCTATTTCAAATGTTCTCTAAATCTGGGATTAAATAGTTTAAAACTGTTGCAAAAGGAAGGGAAGAAAAGCATACCAATATCTAGCAGAGAGGAACCAGTAAGAAAAAGAATTAAAAATGTGAGCTCTGAAGGCAGCTATCAAAAATACCAATGACATATGAAATATGGAAACAGCTGGAAATTAATCAGTGAGAATAAATCAAACGAAACCAGAAAATCCAGGAGACCATACCTATGAAAATCAGTGCTGCAGGCAAAAAGGGAAACTAAAGAAGGAAGAAATGCTGGCATGACAAAACAACTAATAAGAGCTAGCATATAGCTAGCAAAGGGAGGTATGCTTCTACTGATGGAGGAGAACTGCTCTGTAGTGAAAATTTAATTAATCCTGGAGACCAAAACAGTAGTAGCAATGCATTTTAAAAGGTATCAAACAATAGATGCACTTTAATACCAGTGTTCCTTTAAAGTATATTTAAAAAATATATTACCACACAAAGGACATTAATATGCACCCTTACAAGAACATGTCCTAGTACATCTTGTGAATGACAGATAATGTATAATCCTTAACAAAAGGAACAGGCTGGAGACTCTGTCAGGCCCAGACAGTAAGGTATTCTAACTACCCCCAAGTGAGCATTCCAAGCCCAGAAAATTCTACTCTCAGGTCCAAACCAATTTCTGTGTGGCTATTTGTCGTGTTAATTATATGATGGTTCAAACATTCCAGTGTTTCTGAGACTAGGCTAGATAATAAGGATCACAAAATGTGCATTAAATATTCTTCTTTGCGTTAAATCACACAGCATACATCAGAATTTCCTTGTATAACTTTCTATATACAACATACACTGAAAAGTTATACTTACTTGAAACTCTATTTGGAGAGCATATCTTAGTCTCAAATACCTGAGACAACTGAAGTTTTATAATGTAAAACATAGTGCGTTTGAATCTGTATGATCCTGAATTTGCAAAGTGCCAAATTCTCCTGCATGGCACCCAAATACATCTTAAAATCAGAGACCAAGTCAGAGAACATCTATACAGATTCATCTTTCTTTTTAGATTTATCTTTCTTCTTGGCTGGAAGTTTGATGGCAGATGAAAAGTTTGAGCACAATTTAGGACACATTCAATCAATTATGTGAAATAGAATTATTCATATCAGCCTTGAATGAAGTAATTGTCCAATTGTACATTGGACGTCTGATTTGCCATGCAATTAAAAGGGAACATAAAGGTATTGTTTGATGTAATTTTGGCCAAATACTTTGCAAATATTTTTCTTCATGTTTTCCTTCTTGTTTCCTTTTAGACATTTTAAATTGAGTATTGTCAACAGAAATGAATTGAATCTGGACTATAGTCAGGCATACTGTATCATTCTACAGGTGAACTGAGTATAACTCTATCTCTGTATTTAGCTTTTAGTTCGCAAGCCAAAGCTCCGAGAAAAAGCTTCTAACATTAAAATCTAAGGAAGAAAATGAAGGAAAGCTCCACTGGGTTTCCCCAAGAAAGATCTCATTTTTGCTGTTCTGCTGTGGAATATGGGATGATTCCACTTTTTAAAGAAATCTTAGGGTCAGGCCCAAATCTCACAGTTTTCTTGTTTGCTTACTTTGTATATTCCAGGTCAGCTAAATGCCAGAGCTGCTTACAGAGACTCATTGCTTTTAGATTGTTTTACCTAACTGGCATAAAATGTCACAGCTCCAAGGAACCAGCCACATCATTCACCAGCGGATTTAAACAAACTGTATATTTATACTATGCTGATTTATGTCTGACAAATGGTAAAATTTGTTATACTTTGTTGAAGTATATCTAGAGTTAATCCCAGTTACACATCCAATTTCAGTATGTTAAGAATTTATAGATTTTAGTGTATCCCTTGGCCTGGAGAACATGAAAGGCATGTTTGATTAAAAATATTTTAAAACTCATCTACTTGTCAACCACATTGAGTTTTAGATTGGTGAAAAGGAAATTTCAGGCTTGGTATGAAATTATTAAATAATAAAATGTAAGCTAAAAATAAGACAGAATACAGTATGAATACGTTGAACATATTAATGAGCCAACGTAATGAGGATGCATTCATTTTTAATGTTATTTTAAGTAAAAATATGAATACTTTATGTGTTCTTTTTAAGGTTTTCTTCAGGCAGTGGCTACGTAATTATGTAAATTACAAGGAAAACATTTTTTTCCTGGTCCTGTAGCAATGTATATGACTACAAATCTCTCTACTTGATATTGTAAATAATGCTTAAATTAAGTATTTATCTTTACAATTTTTCTTTAAAATAGAGCCTGCCAAAAATATGTCAAGTATTTTATTGCTCATTAATACATAATAAAATGCTTATGCAACTAGTAATGCAGCAGAAGCTTTCTGAGACTGTGGAAAAGTTAGTTGTGACCATATATATGCTTTCATGTTGTGCATTGACTTGGAGTTCTTCTGGAAGGCCTGATGGAAGAGGCAGGGCATTGTCTCACTGGAGGAGATACATGTGGAGTACAGACATTGAGATTTTTGGGTTCCCTTTTTCCTCTAAGGTGAAATATATTATACCTTGCATGTAACGAGCATAACATGCTCCCAGCTCACACTTTTCTCTCTTGTTCTTACATGGAAAAAGACATGTAGAATGGAAATCCAGGCAGAAAGCATTTCTTACCTTGATCTTTCTGGTGAAATGGAAATCCTGGACTTTAAATGCAATGAGCAACACTGTGGAAGGGATTTGGGTGCCAAAAAGCAAGTGTCTCAGGCCATTTTAGAAGCATTTTAAAAGGGTTTGGCTTATACCTGACACTCCAATGTAACGTTTCCTGTAGGCCATGTGTCATTTATATCAGCCCCTGTGACTATCTCTGAAAGGGTGCTAAATCTATTGTTTAGGCTCCTAACTTCCTCTTCAAGTTACCATTTACCTTGAGCTCCCGTCTATATATATATTATATCACAACTTTCTTTTCTCAGGGTAAGAATGGCTCTGCTCATAGTAGCTTTGAGGTTATATTTCCTGTGTAGCTGATCTAGCACAATCCGATTGACTTTCCCAGAGCTTTGTCATTACACGTCATTTGTGAGTCTGTCTTTTCTGCAGGCAGCTGTGAGTAAAACGATGACTTGGGTGACTGTATTCTTTCCGACTGAAAATAAAGGTTATTTTGACTTCTGAAAAAAAAGGCAGTGTCTTAACATTGCCTTGTCTGTAAAAGTCTAAAGAGATATGATGAAGAGCGTGCTGATGTTACTGCATAGACTTTAGCTTTAAGACCTTCCCAGAGGAGAATATTGTTTTTCATGCTGTGGTGGGTCAACTCCAGCCAGTGGGAAAACCCCCACACAGCTGCTTGTGCACTCCCACGCAGCAGGATGGGGGAGAGAGTTGGAAGGGCAAAAATGAGAAAAACTTTTGGGCCAAGACAAAGGCAATTTAATAAGTAAAAAAACCCAACCCCAACAAACTAACAAAAATAAATAAATCACTCACCACCTCCCACCAGCAGACCAACGTCCAGACAACCTGTGAGCAATGGCTTCTTTAGAAAAGCTCTCCCCCAGTTTTATTGCTCAGCATGACATCATAGGGCATGGAATGTCCCTTTGGTCAGTTGGGGTCAGCTGTCCTGGCTGTATCCCCTCCCAACTTCTTGACCAATCCCTGGGGGAGCAGAGCGAGAAACAGGCCTTGACGTTGTGCAAGCACTGCTCAGCAATAGTTCAAACACTGTTTTGGTCACAAATCTGAAACACAGCACCATATTGCCTGCTACGAAGTAAATTAACTCCATCCCAGCAAGAGCAATACACATACAGATGCCTACCAGGGGCAAACAATGTAGAGAATGAATCACAAGTTAGAGTCAGATAGCTCTTTTACACCCACTCTTTTTCTTGCCCCAATACTCAGAGTTAAGCTATCAAAGTTAGAAGCTTTTTTGCACTATCAGTCTTATACTTGTCCATGATGAAACACAAAGGAACAGACTTTAGTCCTCATCATTCCTTGATGATTCCATAGAATTAGGTAGAAGTAATAATCTTTTTATGTTTTAAATTTACCTCCATGTGTCCAGTTAAAAAAAAAAAAAAATTTGGATCCATTTTTCTTGGCAAACTTCAAATCAAAAATACAGTTAGTAAAGTAGGTGGAAAAATACCATTTCTCCTTTGCTGTGAAAACTTTAAATTAAAATTAAATTTTTTGGTTTTAATGAATTTTTTGTTTGTTTGTTTCATGTGACCAGTACTAGTAATACTGGAAAACAAGTTCTTTCTGGATTTTAGCTTTTCTAGGTAAGTCTCTGAAAAAATAGAAAAAATTGAAGCATTCACAAGAAAAGGCACTGTTGACAAACTTGAAAATGAGAGGATATAATGTGTTTTATTATAATAAACCCTATATTTTTCTCAGTGCTGAATCTCTAAATTGGCAGGTTTAGGATTATTACAATATTACTAGTAAAAACAAATGCTAAGTGATCTGTTTGCATATGATGTCTTTATGAAGATTTTGATTTCTGCTTAACCTGGTGGCTAACTATTTAGCTGTGATTTTATAAGCCATAAGGATATTCAAGGACCTTTTTTTTTGCCATTATATTATTTAAAAATTGAATTATAAGTCTTCTTTTTGTCCTGTTGGTAATTCAGTGGAATAAACTTGCCTAGTTCACCAAAATGCACTATGAACTGACATATCATTGACAATTGTTGACAACAAAAGCTCTGTCTTAGTGGTGGTGAAAATAAACTAACTGCCAATACATGAAGGTCAAAAACATTGTCAGCACCGTTATAAAAATAGGACTGTGACCTGATTTGTCTTCTATTTGCCAATTTCCCAGTCCCCTTGTGATAGCTGGTCAAAAGCTCTACTTCAAGAGGTAGGAGTAAAAGCGGATTATATTAATGGGCATCATGTAATATTTGCCAAGCTGGAAATTTCAGAAATCCTTCTGGACAAAAGAAAATATTGTACACAAAATAGCTTTTTTTTTCCTACTGCTTTTTCTCTGTAGTCCCACCTAGCCACAGAAATAGGTGCAATGGCTATAGCAAAAAACTTTTTTGTCCAGGACATTTGCTGGATGTGAAAAGTGGATTTGTGCTATATTGCACTGTATTAGAAGTGAGTAAAATTAATTTAACTTCACAAACCCTTTGATCATGTAGCTGGCTTTTCGTTCTTTTAAGGTCCTTGCCTTTCTGACTAGAATTTGCTTTTGTCAGCACAGCAGAAAGTGACATGGTATTTTTGTTGTTACTTGAAATAATCTTCTGTAGATCAGCTGGATTTCCCAAAAGAGCTTTGCATCCAACATTAGAGACAGAGGAGATGAAAGAGAACCCCAAATCACTATACATTCCATGATTAAAAATCTCAGTAAACTCCTCTAGTCAAGCCAATATATTTACTTTATATTTTCAGTAAGTAAACAGGGGTAGAATTTGCTCTGTGATGTATCAAAGTCTTGTGAACCTTGATTTAGGAGGTGGAAGAAGAAAAAGGAAGTCATGTTTAGGTTTGGGGTTATTTTAATTGTCTAAGGTATTCAAAAACTATTAACTTACTAGCTGTTGGCTTTGACAATCCTTCTGATACATAAAAAAAGACATTAAAAAAAAAAAGTAAATCACTCTGGATTACACCCTTGCTCCTATATCACAGCAGCTAAATGCTGACCTGCCAACATAATGTAATTTTAAAATGACACCATTGTAACACGTGTAGTATCTGTGATTAGAAATCCCCAGATATAGCAATATTAAAAAAATATATATATAAACAAAAATCACACACTGAGAATGCTGAAGCTGATATTGTTATGTACTTGGCATTACAAAATGTTCTCATTTAAGTTAATGGGCAGCATAACATAGAAACTACTCAATAATTTGAATTCAGAGAGAGCAATACCTATTGTTTCTGCCCACCAGCACAGTACATCAATTCTTTTCTTCAAGTTATTGCATATTGATGGGATACTTTTCTACTGACAGGCAACAAAAAATTAAGTCAGCACTTATCCAGTCAAAGTGGCTGAATGAATGGGAAGGTTAACGCCTCAAACTAGGTTTAAATTAGTTCACATTTCTTTAATAATTGCATTTCTGCATTAAACTTGTTTTAAACAGGAATATGTTTGATTCACAGTTCCTAAAGGCTAAGTTACGAGTGTATGATGGAAGACTGTTATGCTTCAAAGCCTATGAATTCAGATAAAAATTACCATAACTTTCATAAGTTTTTCAAAGGTCAGTGAAGGGCTGGAAAGTTGCATGAAAACAAAAAAGAGCTATGGGCAAAATAACTAGAATTGATAATGACCTTTAAGCCAATGAAGAATGAAAATCATAAAATACTTATCCATATGGAAGAGCAAAGGTTCTCATAAAAAAGCTTCAACAACAGGATACAAAGTAAAATAGCTCATTATGACTGGAAATGATGGACTGGTACTGCACTAAGGCAAAAGATTTCTCTTACACAGAAAAACCTCTAGGGAGATTTCATTTAAACAAGTGGTACATTTTGTGTGTGTGTGTATATGAGTTTGTGCACACATCTTTAGGCTGGACTTACTGAAGCGAAGAGCAAGCTTCCATGTTCTACTGTTGCATAAACCTGGAGGGCTTTTTATCTTATATTCCCTTTTGAAATAAGAATTAAAAATGCATTGGAACAAGTGAAAAGTATTACCTCATTAATTTTAATTTCCTGTTTAATTTTCTATGTTTTTATTTCTCTCTCTATTGTGATACCTGGCTGAAATTCCACTTTGACACTCTCCTTTCCATATAAAATGAGCCTGGTAATTTGTATTTTGGTAGTTTTTGTCCAGAAAGTAATCAAGAGAATGTTCAAGA
This sequence comes from Ciconia boyciana, assembly GCF_034638445.1. Lineage (NCBI taxonomy): Eukaryota > Metazoa > Chordata > Aves > Ciconiiformes > Ciconiidae > Ciconia > Ciconia boyciana. The sequence goes on from NC_132935.1 coordinate 60,343,523, forward strand.
ATATTCAATATATCAAGAGAATATTTTTTAATAATTTGTCATATGACAGTAGGCATGATATAATTTTGTTTACTTCCTTGTGCACTGATACAGAATCCATTGAAGCCAATGTAGAGATTTCATTAACTTACAGGTGATTTGCTGGTGCAGACAGGATTTCAGGATCAAAGTACTGACTTCACTGGAAGCCAAGAAGGCTTATCATCTATGAGTTCTTAGTAATTGCAAAGACTCATTCAATTAGAAAACCAAACAGTTAATTTAAGTAATAATGAATGGGCAGAAGAATTCCTTCATCTTGAACAGCTAAATTGTCTTGTGGAGACTCTGTACTGCCTCACATAATTAAACACAAATAAAATATTCCTAGATTATGGAATTCTGCTAATAAAAGCTAAAATCAATCTATACTTGAGAACAATTTTTATATGGAACTTTGTAACTATTTCTGAGTAGCAGACCAACCCCAAGGTTGAACTGAACAATGGGAGGACATTTCACAGAGCAGAAAAAAGAATTTTCACTGAAGAAAAAATACATGTCCTGAGAATTAAATTGAAATAAGCTCTGATGGAAGGGTACACAGGGAGGGTAGCTTGAAAAGGTAGTAGACATTCAGAATTTAACTGGGAGTTTATTGGATGTAATGCTGAAGAAACAGAAGACATGAAGTATTCAGTTACCATGGCTCTCATTGATACTGATGTTTTTTGTTCCCCAGAAAGGAAAACTAGTGTAATAAAAACTTCTGCTGACCTGTCATGCTCCTCTACTGCATGCCCTGAACAGACCATGAAGAACTCAGAAAGCTTATTGTAATTTCATTCTCAGATATGAACCAATTCCTTTATCAGAATTTCAAAACCAGAAGATTGCTAGCTGAAAAGCAGCCGTTAAAATAACATTTAGTTTTTATGATTCCTTTCTCTTCTCTCACTTAAGAACCACCTCCTGTCCCATATATTTTCCTGGCTTTAAACCTGGCATCACTCAAATTCTTACACTGTGGAATATTACCAAATCTTTTATTAGCTATTCCAACATGGCCAAAGAGCTAGTCCAACATGGCACGTTTCCTTGATGTACAATTGTGCTTTCTGAGTACAATCAATTTCTCACATTATTGTACTAGAATCTGTATTAGAAAATACAAATCATACATTTCAAGACAAGTGAACAGATGCTCTGGCACAGATTTTTTGTCCCAAATATAGAAATTCTGCTATTTAATTAATGGCTGGGAATAGCATCTAGTTTGGCTGAAGGCTTGCATGTAGTGGTGCAGGTGCATATTTATCAGATTTTCTTATTTAATAAGTATGGTGCATCTCCAGGTATGTCCAGAGGCAGAATTATTGCAAGAAAGGCATAAGAGAATATCCAGTAACTTTCATTCACCAGTTCAGAAGTATTGGGGTGGTATCTGTCCAACCGTCAATCAAGCACAGAGCAAACAGTGGATATTTACCACTGAGGAATAAATAAATAAATAAATATTATGATAGCTCAACTAGGTACCTGTATTGTTGTTATATTATATCAAAGTAGTATACTCTTAAGGAAAAAGGTCTTTTAATTAAAAGTGTCTGAGATTTTGTTTTTATTTTCCTTCCCCTACAAAAATAGAAGGGGTTGTGTAAAAGCAAATAATTTTTATTTGATACTTGTTAGAAGAATGGAAAGTGTATTGATAGATCTGTGATTCTCTGGTATTAAGAGTAGTGGCAAAATAGGTGCAGGGAGGAACTTATGATCATGACAGTTGTCAAGGGGAGGGTATACCTGCTATTGATTAAGTATATTGTATAAGTGATCCTCTGAGTTAAATCACTGTTTTTTTAATACCAGAACTGCATTTTGCAACTTAGCCTGTCTACATTCAAAAGGTACATCAATGCTTGTGTTGAAACCACTGTGAACCATTATAATTTCTTGAATTTAATAATTCCTCCTATTATAATTATTGCAAGCTTCTGAGCATCAAATCAGTACCAGGTCAGCAGAGCACTGGCTGACTTAAAGGCATTAGTGGTCATGCTGCAAGCTCTAGCTGGGAAGAGGAGATAACTAGCAGATTCTTCAAATCAGGTTTTTCTAGGGTGATGTTATACATATTGGCTAGAACCAACATATTAATCACCACCATAAACTAGCAGCCCATTTCCTTTATTCTCCACACCTGGTTGAATTCTCTTGTGTCTGCCAGGTTAGTTACAAGTGGTTTTGACATCCTATACTGAATTGATGTCACAGGGTGACACCTATACTAAGGCACTGCTCAGATAAGTGAGACTTTGACTACATCTGCCTACCTCTGACTCATTAGATGGCTCTGGTATAGACTGGAAAGCAGAAAAAAAGCATAGAAAATTGTTATGGGGAGGCATACCTAGGAGATCTGAGTTGCATCTGGATATGCGCAGGAAGGAAATAAAGAAGGAACTGTCACAGTTTTACATCTTAGTAACATATTTGGGGGTGGTAGGGGTGGAGAGTGGAGCCAGAAGCCACTAGAAACCAGGAAATAACAGTTATTTGACTTCAGAGATGGAGAAAGTAAAAGAGATTGGCCTGGGGTGTTGTGACCAGTAAGCCATTGATATCTTCTGCCAACCATGACCACCTAAGTGAGAAAGCAATAAAGAAGGAAGAGTCCCTCAGTAGGAGAGCAAGTCCACGGAAGTCCAACACCACGCAGAAGCTAAGCCTGAGGTTGGTTTGTTATGCATGGAAACCAGTTTGCCAGCCGGGACTCGGGCACACTGACTGGTTAGAGTGAGCATCCTGTTCCCCTGCATCCCCAGTGCTGGTCACAGATGGACTGGGACAGCAAGGACCTTCTTCAGTGTGAATGTGTATTCTGTACACACTGTGGGAATGGATTTGAAAATACAAACTGTTATTTACCCTGCTGTACCTATCCTGCTTAGAAATCAGATCTAAAATTTATGCCACTGCATGGTGTAGTTCTGTCCTTGAGGTTTTATCACTCCTAAATTTCTCCATGACAGTTGATATAATTCACCAATCCAACAGAAAAAAAAAAATACTGTTCTACTTCTTCTGACAGCACTGAGCTGTTGAGTCATTCCAGCTACAAATTTTAATTCATCAGTAAATAATAGAATCATAGAATCATTTAGGTTAGAAAAGACCCTTAAGATCATCGAGTCCAACTGTAAACCTAACACTGCCAAGTCCACCAGAATTATTTCTCATTATCTCTTAAGTTTTCATAGGAAATCATGGTATTGCTATTTTTCAAATGTTCAGCTAAAATTTTTAAAAATATTGATACTAAAAAAACCACCAAAAAAACCTCATCAGATCTCCATCTCTGTTTTGGACATTTTTGTTGGGTTTTGTGATGTAGACCTGAGTTCTGGTGCATCTGGGATCTAAGTATTATAAGTTTAAAGAGAGGAGATTGATAAGAAACACTTGCTTTTAAGTAGTTATGTATCAGTAGTAGTAGTTATATAAGATACTTCATACAGTTCAGGCCCATCATTTTCCTGAGCTCTTGACCCTGGAACTATCTTCCAGTACCAATAATAATAAGTAAAATCATCTAGAATTAATTGTCTGAAACAGAGGAAAAGCCCTGGCTTCTATCTAAACTCTTTACCCTTCCAAACAAGGTGGCATTGCCTATATGGGATAGGAGATAACCTGGCCATTTCTTCAGTCAGCCTTACTTATAGTCAAGTTACATGTTGCGGTCTGAACCAATGCAATGAATGACTTCACTGCCAGCAATGGAGCGACATAAAGAAACTAGTGGCAACCTGTATTGCTAAGACAACCAAGCAATAGAATTGTGTTCATGACCATTTTATTGGTACATCTTAAAATATAAATATAAAAACATATATCTACCATTTAAAATATTTCCATATATTTGTCATATCAATATTGCCAAAATTTCTGAAGAATAGGTATGAAAGGCACTACATGCAATTTGAATGTACCATATGAAGAGGGATAGTTTGGAAAAAGAAGGCATACCTGGGAGTTAGACTGCAAAGACAAGGAGAGAAGAGACCATTCTGGAGTTACAGTAAGAAGAATACAAGGAAAAACTTTGAATTCTCTCTTCTTTTCTGGAAGTAATCTCAAAGGATTAAGACAAGGCATTTTGTTTCTGGATAGTAATCTGATGAATTACTCTCATCTGATACTAGAATGTGAGTCCTCTGGGGTAGAACAGTGCCAGTTTATACGCTTAGTAGGCATGTATATGTATGAAATGTTAATTTATTATAATTATAATTAATGATATAATTGATGATGCTACCTGAATGCCAAATATTTATGTTCAGACGTACCAATAAAATGGTTATTAACATGTTGATACTATCTTATTGCTAGATTATTTTAGTAGTGCTATTTACCATGAGTTTCATTGTTTGCAGGAACACACATGCTTGTGTTTTCTATGACAATCTTTGGTTGGGCAAAATTGCACTTCTTACAGTGTTGTAAATGAAAATGACCTGCTTCACAGAGTGATATTCTTATCTGTGTTGAACTAGTATAAATCAGGTCAATACTTTTGAGATTGTTTTTGCAATCACCAAATTCAATAAAAGGCATATCAAATGGCTAGCTTGACTTTCTATAAGTGAAAGATCCCTTATAAGATTTTATCTAAAACTGATTCCTTGTTGCCATTAAACCTCACCAGGCATCTTTTCCACAGAACTCAACTCATACTTTCCATATTTTGATGAGACAACAAAATAAAAATTGTTTCCTAAAAACAGATGGTAGGACATAGCTTCAAGGACTGTTTGTGGTTAATATGTGGACTCGTTTTGAAGAGCTGATATGATAATTAAAGTTGCTATATATATATGTACATGATTTCATTACTATTCACTTTTAGTAGGCTCTGATCAATTCATAAATGATTTTTAGAAAGTTAATCAAGGTTTGATTTGTAAACTTCAGAAGAAATTCTAAAGCTTGCTAAATACTTAGCCTTTCAAATTAATATGCGCCTCAGTGACTGATAAAGACTTCGTTCTTATGCTGTAGGCATTGAATATAAACTCAGGAGACAAAGGGACAGTTACTAGCCTTACTACAGATGCTTTATGATGAGACCTTCCAACAATCATTTGACTCAAGATTCTTGTACGTGGACACCAAAGCTGAAATTTTAGGCTGCTGAACTATATTGGGGTTTTATGAACTTGCATTTACCAGTCAGTTTATTGCACATTTCTTGCTGCCAATCTATATTTAAAAGTGAGTGGGTACATGGTCAGGGATAAACAGTACTTATTAAACACTGTAACATGTTGAGGTAATTTTGGAATTGGCTCTTTTTAAACAAGAAGTTGGACCTATGTAACCTCCAGAGACCACTTAAACTGTTTTTTTGTTGTTGTTGTTGTTTTTTTTTTTTTTCCTGTTATTTCTACATGCTTCCACTACTAGTTTAGACTAAAATTTAGGAGATACTGATTTTCACTAGCTTTGGGGTTTTTTTGTTTTTTTTTTTGTTTTTACATTTTGTAGGAAATTCCAAAGTTGCATTGTTCCCCATGCAGAAACAGCAAAAATTAAATAGCTCTTACTTCAAGGAAAAAAAATGCAACAGAATAAAATTCTCATTTTCCTTACAAATGTGCTTTTATATAAAAGAGTCAAGTAACATGAAAAGAATCTATTCTGTCTTTTAAATTTTTATATATCAGAACTGAAAACATCCTAAAGCATTTACCTTAGAAATACAGGCAATAGTTGTGTCAAAATATTTTTTTTTAACTTGGAAAAAAATTGGTAATTTTCTTTTAAATGAAATAATTATGTGTCTGTATTTGTATATTTCTTTTCAAACTTTTGATTTCAACATAAAAGGTATTTTGAAATAAACAATAATATTCCTTATGTTTTAGAATGTCTCTCGACCTAGCCAGAAAGAAATCAATTTTCTTAATGAAAAAATCCAGGAATGAAACAGGCTATATACACTTATAGCTATACACTTATGTAACAAGCTATATACTTATATAACTACAGAAAATATAATTCTGTAATCAATTGTGTGTAAAGTAAGTAAAGTTGCAGGTAACTTCCTAGAGTTAGAACAAACACTGATTGCAAAAGTCAACAGAAAAAGAAAACCTATGTTTTCCACAGATGGAAGTTAAGTATGTTACAATACTGAGTACTCAGCTGTGAGGCAGGAAAATCTAAATGTAAACAGTGTCACATATATGTAGCTATGCTATGTGTATGAAAATACATGTTGCATATATACAAACACATATTTATGTAAATTTTTATAAAGATATCCTCTATGTTTCCATTTACTTTACAATATTTCATAAATATATAACTAATCATAAAAACATACCATGCATAGACCCATTTTTATTACTTTTTTTCTTTTTGTATTGCAAACTACCTTGACTGAAATATGAATTTCCCCCACATGGAATCCTCAGGATTAGTTCAGCATACAAGTGTTGCTTGAATGCTGGCTGTGTCAGCACATCGGTAGATGGGAACAGCACTGTCAGAAGTAAAAAGATGAAGTCTAACCACAGATAATTAAGGACTGGCACTTCAAGACAAACAAACAAACAGACAAAAGAAAACAAAAAATGAAAGAGCATTCTCTGAAAAGTTAGGTGCAAAAGTTAATATTGCCCTTAGGCAATTTAATTTATTCACTCAGTCTTTATGAAGCAGAAGGGTCATAAGAAATTGACCTCAGTGGCATTTTGGGACTGATCTTTTGACAAAGATGAACTCTTTATGAACAATTTTTCCATTCTGTGATGCAGAAATAGGAATGTCTTTAGGAGAAGCTTTGCTAATTTCAAATTTAAATTAGAGTTATTTTGGACAAATATTTGTTTACCATTATTAATGCAATGAGAGATTTCACTTTCTGCATATTGCCAGGATCTTTCCATCTGACTTCTCTTTTCTTTTTTTTTACACCTCAGAACTCTGTTTATGTCACGCCTGTATAGACATAATATATTTTTTCATTCTTATATTTTTAAATAGTTCCATCCAAGTTTCAAAAATTGCTAGTTTCCTCCTTTCAACAATTAGTTATTCTTTTCTACTCTTTTTCTATGTATCCTGCCTCAAACAATTCATTTTCTCATGTAGTATAAATTCCAAGACTCTCATTTGTTTATCTTATCAAGTGACTCCACAAGCTGATGCAATTTATTCAGTGATACACTTGTTTGATGTGAGGAAATAAATTAGATTGTCACCTGTAGTGTCTCCAACTGAAGATATTGACAGTGGTTTCTTGCTAGCAACTTTCAGTTTTGAACACAAAAATACAAATAGACCTTTTAGAAAACATAGTGGCATAAAAACAGATTTACTTTTGGAAACAGTAGGAAAGTGATCAGACACCTGGGGCCTGTCAAATTTTTGATTAATCCCCTGTTTATATCCTGCAATGATGGGCCTGTATATTGGTCTTTATTCAAAGAAAGGTACAACACAAACTGCAGTGAGTTATGCTATTGACTTAAATGGACTACTCATTGAAGGAAATACTATTTGATGTGATTATTGGATTCAGAATTTTAATGTTCTTCTATGATTTGTTATTTATATGTATATATACTTTATATATATACATACACATATACATATACATACACCTTGACACATATATATAGATTAAAATTGAATCAAATATACAGGCTAGAATCAGCTGTCACACCTTCTACTACTTTACTTCAGGAATTTATCTTATACTGACAGAAAGATATGTATACTTTTCTGCATTACATCTTTTACTTCACCTTTTTCATTGTTTCACATATAAATGATGTAAGAAGATGCTGAAAAGTCTAACAATCAGTAAACTGAGCCAACTTCTATTGTATTGTTAGCTTCTTCCTCTGTGGAGGATATGCAATAGTTATGTATACTTTTGATTTAGGGATTAATAAAAATTATTTATGCATTTTCAGGATCTGAATTTCTGAATGTATATTCATGCAGGTCAACATCTTTAAGGGCATTTTTTTTGACTGTACATAGAACTATAGACATAATTTGGCAGCTACAGTGAACTCTACTCTTTGCAGTTATGACAGATTTTTGATTTGAAACTACCTGGCTAATAGTAGCCCTTATTTTGAAAATAAGGTCTTCTATATATTTTTGTTATCTAGATGCCAATTATTTCTAATCTCACCAAAAGGAGAAAGGAAGAGTATCAGGAAACACACAAAATTATACTTGCACCAAGTTCTAAAGCTCTCGGATATATAATAATGCTCACAGATATATAATAAATAATGCAAGTGAATTCCTCCCAACAACCAAATGCAGTCTTCAGTTATATTCAATAGTTATTTTGCTTAATCACTGAATAAGTGGTACTCAAACGGTTTGCTATATACTCCGTTGTGAATCAGCCAATCGCCCATCTCAGTTTAAATGATCCTATTGAGACACTTTCATCCAACTATGCCAATGTTCTGACCTTCAAGGCCAACATATAACCTACACTTGTTGAATTTGCTTATTGCATGTACCATAATGTAGTAGTGCTCTGGTATATTGAAGTAAGCTTGGATTTATCCCAGAATGACTCAGACAAATATCCAGCATCTTCAGATTAAATTTATTTTTTTTATAAATGGGAATTATGTTCCTGAAACATCATGCCTGCATGATATATCTATATCACGCCTGCAGAGATATGTGAAGGCATGATATAGATATATCACAACTGTATCTGCCTGCACATATAGTGCTACCATAATAATGTGTAATTCTAATAGCAGTTGACGCAGGAGAAAATTAAGAAAAACCCCAAAACCCAAAAAGCACACAAAAAAATCCTGCCAGTCTTAAAGGTCTTTTCAAATAGAAAAAGCACCTTAAAAAGAAAAAAAGAAAAAAACTAGCCAGCTAGGGCACTGACTTTTGTATTTCTCCAGAGATGTAGAAATCTAATCTAGTAGGTAGGCTAAATTCCCCCAGTTACTCCAAAGTGATTGACAGAAATTAATGGAGTGATAGCCATATATATACACAAAGAAAAAAATATTGGTCCTTTGGGAAAAGATCTATATCTTACTGTTTTCTTATAAAATGCAATATCTGACAAATTATATCACATGATATAAAGGCATACCATATTTCTAAAGCATGTGTTAAATGCAGAATTATGCACATAGAAGGGAGTGTAAGATGCTTTCAGATTTATGAAGAGTTACCATCAAGATCCAGATTGCAGCATTTTTCCCACTTTGCTTCGGTTGCCATAGTCCTCAGGTTATGTATAGTTGTGACACTTTCATATCATACACAAAATCACTATTGGAAAAGAGTACTGATGACTTAACACTGCAACCAAAGTAAGAAGTTCATAGAACAGTACATCTGATTAGTGTTATTTCAGTTTCGGTCTTAAAGAACCGGTACCTTGCAGAATGTCTGTGTGGTTGAGGTGACATAAGGTAACGACTTCCACTGGAGCTGCTACACTGACTTATGCCCCTCTGAGAGTTTGGCCTTAATCTCATTTTTAGTAAAAGCCCTTAGAAATAAGGTAGAGTCACATCCAGTGACTTTAGGGTGATAAAAGCTAAATGTTGATAACTGTGTGGTAAATTAGAGTGGCAGTTGTTTAAACAGCAAGACCTTATTGCTCTTTACAGCTACCTGAAAGGAGGTTGTAGAGAGATGGGGGTCAGTCTCTTCTCCCAGGTAACAAGTGATAGGATGAGCGGAAATGGCCTCAAGTTGCACCAGGGGAGGTTTAGATTGGATATTAGGAAATTTTACTTCACTTAAAGGTTTGCCAAGCATTGGAACAGGCTGCCCAGGGAAGTGATTGAGTCACCATCCCTGGAAGTATTTAAAAGATGTTTGGATGAGGTGCTTAGGGACATGATATAGTGGTGGTCTTGGTAGTGTTAGGTTTACGGTTGGACTTGATGATCTTAAAGGTCTTTTCCAACCTATAAGATTCTGTGATTCTGTGAAAAAGCATTCCTCCATACTACAGATTAATCTATGCTGCTTGTTCTGGTCTCTTGTTATCATCTTCTCTTTAAAGCTGTCAGATAGGAATAGGGGATGGGGAGGTTGGGGGTATTGTTTCTTTTTCACTTCAGCAAGGCTTTTTCATTCTAGAATTGATTTCACATTTTAAAACTCACCTGTATCTGAGCAGAACAAAAACAATTTACAAATAGAAGAAGTCTGAATCTTTCAAAATGAGATCTGTTTACTCTGGTACACACAGTCATTCATCCATGCTGACTTCACTGTATCAGCACAAACTGCACAGGCTGGTAGTAAGAAATGGGTAAATATTACTATATAAAAAAGTATTGCACTTAATAGTGCATATTATGAGACTGTTATTCTGTAGTAGATGACTTGGTAGCATGTAAAGTGGTGTTTTCCCTAATTTAGTAGTGTCATTTCATGATTTTTTTGACAGCTAGGGAAAAATATTAATCATTCCAGTTACATAAAATCCAAAACATTTGGAGATGGTAGCCCTCCACATCCAGAAATTTAAGCTTTCCATTCATCCTGACTTTGAAAAACATCATGTTAAAGAGTTGCAAGTGTGAGTAAACTCTTCATCCTACGAGATACATAATAAGTCAAATGCCATGCTTCATGGATGTGACTTTCTCCTTTAGAAGGAAGAATAGCCTTGAGCAATGTAGAAGGAAACCATCTTGCTGTATTTACTCTATGAGCCAAGGAGAAAGCCCAAGACTGGGCAGGCATAACCTAAATCAGCAGGGAATATGAGAGAATTTCCATCCAATATCTGTCTCTAGTCATGTCCAGCTTATAGCAATTAAAAGAGTGGTGAAACACAAAAAAAGGAAAATCAATATTTATTGGTCTCCATCTGCAATCAGTGAAAGTATGTGTGTGTATATATCTATCTATAATTAATTGAACAAAACCATAACCAAATATTCATTTAAATGAGCTCCTTGAACGTAACAATGACACTTATACTCTGAAATCATAAATTTATATAGGAACTCTTCAATCTCATCATGAGAACATTCTCATCAATGTAGGTCTCCCTCAGAACAGAATTCAGTCTCTTTTACCCTGCCTCCATCCCCATTTTGTCTTTTCAGAACTTTCTTATTTGAGAACCTAGAAACGTCTTCCACTTTTTTTCATGGACCGTTTAGTTCCATTTGGTATTTTATAAGTTCTATCTTTGAAATTATTCTTCTTGTTTCTTAACAAAATTGAAGTCTCAAACAAATAGAAAACGTGTCAAATACAGAACATTAACATCTGCTTTGTTAGGGTAAAGAAGCATGCTTATTTTGGCTAGCCAACTCATGGTCATTTCTCAGTATTTATTCCCATTAATACAATTCTTTTTTTGTTGTTTGCTTATTTGTTTGTGGGTTTGGAGTTCTTTTTGTTCAGAGCAATGGTGACTTAACAGTTTTGCAACATAAACAGTTTCAGAGTTGACAAAATGGGTTAATTATCATTTGAGCTGGGTGATCAGCAGAAGATCACAAAGTTAATTTAGATAACAGTGCAAGAGAATGGGAAGTCAGGCCTTTTAGTTTTTGTCCATGAAGTTTGCCTGATGTCAGATTTGCGACATGTATATTGCTTAATGTTTCCATGCTTACTGTGTGTAATAGGAGGTAGGAAAGATGAGAAGGTTAACATTTGGTTGAAAGACTGCTTTTTGGATAATCCATTCAAAAAGTACAGGGCAATTCCCCTGTGATCTTTTGAAAACTTTAAGCAATTGCCTGAAAATAAACTGTGTCAACAGGTAGAAATTGACTATGGAAAACAGAATAATTAAAAGACTAAAGCAGAAGTAGAAGAGGAAGCTTTAAGGTGCACCTATAAGAGGGTTTTCCAGCTCATGAAGAAGCAAGCATGTTCTTAAGTTCTCTTCTCACTACTAGGTATCCATTTTCCTTTGATATTGCTCTTTACAATGCAGTGATCAAGGCTTGCAGTAATGTATATTCTGAAAAGCTTACACAATAGCATTATCACTTTTTGTATTCAGTCTACCATTTATGAAAGGAAAAGTGAAAACATTTTCTCACTAGCTGACACTTCCCTTTAGAAGGTGGCTGGATGGAAAGAGTCATCATTTCAAATGTAGGGGTTTTATATAGTTTGGTAATATAGTTTAGAATTTTTCAGAAAATTACATTAAAATGTCTTTTTAAATGAGCGATAGTACTTAAACATGCACATATTGCTGTAGTGAATTTCAGTAATCAGAGCTGTGGATTTTTTCTTAAAAAGTCTCAGTTATAAGACTGTTAAAAATACATTTAAATGTTGTAATAAAAATACCACACATCTTTTTCTGTGGTTTAATTTGTTAAAATCTTCCATTAACATTCGACAGCCCTCTATGCACTACCTTTGTAGTTAACAGATATAGTGTTCTCAATTTCTTGCTCTCTGAGGAAGTACTGGCAATGTGTTCTGACCTATAATCTATACTTAAGTAGCTTTTTAGTAATGTTCATGGATACTTTATTAATCTCTAATAAACTCAGCTCTTCCACTTCATTTCATGGCTGAATATAACAGTATTTGCTTCCAAGACTAATTATAGAAGGCAGAGCATAACAGTCAAAATTATGCCCCTGGCATAATTACAATGGACTTTGTTTATCTGCATGCCTTTAAACACTATCCAACTATGCAATACTTTCCTTTTGTTCTGGCTATTTGTTTCTGAGAAATGACATTTAAATTACTAAAAGAAAAATATTAAAGTGAGATGGCAAGCACAATTTAAATCTGATTGTAAGAGCAGCTAATGTTCCAATTTAGACAATAGTCTAAAAAAAAAAAAAGAACCAAAACAAACAAACAAAAAACACCCAAAAAAAGCCAGAGATGGTAACAAAGTCCTCTACACAAAGGTTATTTGAAAGCCATTTTTCATACTTGGGGTTTTGTCTGTGTTCTGTGATTAGTTTACTGCTATTAGAACCTGAGTGTATCTCTAAAAACCTTGCGTCTTCATTTTATACAAGTTTCTGTTATATGTAATATTTACAAGACAGCAAGTATAAATGTACTCTGTAGAGGATACTATAGAGAGCAACTAGAGTATTAAAATGCTTAACCTCTCCCATTTATGTTATAGAGAAAGGAACTAAAGTATGGATCTAAGGGGCACTATAACAATAAAATAACGAAATAACGGAAATAGCTTTCCTAGTGTATTTCTGCAGTAGAGATTAAACACCTGGGACATAATCTGAGCAGATGTGGTAAGTCTTAATGCTTCAGTAAGAGCAAATATTGAATAAAGTCTAATTCATGTATGTAATTCCAGTCTGTGCTCTTCTTCAAACAATGCAAACTTTTTTGTTTATGCTTCTCTCAGTTTCCAAGCACCTAAAATGAGAACATAACATGGTGTCTTAACTTATTCAAGTACATAAACCACTTTACTATCCTAAGACTAAAGATGTGATGGGTTTTATTATATTATTCATTAATTATGAATAACTTGGAACGTCAAGCACATATATGTGCTATATAATACATAATGCATGAGGGAGTAAACAAGACTCAAATGCACAGAAAAGGCTCTGTTTCTGTTTTGTTTCTTTAATCCACTAATTCAAAGATAGAGAATTTATCTATGATCAGAGATCATAGATAAATACAAACTCCAGCTTGTGGATTTTGCAGCTGTCCTAAAGGGACTTGGAATACATAAACTAATAACACAATCACTTTTCATTTTGTAGCAGCTTTTATCTGAATATCTCAAAGTATTTTTTCAACTTGAATGAAACACACCTTACAACAGCAAGTGATATACATAAGGGACATACAGAAATTTGCGCAATCCCCCATTCCCCATTAAAGTTAATCTCTTCATTGCTCTTTAAACATTTGTGGCAGCACTGTAGCAAAGTTCAATAGGCTGCAGACCTCCATATCCTCTCCCTTGTATTCCAGTTTTACAACATACTCAATTAAAGCTGCTGGAATTCAAGTAGATGTCATGCAACTGAGTTGCAATTTGTGTAAAACACTAGGATTAGTGCCCTTAGCTAATGAAAAACTTCAAGAAATCTGAATTAACATATATGGCTAGAAACCCAGTTTTATGTTTTTGCTAAAAGAAATAAAAACAGATTAATCCAGGAAAGCAAATTAATTGAAAATTGTGCTACACTGTGCCAACCAGAGATGATGGATTCGTCTGGGACTGGAAACAAGGTAGAAGGCCAGCAAAATTTCCAATACCTCAGGCAAACTCAACATTTGTTTATTAAAATTAAGTCTTTTCATAAAGGCAAATAATCTTCAGATATGTAGATGACTATGTGAGCTTTGTCCATGTAAGTATGATGACTGCAAGTTAGCCATTCAGCTACATATTTTTTAAAGAAATTAACTAAGTAACTAACTAACTAAATATTCTGGAGGCATTTCTCTGCCATAATGCTGAAAGTCATATAAGAACTTACAGATAGGTTATGATGATTCAGAATGGTTGTGTATGGCTCTGAAGCCCACATATTTGGACACTGATAACATGATAAAAACATTGGTTTATGCATCTTGAAAGTAAACACCTGATAAAAACCTTTTATTACCTTCCGTGTCAGTATTATAATGGTCTAGAAGGACAATTTTTTCTCCTCCACTTGTCACTTTCTGTCAGATTAGTTGAGATCACATTCAAACACTGAGAAGAATGTTATGCACACATCATGGAGTTAGCTCTGAGGGAGCTGGCAAGCCAATGTGACACAGTGTATTACCATGAAGAGATGCTAACTTAGATGCTGGAAACAGGTTATCCAGATGAATACCTGTCGTGGTTTAACCCCAGCCGGCAACTAAGCACCACACAGCCGCTTGCTCACTCCCCCCTGGTGGGATGGGGGAGAGAATCAGAAGAGTAAAAGTGAGAAAACTCGAGGGTTGAGATAAAGACAGTTTAATAGGTAAAGCAAAAGCTGCGCACGCAAGCAAAGCAAAGCAAGGAATTCATTCACTACTTCCCATGGGCAGGCAGGTGCTCAGCCACCTCCAGGAAAGCAGGGCTCAATCACGCGTAATGGTTACTTGGGAAGACAAACGCCATCACTCCAAATGTCCCCCCTTCCTTCTTCTTCCCCAGCTTTATATGCTGAGCATGACGTCATATGGTATGGAATAGCCCTTTGGTCAGTTTGGATCAACTATCCTGGCTGTGCCCCCTCCCAGCTTCTTGTGCACCTGGCAGAGCATGGGAAGCTGGAAAGTCCTTGACTAGTGCAGCAACAACTAAAACATCTCTGTATTATCAACACTGTTTTCAGCACAAATCCAAAACATAGCCCCATACCAGCCACTATAAAGAAAATTAACTCTATCTCAGCTGAAACCAGGACAATACCTTAGCAGTGTTAATCAGATGACAAGTTCACTCATTTAGTGCTAAACTGGGAAACTTGGCGGTTTGTTACTTTCTGCAATATAGGCCTGACTAATTTATTTTTCTTAATCCAGGGAGTGCAATATAAAATTTTGCCATTGCTGTCCTTCTACAAATCCACTATTAACACTTACTGACCTCAGCACTGAAGTGCTATTATAAGCAAAGGCTACTGCAATGTTATCTGTTAGACACCACTGCCTTGTTAATTATTCTATACTAACTTATTAGCACTGGTTCCCAAATCATTACACTATGAGGACATGAAATTGATGCAAATGACAAGGGAAAATAATAATAATTGCATTTTTTTCTGGTTTAGTGTCTGAGGTTTTTTTGTAAACACATAACTCTATTCAGTTTTATCATTAAAAGTTGCTATAGATTTATTTTTTTACATAAACCAAATGTACTAGTTTTTATCAATGCAAAGTATGCCTTCTCATGACAATCACAGGTCTTGGGTAGAACTACTGTCTTTTAAAGACTGTAGTTTCTAAGTCTCATGCTTACAGTTTTTAACAATCACTGGGAAAAAAAATGAAATCAATGTTTTGTTCAGCCTTTTAGTTAGGTAGTGTGAGCCTTTGCTCATATGCTGTAAACTACTTAAAAGTGTAGTTTTCAATGTTCTCTTTTGCCAGATGATATATAGTCAACCAATCATGATACTAACTACATATGTTTGATCAATCTCTCCAGCAGCAACCTGGATTTCCATATCTTCTTTGAGTTGTGCATATTATTCTTGACAGGGCAAAAGCAACCTGGTCTAACTTCATAGCTGACCCTGCTTTGAGCTAGGGACCTCCTGAGGTCCCTTCCAACTCAGATTAAATCCAACCAATATGATTCTATAATTCTAAAGTAGAGCTATTTGTCTGGATTTACTAAGTTCTGAGATTCAGATTTATTAACCTTTTGAGTAAAAGACCTATCAGACTTAATGTTCCTCATCTTGTGCCTTCAAGGAAGCGACTGTGGTATGAAATCTCCTAGTTAACGCCCTCCCCCACAAAAAAAAAAAACAACAAACAACCAAAAAAACCTACACCAGATTTGAAATGTGCAATCACATTTTAAATTTTAATATCATCCAGGGAAGCTATTACAAGAATGAGTAAAATAGTATAGAACAGAATGCATATACCTAGTAAAAATAAACAACTCCATGTTTAATTTACCTCACAGAAATAGCTTTCCTCTGGTGTTAATATGGGGTTCTTTGTCTTGATGTGTCTTGCTTGAAGAAAGGTTTTATAGGTTCCTCAGTATCACTGTTCATTTGGGATTAGTGTGAAGGAGAACCCATTTTTTATTTTGATTTTGCAGTTTCTAGTCGTCTTCACACAACCTCTTTAAAAAGCTTTTTCTAACGCTTTTGGGATAACTAATCTGGTTCTTGAAAAGAAAATCCCTTCGGCAGCAAAATCTCCATTCTGAATTGGTAACAATTGCTGCACTGGCTACACTGTGCTAACAGCTTTAATCACTTTCCTTGGGGTCTTATCTTGGATCATCACTTTGGTAATCATTGCCAGGCTTGGATTTACCGGATAGAACTAAAACTGTACCCATTATGTGGCTTATATTCTCTACCCTGCCTGTCATCTCTGCTCTTCATGAAGAAGCTTTATTCTGTGAGTTTTCATGTTTCATCTGAGATCACATAGCATTATTAAACTCATTTGGAATGTATGGCGTTTAGCTCTACATTTTGCTGGGCTTCACTACGTTATCAACTATGTCTGCTTCCACAAAGATTGTACTAGGTATTAATTCAGATGTCACATGAAATATGTGTATAAAAAAGTACAAGTTCCAAGTGGAAAGAATACAGATACATTTTTGGCAAGGGCAATAATGAGTTTGGGACAAATGTGTACTGAGTGGCCATCAATAAAAATACAGGTCAATCTGTATCACCCCTAAATTAGACAAATGCCTCTATGTTTGCTGTTTCAATATTCCTGTATTGACTTTACTTTTTTTAAGTTCAGAAATAATTATCTCTGGCTTTGCATTGTTTTGAGGAAACTCTTGTTAGTGCTCTGAAAAGCATCTTTGAAGCACATTGGTTTTAGCCTGCTTTCTTGACGATATGAAGCTGTTCCCATGCTGCATCTGTCAGCAGATGTATGTTTATCTTTTGCCCACCAAAAATGTTTTCAATGAAACACAAGAAAGGAGTAGAGGTTCCACAAATCTTATGCTTTATGAAAACAGACAAGCTGTTAGGTGACACAGTTCTGCTACTGCAATCCAATGAGGGAAAGACTGGATGTTTGTTTATCCCCTGTAATATGTCAGAGAATCCCTATAGGTGAAAGACATCACAAATTTTCCAACAAAGATACTAAATAAGATCTCTTATTATCAATGAAAAAGCTGTAAATGACACACAAAAACCCATAGGGAATTAGGTTTCATTAATTTTTATCTTGATAGATCTGCTACACATATATTTGCTATCATAGTATCTTAGGACTAGTGCTTTTTAAAAGACTCTCTCCTATTACTCAAATTTGTTAAGAAGCATGTTCTAAGCATAGCAGATGTATTTGAATAATAGTACCCTCAGACAGCTGCTCTGGCAGCTGTATTCAGCATGATCTTTCCCTAACAGTTTGCCACTCAAGAAATCTTCTGTTCTTTCAGAAATCAGAGGAAGGTTGGAAAATTAGCCCCCATCTCTACCTGAAAGATATTTTTTTTTCCCCAAATCTACTTCAGTTATTTTTATCCTTTCACTCTCTACAGGGGACATCATCTTGAAGACATTATGAGCTTTTATAAAAAACAGGCTGTTTCTCTAGAATGATTATATATTATTTTCCATTTGATTATTTACTCATATGTACGTTCAATTACTTTCAGTGCAAGAGAACATACAATGCTACATTCTCTGGAATTATCTATTTACTTTCTCTATTGATAGATTTTATTTTAGGGTTACTAACAATGTTTCTGGCACTGACTGCAGGACAGCATCCAATTTAAACTAAACAATGCCCAGCTTGTTTTCATCTTGATATTCTCTGCCTCTTCTGTTGCAGCTCTCAGCCAACTCTCCCAAAAGAGGGAAATTCATCTCTGTGAGGAGTTTTGTTATCACTGTCTTTGTTTACACTGTGCACACTGCTGCTGCCTTCAAACATTGGGAAAGCAATGTACCCCAGTGCATTGCTATGGAGGGAGGGGAGGGTTTGCTTGAAGTGATTGTCATAGTGTAAGTATCTGCATATACTGTTTTCTGACTGTGAGTGCAGACTTAGTTTGACCTTCTGCCTCCAACCCTTTTTCATATGGTACCTGGAATCTCAGTGGTAAACTGAGAGAGAGATGCCTGCTGCCCGCAGGCCCTGGGATGGTCTGAGAGATGTTTCTTGCTTGACAAAGTCTAGTCACTAATTCTGTGTCTAACAGAATTGTCTTTCTTGGACTTATTTTTGTCTTGGACTCCAGTTCTGATGTGCTCTTTCCTGGAGAATGAATCACAACTTTTTTAGTAGACCTGCTTCAGTGAATGAGAGTTCAGTGGTGCACTGTGGTCATATGTTGACTTCATACATGTCCAGAGCCTTGGCAGGCATTTACTTTTGAGTCCTGTCTCCTATGCAGGACTGAGTTACAGGCCAGCTACACTTTGTGACATTCTGAACATGAGTCTTATTGCAGGGTTAGGAACCAGGAAGGGGCTTTGACACATACCAGCAAATTCAGGTATCACCTCAAAGCTGTTTTCTTGGCTCCTCAGCTTCCATCAGGCACAGACTTTGCCATAAACATTTCTTTTTTCCTTCTCTGTTCCAAAACCACATTGATATATTTCAGTTTTATATATGCTTTGGAAAGATATCCACCATATCTCCTACTAGTACCCTTTTTTCACAGGGAGACCTGCAAACTTGCTTTAGGAGTCTCGTGCTCTCAAAAAGTTTAAGCTCTGGTAGAGATTTTCCTGCTCTGATACCTCCCTTAGGAGGCAGGCATGGCTATAAGATATTTTCTCTCATAGAAGCAGATGTTCAACAATCAGATATAAGATATTCAATAGCAATTAGCTTTATGAAGAATCTTGGTTAAAATTATCAGTGTATAAAGTCAGCATGTGCACTTCAGTAGAGGATTCTTTTAAACGTAAACTTTCTCATCAGGGTTGCTCAGTTAGCCACATTTTTTTCTCTCTCCTTTCTCTCTCTTTACTTTGCATGAGATTAAATTATGCTATTTTTTCCTCAGCCTTAAAGTAGGCCTTGAGATACAGTACTCTGCGTCAGCTCTGATTCATCTGACCCTGACAGGTGAGTAATCACAGCTCTTGTCATCAGGAGTCTCTGACAGTACTGAAGATGGTCTTTACTTTTGTTATCTTAGCAGAAGTTAGTGTTGGAAACATAATTTTAAACTTTTTTGCAAATGTCTAGTACATACAAAGGTGTGCCCTTTTTGGTAAAGTCTCTAAGGGTGATAGCTAACTGCGGCTGAAAGGAGTGGTCTCCCTCCCTTCCCACCTGCTGATAATTCACTTACGAGCTCAGGCACTCCCTGGAGTCTCAAGTGAGCCAGTTCAGCTGAGAACAAACTATATAAGAGCAGAGATCTGTTTTCTACTAGTTTAGTTCTCTGAATGAGTGCACTGTGGAGACAGATGAGCATTGATGCTGGGACAAGGGAAGCAATTGGTTCTGAGGAGCTGGGAGCAGGAGGGGTGGAGTGGCCCTTTTAGCATCAGCTCACTGCTGCAGCAGCTCAGCTTCCCTTGGTGTTGCGCTCTCAGTCTCTTCTCTCTAGGGTCTTTGACTCACACCCAGCCTTCTACTGTCTGCCTGACCTCACTACATTGGGATATGTTTTTCTATGCAATCCTTCCCCTTTTATTTTACAGTTTTGTAGCCAGGCTGTCTGCCTGAAACTAATTGGTAGGTTCATCTGAAAACAGTCTGTGTCATGGCGTATAACAACATCCCAAGTGTTTGCTAGAGTGGATCACAGCTTGCTTTCTCTGCTTTCTTGGCTTCAGCAGTGTTGATTTAGCTCACTAAAATTCTGAATTAAAGTTCCCAATAACCATGTTAATATCAAATACTCATCAATTATTACAGAGCAGCCCCAATTCTATCTCAACATTTAACTCTATTAGCGTGTGTGTATGTGTAACAACAAACAATCAAATAAACACTCTTCTAATGAAGAATTAATTCTTACAGAAATGCAACAGTAAATTTATAATAACTGGTAACCTAATATTTCGATAAATTCTTAAGGAGTCTAAAATTATCCAGGAAAATAAATAACTCAATCACTCACAGTCAAGTGCCCTTCATTCTTTTTAAGAGGAAACTGAATATCCTGTCGTGTACTGTAATGCAAAAAGAAGTATTGAAGAGATGAGGATAATTTCAGACACAAAAAGCTAAACAAGTTTTATAATGCTGTCCATTGTTCCAAGCACTACTGCCAAATAGTGAGCCAAAACCATTATTTAAAAATTCACACTATAACAAATTGTTTTCTCTGGGTGTATTCTTCTATGCTCAGATTACACATGTATAGCAAACCGATATGCTTTCCCTGCATTATCTAAATGAGCTACAATTTTTGCTATTGGTTTGCAAATGTCTCCACTGTGTTGACAGCAGATAACAATATGACTTGCACTGGATCAACATAAACGTTAGATGATTATGGGACGTTTTGTCAAGCAAAGGACACCAAGTACTTTCATTTAACATTTTGCTCCATATGTCCTCTCCCAGATAAACTATTTACGAAGGCAAAATGTAGCTATGTACTTCTAATTTTGAAATGGACTGGTTTCATAATTTCATTTTAACTGTATTTAAGCTTTTCCCCTCCTACCCTGATGTTTCCCAGGGTGTATGAGGATCTTGGAAACAATCTACAAGAACAAATTTTAAACCTATGTCTTATGAATAATTACTGGTGTTTTAAGATTATCTGGACACACACAAAGTCTAAAAGATCATTTTAATACTTTATCAAGACTTTAGGACCAGGTCCCATGCTGAATTCTCTTGGAACTACAAAGTAATCTTAAATTAGTACTGTATGTAGGGGCTGATGAAAATTCCAAGTATGCACTGAGGACACTGTCTTTTCAGCTTCACTGACTGCTGAGAGTGTAGCTTTTAAATGTGTCTTGTGCTGCTTTCCTTAGTGCATTTAACTTAAGAGAAATCATGCCTGTAAGTGCACAAGATGTATTTGACAATACCAGGTGTATAATTAATATTGGTTGAGAAACTAGGAAGTGGCATTTTCTGAGCTTTAAAGGACCTGGAGAACTCCATATTACTTGTGCCTAAACATTTCAGCATATGTCTGCACTCCAGGGTTCAGAATAGAATAAAGGCGCCTCTGTTTTAAAATAGCTTGAGTAGGTGCTTGTGGCAATCTGACCATCGCAGCATGGAGCTCAGTGGGGGCAAATTTATCCAGCTTTTCATCAAGATGCAATCCACAGAACATTGTTTGGGGTTAACAAAACTATTCCATTTGTTATTTATTAGAAAAATAAATGTAACTCAACTAAAGCTGTTGGGGAAGAATTGAAGTAAATAAATTTCTGAGGACATTGGCAGTTAAAGCAGACTTTGCATGGCTTATAACCACACATCCTCACAAACAAATCTAGGTTTGTAATACTTTAGAAGGTAACAGTTGACTAGAAGAGATTCAGTAAGAAAAGACGGTAGGATATCGGTCACCAAATATGTAAGAATCCGTTCCTTGCGCTGATTACAGGAATGGTAAGACTATTACAGATCTGGTTTGTCACCAGCTTACAGCCTGTCACAAATGTCAGGAAAGAAACTTGTTCACGAAAAAGTTCCTTAGTTCTTTTCATCTTCCAGGCTTTGTATATTTATACATGAAGGCATTGTAAGTACACAAAAATAACTATGCCAGATCATAACAAAAAGCTTTGTTATCTCCAACACTGACCTTTTCAGCACAAATGGATATATTTGTTTTAATACAACATCCTAAAATGAGAATTTCTATTACATATTTTGAGTGGCTTTTAAGCAGTTTGTCCTGGGATTAGTCTTCTGGAAAAGCTCAGTAAAATACAATGAAGGAAAAAAACACAAATTTGTTCACATTAACAATTTCTTTGAACTGTTTGTCTAGGAAGCCCTAGATGCCAAGAGCTGGAACACAGAATTGATGTGAGGGATACAATCTTCTCCAAGGTAGAAAATAAGCATTTTATCATTTCTGTGAAGTTCTGACTAAATGCAGATGCTTTACTAGCTTCTATAAATCTAAATCCACATTAATATGTAAGGCTACTAAAAATGTGAGGGCTGTTTGGATTTCTAGTGTGTACTGAAACAGTCTCATCCTTTCAGTGTCCTTATTCCTTCACTACAAAAATGAGGAGAAAACCCCCAGTTTTGTTGCAATACAGAGAAGTTATGTCGAAGGCTGGAAATTTCAGAGAGCTGGCCGGATAAGAACCTGATTTGGAAAATGAAACCAATCTGTGCTGTGTGGGAATAGAAAACAGAAAATTCATTGGGGAATGAATAAAAATAAAAGGTGTGAAGAACAGGAGATGCCAGGGCAGAAAGAAGATAAGGTTAATACCAAGAGGCAGGCAGAAACACAAGGGATTACCAAAATCAGGATCCATAAATCTCATAAATCCCTTTTTATGGAGTTCACTGTCAACAATGACAGCTTCTCTTCCATCAAAAAGTGGCCTGCACAATGGACAGTGCATTATGGCTAACATTTGTTCCACTGAGAGAGAATACAATGTTTCTTCTAGAGTAGACTGCACTTCCAAGGAGTTTTGAGTGAACTCTGCTCAGTCCTTTTGCTCTACTGCCTTTCCTTTTGAGAATCTAGGAAATTGCAAAGAGAAGGTTATACTAAAATAAGTAGCTAAAAGCAACAAATATGATTACAAATTTCAGCATTTAAAATTAGGAAATGACAAGTATAGTCACCTGAATAAAATATTGCACATTAGGTTAGTTAAACTCGACATTAGAGAACTTTTTTCCAAGAATTACATATTATTGGACAAACTTCAAGCTGAGATGTGGTAAATCAAGAATTCAGATGCTCTTGGGAAAAACTGCTAGATCTTCCTAACTTACATAAAAATCCTTTGTCGTGGTTTATCCCCAGACGGCAACTAAGCACCACGCAGCCGCTCACTCATTCCCCCCCCCCCCTTGTGGTGGGATGGGGAAGAGAATCGGAAGAGTAAAAGTGAGAACACTCGTGGGTTGAGATAAAGACAGTTTAATAGGGAAAGCAAAAGCCGCGCGCGCGAGCAAAGCGAAGCGAGGAATTCATTCACTACTTCCCATGGGCAGGCAGATGTTCAGCCACCTCCAGGAAAGCAGGGCTCCATCATGCGTAATGGTTGCTTGGGAAGACAAACGCCATCACTCTGAATGTCCCCCCCTTCCTTCTTCTTCCCCAGCTTTATATACTGAGCATGACGTCATGTGGTATGGAATAGCCCTTTGGTCAGTTTGGATCAACTGTCCTGGCTGTGCCCCCTCCCAGCTTCTTGGGCACCTGGCAGAGCATGGGGAGCCGAAAAAAGTCCTTGACCAGTGTAAATACCGCTCAGCAACAGCCAAAACATCAGCGTGTTGTCAATATTATTCTCATACTAAAACCCAAAACACAGTACTACACCAGCCACTAGGAAGGAAATCAACTCTATCCCAGCCGAAACCAGGACATCCTTTCACTTCTAAGAATAATACTTACCAAATGGACAGGCCTTTCAAGCCATAAAAGATCTGTTTAAACCCCTTTCTCTAAGTTTCTTATCCTAAACAGTTATGAACTGTGATATGGCTCTTACTCCACAAAGCTAAGGATACTCAGTAGGAACTTGACTGCTGCTACTGATTTTGATGCCTCATGCTCAGATTCTAAAATGCTGAGCAGTGATGTTAAACCATACAGAACGTTTTCCCAAGCACATCTAATCCCAATTATTTTTTAATGTTAATTTCTAAGGATGAATATACAAACAAAATTTTGTGGCATAAGATAATCTTGAATTAGTGAACAAAAAACCCCCTTTATTGCCAGATAATAGGTGCCGCCATTGGTTTACTGCACTTTCCCATTACACATATTGTTAATCAAGAGATCCTGGATTAATCTGTTCGAGGGGTGAAATAGCGAGGTTTCTAAGTAGAAATGTAAATTGAAAGCACTGTTCTCTGAAAACAATTTTTGCCTCTCTTCTGATGTGGCAATGGACATAAATCTGTAGACAAGAGAAGAGAAAACAAAACGTATCAGGCTTCTAATTTTTCTTTGTGTATTTCAAGGACACTTTAAACATTAATTGGAGAGAACACATGCAGATTAATGTTTTATTGTTGGAATTAGTACTTGAGAAAAAAACCAAAATAATTTAGCTTTTTGAAGTTCACAAAGGACTTAAATTAAGGAGTGATACCAGAAAAGAAAAGCAATACCATGAAGATAGTGGTTCCTAACAGGCAGGCAGTCACTGGCCAGAGGAGCTGTGGCCCACAGGCTTTGCCTTAGGCCCTTCATGCACTCAGTGATTAGCTGCCAGGAAACGGCTGACCTAGAGGTCATTACTATTCTTAATATAAACAGTTATAAATAAATCTGAGAGTATGAAGGCAAAAATACTGAGATGTACATTGTCACAGGACTAGGAAGCTCAATTTTGATCTCCCTTGCACTACTCTTAAAACACTGTAGCTCCACAGATAGTGGAGAAGTCAGACTTGATTCACACTGGACTGAAAGGGAGGTCAAACCCTTTGCAGGCTTGGATTTTTTTGGTGTTTGGCAAAATGTGATATTTTACCAAATTTTATGGTGATGCTGTAGAGACTTATATAAGACAAAATAATTTGTTCATATCTTCGTATTTTTTTGCAGGATTAGGGCCAATGGTATTTACACTGAAAAACTCAGTTACATGAGTTTTATTTGATATGAACTATTCACTTGACTTATTTTTAAAATAATCTATAGAGAAATCTTAATTTCATAACAGGTAGCAGTAGATTCATGTACGAATAAGACTATTGCTCATTCTTAAGTTTACAACTGCACAACATAAAAGTGAAGGTCTTATCCCTGATTTTTCACTGCTGAAGTTCAATACGATAGATTACAGGGAAGAAACAAAACACTGGAAAAGTGCAAAAGAAATTAAAACCTCATGGCAGCAGTTTACACTGAATGTGCAATTCTTGTTCATGAAATTAATAATCCTTGGCTGGCTTTGTACAGACTCAGAATAGAGAATGGGTATTCATTGCCGTGAAAGGTAGGAGAAACCTTGCTACTTCTTTGTCCTTTTCACAAGAAACCTTGCTCCTCCTTTATCCTTTTCACTTATTAAAGATATTTCTCCTATTCTCTAATTTTCTCATAAAATTGCTAAATTTGTTCCCTAGAGCTCATGAAAAAATAATTTATTGCCCTGATGAAAAAGAAAAGTAAGAGTCAGGCAACTATTGTGTATGTTCTCAGCTTAAATTTAGGAAATTATTCTACTGCTGATCAGGAAGCCCTTAGTAAATTAATTCTTGATACATTTTAGGCAGATATTGCCAGCCAGACCAAAATTGTCTTTGCTAGACAAACATCAGGTAAAAACAAAGCCACTACTGAAAGAGTTGTGATCAGTCATCTAATGCTGATTAGAAGGCTCTGAGGAGAGAGGATAGAACTGATGAAAAATTTTTTATCCCTTCATCAGACTCATGTTATCCCATAAGGAACTGAACCCAACTCAAACAGAAAGATTCTAATGAAACATAAATTAATGCAGCCACAAAGGCAAGTGATATTGTTGACATTGTTATCAGTTAAATCCTGGTACCACTTTACTCAAATGATCCCTTATTATTGGATTATAAAACAAAATTCAAAAAGTATTTTGGCATTTCAGTGCACACAGAGAAAGGTGCACCTTAATGCTTTTGGATTGTCTGGAATATATATTGCTTCTGTTTCAAGAGATTCTATTCCTATTTTTAGTGATTAATATTTCTTTATTTTCTATACCTGTTTTTATTTATGCATCCATAACCATAATGTAGGTAAGGGAAAAGAGATAGACAAACACATTAAATATATATATGTGTCATCTAGTTTTCATTATCTGTGTGTTTAATCTCATTCCTAGGATAGGTATTGTGAAAGCAAAGATGAAGTGTGAGATTGAAAAGTGCTGGGCTGTGCCGAAAGGACCTTAAACTGATATACACAATTATTTTCTTGTGCAATTCTAGTTATCTCTTGTGGAATATGCTTTTCTGGACTTCTTGGAAGTCTGAGAAGATACTATCTTCGATTCCCTATAACACATGTCAAAATGTAGCAGTTAGAAATATCTAAGTACCTTGCTGTTATAACTTAAATCTTTTCATGGAAGAGGAAAGACATTGGCAGAACTTCTTGAAAACAAAACCTGATTTTATTTTTTTTTTTTAACAGATATGAGAAATGAACTGAAAAATCAGAGTTTTTTTCTAGAATGCCAATAAGCCTTAGTAGAAGTTATGTCTATTTAAAACAAACAAACAAACAAAACCACCTTTCTTCTCCACTCTTTTCAGAACTCACATTAGGGCTTGTGACTTCTATCATGCGATAAGCAGCGTGTACTGACACAGACACAGCATTAAAAGAATTAATGTAAATTTCTTTCATACCTGTTCTCTTTGTATTGAGCTTGTCTTGATGTGAAAGATGTGATGTGAAAGAACATAAGGAGATGGCCCTTGGATGTTACCTTTTTTTTTTTTTAGATATAGAATATATTTACTTGTTGTCAGCCAAAATAAAATATTTCTATTTAAAAGAACAAAAGGGTCTGAAAACTAGAGAATAGGAGAACAGGAGAATATTCAATTTCTGAGACAGTTATCATATAGAATATATTAAAATGGTTGACCATTAAAAAAATAGGATAAAAAAGCTTGAAATAGTGCTGATGTTTAAGAGTTTTGTTGAGAATCAAAAGGTTCAGAATACAAGAAGTGAGGCTGAGACAAATCTTGTCAAGGATTGCCTGCCAATCCTTTACAGAATATCTCCATAACATTACTTGCTTCTAAGACTTACTTTCATATACATGTAACAGAGTTACATATTAGTATTGTAAAGCAAACTCAGTGAGATTCTTTCTGCATATTCATGCAAATCATGTGTATTGTACAACTAGCCACATTTTAAATCTACGATTTGGGAACTAGTTAGGAAATAGTAGCCAAATGTTATTTTTTTCAAAATGTACTGAATATAACACCCCACCACCCCCTCCAGCAAATTCATATAAAAATTAAAAGCACACAAAAATGTCTGGAAAAAAGACTTTCAAAACCACTTTCTCCCTTTTTGTAGTAATACCCTCCACAGGATCCTGTTTTCATAGATATCTAACAGTGAGTCCACTAATATGAGAGCCATGAGACATTCTAAAGTGAAGATACTAGCTGGTTTTTTATTTTTTTTTTCCTTTTTTTATATTTAATACAGCAGTTCACTAATGATACTTCCATTTCTTATGTGGTCACATGCAAACTGCATATCAAAGAAGAAATACTATTGTTGGGGAAAAATGTTCACATTAAATAAATAATAATGAAAAAGAGATGAAAATAATGGAAATCAGAAGGCCATAACAGATATTACTCTCCAGGAAAGTAGCAGAAAAGACTGATGTTGGTATTATGCAAATTAAATGACCATAGTACATAGTGTCCCCGGGAAAGAACTGGGATCCATTATGCTGTTGAATGTTTGATTGACTATGGTAAAGTATTCACCTTAAGGATCTTGTTTTCCTTTCCTATGACAGATAATCACATAATGATAAAGAATTTTGGACTTTTAGGATCCCTCTAATCATGCAGGGGAAAAAAATGTGAGGGGAAACAGAAATACAGCCAGAAGCAAGCTAAATGAACCCTTGCAACAGGCCAGAGAGGAGCAGGACTCCCTGCTGACACCTCAGTATCCCATTCTCAAGATCATGCAGATGTACTAAAACAATGGGGAAAAAAATCAACATCGATTCTAGTTAACAAGTGCCAAATTTACTAGATGAAAGAAAAGATAATAAGAGGAAAGGAAGCAAGTATTATGGTGACAGAGAAATAAAAGCTAATATTCAAGCGAAAGATAACTTATTTCCATTATTTTGGTAACAAATGCAGTTTAGTTTCCAGTTTGGCTGTACACCCTTTGTATTCATCTATTTCTGAAAACACTTGATATTTTCTTATTTTCTGGCACCACTAATAATGGCTGAAGTTAGTGGGAACAGATTTATAATAAGCTTTCACGTTAATCTGTCTTGTGGAATAGGCTAAGAAATAAGTCCCAAAAGATGAGGTACAACTGAATTTCATTTAGTAGCCCCTGTTATCTTCTTTTGTAAATATTTTAGACTAATTTATTTCTCTGCTGAATTAATGGTCTGGTGTTTCATTTGATCCTCATTAAGATCACGTGAGTGACGCAGATGCCAGCCTTTGTAAGATGAATATATGAGAGTTCCTTCTATTTCTCTGAAAACATTTGTTTGGAACATGTTCTTTCACTCAGAAAAAACAAAACAAAACAAAAAAAATAGATTATAATATCCAGCTGATTCTACTCCAAAACACTGTTTCAGATTCAAGTACTAAATGGGCAAGGGAGCTGATGATGGGAACACACTGAAAGTTGAAAATGTTTCAATAAAAACACGAAGCATAATAGAAATTATGGCCAATTGAGTAATAAAACATAATCGCCACTGATCCATACTTCTGTTCATTTTCTTCTTCCTCAACCTAATAAATAAAAAGATTCACAACCTGACAGGTAAAAATATAAGTTTAAAGTAGGGAATTCATCTAATTATTAGGTAAAAATCAAGTCTGCATTTTGCTTGTGACTCACAGGATACAATGACTGACATATCTATTATGTGAACCACTATTGATAAACTATCTTTTTAATTCATTTTTTTGCACAAATCTACTTTGATAGAATGGAACATGCTTACAAGGCATATAATTCCTTCTTTACACAGAGTATAATTACTAAAGGAATTACTGATCTAAATCTACATAGTCATTAACTGAAAAAGCTCATCTTTTAACAAAGAACATTCTAATAACCTTCAAACGCAGATGGAAAACTTAGTTTTAACAGTTTTTATTTTTTTTTTATTTACAACACTTCGTAAGTTCCAATTCCATAGATATATTTGCTGAAGTTGCCAGACCTTTATTTTATGACAAACTTTTATCTCTTTGTTGTAATGCACAAAGGGATTTCAAATGCAATGTTTTATTCATTTTTCAAAGCCCAAAGCTCCTTAAAAGCCTCTGAAGGTTTTTTGTGGGATTTTTTGGTTTTTTTTTTTTCTTTCTTTTTCTTCCCTCCCTCCTTCCCCTCTCTCTCTCCCTTTCTAGCAATCAGCAACAATAGGGCTCTTGTGATGCTCAAATACAAGTTCTTTTTTTTCCTTGGTGTCAAGGAGTCTGCCTTCTGAGTGACACTCCTGGGGACTCTAAAATGAGATCTGTAGTTGGGGTTATTTGGCACTGAAAAGCATTACTCAGCTTCTACTCTCCACTCTTTCATGAGAGCAAGGAGCAAAGGTGAAAGGTTGCTACTAGGAATTTGAAAGGCTTGTTTCTCTTCAATAGTCTGAACTCATCTTATGTTGCCAGGGAAGACAGAGTCCCGATCAGATAAAATCATTCATTACATTGTGAAACACAACCTATTTTTTAAAGGGAACAAAGAGAATGGGTTAAAAAATGAGAAGTAAGATTTCTAGATTATTATAACACAGTCTGTTTTTTCCCAAACAAAAAAAATAAATGCCATACAAAATTATATCAAGTTTCTTTATATTTTTCAGTTAATGTTGCCAGGAGTTATGAAAATGAGATATGAAGACTGTTTTTATTTTTTTTAAATATTTTCTTACTAAAAGAAATATAACGATTTTAGACAGATTGCCTCCAACACTTTTTTTTGGTACTTTTTAATAATAAACCATTTTTTAAAGCTAGCTTTCATATTATTCATATTTTTACACAAATTTTAAGTTAACTGGCCAAAATGGAACAGTAGATTACCCAGTATGACCTCCTATAGAATTTAGACCCATAATGTTTTACCCAGTTACTACTACATTAAACTCAACTAGATATGCTTGTTTAAAAATCTTTCAAACAACCTTCATGATTCAAGCTGAGAATGTTACGTCCTACACAAGAGATACTGTACACATCACATCAGAATATTTCCCCAGAAATTAGAAATATCAGAACACTGAAAAATTATGATATTTACTTAAAGGGACAGATCACAGGGCAGGAATTATTGGGAAGGCACGTTCATAAGAGGGTTGTTAGAGGAAAGAGGGAGGTTTGTGCTGATGACAGAGAGGTCATTCATCACACATTGTCTGGGAAGCAACTGGTCCCAAGTCAAAACCACATCATTCTAACGGGACAGGTTCTCACTTTCACTTAAAGACAATTTGAGGCATGGGGAAATAACAAGGTGTGTCACAACCGAAAAAAGAAAGAATTCCTTTTCTTCTTCCTATAGAAACTCAAACATCAAAGGAAAGTTAATTCCTTTTCACGTTAAGAAAGTCCAATCAAGTTGACAGAAGTGTTTGTACAGTGAGGTTGTTTCAAGTCTAACCATCAGGCAGGTTCACGCACGTGTGCGTTCTGATGTGGAAGAGAGTAACGTCAGGGAGAAGGGTGACTGGAAAAGGGACGGTGGCAGAGGAGCACAGGGGTCAATAGAAAGAACTTTGTAAAAGCAGATGATGAGTGAGATCATTTTGTATGAGTTTAAAAGCCAGTTTTAGAGAGAAAATTCTTCTCAAAATTAAAAGTGTCAACTCCATCCTGCTCTGTTAGAACCCAACAACTGGATTTATTTTCCAAATGAAATAATTTCATTTTGCTTGTGAATCTGGTACGCAACAATTTACTGAAGTCTTATTTACCTCAGGGGGCCTGTGTAGGTATAGGGGTGTATTTAAATATGTACAATTAGGTTTCAGAGAGCTTTTTTTTTTTTTTCCTTTCTTTTTTCTTTAACACAATTCTCTATGTGTAAACTGAAAATTAATTTTTTTTTCTTTTATATTGGCTAATTAATAACTTAAATGCTGGTGTCAAGTTGAAGAACACAGAAAGGTCCCAAAATGGAAGTAAACGTGTTCTTATACATCAGTTTCTGGATGAGAGTAACTTTACAGGTGTTTAAACATATCACTTTTGCCCTATGTACTTGAAATAGTCTTGTGATGAATTATTAAAGCCGTCAGTAGATAAATAAAATCTAACTATGGTCTTCGTATTATCCTGATATGCAAACTCAGCCAAACCTTGAAAGTATAAATCAGATAATTATTTAATAATCTCCTTTTATAGTATACATATATATATGTGGAGTATACATATAGTATACATATGTATACATATAAATGTGGAGGCATAAAATAATTTTTAGTGGGAAGTTAAAACAATTTAATTGATTAACAGCTAATTTGGACTAATATTCAATTTTATTATATTCAAACTAGAACAAATGTAATGTATTCAATCTTTTGCTTCATAGCATATGGTTTTCTTCTTAGTCCCATATAGTCCTGTTTCATCAGCACAGGGAGTCACACAGCAATTGCTTAGTCATCCAAAGCTTAGTCATGTCAACATCTGAAGACTCAGACTTAGGGAATATTTTATGTGACGCTACCCAACTCTTCCTGATGGAAACTGTTAAGAGAAAATATCTGATGTTGGATCTGACTGCCTGAGAGAGGTGAGGCTGCTGCAGCTTCATGCCCCAGGTGCAACAAGTAGCAAAACTGAAAATATATTCCCAGTAGGCACATACGTACAGAGCACATATATGCACCACGTGCACATGCACAGCCAGCCACATGGGTAACACAGACACACAAAACATTCACATGAACACACAGAGCACCAATGGCCTCATCCTGCTCCATTCTCTGGCTGAATAGGATGGAGATCCATTAGTGAGAATATATACATACACACACATATGTAGATAGCATTTGTTTTCACTCAATCTGGCCTCTACAGTTGCTGGCACAGAGACACATGCTCCATCCAGCCCACAGTCCCAGCCCAGCTGCTGGCACACAGACTCTGTTTGCTGCACCACAGACACACAAGCCCCTGTAACCTGCAGTCTGACTCCAGTTGCTAGTGCTTAGACTCCCCATATACACACATGCACGCCAAACAGAGAGCCTCTCACCTGCAAAAGT
The DNA here is from genome assembly GCF_034638445.1 of Ciconia boyciana. Taxonomy (NCBI): domain Eukaryota; kingdom Metazoa; phylum Chordata; class Aves; order Ciconiiformes; family Ciconiidae; genus Ciconia; species Ciconia boyciana. The sequence goes on from NC_132935.1 coordinate 60,376,291, forward strand.
CATTAGGAACGGAGCATCATTAGAAGACAGGACAGACTGTGCTGATCAAGTGTGCATGGCATGGTCAGAGAAGCATACCAACCAACCATTTACTTGTGACCAGTCTTTTTTGTCCCTTTTACCCCGCTGTTTTCCCACATTTATTCCTCCCTAAATCACCTAAATCCATCCGTTTCCATAGAAGGAAATTTCCTTCACATACATACCAAAAATAAATTAAAGGAAAAATCAGGTTGTCATTTGAAAATATTTGCTCTTTGTTAAATTTATTTTCATAGGTAGATGTCAGTAATCCCTCTAATATATCAAAAGAATGGGATACTTGAAAGAAGAAAGCCTTGCAGAAATGTTCTTCAAGGCAGGGACAATATTCCTTCCCTTTTCTCCTGCCCCTTTCTTCTTCTGTCTCAGAACTACTTCACTGCCATAATGCTGCTGATAAGAATGAAGCATAATAGTAATTTTATTCTCAGAAAGTTTACATTCTTGGTAGGCAGATATAACAAATTATTCTAAAGTCTTTTCCATCATTCCTTCAAAATTTTGTTGGATGTGAGTATTTTGATATCTTCTGTTCTTTTGTTTTTTTAAAACAATTCTGTTGCTTTAGCTCTTCATGGCACAAATTTTCCTTTGTGCATAAAAGTGATGGCCTTGGCAGTATTGCTCCATTTTCTGAGCTGAAGGTTTTAAAAAAACCCTGCATTTATACAGAAGTTTGGATGCAACTGGGGGAGAGAGACAGGAAAGAGTGAGAAGCTAGAAAAGAATATAAATCAAATATTCTGTTTTGGAACACTGGAACCATAATGTAAATTCTTCATTTTGATTCAGCTAACACTAACTTCTGCATCAGTTCAACCAAATATTAAACTGCATTTCTCTATCCATATGCTGCCTAGTAAATTCACCATCAACAATCCTTTTTTAAGCATCATTCAAACTTATGTCAGCTTCATTTACTAAGCAGGAAAGCAAGTCACTAGTAGGAAAAGGAAGCAGTGTGGAATGAGAGAGATGGTGAAAAGGAGAGACCACACATATATGATTTGTGTTTATCAGTTTATTAGAAAAGTGAGATTTACTGTTGATTGTCTCATTCTGAATAATGTACTTTTCTTAGAGACTCCATTGAGTCTTGATTTTTCATTGAGACTTTCCGTCTCAATGCAGCAAGTTAAGAAGACACATTCTGACCAGCTAGGAAGGGAATTCAGTTCTCTGCTGAATTCTTAAAGAACACTTTCAGTCTTTTCTGCAAAGTGCTTCTTTTTTTTTTTTATATCTGGGGAAGCATATAAAATTTTATTATTTATGAATTGGGACCTGTATAGGCTTTTTTTCTCCTTTTTATTTGGTATAAAAATCAAAACAAAGTAAAAAAGAGAAGTTAAATAGTTACAATGTTAAAAAAAGAATAGGATAACAAGAAATGTCTTAGTGAATCAAACCAGTGGTCTATCTAGACAAGAATTGTACCTCTGACTAGGCCAGCAGAATAAAGAGGGAATTACATGTCTGTATTCTCATAAGGAGTGAGTGACTAACACTAATTACCCCTCTCCCCCCAAATGTTTTCTGTATGGCTATATGTATATATCAAGAAGATAACAGTTTTAGAAAATAGACAATGAAACAATGAGAGTACAACTATGCACATGTAGATATATATTTATTTATATACATAAACTTAAAATATAATAAAAATAAGCACTAAATATATAACTTTGATCCATTAATAATAATTAATTTAATGAAGTGACTTTTAGTTTATCTTTCATCTTTGACTTCAGGAAGCTTTTTCTATTTTTTTTTTTTTAAGCCAAAAAGATAATTTTCCTCTTCTTTAAATACTTTTTTACTAAGAACTGCAGAGGTGGAATGATTAATTACCATCTTACTTCACTTCTCTCCCATTGAAATCTATCTGCTCTTGTCCATTTTCCCTTCGTTCGTTCGTTCCTTCATTTGTTCCTTCCTTCCTTCCTTCCTTCCTTCCTTCCTTCCTTCCTTCCTTCCTTCCTTCCTTCCTTCCTTCCTTCCTTCCTTCCTTCCTTCCTTCCTTCCTTCCTTCCTTCCTTCCTTTTTGTTCATTCTCTCTCTTTAATAAATGGGTGATAGATAACTTGTATGTTCATAACAGCAATGTAGATCTTCTAGGAGGTCAAATACATTCCCTAAATATTTTCTGTTGATATATCATGTCTGTGTTTCCCTTTACCTGTAGACATTATAGGGTTTTGGTTAGCTGACTGTTCAGACTGCACTTGACAGAGAAAACTAGAACTTCTGCATGAGCCTGCACAGGATATGTATGCATGTGTGTTGCAGTACAAGGAAGAGAGAAACACAGCTGGCATACACTTAGGTCTAGTCTGAGGCAAGTTTTTGGGAGGTGAATACTCCCAAGTTCAATATTATATATTTACCATGCATTTGCTATAAATATGTATACATTTTCAAGGTTAATACATATGTTAGCAGGCAAAAACTTCCCTAGAATAATAATAAATGTTTAAAAAAAGCTATTATGCAGCTGTTTGTCCAGGAAGAGGGGGTCAAACAAGTTAAAACAAAGTGTCAATGTTTTCTGTGAAAAAAAAAAGACTCCATGTAATTAGCTTAGAAAAACTGATATAATGAAAATATACTAACACTCTGAAAACAGGTATCTGAAAGCCTTGTATCTGCCTCTGCTTTCATCATGGTGTCAAATTTGCTGTTATTGAACAAGTCACTTAATGTCTTTTCTTTTGTTTCTTCACCTGAAAAAATGGGGATGATACTCTCTTATGTGAAGTAAACCTAGTAAGGAACAAGTTGCTGATGCTTTATAGTGCAAGGATTAGTATCAATAGCAAATATTGTCCTCCTTTTTTTTTTTTCTTTTTTTTTTTTTTAATTATTTATGTGCAGAGAGGGAGAGAGAGAAAAAGTAAAGAAAATGGCCTGACGGAAACTTTTTATGTTGGAAAATGAACAATCATCAACATGAGCAGATTTGTAGAACTATGTCATTCATACTGAAATTTTCCAAACCAAAAAGCCCACACAAATTTACCTTTGTTTTTTATTTCATTTTTTTAATGTGGTTTTTTTTTTCCTAAGAAAGTACTTCTCATTTTATTCTATCTTCTTACTTATTTTATTTCCATTATATCGGGATAATATCCATAATTTTGTTATAGGCAATACTGAAACTTTTATATACCTATATGCCCTTAAGTTTATATCTATGGAAGTAAATATACCATAACACTTAATTGCTGCTGAAACAGAATAATCCAGTTGTTCCAAACTGAAATTTAAATGGGATATATTTTATATATCATAATTTTTATTTTTTTATTTAGGAAAAGATATATGTCAGAGTATTAGATGTCATAAATTCTGAGGGAAGAAAATTGTGAGTTTTGAGGTTTACTTATCTTCATTCACTTTCGCTATCTATATCTTTTATCATTTTGTTTGTAACCTCTCTCTTTTTAAGGTTCCTTCCTTGAAGAACACTTACTTTCAACTGTACTAAACTCACCAGTGTGTTTTTGTTCTTATTTAACCTTAAAGACCTGGCTTTATATACTCCATAACACCATAGATACAGAATTTGCAGTAAAATACCCTCCTATTCTTTGGCACATAGCTCCACTACAAAGCCACCTTAAAAAAATACACCCCTTAGGACTTCAAACAAGGGATATTTCTGGAAAACGTAGTAACCAGTTCATTATGGTGTTCACAAGTGTTTAGTCATCCTAAAGAGATACATCTATGAAGAGTCTTTTGGAATAGCTGAGATAGGACATTTCAATTATCTTTGAAAGTGCTCTTAGGAATTCTTTTGCTTCCTTTAGAGCTACCAACTTAGAAATACAACCTTTAAGTCACTATTGTCAGAAGGAATCATCCTCAAGATCTTACAATTCATTTTGAGCAACTATATGTATCTTTTAGAATCGAACCTTTACTTGTATTATCTGCCCCTTACGGTCTCTCAGATGCTCTGACAATTTACTAAGAACCAATGGTCTCAAATGACTTCAGACCTTCATCCCGCTTTCCCAACTCTCCTGGACAAAGTAACCGACTTGAGAGTCTGTCAGCTGTAATAGTGCACTAGTTAAAGCATCCTTATGATCTGTCCACTGACACAAATAGGTGATGTGAATTTTCGTCCTGTACTCTGGCCCTTTGTCTGCATATTTTGTGTCACTGAAAACAATGAGATAGTCACATTGTTTGTCTTAATGACCTCCCGGGGTCAATGAAATCCAGTGATGAACTATACCTTATGTAAAGCTCTATTTCCTCATAAACTAGAGATATTACTCTTGAGTTTTATGGAGTTTTCCTGTTATATGGTGAAAAAGAAAATGGAAAGATTGGACAGTCTTCATGTGTTCATTACAATTTTCACAAACCTCACTCAAATTCCCTGTAGCCCTTGTCCTTTCAAATAATCCACATCTTCACAAATTCATGACAGGATGAACTGGTGAAAAAAATATACTTTATTTAAATAGCTTCAATTATATAATGACCTATTTGCATTTTAATAGAGATTCTGAGAAGAACACCTGAGACTTGCAATAAAATAGGGATTTAAATTTGCAGGTAATTAAGGATCAAGCATATTGTGAAATTTCTGTTTGATCTATTTAATAAACCTGTTTACTGTCATAGACAATAATGCTGCTGACCCCAAATTGTCCCAAGCTATCAAAGGAAAAAAGTCTTCCTTTGACTGTACTAATTACTCAGAAAGTAAGCATTATCCATGTCAGGAATATCCTCTTTAAATTGAGATGCTATTTTAGAAATTGCATCTGTAGCTCCCAATGAATAAAGCAGAAAAAATAATTGAAGACAAAAAATGCTGAATCTATCATTATAATCCCCAAATTACATATAACATCCTAGCATTGGCCAGCAGTTACTGGCTCTGGTCAGCTAACAGTGCCTGGGGACTAACCTTACCTAAATACCATTGGCATTAGTAAGACTTAGTCCCATAAATCCCATGAGTATTGACTGCAGAATGAAACTCTGCACAGTGATTACAAATGGGTCAGAAGTGAAGAAATTATACAGACAGAATCTCCCACAGGGAATGACTACTTAGGGATTAAATATTGTTCTGAGTTTACCATCTTTGACACAGAAGTGCAAATGATGTCTTCTTTAGACACTTGATTGAGGCAAGGGCAGGTAGTTTTATATCACTGAACTCAGCCAAGTCAAATCACTCCAACATGTAGTTAGGTATCTATGGGATTTGCTCCTAATTGACATATTCGTAGTCAAGACTTTTCTGCTGATGAACTACAATCTGTAAATTTCAGGGCAGGTAGCCTTCCCAGCCATGTTTTAATTTGTTTCAATTGCAGGTAGAAGTGTGTGGCGGTGTGCTCCCCCCCGCCCCCCAGCTCCCCAGCTCCCTGCACAAGCAGTAACCATCAGTGGGAGTCATCCTGATAGCTGCATCCAGTTATCCTGGACCTTGAGGACAAATGGCAACAAAGTAGCCATTGGCTGCTTTGAAGCAAGGATCTAAACCTCTTGCTGATATGCAAATATGACCATAAGTCAATCATCTTACTCCTTAAATAGTGGACAGCCCAGGGCCCTTTGAGCTCTCCTGCACGGCAGCGGGCTGCACGCCAGGATCTCCCCTTGAGCAGGGACGCCTCTCAAGGTTACTCCTCGAGGTTGAGAGATTCCTTGCCGCAACAGATCCTCGGTAAGTGACTAACAGCATGATAAACTTTGAAATCTTAGCTAAGTGATATAAAGGATTGACTGCGCACATATAATCCTTTAGATATAAACCATTGACCAAGTCTGGGACTAGGACTGGATCTAGCCGCACCTAGACTCCTCTCTGAGAAGGAGTTTAGAAAGCAAGGGGATCCTTTCCGAACCTCATGACTCAACGGGAGGGTCTCCCTGACAGTTTTGTCTGACCCTGTCCTCTATGCAGTAAATAAAGTGTGCCTCGCCATCGAATCTTGTTAAAACACTGTCGCATTGAACTTTGTTAACTCCCTATTCTGTATCAATAAACTATATTTTTACTTCTCTCTTACGAGTGAAGTGCACTCTCACTCCATCCGCGACAAAGTGCCACTGTACTGGAACAAGAATTCACAGCTTCAATGAGACCAGTGAGAAATCAGATTCATACTCGGATAAAACAGTGTTAACATCAGTTCCCCACTATGTCTCTGAGTATTTAGGTGCCATTGTATTCTAAAAACCGGTCACTTGGTAATCTCAACTTAAAAAAGAACAGATCTGCTGGAGGCTTGAGGCACGTGCCATGAACTATGAATGGAAATTTACCTTTGTGAGGCAAGGAATTAGATCTTTTCCTGTTCAAGTTGTTTTGGTTGGTTGGGTGGGTGGGTGGTTTGGTTTTCTTTTGGTTATTTTTGATACTTTAGATTTACTTTTTCTTCTCTTAGCTAATGATAAGTTTTTTTCTTTATGAAGCTTTATGTTTAGAATCTACAAAAGCTTAAAAAGAAAGGGTCATCACAGAATATCTCAGCGGCTTTAACTATTACTAAATCTTCCTTCGCAAGAACTCTTTTTGGTTCTGTAACTTAGCGACTCCAAAATGTTTAGGTCTCATTTATGTCCAAGGCTAAGAAACAGCTAGGTTGTATGGGTGATGTTAACTATGACATGCTAATGATCTTGGCTGGGACTCCTTTGTATCTGTGACCTGAAAGTTCTCTTAGCCAGATGTGATCCTTACCCTCTCCTCTAAGGGGGGACATATGTCAGTGCCATGGCAGTGCATGGCCGCATGTCCCCCTGATGCCATGGTGGGGTCACAGCACTAATGTTAACTTTAGTATTCTCAACCTAACCCAAAGAAATGAGGACATCTCCCAGTGTCCACCAATGCAGCCTGCCCTCTGCTGTGGGGAGTGCACACCCCTGTTCCTAGACCGCAGCGTGGCCTGCTCAGAAGTTTATTTCCTGTGAGGAGGTTCCAGGACTGCAGTCCAGAGTATTAGGGCCGTGTCTGAGTGGTGGCAAAGATGGTTCTAACCTTGGAGCTGAAGTGAGAGAGTCTGCTGTCTTAGTGACATCTTGAATCAGGGACTTTTAGCATACGAGGCCAGGTGCACAAATGCTGCATCATGACAGGGTTTTAATAGTGAAGAGTAGCAGGTAGTGAGTGAGAGTCTGCTCTGGCTGTCTCTGCCCCTCTGCAAGCATTAATTGGTGACTTAGGGCTCACAAACACCTCTCTTCTGGGAAAGGCTGAGAGGCACCTCTGGCTCCACATGGTGAACCTCACTGTTGGTATTCTATAGTATTGTACATTTGGTAGCATCCTGCTAAAGCTGGACATCTCCATAAACCACCTTCTCTTTACTTATACAACCATCTTAGCATCATTTTTTCTTTTCCTCAGCCTTATTCTTCTTCTTTACTTTCTTCAATTTCTAATGGATATTTTCCTGCCCCTTTTCCAAGACTATTCTTCCTTTTTCTTTTTTTTTTAAACTGATCCTTGGGAATAAAATCCCAAAGAATCAGCACTTTTTAAAAACTGCATCAATGAGTATCAGCTCTGGTTTTTGTACTGTTTATCATTCCTGCAGAGTAGGTGCTTGTCCCAGTGAAGAAAGAAGACAGAGTTATATTAGTGATATAACTGTAGTGTGAGATGGATCACAACCACCAGCAAGCCATCCTGATGTTGTTATTCAATACTTTACACCATTATGGCTTCTTTCTTTATAACTGTCCTGCTCCAGTGAATTCACTGTTGTACAGCTAATATGGCAAAGTTGCACCCCAAATAAATATGACTCATAATCTTGTGTTTACTAATGCCTACAAGACCTTGTAAGTAAAATCTATATTTTTCTCTTGAATTAATCAAATAGAACACAATTCAGATAATTTCTCTACATATAGATTCCATACTCCTTTTTGAATGAGGATTTTCATGACTTTTATCATAAAAATAAAAATAGACAGGCTTGAATGAAAATGCAGATTATAATGTCCAGTTATTGTTAATAGTTTCAAAACATTTTAATTCTTTCATATTCTTACTAGTTTTGGCGGTTCATGCACAGAAATACATATATATGTACAGTTTGTACATATATATGTACAATTTGCCTTAGTTTATACATTTAGACAGAATTTAGAAAGTTTTTCCATTCATAAAATTATCTGTACACTTCTGAGCAGTATTAAGACAAAAAATACCATTTTACTGAAAATTATGGGCTATGCACATTCATTGAAAGTTAAGTGTTAATCAATACAGCTCTTTTAATCTTTTCAGATGTAAAATTGGCATAAGATAGAAATATTGGAACATGTGAGACTAAATAAGAATTTAGATAAAAATAAATTTTGAAGTACTGTTTTTTACCAATTTTCCTCTTCATTCACTGAGTCACTTTAAGAAATACTATACATTTTTAAATCTATATATGGGATTTGAAAAACAGGTGTGGATGAAAACTCTGTCTTCCATATCTGAGGAAGTCACTTACCAAGTCCTCTGTGCTTATATGAAGCTGAAATTTGTGCTCTTGACACAAAGTTCAGTTAATACCATTCTTTTTAGTTTAAGTGGTTAACAGATGCATCAGGCTGAACATAGCTTAGAAGTTGCATGCTTTGGGTATAGTGTTGTCCTTTATGATTTTAAGATCAACTCTTCTTCCAGGGCAAGTTATAGAATGTCGAAGCTAGATTCCAAAACCTTTGGCTCCACTGAATAATCTTTTATCTACAGTAATGATATTAATTTCAACAGAAACTTAAGTAAGGTAACACTCAGCATCATAAATCATACTTTGGCTTTCTGTACATGGTAGAACTTTTCTAAACTAGCCTTATTTGTGTGTATTTGAAGAAAGAAAAAGATATTGCAGTGAAACAGTTAGTTAATTGTGGCTATTGGTTTTGCAGAATGAGTCAAAGGTTAAATTGCCTGCCTGACTTATGGGAAAGTACTGTCCAGAGTTAGACTGTCAGAGCTCAAACCCTTTCATAAAATCAAAGGCAAACCTTGATTATCTGGGATCCTGAATTAATCAGGCCATACCTTCTATTAAAAGCTAGCACTTCTAAAAAGAATCTACTAATACGTTTTTTTTAAGGTGGATATTCAGGTTATGTTTGTATAGTTTTATGTACATAAGTTTAATTACTATCTTTTCTTTTTATCTTATCAGTGTTAGCCATCTGCATCACCCTGAATATCTGAGTCTACAGAAACAGTATCCTTTTCCTTATTAGCATTCTAGCAGACATTTGAAGCTATTGATTATTTACAGTCAGTTGTCACTGGCTGTTTGCATGATGAGCATGTATTTATATTCCATCCACAGGTAGTTGATCTGTATCAATCATCATTAGTATCTGCAAGTATTTGCCCTGGCCTGGCTATCTCAGGAAACATATCATGCCTAGCAGAAGTCCCACCATTATCCTCAGATCACAACAGTGTTATGGAAGGGTTTCTGATAGACTAAGTGGACTTTTTGGAGAAGAAAACATTAGAACCCCTATTTTCCTTTGTTGCATTAATTGTACTAAATGTGTTTCTGATTTTACCTTACTCTTACCAGTGGCTTTGAATGATTTATGCTAACCTCTAGCTCTCTTCTCATATGATATTGCAGAATCAAAATTGAGTGCTGTGGTCAAGTGGCCACAGACAGCAATGAATAACAGGAGTAGGTACATATTCCTAGAACTTTTCTGTTATGCAAAAATGTATGGAGAATCTTGAGAGACAACGTTAGCTGTGTTGCTGTGTACCATTAAAAAAAAAAAATCCTTGGATGCATTTTCTTCCCCTGGAATTGTTTTCAGGTTGGTGAGAATCTATTTTTTTTATTTAGATCAAACATTCAGAAAATAAATCCCAACATTTATTGTTCTATATTTTTCATTATGCTTTGGTTTCAGAATAAGTTGTGTGTGTTCAGAATTTCATAGTCTCACATGAGATAGTAGCTTTTGAAAACAGAGAAAGAAATGTGCAAATCCACTGCTTCTGAGGCAATCTACTAATGCAGATAATATTAGTGGTACTTGAATTATTAATATAAACTGACTAAAGTACTTTCTTTAACTCTATGATATTCATAACATATCTGAATTTCTATGTCACTGTCCTGTTAAATTGCAGCAGATGATCCAAATCCATCGAATCAACAGAAAAATATCACCAAGCTTTCCTTGGAACATATGTTGTAGATCAGACACATGGGTATTAATTGGGTCAAAATGAAGGAAAATCACTTAGACCAGCAATATTAACCACCACCAATTGGTTTAGCATAGAATCACATTTCTTTAACTAAATTTCTCTGTTGACCTTATGACTTCTAGCATTTTCAAATTTTAAATAGCTCTAAATCGTTGCATCAATATTATTAGGGCAGAGAATACTAAATTCACAGTCTAAAGAAGAGGCCATGATGATAGCTGGTAGAGCAGAAGTATTGAAAACAGATTACTGGCTCTGCTAGATGTCATCATGTGTCATTCAATGAATATACTATACAGTCATAATGCTCTGAATAAAGTAGTCTCCATAACTGAAATGTTAGCCTTCTTAAAATGAATAGCAATATTTGTAACAGCTTCAGGAGATCTGAATTTTATCCTAGCTCTCATATGCCATCTTTCTCTTTAAAAAAATTAAAAAATACACTCAAAATGGAGGTAAAATATGTTTGTATTTGTAAATACAATAATGAGGAATATTGTAATTTTTATACTTAAACAAAGGTGATTCCTTGCCCACTATATTTTTCGAGTTCCAGTGTCACTCACAGATATTTGTTCCCAATCCCATACTTTATGATTCCAAACTTTATGCGTACTTAAAAAATGGCTTAATAGCCCAGGACAGAGATCAGGTTAGAATAAACATCTTCACATCGCTGCCACCATTGGTTAGACTGACCAAACATGTCAACTACTTTCCAGCTGATTTGAGGTGAATGAATAGCTAATCCAAAATGTATTCAATCCCACATCAGGTAGAAGCAAATATATTGTACGGTGTAAGAAAGAAATATTGATCAGATTTCAAAATACCATAAAGAAAAATAACCTGAAAAAGAAATCTTTCTTGCTTAATGGATAAGAATTTTAGTGAAAGGCAATGATATATATTTTTTGCATAGCAGTTCTCACTAACAGAATAAAGAACCACAGTCTTTGGCTAGGCAAATTAAAAAAAAAAACAAAAAAAAAATTTCTTCACAAACTTTTAATGAAAATAGGATGATTCAAAAAATTACTTAATAATGTTGTGTTTTACATAACAAATCTTCCTCGTGTGCTTTGCAGAAATCCATGGTTGTTGTGGTTTAACACCAGCTGGCAACTAAGCACCACCCAGCTGCTCACTCACTCCTCCCACAATGGGATGGGGGAGAGAATCAGAAGAGTAAAAGCGAGAAAACTCATGGGTTGAGATAAAGGCAGTTTAATAGGGAAAGCAAAAGCCGCACACACAAGAAAAGCAAAACAGGGAATTCATTCACTACTTCCCATGGGCAGGCAGACATTCAGCCATCTCCAGGAAAGCAGGGCTCCATCACACATAATGGTTACTTGAGAGGACAAACACCATCACTCCAAACATCCCCCCCCTTCCTTCTTCTTCCCCAGCTTTATATACTGAGCATGACATCATATGGTATGGGATATCCTTTTGGTCAGCTGGGGTCAGCTGTCCTGGCTGTGTCCCCTCCCAGCTTCTTGTGCACCTGGCAGAGCATGGAAAGCTGAAAAGTCCTTGATTTAGTATAAGCACTACTTAGCAACAACTAAAACATCTCTGTATTATCAATGCTGTTTTCAGCACAAATCCAAAACATAGCCCCATACTAGCTACTATAAAGAAAATTAACTCTATCTCAGCTGAAACCAGGACAGCTGTAGTAATCAAATCATAGGGGTAAGGACTAAGGTAGCTCCTAAAGAATGCAACACAACTTTATCAAAGAGTTTCATAACACTTCATCTAATTATCTAAATAATAATAAGAATAATAATAGATAACAATAAAGCTGATAGAATTGGAAGGTGTGAATAAATTACAGATTAGATCTGGCACCAGGCAAAAGGGTACATAAATAAATTTACTAATTATAACATACATTAAAAATATAATAACCTAATTTAATAGTCCTTTCTTATTTATATCAGCTATCCCTCTGAGGCAAATGGCAAAAAAATGTTCCTGAGTTAATGCAAGTATGATAGGCAAAAATAAAGTGAAGCTGTTTGTTTGGAAATCACAATTTCTTTTCCATAGAATAATATGAAAACTTAACTATCTCTGCCTAAATCTTGCAGTAGTTTCTTAAATTTAAATTCTGTTTTTTTCAAAATGAAATTGTGATTTATTTTAATTTTTACTCCCTTTGAAATATTTATATAAAATAAATTTCAAAGTGAGAAATTGATTTGATTTGGATAAAAAGTCTACAATTCCTTTTCTCACAAGTATCAAAGTGTTTTGAAATATTTAACAAATTTTTAACAACACTACAACACAGACATCTAGTTTACCTAAGCAAAACAGTTCAGAAGTTTTCATTGACTTCTCTAAATAGTTTTTCACATTTAAATAAAATACTCCATTAAAGTTATACTCAAAACTGAATTCAAAGCAACATGCCAGGATTTTTATAGAAATAAAAGCTAGCCTGGGATGCAGAGGGTATAATGGAATTTGTGTCAAGATATGCTCAGAAATATTTCAATCTTTAATACTGTGTAGGTATTAAGTATCAAGAATGAAAAAAATAAGTTAATCTTCAGAAATCTTATCAATTTTTATTTAAAACTATTTAAGTAATCTCATATTAACATTTCTATGGTACCTTTATCTGGTTATTAGCTGTGATGAAATTTTTCTGGCTTTCACCTTTCAAAAATATATATTTACATACATGTTTATATCTGCCTGTATGTCTCTGTATAGAATTGTTATTTTTTGTTTACTTTTGTCAGTCCTAAAGCTTTTCATTTGTTTTGTTTTACTATAAAATAATACAGTAACTTTATATCAAAGATGAACTTTTTTTAATCCTCCTCCCCATCCAGATTTTCAGTAAAGCTTTGGATGCCCATTATGCAAAAGTCCTAGAAGCATATTGTCTATCATTGTTAAGTTCCAATTCAAAGCTTATTTTATAGACAACACAGAAGAAATCTTTCATCAGAAAAAAAAAAAGAAAAAAGGATTATGACAAACACATTTTTGGCTTCCTTTTGTGCAACAAAAATAGAACTAAAAGGAAAGGTAATTGGAAGGCCATTTAAAAAAATGAAATATCTATTGGCTGTCTCTGCTTTAATAATTCAGAAGTTTGGAGATAAAAGGTATTCTTTCTTTGACAGCAATCATTGTTCAGGCTGTCATCACCCAAGTCAGCAATTTCATCACTTCACAGCAAATGCATCATTAGAAAAAAAGGGGAAAAAAATCCAGATGAACGACTAAAAAAAAACCCCCAAACCAAACACCCCTCAAGTAGAAAAAACCCCTACTTTTCCCCCAAATATGAAAGGTCTTTATTTTATAGTTTCTCAGAGGTGAGGGTGTTTCCAGTAGGATTATAGCTAGAACAGATCTTTTTTCACAGTAATAAAAGGTGCTGCTTACAGAAGCAAAGTTTATTACTTAAAACAGAATATGGTAGCAATTTAAGACCAATAGGCATGAACCGTTAAACAAAGGGCGGGAGTTTTTTTGTTTGGGTTTATTGTTTCATTGTTTTGTTTGGGTTTGGGGTTTTTTTTGCATTGTACTAATAGCACATAACTATTAAAATTACTTTCCTATAGAAAAGCAAGACAAAGTTATTTGAAGCTCAATATATTTTTATTCATTCTTAGAAGTGAAGAAGATTAAAATTCTGAATGATCTCACTAATTGACAAGCAGGAAAACAGACAGATTAGAGTCTGAAAAAACAATGAATTGATTAATAATTTCTTAAATGCATTTATACAGTATCATCATTTTCATGCTCTTTTAAAAGAAAATAAAAGAAAAAGAAGGATAGAAAAGTAATGGAAAATAAGTTCATTTTAAAAGGTGGTTATGAAGCTAATCACAAAAACTAAAAAAATACCACTGGGGGAAATGGTGATTACATATTAGCCCCAATTCATATTGAAAAATTCATCAATAACAATGGTAACTATTTACAGACATCACTGAAAGTATTTGGTACTGAATTTCTGACTGAAAGCTTATTGAAGCTGATGGACTGATCCAGTTCAATTTCAATTATATATAAGAAGTGCTAAAATAGTCTTTTGAAAAGATAAAGACCTATGGAGAAATGTATACTTATTATAGTTTGCAGATACACGTTCAGGCATAGAGGTATATGCACCAGAGATGGACAAACACTGTCCAGTTTACACAAATATTTGTTGATTCTGGAACTCTGTTATGCTTTTTCAACACAGCGAAAAATGCTGGCAAAATGTTATAAATCACAGTATTAGGAATACCAAACTTGTAATCTTCATGTTATTCATAATTACTCCTTCCCTATGAGCATTCAATGCTACCTTGAATGCATCAGTTCTGGGTTCTTTAACGTGCCCAGAAGGGCTCGTTACTGTATAACCCATACTGTATCATAAAATTCTTAGGCATGCATGGCATTGATATATGTACTCAGTCATCTCCTAAATAACTCACCTAAAATAACGAGAAAGATCAACCAGTTTTTAAATGTCTCACCACTCTAGTGGCCAGAAGTAGTTCTCTGTTAGGATATCCTTCAGTAATAACAATACTGTCCCAGTAATACTCTGTGCAGATTACAGCTCAGGCTGTTTACTTGTTGCTTCTTTTAGTAAATTACTCTTCAACTTGTTCTCACAGGCTACTGAATTCTGGCTTCTTTTAAGGGGATGCTAACTCCAACTTACTGCCATGGCTTCCCATCTAAGCAACTTCCTATGCACAGCTATACTGTCAAGCTTTGGGTAGTCTGATCTGCCTGACATTCACTTTGTCCCCTCTAGGACTTTCTTGTGGAGTCTACTACAGACTGATTGTAACTGGACAATCTTTGATCTTTGAATTGAATAAGGTCCTTTGCCTGACTTTT
Organism: Ciconia boyciana; assembly: GCF_034638445.1. Lineage (NCBI taxonomy): Eukaryota > Metazoa > Chordata > Aves > Ciconiiformes > Ciconiidae > Ciconia > Ciconia boyciana. The sequence goes on from NC_132935.1 coordinate 60,391,439, forward strand.
TGGATCTTTTGTGACTTCGTTTCCTACTTTCAAAATAAGTTTATGTGAATTTAGCTAGGAAGGTGTCAGAAGAGCTATTTCGTGAAAGCTAAATTTTTATGTGCATCTCTATGACCTCAGAGGGCATTCCCATAGAAAAGTTCCTTCTTCTTTCTTACCTTAACTCTATTCTTTAGAAAATTACTTGGATTCAGATTTTCCTCTTTTCTCCTTTTCATGGAGATCCATAGTTTAATGGAGTCAGAAATGAGTTTTAATCTTTCTGCTATCACATTATTGTTTGCCCAGCTCAGCTTTGGTAATGCTAATAGCAAAGGTGAGCGATTAACTCCAGTTTAATTAATTCCCTTACTGCTCAAGCAAGTGTCACTGGAAATTAAATGTGATAGTAGCCATTTACAGGGGAACTATAAAGGGCAATCTTGTTTTTTTAAAAGACCATAAGACAATAATTTCATAGTACAGTGGTTTGTCAGGCAGGTCTGCTTAAAGGTCTTTCAGGCTTGAGGGACCATTCCTGACCGCTCATTTCCAACAGTAATTTGGGATCTGTATAGATGGGGATGGGCAAAGGAGTTGAAAGGTTCCTGGTTTTCTGGTTCTTTTTTTTTAACCTAGATTCATTTATTGATAAAGTAGTGTCACGGAATTTTTATTACCACGAAAGGAGAGGAGCAGACTTTTTAAATTAGCATTGGCATGGGATGCCTTTTTTCAAACATCTGTGGTGGAGGGCTCAGAAAGTTGGTAGCCATTTAAGGTTTTGCCACAACCTTTTGCATATTATCTGTTCTCCTTCACATTAAACTTATAAGAATTTATGAAGATTTGTATCATGAAAAATATCATTATCTAAATATTATAATGAGGTTATAATATTATAATGTTTCACAATCTTATAGTATGTTGTGAAATGTGAACAGCAGCTAGATGACTTTCAAGTTTCTCCATTTTCCCATGCTTTAGATAGATTAAAGGTTAACTAATTCACGTGACTCCTAACTGTTTTTTAAAAATTGCTTGATTAAATCAGATTCTTAAATTTGTTTATCTACCATATTTCATATGTGATTACATACTATATTCAAACTGGATACAAAATTACATTTTCAAAAGTGGGAAAATATTTAATAAGTATTGATGAAAATAAGACAACATCAGATAAGCAAATGAAACATTCTTTTTTTTTTTTCTGGTAATAGACAAGATGAGCTACGTCTCAAGTAAATAAATTGCTTTAGAAGATTAGCAATTATTAAAAGATATTTCTCAGTTTAATATACGCCAGGTAAAGTGGAATAAGGTAAAGCATCTTTTTTTTTTTCTTCCTACTCTATTTCTAGTATTATGATTATTAATGGTTTATTGCATATTAAGAAGCATTCTGTGAAAGAAATGGTAAATTGAGTTTCTACCTGGTTCCATTCAGAACAGCTTTGACCAGTCCCTCAGATGTTTGTAAGCTCTTGCACACTTTTTAGATACATTCAGTTGATAAGACAAAGATTATTACCAAGTATTAATATTTTACAATTAAAAGAACTGTTATTTGGGATGAAACTCATAATGATCTTAACAGTTCAAATATACCATACTCGATTCTCACATGATTGTGTAGTTATGTCAGAATACCTTATGAATATTAGTCTCTCTGTTAGTTGAGTGAATTCCTTGCAAGAATGTCTTCTAAATCTTTGGCTAATTAAATAAAAAGTAAAAAACTTCCTTTTCAGATTTTTTTCCATTATCTGAAAGATAAAAAATAAGTACTTAAAAATCCATGATAAACATATTTTCCTTTTTGGTACAAATTCAGTGGCCTGTGCTTTTTCTTTTCTGGAAATAGAATAAATTAATGCCATGCCGTCCCCAGAACTGCCGCTATAACACATTATTATTCTACACACACACAAAAGAGAAACCTATGTTTTGTTATAAATACTTAACTACATGATAAAGAAATTTGCAGAAAAAATAATATTCTGAAAAATATATTGCATTTTTTAGTGTTTTAATGCACCAAAACAAAAGTCTAAGGGTTCCAAACAAACTGTGTAGACATAAATAAAAAGATTTCCAGGCTTTGCTGAGCGTGTCTGACTACATCGTTCCTGGCTCCACTCTGGCTGTCATTTCCAACCATTCCTCCCAAAACAACAGAAGGCCCATCTTTAAATAACACCAGCATTGTCTGCAGCCAACTTGTGTGAATGCATAGGCAGAGAAATGCCAAACCAAGTGGGCTTCAGGCTGGTTCCAGACATTTTTCCTGTTTCCTCTCCACGCACTGGCAGCTTTTTCGCTCTCTCTTTGCTCTTCCATTCTGGTTTGCAACACATGGCTACCAGAAAGGTGCAGAATGCCATACAGCCACTTCACACAGGGACTCATCTAGGGCACCATACCCCAGAGTAGTCCATTCACTCATACCAGGTGGTGGTCTATATCCTCCACGGCTGTGCTTCAGAGAGAGAAAGTATGGGATATTCATCAGGCCACTCCTAGGGGTGCCCAGCCTCTCCCCAAACTTCTCAACCCCCCACCATGGAGAGGTGGTTTTCATATGCTTGTCATATGCCTCAAAATTGCTTGGTTATATAAGCCCAAGCGAGGACACTCTCAAACTTGTCTTGGTCATTGCTACTGTTCTGCAGATGTGGTAGTATTTGTCACTTCCAACCTGTCCCAGAGAGCCTCCTCACCCACCCCTCTGAATGAGCCTGATGACCACTCCTGCAGGGCTGCTTCAGGGAGGAAGGACATGGTGTTATGATGAAGAGACTAAATCTGACCATGCCTGCCTGCTTCTGCCTCTGACAGAGGAGACACAAGTCTTCCCAGAAAAAAAAGCCAGCCATTTTTTCCATGTACTTTTGCCTTCATTTTCCTTCACAGTTTTCACTGTTCATGGAGCTCTTAGTTCTTTATCTAAACACTTTAAATAAAGGAAAGCCTCTCAGATCTCTTTACAACTTCCATTGTTTCTCATGGCATTTTAACAAGAGCAAATAAACTTCTTGTTTCCCAACTCCTTCCACCAGTTGCACATAGAAAAACACAGTAGTGGGCATGGGGGCATCAAAGAACAGGGCATTTAAGAGCAGTGGTTGAACTGCAAGAGATGAGAGTTGCATACACCATACTCATTTTTCCTTTCAAAGTGGAAATGTCTGATTGTAGCTGCCCAGTGGACAGAAAAGTCAGGCATATGCATGTGTTTGGGGAGAAGGGCATAAGAATGGCTGTAGAGAAGTCCAGATAAGCTGCGATATGACAAAACCACCTCTAGCTCTCTACTGTTAATCAGATAAATACCACTAAACTCGTACAAGGACTTGTGGACGAGGCAAATACAAGGGCCGTGCTTAAGGCTCTGTGAAGGCTTGCTCTTGCTCCAGAAGTATCATATTGTTAGGGTAATATTCTGCAGTATCTAAAAACTCCATTGATCTGCTTTTCTAGAATAGTTCTGTAACACACCACAAGAAAATATTGCCACATTTATTTCACTTATCCAGTAATATTTCTAGGTTTTGGGTATTTTAAACTTTTAAAGGTGCTAATGAAAAATGCCTAAGCATACTGTTGATTTTTTTTTTTTTAAGTGTATCTATTAAACCTTATTCATTTATTTATTTATTCATTTATTAGTTTTCCATGAAGAATACCATTGTTATAGGTTTTCCCAAGGGATGAAGTGTCAGACAATATAGATAAGCTGGCAGGATCTTGCTCTTCCTGAAACGTTTTGTACTTGTAAAGCTACTTTAAAATTGATAATGCTTGCTGCTTGGAAACCTTCACTATGGAAATGATCATTTATCATTTGAGATATATCTGAGGTCAATGTTCATCCACAGCAGGCCATGCATGAGATAAGGCATAGATTTTTTTACCAAGATAATCTCCACAAAATGGAAGATAACACTACAGACATTGCCTGAAAATAAGAAGTATGCACTTTATTTTGTAAAAGTGAAAATGTTTTGGCCTCTGTTTTCCTTTGTCTCTACCATTTTGGCAGGAACTCTTTGAAGTCTATCAGATTTCCAGATCTGCAAAGCAGTGCAGAAAGTATTACAGAAAGAGACTTTTACAGACAGAAAAATTAAGTTAGCTGTTAAGGAGTATTTTCCTCCATATTAATATAGTTAGATTGATGTATCCATTTTAATTTATTTACTTTAGTCTCAAAACTGGGGCACTAGAGAGTCCTTTTTCAGTTTGGTGCCTGATATCAGTTTCTCTTGAAATCATTGCTGGGGAATCTGAGATCTAGGCTGTAAATACAGAATGAAGAAAAATACTGATAACGTGGGATCGGGCAAGTGAGGAAAAGGAAACTGATTTGGTAAATCTGTATTGTCTTAGCTTCTGATTGCTGCTTTTCCTAGAAATGATGATTCTGCTTCCATTTTGAGTTTGTGCCCCTGTCCGGACTGTTTAACTGCAGAACAACTTTCTCTGCAAAATGAATAACTTGAAGACTTCCTAAAGATAGCCTGCGGGCCTTTAGTTTTTGTAATCGCAGGAGCAAGGTCAAAATGCCCAGAAGGGATATGTTAATGAACTGATGCGGGTTGCAGTTGTCAGAATTGCTTTGCTGGTGCATTGCAGAAAACATATTTCTAGTGTAAGTTTTTGGTTAGTGAATGTATACATTTCATCTTCTTCTGGAGTTGTACAAGGACAGTCAATGTGATAATTAAAAGAAATGGCACTACAGTTGATTAGGTGGAACAAAAACCACTTAGTAAACACTACATTTTATGAAGTGTCCTGTTTATCCTTTGATTTCCTTTTGATAAATTTAATGACCTTTACCTTTTATGCAACAGTGAGATACATAACTCACCAATGCAAGGTTGCTTTTCTATATGACAGAAGCTTAATAAATATTGTATCTCAGAATGCTGTACAACTGATATGCCTATCTTGTTACTCATACAAAAAGTATGAACTTAGGTTTATAGGATGCAGTTTTGAAACATGTAGGTTTCTTAGATGGCTGGAGGAAAGTTGGCAAATATTTTATCTGCAAATATGGCAAGGAAGATACAAAATTAACTTTAGATCCTAAATCACTCTTGCGAAATGGTGAAGAATCATCAATTCTCAGATGTTAACGAGAAGGGACATGTGGTTCACAGGCTCTTTTCTCAATTTTACTTGTGTAAAATATTTCTCCAGAGATGGACACGGACTTATTTTTCTGTGTGAGAACTGAAATCAATAACATTACAGTCTTCTTAACACAAAAACATTATCTAACATTTTCTTTAAATCCTTCAGATACTTCATTTTTGCATTAGGAATACACATGCTTCTTTCTTATAGATACTTCTGAATTTTACAAAATGTTGACCTTTTCCTTATTTAAAACGTCTTTCCTCAACATTCTAGCTACTACTTAATAAATTCATGTTTTCTGGTATAATAAAAATATAAAGCATGTCAATATAAAACCTGAATATGCTTTAAACAGAGTCAGTTTGGACAAGCAAAACTAGCTGGTTTTGGTTTTTTTTTAGCTTTTTGGCTGGGTCTTAGGTCTTATTCTCGCATGGTCCTCAAATACCAAATGAAGGTCGTAGAGAAGCTGGGGCCAGACTTCTCCCAGAGGTGCTCAAAGTAAGAATATGAGGCAACAGACAAAAGTTTTAAAAAGATAAATTCTAACTAGATATTAGGGGAGGAAAAAAATTGCTACAAGAGTGATCAAACGCTAGAATAGAGACATTGTGGAAGCTTCAGCCATGGTCATACTCAAAACTTGACTGGGTATAAGTCTGAGCAACCTGGTCTAACTTTGATGTTGAATCTGACTTTGTAATTGGCCCTGCATTGACCAGAGCATTGGACCAGACAACCTCCACAAGAAGTGCAGGATGTCTCACCAAAAGAGCACTAAAATATCAGCACAGTTCCTTGTATGCTAAGTAGTCACATTCTTGCTAAGAGGTAGGGCCTGAAGGTTAATACGCGACCCACAGAAAATGGATTTTGTCCTGCTCTTAACGGATGATTGCCATATTAAAATCCATCATGATTTTGCACCAGTTAGTAGCTATATTAATATCCACAAATGGAGAGGGAAGTAACTGAATAAGTACAAGAAATAAATTACTCTCTCGTTCTACAGATGACTTAAATAGATAAAGGCCAAGAAACAATTTAAAGAACTGCTGTGAGATATTATTACTATTAGTTTTGTCCTCAATATTTCTTCTAGTACAGAACACAAGGAACTAGACCAGTATTCTCTTAATTTGACATTTGCCCTGGACCTTAATTGCATTTAGAAAATACTGAACACGAGGCATGTTGGTTTAATATAAGATAATGTTTTTCTTAAAGGCACTAAGGTTATCAAGCTATGAAAGGATTATGACTTTTCAAACAAAATCTGTGTATACCCTGATGGAACAAAGAAAGCACCAAAGGATTATGTATTTTAGGTCTACAGATATACTAAACATGACTATCTCAGACTCATTGATGTTATTGTCAAACATTGCCAGAAAGAAACAGTAAGCAGCAGTTTACTCTTAGCAAACATGTTAGCTTCTTATACCCTAAAAGGCAGTACAGGAATGCATTTTAGGGTTTTCTGAAGCAAAAGAAGGCTTTATAAGTGAAAGTGTGAGAAAGGATGTTCAGCGGGAAAAAGAAGGCTTGAAAAGCAAAGCCATTTGCCATTTCACAAACTGCACAGATAGCATCATTTTTAAGTCATTAGGATATCTCTTTTTCAGTTACAGCATACGCATTAATATGCTTTGCTATAAAAAAAAAAATTGGACAAGCATTTTAGAAACTGCCTCAGAGAGAAATTAATGTTAGTATCAAGCAACTCAGCCCCATTGCAGCTTGCATAGATCAAAGCTGGAAAATGTGTAATCATCTAATATGAGTGGATAAGCAGGATCACATAGAAGATCACAGAACACCAGAAACAAAACAGAAACAGGAGCAGAGAAATTGCTGTAAGTCCTATATAATGAAAATGATGAAGTGAGGCATGATTTAGCGAAGTACATTATTGTGGGTAGTAGCATTGAAACCTGTCAGGAATCTTATCTTTACACAATTACAAACTCAAAAAGGTATAATTACAAAGAAAATGCCATGACCAAATTCAGTAAATAAACAAGAACCTCATTGCTTGTTTAAAACATGACAGCTTCTAGTGAAATAAATAACTACAAAATAAAATCTCAGATCCACAGAACTACAATAAGACATAAATACTAACAATTGAACCTTTAGACTAGGGTCAGTTGTTCCTACTACTTCTGAGTAACTAGTATCAAAGTAGTTATGTTCTGTGAGAGTTTCTAACAGTTTTCTTTTCTAGAAATCTGACCTGGAAATACCAAAATTTTGCTAATAACAACATGAGATCTTGATGCTATTCAAGAGGTTAATATATGTAATAATACAAGTCTCAGTCATTGCAAAGGAAAAACATAATTTCTGTATGCTAGTTTACAACTAAAGAACAAGATTTTCTATTTTTAGATGGTTTTCTCCAAGTCATGCTGTTCTGTAATGTGAAACACTTAACCTAGAATATATCTGTTGATATAAAATGAATAAAGACAGCATAGGTACACAAAGAAAAGAAACCATGAATAAAAGTGCCTCCTTCAGCTTAATCAATTTTCAACACTTTTCTAAACCCCAGTCCCTGATGTCAAATGTTTTCCTTCACACTCCAAGTTTTTAGTGTAGTATTTAGTTTATAGAGTTCTTCTATTAGACATTATTAGACATCCAGATCAATTTTAAATGACTTTCTTTTCAGAGATACTGAGCACACCTTACTCCCAGTGGAGCAAGAATATCAGTACATTCTCAGCAGTTCCGAGAATCACGTAATTTTGATAGATCTTACTGTAACAGCAGATAACCAGCTTCTTGCATGTATTGACTTCTAATCATAGATTTCACTTTTCTCAGTTTCTCTCAGAAAAGCAATTAACATGTACTTCCACTGAGGGCTGAACAGATGTAATGTCTTATCAAGTCTGTGTTGCTTCCTAGAAAAAAGCAAACCAAATCAAAACAACTAATCAAGGTATTAATATTTCTATAGATTAAATTTAATTTATATTCTGATGTAATAGTATAAGAACATAAATGATATCTTTCTTGTTACATCTAGCAACATTTAAAAGATCAGTTTTCCACTTTCAACTTTGTTGAAACAATATTGTACCCTTTGCTTTATTTTGTCCTATTTTTGAAAATCCTGGACTCCTAGTGATATTTTTCCCTCATGGGATGTCTATAATCAGCTATCTCTTACATTTCAAAGCTATAAATTACATTTTGGAAAATTAGTTTTATAGTAGTGATATCATTTCTATAGTGGGGCAGATATAAGCAAGCCAAAATTCAAGAAGTGGTGTTATATATGTATGCATATGTGCATGTATATGTGTATGTATATATATGTATATGTATATATCATCTTAGCAATATTCTGTTGAGATATATCACAGTAATTATGTTGACAGATCACTGCTAAGGTTACAAAGTTATGTCCTTAGAAATACTAAACCCAATATTGTTTGTGCAAGGCTAATTAGCTGACTTCTGTGTTTAATTGCTTACTTTTTCCTCATACTCCCATTATTATTCAATGTGTAGAATGGACATTTTCTAGGAATTAGTCCAGGTTAAGTGATAAAAAGGGATGTGGTTTTACAATGTTTCTGACCTGTGGCAGAAAAGGGAATATGTTCAAGGAATCATGGGTTTGAAAAAGTACAAAGGATGAATGTTTTGTTTCTTTATTTCAAAGCTGCAATGTGCTATTAAGCAAAATATTTAAAACAAACTTGTAAAAATGAAACAAGTTGAATGTTCATTATTTTCTTGGTACGCAGATTTTCTTGGGTGCAACAAGGTTTTATTGTAAGAAACCTGGGAACTCAGAAAACCAACTGAAGCCAATGGAATTTATTGGTAACCTTTTGAAAACTGTGCAATGACAAGAAGCCAGAAAAATGGTCAACGAAAACAAGTACCGCAACTCAAGAAATAAAACAAAATGAAGGCAGATAATTTGACATTGATATCTGTGCATCAGTTCTCCATCTGTAAAATGGCTATGGTGTCTGATGAGGGAATTTGAGAATGTCCTCTGAGTATCTCATAGGCAAGTTACCTCAGTGAACATCACATTAAAAAAATATTGGTAAGGAAATAATTAACTCTGCCTTCAGAGAAGGGTTGAACTTTCTGAAATAAATAACACCTACGGCTCCACATTAAAAAGTGAAGCTCACCATTATGGATGCACATAGTGAAATTCTTTCACTTTGTGCACTGAGTAGGAGTTGGATAGAGATGGGGAAAAAGTATAGGTCATGGTATTGAAAGTAGCTCAGTGCACACTTAGAATCATAGAACCGTTTAGGTTGGAAAAGACCTTTAAGATCATCAAGTCCAACCTTTAACCTAGCACTGCCAAGTCCACCACCAAACCATGTCCCTAAGCACCACGTCTATACGTCTTTTAAATACCTCCACGGACGGTGACTCAACCACTTCCCTGGGCAGCTTGTTCCAATGCTTGACAACCCTTTTGGGGAAGAAATTTTTCCTAATATCCAATCTAAACCTCCCCTGGCACAACCTGAGGCCATTTCGTCTTGTCCTATCACTTGTTACTTGGGAGAAGAGACCGACACCCACCTCATTACAACCTCCTTTCAGGTCATTGCAGAGAGCGATGAGGTCTCCCCTGAGCCTCCTTTTCTCCAGACTAAACAACCCCAACTTGCAAAGGTTTATAGAAACTTTTGGAAATGTAAAAGTGGATGTCTTTTCTGACTGCTGTTTTGACCTGTATTATATTATTCATTCAATGCATAGCTTAAGAATACATGTTCCCTTATTTACTAAGACACCGTATGTTTTGTTACAGAAATACAATACTTGACTGGTGCCTTGATTTGATCACACTTTTCGGGATATTATGGAACAACAGTTACTTGGCCCATTAATCAACAACCACTTAATCATTAATGTGAATAGGAATTTACAGCATAAACTTCAGAGTTTCATTTTCAAGCCTGTGTGCAATAAAAATTTCCTAAAAATCCACATAATACATTAATTCAAACTTCTCTAACTTTGAACAAGAGCATGCCAGCTGATTAGCTGCATATCTCATTTGTGCAAATATTGTCATGCAAGCATTAGGGTTTTACAGCAGAATAAATGGACATGCTTTTGCATGGATGCTTGAGAGTGTATTTGAAAACATAGTTATAAAAGATGTGTGACAGTTTAAGTTGCAAAAAAAAGGTTTGGGTGGGGTTTTTTTGGTAATTTGATATACATTTCTGAAACAGATTTCAACGTTGTGATATTTGAATAACAGGTTTGAGCAATGCCTAATATTAAAAAATGCCAGGAAAGCAATTAAGAAGAGATTACTTATTTAGCTTTTTATTAGCTTACTGATAGTAAAATAGAGTCCAAATTGGAACCTCCTCTTTTTCCCCAGCTCGATTAATGGTGACTGCCACTTTTGATTCCTGCAAGGCTAAATCATTGAAAGCTGTTCCCCTCAATTCCTAATTGCTTTTTTCTTACGTTTATTTTTTGGCTATCTATTTTGTGAACTTCCCAGAAATGCAAACCCTTCAGTTACTTTTGCCAGCTACCTGCCTTTGGTTATATTCCAAGTATACTTAACACTGTATTTGCCCTTAGGTCCTTTGAACATTGAAACATTCTAGTCAGGATCCCCCATCCTGAGCAGTGATGCTTTCCTGGATCAGAAAGTACAATTGGTTTGGCAAATACCAGAAGAAACATGCTACTTTAATTTAGATACTGATATGCAAGTCCTTACCTATGTGTTTAACCGCAGGTATGAGTAAGCTAAAATGTAATTTACAAAACTGTGGGAAATCTTAAGCAGTGTCTGAGTTATTTTGGGGTATGATTCAGTGAGGCAGCTGGGTTTTCTCTTGTCCGTAAGTGTGATTAAACAGATATTAAGTATGCATTCTCTTCTTTTCTGAGAAAAGGTATGGCTATCTATGCACTTGCCTTTACTCTTGTGCAGGGTGATCTTTTCCAGCTTGATTCAAAGACAGTGGGATCTATGTTCTTAAGTGCTTTGCTGAATGAGAGCATGGCTGATGATAGAAAAAGGGTTCAGTAGTTTTAGATCAGGTCTTTGATATAATATTCTTTTATAACAACAAACCTGTAGAGAATGAGAAAATACAGAAAGCAAGGAAAAAAAAATGAATAAAACAGATAGGTGTTAATTTGTCTTTTCTCTCTTAGATATAACTCCTAATATGGGTGGAATCTGTACAGTTATGAAACCTGTAATCAACTTACATTACACAACATTTTTCCCGACTTAGTTTTAAAGTGATGAGGTTCTCTTTCCTATATTATTTAACATCTCGTAGTCTTAAGTATTATTTTTTTCTCTTTAACTCACAGTGACATCTGTGCAGCACAATGATTTTTTAAAATTTTTAATTTTTTTTTTTTTTTTTTTTAATTCTTGTTTGGAAATTAACTGTACATCATGTAACGTGTCTGTGGGTCAAGGTCTAAAAACATGGCCTTTCCCTCTGCTGTGATGATGTACTGCATAAGTAATGATGTACTTAGAGATGAAAGTGTGGTAAGGAGAGTAAGCTTATAAATATAGTTTCTAGTTCATGGCCAGGAATGTAATTGGACATGCTGATGCTGTTGGGGAGCTAGTTTAACTACCTTTGAGTTGAAACAACCTTCCTGTGAAAAATAGGAATATTTGTGAAGCTAAGATGCTATGTGAACATATTTAATAGACACATGCATATCCACATAATCAGTTCTTCATAATACTTAACTTAAAACACTTTTTGACCTCATAAGTCACACCATTACCTTTTTGTCTTTTTTTTCTCGTCCTGATTGACTTGACATTGGCTGGCTGCCAGACAGTCACCCAGCCACTCTCTCACTTCCCCTCCTTAAAAGGATCGGGGTTGAAAATAAGACAGAAAAGCTCATGGGTTGAGATGTAGACAGGGAGATCTCTTACCAATTACCGTCACAAGCAAAACAGACTCGACTTGGGGAAGATTAATTTAATTTATTTCCAATTAAAAATAGATTAAAACAGTGAGAAACAAAGTCAAAATTAAAAGCCCACCTTCTGTCTATCCCCCCTTCTTCCCACACTTAACTTCTTCCTCCTCAAGTCCTCCACTTCCTCCTCCAGCTTTCCCCTCATCCCATTAGCAGATAAGATTAATCGCTAACGGTGTTGTACCTTGCCTACATGGCAAGTGAGCTTTCCTCTTTTCCCTTTCACTCATGCTTAGATTGCTTGCATTCCACTCAGGCTTAATTATATTGACTGTCTGTCATGATTTAACCCCAGTCGGCAACTGACCACCACACAGCCGCTCGCTAACTCCCCCCCCAGTGGGATGGGGGACAGAACTGGAAGAGTAAAAGTGAGAAAAACCATGGATTGAGATAAAGACAGTTTAACAGGGAAAGCAAAAGCCATGCACGCAAGCAAAGCAAAGCAAGGAATTAATTCACTCCTTCCCATCGGCAGGCAGGTGTACAGCCATCTCCAGGAAAGCAGGGCTCCATCATGCATAACAGTTACTTGGGAAGACAAATATCATCACTCCAAACGTCCCTCCTTTCCTTCTTCTTCCCACAGATTTATATATGCTGAGCAAGATGCCATATGGTATGGGATACCCCTTTGGTCAGTTGGGGTCAGCTGTCCCAGCTGTGTCCCCTCCCAGCTTCTTGTGCACCCCCAGCCTACTTGCTGGTGGGGCGGGGTGAGAAGCAGAAAAGGCCTTGACTCTGTGTAAGCACTGTTCAGCAATAATGAAAACATCCCTGTTATCAACACTGTTTTGAGCACAAATCCAAAACGTAGCCCCCTACTAGCTATTATAAAGAAAACTAACTCTTTCCAAGCCAAAACCAGCACAGTCTTAATTACATTGATTGTCAGAACTTTAACTCATTGTATGATGGTTTAGAACTTGTTTAAAATTATAAAAGATTTCTCCGGCATCAGCAATAGAAAACCATCCACAACAGGTTTAGGTAGTTGTGCCACTGCTCCAAGGGTGCCAAGTCATTCCGCTTTCTCCCTGTACTTATCCTTCCCCACCATGGCAGGTACAACACTCTGTAGAGTATCAGAGGATACTCGACACTGGAGCTGTCTGCCCCAGAGAGAAACAAAATGTACTCAGGATTCTGCAGTTATGCTTATAGAGGCTGTGAACAGGACCAATGATAGAATCTGAGTTCCAAAGAAAGTGATAAACATGTGTAATGATTTCCTTTTTCAAGGAAAGAAGTGTAAAATAATATTCCAGAGAATGCTTTTAAAAGAATTTTGAAAACAAAAAGGATATGATGAATTTCTGTGGAAGGCAGCTGAAAACTCACAAGTAGGTAAGACAAGAAATTTAGGGGTTTTATACATTTTGTAATTACAGGTTTTTGAAGGGATGACGTTCAAATGGTATGTTCATCAGGTTTATCGTTGCTTTCAGGAGGAAGTTTAAATATGAGACCTATTTATTCTATAAATTGAAGACAGTAGAACTTTACATTCAACATAGTAATATTTGTTTTTATTGACTTGGAATAAATGAAAATTAACTTTTTCATGCAATTCGTTTGCACTCTTGTTGAATCTTTTCCCTGGAGAAAGCCATTATTTTGTACATAGATGATGATAAATAAAAATGAAGTAGCTAGTTAGGAAACACACAAAAAAAGAACTCAGTCCTGAACAGAGTTGGAAACTATTTGAAATGTTGCTGTCAAAAAGCTGTTCTAGCATAGAAATTATAACATACTTGCATTCAGTGTCCTTGTAGAAGCAACAAAAGCCAAGAAATCCAGGACTGTATGCATAATTTCAAAGAGAGGAACTACATAAAAATAGCCTAGGGACTTCAAAAAATGCAAAAGAAAGTTGGCGTGATTAAATTGCTGAGTCATTGAGAATATTTAATTTGAGAAGACATCGTTCAAAAAAGTGAAATTGTGTGCAAATGAAGAAAATGAAAGGAGTGACAAACTCTAGCAGGTTAAATATAAAACGCAGGCCAAAAAAAAGAGTTGGAGAACAACTTTCAAAAGGCATAAAAGCCATTAATAGATTCTTTCCCAAAGGCAACAGAGGCAGGAAACCTGCACAGACATGTGAAAAAAGAAGCCCCCTGAGAATATAAGGTCATAGCAGAAAAACTAAACGAGTATTTTGCATCTATACTCACTGTTGAAGAAATTGAAAAAGTTATGATTCTTGACTTCTCACAAGGAGTGCCTCAGAGGACTGATTGTAAGTTGGATGGTTGGTAGGAGGATTTACAAAACTGGCAAAGTGAACAGCAGTAAATTGTCTTTACATTTTTCACTCTCAAAACAGTGGAAGAGTGCTCCTCAGTTACTGATAACTCAGTGATTAAGACACTTGTCTGAGATATAGGAGACCTCCTCGAATTCTCTCCTATGTCTGAGGCAATTTCAGTTCCTGAGGCTGCATGTTAGACACTTGGCTACAATGCATTCTGTCTTTTATATATTTAGATTGGATGAAATCCAAGTGTCCAAATGAGACCATCTTTCTCTTGTGATCGCTGACTAAATACTTTTGTCAGGTATAGAAGCTCTGAGATGAAGAAATGAAGGAACACCGCATCAGAAAAACTAATAGTCCAGTGATTTTAATACTCAACAAAGAGATGAGACATACATTCTTAATTCTGAGCACAGTTAGGCAGTGGTAGACTTGCTTGTATCTTTTTTCCTGTGAGAGCTCTTTGGCACTATGCTTCTGTATGATTTTCCCATGGATATGAAGTTGGTATTCAAAAACCAAAGTCCTCATAAATACACAGAAGACTCACTTGCTAATATCTCCTGAAATTAAAGAATTCTTGATAGAGAGGAGATTAAAAATTACTGACTACAATGTTATAAAAAGCCCCAGCATTTGGACAATATCACTTTATGCATGAAAAATTTTGTATAATTCTGTACAAATGACTATAATCACAGATCATTTTTGGTAATGTAATTCTCTATAATGGAGTTAATGTTACAAACAATGTGACCCATTTCCCATCATTTTAATGGCAACAAAATGAGAAAAAAAAGTATTTCTAATCTTTCATACTAAAGGGCTATGGAACATAAAGATGTCAATTGCCTACCAATTGCTTAGATACACATCGATGTTTAGGTTTGCAGCTAGGTTTTTAAATGAAATTTGCTAAGTCTCCACTGGCCAATGGAAGACCATCATAGTTAAGGCAATGTGTCAAAGGAGGTCTTTAATGTGTTACCTTTTTGAACTTCAAGAAGAATTACATAAAGCAACAAAAGACATTTTTGTGGGATACTACTATTATAACTTTCATATGGTAGAATGACCTTTGCCTAACAATACTAAAAAGTGCTGAAACTAAAAAAGCACAGATGATAATATTAGCAGTTTGGGTAATATATTGTGAGAGATTAAAAGATTTAATGTCTCAAACATTGTGGAGAGGTGAGGAGTGATTTGCATGGCAGGTCGGCGAGCACAGGTAGGGGAGAGAGGAGATCCGGATGTGGAGAGCGCATCAGACGATGCACAGTTCCAGGTTCGGACGGGCCTTACCATACATGGCCAGAGGTCACACAGGGTTGATCTGAGGAAGGGGCTCGCAACCACCTGAGAGACCCCTCGCAACCGCTCCCCTCCCCCAGCGCCTGCGCAGAAGATTGAGAACTTTCTAGAACAAGAACCATGTAAGTCCTCAAGGGGCGTAACCAGAGGCGGGGACTAGAGTATAAAAGACACACCCCCCTAGGGAACCACGTGCGCACCTACCACCGGAGGATTACCATGCCTGTCATCGTCATCACAGGATCCAAGGGTGGTGATACTTTTCCTTTCTCTTTCCTCCTCTCTTCTCCTTTCCTTTTCTCGCTTCTCTCTTCCTCTGCTCTTCCACTAAATTGTGACAGGTTGCCCGGAAAATAGCTCCATTGCCAAATTGCCTCTGTTCGTTCGTTCAGCTTTCCAGTTTGTTAAGTTTGTCCGCTTGTTGAATTCGCCAGTTAATAAAGTTGCTGGTCAGACTGTTCCTCCGAGTCATTGCCGTGATTCTACTGGCTCCACGGCTCTGCCAAGCAGAGATCGGCCTTTGTCAGTACACAAACTGTCAGGGAATTAAAAAGATTCACCCATCTCGCAACCCACCGAGTGAGACGAGACATATATCGGAAAATAAGAAATAGGTTTGAAACATTCCAGTAATAAACAGATGCAAGCAGTATTAATTAATGATTGTTGGAAGTATGACGGTGTAAGGAAACAGCAAAACCTCCAGATCAGACGGTGTCACTGATATCCAAGATTAACATGAAAATCATATCCATGTAACCCTTACGGCTGAATATTCAAGTTAAATACTCCACCATTTAAAAATATTTCAGAGTAGCATTGCGTATACCTTCACAGGTATCTTCTGTAATACACAGCATTGCAACCATGACTTTTATTTTGCTTTTTTTTTTTTTAATAAAAAGAATCAGTAAAATAGTAGAGCATAAACTAAAAGAAAGGAAATTTGAAAGTAGTCTAGAGGAAAACTTTAATTTTTTTTAGCTAGTTATACTGTCAAAACGTGCTTTCTCCAGAACAGCTTAGCTTTTGTTTGCTTTTTATATCTCATGTTTCTAGATATTTCTGCAGAGAAGGTAGTTTAGTTTTGAAGGACTCATTTTTTAATGGACAGATGTTATTTTAAAGACTCAGCTATGTTTACATTCAGCCTATTGGAAGTAAAGTGATAGGTGACAGAGATAGGGCAACTGCTATATCAAAAATAACTGCTACAGCAGCTATTCTTGATACCATCTGTGTTCTCTCAGCAGTCTTTTGCCACAAGAACTCATTTTGATAAGGAGAGCAAAAACTGTTTTCAAATAATAAACAATCAGCCCCTTGCTTGATTCTCCAGCCCAATCATCCAGAGGATATAGACGAGTTAAATCACTCCAAAACAGATATGACAATAATTATGAGGAAAAAGAAATGGTTCGATATACTTTCATGTACCATATCCTGTAGAAGAATCCAATGACCAAAAATGCCACTCAAGTAGGAAATCAAGTTGAAAAGCACTTATTACTTTGATAAAGCCAACATAAGAAATCAAAATATTTGAACTAAACCCAATTGAATTATTTAAAACTCTCTTATTGACAGAAGTAGAGTATGAAATTAATATGGAGATACAACCTTGCATTCCATTTTTTTTTTTTCAGATAAAGTGCCCATTATTCAGTGGCCTTTGGTTCATAACATAAGCCTATGTAAAAGGAACTGAGATGGTAAACCATCTACAATGGAGCAGCATTTGCAAGATGAAAAACAAATTATTATTATCCTAAAGATTATTCAGATAGATAGACACAATCACTTATACATTCTAGAGTAAGGTGAATAATGCAGAAAAGTTGCAATATAGTTCACAAATGATATCACATATGTAAATGCAGGTCACTCAGCTGACTAGGCCTCTTAAAACTGTCTAGTAGCAAACTTGACAACAAAATGTGAAATCATACTTCAAACAGTAAACATAAGGACTAGCACCTAAAAGGCCCGTTTTTGTCAGTATCCTTCCACAGTAGGAGGGCTCCATTAATCTTCCCAAATTTCCTCAAGAGGCACACAGCTCATTATTATGACAGCACAGGTATAACTGTAGGACACTGAATATATACATGATAAGCTTAACAATGTATAGGTGAAAAGCTTTGGAGAGCTTTTGCACAGCCAGTGTCACTCCTCATAAGTACCTTACTGTGTGCCTGCAATTATGAGTCTATCGGCTCATGGGAGTAAAAGGAAATTAAGTTTGAAATGTGTGAACTGAACCAGACCATATGGACTCCTCAAAAATATTTTCCTTAACAGGCACACAGTTTTCATCTTCCTTGACAACTGAGAAAAAAATATGTTGGTTCTATTACCACCTAGGAGCAGTATACAAAATGTAACAATGAAAATGTATAAGCAGTTCAAGCAACATTCAGCTTCACAATCACTGCAAGTCCAAGACATCACTCCTCACAAAGATCACTTTTTTTTAATATCTGTTACAGAACTTCTGTAGAACTTCCAGTAATTTTTGAAGCATGTGTATAGGTTGATTCCATCTGAAATCTCTTTGTCATGTAATGTCTAGCCTTACAATGATAGAGTACATAGACACTTCTAATTATGCAGAAACTGTTGGACTTTCACGGGTCTTTTTGATAAATCTGCATAGAAAGAAAAATAGTTAAAGAAACTATCAATTATTTTTATTACACACAAAGTAAAACAGAATCAATGCTCAGGATAATTATCCTCTGCTTACCCAAGTCATGATGAGTTAGAACAGCTTTTTTTTATAAACTAAATGCCTGTGCAGTTCATCTCATGATACTAACAGCTTATGATAATTTGCCCCTGCATATACATAAAAAACCATGATATATTTATGCACAAAACTCCCATATTCTTATACATAAAAAAAACCCAAAAACAAAACCCCCAAACAACACTGACAAGGGATTGTAGAATTATATTCAAAAGACAAGAGTTTACATTATATAATGACATTTCAGATACGAGGAACACATAAACAGTAAAATACATCTTCCTAAAGAAGCTGATGAAATACACATTTTTCAATGGGAGCCACTAATTTCTGGACATCTGCTAGTAGAGAAACAGAAGCTATGTCTTTTATTCATCTCTTTTAGATTAAAACACCCTAAGTCTGCACTCCTTACTCTGTGTAGAAAAAAAATAAAATTAGACATTCCAGTATACTTTATGTAAAAAACTTGCTTTAACCAACACTATTTTTAGCAATTTCTATATTGATTGTATGTGGCAAAAGGAAAGCTGTATTCTGCCACCATTAGCTGCACTAGTAAGAACTGGTTTTGGTGGAGGATATAAAATTACTTACTATGTGAGTTACTATCTAAGAGTTAAAGAAGAATCCTTATAAGCAAGAATGCCAGAATTTGATTGTAAGTTATATACTTGCAAACAGTGTAAAATTCAAATGAACATGACTAAGGAAAAATGTATCCTCGAATATGTTCATGAATGAGCCTGAGGCATGTTTTCATAACATGGGCTTATGTTACAAAGTATTAATTTTAATTCAATGTGATCATTTAAATTAGCTTTCAAGAAAAGAAAAATACCCTTTAAGGAAATTTTAGGAGTTTTTGTTTAAGCGTATTGTACTGTTTCTGACAGGTGGTTTTCTACTTTGGATAAATCTTTGCCTTCATGTTGGAAAACAGAACAAAAATAGCCTGTGTCTCATTGAAAAACGTGCTTTAATCGCTGAAGATCTCACAGTAAAACTTAGATGTTCACATTAAGAAGTTCTGTGGAGATAATGGACTGAAATAATGAAAGAAAGAAAAGCAATAAAACTTTAATCTGTTCTGAATTCCAGAAAAAAAGCATATACAAAAGGATAAAAATATATTTTTAAGTGTCAGTTGGATCAGATTGCTTCATAAGATATAATCTTTAAACTGGGAAAACTACAATTTTACATTGAGACTAATTAATAATTTCTCTATGCATGCTAAGAGCAGAATGTATGTAAATTCCTCTGTTTTCCCAGAACTGATAATGGATTTGATCTGAGCACTGATGTTCTTCAGATTGACAAGCCTCCCTATCTCACATGCAAAGTGTGTCCATGATACTCTTTGCTTTCTTGTAAAGAAGGATTACAGTTAATGAAACATGGCTACTTAATACCAGATAGCTTCACCTGGAAGCTTATAACTCCAGAAGAAAAAATAGTAAATAACTCTTGATAATGTCATCATCTAAGACTCCCTGTTGCTACAGGCACCAAGAACATTGGTAATAATTTTGATGTCTGCTGTTCTTGTTTTGTCACAAATCATAATTTTTAAGGCCTTTGATGTTCAATTAACAGGATGTATTAGGAACCAACAGGGCAACACTTGTGAAATGCTTCAAAGAAATTGGGCCATGTTCCTCTAAAAAGGTGACACAGTCGACAGCCCAGCTGAAGTGCCTCTGTACCAATGCACACAGTATGGATAGCAAGCAGGAGGAGTTGGAAACCACTGTGCAGCTAGAAAGTTATGATCTAATCACTGTCACTGAAATTTAATGGGATGAATCACACAAGTGGAGCATTGCAATTGCTGGGTATAACCTGTCCAGAAGGGACAGGTAAGGAAGGAAAAGTGAGGGGGTTGCCCTCTGTGTAAAAAAAAAATGGATTGACTGCACAAAGCTGTCTTTGAAAAATAGCAATGAATAGGTTGAGAGCTCATGGCTAAAAATTAGGGGCCAAGCCAACAAAGGGAACCTTATGGCTGGTGTTCACTACTGGCCACCCAATGAAGGGGAAGATGTTGACAAAGTGTTCTTACTTCAACTACCGGAAGCATCATGTCTGCAGGCTCTGATCCTGCTGGGAGACTTCAATCACCCTGACATCTGCTGAAAAAGTGGTCCAGGAGACTCTTGGAGAGAGTCAAGGATAATTTTTTAATCCAGGTGATAGACGGTCTGACCAGAGGAGAAGTGTTACTAGACCTGTTGCTCACCAACACAGAATGACTAGTTAGGTATGTCAAGATTGGTGGCAGCCTGGGCTGCAGTGATCATGCTCTGGTGGAATTCACAATCTTGAGGGTTATGGGCCACGTGAAGAATAGAGTCAGGACCCTGAGTTTTAGGAGAGTGAACTTTCAATTGTTTAAGGGATTAGTGGGTTGGACCCCCTGGGAAACTGTCCTCAGGGAAAAAGGAGCTGAACAGAGCTGGCAGCTCTTTAAGGAGATATTTTTTTAGAGTACAAGAGTAGGCAAGGAAGGCAGGAGATAAGCATGTGTCGTGGTTTAGCCCCAGCCGGCAACTAAGCACCATGCAGCCGCTCGCTCACTCCCCCCTGGTGGGATGGGGGAGAGAATCGGAAGAGCAAAAGTAAGAAAACTCGAGGGTTGAGATAAAGACAGTTTAATAGGGAAAGCAAAAGCCGCGCACGCAAGCAAAGCAAAGCAAGGAATTCCTTCACTACTTCCCATGGGCAGGCAGGTGTTCAGCCATCTCCAGGAAAGCAGGGCTCCATGACGCGTAATGGTTACTTGGGAAGACAAATGCCATCACTCCAAATGTCCCCACTTCCTTCTTCTTCCCCAGCTTTATATACTGAGCATGACATCATGTGGTATGGAATAGCCCTTTGGTCAGTTTGGATCAACTATCCTGGCTGTGTCCCCTCCCAGCTGCTTCTGCACCTGTCAGAGCATGGGAAGCTGAAAAGTCCTTGGCTAGTGCAGCAACAACTAAAACATCTCTGTATTATCAACACTGTTTTCAGCACAAATCCAAAACATAGCCCCATACCAGCCACTATAAAGAAAATTAACTCTATCTCAGCTGAAACCAGGACAGTATCCACCCCTTATTCCATACCATTTACGTCATGCTCAGGTCTCACACTATCCAATACATTCTCATTACCCACCATCACCCTTCCCATCCTTTGATATAATACACACATATCATTCCCTTAGTCTATGGACCACCCCAACAAAATATTTGTAAAATGTCCTTAAATGTCCACAAAATGTCCACTGAGTTCATTTAGTCCATGACTTTGGGCTTCATCTCTTGTGGTTGTTACTCAGGACAGGAGAGGTGGTGTGTTTCTTGGAGTTATTGGGCACCAAAGCCAGCTCAGGTCAGGTCACTGCTGCACTTGCACTGCTTCTTGTAAGGCTTCTCCTCCATTTGTTCAGGTGGTTCCGACTGTAGTAATTCCTATAACATGCAACTCAAATCATGGGTTACAACAATTTAAAGGTATATCCATTACAATCTCCACCCCTGGTCCCTTTGGACCAGGATATAGGGTTTAACATTGCAATGAACTCCTCCCCTTGCTCCTAGCCTGGCTAGCAACAAGGGGTTCCTGCTATAGTAATTCCCACAACATGCAACTCAAATCACAGGATACAACAATTTAAAGGTATTTCCATTACAATCTCCACCTCTGGTCCCTTTGGACCAGACCATCAGGTTTAACATTGCAATGAAGTCCTCCCCTTGCCCCTGCTCCAGCTTGGACTTATCCACAGAAAGTAGAACCTTCAGAAGTAAACTTGCTCCAACATGGCCTCATGCACAGCCACTGATGCTTCGAGGTGTACCTGCTGCAGCATGGACTTCATCCACAGCCACAGATGCTTCGAGGTGTACCTGCTGCAGCATGGACTTCATCCACAGCCACAGATGCTTCGAGGTGTACCTGCTGCAGCATGGACTTCATCCACAGCCACAGATGCTTCGAGGTGCACCTTATCCAGCGTGGACTTATCCTTGGGCCACAATCCCTTCAGAGGGATACCTGCTGTGGCACAGACATAACCATGGACACAGACGTTTCAAGATATACCTGCTCTGGCATGGGCTAATCCATGGGCACAGATGCTTCGGGGTGTCCTGCTCCCACGTGGATTCATCCACAGGTCACAGTCCCTTTGACTCGAGTTCACACTGGAGTTCCAGCCTGTCCAGTACAGCAGCACAGAAACAGCAGCAATGCCCTGGCCATCTGCCAGCCCAGGCGTATGGCCATTGCTGTTATCAAAATGTTCCCAGGCACAGCACAGTAAGATGATCAGCAGTACAGCAGCATGGCAAGCAGTGAAAGCAAAAAGCAGCCACTAACGAGCCCTAGACTCTAACATACAGTAAGGCAAGCAAGCCCCATGGCAAGCACAGAAGCCTGCTGATTAATAGCTAAACAGGAATAACAGCTATAAATTCTATCTGGCACATTCCAATCAAATCTGTCATTATCTCAAACCCTTCGAGCCCCACGTTGGGCGCCAAAAAGGACTGTCGTGGTTTAGCCCCAGACAGCAACTAAGCACCACGCAGCCGCTCGCTCACTCCCCCCTGGTGGGATGGGGGAGAGAATCGGAAGAGCAAAAGTAAGAAAACTCGAGGGTTGAGATAAAGACAGTTTAATAGGGAAAGCAAAAGCCGCGCACGCAAGCAAAGCAAAGCAAGGAATTCCTTCACTACTTCCCATGGGCAGGCAGGTGTTCAGCCATCTCCAGGAAAGCAGGGCTCCATGACGCGTAATGGTTACTTGGGAAGACAAATGCCATCACTCCAAATGTCCCCCCTTCCTTCTTCTTCCCCAGCTTTATATACTGAGCATGACGTCATGTGGTATGGAATAGCCCTTTGGTCAGTTTGGATCAACTGTCCCAGCTGTGTCCCCTCCCAGCTGCTTCTGCACCTGGCAGAGCACGGGAAGCTGAAAAGTCCTTGGCTAGTGCAGCAACAACTAAAACATCTCTGTATTATCAACACTGTTTTCAGCACAAATCCAAAACATAGCCCCATACCAGCCACTCTAAAGAAAATTAACTCAATCTCAGCTGAAACCAGGACAGCATGACTGAGTGAGGACCTCCTGGTCAAACTAAAGTGTAAGAAGGAAGTGCAAAGGCAGTGGAACCAGAGACACGTATCCTGGGAAGAATATAGGGACATTGCTTAGATGTATAGGGATGGGATCAGGAAAGCTAAGGCTCATTTGGAGCTGAATTTGGCAAATAATGTGAAGAATAATAAGGGTTTCTACAGGAATGTTGGTCAGAAAAGGAAGAGTAAAGAAAATACACTCTCCCTGAGAAATAAGAGAAGAGAGCTGGTGACAACAGACATCGAGAAGGCTGATTTTTGCCTCAGTTTTCACTGGTGATCACTCTTCCTACATCTCTCAAGTCCCTGAAACTCAAGGCAGGGCACGAAGTCCCTCCCATTGTAAGACATCAGGTTTGAGACCACCTGAGGAACCTGAACATACACAAGTCCATGAGACCCAACGAGATGCATCCCAGGGTCCTGAGGAAGCTGGCTGATGTAGTCCCTAAGACACTCTCCATTATATTAGAAAAGTCAGGGCAATCAGTTAAAGTCCCCAGTGACTGGAGAAAAGGGAATATCACACCCATTTTTAAAAAGGGTAATAAGGAGGGCTTTGGGAACTACCGACCAGTCAGCCTCACCTCAGTCCCTGGTAGTATCATGCAGTAGATCCTCCTGGAAGATATGTCGAAACATATAGAAGACAGGGAGGTGATTAGAGACAGCCAATATGGCTTCACCCAGGGGATATTGTGCCTGACTAACCTAGAAGCCTTCTACGATGGAGTGACTGCAACAGTGGACAAGGGAAGAGCTAGAGCTGTCATCTACCTAGACTTCTGTAAGGCCTTTGATACAGTCCCTCACAGCATTCTTGTCACTAAATTGGAGAGATATGGTTTTGATGGATGGACTGTTAGATGGATAAGGAATTGGCTGGGTGGCCACATCCAAAGAGTTACAGTCAACAGCTCAGTGTCCAAATGGAAACCAGTAACAAGTGGTGTCCCCCTCAAGGGTCCATACTGGGACCAATACTATTTAATATCTTCATCCATAACATAGACAGTGGGATTGAGTGTGCCCTCAATACCAAGCTGAAAACAAGCTGAGTGGTGCAGTTGATATGCTAGAGGGAAAGGGATGCCATCCAGATGGACCTTGACATGTTTGAGAAGTGGGCCCATGTGAACTCCAGGAAGTTCAACAAGACCAAGTACAAGGTCCATCACCTAGGTCAGGACAATCCACAATATCAGTACAGGCTGGGGAATTAATTAATTGAGAGCAGCTCTGAGGAGAAGGACTTGGGGATACTGGTGGATGAAAAATTAGATATGAGCTAGCAATGTGCGCTTCCAGCCCAGAAAGCCAATCATATCCTGGGCTGCATAAAAAGAAGCATGGCCAGCAGGTTGACCGTGGTGATTCTCAGCGTGCATCCAGAGATTCTCATCCAGCTCTGGGGTCCCCAGCACAAGTAAGACATGGACCTGTTAGAGTGGGTCCAGAGGAAGGCCACAAAAATGATCAAATTGCTGGAACACCTCTTCTATAAAGAAAGGCTGAGAGAGTTGAGGTTGTTCAGCCTGGAGAAGAGAAGGCTCCGGAGAGACCTTATTGTAGCCTTTCACTATATAAAGAGGGCTTATAAGAAAGGTGGAGAAAGAACTTTTACAAGGGCCTGTAGTGGCATGACAAGGCGCAATGGTTTCAAACCGAAAGAGGGTAGATTCAGATTGATATAAAGAAGAAATTTTTTACAGTGAGGGTGGTGAGACACTGGAACAGGTTGCCCAGAGAAGTTGTGGATTGGAAGTGTTGGAAGTGTGATTTGGAAGTGTTCAAGGTCAGGCTGGATGGGGCTTTGAGCAACCTGATCTAGTGAAATATATGCCTGCCCATGGCAAGGGGGTTGGACTAAATGACCTTTAAAGGTCCCTTCCAACCCAAACCATTCTGTGATTCTATGATTCTATGTTTTATATTAATTTGTTAAGAGACTGAGAGCATTCTGTAGCTTGTAATACAAAGGAACATAGAGCAAATTTTCTCATTTCCCCTTCTAGACTTAAATGATTACATCAATCGTATCACATCTGAGAAGCATACAGCATCCTTGGGCAGCACCAACCTGACATTGCACATTCGATTTTAGCATAGCTGTAAACTAGTTTTCCCCCCACCTCTGTCTCTTTGGTGTCCATGACCAATCTGGGTACACAACATAGGTGGGAACTGTAACAGCTTTTGAAAACTACAACCTTAATCACCTTTCTCTCATACAGTGAGCTCTGAAGTGCATCAGTAGGTAGACCTAGACACAGCTAATGTCTCCCTGATTGTCTGCAGTTTCAAAGTAAGATCTGTGATGCAAATAATCCTTCCTGATTCTGTGTTTCTTAAAGAAAACTCTTAACCAAGACCCAGTTTCCTGTTGATGATCAGTAACTCACTCACATGAACAATCTTTCCAGGATTTAACTAAATCTGTTAGTGCAAAATGCCTTCAGTTCTGTCCCAATTTTGGTGAAGACATTTATTTCTTATAAAGGGGAGCCATGTTCTCCATTGCAAATTAGTAAAATGAGATAAATGGATAGCTGTTCTTGAAGCAGTCTTTGCATGCTTTTCACGTGCTCTGCAAGTCCTGGGAAGATTAGCATTCAAAGGACTTCCAGAGGAGCCTTCCATTGATTCCCCGGAAATCCCCCTGAGCTGGAAAATGTCACCTTCAGAAAACTGGAGATGTTTTTGACCAGTTCCTCTCTTGTGTAACTTTTCTTTTATATTGTGCATTATTTTATCATTAATTTTAAAGTTTTTAATAAAGAAATTAATGTAGACTTAAAAATGGAAGTATGAAGAAAGCTCAAAAATCAACTGGACTTAAATTTTTAGCTATTTCAAAATTTTTCAAGCCTATAACCTAAAGTTCCAATAACTAGTTACAATTTAAAATAATGTTATTTGAAAATAAGTGCTTAAATAATCCAGACAAAATCAGAGGGAGAGACAGAGTGGGAGAAAAAAAAGGCAGAAGTGCCTCTGTGGTAGCTTCATACAGCCTAGCCACATATAGATCTGTTGTGGTTTAGCCCCAGTTGGCAATTAAGTACCACACAGCCACTTGCTCACCCTCACTCCCCAGTGGGACGGGGGAGAGAATCGGAAGAGCAAAAGTAAGAAAACTCATGGGTTGAGATAAAGACAGTTTAATAATTGGAACAAAATAATAATAATAATAATAATAATAATAATAATAATAATAATAATAATAATAATAGTAATGAGAAGGAAAACAACAAGAGAGCAAGAGAGGAACAAAACCCAGGAAAAAACAAGTGATACAACCGCTCACCACCCACCGACCGACACCCAGCCAGTCCCCGAGCAGCGATCGCTACCCCTCGGCCAACTCCCCCCAGTTTATATACTAAGCATGACCCCAGATGGTATGGAATAGCCCTTTGGCCAGTCTGGATCAACTACCTTGGCTGTGCCCCCTCCCAGCTTCTTGTGCACCTAGCAGAGCATGTGAAGCTGAAAAGTCCTTGACTAGTGTAAACATTACTTAGCAACAACTACATCAGTGTATTATCAACATTATTCTCATCCTAAATCCAAAACACAGCACTATACCAGCTACTAGCAAGAAAATTAACTCTATCCCATCTGAAACCAGGACAATAACTCACACTAAATATAAATCCAAGAGGATTTTTTTAATATAAAACTCAAAATTATCTGAGTGAAAATAAGATAATTCAGATATCTTTCTGTCTTTGATTTCTTTGAATGAATGTCTGAAACTGAGAAGATAATATAAAACAGAATATTCTGAAATTCATATTTTTGTCCTCTCCAGGATGTAGAAATAAATAATTCTTAAAAGCTTAACAGAACATTTCCTAAAATACATGCCACATTTTTAAACTATAAAAGTTTGGAGGTTTGGGGTGTTTTTTCACATAAAGCTGGAGAACATTTTAGGTCATCTCACATCTGATCAGATCACTTTATTTCATGGTTGATGACTATGTTATACAAAATATTTTAGAAAAAGCTATTTTATTAATATGATTTGTGTACAGTCAAAGGGTTTATTTTCTTCACTGATGAGCTGTTGTACCTTTTCATTTCTCCCTCTGCCTGAATTTTAGCTCTTATATCATGAGGCAATTGATAGAAATCCTACATAGATGATCTTGTTAATTGTTTTTCATTATTTAAGTTTTACTTTTCTGATATTTAGCTGAGTATGGTAATTTTAGAAGGACAAGTTAAACACAATGTAAAAAACTAAGATAATTATTGTGTTTCTATTGCATTAATGTAATTGATTTTATTGTTTCTCCAATGCAATGCCTTCCTTGTTACAAAGAAAAACACTCTTCCATTCTTTCATTAAATTTCTGAAGACCACCAAACTGTAATCCTCTGTATTCTGTGCCATATAAATCTATCAGTGATTGAAATATACTAATTTATCTGGTGGATAGGCCACATTTTCTACCACTTGCTTCTCTTGTGATCAAACCTAGCAAAAGGTGATAACTGGAAACAAAGAGAAAAGTCAAGATCAAGATCAGATGGTTCAATTTGAATCAGGTCACTCTCCATCTCAGAAGAGACATTTTTCTCATGTTTAAAGTTTCAGTTCTTTTCCTATGTTTGAGGGTCCAGTTGACTCTTCCAATGTTAGCCACTCTTTCATCTTTAGCCATCTTAATTTTTTTACTCCAATTTGAACTCACTCTGCCTTATGTTTTCAGAGTAAACCCAGCAGTGACGGATTCTGTAATCTGCAATTCTTTTCTTTTTCTGCATCTTCAGTTCACCCTTCATGTGAAGTTTCATTAGCCCTAACATTTTTTGTGATGTTTCCAATTAATTATTAGACACTTGGAGACTCAGTGAAATAGTTTGATTTTCCTACTCCCTGACCACTTCAAGTGGGAATATCAGCAATAATAAGAAATATATTTTGTGTAAAAGAAATAAATTATTTCCCAGAAGGGTACGTAACCTTTGGAGAAGGAAAACGAACTACTGAGGAAGAATGGGCTGAAATGAAAGGATTCAGAAATACTATCATAGAATTTCTCAATGACTATGCTAAAATAGTGTTGAGGCTGCAAATGAAACACTGGAGTGCAGAAGCAATGAAGCTGAAGTTACTGTTTAAAATCTCTATCTGTCATGTCCTATCCTAATATATCAATAGAAGTTGATGTTAATCTTGATGGCACACAGTCTGAAGTATAACAGGTTTAGGTACATATGTTAGGCACAATGTTATGCATAAAATGCTAAAAAGGCAGATTTGGATCTCTGTGTTTGTGTATGTGTATATTGTACATACACACACATGCACATGCACACATGTGCACAGACACACACATACACATATATTTTACGTATATGTGTCTTTTTCAGTTCTCAGTGAAGTTTAACCTAACTTTTGGGGGCAGAGGATGGATGAGGGGGAAAAAAATGACATACAGCTTTAATGGACTAGTTTATAAAAAGAAGTTATTAACAATATTTCTGAAAACTGCTGCTCTTTACGTATCCTTATTTTAGACATACTTACACCCACTTGCTCATTTGCTCTGCTGTTGAATGCAAGGATGCCTCAAGGTGACAGTTAAAGTAATGTTTAGTAGTCTCTTTTCTTCCTAAAATCTTTCTTAGACTGTGCTAGACTAAGATGATAATTGAGACTTAATTGTCGGCACTAGGAGTATACTAAAGCTATAGTAAACATGATGATATCATTAAATATGCCTGCTAATTTGAACCCTCAAGAGTTCCTGCTAGTAAATCAAGGACTTGACTTTACTTGCAAAAAGGGTGAAATCTGCACTAATGGTAGCTTAGTAAATGTTCAGTGTATGTTACTACACCTTAAAATGTATTACTTGTTAAAATGAGAATAATATAGTTTAATACAGTTTGGTCTTCATTTCAGTGGGCTTGTAAATTATATTAAGCTAATGTATTTTTATTAATATGAACCAAAAGCAATCAGAACAGAACTCCTGCAGCGTAGCTCACTCAGATATTGAAAAATCAGGTTACCTATGCCTCCATAATTGGCATTTACTTGTCCATTTGGACAACAGGCTGTAAATGCACCTGTGACTTGTAATAGCTTTGCTGTAATTACTATTATTTTTTAAAGGTTATCACAATGCCTATGAATTTGAAAGAAACCACAAATAAGGGATTCTGCATTCATTTTTTTATTTTTAAGCATTTAAAAACTGAACCCAAAAGATATATTTATTGATCAATGAGGAAAGAAACAAGAGTTCTTATGAATATAATGTCACAAACTGAAATGTGAAGTTGCCCTGACATCTGTAAATTGGAAATACTATTATTTTGATTCAAACTCCTGCAGTTACTTTCTCAGCTTTCACAGAATCACAGAATCGTATAGGTTGGAAAAGACCTTTAAGATCATCGAGTCCAATCGTAAACCTAACACTACCAAGACCACCACTACACCATGTCCCTAAGCACCACATCTACACGTCTTTTAAATACCTCCAGGGATGGTGACTCAACCACTTCCTGGGCAGCCTGTTCCAATGCTTGACAACCCTTTCAGTTAAATAAAATTTCCTAATATCCAGTCTAAACCTCCCCTGGTGCAACTTGAGGCCATTTCCTCTTGTCCTATCACTTGTTACTTGGGAGAAGAGACCGACCCCCACCTCTCTACAACCTCCTTTCAGGTAGTTGTAGAGAGCAATAAGGTCTCCCCTCAGCCTCCTTTCCTCCAGACTAAACAACCCCAGCTCCCTCAGCTGCTCCTCATAAGACTTGTGCTCTAGACCCTCCACCAGCTTCGTTGCCCTTCTCTGGACACGCCCCAGCACCTCAATGTCTTTCTTGTAGTGGGGGCCCCAAAACTGAACACAGTATTTGAGGTGCGGCCTCACCAGTGCAGAGTACAGGGGCACGATCACTTCCCTAGTCCTGCTGGCCATGCTATTTCTGATACAAGCCAGGATGCTATTGGCTTTCTTGGCCACCTGGGCACACTGCTGGCTCATATTCAGCTGGCTGTCAACCAACACGCCCAGGTCCTTTTCTGCCAGGCAGCTTTCCAGCCACTCTTTCCCAAGCCTGTAGCGTTGCATGGGGTTGCTGTGGCCCAAGTGCAGGACCTTGCACTCGGCCTTGTTAAACCTCATACAATTGACCTCGGGCCATCGATCCAGCCTGTCCAGGTCTCTCTGTAGAGCCTTCCTACCCTCCAGCAGATCAACACTCCCGCACAACTTGGTGTCATCTGCAAACTTACTGAGGGTGCACTCGATCCCTTCGTCCAGATCATTGATAAAGATATTAAACAGAACTGGCCCCAACACAGAGCCCTGGGGAACACCGCTTGTGACTGGCCGCCAACTGGAGTAAACTCCATTCACCACCACTCTTTGGGCCCGGCCATCCAGCCAGTTCTTTACCCAGCGAAGAGTACACCTGTCCAAGCCATGAGCAGCCAGTTTCTCCAGGAGAATGCTGTGGGAAACCGTGTCAAAGGCTTTACTGAAGTCTAGATAGACAACATCCACAGCCTTTCCCTCATCTACTAGGCGGGTCACCTTGTCGTAGAAGGAGATCAGGTTGGTCAAGGAGGACCTGCTTTTCCTGAACCCATGCTGGCTAGGCTTGATCCCTTGGTTATTCTCTACATGCCATGTGATAGCACTCAGGATGTTCTGCTCCATCAGCTTCCCCGGTACCGAGGTCAGGCTGACAGGCCTGTAGTTCCCCGGGTCCTCCTTCCGGCCCTTCTTGAAGATGGGCGTCACATTAGCTAATTTCCAGTCAGCAGGGACCTCCCCAGTTAGCCAGGACTGCTGGTAAATGATGGAAAGGGGCCTGGTGAGCACATCTGCCAGTTCCTTCAGTACTCTCGGGTGGGTCTCATCAGGCCCCATAGACTTGTGAGTGTCTAAGTGGTGCAGCAAGTCACTGACCATTTCCCCCTGGATTATGGGGCTCCATTCTGGTCCCCATCCCTATCTTCCAACTCAGGGGGCTGGGTACCCAGAGAACAATTGGCCCTGCTATTAAAGACTGAGGCAAAGAAGGCATTAAGTACCTCAGCCTTTTCCTCATCCTTGGTCACTGTTTTCCCTCCCCCGTCTCCTAGGGGCTGGAGATTCTCCTTAGCTCTCCTTTTGCTGCTAATGTATTTGAAGAAGTATTTTTTGTTGTCTTTTACAGCAGCAGCCAGATTGAGCTCTATCTCAGCTTTGGCCCTTCTAATTTTCTCCCTGAACAGGCTCACTACACCTTTGTAGTCCTCCTGAGTTGCCTGCCCCTTCTTCCAGAGGTTGTAGACTCTCCTCTTTTTCCTGAGTTCGAGCCAGAGCTCCCTAGTCAGCCAGGCCGGTCTTCTTCCCCGCCGGCTCATGTTTCGGCACCTGGGGACAGCCTGCTCTTGTGCCTTTAGGACTTCCTCCTTAAAGAATGTCCAGCCTTCCTGGACTCCTTTGCCCATTAGGGCTGCCTCCCAGGGGCCTCTGTCGACCAGTCTCCTAAACAGGCCGAAGTCCACCCTCTGGAAGTCTAAGGTGGCAGTTTTGCTGACCCCCCTCGCTGCTTCTCCACGTATCAAGAACTCTATCATTTCGTGATCACTCTGCCCAAGACGGCCTCCAACCATCACATGGCTCACAAGTCCTTCTCTGTTCGTGAACAAGAGGTCCAGCGGCGCACCTTCCCTAGTTGGCTCACTCACCGGCTGTGTCAGGAAGTTATCTGCCACACACTCCAGGAACCTCCTAGACTGTTTCCTCTCTTCTGTATTGTATTTCCAGCAGACATCTGGTAGGTTGAAGTCCCCCACAAGAACAAGGGCTAGCGATTGTGAGGCTTCTCCCAGCTGCTTATAGAATAGTTCGTCAGTCACCTCATCCTGGTTGGGTGGTCTGTAACAGACTCCCACCACAATATCTGCCTTGTTGGTCTTCCCCCTGATTCTTACCCATAGATACTCCACCCTATCATCACCATCATTAAGCTCTAAACTATCCAGACACTCCCTGACGTATAGGGCTACCCCACCACCTCTCCTGCCTCACCTATCCCTCCTGAAGAGTTTATAGCCATCCATCGCTGCACTGCAGTTGTGTGAGTCATCCCACCATGTTTCCGTGATGGCAACCATATCATAGTTTTCCTGATGTACAATGGCTTCCAACTCCTCCTGCTTGTTGCCCATGCTGCATGCATTGGTGTAGAGGCACTTCAGCTGGGCTGTCGTCCGTGTCTCCTTCATAGAAGAACACCCTTTGTGTGCTTTGAGGTGTTTCATTGGCGTTTCCCTCTTGGCTCCTATTGCCTCAGTATCCCCTAGCTCAATTCTGTTCGACTTCGGCTGTGCCCCAGAATACCCCGCACATCTCAGAGACACAGGCCGAGTGCCCTCGCTGGCACCCGCTCCCTCTAACCGTGGCACGTCGTCCCTCAGCTTCCCTCGGGCAAGCCTGATATTATCCCCCTCCCCCTTCGAGTCTAGTTTAAAGCTCTGTTGATGAGCCCCGCAAGTTCCTGAGCAAAGACTCTCTTTCCCCTTTGAGAAAGATGAATCCCATCAGACGCCAGCAAACCCGGTGCTGTGTAGGCCATCCCATTGTCAAAAAAAACAAATCCGTGGTGATGACACCAGCCACAGAGCCATGAGTTGATAGATTGGGTGTCTCTGTTCCTTCTAGTGTCGCTGCCCACAACTGGAAGGAGAAAATAACCTGTGCTCCGGAGTCTCTTACCAGCCGTCCCAAGGCCCTGAAGTCTCTTTTGATTGCCCTAGGACTTCGTGTTGCAGCTTCGTCGCCCCCCACATGGAAAAGCAGTAGGGGGTAATAGTCCGAGGGCCGCACCAGGCTAGGGAGTATCCTCGTGACATCCTTCACCCGGGCCCCAGGGAGGCAGCAGACTTCCCTAAGAGGAGGGTCCGTCCGGCATATCGGACCCTCGGTTCCCTTCAGAAGGGAGTCACCCACAACTATAACCCGTCTTCTCTTCCTTGTGGAGGTTGTGTTAATATGAGAGGTACGTTCTTCTGACCTGGGCGACACCTCTGGTGTAGATGGACTGTCATCCCCATCCTCCATTGACTGGCCTTCCACTTCCAGGGCCTCATACCTGTTGTACAGAGGCACCTGGGGAGGAGAGGTGGGCAGGGAGGGCCTTCGCCTGCTGCCACGATTGGGGACTTGCCTCCATTCACTCTCCTCCTTTGAGCTGCTGCCTTCAGCCCGGTGGGGGGGGTATAGAGGAGCCCCTTGATCGTGGGTTCTTACTGGTGGCTGCTGCTGCTCCTGTTCCTGTCTCGGGGGGGCAGAGCATGGCACCACCAGTCAATCTCTTTCTCAGCCTCCCTGATGCTCCTTAACCTTTCTACCTCCTCCCGTAGCTCTGCCACCATGCAGAGCAAATCATCCACCTGGTCGCACCTCACCCAGCTGTCCGCACGGCTGCCATGCGTGAACAGTGAGAGGCCCAGGCACTCCCTGCAGCCTGAGACCTGGGTGGCCGCATGTTTTTGTGGGAGCTCCGTCTGGGTAGCCACATCCACTCTGGCGAGCACAGAGGGCATCGCTTTCTGACGAGTGAATACCATAGCTTAGTTTCTTCTGGAAGGATGGGGACTACCGAATGAACTCACTTCTCACAGTACCTCCTGAGCTGCTAGGGTGCCTTTGCCTTCCCTACACGCCCTGCCTGCGCGAACTGCCGTGCAAACTGACGCGCCTCGCCCTTCCGACGCGCCACGCCCTGTTTGCCCGTCGTGGTCGCCGCACTCCCTGGGAGATGCTCTTGTACGGGAAGGGAATTGCCGCCGTCACTCGTGTCCCCACCCACGCTGAGTCAGAGCCGAGCCCTCGTCAGGAGCTCCCTCCTTCCTGCTCAGGGGCCAGGGCGTGGCTGCGGTAGCCCTCTCTCTCCGTGCCCCCCCCCCCCCCCCCCTTATTTCTTTTCTTTTTCCTCCCTTCCCTGCGCGGTTTTGCTGCGGTTTAGCCGATCCATTCTGAAAGTAATTTGAAGACATGAATTATCAGGTGGTCCTTATAAAGCACTGAATACAAAAATGTTACCTTTACTGGAGTTTTGTTTTAAAAAAATGAAGATAACAACAACCAAAAAATTCCCTCCCTCAAAAAACCCAAACCACCTTCATATTTGGGGAGTGAAGCACTTCCTCGGTCAAAAAAAATCACATCCTGTTCAGGTTGCCAGCGATCAACAGATTTGCAAATAGCTTTCTAAAGGCTATATGAAACGTATTCTAGATAATGGACAGATGCTAATTTAGTATGGCAGATGTACTTGATAATGAATGAGAAATGAACTCAAACTACCTTTTAGGTACATTTTCAAGAGTGTTGCAAATGAATGACACCTTAAAAAAAACAGGGAACATGTGAGTGAAGCTTGTCCTCATATTGTGGAAAATAAAAGAACTTAAACTGAGAGTCTCACAGTATGCAGTGTTTCCTGAGCAGTAATTTACTCTTTGGCTATGGGAAAAAATGGGTGGTATTTGCCACCTACTCTTAGACTTTTTCTGAGTAGATACTGCATTTGATGTTCAGCATTGCTAGTAGCTCTTTTTCTATTGCATGAACAAACAAAAAAGAACACTGGTCTATATAGTTATTAAAGGATATGGGATTGCAATTAAACAGAAAGATTATGTTCATGGCAATCCTTAATTCTTATTTCTTGGTCTTTTATATGCTTTTGCAGGAGGTGGAAAGCTGAGAGGGAAAAGATTGTTGTAAAAAGCAGTGAATAAATTATTTTAGGAAGCAACCTTCAGTGGACGGTGCCATTTTGGGGCAGCTGTAACAACATCACTGATATTTTATTAAGCAGTGTTCTGATTTAATCCCAGATGTGACAGTATTCATTCTTTTCAGGATATATACTCAGAACTGTTTTATTTTTTGTGGGTGCATCTGCATACCATGAAACATCTATTTAAATGTAGTCAAATTTTTAACTAAAAGTATGAACTGCATTTTACATTCAGTCATTAGTGCAATTACACATTGTCCAGTAGGAATGGCTTTTCCACTTGAAAGAAATATAAATAATATCTTGGAGTAACAATTGAAAGAAAACATCTTTAAAGACAGTCATTCAACTTCATGCTTTAAATTAAAAAAAACCCCAACATATAAATATATACTATTTTGTAAGCACATATAAATTCTTAAATTTGTTATACCTATTTAAAGATGAAAGAATTAAAGAAAAAAAGACAACTGAACAAATAATTACAGCTGTACTAAATTTGCTTCAGAGTATTCAACATTTTATATAAAGCTTAAGTTTATATTCATAGAAAACTTGAGTCGTGACCTAGTCTTCATTTAATACACCTATTTACAGCCAAAACCTGCAATGAACACTGATGATGATAGAACTAGTTACAAAGCAATATTGAAATAACAGCAGCAGAACTCTATGTCATCAAGTATCTACTACTTTATGCAATTCCAGGTTAATTCCGACTGTATTATGGGCTATAAACAATTCAGTGAAACTGACTCTTGGCTTTTTGATAGAATGATTGTATTCATGGTTGTGCATACTAATTTATGGATATTCCCAGATAAATATTTTAATATGATAACACAATATGGTCTGTCAAGATCAAGAATAAATAATAGATAATCCAGAGAAGAAAAAATGAACTTAGTTCCATTCTACTGCTCTTGTTTTTAGAGTTGTTACCTACCAAAGCAGTATTGTTTTAATGGAGCAAGCATACATCTATTGGATTCACTCCATGTATGTAAAACTGCTTAATTATTAATAGTCACTCTGTAGTTTACATATAAATTATACTATATTTGTTGACTGCCTTTATGATGATGGTTCAACATAGGCAAATTCTCATGGAAGGCAATCAAAATATGTCTGCTTACAGTTTCGACAAATAGCATAGTTTTTGTGCAAACTTATTTGTTGGTATTAGGATTGGAATGGGAAAAAAATCTGTAGAATAACTTTGCAGCTTAATGTCTCATATTTACAGACAGTGCTGCCCATGGACTTGAGCACTTGAATACATAAATTGTGATACTTGTATTGTAAATAGAATTGTGAATATAAATTAGTTAGACATTATGCTGTAAGTATTGGCTATTTTTACTGAGACTACAAAAATGCAACAGTAATAACACTACTTATAATTATAAATACAAGGGTATATTAATATTTTATCAACATTTATAATATTTGGTCAAAAATCTTTCTTTACTATTTTATGTCCATAGCATACTTCATATTATAAAGAAGTGTTACAAATCCTAAGCCAAGCTTAGAAAGTTAGCTTCTTGAAATGTTTTTGGAATGGTGTTTCTTAACAGACCTTCCAAAATGCAGGGACTTGTAATTACTGGTGATAATACAAGGGAAACACTGAAACAAGGAATTCTCTATGTCAGAATAAAATAGACTCATATGTGTAATACTCTCTTATTTCATTCATGAGACTGTGCATTAAGATAGCTATTTGTTGCTAAATAGTTCAGTTACTCTTTTTTTTTTTTTTCCTCTCTGTGAGCGTTCACCTAAGGATAAATTGTTCTGTCATTGAGTTTTGATAATTCCTTCCCCTTTAAGTCATGGTGCATGTCTACATTATATAATTCAGCATGCCAAATGAGCATTCTTTGGTGTCACATAACACTACAGTACCATTAGTTAAATTTGAATTAATTGACTTCACTAAGGGAGGCAGAGCTAGCCTGGATGTGTTAATGTATGCGCATTGTTGGACAATGAGGGAATGAGCAATTCATCTTTCATTGTTAAATAAATAAATAAATAAATAAATATTAAAATCCTGAAAATACAGAATTTCCACAAAGCGTTTGAGGATCTGAAAAGATCTGAGATCCATGGAGAATTGTATTGAATTTGGAACACCCACAGGGGTGGATGCTAATATAGAAAACTGATAACAGAGGATATGAGTTTCCATCAGCTTGAACTGAGTATCCTGCATACATAACATCAATGTGAAAATGTTTTGCCTTTTATTTCTTATACAGAAAAAAAAGAAGAAAAAAAAAAGCCTGAAAATCTTCCTGTCTGCATGCCAGATCCTCTAATTCTTCAGCCAAAAAAGATTTGATAGATCATGTGTCCCAATATAATGTCAATGTCTTCAGAATTGCAGCTCAAGGGGTATTGACCTCCACTGTGACAGCGCTATTGCATGCGAAACTCCATCAAAAAACAAAAAGCAAAAGACAAGAAGATGTTCCGTATCTGTTGATCATCCTTGTTATTTTAGTACCCCTGTTTTTCTTGCAAGTGCTCTTTGTAACAGAAGACAACATGTAGAGCGGGGAGAATTTATCACTAGAGAAGTTTACAAAAAACAATGATGCAGATGGTGATTTAGAAGTAAAATGGAATTAGAGTGTTTCACCTTGTTTTGTCAAGTATTTTTGACTTAAAAAAAAAAAAAAAGATATGTCACACATACATCTCCCTCTATTTCCCCAACAAGTGATGTATTTTAAAAGTTTAGACTGTAGCAACATCCTGTTTGTACTCTAAATTAACAGTGTTAAAAATTGGAACCTTTATGTAGTGAAATTATTTCCAACTAGTGTTTTTTCTAGATAAATTTTCACTGTCAACCGAAGACAATATTTTAACTACAACTCCTGTGACAAAAAACCCAAACAAAACAACAACAAAAACCTCCAAACATTAACTTCTACTCTTTTTATGTTAATTTTCTCCAGACTTCGATGCAAAATCTTTAGTGTGATAATTACAAAGTGTGCTGTAGTACAGTTTTGTACTCTGAACTGTTCTGCTTTCCAAAAAGTAAGGTAAGAATTATATTATTTACAGGAACCTATTTATAATGATTAATGCATAGGTCTAGCTGAAGTAAGACTTCAGGCTTTCCTTGGAAATTGCGGTCATACTGTGCCGGCTTTTTCCTGGAGCAGCCTGCTGAGAGTTATACTGGAAGAGCCATTGGTTAACTTTTTTATACCAGGGGATTTTTAACATGGGTATTTTACATCCTTTCCTCTCTGTCTTTGTTTGACAAACTATTGTATGTGTTCTCAATTACCCTTAGCTATACTTCAACCCCTGCAAAATTTTCGTGTATATTTTTCTTGACTATGTTAAATACATACAGCCCGTCTTTCACCACCTTAATTACCATCCCCTAATTGCAATCCACACAGCTCTTCAATCACAATTTCTGCACTGTCTCTTCTCTTTTCCTATTATCTTCCTCTTTCACCCTTCTTAATTTGAAAACTAACTTGCCTCTTCATATTATCCTCTTACACCCATTTCTGTGTCTTATTTCATCCTGTCTGCTATCCTCTTTGCTACTTTTGTTACCATCCATATAACCCTGAAGTAATGTACCTGCTTCTGTTATAATTATTCTCCAGAGGACGTTTAGGTACTTTTCCCTATTTATGAGAATCTCTATATTACCAACCTAATAATTCTGTGGAATTCCCAAGTCAAAGTGCATAACTTAGCCAATAATGAACTCAATAATGAGATGATATGTAAGTAAAAGTCCACAGATCCTTTAGTGAGACTAAATTTGGGTATCAGGAGAAGAGAAAAGGAGGATAGGGTGATAAAAGTTATATTTTTCCTTTTTTTTTCTTCAAAATTTGGAACTACAGCTGCTTGATCTAGTTTATTAACATCTACATCTGTCCACAGAACGAAAGTTTATAATAAATCACTTTTTGGTGAAACAAAAATGTTAACAAGACATGCTTCCAACCCATATATTTATATATATAAAAATAGTCCACCTTCCATTCTGTTTTCTGTTTTCTCTTTTAATTTGTTCATCTTTTTTCCCCACCTATCTCTTTTCTCTCTCTCCTTACCCCCCCAGAACAACCCCCCCAAAAGAAAAACCACAAAAAGTGGAAATACTTCAGTCTTCACAGAAGTGAAAATGGCTCAAGGAAATGATCATTCTTGTCATGCCATGTCAAGAAAGGTCTGAGAGATTTGTGATCTGTGGGATTTTCTTACAGTCAGCTGCCAAGTGTGAGAGGAAAGGAGAGCAAAACTATTTCTAGTTTAAGAAAAATAAGGTGTTCCCAATGCTGAAGGAAAACCACACTTGCTCCACTGGACGACCAGTCATTGAACCACTGTCCATACTCAACTATCAGCTCCTGGATGTTGATGTGCAGTTGAGTCCATTCAAAGGGGAAGAAAGAAATCCTATAGATCTTAACACCCACCCAGGACATTTGCATCCTGGTGAGGAGGTAGATACTGCAAGTCAAGGTCAGCTTTCTTCCTAGCCTGACCCTGGGCCCTGTCAATGGCTTATTCTGCACCACTACAAAAGGCCCCATCCTGCTGAGTGTTCAGCTTTCCGATACTTGGGGATGGATCAGGAGGACAGTGCCATACCTTGTCTCAAATTGTGCCAGAAACCCAGTTCATAGGTCTCAGTCAGTTAGAACCAGCTTGCTCAACATTGGTGTTGGATGCTGAACATGTAGGAGGAATTAAAGTTCCCAAGGGTACCTGTACCAGGCTATGTTTCATAGATCTGGTATATGTAGGTTCTCCCCTTTTCCAACATGACAGATTACAGTACTCAAAGGCCTTTCCTACTACTCCAGGGGTAATTCTTGACTCCCTCTTCACTCAATGAAGGCTAGTGAGACACTGATATTTCCACAGGGCATCTCAGTCATCTCTCTTTGGCAGCCCTCTCCTTCACATTATGTAACCCAGTCTCATTAAATCCTCTCTTTGCTGGAATTTCTTTGCCAGCTCAGCCTTCTTGTGCTGCCCCTGCAGCTGTGGTCTCTATGCCACAGTGAGAAGGAAAGCATAAGGGATATTCATCAGATGATGAATCGTCCTATTCACAGTTCTTATTCAAAGAATCCCTGGAGATGGTCAACAAAGGAATGAGTCTATGTCTGCACTCCTTACAGAAATCTTTGCCCTTGAGAAACAGGGGGCTGTGGAGAGGCTGTTGTACAAGCAACAGAGCAGTTCATTGTGTCTTCACAGATCTTTAAGGCTTTCCATCTCTCCACATATTTTTCTGGTGATAAAGGAACTGCTGCACTGCTCTTCCCATCCAATCTCCTCCCTGCTGTAGGAGAAATTGGAAAGAGAAGACAGTCAGGCCATCTGTCCTGTGTCTGCCCTGGAACACAGAATTGAGAAGGTAAAGCCAAAAAAAAGGACGCTAAGCTAAGGCAACCACTAACTAAGGATGCTGAGCAGAACAGATAACAGTATTTCCAGTTTCTGGAGGACTATTGAGTTGCCCAGATGGAAAAATATCAGAGATATTTCAGAGTGCATGAGTTATAGTTTCCTGAAGAGACCCTCTGATTTACATCAACATTTTATTTACTTCTGGAGCTATTGTTACTCTGTGTGTGTGTGTGCGCGCGTGTGTGTGTATGTGTGTGAAAGAGCCACTGGAGCTGGTTACTCAGCTCTGCTGAAGAACTCCATGCTGGCCTGTTGTGGAAAATTGTTGCCACTCCATACACTCCTGCCACATCTGTTTTCAGAACTGCCAAAGGCTTTGCAAAAGGCTGTCTTAGCCCTCCCACAGAATTATGGCATATGAGGTCCCTGCAGTTGTTCTGACCACAATTTAGTTGGCTATGACTTGTTAATGCTTGCACTGCATTGACATAAGATGTGCTTGTTGTGAAAGAAGTACTAATCCCCATATCGGTTCTGGTGGGTATGTCACGAACTGTTTTCTGGCCTCTGCTTACAGTTGTAGCTTTCCATGCAGAGAGGTGGAGCTGAAGAATCTCCCTTGATGGTTTATGATCCCACAACCATAGAATGGCAATCTTGGAGGTAGGCCCAAGCTGGCAGCGTGAATCAGCAACATCCACATCATAAGAACATGTGGTATGCATGATATTGCACACCTCAATGGTCACTTGACAGGAGGGAAGTCTACTGCAAGTGGGTTGGTAAATCTTTAGCAATCAGAAGACACCTACTTTCTTCTCTGCTGTTATTTATGCCTGGAACTTTATGTAACAGTGTTGTAGGTGGGTATACATCTTTTTGCAGGGGGTTTCAAATACAGTCCTATGTGCATAGAATTATTTCTCTTGTTGCTGGTTGTTCTAAACCAAGATGACAATATAGCTTCAATAGTCATTTCTGCACACAGCAATATTTTCAAAATATCTTATAATTGACTGATTTAGGGTTGCCCTAGGAAAACTGTTTTCTCTTATCACATCCTCAAACTCCGAAATGTGGTGGCTATTTTAGCTTTTGATCTATTGCACAGGTAAACTGGTGCAGTTTGACCCCATACTTAAATCTGACCTGGCAGAATTCCCTGTGTTTAACTCTGTGCTCCCATGAAAGCTCTTAGATAATTCTTTGCATTCACATTTCCTTCTTCTGATATTCATGCACAGCATATGGAGGACATGTGCTAAATAAGCATGAATACACCAAATGGATGATCATAATTAAACTTTTGTCAGCTATTCTGATGCTAACTATTCATTGCACCAGGTTTATGCCACTGTGACACCATTGGAAGTGACAATTGATACTCTGTAGGCTGGGCATTTATTTTGTTACATTTGAGTAAGATCAGGCAAGTGATTACTGTTTTGGAATATTTTTAAAAGTTCAGACATTGAACCAATCCAATAGATGGGGAAATGATTCAGTCTGTCACTTGTTGCTTTGCTTTATTTTCTTCATCCAGAAGAAAGAGTAGTTTATAAAGAACATTGCACTTATTCTGAATCTACTAAATGATGCAGAGATCTTATTACAAAACCTACTCCTCCAGGCCTACAATCGCTCGTGTATCTACTATGATTTCTTGTATCTGCTATGATTTCCCATATATGCTATGATTTCCTGTATCCGCTATGATTTTCATTGTGGTTGGAACACAGCAAAACTTTCTAGCATTATAAAATCTTTATGGCCAAGAAAGAAAGCAACGGCAATAAAAATCTGCTACAACTCTGCCAGTAATGCCTGACCTACAAATGACAGAGGGGGCTTGAGTATTACATGGGACTGACAAGGGAGGTTTTAATAAGAGGATGGGTTCAAACCATCTTGGTAGCTGAAAGCTCCTACCATGTTCACACATTCTAGAGGAAAAAAGTTGCAAGGAAAGGCAGGTGGTTACAGAATTAATCTTTCCTGTATGCTAAATTTCCCAGGTTGTGGGAAGAGTAATATATATTTCCCAGAAACTTAAAATTTCCATGCTCAAATACATTTCTCTTTACAAGACTAGATTTTTACTAACTGGAATAAGAAATGCTTCCAGCATAAGAACCATCATGCTTCTAATAATGACTGACACTATTTGGGTTTTATTGCTAAGTATTCATAGTTAAAAACCCTAGATATTCTGAAGTTGCTATAAAATGAAAATACAGTATTTTGGTCCCAACATGTTATAACGTATTTTTGCATATACTTGTTTTGCTAAGAGCTGCAAAACATGCAGTAATTATACATGCAATTATAACTGCAGTGAAGAAAAGGTGGAAAGACCAGGACAGATTATCATAACATAGAACAGTTCATTTCATGAGCAATAGTGTTCTATAGAAACTTATTTGTGCCAACTGACTTTATAACCATTTGATCACCCTGTTTTACTTTTCCAAAATATTTCCTACATTAGCCCAGCCTAGATTCCATTTGTTTTCTCATTTGTAGGATGTGTATATATGTGAATACACATTAATATATATCTACATGCATATGAAGCTACCACTCACTGCCCAGTTGACTTGAAGAATGCTGTTTCAAAAGCCACAATGAATTTTTTTAAGAGTGAGATCTGCCAAGATAGTTTTTCAGATGCAGATATATAGCAAGCAGAACAGAATCATAAAGATGAAACCTGGATATACATCACTGTAGCTCATTTGTCAGGTAGAAAATGGAACTTTTAACTCAGAAACATAGGCATCTTTCCTTGAGTAAAAGTTTAAGTACAAGGACTGAAACCCTGTGTCCCAGTCATTTACCCTAACTCATATTCATTGTTGTGGAGTCATGACATTATAATGTAAGACCAAGGTGCCAAGAGGAACATGTATGCCTAAGTGTAAATCTCTTTCATAGAGCTTTTCTATAATCATTAAATACAAATCAGTACATGCTTCATGCAAAATCTTTTACTAGCATTCTGCAAGACCGTTTTTTTGTAAATTAGTCTTATACTTTTTTTTGGTATAGGAAAATAATTAATTTTTTTTAAAAAAGCTGTATATGCAATGTGCTGCATCATTTGAAATGACATAAAGTCATTCATACAAAATGGGAAATGGTTTCAATGCATGAATGACAATCATAAGATTGTTCTTCTTGTAAAATTTGAAGCTCTAAAACCTATGTTCAATTTAAAAACAGAGAAAAGGGATTTTAAAAATTGTGCCTATTATTAAAAGGTAAATCACACAGCAAGTGTATGCTAAATTCATTCTGACTCAGGACATAACATTTTTGGTTCTGACTCTTTGCCTTTTTAAAGACTTTATTTTAGTGTAGTATCAATCAAATAAAGTCAAGGAAAAAAGATAAGTGTCAGGTGGTCCTAGTACAAGGATAATTCCTCTGTATGCTGCTGTTGTATCTCTGGAGGCTGCAGACTATTAAACTGCACTGATTATACCTGTTACCCTAATGCATTATTCATGAAATTGGCACCACAGCATCTTCAAACAGTCTGTCATTTTCCATTACTTTTCATCAAAGAAACCATATGCTGTTCTCACAGTATATTGATACCGGGGCATATACAAAGCAGGCAGTCACACAGAAGCACTATCTGCTTTCAGATGAGCTTTTCAAATAGTTATTATTAAACACTACTTTTAATGGCCTGTTTGATTATTCAGTGCTTAAACTATGAAACTTCAACAAGGAGACCAATTGATGACTGCCCTCTCTATGGTGAAAATTATTCCATTCTCATAAACAGCTTGCCATTCAATGGAACTGCAGTACAAGATATTTTATCAAGGATGCTGTACATTGGATTTGTTTTGAAGTTTTGTTCCTCAGGCATCTCCCAATTACAGTTTGAATATCTAAGAAGCAGTGCTTCATTATGAGAAATCAGCCTTGTTCCCCGCCCTATCCTATGTGGAGTAAATCATGTTTTTGAACAACAAACTATTTTTTTCAAGATCACTTTGAAGTTAATCAACAATAATCTGATTTCTGTGTACTAGCTGATAAGAATTTTGTGAAATTCTCTGTACACAATACCTGATCAAGGAAAAAAGTCCCCAAACCCTTTAGGTATCTAATGAGAAGGTATAACAATTATTTGACCTGTTCT
This sequence comes from Ciconia boyciana, assembly GCF_034638445.1. Classification (NCBI taxonomy): domain Eukaryota; kingdom Metazoa; phylum Chordata; class Aves; order Ciconiiformes; family Ciconiidae; genus Ciconia; species Ciconia boyciana. The sequence goes on from NC_132935.1 coordinate 60,436,366, forward strand.
TATATATATTTGATTATTCCACTATCCTCTCAATTTCTAACAGTTTTTTGTTAGCAATTACTTATTTCATAATGTGATTTTTGTGAGTAATCAAAAAGTTATGAGCGCTATGCATTGAAATATACTGATTTTTGACTGATTTTTTTTGACTGGATTTTAATCAGCATTGAAATCCATTGTCATCTGAGCCATCAGTTGGTATTGTTAGGCTAATGGTTGGGCTCAATGATCTTAAGGGTCTTTTCCAATCTAAATGATGCTATGATTCTATGATTCCGTGATCAGTCACATCAAGATGTTCCACTGTGTTCATAACCTAACCCTATATGCAGCATATAAAGATTTTATAGGGTTAAGACAAAGAGGCATCAAATTCAGATGTACAGGAGGAATTTTAAATGGATGGTGTTGGCTCAATTTCACAATGTTCTTTTTATTGCTTTGGCACCCTTAAATTAAAACTGAACTGAAAATTCAAGGTCTGGGTCACCATTTGTCTACGCATAGGATTATTGGGAACATCTGAGGTGCATTCAGTAGAAATACATCTACATATAGTCCATGAGACTGAGTTTGGTCCTGTATTTCTAGACTAATCCATGCTGTTAAGAAGACCTTCAAGGCACAGGGAAACAGGCTCTTGAGGGGTCCCTCTTGCTGCTATCACAGGGTGGTTCTGTGTGTTCTATTCTGAACACAGGAGACGTTTTTTGTACACCAAACACGTACAGTTGATAGCTGAGAAATGCACTTTGACTACATCTGGATGAAGTTAAAAAGAACCTAAGCAAACAATGTTATGTTAAATGGAGCAGATTGGTTGTATTCTCATATTTAATACAGTCTATATTCAAGGCATCCAATTTTCTCATATTGCTTTGCCCTTAATGGATCTTCTCAGGGATACAAATTTATTTCTAGTGGAGGGAGGCAGTGCTAGCTCTCAGTACTTTAAAGTCTCTGCAGGCTTATGATACAGGGGGACAGTTTTTACGTGAACTAATAATAATCAGGACTAACTGATTCACACTCACATGAGTCATAGAGTCATACTGTCACACCTCCTACTTTCTGCTTCCAGTAATGAAGAATAATGGCCTATCTGTAAACCTCCCAAAAGCAAGAACATTTCATTTGGGATTACAGTGAGGTAAAGGTTCAAATCCCATCTAGGTCAGAAAAGCAGCCATGTGTCAGGGTCCAGTGTGCACCAACGGGCTTTGCAACCTCTTTCCTCCACCCAGAGCTGGGATGTGGGTGGCGAGGGCCAGTTCTGTTGAGGGGTGACCTGAGACAAGGTTTGGGAACAGCCTCCATGGGTCTCCCACTGTGGTGGCTGCACTGGAGCTCAGCCCCTTTGCCCTGGTCCTCGCCTGGGTTATGCTGTAAGGTTGGCTGTGCCACGACATCTCCTCACTGGCCCAGACCCCCACCTACTGCTTTGGCTAGGCCTGTCCCTGTCCCTGTCCCTGTCCCTGTCTCCATGGCTCTCCCCAGCCACCCCAGGACCTTTTCTGACCTCAGTTACTGTCACTGATCTTTCTCTGCTCTCTTTGTTCAAATAATGTGGGATTGGACCTTTTTTCAGTGAGATCCCTACTCTGCCCGCCATGTTGTTGCTGATGCTCCTGGGTCACCTTCCTCATGGATCTGCCCACCCTCGTGGCTTCCTGACACCACACAGTATCACACTCATACGAGAGAGAGTGAGAATTTGAAGTGCAGTTCAGTCCTTTGGGCCCCAGAAGACGTGAATACCCATCAAACAGCTGTGTGAACTAAGATTTGCAAACATCTGTGAAAGTGATGACAAAGCTGCTACATATACAAATGATCTACTTTCTGGCTGTTAGAAACAATCTCTTCGTTTCAGTGCCAAGCTACACTCAAGGGGTAATTTTCCCTAAAGAAAATTCCTGTGCAAAAATGTTTGAGATTTGTGAGAAGCCTTGTTGGGGATTCCTCTATTTCAGTGGATATCATTTGCAATTAATTACTTTTTTGTTTGTTTGTTTTGGTACTGTAGTGTTGCCTGTATGATGTTCATAATGACACTAGCATTTCTGAGGTTTTGACAACTTATGTATACTGATGGCATGTTCTACATTGTCAAAAGCAGTCCCTTGTCAACTTAAAAAATGAGCAGTTTTACTTGGGGGATTTTTGTTAAATTTTTGCAGCACACTCACAGTTGGGGATGTAACAGATGCAGCTTCCTGTACACACTATACTTACTTTATTTTGTTGCATTTTGTTCAGTGTAATTTTCCTTTTTTTTTCTCCATATGTTTGATAACATCAGCATATGTTCTCTGCCATAGCAGATGACCTTTAATTCTATCTTATGTTGTGAGGCTGATGTTGTATGACTGAAGATTTACCTTGAGAATGTCTCAGTAATGTTTAATGGGTCAGTCTTAACCATTCATTGTATTTAAACTGTCCATACAAAATGCTTATGGATGGTTGGTTATTTGATATATGCACCAGATGTCTGGTTCAGCTCAGCTCACAGGAGTATTGCTTTGATACCAGCTGTAGGCAATACTCTGAGACTCACTATTCAAGACATTTAACAATTTTGTACCAAGAGCACGAAGACAACTGATGGGTGACTGGCTAAATCATTTGATGTGACAGCTCTAAAAAAACCCACAGACATACAGAGAAGCGGTAAGAACAATTGCACAGTACTCACTTTTGTTTGAAGCCAGATTTTTTCCATTCCCATCATGCTGCTTTTCCCAGTAACTGTACTGGCTTTTGCTGTCCTCTGTGTGACTCCATTTTCAGGCATGCTTTCCTCAGCACACACTGCTGTGTTATTAGAATTGTCCTCAAATTTCAGTATTTACTGTTGGTTTAACATGCTTTTTACCAACAATAAGACTCTTTTCAGGTGAAACCATTTGTAATGAGTAACATACTTTCACACATATGCATATGAAACCCATACTTAAACCCACATAATGATAAACTAAACCTGTCCAAGAATACTACCTTGTCTGGTCCCGTTTTAGGTAAAACAATGGCTCTAACATTTCACATTTGCTATCGAAACTTACAGTCTTAAAATGAGTAGCCATTGACTTGCCTAGACAGAAATCTCTTATAGATGTTTCCACAGAATCCCAGTACTAATGAATTTTGTTAGAGGCAAGGAGCATACATAGACCTTGACTCTATTCTCTGAACTTTTCTTGATTTTGCCTGTGAGCAGAAAATCATGTCAGACGGGTCTTCACCAGTCAGATTACCTTTAGGGAGGACTCTTTCCAACAGATTCTGTTGATTGTTATTCTGTCAAGGACGTTTTCCAGAACCTGAGAGAAACAACAAACCACAGTGGTTTTCACTGTCACTATCATGCTTGTAGGGATGGATGACATTTCCATTTTAAACTCCCAATCTATTGTTGCTTTATTCCATACAGTGATTATCAGTTGCTCTGGTGTGAAAAGAAAAAAGATGTCCGTATTTAGTCAGAATTAGTCAGAATTATCACTGACTTTACCGTCAGACACTGCCTTACCCTGAAGCATCTGGATAATGATTTCAAGACTTACTGATACAGCACTCCCAGATGATCCTGAGCTGGTTGCTGTGGAACTCGAATTAACGCTTTTCTAGTTACAGCAGATTGACAGTTTAATAAATAATGTGCACTATAGCTGAAACCTCTGATGAGGTGCTACATATTGCTGCTCAGGACTTTTCATTCCAACTCACTATCCTCAGCTTTGTTCAGTCATTGAATTATAGCTGTGTCTAGGGATTAAGCTAGACATCTGCTGTTCTAAATATTTCAGTGTTTAATCCTTCTAGGAGTTTGATTTTACTTGTTTTGAAACCATTAGACAGTTATTGACATATGACTCCTTTTTAATCAAAGTTCAGACCAGAAGTCTTCACCATGTATAACTTCTTACAGAGCAAATGCCAAAGTGACAATATCACTGTGTAACCATCTTGTTCCAGTCAACAAGTAACTGAATACCAATACTGTACCGGGGAGGCCAAGCTGAAGATCTAAGGAACATCAAGTGAAAAATAAGAAGTTATTTGACTTTTTGATGCCACTAACATAACAACTTACATTAAAATTTGTCATGTCATACAATTCATTTAACAATACTATTCCGCAGAGGAATAGTTGCTTTTGACCCCACCTGTGCAAGTTGTAGTCAATAGATAGATTATAAATAGCACTCATGGTGCTGTTTCAATTGCCATTTGACTAGGATATTCCTAACATTAGCTAGTTATTTGCCACTTTACATAGTGAATCCCACTGAGATGACAGTGATGTTCACTTCAGTAGTGCCCAATCAGGAGCATCAAGACCTGTTTTCTAACATGTGAACCCAATATGAAAAAGAGCTGGGACAGGGTCACCAGCAGAGAGGGTGCTATGAAGAGCTGTGAGCTGCAGAGATCACGCACACCATGAAGTTCTGTTCACTTTTCAGGTCTTGTGTCAGTAGTGTTCTGTTTGAAAATTTTATTGACATATTTAAGATCCTCTACAGATATTTGTTCTTGCTTTCATAAAATGGTATGTTTGGTCAGAAGTAAATGCTGCAGACAATTGTTTTCTTTAAGAGACATTTTCCCTTCATATCTCCAGAGTGAGAACAGCGCTCACACTTCATAGGACTACTCCAATGGATATGAACCTTATTGTTTCTCCAGATCACTGATGAACAATGACGTCTTTATGTTCAGCTTGTGACTGATTGACTTCCAGCAACAGTCTCTGCTATTTACCATTTTCTTTACCTCAAGATTTCATTGATGAAAGATAATAGATAAAGCACAGAAGAGCCCACACAATTAGTTGATTACAGTGAGAAAGTGCCAATTGTGTCTCGTCTGTGAATGTAATTTCTTCTATCATTACAGCAGAACGGAAGTTGACAACAGTGAATGCAGAGAGCTCACCTGACTTTCTGCTGGGAACAGTATGCTTTGGTGCCAGCTTTTTTCCTTCTTCCAACTTAAATGGGCTTAATTTTTTTTTAAGAGAGCAGCTCAATTAAGAGCAGAGGACATAGATCTCTAATAAATCTGCATTTCAGCACAGTTGATTATTCTCTGAAATTACACAGAAGATAGAACTAAGGGCAGTACTCTAACTATGCCATAATTTAGGTAACACTGTACTAGTTTTGCATGTATAAAAACACTTGCATATATAAAGTTACAGAGGGAGGTCAGGTTGAGGCTCTTTGGAAATATAACAAAAATTTGGAGGCAGTGTGTGTATCTGATGAGATCTGTTACTATGGTAAAAGTAACTTAAACTGTTATTCAGCAGCAGCATGATTTTTACGACCATGCTAAAGCAGGTGTACATTTGAGTGGTACATTTTCTTCTCTCTCATGAACACTATCAAGTTGGAATTCTCTTTATTTTGAAATCTATTTTCCTTTGATATCACCTCTTCCTTTGATTTACATATCTTGTGGGCAAATAATGAACAGCTCATAATTTCAAATGGAAGAAGAGAGTCAATGAACAACAGAAGTGCTTATCTTACTGTTAGGAAAAACAGAATCTCCATGTCTTACTGATAAACAGGGAAGATAGAGCAATAAAGCTTTCATGGAAGAAATTCTACCTGTAATTGAGATTTTCAGATGCTATTTTTTTGTCGTCATTATTTGCTTTATTAATGGATCTATATTGGAAAACAATAATTAATGGAATTCCATATCACCACTGTTTCTATTCAGAGCAAGTACATTCATTTAATCTACTTCTTCCCTTGCTTTCAAGTCCACTTCAAATTGCATTTTGATGAAACAAGGTCTTCAGTAGAGGGCATCACAATAAAACAGAAAGACCTTTTTGAACCTGCTCCAGGAAATTACTGTGTCAGAAGGAAATCAGGAATTATTTTAATTACTTGAAGTAAAACTCCCTCATTCTTGTTGTGCTTCCAAAATGTTTTTCTTCCTTTTTTCTTTTCTTCTTGTTATAAACATGAGTAGAAATTCTCCAGCTGTGAGCTGTGCACCAGAAGAGGTGGGCAGAAAATTTTCTATTGGTCTGTGGAGAAATGACTACTAACTTGAAGATGGGGATTGTTGATCTATAGCATAAAAAGCATGCTAAGACACTAAATATAAACCCCCCCCCCCATGCTTGCTTATTTCTATGGTTTACAAAGAAACATAGTAGCTTTTGCAACCTTTAAGCTATTATTCTCATGTCAATATCATTTAGTTTACACAACAGGAGGTATTTCTCACAAAACAGTTACCACTAGAATGTTTGAAGCTATTCTGCTCTGATCCTGTTCTATTTCTTTATTTCTGTTATTCACCTTGTGACTAGGTTAACACTATGTTATTGAAAGAAACTTGGAAGGCCAAAAGAAAAATAGGATTGCAGATCTTTCTTGCTTAAACATAAATTAATATACTCTGGTGTATTTACCTATTTATTGATGTTATCTATGATTTGTGCAATAATTCACAAATATGTACTAGTATAAAGTACCTTTTTTTTCAAAATAAATTATTAAGTTCCTGTTTTTAAAATGTCACCTATTGACATTATTAAAGACTTCATCAATTTAAAATAAAGACAAAAATGTACATGCAAAGAAAGATACATAGCTTTCTATTACAATGTCTCAGCACAGGCTACCTATTATCTAGTCTCTAGAATACTGGGATGTCTAGACTCTATGAAATATTTGTAACTTATAGATTTACTCAATTGGATTGTAATATAACAAAAAAAAAAATCTCATAGATGAGTCTTACATTTTTACTTGTCATTAAGAATTGATTGGTGACTAAAGAAACATTGAAAATAATATTTCTTCATAGAGTTCATCAGCTACAACAGACTACATTAATACAATCCTAAAAAGATAAATGTTTCAAGTCTTACAGACAAATAAAAGAAAGCAAAACAAAAAATAATAACCACCCCTCATTAATATGTAGAGAACTATTTGATAAAAAAGAAAGAAAATGAAGGGTGAAGAATGCTGTCTAAAAATTATACCTAGGTGAATATAGTTTTTTAAAAAAATCATTATGAAAACTTTATCTCTTTTTTCTTTTTTTTGGCTCTATTGATTGGGATGAATAAGAGTTGGAAATAAGCAATTGAATTGACTTTGATTTACATTTCTCAATAAAAAACATCTTCCTTGAAGGTGTCCTGTACTTCACATATATTTAAAATATGCTCTGTTATTTCTTTGTAATCATTTACCCTTCTGTTTTACATTACTTTACCAATGGTGGGAACAATTTGCTGTTTTCATTTTCCATCCATGTCAGCTTTACATGCACTATGTTTGCTGCACTGTGAAAGTGCATCTACTTCAGAAAGTCAAAGAATGACAGACTGGAAATTGTCTTTTGCTCATGGAAAAGTTATGAGTAAAAAAGAAACCAAATTGACTATTATTGATCTTCTTTTTCTCTGTGCTAATACACCTCAATGGACATTCTTTTAAGAATGTTATAGCTTCAACTTGTAGATCACCATTTGAAGGCTTTTTCAGTTTTGTTTTAGACACTAAAACATACCTCTGATGATTAGCAGCATTCCTTCTGCCTGCTTTTGCTCTCCTTCATAAAAGTGCTGTAAAGTACAGATGCTATAGTACCACCAACCTAAAAGATAGACACCCCCACCCACAAATTAATAAAAATTGCGTTACAGCCTGTGATTCACTTCACATAAAAGTCTAAATAAGAACAAACAAGTTTTAAGGCTCATCTGCACCCCAATGATATAGAAAGCCTTGTTGAACATTAATACTATTTTTCCAGTTGTACAAATATATTATTTACAATGGATTCTCTTCTGATTTATACCAAAATAATTGAAAGGAAATGAAATATTTTGTATCACAAGTGAATCATTATAAAACACATTTTTTACTAAATAATGCAAGAAGGAAATTTTTGGACATACTTGAAAAGTTGTCACTTTCACTTTTTTGTAAGTAAAATACAGCCAATGGGTTAAAATTTTGATTCTTACATAGTTACTTCAATTAATTCTAGTCCTTAGCAAATGAGTTACAATATCTGGCTGCCTTGCTATTATTTTGTGAAGCTTTTTTGAAATTTCACAAGAGTTATTTGTGAAATCAGTCAGCTGTGAAGAATTTTGAACCTTGACGTGTGTTGAAGTAGGATGGAATTGGATACCATAGGGGGAGATAAATATTTCCAAAACTCAGTCCTATGCATCCCAAACATTGTTTTAATCTTTTTCTATTTGGATTTTATTCATTTATTTATTCAATATTTATTCATCTACCTTAGACACACTAAAAAATAAATCCAAGTTACAAGCCCTATAGACAGATGGACCTTAACAGTTCCAATGGTGTAATACAACATCAGCAGATAATATGTTTTTAGTTGAATTTTTCTCTAGAATGCTTCCATATCAGTGTGTTTCTGTCAAGTTTTTCTCATTCAAAATAGGTAATGTTCACATCTCATCTAGACAATTTCTTTAAATACATGTTTTGTTGCCTGCTTTTCTCCACCATATAGTCAAAATAGAAGCAGAACTACCAAACATAACTTATTTTGGAACCACAGAAAAGAAAAAACACAATGAAACCCAAACAAACACAATAATTCATGGGTTTCCAATACTAGACTGGATACTGGTGAAATGATCACGGTCATGACCTACAAGGATTACCCGACCTGCAGGTGTGTAAGATCGTGACTGTGGGGTTCTCAGGATTCTGTAATACACAAGGACACAGAGGTTTGGGTTTCTGTGAATTTCCTTATTGCAAATTACTACTAGTAAACCAAGTATATATTATAGGTTACTACAAAATGACCACTAGTAAGGCACGTATATATATATTTACACATATAGTTTATATATATATTTTATATATACATATAAACCAAGTTACAACAGAATTACCACTAATAAAGGAAGCTTATGCTTATGATAATTTTATGTATATTCATGGCTAAACATTTTATGTGAGGTGTTACCAGTACAGCGCTCATCAAACTGCTCCCAGGAGCGGGGTGGAAAGGTCTATTTTCATAGATGTTCCCCATCACAGAGTTTGGAGCCAGCCAGGCATCCCTGGCAAGGGTCCAATCTCTCCAAGAAATCTCGTGCAGAGAAGCTTTTGCAAAGAAGTTTGTGCAGAGAAGCTCTCACAGAGAAGCTCATCTTGGGTAGGTAACAAGTTATCTTTTATACGTTTTTGGTGTAGATATGTAAGTGGGCATAGGACCTCAGTTCCTGGCTTGGTTCATCATCACAGTTTCTTTGTTCTGCTAGCTGTACCTTATTAAAGACATCTCAGCTCCCGATTAGCTTATCAGGGACATTCCAGTCTCTTGCAGAGCTCATCGGGGACATCTCAGACTCCTGTTGAGTTCACCAGAGTGCTGAGCTCATCAGGAAAGCCTTGGGAGCTCCTTGCTAAGTAGATCTATGCCAGTATGTTTACCAGATCGCCTTCATGGCTGTTCACATCAGCTGGGAACTGGAACACTACAGCACACCTGTAAGAAGATACAAAAGCAGACAATGCTCTGTTGACTGTGTAGAACTGTCCTTTTCTCAGGACTCTTGTTATATACCCAATAGACCTTTATTAAAAAAAAATAAAAATTCCTGTGTTGTATAACCTAGGCATGGAAGAGCAAGAAAAATTCAGGTTCTTGTTAGAGAAAAGTGGTACTAATAAATGGTGGATTTTCTTTCTTCACAGCACTCAAACAGAAATCAAAGATATACAATTATCAATTATTCTGTAGATCTAATTCTTTCTGCTTTCCTTTTGGGTTTCTCAGGGCATGTAGTCTTTCATTTGGCATCCACTGAGATTAATATTGCTGAAGAATTATCAGTTCATTACCAAAATGGCTTTTCACTTGCATCGTAAAACTGTTACAGAAAATTCTTTTTTTTTTCCATTAGCAAAGATGCTAAACTTCACTTGTTCAGTCTTTCTGGTAAAGGGCTTATATGGAATTTAAATGAATACCTTTCATTTAAGAGGAATTACCTTATAAGAACAGAATATTAATATTACTGTGGCAGAATTTACATTATTATCCCTAACCCAGGACTAATAAAGCATTTAAGTTATAAACCCAGTAATAATTCTTCTTCTCAATTTTATTAAAAAAAAAAAACAACAAAAAACACATAAAAAGAAAAACAACAAAAACCAGTTGCATATACTGAGTGAAAATTAACAAACTGCTATTAAGGAATAAAACGCTAACATCATTCATGTGACTGCAAGGCTTTTCTTTAAGTCAAAACATATGTTGTAAGAACATAATTAACTAAGTATACAGATTAATTTCTTCTTCTATTAAAGGGGAAAAGTACTGCAATGAAACATTACATATGGCATAAGATATGCATTCAAACAAAAGTAAAACTAAAAATATCAAGGTCTCACGTTAAGTAACTGAACTACAGCCTTATTTGCAGGATTTGTAACTGCTGTATGTGATGAAAATATTAATGATTTGATAACATGTAAACTCTATGACAAAGATTCAAATGCTAAGGCAATCAAAATTATAAGTTTTCTGATATTTGCTTGTTGGAGTATTTTCGCTATGTTTCCTTGTTTATAGAAGTTAAGACAGTTAACACTAAATAACCATAAAATTTTATTCAGGTAAATGCATCCCAAATACTGCATGGTGAACTACATTTTTAAGTTCTGGCATAACCCTATTAGTAACAATTTTTATGGTTCCATGCACCTTTGTTTCACTTAGTAAGATGCACTGAGTTGAAGAGTTTGAAAGAATGAAGTGTGGAACATACATTATCTCCATTCACATTTACTTCTCCAGCTTTCATGAAGTAATGGAATATGTTTTCCTGCTCTCATGTTCATATAACCCTAAACAACCTCGCAAACCAGCTTTATCCTTCCATGTTAATACTAAGTTATAAAGAAAAAAGAAATAACGTAACATTATTTTCATTTTTCTCTTGGTATCTTAGTCATAAAAATATGACTTTTCTCCTTTTTTAAGTGGTAATACTTGGACCTTGTTGACTCTAGGTCAAGATGAAGGTTTATATGTTCAGACTGTAGAACTACACGATATCAAGATTTGGTCTTTTACTAGTTTCTTTCCCTTTTTTAGTAATATGAACACTATTAAGTTATGTCAAGAAATGGTTAGAGATTCAGACTATGTTTAGCCTGGCCAGGAGGAACTATTCTACTGTAGCAAAAGAATACAATCTGTCAAGTTGAGTACTAATATTTTTTTCATAATTGAAAGGACACAGTATTTTTTTCTTGTACAGTTGATCCTTCATAGTAAATCAATACGTTTCTTAACAGAAACAACACAAAGTATAACTTTTATAGCAGTCACTGTTTACTACTCATAAGACTGTTTTCCACACATTTTTAAGATCTTCTTCAGGACTCACTCTTCCAGTCTCATATAGTCTTAACATTTTCTACAAGCCCACTTTTAAGTAGCTATGAACAGATAAAAAGAATAAGTGGAGGTTTACATAATGTATTTGATATCAAACAGTATTATTTCAGTATCATAGTTATTTCAGCCTTCTTTCTCCTGAAAGTTTCTTGAATTTTGTCAATGATTATTTGTTATGATACTTGTAACCTTAGGCTAAAAATTGCTGCATTTAAAAAAAAGGAAAAAAGAAAAAAGGTTACCTGAAAACATAAGATCTCCCCTAACATTTAATAAAATTTTCTCCTTCCTCAAACAGCAACATTACACACAAAACAATAGCATAACCAGCTATGGGGCTGATGAAGCAGCTAGGCTCTATAAAACACCTTGTTGGTGTAATGGAAGGCAGAGTAACTAAAAGTATCAGTTGACTTGTGAACTGAGGTTATAAAAAAACTTGCATCAAAATGAAATGTGTTTTAGGAGTAATGCTAAAGGTGGACTGCTATTTAAAACTTTTTTTTAAGCTTTATTTAGATGTTTCTCCTAGTAAAATTCTATTTAGAAGATTTTAATCCTTAATTAATTAACTGAATTCAAAAAAAGAAAACTAAGATTCTGTGAAGTTTTGTTTGGTTGGTTGGTTTTGAAGCTTATTTCCTGATTAGCTACTGGCAAAGGAAAATTTTCAGTAAAAATGATAGGAGGGGCTAAAAGGAATTCTAGAAAATATTAACTATAAGAAGAGTGGTAAACAATCCCCCAAGCCTTATTTTCTCTTGAATAATATGTCATTTTATGCTAGTCATACACTATACCAGTCACATGGTCTGATGAAAGCTACTCTGATAAGGTCTAATGAAATAATAGTTTAATAATGGTCTAATGAAAGCTACTCTGAAAGCTACTGTCATAATACTATAAAAATATAAAGAACACATTAATAGCAGCATTATGAGGATGCTATGCACATTTCTTTAACAGTTACATTTTACATGATTAAAAGTCTTTTGAAACTTCTGTGACTGCTGGTAGGATGATATACTTTGGTGTACCAACACTGCACACTAATGCAGGGGTTTTGTCCTCTTAAAATATGAATTGTTCAACAAGTAAGGCAGTAAAATAATCAGATTTTCTCCCTGGTCCAAGCAATTGCACTTAATTTTATGGCTTTGCATTTGTGGTGTGTGAAGAAGTAAGGAGAAAAAGTTTCAGGACAAGAAACATTTTTTTGTAGTCAGTAAAACACCACAAGCTGATATGGAGATGCTAGGAATACTGTGTGCAGGAACTACAATTTTCATTAACTATATATAACTATGGACTCCCTAAACGTTGTGCTGTGGCAGATGCAGTAAGTTAGCTCCACATTCACCTACTCTTTCACTAGAAAATGATGGAATTTTCTCTTGGGATCAGAAGCTGTACTTCAAGCAGACTGCCTTTTCTAGCGGTCTTGGGACTGCGTTTCCAGGGAAGACAAGGACTCTCAAATGCACTTGAAATTCACTGCAGAATGGGAGAACAAAAGAGATTCAGGTATTTGCAGCAGCCAGCACACCACTCTTTCATGATATGATTTGGAGAACAAGACATTGTTCCTATGTCTTGTTCCTATGTCTTGTCATAGACATTCCTATGTCTTGTTCTTTCCTTTTTTTTCTGTTTTTCTTTTTTTTTTCTTTTTCCCTAATGCCTTTTGAGAATTTTATCCTCATCCTAAAGGATAAATTCCACAAGTCAAGAGGGATTCAGGAAGCTGGCTGTTTCCTTCTGCTTTCTTGGTATAGTTTGACACTGCATTCAAAGAGGGAATTTAATATTTTAGAAATAAGGAAGAGTGCAAGAGTTCACAAAACCTGTAGATGTATAGCTATTTTAGTAGTAGTAGCATTTATTCTGAATTGCTTTCAGAACACAGATCTTAATCATCCAGTTACTATGATAGCAAGAGCTTAACTTTCAACTGCTTTTGAAGGAAGATATAGTCAATGATCACATCTTTAATTAAATGTACTCTTGGGAAAGAAAAAAAAATAGTAGAATCCTGTCGTTTGGCTAAGAGCTTTGTAATAACAAGGGCCACACTACTGAATTTCAAAAAGAGTGTAGCGAATCTATCTGTGGCACTATGACAGAAGAAATATTTTTGATGCTGTACAGTAGCAGTCCATTGTATCTCCCCAAAATTATTGCCTCTCTGCTGTTCTCACGTTTCTTTTTGGGACCTAAGCCCTGTCTCACTTATTTAAAACAAATTAGACTTCAGTAAGTCCACAGTTTCTTTCTAGAATAAAAAATACAAAATGTATTCAGAAAACAAGCTTGTCTAAATAGGCACCATATTGTTTAGTATCAAGCTCCATTTCTGTTAAAAAACAAAACCAAACCCAAACACCTATGGGTTTCACCTTTTGAGACATTGGTTTCCTCCTGTACACCATCATTTGAAAAAGAACATGCTTAACAATGCTGTTTACTTATTGTTCAGATGGGTTTACTTCTAATTTCAAAGTCGTACTATAGGGAATTCTCTCTGTAGTCTTTGAATATTATTTCTCTGTCCTGATTCATGGAGTTTTCTAGGGGATGAATACGTATCTTTTGAATTTCAGCAAGAGAAGGGAAGAAGCAAAACCTTACTATAATCCTGCACAATCTCAGGTCATAAAAGCATGAAAAAAGTGGTAAATCACTCTCTTTTCACAGAGGCATACAATCTGTACATGTACTACTTTGGGGAGATATTGAACATCATATGTTAAAAACATTTGTTCTTGTTCAGCATCTTACTGAACGTAATGAGTTTTAAAATGACATATTAGTGGAGGAGTAGGACAAAGAAGTCTGAAAAGATGTTACAGTCTCTGAGAAGGAGGCCTGTTTATACCCTAGATACTTTTATAATAGTCCCAGGAAATCCAAGGTAAAACTAACCTATTTGTCAATAGGAATAAATGTATTTAATTCAAATATATGTACAGATACCCCACTTATGTTTGTCTGTGTTATTAGCAATATAAGATATAAGGATGAAGAATGTTTATCAAAATGGATACAATGTTGAGATAAGAATGTTCATACCCTTCATTGCAGCTTTCCATCTGCAGCATTCTCCCTCTTCTCACCTCCCCTGCTGTGATACAGTCTTAATTACTTATTTTTCTTTTAAAGAATAGCACAGGTTGCTGCAACAGGTAAGGCAGTATGACTATATGTTCAATTTTCTATTTAATTCCAACTATTAAAAGATTCAGGAAGCACTCAGATGAGATTACATAAGTGGCATGATGTGATAAACTAGTGGAATTTAGTAGGAGTTATAAAGAGAGGAATACTTAAAACTGCAGACCTTGTCTCTTTACTTCTTTTAGGCAAATGTTCCATACATATTTTCTGGCACATAGTTATCTCTGGAAACCAATAGTTTTATATTTTTCTCCAAAATTGCAGTGCCATAGAAGTGAGACAATAATATCAACGAGGATATGGAATTATTATTTTTCTTCTTTCTTATGCAAATAATAACTTCACAGAGCATGAAGAAAGTTAAATTCCATCTGGTCTACATTCAGTTCTGCCCAGTAGGAAGGAAACGAAAAGGAAAAGCATGTCCCCAAAGTCAAAAGATTTTCTTAGAAATAAAGTTAAATGTTCTTTTTCTCTTTGAAGAGCATGGTAAGATTAACACCCAAATAATATCCACTCTTTGCTAACGCTTTAGACTGTAAGAAGGGCTAGTTGTCAGCCTCTTCAGCTGGCAAAGAATAGGCAGGGAAAACCCTTCCCCAAGACTGGATGAATGCTGACAGAAAGGGGGAACAAAACAGGGGCAGAACTTTTCTCTCTCCTGAATTTTACAGTAAGGCTCTATATAGAACTCAGTCCTTCACAGTATTGTGAAAGTCATTATCCGATAAGTGCGTATGCTGCTCTTACGGCTTTTGATTGACATGGTACAGTACAGACAAACAAAAGACTGTGTTTAAGTGACATTTAATAGTTTTAATGATGTAATTTTTTATAGTTTAAGGAGTAAATACAGATGTATATGAACAAAGTAAGTTGTGGGATAAGCTGAAAATATCTCTTTATGCATGCACTTTAAATGTATGTGCACATGAATTACAATTGGTTTAATCGCGCCCCAAACTAGTTCTTCCTGAAGTAGTAAGAAAAGGGATTGTTTTAGACTTCAGTGTAAGAAATAGTTAACTTTATATTTTGGAAAAAAAAACCCAAACAACTCGTAATTTCAACTTTCTGCAGCATTTATTTATAATAAACTTAAGAAACTTCTTTTCTGGAAGTGTTCAAACAAACTTAGCAAACAATGATATGATAAATTGTAGAAAATAAATTGATTCATTGTTTATTACTGCTACTCAAGTAGAGGCTTCAGTTATTCTGTATTAAAAGATATGAAATGTATAAAATTAATTTCTGTGCAGAAAGCTCATACAGTGCAGGTAATTCAGACACTTTCAGAGAGTTGAATACTTCACCTTGTATTTACCCAAAAGGTTACCATAATGTATCTATCTAGACAGACCGAATGGGTGAACCCATAGCTATATTCAAAGTTTTTTTGCCCTTTCTTGCTTGTATGGGATCAAATAGTTGATATTACTTTTGTGTTACATGAGAACTCTAATATAGAACGAGTTTTCTTTTGAAATTAGCAACACCAGAACAGCTTCATATGGAAAGGTTGATGAATGTCAACCCAGTTGGTCCTTCAGGTTGTGGAATGGAAATAGGAAGTTTAAGGTAATGCAAATCTATACTCTTTTTCCCCTGGATATTCTTCTGTTTATATTTCTATGAAGAGATATGGGGAATTTTACTCAAATTCGCTCTTGAAAAATTACTACAGTATCATAATCCTCAGGATCTCATCTAACACTACCATTACTAGCTATGGCATACTATCTCTTCAAGGCCACACAATTAGACCTTGAATGCTAGGCTGGTAGTCATAGGATTTTGTGACTTTTTCAAACTCAATATCATCTGATAGTCCAAAAATGTTCAGAAACAGAAACAGAGGAGCTCTGTTGATTAATTTGGACAGAAGCATTCTGTCAGAGGTTGAGGAAGGGGGTGATAAATCCTTGGCCATATAAACAAATGGGATTAGGTGCCTAATTTGTGTGATAGCACTGAAAAAAAATATTTTCTTACAGTTCTGTGTTTAGAAGGCACCACTGAAAGTTGTTGGGAACAGATGCAGAACTTTTTGTGGAATAAAGTAGTCTGTTCTGCTTCTTTGGGTAATATGAATATGGTTGTCTTGTAAGATTCAAAAACCTTTTCCATTTATATGTCATTCAATCTTTTTCCCTAATGGATATTATGTCTTAGTAATCTCCTAAATAATTTTGCTTAAAGCTAGTAGTGAAAATACCTATGAGGAGTGTGACAGTTTCTAAGTGTATTGATTGGTAAATTCAAAGTTTTATGACTTGTACTGTAGCCCTGTCAAAATCTTTTTTCTCTGAGACCTTAAGCCTGTAAAATAAATAAAGGAAACCCATTTACATGGGTACACACTGAGAAACCCATGCAGAAATAACTCGATGTGGACGCTCACATCTGCACACCATATTTCCCACTCTCCGTTGTGGGTGGATGCATGTCCTATGCTTACATTTTTCTGTTAAGATGCTAACATGAAGACTGTGTAGAAAGCATGGTGATTCTTGTGTTTGCCCAACAACTTAGGGAATGAATAGTGATCAAAAAGTAATTGTTATGAGAATATGACACTGTTACAAAACCTGCCTCTTAAATGAACTTAACTGTTAGGGCAGAACCATAGTAATAAAGCACACAACGACTATGTCGTTTGCCATATCTTACTGCTGATGTTCTTGTGTATTGCTGGAAATGGGCAGGAAATTGACAACTTTGCTCTTACAAAACTTTAGTTTACCTGGCCTTTGTTGTTGTATCTAGTATATTCCTTAGGTCGCAGTGACAGAAATTCAGCATGTTTAGAGAAATAAAATGCATGTGGAAAACTTGAACCCTTCTGTCTTACTTTTTCTGAGCAGAAATTCCTATCTTCCATTTTCCAGAAGGAAATTGTGTGTAAGATCATTTGCCCAACAATTAACCACAAGTCATTTGTAAACCAAATTCTTATCAGGGTGTATAATTCATGAGTCTCGGTCTGTAAATACTTGTGTTCAGCAGATAAAACTATAGACTTCCTATTCCAGAAATGAGAAGAACTGTGATATATGCAAACTCCTGGAGGTCTGGAAAATGGACCAGCAGTGAGGAAAATGTGCATTTGTCACTCTTATACCTCAAACACGTTAGAAAAATATGGCCAATTATATTTGAAAGCTGCTTAGTCTTTTAACAAAAAAATGGAAAAGAAGACATTAGAAATAGATAAATGTTTTCAAGGGCTTATGAAGTTCATTTTCCCAGAAGTTCTGAAGCAAATTCTTCTGTAATTCCAGTATTACAGTAAGCCATTTATTCTAAACACAACAGGAAAAAGGGTATCTATCACTTGGATATTTTTAAACTGTCTCCCATAATACATTCCTGATAAATGAAGCATTGCGGGGCCAAGCTATAATGGGGAAAGAGCACTACCAGTGAAAGCACTATTGTCCTTGTATTACCTTTAATCTCAAACTGCAGATGCACAGATAGCCTTTGTTCCTTGGGAAGAAAAGTTTCTTTTTCACTATGTTCAATTCATTTGCTTTGAATAGCACAAATACATCCACACATTTTTTTTCTCTGAGTTTTTCATCAAAGCACTTATCAAAGTGAAGAGGCATTGACCTTCTGTTCCTTTAGCATTTCACTCATATTGAATCACCACCTAAGTAATGCTGATTTTTGTCTTAATTCTCAGTTATAACTGTATTTGGCAAAGGACCATGGTATCAAAATACAGAATTTAAGAGCCATTTTTCTATTACTAGAGAAAGCTAATGAGTGGTTAAGTCAATAAATGACATATTAAAAGTAAAACTTAAAAAGTATTTATGAGCAGTCATGATTAGTGGAAAATGTAACATTTATCATTGATTTGGAATCTGTTATAAAATTTAGCAACTAGGTTTGAAGTTTGAGTCGTCAAAGTGCAAACAGAAAATATGCCCCATGAGCACCTGTTTAACAGCCAAAGGGACTTCAGCCAGCAAAACAAAAAACACTTCAACATGAAGAACTATCATATTTCATTTTTAATGAGTCTAGGATTAGTGCAGAAATTGTTACTTCATCAAAGCAACCTTCCAGCTCTTTAGATGCACAAATTTGAAAGAGGGCACAAATTTTTTACTTGACATTACACTGACCCTACACTTCCTCTTCTAAAGTGATATATTTCAAAATTGCATTAGTTCATTAAGAAACACATAAGAATTCCAAAGAATTTTAGAAGATTAAAAACATACTTTGAACAGGTTGAGGAACTCATGAATGTTGACCAAATTATATATCAGTGTACTTCTCTATTAACTTAATAGCTAGTCATGACATGGAAGCCAGTCATGCATATGATGAAGTTAAAACATTCTGGGAATGCAGCTCAGTCTTTGAACACAAGAGTAGAGTATTTTTTCAAATAGAAATAGAATATATGTCACTCAAACCAATGAAGAATTTATTCATCATCCCACACAAAAGAAATCTGTTATAAAAGCAAATCTTTGGACATTTTTAATTGTCCTGACTTTATAGAAAAATGAAGTAAAAGCACCAGGAAAATAAAGAAAGATCATACTATATGAGTATGAACTAATAATATAGACAGCATTTATTTCTGATATAATTGAAGTGTCTCTGATAACATTTTAAAACAAAATAATGAGTGTAAATGTTTGAGGCAACTAATTTCGATAGTGTAAATGTCCAAAACGTACAGTGCTGCAAATATGATTGCTGCACATGTTCATACATAGAGTTTTCTGATTACATATGCAAACATTTGCTTAAGAAGTACTTCAGTCAATAGGGAAGAGAGTGAAAATTATTCTAAACATTTTTAAATGACACATTTATTTCCTGAAAGCTACAGTGAACTGTTTAAATACAAACATTGCCATTTTTTTCTATTAAATAGTTAATTTTAAATTATAATACATTTTAAAATAATGTTAATTTATTTCAGTTTTGTTAGGCTTAAGATGAACCAGGTTTTCTTCATGATCTCAAAAGCTGCTAATGTTTTCTTGTCACAAATACACATTTTAAGTTTTTGTCATGCTCCAGTTACTCATGTTTGTGTCCATGTGCTCTTTGGATCAAAAGGCAACTGCCCTCTTCCTCAGGGTTGGGGCCTGTGGAACTGCTGCTCACTGCCAGCTCTGTACCTCCTGTAGAACTCTGGACATCATATCGGAGTGGTTGGTTTCTCTGAATAGGTGATCATGATCACAAAAGAAGACAACCATGAACCTCACCCAAGCTGCAATTTCCCTCCCCTCCTTCTCCAGTGTGGAAAAGAGGTTCCATACCTACAAAAGCAGTTCCTACACTGGTAGGAACAATGTAGTGTTATGTATGTGGGATGACCAGCAGTGGATTCAGGCATCTACACATGGAGGGCTATTCTCAAGGCCCTTTTTGAAAACATGACGCTGTTAATCAAAAGTCAGATCATCACCTTCAGAAAGCACACCACGAATAGAGCTCCTAGTACGCTGAACTGTAATTTCCTAATATAACCCCATAACTGATTTAAGTCAACACATCCAGCCAACTGTCCAGTGAATATTGGCACAACTTTCTCATTTGCTAGAATGAAAATCCCTACAAAGTCTTTTCAAGTACACCTAAGCTGTAAGTACAGCCATGCAAATACTTAAAGGGTATGATCAAACCACTCTTTCAAGTTCCCTTGGCTATTTTAAAAGCACTAAGGTTTTTTTTGAGTGTCTATACATTTTTTTCAACTACAGGAATAATTATTTCAAGGGTTTTGGTTTAAAATCTCTCCAGTGTTTTAACATTCTTCTCAAGATATGAATAGTAATAACTGGATCTCTGTAACAGGCACCTCTTTACTCCTGTTTCATATTCCCACTACCTATTATAGTTATGACATCGGAAACTATTGGAAACCCCTCTTTAGTTGATTATCTACTTAGTCTTTTGGAGTCTTTGCATCCTAATATAGTTTCTCTAATACAGTCTTTCTGTAAGCACAACTTACATTATTTAGTTCTGAAAATAATATTTTTCATGTCCTAGTTTACCAAGTGATCCATATCTTCTTGTGGCAATGATCTGTACTCTTCATTATTTAATCAGTTGCACAATCTTTGTCATCTTTAAAATATTGACTGTAACATAATTTCTTCTGAGTCACTGATAAAAGTCAAAATAATGTGGGGTCAGGAATCTATTCCTGCTCACCTTCCCTCATAATGCATTCAGCCATGTTACCTTCAGGATTTAATCACATTTATTCAACAAATATTTGTGAGAATATTCTATGTTTATTTATTTTATGTTACATTTAAAATCACATAAATGTAACTTTTTATATAACATAAAATTTCATGGTTTTTAAGGTATGAGACTAAAAGTACATTGTTGCATTAAGAGTTACTGTCGCATACAAATAGGAGTCTGAGGAGTGGCTGGGGGGGGACGACCCTCCCGTTGAGTCACAAGGTTCAGACAGGACCCCCTTGCTTTCTAAACTCCTTCTCAGAGAGGAGTCTAGGTGTGGCTAGGTCCAGTCTTAGTCTCAGACTTGGTCAATGGTTTATTTTCTAAGGACTGTGTGTATAGCCACTTATTAGTTCAGGGCTTTCGCTAAGGCGACAGCATTAAGTTTTACACCCCCCAGTCTGGTCGTGTTGAAGGAACTATCACGGCCAGAGCAGTGAAGAGTGCAGTTTATTAGAGCAACAGACACACAGATTCTTTGGATTACCGGTGATAAATTCACTGTCTGCAAAGCACGTGCAAATACTAAGAATATGAGTATGAATAACACGGCCGGACACAAACATGTATATAACATGGCCGGACACAACACATATATCAAGAATATGAGTAACATGGCCGGACACAAACGCGTTAAAGATAATAAAGCAACTCTCTATATAGAGAGATTTCTAAGTTTTCTGCGGAGGCACTTGATATAACCAAGTGTTTGACTCTTACCCAAAGGAGTCCCTGATGGGGGGGGAAGAGAGGCTCAGCCCGTCGACTGATCCCAAACGTCAGAGTGGTACATGATGGTGTCTTCCCTAACATTCTCTCTCTCTTAAGCTATTTTATACTATTTTTCACCTTTCAGGTGGAGCTTGAGTGACTCTAGTCATACATACCTTTGTTTAGGATTGGTGTAAAGTTTTCTCGCTTCGCTTTTAAAGGTATAAGCTAGATAAATTCAGAGCACAAGCTCAGTGAGAGGTGGTCGCATCTTGGAGGCGGGTAGCTTTTGGGATGGAGGTGTGTTTTGGTATTATAATGATGTTATAATGAGCAAAGTTCACCAAAAGGACAGCATTTTGTCAAAAACGTGGCAGGCTGTTGGCC
Source organism: Ciconia boyciana (assembly GCF_034638445.1). NCBI lineage: Eukaryota > Metazoa > Chordata > Aves > Ciconiiformes > Ciconiidae > Ciconia > Ciconia boyciana. Next base: position 60,458,329 of record NC_132935.1, read on the forward strand.
CAGGGTAGTAAATATGCAGTTTATCAGTTCCATGATACCTTTAAGTTCCCCTATTATTGCAGAGCCTGGCTGCGGCATCTCCACACGGCTCCACCCTCCGGACAGCACCTCTTAGAGTCAGCACACCAAGTTCCCCTGGAGTTACCAACATCTAAGGTTGCAGGCCTAGGGAACTCCCATGGAATGGATTCCTTACATGTCAGCCGCATTCCACCTGGGGAGCTTCTTCAATGCTGTGCCTTACCTAAAAGTGGGAATATAAGTTCTAATTTTTAAGTCACCTCAGCCATTATCCCACATACATATACAAAGTTCTGGAAGGCATTTTGATTAAGTATGTACCTGGATATAGTCATATTTTAGTTCCCCAGGGCAGATGGTAGGGCATATTTATACAATGCAAAACATATTAGACAGGTAGGCTTTTATCCTTTCTATGTGCATTCATGACTAAAATGAGTTTGTAAGGAAACCATTCTCAACCTGTCAAAATTCTCTCTCAGTCATATCACTAAGCACAAAGAAAATGTTTTGTATCTTGTATTTGGGTATTAGTGTGTGGGAGCTAGGGGTTGGGACATGGAGAGTGAGGTCCTTGTTTATTGATGATTCTAGACTCCAGTTTCTTACAGTAAGGAGAGGCATATTATCACAGGAGAAGGCACGGCACACTGTTGTTCATTAGACTTTTCAATAGGGCAATGAAGAATTTAAAAAATATTGGACTGCAACTTACATTAACATATTCCTGTCACAAACTTCCTTAGCCTGATTTTTCTTATTATTTCCAGGTAGAAAGTAAGAGTGTAAGAGTAATACACTTTAATCACAGACAGTAAGAGTGAGATTCATTATTAAATATGTGTTGATATTTAGTCCGCCTGCATTTCCTGAAGTAGCTACCGTACTTCATAAGATGCTTCCTCTCAAGTGTTGAATGACTTATCTACTCCTCTATTCACTGGAGGCTCTGTAGATATACACCTTTGTGAAAATAACATTTCAAATCAGTGATGTTTTTAACAAGGTGATGTCACAAGTCACATTCAAAGAAAGCTACGCTTCTGACCCCTTTCAGTGCATCCTCAAATTCCTCCTTACTTTGTGTCTGTACTCCCCCTGAAAGGCAAACTCTTCCTCCAAACTTAAGGGTATGTTAGACTCCTATAATAGGGCCAGTCTGTATAGGTAGAAATAAGTTGCTTATATAAAGCATAGGTGAATGGCTTTCCATCTCATGGAAGAGCCTGTCAAAGCAACTCTACCTGCTATGTTTAACAATAAAAGTCTCTGCTTCATGAAAGGCATGGGAGAAATAAAACAATATTGCACATGTTCCCTAGCACTGGACTTAAAGGCCAAAAAAGTGTGTACTACATGATGAGACATATACTCTTTCTGTCCCTGAACCAAATAATGTGTGGAGCTGAAGGAAGGGCTTTCTGCACCTGCTTTCTGCCCTCTAGAAGGGATCAGAACAGGAAGAAGTTAAAACTGATTTACCTCAAGATCTACTGTATTAAGGCATTTACAAGGACGCATCACCTCCCACTGCCTCAGTCACAGCTTGTGGCATTTACACAAACAGCACTAGGCTTACACTTCAGCAGATCATTTCAAACTTCTTAAACAGAGACATGTCAGCAGCATATCTGGAATACAGCACCAAAGTGAAGAGAGAGGACGTGTGTCTGGCACAAGAGCATATGCGATGACAGTGCTTTTTATTCCAGAAGATGATTGAATTCAACAATCACATGCAAGAAGCAGAGGGATACATCTCGGGGTCTGCTCCCAGATGTATATGTGATGATATTCCTTATACAAATACTTGGTGTGGGTCCACATGGCCTTGATGGTAAGTTGTGTGTGAAGTAGGAAAGATTAGGCCAGCTTACTAAATAGTTGAGCTCCTGCTAGCCTGCAGGGCTAAACTCTTCATAGACAGAGGCAAATAACATATTAGAATGACCGCCTCTTGTGTACCTTAATACTTTTAAGATTATAGTTTAGTTCCATCTCAGTACACCCTTCAGATATAATCAGGTATGTCCCCCAGGATGAGCAGCTGTCAGCCAGTCTCTGTACTATTTTCACAGTTCAAAGGACTTTTGAGAGGAATTCCCTCTTAGTTTTTTTCAGGTGAGTCTGTCATCTGAGATGTCTTCAAGCAGTGCTCTTAGCAGGGGAGTACTGAGGGCTAGCCACCTATTTCAGTATCTTGGACAGTTTGTGTTCATTTTAAAAGAAATTTTTAAATATTCACTTTTGGAAGAGAACACAAAGTGGTCTCAGAAGCTCTGGCTGAGGGCATAGCTATATGGATGGAGTTGGGTGTCAGAGGTTTCACAAACGAGATTAATTGACCCCAAGCACTAATACATATTAAACTGCACTAGATCCCCAAGAACAGAGGAATCATTCTCTTAAATACCTACTTTTAGCCAAATGAATTTTACTCCTAGGAAGGGATTCACTTCCTTAACACTGTGGTGTCTAGTTCTATATTAGTCTCATGCTAAAATGCTAAACATATTAAACTCTTAGCCCTGGGCCTTTTAAGGCATAGCAGTGGCACAGGTATGCCCTGGTGTAGTCATCCATCATTGTCCCTTTCTCCCAAAGTACTCCCCAGAGATGCAGACTCAAAGTCGAACTTAAGCCCTAATGTTTTTCCTCTTATTCGCCTGCCAGCCAAGCCCAGTTCCCGTGGCCCCTTTTTACAGGCTCTAAAAGCTTCACGTTCTTCAGTCCAGCTCCAGTGGCCAGGGCACAGGAACCTCAGAAAGGTCACTTCCCCCATGAAGAACATTGTGGAGCACACTGAGCATCCATACTGATGGGAAAGAAAAGAGCTGAACATGCTCAGAGGTGTTTGATAATGTATATCGGGGGCATGCAAAAAATACGTAAAAATTGCAAGGTTAAATTTTATCACATATTCACAACACCCACATACGTATGTCCTGGGTTGGCTGGATCTCCTCTACCCCCGCTCAGCAGCCCCAGGTCTCCACACGTATGATATGGTCATGCCTAGGGAGAGGGCTAGCCTGCCTGTGGGGTCCAGCTGGCACTGTTTGTAGTGCTGTCAGCTGGGATAGACATCATTTTCTGGGTCTTCACTTATTGCAGTGGCTCTGCCTTGTAATTCATCACACTTTTCAGTTAACTCCTTATTTTATCACACCCTGTCAGATCTCCACAGAGGCCCGCAGCTCCCAGGGGCTGGGGACAGCGGGGGCTCCCCAAGTCAGTCGGGGCAGGACCTGGCAGCCAGGGCCCGTCCCACCACCTCAGCCAGGAGCAGGGCAGCCGAAGGACACCAGGGTAGCTCCAGCCCCAGGCATCAGGCACCTCCCTGGGGACAGGGACAAGCTGAGGCCAGGCTGGGACAGGCAGGGCTGGCAGGGCCATGACACACTGTTGTTGCTTCAGAGAGGCAGATGCAGCTGTCCCATGTGGCCCTTTGGCACTTGTATGTTACACTTGGAGGACACTGCATATGCCCTGAAGATGGTATGTGCCCTTACCAGGCTATGAAGCCTCACCAGCCAGTCCTCTCTCCACCCTTCAAGGGGGCCAGCAGTGTCATACATCATGGGCAACCTGAAGACCTGCTTGGTAGGTCTTGGTAGGTCCACTGATCCTGTTCGAATCTCTTCTGCCTGTCTGTCTCACCAAATCAACCTGCCTTCAGGCTTCTTCACTGATCTTTTTAGAAAATGAGAGAACTCCCTTCATAGGCTCCTACTTCTGTAACAAGAGCAGCAGCCATTTGCGTTTACAGACATTATCTCTCTGTGATGCAGGGGTGTGGGGGCATCTCCTAAAAAGACTTTTTCCAGCTTCAGTACCAGGTGGTTTCATACCACAGCTATAGGAAGAGAAGTTTTAGAGCTGACGATAGAGATGACAGTGCAGACCTGTGCCTGCTCTTCTTTCATGACCACCATCACTACCAAGAGTGCAACCATCCCACCACCTCTTGCCTGATTTCCATCCCAATAACCTAGCTCTGTGGAGCTGTTTTGAACTGGCTTGCCACCTGGGGGAGCTGACTGATGACAAGCTACACCTGAAGCCAGACACCATGTGACTCTTGCCCATGGTGTAAATGCAAAGTTCTAGGTTTAGTTGAATGGCTGCTGTCTGAAATGTCTAGGTTTTCATTTTAGTTTGGTTTTGTTTTTTCTTTTTTTTCTAGGGGTGGCAGCCCGGCCCTCTGCAAGTTGCTGTATGTTAGGTTACCTTGTTAAAGGGTAAGTACTGTAAACACAGAGGGAGAAGGGAGCAGGGGAGGATCAGAAGAGCAATTATAGGTCTATGAACCTAATAAACTTATCAGTGATAATAGAGCAGACTGGGAAGATCATCCAGGGAGAGCATTTATTGTCCCTGGTGTGAATCCCACAAAGAATCATCTGTTGATGACCTTAGAGAAACTGTCCCTGCAGTATGCACTGCAGGCCATAGGGAATAATGGTTTAAATGGGTCTAGGGCTCATTATGGCATGTGGAGGGAAGAGCATTTGGGATTCTATAAAACTTATGGAGTGCTTTAAGGTGATTGTGGGAGTGTGAGAACCTTATTACAAGATATTTAGAGGAAGGACCAATGGCAGGGAAAGGGAGGATTAGGGGAGGAACAAGTGTGGGAAAGTAGACGAAGAAAGGGATAAAAGGGTCTGGTCACATTATAAACAAGGGGCTTGTGTGACAGAGCTCTGTCCTTACCATGACAGTCTATCCAATATTCTTGTTAAATTCTACTTCTAAATATTTGTATTTTCTGTGTGGGTGTGTACTCTCAATTCTCTGTGAATGCTGCTGATCTTGTGTGAATACCCGTGACGTTCAAAGTGGACTAGCCTGCAAATATGATAAGAGGTCTGAGTTCCAGCAACTGGAATGAGACCACAAATCCTGGGGACCTGTAGGTCCAAGCACCAGCAACTAGGGGAAACCAGCGCTCTAGGGGTCAGGTACTGAATAGGCCAAATGTCTAAGACCAGCTACAGGAGAGGACCATATGTTGTGAGTGTACACATTCCACTAACAGACTTCAGACCTCGTTGACAGGAGAGGAGGAACAAGAATGGGCAATCTGTGCTATTCATACTTGTGAGTGCTGTATGTGTTTATGGGGATGTGGATAAAAACGTTGCCTTCTGTCTCTGTTGAGCTGTTTGGCCAGCTATGTTTTTATTGTGCATGCCTGTTGGGAATACATGCTCCTCCTAATTGTTGGCAGGACCTGGGGACATTTTAGCATCCTTGCATGAGTTGAATAAGGACAGGAGGAACACCCATGGACCCCCAAACCCACTACATTTAGCAACCTCTTGCACTGTATTTCTGCCAGGTGATGGCTGGGATACTGGCCAAGCTGCCAAGCCCTGAGAAGGTGTCTGCAAGCCCCTGGAGCTGTGTCTACAGGAAGCAGAACTGTGGATTCCTTCATGGCTCAGGGAATATAGCAAGGTCTGGCAGTGGCCTTTCAATTTTGTTGAATGTTGGTTGGGTTATCTGTACAAATTGAGGGGGTGGTATGTTTGAGTTGGTCCTTTCCTCCAGATTTTGCAGTGGTGGCAGTAAAGCTACTTTGCCCACCAAGGGCCCACTAGGAATGTAGTGGAGGGGAGAATAATGCCTGAGTGTCATGAAAGAGCTGTCCAGTCCTGGGTGGTAGGTTTGGTGTGGATCTCTCCAAGCATGGAGTGCCATAATGTGTGAGCATGTGAGGTTGCTGTGCATACACAGCAGGGACTGTTGAGTTTGCAACATGGTTGTGTAGAAATCCATGACATGTGGTGCTGAACACTTTCCAGTGTGTGCAAGTGAACTTCAGTATAGTCATGTCTTTCATGTGCAAATGCATAACCCCCTGGCTGAGCAATGCTGGCCATTCCTCATGTTCTTGGGGATACAGATACCAGATTTCTGATAGTGTTCCCAGCTGCCCCAGTGCCCTCATCCCTTCATGTGCCTGCATGATTGTGAGCTCACAGACTCTGCTCTCTGGACACATGGAGAGCAGAGCTGAGAGGAGATGGGAGGGAGTGTGTTATCTGATGCCCTGGGAGGGATGGCACGTTTGGTGATTCCCTCCCTTCTCACCTGCTACCTCCTTCCTCACTGTGTTTCAAGTGCTAAGTTACACTGCAAATCTCCTTCCTCTGTGCTGTGAAAGGTTAGTGTAGGAATCACCATGTAGAATGCAGATGTGTGCTTAGCTCCAGGAAATGTGCTTGACATTGTGTGTCTTGCCTGACCCAGTGCCTGCTGTAGAGCTGGCCTGCTTGTCAGGGAAAGGATGTTGTATGAGGCACAGTGCCCTTAATGACACTTTGCTGGAGATGTTGAGGGGCATTTTCCACTGTGTGGAAAACAGAATTTACCTTTTTGGGACTATACATGGAGCTGGCTGATGCAAATTACAGAGGTGATAGGGTATCCTTCAACTCGAGCCTTTGCTGGTTTGACATTCACTTAAGTGGCTAGAAGACAAGTTCAGAAAGAATTTCTACTGTGGTGAGAGCTGGTTAGGCCAGGTCAGACCTCTACCTGTTGGTTAGTTTTTCTTGAACAGTAAGTCTGCTTTAAGAGGTTTACTCTTTTTTTTATTTTCCAAATTTTCTTGTCAATGATGCAGTTTACCATGTAACCCTAGAAAAAGTGATTTTAATGCCATAGAGAGTACTCTAAACTGTAGATAGGAAATAGCTATATAGAAGCAGAAGAGGGTAGTAAACTCCTTAGATCAGATGGCAACAAGAAGAAATGGATATGGAATTAGTCTGAAAATGAAAATATTGTGGCAAATTCTGAACCAGTTCCTATCAAGGTAATATCAAACATGATTTGTCCATATTATTTCCACTACAGAATAAGCTAACCTCAGATAGTCATATGAGGTTAAAGTAGTTAAATAATTTCATAAATGTGAAAATGAAAATTGAGACAAGCAATTGTGATGGGTTGACCTTGGCTGGCTGCCAGATGCCCACCCACCTGCTCTCTCACTCCCCCTCCTTAACAGGACAGGGGAGAAAATAAGAAGGAAAACCTTATAGGTCAAGATAAAGGCAGGAATATCACTTACTTACCAATTACCGTCACAGGCAAAACAGACTCAGCTTGGGGAAGATTAAATTAATTTATTTCTGATTAAAAATAGAGTAGGATGGTGAGAAACAAAAACAAAAGTAAAAACACCTCCCTTCCACCCCCCACTTCTTCCCACGCTCAACTTCACTCCTTCATTCTCAACTCCTCTACTTCGTGCCCTCCCCGAGCAGCACAAAGGGATGGAGAATGGGGGGTGTGATCAGTCCATAACTGCTCCTCTCTGCTGCTCCTTCCTCCTCACACTGTTCCCCTGCTCCAGTGTGGGGTTCCACCCATAGTATACAGTCCTTCACAAACTGCTCCAGTGTAGGTCCTCTCCACGGGGTACAGTCCTGCAGGAACAGACTGCTCCAGCATGGGTCTCCCACAGGCCACAGGTCCTGCCAGAAAAACTGCTCCTGTGTGGGCTCTTCTCCGCAAGCCACAGCTCCTTCCAGGAGCCTGCTCCTGCGTGGACTCACCATGGGCTGCAGCTTCCTTCAGGGTATGTCCATCTGCTCCAGTGTGGGGTCCTCCATGGGCTGCAGGGGGACAGCCTGCCTCACCATGGTCTTCAGCATGGGCTGCAGAGGAATCTCTGCTCAGGGGCCTAGAGCATCTCCTCCCCACTCTTCTTCTCTGGCCTTGGTGTCTGTCACAGAGGCCATCCCTGAAGCCCCCTGCTACCACCACCTTGACACATAAATCCAAGAGAGAAATGAACTGCCTATCATCTGGGGAAAAAACCCAAACCAACCAAACAAAAAACCCCAAAAACCTAAACCCCAACATTGTCAGTGTTATATTAATAAAAATCAAAAACTTTATATATAAAGGTAAAATGAAATTAGTTACCAAAATTCTTCCGAATATAATGTTTCCCACTGTCAGTACTTGTACAGAAGCAAATGGTCCTTCACTAATTAACTGGAATGATTTGAAAACAATATGAAGCAGTAGAGTACTGTGTACCATATTGCTGATCTAGTGATAAGTCTAAATAGAGAATCGGAGTCAATTTATAATTATCAAAGGTTCCCCTTAATCCTGTGTTTAAAAGTAAAATTTTGGTTGTATGTCTTAATAATTTCTCCATCTTTTAATGACTTGTGAAAATATTAATTAGGATAATTACAAAAATGGAAAATTGTACTAGCTGAAAGATAAAATGCTGATTTTTTGTGTGTTCTCGGTGTATTGATATATAAGAATTTCTGTGTATAGTTACTATATGTGCTTTGCAGCTCAGTTAATGTCCATTTCCCAAGCCACAAAATGTAATTTTTATTCCAGTATCCTGCAGTGAACACATAATAAAAATAAATAAATAAATAAAGCAGATAAGTTATTCTTGATGGTAAGAGCCTCTGGACTGGTATTGAAAGAGGAAATCAATGCAAACACTGTCACTCAGACTGCTCTGTCCTTTTGATGAAAATGACAGTAAGCCTTGGTAGAAATGACGCATCTTGATTTATCAGAGAAAAATAAATAAATGTACTTAATTATAGATTGTGTTTATTGTAGGAGGCCAGAAGTGGCACATATGATAAACACGTCTGTTAAAACTACTGAAGCATATTGTGATTTTGCTTTTTCCCATATGGCTTGCCTGGAGAGATTGTTTTAGATAAAGAGTTTTCATATTTTCCTGCAGAATTTCCAATTTTTCTGAAGAAAAAAGAGTGAGAAAATGTACTAAATCAGATAGTTATTACCCAAGTTGAAACGGATTAGCAGAATGCTTTGCACAAACACTAAAAAAGGCATTAGACAAAAATGAGGGTTGACTCTTGCAACAACATATTGTAAACTTTCTTTTATTGTGAAGCTCAGCATCAAGCAGCAACATGAAGTCCTACAGAGTTATTTTTTATAATGCAATAAAATAAACTTTACTTGCCCAGGCAAGATATAAACAATGAAAAATTAACCATTCCCACAACCATTTATAAAAAAAAAAAAAAAAGTATAAGTATTCCATATTAGATCCTCTTGCCTATTAATATACAAAATGAAATCTCTCGAGCAAAACTCAGTCAAGGAATAAAGAGCTCTTGGCCTGTAGCTTCATCAATATTTTTGTTGGACTTTTGCACCATTGAATCATCTGGCAGACTAAATTTGTTCCATTTAGTGGGTGCAGCTATCTTCTGAGTTAGTAAAATCCTATGGAAGTCTGGTGGAGGGAAAAGGAAAAGAAAATAAAAGAAACACAGGACAATAAGGGATACAAAACACTGCAAAATCACTGTTTTGTGGATTGCCAGATGTCAGGCCTGCTGCAGTGATGGATATAGAGATATGAATTCTGGTACTCTTGCTGTACTGCCTGTTTAGAAAGCATTGAAACGGCATGCATCACTTTTGGGCCTGGCTGCTCTTTGTTTCTAGCTCTAGCAAATGAGAATGTTATCTGCCTGGCAGTGATGTATGCCATTTCAGATGTGGGGTTTTTTTAACTTCATTTTTCATTGGTCCGAGGCTTTGCAGCAATTAGTGTAGATCTTCTTGGACCCTTGAATGCTTGCTTCTGTCACAAGGCTGTACTTGGCCAGAAGGTATTGCATTCTGATTTTGGTACTCTAACAATCTCTGCTGATGTTAGCTGTTCCACATAGATTCATATGTACCTGTTCAGCAGGTTCTAGAATACATGAAAACTTATATGGGAGGATTCCACTTCAGAACGGAAGGAAAATGTTAAAGGACATCTCTGTTGGTCTTGTCCTGAATCAGCTGCATCAGCAGACAGGTGTGTCTCTACCCTGATTTATGAGAAGCTTTGAAGACAGCCAGACGGTCTTGGAAACAAAGGAATACGAAAGTTGCAAAAATCCTGTTCAGTGGAATAGGCTGGATTGCCTAGCAGTGTGGGCCATGTAGTGCAAGGCAGCACAACTGAGGGGGCCTACTGCCCAGCCTCCTGTCTTAAGAGGAGCATAAATTACTTTAGCTGCAAATTGGGATTAGGGAACGAAAATGAGCCAATAATAACCCTACCTGCATAAGTGGAAGAGGGGAGAAGCCAACAGCATTTGGGATTTTCTATGAGCCTTCCAGGGTGAAAGAAAATTACAGAGGTTGAGGATATTACAAAGCTTTCTGATGCTGCATGAGTGCTAGCCAGCTTCTGGAGGACTTGTAGTGATGCAACCCTGAATATGGGTTCTGCTTACATGCTCCTTGTAGAGTTGGAGCATGCTGTTTCAGGCTTGTGGCTTGGTTTTCCCTTAAAAAGTAAGCCAATTCAAGGTAACTCATGATAGTTTGGGGTCACTCATTTTTTCTTTAGGAGGAACAGTTCAGGATGCTCATAATTCAACATTTATTGAAACTAGAGTAAACTCATTATTTGTTCGGTGCTGTGCCGATTCAGTATTCTGACCATTTTGCTCTGTATTTCTGTGGGGGGAAAAACAAACAAACAAAAAGTTGAGCAACTGAACAGCTATATAGATGTAGCTCTTAGTTTTATGCTAATGTTGAAAACTCTAAAAGGAGCCAGGTGTATGTCCATATGTGCTTTTTCTTCTTGTTTTTGTTTTTCTGAAGTATTTTCAAAAGAAATTTACTTTTGAGCAGCATCAAACTACACAAACTCTTAAAAGCTATGAAATAAGTATCAAAAGCAGAAATGTCACCTTAACTTCATAACTATGCATAGACACAAGTTCTCTGCCAAATATTAGTAAATACAGATGTTCTCATTTTATTCAAAATATCTGAATTTATCCAGGACACATAGTCTGGAACATATTTACTCCAAAATAATTTTCAAGGTTTTGGATTTTAAGCATCTCCATTGGACTCCTCTCCATTTCTACCTGCCTCCTATAAGCCCATCAAGACCTCATCTTCATCAGCAAATTATATACACCTGGAAAATGTTCCAGAAGGTCACCCAGATCATCTTTCTCTGTGTCACTCATTCAATATACTCCTTCTTGTATGCAGTCACTATTTGACTTATTCCAGAAATCAGAGAACTGTGGTCTGTTAGGTCTCATTCTTGTAGACAACCTTGCATGAAGTGGGCCTAATCTCTGGTTTGCTGGACCTCTGGGCTAGACATTTTTCAGGTACATGCTGAAGAGACTTTCTTCCTTTTCTGCCCTTTTAAGTGCTATTTTCTCACATGGACAGAGTCCTTCCTGAAAAGCAGCCCCCACCTGGGCCCTCGTTGCTCCCAGGTTTTTCTTTTCAGTTTTTTTTTCTGTGAAGAAATCTTATCAGACAGACTTCCTAACTTCAGTTCCTATCCGTGGATGGAGACACAAAATATAATGTATGTTTATTCTTTATCCTGCCAACATCCAAAACCAGTTGTGTAGCAGCAGTGCTCGCCAGGGGGTGGGTGGGGTTGGTGGTGTAGATAAGACTCCATGCGTTTGCAGACAATACTTAAAGAGAACTGCCCTGAAAGGAGTTATGCACAAGATGGCTTTCCAAATTCTGCTGACTAGGCTATGAACTTGGAGAAATTCAAGAGGGGGACACGCCTGCCACCTGCTAGCTGCATTGATTGAAGAAGGCAGCTGAGGAACAGGCATAAGAAAGAGGAAATATGTGGAGAAGGGCTAGGCTGTGTTTTCTTTGAGAGGTCACTGGTTTCATGATATTTCACCTTTGTGTGTTTCAGGCCTGATCTCTATGGGGAGCAATACTGTGATGCAGTTTTGATAACATACCAGTGATATTTCTGTAACTAATAGGTAATAATAATGAAAAGTTAACAAAGTACTGTATCTATGTAATCTGAATCTATATCTATCTTCTTATTGTGGTTTTTTTTTTTTGTAGACTGACCTATTCAGTGACTCTAGTACAAGGATGTAGGCATGAGTAAGTTTTGCTAATAAAGCATTAGTTATCAGTAACCCACATCTTCAACCCGCTGTTGAAGAAAAAAAAGAGACTGTTGCAGGGAACCTCAAAAGTGCAGACGCAAGATGATGCAAGTGTCCTAAGGGAATGAGGGTAAATCACAAATGATTAATCGTGTGTCACTAAAAAATGCAACCTTAATAGCTGGATAGGAGAGGTAGTAGGGCATACATAATCATGCTGCCAATTGCAGCTTGCTATGAATGAAATCACTAGAGCTTTCCCTGGTCCTGATTTCTTCCACTGGGCTGAAGGGACATATAAAAATATTGTGGGAAAATATATTTCTGAGATAGTTCTTCCCTGAACATCTCATCATATGTCTCTAAAGTGTTGAGTCTCATCATATGTTCTGATATAATATCTCATTGTATGTTCTAACGTGTTGAATCCAGAAGAGTCAGAAGTCAAGGGAATTCAGAGGAAAAAAAGAGTTGGAGAGCACATAGCTGAAGACTTACAGCCTCAAACCCAGGCCATGAAACTGAAGATGGAGGTCTTCCATCTATAATATTTCATGCTGCTTAACATAAAAAGAGGAAGTACCAAGCAGCCGGGACATCTCTTGTCATTGTCTTTTGCAGACAAGTAGTTTCTGCAAGATTGTGAGATTCTGAGATTTGTCTACCCAGAAATTATTTGTCTGGCTCAAACTAGATGATGAGGCAGGCCTGGCAATGGCCCTAGATCATATTGATGTTTTTTAAGCAGGACCAGTATTAAAAGCAGAAGCAGCTTCAGTTTTATGTGTGGTTTGCTTTTGAAACTGCCAGTGTGATCATGTGGTGTGTATATAGCAGTTAAATGCTAGACTTTAGGTGCTGGACAGTCACATGGCAAGGTAAGAAAGATTCAAAATGCTATGTAGTGTAATGTAGTGCCGTTCTATATAACGCTTATTTATTAAGCAATACAACAAGAGCCACTCCGAGCTACCTGTCCTAGAGAACTTGAATGACTCTTCGGAACAAATATTAAGGCATTGCAAATGTAGACATGATGACTAACAGGCTAGTGTGCTGCAACTTTTATAAAAAAGTTCTTTGTATTGATGCAAGCCTATGTAAGCATTGGCATACTATCATAGTCCCAGAGACTGCAGAGAAATCTGAGGTAGAGCATGACAATTATTCACCTAAATCTATCAATGATTGAGGACATTTATTAATAATGGACCATTAGTGATGACAGAGATATGACTTGTTCATGCTGAAGCAGCACATGATGAGAACAATAACCATAATGGCAAAAAGCTTTTACAATCAGACATCAAATGACTAAGGAGCATTTCACTTGCTACCAATATTAATAATGTCGATGACAAAACTCTTAGACATAAGAAGGTTCAGAAGGTTTTGAAGGATTACCTCCCAGGGCTATTACGAGCCACTAACAGTATGTAACTCTAATTGTTTGTTTGTTTGTTTCTTTCTTTCTTTCTATGTGTTCTACTGGGCTAATAAAAGCAAAATTTGTTCTGACAGAAACTATTTTCAAAATTAAAAATAATGCTTTTTGGATTTTCACCTCTGTAAAAAATATAAACCAATACATTATGCATGGAAAAGACAGAACATGAAGTCCAGCTAATATTCTTTACATCACAAATAACACTGAAAATATATCTATACAATTATTAAAAAAAAAAAAGAAAAAGGAATAAAAATGATCCAATTAAATTTATATTTTGGCTTTAGATCCATCCATGTATTGGACCAAAGTAATGCTAGCAGTTACATTAACTGTAGGGTGGCTAATGACACATTTACAGTATTGATCACATAATACACTGTAATAAGCAGGATTAAACAGATAGAGATTAGTGCTCTTTTGAATGTCAGAATATTAGTTATTAGAATTTACAATGACATGAATGCTATATTCAGCCAAGAGCTTTGAATTTATCACAGATGAAGTTATTCCTTCTTATGTTTAACTCCATTCCCAATATAATTTAATTAAATCATCTTCTTTCCCTCTCCTTTTTAAGACCAGAAGAATGCTTAAATCAGAATTATTTAAATGATAAGACTGCAATTTAAGATAGCTAATTACAATGCAGAATTGTGCAGATAAATAAGTAGTAAGTGATCTCTCCAGAATCCTCAGATGGTTCTTAAATTCTAGTTACATTATGAGCATTTTACAGGAAAGCAGCAGTAATTTGTCTTTCTGACAGCAAAGGTTAGACTGACCATTAAAACAGCAGCCAGGATGCATGCCAGGAACAACTTTGTTTAGCATGTGTTTCAAAAACTCAAGAAGATAAAAGCCACCACCTACTGTCTCAATGACAGCAGTCCAGCAAGGAAGGTGATTTGTATTTTGAGAACAAATCCTTCAGGAAATGAGAAGTTCCTAGTCTTCTTAAAGCAATGAGGACATATACTCATATTGCACTTCTATACTGGAGCCATTCTGAATTCTGTTTTTTCAAAGTTGTGCAGTCATGAAAGCACCCATTGCCCATGAAGTGTATTTTACCTTTTCATTATATATAAGTATGGGCTAGATTTTAAAAACAAAATAGGCTTAGTAGCATTCTCCTACTGTTTTGGTTTTGTTTTTTTTTAAACTGAAGACATTCTTCCTTTTTAATTTGAATGAAGAAGAAGAGAATGGATGTGTTGGATAGGTAGTTATTTAAATATTTTAGAAAGTCATCAAGGTATCTTTTTGCATATGCTTTATATGAAACAAAACACAAAACACACAACTAAAAGCAATAGAAATTAGTAAAAATCCCTTTGCAGTGGAATAGTGACAAAGTAGATCTGTATTAGGGCTTCTTTTTCTGAAAGAAACTTTGGAGATAAACAATTGACAAAAATGAAAGTGGTTTTTATTTAGCTTAAAATATATAGTAAAAAAACCCCACCTATATAAGATGAGACAATTACGACAATTTGACCCTTGGAAAAATAAAAGATTTTTTAGCATGTTACTTGCCTCCTTCCCCAAATATTTAACAAATGTGTCAAGAAATAACTTACTGACTCAACAACAGAGATTTATTTTTCCTGTCAGAAAGAGAAAATACTCATTGTGATATTATTAAGAAAAAAAAATATTTCAGTGGACTTTTCTTTGAAGACTTTGGTTTGTTTCACAAAAATGTAATTCACTGGTACTGAAGTAATACGTTACTGATGTGAAATTCATGTTCTTAGGATAATCACAGAGCTAAAAAGATGAAACTTCTCTAGGCAAACAGTTCCACAGCTTGTTTTTAAAATAATGGATGAAGAATACATCGAAGAACCTAAATGTTGCTCTTGTTTCTGCTTATTCACAGGATAAGAATGACATGAATTATAGGAATGATAGATGGTTTCTTTATGCTTAAATGTATTCTTCCAGAGATATAGAAATCACTGAAAAGTTCTGCCAAGGTAGCCATAGAAGTTTCCAATTTATCTCTTTGGAGGAGAATTTTCTGGCTGTTTGGGGCTGTCTAATGCTTCTCACTGCATGTGTTGCATGTAGTTTTACATGTCACAACTAGTCATTTTAAACAGAATTAAACCCTCCATTTAAGTGAGCACAAAAACTTTCACTGACAGGAGATGTTTCTAACTGTGTATATTATGAAGCAACTTACATATCTCAACACAGACAAGCCATATATGGATAACATTTTTTCAGACTCAGTAGTCCTTTTTGGTTTTATCTGGTGTTAAGCAAAATTAGAATTTTAAATTCTGAATGTAAAATGTGTTTCACCTGCAGGTTACCTTCATCATCTACAATTTTAATTCAGTTCTGGCTAGTATTTGAAGCTATTCTCTTATAAAAATGAGTCTAGTGGATATATTTTATTTGATTTCATTGTATCCCAAAATTAGACTGGTCTCCAAAAATACAGTTGAAGCTGAATAACCAGTACATTAAATACCAACCCTATATAAGCCTTAAAAGTCTGTGTATTATGAAATATTGTTTGAAAACAGCTGTAATTACAGATCACTTACACTGAGATTTTTTCCTTCCTACTTTTCACTTTAACTAGTTTTAAAGCGAAAATAATACCCAAAATTTAAATTGTAATTCCTGTAGTACATTCATAAAATGCATTAGAGCATAAATGCAAAGAGCATTATTGTGATTACTACAGTACAATCAAGTTCGCTTACTCTAATTCTCATGAAATGTTCAGGTTAAAATTTCCAAAAAGGTTTTCAAGCTTGCAGCTAACACTACTATCTAACATATAAGTCGTAGAGGAGAAAAGTATTGGATTTCTCTTTGATTTTCACATCAGCAACACACGTAGAATACCAACTTTAAAAACATGAGCTTAATATTTATTAAAGACTCCTCAGGACACACGAGAAGGAGTTGTGTTTGAATAATTTAAGGTATTAGGACTTTTAGAATTACTATTGCACTTCTTTTAATAACAGAATTTAAACTCTGTTACTAAAAAAAATTTAATTGAAGGTAGCTGCCATTTTTGTAAGAGAAAACTGAAACTTGATGAAATTTTGGGCTGATTTCATTTATGTATTTTATTTCTGCACCTTAATTTTAATATCTTCTTATTCTAGTTCAGAAGAGAAAGCTATAAAGAAAGTAGACATTGATTAATTAATTGCAAGTTTATTTCAAAAAATGTTACATAAAGAAAAAACAGAACCTGTAAAAATGGATACACAGTTAAATAGTGTATGCATATGATACAATTTTAAATTGTATTTATAATTAAGGTTGATAATTTGGCAAAAGTCTTGGTGTCACAATTTCTAAGTCCAGCTATTTTAATATCATACACCGCAAGATTATGTATGTAGCTGTAGAGTTGGTGGGTATTAACTCACTTTTTGTAACTGCAGTAGAATTTATAGTAATTCTGCTTATGTTCCCCCTGATTAATTTTACTTACTTCATAAATCTTTGGAAAAAATCTTTAAGGGAAAAAAAAATTGCAAAATTACAGCTGTAGACATAATGAACTATAGCTATTGAGCCAGATCCTTATACCTGTAGCAATGCCTTAATACCTGTGAGGACTGCTCATATCACAGATAGAAAGTATACTGCAGAACTCAATGAAAATCTCCTTTTATAAGAACCAATTTAGTCTGTTTAATGTCTGTATACCTTCACTGTGCCATGGTTCTCTGCCGAAATTTGCCACTGGGTCTTTGGGTGAATGGAGAAGAGCTACTTTTTCATATGCACTTCTATGTTTGTAAGGGCAGCTCTAGCACATGGAGTGTTTAGCCATTTTCCACCAAATGAGTATAAGATCTCACTATGTATGGCAACTCCAGGGCTTCATGTTTCAAAGACTGAAAGGAAATAGTATGTCAGAAATTACAAATAATGTTATTAACACATGTAGAAATTTTTCTCCGGAATAAACTATACTATTTAACGTAGTCTTCTTGTTGATCCTCTGAAATGATATAGGATAAGCTTTCATTGGAAAAATAAGTATCTTGAATTTTTAATGAGCAAAAGAAAGACAGGCTCATTTTGATTCAAATTTTATCTCTGATGCACTGTTCAAGATTCTTTTCTGCAGTAGCTCTATTAATGTTAATGAACCTATATGACAAATAAATATGAGTCACTGAATTGGGGTGATACTAATGGCCCTTCATTGACAGCCTGAACTCCAAGATCCAAGTCCGTGGGCCACAAAAACTTGTGTACTTTCTTTACAATCAATCAACATGATTGTCAACATATTATGACAATAAGCTCTCTTTGGTCCTTTTAAGAGTTTGGGGTTTTTTGTTGTTGTTGGTTTGTTTTTTTTTTCACCTACAGGACTGCATATCTTTGTTCTCTGAGGATAATACTGTAAGAATGATAAAAAAGACAAAAGACATACCATAGTGATAGATATTGAGAGTTTGTTTTTAAAAAGAAAGCTAGTTTATGATAGAAAATGAACAGTAAAATTTACAAGTTAAGAATGAATTGTGATTTTTTTCTACATATAATTGTTTCTTGTCTAAATAGCTCTTCAGAATATAAGACTGAATAGCTTCTCAGTGAAATTGAAATTAAAACTCCTGCATTCTAAATCTGTTGTCAAAAATTTAGCCAGTTATCTATGATCTCACTAGTTAGTCTACCTCAATACCCAAGCTGAATTGCAGTCCATTAACTTTAATATCACAACAGACATGAGATGATTATGACTGATGTCCTCGTTGAACTTTGTATGGAAAAGGTGCAAACAACTTAGACACTTTTGTCATATTAAAAGTTGGCACTGCTTGATCTTAAACATGGTCTTCACATATCCATCGACCTGCTTGGGCATACCATTGTCTTCTAGAGTTCGATACAGTTCTCCTGTGTTTCTAAAGGTTTACACTGTAATTCTGAAATCTATTTGACTACTCTTTAGTAGCGTTGGAGTAAACAGTCACCCTGTAACAACATTCATGCACTGATATGCAAACACTATTGCCATGTAATTTCAAGCCTGGTTCTGGAGTTAATAACAATGGAGAAAGGAGAAGACAGAAAAATCTAATCTAGAACAGTATGTGAAAATTAGAGGGAAGTGATAGTAGGCAGAGACAGTATAAATCACGCGGTCTTTTTTGAAACATCCCTTGTTTGTTTTAACATATCTTTTGAAGTAGAATGTGGTGAGTTAACCTCAGGCAGCAGCAGAGCAGCACACGGCCTCTCACTCACTCCTGCCCCCAGCAGGTGACCCAAAACATACAGAAAACAAAATCAATGTCAGGATTTTAAAAAATAATCTCATTAACACAATATTGAAAATGAAACACAAGTTTCCTAAGCATACTCAGCATAAACTCTTGTCCAGACACAGCATTCCACTGAAAGCTCCTATTGGGTTTCTTCTGCAGCATAACCTTATTTTTCTGGAAGCAATTTCCCAGTTTACAAGGAGCATCTACTTTCCTCTCTTCCCTGACTGTATTACTTGCCATTTGGCTACATGGAATCACATTACTGAAAACTGGCTAAGGTTTTGGGATAGGTCCAGATGGGTTCTAAGCTTTTTTTCCCCCCCTTTTTTTTTCCATAGCTTTATTTGAATGGCTGTAGTTGTTTCTATAAATGCAAAATTGTATGTATATACATGTACACTTGGTGTAGTAAGTCAAATGATGGTATTTTTTAATGGCTTCAAGTTTGAATTTCATTGAAATCTGACTTGTTCTGTTAGAGATTAAGCTGTCACATGGTCCCGAACAGGTAGAGAGCAGAAAGTACTGTCTGCTTACACCCTAGCTTGCCACCAGACTAACTGTCTAGGTTGGGAGGGTGAAAGAGTGTTTCTTCAACTAATCTTTTGATTGCTCGAGGGGATGCCTGAAGCAAGGAAAACTGAAGAAGAAAAGGAAAACATGACAGTTTCTGAAGTTTTAAAGCATTCTCAGTACATGTTCACACACATACAAAAAAGGAAAATCCTTTTATCTTAATCCAATGGTTAGTATTCTAAACAACTGCATTTTAGAGGCTTCTAGCTCTGCTCAGCTGGGAGATACCAGAGGATGTGGACTATTAAAATTCTTATGAGTACGACTACTGAGTATGTGGTACTTTTTCTAGAGCAGCTGTATATGGTAATGCAACAGTGAAGATCTTTTTAATAGGCAAGAGAGTTTTCAAAGAGTTAAAGTTCCAATACAGACTTTCTTTTTTTTCTCTCCTGATTAAAAAGACCCAGGAAAAAAAATATCCCAAATTAATCTTTGCAACACTGAGTGAGGGCACCAGAATATTGAGGAAAATCCTCAGTTTGTTGCAGGGTGGTGGCTGAAATTAGACCTTTAATACCCATGTGTAGGCACCTAATAAGTAATTTATTTTCCGAAAGGCTGAATAATGTTGATATAGAAAATCCTGGCTGAAAGAAAGAAATTGAGAGAGTTCTGAGATTTTCTTCAAGGAATTCGGATGTAATAGATGGCTCCAGACATATTCTGATAGTTATCAAGTGGATGGTTAATGAAAAATTCACTTGATGAAGGAAATTTAATAAGAAATATGTGAGAAGTTATAGCAAATTGTGCTGGTTTTGGCTGGGATAGAGTTAATTTTCTTCATAGTAGCTAGTATGGGGCTATGTTCTGGATTTGTGCTGGAAACAGTGGTGATAAAACAGGGATGTTTTTTGTTATTGCTGAGCATTGCTTACACAGAGTCAAGGCCTTTTCTGCTTCTCACCCCACCCCACCAGCGAGTAGGCTGGGGGTGCACAAGAAGTTGGGAGGGGACACAGCTGGGACAGCTGACCCCAACTGACCAAAGGGATATCCCATACCATATGATGTTATGCTCAGCCATATAAAGCTGGGGAAAGAAGAAGGAAGGGGCGGACATTTGGAGTGATGACATTTGTCTTCCCAAGTAACTGTTACACGTGATGGAGCCCTGCTTTCCTGGAGATGGCTGAACACCTGCCTGCCCATGGGAAGCAGTGAATGAATTCCTTATTCTGCTTTGCTTGCGCACGCAGCTTTTGCTTTGCCTATTAAACTGTCTTTATCTCAACCCACGATTTTTCTCACTTTTTCCCTTCCGATTCTCTCCCCCATCCCACCGGGGGGGAGTGAGCGAGCGGCTGTGTGGTGCTTAGCTGCCGGCTGGGGTTAAACCATGACACAGATGGAAGAAAGAAGTAACTGAGAAAAAAGGAAAATATTTACTTTATTTTGTAGGTGTTGAAGTTTTAAAATTTTTGTCTCCCATAATAGTAAATAGTCAATCCATAAATGAAGAGCATGATATTCATCAATATTGAGCTTACAATCCTATCTGAGACAGTCTAACTCTGGTATATTTCCCATTAAGTCATATCACCTTCTAGATACTTTACCTACAGTTAATTGCAATGGTTTCCTAAAGCAGCTGCCTGTGAAAGATGGGAAAACTGTATCCCACGCTGTAGTTACTTCATCTCCAAAATTCACATGAGATCTACATCCTGGCAGTTATGCAGTTTTCGAGCCGAAAATTTATTCTGAGCTATATAATTTATCTCCCACACAAATAAGTAGGATTTACCCACTACAAGCTAAGTGTCTAATTCTCACCTTCTTCCATCTTCTACCTTTTTCTGTTTATGCCAATCATCCACACCACAGAGAAACCCATTAACTTGAGTTGAGCTTAGCCTACAGGCAGTGCACACGGGAGATTTTCCAACCTGTGTAAAAGGATGAATCCCTTTTATGACATTGAAATCTTGCCTTTTGAATTAAAGGAAATCAAGAGACAGGAAACAGAGAGCTGGTCATGTTTCTTTCATCAGACAAAATGAGATTATATTACATTTTAAAGGTGTATAGGATGCAGAACTGAACTGTGGATGCTTAAAAAAAGACTCCTGATTTCATTTGACCCAAGAAAGCTGCCTTAGGGTATCTTGTAATGGATTGATGGGAAAGACAGCTTCTCCCCAGCCCCTGTGGTGACTCTTCAAAACCTGCTCTTCTGGCTTTGAGTGCAAGAGAGAGCAAGGAAATGAGGAAGAACTGGGATGTCAATAAGGAACTCATTTTGTAGTGTGAGTCTGTTCTCTCATCATCAACAACATTTTGAAAAGTCTCATGGGCATGCCCACATCAACAATTTTATGATCTCTCCCTCTTGTATAGTTGTTTTCTGCACCAGGAAGGGTTTGATCCTATGAACCTAGTCACTGCACTGTGATTCATCAGAATATTAGCAAGCTCGGAGTCTGTGGATCTGACTTCTCTTTTCATTTCAACTGCTCCATGCACAACTCCTCTGACAGTTGTTGCCCAGCATAGTTCTCCATCACTTCTTGAAGTCTTGTAACAGTCAGTAGTTTTCTACCATTTCATTTACTTCCCAAGACAGCTGGGCCCAAAACCTGTCTTTTTGCAAACTTGCATTAAGGCCTGACAAGGAGATAGAGCAGTTCACACAAAGTGCTTGGTCTTCCTGTTTCTGCAGATGCCCTAGGAAACTTCCCTACCTCTCCCTGGGATGTTCTCTTCTCTTTGTCTTTATATAGGCATGTTATTCACTGTACACATAATGATTGTGTCAGAAACATGTTGCTCCAGCCCATTTTACCTAAGCTGCTTAATTAGCTCAAGTCTCATAGCTCTTTGCATGAGCTGAAAATCTGTTAGAAGCCTATTATTATTAGCCGTCTGGACTCCACCTCTCACAGATGCGTGGCAGGTATGGATTTCTGGATATGGTTGCCTTTTCTCTTGTTGTCATTCTTGGGGTTTTTTGGTTTGTTTTTTCTTTTTTTTGCTCCCATACAGTCCTTCTTCTTCACCTTCTCATCATGGAGGTGAATGTAATCAGCCTTCTGTCCAATTCTCAACGCTCTGCCTGGGAAGTAAATGTCAGGAGGGAATTAATTGGCCTGCAGTATATCCCACGCTTTGGGGTTCCTCAGAAAAACAGACTGATCTGGCTGGAGGACAAGGATTATTGAAAGCTATGGGCAGAGTTGTGCAGTGGCATAGAATCTTCCTCAGAACTCGGTGTCCACTATAGAAGTGTGACTATGGATCCTAAACTGGAAAGAAGACCATCTTCCTCCCTCCCTTTCTCACTACTAAAAGTGGATGATCTCTTGGTCAGGGTGAGCAATTAAGATTTGTATTCCTGAACTGCGTTTTGTACAACGTGGTACAACAGACATACTTACTAATTGGGAATCCTTGTCCATGTTTTCCTGTTAAGCAGATTGAGACCTATGGCATGCCAGCTACTCATAGCATAGGCAAAATGTGAGAAAAACAAGAAGAAGGTCTTATCTCCAAACTAGGAACAAGTATGAAATCCTACCTGACAAAGTTCTGCCCCAGCATAGAAATCTGTTAGTATTGATGAACAATTGTCTTTCAGGACATAGCGCAGACATGAGTGCTAAAGTTCATGCTGATAAATGCCTAATTAGTGGCTAGCCCTATGTCTGTCTTTCCTCTACAAGATAATACAAGGCACCTGTCCTCTGTAAGAAGGAAAGGTCACTTTTTCTTCTTACTTTCCTTAAAATAATAATCTTTTGTGATTACTTAAATTAATGAAGTATTGGAATAAAACCAGGGCATACATTAATTGCTATCTTGTAAAGAATGCTCTTGATACTGAGTTTGCTGAGGAAGGCTTTTAGGTGGGGCACTTGCAGTCCATACTTTCTTAGAGAGTGCTTTTCAAGAGGGAAACAGTAAGAGTAGGGAGCTGCCTGTGGCTTCTTATCCTGTGGCCACTTCCCCTGTCTTATATTTTGCTTGTAACACTCTGAATGCAGCTTCATGCCTGTTTTTTATACCACCAACACCGTCAAAGCATAGTGAATGTCATTTGTGAGACACTGCCCTGTTGATAGTGATGAACAACATGAAGGAACAATTCCCCTCTGATCAGCATTGCCATTCCAGACTCAGTAACAGAACAGATAGGCATTAGGTACTATGATATATTATGGCCTTGATCTGGCACACAAGGGATGGTGAGCTGTTTTAACTGTGAGATTGGTACTGCCTCTTCTTAGAAATTTTACTACTTCCTTAGACTTGCCTTTTATCAGGGTTGTCGGAAGTAGGGAGAGTACCTGTGTGCCCAGCAAAAGGGTACCAAAGGTTGTTGAGTGTAGCACTGAGCAGGAGGGAAAATGCAGAGGATACTGTGAGAAGAATGCCATGAAAATGTCCTGCAAATCTGATGCAGCTAAGTATCCAGGTGAGTCTAAAAGGGGGATCCATCATTTGAGATTAAGACCTAGATGCCTGAAGTTTAACATGAAGCCATACAGCCTGAGAGAAACACTTCAGCTAAAAATCCCGAATATCTGTTATCTAACAACTTAGGTGAGATGAGTTTAAATTGACACAGTCAAACTTGCAGTCATCATTAGTTGGATTGTTTGAGCGAGATAATTCTGTTCTGTTTTCTTTGTGTTTATGTATTTTGTACTAACTTTCCATTACAGAAATCTGCTTATCTACATGTAATATCTAAATTACTCCTGCATACATATTATTGCATACTAATAAACCATAATTTTTTCCATTCCCCACCCTTTAACTTCCATATAGACGTGTTGACCTCCTGCTGTGGAAGTGGAATTAATAATATGTACACCTTCATCTGTTGCTGCCAGATTGACTATATCCCAAGTCAGTCCACTTCACATTGAAGTACTTTGTTTCACACATTGAAAGAAAAGACATTCAGCACCCAAGTTCCAGGGTTCCCTGAAGTGTCTTAGATACGTACCCTCCAATATTAACACATGCTGCGGTACTGAAGTGTAAGTCCACTACCTGTTTAAGCTCATTCAATTCACCTTGTATTATCAATACGAAAAGATTTAAAAATTAATAAAAAATGAACACATGTGAGAAACATAGTTTGCACCCATGCCATAGCTTCATGAAAGACTGTGAGTAACTATAGACATCCAATGATAGGGAATAGAACTGCCTTTATTTGTTTCAGGGTAATTGATATGGTAAAGCATTGAAACTACCACAGAAATACTTGCATTATACATTAATGAAGAAAGAATGCATAACAAACAAGTCAGTACCTATTGTGCAAGATTTCTCTGAAGAGTTTTTTTTTTTAAGATCTTGTTATATTTAAACGCCTGTATGAGGTAGTGATTGTTTGCAATTACAGGATGTTAATTTCCATTTTAGTAGGTATGATACCATTTTGGATGCTAGTGATTGCTGCTTAGACAAGTTCAAGGATACTAAACAAGAAGCTTTTTGATGAGTCACATTAGAGTCAATCTCAAAATAAGTGTATATACAATGAAACCAAACCTAATTTTATTATACAATGCAAATTTTGGGAAAATGTTTGTATCAAAACACATAAGGAAGTCCATAATATTGCTTTAAATTGTCTGCCTGTATGACTAAGCATCTTTTTTTCCTTACAGGACTAATATTTATCTTTTGACTTCTTTATAGATTTTTTTCTTGCCTGTGTGAGACATATTTTATTCAAGAGCATAAACTGTGTGCTTTATAAAATCCTATAAACCCAGGCAGAGAAAGATTTCTCCTTCATTTATTCAATTATACCTGGTTTGATTGCACTAGCACAATTAACCCCTTAACATTGCAAAATACATGGGACTGAAGTACCTTTCTTTTAAACAGAATATATGAATAGATGTTGAGTTGTGTATAGTCCTTGTATTCCGCAGAAGAAAACAGCATTACTGTTTAATAGCGATTGCACTGAAATAGATTTTTTACTAAAATAAAGAATAGTTCTTGACCTCAGGCACAGCCTCTAATGATATGATTTGTGGTATAAATACATATAAGAAAATAAAAATTAAAAAACCACAACAGCTTCTATTTCAAT
The DNA here is from genome assembly GCF_034638445.1 of Ciconia boyciana. Taxonomy (NCBI): domain Eukaryota; kingdom Metazoa; phylum Chordata; class Aves; order Ciconiiformes; family Ciconiidae; genus Ciconia; species Ciconia boyciana. The sequence goes on from NC_132935.1 coordinate 60,483,646, forward strand.
GCAACATTGAAAAATGAAAGGATAATCAGCTTTGCTTATTTAACAAAATACTTGAAAAAATTCATATTATCTTTTTACTAATGCATCACTTCCAAGTTTTGGGATTGTGAACATGAGGAAGAAATGTACTGTTATTTAATTCTAATTGCACTTAAGTTGTTTGAAAAACTTGGGCTTCCTTATGCTAAGCTCCTCATAATCTAATAACAAAAGACAGTCCAGAGTTAAATTTGAGCTAAACAGATATCACAGAGCAGAAGAAAAAGATAAATCAGTGTACAGACCAATGAAATGAAATTTCTCCATAGCATCTGTAAGCAGCAGAACTAGACGTAACATTTCCTTAGTTTATCATGGCCACCACTTGTCTGTAATTAGTACAAAAAAAGCTCAGAGAAACTCAGAAGACCTTTTTTTTGATTCATTTCTGTAAATCATATTTATAGGGGTAATCTCAGTTTAGGTGCAGGTAGATTAACTTCAGTGTGATTTCCTATTTAAATGCTATTCAGTATCAGATGGGAATTTAGTCATCTATCACCTGAAAGCTTTTGTTGTCCTTTTAAGCTTGATTCTGAATTCTTTAGGGTCTCATAAGTGACATTAAGACTTCTAATACTATACAGGGATGGGAAAGCACTTTGCAAAGTTAAAAAATTTCCTTTAAAAAAGGAATTTAGGTTTGTATACCAAGACTGTAAAGAACATAAATATGACTAATTAATTTTGTGTGATATATTAAATGAATAACTGTCAAGGAACTTCTCAAACCAAAGTAATGCAGGAAAATCATAGAATACAGTAGTCAGTAGTTTTCAAAGAGAAAAAAATGCACAATATAATTTTTGTATAGAGATAGATACAAATGCAGAACTGAATGCTGGAAGCTTCCTATATGCTTACCTACATAGCTACTTCAAAGTAAAAAGATAAAATTCTCTAGGTGCATGGTTATGCCACATATGCTGCAGAAATTCTCCACTCCTGACATGGCTGAGTGTCCATTTAGGATCCTGAAACTGTATTTCACAATGTAAGTACTGGGTTTTAGGCATTTCAGAGAGATGCAAAACTTTCCCCTTTGGGAGCTTCATGCTGGGCATCTCAGAGCTAGGTTCTTTAGTGATTGTATTCCAGAGACCATGCACTTAGTCTTTCTTTTCAGTAACACTAATGACATTTAGCTATTTAACAGCTTCAGCATTGCCCAAAACCAGTATCCAGGAGAAGAATGATGCAACTTATTCAGTTATAGTAAATAAAATAAGATGTGAAGAAGAAAGTTAACATAAATCTGTACAGATGACGAAAGAAAGTGGCAAGTAATTGAAAATTTTTATTCTATTTTTTATTCTAAAATTTCTATTTATTCTAAAATTTCAATTCTATTTATTCTATAAACTACATTCTTTATTTTCCTTATGGGTGGAGGGCAGTAAGAAAGGAGAGCTACTGACCTTCTGCACGTATTAGCACACTGCAAGACTTTGTGTAAATAATTGGCTGAATAGGAACCTCCAGTATTATTCTAAATGTCACAGGCCTTATAATCTGAATTAAGTACCTTAAGACTGAATTGTTCATCACTGAAATACAAAATAAGCCCTTGGGAGTTGCAAGCATGTGATTCTGTTGCTAAAAATGTAAACCAGAAGGCATATTAGAAAGGCTCATACATAATAATGCATAAAGGACAACATAGTCAATTTAAACTAAATTTCTGCATTAAATAGCTAATTGTAATAAAGTTATTCCTATTATGACAGATAAAAGTGACTGCATATAAATAATGCTATATGTTCAATATTTATTATTCATGTTTGACATATGCATACTTGAAAGACTAATTGTACATTCTACTCCCCTGTGGCAACATCTAAAAGTGTTATAAATTAATAACTCACAAATTGTCGTACAAATTAAAAGCAATCATACACGTTAGTCTCTTGACTTATAGCTGGACTTTGCAGGCTCTAGACATTGTCAGTTATGATAATCCTCAGTAAGTCTTTCTGTTTAATTACGAACCCTCTTGAATGCATATGATTTAATAATTCATGCAAGCTACCATGCTGTTTGTTGTGATAAAATTTTTATCTGTGCACACTGGGAACAGATGAGGAGTAGTATTAGTGCTCAGTTTATTCTTTCCCAATAGTTCATGACATTTACATTGGTCTCCTGTGATCATTAATATGTCAATCCAACAGTTATTTTCAACCATCCTTTTGGATGATTGGCACACTGTCTGTAAAAATCCTTTTTCATAAATTGAAGCCAGAAATATCCCAATGCTGCACTGGATGGTATTGAATTTGTGATGAAGTCCAATTTATTGGTCAGCTGCTCACAGATACTCTTTGTTTATTTCTTACTAGATGACAGTCTTAGAATCCAACATCAAAACCGGTATAATTTGGGTACTGATGCTCAATAAATGGTCTTTATCATACAAATACAGGAGGAATACATTAAGTGCCAAGCAAAAAGATGAAGACCAGTTGATTTATTCAGTCTGGCTTCTATTTTTATTGGAAAGTGTTTCTATTCCAAAAACTTTGAACAGAATCAGGCTCTCCTCCTTCACAGAAAAAAAATATGCCTTTTACATTTGTTTATGATGGAATATAAAATCTAATTAAAAAGTCTAACCATATACAAATGTGTTTGTTTCTTAATATCCCCTGTCTAAGAAAGCCAATAGGTACTTGGAATATGAGTAGCTGGGAGGCTAGAAAAACCAAATAAATCAAGACTGCATGTGCATGGGTGTGTGTGTTCTATCTGCAGGACTGGCATCTGAATAAGAAGAAAACCCACAAAGAAATATATACACAAAAAAATGTGTTCATGAATCGTACCTACACACTTAATAGTGTTATAATACAGGTAATATGTTAAATAATAGACCAATAACTGGGAGGGCAGAGAAAGAAATTAAAGCCACTAAAATAACCTTCAATTTAATAGAAGGCTAAGATATTTTTTTCTGAATCAATATAGACTTTTTTTTCAATCTTGTGAATTTCATGACATACCAGTGGAGAGAAGAAAAATGATGAATTTGTGGGAAAAAGTATTATAGCATAATATGGTACAGTAATAGTAAGACTGAAGATATGAGCTGTAACTTGTTAATATTTCTGTCACATTAGCAGCTAATTTTTTGATCCAAAATATATAACATTATGGAAATTACAAAATTTCCATTGAAGTCTGCTAGCCCTTAGTGAAGCTCATTCATGAAAAACTAGAAGGTCATTATCATAAATTATCTTTAAAACAGAAGAGTGTCATTGCACAGCAGAAGAAGTCTCTGCAATTGAACTGGGGGTTTTTGTTGTTATTCTTACATATGTTCTTACATATGTCAAAACAATGTTGGTTTGTTTTTTTTTCTGTGTGCAGAGTATAATGTAGTGCTGCGGTGTCATAATAAAATAGCAAATTGTCGTGAACAGGTGTTTTAGATCACTTAAAGAACTACTGTCAAAGGTATTAGCAAAAGTGGCTATAATATGATGTTGTAAAAGTGTGACTTAACAAAGTTCTATGGCAAAGGTTCACTCTATTACTGTACAGCACAATCATTTGAACAATGATTCAAAACTACCAAGACATAAATCAAAGTTACCAAGTCACAAATCAAAGTTACTAAGTCACAAATTAAAGTTACCAAGACACAATCAAAGTTACCAAGTCACAAATCAAAGTTACCGTACTACAAGGTTATATGTGATATCAGTGGCTCACTAAAGAGCTGCCATTGGTAAAAGGTCTCTCTGTCTTGAGGAGCAACCTTGAGAGGCTCAAGGGCAGCTCAAGGCAGCAGATCATCGCCATGCAGCCACGATGCCTATCAGGGAGAGCTCAAAGAAAGCTCACTTAGGCTGTCATATTTATGGAATAAAGTGGTTGGCTCGTAGTCAAATTACATACGATGGGAAAGGTATGCATGAGACTCCTTGTACCCACAACTTGCTTTGTTCCTTGATAAATGAGTCTTGGAAAAGCGACACACTATTCATGTGTTAATTGCATGATCGTTGTTCCAAGCTCATATGCATTCATGGTCACTGTATCACTCTGCTCCTTTTTGGGTTTTAAGAGAATATATTGAAACTAGAGGAGTTCTTGGCCTGTTAATGGCTTAGGCCTTTGCTGCCTTTGGAGCCTGTACCAAACTACAGCTAGTTTTGTTAAGGGGTCAAGTGCATCCAACACACACAACTAGCCAAAATGCAAATAAATAGATGCCAAACTTGACCTCAGATGAACCATTACAAGAATAGCTCTTTTGTGCAAACTAAAGCACTTTATTTCCAAAAGGGAAATCTGAGTTCCATTTGAAATATTATCACTAATGGATTTCTCCTGACTGTCCTTACTCAAGTGGAAATAGAAGACAATAATTTAAATACAAAATGAAGGGAAATATTACACTTTCTTACCCTCTGGAAAACTCAGGTCATCTCTATCATACTTCTGTTCAATAGATCTCAGGTAGATGAGTTGCAGAGGAGCTCAGTGACAGAAGAATTATTTTTTATCTGCCTGAAACACAAAATCATGGATGAAGGCCAGAGAAGAGGTCACCTCTTTCCTACCTCTTTCCTTCCTTCCTTCCTTCCTTCCTTTCTTCCTTCCTTCCTTATTTCCTTTCTTTCTTTCTCTCTTTCTTTCTTCCTCTCTCTTTCTTTCTTCCTCTTTCTTTCTTCTTTCTTTCTTTCCTTCTTTCTTTCTTTCTTTCTCTTTTTCTTTCTTTCTTTCTCTCTTTCTTTCTTTCTGTCTCTCTTTCTTTCTTCCTCTTTCTTTCTTCTTTCTTCTTTCTTTCTTTCTAAAGTAAAGTGTGGGATAAAGTGTGGGATAGAAAAAGTGTCTGTCGTCTACTTGAATGACTGCAAAGGGGGAAAGGGATAAAACCAGGTCTGCTAGAGATAAGCTTGGGGGTGGCACGCCAAAGTTTAAGGTGCAGTGTGCTAGCAAGGTCCTTCAGACTGCCACCTCAGCGGAGGTAGGGGATGGAAATCCATGCAGCAGCAAAGAAGCAGGGGTTATTGATGTGTTAGAAACCACAGAAGTGCCTGAGAATGGTCACAAAGGAATTAGGGCTTCTCCCCCCAAAAAGGTGACAGGATCAATAGCCCAACTGAAGTGCATCTACACCAATGCACACAGCACGGGCAACAAACAGGAGGAGCTGGAAGCCATTGTGCAGTGGGAAAACTATGATATAGTTGCCATCACCGAAACATGGTGGGATGACTCGCACAACTGGAGTGCTGCAATGGATGGCTATAGACTCTTCAGAAGGGATAGGCAAGGAAGGAGAGGTGGTGGAGTAGCCCTGTATGTTAGGGAGTGTTTTGACTGTCTAGAGCTGGATGATGGTGACAATAGGGTTGAGTATTTATGGGTAAGAATCAGGGGGAAGGCCAACCCAGGCAGATATCATGGTGGGAGTCTGTTATAGAGCACCCAACCAGGATGAAGAGGCAGATAAAATATTCTATAAGGAGGTGTGAGAAGTCTCACCATTGCTAGCACTTGTTCTTGTGGGGGACTTCAACTTACCAGATGTCTGCTGGAAATACAATACAGCAGAGAGGAAACAGTCTAGGAGGTTCCTGGAGTGTGTGGAAGAGAACTTCCTGACACAGCTGGTGAGTGAGCCAGCTAGGGAAGGTGCCCCACTGGACCTGTTTTTTGTGAACAGAGAAGGACTTGTGGGTGATATGGTGGTTGGAAGCCATCTTGGGCATAGAGATCATGAAATTGATAGAGTTCTCGATTCTCAGAGAAGTAAGGAAGGGGGTCAGCAGAACTGCTACCTTGGACTTCCAGAGGGCAGACTTTGGCCTGTTGAGGAGACTACTTGACAGAGTCCCTTGGGAAGGAGTCCTGAAGGGCAAAGGAGTCCAGGAAGGCTGGACATTCTTCAAGAAGGAAATCTTAAAGGCACAGGAGCAGGCCATCCCCATGTGCTGAAAGACGAGGTGGTGGGGAAGAAGACTGGCCTGGCTGAACAGAGAGCATTGGATGGAACTCAGGAAAAAAACAGAGTTTATGACATTTGGAAGAAGGGGCAGGCAACTCAGGAGGACTGCAAGGATGTCGTGAGTTTATCCAGGGACAAAATCAGAAGGGCCAAAGCCCATCTAGAACTTGACCTGGCTACTGCCATAAAAGACAATAAAAAATGTTTCTATAAATACATTAGCAACAAAAGGAGGCCTAAGGAGAATCTCCATCCTTTATTGGATGCAGGGGGAAACATAGTGACAAAGGATGAGGAAAAGGCTGAGGTACTTAATGCCTTCTTTGCCTCAGTCTTCAATAGTAAGACTAATTGTTCTCGGGGTACCCAGCCCTCTGAGCTGGAAGACAGGGATGGGGAGCAGAATAAAGCCCCCATAATCCAAGGGGAAATGGTTAGCGACCTGCTACACCACTTAGTAGAACACAAGTCTATGGGGCCGGATGGGATCCACCCAAGGGTCCTGAGGGAGCTGGCAGAAGTGCTCACCAAGCCACTTTCAATCCTTTATCAGCAGTCCTGGCTAACCAGGGAGGTCCCAGTTGACTGGAGGTTAACAAATGTGATGCCTATCTACAAGAAAAGCCAGAAGGAGGATCCAAGGAACTACAGGCCTTTCAGTCTGACCTTGGTGCTGGGTAAGGTTATGGAGCAGATCATCTTGAGTGCCATCACATGGCACGTACAGGACAACCAGGCAATCAGGCCCAGTCAGCATCGGTTTATGAAAGGCAGGTCCTGCTTCTATGACACGGTGACCCGCTTAGTGGATGCTGGAAAGGTTGTGATGTTGTTTACCTAGACTTAGTAAAGCCTTTGACACCATTTTCCACAGCATTCTCCTGGAGAAACTGGCTGCTCATGGCTTGGATGGGCATATGCTTCACTGGGCAAAAATCTGGCTGGATGGCCATGCCCAAAGAGTTGTGGTGAGTGGAGTTAAATCCAGTTGGTGGCCAGTCACAAGTGGTGTTCCCCAGGGCTTAGTTTGTTTAATATCTGTTTAATATCTTTATCAATGATCTATTGGCCAAGAAGGCCAATAGCATCCTGGCTTGTATCAGAAATAGTGTGGCCAGCAGGACTAGGGAAGTGATCGTCTCCCTGTACTTGGCACTGGTGAGGCCGCACCTCGAATACTGTGTTCAGTTTTAGGCCCCTCACTACAAGGAAGACACTGAGGTTCTGGAGCGCGTCCAAAGAAGAGCAAGGAAGCTGGCGAAGGGTCTAGAGCACAAGTCTTATAAGGAGCAGCTGAGGGAACTGGGGTTGTTTAGTCTGGAGAAAAGGAGGCTCTGGGGAGACCTTATTGCTCTCTACAACTACCTGAAAGGAGGTTGTAGCGAGGTGGGTGTTGGTCTCTTCTCCCAAGTAACAAGTGATAGGACGAGATGAAATGGCCTCAAGTCGCACCAGGGGAGGTTTAGATTGGATATTAGGAAAAATTTCTTCACTGAAAGGGCTATCAAGCATTGGAACAGGCTGCCCAGGGAACAGGTTGAGTCACCATCCCTGGAGGTATTTAAAAGACATGTAGATGTGGTGCTTAGGGACAATGTTTAGTGGTGGACTTGATGATCATAAAGGTCTTTTCCAACCTAAATGATTCAATGATTCAATGATTGATTCAATGATTCTGTGATTCTATGACAATACAAACAGCATAGTAAATTTTAACATTTACCTCCTAGCATATTTCTAAATGATGGAAGTACTTTCTCTGCCTTTACAATCACTGCCTCTTATTGTGAATGCATCCAGTAGTCCCTATAACGTTTGTAGTGTAAGGAGCTTTACAGGGTTAAAATTTGTTTCAGGACAAAAGTGGGGCAGGAAAAAAATATTCTTAAATATAACTCTTTCTTTCTTTTTAATCTTTTCCAGAAACTTTTATAGGAGTTCATTTTGGACTGAAGTAGGTGGGTTACTTTTGCAATTTCTTACTCAATTGAATTTTTACTTAGTTTTTGCCCAGACCTTGTTCTGATACGCCGACGTACCCTGAGACTAGTAGAAAAAGAGCTATTTGAACTTGGTCTTGAAAGAGGCTGTTAATGTTCTGATAATTAACAAACAGTTCAAGACTCTGTTATTTTATTGTTCAATGGCAAACCACATACAGAAAAGTAGAAATCTAATGGCAAGAGCATAGTCCTAGGTTACATCCTGATTTCCCCAGCAATCGCCAAAAGTTTTATTTCTGTCTTTTGATTTTAACTCTGATTACTTTTGGAAAACACCTGGTGAGCATGCTTGCATTCTAAGACAAAAATGAAACTTACTCTACCTGGCCTAAGGCAAACACCACTGGATTGTCTCCACTGGAGGCTACAAAAGGAAGAAGAAAGTATTAGGGCAGCTGCAAACAGCAGTAAATCCAAACAGGTCAAAGACCTAAAGCCTAAAGCCTTGATGCTTCTTAACACAGACATTAGCAGTAAGGGGAATATAGCTAATAAGGTTAATAAATCTAATAAGAATAAGAATAATTTCATGGTTAAAACTGTGGTTGATGTCAGCTAGCACCCTGACTGGTAGACTCAGTAAACAAGCCAAGGATTCAAGGTCTGAGCTGAAGTATACTGGTCTCAGCAGCCATTTTAAACTTTCATATAGTTTGCATCAAACCTTCCAGTTATGGTAGTTTATGGAATAGTTATGGAAACCATTGCCCTTTCATTGTGTCTTCAGTTTGGGGCCAAGTCACTTTCTCAACATTGAGAAGCATTTGTTGCCAGACTGGACTGATTCCAGTAATCAAACAGCATTTTAATCTTTATTATTTCAGCATCGTTTTAGTCCTAATTTTTATTTTTATAATGTGAAGATAACTTTAATAAGAAATCTTTGATGTTGCCTATTCTGTGTGACTGTTCTACAGATGGATTCTCACATACTTTATGCCAGGAATTCTTTTCTGTGTCCCTTGCTTGTTGTTTCCCTATAGCTTAAGGTTATATATTTGAAACATATTTTAATCAGCTTCAGTTGCTGTCAGGACTGGGTATGATGTGTAGATGGTGAATGACACACCAGAGTGGTTCATGACTGGTGATTTTGGCTTCAGTACCTTAATGTTGAGGCCCTAGTGAAATATGTGTACTATATTATCTTTCCCTACCTTTCTGGCCACATGATTGGATTAATGAAGCTCTTGTGCAGATATTGCTAGCAACTCTTTTGGTGTTATTGAATGCAGCAATGCACTGACATGCAGTTACTATGTGTTATGGTTTTATGATCTGTTTTGTATTATTTTTTGCAACTGTGGATTTTCTGGCCTGCCTTTTGAGATTTAATTGTAGAGAAAAAATATATTTTTTATCCAGGAGATACATTTCCCTGACTCAGTGAGCAATTCTGCAATAGTTGCATACCTACTGATGTGATTTTTGGTCTTCTTGTTTCTTCTCTGTCAACAGTAATTTTGATGTGAAAGCTGATTTCTCCTTAATGGGGAGCACAACTCATCTGAGCCCCTTGGTTACAAACATGATGGTGAGGACCTAATCTTTATATTTTGAGGAAGAAAGCTATAGCAGGTATTGCACCATAACAGGCATTTTGGAGGCTAATAGCTTTCATAAATACATAAAAATTTCCAGTATCGCTTGCCTTTTTTTCCTAAAATTTTTGATCAGGGCAGGTAGAGTTCAGGATCCTGCAGGAGTAGATATACCACAAAAGGAGTAACAGAGGTAACAGCTGGTAATTCCTGGGGGACCTCCACAGACAGTTGTTACAGAGAGCGGGACTGGGACTGACCATTTCTATTAGATCTGTTCAGAGTACCCTTCTCTTTGTGGTTTCTTTTTTCCTGCCCTCAGGACAAGCTACCCAAACTTTTTCTCTCTGTAGCAAGGCACAGCAGAGATGCCCAGTCTGACAGTAAATCAGCCTGGTCTCTGTGGCTGAGGCTGGGACCATGACCAGGTCCACTGGGGACCCTTTATGGAATGTTTGCTTTTAGTGTGTCTAAGTAGTGTCTACTCAGAAAGTCTCACTTGAATAGTTTAGGATCCAAAGGCATTTCAAGAGCTCCAGCTTGGCTTTCCTGTTTTATTCTGTTACCTTTTGTCCCAAGTTAAATCATAACTGTCACCTTGCAGATGTAAATTTAGAAAGAAAATGAGCACACAAAGGATAGAGCAGTAGTGCTCTGCTTATTTTGTTACTGAATTTCTACATCAAGGTCCTTAAGTTCTATATGGTAACAGAGGATTTATCTTGAGTGGATAGCTTTTGACCTTGTAGTCTGTTGTCTTGATCTGAAATTACACCTCACTCATCACTTCAGTGTCAAAAGATGTATCAGTATTCACAGCAGCAGCAGATTCCTCAGAGGAAAGGAATGTATCTGTTTACCATAAACATTGTCAGTTATTCTTACCCTCTGTATTTAGGCTTTATCATCAGTTGCTAACAGTATTTCCAAATACACTGTATGATAAAAGAAATCCAGAAATATAAATGCTAAGTGAAAAGTAGATCTTATTTGAAGGCTTGCTTTTCAAATTAGAAATCAAAGAATCTCATTATAGAGCATGTATATGGGGGTTTTTTGTTTGTTTTTCGGTTTTTGTCTTTTATATTAAAAATAGAACTCCATCAGCAGGTCTTTAATTCCTTTTGGTTTTAGTGATGTCAAAATTGCCTTCTTCAGGTAGGTAGTGAGACTTTAGAATTATTTCTGTGTTCTGCCTCAAAAATCATTATTGTTGAAATAGTTTTTCATCAGAATTATTTCAAAATCATAATTTTATTAAAGAATGTAAGAAAATTTCTCTTGTGGTGTTGTATTGAGGACCAAGAAGATTAAAAGCAAGACCATCCTACTAGTCTATAAAGATCTATGTCCCTCCACACCGTTTTCAGCAACCACCAACACTTGTCACTACTAATTTACCAGTGATTATTGTAATGACACTGCAAAAATGTCATTGAAGACAATCACAGATCTTTTTCTCAGTTCATATACCTCCAAAGTACTAAATTGTTGCATTGACATCATAAGATTTTTCTCACCCTTGAAAAGTACATCTGGAGGCTGAGAGCTTCAGCTCATCAGTCTGCTAATGACAAACCCACACAAATTTCTCCCAAATTATAAGTCTTATTGTGTCCAAGTACTGCTAAAAAATGAAAAGGATTTTAGTTTCAGCTTAAGTTTTGAGTTGAGAAACCTTAAGGTTTTCAATATGCTTGTTTAATAGTCAGAACTTTTTCTAGTCAGGCTTGATTTGATCTAGATTGTGCAAATTTGCTTTCTCTTGGTACTTCTAAGACTTCTTAAAATAGGTGAAGAAGACTTTTTAAGGCAGTTTGGTAACAAGTGTAATGATAAAATGTCATGCATTTATGACTGTCAGATTCTTCTGCTCTCTTATAACATATTCTTTGATTAGTTAAAATCAAAATAGAATATAGCATAGAGAGATACACCAAATATTTATTCCACCCTGAAATTTTGACCATAGATATTAGATGCTGTAAGAAAGTATATCAGGAAGCTTGCTTTACCAAGTTTAGTTGTCCTTAGGAGAAATAGAAACTTTAGGGAACAGCAAGAGGTAAAAGGAGAAATGGTCACACCCAAGATTTTGTATGCTCCCCTCATGAATGCTTATGTTCATGCTCTGCCTTCACGGACTGTTCTAATTGAATAGGAATAGTACTAGATAGCTTACGCATTGTATGGATCTTAATTTTTTTAACCTTCCTATTAACAGTAAAATAATATTCTTCTCTAAACTGTTCCTTGTAGTTTTGTCTATCACAAATTGATTACATGTGATATCTGTAACCCAAAAACCTTTATTTTCCCTGCATATTAAAATTACTAGTAAAGAAAAGCAAAACACTTTTGTTAATTTTCTTCAAAATTCATTATTTTAATTCTTATAAATTATGTAGTGTAGTGACTAGCATCATTTTATCTAAAAAACATTTATCTAAATCATAATCATCAGTTTTAGAGGCAGAAAAGTTTCAGTCTTGCTGCTAATTTTCTGCACATATCTTTGCAATTATTATAGGCTGAAGGATAACACCACCATACGGAGATGACTTCCAGAACTATTTCACACAACAAAAATGATCACAATTACAAACACTGTTTTTAATAAGTAGTAGGAATTTTACTGCTTTCTTCATTAAAATGTACTTTAAATCACAAGAATATTTTAAACTGTAGGAATTTCCAAGAATGTTTGGCATTGTCCTAACTCAGTTCCCTTTGAAGAACCTGTTTGTAAAAAAAAAATCAATGAGGTAAAGAGAAGAAAATTTCAGTTAATGCTAGCTGTTCTTTTATATTCACCTTATTTATTTGTAACATTCTGCAACTTATTACTGTAATTCATTCATTAAAAGGATCAAGGATCTCCAATTACCTAACCTTGTGAGGATACTGTCTTAGTTCTGTAGACACAAGAGGTTTAAATAGATTATACCTACAGATTGTGAAGGAAAAGTGTTCAAACTCATATCAAGATTATTTCTATTATCATAATTCTCTTTCAAGGATTCTGCAAGCTAATGCAAACATGAAGTTTAAAACATTTTTTGCATGTTGATTATACTCACTCAGCTCTCATTGACTCAAGGCCATGAAAAGGGATCGAGATGTTTTTTTAAGGGAAGAATTACCATAGACATAAGGTTAAGAACTACTGTTTATATCTTAAAGAGCACAAAATTAGGAGAATATTCTATGGTCTAACTAAGATGGAGGAAATAATTACATGAGAACTCCTATTTGTAGATCCCAAAATATGAAAACTTCTCATTCAGATTTATCTTCCTTTTCAAAAGACCTACTTTCAAAATACCTTTTCTTTCCAATAAAGATAAAATTAAAACACCTTTGTGTACAATTGACCTGAAAAGAAGTATTATAAACTCAGTGTAGGTTTGCTCTAGTTTTCTAAAGTCACATTTAATACAATACGACTTGTATTACATAGCCATACAACCCTTTGTATGGCAATTAAGAATTTTATGTTTTTACAAGCAAAGATTTTTTTAAACTTATTATTTTATATCACGTTCACAATGCCTTGTAGCACATTTGGACACACAGATTTGTAGCTAAATACTTTGAGAATTTGATAGTGATGGAGAAATATATACAGATTTTACTGTCTGACTTAACAATGTGGAAGTCTATAATAATGAGTTAGGGAAGGACAGAACTTGAAAAAAATGTGTATGATCATCTACAACTGTGCAACTGATCATCTACAACTGTGCAACTCTACAACTGTAAATTCTTATTTCTTTTATGCATTATAACTTCTCAGCTTTTCCTTAGTTTAAATGTCATCACAGCTCTTTATCACAACATTATTTCTTACAATGAATTTTGTTTCTCCATCTCCTTTTTTGGTGTTTTTCTATACTTAAATCTTGCTGTATCATTTTAAAGCCCTTTTTAACCACCATTATTCTAATATTTCTATCAGGTTGAAAATGTCAGGTTCATACCCATCCTACTGTACTCTGTCATGCTACCCTCTTCATCCAATTCTAAGTGCAATCTGTCCAACCTAACTCTGATTGTAAATGCCACCTCATATCTAATTGCCTGTTACATACATACAAATTACCCTGTTCATAAGAAGATTTTAAAAAAAAGATAACCTGAAAACAGCTTTGTGTTTAATCAGAGGTAGATCCATAAATAGTAGGAAGGAATGCAGCATAAATTATTTTTATGTACAGTCTGCTTGGAAAGCGGCTATAAACAATAATAGATAACTGGAATGGACTTTGAACCGTAATACTGACCCTGACACCACGGCATTTTGCTGCTTCTTACGTGCTTGCTACTTGCTGTCTGTCATTTTTATTTAGATTGCAAGCTCTCTAAGCAGACTTTGTCCCAGTCTTTGTGTGACATGGATCAAATCAAGCTCTTGATTTCTTCTGGCTGCTCTAAATATGGATCCTAGAAGCATTTACCAGTTCGCCCACATCTGGCCTCCTAGATTAATTTCAACCTTTTTTTCAAAAGCTGAGTTAAATAGGAAAAACAAGTGTACAGTGTGACAGAAGCAGTCCACGATATCCAGGTAATTTTATGTTATATTAAATTAATAATTTTAGTTTATATTATATTAAATTTTGCATATTTTTAAAAACTAAATCAGATTTTTTACAAACTACTTAGATAAATGTATTTTTACAGGCTATTTTTTCTGTACCCATTTTCCTGATATCGTCACATGATAAGTATTCTGTGTCCTTTTATAAAATTGTTGTATACTTTCAAACATCAAAGAAATGGGATGCCATATCAGTGGAATCACATTTCAAAATTCAGTTTGAATCAACAGTCATTTAATAACCAATATTTAGAACTAAAACTCCCTCTCAGTCACTATTTCTTAAATATCTATATTGGCAAATATGTAGATTTCGTAATGATATTCCAGGCTGGACTATCCTGTCTATATATATCTATATCTTAGCATGCTCCCAGACAAGTCCAGATACACCTTTACATAAGTCAGAAATGTTCCCTTGAGTCAAAGAAGGCGAATGGTATCCTGGGCTGCATTGGGCAAAGTATTGCCAGCAGGTTAAGAGAGGTGATCCTTACCCTCTACTCAGCACTGATGAGGCCACAGCTGGAGTGCTGGGTCCAGTTCTGGGCTCCCCAGTACAAGAGAAACACGGACATACTGCAGAGAGTCCAACAAAGGGTCAGGAAGATGATGAAGGGACTGGAACATCTCTGATATGAAGAAAAGCTTAGAGAGCTGGGGCTGTTCAGCCTGGAGAAAAGAAGGCTCAGGGAGGTATCTTATGAATGTATATAAATGTCTGAACGGAGGGTGCAAAGAGGACAGAGCCAGTGACAGGACCAGAGGCAATGGGCATAAACTGAAACAAGAGGTTCCCGATGAACACCAGGAAACACTTTTTCTGTGTGCATAGATTGCCCAGAGATATCGTGGAGTCTCCATCCTTGGAGATATTCAAAAGCTGTCTGGGCATGATCCAGGGCAACTGGTCTAGGTGTCCATGTTTGAACAGGGGGTTTGGACGAGAGGACCTCCGGAAGTCCCTTTCAACCTCAGCCATTATCTGATTCTGAGATACTGTGACATCTGACATGTTCTTTTGGTCTGTTGCTGCTTGAGATGAAGAATGGTGTTTTGCTAGCATCCTCTTAGGAAATATTTGGGGGATTAAAAGCCTAGCTTTAAAGAAAAATGAGAGGTTTTCTCCAACAGGTCAGCCAGAATTTGTTCTCAAACTTAACTCACAACAATAATCCAACACTTTCAGAAATATTTGAGAGACATAGCTAAATCTTGCTAACCTACATAAATTTATACATTTCCCCATCATCAAGATTATGGAGCTGGTTATGATTAATGAAACATTCATGTTAATGAAAAAACTTATAGAAACACTGTTTTGGTCAATAAAACTATTGTATTTTATACTACCTGAGGATTTGACCCTGAAATGGATCATAAGTGTCATACTTTTTTTTTCAATTTTATTCACAGTGGGGTAATTCAATAATTTAATAATTTAATAATTCAGTGGGGTAATTTAATTTTAACACTTAACTTATCAGGAGGTTGGAGAAACATTGAAACATTCGTAAAACATAAAAAGCATCTCCAGAGTCCTTCATGCTCATGTTTTGTCACCTGTACTTTTTGTTTAGTTCATATTCTTCCATAGGTGATGAACAATAATGAGAACAGCTTGGATTTGTCAGGACGAATATGTGTGCTCTGCTAAGGACCATGAATTACCAACAACTTTTTCAATAATGAAACATAACTTGTTTAACACATTCGTATATCTTAAAAGCCAGCTGAACATATGAGGATTTTCAGAAGATTCTTTAAAAGCAAAACTGTAAAGTATTTTGATTTATGCCTCGTCTTGATATTGAAATGCATTATAATTATCCTAGTCAAAGCTTTATGGGGCATTCCATAAAACATACCTCCAATGAGGTATTTTAGCCAGAACAACCATTTCTCATAGTATAAAATGTATATGTATATATATTTACATTATATATATATCATATGTTTGTTTATATTGATGTATGTGTATATGTGCATATATGTGTTTGTATGTATATCATATATATAAAGAAAGATATATGATATAGATAAGATATAGCTATATAGCTCTATCTATGTATGTACTGGTCCTAAAAAAACCATAGTCTCGCACTAAGGTTTCTGCATTTCCATACTGGAGTGTTAGATTTCTGTTTTGATAAGGACTCATAATCAAGTGAAGTTATACTTATGCAATGCAGCCTAAAACCCCACAAGAAGCATAGATTTGGAATTTACTTCAGTCCTGTGTTCTCTGATGTGACACTGATTTACGGGTGTCTCCGGCTCTGGCACTGTAATGCTTCATTTTACGTTTCAGTGATCCTCTGGTGGATGGAACTCAACAGTAACAATTCAAATCAGTAAATGGGATGGTTCCACCCTAAACTTCTTCATGGAATTGGTGGAGCACAGTCTTTGTTCCTTTAGGGGGAGTTTAGAAGGTGCTTCCTCTCCAAATGAAATCAAACTCTAGTGTATTAACCACATTTCCTGTGCTGATACAAACTGATCTGTGAACACAGGTAGATTTTTAAGCATCTATTTCTGTGATTACCCTGGCCAAAACATTTACTTCTTTCAGAGCAGGTGCTAAATCTCCACTACACCAGACCTCTCATAATTGCTTCCAAAAATCCTATTTTGCCCTTTGTAACTAACAAGTTTTAAGCACAAAGCTGTAGTGAGATCTTCAGCAATCCGAGTGTATGTTAGACAGTACCCATTCCCCTTTCTAGGTTCATTCCAGCCCTAGGAATAGAGACTTCAAGTGCAAGAGTTTTCCTTTTCTTCCTCCAATTCTTCCTGGCCTCCTTCTGACTTCAGTAGCTGCCAAGGATCTAGCTGCATAGAAAAACAATATCCAGAATTGTTTAGGCATCGCTTACCCCAGCCTGGTCCTGTGCATATTTTTCTGACATAGCATATTTTTCTCTTGCTGTGCTTCTGACTCTGAATATGTGTGATTGTAATATTTACAGGGAGTGCGGAGCAAATAGTAAGTACAGGTTTATTACATGTAATACAAGTCTTTTTGTAATCTCCGAATAAGAGATGCACTGGAACCATTACTGTCATCATAACTACTGTTTAAAACCACAAGATGCCCCTGGAAAAGCAGAATTGCTGGTGCAGATGAACTTTGATGGTGTTTCTGGCATTGTTTCAGTTGTTCATCAAAATGCTTAATTTTTATCTCTGCGCAAAGAAACAGGAATGAGATTGAGCTTAATGGCTAGCAATTTAACAATTTAGTTGTTTGGAGGTATACAACCTAGGAAAAGTATCTGTGATTGGCTTTGATCACATTTTCACAGTGTCATTATAATAATCACCTAGTATCACTATTAAACACTTGACAAGCTTTTCATTATAAGTCTGTGTTATTAGGAGTTTTCAGCTTAAATACATTATCCCCTAACAACCATGGCCTTAATGTAACAGGAGGAAAACATATACTTTGTAACATTTTCCTTTTTTTTTTTTTTAGATAAATGCATAAAGCAGCAGAGAAAAGGTGAAAACAACTGCTTGATCTGGTTTTAAGATTAGGCTTTTTCACATGCATAATCTTAATCAGCTATAAATGAAAAAAGAATTAGATATACATGAGTAATAAGAGCTGATTCTTACCCCGTGTTAACAACCGAAAGATGAGGGTGGGGGCAAACCTTATTGCTGGAATGTGCTGCTTCAGAAAAGATACCTTAATCAAACAGGCATTTACATAAAGCTAAGCACATGCTTAATTTCCAGCAGTCCAAGGTGTTTTTTCTTATGAAAGAGGATGAAATTAAAATTTCTTTAAAAATCCACTAAAGAAACAGACAGTACTGTGGTAATATTTGTATTTTAGAATCTCATAGCCTTATATTTAACAACCTTTTCTCTAAACTGGAGAAATTTCTTTATTTACCATCCCAATTAATGTAAGATCTAATTCAGACTGTGTAACAGTACAAAAAAGGAATTTTACAGTGTTAGTCTGTGACCTTCCAGAGGAATGTGAACTATAATATATAGACCCACTGTGCAGTCTTTTCTGTTGTAGGAAGATTACATTTCAGAGGTTTGTCCACATTGTGAGGAAAAGATATATGTTAAAATAGTGGAGGTGCATTTGAGATATTTACCTAATGCTATTAATTTCTCAATACCTAGTCTCAAAACTCCTAAGATGGTTCTTCTCATGAAATGTCTGATATATTATAAATGAAATAGAAAACCTAGTTATTTTTAATCATTTGAACAGACAAGACAAGAAAAATGGATCTAAGGCTGACAACAGTTCTAAGCTGAATCACAAGGATGAATTTCATAGCTTTGATCATATAAAAAGCCATTGGGATTTGGTTAAGAAAAAAAAGTTTAACTATCAAAAGAGGTAAATTCATGATCATTCTAGATTTCAGAAGGAGGTAGGGAAATAGACTCGCTAAGAGGTAGATCATTTTGTTTTGGTGTGTGGCAGTAGAGGAAGAGGAAGAAAAAGATCCATTACATTTTGAATTATGACAATTCCCATAAAATGGCCTGCCAGAAAATGAAACCACATCTTGATTCTGGAAATAGCAAACATGATGTAATAACTATAAACCCATCCAGCTCCTACAAGCTACAGGAGGACAGGATGTGGGAAGGAAAAGACATCCTCTATACTGAAAGCATGAAGTTAGCCCTTGAGTACAGGAGGAAGGAAATGAATCAAAATGACACGTCAGTACTGAAGATATTCATTATTACCAGATTTTCACACAGAAATCCCACAAGTTTTCTGTCAAAAGAAATAAATTCAAAATCAAAGCAAGTTATTATTTATGCGTAGGTAATATAAGAGAAAGTTTATCAAGGACAGCCCATTCTCCTGGCACAGAACAAAGCTCTCTTCTTTCCTGGCAAGAAGAAGAGTTCTTTCCTCTGGAGAATACTTCTTTTCCGAGAAGAGGATTTTCAAGGGATGTTGGTTTTCTGTAATGTTCTTCTGGGACCTTCCCTGGTCTAGCTATATTCCAGTTCTACATATTGTGTAAAATCAGGACAAGAGTGAAATATTAAAGATTCACTAACATTAGTTCTGTTACTGTATACTATGTTAAAAAAAAAAAAAAAAAAGAAGAAGAAGAAAAAAAGAACTGCATTTACTCAGTCAGTGCAATGTTCTAAGTCTTCAAGGCAGGGCCAAATTGAAAAGCAAGTACTTGAAGCAACAGAAATAATGATGTATTGCATAGATAGAATAAATGAGGTGTAGATATGCCATTTAAAACACTGCACTGAAAATGGAGTCCTCAGAGTTGTTAGAGAGATGGTGGTTGACAAGGTTGCCTAAAGTAGTTATTTTTTACACATCACAAGTGAAGTGGAAAACACATACTGGAGGACTATGAGACTTCTGATCCAGAATCAGAATAATAGACTTATTCACATTCAGCCGACATATTCTTATGGCACTTATGATCAACAAACTCCAAATGAGAACAAGAAGGTAGATGGAATTCAATGGTTGAAAGACTTTACCAAAAGGCACATCATTTGTAATTTGTAGGCTGACTGTGGGAGAAAAATACATATCACTCATGTTGCAAAGGGAAACTTATTATGTATCCAGACCATGTATTGGCATATAAGCTTGTCATGTATTTTCTAGAGCTGAAGAGGGAATTGAAAGCAAAGTAACATATATCTAAGCAGTTTTGAGCAGTAAAGCTTTTCAAATTATATATGCAACAAAGTGCACCTTGTGAAAGAAGCATGACCGTCTCAACTCTCTTTTCATCAAGGTTCAGTAAATGTACTAGTTTCCGACATGTTTTCTTTAAATAAATTTACCAACGCAGAGCAACTGATGAACTCAGATGCTCTCATAAGCTGGAAAAAGATTGTCCACCAAAGCACACTTTATGAATTTTTTAACAGGCAATGTCAAATTCTATGTGGATTCCAAACAGACTGGAGGTTTAGTCTGGCACAGTAACTGTGTTTGTACCGCTTTAAACATCCAACCCACGGACTGTTCCCTACTCCTAAAGCTAAATTATATTGGCATTTCAAATATGCATTGATGTAGCCTATTCCTCCATCATGGAACAGTGGTTACACTTACAACTCATAACTCTTAGAGCAATCTGTGGTTAGATACATACCCCGTATGCCCCTGTACATCTTCATCCAGACCCTTCAAGACCACAAACACCATGTTCAGCTGCACTGGTGGCTTTCATTACAAAAATTGACATGAGCTCAGCATTGAGGTAACATCTGTTACATGTCGCAATAATGTTCTGCCCACTGTCACAGCTCCTGATGTCTGTCATCAAAACTGTATATTCTGCTTATGATTTTGGCTGACAGTCTTTGCTGTCTTGGACTGTTCATAGATCTTCCTCGGTCTCTGTCATGATGTCACTCTGGCTGCCACTGGTTAGAAACATCAAAACGGCTGGGTAGGACAGTACTTCTAAGAAATTAGGATTAAACTCAATGCTAATGATACCATCATGGAGTTGTTACCTTTGCAGTTTTCTTCAGGAAGCTGCTGTCAAGAAACAGCACAACCCTTGCGAACATTTCTTATCAGATGAGAGAACAATAACTATTGCTTCTTTGGAGTCATGCTGCCCTCAGCTTCTGAGAGCCAGTTCAGGACTGGCAAGACTCTTTGGGAATGATTGCGTCAGTTGTCCATGCAGTCATTATCCAGGTTGTCTATGGGTGATTTACTGTGACAATCTATCTGAGGTCATGGAAGCTTTTGCCCAATGTAGGCTGGCCAACTGGCAGAGGACAGCAGGCAAGGCCAGGTAAGATGTGTCCCATGAGTCTTTTATGGGTATATCATCTGCAGTTGCTGGCATTCATTTGCTCCTGAAGCACTACCAAGGATCAGCAATAGGATAAACCATTAGCCAGCCACGTGTAACATCTGAGAGCCTTTAGGGATTCATATTTATATGAAAGGGGATAGGATGACAAATTATTTTTATCCATGACTATCAGAGCACATGGGGCATGAGCAGGACTCTACAGGGAACAAGATACTCCTTTAATCATTTTTACTGTGCATTCACTTTGGGACAGTCATGGGCCACGCAGCTTCTCCGTGGAAGGTACATTCATCCAGCTGACAAAATGTGCGATCTGACATTTCCAACAATGTGCAGATTATCACTGACTGCTGCACTTAGTGCAATCTGTGTGAAGATGTTTGCAGTATTTTCAAGGCAAATGAGTACCTTTCATGCTATTTGCAATCTTGTATCCACTATTGGTAAATGTTTCCAAATGCAGATTTCCAAATAATCATACTGTAATGGGACTAAGTACAGCAATAAAGCACTTGCTTTGAGTCACATATAGATTTAAGATGAGGAAGTCTGGAGAATGCTGTTCATTTAATAACTCACAAGAGCCAGCTTCACTAGGTGTTTTTTGTAGCACGCTGAATACTCATAGCTTAAAAAAACCCCAAAGTATTCTTCCTGGTTCACTGACTGTGTTCAGCACTTTCCATGTTTTTATGGTGGGGACCTAAAAATGCGGACTCCTGCACTGCTTCACTGACATACATTCATTGTTCCTGGAAGTAACTTTAAAGAAGGGTAGAAATCTCTCTACCTGTCTTCTGTATCCTGTCCAACAAACTCCTTATCGTCTCTTACAATTAATTTACATCAAAGATACATCATCTGCATAAGATCAAATTATTTCACACAAATCACTCCTGGGACATCACGGGTGTACATCTACACTTTAAACAGGATAGGTGGATCAGATAACAGAAATGTGGAGGGTCAGAACAAGCTAACTCATACTGCCAGGCGTGGGTATGTAAAAGTAATTGGAGTAAGATAAAGATAATAGAAACTGTTTTGCACTTGGTATACTTTTTCTACATAGATATGAAATACACGAACTGCTGTATTTGGTATTCATGTCAATAAGTTTATTCCATCCTACAGAAATCACACTGTCACTGTAATCATATGAAGAAATTATCTCTGAGAATTAAACCGATAATTGCTAATGTAATTTGTGATGATCTAAACTAAAACATGGGGGATTTTTGGCATGCATGGGGAAAATATATATTTATATATACCAAAGCTATCACTGACTGCAAGAGAATTTATAACATCTAATATATCTTGTCACAATGGATGGCAGATTTTACTGAAACACTTACTAATGAGACCATTGTTTTTGGATTCCTTACCCAACAGTATAATTGCAGCTGACAAAAAGCATCTTAAAATTCTTTCAGCAAAGGTGTCAAAATAATTTTCATTCAGTCTGCCTTCAGCACACTTTAGTCCCAATGGCAAAGGACAAAAAAACTGTGCTGCAAAGAACTAACTAAAAATGTACAAAGTTTTTGAAAAAGTTAAGTTTATTATTTTTCAGTTAATAAACTGAAAACAGTTAAGCATGAGGTTCAGTTAACAAAGACATTTTTTACGTATTAACAAACGCATCATAGGTAAAAATGATTCTCAGCCCACTTTGACACATGCTTGGAAGCAAATGGCACAAATAAAAAAGACTCCGACCAGATCTTGAAATGGAATTCAGGTAAACAGTAAAAGTATAATTTTGTATTGAATTTAAAATTTTGACCTTCACCACTAAAGACATATACTCTATATTGAGTATCTTACATATTGTGGGGAGATTGTATAAATGCTTGGACTGAGTTCCCAACATAACAGTAGGCCTGATGTAAAAATGTCTAAAGACAGGTAACCACCAAGCAACATTTCTGGATCATGTAAAAATTTTCATTTTTCAAAATTTATCAAGTTTGGGGAGTTTTTTGGACCCACAGCTACTCAGTCAAAATGGCATTTGTATTTGTTTCCCAGAATGGCCATATTAGCCAAGATGTCCCTGCCCATGGCAGGGGGGTTGGAATGGGTCATGTTTGAAGGTCCCTTCCAACCCAAACCATTCTATGATTCTATGATTCTATGATTTATTCTTCATGTTTCATGTATTTAATTATAAGTGTGTTTGCATATATGAGAATTGCTGGTTTTGACAAGAAGTAAATCACCTCCACCCTTTGGGGATCCAGCAAAGTCTTTATGAACAAAATCTACATTATCTTGTAAATGGGATGAGACAGTGTAGTTTAACACTGAGTGCAACACTCATACCCTAAAATCTGCCATTATGAGATAGAATGGAAAGTTTATTTGGGGAATTTATATATTTTTCAAAAATCAGAAAATTTGTGGTACAGTGGATGGATCTAACTAGTCAAACAGTGTTGTATTTAATCCATATAAATTCATAACGAAGTAAAATTGTCTCTTTTAAACATATACACACATACAAACTTTGAAAGCATGAAACCCTAAAGTTACAGAATGGTTTTTATCATGTGCAGCAGTACACTGCAAACGATAATTTGTTTTATTGAAATATGTATTTCATATATCTATATCTATCTAGCTATATCATATAACATATAAACACATATCTGTTAAAAAAGGTCAATGGAATTTGTATTAGACTTTTAATTCTCTCTTATGCAGTGGAATCTTTTGAAATTTAAAGGGCTTTAGAGAGTTCATATAGGATCTTTATATGTTCAAAGGCGTTGCTGGTTTAATTTGTATTAATTTCTGAAATATCTTGGTACAGGAGAATGTAATTTACCACATATAAAAAGCAATTATTTAATTAAAGTCAAAATACATTAGAAAAAGTATTTTAGAAAACCCTCTAAATGTGTGCATGCAATTAAATTATCAAGAGTTGAAGTACAAGACATTCCTGAGAATAATATAAAGCCAGCGGATTTACAGAAGAATAAAAGTAGCTATATTCAAGGTATCTAACTCATTGCAAGCAAAATCTAGTAAAGCTGTCCTTAGTACTTGTCCTCTAGACTCCACATTGAAATTAATGGTTGTTGTGATTTCCCAGATTTTTGTGGCAGCAAAGAATTAAAATCCTGAATGTATGCCTAACTGTACAGACTTACTCATTTTAATTTTAAGGATATGAAATAATAAAACAAAAAAGTATACGTTTCTTGATAAAACTTTACCTGAAATATTTACTGCAGGAATTTTCCAATGTTGTCAATATTGGACTCATGCTTGTCCCACTGAACTCAGTACCTAACCTGAGTTTGAAGAACACTGGACCAGTTTTGAACACTTCTGAAATCTTATTCTAACTTCACAATTATTCAAGATAATTTACTGTACTATATTTTGTACTAACAGAAACTTGACACAGACTTTGAGGAATTTCAGGATTCAAAGGACATCTACCAAATATACACAGAAACATGTACTCAGATTTTCCTTTCTCCAACATCTGTATGTCAACGTCATAATTTATGATACTTTTTAGGTTCCACACACTTATAAATCATACATAAATATAAATTCACCTTCACCTGAGATTCATATTTGTTTATTAAAGTGATCTGGAATCCATGCCTTAAGCATTTTTGTCTTCCTACCTAGTTTATTCATCTGGAAACAACTCCTGGAATTTTAAAACCTTGGAGCTTTATGGCTGATAAGCAGTTTTATGATTTTTTTTCTTTTTGTGTAAATTCAGAAATGCAGATTACAGAAGGCATATTTATTTTCTATTAAAGAACCACAATTTTACTCCTGACAGATCCTGTGCAACCACCTCGGAAGCACAGTTCCACAGTAACTAGATTTCAAGCTCAGCACTTAATCAGATCACATATCACTAATTTACACATTGTCACTTTTTTGATATTCACTTTGGACTTCTTCTTATGAATAGCTAAAGAATTTAAGTTATTACTTCAAGTCAAAATAAAGATTTCAGTGGACTTTGGATGGGTCTTAAATGGGACAATGGGACAACATAATGTGTTATTCCAGCTAATAATCTTGTCACACCCACGAAGTTAAAATAAAGAATTAAAACTGTTAGAAGAGTCAAGCTTACCAACCCCCCCAAAAAACAAACCAAAAAACCAAAACCTAAATGGGTATCAGTTGGAAGTATATGAGCTAGACAAAAATGTAATACATAAGGAAATCAAGTCCAAGATATTGAACAGTTCCTTAACCTCAAATTATCATTAGTTTTTGAAAGTCTCTCAAGGTATTTGAAAATTGAGAATCTATTATTATAATCATCTAGATTTGCTCTATTCTATTTACCAATTATGCTTTGAAATGCATGATCCCTCTGAAAGATGATGGAACTAAAAGGCATTTGTTTTCGTGATGTTTTGCTTTTCATGTGCCTGAATGGTTGAAGTCTGTCACTGACAGCACTCAAATACATTGTCATTGTACCTACTAATGAGGGCAAAGTTGTACAGCCTCAGGTTACTTTATTATTTATTTTCCAAGTTTTAATACCAATACCCTTCATGGAAACAATGTGTAGTTTACACAGAGATAGACACTACCATATAAGACAGTATTACACTCATATAATTTCAAATCAAGCCTGCCTTTTAAACCTACACACCCCAGCATATAGCAGAATGCTGTATAAAATATTGCTTATTTCCACCTTGACGTTCAGCCACCATCACTGCAGTATGTGAAATCAGACCTAACGAGATCTGAAAACAGTGTGTCAGGGTAGCCACAGGTCTGCCTATGCTGCAGGGTTATATGGACATATTACAACATAGGCTGAAATTAGTTTTAAATAGTTGCAGGCTAATGGCAAAGCAAAAAAAGGTCCGCATTTTGGAAATCCCTCAGAAGATTAAAAAATACCTGAACATATAGTTTCATCTGCTCTGACTAAGCTACAATACAGTGCACTAATTGAAGCTGGCATGTGGTTGTCTGCTACAACTCAGTACTGTAGAGCTACCCTTAAGCTTGCCACATCCTTGATATTAGAATTACTGAGCCAGTAGATGACTCAGATTATAAATGTAAATGTTGTTTATGTAAAGCACTAGGGATGGGTTTACTGCAGCTTGGACCTTTTTCACCTCTCAAAGTCAATAACAAACTTGCTCTCTAAGTGCCAAAATGGCTTAAACTTTTCTGTAACTCTAGTTGGTGTTCTAACCTTGTCTGAGCAGTTTCTTTAAGACCATCATAAATGAACCCCTAGGGATAAATGCTGTAGGAGTGAGCTTGAAGCAAAATCCTTCCCCGATCAGCATTTCTTACAGATAATTTATGTCAGACTGCTTTCCAAAGATTGGTTCTGAGGTTGCACATACTTATCTGTTTATTTCTTAAGATTCATGTCATAAAATTGCGTGACTCCTCAGTTCTATTTGATGACAAAGCTCGTGCTGCTTCTCTGTCGAATTAATTGAAGCCTCCTCTACCAATGTACTTTCATGTCTGCTGGTATCCCAAAGGCAGGCTTGTCAATCACACGATCACTTTGCTGCTGTTCTGCAGTTGACCTGATTTGGCACTGAAAAGGAACAAGTGCTTCTGTGCAATCAAACTGGAACTGATGGATACCAAAGAGACCTTGATAGACTCACTTAGTACCAGGCAGTGGTAGTAAGGCAGACCAGATAGATAGAGCAAGAGAGAATGCACTGGTTGAAACGGTTGCTTTGAAAATTTTTTTTTTTTTTTTTTTTCAAATCTGTGCAGAAAAGACAAGTATAAGAATAGAGTAATGTCTGTGCATATATACTGTGTATATCAAACATTCATGCCCACAGCTGTAACTGTAAGAATCCTAGCTGATTTTGGAATAAACTCAAAATACAGATTTATTTGGGAAAGTCAGAATGACACGTTTGACAAACCTGATAGTACCAAGATGCACAAGGGTATGGTTCAATGACACTTTCGCTTGAATTTAATTTTTAATAATTCAAAACCTGACAATGAAACACATCAGGCCCCAATGGTTATAGGCATAATTTCCAATTGATAAATTTCAAATAATTTAAAATTATGGGATTTTTTCTAATGAGGAACGCATATTTTATAGCACTATTAAATTGTGACCCTGATGACTTATAACTGCAAGCTTTAACACTAGGGTCACAAAGGTACTTCCCATTGCAGGAAGATGATAAGCAGTAAAACATACACTTAGGGAATAGAATTTTAAAAATGACAACGTTCCATATAGTGAGCAATGATAAATTAAAGACTGCTATGTACCGTCCAGTATGAGGAAATAATCTGTGATAGTTTTCTCAGAAGATATTAATTTCAAAGGACTACCATATTGGACCAGCAGGATCACATATCAGTTTGCCAATGCTTGTATAGCTTTACAAGTCCTCTGTCTTGGTCTGGAATTGGTTATGGCAGTCTCACTTATATGGCTGTTTGTTGTAGATCAAAGGTGAGCTCTTTCACAGACATAAATGATGTTCACACACAGCCCAGCTTTGGGTGTTCACCTTTAGTTTCTAACCATTCCTGTATAATTAGTGTAAGGGAAAAATTTCCTTTTGAGGGTAGCATAAGGAAACACTTTTTCATTGTGAGGGTGACTGAGCACTGGAACAGATTGCCCAGAAGAGCTGTGGAGCCTCCATCCTTGGAGATATTCAGAAACCACCTGGGAAACCAGCTCTAGGTGTCCCTGCTTGAGCAGAGGGTTTGGACCAGATAATCTCCAGTGGTCCCTTCCAATCTCAATCATTGTGTGATTCCGTAATTCTATGAACTCATAAAACTTACCTCTCTCCTTGGAATTCAGAGGAAGCCCAGGTCAACTTGTTTGCCACAGTAGGTATCAGCGAATAAAAGTATTCCTCTCTCCCTGGCTCCACTTTCCCCAACCCCCAAACAGTAAGTGTCTTTAATGGTTCTTCTGAAATTAAAGAAATTGTAGCCTAGGGTGAAGTATTTCTGTTAGAAAACAATAAAAAAGTGTATAGAGTTTTAGAATTTTTTATTGGAAGAAAAAAATCAGATGTTTTTTTCTCCCCTAAAATGTAATAAGAGATGACAGAAATAGGAGTTCTGAAATGAATCAACAGTTATAGCCTAGGAATAATTTGTGTACCATAACAAAGCCAAATTTGGATTTTACAGAAGAGTATATAGCTGGCTTTTTAGTGTCACCTTTTTTGGAATCAAATTAAAGGTTGATTGTGTATAGCATCTTGACTTTTACAGAACAGATGTTTTATGTGATTTATCAGTTAAAGGCCCATTGAAAAACAGTTGGAGACAGAAATCTGATTAGATGTTTTTCAGAGCCTCAATAAATATCTAGGAAGATAACTCTTACTAAAATTAGTAAAAGTTAGATCCCCTAAAACCACGGAGAATGTAAGCCATGGATGCTTGAACACACTGAAAAGAAATGACGATATTACATGACTGGTTATGTGGTTTTTTAAAAGGCTGGAATCTGGTCCCAGTCGAATTAAGCTGGTTCCAGATTCAAGTTTACTTCCCTTTCTAAGAAAAAGAAACACTTCCAAGGTTTATCTGAAAAGGGCATGAAGTCTAGAAAACTGTCCTCAGGCAGTTTAATTGCTTATTGTCCCACTACCTCTACTTAAATCTGAAGTGTGTTTCACCTTTTGAAAGAAGGTAATTGAGTTGGGATAGTTATTAGCATTTTATCTGTTTGTCCTGCAAACTATTCTCAGGAAGACAGTAGTTCAGATAAGAAATCTGAATGCACAAATTTTAAAAGAACAGCTATCAGTACAATAATAGTGATGTCTCACAACAAAGAATTCTTTAAGGGTTGGAAAAGATACCCTGAATGGATTAAGGTATTTTTGAAGCTACCAAAAATGATCTGTAAAGAAATGTAACAAAACATTAATAGCAGGATTGTAGAATGAGAAAAAATACATGGTTTAGTGCTAAGTAGAGATCTTCATATTAATGAATTAGAAATCTTTTCTACTTATACATGTATAATAAACCACTAAGTTACTTTCTAGCCCTTATGAATGCAGGACACATTTTATTTAAATTTATACCCTCATAAGAAGACTGTTTCCTATATAGGATGTACATGCAATATCCAGTGATCAAATGTAAACAGACCAGTAAGATGAGGGATCCCATTTGTTGTGGACAAGAACAAGAACAAGCAGTGTGTTTGTTCAGCTTATTTCTTCTGTGCATTGTGAGAGGTTGCACCAAAGATATACTTTGGTCTCTCTGTGAACATATCCTGTGAGAGCCTCCTCCCATTGCCAGTTGCCCTCTGTGCATCATCTAGAGTTTGCTGCTAAAAGATGTGTAAGAGTTATTTTATTTCAGTATCCTCTCTTCAAATGATGTTTTCAGTTCCCTCTCCCATGACATTCATGTAACCTTTCTTCAGTCAACTGCATTAGTCACCTTGTCTGCAATTTCAGTGCCTTGTAGGCTGGGATATCCTATGGGAAAGAGCTGCTTCTGTTTATCCTCCACAGTAAGTAGCTACTGTGTAGGAAAGGTAGTCACAACTATTTACTGTTGTTAAATACTTATTTTTTTCTTCCTCATCTGCAGGAATTTTCACAGGATTCTGCATTCATACATGATATTCTGATGTGGGAAAGTGGCAAAAACAGTTCCTTCACCTGGAACAGCCCTCAACATAAACCAAACTGCAGCTTGCTTCCAGAGCACCAGAGCACTATGTGGAAGATGTGTCTCATATCTGGGCAGATGTGTGTTGCTGCTTCACTATTTCTGTTGAAGGACACAACACCAAGCATTACAATCTACTGAAGAAAGACAAAATTCTGCTTGGTGGTGCATTCTTCTATGTTTAGAGATCAGAAATAGCAATATTCAAATTAAGTCTTTGAAGAGGAAAGGCCAGAATGATTTGTGACATAGGAGGTGAGTATTTGTTTAAATATCTATAAGGAACTTGCAAAAAAGATTTCATGAAATGATAGGACTGTAAAAATGCTAAAGAGGATCTGTTCAGATTTTACAAATTATACAGCTCTGCTTTTGCGAGCGCTGTGAAGAGACCCAAACACAAGACATATATTTGCTCACTGACATCTGTGAAAGTAAATTAGAAAGACCTAATCAGAACATGATCTTAAATAGATTTCCTCATTGTCAGGATTTACAGACAGATATGTGCAGTGTACCTAAGCAAAAAGGGCTTTTTTTCTGAAATGTTTAGAAATTGACGCAAATTATTGTTCTGAACTTATTAGATTTAGATCTTTGATGTTGTTTGAAAATATCAATCTTGTGTACTAAGTAATTATATATTCCAATAAAGCCTTACATTTTTTTGTGAGTTAGTTGCTTTTCTCTGCCTCTGTTGAACTTCCCCAACTTTTGCTTCCATTTATTACAGTCATCTTCTGTACCTCCTTTGTTTATTTCCCTATATTTTACTGTACTGTGGAACTATTTGGCCCATTTTATATAAGAAATAAAAGATGATGACTAACTTAATTTTACAGCAAACATTGCACTTGTCTCTTTTCTTTAAGTAAATTGTTCAAACACTTTTCTCTTTTGGAAAAGCCATTGTCTTCAAACCAGAAGCAGTCATGCCTTCCAAATCTTAAAAAGGAGGAAAGGGGAGGCAGCTCTTTCTCTCAGTGATGACATTAACTTCAACGTTTGGATCTGAAAATTATAGCTTTCCCTAAAGTGAAAGAGAAATAACAGGCCCATTAAGTACCTACCCCACAAAAAAAAAAAAATTAAAAGTAGTATTCATAATCTCAGGATGAATTGCTCCCTATTATACTGTCCCCTTTGCTACAGAGACACACACTGAGATATACAATCAGGCCAGATAAACACATGTTGTTAGAATTTTAACATAAAAACAGTGGACCCTTTGGGGGTTGATCCCTGTTTTTTGTTAAACAGTTTCATTTTGACAAGTTACTACATACTTTTATTCAAAACCACATCTTGTCTGACACAAGTAAAATGAAGAAGAAAGGGAGGGAAAAAAAGGAAAAAGTGGCTTTGCTTCACAGAGATAACCCATCCTCCTCAGACTTATTCAAATCAGAAGAGCTGTGAAATAAATATTCAATAATTTGATGAGGAAAAAATGATAGTTAAGCCCTCTTGACCTTTTATGCAGCCCATTAACACAGTTCGCTAGCACCTGCTTTGTAATTAATGTGCTAATCAAGGCAGCAGGGTTCACCAGTTACCACGTTTCCGTACAGACTTCCAGCTTTGTTGCCATGTTGCTATCTCAACTAGTCTGCAGCACTCTTAATGTAGCCTCCTCCTGCAGGAAGAAAATTGGTTTTGGATTTGACTGTTTCATAATGAAGCAATCCCTTAATGTATAGTGAACTTATTATGCATTATGCTGAAACTAATTTTCTTTCTTCTAAAAGTGTATGTGTGCTTAAAACTTAGATGCAGAACAAATGATATTCAGATTTGTCCCAAAATGAGATATTTGGGAATAGTTTACTATAAACAGGCAAACTGTCACAGCCATGGAGTTGAAAAAGCCGTTCACTCAATATGCTGTTTGCTTAGGTTCTGTCCACATACACACACAAACAAATCATTTTATGTCATATATTTCATGTCCACTTGCAATATTAATACCGTTAGAATTATTGAAATGTCACCTGGAAAGCAGAAAAGCATTTGAAAACTGTCATGTGGATAAGGTTCCCATGGAAACCAATTTCCTTGATATCCATGTGTTCAATATCACTGCATGTAATTTTGTTTGGATACTCATGGAAAAAAAGCTGTAACAATAACTTGGAAATAATTTGCACATTTTTAAAAGATTATAAAATTATTAATTTAATGCACTGTGTGGCTCATGCAATAGAATGGCACTAACTTGATCAGCATTCATCACTTCTAGCCATAGCTGCCATGCTGCATATGATGTATACGGCGTGTTGATTTAGAAAAACCAAAGGATTTTACCAGAGTAAACACAGTCCCTTGAGTTCTTTATTCAGTATATAGAGGAGTTATACTAGAACAGCGAGGTTAAGCACATTTGCAATGTAGACTACAATGTCATTGAATCCCCTACTGCAAGTCCCTAAGACTGGTTACCTTACACAGTGCTTCTGTGTCACAAAAAAACATAACTCCAGAACAGGAGACACTTGTGTTGAGAATAAAGTGTAAGGCTGCCCCTATCCAAAATACTTACAATAAAATTGGATGTGGCAGGCATAATTAGTGAGAAATTAAAGTAACTGAGATACAGAAGTGAAACAGTGTCATAAGGTTGCCTGTGATAAGAGCTAATAACAGAAATTACCAAAGGAAATAGTCCTTGTGAATAATCGTAAAGTTTATTCCCTAAAAAACAAACAAACAAAAAAACACCAACCAAAACCCAAAGGAAACCCTAAATGGTTTGTTGGTGGTTTTAGGGTTTTATTTTTTTTCCTTCTAGTTTTGATTCCATAAAAACAAAAACAAACCCAAAATCTCTTTCTCTCTCCTTTCTCCAGAAATGAAACACAACACCCTCCAATGTAATCTGCTAAACTGTAGCCAAGTAACTAACCAGCCACATGGTTAGGAGCCTTGCTTGGAATAATCTCTTATGATCTCTTCTGATCTCTTCTGAAACAGTAAGAGCTTGAACTTCAGCAGTTTGCTGTTTTGATTTCCTCCTTGGTCTTGTTTTGGCCAGAAGATTAATCTTGTACATAGCAAACATCAGCAAGACCCTTTTCCTTTCTAGTTTTCATCTTAAGAAATTTGGTGTCTTTAAGGTTGGATTTTTTTAGCTTTGGTCTCCTTATATCCTGGAGTCACCCAAGACTACATTAGTCATCTATATCCTTAGTTGCCTAAGTTTCTTCAGCCATCTCATATCCTTAGTCACACTATATCTTTAGAACCTCACATCTCTGTTTACATTGTCAATACTCCCATGAAATACATTGTCCTGTTATTGAAGATGCTTCTTCAACATGAGTATATACATCCATGTGAACCACATAATAAGCAGTGAGTATTTTTTTCTATCTTTTTACTGAAGATGAAAATCAAATTTCTGAAAGACATCTACATTTAGTTTAAGAAACCTGCAAGTGATGATTCTTTCTTCTGACATTTTTCATGTGTAGAAGGGAAAAAACCCAACACTGTAGAAATAGAGAGAATATGTGTTTGAATAAGACAACACTGGTAATAAAGGGGGGGGGGGGAGGGAAGGACCTTTTGCTTCCTTCAAAACCAATTTGTGAAGATTTTCAATTGTAAGTCATTGTGTCGTTTCAGTGGGTCCCTAGTCAAACTGTTTGTTTTCTTATAAAGCTGATAACCTAGATTTTCTGAGTTACATGGCTATGTTTTGAGACCATATAAAACAGAAATAAGGAATGTGCTCAACGCTTGAGGTGATTCTTTTTTGTTGTTGTTATTACAGCTGCAGTGACAGCTGTAACAAGTACAAATTTTCCAGAAAGTACAACAGCATATTTTACCTCTTTGAATTACAAAATTACCTCTACTTATTACAAAAATGTTAACCTCAGTATACTTTGCTACACTGCCTACCCATCCAATTCAAGCCATAAGCAGAAAATAATTTAAAACTTTATAAGACATTTCCTGGAACTAGCAAAAGCCTATATTATACTGCTGATAACTGTTCATTAACATCCCTGATTCTGAATTAACGTCCTTAATTCTGGCTGTGCTATACTGATGGTATGCTTTGGCACTGAATTAAGACCTGATGTTTTTTCTGTAGGCTACATCACTTGTTACTTTATGGGAGCATACCCACTGTTACATACAAAGCAAGTCTGAAATATAATTTTATTTTACAGTTTGTTTCCCTGGTTAAAAGAAGGAGAAGTTGCATAATTCTAAAATCATTCTATTGCAGTTCCAATATATTGAATCAAGATTGTTCTGAGATTCTTTGTTGAAATATTAAACAAGGCAGTAACTGTGCAGACTATGTGTCAAAGTCATGAAAAATATTTCTGAATAGTTGAGAGACACTTACAAAACCTTCAAGCAGTGAATTGTGGAAAAGGACAAGAGAAGAAAAAACAGGATTGCAGTGTTTAAGGGCTTAAAGTGAGTGAGACAGTGAGGAAACAGGGCAACAGGGATTTTTGTCTCCAGCAACCTACCTTTTACTTTTCAGAGAAGTTCAACTAATAAATTGATGAGGCAAGTGTCCTGATTATATATGTATCTAGATTTTAATTACTGGCTATTATTAACAAAGCTGAAGTTTGGGTTTCCTCTGTCTTCAAAACTCATGCAAATGTGACAAGATTACATCAATAAAAATTAATGTTTCTTATGGTAGATGATTTTCAGACTTATGGCTTTTATCCTTAGAATGACTTAGCATGTAAATATATCCTTGGATGCTCTATGAAAAAAAGACCTATTCCTTCTTGCAACGCTCAGATTTTTCTGTTTTCTTTTAGCGGGTTTTTAATGCTCAATAATTGCAAGTAATTATTTTGGAGATGTTTTTCCCTTGTATACACTAAAATACTTTTTCTTAGATGGCAAATTTGAGTAGTAGTTATCTAATATTATTATTTGCAAATAGTTGGAAAAGTGAGCAGACATGAAAATTAGGTTATTTTCAATGTGTATGGACTGTTCATTTCACTAATATTTTTCTGTATATTTTTTTGCCCTACATTAGGGGGAATTTTATTCTTTCTAAGGCTTAAATTAATACTAAACAATTTAACAAGTTTTAAATGGAATTTGGAGTATCTTAAAATATGTGGGACTATTTACTCATAATATCTGTGCCAATTTGGATTAGGGTCTAAATAGAGAATGAGTGGATACATGGAGTATTATACGAATGCTTTCAAAGTGAGCTAATGTGCAGAGAAAAAGAATATAAATACCTCGTTAACTCTTGGTGTTTACCAGATAAAGTAAACATGAGAATGATAGTCCTAAATCTGTGGTATTAAACTAGAATAAAAACTGGTCATCTAAAAATATAACATAGTAGTGAAATATTTATTATTTGCACACTACATCACTAGTTGCATATTCTTAGCATTCTTTTTGTAGCATAAAGTTTTTTTAAAATAAATATTCCTTCCTCAGGTGTGTTACAACTATAAGAACACATGTAAATGTAGATGTGTGTCTGCAGGTAAATATGCCCAGATCGTTACAAAGACATTATAAAGTCAAAACTCTTTATTACAATAAAAGGTGAGAACTCAAATTTTGTTTGTAATTGATCAAGCCCTGAAGTAATCTTTATGTTTATATTATAGAATTCCTTTATACTGCATCATCTTCAAAAGGCACTTAATATATCAGGCTCAAATACATGACTACAGAAATATTTCCTAAAGATTTTTAACTTAATGGGATTGGTGAACTTTCCCATTCTATATGTATTAATGTTTCTAAAATGTAGTCTTCCATCTTATTCTTCTGTAAGAGTCATAAAGTTAAATGTCCTTGTTCCTTTGCACACTGTGGAATAGGAAATAATACAGAATTAGTGGGATATTCCTATGGAACAAAAGAGAATATAACTAAGCATAATTGTTTCTAAACAGAAAGAAACCTGCAATTTAGAAACTTTTCAAAGGTGTTCTTTTTTTTATTGTTTTCTTATAGTTAATCTCATTGCTTGTAGTATTTATTTATGTGAAGCTTGCCTTGTGAGCTTGTAATAAACCAGCAGAGAACTATATTCCTTGTACTGCATTTCACTGGCATGAAACTTTTAATTTATGGCACCTCATCTGTAAATTGGGATGAAAAAACATTTCTATGCTCTAGAACACTGCATTGCATATACATACCTTTTGTGACTTTCTGATGATCTTTGAGTGGAATGTACTGCAGAAACACACAGTATTATTTTATATGCTATTATGTAGGTTATGCTCCAGAAACATGTTGTACCTGTTTTTCTAACATAATAAATGATAATTGTAAATTAAAATTTGTGTTTGGTTTTTTTTCTTCTTCAAATAAAATAATGCAACTATATTTTCAGTTCTACCAAAATTACTGCAAGACCCTCCTGACATATTGTTAACAAGTTGAACAGAAATAAAGGTGATGTGTCAGAGAGTGCTGTTCCTTTAAGAAAAAGATATTAATCTCATGTTTCTTTCCCAGAATACTAAGCATTAGGCAAGCCAAGTGCTTTTCTGGGTTACAATGAAACTCTGAGTAGCTCCTGTATCTGAATCTTCATTTACAACCGAGCTTCAGCCACCAACTACCTGGTCAAGCTTGTAAGTTCAACTTTTCCACTCATTTTTGTATCTTTTCTATATCCCAGTTAAGTTCCGTCTTGCCATCCAGAAGCCTTAAGTTAGCCATGTGTAACCATGTGTAACC
Organism: Ciconia boyciana; assembly: GCF_034638445.1. Classification (NCBI taxonomy): domain Eukaryota; kingdom Metazoa; phylum Chordata; class Aves; order Ciconiiformes; family Ciconiidae; genus Ciconia; species Ciconia boyciana. The sequence continues at coordinate 60,519,987 of NC_132935.1, forward strand.
AAGTTAACCATGTTGGATGTAAAAAGTCAAATGTAATAGAAAAGGGAAAGAAAAGTCAAAGAGAGAAGTGGTCACATAAACTCTTCTGTGTCTCAGGCTCATAAGCTCTGCAGTTCTACTGATTCTTCATCCAAACTTAATTTAAAGTGACTGGACTGATGCTACATTGACTGCCACTTACGCTCCGACTAGTGCTACTGCTGTGTATCATTAGAACACCTCCTCTTGGACAGGAAAATGTCATTGCTGCTGGCTAGCACTGCAAAAAGATGTCCTGTTACAGGGATCTGTTTGGTACCTGGAATAAGATTTGAGTTGTCACAGTCTTATTTTACTAAAAGAAAAGAAAATAAAAAATAAAGGAATGGGAAATGCCTAAGGGACAGTGAGGGAGAAAGGAGTGACTGGCTTACAAAAATGTCCCTGGACCTTTCAAATAAAAAATCTGACATACTGAAGAAGTTGGAGTAACAGCTGTCATCAGACTGAGGTAGATGACCTCTCCCAGAAAAAGGTGTCCCTGGAGTTCTCTGGCTCACACCACTGGGTACGTCAGTTTAAATACGCCATCATTTAAGCACATATGGTTGTAGCTAAAATCTCAAAACTCAGTAGGAATACACAAACACACACACACACACAGACACAGAGATAAATATATATATTTATACATATATATATGAAAAGAGAGTGCATACATATAAAGGTCTGGAAGAATAGAGATAGACAATACTACGGAATAGGTGGGTGGCAAGGAAAGGTGAGGAAAGCTGAAGAAAACTAAGATAATAAGTTGAAGGAAGAAATTTAAGCTCACTCCCCATTGTTTATAGGCACATGACCTCAATTTATAAGAACCTCTTATATAATTCAAACTCCTAATTTCACATATCCTCAGAGAATTTGCCTGTACGGCTAAATTGATGCATTATTGTTAATGAAGGCTCATTTCCATTGTGGAAATATCAAGCACATATTGAATAAATCACTTTAGATTCAGTTAGTTTTACAAATACAATCTTTGTTCACGCTAAAATAATCCACATAGACAATTAGTTCAAAGTAGCTCTGTGCTATACATTCTCTACTTACTTTATGGTACACTGTTTTTTCTGTCTGGGCAAGTCCACAGTTACCTTACACCTAAACTCCTAACCAAATAGTACACCATAGGTAGGCAAAAGCCAATAATACCTTCTTGGATACTTTTCTTGTTCTTGCATTATTATTTGGAAAAAAATTGCAGAAGTCATTAGATCAAGTCAATTTCTGAAATTATGGACCTTATGTAGCTCCATAATTCTGAAACTTGGGTAGCTCTAGGAAATTACACAGGAATAACTCTTTATATTTATATATATTTATACTGGAATGAATTAAAAATAACTCCAGGAAATTGGATGAAAATGACTGTAAGTGAGAATGATAGAAAGAATAACTAACTTTCTTATTAATTGAATTTTACTGTTTATTCAGCTTTCCAAAGGAATAATTATTTATCCTTTAAAATAAAAAAAATCTTGTATTAGACATTTTTTAAAATTTTATTTTAGTTTTTATGATATATTTATTATATATTAGAAGGTTTATTCTGTTTGGTTTTTTTTCCAGTGATTTTTTTTTTTTAAATCCCTAAATAAGAGAAGAGAATTCACAGAAATAAGGGCAATTCAGTTTATGCTGAAGAATTACTTAAACGTTATGTATACTTTTTAACAATGTATTTTTTATATAATATCATTATATATAATGACATTAAGCACAGACATTGATAAATGTAATACTGAGAACCAAAGAGAAGATTTTTGTGAAGGACTTGATACAAGTTCAACATTGTGTTTGTATATAATGCATTTCCTGGCTCTGGCTATAGCTTAGGCATATTAGTTTTAAAGAAAGCCTTCTGACCCAAAATAGAGTTACACCAGATATGAATATAGTCCATAATTAGTGGAAAAAAGGTGTAGTTATCTGAAGAAAATGATGTGCTGCGTTGAAGACATGTGACAGAAAGTTTTAAAATGGCTGAACATCTTTGGAATTGTGACATTTTGTACTGGCAGGAGCAGAAGCAGGCAGAACAGACTGAAGAAAGGAAAATGCCTAATGAGGTTTGAAGGGAAAGATGTTACAGTGCCTGGTCCAAAACATACCAAAATCAATTTGGATTTCTTTTTCTTTCTCATGGGCTGTACCAGGTTCTGTGTCAGGGTCCACACTTCATTAATAACACATACACCATGCAGGGATAAAACAAGGAAAGGTTAGGAAAAGTAGTGTGGGTGTATAATACTGACAGAAACTGTACAGGTCTCATGAAGGCAATGATTTACACCAGATGAAAAACTGGCTAGTATACGCATTTTTTTCAACAATAAGAATTTGCAGCTTTCCTGCCTATGATTGACAGATTCTCTGTGTATATGCAAAATAAAAATAAACAATGTTCTGTGTAATATCTCAGGTAAAATACATAACTGTCATTATGAAGAACCAGATTTCAATTAAATGTCATATTTTTTTCCAAAATTATTTAAGATCTTAGTTAACTTTCAATAGAAAAATTGTGCACAGTGACATGAAGCAGAAAGCTTTAAATATGAAATTAAATAAGAAAGACACTTCAGCTTTTATTCTATAAAATATAAAAATAAAGTAAGTAAAGAACAGTTTGGTATACTGTAAAATACCAATATTTAAATTCTAAGTATTTTTAGAAAGGTGCTAATATGCATTTTGTCTAGTATAGATAGCGACTTAAATACAGCTTTCAAACCAACGCTAAATTTACTTCCATAGAAAATGTACAGAAAATGTAGCTATCCTATAACCTACAAGAATCTACCAGAACTTAGAGACTGTAAACTTAGGAAATCAGTCTGGCTTTTGTATTTTTTTCTATTTCTTTGGTGTCGTGGTGAAACATTACCTAATGTATAGCTCAAGTTGCAAAACAAGTTGACAGTTATATGAGAGAGAAACTAACATCACCAGGAAGAATCATATTTAATTACATGTTGCTAAACACAGAAATTCATGGAGTTGATACTTAGCAAGAACTAACAGAAACCATGCTAGCTTATAGCCAGCACTGAGACTGGGCTGACATTTTCTTGACCAGTAAAGGGTATGTTGTGATTTATTTTTTTTTAAGCATTAAAAAAAAAGTCTGTGGAAACAGCAAATAATTAAATTTACTTTTTCTATATTACCACAGAAATAAGAGTGGATGGACCCTCAAGAGGTCCTCCAGGCTATTCTCAATCCTACATCATCAACAGTAACAAGTAGGTCTGCACAGAAGTTTAATGATGTACACAGTAATATAAATAGATACTACCTTGTAAGTAATTTAATGTGCCATTCTCCTGAACTACTCTCCCTGTGACAGTAATGACACTATACCAATGGTCTATCTTTACTATAAATTACTGAGATATCCTAATTGTTTAGCACACACTACTGTGTTGCAATCCGCTAAAATTTGAATGCTATAGGAAAATACATAATGTTTATGTTATATGGGCCAAAGCCTATTGACCCCCCTTAAGTGGAATTGTACCATTGACTTCAATAGAAATCACAGCTAGTTTTGACCGTGTTCTTCATATCCTAGTATTTGTTCTTCTATGAAGCAATTAAAATTAGGTCATTTTAACTGCTTTATGGAAATTCAAATTGGTGCAGGCCACCAAGAAAAAAAAAAACCTAAAGAAAATATTTTAAGACACACAATATAAAGAGAAGTGTTAAAAAACACAGATAAACTTCAAGAAGCAGTTTGTCAGCCCTCAAGTGTGGTGTTGGACAATTCTTTCCAGTTCATATATGAATAAAAATTCTCCTTACTTTTGTTTAACTATGTATTTGAAGTTTCAAAACATTTTAGAAAAAGCTCATTAAACCTGTACTGCTCACCAGCTGCTGCTATCTCTAACATAAGGTGAATGAACCACCAGCTGACATAATAAGATTATATTGCATAATGCTTATAAGATGATGTGAATAGTGTATTAGGCCCATTGTAGGACAATACATACCCTTGTTGAAGACATAAAATATTTGATACATGCTACAAAAGTTACCATGAGGTTCTCTCTTCCTATAGATGTCTACGTAACGTGAAATTCTACAAGGTGCTGAGGCACTAATGATAGACACCCCACAATTTTCCCCATTCATATTCAGTAACAGAAACTGCAAAGTGTAGTACAGTTGATTCCCAGCAGGCCAACAAGCTCCTGAAACACAGATTTTCTCAATACGTTGCGTACCTTTGCGTAGTAAGGGAGATTTTTCAGGTTTCTTTGTATGGGCAGATCACGTCTTGTTCACTTATTGCTAACATTGAACAGTGTGGTTTTAGTTGATTTTTTTCCCCCCTATTTCAAAATCGTGTAAGTTGATGATTAGTAAGTGAAAATTTTCATGAAAAACTGAACTTTGATACAACAGCTTCAAAGAAGGTTTATGCTTCTTTGGTCATGGCAATTTTTTTTAAGGTAAAATGTTGATCTTGTGGTATGCAACCTTATTTCATTTCAGAGAGAATCCTTTTTCATTGCTCTTTGTCCAAAATAGACATTGCACTGCTATATCACTACCATTTTGTCTTTTCATAATCTCTTCTTCCATGTCATTTTTGAACACTGACTGCCTTATTAGATTCATGAGGCCTTAATATTTTCAATTTTAATTGTCAAAAACACCTACTCTGCCAAGTAAATAGCAGGCTGAAGATTAGGCTTCAACATACAATGCCTCATAACCTGTGTGGTTTCTATCTTTATTATTGACTCACTATGGCAATATTTAAGTGTGTTATGAGAAAAAGCTGAATTTGAGACTGCTGCTGCTGGACTGGGCAGCACAATGGCTGAACCTGAAGGTTCAGTCTTCATCAGTGCCACCTGAGCCCACACTGAAGCCCACTATTGTGTTGAATTTTTTTGTCCTATAAGCTAGATGCCCAAGTCTGGCCTTGACTGCAAGCTATGGATCATGGTTAACCAGTAATATAGACATACTTAACACCTGAAACAAACAATTAATGTGATCGACCTCTCTTCCTACCAGATACCACTTATTTTGTTAAAAAATACTTTTCTTTACCATTCTTCCTCTACCTGACAGGAAAAGTATGGCTGAAGGTGAAAGATGTGCTGTTTGTTATTTAGTATATTCTAGGCAGTTCAGCGCTGTCTGAGAAAGTCTGAAGACATGATAATTAAATGCATTGTACGTTTGAAATGTACGCTTCTCCTTAGGAAAAGGAAAAAAAAAAAAAAAAAAAGAAAAGACACTTCATTTTAGCAGTAATAGTGTCTTAGGGAAAATAAAGCAGTTTCCAGAACTGATCTATGCTTCCAAGTTAGAGAAACATAAAAGTTGATCCTAGATTTTTCCTATCTGCCAAGTCGTCCTTTGATTTTACTTTAATTAACACAAGATACAGTTCTCTTTCTCACTCACACTAAGAAGAAAAACTCATGGTGATTCTTCCAAAAAAGTTTGAATGGAGATGAACAGAATCCATGAAAACAAGCTCTTCAAATTCTGGGATCTTAACAGGTTCTGAAATAGGTCAGAGAATTTTCTCAGAACTAATTAGACTAATTTACTGACACTTCTCTGATTACAAGTTCAGCAGCATTACTTCCTAAATCTTGGAATGTCTTCAGTTTTACAGTATCCTGGTTGCTCTGCCAAGAAACATGGTGTTTAAAACATAAGGCTTCTAACTGATCTTCAGTTTCTTGTTATCAGCTAAAGAAATGACAATCTGGTTAAAAAATAAATAGATTCATAAACATGTCTCTACATGAGGGATGGAAAGGTACTGTGCTCATGAGAGCTAGAAAATATCTGTGGCAAAGGAGTAGGCTGAGGAGGCAACCTGGTGTCAGTATGTTTGCTCTACCTCTCCACAGCTTTTACCTAGCATATTGGGTGTAGGTGGCAATGTCTTGGCAATGAGGGGGCTGCAGGGGTGGCTGCCCTGTGCTGGACACAGTTGGTTCCAGCCAGCTCCAGCAGACCCACTGCAGAACAGCTGAGCCCCTCAGCTAAGCATATCTAAGAAATGGCAAAACACTGCATAGTAGCTATGAGAGAGAGGAGTGAGAAAAATGTGTGAGAAACAGCCCTGCAGACACCAAGGTGAGAGAAGGAGGGGGAGGAGGTGCTCCAGGTGCTAGACCAGAGGTTCCCCTGAAGCTCCCGGAAACCATGCTGAAACAGATATCCACACTGCAACCCGTGCTGGACCCCATGCTGGAGCAGGTAGATATTTCCTGAAGGAAACTGCAGACTGTGGAGAACCCATGCTAGAGCATGTTTATCCTGAAGACTGCAGCCCATGGTAAGGACCCATGCTGGAGCAGAGTAAAAGTGTGAGGAGGAAGGAGCAGCAGGGAAGAACTGTTATGCACTGACCACAACCCCTATTCCCCATCACCCTGCAACGCTTGGGCAGAAGGTAGAGGAGTCATCAAGCTTGAGCAGGAGGAGGTGGTGGTGGTTTAGTTTTGTCTTTGTTCCTCACCATCTGAATATATTTTAACTAGCAAAATGTTAAATTACTTTTCCCTAAGTGGAGTCTGTTTTGCCCGTGATGGTAATCGGTAAAAGATCTCCCCATATTTATCTTGACCTGTAAGTTTTTTTAATCTTATTTTCTCCCCTGTCCCATTGAGGAGGAGGAGTGAGAGAGCGGCTGGATGGCTGCCAGCTAAGGTCAACCCACCACATCTATATATATAGTTGTCAGTCTTCAAATTCTTTGTTTCCTTGAAGGGAGTCAGATGACAAGACTCATCTGTAGAAGTAAAAGGAAGAGTTAGACAGGAGGAGAGAAATGTATAGAGGCAATTTAAGGTGTATAGCAAGGTTATTGGGTGTCCAAAATAACACAGATTTTTCTTTTTTTCAAATATTATTCAGAAGGAAGTAGAAACTATGAACTTCATAGGGGCAGATCTTCATCAGTGTAAATCATCATATCTCCTCTGCTTCCATACTGGCTATGCCAATTTGTGACAGAAAAAGATGTATTGTACCTTGAAATGATCTTGCAGTCTGAAGTAGTTTAGAAAACCTGTCTTTTAGGATAGTGAAAGAGACTGTCTAATGTTTATTGGCTGGGTTTTCTTTTTTCCAAAGGGTTTCACTATGTCCAACACTTCAGAAATAGGAACACTTTTTTGAAAACCTAAAGGTAGTGCTAAAGTTCCAAAGGCTAAGACAAGAGCAAGAGAGAAGACAGTGAAGGACGTAGGATATGTAGTGGAGTGTATGGATATTTAGAGCTTAGGTCTCCAATGCATAATTAGAATCTAACTTCCATATTGATTACAAAAGTTTTTGTCACAGCTGTCTCCTTGCCTAATCCCCTTTTTCCGTAATGTTTCCATATTTCTATGCTTTGTTATTTTCTGTTCCAGATGTTCTGCTTTTTTATCTGCTTTCCCCCCCTCCCCATTACTTTCTACTACTATTTTACAAGCCTTTCCGAACCTAGCAGTTACAACATATCGCTTTCAAATTCATTTCCAATAAATGTGTTTCAAATCAGACAAAATGAGTATGTCCATTATTATTGAACATGCTCTTCTTTTGAGAAGTAATAGTAGCTTGGCCTATGTATGCATTGCTACATATAACGATATGCAGAAGCTTTCTTATTTTTAAGAAACACACAGTAAAATCTTTTGCATGTCCCTAAGTTTTGTTCAGTATTATATGGAGCTGTGAATCAGGATCATTTTTACATTTCATACTTTTTGCAGCTTAATATCTGAAATCAGAATTGTTCCAAAATATGTTCCAAAAATGCTGTTCCAAAATGTGCAAGGTTTTTCAATTCTCTTTTAACTGATAAAATTAATTGATAAAAAACAACAAACATGATTGCCAAGCACTGTCATTCTATTGGAAAACAGTAACAGATATATATGACTAAAAGAATTTCAACAAAATGGTAAAGACCTAGTTGTCTGGAAATGTTGCAAGGATGTATTTACAGGGAAATTGTTGCTGTATCACACTAATAAAGTCAAAATTCTCTCTCTATTAAAAATATGAAATATTCTCTAATTAATTAATTAATAATAGCAGCTCCTCAGCTGCTCAGCACAGCTTGGATGAACTTCAGAGAGCATTATCAGTGCTGCGAGAAACAAAGGGAGAACATGAAAACTCATGTTCCCTGTCATACTACCAGCCAAGGCATTCTTGCAGCTCCGAAGTAGAAATGACTTTTTTACAGCTAGATTGAGAGAAAACTTAAACCTTGTCACTGCTGAAAAAACATTTCTGTTCATTCAAGAGAAAGGTTCTTCTGAGCTCTATTTTCTTGCTGTAGAAAAATAACTCAGTTCCTTCTTATAGTATAAATATTATAAGAACCTGAATATGATGCTTAATTTGTCATTTGATTACTTAACAAATACCACTTGTAACAAAGTTTAAAGGACTCCATTTCAGCATATGACAATATAGGGATCTCTTGATTTGCCACCTCCATTAATTGAATTCTGTGGACCATCATACTGTACCTTCCTTTCCTTTCAAGTACCAACTTCTATTATGAAATTCCTCAATTTTTGTATACCATTGTTCTTAATCTTCCACAATCTCATTCCTTTGATGCCTGCTAATCCTCAGCTTACTGCTAACAAGTTTATGTTTAAAAATCAACTTCCATCTTCAGTTAAATATGTCTATGGTGTTTATCCAACCCCTGTCCCCCTTTTCCTGAATAATCGCAAAGAACAATAAAATCCTTTCTCAGTTTACATTTTTACAAACTTTAGTTTCCTTTATAGAACAAGTGCTACATATGAGAGGTCATATTAGGAGCTCCTTTTTTTTTCTCCTGAGGTTAAACTTCAGGTTTTCTAAATTTTGGTTATAGAAATTGGATTCAATATTTCTAAATAAATCTTACCAGGCCTACTTGACTTATAAAAAGTTGACTTGGAAAATATTCCAGGAGTTTACTAATTCTACCTTCCTCCTTGATGTGGCATCATATATGATTTTCTACAGATGTTTTTCCAACATCCTTCTAGCTCTGTTATTAATTTTAATGTTTGTATGGGCATGCTTACTTTTCCATAGTCCTATTTTATTGGTGGCTTATAATTCAATAGTAATCTAATTCACTCACTTTTTTCCTATCTGTTATTTGCTTTCAGTTCATAGAAGCAAACCTTATTATTATGCAAGTTTCATGATCTTGCACTTTGGGCTAGTCGATCTTATCCCATTGGTTTTTAACATCGTTCATTTATCAATGTCTTTTGAGTCTTTGTACATGATTTTCCATGCTCCCTGTATTGATATTTTCCATCTTTGTCTTATCAATATATTTCATTATTGTATGCCTTTTTTGTGCCAAGGTTTCCAGTGAAAATATGGAATGGCTTTGGCCCCATAGTTCTTGTGGATTTCCGATGCTTAATAATCGTTAAGACAAGATGGAAAACTATAGAGAATTTCTAAGTTAAAACTACTTTCCAGGATTACGCATGGCATTTTTCTATTTTCCAGCAATTTCTTAGTGAAATATCCAGAGAATATTAAGAATTAGATCACAGTTCCTGATATCAAAGACAAATTAACAAGCCCACAATAAACTAAAAAAAAACCCCAAACTTGAGGAATCTTCTTTCAGACTTCATATCAGATCACTAGTTAAAGCCTGACCCTGTCAGATATTCTGATCAGTTAGCCTGAGAAACATTAATATTAGAAAAAGCCCTCATAAGTACCATATATCCTTTACGTGAAAGCATGAGGTCTGGGACTATTGCACAGAACATAACTTATCACATGTTAATTAAATCATAATTAAATAATGGTCATATACAGAAACAATGTAATATGTACATCAACAGTAATGAAAATTATATTTTAAAGCAAACTGAATTTAAATAAAAAATAATTTCTGTGTAATTAAGGCTTTTTGCATTTTGTAGTGTGATTCTTCCTAAGACACTAAAGATAAATCTATGCTTTTTCGAACCATAAATTTTCTGGTCTCAGTTGTAGCAGCTTGTATCAATAACCTGCAATGTAATCTGGCTGTCGCTGGCTGATTGTGAATTATTCTCCCTGTGGAAGGGAAATCTTTAGTGCTGCTCAGCCTGAGAATACGTTCAGCACACAAAGCCCCTGACCCTGAGACAGACTTCTCTGCCTGAGATAAGGAAAAGAGGGGAATGGTTCTTTGTACATCTTGACACAACTGTTAGCTTTGTGGATAGATTTTTAGAGCCATAGTGTATTATAAGGAGACAAAAGTAAGTTGAGAATCAGAGGGAATACATGTGTCTCTGATTTCACCCTTCTCACCCATAGTGGTGTGGAAGGCTTTTATACGAGTCTCAACAGCAGGGATGATGTCATGAAAGCTCAACCACTCTGATGTCATCCACCTCTAAGACTACTTCGAGGTCCAGAGGAGAGGCTATTGCACTTCTACTCTTCTGTGGCTCTTGTAACTGTATGATGTATGGAGTCAGACCAGCATACAGGAGTAATATTCACTCCAACGCAGGGCAGTCTGTACAATAGACAAAACTTCACCAAATAGGTTCAGTGCTGAGCAAATACTTCAGCGATGCCACAACTTAAGCTAACCTTCTTTCTCAAGATGACAATGGCCATTGAAAAATTTGAGTGTGCTTCAGAAAGGTGTGTTTGTGAGTAGGAGAGAAAACAGTACATCTAAGAAGCTTTTCTATGTGTTTCTTTTTTTCTTAGCCCTCACCCTTCACTTGACGTGATGTAATTCTCAGCATTCTTGTTCTCATTCTTATTTGTACTTATAACACTGTAGCCTGGCAGCAAAGTTTATTTCTTAGCTTTATTTCTGAGCTGTATGATGAAGAGAAATATCTGGAATGTAGAATAAGCCTGGACTGAAAACCAGAAAATTATAATTTAGTTAGTTAGTTAGTTAGTTAGGTAGCCTTTGATGTTTTCGTTGTTATCAGATCTGGAAAGGAAGCTGACAGGAAAAACTGCTTACTGTACAGATCACTGGTGGAACTCCAGAAAGTCAGCTGGCATGAAAAATACCTGAGCTCAGAAAGAGACTTCAAAGTTTTTGTAGCATTGCTCCTGTACTTCTGATCCATAAAAGAGTCATCAGAACTCAAAAGTAAAGTGATATGCAGAACACTTCCAAGCAGAAAGAGTTGGGTTATGGATTCAATTAGCAAATTACAATTATATTATGAAATATGAATGAAAAGCCTGCTCATTCTTATCTCAACCTATTGCAGATAAGGGCAAACTTTAAATCAGCAATATCCTCATGTTTTTAATAGAATTTTCCTTACCTAGATTAAGCCTCTTCTTAAGATTAAGGAGATTTACTGAGACATAAAATATCTGTCTCCAGAACCATTTGAACTAATGGTTCAAAAAGTTTTCAATTCTACAAAATGATAGAAAATACTAGATTGTCTGCTCAGTGGTCCATCCTATCTTAGGACACAACACAAAACTGAAAACAATTGGAATTTTCCCACTGATTCCAAAAAAGCTCTGTTCCAGACTTTTTAGCTGGTTTTATGAGGTCCTTAAAAATGGATACAAATGAACCATCAGAAAGACAATTTTAGACTTTTTCTCAGAAAAGAGCCAGCTCTTAACTGCCTGTGAGTACCTAATCTTGTATATGGGGAAAAAATATCATTGAGTGATACTTCAGTGCAGCCAGTCAGGAGAAAAAAAGAAAAGAAAAAACAAAAAAACCTTTCAGGTTTGTTTTTTTTTTTAGAACACAGTTATTAGGTTTCTAAAAGCAAGTAAAAGTGATTTTAAAGATGAAATCTGTCATCTTTTTATCCAAATAGATTTGTCCATTCCTTTCATAAGTCCCTTTAGCTGCTACAGAGGATTCTGGCTACTCATGGTGAAGGAAATCTTTGTCTGACATACAGCTGCATGTCTGAGCTCTCTTCAACACAGTAAAGAATAACTAGTACAATGCCTATCGGCATTTTTTGTTAGTATGAAAATTCTGAGGTGACATTTTGTTCTGAGATGGCCTCAATCAATTCCAGCTCATCTCCGTGTTTATCTGATAAGAGTAGAGATTGAAATACAGTTTTTAAAGAAATATAAAGGTGTTGTGTTTGTGGGGAGGGGTTGTATTTCCTATTTCTCTTACATCCTCCAATGTTATTACTTTGTCTTTTTTTGTAAAAGCTCCATAAGACATTACAGAAGGCTGAAAAACAAAACCTTAGAAAATTGTACTGGGCTTAATTCATAGCTGAACAGAAAAAAACATAGACTTTACAGAAGAAAAAAAAAGCAGAAAGAAAGCAGAACTTGGCTGATGGAATTGATTTCAACTGGACTTTTCTGACTTACATAACTGAAATCTGTCCAGGAATTTTTTATCTTTTTTTAGAATGCAGGGTTTGATTTTTCTCCAGAGGATCCTTTTGATATATTCATGGGATTCCTCAAAGACCTCTGGGGGTAAAATCTGAAATGAATTCACTTATCTGAGAAAAAAATACACCACTGATATCATTGCCTAGAGAAATATTAGGAAAAACAAATAAATCACAATAGCAGAATCATTCCAAAGGGGAAAGAAACTCCAGAGACATAGTGTTTTCTTGCACATACAGTATATTAGAGATGCAAGTTACCTCAAGGCCTTCAATTGATTTGATTTTTCTGTGGTTGATTTAACTCAATATTTCAAGGTCCTTGCTTCTTTATTATGTTGCTCTTTGCTTCTTTATTATGTTTTTATCTTGAAATATTATGATGAGAAGCACTATTTTGAGCATCATATGAATACACAGGAATACATAATGGCACTTATATTTTCATATGACCTCATTATTCCCTAGGTTAAACTGATCTTTGATCACTCCTTTCCCTCCTCCACTCTTTCCCCTCACCCCTTTGTCTCACACACACATTTAACACTTTTGGAGAAACACAATGCAAAACATTAGCTACTATGGTAAAATAAGTGAAGATATTCAGGGTTCTTGTGAACAGTGTGTGATTTTAAGTCAGTTATTAGGAGTGAAATCTGTGATCAACTTCTCATAAGTAACATGCTGAGCAACTTAAAGAAGGGGAAGGAGAGCAATGCATTGAAAAAACACCTAGTTTGTCTTTGCAGGTCTGTGATTCTTAACTGCTGGTCTCTGCCCTAGATTCAAGATACACTGCAGATTCATCTTAACTACTTTGGCTATAATGGTACTTTTCCAGTAATTGAGGTCTGTCTTTAAACAAAGATGGATATGGAATGACATGCTGAAGTGACTTTGCTTCTACTACCTGAGAAAACATTATGGGGCATGGCCATAACTGGATTTTCCAGGTTTTCTTTAGGTTGTTTATTTTTAATTGTGGCAAGCTGCCACCAACAGCTAACCAGATAGCATCCTTTACGACTTTTCTGAAAAGCAAGAAAAATAATTAGCATATTTTATTGCCATTCATTTAGCTGTCATACATGAAACTTCTTTATTTTTTGGAAAGTCATTTGCTTAAACTGCCTCTAATATTTTGTAAAATCCCCTGTACTAGATATGGACACTGTATATAGAGTTTCTGACAGAGATTGCTTGATTTAGGAGATCAGGACTGATGATAAACTTTACTGTATGACATTTCTTAATGTATTTTTTTAAATGTTGAAAACTATCAAAGTGGCTTGAAGATTGCGCTAATTGCTCTTATTATTTTTGGAATGTGTCTCAAATATAAAGATATTTTTGTCTCTTACTTTGTTCCATTAATATTTAGCAGTTATATTCTATGTCAAAGATGTGAGGCATTTTGCGCTTAGTTCAGTTGCAATATGTTATGCACTTACTACAGAGGTGTCACCCCTACAGTACAGGTAGAAGAGGATTTTCCTGCCCATGGGAGTTTACAAAAAACACATGAAAGGTCATTGCAATACCTAATTCTCTCCTGGAATCATGACAATGAGAGCAGCAGAGGAGCACATCATGTAGGGGGGGTGGTGTGCAAAGGGGTTCAAAGGCAGACACGGTAACACTCTGTGGCTGAACAGGATGGCCTCCTCAGGCAAGGTGGGAGCTAAAACAACTTTTTGAGTCAATCTAACCTTACTAGGGGGATATTCCTGGAGTCAGTTCAAAGGCAACTGTGCAAATACTCCTGTGTGGAAACCTCAGGTGAGTTCAGTGTCTCACCCACTGTTGCTGGAGGTACAGTCAGCTGTAGCGTGGGTAGCCCCCAGGCTGTCAGCTATTCCCACTGCCCTTGCAGATAGGGTCCCCTCTGCTGAACAGAGGAATGAGACCTTTGGCTGTTTGTGTTGCTGCTGCCTGATGTAACTACGACTATGTTGTTTGTGCTTAAAATAAGGCCGTCTGCCAGTTGGCCATCTCTTAGTGTAGTAAGCCCAGTGGCTCTAATTAGTGAGAGGGGTCTCTGCTGCACTGAAGGTGGTGCTTACAATGGTTGCAGGCAACATTTTTCATCCCCTTGCCTTGGCAAGCCTATTCAGAACTGATTTCGAAAAGCAGTATTCCATGTTCATACTCCACTGGCCAATAAGTAAATAAATAAATAAATGTATGACACTGAAATGGGTAAACACAGGTTAATACACAGAACACAACTTTCTTGTAAGGCTGGAAAAGGCTCCTACTGGAAAACCGGAGATGTCAATCATGTCTGGATACCCGTTTTGTAAGTTTAACCCAATATTTGTTACACAAACCGTTGGACTGTCGTGGTTTAAGACCAACCAGCAACTAAACACAACACAGCCACTCGCTCACTCCCCCAGCCAGTGGGATGGGGGAGAGAATCAGAAGGGTAAAAGTGAGAAAAAACATGGGTTGAGATAAAAACAGTTTAATATAATAATAATAATAATAATGAAAGAAGGAAACAATAATAAAGAGAGAAAAATAAAACCCAAGAAAGACAAGTGATGCAAATGAAAATAATTGCTCACCACCAACCAACCGATGCTCAGCCAGTCCCCAAGCAGCAGCCCCCCTGCTAACCTCCCCCGCAGTTTTATTTCTGAACATGACATCATATGGTATGGAATATCCCTTTGGTCAGTTGGGTTCAGCTGTCCCAGCTGTGTCATCTCCCAACTTTTTGTGCACCTCCAACCTACTCACTGGCGGGGCAGTGTGAGGAGTAGAAAAGACCTTGACTCTGTGTAAGCACTGCTCAGCAATAACTAAAATATCAGTGTATTATCAACACAATTTTCAGTACAAATCCAAAACATAGTCCCGTACAAGCTACTATGAAGAAAATTAACTCTATCCCAGCCAAAATTAGTACAAGATGAAAAAAAAGAACCCTGCAAGTCAGCAGCTGTGTTCATCGGTCATATCAGAGTTGATCATTGTCAAACTGATTGCCTCAATCACACTTTGAGGTGAATCCCCCACCCTTCCTCAGGACACAAGTATAACAGATTCTAGTAGAAAAAAAATACCTGTATAGAGTATTATAGGTTAAACTAGAAATAATTTTCTACAGCACTGATGTAAGAAAAGAATATTGATAAATTTCCTCTAGATATCTCTCATAGCTCATCCTGCATAAGCTACTTAAGAAACTTAGAAATAGTTTCGTTAGAGCAACCTAAGGCAGAGACAATGTCACAGGTAGGTGCATTTATATCCTATATCACTTCATTTTCATTCTACTTATTTGTTCTGCACCTATATACCTCAGTGAATGTAATTCAGATCTGAGTTTTCACAGTGAAAAATCAGTAACAAAGAAAAATCGCAACTGATACAGGGCTAGACATTTTTGTCACATATTTCATTAAATTCCTGTGTACAGTATGGTCTATTATTTGTCATAGGAGTGTTTGGGTGCTTCTTTGGTGGAAAAGGGCACTGTTTGTAAGCATGAATGTTTCATAACATTCTCCTTTATTCAGACCCAGTCAAATATGATTCTGTGAGAGTAAAACTGTTCAAAATATAACTCAGGATTTTTGCCTGTAAAAAAAACCCCACTATAGAGTGAAAACCTTTTCCAAGATCTGTACTGAAAATATATATACTATAATACTGATGAAATAGATTAAAATAATAATGCTCTAATATTATTGATCATATGCCACTTGTTCTATTTTCACTTTCTTGCCCTTTTTTTCTGAATGTTTGTAGATTAAAGATGACTGCTTTTTAATTTTAGTTTCTGTCTAACCTTCCCATCTCTTTCCTATTACAGATTTGTATTTTATTCTATAATTCTGTTTGTCGAGCTTACTTTTTAAATTTCTGTTTCCCTTTCTCTTCCCTATTTCTATTCTTTTAGCTATGCTATCCTCATTCTATTTTTTAACTCTTTTTTTTACTTTATGTAACTTATACCCTCTCCCCCTCTTTTTTCTTCTGGATGAACACATTTCCTCTTATGCTTCCTTTTGTCCATCAATTCAAAATAGGCAATTTAATTTGAACACTGAAGAGCTGGAAGCATCAAAAATGCCCTGTGTGCTATACTGTCTATGCCAGGTTTTATTTTACAGAAACACAAGGTAGAGCATCAGCTGGTAGGGTGGATTAATATCTGCTACCGTTGGATGGTTTCTCTTAACAAGCATTTCTTCCTACTGCCTGTTTCTCTAGCTCAGTAAGAGCAACAAACCCTATTCCCCTTATTTCTCCCACTTTTTCTCAGTATGACAACTGTGTCTCATTGCAAGGAGCAGACAACTCACATTCTAGTTTCTTTGTGCAACTGCAAAACTAATTTTTCTCACAGTTCTTGAATGTTTGAGTTGGCTCCTCTGTCTTGGTTTGATCTTTTACCCTGTTCAAGACTTTGTTTTCTATATTTGACATTCAAGACTTCCTGTGTTCCCTATTCAACTCTGTAACTAACATTGTGCCACGTCTCTTTACCACCTTATCTTCCTCCCCTCCATGGGGATGTATGGTAGGATTAGGAGGAGGATGAGCTAGGAACCACTGTCTCTTCCTAATTCACCCCTAAAAGGAGAAGAGTATTAACTCCAGATACTCTTGCTCTTGCCGAAGGTGAGCTGACAGACAACAGGAGGGACTGGCAGATCCCATCTGAAACCAAGCTTTCCTTCTTACCCTCTCCTCACCCTTCCTTCTCATCCAGAAATAATAAATAAATGAAGCCCTGTCACTCTGAAAAGCGTGTACACTTTCAATGCTCATCTTGTACATCAATTGCAAGACCACACACAAATAAGATGGAAATGAAAATTTGTACAAGGCTTTGAAAACATAAAGTCCCATGCAAGTGCCTACTATGATTAGGATGACTATTAGTAACCCTAAGTATGGTGTGATTTTTTTAGGGCAGAACTGAGACTAGTTTGACATATCAAAAGGAAGTTAGCCTAGATTTGAAGCTCGGCTTTAACTAAGTCAATTTCACACCTGCTCCCTTTGTCAGTCCATATGTTTGTCATCAGTGAAAAATCCTCTCCACAAGAGCATTTGCAGTGGGAATGATTATGACACATTTCATTATCTTCAGTAAATTGGATGGTTCAGTCCTTGAACTGCTGAATACCCCACACAGGTCTTGTCCGCATTGCAGACTTCACTCAGTTGTAGCATAATTGAGCTGAACTCATCATATAGAGCCTGTGCTTCTAACTCTGCTGCAGAGGGGAATCTTTTCAGCTGTAGTTCAGAGCATGAAGGGATTATTTTTTCCCAAATATAAAAAAAAAAAGGTACCCATTTTGATACCATTTAAAGTCAGTGGAATTGAATGATTTGAGTAAGTAATCAATAAGACCCCTTATTTATTTGTGTTTTCTTAAGTATTGGTTAGAATTTCTAAAGCTACACATTGATTTTTTTTATATATCCAAAAGATTCTCTTCACTGAATGAGTCCATTTCTATTGTAGCTTGAAATAGTTATTGCCTCATTTGTTCCTATTCAAGAATGATAATTACTCCTGACAACATTTTTACTTTATTATGAAGCATTTGTCAGGTTAAAGCACATCAAGGGCTTCTGTGTAATGGAGCTAAAGGATGCTGAATCAAAGTAAACAACCTTTTTCTGCATTTCATTATTCTTTTTCTCTAACAAAGGCCAGAATTCAGTGTTTTCAGAGTGTTTCAGAAAGTTAGAGTTCTACCTGGGGTTACTGCACACAGCTACCTAAGAAGCAGCTGTTCAGAGTTCTCACCCCCTTAGCAGAAATAATACAATATATTTTCTTGGCATAGTGAACATTTAATACATACTCTTATAAAGCATTGGAAATTATGTATGGAATAAAGTATGAAATAACATTTTAACAAAAGTTGTTTTATGGTGCTAATTTTCCTCACAGAACTCTTTCCTTCATAAGTGGAGAAAATCACCTAGATGCAAGATTTAAACTCAAGCTTTACATCTGTGTATTTTGGGACCCTATATGAACACATTTCTCACTGATCTTTCAGAGTTGGCAGCCTCTGGAGTGTGACCACAATACATAAGGTATGTGTCACCTTGTGACACTTGCTGGATTGATTCCTTCAAGTGAGGTAGTTTGAGGAATTCCTACTTTACAGTTCTCAGTGGGGTTTAGAGATGAGAGAGACTTCAAGCTGCCAGGTGCCAAAGGCAGGAGCAGAACTTTAAGTTTCAAGTGAAGTTTTACACTGGAATAAATACATTCACAACTTCAAAGGTGCTTCCAGGTGGTTAAGTCTTTGGATAATTGCACAGGTATCTAGTTTTTATAGAAAAAATAGGGTAAAGACAAAAAGTATTCAGTCATTTTTTTAGCAGAAGCTGGCAGCTGGCAATTACAAAATGGCTTAAAAATAAAATGGGGAGAGGAGCTTATTTAGGTTTTGATCTTAGTTTTTGTTGGGTTTTTTAATCTTAATAGTATAAAAGAGTTTCCAGACAAGAAGGGTCACAAGGAAACAGATAATTATTTCCCACTTGTACAAAATAATTGTTTTATATTTATATTAACTCTCCCACCCTAAATACTGTCTGTGTCCCACAAACACAGAAAAAAAGAGTACTTATGTTGGGGAATTGTACACCACTTTTTTAATCAGAAGAATATTAACCGCAGCAACTGAAGCATTATGATTCAGTTTGGGTCTGAATCATAAGGGAGAGAGAAGTGAGTTTAGATTTTAATGAGGAAGCCTTCAGCATTTGAAGGGCAACTTTTTTTTTACAAGATCTGCAGTATCATGAGCAATGTGAATTAGTTTTCAAGAAGATGCATTTTTTTTCTCAAGCATCAGTAAGTAAAACAAGCAGTCATGCCTCACATGAATCCATGTTGTCTTGCAGAAAACCAGGATCTCTCCACCAGATTTTGATTTATAAAGCAAGTGAAACAGCAGTACTTCTGTCACCCATATCACAAAAACAACAGATTACTAGAGAAATTTAATGAAACCATCAAAAAAGAGTTGTTCTGGCTAGTCTTATATATGAATCCAGATAGTTAAGATTCCCTTAAAAATGTCAGGTCTACTTATTAGCCCTTCCTCTGCTAGTGAGGCTTATCAGAAAATCATATATTTAAATACAGACTCAAGGCAAAGAGTAGCAATGCATAATTTGTGATGATCTATATGACTTACCTTATGAGGAAATAAATTTATTCACTATATTATGTCTCCAATTACATTGCCACTGAACAAAGTTCCAAACACATTGCTGACTTTTTTTTAGAGAATGTTAGGTAAAAAGGTATTAACATTTTAGTAAGTAGACATAGTATTTTCTTTATAGCTTTGTATTTGGTTCTTGAAAAAGATTAAATACATACCAGATCTAGGAAAGACATAAAGTATAATTAATATGGTCAAAAAAACCCAGTGAAAATACAACTAGGGAAGGCTAAAAATGAATTATGTCATCAGAGCTGAGATTACGGTATGGGATGGGAGAAGGGGAAATGTGAGTTCAATGTGTAAACTACTCCCATGCCAAAGCCATCAATCCTTCTTAGTCTCCATTACATAAATGTAGCAGAAGTGGTGCACAGAGGGCAAAGAAAGGAGGATTTACTTTTTTATGTATGTCCAGAGTTGCCATGGGATTAAATGCACTTAAGAACTCCTCAGGTGCCCATACTTAATTCTTAACAGCTGTAATTTATTCACATCCTATAAAAATGCATCTCTATTATGAAAGCTAAAACGTTTGTAGAAGGGTTAGGATTTTAATTCCAGAAATCTATTACAGATTTACTTCCTGAAATTATGTCTGGTTGTATTTAAAGCTTACTAGTTAACATTGTAAAGTCATTGTTTAATCATTTTTAATTCATTTATTAATCTTTATAATAAAATTAACAATGATGAATTGACATGGCAATAATGGGGTTGTCATAAGTGCTTATAGAGGATTTACAGTGTAAAATTAGCACTGAGGCCTCATGTTTTCTCTTTAAGTTCTTTTTTATTGATGACAGATGTAAGAGCTCAGTAATCAGAGAGAAGAACAAGCTTTATAGTCTCTTTGAGATTATGCTATTTTTTTTGAACACTTAGTTAGAAATGGTAATTTTGGATATTATAAAAACAGCAAGCTTTTCCAGGAATGGGACTAGTAAGGAAACATTTTTGAGTGGAAATAATTTTCCTTTTGGCTTAAGTATAAAACCAGAGTACAGAACAAAAATAGTGTCAAAAAATATCTTTTAGCCCCAAATACCTATTACATTCATTAACACCATTTTTAAAGACTGAAGTAGCATCCAGACTTGGTGTATCCTATTCATGAAAATAAGTTACTTTTGCAGTTAGCCTTTTGAAAGAAATTTCATTAAAAAGGTAGTTATATTATAACTGGAACAACAAATGGAGAATATCCGTGCACAGGAGGGCCTTTTTTTTGCTACAAATTCTATCTGTCTGTCTATCTATCTATCTATCTATCTATCTATCTATCTATCTATCTATCTACCATGGTGCAGGGATTTCTTGTAGGTAATTATTTGATGGGTTTAAAGTGAGAATCATACAATAAGTAGCTTGCCTCATGTCCCCATTTAAAAAAAAAAAACAAAGAAAGAAAAAAAGAACTGAAATCTTTACTGAACTTTTTAAATTGTCACTCTTTTCTGATTGTGCTATTTTTTAACATGTTCATAGATTAAAGATGATATGAAAACGTGACAACTAAATCTGCTGCCTCTGTTGTTTCTAAAATATGCTTAAATTGTCCAAATATTTTCCTCTCAAACCACAAAATTTTGCATGCTTTTTAAGATTGGAAGTCATGACCTTCATTTATACAGAACATATTTTTTTAGTAACTTCCTTTTTAAATCTGAAATAAAATATTGTACAGAAATAGTATCATTAATTTCATTGAGATTTTTCTCAGTAGTCTGCTGTAGTAGAAAAACAATCTGTAGAATCAGGTTCTGAATAGACAGATAAATAGTGTATAAACGTGAGAAAGACGTGAAGGATCAGAGGGAGTTTTTTAGCAATTTATATCCTTTTTAGTTTGCACTAAGACTTGTTGTAGTTACAGTAGATTGGAAGATCTCCACGTGTGATCATCTCAAAGTGAGAAGTAAGATATGAAGATATGAAGACCTCATATCTTCATTTGGCATGCAACTAACAATACTATTCTTATGCATACCTCCTGAAAGCTGACTGAAAGAGACAGTATTGCTGTAAATGCCTGGAGGAGAAAAGAAATTTCAATTAGGTACTGTAATTTAACTATCTGAACGGTATTCACAAACATATCCAGCAAAGCACTACCTCTGTACTCTCGGGTTATTAAAAAAAAAAATATCACCTAGGCAAGTACTGTTGTCAGTGATGTAATATCAGTTTATAGCATGGCATTATTATACCGAATAAGATTTTCTTCTTTTCCTAGTGTCTCTTTGAATATTGAAAGAATATTTTGTATTCCACTTCTAGAGTTTTTCTTTGTGTTTTTGTTTGATTAACTCACAGTTATCATAGATGTGGTCACCTTTTATAAATTTGTCCTTCTCCAGAAACAGTATGATCTGCAGTGACACATCTAATTTAAAACTCCAGAGGGATCAGTGCTGTTGTTATGTTGGTATGTGATGCAATGAAAAGTTCAGTTCACCTTTATTAATTTCTTTCAGTGCTTATTTATTCATTTATTTCAGTAAGTATTTGCCTTTTTCCAGTCCTTTGCTTCATATGGCAACAGTAAACAAGACAGTCATATCCCTCATCATGTCCCTTGTCATGCACCATTCTAAGAGGGCACTTGAATGTGCTCAATAGATTCCCAGGCATCTTGGGGGATATTCACTTCACTGGGGAGGAAGCAGCAAATTAAAATTTGTTACCACTTTTGAGAAACCATTCTACTGCTAGTCTTCACATACTTTTGTCCTCATTACAATGTGATGCAGTAATTTATTTTATAATAATAATAATAAAGTTGTTTTTTAACTATTTTCTAACTTTCAGGTTCTAAATAATATATCAAATACCATATTTTTAAAAAGTTATCTGTTTTGTTCAACCTGTCATTTTATACATAGGAACTCTTAGAAAGAAATTGACTGTGATTTTTTTCTTCTTCAAATAAGTATTCTTATTTTTTAAATGCAAATGACTCATGCTCAGAAGTTCTCTGAACACTTCCTCTATAAGTTAGCCATTTTCTTTAGAAGCTCCAACCTTTACTTAGGATGTTAGGATGTTGTTTTTTTTTTTCTATGTGTTGTACTGTTCTTCTGGTGGTGTTCCATTCTTTCATGCCCCAAGACCAAAGAACTAGACAGGTCATATGCTGCTTGTTTAGACCAAAATATCAATTTTATCTTCTGCAATCTATTCAACATATCCATTCAAATGCAAGTTCTTGCTGATGTCATGCAGTGACCAAGGTTATAATAGATACACTCTTCTACATACCTATGACATCCAACTCTGCATGTTTGCATTTTACTGCATTATTTTTGGTTCATTATATTATTTTTTGAATAACTATTTCGATTACGGTTCTCCTTTGGAGAACCTGATGTACGTAAAACTTGGCTATTATTTTATGTAAATAATTATTCATTTGAAAATAACATCGGCATATGGATCCAGTTTTATGTCATGTTACACTCAGAACAATCCATTCATCATTTTGGAAAATCAAAGACAACCTCCTGTATGGAGGAAATGAGGAAAACAAATTTTCATAAAGATTTGAAATATTTATTTAACTATGATGCAGAGGTTTTGTAAATATATTCTTCAGTTATTTAAAATTTTACTAAAAACCATGAGAAAAAAATCCTAACAAACTGTCATATTTTTACTTATTTAAAATTACTTTAATATTGTAAATTATTTTAATAGGTTATATAAATAATGTCAATAACTACATATAATTTTTTTTTTAAGCTTGTTTTGTTTGTTTTTGAGTACAAACTGTTTGGTCTTTAGTTTGGTTTTGGACATGAGCCAGCAATATGCGCTTGCACCTCAGAAAGCCAACTGTATCCTGGGATGTGTCAAAAGAAGCATAGCTAGCAGGTTGAGGGAGGTGATTCTCCCCCTCTGCTCAGCTCTGGTGAGACCCCACCAGGAGTACTGCATCCAGCTGTGGGGTCTCCAGTATGAGAAAGACATGGACCTGTTGGAGCAGGTCCAGAGGAGGGCCATGAAAATGTTCAGAGAGCTGGAACACCTCTCCTATGAAGAAAGGCTGGGAGAGTTGGGGTTGTTTACACCAGAGAAGAGAAGGCTTCAGGAAGACCTTATGGTGGCTTTTCAATATATAAAGAGGGCTTATAAGAAAGATGGAGAAAGACTTTTTACCAGGGCCTGTAGTGACAGGACAAGGGGCAACAATTTTAAACTGAAAGAGGGAAGGTTTAGATTGGGCATAAAGAAGAAATTTTTATAATGAGTCTGGTGAGACACTGGAACAGGTTGCCCAGAGAAGCTGTGGATGCCCATGATTGGAAGTGTTCAAGGTCAGGCTGGATGGGGCTTTGAGTAACCTGATCTACTGGAAGATGTCTCTGCCCATGTCAGGGGGGTTGGACTAGATGATCTTTAAAGGTCCTTCCAACCCAAACCATTCTATGATTCTATAAACATTTAAAATGCAAAGGGACTGGGAGGAGTAGAGAGAAGAAAGACAATAGACGTTATAATAACCTAAGAGATAAGATGAAGTCTTATATGTTATCTGTAGAAACATGTGATACCCATAATGGAAAAATATATAAATTGTCTTTTTTCTCAGATAGTCATTTCTCAATGACAAAGTGAGTGATATCACTTTAAACATACTGTGTAGTATTTTAGTCGCCATTTTGCAACCAAGTTATAGAAATAAAAAGAGTAGTAAATTACAAGACACTAG
The DNA here is from genome assembly GCF_034638445.1 of Ciconia boyciana. Lineage (NCBI taxonomy): Eukaryota > Metazoa > Chordata > Aves > Ciconiiformes > Ciconiidae > Ciconia > Ciconia boyciana. The sequence goes on from NC_132935.1 coordinate 60,544,334, forward strand.
GAAAGCTCATCAAGGGATTCTATTGCTTAGAAAAAATGTAACGAAAGCAGGTCTATGAGAAATTCAGAGTAACATCTGAAAATTTCATAGGCATGATAGCTTCTACAAGAGCCAGTAATGTGTCTTTCAGCTATCAGTAAAACTGTTTTTTTCTCTTTTTTTTTTTTTTTCTGAAGATTTGCTTCAGCTGAGGTCTGGCTCAGAGAACCTGTGGTTGACTCAGTTAAAGCAACATGAATGAGAAGGAAGAAGAGTACCTATTTCAATGCTGAAGAATGTATTCAGTTTAATAGGCAGAGATTGATATAAAGGAACAAATTCATAAGGTTAGAACCCAAAATTTAGGAAAAATAACACTAAGCTTGCAGTCCTGTTATTTTATAATCATCAAAAAATGTAATTAATGACCATTATCAAAATTGTATTCACTTCTTTATTTTTTTCAGGAGATTTTAATCCTTGTCTTTGTAAACACAATTTAGATTCTGGTTCCAATAAATCCCAGAAAAATATTTCTTTGCCTCTCTGAGGCTATTTAAATTTTCCAGAAGCAGCTTCGGAGGTACTTCATTCTATAATAATGCAAATACTAATTTTTCAGGGGTTTTAATGACAAGAGGTGGAATATAACTGAATATAGGATGCTTTAAATGTGTTTCTTTATATCATGACACAGTGTTTGGTAGGGGTAACCAAGCTGCTCCTAAATAAGCAGTCTGAGCTTGCTTAATATGCTTTTAGTAACCAAAATATTAGTTAAAAAATTATTTACTGAAAAGCAGAGTTGCAATTTTTCCTATCATACAATGCCATTTTGACAGGCTTCCTACAAAATTAAGCATTGTCTGTTTAACATATACATAATATTATGTGACTACTTTGGCATTTTCTGTTTGTCTTCTGTTAATGACAGCAGGAACTCTGTTAAAATCAATAATCAAAAGAAAGCTTAAAGTCAAAAAACCAAATTCTGTCAGTCTTCAATAGTCTTCAATATCACATTGATATTCCATTGATATCGGTGAGTTGGTTGAGTCCCAACTTTTTCATGGCCAACTCTGATATCTTTGCAAAGTATTGTACAATGGCATTTAAACATACTCTTAGTGCCTCAAAAAATCAGAACAGCTTGTTAAAATATAGATAAATATTTAATTTTATTGTCTGCATACTTTATTGTTTACAGTTCAAAAACCTGTAGAGGCTGCTGCTCAGATTTCATGTCTGTAATACTTGGCATTATGCTAAAATATACCGAGCAACAGTCCCGAATCTGAAGAGCTTCTCTTCAATGTAAAGGAAGTATACCAGGAAGGGAAAATAACTTTTATTTTTTAAGTAGTACATCACATTAGGAAGAATAAATTAATGTGTCTGTTATCACAAAAATACCTTTAATAAAACCAGGATCTCACTGCAAATCTCTTGAGGCTCATTTGTAACATTTTGGTTATAGTATCTCCCTAAGTATTTAATTCTGAAAGGCAGATGAAAGGAACAGATGAAAGATGTAAGGTTTTTTATATATATATATGTATTCTAAAATGTATACATATACCTGTAAGGAAAATGCCTTAATTTGCTCAGGGGATAGACATCTAATATACTGTTTTTAAGAATTTAACTGGACAATGTTATACATTATGCTGGGATATATTGCATTCGTTTGACAGAGCAAGAGCATCTTCACCTGCAGGCTGGCCAACCTGCTGAGTCAAGCATTAACCCAGGAAGATCAGGGTTGGGACATTACAACCACAGTTAACTGAGGCAATGGTTGGAAAGAAGTGGAAAGCAAAAGGTGCAGGGTGTTAGGAACAAGAGTGACTTTGGGAATGATAAAACAAAGTGAAAGAACACCTGCCTTAAGCCTTGGTACACAAATGGATGCATCCTGGGAAACAAGCAGGAGGAACTACAGCGTGGTCAAAAAACTAACCCAGTGTTGGAACAACTGAGATGTGTTGACCCAGCTTGCACAGCTAGAGTGCTGCAAATATACATCATCTCTTCAGGAACAACAAGCAGTGAAGGGGCACAAGGGAGGACATTATCCTCTAAGAGCAGGAGCAAATTAGATGTATGGGGTTGTTGTATGTGATGGACATCAGTCTGGGTGCGAGCTTGCATGTCAGGGTCAGCAGAGAGGCCAGTAAAGGTGTCATTGTGGTAGGAGCTTGTTACAGACCACCCAATCTGAGTGAGGGAGTCTGTGACCTCTTTAAAAACCCCTTGGGAGTCTAAAAACACAGACCTTGGTTCGTGTGGACATCTGCAACCTCCGTGCCAGCCCCTCAAAGGACAACAAGGAGGGACCCAAGCAGTCAAAGGATTTCTGGTGGGCATTGGGGAAAACTTCTTGATGTATGCACTGGATAGGCACTGCAGGATCTGCAGTTCACAAACAAGGAAGAAGTAGCTGGGGAAGTGTTAATCTATGGTTGCCTTGGCTTTATTGACCATGAGGAGTTCAAGATCCTGAAGAGAATGAGGAAGGAAAGCAATAGTGTACAGGTCCTGGACTTCAGTAAAGCAGACTTTGTCTTATTCAGGGAACCGGTGGGTGGGATGCCACAGCAGCTAGCTTTAAAGGGTGAAGAAGTCTAAGAAAGCTGGCAGGACTTTAAGGACAGCATTCCCCAAATGCAAAACCAGACCATAAGCAGCTGCATCGGGGCTCCAGCTTGACTAACCAGGGAACTCCTAACTGCTCTCCAGTGCAAAAAGACAACATACAGGAGGTGGGAGCAGAAACAGGCTTCAGTGAAGGCATTTACAAACATTGCCCAGGCGTATGGTCTTGGTGTCAGGAAAGCCAAAGCTCAACTGGAGTAGAGACTTCCCAAGGACATCAAGGTCAGCAAAAAGTGTTTCTACCACTGAGTTAGTATTAAAAGATCGAATAAGGAAAATGTGGGACTGTCACTGAACTGCATGTGATTTAGTGACTGCACACAAAGATAAGGCTGAGATACGCAATGTCTTCTTTCCATCAGTCTTCACAAATAATGTGTCCCAGACCTTGGTGTCCTGTTTTCAGCTGGGATAGAGTTAATTTTCTTTCTAGTAGCTAGTATAGTGCTGTGTTTTGGATTTCGTATGACAATAATGTTGATAACACACTGACGTTTTACTTGTTGCTAAGTAATGTTTACACTAGTTAAGGACTTTTCAGCTTCCCATGCTCTGCCAGGTGCACGAGAAGCTGGGAGGGAGCATAGCCAGGACAGCTGACCTAAACTGGACAAATGGCTATTCCATACCATATGACATCATGCTCAGTATATAAACTGGGGGGAGTTGGCCAAGGAGCAGCGATCGCTGCTTGGGGACGGGCTGAGCATTGGTCAGTGGGCGGTGAGCAATTGCATTGTGTATCACTTGTTTTGTACATTCTTTTATCTTTTTTTTTTTTTTCCCATCTTCCTCTGCTGTCCTATTAAACTTGTCTTTATCTCAACCCATGGGTCTTACTTTTTTTTCCTATTCTCTTCCCCATTCTACCAAGGGCAGGGAGGAGGGTGAGCGAGCGGCTGTGTGGTGCTTAGTTGATGACTGGGTTTAAACCATGACATTTGGTGATTTCAGACAGGGTTCAAGGCGGAGAGTAGCAACCAGCAGTGGATGTGGATCAAGCCAGGAGTTACTGGCGAGATATTGAACTTTATGAGTCCACGGGACCCAATGGGTGCCTCCAAAGCTCCTGAGAGAGCTGGACAATGCCCTCCAAGGCCACTCTATCATCTTTGAAACATCATAGAGAACAGGGGAGGTCCCTGAGAACTGGAGACAGTTTCACATCCATCTTCAAAAAGTACCGAAAGATATTTGGGGAGCTACAGGCCAGTTAGGCTCACTTCAGTCTCTGGGAAAATCATGGAATGACTCCTATAGTACATTTCTGGGCAACTGAAAGAGAAGTAAGTGACTGGAAACAGTTGGCAGGGTACCAGCTGACCAAAGGTAAATCACACGTGACCCACCTGATTGCCTTCTATGTTGAAATGATGGGATCTGGGTATAGAGGATGAGTGGATAGCAGTGGATGTAATTTACCTTGACTTTAGCAAGGTTTTTGACACTGTCTCTAACAATATTCTTATGTTTTATTCTTATTAAGTTAGGACATTACGGTCTGGATGGATGGACAACTATGGATAAAAGAACTGCTTAGATGGTAAGATTCAGCAAGTTTGCAGATGACACCAAGCTGAGCAGTGCAGTTGACATGCCAGAAGGATGGGATGTCATCCAGAGGGACCTGGACAAGCTGGAGAAGTGGGCCTGTGTGAACCCCATGAGGTTCAACAAGGCCAAGTGCAGGGTCCTACACCTGGTTTGGGGCAATCCTCAGTTTCAATACAGGCTGGGGGATGATGTGATCGAGAGCCACCCTGCAGAAAAGGACTTGGGGTACTGATGGGCGAAAAGCTGGACATGAGCCAACAATGTGCGCTCGCAGCCCAGAAGGCCAACTGTATCCTGGGCTGCATCAAAATAAGCATGGCCAGCAGGTCGAGGGAGGTGATTCTGCCCCTCTACTCTGCTGTGGTGAGACCCCACCTGGAGTACTGTGTCCAGCTCTGGAGCCCTCGGCACAAGAAGGACATGGAGCTGTTGGAGCGGGTCCAGAGGAGGGCCATGAAAATGATCTGAGGGCTGGAGCACCTCTCCTACGAGGACAGGCTGAGAGAGTTGGGGTTGTTCAGCCTGGAGAAGAGAAGGCTGTGGGGAGACCTTATAGCAGCCTTCCAGTACTTAAAGGGGGCCTATAGGAAAGACGGGGACAGATGTTTTAGCAAGGTCTGTTGTGACAGGACAAGGAGCAATGGTTTTAAACTAAGGAAGGGCAGATTTAGAGTGGATTTAATAAATAAATTTTTTACAGTGAGGGTGGTGAGGCACTGGCACAGGTTGTCCCGAGAGGCAGTGGAGGCCCCATCCCTGGAAAGGTCAGGGGATTCAAGGTCAGGTTGGATGGGGCTCTGAGCAACCTGATCTAGTTAAAGATGTCCCTGCTCTTGCAGGGGGGTTGGACTAGATGACCTGTAAAGGTCCCTTCCAACCCAAACCATTCTATGATTCTATGATTCAAAAGGTAGTGATTGACAAGTCAACAAGTTGGGTACCACAGGGGTCTATCATGGGAACAGTTATGTTTAAAGACTTTCTTAATGACCTGGAGGAGGTAATGGAGTTCATTCTCATCAACACTGCAGATAACACCAAGCTGGGGAACTAGTCAACATGCTCAAGGGCAGGGCTGCCATTCAGAAAGACTTAGACAGGCTTGAGGAATGGGCAGACAGGGATCTTGTGAAACTGAACAAGAACAAGTGCTAAGTCCTGCCCCTGAGATGGAAAAGCCACTGCAACAACACAGGCTGGGAAGAACCGACCTGCAGGAAAGGTCCTGGGGTCCTGGTGGGCAGCAAGCTTAACCTGAGCCAGACGTGTATCTTCACAGCAAAGGTGTCCAACAGCATCTGTTGCTGCATGAAGGAGCACAGCCAGCAGATCACATGGAAGGGGTTATTCCCCTCTAGACAGAGCTCATTAGACCACGTCTTGAGTATTGCATCCAGTTTTGAGCCCCTTCCCTCCTGCCCTTACCCCCCTGTATAAGAAAGATATTAACAAACTGGAGCAACTTCAGCAGAGGGCACACAGGGCACTCAGAGCTGGAGCACTTCCCCTGTGAGGAGAAGCTGAAGGACCAGAACTGGCTCAGCCTGGAGAAAATACAGCTTTGGGGGCACCTAACTGCACCTCCCCAGTGCATTAGATTGTTGGGAGGACAAAGCCAGGTTCTTCAGAACCATTCATGGCAGGGTAACAAGAGGCAATAGGCATAAATTGAAACAAGAAAGGTATTTTCCCATGAAGACGGTCAGGCAATGAAGCCAGCTGCCCAGAGAGGCTGTGTCCTCTCTGTCCTTTGAGGTTTTAAAAACCTGACTGGATAAAGCTCTGAGCAAGCTGGTCTGACCTCGTAGGTGGCAGTGCTCTAAGCAAGCACCTGGACTAGCTGTCCCTTGAACCTGAATTATACTCTGCTCTTATGACTATGATAAAAAGCAGGGACAGACTCATTGCAGATTGGTCTATCAGGTTACACAGCATTTGCCACAGATAAAGTTCTGGACACCCCACTTCCGGAACATTTTACCATATTATAAGGTTCTGGCCTTTAAAGAAAGCCTCTGATTTTCAAGCAGTATTCTCCTGAAACCATTTGAAAAGTGCATTTCAGTTCTCTTTTTGTGCACTAAACATGAAAGATAGCTTTTATTTAATTTTAGCACTCTGAGCTCCATGCAGTTCTTATCACAGCCTTAAAAAAATAATGGAAGCAAGCTTAATCTAAAGCTAATATATTGTTTATGGAATTCTGTTAGCAGTTGTTAGTCTTCCTTCACTGAACCTAAAAGGGAATAGTCAATGCATTTAAAATTAAACAGGGAAAAATGGGGGTGGGGGTGGGGGGGGTGGGGAAGAGAATAGAAAAGAAAATAAATTAGGCTTGTCTTGTCACACAGTCTTCTACAGTAATTTCACTTAGTGAAAAGCAGAGTTGCAGTTTTTCAATCAAACAGAAAACCATTCTGAAAGAAGATCTACAAAATTAAGCATTGCCTATTTAATTCATATATATAATAAATTGTGGCATTTCTTTTAGCACTTTCCAATTGTCTCCTACCATTACATGGGAACCCTATTCAAATGGATTACCAAAGGCAACACTGAGGTCAAGGAAACAAATTCTGCAGACTCCTCTAGAACATCCCATTGATTTCCACATTGCAGCTAAATTTGTCATTTATATTTTCAATTAATTGTGGTTAAAAAAAAGAAAAAAAAGACCTGAAGGAAAAGGGATATAGATAGTTTGGTAAATCAATGCAGAGGCTTTATTCCTTGCAGCACTCTCTGGATTGCAGATTTATTCCTTTGGGACTAGATTGTCTCAAATACCTTTCATTCTTATAGCAATAAATCTGACCCTCAAAATAAAATCATACAGCACTGCCCTAGTTTTAAAACTATTCAGTCTTTTAAAAATTACATTTTCATTTTTTATTTGGATCATACAAACTAAATTAAGGATGTGTTATTTCCTTTCTAAGCAACTCCTGGGTTTGGTTTGGTTTTTGTGGGTTTTTTGTTGTTTTTTTTTTTTTTTTTTCCTCAGATAAGTATTAACTCATGACTTAAAATATAACAAAGTAGAGAATATTTAAAGCTACAGCACATTTGTGACAAAGTAGCTGTTTTAACAAGGAATTAGGGAAAAAAAGACACCTGTTTGTATTTCTTAAGCAGTAAATAGTCTTTGGTATTTTGTGTACAACACGCCAGCTGATAACATGAAATGACTCTGTGCCTATAAAATTAAAATGGCTCCCTACATCTCTTCAGAGAGAATCTGCATCTGCCCAGGACATTGTAACCTTTATAATAAAGACTGAGTATCCACTGTCTCCTTGAAACTTCTCACTGCATTAATCTATTTCTGTTTCCACGCTGCACGTGGTTTGCTTCTTCCCTGTTTAGTGTTGTTATTGTTTTTATATTTTGTGCAATTTTTTTTGACTCAGTCTAGCACAAGGGTGAAATGACAATACACTTCCTGAAGTAAAACTGAAAAAAACGAAGACCTTAACTACAGCTACATATATCTCTATCTATCTATCTGTCTCTCCATCTAGCTGCATTCGCTAAGCCATACTATGGCTATAAGGCAACGTCTTATAGTCTGTCAAAGGATAATGTCATTTCTTGATCATGAGATCATTCCAAGTAAAAGAGGAAACCTGAAAATGGCCATGCAGATCTCATCGGTTTATTTTCTCAGGAATTATATTCTGCTTCTCATTATTTATTTCTGCAAGATTATTTTTGACCATTATTTCATATCTACCCTCCACAATAAAGGTCTTTTGGGACATAAAACCTCAAGTATCTAGTCACAGTGCTCTCACTACTTGATATGGCATGCATGGTATAGACAGATCTTCCGTTTACATTATGTCATCTGGCTTGTGTATCAGTGAACATGGTCTTTCAAAGTATTCAGTTTATTCTTATACCTTTTCAAAATAAAAATCTGTAATCTAACAGTATATTTTGACATCTATCAAAATAAAACTATCTACTGGAGCTACTATTATACAATCTGCTCTCAGTACACCATGCATGGTAATGTACCATGCCTGAATAGTATCCCATCCAACCTTTCCTGGCACCTTTACAGCTGTTTGTTGTTCTCCCTGATCCCTCTCAGGACTGTTATCAGTAATGGTCTCATCTGGAGTTGCAGCCTTGAGTGACGACAGGTTTTGCTGACTTCTAGAGACACCATGTTGCATTTGTTGTATTGCAAATGAGACAAAGGATCTACTGTCTCACTGTCTAGATCTATCACATACTTTATCCAGAAAAGGATAATACAGAAGATACATAACCACGAAACTTCACAAAAGCACAGTTTTGGATTTTTAGGACCCAAGCTGACAATGTGCACTAAGATCTTGCAGAACACAAGTATGTTCAAACTTACTCTCTTTTCAGGCAACGCTCTCTATCACATGTCACTTTTGCCAGAACAGAGACAAATTCTATAAAGGTAATATAAATTCTCACATTTCCCTTAGGATATCTCCCTTTATCCTACCTGTAACATCTTTAGTCATATGGTACCCCTGGCTGTCTAGTAATACTTCTGTGCCCGTTTTACTGCAAAATTAAAGATTTTCTGAAATTATAATGGAACTGAGTAGAGATGGATCCATTATTATCATTCAGATTAGTTCAGTTCATAAATCATTATCAAATATAAACAAAACCATAATGCAATAGTTATATATGTTGGTATCAAACATTTACAAATATTGATACAAAACTGTTGGACACAGATAGATGGTGTATTAATAGCAGGTTGCTAAACAGTGGCTCTAATGAATAACTGAGTTTTCATTTTCAGCCACAGGTTTTTTTGCTTTCTTCAGATTATTATTGAAAAGTCAAAATATCTTTAAAGTAAATACTTCACTTTAAAACTTTATATCTTACTTAAAATTTTTCAGAGAAAATTTGTATGGCATTCCAACTTGCTCATATTGATTACCAAAAGACTGGGTTCAAACTTTGTTCGAATGTTGCTAGCAGCTTTACAAGAATATAAGATTCTCCCAATATGCCCTAACAGCTTGGGTTGTCAGAGGTAGGAAATCTCAGTCACACAAAGGAAATTCATTTTTAGGGAATGATCTTCTAGAATCTGATAGGCCCTTCACACTTTTTTAGGTAAAACCAGTCACCTTTGTAATCTTCACACATACATACTGTTTTAACAGATATGCTTAAAATTTACGGATTATCTAGCAAAAGACTTAGCTGTTAAAAATTGTGCAGTTATAAAGTAGACCTCAATCAATCATAAAAGACAATTCTCTATATGTGCAGACCGCCAAGAAAGTATATCCCAGATTCCATCTTCTCATTGCTTAGTTGTTGTGGCATGCTGAGACAAGGCATATGAGCAGAACTAAAACAAGTCACCATAACCTGTGATTGAGAAAAAGAATATAAAAATCCAAAATGTGTGTGATTCTGCCTTTTAGCTATAATCTTAATAGAGTAAGTGACATGTTTAGTGTGTCCATTTGTTCTAAGAGCTTCCTAAACAGGGAACAACACAGGGTTTAAAACTGTTCATAAGCAGAATGGCAGGATTTTTATTCATTTTCCTAATTAGTGGAAATCAATAATATGATTATAACAGCATTGTTTTTTCAACAAGAATTTGAAGCAGAACTTTATATATGTATTATATTATAAAGTGGAGCTTTACAGTTTATATATAACATTTTATATATTATTTATATTCAGAACTGAATGAAATGATGGGAAGTTAATTCTTCTGTAACTTGTTTCATAAAGTTTATAGGATTGCAGCATGTGAGATGCTAAACTCTTCTCTGATGCCAGAGCTAAATTCTGCAATAGAAAAAAAGGTATTTAATGATCTCTGATTACGGAAAGTAGGCCTTGTCTCTCTAAGTGTAAGTGTAAGAGCTCAAAGGCAGCAATTCTGTGTCCCTGTTTCCTGTCTGCCTTTCCTAAATGCTGAACGAATGTGAGCATTCCTTTTGCTTATAATGGTAGAGCCTCCTGGGCAGGCCTTGCAGGGATTCCCAAACCAGCAGGTCAAATTGTCATGTTGTTTTGGCCTGGTACAGCTTACACTGGCTATTGATGGTTTTCATCACTGCTCTGATTATCCGGGCTTGCTGGGATCGATGAGTCGGAAGGTCAGACTGTCACATTGCCTTGGTAGGGCACAATTCCTTGTAGCTTCTGATGATTTCCACTGCTCATACTTGGAGTCTCTTATCTGCTGAAATAGTTTGTTAGATTGTGCAGCTCATCCTGTCAGAAAGTGCTTAAGATTTCAGAATTTCTGTGCTTCATTGCAAGGCTTTTCTCTTGTGCCTAGATGAACTTGCACATCAGTGCAATCACTGAGCTTTGGGAAACGCTTTCTTTAGTGTCTCCTAAAAGCATCTGTGATCACAAGAGAAAGGTTGTTGTAAGAAATTATTACCTTTGTTCTAGTCCTCATTACTTATTAATGCCTTGTGAGAATGGATTCATTTTGTGCTATCTTCTGCCCTCATTAGAGTTTGCCAGTTGGAAAAAAGAACAGGGAAACAAGTACATTTTAGCCTTTAAGTTGCACGAAAAAGCTCACAGTCAAGTGGTTTCGTAATGTATGTAAAACAGTTAAAGATAAATGTATGCCAAGGTTCTTAGAAATAATGTACTTTTAGTGTTCAAATCACTGTGGGTCCTATTTTCAGATGCTGACCTTTTCTAGCAAGAAAACATAACTCAGTACATCTGAGACATGCAAAAGACCTAATGGAAAATCTAAAGAAAAAAAAGAAAAGATTAAAAGAAAGAGTGGGTGTGTGAGAGCAATATGGAGTCAAAAATACACATGTAGCTGTAAAAATATCTGTTTACGATTTCTATCTGACATTTATAGCTGCATAATTTGCCTTACAAGTGTGCAGTTAGCATAACAGGACTCCATTTTTTAATGAGAGATGCCAAGAACTAGTGACATACAGTATTAAAAATATGAAATAACAAAAAGCAAATACTAACTATACTCCAGTACAACCTTTATAACTGTTCACTTCATTTGGTTTGCAAGTTAGAAAACATTAAGAAAAATCATAGTTTGAAACTAAAACATTTTTCTCAACTGAGCAAGACTTTAAGGTTGGATTCTCTCATAGACATAGTTCTTTTTGCCTATTCAGCATACTTACTTGTAAGTGGTTGAACTGTGAGTTGTAAAAAAAGTATGTGACAGATACTGTAAACAGCAAAAGAGAGTTTAACTAAAGTGTTTAATGTTTAACTAAAGCCTCCTACATTATATATTCAGGCTTTCTATTTCCAGTGAAAGAAAAAGATTGCGTAAATTTAGGATGAGTATTTTATGCCAGAAGAAAGTGTCATGTTAACAGCAGTGGCAATTGACTTTTTATGGAATTTCAAGAAGAGCAGGAATGAGGGCAACACAGGAGGCTGGAAGTGAAAACACTAGAGAACTCTGGGCTGGGAGGAAGAGCAGAAGAGAGTCTGAGGGTCAATGCCATGAGGACAAAGCTACATGTCAGGATGGCTGAAGAAAATGAAGAGAGAAAAGACACAGTGAAGCAGTAAAGAAAAACTTATCATTGACTGTTTTCAGGAGTCAGCTCAGAGTATAATTGTTAACTTAAATAATAAGGCAGACTTAAACAAGCTTTTTAAAGATCTGAAGGAATGTTAGAGATAAACATACATAATCTAACTGCCTCTTCCCCTTTCCCAACTGTATGCATTAATAGTGACATGACATAGCTGTGAGCCAGAAGAGCCTTGAATGCACAGAGTATGTTAACTCTCCTGCTTTGACATGGAGATGGTATTCCATATGAGGTCTGACTAAGCACCACACCAGTATGAAAGATTTGAAATTTCTGGGCTCAGTAATTCTGCAGCAAAGTGAAACTGTCGATGTGTTTGCTCACAAGCCACTGTCTTGGATTCTTTTCCAGCTCAGAGATATTCCATAAAGTACTGTTAACTAAGCTCAGGGAAAGAAAACAAAAATTTAAAAAAACCTTAAAGTTTTGTTCCAGAAGGCAGTATGAAGCAGTTTTCAAATGCAAACTCAGTATTACAGAATCACAGAAGGGTTGAGGTTTGGAGTCCTCTGGAGGTTATCTGGTCCAACCTCCCTGCTCAAGTAGAGACAACTAGAGTCGGTTACCCTGGACCGTGTCCAGATGGCTTTTGAATATCTCCAGGGTGGGAAACTCCACAAATTCTCTGGGCAGCCTGTGTCAGTGCTTGGTCACACTCACAGTAAAAAACTGTTTCCTGAGGTTCAGGGGGAACCTCCTGTATTTCACTGTGTACCCATTGCTTCTGGTCCTGTCACTGGGCACCACTGAAAACAATTTGGCTTTGCCTTCTTTACAACTTCTCTTCAGGTATTTGTACACATTGATAAGATCCCATTTCTAAGCCTTCTCTTCTCCAGACTAAATATTCCCAACTGTTGCAGCCTTTCCTCATAGGAGAGATGCTCCAGTCCCTTCATCATCTTGTGGCACTTTGCTGGACTCTGCCCAATAGCTCCATATCTCTCTTGTGCTGGGGAGTCCATAACTGGACACCGGACTACAGGTGTGGCCACACAGAGTGCTGAGTAGAGGAGAAGGATCACCTCCCTCCACCTGCTGGCAATATTTTGCCTAATGCAGCCCAAGATACTGTTAGGCTTTTTGCCACCAGGGCACATGGCTGCCTCATGTTCAACTTGGTGTCTACCAGGAACCCCAGGTCCTTTTCTGCAAAGCTGCTTTCCTGCTGGTCAGTCCCAGCATATATTGGTGCTGCCAACACCACTCCCCAGCATATACTGGGGAAGTTGTTCCTCCCTAGGTGCAGGACATTGTACTTCCCTGTGCTGAACTCCATCAGATTCCTGTCAGCTGTTTTCTCCAGCCTGTTGAGGTCCCTCTGGGTGGCAGCACAACCTTTTGGCATATCAGACACTCCTCCCAGTTTTGTGTCATCCACAAACTTGCTGAGGGTACGCTGTGCCCCATCATCCAAATCAGTAATGAAGATGTTGAACAGGACTGGACGCCGTGTTGACCCCTGGGATACATACCCAGTTACTGGCCTCCAACTAGACTTTGTGCCACTGATGACCACGCTCTGGGCTCAGATGCTCGCTCAGCCAGTTTTCAATCCACCTTGCTGTCTGCTCATCCAGCCATACTTCATCAGCTTCTCTATGAGGATCTTACAGGAGACAGAGTCAAAAGCCTTCCTGCAGTCTAAGTATGCAATATCTATTGCTCTCCCCTCATCTATCCAGCCAGTCATTTCATTGTAGAAGGCTAACAGGCTGGTCAAGCATGGCTTCCCCTTGGTGAATCCCTGCTGACTACTCCCAATCACCTTCTTGTACTTCATGTGCCTGGAAATGGTTTCCAGGATTAGCTGTTCCATCACCTTCCCAGGAACTGAGGTGAGGCTGACCAGCCTGTAGTTCCATGGGTCCTCATGCTTGCTTTTCTATTAGACTTCGCAGAAATCAAGCCGATCAAACTGTACAGTTTATTCCATAAATGAAGTTTGAGCCTGCAGGGAAAATAACTTGTAACCTGTATATGACAGGATCCAAACAGGGACTTTCTTCCCATGAGTCAATAAGAGAAAGACAAGAGTTCTTATAGGCTACTTCATCACTATGCTGGTATCTCTACATGTTGCTCAGATAAAAAAGAGAATTATGAAAGGGGGAGGATGATTGCAACAGTAGCTATCAAAACATGGGACTGTTCTTTTAGTGTATATGGTGAGACAATAGAATGAACATTCCACGGTAGTGGGAGTTTGTTATCTGCAGAGAGTGGGAAAACACTATGAACAAATGTCTGCTCCAAAGACAGTGAAAGAATATTCACACTACAATAAATGTTTCTGTGCAAAGGATGGCAATTTAATCAGGTATGAACTGAAAATGCTGCTGATCAGCATTTCTTTAAGGAATCTTTCTATTACTTCAGAATAATAAGTTAATCTAAACAAGCATTTTAGCTTATATTGCCTTTATTGAATTTTTAGAGACATACAGAAAATTTAGTTTTAAAAATATTTGTTTAAATATGCAAACAATGATTATTAAACTGTGCAGATGATGTTATTATGAAAATGTTATATGAACATGTTATTATGAACATGGTAGATGCCCCATCCCTGGAAACCTTCAAGGTCAGATTGGATGGGGCTCTGAGCAACCTGATCTAGTTGAAGATGTCCTTGCTCATTGCAGGGAGTTGGACTAGATGACCTTTAAAGGTCCCTTCCAACTCAAACTATTCTATGATTCTATGATCCTATTTTATTATAAAATGAAACTCACACTCTAAAACAAGTTGTCTACACTTACACAAAAAGATGCTTAACCTGCCCAAGAAAAAACAAAGTGAAAAGCTAGCCCAGAAAACTATCACTCCATTTTAACTCAGGCCTTCTAGACTGAAATCTCCCACTGAAGCCAATCAGTCAGAACTGTTCTCATATGAGAACTAAATGAACACTGAATATGGGCCTCAATTTTAGATGCAATACCTTTGGAAAAGATACCACTCTTCTTGCAACTGGATGTTGTCAGCATAAAATAGACACTGGAATGAAAACCACTGACCAAACGGATTTGCCTTTAATTTCTTGCACAAAAATTTGCATAAGGAAGTGATGGAAATCCCTGACACCAGCTATGCTACCAGACTGCATCAAGGTTGTTTCCTACTGCAATACAAATGACAAATTAATGTGGCCCCTCAGAGAAGCATACTGAAATATACCTAAAATACAGGCACTGCTTCCTCTAACTTCCCAAGGTGAAACCCTGAAATGGACAAAAAAAGGCAGGGAAAGCAAGAGCTCTTTGCCTTGTCTTGGTATCTTTACTCACCTCCCTCCAGTGAAGATGGGAGCTCACTTGTCATGTGAGAATGAGCTGGTTACCTCCCAAATACCCTCCTGTGCTTCTTCCGACACACTGTAGTTTCACAACACAAGGTTGTACCTAAGTGGTATGGCTGAGCTCTATATTACTTTTCTGCCAGAGTTCCAAAATGATTGCATCTCTTTCGTGGGATTTATCATTATGAATTTTCTATACACCTTCTCAGAGGTGTAATTTGCCATCTGAGTATGTCTAGGATGTGTGTCATAACTGAAGAACTTCCCAGATGGACAAAGCAAAAATTCATATCTTAATAATCATGTAAAGCTCAACTGCACAGCTGTATAGCAGTAAACAGTTACTCGAGTGTTACCTGTGCAGGCTTTGTCTGGACATCAAATAGGTTGTTGTTGGCTGCTTGGTTGGTTGGTAAGACTGTTCTTTTCTAGACAGGTGCACTGTCTGTTTATTGACCTACACACAGATTTGGGTGCTATATATAGTAATTGTTACCCCCAGCAGGACCATGCAGATGCAAAGAGATTCATCAGTATACGGATTTTACAGAGTCTGTCTCATTTTTAATGGTTGAAACAGGTTGTCCTATTTTCCATGTAATATCAGAATTTCAAAGACCAGATTTCTGTTGTTGAAATGTATGCCAGAAATCATGACCACAGAAGCAGGAGTACATAGCAGAAGTTGTCAGTTCTAATTCTGCTTATTTCAGGAAATTAGAAAGCTTGGTACTAGTATGCATAATATGAATAACTCACCTTAGTGCAAAGTTCATTGTTTATGTCTTGTGCTTAGAAAATTGCATATGGCCATTGAACTTAACAAGAAATAATGTGAAAGGATGTATAACAAAAAAAGCAATGACTGTGGTAATCATATAAGATATGTCTTATTTATAGTCTGCATTTAATTCTTCTGCTTCCCTACACTCCAACCTTGTCTTCCCAGCTCATATTGAAGAGACTGGCATGTGTTGTATATAGCAGATGGACGTGCTGTGGCATACACAGATTCTCAGTGCAGTTCTGGCACACGCACGTTCTGCTGAATTTGCTAGCTAGCAAGGACTCCAGCAGCATCTGGTTCACAGAAAATGTTGTTCACTGTCGCTATATTAAAAATAATTAGGCTAGGATGAATCAATGAAACCAAATAACAGAACCAACCTTAGATCAAGCTGGATGAATATTTTTGATATGTATTTCCACACTTTGTTTGGGTTTTGTTTTTAATGGAAGATATGTTGTTAAAAGGAAGAAATTCAGTTCTCATCCTGAACCCTCTACTAAGGTACTTATCCAACAACTTATTCTCTTTGGAAACAGCTATTGCAGCCCTGGTAGGTTTTGCCCTTGTTGGGACGGCAGTCTCAAGCAAACAGTATGAGAAAACTCCACTGGTAGATGCAAAGAACTTTTCTCATTGCTGTACCTTGTCCATTCTGAGGACTCTTTGGTGTGTGTTGTTTTTTCTTTTCAGTGTAGGCTAACCTTAAGTGATTTAGCTTTGTAGACCTTGTGTTCCTTTCTTGGATGTAGTAGAAGTACCAATTTTAAATCTCAGTCTATGTTTTTTCTTGGCATAGTTAATACTATCACAAAGATAATAATAAAGTTTGCTCATATACATACATACCTAAAAACAGGTAGATACTGAAAGGTGGTTTTGATTTATCCCACCCTTTCTGTTGTCCAACTAGCTGGCTGGTGTGGCACAGAATAAAAAGGCTTCTTTCTTAAACAGTGCTAAAATATTTTGTTTCTCCTAATGTTATTTGAATGGCAGAAAGAAAATTTAGAGAGAACAGGAAGGAATTATATCTCTTCCCATCATGTCTTTCCTTCTTACATGTTGTAACAGCCACCTCGTTTTCCCTCAATAGATTGTAATGTTTGTTTGGTGATAGACAAAGGTGAGATCTGATGTTAAGATTACATCATCAAATTCAATATATCCTTGTGTGTTTAAAATTGCAATTCATTCCCATTGTAGTTCTTCACTTGCAACATGTCAGGTTTTGACCCTCAGTTTGAGTCTACTATATTGATAGTTGTCCAGATGATTGGCAGTCATGTAGGGTCTTCTTGACAGTAACTGATAATAAGAAATCATGTTCATGGCTCTTCCTTTAAACTTTGACTTTTTTGCAGTTTATTAAAAATTTACTAAAAGAGATTGCTCTGGTGCTTGTTGAATAATATCTCCTCATTAACTATGTACATTTCAGCTTTAATTTCATACTGAATACCAATAGCTCAAAAATGAACAAAGAAAATGACAATGCAAGTACCATGAATTTGGGACTAAAGGTAAGCATCCCAGCATTTCAGCATTAAAATTATTGCTATTAGTAGCTGTCATTTCTGTAGTTGCTATGGGGTCTTTCTTTGACTTCTCTAGTTAATATCATTACAGGTTTATTACCTGGAGCACTACTAATTGCCTTACAGGGGAAAGAGTATTTAGTGCAACTGATACTCTCTTTTGCTCTGCCATGACAGGATTAAGCTTGTAGTTCTTATTGGAAGTTGACCTACTGACCTCACCCATATTTATGCACAGCATGTGCTGTTACCTGTGTAAAGATCTGCTAGGAAGTCTTGTTCTTTATCACATAAAGTAGCAAATGAAAAATCCCACTGCATGGATTAGTCTTTGTGGAGCCTGCTTGTACTTTAATTCTGTGCATATTAGTATCTCAGGATTTGACCTGATATTTTTTTGTTACATTGAGGATGCTTCACATCCCATATACTTTTCCTGATGGAATACATATATACAATACTTTTTTACAGAAGTAAATGGGTAAGAACCCATTGAACCCATTGAATGGGTAAGTACCCATATTGATTTTCATTAGAACAATGATTATAGAAACTAATTTCTGAGCTGTACAAACTGCCTCATGTATTTTAGTTCTATACTTCACTTGTGAACACAAATTTGTTCCTTTTTAGATGACTCTCCACTTAAATGATTTGCCAATACTTTGCCTTCTTGTTCACCCCTACCTTGTGTGAAATTATAAGCTGCCATAGTAATAGCTAATTTTTTTTAATATTAAGCTTTGTTCATTTGCCACTGATTACTGGGCTGCCTGTACGTAAAGTTACGCAAAAGAAATTGCATTGATTCGCACTATCAGAATGAGTTACTTCTCACCTAAATTAACATGATCATTGAAAATGCATTAGCACAAAGACTAAAAGGTGAAAGCAGCTAGTTCAGTAGGACTTACTAAAGCAATAATTTGATTTGCAGGCCTAAATTTGACCTGACTGAATGACTGTAGATTTTGAAGAGGCAAGAGGAAGCAACTGCATGCAGGCTGGGAAATGGGGGAAATAAAAATTAATTATCACTTGTTAAAAGTAAAGTAATCTCTGTACTTAATAGGACATCTTACCGTTATCCAGATCACTTTGCTTTATACTGTATTTTTATAGCAAAGCTTTGTCTTTTTTCATTCTCCTTTCTTTTTGACAGAATGAAGAATGGCACCACAGGTGAGGTAACTCACACTTTGTCAGTTTGCTCCTTACAAATTTTTTTCTGGGTCTGGACTGCACAACAACATTTCAGGCACTATTGGAATGGTACTAGTAATCACAATTGCCACAGCCTTATGGTGTTAACTATGTTAACTGGTGTACTACTAAACTATTGATGTAGTTCCCTTCCCTAAGAATGTATTCAGAGTTTCAAGAAGGCTTTGTGAAGAAGATTTATGCCTTATGACAAAGGACACCATCTTTTCCTAGGAGTTCTGTAAGCATAACTAAGTGCAGAAGCATTAAAGATAAAGAAAAATACAGCTAGATGTCCCCAAGTGTAATAACAGCTACATCTCTCAAGAAATAAATTACCCAAATGACATGGCAGACTATGGGCAATGAATAGGAGAAAATATATATCAGTAAATCAACAGAAGTTCAAACGGCATTATGCTGCATATCTAGCTGAAAGGAAATTCAGAGTAGTAGCTGACACACTATCCTTTACTCACCCGCATTGCCAGCTGGTGCCAAAATGATCCTTACTTGTTTTTATGATTTTTAACAGGAAAGCAGTTCATCTTGTGGCAGGAGAGTGACTTAGTGAAAAAGTAAATAGTATTAAGCATCGGACAGTGAAGCAGTTTTATTCCTAGCTCTGCAACAGACTTCCCGCATGACCTTGGACAAATGCCTTAACTGTTCCATGTCTCAGTGTGTCCATTAAAATTCTTATCTGTGATCTACGGGTAACTATGATAGATTAATATTGTCAAGACTGCCAATGTCATCCACAGTTAAGTTCACTTTCAATAAGGACATGTTTACAACTTTTCTAAGCTTTTCAATTTTTTTGTTAATTTGTTAATTTCTAATTAAAAGTTTGTAATTTGTTCATTTGTGATTAAAAAGTTTTCTCAAAAATATGTTTTGATCAACCTCGGAGAATATCTATTGAACTACAATTTTAATTTGTAAGGTTTTGGCAGTTTTAACTAATAGTGACCTCAGCAATCCTTGATTGAGAAGTCTTTTGGGAAGTAATATATACTTGTTTTGGTTGTAGAAAATTTACAACCATTATCTTGTCTATAACTTTGAAAAGAATACTACAGATTTCATCTTTCTTGCCTGTGGTAAAAATCTATGTTTCCAAATTGATACATTTGTAACCCATGAGAATATTGCCGCCCTTTTCCAATTGCAACTAAAACATTTTCTGCAAGTTTTCAACTAAAAGCACAGACAATGAGTCTATGCCTCATTTTATGTAACTCAAAGTAATACCACTGATTTTAATATAACTATAGAAATATTGAATTGCTGGAGATCTAGAAAAAAATCCATTGAAGTAATTCAAAATAGCTATGCAAAATAATCCAGAAAAACAAAACATTTCCCATAGGAAATATTTTATGAATACCAGTAATCTGATACACACTGACCATTTCAGATGAAAAAAAAAAAAACAACCCAAAGAAAAAAATCCTTGCTCTCAAGAATTAGTCTCTTGAGTCATCTCTGCAGAAATGATTTAGAAGTATCTATACAGTGAATGATCCCAACAGAGTAAGGAAATTTTTCTCTAGTTTGCTAATGATAACTACTTAATAAAGAATGCCTGGAAACTTGTGAGTGCTTCACTACATCCCTTGATCGTCCTATCACATCTGTAAGGACAAAAAAAGAGAATGCAATGATATCATCTACTCAGAAAACAGCTGCGCCAGTTGAGGGTACATGTTAAAGCTACCAATGTTTTGAACTTTGACCTCTGGGTGAGATTCTTATCAAATTTGATTCTATGATCTTTCTGAGAAAACACTGCAGATACTCCACCTTTGGCAAACTGGTATCGTCAGAATTTTCCTCTCACTAAGTGGCCTCAGCATGTCGGTTATATCCTGAAGGGAATACACTGGCTCTCTGTCAAACATCAAATTGATTTTCAAATTGCTTTGATGGCTTATAAGGCAGTGCAGTTTGAGAAGTGTGTATTTATCAGAATTGCTTTCTCTGCATGAGCCTAGTCTCTCTTTGAGATCATAAAAAGCAAGTAAATTGGCAATTCTGGAATGTACACTAGGGTAAAAACTCAGGAACACATATTTAGCTGTTTTACAACTCAAATATGTAATTGATTCTCTGACCAGGGTTTGTAATGTGACTTGATCCATTCATATTTATGTAGTATTTCAGACACCTGTAAATGATGTCTCTACATCTGTGTAATGATCTAGAGCAGAACACAGGAACTGCCCTTGCAGCAGACTTTTAAGGGAAGGAATGTGGTTTGAAAGATGCCTCATAGCTGAAAAGGAAAGGACAGTCTGCTGTATCTGCTGGAACTTCTATGCTTAAAGTTGACCTACAGAGGACTTTATATCAAGTCATTAGGAAAGCTATGACCAGTGCACATGCCATATAGAGTGCTTTATATATGTTCAAAAATTGGTATTTGCAGGTGCTGAGCCCGGAGTGAAAGGTAACCCTGCTCTAAATAATTTCCTTTTGGTATCCTTTGACTCACAAGCTTAATGTCAAAGTCAATAAATTGAACTCTTAAGCACATTTGAGTTAGGAACTGAGCAAAAAAAAGCCTTTCCTGCTTAAAAAAAATACCCAGATAACAGTCTTCTTTATTATTTAATTTTAATATTGCAGTAGCAACTGAACACCCATTTGCCTTGACTCCATTGTGCTAGAAGCTGTTGGTCATATAATAAATTATAAAAACTAAATTTCTGAGTTTCTGGAAGAATTTCCAAAAGCTAAAGGCATTTTCCAAGCGTATTTCTCCTTTTCAACAGGAAAAAAGTAAAAGCAGGGGATCTGCCAAGCCTTCTATTAAATCAGCCATTTGCTCTCAGTTTTAGGTATGAGAAGACCCCAAATTCTTTCAACGGTAGTAATGAAATTCTGTGGCCAGTATTATTTTTCATTCATCTCTATTTTTCATTCATATCTATTACTGGTCACTGATATTTAATATATTTTGTCTACAAAATTTATGCCCATAAATAGAATAGGTTTAGGAAATTATAATGAGACACTCACTATCCCTACTTTCCAACATATATTTGTGAAATTAAGAGAGTGAGCTTAGACATGGAGAGCTGATGATATCAGTTGCCTAAAGGAGTATGGAGTGAGTTAGAGAGATGTGAAAAAGAAAACCAGAACTAAAGTTATGTTTGGTTTGGATATGTGTTTGAAACTTTTTCCTATACTAGGATCCATCTCTAATCTACTTTCATTTTCATGGTGCTGTTATTCAGATGACCCCCAGAATGTACAAAATGAGTTATATTTATTCTGTCATTATTATAATTTGTCTTTATTTTGTGTGATAAAATATAATTTTTCAAAATTCAAGGATTTTTTAAATGTTTATCCATAACTACACTAACACTTTATTTAATTTTTTGAAAATAACTTTCACCAATTGTAAACCATCAGAAACATGTTTTCTAAGGCAGTTTAGAAATATCTCTCTATAGAAAATATGCCATGTTATTTTATAATATGCAAACCAAAATTCATTAAAGCAAAGAGCATTGTCAGTAAAAATGACCTGTTTGTAGATAAGTGAGAGTTAAATAGTGAGAACTGTGTAAAATAAAAAAGGTTTTCACATGCTGGAAAAAAAATAAATATCAAGGAATTATAAAATTCAATATAATCTAATCTAATATTTTTACCAGGCTACATTCTGGCATGTACTTTGTTTCTGATTCCCCCAAGCTATGCAAAAGGTTTTGAGGAATACAGTTTGCCTGCTTTCCTCTTACTGACTTTTGTTTCATGAAAATAAATTGTAAGCTCTGATTATGTATTTTTATAATAGTTAACACAATAAGTTGTTGGTCTCAGATGAAGGAGCTCAATAATTATAACAATAAATATTTTTCAACCTTTCAAAATAAAGATCTTGCTGGCAATGTAAAATTACTTTTAAATTGTATTCTTTATTTTTAATAACAGATACAAATGTTCATGCTGACATTTCCAATATGACTATCAATCTCCTTCATTAAAATTATTTGAAGTGCTTTGAACTTTATAATGAGACAAGGTGGCTGCAATTTCAATGAAATTAGACTGTATGTTTTCTTAACAAGCTTCTTTGAGTTAAGTTAAAAAAAGTGTAAAGTATTTTCTTTCTGTTAAAGAACATAAAAATCAATTAAAATGTCAGAAAAGCATTTCAATTAGATAAAAAGTAGAAATAAGCATTTTTGACAACTTTCTGAAGTAAAAATATGTCAAAAGTTTAAAGCTTTGTTTTCTTCTCAATTGAATTTGCTTACATGTAAAGTATTTTAAAATTGTTATTCACCTTCTTTGATTATGACAGATATTTTGTCTTTGCCTTCAAAAAGACAAGGATTTGGCTTTTAGTAAGGTATTATACCTGTGGCATATTACCGGTTTTACTTGATAAATACAGTATTCCCCATTTCTATACATGTATTTCATGCTGAATATGACAGATGTAGCCCCTGCCATCATAACTAGAACCTATTTATTTGTTCAAGACAATTTCAGTCAGTTCTATCTGATGCATATGTGATGTTATCACATAAACAGGTTAAACGTAAGTCAGACAACTTATTATGTAATGGTGTGCACATTGACCTGGTGGGCACACAGCTCAAGTATATGGCGAACAAGGGGTAAAAATAATCACGTTCACTTATAGTGCTACAAAGCAATTAGTAAACATTATGGACAGACAGAGTCCAGTACTTCAAGTTCATTGTTTGATTTGGACAAATCTGTAATTGTAATCTCGGAAAGGGCTTCTGTATACTTTTAAAGAAGGTCTTCATAGTCGTATTTATTAATTCCATTTTTGAAATTTTTTTCTTTTTTTTTTTAATTTGTTCAATTAACATTCCTGTTACTTAGGAACAGCAGTTGTGGAAAGTAAATCAGAATGACGAAATACACACATCTTTTTTAACACACTAGAAAACAACAACAAAGTGTTCTGGAGATGTTGTTGCTGTACCTATGTAATTAGTTCCACTTAAAGTAATTATGCTGTAGCATTTTTATTTTATAAAAGCATAAAGAGCTCTCAGCTGAGATTAGTCTCCTCTTTTGATAGAGAATGTGCAAACATATAGACAGAGGAAATTATTCATGCTCCATAGACATGAACCCAACCTCATAGACAGACAAATAAATACACGAAGTAACAAAAGGACTTGCCTAAGTTCATAGAAGATATGTCTTTAAGTAAGACCTATAGCAGTGTTTCAAGCTCCAGCATGCAGTTTCATGCCACACTGAGGGGAGATTTTGAGCGATAGAAGTAACCTATCCCAGTTTCTGTAGAAACCAAATGGGAGCTGTTGCCACCCAGATGAGATGGCCAGGACTTTGATAACGTTGTTAAGATCTATCTTCTGTGTGGTAGAAAAGCAGTAAATCAATGACTCAGCCAGGAATAGGATCCAGATTTATAGACTCACTGTCCTTCCCTTCTAAACTATGGTGTGACATCCATGCAAGATGATAGTACAAAATAATATTTTCATTAACATGGATTATAGCCTGTGGGCTCAGAAGTTCATTTCTGCAACCTACTGAGGTACCTGATAAGATCCTTCTTCCCCTTAACTAGCTCTGATTTCTGTGGAAATTGAAGGTATTCAACATTTTGCAAGGGTGAAACTAGAAAGATAAGTCTATAGTCTGTAACTTCATATGACATAAATCAGCATCGTTCCAGTAGAACTGTCCTGATTTATACCCACTGAACTACAGTCTCATAAAAGTTCCTAACAAGTTAACAGGTATTTCTTAAAACGAATGAAAACTTGTCAGATTTGAATACCCATAATTTATTCTGATAAAGTATGTTTTGGGGGAGAGTTTAGTATGGTCACCTACATCCTTTATTTATTCTGCCAAAATAAAGCTCTCAAAGTTTAAAACCTCCTGTTAAGTATTTAAAATGTATTTAAAACTCTCACAATAAATTGAATTAATTAAACTTAAATATCTTAGAAAAGCCCTAAAAAGATAAATTTATGAATGGGAGGAAGTATATTACTTCAGCACCTATTCTCTCAGCTGCATTGAAGCTCATGTGAAAAAATACATTGAATTCCTGCATTTTTGCCCCTTGGACATCACTGATTTATTATTTCTTCTCCTTTCTTCATCTGCAATAGGACCTTCACCAACAGGACCTAAAGATACCTTAACAACAAGATTTACTTTTCTTCTCAAAATATATTTCCCAAGCTGTTCCCTCATAGATATCAAACACAGTTGTGCCTTTTGAGATGAGGCAATTTTCTTCAAATGCCAAACTTTAGTGAAGAAGTAAGATATTCTATTTTATCATATCTGCTGTCATATCTGTTTTCAGTAATACTGTAACCCATATATATATTTGACTAGCATTTGTTGAACGTGCTGAAGTTGGGCCTTGTGGAAAGGACACAAACGGACTCCCTGGAGAAACACTAGGTAACTGGTAAACACAGTAAATTAACAGCAACCAGTGCCTAGCTGAAGAGTTTCTCATTATGGCGAAGATTAACCCTCTGTTCCTTGGCTTGATTTCAGAATTGCAGCACAGAGATTTATAGGGGAATCTGTGTACCTGGGCAAAGAGAGTCCTACACTCGAAATGTCTTACCCCCAGACTATGATGAAGAGGAAATACAATCAGGGAAATCTAGAGAGCCCTGGATGATGAGGAAAACATCTCTGTAGCACAGGCAAAGGTGGAAGAACCACCAGTGCACCCACTGAATGGCAGTTCCTCAGCCCTGTTGCCCATTCATCAAAGTACTCAGAGGACTGGTCCAACACAGCCTGCTTTACTGAACTTCTCGGTACCACAGGCCAGTGAAAGAAGAGGATGGAGGAGGGGAGCCAAGTCTTGTTTTAGCTGTTCTGACTATTCTTGAGTGTTGAAAGACGAATATTTTTTTTCTTATTGATTTTTAAGTTTTCTCAAAAACTTTCTTAACTATTGAGTTAATTTTCTTAAAGCTATGACTGAAAGTGCTTTTGAAAGGAACACAAAGAGAAAAGAAAAATAAATTTTTGCAATACACTTTGGTTAAAAAAACACATTTTGCTTTATTTATGTTGATTTGTTTATTCTTTTTTGACCAGATGAATCCAGCTGTAGATGGTGTACAATCCCACTTTTCCCATTTTCTCACAGCTCTCTGTTTTGACAAGTATCAAAACACTTCTGTCCATCATTTCCTAATGACACAAAACAGCACAAGATATAGGTTTCAAGTTGAAATAATAACATAAAATATGCCAATATAAAGATTGTCAGAAAAATATTATGCAGCTAGCACTGCAATTACAAGTGAGTCTGTTTTCATAAGCAGGTTTCCCTAGCCTCAGAAGGGTTAAAATACTGGCATGGGTTCATAACTAAATGCAGGAAATTGTTTGAAAGGAGCTGGAAGTGAAAAAACCTTTTAAAATGCCTAGGTTATTAATAAATATACTACCTTCTTCTTATTATCTCTCTGAGATACAATCTTTCCCAGTCTGGGACCCACAGTTATAAAAGACATAGCAAGAAGAATCGCCAGCTTCCCTTTTGAATTGCTATACTTTTTCAGTGTTAATTGATCATGACAGAGGTGTTTAAAGGCTCAAGAACAGCTCCTCAGTGTGAGATGGAGTCTAGAGAGGGATACAAGGAGTCAGGATGAGTCAGTCAGGAAGACATTACAAGACATTAGAAGACTCTAATTCTACTGCACACCATGTTCCATGAACAGCTCTAACCGCTGAAGCAATCCAGAACTAGGAGTGTGGGGGGGCTGTTTAACGCTTGTCCTGGTTTCGGCTGGGATAGAGTTAATTTTCTTGCTAGTAGCTGGTATAGAGCTGTGTTTTGGATTTAGGATGAGAATAATGTTGATAACACACTGACATTTTAGTTGTTTCTGGGCAGTGCTTATACTAAATCAAGGACTTTTCAGCTTCCCATGCTCTGCCAGGTGCACAAGAAGCTGGGAGGGGGCACAGCCAGGACAGCTGACCCAAACTGGCCGAAGGGCTATTCCATACCATATGACGTCATGCTCAGTATATAGACTGGGGGCAGTTGGCCAGGGAGCAGCGATTGTTGCTTGGGAACGGGTTGGGCATCGGTCAGTGGGTGGTGAGCAATTGCACTGTTCATCACTTGTTTTGTACATTCTTTCTATTATTTTCTCTTCCTTTGCTGTCCTGTTAAACTGCGTGGTACTTAGTTGCTGACTGGGTTTAAAACATTACAATGCTCCAGAATTCCTCTTGCTGAAGGGTTGTACTTTTTCTTCTGTACCTGTTAATCTGAACTAGAGGAGTCTTACTGAACCATCCCACCATCTGAATATGAAATGTATACTTCTGAGGAAGTGTTTCCATTACAATTATGTATTCTACAGCAAAAGATACATGAAGTAGCAATACAATTTTAATAATCTTAAATATAACTATTTTAGATTGCAGAAAAGTACTATACTGATACTCAGAAAATGTTTCAAGAATAGTGCTACATATTTATCTTCAGAGAGATAATTATCTGGGCTTTTTACTGTTTTACAATGGTTATTTGTTCAGATATTTCAATCAATTTCTATTTTACAAAATAGAAGAAAATTAATTGCACTATAATTTAAACAAAAATGTCTCTAGGCGCTGGTTTTGTGCCCCTTCTCTAGAGAGAAATCTTTAAAGTCCTAAGAAATACTCATTTGCTACAACTGCCTATAATTAAAATATAAAAAATAGCTAAAAATACCCCATTACCACAAAAACAAAGAAACACTGACTTTCAGACACTGATCAGCATGGATGAGTAAGAGAAAATATGGTATACATTTTTAATTTATTCTCAGTAAATCTCATGGGCTTTGTAGAAGTGTTAAAATGGATTAGTAGTATATTAAATTATTCTTTGAAAATATTCAATAACAAAAATTCAAATTCTTTCTGCTCCTATAAAAATAAAACTACAAAAATATCACAAAACATGTTGTTTCTGGTGTCAACAGTTGTTATACTAAGAAAACAAGAAAAAAAACCCAGAAGATAACGTAGCTGCACTTTCTCTGTTTAGTCAAAATTTTGTGTTGACACCCCTAAAAAACCAGTAGGAATGCTTACATAAGTGGGAAGAACATAGACAATTTTTGTGATAAAGAATTTATTTGTCAGAAAATACTATATGTATGTGTACGTGAATCATCCCTAATAATATATGATTATTATTTTTTCCAGCCTTAGCTGGACATAGTCTGCTCATTAATTCAGATTAACAAATGGGAGTTCATGGCATTATGTTTGAGGGTGACATATCTAGGACATTTTTGAAAACCATAGTATTACTAACAGTGTAGGCATATGTTAAGTGTTAAGAAGGTTGAAATTCCCCATTTCAGGGTAGCATAGGTCATAAATCTGCCCAGACAAATAACAAAAAATAAGATTTTTCTGTGGATAGGTACACTCAATTTTGTTGTCTTTCTCCCATCACAGAATATGGAAATATTTGATGACAAAAGACAAAAGATGCAACTCTAGTTTCATGTAATCTGGTAACAAAACTTCTCTTGACTTTATTTGGGCTGGTTTCTGTGACAAATAAAATAAATTAATTTAATGTATAATATAATTTATTACAAAGATTATACTGCAGCTGCATCAAGTACATTAAAATATAGCCATAATACATTTTCTGTTTCTTGGTCTTAGCTTAGGTTTTAGATGCATTCTGAAGTCTTAAAATGTAGTTGACAAAGTTAAAAAGCAGGGTAGATCAGATTAACAAATAGATACGTAAGCAAACTGGACACCTGTAAATCCACAGGCCTGGCAGGACGAGCCCACAAGGGCTGAGGGAGCTGGCTGATGTCATTTCATGGCCACTTTCAATAAGCTTTGACTGATTGTGGTGAATGAGGGAGGTTCCTAATAAATCAAGGCTCAAGGATATTATTTGAGTTTTGAGATGCCTAAAAAATGCCTGTATGGGCTTATCCAGTATGCTTTATTAATACACTTAACTATATATGAGATCTTGTCTATATTATCATTCTGGGTGGGGTTTTTATGTAAGCTTATGGTTTAATTAGGCTGGAATGGGATATCTAATTTTAACTTGTTGCTGAAGATCCTCAGATCCTGAAAGTAAGTGTGGATTTGATAAAGCCATGCAAATTTATACCAGCTAAGACAATAGCCCATTGGTACTAAAACCCTGCTTTCTTCATGTTTCCGTATCCTGCTGAGTGAAGAAGGTTAACTTGTCATTGTCTGGATCATTAGCTTTTTGGAGAGAGATTTTTGAATGCTCTCATACATAAATTTACATGGCAAAACGAACTTCTTAACTCGATAACTAGACATTTCAGAATCTCCCAAGGATAGCATTCAGAAATCAGCATTTTGATTAGCAGATATTTTTTCAGAATGTACTTTCTAAATGGCACTGGAATACTTTTACTGAGGTACAGGGATGATGGATGCACGAGGTAAATAGAGAAGGAAAAGTTATCTTTGTTTTCTTCATGAAAAGGTTCACATTCCCCGAAGACAAATTTGTTTAACATACGTAGAGCGACAATTTGATAAGACGGCTAACAGGCCACAAATAACTTCCTTTTTTTTTTAGTTATTTTTGAAAGACAAGTGTAATGAAGAGAAGAATAAAGTCCCACCATGTCTATTTTGTTTGTATTTAAATAATGTTATAGAAACTCAATGCAGCTGAATACTGTCATAAATTTTCCACAGGTATCTGGCATTTCACCTCCTTTATCCTACTGTTGTCTGCTGTCTTGTAAACTGTAACAGCGCTATGCATCTGCATCTACACACACCATTTTTTTGACAACAATTAAAACTGGCATGTAGAAGCATTCCGAGATTAAATCTTATAACTGACAGACTGAGACACTAGCCAAAGGGATATATGTTTGGGTAATCCCTGGGCTGAAACACTGCTGGTCTGTCAGCCTCTGAAATTATTGGCAATCTCATAGCCCATATCTAGCAGCTGAGAGGAAGCTGTGCCAACCGGTGGCAGGCTTCAATAGGTTTAGAAAAGCCATCAGTGTAATTGTCATCTTTAACACTGAAAAGTGCTTAGATGACATTGTGATAAGTGTGATAGAAACTGTGTAAATAGAAAAGAGCCAGCAGAGTCTTGGAAAAGGCATTCTGCATTTACTATCCCCCGCTGCTTTGAACTGCCTGCAAACAGAAAGTTTAAAACAACAGACAAGTAATAAATTTCATCAAGTCCAAAGCATTATGAGAATGACCTCGTTGAATTGCTCTGATTCTTTTTGCTACACCGCATTGTGTAATGGGGAGGAGGCCAAGAGGTGGCAGAAGTTCCCTGGATCAGCAGCTGCAGGATGGGATTGTCTCCCTGTTCCTGACACTGGGAAAGCCAAGAAGCAAAAGGGGCAGATAAACACTTATTGGAGTGTTTTGTGCTATTGGTATCTCTCATTATTCTGGGGAGAACAAAAAAACCCTTATATTCTCAATGTTTTAGGTACCTCAGTACAAAGTCCTTCAAACTAGCACAGAAGTATTAAAGCTACTCAAGTCATGCTGCATAGTGTGAGGCTGATAAGGCTTTTTACATTTTTTTTTAACAACAAAGAAACAAACCAACCAAGCAGACACCTCTGTGGCTTTTTCATTGCACCAAGATGCTTGCTTGTTAATAGATGGAAAATAATTGCTTAACCATTGCCCAAAAAATTGTAAGTTCTAAGGCACAATATTAGAAAAAGTCTGGATAATTATGAACTCATTTCATTGCTCAGTGCCATAGTACTAAACAGAATAAATACAAGAGAGAACTCTGTGAAAGGTTTTCTGTAGCAAAGTATCTGGAAGAAGTTGTCCTTGTGTATCAAATATTTATTTAAAACAGCCAAATTAGAAACACAGGAAAGAGGACTAATTCTGACTTGTTGATAAAGTAATTGCTTTCCTGCTTTTTCCAAATGATATAACACATACACATACACTTGTACACACACAGAGGAACACTATTATTTGTCAAACAGAATTATGCATAATGCTTGTCAGTCTCGCTTGCCCTAGTGCTTTACATGCAGAGAGACAAACTTAGTCAGGTTGCATGGGCTGTCATTTTAGGGAAAATATTGTTACTTGTTGCTTGGTTTATAGTGTGGGGATTTTTTCAAGCTAAGAGATAAGATTTCGTTTACTGCATATAACATAATGGTCAGCACAAATATGCTAAATGCAATTGAATGAAGATTTTTAAAAAAATATTTTTAAAGTGGCATCTACAGCTCACTGAAAATAGAAGTTCCGGGGAATTGTATATGTATTCTCCTTAGTGCACATTTTAACTGA
The DNA here is from genome assembly GCF_034638445.1 of Ciconia boyciana. NCBI lineage: Eukaryota > Metazoa > Chordata > Aves > Ciconiiformes > Ciconiidae > Ciconia > Ciconia boyciana. Next base: position 60,575,282 of record NC_132935.1, read on the forward strand.
GGGTTATGGGCCCATATCAGTAAAGATAATTAGGCACCTGCTATGATACTGTCGGCCTGTATGTACCCAGTCCCCATTCAAGTGTTGTACATCTGTTGCAAAGCTAACCTTGAAAAGCATTTGAGTCTCCTTCATGACATTTCCTGAGGTACCTGCTGCTCTGCTTCCAGGCAAGCTCAGCATTTGTCTCTCAGGCTCAGGAAGGGGTTTGTTCTCACAAGTGGGTCTGCTCACATCTGCTGAATCTGGCTCTAAGAGCCAGAACCTGTTCAAAGAGCCATGGTTTAATGGAAGAGGCCAGTGTTTGAAGTCTGTTCAGCCCAACTGGAGAGAGAGCTGTGCTGAATTTGCTGCTCAGGCAGTTCAAATAGCCTCTAGAAAAGAGTCATAAGCATCAAGGCAAAGGGACCTAGCCAGCTGGAAAAAGAGTCCTTGGATTGAAATTAGGTGTTTCCATGAAGTGATGTTAGAGATTCCTTGGAGCAGACTGAGGACAAGGCAAGAGTGATCCCCCAGCCTCGAGGTGAGGGTCCTTAGCTGGGGCACCATGAAGACTCCTCTGCCTGAGGAACTATGGGGCTGTGTTTGCATGGACACTTCTCTGCTGTGCCTCATGCTGGTGCCATGCTCCCCATACCCCTGGGTGAAAGCCTGCTGGCGTGCTGGTGCGGTTCAGGTGATGGGCATAGCTTGACAACCTGGCTGTGAGATGGGGCTGGCAAGCACCATCCTCACATGGAGTCAGGGAAGTCCAAGCAGCATTTGAGCCTAGAGGAGTATCCCTCAGGTGTTAAATCTGCACATGGCCTTTCCACGTACTTGTCTTTAAGCAGCTGAATATGCTGAAGTGATCCTCAGAATACAGATCAGAAGCTGGGCTTTTCCTTTCCTAACCTGTAAATTAGGGTGAAAAACTGGGATGGTGCTGGTTATCATTTAAGAAAAATAACAAAGAAAAGCATATTTTCTTATTAGCTTCCTGTACAGGAGGCTTTCTTCATTACAATAACTAATAAATTACTTACAAATTCACATTATTAAAATAAAATAGAAAAAAAAAGTGTGCCTTTTTAGAGTATTTTCTGTTCTGCTGAGAGAAGGATGAATACTGAGCGTTCAGAGCACAGGCATGACTTCAGCACAAGGCATACCCTGAACTGTTACTAAGATTGCAGATATCAGCAGGGTCTTTTTAGATCTGATTGGTAAGAAGAGTGAAGCTTTTACTTTGTACACATAGTGTTCTGCCATGTATTTACACAATAAATGGAGATGAATCAACGCATTATTAAAACATCTTATTCATAAAATAACAATTCAGAAGCATCTGCTTACACATCCTCATTTAGTAAATAAGATGCATTCTTTGGTTACTTGTGGAGATACAGCACATGCAAAATAGCACCAGTGGTGTTCCCATACTTTACTGACTTACTTAAAAGGGTATAATTTGTTGCTGCATAACACTGAAATTATTTTAATTCAGCCCCAAGTAAATATGTTCCTTTCTGAGTTTCTCTAAGATTATAGTTACTTTATACTTCATGCAAATAAGGCTAATGAGGTTCACTAGTTTAATAACATCTTTTTCTAATTTCAGAAGTAATTGCCATCAACCACTTAGTGTAGATTGGTCATTTGGTGTAGAGTTGATGAAAACAAAATGTCTATGCTAATGAAAATGCAAATGATGTTTTTCATTTGTAATCACTTATAGGAGGTACCTGAAATGTTTAGTGTTTGTTTGTATTGAATAAACAAAATAGCTGGAGATTAAATTAGCCACAGGAAAAGACTTTTATAAAAATAATCCCACAAATTGCACTACACTACTCCTGGCCACAGTCTTGGCTGCTTTTGGTTCACTGCTGTTGGTCAAGTTAAACACAACTGTTTTATCATGGAACACATTCAGCGGAAAGCCAGAGAGTGAGTCTAATGTTTGAAATTTTTATTCATTACTAGCAGTACAAGGATAATCACCTATACGCTCAGAGCAAGACTAAAAGTGTGCTGTAGGTAGTGTAACCTGCACACAGAAAACCTGAATGTTTTTCAGGTAAAGATTCACTAATTGAATATGATCTAAGCTCCATTAGTTTAAAGATTTTCTGACGTCACTATACTGCTTTTTTCTCTTAGATATTTATTGACAGTGCAGACAAGCTCTGATCTTCTGTTGAAAATTCTGTACAATTATATGGACAATATTTTCTGCTAAAGATCTGAAAAGCTCAAAAAGTGCCATAGAAAGGATGCAATTTTTCAGTACATTTTATAATAATATTCTACGTTTTTTCCCCTCTTTATTAACTTTTCCTAGAGTTTTTATAATGGAGGATTGAGTCCTTTCCCTCATGTGATCCTATTAAGGAAAAAAATCCCCAAATATAATTTAAATATTAGTATAAAACAATAATAATAATATTGCTCTTATTGCTCTTCTGGGAGGCTCCAAATGCTTCTTATCCCTTCAAATTATAAGGACTTAAAATGCATATAAATACACCTGAGTAGTTAATATTGTTCATGGATGAACTCCTTAGGTTTATGAGGAGTGCAGAAGAGTAAATTATTTTAGAAGGATTCTGAAGATTAACTCTTCAATAAAAAAAAAATTTAAAAAATCACTTTGAAAGCATAAAATATGATCCTCATTTGGAAGCCTTAATTCCTTGAACATTTCACTGTTTTTTCACATTTGAAAAATACCTCTATAATGTCTTCAGAATTCTTGCTCCATCCCTAAATTCATTGCTGAATTTCTGTTCTGGTGAAATTTTTATTAACATCAGTCTTTTGAGTCACTCACACAAAGAAAGCCTTTGCCTGTTCACGGTTGTCTTCATTAGACTCTACGAGTGGCACAACGAAGCATGTGTCCTTGTGTCTTGAGCAATGGAATAAACTTAATTTCTTCACAAACAAAAGAAAGATGTATCACCAATGGATAAAATACCCTGGATTAGAAAGGTCAGTGATCTCCTCTGAATTCCTAATACCTAAAACCTCCTTGCTATCCATTTTCTCATATACTATAACACATATAATATAAACACAGTCTTGAAAAAGTATTTCAATCTACCTGTGTCCAAGGAGTGTAGAGGAGGACTAGTTCAGCTGCTTTTGTAATTTGTTTCAGTTAGATGCTTTTAAGCAGTAGCTACTAAGGATTTCTCTTTGTAAGATATGCCTTTAGGTAAGTAAATGGCTAAATTAAACTTATGTTGAAGACCTAGACTTTTCTCAGGTGTATTCTCAGAGTGATCCTAAGCAATATTTCTCTTTGCAAACTGAAAGAAAAACCTAAGGGAAAAAATACTTTTTCTAAAAGGGAAAAAACACAATAATTACATAATCAGAAAGTATGCAAAATAACACAAGCAAGAAAAAAAGATTAAGCGTCTCCTGGAATTCAGTTTATTTTGTAAACCTTGCTGAGTTTCATGCTGGGTAGAAAGACATAGGTAAAATAACCTAGAAGAGTCAGGTGACTCAACATGGCTTAGTATTTAATGAAGACAAAAATAAAACAAATAAACATGAAAAGAAAATTGGAAGATCAATTTTCTGTGAGCAATAAATTGCAATTTTTTTGAAGTATAAATTCAGAAAAGAAAGAATAATAAATAACAAGAGCATCTAGATTAATAAGAACAGTGATAAGCCAAGATGATTATAGTATTTTGAAAATTGGTTTCCGGCATTTTCTTCCCTTTATATGTTAGAATAAAAACCTATAATTTTTTGCCAATAGACTAGAAAACAACAATTTTCAGACATTTGACACTAGACCGCTTGACAGAAAAAAGAACAAAACCATTTTGAATGAGGATGAGAAGTTACATGACTGCATTTTATAATTTTGGGGTCATTCAGTGAACATATGTATGTACCATATATAATTGGGTGAAAAAAATATTACTATGCAGACAGAGAATACAGTTAAAGTCTTCTTGTTATTACTGTTATTATTATTTTCCAAAGTAACTGATGAAAAGGTATTAAATTATACAAAATGCTTTGAATAAATCTCTGTTGAATGTTGACCTATGCTGGATCTTTTTTTTTTTTTTCAATACAATGCGAGCAGACATTCCAGACACCAATGGACCTTGTTAATGAGCATCCTTCTTCTAATCTTTGTGGTAATTAGGGGCTATGGCCAGGAAAACTGGGAGCATGTAATTAACTTTGTTAAAGTAGAAACTCATGATGAAATTAAGTAAATGAATATAAGTTCTGTTAAATCGTAAGAGATTGCTGAATCTCTTGTGCTAGGCTTCATCTGAACTGTAATGTATTTCTGTTTTGAAGTTATCAAATCTGATTTCACCCACATGTCATGACTCCATATCAGCTGAGGGGATGAGAGTGTATCATTCCTACATTTCTTTGTTATTAATTCCATTTCCATACAAATGAAAAACAGTTTGGACAACTTGTGATGATCTATCAGTTTTCTGATGAGTAAATGAAGAATTTGGGTTTTCTTGTGGTATGTGCCAAATAGAGTAGTATAGCTACAGCTATAGAAATTCGATCAGGCAAATCATATAGAAAGAACAATCTGCCTGATCTTTTGGGGGGTAATGAACTGTTGCAAACATAACTTCATTTGAACTGTTTTGTTTCCTATCTGGAGTTTCAGGTAGACACAAATGTGGACAATAATTCCTCTTGTAGCTTTTCTATTACCCCCTTTCAGGTTGTTTTGCTCTGTGTGTTTGCTTTATTATCCTATAATTATTACGTATTGGCTACCTTAATCACATAGGTTAGAATTAATCTTCCTTAAATTTAGTTGCCTCAAATTTTATTGTGATAGAGACCACAGTGAGTTGCTGAGTTGAATAAATGCATTTTCCTGTATTTGCATCATTCAGGATGAAAAAGACTTCTATAAAAAAGTTAGAAGATAGACCAGATGAATGCATGGGGTACTTCAAAAAATCAGTGAAAATGCTTAGTTTAGAGCTTTTCTAATTTTTTGAGTGCTCCATTTGATAGAAACAGTTTATTTGCTCAATTAACATACTTTTTATGAACACCTAATGGTCCTGAGAAATTCACAGTGTGTTTCTTGGGACTTTGGCAAGAAAACTATCATTGGGAAAGGGTGGTGGGGAGGGAAGGTGAGAGGGACAGACTGCTGAGCTGACTCCTACATTTCACACGCTGTCCTGGTTTCAGCTGAGATAGAGCTAATTTTCTTGCTAGTAGCTGGTATAGTGCTGTGCTTTGGATTTAGGATGAGAACAATGTTGATAACACACTGATGTTTTAGTTGTTGCTAAGCAGTGCTTATACTAAGTCAAGGACTTTTCAGCTTCCCATGCCCTGCCAGATGCACAAGAAGCTGGGAGGGGGCACAGCCAAGACAGCTGACCCAAACTGGCCAAAGGGCTATTCCATACCCTATGATGTCATGCTCAGTATAAAAATTGGGGGGAGTTGCCCAGGGGGTAGCGATTGCTACTCGGGGATGGGCTGGGCATCAGTCAGCAGGTGGTAAGCAGTTGCATTGTGCATCACTTGTTTTGTATATTTTTATCATTATTATTATTTTCTCTTCCTTTGCTGTCCTATTAAACTGTCTTGATCTCAACCTGTGGATTTTACTTTTTTGTCCAATTCTCTCCCCCATCCCACCAGAGGCGGGCGGGGAGGGTGAGCGAGCAGTTGTGTGGTGCTCAGATGCCGACTGGGGTTAAACCATGACACGCATACAGTCCCAGGGTCTCAAATGTCTGCAGGAGAATGCAGAGGGTTCTCAAACACCTTGTACCATAGGAGAAAGATACCTGTAGCTGCTGTATCAAAAGTAACTTTATAAGTTTAGAGAAAGTCTGGTTAACTTGTAAATTTTCATAGGATGAACACTTCAGCCAGCCTTGGAAATATATCATATGATAGAGTTTCCTTTTGTCAGAGCTATGATGCTCTAGGCATTTCTCAGGTGCTAGTATGTGGGAAAATCCCTACATTTTTATCCAGTAATGAAAGGAGTATCATATTAAGTGGCAGGCATGTTGCAAGACTGAATCTTTATGGGGAAGACGGAATTTGTTTCAGGTTCAGCTGGAGAGCCATTAACTTCTAAGTACCAAAGGTTGTCTAAAATTTTTAGATGAAAATGTCTTTAGCTACAAGATATTGCTTCAGCAAATCTGAACTGAATGGAAGATATGTAGCCAAGACCCTTTGATTAGTTAAAAAATTACATGTTATTATCTTGAATTTTCGCTATCACTATGTAGATTTTAATGAAGGCATGCAATGCACATAAGAGGTTACTTTGCAAATATCAGTATAGCGTAAAAATGCAGAAACTTCAGCACAAGCACTTTAAATAATTTGTCGAAGGTCTCCTAACAAGCCAGGAAGACCCAGAACCAAAAATCAAATCTGCTTACAAACCTGTGTTTCCTTTTCTAAGAGAAAACATTTTCTTCTGATGTCTTTTCCTAGTAAAATAATATACTCCTCATTAATTTTAAATAAAAGATAAAAGCTCTATGTCCCTTCACACTGTGGTACAAAGGAAAACATTAATAAAATACAATCTAGAAGGGAAATGTAACATTAGAAGTAATGCTTCAGCCACAGGGCCTTCCCTGAGCTGTAGCAAAATATTGAACAACATTAAACTAGTGTTCCTTCTAATCTGTTAAATTCCTTTTTTTGTCCCTGGACTTTTCAAAATTCCAAATTCAAAAGGTTTGGGGACTTAGTCTCTTGAGTCCAACAAAGAGTTACAATTCCTTTAATAATACCATGCCTCTAGCATTCTACTCAAGAACAATTTTAGTTTACATTTAAGTGTTCCTACCAATAAATCACATCCGTCTGATTTTCTCAGTTTTTATTCATTCACCCCCTAGAAAAAGAAGATAAGCATATGCTGAACTTTGAAATTAATTCAGTGTTTGTTTGCTTGTTTGGTTGTTTTTTTGAGTCCTTTTTGTTTGCTTGCTTTTGTTTCCAGTGAAACTGGTATCAGGGTGCTTTGTTGGAATACCGTCATAGACAAATTGCTACAATGGACACAAGACAGCAGCTCCCATTAAAAAAATGTAAAAATAATTCTGTTACACCTAACCCTATTTGGAAAAAAAAAGTCAATGAAAACTAAATGTAATGGAAAACCAGATAAGATTGCGTAACTATGACCTATTCAGCTGTATTTACCTCCCCTATAGTCTCGTTCTTCTATAGATTTTTAAAATATTCCCATATGGATCAACATTTTGTTTCTGAAGGCCAGATCTATGTTACCTTCAAGACTGTGCTTGAGGCCGAGTTTACATTTACCCACACTGGCTGGACAGAAATAAGGCTTAAGAGACAGACTTAGGGAAAACTTCCAGCCACAGACTACAGAACATGGAATGGTAATTTTATATAAAACCAAACACAACTTATTTTTCAGTCTGGCTAAATGAGTCATTCCTCATCACTATGGTTCAATCATTATGCACCTATTATGTCTTGCAACCTTGTTACATGGCCAGCTTCAGGCAGGAGGATTCTGTAAAATTCCAATGTTTATGCCTCAAGACACTGTAGATCATACCTATGTGCAGGACATTATAGACTATGTTTACACCTAAGAGCTACAGGCAGCCTGAAGTAGACACACAGATTACAAGTCTCAGTGGAAGTTTTGTCCTCACTTCTTGTCTAACTCCATTCAGGCTTGCAAGCTACATGCTAAGAGGCCTAGTTCCCAAATCTTGTATCATTTTGGAGAAATGTGAACAGGATGACAAACCACCTTTTTTCCTAAAATCTGTGTTGACAAAGTTCTGAAGTGCTCATACAAGGTTTGATGCTTTGTCATTTTTGTATGACTTGAAGAGTCTAAACAACACAGCATTTTAATCACAACATAAAGAATGAGAAGAAGGCAAAGTGGCATCTCTACAAAGAGACAGAGTCTCTAAAATATCAGACAAAATTGTGGTAGTGTTGATGCATAATCTGACTCGCAGAATAACCTCTACGAAAAAGACTAGGTCACTTAGCCTGGCTCAAACTATTTTTTTTCCTTGGGGACTGGAACTTGGATTAAGAAAAAAAGTAGGCATTAACTGTATACCATTTATGTCTCTATCAGTTTGGAAAGCCTGAGTTCTCATGTGTACTAGTTGTGCTGAAAGTCAAATTTTCCGTTTCTTTTTTTGCAAACACAGCTTATTTTCATAGAGAAAGATGCACATACTCCTCTTGGTCTCTAATGGTACACTACTATGTAAAAAAACACAGGAAGCAAGCCTGTACTGCAAAATCATTAGCTCTCTCCTTGACCTTGTTATGCACCATTTCAATTGTCCTCAAAGTAAAATCTAGGCCTGAATCAAAGGACAAGACCACTCCTAACAGGAAATGTCACACAAAAGACTCAGAAGATATATCCAACATTTTGTCTCCTTGTTCCCCTGATGGCCTTGTAGGTACATAGGCCTTCACTCTTAACATATGAAGTTGCTGAAGCAGACGTTGTTGTCTGGATCACAATTTCTTTACTACTAAGTGCAACAGGAACTCAGCCATGACTGGCCTTCTAGGAGCTATGATAATACATTTAAAAGTACATTTAAAAAATGGAAATTTATCTTTGCACATGTATCATACAACTGATGCTGCTGCAGAGAACACACTTAATTGCACATGAATTGAGACCAGAATGTTGAAAGAAATGCCAAATTCAGATTAAAATCCACAGATCTGTAAATGCAACACCTCCTTTTTTCCTGAAAAGAAAAAAAAATAGTATGTGTTCAGGTTTAATATGGTGGGTGCCAATTGGTTGATTCTGCAAATAAAAAGATAAACAGTTTTCCTAATTATTATTATTTTTTTAACAACAAATATCATATCATCGGAATAAATACAATTTTAAAAATAGAGAATAGAAAGGTAGAAATAGACTAGCTGGGACAGGAATATAAAAAAGGAGAAGCAGCTTAAGCTCTAAGTTATGGAAATCTTTCTCATTCTCTCATCTAGTCTTGCAAATAATATATTTGAGGTAAATATGAACAACCAGAGAATCACAACGCAAGTGTCCTGGTTTCAGCTGGGATAAAGTTCATTTTCTTCCTAGTAGCTGGTATAGTGCTGTGTTTTGGATTTTAGTATGACAATAATATTGATAACACACTGATGTTTAGTTGTTCCTAAGCGGTGTTTGCACTAGTCAAGGACTTTTCAGCTTCCCATGCTCTGCCAGGTGCACAAGAAGCTGGGAGGGGGCACAGCCAGGACAGCCGACCCAAACTGGCCAAAGGGCTATTCCATACCCCATGACGTCATGCTCAGTCTATAAACTCGGGGAGTTGGCTGAGGGGTAGTGATTGCTGCTTGGGGACTGGCTGGGCATCGGTCAGCAGGTGTATCACTTGTTTTTTCCTGGGTTTTGTTCCTCTCATGCTCTCTTGTTGTTTTCCTTCTCATTACGATTTTTTTTTTTTTTCAATTATTAAACTGTTCTTATCTCAACTCATGAGTTTTCTTACTTTTGCTCTTCCGATTCTCTCCCCCATCCCACCAGGAGGGGAGGGTGAGCAAGCAGCTGTGTGGTACTTAACTGCCAACTGGGGCTACAACAATGAGCACTGAAAATAACCCAAAGTTGGAGAAAAAGGGGAGAAAACATTCTTTCAATTAAACTGTATTATAAAAACATGGCAATAACATTAAAAAAAGGTACAAGAATTTTAACACAAAAATGCTGAACATGCTGAAGAGAAAACTGTAAATCTACGTTTAGTTTCATCACAAGCTAACCTCAAATTTTAAAAGCCTGACCTGGTGGAGAAAATCAGTAGTAACTCAGAAAAGATAAACAGGTGAAAGAGAAGTATATCAAATAATCTCTTTGACTTTACTAGATTGTTTGCAATAGTGGTTATTACAGTTTTATTGGAGAGCTGTGTTCCCTCTCTAAACTGAATTCCTTGTAATGAATAAAAAAAGAAAAAGCAGCAGGCAGAAATCTTCTAGTTAAAGAGGTAAATCTAGTACTGAAAATGTACTAATGAAAGAAAACAAGTAGGCTTTTCATATTCTGTGTGATGAGTTCTTGTATAGCTGTAGTGATGGTACAGAGAGCAAATTTTGGGTGGTGCAGCTTCATTCATTGATATTAGAAGCCATTTCAGACATTCATGAAGATCTCAGTGATAAGGAGACTAAACACTGACAACAAAGTTGGCCTTGTTGAGTTCCACATTCATTTTTTATCTGTGATTTCTGTATTAGATTTCATCAGTCTCTGAGTCAGAAGGATTTTTTATTGGTTTTGCCCCCTCTAACCACCAGATACATATATGCCACCAGGCATATGAAATTCAAGCTGTCTATTTTCTAACTTGTAAAAAATTCCAAAGACCATGCAGTAAGCACGTAGCTGACAGTTTTTCCAACTACTATTCAAGCAGAACACAATAATAGTTTTTTAATAACTGTGTTATTTTTTAAGTTGATGCATAATAAAAAAATCCTTCTTTGCTTTAGAAAATAACATGTGTACCTAAAAACTGCTTAAACTGACAAAAAATGGAGGGAAGGAGGGGAAATACATGACCGTTTATTCCTCAAATAGTTATAGTATTAGGCATTACATGGTAATTTTAGAGGTGCCAATGAAGATATCTTTAGAGTAATAGCTACTACTGCTTACAGGTGTCAGATGTTATTTACTGGAAGCCAGGAGAGGAAAAAACCAACAAAAACCACCCACCACCCACCCACCGCACAAAAAACCCCCACTCTCTGTCCTCATTATTTGTGATGGTGGATACGCAAAAAATGAAGTGCTTCAAAATAGACAATTTTAATAGAAGCCAGTATTTGATATGAAAAGTGAACACTGACAAGCCTTCCATCAAATTAATTATGTGAAATTTGTAAATAAATTACTGGAAATTGCCCAGCTTCTCTGTAAATTAGTGATGTCACTACTTGGTTCTCATATTTAGAATTTGGTGCTAATGATTTATTGCCAACATGAATTTGGAAGCGAGTCTGTGAAATCAATGCCTTTATAAATGACTGGAAAGACATTTCAATGAATGCCAAGTTAGAGCTAATTATTTTCTTTCTTTGAAATCCCAGACAATTTTCCAGAATTCTGTTAAGCTTGGAATATGACACTTCTACAATCTAGAAGCTACAGAACAGTGTATTCTAAAGGTACAAACTTTTTAATGTTATGCACTATTTTAACATATTCTTGGGTCAAATTGTACAATAAGTTAATTGATGTAAGACTGATAAAGCTGTTCCACTTACCTAGATGTGACAGAAAAAAAGAAAAAAAAAAAAGATTTTACAGAATACTTTTAATTCAAGGGCAAATTTAAAAGAAACTTATTCTGTTCCATATGAAGCAGTAAAATATTATTTAGCCCATTTTATAGATAGGAAAATCAACCAAGATTGTCTCAAAGTCACTAGTACTCCTCTAGAGGTTTGAAAGTTGACTTGTATGAGATTTTACTGTGAGACTGGCATTTAAATACAGTAGAACATAACATAAACAGAAAATAAAATCCTGGAACAACTAATCCTGGAAACCATTTCCAGGCACATGAAGTACAAGAAGGTGATTGAGAGTAGTCAGCAAGGATTCACCAAGGGGAAGCCATGCTTGACCAGCCTGTTAGCCTTCTACAATGAAATGACTGGCTGGATAGATGAGGGGAGAGCAATAGATATTGCATACTTAGACTGCAGGAAGGCTTTTGACTCTGTCTCCTGTAAGATCCTCATAGAGAAGCTGATGAAGTATGGCTGGATGAGCAGACAGCAAGGTGGATTGAAAACTGGCTGAGCGAGCATCTGAGCCCAGAGCGTGGTGATCAGTGGCACAAAGTCTAGTTGGAGGCCAGTAACTGGGTATGTATCCCAGGGGTCAACACGGCGTCCAGTCCTGTTCAACATCTTCATTACTGATTTGGATGATGGGGCACAGCGTACCCTCAGCAAGTTTGTGGATGACACAAAACTGGGAGGAGTGTCTGATATGCCAAAAGGTTGTGCTGCCACCCAGAGGGACCTCAACAGGCTGGAGAAAACAGCTGACAGGAATCTGATGGAGTTCAGCACAGGGAAGTACAATGTCCTGCACCTAGGGAGGAACAACTTCCCCAGTATATGCTGGGGAGTGGTGTTGGCAGCACCAATATATGGAGCTGATATAATAGCCGTAAAACATCTCACCCAAGAAACATCTACTAAGAAGAACATGACTAAAAAGAAGAGTCATTTCAATGAAACTGAATGAGTGAGTACCATCAGCTGTGATAGCTGGTGATAAAAATCCTGTCACATACTGAACAACCAGAATTTGTCATTCCTGCTTGGTGCCAACTATCTGCCCTGGGATATCAGCCAAGCAACCTGATGGACTCAATGGACCCTTCATGTACAATTTTGTAAAACAGGTTAAGGGGAAAGGATGCCAACTACATGGGATCCTCTGTCAGAATTGCCTTATGGGGCATTTTGGAATATTTGGGATTTTTTTTATTCCCCTTACACAGGCAAAGATCATAGTTCTTCAGGGCAGTTCCGTCTGGAACCATGTTCCTTCTGGCTATCAATTTAACTTTTTGAGCACTAGGTTTGGGTTTTTTAGATCAATCATCAAGCCTAACTTCCTGTCAGCCAGGCAAACCACCATGTAGGCAGTGATGTTTATTCAGAAAACCACATAGTCTTCAGATAGCCTGAGGTCACTAGGCTAAATAATCTCTGCTTTTGTTCTCTAGCCTTTCTTAGTGGGCAAAACACTGTATGCCAAAAGAACAAATCTCACTCTTTATATTTGAGAAATAGTCCAAAACATGTTCCTGTAGTGCTAGAAAACACAACCAAGGTTTTTCATACAGAACACAGATATAGAAACTTATCCCCATCATGCAGAAAGTGGGTTTCTCCTCCCTTGCCCTCCCCACAAACAAGTATCCCTACTTTATGAAGTCTATCGCTTTATAGGGTGAGTCTGGTAACAAGTTGCCGCCGTGTGCCCCCTAGTGCTGTAGGAACCCGCATCTGCTGTCCCTGTGGACGGCACTGCTCAGAGCAAGGCATTTCACGTAAGGTCTGACCTCATTACCAATGAGGAGGATGAGATGGGTGCTTCTTGCTGCTCCTAACCTATGCCTCCTTTAAGGGGAAGCTGGTTATTTCATTTACAGTTCCCTTTCTCTGGCCTCTGGCTCTCCTACAGAAACCACTGCAGCCCTCGAACAGCAGGAGACCCACCATGGTGGAGAAACAAAGAAAGCTCAGTCCATAACCCCTTTTATTATTTCTTTTTTTTTTTTAATTATAAGAATCCTTCTTTTATTCTTAGAGATATTTTTAAGTAATGCTCTCTCTTTGTTTGATTTCTCAATTTGTGCAGTATTTCAAAGCTCTTCATTTATAGCAATAAAAATTCTCCATTGGCTGGGATGGCTTATTCTTCATTCTTTTTATTTTTAACAATAATAATGACAAAACAAAACAAGCATCTGCTTGACTGCAGTAAATTATCTGGCTTTCCATGCTCTGTGCAGAGTAAAAATAGCTGAAGTTTATTTCATAAAGTGAATGTTTTCTGGCTATCATCTACCCGACATGAGTACTGCTCAAAGGCAGAATTTAACCTTTGTTCTTTCATGGCTGGTTTGAAGTGCTCAACTACTCTCCCATAATTTTCAGCAATTTCCGCCCCTGAGTTTCTATAAGTCTTATATGGCCAATTAATTAGAAAACAGAGCACCACTTGAAGAAACAAGTGGTTTATAATGGAAGGTCCACTTCTGTAATTTGCAGTGTTATTGGATGCTGTTAGAATAGTTAACTCACAAAATACTAATGCCTGTTCCCCTGAGTAGCTGCTCTTTTGAATTTGACCTCTAATAGTATAATAATCCTCACAGAATAAGTCAGGGCTAGGCTAATATTAGAGCACCTCTCTGCAGAGAGGGGCAGGCAGGCAGGTGTAGATAAGTCAAGGCAGCCACATGTAAGCCAGTTATGATTCTGGAGCTGGGTTTAGACCAAGTTAGCATACTTTCTCCCTAATGAGGGTTTATTTCTGTGCTTGAATGGTAATATGGTTTCTATATCATCTACAGCTGGCTGGCATCTGGACAGCTCAGAGGATGGTGGGAATATTCACATCATACTCTGCAGCTATCTGTTTATTCGTACATACATACATGCATGCACATGAAGCAGGATGACAGGACCGGAACATCTCCTGTGCAGACTCCTACCTGTACCACACTTCTGTTGCCACCTTCCCAGTAGCATCGCCTACAGCAGAGCACACTACAGGACTCTTTATCCTGCATTGGGTATCACTTTGCACAGCATTTTTGGTGAAATCATCAAGCCTTCCTGGTCCCTTGCACAGAAGCCCTTATTGTCTATGTATGCAGTAAAGTAAATAATATTCAGCTGTTGAAGGGTGTGGATCAATATCCGGACTAACAATTTGTGTTTACAGTTAGCTTTACTATGACTATACTTTTAGTAATTGGAGGTAAAAGCAGCTCATGAGACAGATAGATGTTGGCACTTACAATGGGATAGATGAGGAAAAAAAAGATGATGTGAGTTTGAATATCCTATAATCAAAGTGAACTGATGGGCATTTCTGAGACAAAATAACACAGCTACGTGAAAGGACCTTGGATTATATGGGCCTTAAGAGCTCTACAATGGATCCATACCTGTTTCAAGAAGAGTATCACTGTAAAGCATCAAATGCTTTAGCCTATCACATACAGAATAGTAATAAAAATAAAAAATAAAATCACTATCTCATAATCAGAAAGCAGTCACCTTTTACAGACTCAGTGCCCCAGGATGCTGTTGGGTCATGGCTGGTCAGCTTGGGATTCAAAAGTCAACCCTTAGAACTGTATAGGTGGACATTTTCTGAGCATAATTTTTCTTATTTCTCTAAAGTCCCAAAGTCAGTAACAGGTATTAAGCCAATCATTTCCCAAAACTGTGACAAGGCCCTCAGTAACTTTTAGGTCCTTGTTCTTTACCATTTTTCTCCTCTCATCACCCAGCTGAACCCATATAGGTAAGCCACAAACAAGCCTGATTTATTTAACAGTGGATGCTGCATTAAGTTATGTGTGATTCAACAGAAAAATCACTTGGAAAGGAAAATAACTGAAATATTAAAGTTTGAAAGCCTTGTGTGAGTCTATTTTAAAATGAATCCTTTAGGAAAGAATAAGAATTATTTGCAGAATTGGTTTATGAGAAGCTGAAAAAAAGAAGAGGATGTAGAATAAAGACATTTCATATGAGAATAGTGTATTTCCAACCAAAGAGTTCAACTGATAACTGACATAAACTTATTAAAACCTAGAATTAAAAATCCTATCCTGCTGCCACTGAAAAGTTAATCACAGTGTGAAGTTAATCCCGGATATCAGGATTTTCCCACCAATAAGCTCTGTGGTATGTGAAGTAGACCCTACAGTAGCACATCTATGCTTTAAATGCTAAGACTTGAACCCATATGAACCATCTTAAGTTAAAAAAAAAAAAAAAAGAGAAAAAGAAAGAAAGAAAATGAAAAAGAATCACAATAATCAGCATTTAAGTTAATATAGGAGTATGAAAGGATGTATATAATCATCTACTTAGTGGAAGCTGCTTGTGCAGTAATTCTCAGTAAGCACTGGCTCTTCAGGTCTCTTGTAAAGCAATAAAAAAATCACTACTTAAATAGATGAAAAACCATTTTCTGCAATCAGCAGAAAAATAAATAAATAAATAAATAAATAAAGTCAGCAGACTTAGCTATAGTTTATTAGGATTGTTTCAATAACTTTGCAAAATAAGTTCAGATTATGAGAGCTTTCAACACTGCAAATAGCATACTGCAACAATGAAGACGTATTATAGTGGTTCAAAAAACCAAGGGCTTAGTCCTACCACTTTACTCTGATGTTTCGCAGTAACGTGCAGAAACCTAATAGAAAACTGATAAGTTTCTTAATAAAGTTTTTAGGCTAGTCCAGTAATGCAGAATAACACTAATCCAAAAGTGTTGGGCAAACATTTTCAGAATTGTTTCAATAGTATAACAGTCTATAAAATTGCTCAGTGTTAAAGCATATGAGTATAGTCTTAATGAGCCCTTGTGCTTCTACAGACATTCAGAATTTCCAGCAGTGCAACTGTTTAGTGATTTTTTTCCCATCCATTAGTCTAAGCAAACCTGCATGAAACATTACCACCAGTAAATAGTGCCATATTTTTAAAAAAATCACCATGAGTATCCCCACAATGACATTATTTTAAGGACTTTTCTAATATGGTTTCTCACTGCATGGATGATTGATTGCTCTGAGCTGAGAACCCTGTCTCAGTAAAAAGAAAAATATCTTCTAAGAAAATCAGTAGGCACTTTTTTATTTTCTACTTGTTTTGCATAGGATAGGGTTAAGTATGCACTGGGGCTTCAGCATATCAGTTTCAGGTGGTAGGGATTTAGAACATGTGTTGTAAATTGGATAATTAGCTCTTCTGATGAGGAAGCATACACAGTAAAAAAAGGCATCTGAGACCAGAAGAAGGAAGTTTTTGAAAGCTATAATGTCAGATTGAGCTGGACTGTTGCCTGGAATGTGCTCAGAGATTAACTTAAAAACTTGAAGTGTAGCTAGCATTGAAGAAAATAGCTGTTCTATCAGAAAATTATGTTTTCCTATATTTACTCTGTTGCCATATATGTAATTTTGAAAGCTCAAGGGATGGATCAGAGGTATAGTGTCATTTTAAAACAATCACAGAGGAAAGAAAATTGATGTATGTATCTCAGATTCATCCTTAAATCTTACCTTTTAATGGCTTTTCAATATTTGTAAAAGATTGTTTGCTTCTTTGTTTTTACTTTTTATTATCAAAGATGACTTGTGACTTAATTTCTAATTTTGCTTTTGAGTTGCATGCCTTTTGTTTTCTTTCTTGTCCTCCCTCATTATTCCTTAAGGTACAGGCTGTGGGGTTCCCTTCAGCAGCTACTATGAGAGATAGTAGTAAGGAGGGAAGAATACAAAAAGTCCTTCAGGTATAGCTGGATTCAATGTACCTTTTTTTAGGGTACGCCAGCTTCTGAAAAATGGCAGGGAATATTAAATTCCCAGGAAGTCAGGCAATTCTTATATGTTTTATTGCTTCTAACTGTGATCAAACAAAGAAATAAGCAAGAATTGTTGCTTTTAGGATGATGTTATTTATCTAAGAAAACAGGGTTTGTATGCTTTCTTTACTTACATATGCATATTACAGTGTCAGCAAAAAGTTGTTTGCACCTCTTAAATCATCAAAAAAACCAAACAGAAAGCCTATACTTTGAGCTCATCTATGTATTAACAGCTTTCTAGATAAGCAGATGGTTATGCTACTTATTGCGTACCTTTCTTTTCTCCCAGCTAGAACATTTCTGGATGTAACTATTACATTTGTTGAAAATAATCCCTAAAGTTAAATTGGCTAGCACGTTAGTTTCCCTTCTGAGTTAGCTAAGCAAAAGAGATGACGGCGAGTATCATATTAGCATGTGAAGTGCCACACTCAAATAGCTGTTACATCTTCCAGTTTACCAGTGGTATTTGGACACCTCTTGTTTTGGTTGTTATTAGGATTTTTTTATGTAAATCTTGACAAATTCATTCTATCTTTCATATGAATAAGCAACCCTTGTCAGAGCAGGACACCTACAAACAGTCATAGAATAACATTTCCTTACCATTTCAGCCATACCATATTGCCGCCTCTGCCTCTAGCTTCATCAGGTGCCTTTTGAGGGCATCACTACCCTTCAGCATATTGAATGTTCCTCCCAGTTTGGTGTTGTCCATGAACTTGCTGAAGGTGCACTCCCTACCATTGCCCAGGGAATTGTTGAAGACTATAAGTAGTATTAAGCTCAGTAGCAACCCCTAAGGAACACCACTAGACTGAACACTGGTGAAGTGAACCCATTGAGCCCTAGAAGCCTAGTGAACCCATTGAGCCTAGTGGTCTACCCAGTTTCTCACCCATATTGTAGTTCATCATCCAACCATATTGATCTTTTTCTACTTGAGGTACAGTACCTCCTAGCCAGCCCATGGGATTAGTCCTGTAACTGGCCCATCCAATTCGTGCATGAAACAGTTGTCACCTGGCATGCCAGAAACTTCTGGATTGGTTGCACTCTACAGTGTCACTCTCCAAGCGGATGTTGGGGTGGTTGAGGTCCACTATGGGACTTCCGCCTTTTTTTTTTCTGTGCAAACTAGCATAAAGATTTGATTATCTTTTCCTTAAACAATTCCTGTAGACAAGCAATATCCATTCTTAAACATTTTTAAACTGTCAGACTTCAACTGTCAAATTATTTAAAATAAAAATAGTAATAATAATAAAAAACAACAGGAATATGAGATCAGATCATCTGTATGTAACCATCCTGGTTATATCTTCCTTAGAAACATCTTTCTCAATATCAGCTCCCTAGTAAGGGTTACAAAATACTTCCCAGCACACTATCGCAAGCTTAAGAGCTACAGTAAAATATCTATAACATGCCACGCTAAGAGAAGAAGATGATGGAAAGCATCTCTGATGTCCCAGGTCTCTGCAATAGCAGGAATATTGTTAGGTGTCTATAAGGGTATTTTGTGCCCTGCAAAGGGAAAATAAAGGTCCAAATTCTTCTTTTATTACAGCTTAAGTTGTAGAACTCCTGGTAAGATCCATTTCTGATTGTGTTTCAAACTGCATTCCACAGTGGCATTTCTACCTGCTTGCTGAGGTTTTGGTTCCCTCCTGCTCTTTTCCTTTTTTTCTTTTTTTCTTTTTTTTTTTTAAAGGAGCACACAAAAAGAAACATCAGGAAAATGCTCAGAGCAAAAAGTACATACCTGTCAGAATCCTACAAGCCAGTAAATCAATAAGGAGGAGAAACCTCGAAAGCTAAAATTGTTCTGTATGATCTTTGGAGTAAACCAAAAAAGTGTGATTTTACAAGGAATGTCAGGAACAGTTAATTTATGTCCTGGACACTGTAAAGGAAAATTAGAAAGGTGGTGTAAACTGTATGCCATTTTCAGTGTCCAGAAGTATTACTCCTTTCCATTTACTCTGCTACTCAGGCCTAATCCATGATAACAACATTACTAACAGCCTGCAAAGATCTGCTTCATCCCCAAGGAATGACATGGGGCTCCACATAGGTCTGCTACAACAGCTCTTTGGTGCATTTTGATTGTCCCCACAATGACTTGCATTATGAAGTTCTTTTCCTGGACAGCAAAAAGAAATCAAACAAGAAAGAATCAGCCAAGTAGATTCTTCTTTGGATTTCTTCTGTTCCAAAATTTTGCAAGTTTATAACAGAAACATTCAGTTTGTGGATCTTTTTTAGAAGATTTGCTCTCTAATCATCAGGTCCTCATTGTCTCTACCACTCTCCAACAACAGTGGAAAATAAATATTAAAATCCTGTTGCAAGAAGTATTGCAGACTGCTTGTGGTTTTTTGGTTGGTTGGTTGGCTGGGGTTTTTGTAGTGAATCTGAACCATCTAGACTTAGGAGCAGTTATACAGCAGAAGACTGAGGAACTTTTCAGCTGGGGGCAAGGATCTGTGAACCAAAACATGTGGTGAACAGTCAGAAATTTCATTTTGCAAATATACCCTGAAGAAATAACAAGGATGAAAACACATTTCTGGCAAATGCTTACAAATTATATTAGTTCCACTGTTGGTTACTTTTTCTCTGGTAACTCAGACCAACAGAAAGGTCAGGGTTATCCTCTCCTTCTCTCAGAGGTGATTACTCTTCCAGAAATACTTGAAATTGTAGGAGACAGTTAATTCTTAGTTTCTGATTGTGTTTTCCCTCTGAAAACCTTCCAGGGATTGTAGATTTGTAGGTAGTAAGTATGGAGATGCCACTGTTTGTAAGAGGTTTAGTGTCAGGATAACACAGGCTTCAGGACCTGCCAGCTACTCTCTGGACTTATCTTGGCCTGACTGGAGATATGTTTTGGCTTGTTTAACCATAAAAGAAATTACCTAATGATCAGGTGACTATTATCTAATTTGTTTTAGCTTTTCTTAGCTTTGTATAATTGTGTGGTGTAACTATATATGTATATATATTTATGTATTCTTGTATTTAATTATTAGAAATAGTTATTTGCTGTAGAATGAACCTATAAGCTTACAATAAAATGCAGCATAGAATAAAAGCACAGAATGAGAAGAAGCCTTGAAAGTGTTGGCTCAGGATGCTGCCTTTGGCACAGGATGCTAGGGGGTACAGCTTACCAGTGCTTAACTTCTGATCACCAAAGGGATGCATTATTGGGAGCTGGGTAAAATTACCTTTAGAACAAAGAAGTATTCAGCCTATGCAAAACAAACCATATAAAGTATATTCAGACTTGTAGACCAGCGAAGAAAGATTAAGGTGTAAAGAGTGTTAGCAAACATATAAAAATGCCCCCAAGAAAATGTTGGAGCAAGGAGTAAGACATGATCAACATCAGTGTTGCATTCTTCCCAGCAAAGGACTAGTGATACTGATGACTTGTGGTACCATTCCTCCTGCTCCAGGTTGAAGCCTTAGAAGCCTGAGCATAAAACAAGAAAAAAAGGAGTAGAGAGGAAAAAGTTTGATTATATAGCACTTTAACTGTATATAATTTGAACTATGAGTTTTAACAACTGGACTAATAATAACTTTAATCAGACCAAGAGTAAATTCTTGCCTTTGAATATAACTGTTTCTCTATAACAAGATATTGTGTCTAACAAATTGGTGGGTGTTCAAGCAACCTACTCTGCAACTTGGCTGCAACTAATTGGTAACAAGTCATCAGTGATTTCCTTAAACATTTCAACTCTCTTTTATCTCATTTCCTTTTTCTTCTCCACAATTAACTGTGAATCTTAGTCATAGATTGTTATTTATAAAGTTCCTATAAAAAAAATAATATTGTGAGAGACCTACATTTGCTAAGGCTTTCTGTTTCTTTTAAGGTGCTACAGGGTGGATCTAGATAAGTTATGTATCAGGGAGAGGACAAGATAAAGTGTTTCCCTGAGCTGTACCCTTAATTTGCCTGTTTTTTTTTAAAGCCACTCATGCACTTATGATGTAGTTTACATTGGGAAAAAGCATCATAAACAAGAAACTAGCAGTTGCATTACTTTCACCTGGTTTGACAATGGTCACATGCAAAAAGTTTTTCAAAGTGACCTACAAAACTAGAACAGACAAACTCAGGTGAACATAGCATTTTTATTTTAGATTACTTTATTATTCACCAGGAAAGCACAAGCAGAGCTGCAAAAAATTAACTGTAGTCCAGGGAGCTGGGCAGTGGACTGAATATTTCAGGATCTACAACTTGTTTCCAGCTCAGAAGCTGACCAGCTACATGAATCACCTGACCTCCCTTGGCCTTGATTTCATTACTCTTTCTCTGCATTTCCTGAAGTTTGTGATTGAAAAATAGCTATCTCCACAAGGATCTTACCTGGAAACCTTTAGCTGTTAGTAGAATACTATAAAGCAATAATAATCATTCAAGACTGACAGGAACTATTGTCAAAGAAAAATATTTATTAGGTGTTTAAAAATAAACCCAAATGTACATGAAGGTAAGAAGACAAAGCAGGATCCTTATACCCCTACCAGGTTGGGGAAAGAAGATGAAGCTTTGGGGGTGATTCATCAGGGGGTTAGAGTCCTCAGTGACATGAAGCCGATGTATTGGCAGGAGTTCTTTGCTGTGGAAGGTCTACCACATCTAAGACAGTCCCATAAGGAGGAATGCCTCTCTCATTTTGCAGTCATTTTGGACACTCTCCAGTCCAGCCTGCCCTGAACTTCTGGGATGTCTGAGGGAGTGGCAACACAGGATGGGAAGGAAGTTGAATAATTTACACCAATTTTTATGTGGCTAAGATTGGGTGAGATGAACTGCAGTGGATGCAAATGCTTTTAGAAGCTAACTAGGATGTTTTTATATTCAGTGATGGCAAAAGCAGGTTAAGATTTTTGTGAGAATAAGCTGCTTTGACAACAAGAACCTGGATAAAGTATTACTAAAGTCACTGCAGTCTTTAAGAATTCTCATGAAATATTTGTAAAGTCATTGTAATG
Organism: Ciconia boyciana; assembly: GCF_034638445.1. Taxonomy (NCBI): domain Eukaryota; kingdom Metazoa; phylum Chordata; class Aves; order Ciconiiformes; family Ciconiidae; genus Ciconia; species Ciconia boyciana. The sequence goes on from NC_132935.1 coordinate 60,597,477, forward strand.
ATATTTGAATTTATAAGTGATGTAAGTAAATTGGCATTTGTAACCAATGAAATTAGGTGCACCGAATATATAATGAAATGTGTGCATATTGAATTAGACTGTTGAAATTATAAGAGGAGATGTTTAAGAATAACTTATTTTATCACCTCTTTGACATCTGTTGGACACCTTGTCTGGCCTTGCCAAAGAGTTTGTACATATGTGTGCTGGTTTTGGCTGGGATAGAGTTAATTTTCTTCATAGTAGCTGGTATAGGGCTATGTTTTGGATTTGTGCTGGAAACAGTGTGGATAATACAGGGATATTTTCGTTATTGCTGAGCAGTGCTTACACAGAGTCAAGGCCTTTTCTGCTTCTCACCCCACCCCACCAGCAAGTAGGCTGGGGGTGCACAAGAAGTAGGGAGGGGGCACAGCCAGGATAGTTGATCCAAACTGACCAAAGGGGTATTCCATACCACATGATGTCATGCTCAGTATATAAAGCTGGGGGAAGAAGAAGGAAGGGGGGACGTTCGGAGCGATGTCGTTTGTCTTCCCAAGTAACTGTTACATGTGATGGAGCCCTGCTTTCCTGGAGATGGCTGAACACCTGCCTGCCCATGGGAAGTAGTGAAGGAATTCTTTCTTTTGCTTTGCTTGTGCACGCAGCTTTTGCTTTCCCTATATTAAACTGTCTTCATCTCAACCCACGAGTTTTCTCACTTTTACCCTTCCGATTCTCTCCCCCATGCCAACCAGGGGGAAGGAGTGAGCGATTGTGTGCTGCTTCATTGATGGCTGGGTTTAAACCATGACAGTATGGAGTAAATAATAAATTAGTAACAAGATTTTGTCCTATGAAAATGCTTTAATAATAATATTGGAACTACTTTTGGATTACTGTTTAAATGAATGTGTGACTCTCAGAAACAATATTAGTGTGGCTGGTCAGAGTCTGACAAAGGAGAATGAGCTGTCAAGTAATTAAACAGTTAGGTAATCTAATCTCAATCTAATTTCATGGTCAACATTTTCTTTTGTCTACTGTATTGTCTAGTACAGCTTTGGATCATATTTGGTTTATTTTGGCTTCTCTGGGCTGAATCTTGTTAGCAGTTCATAGTTATTTTAGCAGCCATGATATCCTTGTCCTGATTAATTACTCTACTAGATAAGTGGTCAGTATAGCAGCAGATTTTTCTTTAAGAACTGTTTCCAGAGTGGATGATCTTCATTTTTGCCATTACATTTTATCCATTTTCTATTCTCCAGTCTTCAAGGCAATCCAGTTCTTGTTTATATCTCAGGTATCCTCACTATTAATAATGGGGGATATTTTTGACATTTGTAAGTCCAACACAGAGAATCAGTATATAAAAAATTATTGTTCCTGCTCCTAAGATACTAAAACAGTTGTCCAAGATGCCCTTTGTAAAGTTTCTTTTCAGGGGAATTTGTGAAGACAGAGATTAATTTAGTCATAACAATGTCAGAAGGGATACACCATATATTTGTGGGTAGGTTTGCATCCTTTTAAGCTTTAATCCAATAACTTCTGTTGTATCTTTTTCATCAGATGTATGTATGCAGATGTTATTGTTTCTCTACAAACCAATTCTATTTGTACCTCCACATGTGGAGTATTGTTTAAATTATAAACTTTAATATTATTAAAGTATTACCTAAATCACAATTAAAATGTTTGGGAAATTAAGAGCCATTGATATGCTGTTCTGGTTTCTGATGTTAGAGAGTTTTGTGAAGTAGTGACGGTTTCTAATTTTATTTATTAATATTTACTCTTAGTGCCATATATCTAACTGCCTTTGCTGGCAGATATTTTCTTGACTCTTGCTATTTTCTGACTATTGCTATTATCTATTTGCTGTAGGTAAAGTGTTTCATACTGATCTAAACAGTCTGTATGTATGTTTTCTCCTTCTGTGCACTATAGTTAAATCTCACTGTTCCTTGGACTCTGTGTATGAGACATAAGGCTGATATAGACACATATATGAAGAATTTTTTTTTTGAGAATAAATATGAGAGCATCAAAATTACTGTTGTAAAATGTGTCTTTTTTTTTTTTTACAAACCTTAATCCACTTTATTTTTCTTTATAAAATATAGGTTTACCAATTTTCTGGTAGAGAAATCTTACAGACTTTACTAATAGCTACTGATTTTTTTTCATATAACTTCTATTCTATTCGTTCATATTCTGGATGAAAGGTAAAATGTATTCTTTGCCAGAATGTAAAATCACATAATCTCCTTCAACTTCTACTCCTCAGAGAGCATATATTAGATCTGACTTTGAAGCATAAAATGCACACCGTCTTTTCAAAGATATTTTACTCTCATCTGACAGGGTTACCCCATACAGTTAAGAATGAGTGTTAAAACAACCACATTTCCAATGCAAATTTTGAAAGCAAAGCTAGGAGTGCAATGACAGTATCTGTGAGGAAATGCAGTAGGAAAATTACGTGAATTAAAGACTAAGATTATCCTCAGTGGCAAGCAGGATTATTTCTCAGTGTTATGATAATAAAAACCCTACATCATGATACACAAAATGAAAATCAAATGAAAACTTTTTATTTTGGGTGAATCGATAAACAAAATACCCTTTTCCAGTCACAACAATGAGTCTGAAGCTGCAATGTGCTATCAAGTGATTTTGGTTTTTTGTTTTTTAACTTCAAACATCTGAATGTTAAACATTTATTAATATATGCATAGTCTTCACTTCCTTGGCTTTTAAATAATAAAACCAATAACACAACACTGAATCCCTATGAGCAAGGACTGAAACAGGAAGCCAATCTTTTGTCAGGTATTTCATCAGTTCTTAAGCTGTCTCATTACCATGTTACAGAAAAAGAAATATACAGGAACATCTCTTCAAAGCATTCATACAGAAAACCAGTGTGTATGATCATACTTCCTTTGACCAATCAATAAGTCTTCCTTATATTCCATCAGGCAGGTCATGAATTGCTGAATATATATTTACCATCTGGTACCAAACTTGCCCTCTTCACTTCAGTCAATAGCATAGCTGATTCTAGCTACTAACAAATTTAAAAGATAAAGGTAATGGAGGATTCTCTTGGGAAAACCATTTCACAGTTTAACAGATCTTATCATAAGGAACTCTGGCTTATAACTTATCATTTATTAATTTCATAATATCAATTATTGTGATATCTCTTATGTGTTTAATTTTGGCTTCCTCAGAATGTTTACTTCCTTCAAATAAGCAGACACTTCTACAAAACCTTTTTGCAGACATCATTCAGCTAAATTAAGTACAACATATTAAAAGAAGTGTGAAGTTACTAGGTCAGTTCAGTGATTCTTTTCTCACATGTGCAAATAAATTGACAGGTTTGACTTAGATTGAACACCAGGAATCTAATAAGATGTGGCCCAGTAACAGCTAGGAACAACTTCTTAGTATGGAGCAAAACTTTCCCTTTCTCTGCTGTGCAAACATGGTCTTATGCCTTTTCAGCTAAAGATCATTTAAGATCCATTGTAGCTCATTATTCTCTTTCATATAGAAGTTACTGACAATGGCATACATTGGTTACAAAAAATTACATGACAGTGGTATGCACTGGTTGCAAAAATTATTTATTGTTAAAATTTCTTACAGTAAAAAGAGCAAATTATAATATAAGTGCAAATATGGTTGAGTGTTCGAGGTTATTTTCCCACATAAATGGACAAAATCATTGGATTGAGATCAGACACTGTTATCCTTTTTGTACTAAATACAAACTCAAAGCATGAGGAATTGCCTTAATGCCACTGGGACCGTCTGTGGATTAAGGGTTTGTTTAGGGTATAACCTGTATAAACATATAGACCTAATCCTAAAAATGTATTTTTCACCATCTCCAACAGCCAGTGCATGTACAGTTGTTCTCTCTTTATTCCTTTCCATGGAGCAAATTACTAATATGTACAATATTATCTCAAATAAAAGTTATTTTGTCACATCTGTTTGAGAGCCATTGCACACAAATGTTAGAGTAATTAATACAATGTTTTTACTTGTGCATCTTTTAAAGCTGTTTTTGTAGCTGCTCATTCATACTGCGTCCTAGCATAAGACTGGAGAGAACCAGTTTTTCCTTATGAAGCAGATGCTTCTTCATCTGCACCTGGTCAGATGACCCCCCTGTATTTTTCCAGCTATGAATATCATGAATAATGTTTCTACCCTTACTAGACCTCACATTGGAAATCTCTCCTGATTTTCACACTTCTACATATGTTTTATTTTTAGCTGACAGGAATTTGAACTCTGAACTGGCACCTTTCCACTAAGCTTACATGCCTTGGTTTTCTTCAATGAACAACAATTGTAGCAAACATTGCAGAGCTTGTACATTACATGCCTTTTTTGTTCGTCATTTTTTTTGTTTGGTTGGGTTTTTTTCATTTGGTTGGGGTTTTTTCTTGCACAAGCTTTGCCTGGCTCTCTGTAATTCAGTAGTGTTTACCTAAAACCTTATTAAAAGAAAGGGGGGGGGGGGGGAGAAACATGTTGCCTAATTTTCTTTATCCTGATGCCAGCTTTCAGCTGTGGAAATGTATCAGTTGATTACATGATGTAATTTCTGTAAAATAAGTACCTGATGGAAGAGAGGTGAATAAAACACAGGCAGGTTGCTTTTTCCAGACAGACCATTTTGAATATATTTGATGACCCTCAGATCCAAAATTGCTGCTGAGTAGTGCTATAAGTAAGAGTAAAGAAATATTCTGAGATAGCTTTATATCTTTATGGAATGTTTGGAAAAAATACAGTGGGAAATTAATTTTGAAGTCTGACTTGAATCTCACAGAATTATTCAGGATCATTTTCAGAAATTAACATTAAAGCATTTTATTATCTTATTATCTAATGTTATATGTAACATTTTATAACCATCAGCTTAGCATTTTAAAGATTCTTAATATTGTTATAATAAAACTGACTACTGCAGATAATTTTATATTCCATAATAAAAAAATGAATCTGTGCTGGTAAATCAGTCATTCTTTAAACTCTTAATAAAAGGAAAAGTGCCTGTATTTGGATAGCATTTTGTTCTAAGTACAGTAATATATAATGTGGTCGATTGCAGTATTTATGTTGAATATTGATTCTAACTTGAACTGATTTCTTTTTTTCTATCTTATTTGCTAAATTAAGTATTGGTTTATACATTTTCCAATAGCTCCATTAAAAACTAAAATGGCAGCAAATACTTGCTGAAGTTGTAATAGGTCTTTAGTTTTACACTGATAGGAACAGACATTTGTTTTAGTTTTATCATCCTAAGAACAATAAATAGATGATTCTGTGAGTGCTTCTGACAATTGTATTAGAATATCTAGGGTCTAATTTTTCACACAAGTATATTTATATAATGAAGCATTACAAATATGCATGTTTAACTTTGGTTAATGAATATATTCGACTGCAACAGCAAAAGACTTTCTTAACTTTGGAAACAGTTTAAAGCTTATGGATGACAGAATATTTACAATATCCACTTATGGCTTCTACTCCTCCTTTTGTACTTGCAGGACCCAGGTTTTCAGTATCCAGAAGGGGACCTAGATATCCAAAGCAGCACAGTTTGCATTTGGGCACCTAAATAGCCAATGAGACTTTCAAACGGGAGTCTCCATCCCCTTACCTCATGACATGCCTGGTGTGATTTTTCAAAAGATCTCTACATCCAAGACTTTCCAGAAAAAAAAACAAAACTTGGGCTTTTATTTTTCATGCTTAAATGTAGGATGATCTCCTTTTTAAAAATCCACAGTTGTTTTTGGTTGCTGCGATTTAGGAAAATAAAACAACAAACCAAAGAGTAACTAATCCCCCACACTTCTATGGGAAGTGTACATGCCTGCAAGCTGTTTAAAGTGAGGTCCCCAGTCTGTAAGGTAGTCATAACTCTGATCCACGTCTGACATGTTTGAACCTAAGGAGCTGAGGGATCCTGCCAAAGAGCCAGTCCCCTCAAACGCATAGGTCTGAAGTGAGTCATATGGAGGAGCACTAGGATCTGTATTCGCTTCTTCAAGCTTTTCTGAAATGAATTGCCTGAAGATTGTGCTGTCAGGGCCAACCTGCAGAGACTGTCTGTAGAGGCTGTGGATTTCTGTGGTGACCTTCTTCCGAGGTTTGTGCATTCGCATGACAGTGCGGGTCCTCAGTGCTGAAATATCAAAGGCTTCTGTGTCCTCCTCACCACCTCCTTCATCATCATACCTGACAATGTTCTCTCTGAATTCTTCCATTTTCTCCAAAAAGGGAGACTTCTTCCTCTGCTGCCTTATGGCTACAATTGCCAAAAAGAACACTGACAAAAAAAAAGAAAAGATAAGAAAAAAAAAACCCAAGGGAAAAAATAAACAGAACCAGAGACTTTGAAAGTGCTTGGAAAGACTTAAAAAAATGTTAACGTTTCTTAATAGCAATGCTATTGCAAAATGAAGCTATCTTAACAAATTTATAGAGCTGTAATTTTTATGGATTTTATGGTTTTGAGGTGAGCATAGTATGTGGTGGGAAAACAGTTACAAAGGGACTTATAAAATAGGTGAATGAAATGGAGCAGTTCTTTTGGTAGATGGGAGTTTGAAACTGATGGAAAAACAGGTTATGCTTTTTGAAATTGCTTTGGTTTATCACATAATACATAAATTTCACATTCAGAATTTAAATTCCTAATCTCTCACTCTCTCTCAGATCAAAGCCCCAGGAAGATCAAATGAAAAATGAGGCAATGAGCAAGATATCTTCCTCAGATGATTGAATCATTCGGTTCCATAGACTATGCAGGGTGTGGTTCAATTTTGTTATGCTAGTTTGGAAATTTGAAGACTATCACTAAATTTTGCGTGATGCTGCAGCAGCACTTGCTACCAAGGCCTATGAATCAGAGTAGCTTGTTTCTCTCATATATGAAATCTTTTTAAAATTTTATTTTACAGCATTATTTTTTAATCCTACCTCATTTCATTTTCAGCTGAACGATCCCTTTGAAATTGTCTATAATTTTCACAAATATTAATGATTTCAGTTTTTAACTAGATCTTACTGCAGTTCTATTTAGTAAGTGGTTTATGGTCTGTAATTTTTTACTCAGTACATAACATGATACAACTACCAACAATGACAGGATTTTACCTCACTTCGGGATATAAGGGACCAGAAGTAGTTCTTTATTTCAACATATTTACTGTATACTATTTCTTTTGATTGGGAGATGCCAACACCAAACTTGAAAGCATTGGAAACAAGAATTTCTACAATGTTATTATATATTTACAAAACCCAGATAGTTTCAACTCTCCAAATCCTTTGTATGGTGAACTCTTCTAATGATATACATAATGATACAGGAAAATGGAAAAAACCAAAACTTTAGGTTTCAGATATGTGGCAAACATATTACGTGTAGAACCTTTTATTATTTAATTTTAAATAATCACAAAAATGTATTCAAAGATTTAATACATTTAAAATATGTGTAGCTGTAAAGAGTGTGGTACATTACTTTCTTTTTCTTTCTGATTAATATATTTATCTATATCTCTGTTTTGACTTTTGTGATATGCATGAGCCCAGTAGCCACCAAGGGTTTATTCTATCTGGAGAGAGGACCTTGATGAATAATTCCACTGATGGCCTGGATAATGCAGTGATACAGTTTGCCTGATCCTCAGTCCCTTAAGTGCATAACACAAAGTGACCAGGTTCAGATATCCTGCAACAATCAAAGAAAACCTGAAATGCACACTGGCCTTCCTGTAGGCTCACACTGACTGCCAGGTCTAAGGTAGGGACTTCAGTCAGGGGGGCTGCTTTCCAGTGCCACTGCTGAAGATTGCTTGGGACACGGAAAGCTCAGATTTAAATAAGATGACTCTGGGAGTGAAGGGAAGTCTAGAAACCACAAATCCAATTGTATGTTCTTGTCTTCTCTGTTGGAAACCAGGAGATGGAAGTAGAGGAACTAGTGCATCCCTGGCCTTTGCTATGGAGTCAAGAAATAGCTAGTGTCTGGCCAAGAGTACTCCCATCTAGACATAAAATTATGAGGTACCTTTCCATTGTTTTCATCCTTGCCCTATCTATTCAATGTGTTCACAGAGATAAATAAGAACCCATGTATTTTTTTGTAGGCCATTCTGTTTTTGCAGTTTCCTGCATGTCACTTAATTTTGAGAGCCCAAAGTCATATGAAGATACTGACTCATAATGAACAGGTACACATGCTGCGTCTGGGCAACTCATTTAACTGTGGGACTAAATTATAGGGTTCCATTTGAGGAGAAATTTCAATGAGTTGTCACCAAGAGATTCAGTCAGGAGGTCAAAGGTACAACAGGAAATAATTAGATCCAGTTTCTATTCCTTTTGCTAAGGAAAATAAGCCATAACCTTGTAGACAGAATGCAGAATATGCGTGATTTTTAACTTGTTAAATTTCTTTTTTCACTGTTGTAAAGTCAAAATAGTTCCATTAGCTTTATTGGACTTGTCTTTCTTGACTTCTGTTGCTACTATGGCAGATCAAAATACAGCATCAGAATAGAGCTGCAAGCCTTCATTTTCAAGCCTCATCTTTCTTGTAGTTAATGATGATATGCTCAGTGTTGTATGCTGTTATTTATAGACTAGTAGAGGTCATATTGTATAATGAGGGTAGAAAAAAGAATGTTCTTTACCTAGATGTCCTTCATATATCAAAAAAAAGGGTTTACTTAATTTTTTTTCTTTCAGTGATATGAGTTTAAAAATATTACTATTGTATTTACTCTTATTAACAAATACAATGAGAGAATAATTTTCAGTGAAAGTTTTTGTTTCTTAAGGCAATGTAATTTTTGTTATTATTACTTCTTTCTTTCTTTCCAGACATTATTTTTGTGTAGCTAGATATTATGCTGCAGTTTTCTTGTTTTGATTCTAATTATATTTTTCCTTATTTTTTTAGAATTTTGTTGAAAAACAATTTATAATGATGATTTGATATCACTCTGCTTAGTGAAATCCTGATTCTATCTTCATTTTCTTATTTTGGAGTTGTTTGTTTGTAGTTTCATTAGTGGAAAAATGGTCTCACTAACATAAACCGTCAATTGTTTTGTGGTATTTTTAGATATGACGTTTTATGAAATATACTGCTATATGGCATAGTATGGATATGCTATATTATTAGGCAACAGGCAACAGGGATTTGGAAGTCTTTCCCTGTTGCTTTGTTGGCACCATCTTGAGTTTGGTCTTGAGGCCTATGACCAGCATCTCTAAGGTCATCTCTTGTGATCAAGCTCTAAGGTCAGTCATTTTGTCTTGGAAAACAAACATACCCAGCTCTATCACTTCTCTTTCTTTCCTGGCCTCAGAAGCTACTGTGCCTTAACCTCACTAACTCAGACAGGTACAGAGTTTCAGGATGGATATTTAGCCTTTGGGGAATGATTAGTACAGTGCACCTGCTGTTATAATGTGTCAGTGTCATCAAATCACTCATTGAACACTGCAGGAATATCCTTGTGCTGAAAAAAAGGAAATGCATTTTAGCAGCTATAGCTGCATGCTTCACCAGGTGAAGAAGTTGTTTCCCTGAGTGCTGTCACTCCAGTATGTTTTGCAGCAGCTATAGCCCCATGCAGTGCAGGAACAGCCAGCCTTGGGTGGTTGGTCTGGTTTTGAGTGCCATGTGCCAGCTATGCATGACCCTTTGCAAAGGTACAAGCACAACTCATGTGCATTTAAAACACTCTCAAACCCCCTTTTCATATCCACAAGCTCCCAAATGTAATGGAGGTTAATTTGGTGTCCTGTAAGAGGAAAAAGGAAATGCCCAACATTTGGAGAAAAGGCTGTCTGGAGATGCAACCTTATTAAATGACAGAGAAACTTCCTGTTTGTTTCTGTAGTTGCTTTCTGAGAGTACCAAATTCTCTTTTTCTTTTATTATTTTGTATTGATCTTAGCTCTTCATTTGGCATACCTAAGGCAGATTAAGTAGGGTACTGCTCCTTCCAATATATTCTTATACTAGCCAATTTCCTTGTGTAATGCTGTCATCAGCTTTACCTGGGCTCAGTACAGACTTTGGACTAACACAGACAGGTAGGACCATGACTCAACTAAAGCCAGCTTTTAGGACATCGTGTTAGAATTCAAATTTTACTGAAAACTGGGGGGGGGGGGGGGAAGGGGGGAGGAATTATAGTGAAGAAAACAGAAAAGAAACAAAACATTTGCCTTATTGCACTTTTTCTCAATACCGCAGTATTTCCAGGCCTCCAAAGGAACATCTTTGTCACTTAATTAAGCCTACTTGTAAAAGGAAACAAAGTAATTTCTCTTACTCATACTTACCTAGGAGTATTAATATGCAAGCCAAAACAGCAACTAAAGCTTCTGTGCTGAGGCCCATGGCATACATGAAAGCTCCGTATCGACAGTAGAAGGTGTTAACTTCGGTGTCACAGTCACAGACAGTGATAGTGAGAGTATTTGTGCTCGTCAGTGGCGGGGTTCCATTATCCAGAATTAATATTGGCAAGTAGAAAGAAAACTGCTCTTGCCTCCTGAAGCCACTTTTTGCTGTGAAAATTCCAGCTGTGTTATCTAGAAGATAAATTATTATGCATGATATGCATTTACCACTTTTTAACAACAACAGCAAAACTCCAGTGGAATCTGACCTATTTAAAAACAATGGTACTGTGTAAAGCTACATATTAACAAAGTTAAAAAAATAAACCCAGGCACTGACATGTGGTGGGTTTTTTGTGTCAATCATGAATAATTGCATTTATTTTTGACATATGTATTCCAGGGGCAATAATAAAATTTGACCTAGGAGTTCTGTTTTTAATGTTCAGAGTTAAAAAAAATCCCACCGTGTTCAGTAGCTGACACCTGCTCAGACTAACTAATTGGTTCTTAAAATGGTTCCATGTAACCAGCTGCTACCAATCCAGCAGTTCACAGGTGAAATATAGACAGTTTACCAATCAAAAGGCTTCAAAAGTGTGTCTGGCAGCACACAGAGAAAACAGGTGGCAAGGGGAAGAAGAGAAAGCAAGAAAAAGTCCACTAAAATAGTCTTTTATTTCTTTCCCTGACTCAAAAACTGGAGCTAGCTGAGCTCCTACTATCTAAATTAGCGAAAAGTTGCTAGAGGCTCTCCCCTCACTTTGCATTTAACTATTAGTGTTTAGAAATCAGTTCCATACAAAACCCAGTAAGCAGCTTAAGTTCAGCTCCTGCTGCATATCAACTAATTCAAATCTGAAACTTAGCTTGCTGCAAAACAAATTAGTCCTGTCTAAATATGTGTATAATAGAAAGAAGAAACATCTATAAATGTTTACATGTCAGAGTTTTTTATCATGGCAGGGCAAATTACTGCATGTGTGCATACATGTATGTAGAAAAAAAAAAGTTTCTACCATTATCTGTATGATACATCTGTCCAAACAGTCTACTGATGTTAACTCCCTCACATTTAAGTTCTTCTAGGCTTCTGTCAAAATTCAGAAGATAACTCTGAGATAAAATGCTCCAGATCCGTAGACTCACTTTTGCTTTTGCCTAGGACTATCCCAATTCACCCAGCTATTTCTATGAAATGCAGTAGAAAGGGAGAGGTTGAGGGGTGACCCCACCATGTTATAAAACATGGGTTGTTTTTTTCCCCATCAATAGTCACCAAAAGGAACTGGGTGTATAGCTTTGTGCGTGGCTCTGCTCGAACTTACTGCAGAATGAGCAAAGGTGGGAAAGGCTTGCGGCTTTTACACAGTTTGACCTTAACGTAACAAGTTGTCTCTTCCTGGCACTGAGTGAGAGGTTAATGAAGCTGGGAATTGAAACATGTATTAATATATTAACTTTAACTTTGGAGATATTGAGAGAAGTAGTTTGCCATTTAACATAATTTGAACTTTCCAAAACTTATTTCCATTGATTTATTCACCTAGCCAGAACATTCAAATAATTAGCAAAGTCAATATGAGCAATGTGTACTTTATCTGAGTCTGAAGAAGCCCTTTGCAGTCTCAGCAGACTGACTCTAAGCGGTCATCCTCCCTGCAATTCCATCAGATATTGCACTTACATTTTCACCTCAGACTGGTTTTGCTTACTATCCCTCTATATCACTCTTTGTAAGAATCTCAATCAATATCAGTTCTGTATAACATTAAAATACATATAGAAGACATTTTATGATGTCATCATTAATCAGCATATGCAGTTTAAAATATATTAGGAAATAAGATTATATTTGTATTTATCAGTGACTATAAATTTGGTCTTCCTGAAGTGATGAAGTAACAGACTTGTATTAACAGGAATCTTCTCTTTCTGGCGATCTTGTTTCTTAGACAAATAGATAATTTTAACAAGAAAGTTGGTATTTCCCACCATATCCTACATTAAGAAAGTAATTTTTAAGGAATACCAGTGTATTTTTAATCTCAGCATCTTTTCTTTCCTTGAAATAAAACTGTCTTTTGCTATTTATGTTACTTGGCTGAAATAGGAAAATAAACTGTTTAGTATTACTGAACTACTGTTTTGAAATGCACCTCATGACATGTTCATATCTTACAACAAAAATTTCTATTTACGTGGAAATTTTTATAGATTTGGTGATGTGAGGACCACTAGAAGCATGCATCTTTTATTAGGAAAGTCTTAAAGAGCTACATGAATGACACCACCTTGATTATCTTTGACGGTAAAACGTGAGTTGTTTGTGGCCTCCTGAGCCAATGAGAAGTAAAAATGGTGACCTTCTGCTGAGTCATCTTGATCCACTGCACTGATGCTTTGAATTAGCTGGAAACACAGATAAACAGAATTGTTTACAAATCAAAATATTTACTTGTCCTTTAAAACAATAAAAGGATATATCAAGTATGTTGAGCTGTTGATGCTAGAGATGTGATCTGTGAATACGTATTGAGTGCATGTTATACAGTCACAAATATACACCTCCCATACTGACACAGTCTCATTGAGACTCATATTCTGCAAACACTCTGCTTTGATTTTTTATCATCTGTTTGAGAGGCAGGCATTAAAATCTTGAGAAAATGTAAGATTATCTGGATCAAAAGACAAGAGGTAAATGAAGTTTTCCTAAATGAAGAAAGGAATCATATATATACAGTGTTTTGTCCTTTTTTTTCAAGGTGAAAAGTATATCATTCTGCATTTGAACAAATCCCTCTATACAAAACCCATTTCCTTCCAGCCCACAAACACATTGACACCATTCAACTGCTATATTGGAGCTCCAGTAAGTGAGATATGGTAACAAGTCCATGTGCTGAATTGTTGATTCTGAATATTATGACAGATTGATTGTGGAACCTCTTGGCTGGTTTTTCTCAAGAAAGAAGAATAGCTTTCATTTACAAATCTGTCAAATCAGATAGTCATTGCAAGATAAAATAAAAAATAACAGTTATCATTAAAAAGAATATCTTTCATATCTGTAAATAAACAATCACACTACAGTTAACATAATTAGCAATATTTCTGCTTAAAAAGAGATTATATTTGTTACTTTTATGAGTAAATAATTAATGATCTGGGCATCAGTATATATTAGTAAGTGAGTATCCTCATGGACCAGGAGGAAAGCAAACTGATGCCAGCCCACCAACTTTCAGAAAAATGCCTGGTTTGAACTTGGTCTCTATTTTATCAGTCATCTCATGCCTTGTAGATATTTGTACCCAAGAGACATGAAGCCTCAACTTTCCCCAAACCAGAAAGCATCTGAATGCTACAAGCGGTGCTTTAAAAGTAAAGCAGTAAGTCAATGGAAATGACTACAGCCTTCCATCTGTGCCTTTGAAAACTGTTTCCCGATTAAACCATTTTTCAGTCAAAGATCTAAGACTTCAGTACACATTATTTTTCTTTTCAAGCACACTAAGTTTGATGAAATCACAGCAGAGTGCAAAATGTGGCTCATAGCCCAGAAACTTTGTATTCTTAGCACTCTGCCCTTTTTACATGTGAAATGTATTTCAAATCTATATTTTCTAGCTATGGAAAAATGAGGACCCTTGAGATTTTTTTATTGCCACTAATGAGAGGAGTGATTGTTCAGTGATATACCTGGTGACCCTGTACAAAGGATGAAGCTTCTTGAAGAAATTTTTTCCCTTTACTCAGAGCAAACAAAATAGCTAAGGTGATGCAAATACAGTTATAGGCATGCAGGTCAAGAAATCAGTGAAGAGCAATAACTGTTCCCTAATATTACCTGATAATAAATCAAAGACTTCATTTTTATAAGGGAATATAGTTCTCAGAATATGCTCAATATGAACAGCAATAGAGAACAAAACTATATAACCAGTCTAAAACATGAAAATGGCACATTTTCATGATAATATTCTGCCATATACTGGAAAAAATGAAAAAAGACTCTGCTGGCCTTCACTGATGATTTGTTAGTAAAATCTGCATAGCCGCAGATGAGAAAAAGCTTTGTATGGATATACATCTCTCCATACAATTCAGGGTCTATCAAGCTAGATGGAATATGCAGAGTAATATAGTAATCCACAAAGACATGTTAGTCACTTCTAATTTTTTTATTTTTTTATTTTTTAGTTTAGTGACTTGGCAGAGAAGACTTACATAGCTACTTACAAAAAAAAAAAAAAAAAAGCATTAATTACAGATATTATTTTTATACTTCCAGTTTTTCAATCTGATTAATAGTTATTTAACCAGCTATTAGCAATGTCTTTGGAAAGTATTTTTGTAGGAGTCTATCATGTTTGAAAATCATAAAATTATTGCTGTTGCAAATTACTTCCTGTTTTGCTATTTCGTTACTAACTTCCATTACTTTACATACAGAATGTATTTGCCCATATAAATTTTATGTGTATCTGATTCTATCAATATAATTCTGAGGAGTATGTGTCTAGCTGAAAAAAACCCCACCTTTCCTTATTTTGATCTGTACTGTGCTCTTCTACAAAAACCTGAGACTCCTGTGGTTATTCTAGGCATATTCACGTGACTTTAAGGATTCACCCTAGAAGCAGGGGAATATTGGGAACGTAAGGACAGGGCAAGCCCTTATTGTTTCTTTCTTGCTGTATCACTTCCACTAAGATTCAGAAAAACCCAGATGAGTCTATAAAATATTTGGAGAGCAACAGGCAGCTCTGATTTTGCTGACTCTAAAGGAAAAATCACCCAGAGAGAAGGAAACTTTCGTTTTTTCTGGAGTCCTAGGCTTTTGTACATCTAACCTAGGAGGTTCTAGCCTTTCATCTGGGAAACTGGCATCACAGACTGAAAAACCGCACTTATTGTTTGTGAGTCAAGATTTAAAAGAATCCTACATTTTAGGGTGTAAATAAAGAAAATAGAGTGAATGATGTGTTGCTTCTGAAGGTTATAACAGTTGTTGTATTGACTAGGCTGAAATTTAATTGCTGTAAAATTTCTTATTTCAAGTCTCATTAGTCTAGAAGCTTTAATAATCCAGTGGTCCATTTGAAAATGTGTATTTCCTTAAAACTGAGATTAATTCACTCGATTTTTCTTGAAAAATTGATTTAAGTTCATGGTGGGTGGGCCTCATTTACTGTTTCTTTCCAAACAGACTGAGATCACTGCTGTGAACAGCAGGGGCTCCTTTGATCAAAGGTCACAAAAAGATGTGGCCTGCTATGCATAATTTCTCCATCCATCTGATTAGTGGGCACTTTCAACTAATAAATATCATCAGTGGGGGAGTCTAAGATATCAGTAACAACTCTGATCTCTCGTTGAGTAATTGTTTTATATAGAAGGGAATTTCTGTAAACCATTCTGGACTGAATGTCTAACTGAGTGTTGTTTGTCTTGCAAATAACAAGTTATGTATTATGGAGTAGTTGACTGCCTGGTAGTCCTGATGTAAATTAATTGAAAATTTATTTCCTCAACCTCAAGTAATCTCACTGAATTGCAATTACAGAGATATTCAGAAGGAAGAAGAAAGCTTCTCTGTTACGGTCCTTTCTACTATTACTTAAGCCTTTCTCTCCACCAAGTTCATCTTAAGGCATAGACTGTCCATCTGAACAACCATCAGTACCATTAATTTTGATGCTAGAGTACTCTGAGCGTATAATTTGGAGTCCTTTGTGTATGCTCCCATGCCCAACTATAGTCTTACCATTCCCATTAGACAGATGGAAGGAAGTAGGAACAGATTTGCCAGCTTTCTCTTTCTGCTTTAGTTTCTTTTGTTTTATTTTCCACCCAACATCCTTCAATAGGAGCTCTGCTGTGTTTTATAAGATGTAAGACATCTGATCACCCACCTGTTTTGGGAGTACAGAACTGGTTTTATTCAAATTGGCAGAGGTCTTATAAGTAGTAGGATTTTTCTCATTGCTTAATAATGTTTGATGACCATCAGAGTTTATTGCAGGTAAAAGATTAAAATGTTCATTACTATAGTCAACAGCTACATTTTCCAGGTAGACTTTCTACCTCAAAGACCAAGGTTCTCCTTTTGATTGCTTCTATTTCTTTTTTGAAAAGCAAATTGGCACAATATTGATCTGATTTCTCTGGGTCTACTGTAAGATGTTTCTGCTCAGCTATAAATAAAATGGTGTACATCTCAGCAAAGGAATTATGATTATAAAGCTCATACCATGACACTTAGGTGCCTTTTTATGTTTGTTTGTATATACTGATAAACTCTTCCTACTTATTCCATTCTGCTATGAGATAATGTGCCAGCATGCCCACTGTTTCGAAATTTCACAGGTTACACTCAGTGCATCTGCAGGTGTAGCTTAGAGTAAGTGCCTGCTAGAATATATGGTGCTTTCACAGCTTCACCTTGTTTTTATACTTTAAGGGATTCCCTCATTAATTTTTTTCTTTTTAACTTTTTATTTTCTTATCACTACCACTCAGGTGCTTTTTGTAAATGATGAAGAGAACATAGCAAGGTGAAATAATAAACATTGGCTTACTAACCCATCATTTTCACTTCTCTGCTATCAAAAATCATTTTACATCATGATTTGTTAGAGAGGATCTGTTTTAGCAAACCGTTCATTGTTAACATTGACCATATACTCCTAGAATTTGGTTAAAGTTTTCCTCTTTTCTTCTGACAACTTTTAATTATGTAGAGAAGTAATATCAAATGAGTACTCTTCACTTTCACTGAAACTCATGATTATTTTATTATATACTGAGTAAATAAATTTGGGTTTTTTCTTATCTCTAACTCAAAGTGATCTGCATACATAGCCACTTCTTTGGATCTAATAAAAATTACTAAGCAAGCTGCAACATCAAGGTCACTTCATATGTGATCCCCAAATTACAGGAACTCAGAATTGCCAGAATAAATATGCATTAGAGAAAACAGCATTAATTCAGAGTGTAGGTGTATCCCATGCAGCTTGTCTTCAGCTGAAATCTGTTTCCTGCATGATATGAAGAAAGACCAATATCCACAAAAAGGACTGAAATTACCATGCATAAAAATAGATACATTCTGGATGGTCAGCTTGCTAACATATGATGTAAGACATTTTATACAGCTTACTTCAAACTTTCAAGCTTCAGTTTCAGGCTGAGTTAATTTATTAATGGCTTGGGAATTAAGCTTTCTGGGTCAAATCCATTCTTGCTGGGATGTCTCTAGTGTTCTTTTTGGGACAGATTTGGTCCATTTTGTGTCCTGATTATTTTTATAGAATATTGCCTCTATAATTCAACAGTTTGTAGTTACTGTACACACACATAAAGGGTAACTATAAAGAATTAATACCACATTGTGGTCATCATTTACCATGTCTACATACAGTTATAGAGTCAAAAGATCCAATCAAAAGGGAATCCTGGTTTTGGATGTCTTATTCGTATTGTTCTATTTGATCTGATACTAGCTATAGCTGTGGTAGGATAGGAGTCTATTTTACAAATCAACTTTCATTTTTGAGTTATTTTGAAAATAATATATTTAATACTGGTGGAGCAGTGAAAGTGGTTTTTCAATGTGCAAAAGAAAACTAGTTGTGGTTAGTATGCAGCTGACTTGGATTATAGGACAGTACAGAACTATAACATGAAATGGATAATGAAAAATCCATTCAAAATGTCTAATAAACATGATGAATGGATTTAGAATGATGCCAAAAAACACCTATCTTCTTTACTTCCATTTTTTTTGTCAAATTTCAAATTATAGTCCCATAGACTGAAATGTAATCCTTTTGTTTGAATGTCTTTTAGAGGCTAAGCTAAACGTGTCTGTAACTCTCACAAAACCACCATAAAGGGACATGAAGGTCAACACACACTGAATAAAAGCAGACAAAGAATTTTTTATAATCTTTCAGAAAATCCAAAACTTCAAGCATTGTTCTCTAGATAGAAGCTACTGTTAATTGCCTCTGAGTTTGGATAATTAGGACAACAATTAGTTTTATTCATGATGTGTTATACATTCTTTATCATAGCCTAGTATACTCTAAGGCTATGTAAAAATAACTTATTTGCCACATGACTCTATGTTGCTTTTATTGTAAACCAGGCAGACACCAAGAAATAGTAATCCAAATAAGAAAATTTATTTGTTTACAGTATCTTTCCCTCTGCAGTGCTTTTCCTTCCTTTCCCCCAAACTTTATAAGCTGGGGGATCCAAATATATTTTGGAGTATCCCATGAAAGTAGACATAACTCAGCTGAGATCAGGGAAGCAAGTGAATTCCAGAGGTGCAGAACATCTGAGAATATCTCTCAGCATATCATTTCCAGCTAGATAGATAGAGATAGCTACTTTAGAAATTGAAATGCGATAGAATATCTATACAAGCTTTGATCTCAACTCATAACATGTAAGCAGATTCCTGAGCTGTTTGGAATTGATTGCAGGAATATGCTGAGATTAAAAGGTATGTAATGTCCTGATTAAGCTCTTCAACTGCTTAAACTGATTCTTCTGAAATGTAAATTGTGTTATTCAGTGGACAACCAAGACATCTATAAAATAATTTTTAAACCTTTTGGCTTCTTGCTGATGAAAATAAAGAAGCTTTTTTTCTGTGAGTAAAAAAAAAAAAAAAAAAAAAGCACTGAAGGATTTATATCAACTATCAATTCTGTTTTAAATCATAAACATTTAATAAAATGTCATAAAGTTTGACTGTGATAATTATGCACTTTAGTAGCAATTTCCTGTTGTTCTTCCTAAGATCATTTGTTAATGAGAAGATTACTTAACATTACTGTCATAGTCTCCAAAGGCTAAAATAAAGATGCCTGTGACTCTCAAAAACCTACAGCAATGAAAAAAGAAAAAAAAAAATATCTAAAGTAACATTTTGCCTGTCTGTAAAATGGGAAAAATATCCTGCTCATTCCTCATTCAGGTATTACAATGTTAAACAGGAATAATTCTGTATCCTATGCTCAAAGAGTTTATTATTATTGTTACTACTACTATTCTTTACAGTGCCATTTTCTCTAGTGATTTGCAAAATACTTAATATATATATACTTAATTTGTTATTGAAAAGTAGCCATTAATGGGCTAGCATACAGATGTTATTTATCAGTAAGTAACTATGGAATAATAAAAACCTTGGGAAATAAATCACCTGGGTTTTTATATTGTAGGCAAGTCCAAAACATGGATTACAAATACCCATTTTATAAGCTTCCATATTTAATTCATGGTGTCTTGAAGACAAGGAACATGAAGTGGCATTTGCTTTAATCCCTGTACTTTGATCTGTCAATGAGTTACCCGAAGACCAAAAGAAATGGCTTGCTCCACGTACCTCTGAACCAGAGGTAGCCTTTGCAGAGTGGAAAATTACCAAATGCAGAACAAACAAGCCAACTGCTGATAGAGAAATATATAAACGGATACAAAAAACTATAAAGAAATTACTTTTGCTACAAGGAAAGCTTTATTTAACTGCAGACTAATCAAGGTCAAAGTACACCAAGCTGGTGTAAAAAGAAAGGCTCTGTGATTCAGAAATCAAAACATAGCAAAACGTTTTAATGGAACCATCACAGATATCCCAAAGGCCTCTTTCATATGTCCAAAGAATGCTTTAAAGTGATGAAAAAACATATAGATTTTTCTGTCTATAGCTTTTTTGTTGTCGCTTTTTTGTTGCTCTTTTTGTACCTTTTTTTTTTTTTACTTTAAACTTGGAATATCCTGTTTTTCTTTTTGCAGTTTTCTTTTAGACTCCTGTGAGGAGTTTGGCGGCATGCTTATTGCACAGTTTGGGGCTTAGGCTGTAGAACTGGATCACTTAAAAAGAAAATGTAAAGCTGTAGAGGAAAGTGGGTGGAGGAAAACAGAGAGTCAGCAGTGTACCTGGGGTGTTAGGGCAGCTGACTGGTGTGATCCCATTCGCCTGGGGAGCGACTAGGAAATGAAAAAAACCTCCAGGGAAGGATGCTTAACACAACAATCCCATAAGCTGGCAGCTAGGGAAGGTGTTGCAAAGGGCTGTGACTTAAAGATCTTCAGATTTCCACTGAACTAGATAGGGTCTGAATTCAGTTCACAATAAATGATTTCTAACCAAAGAACACAATGAATCTGGTTTGAATCTGTTCTAAGTCTGGTTCTTCTGGACTATGTTATGCTGTTGCTGTAAATACCAGGCCTAGTTTTAACTTCGGTGATATGAACATGAATCAAATCCGTGTTTTATGCTGCTTGGGTTTTTTTAGGAGTTTCTGTCTGTATTTCTCTATTACCTGTTTAGGTAGACAAACAAGGAGATGTATCGATTTTGTTTTAAAGGGGGAAAAATACACATCAGTCTTCTGAAATCTAAATTTCAAACTCTACATATATCAACAGAACTAATTTTGGAAATAGACAAAATACAGTCTATACTCACAGTACTGAAATAATCAATATTAAAGGAAATAGTAACAACTCAGATCAAATCCTCATTGTAAAGAGAAAACTGATGGCTAACTCCTCCACACTTACCTGGCCAGACACTGCGTTTTCACAAACAAATGTTTCATAATATTTAGGGAATTCTGGTGCATGATCATTAACATCGAGAACTTGGATATACACATTTGCTTCTGAAATTTTTTCAGCATTTTCTAATGGGTAAAAAAAGACAGATGTCAAAAGTTATTATATACTACATATTTTAAATTAATGTAGGCATTAGAAAATTTTACTTATATTCTGCAGAGAATAAAATAGTCACTTAGACCTACAGACACATTTTATACTAAATCTTTTTAATGAGTTCAAATATATCCTGTACATATAAAAAAGGGCATTTTCTGTCTTTGCTGGCATTCTGTTTACAAAGGGTGGTGGGGTTTGGGTTTTGGTTTTGGTTTTTCACCAATCCATCACTTTAAATTATAATAGTATATCTTGAAATATATAAGGATATTTCATGTAAAATTTTGGATTTGTTCACTCTTTCATTTAACAAGTCAGAAACTGATTTAAGTGTAAAAAACAAAATCTGATCTGGAGAAATTAAATGATGTTTTGTTCATGCAGAACAATTTACTGTACTAGTCATGTAAGGGTATGTGGAAAGAGAGTGGCTGCTCCTCTAAGGGTATCTGATCGAGGACCAATTCAATGCAATGTTAATAAGAAAAGGAAGAAGCCATAAACAAGAACATACAGGGACAAAAACCTGAGGGTCAAATGTTAAGGGAGGGGGTGATGAGAACCAAACCAGTCAGACACACTAATTCACGAGGGCATGTGAGAATGTGAGAAAGTTTATTCCTGCGAGGTTATCAGATTGGGGACCTTGTCAACTGGGAAACCAAGGGAGAAAAAGGGGACAACAGAAACAAAATATACCAAGACACAGACCTGACAAAGCAAACATGGAGACAGTGACAAGAAACAAACCTCACAATAATTGATGGGCTATCCAGAAACCACAGGGCAACAATTCCAGGTAGATCAACCTGGACTTGGCAACTGATAAGACTGTAAACCAGAGGCACCCCAGACCTGGAGGGGTGTGGGAATCAATGGAGCTGTAGAGAGCTGTGCGGGACATGCAGGGAGGAACAAAGAGGGGGCAGACAGAAAGGGGTATAAAAGGGGCCCGTCATGTGTAAAATGGGGCCAGTCAGTACCCTGGTCTGGCTGAGCCCTGTGCCTGATCACCAGTCAGTCCTACCATCTTATATCTTCTTATTAAATCTTTTCTTAGCTATCTCTCTGCATAATCTCACTCTCTATCATTGCATGTGTATGTGTGCTGCAGGGACTAAGTACCAGCTACTGGTGAGACCTGCGTATGTGTGAGTGAAAATTGGTGCCAGCTACTGGAGTCAGATGGGGGGGTGGGCGTCACTGGCCCGTGGTGCCAGCTACTGGAGTGAGTGGGGGGTGCAGGGGACGAGTGTCTGTATCTTCCCCAAATGGGTGTGAGTGGGGTGTGTGTGTTTTCACTAGAAAACTTCAAGCTGGATTCAACAGTGAGTAGGAATTCCTAGGGTCCAGGCCAGGTGCTCAGGAGGGTCCATGCTGGTGGTCTTGCAAATGTGGGATACATGAGAGATGAGCGTGTGAGTGCTGTGGGTTTGCCAGCAAGCATTGAGCATGGACTAGCTGGTAAGTTGGGGACCCATGAAGCAGATAAGAGGACCTGGGATCTGGGCAGGGGTGCCGGGCAGACAGAGGGTCTGTGCAGGTACTGAAAGGATCTCTGTGTGTGTGTGTGCCTACACCAGTGACCTTCTGCCTCTCCAGCCAAAGAGGAGGAGGGGACTTGGCTGTCTGTCCTTGTGGTTTATGTGAGCCTTGTATGTAGGTGCTGCTGAAGGCAGCGCCTTGTCTGTGGCAGTCTGTATGACTGGCCGTGTCAGTGTCCTCTGTGTGTGCGTCTCTGGGACACGTGCTCAGCTTTGCTAGAGGTTGAGCCTGCAAACAGGAAAGCGTCAGCCACATCCCTGAGCCTAGGCAGAGGCACCGGGCTCGGCTCCCATGGCCAGGCAGGAGGGTCCTGGGCCAGAGAGGCTGGAGGAGGTGGCTGCACTTTCTTACACCACCCAGCAGCATGGATACCACAACAATTGGTCACAATCCTTTAAGAAACTCTGTTGCTCTTCCTCTTCTTTAGTATTTTGAAATTTCAAAGCTTTGGGAGAAAATGTCACCAAAATTCACATGCTTTAAAAATATTTCTGCCACTGCTAGACATGGAGTAATTGCAGTGGACACTCATACCCAACCCAAGCCAAGGCAGAAAGCTGAGACTTGAATTTGGAACAACAGAGCTGTTCTATCCACTGGTCTCCAAACACTTATTTGCAAAGAAGTCTGATTTTGCCCAGGCATGTCTGAGGCATTACTGCTGACAGACTTCATAGGCTGAGCTTATAGTTTTGTTCCAAGTATTATTTGCGCAACAGGTTTAATTCTTAGGCATTTTGTATCCACAGAAGCTGTACTGCTTCTGTTACACAAGTATACTTTATTATTCTATATATCTAAAGCCACTGTACTACTGTGGCTTTAGATATAAAAGCTATGTCAGTATAGCTTATTCCCATATGAAAAGCAAAATAAACTCTGCTAATATAAGGTACTATTTTCCTGCATTTACTACATTTACACAAGGTTATATTGCTATAACTGCCTCAGACAAGGAAAAGCCAGACCTAACTATACTAGTTTCATGGTAAAAAAGTTATGTGTAGACTAGGCTGAAAAAACTATTTGTTTATGTAATAAAATGCTTATAAATATGTCACCTGAAACCAAGGGAAAGAAGATCTGCAGGTACAGCATTCTCCTGGAGAAACTGGCTGCTTATGGCTTGGATGGGCGTACCCTTCACTGGGTAAAAATCTGGCTGGATGACTGGGCCCAAAAAGTTGTGGTGAATGGAGTTAAATCCAGTTGGTGGCCGGTCACAAGTGGTGTTCCCCAGGGCTCGGTACTAGGGCCAGTTCCATTTAATATTTTTATCAATGATCTGGACAAGGGGATCAAGTGCACCCCCAGTAAGTTTGCAGATGACACCAAGTTGGGTGGGAGTGTTGATCTGCTTGAGGGTAGAAAAGCTCTTCAGAGGGATCTGGACAGGCTGGATCGATGGGCCCGAGGCCAATTGTATGAGATTCAACAAGGCTAAGTGCCGGGTCCTGCACTTAGGTTACAACAACCCCATGCAACACTACAGGCTTTGGGAAGAGTGGCTGGAAAGCTGCCTGGCAGAAAAGGACCTGGGGGTGTTGGTTGACAGCCAGCTGAATATGAGCCAGCAATGTGTCCAGGTGGCCAAGAAGGCCAATAGCATCCTGGCTTGTATCAGAAATAGCGTGGCCAGCAGGACTAGGGAAGTGATTGTCCCCCTGTACTCGGCACTGGTGAGGCTGTGCATTGAATACTGTGTTCAGTTTTGGGCCCCTCATTACAAGAAAGACATTGAGGTGCTGGAGTGTGTCCAAAGAAGAGCAATGAAACTGGTGAAGGGTCTAGAGCACAAGTCTCATGAGGAGCAGCTGAGGAAACTGGAGAAAAGGAAGCTGAGGGGAGACCTTATTGCTCTCTACAACTACATGAAAGGAGGTTCGGTCTCTTCTCCCAGGTAACAAGTGATAGGATGAGAGGAAACAGCCTCAAGTTGCACCAGGGGAGGTTTAGACTGGATATTAGGAAATTTTACTTCACTGAAAGGGTTGTCAAGCATTGGAACAGGCTTCCCAGGGAAGTGGTTGAGTCACCATCCTGAAAGTATTTAAAAGACATTTGGATGTGGTGCTTAGGGACATGGTTTAGTGGCGGACTTGGCAGTGTTAGGTTTACAGTTGGACTTGATGATCTTAAAGGTCTTTTCCAACATAAATGATTCTATGATTCTATATTGAATACTTCTCAGAAGTCCTTCACCTATCAGCACATCAAATCTTCACTTACATGGCATAACTCTGAGAAATATCTGCCTTCTCCAGTAATTTGTTACTCTAGTAGGCAAGAAGTTTCACTGCAACAGTAATGTTCACATTAACTGGGACGTGGTTTTGGATAAAGACCATAGTGAAGACATTTTTTCCAGTGAATAAAATAATCTTAAGACCTTCCAGGAATACTAAATATCTATCAACCTAAATATCTAACAGTATCTGAGTCTGCTCTGTCTAAACCAGAAGTATGTCACTCACAAGAATATTCATTATAGTTAAAATGTGCCTCATGATGGGTGCTAGCGTCACTGCTTCTGACCTGTTCAGAAGTCCTTAAGGCATTTTCTTAAATTAATCAAATGGACCTTTAAGAGAAAACCAAAATATACTCCTTTTTGCCTCACTTCAAACTGTATGGGTTTGGTTGGGTCTTACATTGCTTTTTTAATGTATAATTCACTAGTTGCTTGGAGCAAACATTTGTTTTCTTGGATCTTATGGAGTCTGTGCTGATAGCTTTGAGTCTTTTGCCAAAGGAAATGGCAGCAAAAGCAACTACCACAGAGATAAAGGGCTAGATACTCAGCAGTTTCTCATTGCTATTCCTCCTGTGAAATCATTAGAGCCAGGCTAATTTACCAAAGCTTATGATCTGTCAGAGTCATCTCAAAAATACTTCTTTGTGCGATGACATTTCTCTTGCTGAATCCCAACATCCTTAATAATACAATAGGCAATGAAACAGTGCTCGGCTTATTTTTTAAATAAACATAAAAAGTAGCACATATCCCTTTTAGAAATAATACTGAGACTGTAGGACTTACTTAACCTCTTTTACTTAAGTCAGAATTGGATGTGTAGGGCAGAGATTTGGCTGGATCGGCAGTGAAAGGAAAACTGTAACACTTATTAGGAGTCAGGGAATACCTTTGGTGGCTTCAGTCATATACAAAGCGGCATGGGAAGGACCCAGCTACCTTGGCCTATTCCTAACTTGCTTGTTCATGAGATTCATGGATACTATACTGGCTTTAAAGCCTACCTTTTGCTTGCACAAACATTTAGATAGCACCTTTCAGCCTAGAGCTGCCATTCACATCTGTTTTCTTTCACCAAATAACCCTTCTTTTTTAATTTATTTTTTGTAATAGTCTTGTTCCTACTTCTTTACTATATTTGGGTTGTTGTGTTGTGGTTGTTTTGTTGTTTTTTTTTTCCTCAGCATATGGTTAAATGACAAGGAAGAGCATTTCTCATGTAGCTGTTGGAAGATAACAGTATGGAAGTTTTTAATTTTTCTGAAATCACAGGTGTTTTGTTTTAGGAGGGAGCAACACATTACAAAGCCACTCTTGGAATCATTGTCTGGTAAATCTTTAATGGAGATTTTGGGTGAAGTAGAGTGACTCTTGGTTGCAGCTGGGGAAGATGGTAGGCAACACTTACTTTGTCTTTTATCCCTTACACAGGAAAATAGTTGTCAGAAGTTGAATACATTTATTGTACTCATATCCTACGTTAGGCTGAAGATCTTCCAATGAGCAGAAAAATTCTTTGTCATAATCTCTATGAGAGAGATCACAACTTGAAAAACAAGTTCTGAGAGAACAGGATATCAAGTGCGATAGGCTGTATCAGTGTGAAGAATGAAGCTGATGTTTTAATTACTAGGGACCAAAATTAATAACTCGCTTATTTTGGAGTTGTGTGAAAAGAAAAGTAGTGACCATCTCTACAGACAAAGTAGAACTCAGTACTTGCAGAGGATTAAAGAAAGCTTAGAATTGTCACCAGCCAGTAAAAAGAAACTTGTAGTAATAATAATAACAGTAATAATAATAGTTGTTGTTATAATTATAATTTAGGCTAAAGCAAATTTCTTTACTTCCTAAAGGAAATGGACATGAATTTCTTTTTTTAAAAAGGACTAATCTAAAAAGTTAGAAGTCTGCCAACAAAAGTACATATGACCAAAGTGGGGTGATAATTGAATACTGAATTAATATGATCCATGACTAAGTTCTGTAGTCATACAGCGGGTCTGAAACCCACTATGAAAGGCCATTTGTAAGACCCAGTGGGAAAATTACTGTTGTCTCTTGCAGCTAAGTTTGCTTATGATGAGCAGTGCGCTTTTACGATGGGCATATAGAGAAATGAAGATCAAAGTAAGCTCAATCCAGTTGCTATCACTGGGAATTTTTATTGGTCATCTATAGTTCAATAGAGAGGAAGCTGAAGCAGATATTCCTCTTCTAAATTAATTAATTGCCAGTCAATCTTCATCTGACTCAGTAAATCAGTGTTAAGTAAAGCTGATGACTTAAGGATTTCTTGCTCTCATGCATGGTTAGAATGTTGTTGTTTATGCTTCAGTCTTGTACTAGGTAGAAGCTGATTACAACCACGTAAAAGCTGATCAAAGGAAACTTGATTTTTCTTGAGCTAGAACCATCTTAGGCATAAAGTGGAATAAGACTCAACAGATTGCAGGTTCTGACTGCTTGTGTTTAAGGTCTAATGAACTAGATCTACTTCTGGGTACTTTTAAAACATGCTATCATCTCAGTGGCATGAGAATCGGATGATCCACACCATAACTTTGCAGTAACAGAGGCAAGCTGTTCTTACCAATCTCTCATCCCTGTCATTGCAATGGAGGCAAAAGGCTTGTGTCCTTTATGAATGCCAGGACCTCAATAGGCCCCTAGGGAGTTTGCTGTTATAATGCAGTTTCAATATCTGTCTCAGCTGCAATGAATATCTTGTGTGGGTGAACTCTAATGGCATTTTGATTTGGCTTCAGTGGAGCTACAATGTCATCCACCAAATGTCTCATACACACAATGTATGTTATGACTATATTTCAAGGAATAAAGTGCTACTAGTTCATAATATAAATAATTTCAGGTATGCCCAGACCAAGGTGACCTAACTTCAATGCTTTTGAATATAGTGTTATAGACAGTGACCTTATCATCATTAAAGAAATAAAGAATAAGAATATGAAGATAATGAGGGCTCGGTTTCTCTACAATAACTTTCATTACTGTGAAAGACTCTCTTTCTTTTGCTGCAGGAGACACTTACTCATTTGTAACATTTGGTTCTTTCTTATTTTATTGTTTAACTAAACAGAAAAGTCCAGACCAAAGTCATCCTGCTGTGTTTCCATAGTGCTATTCAAGACTTGACAAAAATATGCCAGAGATCAATTTTACCAACACCTGCCAGCTGCCCAACAACATGAGAGGTAAAATATATTCATGCTTAAAAACTTACAGAGAAACTGAAAAGGAAGAAAATACTATCAATTCCCAAACACAAAATAAAAACTTCAATGAAAATGGCTACTGACTGTCCTATATTAAACTTCTAGCACTAATAGTCTACATATATATAGGGAATGGTCCCTTTTGGGAACAGTGTGATTTATGAATATGTTTTTAAAGTAGTCTTAGCAATAAATCGCATTTAACTGAGATTCAGGATTAAAAGAACATGCTAGAAGTATTTGGCAAAACCTATTTGATTTATTGATTGGACTCTAGTTTCATATGGTTTTTTTCTCTTTCCTGAGGATGGATGTGATTAGTTTTTAAATAGTATCCAAATAATCTTGTTAAACTGCCTTATAAGTCAGTAGCTGTTAATTTTCTAGAGTGTTGTCCCAGAGTTAGGGCAACCAGATCACCAAAAGCACAGAGGAAACTTGCATTTGACTTTCAAACCAAACTGACAGGTGAAATCTATATAAAGGATGCTTCACAGATTTAATTGTCACTGAAGAGAAGTCCAGCTGATTTAGGTCTTACATTCACAATTAATGAGCCACAGGTTTCTGACTGGTGTTAAATTAGACCCTGGCTAATTTCACACTAGTCAAAAATCTGGTGTGAAATTAACCAGGGTCTAATTTAACATAAGATCTTGCACTGCAGGAGCAATTCATATGCTTCAGTGTGACTTGAAAGCATTGCAGTCTCGATCCTATTATAATTTCCTTTCTTTTTTTATAAGGTCATCTTTTATGAAAGAGCACAGGACCTTGGAGCTCAAATACATTCCGCTTCTATTTAACTAATCATTTTAATAATGCTCCTTAATGTAGCAAGCAACAGTAATATAATGAGAAAGAAACATGTATTCTCCACTTAAAAGAAGGCGTATTCGGAGGATAATTACAGTTTGCAGTATATAAAACACAACGTTCCTTAAATTTCTTACTCACTTGTTTCTGTGGCTGTAACAGTTATGTTGTGCCAAGAAGCTATCTCTCGGTCCAGAGGTTTAGTTGTAATGATTGTTCCATTGTGTTCATTGATGCTGAACAATCTCTGTAAATGCATGCCGTGGACAATAGAGTACCTGCACCAAAAAAAGTAAAGAGATTCCCTGATACTGAAATGTTCCATCAGAAGCAAGGACATAGAAAGCTATTGTTGGTTGAGAAAACAGAGCTGTGCATATATACATATAAATGCGTGCTGCCACAACTCAGAAATCATGAAAAATGTACACTTATAAACATTTAAAATTCAGTGCTGCCAAGATCAAAGCTCTTCTTTTTATAAAACTAAATATGTCTCAGATCTATATTAATGTGAACTGAATCTGAAATGCATTATTCATTCTTACTTCTAAGTCAGGCTCACAGCAGGTGAATGACTTCATTGAAAAGAAACAGCAAAAGTGCCACTTGTGAAATGAATAACACTAACAGCTAAGTGGAGGTATAATGGCAAATCTATTTTATCATTGCTGACATTCTCTGATGCCAAAAGAAGGGACATTATAAAGACAGACAGACAACTATCTGTAATGAGGTGTCACCTAGGTAGGGTACAAAATCCTAATGCAGGAGATGATTGCAAACAAGTCCAGTGTTCCTGAGTCTTCACTTAAAAGGCTCTGGATGCTATGTCCGTATGCAGACATGCACATGCACACGTACATACATACATACCATTCAAATTGTTAAAGTCTAAGCACTGGTCACAGGCCAGAGATGGACTGAAAAAGACACCAAAGATATTGGTTCAAATGGAAAGGATATTTGCAAATATTTTTCACGACATATAAAAAAGACCGTATGTCACAGTTCCTAGTAGAGTCTATTTCATGGAAATAAAAACTGTTTAAAGATTTGAAAGGTTCTTCCCATTCCAGTTTGGAATTCCCACATGCAAGTATTCCCTCTTTTATTGTACCTTTAATTGTGCTTGACAAAGTCTTTCTGTCTCCTGTTGGCACTTAGGACTCCAGCTCAGATTATGTGCCAGCAATTGGATGACTCTATAACTTGTTATTTATAGTTACATCTTGTCTGTTTTGAAAATCAGTAAGAGGATAAATCAAGGAACTAGCACAACACAGTCAGTGGAAGTTCTTATCATTTCAGCCAAAGATGTGACATTTATAAACCTCTATTTTAGGGATTTACAATTTACTTTTTTTTTTTTTTTAAATGTGAGCATTCCTCATCTTCTGCATCCAAAGCTTGTTTAGGGTTTTCTGACATTAGTATTTTGTTTAGTTTGGGGTTTTTTTGGTAATCTGATTATTGACAGATAATTTTCAGAAAATCTGATGGATATTTTTTAGTTATTTTGTATTTTTGATGTAGTGAGGTTTCATTGCATGTCTTTGTTTACTTTGTTTATTTGAAAACTGGGGTCCAAAATGCAACACAGCTGGTTTTCTATATTATAAGTCACTGCTGTCATTTATGATAGCAATAGTTTCAACATTAGATTCATATGCATGGCACTTAGCCCAATAAACATATCTTTACACTAGAAGTGACATGCTCTACTTTAAAGAAACTCAGTGATGTAATATATGCGTCATTGTTTTGGGACTATGCAGACATATTCACTTTGTAGCAAGTTCCATCGAAATATTTCAAACTAAGAAGTCATATGCACACATATGCACTGTGCTTAAATGTTCACAGGAGATGCTGCAGTCATCTAAATAAACCACAAAACAAGCCTTTTCAGAAAAAAAGTACATATATATTTTTATTTATTCTTATTTAATTTAACCTATGACTAGCTTACTAAATAACAATAAATGAATGCAAAATCATAGCAAATGGCTTTGCATTGACTAAACCTCTGAAGCTGTAGCTATAGGTAGTTATAGATATATATTTCTGCTATTAGGAATCTGCTAAGTTAATATATACACCGTAAGTTATTTTGTGTCTCATCCATTTGTCCCTGTATCCTAGCTTGTCTAAATTGCACAGTACACAGTGACATCAAGTAACTCAAGAAGCTATTTTAATTATGAACCCCCTGTAAAAGACTAATTACCTGTTTTCTCCCTTAAGAAACAGAAAAATTATTTTACAAAATTAAAATCTTGGGGGAATTTTTTATATAATATCTCTATGGGGCAATTGTAGTAGATGTAGGGAATTGGTAAATTTTTGGTCATGCTGAGCTGAGCAGACACCAGTGGAACTGTTCTGTGTCTCCTTCCCAGCAATGAGTCCATCTCCCTGTATCTCCAGCAGTTATTGATAACAGACTGGAACACCTCCAGGCTCTTACATGTTTAGCTGTGGTACCCTAGCTCTGCTGTTATGTACAGTCTCTTCCAGGCTACTGTTTAAAATATTACCCCATCTCAAAGTGATTGCAAAGATGCATGAACAAAGTTCATGTAATTAGATTTTGGGCTAGCGGGTAGGATTTAACCTAGTTTACTGGTTCTAGCTGGGATAGAGTTAATTTTCTTCATAGTAGCTAGTATGGGACTATGTTTTGGATTGGTGACCAAAACAGTGTTGATAACACAAGGATGTTTTCGTTATTGCTGAGCAGTGCTTACACAGTGTCATGGCCTTTTCTGTTTCTCGCCCCACCCCACCAGCGAGTAGGCTGGGGGTGCACAAGAAATTGGGAGGGGACACAGCTGGGACAGCTGACCCCAACTCATCAAAGAGATACTCCATACCATATGACATCGTGCTCAGCAATAAAACTGGGAAGGAGTGGAGGTTGGTTAGGGCTGCCGTTGCTCGGGGACTGGCTGGGTATCAGCTGGTTGGTGGTGAGCAATTGTTTGGGGTTTTTTTAATCACTTGTTTTTCTTGGGGGTTTGTTGTGGGGTTTTTTCCCCCTTTGTTGTTTTCTTTTTTTCTTCTTTTGTTTATTATTAAACTGTCTTTATCTCAACCCATGAGTCTTCGCGCTTTTACCCTTCCGATATCCTCCTGCATCCCACTGGCTGGGGGAGTGAACAAGCGGCTGTGTGGTCCTTAGCTGCCTACCACGGTTAAACCACACCACCTAGAATAACCTAGGCTATCACAATGAAAGCATGATTAACTGTAATCATGAGCCAAGGCAAGGAACAGAAATAGCCTTTGGAAATCCCAACTATGTTGACATTTGAGGCCTGTTCACATTTTAAGTTAGGTACCTGACTGGGGAGTCATCATTGTCTGGATCTCTAGCAGTTACAACGCCCACCAATGAGCCACTCACAGCCGCTTCAGCAATCTCCATCACATAGTTCTCCAAGGTGAAAACTGGAGGTTCATCAGCATCTTCCACATTGATTTTGACAATGGTTTTGTCTTCAAATGGTCCTTCTTTCAGAAAACGCTCATCAATGTACCTGTTTACAACTTTTGCTTGAATACTGTATCTTCTCTTGCTCTCATAATCCACTCTCTGTTAAGAAAGAGTGAGATGTGGAGTATTCCTTTCTCCATATTTGAATTAAATACAGTTCAATAAGTGGTGTGAGATTAAAGACAAAATAGTCCTACCCTTCTTTTGGGAATGTTTCAAAAGTAGTTACTTCTAAGATTTTTTTTTAAATGATAAAAACACTTTAAAATTAAACTGTGCTATGCCATTGTTTGCTTTCACATGTAGGCTAGCTTTAATGTTATAGTTAAACAACACTGTAAAACAAGTCTTCCCATAGAATGTCAGCCCTAAGAAAAACAATTTCTTGTATTAATACTTGTATTTCCAACATAGGTGTAACCTTAGTGAACACACTATTCTTTACTGTTCCATAAACAATGCAAGTCAGTTAATCTGTAGGGGTTAAGCTGAGTATGTTAAAATTTAGTCTCTAAAGCAAATACATTCCAGAAGGCAACAATGAGTGTTTAATAAACATGTAGTTATACTACCATTTTAGGTAGTCATTATCTTCTGTAATTAAAAAAAGAAATACTAAATAAATACCTTCGTGAATTGTAATAAATCCAAATAGAAAACAAAACAAAACAAAACAACAAATTTACAGTATTCAGTTCTTCAGGCTCCTGGATTTCACTAGACTACCAAACTCTATCATCATTTCAGATGATGACCCAGAAAACTTCCTGTGTGATTTAAAAAAAAAATCATACAGTATCAAAGCCTCTTAAATATCTTAATTCATAAACTGGTATCTTTTGAGTGTATTTAGTGTCTTTTCAAAGCTATGTCATAACAAAAACTCCACTGTCTATCTAATACCGTAATACCTTCTGACTTCAGTTAAGTTTAATAGGAGGTGTTGGAAGTGAGGAAATATTGTGTACAATTTATTGATAAAGGTTTTACAGATGATGCACAGAAGAGATAGAACATTTTCTCACAATGGGATACACTATGTTGCACAGCTAGGAATAACATTAAGATACTTTGACTGCCACTATTGTATTCAGAAGTAATAGGAATGAGTCAAAAAAAGTAAACAGAAAGGAAAGCATGTTTCTTTTTATTCCCCCTAATATCTCAATCAAATCACAAAGCCTGGAGAAAGAAAAAATAGTAGAATCCAAAGCAATAGGCCTTTTTTAAAAAATCCAGCTTGCTTGAGGAGATTCTTTCCAATATTTAGAGATTTTTTAGGTGGTTTCTGTGATCTCACCTTTTTTAATAAGATAATTCCTTCTTGAGTCTCATTGTTAGTAATGATGTCAAAAACATCTGAGCTATCTCCTTCGATGAAATAGTTCATGGCTGCATTCTGCCCTATGTCGCTGTCTTCTGCGAAGACTTTGCCTACAGTAGTGCCTACAGGAGCCTCTTCAGAGACGTTCATATAGTAGAGTCCTAAAGAAACAAATAATGGCACAGGTTAGTGATCTGCCGTGGTTAATAGCTGTTGTAGGTATGATGGCTTGAGGCTCTCAGAAAGTTGGGGAAAGCTTTTATCAGAGCAATGGATCTAATCCAACAATGGATAGGTCTTGGGGTCAGGGGATGACAACCATTCCACTCGTGAGTCCTCCTCTCTCAGCCCCACTTTAGCAGTAAATGAAGAGCTAAGGAGAACCAACAGGGTGAAAAAACAGTGGAGGGCAGCACTTCCCAATTGCATTTCACTAGTTCTTCCTGACAGCCCAGCTAGCAGCTCCCATGTCTGCTAGAAACTCCCTGGACAGAGAAGGTCACATCATTCACCAAAAACTTTACAGTATCTGTCAGCAAAGAATGAAGAGAGGAGAAAAAGAAAGAAGGTGAGTGAAAATGGTACTAAATATCCCGTTGCCCACATTTTAGGCTTAGGTAGGGCAAACTATACAGAAAGCAGTTTAGTAAGTCATTTGTCTCCAAAGACTAGTGATAAAAACAGCAGGCCTGAGGTCTTTTGTAATGATAGGTTTTCTTTTCCTCTTCACTTTTGAGCTTTTATGTGGGATTTTTTTTATTTTATATTTAAATCTGTATGCTGAAGTTAAAGCACAAACCTGTTCTGAAAAGCCCTACCAGTGAACTTAATAGAGCTACAGTAGATCTAAATTTCCTCAAGACTTCAACTACTGTAAGTAACCTATACTCACGCTGTTGAAATTTAGGTGGATTGTCATTGATGTCGGAGAGGTTGATGGTAACAGTGGCTGTTGCTGAAAATGCCCCTGCTTGCCCAACCATATCTTTGGCTTGGATGATGACCAAATACTGATCTTTTGTTTCTCTATCCATTTGGGAAGCCATTCTGATGACCCCTAAAAATGAAAAGTATAATATAATAACATAAAATAGTTCTGTTTTTTTTCCCAGCATTTGACCATATAATATGGGTATAAAATACAACATTGGAAATAGTTATGAATTTACATTCTAGACCATGCATAGCACAACTGTCCTAATACTGGGAATTAGTACTTATGGCAACATCTACGTTGTATGACAGATCCATTCTGCATAGTTAGAGTTTTGGGGAGCAGAACACACTGTATACCCACTCTACCATATATAACCTTCTTTCTTCCCCAGAAATCAGGATTTTGGAGGAATGTCACGTATCTGTGGTTTCTCCAACATAGAGGTAGGAATGTCACATAATAAGTCATAAAGCTGTTAACCCAGAAGTGTTCCTAGGTCCATTTGTTGGATGGGGTACTCAGAATCCAATTCTTTTCTTTAGAAATATAATTTGCTAAAAAAATTGTTGATTATCTAGAGAGAAAGAATTTCAGCTTCCTAGGGGAAAGAAATAATTGATTTTTTTTTAGATCTAGGAACTATGCAAAGATGTACAAGTGTAGGGCCGTATCAGTTGATCTTTGTGTTGAAATGAAGAAAGACATTTTTGCTTGCATCCATTTTATGTTAGTTTATGCATGTTTTCAAGTTACAAGATCATCTGTAGTACCTGTCTTTGGCTCCACAGAAAAATAAGGCTGTCCCTGAATGAGACTGTAAAGCAGACGGGCACTATTCCCATAGGAAGGATCATCACCGTCTGTAGCTGTTACCTGTGTAACTGAAGTACCTCAAAGAAAAAATAAAATAGATTATGTTTCTCTTCTTGTATAAATTATCTCAAAATTACAAAACATAAACTCTTTAAAAACCTTTTAACATACCAGTTATATTAGCAAACAGTCCTGAAAATTTACAGGAGCAAATGGCACCTTCTAAAATTTGTCATTAAAAAGGGAAAATATTCCCTCAGCAACTGTTCTTGTTGCATTCAAATTTTCAATTAAAATAAAAATAATAGCGTATGACTTTTCAGCACTATATTTATGTTGCTTAAAATACTACGTAACTTATGCCTTTTCCCCTAATTTCTGATATGTGAATGGAGTACAGCAAATTGTTTATCCTCCCCTTGTATATTCTTCAAAGTATTTTATGGAAATTTCCCATGGGAATAAGAAAACACAGCCACTTTATCACCAGTAGGCCCACTGGCAATAAAGAAATTGTTAGTAAGCAAAGCAGCCAAGAAGTATAACAAGGCTCTGATAACATTTTTTATCCTTGAATCTTTAATGAGCCTGTCCCAGTGCAAGAGTCACGGCAGAATCCCCAGTGCAAAAGACACAGCCGAATAAATCTGCAGAGCTTGATTTGATCTCTGGCTGGAAGCTGGTTATATCCTAGATACAAGATTGACAGCAATCTCAAGGCACCATCAGTGATGATTGTCCTTTAAAAGAAAAGATTCACAGTAGCATCATTTTGTAAGGTAATCATTACTTTGGGTTTTTTCCTCATCTAGGATATAAGAATACAAATATCACTTCTCATGAGGAACTGTGGCGAATCAAGCTACTTTCTAAAACTTTCTGGCATACATTCACGTGGTTGCAGCTGCTTACCAATATAGTGTATAGTTATGCTGGAGGAGAAAAGAAGAAGAAATGATGGACTGCAAGGAGTTAGACCAGAAACACCTTTTTTACGGCAAACTCAAAGTTGATATTTATCCCCAATA
This sequence comes from Ciconia boyciana, assembly GCF_034638445.1. Lineage (NCBI taxonomy): Eukaryota > Metazoa > Chordata > Aves > Ciconiiformes > Ciconiidae > Ciconia > Ciconia boyciana. The sequence continues at coordinate 60,634,136 of NC_132935.1, forward strand.
AAACCAGCATATTAATTTCTGAGTTTTCTAGCAGTTAAATAGTTTTATTTTAAAATAGAAATGAAGAAGGTTTTCTCATATAAGGTTATGCTGAATTAATTATTTTGATTATTTAAAAAAATATTTTTTGCATTTTCTCTCAATTTATTCAGCAGCACTCCAAGAGATTCTATGATGTATGTTATCTTCTCTCAGCACTAAACTGTTATTAAATACCACCGTCGTGGTTTAACCCCAGTCGGCAACTAAGCACAATGCAGCCGCTTGCTCACCCTCCCCGCTCCTGGTGGGATGGGGGAGAGAATCGGAAAGGCACAAGTAAGAAAATCCATGGGCTGAGATAAGAACAGTTTAATAATTTAATAATAATAATAATAATAATAATAATAATAATAATAGTAATAATAATAGTAATGAAAAGGAAAATAACGAGAGAGAGAGAGGAACAAAAACCAGGGGGAAAAAAAACAAACAAGGGATACAGCCACTGCTCACCACTCACTGACTGATGCCCAGCCAGACCCTGAGCAGTGATCACTGCCCCCTGGCCAACTCCCCCCAGTTTATATACTGAGCATGACATCATATGGTATGGAATAGCCCTTTGGCCAGTTTGGATCAACTGTCCTGGCTGTGCCCCCTCCCAGCTTCTTGTGCACCTGGCAGAGCATGGGAAGCTGAAAAGTCCTTGACTGGTGTAAGCACTATTTAGCAACAACTAAAACATCAGTGTGTTATCAACATTATTCTCATCCTAAATCCAAAACACAGCACTATATTAGCTACTAGGAAGAAAATTAACTCTATCCCAGCTGAAACCAGGACAATCACCAACTTTTGGAGTTATATGTCCTTCAAAACACACTTACAACGCCAAACTTCTGACATTTAGGTATGTATTAGTGTGTGTATAGATGTATACATATATATATACACTGCTCTTTATTGTTCAGGAGAAATTTAAAGATAAAATGACAGATTAATATTTAATCAGGGCACATATATGCTTCAGTAATAGCAGTATTCTTTAATAAGACTGAAGAGTAAAGGAAATCCTCAGCTACACAACTGTTAACTTCGTATCAGCTATGGTCTATGGAAACTGTTCTCTCATACAGGAAATTCACTCTCTAAGACAATTTAACATGAAGAGAATGCAGTTGCTTTGAAAAAAAATGGAGTGCTAGTTAAGATGGGATCAAGAACTATGAATAATCCAATAGGTACAGTCTTTTATAAATGCTGTTTTCTACTAAATAAAACCAAGTGCCCACAACTACGTTTAGAAATTGACTTGTTTAGAGAACCGTATTTAATAAATCAGGAATAAAATCCAATAAATATAAGACTGCAAAGTTATCATTACAGTTTTTTGCATCTCACTCATTTAAAGGTAGATTTATTTTCTACACCATTTCTAACCATTAGAAAGAAATGCTGAATCTAAACCAGCATTTGCTGTTTCTCTAAGCTCCAGACTATTTTTCTGCTTGCCTGTTGACTCTTCCAGAGTATAGCAGAAGGCAGAAGCATGGAATTTGCCCAGCTGGGCTCGGTGAGATGCAGCTGGTGGATATAATGGAAAGGTGAGCAGGCAAGGGGCATCTGGTAAAGAGGGAGCTGACCTGGAGGGAAGCAATAACAGATCTCCTGCACTCTCAGGAGGAAGGCTATTTTTAAACAGGGGTGGCAGGAGACCATATAAAGAGAGGTCTATGGTTTCTCACATTTTTTTAGGACAAAGATTTCATGATCACTATATGAACTTCTACATTAAATATGAACTATGTAATAAACAGAAGAAAAATGTTATCCTGGGTTTAGAATACTTTTTCAGTTTTTAATTTTTCACTGCTATGAAGCCTGTATTTCTTTATACATTTAACCTGCAGCAAACAAAGCAAGCCATTTGCTGAATGGAATCACGTTTGCCTAGATATTTGTAGTTGAGTGAAAGAATTTACAATGTTAATATTATGTACTCAAAAACTCCAAAAAAGCCATTTTTTTGTAACTCCATGATTGGGAGAAGAATAATTGATCAGATACAAATAATATCTTTTAAAGCAATTAATTAACACAGAACTCTTTCCCAAACACAAAAACAAACAAAACCCAAAACCCTACCTCTTGACAGTCCAGCCATGACATAATTGTCAATCCCACCATGATACAATTTCCCATTTATGTGAAAATGGATATCATGGCAGATATTAACTGAATATCTGAATATGTCTGTGAGCTTTCAAACATGCATTTTTGAATATGGGATTCTGTGTGATGTTGATATAAAGTTTAGCCCCAAATATGTGTTTTATGTGTCTTAAGCTGGATAGTAAACATGCTTACACATTTTTTGCTTTTTATTAGCTTTATTTAAGGCAAACTACATTTTGCTGATTGCTGTATAAGATTTTTCTTTGTATTCCTGCAGCCTTGGTTTTACCTTCTTGGGCAAAACATAGTAGTGTCACTTATATATTGCAGCCCATTAGGTAAACTATAGGGCCCTCATATGGCAAATAGTTATTCATTTTTCTAACTAGAGCTTGAAATCTATAAAAACATTAAGTACTGATATATTATTGCATCTGACTTTTAACCATTCCATCAGATATACTGTATTTGTACAAGTTTAACAGCTATATGGAAGACAATGTAAAATTGTACCAAATGCCTGAGGGAAAACCATAGTCCTGTGTTCTTAGAAAAGAGTCCATTTGCTGACACGCTTTTCATTTACTGTGACACTTGCATATAAAATCCTAAAAAATTTAGTACTGAAGATAAAAGAGAGCTAAGAAAGAAGTAAAATGCATTCTAATTTGTTGGCACATTAGTATATATACTGATATTTGTGCCTAACTTTAGGCAAAATTATCTGTGCCTATTTTCTGTTTTTCTGTGGTTCTCTGAGGCAAGTGGCTGGCTGTGAATTATTCTCTCCTTGCTTTCTTAGTTCCAGACAAAATGTTCAGTAACAGTGAACTGCTTTCCTGAGTATTGACCACGTTTCCTGAGCATGTTTTCTACGAGGAAATTACTAGGAGATCCCAGGTCTAGCATCAGTGAGCTGAACTGCTACTAGAGAGCTCTGAAACAGAGCAAAGGCCAAGTCCCTCTATTGCACTGTATCATTTAAACTAATTCTGGTCTACATTCCTTACTATGGAAGCAGATGTTCTATTTTACTGGAAGAAAAGCACTGATATAATGAATTATTATGGTACCAATGCTGCAAATTTTAGTCGGTTACTGTTTCTGTCTACTGGGAGGTTAGAAATTTCCTTGTAAGGATTAATGCTTTAGGATGCACACTGAAAGAGGTTTCACCTCAGATGTGCAGTCCCTACCCTTTCAGAAGCAGGGTAAGTGAGCCCAGAGAAGTCGTCATGGTGTGGCTCCGCTGTTTCATTGGAGCTGACCACTGTTAAGGTATATACTATTATATACCACTCCACTTACATTCTATATGCCAGACAGACACATTAGTATGCCAGTAGTGTAGTAGTGTCTACATGGAAGAAGTAGGTGAAAGAATGGTCTCCGAAATAGCTATGGTATTAGTACTAGAGAGGTCAAACGTAGAAGAAGCAGTGTGGAAAATATTTCAATATCCATAGGACCGACTTAGATCTACATATCATACACTGGATGACTGCAAATCTGTGAGTTTACTGTTTCAAGGTAGTCTGTGTCTGAGAGTGGAGGCACACAGGGATTTTGTTTTATTTTTCACCCAATCTGACAAATGGGAGGTGGTGTTACTTCTGATTTTTTTTTCCATATATTTCTACATTCTACTGGAAATTCTTTTTTATAATCTTACAGGAATATCACAAAATAAATTAAGTTTTTTGCAGTTTAATTAATCTTATGCTGAAGTGATGCAGTACTTTAGGAATTTAAATATATAATAGATGACACAGGAGATTGGATAAAGCCTGCTGAGCCTTTCATTTTTAGGGTATCAGTTTATAGCCAACTCAAGTCAATATAGTCTCATCTGTCAACTGCTTGTTGATGGTTTCAGGTGAGAAACAGAGGTATGCAGGAAAAGATTACTACTGTTGTTTTTGGCCATAAGCACCACCCTACCTAACTTTTTTCTTTTTTTTCCATATAGCCATTATTAAGACAGGAGCTCATCATTAAGACAGGCAGATAAAATAGAAGGAATCCATAAGTAAATTCTTGATATACTTCTGTGAATGGTTACAGGTCTGTGTGAGTGTAAATCAAGCCATACTAAATTATCAGCTATTTTAAAACCACCTTTTTAAGAGAACAAGTGCCTCATAAACAATGCTTTACCACAGGGAAAAAAAAAAAAAGGAAAAGAAAAAAGGGCATTGTCAAAGTCCTAAATCTGTGTAATCCCAGATAAAAATACTGAGATAATTCTAGACAATGAATTGTGCCCATTATTAGTGTGAACACATTAAAAAAAATGCAAGGGTCCTTGACAAGGCACCTGTCTTCTCGTCTCCAAACTTGAATGAATGAGCAAGATGCAAAGGTTAGAAGTACCCTCTGAACAAGCAACTGATTATGATAGAAAAAGCTATTTGACCAAGAGCTCAGATGCAGAGGTCTTGAGACAAATAAGTCTGTCTGCATGGAATAAAGTGGCAGTGAAGAAACAATCATACACCCAAAAGTGATTTCTGTGGTAGAAGGTGGTATAAGCAGGGTGACTAGAAAATAAATTGATTAAATGCATGTTTTTTGTAGCTATTGCTGGTAGTGATGGTGAGCTACTGCTTCCTGGCAGAAATTAGAATACTAACCCCACTTTTGATTAAACCCCAGGCATGAATATCCTTTTCTTGCAACTGCTATCCAGGCTGACAGAAGAGGATAAAGTTTACAGCTCCCAGTGAAAGATTCACTGAATCTGCCCTAAAATTTGAACGGGTAATGCTGAAGGAAACATAGTTTTTATTACCTTTTATGGTCACTGATGCTATTATGTTAATGACCTCATTAATTCATACAGTTTTAAGTAGCACAATATTTGAATTTCTTTTCAATATTTTTTGCAATAGAAAAAACCAAAAGAGATGGGGTACAAGTTTAAAAGATTACTGGGATTCTTTCTGTAAGATTTAAAGAATCCAGTTTTCCTTTGATTTTGAAGATAGTTATTTGGAGATAGCAATATCTATAACATGCTTGCTTATGTCAGCTGCATTCACACTTGGGGTTTTTTTAGGGATTTAAATGTATGTGTATACACAATACGTATGCATATGTGTATGTACACATATATGTATATACACACCTACATTCATCAGATGTTGACTTTGCTTCGTATTTGTTGTATTAAGTTTCCAGATACATGACAGATCCTAGTACAGGTCTGTTTGATCATGTGGAAATGGAAAAGAAGAGGTGCAGGGATTAAGTTCGTCCTCTTGACCGGAAAATTACAATTCACGTGCTTAGGAAATCAGAAGGCAATCCTTCACTGCACACCATCTAATCCAAAGAAAGAGAAGCTGACTGATAGGAAAGAGGCTTGGCAATGTAAATAGGTAGGCATCATACATAGTGTGAGGGTGGTCATCACATCAGCCCCACATCAGCTTCATACCATTCCTGTTCTAAACACATTACTTATAGGAAGGAAACTATCCCTATCTTGGGGGGGGTGGAAATCGTGAGTGCCTGTGATGTGAATGTGATTCTTTTCCAGTTACAGTACAATATGATTTATACTACACAGGGTATAATAAAGACATATTGTTTAATTATTAAGCAGAATCAGAGTAGGCTGAAGGATGCTGTTGAGTACTTTTCAGTTCAACTAAGCTTATATTTATGTCCTTAAAAGAGTCAACTGAGGTCAGAGGACTTTAAAGTTTACGTTCATGCTACTTTCTTTCAGACTGGTAGAAGCTTGAGGAGCTGACAGGTTGTAACACTAATCATACACTGAACAATTTTCTAGAGACTAGGGTGCTATACTGATTGAAAAAGTAGTGAAATCTGTCAGCCCCAAATCTCCTTTGCAGTATCAACTGGCTATAGTACTCTACCTATTTTGAATGGTAATGTTAAATTTTTTAACAAATACCAATTTCAAGGCTGAATCACTGATGAGAAAGACAACTTTCTATAGTCAATCCAAGCATGTATCAGGACTTCAATACATGTAAGTACCTAAATATTTAAAGGCAAGGATGTTAAGTAGAGGTATGCACAACCTTCAGTTTAAGCACTTAACTTTGCAAATTTCCAAGCTTGTAAAACAGTTTGCTTCCTTCTCACTGAAAGGCAGTCTACAAAATATGCTATTAAGATTTTATATCAACACAGCTATCTAGCAAAAAATCAGGAAATAAAGAATTTGGTTCACAGCATGTCATACCTTCAGGTGACATCTCTGGAACAGTAGCCACATAAGGTCCATCCAAGAACTGTGGTTCATGATCATTGACATCTCGAACCTTGATAATAAATTCTGATTCAGGTTCAACAGGAAGCTGAGTGTTCCTGTTAATTGCTTGTGTTCTTAGAGTGTAGAAGGGTTTCTTTTCTCGATCCAGCTTTTGTGTCACGTAAATTTTGCCGTTATTTTCATCAATGATAAAAATGCTTCCAGCTCCCTCCCCAGTCAAAATGTATTTTAGGTTGCCATCCTGCTTGTCTAAATCTGATTTTAGCTGCAAGTACAAAACAGAAAAATAAACCACATTTTGGGAGGAATAAAGTTTTGGAATATTCATTTTAGGCTTTGTTTGTTTTCATTCTACAGTGAACCCTGTCACTAGTGAGCCTTCTTGGATACTAATATTTAAAAGAGGGTATTGTCACATTTTCAGCCAGTCATGGCTCAGTTTTAAATTATTGATATAACAGACATATAAATGCATGGTAAACCTGAAAAAAGATGCTTCAGCCACTTTGAACTGAAGGGAATGAATGTAAGTACCTACTTTAGTTCATTGCTTTATCAGCTCCCATAAACTTCTGCTGAAAACGATGCAAAGGTCATTAAATATTATATAAATTTTTTATTATTACAAATGGCAAGTGTACTTTGTAAGTTTTATATATTTTTTGTACTCAGCAATACTAAGTGTAAATATGAGAGACAGTGTTCTATTTCTGTTGAAATATTAAAGAGATGAAAAGCCATTCTGCGGTATAAGCCAGTATTATTTATTCTGAAATAAATTGATAGACATTTTCCATTTCCTTTCAGGATGATCTGCATTCTCTGTTGTCTTGCTAAGATGAACTTTATGATGATGACTCCTCTGATGAAGCTGAGCCCTGGAGACCATTGCGGTCCAGCTGCATTTGTTCATGCCAACAAAATAGTTCTGTTGATGTTAACAATATGTAACAGTACTTTTTTAATAGCAATAACTTAATTTCTTAACATGTCAAGCACCCACAGTTGAATTTTATGGGAACAGCAATTTCTATTTTATCATTAATTCTCTAATTTTCTCTTTATTTATTTTGGGTTTAGAACAAAAGATGTCAAAATGTCTAAAAGCCTGGATAATCATTGAAAAATCCAATGTAAAAGAAAAAAAAAGTTTTATTCAACCTGTTTCTCCTGCAAAGCAGTAGGTTTTAAATGCAAATAATACGTCTACCTGTTGACTTCAATAATCTCACTGTTTTGCTTCAAGCTTATTGCAGCTCACTGCAGGATACGAGGCCACAGAGTGGGAAAGAAGTAACTATGGGGTGTAAAGGGCACATTTCCCTATTGAATCTACTCAACATATTTTGTAATAGCTTCTGAAGTTTCAAAAATAATTTTAACTTTTCTTTGGAACAATGCCCATGCCTTTTGAAGATTTTCATAATGCATAATTGTCTGCATGCTTCAAATGGATAGTTTATTCAGAATGTGACTGGGACGCTGCTCTGAGATATGAGGAACAGTTTTGAGTTCCTGCTCTGAGTTGTGTCAGAGTATTTAAGCCCTAAATTATACAAAGTTAATTCCCCCAAGAGAGAATTTTCAAGGCTAGGGAATTTAGAATCATTTAAAATATGAACAACTTAAAGTCAAATGTTTTCAACATAAGTAGTTGTGGGCAAAACATGGGGGAGGTTCACCCCCTTATGAGTGGTCTGGTTGAACTAATTTTAATACAATCCAAATTTGGCATCTGGCTAAGGGACACCACAGATTCTTTTTGATCCATAAATCTTGGTTTCCTTGTCATGAAACCCAGAGCATGGGAAAGGTGATGAATATCTAAATCTTTAACCTAAGATAGGGTTCAGATGTGATCACAGAGTGCATCAAACCCTTAGAGACTGGAAGGATGCCTCTGACTGGCTGTTTAGACATAACCTGTGTTGAACCACTTCACTAAGAATCATTTATCCCCAGAAGATTTTCATGACCTTGACCATGTTAAATGCGAAGTTCTTACAGATTACGTTTGCTGAGAAAACATACTGAAGGTTCTCAGTTTACCTGTGTTATTAAGCTAGACACAAAAGAATAAATGGTCTTTCCATTGTAAATGAGAACCGGGAACAAGAATTTATGTACTTGCCCTTATATATCTGCCATTGCAGTGCTGATGGAAATACTTCTTTTTCTTAAACATGATAATGGAAAAGGATTCATGAGTCTATGTTAAATGAAATTTGAAGATTGAGCTCTGAATCTGACTGCGAAAAGAAGTTGATATGGAATAGTGACTTAAAAACAGAGGCTACCTTTGTATTTTTGTTGATGCAGTTTCCTTCAGGGCCTTATTTACTAAAAATTTGTGTGCTGATCATAGACTATCACTTCATTTACTGAAAGCAGAGCATATTCTACTCAATAAAAAGACACAAGTAAATACATCTGATTAGACAATGGTTAGACTGAAATAAATTAACCATAATCTTCAATAAAAATTCCCCATAGTTTACCTGTGAGAAATAGAAAGGCAAGATTATGAAATTTTTCTAAAGCTGTATGAAAATATACATTTATGAAGTTTACAGGAAACTGTTTTCCAGCTATGGGAAAAGTAATAATAATTAAAAAATGAGTATGTCTACACTTGTTCTTTCAGAAGTGAGACATCACACTTCTATAACAGTTGCTTTGAAGGGGATGTGAAAAAGTAATTAATGAATTTTGAGCACTTCACCCTTTGGGCCCAATTAAATTTTAGTGCTAGTTAATTAGCAGTTAAACTTATTTTGGTTCATTCATCTAGAAAGTGCCTTAAAGAAAAGAAAACTAGATCTCAAGATTATAATTACTTCTAGCATACAAAAATAAATAATAATAATAATAAATATTATTAATAATAATAAGCAGAGAGAGAAGAAAGGGGTAGATAAAGCCTCATTAAGACAATTATCTTAAAGCACATTTTTAAAGGAGGGTGAAAAATAATTGCTCGTTGTGCTAAACCTACGTTAATCTAATGAACCATACAGATTCCTGTAGTTTCTCAGTGGTAAAAGGATTTAGTATTAATCTGCTTCATTAAAAATTAATGAGGGGTAAATCAGCTGCTACTTAGTGTAATAGAAAATCATGCTAAATACTGTTTGTAAACTACATTGCACTCAGTATGGCTGCTTTGATGTAGTGCCAAAAATAGCACAAGCACAAACAAATTGCCAGATGTTGATAAAAGAGTCCTTAACTTTCATTCAGAAGACAGAAAGGAACTTTTCAGCTTGATACCTTCGTCTGCTGTGTATGAAACTGGCTTTAGTAACAGAGTGAATGTGGACTTTCCTTGACAGCAGACCTAGGTGAAGGAAGGTCCTTGGTACTGCCTCGACCTCCAGCTCTTGGAGTTCTCTGACCCTAAGTCAGGTCACAGGAAAGGAGAGATATTGTGCTGCCTAATTACAGCTCTCTGAACTCCTCTTTCTACCTTTCTGGATATTTCCGTGTCACTGGAGATGCTTGGTCTTCCAAGTCAAGGTAGTAAGCTGCTAATCAGCAACGTTAAATCTAACCTTGTACTGTCCTTGAATCATTACTTATCATACCTGTCCAACATACACAGGCACCATTGAAGTCTGTTCCTCAGTTGCAAAAAGTGGCTCCCTTACCCAGCCACATTTCACTCTCTGAACTGCTGTGAAAGACTGATCTGTGTTTTGAGCGCTGCAGTTCTGCGTGCTTGGAGAGCAAGGCCAAAGTTGTACCAGCATCAGCATGAGACATAGCAATGCGGAGCAATTCATGCTGAACTGTTCTTTCAATCAATTTTCATCTGTGGAAGAGGAGAAAAAGAGAAAAAAACTTTGACAAAGCATCACTTTTGTCTTTCCACTTTTACATATTGATTCTGTGCTAATATAAGAACTGATTTGCACTGTTAAAACCTCCTCCTCTCCCTAAAAGGAAAGAACTGAAAGAAAGTCTGTTTCTGATTAAAATAGAGATTCTCTTGGAGACTCTGGCATGAAAGTCAAGTGTTCAACTTTCGTTTATGAATATCCTACACAGGGACTTTCTATGCAAAAGAGGAAAATCATCCTTCAATTAATTCATCTTCCAAATTAAGCTGGGTAATTGTATTGTGTAGCCTAGGAATAATTTGATTGGAATAATTGTATGTTTCTGCTTAGAGAAGGCTCATTTTGAGCTGCAGTCACAGAACTGCCTGAAGGGTGAACATCTAGCCTTAGTGGCCCTGATAACTGACAGCTGAAACAGAGCAGTGCAGATACTTTTTTTAACCTCTTCTTTCCCTCCTTCCTAACTCAGCAAAATGCCTGCAAAAATGCCAAAGGTGGTAGGGTACCATGAAGAAGCAGCAAAAATGTGCAACTTTCTCCTTCCTGGTCAACAGAAATTGTCTTAACTGATTTTACCACCTCTGACATTCTTGTCTTCAATTAAACAGACAAAGGGCAAATGCATCTTGAAAGCGGTAGGTTTCTGCAGCTAGTTTAATTGGCACAAAGTATTATTTCAGAAAATTAAGGCTTTGCACAAACTATATGCTACTATTGACTTTTCAGTGATTTTTGGTACAATACATGAAACTGAATTTTAAATAAAGTGCAATGCTCAGTTAAGAATGGCCATCTTCTATGAGGTGAAAAGGAAAATTTTGAAAATCTTTACCACACACATTTCAAGTCTTAAGACCTTACTTGGCAATGGCATTAGCATTCTTTTCAAGGCTGTAGCCTTGAAGAATAACATTTCCTATGCAGGAGCAGTCTGGTTTATGAATTTATCACATGCCAGTCAGTTTGTACAACACACTGGAAATAAATATTTGGCTGCATTTACTTTAGGTATGAAAATCCATGAGCCTTTTGCCTGTTCAGGATAAAATACAAATGTATGTATTTTAGGATCACAATTTAAATAATAATGTTATAAATACCCATCCTTATGCAAAGGGAAATGCCATAATTGCTTAAAATGACAGACAGGTCATATACACAACTATTTCTTTCCTTCCAGCAATTTTACATGATGTTGAACATTATTCTGTTAAAATGTAACCTGCGTATGTACATTTACCTAGAAAAAAGATAAAGGAGTTCTAATAGTAAGGCATATAGAATTGTAGGTGTTAAAATGCAAGTTGCAATTTCTTAACATTTTCTGTTTTTCAATTGTAAAGCTGTAACAGTGCAAGATGAGACTTGAATGGAAGGAATATTACTTGGGTACTCTCTTGTTTCAGTTGTCTGTGAAAAATTGCTTATTTTCCTAAAGCTGCAAGAATAATATTTGTGACATGGAAGACAAGGCCAACACAGCTCAACTTGGCTTTCAAATAAAGCTTGAGTGAGGTTTAAAAGGCCTAAAGGCCTTGGAGAGTCTCTCTGTACAGCGTGTGTATTTAACACTAAGCAGGAATTTGCACAGAAGTTAATCTTGAAAATGAACATTCATTTTACTGCAGTACATACCAAAGGACACAAAACTCAAACAATGAAAGCTGAATAGTCAAAAAGACCTTTCTGAGGAATCATAAAGAATTTATTTCAATCACTATTTAAATGAGGAGACAGGTGTTCAGTCTGGGCCATAGCAAATGCTTCTGGCTACTCATTAGCTGGTGTTTTGGCCGCTTGTTCTGACACTGCCCACCTTGTTCAACAAAGTATTTCAGGCTTGTGGGGCAGTATTTCATGCAGAGTGAATGCCAAACAGACACTAATTATCAAACTCATCTGAAAGACACTGTGTATACACATCAACATAGTGGGGGTACAGAATATGGCTTCGCAGGTCTACTGTTGGCCACCTTTTAGCAATGCACTCAGCAGTTAGCCATCAGCAATGAACAGCTTAAAGAGCATAATTAATATTTTGGTCCATTTCAGTGTCTCCTCTTTAGTAATTTATGTTAATAGCCTATGATACATAGATTCAAGCGTCATGTCTCAGACGAATTGGGAGGGAATAAACATTTTTAGATTTTGACATGTTGCACACTGTTACGTGTATAAAAAGACTTTAACTTGAAAATACAGATGGTAGGAAAATTATTGTAAAAAACCATAAAGCTATGTAATGGAATTAAGAGTTATATATATTCCTGGTTTTCTCTTCTCTGCTATACCAGACATACTCAATTTGCCTTTACTTTCAGGACCTTTCAAAGCATATTTGCTTCCAACATCTTCCTACTCATTTGGCATTGAGACATTGCCTCCAGCCTCTGGCCAGCACATGTTGCCATTCTTTATAAATTCAATTGCTCCCTTGTGAAACAATCATCTTCTTTCTGTTCCACAGACTGTAACTCACTCTCAGAAGTAGCTCTTGTAAAATATCCAGAAACTAATTTCTTACTCCCTCCTCTATTTCTAGTCTTTCCTTAAAAAATCGAAATTTCAGTATTACCTACTTAAAGGAAAAAAAAGTATTCACAGTGTTTAACGTGATTCTGTGCTGAGACTGCTGCCTATCACAGTGACTAGTATTGTCTTGTTATTCCCTTGTACTCCTCTGTCTATCCCTATCCATCAGTCGTCTCTTGTTTTACACTCAATTTGTAAGGTCTTTGTAAATGAAATGACCTTGTACTCTGTGTTATCATTATAATATGCAGCAGAAGGGAGGATTAGTAAAAGCACAGAGCTTTTAGGTGCTATAGTAATATGCACAAATAGATAAATTTTTAATAGAATAACCTCTCATTGAAACAAAAGACAAATATATTTTCAGAGATGAGCAAATGAGCTATCACTAATAATTTCCCAAGGGAATGAGAGAAATGGGGAACATTGTTCTGCTCCTGTCCTATTCTTCAGGAAGTACATCTCCACTCTCTCTCACTTGCATTGGATTGCAATAATAAACACTGATACTTAGAAGAGAGTAATGAGAATATCAATTGCCGTTGTAATAAGCAAGCTACAGCTTTTAAAGCAGTATCTTCTTTTATCCCCATGAAAATCACGAGTTTCCTGTAGACTAAGAACAGATTTACCTTCTTGGCACAAAGTTGCAGAGTCCTTTGTTAGGTTTATTCTAGAACCATAACCAAGAGACCACCACTTGTCACCACTTGAAACTGAATATTAGTTTTAGGTGTGCTGGTAGTCTAACTTGGTTCTGAATACCCTTTGTTTTAATAATAGTAATTAATTTTAAATTATGACCATGTCATTACTTTACAAAATAATACCCGTTACTGCCTAGCATTGCAAGAATAACAATAGGAAGAATAAGAGGTTTAAATGACACAGCCTCTGGGATATAGTGAAGTTACATATTTGTTGGTGGAAAAAATAAAAGACTAAGGGCAGACAAAACAACAGCTTTCTAAAGCATTAAAAAAACCCCAAACAACAGATTACAGTGAAGGTGAGGATAAATTATGTTCCAGTTCTGTTAGCTGAAGAATAAGGAAAAAACAGCTTAATTTTGTAACAAACCCCCCATAATTTGATATAAGTAAAGCCTTTTAATTAGGAGGTAACAAAACATGGAACATGGTAACAACAGACATGGTAGATACCACTTAACTAGAGAACATTAGGACCATCTCGTATATGTACTTGATCCTACTTTACAGCAGGATTTTGGAACAGTGACTCCTGAGAAAAACAAATCTCTCTGTCCTTGAAAGTACTGAGCAGAACCAAAAATGCCAGACTGAAAGACATTCCTTTTGTGGAAATTGGTGTTGTCTATGCTGGTTTTAATAACATCAAGCAAACAACAACAGCAACAAAGTGGAAAAATTCATGTAAGCCAATCTAATTAATTAATATGCAGCTCCTGAAACATATTTCTTATCTCAAGCAGAGGCCCAACATGATGTTGTGTCAGTTGCAAGTTCTGTTTTGTGCATTCGTGTTACGATTATAGTGAAATTTGTCTCCCTTGTATGTTGCTATCTTTAATTTTCACTTAATAGGATAAAGAAGAAAGGGTATCTGTAACTAACACCTACAGATTACTGTGTTAGAAAAAGGTTGAATGGATAGAAACCTTCTATGTACTATGCACTATGTACATTTGTACTATGTCTACTGGCTATTTGTCCTAGTTGCATTTTATATGTCTGATTACTGATAATCCTACTGTATTATAGTGCTGCTTCTCTATTTTCCTTCCAGAAATAAATATATATGGACTCATTTTCATTGACCAGTTTAGGTTTTACACAATATGGTAGACACCTAGGCTATATTACTCCTAGAATTCCCAAAGAATTAATAATATATAGATCAACTGGTTTAATTAATGCATAAGTTTTGTGTTGTTTATTTTTTAAAATCTGTATAGAACAATGATAAAATCTTCCAGAGTCTGCAAAGTAGTGGACTCAATCCTATTCTTGCTGCTTCTTACCGTTGCTGAATTTCACATAAAGACAGATAATTTTTTTTACAGGTTTGGTGTGTTAGAAACTATTAATTACCATTTTCATTGATTTTTAGCTGTGATTTGATCTTTTACAATCAGTGCCAAGATTTTTTTTTATGTAGGTTTTCCATTCTTCATGTATTTAAAGTATTTTATTTGGAGACACTGGAAAAAGGCATACTAACCCCCTAAGGAATAAATATGGCATATTTAGTTCTAACTATGCTGGATTTGCCCTCTGGTTCCATTGATAACTACCATCACAGATTGGCACAGGGGAAGTCACTATTGTGACAGTAATGTTTAACTGAGTTAATAAAAAGCAACAGTGGGAAGAAAGGACTACAATTTGCAAGAATTTATTTTACTATTTGAACTCCATTTTTTACTGAATATCACAGTTGTTGTATGCCACACATACATACTGTGTGATTGATTGATTGATTGATTGATTTTTGTGAAAGGGTAAACCTGATACCAGTCCTGCTGTAGCTCAGGTCACCTTTTCTATAATGCTTCTCAGCTTATGTTTATCTGCCTGATTTCTTTTCCTTATGATTGGTTTAGGATTTAATATTGTTTTAGTTTTAGCTATTATTTGTATTGAATCTAAACATTTTAATTTAATCTTTTTTTACTTTCTTGTCTTTCACACACAATTTTTTTAATGAATTTAGACTGCTACATCTAACAAGTATGCTGAATTTAATTACACTGTGGCTATCAGAACTAACATCTAAAATGTAATAATGTCTTCAGTCAATTAATTAGAGCTATATCAACAATAGTGTTGCTAGTCTGTTGCATGACTAGCTATTTTAAAAGCTACTACTTAACCTTGAGAAGTGTCTTCTTTAACGCACGTCTTGATGTGACATTTGACCAAATTATATTGACTGGTAGTGCATATTAACACAGTACGGCTGCATGTGTCTCCACTAGTCACCCAGCACTTCACTTACATGGAGAGCAATTACTTAGATGTTATGAATGTGATATAAATTTCACTTCATTCTAATTGGTACATTATTTTCTTCATTTTGTAAAATTGCTATTGTACCATTAGGGAAGGCCTTCAAACTTTTATATAGAATTGCCAGAGTAATTATCTGTCAGTTATACATGGACAAAATAGCTTTAGAGAAATTAATTTGTTAGTTGATTAGTGCCTTTAAGTCTGTGGATTTTAATCAGTGTAGAGCTGACTGACTAGAAATCCTGTAATTCCCTTTGTTTTATAATGGTTTACTGGTTATCTTTCCAGGTTGTATATTAACATATATTATCTGACCCCAGTATTTTACTAGAATATCTGTGGCACTGTAGAAAAAGCCCAGATGCCATTTGAGGTGACAAAACCCTGAGTCTTCAAAGCATGACAAGCAGTAACCAGAAGTATGTCCATACTAGAGATTCAAAACGTCTTTTACAGTATCAAATTGTGATATTTATTTCTTCAAATCCTATGTTTCCCATTAAAAACCTATAGGAACTGTAAGAAAAGGTAGAACATTTGTTTTAAGGAGGGGAAAGGGGTCAAAGGTGAAGGATGAGATTTCCTGCAGTGACTGAAGAAAACAAGTGGTAGAGCTGTTTCCTGTTCAGCCCATAAGCCAAAGGAGATAGTATAGAGGATGGGGTGATATATTCTATGTTTTACAACCTCACGCCACAGTTTCTTTGGTCATTCTCTTTTCCTTAGTGGAGTTATATTAATCACCAAAAGACATGAGTAAACCAACATGGAGAAATAGCTTTTTTTCTGAATTAAAGCCAGTGACTATTGGCACTACTCTATTCCATTTTAACTTTGTCACGTAAAACTGGTTGCACAATACCTATTTCCTAATGGATGCGAGCATACAAGATGAGATAGATAGCCAGTCTCTTGCCTTTTTCAACCCTGTTCCACCACTATTTTTAGAACTGAGCAATTGATTGCTGATCTGCAGTTTGCTGGAGATATATGTAGCTGGGACCAGCTCAATATTTCTGGGTCTGGTTCAGCATTCCTATGTTTGACTTCCCTTAGGTGGCTGCTGCCACTGCTGTAACTGTGTGGACAAAGATTCTCATGATTTTAGAAACATGAAATCATTATTTCACTCAGTGCTATCAATCATATTACACAGAGCTGGAAGAGCAGCCTCAAACATTTCAGACATGCCCAAGGCAGAAGGAGACCCAAGTCTTCTCATTGCAATTCCTTTGAGCTCCTTTAGAAACAGCCTGATAAAGATGACCCAACCCATCTAAAAAGTCTCTGGGTAGAAAATAAGAGTCACCCACACCATTCCCATCAACAGAATAGAGTGTGTGGGGAAGGATAAACTCCTGGTGGGCAGGACTCTGCTAGACTGCTTTCATTCTGCAGCGGTGACCTTTGGGAGTGCTGGTTAAGGTAAACACGCGTATGGGTGGAGCCAAAGTCAATAGAATATTACTGTATACTTTCCCTGTGGGTGCTTGTGTTTAATGTTCTTCAGCTGGAACCAAGATTATATTAAAATTAAATCTAGAACATCAGAAAGTAATAAAGAAAAATTAAAGGTTTCTTCTGGAGTCTACTGAAATCCCCCAAAGGGACCAGCAGGTATCACTGAGAATGTCACACTGATACACACACAGAGCTCCAGCAGATTCCCCAGAGGTAATTAAACCTTTAGGATTTCTCCCTGGTTGGTGTGTCATCTTCTCTTCTTTTGGAAGCATAGCTTTTCCACATGTTATTAACTGAAGAATAGAAGTTATTTGGTGAATAGTTTCATAGACAAGAGACACAGATATTCCTACTTCACTTTCTTGTAAGGAAGCAAAAGAAAGTAAAAATGAAGTAGGAATATCTGTGTCTCTTCTCTAAACACTGGTAAATTAATGATTATATTTAGTTCTTTTTCACAGACTATTCTGCCATACAGCTACATCCTACTTCAGTCCAGATGCTTCCTAGCTAAAGAAAATTGAAATGCTTACCTTAGGACTTAACTTTATGAAAAATTATGTTCATTTTCTGCAGCCACTCAATAGCTTCAGCAATTTTACTCTGATGAAAAAATCAATTTAATAAACAGATGCTGAGATTCTAAAAGATTCAGTTATGCCAGTAGTTGTGGCACACCATACTCTCTACACTAAAAATAAATAAATGTTTAGTTTTAATTGTAGTTTTCCTTAACTATGACTATTATTTATTTTTAAAATAGTTTGCACTATAGAAAATTATGACTAAACCCATGTCTTTTAACATAAATATTTTGCTGATTAAAAAGACTAACACATGTACACAGTAAAAACAGAAATTCTTGCCTTCTGGCATTTGCTTTTTATTGTAGAGAAGTAGCAAATCCAATTAGAAGATGTTTGATTCACTGGGCAAATCCTACTGGAACGTTTTCGGCTCTGCATGATACCACTCAGTACTGAAGAACCACTTGTCAGCATAACGATGTAAAGGACCACATTCTGTGATTCACACTTGAATCTGTTTGCCAAATGATTTTCAGGAAGGAACTTCATGAAATGCTCCAAAACTCTCTTCAGGATTCAAGTTCCTCTTTTTGCTTTCATTCATAATTATTCTTTGCATATGTTAAAACTAATAGTCCAATGAATTCACCTTTCCCATGGTTTAGAGGAGATTTAATTCCTCCAAACATGAAACTCCCAAGGATAAAAAGAAGCCTCAACGTTTCAGTTAAGCTGATGCTTTTTGCTATAATTTGACATATTGTTAAACTGGTGGTTTTAGCTTTAGAGTCAATTTTCCACATAAAATCAGGTAAATCAGAAACATCCTTAAATGAAATCATCCAGTCTATGTCAATGGGAAACTGGACTGAAATCAGATTCAAATGCTTATATTTGAGGAAAGTTACCAGGACTCATTTGTGAAGTAAATAATTAATCATAAAAACAGTCCCTTACAAGCAGTTAAAGAAACCATACCTTCACATAAAAAAATTAAAGAAAGAAAAAAAAGATATTTTTTTATTTTCATTAAATCACTTTGTACTCTCTTTATTAATAAAACACATTAAGGTGAATAAAGCATGGAACAATTACAATATTAAGAGTTTTTGTTATTAGCTAGAAACTTTGCTCTGATACATAATAGAGTTGAAAGATACAATTTAAATTCATGAACAAACAATGTCTCTTGCATACATACATACATGCACTCTGTGCACCACCACAGTGGAAGTCAGTTGGAAAAATGATGAAAGAATGCATCTCCCTCAGAAAGTTTGCAATAATATCAGACAGGAAAGGGTAGAATTCGCCTGCTTTTCGATAGAGGCAACAAGAGTATTTGTAGCTTTCAGAATAGTGAGAAGTAGAGATGCAAAAGACTTAATTGACAAACTTGCTAAAAATATATTGTTTCTTGCCTTTTTAGTCTCTTAGTCTAGTTCTCAGCTGATGAATCTTCCATTATCTCCTGCAACGGAGTAACCTCAGCTTCAGTTCTGCTTAGGTCTCAATGAGCAGAGGCTTGTCTCTCCCTTATTCTTTTTTTTAATATTTCACTGTTCTGCTCCGCTACCAGGAACATATCTTATCCTTTTTCTTCACTCATTCTATCAATTACGTTAAAGGCTAATATCCTTTTTTTATCTGTCTCATATACTGAAGATATATTAATCCAATGAAGTTCTTATTTGATTCCATTAAACTTTGTAAGCACTTTCCAGGCACCGAGGTATTCAGAACAGGATAGAAACAGAGCATTAGGTCATCCAGGCCAAATAAAGGGTGTTATATAATCAATTTCATGTCAAAGATTTTCAAAAAGGTTTTCTTTTCTTTTCTGTTCTGTTTCAAGGCGTGGAATAAAATATTCCAGGTATAGTCCAACAAACCCCATCAGATTTGCAAATTGTGCATATTTTATTTTTTTTTTAATGGAAACACATTTTATAAGAGTCATTAAAAAAAAAAAATCCTAAAAATAGAATGCCTTTTCTAGCTATTGATATTGCATCCTCCAAAAATTCTTGACTGTAAAGCTATTTTTAAAGGATATGAGTTACTTTAAACCCCCCTGATATTCCTATATTCTAACATAACACCAGAGAACAGTTTCAGGTTAAAAAAAAAAAAATCTAAGTTGCATAGTATCAGGGACGTAGGTCTTGACACTCTTCATAGTCAAGTTGCCTTTTCTTCCTATGATATCTCAGAGCACAAATTTTGTCCATTTCTTTCACGCTTATCTATAAAAGAAAATTCCACTTTCTCGTATTATCTTGCTACTTGGTACATGCAAAATATCTCTTCCTGCAAAATGAAGGGGAAAATACTTTTTATACTTCCATTATCATTCAACATAGTCCTTACCTCGAATTAAATGAAGATATCTTGGGACATTCTTATTAATTATAAATTCCCTTTTGACTAAAAATCCATTAATCAGAAAGTCAGGAACACCGCTAGAATTTGTGTTGAAACTTGCCTTTCTAAAAGTCATTGTTCAGGTCATACTATGTTGTTGGATGGTTTTTGTAATGTATTATAACTATGCAGGAAATCACCTTTGAAAAGTTCCTAGCTATTATTTGGTGTCTTGAACACCCACACATACTTCTGGTAAAATACTGCCTTTTTAACACCCTTTTATCTGAGGTCCTTAAATTCTGGTTATTCTTCAAGTGTATTACATTATTTTAGAGGGGAAAAGAAAAAAAAAGAAGCAGTGAGAGCAGTGGAAAATTGGATTAAACATTCAATATGGCTAGACTTCAAAGCAACTCCCAAAATTCAGCTGATATTATTTCACCTAATTGTTATTGTTGGTTGATAAGATTATTTATCTTCTGGACTCTTGATAGAAGAAACCCAGACACCCAGTTCTTTCTGAAGCTGGCAAAATATTTTGTTATTTCTCCATATTTTCTGTTCTGTTTTTTTTAAACTTTTCATTCATTTCTTTCTTTTTTCAACCAATTTTTACCTTACTACAACATGATTCTTCCTCTTCCTAGCCTACATTGAATTCTCCTTTCTCACTGAGAAGCTGAGGCACTGAGGGTCCCTCCCCACTTTTTTCCCATTCTTAATTTAAAAACTGTTTTTCTGTTTGCACCTAAGATTGATGAACTACCTACTCACCTGTCAGTTCTGTCCCCACCCTTACTCATCTGCAATAACAGTTTATTGCATCTTTATCCAAGTTTTCTACCTCTCTCTAATCTTTTTGTGTCATTATCCCCTCGTTACCTGTGTGAGCCTCTGTTGCTTCTCTGTTCAATGTTATCTCAATCAGACCTCTCTGTACAGAGACTGCTTATGTACTTTGTAGCCTCAGCTTTTGTATCTCCGACTGATAAGGTATCCTCAGTACTTTATGGATTACTAGGTGTTAAAATGCACAATTAAACTCAACATTTTTAAACTTCATCACCTACTTTTTCTTCCACTCGAAGAAGCTTCTTAAGCCAATAAGCAAGTGGAGGAGGGAGGCAGAAATAGGAGGAGTTCACACTAAAAGTAAATCCTGGCTAGGATGACTTTAATGGGGTAGGAATCATGGTGAATGGTAAGTGACAAGAGTTGGGAGACTAGAAGAGCCCGGTGTTTAAAATGCAAGACTTGATTTTAATGCAGTGACTAGGAAAGGAAGAAGCTAGACATGGAGTCAGA
This sequence comes from Ciconia boyciana, assembly GCF_034638445.1. Taxonomy (NCBI): domain Eukaryota; kingdom Metazoa; phylum Chordata; class Aves; order Ciconiiformes; family Ciconiidae; genus Ciconia; species Ciconia boyciana. Next base: position 60,655,566 of record NC_132935.1, read on the forward strand.
CCTTCCTTGGAAAGGAGCACCAAGTGTGCTGGGCCAGGGGACTTTCAGTCCATGCGAGACATTCACAGGATGAATTGCCTCCCAGTCTGTGCACACTGCCATAGAGCAGGGCTGTGGAAACCAGCAGGCAGTTCCTTTGCATGTTTTGATTTTCTCCTCAGCTTTAAAAGTCAGACTTAGTTGAAATCTACAGATATATCCAGTTTAGCTCAATTGAAGTTATTCAGAAATATTACTTCTGGAATGGTTTTGTGTCCTTTCAACTGAAATCTGTAGGAGTTGTAGAAATTCAATGCAAGAGCCCCATGCAAAAGCACCTGAGCACTCTGTTAAGTATTAAGTACTCTCCCAGTTGTTTCAAAAGAATATTAAAACCACCAAAGGCTGGTGTTGGTGCTGTGACATTAGTGTAGTGCATTGCATGGTCAAAGTAGTTTCTCCAGAACAAAGGAGGTAAGAGAAAAGATTAAGAAAATTATAGAAGTTATTGTTATCAGACCTTGATGATGAAGTGGCACAACACGTACTACCAAACAAAGTTTTGCAGTCAAGAAAGGAGCAGAGTGTATGGAAGGCAGAAGTAGTCTGAGAAGATTTCAAAGACTCATGAAGAACTGTGTTGAAAAGCAGGAGACAGAAGGCTTGGGAGTTGAACTAAGGAAGAAACATGAAGCCTTTGCAAATAGCAAACTTATCCACAGATGATGCATGTTTGAAGAGCTAACAGCTCCAGGATTTCTGTGTTTCTTTTAAATAAAAATGTGTAAAGGTGAAATATTTATTTCCTGAATAAATTTTCTGAATAAAGAAACAAAGTAACAAGGTAAAGTTTAAAAAAAAAACAAAACCAAACCCAAAACCAACCAACACCAAACTAAATGAAACTTGAAAGTATATTATGGGTAAAATTGACTTTCTACAACTAATTTCATACCATTATTTATATTAATTTTCTTAAATAGAAGCAAGTATATCATAACCAATGTTTGACATTGGAAACTCGCCTATAAAAATTAGAGACTTATGGTGTTTAGTTGGCAAAAGATGACCAGGACTATTTCTGTCATGACCACTTCAGTAAATTTTATTACTATTTATATTGGTAACTTTCATATGTCTCTGTAAATTCAGCTAGCAACTCATGGAGAAGAGTAGGAAAAACAAGCATGGATTGTATCTCCCATCCCTCACTGCATTAATTACTATGTTTGTGAGAGGAGTGGGGGAGTTTCCTCTAGGAAGTAATATTTTAAGAAAATCCCAGGATAGGAGATAGGAGACCTCTTAATGGAGATAGGCATATTATTTGTGAAATTGATATGTAAGACTTTGGGTACTTCTTTCAAAGTTCATCCCTTCACAGTGGTTCATGAAAATTTGTAGTGAAGAAATAGCACTTCAAAGTCCATTGAAATGAGTGGATACTTTTCAAGCCACTTCTTGGCCTTGGACCTAGCTATCAGCGTGCCTGCTTTGTAGACATTTCCTTTCCTTCGTCAGGCTTGAGAGCATTCTCTGGTTCCTATGCCACCGAGTGGATAACTTCAATGCATATAAACATATGAATATACATGAGTATGAATATACATGAATATACATATCAAAGATGCCATGATTCACTAAATCAGATTGTTTAAATTTGTCCCCAAAATAAGTCTTACAAAAGAAATTACTGAAATAGGTTTCTATGGATATCTCACTTCTTTAAAGCTAGTTTCATCCACATAATTCCCCTTCTTTCAGGAGTCTGTCAGAGTTTCTGACTTTAATTCATTGCAAGCCAGCTGAAACTGGGAAGTCCATAAAGTTGCCATAGTAACTGAATGGACAAAGACTTAATTCACTAGTTTATATAAGCCAGAACTCATATCCTGCAGACAGTAATGGTCTTAAATTATTTAGGTCTATAAAGTCCACTGCTAATGGATTATATATATATTTAATAAATAGGTGTCAGTTCCTTAGTTAGTGAAAAATGGGCTTTGATTGCCCCATGCTTGCCTCATGCTATGCCCCAAAAATAGTTGTATGTTGGAGAGTAAGCCAATCAAAAAGTAAAGGGGAATGAAAAGGAAAAAGAAACCAGGGTATGGTAACAGTAGTGCCTTCCATGTTAAGAGAGGCTATGAGTTATGTTATTGATTTATTAAGAGGTTTTTTTGAAAAAGTTCCCCAAAGTTAGCTGTTAAACTCCATAAAAGCCATGTGGATTTAACAGTAACAGAGGACAGCACACTCTGAATTTTGCAATCTAGTGAAAACAACAGGACTGGAGTCAATTGTTATTGTTCCGAGTCCACAGATATAATTTGCAGTGACACTGCTCAGGTAACAAGAAAGATTGGAAGAGCAAGACTGTAGAAGTCTCCTGAAGAATGTGTTATGAATCACATCATTTTGTCATGGGCAGCGTGATTTATTTAGGGACACTGCAGTCTTTTGGATTAAAATAAGTGTGGCATAGTCAACTGTTATGCTGGGTGGTGTCAAGATGGATGTGACAAAATTAAGTAATAAAAAATAATTATATATTTGCTTAGTTCAGACAATTCCCTGCTTCTCAGCTTCTTGATCACGAACTGAAAATCTGTTACTTTGAATTGATTTGAGATCACCCACTAACTCTGAGAACAATAACAGTTTTCTTTTTCTGTCTGCTTAATTTTGCCCTCCTTCCCCACACCTTCTGCTTTATGCAATATTTAGCAATTGGGCAGATTAAAATCGTAAACCAGGCCTGCTGCACTGCAACTTTCCTAAATAGCATTGGTAAATATTATAAGTATCATAAACATTCTTTGGGAAATTTGCACTATTAAATGGATAGGGACATTTTAATCATTGAATCTACCTATAACTTGGGACATTTTAATCATTAAATCTACCTATAACTTCAATGTCTTAGAGAACCAGATCCATATAATTTAATTCCCTAGATTAATGAATTCTGTAGCACTTTTTCATGAGATTCCTGAGTACGTCAGTTATTCATTTTAATCCTGCAAGTGTGAAAGAACAGCCCAGATGGGAATTGCCACTACAGCTTTATTGTATTTTATGTTGCTTTATTTCATTCTTTTCTTGCATTTTAATTCTAGTGCCAGCTTTCAGCAGGATTTTGAACCTGAAACTTTCCACTGCACATTTAATTCAAAGAGCAGACTGACACCTATATTTCTCCCTGGGTGGAATTCCACTGCTCATCATGCTATCAGACTTTATCACTAGATTTACATGTTGTGTCATGCCAGCTATCTCCTATCATTTTAGGTGGTTTGGGCCCTTTTACAGATTCTTGCCCAGGACTTGTAAATAGTAGGTAAAGAGTGTGAGAGGCAACAGGATGTGGAAAACTATTCAGAGAAATAAAAATAAGATTGTTAACAGAAGTGAAAGAAAACAGGGAACAGTTAGATATGCCACTATCGTAAATTTCTTTTGTTGTCCCATACAATAATAGAAGGGTTGGGGCATTTTGTGATTTTAGGTAAGTTTTGCTTTGTCCAGGAAGCTCACAGGAGCTGTGAGATAACGTAGGCAGCCGCCTTAATGATAGGTTTCCTCTCATCTCCCTTCTCCAACCTCCACTACTGTTCAGCACATTTTGACTTTTTAGAGGTCTCTTATGGAAAATGTTTTTTATTAGAAGATGTCTTATAATTCAGGACTTCTGATATAAAACTAGTTTTTATGGGGGTTTTTTGGTTAGGTTTTTTTTTTCCCCTCAAAGGCTGTTACAGAGCATATGAACTTTGGATTGTGCGTGCTACAACCTTACTTAGCCTTCAACAGTAAGTGTTAATTTTAAAGAAAATATCTGTCCTCTGGACACTCAGAATTTAAAGGCCACTCTGAAAATCAGTGCCTAAATCACAGACATATGTTTAACTGCTTTCACAAAGGACATCATATGCCAGTGTAAGGAATGGAAAGGTATTTTCCTATACAGGGTATTTGCAAAATACAGAGAAGTTCTCAGTTACCTTGGGTTGAAACTTCATACAGTAGTGCATCGTAATTTCACTAGTGCTTTGTTTAGAAAAACCTAAGATTAAAGTATTTAGACTACTGCCTGAAAATTCGTGTAGAGATAAACTGGAGTTACTCCCTGGTCTCACGGTTTTGCTATAGAGAAGGATGTATAAAAGAGCACTAAAAATATTTTAGTCCTGAGTTCTTTCTGTTATTGCCAACAGCTGTCAGCCAGGAAAGTAAATTCTGTACATTTTCCCTCTCATTTTCCTTCAAATTACTTTTGTGATCTCCTTGCCCTTAACTGAAATGTGACTCAAATATATGTTGCTAATGCTGATTATATTATTGTACTATTTCACCCTCACAGCCATGCGGTAACAAAGGAGTAGAAAGGTGCTATGGAACCTTAAGGACGGCACAGAAATACCCCTCTCTGGGAAGGGGCTAGGGCTGTTATCCACGCTAAAAGTGCTAGCATAGTAATGTGAAAGCAAAACAAAAAATCCCCACTGGATAGGAATTATAATTTTCCTAACAAATAAATACAAGGGTTTCAAGCTTTCTTAGTAGAACATGAAAATAAGCTATACTCTGTAGAGCAACCAATAAATCTAATGTATTGACTCTACTCATTGCTGAAATAGTGTCAAGAAGGATTAGGTAAAACTAAAAGAAACAAATGTATGAAACATTCACACACAACCTCCAAATAAAAAGAGGTAACATGCCAGCTAGAACAGGGAGTAGATAAGGGATTTTAGATCTTCTGAATTTGCCTTTTGGGATGTCTTGCCATTTTCTTTACTTGATATTAGGTGAGTTTTACAGAATGCACACAGCAATATTTAAAATAAATAAACAGAACAGTACCACTGCTTAAAATTGCAATATGCTTGAAAAAAATATTTTACCTTGAGGAAATGGTTGAACTCTGAGCTGTTTCAAAGTTGAAAAATTCCAAGCTGATCAAATTCTCTGAAATGCTTCAAAGGAATGTCTTTCTCTGTTAAAGAGAATCAGAAGGAAAAAAAAAAAAAAGTTATCTATCTCATACAAATCCAGTTCATAAATATAAACAGGAAAAAAGGGCATCTTTATCTGTGGATCACACCATTTGATTTTTTTTTTTCAAATATTGATATCAAACTGGATGCTGAACTGTTTGCAGTTAGGATCAAATAGATACCAAGCAGGCTTTGTGAAAAGGCAATCTTAAAGCAAAATATGATCTATTATCAGGATTCTTGCAATTCAGTCTGTTTGGATTTACAACGCCATCTGTGTGGAAACAGCAACCGATTCAGTATACAGGCTACATAATTCATCTGTAATGAAAGCACTTCACCTTCAAGAGCATTTCCTCCACCGGCTCTCAGCAGAACATTGTTCTGTATTAAAAATTCAGTTCTTTTTGTGCTAAATGGTAAATGAATTGTAAGAAGTCCCCTTTTTACCCCCTCAGAGGACTACCTTGCTCTTCTGCAATCCTCTTAATGGTTAGTTTATAGTTCATAGCTTATAGTTTAACATAAGTTTTTTCAGTAGCACCATGACTTTAGGCTGCTTTTTCCCTCTCTTCTAACAACAGCCACTTTTGCTGCCCCCGTTGTTTGTCAGCCCTTCTTGTTGTTTGTTGTTTGAACAGAGAAATCGTATGCTATGAATTGAAACAAACAAACAAACAAAATTATTTTTTTCAAAGGTGGGGTTTTTTTGCCAAGTTATTTACTACTTGTACAATACAGGAGAAAGTTTGAAGGGAGAAAATGCCTGATAGGGTAGGAGAGTGATCGGGATGCTTACAGGATGTTTATGGCTTCAGCTCCTTAGTAAAGATGGTACTGTTTCTTTTCAAGGCTAAATTTAATCTCTTCATGACACAGGACTTTTTCTTGTATAGTGTTCAGTTTGTTGAGCATCTCTAAGAACTTCTTCCAATCTCACTACATCTAAATCCAAATGCTTGTTCCTCTTTAGAATGCTTAGACAATATCCCCAAAACAATGGGTTTTTTTCTGTGTAGGAAATGGAGGGATGAAAAGAACTGAAAGAAAATTAATATTTCAAGACAATGCTTTTTGATAAGATTTTAGAACAATTTTCTAACTGATATATAAATATCACAAAGATTGGCTCAATACAAGAACCAGTGCAAAATAGAAAGCACTTGGAGCTTAATCACTTTACCCATCTGATAACCAAGATTATTCCTGGATTCCTCATTCTTTATAGAAAGAGGTCTTTGACTGGCTTGAGTGTAATGGAGTAAATTGAACTCTATAGGTTTTGCTTAAGGTTATCAGCAAATGGCAAGTTAACCTCAAAATGTGGTAAAAGATTCCCCTGCTATAATTGTAACCTGCAGGAAGGTTACAAGAGAAAGATATTATAATTATTTTTGTTTTCTTTATCACAGATTTAGAAATGGGAGAGTTAGAGGGCATTATGAATATTGGAAAACAAAACATTAAATATATATATGATTACTGTCTTTTAGAAGTATTTCAGAAGTTCAAAGTGTAAAATAATTTCCAACACTAAAAAGGATGTTTTTTTAACACTCCATTAGTATCACTGGTGGACTATTGCTGTGCAGCCAACATTTTGTAAATGATCAAAAAACAACCCCAACTTATGTTTGCAAATTAAGGAGCTTATATGTGATTTAATGAACATGTTATCAAATATTGTTTCTTTTTTATATATATGTAGTTTATTTTTTAAATAAATAGTGAATAGTGGTAAACACATAGACCTTTATGCAAACTTACCAATAAAAACTACCATTCTATAGCTAGCTACCTAATGGAGAAGTCCTGAAGATCTAAAGCAATTACTGTTGAGGTATGCCCTCCAAAGTCTCCAAGTCATTGTAACTTCAGTGCAAGATACTTGAATGAAACTTTTTTTAAAAAACAAAAAATTGTTTCCATTATGGTATTTTATGACCATTGTTTATAAATATGTTGGTGTTTAAAAATAAAAATGGTGGGTTTTGCATGTGAAAACCATATAGTTTAGCATTGTAGTTTTTCAAAACTTAAAAAGGGTTGTTTGTTTTCTTTAATTCCATTTCCTCTCTTGAGAGAGGGATGTGAGAACATATGACTTTAAATTTGATTTTTTAAACTGATTTTTAACTAATTGTGAACTAATTTTGAACCAAGTTTTAACTAACTGTTAACTTCATGAAGCAATATAGGGCAAAACCGAGCAGGCTGTGAGGAATAAACCTCCCGTGATTTGTCAGCAGTGCAGCTGCAGCCTGCATGCCTGAGCTTGGTGGTGTGACTGGCAGCAGGGCTGGGCTGGCTCAGCATCCCCCGGTTATCTCCTTCCTCCAGCTGCAGGAGGCGGCAAGCCAGCAGCGGCTGCTGAGGCTGTCACCTATGGCTCTCCCTTGCATCAAGCAATCGATGTGTTTGACGGGCAAATACCTTACATCATTGTCTTTTACACAGATGAACTTGCCGCCACTTGACAGAGTTCCAACCTTTTACACCTATTAAGGAAGGAAACAACAACGCTGTCCTCTTCTCACTAGGGTTTTCTATATGCTACCTCTGACTGTGTTCTAAATGAATCAAGAAATCAATTTGCAGCCTCTCTGCCTCAGTTAAATCAAACTTATTCACAGTTTCTGCTGAGTAAAAAGCATCCAGTGCTTCTCTACAGGTACCCACTGTCACTTTGACAAGATATATCAGAACCTTGGACAATGTTACAATGTCCAAAATGTTTAATTTTCTTTTTTTTTTTTAGCTTTACTTGTTACTTTTTAACTATTTTATTACATTACCTTTATTAGTACTATTTTTATGAATTAATTCTACTCCTAGAATCATTGCCTGCTAAATACAACTGTTAAATGAGGTACAAAAATTAATTTTATTACCAGAAGAACAGAACTTTATGGAATAAAGTTCCTTATTATTGAAAAATTGTGACTACAAGATGAAATATTACAGTGTTTATTGTAGACTCATAGATATTATAGGCCTGCTAATAACCTAAGAGTTTATCTAATTTTTTTCCATGTTTGTGAATGATTATTCTTTATGGCATAGATAGCATTTCTGTTTTTAATAATACAAAGCCTGAGGCTCCCATGTTTTCTTAAGACTGCATTTATTAATTTAAGCACCTGAAAGTTAAAGACCTAGTGTAACATGCCTATGCAGGATCCCTCAATAGTCAATGGAAAGAGAAAGGCATCTATATTTTACTGCATTGTAAGAAAGTTAACTAGCATATGAAGTCTAAATCACCCTCTCTCTGTCTAGAGAGGATCTTGACAATTAACTTAAGCTAATAAATTACCTAAAAGACATCTACAAACAGGTCAGATGAACTGCATTCTTAATCTTATTGCCATCACCATAGAAATATTTTATTTTTGAGCAAGTTCTTTCACTTCTGAGTTCATGTTAATATTAGTGAAGATCAAGGTACATCTTGTTAAATATCTTAGTACTCATTTACATTTAGGAGTATAGCTCACAGTTCCTCTGTTAGATATATTTTGCATTTTAGGTAGAGATAGATGATTCCAGTAAAGGAAATTAGACCAGAACAAAGTTGTTTCATAGATTTAACTCGCATTAAAATAATATTTGAAATTCTTATAAAACACACTATTTATCTTCTTGGTACAAGTTACTTTGAATTATAATATAAGCACTTTTTAGAAACCATTTTGTCTCTAGATTGGACAAGAGGAATAATATTATCCAAAGGCACTGACATTTTTCATGTTTTCCAGTATATTTAAAAAAAAAAAAATCTTCAGGAAACTTTTTCTCACACATTTTGAATCCCTACTTAACACAGCTGATTACGAGAATGCTTTTCCTCTGTATGATTACTATGATTTATGATCAATATGATTACTACCATAATGTCATACTACTATGGTATCATACTATCATATGTAAATCATAAATACTGATGTGAAAAAAACATCAAAGCAAAACTAAGTTTTCTTTATTCCCTCACTATAGTTTTCTGTGATTTTGCCACATATATATTAAAACTCTCACATTTTTCATGCATTACGGGTGAATACGATTTCAGTCTTTTCCTGACATCAATTAATTCTCCAGTAAGTTCTGCTACATGAGCCTGTAGGCTCATCTCACTTTCCTGGTTTAGGTATAGCGAGCATTGCTCTGACATACCCAGACTTAAAAAAAGAAAGCCTACACACAACAATTACAAATTCCTAGAAGTCTAAAGTTGCTGTCTGTAAAAGGCCACTGAAATTGTTCCAACAGAGTTTATCTTCAGATATCCTACTGAAGTAGTATACTTTTTACTCTCTCTGACATTTATGATTAGTAATACTTGGGAATACAGTGTATCATTTTTATGATGCAACTTTTTACTGTGCTGCCTTGTTTTCATTTGAAACAAAATGGACTGAATCAGGTTATAGTAGCTCAGACTTAAGCAGTATTTCTCCACTTGGAAATCAGCTATTATTCTGGAGAGGCTATCTACTAGTAAAAAGCAAAAAAAAAAGAAGAAAAAAAAAGGCAAACCACACAACAAAAACCCCAATGGACAGAAAAGCAAAAATCCATGATTTATGACAACTTACCAGTTATTCACATATTTGAATTATTTACATTTCCAGTTTGTATAATATATCTGAAAAATGTGATTATAAATTTATATTTCAGAGTTTCTTTGAGTGATTCATACATGCAACAAACCTGTGGTTGTAGATGCTATATTTGGGGTAACTTCTTACTTTAAATTTTCTTTTCTTCAGAGAGAATAGTTTCATTTGCGGGAAATAAACAATATTATCTACTGAGAAAAACTTTTTTTTTAATGTAACTTAATTCTTAAGTTCGTTTTTAAGGACACAGTGCAATAGGAATGTTTTGTTTTGTTTTTTGTTTTGTTTTGTTTTGTTTTGTTAATGCTGGCTTGCTAAGAACAGGCAGTTACTTGTCTTCAGATGGTGGTGGTGGAACTAACTAGCTCTGCCCATCAAGAGAGGACGCTTCAGGATCTGGCCTAGGGTTAGCACCTGAGGGGGGCTCAGGCTCCCATTGCACACAGCTTGCAGTGCTGCTCTGTGTTAGCTGCTCCTACTGATGTATCTCATGAGAAATTTGCTACCTGTCTGTATGTGCATTGCTGGGCCTGGCAGTGCTAGGATGTGAACCCCACTGCGCAGGGGAGCAGCCCTGTCACCAGAACAGCGAAGCACCTCTGGTGCAATCAGCCTCCCCGTGGCTGTGGGAGCCACCAGCAGAGGAGAAAAGCCCAGAGGGGTCCAGCCACAGCCACAGCCATGTCCACAGGCTGGTGTGGGGTGCTGAGGGGATTCAAACGGGGGATCCCAGTCAGATATTGCCTGTGGAACCAGTAATTGATGGGGCTGGGGTCGCTCAGAGAGAGACTCCAGAGGTACATGGGGGAGGGACTCTAGGGGTATGTGAGGGGAGAAACTATTTGGGTACATGTGGGAGGACTCTAAAAGAGTCCCCAGGGACCCCAAGGCCCCATCCCAGACATTGCACCACACAGTGGGGACTGTTGTGCTGACCTGCCTGATGTTCTTCCTGGAGAGTACCACCCCCTGCCCATAGCTCAGGGGAGTCATGTCACTTATAAAAAATTCATATAGCTGTGCTTAAAATGTCCAGGTAACTGAACCCTTTTAGTTTCCACACTGTCAAATTGGTCTTAAACTGTGACAGTCTTTGAGTCTAGCCTCTGTTTTCCCGTAATCTTTAAGTGGGAAAAAATCTTTTCATAAGCTGATCACTTAAAAAAATAGCTGAGATAAAGAATTGAGTAGAATAATATTACATGTAAGGCATCAGCAAATGGGTCTAATTTTATAACATTTGCACACTCCTGAAAGCGCGCATATGAAAAGCTGAGCAATCAGCACAGTTTATGTGACATTTCCAAATGCTATTTATACATTTCATGGGTCAGTCTTTTATGAAAATAGCCGTGTACGCCAGCTATCTAATGATCTGGCATTTGAAACCGATTCAATTTATATGTTAAATTTGATGTTAGGGGAAAACCAATACACTTACCACATTTTCGTTCTGTAAGTCTGGTTGTCATCTTAATTTGTCTGGAAACGTCTTTTTATTTTCCAGGGGTACCTCATGGGATATAAAGTAGCATAAATCATTCTAGCTCATCTACCATTGGGAATTACCGTTAAGGGTAAATTTTGGTCCAGCCAATATATATCACAGTGATACATAAAAAGAGCACTAGCAATGCCCTTAATCTTCTCTGACAGCTATCTGTATCTCATGGAGAAAGAGTGAGAGATCAGCCATTTGAAGATGAACAGGGCAGTAATAGAAACTAGCACTGTTTTCCAATTTGTTAGCAAAGATGGGGGGTTTATAGTTTGCACTATATTGGCATACATCCTCCTCTGCCTTCATTCTTTCCCTCAAGTTTTATGTGGGCTCCATGGGAAGCTGAGATGCCTGGGAAAGGCATCATGAGCGTGACCCATTGTTGTGGTTCATGGACCCTTGGACAATGGTCTCTTTTTGTGTTCTTCATCTGAAGGGTGAGAGAGAGAAGGAATCTGCACCATTTAGAGAAAAAAGTCCGATTTCATATCACCTCAGATGTCATGGATAAGTCAAAAGGCAACCAAAGTTAGGACTACTCCTAGTCTGTGTCCATCTTCTCAAAGATATGTGCAAATGCATCAGAGTGCTAGGGAGCTTCTGTAGCAGTTCCTACATTCATACTCCTCATGCCAACATGTAACACAGAGCATGGTTTTGTGTATGAGAATGTGTGCCTGTATGAGTGTTTTCAGTAAATTTCAAAAAATATGCAGAGAATATTTAGAATATTTTGGATTATATAAATTCCTACATGCTGCTGTGTTATGATTTTCTCAGCTTTATTTATGAAGTTTGTTGGCAGTTTTCTTGAAATTTTCAGAGTGCTTCCAATCATCCAGAAATCACAGACTAATTATTTAACAAAGATTCACATTGTTTTGGTTTTTGGCTCCTGTGTTTAGTCATCATGGGTAAAACTCCTAGGAAGTGAGCTCTGTTCACTTGTGACCACATCCACTGAACCACAATCTGTTTACAAAGCAATATAAGACATAGCTTCTTGTTCCACCTCCTGATAAATTCTGTTTTGGATATCTAGATCTCATTCAACAATTTCAAATTGTTAAAGAGACACTAAATACAGTTTTCTTTGCAAAGTCTTTTGATCCTGTTTTTTTCTGACCAGTTTTGACAGATGGCATTATCCCACTACAATTTATGAACTGCAGGAGCGAAAAATCATAGAATCATAGAATCATTAAGGTTGGAAAATGACTCTAAGATCATCTAGTCCAACCGTCAACCCAATGCCTCCATGCCTACTAAACCATGTCCCGAAGTGCCACATCTACATGTTTTTTTAACTCCTCCACAGATGGTGACTCCACCACTTCCCTGGGCAGCCTGTTCCAATGCTTGACAACCCTTTTGGGGAAGAAATTTTTCCTAATATCCAACCTAAACCTCCCCTGGGGCAACTTGAGGCCGTTTCCTCTTGTCCTATCACTTGTTACCTGGGAGAAGAGACCGACCCTCACCTCTCTACAACCTCCTTTCAGGTAGTTGTAGAGAGCAATAAGGTCTCCCCTCAGCCTCCTTTTCTCGAGGCTAAACAACCCCAGTTCCCTCAGCCGCTCCTCATAAGACTTGTTCTCCAGACCCTTCACCAGCTTCATTGCCCTTCTCTGGACATGCTCCAGCACCTCAGTGTGAGTGTCCTTCTTGTAGTGAGGGGCCCAAAACTGAACACAGTATTTGAGGCGCAGCCTCACAAGTGCCAAGTACAGGGGCACAATCACTTGGCAACAAATTTACTATGTTGCCATGTAAATTGTTCCCCACATATTCTACATATCCTATTCACCATTCTGAAAAGGTTCTCTATGGGGAAAAGAATGTGCAACTATAGTGTCTTAACCTTTTGCCAAGCATTGTCTCTTTAAATCCCTTTTAATTTTTGTAATCTTTGCATTTAAAGAAAACTCATCAGTTTGGCTACACAGTCAGAATGCTATCAATGAAAAGCCACAAACCTTTATGCTGCATGAGAATGAGGGAAGGGTATTTTAAATATTTGTTAATATAATATCAATACATAATATTGCTTAATATAGTTGTAAAAGCAGTCTTAAACAGAAAATTGTCAAGCAAAATAAAAATTCAAGAACTTTAAATTACTATTTTATTTACACATGTTATTTACCACTGACTGTCTTAAAGATCTGTAAAACACTGAAAAAGAGTTTATTTTGCAGAGAGACTTCATTCTGACTAGATTTGAATCAGAATAAATACATAGACAGTGCTCAGTCACACTGAATTCAGTTATTCTTTTGTTATTTATATTTTATAATTTACTCTACTAGAATGTGTTTTGGCTTCCAATGTGTCATAAATCCATGTAAAAAGTAAAACAGGAAAATGTTAAGTGACAGCTTACACTTCCTCTAATGTTTAGCTAGCAATTTTAAGGTTGCAACAACTGTCACTCATAAGCTGGAAAAAAAATAGTGCCAATGCAAATAAGAGTTTGTCCTCCACAAATTTAACATTGCATCAGAATATAAAAACTTTAGAATTCTCCCTTAAGATGGTCTTAGTAATCTTATCTCAGGTATTATTGTATTTTTAGTTCCAGTATATATATATGTATATTTGCAGACAAAAAGTCTTTTACTGAGGTTTTACTTATTTCTTTTTTCTTTTTTTTCCAGATTGAATATCTTTATGTCGTTGTTTATTTGAAAGTTTCTAATTTTGTTGTCTCAAAAGGAGTTTGATTTAACAGTTAGGTCAGTGGCCTGAGAATGAGGGGTTCTAATTTAATATCACCTTCCAACTACAAGGTCTTCACTATGTTTGTGTCCCTGATAGAAAGCCTGGGAGTAATGTCCTTTTGCAAACATTGTTAACAGTTGCAGCTTGTTAGCAGCAGCAATTGCAATTCCTTTTATGCTACAGGCAATGCAGCTGTGGAGAGGAGATCTGGATCTGTGTATCCAAAGCACATTTATGTTCCCACGTCTGTCCCATGTGGTCTTGTTGACATTGTTCCATCCTCATCAACTTCCTCTGTAATGAATATGCACCTTGTCTACTTAGCAAGGTCTGGAATGAAACCTTCCACAATATTCAGGATAACCAGGATAGCTGAGGCTACCATACATACTTTCTGGCCTCTCAATTCATTAATCTTCAGAAACAAGTATTTTGCTGGGTTAAGAAGATTGAAAGGATGCATAAGGAAGACATTCTGTTACACCTTCCTTCCTTTAGCATCATGTAGACACAAAAGGGCTTGGGAACATAGCTGAAATAGAGAAAAAATTAGGGGACCATGGTGGAACCCATTTCTACTGCCTGTGGTAGAAATCAAGACTTTCTGTGGCTTGCAAAGTAAAACAAGAATAATGTCTTTCACCTACAAGAGAACTAGTACTTTAATTCAGTATTATCTATTGTATTGTTAGATCTGTTGGCAAAATTACCTGGTTTAAATTAAACTGATTTAAGAAATAGCCAAATTTTCTGATTAAGCTAAACAAGAAGTTTCCAAGTATATTTATAGTGAACGTGACACAAAGACTACAGAATGGAAATTTCACCCCAAAGAGTTATAAAGCAAATAAAACACAGGGCAATGATGAAAAGCAACAGGTAGCTTAAACCATGGGCATCATTAAAATCTGCCTGTATAGCATACCATATATTGCTTTCTTACTTCAATATAAAAATGTGCTGATATTGTCTGATATTTACTTCAGGTTGGTAACTGTAAAGCATTCTGAAACAGAGAGGCAACATATTGAGTTCATTTTTAAACTATTCTACATTTTAGCAGTCCTGAATGTAAAATGTGCATTATAATTTCATAAATTACCTAACACCAGGTTAAAACAGTTACATTTTGATTCTAAAAATGCATGGCTTTCCATAGTAGATTTGTAGTTTTGTTCTTAAATTTTAAGCTACTTTTCTTAGAGTATTTTGTGGGCAAGTCCTTTTTTCTTCCTCCCTCCTTTACCTAAAAAGAATTCCAAGAATGGATTTTCATTGTCTCCTAGCTCTTACACCAATGCATTTTTTAGTCTGTAAAAATGCAGAAAGTCTGAACTCCAGACACAACCCTATATTCATTTTATGTAATAAAGTGCTTGGTTCAACACTTCTAACAGAAAAATGCTGAACATTTAAATGTATCATTATAACTCCTAAAATTGGCTCCACAGATCAATTTTTGCATCTTAGTGCAAATTTATCCTGGTATAAATTAAAAGTAGTTTATCTGGAGTGCTTTTGCAACCACAACTGATTCTAAATTACAATCTATTAAAAAATAATGATATAATCCAAAAGCCTACCAGTAATTCCTACCAGTTTCATACCAAAATAATTTGTAGAAATGAACAAGCTGACAGACATTCAGCATTTTAATAACCAATCAACAGCTATTAAATATCTCTGGGCTATATTCTACTGGTTGTTTCTTGACTACAGTCTAATCGGAGAATTTGAACATGAAAAATAAATTGTAGCTATACCTCCTAATAGAAGGCTTATGAAAGAAACATGCAATACAATTATTTTGATAGTATATACACTGCATTGCTCTTTGAACATGTTATTTATTAACAAATTGCCATGTTACACTTGAGATCCAACAAAAGTAGAGGCATCCCTTTTTTGTGGTCTGAAAGACTTTGCAGTTGCTAGGTGTGGCATTATAAAGAGAAATGGGAACATAAATGTAAATGTAAAGTTAAGACAAAATTTAAAATAAGAGATTATTATTGCTACAGTAGAATGAAGACTAACAAGACAGGGAGTATTTCTAAGTGTTCCTGTAAAACAAGACACTTTTCACTTTTCTTGATGTCACCCTTAGAAATTGTGAGCACATTTTAGTGACAGTCACTTGCATAAGTGTAGATGAAGCAATCGCAAGCAGTCTGTCAGAGGTGGAGGTCTTATAAAAACAGATTGACAATCAGCATGAAAATTTTAATGTGCAGGTTGAACACAAAACAGGCACAGTAAGGATTTCCTCTGGTAAATCCAACTTAGTTGGATTTCCACAGCTATAGAAGTTAGTCAGTGGACTCTGAGGAAACAAGAAAAGCAGATTTCTCCTTCTAGAGGTTTTGAGTGCCTTCTGAGTTTGTCTTTGCCTGTTGTGGTTTTTGCACTGGAGACAGCCAGCTAAATGTTTTAAATTTGATTTTTGAAGATAGTAAAGAAAAAAAGATAGAGATCTTACCTGTGTAACCTCAGGGCCTTCTAGGTTTAAAGAAATGGGTATTGTAAAAGCTGAATTAAACATCTGATGCAGAGAAGTAAGCAGTTCTTTTTCACTTCACAGATCCTTGGAAAGCTTTAGGAGTTACCGCTTCCTGCCAGTATAAGTCACTTCTGCTTTTAGTTTTGAAAACTCACAGTATGACACTGCTTACTGCATGCTATTTTGGGTGCCCTGAGTAAAACTATGAACACAGGCACTTTTGTGCAAAACATCATAAGGCCTCTCTGATGTTCATTCAGAGTTCAGAATTAAAATGCAGAAGGCTCTAGCAAGCAAAATACAAGCTGATTTTCTTTTTCCTAGTGGAAAAATAAAGTACTCCCTGGCAAGTAACCAAGGTGGTGGGAAGGTAATTCATTTTGTGTGAGAGTATTTTGCAAGTGAAAGGGATATGCCCTCTGTTTAGAGATTAGTCAGGGAAACAAGTGATCAATTCAGAGTGGTCACAAAAGTTAGTCAAAGAAGAGAGTTTCTACAGTCTGGTTTCTGTCCTCCAGCCTTTTTTTTCCCCAAATAATTTAGTTTCGAGAATCATAAAATCTTCACACTGAGAAAAAAACGCATGCCCAAGGTATTGGTTTATGTCCTTACACATTCTGAGAGATATGAAATAAATCTTTTTACTTTTCTTGCAATTGTCTACAAAAGTTAATTTTTGTCTACTAGCTAGTGTTGGGTTTTTATAGTCAGCTGAAAAATATAATAAAAATAATATAATCCTCATTAAAAAAAAAGAAAAAGACCCTCAAAATCTTGTGGAATAATTATGCAACAGGTTATATTTTTTTCATAAAAATTAAGTTTTATCTTAAATCAATTTAGGAAATTTTGAACAATAATTCAAATATTCATTGTGCGTTCCTTGTGCTCTCAAAAAGAAATAAGGATATTTTGGGAATAAACAAGAACTGTGGATTACAGTAATATTTCTGTAATTATTATGGAAGACATAGTTATGGAGAGATAATTTAGAGCTTAGTGCTACGTCAGTATTAGCTCCAGGCCAAGAAGATTTCTGAGAAGTCCTGAATCGTAAAACAACAAACATGACATTTTGTCAGACTTAATGTATCCTGCTAAAGATTAAACTAAAAAAAGAAAACAACAACAAACCTCAAAAACTTCTAAAACAATTTTAGGTTTTCCGCTATGAAATTACTAGCTTAAGGAATATGCCTTCAGTTGACAGATTTTTTTTTCTCCTGAAATTGCCTCCTTTAAACAGAAAATTTTGACATCTTGAGAAAAGTTACCTCTCCCTCTTTCTTCTTTCTCATCCAGTCTAAGAAAATTTACCAACTGTTCCTATGTGGAAATTGAAAAACTCTTGTCCGTACTTTTTTCACGTATTTTTAACATATTTTTTTCTGGAAAGGAAGGAAAGCAAATTTTGACCAGCCCTGCCAATCTTACTCAGACATTCAGGAATCTCATGGCCAGAAGACAAAAGGACTGGAATGAGGAAATGTGATTTTTCAGCATACATAATACTATAAGAAAACATGACTAGATAGTGTTACCAGGTCAGAGAATAACAGCAGAGCAGAACATGGTCTGCAAAGGGAACAGTTCTGATTGATGCATATGTGAGCTCTGTTACTTTGGCTAACACTGAATCACTGTTTACTGTATTCATGTCTAGATGTGAGGGGCAAATCAGCTGATTTCAAATAAATACAAACCCCCCTAATATCGCAGACCTTAAAACTTGAAATGAATGGGCTTGAAGTAACACAGGAAAACTGTCCATCCATTATGTCCACCTTGACACAGACAGAAAGCCTTATACTCTATAGAAAAGTATTGTGTACATTATCTGAGCAGCTGGATTTTTGTGAGACTATTCAGAATTCTCAGTCTTTTGAGGATGATCTGATAACTTCTTGAGGATTATCTCCTCCTAACTACTTCAGTATAAGTAATATAGTTTCTTCATCAGACTGGAAGTGAACACACAATTTATCAAATTATATACAGTTTCAGCTTTAAGAATTAGATAGATTGGCTAATATCTTTTTCTCAAATCAGAGTAAACATGATAATATTATACAGCTTAAGGTTCTTTGATAACACTGTGTTCTTAGTAATGCCTATTTAATTATTTGTGAAATTGGATATCAAAAACAAGCTGACAAAGATTTCCTTCTGGTGCTCTCACTTCAAGCATTTTTGCCTGTGCTAGGTAAAACTTGATTTCTTTGTCTAAAACTTGATGTTAGATTTGAGTGAGGGAATCAACATAAACTAAGATCACATTTTCATATCTTCTGCACTTTTTATCATTCTTGTTTGGTTGGTTGGTTGGTTTTTTAAGAAACAGGAATGTTTGGGGAGAGCTGCTATTTAGTAAGAATGGTTGCATCCTACTTTTGGTTCATGGTCTGACATCAGGTCTACACAGGGTGAGGTATAGCAGATGCAAAATAGAAAAATGGGAAGAGGAGAAGGACTCTCTCCTAAGATCTGTGGAAACTGAAGAAGTGTAATTGGAATTCAGTGATAAGTTACTATCTACCACCTGGAAAAACAGCTTTTTTAGCAACAATGCTTCTCACTGGCTTTCCAGCAATACAGAAGAGGTGATGTTTCATTCACTAAGTCAGAATTAACTAGAAATAGGTGTAAGAAAAGGGTAAAACCATTGTTGACAGTTGGCAAACAAGATATGCTCTTTTACTGAGAATGCTGAATCTTGTCACAGGATGTAATCTAAGTAAAATGTGCCATGTGAAGGGAACAGAAATGAACAGTAGGAAGCAAATAAAAATGGAAGTTTCTTGGAAATGTTTGTTGAAGACCTGATGAGGTGAACTGGCCAAAATAGGAGGGACTTTTGACAAGGTACGGATAGTATGCAGCAATAAGGAAAAAAAAGAAATTAGTTGTGTAGTCTGTACCTTAAAAAAAAGTCAAATAAGAAGACTAATTCACAAAATTATGAGAAAACATTTCTCAACTGAGAAGAAAACCCATACTTATTCCCAGTACACTGTTCTCATGTGACAAACAGTCTCTGCTTCTCTTTCTCTAGGCACCTGTTAATGACAGGCAGGCTTTCTGATATTATAATTGAAAGGAAATAATTTGGACTGTCACATACTAAGGAAAACAGTTACCCTGTTAGCTCTTTCCTGATCTCACAGACCATGCTATTTCCTGCAGAGAGGGATCTCAGCAATATGGTAGCTTTCAGCAGCCACTGTCACCTTGACTGTTGTCCCAGCTTCCCATCAAGGTGTGTTAAAAGCTTAACATCTTCTCACTCCATAGGGGAGACCCGTTGCTTGCTGACAGCAGAATTAGTAGCACAATCAACATGAATGGGCAGCCCAGTTCTGAAGGAACATGTGAGGAGCTCTACTCATTGCCTGAGCAAAACCTTACTGGAGGTTTGGAAGAGTTGAGTGAACTAAATAAATGAGTTGTCATATAGACACTGGGGACTGAGAGGGAAACTTCAGAATTCCAATTAAACTATTTGGAGTCTTTTTCTCTTTCATTATATCTACTGTGATAAAAATAGGAATTTTATCCATCCAAAAGATATAGCTTAAGTTAGGTGTTTGCTTGGGGGCAAGAACATGATAATAAAATTGGAATGAAAATGTCTATACAATTTAAAACTTGGTTGCTGATCAGTCAATTGCAATATGATATCTATTAATTTCTTTTAAAGTTAAATTGCTGTTCAAATGTAATGACCAATCATATTTTGTGGATATATATGTATGTGCTATAATGACTTGAAGAAAGACAGTCCTAAGAATTCAGTAGAGTTAATTATCTTTTTTTAAGGAAAATCTATTCCATTTTCCAGAAACTAAAGAAAAAATAAAGGTGGGAAACCCTAGGAGCACTGTTTATTTTTAAACAGAATAAAAAACACTGTAAAAAAAAAAGAAAGGATTAAAAAGGGGTCAGTTCTCATTCAAGGAGGTGAGTGAGATTGTATCCTCATCTTTGACACTTGCCTAATTGCACTGATCTCAGAAGATTTCACTCTCTTGGGTTTATTCAGTGGGACTGCAGGTAAACAATTCTTCCCTTAATCACTTTCCAGTGTGAAGAGAATTCAAAATACAGACAGATCCTTTGGCAAGGGCAAAATGTTTTCTTGAAAAATCTTGGAAAATCAAAAGGCGAGACCAAAAAAAAAAAAACTTTTAAAAAAGATGAAGAGAGAGAGAGGAAAGAAAAAAAAAGAGGGGGGGGGAAGAGAAAAAAAACCCCATAATTTTATTTCTTCTTATTTAATTTATTTGTTGTTTAATTATTCTTCTACTGTGTCATGGGCTGCATTTACCCAAGGCAGGGGTTTAGAGAAAATTCAGTGATGGGATTTCAGTTCTATCCACCTGTGGGGGGATTTCTCTCATAAAACACAGGGAAGTAAAAAAAGACTTTATACCCAAAGCAAAACTAGATTTTTTTCTTTGAAGATATTTGTCTCTAGAAGGTGAAAAAAGAATGAGTAAATTGCATGTATATTAGTTTGTAAAGAATAAGAAGCCATGGTTTTATCTAAAAATAAAGGTGATTATTTTTAAAAGAAAGCAGTTTAAAAAGCTTCATGTTTTGGAAAAAGTTGAAGTTAGTCAAACATCTGCCAAGTTTTATGGCAAGCTGCTATATAAAAGCAACATATGTAAAGACTTACTAGTAAGTCCTGTCCTTGGTTTTGCATAGGAATACATTGCTCCTGTGAACTAAAACTGGGGGGAAGAGGAGGTATTAATCTTCGTATTTGGTCTCTGAATATCATGCAGGTTATGATGTTTTTACACTTTTATAGATCATTGGTATGAAATATGAGAAGAGGGAATTTTTATTCTTTGATTATTTTTGTTTTATATATGGTATTTCCAACTTCCAACTAACAGCTTATAACCTTTGCAAATATATCATTGAGAAAATAAGGTGGGTTATGCAAATATTGATCTGACATGAGAGTAAGCTGAATTTACTCAGTGAGGGACAGGGAGGGAGAAGGACAGAACTCAAGGTTTCAAGGGGGATGATTCTCCCAGATCTCCTATACCCAAATCATGGCTCTTGTGTTTGGAATAGGCATTTGGAATTTGCATCAAGCTAAGCAGAATTAGTCCAGGCTAGGTAAGCAGCCAGCACAACAATGCTAAAATTGCAGGAGGGGCTGTGAAAATAGCAGGAGTGGGGTATGAAGAGCAATGAGAGCATTCATAATACCTTCATGTATTCTGGGGACTCATTACTGAATTTTGGGGATTTGTGTGGGTGTTGGTTTTTTTATTATTGTTTTTGGGGTCTTTGCCATTTCTAGATGGACTTTTTATGGGGATTCAGATATGCAGCTTTTCCCAAAGAGAGTCTTACCTTTTACCACTTAAGGGAGGCACAGCTCCGAGAGGAGCCAAGTGGAACCAAGAGAGGAAGGAGAAGTGGGGCTTGGAGGGCTGCAGAGGCTGAAATGCAATAATGTTTTTGCATTCCTGAGCAATATCTTATCACTATACAGAATAAAAATACTAGGCTGAATGAAAGCATTTTTTTGAATAAATGTATTTCTTTTTTTTTCTTCCACTTCTTCTTTAATAATTCCACTGCAACTAAAATTCAGCTCCTAGTAAAATATGTTATAAATCACAGCTTCTGGAACAGAAGTTAGAAGCTACACATAAGGCAGTATAAATACAAAAATGCATGGATTAATCTACAATACCAGTGAGACTCTTTTTCATGGAATTATTTGGACTCAGTTTCAAAATCTCTTTGTGTCTTATTTATTTCAATATTTAATGATCAACTTGTGTGTTTTTGCATTTTTCCCACATGATTCTGTGGGAATTTTTTTTCCCCCAGAGGGGAAAGAAGTTTAATAAATTGCAATAAAGTATAATTACTTAAGATGAGTGTGTACTTAGTAGTATGTGTGAAAAGTCTGTGGAAATGGTGCATAACCTTCTTAATTAAAATAATCTGAATATCACACTGTAATTAGACCTTTGCAAAGATGATTCCTTTCTCCTTTCCTTTCCACTTTCCTTTCCTTTTCTCAGTGAATATTGTTATGATAGAACACATTGTGTTTGGAAAATAATATGCAGACACTTTATTACCTTTTCCTTTTTATATTCCTATGACAAGATACAACCAATAGGAGAAAATTCAGAGCAGGAAAATCTTCAAGACGATCCCTGGAAGGCATGGAGCTCCCTTATTCTCTAACTGTTACACACTGTTTAGATGTAGACTGAACGAAATAGGAGATGTCATCTCATCTCTGTCTTTAGTCGAAGGTCTCATGCTGATCATCACATCCTAAGAAGAGCCTGAATTCAGCTGATTTCTGTAAGTAACTAGTTCATATTCTCCCACCTGTCTCCTGCAGAGAGGACAGCAGCTGCTATTAGATAGAGGTCATATATAGTACAAGTCAGAATTTAGTCTTGAATTATTATAAAATACATCAAAGAACAACAAGACAAATATTTATTTCCATTTGGTTAGCTATGTAACCCTCATATACTTTTTTAGATACTAGATCAGTCTGCTACAAATGTTAGAAGGCTATTCTACCTCTATGGTAGGTAACGAAGTAAGTATTAGTATATTCATTTACACATAGGAAAAATAAAGCATGAAGGTAGCAGAAATATTAGAAATATGAAAGGCAAGTTCATGAAGACCAAATCTATAGCTGTGACTTATCAGCCCAGTGTTCTGCTGCATTATAACTTCTCAGTACAAAAACTAGTGTAGAGATTAGTATAAGAACTGGTGTAGAGATTACACGGCTTAGGTCAGCCTAATTTGGAAAAGACATTTATGCACAAATTTCAGTGGCAGAAAAATAACCGTATTGGATTAGTTCAACAAAACTAAATGAAATACTCCAATTTCAGAAATGTCAATGTATTTTGTGGTGTTTTTTTCTTTTAATTAATCCCCATGACATTTCCATTCCAAATATGAATGAAATTAAATAGAACAAAATAAAATAAAATGAAGGATTCTTGTCTGAAGAATTTCATAATGTAAACATTTCATCCCATGTCCCACCAGCAAAGCCTAAATGATAGCTTGGAAGACAGTTGTGAAAAGTGAAAAGCCTTTGGGATGAGCTACTGGGTAAAGAAAAGATCCAAATCTCATCCCTCCTGCCAAGACGGAGAGGAAAGCAGAAGGCCAAATTTTTTTTCTTTCTGTTAATGGGTGCTTAGAAGATGATCTAGGACAAGGCACCCTTACTCTATGCTCCATGGACTACCCTTCATCCCTACATTTTTTTTTATTTCCAGGTACAGGATAGGGGAAAGCAGTAAGGCAATTTTTTTGAGCTCTCTGGTTTTCTAGAATGAAAAAATTGGGCTTTTCACCCTGAGAAAAAGTCTTCCAGCCAGCAAAAAAGAAATTAGAAGAACTTTGCTTTGTTTGACACCAATCCCCCCCCCCCCCCCCCGCTTTTTTTTTCTTTAAGGAAGTCCCCCCTCTTTTTATTGGTCGTTCTAATTCAGATGGAAAAAAGTTGAGGGGAAAAAAGTTTTCTTTTTTTTGCAAATTGTGTTTGCATTGAGGTTCAGAGGTAGAAACTTGACACAAGAGAACTTAATATAGAGTTTACAGTTGCATTCTGGGTACAACAATTTAACCTCAACTGTCATTATAATGACACTGATCATAACTTGTTTCCTTTTGTTTTTACCTAGACAGTATGTGATTGCTTGCACCATATTAATACCTATAGCAGAGTGAAAGGATTGCTGCTTTAGTCAAATAAAATAATTATTTTTAAAAAGTAGAAAAAATCTGAGTTTAAAGCATTTTACCCTCCACAAAAGAGGGCCGAATTAATAACTTCAGCTGAAATAATTCACTCTACCTTCTGTAAAATATCTAAAATCAAGCTTATAGTGTGATTTATTTTTCTGCATTTCTCACTGTAATATCCACAGTGAGATTCTCCTATTTAATATTTGTGTACAATTATAAATATTAACAGCATGTTCTGTCTAAAAACCAGTTTGAATTTGCACTAAAATCAATGGAAATCCTGATGCAATCAGCACATCAGTTTATGTGGGCTAAACATCAGAATCCTGAATTGTTCCTAAACAATATCAAATCTTATGTTTGGGTTTTTTTTTTTAAATGCTACCATAGTTGTTATTAAAGAGTTAACATTGCATTGCCTAACACAGATTTATAGCTGGTATAACATAAGTCTGTCCTATCTTTAAATGTCAAAGACAAGTCAGATAGTACTGAGTAACTGCTGCTTGTAAAATGCTCCTGTTTGATCTGTGAGCAGGATCGGCAGATGTAAAGTTATCTAGCTTCATTGACTGCTGTGTAGTCTATGTCAATTAGACCAGCTGAAGACCCTGATGTGAATGCTACATGAGTAACAGCATGGAAATGCATTGACCTCTAAGAGGCAGAGACACAGTCAACCAACAAACAAGACCTTGTATGACAAAATCTGATGAGAAAAATCAGCCTAGTTACACTGAGATATTTATAGTAAATTAAAAATATTCACAGAGGCTCTTCCTTTTAAAACCATCATCTGTTTATGCGTTTTACCATTTTGTACCAAGCATATAAGATGTTCGTATGGAATTAATTTTTATGAATGTGTGTTGTTAAAGGGCTTTACTCACCAGGCAGAGAGGAAGGGATATATGTGTGTAGTTGATAGTGGTGTATCAAAAGGACAATGAAAATACAGTAAAAATATAAAATAAAGATTTTAAGTTGTTCTATTTATAGGGGGGAGGATTGTTTTTACAAAACAGCAGAGAATAAACAGGAAAGCTGTGTAAAGATGGAAAAGCGATCTTGTGTACGACAATTTCACAGTATTTTGGAAACTTTCTGACAGCTACTGGAGAATAGAAAAGAAGCAAAGGACGAAAAAAAAAAGAGAGAGATTGAGAGAGAGAGGGGGAACAGCCAGATCTCCTCTCCACAATTATGCAGAAACCTAGCCAAAATTAAATATATTGTAGATGCAGTAAGTAGGCTGAGGAGAGAGGGTAAGGAGAGACTGACTATTCTAAATTAAGAACATCCAGTTCATCTTTCCAAGAATAAACCAGATGGAGAAACTGTGACTGGATCAGCTTGGACACTAGCCAGATGGAGGACCAGTTTTTCTGGCAGTCAGGAGAAAGGGGAGAGCAACCTATGAGAAGCACAGCAAGGTCCCAGACAGATGAAGATGTGGGTAGCCCAGGAGCAAGGTCAGCCCTGCCTTGGGTCCTGGCCAGCTCACCCACAGCCAGATGGAGAACAACTCATGCAGCAGTCAGGCCACTGCCTTCAGGAGCCATCCCACCTCCTGTGCAAACAGCAAGCCTGTGGGGTGTCACACAGGGAAGGAGGCTGGTAGGAGAAGGAACTATCATTTCCACTGGATGACTCTACTCTTTAGAAACGGTTTAAGGATTCAGGAAGTTAAATCTAGCAAGGATGCAACAGAGGCACTTGTATTCTGTTGTTTGGTACAAGACACTGAAGCTCTGTTTTCTATTTTTGACCTTGGCCAAATATCTTGCCTCCTGAAGCGCAAAAGAAATACAATATTATATAGTCAAATTGCCCAGTGTTTTCAATATCACCAGTAATATTTATTATAGGCCCAGTCTCAAATTTGACTGCTCCTTAGAGAACTTCAAAGTAGCATTCATATTATTATTGCTATTAAACTAATTAAAATGTTTGATCTTTATTTCACAGGGAAAAAAACAAAACATTTTTCAGTGTTCACTTAAGATAAAAAGTCTGGCATAACTTTCATTAGTATAGTACTGTAATTTATTGGTGTTACTGTTGTTTTAATTCCAATATGACAAATTGAAATAATACTTAAACTGCAGCCCCAAAATAGCACATTTGACTATTAGGCAAAACTTTTCTCCATGTCTTGGTTTTTTTATATGTGAATATTTTATAAGTTGTAAATTTAAATCTTCCTTTCTGTTCAACAGAAATGCCATGCCTGTATCCAAATGCAGATTTGAAATCTGAATGTTTACACCATAAAACTGTGCAAAGATGGATGAGATAGTGGAAATCTGAGTTAGTAAGTCTAGAAACTAAGATCCAGAGGTGATATACATGTAGCTTCTTTCACAGCTACCAATGTACCAAAGGTACCAAAAGGCTGGGTTTATCTGCCTGGTTACACTTCTGACCTTATGTGATTGTATGTAACCTCATAAAATTGATCTATTTTGCAATAAAATGACAGACTTTGGAGTAGTGATAAGTATAGCTTTTTATCTTATCCCTCATCTTAATCTCAGTGATGAGTACTGTATGTGCTAGAAAGCTAAACATGTCCTAGTATTCAGGGCCCCTGTATGCTGTGGAGGATTCTCTAGTGATGGAGGTTACCTGGTTGGAGTATGGAAAATCACTGAAACTGGTATGAAGAGGAATATCAGAGCTAAACTTAATAAACAGTGTACCCATAGCTATATAGTTCTGCACAACATTATATGGACTTGCCAGCTTGGGTTCTTCCAGCATTGGTATCTCCATTTTACCATCTCTATAGTATCATAGTTTCCCAGTGAAGTAAATTCTTAAATCCAAATATTGCTTCACATCTTTGCTACCATCAGTCTGGACTGTATTCATTATGAAGAAAGTAGCCATTTCAAGATTTACAGCTCATTAGATTAAACTATGTTACAGAAAACAAAATCAAATGGCATATGCCATTATAAATTCTGTCTTACAAATATGCTCCAGGCCAAGCCTGGAGAGAATAATTTCTGCATAGTCCCCCACATGGCTCTATATTAATTGAAAAAAATATCTACTATGCTGGAGTCTACCAAGACAATCAGTTAATCAGAGTTCTGTTGTCAATGACCTATTGGCTGACTTTGGAAAAATTAATCAGTCAGTCTGTGATCCTATAAATTGACTTCAAGCATCTTCTTAGGACCATTTCTTTCAAGAAAGCAAGCACAGCTTCTAGCTCAGTAGAATTATGTCATTGCTTATAACAGGTTACAGGCTTTGTGTTGAGAAAATAACACATGCTCTAGGATTTACCAGGCTTTGTCTGGACTCATCTCTGAAGATTTTTTTTAGTTTGTTTAACCCTAAAAGCAATTATCCAACAATCAGATTAATAATTATCTGATTTTATTTTACCTTTCTTTGGCTTTGTAAAATTGTGTAACTATGTATACACATGCATATGTGCTTGTGTGTATAGCTATACACATTTTGGTAGCTGCTTGATATTCATATTCAGCAGCTTTTTGGTGTAGAATGAACTGTCTATGACCCTGGAGTGAAATGCTGCATAGAGGAGGGGAGGCACAGGGTAAGAGCAAAGGCCTTAAAATTATGGGCATAGGATGGTACCAGAGATGAGATAGATACCACTGTTTATGAAAAGAATGCAACCTGATAACCTGGGTAAACATGTAAAACATACCATATATAGTGCATTTGGATGTGATGTGGTCCTGCAGACCAATGAAGAAAGAGCAAGGTACTACAAACATAAAAAAAAATCGCCTCAGGCAATGAGGGGGAAGATGCTATCCATATCAACATTTAGCTCCTTCCAGTGAAGGGCTAGGGATGCTGCTGAAGTTTTGGTGTAAAATTTCCCTCAACCCACACTGAGGCTATTGACCTCACCACCCAGCAGGGCACTAGAGAGGGTGAACACTTCACCAAAGAAAAGGGGAGCATACTAGGAAATTTGAGCATATTAATTTTAATTGTATATATGAACTACAACCTATTAAGATGGTAATTGGGCTAATAATTATTATTATTTCTTTAGACTATTGAGACTTTAACTAGAGTAACAAAGTATTGATTTTGAAGATAATGTGTGTTTGTTGCCATTTGTTCATAACAAGATTTGGGATTCATTAATTCAGAGGAATTCAAGCAACGTGCTCTACAACTTGGACGCACCAACCTGGTAGCACAAGTATGCATGTACCACAGTGTTTCAGAGTTTGAGATTCTTTGTTCATCAGATGAGGTAATGTTTGTTCTATAGCATGAAGTTTTTAAGATTTTCAAGCAAAAAAGTAAATGCTTACGAGTAGTTATTTATACGAATTTGTTCAGCATTCTGAACAAAGCAAAAAACGATTTAGCATACACACAGGCATACAAAATATAGGTAATAAATGAAAAAGAGAATGTTGCCTTCTCATTTCAGTTAAGAGATTCAAGAGGAAAATTATAAGACATTAATAGCTTCAGTTTTGCAATCTCTTCCTAGGTCAAAGCATATACTCTGCATGTTCAATTATTAGAAGAAAAAAATAAGCTTCATTAATTTAGTAAACTTTAATCTGATTATTATAAGCAATAAGCTAAGTTATCCAAAAAATGGGATGCAAACAATGTATCACATCAATTGAAGTAAAAAATTGTTATTTTCTCCTGGTTCATAAAACTTTCTGAAACCTACGTAGTAGGAACATTAACATTCAAATATTTATTCTTTAACACAGTAAATAAATTCAGGTTGTAGTCTAGTAATGATATCTCCAGTGAAAGTTAGATGATTTTGTCCCTAAATGCCCAAAGAATCTCTGATACAAACATCACAGATTAATTTTTCTCCATTAATTTATTTGACTAACCAGCTACAGTGGATATGTAAAGTATAATATGCCAGTAGGACTATTTCAAAAAGGCCGTCTTCAACAAAAGCAGAAACAAGGTATTCAGAATAATATCTTAAGATTCATTAAACAAGGTAGTAAGGCTTTCTCATCTTCTGTTTTTAATGTCACATAACACAAAATTTACATATTATAGCTTAGTACTTTTTTCAACCTAAAATTTTACAATAATTCTTAAAATAAGCAATATAGAAAGGGAATGTAGAGCTGTTCAAAACATGATTTGTAAGTAATAATATTAACATTCCCTATTACAAGGAATAATATTCATTCTCTAGAGGTCAATGATAAGACATTTCATTTTTAGTTGTATTTGACTTTCTGCCCTTTTTGCTTCTAAGGCCAATACCTTGTCACAAACCAACTCAGTCTTTCATATTACATCTTAACCACTTGATTACATTTCAAACTACTAGAAATGTAATTCTGTAAAAATTAAGGGCACAGCTCAGGAAATAAATTTATTCTGAAGTGCTACCCCACTAGGTTAATAATATTATTAGTTTTTCATATTATGTGCAGTAATGTCTTGAAGACTCTAACAAATAGCATTTTTTGTTGTGTTAGGTACTATACATACAGAGAAAAGAGTAAGTTCCTTCATTCAAAAAAATATGTGATCTAAATATTTCAATGAAAAATGAGAGGTTCTGCTGCTCTTTTTAAAGGTTAAGTCTGACATTCATAAATTAAAAAAAAATAATTCATCATCTGTATATGATATGTTCATTTTAAGCATAATCAGGAAAATATCAGAAAATGGATTTTTCTATCAACAGTAAAAATAAAGCTTACAAAAGTTTGTATGTTCAGATCAGAATACTTCCAGTGCAATGAACTTGCCATCTTTGAATTGTCCAGTATCTGTGAGTCTGAAAAGCTGGAGATTTTCCAAGAGCATATATTTGTATAAGATTTTGAACATTCTGATCAGTGACTCTAGCAGATTAGAAACAGGAAAAAAAAAGTTCTGACATCTCAGCTTCTGTGTTTTGTCATTCAGGAAGTATAGATATAAGTACAAATGAAAACTAGAAGTTTAGATTTTCACAGATATTTTTAAAAGTCAAAAATTGTGTATCTGTGTCTACTTTGTATTCAGTTCTTGATTAATTCAAATTACTTTCCTTGTCTGTAAGAAAAAATAAAAGTTATCTAGGCCTTTTATACACAAAAAATGCATTTTGACTGTATTTCACTGCATTTCTACCATATTGGTCACTTATATAGGCTTACAAGCTATGTTATTAATAACTTAATGTAATTTCCAGCCTTCTTTATCTAAACTGTAATAAACTTAACAGGGATAACCACTTACAACCATCTTTAAAGATATTTGTGCATGACCATGGGTTCCTCTGAGAATGTTTACGTCCATGACTTTCAAGTTCATTTAAGTTATGTTCAGAAGAAAATTATAATAGATCCAGTATCAGTACAGAAGTCATTACAGAAATGTTGGAATAGCCACACTGGATGAGGCTAAGGTCTAGCTAGAATAGGAGCCAGACTTCAATAGTTGGTAATGTTAACTTGGTCCAGGAAGTCATAAAAATGCTGTAGTAAGTGATTGTAGGACAGCATGATTCCCACTTCTTTTTCCAAACTATCTGTATCGAGAGCCTGATCAAATCCTTAGGTGGTTTCAGGTTTCTCCAACCTTATCTTGAAGACAAAGAAAGGCCAAAAATGTTTCCTACGGAGCAGGGTAGATCTGGAAGAGAGCTCAGGTTTTTCAAATGGTGGTAATACTGCACATTGGCCTGAATAACTGAAGCCTTTCCACAAAATGAGTAAGTTGAAAGTATGTGTCGTGATACCCACTACAGGGGGCAAGGGACTCTGCTTGGGCACAAGGATTGGTTAGCCTTCACTTTTTGAAGAAATGGAGAGTAAGTTAGGATTTGCTGAGCAAATAACTCCAGCAAAGTTCTAATATGTAAAAAAATGATAACTAAAAATTTACTATCTGACTCATAACATTCAAGATTTGGGTTCAGAATTGTTCTATTTCTTGTTTTTGGAGCAGCTGCATTAGCAGTCCAGGGATTGGAGGGATTTCCAAGCCCGATGTAAAGAAAGTATCATAAGGGTGCCTTGCCTTATACTAAAAAAAAAATAAATACTCAGCTCTGTGTGGAAGAGTAGTTACTAGGAAAGAGCAACACCATTAGATATGCAGTACCGATATCTCCAAATTCTAGTACATCCAAATTCCTGCTCAGGATAACATGGTAATATGTTGTGATTGTTTGTTTCTTTTTTGCCAGGCTTGAAAAAAAGTTGTAGATGGAAGCAGATAATAAGGAGTACTATTCACTCCATCAAATTTATCCAGGGTGAGAGAAATAGTAATCTGTTATAAACTAAGAATCAACTATACAAGAAAAGAGACAAAATCAGCTACCTAGTAAAATACAATGATATGAAATATAACTTGATATTAAATTGGAAGGCTGAAAGCGAGTAATTATTTTTAAGTATGGCACCAAATTAAGGAACAGTTGGTATTTGCAAAGAACAGATGTTAAAGATCATTATTATAACCACTGGCAATATTGTATGTTATAATAAGCAATATATTAGCACAAAATAGCGTGGGAGCAAGAAGAAACCTATGTTGACAATACTCACAGTTTTAAAGGCAAAAAACTGTCTTGATTAATGTTAATTGAGATCTTAAAAATATAGTACATACCTTAAATAATCTAACAAAGTCATGCCTTGCTCATAACAAGAGAAAGTAGAAATAAAGTTCACTAAACTCTCTGAATAAAGAAAGAAGCATAAAGAACCATGAGAGTGACACCTTATTATGTAGTGCTAAGTGGGAAAGAGCTTCTCACATCTGCAATGGAGCAGATGACAAATATCATTACTGTGAACATCAATATCAGCATCTAAGTTATACGCACATTTGAACAGCGCAAAGGTACTACTCCCAATGGGAGATGTCACTGCCTGCTGCTAGCCAGCCAAGGAAAAGAACGACATTTCCTGTACCCTGTTGTAAATACACTGTTTTGGAATCAATGGACCATCAAATGGAGACATTAAAGGAAAGATATGAAAATTTAAACCAGTAAAGTATCTACTTCACAGCTTAGGTAGCTAATATATGAAACAGGAAGAAATTACTTGCCAGAAAACAAATACACAAACAAAACGTCCAGAAGAGTTTCTGGAAAAAAAACCACAACTGCTTAAAGATATAATGTGTCCTAGCCTCAGGAACTCTGGGGTAGATCCAAGGGTGGGGGGGGGGGGGGGGTGTTTTGTTTTGGTCTTTTTAATTTTTTTTTTCCTAGAGTTAAGGACTGTCAGAAGCTGGAAGACTAGATGAGCTTTGAGAAAGAGGTTCTGATAATGGTCTGCCTTGATCCTCCCTCCTTCTGCTTTTTGCTTTTTTTTTTCCCCTTACCATTGGTTTACAAATACTTTTGAGAAGGTATGCATCTTCTTTTTGTTGATGATAGCAGCAATAACTTAAGTACACAGATTAGGAAGACAGATAAATAAAAGGCCTGGGATTACAAGTTTCAAAACTATAGGCTACTGTTTCTAAAAATATATATATCTCTCTCCATATACATGAGAATAAAGACATTGGAGTTTTCCCAGTTTACATGGGAGAAGTTCACTTACTTGCACCTTTGTGCAAGGTTTTGGACCATTTTTTTAGGCACTTAAAATATCTTCTACAGGTTGAACTTGACCTGGTAGTCCCAAGTTTGTGTGTTAATATTGCTGCTTATTATACCGATATTTTTTTTTGTTCCTTTCTTACCTTCTAATAAAGAAATTGAATCTGCAAGGATAAAAAAGAGAGGAGGGGAAAGACTTACATAATGTAATTCATACAGAAGTGCTGTAAGTGGCTCATTTATATATAGTTTTGACATATGGGCTAAATTAGGAATTTAAATAGTGCAATGCATCTTTTAATGCAAAAGAAAGAGTATAAATGGGACTCAATTAATGAGCGGAAAGTGTAAAAGACATTCTGGAAAAGCTATAAATTGCTTACTAAAATAAACCTGCAAAATTAATAGATAATGACTCTTGCAGCTCACTGTCATGTCCTCTTAACCACAACATCCATGAGAAAAAAACACAGTAAAACCCAGTTATTTTACTTATTGAAGCTGCTTGGGTGAACACTGATAAGGATAGTTGAAAGTCTCTTAAATTGCCAACACAGAGGTAAAACAGGACTTTGGATAAAAAAAAGTTAATCCTTCCAGCCCCATGTGGTCACACATGGCTCCCTGCTTCTGAAGTAACAGAAGCATCTATCAGCAAGCTCTGAATCCTCAAGGCGAGGGGATGGCTTCTGGTGCCTCCTCCTGCTCCAGGGAGGATCTGCCTGCCTCCCAGGTTACTTCTCCTGCAAGAGGAGATGGCCTGCAGATGGATGATGGACCAATGCCACAGCAGGCAGTCCTGTGGGAAGGGGAAAAGCGGAGAGAGGAGGGAAGGGGCAGGTCTCTGCTGCAATTCAGTGGCACCGGTGTGACAGTTTTTCTTCCCCAGGGCCAGGGAGGAGGGGCACAAGGCAGCAGGACACATTGCTGTGTGTTTAGTCAGAAAATGATTAAGACAACAGAAGGTTTTATTTCCTTTCCTATAACTGTTGATGCTACTGCTATTACCATATTGCAAGATAAATAATTCACTTCAGGCTTCAGCAATTTTATTTAATGTTTACAGAGGAAAAACTGATGAGGTGTTGTGACTGTTTATATTACTGCTGTGGATGGTGACTTTAGCACTAACATCCCAAACCAATGTATAGTTCTGCTTTACATGGTACAAAAGCTACATGTGATAGTTACCATCTCATCTTTTATTAGTGAACTACCATTTAGCTCCTCAAAGAACAGCAGATTTCTTTTTTTTCTTCTTTTTTTTTTTTTTTGACAGGTATGTATAATGTAAAATATTATTTCTGTTCTTTGATCTACTTGTATGAAGACTTTTTCTTGTTGCAGTGTTATTAATTACTTCTAAGGCAATCTAGCAAAGCATGCATCTAATGCTCTACCACTCTTAGCAGTGCCTTAGACTTCAATGAACCTTTTTGTATTATTATTTATTTTATCCGGTTTCTGCCATAACTAAAGTTCTAGGGTGGGTTTTTTTCTCCTATTTTCATTCTTGATGCTTATCATACATATGGTACTTTCCGATTATCATTTTATATGTCATTTACTATAAGACCATTTCTGAGGTTGCTGGAATACTCTCGTTTATTGTCTACAGAGTAGCTTCTCTGTGTCTTCAAACATTTCTGAATTCTTTTCCTCATTAATTCTTTTTCTGATTCTGTTTTACACACTGTTGGAAATGGCCATGCACTGACATTTCAAAAATGGACAGGAGAAAACAGAAATTACATCAATAGAAGTAAAACAGGCACAATTTGCCCTACCTTCAGACTGCAAATTATGATCCGAAGGCTTCTTACTCTGAAACTCAGCAAATAATAGAGGAAGCCTCTTTGTAGAGGAAATGTAGGCTCTGGCCTTCAGTAAGTTTCCAATGACAATAAACATTTATATCTTTCTCCGAAGCATTTCAGATTTGGCAAACTCATCTTTTCACTAAATTTCTCTTAAGCAGAAATGTTAACATAATTTTTTAGTCATTTTGTAAGCCCTGTCATTCGGCTACAGTGGGAATTGCTGTTGTTTTAAACTGATGGTGTCTTTGGCAGGGAATGCAAGGGATGTTGTGGGGAGGGCAGGGGTGCAGTACTTCCACAGTGATACTGGAGCAGATTTACAAATTTAGAGAGAAACATGGCAAATTATAAGTCTGTGCTGACATTCTTGGATATATCATCATCTGCAGACAGAACTATCAGAAATTAAACTGTTCATGATAAGCCTACAGAAACATGGACATATGGAGGTCTTTATGTGTACATACTGTTTCTATGTGCTACAGATATCTATGTTTTCTTTTTTTTCCCCTGTAACTTTTTCTCCAGAGGAAAGACAGAGAAACCTGGCCACTTCTGTTTATTTGCTTTCTTATAACTGCACACATTCACAGGCCTGAATATTTCTATCTATAGTTTATCATAACCTGTTTAATTGTGTTACTTTGCTTTGGTTACAGTTTAATAATTTCACATATAAAGCAAAGATGTATTTCCCTGTTTGTTCTGGGAGATTCACGCAACTAAATAACATCAATATAAAGTTTGGTCATTCACACTATTCTAGGGATAAACAGTGCAATGATTTAGATGTAAGTTGGCAGCGTGGCGAAATGTGATTGAGAGCAAATATTGGAGTCAGACTCTTGAATGTAGAGGAAAAGCAAGCTGTCTTAAAGGAAATTAAAATATCACAATGAGGGTAACATTTCAAATGGATAGAGATAGATAAAGAATGTTACATCTGAACATTGTTGAACCACCCAGGCAATAAGATCATGTTCTAGAAAGGACAATTGTTCCACAGAACTGAGGAGAATCTCATGATGCAGAATATTTTGAAAGACCTACCCAGTTATTGTGGTGTTTAATAAAGAACAGCTTAATCGTGATAGGGCAGTATATTACAGTATATTACTTTTTGATATGCTGAAATCTGCTAAGAGCATAGGAGAAAGGAAAAGAAAAACATGAAGGAATAGTATAAAGTATTCACCATGAACATCATAGGTAGGACAAAAAAATAATGAACATCATTCTAAGCAAGAGACCGTAAGGATAGATCTCAGGGGAAAAAATCTAACTTTGAGAATAGATAAGTGTTATTTCTTGGTTATAAAATAATAGGCATTGAGATAGGGGTGATTTATACAGGAGTTTACAATGTGATGTAGCACGAAAAAGTTTGAGGGTGATGGAGGTCTAAATGCAGGAGGGAAGTTGTGTAATATTTGACTTTTAGACCAGACTATTCAAACATCTGTCAGCAATGTTTTAAGTTCAGCTGATTCTGCCTTTGTGTAAAGGAATGCTCTAAGGATGCCTTAAGATCCACCCCAGTTTCATTTCCTATGATTCCAGGGTTCTGGGATATGAGGTCATCTTAACGTCATGTCTTTCAATATCAGAAGGTTGCCAGAACAATGTGTTTTCAACAATGTAATAATTGTCCTTAGCTAATCCTTCTACTTATTATCCATGACTTAGAGATTGAATTATACTGCATGGATGAAGACATTTTCAGTCTTCAGTAGTTTTTAAAATCATTGAATGAAATGTGGAAGGAAGCACCCTCTTTTTTTAAACTTTATCTCTCTATATTTCTCTGAAATCTTTTAAATCTTCTTATGTCATTGGCCTCAGAATGTGTTTTTTTCCATTCCTGTTCTTGTGCCTTTGCAAGCTCTCATCAACATCAGACAGCCTGGCATCAAAACTAGTAAGGACAGTGATTATGATTTGCACTAGTGACTACAGCAGCTGGACCTCATTTGAAACTCTGGCCCCATTCTGAGTTGATTATAAGATCTGTAAAAACATAATGCTTTCTGTCCTTTCTAGGTCATGAAGACAGCCTAGCAAGGGCCAACATTAACTTTTACGTTTACGTCCAATCTTTGTTTTTGAAAATCAGTGAAACAGAACAATCAATAGTTTTTCTTCCTTCAGTCAAGTTATTTCACTTCGGATTAAGATTAATTTAAAAACGTTCCTGAGGCTTCAGACCCTGGTCAGATAGAAATTACAGTTTTAGGAACCTGTCAATGAATGTGCCATTCACTCCTACACAGAGTTAAATAACTATGTCAAGTCAACCAAACAAAAGAACAAGCCAGGAAGTTTTTTTCAAATATTCACATAAATCCATGTATTTTTACACTAAATATTTGAGACTGATGCCAGAGCATGAGGCTTATTTTTAATATGCAGGTTTATCCATTTTAAATAAAAGACCTTGCACAACTCCCAAATGCTTTTTTTGCTTGAAGATAAATAGTCTAGTGGCACTTATGGAATATCCTAAAGTGTTTTACATCAACAAAAGTTACTAACATAGGTATTTGAGTGAATTTTTATTTCACATTGGATTATTATTTATGTCATCCCTGCAGATATATGACTCCTTTACAACATATTTTCATTAAGATTTAATAGGTTATTCCTAATGAGTTGGCTTTTTTCTATCTTTGCAGTTTTTTCCCTTAGTAGCACTTGTTACTAGATAAAATCATATTTTTAATATAGTGTACCTCAGTGACATTTTGTAGTGGAGAGTGTGTTTCTGAACTGTTAGCAGAGCAATACTTAGGAGATAATATCTTATAAAGGTTGGAGCACTCTCTATTTTTCATGCAGTAGTATAATAAGAAACAACATGACAGGCTGAAAGGAAGAACCTTGTAGTGGTAGCTACCTGCATAGAAATGAAAAATGGAGGGAAAGAAGTTGAGCGACCTTGCTCTGTCATATGTGTGTCACACTCCCAGATCAATGATCAGTTCTAGCAGGACACAGGCACTTGCCTTAGTGACCTCAACTTGCTGTTGCTGGTGGGTGTCAGTTACCGCTGTAAAGATTAAAAAGAAGAGGTGGACTGATGATAAATAGAAGAGAATGGAGGGGAGAAAAAAGACAGTTGCATAGAAATCTCCAGACAGTATGAATCCTTGGAGAAGGACTGTTGGCCCAGCCAGTGTCATATTTGCTGAGTTTTCTTTCTTTCTTTTTTTTTTTTTTGGTGTATGTGTATGTACAATTTCATGAAGATTCATTCTCATGCCAAAAACTATATTTCACATTTACGTACAGCCTACCATGCTTTCTGAATTGTAAAAATAAGAATGATTCTGATGAAAGAATAATTGAATTCAGCACTTGCATAGCTCTAACACAGAAGTCAAACAAAGAAATAGCTTAGCAATGCACAGCAAAACTCTGCAAAGAAAAGGAAACTTGCTTTGCTAATTGACTAAAGATCTTATCAGATACAAGATGAAATAGCCTAACTGTTTTATTCTGGGTTTCAGTGGACTGTGGGTTTTTTTGAACTCCAGTATTGTCGGGTACATGAGTGAATAACTAGATTTGCCCCAAGTTTCTTCATTGTCTGATCTATCAGTTGTGGGTTTGATCCAAACTAGAAACGCTGTAATTGACATGATTTTTATTTGCATTCCATTTTAAAATCAAAACAGCAACCAAAGAACAACTCAAGATGTGAATACTTAATTGCTTCTTCTGTGTAAATGGAAAGCAACCCCAAAATGAGTGATCTAGCTTAATGAAGTATACAGCGATGATAAAATGTGTTAAAAAGATGCAGTGATATAGACATAAAGATTAAAGATATGAAGATAGATATAAAGATAGATATAAAGATATGGAGATAGATATAAAGATATAAAGATATAAAGATATAAAGATGATATAAAGATATAAAGATATAAAATAAGCCCCACATTTCTTCTATAGTAGAGAATTTTCATGTCTCATGTTTACCTAAGGGAAATCTCATGGGGCAGATCAGAAGAACTCAATAGTGACTGCTAAACTGTATTTTAATGTCCAAGACA
The DNA here is from genome assembly GCF_034638445.1 of Ciconia boyciana. NCBI lineage: Eukaryota > Metazoa > Chordata > Aves > Ciconiiformes > Ciconiidae > Ciconia > Ciconia boyciana. The sequence continues at coordinate 60,694,079 of NC_132935.1, forward strand.
GGTTCTAATGTTTTATACTTCTAATCCTTTATACTTTCAGCCTGTTTTAACTTCAGTCTCCAATGTCTGTCTTGCTTTTCACTCTCTTGAACATGATGCACAAAAAGAATATTTTATTTCACCATAAAGAGAAGCTTCCCACTTGAATGGTTTATATTGAACAAAATACCTATCCATGTAATTCTGCTTGCTGAATATAATCATAAAGCACTGTACATGCTTGTTGGGTTTCTCTAATTGAGCAAATATGAATTAGCATGAGCAAGGGCTATAGTCTGGTTCTAAAATGTTCTTATGGGTGATTTGCACATTATATCTTTGACTGTCACTTGCTCTTCTCTTTAGTGGTTATTCCTTCTTTTTCTGCACTCACTGGATACAGGCAGCCTCATGTAGCACCGGGAGATTATGCTCTCTGCCAAGCAGCATGTCTCTGCCCTGGAGGATGCCGAACAGTGCATCTGAACCAGTTAGGAGGACAGATCAAAATCTATGCTCTTGCTGGGTTGCCTAGGGTACTTACACCCTCACCAAACAGACAAAGGTTTTGAATCTTTTCTCTTATTTTTCTCTTAATGACCCTTTCTCTGCTTGTGAGAGCTATAGCTATATCCTGCTCTGTATTCAGTTTTGTGTCAGAACCATGTTTAGGGTTACATAAATAAGAGTTATGGAAATAAAGTAAGTACGTGCCAAGACCCTGGAAATGTATAGGCATGCACAAATATGCACCCATGTACATACATATATGCACAACTATTTGCATCCAAAATCAATACTGCCAAGTGTTGTTACTTCTTCCTGCAAACAGGAAAACAGAATTTCACACAGATCATCCTGAACATGACGAAGATTAGTTAACCAAATATGTGGTTTAAAGGCTAAGACGCATGAATCATGTGGAAGTTGACTGCCTTTATCATGAAAGTGGACTGTTATCAATGCAAGAAGGCATCTGACTGTATTCATTTTGATTTACTCTGCTGGGCTTTTTTACAGATGTAAAATCATTTTACCAAGACAAATGGAATGGTAAATATAACAAACTAAATGCTCATTGTATGAGAAAAGAAATGGTGTCGGGATCTTGCTGAAGAAGTAAAAGCCCCATAAGATATAGCTTTCATCTCTCCTAAAAGATAGACTCCAAAGACTGAAGGAAAAATAGAGACCTTTCTGGAAAAAAAGAAGCAGGGACAAAGGTGCAGGGACAGGGGGAGAGGGCCAGCCCTGCTGGGGTGAAGGTTCATTCCCCCCCCCCCAAAAAGCAGCTCAGCAAACAGTGGCAGATGTCACCCTGACAGGGAAAGTGGCAAGCGGCCATCTCAGCTCTGCTTGTAACTTCTTTCACAAGAGTCAAGCTGCTTTTTCCACTCCATTCAGCATGTTTGTGAGTGCTGGGTTTGTTCAGAAGACAAAAAAGGGCAAGAGCTCTAGAAATCAATAGAAGGTCAGAATGGCAATCTTTTTTGCTGGGTCGGGCTTCCTTTTATACTGTGACATCTGGCGCCATTACCACAACAAATTAGAGCAATTCAAACCACCAGCAGGGGAAAGTGGGTTTTGTGTTTTTCATACAGCAGAGCTACAACTTTGAGAACAGAAACTGGGGCTCCCGATGATTCAGCGTAGCAATAGATTTGCTACACTTGTTTTACAGATTCATACGGCAACAAATGTAATCAGTGATTAAGTTAAAGATGTCTATCCTTTAGCACAGCCTCCACAAAAAGAAGAGAAGAAATAATTACACTGATGAGTCTGCACTTCATTTTCAGCCTGTTACAGCATGAAGCACTAACAGTTCCAAGGAGGCATGCTGCAGAATACATAGCATGCCTCCCCTTCCCCCATCTGGCATTTTAGTATCTGTGGCTAATGTAATTGCCTTTTATTCTGTATTCCAGTAAATAATAATGCATATTTTACTTATAGGTAAGGGTTTAGCTTCCTTAGACTATTTGGAACATTAAGTCAGTTACTGATATTAAACATTTTTGAATATTTGGCCATTTTTAAGCTTTAGTGTTCATATTCTTCTCCATTTCATCCTATACTTAAATAGAACCAAATTCTTTCTACTGCCTGCAAACGGGAGAGCTGCAGAGTTAATACATCTTCTAGGTACATTAGCTGCAGGCAAAACTGGGTCTTACACATGTAATCTATACTTGTTAGTGGGACTCTGTTCAACGGTAAAACAATTTATTGTGTCAAATTGGACTGAATTTCACTTTCAGGGGACTTCTACAGCTTTTATTGTTCAAATCTTTCCTCTGTAAGAATTCAGTTTTCATTTTGACTGTATAAGCTTTCTTTACAAAATACACCTTGCTGTGATCTTTCATTCAAGCAGAAAAAATGGGTCTTGATGAGTTTGAGCAGAACTGTATGTGCAATACCAAGGTCCCTGCTCCATTAATAGGAAATATCACCTTCTTAATATCACAGATATTATGCTGCCCTCTGTTAGCTCAGCATTTGTAAAAATATCCCTTTCAGGCATAAATCTCACCTTCAGCCTGAGAGCTTATTCTGACACATGTCTCTGACACTCCACTATTGGGCTGACGGCCGGCAGATGATGCCTTTCACTTGTAGTGCTGAGTTACATGGAGTTCAAATCCATTGCACTGTTTCTCTCAAACTGCAGATTGTTTGACTGACTACTATACACTTACAGAGGGCTCCTGAATAGATTTATAATATAAAAAATAAGTTCTTGAAAATATATCTTTAAGAATACCACAGGTACCCTTTAAACAGAGATGAGTCATTTGTTCATGCTTTGATATGGAAGAACTGCACTCAGTGCAGACTGAGTAGGATTGAAGGACCTAAAAGTTGAGTTCCAGTGACACCATAAAATTAATCCATCACTAATCATGGAGTAACTGTCCTAACTCTATCAATAATAACAACTTCTTTTTTTTTTTTTTTCTTCCGTTTATAGCCTCAATTGAAAGTTTTGAATTTTCCAGAATTGTGATCTCATGAAAATAACATGTGTTACTGACTTAGTTCATAGGGGCATGGTGCAAAGTTTTCACCCTGCTGTGTATTAGCTCTTATCTGCCAGTGTTTTCTCATTACATCATCTGCAAGCAGACATGATGTTGTTTTCTCAACACAACCCTTGATACTGAAGGATATCAATCATCAAACAGATCAACAGAATTTTAAAAAGCTGTTGGGAGACTGGTAAATGCTTCCTCATCATCTAGATTGTTAGAAAAAAAAATATCTTTCATTACTGGTTATCCAGAAGACTTCAAACACCCCTTTAAGATGAAGACCTCATTATGGAGACATTATTGTCCGTATAACCTGCAAGTTGAATCACTGTAACTAGTTTTTTGTTCTGTTTTGTTTGTTTATTTTTCGTGGAGCTGGGCATAAGCTCAGAAAGATGAATGCAAGCCTGTTCTGATGGAATTTTACTGTAAATCCACCCACTTTATACCACTATTTTAGGTGCTAATTCACAAAACTGCCAAAGCTGATATGTGAGACTTAGTTAACAGAGATTGCATCACTTTTTTTCTCACAAAAATAATAGTGGTAAAGATAAACCAAGACTTCCACCATTAAGTATAATCTAATATTTACTCACCAGAATAAGCCAGGCTGAGCACACACTTGCAAATACAGAAAACAAAACTGAATTTACCCAGATATGATCTGTTTATCCATTCATCTGATGCAAAGGGTCACACTACCAAAAGTAATTTACAAGCCGATATATGGCTGCATTTGGCCATTGCCATCACATGAGATTAGTATGATGAACCACCTGAATTATCAACAAAAGTCTGTGAATATTGCTTATTCAGAATTTGGCAAGCACTGATGGATTAATGTATTTTAAAAGGGCACTATGTCTTCAGCTAGGTAAAACAGTTACCAAGTTGAGGAGTTTACATTTTATTTAGTACAAGCTGTACCATAACTTGTTTATAATAACCAAAAGTCTTAACTTCAAATGACATCTAAAAGTAAATGTTACATCCTCTAGTTGTCAGCTCAATCTAAGAAAAAACATCTTAACATAGTGAATATGCTATATTCATTTATTAACATATATCTTACCTCTTTGGAAGTACTCATGTAACATCAGTTTAGGATCAGTGTCAGCACAAAGGTATATAGGGCTTTAAGAGAATTGCATTTCACAGAACATATTTTTACCTAAAGGCATTTACTTAATGGAACTATTTATTTCAGAGTCAATATTCCTTGTCTTTATTGTTTCATTGGAATATATAGAATCCTGCAAATAATTAATGTCAGTGAGCCCTGAGGAGAGGAGCAAAACTATCTAGGGTCTCCTCTACGATACATTATTTCATGACTTTTGACAGTGACAACTTCCTTAGAGAAATGATGTTTTAGGATACTTGTTTTGCGTATTTATTTCACATTCAAAATGACATTAATTTTACTTTTGCTACAAAGAAACCTACCATTTCCTGAACATGCTGACAGAATGTGAATCATATTCAAGGTAGATAACACTTTACTATTCAAAATGCGTGTCAACCAAGATAGCACTTTATTAAGTTCTTTCATCTAGCCTTCCTCCTAGCTATTCCCCTTTAAAAAGATGCCTTTTAAATGATCTGTAATTAATGTTAAACTGGTCTGGTTAGAGCAGAGGAAGAGATGCTGATATGATCAATATCACAACACTCTTTTCTCCAAAGCTGAATCAAATGACCTGTGAAAAGTACTTTGTACTCTCTATTTTTTATAGCCTTGCACCTTCAGATCTGAAGACAGTGAGCAGAAAGTGTAACCTGGACCTAAACCAAAATGGCCTGTCCATCAATATCCAAAACTAAGATTACCAACCTAAGTAGTTATTACAACCAGTAAAGCAGAAATACAGTTCAACAGACGAATCACTCAGATGCTAATGCTAAAACGGAGGGATTAAAAAGAATGCATTTATTTTATTAAAATAAAATTATTTTGAATGAACTTTTACATTAAACTCTTACTCATTCTTACTAGAACACTGTACTGCAGAGCTTACTGAGATAGGGGATCATAAGACATTTTCAGGTGTATAATTAATCTCATTATTTATTACTAGGTATCTTTCTAAAAGTGTTTTCCTTCCCCCCCCCCCCCCCCCCCATTATATACTTAGAGTGCATTGGTTCTCTCAGGGAAAACCAAAGCTATGTGCATTCACATGCAGAAACATTCTTCTCATTCACTAGGGTGGATAGCCAGGATTATTGTGCAGGTAAAGGTAAAGGCTTGTAGAAAGCCAAGGCAGAAAATCTCAGCTCAGATGTTCAGGGGCAGGTCACCTTTCCAAGGGTAGGAATAAGCATCCTCTCACCCTCAGGACACAGACAGTCAAGGTTTCCCTTCTCTAGTGCATGAGAAACACACCTGCCTGAACATGAGGTTTTTCTACTGATTTGTTGTAGAAAATTACAATAATGGTTATTAAGCTGACTTTCACAGAGAAGGAAAAAAAAATCTGTAATTTTTTGTTCTGTATGTGCAGAGTAGCAGTCATACACTGTCCTCATAACAGTAGTCTGGCACAAAAACAGCCTAGTTTTGCTGTGGGCTTACAGCCAAACATTTTGTGCAGGCTAACAATAGAAAATGATTTCATAGGCACAGGGTCTGCCCTGAGCTCACCCAGAGGCTTGAAGTCATTCACACGAGCTCCCTGTTCCACTCTGTCCTTTCCCCCTTGTGCCCTTCATTGACATCCAGAATACAAACCTTCTTGACTAAATTCAATATTTATATGAAGCTCTCTCTTGCTTGCAACTGACAGATTTCCAGTGTCTTTAAGTACTTAGCTAAAACCTCAGTATGAAAAATTGGAATTCTGAGACCCAACATAATCAACATACCATGCATTTGCCAAATGGGATAAAGGGTAGCTTCTTCAAAATGGACAAATTAGTTTCCTGTGTTCAAGAGCATACTACTTTTAAATGAGTTTTAGCCTTTGGATTTCAGGTTAATGTAGTGAAGGTGTTGGGTGCCATGAAGAACCCTCCTAAAACTTTAGTTCTCACCTGGCAACACATGTACATGGATGCAGTGGTGAGTCACACAGGTCCCATTTCTTAGACCTGACCGGGAGGTGTTACTGAAAGAGACTTACTTTCTTCACTCCAGGAAGAAGAACATGAAAAGTGGGATTTCCCAGCCGTTAAAGCACTAGCCAAGGACTCAGGGACTTGGTATTAAAATGTGATACCTGATAGAAACTGCCTTTTTCGTGTGTCACATAGCCCTTCTTTCACCGCTCCCTAACTCCACAAGCTGTGCACTACCTGGCTGGAGTCACGGCTCCAAAGGAAACTTCTCATTGATATCTTTGGGATCCAGCCAGCCATTTGCTATGTATAGTGGGTTTGGACCTCTAAAGGAAAAGAATAATCCTTTTCCATCATGGTCCTTTGCAAATTCATTTACCTGTTTGAATTTTGCCTATCAGGAGTGGAGAAGTAGCACAAAATCTATGTTTCATACAGCCAATGGTAAAGTGAAAATTTCAAATGCTTAAAAAGAGGGCAATGCAAACTTTTTCAAGATTGGCTATCAGATCCAAGGGGAACCTAATAAACCTTTTCTTCAAAGCTTTGTGTTGTTGGGGCTTTGTTTGCTTGCTTTGTGAGGTTTTAGTTTGGTTTTCGTTTAAATCTGCCTATTCCAATGAACGTGGAAAATCCTGAAGTATGACAGCTTCCCTTTTAACAGACAACTTCAGCCTCCCAAAATAGTTCTGGTTTTAGCAGATAAGGGTATCATTTTTATAATAATATTTCATAGATATTAATTTCTTTCCAATGCAATTTCTTTGGCTAAATCTGTAAAAACAAGGAACAGTTAGCAATGAACTGTGTCCCAACATGTGACAGCTAAATTGTTTCCTACCTGGCTTGGTGACACAGAAAGACTGAAACCATGACTAGATATCTTAAATGTATTCCTAACACAGATTTGAGATTAGTCTTAATAACTGGGTGGTTTATCTCCCCAGATTTTTAGAAGTAACCTGTAAGGCTTAGTTGGAGAGTTTTGTATACTCTCCCTTCCCTTTTTCCTTATCTTTCAGTTAAAGAAAGGAAAAAGGAAACTTCCATAGCACATTAGCTTTTCCTTTGTAAGTTTTCCTTTTAGCGTGCTGCTTGTTTTTCTCTCTTCTTCATTTCTAGTATTTATTTAGCTTCACCTCAATGAGAAGATCTTAACTTCAAGGGACAGAAATGGATGGGTGAATTGGTGATTGTAACTTAGTTTGCATCCCACAGGTTTTCCTCTGGTGTTAATTATCCAGCATGGTTTTTGCATATTCATATCGCCTTTTACACAGCACTGGTACAGTAATTCAACCACATTTGTAGTATACTCTACAGCATTTTCAGTAACTGCTGCTATTTATAGCAACAGTTGATGCTAAGCCTTTGGAATGACTGTAAAACAAAAAGGCTGTGTTTTTCTCAAATATTACATGGAACGATGGTTATTTTCCCCTGAGACTGGAACATCTAAATGTGTTTTCAGATATGATGTCCCAGTTTCCTCATTCCTATTGAACGTTATCAGGAGGGATTAGTGATGAACATATAAAGTGGAAGGCAAAAACTGTGCTAATTTGCTTTATGGACTGAGAAACACTTCTTAAAGTTGTAGAATCATGCCTGTGGTGTATCTCAGAGGGAAAAAGATTAGATTCCAAGGAAAGTGAAAAGGAGACATGCATGTAGATGTTCCTTTTTACACCCATATGATACATATTGTGAAAAAATAAAGAATGTATATGTTTTAATTATATTTACAAACAGAACATAAATTTGATTTGAATGCATTTTATCTGAAAGTTTTGTTCAAATTAGGCTATATTCTCAGCTGTGAATGTGATAAACTTGCCACAGGAAGTAAAACAAAATATGTCACATATTTAATTGAGCACCCTTGCTTGAACACTGCAGGACTGCTGTGAGAGCTTTTATAGACTTTGAATCCCATAAGTCACGAGTTTTCTGGTGCTGTATATGGATATTCTCTGTTTCTGTCTGAGGTTCATAAGATACGAACTTCCGCCAGCGACTCTGATAATCCTTTGGCACCAAAATTCCCAGAAGGACTAGGTCTTAGAAATAAGGTTTACTTTCCCCAGACATCTCCAGCAGCTCTGGCTGAAGATGAAATTCTTTTAGCTTTACATTTAAAGATTTCAAGAATTTGTGGCAGGTATGAGTATTACACATACGGGCACTTTGCTCATACTTGAAAGCAAATTGCTGTCAAACTACATGAGAAGTATCAGACAAAAACAATAAACAACAAAACACCCTTCCCTGCCTTAGTGGTCTCATTGCTCTGAAGTGTTCTGGGATAATTCTGGGAGCATACGCTTATGTATTCTCTGCATTTCAAGGGTTCTGTAAAATTAAATATATTCTGTACTTGTACCTTTCTCTTGTCATGCCTGGTCTTATAATTAAACCAGAGTAGCATTCTACCTCCTCTCTACCTCAAGACCATAATTTCCCAAATGCATGAAATCAATCATTTTCTTTTCCTTTACAAAGCTTTCTCCATGCATTTGTAGATTTTATGCATTTTGTCTTATTTCCCCAGTAATGTGTTTTTGCCATTCTGTGTCTTCCTTACAAAGTTTCACTGCTCAACTTCTAGCCCCACAAAAGTTATATTCCCACTGAGACAGATATCGTAATAATCCCTTTGAGAGCATACTGACTCCAAAGGGCATCACCTTTGCCTGATGAGAACACAGGCATGATGATCTCTTTGTCCCTGTCCCAATAAAGATTTGTTTCAGCTTCTCTTTGCCAACAGGAGCTTCCACATTTGCTGAAAAATTCAGTGATACAACAGGTAAAAAGAAAATGAATGGAACTTCAGAGCCTGTATCTGACCTCATAAACTGTTCTGGCATATTGGTTTTGTTTGGTTTGCTGGGGGAGTAGGAGGTGAGCTGAAGTTTTGATTGCTGGGTGCTTCATCCTCTTTGATGTTTGGGTTGCATGGAATTCAATGTTTCAAAATATGCCCTCCTGGCACTTCTCATTCCTGGCCATTCAAAGTACAAATTATGCAGCCAGATTTGTTTTGTTTAAGGGAGTTTCAGTATTTTCCTGCTTATGACAAAATCCACTAGCCAGAAGTGGAAACTTTATGCTAGAAATCAGTCTCATTTTTTACACTGACAATAATTAAACACTGAAATCCTATAATCAATGTGCTGTTGAATTCTGTCTCTGCAAGTCTTTAAATTAAGACTAAGGACCTTTCTAAAAGAAATGTTATAACTCCATCAGATGTTATCTATGCTCACATATTACAATACTAAGTAACAATGTAAAGCCTTAAGATAGATATAAGAATTATGGGAGAAAAACTGTCACCTCTGCAATTCAAAAGGTTAGATTAAGTGACCAAAAAGTCTAATCCAGTGGCTGGAAATTGATTACAGAATAAGGATGCCTTGCCATCTCTTTGTAACCTGGTCAGTCTTACCTTTGAAGAGAGCTGTAAAAGGTACTGCAGAAGATGCCCTTCACACCACAAAAATAAGCCTTTATTTGGAGACAATCATCTGAGCCGCTACTGAGATTGACCTTAAAGTAGCTTTTCAGCAAGACCGAATAACTGCAATGCTGAGATATCATTACTGAAAATATGGTATACATAAGAAGGAACATTTTAAATTAATCCAGCTTTCTTCTCACCATTGATTTTTAGCTAGTTACTTTTTTTAGTTGTATAAATTTATTTTAGTCCTGACTGACTTCCATAAGTATCATTTTTTAAGTTCCTGAATAGTTATTTCCTCCTTCAGGAAAGGAAGTCTTCTTTGTGTGTGCATGTGTGTGTGTGTGTGTGTTTGTGCCTAACAGAGCACATGCAAGAGTATTCATGCAAGAGTAACTATGAATTTCCTTTCTAAAGTCGAAATTGTATGCAAGAGACAATGGAAGAAAAGATCAAACAATGGAAGAAATACAATGGAAGAATACAATGGAAGAAAAGATCAAAATTGTAATCAGCTCCCCTATCACTGCTTTTGCTGTTCATTTTGGCAATGAGGGAACCTTGGCTTTTCTCTACATTAAGGCTAGAGGACCCCAGAAGGATTCCAAGCAATCATTTAACTGCAGCAGACCTCTTAGGAACATAGACATCCCTAAACTTGAAAGCAATTGTTAAGGTGAATGTTGCCCTTCAGAAGAGTCAAAGAAAAACAATTGGATGTACATGATCCATACGTTGCAAACAGTTAGTCTTTAGGAACAACATGGTACCTGGCAAATCAGTATCACAATGTTTGAGAAATGCTGTTTAGAGAGTGGAACGTAGTTGGTTTGAAATCTAGTTCTTGATTCTGAGACTGTTGCCTATCATTCAGTTGCTGCTGCTTCAATACAAAATCTAAACACTGAAGATCAAAGAATGACATAAAGTATATTAGGACAATACTGTACACTCATGTACTTTAAAAAATACAAGATATCCCTATACTGAGTTAGTATTATTATCAAGATTAAACAAGTAAAAGGGAAAAATGAGAGAGCAGCAGATGCAGTTGCAACGCTGTCAAAGGAGAATGCAAATCTGCTTCTTATATTACTAATTTATTTTGTATTCAGGATTTAGAATTTACTGATGAATCTTTTTGTCACATCATCCATCACAGCCTGGCACTAGAGAGAAGGAAGATAGAAAAATTAAAAACCTGCTTGTTACTGTAAACTAAAGAGCATGAACAACATCCATCAAAGACAGGCAGATGGAAGATAAAAAGTGTTAGCCAGAGCCAAGTGATCTATGTCAACTTTCTTTTAAACATTTATTAAAATGCTCTAAATGTAGATAAACTTTCTTTTGCTAAATATTTATTGTTATTCCTTCTGCTGTGGCCTGGAAACTGCAAACAATGATAAATTAATTGTAAAGGTCTGTAATTTTACTCTTCCTTTATAAAAAGATTTACATCTTCTGCTCAAGTGCTATTTTTAAACTCTGAATTAGCAGAGATGCATCCTATATCAGCTGTTAAGTAAGAAGCTCTTTCCTTTTCTTTGCTGAGAGAGTCACAGGACAAGGCATCTGTCATTAGTGGAGGACAGATACTATGCAAGGGATCTGATACAAAGCTAGCTGCTGCCAGTGGAAGTCTTTTCATTGATTCAGTAGGCTTTAGATCAAACTAGAGATCAACTCCTGTGTACCCTCAAACCATAAATATCTGAGCTTTTACTTACAAAGAAATACAGATATTTACTTCTTAAGAGGTAGTCTGAATGCCAGTCTATTTCCAAATTGGAGCTAATGCAACCGTATCCTTAGATTACACAGTATCCAAATATATACCAGTATGAGTTGTCTTTGTAGATAAAATTGCAAGATGTATCATTTATGATAGCAGTGCTACTGGGTCTTAGACAGCAAGTGCAAGGAAGGGGTAAAAGTGTAAAGACTGTGCTGTGACACATAATGCACAGTAGGAAACCTCTAACAAAGGAAACCCAAGTGTGCATTAAACAAAATTCAAAGGGCCTTGCAGAGACACATCTCAAGAAGCTCTACCCAGCAACTGCACTAACAAAGCGGAAGGGAATGGGGAGGACCTCTTCTGGTTACAGGGGAAAGAAGAAAGAAGTGTTTTTGAGGGACTTCATAACTAAACCGGAACGTTAGGAGGTTTGAGGAGGGTGAATTGAAGTCAAAGAAAATGTCACGAGCTTAGCGCATGTGCATGTTGATAAAGGCAGGGGGATTACGTGAAAACAAAAAAGAAGAGACATGCCAGGTCATTGTAGTCTAGAGCAATATGATACACCTACCAAGGAGGAAAACAAATCCATGTAAAGTAATAGGTTTCACATTAGTTTTAACCTAGCAGGAAAAAGACCTATGTATCAATACAGGCAGCATGTTGAACTTGGTTTCTCAATGCAAAGAAGTGGTCAGAAAAGCTAATAATTTTTCTATTCCATTACAACAGGGTACAGAATAATATGAGAAAGTGTGTTAGTGTAAGTTGACCCTCATTTTCAGTACAGGATTGATTTGTACTACATTATTCCAGTTTTGTGTCAGCAAAACTCCATTAAAATCCTATACTATCACAGAGTACAGATAGCCAGCTGGCTGCATTACATTTTGGTTGCAGCAAAAGAGTTCATCTCTCAGCAAAAGCATATTGGTTGCTGGCATAGTATTCTCTCTAAGAGACTCCTACCGCTGCAGTTTTCTGTTCTGCAAGGTCAAAAATAATCCGTTCAGCTTCTTCATAGACTACAAAACATGGGCCCTGTAAGAAACTTCAAGATCCCTGTCTCTGCACTGGGCCCTCAGGGCTGTGCTAGAATGAATATTCATGTATTAGCCCCATTTAACTTAGGGCATCTGATTTAGAAGTTGGCAGGCTCTTAGGTTCTTTGCTGAGTGTTGAATCATCCTCTGAGAAATCTGTTAATATATTTAGAGGCAAAGCTCCATTTTCAGGCACTTAAGATAGATGTATAAAGCTAGACCTTAAGTTAGGTCTGTATGTTGCACTGCCACATCAAGTTTCCCTGTTATCCTTTCCAGACTATCATATCCTAGTGGTGCAGTTATACAGGAAACTGAGATGACTTAATAGCTTGCTACCTTCAAAAGGGAGATAGAAATATCCTGCTCTCCTACCTCTGCTATGTCCACATTTCTTCCTGTACAACCCTTCCCAACCTTGAGCCATCTCAAGCATTGTCAGTGCAGTAAATCAATTCAATAAACTAAATCTGGCAGAAAAAAGAATAAAAATACAAGAGAAGCAAGTAATTTTGTGTTGTTATGGCAAGCCGAATGGGTTTATCGACCCCTTGCTTTCACAGACTCTGATGTGCATTTGCCTTCAAGAGCAGACGTGACAGAGTGGACACAAGAGAAGTGGGATTCCTGCACAGAGACAAGAGCAGGTATGAAGTGGGAAAGGAGGAGTGGGAGAGGACAGAGGTAAGATTAGAGGAGGAAGAAGAGGGATATACCTCAACCCCTTGAAGCAGCAGAGAGCAGTTGGGTTGTAGCTGTTGTGTCATTGAGCTGCATCCAGAGAAGGGATTAACTGTTTTTTATGTCATAGCCAATGACTGTATTTTCTCTCACTTTCAGTTTTAACACAGGGTAGTTTTGGTTAAATGACCACATAGGTAACAAATCTTATTTACTATGTAAGTTTCCATTTCCTAATTTTTAAAACACTTATCTACCAACAGAAGGACATCTGAATTGTGCTTACCTTTAGTCACTAATTCCAAACAACAGAACTTAAATATCTCCACTGCCTCCCAAAATGAATGGCATTTGCTAGTTTTCTTGAGAAGTGAGTTTTATTTTAGTTGTGCTACTGGGGTTAGAGGAACTACACTGCAGTAACAGAGCCCTAACTTAACAAGACAGACAAAGATAGAAGTCTGTAGCAAACATATTTATATACCAATAAAATAGAAGAAATCTTCTACTTTTCTCTGCCTAAACATGCTTCCCTTCTCTGTGTGAGATTTGTTTTGTTCATTTCCCTTGTGACTCTAAAAGATAAATGGAAAAAAATTCTGATTGCTTCTTTTTCTACTGAAGTGTGAACTCAGGCTTTAACTTTAATTTTGATCTTAACTTCATGCATATTCACAGCTGGAGGCTTCTCACTAAAGTTAATGAGCACCTTCAGTTTGAGCTAGCTGGCCTATGTGATGTTCTGGGTTCGAAATGAAGAGCTCAGTTGTTGTGTGCTGCTATTGTGAACACCGTGCAGAGACTTCACAAAGGAGTTTGCTCAAGTGTTGAAAACTTGAGTTAACATCACTGTGAAAACAAACCAAGAGGTTTGATAAAGGACTAACCTCGCGATCGCCCTAAACTGTACCAGTTGCTCTGGGCCTCAGCAGGGCATTTCAATAGTCAAAATTCAGTAGAGAACATCACCAAAATGCATTAATCCAGACCTAAGTCTAAGCCCAGAAGAAAATTGTCTTTCCAAATGCATTTAATTCTCAGCCTTTTTGATGAAGTTCCCAAACAATGCTAGTTCTGATGATGGATTTCCTGATGGAAACTTGCCTCCCAGTAAATGAGCTGTTACAATCACTGTAGTCATTTTACACATGTTATGGAAGAGATACTGGACTTTGAAAAATATAGGTATCTTCATCTGAGTTAGACAAGGATCAATGAACTACAGATTGAAATCTTTCCACATATTTGAGCCAAGTGGAATTTTCAGTCAAACAAAATTAATTTTTTTTAAAAATTGCTTTAAAAATAACTTCTAAAAAGTTATTTTTAAAATTTTAAAAAAATAAATTAAATATTTAGAGCATGGTTTATTCTGCAAATGCATTTCAAAAGACTAGGTAATGAGTTCCTATCTTGCATATAACTAGTAGACTCTTTTCTATTTGCTTCATAAGTTGAAGGATAAAATTCTGTGTACAATGGGAACCGGACATCAGGCAGTTCACTGTTTAGGGTTTTAACTGACTTGATTATGCAGTTAGAAAGGTAGATCTATGGGAAAATAGTTGAGAAAACACATTCCTGCTTTAAAATATTGTTATGAATATTTGATGAAAACATAAAATGTACCTGCGTGACTACAGAACATTCTTCACACTTCAAGAGGTGAATCAAAATTGAGCTTTCCAGCTTATGAAAGGAACTGATATATGTTGGTGACAGATTTCGAATCTGAAGAACATTTGATAGCATTAAGGATCTAGGAGTAAATAGAAAATTGGAGCATGGCTCATATAAAAGATAATAAGGCCATAGAACAAGGTTCAAGGAAATGAGAATAAAGGAAAGAGTATAAATGAGTTCAAGAGATTCCTAGGATACAATTGTTTCTCAACAAGGAAGAGATCGATGGATATGATGAAAAGGTGAGAAGTTGAATTGTGGGAATAAGATAAGCCTAGGGGAAAAAAAAAAAGTACACATGCTGAGCTGCTTGGGCACTTTGTATTTCAACAGTGTCTCATGTTCACTAACGTCTGATAGAATTCTTTATCAGTTTGATTTGATCGTACTGCAGGGTGCACTGTGGCAGACTTTTGCCAGAGCTGCCCATTGCTTCAATGAGAGCTGTTAGCTAGAAAGTGTGATGCTGTCTTTAATTATTTCCCTTGAAATATGGAGCCCTATTGTGTGTATTGCATATTATTTTTAAATAAGATTTAAGCCTTCGAGAAAGCCACATGAGGCCAAGTTTTGCTGAGGCAGTCCTAGGTTTTTGTATGTTATTTTAGGGGACATTTTCTCTTTTTCTTTTTACAGGAAGCTTAATATGGCTTGATTTTCATTTTGGCAGTCAAGATGTTCAGGATGTAGCAACTATTACATGTTTGTTCAAGTCATATCATCATCCTGGTAAAACAGTGTTGCACAGCCCATTTTCACCATCTGTGTGTAGTTATTGTGACAGCTACTGTTTGAAGACAAGCTTGCAGGTTTGCCCAATGAGTTGGCAATCTAGCCTAAAAATAATTAACAAGAGAAGAAAAATTGGTGCAAAACCTTTCTTGCTGCCCATCAAGAATAGGTGAGTGGTGGAAGTGTACGCATGATTTGTTCTTTCTCTTCTCATTTCCTTCACTTTTTAAAAGACAAGTATGGTTCCTCTATCTTCCTTCAGCAGGCTCCAATGCTCTAACCAGGTCCTCTCTACACTGGTGGGAGCCAAGGAAAGCACAAAACTTGCATACCAAGTGACAAAGTTAGTAATCTTAATATATAATGTTGAAAAGCACAGCCTTGCTTTTGCTTTTTGAAATATATTGTTTCCTAAGCTCACTTTCCTCTTGTTTTCAGCTGGAACAGCAGCAGGCCCATAAAAATGTCACTTATGTCTCATTATATAGACTGTATTGTCTGATTTCAATTGACATGTATTCTGTGAGGGTATTCATACACTCTTAAACTTAGAGACTTCTTGTTCTTTTCAATTACAGAAGTAACAGAGGCCACAGCTAAAATCAAGAGAGAAATTTGGCAAAGAAAAATAGGGAACACTGTTTGTCTGTGTCTCTACTCTTTCACTTGGTTTCTTCTGCTTTATCTATATCCCTGTCCAGACTAAGTCATTATATTAAATGAATAAATTAATATCTGAACCTGGGAAAGTCAAAGAGCATTGTCTGTTGGTTTGTTTGTTTGTCTGAACACAAGCATCCCAAGATTTATAAATCATCCCACCCTTCTGAACCTATTCAGTCTGGCTATCACGTGAACTCTTTTTCCTGAAAGGAACTTTGTATGTACTTTGTGAGCTCTCTCTGGAAACATAGAGAGGAAAATGCTCCTCTCAGGTTGGATTTGTATTCACCCAGTGCTGAGCACTGTGGCTGTGATCCAGCAAAGCATTTAAGGTTAGTTTATCTTTAAGCATAATCCCATTGAAGTTAGTGGCATGATCCATGTACTTAAGTTTAAACTCATAGTTGAGTGCTTTGCTGGATCACAGCCAGAGTACTCAGAACCTTACAGGATTGAACTCCCTCTCTTCTTTGACACTGGCCTAAGGCAAGATGTACAGAGATGTGTGAATATATGTTCTTTATAGTGTAGAGGTTAAATACAGTATTATTCTCAGACTACTTCATATTCTATTCAATAAAAGACATTCTCCAGTTTCTTAAAACTGTTGCCAGTTGTACTGAAACTGAGGACATTACAATTCCAAAAGAGTCTAACCTAGACTGTCACTGTCCTTTCTTTTTTTGATCAGGCTGAATTTTATAACTCAGGAGATTCAGGTCAAGTTAGTGTTCTGAATGAAGGTAATTTGTTAACACACGTTTAAATCCCTGCAATGTTCTGCTGACAAAGGCTAACTTAATATGCAACAGATTCAACACATCTCCAGTGCTGGTATACATTTTAAATGAAAGTGCATTTTACAGTTTGTACTAACTTGAGCCATTTGGGGCTGAAGTGCTTCAGGCAGCCAAAGTTAAATATCTCTGTACAAGTTTGTTTAAAGCTGGTTTGGATAGTGAGCCCTACTGTTCCTCTTGAAATATGGACATGTCTTGAACATTTCTAAATCACAAAATATGCAATCCACTATAGAAACAATAGTCAATATCTGCTGAGGTGTGTCATAGAATCGGTGAGATATTTACTATATAGAATATTCGTAGCTGTAACGGTTATGAAAGTAATTCAATTAGATAAGGAGAAAACTGTTCAGAGTTTGTGCAAAATCTGGGGGCTTTGGAGGGTTTTGGGTATTTTTTGTTGTTGTTGTCCTTTGTTTTGTTCTTTTTTGTGTTTGTATTTGGGTTTTTTTTAATTTTCAAACATATGCCAAAGATACCCAGTGCACTGTCTCCATCAGATTAAACCAACTATAATGCCTAAAAATGAAATTAATTTATTACTGAAAATAATTTTTTTATTGTTTGTATCACAGAATATTTAAAGGTGATCTCAAATCAGTCTAGTGTGGATAAGTTTGGCTGTAAATGTAGATTAATTTGAGAGGTGTTTTTCTCCTCCTCCTTCTTTTTCTTTTTTTTCCCCTCTTAACTATCTTTTTCAAATTTAAAGTCCGTATTTCTTATCTGAATATCAGCCAATCAGACTTTTTATCTGCACAGACTAATGATGCATTCCAAGTATTATTTACTTGATTATAAAGCCTGGTTTGATGGGATACAATCACTTTTCTGTTCTCAGTGACCCACTGAATTATGACATTACTCAGAATTCCATTTAGATGATGCAAATGACCTAATCGGATTGTCTTCTGCCATGGCAATAACTGAACTTAAATGTCAAAGCAAACTTAGTAAACAAAATCTCCCTTTTATGTAACTGAAACTATGCTATGGGAAGCTTAGGAATATTAGCTATGGAAACTGTTTTGTTTCTTTCACTTACACGACATAGGTATACACATCCACACTAATTTTATATACTGGCACTTCAGGATTTTGTATTCTAAGCAAAGAAGAAAAAAAAAAAGCATAATGAATAAGTAAAATGGCACTAAATTAAAACCACAGCACAGTTATTTTGTTTTGATTTCTATAATAAACTATGCCTTTATTAAAAATTTGGGCAAAGTTTTCAATGAAGCAAATATTTCTCTTCTGCTTATTCAAGTGCTGATCATAGTTGTTCTCTCTCCTCTATTTCTTTTTCTACCTTTATAAAAAGCCTGAGTCAAGCAAGCTATGAAGTTAGCATCAGTAGAGTATTAGTAAAAATAACCACAATAGCTCATGCTTACTTGTATCACATATTGTGATATGGGTCACGCAGATACGTCAAAATTAACTTTAAACTGTATGGCTTGGTAGCAGTTTAGTTTTGACAGCATTGAGATTCCTGAGAAACAGCTACCAGTTTCTGCTTGTGAGGTCTATGTAGTTATCACTGAGCTTGCTGTTTTAGGTAATTTATCCAATGTTCAAGGTACCTAGTGAAAAACAGACAAATAATAATTGCATTTCCTGCTCTCATATCTTGTTTACTATACAGGCTTCCACAAAATTATCACCTAAAAAGATAGGCACAGTCTTCTAGATTGTCTCAGATACACAGAAGTGCTTTTCCAAAAGCAAATATTTGAAACTCCAACCGAGGCGTTGCTTGCACACCAATTTGGTGGCATCATGGCAAAAGTCCTGATAAGCAGTGGTTAAATGCTGCCAACTAGACTTTCCAACTATTTTACTTTTTTCTCAATATCATTCTTAGTTAACTGTAAATGTCATTTGATTGTTTTGACGGAGTTCTTATGCTGAGGCAATGCTAATTACGGTATTTCTGCAAGAGAGAGAAATGAAAGTAGCTATCAATGTTAGTGGTTCATCACAAGTGATTCCATCCTTCCAGGTTGTCTGCACTTTTGATTTTAGGCAGATTCATATGTTCCAGAGGACATAATGCTCTTTCCATAACAAGATTATGTTCCTGACATATTACATATCTTCTTTTAAGCTGAAGATCAAGACTGAATTTTGGTGATCTGCAACAGAAATCATACTTAAGATTCCTTGAAGGAAGTCAAGAGTATTTATTTCATTAAATTCATGGTATTGGTGTGATATATATTTTTCTTCTTTTTTGGATACTAAACCTACAGATATCAATATCTGTAAGAAACATTATAGATTCTTGTTGAAAACATTCACTGTTGAGGAGTTTGTGGCTCCACGTGCACTGCTCTCTCACTTCATGTCAGTGAATCTGAAGTTATTTTTCAGTAAGCAATGACTGCCGACAGGGAGATTCTTACAGACATCATATTATCTACTATACCTGAGCATATGAATCTAACATGGAGATAGAAGTTTCAAATTTGAATTAATATCCTTTCTTCAGTCAGTTCAATGAACTGGTTAGGGACAGGTGTGAAAGTCTGATTTCTAAATCACCAAAGTTTGGGATTTTCTTCAAGAATGAAGATAACAACAATTAAAGAGGAATAAATAGTGAATATAGGGAACCCAAATAAAATTTGTATTAGAACTATGTTGGCTTTGGCTTTGTTTACATCACAGCAGTGATGTCAAAACTCCATTTTTCAAACAGTTATAAACATCAAATATTAAACATTAAAGGATTAACAGACTGTTGTACTATTTTGCTATAAACGGGATTAACAGACTGTTGTACTATTTTGCTATAAACGCTACCCCCAAAAAGTATATGAAAAATATTTTCTATACTGTGGAATTATGCCATAATTTTAGAAGTTGTATACTAACTTAAGCACTGTATTTATGCCTTTGATCTGACCATATCTTGCAGTTACAGTTGTCAGTCCAGTTTATTAACTTCTACTTATGAACTTGGGCTGCTGAGTTCATAAAGCATATTTTATTGTTATGTATATGTATGTTTATGTACACACATGTATATGAAATTAAATAATATTGGTTATCTTTAGTATAAAAAGTCACCCAGAAACACTCTGAAACATTCAAAGCATGATAAAATATGATAAAATCTATTAAATACAATTCACTTAAAATGCACTGTACAATTTAAAGATGAACATCAGCCTCGTAATTGTTTATTACATTTGTGGTCTTCTAACATTTTTATTATTTCCTGCCCCTTTTTTTCTCTCAATTTTATCTGAAATAGGAGTAATTAATTTTAAGATCCCAGTGAGTCTACCATGACAGTCTTGGGAATCAGATAATAAATGTCCTACAACAGCCAAGACATGTCATCAACATTATTTTACTGCAGCTTGATGCTCTTTTTGCCATAAAGATCATTGTGTTTCAAACACATAAAACTGTATTGACAATCAGTCCTACACACTCCAACATTTTTCCTCCACTTTTCCTCCTTCTGTAATTCTCCTTGCCTTCAATCAGACATTCTATGGTTCCTTGGTGTTAAGTTTTTAAAAAGAGTAGCAAAATGTTCAAAGCTTTAAACAGAGAAAGAACAAACCAGTTGTTAGCTTTTGTCTATTCACAGGAACTTGTAGTTGGATTTTCAACAGCTTTAATAATAACATCATGAAAGTTTGGACTCCATCTGTCACCACTTTTGGTTATTCATTTCATATTTGAGACTTAAAAGGAGAGGACACTGGGAGTATAAAGAACCTCTTTTCATTACTCAAATAGTTATATATAAGTGTCCTCAAGATTATTATATTCCCTGGTTTTGGTAAGTAAGTGGCATGTGACAAATTAAATCACGATGAGACAATTTGTTCATCCAATGTAGCACAGACCACACAAACCAAGAGCACCTTTGAAACCCAGAATTTAAGAAGGGTTCCAGTCAGCAGTCTGGTAAATCTGGATAAACTCAAAAGGAATAGTTCTCACTGCAAATTGCTTTATTCATTATCATTTTGTCTATACCTGTGCTCGATATTCAAAGGCTTGACATCTCACTTCTTATTTTAACTTAGAGATTTTGCTTTTGTGTTTTCTGACAGAACCTTCATTAAGTTTATGAAAAAACAGATCCCACATTGATTATATTTGTTTTGCTTGTAGTCTAATAAGACAGATGCTTAGACAAAATTGTTGACTCAAAAATGAAAACTCAAAAGAATCAAACAAGCTGGGAGAGGTACCACAGTCCCTTTCTTCTCCCTGCAATGTCATGAGTCCAAACAGCACTGCTCTGTGTGAGTACGAGTTAAATACTGCTAAAATTAAGCAACGTATGCACACACACTCACATATATTTACACTCATTGTTTAGAAAAATAAAACAAAAACAATATTGCCAAAACATTACTTCATATAACACAATGGAAGTACTGTTCATTGACTAAGCAATATGTATTCCAAGCCAATAAAGGAGAACTTTAAGCGATTGGGTATTTTGCTAGGCCCGCTAGTTTCCTTGGAAAAGGTACTTAGTTCTGTTACATCAAAATCATTTGGGTCTTCTGTGCTTTTTGTTGGATCTGTCACATTACTTCCACACTCTATGTGAATTAAGAATGAACCATCAAGGTCTGAATAAGATACACATCAGGAAGAGGAATATGCAAACTTTCTTCTCACAAAGAAAGACACATACAGAAATGTGATTTTATGGTAAGATTAAACTGACTACTAGGAGTTAACAGAGTTAAATATAGCAAATTGTTTCAGTTAAAATTTGTTATTATTGTATAAAAAGTCAATGATCATGTGTTAGTTTGTTTAAATATGGAAAGATATCATCACAAAAGGCCTATAGACTGTGTCTGTACAAACAGTTTGTTCATTTCTCTTTTGCAGCACACAAGCAGGGTTATAGCTGTGGAAGATTAGATGAAGGACAATATTGCATTGAAAATGTTTTGGTGGAATTGTAGCAAAGGCCTGAAATATTTTTTTTTTGTTTGAGTAATTTTTTTATATAATTCTACTTCTGAGGGACCTATCATTAATATTTTAATCAAAATCCCCAATAAGCATTTATCTGTGTTCCTTGTTATCTACCACTGATATGGATGTGCTTGTGCACTTTTGTAAATGTAGCAAATTACACTGAGAAAATACCAGACTTCACTTTACTGACTTCTCCTATTAGAAATTGACCTTCAGGGTCCCAGATCTGTTACTGCATAGCAGAATGACAACCACAGTTGAACTTAATGAAAGACAGTCTTACCTTTCCTGAGAGTTTTCCTCTTGTTTAATCTCATTTGGTTTCCCTCAGATATACTCAAATAAAATATGTTATGCAAGTTTAAGATCTGATTTATAGTAAATCATTCAAATAACTGTATGTAAAAATTTACTTATAAAGTTGGTAAAATACATTTAATATTTAAAATACTGTATACACTTGACATGCTTCAATATCTCCTTTACAACTGCACTGGTATATTAATTCATTGTTTGCATTTATGAACATTTTGAAAAAATTGATTTATTTCCAGAAAAAAAACAAAACGAACCAGAACAAGAAACCCAATCCATATACAGATCTCCATAATGGGCTCCATTTTTCAAGTACACTGAAGACAAAAGAAACAGATCTCCAATCTATTCTAATTCTTGGCTTGAATGCTTCTTTATTTGTGGATCGTTGGCCTGACAGACTGGAAAGGCAATGACTTCTATTTCTTTTGGTGTCTCACATCAATCTATTGCTAGGAAAATGGACAAAGGGTTCAGATTTGTATACACAGGCATCAGATTGAACTCTGCTGATGGCTATATTTTGCATCTGTAGGAAGAGTGGGATTATATCATATCCACTGTGTGCACTGTTGCACTGTTGCTGAATGTGTTGTTCATAAATGTCCTTGTAGGATCAGTTGTACGATTTTTTTTTTGTACAATAATATACTAAAGCTTCTAGACAGACTAGCTTTACAGAGGTGCAACTGAGCCATCCTGTACTTTAACAAATTGATAAAGGGGAGTGTGGGTCTTTCTTTACATCCCTGAAGGGAAGCAAAGAAAGAATAGTTGTGGCTAGTATAAATACCATAAGCAAGTAAATCAAGTAAATCAAGTAATCCAACTGAAGACTAAGCACAGCTAGGCAGGTAGCGTGAAGAAAACCACTTTTGCAAAGGAAAATGCAACTCAGTGTGCTTCCATGAGAAGAACAACACTGGATTCAGGCTATGGAAAAAATACGACTATACTGTGAACCACAGTTTTGCTTATTCTGTGAGATTTGCAATTTCATAATGTAGTCCATAGGAAAACAGGCAAACAGCCCTCTCCATCCCACAGCTGTCTGCATAGGAATACTTCACAATTCACAGAGGCCATAAAGCTTTCACCCATTTTTGTTGCTTAATTCTCTTTATGATATCATAAATAATTACTGTGGTGAGATGGACTTTGTACCACCATTGTGGAAAGAAAGAGTTAAATGCATTCCAGACTTACAAAATTCTGCAAACCTCTAAGCTCTGTATGACGCAAGGATAAAAATGTGATTCCACAGAAGGGAAGAGAAAGAGCAGACATGGGTACTGCTCTTTCTCTTGGGTACTTACTCTCCCCAGTTGCCTTCATGATCCTTTCCTGGGGAAAAGAACTAAAAGGATTTTTTACTCCTGTCTTTTACATTTCAAAACATGACCCTTCTTGCAGCAGGCCAGGATAGGAGAGGTAATTGGACCAGCTGTCTACCATGCTGAAGCCTTTCCTTGGTTAGTACCCTTACTACTACTGAAGGGAAAGGAGTGAATGGTTAAATACTTCAGCTTCTTCTTTTTCTCAACAAGAGCAAAAAGTGTCAATTATGATAAAACTAGTGTGACATTTTGCAGAGAGACCTATAATTATTGGTAGAAACTGAACAGAAGAATCATACTCCTATTTCCAGTTTCTCAGGACTGAAAGAAAATACATGAATCATTGAGTACCGTAGTCTGCTGTTATATCGTGCCTTTCATTGATCAAACAGATCAATGATAAATTGGGTTAATTGATTTTGTTGCTCAAAGCAGAACTATCTTGGCCATAGAATAATTCTGAGCTCTAGAACTAATTCTGAGAGAATGAATTGGGGTAAAAGAATATACTGTCTTCTGATGATTAGTCTTGTTCTTCCAGTGGCCAGCCAAATTACTTTCTGACCAGTTTGTACCTACCTAATCTTTTAAACCAAACATAGTGATAATGATCATGGGAGGCATAACATGACTTTTAACATTTTCTGGTTTTATATTATAAAGTTGAACTGAGAAATAAAGAAAATCTATGAAAATAAATAGGAAAAATCTTGAATAATTTATTCACTTTTCTATTCTTAGCTTAAACCATTTAAAAAAAAAATATATATATTGTTTCCCTGGCCCACAAGAATCCTGAATTCTATGAAAATAAAAATTGAACATAAAAAGAATTAATGAGTTGGTAATCTCTAACATTTGTTATCTGGTCATTTAATAATCAGTTTTAAAGTTTGTATCTTTTTTTTCTCCTAAAATGAAATAAATTCCCAAATGGAAGGTCATTTCAATCAAATAACTAAAACTTGAACAAGTAACTAAAACTTGAAACATTAAAGCATAATACTTTAATAATAAAAGTCTTTTTTTTTCCTTCCTGTTTAAGATGAAGAAATTTGTGAATACTTACATTTCTCCATCTATTTGTATTGCTTTTAACAAAACTTTTTTCTAAAAAAAAAAGTTTTCATCAGAAAATTCCAAGATAGTTGTTAGCAATTGCATAAATAGAAACACTTTTTTTGAAGAAAAACACTTTAACACCAACAGTAAGAATGTTAAAACAAGCAATTTTTGAAAGTTTTGGAATCTGTATATTCTCATGGTAGCTGAAGGCTACCAATTCTGATAAAGTGGATCGACTATAATCTGTAATGAAGTGGGTTTAAAATGTCCTCAGTGACTCATGAATCAATGTCAATGAGTGACACTTTAATACTCACTCAGCACTGTTTGGTTCAGAACGTAAGAACAGGGTTGATAAAGGTCTGTGATTTCCCTTAGAAACTCTCATATTTTTGCTGGGGTTAGATGAGAGCCTGGTACAAGATATTGCAAACTTTTTGATTCCTGCTTTCACAATCTGGTGCTTCTGAGACGATTATGCCTATTCTAATTAAATGTATGCTGTACTGTAGTCAGTGTAGATGATAATATTTATCTTTCCCCATACTTAAGATCCGACATATTTAGAGCCAAAATTCAAAGTGTTCTTCATCTTACAGAAACTACTGAGCTTCTCAGCCAGGGTTTGAAGGTGGTTTCAAATCCAGGTATTGAAGAACAGAGGGAGCCAAGATTCATCATTGAATGACAATGACTGAGGCATTCATCTGTGAAGTGTATGCGTGTTTTCAATTAGTTGCCAATGTTCTTTATACAGTTAAATATATGAGACATGCTAGTTTGGAAAACCTGCACACCCTTTCAAACAACAGAGATGCTCTTTAGGACAACTCAGACAATTTGAAACGGGAAAATACATTAACAGATAAAAGTGAAAGGAGAAAAACTAGGAATATGCTAGTTATTATAATGGAGTAACAGTAAGTGACAGTGAACCACAGATCCCTTCTGATTATCAAACCTACTTTCTGAATGTGCACAATGCTTTCTCAAAAGTGCAGGACACCTTTACAAGAGCACCTTTACATGCTTTGATCACCATCTATACGTATATAACCCCATCCTAGACACAAGGAAATCAGGTTTATCTTGAAACAGAGCACCCTGAGGGAGTCAAAAACAAGTCCTGAAGTTTAGAGAGTAGGAAGACAGATATGCAAGGGAAAAATAAATGTCATACCTGCTCTCTTCATAAAATCAGTTGTCTCCTGTTGTCAAGGAATTCCTCTTAGATTCCCTTTTCTATGTGTGGCTGTGTCTCAGTATTCACTCATTTTGTACATCATTTATCACTACCAGCACTGAGAGCTACACCAGCATCTGTGGGATACGTAGTATGTTTTGGATGAAAGCTCTCCCTGTTACCTTTAACAATGCCAATTGTTCTACATCCCCAGTGTTCTGCACTTGTCTTTGGTGGTTAGAAACAACATTCCCAGCTGCAGTGGGAAAGGGTTTTGAATAAATATTAGGCAGACAGCAAACATATTATATATAAGCTTTACATTAATTTGTATTTCAAACTATGAGTAACGTGGTAAGTTTTAACATTCTTTATGAGTATCTAAATTAGGAGCCTACTTTATCAATTGTCAGAAGGTGTCTAAGGAAAGACCATTATTGTCCTAAACTTTCCAGTCAATAAAAAGCGTCATGCATTTCTGATTCAAGATATTGCTGCACTAAGTGGTCAAGTCTGAATTCAGGCTTGAGATCTCAGGCCCAGGAGGCTCTGACATTGTAGATACATTGCTGACAGCACTTCCAACCACAATACACTTCGGTAGAAGCAATTTTTTCCTTCAAAAGCTATCTACATGGTTTTGTGTTGCAATACGATAATTCCTCTGGTACAAACTACCCTATCTGCATCATTCAATCTTCAGAAGTGTTGGGCATGAGGAAACTTCCTGAGGCATAGAGAGGTCTGACTCATCTCTCACCATGCTGTCCAAGCAAGCTGTCTGCAGCTGCTGTGACAGCAAGAAAAACAGCTGAGATCTATAAGAAGGAGACTGCCTCAGGATCTCTGTGTTCCCTCTTTGGGAGTCACATGCATCCAAAGCTAAGAAGGCAGAGGGATCCCTCAATTTCTGTTCTGCCCTTGACATTGGGAGTTTCTGGAGGCATCCTAGATGGGAAACTATAAATATATGTTTTGGCAGACAAGGTCACAGAACCTTGTCTGTTCACCTTTGTGTGTTGTGTTCACCTTTACCTGGTCTCTCGGTGGTGGATCCCATGACTCCTCAAATATGCATGCTTACTTGAATGATCTGGATAATAAAAGTAAAGCCTTAGAATGAAAATTAAGCTAGGATGGTATCAGAAAAATTGTGCTGAAGCACCTAATTTAAGGGCTTACACTCTGACTCGTTCTTTTGAGTAACTTGCCTTTTCTCATCCACACTGTGGAGCTTATTATTATCTTCATAAATGAGATGACTAGGACCTGACATAGTGGTTGGGTTTGCTCAAAGATACTTCCACTGCAGAAGAATCTGTCAAAAAATGGGGTTTGACTCTTTATGTTAATTTTAAAGTTTGAAAGTTGATGAGAAGACACTTAATACCAACTGTTGCAGGTCCAAGAAAGTTAGTCCTTTTTCCTTTGTTTGTTTCCAGTTTCATTATGTCAACAAAATACTTGTTACAATTTTGTTCTTATGAGCTGATTTTGTTGTTGCCTTGGATTTCAATAGCTGTTCTGCAATCACCAAAAGAGAGGTTGCCAAAGAGAACAGATCTTCCACTTAACTACAGGGTATTTCTCATCCTTGCATTGTATCTCTGTATATTTTTTGAGACATAGGTCCATCAGACATCTGCCATGTGCCATTTTGCCTCTAGATCTGGATTGCCCCCCTTTATTTTCTTTCCAGGGCATGCAGATGAAAGGCCATGGCAGAAAACATTTTAGTCTTGCCCTGAGGTGTTGCCAGGGCACAACTGAGAAGTGATACCTAGTTCTGCAATCCAGTGCAGTTTCCATGTTCCCCACCTTTGAGCTACATGCTTTGTCTAAAGTCTTGGCAGATTAGTTAAGGTTTCAGGTCTATTTATCATCTGATTCATTTCGGACACTGTCAAGTGGGTTTATTAATACTAAGTGCAGTGGGAAGCCTTGTGATTATCATTTATATGATAAAATGAGATAGATAATAAGATAGACAAATACACAGGGTTTTACACGGGGATAGAAGAAACTATTCCTAAAATAAGATGGTTACAATCACTCTGTCATTATAGGCATTAAGAAGTGATTGCCACCTAGAACATTCCAAACTTACTGCACAGAAGTGGATTTTGGTGACCAGCAGTACAATTAAGATGTAGAATTTAAATCTAATTGTGAAAATGACTATACCTTTTCACCTGTCTGTATTATTTCTAAGTTTTGTTGGCATTCATCAACTTCATTTAATCCTGTGTGGACCTAATACTGCTTCATAAGACACTGATTTTTGCATAGTAAAATAACTTATGTGACTTGATGGGTATTGATAGTAATGGAGACAATAGATGAGCATCAAGCTTCCAGTGTATTCTCAGACATTACTATAATTCATGACAGACAGAAACATGCCTTTTGGGGTGGGTGTGTTTTCTTACAAAAATGTTCTTCAGTGTTTCAACATCTAGCAAATATTCTGACTGGAAATTTTTACAATTTGTTATTTCCAAAGGAAATACACATTGAATGATTGCTGGGTTTTAGCTTATATATGTGTTTGATATTCCACAAGAGTCATCTGCAAAAAAAAAGAAAGAATAAAAAAAAAGGTTTAATTAAGTTGAAAATTCTGGTTTTATTGTCAATGAGGAACAATAATTTAATTTTAGCAGTTCTTTCATGGGTTTATTGGCTTTTAGAATCATTACAATGATAGAAGAGATTGAGTACATCTGGTGGAGACATTTTGTATTACCTGCATGTGGAAAATACAAAAAATGTCATATGGTTCAGATCAGCTTCAGTTTGGTCATATAGGCATTTACCATCTAATACCAATCTTTAGATATTAGTGTTAATAAAAACAAGGAAAAAGTTTTTGAGACATGATAATTACAATACTTGTTTATCCCCATTTGTCTTTTTTAATAATAAAATGGTTTACAGATGACTCCAGTTTATTGCAGATTCACAGTTCACTTTGCTTTTAAAAATTACTGCCTTTGGCTATGGCTCATAAAGAATCTGGAACCTGGATTCACCCCCTGAGAAAATTCTCTTGGATACTTTTCCTGGAAGAATGGTTTAGAGGCTATACTTTTTTTTCTGAAGACTGATAGAGATAACTGCCAGCCTTTACTGGTTCTAACCTGTGAGTTTTGTGTCTTCTAAACTTCAGTTTGTGTGTGAATGATGTATACCTGCTTCACGTTTATATTATTCAGCAGCCACCATTTATTAAGCATTTTTTCTATTAGTATTATTCATCAGTACTCCAAAATATGTTCATATAATAGTAAATAAAACAATGTGACAGCACTCCTATTATAATGAAGGATGCTCATACACACAGGAAGGCACATCCTAGCCTTTGGAAGTTTGCAGAAAAATTGGCCAAGACAGATGGGGGGGGGGGGGGGGAAGGGGGGCAGGACTTACTACAGATGCTAAGCCATGAAGACAGAAATAGACACAGGTCCCTTAAATGCTCATCTAGTGCCCTGCCCCTTACGTTATACAGTTTTGATTTTTCCAGAAACTTAGAATAAATATTCATAGGAATACTCAAAAAGTAAAAAACTCCAGGCTGCAGTATTTTAAATTTGGTTTGGAAATAACATTCCTGAGCCATAAGGTGTTACAGTCTCTGAAAGTAATTTTGATTGCAGTTCTTGAGCCTAGAGTGGAAACCTAGCTTTTGTTGCTAAACCCCAGTTGACTCATGAGCAAAGCAAAATGCTTGAGGGACATTTGTATGAACGCACAGCACCCATGTAAGCTTTCTACAGATATAAGACAATTAATTCACAGGCCCTATAATTCTTCATTCTTAGACTGACAGGGGACACAGCAGAGCAAGAAAAATGTTTGAATGTTGTCTGCTTGCCTGACCTTACCAGTATTGGTGCTTAAGTCCTGAATCAGTTCAAAAGAGCACCATGACTACATATAAATGTGTCCAAACCACTCAGCTAAGCAGTCTAATCAGACCAACAGTTTTACTGTTCCTCAAATTGTAAAGCATGAGTGTAGTGCAGCTTTGCTCACTCACATTGACTTTCAGTCTCTGAGGCTCCTGCAGTCTAAGGGGTAGAGGGACTACACTGCCAGTAATAAATGAATGCTTACTTGCACATTAATTTATATTTGCTTCCCTTCTTATGACTCTCCCCCAGCACTGTTTTAATTTATAAGATTGCAACAAGGTTTACTTTCTGTTAGGAGTCTTTTTTTTTTTTTTTCCTTCTTTTCAGACTTATTTGACAGACTCATTTCAGATTCAGAATCTGTTAAAGTCCATTGCTTTAGAGGAGTTTAAGTGGTAAAAGGCAAATGTTAAAAGGTTTTCACTGGAGAGCTTTCCTCTGTGTTTCTGCAACTGAATGTCAGTTTCAATGATTTCATTTGAGTGGCTATTGCAAAACTGAAGCACTGGCAAAAAGAGGAGGGGTATCAGTAACCAACCATCTAAACTGCACCACTAATGTTTTCCTTATGTATTTATCAGTAGTTTTACGGAATTTTTGATACCCAGAATCTTCCCAGTTTTTCATTTTGACAGATGCTGCAGCTCTCTGTGTGGCAACCAATATAAGAAGATGGTTTGTTGGTCTTCCTTACTGAAAAAAAAATGAACAAACCCCACAAGCCATTTTTATCCTCTGCAATGTCTCAAAGAGGCTGTCAGTTAATTGCACGGAAAGATTCTGATCATTGAAGCTATATTCTGTTGGGAGTCTGGGTGTTGACATGAATACTTTAATATTTTCTTTATGATCTTCAAAGCTAAATGATTATTTGGCTGCTTGTGGCTTTAAATTTCCACTGCCAGATGAAGGGGTTAACTCTTTTTCCTTTTTTTGGTTCAAACCCAAAATTGTACTGTGAAGTATTTAGACAGAGAACAGCAAGCACAGCCTTAGCAAAACCAAGATATGATTACCCTCACTTATTTCTTTAATAGAGACATCAATCTCTTTGTCATGGTTTTGTTGCTATACATATAGAGCAAACCGCCTTTTTTTCCAGGCTGATTTACTTTTATTCTAGGTTGAGTGAAACTAACAAACAAAAAAACAGCAAAAGAGGAATTGTAACATGCTGCTTCCCAACTGAAACACTAAATGGGAGCTGTTGCAGCAGGCAGTATGCTGTATTTAAAGGCACAGTGAACACTGAATACTCATTTTCTTATGCTATTTATAACTTCTCACTCCTTGGTTTTTTTCAGTTCTGTTTACTTTACTAGACTGTATATGAAGCACTGTCACAGTGCTCCATTTTATACAGCATAGTGTATGTGAGACCTGCTCCTACAGCCAGTTTAAATATGGTGGTAAACTAAGGAGCAACCAACAGCTCATAGTCACTGTAGCTAATGTTACCTTCGACATAGACAAGATGTCTTGAGAGTAATTATGAATTTATTCTGAGTAGTTTGGCTCTAAGCTTTCTGACTTTTCCCTGGAGTTAATGGCTCACAGATCTTTTTTCTCCTTTATTTGGTCTCTCCTTCAGAGATCTCAGGGTACCCAGGTGCTGCTGCCACGCTATGTTAATGTGAATCAAGGGGCTCTTGGAAACTCCTACCTTCTGGCTTGCTCTTTTCCAGCTCTGTCACCAAGTGACTGCTCTGACGGCTCTTAAAATTCATGGAAATCTGCAGAAATCTTACCAAGTCCTAACAAATGTCTGATTATTTCATTTTTAATCACTAAAATAATTTTATAAATTACCTGTAATTGTGTATGAACAAGTAGCAAATAAGTTAAAACAATCAGGCCTTAGCAGCATCTGCATCTGTCCACCTGAAACTTGTATATGAAAAGACCATTTTAAAGGTGTTTCTTGCTCTTTTTATAGTGATTAATGGGATATGCTATTTGACCATTGTAGATAAGTTTACTCATATGCTTAAAATTCAAAGCTAGTATTACTGCAGTGCTTCTTACACAGCAAGTACTTTAACCAGGTTCTTCATATTTTTCCTCCTTCCTAGCTTATCCCAAGTATAAAAAGCCATTTTAAACTTTAAATATACTACAGCCAACGCTGCAAAAAAAAGTAATGTGCATTTTTATTTTAGTCTGGTTTCATAAATGCCTAATTTTGACTTTCTGAGCATCCATAGTAGCATGTTCAGACTAAAACTGAAAATTTTCCTTCAGAAAAAAATAATAGACACTTCAACGTGAGGGCTTAAAAATCTGTTTTGTGCACATTAGAGAAGATGAAAAATATTGACTTTTCAAGATAGAAAATGTTACTTTATTTTGTGGTAATGGTGATAGAATTAATGGTCAGGACAGTGAAGACTGTGACTTATTTCCTGGATGTCTCTGAAAATCCATTATTCCAGAATTTTCAAATATGATTCTTCCATGCTAAATAACTGACACTTCAACACTCAGCTAAATTTCTAGATATATTGACCAATAGACATATATATACACACAAATATATACATAGAGATATAAATCACATGAATCTCTACCTTGTTTATCTTTTATAAAAAGGAAATAGTACTGCTCTTCTCAGCCAACATGTCAGGATATGTCAAGGTGGATGTATTACTCTGACATAGAAAGATGGAAGGATCTTAGTCAAAGAGTACTTCAAGACTAGTCTTCCAAAACAGTTAAATATCTCAGTATAGAGAATGGAGCATATAACTTTTAGTTGCCTTACAATCTACATCTAGAGTAAGATACTTGAAAGCATAAGGAAAGTGTTAGATTTCTAACAGAATTGAGAAAATCTTCTTGCCTTCATTCTATAAAATGCCATGCTTCCAGTTAACAGTTATACTTTTTTTAAAATAAAGTTCTTTACTTGCTCTTTACATGCTTTAAATCAACTTCGACTTCATTTTTCTATCTTGCTACTTTTTTAAACTTTTCTTTAGCATGTGGATCACTGTTTGTTCAATGCCTGAAGTCCTCAGAAGACATCTGCTTTTCACAGTGTCTCCAGAAGACTGTGCACAGTGAGTGTTGCAAACTCTGCCCAAATAAGTTGCAAAACTCTCTGGATTGAGATCTGGAGAGCACCATCTTCCCTTACTGCTATCGTCATGGGGAGCTCAGTCCATTACCAAACATCCAGGAGAGATAGGAAGAGAACTGACAAAATGCCAACTTGCTTCCTGTGATATTTAATGTCATATTCAAAGAGCAGAAGATTTTTTGTCTGCATATGAACCATGGTAAAGCTGCTTGAAAAAGCAGATATTAAGATTCAAACTTCATACTGATTCAGACACCTCTCAGTCACCCTGCAATTCTGAGGTTTTGCTATGACTTTGCTAGGTCTGCTCATGTTAATCCTTGAGACCAATAATAAATAAAAAAAAAACCTCTGACCCTTCCTGTTCCACTAGGCTACATGTATTAATGTGTTCTTCATAAGATAACAGTATCTTACTCATTTGACAAGTCTCTGCAAGAGCCAAAGATATGACCACTGTAAAATATGCATTCCTACCTAAAGTCTTCATTACTTTTTTTTTTTTTTTTAATTTCCAGCTTAGAGGATTTTTATCTGATGGAAGATTATTTATTTTAGATTATCTTGTTCCCTGTAAATTCAGATGGAGGAAACCAGTGACAAACCATTGACAACTCTGAGCAATTTTTTGTATACTGGTTTGGAATTTCATTGCTTCTTATGTTAAGGCTTCCTTATTTTACAACTCAAATTTGACCACAAACACATTCTGTTGAGAAGTGACACAAACCTGCTGTGATGAAAATCCCAGAAGGACTTTTCTTGCTACAAACTGAAAAAAAATTTAAATGGTCCCCAATGTACACTAAACCTTTGCAGAGTCCCCTAATGAAGGTGAAAGGAGCATGGTTCTGAGGTTATAAATCCTTTGCATGGAAAATGCAACACGTTTTGTTTTGTTGTATGCCTTTCCCTTTCCCTTTCTCTTTTCCTTTGCTTAATGTTAACCCATTCGCAACGTCACTCACCCTGGTTATTACTCACCACTCAGAGCAATAGAAGATGTAGACACATAAAATAAGATAGCTTGGTCCCCAGCTCTTGCTATTGTTTACAAATAATGCTGTCAGACTGCCTAGACGCCCCAGTCATGTATGTGGGCTCCACAGAACTCTGCCTAGATGCGCTTAAAAAGTGTAGTATAACACTCTGTGGTCATTTTATACAGTTAATGTGAAAGTCTTCAGGTCTACCTGAAGGAGTACAGTCTATCTCTAAACTATCTACCTGTAATGTTGTCTAGTCCTCTTGTAATCTATCTCCCTGTTGGAGCATGTTCATGGGTAACATAAATATCAATCCCTCATTTTAGAGATCTAGAAATTTGAATGAGTTCCCTAAATGACAAAAGACTGAAAAAGAGCAAGAAATAGAACTTGTCCCTTATATTATAATTTAAACAATGTTATAAACACTGCATTTGTACCTAAAACATAGTTTGGGGGGAGGGGTGGGAGAAAATAAAAAAAAAAAATATTTTGCAAGTTAGGTAATATCCCTAAATAAAGATAATTTTTTTCAACTTTTTTTCTGATTCTATCTCACATTGTAGGAAATGAGGCTGCATGCATAGCCAAGGATAAGATATCTGCAGTGTATGTAAGAGAATAAGGTTTTTGACTTTAATTTGCAAACTCTTTGAGTATAGGTTATCTTGTAAAAATGGTATTCTGTTTGATCTAATTTTATTTTCTCGTGGTTTACAAGTGCTATCACTTCATGTGTCCACCCCGCTCCAAGTTTCATGTGTTAGAAGGCACTAAGAAGTGTAATTGTCTCACAGTAAATTTACTATCTTGTACTATTAATATTTTCCCATATTTCCAGAAAGATTTCCACACTTCTTTTTTTGTATCTGCTTTAGGAGCATGCAAGGTTATCCATAGCTGTTGTTCAACTTTCTGTGCCACATATTCCAAAGTTCCTTCCGTTCCCTCAGCTTCTTAAACTTTGGGTCTTTGTTTGTTAAATGAAAAATGCCTCATTTTTCTAGCGTTGCTCACACATTGGTTCAGCACCTAAGAGTCAACAGTGAAGTTGGGAAGAAAGCAAACTTGTTTTCAGTTCTGGATGACCTTATTTTCTGATCATTCTGTTTCTTGATAGCAAATGAGGATGACATCACTTCCACTAAAAGAACTGATAATTCTGATTTTCTGTACAAGTAATTGTGGTTGTGTAGACAGATAGAGTCTGGTTCTGGAAATTAAAGGCTTGAAAGAAAGCATTGTTTTTTGGTTTTTATGACTCATTTGCCTAACTGTACTTTTTCATCTGCACTAACATTTAAAAAAAAATATTCTAAAATATTTTCAAATATTAAAAAACTTTAAAATATTATTTTTTTAAAATAGTCCCTGTTAACTCTCTTTTGAAAGAAGAACAGGTTGATTACTTCTTTGAGTGTAGTTGATTTCTCTTGTTAGGAGGAAGAAGTGAAGTATATATGTGTTTTCTGTGCTGCAAAGCAGTTTTTCCAGCCTCCTGTGGGTTTCCCTGCTTAGGAAAATAGGTTAACTTTGGTTTTGGTTTTGTTTTTTATTATTATTATTCCTGAGTCCATTCTTATTTTCTAGTGTTGATATTTTTCATCTGCAATTCTGAAGCAGTGGCAGATTGCTTTTCTGTGTTAGATAATATAATCAAATAGATCAGTGTCTTAAGGAATACTATCATCTCAAAAATTACTTCTGTTTGAAAATGCTGTGCTTGCTCTTGTTATAACTTACAAGAAGCAGATCATATTTCTATAAAGAAAGGAGATCGGAGGATAATCTAATTTCTTTCAGTGTGTTTACTCTATGCATTTCATAGCACTTTATCTACAGTCAGTTTCAGTTTCTTGTGTAATGTCTGCTAGACAGACTCCTCTCCTCTGTTTCTTTCATATAGGAAGGAGGATTATTTTAGTTGGAAATCATCACTCTAAAATCACAAAAGGTGAAGGAGAGATTAACTAGCATATACAATACCTGAAATTAATTTTTATGTATATTTTTAAAATTGGCTATATTTCAGTTTGACAGTGCCTTGTTAAGTAGGATAATATTTTCAGGATTTTCAGTGAGAATAAGTTGTTCCTTATTTCCTCTGTGCATTAACAAATCATGCATTTTTCAGGCTTTAATTATTTAAATTATTTAATAATTTCTTTCTTCCTCTGAAGCAACATCAGCTTCACAAAAGATTCAATGCTTCCTGCATACAGAAAATGTATGTGTGTGTACATATATTATAAAGCTGTGTATAATTACACATACAATTCTCTAATGGAAATCTTGATATTGAATTCCTATAGACATATGAATTTTAATACTTAATGTACAAGTTTGTACTTGCTTAATGTACAGTTAATCAAAATCAAGGGATACTTACATGCATAAAATTCTGTTACTAAAACCTCTCTATTACTCCTTGACAGTGCATCTAAATCCAAATAATTTTAATAAACAAAAATTTCTAAATGGTTGTGTCATAACAACCAAAGAAAATACTTCCTTCCCTTTCTCTTTTTCAATCAAGAGTGTTTCTAGTTCTCATTTTTTCTAATTACTTACTGTTAGAATCCAAATCAATTTATTTCTTTTGTACATAGAGAGAAAGTAGCCTTTTGCATAAATTCTACCACATCAAATCCATTTTTAATTTCATGTAGCCTTCTACTGGTCTTTCAACATCAACAAGAATTCAACATCTTGGGGAGAGTCCTTCTGCAAGTTAGAAAGAACAATCAAAGTATGATCACATGAAATTGAGAGAAAGCAGTTTAGAAAATAGGTAAGTGGCCCCACAAAGGCCTCTAAATGATAGACAGAAAATAGTATATCACAAACTGAAGGAAAGAGATCAAGAGATTATTTTACTGGAAAAGAGAAGGAATATAAGTTAAGGCCTACTGTGAATTGGAAGACAGTAGCTCTGCAGAAAGGCAGGGGACAGAATCTGAGAAGGATTTATCCTGAATTAGACCAAGTCTAGTTCATTTGAGCCAACTGATAAAAACATGACTGGCCTATGATTATATACGAGCTGTTTTTTAAATTAATTCCTGGTTTTATGTAAGAATTGAAGACATCATGGTTAAGAGCATGATATAAAACATCTGAAATCCATGCACC
Source organism: Ciconia boyciana (assembly GCF_034638445.1). Taxonomy (NCBI): domain Eukaryota; kingdom Metazoa; phylum Chordata; class Aves; order Ciconiiformes; family Ciconiidae; genus Ciconia; species Ciconia boyciana. Next base: position 60,730,950 of record NC_132935.1, read on the forward strand.
TCAGCTGGAATGATACTTTAGAATAAAACAATGTTGGAAAACATACAGTGAAAATTAAGTGAAACGAAAACATCTATTGGTGTTTCTGTTGGGATGTATGTAGTTTTTGATTAAAATTCCCTTTTTTGTTTATATGCAATTGAAAATGAAATAGGAGTTCGGCAGAATTAAGTGTTTAAAGAAGGTCAATGGATTTAGATATACAAGTTCAAGGAAATGTACATTTAGTTCATAATTCATGCACAATCAGTGGGAAACTGGAACACTAGGGAAACTATGAGAACTGTCATTTCATTATTATTCACTGTAAATGATAGCTCATAAAACACAGGGTACACTCTCAAACCTCATACAACGTAGCTTGTCAAATGTCATTGACACCCATAAAACTGCAGAATACAAAATTCTATATCTATCTTTCCTTGCCTTATACATGTATAAGGTAAAAAAAGTTTTCTCTAGAAAACCATGACAAATAAGATTATGCAGTAAGCAGTACAAGCCCAGAAATTCTAATATTTCTGAAATTAAATTTCTATTGAGACCATTACAAATATCATATTTATATCACATATCATAAATACCATATATTTGTATCATATATCATATATTAAAGATCATAAATATGGTCTGCAGCCCACAGCATGAAGGAAATAAAACAGGGTGAATGATGCAAGAACAAAACCAAGGTCATTCATGTGTATATGAAACTGTGGCAGACTGAGCTTTTGCACCCATTTTACTCTTCAGCCACAAGTAGAGTTCATATTCAACTCATCAAGCAAGTAGTTTCAACCCAAACACAATTCTAAAGTTTAATTTAAGTTTTTAACTTGTTTGTCCTAACTATAAAGAAAATTCTGTGGTTTTGAAGTTTGCTATTTGTTTTACTTTCTTTTTTGTTTAGTTTGGTTTATTCTGTAGAGTTTTTAATTTCTTGGCTCTAAGAATGTAGAGCAGAAGTACAGACTTAGAAATTAAGTAAAAGAGTCATCATTCAGACTGTATATCTAATAACACTTGTGGTTCAAATTCCCTTCTTAGCCAGGGATATGTGTGACTTCATTAAAATGATTTCATAATGTTTCCTGGACAATATTAAGTTCTGCTTGGATTCCCATTTTCCCTTAGATATTTATGGAACCACTAGGTTTTCAGCTTTTGGAAACTGAGATCTTTTAGAATGCCAATTGTATCTATTACTGACATGATATGTATTTAATCTCATACTGGAAATATAATTAAACCATAATCATACATACCCAGCAATAATTAGTTGTTAGTTTAATGATCAATTCTTAATTCAATAGGATGAACTTTAGTCTCAAATAACCTCAAGTCAGGTTTAATAGGTTTAATAGTATAGCATTATTATAATCTAGTTTTTTTAAAGTTCTATAGTAGCCATCAAATGACTAATGCCGCTTTAATAAATTACTATTTTTCCTAAATTCTGGAAAGAAGTTTAAAATACCACAACCTATTTTCTAGTCTGAATTTGACATTTGTATCGGGTTCTTGAAGACTGTATCTCTTCTAGTGATACACCATTTACAGTATTGATCTACAATGCATCTGCATTTCTTCCACCTAGAATAGATTGAATGTAATAAGCATTTTCAGTTACAAATATAAAGGAAGCATTTTGTAGATTTTTGTAGCATTTGATATGAAAAATGGAAAACCTGGATTTTGTTTGCTCTAAGCCTTTATTTTTTTATTGAAACTAGAAAATTCTAAAAAAAAAAAATTATATATACTCAACCCAACCTATTCTTGCTTAAAAATGAAATAACAACTTCCTGTCAGCTCTCTTCTGAACTTTCCCTTTTGTTTAGCAAATGTTGTAAGCAACCCTGACTCTGAAAATATTCTTAAGATTCATGAGAAGGGAAGATTAAAACAATACTTATTCATGTGCCTTGTAGAAGTAAATTATATCATCTGGGTAAATGCTGTCAATAACTTTAAATACATTTCTTAAGTGAAGAGATTTCCATAGCTGTTCCTAGATTGCAAAAGAGGGAGCAGCATTTTCCCTCATATTAAATTTGGGCTTTTTTGTTTGCTTGCTTTCTCATGGAACTCTCTTTAATTAAATATTTTCAGAAATGTGATTTGTCTCATACATAGTTTCATAATCTGATCTTTTTTAATCATGCATTTCAGAGTGGTTAAGCTACTAGACAATGTTCTGAAAAGCCTATTGAATTCACTGTCTGACACATACACTGGGAAATCATAAACCCTTTTTATTCCTGAGACAGGATGTCCCATTTACACCTATGGAAAGAAACAGAATGTTTGCACATCTGATAGATGTGTATGAGGTAACACAGAAACAGATGCTTGGTAGCTGAAGGTGGACAATGAAACAAGTACATAAATAGATTTAGAGGCAATTATAATCGTTTTCTACTTGACAGTATTATGGCAAGTCTTCATACTAGATATGTCATACCTTCATTTTGTATTCCTCTTCTCCACCTTCCTTTACACAATTTTCAAGTTAAAAAGGAATTTTGCTCAGTGCTCAGTTGATTGGTGAATTAAGCTGCTATTGACAGTTTGTGAAACAATGATTTGCCAGCTTAGATTTCTAATTATGTACAAACAGAATTAAGCTTGATGGGATACGAGTGCTTTATGGATTTTGAGCTTCTATCTGTAAAACATATGTTAAAAGAGTAATCTCTTTTTTCATCAGAAAAATCAGAGTAATTTCACCAGAAATCAGAGTAATCTCTGATTTCACCAGAAAAAAAAAGAATCAGCGAAGGTGAAAATATTCTTGTTTCTGTTTCCTCTGCTGCATTGTCTCAAATGTGGCAGGTCTTCCTTAGATTTCAAGCACACTGGTCTTTACCTAACCCTGCAGTAAAAACCCAAACCAAAAAACCCCCAAATAAACAGACACCCTGCACCTCCAAGAAACTTTTACATAATAAATACAATCATTCATAAACACATATGAAAATTCTAAATTAATGAAAAAATGTCTTTGACATTAGATGGGGTAGGTAACATGTTACAGACAAACAAATACAAGTCTTTTATTCATGTAAGTAGAGCTATGTAGAAAGACTAGACCTTCAGTTGCCAATTACATGTAAGTTAGCTCCTTGCCTGCCCTGCGTTAGGATGTACATGTGAGTTATACTCAAGTGGTATTTTGAGCATCTGAGAAGTTTGGGTTGTATTCAAGCGAATTCAAGCTAGGACTATTGACGCTGTTTACAGTCACCTCCTCCTGTATTGTATGCATACAGATGCAAACTTGCATTTCTGGGCAACATTGTAAAAGAAAGTCGTGTTGTCTTGCTTAGTTACAAACAGGTTACCCAGGGTTTTTCTTTTTTTCAGAATAATCATTCTCTCATTCATGACCGTACTATGTAAAAGTAATTAAACACCTTTTTAATAGCTTATCCATTTCCAAGTACTGAAAAGTTGGCATGGAATGAACAGTCCTTGTTTTATTTGTTTTATGCTTAATCATGTTGATTAAGAATTACAGTTCACTGCTGTAATTACACCAGAAAGCATTTTCTGGGGGCTTTTTATTGTTTTTAATTTAGTTATAAACACCTATTGATTTTTCAGTCAGTCCCTGTGGAACTTGAAAGGTGCAGTAGGGGTAGGAGAGTCTGCAGAGCACTTCAGAAGTGATATGATTCCTGTATGCTTTATAGCAGAAATAGGAACCCTGTTGAAGAGGGTTACCTAACTGCAGATATGCTTAAATGCCTGGTCCAAACACTCCGCAGATTTTTAGAGAAAAAAATACAAACAGACACAGAGCAAGGTGAACCCCATATGAACTGTACATGTCCTACCTTCAAGTATTCTGATAGTTTTCTGAAGTCTGAGGTTTCCAGCTAGTTAAAAGCAATAACAACATCACCTATAATTTTTTGCTTTAAACACAGAAAACAAAAAGGTTAGGAAATGTCATGCAAAAATATTTTCTGCAGATGAATGTCAGAAAATGTGAAATTATGACTGCAAATACAGCTCCAACTCTTTCTAATTTATGTGGATTTTACTCCTGACACTTTTAGTATACAGCTAATGGGAGGGAGTGGAGTTGTCAAAACGTTTTCACTGATCAGAACTTTTGTTCATAGATTTTCCTGAAAAATTCATTCACTTACTTCTGCTAGAAAACAGCCTTACATCTAATAAACACTTCTGTTTGTTTGAACATCTCAACTACCTAAACATACAGAATGATCACAGCCAGCAGCCTCTCAGAAGTCAAAGCATTTTTTCCCCTGGATCTTCGATGCACCCATACAGCATCTTGTAGCACTTTTTGTTGAACAGAAGCCAGAATGTAAGCAGAAACTGAGCTTTCAGTGCTTTCTAAGATATAATGAGAGGATAAAAATATTTGAAAATAAGATGCTTTATTTCCTAAGAATGCTGCTATAGATAAAAAGGTACCATCAGCAACAATCAAACAAGGAAATAGAGAGGTATGTCCTGAATCCCACAAATCCCACAGTTCTTCAGAGTGTAAATACCACATTGAAAGACTAGATTTCTCTCTTCTTTTTTTTTAGTTCTCCACTTTTTTTTCTTCTCCTTGGTTGTTTTTTGGTTTTTTTTAACTTGCAGCAGTAGAACATATATTATATAAATGATCTTAAAGTTTTAAAATAATTCTCTAGGTGATGAGCAGTATTACTTCTGTTTATTATTTAGCCTAAAGGAAACCAAATCCATGATTTGTGGATACCTGAACTGTAGTGCTATTTGTTTAGGTTTGAAGGGAAAGATATCTGTTATTAAACTAATTGATACTAGTGGGGAAGAAAGTCAAACAAATGTGCAGGCTCTTAGGCTCTCTTTTTCAGATAGCAGGACTAGAGAACACGGTGTCCTGGTAACTGTCCAACATTTGCACCAAAGCTGTGACAGGACTTATGTAGGACGTTTTATTATGGAACCAGAAACAAATGACCCAGCATTGTCAGGGATATACTTTATTAAAAGATACAACCTCTCAGTGTAGTAGACACACCAATTCCTCTGCATTGTTTTATGAGGAAATAATTTTTATCCCTTCATCATGTGGGCCTGTTTGTCCCTCGGTCTTATAGTTTATCCATTCTGGAACAAAATTACAGTCCCATAAAACAGTGTAGTGGTATTCTAATTCCGTAATTAGAATTCAATGTGAGATACTGTAGACTGTTATCAAGAAGTGATTGATTCATTTAATTGCTGATTATAAAATAATATGAAACACATCTATTGATAAGATTTTTATAGGCAAAACATTGTAAAGATATGTGCAAATAATATACATTATATAATTATTAAGCATATGTACAAGCTTCTTTAATTTCATAAATCTTGCTAAATGTTTTGTATTCTTTTCTGACTATATCACAGACTATTTCAGCTCCATTAAGATAACTTGTTTCTGTAAATGTTTGAGGTAATTTCACTCCCCGCATCCTCCTTGAAAAATACCATGCTGCAATTTTTATACTAGAATAGCCTCTTGCATAGTGTAAAGACTTTTTTTATTAGGGCTGGATGAATCTCACAATGTCAAGATTGAAGTTGATCGAGATATTGAATAATCTCTTAAAATGTTAATGCTTATCTGCATTTAACTGAGAATATTCCAACAGTGAACTTAGTGACTAGAGACCTTACTCTTCCTAATGTATTTCAGTCCTAGTTAGGAACTAGATTATAAATTCTTATTTCTTTGCTAATCAAGAAAATACAGATATTGAGAGAAGACTGAAGTAAAAATTATCCCAGAATTTTGACCTCAGTTTTCACAAAGATTGGGTCTGCATCCTATTCATTCTACATTGCTCTCCTCCCATTTGATAAATGCTATACTGTAGAATTAAATATAATATATTCCCCCCCCTATATCCAATTTAGACATTTTAGGATACCTGAACTAATAATTAATCAGAAAGTGTGTTAATAGTTGATTGCCTTTTCAGTAAACTGTGAGTTGCTGTTAGATTAAATTTGGTTATACAGCGTTCTATCAGTAATCTCACTGAATTTTAGCTTGCGTCCCAAATTCATGAAGCATATTATTTAATACAGACATGGCAGCTGCTCTTTTGGCTGACATAATAGGAATTGAACCAATGAACTCCAGAACTAAAAGCATAAACTATTACACTTCTAGCAAAATGGTCAACACGTTGTTTACCGGCAGCTATAAGAAGTTATATCTTCTGTGTAATGGCTCTGAAGGGTACTTACAATATAGTCTCACCAATGGATTGCTTATTTCCATTGCCCAAAACAAGCTCAAAACATTAGAAAATAGATCTGAAACAACTACAATAGGAGTTTAGATGACTAGTGCACATGTGGGAACTTATGTGTGGACACATAAATTTATGAGTTTAAATTTGATGTTGAATTTGACCTTGATTTTGTAGCTGTAAATTCTTCAGAGCAGAAGAGTGTTGCAGGTTTTATAGAGCATTCAGTGGCCCCTGTAGAGCTCTCTGAAGCCATGAGGTATTCCCCTCCCCAGCTGGTAACCTGAGAAGAGATCTCATTTAGTCAAACTGATGTTTTCTGTTATATCTCTGTAGGAGCTTTCAGAGGCAGCTCAATGAAATTCTGCTGTCAGGAGGTAATCTACTGCCACTGACACTTGATAGACTTAGCAGTTGTATAAGGAAAGTGACGGATTAATTTCAGAGAAAAGAAAAATATCCTTGTCTAGAAACCAAAGCAAGGTCCTAAGAAGACAGGAAAAAAGGTGAAGGGATTGTTTACAGAGCTTAAAGATCTTTTTTTCTTCTTCCTTTTTTTTCCCCCAGACTTAAATACAGAGTACTAGCCACCTGTTCACATGGTTGATTATACAAAATGTTATTACAGGCAGAGGTAAAGGATATGGAAAGCACAGAGGTGTTTTTGTTTGTATGTTTGTTGTTTATTCATTTGGTTGGTTGTTTTTGTTTTGGGGGACAACTTAGCCTTATACCCTTATGGAAACAATACTTATTATATCATGCTATATCTCCTTGGTTAAGAAAAGACTGTCTAACCATTTCCTCTATTTTCAAAAAGTACCACTATCTTTCCAAAGAGTCCCATTACTATAGATTATGAAAAAGAATGGTAGGAATTTTACTTTCTTTCTAAAGAGCACTGGACTCCTAAGAGATAGCCACATGATAAAATACGTTTGTGTCAGACTGAGAATAAGTCATATTCCTGAAGTAGGCATCAATAGATTTCCTTCTTTTTACTATCTTTGTGCAATGGGGTACCACTATTTTCTTCAATTCAAGCACATTCAACTTTTGGGGAAGATTGTCTTATTCTCAATTATTTTCACTGGATCAACGAATGCTTTTACCAGTTCAAGAACATGATTTTGGATGAAAACAAGACCTATCTAGTAACATAGTCAACACGAGGTGCCTGCCCCCTCCCATTCTCACACCTCAATAACATTTCAACTCATTGATTAATTGAAGCCTAATTTCAGAGAGAGGTAGAGATCTTAATGTTCTGTTGCTCATTATGTGTTGGCTAGGAGTCTGTGGCTGTGTTCCTGCTTATCTGCTGAGAGGCACCATCAGCTGTGGTCCCTTGAACACCCAAGCCAGTGCATCTATTCTCTTTCTCTGGAATTAGGGGTTAGTACAGAAACTTCTGAGACTTTTTCCTTACCTTTCCTTATTTTGCTTTCCTTCTGTTTGTTAAATTACCTCATAGTGTCAAGTTTAAGAAGTACAATAAAATCTGTCTATGAAAGATGTGGATACAAGGATACAAGTACACTGTATGAACAATAGGGACCCTTAGTACTACTTTGAAATCCATAAACATGAACATGACAATTAAATTTAGCAAACAGATTGTGGTGTAAAACTGATAACATTTTATTACTAGTGAGTACTAATAAATAAAGAGGAACTGCAGCTCAACTCTCAGAGCTGAAGTAGAGCCGGCAGGAGACAAACAGTTTAAATAGATTTTTGCCTGTACTTTGAGAATGTTTGATATGAAAATTGCTGGGAAAGGCAGTAAAAATAACATCCCTTTAAGTCATTTGTGAGTCCTAAAAAACAGCAGTGGGATACATGTCCTATAGGCAATACCATTTGTAAATGACTTCTGTGGGAACTATTCATAAATAAAATGAGTAGAGTTCAGAATAAAAATGATAAAACTGACATTTTTTCTCACTGAACTTGCCAGTTGGAGGAAAGGATTCCCTAGTGGGACATCTCTAATAATGAGAATATAGAGGTAACCGTTAATGAGGATAAATGTATTGGGAGCTTTTTGGAGGTTTTAAGTGCCAATAGATAATCTGCAGTTCTCCTTAACTGCAGGGAAAAAGGGACGCAGATCGATGGGGAAAAAAGACTTGAAAATGTGGCACTGTGTTCCTTGATTTAAGTTCTTAGATGACCATGCTAGAAAAAGGAAAATTGGTACAATAGATAATAAAAAATACAACCTCAAGAGGGCAGGCATTTATCCTTTACAATAATCAGAAAGTATGGGCAAGAAATTTTCAACAATAAAATTAAATATAGAGCTATTGAAAAATCAAATAAGGCCTTAGAGTTTACGGTAGTGACCCTATTTCTTTTATAATAATGTTTGGAAGCTACTCTGTGCTTAAATCTGATAAATGATTCTTTGTATGTTACAAAATTTCAGTGTCCACATGCCGAAGCCCAAAGGGACAATAGTAGAAGGAGCGATACAGTTTTTATAGAGTGTGCTAATATCAGGCACAAAATAAAGTAAGGATTTAAATCCTTCTAAGATAAAGCTTTGAAAAGACCAGAGTTTCTTTCTCCTTTGTCACACATTAGGGAAAGTCAGAACTTTGAAGAATTAAACAAGCATGGAATAAAAAGTTGAATAATATCATAACCATCTGGATTTCAAAAACACCAGTTTTTTTCTAGTCAAAAACCAGTCAACAGAAGAAAATATGGAAAGCTTAAAGGAAAGTAATAAATACAACTGTAGGTTTGGAGACCCTGGTTGTCATAAAGAGAGGATATAATTGTTAAAAGAACTGTGACAACATAATTTTCAAAATCTGACTGTTTATGTCCAAAAGTATTGCTCCATCTCCATTGACTTCTTCTGTTCAGAAATTTTCTCCCCCTTGAAGAAAGTGAAGCAAGTTTAAATTGTGTTAATTATATCTATGTACGTATATGTATATGTGCACACATATATCTATAGGACTGTATTAAAAATGTTGCACTATATTATAATCATATAGAACTTACAAGTAACACATTTAAGTATTAGCTGTTATTCCTATGCTTCTATTAAGTTTGTAATTTTAATGTACACTTATGAGACTCTGAGTCTTGGTCTACCTTGCAAAATACAGTTTGAAATTTTTTTGTGGTACACCAGGGGTTTTTTTTATATTCCATTGTAAATTCCACGCAATCAGGGAAAGGTCATGTTTCCTGCTACCAAAATAAAACTACATTCCCAATGTCACATTCAATGGGACATAAGTTACACCAAAATGCCACATTGGTTTTAATACCACCACTTCCCACTCCCTACCTGCTGAGTAAAAAGAAAAAAGGAAAAAGCAAAAGAAAAAAAAAAAGAAAAAAAGAAAGAAGACAGACAAGCGAAGAAATAAAAGGAAAAGAGAAAACAAAAGAAAAGAAAAAGGAAAAATAAAGATGAAAAAGAAAGGAAAAACCCACAAACAAAAATAGCATATCTGAGTCACAATGAGAAAAAATTGTTTTCAGCCAGCTTAAATTGCTGTTGCCTCAGAATGGAAACCCAGAGTTTTTGTTGGGGAGGGGGTAACTTTTTTTTAATCTTTCCTTCTTTAGCTACATTTTTTTATCTAATAAAGTATTTATTCCTGAAAGTCTTGTCTTGCTTTAAAAATTCAACATCTCCATATTGGGTTTATTTAAGTATTTTCAAGTGACTAAAAATTATTACTAATCCACCTGTGGCTATGGACAATATTAATAATATTTTATTGATTGATTAACAAATTCTATATAAAAAGTTTACTGGTTGCCCTCTAACTGTTCCAGTATTCCCACAGTGGGCAACTCAGTAATTACTAATTTCAGTTACTTACAGATATTAATCAGTTGTAATGGCTTTGCTGCATTCCTGAATTTGTCCAAATGCAAGTAATTATAGTTCTATAGCCAATTTTGGACACTAAATGCTGTGCCACCTAACTCACTTTTCAGATTGTGATCAGGTCACATACAGACAATGAATAAAGAGTTCTTTTCTCCTTGAAATGAGAAAAGCTTAGGGGATTCCTACCTTTCTGTTCCTGGCCACCCATTCATCATTTGGACCACTCAAACTAAAAATAATCATGACGATCATTCAAGAAATGAAAGGATCTAAAAATAAAGGAAGACACATTTAGAAAGTCTTTAATGAATAGTGACAGCATGCACTTTGTTAAAACCTATGGCATATGCTAACATTATAGGCCAAGACACTGGCACTTACGAATTTAGGTCTTTCCCTTTGCAGAAGCGGGAGACCAGAAATACTGATGACCTCAGGCTACTTCTACCAACAGATGGTTCCAGCCAAAGTTACCTCCCCCATAGACCCTACAGTTTCCTGCCAGTGTCAGAGGTTTGACCACAATACAGACCTGAGGGTACATGAGTACAGATTTGTGCCCTTCTTTGAAATCTAATGCAGTCCTCCAGCTACAGATGCCGCCTCATGCTCCTGGCAGGCTGCATCACCTGGAAACTGGGAGAAAACAACCATGGAAGTCAGATAAAACTCCAGGGCATGGCACAGTCAGGGTGAATGGCCTAGCTGCCATCAGGTGTCAGTGCTGCAATATTTCTGTGGAGCACGGTAGGTTTGTGCAGCAGTACCAGAGATGCCAAAACATTGACAGTAAGATGTCTACAAAATTAAATTAAGCAATATTTTAATAGTGCTATTGTTATTTCTTCCAAAGAAGGAAGCTACAGAAAAGTGTACCATTAAGGAGTTCTTGCCAGAAACTGTTGGAATTGGCTGCTGTACTGTGCCTATGCATCCCTGATACCATGCAGTTGTCTGCTGGATTAGATTCGATGCTATGCAGTTCAATTGAATTCCATTTTTGCTTTTAGTCTGTGACATCACTTGGAAACTGCTATCACAGGTCACAGATTTCAAAAACCAGAAAGCTGGCGTTAACATTCTTTTTTTTTTTTTTAACCAAAAATCAAACCAAGTGTTTAGTTTTTTCATCAAGTCAAAAACTGCTAGCAGCTTTTCTTCAGTTGCTGTTATCTGTTTCCATATTTACAGCCTTGTATGGTCTGCTGAACAAGGGAATGTGCTGCAACAAATCTCAGCTGTAAACGTGTCTTTTTCTCAGAGCTGGTTGAGACATTTTGGTTGCTGGCACAATTTTATCTGTCTTTCCCTGCTCTTTTCCTCCTTCTTCATGTAAATATTATGAAAAATGAACAAAAATTAAAAAGGAAATCTCCTCTTATACCTTATTATATTGTTAACAGTGAAAACCATCTATTTTCTTAGAGCGTTCAAGATGTTTCCTTTTAGCACCATGCCTAGAAGATTTTCTGAAATGGGATGGCTTCCTTCACTCTCATGGAAACTTTGGAGTTTTCTATCCTGTTAAACCTGTTTATCTAACTTATTTTCTGAGTGTTTGCTTTTTAAATAAGCATTCTTTTCTTTTATATTTCTAGAGATGCTACATTAATAGCATTAACACAGGTAACTGTAAGGTATTATACCTTACTTTGCATGTAGCTTATTATAATGTCTGATATCAAAACAAAGCTAGTGCCTTTTCTGCTCAGCAGGAACTGAATGAAGCCAAGATGTGTCAGATTCCTTAGCTCAGAGTAATTCCTGTCTTATTCACCACACAGTATATCTTCTCCCAGTGAGTGCTCACTGCACTGGCAAAAGCAACCAAGCATCTATCCTCAGTGACTAAACAGTGGCAGTAGTTACACAGCAAGAAATTTTCAGGTGGTGAAAATTTCTGGCAAAAAAGGGTAATAGTATCTATGGTGGAACAGTATAACCAAACGTGTAAAATAGAGACGGGCTTATCTGTCACACATCATTATTGCCATCTTGTGTCAAGTCAAAACCAGGAGAATGACTTGCAGTGACAAGTGAGTAATGACAACCTACAGCAACCCTGATGCCAGAGCAAAAAAACTAAAGGCATGGGCAGGAAGCTGGAAGCTTTGAATGTTCTCTTGGAAGTCCTAGGCTTTTTCTCTTACACTACCAGAGCTACAGATCAAACCAGACTACTGATCCCGCTCAGAGCCTTAAATGTCACTTGTAGGTAGAATTTATCTGGAAATTATTTAACTGGAAAAACAAAAATCTAAAAAGTAAACAAAATCACTGTGACTCTTATGCCTGGCTAATTGTCCTCTAAATATCAAACAGAAGACTAATTCTGTAAGTTAACTGCAAATGGTAGGTAACTTTGAATTCAGCATGCTCTTATCTCCTCATCCCACGTTGAGCTCAAAGGCATCAATTTTATCTCTGCATCTTTATATGAAGCAATTTCAAAGATTTTCCCTATTTTATATAGACAATGTTGAGGACAGTGATTTTAAATCACCTACAAAAAACCAAAACTGAACACATAAAATGTCTGAGTAGATATGTGCCGAACTCTAGACAAAGCTCTTCTATTACTTGGAATGTGTGCAAGCAAACCATGAAAATTGGCCATTGTTCACCTCTGTGTTTTGGTTTTGCCTGTTATGTGATAAATTAATTTAAAGTGTAAACATTTAAACTAGTATTTTCCTATATCTACAGGAAATTGTAAATCAAACAGTTTAAAGATAAAAATAAACTACCTGTCTGGATCATAATTCTTCAATTTTCATCCAATTTCAGCTGAAGAACTATATTTGAAAGACCTTAGTTCTTTTATCACACTGTTTGTCCTCCTGTTTTTACAACACTATCAAAAAAAAATCTTGCTATGTCTATAAAATAATTTTATATATACACATTAATATATAGCTTGAATCTTAAAAAACCTCTGCTTTTACATTGTATTATCATTCTTCTCCAGCATTTTTTTAGTGTGCAGTATAGAGAGCTATTGGTATGTTTTGTGTTTATTCTGGGCGTGTAGTCCCACTCAAAAGCGTGCATATGAGGAATGGTCAAGCCATGTAGAGGTCACAGATTAAATGTAATCAGTATTACTGAGTTCAAAAGCAAGGATCTTCATGCATTTCATCTGGTATCTAGTCTCATACTGATCCAGAAATATTTTCATATTTTCACATTCTGTTCTGGTCTCATGCTACTCTCCCTGATTTTTCAGGACAGGTTACTGATTAAGAAGACTCAATTTCAGAAGATGGAATATTGACATATAAATGCTTTTATCAAAATTATTTCTTGTAGAGATTTTTAAAAAAGAAAATTACATAACATGTAAAGTATTTTAATGAAGTCCTTTAAATTGTAGAAGAAACTGCAACTCTTTCCCCTTCATTAAAAGAATTTTAATGAAGCTTAGAGTAGGCTATTATTCAACATCTTGAGAATACTGACTATGCTAAATTAATCAGTTTATGTCCACCACGCAATTGCCATTCTTTTAACCATGGAATGAAAAAAAGTCTATGAGAACTCAACCTTAAAACTCTTCATTGTTATCTTTATATTGACACTTCTTTATATTTCTGTTCCTTTATATTTACATTGATTCTTACCCTATTTATAATGACTATAAAGTTCAAGATTTTTACATCTGCATTTAAATTTAATGGAAGTAAAATATTATTTTATCATCCTCGACCAAGATTCTTTCTTTCTTTTTTTTTCTAATATTTCTGTATTTTGTGTGTTGTTTAATCATGCTGGACCATCTAAAGGCTATTATGCTCCTTAAAAATCTCTGAATAAGATAACTGAAGTGTTACGAATAACAGGTATGTAATTTCAATATGTGCTGCATTTCTCATCTTAAGAGTTTTATTACAAAGGTCAGTTCTGAATGAATAACTTGTAGAAATAAGGTGTTTAATAGAAATGCACACAACTGCAGCAGCTCGGTCAAATCTAAGACTATGGAAAATCTAAGAGACAGCAAGGATAGTTTGAAGGACAGACAAGGGAGTTGTTTTAATACAATCTTAGTGTTACACTTGTTAGCCTGATATTCTCTTTTAAGTAATGTCAGTCTAACCTGTGTGACTATGCAAGGTCTTTTATCATGACAAATCTGACTATTACAGAAAAGTAGATATGAAAAATAAATGGATGCTGCCATATGCAAACACTGCAAATTGGTAGATATATGGTTTCACAGATCAAAGATGAGTATTTTCTGAATTTTAGATTTACAGAAAGCTGACATTTCTGTTTCCCAGTTAAAAGCCTCAGGAGATCATGGCTGGTTTTGATGCTTTGTTAGTGGACCAGACACAGAGTAGTGAAGAAAATATTTGCCTGTGTCTGCACCCAGTTCCCCATGGACACTACCTTTTGATATTTTTGCATACTGTGACTCAGATACGAAATACATAATTAATATTTTGAAATGCCATGAGAAAATACTAATTTTTAATTACAACAAATAACAAATGAAGAATGAGGGTGATTTGGTGACTTCCAAGATAAATAGCATGCAAAAGCACAAGTTCCTCACTGAAATGAAGTTTCTATTTCTAAAAAAAATTAAAAAAATAAAAAGAGAGATTATGTGAAATGACAATATTGTCTTCCTGAAAAGTGATCTGGACATAAATAGAAATAGATTAGACACTATTTATGCTTATTTATTAAAACTGTAGTAACATTAACAGAATATTAAATCACATTTAATTCTAGGTATATAATCTGTGTGTCCACATGTCTACATATATGTAAATATATAACTAGACAGTAATTTTCTATTTTTGGATAATGTATTAGATGTTAAAAAAGATGTTATTTATACAAGATTTAAAAAAGTTTAAAAAATAAATTGGAAATAGAGAGTAGTACTCATAAGAAATACATTCTAAAACCAATAAAACTGATTGAGCAATACTATATATTGAAAATACTATGTTATGTTAAAATAAAGGATTGTAGATATGTGAATCTGTGACTGGTTAAGAGACAGTGGGGCCAGCCAAAAAGGCACTGTAATTGAAAAATCATCAGGTATGGTTTGTGATATCTGAAGTGTTATTCTGAAGTATTAGCAGGAACCATTTAACCAAGGAAATTAGGTAAGCGTATAATTTACAGGAAAATTACAAATACTTACAAACTTTTCAAGGAGTAAAAATCTCCGGAATATCTACTAATTCATTCTGCTTATATAGTAAATGTCTAGAAAATTTGTATGAAAATGTATATACAAGAGGTAGCTTGTATATTTGATAAGACAAAGTATTCTGCACAATATTTACAACAGAATGCTTTAAATTACAGGGCACTTCTAACAGGATGCAGATGGATCATTATACTTTCCAGAATCCTGTTATAGTATCAAGACATCATTCGTGTGTGTTATTTGAGTAAGATACTAGTTCTTCACACTGTACTTGTAATTGATGATGACAGTCATGAGACACTGCTATATTTGATTTATGTTATTCATTAAACTTGAAGACTTAGCCTGAATCTCCTGTCCAGTTCTTATAATCTTCTTTTAAGTGTTGAGCTCTTGGATACTGAACCCCTTATAACTATGACAACTGTGTGACTTTATAAACCTTAAAGTGTAATGTTAGATGACAAAAAGAAGGATGTCAGGGACTCAAAGTTTGAAAAGAAGGAATACAAAAATTGGTACTTTGGTGTAGCATTGGGCAGGGGTCAAAAAAGAAATTTTTCAGCCCTTGGTGTACTTAATGAATTTTTGTTCTGATTTTTTAGAAATAAGTGATTAATTCACTGGGGACATACGTGGTCTTTGAGCAATGTCATGACAAAAAGCATTCACTCTCAGAGGATCAGGTAGAGCACCTGACAGAACAGAGCTAATCTCTAACTGAAAGCAGTATGTTTCAATCATGTCTTTTATTAACATTTTGTAATTATGCACATAGAAATTATCATCATTTGAAAAAAAAAAAAAAAGATGCAAGTCCTTTAAAAATATGACTCATCAGGAACTTGTTAGTTCATGTTAAATCAAAATGTCTTGAACACATAGAGGGTACCTTGATGACTTGGTATCAATGTCACACAAATACCTCTTTAATATCCTGCTAGTATGCAGATGAGAAAGACTGGAAATATTCCAAATCTAACAACCTAGAAAAAGTAATAAAAAATATGGCTTTTCAAAACTTTTAAAGGTCCGTTGCTGAAAACTCAAGAAATTATAACACCTTCAATTAACAAGAAAGATCCTTATGAATTAATAACTGTTCACATACAGAAAATAAAGACCAGAAAAAAAAGTCAGGCTATACAAATAGTCAGTGTTTATGTGTAAAATATATTACCACTGGAATATCAAAAAGATCTGTAGTGAAACCTGAGCCATTTAATAAACTCCTAAGTAATCCAGAATAAGTTGTGAATGCTGACATCTAAATATTTTGATGATAAAAAATTATTTGAAATAATACAATTTTTAACATAATTTTTTAAAAACCTGCAAAAATAACAATGTTATTAAAAACTACCTCATGATAGTGGTCAATAAAATGGCACCTAAAAATCAATACCAGCAAATGAAAAGAAACACAGATAAAAAAAAACAAAAAAAAATTTGGCTATATACACAGACTGATAGGATAGGCCTAAATCAACTGTTTAGGCCTAAATCAACTATTCAGGCCTGGGAAATATGTTTTGGAGTTATTCTCTATAGGTCCACGAAAAAAGTACTGCTGAGAGCTAAACAACAATCATGAAGAACGTTAGCAATTGTTATGAAGGAACTCGAAAACAAATTGCCACTATATCACTTACAAATGTATACTGTTCTCACACTTGAAAGCCATACATAATGCTGTTCACTTCCTATTAAAGATGATGTAGTAGAAGGACCAGGGTACAGAGAAGGGCAAGAGAGATGATTAGAAGTATAGTATAGCTTCCACAAGAGAAGTTTTCTTTAGCATGGAAAACAATGACCTAGGAGGATTTTTGAAACGTACGTAAAAGCATGCCTGTCAGGAAAAGGTGGATAAGGAATGATTACTTTCTATTTCTCATAACAGAGAAGCTAGGATAAAAGAGATAATTTTATCAGTGGTTTTAAAACAAACAAGCAGATTTTTTTTTTTTACATACAGCTGATAATTAAATTATAGATCTGTCTGCTGAAGGACGTTGCGAAGTACAAAAAAAAAAAAAAAAAAAGGGATTAAATAACTTCATGGGGAATAGATCCCTTGACATTAAATATAATTGTCCAGACAAAACCTATTACTGACAAAGTTCCTCGGTGATCAACCGAGGAAAGTTAGAAGAGTGATCTCTCTGGAGTTTCTCTCAGCTTTGTATTTTTTTTTCGAAGATTCTTATTTTGAGCCATTATGGGAGATAAGGTGTTAGACTAAATGGTCTGTCTCTGTGTGCTTCTTCTTACAGTCTTAACCTTGGAAATTATCCTTCTGGATTGGTAAAGATTATCTTGGGGGTAATCATAAATCTTTTTCAAACACTTTTTAAACTATTTTTGCTATCTCAATCTGTATGCTAACATTATTTACCTAGGAATATTAATGAATTACAACGTTACACATGGTTTCAGACAATTCTGCTTAGTAAAAAATTGTAAATCAAGTTAGAAAGGCAAAATTGAGTATCCACCATTCCTAGTACACCCTTCAGTTCTTTCCTAGACCTGGACAACAGCAAAGTCAGGTCTCAGTAAAAGTTATTAGGACTGGCTGATAATGGTTATGTTCAAGAGCTGTCAGAGCAAAGCAGCTCCACTGGCTTTATTCATACAATGAGAAATTTAGACCTACAAGGCTTGCTCAGTAGGAGAACCTAGACTCTTTATTCTCCAGCACTTCCACCAATTATATGAGAACTCTGTATGAAGTGTGATACCACTTTGCATTTTCAGGTGGTGTTGAATCGGCACAAGCACATTTATTTTTTAAAAGTTACATCATTTCCTATTGGTTAATGAATGAGTGCCATTGTCTTTTATATACCAAATTAAATTTCAATGAATAAATTGAGTCAAGAAGAGCTGCCATTCAGTGTGGTACTTTTTCTTATCAGTATAATAAGTTGTATCATAGATAGGATTTCTGTAAATCCTAAACTGAATAGAATAAGTGCAGTAAGGTAATTACTTTGTTACCACAATAGTGAGTATAAAAAATTGAAATTTGTTTTAATTCCTCTCCTATTACAAAGATAAGGTGATCTTTTCATTAAGATAACAGAGATCAATAAGCTTTGTGTTACAGCTTTGCAGAATTTGTGGCAAATTACAGGAAGTATTCTAAATTTAGACACAATGACACTACCTCCCATACACAGAAAAGAATAATATTAATGTCCTTTTCATGGTCCATCTCTAGACATAATAAAAGGTGGGATAAAAGCAAGAATTAGCTGTGTACACGTTGCAAAATCATAATTACTATCTTACGTTTTTCATGCAGAGGAAGCATTTTCTGTGCTCTGCTTTGCCACCTTTATTCCTTCTAGCAGACATATATCCTAGAAGCCACCAGATCACATTAATTCATGATCATTTTTACCTGTGGTCTTTTTTATGCTCATCACTTTTTAAGTTTTAGTATGTCCTAGTCCAAGTTTACACTGATGACATTCAGTGCCAAAAGTGCAAAGTTTCATTCAAAAATTAACATCCTCTTCTGACAAACACTGGTAGATCACAGTGACTTGGAGTCTGATAAAGGTTAAAACATTTGGAGTTAAAAAGGAAACTGAAAAATATAAAAATTGGCATGAAATAGTTCTGTGTTGTAGAATAATCCTTGTGGATTTTTTTTTCATTACTATTCTACCACCTACTGAGGAATTACCTTAGTTTTATATCGAGAGGAGAGAGAGTCAGAGGTGGTGGGCACATCATTTGAGGTAATACTCTTCCTTTGATAAAACAGAACTCTTCCAATGAATATGAAGGAGATTCTCTGTTAAAGACACTAATCTAATTAGTGTCTTAAAACCGAAACAAATCTAAAATTAGATTCACCAAGAAATCTCTCCCTAGTCCTAGCCTGACTTTAGACAGTAGTGTAAAGGAATGGTAAAATAAAAATAACTCACTTCAATAAAACAAAACCTAGAGGTGGACTAGAAAATGGATGATGAGGCCACTGGGCTTCTGGAAAACAGTGTCTGTGTATAACACTGAGACCAAAATTAGAAATTCTGGTGTATTTAAAAACAAGAATATTAAGGTGAAAGTCACAGTCCTAAATTAACATGTTAGAATAACACAGGTGATGAAATGAACAGAAAGCAAAAAAGCAGAGACAGGCCATTTAGTCACATTCTGCTCTTTTTCTTCTTTAGCAGAAGCACGAGCTGCCAAACTGATGGCTGTTCATAAATATCTGCAATACAGTTGGTCTCAGCACCGAGTATGACAGCTTTCAATAAAACATTCATTGTGATGCTTTGAGGTCTTCAGAGGTACATAAAATAGTTCCCAAACTGCACATTACATGCAGTTTTCCATTATACACTGCACAAAATGTCCTTGACATTCAAGAGTTTGCCATACATATTTTAACATGCATCACTCCAGGGTGTATTTGAAAATACCCTCCACTTGCCTTTAATAATAATGACTTGTCAAGTGGAATCCAGATCTTGGTTAATCTAACGTAATATGGACTTGATGATTTTTATTAACTGTCAAATGGAGCCCGATAGCCGTCAGAAACATTTTTCCCTTCTGTCATGCATTTGTTCCCAGCATGTTTCATTTCTGACCACTAATGTAAAAGGTTAATAAACTGCAGTATTAAATATCATTAATATTCAATATGCATGGCAAGTGAATAATTTTGCAGATTTTTTATTTTAAAGATGTTGGGACATTAATGTGGCTATTCTGCAGCCTTACAGAAGTGTACCATGCTGCATGCATTGGCTAATTTGCCTGTGAAGAGTCTGTGAAGCATCTCTGCCACATTATTAAAATTCATGTGACTGCTTCAGAAATCTGAAGGGTTTATTTTGTTTCCAGTTCTACTTCCTTCCCCCCTACTCTTCTCTTCTTGGTATCACAAGGTACAATTAATCTAACATTCTTTCATAAACATTTTACCCTATGTCAAGCATAAAATGACCATAGGCAATAAAAAGAAGGTCTGATTTTCAAATATCCATTTGGGCCACTGTCATTACGAGGCTGGTTATAAATGCTTGTTTTTCTCCACATTTTTATGCTTTTCAAACAAAGAAACCAAGTCAAACTTTGTTATGGCTATAAACAAATTGCCTGAGCACCAGTCAAGCTTATTAAAAATTCACAAAGTTAGAAGTACAGAGATAGAAGTGATGGAACCATCTTAGATTTGTGTGATAATGCCACAAAAATGTTCTCATGAAAACTGTTTTTTCTTTATATTAGTGACACTGGCAAATGAATTTGATAAAACATCTCAGAATGAGATATGAACTAGAATAGCAGGCTGAACTAGAGATTATTACCCTGTTCTTCAAACATATATATTGCAACTTATTTCTTTAGATTTATTCTTTAACTATTATGTTTCTAGACTCTAAAATATCTCCACTAACCAGGATGAAAAGGATGTTATGTTCAACATATTTAGCTGAGTATTACTTGTGTGTCTGCTTATATGCCTTCTTTACAAATCACATTTAGATTTTAGTTCAAACCGAAATATTTTTGTTTAACCTTTTAAAATAAACCACTTCATCTGAAATTGTTAAACTCACACAAAATTTCCTATCAATCTAATCAGTAATAAAACGCATTTCTTGATAACCTGAACATGTCAGACGTGAGCCTTAGTGTCTGTCAATGTTGCTACATACCATCTTTCAGTTATCTCTTTTAACATTATCCACCACTGGGGAAAATAATCTTCCAGTTACTCCATGTCCAGTTACTCCATGTCCAAACTCCACTATTAGCCAGTCTTACTGCTTCTTGTATAGGTAGAACATGGGTCTACCTGCTTATACCATTCTACTTTCAGAAATGTGAAAATCAGGAATTCAAATAGTAATTTTAAGGTTGACCTAGAACAGTAACTGGTGTATTCTGCTTATAACTAGAGGCAATTATCAACATTAGCATGTTGACCATGTGAGAATCACAGATGAGATGTACTGATGCCTTTCACTGTACTGTATGCATATTTATAAAATATTAGAGGATAAACTGGCCTTGTTTACCAGTAAAATGCAACTGTTTCTAAATAAAATAAAAATAGACCTACTGTTGGTGTGTCATTCCTTGTTGTTACTAAGTATTAAAGCTGTTTAAACAGAAAAAGAAAATTGCTTTTTGGGTTTTTTTAAGTTTCACTTAAGATGGGGAGAAATTAATGATGACTAGGTTGTTAAGGACTATGTGAAGTCAATTTAGCTTTAGACCATTTCTGAGCTATGCAGGAATTTTGTTGATTCTTTTGAAAGTTTCTTAGAAGACAGAATAAAATCATCAATGTTCTTCCTCTTCCCTGAAAGGAAATTTAATAATTTAAAGTCCAGTGTATTCATGGCTTAGTTAAAATTCAGTGTTTATTTAAAACTGGGTCAACAGATCAAACTCACACTATGAACGAGAGCTCTAGTGATGAGTGACACTTCCATCCCAGGTGATCACGAGAGAGTGCATAAGTGCTCTTACATTAATGAAGTTCCTGCTTCTAGTTGCTACTGTCTTCTGTGAAGATAAAATGGATTATTTAACCCCTGAGAGTGCACAACACGATGTGCAGTTTTCAGGCCATATGAAACCATAGTACTGCCAGTAGACATTGCTGCACTTCTATACTGTTTTCTACACTTTGGTGCTATTAATAAAAATTATACCTGTCTTTCTTAAGTATCTCAAAAATAGTACTTTATACAAAACTAATAGCAGCAATATATTCACAGACATCAATTATTCATAAATAATAAAATTTACCTATTTCACATGGTCATTCAATCAGCTAATCATAGATAAAAACTTATTTGCTCCTTGAATTACTGCTTACCAAAGAGCACTTTTGGCAGACATAGCAACTCAGCACTGCCAATGACTTTCTTTCATATACCATATGGAAAAGAAAATCCTGAAATAGTGTTTGGAAGAGATGCAATAATTACTTTGTTACAAGATGGGGTGGTTGCATTGTATCATATCCTATTGTGTTGTTAATTGGTTTTCACCAGCATAAAGAAATTTAATCATGCAATGTGCTCCAAATGCAGGATATTCCATACATTTGGTCTCATATTATCACAGAAATTGACTTTCAATGATAATATACACAGAACTTGTTGCCAGCTTATATTATTAGGACCTGTCTCAGTGCTAACATGCCCTCTCCAAAATGAAGAATAAGCCAGAAATTCTTTCATTGGGTACTAACCATGTTAAAAATGACAAAAGGAAAGGAAGAACAGTACTGAAAGGAACTATAATTCGTACAGATCTTGTAAGAATGGATGAAGATATTTAAAGTTGTATTTAACATTTTTGTTTGTACTGTTAGTATGTTTTGGTCTGTCCATCTGCATCATTAATCTACATTAAATTTCTGGTTTTAGTAAAGCATATCTGTATTTTTAAATAAAATATAAGGGTTTTATTGAAAGCATACTAACAAAAATATGTCTTTTATGTTATTAAATGTTGAATTTTATTTTTCTCCCATGGTGATGGGACCACAGTACTGTTGGACCAAAGCTGGCTGAGATCTAACTCGGCGTGGGGATGGTGGGAGCTTGTGTGTGGCACACCCTGTGGGAACTTGTTCATGGTTCCACGATGTGGCACACATGAAATCTCCAGTAGGTGAAGAGACAAGGACCAGGTAAATGCTCTGTGAAATTCATTATATTCTAGTTAGAGTCATTAGGACAGAACGTTCTGTTACTTGAATACAGAGCAGATCCCTGAAGTAAAGGGACTTATTCTGCTGCACTGCAAGGGATCTGCTTGGTTATTTACAGCAACAAAACAGGAAGAAGAATTTGATTCCCTGCTCAGAACTAGGAATTTTCAGCTTCCAACATTTATCTAAACTCTTTTTTAATCACCAACTTTTTTATTTCACATTTGTGATAAATCTGCATGCAAATCCTTCAGAAAGGAACTGAAGCTGCTGGAATAGCAGAACCGAAAACAACAGTTATTATTCCCTTCCTCTATTGCCACTTATTTCATTGTAAGTGGGCTTTGTGCAGGGAGGGGTGAATTCCTCCCTTGCTAAATAAATGTATAGACTTTAAAAAATAGAATAAACTGGGCATAGTTTAAAACAAAACTGTATTTGTGCACACCTTTAATTAACAATATAAATATTTTTGAAATAATAACATTTTACAGTGGACATAAGACACTCCAAAATGAACACTCAGTGGTGGTAATTCATGCTTAGTTGCATTGATGGTGACTTATCCTTCAGCCTCATGGCTAGCAGCAGCACACTAACTATGAATTAATGCAGTACAGTTTATGCCCTACCATACCTTATTGCTTAATTAAAAATGAACCAGTTTATTAAACTGGAGAGATGAAGCTTCACCCCCTACATGCCTGAATGACTCTTTGAGCAGCACAAAAGTCGCTTTCAACTTTCCCCATTTCAAGCCTCTCTCAGTAACTATTCACACAGAGATTTGTTGACTGTTCTTCTTATACAGTTGCTTCTTTTAGAATACAGTTGCTTCTTTTGTGCTGTGGTAATCCATGCATTTGCAGGATAATGAGTTGTGGGAATGCCTAGATTCTGCACCCCTACCTTTCTTTTAAGCTGTCATCCTGCCATAATAAAACACCTCTCTGGAAATACACCCTAAATAACTATTTCTGAAACAGCAATATAATTTTATTTCAGTACTTCGCAATGCGACAACACGGCCAATGACAGTGCTCGCAGAGCCACGACTTTCAAAAGAAACATCTTCCCCACAGAGTTGGTTAGGTAATGTTCATTTGAAGCTGGAAGACAAAATCTACATGTGGCAATAATGTTAATGCATTTGCTACAGAATTATTCTATGTCTCACATGAGGTGAGTTGATAACAGAAAATGGTATACTTGAAGTAAAATTAATATTTCTAATGGGTTTCAAAGATAAGTTCATGTAATTAATAAAGACATAACTTACTGCTAGTGACACTGCTTTGTCATGTTTTAATACTTTTAGAAGCTTGTGTTGACTACAATTACATTATCCCAAACTTCATTCATTGATCACTTAGATTTTCTTCCACTTATGTTTGAAGAATTATTTTTTCTAATTTATGGGAATTTTTCCTCTCCATCTCTGTTTTACGAAGATATTACTCCTTACAAGTTATGCTTCCTATCCTATCCTATCCTATCCTATCCTATCCTATCCTATCCTATCCTATCTTATCCTATCTTATCTTTTTCTTTAGTGCTCCTTCACTCAGCCTCGTAGAATCTATCAAGAAAAAGTTTGCTAGAGTACTGTCTACAGTCGGGGAAATCGGTCACAGTATACAGTAGTACCTGTACCCTTCCATTCTTCACAAGGTACTCAATTATCTGCATGAGATTTTTTATCTTCTTTTGCAACTAGTCAGCTGCAGGTAACTAGGTAGCAACTGAACTACAGACAGCAGGGGTGGTGAAAGATGTTGACCCCAATGAGGTTGTTGCCAAAGTGGAAAGTCAGTTTTCATTTTAATCTTTGAAACTCACAGCTTCTTCAGTATAAATATAATTTTCCATTTACATCTTCCTTCAATTAAAGGGTTATCCACTTCAGTGAGATTGCAAGATGGAAGATTTATTTCCATTATTATTGCTTCATGTCGTGGTTTAACCCCAGCCGGCAACTGAGCACCACCCAGCCACTCACTCACTCTGCTCCCCGTGGGATGGGGGAGAGAATCAGAAGAGTAAAAGCGAGAAAACTCATCAGTTGAGATAAAGACAGTTTAATAGGCAAAGCAAAAGCCGCACACGCAAGCAAAGCAAAACAAAGAATTCATTCACTGCTTCCCATGGGCAGGCAGGTGTTCAGCCATTTCCAGGAAAGCAGGGCTCCATCATGTGTAATGGCTACTTGGGAAGACAAACGCCATCACTCCGAACGTCCCCCCCTTCCCTCTTCCCCCAGCTTTATATGCTGAGCGTGATGTCATAAGGTATGGGATATCCCTTTGGTCATCTGTCCTCTTGGGGCCACCTGTCCCAGCTGTGTCCCCTCCCAACTTCTTGTGCACCCCCAACCTACTCACTGGTGGGGTGGTGTGAGAAGTAGAAAAGGCCTTGACTTTGTGTAAGCACTGCTCGGCAATAATGAAAACATCCCTGTATTATGAACACTGTTTTCAGCACAAATCCAAAACATAGCCCCATACTAGCTCCTATAAAGAAAATTAACTCTATCCCAGCCAAAACCAGCACACTTCAGTAGGAAACGTATCACTACTTTTATAACATTATGAGCTCTGCTTGTTCCTCTGCTTTTTCCTTCCAAATGTCCATTGGAAAATGTCTGTCACTGAATAATGCTTTCAGTACATTATCAAACCTTTTGGTAATGACTCCTGCAGAGTAGAGAGATCTTTTTTCATTTGCCTAATTAGTATCACACTTTTCAATTTTCCTAGATCATTACCCCTGGCATGTGTCAGAATACTTCTGGGGCCTACGAATTTAGTTAACAATTCAAAAAATACAAAAACATTAGTTGCAGGCAAATGATTCCTTTCTGTCCAAAATATTCAGTAAAATTTGTAGACAGGTATTTGATATTATGAATGTTTTTTCTTAATACGCATCTTGGCCCTGGTTAATATAGCAGTGCTCAGAATAGGCCACTTAGCCATATTTGTGGGTATGTGAAGGACAGAGTATGGAAATAACTGACTTCTTTGAAAAAAGGTGTCTAGAATATCATATAGCTCCTGATGGTGCTTCATATAAAATTTATACACTACGAATTGTAATTATAGCTGGTGCAGATACTAACACATAGAGAGCATGCTGGCTAATGCTTTCTGTTCTGAAGCTGGTTTTAGCTGTTGATAATTTTGCCAAACTTTAGACATTTGGAGTGAATTATGCATGCTGCACAACCTTGATTACAAATTTTGACATAAATGGATCCACAAACTCAAAAAATGTGTTTAGAGGGAAAAATAGGAAAAAAATAGAAAAAAGGAAGGGAAAAAAAGATATTATGTTTGTTTGTGTAGAAAGATGGGTATGAATGCCTCTTCTTAAGAGACAGTAGCATGTCTATAATTTGAATGAGGACTTTGAAACAGACAGTCCTTCTTTTTGGATCTGTGTTTGGATCAGGGTGTCAATAAACAGCTTTTCAAGTTACCGCCAGTTCTTTTTATTAAAAAAATGCCACTCCACTCTTCCATCACATGCTTCAAATCCAGTCACGTTGCTGACATACATTCAGGAGAGACCTATTAAAGATTTGCTGCTAAACTCTGAAGCTGAGTTGCATGTGGTCCAGAGAGGATATACAGTTTCTATTTTCTGAACAACTCTGAACTCCCAAAGAAGTAATCAGCCATAGCCAGAACTGACCTGAACTTCTTCTCCTTCATGTGATGGACTGATAAGCACAGGCCTGAAAAATGAGACATATGTTTCTTCTTGATTTAATTCCTTTTGTGAAAGCTTCAGGACAGTGAGGAAAGAATGAGGACATAGAAGATAGAGAATCTGCAGGACAAATAAGAGCGTGGTGAATAAGAAGTAGGTGTAAAGACTACCATGTTATCTGAGAGAGAAGTAGAGCGGTTGAATAAGTAGGGAGGAAAGCTATTTGCTGATAGGAAGTTCAGAAATGCATTCATATAGACACAGGAAAAGAGAAGAATTATTATCCAAGGGGCTCAAGAGAATGACAGAAGAAGGGATTGAGGGAAAATAGAATTATATGAAGATACAAGAGGAAAAGTAGGGTCAGAGGTATGTTTTTTCATTTGGCATATTCCCACCTACAGCTGCAACTGATTGCAGTCATGAGATCCTACATTAATTTTCTGCCAGAGAAGGTTTTTTAACAAAATACATTCCCCACTGCTTTTTTCATTCCTTTCTGAGCGTTAGTCCGTGTAAGACAGCAGCCTTCTGCTGTCACCCTTTCCTTCATCAGCTCAGTTCACATAACAGCAAAGACCCTCATAGTAATACTGAGTACCATTTCCAAATAAATATCATTCTCTGGTATGATTTATTAATTTTTGTAAAGGTTTTTACTTTTTCAAGGAAATTGCATCCAAGAATCATGTAAATAAATTTAAAGTTGTCCTTTAACTATATTACACTATCAATAAACTTTTTAGCACTGAATTCTTACTGGAAACTTTCTCCAATCATGTATTATTAGTATAATATTGTGAAAGACAGAGCAGCCCTCTTCTCAAAGGTCACATCTTCTCAATTCAAAAGAAACTGGAAAAAAACCCCAAAACAAAAGAATGGCCATAAAAAAAGAAAGAGATGAAAAGGAGGGGACTCAAGCAGCAGAAGCTAATCTTTGGGTGAGAAAAAAAAGAATTAAATTCACACTGAAATCTTGAGCTATTTTTGGAGTGGTTTAAGTGACATTTGGCCTACTTACAACGTTATAGGACAAGAACAGTTACATTTACACTTGGTATAAGCAAGCCGTTCCAACAAAATGGCTGTGCATGCTTTTGACTTTCAGTGATTCATGTAGGGACAACTTTTGTTTTTAAAAAGTCTTTTGTACATTAATAAGTAAAATTTTACTCAGTCACGTGCTTTAGATTTACAATATACAGTGCAAATTAATTAGTGAGTGTGGTGCAGTTTGTCTCAAAGCTCATTCTTTTGCAGGTGACTGAAGCAGTGGTGATTTGCCAAAATATTTTTGTTTCCTTTTCAGTTGTTCATCAAAATAAGCAACGGTTAGACTCCAGATACCTAACTATTTTTTAGTTCTTGTTTATAGCATGGGTTTGCAAAAATGTAAGAGCTGCGGTGTTCCTCTGAAAAAGTGAAAAACACTGCCTTTTGGCAACATTTAAGCATTCCTCCAGCAGTGGAAACAAGTGTGTTGCAGTTAACAGTCCTAGAAGATATTTCAAGTTTGGCATCACTGTCCAGGCACTCAGCCAATCACTTTGTAGCCTGAAGGTATAAACAGACAGACTATAGAGGGGATTTACAGAAGTACTTGAACTTCAATACAGTAGGTGACAATAGAGAACACAGATATATGGGACAAAGAGAAAGTCGCTGCTAATAATCTGTCTGAAGGAAAGGATATTATAGATCAGTGGTTCATTTTACTTTTCCATTTTTCTGTAATCACTACGTATCAGTAGTGAAAAAAAGAAATAGCACATTCTTAGGTATTCCTTTATTCCATAGTTCATAGAGAGGATTTCCTGTAGAATTTGGAAGAGCATTTCCCTCACACAATGTAAAAGATGAATGATAAACTGTGATTATAATGAAAATAATGTTCTCTAATGATTTTGAAGCTGAGTAGCTAATAAAGAAAGTGACTGGTAATTCATTACTATTTTCATGTCTATCAATAAAATATCTGAAGCAAGAGAATCTTATAACCTTGTGCACCCACCTCTGTTTCACCAACTGAATTTGGTGATTTTGGTGATACTTTGGTGATACACAGATTTTCCTAGTAGAGAAAAGAAAAGAGGTACAAGTTTGTTTTCAGATGAAAAGCATTGTGGTTTTTGTTTTTTTCTCCTTGAATATTGTTATCTGTGCTGTAAGTCCCAGACATGCAGAAGGGGGAATTCAGCTACTATGCTGAAAATATTCTAAATGCGTATTTCTAGTGATGAGTTAGATTAGCTTATGGGAAGAAGACTCATACAGGGTATCCTATAGCTGGTACTCCTATTATTGAGGGCTTCTATACAGATGTCTTATTTTACAGGGAAGACGTATTTCATTAATCTGAAGCTTCATTATCCATGTTTATACTATGATATTGTGGTGGGTTGACCTTGGCTGGCTGTCAGCTGCCCACCCAGCCACTCTCCACTCCCCCTCCTCAGCTGACAGGAGGATGAAAAAGCTTATCAGCTGAGATAAAGGCAGATAAATCACTTACCAGCTATCCTCAGGGGAAAAAACAGACTTGATTTGGGGAAAATGAATTTAATTTATTGCCAATTCAAATAAATTTGGATGATGAGACACAAAGACAAATTGAAACAACAGTTTCCTGCCATCTCACCCCCTTTTCCCAGGCTCAGCTTTCACTCCTGACTCTTCACTCATTCCCAACTTCTCTACCTCCTCCTACCCCAAGCAGCATAGGAGGATGGGGAATGGCAGTTGTCATCAGTCCATAACACTTTGTCTCTGCCTCTCCTTCCTCCTCACACTTCTCCCCTGTGCCAGCATGGGTCCTTCCCATGGGCTGCAGTCCTTTAGGATAAACCTGCTCCAGCCTGGGCTCTCCAGAAGCTGCAGTTTCCTTCAGGAAATATCCACCTGTTCCAGTGTGCGGTCCTCCACAGCCTGCAGGGGAATCTCTGCTCTGGTGCCTGGAGCACCTCCTCCCTCTCCTTCCTCTCTCACCTTGGTGTCTGCAGGGCTGTTTCTCTTGCACTTTTTCCTCCCTCCTCTCACTGCTGCATGGCATTTTTTACCCCATCTGACATACGCTTTCTCAGAGGCCACCATCTTGGCTAGGGGGCTCAGCTGCGTCCCCTGGTGGGTCCATTGGAGCCAGCTGGAAACAGCTGTGTCTGGCTCGGGTCAGCTGTGGCCTCTCATCACAGAGGAGGCCCTGCAACACCCCACTGCCAGCATCTGGGCACCTGCACCCAATAAAGACATTTCGTGTAACATTTTGAAAATAACAAATAAAATCCTGTACTTTTACTTAATATACTACTAAGTATTGAGAAATGTTACAAATAACCAATAGATAGCATATGTAAGAAAGGACATCTTGTTACAGCTTTATATAGAATCAGTAAAGAAAGATCAAAAGATTGTAAGTCTGTTACATTCAAAGTTGGTAAGGATTTTAAATATTTAAATCAGGTAGTTTAAGATGATAATTTATTCTTAGCAGGAAATAGCTTGATACATTAATTTAAAACCAAGAAAGAAGATACAGAATACCAGAGCAGAATTCTCTTTTGAAAAGCTGTTTTTGCTCATTTCACATCTTAGCACAGTGGCAGTAGAGAAAATGATCCTTGCCATGAAAGGTTTGGTAACAATTTGGATGGGATAAGAATTAACTGGAAAACCCAAAGAAATGCTGAGCAAGGAATGAGAAACTATTGGAGGTCCAATGAGATGAGCAAGTGCCATCAGGTTGTCAGTAACATCTAGACGCAAATTGATACGAGCTCTCTTATTTATTATGAACTAAACTTTTGAGACTCTACCTAATCTGCAAACAGAAGACTCCAAAGCTATGTGGAGCACGCGGAACTCAGAAGTAGATGAACACTAACAGTATTCAAACACTAGCAAAAATATACTTCATACTTTAAACGTTGGTTTTATTCTAGCATTTTGAACAGTCAGAAATTCCAAGGAAGAAAATGAATCTTACTGTTAACCCATACTTAGTGTCTTTGAAAAACTTCATTTTGTTACAACATCCTGTTCCTGTCTTTATATTTATTTTTCTCTCATGCACAAAATGGTAATCATAAACTATGATTTCTACTTGAAGTTGTCAGCATGTTTGTTATTTTTTCTTGAAGGAATTTCCCAAGACACTAGCACTGAGGAATGTGCGTGCTTTCCCAAAAAGAAGTACTATCTTCTCTTAGCTTCTAATTGGTATTAATTTACAAGTTACTCATTCTGATTATTTAAAGGTACCTGTCATTCCTTTTTAGAGTTTATCTGAGTATTATTTTCAGTTGAAGATACTTTAATTTAGTTTTATTCAGATACGATGAAGCTTTCAGTTATTTCACTTTACCTTTCATTCAGGAAAACATTCCTGGTTGTGGAGCACTTCAATGTATACTTAGCATTAAGTTCATGTTAAAGTTCCACAGTTAGTATGCAAATGCAAAGACTGTCCTGACTACAGGGACTTAGTGTTCGTATTTTTACAATATTATCCAATAACCACTGAAAGTTGTGATGACTTGAATAAGAATTGAGAAAAAGAAGAAAAATGCTCCTGATGCATATTTTTTCATGAAACAAAACTAAAAGAAACTGTTTAAGACTTCTTCAGGTAACAAAGTTAAGTATTCTCTAAGTAAATCTAAGATGATTTTTACATCAACACAATTATCAACACAATTAAATTCCTGTGACATTAAAATACTGTGGAACATTTTTACAGAGGAAAGACTGCAGGCTTTAAAAACAGCTGAGGTGACCTATGTCCCATGGACATGATTTTGTTTCCCCCTCATGTCATAAATAGATCCTGTGCCACTGACGTCCAATAGACTTCAGGAGAAATCCAAATGAACACCCTATATTTGAACAACTGCAGAACTACTTGATCAAATGGATATCAGGGAAAAGAGTGGTCCCTGGATGATTTATGTATAGTAAACCTCCAGATTTATTATCTTCAGATATTCTGTGACAAAACTAAAGATATTTATGATAGGGCAATTCAGTAGGTACCTTAATACAAAGTCTTCATATTAAGACAATTGTTTGGAGTACATCCATCCCTTCCAGTTATTAATCCTCATATTTCTACAAAATCCCATTCTAAAAACTTCCCCTTCTTACTCCTGCCTCCTTGTTCCTCTTCCTGTCTCTCCTATGGTGTTAGAGTCCTCAAATGTGACATTGCAAATTTTAATCTTCTTTATTATAGAAACAGTGCAAAGCCTTCCCACCAAAAATTCATTTACTATTTTCCATAGAGAACCAGCTAAAAGAGCATTTTGAAAACATGACTTCTGAATTTAGTCATATAGAGTTGCCTGCAAATGGAGAGCACATTTTATACTTCTAAACAGTTAAATTGACTATATTTTAGGCTGCTAATGTGTTACAAGTACTGACTGTGACTTTGTCTTGTATTGTCTCAACTCTTATTCCTTTTTATGTTAATCTCTACTATTAGCTTTTCTTATTTAACAGTGCTAATAAGTGATCAATACTCCCAGCAGTTTTACAGTTTAAAGTTAAAAAAAGTCCTTTTTAAAATTAGGAATATTTTTTTAAATCTTGATTTTTAATGTTCAGAACAGCAATAGTATATTTCCAATTTAAAATGAAAAACATTCTGCTTATGGGATCTATTGTCCATATAGTTCATAGCAATTGCAGTATTTTTAAACTGAAAATTGCTTGTTTCATTTTACTTTTGAATAGATTTAATTCTGTTTTCTGATACCTGTGGATAATCATCTCTAAAGTAGGCAAAACTAGGTCCTAAGTTTAGAACTTCGGGCTTTACCCTGATGTTGATGCCACTACTTTAAGTGTTACTGTTTGAGGGCCATCCTGTGTGTTTTAGCACTTACAGAAATTTCTGGAGTGAAAATTTGTTAGTTATAGCACTTATGAAGCACCTTCATTAGGTGTCAGACCTTTTTTTTCCCCTCCACACGAATAAAAGCAAACTCTTCCCATACTACCGTAAATCATGTGAAACTGACTGCCATGAAGATCTGGGATCACAGTCTATTTCACAGTGCTGCCAGTACTAAATGACGAGTGCTTATGCATAGGACAACAATTCACAGCGATTTCTTTTTACTGCAACTGGCACCTGACAACTTGTGACTCCAAGGTGAGACACTGTGAATGTACAGAGCAGTTTTCCGGTGAAGCCTTGAGTATCTTCTTTATTTCCCCAGAATTTCAAGTACTAGCATTACAGACGTGCTTGTTTGTTTGTAGCATGGTATTTTAAGGTAAAAGGTGGGTCACGTTTCATATATAAAGAACGGCTTTTTGCAAATATATGCAGTTTGTGGGGTTTTTTTAATGTTGTATACAGTGCATACATACATTGCATACTGTGTTGTAGAAATAGGTTAAATATGACTATGAGGAATAATAAATTTTTTTCTCACGAAAACGCATATATCTTGCCGTATTTTCAGAATAAAATTGCCAGACCATGAGAATGAAAACTTTGAATATTAATAGAAGAATAGCTAGTTGAAAAGAAAAATGTGGGGTTTTTTGTTTTAATTGTATAATTAAAAAAAACTAAACAAAGGAAATTAATAAAAATCTATATTATATGACATATAATAATGAAACATGCAAGAAATACTTAAACAAATAGGAACTATTTTAAGTAATGTACATCTATTATCTTAAATATTATCGCAATGAGCTGTATCAGATTATTTACATTTTCTGAATGCAATTCATTTTTACAAATTTTAACTTTCAGGTGTCTGATTTTACACAGAATATAGGTCAGATTTTAGATTTTTGGTCTAAACCATGAAGTTTAGAAGACTGGGATTAGAAATTTAAGTGAAAATCTATAAATATTGCTGAAATTTTTACTTTTCCAATCTTGTAGTTATATTTGTCAAGGAACAAAAATTATATTATTGGGTTGTTTTTTCATTAAAATTCATTGGTTTTGACCAGTACAGTAAATTACTTTCAGTAAGAGAAGAATAATTACCTGTCCAGATGCCTATGAACATACATTGCTTTCAGTCTCAATATGTCAAGACTGAAGAATATAATTTTAACACACATTTCATCTCCTACAATGCAAATGATACCATTCTTCTGCTTTATGTCTGTGTCTAAAACTATCTAAGTAGATACAGCTTATTGCTGTTAAATACATATTTTAATTTTTTTTCCAGTTAAAAAAAAAGGCTTGCAAAAACAGGATTAGAACCTAGCATCTATCCACATCATAAGGAAAATTAGTATGATGAAAGTATGTTTAAAGCTAGTTATCACTACCTAAGAATGATGCAAAATATTTAGGAGTATTATTGTAGCATTGGAATAACTACCAAATGCTTGCATTCTTATTTTAAAGTATGGAGCATAAGGCAAATTCATCATTTTTATGCAGAAATTGTTTTATTTATTCCTTTAGTAAAGATATCAAGCCAATGCTTTTGTTCTGTTTGTTGTTGGGGTTTTTTTGGAAGTGTGTTCCCTTTTAGCCTATTACTGTATAAAATGCAACAGGTGTAATCAGTTGATATCTGCAAGACAAAAGGCTTTATGTATGAAATTGTATCAACCAACACAGCTGAATGATATTGACTTTATAATACTACAAACCTTGACGAGTTAGTGAACCTGTGCATTATTAATACAGGAGCAGTTCAGTGGGGAAATATTGCTTTACATGAAATATGAACACATTGCTTGAGCTTCAGAGGAGCACTTAGATTTACTTGCACGTTTACAGATAATGAAGCTATAATAAAGCTGAGATCAAATTAAAAACATGAGATGAAAATGCTCAGTACTATTTTGTAAACTCGCTTTGCTGCTGTCTTGTACTCAGAAGTCCCAAGGTCTTAAACATTGGTTATGATAAACATAAAACTGTTAATTTTTCAGGGTACTGTAATATATTTTATTTGTCCTAAATGTCTTTTGAGATCAGATCATTTGAGATTACCTTATGACTATGGAAAAAATTATTTTTTACTACACAGGCAATCATAAATTAAAATATTTCTATTTGACGGTAAGCATTAACGAATAAAATATATCCTTCTCCAGAGATTGCTATGACTCTTCTGCACATATGGACTTTGTAATCCCTCCATAAAATGACTTTACTGACATATATATTTATTTTTTTTCTCTAATGATAATTTATTTACAGCCCTGATTTTCAAGCATATGTATGTCATGAAATGGCCACTCCACTGTGATCACATTTGATGATTTCTTTGTATTAACTGTATGGTTGTGAGTCCATAAGTTTATAACTGACTGCACAAGATGAAAACCAATATCTAAGTATAAAAGTTGTATTATATAATTATTATTTTTGAACCCATGAGGTTAATCACAAATAAATATTTTTAATTATATGTGTACTTATAGAAGTGCATACATATACGTAAAAACATATATTTCACATGTGTGTATGGAGGTATGCTACTTGAAATGAAAAATTTGGAGTCTTGGTTCTTTTGGATTATCAAAAACAACATTCAGAATTAAAAATGGGATTCTAATATGGGTTTTCACATAAGTAAAATTATGTCTTCTACATGATCCTTCTTAAATCCACTTCTCAAAAGACCGACAATAGGAGGCTTTTGTAGTGAAACAGAACACAAGCATATCTTTGGATTAATAAATATTATTTAAAACAATCAGCTAGAACTTGGGAGGCTTGGAGAAGGCTAGATAAGTTTGTAACATTTTGGTAAACAGAAACAGAAAAACTCAGTTAAACTACATTTTAAGAGAGAAAATATCAATGTTCTTATCTATAATATTTTACCCTTAATCCCTTGAATTTGCCAAAAGTAGCAAGTGAGTTTTATAACAGCTAGGAATGGAATGTTTGGTGCCAGTGTGATACGAACAACATTTCTTCAGGGGGTGACAAAATGTTTCCCAGTTTAATAACCTAGAACAGTTTCAGACACAGTGCACAAGAGACAGCTAAAGACAGCTAAAGGTTCTTTATAATTCAGAAAACTGTCTAATTTTTCAGTCAAATGCTTTGTGTTACTGGGCAGAGTAGCAACACTGATAAAAGAATATTCAGATGCAAATCATCTTGAACAGATATGACTAACTATATAAAGAGTCAAGATAGCTTATTTTTAATCATCTTTTTCTATTTTTTCAACCCAAGGACCTTTAGAAGTTTAAAAGTTGGACTTTCATTTATAATGAACTGTAATGTTTAGTTATTGAATTCAGTGAACTGACCCCTTGAAAAATAGTCCATTGCCAAGTAGCACATAAGTAACAATTGTATCTATTTACTGAAAAGCTTTTTCATATTCTTTATTCAACATTGTACCTACAGACCGTGATCATGATTCTGCAGTGCTGAGCTACATAAAATCAGAATTTTAAGATGTCATTGCATTTTTTGGTTTTTTTTTGTTTTTTTTGGTTTTTTTTTTTTTTCACTGCTTATACTCCCAGTGAATCTCCTTCTAAACACAAATGCCTTCTTCCTAAATCCTATGAGAAACTAAGACATGGGAAAAAACTTTATTAATTGTGTATTTTGAACTTTAAAATTCTACAGTAAGATGCATATTTATTCACAGCTAATGAATTATCCAATATCAGTCAGAAATTGCTATCACACTTTTATTTAAAGTGCAATTATACAGCATTGAAAGTTTGTAATGTTTTTCTGCAAAGGCCTACAAAATATCCAGGAAATGTCCTTCTTCACTTTCAGAAGTTTCACATTTCCTTGAAAGTAAATTATGAATCCATTTATGTTCATTATTTAAGAATTGCAAAAAAAAGTTATTAGACCACTATGTAAGAGATTGTATGATACTGAAAATAAATGCCTTTGAGTAACTGATGTGGTGTCATTTCTGTAATGGAAACAAGTACTAAAAATGTAATGCTCTGTATACAAAATAGGATACATCCGTATGACTTACTTCGAAATAAATGCCTTCAAACAAGACTTTTTGAAACAAATAACTTTTAAACACTTCTTGCATACTTGCTGGCAAAGCATACTGTGAACCATGCAAAATCAAAGCACCCTGTTAACTTTGGGTATATTAGATAAGAGGCAGGATTATTTACCATGGGTTAAGCACTATGAGCATTCCAGCATATAATTTTTTATGAGAGCTTGTTTGTATCTGCCAGCTTGGAATTCATGTGTAGATATATCCGGAATCATTTGTAAGATATGAGTGGAATAGGATGCTTGGGTTGAAAACCTGGATTTAACATCTAATCAAGTTAACACTGAAACTATGACATCTCAAGCCTGGGCCAGAGTTCTTCTGGGCATGGATTTCCCCTCAAGACAAGCTTGCTTTCAGTTCTTATAAGGTTAAAATTGAGTAGACTAAGATTTATTTATTTTAAGTTCACAGACTAATACAATAGTTGAGGTTGGAAGGAAGCTCTTGAGGTCATCTGTTCCAACCCCCTTGCTCATGCAGGGACACCTGGAGCCAGTTGCTTGGGTCCATGTGCAGGCAGCTTTTGAATATCTCCAAGGATGGAGACTCCTGGGTAACCTGTCAATGCTCAGTCACCCTCAGAGTAAAAAAAAAAGTGTTTCCTGATGTTCAGAGGGAACCTCCTGTGTTCCAGT
Organism: Ciconia boyciana; assembly: GCF_034638445.1. Classification (NCBI taxonomy): domain Eukaryota; kingdom Metazoa; phylum Chordata; class Aves; order Ciconiiformes; family Ciconiidae; genus Ciconia; species Ciconia boyciana. Next base: position 60,768,285 of record NC_132935.1, read on the forward strand.
GTATACCCATTGCCTCTGGTCCTCTGCCACTGGAAAGAGCCTGGCCCCATCTTCTTTACATCCTTCCTTCAGGTACTTGTACACATTGATAAGACCCCCCCTCTGAGCCTTCTCTTCTCCACACTTACCAGTCCCAGCTCTCTCAGCCTTTCCTCATAGGAAAGATGCTCCAGTCTTTCATCATTTTGGTGGCATTTTGTTGGACTCCCTCCAGTATGTCCATGTCTCTCTTGTAGTAGGGGGTCCAGAACTGGACACAGCACTCCAGATGTGGCCTCATCAGTACTGAGTGGAGAGGAAGGATCACCTGCCTCAACCTGCTGGCAACACTTCTCCTAATGCAGTCCAGGATACCATTAGCCTTCTTTGCTGCAAAGGTACATTGCTGGTTTATGTTCAACTTGGTGTCCACCAGGACCCCCAGGTCCTGTTCTGCAAAGCTGCTTTCCAGCTTGGTGAAGCCCAGCATATATTGGTGCATGGGGTTGTTCCTCCTCAGGTGCAGGACTTTGCACTTCCCCTTAAAGAACTGCATGAGGTTCCTATAGGTCCATTTCTCCAACCTGTCAAGGTCCCTCCAGATGGCAGCACAACTGTCTGGTGCATCAGCCACTCCTCCCAGTTTTGTGTCATCAGCAAATTTGCTGAGGGTACATGCTGTCCCGTCATCCAGATCATTAATGAAGATCTTGAACAGGATTACTCACAGTATTGACCTATGGGGTATACTGCCAGTTACTGGCCTCCAACTAGACTTTGTGTCACTGATCACCTCCCTTGGGCCCAGCTGTTCAGCCACTTTTCAGTCCACCTCACTGTCTGCTCATCCAGCCCATACTTCATCAGCTTGTCTAGGAGGATCTTGTGGGAGACAGTGTCAAAAGCCTTCCTGAAGCCTAAGGTAGACAATCCACTGTTCTACTCTCATCTACCAAGCCAATGATTTAATAATAGAAGTTTATCAAGCTAGGGGTGGACACTGCCTGCATCTCTACAGCAGCTGGGGTCTGGGTATCCTCAAGCTGCTGCATAACAGAGGAGATCCTGCCTGTCTCCCTTTCACCTTCTCTGATGCTGGGCAGCCTGCTCACTTCATCCCATAAATCCTCCACTTAGTGGCACTGCTCCTCCAAGACAGCACACCTCCTGCAGGACAGAGGGCCATGTCTCCTGGCACCACAGAGAGGCCCCAGGCAGCCTAGGACCTGGATAGCTGCTTCCACTATCTGAAGCTCTGTCTGCATTGAAGCCTCTGCCCTAACTTTAACACCAGAGAGGGAAACTCCCCTATGGTGTGTCACCATCGCATGCAAGACTTACCATGGTACAAATTCAGCTGAGCCCCCTCTTCCTTGTGCCCTTCTACACAAACTGCTGTCTGTTAGCTGTGTTCTGGACCCGCCTCTTATATAGACCTCTCTTGAGCACTGGCTAAAAGGGTACTTGACCCTCCCTAATTAGAGGACAGCTGCAATGAAGGCTCCAGTCACGCTGGGTTAAGGGCAGCTGACTAAGCTTGTTAGCAGCTGCTAGAGCTTCCTCAGACTCAAACCCTGGTAGCTCTCCCTATCTCATCATTACCCAGCACCATGAGGCACCCTCTCAAGTTTCTCAGAAGGTTTCCAGGCATTCCCCAATGATCCTCACCTTGTCCCCAGAAGGTCCAGAAGCTCCCAAAGCAGAACCAGAGACTGCTGTGCAAACTGCTGTATCTGTTGGCTGTCTCTGTTAGCTGCACTCTGGGAGCTGTGCTCTAGGACTGTTCAATTATTCTCCATCATTATTAAATATTTAAGTTGACAATTTTCTCACAGTTCTTCACCATGACAAAGTTTTCCTTTCCTTTGTTTCCTGCAAAGAACTCTCAGTTCTCAGCTTTACCAGTGTTCATAGGCTAATTCAAAAGCTGTCAAATAACTACTCAAGCACTTAGACGACAACAACTTAATAGAGTTTTAATTTAACAGAAGTTTAAATTAAATGCTGGAATGGTAGGAAAAGACTAACAATAATGTTGCTACTTTGGTTTTCCAAAGGCAGTAATAATTAATATATTATTGAATGCAAGGATCTATTATAACCTGAAAAGAACCAAATTCTAACCCATACCAATAACACATCAAGAACTTTGGAAAAAGAATTATGTGAAAGTGAATGATCATAAGACATAGCAGCTTCACCTGCACCCCTCCATCGATGAATATAAAACAAAAATCTTGAAAGTCTGCAGGAACAAGGTCATACTAGATACCATTTGTTTATGCAAATGACCAGCTACTGGTGCAGAACTGCATAATGAGCTAACAAAGCTGCTCACATCTGCCAGCCTGGTGGAAATGGCTTTAAAAGTACAGAAAGTTCTGCAATGAAAACAGCTAGTTGTGTTGGTGCCATTTCTTCAGACTTTGGTGTGAAGAACTGATCGCTCATATCCTGTACTCTACTGTTACACACACAAGTACTGTCTTCTTGTCACTGAAGGAAATTGTAGTTTAGTATTAGGTGTAAGCCTTTGTTGATTAAGTTTGCTCTGGTTACCCACCATTGAGGACTGGCTGTTAAAGCTGATGAACAGGTCATCTAAAAACTGGTTTCATTTCCTTTACCCATTTTCTTTAACCTTTCTTTCCTTGTTATCAATTCTGTGTAGTCTGTTACATAGCAACTACTTAAAGAGGAATAGCAATGGATATTAGTTACAATTTATCAGTACATAGTGATAAATACTGTAATGATCAGAACACCATTTACACTTAAGAATATCTAGCAACACCCAGTCTGTCCGTGCTTGGGCTTGGTTTTGGTTGTTATGGGTCTGAATGCATATAGATAATCTACAAAAGCAACTCTTTTGTAGACAGAAGTTGAGGGTGCTGGTGTGTCATGGTGAGGGGCATAAGTGAGCAATGAAGCAAGGGAACTGGAAAGAACTTGGTGTTGATTCAAACTCCATGCACTGGGAATCTACAAGCTTAAGTATCCAAATGCCTAATTAAATTAAATTGACAAAACTTTTCTTCTTTCTTTTAATACATATGCTACCCTGAAGTTGCTAGTGTATTATTTTATTAGCTGAAAATACTTTCTGAATTTCTAGCTTAAATTATGATTACGGCTGCAATAAAATACTATGTCTTGTCAGAAATACACTTATTGATGAAACCCCAATTCAATCTCCTTTTCTTCTGCATAGAGATACCATTGATAGGTGCTTACAGGAAGGGGAAGATTCCAGATTTCTGTTCCTCAGCTCTATCTATGAGTTTGGGTAAAGTAACAGCACTCCATTGGGATTTAACTGCTGCTACTACAGTGGGATATTATACATTCATCTCACATGGTAGCATAACACTTACTTCATGTTTACAGCATTGATGTACACATTTGAGGATGCACATCATAAACATCCTCATATGGCACACAATGGAAAAATTGGCAAGGATTATCTTTCATATTGTCTTTTACTTAAATTTCAGTTTCTGTCTTGTTGCATTACTTCAGTGCTTAAAAGTAGTTATTTTCAGTAAGATTTATGTCTTGGTAGAAGTCTATTGCTATGAAATAATTGCAGGAACCCATAGCTGAGGTAGGAGGCTTTTTGGTAGAAATTAGGCAAATCTCAGTGAAGTGAAGAGATTTTAAAAAGCTTTGACATGTTTTGGATGGGTACAATTTTCTTCATACTGAGAGACCACTAAATACACACAAACCTACACACATATGCATATCTAGATAGTTACAATACTTATAAATCTTTTCAATTAAAAAATAGGTTGCTTTATCAAGCCAAATTATAAATAGGACAATGGGACTGCTGATGATTACAGAACATAATCTCATTGCAGGAGCCATTGAGCTGCCATTATAGTAATACCATTCAATACCACAGTCAGTGACAGACAACAGATCATACAATTTCCTCTCCCTTCCCTTCCCTTCCCTTCCCTTCCCTTCCCTTCCCTTCCCTTCCCTTCCCTTCCCTTCCCTTCCCTTCCCTTCCCTTCCCTTCCCTTCCCTTCCCTTCCCTTCCCTTCCCTTCCCTTCCTTCCCCTTCCCTTCTCTTCTCTTCTCTTCTCTTCTCTTCTCTTCTCTTCTCTTCTCTTCTCTTCTCTTCTCTTCTCTTCTCTTCTCTTCTCTTCTCTTCTCTTCTCTTCTCTTCTCTTCTCTTCTCTTCTCTTCTCTTCTCTTCTCTTTTTTTCTTTAATTTTGCTTTCTGTGATTTTATTTCATAAACTTAATATTTTCTGGTAAGCAGTTGCTTTGAGTTTCCCAAATATATAAAAAGGATTATAGTGCATTGTTCTGATGCACAAACTATTTCAATATAGTTACTTCTGAAATAAACATTCACTGAAATAAATTGTGTGAAGAAATATTCTAAACATGTTCCTAAAACCTAGACTAGAATGTACATTGAGTACTTGAGTGCAAACGCTCTATATCCCATTAGTACTCTGCAAGCCATTCAGTTATTTTGCTATTAATATTTTTAAGAAGAAAATGAGTGACTATGAAACTGTTGGCTCTGCAGCTGATCAGTTTTGCTGTTAATGTGTACTGATGTCAACCAGTTGCAAGAAAGCAAAGGACAACACAAAGACCAGATGCCAAACAATTTGCACTCCCTGTCGTGAGGCAATTATTCCCTTGGAGGCTCTTATCAGCTTTATAGCATGAATTCTGCACAAGCTTCAAGTGTACTTACTGCTTTCTACTGCATTACTGGCACTGTAGTTAACGTTATGGATACAAATTACAGAGGAAGAGGGCTGAAACAAGTCTGTATCACAGACATGGAAATTAATAGACCACCCTGCTAATGTCAAATTCCCGGTTCTGAGAAAAGATGCAGTTTCACAAATGCAAATATGTCCCTATGGGGTGTGGGGTGAAACAGATATATATAAGAGCGAATTATTTCATATTAAAATAACCAATATTTGGAAAAAAAAAATCTTGCTCAAGAAATACAAAATTATACTTGAAGATCACAATGTTAAATGAGGAAACATAATGCCATAGAAGGAAATAATGCAATTCTGAACTTCTCAAACATATTTCAGAAGGTAGAAGATCACTTTAGTGTCATTTCTTTTTCTCGCTGAAGTGTAATCAGTGTGGCACCTTAGCAGTTGCAGTTACATACTTTTATGTTTGAGAGTACAAACACAGGAAGTTTTTCATGTCTGTGGTCTGAATATGATATCCACTTCGTCACAAAGACATATTCCTGGGAGGCAACTATGAATAGATCACATTAAACATAGCAAAATGTGATGAACTGTTGCTAAGCTTACTAGTTATTACGACAGAAAAACACAAGGATTTTGCTAAGTGTGCTTAGTTGATGAAATTCACTCTCAAAGAAAACTTTTCTTTTAATAATTTCCTTTTTTCTTTACATTTTTAACAGTGAAAACTATGTGATATAATACAATTTATTTAGCTGTATACCAATCTGTATTCCTGTATTTTTGAGAAACTGGGGTTTATATAAGCTTTTTCTTCTTGCATTTTTGCTTGAATCAGTACAGATTATATTGTTTATTGGTTCAGAAAACATACTTAATTTGTGTGTGGCACCTAATCATTGCGCATGTAAATGTGTGCTCAGACAAGCAGCTGTCCATATTTTTCGTTCAATTACACTCACATAACTTCATTGCAGTGACTTCAGTGACAGAAAAGTAACAGAAACAAGATTTCACTTATTGTGTGATAAAATTCATTCTTGTCAGTAAATATTTGCAGACTTGGCAGGCACAATTTTAAACAATGCCTGGCTCAATATTAGACTATATTTCTTAATTTTTCCTATTTGCCTTGAGTGTACTTCAACTTTAACTTAAGCATTGCCTCACATAAGTGCCTGCAATTACAGATGTAATATCATGGCTGTTGAATTTTGTCTCAACAGCCCATCCTCCATGAAAACAGACCTGGGTTGTAACTCAATGGAGGTTGCTAAACCCTTCTTCAGTAGCAAACATGGTGTCTGCACAATGACTGAAAGAGCAGTTACTTCAGTTACATCCCAATATTTAGTCCCCTGAAAGGAGAAATATTAGCACCATGAAATGAAATGCATGACCCCTGTAACATCTGTCTACTGATTTTTTTTCCAGAACTGAGAGCAACAGAGCTAGAGACTGCTACAGAGTGACAGTCAGTGTAAAAGTATAAACAGGAATATTTAAGCCTGAGATAATAAATCCTGTGCAACTCAAGCTATAAAGCTTCTGGACCTCTGTTACCACCTCTGTGCTGGATCCAATGCCAGGGCAACAGTGTTGCCTCTGAGCAGAAAACACAGTTGCTTACCTTGATTTGATTATCCAAAGCAATATTCAATTCAATTAACTAATTCAAATATTTAATTTAAAAAAAAAACCACACAACAAAAAAAACAAACAACCCTGTTACTGTTCTCCACTGAATGCTATAGTCACATCTGGTGAAAGCCTGTTTTCTACAATGCAATCTGGAGATCTTGGTCAAGTATTGTTTTACATTAATTCGGTGTTTAGATTCCCAAAGCTCGAGACTTCTGATAAATATCTGCTACAATGTTCTCCAAAACATATTTTTCTCTTCCCCTCTTCTTGTCCTTCTCAAACATTCAGACTAATATTTTCCATTTCTGTATTCCATACTTATAGTCACCTAAAAAATTCTCTTTCACTGAATCCTCTTATCTTTTGCTCTTCCCCCTAGAATTGTATGCCTCCCTCACAATGCTAAAACACAGTGATTTCATAAACTGAGAACATTCTAAAATAGAAAATATTTTAGTTCCTAAATGATACATGACCATTACAAGAGGAGGAAGGGAGAAAGTGAGGGCTATTACATTCTCAACAGAGTCACATGAAGTCACAATACATGTGTAACAGTATGGGGAAAAGTACATCAAGACAGATGTATCAATCACCTTTACGCAGTTCAGTCAGAGAAAGGTAGTTCCCCAGGATCCTGCAGTACCACTATGAAAAATCTTGAAAAATATTTTTAGTTGACACATCCTTATCATCAGCTATTCTTTTGAATATTGAATAATGCTTATAGCATTTTATATAATGTTGCTTAACCATAACTATATTTGAATCATTTGCTACTAAACCCTCTTATTTTAAGACAGAAAATGTATAAATAAAATATAAATCTGTGTCTGCAAAGTAATCAACAGCTAAGTTAAAAAATAGCTAAGAACTTTCCTCTATAAAAAAGAATATACAGGTGAAAGAGGCTCTTCCTTGTATCATCCAGTAGTCTCCTATGTAAAGAGCTAAGAATACGGAAACTAGAGACTGCTGGGAGATAGGTGGGGGAGTTACACTTCATCTGAAATAGAACAGCATTTTTATTAAGACGCTCTGTAGAATATACCATATGCTATAAATACTGACTGGTAACACCTTGCTTCCTCATTCTTCCTTTTCCCTTCTAAACCTAACTTTTTATGCCTTCCAAAATAAAAATAACTTAGGAATCAATTTATACTTCTAGTTACTTAGATCAGCAATTTACAGGTGAAAAATTAAAGCTTACTTGTAGCCTACAAAATGAAATTTGTTCCTTATTGTGTGAAAGTCTGCAAAAGCCCTCTTCATGCTCAATTCTTCCAACATCATGTCTGATAACGTCCTTCAGGCCTTTTTGCTTCTGTGGTCAGCAACAGATTCACATACATTACATGTGTCTTTCAGGTTTGGCTTCTGTGGGTTGCATAGTGTTTCTGCTTGTACTCTGCAAAAGAATAGGACACATCTAAAAAAAGAACCAGGAATTGAGCCTGCAGTGAACCCCTGGTCATCCACAGTGCTAAACAGCTTACCCTCTGGCTCTGTTTTGAACCAGTTCAGTTAGCTGTTACATTTAAGTTTACTCTCACTTGGGGCTGTTGCATCAATCACCCTGTATCTCACTCACTTCTGGTACCTTGTTTATACACTTCGAAGCCATCATTCTGAGGACAGTTTATTCCAAATTTGATATGCAAAACATGGACCAGGTTTGGCTTCCTCCAATGTCCATAATCCTCCAGAACTTTGTAGAGTAGAAAGGAGAAGGCCTGAACGGTGTGGACATGAGTCAATATATGTCACTTGACCTCTGTGATGGGGATATATCTCAGGTCCTGTTTTACTTGTTTTTTCCTCCTGTTTTACTTGACATTAGAGACATGTCCATCAAGTTTGATGTTACAGGGCTTGCAGTGTCTCCTGGCAGGTACTAAGAGTTTCATTTCCTAGTGGTTTCCATGACAGCTGAGATTATTCTGCAAGTATTGATGTTATCATGTCTTTATAGAGAAGCAGATTTTTGCCTTGGTAATAATATCCTTCTTAACAATTAATTAATTCCTATTCTTTTCCAATGAAAATTACATGAATTAGCAAGTATTTCAAAATCTAGCATAGCTAGTAGTCATCTGATATCTCAGAGACTTTTTGTCTCACTTCCAAGATTACTGGTAAGAAGCATTTGCAAGAAACATGTTCATGCTTTCAATTAGTGTTTACACCACAATGAGCTTGATATACTATTGATCTGTCTTAGCATGGTTGCCAAAAATCTCTCCACCAGAGCAATATCCTGTAATTGCAGTTGTACAGACAAGAAAAAGAAAAAAAGGTTCCCATTTTAGGGCAATTAAATTGATACAATATTTTAGAGTTGCTAAGTATATTGAATAACATATTCAGGTGGAAATAATTTCACACTGAAGTCTTTATGACAGGTCTGCTTACAGACAATATTGTTATCACCTGCATACTCAAAGTCTAGACATCATCTGTTTTCCTCCCTTTGGTAATGAAATAAATCCTCCCTAGGCTTCACTCAGCCATACCCAAATACTAAGACTGGGATCTTTCTCCTCACTATGGCTGAAGTATGTACTTTTTCAGAAGTGCAAAATACTAGTCTTTGATGTGGACTGCAAACCCATTGCAGCAAGTAAAAGTGAATACATATCTCCATTCCTGACTGCGCTACCCCGACCAGGGTGCAGACACATACCATGACATTATCCCTGGAACAAAAAATGCATAGTTGTGAAAAAATAGCCCAAAATCTCTAGAACACTGGCTACAAAAGCGAGCTCAGTTTGAGTACAGCATAGGCTGAAAGTTTCCTATGTTATAGGTGATTCTTGAAGAGGAGGAGGAAATAATTTTTGCCTAGTGATTAACTTAATTACGGTGATACATAGTAAGTTGAAGCCACTTGCTTTGGGAAAACAAGCAAAACTAAACAAAACATGCAAATAAAACCTTTATACTATACAAAGTGTTGAGGAAAGACAAAAAAACAAAAAAAAGCTATATTTTCCTTCACCTTTAATGAAAATAAATGTATGATTTGGTGAAAATTATAAGAAGTTTTATTAAAATAGGAAATTGCTTGACCAAACTACCAAAAGCTCCTATTCCATATCAGACTACTGCAGTGTTTCAAGAAAGCTGTAGTTTCTATATCCCATGTTCTCCTACAGGGTCCAGCTTCCAATTTGAATTGCAATTTCTAGCAACCTCCCCTCCTAGTGAGAGCTGAGGTAAGGGTAGAGATTTGCATCACTTTTGTTTACCACAAAGGATAGGAAGCATGACTACAGGGAAGAAAAAAGGAATATGAACATACAGCATTACTTTAAAAATTTACTTCGGTCAAAAACTCATTTTCCATCAAAAAATCAGTCTGGAGTGAAAATTGTAGCTTTATTCTTAATATACTCCCAAATCTAAGCCTGATGCCTAATGCAAAATGTAACCCCAAAACCTCAGTCTTACTGTCCTTTTCAATACCGATTTTTTGTGAACCTATTCACAAAATACAATGCTACTCATCTTCTGTGAAGATCAGCACCTTCCTTGATGGGTTTTTAACATTTATCACAGAATCATGTATTGTAACATTTTTTAATTTGGCTGAAACAAAAAATCTATTGAATAACCCGAAGGCTAGTCTCAGAGTTGGACAAAGATCTTAACAAGAGTCTCAGGGAATAAGTTATTAAAATCCCACCAAGGGTTTGTAAGAGATGGCTTCAGAAATTAGGTGATCAGCCTTCACTGACCTTCCACGAAAGTTCAGTAAGTCATGTGATTTTTTTTGTTTACATCTTTGGACATAAATTTCATCCTGAATATGCAATATGTATCAATGGGGAATATTTTCTCAATCAGCTCCAGCTGTATTCATGGTCTTGACATATGTATTCATAGGAAGCTGATTTATTTTGTTACTTATTCTTTCCATGCAATCTTTGTTTTCTTCCTCTATTTAATCTATACTTTATATCCCTTGCTATAAATAAAATGCTGGTTTTGTAGCTTATTCTTCATCTGTAACACCTGTGGTCCCCCTCTGATGAAGTGTTTGCTGTCAAGAGGAGTTGAGGGCATTCAGATCTTCACAGAATCAGTCTGTATCTTAGCTCTCAAAGGCAATGCATTTCCTAGGCTGTTAAAGTACTAAATCTGTGTAAATCACAGGAAGTAGAGAAAGAAAAAAAAGAGGTGAAAAAAGTTGAATTCTGAAAGATATGTAACTAGAAGTCTCTGCAATTTTTTTTGTAAAAGTCTTTGTACATGAGGAGTGTCCAGGCATCATTAGCAGTAGCAGACATTGACACTGACATGTCTGAGCTAGTCTTCCTGACATTTTAGTGGCATTTTTCCTTAAGCATGTTATTTGCATTTTCTGCATTGTCTTAGCAGTCAGCCCCTCCCACCCAGTCCTATAAGTCATGCTCAAGACAATGCCTTAGCTGTCCACACATCTGTTCTGTGCTCTTTCATTCCTATGTATGGCGCATTTGCTGTCATTGTTGATGAAAACTTTGCAATTGGCAGGGCATTCTGACCTTTGGTTTTATCAGTCTGGCAGAAACTTTAATTAAGAGCTTTCTACCGCTTAGTTCCATACATTTTTAATCTCTCACAGTACAGCAGGATTTGGGGGTACTCTAAGGGAATCCATAAACTTTAAAAATGGATTCAGAATTAGGGGGGCAGAAAAAAGTCAATAACAATAAAATAATTTTCCTCTATTTTCCTGTCCCTTAAAGAACTAAGTAACCTTTAATTCTGTGACTCATTCCTTGCAAATGCTTTGGTATACTGCTAGAGTAACTGCACTTCTTTAGGGCAGCGTTACTACACACAAGCCTTACCCTATATTTATATCCGGATAGCTCCACTGAATTGAAGGAGGTCACGCAAAGGAATAAAGCAATACAGAACTTGGTGTAATGCCATTATGAGGGAAGATCTATACCTGTTTCCATTTAGTCATTGGCAATACTTCACAATAGCTTTACTAAGCTAATACCTACTGTTTTTCAGTGCATTATATGTAACAGTAGGAAGCATTAACAAAAAGACTCCCATAGACCTAACTCATGAATTTGAACAGTAGGAAATGCTTCCTCCTACTAGTTTTATATCAGCACTGCAATTTCTCTTGCATGTGTTTCAATAGGTCCTAAATCATAAAAAGGACTTCAAGACCTGGCTGTGCATTTCATATAAAAATGTCAGCATTAAAAGAAACATTGATTACTAAGTTTCTCTCATGCAGAGTGTGATCTAATCATAGAGATATAGGATTACTCTTAAGCTCTCTCTTTGACATAAAATTTTTTTAGTCAGAAATGTTTTTGTTGGATAGATTAGAAGAGCTCTATTACAACAAGTCTTTATGTCTCAATAGATAGGAGATACATATTCAGATCCTTCCCAGATAGGTGGGGGTTTGAATTCTGATGGACTGAATACCATGTTAATATTCAAGCTGCTGCATAAAAGTCAGAGCATTACACATCAGTTTGGATGTATCTTCTAGCCACCATCTCTTCCTTTAACAGACCTATAATAAAAGACTAACCTCACCTATACCTTTGAGAAGAGTCTTTTATAACTGCTATGTATTTGGTATGATCAGAGAATATTCATAACAAGATCCTTACGGGACCCTGTGGAGAAGAGTTAAGCTCCTGCCTAAGCTTAGGTTGTGTGTAGGTGCTACACTTCTAAGATTGGGGAAGGTTTGAACACATACAGAAAGGGAATACTACACAAGGGCAAAACTTTTATCAAGCAATGATGCCTCAAGGTACCTTCACAGTAAGGGAGATAATGTTGAACAAGGAGGATTTGGATTGCACTACTAGATCTATGTAATTTAAATTCTATTTTGGGTTGACTAAATCCTAGTTCCAGATAATCCTAGTTCCAGCTCAAATAAGGCTTTATTTACTTGACATTTTTTATTTTCCACATAACATGTATTTTGGGCTATTCCCTCAAGGGACACAGATTTCATCCATTTTTAATCGAAAGTGTTTTCTTGTGCTCCTTTTTTTTCAAGTTTAGTTCAGCTTGTTAGTTATGAGACAGTAGGTGCACGGAGCAAAGTGAAAGACAGAGTACATTATTGTTCATTGTGTACTGGCAGTACACCAAGGAAGAGTAATTAAATAAACAGTCCTGGAATCCAGCTACAGTAAGCACCTTAGGCAACAACTTCTAAGGGTGAACTACAGCTCCTAGGGAGGCCAGAGTCTAGAATATAGTGTTATATTATATGACTAAATACAAACATTAAAGGGTATGTCCTTGTGAAGGGAAAGCAGAAAGAAAAAGCAGAATAAAAATCTTAAATTAACCTTCAGTATGTTTACTCCTGGTGGATGTCAGAGGAAAAAGTACTGTAACATAAGTTTTGATAAAGAACTAGAGACACAGCTAAAAATATAATTCAGGTTATCTTTCTCCTTCCTGTTTTCCTGCCTCTCTCCCCTTGGTCTTCAGTATGGTTTCAGAAAAAACAGCTTATTTTCTTTATTAATCAGACAATCCAGCCCATGCAAAAAGATTTTTAAATTAAGGCAATAAATTTCTGCTTATAAGCAAGAGTAATATAGTCCCATCATGAATGAAAGGGCATTTGCCCATCATGAGATGATGTTTTCCTCCCACTTTGGTCACATGATGGTACCCCAATGTTAGGTTACTTAACAGGGTCTAGTCTAAGGGTATGGGGCAACATTTGTTATTTGTCTTGGTCCATGCTCCACAATTTTGAAACAATTCTGAAAGAAAATGTATGGAAGTTGCAGCACTGCATCAGAAATGCATGGCAAGAGTGATGTGCTTGTGGAGTAGAGCGCTTTTTTTTACTGCATTTTCAAGTTTCTGTGGTGCATTTTGTGTCCATTGCTGTGTATCAATCTGTTTTGTCCTCCCTCTCTTTCTAGTAATTTGTCACATATGCAACACTTTACCACATAAAGCAAATAACGTTACTCAGGATTTAATTTTCAGTAAATAAATTTTCACTGCTTAGTTACCTCCAAAATTATTGAGCTATTACTTTGCTTTCTCATGGGCATGTGAAAGTTTAAGCTCAGAATCAGAATACATCATATTGTCTAATTCATCAGTAGTTTCATTTTGATCAGATTCTCGTAGGACTTGGGGAAGAGAAGTAGAGATGATAGAAAGAAGAAAGAGAGGGGATTAAACTGTTCTAGTGCCAGATGGGCTGAGTCAGTAAGCTGAAGCAGTCTGCAACAACTGAAGTTAGTAAGGTCAAGAAATTGTAAAAGGAATTTCATATGGGGGACATTAATCTTTTGGCAGCAAATTGAAAGCAGGAGTCTTTTTGAGCAAACATTTCTGGGAATCTGGAAAAATGTTTCTTTTTATTTTCTTTGCTTGCATTGCAAGTGCTTTAAAATCCTTGGCTGCTGGATGTGAGGGAGATGAAGAAGCAGACTACTGTTTTGTAATAGTCTAGCTGAATGAGGGTCTAAGACATACATAAACAATCAAGATATTATTTAACTTTTCCTTTAGCTAGGGTGTGATTCCTACTCCACTTCCTTCATTTGAAGGAAAGGAAATTTCAATGACTAGAACAAATTGAAAAACTCATAATTATGAAGTAAATGCTAAAGTACTTCTAATTTCCCATGATCAAAGTTGTGAGGTGTTCTTTTGTTTTCCGTTTTTTCCAGTCCTGTAATCTTGGTGGAAAAGGCACAGACAATTAATAGTACACAAAACTAGACTTCAGGCAAAATACTACCCAATTAATAGGACCAAGACTCAAGGATATGTGCCAGAGATAGTCATAACAGAAGAAATATAAGTGTGAAAGAGCTTCACCTCCCAGATACTTGACTTTAACCTTGTGCAAACCTTCAGCTTGAGAAGAAAATCAAACATGTTATTTGTGATGTTTCCTTTTGTGAAATCTAAAAATGCATATAGACTCTATTAAACTGACGCAGAACCAAAATGAATACAACTGTAACTTTATTAACAGGGTCAAGAGTTAGCAGACTCGGGTTTGAGCTGGTTCTTGTCATCTAAAGTGAAAACAAAACATGTTCTAAGCTGCTATAATTAAAATATAATAATAGAGAAATGAAAGAGAGATATTTGAAAATCCACAAGTAGTAAGTATATACTATGGTATTTGGGTAGTAGAGATCCAGATGTATATTTTGATGACTGAGTTGTGTCCAAAATCCAGAGTGAGATTTAAGTCTGCACAGTATCCCTGTGTCCCCTTCTCCTCTCCCCCAGCAGAAAGCAAGACTTGGAGACTGACACAGGTAGAGGCTGGGATGCACTTTAAGCAAAAGACAATTTGGATGACGGGGGAGCTGAGCACTGATGCAGCACATGTCAAAAGACAAACTGAGACTTGAGTACAGAGATGTAGCCAGGAGAATGAGGCAGCCGGGTTCAGACATGAGGTTCTGTGTGACAATAACGTGAGGTCCACTACTGAAAACTCATGGGTGCCAGTGATTCAGAGGTGCCAGCTTAGAGTTTCTTACTCTTGTGTGTCAAATGTCATCAGCCTCTATTGAGAGGAGGTTTTATCAGGAAAAGCAATAGAAATATTTCAGTCCCTTGCCTTTCTGGGACTAATCATAACATTTAATTCTTTGTCAAGAGATGCACTCCAAAGGAATAGTTCTGAGGATGCCATTTTGAAAACTTGCTTGAGAAACCCTTCTAGCCTTATCCCATGTGCAGGTGGGATACGATCCATTTCTTATGTTAAGAACATGGGATATTGAGTCTAACTCAGTATCAGGTTCTTTTTAGGATCATTGCTTCTCCTCCAGAATAAGCTGTGGGACTTTGAATTTTGATACACATGTATTGTCACTGCTATGCATAGCCTTGCTGGTGTGAAAAGAAAACTGCTGCAGGATGTTGTACACAACATTGGGCTCTACCACGTCAATTTTTTTGGCCAGAGTGTCACCGAAATCAGGAATCAAACTCCTTAACACCAATGTAGTATTAAGAAGCAGGCATTCTTTATTACGGCACCGGATGCACGGGGGATCGTTCCACCTAGCGTGCATACCGCAGGTTACATCAGCCGAAACTTATATTGTCCAGTTACATACATATGCATCAAATTTCCCAGAATGATAATTCATATTCATTCTATTTCCTGGAACTAATTATCATATTTGCATGGTCATTACGCATGCGTCCTTGAGCTCCGAGGGGCTTCCGTGGGGGTCTCTGGTGGTCCCTGGTGGTCGTACAGGTGTGTCCTTTAGTTGACCCCTTCTTCTGGACATGCGCAATCCCACCTTGCTTATGTAACTTGCTCCCCTTCTTCATGGTGCATGGTCCATACCAATGATTTGGCACCCTTAACACAAACCAATTATTCTAACCACCCTCGACTCTTTGTCAAGATGGGCTGGGGCTGTACTGGGAACATAGCAGCATGTCCGTACTACTCCTTGTCCAATTGTCTTTGGGCATAGTAGCATGTCCATAGCCATAGGTGTACAAACACAATATTAAAGCATTGTCTAACCTGCTCCTATCTCTATGTTGCTTAGTTACAAAAGAACGAACTAATAATTTTGGTTACATCTGGTTACAAGAGGAGCTATAAACTGCTCCTTCTTCTGTGTTTATGGCATAGATTATTCGTCATTTTATTGGGATAAGGCAAATATTCCATGTAGATAATATAACACCTTCAGTTGCTTTTCATACTCCTTAAACTAACAGAAGAGGGATAGTCTCCTTTAACTGTGTGAAAAGATTACTTTTTAAAAAATAATTGAGACAATTCATTCTTCCAGTCAGAGTGCTTACTATCCTTGGTTTACTGCTGAAATCTTTGCAACAGGCTAGCAGAAACTATGTTGTAGTATAAACCCATTTTCAGCTCCTAGGAGATAATTTTACAAATATTTGTTATTAGAAAACAGATTTTTAAATAAAACAATCTCAGTTTCTTAGAAAAAATAATCAAGAAAATGAACTGAGTTCCATTTTAGTTTTGCTTTTACTTTCAAAGCACAATGTATTTTAAATAATTAGTATGATTTAAAAGTCAAAGAGATAAATAACAGCATTCCCAGACTCCGAAACGCCAAATTAAATAGTTTTAGTATGATTTAAATACAACTAGTTGCACGATGACTTAAAATTTTTAGATTATATAAACTTCTGCTCATGTTTTTTTTTTATCTTACCAAAATGTTCAGATTACAGATTGTATGCCTAGACTTCCTGCAGAGTTTACTGGGACATAATACTATCACAGAGACGCTCCGCACCCCCCTCCGCTACGATAAAGATCGGGGCCTTTAACATGGCAATCGCCAGGTTTTCGCGCCTCACTTTCGCGCCTTTTGTGCTCTGCCGTGCCGCCAGGCACGTACGCACCTCGGCAGGGGGAGCAGGAGAGGCGGGACCCCTTGGTCACCTGACAGGGTCCACAGCCAGTGAGGCGCCTTGGCTCGGAGAAGCTTCTAGATCATGACCAATTATGACCACAGCTCAGATCCGACCCAGGGTATAAATAGGGCGCCGCCGGAGACCCCCTTTGAGTGTGGTCTTCTCATAGCAGTAGGCTTGGGTTGGGATCTCTCCCCTCGGGCTGGGGTGCTGCCTGAGGAAACTTCCCGGGACTGAGCGCTCTCACCTGCTGTGGTGAGTGATGCCTTCTGGCTAGATCCTTGGGTGAGCCCTCACCCCCCGCCCGGCCCCGGGGTGAGCGATTGTATCTTCTGGGTACCCCAAGGGGGAGGGAATTTCTCCCTTCGTGAGCGAGTGTGTGTGCGCGCACTTTGGATCATCTTTTTTGTGTGTATTGACGTGTAGTAACAATACCCCGACTGGCCCTTTGAACCTGCTATGTGTTAAATGTTATTGGAGTATTGATTGATTGGAGTTTACTCCTGTTTCTCACTGGTTTCTGTTGTGTGGTTTTGGCTGTTCTGTGAAATAAAGTCGTTTGAGCTTGTGCCTTGTTTGAGTTTGTTTTGGTGCACCTCCGTGACAAATACTCAACCACAAGTTGGAAGAGAATTAATATTTGAATATACATTTTTATAGAAATCTGCAAGAAAGCAGAACCAGTCATGGCAATAATGGCAGAACTTGATATCTAGTATCTGTTGTATCAATAGCAGATCTGCAAACTGTAATATGGTTGTATTTTCATAATTGTCAAATAATTATCTGACCTTTCTTTTTTTAATACAATTCACATATAATTTATCATTATAGATCAGATATTTTATTTATGTATTAGTATTTTGCTAAATGGTACCTTTAGCTGTCCTTCGGATATTCACTTACACAATCTAAATAGGTATATTTGAAATTAAATTGTTAGGTAAATGAATAATCACAAGCATTCCTTACTTCAAGAACAAGTTGTACTTTTGTACTTTACTGTTATTATACAAAAAATTGAAGAGAGCAAGCAAGAAGAAAAAATACAGCTATTGCAAAGCTGCTTTGTTAAAGAAGTTATCCTAGGAAAAAAATTCTGGATATGTAACTATTTTTGTAAACTATTGAAGTTACATCAAGTAAGTTAAGAACTTCAAGGACTGTGAAGTATGTGAGTGCTCTGTTCAAAATTCATTCTTTAAATGAGTGTTTTGAACCTATTAGCTTACATCTTTATGATTTATTGAAAGTGAAGGCTATTCCTTAATCTCCACAAGTCAAAATAATAATAATAAATAGTAATGAAAATAAGTTGATAATACTACATGGTTTAATTTTCTGGTTTTTTAATAATCTTCCATTCTCATACACCTTTTTCACTCCCAGTCAGCTGAAGGACCATCATCACTATAATTTATTTGCAAAATTAGTGCTCATGAAAATGTTTATTGCTGTATGCTTCCACTACCTTAAAGTTTATGAATTCTTTTTAAATGCTTAACTGAAATCTGGAGATAAACCTTCTCCATGCATTTTTAAAGTTAAATATAAAGTAGAGATTTATAGAACTTAATATCATTTTCTAACTGTACTATCAACACTAATCAATGTTAGTTTGAAGAAAGAAACTCAATAGCACTTTAATAGTATATTTGAAACAAAGCAGCATTCTAGATGCAATTTGAATACATACTACCAATTGCTTTTTCAGTATGGTTCAGAAACTGTTCTCTTGGCAAATTCTTGCAGGCAGATCTTTAGCTCTTAGGTCAGCCATCCTTGAAAGGTTAGAAGGTGGTGTTCACACTTCTTCATCTAGGCTGTGAATTCTGTCATGGTTTAAACCGAGCTGCTGGCTCACTCTGTGGTGGTGTGCTCCCTGCCCCCCCGCTCACTGCACAAGCAGTAACCATCAGTGGGAGTCATCCTGATAGCTGCATCCAGCTTATGCTGGACCTTGAGGACAAATGGCAACGAAGTAGCCAAGGGCTGCCTGAAGCAGGGATCTAAACATCTTGCTGATATGCAAATATGAGTATAAGTCAATCATCTTACTCCTTAAATAGTGGACAGCCCAGGGCCCTTTGAGCTCTCCTGCACTGCAGCGGGCTGCATGCCAGGATCTCCCCTTGAGCAGGGATGCTTCTCAAGGTTCCTCCTCGAGGTTGAGAGATTCCTTTCTGCAACAGATCCTGGGTAAGTGACTAATAGCATGCTAAACTTTGAAATCTTAGCTAAGTGATAGAAAGGATTGATTGCGCACATGTAATCCTTTAGACATAAACTGTTGACCGAGTCTGGGACTAGGATTGGATCTAGCCCCACCTAGACTCCTCTCTGAGAAGGAGTTTAGAAAGCAAGGGGATCTTTTTCTGAACCTCATGACTCAACGGGAGGGTATCCCTGACAGTTTTGTCTGACCCTGTCCTCTATGCAGTAAATAATCAAGTGTGCCTTGCCATTGAATCTTGTTAAAACACTGTTGCATTGAACTTTGTTAACTCCCTATTCTGTATCAATAGACTATATTTTTACTTCTCTCTTGTGAGTGAAGTGCACCCTCACTCCATCTGCAACACACTCTCCTTCCCCACCCCCTCCCAGTGGAATGGGGGATAGAATCAGGAAAAAAAGTAAAATCCATGGGTTGAGATAAAGACAGTTTAATAGGACAGCAGCAGAAGAGAAAGTAATAATAATAAAAGAATGTACAAAACAAGTGATGCACAGTGCAATTACTTATCACCTGCTGACTGATTCCCTATCCCATCCCTGAGCAGTGATCACTGCTCCCCAGCCAACTCCCCC
Organism: Ciconia boyciana; assembly: GCF_034638445.1. Lineage (NCBI taxonomy): Eukaryota > Metazoa > Chordata > Aves > Ciconiiformes > Ciconiidae > Ciconia > Ciconia boyciana. The sequence continues at coordinate 60,787,835 of NC_132935.1, forward strand.
AGTTTATATACTGAGCATGATGTCATAGGGTATGGAATAGCCCTTTGGGCAGTTTGGATCAGCTGTCCTGGCTGTGCTCCTTCCCAGCTTCTTGTGTACCTGGAAGAACATGGGAAGCTGAGAAGTCCTTGATTTAGTATAAGCACTACTTAGCAACAACTAAAATGTCAGTGTGTTACCACATTATTCTCATCCTAAATCCAAAACACAGCACTATACCAGCTACTAGGAAGAAAATCAGCTCTATCCCAGCCGAAACCAGGACAATTCATATAAATCATACAGAGTTTTCTGTTGAAATGAATGGGAGTTTGTAATGATTTAGGAAGGAAGGTTCTTGCTTATGTTTGCAAAGCCCTATTATTTGCTATAATTAGTACTCTGATCTGGCTGAGGAATTCCTGTCCAAATACTGGTCTATGCATCCATTCTCATGCTTTCAGTAAATGTTTTAAGGAAAATACTAAACTATTAAACTGACTTCTTTTCTAGCTTATTCTAGGTCTTTCAACTCCATGTTTCTAGACCCCCAAAATAGTGCTAAAGCCCCAGTAAATATGCGATACTTAATTCAAAGTGGTATGGTACAATTAGTCTTTTCTTCCACTAAAGAACAAACTTTCGAGAATAGTAGAATTGTTTTGTAATGTAGGTACTGCCCTTAAATTTTCTGACTACCTGATGTTGCCTGAAATTCTCCAAATTCTTCAGCTAAAGAGCAGTCATACTAAGTTGTCTGCAGTAATCTCCCACCTTTCTGCGATCGTATAATTACCTTCTGAATACTTTCCAAGCAGTGTTCGAAATTGACTATTGATCCATGCTAAGGGTGAACAGCACACATACTCTTAAGCTTGTCTTTTCTGAATTTGCGAACCAGTGTTCAGTATTAACCCCCACTTCGAAGTGAAGCAGAGACCACTATGCCTCCAATAAAATCTACTTCATTGCAGTGCTGGTGTTTTCATGTATGGCACAGTTCTCAGGTCAACATATGCTGGTTAAAGTTATCAGCCCATATAGATACAATCCTTAAGACCCTTAACCATGGAATTTTTTCCTGCGTATTCTGCATCAGCAACAGCTTCAAAATAGAGTTTCTACAACTGAACTTCTCCAAGGTGAGGAGGAATTAGGCATTGTGGGAGTGAAAGGGTTAACAAGATTGAAGTACTGAGGGTTCGGGTCATGTCCGAAAAAAGGAGACTGCGTCTGGAACACCTTTGTTGTGGGGGAAGGAACTGCAGGGTTGCAGGGAGATAGCCAGTTGTATTAGCTGAAGGGACGCATGGGGGGCGCGTGGACAAGACATGTAGACCAATAGGAGTTCTCTCAGTAGCGCATGTGTAAACAAATAGAAAGTATATAGGCCATGGAAGATTACAATAAAGGGTCTTTGATTTACCCGTCGATCGGAGTCCATGCATCAATCCGCTACAAATGGTGCCTGAACAGGGGCCTCGAAGTCTGCCGAATAGGAGACTTGAAGTCTGCGGGACAGAATCGCGGGAAAGAGCGACCAGTAGCGGAGCCTGTCTGAACGTGTAATCAGCGGTTGGAGAGCTGAGAAGTCCGGACAAAGTAATCACCTAGATCGGGTGAGCAGCCAGGGACAATGGGGGCGACAATGTCTGCAGAAGAAAAATCGGTGGTAACTGTGTTTAAGAAGATATTAGAAAAGCACGGCATTAAGTATGATGAGACGCAACTGCACATGCTGCTCGCCTGGCTTAAAGGCCGAGGTGTAGCTCCAGAATTGACTGAGATATTTGAAATATGTACATGGGAAACAGCTGGACAGGTTTTATGGAATGCGGCTACCAAGGGGGATTCGAGTGCCACGGGCTTGTTAACAACATGGCGCTTAGTTACAGACTCGTTAAAGCAACAAAAGGCAGATCGCGCTGTAACGGCTGCTGCTGCAGCAGCCACTGAAAGACAAAAAGAAGTGGCGGCTGCCACAGCTAATGAACTGGTGCCCACTGCACCTCCCTTGCCTGATTTTTCACCACCACCATCAGCTAGGAATATGGATTCGTTGTTTGCGGAGGACCCGTACAAGGAGAAAAATAGATGGGACTTTGAATGTGTTGAAACAGATTATAATCCAAGGAAACATTGGCAGGAGTTGCAGCAACAAGCCGAAAAAAGCGGCGATCATGCTATTGCTGCTCTCGTAGCGTGTCCTGTGATTTGAGACACTCAGGGGCAGACAGAATGGCAAAGGTTGCCATTTGGACTAGTGAAAGAACTGCGAACAAATGTTATGGATTATGGTCTTGGGTCATCATATGTACAAAGTTTATTGAATAACGTGTTTTTTAATTATGAACTGACCCCATATGATAATAAACAGATATCCATGTTAATATGTACACCTACACAAAAGGTAATGTTTGACGCACATTGGCGGACTGCCTGTGAGATGGCCGCTGTAACTAATTTTGAACGGCTGGATGGCGACCCCTTGCGAGGTGCAGGAATACCGCAGCTAATGGGGGAAGCACCAGTACAGACACCGCAATTACAAGCTAGATTGAACCCTGCTATTCTGCCGCAGTCTAGCCAGTTGGCATACCAAGCTCTGCTGAAAACTCCCGATACAGGGAAGGCTACTCAATCATTTGTCTCTATAAAGCAGGGGATAACTGAATCATTTATGTCATTTATAGATAGGCTGAAAGAAGCAATAAAGAAACAAGTTGAAAATGAGACAGTAAGGGAAGTGTTGTTAATGAAGCTAGCCGTAGAAAATGCAAATGTAGATTGTAAAAGGGTGTTACAGACTTTATGCAATCCCAACTTGGTAGAAATGATGGAGGCCTGTCAGAAGGTTGGGGCATTCAAACATCACGCTCAAGCCATGGCCTCCGCATTTGAAGCCTTGAGATTCGATAATAGAGCCTGTCTGGGTGGATCAGTGGCCCCTCACAAACAAAAAGATCCACGCTCTGAATGATTTAGTGCAAGAACAGTTACAACAAGGTCACATTGTTCCAACTACAAGTCCATGGAATACCCCTGTGTTTGTTATAAAGAAAAAAAGCGGTAAATGGTGATGGTTACATGACTTGAGGCAAATCAGTGCAGTGATTGAAAGCATGGGGACTTTGCAGCCGGGACTCCCTTCTCCTACTGCTTTTTCGGTTCCCTCAATTAACAACAGCGAACCCATGCAACGATATCAGTGGACGGTCTTGCCTCAAGGCATGAAAAATAGTCCCACAATATGTCAAATATATGTCACAAGAGCACTCTCTGGGGTTCGAGAACAATACCCACAAATACTAATATATCATTATATGGATGATATACTCATATCTGGGGCTTCTGTAGACAATATACAGTTAGTAGTAAAAGATACAGTTCAAGCATTACAGAAATTTGGATTACAAGTGGCACCTGAGAAGGTGCAAAAGGAACTCCCCTGGCATTACTTAGGGTGGAAAATCTTGGAATGCCCTGTTGAACCTCAGAGAGTGGCCTTGAAGTGGGAAGTCAGCACTCTAAACGATGTACAAAGAATACTTGGTGCCATTAATTGGATTCGACCCTTGCTGGGAATCACAAATGATACACTACAACCTCTCTTCGATTTATTAAGAGGTGAACCCGCGCTAGATTCCAAACGTATACTGACTCCCAAAGCGAAGGAGGCCTTGGCTCACATCGAACAAGCAATACAGTCACGACAAGCCCATCACATGCATGATGGATACAGTCTCCAGCTCTATATCATTAACACTATTACCCAGCCGTTAGCTCTACTGGGGCAATGGGTAGCAACCAATAATGATCCTTTGCTTTTGATAGAATGGGTGGTTTTGCCATATCAGCCTGTGAAAACTATTACTACCAGAGTGGAAATGTTTGCGATGTTAACCCGTAAAGGGCGGAAACGTGCTGTACAGTTACGAGGTGAGGAAGTGCATACAATTTACATTCCATTGACGAAAGAACATTTGGACTGGAGCTTAGCTAATAGCATACCGTTACAAACTGCTTTGCTAGGCTGTGCGGGAACACTTAGCATCCACATGCCAGCTCATAAATTATTTATGGAATTTAAAGACATTGAAATAGTTGCTCGACCCAGATGCAGCCCTGTACCAGTCTCTGGAATTACTGTGTTTACCGATGGGTCAGGGAGAACGGGCCGAGCAGTCATAGTTTGGAAAGAAAAGGAACATTGGAAGGAAGAGATCCATGTGGTTCAAGGCACTCCTCAAATAGTGGAAATAGTAGCAGTCATAAAAGCATTCCAAAAATGGAGTGAACCATTGAATATAGTGACTGATTCACGATATGTATGCGGGGTAGTCCAATGATTAGAGAAAGCATGGTTAAAACATGTTAATAACGAACAGCTGTTCTCTCTATTTAAACAATTATGGTATGAGCTAAATCGTAGGCAAAATGATTTTTATGTACTACACACCAGGAGCCATACAAATCTACCAGGTTTTATTGCGGAACGTAACCGTAGAGCAGATCACTTGACCGCTCCAGTTTGGGCAACCCCAGTACCACAAACTATAAAACAAGCCCAGCTATCCCATGAGTTTTTTCACCAGTCAGCTAAAGCACTAAGAAAACAATTCGGCCTCTCTTGGGATACAGCCCGCGCCATTGTACGTGCGTGCCCGGATTGTCAACCTTTTGCTGCTGTCCGCAAAACGGGGGTAAATCCACGAGGTCTCTACGCATTACAATTATGGCAGACAGATGTCACTCATATAGCTGAATTTGGGAGACAAAAATGGGTGCATGTTTCTATCGATACTTATTCAGGTGCTTTATGGGCAACTGCAGAATCTGGAGAAAAAGCAAAAGATGTCATTCGACACTGGACTGCAGCTTTCGCAGCCCTGGGGGTGCCATCTACTATCAAAACAGATAACGGGCCCGGGTACATTAGCCAGAAAACCCAACGCTTTTTACAGCTATGGGGTGTAGTACATGTAACAGGCATTCCACGTTCCCCACAAGGCCAGGCTATTGTTGAACGCAGTCACCAAACCCTAAAACATATGCTTGAAAAACAAAAAGGGGGAATGGTGGGAGAAAGCCCTCAAGTACGGTTATGGAAAACAGTTTATACCTTAAATTATTTAGATATTAGGGAGGCCACAGTGGAACAGCGACCACCAATTGTTCAACATTTTTAAATTTTGGTTCGACCGATAGGATAGATGTATTTAGCAAGGATGTTAAAGTGTGGGTACGGTCTCTACAATCAGGACAATGGGAAGGACCTTATACATTAATAACATGGGGTCGAGGATACGCTTGTGTCTCCACAGAGCAAGGACCATGCTGGATCCCTGCTCAATGTGTAAGACCGGCCCTTGAAAAAGTGAATCATGAAGACACCAACAAGCCTGCCCTTGCTAATGACATGGGGACTGCTGACGCTGACGACCATAACAGCAGCAAACCCCATGTCAAAGATAACCTCGAACAGTAGCAACATATGGGTGTCTTTAGCGCGAACGCTGAATCATTGTTAAAAACTGGGTTATTGGTTATTGGTATATTTTTTTGTATCTTGCTGTTTGTACCTTGTTTGTTGTCACGTGTTCAAGGAATGTTGCAGAAAACGGTGCAAAAAATATATGTTGTTGAAAAACAAAAAGGGGGAATTGAGGAGGAATTAGGCATTGTGGGAGTGAAAGGGTTAACAAGATTGAAGTACTGAGGGTTCGGGTCATATCCAAAAAAAGGAGACAGTGCGTCTGGAACACCTTTGTTGTGGGGGAAGGAACTGCAGGGTTGCAGGGAGATAGCCAATTGTATTAGCTGAAGGGACGCATGGGGGGCACGTGGGGGGCGCGTGGACAAGACATGTAGACCAATAGGAGTTCTCTCAGTAGCGCATGTGTAAACAAATAGTATATAGGCCATGGAAGATTACAATAAAGGGTCTTCGATTTACCCCTCGATCGGAGTCCGTGCATCAATCCGCTACACCAAGGCACTTTAAGGGAGAAAAAATCTAATTTCAGTTGAATTCCAATAAGGTCTTGGCACTTAACCCTCCTGGATTCCTTGAAAAATCCCATCTTAAATACCCTCCTTTTTAAAAAACAGCACATCAATTATCCTTTCAACTCCTACTTCATGTCTATGGGAAAAAGAGGGCATTTATTTTAAGTGGATTCTATGGGGACTGATACTCTGGCTGTAACAGTGAGTATTAGATATCAGATACTTCACAGGAAGATGCAGTAGCCTCTGGAGAGAGCAGTTCTGGAATAACTACCCAGAGGAACCCCCCCCTGCCTTTTCTCCTCCAGCTAGCAGTTGTCTTGCACTTTCTGACATGAAAAACTGTTTTCAAATTTTGAAAGAAAACCAATTTTTTTCTGATAAAATTCTTGGTTTTTTTCTTTTTTCTTATCTATGTATGTTTCTATCTTTTGAGTAATTTCCAGCTCTTGGTCCCAGTGGTATTATGTGGCAATTAGTGAATTAAATCAGTTTGTCTTAGGCAGAACCATCATCACCAGAGTAACTAAGTACATTAATGAACACATTTTGACAAGCTACACAGAAGACCTCTGTGACGTACAGAAGCAGAATCTCTCTTTTTCACACAGAGGACTGGGGCACAGTCTGACAGAAATTAATGGAAATTATATACCTGAGCATCTTTGAGGATCTGGAACAAAGAGATTAAATGACTTGGTCAAGGTCGTTGCTCAAGGAGTTTGCCAGTGAAAAAATAATTCCTGAAATCTACAAGTATTTTGACTTCATCTCTAGGCTGTGTTCTCCTTTATTTTTTGGACTAAGGCAGGTGGAATTAACAGAATATTGCAGGTAATATCCTGCTGCAGACTGCTGAAACAATGGTATCATGGTTCTGTCATGGTTTAACCCCAGTCGGCAACTAAGCACCACACAGCCGCTCGCTCTCCTTCCTCCCTCCCGGTGGGATGGGGGAGAGAATTGGAAAGGAACAAGTAAGAAAACTTGCAGGCTGAGATAAGAACAGTTTAATAATTGAAATACAATAAAAATAAAAATAAAAAAAATTAATAAATTGTAATTAAAAGGAAAATAACAAGAGAGGGAGAGAGACAGGAACAAAACCCAGGGGGAAAAAAAACCCAACAAACAAGTGATGCAGCCACTCACCACCCACCGACTGATGCCCAGCCAGTCCCTGAGCAGAGGTCACTGTCCCCTGGCCAACTCCCCCAGTTTATATACTGGGCATGATGTCATATGGTATGGGGTATGGAATAGCCCTTTGGCCAGTTTGGGTCAGCTGTCCTGGCTGTGTCCCTTCCCAGCTTCTTGTGCAGCTGGCAGAGCATGGGAAGCTGAAAAGTCCTGGACCTGTGTAAACATTACTTAGCAACAACTAAAACATCAGTTTGTCATCAACATTATTCTCATCCTAAATCCAAAACACAGCACTATACCAGCTACTAGGAAGAAAATGAACTCTATGCCAGATGAAACCAGGACAGGTTATTTATACCACTCCTTCATTTAGGGACTAATGAGAACAGAACTCCAAAAATACGCAGTTGTGACACCAAATTCTTTATTCTATGGATGCATATTTGAAGAAGCTGGAGCTGCTCTCTGTGTGTGTCAGTCAGGAACCTCAAGGGAAAAATAAGGAAAAAGCCATGTCAAATTAAGCTGAACGCTCAAGGTGGAGAAATGGTTCAGAACTAAGATCTATAGTCCTTAAAGCTCCAATCTTAAAAGTGAACACAATACAAACATGCATCAGCTGTAACGTGTACTAGCTCTACTGAATTTACATATGCTAGGAAATTCACTAGGGTTTTTCTTCAAGTAGCCAAGGGAGACCTGTGAGTATAATCCATTCACTCTTTAAAGAGTGAAGCATTTGAGATGGGATTCTTCAAGAAGTATGAAGTTAGGCACTGATAATATAATGAAATTCAGTGGCAATTGTATTTCTCTTTTTTTAAGGTGTCGTCGTAAAAGCTCAGTTGCAGAACTCCATTCCGGAGGCTTTACCAAGGCCTGAAGGACAGGTTAAGAAAGTGGAAGTGGAGCCTTTGCAGAGGTATTCTCTGCAGCAAATAAATTGTTCCTCCCTTTTTAATCATCTCTTCCTATTTCTCTAGTTCCTTTATCACTCGACCCCATAGCTGCTATCAACATTCATGGATTTGATCTCCCCAAGCCTCAATAAAATTTGCTGTTATTTTTATCCTTGTGATGCTTAGCTGGAAACTGAGACCCTGAGGGACTACGTTCCACATTACTCATGGATTGTGAGCTGAACCATAAATAGCACCCGTATCCACGTCCCGACTCCCTATTTTTGTGCCTTAACATCAGCAATATCTTTGCTTTCTACAGTAACTCCTAAATTATTTGATTTCTTGTGCTCAAAGGGAGTCTTGATTTATGGATGTGCTTTCTGGCACTCTGTAGCCAGAAAAGGAAAATCATCCAAATAATGGGGGATTGTTGACAGACTGGGTTTCTGAACTATCCAATTTAAACAGAAAAATTAGAGATGAAACAGAGTAAGAGCAAACATATCCCCGATGCGTCTCCGGGGACACAAGGTGAGAGCTGGCAAAACTTTTAGTAACGTTTTTAAGAAATGTTGCATCTGTATTCAGCCATAATATCTTTTACACAGTTTGTTCCTTGCAGCCACCTTGTAATTATTCTAATAATTACTGTTGCTTTGCTTTTCTGTCTGATTTGACTTCTCATGAAGTATTAACCATTTTGAAAGCCTGAATTCAAAAACAAAAAGAAAAAAAAAAAACCAGTTTTGGCCTTGTGCCAAACAGCTAAATATGATTACATCATATTGCTTTTATAGGGCTTTACTGTGTAGTTTCTTTTGGTCTTCTGTGCACTCTGAACTGAAAATTGAATCTTTCCTTAACTGCCTTCATCAGTCCTTACAGAAGACTTGGTTCTGTCATGGTAGGATTTTTTAACAGTTTAGGTAAACAATAATAAAGCCATATAATATCATACTTTTACAGAACAATTTTAGGAGATTGCAGAGCACTTTACAAAGGAGTTTAGTACTCATTTTAGAGCAAGGAAACTAAGGTGCAGAGCAGTGAAAAGACACTATCAGAGCCAGGCATATAAAAAATAAATCAGCTGTTTTTTTAATTATTATTATTATTTTATTTTATTTTCTGCACTATCATGATACGTATAGTTAGGTAGGTAACGTGTAAAGTAATTTTGCAGGGTCATTACATATGCAAAAGGACTGTGACAACTCAAGCACAAATTAACTTTGTATTTAACTGAGGTAGATTATACTATAATTACATCTCAGATAATGGTTCTCAGAATCAGTGTTCTGGTTGGACAGATGTTGCCAAATAAATGTTCAACGTCGAGTCAAAAGACTGACAGTGTAATTTTACACATTATGAGCTTATGCATACTTTATTATTTAAGGAAAAAAAAGGGATTTGATAATTGCTAAAACTTTGTTTCAAATTATATTCAAACATGTAGAAGTAAGGCAAGTGGAGGAATAACAAAAATCCTCCTCTTGCAGAAAATCACAGCTCCCTACACAATGTAAAGAGTTCACATGTCTCTCTATGTGCTTACGTGTCATCTAGTCCATTGAATTAAGCAGTGCTACAGCAATTTCTCGGAGACCTTAGAGGTTGTTCCATCAGTCTAACTCAAATAGTGGAAGTAACTTAGTAAAAGGCCACTGGTTTTCCTCAGCTATGTTCCTCGTCTTCATATCCATCATCATTCCTCACACCGCTCATCCCTGACAACCCTGAGAACAGTTGTTTGTTAGACACAGAGTTTCTGGGATCTCTTGCTGTAGTAGTATTTTTTTTTCCATGGTGGTGTTAGGACAATCTACCCCAGAGGTGATCCTGAATAAGAAATATCTTCCTCATTAAAAAGCAAACAAACAGAACAAGGATTGTGTGACGTTTGTTTTGGAGAAGCAAACCACCTACCTAAGCAGCCAATGATCAGCTGCATAAATGCCAGTATTCCCATAGATAACCTGAACCCCACACTTGGTTCTCATCTTCACTGATGATGTCCATGGGATTTTCCCCGTTGGCATTTCTGAGCATTGGTTTTCCAAATTGCATTTCCATTTTCTAGGGCATAGCCTTGTTATCATAAAACAGCAAAATTCTGACATGAACAGATGTATAATTAAGAGATAGCAAAAGTTGGTATTGGAATATTTTTTCTGGTGAAACAGAAAGAGCTTTTAAAGTGCTGTGCATGAGATGATATATCTTACATAAAATTAAAAAAAAAACAACAAAACCCAGAAAAGGTATTTGCAGAAAAGTCAAGCTGAAAGTGCCTGTAGTTCTGCAACTTGGTAGGAATTCAGGAAATACAAGGACAATCATTGGAAATTGTTACATATTCTAAAATATATTATAAAAAACCTGCTGAGGAATGTCTATTGTCAGCACACTAACTGATGACCTTCAAATTAGCTTCTAGATAATGTAATTACCCAGATAATTTATCAAGAAGTAAGTTTCCTTTTGAAAGAACAGATCCATATTTTAACCTCAGTAACTGCTAAAAGAATGCACATCTATTGCTGGCTGAAAACACTGGAATTGTATAAGTTATAGTATATTATATTACTGACATTATTACTGAATAATTTCAGGGTAATTATTAGTATTCAATAATACCAGACATGGTTTATCATGGCTTTTCAAATTGACTAAAAATAATTATTTGAAGTTTGCATACTTCATGATCTTGAAGTCAGCAAAAATTGTGCTTTATTTCCTTTACCAGTTAGAACTGTATGTTTTTCCCGGTTTAGTAGCAATTTAATGTCAGTGTGCAAGCTCCACACAGAAGTATTGTTAGAATGATAAGTGTCTGTTTCATTGGCCCTTTCTCAGGTTCTGGTCTCATAATCTAATGCTAAGCACCAGCTGCAGTTTCAGAGTTTGAGGGAAGGAGGTGAGGAGGTTTGCCTGGTCCCCTACCAGGCACTTGGGCTAATTTGGAAATAATCAGACCAAAACTGACTGCCCTTCTGAGAACCTCCTGCTGGGCTTTCATCTTCGTGGGCTTATAATTGAAAACAAATCTACTCCATGCAAAGATTTATTTCTCATCTGGAAAATAAAAAATAATATGCATTACCTGAATTATTTCAGATCTGTGTCTCCTATTGACCACTATTGGAATTTTCAAGTCCTTGACTCACTACTGCTCACCCCAGTCTATCTGCTGGTTTCTCCTAATACCAACTATAGCAAAATATGCCTCTGACTAACTGGGACCTTATCTGATTAGTCACCTTTAATCACAGTCTCAGGACAACACTGGTTTATCACTAAGATTCCACTATTCCAACAGCAGAGCAAGAATACTGGGCCCAGAGATATAAGAAATGGAAGGACTGAATAGAAATTATACGAAATTATACCAAAATTGGCATGGATAGTAATTTACAGACCAGTAATCCCTCTGTTTAGTGCTCTCTTTCATTATTTTTGGGTGGGATAAAAAACATTATTTCCCAAAGCCACTGAGAAACAGACTTATTTATAACCAGCTTTATTTCTGAAGGTCAAGGTTGCTCTTTCCAAACCAAGGGATTTGAAGAACTACTCAGGACTGACAGTTTCCTTCCATCTGCCCTACAGAGGATGGGTACAGGAGAATTTCAGTCTTGAGAAGCTTAATGGGAAAGGCAGTGGAATTAGGAGTACAGGCACAAGTACTGTAAAAAATGCTGCTGGTTTACAGGTGTCATTCAGTGCGTGATCTAACAAGTATAAACTGCAAAGTCAAAATACTTAAATCCTTAAAAAATCTCATCTATCTTTATACTTATTTCTAGCTCTTGTCATCACAATAACAGAAGCATTTGCTGGTTAGAAAGAGGGTAAAAATTAAAGAACAAACATATATTTTTATTTTTTTTCCCCAAAGTTGGATTCTTTGTTAAAAAAACAAAGAATATCAATAACATGGATGTTAGTGAGCTTGTGTGCATAAGTTATTGAGAGATACTAAGCCTTAGAGAAAGGTTTTGCATCTAATTGCTACAGGATCTTTGGTGGCCACTCTTTACTGTGGCAGTGAATTCCCTGTTCTGACTTGAGTATCAAAAAGTCTGTATTCTGTACATAAAAACATACCTTTATTTTCCTGTGTCCATTAAAATGTCACTGTCTATAGACACCATAATTGGGTATTTTGGGAAATCTTCCAAAACATAAGGATCAATCCATGAGAAATATGGACCCAAATCAGAAGATCACAATGAATGTGTTGAAAGTGACTTCTGTTATTGTGCATTTTTTGTAGTCAAAAGCTTTACTGAATATACTGCAACGTGTTCTAGCCAGAAAGGCAAGAAAGCTGACCAGTTCTATACTGAACTAAAGCAGAATCATCTTTGCAAGTCCTGTTTGGGTACTCATTCCATGAACAACAAAGCTTGCACCTCATCCAAACAATGAAATAACTTATAATCAGTCCAATTAATGCAAAACACTGCTCATAAGCACTGAGCATCATCAATTCATAACTGATAGTTCAGGACAGTTAAAGAGTCTGTGTGTCCAGCATCCTAAATAAAGAATTGACTTTATGCTTAGAGCCATAGGGTCTTTTCATTCTTATAATAGGCTTAAAAAGACCTATTTCTTTAGATTTGCCTTTCCTAAACAATTACTCTTGTATGAATAAAAAGAAACCTACAGAGCCTTTCATGAGAAAAAAAGAAAACAAAGACCTGAAAATTGGTTGTTTACTTTATTCAAAATTTTTCTGCATTCTGATGTCAAGAGATTTTTTTTTAAGAGTCACAGTTAAAGTGAGAAAATAAACTAAAATAGATAAAATTATTATTTTATAATATCATTTGCAATCTAAAACATTAAAAATTAATTAATTCACAATAATTAATTTATAACATAAAATGGGGGTCTGGTAAACAAAAAACCAGGAAGTACTAAAAAAACCCAGTGTGATAAGCTGGAAGCTGAACTGAACAGAATTGAAATAAAGAACTCATCATTTAGCTGTATGTATAGCAACCTAGGAATCACTCATCCATATATATAGATGTAAAACTATTTATATATACATATAAATATATATGTATTTTACATTGAGAGAAAAGAAATTGCAGGATTATTTTTAAAATATTTTTAATAAATGTGTATAAATCCTTGAAGCAGGTATATCAAACCATTGTGAAAGTGCAGAAACAAATTCCTTCACCCCCAGAAAATAGCTACACTGATAATAGTTTTTCATCACCCTTTCTTTGATTGTAATGTTTTTCAACATATGCTTATATAGTTTTACTGAGGTTGTACAGTAGGTTTCAATGGGAGAGTGGGACTACTCAATGCTGATCTTGGCCACTCTTCAGTTTCGTTATTTTTTACAGTCTCGCACTTCACAGAGTATGCATAAAGTATGGCAAATATTTTGATTATATTTAGGTAAAAATAGATACTCTTTGGCTAATCCAAAGAACAGCTGTAAAGGGTAGGCTCATTACAGGTATGTAGGCTCTTACAGGTAGGGTAGGCTCTCAGGTATGGCTATTTTTAGTGAAATTTAAAAAAATGCAAAAATATGTAATTTTCAGTCCATTTAAAGACTGTGCATGACACCAAACTACACAGAATGCTTAAAAACTCTTTTATCAATATTCATGCTCAGAGAACAGTAGAAAAACTATTTCATAACATGACTGCTTTAATATAAAAATTAAAAACTAGTTTAAATGATATGAACAAAATCTTCTGACATATCCAAATTATTTACTCTTTTTTAAATAATTGAAAACTCTAGTCTTCCTACTGAATCAGTCTCTAAAGCTATTTTTGACCAATACAACTTCATTAAAATCTCAAGTGTGATAGCTTCTAAATTTCCATTACAAGATGAACTTTACAGATCAAGACAACCATGACAGTAAGATAGGATGGGAGGATATCATCTGGCTCAGTGTGTGGAACTGATATACCGTAAAAGGCAAATTTGTGAAAAGGAACTGATAGAAGGTCTGAGATAGATAGTCATAAACAAATTTAGAGAAAGCATCATAGCCCTGTGGAAAATAGAGCTTTGTGGCCATTGAATGGCATAAAAGCGACATGAGAGGGTTTTTGTGATCAACATAAAAGTTTTGTAAGCTGTCAATGTGCTGAAGAAATGCTCCAGTGACTCTCCCTTGAGGAATCTGTTCCCAGCAGACCCCAGCATCTCAGGTTTCTTCCTAACATTCTTGATGCATGCTAAGAAGCTATGGCTGACATCTGCTCTCACTGCCAGCTGGCTAACTTCTTCCTCTAACTGACAATATGCATTCTCAACTTCCAACTTGCATTCTCTTCAACTTGCTTCCAATATGCATTCTCAACTCCAGCCATGCAAGCACCTGACATTTTGAGAAAAAGATAAAGTGCATTTTTTGTATTAGAAGGCACAGTTTAAGAAATAAGGTACTGTATAAAGAAAAATATAGAGAAATAGTGCAAAAAGCACCTTATCAGTTGGTCTTTCTCTAGTATAACTTCAAGTTAAAAACTTGAGACTGAGGTGAAGGTTCCAGACAGCTCCCAGAGACAATTCAAACTGTTATTTAAAGCTAGTGTTAATTCTTCAGACAAAGTATGAAGTTCTGCCATTCCAAATGGGTGCTGGCTTTCGTAATTACCGTTCTGTGGAGTATTAGTTTATATGTAGGCTTTTCTGTCCCTATCAGGTTTAATGAGTCAGATCATTGACTCCTGTATCCTATGTAAACAATTTCTCATGTGAAGGAGTTTCAGATGCTGTTGAGTAGAGCTGTGCATATGTGCAATGCCACTCCTACAGATAATAGAAAGGAGCAAAGGGACTCAGTGACATACTTAGCTTGTTCTAAGTGTACCTATTTACCCAGTGTGAATGCATTGTTTTATGACAAATGGATGAGCAAGAGTAATACCACCTCCTCTTATACATGGACATGGACACAACCGTATAACTCTTTTTTGTCATAGAGCTTCATTACATAAATATTCCCAAATAATAAAGCAGTGATGCTCAATGATAGCTCTTAATAGAGAATAGACAGGATGGCATACAAGCTGACTTGGAGAAAGAAGTGTGTTTGGATCATAAACTTAATTTCCTACAACTGGGAACGATGACCTTCATAAAGACTTAAGGGACGTAGAGCATGTTTGTCTAGCTTGACCCCAGAAAGCATTGGCTTCAGCTACAGGGAAGATGATGACTGGTTCACATCTAAAGAAAACTATGCAAAAGTTCAGATTCTGTAGAAATGGGCTTTTTGAAGCCATTAGAAAATTGCATGTTGATTTTGAAATTCATGAAAACACAAAGGAAAGTATCACAGTCATGAATATGTTAAATCAGCCAACTTTTGGGTGATCCCCATGATAGTCACTGAAGAAAATTAATTGCTTCTGAAGGATGGCCTATGCTCCATGAGAAGTGCTGCACTTGCATCAAGTCTTATTATAGATGTGTCCATCATTAAAGTTTGATGGAGTTGAAGGCATTACTGATTATTCCCTCTAGTCACTTGGGAGCTTCAACTAGAGGAATAGTTAAAGCAGAGGGAGATGTGTCACTCAGTAGCTATGGCGTTGGATTTATTTACTATTGATTGATCTTGCATTAAGTAATGGGAATTTGTTGAAAGTCAATTAATCCTTATGGTTTAGTTAGTGTAAGTTTTATTTATTTATTTATTTTTAAGTAAAAGAGTGCATAGAATCTGCTAAGCCCATCCCTGAGCCTCTGTTTTGGAGTTCCTACTTCATAGCAACCAAAATTAAAAAACTGAGAATGCTTCACTGTCCTCAAGGGCACAATTAAATTGCTAGCATTTGTGAGAGTGTTGCATTATTCTCTTGGTAAATTGATCCTTCCTGTAGTCTGGTTATGGTATAGCTCTGACATATATATATATATATCTATAGCTCAGCCCAATATCTGGCTTATTTCTGTGCCACAGTAGTGAATCACAGGATGTGAGCCATACCACATTTGTTTAAACAAGTGTTTGAATGTTGTTTCCATTGGCTTGTGGATATTTAGGTTTATCAACATATGTGTCCATACATGTAAAATGTATGCTGAGCTGAAAAATGTCAAATAAACCCTTTTTGGTAATTCTGTATTTATTCACTGAGTGCTGCAGAAGTTGGCTAACACTTTATTTCCTCGTTTCCTACAGCACGCATCCTAATTTGTATGCAGATGCTGCTTCTTAATTAGTTTACAGATTAGTGATCCGGGTATCTGTGCTGTGCAGGTAATATTTATAATTAGTGGCTAATTTGAAATGAATATTTATTTTACTGTCCATATATCATTGGATTAAGTCAGAATCGACTGACCTATTTGTAACTTATTCTAGGGATTTTTATTGTAATTTTTATCTTTTAAAGGAATAATCTTAGATTGTTTTTGTGAATATTCTGTAGTGTACTCCAGTGGTTTGACAGCTACTATAGACAAGTTTGTTAAAAAGATGGTGTGAAAGACTAAATCCTTTAGATTCAGAGCAGTGCTCTGGAACTGAATGTTATATTTTAGCATGCTTTCATATAAATAAATAAATCTATAATTTCTATGTGGATATTTCTACATTATAAACTTAGGGAAGGGGGAATTAATGAGTAGTTACTATCTATCTGTATAAAGCCTGTAATGTTTCTAGATATTTTTGTTTGAGTACAAATTATAGATATAAACTAAAATAAAGAGGTGGTTTTCCTTGTGAATGTTAGAAAACTAAAGTTCTTTCAGAGGAATGGAATTCAGATAGAGCATATTAAAAAAGAAATAGATGAACACTTGTAGCTAGGCTTTAATACTTTGGACTAAATCTTGATTTATTTTCTAATTAAAACAGGTTAATTTACTTTTAGTTTTACTTCCAAGAATGAATAATATTTATCCTTGCTTTTTACAATAGCTGATTGATAACTCTTATCAGATGACTATTGTATGGTTTTATTCTAATCAATTACAGTACTATTAAAGAAGAGTAACACTGCTGTGCATGACTAAATTACTCCATTCTGCACCAAGAACTGGCTCAATTCTGTGCACAGAACAAACAGTTTTTTTGGATAAGTGCATTAACTTTTTTGAAGAAATTGACAGTGCTCAGGAATTAATTATTTTTCTTCATTTTTTCACCTCTTTTTCTCTTGCACCTCTTGGGTTTCATAAGAGGCAGTTATCAAACCCTTACATTCTCATTTCTTTTCTGAAATTGTAAGCAACAGAAATTACAATTTTATTATACCTGTGGCTTGGTAACTTGTAGCAGCAGTAGAATTTCTGCATTCTGTTTGTTGGACCTGAATTGAACTTTGGAATTTTTTCATCTTATGAATAGTGAAATTTGCTGTGAAATTTAGAGTACAAAATGCAAATTGGATTATAACACACTGGCCCCAAGAGACATGAGAAATCACTGAGAAGGATCTGACCACTCCCCTGAAATTCACCTTCCAGTCCAGGCCCCAATTCATTATGATCTAACTTTATTTAGCATGTGGATAACTCTATTAAAGCTAGCTTTCTGCTTCAAACGCATTATATATTTTTGTCTCACATATTCTGTACACGGAACCTCATACAAGATTTCTGAAATACTTAATCATAGTTAAAATCTTTTCATAAATAGTTCTCGGTCCTCAGTTTAAATCTGTATAATAAATTTACTTAATGTTAATAGATAGTCTGTGTGTAAATGTCTAGAAACAAAAGGCTTTTCTTATTACTTATCAGCATAAATTATTAATATATGTACAGATCGACCCTTCTCCCCCACATAGACTTACATTTTAAAAATATATTTTAAAAAAAGAAATAATGATTAGAAAGTTAGCAAATTTTCTATGATTTGTCAAAACATCAGTGAAATGAAAGTATAAATAATTGAATAATTTCCAAGCACACTGTGACTGACAGGCACTTAAAAATATTCTGACTGTTTATGTTGTTTCACATATTTCCATGCTCAATTTGTTTAATTTTATGCCATATATAGCTGTATTAAAGATGTTGACTTTAAATTGCCAGAAGTTTCCATGATATTTATCTTCTCAAGACTAGCAACCAACTAAAACACACCAAACTGGCTGATAAATACTGTCAAGGTCTCAGGCATTATCAGCATTTATTTTGTTGAAATACCCCCAATACAATAGCAATTGCAGTGATTTTATGAGGAATAAGAAAGGCGATCTTATTTTAAACATGCCCTTCAAATACTGCAGTGCAAAAATGAGGCCCTGCTTCCAAAGTCTTTGTTGTTCATGTTATTCTCTCCTGGCACAAATACAGGAAAATTAACAACACAGCTGATGCTGAAAGACAATCATACCTGGAAATAAATTTCTCAACTAACCTCCAGTCTTTAATCATCTAAAGTTTTGGATATTTTTTTTTTTTTTTTCCTATGGGTCAGCACACAGCACATGGAGCTGAAACTCCTCAAGCAACAATTATAAACTTCTTGCACTTATTTTCATGACTACCCCAGTAAGGTACCTCCACAAAAGAATCATCAAAATCTACGGATTTTATACGTTAGTATCCCAGGATATATCACACATCCGTACAGAAAATAAGAGAAAACCCCAACAGATGTGATACACTAGAATGGTCTCACATAGGCAAACAACAAAACATAAAAGCGCCTGTTTGCCCATGTTAGAGGACTTTTTTTAGCAAACAACCTTTCACCTCCCCTCCTTCCACTTCCATCCTCTGCAGAAAACTGCACAGTATGCTCAAAGGAGAAGCTGGAGAACTAGCACTCAAACAGTTCTGTCTATAGAAAGTCATGGACCTAGTAGACATGTTTTGTATTACACACTACAAGGTAATACTCTGGTTAGATGTGGATTAGAAGGAATTGAAATTATTTTTGCCCTGAGTATATCTGAGCACAGTGAGCCAACAATGTGCGCTCGCAGCCCAGAAGGCCAGCCGTATCCTGGGCTGCATCAAAAGAAGCGTGGCCAGCAGGTCGAGGGAGGTGATTCTGCCCCTCTACTCTGTTCTGGTGAGACCCCACCTGCAGTACTGCGTCCAGCTCTGGAGCCCTCAGCAAAAGAAGGACATGGAGCTGTTGGAGCGGGTCCAGAGGAGGGCCACAAAAATGATCCGAGGGCTGGAGCACCTCTCCTACGAGGACAGGCTGAGAGAGTTGGGGTTGTTCAGCCTGGAGAAGAGAAGGCTGCGGGGAGACCTTATAGCAGCCTTCCCGTACTTAAAGGAGGCCTATAGGAAAGACGGGGACAGACGTTTTATCAAGGCCTGTTGTGACGGGACAAGGAACAATGTTTTAAACTAAGGGAGGGCAGATTTAGGCTGGATTTAAAAAATATTTTTTTTACAGTGAGGGTGGTGAGGCACCGGAACAGGTTGCCCCATCCCTGGAAACGTTCAAGGTCAGGTTGGATGGGGCTCTGAGCAACCTGATCTAGTTCAAGATGTGCCTGCTCTTGCAGGGGGGTTGGACTAGATGACCTGTAAAGGTCCCTTCCAACCCAAAACATTCTATGATTCTATTTCACCTAAAAATAGATGGTCTCTGTTTAACCATGCCCTAACACCTGCTGAAAGTTGATCTGTTTAGGGCTATTTAGTAAATAAACTTTCCAATGCTTGCTGAACTATTCTGGATTATAGAGGTCTAGCTAATTAGCTCTTTCTCCTACTCTTAGCTCCCAAGTGATTCTTTGACTAAGCAGTATTGCAGGGTAAGCAACATACTTATTGTCTTAAACAAGGTCAGCACACTAAAATGTAGAACATATACTGTAAGGTAAGACAGCCTTTTTTAGTCTTGAGCAGACAACTTACAATGTATTTTCAATCAATTGATTTCAAGATGCAAAATACATACCAGGAAAAGCGATCTTGTTAATTTTTATTGAGTAGAACCTTACTGAAGATAGAAAGCAGTGCAATAAATAACCGTAACCTTTGCTTGGCATAGCTATTGGTTATGTGAAGGCCAACACCTTCTCATGGGACTAAAGACTATCTTTGTGCTAATTACCATTTCCTATATGAAATGTTAAATGTCTAAGGAGTAATGAAACAAATCTTTCCTGATAATCTAACATTTCAGGAGTTACATCATCCTTAAAAATCTTAAGTTGTTCTATTGATAACTGCTGAATTCAGAGAGATTTTTAAGACAATCTGTCTCTCTTTGTTTTCCTCCCCAGTGAATGTTAAAGTGAATAATGGAGGGATGTGTAGGGCTCTGTATTCTTCTGTTTGGCTTTTATTTTAGTGGGGACACTCACCAAGGGCACATCCCCAGCTCAGATGGCGTTAAAGTTTGAGAACTGACTGATACAGCACTGTGAAACAGTTTGATCTTTGCACTCGCTCACGAAACCATCAATCCTGACACAAATGGACACTGAGATGAGGCATTCAGGCAAGCGTGGAAAATGGTACCTTGTCCCTGTCATAGCTGCTGAGAGTGGATAACTTTTGGTGGGCCTGAAGTCATATGTTATTCCCCTGGGCACAGCCAAACTGCCCTGGAAGTAGGACCGGAGATAGACTGGACATGTTGATCGATCACGGGGGAGTCTACCTCCAAACATTATATTGCTTGGAAGCAATATTCCTGCCTGGGTCTCTTCCATCTTTTGAGCTAGAGGCTGCACACTGCCACTTTATAGACACAATTAGGTGAAGCTTAGTGCCACAGTCTGACATCCTTTGAAAAATTATGAAACTTATCTGAGGAAAGCAATAGACACTGTACTCTAGGGAGCATTCCTGCACTGCTGGGGAAATCCAGCAGAGACTCTTATTTCCATAGCTCTGAAATCTTTCTGGTAATGGTTCACCACAGCTATTAAATACACGCATAACTCCAAATCCTTTTTTTTTTTCCTTTTTTTTCCTTTTTTTTTCCCATTTGTTCATAGGATATTGTCAGAGGCTCAGATTTTCAAAGTAAGCTGTTATCCAAGGCATGCTTGGTTTTGGTTCTTATGTCATGATCTTTGTGTTATCTGTTTATGAAAAACTATGTATTTCTGTAATATTATTTTTCTACTAAAGTAATTTGGGAACTTGAACTATTTGAGATCATACAGAACACATATTTGGAAGGGAGGGAACATGACTGAGCATGGGAGAAGGACCCTGCAAACAATCATGTCTACAAGGAAACCCTCTATTGTCAGAGATTAAAGCAATGGAGCAAACAAAATTTCTGCTAAAGAAACTGTTAAGGATGCAATGTCAGTGGGTTTATATCTGTGTTTAAAAACAGACACTTGTGTGCCTGAAATGGAGACAATACAATGCTCAGCATGACTTACCAAGTGACCTCAAATATCTGAAGCAAGAATACAGAAAAGAAACAGTGTCAGAGTGCTACAGTGCAAGATGAACATTGAGAAGTAGAGAAGAGAAGGAGTACCTGGAAGATGTCAGTCTGAGAGCCAGTCTTCCTGCAATTAATGCAATTCTCTGGTGACCATAATTCAAAACTTCACCTTAATAAAAGCACCAGGGAAAAAAGGGAAGAAGAAAAGCCTAAAATGAACAGTGAAAAAAACCAGCAGAACCTCTTAGATTAGGGGGTTGTAACTTAGCAAAATCAGCTTCTTATGTTTATGAATACTAGATCACACATCAAGCAATTCATGAAAATGTCAGAAGAATTTCTATTATTGTAGTTATATTTTTCCCATTTAGAGTGTGAATTTGTGCTAACACTTTTAGTTTCATTATCTTTTGAAAAGCCCATCAAATTCTATTACACGTGAATTTATCTGTTATAGCTTCACTGGCTCTTTCTATGTCAGCAGCACTCAAGTTGAGAAATAAAGCAGTACATTTGAACAGCTGCTCTATTTAAAGGGTGTAGATCTTTTCTCTGTCCACAACCTCAGTAACTTGTGTGAAGCCCAGTTACTGGGAAACACAGATTGCCTGTACTATGAGAGACACAATACATTATTTGCAGTTGCAGTGGAAACCTTTAACTGAACTGAACTTGAAAATATATTACTTTTTGGTGTAGGTCATTTCAAGGACTGGACAAAGGGTTAGGATGATTATACTGACTTCTGTTATCTTTACTAGAACTTTATTAAAATGAAGAAGGATGTGCAGAAATTCCAGGAAGATTGTGGTGCCCTCCCTGGATAAAAGTGTTGACTTGTACCTCATAATTGTAGTTAGATCAAATTTGTCTGTCTGCATGTTCCTATACGGTTGAGGATTGTCCCATACTGCAGTTCTTTAGCAGTACTATTTATAATTTGCCTGAGGCTAGCGATGAAATTCCTCCCTTCTTGTGTTATGCATGATTACAAACATGGACAAATAAGAAATCTATGAGGACAAGAACTACAAAGTCCTACTAAAAGCAAAGAGAAATAAGAAAAGAAGAAAGAAAGTACAGTAAGCACATAGGGAAAAAAAATGCTAATGCTTCTCTTTACTCATTTTGTCTTTATTTCTTAGTGAGATTTTGATGGGAAGTGGTTAGCTGAAGAAACACAGGAAAGATTGACAGGAAATAATGTTAGGGAAAAAGCTGGAGGAGACAGTAGAGGATTGTAGAAAGCATCAGGCTTCACAGGCAGAGAAACCTCGTGCAGAGGATTTTCATTCAGCCTGGCAGTCAGCAAGTAGGAGGAAATACTCAAGTGACAGCTGCATTGTCAGACTGCAGGTCCATCAGAAAACCTCCCGGCACTGCTTTCCAGCCTGCCCCTGCTGGCCCCAGAAGCCCTTCACCCTCAAAATGGAGGAAGATAACTTTCTGAGTAAGTCAGATGTCTTGTCCTGATAACAGACCAGAGAGCAGTGATTATTCTTTCTCCTGCTTCTTGTGTTCACAAATGTGAGGGGAGGACACTTTTACACAACTTTGCAGCAAGGACAAGACAGGAAGTAAAGGTGGAAGCCATGTATTTCTTTCCTCTCTATCTTGCATGCCAGTCTGGAGCTGCTTCTTCAACTCTTCCGCCTTTTTGAGATTGCCCATTTCACTGACAGTCAAATTTTCAGCCAATAAATTGTCATATTTCTTTAATCCAATACTAAATGACTGTAAACTTACTTGACTGTATAAATATTTACATTCCTATTTGCATATGCATATGCAATATATATAAGGATCATAAAGACATTTCCACCAAAAAGAATGCCTCAAATTATCAAACAAGTGAGGTGAGGGTGATTAAGTACTTACATAGCAAAGGATTAATAAATACATAGAGGAAGGCAAAAAAAAAAATGCTGAGGAAGCATGCCAAGGTATGGAAGTGAAGCTAACCTTCTATAACTTGCAAGCAGTTTAGTAAAAGTGTGGTAGACCTTGAATTTCATAGAAGTGTTAAATTTTTAATAAATTATTCAGAGTATCTCCTGTGTCTACTTTTTAAAATCTATATTTAAGATTATTTTGATACTTCTTATAATAGGAACTTTTTAAAATTGCTATTTAAGTTCCTACTGGCTAAGGTTAATCAGTTGTTCTGTGGGTATTTCTTGTTTGAAAAATATCTTTCAAACAGGTGAAATTTTTCAGCCAACCATTGTGTTGCAAACAAAATCCAGGAAATGTGAATATTAAATTAGACATTAAGAAAATACTTCAAAGACCAAGGTCAATTACAGAGTGACATAATTTGTCAAGGGAAATTTGTGAAGCAGAGTCACTGAAGATATTCAAGGCTATCCTAGTAATATATAGGACTAATTATATAGCACTGAGTGCTTTCAAAGTGCTGTACAGACATGAACTAATTAATCTGCTCAATACCCCTCAGAGACAGGGGAGGAAGTATTGCAAGTTTTAGCATCACCTACTACAGCTTCTGGTAAAAGGCAGAAAAAAAGTGTCTTGAGCAATCACCCTACCTTGGTCTCTCTCTCTTTGTTAAGTATATGCACATGTATGTGTGTGTACGCAAACTGAAGCTACTGAAGACATGTAAAAGTAAAAAAAAAAAAAATTAAAACTAAGATTCTGGTTTGGAAGGATATTAAACATGCATTTGGATTACTGAAAGATGCTACTCTTCTTTTTTTCATGTTCCATTGGGGTAACTAGTGTTCATAGTTAAAACATTACAGCCTTATTTAAATTGTTGCTTTACCCTACATGTCATCATATACTGAGCAGTGGAGCTCTAGAAGCTAGGACTTAGTTTTTTATCTTGCACTGATTTGTGTGTCATTTATGTTCTCAGTTTGTCTTACTGCAGTCACTAAGACCCCTTTTTGCTATATGTTGTACAAACAACTCAGGGACTTTTTAGGGAGAAGACAACAATTAGAGAAAAGACAGCAGAGGAATATACTCAGAAACAACATATTGTTCTTATATTTGGTTGTGACATAAGCATATCCTAAATTCTTAGCATTTAAACAAAATAAAATTGTTTACATATTGCCTTAGTAGCTACTGAAACAATAGTGGCTTTGGTCCTAGACATGCAGTAGGTAGAGTAAGTGTTCAGCAGCAGTGTTTCACTGGCATTTGTCTTCTTTGAAATACCAGGGAGCAGAGAACTCAAGAGAGTTCAAAAGTGATGTACTTACAGAGTCAAAAACAGTGATGATTTTGTCTAGGAAAGGTGATGAGAAGTAGAACTTAGCACTGAACTTAACTGGGAAAGTTACCTACTGTTTTTATTTTTTGAATACATGGAAGGATTACGTTGCTTGTCTTTTTGATTAAATCAGTTGCAAAAAGACATGTTCCCATCTTTCTTTAAAAGAAAGTCTTGTGAACCTTGTCTAACAACTTGAGCCAGAGAGTGATATAAACATACACTTTATTCATGCAAGGATGACTAGTGGAGTGTCCAGCTATTGAAGTACAACCAACTCTTCTTTAGTTAGTGTTTAAGCATTCTAGATTTCTTATACAGAAAGTTAAATGAGCTGTAAAATATTTGGAATTATTGGAAATTATGTATCTGGACAGCATTTCAAACTGTCAGTAGATATTAAATTAAGAACAATGTGCCCAGTTTTTCTTAGCCAGTTTAGGAAGCATAATGCTTTCGATGTCAGACTTCTGGTCTTTAAGTTAGCCTTAAAGACAAGCTAACTAGTAAGCCTACAGTTGAGCTTGGGCGTGGTCTTAATTACAGAGACACATACTTGTCCGTTTTAGTCTCTCAAGTTGTGAACCAGGGTAGCAGGGAGTATTCCCAGTTTTAGCTTTGAGTTTAGAACCCTACAGAGAAAAGACGGTATCACACCTCTTTTTACAGTGACTGCCACCTGTCATTTTTTCAGTATTGAAGCTCCTTAAATTTAATGAAGGAAGATTATAGGAAAATAGTATTTCATTATTCATTACAGAGAGTTGTGAAATTTGTGAAATTTGTAGTTGTGGACCACAAGATATTGTTACTGTACAACTAGCTAGTGACCAGATTAGTATAAATCTGAGGAGCTCTCAGAGTAGGGGAAATGGGGATTCATAGCAACATTTTCATTTTCTATTTAACAAACCTAAAAATAATAAAAGGAAAAAAAGTTTTACCTAGTGCATAATAAACCCATTGAACTTATTGCCCCAAGGCATAAGCAAGGCCAAGAGTTAAGTAGGAGTCAAGTTACAGTAGTTTGGATTAAAAAGTGAGGGCTATAAATCTTCATGCATTCAGATATAAGCTAGGCACTATCTAATAAGAATTCAGAAGAAATTTTCCCTGTAGGCAGATTTTTCAATGGAGATTTTAGTGTCTTTTTCTGACATACTCAATCCTGACTATTGAAGATGAAATAAATAGACAGAGGCTTGACTCATTATAGCAATTTCTATATATTTACATGTTCTTAAAGACCATTTGGGCCTTGGCAGTTCAGTCAGACTGGAGGCATTTCAAAATTGGTACTGATGACTACACCTCAACTTTTCAAAATGTAAAAAAAAAAATATGGCTTATACTCACATTAAAAGTAGGCTAAAGTTTGAAATACCTGAGCACACTGACTGTATTCACTCCTTATTTTTTTACTATATTCTTGACGGATTGCTGTCTGAGTGCTCTAGACATAACATATGCAGAGATATTTGATATCCATCATTTGGTCTGCTGTAGCCTGCAAAATATCTTACCCTAGAAAACCTTAGAATAAAGCTTTAGCATATAATGGCAGATCATAGATCTGTCAAAGTAGATATGCAATACATGTGAAAATCTGTGTTGTGGAAGAGTCTTTATTCAAAATGTTTTCATTTTCATAGTGCTCATATTTTATCAGCTAAATCATATTTTATTTGTTTCAAATATAATAGTTAACAGTTTTCTGGAAGAATATAGAGGTTCAAATAAATACTATACCAGCTCTTCATTCTGCTCTGCTTTGTATAAGTGCTATTTGTGAAATAAGAAAACCATACTTCCAAAGACATATCAACCAATTTTCTGCCACAATATAGGGTGGAAAAAAACTAACAACAACAAAAAAAACCAACCAAAAGAAAATCACCCCAAAATCAAGAAAATCACTTTCTTAGCCTAAATAATGAATGTTCATTTTCATAGTTATCTACAGGTAGGGGTTAACTGTTAACACAGGCTTTGCAGAGGCCTAGGTGAACATAAGTCAATGAGTAATAAAAGCAAAAGCTGCAGGTGATATTCAGAATTCTCTGAAGATCAGGAATGCCTTTCTATTGGGACATCCTTTGTTTACAAATCTTAACTAGAGGAAGAATAGGACTACTCTTCCACTAAAATGAGTAAAAGGTTCTCTCTCCAGAGACACTAACAATGATCCTAATATGACTTCTGGAGAGCATCCTGGGCTCAAATGTAAAACCCTGCAATGTGAGATTTTCAGGGAGATTCAATGATTTTTTTTTTTCTTGTACCTGAAGGCTTATGTTAATCCAGTCAGTAAAGCCTGTAATTTATTGAGCACACAAGGATGGCAGTCATTTGGGTCGTCTGTGTTTACTTTGCTTTTGTAAACTACCTTTAATGGAGAGTGATCTCCTGTGACAGCAATTGTATCTCACCAT
Source organism: Ciconia boyciana (assembly GCF_034638445.1). Classification (NCBI taxonomy): domain Eukaryota; kingdom Metazoa; phylum Chordata; class Aves; order Ciconiiformes; family Ciconiidae; genus Ciconia; species Ciconia boyciana. The sequence continues at coordinate 60,814,878 of NC_132935.1, forward strand.
AGGGAGTGTGCCATGAAAATCCTCCAATTTCTACTGCACAGACAGGGCAAGGGTGCCCCTGTCTAATTACAGATTTCTTTATGCTTATGGTCCAGCAAATCCAGTCAAAGATCGCAGCACACCCATAATGTAAAGCTCTGGAGGGAGGATATTCCAGTTTAGAAGAAATATCACCAATGACTGGAATACAGAGGAGGAGAAGGAAGAGAAGGCTAGTTTGAGAGATGGTTGAAGCTTGAGTTCAGTAAACAAAGTTTACCAGTGATACTCTAGCAGTGGAAGCTCAGCATTTATACTTATTATTTCACTCAGTACTGGAGAAGCAACCAAGAAAAGTGCGGATACTCCTTTGCAAACAAAGTCTACTTTAAGGACTAAATTCCTAGTTTCACAAATGATAAGCTGAAGTCTTTCTTTTTTTCTTTTTTTCTTTTTAATAATTATTATAGATGTATAAGGGAAACTAACAAACCGAACAGTAGTTTTAAATGCTGAGTTTCTTTGGAAAATATTATATATTTCCAATATGTGACAATAATAATATGATTTTATACGTAGAAGAGGAGTAATAAGTAAATACTAATGTCATTATCGCCTACAATGAGCTCTTAATACCACAAAATGCTCATGCACTCACTGCCTAAAGAATCACTGATGTTTAGGATACATGGCTGCAACTTAAGCCCCTGAATTTTCATGAAATAGTTTCTCCAAAACTGATATGGGTTTGCCTAGACAGACGTGTGGCACACAGTAAGGGTGACAGCTCATGGAAACTGTAGAAATGACTCAGCTTAGAAGAAGTGAAGGCTTGCAAAAGGTTTTGGAGGATAATTAAGACAAATGTGATTTCTTTGGAAAAATGGAATCCTGCAGAAAGGAGGCTAAGATTAGTCAAGTCCAGAGCCTCATTTTTAACTTTTCTGCCTGATGAATCTGTTGGCACATGTCCAACATGAATACTACTAAGACAGAATAACAGTCAAGAAAGTAAGTTTCCTAACTGGCCTTGCTAGACCATATGCTCCAAACCCTAGGGATTATTTCTTGTTTAATGATCAGTTCAGTTTGAGGTGCACATTTATTCATAGATCTCTTGGATTAGACTATCTGGAAGACTTTTATGTAGCAACAGAAGATCATAAATGAGAACCCCTTACTTTGTGAGAATAATTTGATTTTACATTGTTATGTGTGGGATACTGCCCCCCCAAAACCACAAACTCTAAAATAAAATAGAGGGAAGAATTTCTAGATCCAGAATAATTTTTTTTTCCAAAGCCTTCCTTGCCCAAAAGGTTCTATCACACATACATCTGCTTAGCTTTCACCACACAAAATACATAGAAGTGATCTGGTGGTGATGGATGAGTCACTTAAGTTCTGCTCTCAGAAATGAATGGTTCCATTCCCCTGCCTAGAAGATGATGGAAGAAGGTATTTTCACCAATATTGTTTCTGTGACTGGGGTGAGGGTGTACCCGGTAGGATCCAAAGGTTATACATCAATTTGGTGAAAGGCAACAAAGAAAGTTGGTGTTCCCTTTGGCTACTTAAAGTATTACCTTAAGGAAAGCATATGTGTGGACTGTTAGGTATAAAATACAACCAGTACCTTCTTGTGGTAATATTTTTGGTATCATAAAGGAATTATGTATAAGACAAAGATGGAAAAGGTGTTTAAAAGCATGCTGATAGCATAGCTTCTATTTTCTAACATTTGGTAGAACAAGGAGCTTTTTTCCCAGAAGAGATAACATAAACATTTAGTGCATTTACTTGTGTTTAGATCCTAAATAATTCAATACTTACAAGCTTCAAAACTTTATCTTATGCATGTTTGCCTCCATCAAACCCAGAGCCATATACTATTATGGTATGTGAATATGTCTTAAAATTGTTTGACATTATGCTCAAAGAAAGAAAATTTTAACTGATGTAATAAAAATTGGCACTTTCTTCGAGAGAACTTTATAAGACAATAAGATACAGAACAAAAAATAAACCCAAACTCTTCTACCAGGATTTAATTTTGAGCTTTCTGATTTTTATGTATAGGTTTATTTTTACAGTCAGCAAGATATCAAGAAGTTCTTCATACCTTCAGCCTATGAGAAAGATGGATGTTAACTGCATCCTGGAGCTTTAAAGGCTTTGGAATGTCGTGACTTCTTCTAAAAGATTCTGTTTATCTTGAATAGGATTGAAGGTGGAAAATGTGCTTCCTTTTTCTGTAATAAGTATCCCAGCATAGCACCAGCCACTTAGGTCACTAAAAATAATTATTATAAAACTGCTATAAAAGCCTGAATCAGTTTTACTTTGTAGTTCTAAATCCAATTCACTCTGTTGATTCAATGTGCAACAAGATGAGAGCCATTAAAGCTTTAGTTTAAGCTTACTTGAGTTGGATGCCACTGCCAGTGATTTCTTTGGCATATTTCCAATTAATAGTTTGGAAGTGTCCCCATAGGAAGATCTTAAATATAAATTTCTCTATATAATTCTACTGTTTTTTTCTCCCTGTCCATTACAGATTTAGGTGCTTACAAAGCAGTCTGAATATGACAAAGATTGAACTATTACAGCACTGCAGCAAGAAACTGGACCCTGCAAGTGGGTACTCTCAGGCTGAACCCCCAGAAGAGAGCTTTATACATTCTGCTAGAAGGGATATAATTTTCCAGTTTCAAAAAAAAAGGAAGGCAGAAAACTTCTCCCTCTTTTTAACAGTGCATTCTTATTGAGCGTATGGGCCCAGTCACTTTAAAAATAATGGAATACAACTCTTCACACCATTAATTTCAGAGATTTAAGACAATTCAATTTGGTAATGAATAAAAAAATCTGGTACAGATTGCTTTTCTCCTGCTCCTTTCTTAGAGCTTTTCACGGAGATGAATCATATTTTTGGCACACTGGTAGGACACTTGCCTTTATATCTTACTTTTGCAGATCACTGATCTGCTGTTCTGGCAGATTTAAGCAAAGCATATGATGTCAGTTTCTCCCAGTATTTCAAATTACTTAAAGCTTCCCATTACTCTGCCCTCTTTAATGCTATTTTTGTTTAGCTATTGGATTTATTTTTTTACAGTATGTAGCGATTCTGCACGATATTCCATATCCTGCTTCTGGCTAACCTTTGAAGGCAAGCTGTCTTACAGTGATAGCCTTTCTCTTGCCTTGTCTCCTTGAGTTTATTGACTTTGGATGGAAATGTTCAGAGTTGCGCTTTTACTGCCATCTGGTGCCAGAATTAGAAAAAATCTTTAAATAAATCCTTTATCTTGTGGCTTAGAAGCGGGTTAACATTGGCTGTAAGCGAGACTATTGTAGTTTCTGGGTGAAAAAAATGCAATATAGTACAATTAATACAGGAATTTCTAAAGATCTTTGAGATTTTATTAGCTGCTAAGGAGATGGACCGACATGTACTAAGTTGATTTGTACTTAACCTAGCATTATCTACTATGTTTGCCCATACTTGAATATCACATTTACTTTGATATCTGCTATTAAACTGACAGTAAAATGAGAATGCCCTGTATTGTCTTACAATGAATTGTCTTCATTGCAAAAATGACTGCACTTGCCTATTGGTTTTGGCTGGGATGGAGTTAATATTTTTCATAGTAGCTTTTATGTGCTATATTTTGAATTTGTAATGAAAATAGTATTGATAAATTAGGGATGTTTTAGTTATTGCTGAACAGTGCCTACACAGCATCAAGGCCTTTTCTGCTTCTCACACCACACCACCAGTGAGTAGGCTGAGCTGCACGAGAAGTTGGGAGGGGACACGGCTGGGACAGCTGACCCCAACTGACCAAAGGGACATTCACTACTGTGTGATGTCATGCTCAGCAATAAAAGCTGTGGGGAAGAAGGGTGAAGGGGGGCAGTTATGGCGTTTGTCTTCCCAAGTAACCGTTAAGCGTGATGGAGCCCTGCTTTCCTGGAGATGGCTGAACACCTGCCTGCCCATGGGAAGTAGTGAATTAATTCCTTTTTTTGCTTTGCTTGCATGCACGGCTTCTGTTTTATCTATTAAACTGTCTTTATCTCAACTGATGAGTTTTCTCACTTTTACTCTTCCGATTCTCTCCCCCATCCCACCAGAGTGGAGTGAGTGAGCGGCTGTGTGGGGCTGAGTTGCCTACCTGGGTTAAACGACAGCAACTTGTAAACACAGAACAAAAAAACCCCTGCAGATTAACAAAAAAATTAACTTTATGTGAACAAGGTAGGGTTGTTAGTTAAGAAAAGCAAGAATCTCAGAGTGACACACTGCATATTATCTCAGAAGAGAAAGAATGAGAGGAAATGGCAATTAAAAAATTAAAATTGAACAAGCAGCTGTTTTTACTGTAAGGTCTGGACCCTAACGTGATTGAAGCAAAATCCTACACTGTTGTATATATTTTTCTCCTTATGAGCCTGAAATATCAGAAATATTGACAGAAATTTGATAATCAAGTTAAGAAATCTCTTTTTAATGTCTACAAAATATATATAGTAGTCTCTTGTATGTGGTTCACCTCTGTTATTTAGCTATCTTTTCTTCTTTTTTTTAATTTTTTTTTTTAAATAACGTTCTGAAGTTGGCCACTGTGGTAACTAGACTTTCCAAAGTTCTATAGGGGTCATGCTAATGTCATAGCATATTGTGCTATAAAAATGCAACATCCTGCCAAATGTCTATCAGTACTATTGACAGAATCATAATTTAATCTCACTGATGTGTCAAGTTTATAGTAGTCATAGTGGAGGCAATTTTGATGGCAGCATGTATGGTACTAACAACAGGAGTGTATCAGTTCTGCTTTGGCTACAAAATTTGCTTTGAAATTGCACGCAGACAGCTTATGGAAACTGTGGGGGCTGTCCACCTAGCTGTCTATAAAAACTTTGCATACTTGTAATGGTTAATTTTGGGAAATATTGCATAAAACGCTCCTGACTATATGGAGAATACTACTCCTGGCATTAGTAGATAAGATGACAAAATGAAAGAACATGGACTTACTTTGTATGCCCTATTCCTACATGGTATCTACTTTATTGAGCATTTTCAAAAAATAGCTGAGAAATAGAAAAAGTAGCTGGAAACCAAGAAGTACTAAGACAAATTTTCTGGGTTTTGCTGCACAGTAGTTTTGCTGAAAAGTTATGTCGTCTTCTTGCTCTACAATGTATTGGCTTTATATTACCTTATATTGCTGAAAAGAAATTCAGAGTAACTCATGCTTGATGAAGCACTTCTCAACTCAAATTTGATTTCTTAGTTTATAAAGAAGTAGAACAAAATAGAAGAAAAAATAGAGAAAAGTATTGCTAGCCAAAAGCAGACAGATTTACATTTGCATCACTTTTTATAGTGTTAGCTCAGAACAGCTTGGTCCTGTAGAACATTTTGTTTTCAAGCTTATATGTGTAATAAAACACTCACTAAGTAATTGATTAAATATGTCTATTAACATGTACACATTAACATCATATTTCCCTAATGATTTGGTTCTGGAATTAGCTTGCAGATCATGTTGAAAATAATTAATTCATATGAATATAAAACATGCAAAAAATTTAGAAGATAATTTAGAAGTCACATGGTGACTTTTTTCTGTACTTAAATTTCTTTAACAGAACAGTAATACATTTAGACAAGTTTAACTTCTAAAATTAACATACAGCTTTCCCTCATCCCCAACAACAACTTTGCATTTTCTCTCAAATTTTCACTGAGAGCAGCTACTCCTTGAGACAGTAGGAACAGTTTTAGACAAATTCTGGTAATCGCTGCTTGTTTCTCTTTGTTGTAACTGGAACCTTTGCTCTTGTCCCATGGGATTCAAGGGAAAGAACAATGGGATACAAAAGCCCTGAGAAATGTAAACAGGGGAGTGCTGACTTTTGAGAAGGGCTCTCCCTTTGCTGGAAGCTCCATCACAAAATCATTTGCTCAGAGCTGTGGGAGTGGACATGGCTGAGTGAAATGTGTGCGTGTTTTGCAACATAAGCCTGGCATCTGATTCCACTCTCCTGACATCAGGAGGTGGCAGGAGATGGACATCAGGAGATGGCATCTTATGTTTTGCAACATAAGTCTGGCATCTGATTCCACTCTCCTGACAAAATAAGTGGAAATCTCCATTTCTATGTCTTACCTGGATTGCTGTGTTGCTGCAAAAGCAATAGGAAAAGGGAAGATTGTGCAGTCAAGGGAGATCAGGTATGGAGAAGAACAGACTTTCAGAAGAAAAAGTTCATTTTCCAATTAGCTTCTTAGCTTAGAGGCTGCACCCTTCTCTATTTCTGCACCTGTAACCCCATTCATTTCCTCAAAAAGGTCAATGGTTGCAGAATGTGACCTGCCTGACTCGCTGCCTTCCTCCTACTGTGAACGGTATAACAAGAGAGAAGGTGGCCCTGCATTGATTTTATTTTGGGTATTCAAAACACAACTACTGCTCAAGGATTTCAGTTTTCATGACACAAACAGTTTAAGTCAAATTGTCAACACATGCACTAGACTGTCAGCTTCAGTAAATATTGATTCTACAATTGCACTGCACAGGCATATTAAAAACAAATGTATGTGCTCATGCAATGTCCCACTTCACCCTTTAGTCAACTAAAATTAATCCTAATCTCACTAAGAGGTTCCTTATGGTAAGAATTGACCAGGCATGATCTGGCTTCCTATGAATTAGCATACATATTAGGTGCTATGAAGAAAGACGAAGGTATCTTAACAGACCTTCTTCTGCTACTTCTTGCAGAAATATGTTGTGGCTCACAGCAAACAGTTCCTCTCTATTTGTGTATCGTTTTTAACCTAGACTTGATGAATGACTTCAGTTTAATACTGTTTTCAGTTAAATACTCCACTAATACTGTTTTGTTGATACATTATTAGTTCATAAACTTAGGAAACAATAACTTCCTACTATGATAGAAATAAACACTTTTTTTTTTTTTTAACTCTACATATCCATTTAGTAAGAAGTTACCACAGCTGTGTCCATTATTGTAACTCAAACTTCTCACATACTCTGTGAAAAATTTAAATGCTGAATAGTTAAGGGTTGCTTTGTGTGAGAGTTCTTTGGACACAGCTGATATTACCAAAGACTAAAATAAAAAAGATGGGGAAAATGTTTTCTGGTCTATACTCTTAATTTTTTGTTATAGTATCATAAAAATATTATAGATAATGCTGCCATCATCTATTTGTATTTTCCTCATAATTATTATGAAATAACAAATAACAACTCATGTATGATTGTTTATAAAACTTAATTGCAGAAGTAATTGGATTTAATTTCATTCAAATAAAAAGAAAAAATTGAAATAGCACTAAATAAATTAGAGAATATGAACTTTGAAAACTGAGTGAATTTTCCTGATGGTTGAGTGAAAGGAAAAGAGAAAGCTTAGAGAATATTCTTGGGTTACGTTGGGGGGAGTTTGTTTGTTTGGGGTTTTGTTGTTGTTTTTCTTGTAACATTTAATCAATTCTCTTAGTACTTTTTTTTTTTTTTTTAATTAAAAGCATTCTCTACTGAAATATCTGGGTACACTGATGTGTCTCATATTCTGCTATACTCTGGTATTGTCCTCTGCTGGTTCTTTTAGGTCATAATGAAACCTATGCTTACCAAGCTGAAATCAATACACTTAAAATGGACAAATCTGCCTTTAAGCAAATACCAATATCCATTTCTAGTTAAAGCTAAAATATGAGCAAATATGATCTTCCAGCTAGGAACTCAAACTTTGTCTTTTAAAACCCCATTTTAATTCTAATATAATTCAATATACACATTAACTCTAGAAACACAATTTTACATTATAATTAGAGAATAATTACTGAATGTCTTGGATCTCAGTAATACCAAAGCAAAATTTCTTCTCAGGTGAATTGAAAATATGGGTCTGTCTCAGCTGTTTTTTACTTTTTATCCTGAAAATTTGAAGTTTGTCAATTTTCCATTCTGTGCTGTGTGATGGTTTTCAAATTGTTACTCTGGTCTGTCTGTTTCCAGCAGGAGGAGAAGGGAGGAGTCAGAGGTAGGAAAATAGCAGACTATACTGGTAGTAATTTATTAGTGTGTTATAATAGCTCTCCAAACCTTACTAACTAGGAAGGGCTTTTTGCAAATATGGAAGGGCTTCACAATGAATGCTCTAATACATTAAGACAATATGTATGTGAATTGTAGTATTTTAGTGGTGCTCATCTGTAATTAAATGAGTATTTGATTTTTGGCATTTTCACAATTGTAATATAATTCTATAGTGTGTGGCTCATGTAAAGCATGACATAACTTTCATAGAATACATGGCTAGGTAAACAGAGTAATCTTCAACAGGTTGAGGGTACAAAGTTGAAGAAGGTTAGAAATGGACATGTTTCCAAAATGCTTGTGTTACAAGGTGTTCAAACCCTTATGAAAATTGCCTAATGAGTTTCCACAATGTATTTGCATAACATTGTCATTCTTGCTGTCTTGGCATACAAAGCACATTGCTATTTTGTTTCCAAGTTCTAAGAAGTCTCTTTTTATTCCAATGGCACATCCTTCCAGCAATTAGAGCATTTCCACAGTAGCCTGCAGGACAGGACAGAATCTAAATCTTCTACAGTGATTTCTGTACTTGGCAACCAGCGGCAAATTCTTGTAAGAGCACAACCATAACAGCAGGTATCAAAATCTTTACTGAATCTCATAATTGCATTTTCTCTCCAAATCAGAACTGTATCTTCACCTTCTGGAATCATTTACCTAGTACTGACAGAGTTATTGGTTTCTTCTTTCTCACTTAAAAGGAAAGTTTAGCTAAGGGCATTTATATCTCCATTACAATTTTATACTTACTTGTGATATCATTAAAGTATTTCTTCAACTGAATGGATATAGGCTTCAAAATTTAGGTCTAACTAGTAATCTCAAGATTTCCAATGAATCAGCACTAGAATTCCTCCTAATGGGCTGCCTTATTTACATGTTGTGTAGATGAATAATTCTGCAGTCTTGATTATTCTGTGGAAGCATTTCCAACTCAACAGGCTACCATGTACAAATTAACAGCAGATAGAGTCAGATATTAAAAGTGTTAATGTGTGATTTTCAACAGGTAATTTCTGAAAGAAGAGGGATTTCAAGGTAGGCTGTATCCAGTAAAATGAGATGCTTATGTACAAATAATTTCGCTGTCGGGGCATGAGAATCTGAAAAGTCCTTGATTAGTGTAAGCACTACTTAGCAACAACTAAACCATCAGTGTGTTATCAATATTATTCTCATCCTAAATCCCAAACACAGCACTTTACCAGCTACTAGGAAAAAAAAGATTAACTCTATCCCAGCCAAAATCAGGACATGTACTAAAGGAAGTCTCCTACTGTTCAAACATACACTACAGTTACCCACACAGTTTTTAACAGCACTGATACTCATGTGGGTATAAAGTAGACAGGGATCAATTTAAGTTCAGAACATAAAAATTAAGTACTGACCTAGAATCACCACACCTTTTCTCCCAGGGAAAAAAAGGAAAATAACAAGGTAATGGAATGCATTTATTTCTCTTGTTGCAGTAAGTAAAAAATAATAAAAATAAAATAGTGCCTAATGAACAGAGGAGGGCAAATAAAACTCACCCCCTGATTCCAAGGATTCTTTTCCCCATTGACAGGAGATGAAAAGTGCAGTGTTTCTTACTATAATTATCACTAGCCCCATGAACGGTATGCCTGGGCAATGTTAATGTCCACAATGTCCATATGGTATGTCCCTCATGAACAGGGATTCTACAGAGTTCAGAAGAAAATGTTTTAATAGTTTTTTTATCATCTTGTTGATCACAGAGAGAACAAAATTCCTAGTATAGAATATTTCTAGAATCTTCTAAAAGCCTACACCAAAACTTACAATCTTTGGCATGATTTTAAAACATTATCTGTAAGGATCTCTTGACTCCATTCCTGCTTTGTATTGTCTGTCAAACTTCTCCCAATAAGGACATGGTGACCATGCAGGAGAACTGAATATTGCATTCCTTCTTACCCAGAAAATGACTAACTCTTCACAAGTACACTAAAAGTTCAGTAAATGTGAAAGGTGAAATCCCATTAAAGTCAATGGAGCTGTGCCATCTTATATCAGCTGTGGATTTAACTAATGACTTCCTTGTCTTCTTTTGGCTGGGGTGCCCAGCATTGCCTTGAGACAGCCTAGCTCAGCAATGTCTCACAAGACTCCAGTGAGACCTAAATTATCTGTAAATGACTATATGCATACAGAAATTAGGGCACATTGGCATTTTTTCTTATTATTTCCAACTGTTACTTAAATACACAAATAATTCCTCAAGTCTTTGCTGCCTTCTTCTATTTAAAACCCATTTATGTTCCATTTCTAAAAATGATTTTGTTGTAGGACGTTTTTCCAATAATTGTCTTCCTGTAAACCATATACGATGTTGACAAGCGATGAGTGATTATTTTGGGTTTAACTGAGATTTGTAAATAATTTACATCAAAAGAACTATTTCACTTTGTTGACAACAGAGTTAATTGTCAACAAAGAGGGAAATGTGCAAACAGGGACAGCATATTGAAAAACAGACTGCAAATACACAGGGAAAGATAGACTTAGATCACAGGAAATAAAATGTGTTTGCAGAATAAATTGCTTGTAAACAAACACGGTTTTAAAGAAAAAAAAAACACAAAACAAAAAAAACCACCCAAGCTTGTTTATGGTTCTAGACACATAATATATGACAAGATACGCATCTGTATTAAAATGGCATTAAGGTGACCAGAAAATCTTTGGGAGAATAAGAATGAGTCCAATTAGACTATCTGACTAAATCTAATAGGCTGTGATTGTTAATAAGATGCTACAGTGAGCTGATTTGACCTAAGGAAAAATACAACAGAAACAAATAAATTTGAATGTAAAGAAAAGTTGGAATCTTAATAGGATCCCAGGGCTGTATTTTACTGATATGCACATTCTTATGGCTCTGCTTTGTTACCATTAAGTTTCATACTTCCAACACAGTTTGTCAGATAAATATTCCTCCTTTGAGAGCTGTAAACACCAGCCTTTCTGAGTTATGGCAACTGTGAAAGGTAGTTGAAATGAAGCGGTCACATCAGTTAATACGGAATGGGTAAGTCATTTCATCTATGGCGTATTGCAATGCAGAAGATAATTCATTAGGGTGATTCCCCCTGCTTATTCAGACATGCACTATTTTCATCCATCACTCGTATAGGATTCAATAACAGCATAATAGAAACAAAAGCCCTTGTCAAGGTGGCATGGGATTCTTGTCTAATATCCAGCTAATAGGAATGAACAAGGTCACAACAGAAGCTAATTTGGCATGCCAATTTGAAAAGTGCCAGTATGCTCCCAGGTTTTAAAGTAAGACACATTCTTTTTGCCTGTGTACGGATGTACATACCCACGTGAAACCCCTTAAATAATGTGTGTTCTTTAATGCTCTTATTAAAAAGGCGTACTGTCATTTCAGGTCTAAGGCTGGGAAGCAGTGCCCTGTTCCGGTTTGTCAGTCGAAGGACGGGTTGCTCCTGTCAGCAGTTCTTGTCAGTAGATATGAAGTATGTATCTGCACTATATACAGTAACTGTTTCCAAATGAGACGCCGTCACCTGAATACCTGACAATTGCTTTGGCTGTTGTCATCTACTTTCTATTACATTCAAATCTATCACACCTTATGCAAAAGCGAAGAGGTCGCCATGGCAACTTTGTATCCCTAAACTTAATAAGGAGCAAAACATACATTGTTTTGCCTTTATAGTCTTTTCTTTTTTTATCTTTTTTTTTTGACTTGATACGGGAAACACTGTCCATTAGACCCAAATATAAATAGAAAATATTTGGTCCCAAACTTACTTTTTTTTGCTTTGTTTGCATGGACGTCTTTCCTTTTTCATCTTTCTGTTCTACTAGAATTTGATATATGTCTATATTATATATACATATAAACAATATATTATTTTGAGAAAGACAATGAAGAAAGGAACCTATGAAAAATTCTTGCCACAGGATACCGGTAGGTCAAGAGTTATATTCAGCAAAAGGATTAGACATTTAAAAATAGGGTTTCTAAAAGGATTTAAAGTCATTAGACATCCACCTCTGATTGAATTCAACTTCTTTACGCTCTTTGGAAAATTTCAGCCCAAATGATTAACATAAATATACACAGACAGGTATTTTTTCCTGCAGAAAAATTAAGATAATAGGAATAAAACGTCAAGCTTTAGGGCACAAAGCAGCTGATAACTGATTGAAATAGAGTAAGATTTTCCTTTTCTGAACACACCATAGGTACTCTCTTGATTCCCATTACCTGTGATGCATACATAAAAGAGATTTCTTTAATTAAGAAGCATGCTAATTTCAAGTACATCTAAGTAGCTTAATTCTTAGGTACATTGCACTGATTTTCAGTTAGAACTGGGTAAAATCATCAAAAGTACCTTTGGAGGTTATGTTTCTCTCTCCCTTTGACTGCATGTGGCAGTTAGACACAGCACTTTGTTGTGGTTCAACCCCAGCCGGCAACTAAGCACCACACAGCCGCTCACTCACTCCCCCTTGGTGGGATGGGGGAGAGAATTGGAAGAGTAAAAGTGAGAAAACTCATCAGTTGAGATAAAGACAGTTTAACAGGTAAAGCAAAAGCACATACGCAAGCAAAGCAAAACAAGGAATTCATTCACTCCTTCCCATGGGCAGGCAGGTGTTCAGCCATCTCCAGGAAAGCAGGGCTCCATCACGCATAATGGTTACTTGGGAAGACAAACGCCATCACTGCGAACATCCCCCCCTTCCCTCTTCTTCCCCAGCTTTATATGCTGAGCATGACATCATATGGTATGGAATAGCCCTTTGATCAGTTGGGGTCAGCTGTCCTAGCTGTGTCCCCTACCAAATGCTTGTGCACCTGGCAGAGCATGGGAAGCTGAAAAGTCCTTGATTTAGTATAAGCACTACTTAGCAACAACTAAAACATCTCTGTATTATCAACACTGTTTTCAGCACAAATCCAAAACATAGCCCCATACTAGCTACTAGGAAGAAAATTAACTCTATCCCAGCCAAAACCAGTACAACTTGTATTTGACTTTTCAAAGCCTCTATGTCAGTAAGTGAAATTTCAGAAAATAATGAAAAGGCTTTCAGCTAAGATCAATATGAATGTTAGTGGTCATACACCTCCAAGTTATCCTCACTCATACCAATAATGGCTTGTTTTCTTTCTTTTGTGAATGTATCCTTTTGCAATGGTTTTGGCAAAAGCATTTTATCAAGAAGGTCCATTTCTTTCAATTGCCGTTTAACACACTGTTTTAACAAATCGGTATCAACTGGATTGAATTTTCACAATTTTTAAAATGTGGAGTTTTAGTTTTCCTGACATAAGCCATTTGTACTTATATAAATAAATTGGCATTGTGTATTCTATGCTTTTTGCTTTTATAAGTATGATGTTGCAGAATTGCATAGGTCTGTACACTCATGTTTGAACTGCGATGTTTTTTAACTCTTGATTATTTTCTATATACTCCTGCTTAAACCAGTTCAGTGAATCTTCCTGTGCATATATTTACTTTATTAAAACTATTTTGACTTACTAATAAAACAATAAATATCTCATAGTAATTCTAGTGATAAATGTCTTGTTTATACATATGAAAGATACACAATTTAAGAAAGCTTTCAGAAGAGTTTTATGGTCACCTGTGGAGGCCAGTAATATAGCACAGACACTTGCAGCTCTAGACATATATACTACATTTGCTGTCAGTAAGGGTGTTAAGGTGTTCAGCTATTAGTGGTGAATTTCCCTGCTGCATCACAAATACCACTGACCACCTGGAAAGTTTTCAAAGACACAGGAATTAAGTTCCTAAGTCTGCACAGTTATGCATCCTTTCTATTTTCATAGTATAATTTGCTGGGAGGGGAAAAAAAAAAAAAAAAGAGAAAAAGAGAAAAAAAGAGAAATAGAAGGATCATAGTCTGTATATCTATTCCTTTAAGAAAAGCAAGAAAATAAAGTGCATATTAGGAAAGTATGAGCTATAGAATTCATATAAGCTATGATTCTGTTTCAGATTGAATTTTAGCTACAGCTATATTCAAAATATGGTAAAAATAGGGTCAGCCTTTGAATACCGTCAATTTGAATTAGGCTGGCAGAAGCTGGACTACAGTAAATTAAAGAAGAGCTTCATTAAATATTGAATAGATTTTGATCATGATATGAAATAGATATTATTTTATTTATGAAATGTATTAATTAATTCATTAAGAACTCACTTATGAGCCTGACTACAAGGCCAGATGAAGCTGCAAGGATAGATAAAACTTTTTCACCTGACTGAGGTTATCTGCATCACTAGGCTGCTCAAGGGTAAAAACAGATAGGCAGATCGACAGGTAGACAGACAGACAGACAGAGCTGCTGACAATCTGTAATTTTTCTCGTAGTGAGAAGTTAATAGGTAGGCAAAGACAGGATCTCTGCCCTAATCTAGTGACCAGAGTGTAATTTTCAGTTGGTCGAACAGAGTTTAGTCCTGCCTAACTTCAGCACTGCAGAATGCCAGTAATGCCACCAGAGAGCACCTCCTTTTCTCCAGGCAGTTTGGTGCTGATCATTTCATACCCTCAGGCAGGGATATTGTAAGTGGGCACTGGAAGACGAAGGGTTCCTTGCCCAGAGCACTCTTTGTTTGCTCTGTGTTGGAGCCTATGGGTGAACCATGGTTGGAACTAGGAGTGACACAAATTGAAGGTATGGGTATTTTCATTTACACGTCTTTATCATGACACTAATGACTAGTCAGTGGTGTGGGGATGGTATGGGAGCAAGAGATGGACCAAGGGAAAGGCCATAACATTTGATTTCCTTCTTGAAGCTGCAAATAAACTTTTGGAACTGTAACAGCTGGTATTTTGTGTCTGGAGTGGCACAGATTACATGGTATCAGGCATGATGATTAGGCTTGGTGAGACTGTGTAATAAGTCAATTCACAGGTGCGATGCAGATAGGAGTACCGAGGGTTATGACAGACATATCCAAGACTGCATTACATATTGTTATTAAATGCAGAGCACTTGGGGATGGTAAATGCAGTTACTGTTAAAAAGTTGCTGCCATATTTAGCATATAAAAGTTGTAAAATTCAAGTCCTGAAACTTTCAGTCTTTGCAGAAAGTAGAAAATATTTTGATATGTCTTCCCAGGTGGTTTGCACAATTTAGACTTATTGTGTGTGTGGAGATTTGCAAGGAATTTGTTTTCATCTGAAATGTCTATTTGCTTCTTGTATCAAATTTATAGTAATTACACAAAATTGCGCTAATCAGAATCAGGTATATGAAATATCATTCAGTCTTGGAAGAAAAGTAGTAAATTTATGAAAGATAGAAGTTATTTCTAAATGTGCTATACAGTATATATAAATAGTAATTTCTATATAGTGTTACATATTAAGATTTTTTAACAAAAAAAGCTGAGTAGCAATGGATATGAAATTTCTTTGAAGACTAGCAGGAAACAGCAACAATTACAAAAATTCTTTCAATGGTTCTCGTGTTTATGGAAACATTGGTGGGATGTTCCTGAGAAAAATTTAACGCCTGTCTTTTTAAAGCAGTAACTGAAATCTTCATGTATACATACCAACTGTCTTATTTAGCAAATGCTTAGCTTATTTAGAAGTAACTTTCATACTGATAGTGGATCATTTTTACTGTTGGTTTTCTTGTAATCAAAGAGTTCTCTCCCTTTTCCTTAAGCAGATATCTTTATGGTACTTCTTTTCTTGGTAGTGCTATTGTCTGCCCACAATTTTCCTATATTTATCTAGTATGGATTCTTGCTCAGAAACTTCAAAAAATTCTTCTATCTACTGTAAGAATTTAGGAAAAAAACAATTGGAAACATTACACTGGAAACCCATATTTTGTATAAATATGGACATGGCTTCATAAGCGTTAAGATATGTTTCAGGTTAGAATGGGCTGACTTCCACAAAAGCATAAAAATATAGACAGAAGGTCGTAGGTGACTCTCTAAAGTCAGCATTCTGTCTGAGAATGGTATGAAGATGCATTGTGGAGTGACGAACCTTTAAATGATGGGGAAGTTGTTTCTACCTAAAATTGTCACTTACATATTTTTAGGAAAGAGTAGAGAGGTCAAGAAGGTAAAAAACATGTTTCTTTATCTTTTCTGTGTCTCTCTGTATACAGCATATTTAAACAGCTGCAATGTTTCTATTCGGCTCTCCAGCTTGGTTCCATCCTCTGCAACAGAATAAAAGTTTCTATATCTTATGCACTGTAAAGTAAGGAAAGTATTAGTCTAATTTACAGTCCTAGTTTTCTTTGAGATACTTGTAAAGCTAGAGGCAGCTGGAAAAAACACAGAAACCTTAGGATGCTATTGATGTTATTTTTTAGACTAATAAGATTAGAAAGGTTTGTTGGACAAAAACATTTGGGAACATTTAATTACTGCCCCAGCCATTAATTTACGCTATATAATTCAAACTCTTAGAAATATCTGAAGGTAAAGAATGAGTAGAGTCATATTACAGTCAGGGCAGTGAACCAGATTCTGAATCAGTATTGGGTCACAGACAATGAACTGGTATAGCTGTAAAACCAAAGCCTTGATTCATATGCAAGGAATACAGTGATGCTTATCATATATTTGTTTCAATTTAAAAAGGCCATATATAATAAATGTGCTTTATTCCCAAATTTGGATAACAAATAAAATGTCAGGGGTTCAAAGTTGTCCCCCTGAAATTGCTAACCTCTCCCATCAAATTCTTAGTGGAGGCAGGGAGGACGAGAGGGAGGGAGAATGAAATCTCATTGCTTTCACAGTGTGGTTCCAAATATTATTTGTTAATTGGCCTCCTCTTATTAACAGTGTGAAAGTCTTTATGAATAAAAAGCAAAGGATCAGAAATATGGTAGCTGTGTCCTGTCATGGTCCAAAACTTTGTGGTAAAGCAATTCTTAAGCAGTGGAATTTCCATATAATCATACTTTTTGCTTCTCATCTGGCATATTATGGTACATATTCTTTATCAGTGCTTTGTTCTAGCTAAAGTAAATGAGGGTGTTTCGTTTTAAATATCTAGGCTCCCTTTGTGTCCCACCAAGCTTCGTTCTAACTTACAGACTTTGATGGTTTTATGGCTCATTTATACAGTGTATAGAGGAATATTTTCAATTTTCAGTTTGACATTCGTTGCCTTTACACGTTCTAATTAGGTTAATCTCCAGTTATCCCACTGTGCCACTTCCCTTATTTACCCTCTGATGGATCACTAAAATTTCACCACTTTGTATACTGGCTATCATGGGTTTTTTCCAAAAGTTCTGTAGTTTCCAGGGGTTAATCAGTGCTAGATCAAATAGGCACTTATACTGGGCTTCCTCTAGAAGGAGGAGGGAGAGTTACAGTATTTTAACTTAAGTTGGAGAGTGATGGAAGTATCCCAGTATGAAGGGTGCTGGTCTGCAATAAAAAGGCACAGTCAAGAACCTGCCAGATTTGGAGTGTGAACTTGAACGTATTGCTTCTCACATGAAGTTTTCAGACTTGTGCTCTGTCTGTTTGTGTACTTATTTTTAGTTTTGCTTTTTATTGCATGTAAGCTTATGACAATTTCAAGTTGCAACTAAATCAAAATATAGGCAAATTTCACAAGTGCACTGTTTTCCATTTCCATTTATTTTTCTTCACAAAAGAAAGATCTTATTTTTGACAGTTGTGAAGTTTATCATGCCTGCAATATTACATACTAAAAAATCCTAGGTTTATGTTCCTGATCTGTATTATTGTATATTTGTCTGTATTCTTCACATTGACTCAGTTTAGGCTAAATTTCAACTTCACATACATGTGCCAAATCCATGAATTTTCTACTAGCTTGTTTTGCAATTGACATCAAAGGGCAACATCAGAAAAGCTAAAATAGTTTTTTCACTGAAATAAATGAAGACATGAAGACAAGGACATATGCTGTTATATTAAAGAAAATGATCATAAGATATATTTTCTTGTTTGAGGAACAGAAAAAGATGAAATATATTTGTAAGTTAATTGTAAAAATAATTGTAGAAAGTAAACATGTACCTTGTATGGGGTCTGTAGCGATTGATATGCATTAGCTTGTATTTAGGAAAGAGTACAGGACTAAGTGGTATATGTTCCACTCTGGAATTCCAGCTTTCTATTAACTGATATGTAGGCAATAAGTTATTATATCCACTATTTTCACCCAGTATCACTGTTGAATTTCCAGACCATAAAAATGGGACACCAGAGTGAACAAAAAGTATTGGTTAGTAGCTTTTAAAATATTTCCCAGTTGTAAGATGATAAGAATGTGGAGATCCTTAGAGACTCATTTGGTCTGCATAGAAATAAAAGGTCAATTATTGCAATGAACAAGTTAATCTAGATTGATTGCAAATGGAATCTGAGTATTCAATGACACTGTTGTGACCCACGTCATAAAACCTGCGTAAATTAATTAAAAATTGGGTACAACTGGGTATTTAGCTTAAAGGCCTGTTTGAATAGTTAGTTAAAAATAACTATACACCAGAGATTACTCATTTTTCACCTTAGAGATGGCAAAAGTGACATACAACACAGAGAAAGTTGAACACTAATCTATCTCATAGATTTCTACATGCAAGATCTTATTTTTAAGCACTTAAGTTCTGTTGATTTATGGTGAAATAGATTAAGATAAATTGGCAGAAATTGATTTATTAATAAAATCTGAAGACGTCTTCCTTTAACCTTCAGAGGAAATCCTAAGTGTAACAGACTGCTACGTATCACTTGTTACTGTACAAGTTAAAAGACATAATATCTAAAACTTTTAAAAATATACTTAATATGTTACAGAGAGCTTTATATCTTTATTTTCCTCTGCAAAACAGCTCTGTCCTACAGTCTTTTTTTTTTTAAAGCAGGTTTTCAGGCAGAGCAAGAGAACAGCATCAGAATATAATTTATAACTCGGGTTTTAAGTAGGCTTCCAAGCATTAGGGTTGTTTTGCAGGTCAGCTACATTTTTAGCACAAATAATTTTCTTCTAACACTCACAAAATATCATACAGTGTTGAAGGACACAGATCACTGGGAGAAGTGGTAAGCAGAGGGATTTAATATAGCCAGATTGTCAACCAGCAGAAATATCACAGTCAACTACAAATATTTTCTGACTGAGTCCTGACTGATTTTTAAGAAGTGTGTCTTCAGTGCATGGGACAATGTGAATGGGAATTCCCTTTTGTTTTAGAACAAGCCTTGATCAAATCAGGTCATTTTCTCATATGGGTAAATAAGATGTTGGGAGAACAGGTTCAGGCAACGGAATGCCAGAGCAGGGCTCCTCTGATTATGATGAAATACAAGGATCAGAAACTCTGTTTTCTTCAGAAGAAATAACTCTGTAGAGAGACTTCAAATCTGTTACTACAGTCTGAAACTTTTTATTCAACTTGAAGGACAAGGCATTTTATTTTAGTTTTAGGGTTGTTTAGTCCTTTTGTTTTAACTTTTTTCCTTTAAATTTGTCTCAACTGTTAAATAAGAAGTGTGGCTAAGGAAGAAAGAAGGCCACACCCAAAACAAAACTATTAGATTTAAAAATTTAGAAGTGCTTTGGTATTGTCCCTTCTAGTTTTTTCTACTACTTTTCCATATTTTACAAATTCAGAAATATTTGCAGTTTTATCAGAACTCAGTTCTTTTGAAAATTTGTTATTTAAAGGAAAAATTTATTCTCCTCTCTCCAGTGTTGGGCTTACCTCTTGCAAAGGCCCTGAGTTCAGGCAGCCAAACCCCTGGGTGTTCTTCCTATGCCAAAGGAGCTGCCAGGGCTGATCCTCACATCCATGTGGATTCCTCTTTGAAATCAATGCTACTCATGAAGGAAGACTGGATTAAGGTATTTCTATTACCTTTTGCCAAAGGCAAAAAAGAATGTAAGGGATCATCTAATGCCTGATTTTCTTTTCAGCACTAAAATAAATCCAAGCACCTACATTCAAGTGGGACCTTATAAAAAAATATTTTTTTTATTGTATACCTAGGAAATATCATCTATGATCCATCATAGTTATATTATACTTCTGTAAGACAGATATGTCTCAAAGTTCAGTGAATTTGTTGGATAAAATAGAATTTAACCCAAGCCATTGCTCCAAACTTAGTATTTTTATATTCAAAACTTTTAATGTAAACATTTTTTTTCCTTATTTATGATTTTCTCAGACTTCAGTTCATGAACAGCATTTTAAGTATGAAAATTGTAATAAGACATAATTCTTTTCTTGCTGTTCTTTAAGTGGCTCGTTCTATAAGGAACAGTAAAACTTGTTAGAAAGCACTGTTCTCAGTAGAAAACTCATTCATACTCAGAAGAAAAACTAAATCTTTTAACTTTTAGACATTTCAGAAGCAAAAATAGGTCAGTATTATTACATACAAAGAGATTAAGAATTTAACCCTGCAAAGGGACTGCAAAGGCTTATCTTTCTGTCAGTGTGGTCTCATCTCAAAATCTATCTGACATTGTGAGTATAGTCATAAGGACAGAAAAAAATCAAGGTGTATAGATTCTGAAGTCTAGAAAAATGGATACCAGTGCTACTCAAGAGACAAGAAATATCAAAACCAGTCAAGTTCATGTTTCACTGGTGGGGAGTGAGTGAGTGAGTAAAATAATCAAGTTGGGTATGTCACAGATGGAGCGAGAGTGCACTTCACTCGTAAGAAAGAAGTAAAAATGTAGTTTATTGATATAGAACAGGGAGTTAACAAAGTTCAGTGCGACAGTGATTTAACAAGATTCAATGGCAATGTACATTTGATCATTTACTGCATAGAGGACAGGGTCAGGCAAAACTGTCAGGAGGCCCTCCCGTTGAGTCATGAGGTTCAGAAAAGGACCCCCTTGCTTTCTAAACTCCTTCTCGGAGAGGAGTCTAGGTGCAGCTAGATCCAATCCTAGTCCCCGACTTGGTCAACGGTTTATGTCTAAAGGATTATATATGCACATTCAATCCTTTCTATCACTTAGCTAAGATTTCAAAGTTTAGCATGCTATTAGTCACTTACCCAGGATCTGTTGCGGCAAGGAATCTCTCAGCCTCGAGGAGGAACCTTGAGAGGCGTCCCTGCTCAAGGGGAGATCCTGAAATGCAGCCTGCTGCCATGCAGGAGAGCTCAAAGGGCTCTTGGGCTGTTCACTATTTATGGAGATGAGATGATTGACTCATAGTCATATTTACATACTCGCTGCAGATGTTAGTTTCTTCCAAACTTGACTTGAGTCAGACATTGACCAGCACTGCGGTTAGGTGGGCGCATTGCCATAAATTAGCCGTTGGCTATTGTGTTATCTGTCTCCCCCGAATCCACTTCGAGCTGGATGCATCCATCATGACCAGCCGCATCCATCACGACCAGATACATCCATCATGACCGCCACTGGTGGTCATCGCTTTAGCAGGGTTATGGGAAAAGGTCAGGTCAGGGGTGGGAGCACACTGTCACAGGGTAAAAACTATAATATTGTTAGTTCTCAAAGAAACCCTGGTATCCAGATCCCCTATGGGTTGTCTTTTACTCTACTTTGCCCATTAAATTTGCCTGGTATAGAAACGATTCATATTTCGAAGGGTTTCAACATACAAAGGTTATATTCCCTAAAATCCATTGTTCCTTTCATTTTGTCCCACGTACTGTTTTTTGTTTGGTTTTTTGTTTGGTTGGTTTTTTTACAAGGTACTAGCAGACTATTATTAGATTATTATGGATAAAACTGGTGTTCATTATAACTGCATGGTGTCTTATGTATTTGATTTGGAATGTAAAATTACTATTACCGTACATACTGCCAAGTACTTTTACAAGTGTCTTTGGAGACAGAAGTCATAGCTGGGTAGGAGTAAGAAGGATGAGATAACTTGAAACAGTTAACTTTACCTGCAGCTTCTATAGGGGTTTTTCTTCAGTCTTTTTCAGTGCAGCACTTTTTCTTTGACTGTGAAACAAGTATCAGTAGAGATGAGAGAACTATGTTGCAAAAACCACAGTCACTGGATGCTGTAAACCTAGGCAGTCATTTGTATGACATATTTGCGCAACACTTAGAAGAACTGAGATGTGCTAGTTTAGGGATTTGCAAGACACTTTCTATGACATTCGATTCCCCTAAATTTAGCAGTGTAAAGGTTGAGCATTTAGTGACAGCAAGTGTCTATGTTTCCATCAATAGTGAGAAAATAGAATATTTAGCTGACAATTCATCTTATCTCCCCCATACCCCTTGCCTTAACATGAGAAAATCTCCCTCTACATGTTCTTTCTTTCTGTTCAGTGGAAGGACCCTAGAAACTAACTTCGTTTAACCTCTTCACCTTAGATATTTAAAACAAAGAAGTGCCTCCACCTTTTGAGACACTTTCAATGCACCTTACTGTCACAACCTACTGCTAAAGGGAAAGTTATCAGAAAATTCTTCATGTTTACTTGAATTGTGTTTACTTTTTGTTGTTCTAAAAAAATAAAAATCTTGGGTTTTTACTAATTTACTTCAGAGCCACTAAACTTCCCCCACCTTCCATTTTGTTTATTGTTAAATGTGATTTAATTCTCTTTATGATAAATTCCAGGTTACATATATACACTATGAAAATTATGAGATAGAGCGTGAGACATAATATGAGGAGCATCTTATCCTGAATTTGAAAATTCTGTTTTTATAAGTCAAGCATATAATGATTCATGGATGTACAAGATATTCATGATAGTTCAGATGCTATGCAGAGTCAGGTATAAATTGATAACTCAGAACTAAGTAGAGAATTGGAAATGTTTGGGGCAAAAACCAGAACATATATGGAGAATGGATAAATATAATGTTTATTACTCAATAAGAATAAATTCTATGGTGGTCCTGGTGATAGATTAAGAGTTTAGCTTCCATGCTGAACTCTGTATACCTCAGAGGAGAACCCACCTCAGGCTAATTTATACAGTAAATATAAAAACCAAGCAAACAAACAAATAAAAACTCCTATCTTAAAAAGCAGTCAGCTGGTAACGTATCTGTATAGCTCCTTGGACCAATTACTGCAGAAAAAATTTTGATGGTGAAGTGAAGAAGATGAATATGTTAATAACTGAGATGATTGTCTGAAAGTGTCATCTCGTGTTGCCAGGCCTTTGGATGCTCATAAAATTTAAATCCAAATCCAAGACAAGAAAAAGAACAAATAAATGAAAAATAACATGTGAGCATAAGAGGTAGTTGTAAAGTCAAGATAAATTAATGGGTGTGCAAGCATCTATTTTTATTCTGACATTATTGGTAACCAGATAATTACCACTACCAGTCCCACCTGATTAAATGTTATAATTAATGAAATGTAAAATGTTGTGGATATGTGAATGTGTGAATCTGCACTCTAGCATAAGGAAAAACCGCAGAAAAAGACAAAATGAAGTTTTCTATGTCACAATTAGTCAGGGCAGTTGGTCACTTTACCAGCAAGGCACAAATAATGTGTTGAATATCATATGTATGTGACATTTCCAAACAGGAAAAAAAAAAAAAAAAAAAGAAAAAATATATAAGTAAACTTGAAAGAACACAGACCAATATGAATTCCTTATTTTTTAGCATTTGACCATATTCTAGAAATCCTGATTAGTAATGATGCAGTAGTCCCTGACCCAGATGGCTCTGAATCATAATTCCTAACTTTCTGGAGTTCAAGCATTTAAAATATTTATATGTACATATATAAAAACCACACACAAATATAGAATGGTGGTTCTGTCTTCTGGGTCCAGCAGGATGGAAAAGCTTACCTCTTCCATAAAAATACCCACATCTAATTTTGAAAGCAGTCAATGACTCTTGAAGGAGTGTTGTGTTCTTACAATACAGGAAGTCTCATTATGATGAATGGCCCAGAAAAGTTTCCCTCCTAACTCTTTTTCAGGAGAGGAACTCTTTTTCAGGACAAAAATGCCATGCAGGTGATTTGTAGCTGTGAAGAGAACCACTCCTTTCCATGGCAAATGAAAATCAAGTAATGATGAGATTGTATTGCTACCGCTGAAAGTCTTCACTGCTTCAGAATAGTGATCAATTTCAGCCAGAATTATCCAGTGTAGCCCCAATAAATAATCTCCATCTTAGAGGTTTCCATGGATTCCAGAAACAGTATTTGTGGAAACAAAGAGAAGACATTATACAAGGCACAGGGGATCCTGGTGATAGATTCAGAAATTATCATGTACCTCAGAGGGAAACACATCTCAGACTTGTAAAGCCAAGCTGTTGTCAAGTTTTCAGGTGCTTTCAGAGCTCAGTCCTAATCTTCATCTGAAGCCAGGTCTTGCAGTTGGAGATGTAAAATCCTGAAATTTTGACACGTAAATAAATATAGCACACTGGCATAATGAAGCAATTTTTACCTTTAATGTTGCATGTTCTGACAGGTAATGTTGCCTATTTATGCACTTGTATCAGTGAAACTTAGAAGGAATACAAGACTGATCCTCATATCTGAAAGTTAATTCAAAATCATAAGGCATTATCATTAAACCCCTGTTCTTTATAAAAATGTCCAAATGAACAGTTACAGGAAGCTGAACTGTAAGAATAAATACATCACAGTCAGCTATTGTGTATATTTCTTTTTATTGCCTTTATAAGTGTGATTGAACCTTATATTGCACTGGCCCCATTTTCTCTTCCTGTTCATCCTAGGATTTTGTAAATAAACAGGGCTATTATAGAAATATATTAGTTCTTACCCCACAACATCAGTTTTGATAGCATTATCTAGTTGACAAAACAATTTAGCATATCTTTTTTATCTAATTCACAAGTCTAGGATATTCTCACAGAAGATTATGAACACTCCAGTTGGGAAGGAT
Source organism: Ciconia boyciana (assembly GCF_034638445.1). Lineage (NCBI taxonomy): Eukaryota > Metazoa > Chordata > Aves > Ciconiiformes > Ciconiidae > Ciconia > Ciconia boyciana. The sequence continues at coordinate 60,839,938 of NC_132935.1, forward strand.
GTTCCCATGATGTACTCTAACAACTAGACGTGACCCACTAGGTAAATTTGTGACTGATTTAATATTTCTCTGAATACGTCATTGACATCATAATGAAACAGTAACAAGTAGATACAATCCCCTCCCTTTTTTTACAGATTTAGAGATGCTGTTAGCCCACCATCCCTCCTTTCACTGTTGTTCTCCATTTAAGCAGTGCATTGACTGTGCTGTAGCTTCCTAGATCAGTCTTCACTCAAAAGGCACATTAAGAAATGACATGTTTTGTTTACTCCTTATACACTCTTTCTAGATTTGTTCCATTTATCTTCCTTTTCAAAACAGAAGTGCTTCATGGTTCTTATTTACTGAAAAGTTTGTTGAGTTGTGTTTTTATTCTAATAGATATCATTGTCATCTCAAAATGCAAAGTCATGCTAATTGTCCAGAGTATATACTGTATTTCACATTCACTCCAAGGTGATGATTTTGATCTATACTTATGACATTATTAGATCCTGGGAAGATAAGTCTATTTGCAGTGAGCAAAGCTCGGAAGTTCAAGTTAGTAATCACTAGAGATACACAAGGAGTGGCTACTAGCAATCAATTGAAGAGCAAATATTTTATTTCTGATGTTTGCCTCCTCCATGTACCACAGATTAAGTCTGTTGTTTCCCAAAGCTATCTGAAAGGCATATTTCTCTTTAACTGTATTATTATGAATATGATACACTGTAGCTTGCTGGCAGGTCACAATTTTTCAAGATCAACATTGAACTATATGTATGTATGTATGTATTTCTTTTAATCTTCTATTTCTTTTAATCTTCTTGATCACAGTGATTCTGTGATGGGAAGAAATAATCACATCATTTTTCAGGAACATCACACACAGAGTTCTTTATAAAGACATGATTATGTATATCTGCTTCTTATTTTAGACAACTTCAAAACAGTTATTTAAAGAATAAGTGTAAATAAATTGCTTTAGCTGAAAATAAATTGCTTTTTATATTTAACAATGGTCATTTTTTTTCTCCTCTATTTCTTGTCTTGCCATTCACTGAAGAACTGAAACTGTAACACATGCTTCATGCTGACTTATTAAGTGGGACATCTTGTTGGCTAATAGTATATAAGCAAATTTCTGAAAGATATGAACCTAAAGAATCATCTTATAATAAGGAGATATATATGCTTCTTTATATCTTTTCAACCTTCATTACATTCTGAGAAGAAAGGCAACAACAACAAAGTCTATTTCAAGCTATAGCAAAATCACTAATTCAAAAAAATTTACATGGATCAGTTTATGTTGCATGAATTACATTCTTTGGGGGTTTTTTTTGACCAAGAAGATTTACAGGTGGTATAAGGGTTTGTAGTTATATAATAATATACATGGTGTTGATGATCCAATACCTGGTTTTGAATTTTCACATGTGTACAAGTAGAACACTGAATGTGACAGTTCAAATTAATCTGGGCTTAGTTTACTTAATTTCCTCTTAAGAAAGCAGATCCATATTAAAATATTTTGAAATACTATTTCTCATTCAAAATAAAATTAATGGGTTTTATTGCCAAATAGTTTTGCAGTAAAGACAGAGATCTTCATCTGGATCATTTCACTGTATGCAGAAGGGTAGCTGTGATATGTGTACCAAATCTTTATGATGGATTCTAAACTGGCCGTAAAGTGTGCAGAGATTTTCCTACCTCTTTTTATTGCCAGAGAGGTGCAAAAAGATTGACGTGCAGAGAAAATTCTGGCTTGTAAATAAAAAGTATCTTGCAAGTTAACATAGCACAGGGGTTTCAGTGTGTTGTTCAGAATTCCTGAACTGGAATTACATGGACAGCTTTGAGCAGTTAATATGAGCTTGCAGCTCTCTGCCACTCTCTGAGCTCACAGCCCTTGGAGTACTCACTAGAAACTTATCCAATACTTTCTATTCTTTTTTTCTCCTCTAGTTTTTTCCCCTATGACTGACGGTTATACAAGTTTAAAGGGAGTTGCTCTTAGTCCACCATTCCTTCTTTGATTGATCTTCACCATTGAAGCAGTGCACTGACTCTACTGTAGTTTCCTAGGTCAGTATTCACCCAAAAGGCACATTAAGAAACATAATGTTTTGTTACTCCTTATTCACACTTTTAAAATATTTTCCATTTAGCTTACTTTTAAAAACAGAAGTGCTTTATGCTTATTTTATTTTATTTGCACTCCTGCACTCTGTAGGTTGAAAAATATTCCACTTTTCAAGATTATGTCTTTATAATTACCAAGATGAGAGAACTTTGTACCTCAGCAGCATTGCATAGGTCCTACTCAGGATGACAGAGGTGCCAAACATCACTGAACATCACTGCGGACATACTGAAATTACTAATCACTAATAGAAGGAACCTGTAGACTTTTTTTCTTTATTTTTCTTTTTTTTTACCCAGAGTAAGAAGGAAAGCAAGGAGATTAAGGAGTTTTAATTACAGAAATAGTTATAAACTGAATAAACTGATTCAGAAATTTTGAATAAATACACTACTAAACCATTTGCATTGTAGCAACTTGTGCAGTGGGAAGTTACAACTGAAAATGTCTTTCAAATCTGTGTTGGTCAATGTATTCCAATGGTGAGATGTGCATCATCATACAATACACTTAGATTACAGCAGTATCTTATAATTTTGGTTATTGGTCATGCATCTCATTAACTGACATAATCAATACCTTAAATAATGGTTCCACAAGCAATACTCCTTGAACAGTTTGCAAAGAATTCATAATTTGAAATCTGTAAAATCTATAATCTCTTCAAAGGCAAAAAAAGTACAAGGATGATGGCAACATCCACCATATAATTTTTTTTAATGACTTGCTTAGCTGCAACTGGTCATGCCACAATCATGACCTCATTCATTTCAAATTGATTTTATGAAAATGAACTTGCTTTACTTTTTTCCCAAAAACCTAGACAAAACTTCCTGTCATTGACTTTTTTAACGAGACCAATTTTTAAATTGTTACTATAAATCATTTGTTCTCATATAAAGCTACTTTTGTTCATGGCATTAATTTCCATACACACAAGATAAATTAATCTAATGGACTTTAATATGACTAAGAATTAAAGGAGGTAAAAAATAAGACAATATTCCCCTATCAAGAAAACATGCCTAAAGTTAGTTCTGCTAAAGAAAGCAAGCATTTTTTATTCTTATAAACCATCTTTTTATTCTTATATAGTAGCTAACTGAAAGTAGCAAGAAAGATGAGCTGAAAATAACATTTTGTGCATCAGTAGTCAGAAGGCATTCCTAGAATTTAAGGGTTCATAGGCAGTAATTTTACCTCCCTGCACATTTCAGGTATTTTGTGTTTCTCCACTCTTTGCAGATAATGCATAGTGAATTGTGTTTTTCATTATGTTGGGTATCTGCTGGCTTTTGTGGTTTTTCTTTGTGTGTGTGTAAGAAATGTGTATGTTTTTAGTTTTTCTGAACAGTAGGATGCATTTTACATGGGATTTATTTACAAGGTGACAGGAACAGTACTTTCAAGAATGTAATAGCATGGTTTAATACACCCCCTTTCTGAATTTTATGTGTCATTAGGTGGGAATTGGATATCTTCCTTGGGAATGTTTCTGAAATCCAAGTATAAAGTAATGCTGAGGTTAGGCATACTAGAAGATAAAATAAACATTTTATTTGTCATAAAAAACAGAATGACTCAGGACTTGGGATGTTTCTGTTTTTGTTTATCACACAATTTTTGTCCATTCCATAACTTTGCTTTCAAAAGTTCCTTATAAAACTGTTGATAAATGTGCTATTTTTCCTTCACTGCTATTTCTCTGGACATTCCTTATCCTTCATTTTGGCTATTCTCCTTAACATTAAAACTGCTGAAGACAGATAGATACATATACACATATGCAGTATAATATATAATGTGTTTTCTTTAACTTTCAGCACAAATAAAATAATAAAAATATAAATTTCTTTTATTATTGCAAAAAGACTTTTTTTTTCCCCTCCTCCACATTGTTAATCCCCTTTGCTGAACTGGAAAGAATGCATGTATATTTGGTTAATTTTGATCCTTAGCTTTGAGGAATGATGGAATACACATCTGAGAAATGTTCCTAAAATGTAACTTTAAAAACTAAAGTTAATTAACTCTACATGTCTCTGGGGAGATGATGGGGATTGCAGGAAAAGATGACAAAGTTTCCCTACTTGGATGTTTAATTGAAAAATATGAAAAAATTTGGAGAGAAAGAATTCTCTATGAAGAGACAGCCAAAGGCTGTGCAACTAACTTCTGTAGGAAATGCAGGCCATTTAAAAACACGGCATCTTTTTCATTGTTGCAAAAGTTACATCTTCGTCTTCTTTTTTGTAAACAGTAATATATCTGTGATGCGTATCTTGTAAACAAAGATAAAGATCCCTCATATCTGTTACCCAAGTGTACAGTTTTCTCCCCATGAGAATATAAGAGAGAAATCACACATGCCATATACACACTTCAGCTACAGTATTTATCACTTCTTTCTCCATTGGAGCTGGCAGAGGAAGTAGCATGCATTCAAATCAGTATAGCTTTGGGAGCTCAGCAAACCTGTCAGGGTCACTATCTTAGTTAATCAGTGGAACAGCTCATAAAATTGCTGGATATTCCCACCTTGTGTTGCAAACAGAGCACACTACTAATTAAAGGCTGGATTCCCAAAGGAACTGAGGTAATTACCAGGTAATTAATGGATCTCTGTGCTGGTTTTGGCTGGGATAGAGTTAATTTTCTTTATAGTAGCTAGTATGGGGCTATGTTTTGGATTTGTGCTGAAAACAGTGTTGATAATACAGGGATATTTTCATTATTGCTGAGCGGTGCCTACACAGAGTCAAGGCCTTTTCTGCTTCTCACCCCACCCCACCAGTGAGTAGGCTGGGGGTGCACAAGAAGTTGGGAGGGGACACAGTTGGGACAGCTGACCCCAGCTGACCGAAGAGATATCCTATACCATGTGATGTCATGCTCAGCATATAAATCTGGGGGAAGAAGAAGGAAGGGGGGACGTTCAGAGTGATGGTGTTGGCCTTCCCAAGTAACCATTACGTGTGATGGAGCCCTGCTTTCCTGGAGGTGGCTGAACACCTGGCTGCCCATGGGAAGTAGTGAATGAATTCCTTGTTTTGCTTTGCTTGCATGCCTGGCTTTTGCTTTCCCTATTAAACTCTTTATCTCAACTGACGAGTTTTCTCACTTTTACTCTTCTCATTCTCTCCCCCATCCCGACCAGGGGGGAGTGAGCAAGTGGCTGTGTGGTGCTTAGTTGCTGGCTGGAGTTAATCCATGACAATCTGAAAGATAATGTTGTAGCTACGCTGTTGGCCCAGAAGGGATTTCGGGAGAGTGGATAATACAGGTTCCTTTCTAGTGTGGAAGCAGGAAGCAGAAGCTTGACATTTCATATGGCATAATTTACCTAACACCATTGGTGATCAATGCCAAAAGACGGGGAAAGAATTGGTCATTCAGTGATTAAAGCAGTCTTCTAAGATGAAGAAAACCATAATTATGTACATAGATAAACTCATCCTAAAATAACCAATAGCATGTGGTTAGGAAATCCATGACCTGGAAAATACAGATTAAAGTCCCTGTTCCCAAGAACAGGGTCCATCTAAGGCATTCTCAGACTGCTCCCAAGGGATTTTCCATTTTGCAGAAAAGGCCCACAGCATCCTGGTGGACGACAAGCCAACCGTGAGCCAGCATTGTGCCCTTCTGGCAAAGGTGGCCATCAGTACCCTGGGCTGCTTTAGGACAAGTGTTACCAGGAGGCTGAGGGAGGTGATCCTTGCTACTGAAGTGAGTCCAGAGAAGGGCCACAAAGATGACTGAGAGCTTAAAGTATTTGTCGTATGAGGAGAAGCTGAGAGAGACAGGACTTTTTAACCTGGAGAAGAGAAGGCTAAGGGGGGATCTTATCGATGTGCATAAATACCTGACTGGAGGGAGTAAACAAGAGCGAGCGAGACTCTTCTGTGTAATGCCCAGTGACAGGAGAAGAGGCAAGGGGCACAAAAACTATCCCTGTAAAGCAGACACAGATGTCTGTTACCACAAAGTGGAATCACTAAGAGTGCTAAACTGGGGTTATCTGCCACTTTATTTTCATGGATATATTTTACACATAATGTTAACTGCCAGAATATGTTTGAAGCTCCTCTCACTCCAGAAAAATAAATTAACAATTTTCATAATAAAACTGTTTTTGGAAGGTGTACCTTTCCAAACTTTTACTGTAAAGTTGTCAAGAAATACTGTCTCGTTTTCCCTTCACTCAATACCCGGGCTCATTACGGACAACAAGCAAAATGCACTACAGTTTCCTGCTCCAAGGCATCAAGTTTTGGCCACTAGCCACAGGGTATCACAATAACTGATAGTGGTTTGATATGCTTTTCTAAGTAGTTATTGTTGCTGTAACTGTTTTATGTCTAAGTACCAGGTCACAAGACCTGTCTGTAAAGTACAAACCCTGCATTTGACTAGAGAATGTCTTTTATTCATTCTAAGGTCATTGCTGAACAGTGACTTTAGGAGGAAAATGTTAGGAGGAATGGCACAGTAAGACACATGTAACTGACATCTTCCAAAGGGGGAGGAAAAGTTGTAATTAGAAATAAATAGAGACATTACATTATAACATTATCATCTCATGGCTTTGAGGAAATTTCTGCTGAAAGAAAAAGCTACTATTAAAATTACATTAAAATTAAATTTATATATGTGATGGTATGTGAATCTGTATTTAATTTTCTTTCACTTTTCTGACCTACACTAAGAGAAATTGCAGAGACACATTTTAGCGCTCTGCTATTTTTTTGAGTCACCACCTTTGAACCTGTTGTTCCTCTGACACAACCTTCAGCAGTCAATATGTACAAAACTTCTGACAGGAAAACGTCAAAGTACAATCTGAGGACACTCCCTCTTCAAACCACAGCCGAAAAAATACAGATTCTCTGCAGTCCTCCGGTTCAGAGAACAGCTTGAAAAAGCAAATATGAATGAACCTTCTCACAGTGAAGCATTTTGGCTTAAACAGACCAATACAGGTCTGTCATCCACCCAGCATGGCAGCTGTACTTAGCTAACAGAAGTAGTAAAATTTTAGTACTGTGCATATTCATTTTCAGTTTGTGCTAACAACCCAAACTAAAGTGTATCTTTTTCCTTCAGTTCTTGAAACCATAAAGAGAAACAGTGAAATATGCATGAAATAAATCCATAGCCAATTGCTATCAGTCATAATAGGAAGACGTGATACATGGAAATGAGCTTAATTGTAAATAAAATATATGTTATTTGCAAATTAATGTTTTAAATGTATTTATATATCTACAAATCTGATTAGAAAAACCAAAACCAAAACCAACCAAAAAAAGAACCCAGTATGAAGAAAAGAAACACCTGTGTAGCCCCAGAAGACTAGTTCAAGCAGGGCACCGATCACAGCTGTGTGAGAAAACTACCATCTTGTCAGAAATCTTGTTTTGTAAGCACATCTCTCAGGCATAATTGCATTTCCATTTTTGTTCAGTAGTTATCAGGGTGTCAAGGCTATCACTGGATCATTAATAAACTCTGTTGACACTGTTGGCAAGAACAAGAGTGATATCATGTGTTCAGTATTTCATTCAGACCACCCTGGCACAGCATCAGTATTGTGTTCTCAATTAACTTGTTAAGCTGAAAAAAAGTATCAAAACATATTTAAATCTTCTGTCAATGAACAGGTGGATGTTTTTATGCACACATGCTATGCAAACACACACGTATATCAAATGATATCTACAGCCATGCCCATTAATGTTGCCTGATTTAAAGTGAAAAAAAGGCAGTCACAGCGTAACAGGAGAAATCCCTGGGAAGAATCACAATTTGCAGAACCAAAATCCCACCCAAAGCTTGTAGATGCAAAGGAGACTGTCATAGCATTTCTTAAGATGAAGTTACATGCTCCTCATGTGTGACTGGTCAGCTCCCTCAACTTCAGAAAAGGAAAAAAGCCACATGTTGAAAAATCTCGCCTTTACTAGTAAGACTATGATTATGAAGGAAATTCCTGTGTACCCAAAACAATGTTTTTTTCTGTTGTTCTTCAAAATAATCTTGGTGAAGATAGGCCCCCAAAGAAGGACTCAAACTCTTTGTAGTATGTCCATAAGAACATTTTCTGGTGCTAAAATGCTATGTGTTGGTTTTGTTTATTAGGATATTCACTGTGATTCATGTTTAAAATATCTCCTTTTTCAGTGGTGTTTTCTTAAAATCTTTTCTAGATAGAGATTAATATGATTTCAAGTATATTTAGTTTAATAAGCACAGTCACTGGATTTAATAAGCCAAATATTTTTCTTCATGAATCAGTGTGTCTGCTTTGTGTTTTATTTCATAATACAAATGATTTTTTCAACTTTCTATTTTATATTTGTGCACTACAGACGATTGTATCCAATAGTGATATAACTCTACTGCAACAAAAGATAGGACAGTGATTAAGAAGAAGGTAAAAGCAGTATTATAGTCTTGCTTCTATAAAAATCTTAGAAATAAATTAGTATAGATTGGTAGGCAAAAAAGTGGAAATATACAAATATAAAGGCATGTTCTCAATTTCTAAATGGCCTTCCTGTGTATCTTTGAAAATACTAAGCACATAGTTGAGACTGGATAGTAAAATACAAAAGATTTAAAAAAAATATATATCCCAGTAATGCTCTTATTTGACACAGATAATTCCATACATTTCTAAATACTAGCACAAATATCAAATTTACCACATTTCTAAATACTAGCACAAATATCAAATTTACCACAAAGTCTACTTTAAGAATTTCCAGCCTAATCATGTCTTGGGCTTCCCACTTTTCTGGTTTTTATTCTGGCACTAACTCATCATGTGATGTCTCTGGGTGTTCAGTTGTGCAATCTTTAGTAACATGCTACTTTCCTGAATGCTCCCAGTAGCAAAGTCAGTGTCTGTTCATTTACTCTTCATTTTTCTCTGCAGCCGTAGGGGAGTATGTAGCTTGAGTCTGCCATGACAAAACTCTTATTAGTGTAGAACTTCTGAAGTGATACCTGGAATTTACTTCCAAGATCTATTTCTCAGGAGGACTGTTATGCTGAATTAATGAATGTTTTCACATGTCTTTAAGATCTTTGAATTGAAATGGCTTCACAAATGTAAAGCATGATTGCTTGCTTGCAATTACCTCCTTTAAATTCAAAAGTTCTGTGATTTGTCTTACTATTATTAATCTTTGTTTATAGTGCAGCTGGCAAGAAAGTATTTTCAACAATCAAATAAAGAGAACTTTTTTTAAGTAAGAACTAAAGAAGACTGAAAATTTTACAAACTGAGATCTCAGTATGGTATTACCCATTTTGGTCTTGCTGATGAGGGAGTGAGCTGTGTTCTCAGGGAACTGGGAGGTACATTGTATTTCTCTCCATTACGATATATTCAGTGGCAATCATCCAAAATTTTCCAGTAAATTTGGGTTTTCATCAAAAAAGTGATTTCTTGGAACGTAAATGTCATAACAATACACTGATTTTATCCCATTTGTAAGAGTTTGCTTCATTTTCAAAAGAACTTTCTAGTGCTGAAATCAAATACTCTCATGTTTTGTAATGAGCACAAAAGACAAAATGATGAAAACACAGTTTGGCTTTGTTCTATATTTTATAAAAAAATAAATATTTTCTTAAGATCAAAATATATACTGTTCTTGATGTGTTTTGATACCTTGCTTTGAGTTGTCCTTTCCTAAGATTATATTTGTAGTTTGTTACTAGAGCAAAGGAGTCTACAAAGGAAATCCACCTTTAGCCTTTCACTTGCTTATCCAAGTGAAAGGTAGAGTACTTAAGTCCCACTCTCCAATGTCTCCCCTGCTTTTCTCTCTCCTCTCTATAATGCCTAGCAAATTCTTCTTCCTAGGTGTGCAGCCTTAACTTTAATGCCTGCCCATAAGGCTCTACTGAACTAGACAATATGAATTATTATAGAAGTAATCTATCCAAGATAGAGGTGTTTGTGTATGTCAATAGTCCATTAGTTTATTAAAATATTTTTTCTATACAAAAATAGTAATATATCTGCACCCACAAATATGCAATATTATTTTGAGTTTACTGGAAGCAATGAGATGAGTCAGTTTGTTGTTCTTTGCAGCTTGTACATTGTCAGAAGGAGTCAAGGAGCCACTTTAATAACCAGTCAGGGCAGGCCTGATTTCATGTACTGTCTCAATCATCACCAACTCTTTCTCATAATAAAATAAAAACTCTTATGAAAATTAAGGAACAGCTCAGTAGTAAAGTACTCTTCTTTCTCCTATTTGCTCTTGTACTTCACACCTCACAAGCCCACCACAGTCACACTCATTGCAGAGGCTTCTGGAAAACAGCTATCACCAGACTCCAGCTGTGAGTTGTTTTTTCTAAGCCACAATATTGTTTTATAGATTAGTCTGGGTTACTGTGCTAACCAATGTGCACACATTATGAAGCCTTTACATTTGTTTTTTTCTCTAAAAGTGAAGCAAAATTACTTTATCAAATAACATTTACAGAAACTGTTGTGGAAAAATTTTCTCTTTTATATTTTAGTTGCTGTGGCTTTGAGTCATAACAAGAAAGAAAACCCAGATTTTTCTAAGAAAGCAGTAGTTTGAAAGTATATTTGAAACTGATCAAGAAGAATGAGAAAAGTTTCACTTATTCTCTCCTGTTGCCTTATGTCCACATAGTGGACATAATATTTACTGATTGTTCCCCATCAACAAACGGCTAAATATCCTTGCACATTCTTCTTTAAAGCTTCCTTCAGACCTGTAGGCAATCTGATGGTATATTAGATACAGCTTAGAATTTTCTTACCTTCTGAAGATGCACCATTTCAGTGTACTAGTGATCTGGATGGCTTAATAAGTGATGTGAGCAGCCATAAAGGTTGCCTGGATAGAAGGGGAAAATTACTGAATGAAAGAAAGTGTCTGCTGAAAAACCATGACAGAGAAAATGTCTGCCAGCCTGGGACCTCTTAGCCTGGGAACTAGGCCTGGGAACCAAAAGCATTCTTGAAAAGTTCATCTGGCATCCTTGAAGTATAGCTGGGGTTTCTAGAAACTGGAGACATCCTGAGATACCATCAATAAGCACAAAAACCAAGGGTCTGAAATGGCAACTTATCATCTGAGAAGATGGAAACAGTCTGGGGAAAAAAATTCATCTGAAAGAACAGAAATCATAATCACCTATTGGCTGTTACAGGTAAAAAATAGAAATTAACAGCATCTATTGGCTTCTGGAAGTGCTGGTGTCCTATGCCCTCTTATGTCTCTATGATATGAAAAGGACTTAATTTTTATCCCAAATGGAGCCTTTCTCTCTCTGAGAACTTCCCATGCTGCATGTACCTTTCCTTTCCTAAACAGGCTGAATTTCACACAAACTTTCTATGAGATCATGGACTCTTACCAGGGATGCCTGGCTGACTCCAGACTGTGTGACATGGATCATGGTTGGTTCGATTTGTCCTTCCACCTTTGGGAGGGTTGTGTCCCCTTTTAAATCAGTTTGTCCTCTCCTCTGGGATGATTTGCCCTCTTCTGAAATCTGTCTAATTTGCTTGATACTGGTATTGTATATCCGTATAAGTAATCTATCATAAGAATATCTGCTGTTATATTGTTGATAGGTTGCTTCACTAATGATAAGTTTGTAGTAACCTGTAATAGTATGTACCTACTTGGTTGTTGCTCTTATTGGCTATTGCTATATGATTGATCGCTGCCATACTGCTGATGGATACTACATTATTGATTTCTGATAGCAATTTGTAATAGCATATATATATATATATATATACACACACACACTTTACTAATCATAGGTGCACTTGGTAGTAGTGGTGATTTTTGTGGTAGTATACATGCTAGTGGTGATTTTTTGCAGTATTTTTGGCAGTCTGTAATAAAGTAGAGAAATTTATAGGATAAAAGCCTCCATGTCCTTGTGTATTATGAAATCCTACAAGGTATTAACACTATAGGTAGAAAAAATATTTTCAATACTTCCTTTATTTTTAAAGCAGTTTGTGTCAGGAAGATTTTTAAATGTTTCCTTTGTCTCAGTAAAAAAGCTTACGTTTTCTGCTTGAAAATAATTTTAACAGAATAATATTCAGAATTACATTTTCTAAAAAATAGTTTCAGCATTCCCTAAGGTTTTTTGGTTTCTGAGTTTATTACTGCTAAATCTATTGATTTTACATTTATTTATTTTTCCCTCTGTCTCACTGTACAGGTACAAGAGCAAAGAGTGTGGGAAGACAAGATGGAGAAAGTTATTATAACTTATAAAAATACTGTATAAAAAATCAACATAGCAGCCCTTCTTTAATGGAGTAGGTGAAAGAGGAAAAAGATGGGTGAGGATTATTTTGGGATCATCTTTATCCTGATGCCTCCCTAAAGGTTTGTTAGACAACCAGTGTTGCTACTATAGACTTGTTCCGATTCCTACATTGTGCTACAGAGACAAAAAGAAGAATATTTTTATTTTTTAGCATTTCTTTGTAGCATGAGTTTAATACAAGTTTACAGGCTTTTAATGTAATTGTTCTTTTGTCTGACTTTTATTTCTTTTTCTAGGTTTACCTTTGAAAATTATAGATGTATGCATTAAGTGTGTCTGTGTTTCTGTGTGTGTATGTAAGTTGTTTACAACATGCTCATCTGAAGATTTTATAGTGGAGTTCTAAGCCCTTTGAAATAGAGGTTTATAATGGAAAAACTGGCAGATCTTTAACTAGATCCATACTACCAGCCATCACTGTAATATTACAATTTTTATAGTAGAAGTAATAGCAATCTACAGACTGTGTCTCAAATAATACCATAAAAATTGAAATACCATGAAATGAATTTTTGTTTATTTACTGTACAGTGCTACAGCAATGATTTGTGAATTGAATCTGTTTTCCACAAGCTTTAGCAGCTCAAAGATCAACTGTGTAATTTAGCTTCATCTGTTTATGCATATCAGTAGATGTGGAATTCATTTATGGATATATTTATGTCTGTTATGCAACTCCATATTAAAGTCTACTTTTCAAACTTAGCTCCTAAAACAGCAGGCACTTTATTCAACACAATCAAAGCATTCAGATGTTTCCTTTTGAGAAGAATCCCAGAGATTTAAATCAGATGAGAGTAAAACTCTGCATGTTGCAAGTGTTTGTAGGATCGAAGACTTTGGTGGCTAAATTTAAAGACAGAGATAAAAATAAAACACTGAGGTGAAAAAGTAATAATTCCTATTATTGAAGTTTCTGGCTGCCCAGCTATTGCCAGGTTAAGATATGTTAGGCCTCTGTTCTTTGAGGGTCCAACAATGCAGGTGCAGCTGGATTGAAAGGACTCCAGTAGCACAGGACTCCTTTTGGCTACCCCGCAGCAGGAATTTACTGACATGATTTACTTACATATAAACTCTCTGGAGAAAACAGTGTATTTTGAGGTAGGATTCATTCATCAATATTTAGCCATCTAAATATCTAGTCTGCTGTAGTCATCTGGACTTCTGATGTAGTAAATGGAGAAAGAAGATAGTGTATCCTAATAAATCAAATGTATCCAATAGGAAAGGAAGAGCTGCTTTAAAAGTTGCTGTTGGCATACTTAACTTTTAGATGGCTAAGGACAGGTGAGAGGAACTCATAATCTTAACTAATAAAAAAAGGTTCTGCTCATGATTTAGCTTTATAGATCCTTCAATACTGATGCTAATGATTAAAATATTTCTTAATTATGAATCTTTACTGAATGATGTGACTAAAGGTACAGTTTAGTCATACAATTGTACCTACTACTTAATAATTTGTGGTTTCGAATCACTGAATATCCATGTGTGCGAGAAAGGGTTTTTTGCATAGTTGCTAAGAGATAAAAAGTATAATTTCTTTGGATTTGTTCTTTTAGGTACTATGAAATAGGTACACTGCAATAGTTCTTCCTACCCTGTACATATATATCAATCATGTTAATAATGCCATTTCAAATCATACAAAGTGAACCTGGGTAGTAAGCAATGGAAGTTTTATAAACATTTTTGAAAATAGACACAAAATCCCCATCTCACTGAGGTCACTGGGAGTTTTGCAGCAGGCAAAATAATATATCTAATAATTAGTAATGAGTTGTGTTCGTAATAAGAAAGATATTTTCATTCCAATAGTATTGACTATTTCTCTAGGCTAACTACCCTCTAAATCTGAGAAGTGATTTAATCTGTTCTTATAAACACCAGTGGCTGAACTCTGTGTCTCAAATGAAAACTGCTTTATTAAATTAAGTACAAAATTATTTTTTGTTTTGAATTCTATTGTTCTTTGAAAGAAAAATAACAATACTTTTTCTCTGTTAGTATTTTTTGTTGTTCTCTTTTTTAATGTATCAGTTTAATTCATGGTCATCTCAGAAATACCTGTTTCCTGGTAATTTGTCTAAGGAAACAGTAGAGCCTTGACATCTGATGTTTGGTTAGTGTGTTAGTGTAATGAGGGTTATTTTTGTAACATAAAATTTATATATATATAGCTGAATTCAGGCTCCGCTATATTAAAAACAACTTATATTAGATATATATGAAGTGTTGTGTATGGGTACACGGGTGTGTGAATATTTATGAATAGCCTATGCTTTGTGTCACTGGCAAAAAAAAAGATTAACTGTACTATTTTACTTCAAGGTATGTACTGAAGATACAGCAAACCACTTTCATTCTGTTTTAGCCACGTTGGCTCTTTTTACTTCATTGAACTTTTACAGCTTTATGATAGACAGGGCAATGTCTGTTACATCTTCATGGTTTAAATTCTTTTGCCCTATCCTCAATGAAATTATAAAAAGCTCAGTCCTCAGTACTTAAACTTGTATTGATTTTTCTGGATGGGCTGCTTCTTTGACATTCATCTCAGAAGGAAAGTAAGAGGGTAGAAAAGAAACAGAACGGTTTGCTTCATTAGCAGTCTTATGTTGTTGCTCTGGAATGAGAAATGTTTTAAAACAATGACTATTTTCCAGTCAAAAGAAACCTGTTGCATAGAGTCTGGCTTATTGATGGTCTGAGCGATTTATAAATTTAAAGAGTTATAAATGGCACTCCACAAGATTTTCATATACGAAGTTAAAGCTGTTGCATTTTTTGAATGATAACCAAACAATTATTTCTATAAAGTATTGCAGTAATGAATTTCAAAACAGATGTTTTTGTATGCATATTGAAATGCCCTATTTTGAACTCATGATTCTAGCAGGCTAAGAAGGAAAAAATAAATTTGCAAATTCCAATAGCATTTGTGTGATTGAATATAGCTAGTTAAACTCATTTACCAGGAGGAAAAAAAAGAAGATATACAGTTTAAATTATTTTTAAATGGGAAATCTTTGAAAGAATTTATTCAAATTTACTTAATACCATTAATTTACTACTGGAATTTTCCTATAAACCAATAAGAAATTGTTCTGCTTTGAAGCATGACAACATCACAGCATAAGAGAAAGAAACAGCAACATTCATTAAAAATGTTTCAGTTTTGTTTTTTTTTTTTTAATTCTCTTTTGTAATCTTGTCTTTCTGGCACCCTATTCTTTTACTTTTTCAAGGTCTAACAATATTCCTCACTCTTTTGTCTCATCTGTGTGATTTCTAATGTGCTTTTTAGTCATTCTGAGATTGAGATGCACAAGATAAGTTTTAGGTTTTGCCTTTTTGTTCCAAAAGAGCTTTGTAACCATAAAAACTTGATATGGTAATATTAATAACTTTGAATTTTATTACATCTTCTAAGCATGTACCTTTTCTGAAGGAATAGAAAGAGTTCTTTAGAACTACTGAACTATTGAATGCATCATCTATCTATCTATCTATCTATCTATCTATCTATCTATCTATCTTTTTAATATCTATCACTAACAGACCTGCTGCTTCCTGATTTCTTATCAGGCTCTGTATTTCATGTTTTGTTCATGAACTTTCTATGGAGATGAAATAATTTAACCCTTCTAAAACAACTAGTAAAAATTAAAAATATGTGCAAAAATCATCTACATATTTATTTTTATATACACCTGATTGAATGCTGATATTTTGTTTGATGCAGTCCATTAATTTTTGTTGGTTTGTGTGTTTGTTTTTTTTAAAATTGTGAGTAGTAGAGGACAAAAGTATCTTTTTCTTTTAAATTTCATTTTTTCTAAAACTTCTAGTATGAAAAACTTATGCATATATATGTATGTATGTATATCTATACACTTTTTTTATGAAGTGCTGCAGAAATAGCAGTCAAGTCAAAGTAGAAATGCAATTAGGCTAAGAACAGCACAGCATGAAATAGAAATGCATATACATATTCATTTCAATTTTGGAAAGCCAGACAATAAAAAAATCCAAATTTTGTATTATAAAACATTCATTACCATCATCAGCAAAAATAACTTCTAAGGTTTTGCATGGGTTCTCTGAGAGTTTTGCTTGACTTCACTATTGAAATTAGGCTAGAAACATGTTTTATGTAAATACATCATTAGGGATAACTTTGTGATTATACAGAACAGATGAAAGCTTATACTGTACTGTACAATATCAAAGTAATGTCTCTCTGACCACAGAATACACATGGTAATAGAGTACATAAATATGAACTTTGGCTTGGGTAGCAGGAGAGGTCAAAGATTAGGTATGCAGGCCACTAGTGTTTAATTTCTAGTTTCTACCATCATTATCCTACTGTGAACACTGTTATTGCCTTTTGATGAAAGAATTTCTGTATAGTAATCCCATCACTGATTCAGTCTATTTGCATTACTTCTTCCTAGTGACTAGTTTCTACTGTTTAGCACCATTTGTTTAATATTATTTCCCACCTAATTTTGCATTATTTTAGGCTCTGTCTTATTCTGAATTCCTAATTTTAGAGTTTATTATTTGGACTACTTTTGGATAGGCTTTATCTCATCTAAATTAGGCATCTAAAAGATGGGTAAACAGTTAAGTGTGAACAAGACATTTAAGGCTGCCTTTATGTATGCGTGTGTTCCTTCTCATTTACTGTGAAGGTATCCTAGGATAACTACCTTAGATATTTATCCCCTGTCCATAAAAAAATAGATTATATGAATCACAGTCTTTATTTCCATTCTAGACACCTTAATTTATCCCATATTTGCTTCAGCAATCTATATAATTACAAGAATTAAAAACCTAAAATATTTCACTGAGCAACTGATCTATAAAGCTATTTACAGTTCTGTGAAAGCTCTATAGTACCACTGACTCCAGTATCACAAAAATATATCTTAAATTTAAGGCACACTTAATAGTACCAGTTAATTGAAAGACTGAAAAATTCTTGAAAATGTTCTAGTATCACCATTTCTAGAAAATGAATTGATAAAAATTAGTTATTATAATATAGACAGAGGAAATAAACCTGTTCCATTGGTACTATATTTATCTGCAGTGTTACCAATGGATGCAAACTGTATCCTTAGTCTATAGTTACTCTGTCTCTCAGTTTTTTCAGTTTCTGTATTCATGTATATCTGGATATGATTCACTCAGCTTTGGTTTCAGATTTTGTAATCCAATGTGCAGCTGGTCTAACACACTCTTTTGAAATGGCCATGTAAGAGCCGCACTTATTACTGAAAATTTTCTTTTCAATACCCTCATTTGCTGTATTTATTTTAAGTTTCTAAACGGAAGTTAATTTGTGTTGAGCAGCAACAGCTTACAGTTGTACCATTTTATAATCAATGCACAATGAGGAAAATATGTGGATATATTTTACTATTGATTTTGGTTTATCATTTAGGCTTTGAATTAATCCTTCCCTTTATTCATCTTCAGTTAATACCCATTTCTGCTGTTAACAGAATTTCACCTTCTGCCTCAGTGCCCTGGAAGCTGATTCACAACGTTCTGCAGCATTAACTTGAAATCATTATGTTATTCATCATATATATTGTCCAGAATATTATACTAAATATTGTGAAGTAAATAAAATCATACAGGCATTTGCTTCATGTTTTCTGTTAAGGTGGAAAAGTTTTTATTTTTCTGAGATAGCCACTGCGCAGCCTTCAGCTCTTTTTAAGCTTCTGAATCAGTTATTTGCTCTTGGAGATACTGTCACAATGCTTGTTTCCATCTCTTAAACTAGACCCATGCCCTCTCCTCACTCTTCCTATGTTCCTATTCTCCTGGCTTGTAAAGTTTACATGTGGATAAGCTTCATATATATGATATTCTGTATCACATTAAATATATATATATATGATCTATCCACATTAGAAAAAATATATACTATTTTAATATATTAGCTAATGAGATAAAGTCCTGTGTTTATCAATTAAAATATTTAAAACATTAAATATACCCACCTTTTTTTTCTGCTGAATGCAAGATAAAATTTACAGAGAGCTTTCCCTTCATATTCTTTGAGGATCTGCATGAGAGGACATAGTCCAAATCTACACAAAATTAGGTATGGGAGTGTATTTTGTTTCCTTATCCAAACAAAGGACTTAAGAATATGTGGTGGGTTAAGGTTGGCTGGCTGCCAAATGCCCACACAGCCATTCCTTCACTCCCCCTCCTCAACAGGACAGAGGGAGAAAACAAGACAGAAAACTTACGAGTGTAGATGGAGACAAGGAGATTGCTTACCAATTACAGGAAAAACAGACTCAATTTGGAGAAGATTAATAGTTTGATTTATTGTCAATTAAAAATAGAGTAGGATTGTGAGAAACAAAAACTAAAACACCTTCCCCCAACACCCTGCTTCCAAGGCTCAACTTCACTCCTTCATTTCTGACTCCTGTACCTCCTCCTGTCTCTGAGCAGTGCAGGGGGATGGAGAATGGGGATCGTGGTCTGTCCATAGCAGCTTCTCTCTGCCACTCCTTCCTCTTCACGCTCTTCCCCTACTCCAGTGTGGGGTCCCTCCCATGGGATACAGTCCTTCACAAACTGCTCCAGCATGGGTCCTCTCCACATGGTATAGTCCTCCAGGAAGGGACTGCTCCAGCGCAGGTCCCTCACAGACCACAGCTCCAGCCAGGAACCTGCTCCTGTGTGTGCACTCCACAGGCCTGCAGCTTCCTCCAGGACATAGCCACCTGCTGCGGAGTGGGGTCCTCCACGAGATGGAGTGTGGATATCTGCTCCACTGTGGAGCTCCGTGGGCTGCAGGGGCACAACCTGCATCACCGTGGTCTTCACCATGGGCTGCAGGGGAATCTCTGCTCCGGTACCTGGAGCACCTCCACTCCTCCTTCTTCTCTGGCCTTGGTGTCTGCAGAGTTGTTTCTCTCATTTTTTTTCCTCGCTCCTCACTGGCCTGTGCATCATTTTGCCCTTTCTTGCACATGCTTTCCAGAGTTGCCCCACCCATGGCTGAGGGGCTCAGCTGTGCCCTGCGGTGGGTCCGCTGGAGCCAGCTGGAACCGGCTGTTTGGCACAGGGCAGCCCCGGCCTCTCCTCACAGAGGCCGCCCCTGCAGCCCACACTGCCAGGGCCTGGGCACATGCACCCAATACAGAATATTAAGTAGATTTTTCAAATATGTAAGTGAATAATTCAGCACTTACATTCAGCAGAGGCAGGAAATGTTTTAGCCTTGAAACACTGGTATGTGTCACTCAGTGTCTACCCACATAAACTCTCTCTCCTGTAGTCCTTCAGGTAAGTCTTTCCTTTCCCTCAAAGAGGTACATTTCATATTCTGAGAAACACTGTTTTGGAGATATATTTTATTTCTCAAAGACAGTGAGTTTATATATGTGTGGTGGTATTTTTCAGGCAGTTTTTAATAGAAGCTATAAGAATGACTATGGGAAACTGAATTCCATAGGATTTTTTTGAATTATATTTTCCCTTGGGTTTTTGGAGTTTTTTTTTTTTTCCTGCTTGTTTGTTTGATGGGGCTGTGGTTAGTATTGAGACTTAATTGATTTTTTGTGATATTTTATTGCTTCAGCTGTGAAGAAAAGGATCATGAAACATCTGTCTTTCAAGTATAAGTCTTGATTTCCAGGACAGCATGATTAGATTAGAAACAAAACTCTACACTCACTACGGAAGAGATAAAGTAATTATCATCTGCTTCCCCTTCTCCTGAATTTGAACATTTGGGAAGAACTGTGTGGGCAACCACATGCTGCTAATTTCAGAATGAGGGTCCTACTGTGAAAATCACGTAGGGAGAGAAACTACAGGACAAGAGTATTGAATTCATATAATTTTTATTATGGAAATAGTACCAAGGAAGATAGTGAAACTTCAAATGCTTAAAGCTACATGCATATTTGAATGCATAGTGAAGCAGATGTGAAAATCTGGGGGTAGGGGGTGTAGTGGGATGTGAATTTGTTACTGTGGTAAATATCTTAGACAACTTCTTCCACAATCACAGATGAAGTTCTGGCTTTGCTACCTGATTACTCTTGCTCTTGTCTTGAGGCAGGTATAACAAATCCCTATGAAATCAAATGTAGAGAGGAAGCTGATCAAAAATGTTTATTTCTTTGATGGCAGTCCGTGAAAACACACATGAACAGAAGGACTGAGAATGAACCGAGGGCTGAGTTTAGGGATGCCTCTTACATCATTGCTCTGCAACGTTTGTAACCTGGAGGACAGATGTTACTGTTTTCTAGAAAGTGGTGAAGCAGTACCAACATTATAATTTCATAGGTATAAAAGCTAGGCAGGAAGGTGCCAGATAAGACACATGTATTTAAGATCAACGGTTGCATGCTGTGATGTGTAATTTATAGGAGAGATGTCCAGAATAAGTGGATGAATGCTTGTAATTCAAGCCTTTGAAGTAATAATTGAATTATAAAGAATATAGTGTTTGGCTATTATTGCATGTAATTAATTTTGCTTAGTTTTAATAGTGTTGATTTCGGAAGGAAGGAGTTCAAGAACTATCCACTGATAATAATAATAATGTATGTGTGGAAGGATAAAATATTTCTGTATTATTATTGCAGAATAATAGCTTTAAATATTTTTTTCTTAAAGACATTGACTGCTTAGCCCTGAGAAATGAAATTACAGACTCCTGGAGGCAGACATTATGTTAGCTGTGTGTTTTTAATGTGTCAGGCGAGATGGAGTAATCTTGATCAGGGCTTCTTAGTGCAAACCTAATATATTAAACACAGATAGAGAAAGAAATAGTAAATTACATTATGTTAAGTAACAGTATACATTGTCATGGCTACACTTTGTTCCCCTAGGAAATGTGCAAAAGTATGTTTCTTCCCGTAACCGCTCTGTTAAACAAAAACATGCGTCTGTAGAATGAACTTGCAGTCACGCAGCTTACACTTAAAAACGTATGTGTAAGTCTTGGCTAGGCTAGTCTCTTGATTAAAGTTATTTGCTCAGTTAAAAAGCTTAGAATAATCATTGATAATGCAACCTTAAGGAAATGCATGTGATAAAATAAGTTATAAATGTAACATGAAAGTTAAGCCAGGTTCTGAGGTGTTCATTGACTTTCAACACAGTTACTAAAGAATTTAAATCTTGTGTAGAAACCATTGTGAAAAATATTTATGTAATTCTAATATGCTCAAAATACTGATAAACTAAACTGAAAAATGGAAAAGAAGATAAAGCATACTTAATGATCTGAGTAACATCAAATGAGCAAAGAGAAGAAAGTTTTCTTTAACATCCATTGATCACATTAATGTTCATAAAGCAGTATTTTTCAAATTGCAAAGTAACTAAAAAAATCTTGAAACTCTTAACCACTTGAAAAACAGCAATCATGCCTTTTCCATATTTTTTTTTAATATCTAGCCAAATGGTATCTCTGATTGGAATCCCTGGACACAATAGGAAAAACACAAATCAAAACTAAACACCTAATTGTTGTGGGGGATAAACTACTCCATTTACATAGTTTAAACAAAATCAGAACTGAAACAGTTTATCAATTTAGTAATGACACTTTATCAATTGAGAGTCAGTGAACTATGCATGCAGAATCAATACCAGTAGTACAACAGATAAACCATGAGACCTGAGATTATTAATAAACACCTACAAATAGCAGGGCGCTGGCTGCACCCAGCACCCATCCCATGGGAGAGGGCTCTGCCCATTGCAGGCAGAGGTGGTGATGCTGGTGGGAGGGTTGCAGGCAGTGCCCTACCTGGTGTGCAGCATCTCTTCCTTCTCTCCCCAAGGTCTCTCCCTATCCGTTGCAAATTACCATGCTTCTTTTACACTTCTTTTCATTTGTCAGGGGTGGTCCATTAGGCACCTTCACACTAATAAGGTATAAAGATGTTTATACATGAAATACAAGTGTCCAAATGTATCCATTTGCAGTCGTGCCAACATCCTTCTACTGATCACTATATTAAAAGAAAGAAAAAGCAAATGCTTTAAATGGTCTCTGAAACAAAACAAAGCAATCATTCCCCCTGATTACATTAAAGATGTTTTGGGTTCCTTCTCCACCATCTTTTTTCTTTTCTCTTGTATACTTTTATACAAATGGTGCTACATGCCGGTAAAAAAAAAAAAATCACCAAAAATTATTGACTATGTTGGAATACAGTTATGTTATTGTGTTTTGTTATGTCAATCTTAATTTGTTTTCTATTAAAACACAAATTTTTAATGAAAGATATTTTTAGAAGTTATGTCTTAAAATGCAGTTATAAGCAGCCAGCTTTAGCTCAGGTCTTTTAAAAAGATTAATTAAACATATGAAAAGGATACAAGGGGAAGCTGATTTTCACAGCTACTAATTTTAATTCTGAAAAATAAAAACATTTTAAATTGTTTCTGACTGAAGCTGTAATGGAGTGACTTCGTCAAAAAAGCAGATTGACTAAAGATATCAGGAACGCCATCATAATTCACCTCATCCTAAATAAAGAAGGTGGCAACATAATTTCAGTGATGCTTGAACTGGTGAATATCGTATTTCACTCATCCCTTGCCTGTCAAAAAGTCCTATAGTTTCTATCCAGTTTCTGTCAGCCTTCAAGATTTCTGCCATAGGGTCTTTCCTTTCTGTATTGGATTTATTTTGCAATATCTTTGTGTGGAATTCAATGCTTCTTGGTTTATAAATTTTAGGGACATGGACTCAGTCACCTTCAGCGAACAATTCCTGATAGAACATTTTGATAATTTTGCTTTGTAATAGAGATAAACCTTCTGTGTTTCATGCTTCTTTCTGGTAAAAGTCTGATGACAGACCCTGATCAATGGTATCTTTTTTTCTTTTTTTCTTTTTTTCTATTGTGGTCCAGGACTGGGTCTCACCAAGCTACCTTGGTGATCATGGAAACTTTTCTATCCTTCTAAGTTTGTGACTGGCTTAATTTTAGGAATAGTTTCTGTGCAGAGTTTTGAAAGTATGAAGAAACTAATTTCCTGTCCAATTTTTCCTTGGCATCCATATGTCATAATGAAGTTATTTACTAAGAAGATTTTTTTTCTGAAATATTACCATTCTGACATATTATACATTTCATCTTTACACTAATAATCAGTTCCTTGGCTTGGCTACCATGGGAAATTCTTGTTCAGGAAAACACTACGGCTCTACAGAACTGTACTTCAGCAGCTGCCAAAGAGAAAATCAGAGCACATATGAAGATAATGCTACATAAGAAGAGGCAGGATTAGGGAAGGAGAGGTTTTTTTCATACATTTTTGAAATAACCTTTGATAGTTGTTCTTTTGTTTGCTGACTGAACCTTCCTATCCCCAGCCTTTCTGAAGGAAGCCCATTCTGATGCAGGGATGATGCTCTTCTGAAGTGGGGTGCCGGTTAAGTACTACTTTTCTTTTATCGTAATATCTCACCCAGCAGTAGTTAACACATTTCCCAAGAGAGGTAAGAGTCTGCCATGTCTGAAATGAGAAACTGAAGCATGCAGTAATGATTTGACCTGCCCAGTGTCATGGTCCAAGAAACCACACAAGCTGGGCAGGATACTCAGAAATTTGATGAAAATGCCACAGAAACAATAGTATCAACTCTCAACAAGGATTTTTAAACTAAATTTCAGATTAATATTTGGTGCTGATATTAGAAAATTCTGTCCTACAGCATGATGTCACATTACAAGCCTCCAGATTATATCAGCATTCAGAAGTTCACCTTTCATTTTTATCTCTTTTCTTTATATTAAGGCACAAAGTAGTCCTGGAGTTTCTTTCATTCTCATTAAAAGAAAAAAAAAAGTCTTTTGATGGCAGGATGAAACAAATGTTTTGAATTTTTTATTTGCATCTTTTTTTTTTTTTAACTTGGCTTGCATTTTTAATCTCTTACTTTCTTTTGGGTTTTTTTGTCTATTCCTTTTTTCCTTACTGCTGTTCCATGTATTTCTTGCCTTCCTGTACTGACTTCTAGTGTGCTTTGAGCTAGTTAGTGTTAATTGGAATGAATGTACTCTACATGGTATCCTTTCTAACAGGGTTTTAATGCTTCCCCAAAGTACCACAGCTTTTTCAAGCAATTAGATTGTTCCAGTGAACAAACATCCCTTCTGTTTTCTCTAAAGGGCAATGACTTTATATGTTCTTTCTCACAGTACTTTGAGCAGTATTTTTGATGCTATGATAGTGAAGCAGATGATCCCTGGATTTTGGAAGGAAGAGATCTGCTATTTTATATACCTGTAGAAAGTAGTCTTCTCTGTTGCCTAGGAAGTCAAAAGAACTTTCTAGTAGCAATTGTACTGCAGATGCAGTTATCTTGTGGTTTCCTCTTTGAAATATTCACCTCCTCTAACCTCTCATTTTATACCTGGTAATTACAGATGTGCATGTATAATGCCTACTGTCCAGGGAGTCCCCTCTGTGATCAAACTTTGCGGCACGAGATTTAAAATACACATGTAAATGTTATTAATAGCTTCATTTCTGCAGGAACTTTATTAGTGAGCAAAAGGGACAGAGAGCCTTCCCCTTCCCCCTCCTTTTTTGCCTCCTTTACTTTCAGATATCCTGAACATTTGTGGGTTTCCAGGGATGAAATTTCATTTTCTTCCACAGTGATATGACATTAAAAGGTTTTACTGGAAAATGAGGAAAAAAAGCAGGAATCCTTTTTCCATGCCTCTGTACCCACTTTTTTGTGTTTGCATGAAAATATGGATGGAGAGAAGGTAAGACTGATCCAGTTGCACACAAAAATCAGACTGTGAGAAACTGAGAAACAAGCAGAGGGACCTAGTTTATATGAAGAACTGGACAGCCCTGAGAAGATGAGGAGAAGGGACAAGAGGCTCTGGAGTCAAAAGCCTGAGGCAGGACATGTTGCAAGTCAGCATGGGGCTTTCTTTTTTTTCTTTTGGAAATAAGGAAATAGACTTAGCCATATGGTCTTTCTTAGAGTTCTTTTAAGCTTCAGTGAATACTACCTGAAACAAAGATGTCTGGAACAAAACATTTCTGGCTCAATATATGAACATTTTCATTGAAAAATTCGGACTGATACTAACTTGAAGGGAGGTTAGCAGAGTATGTTCATCCTATGTCTACACAGAGCAGGGAATTCTCTTGCATTTCCAACAGTCTTTCTTTAACATTTTTGTCTCACAAAACGGAGGCAGGGAATCTCCTTGCTTGTTATGTATATATAAAACAATTGTCAAATCCTCATCCTTACAAAACCAAAACCTACCCACCTTCATACGAAGCTATGCAAAGAAATAAACAGATGAGAATTCAAATTTCTCTGATTCAAAAACAAGCAAAACACAATACTGTATATTTAGAGGTATTTTTTGCAGTTTGCTGCTAATTTATTCCATAATTGCACCCTCATATTTTCCTGAATATTAAATTTTGCCTGATGTTCTCTGTAAGAATACCTTTCACAGGGTTTTCCTTAAACTTATACTAGCAAAACCTATACTTCAAAATTTCCTTCTGTTTTTAAAGTTAAATTTTATGAGAAATATTCAACAGGAGGTGTTAAGTAAGAACAGATTAAAATTAAAATCTCTTGAGAAATTCATGTATTTGAACTGTTGTTACAACATGCTAAAGTTTTTACCCTTAAGCCACTGACTTAAATCTAAGATTTTACATGAGTTTATTTATAAGAGAACAATTCCTCCTAACTTTAATCTAGGTGATGAGACAATTCTAACTGAGAAACTCAAGGAAGAAAGAAACTATTCACACAGGCAGATAAATTGGGATACTGCATACTTTTCACACAAAATCAGAAAATATTGTCTGTGAATCATATCACGCTTGCTCTAACAGACTCATAAAGCTAAGAGGCTGTATTTTAATTTCATGGGTTGTATGACTAATAAAATATTCCATCATAGAAGCTGTTTCTATTTGTCCATAGTGGAGGATAAGATATAAGGGTTCAAGATAGAGCTAATAACAAATAATATTTTCTCAGCTCTGAGAAGCTTAATAAGGACAACTTGATTTCATTGGTGACTGATTTAGTAACAGAAGCTGTAATTATCTTTACTGATGAATGTTTGTAAAAGAAAATGCGGTTACAACAGGAACTTTTCATTTCCAAAAAAGGAATCTGGCAGGGTGTGAAGTATCATCCAAGTCAAAAACAAAAATGTCACAACCGCTTTTAATCAGGTCCAGGAGCAAAGGCTAAACCCTCAAATACAAGGAAATTACCATCCAATACATTTGTCTCTCTTTCCTTCTCTTTTTACTTCCTAAATTTATTAGGCTTGCCTGAAAGAAAAAGGTTCTGAAATGGAAATTAGAGTTTGAACAACAGTGCCTTTCTAATTTCCATTTTTAAAAACAAAACTGACCTCCTATTGCTATTGTTCAAGACAGAGGAAGAAGAGGTCCGGTTCAGTATTTTCTTTACTGATGCATTGTTTGTTTGGTTTTTTTGTTTTTTATAAATAGCACTATTCTTCCTACTAGCTACATAAAACGTTTGGGTTTTTTTTAAATATCTCTAGAATGGTTTACAAATACTTTCCAGATATGAGGCTATGGAAAACTTAAAAAATTAAGCTTCCAATTCTGTGTTCTGTACTACAGGCACTAATTTAAGTTTTGAAGATGAAATTTCCCAAGGTGGAATAATTTTTCAGGAAATCGGATGGCTGTAAGTGAAGCCAATTTCTTTCACTCCAATTGCCTTTTTTTGTGCAGTGCTACTCTAAAAACTGAGAAATATTTATTAAGAATAATGTCCATTGAGATCAATAGAGCAAGATTGAAGAGAACTAGACTATTTTTTCATTTAAATGTACTTATCTGAAAATGTAGACCTTCCAGAGAACAGAAATGTAATGTGCTCCAGGATTAAAATTGTGCTGTGATTTGAGATTCACAGTTGGAATTATCATCCAGGCACTTGCGTCAACTGTATTGTCCAGCCCTCAGCATTAAGAAGGGGAGAGGGAAATGAAACAATCTATTGAATAATGTCTGAATGAAACGTAATTTTCTGGTTTTGCATACATAGTTCTACGCTAATTTTTCTGACTTATGTAAAACCCTTCACTTATCTTTTTCTTTTTACAAAATGGTATTTTCTTCCAAGAGGAATGAATTCTAGCTGTAATGAATGAAATTCAACTATTTGTAGGTAAGGCTGAAACAAGTATTGTTCTGAAGAAGTTATGGGCCTTGTTCTTGTTAAAACCTATCAGAAGTATTGTTGCATTTTTAGACCAAATGTAGGCCTATCTAAATTATCTAGAAGGTTATACCTGAAAAATAATGAAAAAAGACATATTTTTATCTTCCTTCTTTGAGCTTATCTTGAAATATTATGGAATTAAATTCTGATAGACTTGCACTATCTCTGTTTTGTTTCTGCTGAAGAAAATTGATAGTGCCATTTTAGCTACAAGCCTGTATTAATAAGCAAGAGTTTGGTTAAATCTGGAGTGAGTTCAAGATTGTAAGTGGAGTTAGAGAAAGATTCTTAAACTATAATCTCCATAGTCCTTGAACTGCCACTGAAAAAACATACCATGGAAAGGAAAGCTAATTGGTTAAGTTCTTATCCTTTTTTTTGTGGGATCTAATAAGCAGAATCTGAAATTATTGTTAGAGATTCTTTATGCTATTTTGTCTGATGCAAACCTACAACACCAGTTTTCAACATCCCACTTGATCTCAGTTTATGCTGTGATCTACTAAAAATTTTCAGGATAATCTGACATTTGGACAAACAAGAAGCAATACAGCATATTTATTATTGCTCTGTGCTTCTGCCTACTTTCTGGTTGTGCATGACAGTATGAAGCAGGTGTCCTTGTATACAATGACTTTCATTTCATTTGCCAGTCATTTGTGTGAGCAGTAAAGTTGATATTTTAGTCTCATATCCCCTAACTGCGGCTGTTATTTCTATGGCATAATTTACATGTCAGTAGTACAAAACTCAATGAACTGTGAGTAGCAAACCCACTACATTGTTTTTCAATATGCTGTCTGAAATGAGAGTGTGAGGAAAAGATAATATTAAAAGTTAAATTAGAAAAGGAAAGATCGGTTTGCATTTAAAATCTGCAATCCTGGGAGAATCTCATCAGTGTAACATGGGGCTTGGCTTCTCTCAGCTTGTGACTATCTCTCTGTCTGTCTTGAATTACTTGTACTTTAATGTTGTGGGTCAGCTATTTCTAATAGCAGGATAACCAAACAGACTTCATCTTTGTAAAAGAACAAGAGAATATTAAGAAGCAAAAAAATAAAACTAGCCAATCAGAAAAAGGAAAGCATTGTGTCTCCAACTCAAGAAAATAAAAAAATAAAAAAAAATCATTCTCTGATTTCCATTACTGCTCGCTAGATGCCTATTTTCCTTATACCCTTCCATGCTGTTTCATTGTTGCTTAGTATTTATACCAGTTTCACTAATGCTGTGACTCGTACAACATTATCACTGCTTTTATTTTAACTCATCATCCCATGTGGCATCCTACCAGACAAGATACCTTTGCCTGCTGCTCCTTATACAAGCAATTATGTCTTCTCAACCCCTCTTCTTTGTTGCTGATTCCAGCTTCTCAATAACAAGCTGCATTTCTAGGACTTCACTAAAGCAGAAATATAATCTGAAAAGGATTTTAAAAATCAGTTAATTTCTTTCCCAGAATAAAAGAAATCAAATTCAGCTATAACAAAAACCTGATGAACAAGTAATCAACAAGACAGATAATAAAGTGCTTAAGGTTCTTTGCCATAAGAATATTTAAAATTTAACCTGCATCTACCTTGCAATTTAAGCCCATTTTTCATCATTTGATCAGCAAGGACATTCTTCAAAGAATTGCCAGCTAACTCTCAGTCTAAAGGAAAGTCAAACTAGACCTAATTATTTCAGCTTTTTCTCTTGGGTCAATCATGATTTGAAACCTTGTGATTAACCTCATTGCTCTCTTCTAGACTTTCACACACTGAATTACACATTTTCTGAAGTACCATGGCCAAGATTGAGTGGAGTAATCAAGCTGACGCTTGCCTAATTTTGGGAAGAGTTGGATATATTGGTATTAATACATCCCAATATGGCACATGACTTCTTTAGTAAGAATGTGAAATTATTGTGTCTTGTTCAATTTGTGATCCATTATAAAGTCCCAAACTCCTTCTTCCACTGTGCTCCCATTATTCCTCTTCCTGTATTTCTGTAGTTGGTTGTTCCTGTGTAGGCACAGCAATTTTTTTTGCCCTTATTGATTTTTTTAAAAAAGTATTTCACAGATTCTGGCTTATTTAAAACTTGGATCCTGTCCTCTAATGTCCCTGCAGTCCCTCCCAGATTTTCTTTTTATCAGCAAATTCAACAATATGCATTCTCTTCCATCCTCCATGTCATGTGGAATTGCAATCAATAAATCCTTCCATTATAATAACAGGTTTTTGATAATTACTCTTTGGAATCAGCTTTCCTAACCAGTTTTCCACTGACACTGTTGTAGTTTCATCTATTTCATGTCTGATTATCAGCATATCATGCATTTCCTTTGAAAGTTTTAGGAAAGTCAAGATAAGTCATTTGTTGACTCTCCTATTCATAAGGCTACAATTCTATCCTGAAAAAAACAAGGTCACAAGGAAGTGGTTTTTTGTTTCTTTGCCACTTGAAGCTACAAGCTTTCTAGCAGTCATTTGCTCTCAGCTGATCTCTTCTGAGGACTGAAACAGAAAAGGCAGTAAAGACTATATTTCCTGACATTATTTGTTTGTCATTCTTTTCCTGTGTTGAGCAACAGAGTAATCCCTTCCTCAGTCTCTTGTTACACTGAATGCACTTGCAGAGCAAATTCTTGTTATCCTTCATTTTTTACTAGTGACATCTCATCCTTTGCTTTGCCTTTCTGGTCCTGATAAGCATATGGCACACATCTGTGTCCTGTGTAGTAAGACCTCCTTTCACCCCCTGATGTTGCCTGGTTCCAGTTAAACTTCAACCCCTAATTCCTATTAATTTAGCCCTGGGTTGGTTTTTCATCCTAAATTATACTCCCACTAACAATTGCAATGCCAGCCTTTCAAATTCTAATTTGTTCTTTCTGCCCTCTGAATTATGACAGCTGAACTTGAAACCATTGTGACTCCCCTGGATCAGTGTCTAAAGAGGCTCTTCTGCTCCTCAAGTGGGAGAGATGAGTATTACTTGTCTGAACAAATGATTGCCTCAAAACAGTAATAGCAACTGGCTGAGTTGAACCAGCACTAACATACAGGTTCTATTAACCTCAAATTACCATTACAGATGAGCACATATTCAGGTAATGTGTTGTATAAATAAAGCATGCTACTTTATTAAATCAATACAAGAATAACAGGCCTTCCAGTAGGGAAAATGCTGCCAATTTGCAAAGAAGGCTATGCAAGATGATTTGTAATTAGATTACCTCCAGCTTCTTAATATTGACCTCAAAAGTATCCAATATGAATAGTGATAAATAGTATGTTTTCAGAAAACGGCAAACCATTATCATAAAATCTATTTTAAAGCTCTCTGTCAACTGCATTTAATTATTCTGAAAGTTAATCAAGCCGACCTCATATAAATCCACAGTTAGGTATTCCTTTTACGAGGAAAACTCACAAGTTAACTCATACATGTCTTTGAAAGACTGTGGGTGAACAGAATCGCTTCAGTTGTCCCACTTACCATGTTTAAAAAAAAGGAAGGAACAAAATCATAACCTCGCTTCAGAATCTGATTGGATCCCAGAGAGAGTGGAAGGGCAAGAAATTATTTTTGCAACTGCATATACTATACTGAATTTTATCAAGGTTGATATTAAATATATCATTGTCTCGCATGAATAGTTATGCTATACTTAAATTCAGTAGGCCTAATACCTTTAGAATCCAGAAACCTTATCAAAATTTTGGCCTCCATAATGAGTCTTGAAAAACTCTGTATATTTTACATAAACCCAGAAATATGCCAAGACAGAATTTTCATTCCTATATACAACTGGTTGTATAACTCACCTTGAAAGTCAGCAGTGAGTTTACCCTCATGCCTCATAATTTTAAAATTATTTCCTAAGCATTGTGTTGTTTTTGAAACTGCTTAGAAAATAAAATAGAACATCTGTGATATTTTCTTTATTGCAGGTTTTGAGATCTTTTCTTAAGATCTTTTCTTGAGATCTTCTTTTGCAACAGGAGAATGCAATGACTCACTTTTTACCTTTCTTACTCTTTAAGATCAGGGAGTCTGTCACTTCCATGAAACTTTTTTTTTCCAGTCTTGTTACATTCTCTGAGCCATCTCTTATGATGATAGAGTCCATCATGAACATTTGAAATATCTCTTTCAAAATACTGCTACAAGTCATTATCCCAGGCTGGCAGCTACACCTAGGAAGTTGATCCATGATGCTAAACTACAATGAAGAATGTGTATGCTAAAGTGTTAATAGACCTCTGTCTGCAGTCTGTCATGCTCTGTAGTTCCCTATGTCAAGTACAGCTGGTTAGGAGGTCACGGTGAATCATTTATTTGCATGTGCTGTGTAAAGGAATAGCAGAGTAAAGGAAGCCTATATATCAAAAGAGCTGTCTCAGTGCAATGAAGCATAGGGAGTGAGCCAAAAGTAGTATGTGGACACCATGCTTGACAAATATTTGCCATGGTGGAGCTCAGTCATCAAACCATTTATTTAAAGGATAGAGTGAGATCAGCTCTACCAGTACCTTTTATTTAGCTCTGATAATCAAGATACTGCAAGATTTTTTAAAAAGATCTGTGTTAAATTAAAGAAAAGCCACAAGCATTGAAATCCATGTGAAGTGACTTTTTACTTAGTTGTGAAATTGTTACTTGGAGCCTATTCATTCATGCAAGCAACTTCTTTTTTTTCACACTGAATCAACTTTTTTTTATTAAAAAAAATATAAATGTCAAATGAGACAAATGGCTTGTGCTAGGTCTGTCTGCAAGGCGAGAAAGAAGATGGACTTGGGAAATATAAAGAAAGATTGGGAGGACTTTGGTAAAAAGTTGAACTAATATTCTCTTCTTTAGAATGTTTTGGAAGGTCAAGGAAAGGAAAGGAACAAGATGTCTGGGAGAAGATTCTTTTATGAAGACTGAAATAATGAGGACTTGAGAATGAAATGTATCTGTGAAGTGAGAGAGAGGACATTCCCAAGGCATCACCTACTCTGATCTCAGCCTGCAAATCTATGAGGGCAAAAAAAATCTAACAGCTCTTATGAATTGAAGGAAAAACAGAGAAATTGTTTTTACATCATAGCAAGAACCTTACAAAAGGATGGAGGTAATAAAAAACATTGAAGCATTTGTTATCTGTTTACATGGAAAGTATTCTAAGAACAAGAACATTAGGTAAGCCTCAGTAAACCTATCATTTATTGTAATCAGCGCTTTGTATGAGGATTTGGAACAAACCCCAGAATTTTCTGTGCCTTAGTTCACCATTTGCATTTTCCTAATTTGTAGAGTTATTTTAAGGATAAAATCTCCACCCAATTACTGTGTAGGTTTAAATTGAACAAGAGAGCAACTCAATGCAAAGCAAAGTATCATTAATGTAGTCAATGGGATTATCCATAATAGTTTATGTAGCTTAAATCAGTGGCTCTAAGTGAATGTGAATTATCCTCTGAATCCTTTCGGCTTTGAAAAATCATAGAGTCATCTGATTTGAATTTAATGCTAGTAACTTCATTGGCAGTGTCAGTAACCACAATCTGTCAAAGCAAGACACTGCTTAGCCACTTTTTTGAATCCTTTGCCCATGGACAGCGTGCATGCTAAAATGCCATGTGCTGTCAAAGGAAGATTAAATGAATTCATGAAATAGAGTCCACTGGAGGTTGCATAGAAATTATGACTGGCTTAAGAATTTTCAGAGCTACAAGTCCTGGAAGATAGGCAAGTACTCAAGAAGAATGTCATCTATCTCCTCCATTTCTTGTATACGTTATATCTTCTTTATGTATCTCTTTATAGCTATTGCTGGAGACAGGATGCTGGCTTAGGACGGATTTTTCCGTCCACGTACAATTGCCTTTATGTTCTCTAGCTAAATGAGGCTTTTTCCTAACAAAATACCTTCTGAGTCAAGTTAGATAAAAGACGACTAAAAGTTTGTTTGTTGGGTTTTTTTCTGCTACTTTGTTTCAGCATGAACTTTTAGTACTTTGTTAGGTAAAAATTGTTGCTAGCTTCCCAACTCAGCCTTCTGAATTGTCTGATTGGTAAAATCTCATTCTAATTGATTGACTCCAACCTTGGGAATTCTCCTACTAACTTTTCCTATAACAGAATATGCAAACATAAAGAATCAGAGCTGAATGGAGTATTTTCAGTGCACAGAGTATACTGAAAACAATGCAGTTCAGAATGAGCAAAAATTTGTAAATATCAAATTTAAAAACATTGAAAGACTGAAAAGGGACAAAAGAGAGGGCAAATGAAAACAATCATTAGGGTCTCACTTTAAAATGTGTCTTTTAAATTTAACTTTTGGCTTCAAATTTGGATTTCTGATTTTATTTTTTTTTTATTTTAGGTCAAAACATCTATCTGATTTGGAACAGTGCTTAATCACTTTTATTTTTGGCTGCCATCCTGAAAAATCCATTATTTCTATAGGTTGGCCAAAGATACTAGTCATTTGTCAGATTGTGTGATAAAAACATGTTGTTTTTATTACCTTAGATCTTAAGTATCTTTAGACAATTAGACACTGACTTAGCTGTTAACTGCCATTTTACTTCTCTAACACTTGCTGCAAGGACTCATTTTCCACCTGTAGTTATTTCCAGATTGCCTATTTTCAGTTTAAATTATTTAAAATCATGCTTGTCTTACTAGAAGATTAAAGATATAGCATGCTGAGAGAGACATTGTTCATTATAAGGCTAATGAGTAAACTCTTTGTTTTCTCTGTGGCTATTAGAAGGAGAAAAGTGTTATTTTTAGATTTCTTGCCATGGCACAAAATGTACAAAAAGAAGTAAAATACCTGACACTGTGAATTATGAAGAAAAACAAACTGACTGTTTCAGAGTTAACAGTAGACTAATCCTTTATTTTACAGATGCTGTGTTTTTTCTTGTGTGGAACATTTCTACTTACATGGAACAGTAGCTCTGAATATAACTAACTTAACATAGTTGTGTCCTGCCCTGCCCTCAGCACTCAAAGGAAGTTATCAGGAGATGTTTTGGGTGCAACCAGAAGAAAATTACTTCTGTAAAGCAATTTTAAAGCCTAGTTGGATTTAGAAAATATGAACTACAAATCCATATATAATACATGCATATTATAGAAGGTACCTTTAGCTATTTGTTGCTATATACTGCAAACTATCTCCTGGGAGAAAAGGATCCAGCGCCAAGATCCTTGTTTGTAATACAGGATTTTTTTTCTTCCCACTACTATTTAAAAAACAAACAAACAAACAAAGCCCCCCAAAGCAAAAAAAACCACCCCAACCCATATGTCATTAGATGGTGCAGTTTGGAGTGAGTAACTGCAGAAATCACACTGTAAATTATAGATATTCTTGCAATCAAGAAGGAATTAACTGAAAGAATTGTCACATTTACAGTTGTCACTAAAGTAACTTCAGTAGTAGCAGTTTTGTGGAAACAAAAAGGATGCCACAGAATATTTGTGGGGGATATTTTTTAACAAAGCTTTTCATAAATGCCCTCTTCAGCAGTAAAATGCTGGTTGATTAACTTCTTCAAGGTAGTTTGAGTACTGTGCTGTTTGCTGTGTCTATGGATCTGTCCAAGATATCCACAGGACATTTTGTTACAAACCCCATTTCTGTCCTTGAGGATTTCCTCCACTCCGGCAGAAACAGTCCAGTGTTTTAGTGAGACAATCTTTTCTGAGATAATCTTGGAATGCCTTATGGTAATGAAGACAGCTGCCATCACAGAGAAAAACTGCTCAGTTCATATAGTTTAAACCAAATCAGATCTGAAACAGTTTATTGGTTTGCTAACGACATGCAATTAACTTGCAAACAGTGA
This sequence comes from Ciconia boyciana, assembly GCF_034638445.1. Taxonomy (NCBI): domain Eukaryota; kingdom Metazoa; phylum Chordata; class Aves; order Ciconiiformes; family Ciconiidae; genus Ciconia; species Ciconia boyciana. The sequence goes on from NC_132935.1 coordinate 60,875,573, forward strand.
ACTATACATCCAGGATCAATATCAGTAGCACAACGAATAAACCACAAGACCAGACATTCTGAAATGTTAATAAATGCCTACAAATTTGTAAGCACTCTTTTATAACTAATCCCCTGAAGGTCTAATGCTGTACACAGGTACATGCACTTCCCCTCCACAGGCACAGGCCATGTGGGTTACAGGCGTATGCCCTCTCATCAGGGAGTGCTACATCCCCCTGCCTGCAGGCTCTCCTGCCAGATACGTGCTGCTGTGGCTCTACCTGTACCCATCCCTCTTCCTGTGACCCCTGATGAGAAAGACCCTGTAAGATCACATCCGCACCCGCTGATGCAGGTGTCCCCGTGCCATACCCCCATGAGTGGGGTGCAGGCTGCCCCAGCACCTGTCCCACGGGAAAGGGCTCTGCCTGTTCCAGGCAGAGGTGGTGACTGGTGGGGTGGCTGTGGCAGTGCCCAACCTGGTGTGCTGCAGCTTTCCCTTGCTATTGCAAATTGTCATGTTTCTTTCACACTTCTTTTCAAGGTGACCTCTTCTTTGTTTCAAAAGTCTCTGTAATTACCTGTAATTCTCTGATTACTCTTTAATCCGGCTGTTGGTCGTTTTCCTCTTAAAAATGACAATTTTTTGGCAAATACTCTCCCAGACTGTTTTATCCACCCCACCTTATTTCTGCTCACATTCCTCTCTTTACCTGTGCGGTTATCCAGGCTATTTGCTGGGAGGGCCATATAAGCACCCCCACAAGCAGCCTCCTTCAGCAGGGGGTGCTTTGCTCTCTTCCTGTCCTGTTTCCTCAATACCCACCTTAGTGTGTCCCTTCTAGATGAGATGCCAGTAACCACATTGGGTCTGTGGCTGATATTCTGTGTGTCGCTTATTATACTGACTTTGGCAGTTTGTCAGAATATTTGGTTAAAAAGTCTTCTTGTAACTATTTCACTATTTCTACTTTCATTTGGCTTCTTGCACCTTCCCCCTTTAATACCTCCCAATTATGTACTGTAGGATTTCTGCATCCTTATGTATATTCTTTTCTTTAAATTAATTTCTTTTCTGACTAAACAAAATTACTTCCTCAACCTTTTGTTAGCCTTGGCTTCCATATTGTGTAATTTTTCTGTTTAGATTTTACTATGTGTTTTTGGTTCCCCAACCTATTATTAATGTTGGTGATATAAATCCATCTTCTATTAGTGTGTGGCATTTAGGTTTTCAATACCTAGCAAGCTTACCTTTTCTATGCTTGGGGACAAACTCTGGCTTGTTCTGAGAGTTAGACTTGTTGGGACTGATATAGGAAACACCAAAATTATTTCCCTCCTCTTTTTTCCCAAACCCCTACTAAGAATTTTACTTTCTCAATACCATCTGCTCTTGCAGGTTTGGACTATTAGATTTTTAAGTAGTTTAGCCAAAATAACTGCTTCTCTGAGGAATTTTCCTGGATTTCCTAAAGCAAGTTTTTCTATATCCTTTCTATATATGATAGAGGTGAATATTTTCTTAAATTTCACGTTTTTGTTTTTTCTTATTTCATGTAGCTTTGTAAGATAGGGCATAATTTCAAAACCTGTGTCCTGTTTTTGGAGAATCTAAAAGTCCAAACCTCTGAGAGGATTTGAGACTTTAATAGAGAAGCTAATTCCTACAATCTGAAACAATACTCTGATTGAATATGTAGAACACAGAGAGGTCTTCCAAACTGCAGTAAGAAAAAAAAACATTTGGTTTTCCTTGGCATTTTGTTGACACATTCTTTCAAAAGGTGAGCTGTTTTTCTGCACAGGTGCTGTCTTAGCAGCATGGATATTTCCTATCGAATTAGGTGATGAAGCTTCTGGTATGATTCCAGGATACAAATTACAGTTTATTAAGGTATATTCCCTATTGGTCTTTATTGCTCTTTATTCATCTTTAGCAGTTCCAGATTTTTGCATTGCTTTAGTTTTGGAGCTTTAAGAGATCTTTGAAAATCCCATGTGAGCATCTGCTGCATCTCCAATCTTTACTTCAAACCAAACATGAACTCTTGGAAAAATTTCAGCTGGTCAGCTAGACTGCATGACTATAGGTGAGGCTAGGGTTGGGTACTTAGGTTAATGTTTATTTATTTGTCTGCCTTTTGTGCCACAAATGATTCCCTATTAGTTTTATTCAATAAATACCTTTTTAATACCTGAAGAAAACTTTTCAATAGACTGTATGTGCATTTCAGATGAGTTCTAGATTGGGTCATCTTTCTTTGCTTAGATGGTTTCACATGCAGGAAGTTGCTTCTTCTTGATCTCCTTAATTAGGTCATTTTCTTAACCAGAGTGTGCTTGAACAAAATTAAAATTATTTTTCTTGCAAGATAGTTATCAGATAAAATATGCTTTTATTCTCCATGTTCTATGGATGACCTTGTACAAAAAGAATATTTAATTTGAAAAGTATTTGGTTTTCTATCCAATGAGTTAGAAATGAGATTGTTTTATGCTAATATGACAGCCAGATAAAGTCCTGCTTTACTGTTATACCTTGGGGATGCAAGCTTTCATATTTCCCTTTCTGGATGCGGAAATTAGAACCTTAGTGTGTAACTTGCAGGAATATGCTAATAATCACATCTCTACCTTCATAAAATGCAGACTGCACATATGATTTATTAGTAGTTCCTGATTAACACTGAAGTTTATACTAGCCAAGTAGTTCTAGAACTATAGATGATTGTAAAGCTCGACTATGAGAAATACTGTGATACAAACCAATTTTAGGGTCCAAAAGATGCTATCTCCCTAATTACAGGCCTGGTGTCAGCACAGAACATGAGGCCGTGTTCAGATTTGGTTTAAGCAGCAGTTCCTACGAAGAAGCTGATGTTAATGCTCTGGTTCTGAGCAGGGCTGGAATTGGGATTCACTCCAATGAGAGTTGACACATACAGATAAGGGCTGGGATAAAAAAGAGATGCCAGGCTATGTTTTGAGTCAGTTCACAAGGATCATCTGGCTACGTTTATATCTCAGATGTGTAGAATTTCCTGAGATAGACCTGAGTTGGGTTGATGAAGGAAAGCGCCTTACATAAAATCTTGCTTGCAAGTGCCATTCCCATCAATTCTGGAGTCTGTTGGAATAGCTGCCTGCTCTAGTCACCTCTGACGCTTCTGACGTTTCTTCTGCCTCTGACCACATCACAGGATAGCTATATTTTGGATCTGCAAAGTCATCATTCTTAGTAGATAGGCTGGCACTTTGTTGTCTGGAATTCCCTGTTATGATGATGTGACTTGTAAATAGCCCCTTCTTTCAGTTTCGCACCCTCATGGGTCAGTTAGTACACACAACCTCAGCAGACTTTTGCATTAGGAATTGTCATACCAAATTGAGAATAAAACCAGGGAAAAATAGTTTCTCTGTAAACTTATCATAACTAATAGAGGTAAAATGCAGCTAAGTATAAGCAGTACTGTTATAGGAGAGTACACTAACAATTTTAATAATGCTACTTCCAGTACCTGTTAATACACTTTCTTTCAATATAACTGGATAATCTGTGGAGTAGTAAACAATGTTCAGAAGAGAACTACGCATTTCTTCTACTTAGTATTTCTGCAACACCAGTTCCATTCTTGCCTCAGTAAACATTTTAAAGCAATAGGGAGCCCACTTGGGATAGTGCAGATTTCACCCTTGCTCGTCAAAGATAAACACAATAATGAATTTTGCTTTCACACTCCCAGTTTAGTAAGCAAAATAAATAAAAGGAAATTGAAATTGCTCAAAATCATTTACTCATCAAGTGTTAATGTTAGTGTCCTGAGTGACAGAGATCTTGTGAATAATTCATTAATTATTAGCATATCAGAGCAGCTTTTTTTCCCAGAAAGATACCTTGCCAAGCATCTTAGACCTTTGATTTGAACTTGTCTGTGCACACTGGTACCTTATTCATTTGTATTGAATTACTAGAGTTAATGCAGAGAAAGAAACAGCTTATTTCAAAATTTTAATTCTGTGGTTTCTGACTATACAAGCAGAAGGGGGGAAAGAAACCTGTATCATCCAAACGCAGCTGTTCCTTTAATTTTCTTTTATTCGACAGATATTGAGCTTGTATTATAACACGTTATGAGATGACGGAATTTTTTTTTTGTCAGCAGCAATTTCATGGTTTGATATACTTTTTTTTTTGATCAAAACTGCATGAAAATCATGTTGATGGAATCACTTCCAAGATGCCCCAAAATGACAGTGAATGAAACTATTAATATAAGAAAAAAACATCCTGAGACTTCAGAATAGGAACCATTCCTTCATGGTGATGCCTGATAATCTCTGTATTTAACAATCAGCCAAACTTTCTGCTATGAACACTGATTTTTTTCACATTTCTATTTAACATCTCAGCCTATGTAAGGTAAATTCCATTGGCTTATGCATGGAATATAGCAATGGCTGTCAGCACAGATAAATATTTTGTTCATCAAAATCAAAATGTATTCTGGTTTGTTTTTCAATTTAGAAGCACCAATGATGACCAAAAGTATAGCTCAAATAGTTCATGCTTTCTGAGTTCTCTTACCCACATGAAAAAAAAAAAAATCTAATAATAATTTTAGGAGTATAGCTCTGTTGGCAAACATACTAAAACATCTTTTAAGTCCTAGCAGCAGTCATTTGTTAGAAAAATAACCATGCATATAAGATATGACTCTTCAAAAGTAATTTCTTTGACACTTACTGCCAGAGTCCTGCTTCACATAAAATCAGTTGTGGTATATAGTTAGATAGATTCAATAAAAAGAGAGCAAATGAGTGCCCCCAGTGACCAGCATGTATCAGAGTACTGCATTTGCACTGGAAAGGTAAAAAAAACAATCACAGAGAAGATAACAGCTGTGTTGAATAAGTTAGACTGCTGAGAACTATTTATGAATGGGAAAAAGAAATCACCAATCTGCCATTAATAAAGGGCAGGGGGCAGGGACTAGAAGGAAAGGTAAACCACAGAGGTAGAGTCTCACTTTTGCTTTGTGAAACATGCTATCCTGAAATAAGTTTTTCTCCCAAGTTTGCTGCTGGAATGCTTCACTTCCATTTTGTATAAAAATATTGAAGAGGGGATTTAGAAGCTGATCTCCCACTTTTCAGGGGAACACAGACACCCGTGAGATGATGGCCCTCTCTAAGTTTTTGTGGTAAGTTTCAAAATGTCCTTTTTCTAATGAAGAAAAGAAAATATTTGATGTTGAAAACATCTGAAGGGTTAAGCCATTTCCTGATCATTTGAAGTTCAGTGGGCTGTAACCAGCTAAAAAGCTTTAGCAAATGATGGGACATGAAGGTATGGAAAATGGGGGGATACTCACCTTGCATTTTCTGTGCATCTACTTAAGCAGTTAACTATGAAGATTAGAAGGGGCTGCAACACTTGCAGCTCTGGTTGTTCTGTGGTGAAAAGGGAGAAATAGGAAAATCATATTTTACCTTTTTTTTAATGGAAAAGTTCTAGAAAAACTATTTTTAAAAATAGCATCAACAAACAAGTGTCTGAAACACAGCTAGAAGTAATTATTAGCTGGTGATATGTTGATAATACTAAATTATTTACCATTCCATATTTTGAAAAATTTGTATATGAAAGAGGAACAAATCCTTAATCTTTGAACCGATACTTTTATCATAATGTTTGGTATGGAAAGTTCAGAAAAACTTTTTTCTTTTTATTGTTATTTACATTAGTACTATAAAGATCAAGTATGGAAGAATCAGATATTTTAAACCTTCTACAAACAGGTATCAGAAACAACTTTAGAAACATCACAGCATGGTCCTGAGAAATAAAGTTCAAGCCATGAGTGGTGACTGGAAAATTCTATTTCAACTTTTTGTGAATTTATATTTTTTTATTATTATTATTCCAAAAAATGAAAATTAAAAGTAAAAAATTTGTTGGTTTTTTTGATTGAAAACCTATTTTTAACTGAAAAGAAATAAAATAAAGAAAAATACATAAGTATAACAAAAATATTATGTATGTAATGGGAATGTAAATTCACATTTCAGTTTTTAACTAAATTTTCATTTCCTCATGCATATCTAGTCTATTAACATTTTTCAATCATCCTTCATTAACAGTATGCATTCTAAATACTTTCTGTTGTGGTTTAGCCCCAGTCGGCAAGTAAGTACCACGCAGCCGCTCGCTCACCCTTCCCCCCGGTTGGAATGGGGGAGAGAATCGGAAGAGCAAAAGTAAGAAAACTCATGGATTGAGATAAGAACAGTTTAATAATTGGAACAAAATAATAGTAATAATAATAATGAATTGTAATGAGAAGGAAAACAGCAAGAGAGAGAGAGAGGAACAAAACCCAAGGGAGAAAAAAACAGTGATGCAACTGCTCACCACCTACTGACACATGCCCAGCCACTCCTCAAGAAGCGATTGTTACCCCCTGGCCAGCTCCCCCCAGTTTATATACTGGGCATAACGTCATATGGTATGGAATAGCCCTTTGGCCAGTTTGGATCAACTATCCTGGCTGTGCTCCCTCCCAGTTTCTTGGGCACCTGGCAGAGCATGGGAAGCTGAAAAGTCCTTGACCAGTGTAAACACCACTTAGCAACAGTCAAAACATCAGTGTGTTATCAATATTATTCTCATACTAAAATCCAAAACACAGCACTCTACCAGCTACTAGGAAGAAAATTAACTCTCTCCCAGCCGAAACCAGGACACTCTCATTGAAAACAGAATAGATATTACATAACATGTATAATCTCTGGAGAGCCAAGGCTGAAGTACAGGATAAATTGATTTTTGTATCTGAAAGAAGGTGAAATGAAAGCAATGTCTGAATAATATATAAATAGGCTTTTTTGACTGTTTTAATTTGTTTATGCTCTATGTGGCAGCTAAGAATTCAAGACACAAATAAGATCTCATCTCTTTTTATATTATGGCTTTATGCTTTCTGTAAATCTTCCTTTCTTCAGACAAAGTATCCTTTGATCAGGCCATCTCACTTGTTCTTTTCCATCAAACCAAGAGCACACATGATGTGAGAGCACTTTGGTTGTAAGTGAAGCCTGTAACATTGCAAATATTTCTGTTGTCATTAGATAACTTTAACTTATAAACACAGTATAATTTTCTGATATATCTCAATATATCTCAGGACTTTTAAAAAGTTATTTACACTTAATAGCTTGTGTTTAGATAGTACTAAGAGGCACTTATTGTATTTTGAATCTCTGTCTTTCAAGCTCTGAGTAACAATGTATAAGTTTTGACTCTTGAGATATTTGAGTAATTATGCATTTGCACAAGTTTTATGATATTTCTTTAACTGGAAATTGAAATTAAAATAATCTTTAAAAATTATTCTGTGTGAAGCACAGAACACAACATTGTAGAATAATCTTGGAACTACCACGTTTCATCTGATATGAAGTCTGTTCAAAGCCATATCAGTTTCTGAAAGTTGCCAATAAGTGCTTCAAGATCTTCCTGTGTCCTGGAAATCAGATGTGAAGAAATCATATTAATATTGACATTTCTCATATTTTTGGCTGATAATTGATAGATTAAAATTCTGAATTGAGGTCCCAGGCTCTTCAAAAAAGTTTCAGGATCCTCTTTGACGTGGAGAATATTACCCGTCTGAACGTAGAATTCCTATCATGCAATCTGTGAGGCATACCTGACCTGTAAGGATGACTTATACTCCTCTTTTCTGGAACATTGAAAATGTGGCCATTTACTAGATAGAGATATACAGAACATTGACAAATCCATTTAATTGTTTTCCAAAAGCGCAGTAAAGTCTACTTCAATGTGTGGACTTCAAGTTACTACTCAGGACTTTAGGGTTGTGTCAGTACTGATACATCAGTATGAGAATGAAGTCATCTGTACTAACAAATCTGTAGCACATTTGTAGCATATTCAGTTTAGCTATTAGAACAGTCCATGGGCCGTTCCCAATAGTCTGTTTTCCTTCAGCTGCCTGAAATTGAAACCTAAGACAATTTACTGGCAGAGATGTGGGCCATTCTGTGTCAGCGTTAATACTTAGTATTGAGCCTGGATACATTTAATTTATTTTGTTTAGGTGTAAATAAATAAACACATACATACCTACATACATAAAATAGTCTAATATGTGACCACATGAAATGGAAGAACTCTGATAGTGATTTAATGTGCATCTTAGCATCACAAAATCTTTAATATATTATTCCCAGCATCATACTATTAGGTATGGAGGTATTATTAGCCCATGCCTACAAGTAGGATATAGAGAAATTATGTTTGTGAAAGTATGTCCTGAAGGTCTCACGAGAAATATTCAGCATAGAATCGAGTCTGGATTACCTACATCAGTTTAACACTATAAACCCAAGCACTGACACATCTTTTTTTCTGCAGTATGGATAGAGAAGTATGGGTGTCTGTCATTGTTTCTCACAGGATTTTACTATCAAAGAAATATGAAATCGGAGCAAATCATTCCATGTGCTAAACACTCTTCAGAAAGGAGCTCTCAGAAGCACTTGCAATGGAAATGAACAGCTCTACGTGGTCCTAAACCACAATACCTTGCCTTGCAGGTATAGGAGTTAAAGCCAAATGAACCTGTACTATACTGGATGGGACACGCTTCTGTGAGTTTAACACTGCATAAGGAAATGCATTTTCCACTTATACTACTTAGGTATTTTTTTAACTTGAATTTTGGAGGGGTAACACTGTATATGTACATTTATTTATCACTTTTACATGAGATTTTTTTGTGAGTGTTTTTTCAAATAAGGTATGGATTTTAAACCAATTTAAAATATTTCTTTCGTAAACACTTTTTGATTTTGATTCATTGCTGAATAAACTTGCCATGCACAAAGAAATTTGAGATTTTTGGTAAGAAAGAATATCTTTTATTAGACTGAAAAATGTACTAATGAAAGAGCTTACATTAACTTTATGCATATATATATATCTAAGAGAGCTCCTTTGATCATGCTACCAATCAGGTAACCGAGAAGAATAAGTCTGTGGTGCAAACAGTTACAATATCTTTAATTACAATTTTGTGGGATTTGTCAGCTCTGTGGGAGATATGTTGCTTGGTGGGTGAGATTTTCTTCGCACCATGATATGTGCTTCCACAGTACTCTTCTCTATTAACTTAATTAAGAAATTACCATCAGGGAGGCAGTGTCTATTAAGCATTTATTTGAATACACAAAGAGAGTGTCTGACCTGTTGTTTTTCCTGTGTCCCACTGTTGCTACTGCAAGATGAACACTGCTTATAGAAATTATAGGGACAGCACAAACAGAGGCAACAGAGATGGGATAGTTATATTATCAGAATGAAAGTCTTATATTGTATATTCTTACTTATTAATGGAAGACGATATTTGGTTGTGAGTAAAATTTTTTTTTTTCCTGGCACAGGTGTTTCTTGTTTATTTCAATGCAATACAAACATTGTAATTGGATGAGGAAAAATAGGTGCTTTACTAAGGATAACAGATTTTTTAATTGTCCTTTGACATCACTGATATTTGACATCATGGTATCAAATATTATTAGAGGAATATAATTTATTTCTGCAGCAATCAAATTACTGAAGCCTGCTTTTGTATAGATGTGTGTCTTATGTCTCTTTTCTTTCTTTCTTCCCAGTGCTCCACTTCCAAAACTCTCGCATATCACTTCCCAGCTTGACTGGGCAACTGGAAGAATGTCCTCCTAATGACAGAGATCATTGACTGTGCAGGCTGACCTCCTGCACCTATTAGCCCCAGGCAGGTGCTACCTCTCATACTGGATAGTCCCTTCTCCTTCGAGGAAAGTATTAATTTAAAAAGCTGACCATAGAATACATCTAATCTTGAAACTCCCCCTATCTGCCAAGCTCAGTTGAATTTAGATAACTAGTTTCAAAGGTATCTAGGATGGGATGGCAAAGATAGTTGGAAAGCCAGCAAAATTATATGTACTTTGTTTACTTTAAAAAACAGGCTAAGCATCTTAAAATAAAAACTTCACATAGAATGAACTTTATCTTCTGAAGTTCAAATATTACTTAGTCTTAAAAAATAATGCTTTGTTAATAATTGTGGTGAATTGACCTTGTCTGGATGTCAGGTGCCCACCAAGCCGTTCTATCACTCCCCCTCCTCAACAGGACAGGGGAAGAAAATATGACGAAAAGCTTATGGGTTGTGATAAAGACAAGGAGATCATTTACCAATTACTGTCATGGTCAAAACAGACTTGAGTTGGGAAGATTAATTTAATTTATTGCCAATTAAAAAGAGAGTGGGATAATGAGAAATAAGAATAAATCTAAAAACACCTCTTCCCCACCTCTCCCTTCTTCCTGGGCTCAACTTCACTCCCAACTTCTTGACCTCCTCCCCCCACGTGGCACAAGGAGATAGGGAATGGGGGTTGCAGTCAGTCCATGATGCTTCATCACTGCCGCTCCTTCCTCCTCACGCTCTTCCTCTGCTCCACCATGGGCTCCCACCCACAGGAGACAGTCCTTCCTGCAGGCTGCAGTTCTTCAAGAACTTCTTGGGTCCTTTCCATGGAGTGCAGTCCTTCAGGAACAGACATCTCCAGCATGGGTCCCCCATGGGGTCACAGGCCCTGCCAGCAAACCTGCTTCAGTGTGGGCTCCCCTTCACAGGGCTACAGTTCCTGCAGGAGCCTGCTCCAGCATGGGCTTTCCAAGGGGTCACAGCTTCCTTCAAGGCACATCCACCTGATCCATGGGCTGCAGAGCAGATATCTGCTCCACCATGGACATCCATGGGCTGCAGGGGGACAATCTGCGTCACCACGGTCTTCACCATGGGCTGCAGGGGAATCTCTGCTCCGGTGCCTGGAGCACCTCCTCCTCTTCCTCTTTCTTCACAGACCTTGGTGTCTGCAGGGCTGTTTCTTATATATACTCACTCCTCTCTCCCAGCTACTGTTGCGCAACAGTTTTTACCCCTTCTTAAATATGTTATCACAGAGGCGCTACCAATGTCACTGATGGGCTCATCTTTGGCCAGTGGCAGGTGCTTCTTGGAGCCAGCTGGAGCTGGCTGTGTCCAACATGGGAGCAGCTTCTAGCATCTTCTCACAGAAGCCATCCCTGCAGCCCCTCTGCTACCAAAACCTTGCCATGTAAACCAAATACAATAATATTTCAGAATAGTTTCCAAAAGTAATATTTCTGAAATATGTTTCACAGAAAATAGTTTGCTTGACACCTTTCTTTTAACTATCTGAAATCTTCACTGAGATGGTCTTGATGCCAACAGCTTCTGTTACATTAGTGTAACATTTCTACTGTTCCTCTGAAGAAGTAACAGTTTACTCTTTTTAATTAATTATAATTTATATAACGTCAACAATTCTCTAAGGAACATTTAAAAGTTATTATAATTGAATTTATAGGCTGAGCAGTTCTAGATTTGATGATCTTCTTAATATGTATACACATGTATGCTCCTACTTATCACTCCCTTTTAGAAACAGAGGGGCAATAAGAGAAGTGCCTATTTTGCTATAAAAAGGAGAATATAGGAGAAAATGACATTTTTCATCTCATTGCAAACAATAAACTAAAATAAACAACTGCAAAGTCATCAGCTGTAATTTTCAGCTCTTCAGGATGTTACTATTTGCCAGATTTTTGAAAGGCCTCGCTGCAGTAGCTGTCAGGCTTTTTTCTAAGTTTTGCAGTGGGAGTGATAATATGCTGAGCTCTATTGAAAACTTTGTTGGTGCAGAACAATTGAATGAAAAATTTTGGCCCTGAGCCCTGTGGAATAACAAATTCCACATCACCAAGCTCATGGTTATAGTTTATAGCACCTGGCTGTGCTCTGGTTCAAAAAACTGAGTATCGTTCATGATATAAACAAACATTTAACCATATCATTCATCTTAGATATATCCTAGGGGGAAAAAAATCCCTGAGGCCAACTTTTTGATAATAACCAGATGTTGATATAAACTATTACAATGCTAAGTGCAAATTCTGGGATGTTTCTGTTTAAGTGTAGGATTTTTGTTATATTTTCATATTTAGGGTGGGTTTTTTTCCATTTAGAAATAGAAAGAAAACAGAAAGAAAAAAGAATTAAGCCAAACAGCAGGTAAGAAATTAAGATACCTAAACGAACTTAAGAATGCTGTCTTAAAAACAGGAAAGATTGCTTAAGTAATTGTATTATCATTTTAGAAATATTATAAATTTTCCAACTTTTTTGTGTTTGATTTTTCTTAGCATTAAAGATAGACCATTTAATGCTTTCATTTTCCACAACATAAATGTTCCTTAACGCTTGTCCCCTAAGTAAATTTTCTTCTCATACTGTCTACCTAATCATCAACCATTGTAAGGATTTCTTTCATCTGTGTTTAATTGGTGCCTTCACACCTTTAACATGAATGTGGTTCTGTGCTCCTTTTTTACATGCTCCCCCTTAATGTCAAAGTACAGACAAGGACAACATGGATAATAAAGACACAGAATAATTTCTGTTTAGGATAGAGATGATATGACTTAGGAAGGATATGAAGGAGATCTAAAAATCTTGACTAGCTTAATGAAAATTATTAGGAAACAACTACTTCACTCTTTTTGTCATAATAAAAGACTCAGAGACATCCAGTGATGTCTCTTCAGTAGCAACGATAGGATCTTGAAAGATTAATTTTCTCTCTCTCTGGAGTGTTTGTATTGGGGGCTGGTACTACTGGTTTCTGTGTTGCTCACACTATGGTCTCTACATGTTGATCATCACTACCTTCTACATGCACATGGTTGATGCAGGATAGGCCAAAACCAAAATATGTACATTTTCAGGTTATTCTGGCCTGATTTCATTTTCAAAGTTTGTCAAAACAGCAATTTTATTTTAATAAGCTAATAATATCCAGACATGAAGTAACACAAGAGGAGGAAAAACAGCTCTACAAAAGAGAGGGAGTTCAACTACAGCTAAGCTAGGTTCAGGGCTAATTAAATCAAAGTATTGAATTTGTCTTCAAACACAATGCCTCCAGAGCTTGAGAATCTTCCAGAGTCTTGTTTTGCTCATTCTTTCTGAACCAATCTGAGATTTGGTCATTTAGAGCTTTTTTAAACTTTCCAGCCTCACCAGCAGGTTGAAGAACTTGGCAAGGTTAACCAGCCTGCCTATACCTCTGTGAAACACTCTTCTGGGCTCCTGCTATCTAGGCTATTTGGAATCTTCCTGGGCTCTCATCTCTAGTTGTAACAAATGTGGCTGGCTTAGCTGAGCATTATAGCCACTATATTGGCATGAACTTGTGGACCTATTATTTATTAAAATGTAGAAATACATTATTAAAAAAAAAGAAATGAAATAAATATTCACCTATCTCTTAAAAAGAAAAAAGCTGCTACAACAAAAATATTTTCCACATGCTTCCTTATTGATTGTCATATATGCTTTGAAATATACAAAGCTGATTATTTATTCTTTAAATTCAATCCACCTGATTATTTACTTTTTAACATAACCATTGAAATTATTTATTAGTACTGAAACAAAATTGCAACAAAATTTCATAACTGTGCTTTTCTGTTCAAGCTGAACAGAAAATAAGCCAACAAAGCATTTTTGCTGTGATTACTTCAGACCCCTGAGCAGTACACTACTACATTTGTTACATCAGAATGACACCTCACTGAAAAAACCTGTTATGTTGTCTTATAGACATTTCAATACAATCATTCTGTGATTAAATAAGATTTGGGAAATAGTATAACTAATGTTAGAAAAGAACTTTCTGGGCCATACTGGCTGATACTGGCCTATGTGCCCCACAGTGAAAACCTGAGATGTCTTGATTTTCTCTTCACCCAGAATCTGGTCTATGAAAACATGGCTGCTTTTATCTAGTGTTGGAAGAAGCCTGAAATGGAAAGGATTAAGTGGCCCATATTCACAGCCATGCATTAAAAGGGATGTACACTGCTGAAGTATCTTTAAGTAGGATGTATGATACTGTGAAAATATTACTTTCCTGATCTATACTTACTACTTTAGGTTGTTGACTGAATTACAAAGATTTTTCATATTCTTTTGATAGTTTTATTTGATGTGATTAATATTAATGTAATGAAAATAATTCTTTCTTATATCAAAGTAAATTTAGAATAATGAGAGAATGTATATAGTGTTAATTTTAATATATCCTTACAAAAAAAAGTTAAATCTTTTCAGACCAAAACAAAGGTATATGTTAAAGATATATCATTTAAAGATGTATATTGGATTGTAAGTATGCTTGAGTAATACTTCTTGCTTTTTATAATAAATATATAATCAAAAAAGTCCAATGTTATGATTAATCTTTCCAATTTAGAAATTCTCAATGTAGACTAACAAACTACCTCATCAGTTTTGCTAGTGCACTAAATGGGGCCAGGTTTTCACCATTTGCGGTTCCCTTCAAAAGATGCCCATTGGAAATTGGAAGGACCTACTACCTAAGTCATGCATTAATTCTGATACAGACCAGTAATACAGGAGTGTATTAATCACCTGGTAGTTATGTCACTTTAATGATTCTTTACACAACACAGGCACATCTAGATTACCCTTAGAAAAGATTAGTTAGACAAAGTCTACATGAAACTGAATTTCTCACCATATCTGAAGGGAGTTGTATATTCTCAGAATCATGTAGACCTGAGCACAACTGAATGCTGAAGGAATAAGACAGTTGTCTTTGTAAATCCTAAAACAGAAATAATTTCAAAAATCTGTGGCCTGTGGTTGGCTTAAAATAAGCATTTAAAAAAGATTTCTGGAGGTCCAGTAAGTTTGGTTTATTGTTTAGTGTTGCAGACTTTATCTTTAATCTGGGAAGCTTTCTCAAATGTTGCAATGAATTATGCATTAGATTTGAATGGAAAAGTCCTTGCACAAAACTACTGCAATAGCATAGCAGAGCATACTTTCCTTTTGAGGGCAGACTTGATGCTGTAATTTCCTGCCCCCTGAATGTCCACAGTGCTTAAATTACAGGATTCTTGTAAATGTCAGCAGATTATTTTCACAGGTAGAGGAAATCCTAATGCTAAGAGAAAGCAAAGTGGAGGAAATTGCTATTTACGCTAATGTCTTTATAGTATAAATGTCTGAACTTGCAATTCAATATGAGGTTGGTAACTACTCATTTTGCTATAATTTACAGCTTTCACAGTTTCTTAGGAGCATAAAACTTTAATCTGGATCCCAAAACACTGTTTCACCTGAGATCTACTCTCTATGTGGTACAATACCATCAACGAATGTAACAATCACTTGATCACAATTTTTGTAGTTTGCTAAGAGAATGCAATCATCTCTAAAAAGCTCTTCTAAGCATGTATTAAAGATGAAATACAAGCAAACATACACCTAATGTCTCTGTGTTATACATGCAATGTGAAAATCTCAGGTTCTTTTGCTCTCAATGCTGAACCACAGATGAATCTCACAAAGTTCTTGTCTGTGTCCCTGTATCATCTCATAACTTAGTCACATTACACGATAATTGCTGAGACAGAGCATTTGTATTCCCAGAAACAGAAAGTGGTAAACCTATTGTTCTGGCGCTCTCAGAAAGATTAATTCAGATGTACAGAGAGGTGGTAGTCTTTGTATTTATTTTATTAGTCATACTTCATCTTCCTGTAACTTGGCTAAGTATATTCTCCTGCATTTAGGGTGATAGGATCATAGGATAATTCAGGCTGGAAGGGAGGTCAGGAGGTCTCTAGTCCAGCCTCCTGCTCACAGCAGAGTCAGCTCTGAGGTCAGACCAGGTTGCTCAGGACTTTATCCAGCCAAGTCTTAAAAATCTTTAACAACAGAAGCTGCAGAGCCTCTCTGGGCAACCTGCTCCACTGCTGTAACGGTGTGCTTCCCCCGCCCCCGACCTTTATCTCCTGCAACCCTGCTTAGGTGATAACCACCAGTGGTGGTTGTAATGGATGCATCTGGTCACAATGGCTGCATCAGCTCAAAGTGAATTCAGGAGACAGATAACAACACAATAGCCTAGGGCTATTGTGCAATGTGCCCACCAAAGAAACTAAAACCTGTGGTCGGCATGCAAATATGACTATGGGTCAATCATCTTATCCCTATAAATAGTGAGCAGCCCAAGAGCCCTTTGAGCTCTCCTGCACGGCAGCAGGCTGCACGCCAGGATCTCCCCTTGAGCAGGGACGCCTCTCAAGGTTACTCCTCGAGGCTGAGAGATTCCTTGCTGCAACAGATCCTCGGTAAGTGACTAATAGCATGCTAAACTTTAAAATCTTAGCTAAGTGATATAAAGGATTGATTGCGCACACATATAATCCTTTAGATATAAACCGTTGACCAAGTCTGGGACTAGGACTGGATCTAGCCGCACCTAGACTCCTCTCTGAGAAGGAGTTTAGAAAGCAAGGGGATCCTTCCGAACCTCATGACTCAACGGGAGGGTCTCCCTGACAGTTTAGTCTGACCCTGTCCTCTATGCAGTAAATAATCAAGTGTACCTCGCCATCGAATCTTGTTAAAACACTGTCGCATTGAACTTTGTTAACTCCCTATTCTGTATCAATAAACTATATTTTTACTTCTCTCTTACGAGTGAAGTGCATGCTCACTCCATCCACGACAAATTGGCGTAGTCGGCAGGATGGCAAGTAGTATCACTGATTATTTATGGAGGCATGGAGTGAATCCGAGTCCCAGATTCTCAGCAGAATGGACTCGTGACAATTGGCATAATTGGGAAGCCATTGAAGAACACCTAAAAGTAACTAGAGGCCACACAAAAGATGGAAAAGGGAAAGGAATTATCTGCAAGATGCTAAATGCCTGTTTAGAAGCTGCACATGAGGAAAGAGACAACAAAAATAAAAAGGAGCAGGACCTAGAGAGGGAAATAGAAGGTAGAAAGGCAACTGAGTTGTTACTATCTTTTAAAATTGAACAACTGCAGAAACAGTTACAGGAGGAAAAGGAAAAAAGACAAAAGTTGGGAGAAAAGGTCGAGATGATGCTTATACAGGCTCCCCGCCCCCCCGACATCGTACAGATTAGGAAACTAATAGTATCCCCTGAAGACTGGGATGGAGACATCTGGGGTGATCCCGATGACAGCAAGCCAGAAGATGACGACCCTTTTTTCCCCACAAATCCTCCTGAGTATGAAGCCAGGCCCATTGTTAAAACAGAAAGAACTGTGGGTCCTCGGGGTGGTCATCTGCGACATACTACGCGAACCATCCCCTGGGATCCATTGCAATTGACAAATTTGCAAGAGAGATATAGCAGAAAACCAGGTGAAACTGAAACGGAATACTTGTGGCGAGTATGCCTCAGTGGCGGTGACCGAATAATGTTGAGTGAGGATGAAGCAAGTGGCTATTGGGGTCTGGGAGTTTTCTTAAATTTAGGACCTGACCTGACAAATACACCTCATTCTATCACCAGATGAGTAGCTTATTGGGCTGGAGGAATAGACAGCATGGAGCGAGGTGAACTTTCCATAATTCCCATTAAATCTTTAAGTGACCTCTCTACAGCCGTCACAAAAGCTGCCTGTATACAAGCCATGCACAAACGAGGGTCCCATGATGTCCCACTGTCTGCTACAGTAGATTTCGCAATGTTAAAACCACTGATTAGAGGAGCCCCGGCAATTCTTAAATCCCATTTAGTTGCAAAACGAGATGAGATCAAGAAAGACACAGAACACAATGAGGGACTAGGTGATAACGCTCAAAATGCCCACAAGCAACTCTCTACCTGGGCAGAATTAATGCACGGCATTGTTAACTACAGCCATGAGATGGGCTGGGATGATGCACCAGCTGAAAAACAAAACCTGAAGCCCTGGGGAGGAGATCACAAAGTAAGACCCATAAAACGGGGAACAGAAACTAGATCGAAGGGAAACAAATTTAAAAACCCCCAAACGGAATCTCAAGAACAGAGGAATGAGTTGTGGAGGAATGCATTAGCTTTAGGCATTCCCAGAGCTGCAATTCAAGGTCAGCCTACTGGCATAATTTTGAGTCTAATTGAAGCATTTCAAAAACGAGATAACGGTGAAAGGAAGGACCATATTTCAACTCCTCCTGCGCCACACCCCAGAAGGGGAGACAACCCCTTCCTCCCCCTTAGGGAGGAATTGCAGGGCATGAAGTCAAAAAACGAGTAGTGTCCGGAAGGCAATTGGGCCTGCCTGTCCGGAAAGTGGAGGCTTATCAGTGGGTAAGTGATAACGGCCCATACATTTTAATTCCAGTTGGTCCTCAAAGACAATTGGTAAAGTTTTTAATAGATACGGGAGCACAAATTTCACTATTAACACAACAAGATGCCGAGAAGCTGGGTGTACGACCCAGACGGCAAAGAGTTAAAATTACCGGCGTGAACGGAGTGAGTGTTCAGTGCCAAACTGCCAAGGTCAATTTATGGCTCCCGGGCGAGAAGCGCATGTCGAGTACTCGCTTTGCAATTAAAGATCACCATGAAAATATTTTAGGTTTCGACGTTTTAAACGGACGAACCTGGCGCCTGCCGAATGGCAGCGTGTGGTCCTTCGGCTCGAACATCGATCCCAACCCCAGCAGAAGCCGGGAGGCTGCAGTGCGGGCACTGCGCGCAGCCCCTGCGCTCCCAGAGTCAAAAATCACTAACGTACCGCAATATCCCATGTCTGCTGCGGCACAAAATTGAATTTCTGAAGTCATAGCTGATTTGGAGAAACGACAAATTATCTCCAGAACGCACTCCCCATATAACTCACCTGTCTGGCCCGTCCGGAAACCAGACAGGAGGTGGCGTTTAACTGTCGATTATCGGCGCCTGAACGCCAATACAGCCCCGCTCACAGCTGCTGTGCCAAA
This sequence comes from Ciconia boyciana, assembly GCF_034638445.1. NCBI lineage: Eukaryota > Metazoa > Chordata > Aves > Ciconiiformes > Ciconiidae > Ciconia > Ciconia boyciana. The sequence goes on from NC_132935.1 coordinate 60,894,500, forward strand.
CATCGCCAACTTAACAGCTACTTTGCAAACAGCTGCACACCCATGGATGGCAGCCCTAGATGTAGAAGGTATGTTCTTTATGGTTCCCTTAAAGGAGGAAGATAAAGAGAAGTTTGCTTTCACTTGGGAGGGAATACAATACACCTTTAACAGACTCCCACGGGGGTATAAACATTCACCCACGATTGCTCATGCTGCGCTTGCTGAACTTTTACAGACAGTCTCACTCCCCCAAGAAGTGAAACTGTACCAATATATAGATGATATTCTGATTGGAGGAACTTCCCCTGAAAAGGTTGGGGAAGCAGCAGCAGCAGTATGGCAAGCACTAAATAAAGCAGAAATTGAGATTCCACCTGGAAAATGTCAGGGACCAAGCAAAGAAGTAAAATTTTTAGGTACTTGGTGGATAGCAGGCAATGCAGTGATTCCTCCAGATACCTTAAGAAAAATTGAGGAGCTGCAAATGCCCCAATCAAGGAAGGAATTACAACAATTAATGGGAACTTTAGGATATTGGAGGAAACATGTGCCTGGATTTTCTATCATTTCCCGTCCCTTATACTCACTCTTACGGAAAGGCAAACCCTGGGAGTGGAAATTAGAAGATAGAGAGGCAGTCAAAACTCTAACTGAAGAGTTAAAAACATATCAGTCACTGGGACCAGTACACCCCCGCGACCCTATTATAGCCGAATGGGGTTTCGCCGAACACACTACTTACTGTAACCTGTTCCAAACTGGGCCCGATGGGCCAAAAAGACCTTTACTGTTTAGCTCAACCGCATTTAAAGGAACAGAACAACGATACTCTGAATGGGAAAAGGGACTTTTATCTTTAGTCAGAGCAGTTAAACAAGTTGAGAAAATACATCAGGGACAACCTGTGCAAACTAGAGGACCATTTAATTTACTAGAAGCAATCCTAAAGGGGACTGCTCCCCCAGAAGGAGTTGCACAAAAACCCACTGTCCGAAAATGGTATGCCTACCTAACAGGAGTTGCAGAAAATATGCAACTAACTGAAGGACACACTAAGGTTTCCAAATTGCAGATGCCCATAAACACAGACCCTTTAGCTTTACAACAACCTTTTAAACCTTCACCCATTCTGGATGCACCACCCCTCACTGAGGGTACACCAACAGAAAACATTTGGTTTACAGATGCTTCAGCAAAAAGGGTAAACGGTAAATGGCAATATAAGGCTGTTGCATTAGACATTACCACCGGCAAACAAGTAGTAGAAGAAGGTGAAGGCAGTGCATAAGTAGGAGAAATAAGAGCAGTTGTTTTGGCAGCACAGAATGGAGCAAAAATCATATATGTAGACTCCTATGCTGTGTGGGCCGGTGCCACACAGTGGCTCTGCCAATGGGAAACCTTGAATTGGGAAGTAAATAGATCCCCAGTTTGGAGAAACAAAGATTGGAAATTGTTACTAGATATAGCCAGGAAAACACCTTTCAAGATGGGATGGGTAAAAGCTCATGATAAAGATAATCAACCAGCCACAAAGTGGAATGAAAAGGTAGATGAGCTAACTAAAATGAGGAAAATCACCTTAAATCCTGAGTGGTATCAATTGGGAGATTGGTTACATCAAAACCTAGGCCACACAGGTAAAGAAGCACTTTAATTTGCTGCACAGAGTAAAGGCTGGCCTATAAATAGAAAAACTTGTGAAACTATTCTTACAGAATGTCCTCAGTGTAGATTGAAATTACAAGCAGATCATCCTGCTAAAGCACCACCTTTACATATCAATGAAGGGAAAACTTTATGGTCTACATGGCAAATTGATTATATTGGACCATTCAAATCCTCTGCAGGATATCGATACATCCTTACAGGAGTGGAAGTAGTCTCTGGCTTGCTTATGGTGACTAAATGTCGGAAAGCCGATGGGCGAAATACAGTGCGAGGGATATCATTTTGGTTCTCAAATCTACCTACTCCTGATGTTATCCAGAGTGATAATGGCTCACACTTTTCGTGTAAGGAAGTGCAAGATTGGGCAAAACAAGAGGGAATTACATGGGTATTCCACACCCCATACTACCCTCAATCAAATGGTATGGTAGACAGAGCTAATGGCTTGTTGAAAAGGAGTCTCAAACCACAGGAAACTCAATGGGATACAAGACTTCCCAAAGTACTCCATCAATTAAATAATCGATATGGGCCTACTGGAAGCCCTGTAAGCCGAGCATTCTTTGTAAAAACTGAGCTTAACGCTCCACCTACTAGGAAAAGAGAATATCCAATGACATTACAGCCAGGACAACCTGTGATGGTCAATTTGCCATCCATCGGCACTGTGCCTATGACTTTAACTAAACCTCGTGGCCCACTTGCCTGGGAAGCTACTGATAGCAGTGGTGCAAAACACAGAATTAGTTCACGATGGATTTTTCCTTCTTCTTAATGGGGTAACCTGTTCGGACTCTCCCCACCAAAACAAATCTCTATTTTCTCTTACAGCACCCCACAGGACGGCAGACGGAAATGGTGTGTTCATGTTACTATTCCAAACCCTAACAATGCTGCTCTTCTTAGCCTGTGGTCAAAGAACCCGAGAATGGCCATGGTCCCAAGCTCGTGTTAAGTACACTGGAAGTATGGGAATATACTCTAGTAAGGGGGATTTAAAGCTTTCCACCGTGGTCATGCACGGAACTGAAACATACTTAGAAAATGAATGGAGCTGGGATAAAGATGAAGCTGATGATAAAGTTCCCCGGCTCCGAGGAACAGCAGGGAAAGAAATTAAAATAGGATGCCGGATGATCAATGGGTCTACCCATGAGAAGGCGTCTCAGATTTCTGTGTACAACATTACATCAAAGCCAATAGCCAAAGATACGAAACTTTGTGCCTTTGAAAGACTGGACTGTTGGTACAATTTTACCTTAGTACAACCTGTTTTTGTAGTCTGCCTCTGGGCTCACCGTCTTGTGGGATTATCCTTTAAATTTAAAATAGACATTATTAAGTCTAGCACAACATCCGCCCTGACTGTAAAGGATGAGACAATTCTATCCCCACAGGTTTCTGAAGTTGGACCATATGTGATCAAAAATACAGGCCAACAACAAGTGTTATTTAATCCATCATGGTCTCTTAAACTAGTAGAACTACTGATGCAAATTAATATGTCTGCAATCAAACCGACCTGTTCACCATTCCTAGGTACGTCCTATGCAGGATGGTTAGCATGGTTACATGGGCGAACCCTCACCTCTCCAAGACGAACAAGGAGAGATGTGACCGGTATCATAGGGACAGGATTGGGAGTCTTAAATTGTATTGATGCCGAAGTACTCGTGAACAAACTGAGCACAACAACAAGTGATTTAAACAAATTAGAACACCCATTACAGTCTTCTCTATTAGCATTGGGAACTAACCAATGGCTCTTATCTGATATATTACCTCAGTGGAAAAGAATTAATGAAAGGGACCACCAACTGATTGTGGATGCACTTGGTGTAGCCCAAACCAATGTTTCTCTAGCTCTTAGTTGTATCCAAGCTCAACTGTGGATGCAATCTATGGTAGCAGCAATTATAAGAGAAGGTGAAGAGGGCACCTTACCCACTGAAATTCGAAAGGTAATTTGGGATAATGCAACTAAATTTGAGAAAGAATTCCAATCCTGGTGGTATTTAGTCAATTTCACTTATGACCCCATTAGCAATAAGGCCACAGCTTTTGTCTTAACAATACACAATGCTTCGGTATACACCATATACCCAATCATTGCGTTGGGATTAAATCACAATGGAACTGTACTCTATCCATTAGAACATAGAGTATGGGCCCACCAAAATGGAAACAAATGGCAAACTGTTGATGTTAATGCATGCGTTGTACGGGAACAACAAGGATTAATTTGTGAGAGTAACACCCTCAAAGCCCTGTCTCGACACTGACCAAAAACTGTCTCGACACTGAACAAAAATGTTTGTCATATCTGATGAAGCCCCTGAAACTGTACTTGTATGTGTTTGTATGAGAACCCTTTGTGATTTTATATTTGTAGATAACATTACTGTAGATACAAGTTATCGCTCAAATTTTTGTGTTCGTAACTTTACTATACATTGAGTCAAGATTTATTGCCTACCCCCATCGGAATGAATCTTACATTGGTGAAGAAACTACTACAACACGATGACCTGTGTCAACTGCTAGAACACATCCAAAACAATGGACACAAAACTCTAATCACCGTTCATCATGATTCAGAAGAGATACACCATGTCTTGGAAAGAGTAAAGAAGGATGGAGAACACCATTGATGGGAAACTCTTCTTGGATGGTCACCGACAGCAATGGGAGTGTTTAATCTTATGCTTCACCCACCTGTCATTTTACTAACTCTAACATTAGTGTCTCTATTGCTTATAATTATATTGTATATAAAGGTTTGGCACATGATAAAACAAATAACCCAACTCCAACCACCCAAAACATACAAATTAACGCATAGCAAATAGCAGTGCTTCACTGTCTACTTACTGTGGATCTATAAGTGCATAAATTATCAATATACTATTTATGGCACAGAGGCAAGAGGTGACCGTACCACCACTCTGTGAGAATAAGATGAATTGACTAGTAACGGGGTGGAGTGTGACGGTGTGCTTCCCCCGCCCCCGACCTTTATCTCCTGCAACCCTGCTTAGGTGATAACCACCAGTGGTGGTTGTAATGGATGCATCTGGTCACGATGGCTGCATCAGCTCAAAGTGAATTCAGGAGACAGATAACAACACAATAGCCTAGGGCTATTGTGCAATGCGCCCACCAAAGAAACTAAAACCTGTGGTCGGCATGCAAATATGACTATGGGTCAATCATCTTATCCCCATAAATAGTGAGCAGCCCAAGAGCCCTTTGAGCTCTCCTGCACGGCAGCAGGCTGCACGCCAGGATCTCCCCTTGAGCAGGGACGCCTCTCAAGGTTACTCCTCGAGGTTGAGAGATTCCTTGCTGCAACAGATCCTCGGTAAGTGACTAATAGCATGCTAAACTTTAAAATCTTAGCTAAGTGATATAAAGGATTGATTGCGCACACATATAATCCTTTAGATATAAACTGTTGACCAAGTCTGGGACTAGGACTGGATCTAGCCGCACCTAGACTCCTCTCTGAGAAGGAGTTTAGAAAGCAAGGGGATCCTTCCGAACCTCATGACTCAACGGGAGGGTCTCCCTGACAGTTTAGTCTGACCCTGTCCTCTATGCAGTAAATAATCAAGTGTACCTCACCATCGAATCTTGTTAAAACACTGTCGCATTGAACTTTGTTAACTCCCTATTCTGTATCAATAAACTATATTTTTACTTCTCTCTTACGAGTGAAGTGCACGCTCACTCCATCCGCGACAACTGCCCAACTTTCCTCCTGAGGAAAAAGGCTCTCCTTATGTCCAGTTTGAACTTTTTTTTTTTTTCATTTATGTCTCTTGTCTCTTGTTCCCCTACCATGCACTCCTGTAAAACCTGTAGAGACTACTGCCTCCGTCTTCCCGATAACTTCCCTGTAGACACTGGGGAGATGCTGTTAGATGCCCCCGAAGTAATCTCTTCACCAGGCTGAATCAAACTTGGTCCCTCAGGCTCACCTCAGAGGGCAATTCTCCAGCCCTGACTGTCTTTGGTCCCTCTGCTGATCTGGCTTCAGTTTGTCAAAGTGTTTTCTGTATTGGGATGTTGAAAACTGGACCCAGTATTGCAGATGATGCCTAACAAGTGCTCTCTGGAAGGGGAAAATCCCTTTCCTCCTTCCCTGGATCTGCTGGCTGTGTTTCTGGCAACAGATCCCAAGGTAGCACTTGCCTTCTTTGATGTCAGGGCACACAACTGGCTCATGGTCATCTTGCTGTATACCAGGGCCCCCCAGGGCCTCTCCCACAGAGCTGGTCCCCATCTGTTTGTCCCCAGTCTCTACTGTTCCCAGAGGTCTCCCCTTCCCAGGTGCAGGACTTGGCATTTGTTGTTGATTTTCATAAGGTACTTGCTGGCCCATTCCTCCAGCCTGCCTAGGTCCTTGAGCAGAAGCTCTGCCCGCAAACATATTGACTGGTCCCCCTAGTTTGGTGTCATCTGCAAACTTTATGAGCAAGCACCTCATTGCGTCTTATAGGTAATTGATAAGGATATTAAACAGGACAGGTCCAGGGATACAACCCTACAAGAATCCCCTTATTATCAGTCTCCAGGAAGAGCACAACCCATTAACTGTAACCTTTAGAGCCCAAGCATCCAACCAGTTTTTTAATCATTTCATTGTCCACCCATCCAGACTGTATCATCCCAGCTAGAGTATCAGAATTTTGTGGAAGACAGTGTTGAACACCTTGCTAAAGTTGAAATAAATGGCATTTACTGCTCTCCACAAATCTAGTCATCGTACAATCAAGTTTGTCAGGCATGATAAATCCATGCTGACGGTTTACAGTCACCTTCTCCCTCAGGTACCCAGAAATGTGCTCCAGAAAGACTCATTACTTGTTTTTTTCTAGGGACCAAAATGAGGCTGAATGGCCTGTAGTTCCCCAGATCATCCACCTGGACTTCTTTGAAGACAGGAGGAACATCTTTTCATTTTAAGTTGTCAGAGATCTTCTCTGCTCTCTAAGACCTTTCAAAGATCACAGACAATATCCAGCTCTCTCACTACCATTTGCTGCAGTCCTTCATGTCGCATGGACTTATATGGGTCAAGTTCTCTACATTAATCCCTGACTCAATCTTTGTCTGCTACTGGTTCTCATCCTTGAACATTTTCACTAATCGCAGAGGCCTGGGAGACCTTGCAAGAGAAGACTGGGGCAAAGAAGAAACTGAGAACCCGAGCCTTATATGCATCTGCAGTCACTAAATCACCTGCCTCATCTGGAAACACTCCAAATTTTTCTTGTTTAGTGTTTTATTGCAGATGTAGTGGTGGAAGCTCTTCTTGTTGCCCCATGTGGCATTTTGCCCGTTCTTAAATATGCTTTCCAGAGGCTCCACCAGCTTGGCTGAGGGGCTCAGCTGTGTCCTGCAGTGGGGCCATTCGAGCCAGCTGGAAACAGCTGTGTCCAGCATGGGGCAGCCCCTGGTCTCTTATCTCAGAGGTCACCCCTGCAGCCCCCCTGCTGCCAACACCTGGGCACTTGGGTCCCTCCTTGCCATCCCTTCCAGGAGCTGTCTGGAAGGTTACAGGCCTCTGTGAGAACTGGGATCTGTAGTACAAAGACTTCCATGGGTTGTTTAAAGAAGACTTTGCTCACTTTATCACCCTGATTAGGTGGTTTGTAACAAATTACTCCAGTTATGCAAACTGTCCCACTGTGTCAAAGCTATCCCAGCAATGTCGCAGTTTTGTGACTGTGCGTACAGCTCTAGTTTCTCCAACTTGTTTCCCAGGCTGCATGCACTCATGTACATACACTTGAGATGGGCCACTTTCACCCCTACTCTGTCATTTCTGAGGTCCTTCTTGGTTTTGTACTACATGCTTTTTTTTCCACTCCATCCATCATTTTCTCACTTTCTGTGGATTGTTAGCTCCCTTCCCTATTGTTCCTAATTTAAAGCTGTCCTCAACAGGTTGCTACAAGCTGCAATTATAGTGCTATTGACAAAGCTCAGTCATTTTACTGCAGCACATAAAATTGAAATTTCTTTAAAAAACAAGCTTCTTAATTAATATTTCATAGTATATTAAATTTAAAAAGGAAACAGTGCAATTGCCCAACACCGTGACCTGTGATTTTTACTGTTTATAAGCACAACCTGATGTCCTGACACTAGATTTATTCCAAAAATTTAGGGGACCATATTTAAAACCAGAAAATAATTGTTCATTGTTCAGCAGTAAGCAAAAGGAGACGAGTCACCAAAACGTGCTTCCACTAGCATGAGTAAGGAGCCCTACCCACCCTCAAGCCCTCTGGTGTGGTCCATGCACCTGCCCATGAGCCTCATCATTAATTCCCAGACACTCTAACGGCCTGTAGATGCAGCCAACATGGAGTTCTTCTGATATAGAAGAGGACTCTGGATGTCTCTGTGAGACCCCCTGACTTGTGAACCACTGCTGCTAAGCCTCAGTGGCATCCTCGTAAGCCTCAGTACAGCTGGCTTTAATCTAAAGGTGAGCAGCAGAGAGTCTGTAGTCTGTTTCTAAACTGCTTCAAGCTGGAGACAATATTGGCTAATCACCCACACATGTCATGATTATATGTAATGGCTTACCCTGCATAGCTTGGGGATACTGCACTGACCAAAAAGCCTGGGGGACCCTCAGTCAGGCCCAGTACATATCTCAGTCAGAACTGATTCATGCTTGGCTAGCTTACAGCGTGAGCTGAACCAGACTGCAGGAAAATAATTATTTTCTTCACTCAAACATTTAGACAGGCCTTTTCCTTTTAGCTCTAGATTGGAGAATGAGAGAAAAGTTCTTACAAGGTTCAAGGCTGTGGCCCTAGTCGCATCTTTGTTTCTTTCTAATTGAGTGCCTCCTGCCCTGACAGCCCTTTGGCTTTTACCTATCTTCAAATGGCATTTTTCTTACCTGTTGCTCATCATGCTCTTAGTCTCAGTATACCTTATAAACTGAGGTTGCTCGAAAATGCCTGGTGGAGTCCTTCTCTTTTCTTCTCTTTCTGGAGCCTCTGACCTGTGATAAAAAAAAGACCCCTCCTAAAACAAAAGTTATCCCTAAGTAGATATAATACTTTCAGTGAAAGGAACTGAAGAAGTGCAGACTGATTAATTTTGCCCACATGCCCTATAGTTAGCCAAGTTTCTTTGTTTGCCCTACACAGTGTCCTCTGTCTGCCTAGTTCCTTCAAACTGTTACCATCTCCTATTTGAAAAAAACTGAATATTGTACTCAGAGTAGTTTGCAGAAATACTCTGTCCATTCTTCATCTCTTCTAGACTGTCACCTTTACTCTACTCCGTGATTGCAATACATAGATTGTTAGGATACAGGAGAAGAGTTATAAAAGATAAATTTTTTCAAAAGAAGTGTTTTAAAATTTGTTTTCTAAATTTATATGCAGATAATCTGTCTTTTAAAAATTCCTGAAAGCTCAGAAACTTGTGCAAGGCCAAATTTAAATTGTTGAATATTTCCAAACTGGCCTCTGAACTTATATTGGGTTTGCATGGCAAGGTTTTGGTAGTGGGAAGGGCAACCGGGGTGGCTTCTGTGAGAAGCTGATAGAAGCTTCCCCTACATCCGATAAAGCCAATGCCAGCCGCCTCCAAGATGGACCCGCCACTGACCAAGGCCGAGCCCTTCTGTGACAGTGGTAGCACCTCTGGGATAACATATTTAAGAAGGGGAAAAAGTTGCTGCACAACAGCAACTGCATCTGGAGAGAGGAATGAGAATATGTGGGAGAAACAACTCTGCAGACACCAGGATCAATGAAGAAGGAGGGGTGGAGGTGCTGGAGCAGAGTTTCCCCTGAAGCCTGTGGTAACGACCATGGTGAGGCAGGTTGTCCCTGTGCAGCCCATGGAGGTTAATGGTGGAGCAGATATCCACCTGCAGCCCGTGGAGGACCCCATGCTGGAGCAGGTGGATGCCTGAAGGAGGCTGTGACCCATGGGAAGCCTGCGTTGGAGCAGGCTCCTGGCAGGACCTGTGGACCCATGGAGAGAGGAGCCCACGCTGGAGCAGGTTTTCTGGCAGGACCTGTGACCCTGTGGGGGATCCACGCTGAAGCAGTCTGTTCCTGAAAGACTTCATCCATGGAAGAGACATGTGGAAAGGACCCATGCTGGAGCAGTTTGTGAAGAACTGCAGCCCGTGGGAAGGACACATTGAAGAAGTTTGTGGAGGACTGTCTCCCGTGGGAGGGAGCCCATGCTGGAGCAGGGGAAGAGTGTGAGGAGGAAGGAGCGGCAGAGACAACATGTGATGAACTGACCACAACCCCCATTCCCTGTCCCCCTGTGCCGCTGTGGGGGAGGACGTAGAGAAAATTGGGAGTGAAGTTGAGCCTGGGAAGAAGGGAGGGGTGGGGGAAAGTTGTTTTAGGATTTGATTTTATTTCTCATTACCCTACTCTGATTTGATTGGTAATAAATTAATTTTCCCCAAGTCGAGTCTGTTTTGCCCATGATGGTAACTGGTGAGTGATCTCTCCCTGTTCTTATCTTGACCTATGAGCCTTTCGTTATATTTTCTCTCTCCTGTCCAGCTGAGGAGGGGAGTGATAGAGCAGCTTTGGTGGGTACCTGGCATCCAGCCAGGGTCAACCCACCGCAGAACTAAAGATCAGTGTTGCATGCAGTGTCAAAATTCTGCCAGTGGATTAGTCCTTAGTCAAGCCAGCTAGAGGGTTGAAGAGAAAAGCTGACATGCAGGGTGATGACATTCCACCAAACTATAAAAAAACCCAACAGTTTTTTACTCTAAATGCAAATTTATTTTTGATACAGCCTTATTGAAGGTGTCAATAGCAAGCAAAAAAGGGATCTGCATAAGGAATCAAGAATTCAGAGCAGGCACCTTCTGTGCATTCACGAAAAAAGTAACTTAAAAATAAAATTGTAAAATAATAGAAGACTTAATTTTGATAATTAATGACATGCATAGATGGATTTTTGTTTCCTAACTGGTTTGCTCTTGAGTATTTTCTTCTATATAACCATTGGTTTAAGACATAAAAATAATCAAGATGGTTTACTTTGAATGTAATATTACTTTTGCTCTGCTGCAATTATTTTCTACAGAAAAGGATAAAATGAGTGTTTATGATACTTGAATTTAAAAAAAGAAAAAATCCAAAGCAAGAAAAGCTTGGCTTTCACTGGCTAAATGGTATTGAAATTTAGAAGAATAATGTACCAAATATAGCAGGGTAAAATTACAGGGGGTGAAAAAAACTTTACATGCAAAAATCTGCAAATAAATTCAATATGGCAAATGGCAGCATTATTCAGCTCCACAGGATACAGACACTAGGTTTGAGAAATTTGGAAAATAGGGATTCCAAAACATGTATTTAAGCTATGTCTTCACTCCTCCCTCTTCACCCTCCTTCCATTCCCAGCTAGGTGCCTATTTCTTAGTTTTTTACAACATTAATGGTACATGTGCTACAGAATGCAAATTTCCTCAGTTAAACTGAGAATTAAAAAGAAAACTTGGATTTTAGAACTAAACTTCCTGTAAGTTTGAATCATATTCCCATTATTCCAATGAGGATTTATTTCTATTAAAATTCCAGCCCATTTTAGTCTTTGTAATGAGCCTAAAATAGCTGCCAGCTTGCAGTGCTGGAATTAATGATAATTAAATGTAACACAAAATGTATTTCCATATTTTGTATTGCTTAAATGATTTCATCTCAGATGTAGTATGATTCTTTTTAGAGATGACTACTTCTATTTAATCTCTTTTCCAATTTTAATTTGAATTTCATATTGTTCCTGACTGTTTAATGAATATTTTGGGAGATGGCCATAGTGTTGTTAATTATACTGGAGACTGAGTATAATTAATTCTTTTGGACCCAAAGTCAGCTAGTTAATCGATTTCTGATGAAACTGAAGATTAAACACAGATAGTTCACTTCTTCCTTCATTCATTTTAATTTTTCCCTCTTTGAATTCAATCAGATTACTTTGGGAAGTCATTGCTGGCAAATCAATTTGTGGACCCATTTGGGGTATTATCCAGATGTTAATAGATGGATGATCCACTCAGGCCAGTCACCTTCCTATCGATTTTATTTTTTCATTTTTAAAGAAAATGTTTTAGTTCCTTTCAGTAGATTTACTAGCATTATTTGTAAGTCATATTTAAATGATTTTTAACTGGCTATTAACAATAAGTTCATTAACTAAGTACAGAATAAAAAGGGGTCCTCAAAAGAGCTCTCTGAAGACCAGACAATTCACACAGCGAAGGGATTGTAGTGATGTAGAAGACATTCCTCATATCAGTGAGGCATTAACTCATGTAGCTAAATTTGATTTTAGGGAATGGTCTGAAACAGCTTAAATGAAAAAGAGAAAAATACATTAGTATGCCCAGGAGTTCCTGTCACTTTGTCACTTTTTTTTTCTTTCTTCCCTCCCTCTCTGACCCCCCAGTGCTATAAATAATGGTATATTTTAATTTTTGACAGCGAGAAAAGCCCTAAAGGCTGTAAGGAGATAATCAAAAAAGGGCAAGCAAGAAATTAAAAAGAACAGGAGGAGGACTTTCTTCTAGTCAATGAGAGAAACCTTGAGCATTTTTCATTTATTACTCTACAGATAGTAATAGATAGCTCTAGGTTTCATACTGTAATGGCTCACAATCCAAGTATACTCTATCACAGTATTCAATATCCTTCTGTGAACAGACTTAAGATAGTTTTTAATGTTATTTCTTCATGGGTGAGTAGGAGAAGAGCAGAAGTGTGCCAGGTGATTTATTATCTATATTTTCTGGAGAACTGGCTCAACAATGCAACATTTAACAATGGTTACTTACATGAATTAATCCCTTTGGAACACAATGTGTAAACATATAATTCAATCTCCTCAGCACTTGAGCATTTTATATGTTCAATTTATATTAAATGCATTACTGAATAAAAGCCTAGGTAATAAATAAGAAACATTTTTTTTTTCTCAGATGATGATCAGATGTGCATGGTCTTTGTCACATTTGTACTGTTTAACATTCAAACAGTGACTGTCAATCTGTAGAAACAAAGACTTCACCAGTTTAAAAGCTATTCAGTTTTCTAATTAATGTTCTTATGTTATAATTTTGGCAACCTTTCTGCATACTTATAGCTGTCAGTGGTTAACTTCAAGTTTCACTCCCATAACCATTACTTTTACATTTAAAATTAAGTGAAATGTTTGTAGTTTATCATAATATTAAGTTAAGTTCAGCCTTTTTCAGGAAGAATGTGGGTAAGTATTAAACAGTCATTAAAATGTAAAAATAAATAAATAACTTTAAAACTTTACATCTAAAGTGTACATTATAGAACTGCAGAGTGTTAGGTAAGGAATATATTTGGTCTCAATATTATGACATGAAAAGAAGCCTAACAGGAGTAATGAGAGATGTTTTTGACTTAATAATACCTCCACTTATTATGGAAAAAAGTTTATCTTCAAGTTCTGCCTTTCTCTTGGAGATCATGAAGAAAACTAACAATTGTTCCAAGCCCAAAACAACTTACTCTTTAAATTTTCCTGTTGTCTCAGCTGTCTGAATCTGGTAATGGAAGATGACGGTGTTAGAAGATAGCCTGCCTCTTTATGACCTTCTTATTCCTGAGGTCTAAACAAGGAGTGAATAGGTAATTAGAACTTCAGAGTAATGAAAGACTGCACACTAAATCTTAATGTGTCATAAAATGGAAATTTAGTCCTGTCTCTAGAAACAAGCATCTAATTCCATAGTTTTGGTGTTTGACTGGACACTACTATGGCCATTTGTCCTGGTTGTGGCTGGGATAGAGTTAATTTTCTTCCTAGTAGCTGCTATAGTGCTGTGGTTTGGATTTTAGTATAAGAATAATATTGATAACACGCTGATGTTTTGGCTGTTGCTAAGCGGTGTTTACACTGGTCAAGGACTTTTCAGCTTCCCATGCTCTGCCAGGTGCACAAGAACCTGGGAGGGGGTACAGCCAGGATAGTTGATCCAAACTGGCCAAAGGGCTATTCCATACCATATGACGTCATGCCCAGTATATAAACTGGGGGGAGTTGGCTAGGGAGTAGCGATCGCTGCTTGGGGACAGGCTGGGCATCGGTCGGTGGGTGGTGAGTGGTTGTATCACTGTTTTTTTCTCCCTTGGGTTTTGTTCCTCTCTCTCTCTTGTTGTTTTCCTTCTCATTACAATTCATTATTACTATTATTTTGTTCCAATTATTAAACTATTCTTATCTCAACCCATGAGTTTTCTTACTTTTGCTCTTCCGATTCTCTCCCCCATCCCACCAGGGGGGAGTGAGCGAGCAGCTGCGTGGTGCTTGGTTGCCAGCTGGGGCTAAGCCACGACACCATTGTATTTAAGAAATATTAGTTGAATATTAGATTTGATTTTTTAATTTAAAAAGTGGCAGGGAGATTATTTGAAGTATAATGTTTAGAAACATTTTTCTTTAATGTAGAACTTTGTATCATCAGAAAGATGACAACTTTCCTGAATTTTTTGGTTTGTAAAACTAGTATGAGATCTAATAATATTACCCCACAATTGCAATCATTTTGACTCAGCCAATCATTTAATATTCTGAATAAAAAAACATAGACAGGGAAGCCTAGCCAAGACTGAATATGTTTTGTGTGCTTTTTTTTAGCAGCAAACATTCATGTTCATGTTCCTGTTTCCTGTGGAGATAATGAGAATCAGGGAGTCAGACTGTACGTGTTGTTAAATTCACATTTGTAGTGACATTTAAAGCTAAGAGTTCAGAGATGTGAATTTCAATGATGCTTTGGTTTGGTAGCTACTCTCACCTTACCCAGCTATAAATGGACAGCTGATTATATGCACAGAGTTACTGGATGTGAGATAAACAGCAAAATATGATATTAACTACGTTTTTCCTTTCCTTTCCCTTTCCACAGTTTCACCCCAAGCCAGTGTAGTTTGATCATGTTATATGGTTATATAGACTCAAATGGACATCTGACCATATTACTGAATGTAGTACTTCAGAAGTACCCAATTAGTATTCGGTGGAATAGAGTGTCTTTTTTCTATTTCTATATTTGGCTTTTAATATGTGTTTACCTAGATAAATTACATGCAAATAATAGGAGGATCTGCTGAGTTGCAGGTGTTCCCTTTTTAATGAAAGAAGCAAATTCAATGAGACTACTTATCATATAATCAGAACTGATTCTCGACTTTATGTAGAAAATATCAACAGATAATTTCATGTTGTTTATTTACACCTTTCATGAGAGGAACACAAGAAATCACCATTAATTCTAGCAAATATAATCAAAGGACACTAAATAACCTGCTGCAGTGAACTGCCACACTGCAATAAGGCAATGCTGTTAAGACTCAGAAACAAAGGACAGCCCCATGTCCTGGCACTCTGTCTTTCCACTGCTGCATTTCCTTGATTTATCTTTCTAAATGTAGTTATAGTTATGCTGGTAACGATGACAATGATAGCAGTGATAACAATAACAGCTGGTGTGGTAGAAGTTACTGCAAGCAAAATTAGATTCATTCATTTAAAATATAATCTGATCCATCAAACTGCTGGATATTGGTAAATTAAGCTATTGGTTACAGTATGTGCCAAAAGACTAAAACAAAAGCATTGCAAAATTTTGTGTTGAAAATGCTGAGAATGACTCCATATTTTTCAGCTACTTCTGTTGCCTAAAGCCAGCTTCAGATTTTGTTACATTCAAGGTCAGTGCTATGAATCAGAATATGTGCAGTGAACCTTAATTTTGCTTGCTGGCTTGTTCTTTTTTTACAGATGCCAAGTATAGTAAAAAATCTATCTAAAAATCAAATCTTACTACTTTGTCTTTAATTACCTCTTTGTTTCTTCCCTGTAAATAGATTATGATTATTTAATGAGTTTGTTGTGTTACTATTAATAAGTATTTCATACCAAAGAGAATAATTTCAAGGTTTCTGCCCTAATTTTCAATTTTTTTTCCATAGGATTGGCCTTAGATATGTAAAAAAGATTATGATCATATTTTCTCATGTAAAACTACACTTCAAGCTGTCTACCAAAGTGATCCTGTGGATAAGGAGAGGAAAAAAAATCTACAAAATACCCCAAACAACAACAACAAACAAGGAAAAAAACAAACCAAACCAAAACAGAATCTAGACATAAGAATGCATTCTCAAAGGAGTAAAAATGACCAGCTCTGAAGTCTGGCTTTGGAGACTGCATGATTTCTGTTTGCTACACACATGCATGACAGCTGTTTCTTAAAATTTATCAAAAGGCAAAGTGCCAAAATAGCAGGATTATTATTACTACTAGTAGTGCTATTAATAATAATAATTTTACCAGCTCTAACTTTACCAGTCCTTCAGTTTCATTATTGGTCCTTCAGTAAGACTCCTTCTTTCCTATGCTTAGTTCTTTATCAACATCCCTTTACTATTTTTTCCCCTTAATTAGATTCCTTATTCAGTTGTTGGAGACTGAAGTCATTTCAAAGATGAAGGTTTCTTATCAAAAGGCATTTTCTCAGAAAGGTTAAGCTGAAGAAGGAGCATGATTCCATAATGTTATAAGTAAGCGCCTCACTTCAAAGAGAAGAAATTGCCTAAAGATTCAGTACCTTCTCTCAGAATTACTGAGGGACTTAAACTATGACTGTCCAGAAACCCAGAAACTGTTCTGTGGGCACAACCTTGAACTCCTTGATGCCAGCCTCTCTGAACCAGTGGGTTTCTTGATTGCTCTTATTTTTTGGGTCTTTTTGGAGTGGATTACTTTCAGCATTCATTTAAGCGCACAACCCAGCTTCACAGGGACAGAAGATGAGTCCCACTAAAAGAAGAGATTATAGTGTAGAGAAGAGAGCAGAGTCCTGGAGGCAGCTATCTCTACAGGCTGGACTGCACAATGAGTCAGATAGCGATTATAGAAATTACCACAACGTGTTGCTTAAAAGAAAACTGTTAAAGCATTTCTGAAGGGAACGTTTTGATCCCTGGATCACAACAGTTTAAAGAGATGCCCATGTTCAAAGCAGAGGAAGAAGTTCAGGCTAGTCCTTACTTTTCCTCTAGATGGCTTCCTTATTAACATGTAATTTTTGGGGGGCAGCAAACTCTTCCTGCTCATTTCATACAAAATCTGACAGTGCTAAGAACTGGCTGATCCAGCCATTATCCTGCAAGAAAATGCTTAAAAAATAGATAGAATGAAGTTATTTCACTGAAGACCACATTTACAAGCCAGTATAGGCTCATTAATGAAACAGTTTTTTACAAAATGTATTATTTATCTGAAAACATTTTAAAACTAGCTGTTATTCAAAAATTAAAATATTGTGGAGATCATGGCCATTTCATACAGAAAACTTACCAAAAATCTGTCTCCCATCCTAATCTAATTGCTAAGAAAATATTTAATGAGAGAAAGTAGGATGGTGATGTATAAAGGAATCCATTTCCATGTGATATGTGAATGTTTGTATTTAATTTTTATGAGGATAAATATTGAACACCTGATGCTTCACAAAATTAATTGTCTGATGCTAGATAGACCAGCTAATATCATTATGGAAATAGTCTGAGTGATATACTTGCAATTGCCATGCATATTGCAATAAGGCAGTGTGGTGGGAACTCTTATTTGCCATGGCAACCATTAATTGGATATGCAGGAGGTTGTGTTTTGCTTTAAATAAATCTGACTGGGTCAGCAATTGAATGTTTCAAATAAATGATTTATATTTTACACAAATTTTCACACTTTTTCTGTCTTTGAATTAGTTTTTTCTTCATATCTATGTGTTCCTCAGAAAGGAATGGGATAAAATTGAGTGGAACCCTGGGACATTTTGTTTTATGTTTATTTTTGTGAATGCACATTTTGTATTTCTAAGTCTGACAAATAAAAGCTGATTGTAATTACATTTGTGTTCCTGCCATGTGTTTTCAGGCCTCTTTCTCTGTTGTTTCTTTCTCATGTGACTATTATTATGGATCAAATAGCTGTTTTGCATAAATCATTTCCATAAAAATGTATAGTTGGATTTTGATTTAGAGAGGGTTTGACATAGGAGACAGTCTTTTTACGTATCAGACTGGGATTTTGATTAAAATACATTGGGATGTATACATGCAAAATTAACGTCCAAAGAAATGAATCCTAAGCAAGTACTCAGAGAGAAATTAATAAAATCTGAAGGCAATAGATTTTTCAAGGCAGGAAAGTGTGAAGTGCAAAGAAAAGACTCTACTTTGAGTTATACATTCCATAGCTATGGCATATTCACTAATAATTTGTTTAGAAAGAATCTGACTATTTTTATGTTGAGCTATGCTTTCACACTACTGGTTTTTGGTTGAAAGTGTTGTCACAATTAAAGACAGATGCAACTCTGAAGGCATTTATGAATGTGATTAATTTTATGCAAGTGAGTAGTCGTGCATAAGTCAAGGAAGACGACTGTAGTATTGAATTTCCTATTATTTTCCTTGCTTATCTGTGGAAGCTTCTTATGACATTAATAAGTCAATATTCAGGTTCTTCTGTAATATGTTAATGTTTTCCTGGTTTCATAAAACATCCGGATTCAATACAGGACAAAACCATCTCCCTAATATTAGCCAATGAAGATATTGATGCCTCAGAATTAGGTCCACAAAACTTCATCCTGGAGGGTAGTCCAGGACTTTGTCAGACCCCTGGGAACATCACTGCTCACAGGATTGAACCCAGCCCCAGAGCAGAATCCAGAGCAGGCTGTGCGCAAAGCACTGCGTACTCTGGGTGGACCAATACATGAGTGCTCTAGGCTGGAGAAGACTTATCTATAATGCACCATACCCCTGAATAATTTCTTGAATGTGTCCCAACCACATGCAGCCTTTCTTTTAAAGATGTGAAAGTGGCTTTTTTTGTTTTGTTAAGTAAAATGATTGTGATGTTATTTTTTTTTATATATAATAATTTGGTAAGTAGATAAGTCTTCCAGAAGTGGTTCTTGGACCTTTGCTTACATGAGAGAAACCAGTGAAAGAGAAAGTAGATCATCATATATTCCTCTTGAGGATACTTTCCAGGTTTTTTTTTGGAAACCACACCACCATATTCCAACCAATAGACTGCTATATAAAAGGTACATTTCCTTATTTTTCTGCATATATATCTCAATCTTTCTTATGCAATGCAGCATTGATCCAGTACATAACAATAATGCTCTGAGAATGTCTATTGGATTGGGCATCTCAGAAGATACAGGTTGTGAAATTTATATTTAGCATTTGATTTCTTTATTCTTTGATCTTAAACTGATAGTCCTTCAGAAAAATTTCTAACAAACATTTGAGTGCATATGGATTTATGTGCTCTCCAGATTCTTTCCTGACTCAGGGCCATAATTTTTTACATCCTGAGGAAAATTCGCTTTAACTGTATGAACTTTGGTTGAAAACATAATATCCCTTTTTTTTCATAGATGGATACTAGTTTCCAGGTCAAGCAATATGCTTAAATGAATTTAGTCTTCATATACCAGAAACTGTGACAGCTTTGTTCTGAGCATAATGACGACATATTAACTTTAATTGAAGTCATTACTAAGATGTATTGAGCTGAAATGCTGATGCAGAGCTACAACTGTCAAAAAGTAATGATGGTGACACAAAAATTTCTGGTTTTAAGATATCCTGTCATGCAAGCAGTTATAACTGAATCCATCTAAAAACATAAGTATAACCTTCTAAATTATTCCATTATATTAACCCTGAATTATCCCTGTTTGTCCATGATAACGAAAATAATATCAAGGAATGTTATCAAAGGAGTGATCAGGTTTAATTAAAAAAGGAAATTGGTAACAAGTAAAATATTTCATATGACCATTGTCAGCCAATATAACACATATCTTATTTATATTTTATTTAATGTAAATTAATCTACTCCTGAGAAATTCTGCATGTTTGAATATTCGGATTTTTTCCATCAAGGTTTCCTACTTCTTTCTCCAGGTTTTCTTGAGCTGGTTATTGAGGAATTTAAATACATGGCCCCACCTGTGTTATATTGGATACCTACAAACTACCAGTTTCACAATTAGTGTACTGTTCATTGCCTGGCTTACATATAAACAATCAGATCATTAGCAACAAGAGTTCAACATAATTGTACTCTAACACACAGCAAAGCGTGACAGTGCTCAGTTTACACCAAAGTCCTTAACCAGTATGGCATCATTTGCCATATTTATTTGGTCTGAACACTGTCATACTTTTTAATAATATTGCAATGTGAGCCAAGATCTTACTATTATCTTAGAGAGGCCTCCCATGTAAATGAAGAGTCCTCTTGATCTCTTGATTTGTTCTTCATTTTTAAATATTTCAGGAAGGCTACAGACATGTTCTTGCCTATTCCCCGGTCCATACTTTAAAAATTTTTTTTGCTCTGGAAGAAAAGGAAGAAAAAAGGCAAAAAAGAAAGAAGGTTTGGTTAGAGTTTTTTTATGTAATATTTAAACAAAAATGCATCTGATTTATTTGCCAGCTCTTTTTTCTGTGTGAAATGCAACATCTCTTTGGGGGGTTATTGCTGCCATCCAGGCAGCAATCATTTCACAGAATGTGACATTACTTGTTTAGAATTCAATTATGTTTTCTCTCATGTCAGACCACATTAAATGATCATTTGAATTTTAGTCCTTTGACATCAGTAATAGTTACAATTCATGGCAGATGACTCCTCAGATGTCAGAAGCTAGGGCCAATGGAGAAAAAACTTTTTATTTTTCATGTAGATAACAACTGACAATCAGGATGATTCAGCAGTGCCTATTACAGTGGAAATAGTCTTTATTCATTTAATTTCTGCATAAAGAGATACTCAGAAGTTTGGTTGTGCACTCATTCATTTTAAAAGACAGAAATTTTCATGACACGTACGTTGGTGACTGGTTTTCTTCACTCAGGGACCTCCTGCATGGCCACCCACAAAAATCCTTCTCATCTTCCTTCCTCTTTGTCTGGGCTCTTGGTCACATTGGTAACCAATACCTTCCCTACACTTCCAAAGACAGAGACCTTCACATTGAATGTCTTTCTTTCATCAGGTTTATTTGGTGTTGTTGACCTTCTCACCCATTGTCTAGTAGGAGTTGATACATGGCTGGTAGCTAGAGCTCTTTGAGAATTATCTAACTAACAGGTAATAGAAAGCGAAAGACTGTAAGGGAATGAATAAATCTGCCTCATTGGTGAATGAGGGTGTGCAAATTTACTTAAAAATGAAATGTAGATGTCTGGTTAAATATCCATGTAGTATTTGGGAAATTGTATAGAAGTACTGGCCAAGTGTTCTTTTTTCCTTTTTGTTTTCCTTTTCCTTTTCCTTCTCCTTTTCCTTTAATTTACCCACCTGCAAATTATGAGAATTCCTTTATGATACAGATCTTGCTACAGTCATGTTAGCCTACTTTATTTCTAGATTAATGATCTACACAGGATGGATCTCAAATCTTTTTAGGAAATATAGTTGTTCAAATTCAGAAAGGTTGGTTATTAGCTGTTGTAAATTATTAAGGTGATTATACTTGTAATCTTTCATCCACACTGATTTAACTTAGTTTCTACATAGCTTTTACAAGTTAATTGTTTTTGACCCAGTTCTCCCAGAAGTGTTGACTTTTGAATCCACAAAAATGAGTTAAAGAACCTGTGGCGTTTCAACAGAAACTAAGTGTCTGTCCTTTGATCCTTTTGAAATCTCTTCCTCAATAATTTAACATGATTTT
Source organism: Ciconia boyciana (assembly GCF_034638445.1). Classification (NCBI taxonomy): domain Eukaryota; kingdom Metazoa; phylum Chordata; class Aves; order Ciconiiformes; family Ciconiidae; genus Ciconia; species Ciconia boyciana. The sequence continues at coordinate 60,915,975 of NC_132935.1, forward strand.
TTAAGAAATTACTCTTTCACAAGATACAGCATTAAAATTATCACCATTTTTGGTATATTGCTTGTTTCATTTAATGGAGTTCATGAGAGGATCTCCTTTTCAGAGATACTTTTCCTTAGTCATCAGCCTCCTCAATTTGTGCATCCTTAGGACATTTTGCAAAACCCATATATTTTTCATGAGTATCAAAAAAAGTGGCAGGGTTGGTTTTCTTTGCATGGTGATTATTGGCTGATATAGATATTTTTGTTATGTCTATATCATGTATTTATTTTTAAATTAAATTTTCATTTAAAATGGTTTTCAAAACTTCATAGAACCAAGCAAGTTGTCTCAGCCACACTGTGTGCATGGCAATGAATATATACCTATTAGATTGTGGTACTCATTACTTGGAATATCTTATTAAAAACTATTAAAAATGGGTGGTTTAACATATGTCTTGGACTTTAAGTTGCTCAGATATAAAACTGAAAGTGAGCAGTCATCTATCAAAACAAAAGTTATTGTAGAATACTAAAAGAAGGCCATTGTTGGCTTTCTCGATGAGTAGTCATAATATCAGGACTTGCAGACATGTCTGGAATGTGGAGTTGCTCTATTTACAGATTTCCCCAAGAATCATCCTCAAATTTGTTGAAGATTGTATCAAAAACTTATTTAACAAATTCATTAAATTCAGAGTGTGTATTTGAATTATATTGTACCATGGTAGAGATAATTTCAAGATAATCTGTACAACAGCCTAAAATATAATGTTTCCACATCTGTATACTTCTAGGCCCAGAACTCATTGCTGGTAGAATAAGTTTTTGAATTAGCAGTTTAAGCACAATCAAATATTGCAATATACAAAACAAATCATCAAGCTCTAGAAGAAAGGTTCATAATAAATAGTGCTTACAGAAGTGAAATTTGCAGCCTCTTGGAGAATCAGGAACTGAAAAAGAGTTATGTCAGTGCTGTGGTTTCTCCATTTTCAAATTGTTATGTTCAAAAGTAGTTATATAGCTGTCACCTATGTACAAAAAAACACTCGGAAATGTCCATTTTGGATTACTTGGTGGTCTCAACAGTACAAGGGGAAAGAAAGTGTAATTTATTAAACAGACATTAACACTTTCCAAGCACTAAGATGTCTTTGTACTCTATATACTGTTATATTTCATTTTTTAAAAACAGATTTTACAGAATAATTTTGGTTATAAGGGCCCTTGGAGGTCATCTGGTCCAACCTCCTGATCAAATCTTAGCTAACTTCAATATTAGATCATCAATTTTTTTTTAAAAATATCCAACTAGATTTTTTCTTGATGCACTTGTGTCCTTGCTTTTCACCCTTTCATTGTGCACCTCCAAGAAGAATTTAGCTTGGCCTTCTCTATATCCTCCCATCAGATTGCTGATGAGAGCAGTGAAATCCCCTCCTTAGCCTTCTCCAAACTGAACAAACCCAGCTGTCAGCCTCTCCTATGCCTTATGTTTCTGCCCCTAATTATCTTGGTGTCCTTCCACTGGTTTTCCTGTCTTCTGCTGAACTTGCTCCAGTTATTAAATGTCCTTCTACTACTGGGGAACCCAGATCTAGACAGATTAATACAAAACAAAACAAACCTGTACAGATTTGCTTAGCATGCATTTGTGAGGTATAGAAAAATATGATTATTCTCCCTGAAATAGGCAATGGTGATCTCATTTGTCAAGTAGTAAAAATAAATAGATGGCTAAGCACTACATTGGCTGATGTTGCTGATGTTGCTGGATGGATTCCTTTATATCTGTTCTCACTTCCAAACCTCTAGTGCCGATTTTGGATCAAAGTAAACAGGAGTGCATCATCAAAGTATTTAACTGAATCCAATTAAAGAATTCCTACTATTGAAGTTTTCCAGTAATTCTAACATTGGAATAGTTAATTGTCCAGTTGTTAATAGTTAATAGTTAATTGTTAATAGTTAATAGCTAATTGTCCAGTTAAACTGGACAATATCTATGCAATATATAAACAGAAAAACTTCTCTATAGATAAATAACTTTTATATTCCCTTCTCCAAAACAATATTCTAGAAAGATTTTTTTTCTCCAATTAATATCAAATACCCACAAAAGAATGTAAAAAGCTGAAAAGTATGGTTCCCATTACAGTTTGGCTGTACTTTTCCACATCACTGCATACCCATATTTGGCAAAGTTTAGAATAGAATCTTTGTGTGAGAAGATTAAAAAAGCCTCCCAGAATATATATTCAAAAATTGTATTCACCTGAAGCTTTTCTGAATTTCTTGAATCAGCGATATTAAATGACATTTCACACAAAAAGAAGCTTATTGACTTTTTATTTTTAGTACTTTCCCCCCCCCCCCCGGCTACAGATGTCATGAAAACAAACTTTCTCCAGTAAAAACTTTTGGCTTTCACTAGAATCTTATAAAGGGGGAAAAAAAAAAAATCAGAACATGAAAGATAGTTTAAATAACTTATTTGAACTGATACTCTCAAGACAGAAATAATTTTTCTGGTATTGGGCCACAGTGATCTTTCTTCCTTCCCTAAATTCAAACAGCTCTCATTCTTATTCTCACCACCCTCAAAGCAAACAACACTTAAATAAGTAATCCTCCTTAAACACCTGCAGTATGCTTCTAATGCAGTACTCTAATGGTCTTCATAGCAGTATTGTCTTCCAATGCATTTTGCTATACAAAATGAGAAATGAAACTGTCCACTTACAGACTTTTATTTTATTGAGAGTCCCTGTAAAACATCTATATTTCTGAAGAAGAAAAAGCTTGTTATTGAAACAAACTAGCATGGGATTTTTGTGTTTTCTCATTGCCAGTGTAACAAAACATTTTAAAACCTTCACATTATCAAATAATTACACACAAATGTATGCAATTAAAATGATTATTTATGTACCATGTTGATGAGGGAATATTTGTAAATTGTGCTCATAAATTTATAACTATCTTCTTAATATGAAAGTCAAGCTTGAAGCTTCCTTTAAAAAAAAAAAATTATCTGTCCAAAACAGTGTGGTTATTGTTACAGGGGAAACAAAAGGAAAAATCAAATCCAATCAAAGGCACGATAAAATCCTTAATACTCTCGTGAGGTTTCCATATTCTGCATTTATCAAAATAACTAACTAACTAAATAAATAAAACAGACAATACAAAATAAAAAAAATTCTGAGGGTCTCTGTTATTTAAAATTCTACTAGCAAGTGTGAAAAAGTCCAAGCCATTTGGCTGTTCTCAGCTGTTGGCACTTTCAGAGCAATATTTAGCAGGCTTCCAGTTATCTATGGTCAAGAGATCTGGAGAATTAGAAATGACTGCTTTTAGCTGATTAGGTGCTATATATAAGCAAACTGGTGTTTGCTGAACATGTAATGTTCTTTTGATGGTTTTCATTGTAATTATGTTGTATCACTGTGCCTCAATCGCACCTTTTCACATCATGTTATACCATATCCTATCCATATACTTGCTGTGACAAGGCCAAACTCTATGTGATGAAATGTAACTCAGAGCCAGGGACAGAAATAAAAAACATTCTTGCCTCCTTCCTCCTACAAAGTAGCCTCTGTGGACATTACTGGTATATCTTTTACCTAGGAAAAGAAAGAAGCCATGTGCACATTTGGCCCAGTTTTAACAAGCATTTAGATTCGATGTCAGAATAAAATCCAAAACTGAATTACACTTGTCAGATTGTTGGACACCTAGAGAGACATCATGATTATGCATATGACCCTTCACGACTACGAGCTTTTTTAGATTTGAATAACGAAAAAAAAGGTATTCCAAAGCTATTTGAAACAGCACAGTTTTCCCAGTTCTTCTCCCAGTAACATCTATTCACCAAATGCATCTGTTTACCAAATGCATAAATTCAGATTTATATTTTTCACCTTGTCTAGGATTTTTGTTTGGACTTTTTGTTTGTATGTTTCCTTGCATGCTTATTTTCCCCTATTCATAAGTATTCTATGAATAGACTAATTGTTTCAGTTGATACAAAGTTGGGTTTTGGGAAAATAAAATGCAAACTAATAAATTTTACCCTGGCTAATTTATTAAAATGGAAAGAGAATGCATCAGAGAAAGAAAAAAAAAATTATGAAATTCCATGCATAAAGTGCATATAAACAGATTGTCTTGTTATTGTAAGTTTCATTTCTCCATGCCAGACTTCAGAGGACAATAAGCAGCTGTGTCCTTGGAAATTTAGCACTGGAACTATCCATTTGATTTGGTCCTTTTCTTTTTTCTTGTTTCTTCTCTCTCCTTTACACAGCTATTAAAAAAAAAAAACCACAAACAAAAAAAGCAAAAAAACACAACCCACACCCCTAAACACCACCTCAAACAAACAGACACACACCCCACCCCCCTCAACCCTGCACAGATATTTTAAGTATATGGCTAATACAAGGAGAGGTCATCTCTGAGGAAAACAAGATAAAGCAAAACTAAAACTTGCTGATTAAAAATTTTTAATTGGAAAACAAATATTTTCTACTGTATTCTAAATCTACTAGCTTTTCTCATTATCAATATACTCAAAATATTGATTAAGTTATTTTTAGGAAGGGAGGGGTGTTAGTTTTTAGCAGCAACAGTACCTGTAGCTACTGTGTTCAGTGCCCTGCCATGCACTATTCAAAATTGTGCATCTAGCATTGTTTTTACAATTTACATTAAACTGTAATGGAATGAGAAATCAGATTTGTTGGTTTTAAATTTCTCAGTGTGAAGAGAGCTCTTATCAATTTTACTTACAGGTCAGGTTAAATTCCTTGCAGGAAATATGGGATTTAAAGATTTAATTATTGCTTATCTGTATTCTGGTGGGGCGATGTCAGCAATTTACAAGTCTGTACTGGGATTTAGTTTCCATTGCTTGCCCCAATCCAATGGAAATACACCCAGTAACTTCAGTGTCCTTCATATCACATACTTAATGAATAAAGTGAAACCCTAGAAAAGCTTGGGGGTTTTTGTTTGTTTGTTTATTTCTATGTTTCTTTTTTCTCAACCTTTTTTTCCCCCTCTCTCTATACCAAAATCAGTGAACAAAAAAAATACGTTCGTAGGTTTCCTTAAATAATTTTTTCCTGCCTCTTTTCCTGTTATTTAGGTGAGAGAACAAGGCACGGTTATTTGGTCTCATTTCTCTTAGAAAGTGAATTTTAAGGCTGGATGCTAAAAGTTTTTGTCAGTGAGTTCTATGGCTTGTTCCTATAAAAAAATATTATTTATTCTGCTTGCAACTTCAAATCCCAAAAGCTTTGTATAGATAATTGCATTCTATGCGCAGTTGTGAGCATGACAATAAGCAATCAGTCAATTCCATTACTGTGAGGGTGATACTGTGAGGGCTATACCCAATGTCATTTGCTTCTCTGTAACACATGCACAACACACTCTGAGTTCCAGTGTTTTCCTGTTATTACATTTTAAATCATACAGCCAACAATAGCTTTATAGTGACTTGGAAGCATGTCTGCTATGAATACAAATACCAAGACACTAATAATTTTGTTAAAAAAGCAGGAGCTTGATTTATAATTGGATAAGCAGGTAGGAAAATACAACCTACTTCCTTTCATCCATAACAATAATAATAATAATAATAATAATAATAATAATAATAATAATAATAATAATAATTTTATTATAAAATGTTATAAAAAGAAATTGTATGCCTATGGTCAGAACATTATTTTCCTCTGTTAATGTCTACCATCAAAACCAAATGAAAGGGCAAGAAAGTAGTGGTTAAAAGTTGTTCTCTTTTAATACTATAATGATAAATGTCTTGATTTTTAATGGGTTTAAACAAAGAAATCCACAAAACTTACTTAGAAATTTATCTTTGACGCAATGCCAGAATTGTAAAAAACTATTCCTTTTAACCACCTGAAAAGAATAACACTAGATAGTACAGTGTCCCAGACCTCACATTTGTGGAGTGCTGTGCTTATCTGTTGACACAAAGCTGGTATAAAAGTATTTTCCCTGGCCTGTGGGATCTTTCCCCAAACAAAGGGGCATCCTGAAACAGCAGAAACCTACCAGAATAATTCCTGCTATTTTTGTCAACAAAAGAAGGTGGAGGCATACCCTAGTTTATTCTAAGGAATGAGGTTGCTGTCCTTGTATTTGCAACGTTAGAGACAAAAGACACTCTAAACAGAACATGTATGGAACTTTACACATCTTCCTGCTGCATTATTCTGACAGTCCTTTTTCTGCGATGTTAAGGACAGTATCTCACTCATGGACTGCTTGTCTGTACATATATACACCTAAAAATAACTAGAGACCGTCAGGAACTCTTTTAACTTACTGTATAAACATTTTGCTTAGCACATTGGTTGCAAGGTTAAGATGAACTTCTGTGAAAATATTCTGTTCAAATATTCATTAGATAGCCACAACCTCACCTGAAGAGGGGAATGCATAACTTAAAAAACTCTTTGAAACTCAATTTGGAATAGGAATTCGAAGTGAAGTCTCCAGTATGCTCTCACCGTAATGTCAATAGTTTTTCTAGAGTATTTGTGTCTTAATCTTACAGTCTGATAAGCAACTCAACAGTCAGTTCTCTTCTATTCTCTTGAATATCAGAACTACAAGACTAAATTATCTCTCTTGTAATGACTATCTAGTCCAATGTATAATATAATCATTTGGTACAAATTGTAAAAGTTCCAGCATTGCAAGGCTGGATGCTCATAATACATGATTGCTGGTTACTCACTTGGGCTGTCATAGATAAAAGTTCAATTTCTATTGTAGTAGGGCTTTTTGAAAAGAGCTCTCTGAATTTATAATAGAGTATCTTATCAGATAAGTACGACTTTGCAGTGGCAGAAATATTTCTTTCCCAGATTTTTCAGTGAAAAAAAAAGGAAAATCCTTCGTTTTCTCCCAAATCCAACAGGAAAAATTTTGGAGGCTGAAATATGTAATTAGGGCCAAAAGGTATTTTTTTTTCTCTACATCCATTTTTATTCTCCTCAATACATGCATGCATATTCCAGATTCTAAATGCATGTTTTGATAAAGATGTTATTTTCCTTTTTTTCCCTAGAGCAATGCATATTTTAGTCCCTTTGTCAAAATACATACTCTGATGTGATATTGTTTTTCCTTTATACATATATATGTGCATGTAATTCAGTGGGGAGATCTTCAGTGCATGATACTTCTATATCTTCCATATCTCGTAAAACTTGGCAAGGAGGAAAATTTTCTGAAAGTCACATGCTATGAAAATACTACTGTAGCTGAGTTATAGTGACATCACTATGATTACAGCAGTTTACATAGAAGAAAATATTGCTCTTCTTTGCAAAATGAAAAATGTTTTTCACCACTTGAAAATACTACTACTACTATGGAGAGATTCTTTCTTAAATATATATTGCTTGTTTTTAAGAAAAAGACAACTGGCTTTAAGAATATGAAGAAATTAGTGCCTGACTTTTATTGAAATTATCATAAACTTGCATGCTGAACACAGAAACCCAGATTCTTCTTTATGTTACTAACAATGACCCAGAAACAATGATTAAGAGACAAAGGAAAAAAAAATCTTCTGCTATCAGTTTCTCTCTCCTCACTTAAGGAAGGAAAGGAAATTACTTAGCAAAATGGTTATTCTAGTGATATTTATACTTTGCACTGAATGTCAAAGGGCACAAAAGGGTGCGAGGCTAAATGCCACATTAGGTACCCTCCTACAAAAATCAGAGTCTTAAAGCTTGCTCGGTGTTCATAACTACTGAAGCTCATCATTTGCTTTCTGTTAGTTGCTGTCTGGCAAGAATTTGAAGACCAAATATCTGAAGGAAACCTCCAGTTCTGTGTACTCAAGGGTCCCAGATAGTTCTTTATTGATGTCCCCACTCTAACTCCAAGCCACCTGTAAAGTTTCCTGCCTGTTCCCACTGGCAAGGCAATTCCAGCAGCTGGAGAGTTCAGAAACCTGCTAAATCAGGAGCTGAAGAATGAATTAATTTCCCCGTACTTCAGAAACTAAACTATTCCAGAAGAGATAACCTGGGTAGTATGGGATTTGATATTGTTGGATGAAGCAACATAAACTTCAAATTGTCTGGCTTCCCAGCAATGTAGCTAGCAGAAATCACAGGGCAAGCCTGTTTACAGACACAGATTGCTGGTGGAAAAGCTATCATGGTAACAATTGATAAAAGACTGAGAGATGCTGGGCCAACAAGTGATGCACAAAACATTGATAGATTTAGGTGTGAATAAAACACCTAAAATTAATTCATTTTAAAGTGTCTGTGAGTGGGGATATAGCTTTGTATATATAGGACAGTTATCTGAAAAATTTTGCTTCTTTCATCAACTGAAGCAGAAATCATGACATATTCCTGATTGTAAACCATGGCCAACTTTTCACTGGACTGGTCCTGCATAAATAAGAGACAATTACAAGTAAGCACCATTTTCATCTGGATTAATATCCTGATTCTGAGAATTTAAATCAACTCCTAAATATTTTATTTCAGAAAAAAAAATTTCAACATTTTACTTAATTAGAACTAGGTTGAAACCAATATTAATACTGATCTTTGAGAAAATTAAATTGAGGTCTAAACTGTGTCCACTGCTACTTTATACCTATGAAATTAAATCTTTACAAAGACACCAAAAGTATCAGAGAGGAAGGAAAACATATTTCATGTGAGAAGTAAGAATGTCCCAGATACTGTAATCAAGCAACTATGAGTCATGGCAAGCCCAGTCAGAACAATGCAAGAAACAAGGAGAAAGGTAAAGGTTAAGTAAGGAAGAAAGTGAACGATTGCAATCCTACTAACAATTTTCTACCACTCAGTAAAAACCTGTCAGTAAGAGAGAGCACAGATGTAGCACCACAGAGAAAAATCTATTGTTCCCTTGTGTACAAGCCCTGCCAGATTAGCTGTGAGTAAGCATTGTTAAACTAGCAATTTGTGCAGTTAGGACATTTTGCCATGGCTATCTTAAGAGACATCACAGAGTTTGGTCTGAGAGAATCATTGCTACACTTTTCTGGTCCAAGTTGCACTTTTCTTACCCCACCTTGACTTCCTTTCTTTCTTCTGTATTTTAAATATAGATTTCAAACTTACGCTGATGAAAGTAGGAGAAAATAAAAGAAAATCATGTAACTATGATGATTTACACCTGCCCAAATTGCTGCTGTGTATATAAGCAGTCCAGGAGCCCATAGACGCTGGCTTTAAGTCTATCTTTCCTGACCCTCCCAAATCACTTTGCTGGTGACATTTTTGGCTCAATATGTCTCTGTGGCACTGAAAATAATTTTTATGTTTTCTTAGCACAGTCTGGTTTTGTGATCTGTCTTTTCATTGATTCCCAGTTACTCTGTTTTTCTCTTCTCTTTTTTTTCTCTAAAATCAGTTTTACCTGGTTCACAAGGTTGCCCACCAGTAGCAATCATTGCTTGAGCACTACAATTTGCATTTACAGGCTGGAACCTCCTGGTATTATCCTGTGTCTTCACTTTTCCCTACCACATTTCACTCTAGAGTAGACACTTCAATTTTATGCAAAATAACTACTTGTTATTACTATAAACCAAAACCACACCAAAAGAAATTTGGGCAATACTACCTGACTACTAGGTAACTGCTATCACAGCTGAACAACCTTGAAACCAGCTCAGGCCAAAACAAACCCAGACAAGTCCTGAGACCCTGCACTGTAAGGTCAGGCTGTGGCCTTTTTACTTGTTGTGGTTCAACCCCAGCCAGTAACAACTGTACCAGTATCAAACCTGTCATGAGATTGAAACCTAGCTAAGAAACCAAATAAATACTTGGGTCATTGTCCTGCATACTGTTCTTTGCTGGGATGGTTTTAATCTGGTTAATGTTTGGGAATGATTATATGGGTTGCAGCTACTTCATTAACCGTGTTTAGTATATCCATTTTCAGGCCTTGATTCAGAGACTAAGAAAGGTTGGTTTAGAAAGAAATTGAAAGGATTACTATACGAAAGGGAAGCTGTGTTGGAGGGCTAAATTTAAGAATGTAATACTTTCAAATTGTAGATAGTTTTTGCTTGGTTGAGGGCTGAAAGAAAAGTGATACAAGTCTATCTGTGAAAATAGTAGTGTTTTAAGGAGAAAGGCTAGGACCATACCAAGACAGATCTAAGCAGATCATAGAGAAGGACTATTCCTGATAGAATTTTTTATAAAGGTCTGAATATTCTATAAGGATTATTATTTTGCTCTTGCAACAAAAGATTTAATATTTTATCGATGTTGGAAGGAGCTTTCCTAGAGATATATGGAAAGTTATTGCAACATAGAAATGATTTAGATTTTAGAAAATTGTATTTTTATACAGAATAGTGGGTGGGATTCAGGAAAAAGAATGAACTGTTTAAACCACAAATAAACTGACAATGTTTTCCTAATTAATATGAGGCACCAATTATTAGCAGTATGAATATGACATTATAAGCAACTGAATGCCTCATACTCTGACAGACATGACATAATATATGTACATAATATATAATTTTCTTCTAAAATAACACCTTTTTATAGTTCCTATATAGTCTTTTACTACTAGCTTCTTATTGTTTTATGTGTTCCTTTCTATGCAAGAATTTTAGCATAGCCCAGTTTGTCTCTGTTAGAAAGTTTACCCTTAGTGTTATATAATCTCAAAATTTTCAGTTAAAATATTTATTTCTAGTGCCTGGGACTTAAAATCTCAGTTTTCATTTAGAAATATTTCTAGCTTTCACAGTTGCAAAGAAGGTCATGGGAATATAACTTTTCTTCAAGACTGAAAGCACAGAATATAAATTACAAAGAATCGTTTAAAGATATTTTGGTTATTTTCAAGATAGATGAAAGCAGTGGGAGAGAAACTTCAGTTCTTACTTCTTAGTTCTCATGACTTCCTTTGGTATTTGTTTTTGGTGGGTTTTTGCAACAGCAAATTAAATGTTTTTATTAATTTAAATTAATTATTTGATTAGATTAAATATTTATTAGATTAAATATTTCTGAGCCAAATAAATTTCCTTGCATGCATTCATATAGGTGCCAACAGGGATCATATTCACCTCAAAATCAACATGTTTGCATTAAAGGTTTAGAAAATATTTTACCTATTAGTTAACTCTGTCAGCCACATTTTCTAACTCTTTAAAATGTTATTTCTGCTGAAAAGCAAGTGGCCTTGGATTGTGACTTTGTTCTTTTTTAAGATTTTTTTTTTCTGTAAATGAATGGGTAAGAATGAACATCACTGAAAAGAGTCATCCTTGAAGGACAAGAAATTACATTTCTCTACAAATGGGATAAAACTCCACAGTTGTTTAAAGTAGCCAATTTGAGAACAACTTTCTGTTTTTAAGAGCTAGATTGCAAAGATACAGTGAACATGATGTCTTCAACCTGTATGTTAAGAACTACTGGTATCAATAGCATTGCTTGTATAAATTATCCCTCCTATAGCCTATGAAAATGCTATGTAAAAATGACTGTCTACAATCAATCCTTAAAATTAAATATGTACATAAACCTTGAAAGGTCCAGCAAAGGCAGGTATATTACACACCATTGAACCTCCAAGTGTCTTGTTTTTTCCGAAGTGAAACTACAAAAACAGCTGGACTCTCTTACAGCACAAATTAGTCCAAGAAGAAAAAAAAAAAAAGAAAAAAAAAACAAACCACACACAAGGAAAAACACAACAAAGAAACAAACTGCAGCAGCAAAGGCACAGGTAAATCATCACTGAACTTGGCTAAGTATATTTAATAAACACTTGGATGAAAAATTAAAACTGCCTTGTATCTTAATGGGAGACTGTGTTTGGAAGGATCAAACATGCATTAGAGCAATACAGTCACCAGTAGCTGTCAGTTCAGCCAAATGACTTAGCTGCAGGATGCCTTCTGTGCGTCATAAAGCCTCCTCAAACTGACAAACGTTCTGCCACTTGCTGCAGATGCATGGCTATTTTGCACAGCAAGGACTGAATATGTCATTACAACTCCGTATATCCCTAATTTGTATTGTCACGTGAGAGCTCAAACCTGGAATGAAGCCCTGAAGGCACAAGAACTAATGAACTCTGCCTGGCATTGGAAGAGTAATCCATCACCAATATGTGTTGGCCCTTTTCTTTAGACTGTGTTGATGAAAATTTTCTAATCTCTCATGCCAAGTGACATTTTCTTAACTGTGCAAGACAGTATGTTCTCATAACATTAACCTTCCTATAGCAAAATACACTATGGTTACAATATTCTAAGTTAATTTGAAGTACTTCTCATAAAAACAAGGGAGGACATGAAGAAAAAAAAAAAGAAAAATGGGAAAAAAAAGAAAATTATTAGCCCAGTCTTCCCTGTTTAGCTATGAACTTAAAAAATAAATCTAGAACTAAATGAACACTATTATAATAGTAACATTTATCTCAAACTGAATAGATATATGCATGGCTTTCAGTAGCAGGCCAGTTTCATTAACATTAACATTAATATTAATGTTAACACTAACATCAAGTGGCTAATATTATGCTAATCCATTAAACTTTAACTATATTTTTTTCCCCAATCCTACTAAATTTGGCACAAAGGCTTTCAGATTGCCAGTTTTCTGCAGAAGAACCTTTGTCTCAATACAGCAAAATTTAAAAATCATGAGATTCTAGAAGGGTTTTTCAAGAAAAATTATCTGCCCAGACTTTGTACTTTCCTAAAGACAGTAAATATCCTCATATTTGTAAGAGGTGTTGGACAAGAGGTTTTTATGACTTTTTGTTTGTTTTATGTTTTTCCGAGATGATATTTGACTTCCTTTAACTGTAACTTTGATAATCCTAATAAGATCCAACTTTATGGATGTACCATGAGGAAGATTCAAACTTATTTACTTTCATTACCCATTACCTGCTCCAAGCTGCCCAATCCTCTACAATATAGGGTAGTTAGCAAGTGTCTACTGCATATCTGAGTCAGAAAGACTAAGGGTGATTTGTATCAGATGAAAGCTAGACTTGAAAACAAAAGAAAATCTTCCCATCTTGATCAACCTGCCTGGGTCTATCCAGTTCAATAGACAATAGTAGCCAGTAGCAGATATTTAGTGAAACAAGCAACAATTGTTTCCCTGAGACACTCTCAGTTTTCTTCACTCAGACCCTTAGGACTTCCAGAACCTGTATCCAAGTCACCGTGTTGCTGTAGCCAGCATGTTGCTGTAGCCAGCAGTGGACCTTGCCACCAAGAATGTACTGAATCCTTTTTTGAAATATCTGATGTGTTTAGCCTCCTTATAACTATTAGTATCGCCTTCAAATCCTAGGCTGATGGCATCCATGGGATTTGATCCTTACAGTGTGACAGTGTCTCTTTCCTTCTCTTTTTCTACTAGCTCAGGTGCCTGTTGCCAAACTGAATCAGTAACATCTCAGTGTAATGGGAACTGGCGTGCGTTCTTGCTCCCAAACCTCTAGGTTATTTACGCACAGTGTTTGTTACTCTTTATTTTCTTATATACAGTGGAAGAAAGGAAGGTTTCTAAGGAGAAAGAATATGGGAATTTATATCTCATTCCTTTTCTAGACCTTTAACTGGTATGTGAGAGAGATAACCATCTCCTGACTTCCTTTTGAATAAAGTGTGATCTATCAGAAAAAGTCTCAGAACATGTCAGACCAAGCCAAGCTTTGGATGCAAAAGCTGATCATCCATTTACATTTCAAAGTATGAGGACCTATTGTGAAATCCTGGAGTAAACAGTCCATGCTAACCCTGTCAATCCTTCTGCATCTCAGTATATTTAATTTCAGTTACATTTCTAATCCTTGCAATGAAAACAGTCCAGCTAGTTGTGAGAAGCTGAACTGTATTAACGTAGCCAAAAATTCAATAATGCTAGAAAATTTTTAAGTTATGGGTAGTTAAAATGGGATAAACTCAGTACAATTATATTTATAGGAAAATATTTAGTACACATATATGCAAAGAAAAATATTTCTTGAAGTTAATAAATTAATTAAGTAAAATGAAAACTGAAGACTTTTTTCTAACTTTTTCCAGGATTAGCTTGTGAGGAGCCTGAAAAATGAGAATTTTGCTTTAATCTGAGTGTGTTGATGAAGACAAGACCATTGTAAACTCATAATGACCTCTTCATTGAAAACTTAAGTTATGATGAAGATTAAAATAATAATAATAATCTAGGTCAAGAATACCTATTAAATTTAGAGAATGAATTGTTACAGAGGAGTGCTTTGGCCTTGATTCTGGACTGAAGGTCAGGCTAGATAATAACTGTGATCTCTTCTGCCTTAAACTTACTAAAATAGTACCAGAGAAAGTTTATTCAAAGTTTATGATCAAACAGGTGCTAGATAATCTCATCTAGGCTCTCTTTCCATAAAAGATTGGACCAGATAATCTTCTGAGGTCCCTTCCAACCTGGGATATTCTATGATTCTGTTCATTCAGTGCATTTAGTTTAAGATGGAATGTTAAAACATTCCCTCAGGACAAATAGTCCTTAAAATTTATATTTGCCTTAAGGAGCCATGTCTAAGTGTCACCTAGTACCCATCTTGAGACAGGATGACATACTTTCTTGGTAGCAATAGGTTATTTAAAAAAAAGAAAGGGCCAGATTGTGATATTCAATTCTAGTTATAGCTTGGCAGAAATATTTAGGCAGAAAATCCCATCAAGGATGGAAACTCACTGAAGCGCAATCTTGGGACTGTTGAATTGCAGCTGCTGCTTCATGATGTTTGCATGCCCTGTGCACTGGAAAAGTTTTTTTCTCTGAGGAGCAGTGGGTCAGTAGCCAAAAGCTTACCCCAGATGCAGTAATAACCTACCACAACATGCACATGACCTTCAAAATCCAGGCTGAATGCACACTTCGTATGCTGCTCCTGACCAGAAGAAGCTAAGCCTCTACTTCACTGTTCATTATTTCACTATTTCACTTTGCCTAATGATTTTTTTATCTGCCCATTTGGCTTATTTTTAATATCCTTTTCTTGACCCAGAGAATTATCACCCTTAATGAAACTAATACTTGGAACCTTCAATCCCACCACTTAAAGTGCTGTTAAACCAAGTGCTGTAATGAGACCCTTCAAGGAAACTATCCTGTAGAAACTGATAAATTATGCTCTTATGTTTTTCTGGAGTTATGTTAAATGATTGGTCCCCACTGCACAAGACAAGGAGTATTGTATGTGGAACAATTATTATTAGGATGCTTGGCAGCAATTTCATCCAAATAAGTTAAGTACAGAGAGCTACTACATTTTTGGAAGACTGTTCATCTGACCTTGGTTCTCCTGATTTCAGAAGGCTTACATTATTACAAATAAAAATTAATTAGCATGCAGATAATAAATCCCATTTCACTTCTATTAAGCTACTTGTTTGTAATACTGAGCTTTTATTAATCACTTTCATGTCACAATTGTCTTTTGCATTCTTATATTTTAATTTTGTTTATAATACACATTTTTTCAAAACATGAAATTATCCTTCTTTTTCTCAGTAATGCAATGGGAAATAGCTGCTTACTTAAAGATTTTTAGAAAACACATTTCCTTTTGGAAAAAAAAAATCCAAAATTGTATTTTTTCAATTTCTAATTGAAGTGCAAATTCAAAGGTTTCCACAGAAAATAATAACATTATAAATTTAAAAATGTGAAGGAAAATAATTTTGAATCCTGATGGAATAAATATTACATAGATTTTAATGAAAAGAAAACCAAAACTAAATTAGTATTGGCAGTCTTGCACAAAAGAGATGAAATCTACTTTGTCTGCACAATGTACAGATTTTCAAGGAACTTCATTCTGATCAATTAAAAAAATAACAAATATGTTTTAACTACTATCACTTATGAGTTTAAGTTTTATTTTTAGTTAATCACTGTGTTTGTTTTATCTTCTATGACTATTTTGACTCTCTAATCTTCTTGACATCAATCTGTAAGGTAACTTGAGCACTACCTCTCTTGACTGCGGTGTTTTATGAGATTTGTTAAAGTTTTGTTTCCTGTCAAGCATGTAGAGCCTTATAATTTTCTCCAAATGTATTTATATATTTACAGACCATCTCCCCACTGTTATCTATTAATCTGAATCCCATTTAAGCAGGATGAACCAGGCAGACTATGTTTTGAGCTCTGCAGCTGATAATACAATCTAGTGACTGTGAATTCCACGGTTTTGATTTAATTATCTTGCTTTTATATACCTTCAGGAAGAAAATGTAAAGTACAAAGTTCATATTGATAGACAGCCTATGCCTATTCTTATGATTCTTATTATTATTCCTGTGATTGTTCCTTTAATATATCCTAAGAAATGTTTAATATAAAAATGGTAGAAGATCATATGTCTGGGTATTATATCACAGACAAGGAAAAAACACCAGCTGAACACGTGCCCTGCTCTAGTCTTGTACAACAAACATACTCCTAAGCATGCTATAAGAAATGCTGTGCCTCCTAAATCTTCCCAAGAAACCTCCTCTAGCTCAGTAACTATTTTAATTACTAGCATTGAATGTTTATCCCAATGGGGATGCTTCTTAAAAACACGGTAAAAGTCTGAATAAGATAAAGATAAGCTACAGGAATTAATAAGGAGCATTTAATAATCTTTTCATTCTTAAGTGTTCATCACAAATTTTTCTTTTTTTTTTGGCTTGTTTGTTGGGGTTTTTTTAATCCTTACAGCTGTTTTATCAGAAGTAAAATAACAATTTTAACAAAGCACAGCAATACAAAGCAGTACTGTGTCCTGACTGACGATACTTTTATTGCTTAGTAGTAGAGAATTCTGATGCTAGACTTAAAAACACCCTGGTTTTGCTGCTTTGTTTATTTTGTATCTAAAGGAATTACTGCTGCTATATAAAAAGGGAAAGTATTTCTATTATATTTCCCACAATTGTAAATATTAATCTTTTAATCATGATTTAAGTCTTGTCTTGCATTTATTGCAAGCTGCTGACCTTCAGTTTCCAGCAAGATATTGTGGCACTTCACATTCCTCAAATTGTTAGCTGTATACTCATGAAATGAAATTGTAATATGAGCTAGAATATCACCATATTAAATGAAGAACATGTTCCTATTCTGAAGAGTATTCTTCAGATTCTTTGATTCATTGTGGTTATTCATGGCATTCCATAAGATTGATCAAAAATCTTTCTTATGATCGAAACTTAATTATCTTACATCATACTGTGGTGCCTTTGGCCATATTATGTCAGAGTTTCTGGTATTACAGCATTGTTTGCAGAACAATGTCAGCAAGACCACCTTTTTCAGAGTGTATCGTGAAAGATTAAATTGTTCTGTTGTCATACTTATATTTCCTCACTAACTGACTAAAACTTTCTGCTAATATCTAGGCTCACAAACAAGACCTATCTGATTAGCAAGATCAATAGAGAGGTGAATTCTGCTGACATTCAGACTGATGTCACCATTCCTGTAAACCTTTATCTGAGGTCCCCTGTAAAGGACCCAACCTGTAAGACCAATATTTTATTTCAAAAGGAGATGATATAAATAGTAAAAAGAAACACATTTTGCAATATAATAATGACATTTAATCTGGTCCACCTGTATTTATTTTTGTTCCAAGAAGTACTAGTATGAGTGCTCAAACTATGAGATAAGTCTCTTATTGGCAGCTAACTAAAACTAAAATAAGTTTATATCATTCATGTTTTCCAGAATGTTTTCCTTCCCTCATTCCCTTCCTTCTCCCAGCAGAGTTGACAATACAAAAATAGAACTAGTAAAATAACTTAAATGGTTTAAAAAACCCCTACTATTCCAAGAACCAGTTTTAGTGTCAGTCCTTCCCTTCCCTTCCCTTTCCCTTTCCTGTTCCCCTTCCTTTTCCCTTTCCCTTCCCCTTCACCTTCACCTCCCCCTTCCCTTTCTGCTTCCACTTCTCCTTTCCCTTTTTCCTTCCCCTTTCCCCTTTCCCTTTTCCCCTTTCCCTGTCATAAAATATGATCTTTCTTTCTCATTGTATATGCATTATACATAAAAACACTTCAATATGTTTACTTTAACAAGCTATATCCTTTCCTCTCCATGCACTTATTCATTTTAGGAACTCTTGTGTTCATGTATTTTCACAATGTATTTTTTCATTTCCTATGCACTCTGATCCAATATTTTGGTTAAGAAGCTAAAGGTGTTGGAATTACTGAAATAATTAAAATGTGTTCCTTTGAGATAGGAGTGTGGTTTCCAGTTACAAATAATACACTTACTTTAAATATTTAAATGAGAGCTTTGGCTGGAACTCAGGAAAAAAAAAAAAAAAAGAGAGTTTATGATCTTTGGAAGAAGGGGCAGGCAACTAAGGAGGACTACAAAGAAGTCGTGAGGTTATGCAGGGAGAAAATTAGAAGGGACAAAGCCCAACTAAAACTTAACCTCGCTACTGCAGTAAAAGACAAAACAAAAAAAGCTTCTATAAATAAATTACCAACAAAAGGAGGGCTAAGGAGAATCTCCATCCTTTATTGGACGCAGGGGGAAACATAGTGACAAAGGATGAGGAAAAGGCGGAGATGCTTAATGCCTTCTTTGACCCAGTCTTCAATAGTAAGACCAGTTGTTCTCCCCCTGAGCTGGAAGATAGGGACGGGGAGCAGAATGAAGCCCCCATAATCCAAGGGGAAATGGTTAGTGATCTGCTACACCACTTAGACACACACAAGTCTATGGGGCTGGATGGGATCCTCCCAAGGGTCCTGAGGGAGCTGGCAAAGTGCTCACTAAGCTGCTTTCAATGCTTTATCAGCAGTCCTGGCTAAGCAAGGAGGTCCCAGCTGACTGGAGGTTAGGAACTGTGACGCCCATCTACAAGAAGGGCTGGAAGGAGGATCCAGGGAACTACAGGCCTGTCAGTCTGACCTCGGTGCCGGGGAAGGTTATGGGGCAGATCATCTTGAGTGCCATCACGTGTCTACGTACAGGACAACCAGGCCATCAGGCCCAGCCAGCATAGGTTTATGAAAGGCAGGTCCTGCTTGATTAATCTAATCTCCTTCTATGACAAGGTGATGTGCTTAGTGGATGACAGGAAGTCTGTGGAAGTTGTCTACCTAGACTTCAGTAAAGCCTTTGACACCATTTCCCACAGCATTCTCCTGGAGAAACTGGCTGCTCATGGCTTGGACAAGTGTACTCTTCACTGGGTAAAAAAACTGTCTGGATGGCCGGACCCAAAGAGTTGTGATGAATGGAGTCAAATCCAGTTGGTGGGTGGTCACAAGTGGTGTTCCGCAGGGCTCAGTACTGGGGCCAGTTCTGTGTAATATCTTTATCAATGATCTGGACAAGGGGATCGAGTGCACCCTCAGTAAGTTTGCAGATGACACCAAGTTGGGTGGGAGTGTTCATTTGCTTGAGGGTAGGAAGGCCCTTCAGAGGGATCTGGACAGGCTGCATCAATGGGCTAAGGCCAATGGTATGAGGTTCAACAAGGCTAAGTGCTGGGTCCTGCACTTGGATCACAATAACCCCATGCAATGCCAGAGGCTTTTGCCTCTGCTGTTTTTGCAGGGGAAGAGTGGCTGGAAAGCTGCCCATCGGAAAAGGACCTGGGGGTATTGGTTGGTAGCTGGCTGAATATGAGCCAGCAGTGTGCCCAGGTGGCCAAGAAAGCCAACAGCATCCTGGTGTGTGTCAGAAATAGTGTGGCCAGCCCAGCAGGACTAGGGAAGTGATTGTCTCCCTGTACTCGGCACTGGTAAGGCCATGCCTCGAATACTGTGTTCAGTTTTGGGCCCCTCACTACAAGAAAGACATTGAGGTGCTGGAGCATGTCCAAAGAAGGGCAACGAAGCTGGTGAAGGGTCTAGAGCATAAGTCTTATGAGGAGCAGCTGAGGGAACTGGGGTTGTTTAGCCTGGAGAAAAGAAGGCTCAGGGGAGAACTTATTGCTCTCTACAACTACCTGAAAGGAGATTGTAGAGAGGTGGGTGTCCACCTCTTCTCCCAAGTAACAAATGATAGGACGAGAGGAAATGGCCTCAAGTTGCGCCAGGAGAGGTTTAGATTGGATATTAGGAAAAATTTCTTTACTGAAAGGGTTGTCAAGCATTGGAACAGGCTGCCCAGGGACGTGGTTGAGTCACCATCTCTGGAGGTATATAAAAGACATGTAGATGTGGCATTTAGGGGCATGGTTTAGTGGTGGACTTGGCAGTGTTGGGTTTACCGTTGGACTTCATGACCTTAAAGGTGTTTTCCAACCTAAACGATTCCATGATTCTGTAACAACATTCGTAAAAGTCAGCTACTATGATTGTTCTGTCTCATTCAACAAATCCTGCCCCATAAATTCAAACTCTATAAATACAACTAGCCAATGGTGATAAGTTTCATGGTTTCGTTAAGGTATACTGCATAACCACTCTCAATATTTTAAATTGCTAACAATTTTAAATAATCTTAAAAGAAGAAGCAAGTGACCTTTTTTTTTCTTTTCCTGTGAAGTCTGATGGGAGCTAAATTCCTAGCACAGCACTCAATGCCTGTACTCTGAGACACTAAAATGTCTTTCTCTTTACTTGTTCTGATTTTAAAAACCCACACACATATTTTATATTCTGTTATATTTATCAATAAGTCTGTGTTGTTCTTAGGTTTACTATTCTTGGTTAAGGAAATGTGAGGAAAAAAATTCACTCCGTTTTCTCTTAAGATGTAGCTGAACTAAGAGTTCCTTCTTGATGGTGAGTCAGCCTTTGTCTAAATTACTCATTAGAAAGTTGCTTTGGTTTCTTAGGAAAAGTAATAAGCTTCCCTGCTTCTCTGCCTCATTAGAACACATTACCTGTATCATCTGGATGATGATGATGCTACAGAGCTGCAAAGGCACCCCAATAGATTGGGATGGAGTTTGCTTAATAAATTATACAGTGCTGTAATGGAAACTTTTGGATTATTTTTAATGTTTAATGTGAAAAACCCCTATGGTTGAAACAAGAATATGTGTGCAATATTTTCCTTCTTTCTAAGTTAGATGTTTTGTATAGCATTGTTCTTTTAAACTACTGAGATTAGTTTTTTGATATTATCACATTTTACCTAGTCTCTGTCCTCTTCTATCGATTAGATACTTTGACACTGTAAGCCTCTGATACCACATTCTCTTCAAATGTAATAAATGCAAATCTGAGTTTTATAATTACTCCCTAAACTGTTTGATCATATGCATGGTTTTACAACACATCTTGCACTGGGAGAATAATCAAATGTCAAAGAAACTGAATGCAGGTCTAAAATACAGCCATCAAAAAGAATGAAGTTAGGACACCTGTCAAAAGTGCGCACCCCAGGTGATAGCAATATAATTGCTGTGGGCAGGCTGATTGATAACCATTTCTGCAGTCTCAGTAACATTTTATACCGGTTTATGCAGATAAAAAATAAAAGACATGGGATAAGTTTAGTAAAATCAGATTTTCTTCAGTACATATTTTTTTTCCAGTTATGATGAGTAATCCTGACTCATGTACTTACTCTTATGCAAGTTTCTTACTGCTACTTACATACTTTTAGGGAGATGTAGTACAACAGTATATCCCAGATGACAAATGTGTAGCCTTTCCCTTACTTTTGGGAACACTTCCTTGAATATAAAGACTGAGAAAGAACTGGACACAAAACACATAAAGAGAATTTTTTTTGTAGTACAAAAGTGCTTTTTCAAAGTGGATATCTGGAGCACAGAAAAGACTCATTTCAGAAAAGACCATTTCTCATGCTTTATGTAAATTTTGTGGGTGGATCAAAACTGCTGGGAGGGGTTTGACTGCTGCACATATACATCAACCATGAGACAATTCCAGTTTCAGATTTATTTAAGGCAGAAAATGGAAAGCTTGAACTGCAATCAGGACCTGAATCTTCCTGCTTTTGCAGTCTCCTGAAATGGAGGGTTTTCACTGTAATCTCTTCCTAATTTGGATAATGATAGTCCAATAAAGGGTAAGAACAATAATGTATTGACAATGAACTATGAAGCCTTGATAGTATTAGAAGAAAAATAAATATGATAAGCAATAATGATAGAAGATAAAAGAGTGTCTTCTCATTTGCCTCTGACTTTCAGAATTACATAGAGAATTCTACTAATTAAACATGGCTTAATAGACTTGGCTTTTATTAAGTGTAAGAAATACAGGAATATAAATTTATTTGTTTAAACAAAAAACTAAGTAGTACAAAATAAGTTAGATTAGACACACTAATTGCTTATATGCTATTAGTACTTTATACATTCAGGTGTTATTTTCACTTTTCTATATTAACACAAAATTATCATCCTATGTTGCTCGGTCCCACACTTCTGGATTTCAGAGAATTATGATTGTAAACTCCATTTTTTTTTGAGATAACTGTAAACTCTAAGCAGCTCCAAGAACATCTTCTAATGTAAAATTTCATATAAATCAAAAGAGAATTAATGCACCGAAGTTTCCAGAAAAGAAGCATTTTTCTTCAGAATACCATTACAAAATCACAGAATCGTATAGGTTGGAAAAGACCTATAAGATCATCGAGTCCAACCGTAAACCTAACACTACCAAGACCACCACTACACAATGTCCCTAAGCACCTCATCCAAACGTCTTTTAAATGCTTCCAGGGATGGTGACTCAACCACTTCCCTGTGCAGCCTGTTCCAATGCTTGATAACCCTTTCAGTGAAGTAAAATTTTTCCTAATATCCAGTCTAAACCTCCCCTGGTGCAACTTGAGGCCATTTCCTCTTGTCCTATCACTTGTTACCTGGGAGAAGACCCCCACCTCTCTACAGCCCCCTTTCAGGTAGTTGTAGAGAGCAGTAAGGTCTCCCCTGAGTCTCCTTTTCTCTAGACTAAACAACCCCAGTTCCCTCAGCTGCTCCTCATAAGACTTGTGCTCTAGACCCTTCACCAGCTTCGTTGCCCTTCTCTGGACACACTCCAGCACCTCAATGTCTTTCTTGTAGTGAGGGGCCCAAAACTGAACACAGTATTCGAGGTGTGGCCTTCCCAAGCCTATAGCGTTGCATGGGGTTGTTGTGACCCAAATGCAGGACCCAGCACTTAGCCTTGTTGAACCTCATACCATTGGCCCCAGCCCAATCCAGCCTGTCCAGGTCCCTCTGTAGAGCCTTTCTACCCTCAAGCAGATTAACACTCCTGCACAACTTAGTGTTGTCTGCAAACTTACTGAGGGTGCACTCGATCCCTTTGTCCAGATCATTGATAAAGATATTACACAGGGCTGGCCCCAACACAGAGCCCTGGGGGAATTCATAGATATCTTTTGGATTCTTGAATGAATTTGTAGAGTTGCATATCAAAAGAAATTTAGATTATTGCTTTATGGAGAGGTAAACTCAGGAGAATTAAAACAAAAAAGGTAGAAGAACTTCCTTAGGAAACTTCACTTAATATGGTATTTCAGGGGAAATGGCTTTGAAATTAGAACATTTCTTTCCAATACCCAAGAAGTAAGGGATTCAGGAAGAAATGTAACCAGGTATACGTGCATATTCTTAATATTTTGATACTTGCTAGTGTAAAGCTACCATGCTAAGCTAATATTTTCCATCTCCCATGACTGGCACTATTGAACTAAATTTTTTGAAAGAATGACGTCTTCTGAATAGGTTTTCTAGGTAGTAGTAGATGATAACCACTCTCTCTGTCTCTCTGTGGTTATTACCACAACAATTATCCCATTCTACTTTCTTCCTTACTTTGTATGTTGTCTGCTATCTCTCACATTAAACTGAAATCATTAATTGTTTTAAATAGAAGCTACTATGCCTTCACAGATCCCTATACAGTGTTTAATATGCCAGAGTCCTGACTTATAAAAACTAATCCAGAATTACAAAGCACTTCATGCAGCATGTTTATTCAATCCTGTCTCTAATGAACTAGGGGTTATAAATATGATTAGGTATTTATATCCACACAGATACACGTTATTTTTGTTTGCTTTTCTATGAATACAGGTTTTTACTCTGTTCTTTTTCTAATAGACATTTAATGGCAAAGCGAGAGAATAAGTGCAATAAATCTAAAAGCTATATTAAACACATACCTGTTGGCTTGAATTAAGTTTTCCCTCTTTGTGTGTTTCATGGTGCTATTCACATAAAAGATGCTGAAATTTAATGACGACTGATGAATTCAAGTTATTACAACATGAAACAGAACAGGCAGAAAGGCCTGATTTGAACACCCAGATCTTTCAAACCATCTATGCGCCATTGTCTTCAGTGACTGATTTATTTATAAGGTAGGCATATATATTTCTTTTCTTTTTTCCTCATAGCTACATAACAACAACAAAAAAGATACCACCCATGCATTGCCATACTACCATTTTTTACCTGTAAATACCCTTTTTCTCCCTCTGCTCACTTTGGGATCTAGTTAGGGAGCCACGTTCACAGTTTCTTCAGTGCTATTATCTGCTGATATTACCTTCATGCAACCAAAGCAGTAACTATCTGGTTCTTTTAAAGGTGTAACACATGGCTCGGTGGTGGCAGGGAACCCAACTGATGCAATAATGTGGTAGTGTAGGAAATAAAAGAAATTAAGAAAAAAGATAACAAGTAGGGAAGCTGCAAAGAGCTAAAACAATTTTTGTAGACAGTTATATACCTTGTGTATATTTCACTCTGATTCAACAAAACTGAAGGAAGAGGTGGACAGACTTTTGTCATGTCCGTATGTAGTGCTACAAATCACCGAGTTGTGGCCAGGAGGAATTGCAGACCCACACATCACTGTATGTATTCACCAAAGTCAGTAACTCTTACAGCAATCAGGATTATCTTATCTGCATTTCACTATCAGTCAGACAGCAGGTCTTACCATGCAGATAGTGATTATTAGGTAAAAATTCAGGGTTGTGTGATCCTGCATACCCAGTTCATAATCTCAAGCTGAGATGAATTTATGCCAAACAATTTGAGCATCAAGGTACAAGATTTACAGGTCTAGATTTTACAGATTTGATGTCAGTTTACAGAGTCTATAGGTAGAGTATAGGTCTGCCCTTGGTGACTGTTTCTTTTTGGACATCAAAGATGGGGTTCATGTCACCTCATTTTAGCCATCTAAAGTCTAGGTGTCTTATCAAGATGTGCTGGTTTTGGCTGGGATAGAGTTAATTTTCTTCATAGGAGGTAGTATGGGGCTATGATTTGGATTTGTGCTGGAAACAGTGTTGATAACACAGGGATGTTTAAATTATGGCTGAGCAGTGCTTACACAGAGTCAAGGCCTTTTCTGCTTCTCACCCCACCCCACCAGTGAGTAGGCTGGGGGTGCACAAGAAGTTGGGAGGGAACACAGATGGGACAGCTGACCTCAACTGACCAAAGGGATATTCCATACCATATGACATCATGCTCAGCATGTAAATCTGGGGGAAGAAGAAAGAAGCGGGGGACATTCGGAGTGATGGCGTTTGTCTTCCCAAGTAACCATTACGCATGATGGAGCCCTGCTTTCCTGGAGATGGCTGAACACCTACCTGCCCATGGGAAGTAGTGAATGAATTCCTTGCTTTGCTTTGCTTGCATGCACGGCTTTTGCTTTCCCTATTAAACTGTCTTTATCTCAACTGATGAATTTTCTCACTTTTACTCTTCTGATTCTCTCCCCCATCCCATTGTGGGGCGAGTGAGTGAGTGGCTGTGTGGTGCTTAGTTGCCACCTGAGGTTAAACCACGACACAAGACCAAACATCTGGGCTCCTTTTTAGTCCCTAGAGAGATAAAGATGTCATGTATACACTTTTTCAGATCAGGTTCTCCCTGGAGGTACCTTTCTCTGCTGACTAGAAAGGCATTTTTTAATCATGTCCACTAAATGCCTAGATTTTATACATCTACAATGAAAAGAGGTTAATTCCACTACAAGTAAGGAAAGGAGAAATATTTTTTTTGTGAAAGTGTTGGTAAATGTTATTACTTTGAATGATTGTCAAGCCTGCCTATATGACCTATGTGTGTTGTCTGATTGTCCTTGAAATGTGTGGAAAATTACCTCCATTCTCAGCTGTCCTCTTATTAAGACTCAGTTCCACAGGGCAGGCATTTAAATTCAGAGAACTTTACCACATACTCAAAATTAGTGCATGATTAAGCATTTTCTTGAAATGAGAGACAACATTTTTCTCTCATCAGGTTATAAAAGGTTTATACTCCGGCTGTCTTAATGAAGCAAAAGCTGTGGATGTGGAAATACAGAAAATCCATTACTGAACACAACCTTCAATTAGTGCTAAGGACTGAATGCAATCTCTGTCATTACCACAGTAGCCACCTTCCTTGCCCTCCAAGCTGTGGTAGCTGGTCTCATACTGTAGTCAGGTATGTAAAGCTGGTAGCAGCATTGCAGAGGAGAAAGATGTTACTGACTGTTGTCTGTGGTTAATTAAAAGAACTGAATTTTCTACATCTGTAATTCTTGTCCCTTGTTTCACCTGTAGCATTTTGTATTGCTTTTATAGCACTAACTTTAATGCTTTTGATATACAGTGTACGTGCTATGGAACTGAGGTTATAGTTGCTTTCATTTTTTATATCTGTGAAGCTTTCTTTGAAAGCACAAGAGCCTGGGCTGTCACTGTGATTAATTGGAAACCATACTGCCAAAAAGGTGGAAGGGAGGTCAGGTCATATAAAGCAGAGGCAACTCAGTCAGACATTTTCTAACTTTCAAGTGCTTAGTGTTTCAACCTTAAGAATGCTCTTCTTCACAAATATTTTGAATAGATGTAAATGCAGTTGTACATGATTCTGTGGCTGTAATTCCCCTAGCTAGGGAAAAAAAATTAAAAATAAAAGACTGAAATTCTATCATTTAAGTTCTCAGAACTATCACTACAGTCTCTAGATCTTCTAGATCCCTGAAGCTAATGGATTAAACAATATCACACAACTCCATACCATATCCAATTAATGATGTGATGAGAACTAATGACATCCAACACACATTCCTGAGGCACATGTGCTAGTGAGTTTCCTATTATACACAAGAAAGGGCCAGACTCAGGAACTGTGGATTTTACTTTTATAAAAACAGAAGCCGACTTCCCTTCACTCACATTTTTTTCCCCTGTCAGTCTTCTCCAGGCTGATGCTGTCTATCTGTGTTTCCTCTTAATTTCTCTCATCCTGACTGTTCTTCCCACCTCAGCAGTTCTAGACCCCTCACTTCATAGAATCATAGAATCATAGAATGGTTTTTGTTGGAAGGGACCTTTAAAGATCATCTAAGTCCAACCCCCTTGCCATGTGCAGGGGCATCTTTCACTAGATCACGTTGATCAAAGCCCTATCCAACCTGACTTTGAACATTTCCAACTTCAGGCTGTTCATTCTAGGATTGTTTGAAAACACCGTTTTACCATGCTGGAACGGCATTCCCATTCCCAGCCTGCATTCTCTGGCAACCAGGATTTTCTCATATCTCTCAAGTCCTTGTTTCTTTTCCCTAAGTCCACACTGTATTTACCTGTCCCTCTTACCCCTTTTGCCCAGTAAAGCTTGCCAATATTCTCCCACGGTTCCCATATCCTTCCTGAGACTTCTTATCCAATTTGTCTTCTATATCCTGCCCAGTCTCTTTATCCTATGATAATAAAACAGACTCATTCCTTCAGCAACTCTCTCCCTCCACAATATAAGCTCCCTGTTTATAATCCATATGTTTCAAACAGCCCCAGAAGCCCTGAACTGAATAGATCCTATTCTGTTTTTTTACCATGAGTGAAATATGTAACTCTAAAGAGGTTACAGTTGCTGAAATGTAAAATGTCAATTCTCAGCACATCTGATAAGCAGGGATTTTTCAAAAGCATTTAAATTAGCTAAATTTTGGCAGAATTCCCCAAGACAAAAAAAGACAATATATGCTGTTGTCACAAAGGGATTCTTTCTTGAGTCTAAATTTCAGGTCCAAGCTTTAATACCTATTAATTATTTACATATTGTGGGAAAGCCCTTCATCTCCTTGCTAGAAGACCCTTGGGGAAGTATGAAGTCTCTTACAAGAAAGGTCAATGTCATGCTCCAGAGGAAAAAATGGGGGCCTTCACAAATTAAACTGGGAAAATTCCTTCCTCTTCCCACATCTGGCTCAGCTTTTTGACCTTAAATATGCAAACGAGATACAGTAACCAGAAAAGCAACACATTTTTGTCATGACTGGCCACATCAATATTCCTTCCTCATCAGCTCACTTTTAACCCTAATCAAGATCCTGCAATTCAGAGACTAGAAACATTTTACAAAACTAGATGTCAAATGCTTTCATGCTAGAAGGAGAAATTATTTCTTCATATAACTAAGAAAAACTTTAGAGCATGAGATCAGAGCATTTGTTGCATGATGCAACAAAAGTGATCAAGCTTTATTTCAATCCTACTTCTTTAGCAAAGTGGGTTTCAGTGTTTAATCCCAGATTGTAAGAGTTTGCACTGAATGTTTTTATCCAGCACTTTTTTCATTTCTTGAAAACTATTTTTTCTTCTCTTTCTTACCACTAAGATTTTTAGTATTTACTTATCTTTACAATTTAACTGCAAGTCCTTGTGTATATCCTGTCTTTTAGGCACAAACCAAAAAGACATTTTGCCAATCCTTCCTGATTTCTGGTTCACAAGAAAAAGATCTCAAATTGTATGAGACTGACATACTGGTTTCATGTCAGCACAAACCAAATCACAGTAAGACTGCTATGATGCAGCAAGATTTGGTCCACAGTTGTTAATACCCTATTTTCAGGAAGGAATTTATAAAGATTTGTTCATTTGTTGACTGTATTTATATACAATGTTAGTACACACAAACTACATTGGATGCCAAAATATTTTACTCTTTCAATATGTTTAAAGAGGTCAATAGTTTCTCTATTTTGAAATGACTGCCTTTAAGTTTAAAAATAATCTATTAATTGTTATATTAATCACTATATCTGATACTCAGTTTGCCTATATTTAAATTAAAAATACATGAAAATAAATATATTTAAATAATGTTTAATATTTTGTTAACAACTGTACATATAAATTAAAATTACATTTACATTAATTTAAATTAAAATTATATGTCATATATATACATATACATACATATGGACATATATATATGTATGCAGAAACACATACAGTGAACTACACTGACTATGAAGTCCCAAGTTGCCTGGAAAAGCTCCATTATTCAGAGACAAGTTCTTCATAGAATTATGTAAATTGTCTTGTCTACCACGGTGGTGGCCTTCAAGTGCTTGTAGTTAAGCTACACCTAATGTGGGCACAGAGGTCTGACTCTCCAAACAGTGCCTAAAAATGGATGCAAGAAAAGTACACAAATATTTCTGAACAGTGTCCAAGAATATTACAAAAAACTTTTTCATTATTATTTAGCTCAACTATGAGCCAAGGTTTCCAGAAATGTGCTACCTACCCAATTTAGTACATCATGCCCATGGTGTCCTTTATTTAAGATAAATAAAACTAAAGTTTCTCAATTAATTACAAGTTTTCATGATTTCACTGTCAGACAAATTGATTCTATTTTACACTCAATTTGATTTTGTGCTGGACAGCAAATGACTTGGTTAGAAAATAAAGAAAGGTGGTTTGAACAGGGCTTTAATTAATTCAATTGAAAAATACCTCAAATGCAATGTACCCTGAAGAAATACTCCTCCAACTATATTCAATAAAGGTTGTTTATCAAAGTAATTATTTCCTTTAGGGAATTTCTTAGAATTTTCTCTTTAGATATATGAAGGCTCAAAAAAGGCAAGCTTTTGTTTCTGTGACCTTGAAGAAACACCTTAGGTTGAACAATTTACTTCAGCACAGAAAAAATGTGGGTTTTTTTTAAATGTTTTATTGCCTCTGTTAATAAATCTTGTAGTAAATTAACCTTTGGAGCTTTGCTGAAAACGTCCTGTCTTATCCACAGTATTGGAGCTCTGCGAAAACTCCCTGTCTTTATGTACAGTACATCTTTCCAGGTATGGAAATACATTACAAAGGATATAATATATAATATAGAGTGTATAATACCTTATATCATATTTTTGTTTATATGTAATAAGAACAATGTGCTTTTAATACAATAATTGTGTATCTAAAACCTGTTGTATCTACAGTTATGTATTATTTTTAAAAATCATGGAAGATTCTGTTAACATAAAGTACTTTTGATTGGCGGTGTTGAGAATGGCAGTGATGCTGACTCACTTTTGTGTTCAAAGATTTGCTAGACTTAGTGCATTAAATCAGGAATCCATTGGAGCTTCCAGACACAATAGCTCTGGTATCTAGTTGGGTGCATAGAAGTGGTTTTGAGTTGATGATTTCCTTTAATAACTTACCTAAGTAAGTCTAAACCAGAAAGGGAAGAGCTTCCATGGAAAGCCAAAGTCAAAGCCAAAAAATAAAAAACACCTTCATGTTTATACACACAGAAAAATATTTAATATGATAGAAAACCTTCCAGAAACAGTTATATATACATACATATATACATAAAGACCCTCATACGTGTAGACAGTGTATGTCCACTGTATACTGCACTTTGTGGATGAAGGTGGCAGGGCTGAGAAATCACAGTCCTTTTATTCACTTGTAATGCTTCCATTTCACCATGAAAATTTGCTTTTACCTTATTGAAAAGACTTCTGAACAAACTGCTTTCCAAGTTATTTCATGCAAATTACTGTACATTAGAAAGTGAGACTAAATTTAAGCTGGTATATTTACATATTACCTTAACGGCAACAGAGAAAGTTTCAAATTTTCTGTAAATGCTGAGTAGTTTAAATGCAAATATTTCAATAAGGCTGAAGGCACCTTTTTTTTTTTTAACCTTTCCTTCCTTTAGTGGTTTTCAGCAGAGACTGTAAAAGCATAAAGAAAAAATCAGTTGTACTTAATAACTCTGAATTCTTTGACAATACAGTTTCCTTCTTCTCTTTTTATTTTCAATTTTTTAATTCCAGATTTTTTCATTTGTGAAAAATATTTTTTCATTTGATTTGTGAGACTCAACTTCTCACATCTTTCTGTGGAAATCAAATTCCTTGTATGTACTAACTTATACTTCTGGGGCTTTATTTCTACTTCTCCCTGATGTACTTAACAGAACAGCACAAGAATTTACTTTTTCTCTTCCCTTAAAATTCCACAGCTAGAACCACAACTTCTTCTCCAGCTTGCAGTGATACTTTCAATACTGTCTTGTGATTGGTGAGATAGAATTTAACATGTTGGTTGTTTAGGTTTTTTTCCTCAGGCAAGCAGTAATCCCTGCTTGTTAGCCTGAGGTTATATATTGAACTTAAAATGAAGAATGATGACTATACTGTTTTTGCTCCTGGAGTTTTCCAGCAGGATAAAATGTTAGCTTCTGGTTTCCATGTTAATTCACAAACATTGAATCTCATGAGTTTTTATCAGAAGTGACTCTTTTTCTTTTTACAAGTGATTTTCATTCCACTGTACATATTAATAAGTATCATAATCTCTAGTACTTTTCAAAATATAGAGGAAAATATGATGATTGTGATTTGGGGGGGAACCCAAATCAATTACTTTACTGTTGATATATACTTTTTTCATGACTGCATCTTGAATAAATAACTCATTGAACATCAAATCACGAGCAGAAATGTCTTTAATGCAAGGAGGTGATAACTGTAATCTCTCACTGTAACCAGTAGTTTCTTTTTTACTATAGCAGAACACTTTTATTTCTAATAAATAACTTTGAAATTCCTGCAGGAAAGGGATTCTCAAAATGGATTGTAATGATATGTTACTGTATTACTTATATTTTTATCACACAAGCACTTAATAATATAGATACTACATTTTTTATTGACCGTGAACAATTCTCATTTTATGTAATAATGTTTACCAGAAACAGTCTTTTTTTTTTACTGATTTACTTATTATGTCTGTCTTTCATTTTTGTATTCCTTCAGTTTAAAGTAACCAACAGTAGTTATTGGTCGTTCGTTAATTACTCTAATTCCATCTGTTTTCTTAAAAATATTTTTGTCTGTTCAGATTTTGCAAATATTTCTTCATCTGCCCTAACTAGTTCTGTATATAGTTTTATACTTCATGGTTTAATTTATGTCACAGACTTTCTCAGGCATTTGCAAGTACTAATTTTGATCCTTTTCTTACTTATTAATTAAAATAGTTGCTGATGAGTATTTATTTTCTTGTTATATACACCTATTTTATTCTCTCCATGAATCAAAGTGGTGATGCTGTTGTGGTGGGTTGACCTTGGCTGGCTGCCAGCCCTCCACCCAATTGCTCTCTCACTCTCCCTCCTCAACAGGACAGCGTGAGAAAATAAGATGGAAAAACTTGTGGGTTGAAATACATGCAGTTTAATAAGAAAAGCAAAAGCCGCACACAGAAGCAAAGCAAAAACTACTTCCCATCGGCAGGCAGATGTCCAGCCACTTCTCAGAAAGCAGGGCTTTAGAGTAGCGGTTGTGTGGGAAGACAAATGCCATAACTGCAAATGTCCCTGCATCCTCCTCCTTTCTTCAGCTTCTATTGCTGAGCACAACGTCATATGGTATGGGATATCCCTTTGGTCAGTTGCGGTCAGCTGGCCTGGCTGTGCCCCATCCCAGCCTCTTGTCCACCCCCAGCCTTCGGGTCTTTGGGGGAGGGGAGTGGGCTGGAGAGACAGCCTTGATGCTATGCAGGCACTGCTCAGCAACAGCCAAAACACTGGTGTGTTATCAACACCATTCTGGCCGCAAATGGAAAGCACAGCACCATATGGGCTTCTCTAAGGAAAGTTAACTCCATCCCAGCTAGACCCAGTACAGTTATCCCGATTCTCAAGGTCTAGGATATGAGAAATAAACTGTATGGGAAGACATAATGTGTTTTATTAATCACAAGGTAGCTAGGTTATCTGACTAACCCACTTATACTGCTGGACTGCTTAACACAACTAGCTTAAAACTCAGAGAAATTTCTCCAGGCTGCATGCAGGTTGTAGTTTGTTGCTTCATTTCAAATTTGGACTTGTGAGCTCACAGATTTGTGAACCAAAAAGCTAGATAATCTGCTAAATAAAAAATATTCTCTGTGCCTACACACCTCTCTAATTCTCCCCAATTAGCATGCCTCTTTTTTTGTTTCAAGTGTTTCTATTTTTTTCCTTTTCCTGTTGTTCCAGACTTGATTTCTTATAAACAATCTTTAAATGAGTCTGTGATTCTTCACTGACTTATTCCTGCCTTTACATAATAGTTTCTTAGATGACTGAGAAGCCTCTCATTAAATTTCCTCAGCCATATTTTGTTTCTTACATTATTTTGCTCCCTGCTTTCATACCTCAAAACAATTACAGTGTCTTGAACTTTAATTACAACTATTTACTTATTCACTACAAGCAAAGCTTGTTTGATATGCATCTCCAATCCTACTTTTGGAGAAATCCATGGGAACTCAATTTCTGATATTTGTGGCTTCAAGATATACCTTTAATTATCTTCAAGCTTGCATTCTTGAAATAAGCTTATCTACTATGACACATTCTGTGTACTTATGTTATGAACGAAAATTAAATAAACACAATCATAGTTTATAAGAAAAAAATATCCTTGAGCTATGCCCCTAAGTTCTGAACATGTAAGGCTTGCCTTCTGTCGTATAGGTAACGCTTGCCTTCTGTCGTATAGTTTTTGCACACACAGTGAACTCACACAGAAATACACTGTTCTTGCCCTGCTTTGTCATCATGGTGCACTCTCATGTTCTTTAGTTACCTTTCTATTCACCTTGGAGATGGGTGGGTGGAATAAAAAAAAAAAACAAAACAACAGCCTGTCTTAATAAGGTCATGTCTAAGAAGTAGTGATTAAAATAAAGTAAGAGAAATTCCTATTACACACCCTTGTTTTCCTATTGAATTCAGCCAACAATGGATGATCCAGGAAATTCTGTTTGGACACAAAAATGGGAAAGCAGCAAGATTTCCAGAATCAAGGACATTAATCTCAACATTTACTACACCAAGGATCAAATGAAACACCTATCCATGAAAGTTGTGCTGTGTCAGATTACCTGTCATGTATATGGTGTTGTTTATACTGCAGACTCTATTGCTCCCTAATAATAATTTAAGGTGTTATAAAGAGAATATATTGATAACCATTTTAGATTTGTAGTGCAGTTCTTCTTAGTAAATGGTCTTGCCTCTGTTTAATTTACAATTCTTCTTGTCCACTTTGAGGAAGGAGAAGCAACCTGACACCTCTGAGCGTAGTAGCTATGGTTCTTCCAAATTCCTGCTCTAGAACAAGCTCTTACATGCCTTTATTGGTGTATCTTTTCTGTATTATATGTCGGTATATCTTTTCTATATTATAGCCATTTGTTGCTTGCAAAATCACTAGCTGTATATCCAAAGGAAAATATTTTTTTTCCATGAGATCTAGAATTAATAAAGACAGACCTTCAACAAACCATAAGACAAGTTTTTCACAGTGCCAGAATATGTAATCCCTCTCCTATGGGTAGATTCTCCAATATCTAATAGTGTGCTAACATGCAAACTGTAGCCACTGCAAGAAATGAGCTGAGTTTATGTATCTGGCCATTCTCTTTGACAATTCTTACAAGAAATAAATAACATTTCAGACCTTTTAGGCCTTGCCAAGTTTGGATAAAATTGGAAAATAGATTCAAAAATTATGACCAGGGTAATCCAGAATAATCACGTTTCTTATTTCCCTGGGAAGTCAGGTAAAATATTGCCAATATTCACAGTGGACTTTGAGTGATTCAGCTTCAGCAGCACTGGGGGTTTAGATCCAGGCATATGCTACCTCTTCCAGCTTCCTGGAATGGAGCTGGATCATCTTCCACCTTTTTGTCTTTTACCTTATCTCCCAGACAAGCAACAGCCTCTCTATTTATATTTCTGCAGCTTCAGCTATCATTGCCAAATAAACATTCCTATGGCTGGTATTACATAAGTGGGAATTGCATGGTACAGGACTCCTGAGCAGGTAAGAGTAGGGAAGGGGAGAAGGAAAGATGGGACTTGGGGCTGGGCTGAATGGGAACAGAAAAGCTGTTTTCGGGGTGAGGGGGCCTGGGAGTTAGGCTGGAGGGGGACAGTAAGGGAAAGAAGAGGAAGGAAGGGGAAGAGGCTGATCTGAGCTGATCTTCAATGAGTACAGGGTGGTGGTTGCTGTTATGGCAGACATTTTTTCCTAGAATAACACTTCCTACCCATGAAGAAAGTGTAGCACAACTCAAGGGAGTACCTTGCATGCTACATCTGGCTGGGAGGCCACTTACTAGGTCACACTGATAAAGTTCTGAAAAGGAGAGCAAAAAAACCCCAAACAAATGAAACAAAAAAACCCCCAAGTCGTGCTGTGTTAAGGTTGGTACTGCTATATAAAGCATATCAAGAAGGTCATTTCTAAGTGTTTCTAAACTTAGAAAACTGCTATACTGCTTAAGCTGAGAAAATCCAGTTATTTAAGGGGTAATTCATTCATTAGTTTTGTTGCCTTGCTCTTTGCTAAGAAAATCACTGAGCCCAAGTGAACATGGCCTGAATTGTTGTTACCTTTTCATTGTTACTGTTATTTTTACAAGCATACCAATAAAATAAATCTTTACATTTATTTGGAATAAAAGATAATAATCACATTTCATTTTTCATGTCTTAAGCTGGAGTTCATCATGAGGTACTGGAAAATAATCCGAAAGGCTATTTAAATTGGAGTTATTGGATTAGAGCTATTAATTGGAGTTATTTTAATCCAAGAAGTTCATCTGATTTTGGATGAGCACAATAGTTGATTCTACCTGACTAAGTGACATAATTCAACATCAGTCTGAGAGAATAACAGGTCATTTTCTCAGCTATACCTCTTAAAAGACAATTGATTATTAAAATTTGCATTAGTAAGAGCATTGGGCCAAATTCATTCACGGTCAGTAAACCCGCTGAAGGTGATGAAGCTCTATGAGGGATGAATTCTGCCTTGAGACTATGTCTAGTCTGAGCGATGAGGTACATTTCAGGTTTAATATAAATGCTGTAATCCTAGAACTTGCCCTAGCACTGATAAATTGGGTATGTACTCAAGACTGGTTTATGAGTGATGGAATACATTTTAGCTTAATATAAATACTCTAAACCTGGAATTTACTGTGGTACTGACAAATCGGATATACTCTCAAGTCCTGATTTGTCCCTGACATAACCTCATTGATTCCAGTATGGTAAATAGATATTGCAAGAACATGACATGCAGTAATCATCTGTATACATTTTAGATAGAGATTATGCAACATGAGCTTGAGTTTATAGCAAATTTAGTGTGAGGAATTAAATTAATCCTTAAAATGACCCTTTATTTTCTTGCGTTCTTTACTGATTCCTTAACTTGATTCTTAGTCTTCTGTGGGAATTCTTTGTTAGCACTCAGAATTTTACATTATTTGAAACCTTATACAGCTCAGTAGACTTCAACCTTATTATTCTCCTGATCTGTTAACTTTTCCTGCTAATGTTAAGTTGAACATTTGTTTTGACTTTTTTAGTAGTACTTTGCCAACCTCTCTGTGTTTGTTTCAACTAAACAGGTTCTCTCTCTCTCAAAAAAAAAGAGGAACCAGTCCTGGTCTATACCAGGAGATAATGAAATCAGATCTTCCCATTTTTACATGTTCACTAGGAGAAGAGGGTTTCCATGTGTTCTCAATGGAAGGGAGAAGATATTGAATGGGGCAAACTAAGAGTAGTTTGGCCATGATAAGATCTTCAAGAGGTAAGGGAACTTTGGATGAGCATTCTAGTTTTTCGTATTGCATAAAAGAAAAATAAGCAAGAAGATGAACCTGTAACACATTTTGCTTTGTTATTTGAAAATAAATAGATTTTTTAATTATTATCACACTTATTATCTTCTCTTTGGCCATCTATTTAATATTTTCTAACTTCTGCTTTCATAAAAAATGAAGATGTGTCCACCCTTCTAACGCATCTATCAAAACTAAACACAAAATCAAAATTGTTTATTTGTAGACCAGATCATTGAAAGAAATGCCTGCTCATATTTGTTTTACGTCACAATGAAGCAGGCAAAGTTGGGCAAAATTGTTATGTTCTGAAAAATATCTACACAGAAACTGTTCTTTATGTTTTATTAAAATATAATAATTCATTATATTTGATACTTCAGTTCCATATCTGAGACCTCAGAGAGCTTTATACGCCCAAAATTAGGGATTTACATGTCTAGAGCAACACTCACAGATTGGATGTTGCATGCTTCCAGGTCAGGATTAATTAAATAATGGTGTGTGTCTCTCTCTGCACTGGTTATCAGGCAGTAACACTTCCTTAGAAATCCCATGAGAACCTTCTTTCTCCTGTAGTGTTAAATAATTGCATCTTCTTTTACACACATACCTCTGGGTTTCAGGAAACTAGTCTGTCTCTGAGAAATCTTCCGGAATTGACTTCCTTTCAGCTCAAGACTTGCTGTACTGCCACTGACAGTTTAAGTGTGAAGTGCTGTTTGCTCTAATCTACAGATATTGAGGCCTTTTTTCCTCTGGAAAAAGATATTGATGAAGGAGAAGGTTTTGGGATGATCATTTCCCAGGTAGCTTTCTCATCACCGTGGTTTAGAATAGATTTTCTGTGTCAAAGCATTCATGTCCTCTTTCTGTGTGTGGGATGAGGTGCTGAAATCAGCTTGTTCCTACCTCTTGAATGAAAGCAGACCGCAGCTCCTTTGAGGTCCTCAAAGCACACCTTTCAAAACAGCTCTGAAAATTGATAGGCTTTCCCAATTTTCAGATGTAAGGCTATCTGTTAGGAAATTCAATCTCAGAAGAATAGCTTTTGGTTTAAGCAAAACATGAGACCATTTGAACACCAGGAATCGCAACAGCAAGGTCAGTACCGCTATCGCTCATTAAGTATTCATCTTCCAGAATTTCAGGTTTTCTTTCCACTACAGTTTCAACAGCAAACAATGAGGTTAAGAAATCAAGTAAAAAATGTTATAACATACTTTTTGAATATTAAACCTTTTCACTAAACATCTGTGTAATGTTTTTTACTTAGTGAGGCTGTGAATTTGCAGGTCACAAACATTGTGCTGTTCTCAAAGTAGCTATATAATTCCACACCATCTAGTATGACATTTAGCAGTGTAGTTTCACCTGAATTTTATCTTTACACCCAAGAAGAGTTTTAAAAGTTTTAAATATGCATTATTTTACAAGGGCAGGTTTCCTTTTCAGTCCAAGTAATTTGACAGGATTGCACTGTGCCTAGTGCCAATCCCTGGAGAATATCTGTAATACTTGTTTTAAAAATAACAGTTTTCCTTGTGTGTGATTTCTTTCTATATTTGAGTTAAAATTCTTCAATCTTTAAACATAAAGTTTACTTTTGTTTTTTAAATGTGTTCTGTAACAGAACATTTTACAATTAAAAAATATAAGGGTTTTTTTATTTTTTTTTAACTTGTTTGTTGAAAATTCATCTGAAACTGAGATTTCCTTTGGCCTAAAATACAATTGAACTAAAAGTTTATACTTTCTGGCAACATGTGAAGTCCACCCAGTATTATATCCAAAATATACATACTTGTGAGAACATTATGATGATTGAAATTCAAAACTTCTTCTAATGAGAGACCAGCAACAGATTTTCAGAACAGAGCCTCTTTTCAGACTTTTTTTCATTATATTTTCTTCAATGAAAGATTTATTGTGCAAATCTTGAAATTTAGCACCTATTAAATTTGATACTGTAAAATTTCTTTCATTTTTTAAATTCAAAATTATTCTTTTTTCCATTCCATTTCACTTTTCTCTAGGATGCATTCTTCTTTTCTGATTTAGCTCTTCCTTTTCTTCAATTTTCTCCATACATAGGTTTTTTGGGGTGCTTGTTTGGGTTTTTTTTCTTTTTTGTTTAACTATTTTGCTTATTGTTTCTTCATTTTGCCACTGATTTTTGGTCATTCTTCTTCTTACCCATCATGCTCTATTAACAGTCCTCTATCCTAATGTAATTTTTAAAAAGTACACTGGAGAAGAAAAGTTACATCTTCTCCCTAGTGCATGCAATTGGAGATTATTTTTCCACATGTATAATGTGTATGTACATGGTTTTATTTACATTCTTTTAAGAGAAAAAAACCTGCCAAGAATGAGATGAAGCTTTTGTCAGCAACTACAATGAAGCTGGTGCACTTTGGGGTAAACAGTTTTTTTATCATTACATTACTTACTCTATTTAGTATTGGATACAAGAGTTTATTTTTCCATTTTAAATTAAACAGAATTTAATTCAGGTCCAATTATGTTAATATAATCAAATCTTATTCTATGAGAAAATTCAGGCTTGTCCTACTGATCGCTACCTTCTTTTAGATTATGCAGCTGGATCATGGATTTTTCTTCAAAATATCTTTCTTTATAGAAAGTCAGATTTATTTATTTTGGTATTTTTTATCATAATAATAAAAAAAATCAATGCATGAACAATGGTTTTTTTTTTCACTAGGAATGGAAAGGCTACTTTGCAGAATCCTGTCAAGTTGGCCTACTAATAATTTTTAAAGATGAAACAGGAATGTTTTTGTTTTCTTTATATTGAAACAGAATAGTAACTAGCTTTTACTGTTCATCAGTACAACACTTGTAAGGATGTCAAGTTCCATACCACAATTTAAAAAGTCAAGACCATAATATCATATGGGCTGAGCAATATTTTAGAAAACGGGGACATTTCATCCTGGTGTAGATGGGGACCAGCTCTGAGTGGGAACATAGCTTATTCTTTTGATTAGAAGATGAAAAGCAATAGCATACACATAAAGAATGAGAAACAGTATAACATAGAAAGTCCAGTGGACACTTGTAATGATGTTAGAAATGTCTAAAATCACAGTTTAATGAAAAGTTTAACCTCTAAATATCTTTTTAAATTAACGATTCGTATTTCAGTTTTTGTCCGTGACCTTTTAGAATTAACTTTATCATTAGTATTTTGAATATTTGGTAATAATAGACTGTAAAAACTGTTACTTGTGTTTGCAATCTCTGCATACTTCCTTGTGAACTATAATGTAAAAAATGTTTACCACAAAAAGGCATTGATAATTAAAAAGACATTAACAGTCTACAGCAGGAATAATTAATTTCTTGCTGCAGCTATATTTAACTTTTCATGTCCCTTTACAGTCAAGGACCAATGAACATTTGACCCAATTATCAATTTATTGCTAGTATGACAGAATTTTTTAACCCTGCTTCTGATTTTTTTATTGATTTGTTTGGACAAGTGTCTCACATCTTGAGGATTATTCTCTGTAAATTTGTTGTATTTACTTATGTCAAGTATGACATTTTGAAACACATAGAATAAATGTCACATAAATCAAAACTAGTTTTTTAATAACTTTTACAAATAGATGTGAAAAATACAATATTTTTATTTTTTATTTTAATCTGTATAGTCTCTGGATCACCGCTGTGCCTAATTTTTTAAAACAAAGCTTGCAGTTTTGAGTTTTCATTGTACGACTTTCCTAAGCCATTTTAATTAATATTATTTAAAACCATGGTTTAGATGGAGATCTGATTTGTTCTAAATGAGCATCCTCTAATATGAGCTATGGATATGTCAGTTTTAATACTTTTAGAAATATTTCAGTAAGATGAACTATATGTCATGCCTGCTATGGAATATTAATTATTAAATGGCTCCTTGTCATCCATATTGATATTTT
This sequence comes from Ciconia boyciana, assembly GCF_034638445.1. Classification (NCBI taxonomy): domain Eukaryota; kingdom Metazoa; phylum Chordata; class Aves; order Ciconiiformes; family Ciconiidae; genus Ciconia; species Ciconia boyciana. Next base: position 60,956,922 of record NC_132935.1, read on the forward strand.
CACTATTAGTCTTTGTCTGAAAACTCAAGCTAGGTAATGTGACAGGAACTCATGTTAAGAAAAAGCACATTTTACAAATGATGTGGCAAGGACAAGTTAAGGCATAAAGGGTTCAAATCATTGATATAATCTCAACATGCTCTACAACTTCCCTTATACTAGGCAACCTCTGGCTTCTGCTGGTTTAATAGGTGTTTGATATTCCTGAGCCAGAGTGAGGTTAATGTGAAGTTTGACTCTACTGACTCCTCAGCTGAGCTGTTCTATCAATTAACAGGGTTATCCATCACACATGCATTATCACTCAGAGGTGTACAGTGTGTCCTACTTTAAAGAGTACATCAATTTTTGAGTCATGAGGAAATGTCTGATGCCACTAGTCACAGGCAGGAAAGAAGTACTAAAGCTCGCTTATCCCCATTTGTGATAGTGATGAATATGCTTTGGAAACAAATAGCCACCATGGCAGGAGCCTCCTCAGTTCCTCAACTGCTTGAAGGGTTTTTCCATTCCACTATGAAATCTGTTTTTGCACTTTCTGTATCCAATGATATGGCCAAAACATATCCAGAACTTTTAAGTCCCATGTTAAATGTCCAGCTCAGTTCACTGTTTTGGGGTCTGCCTACAGCTGCCTACTCAGCAGGAATTCTGTCAGTGCTGTCTTTATTAATGGCTTCAAGAACTGTGTGGAGATAAATACAGAGCAAGGGCATGACCTAGCTTTTTTCAAGCTGTGCTGCCACACATTTTATGTATGTCATTGTCAAATGGGAGAACAATCTTTCCAGCTCTCCACAAAGTACGGCAGACAGCACCTGTAGTTGCCTGAAACCCTTTCTCTGTACTCCATCAAGCTGTTCTACCAATGTGCGCCACTGAAATACCATACTGCATTCTGGGGTGCAGTCATCATAAGTGATATGACTTTATTGATGAAATATAAACATGGATGACATTTTCCAGAGTCTATATCAGCCTATATTAGGAGTGGGAATTATGAGATGATGAGCAATTATAAGGACAATAATACAAACATGAAGTGCTAACTGTATACATATCCCTTCCTTCAGGGTCTGTTTTACTTACAAAAATAAGCATCCAAACAAATCACTTCAAGACACAGGTAACATTGTCATACCTGAAGAAATCAAGACACATTTAACATTTCTCTCACTTCAACCATCCAAGAGGAGAGACTTGCCCATAGCTTTCCACTAGTTTTTCATGTCTTTTAGGCACCTTAGCAATGAAGGAGACACCTAATGCATACTGGAAACACATTTCTATTCCATCTCAAGGACAGTCAATAGACTTTTGAAAGAAAATATCCCCAGTAAATCCCATCCAGTAAAGCTTACCTAATGGATCCTTTTGACTCAATAATCTGTGAATAACTTTATATTCATGATAGCCATCATATAACAAATGATTGAACAGATAATTCATCATTTGGGAAAGATGAACACAAATTCTGGATCATGTTCACCAACTACTGGAAGTTTTGGTCTGTAGAAACAGCCAAGTATTCTTTCAAATACTAAGATATTTACTTAAAGCCTGGGGTGAACTATGTAGAAAAGGTTTAATATCCAGGAAGTATAACTAAACAAATTCAGTCCAAGAATAAGGCATCTTTGGAATAATTACCTTAATTGAAAATTAAGAAAAAAAAAAAAAAGGATGCAATAGATTCTTTGCAATTTTAATTTATTTTTTTTAATATACATTTTATGTCAAAATGAAGTTATATTCTACATGTAAGAACTGCTAGATAACATACTATGTTTGATCTTATGCAGGGCTTGTAATTACTAACTTCAGACCATGAGAGTAACTTTAAAATGCTTTCTTTCTGGAATTCCACTAGCAGATTACAGTACCCTTAGACAACTTTTACTCTCAGTAACTGTATGCAAAGGCATTTTTTGCCATGTTGTTTTTAAAAGAGATGCGTATGACAAAAACATTTAGGTTTAAAAAATAAAAATAAGTATTTTTTTCTTTAGACACAAAACAAGATCCTGACAAATGTCACAAACTCAATTACTTTATCTACATTTAATTGTGATATAATTAGATGAGTTTGTTTCAAAAGCTATTTCACCACACACAGGTTCTGTGTTCTGTCAACTTTAGTGCCAAATTTGCAGTCTTCTTTCCCTGAAGATGAAATCAGATTCATATATTGAGATATCCAGAATAAAGGGTCTGCGAAAATGGCAAGTGGGCAGTTTTACAGAGCGTTCCACTTCATAAACTTATCCTATCTCAACCTTACTCCCACAAAACCTCTTTTTTTGTTTTCTGTTGAGATACTGACAAAATGAGAATGAGTTTTGATGAAAAAAAAAAAAAACCAAAAACAAAAAACCCAAACCCTGCAGTAGAGTTTTGTTAATAAATTTGAGAGAATTAGGCCTAGGAAGGCACTGTAGCATCTCAGCTGATATGACAACAATATTGAAAGATATATGTAAGTACCAAATGATGTAATACCTTCAAACCAAAGCAACTTTAAGATAATTGCAGAACAAGCAAGAGTGACAAGAAAGGGAGGTTTGAACACTAACCAGACAGAAAGTGGTGGAATATATTTTAGGAGGTACTGACATAAATAACACAATTCTGGATCAAATAAACCATAAAAATCTATACACAATTCTGGATCAAGTAAATTGAGCAAATATCACTGACTTCTGCAACATATGCTTTATGAAAATGGATCAATGGGCTGGACAATGAGGGTTCTTGAACTATCAGGAAAATTATTTGGTCCAATACTTTATCCATAGATATACTCTGAAAAGCAAAGAGGAATCTCAATCACTTATAATTGGCATTTCTCTCTAAGGGAATAATCAAGCACTCCAACAAGGTAGAGATACTTGAGATGTAAATATGGTGAACAATCTTTCCTACTCTCATTACTTTAGCCAGTATACAAATAAACAATGAAAACCTATTAAAGCTTCAAATGAATTACAGAGGAGAAAAGCCAGTAGCAACAACATGCTTTTTATTCAAACTAAATAATAAAAAGCTTGAAAGGTATCTAGGGAAAATATTAATAATCATCATGTAAAAAATCACATGGGTAGTATATACGCAATTAATTGTTCAAATCTCTTTACCTAGAAACATAAATGCAAAGCTATCCAAAGACAAAGGAGGAATATTTGAAAACTTTTAACTAAAAGATATTTAGAAAATATTCTGAGAATAGTCATTGGGAAGAAAGTGATAAATTGAAAATACCTATGATGTATAATAAGACATTAACTTATTTTTGTGGAGAGTCATATAGTTATGACATAAACTTAGAAAAAGAACTATTTATATTTATACTTATACAGGAGAAACTGTGAATTAGGTAAGGACTGTGGACAATTTCTCTGTCAATATTCATCACCATGTTTTCCTGTGATTCAGTGAAATCTGCCCTGAGCTATTTTCTTCTGCAGAATTCTTCCACTATAACAGTGATTTCTCTTCATGCAGCATTGCCCGATTCCTTTCCAAAGGCACTGCTTTTCTGTCCTTGCAGAATCCTTTATCAACCCTTCCTATTACCATCTGCACTTAATTCCAGGCTTTCTACTTTCTCTCTTTTGCCTTCACAAAAGGTCTAAATAACTATGTATACATGTATTCATACACATATCAACTACTGTAGCCTTTCTTCTTCTCTACCTCCCTTGCTTTTGCAAAGAAAGAGTCTTTTCTTCCTCCCCCCCTACAACAATAATCATTTTGTAATTACTTATCTGCCAGGGTCAACTGTAGACATAAGCAAGATAAGTAGTTGCCCAGACGGATGTGCTGCCAAGGGTAACAAAATGTTTGACACTACCCAGTTTGCTCTGGAGCACTGGTAAGCTCACTTTTTTCCTAATACAGATCCTGAGGAAAAGGTCAGAGGCTGTGAATAATGGCCACTGCTGCTACAGGAGGGCTCTCACTTTTTGCAACAGCATCAGTAGGAATAACGAGCCTACCACTTCCCCCTTGTTTGGCTTCATATCTCCAATGTACATTTTGCATCCTAATGTGAATGCAAAGGATCTGGGAACAAACACATCCTGAAAAAAAACCCTTTCATTTTGTCCAGACTTCACTTAAAGGTATGAGACCATTGGCATTTGAGCAACCTGCTTTTATTCACATTGATGTAAAAAGGGCATTCACGTCATTTAGGCAGATTTGAAATTCTCACAGTAGAATTGCTTCTTTCACCCTGTTGCACTCAGAAAATACCAGACAATTCTAAGGCATCCACATGACTAATAATGAAAACTAAGACCAGTATAATGTTCTACTTGTTTGATGTCCATGAGCTATCATTACCTGTGGTAAATATTTCTCTTTATAATGTTTTCATATTTCTCCAACACTGCTCCCATTTTAATTCAGAAAGTGGTTTCAATTTTCTATCCTATCATATATGATGCTGTGAGATTTCAGCAGGTGCTTTTTCCAATGAACTCAAGCTTCTGCAGGATCACATCTTTGTTTACTAGAACTTTATGCCAAGAGATCTTTTCATTCTTAGTACCACCTCTTAAAACAGAAAGATGTAAATCAAGGATTTTTGTGAAGACAATGAGCATTATCATTGTTAAGAGATGTTAAAGAAATGTCAATGCTGGTGAGTTACAATGATACGAGTCCTGAGTCAAGGGGAATATTGCCATTGATATGACCCATCACTCCATCAGACCTTACAGGGAATTAATTTGTGGGGTTTTGGTAGTATAAATCTCCAAAGCCATGTCAGACAAACCTGTGTAGAGCATGAACTTCTAGGTATATTCTGGCTGCTAGAAGTGAACAAGTGCCTTTTGACAGTTGCTGAAGTGTCTTCCAAATTTTGCAAGACTAAAAGTCTGAAAATTCAAAAAGCAGTCCACCCTAACCTATACTTTCAAAGTCTGCAAGGTAACTGAACAATTAGTGACTTCTGATGCACAGAAATAATTATTTTTAGTTACAGTACTTGATTCCAGAGCATTGAATCATCACAGAATTTTATACCTGCAAGTCTGAGTGCCCAAGAACATAAATGATACTTATACAAACTGAGCCATGATTTGTCTTCACAACAATCATACTCTCTTGTTTTGACAATTACAAAGTGTTGTTTAAACATAAAATATTTTATTTCCAGATACACGCATTAATACATCTCATAATTACTCTCTTGAAGGTGTGGTTCACAGATTTGTTATCAAGATAATAACCAAGTTCTTTGAGGATCTCAGGACTAATCACATAGCATTAATTAAGATGGTTAGATTATTTCTTTATTCTTAGGGATGGAGATAAATCTGATTTCCCCTAATAGCCAATAGATAAAAGCAGATGAAGGGTGATTCATCTGACCTATCATAAACACTGGTTTTGGAATGAGATGAGCTATCTTCTGGAAATGCTTTTTACTCTCCTCTGAGTAAATGACTAGCGGAGCACTAAAGATGCCTTGTCCTGACTTGGACATCTAATATTGAAACTCCTGAATCTGAGCAGGTGAAACCTGTTTCACATTTCAGGTGCAGGTTCCAAAGCCTCTTTCAAGCAATACTTCTCATAATGCAATAATCCCATTCATGAGGGACTCTGTGGAATGATCTACTCTGAAGCCCCACAGCAGTGATCCTGTGTTTACTCTGTAACAGTCTTTTTTTCCTCAGGGAGTTTCTTGGTTTGACAGTCACTGAGAAAGGCTTTAAAACATGATTCAACTGTATCCAAAGACTTGCAATGTTGAATGAAAATAAAAATTATGCTTTTTTTTAAAATATTCTATTCCTATTTATTTTTAAGTCAACCTCTGATATTGGGAACTCCACTAATCATCCCTTTAAAGTAAACAAAACTCCTCAGACTTGTTTATGAGCCATGAAGAAATATAAACCAAGACAAATTCCTTTTTCCCTGGAAATAATCTTTAAAATGTGGCTATGGAAAGCTTTTCTGACTGAAGCATTTCAGAACTGAAATAATTTATCTCCACAGCTATCAAGTTCCATGGCTTCATGGCTTTAAAGAAGAAAAAGCAGTAAATGCTGTGCTTTTTACCTAAGGTGATATGATACATCACCTGGTGTAGTACTTGAAGTTAACCTCAAAGCAAAACTATCGTGCTTTATCCTCACCTTATTCCTCACTTTGGAAGAGTAGTACACATTAGTGGGCTGAGATAAAACCAGATAAAAAAATAAACAGCTTTTAGAGCACCAAAATCACGTTGTCATAGGGCAGCCAGAGCTGGTTTGAGCTTTGTGGCAGAAGGGTGTTGGTCATGTCAGAAGCATCCACCCTGGGGATATGAATCAAACCTTCTTCTTTAGGAAGCCAGAGGAAACCTGCAGTGAAAGTAGGCCATTTTCCTCCATAATATGTTGGATTCTGTGAAAAATTCATTTACCAAAATCTGAATAGTTTAAATACCTGCAATGGGGCTACTGATATAGTCCTTTGGTTTTTTAGTATCCTGCTAAATTTAATTCTGTCCATCTAATAATGCATCCAGGAGGAAAATTTAGTATTCAGGTATTGAAATTGTTAAATTTTCCTTCTTGAAAGATGGAGTTGTAATGTCTCAGCTCACTCGGTTCTTCAAGGATGAACAAACCCAGAGGTCTAAAGCACAGAGTTTTATATAATGGATCCCAGTTCGTTACGAGTGTGCTAAAATATGTGAAACGATTCCTAACCAGGGAATAGAGTGCAATAGGAGAAATGCAGCCTTTCTAGTCTGACATACAACTCCATTAAATGACACTCATGCATGCACAGGTAAATTACATCAAAGCAAAATTTGTTAGGGGGGATTTGGTGAATTCTGTAGCCTAATACTATACACAAATAAAGAAGTTCATCAGCTGTTGAGAAGTTATTGATAGCAAAATTTTCTTCAGACCTCAGCCATGAAATCACACAGCTGCAACTGGTCATAATGCTGAATAATATGACAAGAAACACCAAATACACAGAAGGGAATTGAAAAGATTCAGCCAACAAAGTCATTGAATAGTGTGCATGACTAAAACTCCACTAAATAAGGCAAGTCACATACCCAGAAACAGAAACTCTAACCTCATTAAGCAAGTATAAAACTGTCTGAAGTGATGGAAAACCACTTTGTACACCACCTAATAACACAACTGGAATCCACTTTGAAGGAAAATTGAGGCAAAAGCTCCTGTACAAATCAGGAAGACTGCAAACAAACAAAGCATTAAAGTAAAATTGCCCAAAAGAAGACAACAATAGGAATCTGTAATACCCTGAGCAGAACACAAGAAGGCACTTAAAGAGGCAATCAGAACTAATGGTGACATTAACTCGATAAAGGAATATACATCCAAAGAGTCCCTGAAGCAATCTATACCCAGTGAGTATGGCATCAGAGAAGCTGTATTTGAAAAATTAACACCCCATTACCATGGAATGAGGACAATGTTCAGAGGCTTTATAAAAGCAAGACACGAATCTTGGCAGTTGAACTGCAGTGAGCACCCACATGACAGAAGTTCAGAAGGAGAATGAAAAGTGAGAACACATTGAAATCACTTTTCCTTGGCATTGTCAGTTGGAAGAATAGTTAGGGAAGAAAGTAACTACTCAAATTAGTTCTGTGAAGGTTTTGGAGTTTATATAATTTGTCCTCAAGATCTAAGCCACAGACAACTAGAGCTCTTTAAGCACTAATTTCTCTCATTGCATGCAAGTGATAAAGGAACCTTCATGTGTTTGCACTAGTAAGAGTGTTGAAGATAGGGACCGTATTTTAATAAAATGCAGTGGATGCTGGAGAAAACCTATTTCGACACTTATCTTATTTGTGTTAGAAAATACGTCGAAATAATTAATATCAGCTTTATTCCCGAGATACTTTCTTCCTTCCTGAGGAAGCCCCTGAACGGCTGACGAGACCTGGGCGGGGCCAGGAGCAGTGGCAGCCAAGCCCCCCGCCAATGTATAAAAGAAGCCTTTAGGGAGCGCTAGTGCCCAGGAGTGCCGCCAACAGGGCGTGGTGCATCAGCAAGGGCGTGGTGCATCAGCAAGGGCGTGGTGCATCAGCAAGGGCGTGGTGCATCAGCAAGGGCGTGGCACGGCGCAGCAGTTTGCCTGGCAGTCAGCGCGGAAGGGGTTGCAGTCAAGGGCACTTGAAGCTGGGCCAGTTCGACGAGGGAGAAATGGTATGCACCCGGCAGAAAGCCATGGCCTCTCTAAGCTCTGCACTCACCACGACTGATGTAGCTTCCCAGACAGAGCTCTGGTGGGACCATGCTGCCAGCCAGGTGTCAGGCTGCAGGGTGTGCCCTGCCCTTATGGCAGTATCGGACAGCAGCAGTGAGCACAGCTCTGGGAGGTGTGCCCAGGTGGAGGAACTCCTCCACTTAGTGACAGAGCTCTGGGAGGAGGTGAGTAAGTTAAGGAGTATCAGGGAGAGTGAGAGAAAGATGGACTACTGGAATCACACCCTACCTTCCCTGGGACAGGCCCGACAGGCAGACAGGATGCATGATATGGAGGATTCCCTATCCTCGCTCTGCCTGGCTGAACACAGTGACTTAAGGGATAGGGGCAAGGGCGATGAGTTCCTGCCTGGCACAGCAGGTACATCTCCTCTGTGACTACCCCACCTTCCAGGTGCCCTTGGATAACAGGTATGAGTCTCTGCAAGTGGAACTTGCAAGTGGAACAGTAACGAGGACCATGGTTCATCTAGCTTGGAGGTGTCACTGAGGTTAAGTCAGCCTACGCCCTGCATCAGAACTGCTTCCATAAAGAAAAAAAGATGGGTCATTGCCATAGGAGATTCACTCCTGAGGGGAAGAGAAGGCCCAATACGCAGACCGGACCCACTTCTTAGGGAAGTCTGCTGCCTCCTTGGGGCCACGGTTAAAGATGTGAAGAGAAAGCTTCCTACCCTGGTACGGCCCTGAGACTACTATCCATTATTGATTCTTCAGGTAGGCAATGATGAAGTTGTAACAAAAAGTCTGAGGGCAATCAAGAGAGACTTTGGGGCCTTGGGATGACTGGTTAAAGGATCAGGAGCACAAGTAGTGTTCTCCTCTATCCTTCCAGTTGCCAGGAATGATGAGGGAAGAAACAGGAAGAGCCAGTAGATCAATACCTGGCTCCAAGCCTGGTGTCAACAGCAGAATTTTGGGGGTTTTGATCATGGGTTGGTTTACATGACACCAGGCCTGCTGGCCTGTCTCAAAGGGGGAAAAGGATCTTTGCACAGGAGCTAGCAGCGCTCATTGAAAGAGCTTTAAAATAGATTTGAAGGGGGAAAGGGATAAAACCAGGCTCACTAGAGATAAGCCTGAGCGGCACATCAGGGTTTGAGGGACAGTGTGCTTAGTGAGGTCCTTTGGTCTGCCATCTCAGTGGAGGTAGGGGATGGAGATCCATGCAACAGCAAAGACACAAGGGTTGTTGATGTGTTAGAAACCACGGAAGCGCCTGAAAATGGTCACAAAGGAATTAGGGCTTCTCCCCTCAAAAAGGTGGCAGGATCAATAGCCCAACTGAAGTGCATCTACACCAATGCACACAGCACGGGCAACAAACAGGAGGAGCTGGGAGCCATTGTGCAGCTGGAAAACTATGATATAGTTGCCATCACTGAAACATGGTGGGATGATTCACACAACTGGAGTGCTGCAATGGATGGCTATAGACTCTTCAGAAGGGATAGGCAAGGAAGGAGAGGTGATGGGGTAGTCCTGTATGTTAGGGAGTGTTTTGATTGTCTAGGACTTGGTGATGGTGACAATAGGGTTGAGTGTTTATGGGTAAGAATCAGGGGGAAGGCCAACAAGGCAGATAGTGTGGCGGGAGTCTGTTATAGAGCACCCAACCAGGATGAAGAGGCAGATGAAATATTCTATAAGCGGGTGGGAGAAGTCTCACAATCGCTAGCACTTGTTCTTGGGGTGGGGGGGGACACGACTTCAACTTACCAGATGTCTGATCTTTGGAAGAAGGGGCAGATAACTAAGGAGGACTACAAAAAAGTTGTGAGGTTATGCAGGGAGAAAATTGGAAGGGACAAAGCCCAACTAAAACTTAACCTGGCTACTGCAGTAAGAAAAAAAAGTGCTTTTATAAATGAATTACCAACAAAAGGAGGGCTAAGGAGAATCTCCATCCTTTAGTGGATGGAGGGGGAAACAGTGACAAAGGATGAGGAAAAGGCTGAGGTACTTAATGCCTTCTTTGCCCCAGTCTTCAATAGTAAGACCAGTTGTTCTCCCCCTGAGCTGGAAGATAGGGATGGGGAGCAGAATGAAGCCCTCATAATCCAAGGGGAAATGGTTAGTGATCTGCTACACCACTTAGACACATACAAGTCTATGGGGCTGGATGGGATCCACCCAAGGGTCCTGAGGGAGCTGGCGGAAGTGCTCACTAAGCTGCTTTCAATGCTTTATCAGCAGTCCTGGCTAAGCAAGGAGGTCCCAGCTGACTGGAGGTTAGGAACTGGTGAAGGGTCTCGAGCAGAACAACCTTGTGAAGGGTCTTCTGCTGGTGAAGGGTCTAGAGCATAAGTATTATGAGGAGCAGCTAAGGGAACTGGGGTTGTTTACCTGGAGAAAAGGAGGCTGAGGGGAGACCTTATCACTCTCTCCAAATACATGAAAGGAGGTTGCAGAGAGGTGGGGGTCGGTCTCTTCTCCCAGCTAACAAATGATAGGACGAGAGGAAATGGCCTCAAGTTGCACCAGGGGAGGTTTAGACTGGATATTAGGAAATTTTACTTCACTGAAAGGGTTGTCAAGCATTGGAACAGGCTGCCCAGGGAAGTGGTTGAGTTGCCATCCCTGGCAGTATTTAAAAGATGTTTGGATGAGGTGCTTAGGGACATGGTATAGTGGTGGACTTGGTAGTGTTAGGTTTACGGTTGGACTCTATGTTCTTAAAGGTCTTTTCCAACCTATGCAATTCTGTGATTCCCATCTACAAGAAGGGCTGGTAGTAGCATCTAGGGAAGTACAGGCCTGTCAGTCTGACCTCGGTGCCGAGGAAGGTTGTGGAGCAGATCATCTTGAGTGCCATCACGTGTCACGTACAGGACAACCAGGCCATCAGGCCCAGCCAGCATAGGTTTATGAAAGGCAGGTCCTGCTTGACTAACCTGATCTCCTTCTATGACAAGGTGACGTGCTTAGTGGATGAGGGGAAGTCTGTGGAAGTTGTCTACCTAGACTTCAGTAAAGCCTTTGACACCGTTTCCCACAGCATTCTCCTGGAGAAACTGGCTGCTCATGGCTTGGACAAGTGTACTCTTCACTGGGTAAAAAAACTGTCTGGATGGCTGGGCCCAAAGAGTTGTGATGAATGGAGTTAAATCCAGTTGGTGGGTGGTCACAAGTGGTGTTCCGCAGGGCTCAGTACTGGGGCCAGTTCTGTGTAATATCTTTATCAATGATCTGGACAAGGGGATTGAGTGCACCCTCAGTAAGTTTGCAGATGACACCAAGTTGGGCAGGAATGTTCATTTGCTTGAGGGTAGGAAGGCCTTTCAGAGGGATCTGGACAGGCTGCATCAATGGGCTAAGGCCAATTGCAGGCCAAGACTAAGTTCTGGGTCCTGCACTGCGGTCACAACAACCCCATGCAACACTACAGGCTTTGGGAAGAGTGGCCAGAAAGCTGGCCAGTGGAAAAGGACCTGGGGGTATTGGTCGATAGCTGGCTGAATATGAGCTGGCAATGTACCCAGGTGGCCAAGAAAGCCAACAGCATCCTAGCTTGTATCAGAAACAGTGTGGCCAGCAGGACTAGGGAAGTGATTGCCACCTTGTACGTGGCACTGGTGAGGCTGCACCTCGAATACTGTGTTCAGTTTTGGGCCCCTCACTACAAGAAAGACATTGAGGTGCTGGAGCACATCCAGAGAAGGGTAATGAAGCTGGTGAAGGGTCTAGAGCATAAGTCTTATGAGGAGTGGCTAAAGGAACTGGGGTGGTTTAGCCTGGAGAAAAGGAGGCTCAGGGGAGACCGTATTGCTCTCTACAACTACCTGAAAGGAGGTTGCAGTGAGGTGGGTGTCCACCTCTTCTCCCACGTAACAAATGATAGGACGAGAGGAAACGGCCTCAAGTTGCACCGGGGGAGGTTTAGATTGGATATTAGGAAAAATTTCTTTATTGAAAGGGTTGTCAAGCATTGGAACAGGCTGCCCAGGGACGTGGTTGAGTCACCATCCCTGGAGGTATATAAAAGACATGTAGATGTGGCATTTAGGGACAATGTTTAGTGGTGGACTTGTCAGTGTTAGGTTTACTGTTGGACTTGATCTTAAAGGTGTTTTCCAACCTAAACGATTCTATGATTCTGTATCTTACATCCTCTGAGGACTACATATCAATATTTACTACTCTCAGTTCAGTAATTGAAGACAAAATAAGACTGACTAGCAGATTACTAATAATCTGTTGATAAAGGTCTGTTTTCCAAACCTTTGGTCCAGATTGAGAAGTGTGGCATGCATTTGAATAATTACTATTTGTAATAAAGGCCCTGTCTGTCCCAGTAGGTTCCACTAGTGTTTCTACTCTACATGACAACAAATTCTAGTCTTATTAGTATTAGGAAATCATTGTTAAATGTGTAGCAATGTATAGCTTATTAGTGCTATGCTCCTGGTATTCGTTTGAGCTAAAAATAAATACCTTCATAAGAAAATTTAAATTAGTAAGGCTCTGATGTTAATTCCTCATAAAGCTCGAGGATTATGATATCTGGTTAGAATTTAGTTTTATTCTATTAATTGTCCTCCTCCTTGTACAATGAAAGAGAATTCTTTGAGTACCAGCAGTACATGTCAGATGTCCATATGAAAATCATTATTTTGAGAAAGACTCTAACTAGATCAAAATCATGCTTTGAAAGAGGACTTGCCTGTTTTCTTCTTACTTTTTCCATAAAGTTTCATAGATATTCTAACAGTTTTAGGGCTTGATAGAAGAGAAATGTTTTCCATATAGATCTATTATTTAAATACTGACATAAAATAACTGTTATTTGAGCATTAATTTCTGTCTCCATATGCATATCATTGATAAGACACTTAAACTTACAAACAGAAGTCCTTTGAATTAGAGAAGTACTATCTCTTGCTAGATCAGTATCAGATTTCAGTATTGATTCTTCAGTAGAATCTTTTATTGTGTTTCTCATTTTTCTTTAATATAAAGTCAGGAAATATCTTCTGAATTTGATAACATCTTCAGCATAAACCCCAATGTTCTTTCATATAAGCTGTGGGTTGAAAGAGAAGGTAGCTGAAAAACCTCATCTGTCTTTGGTACATCATAACGGAGACATGTTATCATTAGATAAATCAGACAGTCACTTGGCTGCATCGTGCCTTCAGATTTAGCCTGATAAGGAAATGTAAAGAAGTAGCAAGATGTTATGGGACAAGCGAAACCTGTTTTGGTTATTTATACTGTGCAAAGAAACGTCTATTTTTTGACTGTAACATTCCTCGTTCTATTTTGATGCTGGTTATGAATAAGGAGAGGTAGGGATGGGGGTTATTAATGTCCTGTGGTTCTGACATATATTTCTCTTGTAGTCGATTAAGAGCCACTTAACCACAGTAAGTCACGTATAAAAAGATCTGCTAATAACCTGACTCTTTATTGCCCCTTCTTAAAGTTAGCAGCTGGTAGTTTGAATTGGTATGCTTATCAGGTTCACTTTTTTGCAATAAAACTCTGCTCAAAATAATCTTTCCATGCACACGCCCATTACATTTCATCTTTCAGTTTACATATCTACTGTTACATGCTATCCACTGTATTGACCTAATGATGATAGAATGAGTGAGGAACAAAAAAGGATACTGTAGAACAAATTTAATTATTTTACAAATGCAAACACAACTTGGCTGTAGTTGCAGTCCACTTTAAATTTCATACGTGGGTTTGGCTTCTTCTCTTAAATTGTGCTGAAGTTCAGCCTTTTGACCTGTAACTGTCACAAGCTTTGACCCTTTTTTCTTACATACTCATTCTCAAGTGCCCTTTTGCCATCCCCATCCCAGCCTTCTGTTCTTCTTGAGTTGGAACTCACTGAGGTCCATAGATGTTTTTCTCTAAGCCCTTCAATACTGTAATTATGGATATATTTTAATGGCTCAGAGTACTCCCTCTGTTAACACTGCATAGTTTTGCCTTTTAGCAGATCACAGTCTTTGTTGATATTATTAAAAAAGTTCTTATCTTAATGACTCAAGTAAATGACAACAGTTTAAACAGCACTTCACCAAAGTCTGCTTCATTGAAATCACTCTGATTTAAGAGATCACACATGTAATCTCCAACACTGTTTTCCTTTGCTGTTAGGAGACATCTGCTTTTATGCAGTAAGAATTCTGTTATTCTCCTATGAATCTAAAGATTTTGGCCCTTTTAAATACAGCTTTTCACTCTGAATGCATGCATTCTCTCTCAGGTTCATGTGAACCAGAAAGGTGCAACTTATTCTCTGGAGAGTAAATTTTAGAGTTGATTTGTATATTGATTTCCCATTGCCCTCATGCAGAGCAGAAACAAAATCAGTCTCTAAGGATGCAGATGCTTTATAAGACTGGCACTACACTTGAGTTTGTTTCCTATTGCTGTCAATGTCAAATGCAGCATAGTTTCATTTTTATAAAATCTCTGAGTGAACAGCATAGGTCCAATTAAAAACAGAACAAAGCAAAAATCTCCTCAGCTAGCTTTGCTCTGGTTAAAGTAAATGTTAGATTTTTACTGACTTTCATAGAAGCAGAATTAACGTGTGGTTGACCCTTTATTGAAGATCTAGTGCTTCTGTTACCTTAACTCTGCTAGAATAAGGGTCATGTGAGTGTTCCCTCCACTTCCTCAGCTGGAACTCAAATGAATGTTAGTCATTTTCACACCTGTGTCAGACAGATTACCTGTAATAGCTATTTTCAGAGCTTTCATTAAAAAAGCCATTATTCATGACAGTGTGTGACTTATGAGTCATAGAAAAGTGAATGAGACATAAGGGAACTACATCACTGATAGATACAACTGCAAGTATTTTCCAGATAGGGTGTCTCTCTCTGGTGCCCTAGAGAGAGAGAAATCAAGAAGTTTGTCAACTCTTAGATGAAGGCCAGGATTTTATACTATAACAGAGCCAATAGCTAAGGTGGGGGGGTGGGAGCCTTAGGTGAACTATTCTGCTTTATTTTTCAGATACTGAAATTTCAAAAATTATATTTTCATGAATAAGTATTTTTAATAAAATATTGAAATGAAACATCAAAAAATTTTCTCTCAAAATAAAAAAATTCAACATTTCTGAAAAAGTTATTTTAGAAAGCATCACAACATAAGATTTAATTTCTTTTAAAATTTCCCTGTCTTCAGTAAATAATAAAATAATTTACCAAATTTGTTATACCACAGGTTATCCAGGTGATGCAGGTTCCCAAAACTATCAGATCATAGGGTGTGTTTATGTGTCCTGGGGAAAAACATTCCCTCAGGAATGAATATTCACAAAAAGTGATGCTGAGGTCACAGGAGACAAATAAAAGACAATAAACACAAAATAAACCAAAACTGGATCTAAAGTAGAAACAGAAAGTTGATTGAATATTATTAAATTGAAATACTGAAGGTGCTTGTACTGATTAGAGGCAGGCAAATGCCAGCTGGGGTCTCTAGTAGCAGCCACAGTATGAAGACAGCAACCTTGGGCAAGCAAAAGTAACAGTGCAGGAGGGCTCTGGTTTTTAAGAGCCCTGTTTCCAAGGGCTCTGTTTCTAAGGGCTCTGCATTATCATAAAGAGGCTAGAATAGGATTTGAATATGTTTTATCACTTATTACTAGGGATGTGTGAGATTTTTGTATTGTGTCTTTCTGACTAGTATAGACTTTTGACTAATATGCCTTGACTGGGATTTCATCAGGCTAGCTATGAATGTTTTCTACCCATATATGTGATGTTGTTTTGACAGATATATTTGTCTGTTTTCTCAGGTCTTAGGTTTAGCTTTTCAAAGTACACACAGGTTTCCAGCACTTCAGAGACACTTTGCTGAAAGATTGCTGGCCCTGTGTGTTAAAATCCTAGGATTTACTTAATTCATTTTAAAGTCTGGAAGACAATTTTTTAAACATGAAAGTATAATCTCCATAGTGTTACCACCAAACAGTGCTTTCAGTGGAAAAGAGGAAGAATTTGCTTTTGGTTCTCATTCACTTGGGAAGAGCAAAGCTTCTGAGGATAAAATATATTTTCTTTCTCACAAAAGCAGAACAGACCTCTGTGACTGATAGATGGAGGGAAGGGAGTGGTGAAAGAGAGGCATTAGCAAGGGAATCTCAATTGCAGCTCAATGAGGGCACCATCTGAGAACCTTTCAGTTAAAATTAAAGTTTATTGGGAAATTGATACGGGGAAACATATCCTAGTAAAACTTAAGTGTTCGCTGTTATTTCAAACTAAAGTACAGTATGGATTTTAAATTACATGCCTATTTCAGTGCTGATAACAGAAATCACTGATATTTAAGATGCCCCAAGCAAACAAAATTATATATATTAAAAAAAAAAGCAACTTCTTGTTCCTTACATTCTTTTTTTCTTTCTTTCTTTCTTCTGTGAAACCCATTGTTTCTGGAGCTGATATAACATTAACTTAGAACCCTTGTTTTGCATATCTGGATATAGTAAATATATAAGTAAAGAACTGAGAGTGTTTTTTTCTTTTGTCCCCCTCAGAATAGCTATAGTTAGAATTGAAAGCTTCTCTACTCATGTCTCTGAATGCTTATTGACGTCCCTGAAGAAGACATTAGTTGGCTTCCAACTTTAATTTTTATTTCTAAAGTTGAGACTGGCACATTTTAAGAGGGCAAGTGATAAGGTAAGGTGACATAATATGAAAGCTGAGTTACAACATTATTATATATAGGCCTTTGCCTGATTCAAAGGAAATGCTAGTGATAACTGTCTCTTTTATGGAACTGTATGATTTAAAGAAAATTTCTCTTCATGAAAAGGAATGCGGCATGGCGAATAAGGTGAAACCAAATTCATGGAGTGAAAGCCTTGGCCTCATTCTGATTCAGTTACCGAGGGAAAAGAAAAACTTAAGAATTTAAAAATAAAATCAAGAACTCTGAAAATATTTTCTAAGAAACAATCTTTACAATATCCATGTGTAAAAGTAAGAATATTAAACACTAACTATGCTGACGATGTTGTGTGAATTTTCTCTCTTTTGGCCTAAGTGGATAGCCAAAATAGTGGGTTTTGCAGATTGTTCTCATTGGAAGCTGGAATTTGTGACAGTAAAGTCAGGTGACTTTGATATGTATAACTACCAAAGGAGGAATCAAAGAAGTAAGAACAGCTCCCTTGCTTTACCAGGCTTCAGTAAACATGCTACCCCCAGATCCCATAATTTGTCTCTAATCATGGTGCAGTTGAGCTGTGCTGGAGCCTGCTCCTATTTTTTTCTAGATTTACCTTTCTGTTTTTCACTCTCCTGCCTCTTCCTTTCACACAGTCTGTTCTAAAACTATTCTCAGCAAAGTCTCCAGAAGTCATTATATAATTTTTCAAGCATCTTTGCATTTCAGTTAGGGGTGGAAACTTTGTCAATTAAGCCTATTAATGTATATAGTAATGTATACAGTGCGTACCTAGCAATACAATGTTATGCATGGCCTTAGTTGCCAGCTGCTAGCTGCCCACTCAGCCTCTCACTCCCACTTCTCAACAGGACAGGTATAGAAAATAAGATGAAAAAGCTCATGGATTGAGATAAAGACAGGAAGATCAGTTGTCAATTACTGTCACAGGCATTCCCTCTCCCTGTGTCATGCCGAGTGGTGGAAATGGAGTGTTATGGTCAGTCCATAACAGCTCCTCTCACTCAGAGAAGACAGCAAGAAATGGATTTTTTTTTTTTAATATATATTTTAACTAGAAGTCACTGATTCCTTCTAGCTAATAACAATGCAGGAATGCTAGCATTTACTCACCCAGAATGATGGATTTTCAGCAAGGTGACAGATGAAGCTGACTTTGTTGTAGTCAACTCAGAATACACCGCCAACAACAAATTCAGCCAGTTCCATTTCAATAATGTAAATACTAATTATCACGCTCTCAGAAGAGCTAAATTGTGTTTTACTGATGACCTTGTTCCTGTTTATAGACTCAGTGGCCTGGAGGCAGAAACTGTGAGAGGAGGAGGGCTGTGAGAAAGGTGGACGGAATGATACAGCAAACCAGAAACACGACTTCCCCCAAGCTACCTGAATCTATTAACATTTGTTTCATTTCCATATGTCTTCTAAAAAAGTTTACTACAATTTCCCATAGCAGGGCTGTCTGCGATAACTTAACATTTTAGTTGTGAGGCCCAGCTCTTGGCAATGAATTACTGTAACCTACATCTACCCTGGTCAAGCCCTCTTCCTGTCTCTGCGACTATCCATATTTTTCAGCAGCTGGCTTATTTTGGATGCTGTTCAATCTTTTCTGCCAGCAGACTTTTCACCATAGGGACACTTCCCAGGGTCTACATCTGGTGGATTTCTGATATCTGTCTTAATTACCTTTTTTCTTGAGAAACAATTCTTCAGAATACTTCAAACTTTCTGAAAAATAAAGAGAGCACTGTCCTGAGGCAGGCAGAGAAAGAAATAATAGGAATATTTTCATGTCTTGGTTTGGTTCTCTGGAGTTGGAATTCCAGGGAAAGGGAAAGGTCAGGGACCACTTACTGACAGGTCCACTAATCCTTCCCTTTGTAAAACTCAGCTGAGAAAGGGGAAAGAAAAGTCTGACTGTGTAACAGTACAGAGGCTGGGTAAGCTCCAAAGTGAAAAAGGCAACTTGTGTCTGTCTTCTGAGAACTTTGTGCAGGCAAACAATTAATTTGTTGCTCAACTCAATCCAGGGACAGGACAACTATGAACTGTTCCTCACTAATTAATGGCTTTAGATTGTAGATACCTTGCTAGCCACATCCTTTTCTTAATTAAAATAATGCAGCGACTGATTTGGATCCATTTCTCAGTTCTTAACCATGGGAAATTTATCTGGAAAACCTTTGCAGCCTCTAACTGGTTATAACATTAGTGCATGTGAATGCAATTTTTAGCATGTATAACTTGTTGCTTATTACAAAAATAATAGCAAAGAATTTACTCTATTCACATGAATGACTAAATTATACCTTCCTCTAGGCTGGCTACCAGAAGTAGAGAACATAAGGAAGATGTTCTTTCCTTATTGCTCTCAATAGCCTGCCATATTTTTTTAAAAATACATATTGAAGTAGGAATTGGGGAGGGAGGGGGGGCAGGAGACAACAACAACAACAGAAAAAAAACAAACCAAAAAACAACCTCCTAGTCGAAACTAGTTTTTATACTATTTAGAATGACAGAAAAGTGCTAAACATATTATTTTTAAAATGTATTTATTTTGTAGACTTAACGCCTGTCTACCTCTTTTAGCTTCTGTGTTGCTGTTCCATCTCAGATAAGAAGAAAAACCTCCTGTGGTTAAATAACATTTTGGCTTCTCCTCCTATCAATCTAATACAATGGGCCATATACATCTCTCAATCTGCAGCAAAACTCCCACTGATACCAATAGCCCAGAATCGGTAAATATAATATCAAGGATAAACTCTGCATGTGCATTTAGTTTCATCACACATTTTGTTATAGATATTCAAAAGCTATATTTTTACATGATGTTTTTGCTGTCTTTTTCTAGTTCAAAGTAGTAATGAGTAAAGCACTAACACAGAAGGAGGTTTGACACAGAGTAATAATCCTGGGACTTCCTGACATAAATTTGCTAGTGCTTTAATTGTGTATTTGGATGATTGTTTCCTTGATTCTCACTCTTCTTGTCTGTTTGGCACAAATACTAATG
The DNA here is from genome assembly GCF_034638445.1 of Ciconia boyciana. Lineage (NCBI taxonomy): Eukaryota > Metazoa > Chordata > Aves > Ciconiiformes > Ciconiidae > Ciconia > Ciconia boyciana. Next base: position 60,976,881 of record NC_132935.1, read on the forward strand.
ATGTTATTCTATTCCTATTTTCCTTTTTTAAGAACTGTTACAGGGAATATGTAGGTGTATAGGTAAATAACTACAGCATTTACAAGATGATAGGGTTTCATTTGCTATCCATTTACCTGATCACAACAGCCATCCTTTTTTTTTTTTTTGTATTTATAAAAAGTAAATACAGATCCATAATCTTCATTTTCTAGAACAACAGGAATTTACTTATGATTACCATTACCGGAATGCCAAAGATAGGCAATAAAAATTGTTCATAAAACAATAAACAAGAAGTTCATTTTTATGGGCATATGTGGGGATTGTTTTCCAAAGCACCTCTGAGAAAAGATGAACAAGCCTCATTGACAGGAAAACCTATATAAAAGATGTCCAGTGCTCCCTGGTCTTAATAAGAAGTAAAATGCAGTCAGATTATTGCAGGTTTTGCTGCACTGCTTGATTTTAGTGTTAGGACAATACTTGCATTAAGGTATTTTAATTTCTAGGTAAAATATAAATGTTTGTTTATTTGTTTATTTATTTCAGGTGAGTACTATTTCAGTTCCTTACCTTAGATGAAGTAGCAAAATTCCATGGACAAGACAAAGGTAATTTGATTTGCACAAGTTGCATATCTGGTCTTTTATTTGCTGCTTGGCATTGTTTAGATAGACTTTTTACCAGCATTTTTTAGATAAGACTTTTTACATAACACTAGTTTGTGCAAGTACTTCAGTTTCCATGTCTCTGCGTAGCAAACCCTCCACATATATATCTCTCTATATCTACTAAAAGTTTCAAGAGCACTGAAAAAAAATCTTTAAAAAGTCTTGATTTTTTTTCCCAAAAACTTTTCTCTATCTAGATTAATCAACCTACTTTCCAGAATTGCCTCAGTTAGATTATTTTTTTTACAATGAGAAGTTACTATTGTTTTAGCTTAGCATTTCTTCTTTTAGGTCTTATGACATCACTCAATATCTTTTCCACATTTTTAAATGCTTTCTGTCTTTCATAACTTAATTTTTTTAAGTAGGAGACAAAAGGCTGAAGTGACCAGACTTTTTCCTTTTTTTATTCTGAAAATTCTAAAGATTAGAAAATACTAAAGGTCAGAAAAAATCTAAATATTAGATTTCTTGATTTCTTGCTCATGGTATGCACTTCTCTGGAGTCTCTTTTTGCCACATGAATGCTTCATTCTACTATAATGTGAGAGAAAGGGTGAGCAAGAGAGAAAGATTTGGTGGGGGGGGAGGGGAGAGAGAGAATGGATCCCCTTGGTCCTAGCCGTGACATTAATTTCATTTATTTTTTTTTTAATGAGTTCGGGAATTAGTGGAAATCAAGAACTATGTATGGATGTTCAAGAATGAGAATGGAAACAGATATAGTCAGGATTAAAGCTTTGCCCAGCACTTTAACTAGTGCTGAACTGGAAAATAATTTCCCTCTTGCTGAATCTGTAACAGAAATATTCTGGAAAAATGCAAGAAGGAATAGGTCAATGGCACAATAAGGAATATTTTTCCCATTTGGGACATCTTTACTGGACAACTTTGCAATATGCTGCCTTCAACGATATTTAAGTCCCTACTGAAAGACTTAAAGGAGTACATAAAAGTTATTCCCCTCCCTTAACAGGTGCAGCATATGCCTGAGCATAAAAAAGTCCCCATGCTGCTTCCAACCTACTTCCCTGACCTGAAGGATTGTTTCAAGGCAGAATGAGAGGATAATTCTTCCTCAGAGTCCTTTCATTCCATAGCCTCTCTGCAGGGACTTCCAATAAAAGAGTCAAATTATTGTAGTGTTTTCTGTGAAGTGGAAACTTATCTTGTGCCTACCTACTAGGAGAAGCAGCAATCAATTTAGCTCACTAAGAGGAGCTAGCAGCACTAGCAGCTGTCCAACAGCAATCAATTAACTCAAACAAGAAGGGGGAGTTTCCACAGCTCAGTACTACTTCCTGAGTGTTTTGTCTCCTTAGAAATGTACAGTAAGGGACATTTAAGTAAAATGAAAAAGCTCTGAAAACTGAAAGCTTTAAGTTCTAAATAATGGACTGTGACTCCTGATTTCCTATTCTCTTTGCCAAGAATGTCACTATAGTTAAAAACAGTGCATACCTCTGTCTATACATAGCAATAGCATTTTTGTGTAATCAATGTAAGCAGTGGCTGCTGGCAGTTGGAGACTAACCTCTGCAGGGGATGGAAACACATCTGATTTGTTGTCTTGGCATATTTGTTGCTTGCTAGCGGCTCGGATCTGGAATGTTGCAGAGAAACTGCTGAGGCTCATGCAGTCTGCAAGCTATTATTCCTTGTTGCTCATCCATGTGGAGACAAATGACGCTATTGGGGAGACCTTTGGTGTATCATGAATGACACCAAGGCCCTTGGGGTGAGGATGAAGAGCATGAGAATGCAGGCGGTGTTGATCTTGCTGGTAAAAGGGAAAACCTTAGGTAATAGGGTCCTGCAGGAAAACCCTGGCTTCATGGCTGGTGCTGAAGCAGGACTTAATCTTGTAAGAGCATGGGATCATTTCTGAAAAATGACGATTTCTGGGGAGAAAAAGGCACAAGGAAGATGTAAAGTAGGGCAAAATATTTTTTTGCCAACAGGCTTGCTAACCTAGTGAAGAGGGCTTTAAACTAGGTTTATCTGAGGATGGTAACAGTAGCCTAATGTCCTGGTTTCAGCTGGGATAGTGTTAATCTTTTTTTTTCCTAGTAGCTGGTATAGTGCTGTGTTTTGGATTTAGGATGAGAATAATATTGATAGCACACTGATGGTTTAGTTGTTGCTAAGTAGCGCTTACACTAGTAAAGGACTTTTCAGCTTCTCTTGCCCTACCAGCAAGAAACCGGGAGAGGGCACAGCCAGGACAGCTGACCCAAACTGGCCAAAGGGATATTCCATACCATATGATGTCATGCTCAGTATATAAACTGAGGGAGTTGGCTGGGGGGACCAACCGCTGCTCAGGAACTGGCTGGGCATCGGTTGGCGGGTGGTAAGCAATTGCATTGTGCATCACTTATTTTGTATATTCTTTTATTATTATTATTATTATTATTATTATTATTATTTTCCCTTCCTTTCTGTCCTGTTAAACTGTTTTTATCTCAATCCATGAATTTTACTTTTTTTCCCCGATTCTTTCCCCCATCCCCCTGGAGGTGGGGAGTGAACAAACAGCTGTGTGGTGTTTAGCTGCCTGCTGGGTTAAACCACAACAGCCCTTTTTGGCACCCAGCGTGGGGCTCGAAGGGTTGAGATAACAACAGATCTGACCAGAGTGTTTAAAAAAAAAAATTGTGATAAGCATTTATTATTAGTTTAATAGTTGCTGGTCACAATGTTGCTCTCAGAATTGTGGTGCTTGTTCTTAGGGTTGTGTAATGTAACACCTTACTTGCTGTATGCACTCCCTGTGGTGCTGTTTATCACCTCTGGGAACTGGATTAAAGTTATTGCTTTGTTGTACTGTGTAACACTGGCTTATGGTATGATAAAATTATTGGTCATGAGATTGTACTCAGCACTGCCATCATCCCCGTACTTTAGGAGCCATCTCTTGAAAACTATTAATAATTACATTCTTTACCTCTTCTCCTCAGAGAGCCAATCTACGGGGCAGGCAGGGGGGGACACTTTCCCCTGCTCCTTCACCTTCCCTTTCTCCTTCAGACTAGTTACAACAGCTCTTGAGAATTTTGAATATCCTTGGGGTGTTCAAACCAGCATGTTCCTATTGCTATGACTCCTGAATGTGGTTCAGGTCTGGTTTAGGTTTAAACAACTATTTAAGTATACAATCGCTGCAGGCACTGCGGCTACTCAAACTCCAGGGACAGGCACTGTGGCTACTCCAAACCTGGCAACAGGCACTGTGGTTACTGTAACCACCGCAACAGGCACTGCAGCTGAACCAGAGAACCAACCCGTGCTGGTACCAGTTGCCCCTATACACAAGAAGAAATACACAAGAAAATCAGCTTGTTTAGTAAAGGATGAAGATGAACCAGGGCCATCACGAGAACAGGAGGAGGAAGAGGCAGAACCCATAAATGAGATGGTAACGACCTGATCCCTGACCCTGAATGAGCTGTGAGATATATGTGAAAATATTTCAGCCTCATCCAGGCGAGCACGTTGTCACCTGGCTGCTCCGATGCTGGGATAATGGGGCCAGTAGCCTGGAATTAGAGGGTAGGGAAGCCAAACAGCTGGGATTCCTTTCTAGGGAAGGTGGCATTGACAAAGCGATTGGAAAAGGGGCACCAGCCCTCAGCTTCTGGAGGTGACTCCTGTCAGGTGTGAAGGAAAGGTATCCCTTCAAGGAAGTTGTTATATGTCAGCCAGGCAAGTGGACCACAATGGAAAGAGGTATCCAGTACCTGAGGGAATTAGCTGTGCTGGAAGTGATTTATAATGACCAAAACAACAAGCAGTTATCCAAAGATCCAGATGAAGTCAGGTGCACATGACCCATGTGGCGGAAGTTGGTACAGAGTGCACCAGCATCGCATGCAAGCTCGCTGGCAACAATGACCTGGAAAGATAGAGAGGAACAAACGGTGGATGAATCGGCTGACCAACTGGTAATACGAATAAAATCTCTCTTCCTCCCTGTGGGCCTACATCTGTGGAAAAACTGTCCTGGGAGTCCCAGCAACTCAAAGAGGATATGTCCTACTCCCCACCTGTACAGACCAGTATCTCAACCATTAGGAGTAAGTGTCCCTCTGCTCAAGAGAGAGGATATAGTGGATATACAACATGGGTCACCCTGTGGTTTTACCTGTGTGACCACAGAAAGGACATGAGGAAGTGGGATGGAAAATCTACCTTGACCCTAGAGGCACGGGTACGTGAGTTGCAAGGAAAAACAATCCCAAAAGGGGTTATTCCAAGAAAATTGCTGCTCCAGTTTCCAGTGGGCAGTTCCCCAAACAGAGTAGAAGGGCTGATCTTACTCCTGATCTTAATAAAGGGACTTCTGACTCATATGTACAAGAAGTGGGTAATGAATACTATGACCAGGACTAGAGGGCCCCTGCCTCCAGCCAGGTGGAGGAAAGGGACAACCGAATTTACTGGACTATGTGGATTCGATGGCCTGGCACATCAGACCCACAGGAGTATAAGGCTCCAGTAGACACCGGTGCACAGTGTACCCCAATACCATCAAGCTATATAGGGGCAGAATCCATCTGTATTTCTGGAGTGACAGGAGGATCCCAATAGCTAACTGTATTGGAGGCCAAAGTGAGCATAAATGGGAATGAGTGGCAAAAGCACCCCATTGTGAATGGCCCAGAGGCTCCGTGCATCCTTGGCATAGACTGCCTCAGGAGAGGGTATTTCAAGGACCAAAAGGGTACTGGTGGGCTTTTGGTATAGCTGCCTTGGAGACGGAGGAAATTAAACAGCTGTCTACCTTGCCTGGTCTCTCAGAGGACCCTTCTGTTGTGGGGTTGCTGAAGGTTGAAGAACAGGTGCCAATCGTTACCACAACAGTGCACCAGCAGCAATATTGCACCAACCAAGACTCCCTGATTCCCACCCATAAACTGATTCGTCGACTGGAGAGCCAAGGAGTGATCAGTAAGACTTGATCACCCTTTTAACAGTCCCATATGGCAGTGAGAAAGTCTAATGGAGAGTGGAGACTAACAGTAGACTATTGTGGCCTGAATGAAGTCACGCTGCTACTGAGTGCTGCTGTGCCGGACATGCTGGAACTTCAGTACGAACTGGAGTCAAAAGCAGTCAAATGGTATGCTACAATTGATATCGCTAATGCATTTTTCTCAATCCCTTTGGTGGCAGAATGCAGACTACTGTTTGCTTTTACTTGGAGGAGCATCCAGTACCCCTGGAATCGACTGCTCCAGGGGTGGGAACACAGCCCTACCCTTTGTCATTGATTGATTCAGACAGCACTGGAACAGGGTGAGGCTCTGGAACACCTGCAATACATTGATGACATCATTGTATGGGGCAGCACAGTAGAAGAAGTTTTTGAGAAAGGGAAGAAAATAGTCCAAATCCTTCTGAAAGCTGGTTTTGCCATAAAACAAAGTAAGGTCAAGGGACCTGCACAGGAGATCCAGTTTTTAGGAATCAAATGGTAAGATGGACGTCGTGAGATCCCAATGGATGTGATTAACAAAATAACAGCCGTGTCTCCACCAACTAGCAAAAAGGAAACACAAGCTTTCTTAGGTGGTGTGGGTTTTTGGAGAATGCATATTCCAAATGACAGTCTGATCATAACCCCTCTCTACCAAGTGACCTGGAAGAAGAACGATTTCAAATGGGGCCCTGAGCAATGACAAGCCTTTGAACAAATTAAACAGGAGATAGTTCATGCAGTAGCCCTTGGGCCAGTCTGGGCAGGGCAAGATGTGAAAAATGTGCTCTACACCGCAGTTGGAGAGAATGGCCCTACCTGGGGCCTCTGTCAGAAAGCACCAGGGGAGACTTGAGGTCAACCCTTAGGGTCTTGGAGTTGGGGATACAGAGGATCTGAGGCCCGCCATACTCCAACTGAAAAAGAGATATTGGCAGCATATGAAGGGGTTTGAGCTGCTTTGGAAGTGGTTGGTACTGAAGCACAGCTCCTCCTGGCACCCTGACTGCCGGTGCTGGGCTGGATGTTCAAAGGGAGGGTCCCCTCTATGCATCATGCAACTACTGGAGTAACATGCAACTACTTCCAACTACATGCAACTACTTAGTGGAGTAAGTGGGTTGAACTGATCACGTAATGGGCTCAAATAGGAAACCCCGATCGCCCAGCAATCTTGGAAGTGATCATGGACTGGCCAGAAGGCAAAGATTTTGTAATAATAAACTGCCAGAAAATGAGAAGCAATATGCCCTGTTCATTGAGGGGTGCTGTCATCTTGTGGGAAAGCATTGGAGATGGAAAGCTGCTGTGTGGGGTCCTATACAAAAAGTTGTAGAAACTGCTAAAGGAGAAGGTGAATTGAGTCAGTTTGCAGAGGTGAATGCCATCCAGCTAGCTTTAGACACTGCTGAATGAGAAAAGTGGCCAGTATTTTATCTCTATACTGACTCATGGATGATGACAAATGCCCTGTGGGGGTGGTTACAGCAATGGAAGCAGAGCAACTGGCAGCGCAGAGGCAAACCCATCTGGGCTGCCTCACTGTGGCAAGATATTGCTGCCTGGGTGGAGAACCTGGCTGTAAAAGTACATCACATAGATGCTCATGTACCTAATAGCTGGGCCACTGAAGAACATCAAAACAACCAGCAGGTGGATCAGGCTGCTAAGATTGAATTGGCTCAGGTGGATCTGGACTGGCAACATGAGGGTGAATTATTTATAGCTTGGTGGGCCCATGACACCTCAGGCCATCAAGGAAGAGATGCAACAGATCAAGAGAGGGCTTGTGATCGAGGGGTGGACTTGACCATGGACACTGTTGCACAAGTTATCCATGAATGTGAAACATGCGCTGCAATCAAACAAGCCAAGCAGTTAAAGCCTCTGTGGTATGGAGGACGATGGCTGAAATATAAATATGGGGAGGCCTGTCAGATCGATTATATCACGCTCCCACAAACCCGCCAAGGCAAGCGCTATGTGCTTACAATGGTGGAAGCAACCACTGGATGGCTGGAAACATATCCTGTGCCCCATGCCACCACCTGGAACACTATCCTGCGCCTTGAAAAGCAAGTCCTATGGCAACATGGCACCCCAGAAAGAACTGAGTTGGACAACGGGACTAATTTACAAAATAACCTCATAGACACGTGGGCCAAAGAGCATGGCATTGAGTGGGTATATCACATCCCCTATCATACACCAGCCTCTGAGAAAAGCGAACGATACAATGGACTGTTAAAGACTACACTGAGAGCAATGGGTGCTGGGATGTTCAAACATTGGGATACACATTTAGGAAAAACCACCTGGTTAGTCAACACTAGGGGATCTGCCAATCAAGCTGGCCCTGCCCAATCAAAACTTTTACATACTGTAGAAGGGGATAAAGTCCTTGTAGTGCACATAAAAAATATGCTGGGGAAGACAGTGTGGGTTATTCCTACTTCGGGCAAAGGCAAATCCATTCATGGGACTGCTTTTGCTCAAGGACCTGGGTGCACTTGGTGGGTGACACAGGAGGATGGGGAAGCCCAATGTGTACTTCAAGGGGATTTGATTTTGGGTGAGAATAGCCAATGAACTGAATGGTATGATGTTAATTGCTATATAATACTGTCTGTCATCACTTCTGTGTTGGCTATATGCCATATAAATTGTATTACAGTAAGAATCAGATAGATTAATGAAGAATGGACTTTGATCTATCTGAGCAAAGTGAAGCAATGATAGAACCGGACAAGTGCAGTGGTGATGGAACCAGAACTGGCTTCAGCATGCAACAATCCAACACCACACACCATCTCTCGGGCCCTGAAGGACTGTTATGACAGATGGAGCCCAAAGTCATGGACTATATGAACTCAACGGATATTTTAGAGGGATGGCCCATAGACTAAGGGAATGATATCTGTGTGTATATATCAAAAGACAGGAAAGGTGCTGGTGATTAATTGGAAAGTATTGGAAAGTGTAGGACCTAGGCATGATGTAGATGGTATGGAATAAGGGGTGGATACTGTCCTGGTTTCAGCTAGGATAGGGTTAATTTTTTTTTTTCCTAGTAGCTGGTATAGTGCTGTGTTTTGGATTTAGGACGAGAATAATGTTGATAACACACTGATGTTTTAGTTGTTGCTAAGTAGTGCTTACACTAGCCAAGGACTTTTCAGCTTCTCATGCCCTGCTGACGAGAAGCTGGGAGGGGGCACAGCCAGGACAGCTGACCCAAACTGGCCAAAGGGATGTTCCATACTATATGACATCATGCTCAGTCTATAAACCCAGGGAGGGGGCAACCGTTGCTCAGGAAGTGGCTGGGCATTGGTCAGCAGGTGGTGAGCAATTGCGTTGTGCATCACTTGTTTTGTATATTCTTTTATCAATATTAACATTATGATTATTGTTAATATTATTGTTATTATTATTATTTTCCCTTCCTTTTCTGTCCTATTAAACTGTCTTTATCTCAACCCATGAATTTTACTTTTCTTCCTCGATTCTCTCCCCCATTCCCGTGGAGGCGGGGGAGTGAGTGAACTGCTTTGTGGTGTTTAGCTGCCTGCTGGGTTAAACCACAACACCCAAAGAGACATGGAGACAAAGGTAAGAAGGTAATCCCCAGGGCTCAGCATAATGCAGAAAGTTCCCCTACTCCTGCTGTGAAAGCTTCATGACTAAGGGACCATCACAAGCGCCTATATGCAAACTCATGCAGCCTGGGAAACAACAAGAAGAAAGTAGAAACCTGTGCACAGCTGTAGAGCTATGATTTTTTTGAGATTAAAAAGAGATGGTGGAATAGCATGAATGGAGATTCCATTGCTGGATTCAGGCTCTTTAGGAAGAACAGGGAAGATGGGATGGAGGGGTTATACTCTAGGCAACGGAGTGGCTTGAATGTGTGCAGGCAAGTGAAGAGTCAGCTGAGAGCTTATGGCTAAGGATCAAAAAGCAGATGAAAATAGTTGACGTAGTAGGTGTTATGGACCGACTGGTCAAGAAGAGGAAGTAGACAAACCTTGTTACAACTGGAGGAAGCATCATGATTACAGGCACAGGTACTGATGGGGGACTTTAACCACACTGCTAATTTTTGGAAGGGCAACATGGTGGCATGATTGAGATTTCTGGCGTGTGTTGATGACATGGGATCAACAAACCAACTATCCCCTGTCGGTTACTTACGAACTAGGAAGAACAAGTCAGAGCTGTGAAAGCTGAGTGCAGCCTTGGCAGCAGAAACCTTGAGACTGTGAAGCTTAAAACTCTGAGAGAAGTGAGCAAGACTAATAGTAGAATTACAGCCCTGGACTTGAGGAGAACAGATATTGGCTTGTTAAGGATCTCCTTAGCAGGATCCTGTAGGAGACTGCCCTGAAGGGCAAAGAGGCCCAGGAGAACTACTTGATATTCAAAATGACCTCCTAAAGCACAAGAACAGTCTGTTTCGACTTGCAGAGAGTTACAGCCATGGCAGAAGGCCAGCATTGATGAACAAGGAGCTTCCGACTGAGCTCAAATACAAAAAGTAAGTATGCAGAAGGTAGAAGGAGGGATGAGCTACCAAGGAGAATACAGAGACATTGCTTGAGCATGTAGGGATGGAGTGAGGAAAGACAAATCTCAGAATTGCAACTCACACAGGATGTGAAGGACAATGAGAGTTTCTATAATACATTGTAAGCACGGGGAAAGATAAGGAAAATGTAGTCCCACTGCTCATTCGGGTCAGACACCCAGTGACAAAATATACAAAAAGCCTGATGTATTAAATGTGGGATTTTTCCTCCATTTTTACTGGGAAGTTCTGACCTCAGGTCCCTGGGACTAGTGGTAGAATCTGTGAGAGTGAAGCATTTAATCACGGTGGAGGAAGACCAAGTTAGCAGTCATTTAAGGAAATTTCACATAAAGAAATGCATGGGACCAGATGGGATATATCTGAGGGTGTTGAAGCTGATCAATGTCACTGCAAGGCCACTCTCAATTAACTTTGAAAGGTTATGGCAATCAGAGGAGGTTCCTGATAGCTGCTTGTAAATCTTACACCTGTCTTCAAGAAAGGCAAAAGAGAGGATCCAGGGAACTGCAGGCTGGTCAGATTCAACTCCATCCCTGGAAAGAATATGAAATAAATCCTCTGGGAAGCCACAATCCAGTATATGAATGATAAGATACAAGACAAGCCACAATCCAGTACTTTGAATGACTGTGGACAACCAGCATGATTTAACAAGGATAACTTGTGTCTGATAACCTGATAGCTTTTGATCATAACTAGTTGGTGAACAGAGGAAGAACAGTGCATGTGAAAAACTGACTGTGAAGCCCGTTACTAGGGGCAGTCTTCAGTGATTGGTACCAGGGCCAACACTGCCAGTGTCTTTGTTAACAATATAGATGACTGGACAGAATGCACTCTCTGCAAATTAAAAATTAAGGGGAACAGTCAATGTGCAGGAGGTCAGGATTGCTATTTAGAAGGACCTCAGCAAGCTAGAGAAATGAGCTGACTTCCTTGAGTTCAACAAAAGAAAATTCAATATCCTGCATCTGGAATGGAATAAACCCAAGTGACAGTAAAGGCTGGACACTGACTAGCTGGAAAGCAGATTTGCAGGAAAGGACCTGGCAGTTTTCAGCTGTGCACCCTTATGGCAAAGAAGGCCAACTGTACACTGGGCTGTTAGCGAGGGCAGCCAGTGGTTCTTCCCCTCTATTCAACACTTTTGAAAGACTCCATCTAGAGTACAGTGTCCAGTTTTGAGCTCCACAATAAAAGAAAGACATTGACATACTGGAATCCAGTGGAGAGCCACTGAGATGGGCAGGGACAGGAGTACAAAAAAGGACAAGGAGAGGCTGAGTGAGTTGGCTTTTTCTACTTGAAGATAAGGCAGAATCTTGTTGCTGTCTACCACTATCTAACAGGCAGTTGTAGAGAAGACAGAGCCAGTCTCAAAGATACATAGTAAAAGGACTAGACACATGTTGCAGAAGGGGAAGTTCAAATTAGGTATTAGTTTTGGGGTTTTATTTTTATTTTTTAACTGTGAAGATGACCAAACACCAGAACAAGGGCACAAACAGGCTGTGGAGTCTCCATCCCTGGACATACTCAAAAGTTGACTGGACACAGCCCTAGTAACCTGTGCTACATTACTTTTGTCAGTGAGGAGTTGGACTAGATGCTCTCCAGAGGTGGCTTCTAATCTACATTATTCTACTCTAAGAGTAAAAGGTAAAATAAAACTGAATACTCTCCTGATGTTAGCAGCAACCCTATACTGAAATATAATGTTTTCTGTAGGGTACTGGTCTGGAATTTCATAAAAATAATAAGAAATATATTGACATTAACATCACCTAACTTTAGATTCCAAATATAAACAACCAAGTTGCCCTGTTCTCCATACAAACTCAATTAAAAGAACTGACTGCCTACAAAAAGCAATTTTTCTTAATGGTTAACAGCTTCTGGAGCCGATTTTGATGTCCAGAATAGAGGATGTATAAATTCTAATGTAATAGGTCTGACTCTTTTTTTTTTCTTTATTCATCTGATTTGGCTTAGACATTGATTATAGAACAGTTGATTTCCATGGAATATATTTTTTTTTCAGAGCATACTCACATTAAAGATTATTAATCTTCAACAAATTACATAAGTCTAAAAGTCTATCTAAAGATAGATACATGGTAGTTACAACTACAACTATAGTAGCTACATCTACTTAAGTCCCTGTAGAGAAGCCAGGGAATGAGTAGATAGATTATTTTTCAAACTTCCTTTGAACATTATTGTTCTGATTAATGTTGAAGCACATGCTAGCAGCAAGCAGACATTAACATATATTTTATGAATTTGAATGAAGACATTAAATAAATAAATATAAATTTAATTAAATTCATATAGAAATTGTTGAAAATAGACATATTACTAGAATGTTGTGCTGCAGGTACAGGACCAGTTTTACTTGCAGCTCCATAATCTGTAGCAACTGAATAGTTTTTGCCAGCAAAAAAAGGCTTGCATCTTATGTTAGCTCTGTTACCTGCAATTTTTTTAGCTATTACAGTATCATTCACAGGCATTCCTAATTCCAATTCCTAAAAATGTAAATAGAATGAACCCAAATTTAGTGCAAACCATTTTATAATTTGATATATAAACCCCCTCCAATTTACAGAAGAGTCCCCAAATGGGAAATTTAACAACAACAGCAGAACCAAGTTTTTTTCACCATCTGAAGAGACTGAGGAGTCAAGATTCCATCTCATCCCTCTCCCTTGCTAAGGCTCTGTTTTTCATGCTACCTATGTTCTCTAGTTAAATCTATTCTCACCCTTAAGTAACAGGTATTCACATTGCTATTGGTTATTGATAACAAACGCTACAATTATTTACTCTGAAATGTAGCTTTTCTAGATAAAGATTTATGGACAACTATCATTTATGTAAAACTTATGTCAGGTATGACAGAATACTGTGGAAGAAACACACAAATAACATTTATTTAAAAAACAGTCTACAAAAGTATGATATTCAACTATAGAAGAAATACCTGATGAAGTAAAAATGCTGGAATAAGTATATTAACTAAAATGCTGATCATTTTAGAATGCACTGAGTCATTAATAGTTATCCATGTGAAACAGAGCAGAAGTTTAATGGAGAAGAGAAACTCACTAGCCAGTTTTATCAGCCTCACTTGTAGCATCATCCACAAGATATTAATTACTTCCCATCTTAAAATGCCATTCCTTTTGAAATCAGGGTTGCACCAACTTTTATCTGAAGGTATGGCAGGCTGGGCCCTGACTGTCTGATGTTGATGTGTTTTGGTGTTTCTGTTCTAACTTCAAAGATTCCATGCACAACAGTGCACAAGATCAGATTGGGCAGCGTGGGAAGAGTTTCTACCAAGAAAAGTCACGCACAACTGTCAATCCACTTTTAGAATAACCAAAAGTATAGTGATCTTTATGCCTGTTTATCTGTCTGTAGTTGATAAATTACTCTTCTGAACTTTTAAATCTTTCTCTGTCATTCATTAACAGACCCTCAGATATTAAGGCCAGGAAATACCATTAGGTAATTTAATTTGCCTCTTGCATAGCATAAGCTATATTGTGTAAGCAATTTATTTTGTCATTGAATCTTCTTATATGTGTTTGGATAAAACACTTCCAGAAAGGAACCAAACTGACTGAAAGGTATCAAAAATCCTCACTTTTTTTCATAGTTTGCTGCAATAACCAGTCACCCTCCCTGCTAAAAATAAATGCTTTCTATCTCATAAAGAGTTTTGAGCATCATAAGAAAGATATCATGTCCTCTACATGCATTTGGGCTTTCTCTCACCTTCCTTGGAAAAAGCTTAATTAATATTGCAAAAACATGAAGGTCAAACTTCTATTTATGAATGATATTTTAAGAGTCAATGCAATGGGCAACATCTTGCAGAGTGCCAGGTGGACCTCCTTTTGCATTATCTAGAGAAAACCTTTCATCACGCATACTTCTGTCACTGAAATTAGAGCTTTTCTATATAGTTTTCAGCTGATATCTCTCTAGCCTGCCTTACATCTTCTAAGCTGTAAAATATGACACTATGCAAAGAATAGATTGTTTACACCTGTTTCTGGTTTACTTAGTAATCTTTCAGTACATCCCCTATCACTGTCTTTAAGGGAAAAAATTCTGACTGGAAGATGAAACACTCACCTACATTGCAATGGTGATATGAAAATAATTACTGTTTGAGGTTTTTGGCACTACATAATGCAGTTTCACAGTGAAGGGGAGCTTTCCCTTCTTGTTTGATGGCTGTGCCCCCTCTGGTAAAATTGCATCACTTCAGATACGCTAAGCAGACAGGGACAGAGTCCTGACAGGCATTTTCTTCTGCAGCTGCAGAGAAGTCAGCCAGTAGAATGGCTAGGACAAGATGAATGGCAGTTTGCATTAGCTGCAGTTTACATTGCTTTATAGGCAGTTCTTCTCCCACTCAATGGTATGTGTTTGTTTTTAAATTTTCTTTGGAAAGCAAAGTTTAGTTCATATCTCCATATCACAGGTTTGATTTTGTTGAGTTCATCCATTAGGAAATGACATTATGTTAGGGCTTACCTTTGAATCTGTAACATTTTATATAATGTAGAAAAGCAAGTGCAAATTAACATCTATACATTTTTATTGTCTTCATCTGCATTATTAATAAACTCATACTTTCTAGTAAGTTTTTTGTGTGTCTTATTCCTAGCAGCATCATTCCCTTGGCTCATGTGTTCCCAAATAAATGTCACTTCTTGCTGAAACACTGAGAAGAGATGTTCAAGCTGTTACTTTGCTATTAGCCTGAAAAGATGCTTATTGCAACCGACACTGGTTTTTCTCCTTATTTAGGAATTATAACTTTTCTTCTTCCCAGAACTTTTTACTGATATTCTTTTAAAATAAATTCACATTGGGTTTAGATGGCTGCAACTAAGTCTAGATCGCTAGATTTACTGGATCACTTTAGCAGTGGATTTAATTGTTCAAATTAAGTGCCAAAGCTAGACAGAAAACCTAGTTTCTCCTTTGTGCCATAGGTAGGATGGTAATATACTGACGACTGTGAAACAGTTTTGTGGGGGGGGAAAAAAAAGACAAACTAGGTAAAATACTGTAATTTTTCACACTGTTTCAAAAAAAGTAAAAGTAATAGTTCCTGCTTCGTAAGTGCTACAGCATAAACTATCTGGATCAGCTTGGATCAAATGGTGTGTTTGGCTCCTGAGATGGACAACATTAACAAATTGTTTTCTTGGTTTTGGCTTTGAAAATAAAATCACTGTAAGAAAAGCAAAACAAAATAAAACCTGACCAAAGACATAGATTACAAGTCAAAATGGATGCACAGGGAGTTCTACACCCACCTACAGGTATTCCATCACAAAAAAGACTGGAACTTCGTGAGTTACCCTCTGCAAATTCTTCACTCAACTTTAGGAAAAACTGTACCATTAGTAACATTTGTTCAACTCTCTCCTGTAGTTGTAAATGTCAGCAGTAAAACAGTAGGAAAATTAACAGCTAACTGACAGCTGGTTACGAATCAGCATAATGATTTGGATAGGAGACTACAAAAATGAAAACATGTCTCTGCATGTGATCTATTTCCTTCCCTCCTCCTTCCTTCCCTCTGTTTCTTCCTTCATACTTTCTTCTCCATTTAAGTGAAAGGTTTCTGAGTTTTAAGGAATAATAATGTGCTTAATGACTTCAGTAAATCAGAGTCTTTGCAAACTCATATAGTCCTAAAACTCTGTTTCTTGAATAACTGTGGTATACTTATGCTTAGTGTCAGCATTTGATAGATGTCGACAAAGAGAATTTGATAGTAGGTGTGCCCTCTGCAGGGGCTGAGATGGCAGAATCAGTAATAAAGACATTTTGAAGTTACAGAGATTTTAAATTATTATTGTCATACTCCCACTCCCCCCCAAAAAAAAACCCCAACAAACAAAAAGCTGCTTAGAACTCTATACATGGGCAGAGTAGCCAAGGGGCAGAAACCTAGCCAAAACATTTGCATTATTATTTACTAAATTTTTAGGCTCTTTTTTTGATCCATGTTCCATCTAGATTGCATGAAAAAATTATGAAAATGCAGAGAATTTTACTAATGGACAGAAAATATTTCAGTTTTTTGAAATAAGATTTTGTTTTGTCTTATCCAGTTACACTTAGCACCCACTCAATTTTTTTAAGATTCTGGGGACATTCATCTTCTCCTGAAACTAGCTCATTTATTAACTCACTGACTTCAGTTCCAGATGCTGAAGCTAGATGGATTTAGAGTATTTACTCAGTTCTGTTCCATGATTGATCTGTTCATCATTATAGTTGTTGGA
The DNA here is from genome assembly GCF_034638445.1 of Ciconia boyciana. Lineage (NCBI taxonomy): Eukaryota > Metazoa > Chordata > Aves > Ciconiiformes > Ciconiidae > Ciconia > Ciconia boyciana. The sequence continues at coordinate 60,993,423 of NC_132935.1, forward strand.
ATTAGATGAGGTTTGGAAGGTAAGTGCTTCGCTTATATGATTAATTTGTATACAGTTCTGCCTTTTATATAATACGTAGCTAATTTGTATACAGTTCTGTCTATATAGTAGGTTCACATATATTAGGCAAAATACACAAATATTCATCCATCCTTAAGAGACTTACTCACTTTCAATAACTTGCTTCCAAAAGCTGTTACCATGACCAAAAAAAGCTAATACATTTTTTGAGAAAATGTAACAATAGTATTTCATATGCCTTACGTGTGATATATGCAGTTGCATATGTGAGTGTATGCGTGCACAGCAAATCACAAGAATAATATATTTGAAAATTAGTTCAGTTTCACACAATGAACTGAAGTTTGCTGACTTACTATGCTTTCTGTTTTTAGCATTATCTGATTTGTTTTAGTGAGAAGGTCTGAGAAGGGAAAACACCCTGAATTCCAATGAAAAACTACATTGCTTTGCCTCAGAGATGGCCTGGTTCAGCTTCATGCATTTATGTAGGGGATTCTATTGATAATCTTCTTCCTGGTTTTGGGCTTTGGTGATTAATTCTTTTTATTCTTTGGTGCATAAATTAAAAAACTAACAGAACAGCTGAACACTTGTACTACTTTTGCAGAGTGTGGGTCAAAGTGACTTATTTTGAAAAGTATGTTGTTATATCAGAGAAGGCACTTTGAAAAGGATCCACCCTTTCTCTGGCTACTCATTCACAACCAAATTTGTCCTGAATTTTCTTTCTTTCAAACATCTTATCTTTTTTAAACACAAATTAATTAGCACATGCCAAAAAGCTTACATGGGACTAAATCCTACAAAAAGTGGGTAATTTTCCTCAAAAAATCAAAATGCCCTACACAGAGTTATATCCGTTAGGAAGAGTCACTTCAAAATACTTCTCTAATTAATTTTGTTTCAAAAATATACTATAGCTTTTCTTCTTCATCCAGATGTGCAGTGATTTACCAGAGGAGCACAGTTTATGTGACAATAACAAGAATTTGTGCCAAGTGCTACCTTTCTTAATATATTTAACAGTCTCAAACAAGATTCTCCAAGTAGTGTATGTGTACCCAAAAAGAAAAGAAAAAAAAAAAAGAACATTCGATAAATTTAAAGCTATTAAATCAGGCAAATACATTTACAAAGAACTGGAGCCAGTGGGTTGGCTCTTTTTATATGAGATGTCTGAATTATGTTGACAATCTAATAATGCGCCTGAGTAGCTAAAGGCTGATACAGGCCTGCAGGAGCCAGTAATGTTGCTGTAACATCTTATAACATTAAGGATATCATGGAGATAAATGAGGCTAATGTAGTTTGAAAATTATCATCTCCCTTGGTTTAAAAAAAAAGTTAACTATAAAAATAAATATTGTGCATTTACTGTTTATATCTAGTTGCAAGCAATTTATACATATTTCTTTATACAAGTTATTGAGCTAAATATTGTAGTAAGATATTCCTGTCTCTTTTCAAAGCAAAAAATATAATTAGCAGAGGTGGAAAACACCATTTTCTCTTGTTACCCGACCATAGCTATTACTTTAAGCAAAATCATAAAAGTGACATTACATGGCAGAAATAATGAAGTGTGGGTGGAAAATCAGCTGAGTTGACATGCAAAATGAGACACTTCATGACTGTCTGTGCTTGTAAATGAAATGCAGTCAAAATATTGCCTGATGTGGAATCTCAGAAAGCAACTAAAAAACTTATTTTATCAGTTTTGGGCTGTAACATTTATTAAACTAGAATGATTATTATTAAGTACTGTAATTTCTTTTTCTATATTTTTCTTTTTCCCAGCTATAAAGGAGTTTAATTCCAGGAAAATATTTGTTATAAATAACTCACAGACTTATTTATGACATGGCAATTTATTTTTTTTTATTTCCAAGCAACAAATTATAACTTACAGTTTGTCAGGATGCTGGATAAATGCTGTTAGGAACTAGCTAATAAGATAGAGGTTATTTACATTCTGTCAGTTATCCCTTTAAATACAATTATAGATATAATACCACATGCCACAACGTTTACAGACATTGTTTTGTTTTGAGATTTGTTTTCAGAATCTCATGCCAACTGTTATGCATCATTAGAAGAAATAACAGGAAGGAAAAAATAATTAGAAAAGTATAAAATACAGAAGCAGACCTTAGCAATTTTCACCTGTTAGGCAAAATGATCCTGAACACAGCATCACAGAATCACAGAAGTGCTGAAACTGGAAAGTATCTCCAGAGATTGTCTAGTCCAACCGTCCTGCTCAGAACAGAATCAGCTACAGCAGGTTGCTCAGAGCCGTGCCCAGTTGAGTTTTGAATATCCCTTAGGATGGAGACTCTACAACTTCTCTAGGTAACCTGCTCCAGTGTTTGACCACCCTCACAGTGAAAAAGGTTAGGTTTGTTCTTGGGGGTTTTTTCTTATGTTTAAACAGTATTTCCTGTATTTAATTTTGTGTCCATTGTCTCTTGTCCTGTAACTGGATACCACCAAGAAGAGTCTGGCCCCATCTTTTTTACTCCCTGTAAACTCCAATGATAACATGCCTGTTTTCATACTTATATTCCTCATATTTCAATGGGAACCAGGCAAAGATCATAGAATCATAGAATCATTAAGGTTGGAAAAGACCTCTAAGATCATCTAGTCCAACTGTCACCCCAACACCTCCATGCCTACTAAACCATGTCCCGAAGTGCCACGTCTACACATGTTTGGAACTCCTCCAGGGATAGTGACTCCACCACTTCTCTGGGCAGCCTGTTCCAATGCTTTACAAGCCTTTCAGTAAATAAATTTTTCCTAATATCCAATCTAAACCTCCCCTGGCGCAACTTGAGGCCATTTCCTCTCGTCCTATCATTTGTTACTTGGGAGAAAAGGTGGACATCCACCTCACTACAACCTCCTTTCAGGTAGTTGTAGAGAGCAATAAGTTCTCCCCTGAGCCTCCTTTTCTCCAGGCTAAACAACCCCAGTTCCCTCAGCCACTCCTCATAAGGCTTGTTCTCCAGATCCTTCACCAGCTTCATTGCCCTTCTCTGGACACGCTCCAGCACCTCAATGTCTTTCTTGTAGTGAGGGGCCCAAAACTGAACACAGTATTCGAGGTGCAGCCTCACCAGTGCCGAGTACAGGGAGACAATCACTTCCCTAGTCCTGCTGGCCACACTATTCCTGATACAAGCCAGGATGCTGTTGGCCTTCTTGGCCACCTGGGCACACTGCCAGCTTATGTTCAGCCGACTGTCAACCAACACTCCCAGGTCCTTTTCTGCCGTCAAGCTTTCTGGCCACTCTTCCCCAAGCCTGTAGTGTTGCATGGGGTTGTTGTGACCGCAGTGCAGGACCCAGCACTTAGCCTTATTGCACCTCATACAATTGACCTCGGTCCATCAATCCAGCCTGTCCAGATCCCTCTGAAGAGCCTTTCTACCCTCAAGCAGATTAACATTCCTGCCCAACTTGGTGTCATCTGCAAACTTACTGAGGGTGCACTCAATCCCCTTGTCCAGATCATTGATAAAGATATTACACAGAACTGGCTCCAGTACTGAGCCCTGGGGAGCACTGCTTGTGACCGGTCACCAACTGAATTTAACTCCATTCACCACAACTCTCTGGGCTTGGCCATCCAGACGGTTTTTTACCCATCAAAGAGTACACCTGTCCAAGCCATGAGGAGGCAGTTTCTCCAGGAGAATGCTGTGGGAGACAGTGTCAAAGGCTTTACTAAAGTCTAGGTAGACAACATCCACAGCTTTTCCCTCATCCACTAGGCAGGTCACCTGCTCATAGAAGGAGATCAGGTGATGGGCATCACACTGGCCAGCCTCCAGTTGTCTTGGACCTCCCCTGTTAACCAGGACTGCTGATAAATGGTGGAGAGTGGCTTGGCAAGCTCCTCCGCCAGCTCCCTCAGTACTCTCGGGTGGATCCCTTCTGGCCCCATAGACTTGTGAGTGTCCAGGTGACGTAGCAGATAATTAACTGCTTCCTCCTGGATTTTGGGGTTTTTTTTCTGCTCTCTGTCCCTGTCTTCCAGCTCAGGGGGCTGAATACCCTGGGGATAACTGGTCTGACTATTAAAGACTGAGGCAAAGAAAGCATTAAGTACCTCAGCCTTTTCCTCATCTTTGGTGGCAATGTTCCCCCCCGCATCCAATAAAGGAGGGAGATTCTCCTTGGCTCTCTTTCTGTTGTTAAGGTATTTGTAAAAACATTTTTTATTATCTCTTATAACAGTGTCCAGATTGAGTTCTAGCTGGGCTTTTGCCTTTCTAATGTTCTCTCTCTATGACTTGACGAGATCCCTGTGCTCTTCTTGAGTTGCCTGCCCATTCTTGCAGAAGTGGTAAACCCTCCTTATATTCTGGGACTCTCCTTATACTCTGGGATAAACTGGGACACAAAGATGGATCAGGAAAACAGGGGAAAAAATGGTAGCTTAATTATTCAGATTAAAAATAAAGAATAGTGACAGTCATATATTGTCTGAAGATAACCAACCTCTCCTTTCCTCATTAACTTTTTTTCCCTTCAACATCTTTGGAAATGGGAGGGGGTAAGGAAGAAAAAACTCTTAAGATTCCTGTTCCATTAATTACTGTTGCATACTGCATTGTTTTAATAGCTGTCCCAATGAAGGCAAGAGCCCTAAGGTACTGGATCTTGATCAACCAATGCAGCAAGTCAGCTTCCTACTACCTGACATTTCACCGTAAATAATTTCCACTGGGTGCACTAATATACAAATTACATTGGAGTGGCTTGTGTGTGTGTGTATGTAATTACTTACATGTACAGGAGTAGGGTCAGTATGGCACTCAAGAGGTGCTTATATTTGCTCTTCTTGCAAAAAGTATAAAATCATTGGGCTGAAATGAAGACTAAGAAAAGCAATAATGAGATAGGTAGCACTGAGAAGGTGGTTATTCCTGACAAAGCTTGTAGTTGGCTTACACATCATTTTCATTGTTATAGAAGGAGGTTGAAAACAAAGAAATTGGCATAACATATATAAAGAGTCATCAGTGGAGACCAAAAATGGCAAAACTGTATTAATCCTATTGGTATGACAGGGAAGTATTAGTAGGATGTAGTCTTGACTATTCAGCTGAGGAGAAAGGAATTGCATACTGGTTTACCTACATGTCCCTAAAATCATCCCTAAAATCTGCTGTTTTCCAGCAGCCTGAAGAAAAGAGATAAATGAAGAATATTTCTTTATATTTAAAAGAAAGTAGCAATGCAGTTTGCTTGCCTGAATAGAAAAGATAAAAAAGGTTATCATATCCTCTTTCCCATACTTAAGCCAGATTGTTCCAGTACTGAACTGTACAATGTAAAGGTGCTCATTCTGTGATGAAGTAATATACCCAAACTGTAGCCTGTTCTAAGATATAAACTCGTGGTAGAGGGGTTTGTTACTGGTTTGAAATACATGACCTTGAATTTTATATTACTGCACTTTCAGCCCATCTTTTTTATGTTTTAAATAATATATGTTTCAGCAATTTTCCCAAAAGACGTGTCACCAACTAAATCCCTTGGCACACACATATTTTATGCATCCGGCTCACTGACTAAAATATTAGACAAGCTCTAGTTTAACACAGATTGCTGGGAAACTCCACCTGTAATCTTTCTACCTTTTGGTTATTTCCTTTTCCAGGACATCCCAGAAACATTGATGTTTCTTCTTTAATCAGTTCCCCATCCTTTCTCTAATGCGTCCACTAAATCACAGCTTCTCCAACTTCACTTCCCTTGTGACACCCTCTTCTTTGAATCTATGCAAATTTGGAGATTAAATTTACCTGCTATCACATTCAGCACTATTTTTATTAATAGAATTTATTCTGGAATATGTATCTTTAGAAGCTAATGTCTACCATAATAAGGAGGGCTCTCAGGGTGTTAGTATTCGTCATAATATTTCTGTTTTCTGTCACAAATAGGAGTTTATAGAATATTTCTACAACTGTATTTCTTTACTATCCTTCCCTAAAGAGATTTAAAACTGCCTTCTGTTTTATTCATGCTATGTGTTTGGGCTTTATTCATGCTTAATATGTCATAGGTTCCTACTACTTTTACCTTCACTTCTGTCTTCCCTGAACAGGATATATATATTGCTACTCTATTTCATTCCCATTTATTTTTTTTCCTCCATTCTCTCTTATTCCCTAAAATGTCTGGGTGTGATATTTACAACTAGTAATTCAGATTTCAACACTTCGTAGTCTTGGGACAGACAGAAGAGAGAATTTAGCTGCTGTTCTCTTTTCCCAAGTCACTAAGGTCTTAAATTACTGAAGGCTTAAATGCCCTGCCCACACTTCCCTCTTTACCTATGCTCTGGTTAAAATCCGACTAGTTGATAGCTTTGAATGGATCTTATAAGTCTTCTGTGAAGTATTGTGGTCTGGTAAACATATCAGAGCAATTGCTTTATAGGATTACTGGGCAGCTCCCTGAAAGGTGAGGGGTATATTTGCAGATTTTTCCCCAAGTTTAATTCAATGAACAAGAATATGACTACAGGTAGAGGATAACATGTCTTTCAATTCACTTTATTGTTTTTTTCATAGATTTCAAATTTCATAGAGGCACTATGGACTTGCACACCCTGACAAAAATCACACAGTATGAATCCTTATCAAAACCTATATCCTAAAGAAATTGAGCTGCTATGCAATACTTCTGAGCAGTACAGTTTCCAAACACACAGTTTAAGAAGGATGCCAATTTTAGTCTCACTATTGCATTAGTTTCAAATGTACATAATGTCAACTTCTATCTTGCCTTTCTGCAATCAGTTAAGCTCCTTACGCATATACAAACTAAAATTAAAGTTGCTTTGGGAGAGGGTTATCATGATAAAGAAAAACCTGTTCTTTCTATTATTACATTGCTAAAGTGATTTTGATATCGTTAGAGTGACATAGCGTACCAGAAGAAAGTACACCATAGTGTACTTCAGAAAAGAAACCAGGCTTATATTTTTTTCCTGATTATTTGGTTTACTTGTTTCACATACAGATATCATGATAGAAATCAATGTCTAAGCAGACAGTCTTTCCCATTTGTGAAAAGATAATTTACCAGATAAGTTATGTTTGCTTTATAGGTATAATCTTAGCACAACGTCTCCAGAATGAGTATAAGTCAATTACAGATGTCAATGATAAGAACAAAGCAAAACTTTCATGAAAAAGTAAGAAAAGATACCAATGAATGCATTATTTTTAAAAAATACTCAGCTACTTCTAAGGCTTTCTTCTTTGGCTGGTATTGGAAGTCTCAGAAGGACAGCTATGGCTCACCCATTTGGTTCCAATTTGCTTGTATCAACTTGTGGAACTTTGCCCGTAGCATTATTTGAGGGACAACTGAGTACTTCTCCGCTCCTGCACAGCTCAGACTTACCTCTGTCATCTTCCCTAACTCTGAAACAGCAGGTACAGAAGCAGACATCACTATCTTGTATCAACAAAGGGATTCCATGAGTACTTGGTGACTCCCAAGAGTTTTTTGGTGACTTTTTTCCCTGTAAGATCAAATAGAATCTAATCCTTAGTGCTGGAAGGATTGCTTGTTTGATTTTTTTGTTTGGTTTTTTTTGTTGTTGTTGTTGTTGGGGTTTTTTTTGGGGGGTGGTGGGGTTTTTTTTGAAGGGCTATACTTTTGGGGGTTTCTTTGGTAAGATTAATAACCAACCACCTAATTAAAAAGTCATGCTATATATTTAGGCCTTCTCGTATATTCTCTTGTACATTGATAAAACTTATGTTATAGATTTCTTAACTGATAATTACAATATGGTCAGGTCCAGATCCAGAGAGCTTAAAATCTTCCTAGTTCAAAGTTCCTTTCCCACCACCCACCCCAGGCTGGCACTAAGCCTTCAGAAGCATCCAGATTTGAGGTGCAGGGATTTACATGGGCTTCAGGAGCCTGAAAAGAGAAACATTGTAGGCTTTCATGATTAAAGCATGATTAAAGGAAACATATTTAACCACAGACTCATTCTGCCACCTTCCTACCCCTGCAAGACATTAGTGTTTTGCAAGCACTGTGGCAGAGATAGCAAACTGGTTAATCCCTATTGTTTGCAACTGGTGTATGAGCAGAGAGGTTTTCCTTGAGAACAGTGTTTCAGTTTCTTCACAGATCACTTAGCTGAGATCCAGGCTGAACTGACAGCTCTCTTGTTAGCAGAGTCATCCCTGGAGGGACAAGACATGGCTGTTCTTTTCTTGAGTTTGGTGATGTCGTTCTGGTTGGAGGTAATGGCAGGTATTCAGGCTACGGCATGTATGGCAGAGCTAGAGCCTCCTTGCATATGAGAGGCCATCTGAGTGCCAGCATACCCACTTCTCAGTATTTCTAACAATATTAAAGCTTTTTTTAAAACGAAACAAACCAATCAGCTTATTATCTTTATCGTTCACTTATGCACTGTTCTGGCACAGATGCAGTGGACCCTTCTGGGGGCAGAGAGGGAAATAGTTAATAACTAATGGCTTATAGGAAAAAATGTAAGTGATCTCAGGAGGGGAGGAGGTGAAAAGGGCAAGGTAGAGTGATAAATCTCCAAGATGTTGTAGCAGAGCTCCCCTGTACTGCTGCTATAATTTGCTACTCCTGCTGAGGTGCAACTGCAGGTAAAAGTTGCCTTTTGATCAGGTAATTGGGTTCAGAGAACACCCAGTCATGAACATACAATTATTTCTTGTGTTTTTGTCTGCCTACACCACCTGAGAAAAGGCATCTGGCTTAAATGTGCCATTATATATGAACTGTGCATTTTGAATGCCCCCCTGGTACTGCTGCTGCAGCTGCTGAGTCTTCCTGACCACAGGTAAACAAGCAGGGTTTCCTCTGGGAGGGCACAGAGCACCAGTGGGAGGTCTTTACAACTATGTAGATTAAAAAGAGGATGTAGATTAAACACAATGAGGGTTCAAGCTGAGCAGAAGAGACTCGATTCCCCTCACCCTGTGCTGAAGCAGCAAAGATTGCTCCTTGGCCCACGCTGACTGCTCTCTGGCTCTCAGACCCTGGGGGTTGCCGCTCTTATGAGGACCTGAAAGTATCTTTTTGGGACTCGTGTAAGCATCCAGATATAGGCATGTGAAAGAGCTGAGTTCATATGTGGTCCTTCCATCATCAAGTCTGGCTCTGTCATTAAGGTTCTCCTTGATAAAAATACGTAAGACGTTTTCTTTCCTAGCAACACGATGTTAAGCCTTAAAATCCGGTAATGCCTTTACTCATTTTAGCTGCTTTTATAACAAAGCTGAGCAGTCACACATTAATGTTTTGAATGGTCAAAGTGCATTAACCCAAACCAGTTTTGTTTATTGTTTTTCACTCTAATAAATGAAGTGGTTTTATGAGTATTTAAGTGCCATGATTGAAAAACTTTTCTACAGTACATATCTTTATTGTTCATGTAAGACAGTTCTTAAAAAGAATCTTTGTGGCTTTAAGAAGTTATTGGAACAGTCAAAACCTGGTGTACAGGCAGGGGAGATTACTCATAAAATAAGATTATCTGCACAAAATATCTGTCTTTGACTGAAAAGTGTACTGATTAAATAATACCTTTGGGCTAAATCCTTTTCATCATGCTGTGAAAATATCTTCCAGGAAGAAATAATGTAAAAGCAAGTAGGAAGAGAATAACTCTGTACATGCTGGATAGCTTTTCCAGCATTTTTCTGGTGAGCATGGAGTCCATCCTTTGGGACTTGTGCAGGTTCTGCTGCTAAAGGGCTATACAATGCAATGTCACAGTGTAAACTAACTCTGGCCCTCAGCCTAGATCAAATGAAGGGTTATCAAGATTAATGATGGCTCTTATATCCCTCCCTGTGGAAGAGAGGCTGCCTCCAAAGTAGAGTTGCTTCTTCTTGCAAAGGAAAATAGGAAGGGCTGTATGACCCTTTTTTCTAGGAAGGAACAAGAATGTTATGTCAAACTAAAGAACAAAGAGTCCAAAATGATTTACAAACTGCAAATTTTGTTACTTCTCAATCTACTATGAAAGTATCTTTTCTGAAAACTGTGCACTACAGGCAATATCACTTGTAATGATGGATTTCATGAAATCAAAAGAATGTGGGGAAGAAAAAATTCACATTCACTCCACACACTTCTAGCCTGATGCCCTAAAAATAGTGCAAGCAATAGCAAAGGATTAATTATCTCCTCACCAGTGTGCTTTAGCATCCTCAGGTACAAATGCATTTTATTGGGTAATTGCACTCTGTTCATTTCTTCAGGCTGGGACCTATGATAAGTAAATGATCAGGCTGATCATTGATTTTCCCTTTTGCTCCATTTCCCTCACCATTCCTTTTCACCCCTGCGTCTCTGTGTTGAAGAAGCCTTCTATCTTCATTTCAGTGATGAAAAAAATGAGTCCTTTTGTCTTTGCTTTTTAGTAAAAACTTTGATTTTCTATTGAGAAAAGAACGAATGGAGTAATGTGTGCCATCTCTATGCAGTACCTGCTATTTGATTGTCCAACTTCAAAAAATTTAATGAACAGAATTTACATTTGGAAGTCACTCTTTTCTAATGTATTTGTATAGTGAAACAGATATCTCCTAATATATGTTATCAGGCAGTTTTATGGCAGCTAGTTACTTTACTATTATTTATTCTTTCTATCATGTGTCAAGAATGTTCTAATTTTATTTCACAATTAATCACTTGAGATGGACATAGAGGTTAATAGTTCTTAAAAACTTGACTGAAAACGTGAGCAAAAGCAATGCAGAACAGCAATGTTGCCACATCTTTGAAGGGATCTCAGGGTTAAGTTAAAAAAAAAAACAAAAAAACAAAAAAACATATGATGATAGCTGACTCTGAGTTTTCCAGACCAATGAAATTATTAATGCAACATGTTGGTGCATGAAAAAAAAAATAGTATGACAGATAATTCAGTAACAAAATATGTGTTAATATATATCACTGTATTCATACATTTTAATAGAACTATTTATCACAGCAAGAACTGTTAAGGAATTCTGTAGGCTTTCTGCCACTGTGGTAAGATGAATGATGAATCTGATGCAACGCAGGGTTTTTTAATAATTTATTGGGTCATGAGTTATGGTTTTATTCAATTGAAAATTATTAGATGTGTTTGCCCCAGGCAGTGAGCATGGTATATGAAAAAGGAAAATAGATTAAGCAAACACTTGATGAGTTTAATCATTTCAAACAGGGCAGCAGATAAAGGCACTGACAGATTTGTCATTAATTCAGCAGACGTTTTTACCTCCACACAACATAATCACAAGATGGGAGTTGTCAGTGAAGCCCTGAAAGTGTGATGTTCATTATGAATAGTCTGCATAATCTATTATTTTCACACAAATGATTTATTTTCTCCATGAAAGAGGACAAGGGATGGAACAGAGGGTAGAAGGTCTCTTTCAAGAATGGTGGCATAAAAATATTTTTCTTCATGCCAAATTCTGTTATCCATTTCTGATTAAACAGTGCCATTCAATATAATGTTACCTGGTGGTGATCTTCCCTGACAGAAAATTGAATGAATCACCACTTCTGCACTTTGTCTACATTCTGATCATACCTTCACCACAAAGACTATTCATCGAATCTTTATCAAGAACCACTATCACTAGCCTCTCACTCAAAGCCCTACCTATAAGATGCAGCCAAATCCATTTTGCTATAACAAATATGAAGCTTCTTTGAGAACAAAGAGAGGATCTGAACTATAGTAGAATAAGCTGTATTCCTTGTGTGCTGTTCACATAAAATTATGATCTTTCAGAGAAAATAAGTGTAGGCAGAGGTCAAGGTGGTAAACCTTTTATGTTAAAAGATCGATCTTGACATCTACAGACAATTTAGAAACTCCCTATAAATCATTACTAAATCATGAAGTTAGCTGGCAAACTCTCTGTTTACCAAGACTACTTAAAATATGGAAACTTGCTATTTTCTTTAAGCTTTATTGTCACATAATATATATAAATATTATTTTATTTAACTAATGATTATAGAGGACTACAGCCTAAAGTCATCAACCAATCCAGTTCTGCACTGAAATGAAAGCCATTTCTATTATTATTGCTGATATGACAAAAATACCAGTCAGAAAACTAGTCAGAGCAGGAATCTTTAGAGTGCGAGATGGTAGTCTAGTCATAATTCGCATTCGCTTCAACGTTACACTCACAATTCCAGAAGAAAACAGCATTGCCAAGATTGCAAAGTCAATCACAGACAAGTTTGGAAGTGCCCAAATGAAGTCTGTCCTCTTCTACATGTGCAATTTCAGTTCCACATTCTAAGGAGCTAGAAATTGCTGTAACTTCATTGAGGTGCCAAAGAGCTATAACACTTTATAACACTTGAACAGCTGGTCAAAACCCTTTAATTATTTCTTCTCAGAAACTATTTCTATAGGATCCCAACTGTATTGAAGATGAAAATTAAAGTGTTTAATATGTCCAGTGGCTACAGAGTAGACATCTTTTCAGAAGTGTATGAATCTACCAGACATCATCTTTTCTATTCTACAGGTATGAATTTCCTGGTGAACATTTTGATGTCAATACCAGCATGTGTTAACTTATAACTTTGAGTACATGGATTTATTTTGATCATTTGCTTTATTCATTTATGTGTATGCCACTTGGCTTACCATAGAACTAATTTTTCAACAGTGGGTGAAACAGCCATGGGTGTCTCCAGTATATATTTTTCTGTTTCTCTTGATCATTCCCCCAGTCACAGAAATGCTGAGCATTGTCACCAATTTAATTTGTAACTATAACTGTTCAACAATTAATAAATAGTAATTTTAAAAGTATGCATGTGAAACTGCTTGTCTTAGAAAGAAGCAAACATACAGTTCATGAAACAACAGTTTGCCTTTCACAACTTCTCTGCGGTTACATAGAAAGTGTTTGATGGAGCCAAAGTTAATATTGAATTCTCCTAGGCACTACTTAGCTACCAAAACTGCAAATTACCATATCTTTTTTCTCAATTTCCTGTGGGAACTTCCAACAGCTTTGCTAATACATCATGTTATGCACAACTCTGACATTTCCTGGACAGTGGTTCATTCCATGGGTTTCGACACCGCATCGAGACCACCTGAGTGGGTCACAGAAATAGAAATTCTGTGGACCAGGATGTAGGAACTGGATCACACCTATGACAGGGCAAAAAAGGTGGATCCTTTGTGTGGCCAGAAAAATATACTTCATTTTCTTTTAAAGAGTGTCATTGATAAACCTCCAAAGTACATACTTTGTTCTTAAGCAAAGAGGAGTAGGAGGTTGTTATTAGGTCATCCTGGATTAACCTTTATGTATGTTAAGTATTCTGCAGATGAGTAGCAGTTATGACCATTTAAATACATATTTTTCCCATGAGAAATGTTTGTAGCCTATAAGGGTAAGAATATTTTTGCTTTCAAATTTTGCTTTATTGAATGTTTTGATTTGGCTCTTTCTTCAGAATGGTCAAAGAAATGTTAAATTATTAACTACTCTCATCTCCCCCTCCCATCAGACTAGATGGTAGCTTAAGACAGGTCTATGATGTAGTGTTTGAGCCTCTTTGAGTCTTTAAACTACAGTCTGCCTTTCTTTCTGAAGTGCTGTAGTAAAAATGGCAAGGAATTTGCAGACAGAAGATAAGTCAGTCACAGGAAAAGACAATGTCACTGTGTTATCCAGCAAGAATGGATGTAAGGTTTCCATACTCTGAACTTCAGAATTGTTAATGAACATTTCAAGACCATGTTAGCTACTTAATGACTCTATAAATCACATCTTCCATTCCATATCAACAGCAGTTGCTGCAAGACTGTGTGGGTATTAAGACAGGGAACATACCTGCCATAATGAGAAAAAAACATCAGTATTTATCTAAATTAAAGCAGCTCTGGATAAAGATGTACACTTTTAACCTGCTGGAGAAGAAACCATAGTAACAATGACAATAACAACAACAACAGTAATGGTAATAATAACAATGATTATATGCAAGTTTTATTCAGAACTTAAAACTTTTCTTATTTTCTCTCTTTGTTGTGTTTCCATTGCTGCTTTTATTTTCCTTTAAAAGAGTGTTTCCAGAATAACACTTTCTTATCAGTATAAATTTCTGTTCATTTTTTGCAATTTTTTATTATATTTTAATTTCATACAAAACCATGTAAATGTTAGTCTTCATTCTGTTACCTTTTTCTGTGTGTATGTTATTTTAAATCTACTTTTTTTGGCTAAAGGAGGAGGGAGAGGAAAAGTACAAAAATGCCTGGAGCTAGTAAGTGGGGGAGGTAGGATAGAATACAATGTGGCAGCTTACGTTTGCTGCTGCTGTGCATATAAAATAAAATGGTCATTAATATTATTCAGTAAGGAGACTTGCATAAAATAATTAAATGAGCCCTAAGGATGCCTGTCAAACTGTCATATAATCACAAGCACGGAAGTCACTGAGTAAAGCTGTCAGTCAGGGTCTGACATTCTGAAATCCTTCAAAAAGTGTTAAGCATTCAAAACTCTGCTAGTAACAAACCTGGCAACAGAAAGATAAGCTGGCCTGCCACAGCCTCGGGATTCTCCTGCAAATGACACTGCAATACGACTCAGTACCCTTACATTTGGAAGAATCTAGTTCTTTTTTTTTATTTGTTAAAAGAAGAATCAAAGACATGCTTTACTCTTCCCTGCAGCAAGCAGGCTTATTTTCCAATTTGTAAATAAACGAATATTGACTTTCGGTGAACTGCAGTACATATTGACCAGTCTGTGTAAATCAACTTAAGAGACATGTAGGCTATGGTAGTTTACATCAGATAAAGATTTATCTGACACTTTTTTTCTCTTTTCTTTTCTGGACAAATAAATGTGATAACACTAACAGCTATATGAGACAGTTTTGCCATTGGTGGTGGATACTTCATTTTAGCAAACCAAGTCCTCACTGGAATTAGGGTCACTTGTAGTAATTACCTTAAACAGAGAGCTAATAATGATCAGAAAATGGTCATTGCCTAATCTAGCATATTATTACTGTCATTTCTAAAGTGCCTGTTAACAACAGCATCTTTGTGCCAACTGTGCACTTTAGAATTGTTAAATGCATACAAAATACTACTGCCCCTGGCTCTTCTTAAAATTATATAAATCTACTAAGTAGGTTTTGGTTTTTTGTTTTTCTTCTTCCACCTTTTCTTTCTTGTCTTTCTTCTTTCTTTTTCCTTCCTTCTTTTTCTCTTCACTTTCTCTTCCTTTTCTTTTTTCCTTCTTCTTTTCTTCTCTTCCTTTTCTCTTTCCTTCTTTCTTTCCTTTTTTTTCTCTCTTTCTCTCTTTCCCTCTTTCTTTCTCTTCTTTTCTATCCATCTCTTTCTCTTTCTTTCTTTGTTCTTTATTCTTCTGCATACATCTACTTTTTTTTCTTTTCTTTTCCATTTCCTTTTCTTGCCTTAGCTCTTCTTTTTCATTTGCTAGATTTGATAATTTGGCAAGGTTCTTAAAAGAAATGTATTGCACATTATGCCCTGGGGAGGAAAAAATATCTATTTATGTTTCCAATTAGATAGTGCTCCTTCTAATAATAAATTTAAAAGGAGGAGCTCGTAGCAGACAAAAGTCCTTTGGATTTTTGAAGAAAGCCAAAGGTCAACCCATGCCAAGACGCTTTGTCTCAGATCACTTTATAAATCTAAAAGATAAAACATCAGTGTCTAAGTCAGAACGAGTCACCTGACCTTTTTTTGTACTCACTGAGAGAAAGTAACATCTATAGAGCTTCAGTCAACTCATCCTATTCAAGTTGTCTAAAATAGGTCAAAAATCGTCCCTGGAAGATGTCTCTTCCTTTCCTCTGTGTATGAAAAAGCCTTGGATAAGTATTATCGATTCAGCTGTCTATATATAATGTAGACATCTGAAGTTGGGTGATTCTAAACACACCTTCTGTGACTCCTTTGTGTTCAATAGGTTAGGACAGTAATTAAATCCTTGTTCCTTTCTCGTCCTTAGGCAGACATTTCCTTACTCTGTTTATATCTAAAACTGCTGAACTGATTTTCTTCAGTCTTAGCTTCTCATCACTTGGGATGTCTTCAACTTTGAGGTATCCCTTAGTAACGAAGCTATACAATTTAATCAATTATTGGCATTTAATTAATGAAAATGTATAGCACCCTTTATGTAAAACCCTTAAGAGTCTCTGATTAGTGGATTTGTTCTTTCCTGCAGATAAGTGTAGACATAGAAATTCAAGCATAAAGAATAGCTTGAAAATACTGATAGTCACTATTTTTAATAAATAGTTTGAGTTAATACTCGTAGTCCCAAATTTATTAGGCCCTTCTTCAGAAATTCATGTTTGAGGGACCCAATTATTAAAGGTCACTTCAAAAATTTGGACCCCAGTGATTGCCCAGGATGATAGCAGAACTGTGTCAAAGCAAAGGTTAGAATCCAGATCTCTCAGCTGCCAGAAAATTGTACTATTGATGCACAGGTTGCATAACACAAAGTGTATTTGCTTTCAGGTCTTGCTAAGTGAACCCCTTAGAGGTGAGTTGAATCATTAAACATATTCATATCACTGCATAGTCTGTGCAGTTTTCTATGATATTTGCATAAATATTTCATCCTAAACCCACATATATCAAAGGGAAGGCTGAAGACCTTTATAAGGCAGTTCTAATAATATATCAGTGCAATATCAGGTAAATAGATTGGTGACTGGTGCATTTAATTCTTGTCTGTTACTACATAATTCGACAACATTTTGGGACATGAAAGGATGAAAGTGAACTAGCACTAGTAGTCAGTGTTTCCATCCATGACACAGTGTTTACTACTGAATTAGAAAAGTAATCACAATCACTCCTCCTGTCTTAATTTCTGAAAATATCTTGGCTTTCTAACATCTATGTTTAACGTATCACCACCTGAAAAAGGTAGTAAATTCTTTTCTGAAACTCTACATCTCATCTCCACAGAAATTTGACTATTTCTATATCAGCAATGTTTCAAGGTAAGCTTTTTGCATTCCTTTGCAATTAAAATGTGGGGTTTAGTTTATAGTGATCTCCCTAGGGGGTTTTAATGTCTATCATCACTATAAATCCATGTTTCTTAGCCAGTAAACAAGAACTGCATTGTTTTCTTGCTGAAATAATCACTTTTGGAGAATGAGATTTCAGTTGTAATCCTTTTAGCCCCTGGCTATTTTCCCTCAGTCATTATAACTCTAACTTAAGTTTACTTTGAGTAGTTATTTATGCACATGTATCTTTCTAGTCCAATCCATTTCCACACCATTTTTCACCAGCAGTCAAGCTTAGCTAGTAGAAAACAATGAAAAAGTTGTTGCTTTAAGCACTGGTGAGTTTTCTATTACATCCCTCATTAAAATAGAATTAAAAATAGATAACATTATTGGTATGTGTGCTGGTGTGTTCAAAGCCCTACAAATATATTTTTCAAACACTCGAACTGGCAATTTTTGATTTCCTTAGCTGTCATTGGTTGTCTGGATTTTTAGGGTATGATAATGCCTGACCTCTGCAGTCATCTTTTCTTATAATTAAATTTGAACATTACAGTGGAAGGCCTTGGTAAGCTCAAGGTATAAACTGGCTCTACAGAATGGTTATGAAGAAGCAAAAATCAACTACCTGAACAAATGCTGTGCTCTGCTACAATATGATGATCTGCTTGATAAGTTGTCTTCAAATTTATAACCTGCCTTTTGATCAAGTTCCAAAAAATTACAATACTGAAATAAAAAGCCAACTCAAATTTCTCTTAAGCTTGGATAATTAATTGATTTGAATTACCACTTAGCCGAAAAATGCTGTGACATATGCTCGGTTTCTTTGTTTAGTTTGTGTGTGGTTGTGATGCTAAACAACAGCCTAAAATCTGATGGCTATGTTGTCCCCTGAGCAGGAGGAAGGGTACCCTGAAGGGAGTGGGATTCTACCCCACAGACACTGAAGGGAGTTTGCCTCTAAATCTCAACAGCTGCAGGACTGGGCTTTAAAATCAAGCTTCAAACCTGGAGCAGGATTACAAACTCCAGAAAATGTGGATGAAATAATAATGTACATAAAATATTAGCCTTATTGTGCAAAATATACACGAAACAATAAGGCTAATGAAACCAGAGGAACAGGCAAAGGCACTCAGAGTGGTGCGGCCTCAGCGCTGGATTCAGAGCCTGCTTCAGGGATTTTTTTAAATATTAAGGCTAATGTCATATCTCAGGCTTCATCGTTCCAAAAAAATGGCAAATTTTTTTTCGCCAATGGCAATTCAGTATTTTTGCAAGCATGTTTATTTTTCTCAGTTAAAAGCAGTACATTAAGTATTTAGATCAAAATAGTTCTGTGCTTAGTCCCTACTCATTCAGACTAAAGCCAGCAGTAATAAGACATTAAGAGAGGATATGCTTTGGGTTTCTTTCATTAAAATGTCCATTAAAATCTGCTTCTCTCTCTTCTTTTTTTCCTTTTATCACAATTCCTTGTCTACGTATTTCTCACCTTTCCCTCACTTTGCATTTTTAAACGTTTCTTTTATCAGACTCCCTCCATGCTCCCCCACTCCGCTCTACCTCCTCTCTCTTTCTCTCTCATTGTCTCTGTGTTTTTTGGAATCTCTCTCTGCATACAGCAAATGAGTTTATTTTCTCCTGGTCTGAACCCACCTAAACACCTTGTATGTCACAGAGTAGAATGCAGCCTACTGCACTGAGAAAATGACAAACTAAAAACTTTGAAGGTAGGAGAGCAAAAGAGGCTTTTATGTCATTATTTAGGAAATTACATAAGTGACTTCATTTCAGAAGATTCTGCATGACTGCAACAGGCTGTCAGCTCTGTGCCTACATGCTCAGTTTGCTAGAAAATTAAGCCACTCTTTTAGAAGACATTTATTTATTTATATATTGGGTTGGGATATACCATCTAATATTTTATAATCATTCTTCATTTTCACTATTTTCTGGAAATTGAATTGCTGCTTTGATAAAAAAAAGTACTTTGAACTTATGTGTCACTTTCAGCTTCTAAACTCGAAGTTATTGCAAACTGATAAATTGTTTTACTGACATTTATTCTTGAAGGATTCAAAACTTTTTACAGGTGTATATACTTCTTCATACCTTCAAGTGAAAAACTTGGAGTTCAATAAGAAGATCTGGAATTAAAGTGATGACACTTTCAATCCTCCCTTGTAATTATTACTCCTTTGAAATTTATACCATTGTAGACTTTCAGGATTTCTGAGAAGTTTTGCTTGGAGGTCATACAGAAATCAGGGCTGCTATTTAGATGCTTCCACAAGAGGTCTGTGGGAAGACAGAAAGACGTGGATGACTTCACCTGCCATGTACCTACTAGCCAGCAGAAGTGATATCCATGGCAGGAAAACAAAACTGCACCCTTTCAAAAATAGATCTTCTCCTCTGAAAGAACTAGGCAAATGTGGAAACCTGAACATATATGACTGATTTCAGTAGTATTTTAAATAATCAAGACTATGGAAAAAAAACTAAATCATCATTTTCCTTGCCAGAAAAGCCCCCAGAGAGTCTGAACTGTAATTTCTGCAATCTTTTAAAAATTACTTATGTTTACTGGGGAGCTAGCATGGGAGATAGTAACCTTTACATCTTTGAGGCTGTCTGTCTAGAGAGACTTTAAAGTTTTACACAATCTAATAACTATTTGAAGACCTTTGGACAAGAAACAATGACTTTTACCAGCTTTGGAGAAGTGAAAATGATCTGCAAAGTCAAATTTACACAGTGGGTAAAAAAGTCTTGATGATTGTGAAATTTGCTGTTACTGAACCATAGGAACTGTAACAAAGCATGTCCTAAAGAAAGGTAGTTCTTGTCTATGACATAGCAAATTTGCTTTCCAAAGACACAAAAAGAATAGAAGAGCCAATTTTCACATAGGCAGTGAATACACAAAGGAAAAAACTCTGGGACAACTTTATTGGTAGTATATACTAGGAAATAAACAGGGAGGTTAATAATTATTTTAATTCATACCAGAAGAATTACATAAAAATTCTAACTGCTGCTTTTTTTTTAAGCTTTTTATGCATGTCTCAAATAGACAAGAAATTGGGCAGTTTATTCCTTTGATAAACTGAAGAGGAGAAGTAGGAAGTAACATCAGAAGCAGCTTTGTAGTCAAGGCAATTGATGGATATAAATTAGATAAGTCAAGAAAATTAGGAGGTCATATCTCTTATATAACTGCAATTTGGTAAGAAATACAAGTTTTAAGCACAGAAGACTTCATTAAAATCAGTCAAACAAATAAAAGCCTTCAAAAGGCAAAATGTCCTATGCTGAAAAGTATCAAACCTAAAAATATTCAGAAGGTAAATCTTATAAAATCAAGGAAAGGAAAGAATGAAAAAAGAAAAAAAATACTTACCCAACCAATAAAGTCTTAGCTTTGCTTAAATAAATTTAAAGATCCTGTGGATTTTAACACAGTTTAAATGTTACTCTTGAAAAGATAGGGAGAGAGGTAATAAAAAGAGTCAGACATACTCAGCTACCATTTCACTGTCATCACCCTTTATACAATATATGGGGAGAATTAGCCACCTTAATTAAGATCAAATCCTAAAACCAGTGGATTCAATAAAATCAGTGCTCACCTGATAATGCCTAAGACTGACCTTTAAAGTTACCTGTCTCTCCAAGAGACTTTATACTTTCCTCCTGTCAAGATTGCGGGTCTTTCAATTACTTACCTATGATTGGGTGTCTGCTCTAATATTTCAAACCAGATCCATCCTGTCTTTTCCAATGGACAGTCTGCACAGATGTTGCTGATGTTGCTCAAGCTTAGCAGGTAGGTTTTAGCAGTTACTTCACAAAATACTTCATGTCCAAAGTACGAAAGGTCTGAACTGAACAAGTAATTCAGTTTATATTGAAAAAGAATGAACTCTGAAGAGGTAGGAATAAGGTATTTTTGTTGGATGGGTGACATTCCTACTGAAATTGTAAATTTTTGCATACATTACTTAAAATATTTGTTTTAAAGCAGGTATGAGAAGAGCTCTTAATGAAAGCATGGCTTTTCCCCCAGTTTGAAGTCAAAGCAGAGCTGAGGAGCTACTCCAGGCTCAGCAAGGAAGTGTTTGCAGGGCTTTCCCAGAGCCACGTAAAGCGTTTAGGCGATTCTTCTATAGAATCTAACTTATTTGTTATTAAAGGTAGAATGTTTTTAGTCTACTAATTAGCCCTGCAATGAGGAGAAAACATTCAGTTGTATAGAATATTTTGCATAACCTATTGAAACATTTCATCCTCTTGTATTCAAGTGTGATTTCCACAAAACTCAGGAGAAAGGAACGGTCCATTGTGATCACAAAACTTACACTGACAGTTCTAGAGACAACAGAATGTCAACCAGACAATGGAAAAAACCACTTCAACATCATAGCATGATACAGTGCAATGAAAATGCTGCATTTTAAAAAACACCTTTCACTGAATATTTGCTCATTTAATCAACATACTGCTGGATAGACTTTCTTTCTCTAGAAGCTGAATCTACATATTTAAGCAACTGACTGTTACTACCTGCTATCTCTTCTATAAAAACAATTGAACATATGTGCACTATTCTAAAATGTTATATCTGCTAGCAGAATGCTAAAGACATTTGGCTCAATTTGAAACTTCCAGCAGGAGAAGAGAAATAATTACTTCTATTTAAACAGTAAACACATTTACAAGAATAACATGAAAGTTTCACAAGTTTCTGGTTACAGATGGGTTAGATCACAAATACCTTCTGCTTTTTTGTATCCATAGGGAACAAAAACACTATGCACTTTTTCTGATCCTCTATATTCTATTGTAAACTAAGTTAATTACAGAGACAAAAGTATCAGCCACTTAGAGACAAAGAACCTCAGGAAGGAGCAAGGAGCTCCATGAACCATTATAAATAGGTCAGCATTAGGGAATACTCCTAAATTCTCAAATCTGGATAAAATTCCTTTTTGAACCCCAATTCTTTATGAAAGTGAAACTCTAGTGTGCCCACACCTTGTCTTGGTTTCCAAGAAATGTAAGAGCATAGGTAAA
The DNA here is from genome assembly GCF_034638445.1 of Ciconia boyciana. NCBI lineage: Eukaryota > Metazoa > Chordata > Aves > Ciconiiformes > Ciconiidae > Ciconia > Ciconia boyciana. The sequence goes on from NC_132935.1 coordinate 61,015,611, forward strand.
ATGCAGAAAGCATTTCAAAATCATAGCATGACATAGTGCAATAAAAGTGTTGCATTTTTAAAAGAAGCTTTCACTGAATATTTTCTCATGTAATCACCATAGCACTAGATAGAAGATTTTCTTTCTCTAGAAGATGAATCTACATATTTAAGCAAGGGGTGTTAGGCAAGCTCTGGCTAAATTCCCAATGTGAATGGCTGAGAAACTGTATGGGCTGTGAAATCTAGAACTGGACAGCTGAGTTCAGAAGGATGTAATGATACGCAAGTCAGAAAAGTATTTGAATCCCTTCATCTCTAAGCATATAAAGTCCTCCTCTCACTGTGATTGGAGACACATTTTTGGGCTTCTATCCTTCTACAACTAGAAATTCTTGGAGGTACCACTAAATCAGGTATTATTTTGTACTGAGTTCAAACATCACCAGGCCCAAATATGCAAACAACATGCTGTTGCAATAACTTTTCCCTTCTCCATATGCTTCATTTCAGAAAAAGAAACTTCTCAAAGAGGGTTTTTATCAAAAGACAAGGTTAATGTTTAATCCTTTATCTGCAAAAGATCTTAATGAATGTTCAACATATGTTTCCAAGTTACAAAAAAAATTTTAGTTTGAGTTATAAATGCATTTTTCTCTAACACAGTTTCTGCAAGTGTTTTAGGATAGAAGGCAATGGATCGAAAAAAAATCTGCTTACTAATAGTCTGTACAAAAGTGGACACAAACAAGTAAATTATTTAACATGTCCTATAAACTGTGTGAACCTGCTTGTGTCCTAACACTGAAGTCTTTTCACCAGGTATTCAGGTGCCTTCATGGCACTATGGGATTTTATGGCACTATTTATAACATGTCATGATTCAATATCTTTATTTGTATTGCAGATTGGCCCCAATTTAAAGAACTCACGGTCTGCCATTTTCTCTTACCATGGATGGGAAAAAAACCTCACATGTATAAGAAAGAGAGATGGGGGGCAAATTGTAACTATTTTTGCCAAGTTGTTTTCTCAGAAAAATGTCCCTTGGCTTTAAGACAATGTACCTTTGTTCTTTCTTTTCTTATGTGACATTTATGTATTTTAGATTTAAAAATTCTCTGTTAAGTGTTTTGAGTGCATCTTCTAATGTTTCTTTCTTGACAAGAAAATTTCTTGAAGATTGCAAGTTAGATAACAAATCACTGGATGCAGACACATACACAAAACATTTAAAAAGAAAAGCAACAAACCACAAATATTATGCTAGTATTTAGAAGTGTTGGAAGGGGCCATATTGCCTACTAACACATTGCTTCACTTATTGAAAACAAGTATGAAATTTCAAGGAAAAACTGCATTTGCTGCTTTCTACCATATATTTTTTTAACAGCAATGATAATTTATTTTTATGTGAATGTAGTTACTCTGTGCAAAAAGTTTCTAATATTGTTCCTTTCAAATATAAAAATTTTAATATAATGGATCTATGCATGTCTGTGCATAATATACATGTATAATTATATATATATACACCAATGTGAGGAAGATGAAGTTGTCAAATTGGAATGCAGAATAACAAACTGAGATAAATGTGACAAATTTATCTTGCATTTTGATCTTGCATATACCTAGATTGATTTAATATCCCTGTAGTAACCTTAAAGGCTATTTATTTTGGTGATGAAGGTAGGGAGTGGAACTACATCATTGTACAGAAAGAGCATTAAATATGATATGATATTGCAGTTGCAAGTTTAATAGAATTCATTAAGGTTAAAAATAGAGTTATGAAATCCTAGAATAACCTTCAGACTGGTGAGAAAACCTTTTCACCCCCAAAAATTTCCCATGTTTTTCTGTTTTAAAGGCTTAATTTTATAACCAATGCATAATTAGAGAACAAATATTAAAATATTATGTTTTACACCAATTCTCATAGATTTCCATCTTAGTACCTGGTCTAATGTGGAAAACAAGACACGGATACAGTAGAAACATTTGGGAGTCTCATGTTCTCAGATGTGCATTTGAGATTTTTACGCTTTGATGCTTAAAACAACCAAACTGATATTAATTCTGACTGATTTTTAACAGGAATAGGACTGAGATTCTTTCAGTGTGAGATGGGAACAGTGGGACAGAAACAGTTGTATGAAATGTTCGATCCTTGTCTGCTGAGCATGTCAAAGGTATCACAATCAGCATGTACTACGTTCAAATTGGCAGAGCTATGAAGAGGCATATTAGCTGATCGGATATGACCTTATCAAGCAAAGAATCAAACATAATGGCAGCTAAAACTTTTTCTCAGTAGGTTTCAAACTTCATTCAGTAATACAGTAATGAGCAAAACACAAGCACTCATGAAGTTAAGAGCTAGCAAATGGAGAAGAAGCCTCAGTCTTTAACCTCCTGTGTATAAACTCTGGTTTATAGATTCTCTTGCAAGCATTTAATGAAAGATAGATATTAAGCTTAATTCAAGTAACCATTGTAACTGACAGAAGTTGATGTTTATACCATATTTAAAGCAAATAGCTTTCTTCTCACTGAATGTATTAATTCCTCATTCTCCAGAATATGTTTCTATAAATCTTAATTAAAACTTTTCTAATAAAGAAAAATTAAATGGCAGAAGCCAGATATCTGGAAATCCAATATTTCTGAAAACAAACAAAATGAAATTAAGGCAAAAGGAACAAGAGACAGCTGATTTCAATACTTCAAAGTATTTATATTTCTTTCACTTCAACTCTTTGCTCAGAGATAAATCTTGTAGAAAATAACTGCTCGGAGAACAACAATATCTGTGTATGGAAACACTGTATGTAGAACCCTAGTCTTAACTTATTTAATGTCTACATTTTTAATTTAAATATCTAAATTATATGATAAAGATATACAAGTCCTTTGTCTATAGGAATGTCCTTTTATATGAAGTCCTTTTATAAAAACTATAATTTTAGAAAGGAAGTATGTTGAGTGTATTCAGCCTGCTTATACACTTGAATTTGCCAGACAGATGCATTTGTCAATTTCTTTCTATACCTTTTTTTTCTTCCCCCTTCCCCCCCACCCCCGAAGATTTAAGTACATTTGGGAGAAATGTTCTACTTTTCTTACAGTTCAGAGGCAGAGGCTTTGGTGCTGGGTTTTGGTGTTTTTGTTGGAGGAGGTTGTTGACTTTCTGCAGTGCTTACACTTCTTTATAGGTACATGTACAGGTAAGATTTGTTACAAAATATTATAGATTTTTTAATTTTTTTTTTTTTAATTGCCAAAAGGGGAGAAGAAAGAAGGAGAGCTGGATGGAGGAGCGTACACTTCTGTGTTTGAAAGTCCTAAAATCTTCTGTGGTTCAAGCACCATAAACTCAGTTTTCCAAAATAAACACACAGCTGATATGCTTAAAATTTTAAAATAGATAAGGTTACATTACTGGTTCAGTAATTTTTGTGGTTGTTATGCTTGGTTGGCTTTTACCATTTGTTAAAATGGGAGTATTAAAAAGACTCTATAGCTTTGAAAAGATGCTTCTATTATGAGATATGTTCCATTATGAAATATATGAAACTATAATTCTTATATTCTGCACGATATATTCAGATAAGTGTTCCAAGCATTTTTCAGGAACATGTAGAATTATTAGAGATAAGCCACCTTGTATCGCTTTATTAATTGCTCAAAAACTGTACGCTCTGTTTAGTTTTCTTTTTTAGTAAAGACCAGATTAACATGAAAGTTGATAGGCAAGAATTGCAATTTCTGCAGACCTCACTTCTGAAACATGCCTTGAACTAGGAATTTAGACAAAGTGTTATCATAGTGAACACTGATAAAAGCTTGTAGTTCAGTGCAGAAAACACTGAAAAAACAGTGCAAAACAGTGAAACAAACAGGTTGAAGGACTCCTAATTTTTTTTTTCCCCTTCAGTATCCAATGTATAAAGATGGCAAAGTGTGAAAAAGGCTTGGAGTTTTAAAAGATAAAGCATAATTATATTGAAAATATTTAAATTTTCAACATTTGCTCCCTGGATCCTGCCTACGGGGTCTGTATTATTTTCCTTACCCATGTGGGATATTCTGACATTACTTCACTGAATGCCTAATGAGATCAATAGACTTAATTAGAAAATAAGTCGACTGTTAATTGACAAACTGATTTGGAATTCTAACAAAAAAGACAAGACTGCAGTAAAATCATATCCTTCAAAAAGTGAAAGTCATAAAGTTTTAATCTTTTCAGTGTTGATAAAAACTCTAATTCTTTTCAAATTAAGAAATTTTTTTTGCCAGTGAGTCAGTACTAAAAAGGACACAATAAAAATGCAAATCCAATGAAAATCAACTTTATGCAGATGATATATTTTAGAATTATAAACATAGCACATATGGTAGCTGCAAACTTCATACTTTTTAGCTTTCTTGTTTCACAATACTTTTGATTTAAAAAATACAGCTAGGCAGTAAGAAAATCAGTCTTTAGGGTATGAGATTACGAAGTCCAAAGTAGACTGAAAGTTTCTTATTACCATAGATTTTATTGAAAAAAAGTCCAATGCATGTAACTTTACTTTGCCTTCAAAGTCCTCATGCTGAAGGTATAGCTGTGAAGGGCTGCACACAGTACTAGAAATGACACAATAAAGAATGTCCAAGAAATTTCAGTAGAATGACCTTCACTGAGACAAGTGGAAGTGAAATTACTGCAAAAACACAAGACCTGAAAAACACAATTAATTGAATGTAACTTGCTGATAAACTCTTCTGAGCCTTTAGTTGCAGGGAGGCAGTAGTGGATTTTGAATTTGAGGAAAGATTTCTCTGAAGAGAAATGACATGCTCTGGGGCAGGAAGAGGGTGCAAGGTGAAGTATTTATCAATAACAGACTGGCTATCACATTGAATAGACAGTTTGTTGTGCCACAGAAAGTACAAATCACATATGAAACTCATTTATTTAGACCTTCACCATGACAAGCATTCAGTTTCTAGTGAATTATAGCAACAAATGCTACAGTTCCACTAAAATTAAACTAATTTTTTTGATCATTTATATTTTTGTTTGTACTTTGTACAACATCTTGTATCTACTCTTGCTAATCATCACAGAGAGTGATGTATTACCTTCCACAGCTTGCATGCTATCATGATGTGAATTTGTCAGTCAGGATTGCTCAAAGCAGAATATCAAAGGTATGCAGTATACACTCAAGACCTTTAGAGACAGAAACAATAACTGTTAAACCTTGGTAATCATATAGCTAGCAATCCAGAGCTGTCTTTTATGAGTGCATAATGGAACAGAAGGTGTTCCAAGCAGATGTACATATCCCAACATAAATAAGAGACAAAACAAAATAGGGGATATTCCCCCTATGTGGTTTTGTATTAAAGAAACAAGGGCACCACTGTTCTGATGTTAACTTCTATGAATATCCAGGAGGATTACACCTACCTATCATCTCTCTTCTTGCTGACTAGACCACAAACCAGCCGTGGATTTCACAAAGATCAAATGAGATCAACAACAGGCAGCTCAGAATTTACTACTTAAAGTCCAGGATTTCACTGTGATTTTTTGCCATAACTGCTAGAAGGCATTTCAATTTATCTACTGACTATGAAGTACCGCTTTGTGTATAGTGCTCCTTTGAAAGTTAAAATGTGAATGATACGATGGCAGAGGGAGATAACAGGTGGGAGATGTACTCAAGGAATGCATTTCCAAGAAGAATGTAAATGGGTTAAAAAATGGATTCATGTTAACTTCATATGCCTAACGCAGGTGCTGAAGTGCTGAGCCTATATATTCTGCATAGTCACTGGAGAGAAGTAGCAGTTAGGAGTCCAAGCTGGAAACATTACTTAATCTGGGTACTATTACTTAATTTAGATACAAAACCAGTTTTGATAGATTGTCCCTGTCCTCTGAATCAGGAACACAATGACATGAAGATAGATTTTTGTCTTACTGCTCTGATGTGAGGGGGTTTTGGGGTTTTTGTGGGTTTTTTTCATGTGCAATTATGGTAAAAGCAGGTGTAATTCACTGAGGAGACTTAGAAAATCAAAGTTCTTGCCTCACAGAGTAGGGCAGTCAGACTGTAGTTCAATATGTAACACTGTCTTTTATGTGTTGATTTCTTCTCTTTCCAGTCTTCATTAAGTCTAGGTTAACTAAGAGTTGTAAGGCTAGCATAAAATATGACTTTGTAAAAACATATTTTTACATATGAATTAGTCAAGTGCTAGCTGACTAGTTTGTCAGTTAGGGAAGAATACTTCCAATCTTGGGCAAAAAGAAAAAAGGTATTTCTATATAAAGCTAACGAATTTACACTATGCATATAGATAAAGATATTCTTTTCTGGAAATTGTCATAAGTGTAAGGGGACTCAAGCAGATGGAGGAAATTTTACTTGAGTTGTGTGTAATATCCTAATATAGGACCTAAATAAAATACTGCATTATATTTAAAGTAATAAAGTCTGCTTAAAATTATTATAGAGGACCACTTTCTTCCGTGCCTATGTCAATCACCCTCAGGGACACTCTCAGTAAGAATCATTTTATCCATTACTAACAAGTCAGACGATTTACCTGCAGATATCTCATAAAACCTTGTTGTACAAAACAGCATTACAAGAAGTAACAGGAATCTTGCAAACAAACTACAGCTCACAAACTACAGCTGATCTGCTGATGGTGTTTGATCTGTTTTGTTTCTGTAATTCAGTGTGTTGTCGCCTGTGAATCAATACCTGAGAGTGGCTGAACCTCTCAGTGTATTCTATGCAGTACCTGGCTGAGTGCTAACACTAGAAAGGTTCGTAGTGATGCTGTGTTAGAACAAGCATTTTCATTACTTGAAGCTGAAAGCAAAAACCCAATTAATTAAAACTTTGTTGAGTAGCTTCTGCAAATGAATTAAAAACCAACCAACCAACCAAACAAAATCCTCACGCGGTAAGCTGACCCTGACCAGCAACTAAGCCCCTACCCAGTTGCTGGCTCACTCTCTCCTCAGTGGGATGAGAGAAAGAGTGAGAAGAGCAAAAGCTGAAAACTCATGGGTTGAGATAAAGACAGTTTAATAGGTAAAGCAAAAGCTGCACACACAAGCAAAGCAAAGTAAGGAATTCATTCACTGCTTCCCATCGGCAGGCAGATAGTTCACCATTTCCTGGAAAGCCGGGCTCCATCATGCATAACGGTTACTTGGGAAGACAAACACCATAACCATGAACATCCCTCCTTTCTCCTCCTTTCCCACAGCTTTTATTGCTGAGCACGACGTCATATGGTAAGGCATATCCCTTTGGTCACCTCAGGTCAGCTGTCCTGGCTGTGTTCCCTCTCAGCTTCTTGTGCACCCCAAGCCTGCTCACTGGGTGACAAAGTGACTCATATTGGGACACCAATAACAAAGTGGAGGGGAAAGCAGATTACTTCTAAAGCAAGGAACCTCAAACTTCAGCTCAGCAGAGGTGGTGAAATAACTGTCATATCCCCTTTGTGATTTTCATCACAATGGATATAACCAAGTGCTGCTGACATTAGCCGTAGTGCCACCAGTGCTTCATGGTACTGTGATGCTCTTTTGGCAGACTCTTCTACAGAAAGGATCCCAAAGAGCATTCTTTAAATCATCTGTATTTGATACACTCTGAAATAATCAATTTCTCCCTTCTGGGAGCTGTTTGAAGATTATCTATCCACCAAGTGCAAAGCTACCATATACAATGAAAATATCTGTTAAACAAAAATCTGTGTGGAACTGGATAACAGACCTAAACCAGAAGAAACTTTTTTTCTTTTTTTAAGATTAATAGTATATTATAGAAGTAAAACAATATCTTCCCTTTCCACCTATCATGAAGTGGGAAGTGGGGAGGAGTATAATTTACTGCATACTTCAAAAAATGCCTCTGCCAGAATCCTTGCAGACAGAGTGCAATGTGAACTTGTGATGTTATGAATCATTTATCACCATAGGTAGAATCAGCAGAGGGAACAATACCTTAATGAGTAACAACTCAAATTCTAGAGTCAGATCCTTAGCTTTGTGCTTGGTGATGCTCCAGACAGCAGCAACAGTTATATTGGACGTTCTAAATCTAAGTCCATGCTCAGTTCTAAGATTTGCTGTAAATCCTATCTACTATGTACAGCATTACAGAACAGAGCCATAAATTACCATACTCTCTTGTCTTAGAGCTTTAAGATTTACAGACAAGAGAAATACATTTTAGGTGCACTTCCTAAATCCTTTTCTGAAGAAGGAAAGTCCTTCATGGATCAGACCTGAAGTACCACAACAGCACCTTTATTAAAGGCTTGGTTCATTAGTGCTTATAAATCATCAGTAACATTGATGAGTCTGACTAGTGCAATAGGGTAACAGAGCTTTGCTAGTTTACCTGGAGTATCTAAGCTATATCTATTTCAGAGCCCACTACTCAAGAGACTATCCAATCAAATAGAATGCTTTAACATGTGCTGTGGCTTTTAGTCCAAGGAAAATGATGGGATCACTTGGAGCTGAAATATCTGAAAGGTAATGAAACTATATTTTTCAAGTTCTTATCTCAAATGATAGGTTTATGATTTCACTATCCTGTAGAAGCATCAGAGGCAGCAAAGACAGGCTTGCCTGACTGAACAAGTGAGCTCCCGAGTCAACTTTCTGATGACTGATTGTGGGCACAGACAAAGCAGTAATGACAGAAAGCCATTCTCCTAACCATCCCTTTGTAGCTGCAGAGTGTTGTGCAAATATTTAGGAAAAAAAATTACAAAATCATATTAAGGATAATAAATATGCTTTCATTCCACTTCACAGTTGATAAATTATTAACAGCTTAACTTTTCCAGACAATGTGCCTGTGCAGGGAAGCTTCACTAGTTTTCAAGACTCTGTAGACTCACTGCCTGGCAGAGGCCTCCAGTTGCCATCCCCTGGTACCTGAGAACCATAACTCAACAGGATAACTGTCACGGCAGAGGACTAAAGGACACTTTAAAATATGTCATTAATTAATGAGTCCATGTGTGGCACAGTAGAAGCACTCTGTGCAGTGACTGGAGGACGAATTTATCTTTTTTTTTGATGGAGCCTTCTGCTCAATTGAATTAAAAGGGAATTAAATATTCAGGCCAACCAGACTCCAGCGCAGGCCCTAAAGACTCTTATCCGCATCAAATATATAACTTATAAGGTCAGAGCAAAGGCTTTACTCATGTGAGTGGAAGATTATCTTCTGCTAATCTCCACAACTAGTAACTGTCTATTTGAAAAAGCTGATGTTTTTATTAGCCAGCAAAATGTTAATCATAGTAGATGTCCACAAAACAGTAAGCATGTTGGAGATTAGATATTAAAAATTTCTACTTCACTTTCTTTGTATTTAAAAATCTTCATTTATATTATCAGAAATCACTGTTGATCACAAACACAATGATAAGAGAGGAGTAACAAGATAAAATTTGATGCTTTTAGAAATTGTTTGCCACAGATCAGATAGCAGCTTTCTCTTCAATGTGCAGCACTATGAATTTCAACAAAAGATAACCATGTTTCTTTTTGACACTCGTGCTGACATCAGTTACTAAAAAAACCAATGTAAAATACTTTGCAGAATCATAGTGTAATGGATTTTACACCATTTCAGCATAAAATAAATTTGGAAGAGATTTTTGGTTCAGTATCAGTTAAGCCCTTATTGAGTTTTGTGTTTTGTCCTTTTTTTTCCTGTTTGCAATTATACTTCTAGTGTAATTTCCTAAGATAAACAGTACAATTATTGTATTTTTATGAAAGAAATCTTCTTATGGTAGTCTTCCATGTGCAACATTTCAGCTTTGTATTTTTTACAGCTATGTACGGCCTTTCGAAGAAATGGCAAATTTTTTTTATTGACATGATTTCACCTGCAAAATCAAACTGTTAAGTCAGATTATGTGGAGACAGACAGCTGGGTGTCAACAATGCGCTAAATATTCTACAATCCAGTCTCCTAACTGATCTCCAGCAGCCCACCTTTTAAATAAGGCAATAAGCTAGATAGAGCCATAAAGAATATTGCTAGATAATATCTTTTGGGATAAAGGGTAACTGCTTGCAATTTATTCTTTGTGACCACTTGAGAATAACGTTAACCAAAATCAAGTTCAGTAACACACTAAATGTGAAAAAAATACCACTCTTAGTGATAGATGAGTGAGATAAACATGATTTCTAGTCTTCATAGAGAATATCCTTCAAGAAGATGAGTGTTTGCCAATGCAATCAGCACAGGCAGCTTGTCATGTCTATCAATATTTAGGCAACTAAGGTTACGAAACCATGAAATTAAGATGTATATCTTTGAGAGATGGCAATGCAACTACAGGCAATGTAACCTTAACCAAAAAGGGTAATATGCATCACAGAGATAGACTTTCTTTTTGATGTGTTTGACTTCTTTAAATAGTGCTTCACCACTTCTGTCTTGCCCTATCACTTCTGCCTGCAAAGACAAAACAATCTCAGGTTCTTTAAGTGTATTTATTGATGCGGTTTATTGATTTATGGAAATCTCAATATGGAAATGCTAGAAAGAAAAATGTGGTAAAGAGATAAAAAATGTTATCACTACTCATCAGATTATTTTCAGTTTTAAATTACAACAGAATTTATGGAAATTATTAAACGCTAAGTATTTCTCACAAATATAATTAATAAGGTAAATTATATTCTTTCTTCAGCTTCTTCAAAATCTATAACTTGCCAAATAGTATTGGTTAATTATATTATCTGAAAAGTGTCAGAGGAAGTTAAAAATCTTAAATCAAGAAAAAAGATAAAAAAACAACCAACATAGTTTGTGGTTTGACCAGCATCAGATCTTAAAAGTTCTTTTTTCCATGGAGATTAAAAAGAAAAAACAAATCTAAACTTTATCAATTGTATTGAATTATTTGGATAAGCAATGCATTCAAACCCATATATATATATATTTTTTTTTTTTCCATTTCCTTTCTGGAATTGCTGTTGCTTCCTCTTGTAATATCATTCCTACCTCTTCACCAAATCAGTTCCATGTGCTTTGAAGAAGTTATTTCTTTAGTTAATCAAACCCTATGGCTTCATTAAAAGTATAGTACTGGGATATGAGAATTTATTCCTGTTAAATTACTGTAACCAAGCTAAAAAAAATTTTGTTCGACCTTGATTTTTTGACAATTGGATAACTTGTTTTAAGGAAGACATCAAATCAGTAGAAAGACTGATATTCACTGTCACTAAGACTTCTCCTAATTAAAGGCATGATAATTTATTTTTGTCAAAATAGATTTGTGTAAGTGAAATGAAACCATCAGTTTTCAATGGATAGATAAATGTAGACTTAAATTACTAGTGACCATAAAATGCCAAAAATATGAAAAGCCATTCAAAGAAAAGGGATTAAAACTATTATTTTTTCTAATACAAACACATACAGAACAAAATTATTAATAAGATGATAAATTTGATTATAATTACCTTCTATGACTATGATTAGAACAAGAATACAATATATAATCTTTGTATATTTTAAGCAGATGCCTAAACACTTGTTGGGCTAAAACATAACAAATGAAAATGTAAACACAGATGTAAGGTTGACCTGCATTTCTGTGCATCCTTCTAGGCTATGGAGCATAACAACTATTGCTAAAAACCAGGCACTACATCAAAGTATAGTCCCTTCTTATCCATCCATGCTGGAACTTACATCATAAAATAAATTTGAAAGAGATTTTGGTACAGTATCAATCAAAATCAGTGGAGAAAATAACATGTAAATATTTTAATTACTTAAGAAATGCCTTGTAAGTGTAGAATGCCAAACATGGCTGATTATTCTCTCCTTTTCTCTTCCTGCAGCACATTATAATTGAAGCTTTGGGGGTTTATTACAATTTTAATCTTCATTATGGGTTACCAGGAAACATTTTGCAGTCTGCAGTATGCAATATAGGTGTTCTGTAGAATTTTTGAAAGTACATGTAAACTGTATCGTTTCCAGCCATTGAAAGGGACTGAACTGTTCCTTCTCCCTTCTATGTGTCTAATTATTCATATTATTTTTATCATGATAGGCAAGGTTGCATGCAAGAGTTAGAAATCTCATATCCAATTATTCTAGGAAACTATTCCACAGAAATATTTCTGCTGTCTCATCTCCACATCCTTCACTTGATGTTATTGTTTACCCAGTCATGAACCCCAAATCAATTTTTTCAAAATGGTCAAAGATGTAAATTAGACTGTATTCTGATTAATTAAGTGGAAAATACTAGTGCCATATATTTTCATTCTGATGTAAACCATATCAATAATACAAAAGTGTTTGAAATATTTTTAGCCTCAGCATGAAAAAAGTCAAATATATGGACCTTTAGAAAGAAATGGTGGTATTTATTTAAATTTCAGTACTCCCATTCCCTCAGTCTCCTAAAAAAGACAGAAGTATTATTAATTTTAAATACTTGTCCTTCTTTAATGGTAAAACCAATATTAGCTTAATATCAAAACCTTAGCAACCTAAACTTCCTGAAGGTCAGAATAAGAAAAGGTAACGCGGAAAAATTATCCCAGATACATTTCCTATGAAATTCTGCTTTTTCATATGTCTGAAACTAGCTCTTAGGATTAAATAAACAGATTTTAAAGCCAGTCTGGTGTTTTCTGTTATCTTAGTCGTGTGTTGGAATTCTTGCTTAGACTAAGCAGGTATAAATGAATGTTAAAATAGTATCAGGAAATCATTTCCATTTTGCCTATGAAAAACCAAAAAAATCCAGACTCATGTTTAGACTTGTATTTCTTAGTTAGGCAAACTAAACATTGTTTAATATGACCATTAGGGAAAAAGAAACTGGAAAGAAAAAGCCAGACAAGAGAGAATTCGTGTGTCAACAAATGTTTGGTATGCCTGCTATAGAATAAATCCTGTACACAGAAAATTAGTAGACAAAGGAGATGTTGCAATTTTAAAGAGAGAGAGGAGGACTGAACAAGGAACCAGATAAGCACACGGAGACCTGCTGATGGTTTCTGATGAAGTTACATCTCCACAGGTTACAGTCAGGGGATGGTAGGTCTGGGGATAAGTTTATAGTATACACACGACAGTTTTCTATTTTCTCTAATTGCTTTAATTCTAGCAGTAAAATAAACATTGCTTCTGTTTATTTATTAGTAAAACAAACATCTTCTGTTCAGTCATTGTATCCATAGCTGTTCACCAGCTTCTGGAGGGAAGTAATGTAGGTGTTTGATTTAGTCAATATCTACTAAAAAGCTCTGCTTACAGAGTGAAGTGACTCAAAACTCAGCCTAAGAACTGGAAAATATAAATTATATTTATTGATAAGAAAATGAGAAGGAGTGATCTGAGAGAGACCAGGAATAATCCAGAAAGACCAGTGTCTTCTTCCTGGTCAGGTAAGAACCTCTGTTCCTATAGTACTGGGTCTACTGGAGTTGATGACAGTCCAAAGTTTTCTACATTTTACAGGATTTCTCTGATTAAATTACAGAGTAATTTAAGCATATTCTGAGGTATGTCTCAGGTGTTGGTATGTAAGCTTTTGTTCAAGAATTTGTTGGATCAGAGTTTTGTTTACTAACTAGTTCTTCATTGGTTGAATCACCATCCCTGGAGGTATTTAAAAGACATGTAGATGTGGTACTTAGGGACATGGCTTAGTGGTGGACTTGTCAGTGCTAGGTTAATGGTTGGACTTGACGATCTTAAAGGTCTTTGCCAACCTAAATGATTCTATGATTCTATCATTCTATCATTCTATGATTCATCTTCTGCTATCAGCAGCAGAACTCCTACAAGGTTCAATGAATGTAGGCTGCAGGATAGAGAGAATACCAATGGACTTGCAGTAGTTATGGTGGTGGGTCAGCAGAGCAAAAATACAAATCCAAACAAAACCCAATATCCACCATAACCAAAGGAACTAAAATAGGAGATAAAAGCACCATGCTTCATAAAGCTCCACAGTTGACCAGTTGCAATTTTATTGTTCGTTTGTCTGATGCCATCAGATGGAGAACATAAGTTTGTCAGAAGTTCAAGCAGCCTGAATATTAAATTTGTAAAGGCTCTGTAAATTTCTTTGAATACACTGCAAACAGTGAATACACATAATTCAAAATCATAATTGAGGGGATAATAGAATCTCCTCATCTACAGGATGTACGTCAGTGGTACACAGGCTGCATGCATTTTCCATGTCATTAATTATTTTAATTGCTTTTGGCAAATTAAGATGCACTCTTTAATTGAGTGAGTTAGGTACAGCAGGTTGGCTGAAAATAGTATAAGACCAGATAATGATAACTAAGAAATTAGGCATATGAGGCAGGTTCTTTAAAAATTCCCCTGTAACCACTTTGTGTCACAGCAGCCTTTCTGGTCAACATGAACTTTATTAACCAATGCAGACACAGAGAAACATCCTTAATAAATGAAGAGTGTGGAAGCTACCTGTTCCTCCACAGTCCTACACGATTGTTAGAATGTAAAGGAAGAATCAAATCTACTTCTCATTTTAAATGAGAGCAGACATACAGTATTTCAACACTTAAGCATGGTTAGGAGTCATCTTACTGTAATCTCAACAGTCTGTTTTCTTACTGCTTCTTCCTTGTTCAACCTAAAGTTTGTCTGGAAATGCTAACTGAAATGAAGAGGCATTCTGAAGTTCTTGCATGTCAAAGCATCCTCTGTTCTTGTTATGAGCTGACAAGAGGAATTTCGCATGCATTGATTTGCATCGTCAGACAAGATGGAGTAAGGTCGTAGAAGGAGAAGAAAAGACATGGATCCTCTGCAAGCTACTTAACATTACTAGTCACAATGTGGAACAAAAAGAAATAGAATAGGACTATCTATTTGACCTTCCACTGCTCATTGCCTCCTCATCTCTGGTGACATATGTTTAAATATTTTCTCTCTATATAATATATATATACACACACACATTTTCTCTCTAACATCAGGAAGTTGTTAGAGGAAGAATATTTATCCTAGTAAGACATTTAAGGAGCTCAAGTGAATTAGTTTGTTGAAGAGAATGTTAAATGAATCAAACGTTCTCTAATTGCGTTCATAGAAAAATATGTGTTTAATCTAGCAGACAAAATAATTTCTATGGTTAATATATGAAAGCTGATGTTTGAACAATACTCTCACTTTTTGTTAATAAGAAACTTAACCACAGGAACAGCATACCAAAGGTGGTGAATTTCCCTTCATGAGACATCTTTAAGCCATGACTGGATATCTCACTTTAAAGCATTCACACCTAATTTATCCACAGCATCAAGTTCAGCTTTTGCACTGCAAGAATTCTGATTGGTTAAATCAGCTCCTAAAATGTAGGAATCCATCAAGTAACCTGAGTACATGAAAACACACTATCCCAGGGAAAAAAACCTTTCAATACCCAAATCTGAATATTCTGTACAGTCACCATTATTTTTTTTACACAAAGTTGGCCTCATGTACATATATGTGGTAGAGTAAGAGCCAAATGGATGATGTATTTGAGCAGAGAACATTTACTCTGAAATGTCTCTGACTGAGGGGCATTAGGGTGCCCCAGGAGTCATTGTGGGAGTGACACCAGAGGAGTGGACTACAGTTTAGGAGTGAGGTGAATCTGCATTGCGATCCACATGCTGTCTGCTGCTAGTGGGGTGATGGCAGGTCTCACAGTTAACGACTGGAAGGAATGGTCAGTTCTCTGAATGTTATTTGTTTTAAAACAGCTAATTGTTCCCTGATCTTAGGATACTCTATCAAGCTTTTTTATAATAACATTGATTAAAGCTTTTATCTTTCCTAAAGAAAGCTGAGATACTGCCTTTCTCTAGGCAGCTTCTAATCACCAGGGTCTGATGCTTAATATAATAGGCATCTATGTAATACTTGCTCTTATTCTACCACCACCCACTCTCTTTCTGTTAGAGGAGAATATGGTGCCTGTCAGAGTGCAATAGAAGTCTTCCTGAGCCTTTGTGCTCTGAGAAACTCTGAGTGCCAGCTTTGAAAAACTTGAGTGAAGAGAATGAACACCCACTAATACAGGCCTTGTTTAGATGAAGGCTGCTCAGACCTGTCATTTGACTTGAATGCTGCTAACTTCTGTTAGTATTTAATGGTTATTCTAGTTTTTGTCACAGTCTGTGATGGAAAGAATGGAAAGTTGATACTTAATGCCTTATCATCTTCCTGAAAGATATTTGTAAGGCCCTGTATCTGCAAGGAATAAAAGATTGTTTCATTATTTTTGAAACTCTTGTAGTGTTACAGCAAAATAAAAAAGTAGTAATGGATACCCCCTGACTGTGGTAGTATCACTACTCTTTGCATGCACATACAGTCTCCCATGAGCTCAGACTGGCAATTCTGCTTTTCAGATGTAAATGCTACTGTCATGTCACTGTTATAGTCACAGGAGCCAGGCATTTGAGTCAAGTCTGGTCAGAGCCTGGAGAGAAGACTGGGTGAGCAAGAGGTAAAATGCTAAATCCTGCAGCTTACTTGTGTGCAGCAAAACCAGAAGGCTGAGGGTAATCATTTAGCAGGTCAAATTACAAGCAAGTCTGCTTGGTTATGGACCAGACAGAGGAGCCTTGTTTAAATCATTAGGGGGCAGTGAGGTAGGTGACACAGCACTCATGGAGCTGCTTAGCCACAACAAAGCCTCTTAGTGTTAACATTAAATCACTTGTGATGTGTTTCACAGGGAGACTGAGAATTGCCCTGCTGCTCAGTGACTTGGAATGCTGATGGATTTTTGAGAACAGATTTCCAGTGCAGACCTGCTACCAGTCTGTTGAAAAGTTGCTCTAAAATGCATTTTCTGAACAGCTAGAGGAGGGTGAATATACTGGGCTATATGTGTAATATTTATCACATAACAAGCTGATGTGCTGAGTCACAGAGGCCTGTTATAAATCACGTTTATCAGGCACCTCGGCCCTACCTGCCTTTGCCCTGTAATTCCTTTCCATGGAATCTGTTCTCACATCCTAAATCTCAAAGCAGCAGAGACAAAAGGTACAAGGGGCTTTCAGCTTAGCAGTGGAACAGGAGTATGCAGAAAGTTCTTCCATGTTCAGCAAATTCCTTATGAACCATGGAAAACTATCTCAATCCTGTCTACTGGTATTTCAAATATATCCAAATAAAATTTTCTGCTATGATTTCCATAAAGAGGACTCTCAGGAGAACCTTTTCAAAGGTGCCTAAGTCACACAAGTCCATCTCTAGATTTTTATGAATTATAACTATTGATATCTGAGTATGGACTGATGCACCTAATGCTTCTAATTTAACTAAACATTAATGACATTAGGCAACAGGATTCTAATGACACGTTGACACAGTGCAAGGTCTAAAATGTGAAGAGCAGAACTCTTTGACTGTGGTTGTGTGGTAGGATTTTTTTAATGAAGTATGGAAATGTGCTAGTTAGGAACAAAGATAGTCTCTCTTCAACTCTGTCCCCTGCCTTGTAGAAGTACCAGAACTCTCCAGAGTACCTCTGTCACTGAGTTACCTTGTGCTATACAAATGGGGATTTGTTAGTTAAGCTCTTTTATAAACGTCAAACATTAAATCTTAGGCATGAAGAGGTTACAAAGAAACTAAATTATTTTCTGCAGATGTTGTGGGATGTAATGAATTATGGTGTAAACAACACGGAGGTTTTGACACAGGTTTGAATGACTTGAAAAAAAAAAATTATGGCTTGGAAATAATCCAGCCACCCTTATCTTACGCTAAAATAAGCTCAGGGCTACCTTTTGTTAACACCTTTACTCAGAATCACCATATTGTCATTTTGTATTGCTGCCTTACATTTCAAGCTAAGTAACAGTCTCAGAGCCCAGTTGGTCTCAGCCAACTGCGAGAAGAAGACATGGATCATGACTTTCCCAGCACAAGGACAGGAACATACAGCCAGCAACAATGTATTCAGGCTAGGAATAAACCCAGAACCTTTATGCCCTGCCAAGTGCCCCTGGCTTCCACCCCAGAGCAATGAGAAGGTCAAGGGGGTCAAGCTTTTTCAGGGGTCTAAACTGAGTTGTGGGAGAGGTGGAAACTTTTGTTGCTTTGGTTGCTGGACAAAACCTGGTATCAATCCCCTTCTTTGATCCTGCTGCTGATTAACACTCTTGGTCTCATTGCTGCTGCAACTTCGAGTCTTCCCCTTTCTAGTACTATGCTCCTTTCTTTAGGCCAATAGATGCTTTTTTCCCCCCCTCTGTCTTAGGCTTATTTCTTTCAGTCCCGTCCCCTCAACCCCTGGCCCTACATCCTCCTTGACTGGTGGCAGAACCATAGCACGCTGCTAACCCAATGTCTCTCTCCTACTATCTCTTTGAGGAGCAACGTCACTTCTGTGTCCCTTTCTCAGGAGCATGAGGTAGGAATACTTTTCTCCATAAGAATCCAAAAGATATTTTTGTATGTATGTGTCATCTACTTTCTTCAACTTAAAACTTCTCCATCTCGCTACTGTATGAACAACTTTGCTGCTGTAAAAGGCAAAATTACTGAGATGAGTTTAGAAGAATACTTTATAATAAAGTTAATTTTCTTCTGTAAAGAGCAGAAAACCATACAAACAAGGAATTTTTTTTTTCTATTCTGGATCAATTTATTAATTCTTTATTAAAGAACAATCAAGTACTATTTAGAAGGTTAGAAAACCTAGACTGCAATTCTGGTGTGCTAGGTATTTTATTAATACTAGTGATAAACAATTTTCAGCACAAAACTCTTAATCAACAAAAAGAAAGCAGACACAATATGAAAGAAAGACTTCTCAGTGAGAAGCGATTCACACAAGATCACTCAGATAGTTTGCTGTTGCACCAAACCATAAACACAGTAATAATATAGGAAAATCACTAGGAGCAGAAGGGACCTGCCTGAATTTCCAGCCAATGTATTAGGTTAGACTTTCTCTCAGCATCAAAGATTCTTATAATGAGCAAGACAGTGTTTCTCAACTAAAATTTTACCTTGTTTCTTTTAAGTCAGCAGCAAGATTTTCATTCACTTAAGCAATGCAAATGTCAGGCTTGATTATCCTAATTAAATTAATAATAATTATAAGAACCAGAGCAGCACAATCTGACCTTCATATGTAAAGTGAATGTGTATGGGCTTTCCACAGACAAATTAATTGGCAAAATGATTAAGAGGAAAAATGCATTTGCTGTACTTACATCACCCCTGCATTATGCTAATACTTAATATTACAGCAGCAGCAGAAAGCTTACCTATTGTACTTACATCACCCCTGCATTATGCTAATACTTCTTTCTACAGCAACATCAATCTGATGATGCATTAACATAGTCTATCTCTGAAGTGATGTACAGTAGCACTGATGATATGCTAGTTTAAATCATTGTCACAGTGATACTGCTGTAATGCTACCATGTTGATGATTTGATACGATATATTGCTGGAGAAACACCATGCTGATTACATGCCAGTGTAATATATCATTATTTTCCTGTCACCATAAGGATATTGTAGAATAATCTATAGAAAAGGAAGAAAGAAAATCTGACAGAAAATCTCTTAGAGAAGCAGAACTTCTCTAAGTATTCATTAAAATGATATCTGCTTATTTAGCCACAGAGGGTTTAAGGAAAACAAGAATATAATTTTGCCATAATCAAAGATGGAGAGATCTCAGTCTAGGCTTCTTAAATTCTTTCTGCAAGTAAAGCAATAAGAAATTAGAGAAGTGGCATGCAGAAGTAAATGGCTCTGAGATAGTCGTAACTGCCTTTGCTGGTTTACATTTTTATTGGTCTACAAAGCAGCCTGAAAGGAGAATTGAAAGCACGTGAGCTAGATTAATAGAAACTGAGGTATTTAAAGAGTGACCCTCAAAGACACCTAAACATATTGGCTCATGGAAAATACATGTTTTTTAGATGTCTTTGATATGCAGATGGATAGCTAAGGACTGCCAAGAGACACTTCTCCTTGTCCTGTAACCCAGTAAAACTCTAATAAATTATCTCTCTCTCCCTCTCCCTCTCCCTCTTTCTCAATAAAGCAAAGCAGCAATATGTTGTGATTCTTCAGATGCGTATCTAAGTGTGTGGGAGGAGGATTAGCAAAGGTGTCTGACTTTATTTGGAGCGAGGGATTTGGAAACACTTTGAATTCCCCCAGGGAATTGTAACACAAGAAAACCCTAAAGCTTTGGGGTTCCCATTTCCTGCCAGCAATCCAAGGGCTTCATATTCTTTGACAAGGAAAGTCTGGAGACCTTGAATGCCTTTTCTTGAGATGATATCCACAGAAATTTCCAATTCAGGAAAGTAAAATTCCCTGAAGCATCAAACCTTGGGAGTTCTGAAATTCCTGAATTCCCATGTCTATTTTTATAAGCAATTATATGTCATGAACCACTTTTGTAATACCTTTTTGTAATACTTTTACCATCACTGTCTGTCAAAAAAAGTAAGAAAAAATAAAATCCAGTTTTCAGATGTTTCTTCCCCAGCTGAGCTCTCTGTGCATGTTTGATGTGAAAAAATAATTTAAAAGTTTATGACATACTGCTGACATAGCCATCTCTAGCAGGGTGTCCCTTAAAATTCAGTGTGTTTGCTTCTATCCTGTTGTAAGGGACAGTATCAAAATAATAAGAAGAAAATAAAGAAAGGGAGCTATGATTGCATTTGCTGGGTACAGCTCATCAGGAACTAGTCATAACCTCAAGAGCTGCCCAAGCTCTAGGAGGCCACAAGGTCAGACTTCATGATGAGCTGAACTATTCAAAGAAAGGGACTTACATTCCCCATTTTTTATGCTTCTTTTAAAAATTAAATCAGAATATGAGTCACTCTGCAGAACAAAGTGTTTGAGGGAGAAGAGAGGCTTTTTTTCTGTTTCCCGGTTTAGCGTGTTTGTGTTCCTGCTCCCTGCAACAATTTTCAATATAGTGCTATGCCTTCACTAAAGCCTCTCCTTTATAGCAATATGTCAGTATAGAGAATTTAATTTTAAAATATCAGGAGAGTCTTTCTAAAGCTTCCATTCCTACTGCTACGGTCACTGCTGTAGTGACCCGTGACCCCAGTTAAAGCTATTTTAGACTTTCTTGTTCCCTTGATAGCCAGAATGGAAGTTGAGGGAGAAGAGCATTGTTTGTGACACCTTTTAACTTCTTTCTTAAATATCTGATTTTCAATCAGCCCAAGTATCTTTCTCTTCCATAGGGAAGTTTAGGTGGTTGTCTCATAGAGTAATTGTGGAACTTATGGGAAGCGACACTGGAGATTCAGCATGTGGGAATATTCCTATTTAGCAAGTAATCATCAATCACCTTGTGCTATGCTGCTGGAAGTGACATATTCTGTATGAGATGGGAAGTTAATGTCTTCATCATTTTGGTATTAAACATCTCCAGGCACTTTCTCAAAATTAGCAATATTAGTACCTAGTTACTGGCCAGAATTGGGGTAGATAATTATGCCTTTCCAATATAAAATTAATTCATAAGTTTCATCTATATACTTTTACTTTCTGATCTGCTTAGTGCTGCTGTAATTGACTGAGCAGTTATTGTGTTCCCCTGCAGGAATGACCATCTGACAGTGGCAGCAAATTGATACTTAATGTAATTCCACAGTGGTTTTATTTAAAATCTTTCTACTTCTGAGACATACCTAAGATAATCTCAAATATAGAGTTCAACCTAAACATCCTTTTAAAGCCTGAGAGTATTTTGCTTCAGAGATTCTTGGTTCTTACATGTCTCCAGTACAGCTCCAGTACATTTCCCATTTTATCTAATAGAACATTAAAATCAGTCAAAAATATCCATTAGAAGAAATATAGTAAGTATATTTAGTAAATATAGCACAAGTAATAGGAAAAATTGCCACGTGCTAGGTCCTTCAGGAATGGTAATGAAAAGTTGTCTGACAAATATATCATTGTATAAATCTGAATACATTCCTGAAATATGGCTTCTGCTGTTTGAGAAAAAGGATAAGGAAGAAGCAGCTGGTTTTTACTCTTAGTCGCTCCGGACTAATATGCTGTTGCTGTCACATATTTGACTGCTTGAGTTAGTGGTACACACGTCAGTGGGGATCCTAACCTAAAGTCATGGGTTTATTTGATCTCGCCACAATTCCTGCTGCTCACACAGGATGCAGTGACTAGAATAAAGCTTCACAAAAACAGTATGCAGTGGATTAGCTATAAATATAGCATTGTCACTACTTGTGTGTAACTTTCTTTAGAACAAAACTGAGCAGACAGCTTGGCAGTCTAGCAACAGTGCATTAGGTTGCTACACAGAAGATCTGTGTGTCATGTGTTCCGTACTAGAACAAAGCTATTAATTTCTTCTAAAACTGAACAAGGAATTTTATTAATGGAAAATAATTTTCTTAAAATTTTTCTCCCTGTGGACACTCTCTCTCTCTCATACATTCACTGTGGAGTTTTTCCTTGGAGTGATCAATACCTTGGTCTGCTTTCCCACTGCAATTCGGATGAAATAGTAGATGTATCTTCATATCTACTTCAAATCTGAGCCTAATACCAAGCTCCTGTGTGCACAATCTGTAGAAGTTCAATGCAGAACAAGAATTCAAATGAGAAAATAATGATAGTTACTTCTAACCACAAATCTTTCAGATAGATGAGATCTGTGGAAAAAGCATACTCTGAACTTAAAAAAAAAAAAAAAAAGTCTTGCATTATATAGGAAGAATTGTTCAAGGTCTCTCTAGCCGTATATTCACTCTTCACCAACTGCTGATGGTGATTGTCTAGGGAAGAATTTAAGACCACGACAAGTATATAGTAATGCTTCCCCAGTGTGTTCTCCATGGTTTGAGAGTCTGTGGGTTAGTTTTACATTTTCATGATTCAGACTCAAAAAGGTTTTAATGAAATCTTCCTAGTGTCCTCCTAGCCCTGAAGGGAAAATGGAGAGTGTTCACAATGAATACTTATCAGAGAAAAAAAAAAAGAAAAGAAAAAAATCCAAAACATCCTGATCCCCCCCCCTCCCCCGAAAAAAAAACCAACACCCAAAAAAACCCCACCCAAGAGTACATAATAAAAAGGAAAGATGGCAGTGTCAAGGTAAATCTAAATATCGTAACTTCGATTTAAAATAAGAAAGGGCTGGGGAAAAGGTTATTCTGTATCCAGATGCTTCTGAATCCTTCACAAATTCCATTTTCGGGGACGAGTGTTTGCTATCTACAGCACCATTTTCCACAGTAGGGGAAACAGCAAACAGTGTTTGATCATTTGCTACTTCCCTAATCAAACAGGCTGAAATAAGGAGCTGCAACAACTGACTGAACTGAAACAATGTACCACATGAAAACCAAGAAGCAGTACTGATTTATTTCTGTAAAAGAGACATTTCTTTCAGTTGTTATGAACTTAATGATAGTTATTTTACTCTTCAGTTATTTTCTCCATGAATGGAATATGATTCAAACTTTGCAGTCTTAACAGCTAGTCTTAGACTGCTGTTAAGTAGACTACAGACATCAACAGAGCTGATGAGAATAGATTTTTTTTTCTTTAATATAGGATTAATACACAAATGATCCCCAGGACATTTCCAGATAAACAAAACTGTTGGGAAAAGAAATGTAAACATTTCATAGCATTTTAACCCACTGTTTCAGTACAAAGAATTACAAGTTTTTCAAAATATTGGTGTGTATCTTAATTCATAGATAAGTTTATAGAAAAGTGGCAACAGTTTGATTAGACATCTTCATAAGTAAATGTATTCAGCTCAGGTGATGAGCTTTCTGGCCCTACCACACTCCTAAGAAATCTCTTAAGTGTTCTGAACTGAGTTTGTCCATAAAATTTTACTATGTCCAAGTAAATCAAACACATCTGTGGTGCTTCCCGGGCACAAAGGTCAGCAGGACAAAATGCTCTATCAAGTCCCAAAACTGGTTATGAAGAGTGGTCCCTTTCACGCAAACGCCCACAGAGCTAGAAACTGTTGCTAAAGCACTGTTTTTGGTAATGTTAATGGTCCCTCACCAAATTCATGCCCAGAACCTGCAAATAACTGTATAGAGGATCAAGTGCCTGGGAACGTTTCTTGGCATTGTTTCTATTACTATTATATATGCACATTGACATATATGTATATTTACTCTATCACTTAGTGTTGTTCTGGCGTTTGGTCTCCTGAACCTTTATAGGTTGTTTTTTTCATGATTTCATGATTTACACAAAGGGAAATGTTTTCAAAGTCACAAGAGATGTCTATGGATATATCTGTTCCTATATTCATCAGCTCCTGTAAAGCTACTTGACCTTAACATCATTGAAAATGACTGCATGAAGAAGTAATCTATACAATTATTTAAATAATTCTTTTTACATTCAAACAAATGAGCAAAGAAAGAACTTATACACAGCAAATGACTATTTGCAAATTACCTTTGTTACATGACTCCAGTCGAGATGGGTTTTGTGATATGTACTTTGTGGAAGATACCTTGGAAATCATCAAAATTACTTATGCGATGCTTCTAGTACCTAATGAAGAGCTACTGACAGAGGATGAGTAAATCTCTTTGGGGGGGAAAAAAAGAAAAAAAAAAGAGGAAAAAAAAGGAAAAAGAAAAGACCCCCCCCCCCTTACAAAATAGCAAAGAAGCACAGTCAGATCTAAAAAGAACTTACACCATAATCTTGATCTAATATATGTTGTCTTCCAAATAAAATTAACTCTGATTTTTAGTGAAAGAAGCAGTATTTTTAAATTGCCTATGGATGTGACCTGCCTTTTTTCCTGAAGCTGGATTTCTGAAGCAGGAATCCACAGGAAACATGTTGTTCAAAGCAATATTCTAGTGTTTATGGAAGGAAAGAGCTAAGCCTAAATGCTTTCTTCAAGAAAGCAAACAAAATTATACCCACAACAAGCAGACATCTAATATGTTTGGGTTTATGTAATAATTTTCTTGCCAAGTTTAGTTCCTCCAGGAGACAACAAAATACTTGCTGCACATCAGCTTTCTAGTGCTGCTCAAACACAAGTATCCCTGCAGCCCACTACTGTTCAAATTATTTTACAAACGTTTGACATATTTCTAATCCTTAAAAAATCCTAATTTATCAAAGGAGAAGGTTTTTTGGCTCTCAGTAAGTGTAATTTAGAAAAAGTTCCTTTCAATATAAATGTACTGTTCCAATTCTTTAATAAAAATTATTTTCTTGTATTCAAATCAGTATATGCAAATGTTTGCTTTAATTAAAGTAGTATCACAGCTATTTTCTTAAATAGCTGCGACTGTTGTTACTTTAAATCTGTCTTTCCATACAGAACACCAAGGGCATTTCAAGTTTATTGGTTGAACAAGTAGCATAGCTAGGCATTACAGGCTGATTTCAATGCATCATTTTACTCTTGTGGACAAAGACATTACATAGACAATTAAATGATGCTGACTGTCGATAACATGCCACGGACCTTACATTTGTGTCAATGAATAATAATGTTTGGCACAGGGTGGATAATCAGCGTTGTTTCTAGTTGCAGCAATTATCACCTAAAAAAAAAAAGTCCAAGTTCCACGTAATCCAATTTTATTACTATCCTCGCATGCCCTGTCACTGCAGCTCTGACTCTCCCAAGTTTCGTGGTACTCCACAGCAGGCCTTCTAAAAGTTTGTTGTACAGGGACATCTAGCGGCACAAGCACTATAAACCTAAGGCAGTCTGGGTTTTGCAGTCTGTGATTCTTTCAGGAGACCCACAGAGGGGTGCCCAAGCAAAGGGCTGTGAATTCTTCCCGCTTTCGGGGACTGTAAGGGAGAACGGGACAGTTTTACTGTCAGCTGCAGACCCCAATTTCACCCAACTACACGTGTCAAGAAAGTAACAGTGAAGAACTTTGCTAACTTTTAAACCTCTCTTGTCGTTCTAGTTTCTTGTCTCCATGAACAGCACATGGCACTGCTGAGGTTGCAGTCCAGGAGGGGTACTATTTATTCTAGTAACAAGTTTCTGCTTCTCTTTTTATTATGCTATGTCTTCATCTACACAGGTTCTTACCACCAAAATACCCCAAAACCTTCCCTGGATTAATGAAAAATATGACTAACATTTGTCATGTGTTTGTTCTTTTCTTCTTTTGGAGAGCAACATTGACTGTGAAATGTCTTCCAAGTAGGCAAAGTTTGTTTGTTGAGTCTGTTTGAATATATACATTACTAAACAATTACGCTACGTGGAGCATAAAGTGGTGATGCATTTATCCTCAGTTTGTGAAGGTGGAAACAGGTGAGGATTCACTGCTTTGAACTAGACTTTTAAGAAAATACTGTCTCTCTCAAAGGCAGTATTTGTTTTTATTGTAGATAATTCTATTATGCTGAAAGAACAGAAACATCATTTGTGGACTTCAGTGGCTGCACATTTTCTACAGCTGATTGTAGCTTACTGACAAACACACTGCGCTGACATAAGGTGTCCCTCTGACTTTAGTGATAACCTGTTTTTAAGTCAAGATGGAACATGTCCTGGGGCATTAGATTATAATAACCCCTTTCACCATAGGGAATAGTAGGAAAAAAAAAAAAAAAAAAAAAACATACATAATATATATTTATGTAAGCATATCAAATATTTGGAATGATTTGAAAAAAGAATGTTCAGCAATGAAATATTTATTATAAGCACAGGGAGAGAGAGGAAAAACACATAACTGTGTTATGACCAGCTCCTTTATGTGTACTAAATCATTAAGTCTACATCAAAAATTATTCACATACAAAGATAACCAGTTACTGCTAAAGATATGAATATGAAAGCCTATTTATATCATTAACACACTTTCCTTCTGTCATGCAAACTTTTCTAAAATCATAAAAGTTTTGCAATGATAGAATGTAAAATTCTAGGAAATAAAAGGAATGAAAATAGGTACGAACAAGCTCAACAACCTGTACTGAATTATTAGAAATTTATAGAAATTATTTTACTGAATTATTAATAAATTATGAAAAAATTAGGAAAGGAAAATAGAATCTTTTCAAATTTAGTAAACTTCCCTTTTTTGAAAAAGAAAAATCAATAGAGAACAAATCATAAGTCACTGCTTTTTCTCTTTTTTTTTCTTTTTGGAATTTTTTATTGCTAAAATATAATCATCATTTTCCTATAAAGGTTCATTTTCATATTACATAGTAAAAGGTTTCCAATCAAATTATTTCTGCCACCTCTGATTGTCACATTTTCAAAATGTTGATGTTATCAGGTAAGATGCATCAGAAATTATTTTCAAAATTTTAATCTGAAAAGCAGTCAATGATAAATCTACAATTCATAAAAATCCCTAGCCAGCTTTGACTTCCAATATTTCACTGTTGCTGTAACAGTCCTATTATTTCCTTCTTGGCTCTGGTTGTGAAAAAAAAATCATCGTCTAATTTTAATACAATATTGTATGTCCCAGAGCTCCATCTTTTTTATTAAACAGCCATCTTTCTCCTTGACAATTCATGATATATTGGCATCAACGGGCAAATGATTTATTCAGATGCAGAAGAAATATCTGACAGCTGATTATGCCATCATATTTTCCCCAGTAACTCAACTTATCAAAATATTAGCCAGCACTCTAGTGAATCACCAAGGCAATATTCACCAGATGCAGTATCTGCAATGAGCTAATTTTGGATAATAAACTAGAAAATACTTCTGGAGAACTGGGGAGGATTGCGAGGGACTGCCATTTCACGCACATGGTGAGTAGTCTATATCACCTGCAGTCCCATGAACTATTGGAAAGAAATGTATAATGGCCAAGAAGTCCAAATGAATATGATCAAGAACTACCTCAGGTAGTTTAGCAAATTATCTAACTACATCTGTTAAGTCATCTACACGTATGCAAATGATCAGAGAGCTCAAATCAGTAATGTCTGAAAAAGATTATCTTCTGATGCTTGGAGCTGAGAATCACCACTAACAAACATTACTGGGAAGACAGGAGAATACAGAACACTGAAAACTTAATTTTTTGCTTAAATAATGTTTGTACTTGTGTGGTGACAAGAAGTTTTAACAATAGTTTGTAAAAATATGTGATTGAGTAACTGAGATCATATGTAATAGATAACGGACAGGTTTTGGGTGAAATTTAGCACTGTTGCAGGAAACCTAACAAGTTGTAAGGAAGAGTTCTTCCTCCATATTTGAGAGAGGAAAAACAGTGATGTATTCTAGCACTTCTATTAAGCACAAATACTTATAATAAGAGTGCAGAGCCCTGAGCACAACAAGTTCTGCAGCGTCCCCGCATCCCATCCCTCTCCCTTCCCCTCCTGGGGCTGGGGTGCAGGAGGTTGGGGCCACCTCTGCTGCCAGGCGGCAGTGACCTGGGATAAGGTCAGGGCTCAGCCTCCATGGGTCTCTCCTCCTCCTGTGGGGGTTGTGCTGGAGCTCATACCCTTTGCCCTGGCCCTCTCCTGGGCTGTGCTGTAGTGATGCCCATGCCATGACACCCCCTTGCTGATCCTTGCCTTGCTGACATGCCTTCCCAACTTGACCTCCAACATGCCTTGGGTGGCCATCCTGGGGCAACGCTGACCGGACCTGCTCTGCTCTCTTTGCTCAGGGCTGTAGGAGCACATTCCGCATCAGGACTCTGCAGCATCCCCATGCACTGGTGCGTAAATGTGTATGTCCCTGTAGGAGAGAGAAGGAAGGTGACAGAGGGATACTGCATTGCTCTCTGTCTGTCTCCTCTGAGCCATACTGAATAGATCTGAGCTGCTGGGAGGAATCATGGCAATTTCAATCAGCAGCTGCTGGGGAAAGTGAGAAATCACTTGTTTCTCCTGTCTCCATAGAAGCCCATTGGCAAATGCCTAAAAAGCCATAAATGGAGAAACGGAGAACTTATGTTTTGAATTTTTTCACAAGCTTTTTGCCCTATTAAGGAACACTAGTTTAAAATTATTTCCCTTCTCATGGAGCAAATTTCTGCACAGCTTTATCTATTCTTTCCTGAAACAAAACAAAGCAGGTAAGCAATTAAGGGTCCTTTCCCAATTTCTGTCAACCAGAGTCACCTGACTTTTATCTGGAGGTCAAAAATCAACTTTTTAAAGTATTCTCACTGCTTAATGAAGTCCATGTGGCTGTCGGATGAGTCACACAACAGGCAAGTGTATCATAATATATTTATTATACTATTCTGAAATTCAAGCGCAGACCTCTAAACAAGGTCACCATAGCTCTTTCTGTGCTGCTTGATGAAATGCATCATGGCTCTGTGCTTCAGTGTGAAGTATGGATAATGAGTATTTACTTCCTAAAACCATCAGTTATGCAAAATAACTTAAGGGTGTGGAAGGTGTGGGGGAAGGATGTTCCAAGACACTCCGCATTGGCCTGGTTTTGCTCTGACTGAAGTTAGTGAGAAATTTCCAGAGTTTAACAAGAGCATCAGTAAGCTAATATTACTTCCTTTTAAAAATCTCATCCTTAATGCTTCTAAGCAGCTTTGAAAGCCTGAAGGGAAAAGCCCCTTTAGAAGTGCAAAATCACTGAATTATCATTACATCGAGGCTGGCTTACTTTTCTTAAAAACTGTTTTAAAAAAAAACTGTTTTCAATTAATTGAAAGAGTTAGGGCCTCCTGAGAAGAACAGTGTAAGTAAAGTTTAATTTAAAAGTCATAGGTTAATATTCCTGGTTTTAGAGAAAACAGGCTTATACACATCATTCTTTATTTTACATACAGAAAAGAAACCTATATCTGATATAATCTTCTGAACATAAATAGTTCTCCTTTTTTCTTAACCAAGTAATTCATTTATGTCAGCAATGACAATATGTTTTTCTATTAAAATCTCACCAATAGCACAAAAAATAATTAGAATAAATGTCATGCTGTAGTTTCACAGGTGATCAAAAGTTAATATTAATACATAATGTTGAAAACACCATTTGGATTTCTGAATATTGTCTGGAGAAAGCACAAGGAAATATTTCTTTCATCTGTAATGAGCCTTAGAGAAAGAATTTAAAGAAATCTAGGAAGATGGTTGAAGTTCAAAAGAAATTAAACCGAGAGCTTTGAGATACTGCAGGTTAATACGATTGAATAATAAAAATCTTTTAAATATAAGAAAAATGCTAATCTGAGGTATATTTTCCTGGCTTTTTTTCAAGTCCTGGCTGATGTCCATTACACCATTTCCAGACTAAATTAAAATCCACTGTTAAATTTGTGTTTGCTAATATGATAGCCCATAACCTTAGGGCTGGACGGGAAGGAGAGAAATTGCATCATTGCGGGCTGCTTCCTTTCATGTGAATGGGAACAATTTTACAGTAAGTGTTGTTAGAGTGCTGGGGGGTGTAATCGTCTCTTAAACCACTTTTATTTGGGTACCCTTAGCTACATTCAAAGACTGTAAGCAGAATTATACACAATTTATGTGATCACATAATTTAATCACAAACTAACAGACATAATAGATAGCTTAGACTAGTATGCCACAAAATTAAACATGAGTATGCTTACTACTTTCAGTGCAGGCACCCAGTGCAGGCCAAACAGGTCATGAAGATATATGTGTCTGTAGTTCCATGGTATAGACAGATCTTCAGCCTTGCTGAGTTGCTGTCTTCCAGCTCTGCTTTTTACTCAGTATTTTATATGTGTCAAAATTAGCAATTTTTTCTCTTAAATTGTTGAGTTACTATTAGCAACTTAGCAATTCCACTTGTGTCTTTTGGTTGTTTTTTATTGTTTTGTTTTGGTTTTTTTCTCTTATCTTGAGTGTCTTTAACTTATGTATTGTCAATGTAATATCTCATTATTTGTTCTACAATTCAGATCATCCACAATTAAGGCACCTACATTTATACAGATTCCAATGGAAACAAGGAGAGTGGCAGGAGATGGACACAAGAGTTTTGAAAACCAAAGTCACTTACTTAGTAGGATAACTTTATTAAGGATCCTAACCAGACTGACTGTACAAAAGAGAGAGACACTGCTAGGAAGAGGTAGAATAAGCAGCTGTCCATACTTCCTCAGGAAATCTGAGAGTTCCTTCTCAAGCTGAAATAACCATCACTATCTACAGAGCATGGGAAGATGCAAAAGCAGATAATGGGAAGGGGTTATATCCTTGTTACAACAATCACCATTACTGCCCTGAGGTTCTCTGTCAGCTCCTACCCCTCCTTTTCTGCCTTAGAAGTAGGACCCACAGTTGCCTACTTGCCTCCATAGCAATCTCAGAAGACACTACAGCTTATTTAAAACATGATTGTCTCCTCCCAGTCCTTTTCTGTTACCCACAGCTTTCCCAACTTGTACTCTTAACTTCCAGTTGTCCGCTCCTAAATACTCTTACCACACTTGGAAATCAGCTGATCTTCCTCCCACCCACAGACATTTCTTGTGAATTGCATTTTCCCTATGTGGCTGATCAGCTTTTGTGAGGCCCAAACACAGAACATGAAACGGAGCAATAAGGCTTTGTGCATATATTTGCAAATTACAATAACTGATCAGAAGTAGGTAAATGAGAAAATGTCATTGTCTTGCAAAGTTAGTGGCTTCCTTTTTTGTGTATTTTGTTTAGTTCTCAATCGCAGAGAAAGTTAGGTGTGATAGAACTGAGCCACTCAGTGACATAAATTCTAAGATTTATTTACTAAGTGGGATAGGTGTATCAGGTGGATAGCAATTGCTGTTCTATATCACACACGCACACACATACACTCTGCATAGGATGCCCACATCAGACAAGGCCTCTAGTCCAGTTGTGATCACCACCGTGGTCTCAAGGGAACGGGACACTTGTTCCACCTGCTTGAGGTGCCCAAACCCTGGATGGCAAAGTAAGTTCAGCCTTTGGCAGTGATGAACACATCCATATATATGCTTCCCCCAGGAGGAGCTACTGTCTTCACTATCTATTGTTTCTAACCTGAAAATTCTGCTTAAGCCACCAGAGGCTTAAGCTACATCACCTGAGGCCAATCTCTTGACTTCCTCCATGTCCTAAGTCAACTACCCGTTGTTAACTAAACCACTATCATCTTCTGGGCTCCTGTCCTAGATGTATTACATGGATGAAAAACTGTTAACAGTTCATCTGTGCATCTTTGTTTCTTTCCCATGCATACCTAAACCATTAGAGAAGGGCAGATATGGTCCAGATCTTCAGGGTAATCCTTCTCCATAATAATTAGCTGTGCCTGGTTAGTGTTCCCATCCCAATAATTTAATGAGATAGAGCTGGACAGGTGTAGTCAAGGTCTTATTTAAATGGTGCTTTCTTATAAACTTTACCCCATGGCATTCCCCCTCTAATTAATGTCATCTCCATTTTATATGTCTGTAATTTACCTTCTTCCTCTTCACACAATGACATACAGCTGGCAGCAGAATAACTGTCCTAGTTTTGTTTTGGAGAATAAATTCAAACAATATAGAGAGATCTTCAAGTTTTCTTCAGATTTAAGAGTGTAATAGGTACACATGACTGAGAATAGATGTCAGTTCTTAGACAAGTAGTAGCACTGAATATTCCCAGGGTGAAGGCAACCAGAGTGCTCACTCTGCAAAGAGGAGTTAAAATTTTTTTCCTCAGTTTGTCATAGAAGGTGCAATTATTGTCCTCCTTTGAGCTCACAGGCATAAGGAAAGTGTCAAAAAGTGATGGATGTCCAGCTATCCCAGCCTATTCAATACATAAAATGATAGTGTTCATCAAATACAGAAAACCAAATGATTGAAATACCACACCATAAAAGCAGATGAAGAGCTATATCATTGTAACTGATGCAATGTCTTCATACAGGCATACCCTCCATAAAAATGAGGTAAAGGGCCAGGCCTCTATAATCTAGTGGGTATAAGAAGAGTGTATGAAGGATAGTATGGGTGCCAGTCAGTCCTTATGTCTATTAATTTAGAAATATTTATTTCTGTGACTAGCAGTCTTCTTACCGTTCTTACTACCACTTCTTCTTAGTCCTTGCCACTATTCACTCACTCAGTGTTACTACCTGCCTCATCTTTAATACTTCTAATCCATCTTGCACTCATGTTTATCAACTCATTTTTTGTTTCTTCTTTTTCCTCATTCCTTTTGTCTTTAATTAGTAGATATGTTTAGTATAAAGAAGAGAAGGTGGAAAAAATAACTCTGTTGAACTTAAGAAAGAGCACACCAGGTCAAGATGAAATTCAGTGTTCTGTTTGTGAAACTGTCTCCAAGCAGATGTTGAGGAAAGAATAAGAACAGGATAAAAATGCTACTCCCCAGTATTCTTTCATTGTCCAAGTACTTCCAGCTCAAGGGATTTTTTGAGTCAGATACAGTTCCTGTATGTGTTTAGTAAGCCTCAGTGGATTTTCAACCTGATCTAGTTGAAGATGTCCCTGTTCATTGCAGGGGGTTGGAATAGATGACCTTTAAAAGGTCCCTTCCAACCCAAACTATTCTATGATTCTATGATTTTCCTTTTATGTACTGTAGAAGTACCATGTATTCCTTAACCAGCATTAACGTTTTACTATCTGCAGTGTTCTAAGGTTGCGTGTGAACAAATTTATCTTTTTTTTTCTTTTTTTTTCTTTCTTTGTTGGTTTGGTTTGGTTTGAGCCTGGCATTGTAAATTATTGATATACAGAAGGAGCAATTCGTGTGCTCCATGGAAGCTAGAACAAATAATAAGGAAACACGGTTGCAGCAGGTAAGATTTAGGGTTTAGGAAAGAATTCAGGAAAAAGCATGTAGCTGTAACCTCTAGACTGTTTGAGAATATTGGAAAGTTACAGACATCAGTGAAGAAACTCTGATATAGTTTATCCAATATTTGAATGGGTTGAGTTAACTTCCTGATGTATCTTTTGAACTATTTTCTATGAGGTTATGAAGAATACATACAGGTCATTTCCTTCACTTCTTATCTGCTAGAAGAAAAATAAATATCACAGTAATTACAGTTAACCTTCTAAGCGGTCTCATCTTTATTTTTCTTGTTTAATATTATTGGCTTTTGCTATCAGTCACTGTATTGTGTCTAATTCAAATGATACAGTGCCAAAGCTGGGACAATGGTGGTTTCATGAATTTTAATGAGGACTCAAAAATTATTGATTTTTTTTTTGGTGGTGGTGGTAGCTTTTCCCCTATTCCTAAGACTTCCCTGAGGCTGAATATATAGTCTGTGAAAGAAACCTGGGGTTTAACTGGCAAAATAGTTGAGGAAGTTTGGTTTTGCTAGTTATACCCATACAAATTATCTTTTGCATCTCTTCTAAAAGTCCTTCTCATTTCAGAAGGCAATGGCTGTTAATAGGTATACAAAAGATGACAAAATAATCAGTCAGAATCTAATTCGAAATTGTAGTTCAGCAACAGCCTTCATGTAATTGCCATTCTGGTAGTAGTTTTTAGATGATACTTGGAACAAGAGCACCAACCAGCTGGGCACACCAAAATCTTCCCCAATAGCCTCACTTATATCCCTTTGCATTTGGCTTGGGGAATAAGACATGTAGGAGACGTACCAGTCAAATTCAGCCTCACAATTGAATGAATAAATAAGTTTCACATCACCACCAGAATGCATCACTGCAGTAATCTTTAAATTACAGCAAATAATGCATTGTGTTATTCATACCTGCCATTAGTCTCCCATGTTTCACTGCAGAAATGCAGACATTTGCATGCCACATGAGTAATCCTTTCTGAAAATAACTCTTGAAATTCACCATAGCATGAAATTACCATGTATAACAGTTAACTCATGGTTAGAATTTTATAAATTTCAATTTGTGTTATAATTTTAATCTAACATGTCTTGCTGCTTTTTTCATAGCAACAGGCAGCCTGTTTTGCTTCATGTATAGTACAGCTACTCAACTGTATACACACAGGCAAAAGAGAGATTCTCTATTTCAGCACTCATCATAGGAGAAATGTTCCCAATCTGGAGGTACAATTTTTTAAGTGCAAATGAGTCCAAGTTTCTCTATATTCTGTGACTCCTAGCAGGGATATCTTGAAATTCAACTACTCTGACTCTGACTTACCTAAAATGTTTGAGACTTATTGTTTTTTAAAAGTATCGGTTTTCAAATTGTATCTGGTGAGTATTAGTCACTTCTATCAATTTTGTGAACATCTTTACTCAAATGTGGGGAAGAATCTTGTGTTTGTGATACCAGACTTTATGTGAGTGAAAGCATTTTCTGAAAATTTATATCGTTCTGTGAAACACTCTCACAAAATCTACAGTGATCGTGTAGGTCATCGCAATTCAAAGTGAAAGAATTTTCAAGTGTCACTATTTAGATAGTGACTATTATAGCAGAAATATAGGAACAAAGGCAGTCTCTAGAAGAAAAATAATAGTAAAAATAAACACAGCTTGCTCTTTTACTTTTTTTTTCCTTTGTTTTCAGAAGTTTACTTCAAAAAGGAAGAAATGGAAAAATACCACATGGGAACAACATCAGATACCAACAGTGATGAAATAAAAACATGTTCAGAAATTTTTTTGTCTCTTCAGTATAATTTAACTCCTTTTATGTAGGAAATTTTATCTCCTTTTGTAAGCATCAAACTTTTTCACATGTATTCCTCATTTTGAAATCTTTTGTAGCAGAGAGATCCCACAGTCCTAAAATATCCAAAGGGCCTATCTCACATTAATTTTCCAATTTTGAGATTTAAGAGGCCTAACTATTGTACTGAACTGATGTGTTTATTTTCAGGGAGCCAATACTAACACATGGAATTCAGTACTTCAAATTAGAAAATCCCAGAGAAGGCACATTGAATGTCAGGGTTATGACTGCAGTTTTGTTGAGATCCAAATGAATCTCTTAAAACCTCCTATGTACTACTTTCCAATAGTTATAAAAAATATAAGTAATACAGTCACATTTAATAGCTTTTTCAAGTTTACAAGTATTCAAGTGTTAAAAAATATTCGAGTTGTGCTGCATTCATACTCTCACAAGTGACTTAAGACTGTATTTATTTAACTTAAGTTGATTCATCTACCTTCATTCACTTAAGACCACCTGAGAACTCTGATTCTGTATGCTTTGCAAAGGCTATACAGATAATATATTTAAAAATCTAAGTAGTGACTACAAACAGTTTATAGGACTTTGAAACTGAAGTCCTGAAGATGAATTGATCTGAAGCTGAAATTCTTAGATCCAAGTATTTCAATATTTATTCATACCTTTCGTGCCATCATTAATGCAACGTAGCACAATCAAACAGATGCCAAGCTTCTAAGATTCAACTCTTGAAGACATACTAAGTTGGACTTATTCTCATTGGAAATGAAGAAACCTCATTATGTCCTAATTAAAACACTGCTGTTTCAAAGATGGTGAATAACACTGATCCAAATAAGGATTTACAGTTGCAAAGAACATTATGTTCTAAAAATTAAGTAAAAAAAGCATAAATAATATTTAGTGAAATGTTTCCTTTTCTCATATGTAATATTGTAGATAGAAAACAAATGGAAGATGTATTTTTTACATTTATATTCAAGGAAATGTTCAAGAAATATTCAAAAATGTAGAGAGGGTTTTGTTTGTTTTTTTTTTTTTTTCACAAAACAGTTGATTTCCAAACAAATAATGAAAATAAATTTGGTAGGCTTAGTTATGTACTGAAAATAGCATAAGCCGATTCCAGTGCTCCTTTAGGGCTCTGCTGAAGAGAGCACTTCAGGACACATACACACCAACCAGACTGGCCAGACAACTGTGAAAAGACTCACTGTTCAGAAAGTCATCACAAGGTTTATGAGCTAGTAAAGGTCTTTGTGTAGTAATGGATTTCAGGTACATAAAATATGATTAAAATGTTATTTTCATTTTTTCCCCCCCACAACTCTGAGAAGGAGATCTTGGGACATCTATTGGTCTTGGAAGGCTTAGTATAGAGGAATAAAGAATGAGAAGGTTTCCTCTTTTTTTTGCTAATGAGGGATTTTCCAGGACATTTTCTGGATGTTGTTATAAAATGTTTAGATTGAGAAGATAGCTCTTTCTTCTTTCAAGAGTTTCATGAGATTGCAAATTATTCTAGGTAGTGCTCTTAACCTATTAACAAACATTCATATTCAGTAATTAATTATCAAATGTCCCTAAGTTGTAGGGAGGTGGCTATTCCCAGCCATTTCACAGACCTGAAAAATACCAACTAGGATGTACAAGTTCAACATGGTGTTGAACCAGGAAATGATTTCAGCATCACACAAACCAACCTAATAGCTGTTCATTTTCTAGGTGAGAAAGTTCAACATTAATTTTAAATTGAAATAGCTTTTTCAGCAATAAGAATACTGCAGATTACTTCCCCTGTGCAACCTTGGCAAGTACTTCAACAGCAAACCTAGTGGATCAATTAAATGTAAGTGCTACACTGAACCTGTCCTTTGAGGGAGCAAAATCCTATTGAAGAGCAATTTCTCCAATACAATGAAAATGGAAAATTGATTTACAGTCTAAAAGTGTCAGTTCTTATAAATAGAGTTATAACGAGGGTCTATAGAATGTCAGATAAAGGAACAGAGGAATGAATGGGGGAATAGATAACACTTCAGTATAAATGAAGTATAATTGTTCAATCAATAGTTTGCTTTAAAGATTTAGGTAAGATTTCATTAGACATCGATCAAACAGGTATCGTTTTGTACAGAGAGCAATGAACTGCAAGTTCATGTTGGGAAAACACTCTCTCAGAAAAGAGTTAAAAGGATTAAAAGCCACTAAAATGCACTGAAGCAGATCATGCTAATGAATAGTTTTTAACACTAGCTAAATAGTATCCTTTATCTTTCTTTCCCTCTCCCTCTCCCTCCTCACCTTACTTCTGTGCAGCAAAGACAGACACTGAGGTAGGCTGGTTGCTGCAAGGAGCTTTTCAGTTCTAGGTGTTGTTGCAATATGGCAGGTGCCATTCTTTAGGTATGAAGCAGCTGCTGATAAGAGTAAAATCCATAAAACAAGTAGCATAGCATTCGGTCTCAAAACACTTCTTACAAATAGACGTTTGCCTAAAAGATCATTCCCCAAGTATTGATACAACCATTTTTTAACTGGTTTAAGCAGTCCTCCTCCTGCTTTTAAGAGGTTCAGCAACCTAATCAGGGAGTAGCAGCAACACCATGTGATTTACAGCACATTAAAAAATGCAAACAGTCAAACAAATAATGGGAACAGACATGATTGCTGTCTATAAATACCTCAGGAGTGAGCAGGATAGCAAAATGCCTAGGAGGAGAAAGAGCTATTTAAGCTAAAGGACAATGTTGGCAATTGGCAATGAGTAAGAAAATTAGAAGATTTCTAACTATTAGAAGAGTCAGAGTATGGAACAAACTCCCAAACGCAGTAGTGAAGGAAAAATATCTACTAGCTTTCAAGACACATCCAAACAAGTTTGTGAAATTTGGGATTACAGAATAGCAGGAGATTGGTCTAGTTTGCCCAGATCATTTCCAGCCATATGTCATACCTTAATAAGCACGAGGAAGAGATGAACAGCGATTCATAACATGATACCAATCTCTGTCTCTTTCAGTTGGCTGGAAATGGTGTGTTAACTAGGAAAAAATACTATATTCACTGAATAAAATTTGTTGCACATAGTTTGAAAATCTGAAGTGAAGAATAATTTGATCTCATGGGCCTACTTCCCAGGCACACCAATCATGTATTTCAGAAAAGGATATGTAAATGAACTGAAGCTTATAACTACTCCTCTGGCTAGGTAGTATGATTTAGTGAGGGCATAGAACCACATAGTCCCTTAAAAGCATCCCTAAAGAAAGTATGACATTGCCTAACGTTCTTACCGCCCCTATTTTGTCAAAATTCTCTAAAAACATCAGTTGCAAAGCATGTATTAGAAATCCTGACACCAACTTAAGTCACTGCTGTAACGTCCACAGACCTGAATGGAGTTTCCATTCCACTTGGAGCTTCCCAGTGCTGTTATTTAATTGCATATCAAGTTTCTGTAGCCTTTGAAGCAAATACTTGCATAGTACTTTTGCTTGCTTTAAAGACTCAACAACTGCATAGTACTGTGCTAGACATACTTGTCTAAAAGTCAAGCCCTCCTTTTTAGTTGATTTATGTTTCAAAACAGACATATTAAATGAGAGCTGCTAATGTGAAACTCTCTACAGTAACATGCACCGAAACCAAAAAGAAGAAAAAGAAAATTAGAAGTGCTTACCATTTCTAATGTTTGATAGCAATGTAGAAAATGCAGTTTGGCTGATGGTGTTAATCCATCAATAAATGGTGTTACTCCAAAACCAACTTAAATAGAAAAGGTACATCCGAAGTGACAGATTAAGATCTAACACTAATGAAATTATTATTATGGGCTTTGCAGAAAAATGCCAATAACTGATCTCAGAGTATTTTCACTGACAGACAGTACAATGAAGAGCATTGATATTTTAATTGCTCATTGGCATTTCATTTTAAAAGTTTTAAGACCTAACAATAAGCCTTATTAGAAGGACAGTTTATCTGAGATTATTCTTCGGTGGCAGTAAAACTTTACTTAATTACCATTTTCCCTGAAATAGATAATGTTGTTATTAATTTTTATTAGTGAAATCTATACAGGACTGGGAAACATCTGGATCCCATTGTGCTATATGCAGTACAGACACCTAAATCTGCCCAAGCAGTTTTGGACATGAGGGAAAAAAATACAGAGAGCACTTACATTTCCTAGAGTCAAGAAGCTAATCATTGTCTAAAGAAGACACAAGACTCTGCTTCCTTCAGTTTGAGTCCTTGCAGTCTTTTATGTGAAAAGTCTTTTAAGCCACCTTCTTTCTTGAAGTTTGTATTAAATCCACGAATTGTTATCCTGGGAAGGATAGAAGGGGAGATTGTTCTCAAATTACTGCTTCTAGAAGCCACTTCCCTTTGGTCAAGTAAGGCAGTCTAATGGTCTCTTATACCCTTGAAAATCCTTGAATCGTATTTCAGATCTGGCAAATAAACTGTAACAACTGCACAAAGAGTATTTATTAAAAAATGCCAATCCTAACCAGGAGCTAGGGAAGGGGATAGAAATCATCATTCCAGTGGGAAGAGAAAAACTCTGTTCAGCCACTTAGACTGAACAGAGTTTTAGGCTGGTAATTTCAGCCTTTAGGCTGATACTTAACAGCCTTTAGGCTGATAATTTCAAGGCTGAGAGCCTCCTGTTATGAAGGAAAAGGTGGTGATGGGAAAAATAAATATGTCCTTGATCTGTAAAATAGGATATATATGTACAACACTCACGGTCCAGAAACACTTCTCAGAATCCAAGAATTTCCTTTGCTTGATGAATGAGCTAGCAAGTAAGCTATGCAGCTCTGCTCTTTTTTTTCCCCTCTGTTCTAATTCTTATGTTTTACTGCATCATAATCATGTATCAGAAGGAGAAGAGAACAGTATTACCTCGAGCAGTCTAGATAGTGTTGCCAAAGATTTTTTCCTGGGCAATGAAAAAACTTTGAATTTTGAGAAGACCATTAGTAATGAGTCTTTCTCTTTGGTGAATATATAACCAGCGGATGATAATTTAAAAGACAGATTACGATGACAATTTAAACCCACTTCAAGGGTCTTCTGTTTGCTTCTTGAGTGTTTGTTGGTGGTTTTTTTCTAAGATAGCAACTTAGCTCTATTTTGTGAGAGGTTCAGTCCTGTACATTATTAGATGTAATCCCTTATAAGGTTTAGTTAGAGGAACACTGAGTTTCTCCATCACCATAGAATTTAACAGATATATTTGAAAACTCAGAGTAGAAGTTAAAGCCAAACAGAAATGCACTTAATCTAGTTTAAGTGGTGGTAAGGCAGTGGGAGAGTATGGCAAAGTGGGATTTAGACACTTACATTCTTTTTCTTTTATCCAGCATAGCTTTAAACTTGGCATGTGAAATCTCTTCTAGACTAGAATTCAGAGTTCTTCTTTCTACAGTTTAGCACTTAGGCTAGACTCTCGTCAGGTACTTGCTGAATGCCTAACTAAATAACCAAGGTAGAAAGCACAATGAAACACGTTTAAGTGACATTGGAGCCAGAGGTATCACTACTTCCTTGAAAGTATCCTTATGTTATCACTCCCCATCCCTCACTGCTGGACTCAGTGAACATCGCAATGCATTATTGCACAAAAGCTCACACACCCCACTGACAGGTGACTGGAATATTTTCTTAATCAGTAAGGAATACTAGTTTAAACCCCAGGAAAGGACCAAGCCTTTATCTCCCACACCCTTGGTGAAAGCTTCATTTCAAAATTGCTGGGATGTGTTAGATGTTATCTGTTCTATCTTTATCATTTTATGGTATCTTGATGTCACTGAAAATGCCTATCGTGCCATAATAAACTGCTGAGTAGCTGGAGAAATCTGTTGATCAAACAAAGTAAATATCCCAGTATTGCTTCTCCAGAGGAGCTGGAATGTCCATTTAAAATGTCTAAGACTTCCATGGCTAGGTAAGCTCTGAGAAGTAGCTACCAGAAATTTTCCTTGGCTCAACAATTGCAACTTTATCCTTACTTATATTAAAAGGATGTCTTAGAATTAATTAAATGGTATCATTGAAAAAATAGTGCAAGACATTTATTAGTCAGTCTGCCAGGTGCTTCTTCCAAACACATGGATGAATTCCCCACCTGCGAAGAATTCCTGAGAACTTGTTAACAAAAAAAAAGTTTTTGTTATTCTGTTTTTCTAATTAGCCTATATTGTGGGTATGTAAAAATAAGCTACAACATTTTAGCAACTAAAGAAAAGAATTATTTCAGTTTTGACGTTACACGTTACTAGGATAAACATCTGTGTGTCTAATTTGCTGTAATGAGCAATTAACGGCTAAAACATAAAACATCCAATGTTTAAAAAAGAATAATATGAGGATGAAGAGTATTTGGTTTCCAACTTACATTACTCATTCTTTAATGGGTTTTTTCCTTCAATTTGGATTACAAAGATGCACTATATTGCTGCTGAGCTATAATCAATTTAACATTTTTATTTTTAATAACAGTTTGTGTATTCATTTCAGTTTGTGGTGATGATCCCAGCATGTTATAATAATTTGCATCTCACTTCCAAATGAGAAATTATTTTATTTGCATGGTTAATTTCTCAGCAATCCCCCTTAATTTCAAGATGAATGTGGTTTTCAAATTTGTCCAATTATGTAAGAAACAAACAAACAACCCACCCAGAATCCCTTAGTGCTCCTAAGACCTTTATAACAATATGTTTTCAATTAATTGTCTTAAACTGTAACTCTGTGGGAGACTTGTTAAGCACCAGCAGGTTGCACAGAGGCTGTAGAGTCTCTGTCCTTGGGGATTTTCAAAACTTGGTTGGACACAGCCCTGGGCAACCTGCTCCAGCTTTGGAGTCAGCCCTGCTTTGAACCAGAGCTTCCACAGGATGACCTCGAGACCTCCCACCCAAACTGAATCTTTCCATGAGTCTGTGAAAACAGCCATTAAGCAGATTATATAGTGGCACCATTGTGCATTGGACTATACAGGGAAGCAATTTTCACATTTTGGTCAGGAAGCTTTATTGTATGTATGTGTCATGTGTGTGCATGTGTGTTTTTGCATATATACGTACATGTACGTATACACATTCTATAAATGTTAAAGCATCTCTTTTTATATATATAAGACTTTGGTGCTTAATGTGCTAAGGTTTTTGAAGAAATCTTGCTATTTATATTTTATTGACAGTTTCTTCTAGTTATATTTCAGTGTGGTTTAATTAATTTAGACAATAATAAAACAATTAAATGTAAAAGTTGCCACAATGCGAATTGAAACTGTAGTTAGTCCACAAATGATTAGCTTTTTAGTTGTAGTTAGTCCACAAAAGATTCCTTTTTCATGCTTTTGACTTCTTAGTTATTCTAGATAAAATTATCAGGAAATTTCTGCTTCCAGTAATGTGAGTATAAATTGAAAGTAAATCTATGACATATACTGAGTTACAGCTGCCAGAGTATTTATTTCAGAAATGAATATGACTCATTTATACAGCCAATTATACAGAAAATAATGATGTTTTTGTAGTAAATTTCATCCTATCACCATCTGTTACATATTTCAGAGCAGGTTTTTAATCCAGAAGGCGATTTTACTGGGAGTGATGATAAATCAATCTATATCTTTATTACAGGATATATTAATTGCATTATGGCCTTAATACATTAGAATATCAGATAATGTTCAATTCTTCATTCTTGCTTACATAAAGTTCATACCGACTTCAAGTTATTTGCAACCAAAACAGGTCTGGAAGCCACACCCAGCACACATCATATGACATACCAGAGCCTTGAAAGCACAATCTGTTCCTAAGAAATGTCATATAAAATATTTCCTAAAAGATGATTTTGAACTACTAAAATAAGTGTTATATGAAGTAAGACACTTAATGAGTGTCTCAATTCTCAGCTGGTTTAAGACCCCAAAAGTTTTTGTTTTTAAAAAAATGTCTTTCCCATTGTTACCTGGAGTCTGTGATGTTTCAGGTGACTATTATGTTTATGGATGTAATGATACTTGTCTCTGCAGATATATCAGGTTGCTTGTGATTCAGAAAGTAATGTTGACTGTAGTCCAGCTGTTGGCCATAGGATAGCACTGTCATGCTTTTCTCTCTTCTTTCTGCCTCTTTCAGAACACAATATTCAGGAAAACTCAGTGCACAGATATGTTTTTAATCTTAGCACAACACACACATTTGTCAGTTAGTTGGTACTGCTGAAAAGTTTCAGGATTTAGGAATGTCCTGGTTTCGGCTGGGATAGAGTTAATTTTCTTCCTAGTAGCTGGTATAGTGCAGTGCTTTGGATTTTAGTATGAGAATGATATTGATAACACGCTGATGTTTTGGCTGTCGCTAAGCGGTGTTTACATTGGTCAAGGACCTTTTTTTTGTTTTTTTCCCCAGCTTCTCATGCTCTGCCAGGCGCCCAAGAAATGGGAGGGGGCACATCCAGGATAGTTGATCCAAACTGACCAAAGGGCTATTCCATACCATATGATGTCATGCCCAGTATATAAACTGGGGAGTTGGCCGGGGGGTTGCGATCACCGCTCGGGGACTGGCTGGGCGTCGGTCGGCGGGTGGTGAGCGGTTGTATTATTTTATTTTTTTTTT
This sequence comes from Ciconia boyciana, assembly GCF_034638445.1. Classification (NCBI taxonomy): domain Eukaryota; kingdom Metazoa; phylum Chordata; class Aves; order Ciconiiformes; family Ciconiidae; genus Ciconia; species Ciconia boyciana. The sequence goes on from NC_132935.1 coordinate 61,059,926, forward strand.
ATTTTTTTTTTTTTTTTCCTTTCCCTTTTCTTTCCCTCCCTTGGGTTTTGTTCCTCTTTCTCTCTCATTGTATTCCTTCTCATTATAATTCATTATTATTATTATTATTATTATTATTATTATTATTATTATTTTGTTCCAATTATTAAACTGTTCTTGTCTCAACCCACGGGTTTTCTTACTTTTGCTCTTCCGATTCTCTCCCCCATCCCACCGGGGGGGAGTGAGAGAGCGGCTGTGTGGTGCTTAGTTGCCAGCTGGGGCTAAACCACGACAAGGAAAAAATGTTGTTTATGTTCACAGTGTGTTATAGAAGTACTATAAAAGTCTGAAACCTTTTTTAGAAATTTTCTCATACCAGGACTTTAAAACCCAGACTTATAAAAATGTCAAAATCTTGAAGAACTATATTCAGAAATTTGATCAAAAGCATAAAATTTAACTTTTTGTTTCTGTACATATAAAGCACATTTATAGATTTTATTTGGAACTGTGAAGGTTTAAAATTTGTTGTGTTGCTGTTTTTAAAAAATAATGTTAACATTTTTGTGTAATGATTAAAAAAAGAAATAGAACAATTACAAAAATAATTAAAAGCCATTTAAAAAGAATGTGTCACCTGGGGCTACATAGCTGGGAAGAGAGACACAAGAGCCCAAGCTGAAGAGAAGTGAAACTTTTGAGCGCCCTCACAGCAGAGACCAAGTGCCTTACAAAAGCTGTGCTTGTTATTTGGGATACCTGCAGCCAGAAGTCAGACAGTGTGTATGCTTCGCTCCTCTGTGTAACTTTAATATAACCTTTTATATAGCTTTCCTAGAAGTCCGGGACCAGCTCTGAGGGCGCTCTCAGACTGGAAGTTTCCCTGCTTTTAGCTGAGAAAGATACTGCACTTCTCAGAAAGGGAACTTGCTGTGCCCTGTTTGTACTAGGGGCAATTTCCAGCGCAAGCTCAAGGTCTTTTAGGGGGGCTCTAGCAGGAATGCAGATTATTTTAGGCATTAGGGATAATTATATTCTGGTTGACTTGTGAAACCATTGCTTAAAAATGTGCTAAGACACTCTTAATTTAAAAGTAGAAGAGATAATCCTACTTGAGACTGATAAGGCCCAAAGTCTTTATCAGCTACTTTGCTGGTAGAGAGCTTCGGGATAGAAAGGATTAACTCACCTGCTTCATTTCAAGCAGACTAAGCCTGCAAAAGAGCTCTCTAGCGAATCTGCTCACATAATTGAGGATCTAGCATCATTTAAGTGCTGGACTTATGTCAGCTGTGTCACATCTGTCAGACACCTGCAGTTTAAATTCAGGCAGGTCAGCTAGCGTCAAATGGATGCTTGTACAGATTTCATCACATTCTGCTCTAAGCCTCTGCCTAGCATTTCAGGTACATTGATCCTTCATGCTAGAGACATAGTTTTCCTTCTCATTCAAGATAAATTTAAGGAAATACATTGGTTCCTGTACACATATCACTACAAACAGGGATGGCTCTCTTCCTCTCTCCTTCTCTCTCACACATCTGAGTATGCATGTGAATATAAGCTGAATAATTAGGTGGAGCATGTAAAACATTAGCCTCTGATTAAACTTCAGAAGAAATTGAACTATGTGGCTCAAGGAGTTCTCCAGGATAGTAATAAAGAAAAATATACCACAAACCTAAGGTCTGCTCCATCCAATTTCTTGTTCCTATCTCTAAACAAGTCATAGATCTCACTGAGACGTTTTAGCCATATATTTCTAATTTTTTGCCATGTTTTTTCCAACTCTTGTAATAAATAATGACTCCCATTGCTCTTATCCTTGGACACTTGTTTCTTTCACCAAGATTCTCTATAGTGACCTTGCTCTATTTCTGATTCTTCCACAAATCTCAAAAATGAAAGAGAAAAAAAAATCTGTGAGGACACAAAGAAGGTATGAAATGGGATCAAACATGTGCATTATTTGCCCATTATTACTTGCCTTTCAGTGTCAATCACACAAGCATTGCTACTGTAGAGGACACATCATCTTCAGGAGTTTTCAAGTGAAAATATAAGCTGTCTATGAGGGATTTTGTAGGAAGGGTATTCCCAATATGCTCTAAAAAGTTCCCCTCACTCCTTTCCTGGGTCAGCTCATTTCCACCTATGTAGACTTCAGCATGGAGTTAAATATTACGGTTAGCTGAGGTGTTTTCTCTGTTCATGCTGGTGAAATAATATATGCACATGACCCAAAGCAAATATCCAAGCCACATGCATATAATTAAAGTGTTTTTAATCAGTTTTGATTGAGTTTAATCAAACATTTACTTTGGTTTTTCTCATTGTTGTAATTATGTAATTTGTAGTTGTTTAAATAGGAAAAGCAAGACACAGTGAGGACTATGAGTGGAAGACACTATGCGACTCTGTAGGCAGTCATGTAATACACACTAAGTTAAGTAAGGTTCACAAGACCACTTTCTGTATTCCTGTCTATACTCAATAAACTCTGAAAACACTTCTCAACATCTTATAACAAGCACAAGATCATTATTAAGCTAGAATGCACTACATGAGAAAAGCAAGAATAGTGCTAATGATTTCAGCTTATAGAGTATCAAGTAATTCTTTAAGTACAAACAGCTGAATACTCCTAATAAGCAGACCAGACCTTGTGCTAAAGAGGACAGCAATTCCTTTTTCTGTGACTTGAGAGAAAATGCTTTTTTTTTACCCCAAATCTTAGAGCTGCCTGAATCACAAATGTGAGAGAGAGTAATCAGACACCTCAGAGGTTCTCCAAGGTGTTAGAGACACTGGAATAGCCCCACTGACCATCCTCTGCTTGGACTGTGGGGTTTGGAGAAACGCTTTCTTCTAATTTCCTATAATTTCTACTTGCAAGACTTTACTATCCTGCTATATAAGCTCTCAAAAAAAAAAAATAAAAATCAACAAATGCCCATTTGGAAAAACCCCTTCTATTCACAAAAGATTGTCATTTCAGCTACAAAGGGAGATTCTTGGGTGTTGGGAATGGGGAGGTTCTCAATCTGTTCACAATCTAAGGACAAATTGTCAACTGTTTTCCCATTAATAGTCATAAAAAACCCCTACAGAAAGCAAGTTATTCACCCAGCTAGTTCAATAATAAAAAGCTAGTTAAATAATATAAAACAATATTATTTATAAAAATAATAAATTAAAATAAATTGATATAAATAATGTGATGGATTAATCTAGCACTATTTTTCTTCTATGAATTCATCCGGCTTTCTCAAGGTGTTATTTGTTATTGAAAGTAAAGGATTTGGACCTTTCTTTTAACTGTGAGAGCATCACAGTCAATATTCTTTAAAACTGGGAAGAAAAACTAGAGAAAGGAATGGATTTTTTTATGCAGCAAACAGGCTGCATGAAGTGTTATGAACATGAAATTCATAACACTTCGTGTTTTCCTGTACAGTCACACTGATTCCCATGAAAGCTCTCCATGGTTCTGAGTACTTTTGATCTTTTTAAGACCTTTCCTCAATTCTTTGTTTCTTCTTTCTTCTCTGGCATTCCATTTGATTCAGAAAACTTTGAGAAAAAAAATTATCAGCCATATAGGTATTGCTTTCCATTATTAACCCACAAACATTTTTCTGAGGCATATCTTATTTAAGCTTTTCTAATCTACTGATTAGTTCCACATTAAACTAAATCAATATTATTATGCTATACCCTTTCCAAAAACTAGATAAATAAACAGGAAGCAAAGAAGAAATATCACACAACCAGAGCTTAACAATCAAACTCCTACCTAATCAGGTGTAGACTGTATCCACCCCTATACAATAGCTATGAGTAGTCCAAAGCAATTCCATATTTGCCACAGAGGGTATTTAACACTCATGGTTTCTAAAATTTCCAATTATGTATACATAATTTTATGTTCTAAAGGCTCTGTGAGCTATTTTATTATAAAAGGAGAAGCTGGGATTACAAAAAGATCTATGTTTTCACTTTGAAATCTTAATCAGCAATATGAAGATGTATGTTATACAAAAGAAGGAGTAATGATGGGGAAAATGCATGCACTGATCTTCTCTCAAGACAGCTAGATAAATAAAAAATAAATTCAGACATTGATCGACTAAATGAAGCCTAAAGGATTGTATTTGTCCTGCATTGAAGAGCATCAACTGAGAAATTGTATAATGTAATAAAACTGTCAAGAATAAAAACAATCCATAGCAACTCATCAAGAATGACCCTGGTTTTTAAGGACAATTATTCCAAAAAAAAAAGAAAAGAAAGTAGGAAAAAAAATCTTCAAATAAGTAGTATTATTCATGAGGTCTGGGAAAATTTAAATGAAAGAATAGAGAAAACATAAGAAACACAAATTTTTTGCACAGTTTGATTATGGCAAAACCTGTCTGATAAAGGAAATAGAAAAAAAAAGTCAATCCAAACTTGATCATCATTTAGCATACATACTTATTGTTAAAACCCTTGTATTTAGGAAAATCTGTGCTTCGTAAACAAACAATCCTCTCCATCTTCATACCAGATTTTCTACTTACTTCAGCTGGAGAGGGAAGTACCAGTTTCCCTGTAAGTTTGATTGACCCCTTAGGCTTCAGTTTCCTTGAGACACTTTTCAATTTTAGCAACACAAACAGAATATCATGAAGCAATTTGGCAAAAAGACATCAGTGCTACTACTTGCATAAGGAAGTGTTATAAAACTAAATTGTTCCAAAAATATTGAGAAGAGTTTGCATTTACCCAACAAGAATTAAAGATATAACTGTGTGTATGAGCAAACATCATCCCATCCCCACAGCACTAAAGTCCACAGTCTCAAATGAAATCAGTGGGACCCATCAGCTGTCAGATCACAAACTGTGTTCCTGAAGGGAAACTTGTGTGGTACAAATTGTCAGTGTTTCACTTAATGATAATTGTTTTGTAAGTTTCAATGTTCTCAGTCTTTATTCACATAAGCAGTATATGCAAAACAGGTTTGTGGACCGTGTTAATTTCCCCAAACTCTAACCATGTATTTAATAAAGCTGGCAATCCTTTTGAAATCAATATCACTGCTATCAAAAATTTACAAATCTGACCCCAACTTTTACTTAGCTCACACAGATGAAGGAGAGAGAGGAGGAGAAAAGGAGTTACAGGTTGTTTGTTTAGGATTTTATTTTATTTACTTCGGTTTTATTTTATTTTATTCTCCCACATACTGGGAAGTTATGTCTATGTCTTTTGTCACAGGTCACATATCTATGTCACAGGTATTGTAGGCTCTAAGGAACAGAAACCAAGCATCCCTTCATGCTTAATGAGTTGAAAAAGGAAACTGATGGAAAACTGACTCTAAATATATATTTAGCTTTTACACTAAGTATCAAAATTTCACAAATGCTGAGCCTGAGTGACACCCATTGAACTGCAAGTCAAACCTTTATTTTAGGAATGTATCATAAACAAGGACAAAGCTGGAACCCAGGTAAGAGTTTTGGGAACATATGTTTCACTGAAACTCCTAGACACTCTCAAAAGAACCACTAAAATTTGAAGTTATAATTTGTAGGGCAAGGTTTTTCAAAAGTTCAGTTGGCACATAAAGTCAGATTTGGAAAGGTGTTTAGCTGGAAAGAGACACAGACAGCTTCCAAGAGAATTTTGAAAAGCACTAACAGACAAGAACTTTATACCTGACACTTTTCAAACCCCCACTAAGTGCTTGTATGGAGTTTTGATGCCTAGATATTAGTGGACTGATTTTTTTTAAAAAAAAACAACCCACCACTTTTATCTTGGAATCTCTTAGTTAAAAGAATGCAATGTTAGATGATCTCATCTTTATAGCTGCAGAAAACATAGAGTCTAGCTTTCTCTGTTGTATGTATGTATGCATGAGTTGTATGTTGTATGTATGTATGCATGAGTTGCATGTTGTATGTATGTATACATATGTGTGAACCTTTGGAAGGTTCATTCAGTTTTTAAAAATCTGCACTTAGCATATCATATTGAATGCCTTTCAGTGCTATATTACATTTAAAGTCAGAGACAAACTTTTTCAGTCTTTACAACATATTTTATGTTTAGCAATATGTGCTATAAACACATAATAACTGTATTTTCCCCCTTAGCTATCTTTAATACTATAGTCTTCAACAGAAAAGTTTAACTGGGCAGATTACCACAGCTCATGATTGGACTGTCTGTATGCGCATCTGAGAATGCATTCACTTATTTTCATAAAGATTATTGAACACATCTTCTACAGTATAACTTGAAAGTGAAAATAAGAGTACACATGCCTGAATTTATTTTTTTTTTTTTCACAAAGTGAGTAAAGTGAATTATTAATGGACCTAAAAGCCTCAGTGCTAAAAGCCAATATTTATGTGAATATTCAAAAATATGAATAGTCCAGTTTGTAGCAATGCTTTTGTCATCTCTTGAATTAACAAAAATGTTCACCAAACTATTATATGCTGTGGCTTTATCTCCTGATCCTTTTAATTCTTCTTCATATCATAATGTGTCTTATTAATGTGAGGCACAAGGCATGTTGTAACAATTTTTTTCCCTATCTGTTCAAAACTTCAGCAAGGAAAACTTTCAACAGGAAATTAATGAAATTATGCCTTTTCTGAAGGGAAAAAAAAAATCTGCTGTAAGCTTCTATTTATTCCACAAGATGGAGCTCAATCACTGTATTACAATTCTGTAACATCTTGAGAGATGGCTGTTTTGACATTCTCTTGTATGAATAATGCAACAGTCAAGACTAAGAAGTGTGATGTAATAGTCCTGTATTTATGGATGACAGAAATATCTGCAGAAAACACTGCTTGGGGCCTACCATGGTGTATCCACAACCAGCATGCAAGTTCTAAACTAAAGATTTAAGGATCAGATGCTATTTTATAGGAGTAACAAGATTTTATTACTGTATGACATTTAGATCCAGAATCCAGCACTTATGCAATAGAACAACACAATGATTTGCCATACAGAGCGAGTTCTGTTCTGGGTGAACATAATGATTGTTATCTTTGACCCGAAAAGGGACTTGACTGCTTGTATAAAACTGAAGTCCAAAATCTGAATTACAACCTCAAAAAGAATTTTTCTCTGAATATCACGTTTCACTAAGAGTAAAAGCAAGAGTTGTCAGGTTATCCTGTAATAATTCCATGACTGAAAAGTGTAGGTATCTGCAAAGGCTCATCTTTCTCTGTGTGAGCAGCACACAGTCAGTGTGATCTTTCACAGCAATACCAGAGAATCACAGAATTTCAGTTTGGCTGGAAAGGACCTCTGGAGCTCATGTAGTCCACCCCCTACACAGAGTCATAGCAGGAACAACTTCATCTAGGTCCAGTTGTTGTTAATAACATGTCCAGCTTTCTGAAAGGTGATGACAGTGTGTAATCCTGACTGTTTAGTTGAAAATATGGGATAGGTACTTCCAGTATTTGATTATAACTTTTAGTGGAAACATCAGTCTTTCAGCTACAGAGTAGACTGTTGGCACATATATTCTATGAAATACTGAGCACATGTAAAATCTGTGGAAGTAGGTCAAACTGAGATGGAAAGCTTTTAACTTTCATTAAAAGACACATCCAAAAGCCTACTCGATGTATGCTGCTTTGGTACATCTTCCATGGAAGGAATACCGTAGGCAAGAATGTTTTTAACCTTGACAATTATTTCAGTTAGAACAACTTTAGGATCCAGAAACCTCATTCAGCTAATGCACAACTAAATCAACCTAATTCAACATTGCAACTAATTTTGCAATGGTTTGATATACCTTAAGAGAAATTTCATGCATTTTCAGTTGTTGGGTTACCAATTACCTTTGTTTCTGTAAGCACAGTGAGTGAGATCTAGTATAAACTGGTTTCAGAAGCATGGAAAAACTCAACCATCCCCTTTTTTTCTTTCCATGAAAGCTTTTGTTGGCTCACAGATGTTGCAGTAATGTCTATCAGCTTTCACCCAAAGCAATAAAAAAATAAAATAAAATTTTAAAAGTCACATTTTCATAGCATTTTCCAGTTCTGCTTTTTTTACTGGTCCTATTCCACGGAAATTTTGTACATCTCTCACCCAGTTCTTATTCACATCCATGTTCTGTACAAACATATTGCATAAGCTTCTCATGATGTACTTCTATACCCACTACCTTTATTTCTCTACAAACTCAAGATTCTTCATTTTTCTGTTTTCCTTTGTTGTTCTCCTTTTCAAACAAGTGCAAACAAGTCTCACACCCATAATTTTGCAACCAGCTCTCTGGCATTATTATTGCTACCCTGCATGCCTATTATTCCTATCCCACTTATCTATCCTCCTCAGAACCTCCACCACTTGTGTGCTATCTTTGTAATTTCTATGGCCATTTCTATTGTTCCTTTTCCTTTCTCTGGAACATTTCCTCCACTCATAGAATAAAATATAATAAAATAAAATGGAACAAAAATACAGCCATTCACAGCACTTTTACTGCCGTCCAAGCTTCTGATTTACAGAGACCTGCATAATTTCATCATAGCATCGTCTTTGCACCTACCCATTGTAGACCAGATCAGGCTGTTGGTGTTGGGACACCCCCCTCATAATTTCTTGCAAACCCTCTCAGTTCTCCTTTCACTTTCGGCACTTGAAGGAAGTCTCCGCTCTTCTCTACAACTGCTGCCATATCCTATCACTTCAAATCATCTCACTACAGTTCAGCTTTCCTCTGTAATTTCAGCCTCAAACTCTCCCTCCTTCCCTCAGCCTCCTGCACTTTTCCTTGGCTTCTTTGTTAATGATCCATTTGGTCCCTTTCACTGCTGGTTCTGTCTTCATTTGCCCTGATGCTTTACTTCAGCTTTCTGACTTGCCAAAATGCTTGTCCATTACATTTCATGCTTTCATTAAGCTTCACTCTCTTTTTCTGTTTGATTTCTCTCTTGCTGAGTTTTCTTCATTCCAGCTATCAGCTAGTCTCTCTCATCACTGATGATCAGGATTCACCTTCTTCCCTTGTGACACTGCAGAGCAAATCCTTCTGACAGCACTAATAAGTGTCTTATGATTACAACCTTTGGGATTTTTTTTTTTTTTTTCATTTCCTGGGATGGAACTGATAGGCATTTTTTGAATATGCCTAATTGGTTAAACTTTACAAAATGGTGCCCCTCTCTCAGCCACAGGGTTCAGAAATTAGTGTATTCACTTGCCATACATGAAACATTTTTTTCAGTATCTCCTTCTGATGTGGATTTTTATGTAGATCATTCTCTTCCCATTGCCTTAGCTATCAGATTCTGAAAAGGGTGGTATTTTCAATCCAAATGAGAAGGATTTTACAGACAAGTGTTTATAGTTTCTGGCCTTGACGTATGCACTATGTAATAGCGAAAAGATTATTAGCCCAAAGCAATAAAGTTTCCTTCACACTCAAATGAGTATCCCACTTGCTGGATTACACAGCATTTTTCCCTCCTTTCCTAACTTTCCCACATCCACAGTGGGGTGTATAATTACCCAATACTAAGTGGAGCAGCCTTGAAAGGTAGATGTAGACATCTTCCATAAATAAAATCTGGCACATCACAGAGTGCCTTACTATAAGTTACATCATAAAATGCCTAATGAGATAATTAAAACTTTCCCATAGAAAGTGGGAAATCTGGGTACGCATTAACTCAAGAGAGAAAGGAAATAAATGAAGGAGGACTCAGTGGATAATGGGATGAAAGGGAGGCTTGAACTGAGTGATACTGAATTAGATTCCTAATTCTTAGTGAATGTTACAGAGTGAGCTAAACTCAACTAATTGCACTAGGCAGATGCCAAAAAGTTAGGAAGTCAAATGCTTTGTGTCAATCTGAGGGTTCACTTTTGAGATCACAAACTTTGTCTGAACAGAGAAATACTTCAGTAGACATAATTGAGGGTGATGTCTGATTGAGTCCATATGCACTCATTGAAAGACAAATTTATATTACAAAACCTGAAAAATAAGGACAGGGATCCATCCTCTTATAGAGAGTATTGGAATAGACTCTAATCTGAGCCATCTAGTTAGCAAGGGTTCAAACTGTTACTGCTGTTTCATTTCACATGTCTAAATATCATTTAACAGTGTTCAGAAGATACTATCATGTAACTGGCATATTTGGTTGATATGGGAAGCCATGCATAAAAAAGAGGAAGATAGATATTAATATTTCAAAATATTCTAAATACCTTTATAATAAATTATATTTATGTTTAAAATTGAAAGGAAAATATACTTTTTCAACAGAACAAGTCAGAAGAAAATTATTCAAAAAAGTAATAAATTAAGCCCACAGTTGTCCACATAGTATTGTTTAACTTACTGCAGTAACACTCTTACGACATATGCTGTATGACTGTACACTGCTATCTGGATTAGTCACTTTTCTTACAACCACAAGAAAAATAAATTATAGTTTCAAATAGTGACAGAGTGGAAATACCACTCGAGTTTTTTTATCATTTCTCTCTCTTCAATTTGCTGCCTTTTTGCACTTCTTTTCTCAAACCCCAGAAGCATCAGATAATGGAACAAAGGGGTTTGAAATGGCTAGTTTGTAATTCTTTGCATTTAATTCATTATCAAATAGAAATTTACTTTGAACATGGCTAGATAGTGACCTTTAGTTCAATCTGAGGAACAGAAATATTCTCAAATCTAGACAAAACTTCCAGTCATGAGTGGGATTAGGTAGTTGTTAAATGGGAGATCTAACCTTTTGTTGGAGGCAGCTCAGTAGGAGATAGGTTCACATCTTACGTGCCTGACAACCTGTGTCAAACTCAGACCAGTCTTAATTCCATTTCATATTCACCAAAACAGAATAAACAAACAAACAAAAGATGCCTTTGACAGCACATCTTAGCTTTGGTTGATAGCCAGACAGAGCAGTGTAAAGCTCCCCTAGTGTTAGTCATAGGACTGGATAGATGCAATCTCCAGTCTTCTCTTTCACAGTCATACTTAGATTTTGTTGCCAGAAGTATTGATCATATCTGTTACTCCAACATGCAAAACCCTGACTTTGGCGGAAAGAGGCTGGAAGGAGTAAGGGAAAGCACAGGAGAGGAAGAGGGTGAGGCAGAGGGCACAGTCCTTTCTGCAGGGACCTCAGCTTTGCTCTGACGCATAGAGTGATACCCCATTATTCATGTTTTTTGGACCGCATGACAGTTCCCCAATGTTTTGCACTTAATAAGGTGTTGTCTCTGAATTAATTTGATTAAGAAGTGCATACTAAGACCCTACTAGAGCTGAAACTCTCCAAAATGGTGGTGATTGCTTACTTTGCTCATAAGATTCATAATGCCTCAAGATGTGCCCCTTGATACAGTTGTATACTCAGCAGGTCTCCGATCGCTTATGTTACAACTGTATGAATAAGAACCAGCAGAAACCACAATGAATGACCTTTCCTTTGGTCATTGCTTATAATGACTTTATATGCCTGAAAAAAAATCATTCACTGCTGAACTTGAATCACACAGAGCAAAGGGCAGGGGGAGGAAAAAAAACCCACCAGCTTTTCTTCCCTTTTAATGTGAATTGGACTCTTTGTTCTGAAGATGCCAAAGTCACGTCAGTCAAGATGATAATTAGAAATTTTAATTGAGTGTTCTGAAATAAAAATGAGGTGAGAGACCCCCAGTAAAACGAGCCACTGTCTTCGAGAACACAATAAGGAATTCAAAAGATGTAGAAGTCTTTGGAGAGTTTATATACTTATATGCTCAATAAGGTAATAACAGACCTTACTGGCCATACTGATAATAATGTATTTTTTAACATCTGTTGATCTCATTCTTCCTTGTATGTCTCAGCTGCCTGTGTGGTGCCTGAAAAGAATTAAGCACAGAACAAACTCTTTTTTTTTTTTCTTTCTGTCAGGCAGAACCCAGAAATTAATCAAAATTTCATCCCAGTCCTATTAAATAAAACAAAAATGGTGATTGCTGCACTTCCTAATAAATAATGATGGTGTTAGGAATGCAGAACTGGCATTTTCTAGTATTTCAAAATTTTCTGGTATTTCAAAATTTTCTATTTTGGAGTTTTTTAGCACTTTCAACAGTTATTTACCTAAAAAACAATTGAAACAACAGAAATCTTGATACTGTCAAGTCAAAGCTGGGCTGTTCAGGAACCCTGGCATCAGACTGCCTTGTAGCTGGAGTTAAACCACAGAGCTCAGAATAAATTATTGTCCCCACAAGGAAACATTGGGAGGTTTTTCTCCCTAGCTCCTCTTCCAGCTCTCAGACAGTCAAACAGCTGAAAACATAAGGCATCCTCTACTGTACGTTTATATCAGCAAGATAACTTTCTCTACTGTGAATTCCTTCTTCTTGGATTGAACATGTTCATACCTATGTAAGGCACACACACAGCAGTCTTAACTTCCAGAGTAAGTCCTAAAATGTCATTCAGTAAGCCTGACTACTGTCACTGACTTACAGATTTACTATTTTCTGTAATTCTAACTGCTGCTTTTCTGTTTTTTTCCAGCAAATTTTGCCACAGATGAAACACTTTGAACAGATGCACCCCTTTCAGTGAGATGGAAAAAGATCAATAGAAACATAAATACATGAATAAATAAAGAAAAATTTAATAAGATAATCAACTGTTTCCATAAAAATATAAAGTATCTTGATGGTCTTGTATGAGTGAAATAGGAAATCCCTTCTTGCTTTTTATGATCACTTTATAGGAACTAGATTGTTTGCTACTCAAGAGCTCAATGTATGGAGTGCCCACAAAATAAAGTACATAGCATTCGGCAGCAGTGCTTCCACAGACATGTGTTGAAATAAATCTACTGCCCCGCATGGTGACTCAGACAGAATAAATGATGCATCTCTCCTGTATTGTCTTCAACAAAGAGGTTCCTAAGTTAGGTGTTGCGAATTTCCCTTGAGGAAGCAATTGAATTGCTTTCTTGGCACAGAAGTACCAGCTTAACTCATGACTTTGTCTACTGACATTCTGGTTTCATTTGCAAACGGAAAAAAAATCATAGTTGGAGTGTTATGAAGAAAGGAAGAAACTGGAAGCTGAAGATATGGTTTTAAAAATTTGATAATCTGATCAAAATGATTAAGGTTTCAGTATAACTTCACTGTTTCCCAAAATATGGAGGAGAAAAATGTATTCATCTATATCATTTTACCAATCTATTTTTCCTTCTGTTTTGTCTTCATTATTGAAAATTTGAGTATCTGTGTTTGTTGTTTTGTTGTTTGGGGGTTTTTTTAATGTAGATTTTATGTAGCATTTTCAAACTTTTTTTTAGGTAATAGGTGTGGGGCAGGGACAGCAGGTTGTATGCAGGATGGAAGGTAAATTGAAGTCATACAAATAATGAACAAATAATATTTTTTTCAAAATGTTTTGGTATTTAAATTCTATCAATTTCATTATTTTAATGGAAGTCAAATACACAAATACTTTGGAAATCTGTCCCACAAATATTATACTGTATAATCAGGTACAGCTGAGATGAATGAATTAAGAGATTTGCTTGATTAAATTTCCAGTTATTGTTGCACTGAGTATTTGTGCCAGCAGATACTTTTAATGAACCTGGGATTTATAATACAAGGGGAAACATAATGAAAAAAAAAGGTTACATGTTAAAGAAAAAAAGAAAAAAGAAAAAGAAAGTAATGACACAGAAACTCACTGCAGAGCTTGTTTTAAAGTATGCCCTGTCTCCTAAGCTTCCTTTCTGCCCACTGGCTCCGCAGGCATAATGCAGGCATCAGGCAGTTGGGGTGGACAACTCCAGCACAGCAGTCAGCCTGTACAACTGGTGTGGCAAAGTACTGGATATGCTCCAGCCAGTGCTGGTTTTATTTAGATGTTTGGGTTTTTAGTTTTAACTTAAAGGGAAATTGTTCATTCTGATTAGGTGACACTGATTTTATCTTGATGCATAAAACCAGCTTTAATTGTAGCAGCAGGTATTATAATTGTGTAAGAGAAACATTGAGCTACATCATGCCTTTTTTTATTAAATGCCAGTCTATCTTCAGATCATTTTGGGAAAGAATGCATCTTGTCTATAACCACACCCATCTATCTTAACTACTCCATTTTTCAGACACTGAGTTCTTTGGTGTCTTATTGTTATGTTACTTATAAGACATATATTTTATTCTTACTAGAACTTTATTGTGTTATGTTTTTTTTTCTCTTTTGTATGATTTCCTTCACAGACATTTTTTTTCCTTTCTGTAAGCTACTATACAAGGGTCTTTTCCTCATCCTTTGTCTTCTGTACTTCTCAAACTCTTTTCACTTTTTCTCTCATTCCATTTTGATGCATATTCACTGCCATGCTCTTTTCTTTTTTATTTCTCCAGTTCAATCATAGTTTCTGTTCCTCAGCAGCCACTTAGAGCCAAGTGTCTGCCAAATGTCTATTTTCATAACTTACATACTGTCTCTACCTCCACATAATTTGAAGTCTCTATTCCCCGTCTCCTTTTTCTGTATTATTGATTAATTCTGTGTTATTGATTAATTCTGCGGTTACTTGATATTGTAGGAACTCAGATACTTCTGAGACTCCTTCCCACCAATTTAGGGAGAAAATGAGCATGGGACTGGGAAACTAGTGATGAAGGGGACTTACATAGCTAATATTACTTTTACTCTAAGTGTTACTATAAGATACAGGATACAGGCAATTCAGGATGCAAATGAGAAAATCAAATGGAATCCTGGAAACACCCACTGGAGTCTGAAGGAATTGCAAGAACCAGTAGAATTTGTCCTCTTTCAGAGCCAGATAGACAACCGTTGATCTGACAGTTATGTTAACTCTTACATCACTTCTTATATTCCTATTATAGAACCTTATTTACAGGTTGCTTGCATGGAGTAGTACTTACTCACTGAAGAAATAGCAACAGAGGGTTTACTTTCTTCTTGATTTTGAAATGAGGGGATATGCATCTCCATGTTTTTCCTCCTCACAGTTATTTAGGTATATGTATAGGTACATTTTTTCTTTATTTGCAATCTAAATGGTTTCCTATGGCACAAATGCAGACAGTTGCCTATGAATCACTTAATTAAGAATTCACAGTATTGCAAATTAATGCATTAACTTTCTTGTCAACTTATCTCAAGTACTATAACATTTATGATGCAAACCATTAGTAATACTGTCTCACCCCTGGGAATTTGCCAGTTTAACCACTGCCAGCATCGGTTCATTTCAATAACTATTAAAAAGAAAAAAATAAGGATAATTTTTCATACACTTGGTGATTCATAATAGGATTTGCTGCCATTCTTTTTTAAAAAATTCAAACATGTAATTATTCAAATACAGTAATATATTTAAATGTATTCCTAACACTGAGCTATTGTAAGTTAGACAGGAGAATCCATAAAGATGATGGCATTACTGTCAGGAAACAAAAGATGCTAATATAGTTCACAATAATTGCCATTTCAGAATGGTTCAAATTAGATTCCAGCATGATGAAAATCACTGTTTCGAAAAATAGATTTATACACAGAAGGTAACAGTAGCCATCTGACAGAAATTACTTTTCTACATTCCATTATTTGCTCTAGATTCTTGGAAGTTATTTGGAAGCCATTTAATGCCAAAGGAATATTAGAAAAAATAAAAATGTCTTCTACTTTATAATTAGATGAAAAAGTAAAAATTAAAATAATCAAGATTATGTTTTACTAGCATTTTTAGTTTACAAGAGCAAAATGTTGCAAAGCAGAGATGGAATAATCACATTATACAGTGCTGTGCTTCCAATATTTTATCTAGGATTCCTTAAAAAATCCCACCAAACCCTCACTCTTTCACCTGTTAAATCTCTTTGAACATATGTTCTTTGGAACAAGAAGAAGAAAAGCTTATGAAAACACTTTTCAAGCAAAAAAGATCTTTTGAAGCCACAACTAGATGCACATACTTTTAATTGGGATGATCATTATTAGAAATGTTTGCGTTGAGAAAATTGTTTATGAAAATGTTATTGAATCTTTGATTTATGCCTTATCTGCTGGTATGGCTGTCACCTTTAGATAGGTTTTAAAGTCTGTGCATATACGATCAATACATAGTCTTTGGTCTTATTACAAGAGTGGCTTTTAAGATGGATCAAAGAAATGGAAGGCATTGTAAGAGGTAACCAAGGCTACGCATGTGCCTCAAGCCCACACCGAATGCATCTAAACTATATCTGATGTGCTTATCTGGGTGGATAAAGAGGATTCAAAACTAGAGCAGTATCCTTGGTTTGATTTTCAAACTTTTACAAGTGGATCAATTACTAGAGCAGGCTCTTGGAAGGCTGAACATATGGATTAGCTCAGAGACCTATCCAAACTTTATGGCAATACTCTAGGTAAACCACTGCACAAGTTCAGAAATAAACCATTATTTTTTGTTATTTCCATGGTTGGATTTTATCCAACCAGTCTGCTGCAGGACTATGCACTTCTGAACTAAGTAATCATCAACATATCACAAGAGCATCAGTAATGGAAAGACCGGAATGTGCTACTCACTGGTGTAAGCAAATACTGGAAATTACATAGCATTTACAGGATGTCAAGATCAGGACAGTTCCCCATCTCAGAAAGACAGGAAATAATTTTTTATCTTCCACTGTCTTCTTTAGCTTCCTGTAAAACTCCTTATTTAACTTCAGCCTTTCATGTGCTTGCTTCATCCTACTTCACTGACCTTACATCCATTTTCCTTCTTACAATTATAACTTATAATCTTTCATTCTTCTGATGAGTACTCATCATTTAGAGTGAAAATTCAATTTTTGTCACCAAGCTCATTTAAGAAATGGATAAACATGTTAGCATAAAACAGGGAACACGATGTACTTAAATTTTTTTAGCCTTACATATGCCAGTAATAATTTGCTAAGAAATTAGCATTTTGTCTAACAACATAACCTAAGTTTTTGACCTCAGAATAATACTGACACAAATGTTTAGATATTAACCACCAAGTTTATCTTGCAGCATAGAGATGTTTCAGCATAAACCATTTAAATGCTTTTTCTTCTGGGAGTGGGACGGGGGGTAGTGTGCAAAACAAAACAAAAGCAAACAGCAACAATAAAACCAAATCCTTTTTGATATGAAAGAAACAAATAATTTTTCCCTAGTTCTAAAATATGTCTCACAATTCTCTGTTCCTCTGTGTGAGCAGCTCAGTCTTTTAAATAAAAATACAATTTCCTCCTTTGACAATATTTATCTCCTTTGATCAGTAGTTTATATTGGCTTTTAACTTTTTAATTTCCATTTTACCCTGTTGTCATTATTCCTTCTTGGAGAAACACATGATCTTTGTGAGAACATGCTGTGGTTTGACAATAATGACCTTGGATTAAGTAAGGAAAGCAGAGCCATATCCAAAAGCATGCAGAACAATGATGCTTTTATCTCCAGGCAATGTCACATTAATGGCTGTGTGCTCAGCAGGAATTGAAGGCTAATCCAACATATTTGCTTTGAAAATTTCACAGATAACAATGTAAAAAACCATTAATTTAAAAAACTGGTAGTAACTATGCAGTAAGGCAATAACAAAATCATAGTAAATGGCATATTCAACTAAGTGAATAAACATATTTTTAAAACTAAATAGTCTTGTTTTTCTGTTCCCACTAAGTTACATATTTGGTTAGTATGGATCTGCTTTGGCCAGTAAATTACACTGACTTCTAACTCTGACATTTTTAACTATTCCATGGATTAAAGCTTCTAAATTGTTTTCTTCCGCCAAGAAAGACTTGTTACACAACTTCTCAGATGGAACCGTCCTAAATCACTGCTCCTTCCTTCAAAACCCATCTTTCCATTGACTCCAATATACATTAAAATCTTCAGGATTCATTTTCTGTAAACATCAGGGGCATTTATCATACTGACAAAATGTAATGGAAATTAAATGTCAATGCAACTTATGCATGCATCTGAAAAGTGTTGCCTGATTTAATGTAACAGTCACAGCTCAGAAGGAAAGATGTCATTTCAGTCATTCATGAACAAACCACAAGTAGAAAAAAATATATCTGAGGAAACTGTGATCTTGTAATGTGTGTTATAGGATCAGTCTGAGAGCCTAAACTTGGCTGAGTGAAATGTGGTCTGGGAATGTTTATTCCAATCCCTGTCCAGCAGGAATGAACAGTTCCTTTTCAGATACCTGACAACATTACTATGCCATGCATTATATCATGGTTGTTTATTTGGCATTTGACAAGACACATCCCACAAAAGGAACAGTGTTTTTCTACTTTGTTAGCAGTTTCTGGACCTAGGTATAAAAGAACTTTTAAATAACTTAAAAATATCATTTTATTATAGTTTTCAAGAAACCTCTAAATTATTATTTTTTCATCTTCCCTTCTCAGGGATGTATCCACTAATATTTCTGTAACAAGAGTTGTTGATATTAGCAGTGTATGATGGCTGTGAGCCAGAGAAGGGGCCTAGCTCATGGTGTCTTCCAATATCGTATTTTCTATTGCAAATGTGGAAGATAGATAAACGGATGATTGGTCTGACCCAGTAAGACATGTCTTTTGTTCTGATGTTCTCCTGCACAGTTGCTGCTTATATTTCCCTCTGATCTCCAGCCTCTACTTACTGTTCTTTCCATCTTGTCCAAGACTGTTACCATAGGTTACAGTAGAAACTTCAGAAAGCCTTTTACTTCTCCCATCATATTGTTTCAAAAATGCAGCTTTCTAGAATGGGCCAATATGGGATGATACTATGAGAAGCACAGTAATTCTTGCTAGATTGGCAGGAATATATGAACAGTCATTCAAAAAAGAATTAAAAAATGCAGAAAGGTATTTGCAATCTAGCACTACAGGAAAAATCAGGAGCAAACACATTCCTGTAAATTTAAAAATTGCAGTCTTAAGGACAGGTTTTTGTTTTATTTTTTTTCCACTGTAAGTAAATGCTTTTACTTCTCAGGGTATGATTCTTTTTTTCATGTAATTTTAGGCAATTATGACCACACAATTCAATGGTTCTCTGTATTTATGTGGAAACCAGCTTAACAAATGTGCTATCAAAGAGATCAGATTATGTTAATTCCTAACACTGGCTCAATGTTAAACACTGGCTGCACAATTTTTAAAGAAAACATTCAGATTAGGAAAAAAATTTAGAAATTCAGGTTATAGACCAGTCATGTAACTGAACAAAATTTACCAGCAAACATAAAAATTATGCATTAGGCCACTGAGTTTTTAAAGGAATTTTCCAATAACATGCAAAGATTTCATTCCTGAATTGTACTGACTCTTGTCTTGAAATAAGCACAATTAAGGACACTCAGTTCCAACCTCATACATTAATGAGCACCTTGAAAAGCAGTATTCATGTCATCTAAAATTAGATACCTAGCTTAGATACTGTAGGAAAACAAGCTTCTTAAATAATCAGCTTACTTTTTTATTTCTCTGTGGAAGAAAGATTGGAAGACTTACAATATTTTGCATTTTAATTTATTTTCTTACAAAGAAAACCTCAATTAAGAGGTTTCTGCTAGAAGGCTTTTCACCTGGCAATTTGCTTAAGATTTTGTGTGTGTGTGTTTGTGTGTGTGTGAGAGAGAGAGAGAGTTCCTCTACATTTTCTAAGGCTCCTTAAAGTTGAAGACATTGCTTATTTCTGTTTTCATCCTTGTGGTGGGTTGACCTTGGCTGGCTGCCAGATGCCCACCAAGCTGCTCTATCACTCCCCCTCCATCAATAGGATAGAAGGAGAAAATACAATTAAAAGCTTGTGGGTTGAGGTAAGGACAGGGAGATCACTCACCAGTTATCATCATGGGCCAAACTGACTCGACTTAGGGAAACTAAGTTAATTAATTGTCAATTAATTGTAACAGAGTAGGATAGTGAGAAATAAAACAAAATTAAAAACACCTTCCCCCCACCCCTCCCTTCTTTCCAGGCTCAACTTCACTCCTGACTCTTCTACCTCCTCCCTCTGAGCAGCACCGGGGGATGGGGAATTGCCCTGATGCAGTCAGTGCAGACCCCCTTTCCAGTCAATTTGTAAGAGTTTGTCTCTGCCACTCCTTCCTCCTCACACTCTTCCCCTCCTCCAGTGTGGGGTCCCACCCATGGGCTGCAGTTCTTCAAGAACTGTTCCAGAATGAGTCCTTTCCATAGGGTACAATCCTTTAGGAACAGACTTCTCTGGTGTGGGGTCCTCCATGGACTGCAGTGGGGATATCTGCTCCACTGTGGACCTCCATGGGCTGCACGGGAGCAGCCTGTGTCACCATGGTCTTCTCTTCTCCCCTGTAAGGTTGCAGGAGAGTCTCTGCTCTGGCATCTGGAGCACCTCCTCCCTCTCCTTCACTGACCTTGGTGTCTGCAGGGCTGTTGCTCTCACATATTCTCACTCCTCTCTCCCAGCTGCTGTTATGTAGTGTTTTTTACCCTTTCTTAAACATATTTTCACAGAGATGCTACCAATGTTGCTGACGGACTCAGCTTTGGCCAGCAGTGGCTCATTCTTGGAGCCAGCTAGAGCTGGCTCTGCCCAACATGGGAGGAGCTTTTGGTGTCTTCTCACAGAAGCCACACCTGCAATCCTCACTGCTACCAAAATCTTGCCACATAACAAAACACAATACTTAAATCAGAGAGTACTTTTTTCCTTATGTTTTAAAGTAATTTTTCTAATAGATTTATAATACAATAGTTATTTTTGCTGTTTTCACTTCACATAGACTCTTGATTGGTAAGAAAATGCTAAAAGTATCTTTGCATTATAAAATTTGTCACTTGTATCTGAATGATAAAGATATAATAATTTTGGGGAAAAGATCAGTCTTAGGTTTAATTTTGAAAAAAGGCTGATTGCAAATAACATTTGAATAGAAAGCCTGTAAAGTAAATGTTGATCTGAAAGTCAAATCAAATTAATCACATATACAGGAAAACTGAAATAGCTACACTGCAAACTTCATAATTCCTAATATTGACTACAAATTCTCAGTACTCAGGGAAAAGGGAAAAATGAGACAGAGCAATAGAAAATTGGGTCTGCAGGCTAGAATTCAAATGTTGAAAGCATAATGGAGCAAGAATGGATAACTGAATCAGTGGGAAAGCTTAAGTGGTAAATAAACAGGAATAGCAACAGCAAGCCAGTGTTCACTAAGATGGGAGGAGACCATCATAGAAAAAGAACTATATACTACTCTGTAAAACATTGGTCACTCTTGCAATCATGAAGCATTTAACTATAGCATGTTACAGTATGGAGATCCCTATGTATTACTCTGAGAAACAGAAAGGCAGATTTTAACATATTGTGCTGGTTTTGGCTGGGATAGAGTTAATTTTCTTTATAGTGGCTGGTATGGGGCTATGTTTTGGATTTGTGCTGAAAACAGTGTTGATAATACAGAGATGTTTTAGTTGTTGCTGCACTAGTCAAGGACTTTTCAGCTTCCCATGCTCTGCAGGTGCAGAAGAAGTTGGGAGGAGACTCAGCTAAGATAGTTGATCCAAACTGAGCAAAGGGCTATTCCATACCACATGATGTCATGCTCAGCATATAAAGCTGGGGAAGAAGAAGGAAGGGGGGGACGTTCGCAGTGATGGCGTTTGTCTTCCCAAGTAACCATTACGCGTGATGGAGCCCTGCTTTCCTGGAGATGGCTGAACACCTGCCTGCCCATGGGAAGTAGTGAATGAATTCCTTGTTTTGCTTTGCTTGCGTGTGCGGCTTTTGCTTTCCCTATTAAACTGTCTTTATCTCAACCCATGGGTTTTCTCACTTTTACTCTTCTGATTCTCTCCCCCATCCCACCAGGGGGAATGAGTGAGCAGCTGTGTGGTGCTTAGTTGCCAGCTGGGGCTAAACCACAACACATATTACATAGTCCCTCCTTTCCTGTTTAAAGGTACATATTGGCTTTCCAATTACTTATGTCTGAATTCCCAGTGGAAATTCTTTATTACTATTGCTTAACAAAAATGTGCCTCTGTAGTAAAGCCTTACACTAACAGCCATTAATCCAGTAATATTTAATGTCTTGAAAGGATTACAATACATTGGAGGATCAGAATTAAGGGAGGATTTCCCACTTAATTATCAGACTCTGGATAATTCAGAAGGGGAAAACTCTTATGCTTCTATTCTGGTTTAGTGATTTCTTTAACATTCAGCCAATACTTATCCATGGCTTACAATAAAAACTACATCAGGTCCAACTTTGTCTTCCTCATCTCCCTGCAATCCTCCACATCCCAATGAAATCTTTGTTTTAGGCCACTGCATTTCTTGCTGATATAAAGAAAGGCATGTAAAATTGTTTGCTATCAGATAAGTGGCAAATAAACTGTAAAGAATATAAAATCAGTGCTTTTTACTTGTAAAACAATGCCTAAGAAATGAAAGAACAGACAAAGATTATAACTATTATAAAAATGATTATACCACAAAGAAGCATAGCCAAACTTAGTCCATTATGTATTTAGTACCAAGAGGCCTATAGAAAATTACCCACTTTCTTGACAGCTGGAAGTTACTCATTTTGTTACTAATTATACCAGATCACCATAATAGCAGGCAGTATAACACATAGACAGAATGTATGCAAAACCCTTATTTTAAATCTACTGCTCCAATGCCAGTTTTCTAGAATAAAGGATGTATTTAAGCCTTATTCATTTGTTATTTCATATTACTTTAACAAGGTTAAAAATATGATTTTTTCAAGAGTGGTTCAAGAGCTGAATTTATGCTCCTTAAGTGCATCTGAAATTCCATACCAGCAATGCCCAAATCCTTACACAAACAGCAACAAAGCCCATATTAGCTCCTTCTTACACAAAACTGAACAGAAACTGCTCTTGAAGAAGAAACTGATGGGAGGACTGGTGGAAGAGTCCCTCTCAGAGTGGCCTCACATCAGAGGCAGATGGAATTTACTTGTACTGGATTTGGCTGGGGTGGAGTTAATTTTCCTCACAGCAGTCCATATGGTGCTGATTTGGATTTGGGAGCAAACGAGTGTTGATAACACGCTAATCAATGTTTTGGCTATTGCTGAGCAGTGCTTGCACAGCCTCAACGTCTTCTCTGTTTCTCATTCTGCCAGGCAAGTAGGCTGGACGTGGGCAAGAGGTTGTGAGGATGACCTGAAGACATATTACATACTATATAATGTCACGCCTAGCAATAAAAATGAGTGGGTGGGAGCAATTTTCCCAAAGTGGCTGTTGCTCAGGGGCTGGCTGAGCATGGGTCTGCTGGTAGTGAATTATTCTTTTTGCATGACTTTTTATTTTCTTTCTTCACTTATTAAACTGTCTTTATCTTGACCCACAAGGTTTTTTTTCTTGCTTTTGCCCTTCCGATTCTCTCCCCCATTCCACTGGTGGAGTGAGCAACTGGGTGGGGGCTTAGCTGCCATCTGGGGTCAACCCACCACATTACCTCCAGACAATCACAGAAAGCAGATAGTCCTTTCACAGACCTACAAGTCAGGCAGGTTGCATTCACAAAGAATTGTCATTCATGTCAGTGCATTTTGGCTTCAGTAAAATGTGAAGCAGACGTTAAGATTCAACTCCAATGCAAATTATAGAAAAAATGTCCACCCAGAGATTTTTGTTCATCCATATTTGTTTTTATAACTTCCATGTTTCCATCTCCTAGAATGCCAAATATCTTCCAGATATCCCCAGAAACAAATAATTTTGATGTGAAGCACCTACTGTTAATATAATACTGCCTATTATATTAGCTATGAAGATGAGAGAATTTTCACAGATATATGCTGTGCCATAAATACTGGTGTAGGTTGCAGATATCAACTGGTATCATGAAATGTGATTTATGATTTTTAAAACCTTTTCAGTAGTTTCACACAGGAAATAAGCTAGGAGTTGCATGCTAAGTGCTTGCTTAGGCGGATGATTTTTGCAGCATGGTACACACTATGCTGCCAAAATGACCAGCATCAGCAATCTTATTCTTTTCTTGGCCTAAGTTGAAACAATTCCAAAGCCATATAAATTAAACCAGACTATCCTTAGTAGTATAAGCATTTAGTTTTAAATTCACTCTCTGATTTACAGTGAAATAATTTCTCCAAGTATGAAAACTTACAGTTCTTTAAACACAGCTTTGAGAGACGCTGTGAGACCATACCAGAGACCAGGCTGAGCAGGCCAGAGGCTCTGTACTTCAGAAACTCAGGAACCACTCTGAACAGTTTAAGAGATTTTTATAGTAATTTCATAATAATATTTCTTAGCCTGTAAATTACTCAGAACACCAAATTAAAAAACATGATTCCATTGTATCTATAGATAATCAGAAAAATGTAATTTTATTGCTTTATTTTGAGTTGACTTTGCCTGGCGTACCTCATGACAAAATTGAAACATTTCATCTTCATTTGGCATACAAGCATCACCCTCAGCTAAGAAAACAAAGATCAAGAGCCCTAATATTATCTATGTTAGCTATATGAGGCACAAAAATGAAATTTAGCTACAAAGAAATAATAGCTGCTGTCTCAAAGTTATATTTGTTTCTTTCTCTCATTCATTTATTTCTCTCTCAGTCTCTTTCTTACCTATAATTTAAAGGAGAAACTTTTTTGAAGTGGACTAAAAGTTAGAGGGTCTTGATGATTAAGTGTCTTTATTTTTCCTCCAACTTCCAAATTAAAATCTCCCCCTCTTTTACCTTAAGATAAGAAATCTCTGACCAGGGTTAAGACAGGTTCCTAAACCCAGTTTGATTTACAGGCTAATAAATATTTGGATCACACCAGAAACACATCTGGGTCTTCAAAATGAGATTCCAATTCAAGGAAGGTAAGGTCAGGAAACTGAACTTGTAAAATGGAGCACTCATGCAGAACAGAAAGATGACACAGATATTGCCAGACCACATTTTCTCCTTTCTTTTCTTCTTTTTTTTTTTTTTCACCAAAGCTTCCACTGTTTAATGTGTTTATAAATTACCTAAGACCAGAGTTTGCAAGTCACAATTTTTTTTAATCTAAAGATGAATGAGAAGAGCTGCAGGACTTCATAATTCTGTGCAATAATACAAAGCAATATCTGTAGTAAACTACTACTATATACACAATATTTTCATTTATAAAGGATAAAAAATAAATGTTTTCAACAAATTGATATAATTGACTGGTAAGAAAGATGTGATGGGAGTCCAAGCTACAGCTCTGAAAGGTCCTTACCTCCTGATTTCTGGAATGGTATGACAAAATAGTCAGTTTTTTTTCTATGGTTTTAGTTAACTATTTGTTCCTGCTCATGTCAGACAGTATACAGGGCTATAGCTAGACTGATCTTTAGACTGGGTCAGTACAGCCATCAAAATATTCTTATGCTTAGCCATGATCCTCATCATACATCATATAGCTAAACCATCAAACCAAAGAATAATAAAATCTAGAACGCCTCCACTAAGAAGCATGTCTTGTAGAAGAATGATGTATGACTAAAGCAAAAGCTACCTCAGGAAAAATATGTGGGACTGATAAAAGGCTTGTTTGTTTGTTTGTCTAAATAGGAATAGAGACTTTTGAATAAAGGTTAGACTCTAGGACAGTGAAGCCAGACCTGGGTAACAATGACAGCATTGCTATCACTGCTGTGGATCTACAAGGACCTCATGGGGTGAGGACATTGTCACAAAGATATGTAAACCCACTCTCCCCAAGGAAAAGTAATATCTTCACAGACAGGTCATTTATGCTTTAAAGATATGGAAAGCAATAGGATTCGGTGCAATTGGCCCTTAATGTGTAGACCAGGTAACATGGGACCAGGAGCTGCCCTTCATGATGGAGACAGCTGGCTCCAACCGACCTACCACAGGACACTTCTGAGCCCCTCAGCCAAGATGGTGGTGCCTCTGGGAAAACATATTTAAGAATGGGCAAAATGTCACACAAAAGTGCAGAATGAGGGAAAAAAAGTGTGAGAAACAACCCTGCAGACACCAAGCGGAGAGCAGAAAGAGGGGGCGTATGTGTTCCACGCATTGGAGCAGACTCCTCTGCAGCCCCTGGACAAACTACACCAAAACAGATATCCACACTGTAGCTCGTAGAGGAACCCATGCTGGAGCAGGTTTATCCTGAATGACTGCAGTCTGTGGGTAGGACTCCTTCTGGAGCAGAGGAGAAGTGAGAGGAGGAAGGAGTGGCAGAGAGGAGCTGTTATGGACTGACCACAACCCACATTCCCCATGTCCCCTGCAGCACTCAGGGGGAAGGAGGTAGAAAAGTCGGGAATGAATGAGTGAAATTGAGCCTGGAAAATAAAAGGGGCAGGGGAGAGGTATTGTTTGGACTTTTGTATTTGTTTCTGACCATTCAAATCTATTTTAACTGGCAAAAATCAAATTAATTTTCCCCAAGTTGAGTCTGTTTTGCCTGTGAAGGTAATTGATGAACAATCTCCCTGTCTTTATCTTGAGCCATGAGCTTTTTCATCCCATTTTCTCCCTCTGTCCTGTTGAGAAGGGGGATTGAGAGAATGGCTGTCTGGGAGTTTGACCCACAGTTAAATTAACCCACCACAGGCAGAAATTCACAGCAGTTACTTAAGTCACTACCAGAGCAGAGGAGGGCACACAACATTAGGCAGATGTCTGTGCTGGGAGTTGCCCACCTCTAGCTGAGACTGGTGCAAGCTTCAAGCCACTTTTCCACCTCTCTTCCAGCACCTAGTGAAAGTAGTTAATGGAAACCATTGGGTTTATTCTATACAATTAGACTTTAACTCTAGAACAACACAGAACATCACTCCATCTGCACAAGAAGCTACATATAAGCAATTGTCAGCTAAAAGACAAACTGTGTCTGTTTCCTTATTGCTGAGTTGTGACTAACTGTGTTCTCATAAGTGCTTTGGCAGCATGCCACCCAGCCAAAGTGGAGACTTCAGACTTGGGTCACAAACGTGGTGTATGTGCTACATGTAATTCTGTTTGCAAATATGAAAAACCTTCTGTGCATGAATAAAATGCTTAGGAGTGTGATTTCTGCTGATTTTCCAAGTAATCTTACACATGTTCTTGGACTCACAACTGCAGAATAACAAGGACAGTTTTTCACTGCATCTGAATTCAGACAGCTACTGAGGTCCTGTTTACCATCTACACACTCCTATCTTTTTACTTGCAAGCTTGAGCCCACAGGATGAGTTGGCTGATTCACTCATCTGATTGATAGAAAATTAATCACCTCTTCTCTACCACATGCTGAGAAATGTAGTTTCTGTCATCAGTGAGCTGAACCAACTCATCCTCCAGGGAAGCTGCATAAAGATGGATGATAGAGGGGAAGGGGAGGGAAAAAGACTGGGCGGCATCTCAAAATTATATTGGATTAGGTATGATGGGAAACGATACCTTGGTTAATGGCTGAACAAATGCTTGGTGATCTTACAGGTGAATATTTTGCAATTTTTGTCTGCAATACCTTCAAAATTAGTGTCTACTTGATACTGCTATGTTTTTTCATATGCCTTTGGGTTGGAGATCTGTAGGTGACATAAAAATCTGTAGGTGACATAAAATCTGTAGGTGACATATCTGTAGGTGACATAAAAACCAAACATCAGTTGCTGCCTGAGGGTAAGTAGTGAAACAATGCTTGTCTATTCCTGCAATTACATGTAGAAACACTTTGCTGATTTACACATCTTTCAGACCTATTATACAGTAAATGCACACACAGAGCTTTACACATCCAAGTGGGTAGATACATTAAATCGAGCTGTAACAGGTTGTAACTGGAAGCAAACACCCTGTGGGATTCACTCTTACTGTTAACAATGTGTGTTTGCATCAGTGGTTCCCAATTCTCTACTACTAGTAGATGGTAAATGCTATATGACATGATCAGTTACAGTTCTTACTGGAAAGGTGTTAAACTCCAGGACAAGTTTTCATCCAAAGCAGTATAATAATAGTAGATTTTATCATTTAAGAAAATGAACCATTTATCTTGTTCATCTATGACCAGATTTTCTTCAAAAGCACTTTCTGAATCAAATATAATTTAATCTTAGTAAAATTTCATTAATCCTTCCAGCAATAAGAGAACTAAGAAACAAAAAAAATTGTCAGTTCTAGAAGCTACTGACATAACTCTAATCTGTTAAAGACATACATATACACATTGATTTAAAATGAAATGTGAAAAAATTCAATGAAAATTAAAATTGAAGAGGATTGTGCCCTCCAAAAAAAAGGCTAATCTGCATTCTTCCTTGAAGAGTTAAATATTGTTAAGAACAAGAAAAAGGGAAAATTTGATGACAGAAATAAGGAGAACTACTGTGGGGAAAGCAGGTTTCTTTCCCTGTGAAGCCATGAAAGATTCTGTTTTATCATTGTTCATCAAAATTCAATGGTCTGACATTGTGACAGATGTTGAATTAATAGGGAAACATGTATACTGTATAACAGCATGTTCTTGTGCAACATGTCCATGGAACCAGTTACTTAGTAAAATAGATCAGAAAAAAGTCAGACTTTGTACTGTAATATATGAAATTAGGTACTTCTGTCAATATTGCACTGATTTATTACAAGATTAGGATTGTATTAGTAGTGTGTGCCAAATAGTATAGCTTATGGCATCAGGATTTTCTGCTAAAATAAATCTGTAGCAGACTGCAGTAATAAATCGGTCATTATTTTTTCCATATATTTTGATTTAAATACCTTTATTTAGGAAGACTAGGCTAATCAAAGCTACTAAGTCATGTTCACTGAATAGATTTCTAAATGTATTTAGTATTTGTAGAATGCTGCAACATCTATATAAATCATTCCAATAAATCATAACAACGAGTGTAGAATTATCTTTTATTTTCCTTTTTTTTTTTTAATTTTTTGACTGAACTCTTAGTTGCCTTTATCAGAGTTTTGTACAAAACCACATGCTGACAATATGTCACCTTTTTATTTGTTAACATTTCCTGGAACAGACCTAGAAACCTCATTTTATTTTGATGAGTATACTTTTTAATTTGTGCATCTTTCAGTTAGCGTTTGACAGATATTTTTTAAAAATAAGTTAAAAAATAATAAAATTCAGATATATACCAAAAGGGATTTTTAAAGAAGTCCCCTTCTTCCATCTCTCTCTCTCTTCTGGCTTTCAATAATATTAGGCATACAGATACCATCTAAAGCAAAAAGTCATTATTAAAAGTGATTACATGAATTTAATTTGTGAAATATCCCATTCTCCTTAAGATGTAGTGAATAACTTAAATAAATAAAAGACCTAGTATTCTGTTTCTAAATAAGTCAAGGAGTCCAATTCTCATTTAAATTAACATCCCCAAGACCAGCAGTTAAACTTACATGCAAATTAAGGTCCTTGCAATTTATTAGACATGTGTTTTGATACATTAAAGCAGCCAACTGTAAATAAGAGCAAAAATCATTCATTAGCAGGAATGAAGAAAAAAATCTCTAAAGAAAACATAAATAAGAGAATTTGCGAGTGTTGAAAATGTCAGCATCAATACACACTTTAACTTTTAAAATATCTTTTAAGGCAGTTTGTTTATATTATAATTTTCCACTGAAAATACTGTCTTGAAGGTAAAAATTAGGGACCCTGGCTTGTTAGCTGAACCTTTTATTTAAGCTTCTGGAAGGGCATTGTTCGTGAGAATACTAAAGCTTCTTGGATTAATAAAATGATCTAGTTGGAATGGTCTTCACCACTAAGCATTCTTTTAAAGTGGCCGTGGACTTCTAAGGATCAGGAAATTATTCTTTTTCTCAAATATGGTCAAAATTCATGAATCAGTGAGTCTAGAGGAACAGGCCAAGTTAACTGATGAAGATGACACAGTTTTTGCCATGCTGCTGACACCAGGTCATCTAACACCATTACATACCTTTTCTTATTCTGTATGACATACCAGGGAACAGCCTAGGAGGTAGGAAATGTAGCCTTAAATTCTGTAATGGAGAAGAAGGAGCTGAAAGTTGGAACTCACACATCATACACATATGCTGCACCACTTGCTCTTTTGTGTATAAGGGGAGTAGCACAAGCACTGACATTTCTGGGAAATTAGCTTTCTTGGTTTCTTTATAAATAATCAGCATGAGAAGTAAAACATGCTGTGCCAAAGCAAATATTTGCCCTTCTCGCCTTCTCACCGCTCACTTTTTCATATCTCACTAGAAAATCTGTATATGGATTTGGTTCACTCCAAGGTATGTTTGGCCTTTGTTGTCAGGGTCTTGAATACACCAAGAGGCTCTGCAGCCCTCAGCCTTGCCCCCTCTCTGTGCTACGCCATGGGTATACTTGTACTTTGCTTCTTTATCTTGCTGATCTTTGCCTTGCTGGTGTGGCTTACTGGCTTGACCTTGGACCTGCTTTGTCACTGTGGAATTGCATGGCCATCACCAGGCTGTTGCCCAAACCTGTCTCCTCTCATTGGTCCTGCTCTGTACTCCTTGCTCAGGTACTGCTGGACTGCACCCTTGCTGGTGAGGACATCGGTCCTCCCTGCCTCACTGTCATTGTCTCTTGCTTGCATTTTACCTCATGGAGCAGCCCAACCTTGCTGTTCTCTTGCTTCTGCTTGTTGTTTTTCTTTTTCTTGGGGTTTCTTTATTTATAATTATTATTCAGCAGATAGCTTCTTAACTGAAGCTAAAAGGTCAATTTATGGAGATTAAGTTCCTGTTATTCCCAATTCAGCAACTTAGTAAAAAACTTATTAGACATTTATTAACTAAAGTATTGCTCAGTGGGGTGCTGATCTGCATTTAGTGTCTTATTAAAGATCAGCATTAGGGAAGGATAGAAGGACTTGCTATTTTTTCACAGAAAAGAAAGTCTCAGGAGCATATACATTGTTCAAAACTTCTGGTAAAACCCCTAAGGTCTGGTAGAAGTACAAAAAGACACAAGGTGGGTGAAAAAAAAAACATTGGCTGCAAAAACCAAACACACATAGTCATTATAACTTAGGAATTAATGTGCTTCTTTGTGAAAACTTTTCTATTTTAGGGTGGAAAAAAATTGCGTCACAATAGTTGTGATGTCACAAGGATAAAAAATGTTTTCACTCTCAAAGGACAAATACTCTGCAGAAAATAAGATAGTTTAAGTTTACTATACAATAGGCATGAGATGCACTGAGTCTAACATTTTGTCCTAAATATTGTCAGAGAAGGAATAACCACAACAAACAGAAACATTGGTTGCTCAACAACAGTTGCCCCTCATGATCAGTGGTGTTAATAACTTGCAGGGGCTTCTCCAAGCATTACTACAGAACAATGCAAAGACAAACTTAACCTTTTAATAAAAGTCTTTTTCAGTTTTGCTTGTAAATAAATGTATTCGCGAGGTTTGTGACTTTAGGACTGAGCTTCTGTATGAAGCAGAGGATGGTCAGCTCTGGCTACTCTTTTGCACCAGCAGTTTGAGATGGAAGCAGCTCAAAACAGTTCTTCTGCCAGACTGGCACTGATCACTGAACACTGAATGAGTATGTTTCCCCCCTATACTATAAATCTCTCTAACTGTCATGGTTTAACCCCAGTTGGCAACCAAGCACCACACAGACACTCTCTCACCCTCCCACCCCACCCCACCCTGCAGTGGGATGGGGAAGAGAATTGGAAGGGCAAAAGTGAGAAAACTTGTGGGTTGAGACAATAACAGTTTAATGAATTAAATAAAATAATAACAATAAAAATAACAAATTGTAATGAAAAGGAAAACATCAAAAAGAGAGAAAGAAAGAAAACCCAGGAAAAACAAGTGATGCAACTGCTCACCACCCATCGACCAATGCCCAGCCGTCCCTGAGCAGTGATCACTGTCCCCTGGCCAACTTCCACCCAGTTTATATACTGAGCATGATGTCATATGGTATGGAATAGCCCTTTGGCCACTTCGGGTCAGCTGTCTTGGCTGTGCCCCCTCCCATCTTCTTGTGCACCTGGCAGAGCATGGGAAGCTGAAAAGTCCTTGACTTAGTATAAGCACTGCTCAGCAGTAACTAAAACATCAGTGTGTTATCAACATTATTCTCATCCTAAATCCAAAACACAGCACTGTACCAGCTACTAGGAAGAAAATTAACTCTCTCCCAGCCGAAACCAGGACACAAACATATGAAAAAGAATTTTAACTTAAAAAGCAAGCAATGCTTTAGGGGTTAAATGCTTGTAAGCTGAACAGATCTTGAATACTTTTGAAGGAACAGAATGTCCACATGACATGTTTTCATGACAACACACAGTGCAAGCAGAATAAACAAGGCTGGTGGGGCACTAACAACATGCTGCTGCTGCTCAGAGAACTCAGGCTAGCTAACACATTTTTCAAATCCAAAACATATGCAATGTAGGCATTATAAGACTTAAATTACAGAGGTATTCCAGACCACAAGTAATTTGCTCAGCTCTTTCTCTAATGTGCCTTTATGCCTCTGGCTGACGTTTCACACTTTGGGATACACATCACAAAGAAATGCATAATCAGGATTGGGCACTAGGTGGTGTGGAAGAGCTAGTTAGTAGGAAAGTATATTTGTGCAGCTCCTGAATTGACTAGTATTCGCCTTGTTTTGCAGCTGATGTAGCAGGATTTGTTCTTCATAATAATTCATCTGGTTCTCTAGATTATCAGGTACTTTGATGTAGTTTTCGTATTTGTAAATGCATATTGAGATGGTGTTCTCAGTTGCACTTCTTTCTCCTTTGTCTGGAGTTACAAATATTTATTCCCATAAGTGAAAACAGCATTTTCACGTTGTTTTATCACAGAATAGCTTCTATAACCTGACCTTGTAAAACCTGTAATATTTAGGCATTTTTCCAAAGGAGTGTATTTAATCTTAGCCTGTGTTTGGCAGGGACTATAGAAGTTTTTTTTCTCTTTTTTCTTTTTTTTCTTTTTTTTTAAGTAACACAAGTGAAAGCAAATATGGAAGAAAAAGAAATCATATGTTAGTGCCTTGTCACATTAAAGTGTTTTAACCATGGTGAATGTACAGATAGTTTTCCAAATATTAAATATACACATCAAGTCAAAATTAAATATAAAATAATGTAGTCAACTTTATGTTGTTTAAAATAACTCTGCTTAGAAGATGACCAGATACTGTACATAACAAGTGATCTCACTAAATTAATAATAATATTCTGCTTAAAAAGGAGACAGTAATATAAGAATTCAAAAACATGCTTTGTAAATATTATTTACTTACTGTCTTCAGTTTTAACTAAATTAGTCTGAAAATTATATGCAGCCACACTTACAATAACAGCTATTATACTGCACAATATGTACACAAAAGAAAGAAAAGTATACTTATCTATCTCTACTAGATTTCCAGGCCAATAATATTTTCTGTGTTTATCTGAGGGTAAAATTGACTTCAGGGGCTTCTCTTAACTTTATTTCTAAGGGTAGGTATTCTTTAGTGGGTTGATCTCAAAAGTTTTTGAGGTTAATTTCCACTAACTGTTCAAAGCAAGACTTCTCAAAATGTATCATTATTTCTATGATCTAGAAATCCATAACAAAAAATATTACAGAATCTGCCCCTCCCTAGGTATCAAGAAGTCAAATCTACAGCTGCAACAAGCTTGTGTGACTTCTTTAACAGTCATCTGTGTTCTGGTATGACAAGTGGGGTCCAGTTCCCAAACACGTAGAATATATTGAAAGGATTAAAAAACTACATGATACTTTCAAATGTCTCACAATTTTAAGGTGTCCATGCTTGTTAAAAGGAGAATTGGGGTGAATATTATCTGAACTAGTCACCTATCCTTAATTTAGATTTATATCATAATGAAGATAACATTAGAGTTTTCAACTTATGCACTTGCTTGGCATCACAGGCACCACTGCTAAAAGAGTCACCGTCTTCACAAGGAGAACTGGGACTTGGCCCAAGGAAAAGACTTTAAACATAAAACTGGCCATAGAGCTGTATAAAGTTGCAGCAGTGGCACTCTATCTGTGCATTCACATCCTGTTAAAAGAAGCCCGTGGATTGCATCAGAGTTATCAGAGTACTGCCACAGGCACTGATGAAAAGATGCAAGCTAAGTGGAAAAAAATGAGAAGAGTCAGAAGGAATGAAATGAAGGCAGAGGTGGCAAACACTGCAATAAGGAAATAAGCAAATAAAGATCCTTCTCTCACCAAACCACAAAATATACGTGGCAAGCCAGAAGAATATGACTTCTGAAAACTATTTTTATTTAACTGTGCATATTTATTCCATTTGATGTATTTATAGCTTTTTAATTCCCTCCATCTCCTAATAACATACCTGTTAATATGCAGGGTATAAACCACAATACTTTTTGGTAATTGGCTAATCAATCAAAAGAATTCTCATTTATACCCACACTCTCATGGTCTAGGGAGGTCATTTTAATATTCTGCAAATACCTTTAAGCAAACCCCAGGGACAAATTAAGTAAAAAGTGCTATAAACAGCTCGTTTCCTATAGCCATGTGTAGTGTTTATACTCTGCAGTTAAATACTCTAGGTTGATTTTATTAAGTTTTTTGAGTATAATAAGCATAAATGTTACATATACCACCATACGGTTTCTACATATGGACAGACTGCAATTAATGCTGGAAACTATAGTCTACCTCTTAGTTGTGTTTTTTATCTATGTGATCAAAGTTAACTCATTTGCACTGAGTATCTGTATATATACATGACTATATGCATAACTTCTTTTGTGCTTAACTACTAGTTGTGCAGAATGAAGCCTATGTGTAGTATATGATCAGCAGCAGAATGCAGAAGAAATACTTACTGTTAAGGAAATTCTTGTAAAAATACTGTGCTATAATACTGTTATTTTTTCTTGGACTTTAATGTGGACAACTACCAGAAAACATAATATTCTTCTCATTAAACAATTATGATTAAATTGTACCCTACTATTATGTATATAGCACATTTAAGACAGTGGGCTGAAGTGTGTTTGCTTTTTCTTAATTAAATGTTATGATCTGATTTCATTCATTGCATCCTCTGAAAAGCTCCTGAAGATACAAGTAAAATTTTTAGTGAGAATTAAGTACAACTTGGAACTGGAAAATTAAGCAACCAACAGTATTTGTGATCTAGGAGTGGATAATTCACAAAACAATTCTACGGCATCAGGACTGGCAGTTTTGGCAAGTCATATTGAGATGCACAGAAGCATACACGCTGAAGAAGTACCTCTTTCTGTTTTATCTTAATTTGGAGCACAGCTAGACAGCTACTGTAAACAAGTAAGCACTTCTCTCCCCTTTTCTCAATAAAAACCACCCATCATTCAGTACAACACAATTTGAGATCATTTAATGATGAA
The DNA here is from genome assembly GCF_034638445.1 of Ciconia boyciana. Classification (NCBI taxonomy): domain Eukaryota; kingdom Metazoa; phylum Chordata; class Aves; order Ciconiiformes; family Ciconiidae; genus Ciconia; species Ciconia boyciana. The sequence continues at coordinate 61,095,396 of NC_132935.1, forward strand.
CTTCTGTTTCATAATACTCAAATTACCCAAATCTTATTTTGTCATCTCCTTGTGTAATACTTTTGCATGGAACGCCCCTCATACAAAAATACCATAAAAATCACTTCGGCCAAGATAAAAATGTCAAATCTTAAAATGGTAGGCAGCCAACATTTCTCTTAGATCTTTGTTTGAACCAAAGGTGTTTTAAAATAGCATTTCACATTTATCAGTAATACTCAAATGTATTAGAATATAAACAGAACTACATAAGAGAAGTTTCATGTGATAAATTAGGTTCTATTGCCTAAATGTCTATGCTTGTTTAGGTTGTTAATTAACTTACGTTATGTCTTTGTATGTCATTAAGCTTTCACATGGTATTGGTGAAATAAGAACTAGTTTGATTTTTAGCAGAGCAGTTAGTATGTGAAATCTTCTGTATAACACCTTTTCAGTAAAAAATGTACAGAACAGCAAATGAAGGGTAGTATAATTGTATATCTATGGGCTTAATAATTATATATATATATATGGGTTTAACAGTGTGTGTAAAATCCAACGGTGTGTGTAGAGCACTTTCTTGTTTGCAATATTTGAAGACAGGATGAAGAAGGTTTAATAAAAGCTATTTTTTGTGCTGTATATATTATTTAATAATGCAGTATGATGCAAGTTTCCAATAAAGATACAGGTATAAAATTTATGGCCTTGAGGAACATTCTGTGTAATCCTGCTGTTTCAAAAATTTTATGTCAAATACAAACTTTGAAATAATTTTTTTCCCTTAAGACATGAAAAAGTGGCAGTCCTTTCAATACTAAACATAAAGAAAATTGCACCAAAACTACATTGGAAATGTACTTGCAAAGTGTGCATACCTGCTTAAGTTATGAAGACTATTATTAACTGAAAAAATAATACAAGAGTCTGTACTAAAATCCACCATTGACATAACTCAATCGGAGCTAATGAAGTTGTGCCAGCAGGACTGTTGTGTTTCCATAAGGCTGTTCTAAAATTACTCACCTGCTTCAAATGCATAAACTAGTGTCAATGGGGAAAAAAAAGGAGACACATTCACCACTGGCATAATTTCCCTGGCATATGTGGAGAATTATGCTCATGTTTTTGTAAGATTACTTTAAAAAAGAAACAGTAGATTGTGGAACAGTAGATTGTGGGTTATCTGAGTGGCAGCCAGGACAAACCTGAGGGAGAGAATAATTTAGTATTCTTTATGTGCCTGCCCTTCCCCCACCATTTGACCTCGTTCAGTGTAAAGACAAAGATTTCACTGGCAGTATGCTTCATTTGGCCACTTTTGTTCAAAGTCTCCATGTAGCAAAGATTTAAAAACACTTAATATACCTGTACATCCTATTCATTTGTAATGTTTCATTCATCCACTGAGTAAACATGCATGGACTGGAGATTAATTTTTTCCAGAAAACCTAAAGTTAATACTTAAAGACAGTTTTAAAAGTAATTTAAAAGGTGTAGGATTGGATGGTGCTTGTAGGTACATAACATCTGTTTCATCATCACTACTAATTTAACCAAATTTACTTTTGGTTACTCAACTGCAATTGGATTTCATCCTTATTAGTTTGTTTCTTGTGTATTGTACTTTTTAATCTCACAACATAGATAGCATTGTTTGGATAAAGTAATAAAACGGAATACCCATAACAACATAGGTCTATATCAATAGCTTAGGCAACCAAAACCCCAAAAAGAACCTATTTCTTACAGTACATTCACTGTCTTTAAAACTAAGTGTCTCATTCAAATATAATAGCTTACTTGCAGCATCTATTTTGTTTGATGGCTAAGTAAATCATGTGTACCTCTAAAATGAAATGCCAGGGCTGATAGATTTCTAACAATTGCTCTGGCAGAGAGATGTGCAAGTGATTAGCACTGGCAATAGTTTTGAACAGCCTGTGTTATAGTTTCCCTAGCAAAGCTGGAGTAATATGTAAGCAGCAGATCTAGACCGCCAGCCTTTAAAATCAACTAATAACATCAGTTCTTTTATATTGAAAACCTGATGAAACCTGATGCAATAACTGATGCATAAACCAGCCAGTCTGCAGGGCTCCTGGAGCATGGCCGTCAGGGGACGCTTGCACCACTCTCATAGCAACAAAACACTTGCACAAAGGCCCTCAGTTCTGGGCACAGTCAAGAACACGCCGCAGGATCACACACTTTCCTTTCTAAATATATCTCTGTACTGAAGAATTAGTCTATTAAAGTAATTCCACTGACATCCCTTCTACAGGAGAAAAAAAACCCAACAAAACAAAACGGATCTTCACTTGCTGCTCCACGGGAGACCAGGCAGTACTGCCTAGAGATTGCTGTCTGCTACTGCTGCTGCACAGAGGAGCTGAGCTACTCTGTTACAAGGGACAGAGCTGTCCTAGCAAGACCTGTAAGGCAAACTGGGCCCATACCTGAATTTGAAATTCTGTTCTACATCTCCCAGAGAAGAATAGAATTAGGGTTAAAGCAGACTGAAGACTCACAGTGGCTGCCATGCTAAAAAACTTTATTCTGCCCAGAACACAAAATAAAATGCACGGCATCTTTCTATCATACAGAACTGATACCATTTACTAACTGACATGTGTGATGAAATCTCAACAGAAATGCACAGAGACTGTACAGCATTATTCAATCCCTGAAGTAAAAAGCATTTTAATAAAAGGAGAGCAAGCCCGTGTAGTCATATATGAGCAGTTATGGCAAAACACTGGCCTACAGGAGGCCTTTTTCACTTCTTTCAGGTTTAGTTTTGATTCATTTTCTACACATAAACACATTCACCTGCTTTCAATTTTATGCTTAATGTACAATTTTATGCTTAATGTGGAGAACTACCAGGAACAGGGAAAACCCTTGTAGAGTGTATCAAGTTAAGTTACTGCAAATCCATTAAATAAATAGAAAATAACTCATTTTCAGCTGTTTCAGGGAATAAATTTGTCTAATCTCATAAATGAGGATCACATATTATTTTTTTAATTTGCTGGTATGTACAAAAAAATGTGGCAGATTTGTCTAAAATTCAGAAGTTGAATAGAGCATCAATCCAAGATAATATTCCCTGCAGCTTTTAGATATGGAAAAACACCTCTGCATGGTAACCGTATTAGCTCTCAGGAGTCTCTAGGGAAGCAAGAAAGGTATGACTACTCACAACATGCACTCCCTTATTTATTTTTGGCTTGAACAATCCTGGCTCAGAGAAGATATTAAATGAACAGTCTGTTATTTATTTTTTGCTCACTGAACTCCTCCTCAGAAGAATGAAAAGATTAGAAGAAATTTGAGAAGGAAAACCACTTACCTGTAATACCAATAGTCTTGGGGGTCGGGGCTTGTTGGGGTGTTGGAAACTGTGGATCTTCAGATGCAAAATTCACCATAATACTAATCTTCCAGTTGAAAACTTGCTAAATATCCCACTTTGACAAATAACCATAGAGTAAGTTAACTTTAGGGGTTTTTGTCTGACTGGTTTTCAGCATGAATATTAAGTTTACCTTAGCAAGAATGCTATTTTTTGTAATCTCTTTTTAGTAAGGAACAGACATCTTTTTAAATGTGCATGTGTGAGGGCAGGGAATGCTTAATAAGCATTGCCCTATCCTCTTAATACATCAGCTCCTGGGAGCAGCTCATTTCAGACTTGATGTCTTCCTTTCCCCAAGGGTTAAAGTCCTTTTCTAACAAGTCCCTTGCACTTGATGATTTTATTTTGGATAGCTGTAACAGTGTCACATGCTTCAGAGATGTGCCTGACATCTACTGACACCTTTGTATTACATGTCTCTCTCTCATCCAGTTTCAGGCATTGTTACATCCCAAAGCTGAATGTGGCAGTGGTGTGACTTTTTGTTTCTGCTACCAATTAATCTGCCATCTCTTTTTTTTGCCTTCAGGTCTTTTGGTTCCCTATGAGCATGCAGTATCTATCTTTGTCACACATGGTTGTTTACAGATTACTGGTCATTACCCATAGAAACTCAGAGCTTACTCTCTTTTCAGGTCTTTTTCAAAACTAACTTATTTCTCTCAGAATTATTATAACTATCCAGAACTGTAAATGATTTTATTCATCTTTTCTTTCATTAACATATGTCTCCTCTATTACTTAGAAGGTGTTTCTTTTAAGATACATTAAATGTGCCACTTGCAATAAAGGAAAAAATAATCCTAAATAAAATTCATGCATAAATCTTGTTCACTGAAACTGTTGCCTGTCTTTTTAATTGAATATTTTGAGACATCTACAGCAAGCTGGACACAGAAGTACAATGACACACCAACTCTGTACAAGGGGTCAATATTCATACACCTTGCACTGCACTTTGCACGGTAGGGAAGGACACAGTGTACCAATTAAGAAGGTACAGAATTTGGAAAAAAAAAGCAATCACTTTATTGTTCTTTCTTTATAACTGCCAAGGTCAGCCTATGCTATGAGAGATGTCCTACTGCGCAAGAAGAACATAAGTTTCATCCAAAGGAAAACCAAAGGCAAACTTTTCAAAAGATAGTTCAGTCAAATTTGCAAGTCACTGAGGAAAAAAAAAAGAAAGAGAGGAACCTTAGATGTGATGCCTCCGTGTGCAAAAGAGGAAAAGACAACCAAGCCATTAAATAATGATTTTTTTCCTATACTAAGAAACACATTAAGTCCAAAAATGTTGGCACCTATTCCACTTCTGTGTTTCTCTCAATACTAAACCTAAGATCATTAACAAATAGTCTCATTAACCTAAGATAATACAATGTTTCACAGGAGGAGACTTGAGAGACCACAAAGTCTCCTTATATATGATCTTCAGTTTCAAAAATGTAGCTTGTTCTTATTTAATTGTAATAAAATGGATATATTTTCATATTGAAAATGTACAAGGAAGAAGGGAGAGGAATAATGAACATTTGTCATCCTGTTTGATCAAACCAACCAATATTTAATGTAAGCTTCAAATATACAGACAGAGGGAGCCCATGCATTAAACACAGAATCCCTACAAAACAGTGCATCAGTTTGTAGATCTTATACTATATAATGGAAAAAAAAAACCAAAAAAACACACAGACATAATATATGGCTTTTCTAATCAGTCAACCCCTGCAAAGAAAGTAGCTTGTATAAGAAATACAATTTCTGAAGAGTAATCTCATGCCCATTCAAAACTATTCCAATAGTTTTATGTCTGCCTGGACAGTGATAGTTGTGACATGTCCTATTCATAGTCTGACCTCTAAATTACTGATTTCTTACCCTGACTTATTCAGTCTCATCCTGGCTATCTGGCGGTATTTAAAACATTTCTTAAACTACCATCTTTCACAGCTTGGAAAGAGTTTACTATGTAGCACTATCTGCTTCCACTTGAAATATCATTCTGAACTAAAATCCTTCATATAGTCTTTTTCTGATGGTCTGTAAATTCATTGCCTCACTAATGCAGGTTTTTTTCTGAGCTGCCATTTTAATCACACTCTAAGAAGAGACAACCTTTTGGTGCTTAGTTTTTTCTCTCTAATCACCATGTAGAAAACATTTTTATTACTTATTCATTTATTTATTTTTGCATAGAAAACATTTTAAAAAGTGTATCGATAGAATCCCGTTCCTCCACTGCACACATCCTCTCCCCCTACAGAGGTGCCTTTGACCTTCTGCCTGTCAAGAGGTACATTTGCTTTCTTTTTTTTCTTTTTTTTTTTAATGTGAAACCATTCAAGCTTCAGTCACAGTAAACAATCATCTCTTTGCCCTCATTCTTGGAACCCCAAATGTGGTTTCATTACTACTCTCCACAAATGTTCCCCATCACCAGTTATCAGCAGGAGGAAAATTGATTCCAGACTGTAAACAGGATGGTACTTTAGCTTCATTTTTAATATGAAATAATGAAGGTTTTAAAAATATTATTATTTAATTAGCATCACATGCAAAATGAGATGTCGTCTTGTTTTTATGTCAGATATTCAGACACCATTTTGAAGTGTCCTGACAAAATTAATTGTAATGTTAATTGATAGCTGGTTGCAGTAAACACCAGTTCTAACATTATTGGGGCTACATATTGTTTGTTTGAACACAATTTATGTAAACATAGATATTTGCTGACCTTATGAATATAGCATTTGTTTTAACAAAAATTGCCAAAGATCATTAATGAAATGTTTTATACCCATAAACAGATATATTCTCAAACTCTGAAGGCTATATTATATAGATTATTTGGTGATGCTAAACCTTAGCTTTTATGCTCAGAATATGAATAAATGACAGAGACGTTACTGGGAGGAATCCATGCAATATTTGACATTTTGATTCTTTAATTCTAAAAGAGGTAACATTGCACAAATCACAGTGTAAATATTTTTCATAAAGTCAAAATATCCATGTATCAATACAGTATTAATATAAACTATGGAAAGAATACAGTATTAATATAAGTTATTTTAATTACAAATAGCATTAAAACAAAATAAATACTTTTAATAAAAAAATTTAGCTTTTACATTAAAAATGTAACTTTTTTAAAAACTATTTCACTGAAAATGCTTCTACTATCAAAATAAAATCATAAAAAATCAACCACCTTATTGTTCAGCTAAACCAAAATCACACTGCTTTTATATAGCCATTTTAACACGATATTCTCTCATTTAAGACACAAAGTATTTACAAGGGATAGACAATGAATTTCATCCCAATATGTAATGATCTTTTTGTCTTGGGCAAAACTCAGCATAACAGTTTTAGTGGTATAATATTTCTTGGGCAGAAATCCAATAATAGGGAAACCAAGTTATTCAGTTATGAAAGCTGTCTGTCTGGAGACATGCTATTAAACAACACTTGAGCTTTCTGTTTACTTTGGTGGTATTTATAGTTATGGGTATGCATTTGTGGTTTGCTCTTGCTAAATATTTCTCAAATGCAGTTGCTATAATAGACAACACAAATCATCATAGCTTCAGCGGTATTATTTTTCTAAGAAAGAAAAAGGAGAGGCAACAGAGGACTTCTGTTGCTGTTCACTTTGCTTCTGCATCTTATTCTTCAGTGTCCTGTTGCTTTATAAATAATGCATTTATATTACTTTTTATAAAAGTATATGTATTTCCCATTATTATAGTACCTGAACATCCCATACATGAATGCTTTTATGCTCATAGATCCCTTTGAGATGGAAAATAATCCTGCCATACAGCTGTGGGGTCTACTTTGCAGTGGGGGAGTCTACTGTTTTTTTAAAAGCAGCCCCACAGCTATCCCATCCAACTTCCTATATTGCAAGCACACAAATGAATTCAAGGACTGGTTCAAGTGCCCTCCAGACCATGCAAGAATCTATATGTTCATGCAGTAGGTAGGCAACAGGGCAGGGCAGGCAGGTGACGAAAGTCTTGAAGAAGAGGACATTAGCATTCTGGTCATTCATAAAGGCATTGATATAACCTGGCAGATCAGCTGACAGCTAAGGACCACCAGGCATCCCTGGCAGACGAGGGAAATAATTTCAGACCTCCCTAACACAGGCTGACATCAAGTCATTCTCTTTATTCTTCTTTTAGACTGTCAATAGCTACATATACAGAGCATGTGTGGAATTCAAGTTTCCTAAGATTTTACTTAAGCTACTCAACACTACTGTATTTTTATCAAGCTAATTCAAATAATAGAAATGTCTGCACATAAAAAATAATCCAATGCTTGAAACAGTCTTGCTATGTTCAAAAATACAGTCTTAAAATCAAAATCAATTCATCAGGTCCCTCTCACCTCTGAAATGACAAAATTAAAACCATAGGCTACAAAAGAACTTGTCCAAATCATAGATAATCACTTATGACACCCCTGACTTTTAAGCTGTTATTGCCTGAAATGTAACTTCCTGTTTGCAAGCATAACCCTAGCGGTAAATCACCCCATTGAGAAGCTCTTATAAGAGATGAGTAGGGCAAGGTAAAATAAAAGGAGGTGTGACTATGGCGGGATTAGAAGCCAGTGCAAAAAAATATATGTTGTACCATGTTTCACTGCTGCCCGCCACTGAATACCAGCAAACAAATTAAGAAGAATTTTACCCATTTTGTTCAACGACAGAGAGGGCAGAGATATTTTACAGCTCTGGGGCTTCTCCCTGGTGAAAATTATCTTAGTCCAGAGACTCCAAGACTCACAGGCTTCTGAGATGGCCGTTTCCAAGAGCTGCTCAGCTTCTCAAAGGGATGGATCCCTACAAAATGGAAATCAAAAACCTCATAAAGCCTGCTGGTCCAAGAGTCTGGATGCCTTAATCTACATGTAGACTAAGCATTTGATGTACCTAAACACTGGTAAAGACCAGAATTTTCCTATATTTCTCCAAGACTACCCTTTCAACACAGAATGATACCTCCTAGGGACAGGATCTAGCTACTTCTGCACAGCCAGGTCAGCTGAAGAACAAAAGACCTGGGAAGGGAGATAGGAAGAGTCCAATATCTGCTCACAAACTTTATTGAACTTGAACTTCCAGGATTGTTGCGTAAATGTTATAACGCTACAGTAAAACATTGTGGCTTTCCAACATTTTGTTTCTTTTATTTCGTTATGGTGAAAGATGTAAATGTCATCCCTTATGTATTGGATAATTTTTTCCCTGTTACTAAGTAGCTGATTATTTTTTCTCTCTGAAATCCTAATAAAATACTTTTAAATTAAGTATGCCTTCTGTGAACAGTTGATAATATTATGATCAAAATAAAATGGCTTATCTCAGAAACATCTGAGCACGAGTGACAGTGAAAATACGCATTGATCATAATTTGAAACATGAAAGCTCTTCTGAGGTTCTAGCCACAAAACAGCTAGCTCAATCACATTTCAACTAAATTTTTCTTTTCAAATAAACTGAAGGGTCAAAGGAGGGCAGGTAAGAAGTCTTCTCAAAAGCTACAGTGCACTTAGTTACCTTGTGCTGAACTTAATTGCCTCGATGTTCCACGTCAATACCAGGATGGATCCCCTGGGCTGGTAGCATATTCCTCCTTTACCATATAACAATTCTGGGTAAGATCTTGGCTCTACACATGGCCAGGCTGGTGTGGCAAGGTCCTCAAAAAGTGATTTAAGTCTGGATTTGGTGCATGCTCAGGACTGGTCCTCATGTGCAACAGATAGGCTTTCCAGATGGAAGACACTGGTGGGTTTGTGGTTTGTGGTTGTAAAGTGGAGCGAGGTGAGGGGAACGGTGACACCTGCAGCCACAGAATGCTGCCACTTGTGTTTCCTCTCTTCTCTTGGGCTGCTGATCATTGGGGCATACTTTATGGGTCTGTGGGTGCCTGGCCTCTCAGGTCACCACAAAAGGCCAATGTCATCACGCAGGAGGACGGCCAGAAGTGCAGCCCAGTGGGATTTATGGGAACAAACCATCTGCCATGAAGGAACTGCATGTGTCTACTCACCATATGGCTTTTAATACTCAAAGTTACTAGCGTCAAGGGAACAATATACAAATAATCAAAATAACATTAATCTAAAAATTTTTAATGAGAAAGTTCTATCACTGTTCTCCACCAGAAAACTCGAGTTCCTGTTATTCTAAGAGTTAATTTGTCACCCCTGAAATATTTATTTCTTCACTCCTAAAGTAATCATCAATAAATAAATAAATAAATAAATCTTAATCTTTTATTGTTTGTTTATTTTAATTCCTTTTTTAATTCCTGGTAAATTCTTATGCAGTTTTAATAATCATTTAGGTGGAAGTGTAAATACTGCTTATTACAAACTGCACAGGCTCAGGTGTAAGTTTTTAAGTCCAATATATTCTTGTAATCCAACACATGCTGCTACCTATGAGTTCATACTTTGCATTAAGAAGGAATTAAACTTCTCTTAAGTGCCAATTAAATGCTGAGACAGTGGACTGCCACCATCCACAGCAAGGTCTTGCTTGGAAAGGCTAGTCGGAAGCTAAGCTGCGAGAGCAAAAATGCTAGCTGGAAAAGCAAAAGCAAACATGGGATCCCCACGGTTTGAGTGGCTGCAGCTGTGTGAGAGAAGCAGCAGGCCAACAGGCAGGCAGTGGGTGGTGTGTGCAGCATGGACCTGGGAGAAAGCCAAACAGCACATTTTCCCATTGACCAAGATAGTTACACAAAAGGCAGATCTGGGAATCTTAACATGTAAGATGCCCTCCTTGCTTGTTCCCAACATACTGGGAGAGAGGCAAGATGATTAAACAAACAAACATGAAACAGCAGAATCTTACAGTAAATGATTTTTATTCTAGCAATCAATTAAAAAGGCTCCATGTACTGGCTAATTGCTCAGGCTGGAAGGGCTGGTATTTTATATTGTTTAGTATCACTAGCAGTGAAGTCAGTGGAGTAACAATAAAACTTGCTACTTCAGTTTTTGTTTTGGGACAGCTGACAAGTAGAGTGCCTCTGAGGTGCGTTTTAATAGCATAGGTGGGAATGTATCATAAAAATATTTTAAAAGTGAAAGACATGGAAAATATCTGCTTGTTGCAATTAATTTCATTATTGTAAATGAACTGACAATTTGGAATAATGTGTTTATATTTATATTATTTATCTTTATAGTTATAGTTATATAGTTATATTTTATATTTATAATGATGTAATTTATAAACAGTTTCTCACATACTCCCATAATTCTTATATATATTTCATTGAAGTCTTGTGAAATATTTCCTGAATCCGCCAGTAACTAATGTCTGCCAAACCTATTATTATCAGTGTGAGAATGTGGGGTTTGATTTAGCTCAAATTCTGCTTTCAGTCTGAAGCCTTCTTTCACTTGCTTTAAGAGATATTTTGAAGATGCTGGTATGTCCTGCTCTTTAACTCTACTTGCTTCCTTCTATTTTAAATTGTCTAACTCAATGTAACTGGAAAAAAACCCCACACCTACCTGATGAGCCTCACATTCATTCTTGTTTGTGAATGTGATCATATCCTCAGTTTGGGGAATAAGACCATTTACCAAATACCTTGCTAATTTACTCTGGGGAATTTGTTAACAAGGTAGGATTTGGTTTTGAGCTGACCAAAGCATTATTCTCTACGGTAGGTGCAGGTACTTTATTAATTTCCATGAGCTCTCCTGGGACTGGAAAACTATTTGTCCAAAGCTGATTCGTATTTTTCTGAGATGCTATCAGATGTTCATGACTGGAATCAGTTGATATTGTAAATGTTCTGTCTTTCATGCAATTATTTGCGCATGCACTATTATCTTGAGAGGTTTAATAGGAATTAAGTTCTCATGAACCTAATAAGTAAATACATATAATGAGAGAAGATGAGAAACATAGGGAAAGAGTGACAAACTGCTGAAAAAATGTAGATTCAGGATACTGACATAATACATGAGGGTCATTTGTATCCATGTTAATTCTGATGTCAAGAATTGAGAAAAATCATTGTGTTAGCTTCCAAATTCTTCTGTTTTCAACAACAACAACAAAAGTGAGTAACAACCAGTCTTTTTCTTACCAGAAAAACATTAAAGCATATGTTACAGAAGTCTTTAATTCCACCAGATTTTTCTGTCACTGCTTTGGCAGACCTGATGGTGACTGCTTTATTTGTATACCTTTACTGCTGCACCGAAGTGGTTTGATGTATAATACCATAACTGATTCATGTTATGACAGGCTCCTTCCATAGGAACAAAGTTATGTAGTCACTTTTCACAAGCTTATATATAAGCAGCTATTTCTAAATATTTTCACAGAAATCTTCAGAACTAAATCAAAACTGCTTTAGTAATTTGTAAAGAAAATACATTAACAGACTTCTTTCTCAGTTCTTAGTTTATCCCTCCAAGAGCTAGCACTTCCAAGCACTAGATCAGCATGAGATAGATGCTAAACGAATTTCTACAGAGTCACAAGCACAATGTCAAGTCCAGCTTAGATGAAATGCAATAGCACCATTCAATGTAACCTGTCTCTCTCCTTATCCCTCAGTCCCTGCCCTTTTCCTGTTATTCTGATGAAAAGCCTAACCATGTCTCCCTCCAACAATTGACTATAATCACATTTTCTCCTCTCTTTTCTGAAGGGCATGGAGTTCAGTCTAACTTGAAAGGCAAGTAAAAAGCTGTGGACCTCTTACAGAACATGCCCAGCTACCGTCTCATGGGTATCATACAAGCTCCAGGTCAAGTACCTCTGCTCATCTCAGACACAGCAAGCCACGGAGGAAGGTGCCCACTCTGACAAGGGAGGCCCTGAAGCACTGTGGTATTCCCACAGTGGAAGGATAATTTTTTTCATTGTATGTTTGCTTAGCACAAGGCATCTGGTCTTTAGGTCTTGCCAAAATATTAAAGCAGAATAGGTCTACTTAAACTTTTCCAGGGAGACCCGAGCTTATGCTGTCTGCTCTTTGAGGTGTTTCAGTGCAAGCCAGCTCTGAACAGAAAATCATATGAGGCAAAGTGGAGGGGTCAGGACAAAAAAGCTCATTTCTTTAGTAGTACATAGCTTGTGCGTAGCAGTGTGCAAATACAACCCTGCTAACAGAATTGATCATATCTAACCAGACTTGAGTTCAAGTGTGTTTTAAAAGATTATGCAATTTTTTTTCATAATTTTTTTCATAACCTTGTAAATGTGTATGTACCATGCCAGATATCCACATTTTAAACAAAGAATTTAAGTCTGAATTTCGTTATTGGAAAACCAAAATAAAGTTAGCTATGTAGGAAAAAAATATGAAAACCAGAAAGAATTAAAGGTTTCAAGATGGGTTCATAATTCAGTTAATGTGTTCATTTAAATTGTATATATTATCTTACTTTATGATTTGAGCATGCCCAACAACACTGGCAGAATTCATAGAAAAACATGACCTATAGTTCAAAGGTCTTGATACATATTCATTAAACATGTCATGTTTATTCATAAGCCTTACACAATATTTCTGTAAAGTATTGATGTATGTTTTACCATATCACCATACTTAATATTAATTTTTGTATCTCAGAATATGAATTTAAGTTAGATTAAAATACAATGTTTTTCATATACTTCAAATGAAAAAAATCAGAATTAATTCCTCAAAGTTTGCACAGATTGGAAACCAAATAAGGGATGAAGATTTCTTATAAATAGATTTATATTTTAGATTTCTTATAAATAGATTTCTTATAAATCTTGTGCAAAAATAATGAACAATAATTCATACTTTTAGCTTTGAAAACACTACATTTACATTCCAAGAAAATTAATATATATAAGTTGATTTGGTTTTATTTCATTTTATTTTTGCATCCCAAAGGCAAAGACAAAGTTAAAAATTACTAATGCCAGGAGGCTGTGTGTTAGATTTATTCCAGCACAAGTTACTACCTGCAGTAACTGGGTTTGTATAATTATCTGTTCACTCTAATATAACCAGAAAACTATCTTAGACTACTTTTCTGTGACCTCTAAACAGTGATCTCAGTCCCTCTGTGTGCTCCATGCATCCCCAGAAAGTGATGAGCTGTCCTGTTCTTGCACATTCATTCAGGGTTACCCTGGCAACCACTTGATAAGATGGTGCCATGTCTGTCTAGCCTTTTTTGCTATAGCATGAGTTTATAGACTAGACAATTTCAAAAGATGGTTTTCCCCCCTAGGGCCTGTAAACTCAGTATAGATTTCTTCCTATCTTAATAACAAACATGCTACTTTCCTTGACAATAATCCTATGGTTTTTATGGTGCTTCTTCCCACACGTGTATGCAGGCATAGACTCGCTACTCTGTACTCTACTAAATGCATTTACTAAATACTTATTTTTAACCTAGGTTTCTCAAATTTATGTGACCATACTTTCTACAGACAGATTTGTCTCTGTTTGTCTTCATTCTAAATTCTGCTTGCCCCTAATGTTTAACCATGTGACAATTTTAACTAAATTTTAAGAAAGACAGGGATGTCAAATATATTAATTGATTTTATATTAATTTAGTACAATAATATTATTAAATAATAGTATTTACTATTAATTTGATGTAGTGACATACAGAAGACATTTCAAATATACTGTTTTCTGACACAATTTCTGAAACTAGGCAGCTGAAGAGAGGAAAGAAAAAGAGTCTGCATTACTGCCATCAGTGGGGAAAAGAATGCTACGTGAGCTCAAACAAAACTATATACGAGAGACAGTTCATGGATCCTGGAACACCCAGAAATATAATTGGAGATTGTACGCTGTTAGACACAAGATAATCTGCTTTGAGATTTTTCTTCTTTGAGTTTTCTGTGATTGCTGATGAAGGTCCAAGTCACACTGCAGGTGTGGTAGAACAAAAATCCATTGTTAGACTCTGGAGAAATTAACTGAAAAACCTCCCAACAGTCCTGTTTCTCTTTTTACATCATGTTTATGATTTCAAATACTTCAATATTCACAGAGGTTAAAACCTTGCAAACAAAACAGTTCTAGTGCTGAACATCCTGTCGTAGACCTGCCTGATCAACCAGGCAAATCCAGCAGCTCTTGCACACTGACCCAGAGTAATCTTCAGTGAAGATATCCAGCAGATGAATCTGAGATCTGGCATAGCTGCTTCAGTTCTTCTCAGAGAAAATGGGATTATTCAGGGTGGGGGTGAGGGGATCCTTGGAAAATTAAGTCTATATAGGAGAAAGTAAAATTTAACTTACTTCCCATAGAAAGCAAGACAAGTTATTTACAATGGCTATTTTTGTGAACTGTTTCTCCCAGTAGCTGATCAGCCATATAATTTCTATGGTAAATTATTTTGATCATATTATTTTAAAGTATTTTCATTTTAATCAAAACTTCTTGTGGCCTGCATTAATTGCTCTTCTTATTACGTCCTCTCATCTTTTAAGTACCACTTACATCATTTTATTTCTCCTACCTGATAAAAAGGAAAAAAATGACACTTGATACAGTGTGAACTGTGGACATAAAAGTGGGTATCACAGTGACAAATTCTGATGTTTTTTAACTTAGAGTCTTGGACATTCTCTTTAGCATGTAATTTCCAACTCTAAGAATTTCTAAAGTGATGTACACTGAGGTCAGTTTGTCAGGACTGAAAGCACCGAGTGATGGGTTTTGGAGGCTGGAGGCTGTGAAGATCCAGCTGGAACATTTGAGAAGAGGTGAAGGAAGAGAGAAATAGTCTTTTTCTCCTCATTCATTTGTTGGTTAGAAGAGACTCCAATAACTCTATGTTGCAATGAAACTTATGTGCAGTGAACTGCTACTGCAGTGAACAGTAGCATTAAAAGCTCAGGTTGCTGTTTCCTGAGTTCCTAGCCTGTTAACTTAATATGAACATGCTTTTTTTTTTTGTTCTCTGGGTATCTTGATTCTTACATAGTCCTTCCCACTTTAAAGTCAGAAAGGCTCACCAGAATTAATGTTTTTATTCTTGTAAGTCTCCAACAGAATAAGATAGTTTTTTTAAAATTTATTTTTTATTTCTGGTACAGAAAGAGAGTAAAGTTAAGTTATATCTATTTCGCGTAATAGAGGATAATACAAAAATACTGAACAAGCTCTAAAAAGACCTTTGGATTCATAGTCACATGTAACTTCGCATTCATAAAGTCATAATTAATTTAGGTCACAGAGAAACTTGAATGGACATTATGACACAGATGGTATAATTTTCCTTTTTAATTATTATAACTTTATATGTGATACTGTCAGCCTTTTTAGCAAATCAATAAAGTGTTCACTGCTCTTCTTTCTGGTATGTTAATTTCTTTTTTTTTCTTTTACTATTGACATGGATAAGCTAATTTTCAGCTTCCTTTCAACAATAAATAAAACTCCAGGGATGTATTTTTTTTTATGTATATTAGTGCCTCAGTAATCACTTGACAAGTTGTAAAGTGGGAGTTGAGAACTGCTGAGGCTGACAAATCCTGCTGTAAAATTAAATGTGTAAGAAATTTCAGTATATGGTTTGTAAAGAGAGAAGGATGCTTGGGTACTTGAAATAGACTAGGTGAAGCCTCACCCACTCAAATACATTAATATGGTGCAGTGACCTAAGGAAACACTTTTTTCTCTATGCCGAAATAAAAGATTAGCTAGTTTCGGGACAAGAACTAGAAGAACTCAAGCCTAACTTAAAGATTTCAGTAGCCTGAACAAAAGACACATTAGAGCTTGAACTTAATGTTTTGGCCTGGGGAGGTATTCTAGGTAAGTTCAAAACTTTATGCTACATGCAGCTAATCACAGAATATGCAAGACATCTACTGCTGTGTCGTGGTTTAACCTCAGCTGGCAACTGAGCACCACACAGCCGCTCGCTCACTCCCCCCACCCCGGTGGGATGGGGGAGACAATCAGAAGAGTAAAAGTGTGAAAACTCATGCATTGAGATAAGAACAGTTTAATAATTGAAATAAAATAATAATAATAATAATAATAATAATAATAATAATAATAATAATAATAATATACAAAGCAAGTGATGCACAGTGCAATTGCTCACTACCCACCAACCGATCCCCAGCCAGTACCCAACCAGCATCCCCCTGACCAGCTTTCCCCTAGTTTATATACTGAGCATGACATCATATGGTGTAGAATATCCCTCTGGCCAGTTTGGGTCAGCTGTCCTGGCTGTGCCCCCTCCCAGCTTCTTGTGCATCTCCAGCCTTCTCAGTTGGTAGAGCATGAGAAGCTGAAAAGTCCTTGATTTAGTGTAAGCACTGCTCAGCAACAACTAAATCATCAGTGTGTTATCAACATTATTCTCATCCTAAAGCTAAAACACGGCACTATATCAGCTACTAGGAAGAAAACCAACTCTATCCCAGCTGAAACCAGAACATGCTGTTAATTTCCTTTTGAAATATTTTACAGTATTCTTTGTTACCATAACCAAAGGGGATCCCCAGGCAAAACTTTCTGAGTTGCTTGTTGGGGGCTTGAAACTTTGTCTACAAAGGTCCACACAAACTGTTCTGTTTTAATCATGCCAGTTTACTTCCAGCACACTGGAAATTTACCACAGGCTTTTAAATAAACAGTTATTCACCAGATGGAGTTGTAAAAGGAAATGAACTTTAGTTTGAAAAAGAAGATAATATTTTATTAAGAGAAATGCTTTTTAAATTAATTTCATAGTCAAAAAAATATTAAAGGGGCAGTTTAGCTTTGTTAAAGTAAGAGCTATGTTGAAATTAAGTTGTTTTCTAGTAGCGGCAAGAAGTTATTTTACAAGCAAACATGATCTTTTCTGTTAGCAAGCCTAGCGAGATGTTCAGTGACAGGTGGCCATCATGCCTTCATCCTCTTTTGTATTTCTTATACCTGAAACATCTTCACATCGCTTTCCATGGAGAACCCAGAGCTCCTTCCTTAATAGAGTCTGATGGAGCAAATCTGTATGCTAGTCCATATGGAACAAGAGTTTATAGATATCAGAATAAGACCTTTAAAAATATAATTACTTATCCACCAAAATGAGAGTTATAATTTGGAAAAGGAAGAATCAGTCCCTGCAGTTTGGTGTATTTACCCCAGAGTTCCTAGGTATTCAAAATTACTCTTCACTTTTCTTGTAAAGACACAGATTTATTCTGCATAATTTCCAGGACAGGTCTCTTCCCTTCATAAGTAGGGCAGGTTGTTCCTACTCATGGAAAACTTTAACATTTTGAAATTTCCAAACTGTCTTCAGTATAATTTATTTTGTTTTTGTGCTCCCACATTATTTTCAATTGTAAACCTGAACTCTGGAGAATTTATAGTGCATCTGTAAAGCTCTTGGTCACAGAGCAGCCAGTCTGGCCAACCACCCAGTTCAGTAGATGGAAACTGAGATGCTTCATCTCCCCCTGATTTGTGCCACTAAGCTGGCAGAAATTCAAGGACTTTCAGAACTGTACTCTTCATATTTCTGTGAAATCAGAATTGGCAAAACATACTGTCATAGTAGAATGCTTTCAGTTTGCCAAACTGCCAATTCTAAAATTACCTTCTCAATCATTTATTAATTTTTAATTTCTCATCCTTTCCTGTCAAAGTTCATCTAGTTAAACTAAATTCTAGATATGTGAATTGCATTATTACTTAGCTATCATGGCTATTCAGATGATTAAGGAGGAAAGGAGACTTAGCTTTTCTACACTTATCTACGTGCGATTTTCCAAAAGTTGGATGCAGGTGCAGAAGTATGGAAAGAGAAAGCAGAGGCTGTATGCATGCAACTTGCCTCTTCCAGATGGAGGACTAGGAGGATTTCAGCTTGTCAGTATCTGGAACCAGAGTTCTTGCTTCCCTTGGCAAAATAATAAATTTCAATTTGTGAAGGTGTGAAAGCCAGCAACATGCTCTCTAAATGACTGAAGTTACTATGATTTCCGTTTCCTTTCAAAGAGGGGTCCAGAGACAGTTCATGAATGACATACAGCCTATAAGATCTAAAAGTAACTCTGCCTTATTCTTCCACAAAAGCTATCAATAAAATAGATTGCAATTGGAATATAAACCTGGAATAATTTCAAATAAATTAATGTAAATTAAGGTTAAGATCCAGATGGTTTTACTCACCATAAAGCTTGGGAAACCACTGTTCCTTAGATATAATTAGATGATAGTATCACAAGAGTACAGGACAAGATATTTTCCTCTGCCTCTCTAAATCAATAAAAATAGACACAAGAAAAAAAGCCAACAAAACCTCAGAGTTATGGGGTTTTTATTGTAAATACTTTTCAATGTCCACCATTTCTAGTAACCGCTATACAAATAGCAAGGTATAGCTACCTGGTGGCTGGTCCACTAGTGGTTATTATTACTTAGAATCAAGTACATCCCCCTCTGTTCTGTCCTTGACATTTTACTTCAGCTAGCTTCTTTATTTACCTCTGATGCTTTTGTATTTTTCAAGCTCTGGCAAAAAGCTGTGGAGTGTGTTCTATTGTTGTCCTTTTGTCAAGCAGTAGCTGGTATTTTGGCCTTTTAGAGGTCACTTTCCAATAGAAGGAAAAGCAGTGACATGGAGCTCTATTGAGCTTGTTTATTTATAGAATGTATGCCCTTGAGTGGCTCCACGGTAGGTCACAAAGATACAGGAAACCCCCTTCTTTCAGAAGTCTCAGCTCAAACACCAAGAAACAACAGAGCTCTGAAAATTATCCCTAATTAAAACTTCATGGAAGAGAGCAATTTCTTCCTCCTTTTGCCAGAATGCACAGCAAAAAAAACATGTCACACCAGTAATAACTAAACAGTGTTTCTTCAGCCAATGTACACTGCTTACATTAATTTAAAAAAATATAAAATCATGTATAAGATTTCCGTCTGATGATTCTCACAAGAAAAATATTATTTTCTTACAATACAGCCTTACTTTATATGCCAAGAGATCTCAACCAAAGAGCATTGCTAGAAGTATCAGAATGAGAATTCTGGAGGAAAGAGCCATGACCAGAATCTTATCACTCAGTCAGGACACTGATGTGCAAAGAGATACTCAATAGTTTGACTATGTGAAGAACTGAAGACTTATTTTACTAAAGGTGTATAGAGATCTTTTCCCGTTGCCTACAGAGAGCCCTAGTCTTCTGCTATTAATGACAATTAGATGGTCACTTCCAGACCTCTCAGCCTTTGTTGTAAGACTGTATTTACTCAGGAATAATATATATAGCTTTCCACCTTCACATACAAACATACATAAAATAGTTTCCTTCTCCTGTGATTTCATCAACTAAACACTTTTGTCAGTGTACAGGTTTCTCTCTACATCCATAACAGAAATGCTTAGTCAAACTACTTTTTCACCTTACCACGAATTCCACATCTCATATGCCCTCTTTTCTCACTCCTTTTCCACTAGTAGATAGAGAAGTTAAAGCAATACAGACAAGCTCATAGCTGAAGCAGCTCCACAGGTGGTGCTATAAAAGGTACTTATCAAGCACAGGGATTAAGTCACCTGCCAGCCATAGAGTTTGGCTCACTCACATCCACCTTGGTACTTCCATGCTCGACTACAGTGACTTAATGACAAGAAGAAAGATAAGGAAGGACAGGGTTCTTTTTATCCCCTTTCTTCTTCCTCACATGTATCATGTAATCTCTGCCAACTTTAACATAGGGCCAATTTAATTCATGGAAAGAAAAAAACCCTGAAACTCTCCACTGTTTTTCTGTTAAATGAAAATATGATCTTCTAACTAGCCTAGAAATTTTAGATATCAGAAGAATTGCTCATTTATCTACCCGCCCCCCTCCTCTTGAGCTCACTGGAGTCAGTAGAAAGATTTAGATTGAGTTCAATGGGTTTTGGATGAGTTTTTCTGAAAGCACTCAATTCATCTCACGTCTCTTACTAACTCTCCAGTTTGCTGTAGTATTACTGAAAATTCTTATCTATAAATAAAGAACAAGTATTTAATGCACAGCAAACCAATTAATTTCAAAATTGCTTAGGGATTTTTTAATTCAGCCTTTTATATATGAGACTGTTTATACTGGAACTCTTATTTTTTTTTCACATAATCACTGAACAAGCAAAACTGCCAGATTTTAACTCAGTTCTGGTGAGCATCACTGCATGCAAGAAAATGCTAAATGAAAATTTTAGGCCATGTGCATGAAAGCTCTTTGAGGAGGTAGTTTAATTCACCACACAATTATTTTAAAGAGATAATTCAATATCTTAAAGTGATTTATTGATAACAAATTATTTTTAACTCAAGCCTTTAAGACATTTAGCTTGTTCTCAGCTGAAATGACCTCTTTTGTTCCTTTATGAGACTAAAGGTATAGTAGAACTGCAGCCATTCTCTGCTGGTTATTTCCCTGGAGTAGTAACAGCTTCCTGCTCCTTCCCCAAAGTGAAATGGCCAAGATGCACTTCACTGTCTGTTTATTTGTCATCACCTATATGATCTCATTACCTTCCTAATGAACACCTGAGAATATATGGGTTGTTTGTCCACACAGTACTCATGGGGGGCAGGGGGGTACCTCTCCAGAGACACTGAGAACCATGCCTGAGCCTCACAGCCCAACTTGGTCCAACTCAGAAATCCCATTCCAGAACCTGCAGTGCCTCCAGAACCCTAAATCAATATGTCTGCATTCCTCTTCTTTGAATTAGGTGGCATATAGTCTAACAAAGAGGGAGGGATGACAAGGTAGGAAGCAGCAGTTAAGAAAGGTACTTCAGGGTGCACCATAAAAAAAACGGGAGAAGCTAAGACAATCATACTTGCCAGATCTGTCAGGAAGCAGCAAGGTTCAAGCTAAAGGTGTTGTTTGCAAGGATAAAGGGACGTAGATGATAAAATAAAAAATCTAGGTCCACAGTGTTTACCTAAAATATGGAAATGCTGTATGTCAAACAGTTAAATGTAAGCCTGGGCCTCCCATAAGTATGTTGCACCACAGAAGCCATAAGGTATGGTGCTCAAGTATAGAGACTGATCCTACCTGTCCTGGTTTTGGCTGGGATAGAGTTCATTTTCTTTCCATGAGCTGGTATAGTGCTGTGTTTTGGATTTAGGATGAGAATAATGTTGATAACACCCTGATGTTTTAGTTACTGCTGAGCAGTGCTTACACACAGTCAAGGCCCACCAGCGAGTAGGCTGGGAGTTCACAAGAAGTTGGGAGGGGACACGGCTGGGACAGCTGACCCCAACTGACCAAAGGGATATTCCATACCATATGGTGTCATGCTCAATATATAACTAGGGGAAAAGCTGGCTGGGGGTCCGCTGGTCGGGAACTGGCAGGACATCGGTTAGCGGGTAGTGAGCACTTGCATTGTGCATCACTTGTTTTGTATATTCTTTTATCGTTATTATTATTTTCCCTTTCTTTTCTGTCCTAGTAAATTGTCTTTATCTTAACCCATGAGTTTTACCCTTTTTTCCAATTGTCTCCCCCATCCCACTGAGGGGGAGTGAGCGAATGGCCGTGTGTTATTTAGCTGCCTGCCAGGTGTGAGATACCAAAAGAGTTAATGTCTCAAACATTGTGGCAACGCGAGGCGCTATTTGCATGGCGATGGCAGGTCAGTGAGCACAGGGTGGGGGAGAGCGAGAGTGGGACATGGAGGATGTGGAGACCGTGTCGCAGGACGTGCGGTTCCGGTTCCAATGGACGGTAAGGTCCATCTATGGCCAAAGGTCACACAGCGGTGATCTGACGAAGGGGCTTGCGACCACCCAAGAGACCCCTCGCGACCCCCCCCCCCCTCCCCCCAGCACCTGCGCAGAAGATTGAGAACTTTCTAGAACAAGAACCATGTAAGTCCTAAAGGGGGTGTACCTGGAGGCGGGGATTAGCTTATAAAAGACATGGCCCCCCCAGGGAACCACACGCGCACCCACCACCGGAGGATTGCCATGCCTGTCACCATCATCGCAGGATCCAAGGGTGGTGATACTTTTCCTTTCTCTATCCTCCTCTCTTCTACTTTCCTTTTCTCACTTCTCTCTTCCTCTACTCTTCCAATATATGTAAGTTTTGGATAAATTGTGACAGGTTGCCTGGAAAATAGTTCCATTGCCAAATCGCCTCTGTTCGTTTGTTGAGCTTGCCAGTTCATTAAATTTGTCCGCTTGTTGAATTCACCAGTTAATAAAGTTGCTGGTCAGACTGTTCCTCTGAGTCATTGTTGTGACTCTACCAGCCCTGCGGCTCTGCCAAGCAGAGATCAGCCTTTGTCAGTACACAAACTGTCAGGGAATAAAAAAGATTCACCCATCTTGCAACCCTCCAAGTGGGACGAGACACTGGGTTATACAACAGTCTTTTTGGCTCCCAACGTGGGGCTTGAAGGGTTGAGACAAACTGACCAGAGCGTGTTAAAACAAATTTGTTATAAGCATCCATTATTAGGTTAATAGTCACTGGTCGCAATGTTGATTTATTCACTCTCAGAGTTGTTGTGCTTGTTCTGAGTGTTGTGTTATGTAACACCTTACTTGCTGTATGTGTTCCCTGTTGTGCTGTGCATCACTTCTGGGGGCTAAGGTTATCATTTTGCTGTACTGTGTAACACCGGCTTACGATTCGATAAAATTACTGGTCAAGAAACTAATCTGGTATTTGTACTGAGCACTGCCGTCATCTCCATACTTCAGAAACCATCTCTCGGAAACTATTAATAATTACAATCTTTACCTGTTCTACTTGGAGAACCAAATTATGGGGAAGAAAAGGGGGGACACTTTCCCCTGTTACTTCACCTTCCACTTGTCCTCCAGGCTAGTTACAATAGCTCTTGAGAATTTTGAATATCCTTGGGATGTTCAAACCAGCATGTTCCTATTGCTATGTCTCCTGAATGTGTTTCAGGTCTTGTTTAAGGTTAAACAAGTATTTAAAGATACCACCCAGAGATCTGCCCCGAGGCTGGATAGTTATGAGTGGCAGGGTGTGTGGGATAGTATGGGCAAGTACGTAGGACAGTGGAAACCTCCAGTGTTTTGGAACTTCACCCTGAACAAGTGCAGAATCCTGAAAAACTAGCAAAATATTTGGAAAAAGTATGTTGTCACCCTGGCAATTCAAGAGACACACAAATCACTACAGTGTGCTAGGGACTGGCCCATGCCTACTGAGCCCTGTTCAACACTATTCAGTACCCTCAAGGGGAAGAGAAGGTGCCTGGATCTGACGACAAAGCGACAGGCACTGCGGCTACTCCAACCCCCATGACAGGCAGTGCAGCTGAACCGGAAAACCAACCTGTGCAGGTATGAGTCCAGCCTATACACAAGAAGAAATGTTGGAAGTGAAAGTCAGCTTGTTTAGTAAGGGAAGAAACTCTTCCCCTACTAAGGGAAGAAGTGGATGAGGCAGACTGCTCCGAAGCAGGGGCATCATGAAAAGAGGAGGAAGAAGAGGCAGAACTCATAAATGAGGCGGTAACCACCCGATCCCTGTCCCTGAGTGAGTTGTGAGACATGCAAAAAGATTTCAGCCTCACCCAGGTGAGCACATTGTCAGTTGGCTGCTCCAATGCTGGGATAACAGGGCCACTAGCCTGGAATTAGAGGGTAGGGAAGCCAAGCAGCTGGGATCCCTTTCTAGGGAAGGGGACATTGACAAAATGATTGGAAAAGGGACACAAGTCCTCAGCCTTTGGAGGTGACTCCTGTCAGGTGTGAAGGAAAGGTATCCCTTCAAGGAAGTTGTTATATGTCAGCCAGGCAAGTGGACCACCATGGAGGGAGGTATTCAGTACCTGAGGGAATTAGGCATGGAGGTGATTTATGATGACCTGAACAACGAGCAGTTATCCAAAGATCCAGATGAAGTCAAATGCAAACAACCCATGTGGCGGAAGTTGGTATGGAGCGCACCAGCACCAGCATTGCAACTCATTGGCAGTAATTACCTGGAAAGATGGAGAGGGACAAACAGTGTGTGAACTGGCTGGCCAACTCTGGCAATATGAAGAAAGTCTCTCTTCCTCCCTACAGGCCCGTGTCTTGGCTGTGGAGAAACTGTCCCAGGAGGTCCAGCAACTCAAAGATGATACACCCTACTCCCCACCTGTACGGACCAGTATCTCAGCTGTCAGGAGTCAGCGTTCCTCTGCTCAAGAGAAAGGATATAGTGGGTACACAATATGGGCCACCCTGTGGTTTTATCTGCATGACCATGGAGAGGACATGAAGAAGTGGGATGGAAAATCTGCCTCGACCCTAGAGGTGCAGGTACATGAGTTGCAAGGAAAAACAATCACCAAAGGGGGTTCTTCTAGGAAAATTGCTGCTCCAGTTTCCAGTGGGCAATTCCCCAGACAAAGTAGAAGGGCTGATCTTACCCCTGATCTTAATAAAGGGACTTCTGACTCGCAATTACAAGAAGTGGGTAATGAATACCAGGACCAGGGCTAGAGGGGCCCTGCCTCCAGCCAGGTAGAAGAAAGGCACAACCGGGTTTACTGGGCTGTGTGGCTTCAATGGCCTGGCACATCAGACCCACAGGAGTATAAGGCTCCAGTAGACACCGGTGCACAGTGTACCCTGATGCCATCAAGTTATAAAGGGGAAGAACCCATCTGTATTTCTGGAGTGACAGGGGGATCCCAATAGCTAAATGTATTGGAGTGAGCCTAACTGAAGTGAGCCTAACTGGGAATGAGTGGCAAAAGCACCCCATTGTGACTGGCCCAGAGGCTCCGTGCATCCTTGGCGTAGACTGCCTCAGGAGAGGGTATTTCAAGGACCCAAAAGAGTACTGGTGGGCTTTTGGTATAGCTGCCTTGGAGATGGAGGAAATTAAACAGCTGTCTACCTTGCCTGGTGTCTCAGAGGACCCTTCTGTTGTGGGGTTGCTGAGGGCTGAAGAACAACAGGTGCCAATTGCTACCACAACGGTGCACCAGCGGCAATATTGCACCAACCGAGACTCCCTGATTCCCATCCATAAGCTGATTCATCAACTGGAGAGCCAAGGATTGATCAACAAGACTCGTTCACCCTTTAATAGTCCCATATGGCAATTGCAAAAGTCTAACGGAGAGTGGAGACAAACAGTTGACTATCGTGGCCTGAATAAAGCCACACCACTGCTGAGTGCTGCCATGCTGGACATGCTGGAACTTCTATACGAACTGGAGTCAAAGGCAGCCAAGTGGTATGCCACAATTGATATCGCTAATGCATTTTTCTCAATCCCTTTGGCAGCAGAGTGAAGACAACCATTTGCTTTCACTTGTGGGGGGGCTTCCAGTACCCCTGGAATCGACTGCTCCAGGGGTGGAAACACAGCCCTACCATTTGTCATTGATTGGAACAGGGTGATTGATTGGCACTGGAACATTGATTGACACTGGAACAGGGTGAGGCTCCGGAACACCTGAAATACATTCATGACATCATTGTATGGGGCAACACAGCAGAAGAAGTTTTTGAGAAAAGGAAGAAAATAGTCCAGATCCTCCTGAAAGATGGTTTTGCCATAAAACAAAGTAAGATCAAGGCACCTGCACAGGAGATACAGATTTTAGGAGTTGAATGGCAAGATGGATGTCGTCAGATCCCAATGGATGTGGTCAGCAAAATAATAACCATGTCTCCACCAACTAGCAAAAAGGAAACACAAGCTTTCTTAGGCATTGTGGGTTTTTGGAGAATGCATATTCCAAATGACAGTCTGATCGTAAGGCCTCTCTACCAAGTGACCTGGAAGAAGAACAATTTCAAATGTGGCCCTGAGCAGCGACAGGCCTTTGAACACTTTAAACGGGAGATAGTTCATGCAGTAGCCCTTGGGCCAGTCTGGGCAGGACAAGACGTAAAAAATATGCTCTATACTGCAGCCGGGGAGAATGGCCCTACCTGGGGCCTCTGGCAGAAAGCACAAGGGGAGACTCAAAATTGACCCCTAGGGTTTTGGAGTCGGGGATACAGAGGATATGAGGCTCACCATACTCCAACTGAAAAAGAGATATTGGCAGCATATGAAGGGGTTTGAGCTGCTTCGGAAGTGGTTGGTACTGAAGCACAGCTCCTCCTGGCATCTCAGCTGCCGGTGTTGGGCTGGATGTTCAAAGGGAGGGTCCCCTCTACGCATCATGCAACTGATGCTACATGGAGTAAGTGGGTTGAACTGATCATGCAAATGGGCTCAAATAGGAAACCCCAATCGCCCAGGAATCTTGGAAGTGATCATGGACTGGCCAGAAGGCAAAGATTTCAGAATATCTCCAGAGGAGGAGCTGATGCATGCTGAGGAAGCCCCACTGTATAATAAACTGCCAGAAAATGAGAAGCAATATGTCCTGTTCATTGAGGGGTCCTGTCGTCTTGTGGGAAAGCATCGGAGATGGAAGGCTACTGTATGGCGTCCTATATACGACAGGTCGCAGAAACTGCTGAAGGAGAAGGTGAATCGAGTCAGTTTGCAGAGGTGAAAGCTATCCAGTTGGCTTTAGACATTGCTGAATGAGAAAAATGGCCAGTGCTCTATCTCTATACTGACTCATGGATGATGACAAATGCCCTGTGGGGGTGGTTACAGCAATGGAAGCAGAGCAACTGGCAGCGCAGAGGCAAACCCATCTGGGCTGCCTCATTGTGGCAAGATATTGCTGCCTGGGTGGAGAACCTCGTTGTAAAAGTACATCACATAGATGCTTACGTACCTAATAGCTAGGCCACTGAAGAACATCAAAACAACCAGCAGGTGGATCAGGCTGCTAAGATTGAAGTGGCTCAGGTGGATCTGGACTGGCCACATGAGGGTGAATTATTTATAGCTTGGTGGGCCCATGACACCTCAGGCCATCAAGGAAGAGATGCAACAGATCAAGAGAGGGCTCGTGATCGAGGGGTGGACTTGACCATGGACACTGTTGCACAAGTTATCCATGAATGTGAAACATGCGCTGCAATCAAACAAGCCAAGCAGTTAAAGCCTCTGTGGTATGGAGGACGATGGCTGAAATATAAACATGAGAAGGCCTGGCAGATCGATTATATCACCCTCCCACAAACCCACCAAGGCAAGCGCTATGTGCTTACAATGGTGGAAGCAACCACTGGATGGCTGGAAATATATCCTGTGCCCTATGCCACCACCTGTAATACTATCCTGGCCCTTGAAAAGCAAGTATTATGGTGACATGGAACCCCAGAAAGAATTGAGTCAGACAACGGGATTCATTTTTGAAACAACCTCATAGACACGTGGGCCAAAGAGCATGCCATTGAGTGGGTATATCTCATCCCCTATCATGCACCAGCCTCCAGGAAAATTGAACAATACAATGAACTGTTAAAGACTACACTGAGAGCAATGGGTGCTGGGATGTTCAAACATTGGGATACACATTTAGGAAAAGCCACCTGGTTAGTCAACACTAGGGATCTGTCAATCGAGCTGGCCCTGCCCAATCAAAACTTTTATGTACTGTAGAAGGGGATAAAGTCCCTGTAGTGCACATAAAAAATACGCTGGGGAAGACAGTGTGGGTTATTCCTACTTCGGGCAAAGACAAATCCATTCATGGGATTGCTTTTGCTCAAGGACCCCGGTGCACCTGGGGGGTGATGCAGGAGGATGGGGAATTTGTGTGTGTACCTCAAGGGGATTTGATTTTGGGTGAGAATAGCCAATGAACTGAACTGTATGATGTTAACTGCTATATAATACTGTATGTCATCACAACTATGGTCGCTATACGCCATATCAATGGTATTACAGTAAGAATCATCCAGATTAATGAAGAATGAATTTTGATGAAACCAAGCAAAGTGCAGCAATGATAGAACCGGACAAGTGCAGTGGTGATGGAACCAGAACTGGCTTCAGCATTCAACAATCCAACACCACACACCATCTCTCTTGCCCTGAAGGACTGTTATGACAGATGGAGCCCAAAGTCATGGACTAAATGAATTCAACGGATATTTTAGAGGGATGGCCCGTAGACTAAGGGAATGATATCTGTGTGTATATATCAAAAGACAGGAAAGGTGCTGGTGATTAGTTGGGATATATTGGAAAGTGTGGGACCTGGGCATGACATAGATGATATAGAATAAGGGGTGGATATTGTCTTGGTTTCAGCTGGGATAGAGTTAATTTTCTTTCTAGTAGCTGGTATAGTGCTGTGTTTTGGTTTTAGGATGAGAATAATGTTGATAACATGCTGATGTTTTCGTTACTGCTGAGCAGTGCTTACACAGAGTCAAGGCCTTTTCTGCTTCTCACCCCACCCCACCATCGAGTAGGCTGGGGGTGCATAAGAAGTTGGGAGGGGACACAGCTGGGACAGCTGACCCCAGCTGATCAAAGGGATATTCTATACCATATGATGTCATGCTCAGTATATAAACTAGGGGAAAAGCTGGCAGGGGTTCTGCTGCTTGGGAGCTGGCTGGCCATCAGTCAGCGAGTGGTGAGCAATTGTATTGTGCATCACTTGTTTCGTATATTCTTTTACCATTATTATTATTTTCCCTTTCTTTTCTGTCCTATTAAATTGTCTTTATCTAAACCCATGAGTTTTACCTTTATTTTTTGATTCTCTCCCCCATCTCACTGGGGGAGAGTGAACAAACGGCTGTGTGGTGTTTTGCTTCCTGACAGGTTAAACCACAACAGCACCTTTTCATGACATATGTTATAGAAGGGACTTTTACTATAAAAGATCTATTTTTATTTCTATTTTTTACATTTTGTTTTACTGCTTCTACAGAAGACCTCAGACAGCTGTTTCTGTGTTCAGTTCCAATGACCAACATTTATTTTCAGGTTTATGTGGGATCCACCTGGATCTCAGAGTCACATCTTCTATCTACTTATACAATCACTACACTAAGATGTCCCCACAGCATGTTCCTAACTGCAGATTAAGCTAGTTTCCAGACTGACCTCACGTAACCAGTTCAACACATCTCCTTCTCTTCTCAAACTTTGCATCATTGAAACTTCAGTGACGGTTCTTACCTTTGTGGTTAATCTCTCCATTATCCTAACAAGAATGAAAATATTTTTTTATTGTTTTTCAGCAAGAGATGGCTGTTGATTGAAATTTTATCCTTCTTGTATTTTGTACCCCAAAATTGTGTACACTGTTGATTCTAAAACCATACTATAAGTTTAAATTTTGTAGGATGCTGTAGGCCATTTGTTCTAAGCCTAGCTTTTGGAAAAGGAAAGGTTTCTCCCATAATGTTATGTATAGTCTAATAAATAGCAATAGTAGGAGAACATAGCTGATTTCCCCCGGCTGATCTCCATCTGTTCATAGTGTAAAACATGTGGATATGTAGTTCAATTAATTTGAAGGTACTGTCTGAATCAGCTTGATGGCAGGTCTCTGAATGAAGAAAAAAATAGAACTGTTAAAAAGATACAACATTTTTCCCTGGAGAGTCTGATTGAGAGTTTTCTTAAAATGATGTAACATTTCGTAAAACAGCTGCATAGGAACATTAATGGGGAAAATCTACTACATTTGGAGAAGAAAGAAATTTTATCTCTGTCCTTTGGTGGTCTGAATTATGTAAGTCCTGACAAATAATTTTCCTATAAGTATGAGTATACAGATTTAGTTCCAATAGAAGGCATTTGCCTTTGTCTCTTTGTACAACAGCAAGCATTTCATTGCCATCTGCACCAGGAGCACTGTAGTAAACTGTGAAAGAAATGTAAATTTCAAGCATCCTAAAAATTCCTCTTGCAGAGGCGTTTATGATTTTTGATCTAGAAGTTGTGGAAGCAACTTCCCACACAAAATGGTTCCTCAAAATAACATTTTGATCTTTTTCACTATGTATTTGATCCACAACAAAAGGTTAACACTTGCATCAGGAGACAGTAACTTTTAAGCAAAACAGAAATGCACAGGCTTTCCTGCTTTCAAGCATAAATATAAAAAAAGCCCAACAAAACCAAACCCAGACTAGCTTTCCTTCTTTAGAAAAACACAGAAAGGAACGAGGCACTCAAAAGGGTTTCTTGTATGATTGCAAGGCATGCTTTTGGAACCACTCTGAACTAATAATACATTATTTCATTTCCCCTTACCTAATAAGTAGCCTAACCTGAAAAACCTCAGTAGTCCACATCTCCATTTGATACAACAGTCTCCCTTACTACTACTTGTATACCTGTCATCAGTTAGTCTAATGATAGAATATCAAACTTGTCCATCTGTTCACATCTTGTTAATATCCCCACAATCTTATTGCAATCCACCTCTCTACCTATCAGAACACGTAGACTAAGATGGCTGTGGACCTCTCAGTCACATCCTTATTCGTAACAATGATTGAAAACATCTTAAAAAAACCTAACTCACGTCTTCTCCTTGAGCAAAAAGAAGAATCTATCATGTGCTCCTTTCTTACTCAGATCATATTAGCATTTACACCTTACACTTCAGAAAACTTAACATATTTTCTCAGGAGCCATTGCTGCCTGTAACTGGGTTCAGAACCACAATTTTTATCGCAGTATAAAAACGTTGCTTTTATATATTCAGTCCTTAAAAATAGAGTTCTAACCTCTTGAATGAGGTATCAAACATAATTTTCAACAAAAGGATTAGCCTTAAAAAAAATTATTTAGTCTATGTACTATTAATAAGAAGTCTGCTTATAATGTCTGAGGCGGTTGCCAAAATGCCTTTTTGTCCTGTATGTTATGCACTGACAACCTATCTTCAGGTTGTAACTTAGATACTGACAACCTATCTTCAGGCTAAATCAAGGAGCTTTTGATTCTACTTAAGGCACCCACTATCACCAAAATTATTTCTCTCTTCGCAGCCTCTCCAAATGTGCCACCTTTTCTCACAGAAAGATTCAGACATGGTTCCTTCTCCAGTATTCATCATTTTCCCCTTTCCCTTCCTCCCTGTATTGTGGAAGAATTGCTGGAGGTGACTTAGAAATTAAACTTATATTCACATTTTTAAGTAAGGCACAGCATTGAAGAAGCTTCCAGGGTAGAGTGGGGCTGACATGTAAGGAATCCATTCCATGGAAGTTCCCTAGGCCTGCAACCTTAGATGTCAGCAATGCCAGGGGAACTTGGTGTGTTGCCTCTAAGAGGAACTGCCCAGTGGATGGAGTGCTGTGGAGACACCGTGGCCAGGCTCTGTGATATTATGGGAACTTGAAGGTGCCACAGAACTGATAAGCTGCATATTTGCTACTCTGGCCCAACAGTCTGTCATGTTTTTGACAAAATGCTGTCCTTTTGTTGAACTTTGCTCATTATAACATAGTTACAATACCAAAACACACCCCCATCCCAAAAGCTACCCGCCTCCAAGGTGCGACCACCCTTCATTGAGCTTGCACTCTGAATTTTTCTAGTTTATACCTTTAAAAGCAAAGAGAGAAAATTTTACACCAATCCTAAACAAAGGTATGGATGACTAGAGTCACTCAAGCTCCACCTGAAAGGTAAAAAGTACTATAAAATAGTTTAAGAGAGAGAGAATGTTGGGGAAGATACCATCACGTACCACTCTGACTTTTGGGATCAGTCGACGGGCTGAGATCAGTCGACTCTCTTTGCCCCCATTGGGACGCCTTTGGGTAAGAGTCGAACACTTGGTTATACCAAGTACCTCCCCGGGAAACTTACAAATCTCTATAGAGTCATTTTATATCTTTTAATGCGTTTGTAGCCATCAGTGTTATTCATGCTCTTGGTATTTCCACATGCTTTGCAGACAGTGAATTTATCACCGGTAAGCCAAAAGAACCTGTGCATCTGTTGCTTTAATAAACTGCACTTTTCATTAATCTACCCATGATAGTTCTCATTGAATGCAACCAGACTCTTTAAGTGTGGCCATGATAGTTCATGGAACGCAACTAGACTGAAGGTATATCGCATTATTTGTGCATCCGTAATTGTGATAGTTCAGTACACTGAACGCGACCAGACTTATAACGCTGTCAAATTACTTTAATGCTGTTTCCTTAATCAACTTTGTGAAGCTGTTTCAGTGAAAGCCCTGAGAGGGCTCTGACAGTCAAACATTGACTCTGATGGGTGGCTACATAC
This sequence comes from Ciconia boyciana, assembly GCF_034638445.1. Lineage (NCBI taxonomy): Eukaryota > Metazoa > Chordata > Aves > Ciconiiformes > Ciconiidae > Ciconia > Ciconia boyciana. The sequence continues at coordinate 61,127,940 of NC_132935.1, forward strand.
ACAGTCCTTAGAAAATAAACCCTTGACCAAGTCTGAGACTAAGACTGGACTTAGCCACACCTAGACTCCTCTCTGAGAAGGAGTTTGTAAAGCAAGGGTGTCCTGTCTGAACCTCGTGACTCAACAGGAGGGTTACCCTCCCCAGCCACTCCTCAGACTCCTATTCGAAACGCGACAGTAACTTTTAACACAACACTGTATTCAATAAGAAACAGGCTTTCACTGTTTATTCTCCTTGGCTGGAGCAAAAAAAAGCACATCTCCAGGTTCCATTGGTTTTCCCTGCCAATCATTACTCTCGATGGGTTTGACTGTGCTGGGTTTCCATGAATGGCTAATTTCTCCCAGAATTAACTATCCATACAACAAAAGGCAATTGTATGTGACTTGTATAATTTTAAAAAGGCTAGAGAAATATTCGTCAACCAAATCTTTGGGTTTTGCAATGAATCTTTTGGTTTGAAGGCAATTTTGGCATATAAAATTGTTACCAATTTAACGCCAGTAATGTTTCCTGGCCAGCTGACTGACGGAGTGAGTGAATGTAAAATCCTAGTGACTGACAGCATTCTTCATCATTATGAAAAAAAAAAGATTAGGTATGTATCTGTATTTTTCAAATATGTGTTTTGTACAGAATTTTCAGTGAATCACATCATTATTACAGATAATGCATTTTTAGTGCACAATTTCTCACTGGTGCTAATGACATCAGAAAACTTTTAATGAACAATGAAACTCTTCTGATTTGATTCTATTCTACAAAGAAATTGGAAAAAGAAACACTGTATTCTTCTTTCATGTAAACAGATCTGTAAAGCAACACAAAAATAATCTCCAATAGATGCTCTAAAAATTTTTGATGATTCTTTATCCTTACATTTGTGTTGATAAATGGAGTGTAAAGGCTTGCAAAATACTTCGGACATTTTTGTAGGTTAAAAATAATTGTATACACCTTGAGTCTCCTTTAGCCAACATACATGTACCAATATAAGGTATTTTATTTAAGCAAACAACTTTTAATATTTCTGTATTGTAAATACTTTCCCTGTAGGAAAAATGAATAATTGTTTATTTGACAAAAGAAACAAAATATTCCTATCTACAGCATAGAGCTCTGTCTACATGAAATTCCCTGAAGGTCTTTTAGTGTTGGTTCCACTGAAGAAGCAGGGCTAAGAGGTAAAAGGGTCATTAATATCACCACATAGTTTCCATCAGACTCAGTCAAAATTTTGCCAAAATTTGAAGGATTCATGAGAACAAAGGGGTTGATTTGTTTGTTTTTCCCTATGCAAAGTGTAATTTAATAATAAAGGGCATATACTGAGCTATTCCAACTGCTTCCTCTGTGGACAGAATATAGTAATTATTGTGTCCAAATTATTTTGTGTCTAAAATGACCCCCAGAGAGAAATGTATGCAATCAACAGAGAGGTGTGTGTGTGGGGTGTGTTGTTGTTTTGGTATGCACCAATAGAAACACAGATATCTGTGAAATATCATCAATGAACATTTGGAAGTGTTTCTATGCTCACTTAAGGAGCTCAAAGAAAAAGCTCATGTTATGTACCATTTCTTTAAATGCAACTGGCTAATTCATATTTTAAAATTGCAGTTACAATCTAAAAAGAACAGAAACATTTTTTAAAAAAGTTTTCAGTTTCTGACCAGCTGTATTCTTAAGATTTCATTTTCAAACATGTATCATTCACAAATGAACATCTAAGAAGACCTTTTTAACAATATACAAGAACAGTTCTGCATTGCCATAAGTCATGCAGAAATGGAAGGAGATAAGCAAAAGACTCTGACAGACAGCTGTAACAGAAAGATTTAAAATGCTCATAGTATATTAAGTTCACGTGGAGTGCAGATTTTGCTACAACAAATCTGGTCTTGTAGACCAGTGCATTCTGCTTATATCTAGACCCAGAGAGACTTCCAGTGCAAACCGGAAAAGCTTACTTCCTTGGAAATGTTTCTCATTTTCTTACGAATGTTTTCCTGAGTCTGAAATGCTTTGTGATTAATTTTGAGGGGTAACTCAAAATGTCATTTTTGATCTATGGGAATTCTCCTTACCATTTGGTTCTTATCTATTTTAAAGGTTACTTCTCCCTTCGTCTCTTAATCAGTAAGTAAAGATGGATTCTGAACGTTCAAAAATACTTCTCTCCTATTGCATGTTATTAGGGAAGAGCTTGGACAAAAAGCAAGCACTTTTTTTTTTTAATTATGAAAGAAAACTGTCTTCCAAATTGCATACATGTCACAGAGACTGTCTTTCCCCAGGACTTCTCCAGGTATAATAGATTGAGGGAGCTGGAAAAGTACTTGCTATTTATGCTCAGACTTCAGCTGTATAGTTCTATTTAAATATTTAAAAATTACTTTTTTAGGAGAAGGTCTATGACAGAGGCAGATAGGTATTGTCATATATTTTTTTTACAATACTGTTGCATAACATATTTGGTGTGTGTCATGGAAAATCTTCTTACACATTCTTACAGTACATACTGATGAGTGTGAGAGGCAGAGAAAGAGAGCCTATAGCTGCCAAGTTCAGAAGCTCAACACATCATGCAATGGTATTTGAATCAAGTGCTTCAAATGGTTAAAATAAAAGACTGGAACAGGAAGCAGTCATTTCTTCATTATCATGGCAAAATACAGCAAAAGTGATCACATTTTGGGCATTTTCAATACTGTCCATTCTATATTTCTATATATATGTACATTGTATATACACATAGGTTTTTATGTGTGTTTATGTCTACTGTGAACTACATTATATACCTGTATGATAAGCATATATTATATCTATGTATAAATACTGTATATATAATTTTATTAAAAACAACAATTTTTTCCCTCCACTTATATTTCATACCTTCCTTTTTTAAGGACAGAATACTCTGTTCTCATCTTGTTCATTTATTCTCTGCCTATTCCTGCCTTCAGTTCAAATTCTAGATGGTCTTAATAGCCTTCTTTATAGTGTCTTTTCATCCTGTAAAGCTAATTTGAAGTCTCAGCTCCAAGTGACACTTTTCATCTACGATCTGTAGTCTTCTATCATCTGGAGCAACTTCTCAGTTTTACTATGTTCCTGAAAACCCTATGTAATCATAATCTACGGTGGGATTCAGCTAGATTGACACCTACATTCAGATGAATGCAGGTGGGTGTCTACATGTGCAAGACATATCTAACTTGGAATTATAATCTATTAAAATCAAGTCAACACTGAATATGGAGTCTGGAGAGCTACCCTGTTAATCAACTACTACTTTAGGGTAATCTGAATAACTGCCTAGGCTCTACTGATTATATTCCTCAGGACCTTTCCTTGGCTGTCCTACTGGTCAAGCACCATGTGAAATGTCCTTAGTATGCTGGGTGGATCTTCTACAGGAGGACATTAGGGGTCCCATAGTTATTATGAACTCTCTGCCAGCTCTGTGTATATATCCCGGGTAATGATAAATTGCCTCAAATGGTAGTGGACACCTATGTTTAGGCAACTGAATCAAGATCTCAGGGATGCTAAGGGGAATTTAAAAATCTTTTAAACTTACAAACACTGACAAGTAAACATTTTAGATATTTTAATCTAGAGCTGTCTTGTTCTTTCACCCACATCTCCAATTTACTAGGGGATCCAGATTATTCTTCCACTTTCATAATCTACTAACAAATGCCCTAGTTTCTTATCATGTTAAAAGTCTCCTGATTTTCATTGGAAAAGAGAACAGTAACGGTAGAAAAAAAGGAGGGGTAGACACTTCTCGACCTTGGGACAAGAGACAGGAAAACAGATACAATTGCATGTGAATTTATGTTGGATTGTTAGATAAAGAACATCCTACTCTCAAGATGGAGAAAGTCAGAGAAAAGTCTGCTGGTAAGTTCTGAACACAAAGGGGTTTGCAAGGATTGTTCACGAGGAAAAGAAGAAATTGGGAAGTAGTTAAGATTTAAGCAAATTATGGTTCCTGAAACAGCAAAAATGAAATGTATTTGTCAAAACTATTGTTTAATTATAAAGAGATTATTTCTTCTGAATTTTCTTTCAATTACTTTATTGCTGGTATATTTGAAAATATATTGATAGAATTTAAAAAGAAGATCAAAATAGTTTTAAATATATATGTGACAAGAGTTTAAAAGTTATTTGAAGCAATTAAAAATGCAATATTTATTCTCTATATAGCTATATGTTATTCTAGAAAACTCTTTCTGTGAATGTTTACCCCACAGAAAAGTGGGGTAGGTTTCCACAAATATTCCTACAGGAAAGATCACTGTATATTCTGTAGAGCTTTGTGGAGAATAAAGTAGCGGATGGATCTCCCTTTCTTAGATACTTTCTATTCACTCCCCATTTTCATCTTGTAGCTTTCATCCATTTTAGCTCTGGTCTACCAAAGCAAGTCTGGAAATAATCTAGTTCATCTGAATTCCAGATCTCTCTACATAATAAAGAAAGAACCTGAATCATTCTTAAGACAACCTAATATTACCTTAATCTCAGTATAGCTCTTCACTGGGCACAGTACTAAGGAACTTTATTTTTATTGTAACCTGGGTGAGGATAGCTTGCTGTTTAGGGGGAAAGCACCCCAGGGCTCCCAAGCTGCCCTGCTGCAGGGCAAGCCACCACAAGAGCTGTTCCTTTCAAGGAAGCTCAAACCTTACAGTCTCCATGTCAGTCCCAGGGCCCAACTTCTGGAAAAGCATGAAATTCTTTATTTTCATTCCCAATCAAAACAAAACCAAATTTCGGAGTTGTGAAAATGAAATTCCTTTCTCCGCACACGTCCCTGTTAGCAATACATGTTGACTGACCTTTACCTTTCCCCCTAGGAAAACATTAAAATTCCTGCTAGCTATGCAGGCTACAGTTGTGAAATCTTCATTTTTTCCCCTCTCTTTCAGTGCAATTTTGCCTTTCTAATTTTGAATTCTTCTGGGCAGGCTCACCAGTACTATACAGTTTTGAAGACATTTATGTTGCTATATGATATAAAGACGCTTAGATGAATAAATACTATTGAGTATCTTCCTACTGTTCTGTCTTAAGGTGTATTCTTTCTTTGAGAGATTGCCTCTTACACACAGAATGCAAAATCAAATTGTTTTAATGCATAGGATAAGTAATCAAAAAGCATGCAGTAAGGGATTGAGAAAAGAAGACACATTGGAAGTACAGCTCATTATAAAAAGGCAAAAATTTAACCCATTCTATTTATGCCTCAGATATGCTAACAATTATGAATTACATAAGTCATGTAGTCTTTTTGTTGAACTACATAGAAGTGTTTGCAGTATGTGTTGCTGATACAAAACTTCAAACATTTCATAGATAATAACAGCCAAATGGGATTTAAAAGGAACAGTTCAGCAGTAAGAGAGCAATGATCAATAGCCTACTGTTAAATACTGAAAACTTCTCTCCTGTAAGAAAGCAAGAGAAATAGTGTTCACTTTTCTCCCTCAGGCTCAAAATTACTAAATGTGCCCCTGGGCCATCTCTTCGATCATTCTTCTCATGCATTTCCTTTCACTTAATTTGAAGGGCTAGGGGACAAGGAGAAGCTACAAAAAATAATATCCAACTAAACAAGATATAGTTAAAGTAAGTTGAGGACATTCCAAGGTGAAATGTGGAATGGTTAAAGCAGAAACTGGTTTTATTTCTGACTCTACTATTGACTTAGTGTGTAGTCATGAGTAAATCATTCTGCTACTTCTTCACTTCTTTGTAACATTTTCTTAAAGAAAATGAAACCTTACTTTCACAACACTGAGATCTTTGGACAATGTTGTAAACAACAACCAAAATAAGAGACAATTGTATGCACTATGAATTAATACATTAATATATCATCATATTAATAATATGATTTTTTTTATATATATAAAAACAAATATACAGATTCTCCAATATGAAAGTCATGTACAGAAACATTTAGTGTTCAGTTCTAGAACTGGCAGAAATACCCCTATGGTGTATGGTGCAAGAGTAATCCTCTAATTTGCACATATTATTAAAGTCACTATCTTCCCTGGCAGGTACTACAAAGCTGATGAATCTCTCTTCAGTCTCAAAGCAGTGACAGTTTTGCCCCTCTCTTAACTGGGATCAGAGTCTTTTTTTTTTTCTGTACTTGATTACATGTACAAACATTGTAAAAATGTATGAGCTTGTCTATAGTAACTTTATACATGTCCTTTGGTTTGTGTCGGTCATTTCGATTTTGAAGATTCTGTCAAACCTCATAAAAGTAGGATTCTCCTCTCACTGTGAAGAGAATCTCAAAAACTCTTATGCCCTTCTCATAGCTTTTCTGAATTCAAAGCAGCACAGTCATTTCCTTACAACTAATAACCAGCAGCTATCAATAATTTTTGCTGCCATTGTTATTCACTTAAGCAAAACTATTTGTTTTAGCAATGGTTTTCAAGACATTTTTGCATCTGATTTAACTGAAAGTTCTGATTAAGCAACTAAATAAATAAAAGTCTCAGGAGAGTGTACAAGCTCCCCAAGTGACAAAAGTCATTTATTAGCCTCCATTTCTTGAGGTCTTTTCTCTTTCTTTTCTTGGCATGTTTCAACCCTAGAGTTAGACTAAGCTGATCATTGTGTTGCACAAGACTTCTATGCTGGAAGCATGGCAACTTCTAGCCACTGCAGGAGTGATAAAACAAAGAAAATAATTCTGAATAGTGCTGGATAGAGATGACTTTGGAAGCTTACTGAAGGCAGGGGACTTTTAGTTCAACTAACCCAAGCCCAACTTGTAAATGAACATATGTATCCTATATTGTTCAAAAGGCATTCTAAAACCAAACATGCTCTGAAAAGAGCACAAATGTATAGGTCGAAAGCAAGATCAGGATACAAATTATTATATGTATGTTCACACAGCAATGCAGGTGTAGACAGGAGTATATCAAACAGGTACATGTTCCAGATCTTTGACAAACCAGTGCTTTAGCACATACTCTTTAAGGAAACTAGCTGTGATTAGACTCTAACAGATACAGTTGGGCTCCATTTGTGAAGGTTATGGCTAGAAAAATGGGATCAATGCCTAATGGAAGGAAGAAATTTAGAGGAAAAGCCAACACAACTGACACATCTGGAAAATAACCTTAAGAGCCTACATTATTTAGCAGCCTTTGAAAATATTTATTATGACACCTGTATGCAAAAATTTGTTAAAAACATACATACACATTCATTCACTGTAGTGCATTGACTATTTAGAGTCATAAATTTTCAGTCAGCCATTTTTTTGATTAATGTACTGATTTAAAAGAAAAAAAAAAAAGCCTAGACATCAATTGGAAAGGCAATGGCTACTGTGAACTGGAAAGTAAAAGGTAAGCAATATCATGGAAGGTTATTTAAGTCTTTAGTAAGGCTAGTAAATATGATTCTCTGTTGTTTTGTTTCCACATGGTATTTCCTTATGCCTTTTTTTCCAAATTAATTCTTCCATTTTCCTCCCTTGTCATCCCATTCATAATGTGCATGTTCTCAACAAAAGTAGAATACTCACACCTTGTTATGCTCCTCATCCCAAACTTTTATGAGCCTTTCTTGTCTGAACACTGGTAGGTAAGGTGGCTTCAGGAAAAGAAATAATGCGCTCTGTTTTCTCTTCACATTTTCAGAATTACCTCTTTATTTTTTTAATTAACATTTTCATCATCTTTTCTTCTCACACATTTCACCATATTAGCACTTAGGAAGCATTCCCTTCTTCCATCATGCACTGATAATCATGTCCTGTGACAAGATGTTGAATCCTGAATTTTGAAGGAACTATTCAAGAAAATGGAGGAAGTATACAATCTTGGAGAAAAAAAGATGAGAGAATAGGCGAGTAAGTAGATTAGAAAAAGAAAAGAGCTTTAGTGGAAGATGGCAAAAGCATGAAAAATACAAGAAAGTTTGGGAAGAGAGAGAAAAATTAAAATTGGAATAATGAAAAGAACAAGATACAGAGGAGATGTACTCAATTCTCAAAGATGTGAAACCTTTAAAAGTCCAAAGTACATTGGAGGGAGGGGAACAAAACAAAACTTGGGATGCATATCTGGTGAAAGAATTGTTATTCAAGGTTTATAAAAACATGAAAGCAATACTTGGAAATAGAGGAAGAAAGTATTTCACCAAAAGCAATACACAATACAGAAAACAGCCAATTCTGCACTGAAGTGTTTATGTAAACAGCTGTGCTAAAGAGCAAAGAACAGATGAACTGATAGTATGCAAGGGTCACAATAACACAATTACACTAGTTTAGAAGTATGTTGATGACCTAATATAGGATTCTTTTTCCCTGATGTTTTCTTTCCTATCAGTATATGTCCGTGGCAGGGTGTATTTTCTTATGATTACTAGGTCATACTTCTCAAAGGTTAGTCAAAAAATATTTTTGAATATTGAGTGTTTGGCTAGAATTAAATGCCCTTTTGGCACAAAGTTTTCATACTGCTTTTAAATGTTTGACAGATCTATACTTTGAGATTCAAAGACAAGATAAACAAAGAAGATCACTGTCATCCAAATTCACAAAGGACTTTCTGAAAATTCACATGCTTGTATTGGAAAGTGTTATCTTCAAAATCGCCTCCTAACTTCTTAGATACTAAAGGATACAGGACTTCTTTTTAACACCTAAGTTCCATATACTCTGAGGGGGCTTGCTTGGATGCTCTAAACAGCCCCACATTAGCAGTGTTGCTGCCCTTACCTGCTGCCATCTCGAGCATTGTCAGAGCCCTCAGGGAGGTCACCATCCACCCCCTGTCTTGTAGGCTGTTACATGCAGTCTCAACAACCCCATGCACCAGCAAAGGGAGAGCAGCAGCTACCAACGGGAGAACGTTTCCCACAGAACGATCCCTCCATTTTTTACTGCCAGTCCTGGTGCTCAGAAAACTCTGCAGAAATTTCTTTAATGCTTTACAATATTTCTCTCTTCTGACCCTTCCTTCCTTTATCCCTAGTTAATCTCTCTGTGTTTCACAGGCTATAAGTTACATCTTTAGCCTTCCCTTAGGAGAAAAACACCTTATCAGCTCTATTTTCCCTAATAATACTTCTACTGCTCCACAGGTACCCAAAGTCTCCTTTTTCTCTTCAGGTGATCTTACTGACATGTTTCTAGTTAAATGCAGAGCAATTGGTCTTATCTGGAACTTAGCTTATGTTGTTTCCATTTCAGGTCTGACAGAGGACTTGTATGCCTGAAATCTTACTTAGTTTTTGTTATTTATCTTATTCCGGTTATACCAGGTCATCTAACTTTCTGCCGTAGTTGACTTGTTTTCAAGCCTGCAACCACAGTCATTCAAAAACACAGTTGTGGCTCTGGGTGGTACCCGCATTGCATATGGAGCTCTAGTTCTCAAAAGCAGCCGTATAGCTCTATAGCTGTATAGCTGTAAAGCTATACAACGGCTGTATAGCTGCTCAAAAGCTGCTTTTGAGTTCTCAAAGCAGCTGTATAAAGCTACAGGGCTAACACCCAGCATGGCAGTCTTTGACGAAAAGTAAAACTGGCTGATTTTATTTAACCAAGTTAAAAATAAAACAAGGAGAAGGAAGGAGGGAAGGAAGGAAGGAAAGAAGGAAGGAAGGAAGGAAGGAAGGAAGGAAGGAAGGAAGGAAGGAAGGAAGGGAGGAAGGAAGGAGAAAGAAAGGAAGAAAGAAAAACCAAAGTTAAATCAATGTTACCCTAGTTCTGAAATAAGACTGTTCAAACACATACTGGCACTGAAGTAACCTAAGACATGAATTTAAAGAGATTTAATTATCTTGTTTCTATTTAATATCTAAGCTAGGCCTGAGATTTTTTTTTTTTTGCATACTTTGTATAAGGGAAAACATTATTTCTATAATTCAAAAACTCTTGCTACAATTATTGTTTCCAAACTAGCAAATTTTAGTAGTTTGGAACATAACCTTAAAATTCTGTTCTAAATTACAAAAATTCTTGAAAATTTTAAAAACATCACCGTTTACAGATACAGTATAAAAGCACCTCTGAAATGGCCAAGTATTTTAGAAATATTGTTATTTGTTTGGTATTTTAAACACCTATTAGTATTTCCAGCATTTTAAACATGTGAAAGTGATTAGGTATCAATCAACACAGATAAAACTACTTTCAGGATAACATCATTTCACTTTCTGCCAAGAAAACTGTTATTTGAGGTAGCCTGGATAGAAACCTGCTGGTTTTTTGTATTATATTTGTTTTTCCTGCTGTTTTATCCAGCTGTATATTTGTAAGTTCATTTCAGCACTATTGCAAAGGGACTTCTTGACAGAAAAAACACTTGAAGAAGAGCTTGGAAAATAAACCCAGAAACATTACTAGAGTAGTCTTACCATTATAGCCACCGTACACCTGTGACAAAAGCTTTGTGCCAACTGTTTTCTTAATTTTGCTTCACATAAAAGGACAGAGGACATCAGGAGAAAATCTAGTACTTTCTAAATGCAATACAAGGGTCCAGCACCAAAAGGATTTGAAATCATTCCTATGTCTATTTCATGTTGTAACCCCAAAATTCATTTCATTCAACACATTCCAAAGATTTAGAATACACCTTAATCAAAATAAACACATAATCAGTTTAGAAACATAGTAGCTGGCTACCATGAAACAAAGGGAGAGGTATGTTGTGGGGGAGCAGAGCCAGAGCAGGCTGCACAGGAAACACTGCTGAAATCGGAATATTGACTTGCACTCCCAATGGCACAGCAGGGAGAACATCATTGCTGAACAGATTTGCTATTAATTCTGTTGCCTACATGGGTCATGGCTGCTAAATTAACTGTCTTTAGTGATATATTAAGTTCTCAAGGTTCGTGACAGATTTCGTTCCTCATCTGTTCTGAAGCTGACAGCAGCCATTTCCGCTGCTTCTGCAAATCACACTGAAGCTATAGACTTTGTGTATATGACAGTAACTTTAAGTAGTGTTATGGCTGACATACAGCATTCTCGATTATTAAAAAAAGAAAAAAATCAGCACCCTTAAGTGAGTTATCACACTGCATAAGAGTGCTGATTGTGACAGTTGAAAATCCTTTTGCTGTATCTTAATGGAGCCAATTCAAGATATCCTCAAATTGTTACAACATTTGTCTTATTTGTACTAGAACTTGATGACCCTATATAGCTAAAGCAAAGGAAAGCACTTCCTTGCTCTTTGGATTACCTTAATAACACAGCTCCCTCCCTGCCTTCCCAGATAAATGCACGTTTACACACACACACAGTGTTCTTATGCTGGTTTCCTTAACCCATTCCCATCTATTTACATGAAAAAAGAGTTAGTCTTTTCAATGCCTTCTCAGTGACAACATCTCAATCTGACACAAGAATCACATTTCCAGATGCTATGTAGCTTTACATACAGCAAGAATGCTTAGCTCTGAAGAAACCACGTGAGTAATTGCATACATTGTCTGCATCATTGACAGCTATAGAAATAAAGATCTAGGCCTTTGCCATGCTACAGTAGTGGTTATGAAAGAACCAAGTGTTGTTTTAAACAGAAGAAGTTAATAAGCATTATTTCTTAAAGCTTACTACTTTATTGGGTTGAGACAATAAATCAGCTCTCATTTGTATAAAAATACGGTTCAGTTTGACTTGTATCAAAGAATAGATTTTCTTTTGTATAATCATGGAGTTGGTTTGGAGGCATGAATTTGAAAACAGGAAGTTGTCTAATTATACTGATCCAACAGACTGTGTTAAGAGTAGCATGAATGAATACTTTTTAAAGCCATGAACTGAAAAATATTTGTGCAGTTAACAAATACCACAAACACAATGGAAAGACCTTTGGTTATTCCAGTATTTTATCTAAATGCAAATGTGAACAGGTTATCCTGAATTTGCTGGGGCAATTGGCATATGTTGTCCCTTACTTTATAATGTCAGTAGTACCAATTATAACATAACTCTAAATGTTGATGTTTTTGCAGACCTAATAAAATCTATTAATATAAGGAAGAGCAGGCTGTATAGCTTAAGTGGAAGAAACCAGAAACAAAGTAAAAATCAAAATTTTGTCCCTTTAAAAGCTCAAATTTAGAAGGAACACATTATAAATTCTTAACAAAGTTGGTCAGTCTGATATCATAGATCATTTTGAATATATATTTAAGTTAATAAACACAGCTGGAATAACAGAACAGCAAAGAAACAAGATGTATCTTCATCCAAAGTAAAAAACCCCACGTTTTCCATGGAAGACTGGCCCAATTTTTCAGTTCCAGGTTTTCATGATCTGAGTAGCAAACCTTTAGACAAAAATATGTTTTTATTTATTTATTGGGGATAAAAGGAAAATTATTTTCATATAAAAAGTTACTGTCCTTAGTAAAGGCAGTCAAGGGGAAAAGCTAATTATTTTCATAAGTAATAATTACTGTCTTGACATAACCGGCCATTTTCCCCACCTTTTCTTGTAAAAAGAGTTGGAGTTTGTACAGGAAAAAGGGCTAGAGAGTCAATGGCTAAGAAACAATGTATTCAGGTTTTTTTGTTCAGTCTGATTCAGCTCCCAACACATCCACATGGCTCCACAAAAAGTCCCTGAGGAACCTACAACACGCCAGGGGATGGTGATGTTTTCCTTAAGCACAGTGTGAGGCATTTACTCTTTCATCATCTAAGGAGATTTGCAGAGAATTCAGCTTTACTAGTTTGTCCAGAAAACACCAGAGGCAAAATAAATGGGCATTTCTTACCACAGACAGTACAAACACATGAGAAAATTTAATTTTGATTAATAACATCAGTTCAAATACAGCTCTCAAAAAAACTATTCTGGCACTGAAGACAGGATATATACATTGTAAACATATCAGCTAACATGATTATGGAATCCATCATGTTTTAATGATGCTGCATAATAATAGATCATTCTGTAAAACTATACAACTCATCTTCCTGCAAATAAAATAGTTTCTTTTCAATCCTGGAAGCTCAGAACTACCAAATACTCATTTTAATGCAATAGTTTGAATTAAGAAATATGAACAATTACTAAATATTCTGAATCTACTTCAGCTTCAAATTTACAGTGAAAAAGAAGTGCTGGAGATTGTTTACCCTAATGTTACTAAGCATCAACCATTCTTAAATGTCAGAAAACTGACCAGATTCTATCCTTGGTCTTACAGCTTTCAAAAATAAATATCTGATCAGTTAAATGGAGAATGGATGCCAAAGGTCAACAGTTTCAAAGGAATTTTCCTAAATATAGGTATTTAAATCCATATCCAGACACGAGTGAAAATGAGCTGATTATAAAAGGCAGACGTGATTTTCACTGAGCTTAGTGCAGTGCTTAGAACACTTGGAAAAAAAAAAAGAAAGAAAATAAAGATTATTGCAGTTCTGATTTTTTCGTGCATAAATATATATAAAATTACCAAATTTTAATCCACATGGGAAGCAGGCAATGCCAGGTTATTTTAATTATATTGAAAGGAATTATATTTATGTAATCATATTGATGTAAAAAACCCCTAGAAAATAGTTTAACAGAATAACTAAGAAATAGACTAGACATCTTCACACAGAATGCAAACTTATACTCTCTCTGAGTTCTATAATATTAAAAGAGCAGTGTAAAGAATGTGGAGAGTTTATTTTAATTACACCTGGACATCTCTAGAAATTTGGTAAAAGCAGAGGCTGTTTTATTCTCTGATTCACTCTAGCCTCCTACAGAGGATACCTGTTCTCTAAGATACATTATGCTCTCTGATGGAAAATGTCATTCTTTTGTGCCAGGAAATCCCTCCAATTGAAATCAAAGCTGGTCCATTTCAAATGTAACAGGGGTGCTAACAGATTTACAATTGGTTCATGAATGCAAGTCAAAGTCATACCACAGGTGTTATCAAATTCTTTTGTTGTTTAAATAACACACTTTCTATGCTAGAACCCCTTCATAAAATGAAGAATAAAGGAAAATTTTAAATGGCCTCCACTACAATAAGGCACCTTCTTTACAGTGCAAAGCTAAACCACTCCATTCTTAGCAGTATTAAAAAAATACATTCTGTGCTTTGTGTAATAAATTCAGAGTTAAGCATCTTACATAAAGAAAATAATCTAGAGTGAAATAATTCTAAGATAGTTTCATTGCTAATAATGTAAATCAAATTTTAAATCCTTGCAGGGAAGATTAGAGACAGACTCACAGAGTATCATTCAATGCCAGTATTTAATTTCTCACATCTTCAGAAAGGGTTTTTTTTTGGTATATATAAATAAAATATAGAAAAAGACCACCAGAAGAAAATACTGGTCCAGAATCTCTTGTGTTTACATACCTTTGGAAAGGTAAAATATACATATTTACCTTTACCTTTGGAAACATATACATATATATCCTACATAATTAAAAAATTTTCCTGCCTTAGAATAATTCTGAGACAGTGCATGGCTTATCTCTGCTAACTCTACTGTGTACACTTAGTGCATGGACATCTTGTAAAGAGAAAAAAATGTGGCTGCTGTTTCAAAAAATACTACCATTATCCCAGATGATGGGACACAGAAGAACAGCACAATCTTAATTCCTATCTGCAAGAAGAATTAACTTCTATTACCATTTTAGCTGGTGAGAGGTTTATCATCCATTACGCAGAATGCTGTAAAATGACAGCAAGGGGAGAAAAGACCAGTCAAACAGTTGTTTAATGTTGGAACTTTATCACTTTGAGAACACGTGGTCAATGAGCAAAAGTGATTTATAGCACCTGAGAGGAGCTGTGGTCGCCTTGACTGTATTTGACAAAGAGTGGATTAGTTAGAGGAATCTATGTAATCAGATTGGTTTTGAGAAAAAGGAAAAATACTGTATGTCTGGATTGAAGTGCGGATCCCTCAGGATGAAATATCCCAGCCTGCTAATTCTGAAATTTCTGTGTTATCTTGAAATAGTGGAGAAAATTCTGCTGTCATTTAAATTGTTTTTCAACCTGAACACATCCTTAATAATGTTTATTAATAAAGTATTTTATTCAGAAATGACACCCTGAGGATAATAGCTGTAGCTGGAATTTATAATATATTCACTTACTGTAGGTTATTAATTTCTAAGACTTGGCTCTTGGACATACTTAGAGTGTAAATAGCAGAGCTGCTAGAAAACTTTGGGAAAACACTGTTGTCTTTAAGCAGAAAATTGCTAACAAAATTAATCAGATTTTGTTCTTCACCAGACCCAGGATGAAACTTTTAGTAAAACTGGAGAGATGAGGACCAGAGCAACAACAACAACAGTAAAAAATAAGTTAGAGCACTGATTTAGAAAGTAGGACTTTAGAAAGTTCAGTTTTTAAATTCCTTGGTTTATGTAAAATATGCACCAGAGACTTGAACCTGGGTCTTCTTCCAGCTGGAGTCTCCCAAGCAGTGGGTTACTCACATCTTGCTGGTAAGATGCTGTTTTTCTCATTATTACTGTCAAGTGGAAATGAATGCTGAAATATCAAAATTTTTCATAAAATCCATTTCTGTTTTCAAGCTAACTGCAGCTGACCATGCAGTGTCTGTCTCTTACATTGAACAATGAACTGATTTGGCTATTTGGGTGCCTGGTTCCCACATGAGTATATTGGTCAAGAAGAGATGATAATAAGACTCCTTTTTATTGGGATACTGACATTTAGATAAAACAGATCTACCAGGAGTCTCTGGAGAGTTTGAATTCAAAGTAAAATGAAAGAAAGTCAATATACTTGTTTTCCAACTACTGTACAATATGAATCATTAATAACCATTGAAATGTCAACATTAAATACTTTGTTGTTTTTCTTGTCCTTAAAATAGCCATGGCTTAGTTTGTTCACTTTATTCTACCAGTTCAGTGATAAGAAGAGATTCTACAGGCATAAAGTGAATTTATAGGAAAGTAGAATAAGGACAAAATACAGTGACCTCCAAGCAATTATAACTAAACATGGAAGAAAATGAATGACACATCAAAGCATCAGCTTCAAAGACACTCCCAGGTGGCTCATTTCAGAATATGTGTCACAGGAATAGTACAATAACATGTTTGAAATTTTCTATTCAAGAATAATTTTAAGAGTCCTTATCAGGGCAAAAAAGTCCACTAAAATAAATAAATAAAATTACTGTGTTGAAGGACAACTAAAAATCCAAAGTCAATGTATTCCAAATATGTTTGATAATAGAAGAAATAGTCTTGCTCCAGCTTTTTCAAGGGAAGGTGTTGTGAAGGGAAAGAATTGTGATACTAAAAATGCATATCAACATTTGACAGACATATTGTTTTGACTTAAAAAAAAAAAAAAATCCAATAGTACAGTATGGCTTTTGCTTGACTTAATTCTTGAAGCCATGTGAGTATCACATTGGTAAAATTCATAGTCGTAGTCAGGGATCTGGTGGGAGACAAAATTCCAGAGGCAAAATTCACAAGATAAACTAACATGACACAAACCACAGTGGAGTCCAACAAATTATCAGATAATTTTTTGTGATGTCTGAAATAATCTACATAGAAATAACCTATGAAAGTAACTGTAGTGACTGAGAAGAAGCCTCTGCTGTCATTGCAATGGGCAGCTATGGGCTAACTTGAGCTAAATTTGCAATTTTCTGTGAAACTTAGGTAAGTTAAAGAAGATAAAATGTTTAAGTGAAACTTAGGAGTATAACACTCATTTTTTAAACACTGAATTTACAGTTCTTAGATGCCTGAAATGCAAATAACCATCTAGTTTACTGACATTAGCTTCCACTTTTGAAATCCTTGTCCTCATAGAAAGGAATAGGAAGGAATTAATTGTGGTAGACAGAACCATCATCCTTACCTTCCCACACAGTTTGTATGTATAATCTCCCAGTTACTGCAAATTTAAGTCTCACTGACTTTCCAAGCCACCTGAAGGCACATAAGTCACTTGAAAATCTGGGACTTCAGCTTTGCAGCATTGAGATACTTTCCAGATTTTTGTATACAGATTTTCCTTGTATGGTGAGGTACAGATTTTTGTTAGAATAGCTTAGTGAGGAATAGAGTAGCTAGGAGTCTATTTAACCTCAGAAGTGCATTCTGGTTTTCAGCTTGAAACAATCTTTCCATCAGCATTTACCTTTATTGTTATGATAAAGTGTTAAAAATATAAATTATATACTGAAATTAATATTGTAATAGTTTTTAATATTTTATTTTGTCAATCCACATAATATTGGAATTTTGCTCCCCATCACAACCAAAATAAAGATACATTTTAAAAATCTATACTCAGCTGTCAAAATTGGAACCTCTTCTACAAAAAAGCTAGTCTCAAACTCTCAACTTTCCTTAAATTTTAGCAGTTTTTTATTATTTAATCATGTCTTTGTTATACTTTATGAAATGGAGTTTGTAATTATTCCTTGTAAAACAATAAGAAAAGCTAAAGTGAAAGCTCTCTTAGCATCTCAGGGGTTTTTCCATTATTTATTACATACTTTCAATTGTCCTTATGGAAAAAGCCAAATCTTATTTTTAAAATGTATTTTGTTGATCTTTTTAGTTAAATGCTCACAATAGCAATTTTTATTCAAAAGATTTAAGAGTTCTTTTCAGGGGGAACCCTTTTCCCTAATCTAAATGCCATATGAGGATTGTGATGTTTTTGTCAACGTAAATGTTTCTGTAATAGCCTTATTACACTCATGGAACTTGGTAAGCTCAATGTACTGGTTGAAGTTAACTTAAACATTTGCCATTATTTGTGTACATTTCATTAAGATGTCAATAACTCAGCTTATAAACAACAACATCAAAAAAGGTAAATTTGTTTTAAAGTTTCAGGCATACAAGAAAGGATTAGGTCTGTCACATACAGCTGTGGGCCATGGTTTTACTATCAGGCCCATGTAAATCAGGATTAATTTTGCTTATTGACTGGAAAGTACTTTCCAGAACAACAACTGAGAAAAACAGTGAGGAAATATTCATGAAGGTGTAATTTGCTTTGTTCTTGTTTCAGATAGGACAGACAATATTCCACATAAAAGACCACATATATGTATAAACAATATTAATGTCAAGGCAATTTAGGACATATTCGTATAAGTCAATGAGTTAGTGTGAAGCAAAATAAAAATCAAATCAAGTTCTGTAGAAAAATCTTGACACTGCTAATGATTTTAAGAACTCTAGGACTGAATGACTAATTATTTTATCCATTAAAAGTCAATAATTTTGAAGTCCACGGAACAGTAGGGAGGTCTTCATGTTGCAAGTAAGGGATCATAAACCAAATACTTCCCTGAAAGAGAACATGGGGATATGAAGCCGGGGAAGGATTCTCATTCCTTAACAACTGACATAATTCAGTCTGTCCTGAAATGAAGGCTACTTTTTCAGTCTGCTCTTTCCCTGCTAAATTCTCAAGAAAAGGTGAATGCCCCTTGGGTGTCTCAGGTGAATCTGAACAAAGTTGCAACAGCATCTTGCAGTTCAGTGAGATGTAATTTGCATCCCTCTCTGCCAGCATGTGCAGGTCTGTTCCATCATTTCATGTGAGTCTTTCCCCTACAAACTCTAATTGGGACTTTTAGTACAAGTCCTTTGGAACACGTTAGTACAAACCAATTAGTGACAGAAGATTAATTTCAATTCAAGCCAATTCACTGTCAAGTTATTGAAAAGACATATCCCTGATACTCTAGACTCACTGCTCAAGTTCATTGATTTATCAGGGTGAACTCTTAACAGATAGCATCTTTGGGGAAAAGACTACCAGAAGAGGAGTACTTTCTAATAATTTTAACTTGCAATGGGTGGTGCAATATGTGATTAATATCAACCAGGTGAAAAGATCATAAAAAATGTGAGTTTTCAGATTAACAATGCCAAAAACATTTTCTTCAAGAGGGACTCAAGAGACTGTTGTCATATTCTTCGAATTTTTTAGTTTACACACTAGACCTGCAAAAGTTTGTTGGCAATTTACTGTTTATATGCTCTCACTAATAATATGAGACATTTGGTTCTGCATAAAATAATGGATTTTTCCCCCTATAAAAATTCTTAATAACAAAAAAAATTGCACATACATAATGTTTTTTTCCTTGAAGCCTTAACATTATAATATCCTTTGGATAAAGGGACACTTCAGTTGTAATAAAGTGTAATAAATTGTACAAGGGTGTATTAAATAATTGTTTTCTCCTAGATCGTGTGTATAATTCTAATGATATTTCAAATAAAATTAGAAACTTATCAGAAAGTCTCAGAACACTTCACTGAGTTTCCCCAAATGCTGATATGTTTGGAAGACTGTATTTTTCGAGTCCCAGACACTGTTATCAATGCTAAGTGTGAACATTCCAGCATTCAAATGCATGAATATAAAAAAGTCGATGACTCTTTCTCTATAGTCTGTAAAATGAAATACGATAAATGCAGCGTAGTGATAAGAAATCATACTGTGTGACATTCAGGAAGAGGAGTCCACTTTAAAAAATACAAGATAAATTGGTTTTTTCTTCTTTATTATCTAATCATGCTTAATTCATTTTTGGGTTGGATGAGATTAGCATACTGGATCACAAACGCAATTAAAAAACTTAACCCTGTTGACAGCCTGCACCAGTATATCAGAAAAAAGTACATAAATACCATTCCAGTGGGTTTATGGAACAAGCTGTCCTTAACACTGTTAAGGCTGCAGGCTAATGACCAGGTCACTGGCCTGTGGTTACGCTAACAGAATGGGACATGAAAACCTCTGGACTTGGCATGAGGAATTGCTGGACATGACAGCCAACAGTGTAAGCATTGGACAAGAGGCAGGGATAGCGCCGAGCAGGCGGTGACATCACACAGGTGTCTACAGGAGCCAAGCCTCACAGGTAATTGGAGGGGATCACTGGAGACCCGTCACTAATACCATATAAGGGCCAGATTACCTAGGTAAAGGTATCAAAAATGCCAAATTTGGGTGTGGGTGTGGCAAAATGGGGAATGACAGAGAAAAAGTAATTAGGGGCAAGTTGTTTACCTGGGAGAAGGCTGGGGCAGAGAAAGGGCAGAGGTACAAAGGTGGCAAAAAGGAGGGTCAAGTGACAGGAAAAGGGATAGTAAAGTGTGGAAGTCCTGTGAGTGGGACCACACAGGGGTCCCTATCAAGCAGGCCTGCGCTTGCTCACTGCTGCTGGAACAGGACAATAAATCAGACCTGTTGTTTTGGCTATAGTATATAAACACACCTAAAAGTAGGTGTGTTTCTGCTGTCAGGAGGGGTGGGGTGGAAGCAGGGTGGGATGGAAGCTGCCCTTGTGCAAGGGAACACTGGATGGATAGATTTGATATCCACAGTATCAATACCACAATATCAACAGTAAATTGGTGCTCATTCCAGGCCTGATAACATTCATAACACACAATACATTGTGTCTGGGTATCACAACAAAACATTGCTAAACTTTGAAACGTGGAGGTTTTGGATCCCTTTCAGAAATGTTCAGTTTAATTATGATAGTTCCTATGTTCTTGAGAGAGACGTTGATAAGTAATTTTCTAAAGCTTTTTTAATGTTAATTTAATTATGGCAAGGCTTAGATAAGTTTGGAATATGACATCCAACAGATTTCTTTACAGAATATCAATGAATTAAGAAGAGTGGATGCTATTTTTACTTGTTTTGAAGAAGTATCATCAATACTACAAACATTGGTTACTAGGGAAATAATCTTGGTTTGGGTAAAAAGGAAATAATGTGAGATAGACAAAAGTTGTCTCATTTTTTTTTTTTAATTCAAAATAGATAATTCTTATAAGTCAAATAAATTAATCAAGACAGCTGGACTGGAATGTTGGGGGGGGTTGTTTTTTTTTTAAATAAAAGATATAAAAGTTTATCTGGAACATGCATCTCTTACAGTAAAATACTTCAGACCTGAATGGTAAATAAGCGTCTCAGAAGATATATTAAGCCTAAAAAGGATATGAATATAAAATAAACAAACAAACAAATAAATAAGAAGACTAAGAAGAGAAAGCTGGGCTTGGTGGTCAGTAACAGTTCCCAAA
Organism: Ciconia boyciana; assembly: GCF_034638445.1. Classification (NCBI taxonomy): domain Eukaryota; kingdom Metazoa; phylum Chordata; class Aves; order Ciconiiformes; family Ciconiidae; genus Ciconia; species Ciconia boyciana. The sequence goes on from NC_132935.1 coordinate 61,149,066, forward strand.
GGACAATCTAGATTCAGTGTTATAAAGGATTTAAAAACAAATAGGAACAGTTTCTTCAACCATATAAATTAAATAAAAATGAATAAAAACATGAAGGAGAAAAGACCTTTTTTTGACAGGAAAAAATATTAAAGGCAATCTAAGCATTACTCAAAACAACTATACTTATATTTTTCCCTCATGTTTTTCTAATGAAAGTGATGCTTACATTGGTCCTATAAAAAAAATAAAAATTAATGTATAGAAATAGAGGCTCATACTAGAAAAGAAGTTGTAAAAGAGTGGGACATGTTTATATTGAAAGAACTAGACAATTAAAAACACAGAGCTGTCAAATAACTGATCTATGAAAGCATGAGTAGTGGCAATTTTTAATTGTAGGATATAATTATATCATTAGAGGAAAGGAAATACAGCATTCTGTAAAGAGAGGAAAGAATGAATCTCAGCAAAGTCAGGACTTGAGAACTTACATTGAAGAAATGCAAAGAGGAAAAATAAATGGAAGAATTTACTAAGAAAGAAATGGGATAAAAAATGCAGGGTTTTTTTCAGATCTATCATGGATAAAATAACTAATAATGTACTAAAGAAAATACAATATATCTTTAGATTTTAGGTCATTTGATACAATGTCAATGCAAAAATCTTTATTTGACATACATATAGGAGTTAGCACAAGCATTATACACTTTAAAAAGAAATTTGTTAAAGATGAAATGACAACAACCATATTGAAAGGAAAAATATTGAACTGCAAACAGAATAATTGCGGAAGTCATATGGAATATCCTGGGACTGATTGCATTTAACATTTCCTTAATGACCTTGGTAAAACAAGTTGGAATGTGCTTAAGAAATCAGATAAAAATTTGTAAGATACAATCAATGCAGAGGGTGAACAGTATTTCATACCGAACATTTGGATAACCTTGAAGACAGAATAATAGAAATAAAGTGAAACTTATCAGTACAACATGTAAAAGTTGGACAGTAGTGGGCCTTGGTAGTAGTTTCTCCCAGTACAAATAGTGATGAGCCAAAGGCTTGCCTAGTTTCTGAAGCAGAGCAAGTTTCATTTTTAGGCTTTACCTACAGCTATGTTGGACCGATCTATGTGATCTAGGAAACCAGCCTATTGCTATGTTAAGCTGTTGGACTCAAGACTTTTTTATTGCAGTGAATACTGTGGTTTAATTACAAGCAATCCTTTCATTAGGTTTAAATTTCCCACCTTATAATTAAATTAAATGTTGTCCTGTTCCTGACACAGAAAAACTTTTTCCTATTTCCCATCTTGTTTATCTGATTTCTAAAGCAAATTATCCTAGTCTTTCCATATCAAAGCTTTTTTGGCTTTACCATTTTCACCATCTTTCTTAATTCCTCAGTATCTGGGTTATCCTCCAACTTTGATATTACTATCAAACGAATGATAAAACCTGAATCACCTTTCATTAGCTCATGTTTACATTCATTTCCATAGTGTTATGCCAAACTTTTATTTCTCTACATGATGAAAAATCTAGGTATTACAAGTCTGGGAAAAAAAAAAAAAAAAAAAAGAAAAACATGTAGAATATTTTACTAGACAGAGTTGCTGTGTTTTGACATGATTTAAAGACAAGTAAAAAGAGAAATTGAGAAAGAACTTGATTGTGTTCATTTTTTTTCTTGTCAGTTAAATGTAATTATGCTGAATAAGGTGTCAGGTAGTTTTATACCTAATCATAGCATAAAAAAAAAAATCTAAAAGTAATGAACTAAATAAATTAAATACACTAATTGGGTCAGATTTATTGTAATCAAAGGAAGAAATCATGTGTATGCCTTTTTTGGGGTTTGTTTCCAATCTAGATACCTGCTACAAAGAGACTTTTTAAACCATTTGTGGAGATTTTTTTGTCTTTCAGCACCTAATTGTCTCCTTTCCTTAATGATCTTTCATTTAAATTACTTTACACTCATCACATCAACACTTCACACTCTCATCATGACAGCTTGTCAACTATTTTATATAAGTAAAAAATCTGTTCTTCCCACTTTTTCTGCAGTGGCAGGTATGAAGACCAGTCACATTTTTATTCTCTCCTGACAACCCTTATAAACCAAACCACAATGCAACATTTTAAAACATTGTTGTTGTCTTCATAACCACCATGAAATTCCAGAACCTCTGTTGAAAGAAAAGTTACCACAGTTTTGTCTTTCTACAACATACCTATTCCATGTTATTATAATTCACCTCGATGTGATGGGTTGACAATGGCTGGTTGCCTGACACCCATCCAGCTGCTCTCTCATTCACCCTCCTCAACAGGACGGTGGGACAGAATAAAACAAAGAGATAAAGACAGGGACATCACTTACCAATTACTGTCAAAACAGACTCAACTTGTTGAAAATTAATTTAATTTATTGCTGATTCAAATACTTACATATGGTGAGAAACAAGGACAAAAACTAACACACATTCCCCCCCATTCCTCTTCTTCCCAGGCTCAACTTCACCCCTTCATTCCTGACTCCTCTGCCTCCCCCTACCGCCACAGGGTGATGGGGAATGGGGACTTGTGGTCAGTCCATAACAGCTCCTCTCTGCTGCTCTTCCTCCTCTCACTTCTCCAGCATTGATTCTCTCCACGGACAACAGTCTTTCAGGATAAACCTGCTCCAGCATGGTCTCTCCAGGGGCTGCAGGGCACCCTCTGCTCCAGCACCTGGAGCACATCCTCCCCCTCTTTCTTCTCTCACCTTGGTGTCTGCAGGGCTGCTTCTCTCACATTTTTTCCTCACTCCTCTCACTGCTGCATGGTGGTTTTTACCCTATCTTAAATATTTTTTCCCAGAGGCATCAACATCTTGGCTGAGGGGCTCAGCTGTGCCCTGCAGTGTGTCCATTGGAGCCGGCTGGTACTGGCTGTGTCCAGCTCAAGGCAGCCCTGGCCGCTTCTCACAGAGGTGACCTGGCAGACCCCCCAACGGCCAGCACCTGGGCATCTGCATCCCGTACGCTTGAAATGGCACTTTTAAAAATGAAAGTTCACTTGATAAAATACTTATTTGTGTTTAGACCATTAAGAAAGCTGTAGCTTGAAGTTTTAGTTAAGTTTAACCATTTAGTTAAGTTTGACCAGTTAAGTTAAGTTTGACCATTAAGGAAGCTGTAGCTTCCTTAATCTTAATAAGAGTAGATTACATTTCAGTCCTTTTCTATAAGCATTGGATTACAGTTAAGGATTTCTAAGGAGTTAAGGATTTCTAGGGAGCTCTTTAAAGTTCTGTGACAAATCTTTACATTTCAGGCATCCATCTTCACTTTCATGACAGCTTTTGAAATATTCAGGTCTTAATTTTTCATGCTTCCTTAAATACAGTTCAATGCTGAAAAAGAATGTGAAAACATAAGGTTAATGATGAAAAATTATTCCACACAGTGACACCTTTGCTACAGTTCTGTTAGAGAAGAAAAAAAACCCAAAACCTGATGAAAGTTAGGGCCCTGGTGTCGCGGGTGGAGTGAGGGTGCACTTCACTTGTTAGAGAGAAGTAAAAATATAGTTTATTGATACAGAATAGGGAGTTAACAAAGTTCAATGTGACAGTGTTTTAACAAGATTCGATGGTGAGGTACACTTGATTATTTACTGCATAGAGGACAGGGTCAGACTAAACTGTCAGGGAGACCCTCCCGTTGAGTCATGAGGTTCGGAAAAAGATCCCCTTGCTTTCTAAACTCCTTCTCAGAGAGGAGTCTAGGTGCGGCTAGATCCAGTCCTAGTCCCAGACTTGGTCAATGGTTTATATCTAAAGGATTATATGTGCGCAATCAATCCTTTCTATCACTTAGCTAAGATTTCAAAGTTTAGCATGCTATTAGTCTCTTACCGAGGATCTGTTGCAGCAAGGAATCTCTCAACCTCGAGGAGTAACCTTGAGAGGCGTCCCTGCTCAAGGGGAGATCCTGGCGTGCAGCCCGCTGCCATGCAGGAGAGCTCAAAGGGCTCTTGGGCTGCTCACTATTTATGGGGATAAGATGATTGACCCATAGTCATATTTGCATGCCGACCACGGGTTTTAGTTTCTTCCGTGGGTGCATTACATAATAGCCCTAGGCTATTGTGTTGTTATCTGTCTCCTGAATCCACTTTGAGCCAATGCAGCCATCATGACCAGATGCATCCATTACAATCACCACTGGTGATTATCACCTAAGCAGGGTTGCAGGAGATAAAGGTCGGGGGTGGGGGAAGCACACCGTCACACCTGGTAGGTACTGGGGTACATTATACATAGACATGCATACAAACACACAGAGAGATATGTGTGTTCAAGTTTTTCATGGCTTTCCATGCAGGTGACTACTAAGCATGCACAGACAGTGACTGACATCAGTCAGTCCACCCTTATGAGCAGTAGTTCAACTGAGCCCCAAATAACAGCTCAGACCTCGTCTAGTTTAATGACAGAATACTACTTTGCAATTAGCTGTTACCGAAGGAAGGAGCATTTAGCTCCTAGAGAATAGCTGCCTACAGGCTGAGTAAACATTGTCAAAAGTGACATTAATTGACACTCTGTCTAGTATTCCTAGAAGAAAGGCGAGGACTGAACAGATGCTGAACAGATGTTGAATTTGTTTTGTCACTAACAGAGGTTTGAGCTGCACTGTTAACATAACTGTGAAAATCTTGTATTTTGGCAAGTCAAGGACAAAAAAACCCAGAAAATCAATCTGTGTCATATCTTCAATTTACAGCTTTTCCTATCCACCATCAGTTGCATCATAACAGCTTTATAATCCTTTCTTGAATCTGACAGGTTTGCCAGACCCTGTAATTTCAGATCTGTGTATCTAACCTTGATTATACAGATAGACATACATATATAATAATGATATTAGTGGTACCCAGTTTCCCCTGTATCTCTCACCTGTGTCCATCCCCCAGATATCATACAATAGCCCTAATCTTAGTAATAGTTCTTAGAGGGCACCTCCTTATGCAATAACATTTGAAATCCCTGGTGTTGTAGGTGAGTGCTTAGAGCTTCCCAATATAAAACTCACGTAACCTGTCCCCTGCTTACAGAAAGAAATTGTAATGATTAAGTTAAATCAATTCTTAAATTGATTTAAACTAGTGAAATCCCTTGTGTAGATGCTCTTAAATTGGCTTAAGGGTGGCTAATATTGGTGTATCTCATTCATTTTGATCTAGAATTTAATTCTACTACATTGGCTCAAATTCTTTGTATACACTGGAGCCTCAACTCTAGCAGTCCAAATTGAATTCCACACTGCAGGGTCAATGGACCTCAAAGAAGTCAGGACCACAGCAATTTTAGAAATTACTTCTGAGGGCCCACGAATCAACAACTGCAAAAATAAACAAAAGTTTTCAATAAATACTAATAATGACATTATTCTGAAGATTTTATATAGGGGATACATTTTTTAAAATTTTGAGCAAACAAGGCTGGTGATATACAGAGCAACAAATTTTGAGAAAAAGATGGCAAAAATGAAATATATACCATGCATTTTTGCTGTCTTTCTTTCATTTCCAGCTTAAATTTGCCTGCTGACTATTACTGGGCCCATCAGCTTTGGCACAATACTGAGAATGAAGACATGCATGACCATCTGTCAGAAATGGTTCCAGTTCATCACGATTTCTAGTCTCCATTATGTGCAAGACAAAAGTACTTGTGCCTGTCTTGGGTGCAAAACCAGGAAAATTACAGGTAAGAGAAAGGAAAAATAAACATAGAATTTGCAAATTCCCTTTTCCCAGAGCCAATGACAATTTTTTAATCAACACATAGAAATCAATAGTCTTTCTAACCTTTTACTGTTCATCCCCACTTCCAGCTGCTTCGAAATTGTTATTACATTCAGTCAAACCTGTGAACCAGCCTACTTTCAAGACTTCTTCAATAATACAGGCTGGCACTAGAATAGGAAGAAAAACCTTGAGTGAGATAGGAGATAAGAAGAAAGTATGGGGAAATAATAAACAAGTAGCCTGAAATCTGTCTATTATTTCAAATATTGAAGCTCCTTCCCATTATCAGTTTCAGCTTGATAAATTTGCAGCTGCACAAATGCTGCTTCTTTCTCTGATTTTGGCTTCAGTGTGTTACTGCCAGATTTGAATTGAAGCGGAAGGCACAAACCCTCTCTACCTGGCACAGGCTTCTTTGCTTCCAGTCCCAGCAGCTTTGTTTCATTCTTCGGTGTCAATGGAATTTAAAATATAAGAAATTATTTTCCTACTGGTTATTCTGAAAGGCCCGTGTAAATCAAGGTGCCTTTTGAATGCATAGAGATATGGTCCTAAACAATAGCAGTTGCTATGGGAGCAGAGCATGGTGCTTTATGCAGACATGAAGAAAGAGGAATAGAGGAGGAGTGTGTAATGTAGCTACTTGGGTCAGCAAATATTGGCACCTGCCATGTGCTGGTTTTGGCTGGGATAGAGTTAATTTTCTTCATAGTAGCTAGTATGGGGCTATGTTTTGGATTTGTGCTAAAAACAGTGTTGATAACACAGGGATGTTTTCATTATTGCTGAGCAGTGCTTACACAGAGTCAAGGCCTTTTCTGCTTCTCACCCCACCTGTGGCGGTGTGCTCCCCCCCCCAGCTCCCTGCACAAGCAGTAACCATCAGTGGGAGTCATCCTGATAGCTGCATCCAGCCTATGCTGGACCTTGAGGATGATTGGCAACAAAGTAGCCAAGGGCTGCCTGAAGCAGGGATCTAAACCTCTTGCTGATATGCAAATATGACCATAAGTCAATCATCTTACTCCTTAAATAGTGGACAGCCCAGGGCCCTTTGAGCTCTCCTGCACAGCAGCGGGCTGCACGCCAGGATCTCCCCTTGAGCAGGGACGCCTCTCAAGGTTACTCCTCGAGGTTGAGAGATTCCTTGCCGCAACAGATCCTTGGTAAGTGACTAATAGCATGCTAAACTTTGAAATCTTAGCTAAGTGATATAAAGGATTGATTGCGCATATATAATCCTTTAGACATAAACCGTTGACCAAGTCTGGGACTAGGACTGGATCTAGCCGCACCTAGACTCCTCTCTGAGAAGGAGTTTAGAAAGCAAGGGGATCTTTTTCCGAACCTCATGACTCAACAGGAGGGTCTCCCTGACAGTTTAGTCTGACCCTGTCCTCTATGCAGTAAATAATCGTGTGCCTCGCCATCGAATCTTGTTAAAACACTGTCGCATTGAACTTTGTTAACTCCCTATTCTGTATCAATAAATTATATTTTTACTTCTCTCTTACGAGTGAAGTGCACGCTCACTCCATCCGCGACACCACCCCACCAGCAAATAGGCTGGGGGTGCACAAGAAGCTGGGAGGGGACACAGCTGGGACAGCTGACCCCAACTGACCAAAGGGATATCCCATACCATATGACGTCATGCTCAGTATATAAATCTGGGGGAAAAAGAAGGAAAGGGGGGATGTTCAGAGTGATGGCGTTTGTCTTCCCAAGTAACCCTTATGTGTGATGGAGCCCTGCTTTCCTGGAGATGGCTGAACACCTGCCTGCTGATGGGAAGGAGTGAATGAATTCCTGGTTTTGCTTTGCTTGCCTGTGCAGCTTTTGCTTTACCTTTTAAACTGTCTTTATCTCAACCCACGAGTTTTCTCACTTTTACTCTTCTGATTGTCTCCCCCATTGCACCGGAGGGAGTGAGCGAGAAGCTGGGTGGCGCTCAGTTGCCGTTTGGGGTTAAACCACAACAGCGTGTAGTGCACAAATCAGGTACAGATTGGCCTAGGCACTGATTAGCTCTAAGCGCAATGTTAGTTCCCCTAAATATACTGGGGTAAATCACATTTATATATCAGAGGATACAAAAGTTTATATTTAACTGAGTTCTGTTTATTTACTTATAAGAAGATTTATGGTCACCAGGAGGCTCATTAACATTGATTTTCATAGTCCCCACTTGGAATTAATATGTGTCCTTGATATAGGAAATTATCTGGAGTTGATATAAATGGCTAGCTGGAATGATTCCATGTATATTTAGCAGATCTGTATTATCCTGTGGGGGAGCCAGACAAAAGATCCAGCTTTCCTGAATGACTGCAACAACAACATTATTAAAAAACAACAGAGGCATACATTAATGCAGTAATGAGAGTGCCAAGTTTGTTTAAAATTCTAAGGTTAAAACAGGACATTTGCAGACCAAGGAACCAGTCAGCCCAAGAAAGATCAAATAGTGTTGTACTTCCTTCAGTAAAACATAAAAGGTCTATAATTACTTTCATCACTAGCAAGGCAGCCTGTAATATGCACATGTCTTTCCAATGTGGCTGAAGCAGAGAGAGGTTTCTTTGACTAGGAAGATTTTTTTTTAATAGATTTGGAAAGGGTTTGGGGATTTACTTATTAGCAGGTTGTCTAAACAATAGTTTAGAACTATATTAGCTCAGTGAGGCAGGAGGCCTTAGAAAGTGTAACAACTGGCTTAATTTGTGTTAATTTCTTTCAATCATGTTATTTCCATGAAGGAATCTTTAAAAGTGGTCATTTCACTCGTCCAAATTAATCAGGTATAGCAACCTGGCAGCACAGTTAATTGACCTTGCTATATATTTTTCCTTTCTGTATTCCTATTTACATCCTCCAGTGAAATTATTCCACTTAGCTCCTATTAAGCTGCCCTTGGAGTTTGCCAATCCATGAAAAATTCAACTGCTCCCTCTTCAGTTCTCCCCCTTTTTCACACTGATGTCTGTTTGCATGTTGGATTTTTTTTTTCCTCCACAACATGAATACAGCTGTTGCATAGTTTTCTCTGTACTTTTAAACTTTATACAGCTTTGCTTTAAAGGTAAAGTTCTTTCAGCAACTGTACTGTGAGGAATTTTGTCCTTCCCCAGCATAATAACATAGGCTGACATTGTCTGGACAGCCCTTATCCCATGAAGAACACTTCTGAAAGGACAAGAAACACTTGTATGAAAAGCATGGACAGATAACTGCAGGCAAATGAGATAAAATACTATTACTTACCAGTTGTAAGCTTTAGCTGGGGCTACTTACTGCATGTCGGGACAGTCTGACAGTGTGTGCACAACCAGTTAGCAAGGATGGTGTAACTCATTAGACCACTAGTAACTCCACTGCTTTCAATACCATCTCCTTAGCCTTAGAGTGCATGAAGTGTTTATACACAAGTCAGTGTTGAGTAGTTAACATGTTAGTATAAGTTCACTTATTAATATACAGTTCACCAGCTTTCTACAAACTTGTATGTTTAACTGGAAGACAGTCAAAAGAATCCTTCTTTCATTTTACATTTAGCTACTTAGTCTGAAACCATTCAGACTCTGTAGAAATATTTCATTCTACAATTTCTCTGTAACACATATCGATTTTAAACCCTGTATTTTTTTTAAATGACTGGATCCTGAAAATAATACTGCCAGAATAATAAATAGGAAATTGGACAATGTACTGTAGTTTACATTCAGCTTCTGTGAATATTCTTGAAATAGTGACAAAAAACCAACATTTGTTGTTAAGATTTTTTCTAACTCTCCTGTCACTCAGTAACAGGCTGAAATTATGTTTTTAGACAAAGCAGTCACTTTGAGCCTGAATTTGAGTTTTAGTGACTAGTGATTCAGTATTGATAAAGATTGGGGAAACCTCAGTAGTGCTAGCTTGACAAAATTTGAGATAATATTAGACCTAAAATTAACCAGCCGATAAACTAGCAAAGTGATTGAGTTATTTCCATTTACAGAAACTCTTAGTCTTCAACTAGGAGACTAAGGTAATCTATACTGCAGTCAGACCTGGTTAACAGCTGTGCAAAAGGGAACATGCTTTTTTTGTTGTTGTTTAGAAAAACTCCAGACACTGCAAGTAGTGTTGGTGATTAGAGATAAAATGTTTCTCTCCTCCCTCAGTAGATCTCTAGTGGATGATGCACTTTCCCAGACAAAAACTTCCTTAGCTCAGGCAATAGTTTCACACACAAATTAAACTGGAACAAGCCAACTGTATCACCAAAAGAAGCAATCCTTATGCCCTCGGCCTTGACTATCTATCCCAATGTTTGTCACCCCTTCCTTTGTTCCAGCACAATGAGCTCCACAGTCACACAGTGAACTAGAGCAAAGAAATAATCATCTAATCTAAAATAATTCTCTTTTTTTTCTTTTTTCCCCTGGAGTGAATGATAGAAAGATATATGGATATGTAAATACATGTATGTTAATTTGTACAAAATCCACAAATAAAGTCTAACAAAGTCTTGGCAGAAATAGTAATCTATTACATTTTTAAGGTGTGACAGTTATATTTAATAAAAAAACAAGACAAGGTAAGAAAATAAAGAATAAACCAGTGGCATCAAAGCTGGAGAATATCCTTTAAAATGAAGATTTAAACCCAAAAGTTATTAGAATTCTATTTTCTAATATTTGCATTTATTATATTTATATTTAGTACATAAATTATACTGATACTTAATATGTTATTAACTTATCTCCTGATTTGTGTTTTAAATGTTTTTTTAAAAATATTTTTAAAAAGGGATGGGCAGAAAAAAAACCTTTAATTTTCTGTTCTGAAGAACTGTTTCTAAATTCTTTTTTCAGACTTCTGACCTTTGCAGAGAGACCAATCTTTTAACTCCTATGCTTACAATGAAGGCCAAAACAATTGCTTTTTGAGCATGAGAAAACTTAGCATGAGCAAAATCAAAAAGATTTTCAAACTTAGTTATCATAGTTTTCCCAAATACGATGTCCAAATTCTTGGGCACAGTAGGAAATAGACCACCCAATTGGACTACTGAAAAAAAAAATTCCCTATGGTATCTAGCACCTCCAGTCAAAGGTGTAATTTTACTATTTATTGTGTAAAGAAATTGTGAAAGTTTGTATTGTATAAAGAAAGTGTAAAAAAATAGTAAAATAGATTGCATAAAGAAATAATAAAAGTAAAGCCTGATGACTCTATTTATTACAAGTGGTTTACTATGGATTTACGCTCCCCTTTGAAATTCTAATTTTTAAAATGCTTAAAATGCAGGACAGATATTCTATCAGTAGCTGAAACAGTAATAGGTAGGCTAGTCCCTTGTCTCAACAGAATAATTAAAACTCAAATCTACCAGTAAGGTCCAATTATTATCCAGACTCTGTGATATAGCAACTCTACTGTAAAATGAGGATCTCTGCCCCACTGTATTTTATAGATATTTGAAAAACTCTAGAGGCATTTTCTTGCAGTTCCCAAATTGAATTCAATAGAAGTTTAGTGACACAAACAATGTAAAACTAGATTAAATCATTTCAGTATTTTAGCAAGCATCTTTAATGTTCTCTTACTATTTCAGTAAGTATAATAACGTACATTATGCATAAAGAACAAGATTCAGATAAACAAATTAGACTTTAAATTAAAATGCTAGTCATAATAAAGGTTACATTTTTGTAGATGAAGCCTCAATACATTTAAATTAGAAAGACACTTACTTGGTTATGGCAATGCTGAATCAAGTAAATGACCGACACTAGAATAAGATTATAACGGGTATTTAAGAGCTTTTATAAAATAATTGCCTGGGTATGCTTAATTTCAAAAGTGTCCTAATATAATTCCCACTGGGAATGCAACAAGGTCAATTTTTTTTTTAAATTAAAAATTCAACACGTTCCTTTCTCTAAAAGTGATGCCATCATAAAATCAGTATGATTAGTACTATTATACAGTTTATGATGTTGAGAAATCAGTGAAGTGTAAATTCAATACTAACTTTAACTGACAAAACAGATAAACCAATTTTGTTGTATCACATGGTTTCATATCTTCAGCTTATTTATGTGATAGATTTATGTAATGACTGCTTTAAACAAAGGTAACCTTTTTTTCTTTCCTAATTGAAAATGGTAACTTTATCATTTGTTAAATTTCCCTTGACTTGTTTTTCTTTTTAGTATGTAAAAGTTAACATTCCAATTTGCAAACAGTTGAAAAGTCTTGAGAATATATGAATATGGACAAATGACTGTGTATTATCTTTAGGAAACAGAGAAGACTTAGGGAAGTATTCATGTGAGTGTACTTCGGAAGGAGCAGGCAAAAGCTAAGCATAAGATGATAATGATGATAAGAGCTAAACATCTGATTCCCCTTGCATAAAACTGAAAATCAATTTACTTGTCTGCTTTCAATTTCAAGTGACATATATTATTATGGTAGTATTTCTATAGAACAATCTCTTCCTGAAATCTGCAGTAGATATAAATGTAATATTTAATATCAAAATTCTGTGAGATTTCAAATATGTTCTATACAGATTTAGGTCCTCTTTCAACAAGGCATTTATGCATGTGCTTAATCTTGAGCTTTTGGGTTAAAGAAGATCCCTTAGCTGAGATCTAGTATGAATTGGTAAATGTGATGAACTTGGAATGCTTAATGCATTTGCTGACAAAATAACCATCTCTGAAAATGTGTGACCACTTTCCAATTTCAGAAAGTTTCAGCTAATGCTAATATATGGGAACTCAAAGGCACCATTTATGTTCAGGCAATTTCTTAAATTTCACAAAAGGTTAAATTCCATTTTCTACTTTGGCATGAAAAAATAATATATAGGAGAGTTACTTTAAAAAAAAAAAAGGCTAGAAAAAATAATCTTGCAACTACTGAACACTTCTGGTTTTAACTAACACATTGGTTTTGCAAAAACATTCTTTCACCTTTCGTAGATGAAGTCAAACTTTTCTGCAGAATACTGGCCAGCTAAGCCTAACCACATCCCACTAAACTAAGGTTCTGCTATTTGCAGAGAAGTTGTTCAACAGAATAATGACCTCATATCCTCAGTATAAGTAATAATGCCAGCCAACACAGTCTTTGGCTGACTCCATATCTACCAAAACACTGAAGGATTCAGCAGTTCGGTGAAATGGAAGAGAATTCATGGGTTCCTTGTAGACTGCGAGAGATAACAAGTGAACAGGATGTCAAACATAAACATGGGAAAGCAGAAAGCCAAAAGGAGATATTAGGGTCTCTCATCTCAGAAAAAATCCCCCCCCAAAAATAGCTGAAACAGTCATTGCTCCAAAACAAGAAAATGTGAATTAGGACAAGTACTGGAATTTTTCTGTCCTTTGGTCCATCTTGCCTCAGAAATGCTAATTTGGTCTCTATATGTAGCAGCACATCTATATGTAATTTCTTTAAATGTCTTCCTGTAACTGTCCTCTATGTTATAAACACAAGAATACAAATTTGTAATGGTAGTGATAGATCTCTTTCTTCCCATATCTAGAAGAAAATGTTCCTCAATCAGGCATGTCCTTGTTTCCTAGCTTTCTACATACAATTTGGTTTACTTTTAACAACCAATGAAACCTTTGATTTCTTAGACAGCAGTTCAGGCCAATTGTAATTCCATTACCTGAAAAAGCAGAGTTCACATGTGAGTCATCTTTCTTTTGCTGATGTATTTTCAGATTATTGTCTTCAGGGTTGAGGCAGATTGTAAACACATAGGCACTGTGGATGTTCCTACCTCAAGTATCAGTTGCAGCAGCAGGGATATCTTCACAATATTTCCTTTGCCTGTCCATTTATGAGTTGGGTTTTTTTCATAGTCTTTAAGTAAAGATTTTTAGCTATAAACATTATCACAGGGTGTATTGTTATTTCAGATCACCATCCAGCTGTTTATGACCTTTGTTTACTGCAGGAGATGCCTTTGTGAATCCAAAATTCATAGGCAATTCAAGTATTTGGTTTATACTAGGCCAATGTTAATTTAAGTCCAGATGCTACAAATTTTGTCACACAGTAGTCATTCCCTAGTAGTCATAATAGTTAGCAGTAGAACAAATGACCAATATATGATTGTTTGTGACCATTGGTATTTACCAGATGGGACCCAAATTCTAATTCCACTCCTTAAAAGCCTGAAACAAATTGGACTCTCTCCACCCCTGAATTATAACTAGATTAACATGACTGTCTCTTTTAAAGAAAGAAAAGAGCAAAAGAAAAGAAAATGATGCTGGTAGCCTTTTAAGACTGAGTCAGACACTGGAAGAAATGACATATTGTACCACAAAAACAGATGTCAGGTGACATGATCAAAAATTAATGGTTTCTGGAGAAAAGCTTATTTCCTTTGGTATGTGCCTTTGTTATGTTTTCTTATCAGGGATGCATTAAAAGTAAAGCCACCTGGATCTTCACAACAAAGCACCTCTGTCAAAACTTGAGAAAAACCTCTTTGTAATGAGTCTCTAGAGTTAGACATCATATAAAAAGAGGTCACTGTAAACTGACCTTACAAACCATCCACCTGTCTATCCCATCACATATTGGCTTCTACTAAACAACAACAACAAAAAATCCCTAAAGGTTTCCACTTCTTCCCCTTCTCTTAGCTCAGAAGAAAAGACAAGAGAATTATTTGCTGCCATTTAGATACAGGTGACATAGCAGGCATTTAATTGTTGTTTTTCAAAGGATGACAGACAGCAAAGGAATCCTTTTGCTCGTGGGGTGATAAAAAAATGAGAATACTGTAGATGAGAAATTCTAGCTCCCTTTCTAAATAAATGAACACCATGAAGTGTATTAACATGTGATCTAAAAGAATGGAAATAAAAGCTTGCTTTTGCTTTTGACATTTGTGGGTATGGCAATGTATTAGCTCTTTTTAAATAGCTGATGGTACTCAGAAAAAAGATTATGTGAGAGAGTCAATACCTCCAGCTAAAAATCCTTCCTTTTGCAGGATGACAATGTACTAGTACTTATATATACATACATATATAAAAATCCCTCTTCAGAAAAAATCTTATTGTGAAAATTTCTAAAATGATCGTAGGTCTGTGGTCCTTAATACCACAAAGAGTCCCAGATTCTGATTAAGTGTAATTACCTATTCAAACCATAACCCCTGCTATGAGCTCTGTGCAATAAAGCCAACAATACTGTTATCAACAATAAGCAGCACAACGTAAGTATTGTTATAACTATGCATGTTGGGACATTAGGAATTTTCTGCATTGTGGAAGAGACTGTCTAATCTCATTAGTCATTCATCTTAAAGACTGTACATGCTAATTATTCTGCTTTTATTGTGCTACTCTGATGAGACCATCTCAAAAACATAATTTTCCCATTCCAGAGCACTTATAAACCTCCTTAAATGAAAATTTGGGAGGAGTGAGGTGGGGAGAGGGGCGTGTCTATAAATATTTTCCCAGTCTCAGAGAGTTTGCCCAAGGGACGTGGGGTTTTTTTTTAATGAGTATCAAAAGACTTGATCTAAACTGTTCGATGCTGAAGATTTTTCACACACAATCTGTTTTCAGAGCTTAAGATTCCTCTTGTTTTATTGTTGCAAGGAAAGGATAATGTCTAGACATCTCTAAGATGCTGAAAAAGGGTCAAGACTCACTGTACAACTGTCAGCCCCATTTCATCTCATGGAGAAAGGTCAGACATGTCTGGAGAAGAATAAGGATTAGTATGTATCTAAATCAAAAGGGAAAGAAAAAAATAGCAAAAAGAAATTATAAAGAACAATCTTCTTAGGAGAAATAGCCTCAGTGAAACCAGGTAAAATGGTATTAACCTACTTTTGAAGGAGTAAATGTTAATACTCTAGTACTCTAGCCTCTTGGTTTCTGTTTTTTCCCACTATATATAGCTGTAGTTTATATTTATGGAAAAAATAAAGGAAACATGTTATGCATGCTTCCGGGGGGGCAGGGAGGGGGTGGTATTCTGAGTTAAAATTTTTATTTGCCTCAAGAATACTTGGAGAATACACTGGGAATAGAAAATATGTTTGTACCAAGGACCTATAACATCCCCAGGAGTTTGTAGTCAACAATGTGTAATAAAAATTTTATTAATACATAAATAAAAATGAAAAACTTGAGAGAAATTTACTGTGAATTAATACAAATGAATTTTAAACTAAAAATTAAAGTATTTTTTGGAGGCCAGATGCATAGAATCACAGAATCATAGAATGGTTTGGGTTGGAAGGGACCTTAAGTATCATCTAATTCCATGTACATGTAACGGCAAAAAATCATTTTTTGCCAAAACACAGATTAGGTATCACTGAATCATATTTTATTTGCATCATTGCAGCATCCAGCCATGATGGAGGAATCTACCAAGGAATTAGTTAAATGGGGAATTTTGTATTTTCACTAACAAGATGTTGGCATGTTTTTCCTCTGTTACACTGTTTACCTAGTGAAAAAAAAAAAAAAAAAAAAAAGTATTTCAAGCCTCTCTGCTTCCTCCAGAGTACTCTGCTCCTGTAGTGGGAACACCATGCCTTCACAGAGCTAGGTCAGGACAACCCTGAAAAGTGTCAAGATTCAGTATATGTTGAGGAGATTTCTAACTGCTGCCCTGAGGTCTTTATATGTGCAGCCACTGTGTCACTGACCAGAAGTCACAAGCTTCCACTTACATATTAAGCTTTTGTTTTTCTTAAGGAGAAAATACCACCAAGTTTCTGCTAATTTTGTTTACATTTTGAGAATACTTCTCCAGTTGTAGCATAAGGTCAGGTGGTTGGTTTCTTCCTTCATGTCTTCTTGCATTTCATCACACAAATGATGAATACAGGTTGTCTCTGGTACATCTTGCATTATCTAGTTTGTTTTGGGCCAGAAGCATTTTGGCAGCTATAGCCAAAAATCTGGGTTCAAACAATGTCTTTCGTTGTCTACAAGTGAAGGTTTTGGCTGAATGCCACATGTTGAAAACACTGTAAAATTCATTCTCAACATATTGAACTTAGAGTCCAAGGAATTTATTCTCTTTCCAAATACATAATTAAACTTCACGACCTTAGAGTGACTGCAAGCTAGAAATGAGGGTTGTTTTGCAGAGATTTTGCATTACAGTTTAGGTGAAAAATCTTCTCTGACATTACTGTCTCAGTTATATAAACAGATCTTTCCAGAGAAATAATATTCTTTATTAAGAAATAAATTAACTATAGATGAAAAAAAAAGTAAAAGGAAAAAAAAGAAAAAAACCTATTTCAATTACATTAAGGCTGTCACAAGTTTACACAGGGCCAGGTTGCTAATAGGTAACTAAGTCTAAAACACATTCCTTCAATCATAGCTATAATGCTGACACTCATACCACAGCAAAGCCAAATCACTATGATCATCAAGGAACTTTTAATTTTATTTATCGACCATTTGTGTGGGCATAGACGTCCTGTATGCCAGGAACATGTTCCTTAGGTATGTGTTCAAATGCTTTTAACGCATTGAACTTAGAAGTCACATTAAATATTTTCTCCACGTAAATTATTTCTGCAGACTTTTCCAGCCCTTGGTTTTGTCAAGATCAGAATCCTGAGCATGGAAATAATATACAACGCTAGTTCTGAAAAATAAAAAGAAAGGTTTGATTATGGTGCTGCTTACTGTCATAACTGTGTATGTATTATAAACTACTTTTGAGGAGGCATTGCAAATTTATTTAGTGGATTTTGTCAAAAATAGCTGTGCTAGCTGAATAGTGTGAAAGAGTAGATCTGACTTGAGATATTGCTTTCCTTCCTACATTGAAGATTAATGCCTCCAAAAAGATGAAAGCAGGAGGATAAAAGTATGATGTTTTCAAAGGTAATTCTACTAGTGGCAATCATGATCATTAGATGAAAATGAATAAGTCATTTTCATTATCATGTGTCCTGAAAGGAAGCAAGATTCACTGTGAAGGAAAAGCATAAAAGAGGGGAAATTAAAGGCTTTGAAAAATTAACATTGATCCCAGAGTGCACCTGGACTTCTATTTCCACTGTTCTGTCTCCAACCGTCAGCTCATATTCTGAGATGTTTTGATAGTAGACAATACTGAATTTAATGCAAAATAGACGAGACTTAACCCTATCAAGGGATTTTCTTATGAAAACAAAAGCTTTTTATAACTAAGTGTCTTTGCCACTTCTAGTTCTACTGCCTTGTTGTATGTAAACTCACATGATGGGTGTCATTTGGACTCTGGGAACAACTTATTTTCCCAGACAATAGAAAGAAAAAGACAAAATTAAAAGATGAAATGAAAACTTCCCCTCCTCCCCTTGCCAGTGTTCAAAACCAAAGTACAACATATTACTTTTGGCCTCACATAGCAATTGTAAATAATGTTTATAAGAAAGAAAAGGAATTAAATGTCAAAAGAGGTAGTACTGTATTATCTGATGTGTTGTCCTTTGCTCTGTAGTGTTAAAAACAGGGATATGCCACACTGTTGGTATCTACAATATATTAAATCATCCATTGCAAAACTTCTTAGATCCTCTTTCAACTCATCCCTACCTATTAGCTAACTGATCTTGGCTTTCTGTTCTGTTTACTATTCATCTATAAATTCATCTACTGTTTCTCCAGACTATTCAATTTTTATTGATCCTATCGTCCTATTAAAATCCTTTACTGACTTAGTGTGTCTTACATCTTTATCCCAAATTTGAACTTCCACTTCATGCTGACCCTGCATATATCCCCCTAATACTCCTCGGATTCTGCCTAGCCCAACTGAATTGTCAAATCTTCCTACTTGAAGCTTCATTCTGCTAATTGAATGCTTCCCTGTGCTAAAAGAGGCACCTCAGGTTTATTCTTCTCTTTCAATTCTAGCATAAGATTTTCAGACATCTGTCAGCCACTAGAAATCCTTTCCTAACTCAGTTTTTCTTCAGCATTTCTTTCTTCTGCAATTCACATATTTTCTGAAAGTAGAGGACCAAAAAACAGCTTTTTCCCTGCTCACGACAAGAGTTGTGTAATCAGAGTGAGACAGGGACAATCAGTGAATATCCGAAAGAGAAGCTTTGTGAATCATATAGGCAATTCTCTGTCTGACTAGTTTAAGTGCGCACATCAGGTTATGGATGATTATCTGAACTCTCACTATAAACTTTTGAGGTTTACCCTTCATTAACCATGGCAGTCTGGTGTAACAATTATTTGATCAAGAGAAGTTCATGTTTCTCAATCAGGGGACATCAAGACTTTTGCAGCCACAGGACAGAACTCTAATTTAAAGTCTCCAATTACTGTTTATACATTATTGACAAAAGCTGGGAGAATGGAAAAGAAGCATGGTTTTGTGAGCCCTTAAACTAACATTAAATATAATTGTGGATTCAATTACGAAAGTTTGAAAACTGTAACAGACGTCTGTGGAATTAACAGATGAGCAAGACCATATTTTAGTAACAATTATTTGAAAAATCAGTAGCTTGTGACAAATGAGGAGTTACTGACCCATTCTGTTTGATCTGTTCTTTATTGCCATTTGAAAAAACTCACTCAAGAGCAGACACCACAAAATATAAGCAGAAATACTTTTAATATACCAATCTGAACTTCAGAGTGTCTTTTTTTCCTTCACTGAACCTTTAAAACTTACAAATTATTTTGTTGGCTTTCCAGTGAATTTACATAAGAGGCTCCAGTTTTATTGATTTCTTGGGGGATTTTGATGTTCTGCTCCATCCACTCTTTATGAGCAAACAGCAGCCAGGGCTAGGACAAGGAGGAATTAAACAGGTATAAGTGATAGATAAAGAAATAAAAATCATCTGGAGTTTATTTTAGGCCAAATATATGCTTTTTAATCTTCTGTTTACAACCCATCAAAAGTTTTAGTTAAACTTTAACTATTGTTGATCTTGCTATTTATTAGTAACCCGCTCAGCATTTCTGCATTCAGTTAAAATCAACCTTTGTTAATATGCAATCATTCATTGTCAATCTATCAGACCAATTGAAAAATAGCTAGAGTTAGGTGCTATTTTCAACTTTTGTAATTGTAATGGCTTTTGCCAAAAATAGTTCAATATTTTACTTTTTAAAACAGCATGTGATTAAGAATCTATTACTTGTTGGCCTGAAATTCCTCCCTACTTTTAGTATGACTTCTTTACTTCTTAGTAGTGTTTTAAGGTACTGAAGCACTTTTATTTTCCTTGAGAGATGGCTTACGGGGACAGCCTGAGAGATGTGCCTTCATTTCCTATGCACCTTACCCACAGTGACAAGTGAACTCTGTTTTGATGGAGATGGAATTGATGGAATTTGTCTCTACAAGTTCCTACAGTTTATCATAGAACCTTAGCAGCTGTAATCTTGTAGAGCCCTGTTGGCTCCACCAATTTTAACCTGGATGAAGAGATAAAGATCTTTGAGTTCTGCCACTTCATCTTTTGGAAGCTTTATTTTCTGCCCTTAACAATATGCTATACTACAGAAAAAGGTGACATCAACTTCCTCAAAGAAGGTAGAGCAAGAAAAATTAAACATTGAAATTGTATCTCTGTGTCACAGTTGCTTTCAAACAGTTTCAAGTCAGAATCAACTCCATTGTGTTAGGCATTTTACAAACACATACAAAAAATACAACCCCTCCTCCAAAGAGATTTTTTTTTTAGGGGTGGATTTCCCTTAAAATTTGTCCTGCAGGTTTTAGGAAAATATTAGAGTTTTTAAAAAGGGCTATCATGAAGAAATATTGTCCTGGGGCTTCAGTCTGCAACTAGTTCACTAAAGGCCTTGATATACCTCAATCTGGAATAGTTGCACAGTATAGGCTACAATATGTCTGACAAACTGCCTATTGAAGTATAACCTGCTTCCACACAAACAGCGTGTTGTATTTGATAAGAATTTGTGACTCTAAAGATGTTTACACTAGTCAAGGACTTTTCAGCTTCCCATGCTCTGCCAGGTGCAGAAGAAGCTGGGAGGGGGCAGAGCCAGGACAGCTGACCCAAACTGGCCAAAGGGCTATTCCATACCATATGACGTCATGCTCAGTATATAAACTGGGGGGAGCTGGCCGGGGGGCAGCGATTGCTGTTTGGGAACTGGCTGGGCATCAGTTGATGCATAGTGAGCAGCTGCATCACTTGTTTTTTTGTTTTTCCCTGGGTTTGGTTCTTCTCTCTCTCCCTCTCTTGTTATTTTCTTTTTCATTACAATTTTAAAATTATCATTATTATTATTATTACTATTATTATTGTTATTTTATTTTATTTAAATTATTAAACTGTTCTTATCTCAGCCCATGAGTTTTCTTACTTGTGGTCTTCAGATTCTCCCCCCCCATCCCACCAGGGGCAAGGGAGGGTGAGCGAGAAGCTGTGTGGTGCTTAGTTGCCGACTGAAGCTAAACCACTACAGCTTTTAATTGAAACTTTCATATTTTATGTATTATTATTGTATTTTTTTGCATTTATACAGCCTCAAAATAATACAAGTCATTTTCCCATAGTAGAGTAGTACTTTTCAATAAAAAATAAAGGAAAATAAGATTTGATGGGTTTTAAGATAATTTATCATATTATGGATATTTTCAATTTCCTCAAAAGTCAGGTAAGCAATTTAGGCTACAGCCTCTGAAAGAGAAAATTTCTCTATTTTACAAATGACATTTATAGGGCATATGGTGCAGCTGACATTTCTTTTTCTAACGTTACTTGGTAATATTTTCAGAGGGAAGAATTACTCTTCCACATCTTAACCATTGCAACTGCACAGAGAGATAGATATGTTTGTTTCTGTTTTGCTTTTCAAGGAGTATGTGTACTATGAATATTTTATGTACAATACAGTGCTGTCTGAAAAGAGGCTAAAACGACTGGAGTCTTTTGACTGATAAAGTGATATGGCATCACAATAAAAAGTCATTCTTTACAGTTAAAGGATACTCTGAGGTAAATGCCATCATTAATTTCATGTAGGTTAAATTACTGTGCAATGTTTTCACACAAAACTACAAAAACATCCCATTTTACTATTCATTGTTGCCATTTCAAGCTATAAGCTCCACTATAATGAACATTTATGAAGGGGTCTGTGGAGTCTTCAGATGTTTAAAAACTCTATCCAAAGTACAAATCAAATTAAGGGTCTATTCGCAAAAGTAAAGTTTAGGCATATAAAATCTCAGATGCTTTAAAACTTACCTTCAGCATGTACAGAATTCCTGAGAAATATTGAGCAACTGAAGTGGTGTCTCTTACTTCCTCCTCCTTCTAAGCACTTCTTCAGTTTATCCACATTAGTGGATGTGATCGAGCTGAAAACTCTGCTGGCTTCATCTTCTAAAAGTTTAATACTTCTGTCACTCGTTTTTTCTTATGGAAGCATTGAGTTTTATGATCAGAGTCCTTTTTATTAAGAAAAGATGTGTGAAGATCTCTGAACACCTGTGGGTCTACTACAAATGTATACTGAGACAAAAAAAAAAAGAGGAATATAAGCTTGAAACTTTCTTACTCTTTGTTATTATTGTGCAAAGAATCTAGTTATTTTGCCCACATCACCTCCTCTGTTATGAATTTCACTTATGTAGAGTAAAGGTAGATGTGTAAATGCATCTCAGGTCAAAGCTCCATGTACGTTTGGGCATAACTGGATATATTTCTCAGGAAGAGTCTTCCAATTTACAGTTCTTTTTTATGAAAGTTTTGAAACTGTAACTCAAACTGAGGCATTAAAAACTGAAGTTAAACACTGACAGTTAATTTGCAAGCCAGCCATAAACAGGAGTTATTTATTTAGATATTAAATTCAGTTTCTTATTACCACTCCAACATTTTAAGTGAATTATGTGTCTGAGATTGCAGACTTTATACTTTAGGATTACAAAGCCAATGACCTTCAGAACTACTTGACCTTCAGAGCTACCTTTCCTCCAGACAGAAGATATCAGAAAGATGGTCTTTACCTCAGTGCTTGAGATTAAAATCCCATTTCTGGCATCAAGATAGATGACAAAGCAGGAGTAAAATCTTTAGTCTTGGATGTGATAATACTGGGAATATGATTGTTATAATATATGCATATATATTTCACATCTTCCACTTGACACACCTCTTTACATCCAAATTTGTTCTTCTCCAGCTTAGTCAGCAATGTCAAACAATGCAATGAACAGCCTCCTGAGGAATTATTGCAACATAGCAAAATGTGGTTTATAACATCAGAACATGCAAGAAAGCAGGTGGCAGTATGATGTTCTAGAGGACCAGAAGAAATACTGCCTTTTTTTCTTGCCTTGGGAGCCTTTTCCTTATCTTCCACACCATTCTACTAAAGGAATAATAGAAAATCCACATATTAATGGTAGTGTACAACACACAAGACATGACACAACTAGATTTCATTGCTGTTGCCAAAAGTATATGGAAAGTAACCTTTTCTATCTCTCAGATGATGCTGATTGTCTTGGTTGTAAACTGAACAATGAACAGCAGGGGATTACAGTAACAGAAGAAGAGCAAATGATCTGTACCTAGGAGTTTTCAGTAAGAGAATATAAGAAATGGAAAGGAGGGATTTGTAACAGTGTCATAGGATACAATACATTGCTCTCTATCATCACCCTAATGCTGTCAAGCAAAATTTCAGATTGCACTTCTGTAGTGCATTGTAGTAATCAGTAATCTTTTTTCATTGTGTAAATTCCCCATCATTTTCATTTAGCAACCCTGTTGCTTCATAGCTGGTAGGTTTCTATTTTATTAATTATTATATTATTATATTGTTATTATTATTGTTATTCTTGATATTCTTTTTATTAACCCATGTTTTCAGTCTCCATTTAAAGTATTTTGTTTAATCACATTTTTACTAGATTTAGAAGGAGCAAACATTTACACCTTGCAGTCCTGAATTTTGTTTTCCCTACTAGATGGTGAGAAATGCTGATCTTTGAAGGGCCACACAATGAAAACAGTCTTAAGCTGCAGTACATGCTGTTCTTCACAGTATTTCAATATTAAGTAGACACATTTACAGATAACAAATTGTTACTGAAAGCTGCATACAACCATTTGGTGTTTACAGTAAATAGTAATTTCCTCTTAATCTACATGATGAAGTTCCAGTTGATGCTTACATTTGCCTAATGCCTGAAGAAAATTACAATGGAAGTTTCAGTGTTTAGAATATACTATAACTTTGTGTGAACTTTTCCTTCTGCTTATCTATTTATTAAAAACAAGTAAGGACAAAATTTATCAGTCTAAAACACTTTCACACATCTCATTCTATCAAATTTTTGTCCATTTAGGAGTGTACGTACTTAATTTTAATGTTAATTTTAACATGTTTCCATCTGAGGAACTACCTGTTTTGCCAAACATGACCTTTCTCTCTGCTGAAGTGTACTCTCCCTCTTCCTTCTGTAAGTGGGCTATTCTTGATAAACTCACTAATATAGATCATATTCTTCTATCATCCTTTCTTCCCCTTTTAGTTAATCTGAAATTATGACACGTTGTGTTCAGCAGGATGAAGTTCTGCTAAAAACAAGAATAAGTGAATTCTTACGAAATATTTTTCACATATTAGTGGAAGCTGAGTATTGGCTTAAGTGCATACATTCAAATTGTTAACATCTGTTTATTGGCTTTGAATCACTGAATAGTGCTGGCTGCTTTATAGATTATATGTGTTTACACCTCATGTTCTGAAAAGCCTGCAATTAAAAAAAGCTTATGTTTCAGTCCTCCAGAACTGAATCAATTTTTATTCTTCCTTGACTTAGTACTTAGAAAAAAACTAAAAATTGCAAGTGTTTTTGCCAAGTCATTAACACACACCATCAAAAGTGTGGGACGTAGGTACTAGTGAGATGATTCATGGCAACACAATCCTTATTACATCAGTAAGGCCCCATAATTGATTTAGTTAATGGCACCATCTGCTCATTTCCAGAGTTTTCCTTCCAATTAGAGTGTCAGATAACATATTCAATTTTTGTGAGTTTAACTACGTTTTCTGCCTTTTTCCCCACCCTTGCACAAACCTAAGTTTGATTTGTACTGCATTTTTCTGTTTACATCCGTTATTGACATAGTATTCTTTTGCTTTTGAGGAAATGAACAGTTTTGAGAGAGTTGGCTTGGCTCTCAGGACTCTTTGTCTTTCCAAGTCATAAATGATTCTCTTGTAGTGACAAAATGTTGCTACTTAATGCAGAAAACATCTAGTAACGTTTTCAGTTATAAACCTATGAAGTGCCAGATCTCAAGAAAAATACTTCTAACTTCATAGTATTCATTTTCCATATTCTCCAAAAAAAGTAGAAATGGAAAAAAGGAATAGAACATTGCAGCCTATTTCACATAGTTGGCATATAGTGTTCTCCTTTAGTAAATCAACTTCAGCCACAGCTGACAACAGTATCTGAACAATAAGTCATGAAACTGGGAATATGTTAATGAATGATTTCTCACATCTTGGGATGAAGGGAAGACTTTCATTGAAAACTACCCCAAAAAATTACAGTTCCTCTCCAATATGTTCTCCTCTAGCCTCTTTCAATGATAAACTGTTAGAAGTAACCATGAGCAGTCATACTAATAGTGATTACAAAATGATAAGAGTTTTTGATTCTTGGAGAAGTAAGGAGGGAGGTCAGCAGAACTGCTACCTTGGACTTCCAGAGGTCAGACTTTGGCCTGTTGAGGAGACTGGTTGACAGAGTCCCTTTGGAAGCAGTCCTGAAGGGCAAAGGAGTCCAGGAAGGCTGGACATTCTTCAAGAAGGAAATCTTAAAGGCATAGGAGCAGGCCATCCTATGTGCTAAAAGATGAGCCAGTGAGAAATAAGACCGGCCTGGCTGACAGAGAGCTTTGACTGGAACTCAGGAAGAAAAGGAGAGTTTATGACCTTTGGAAGAAGGGGCAGGCAACTAAGGAGGACTACAAGGATGTTGTGAGTTTATCCAGGGAGAAAATTAGAAGGGCCAAAGCCCAACTAGAACTTAATCTGGCTACTGCTGTAAAAGACAATAAAAAATGTTTCTATAAATACATTAGCAAGAAAATGAGGCCTAAGGAGAATCTCCATCCTTTATTGGACGCAGGGGGAAACATAGTGACAAAGGATGAGGAAAAGGCTGAGGTACTTAATGCCTTCTTTGCCTCAGTCTTTACTAGTAAGACCAGTTGTTCTCGGGGTACCCAGCACCCTGCGCTGGAAGACAGGGATGGAGAGCAGAATGAAGCCCTCATAATCCAAGGGGAAATGGTTAGCAACCTGCTGCATCACTTAGACACACACAAGTCTATGGGGCTGGATGGGATCCACCCAAGGGTCCTGAGGGAGCTGGTGAAAGTGCTCAGCAAGCCGCTTTCAATGCTTTATCAGCAGTCCTGGCTAAGCAGCGAGGTCCCAGTTGACTGGAGGTTAGCAAATGTGATGCCCATCTGCAAGAAGGGCTGGAAGAAGGATCCAGGGAACTAGAGGCTTCTCAGCCTGACCTCGGTGCTGGGGAAGGTAATGGAGCAGATCATCCTGAGTGTCATCATGCGGCATGTACAGGACAACCAGGCCATCAAGCCCAGTCAGCAAGGGTTTATGAAAGGCAGGTCCTGCTTGACTAACCTGATCTCCTCTATGACAAGGTGACCCACTTAGTGGATGAGGGAAAGGCTGTGGGTGTTGTTTACCTGGACTTTAGTAGAACCTTTGACACTGTTTCCCACAGCATTGTCCTGGAGAAACTGGCTGCTCATGGCTTGGACAGGCATGTACTTTGCTGGGTAAAAAACTGTCTGGATGGCTGGGCCCATAGAGTTGTGGTGAATGGAGTTAAATCCAGTTGGTGGGTGGTCACAAGTGGTGTTCCCCAGGGCTCAATATTGGGACCAGTTCTCTTTAATATCTTTATCAATCATCTGGACAACGGGATTCAGTGCACCCTCAGTCAGTTTGCAGGCCACACCAAATTGGGCAGGAGTGTTGATCTGCTTGAGGGGAGGAAGGCTCTACAGAGGGATCTGGACAGGCTGGATTGATGGGCTGAGGCCAATGGTATGGGGTTCAACAAGGCCAAGTGCCGGGTCCTGTACTTGGGTCACAATAACCTCATGCAATGCTACAGACTTGGGGAAGAGTGGCTGGAAAGCTGACCAGTGGAAAAGGACCTGGGAGTGTTAGTTGACAGCTGGCTGGATATGAGCCAGCAGTGTGCCCAGGTGGCCAAGAAAGCCAATGGCATCCTGGCTTGCATCAGAAATAGTGTGGCCAGTAGGACTAGGGAAGTGATTGCCCCCCTGGACTCGGCACTGATAAGGCCACACCTCGAATACTGTGTTCAGTTTTGGGCCCCTCACTACAAGAGAGACATTGAGGTGCTGGAGCATGTCCAAAGAAGGGCAATGAAGCTGGTGAAGGGTCTAGAAGTCTTACGAGGAGCGGCTGAGGGAACTGGGGTTGTTTAGCCTGGAGAAGTGGAGGCTGAGGGGAGACCTTATTGCTCTCCGCAACTACCTGAAAGGAGGTTGTAGTGAGGTGGGTGTCAGTCTCTTCTCCCAAGTAACAAGTGATAGGACGAGAAGAAATGGCCTCAAGTTGTGCCAGGGGAGGTTTAGATTGGGTATTAGGAAAAATTTCTTCCCAGAAAGGGTTGTCAAGCATTGGAACAGGCTGCCCAGGGAAGTGGTTGAGTCATCATCCCTGGAGGTATTTAAAAGATGTGTAGATGTGGTGCTTAGGGACATGGATTAGTGGTGGACCTGGCAGTGCTAGGGTAATGGTTGGACTTGATGATCTTAAAGGTCTTTTCCAACCTAAACGATTCTATGATTCTATGATTAAGTTGCCAAATACACTTTGATGAGACCTATCTCTATGTTATTTTCTCATGAGCGCCAATAAATATATATATTTTTTTTACTACAAATATGTTGGTGCAATGAGTAAACAGTGTCCAGAGAAAGGGCCTGAGAAGACTCTGTGCATACTGTTGATTCTTTTTTCCTTAGAAATTACATAAAAAGTGATTTGCCATCTGCATTTTGTTTTCTACCAAATAGGTTCTTTAACTTGTCCGTAGAATAGACACATAATTATTAATTATTATCAGAACCATTTTGACTTGCTTAGTGTTAGAAATCAGAAGACAGTACATGTCCTCAACAGAATTTTGATTTTCAAGATTTGGATTTACAAAACCCAAAAAATCACCAAGTCAAACATATGAAACAGAATATAAAATACATTTGCTTTGTATTTTTAATTTGTAGCCTGTCGCTTATTCCTCTAGTGTTTGAAATAATATTTGAAACTTAAGATACAGTAATGGATCTGTTTCCAGATACTAATCTTCAACTATAAAATCCTTGAAGAGGACCTGTTTGACACATCTGCATATGCCACACTGAGAATTCATTAATCCTCAATCATATCGTGATTAATGAACCCATAAAAGATCTCAGCCCATAAAAGATGGGTCAAGTGTATTTTTAGTGAATGGCATCTAGCTATTAATTTCATTATGTGCAAAGATACATTCATACACTATATTCTAAAAGAACTGAGGTAAGAAAAACTTCCCCTACCCCCCAACAGCCAAGAACATTTTCTCTGGCAACACACTGATTTTAAATGGATCTATTAAGCACAGGCTACTTACCAATCTGATACTCTGTGACTTAATTTCTGCAATAACACATCAGTACGGTAATGATAGAGTCAAGGTCCATATAAATTACTGAATTCAATTTTAAACCTTGTTCTGGCATTTTATTATATGTGGTTTTGCCATTACTATTAGGTCATCCATGATGGCTAGAAATAGGAAAATATGAATATATATCTCCTGCCTTCTTAACAGCTCTATTGGAATATCAACATGTATTCACAATGTTAAAATTTTGCAAGAAATAAAATCACAGTTAGGGCAGGGAAGATTCTAGGGCTTAGTCTTAGAATAATTCTGGAAATGTTAATATGCATTGCTGATGTGTAATACATAAACTATCCCCACTATGAACAAACTTTGAGTAAAAACCTTTTCACTTATACTGGGATATTACATTGGGATAGAGTAGGTTAGTTAAAAATTATAAAGTTATAAAAGTAATTTATAATGTTATAATGACTATTAATGCACATATGACATATTTAAATGAATAAGGGAGAATAAAAGCCATTAGAGTATCCCTGTACATTTTAGGATACATAACCAAGCATATTTTATAAATCACTCGGGAAAATAAATACAAAAAGTCATGAAACTAAATGTAGAAGGAGATGGTATTCTGCATTTGCTTTTCACCGAGACTTATTCTTTATAACAAGAAAATGAAGAATATTCTAATAAAGGAAGGCCACTTACTTTTACTGATAAAGTTTAAGGAACCTCTGAACCTCAGGGACATACTGAAATTGAGGAACATAATTCAGATGTGTGGAGTTAACTGTCTATACAGTAATAAATATGCTTTTGCCTTTGTTCAATTGGATTTGGCCCCTTTTTTGTCCCTGTCTTTCAAGAACAGCAGGAACCACCATTAATAAGGTTGGGGAAGGCTAAAATAGATGCATTAAGTGGCACTGAAAAGTGACAAGATAATAATATATCAACTGTGAAAATACTGTGCAGCAATGTTCTTGCTTATAAGTTTCTGAGAATAAAATCAATACAATACACATAAAATTAAATAAATTTACATGGTCCCCATATCATACTGAAGTTGTTTCCCTGTGTTACTAACACCTTCTTAGTTTCCTTCTGGGCTGAACTGCAAACAGAACCTCCTCACTACATATCATTGCAAGATCCCACAAAATCCTGATCAGTATGGTATGCATTTCCATAATAAAGGAATACAAACCAGAAATCTCTATAAACTGGTCCAGACTATGTCTACCTCAAACTCCATACTTTAAGTTCATTTATTATTTTGCACTCAGAGTTTCTGTCAAAACTTGAGTTTAATTAGAGCAGTAGTGTTGAAGGAATACTGGGCCAGAGTTAAATACTAGTCCTCTGGCAACCTACCTACTGCTATGAGGATGCAAAATTTAACCAAGACTTGGGCCCTCAACAGAAACATCTCCTGATCGTGCTTTATTCATATAGCCAGCTGTTGTGGGCTAACCCTGGAGGGCAGCCAAGCACCAGTCAGTTGCTCTCTCACTTCCCACCACATCCTCAGTGGGGTGGGGGAAGAGGAAAGGAAGAAAAAAAGCAAGAAAACTTGAAGGTCAAGATAAAAGAAAACAAAACAAAACAAGTTCAATAAGTGAAGGACAAGTGGAAGAAGAGAGAAGAAAATAAAACAAAACTAGTCGTGCAATGGCAGTCACTCACCACCTCTTATGGGTAGACTGATACCCAGCCAGTTCCTGAGCAAAAGATGGCTAACCCTCCTAAAATGCCCTCTTTTATTTCTGAGCATGATGTTATATAGTATGGAATATCTCTTAAGTTAGTTCAGGTCATCTGTCCGGCTGTGTGCCCTCCCAGCTTGTTGCACACCCCCCAGCCTATTTACTGTTGGGGGGCAGACTGAGAAAGAGAGAAGGCCTCGATGCTGTGCAAACACTGTTCCGCAAAAGCTAGAACATTAGTGTTATCAGTGCTGTTTTGGTCAAAAATCTAAAACACAGGACCATATGAGTTGCTATGAAGACAATTAACTCTATCCTAGCCAGCCCCAGTACACCAGCCTAACAATTAGCTCTTAGTACGCTGTTTTCATCAAATCCCCCTACACATAACAGTGTCTGTCCATTTTCCCCAGTCTCAGTAGTAAGAAAAATCCAGTTCTGAGGAATAATTTGATATTAGTTGAATTCACAGTCACCAACAATGTCATGGAAGCTGTTTTTTCATTAGGGCTTGCTACTTTACAATATTCTGGAAGTATCTCTCTGTATATTTGATCCCTTCTGCATTTAAAAGGTTATTAGGAAGTACTGATAGCAATTTAATATGAACATAGAGATGGGATGAGAAGTGGATCATTAACATTAAGATGTCACCTGCTGTCTACAATGAACTCATGACAGAACATAGGTTTTGGTCACAAATTTGTGATATTTGGTCTCAGAGCTTGAGTTTTTAATGAAGGCTATGTAGACCTCGCTGCAGGTTGTTAGTCAGAATACCTGACACAATCTGATAAACCAGATGGTAAGAGCAAACATGGAGACAATGAGCAATTGAGATAGTAACATGGGGCAAGAGTTCTGAAAGGAGATTAGGTAAGGTATATATTAATTAGGGTAGAAGTGATTAGGAGAATACAATGATTAAGAGACACAATTTTCAAGGGCATATAGAAGACAGATGCCCTGAAATCATTTGACAGGGTAATGGGCTGAAAAACAAAGGGCATGAACCAAAGCTAAGAAAAGACTGGTCAGCAAGGGAGTTCAGGATAAATTTCTTCACACAGAAGGTAATTAATGTGTAGTACTACAAGGTATTAGGTGGGGAAAAACTAACCTTCAAATGCTAAACATATCTGAGAACAGACTGATAGGTAGATGAGCTGCATGGACTAATTCTATATATTAACTCTGCTGCAAGAATGGCAAAGGTAAAGCATTACTTAAATTAGTAGGATAATAAATTAAGTCGTTTCAATGAGACTCACAGTGTTAAAAAGCAAACACAAGCACAATTACTTTAGTAGTATAGCTCTCCACAAAAAAAATCACAGAGCTTGTTTTACTCCAAAATATTTTAAGCAAAATGATTCTTCCTGATTTTATCGCTAAGAAGAACATGATAATTGTGGATGCATCTCCCACGGAAGTTGTGTATCCGTAATGAAGGACCAAAACAGGGTTTGTTAAAAGTCACAATTCTTTAAGGGAAGCCAAAACCAGGAACTTTAAACCCCATATTTCTCACCGCAGTTTGTTAGCTGAATTTCCTGCTTGTAGGTCCAACCATGGGGCAGGCTGAGCATGTGTTCAAGAGAAGAGACCCTTAATATAATTTACCAACATAACAGCAGCAGCTGAGTGCTCAGTCAGAAAAACAGGCTATGTGCTAGCCCACATGGCTGTTCAGCACTGAGCATGAAAGTCATTGCTCCATCCCTTCCACATGGAAGCCCCAAACAAGATCTTCTGCCTTTTCCCACTTCTACTTATCCCTGCACTGAACAGCCAAACCAACACTACCCTCCACCACACTGCATCCAACTCTACTTTTATCTTTACTGTCCACCAACCCTAAACCAATACCCCACTCCACTCGGCCTTTTTTCCTGCAGCATATGCTGCAAGCAGCTTGAGATCTGCGCTCCCTCTCTGCTAGCAAGAGAGTTAGGAGTTCCCAGATCAGCAATACTGACACTTTGCAAGCACGTTTCTGGAAACCCCATGCCAACACTGACTTGCCGCTCTGCACTGCCCCTGAAAGGCAAGCAGCTGTGTACAGCCAGTAGGGACCTGCTGCTGCAAAGCAGCTGGTACCAGAACTACATCACCCTGCTGCTGGGAAATTTCAGGGTTAGGTAGCTGAATCTGTTCTTATATAACTGCCAATTATCAGGCATGGAAATACCAGTCACTGGTTTTCCACTGGATTAAAGTCTGCTGTATGTGAGTGCTGCACCCCCAGCATGTGGTGACAGATGATGCCTGCCTGCGTGAATTCTCACCACTCCCCTCTGTGCTTCCTGCGGCTCCTGAGCAAAGGCAGGATGAGTAAGATGGCACTGGAAGTAGCTTATTCCCTTTTGTGCATAGGCACACATACACTAAATATAGCTCTCTTTGAGCTTAGTTCAGAAGTGTACCAGAACATCAGTTATGATATTTAACAACTTCAACTTTCCCTGGTGGAGACTGAAGTACCTTCAAAATATGAGGGGTAAGTAAAACAGTCAAGTTATGTATGTCGATTTTTCTGTAGGCTGAGCAATATATTGACTGAGATCAAAATCATTAGCCTTCATTCTCCTGTGGATGAATTTCTGTGCTAAAATATATTTATCAGCATCAGCTGGTTTATGAACAATATCTAAATAACATATTTCTATGCAAATTTAAATTTCATATCATTCCACTTTTCTTCAGTTTCCCTCCCCACTCAAAAGAAAACAAGCCAAATGAAACTGTCAGTGTTGGATTTTGTATATTTACAATTTCAAAGTCCTTCTACAAGACAAAAAATTGAATTGCTACAATAAAATTAATATAATTTATACAACTGTACTCTAAAATCCAGGGTTTATAGAAAACTTTCAGTTTTCTGTATTTTCATAGAACATGTTTAAGCAGAACTCAACTGATCTAACTTTAACTGTAATAATTTTTCAAGTCAAATGGATACGTAGACATTTCAAAATTAACATTTTTAATAAGGTTAATGTAACTTAAGTTTTCTAACACTGAAAAAAGTCATTTCCACGTTGCATATCTATAAGTTATTTTTATGCAACAAGGGAATATAGGTAATTTTATAAAAAGCTTTTGAAGAGATTTATATAGTAAGAAACCAAAATGAGCCATTACCCAACTCAAATGATTAACCTTTATTACATTTAAGATCATCAGTCAGGATGATCTATGAGTTTGAAACCTGGATCCTCTCCAGACTGATATGGAGTTCAACCCCACAGTAACAGAACTTAAGTTGCAGTAAAAGTGCAGCAGAAAGCAAATACAGAAGTCAATTTACAAAAGGGTATTTCTCCTAAAATCTTACTAGTTATCCTGCTCCCAAATAGCCTGAAACAAAGGTGCATAACTATCCTCCAAACTGATCAGTGGGAGTGGAGCTTATGCCTAAGAAACTCTGCTTAAGCCAGGAATAGGTCTTCATCCAGACAGCTCATATTACAGCAGTAAATAGTTTAGGTATATTCCCATATGTGAAAGAAGAGATTAGTGATACTGACCTTCTTTGTACATCTCTACAAAGGAAGAGTGGTATCAGGGAGGTAGCTAGTGCACTGAGAAATTACTTATTTGACAAGTGCTTTGTCTGAACGTAGAGCTGAAAAACAATTTTTAACAGTACCAAAGACTAAAGCAGCCAGGAAATTGTGTTCATACGTTCTTGGTTCCTTCACACAAAGTTCTTAAAAAGTCAAATTTCCACATATTTCTGCATGCTGTTTGGCAGGAAATTCCAAATATGGTAGGAGTTTATCACCAGAAATTGACTGTTACAGATATAAGAAAAACAAGACACAGCATCCTTTGTAATTCCTATGGCAGTTCATCCGTTGGTGATATGACACAAGAGATTCTGGTTGGCACCTTTTTTAGGCTGGGAAGCACACAGAAGTCTGAATTCTTATTGTACCACAAATTCAGGGGGATTGTAGGAGAGGAAGGAAGGGAGGAAATGGGGAATTAAAAGATTTATTTCAATGTGATTACAGCAGTTCTAACACAAAACAAGAATAATTCCTATAAGTTCTGACCATTGTTCCTCCTTGTACCATTGTCCATCCTGTAACATCCCAAGCAGACAACATGAATATCAGGAATGATCTCCAGCCTTTTACTTTCCTCACAGGCCATTGCCGTGAGATGTGCTGTCTCCTACCAGCATAGTCAAACATTGCCTGGTCACTAATCCGGACTCTGGCTGGTAGAGACCAAGCAGAACAGAAAGGCTGACTTTCCTTTGTACTTTACCAACAAAATTAAAATGAGACAGACACTTAACACATCCTTGGATTTGGCTATTTCTTGTAACACTAACCCCGGCATACGAACAGCCTCGGGCTGCACAGCCAGGATAATGAGGGAGCTTTTCCCCCCTGCCCCACACTAACATATTAGTATATCATCGACTTTCCTTTCTCCAAAGTTCATTCACCCATCTGAGGGTAGAGGACAGACCATTAAAGCTGTCATGTCTTCTTTCCTCTACTAGTCATCCAGACTGCTCCTTTCCCAACATCCTTCTGCCCTTAAGGTTGTTGCATTTGTATTTGGAAAGGGCTAAGGTAACTTTCAGTTTCCTGAAACAGACTGCCCTGCAACACCTTAAAATTTTTATTCCTTTATTTAACATTTGTGATAATTTCACTTTATGTCCATGTTGCTCAGAAAGGACAAATCTCTTCTATAGTTGAGAGTCTATGTACTGAAAAAAATGTTATACAAAAACATGACACAACCTTGTTTATCTACAGATGGGAAGCCACAGCATGAAGAAAGTGTCATATAATTTATTCACAAAACCGATTTATCTCCTTGCTTCCAATTACATTACTACTAATAATAATTAAGATCTTATTATGCAAGTGTAATTACTTTATTCTTAAGCATTCATGTTCAAACTGTAATTTTTTTTTTAATCAAATGAGTTTCCTGCAGGAGTATAAAAAATTATTTACCTACACCATGTGGATTCAGACTGTAATGTTCACACTTGGCATGCAACAAGATTAGCTCACTCTAATACAAACGGAACTCCTGGTTAAGTATATTTCAGTAAAAAGACAAATCTCAAATTAATCAAAAAATAAAAATAAAAATAAGCCTGTACATGGAACTTCATTACGATGTGAAGATTAAGCAAAAGTGGGAAGATTACATCACCAAGCAGAGACTGAGTCAGCTTATAAAATATGATTCTACAAATGATTTATTACATTACCTCTTTTCTCTAACTCACCAGCATAATGGAAAATCCTAGGCAAAAAAATCTCTAACATGATTACTTCAAGTACTGAGCCCAGAGGTGGTTTAAAGTTGCTAATCATCTCTGAATCTGGCGTTAGGTTCACTCAAGTTTCTTGGCTACAATGACCTTCCCTTGAATTCCCTGTGCTCAGAATTATATAAGATTAACAATTTGCTACACAAGTGATTTAATCAGAACTGAGCTAATACAGCTCTATTGGATATCAGTAACCAAGCAACCAGAAACAATATTTATATACGTATATATGTATAAACACACATACACACATATATTAGTTCTGGAGAAAAAAATGTAAATCAGTGGAAAATACAAAATAATGCAAAGATTTAGGAAGTAAAAAAACCCCTACTTCTACATTCCTCTAGCTACGTACATGCAGTAATCAAACAAATACAATTGTCTTTAGCTTGATTTCTTAATGAAACAAGTATTAGCAATTTGACTGTCAATACATCAGTCTCTCGTACCCTAAATAAGTTTTAAACTTCTGGACAATTTCAACTGACTTTATCAAAAGGGTGGAGATCACAGACCTTAAAAGATTTTACAACTGGCAGACAAATATTTAATAAAGCCAGTGAAGGAAACAAAGAGCCCTGATCCAGACTGCTTGAATTGCCTCACAACCTGCCAGTCTAATCATCTGTATGTAATTCTGACCAGCAAATGCAGCACATAGCAGCCAGCAGGCCAACCAAAGGCAGGGGAAATAGCAGTGGCATTGTTAAGTTACACAGAGGACAGAAGACAAAGCTATGGGATGAAGATCAGTATCATTAGTAATGCAATGTTGGAAGGGATGAAGGAAAGATTTTCATATAATTAAGGAACTGGGGAAAATAGATTTTGAGGGCAAGAAATACACTTGTATTTAGGGCATTCAGGAAGAAACTTAATGTATTTTAGGAGGGTAAGAGAGACTTAGATGACTTACTGAGGTCTCTTCCTACCTGAAATATTCTATGAATCTAGGGGAGGAAGACTCCAGTGTACAAAATGCACTATTCTGTCATAAATGTGACTTCAGTAATTGTGCTTCCAAAACAATTTTTTTGTCCTAAATTGTTTTTTCAGATCACATTAGAAGATGCATGCCTCATCCCATGCCCACGCAGTACAAAGCTGCTTAGTACTCAACTGTTTAAGGTTTTCTAACTCTTTGTGAAAAATAAGTATTTTCCAAAAGGATGCTGTTACTGGTATTTCTGTAGCTGTAAGCTGTGGCCCTAATTCCAATACTTTGTTATATGAGAATTAGAAGTCCTATTTCTGTAAGTGCTGCTGGGATCAGACCTTATTAGACCCAGAATTACTGGTAAAGAAGTCCTAACAACTTTGCAGTGTCATTTTAGTAGGAGGATTTGACTTCCCCTTTTGAACACCATTAAGTCCTCAAAGCACTTATTCCTACTGACAGGTGCTCTACATGACGCAAGAGAGTTAAGTTAATGCTTTATTGAAAAATTATAAGAAGTATCCTTGCAAATACTTCTAAATTTTTTTCTGTTATTTTATTTTGTGCTAGCAGGCAAAAAATATGACCACATTTTAACTACAAAGCAGCCTGTTCTGCTAGTTGACCGGAAAGGCATCCATGACCCTTAAGGATAAAAAAGAGGCGATTTATAATTTCTGCACTCAAGATCTTGTAACTGATGATTGACGTAGTCTCCATTTAGCAGTCCTCAGCCTTAGATAAACACAACACTACCTTAAATTAACTCTTGCTCTGACAGCTCCCATGTGGCTTTGCAATTGGGATTTGAAGTTGTTGGAGTGTGTCCCCTCTGGCTATGCCTTTATTTGCCGGTCAAGCAATTCCTCTGTCTGGCCCACCTGCATCAGTACATGTCCCACATAGCACAGTACCACAGAAGGCTTCATATACTGGGAGTAATATTTTCAAAGTTAACATAAATACAAGAGTATACCAAGGACTGTCTATGGACAGGTCTATACAGGATGAGGACCAGGCTCACATGAAGACTAATGCAAAGAAACATTCCAAACAGAAAAAGATAAACAAAAACCAATCAAACAAAACCCCCCACCTAACTAAAAGACTACATTAAGGCTATTTATTACAAAAATTTCAAAAGTCCATGCCAGAGAATAGAAGCATTTAACTACGATTAAACAAGATCTATAACAACAGTACATTCATTCCTGTCAGGAGCGGAGGATCTTGAGGTTCTCATTGATGTTCAACCTCAGTTTGGATGTCAATAGTGGGTGAAGATGTTGTGCTCTTTGAGGAATACATCATTCAATAGTTTGCACAACCCTGTTCCTGCCAGTTAATCCTCCAAAAAGAGAAATTAGGAATAAAAAGTTGTTATTCAGCAAGTTTTATATTGATTTCTTCTTTGAAAACAAAGAACAAAAAAACTAGCACAAACCTATTCCTAAGAACTTAGGTGAAAAATATTTACCCTCGTAATTGAAGTTTTAAGATGTTTTGAAGTTTTGATGTTTCATAAACCATAAAGGCCTCTTGGGAATGTCATTTTCTCAGCAGAAACATAAATGAGCTACTGAAATAAACATTACAAAGTATTTTTGTTTTATTTTTTAGTTCATATCTTCCTTTAAGGGAAAGTAAAATACACTATGAGGTGGGTAATTTCCTCCAACAGTATATTTGCTTAATATTTTGTAGCTATGCAACACAGCAACATGTTAGAATTATTTTTGTAGACAATATAAACATAGGGCTCTTAATATGAGCATTTAAAACCATTTTAGAGATGAGCAAACTGAGGTGCAACACAAGTAATAACTAAAATGTTAAAAAAAATTATTTATAAAAAGAAAATCCACTATAAATAAGTCATTAACTTAAAGCATCTTTAATTTTGAAAGCTACTTTGTTTTTAGTTTAAATAAACTGATTTGCTCCCTCCCGCGTTGTTGGACATATTGCTTCACTGGGGTCTTTGATATATTCACCGCCATTTCCTAAGTAGATACTTGGCTAAGGTTAAGAAGAATTTGGGATTTCCAGAATTATGTGAGTTAGTGTTTGATCCCAGTAGGAAAGTTGGACAGGAAAAAGATTTCCTCTTTGGAAAAATATTTCTGATATCAGCATTTCCTCCATTTTGCATCAGGCTGAAAAACTAATGTTTTGAAAACAAGAAATTCTCACCTTTCCCAAAAATAAGTAGCTGACTTATAGCTACCTATAGCCTCAATGCTCAACAAGGATACAAGAAACATGGATTCAGTCTTAGTGAGTGTTGTAGGAACCATCCCATTTTCTTTCCTGTTGTGGGATAATTGCTGAGGTGACTTAGAAATTAGAACTTATATTCCCATTTTTAGGTAAGGCACAGCATCGAAGAAGCTCCCCAGGTGGAATGCAGCTGACATGTAAGGAATCCATTCCATGGGAGTTCCCTAGGCCTGCAACCTTAGATGTTGGTAATGCCAGGGGAACTTGGTGTGTCAGCTCTAAGAGGCGCTGCCCGGAGGGTGGAGCAGTGCGGAGATGCTGCGGCCAGGCTCTGAAGTAATAGGGGAACTTAAAGGTGTCATGGAACTGATAAGCTGCATATTTACTACCCTGGGCCAACAGCCTGTCATGTTTTTGACAAAATGCTGTCCTTTTGTTGAACTTTGCTCATTATAACATCATTATAATACCAAAACACACCTCCATCCCAAAAGCTACGCACCTCCAAGGTGCGACCACCCCTCACTGAGCTTGCGCTCTGAATTTTCCTAGCTTATACCTTTAAAAGCAAAGTAAGAAAACTTTACACCAATCCTAAACGAAGGTATGTATGACTAGAGTCACTCAAGCTCCACCCAAAAGGTGAAAGATAGTATAAAATGGTTTAAGAGAAAGAGAATGTGACGGAAGACACCATCGTGTACCACTCTGACGTTTGGGATCAGTCGACGGGCTGAGCCTCTCTTCCCCCCCCATCGGGACTCCTTTGGGTAAGAGTCGAACACTTGGTTATACTAAGTGCCTCCCCGGGAAACGTAGAAATCTCTATAGAGTCGCTTTATTATCTTTTAACGCATTTGTAACCGGCAGTGTTACTTATATTCTTGGTATTTGCACGTGCTTTGCAGACAGTAAATTTATCACCGGTAATCCAAAGAATCTGTGTGTCTGTTGCTCTAATAAACTGCACTCTGCATTGATCTAGCCGTGGTAGTTCTCATTGAACATGACCAGACTCTTTAAGTGTGGCCGTGATAGTTCATGCAACACGACTAGACTAGGGGTGTAAGCGCTTTATTAGTGAATCCGTAATCGTGAAGTTCAGTACGCTGGACACGACCGGACTTAAAACGTTGTAAACTAATGCTGTCACCTTAGCGAAAGCCCTGAGAGGGCTCTGGTTCTGATAAGTGGCTATACACACAGTCCTTAGAAAATAAACCGTTGACCAAGTCTGAGACTAAGACTGGACTTAGCTGCACCTAGATTCCTCTCTGAGAAGGAGTTCAGAAAGCAAAGGGGTCCTGTCTGAACCTCGTGACTCAACGGGAGGGTTCCCCCCCAGCCACTCCTCAGACTCCTATTTGTAACGCGACAGTAACTCTTAACCCAACACCTATCTAAACAGGAATTCATAAATGAGTTTATTCTATTTCTAACCTGAAGAGGGACCTGTAGGCCTGAAAGCTGGTTTACTTTCTCTTGTATCTCCTTTAGAAATGAGTATTACTTCTACTCATCACTTTGTCTTTTTAATTTTGGAGCAATTCCACTTTGTCCAACTGAAGTATTTATTAGCACAAAGAAAGACTCCAAAGCTTACATCCTGCCAAAACTTTCAGTACTTCTTTGCTCTTTATTTCAACATAGACAGAAGCTTTCTAATTCTACAGGATGGTTAGTATTTAATATAATTTATTAAATATTAAAATACATGAATCAAGATTGCAGTGAACACTCCTCAGTGCCCAGGTTTGTTCTACAGATAATTGCAAGTCCATTAGAAAAAGGAAAGCTTTATCCCAAGCACCAACATGCTGCATAAGTGCTTTTTTGATAATTACTTTAATTAGGAGAACTGGAATTTTCCAGTCTTTTTGTGTGCTCAACTGCTTATATGATTTCCCCAAACTCTTTAGCTTCTGGGAGTTTGCAGCCTTTGACATGTAAATTTTTTAAAACTCTGATTGCCTTATTAGCAAAGTAGTTTTGCCATTAGTCACAGATTATGTTCATTTAAATTTCAGTTTTAAAATCTTTCCAGGCTACAGGAGGTTTAAAACAACAACAACAAAACCTCAGTGCTATCAACGTCTGGATCCTAACATCAAACATGGAAAACAGAGCCCTGATTTAGCCCCAAGAATCCACCAGTAAGTCCCAAGAAGAATTAAGCTTCTCAAAATGGCAATCCAAAACAATCAGCAGAATAAGCAGAGGTCAGTCTAAAGTCAGATATGTTCTGCCTGAATCTGCCTGCAGCAGGCCAGGAGGAAACGCTGACTCTGCACCCTTCCTGAGGCTGAAGTGGCTGGTGCCCTCTTCTACTGGGGATATGTAGCCCTGAACCTTCTTCCAATATTAAACATATTTTTCCTAGCAAAGAAGAAAACAGGAGTTTCTCTTTCTATAGAGAGTTGGTGCCTATCACTTAGAACAAGTAGCAACAGCTCAAGGACTAGAAGTTTTTCCCAGACTAAAGGAATTTAAAGATACAGTCTTTAAAGTGGGTGCCTTAACAAGGAGACTACAGCTTATTTACTTAGAAGCCTTTTCAGCTGATATGCAGAAAGAATTAAAACAGTCATTGAAAAAAAAAAATTGAGAAATAAGAGGACAAATGGAAGTGTATCCTGTGAACTTAGGAGTTAGTCACTTGGAATTAACTATTGCTGGGTACCAGTCCCTGCTACCAGGATTGCATTCCTATTTTATTCAAGGATTTTTTCATGTACAAATAATTCTGAAGTAGGAAACCAAATCCACAGTACTGAAAGTGGTGAGCATCTCACATACCTTTAGGTGCACATTCAAGGTGTTAGACAGCAGCAAGAATGGGGTTAATCCATGAAAGGGAAAGACCAGGGCAGGCAACACCCTCATTGACCGGGGTATAGACCTGCAGAACCCAAGCAGGGCACTGATGACAGGGACCATCAACAGCCCCAGACACACCCAGTTGTGAACCAGGTCCAGGGTCCCTTCAGGGGGCCAAGGATCAGCAAGAGGTGGGTCCAGAGGCAAGACTGCCACATAGGCAAAAGGTGTCCATCTGGGAAACAGGCCAGGAGGCAGGCACACCTAGAACATAGCTCAGGAAGGGATAAAGACCCCCAAACTGAGTTGGAATGGGGCTCCTGGACCCATGGAGAGGTGTAGGGGGAGGTCCCAGGGGCAGGTGTTTAGAGCCAGTAAGGCCTGGTAGTGTCCTCAGGGCCCTGATACAAAGCTTCCATCAAGCTTCAAGATCAAAACCAGGTTTAGGCTTCACAGTAATTCTCAGGATAGCAGTGGTCTTGAGTATTGAAATATTCTGATCTAGCTACCATAGGACTGGGACTCAGACAGTATATTAGTGTGTAGTCAGCTGAGGGAAGAGAATTACAGTGGGCATGTCTCCATTTGCATATAGGCAACCCACATTTTTATCAGATTTGCCACAAAGTTCAGAATACTGAATTGAGTTGGCTATTGAGGTTTGATTTACCATGCTGTTAACATTCCACTCTCAGATTAAGAAAAATAACCAGGACAGTGAAAATAAAGAACAATATTTCACATTCAATTTGCTTCAGTTGCCAAAACAACATAGAACAATCTTGATGCTAATTCCCAGTGATAGGGATTTTGTGGCAATTATGTCATCACTGCAATTAATTTCACAGT
Source organism: Ciconia boyciana (assembly GCF_034638445.1). Taxonomy (NCBI): domain Eukaryota; kingdom Metazoa; phylum Chordata; class Aves; order Ciconiiformes; family Ciconiidae; genus Ciconia; species Ciconia boyciana. Next base: position 61,191,405 of record NC_132935.1, read on the forward strand.
GAACATTGTATTCAGCCTGTGTAATCCTCCCACTGAGTAGCACTGATCTCTCAGCCTGGTCTAATTAGACAAAAGTTTCAGGATTACATTAGGGTCAGACAGAAGACATTTACAGAGAGTGAGGTCAGCAAATTACACATAGGAGGCAGCACTGGTAGTGGAGTAATGGTCATGCCTTGAACAAGGAAAGAGTGTGGCCTTTTGGGATTCCCATGGAAAACTAAACTAACCCTTGAGCTCTTGCCAAATCTACAAACACAGAGCAAAGAAAACAAAAACAAACAAAGTAAAAATTATAAACAGTCTCCTTGCAAACATTTAGGAAAGCCAAGTATAGTCCTGGTTATTATTACAGCTGAACTGGTTTTGGCAAAAGCCACATTTTTAATAAAATGGTCTAGTCACTGGGCACTGAAACTCCATTCCAAAGTGGAGTTTATTCTGCTGGGGATATACAAAGCTATTTTTCTTAACTACTCAAGCCACTCTGCCTACCACAAGCCTACTTCTGCTCTATTGAAGTCAATAAAAAGGCTCCTATTGATTTCAACAAGCATGGGAACAGATCCAATGCCAAAATCATCCAGGAGGTAGAAAAGAAAACAATGGCTGAATATTGAAATGGCTTGATGAATACCTGCCATTTTTAGCACTGCTTTTATACATTATTCTGAAAAGAATAACAGGAAGGTATTTCTATTTTACTGAAATATTAACCAGAAATGATAGATGTTTCATCAATGCATAAAAATACCATGGAATTATTACTTTGCTTTGTGCATTGTTGATGTGAAAAAGGATAGTGGATCCATAAGCTTCTTTATTTATTCAAATTGTATCAGGAACTCTAATAAATAAGACACATGATAGATCAAAGGTGTGTGTACGCAGAAATTGTCTTTCTTTGCAAAAGCCCAGTCCGAGAAATTCCATATTTTGGTTACATGTAATGTTTCCATTAATAGCTAGATATCAGAAAATTAGGTTACTAATTTCAAGATGTTCACTACAGATAACTGTTCATATATGTGAAGCCAATTAATCTAGATTTAAAGATTCTCAAGGAATTACTTTAAAAGTGTTTGCATTAGTAAACTATAACTAAAGAAAACAAGAATGCACCAAAGTTTGATTTGTTTGTTGCATAAACACTGTTTGTCTAGAGGTAAAGAACAAAGACTGTATCAAATATAATCCCTAGGCTGAGAAGAAGCAGAGTAATAAACAGTATCTTTTCTGCTACAGGTTCTGATTTTTCTACAGATTCCTCCTATTTTCAGCTTCGCCTAAAGCGAGTGGTAAAAAATAGTAAAATTATTTAAAAAAAAAAAGCATAAAGGACAATAAAGAAAGCTTTTGTGTGTCTCCTTCCCCACTTTTCCTCAAAATATTTGTTATTTCCAACTGTCTTTAAAGGCCTTTGCACATAAGAAATTCAGCACTGTCAAAACCAGCACTACATACACACATTGAAGTATACATACATTTTAAGCAGCACATATGTTTCTAAGCTATTGAACTGTCTATTGAACTTTTAATGCAGCATCTTCTATGTTATGCACAACACTCATGCACTAAAAAGAAAGCTGATTCTCTGTCTTGTATCTCATAAGGACAGCTGAAACTCAGTATATTTAATTAAACTTTATTGAAATCAAGGCAAAGTTGGCAATAAAAATACAATAAAGATCATAAATATTCATTTACTTATATTTTACATATTCTGCTCATGTCTAATTACAGTAGCCTTTCTGATCATACTTAAAGTCCATGACAAATGGCTTCTGTAGTACATACAGTGTCAGGTTGTTTTGAGGTTGGCGAGCTAGCAAGAGCACATTATAACTTCATTATGATATGGTTTCCTTCCCTTGGGAAGAAAAGGACAAGTGAGGAAAGAGGGCATGCCTTGGAAGTCAAGAGGATCATCTGAACCCAGAAAATAGGGTGCACTCATATTGTGCTCCTCTTGCTACCCTCTAGGCTCTGTTTCTTCATCCTTCTCACTGATAACACTGTCTCTCCTTGCATATTAGACAATATGTAATGGTCTCAAAGAGGTGTTTGGTTATAGGGATACAGAATCTCATACCATAGAACAAACTTCCCTGAATATGTCTCAAGGCATAAATAATAATTATAATCTTATTAAGCACAGCTTAATGTAAACTAGTGAAGATGACAGAAGTGCCTTAAGCAAAGATTGAGCAGTGTGACTGAAACTCAGAGATTAATTCTGTTTTACTTTGGTGCTCACTAGATGCAGTTCTTCTATTTGACATCTGCTGAACTGCCATTCTATATATTTGGCATCTGCTTTTATATATATATATATATATATATATATATGTACTGCTTTTATATATATATAAAATATATTTGACATCTGCTTTCACAGATGTAGAAAAAGTTAATAAATCTTAGGCTAAATATAAGCCCTAATTTCTTCTGCCTTGTTCAGTTTTTGCAATAACTTATTTTCTGAATTAAATACTTTCCAAAAGCAAAACAAATGATAATTAAAAAAACGCAAACAAACCAAAACCAAATGGCAACACCAATTTAGCTCTGATGGTAAATTTATTGTTAAAGTTTAGGTGATGATATCAATGCTATTTTCCTCATAGACTCCTTCACTTTATTATATGCAATGCAATTCAACTAGAAGAGCCAGAAGAGCTATTTCAGCATCCCATGAAGGTAAAGCATGCCACAAAATGCACACATAATGACAGTCAAATATTTCAGCATGCTGTCTACATCATGCACTGGAAAACAAGGAAAACTGAATGCTGTCATCTACAGAACTATGACAAAATCCTTGGCTATATAGAGATCTTAAATACAAATGGTATGATCAATATGAAGGAGGAATACATGCAAATGCATTGGTGTGGAAGCACCTGAAGGGAAAAAAACAACAGAAAGACCATGAGAATGATCTAACAAGTCATCAGGGTCTTAGCACATACCTCTGTGCTGCTTCTCAGGGCACTCAGGTTGAGAGAGAAATATTGGTAATTCACAGATCTGTGACAAGAGACTGATCGCTGCCAGCTCCTACAGTGTACGAAAAGGCACATCCAAACCCAGTACATGGTAAGCAAATGAAGAAGAGACCTGGAAATATGAGTAGGACTCAATAGGTGATGTCCCTTGTCCCCAGCATTATCACAAGGATCCTGGACAGACTAGTTGTATACAAGCATTTTGGTATCTGATGACTGGCCAAACTACCATGACACATACATCTTGCAGTTTGTGAGTTTGTGGTTGTCAGAGTACAATACTCTCTGACCAGGTTCTTTCAGATATTCCATGTGTGAATCTGATCTCTATTACCAGTCTCTATAATATGCTCACCATCATGACACTGGGCATCCCCAGTTGCAGGGAAGGAATACATGGGTTAAAGCCAGCTCAAGCCCATTGCTTTCTTTCAAATTCTTTTGCTAGTTGTTTAGTTTTTATACTCTATGTTGGGCTGAGCCATGTATACATTCCCCCCATGCTGGTGTGGCTAACTCAGGGAGACATTCACACTCTTTCAATGAGTTCATTAAAACTTTTACACCACCAGTTGATCCACTCAACTGTGATGTACTCAGCTGATCCACCCAACAGACATAGCTGACTAAAACAAAGGCCACTCTCAGGTCCCCTATATGTTGAGATAAAGTCAGTTTCTTTGCAGAAGCTGTGGTCAGTCGCACCCTACATTATTTCCTGAGCTTCATGGGTGGTACATCACCCTTGCCTACTGCCTCTGAGCCTTCTTCCATTGTAAGGGATTATTTGTTAGTCACAGTGGTATGACAGTCTGAGTGTGTATAAGCAAAATCAGTTGTTTGAATTTATACCTTCCCTAAGAGCTCACATTGAGGTTTCCTATGTTGTTGTTACAATGCTGCAAGAATATTTCCTGCAGAAACCCTTTTGTTATTAATTCCCTTTCCACTGAAGACTGTTCCGGATCTTGTTTCTTTTGCCCTTCTACTTTCATTTTATAGGATGGAGGTGTTTGTTCTCCCCATTCCACTGTCCTCTAAACATTTAGAAAAAGAAAAGTGATCACAGTGTTTATTCACCATAGATACCGTAAAGGTGAAAAGCAGCTCTTTACTTTCTCATTGCATGCTTCAAGAATAGCAAAGCATGAAGAGCACTGCCATGTTCAACACGCTGATTGTCCTAAGCTTGATCCTCAGTCCTTCTATTATGCTGCTGCTAAATTTGACCAGAGTCAGGAGTGCTTCCGTCATATTGTCTTCTAGTCAAGACTAGTATGGGGGGAATATTTCCCTCCTGCTCTGTTTCAGTGAAATATCAGACTTGGGGCAGGAGCTGAAGAAAAGTACCCAGGCATCAACCTCCAGCACCACTTCCTATTGAGGCACTGCTGCAGAGACCTTCCTTGTTTGAGTAGAGTCTCATGACTTTAACACTGTTTTTACATTAAATGCTTTGACTTTGTGCTAGTTTATAACAGCTCTCATACAGCTGAGTTGCACTAGGTGCTTCACAAAGATAGCATAAGAAAAAGCCCAAATGGGAGTTTGCAGTTAAAATAGGAAAAAGAAGGATCAAAGAAAATAAGAAAGCAAGTATTATTATCCCCTTTTCTCTCTAAGTATTATGACGGACAGGGCTCCCTGCACATGCAAAGAACTTTCCACTTTAAATTAACCATCCTATTTAAACAGTCTGATTGATCCTCAGGGAGTGATCCACCATGCTAACTCTTTAAATGTTTGGAAAACAAATATTAAATTTAATTGTCTTATCCAGACGTATGAAAAGAAATAAAACACTAGTGGCAAATTTACTCAATTTCTTTCTGAAAAATTGTTGTTGTTGTTGTTTAGCAAAATGGATTAGGTTTTCAGTATTATTGTTGACAGAATGATGCACATTTTCTCCCGAGGCTGAAAGGACATTTAAGAATTGGGCACTGAGAGATTGTTACTGTCTGCTTTTTATATTCATAAAGGATGTGCACTAAAATATAATGCTATAGTCAGTGGTAATTCAAAAGATATTCTTGCTACCGTATCACCCAAAAGATATTTAGAGTAGATTAAGCCGTTATGCTGAGACCATTTTATGGCAATGTATTTTCACTGATACAAGTAAGATTACACAAATATAATGGCATAATGAAGGGGAAATTTCTGTCTGTACACTACATACGTAGAATGGAATATTTTTAGGCATCTTATTCTCAAAATTGAGTCCATGCCTTTGAGCCAGGCACCTAATCTTTACACATGCTGTAAAGAAAGTGAAGCACCTCTGAGTAGTGCTCATAAGGGACAGGATGAACCAATACTCTGGGAGTACAATGATTTAAAATATATATATATATGTTATAATATTAAAATGTTATAATATTAAATATTATTATATTGTATTATTGCATTATATTATTAAATATTTCATATTAAAATTAAATAAAATATTCCAAAATGTTTTGCTTTGGCTTTATGAAAATCTCTTTTGATCTTGTAATTTTTGACTGCATGCTATTTAAGGTTAATATTGTATCCAGTGCTTCAATGTTATTTCAGACAGAGAAAAATTGCTGGGTTCTTCAGTGAAGTTCAATGCCTTTTTTAAGATAATTCATTTGGGGAAGAACACACCAAAGAATTCTTGTAACCCTCCAAATATAAATAATTCAAAAAGGAAACTGTTCTACAGTTTCTGCAGTTGTAGTAATTTTGTCTAGTAGACCAAAGAGAGAACATAAACACGCTAGAGCTCAAGTAAATACACAATTCCTGCTTTCAGCAAGTATCATCAGCAATTTTCTAAGTTCATCATTTGTCACAAGGAATATTTTTTCCTTCTTCCTTGTTTTGCAATAGCTAGCATTCTTCATTTCTGATAATGTCTGTCCAGTGTAAATTTACAAAAGTTGTGAGCTCATAGCCTTGGATTCTTGTCCAGATCACTTAACTATTTAGCATTTACAGGTGCTGCTGATGTGTTTGATACTGTCCAGCATTGCTGACTGTCAAATATGCTGCAAGTGAGAGAACAATTATTTGTTTTTCTAGCTGCTTAAACTCAATTGATTTTTCAGTTCAGGTAAGTAAACAAAGCAAGTAAACATAGCATACTGAAATGAGTGGATTCACTATTTTACGTGAGCTGAAGATCTAGTCTGAAATACATCTCTATTTTTAAGATACGGTATGGAACTTGGAGGTTTTGTGACCTTCATCGTTAGGGATATATGTTGTTTATTTTATTCCTTAGGGAGAAAATGAAGAAAGATCACCCGGTAAGAAATATTATGCACTTCCAGGAAATGAATGTTTGACAGAGGACATTAACATTTCTGGTATTATTACCTCCACAGTTGCAGTAGCAGCTGTAGAAAATTACAAGGTTCTCCCACGGAACCAGGATGTAAAGATTTGGAAAAGATGTTAAATGGCTTCTAGGCAACATTTGTTCTCCTTCAATATGTGAGAATTTGGAAATATCAGCCACTGAAAGTAAGTGACTCTTTGCAAGGCTGTCAGTAGTCGTGCTCTTATTGCTCATCATAATCTTCTTTTAGAATCCTATTTCACAAAACAAATGTTTTTGTCCAGGTCACTGAACAGACAATCTGCATGTCCAACCGATGTACAGTAACAGCAAAAGGTGGTGTAAGTTAACTGTTATCTCACATGCCTGAAAAAAATCAGTGATTTTTTTCCTAATGAGATAGCAGAGATGAATTACCTGAATTCAAAGATTAATTCAATTAGTTAACGGAAATGCTAACAGGGCCAAAATCATGCTGAACTAAACTTACGGTATAAATGCACTAGCCAGTTTTTCAGATATTATTTGGTTTCTCCAAAGCAAAAAATTATGATCTAAGACCCAAAATCTTGTTACTTGGACTGTAACATACTGTACTGTTTGTCACTCAGACACAAAATGGGATCTCTGTTCTCATATTCATTCTACCTCCATTTCACAGATATCTTCACACAGTTTACAACTGCACATTCTTCTCTGTAAGTTCTTCATTTATTTTTGTTCTTTATAATCATTTCACAGATAGACAAAGGGAGAAGTGACTATCTTCTGTGATAAAACACTGATTGGAAGACACCGTAGGCATAAGCAATAGTTGCAATACACATCCAACATCTAAAATGTGCAGTTACTGTCATTGGTTGAATTTTTTAAGATGTCAGTAAATCTGTATGAACAAATATTAGCTAATGAACTGAAGTATCTTTAAAGAACCTTCACTTTTCTGCTGTGCTGCTAAGTCATAGTTCTGACTGAGCCCAAATAGCTGTGCTGTTAAAGTACTGGGTATGTATATCCACACTATTGATTTTGAAGGATGATCTATTTCTAATGACAATAAGAAAGTATGTAGAAGAACCTCATAGAGAACATCTTCCTGTCATTTAAATGTCGCTTGACAGATACAATATTAATGAACAGCTATTTCATGGCGTCCTGTATGTTTTCTGTTAAAAGACATTCTCAGAAATCTTATGTGCTTATCTGATTTTCCCCTCAGTTTTTAAGAGAAATCTCTTTCTACCAGCATAGTCTCTCAGGTTTATAATATCCTATGGAATTAAATCAAATTAAGAATACTTTTTTTTTTTAATATCTGTAGAATGTTTGTCATATTAAACAATTGGTAACAATTACCAAACAAGACAAGTTCCCCTGGAAAAAGGTGATAAATATTAACTGGTCAAACAGCAGTGTCTGTCCATGACATTTTATCTTTGCTCTTGTTTAGTTAATAGTTATGGATCAAAAAGAGAGATAAAAGAGTAATAGATCTGGATCAAAAAGAGAGATAAGAGAGTAATATATCTCTGCAGAAACTAACTGAACCATCTCTCAAGCAAAGTTCATCAACATTTAACCTAGTAACCACAACTAATATGTTTGTATTTTAGCTAAAGGTGACTTAGAAAGGTATCTATATGCAAGAACCCTAAACTTTGTCATCCAGTGGAATTACACACTGTATTTGCATATCCTGCAGTATGCTTACTTCAGCTTTGATGTTATGCTGAGACAGTGGCTTGTATTTACAGACATTTTTAGGATTTCCTTCCAGAACTCTCAAGAGATATACAGCAATTTCTTATATCACAAATGCAACCTGTGGAGTTAATTCTTTCAAAATGTTTCTAACACATCAATTATTAATTTAACCTTTATATTCAGTGGCTTTCTACTGATGGCTTTATAGCTATATGTTGTTGTGGTGGAGAGGATGGGAGGAAGTGAAGAGGTACATAAATCAAAGAAAAATCATTAGAAATACTTAAGTTGGAAATCCTCATATCTCTAGTACATTTCATTTCAAGTAATGGTGTCTCATCTTCAGAAAAGTAAATCTTTGATAAGAAACTGAATGCAGGCTAACATGTAAAATATTGTAATAACTAGTAAGAAAGCTAAAATACTGACTGCTAGTTTCCAGTAAAGGAAAAGCTACTTCTAACATTAGATGAGTGAGTCACCACATGAAACCTTTGCTCACTGAGGCGCATCTCATAAACTGTGACTAGGACACTGCACTTTATGAGTACCATCTCTGAGTAATATTTTTGGTATTAAAAACTTTAGCCACAAACACTATGTATTTATTGTAATCTTCCTTGCTTTTCCAGGAAGTGAAATACTGGTCCTCGGTGCATTGTGCCTTAACCCACAGGAATAGATGTGTGTCAACAATGGGATGTGATTCTTGTGTGTGAATTTCTCATCTCCAACACCAGATCTAATATTTTTGTTTGTTTTAGGTGAAAAATAAGATGGAAACATCTATAAACCAAGGGCTGAGGGTTTGGTTTTGCACTTTTTTTTTCTGAGAGTAGGCCTTAATAAAAATTAAGGGCCATATATTACACCATTGCAATCTCACTAATATTAAAAAGAACTTAATAGGACCATTAATAAAACAATTTCATTTTCTTGTTTAATGTAACATTTTATTTTCTTAGTGGAAAAGTATTTTTTTAAACAAAATTTGCAATTGGAAAAGCAAAGAAAGAAAAGAATAGTCTTTGGAAAATATTTGCAGGTTTTTTTCATCCCAAAGAGAAAAACACGCTGAAATTGTTTTATTGTTCAAGGAAGATATGTGGGCTTTCTTTTTTGGTATTCAAAATATGGTGACCTTTGATTTTATTTGTCTGTAAAAGAAACAAAGTATTAGAAGAGAGCTAGAAAATTAAAGAAAAAACACTTTACTTGAAGTCTCACAGATCATTCATCACCAGATCTGTGCTGGAAATGTAAACACAGGTCAAGTTTAAAGAAGATGTAGGGATAAAAACAGAATGAAAGGCACTTGTCTAATTTATGTCAGAGACCCTACACAACTTTGAATGTATGTGGGAGAACAAAAAAATACAGACTGAGAGAGCTGAAGGTTCCTTATGATGTTTCCTTTTATAAACTGAGGAGCAGTAGAAAGAAGACATGCAGCATGTTGAAACTCCAGGGACCTGCAAGTAACATGCCTCCTGTAAGCCCCTTAGTTAGAAAAGTTCTAAACCATCCCTTTATATGGTTGTCCTAAAAAACAGTATAGTTGGAACCTTAAGGTGAGAAGCTGATATTGAAGATGAAGTGCCTCTGCTTTGGCAGCCATTAATGGAAGAATAACTTTTCTTTTGCTCTGTATCTTCTGTAGGCATTTGCCCCAGCCAAGGCGGATCTGCTGGAAAACCCGTGCTGGTAATCATTTGTACTGGTTCCTGCTCAGCTGATGGAAAGTTAACACTCTCATCAGTTCGCACATTAGAAATGCTTATCAAACCTATGAAAAACAACAAAAGCACTAACACAGTCTTTGACAAACCCAAAACAATACCTCTGCCTTCATTACAGTAGGTAAGCCTTGGACTGTCATTTTGTGCAGCTTACAAATAGGAGGCCAAAACCTGATACTACTGAAGTGCTGGAATCATTCACATTGACTTAGCTGTCTCACTCACTGTTTCTATCTAAACATTTATAACTTGAAGAAACTATGGTTTGGACTTTTTCACTCTAATCCTGAATAATTTTCTGTTATTATTGTTGAGTTTTTAAATAAGTACAATAGATTACTAACAGCTTACTGAATATATTTAAACTGCTTGAATGTAGCCAAAAAAAAGCTGACAACCATATTTATCAGTATTATTTTAGTAAGAGATATTTTATCAGATATTTGCATACACTAATATAAAAGTAAGACATAGAAATAAAGATAAACTAGTGTTCAGTGGCAGTGAAATCTAGAGTGCATTGTTAACACCTTTCTGGCATAGGTGATCAAGGAGCCAACAAGGACTAGTGCTCTCCTGGACCTCATGCTTACAAAAAAGGAAGAACTGGTTGGGGATGTGGAAGTTGGAGACAGGCTTGGCTGCAGTGACCATGAGAATGTGGAGTTCAGAGCCCAGAGAGAAGGGAGCATGGCAAAAAGCAGAACAGAACACTGGATTTCAAGAGAGCAGACTTGACCTTCTTCAAAGATCTGCTTGGAAGAATCCCATGAGATACATCCCTGGAGGAAAGACAGGTCCAGAAATGCTTGTTGATATTCACGGATCAGCTTCTCCAAGTACAAGAAAGACCTGTCCCAACAAATAGGAAATCAAGCTAAAAAGCAGGAGGACGCCTGCATGGATAAGCAAGGAGCTCCAAACTGAACTCGGACATAAAATTGAAGTGTACAAGAAGTGGAAGCAGGGGCAGATGACCCAGGGGGACTATAAAGTTATTGTCTGGTTGTGCAGGAATGGCGTTAGGAAAGCCAAGGCTGGCATGGCGTTGAATCTGGGAAGGGATGTGAAGGGCAATAAGAAATGATTCTACTGTACACAAGCAGCAAAAAGACTTCTAGGGAAAATGTGATCCTGCTGCTGAGTGGGGCAGGGGACCAGGTGAAAAATGACAGGGAAAAGGATGAGATACTCAATGTCTGCTTTGCCTCAGTCATTACCAGTAAGTCCAGCCTTCAAGACTCTCAGACATCTAAGACTAGAGGAAAAGTCTAGAGCAAGGAAGACTTACCCTTGCCTTGGTTAGGAACCACCAGGTCAAGGAGCACTGCACATGCATAAGTCCATGATGGGTTGCACCCATGAGTCCTGAGGGAGCTGGCTGATGTTATCGCAAGGTCACTCTAGATTATCCTTGAAAGGTCATGGCAACTGGAAGAAGTTCCTGAGGACTGGAGGAAAGCAAACGTCACCTCTGTCTTCAAAAAGGACAAGAAGAAAGATCTGGGGAACTATAGGCTGGTCAGTCTCACCTCAGTCCCTCGGAAGGTGGTGGAGAGAATCCTCCTGGAAACCATGTCCAAGCACATAAAGGACAAGAAGGTGATAGATCACTGTGGATTTTTGAGGGGGAAGTCATGCTTAACTAACCTGACAGCCTTCTACAATGAGATGAGACAGCACCAAAAAGTCTGGTTAGAGGTCAGTGACAGTGGTGTACTCCAGGGGTTAATACTGGGGCCAATACTGTTTAACATCTTCATTGATGACCTGAGGACAGAGTGTACCCTCAGCAATTTCACATGATACAAAACTGTGAGAAGTGGTTGATACACCAGAGGGTTGTGCTGCCATCCAGGAGGACCTAGACAGGCTGGAGAATTGGGCTGCCAGGAACCTTATGAAGTTCAACAAGTGAACTGCAAAGTCCTGCATCTGGGGAGAATTAACCCCAGGCACCAATACATATTAGGGGGCAACCATCTGGAAAACACCCCTGCAGAGAAGGACCTCGGGGTCCTGGTGAAGAACAAGCTGATCATAAGCCAGCAAAGCACCCTCATGGCAAAGGCAGCCAACAGTATCCTGGGTTGCATTAGGAAGAGCGTTGCCAGCAGGTCGAGGGAGGTGATCCTTCCCTTCTACTCGGCACTGGTGAGGCCACACCTGGAGTGCTGTGTTCAGTTCTGGGCTCCCCAGCGCATGAAAGATATGAACTTACTGGAATGAGTCCAGCAGAGGGCCACAATGGTGGTTAATGGAACATCTTTCATGTGAGGAGAAGCTGAGAGAGCTGGGACTGTTCAGCCTGGAGAGGCTAAGGGGAGATCTCATCAGTTTATAAAAACATCTGAGAGGAGGGAATAAAGATGAGGGAGCCAGACTCTTCTCAGCAGCATCCAGTGACAGGAAAAAAGGCAATGGGCAAAAATTGAAACACATGAGATTCTATTTGAAAGCAAGAAAACACCTTTTTACTGTGAGTGTGGTCAAATACTGGAGCAGGTTACCCAGGGAGGTTGTAGAGTCCCCATCTGTGGAGATACTCAAAGCCTGACTGGGCTTCGTTCTGGACAGCCTGCACTAGTTCACCCTGCCTGAGCAAGAGGATTGGACTAGATTATTTGAAGAGGTCTCTTCCATCCTAAGAATTTCTGTGATTCTGTGAAATCTGAGGTTAGCTACAGGCAATATTTTGGAAACTATATGAACTATGCCCTTTTTTAATGTGTTCCTATTGCAAATCAAGCTACCAAAAAAACCCCCAAAATCAAACCCAACACCTGACTTGGGATAATCTGCACTAAGAATGTATCACTGTATTTTTTGTTTGTAGAGAGTTAAATAATTTGTTGCACAGTGGAAGTGTAATATTCAATTAAACCTACCCTCAGGGAGAAAAGCTATTTGAACAACACTGTAATCTTAAATGAAATGGGTGAGATTTCGAAATTAATCAGTTTGGAATCTGAAAATAGTATGGCTTAGGCTCTGTGAAATAGTTTTACCTTTTATAACAAATTATCTTTCTCCAGTACACTGTAATTATTTACCACTTGCATGGAGTTCTGCCACATTAAAACAATTTTTCTTGAAATAATATAGAAAACCTGAGAAATTTTTATTATATATTTGATCATATTTGCAGATATGAAAAATTAATGAACTTCTATCAACCTACAATCTAGATATGTTCATATTATACAAAAAATCATTTTAGAGAGATACCATGTCCATTTCTGACATTTAAAAGTTTTTTTTCCCCTTGGGAAAAAGAAGAACCACAACACGATGGTGAGATCTTAAAATGTAAAGACCTCAAAGAGATGCTGAAGTGTAAACTATTGGTTTATAACTGATTTAATATTCTCAGAGGAACAGTGTGATATAAATGTACTTTTATACCATTTTTCCAACATATCCAATTTGCTGCTTACAAATATTTTCAGACTCCATACAGACCAACCTGTACCTGACTCTGGAAATTTTGAATGCTTAAAAATATCTCGATGCTAATATTAAGTAAATGGAAATGTTCTCTTTGACTATCTCACTCTCCCAAAGGTATTGTGTATTGTGAAAATTAAGGAAAACTCATACTTTTTCAATATCTGATGCAGAGATATCAATCCTCCATAATATTCAGTCACTATTATTAGGAGTTGCATACAGAAAGGAACGTAGTGGTCTCCCTCTATCTGCAGGTACAGTATAAGTGCACAACAGGAGTGCTTTTAAGAGTTTTATCTCAGCTTTTCAACCTTGTGTGGTGTTGCGGTTCAACCCCGGCCAACAACACACACAGCCACTCACTCATTCCCCCCACAATGGGATGGGGGAGAGAATCAGAAGAGTAAAAGTGAGAAAACTCGTGGGTTGAGATGAAGACAGTTTAATAGGGAAAGCCAAAGCCGCACACACAAGCAAAGGAAAACAAGGAATTCACATGCTACTTCCCATGGGCAGGCAGGTGTTCAGCCATCTCCAGGAAAGCAGAGCTCCATCACGTGTAATGGTTACTTGGGAAGACAAACGCCATCACTCTGAACGTCCCCCCTTTCCTTCTTCTTCCCCCAGATTTATAGGCTGAGCATGACGTCATATGGTATGGAATATCCCTTTGGTCAGCTGGGGTCAGCTGTCCCAGCCATGTCCCCTTCCCAACTTCTTGTGCACCCCCAGCCTACTCACTGGTGGGGTGGGGTGAGAAGCAGAAAAGGCCTTGACTCTGTGTAAGCACTGCTCAGCAATAACAAACACATCCCTGTGTTATCAGCACTGTTTCCAGCACAAATTCAAAACAGCCCCATACTAGCTACTATGAAGAAAATTAACTCTATCCCAGCCAAAACCAGCACATGTGGCAGGTGCCAATATCTGCTGACCCAAGTAGCTACATTACGGTCACTACAGGATTTCTACCATTCCTACCGATAAACCCCCCACTGAACACAATGGTCACGGTATTATTAGAAACCCTGTATTGTTATGGTCACAATATTTTTATACACCCAAATGCAGTCTCAAATCTCTACTGTACCCAAAAGAATTAGCTAGATTTGATAAAATCTTCAAATCAGAAATGGTTTTCACTGATAGTGTTCCAGAAAGATTATTGCTAATTAAATGTCAGCTGACAGTTGAGTTCATTGGCATTAATGTAGACAATAATCCGGTATCTAGCACTCCCTTTGAGGCAAAACCAAGCTAGTTAGACTGCATGGGAAAGTCTATTCCCAAATACTGGGAATTTCCAATACATTTTCTATTGTATTACGGCACAGTTGAATTCTTCAACTTGTCTATGATTTTTTTTAATTTATTTATTTTGAACTACCAAAATAACAAAATTGGCACTCAACAACCAAACACCCATTGTGGGAAAAAGCAAAATGTAACACAGCATATAAAGTAGCAGGTCTCTGGTCTCCATTTGTTTCTATTCAGTAAATTGCAATATTCTTAATTGCAACGTATCCTTTTTTTGTGGATTAAACAAATCATTTCAAGTAATAAAATTTCAGTGTGTATAACCAAGCAGTTTTGAACTCTGTTCTGCCAGCTTCCCAATATGGGGTTTGAAAAGTTGCTGTTATCCTATACGTAGACAAGAGACTACAGCAAACTTGAGATTCGCATGGAACAATTTTGCTCGTCAGTAATGAATTGAGTCCTGTAGTATCATAGGCAATGACATTTTATAATCCTAATTATAATTCCTTTAAGATGCATCCTAAAAGCAATTAGATTTCTTGCTGCCAGTGTTGATTATATTCTTCTGAAGTTATTAGGCTGCAGTTTTCCTCAACACCTACAGCACACAACATACTTGCCTCTTCCATCATTCAAGTACAAAATAATGGCAGTGTGTCAAAACATGGGATGATATACTGAAGGACTTTATTTTTCAAGAGGACACAGAGTGAACAAGTCTGTACAGTTCTCTTGTACAGAGTCAGTTTTTATTTTTGCAAACAATCTCTCAAGTTTTCTCCCCATAACTACTTTTTCTACTTGCTTCCATCTTATCTTCACATGCCTGTTCTTTCTTTGTCTCACACACATACACATCTCTACTTTCCTACCATTTCCCCACCTGTATCCAATTGCACATGCACTGATTACAATTTTGGCAAATAATAGTGACAGGCTGTTCAACATCATCTGCAACAGCAGAAGATATAGGGCTTTTTTTTTTCCCAGTTAAAATAATTAGAAATATAATGGTTTGATCATTAAAACCCCAAATTGCCAGACTATCGGAAAGAGTTAGGGAAGATTAAATATCAGTTTTAATTAATGCTCACTTTATGAAAGTACTCAGGCTAAAAAATACTGAGGACTCTGCTGGCCTTTTTAAGGGAATACATGAAGGCTTGGTCCTTGTCCTGAAGAGCTTAGTCTCAAAGAAGACTTAATATTTAAAGACAATTACTGTGAGAGAGAATGATTAAGTTGTCTGCCAAAATGTTCCCTAAGAATGCCTTAGTATTTAAATCCACTTAAATACCCAGAATGGAAGGAATGGTTGAAGGCTGCCACATTCAGCACTCCATTCTTGTCCCTTTAACATCAACCAACCTAACTTATACATGCCAGCCCCCACTCTTAACAGCTTGCTGCCTATTTCTTTAGGAATGAATATTTCATTAAAATAAAGGTTAGCACCATAGGATGTTAATGGCATTGCATTTCTATTCACAACACTAAGTGTAATTTGAATCATGAGTAGAAGAAACAGACAGAACAGAAGGAATGACCTTTCTTGAAAGATGCTGCAGGAAGAGAAATGTCAATAAAAAGCAAAGTGTTATGCATATCCCCTTACAAACAGCTATTTCCTGTTTATGCACTTAAGAGAATAGGCTTCTTTCTGAGCCATCAGCTTGGCACAAGGGATCACTTGCCAACATGGGAGTGAAATAAAAGCTCACACATCCCATGCAGTGTCCTGCTGCTCAAATACAGCAATCAAATATACATGAACTCTATGCTCCTTCAAAATGGCAACAAGTTTAGGACCAGCACACTAGAGAAATCAATGACTTGATTTCTTTTGCTATTTCTTTTGCAAAATATCTTTTGCTATCCTGTTCTCTTTAAAATTCCAAGAATGTCAAGCAAAAAAATACAAGACCATAATACAAATGCCATAAAAAGATCATAATACCAAAAACATTCAAGACTTGATGAAACAAACATTATTAAATGCAGCTATTTTTTATACAACTATATTGTTTCTGAATAAGGCCTCAGATGTTCTGGTTCTCCTAAAACTGCTGTAAAGCTTAGTGAAAGCACTTTTGAATTATTCTCAAGCTCCCTGAAATTTCTGTAGTTTTCTGTATTTAGCCTGATCCCAAATATTTCATGTGATAGAAAAAAACCCAACAATTTATAAAGCAAAATACCCACCACCATCACCAAACAAACATGATTCTTCAAGCACATAAATGTGCTAGGCACATTTTTCTAAGTCAAGAACTTAGCAACATATCCACTCTGCAATATAGGAGGCATTTTGAAAGCAGTTGCTTCTGAAAGCAGCTGGTGTTGAACAATTAAGTTTAAAAAGTTGCACTACAAATCAATTTCTTTCTCTTCCATGCAGTTTATACATCTGCAGGAAGGAACTCCAACTAGATCCACCTCTGAGCATTTTAAGTCTGTGTTCTTTATCCTCTTTATCCTTTTCTTTACCCTCTAAGGGATATCATGATCAGAAATGAAGAAATGCAGTAAATGAAGTGGATAAACATGTTGGAGAGTTACAAACATGTAATGAGAGAGTTATTTGGCACAATGTGGGCTAAATACTGTCCTCACTTGCCAGTCTTCTTAACCAGCACTGGCCTGTCAATAAGTTGCAGGATCCACCTTTGCACTTTGTTTCGGCCATGTTAATCCACGATGTGCTCAGCACAGACCAGTCCCAATCTCTGAATTCTCACCAGAACTGGGACTGAGGAGTTTATTGAAACATTGTCATCAGTTCAAGCATTTAACATTGCAGGAGTTTACATCTCAAGAAAATAGACACCTCTGTAACATCTGTGGAACAAGAATTAAGGATTTTGGAAAAATAAATCACTTTTGTTTCTACAAACACAATCAATTTAACCTTCATTATGGATGTCTCTTCTCCCCTTCCTCTCTTACTGCCCTTAGCTGGCGCATTTCACATGAATTGAACCATGTGCAAAACAAATTTCTTGTATGGCTGTCCTGGTTTAACCCCAGCCAGCAACTAAGCACCACCCAGCTGCTCACTCATTCCCCCTGCAATGGGATGGGGGAGAGAATCGGAAGAGTAAAAGTGAGAAAACTCGTGGGTTGAGATAAAGACAGTTTAATAGGTAAAGCAAAAGCTGCACATGCAAACAGAGCAAAACAAGGAATTCATTCACTGCTTCCCATCAGCAGGGAGGTGTTCAGCCATCTCCAGGAAAGCAGGGCTCCATCACGCGTAACAGTTACTTGGGAAGACAAACGCCATCGCTCTGAACGTCCCCCCTTTCCTTCTTCTTCCCCAGCTTTATATACTGAGCATGACATCATATGTTATGGAATATCCCTTTGGTCAGTTGGGGTCAGCTGTCCCAGCCATGTTCCCTCCCAGCTTCTTGTGCACCCCCAGCCTATTTGCTGGTGGGGTGGGGTGAGAACCAGAAAAGGCCTTGACTCTGTGTAAGCACTGCTCAGCAATAATGAAAACATCCCTGTGTTATCAGCACTGTTTCCAGCATGAATCCAAAACATAATCCCATACTAGCTACTATGAAGAAAATTAACTCTACCCCAACAAAAACCAGCACAGCAGCTATATACTAAACAAAGGACAGATTTCTGGAGGGATCGAGGGTAAAGATAAATTGTAATTTTTACTTTTCACTCCCAAAATTTATTATCAGTAGTGCTTCCAGGGAAAAATAATTACCTTGGCTGCAATCCATTTAAAAAGAGCAAGTCTAAATTACTTTCTGGAGAACAACTTGATCAATTTTATTCATATTTTCAGGATACTTTTAATTCACTTTAAAAGTTCATCTAAAAAAATAATTAAGACAAAAAGAATCCCCAGAGATAAAAAAAAAAAAAAAAAAAAGAAGAAGATAAAAACCAGGCTAGTAATGGAACACTTACTGAAGCCTTAATTAAGAGGAGACACTTGATCACTCTGTAATCACTGCCTTGAATTAAATGTCTCAAGTACAATACCTAAAATATAATGGTACCATTCAAAGCAATAGAATGGAATGACCTACTATTTTTTGGCCTATTCTTGGTTCCTCCAGATCTCCTTCTGTAAGTATCATTAAAAATGCATATTTATATTGCTTGGAGGTAACCTCTTCCCATGAGCTCAATCACAAGAACAATAGAAGTGGCAATTGCTAACATACTTCTTGGATTAAGAATCTCCTAGGGGTTCAACATTTGTATATGCAGAGTAACAAGATCTCTGAAGCTTTGAATAATTAGCCTTTCTGCAAGGAAAATGAGACCACTTTCCTTCACATCAGGGTAACCTTGAAGGAAATCTGTTGAAGTTAGGTTTTCACTAACACAAACAAGAAGGAGAAATCAGGGACATGAAATGAAAAAAAGGACATTTTATAGGGCAACACTGTAAAGACAACAAAGACAAAATAGAAGTTGTTAAGCAGTATACAGAAGAAATGAAACAGTGAAATAAAATTAAAGAAACAGATAAAAAAATAAAAAGTGTCTTAATTTTAATTTTTATAGCCTATCAACTTAAGACAGCCCTGTAATCAGGGGATATAATACATACATGTGTAAGTAAATTTTCAAATCCTTATTCTGGGTTCTTGTCTTGCAGCAAGTTTAGTACTAGGGTTTGGGGCTTTTTTTGACAAATACAGTAGCAATACCCTGGTGTATTATTAAGGAAAGAGAAACAATGTTGAAAGCTGTTTCATTAGCAGGTTACTTCACTGTAAATTAAAAGGCCTGCAGACAAGCACATATGGCACATCAGGTATGGGACAGAGACAGTCTTATTAAAAGCCCAAAGCATGTTTCTGACAAGAACTAAGGCAAAATCCAGAAAATTAAATGCAGAAAGTTTCCATATATTCAAAATATAATTCAATTTCTAATATCTTTATTATATATATAACATGGAAAACAAATAATAAGGAAGAGATCATTTTTTCTTTGTGCTACTATTTAATGTACCAGCAAACAAACAAAACAACCACAAAAGGAAAAAAAAAAGGAGAAAAGGAAAAGAAAAAAAAAAGAAGACAACGAAGAAAAGCAGATCTTACTTCCAGTGTAGTAGTGGGGTTCTGGTTTTGCTGTACAGTTGGTTTATTGTAACTAAATTTGCTAAATTCTGCTGCTTTCAGAGATAGAAAACTATTTGTTTCCAACTGGGTATCTTTCAGCATGCTGATCTTTACTTTCTACAGCATAAAACCCAAACAAACAGAAAGCTCTAATTTAACAGTCATAAAGGTCAACAGGAAAAACAAAACAACCCAACCAACCAACCAAAGAAATGGGAAATACGAATACTCAGAGCTCTTACCAGCTTCCTCCTAGCCAAGGCGAGGGATTATATTCCCCAAGTATCAAAGAAAGTTAAAGGACTTCATGGATTTGTAGGCCTTTCTGATTACACAGATCCCATTGAAACTTAAATCTCTGTGTTGTGTCCTCTTCACAGGTTCCTGAGATCATAGTACCTGCAAAAGCATTGCCTGTAATAGCTGAAACCTGGAAGAAAGCTGCAGCAATCCCAAAGTGCCCACTCAGTCCATTTCCTGGGTGAGTAGTAGGTGACAGTTCTTTCTGAAAAGCTTTTTCCCCATTGTTAACAAAGTTACCCAAGAAATAGCCTCCTAGAGCCCACAACAGAGCTGAGACTCCTGCAGAAGCCAGAGGCTGCTCTGCAACTCCTGCATTAATGTCTGAAGGATCTTTCACTGAACTTACATCATGCTGAACTCAAATACAATGTGACAAATGGGCAAAGAAATTCATACTGTAATTACACCAGTTAAGCAATTTTTATAATTGCTTATAACTCTACGATTGTTTATTCATTCCTCTGCCAGCTTAGAAGTATTAACAGTTTAAATTGAGAGAGTGCAAATGAAAGTTAAATCAATTACTGATAAAACTTGCTAAAAATGACACAGGAGTAAGTCTAGTCAGACATGCTAACAACTATGCATTAATTATCTTCTTAGGTTTTGGTAGCACTTAATCTTTTTGACATTATTTAAATTAGCAAAGTGTTGCATTACTGGACCTGCAGGAGGTAGGATATCTCTAAACAGGGGGGAGCCCTTGGGCCTGAATAATAAGTTAGTGGGCTATGCCTTATTTAGCACATTTTTTAATGCCACATGTTGCTCACACTGAACTTCAAACATTACACTTAGTAGACTCCCACATTTGAATTGCATGGGCTGAATCCTTTGCTGTGATAGCTCCACTCAAGCTTATAAAAAAATAAAGTGCCTAAGGGGGATATAGGCAGTAACTCAGCAGAATGTTCAAGTCATCAGCCTGGATTTAACATTAGGGTAGAAATCCATCAACTGAACTGTGAGGGCAGAACATTTTATATCTCTAAGGTATACAGCGGTCAAGTGCAACCCCTGGCAAGGATACTGCAATAAGAACTGTCCGGGGGTTATTCAGCGATATGTCTGAAAGGACATTAAAAGCTTTAGTCAGCAACACACCATCACCAATGCAAACCTATGCCCATCCCCAGAATAAGAGCAACAGGGCATTATACCACCTTTTCTGACTCACCCTCTGAATAAGCATGGGGACAAGATTTCAACTTGGATTTTTAGTTATGTTTGTTTTCAGAGTGACAGGTTTGAGTGTGTCCTGGTTTCAGCTGGGATAGGGTTAATTTTTTTCCTAGTAGCTGGTAGAGTGCTGTGTTTTGGATTTAGGATGAGAATAATGTTGATAACACACTGATGGTTTAGTTGTTGCTAAGTAGTGCTTACACTAGTCAAGGACTTTTCAGCTTCTCATGCCCTGCCAGCAAGATGCTGGGAGGGGGCACAGCCAGGACAGCTGACCCAAACTGGCCAAAGGGATGTTCCATATGACATCATGCTCAGTCTATAAACTGGGGGCAGTTGGCTGGAGAGTGGCAACCACTGCATGGGGACTGGATGGGTATCAGTTGGCAGGTGGTGAGCAATTGCACTGTGCATCACTTATTTTGCATATTATTTGATCTTTTTTTTTTTCCCTTCCTTTTCTGTCCTATTAAACTGTCTTTATCTCAACCCACAAATTTTACTTTTTTTTTCCCTAATTCTCTCCCCGATCCCCCTGGAGGGGGGAGTGAGCCAACAGTTGTGTGGTGTTTAGCTGCCTGCTGGATTAAACCACAACAGAGCAGAAATAAAGGATGTCTTCTCAGCCTGCCCCACTGGAGGAAAAACTAACTAATTTTCATTCATAAATGCTAAGCGTGGTCAAACCTTTGCTGACTTCCCAAGTGGACTATGTGCATTTGCCTTCGCTTTCAGCTGCCACTCAGCACCTTGAAGTACTGTGTCCTCTACTGAAACAACTGGCAGATTTCCCTCTTTTCTTTACACCAGGTACATGAAAGAAGTAAATGCACAGCAAGCTACATGGGTTTTGCTTTGTAGAAAAAGTTTCTCCTATGGAATTCTTGAAAGAAAAGGCTCCCGTTCTTTTCCATCACTTTAGTATTCCTATAAGATAGTGGCACAGATGCTGTTGCTAGATAATACATATTCTCACAGGCAAGAATTCAGTAGATTGGCAGGGATGACTCTTTCTTGTGTTGGCTAGATCCAGGAAGCGAAGTATTTAATGTGGATTCTACTGAAGTTTTTTGGAACAGCTGTTTCTAAAAAATAACACAAAAATTGATGAAAGTATGTCAGCTTTCTTGTGAGTGCCATAAAAAATTCCTTTGAGGCAAAGCACAACAGATCAATTCTCAGAGGGCTTTTTGCCCTAGCAGAACCTAAAATCTCAGCTTCACAAAATTATTTTTCAAGAGAAAAATAGAAAAACAAACCACCACACACACTCTTCAAATGTTAACAACATAATAAAGTTAGAAAGGTTCAATATACAACCTTTTTTAATATAGATGGCAATTTTTTTTCTCAGACATAAAGTGATATGTACCATATACAATAGCATGATATAATACCACTATACCATCATATTTCAGATGCATATTCTGATGTGCTTATAGATGTTGTGGGGGTGCAGTCTATATATGTAGGATACTGTGATATAATCTGAATGACAGTATTTTGCTGCTGTCTTCTCTAATTTCTTCCAATTACTTTATTGCTATCGCTTTAAGATATACCACTTTTCTTCCTTTCCACGACCCTCGAATATATGTTTTACACATATATTTTTAATTTGTAAAAATACCTACATACATGGTGGGTTTAGAACTATATTTATTTTTTTCCCATTGATCTAGCTCCCTATCCCAGTAAACTGACTACAGTACATAGCAACCAGAATGAAAACAACACTGTTGGCAGGTCCATAAGGCAGTGGCAGAGCTTACCTCAGCTGTGTTGGTACAAGGAAGATTTTACAGCATGTAAGGGAAGTATCAATAATCTAAATGGTTCAGGTACTGTGATGGTGTTGACAAAGACTTGGATATAACGGTACTGAACAAAGAGTCAAGCTAGTCTCAAAGGTTGTCTGGGAAATTTAGGAACAAAGCTCATTTAGTCCTAATATTATATTAGCAGTGCAAAAAAGCTATAGAAAGTAACTCAGAACAATCTAGCTTGAATAATCCACATGTTGATAAGGAGATGAAATGCAGCAAAATCAAGTCCGTTTCAGCTTCCACAATAACAAGGTTCCTCACATAGGGAGTAAAAGAAGGTTGAGACACCAGGCCTGGATCTGGTCCCTTTCTGTGCTGTCACTCAAAATGGTATGCTGAATTTTTTTACTTTTTCCAGAGACTAAATGAATTAAAAATACTCTATTTTCACTTTAATTCAAGTGTTAACTAGTTAAGCAAGTAGTACAATGCAATGGAAATTTATCTAAATGTTTTTAGGATAAGATTGTTTTATAATTGTCTCATACAAACATTTCCTTCAATCTCTTGAGATAGGCACCAGTGCTTCCATTAATCTCCATTCTTGTCTCCATTTCATGTCTGTCTTTACATTAAAAGCCCTCTCTGACTTGGGAAAAGAGCATAAACAACCAAATAAATTGATATGAAAAAAAAATATTAAAAAATATCCCTGAATGGGAAAGTAAGTCATAAGCATCCAAACTAGTGAGCAAAAAGCGGGGAAAAGTAGAGAACCACTAAACAGAAATAACTCTTAGAAACTGAGCTAAGAGCAAAGGAATATTGCCTTTGCCTGCAGGACCAAGGTCACAACAACTGCATATGCCCAGAGGTCCTCCCCTGACTTCTTTCTTCCTGATCCAAAGGATGGTTAGTGGGGGTATGCCAGCAAGATGTTGACAAGGAGGTGTCCCAACTTTTTGTGAGTTCAGACGGGGTTGCAAAGGAAAGGAGATGTGATGCAGTCTGACCTCTGAATGAGATTCTGGAGGAGGCTGGAGAGGAGTTGCAACCTATGCAGATATGCATAGACGTGAGTCAAGCTCTTCTTATAGCAGCATATAATGCCAATCCAGAATATAAAACCAGCTAGATAGCTGGGCAATTCCATCATCTTTGGTTGTAGGTAACAAAGATAGATACCTGAAATGGAAATAAGTAGTTGTTCCTGCACTGTAAACCAGGCAGTGATATAACAGAGGAGACGCAAAATCTTAAAGTGTGATGGAAGGAAGAACATTTTTTCACAACCAGAATGTAAATATACCAAAAAATCCAGTGTTTGATTCCATAATCCAATGCTAGAAAGTTCTGTTTTCACCATTTTTTCTCTCTCCTATCACGGAAGAAATAAATATTTTTAACTTTCAAATAATCCTTAAAATGACTAAACTAATATTTCGTTAAACTTTACCGATTCTCTCTCTGAGAAGCTATACAGCAAGCAAAACATTTTGTGTATCCAAAAAGATTATTTATTTACAAAAAAGAGAAGAAGAAAAATGTTATAGTCCACTTTAACCTTAAAATTATTTCAAGTTGCTATTGGACTTTAAAAGCTCTTTCTTGCCCTCCTCTTTTACAGACTCTTTGCACCTCTAGTAGAAAGCTAAAAATAAACTCACCAGCAAAACTCAAATGCTGTTTCATGTATTAGAGATTACTGAAACTGATTGAATTTTTTAAATTTTTTTTTTTACTTAAAGATCTAAAATAAACTTTAAAAAGAATGCTGTATCTCTCCAGCAGAGTTCAGTTTGAATCTCAGTCACCATTTTCCTTTGATAGTCTTTGTAAGTTGCAGGCACAGCCTGAAGCAAAGACAATTAAAAAAAAATGCTGTAAGGATGCATTTTTCATGCCAATAAGCAAGGGAGAAATTTAAACTCTTGTGCCTGCCATGCAAGAAATATAATCATACCTACAACAATAAAAATTAAAATAGAAAATATTTTAGTAATTTACATATTATTAGATATAATTTCAAGATCACAATAGTTAAATAATATCGTTAATATATTCTGTACTGCATAGGGAAATAAATGTTATTTAGTATTCTTAAATATGCAAAGTAAATTTCTATCACTGTTGTATCATGATGTGACTTTTTAAAGCACCTCAGTTGTTTTTTTTCCCATCACAGAAAACTGCAGTGGTTTTCTATTCAAAATCTGATCCAGTCCAGCTGTGTTTAATTCATAAGTTCTCAACAGTTAGAGTTAGTTGCTTATCTCAGAGAAGGATAAGCAAATATTTGAAAACAAACAACAATCCTACATTAATACACTGTTATGATTGAACACCTTGAAATGATAATAATATGGAAATGCTAAAGATTTTAAGTCCCAAGGGCAATTTTAACATGAATGCTTTAGATGTACATAGCATTGTATTTTTCTGAATATATTTTCAACTTAAAACCATAATAAGAAGGAAAAGCTTTGTGTCCTTTTCTTCTGTTGTGGGCAAGAAGCCCTCCTAAAAAGATAAAGATTAATATTTCAGATTGTGCACACAAATCACAGAACATAACATTTTAAAAGCCTGATTCACATTTCACTGATGTTTTGTAAGACTTATCCAGCCAACTGAAAAAAAATACCAATGGTACTGACAGCTCTTCAGAAATTCTCAAAGAATTCTGTTCACCCATAGAGTCCGTAGGTCTTACTAAACAGAAATCTGAAGGGATACCAACAGGAAAATTATCCCTTGAGCCTTAGAAATGCTTAGGGTTTGGCTTGAATTTCAAGTAAGTTTCCTTCCTGACTTCCTTATTTATTTCTTGCCTCCCTCTCTTCTTTCTTCTCTCCTTCTCTCCCTCCCTCCCTCCCTCTCACCATGCTCCTTCCCCTGTCCATTCGTCCTTCTTTCCCTCTCTCTTTCCTCCCTCCCTCTCTCCTTCCTTCCTTCCTTCCTTCCTTCCTTCCATTTTTCTTTAGTTACATACCTATATAAGCAAAGAACTAAGTTTTATCTGCCTTCCTCCATTTTTTAAAACCAATTAAATTGTGCTCCATTTATTGTGTTCCATTAGAAATTATAATAACTATGGAGCTCTGCATTTCTGGCACTGAAGACCCCACAGCTGCAAACAACTGACAAATACTCAAAGACATGCAAACCTGGACCTTGATAAAACCGGTTTTAGGGTTAACAAAGAGAACGAATAAATAGTATCTAACATATGTAAAGGTGATCATATATAGTAAATTTGGATGTAAATGCAGAGCTGCAGAAATGTATGAAATGAAGAAATGAAATGAAGAAAGAGAAATGAAGAAATGAAGAAATGAAGAAAGAGAAAAATGTAAATGCATGTTAACAAACATATAAAAATGATCCAAAGTGGATCCCAGAGTGAGGAATAAGAAATCATCAACATGAACATCATATTCCTCCTGGCAAAGGACTTGGATGCTGACAATTTGCTGTTAACATTGGCACCCACCACCAGCTCCAGAGTGAAGCCACCGACCTCAGCACCCAGAGCAGCAGGGGAAGGGTGAACGTGACTGCAAGAAATGGGGTAGGAATGAAGCGTGCATATAACTGAATTAAATCACATGATTTTTCTTTGTTTTCCTATAAGAAACACATTTGGACTAATAATGATTAGACTTAAGAAATCAGTTACACTAGCAATAAATTCTTGGGTTTACTTATATTTAAGGTGTGCTTTCTCTGCCCATAAACAAGATTTGAATGTTACATGCAAAATAGGTTGTATTCAACTTAAAATATAGGGCTAACTATCTGTAATATTTTTTCATGACAGCTTGTAGGAAAATAGATGAAAAAAAGGACCTATGAAGAACCTAGTTTAAAGAAGTAATTCCTGCTTTTGAATGGGTTAAACTCATGTTTGTTAGCTGAACGAAAGTGAGAAAATAGTGACTAGACTGAATTGTGATTACAAGCCTATGGATATCTCCAATTTTATTTTGTTGTTTTTGCAGAGTGTTTGGATAATTTGGACTGGAACAAGAGAGAAATACTCAGGAATGGATTCTTATGCATTGTCAATATTCACTATAATAGCATTCACCCAGCAAGAGGGAAGCATAACCTTTGGTCCTCCTTACACAGAGATAAGGTTGCCTTATCTCCACACCTTGCCTCACAGCTCTCTCAGGTCTAACATTCATCCATCTCTGAGAACTCAAGTCTATGAACAGAGGTCCCCTTTCTTGTGCAGACTTGTATAGAAAGCATAGAAGGAGTCAGCCTCCTAATACTTTTAAAGGATCAAATTTGTCCTTGAGGTAATCCCAAGGTATTCTGGGGAAGGTACAGAACAGCAGATTTTTGCCTATTTTTTTTGCTTGAGTAAACCCATTGATTGGTGTGCTGTCATTTTCTCAAATCCAAAATAACTGCACTTCAGCAAATATATTGGGAAACCTGAGTGCAGCCTTTTGCACTCAGCAAAATCATCCTGAAGGCCAAACCAATAGGTAAGTGAGGACATAAACCCATTTGTGGTAATTGTACAGACCACAGACTTGCATGGAAGAAGTCCCCAGGTTTTAATTTTCCAGTTTCATTTGTCTTTCCAAGTAAACATTATGCATGCTGAGGACTTGCTTTCCAGGAAGTACATCTGCCTGCCACTACATTGGAAGTAGTGAATGAATTTCTTATTTTGCTTTTCTTTGCTTGTGCAGCTTTTCTTGACCTTTTTTGCTTGACCAGTCAAAAGAGGGGATTATGCCTCTATATTCAGCATTGGTGTGGCCTCACCTTGAATACTGTGTGCAGTTCTGGGCCCCACAATTTAAGAGGGATATGAAAGTCCTTGAATATGTCCAGAGGAGGGCAACAAAGCTGGTGAAAGGGATGGAAGGAATGTCCTATGAGGACCCACTAAGGACTTTGGGTTTGTCTAGTTTGGAGGAAAGGAGGCCGAGGGGCGACCTCATTGCTCTCTACAGCTGCCTGAGGAGGGGAAGTGAAAAGGGAGGTGCTGATCTCTTCTCCCTGGTATCCAGTGATAGGACGCATGGGAATGGTTCAAAGCTGCGCCAGGAAAGGTTTAGACTGGACATGAGGAGGCATTTCTTTACCAAAAGAGTGCTCAAACACTGAACAGACTTCCCACAGAGGTGGCTGATGCCCCAAGCCTGTCAGTGTTTAAGAGGCATTTGGGTAATGCCCTCAACAACATGCTTTAACTTTTGGTCAGCCCTGAAGTGGTCAGGCAGTTGGACTAGATGATCATTGTAGGTCCCTTCCAACTGAAATATTCTATTCTATTCTACTTCTATTCTATTCTATTCTATTCTATTCTATTCTATTCTATTCTATTCTATTCTATTCTTTTCAACTGTCTTTATCTCAACGTATGAGTTTTCTTGCTTTAGCCCTTCCAATTCTCTGCCCCATCCCACTGGGGTGCAGTGAGCAAGCGGCTGTGGGATGCTTAGCTGCCTACCAGGATTAACCCACAACAGGACGTTAACTATAGAATCATTGAATCATTTAGGTTGGAAAAGACCTTTAAGATCATCGAGTCCAACAGTAAAGCTAACACTGCCAAGTCCACCACTAAATCATGTCCTTAAGCACCCTGTCTACACATCTTTTAAATACTTCGAGGGATGGTGACTCCACCACTTCCCTGGGCAGCCTGTTCCAATGCTTGACAACACTTTCAGTAAATAAATTTTTCCTAATATCCAATCTAAACCTCCCCTGGAGATAAAAAAGCATTTTTATAGATACATATAACTAATATATATTTTTTATATGATAATTATATGTATATAATGCAATATATATATGTGTGTATATAATATCAAAATATATGTGCATGTGTGTATATGTGTGTGTGTATGAAGGCTTTTCTTATATATATATATGTGTGTGTGTGTGTGTGTGTGTGTGTGCTTTTACTACTGATATGTAACTTACAGTTCCATGACCAGACAGCAGTGCCCTTCCGTGTACCCACACAGACACACAACACTCACACAAGCATGAGCAGCACTGACAGCCCTGTCCTGTTCCTCCTCTCCAGCTAATCAGGGTTGAAGTCTGCTAGTGGAACATGTGCACTCACAACTTATGTGTCTCTCCTGTACCTGGTCTTAGACACTCAGCCTACGCAGTAGCTAACCCCTGGTCTCCCCCCATTGCTGCACTTGGACCTTCAGGCCCCTGAGGTTTGTGGTCCTTCTCCAGTTGCTGGCACTCAGACCTCTTATCATGCTCACAAGCTAGTCCAGCTCGAAGATCACTGGCACCCACACATACACAGTCAGAACTGAGAGTGTACCCATGCAGACTGTATTTGGAAGTAGGATTTGATAAGAACATAGGACAGACTGCAGTGATAAAGCACAGAGTCAGACAAGCATACTGACCAACTCCTGTTTACACTTGACCAGCCTCTTTTATCCCCTTTTTCCTCTATTTTCCTATGCTTGTTCCTCTTTGATTTACCTTTATCCCTCCCTATGGTCCTTTCCCTAAGCAGCTTACACCAAGTCTCACACACTGCCACAATCCCCTCATAAAGTGCCCCATAATACACTTTATGAAGTCCCAAAATGCTCTTCCCCCTGCATCCCTGCAGCCCTTTAGGCCATGACACCCTTTAGTCTACAGGGCATTACAGAGTGAGAGTTTCCTTACTGACCCTTCTGGGTGGGTTTCACTCCAGGGACAATGGTTTGATCGTCCCCCTTGGATGGTCCTAGGGAGCAGGTGACTCAGTGTGCTCCGTTCTCACTGTGATTAGGTTCCTACACTTACCGTTTCTCCTTGGATGTCCTCAAGGTCCCAGTGTTTAGGTGGTCAGTCCTAACTTCACAACCACTACTAATAGCATAGGTGGACCTGCCTCCTGTCTAGGTACATAAGGCTATGGCAAACCCCACAAGTCACACAAGCTCTCCTTATTTTTTTTCAGAGTTAGGTATGCAGAACTGATCACTGACTTGTGCTATAGTGCTCCATATGTCTGCTATCACCAAACTTGGTTTGCTGGTGTTTGCCCTAGTACTGTACCTTGGGAGCTTGGTTGTGATTTGATACAATAATACTGCTGTCCAAAAGGTAAGACGCAAAATAGGAAAACAGGTTAGAGAAGGAGAAGTATTCACAAATGACATTTTCAGTCCAATATTCATATTGCTGTTTTCAGGCTCCAGTAGCCTCTGATGGTAAAGTTAGTATTTTATAATGAACTGATCTGCATTTTTTACTGACTTCTGAAACAGAACATGCAAGGATCAATAGAAAGCTAAGCCTGATAGTTGCCTCCTGATAGGTTAGTGTCATGGGGCTAAGAAGATGGCATATATCATTAGTGACAGATTCAGCTACAGATTTTTATCATTGGCAGAATGATGTAACCCTCATTAAAAAAGAACATTGTTTAATTGATCCATTTACTCCCAGAAGTCCTGGGGTTTTATTCCTTACAACATAAAGGCCAAATTGCAGTTCAGCTTCAATCAAGTGAAAACATGAAAACATTATATTGCAGCAGGAATAAGAAATAGTCTCTGCACATTTTAATTACCATGGTTTAAATATGAGAAAATCATTATACAATTATTGTTACAAATGCTGCCAGAGGACATTTTAAATAATAGCTAAATTAGTGCAGAGAAACCATGAAAGGATTCTTTTTTTTCTTAATGTACTGGCCCCCAACCTTTTACTAATTCCCAAATGTTTCTTTAGGTTTGCCAGAGTTGACTTAGCTTGGCATACAAGCCTTATCATTACTACCTCAAACACATATGAACAAGAGACATTTTTATTTTCAATTATAGTGAAAGTTTTAAAGCAACAAGTGTTATAATTAAGTCAGGCAAACCAATGTATAGTACATAGCTAATAATGATAACCCTCACAGTTTCTTGCTAACGGCTGAATACTCTGCATAGAGGTTAAACACAATGCCTATAGCTTCTAAATGGTTTTAAATAGGCAATCGTTTTAGAAAGAGGAGATCATAACTTCTTCCCTCACCACATGGAATTCTGTGGGAGAAAAACAAAACAAACATTTTTATCTACAAAAGGCAATTGTAAAGAAACAAAAAGTACCCAAAGTGCATCCTCTGTAACTGACCAGAAGCCAAACTGAGACCAAGTTATTCCAAAGGTCTAATGGGGTATTGGCAAGAATGAAGTGGTTTCTGCTGTGGCTTATTTCTCACCTTTTATATTTCAAGTAACAGAATCTGTTGGCTTAAGGACTGAATCTCTTTAAGCAGCTTAATTTTTTTGCACCAAGCTCTACCCTACTACCTCTCCCCAGAACAATAAAAACCCTGGAGCCTTCCCTTGCTAGAAAGTAACTAATTTCCTCCCCTGTGCAGATCATGCCAAATCAAGCATCGAGCAGAATATACAAGAATATATTGAAGAGCTCAGTTACAGTTCTGTACCTCCCTATCCATTTTTATGGAGACCAAACTTTTTGACATCTGCAGCGTCTATATCTTTAATAAGTGCTCTTAATCCTATTTGGGATACCAAGACACTGTTGCAATACAAATATAGTATTTTCTGTCTCTTTGAAGAATAATGTTTCTCTTTTCTTTTCTTTTCTTTTCCCTTTCCTTTCCTTTCCTTTCCTTTCCTTTCCTTTCCTTTCCTTTCCTTTCCTTTCCTTTCCTTTCCTTTCCTTTCCTTTCCTTTCCTTTCCTTTCCTTTCCTTTCCTTTCCTTTCCTTTCCTTTCCTTTCCTTTCCTTTCCTTTCCTTTCCTTTCCTTTCCTTTCCTTTCCTTTCCTTTCCTTTCCTTTCCTTTCTTTTTTTAAGCCATATTGTTCCTACAGCTAGCACTCACTTTACTCTGCTGCATTACAGCTGCAGAGAGACTTGCTTTGGTTTTGTATGTGTCAAGCTCATATAAGGTAGGACTGCAACCTCAGAAATAAAACAAATGGTTTTGAGCAATGGGATCTCCATATTTTAGCCTCAGTTCTGTCCAAAATTGCTGGATAAACTTTTAGGTTATGTGATGAAAAGCTTGTCTTCAGACACATGTGAAAGAGCTCAGAGGCATGATGGCAGGTGGGGGAACCTCAATAACCTGCTCAGAGAAACAGAGCCCTGGGCCCAGCCCCTTCCAGAGTGTGATCAGCCCATGGACTGGGGTGAGACCCAGCACCATCAGTCAAGAAGAGGAGCTCTCTGGACCACCTTGCAGAGGTAGGGGTTACTGCCCAAGGGGTATGGGACTCATGAGGAGCAAGGGAAGAGTATTTTGGGATTGCACAAGACTTACTGTGGGATGCTTAGGGGAGGAACCATAGACAGAGAAAGGGTGTTTTGGGGAGGAAGACACAAGGGAAAACAGAGGGGTAAGGGGATAAAAGGTGATGGCTGCATATGAACAGATTGCTGGTTTGTAAACTTGTCTGGCCACGGTCAGCAGAGTCTATCCTGTCTTCTCATTATACTCCATGTCTAACTATTTTAATGGCTGGGGTCTCTCTATTTGGCATGTATGTGTGTGTACAGAGTAAGGCCACAGGTTCTAGGTGCCCATGTTTCTGTGCTGCAGCAACTGCAGTGAGTGAGGACAGGGATGTCAGTGGGCAATTGCTACCAAATACCAAGACAGATTACCTAGGTAGCAGGGTAAGTGGCCTGGGGTATGTGTATGTGTATCCCAGAGCAAGTTACTTGGACGAGTTGGCTACTGGACCAGGGGAGTGCTGGACAACTGCCAGAGAGACTGTGGGGTCTGGGGGTCGACTGAGAGATGTGTCTGCGTTTGTGTGTCTGTGTGGGAGGTGACTGGGCAGAGCAAGGATCCAGGACCAGCTGCTGGGAGGATTGTGTGTCTAAGCCCAGCTACCAGAGGGATCCACAGTGGATGTATGTATATAATGTATGTATTTCCCACTAACGGACCTCCATCCTGATCAGCCAGGGAGGGAAACTTCACTCTCCACCATCAAGAAAAAAAGAAAAAAAAGAAAAAAAAGTAGTCATGTTGGTCCTTTACTTTGAAGTTTCATTAGTTGTTTATCTTTGTCTTTCTCTTCTGTATTCTCTAACCTGTCTTGGCCACAGTCAGAATTTCTTGCACATTCAACTCATCTCTGGCATTCTTCTTTCATGTCTTTTTAATCTTCAAATTAAAGGTAATTTTGAAGTATTTGAGAATGGTATTTAATGTGAAAATAATTGATTTAATATTATCTAATATAGAACACTTTTAGAAACTTCTTTGAACTTTAGAAACTTCAGGTGATGTGTCTACATCATATTTAGGGTCTCCTATCCAGGAGGAGGGACCTATGGATTAATACAGACCTTCATATCAAATGCGTGAGTTCCAATAGGCTCTAAACAGTATCTTCCTTATGCAGAACAACAGTCTGCAAACCCCAAAAGAGAAAGAAAGTCTGTTATAATTTTATCTGTACTGTTTTCAGGTCTGAGACTTTCTTGCTTGTTGTATTTTCATTTGTCTTTTTTCTGTTTTTTTAGACTTTTCCCTACTGAAATTATTTCTTCTAAATAGAAATGTCTATGGAATGAGGACAGGTCTATCTGTCATATTGTAAAAACTTCAAATAAAATGTATCCAACTACTTTAATCATGAGAGTATCTCATTCTGGAAGTTGAGGCTTTGTAGCTTTCTCCCTCTTGACCAGTGTGAGCTGTGACTTAGCTATATTAATATGTTTGTACAACAGTAGTTCAAAGCTCTGCAGAGCAATACAAATACCTCAGGACAAAAAGAAAGTAACTTTAAAAAATAAGTTAAAAATAAAAAGTTACCATAAAGGCTGGATGTAGCGAAATGAAAAAAAAAAAAAAAAACAAAAAAAAAAACACACCAAAAAACCCCCCCATATTTGCCCAGAAAGGTACTGGTGGAATAGAGCAATTTGGAATTGGCTCTCCTCTCCCAGTGTGTTGTTGGTGAGACCACCCTCTGTGGTGTATAATAAAGGTGATTTACACCTTCCCTTAACACCTTCCTTGGTGGATTGCAATGAACAATACTTTTGATATGATGTTTTGTGGCTAGTTTTTCCCTGTTGATTCCTCAGACTTTGGGGGTTGTTTTCCTTTTCTTGTTGTTATGAACCTTTTTACCTTTAAAGTGGTTTCAGACACCTTATGGAGAAATATTCTAATTACATGATTCCACTGGATGTTTGGGGGAAAAAATGTAGCTGTGTATTAACTGATAGCATGCCCATAAGTGATTTATACAGTTCAATAATATTAGATATAAATTTCACTTACAAGTATACTTATTTAGACAATGAAGTCTATGACTCTCTCCCTTTAAGTAGCTCTGGATGCTAGTCAGGTCCCTTCTAGAATCACTGAGGTCATGTTCATAAGATATATAAACAGGCTTACAACATTTTTATGTATCAGCTAAGGCCTTCTTCAAAATCTACAGTGAATAATTATTGTCTGTGATTCACCATTAACAAAGATCTATAGGTTAAAATGCTGACGGAAATTTTTAATGCACTGAGTGAAAAAAAGAAGAAAAAAAATATTCAATGCCATCCTACAGTTTCCTCTATTAGAATTACTAAGAACAAACAATAACCCCAAAACACCCAAAACCAAACCAAACAAATAAAACAAACAAACACACTCCCCCTCAAACTCTAAGAAACTAAATTTGTAATTTTTAGATCAGGTAAAATCTGCATACCAAACAGCTCAAAAGCCCAAGATGAGCAGTTCTTGAACTGTCAGTTCTTGAACTGTCAGCAGTTCTTGAACCCAAGGTGAGTCTGTCTT
This sequence comes from Ciconia boyciana, assembly GCF_034638445.1. Taxonomy (NCBI): domain Eukaryota; kingdom Metazoa; phylum Chordata; class Aves; order Ciconiiformes; family Ciconiidae; genus Ciconia; species Ciconia boyciana. The sequence goes on from NC_132935.1 coordinate 61,226,020, forward strand.
GAACTGGTCTACAAAACTTAGCCACTGAAAGGGAGAGAACAAATTAAAACCAGATCTTTGGACAGAATCTACCCCTTTACATGCAAAGCCAAGGAAATCTGTTCTGGTATTCCCTATCTGTTCCGTATACCCTAACCCAATTGAATATACCAACAGGAGCTTAGCTGCAGGTCTTTTGAGTAGTCCTACTGGGACATATTCCTGACTAAATGTTTTCCTAGATGTGCTGGTTTTGGCTGGGATAGAGTTAATTTTCTTCATAGTAGCTTGTATGGGGCTATGTTTTGGATTCTTGCTGGAAACAATGTTGATAACACAGGGATGTTTTCATTATTGCTGAGCAGTGCTTACACAGAGTCAAGGTCTTTTCTGCTTCTCACCCCACCCCACCAGTGAGTAGGCTGGGGGTGCACAAGAAGCTGAGAGGGGACACAGCTGGGACAGCTGACCCCAACTGACCAAAGGGATATCCCATACCATATGGCGTCATGCTCAGCATATAAATCTGGGAGAAGAAGAAGGAAGCGGGGGACATTCAGAGTGATGGCGTTTGTCTTCCCAAGTAACTGTTACACGTGATGGAGCCCTGCTTTCCTGGAGATGGCTGAACACCTGCCTGCCCATGGGAAGCAGTGAATTAATTCCTTGTTTTGCTTTGCTTGCGTGTGCGCTTTTGCTTTACCTATTAAACTGTCTTTATCTCAACCCACAAGTTTTCTCCCTTTTACCCTTATGATTCTCTCCTTCACCCCACTGAGGGGGGAGTGAGTGAGCAGCTGTGTGGTACTTAGCTGCCGGCTGGGGTTAAACCATGACACTAGACTAAACACTGAAAAGCATGAATGGAAAATACCGTTTTGTTTTTTTATCCATTTTTCATTAATTATATTAAATGAGCCAAATAACCTGAGGATGATCTGTCAGCCTTATCCTTGCATTTGTTACCATCTGTTGCTTTAAGAGACACTTTTAACACGACTGTGTGTAAATAGATTTTTCTTATTACCATAAAGAATAGTAAGGATCAAGTAGTAAAAAACCTCTAACCTTTTCTTTCTTTCTTTCTTTTCTTTTTAATTCTTTTAGAGACCTGACCAAACTGGGATATGACAGTACAGAATTGTGCTTAACCAGTGTAGTACTGAATGGCACTAATTGCAAATTACAGAGGTGACATTTCCCTGTTTCAGCACCCTGCCAAGCACAAATATTCATGCACTGGTTTTGAAAGTGCATCCTATTCTTAGTGTTCATTGATGACGTTACTGGCTATCTGCCTTTGCAAATCTCCTGCATAAGTGTACGGTTAGACCAAAACATGTCAGAAAAGTATGGCAATGTTTTCTTGCCTAAGAAAATTAAAATAGTGGAAATAAAATCTGCACAAAATGCAGATATTAATGGAGATATAAATACATGTTTAAAAAAGCAAACTTAGTTTACCAGAGGCTCTAGAGGCTTTAAAAAGCTATAGCTCTTCTGAAGCTGAAGATCTGGTCCTACAGGATTTTAAATCAGCATGTTTTAAAAGAATACTTCTTGCATTACTGCATTTTCACGTATTTATATAATTCTAGTATATTTATATAATACCTACTGAAAAGCACCCAACAGTTTCGAATCACATCAGTAAATTCATTAAGTAAGCCTCAGTAGCCATCAAGCAATTCAACGTATGAGACAAATTCAAAAACCGTATAGCAACTTGTCAGACTTGATCCCCAGTTAATTAATAAAATAATAATAATAAAAAACCCTGGCATGACATATGACCACTGTGACCTCTTAGATGTTCCTGTTGAGTGCAGATTAGAGATCAAGACATTAACATGAGATTACAGTTCTGTGACACAAATGATCAACATAGTGTTTAAGTCTTATTTATGACAAAAACCCATAATCCCCACATACTGCTTGCATAGTTTTTAATTTCTGTCCAAGTCTTTTGTGCAGAGTGTGTGCACATGTGCATTTCCAAATCTGATGTGGATATTATTTTAAAGTATTGACTAGTGCTATTTTAATACAAGTTAATATAACAGATTAATTATTTTTTCTAGTAGCTTGCATCACATGTGTCATGGAAAAAGATGAGAAGTCATATGAATATTTAGCATTCAAATTGTATGCAACTTGCAATTAATAGAAACTGAACCTGCATGCAAGCTGTTTCTGATTCAAAACAGTATCACTGAAATTAGTCAAGAAATAAGCCTTCTTCCTGCATGAGAGTCACACAGACTGGCACGTATTTGCAGACTGAAATTATACTTGGACTTAATTATATGCTTTTTTTAGTGTTTTTTTAGTTCAAAATATGTTGATGCCACTTACTGCCTGTTTTACTTAGAGTTTTAGGGTGGTGGGGGATAAATCTTCTTTTGCCTTGTTCTGTAAAGGCTTTGCTGAGAAAAGATATCTACAACTTACACAGAAAACTAATTAATATTTCAACATTGGATTCTTCAAGGGAAAGAACTGCATAAAAAGTACATTATTCATTGCTAATTTTTGCCAGACATGATGTCACTTGGGGTTCCCAAAGTAAGAAAAAAAGAGAGATAGAGTATACAGTTAAAGACACAATGCTACTGCACTAATAGCTACATTTGCATATTTTGTCCCTTTGAAAAGTACTGATTTATTTTTCTTTTCCTATTTTATGGAAAATCTGCTACCACTCTTAGCACATTGGTATCAAACCACTCTCCAAACGTGTGCCTGCCTGTCTCTGTGATCAATATGCTTTCCCACCAATGATGTTATTCTCTGCGTGTGCATGTGTGATTTTTTTCTTTATTTATTGTTGATTTCAGTTGTTTCTTTTCTGTAAACCACATCTCATACATTTATGTTAGAGAAGGCAAAATCAGAAAAGCAATTTGTCCAAAGTATGAGCATTTTGATTCATTTATTTATATAGATGATTCTGGTCCCTTTGTGCATTCAATAGCAAGCAATAAATAGCTTGGGTCAAAAGATGCTTTGATTTAAGCAAGTGTTAACAAAAAAATATGCAAAGAGGTTTAAGTGTACCAGACTGATCTGAACATAGGTAGACTAGTCATCTGTAGTATATTTAAACAGATCTGTTCCATGAGGTTCTCTGGCCTTCTTTTGGAAGTAGCACAAATGTAACTTTTTTCACTAACCATCTAGTTTTATAAATGTGATAGTTTTTACAAGAGGTTTGATTACTCTATATCTCTATAAATTGACCTTACACATAGCTACTACATATCCTTATTTAACCCTCACATTCACAGAAGTTATTGATTATATTTTGAATTCCTTACTTTTTTGTTTGTTTGGTTTGTTTTGGACATCTTAACTAGTCTAGAGTGAAACAGACAAAGCAAGTAAATTCTGGTATCACTGAAGAACAGTACATAACAAAACTTTTATTCTTCAGGCTGCAGTTAACAAGTTTTCACGTTATTTTTCAATTTTTAAAAAGCAATACTTGGATTTTGCTTATGTGTTAATTGCTTCTCCTTCAGCCTTAATGATTCAGCCTTAATGGTAGAAAAGACTTAGAGTTGCCACCTTTTGGTAGTAAGGACAGCTTTTATTGCTGATGAAAGTTAGCATCTTCTTTAAAGAAATGTCACCCTCTCAGGAGTTCCACACTTGCTTCTTTACATTGCAATTTATGAAAATCACTGATAAAAAAAAAAAAATCATAATATGAGACCATTCTAAATGAAACGTGTAAAGTTTTTGCCATAGAATTTCCTGTGATAAGAATTCAATCTATATTTAGATAAAATTCTGGCATTAATCATCAAGTTAATGACAGATATTGAATGGCATACATGACAAGAATAACTAAGGGAAAATCTCCCATTGTGCTGAATATTCATGTCATTAAAGTGATAAAGAAATATTAAATTTATTCTTTCAAAGAAGAATATAATTTATTGTGAAGATTAATGTGTTACTCACTGAAAGTCAAAATATTCTTAGAAGTATAAAAGAGGAATATTCTATGGTAAAATCCAGGATGGAAGGTGGAATTCCAATGATGGAAGATAGATACTCTTAGATACAAACTGATTATTATTTCAGTGACTGAGCAAAACAGAAACATATGTGAATGCTTGAATTTGGGTCATAAATGTAAACTCCTTGGCTAAAGTAGTTGAAAGAGGAGCCCTTCCTAGTAACACAAATATTAAATATGGAAGTAATTGATTATCTATAGAAAAGTCTTTTAGGAAAAAAAAAAAATCTTATTTGGCATATTGACAATAGGCTAAGGTAACATTCAAGTAAATAAATAAATAAATAAAATTAAGTTATTCTTCCCCATTCACTACAATGAAAGCATTCAAAACTCTATACTGGAAATATTCATAAGTATAGTCCTTTTAAATGTGCAGTATAAAATATAAAGATGTCTCTGTATGTAATTAGCAGAGACCTTCAAGATGTTCTTTTTCTTGTAAAGATCACAAAATGTATTGATAATTTTCCTAGTGTATTTTAGAGACTGTACAAGGATCTAGTCCTAAAAACTCACAGTTGTCATTACTTTAATATTTGAGAATTACGTATTTTGCAATACTATTTATCAGCCTTAGGTAGGAGAGCTATATCGTCCTCCATGTTACCAAAACAGTATTGAAAAGAGACCTTACTCAATGTAATATTGGAAGTCCATTGCAGACCAAGTAACTGCTTTTGAGATACCAAGATAATTCCCCGGTTTAAGCATTCATCTATCTTGGGTGAGTATTTAGTTAGCCTGGAAACTATTTTATCCTATTTAAGTTTACTTGTGTTTTATATGTACTCCTTTAGATAGTGGAGAGATCACTTCACACTGTAGTCTCAGACACACAGAAGACATAAGTCTTTTTTATGAAGTTTTTGTTTCAGAACCTATCCTAATTTATACAGCTTTAGCCATATACAGATTTAGTTCCAGCTAGTTTTTATTTTGTACAAACATAGTAAGAAAGCAACAGAAAAGCAAACATGTAGAAAGCAACAGAAAAGAAATCAGTAATACAAGTATAAAACACTAAAGAACTAAAACTGACCTCGGACAAAGAGATGCAATTGTGGTTTAAATCAATACAATTTTGCTCAAACACAGCCTTCAGAACTTTATTCAATAGTGCTTGGGAGAGTTTAACACAAATGTAATTATGGATGAAGAGTCTCTAAATCATTATTAGTTATATGAATAATAATCCTTGTACTTGTCATTCTTAGCTTATTAACCATAAAAAGCTTTAAGTGAATCAATATAAAAATCACAGTCAGCTTGTTGATACTGCCCATCGTAAGCAATTAATTTATTTCAGGGCATAAGCTATTTCCATTTGCAGCCTTTGTTTAGTTTATTGGTAATCGGAGGTGGTTCTAAACAATCATCTCCATACCATAGGGAATTACTGAAAGAGGAAAATACATGTGTTCATTTTCTCTGGAGCCTTGTTATCTATTATCAATAGCCTCCATTTGCAAGAAGATTGCTACTTCTTCAACTGGAGGTTGCATAAGTCAATGGGATAAAATCAAACTCTAGTTTTGGGATAATGCTGTTGATTTCAACTATCTACATGAGGCACATGTCTGGCTTGGGGCTTCCATAAAAATGGAATTTTTGGTATAATTACATTTTAAGACAGACTGCATACATGTGAATACTTCAGTACTGCTGTGAACTTGCTATCGACATGGTACGTTAGTCTTAAAGGTGCCTTAGCCAAAGCTGCACACTCTGAGTACCTCAGTTGAAGTGCACAATCCCCCCACTAACTTTTCCCTTCTTATAGAAAATATTCTCAGTTTCCTTGCTTATCTCAAAGAACTGAAAAATGACTGGAAAAAAATGTTTAATCTGGGCCAGGCAGAAGAAAGGTGTACAACCTCACAGGAATGATAGGTATTTGAAGAGAGTCAATTGTCAATGCAAAGTTATCATTCCAAGTCTTGTTGATAATAGCTCTTCTTTCTCCTCAGAGCATATGTTCATGATTCAAGGTGGACCTTGTACTTATAATAAACATTAAAAGAAGCTGTGAGTAGCTTCTCTAACCTCTGAAGTATGCTCAGGGAACAACTAAACTCTGCATCATGAGAAATGGGACAACTTCCAAGCATCCTAGCACTGATTTGGACTTTCATAGGAAGTAATATCAGTGGCTTAGCATTTGTTGATTTATCAATATCAGGCAGGTTTGTGTGCATCAGATGACAACTTGTGCACAGGATATAAAGCCACGTCCCAGGAATTCCCCACCTCCTCCCTTTGAAGCCACTTACGAAGACTCGTATCTGTGAATAAATACATCTGAATATGACCATCCATGATCTAGTAAAGCTTCTGACTTAGATATGGAGGACAGTTTGTGATACCTTTGCTGATGCTAAATAGTAATTTATTTCTTAAGAAGTCCCAGTTAGGCATTTAGGCTATTTCTGGCATAAGAATCTACCCAGTGAAATGAACACAATCTTAATTTACTTAATAACTTTATTGTTTCTTAAAAAATAAAATAAAAATGCTACTAATACTGTTTTGTATCTGTAAATGAAATGGTCTACAAAGGCAGAGAGTTGAAAATGCGTTTTGAGCGTTTCAGCTCATTCCTGGAAACATAAACTGTGAAGAACAGGGAGAAAACAATACTTTACATCTGACAGCTCTAATTATGGTGCCCTACAGAGCTTAACTGCTTACCTTCAAATCAACTTTTATTGAGGAACAGTGTAATGCCAAATATACTGAGGGATTGTCTTAGTTTACTAAATACTCTATGCAATAAGTTCAGTTTATGGAAAACTAAATCCATAATATTTTCACCACAAATTTAAGCCATTTCTATCTTCCAAAAGCAAAGGTGCCTTTGAAACCATTCATGTATTTTTTACTCTCTAATATACAGTAAAATATCAAACTGTATTGAACTTATTTTGGTATGGGGGGGTGTCATTTTAACATTTGGCTTGGTATGCTGTATCTACATTTGTCTAAAGTATTATTTTTAATATATATTAACATTCCTGTAAAGATGTTAAAGCAGAAAGGACACCAAACTTTTGGGCAACAGAATAATAAAGTAAATCCAATTACACTAACAGCTCTGCATTACAAAAGTATTTTAGTACACTTACAGGACTCAGATGAACTACACTGGAGTAACAGTACATTCCTTCTTACATTTGTACCTGCAGCCATTCACCAAAAAAGGCTGCAATTCACCAAGTGATTGGAGCACCATACAATGTCACAGTGTGATATAAAACTTATCAGCAATCAACAGAGAAAACCATATCATACCACCATTATAAATATTCTTGGCAACTCAAGAAATATAATTTCCAGAAAAAGAACAGAAAATATTTCATTTTTTAAAAACTTTGTAATGATTTTCTAGAATAAATTACAACAACATTAAAGGGCTTCTTGTTTACTATAAATAAAATCTAATCATAAGAAAGGCAATTTAGTAACACCTAACAAAGATATTTAAAGGAGAGAGTATACTGATAGCAAAAAGCATAGAAAATATAAATGATTGTTTATATTATCTGGGAAGGTAAAGTGTTCCTTATAGAACAATGATGTTTCCAAATGAGGGCTGTTTAACAGATCACTGTAATACTAATTGCTGTTATTCTTCTTTTCTGCTTACCTGAACTTTAACTCCCCGCTTCCAGTGGACTGATCTCTCTATTTAGTTTTTCAGCTTATTGCTTGGCACTTCTTTACTCAACTTCCAGCTTCTCCTTCATAAATAATAATAATAGAAATAGATGGTATTCATTCATAAAAATCCTAAAGAAAGAATTCAGTTTTTAAACACTGCCCTTCACAACCTTGGATATTTTCCTTCTTACCATCCCTGGGGTGGAAGCCTTGCTGTGTAATGGACATATCAACAGTCTGGTTGTGAAAGGGAACACCAATCACCCACTTACTGTGTGACCCTGAGCAAGGCAATTTGCTGTAGTGCCTGTTTCCTTTCCTTTGACTGTATGTCTAATCATTTCATATAGGAAAAAAAAATTGTGGGAGCAATTGTTTTTTTACTGGAAATGCATTCAGCGCTGAGAACAATGAGCCCCAAACTTCAGTTGAGTGGCTACATATTATAAATATATGCACGTGTGTGTGTGTGTGTGTATGCACATATTCACACACACTTTCTTTATATATATACCCTCCAAATACTCTATAACCTCTCTCCCTGTTTTTATTTATATGTTAGATGATATATATAAATATATTCTTATAGTGCTACAATATTATAGTATAAATTGTTAATCTAGTACAAGTAACTGAGCATTAAGCCTTGCCCCAGCTGATCACAGATAGCAGAGGATAGATTACATTTGTGCTTTCAGTTCTCTTTATTTTGTACTGCCACAGCGGTACAAAAGATATAATAAACAATTGACAATATGCAGAAAATAATTAATTCTGTAAGTGCTTATGAAGGACGCCTTTGAGAATTAGCACACATCACAAGGACAGTGCTGAACCTAGAAAACTCCAGTAGTGAATTCGCCCACACAGGAGCAGTGCTGGAGTTTCCCATCAAGTACAGTGATTTAGATAGTCAGCAAGCCCACATAATGTAATTGCAGATTATAAAATAGAGAACCATCTGCATAACTCAGTCCCTAACAATATCAAACTCACAATACGTTGCATTTCTACATATAGAAATTTAATGCAATAAGATGTGTGTTTTATCTTTATTAATATCATAATACAATATTAATATAATCAATATGCAATATTATCATAAAGCAATATATGAGCTGATGGCTTCCTATTTTCATAATATTGATACAATAAATACTATACCTGTGTCTTGGTGTCAGTATTTTATCTTGCAAAAGCCTTTTTATCCTTGATTTTTGAGAGTTTAATAGACTTATGCATTTGAAACCAAGCAACCAGCCAGCATGCTTTCTCTGGTACTGTATTCAGCTGTCTTCTATATCTCGTTTGTAAAAATCATTCTTTTCACTCAGTTGGGTAAAGGAGTGGGAAATTTTTGTTTCCTCTTCAAAAAACAGTGACTAAAATTGAAATCTTGCAGAACAACTAAAGGAGGGAAGATTAATATCTTTAATCATTATAAGAAGCATTTAAAACACTGAATAGATACAGTGATTCTTTAAAAAAAAAAATTTTCATAATAAACTTTCCCTTAAATTTTCAAAGCAAAACAAGATCAAATGCAGTTAGAATCTCATTTTATCATGAGCATAAAAATAGCTAGACTTAGAAAGAAAGTTAAGAAAAATGAGTCCTTAATATGTTGTAGAAAAAAAATGCATCGTGATCAAATGCAAGTATTAAGGGTCAGACCACTAGAGTCATGTTTATGGTCTATATAAATTAATTTTAGAAGTATTTCACTCACTTTTTCTTTCTATTCTTTCTCAACAAGAGATGGAAGATAGATCTTTAGCCCCATGGACAGCCATTTTATTATATGTATGTGGTAGCATCTGGTTTACACCAAATGACTACTACTGTTACAAAAACTATAAGGATTATAGGAATACAAAATCTTATCATTTAGGATTTTAGCCTTTAGTTTCAGTAGTTGTGTCAGAGCTATCTGTTGTTAACAGAGTATAACTGCTCTCAACTTCCATCCAAATATGAGTAATTTTTGTATTTTCTTTTTCTCTTCAGGTTTTAAAATGAACATTTATGAAGATTTAATATATAGATTAGGATTCATCAGTCCCATATATTCTCTACATACATACCAGAAGTGTGGAGGTCCTTTTACTAATCATGGTCAAGTTAAAATAAATACTGTTCAAACTCTAAATGTCAAGACAAAATTTGCCCTTTGTGCTAGTAGACAATTACTTAGAACAATTGTGTTCTGTCAACCAGGTCCTAATATTTGTTCAAAGAATTAGCAAATGCAGCTGAGGGATCATAATGTTTATCTATGTGATCATCAACATCAGCATTATTAGTTGGCAAATCTTTAATAAAATATAAAATATAGGCAATAAATTATTTGGTTTTTTTCCAGTAATTTTCCACTGTCAGTTGTATTTTCTCCCTCCCAGGGAAAAAAATAGTATTATTTATTATTTGTAATTCACTGGAGAAAGTCACCAAATCCTCCAAAACTGATGTCCTTTAAAGTGAACATCAGTTTTTATTGCAGGATTCCTGTTCCCCTAGCTTTTCTTTTTACAGCTGTTCTCTAAACTTATTTCTTAAAAGCAAACTTTTAATATAAACAATTTATGTATTCTTTCTCTAAATATCTATATATCTAAGCAATACGATCTAAAGAAATCCCTGCAGATTAATAAAATTAATAAAATACTCTTTGAAACCTAATAAAGTCCAATAAAATGTGTTAGAAAGAGTATTTTCAGATTCTTTTTTTCAATACGATATTCGTTCATATTGAGATATAAGTCACTGAAGAAAATTATGCTTTTCAAAATATGGATTGTCAAAGAAGTGATAACTTAACTTTCCATATGTATGTCCTTCCAGTGAATGCCATACAAATTATGGTTCATTTTCTAGTGAAAGGAAAGCTTTTTTTGACCAGCTGTGCATTTGGGTTTCTGAAAGGCAGACTCCTTTCTTTTTCAAAAAACACAGATGCCAGAATCAGAAATTTCCTGGCAATTTGTGAATGAATAACTATAAATTTGCCGAATTCTCCTAGCAGTTTTTACAGCCTCTTTTTTTTTTTAAAAAGCCTATGTAATATATAATACATATAATAGAGATATGCATAATATATATGCATATATATAATATTTAAAAAATTCCACAAGGGCTTTCATTTGGGTGGGGTTTTTTTGTTTGTTTTTTTTTTTTTTAAGCAGTGTTCAACTTTTGCTTCCTTAGGAGTGAGAACAGGAGTTTCTTTCTTATTCATACCTCAAAATATCTTTTAGGTCTTATGCATTGCTGTTCTAAAATCAATATAGAAGTCTATATAGATACAGAAATTATAGTTTTGTCTCAAGTCAGTTAATGTGAATCTATCTGTTAAGATTCAGCATGTGGTTTTCTATGGAAACTGCTTTTCTAGAAAGAGCATACAGAACCAGAAATGTACAGAGCAGTATAGCTAGTTTTGCAACACAATAAGGCCAAGTACTTAAAGGGCAAAGGCAGGGCCAGGAGAAGAGGAATCAAATCTCTTACATAATTTCTAAACACATCTTTGTTACCCACTGTACAATGAATCAGATGATTGTGGGTCTGTTTGTGACTTACATTAGTGAAAAATGGACTGCAATGTTTCTGAGCTCAGATACATTGCATCAGTGTAAATGGAAATGCAGAGCCAGAATCTGATCAGCAGTGCCCTTGCCATGAGTTCACATGTAATTAAATCTTTAAAAAATTATATATGTTCTGTAAATACCATCAGTAACTGAGATTTCTCAGGGAAATGCTCTCTGGTTTGGATATGCTGTATATGTGGAAGAAGATAAAATTAAAATGTTGAACAGGAGAAAAACAGTTAAATTTTTGCCCTTTTCTCCTTTTAGCATTCCAAAACTTATAAACCCTACAACATGAACCAGCTTCTCTGCCACAGCAACACAGGAAGATAATATCATTCCTTTGACTTCTCATGGATTTTTGTATTTCGCTAAGTGCTGAGGGAAGAAGAGATCCCACATTCTTCAGAGTGATCAGTAAAATGATATTTCTGGAAACTCAAAAATTTAATCATCAACCCCTGTTTAAAGAAATCTATGCAGTAGGAGGCTGGAACACAAGATAACAAGATATGCACAAACCATCCTTCATCAGTACTCCAAACTGCATCCCTCAAAGGACTCTCAACTCCAGTAGGAAACCAGATTCAGCCTCATTTGTTATTATCTCCACCTTTCAGTTATTCCAATATTATCTCAACAGTACAGCATCACTGGCCCAGGCCTTATCTGAAGAATAAAATAGAGCACCTTTTCTAGAGCACCACAAGGACTCACCTGGGCATCCTATGCACCTTTGTACTGAACACCCCAGCCCCTTTAATCTGCCTTATTCTCTGCACAGACAACAGTTGCCCACTGGCAAATCTGACCTTCTGGCCTCTGACCTTGGCCAGACTGTCTTTGGCCAAGAGCATGTCTCGAACAATGCTGATGCCTGTGTTGAATGCAGGTCTCTCGAGAACCTGAATGCCATGGATTTTGAACATCTGCCCCTCTGAGTAGATGCAGAATGAACAACTACTTTTCAACATCTGTAAAAAATTTAAGTCAGGGAGCTTTCAAATTCTTTGTACATGAAGCCATTAGTTTAGTAATAGGATGGATATGATACCACATGGGAAAGAAAGTCTTAGACTAGAAATATTTTATCTTTTCTCTACTGACAAGAACTAAAGCAAATATTAGATGTCCCTTGTGTTTCTCTGTATGCTTCGTCCTCCATCAGGATGGAGACTATTCCTGGAATCTAGAGCTTGAACCTGCAGGAATGCTGAGGCTCACATAACCACCAGCAGCAGCTTCTCTGCACTGTATCACACATTTTTTTCTACCCTGGAAGTTGTACCTGTGATAACAGATGCAGCGACATGCAGCATTTTCTCTGCTTTTCTCAGCAATGGCATGACTGACATATTTTATAATCCTACTCCACAGAGTAGCAGATGGTGCCTACCCTTTCTCATCCTGCACAAGACTTGTTATTTCTTCTCTGTCAGTCATAAGACAGGTTTTTGATTTTTGCTGGCTGCACAAGCCATGGAATTTTATACAGCAGTAGTTACTTCTCCTGCCAATCTCATATCTCTTGAGGCCCAGACTTAGCAAAAGTCCTTAACTTTTGGTACAACTTTTATGCCAAATGTAGCAAGCCCTGAATGATCACTGACTAACACTATTCTTTAGAAGGACTGACTCTCAAAGTGTGTGCAAATGAGAGGCAGAGGCATGCCATAGCAATTCAGCACAAACATTAATCACTCTTCTTACGGCTAGAGCAAATGTATCTATTAGTAGAAGGCCTGTTAACTGTTAATGCAGAGAAACCTCAGAAGATGCGTGCATGGTTATCCACCTTTTCTGCTCCACATTGACGTGGGATGGCAGTCACATAGCACATGAAAGCACTACAACACTCAAACTAGTACACCACACTATTCAATAGATCATGTTCATTTAGGTTCAAAATAATGCTCAAACAGTTATGCTCAGTGTAACTGTTTCTTCCCAGCTCTGTGTGCACAAAAAATGTGCCCAAACAACTGTATCTCACTGTGTGATCTTGTCCTCTGTCAGGGGGGTACAGTGTCACTGACTCATCCACTCACAAGAAACGTCATGAAATTCACCAGGGACGTTTATCAAGAAACTACACTTACTACATGAGAGCTGACCTTTGGCGAGTGCATAGCAACCTGTGGAAAAAGGCAGAAATGGATATCTCAGAAAGAGTAAAACTACTCAGGAGTAGAAAAGTCTAATCATTCATGCTTTAACATACCCACCCAGGCTGAATGAGACAAAGCCTAGGAGACTCCGCAGTACCTGTAATTTCCTGGGATATTGGTGGAAGATTCCAGTACTGATAAATGCGCCACAGATCTGACTTACTGCATTTGGCTTTAGCAGCAGTAGTTTCTACTCACCCCTTTTGCTGCATTTCTTATAGGTGTTTTTAGAACATAGGGATTTTCTTTTTTACTTCTAACCACCAGACCGAAATGTTAAACATGAAGAAACAAATGTAGTTTTTCTTTTTGAGTTTATACAATAATATCCAATATATTTTTCTGTTATTTCTGAAAAGCCATTTAGTTCACAAATTCTCCTAACTTTTCAGGTCTACAGGCTTGAAAAGGGTATTAAGGATAGTGCAAAGAGAGCATTTTAATTTATGCTGAAGTGGTTTGCTAAACTGACATTATACTAATACTCTTGATTTAGGAGAGAATTCCCAATGCATGCTGGGAAGAAGAACCAAAAATACAGATATTCAATAAACACAGAGACTTGGAAAGTAATTGGCTGAATGAGGTTTTTTGGCAGTTATTCGTCATAGTTACAGATTACTTATTTACCTGTTCCCTTTCAAGTGTCAATCTCATGCTTTCAACTTCTACTAGATTTTGGGGATTAAATTTGCATATTCAGCAAGTTCCAGATGGCTTTGGCTCATGCTAAGCGGAACCATAAGACTGGTTATTTGAAAACCAGCAACAAATCCACATATGAATGTCTTACAAAAGGTCTTACCAACCATTCCTTGACTGTCTTCTTCAGATAACTGGATGTTTTATGTCAGCATGTTTCCTCTGAAACATTCCCACCCCTTTACAATGCCTGCCATAGATATTTTTGCACTTAAGTTTTGAACATCTTGGACACAACAGGGTTTTTTATGACTCACATGGAAAGTAGGTAAAATCTTTACATTGGAAGTACAAGCATTATCCTCAAACAAACATCAATTTATTGACGAAGACTAAGTCCTGCTTATCATTTTACTCCCTGTTAATCTTATTCTTATATCCCAGCAACAACCTTATAACAAGCACACACTACTTAGAAATTATTCCATGGCAATAAAGAACACCACATTAGCCATCAGTAAAAAAGTTGTTAAAAGTCATGCATATCTTATAATATTGTACTATCTCACTATTGAAGAGTGCACAATGAAGAGTGTGCATAAAATTGCACAATGGATGGTTGCAACAAAGAATTAGAGTTATTGCTCAGTTTCTGTTAGCCATAATATCAAGAAATAATGTAAAATAATACATTAAATTTACATTAAATAAAATTAATGTATTAAAACACTATAAATAAAACTTTGAAAGTAATGTTGTTATTGTGAAGAGTAGAAAAGGCAAGCACCATAAAGTTTCTTCCTCCATCACTCCATCTTTTTTCTTTTTTTTTTTGGTAACCAAATAGGATACTGAAGAACCTAAAAAATATGCAAGTAAAGGATGCTATGTCATTGCTGCTTCAAGAGAATGTCTTCAATTGTCCCAAATTTTAAGTTGGCTCTCAGAAATTAATGTTATGAAAGACTGAACTTGTGCTTGGTGCTTGAGGGCTGACTGTTGATCAGGCAATTGCAAATGAGGTAACTGTTAGGGAAGGGTACAAGTCTAATCTTTGAGTCCCAGGGATCTAACTGGAAGGCATTTAAAGATTTCTGCATTTAAGATAGCTATTAGTGCAGAAAGAAACGAGACCGGATGAAGTGTTTCCATCCAAACCTTTTCTGATGAATGACTGTGGTTTCGATAAGGTGATTTTCTGTGGAAACAGTTTGTCTTTCTTGAAATAGATTTCTCAGCAGAAACCTAGGATATAACTTGAAGAAAAATGCTGGCTTTGTAAAGTTCTCCCCTTCTCTTCTGGCAAAAATTAAGAGTTCTCACAACAGAAAGGAGAAAAGCCATTTAGAGCAGCATTTAACAAACCAGCCATTTCACAAACACCCACTAACATGCACATACATAATGTTGTTGAAAATATGTTATCTATGCAAAACATACTAAGTGCAAAAAGGACAAAGCAAACAAGCTAGAGGAATTCAAAAGCACACCAGTATTTTTTTGGAAAGAAGAAAATATAAAAAAGGAAATTTTTTCACGTTGACCAAACAGAAAGGTAGGACTAGTAAAGAACAGACTTGCTGAGTGAAGTGCTCTATCCTGCCTTCAAAACATATTAACATCCAGTAGATCATAAGAACTGTATAACCTGCATCAATTTTGTGACAGCACTTAGCTGATGTCAGTGTAGGTTCATATTTCAGAGGCAGTTTAGTTGTCATTAAGCTGTTTGCCTTAAACAATTAAAAAAGGGGGGGGGGGGTGCAAAACATTATAAGCCGGTTGTATTTGATTTATCTAACTTCTTTCTTCTTCTGGACATGTACAGTGTGTACTTTATTTTATAACTAAGCAATGAACCACAAGCTGTATGGCAGCTATTCTTGTGGGAGTCAGTCTGAAAGAAGTTGCCCAAATAGCACACTTCAGTGCACCTGCACTGTATTTTGCCTTGGAACAGGGAATTGGTAAAAGAATAATACGCATGTGATTGGAAGAAGAGAAGCTGGAATCTGAGCAGTAAATGTCACCAAAATTCATTTGGTGTGTTCAGATTTATCAGCATGAAAACAATATCACTGCCCTGCTGTCAGCAAAAATGATGTTCTGCAAGTATTTCCAGGTCCAATGGCAAAGGTTTCTCTTGTTACATTCTTGCACAGGAGATCTGCTCTTTGTCACCTTCAATTTGACATTTTATAGGGATTAGGAACATAAGTCAGAAAGAAAGGCATGTAATGCATTGTTTTCTCCCTGTGTCTGACTACTGCTAATCTTAAATCAACAAATGTCAGATTTCAATTTTACTGAATTACTGCATCACAAACTGCAAAAATCAATCTTGGTAGGTTTTATTGTTCTAATTCTTTCATATACAATGAATGGGGGAAAAAAAAATTTTCCTATACCTGCCTGACACCTGCTTACAATAACAATTTTGAACATCTGCTTGAAGCAATCATAATTGCCAAAATATGCTGGCTACACAAAGTATTTATTATTATTATTATTATTATTATTATTATTATTATTATTATTATTATTATTATTATTATTATTATTATGAAGGAAGATGCCCCATCATGATTTCAGCCTTTTTCTCTCTATAGAAAAGACAAAAGACTGCTCTAGAAATCGACCATATATCACTGAAAGAAATGAAAGTCCTAGGAAATATTTTATTATGCTGGAACTTGGACACTAATGTGAACATAAATAAAAGCCAATATAGCCTTCAATAAAAGCGTTCAAGGATATATGAATTTCAAAGTTATTTAGGAATTATTCTAACAAGAAAAGTATAAGGAAACCCCACTCTTTTGCAAAATAAGATTTTGTCTTAGAATTTTAATTTTAAGTACTTTTTACCTTCCATACTTTATAGATGTTATCCTGTATAATAAGGAAATTGTTACTGAATCAAAATAAACATTATTTAATTTAAGTACGTCATTATTCAACACAATCTGAGCAGTGTTAAGAAGCTTTCACACTTAATACCACTACTTAATTGTGCTTATAATGTTACTGCCCTCATTATTATGGATTAAATTGATGCTGATTCATCTTAAAATGTTTGTTTTGAGAATGATTTCTGCCAATCTTCACAGTAATCTTCACAACTTGTCTTGACATAAAGCCCTCTGAAATCTTCGATGGACTTTAAGATCTCTGAACCAGACTGATTTTTTTTTAAATTCTTTTTCCTACATCCAGCAGTGTAACTAAAAAGTTAGCATAGGAGAGGAGGTTGAATTGTCACAATCAATCCCCAGAATGTATTTTTAAAACTTTTAAAAAGCCATGTGTCTGTACAACTGACTTCGCAAGGATATAAATGAGTGTTGAATATGTCCCTCTTAAAGCAAAATAAAACAAAAAAAGGAATGAGTACCGGAAGAACAGGGTGAACTTTAGGCACAGACAAAGTGGGTGGCTGCTTCAGACAACAGATGAGAAAACAGCAATAGCCGTGGTGCACACATCATCTGTATTTGCAGCAAACCTTGGAAAAACAGGTCTGCTGCTGCTGCTGCTGCTGCCCCTGCTGAGGCTGGGGTGAGGGTTAGGCTGTGTCCCAGGGCAACTACTCCCAGCTGCCTTCAAGCTGGCACACACAGCTGCTGAGTCAGCACCCTTATCCCCTTGTATCTTTCCCAGGGCAGCAGGAGCAGCGAAGGCAGCGTTCTCCAATTTTCCCCCTGTTCTCTAGGCAGCTCTGCCATTTCTCTCCCCTTCCTATGCCAAGAGAACCCCAGGTCCACTTCCACTTCTCACCTTCAGGCTGGCAAAATTACATTCTCACATACACTATGGAGAAGCCTTGAGTCAAGGGGGCAAAGTGTTTATACTGGAGCCACTTCAGATTCTGAAATTATGCTTTCTCTGGGTTAACACATACGAACCTTTCACATTAATACCTAGTAGAATCCGTCGCCAAACAAACACACACCACCACAATATTTATTGAGTAGCTAGGCATGAAATAAGGTTAAGGAGGTTAGCCAGAATTTGTAGGCTATAAAATTTCAGGGAATTGTTAGGTTCACACTTGGTCAGCCAACGTGACTTGCATATTAAGCCAGAACCTTGTACAACAATTCCAGGGCTTAGTCCAAGTGTTTAGAAGACCATGTAATAGAGTTTCACACAGCAGATCGATATCTGCTTCGCTTTTTGAAACGAACTCCACTAGTTCTCACTGGATAATGAGACTGGGAGCTCCTTTTCACCTCCTGATCCAAAGTCCATGGAAGCCCACATAAATACTCCTGTTGAATTCTAGGAGCTTTGGATTGGGCTTCGAATGATGAAACATGATAAAATTGCTCTAAAGAGCAATCATTAGGGTTTCTCTGAAAAAGAATTCATAAGATTAAGCTCTGTTTTTCCAGGCCAGGATAATGGACTACACAAAGATGGCCCATCTGTCTTTGAAAGCATTTGTTTGTAGCTGCTGTATTTCCTATTTACTTTTAGGAAAACAAACAAAATGGCAACATTTTGTAAATATAACAAAAATCTTTTAATAAATTAAGTTGTGAGTGGTAGATTCACTACTGCCTCACTAGGTCATTGTAATAAAGAATCTCATCAACAATGATTCATATGACGTCCTGCATACACAGTCATAAACAACTAATATCAGAAATTCCTTATAAGTTCTCAACAGCTCCCAAAAAAGACACTTTTGTTTGTTTGTTTTACACATGCTAAAATGTAACATTAATTGTACAAATATAAGGCACTTTAAACCCGTGAAAGTATATCCACATGAGGGACATTGTATCACTGTAACTATAACAACATTCAATAACTAGCTTGAAAACAGGTTTTTCATTCTGATGGAAAATCCATGAAATAAAATGAAGAAAAAAAGTTTTCCATTAAAAACATTTATGGAGGGAACACTCAAAAGTTGACAGAAGCATGAGGTTATAAAACCATTTTATCTTATACTGCATAACATTTAAATAATTCTAAGGATTTCTCTACTGAAAAATAAAACTTTCCCTTCTGAAAAGTTCCAATAGTTCCATTTTGACTTTAGCAGGATATCCTTTCCTTGTCTTAAATGTTATCAAACTGACATGTTTCTAAAAATATTTTGCCTTCGTCAAAATGGGATTTCTTCATGTACAAATGGCATACAAAAACATCCTTGCCCTGTTCAATGGCACAGGTCAAACAGTATAGCCTTTCTAAACAGAGAAGGCATAGTGACCTTGTATACCTTACACAAGGTATGACAAGACACTTCTGGTAACAGTCCTGTTTCATTATTACTTTTACTCTTTTACCTAAATTGTTACTGTGGAAATGAAAGAATTACCAGCTTAAGTGATACACCTTATGCTATCATACACTCCCTTCTTGCTTCTTCTTATTTCATAATGTGTTGATCTACAAGTTCTTTTCTGTCCTAGATATGAATCAGCTTTCAATGACAAATGTTCTGAACCAGGAGACAGAGAACATGATCTCTTTTTCTCTTGTTTGTACTGTTTGCTTACATACACCAAAATGCAAACTCTGAGCCTTTGAAGTTCCTTGATGAACAAAAACTGTATTACTGTTAAAGCATTTATAATACTATTTGTCTAAAAGGTATCTTGCTGATACTGAAATACAACTAACCTTTACAACAGCTACTCCTCATTAATGAATGGAAGTGTACTAAACACCGAAGCAACAATGTAAGAATTATGGACTTGAATCCACAGGTGGTGATTACTGGTCTTTTGACTTGCATATATTTTATGTAAAATAATGGATAATGTTGTGTTGTTTAGATTTTTCCTGCAAAGGGGTGTGTGTGTGTAGGGATTCATACAGATTTTTTTTTTAAATGAGTGAGAAAAAAATAGTGAAATTCTATTGGCTAAGGGACAATTTAGAGAGGATAATATTGAAGTGGTAAAAATATACCTAGTTCAATCTTCAAAACAAGTTTATTGTAGCAATATGGCTGCTAACATGTTATTTCAAACAATTAGACAGCAAAATGCATTTATCTGTCATAAGGGATTAGTCTTCCATATGAGATGCTGACCTAGAAAGCAGAGAAAAACTAACAAAAATATTCAATTTACCCTTAATTTTTTTGCTACAATAAATGTTTTACTTTCGGTCTTCATTTGCTCAATAGCATAAAAAGTTAAACTCCTATAAGAACCTTTTTTTTTTAAGGTTCTGTGCCTGCGTGCATATGTGTGTCTTCCTTAGTCTTGTATTATTTAATGAACATGTAAAATCTCGGCAGCCATGAACCTGAATTGTAGCAGTACAGGCTCTCAGGAAGGGAAGAGGCTGGGATCACTGCCAGCCAGCCATCTAAAGTGCAGCATGCAGTACACATTGATAGCAAAGGCAGTCAAGTGCCCATCTGCTTGCTTCAGAAGTATTTTTCTTGCAGACAGAGTGGAAGAGAAGCACTTTAGTTAAGCTCAGTAATGAACTGATTAGGCTGGTTGCGAAGCCAATAGAAATGAACAGCCTGTCCATTAACAGTCAACTCACGTGATAATGCAAACCTATCCTGTCACAACAGGGTAACTTCTTCAGTGTTGAAGGAGTGATTTGAAGTGAAGAGTAGTATTGTTTCTTGAGGGTTCCTGAACTACTGTAGCAAGTGCACAGCAAAATAAAATCACTAAAGACAAAATAAAGCAACACAAGAAAAAATGCATCTCCTCTCCTCCATTAAATAATAAACTAAATTCTCCACCGCTGTTCTGAGGGAAGGCTGGCAGATAGCATTAGTACAAGGCCAACATAACTTCCAGTGAAATAAAAAATTGGTACTGAAGATTTTGCCTCGCGGTTTAACACAACAAAAAAAGAACAAAAAAAATCAGCTCTCAAGCTTTCCTCCCAAAGCCACAGGAGATAATCAGAGCACCTATGATGATGGGCACTATTCTGAACAAGAGATGGAGGCAGAGCTGGGCCCATGAAATGTAATGGATTTCTATCACTTAGCCTTTAGTTAGGAGACAAAACCTAAAAGGACCATACATCTTAAAATCAGATATTTTGGTTCCACCTAAGTGGCCTAGCGTATGTGTGGCTGCGTGAGCCAGCACTTCACGCTCCATGAGGGAGGGTGGCCCCAGCCCTCCTTTCAAAGAGCTCAGTCAGGTGTGCTCAGTTTTCCACCTGCACATCTGCCACCAGCACCCCCGGATGACACTGTGCTGGATACTTAAATTGCTAAAAATTATGTAAGTCACATTTCATTAAGTTGTGCACTGTGAACATCTGATACGCTTTGATCTGTGTTAGCACCGAGACTCTATTACACAGATCAGACAGAAGCAGTTTGCTGAAACATATTGACAAAAAAAGCATTATAAAAATGCAAACCTTTTTCAGGGATGGTGAATAAAAAAAAAATAAATCAATAATAACAGCTTCCTATTAAACACATAAATGCTGAATATATCACTGTTCTGTGTTCTTTGACTATTTTCCACCTACTGGTCAGGTATTCTACTGCCTCTGTTTATATTTTTCTTTTTTTTGCAAACTATATGCAAAATAAGAATTAATTTGGATGGATACTTGCCCACAAAACTAACACTAATCTGGCTGTTGGGAAACCCAGAACAACTACCTTCTGAATTACTGGACTGACCACTGCTCAACTGGCAATTTTCAGCAGCAGTTCCCAGTTTACTGCAAAGTTAACACCGTGTTTCTTCATTCTTTCAAATAAACAGAATTGTCAGCTCACAAAATTAAAGATAAATCACTTATACAGACTCCCTAAACTGCCCATAGCCTCCCTACTGGTAGAAAACACTTTAGCAATCAGTGCTTTTTTTTTCCTGAGGACTGCACAAGAAATAGAAAAACAACAAAGACAGGGATATGGGACTTTGACTTACTGTTATGGCTTTCCTTTAAGAAGAGAGAGGGGACACTTCAAGCATTAAAAGTAAACCTCTGCCCCAAATTTCCCTGCCCCCATCCCAGTTTATGTGTCTGAAGGGATTTAAGCAGAATGTAGTCCCCTGTAGGCTGTGAACAGGATCACTCTCAGTCTGAAAGTGCTAAGTAGAGACTGCAGCCACACACTGAACAAAAACAAAGCAACCGCCTCAAATTTTTTGAAAACTGAAAACACTGCTTTTCAGACAGTCTAAATAGATACCTATTAGCAAGACAGTATCTCAGGCTGGGGATTTCAAAGGAATGCCTGTGAAGTTCTGAGATTTGAGTTTTAAAACCAGCTCCTCATCAAGGCACTTCCCATCACCTAATCCATGTCTAACTGGACAATGAGCAAACATTGGCTTCTGGCAGCTCCCTGCTCATTCTGCTGCCTGACATGGAACCTGTTTGAAAGTGCTTATTTTTCCCCATGCATTATCCAGAAAGCCTAAAATATCTTTGGGGTTTTTTATGGCCCTAAAATTTTGTAGGGACTTATCTTGCCTTCCCTGAAAATGTTTCTTGGCTATTCATATGCTGCTGTGATGCTGAAGTGCAAGAAGCTATCGATATGTTGTCTGTCTTCAGTTTCTCACTGTGACACAAACTTTCTGCCAGACTTTGGGAAACCACAACATCTTTTAATCCTATCATTCCTACTTCTAAATATTTTAAGTAGGATGAGAGATCCTTTATTTATTTATTCCTTTTAATGTGCTTGTGAAAAATTCTGAGTGCAATAGCTTCACCCTGAGTTGGGATGGGGTCTCCCTGACTCAAAAAATGAATAATTTTCTGTCCATTCTGATACACACTCGAGTCTTTCCAGCACTAATATAAAGTCAGATGTGCACAAGCGAATGGCATCTGCTATGCACTCCTGCAAACCAAAGGTTTGCTACTCAATAACTGGAAGTTTAAAACTGCTTAAAAATGGGGTTTCTACCCTGCACATGGCATATTTGCACATTGCACATAGAAATATGCATGCAGATACTAGAGCATGAAAAGTTTAATCAGATGAAATAAACCTAAAAAAGGATTAATTTAATTCCTATGGGTAGTGAGTTCGCTGGGAATTTTTAATACAATTTTGGTTTTTATGGAAGCCTTTATTAATAAAGGTTATGCAGCATATTACATCCCTGTCTACACTATCGCTAACTGCTGCCAGCCATCATAGACTCTCTTTAACTCAAATGAACAGCAGCATAACAAATTGAAAAATAAGCAAGATGACACTAGCCAGCACCGACCACCGGACATTTTGATATATACATTCTCAAGCATTATCACAGTATGGATTTGCAGATGGTTTTTAAGGTATTTCTTTTAGGAACTCACTCTCATCTCACTGCTGATTTCTGTTTTCTTGCTTTGACTACTTCTGCAGATTGACAACAAAAGTATCACATCTAATATAACATCATAAATTACTCTGAAGCTTACAGTATCCAACTAATATTTCTTCATATCCATATTGTCTATCATTATCTATCCATCATTAAACTAGCAATTGGAGTGATTTTTGATTCATGAAATGTTCTGTGTTTATTACCTTAAGCAATGAGAAAAATGGAACCTGAGCAAAAAGGAAGTAGAACCCACATAATGCACATATTTAATAAAAATATTTTTAGCCAGTATTTGATGTTAGGAAAATGGGATACTATAACCTTATTTATAACTCTTAGCTCCTATGTAACTGATCATTCACAAACAGATACTCCGATATATTACAATTATTTTTACATGCTCAGATTCTAAGCTTTTCATAATTTTCCTACTAAGCTTTTGCATTAATTTCCCATTTCAACATTTTATTTCTGTCTTGGGCCGTAAAAACATAATTGTTACTACTGAAGTTGCAGCTCTTCTATTCCCAAAAGGCCAATTCATTTTACAAAGCACATACACTGTACAGTTTATTGGCCTTCATTTTCCATCATCAAATGTTAACACTACTTGGAGGAAACTTTAAGTTAGGAAAATGCCAATGAGTAATGAAGATGACTCCTATAATAAGGATTTGCTGCCCAGCATAACAAAATGGAGCTTTTATTGGAACCCATTTCCCAGAGTTGAGCTATTTGATCTACAAGCTATTAAAAAAGTAGATTATGTTTTCCACAGCACCATGGGTATAGGAGAGTTAATTTCCACACCAAACAGTAAGAGGAGATGAAGTAGACAGTAACTAATGTGAATTGTTCCCAAGCTAGCAAGTAGTCCAAGTTCCTGTATGTCCTTAATGTTCCTACACCCTGATACATTACCAAAAAAAAAGTAGCAAGGTAAGAAAACAGTTTATAAATAATAATTTTTTGAAAGTGTACAGAGGTTCGAAATAAGTTTGGGTTAACATATAATATAAGATTTACTCAGTTTGATTTTTGGGGAAAAAATGGGCAAGATCCATTCTTTGGATCTTCTTATCAATTGATTAAAAATATTACCATTTTACCCTTACAGTTGGTGTACGTCTGCATAACTGTTGGCTCCAAAGGTCCTAGAGGCTCTGGGATCTGAGGAGATACATGTGTTTGCGGAAGTGATACATGAGATTTACTGGCACAGAGAAAGAATAGGACAGGATAGTTTTCTCACAACATTTCATAATCTCATACTCACAAAACATAGGTAAAGAATCTCACCATCATGATGCACAATGATCACTATATGTTTTAAAAATAGTCTTCATGAATCAGGTCAAAAAGACCAAGGAATTATATATAAAAATAGGAGAGAATGACTGTAGAAGGAAAAAAGGCATAGAAAAAGAATAAATAGCAATTTATATCTGAAGCCCACCACAGTGTACCAAGCTTTTTGAGTGACTTTAAAGCTTCTGGCAAACAGCTCCAAGGGAAAACTATAAAACGGACAATCTGAATATTAAGATGAACTTGATCAACTAATGCAAGGTTTAAAAATTACTTTCACCTCAGGGGAAATTTGGATAAACTAAAGCTTAGTTAATGATCTGTGAAAGTCAGTGATAGATGATGTACTTTTTAATTTATTTTTTTTAAAGGAAATAATCAATACCTTACCAAATGCAACTTGCAGGCCTCATGCTTAAGTTAGATATAAATTATTCCATGCAAGAACACTATGTTCAGGCATAAGATAGTACGTCCTAGTACTTCCTTTATCAAAATGATTCTTTATCATATGGTAATTAAAAAATGAAAAAAACAGATTTTTAAAAATTAACTTACAAATAGATTTTGAAGCTTTTAATTCCAGTGCTCACGAAAAACCACAATGCACTTGTCATTTCCCAGCATACTTGCTTAATGAATTTGAATAACAAGAATTTTAAACCATGGCAATATATTGGCTTTCCATCAAATTTAATTGATGATATGCTTATTTACTTTGCACCACTATATCATTAATACCTAGCTGGACAGAATAATTTGTTTAAAGTAGTAAGAACTTCCTTCACTGTGATGTAACTCCAATGAAACCTACAGTTAATTTGTCCCTAGAAACTTACTGAGATGCACAGTTTTATTTATTTATTTTACTAAAGTCACTCTAATTTCTTTTAACTCTTTTCATGTAATGAAATTGAACTATTTTTGAAACACTTTGCATAAAGTAAAAATTATTTTCTCATGACTGTGTTTGAGATGAGAGGATAAATAAAGGGGAGAAGTTGACTGAAACAACTTGAGAAATTCAATATGAATTTGTGAAATGTGGCCAATTCAAATCCGTATTTTTACCAGCTTGGTTTTTTTAATTAATTATTCTGCCATCAAAATCTGGTTCTACTCCCCAAATGCTCTACTTATTTCCTACTTTCTGATTCATTAAAAGAACCTTTAACATTGTCTTATTACCCACATTTTGTGAAATCCCAAAGATTACATCAGTGTCAAACTTGTCTTCTTTTCCTTCTAGGTTATACTAGGTTTTTCTAGGTTAATTTTCTAAGTTCCAGGTCAAAATGTATCAAATACAGTATTCTTTCCTTCCCTTCTGTGCCCAAGAAGCATAATAAAATATGCTTGAAGTAAATAGCTGGCCCAGTATAATTTTTTTTTTTCAGAATCCTTGAAAAATCCATAAATGTGGGAAATATTGAACACATGAAAGAGAAATACCAAATGTCTTTAAAAATATAAAATAAAGAAACACTGCAACAAACACTATGGAACCCATAAGTGTTCTGCCTATCTAGTGCAGCATCTGTAGCCAGTCACAGCCAATAACTGTTTCAGTAGAAGATACAGCACTATGTATTAGTTATTTATAGAATAATTTTTCCTCAAGTAACATTTCCTCCTACTTTTCCAATGCTACAGGTTATTTTATGACCAGAGGGGATTTTCTTTTAACTCTGGACTCTCCCTTTATCTTCAATACTGTATGTACATATGTTTGTATAGATAGACAGGAAACGAGATAGACAGATAGAGATAGAAATACAGCTAAATAATTTAAAAGGTCAGAGTTCATTTTGTTCCACATGTAGATCTATTTCAACCCCCTCAGTTCATTCAGATTTCCCAGTATATTTGCATAACAGCATTCACTATGATTTTCAGAATTAATCCATTTATTTTTATGCAGTGATATCAACCACCACTATTTATACGTAAACCACTACCTTTATTCATGGTAAAACTTACTTTTATTTCTAAATACCAGATGCGCTTACTTGTCTGACATGTTTATTATCCAAAATAGAAAGCCTGTGCAACAAACTTGGCTTGTGTTGGAAGGTCACTAGCCAAGGGAAATCCTTTAGGTATATTAAACAGTGGTTTAAATTGAACTGTTCCCATTTTCCCTGCCATACATTTTGCTACCTCTAAAACACTTTTAATACTTTTACTCTCTTTCATTTTATTTTTATTTCTTCTGTGTTTTCCACTGGGGAATAAAAGCATCCCACAAACTTTTATATCAGTTCTTTTCTGCATGCCATCTACTATTAAACCATAGTAGTTACCCTTTAGAAGTATAAATACTTTTCTGACTTCCCTTGCCAACCTTGCTACACTCAATTTACAAATCCTTAATGTAACAAATATCCTTTCCTTTTAACTGTTCATAGCCTTGCCTGATGGGCTTATTTTGGAACCTTTCTGTTTCTTATGAAAATAATATAATGAGCAAATATAAAATGTAAATCCTTCATAAAGCTAGACTAATGCACTCAGCAAAGCCCAGGAAGACTAAACACACTGCAAACACTGTTCCCATTACAAAAGCAGGCAGGAATGAAAACTTGAACAATTATAATCCCAACTCAATTAAACAAAGCAGATAAGCAAACACTTATTTTCCTCATTAAGAATATACACAAAAGCTTTCCCAGCAGTGTTTTTCACTTCCTACGCAAATCACCCTGATGTTGTATATAAAATCAGAACAGATCCGAACTCCTCCAGTAGCTGAATTCATGTTCCTAGGAAGAACAGATTAAAATCTTTTAACACTAGGACTTTGGGCCCAGTCAAGGAGGCATGACCCCCCAACACCGGAAATGAATGCCTTTCACACAAATATATCACAGGATATTGATCATTAGGTCTCTTTTGTGCTTGTAAATGGGAGAAAAGGTCCATTTAAATCAAAAAGCATTGCCAGTTGTGAAACTCTGATTTAGTTATTCAGTTATTAAAATCAAACTAATGTGGTGATTCTCTGTACATAGCGTGTGCTGTAACACAGACTTTCCTTAAAGAGCTTCAGTTCAGAAATGAAGAATGCTACCTAAATCATTTACGTTTTCTTTAAATACTTAGGACCATATTTTCCAGAAAGGATTTTTAACAGCATCTCCAAAATTTAACACTGTCTTTGCAATATTAGTAAGTTAGGAAGTTATCATTCACTTGCACATACAAGTATACTTGAATACATTTAGCAAGAGAACATATTTCTGCCGTTAAATTTTGTTAAAGCTTGTTTCCACCCACCAGTCAGTCCATAAAGGAGGGACGTACTGTTTCTTGTTCAAATCAGTACTCTGAAATCACCAGAAAAGGGGGCATGCTTAAATATTATGGTAAATAATCTATGCTAAAAATCAGTAGCTACTTTTCAGCAAGGAATTGTTTAACTTCTATCCTGCTTTGAATCTGCATAAGTTAAAAAAAAAAAAAAGGCAGTAAATTGGCTCTGAGCAAGACATTACATTTCCTTATTTTTTCTACCCAATTTAGGATGGCAACCATTTCAGACCTAAAAATAATGCATGGAACTTCTTAGGAATTTTAATTTTCTGAAATCAACAAAATAGGGACAGTCACAAAATGAAGCATAAGGCAATACAGAAGACTGAAGAAAGCAGTTCTCAACTGTAAGATTATTGTTAATATTTTGCAAGCATTACCATAAAGTAAAAATTATTATATTTTTTTCCTAATGTTGCATTTCAGTTCACTAAACAAATTACTGTAATTGGAGTTTAGTAGGTCACATCAAATTGTTATAGTACCATCTAGAACTGCCAATGAAAATTAGGCATCGACTGTAGACTCCATTTTTAAAGAGCTTGCAATTAAAGTTTAAAGCCTAACATGGGGGAAAAACCAGCACCTTTATAAATAGGATGCTGGAAAGTACAGAGATCACAATCTATATGACACATCCGGAAGCACCCACCACACTCTTTACTCTTATTTCAGTGTGGAGGACGCTGGATCTCACGATGCACCAAACACCGTCTCCCTACTGTTCTTTGGTTTTCTCACTGGGACAGTAAATTGCTACAGAGCACAGCAGGGAAGGCTGGAGCAGGGCAAGAGGGCACAGGAGGGTGGAGGGAGCTCTACAAAGTAGAGAGGAGAATATATCACTCTGAGAAGACGTCACAGTGCTCATGAAGGAAAGATCAGATGGGATGCTGCCTTTGCCTTCACTGGCAGCCTCACCTTGCCTTCACCTCTCAGCATCCTCCCCTCCTTCTTTAAGACCTTCAACTATGAGATATGTCTCTCTCTCCATCCATTTCTTCCAAGTTCTTTTCTCCAAAATCAATTCCACTGCTTCAATCACCTCTGGAGACACCAGCTCTTCCTTCCATAACCAAAACAGAGAAACCTATGCATGCCCACTTTCTCTAAAACACAGGGAAAACTCATTACACCCTGAGAGATGGTTGTCTTATTGCTGGTTTGTACTCTGAAAATATACTTTCTAATATATTGTGGAAGAGATGCTTATGGTAGTGAATCTTATCCTGGACTTTCATGCTGGAAGGTCCATATTGAGAGTGATATACCCCTTTCTGATATATGCATACATGCTCCATTCATTGCAATTTCACAGTAGCAATCTGGCATCTTTAGCTCGCAACCGGAGTGGGGGGGAATGCTGGTCAGTGCCAGACATAAAGCAGTCACACTTACAGAGTTTGTCAAGAGAGTACTACCCACATAGTACCCTTTCCTGCCTCTTCTGTTTCTTCCAATCCCACACTTTCTTCTGGCTTTTTCAGTATTTCCCCTCTGCCCTGAACGAAGGCTTCCCAAATCCTCTTGGTAGCAGCCAAGAACCTCTGTCTTCTAGAAACAACAGGTTCTTTGCTGCTTTGTTCCTTACATTGAAGATGTTAGGGTCCTCTTTATCACTGCAATCTGAAAAATGCTGTGTAGACACTTGAAAAAAAGTCTATAATTCCCTGTTGAGCAGGAACTCAGCTATATTTTCACACATGCAGTTAAGCAGCAGATGTGATTTGTCACTGTGGTCAAAACCATAGGTGCAGCAACAGTAAATGCGATGTGACAGTTTCTTATGTTAACAACTCAGGTGAGAATGCTTATATGACTATCAGTCAAAGCATGACCATAGCCACTACACCATTTTGATAGCCATCTCACAGATGGATCCTATGGCTTTTTTGAGTTCAGTACCTTCATTGAAGGCTGAAGGTGACCAAGTACACATAGACTGCTGTAATCACCTAGATGATTTGTAAATTGAGCAACTGCACATCCTGCTTGTGCTCTAGAGTGTTTGGTTTGTTTGGGATACAAGAATTTGATGTGAAGGAAAAACAGAGGGACCCATTTTGTGCTGCCTTGTCAGATATGTATCAGAGGGCCAAAGAACTTCAAGCCAATGTGAATAACTCAGATTACTCAAGGATCTGTCTTTCATGGCATCATACAGGCCAGAGATTTCTGGATCCCTCTCATAACCGGAAGTCTCTAATGACACACCAAGAGCACATGTGACTAGACTGTACACAGCCAGGGGATGTGGACTAGATGTCTAATCTAATCATTTAACAGAATCAAGTGCATCCATTGAACCACTTTTTTTGGAAATAGGACTTAAACATCTAAGCCAAAAAACTTAGTAACATTGAGAAAAACTGTACTTAAATAACTTTAAAAGTGAATCTTGTCAGGTCTCTACCAAAGTCTACCTAGTCACAGAGCAACTTTTAGGGAGCATATCCTCTCCTTTGTATAATCTTCTCCTTCCTATGGACAGACATACAGCTATGTGTTCAGAAGGCAGACTGATTTCTTTACTTCTTGATATAGGAAGATTACACTAGAAGGTCACACAGGAAAGAGCACTGAGAGCTCCAGCACTGTATTCTAAGCAGAAAATGTTCCTTCACAAAGAGTATTCAGATTAAGACATGTTTGCATAGACAAGGTATCTTAACAGTGGGTATATTTTACCTATATACTTGTGAGAAACTTTTCTATAAGGAGAGAAAAAGAGAGACAGGGAGCGCAAACCTCTGCAGTACACTGCATTTCTTGTCTTCCTAAAGCAAGATAACTGCTCTTGAACATTTAAAGAGTTAATTAAATGTTCTCGTACCTTTTCCTTTTTTTGTGCAATGCCATGCAAAATCCAGGGGTGATTCTACTTTCAGATGTAACAAGCAACACCTTGTGCAGATCAACAAGCTGGGTAAAAATTTCAGAAGTACACAACTGACTTCGAAGCCCAAGTTGCATTAACTTTCAGAACAAAGACAGGCTGCTCTGTTAGTATTTGTATCAGCTAATTAGCTATTCATTTGCTATTTTGTCCTGAAAATCCACCCATTCTTCTCTGTGAGAAAGTTGAAAACTAGTAGTAAGTTTCGATTCTAAGAAAAAAATAAACTTGTTGCTTAAATTTCACTAGAGTGTTTATTTGGCCACTTTTCTTTGTAAACAGAGGCCTTGCTTTGTAGAGCAGTGTCTGAAATTTTTTGCTATGACTTGTAAACACTCAGTTAGTATAGTTGTAATTTATTTATAACACTTCTGTGCTTAACATGCAAACTTCAAAATCTCTCTCTGAGAATCACAGTACAAAACAGAACTGGTTACGGTTGCAGGAAAAGGCAAATATCTTTAAAATGTGATTAGGCAACTTCCTCCTCCACCACCAAAGGCAAACTAACTTGGAGTCATAATGTTACCATCTACATTTGTGTTTGCCCACATCTTCAACGTTATGTGCAGCTCTTGCTCCCCTAAGAAAGACAATAACAAAAAATCAGATAAGGGAAGCAAAGATGATTACAGGAGTGGAATGCTTTCAAGCAAAGAATGACTAAGTAAACAAGGACTTTTTGGCTTGGAAAAGAGGTGAGAGGAGCCAGGGTGAAAACAAACACTAAAAGATGGCACTTAAAATAAGGAACAGCCTTGTTGAACTCCTTGCCAGAGGACATAATAGATTCTAAATTTTACATGGGCTCAAGGGAAGACTGAGAAAAACTAATGGAAAAGAAATCTATTTAGATTTGCTAAATACATCTAGCTCAGTCCTGAGGCTGGGAAAGCAATCAGAGGAAGAATCCTGTTTTTACCTCTTTCTTACTCTTCCCTAAGTGTTCACATATGGCAACTACTGGAAACAGCATACTGAGTTGAATGGTCCTTTGCTCTGACCAAGTACAGCCTTTTTTATCTTCTTATAATCTTAAACTGACTCTTCCTTCCTTTGTATTCAGTGGAAAACTTATTTTATCTTCACTGAGTTACATCAGGTGCTTAAACAAACTCATATCTTTATAATACTTGAAATCTTATTTCTTCCTAACTCATGTCCTGATGGGGTAATTTCATTCTGAAGGAGAAGTCACTGATAGAAAATTGGGTATTTCTCCTTAACTCCTCTTTTTCTTCTTTTTCTCCATCTCCAAGCTATTAATTTGGAGGAGAAATGCCAGGAGAAATGTGGTAGCTGTGGGGCTCCAAAATGTCCAGCCCTAATTCATCTGTGTTAGAGTATGTGCTTGAGGAAAAATGGGCTAAGATCCATGTCCCTCAGACCTGTAATCTCTGCTCTGTTTATCAAATGGGATAGAATTTATAACTCTAGGGATCTCAAGAGTGTTTTCCATACCCACTCCTCTTGCTGGTGACCCAACTTTAGCTTCAGAAGGCTGGAGGCAAGAAAGCTATAAGCTGGCTTGTACACATTAAAACAAGCATACATCAGCTTTAAGAGCCAGAGTGAAACTCTACTGACTTTAAAAAATGTTTATTCATTGAGTCTCTGGGGACTGAGTTCTAAAAAGCCAGTATCTAACTTGGGCAGAACAGAACACCTGTAATTCTGTTGCATTGTAATTTCTGTAACACCTGCTACAGAAAACTTGCAAAGAATAAGGAAATTTCACTTAGGACCTTTATCTTGGATAGTGCAACTCAGAATCCTCTTTATCAGGTGACCCTATCCAAAGATAAAGGTCCTAAGTGAAATTTCCTTATTCTCAGCCCTCACTAAGGAGTAATTTTTTTCCATGTAGGAAAGAGGCATGCTGTTTTATGCAAGTATACACTTTGCAGTTCCGCCCAAAGGTTAGGCTAATTACTCCCTTCTTTTATCTGGCTTGAAAGATCATTGCAAATTCAGTTCAGGATTTTTTTATTCACGTTATTTTTGTCTGTTTGATTTACTTGTCTGGTCTTTATATGATGTTTTCTAAATAAGTTCTAATCTCATTGCTGATCTTATATAACTAGATCTTCTGTTCAGCTTGCCACTACTGAAACACAGGCAGCACTGTGCATTCATGCAGCAGAAAAGACAGCCAAGGACTGCCATGTACTTTAAAAGAAAGAAGGAAATGAACCAATTAGTAAAAACAACAAACTGCCACTACTTGTCAAACTATCTTGCCTTTACTTTCTAACATATGGAGTGACAATTGACTTCAATGATGTCCGATTTAAACCTTTACTTCAATTTCACTTGCATGGGTTTCAAATTCAAGGATATTATTTTTAATTCTGAGCTTAAATTCAGAATCTTTAAATGAAACTGAGCTGAAACCGCTGGGCTTTTATGGTTTCACCATTTGAAAGCAGTGCAGGTATCATTCTTTGTTATTGTGCTCTCGAAAACAAAATACCTCCACTATTGGCAAGTCTCTTCAGGATATGACTACATTATCAGATCTGGGACACGTACCAAGTTCCAGGATTTGGGTGCAGGATGTAGCCATGAGATAAACCTGGATCTGTAGATTCAGAACTCATGCAAAATTGCCCTGAATAGAAACCAGCCCCAGGAGTATGCTACCAAGTGGTTCAGCACATAGATACAGACATAGACTAAGATATCTGATTTCTCACAAAACCATAGCAGGCATGCTAAGCAAAAATCCTTTATCATTATGATTTCAGTCAGGTCTTCAAAGAGAGCTGTAAATCTAAAGCTTAGCAAACACTTGGCCTATCTCTCAATCTTTTAAACCTCTGTGATCTATTTTGTTATCAATAAGTTTTTCACTATTAAAGTACCCAAAGCACAGAAATAGGTACCCAGTTAGTTCTTGCACAGCTTTTAGATAAAGATTCAATTTCCTTCTTTATTTATTATTGGAACAGGGACTGCCATACTGCCTTATAAGAGAACAAAGTAGTATGTAGTTCAAGTGCCAGTCAGTATTTTCCCTTTGTGTTTCTGATTGCAGGCTGATTACACAACACTAATGAGAGCTTTTATTTATTTATCTAAATCAACAGAAGCCAAAACATAGAAAACAAAAGAGGTTAAATCATTAAAGAGATCACTTTTCCTGGTCATAATGGTGCTGTGGACAGTGCTCCTTTTTCATCTACGGAAGGAAAGCATTGGGGGGGACATAATGCATTGCACAGGCTGAGTTTTACAGTAGCTATCTTCTGGCTCACCTCCCAGACGTTATGCCATCCTGTCATCAAGATGAAGTCTCTGTCCCACACTGACATTTCTTCCGCAGATAGAAGGCTACCTACCCTCAGCTGTTGTAGCCCTGCTCAGCTTCATTATCTTCAGTGATACTATGCTAATGTACAGTGGTAGAGCATCAGACCTGCTTGCTTTTGGAGCCCCTTCTGAAATGCGAAGGTGCTTCTGTTTTTTGAGGATACATATATATAGCTGCTCAGTGTTTATTCATACAAAATAAATAAAAAACCCAAGTCATAGAATTTAGATGATAAAACTGAAAACAAAGAATACAAGTGATGAGACATAGTAGGAGTTTGCTACATAAAATTATTTTGCTACAGTCTAATTTCAGAATACTGAGGCAGGAGATCTAGAGATTTTGCAAATGACATCCCAGTTTTAAAGTATTTCATTTGAATTGGTTGGAATTAGCAAAGCTCTCATCTCCCTCACTCTGCTATATTATTTTTAGTAGTTCATGGAGGTGCATATTTTATTCACCTACTCCTAATGGAAATCTGTGATTAAAAAAAATAAATTAAAACCAAAACTAACTTTCAAGATATTACATTCTGAGATCTAATTTGTCATTAAATAAACAACATATGATGCTAGTCATTTTCATTTTTGTAAAAAGTGCCTAATTATAAAATTAAATGAGGCAGCTTTACAGAACCAATCATGCTATTCTCCTGCGCAGAAACCTGAAATGATAGCCACATTGCACAGCAGCTAACCTAGAGAAGTGGTATCATTACAAGCATTAGAGCAGATGCCTGTTAACATCCCACCCTTTTGCCTTCTTGCAAATGGCTGGAATCTCCAGTCCTCTACAAATTATTCATATCTCATCCCTTTTCCTTCCTGTTGTTCATCTCAAGCTGCCCCTGCCTTTTCATTCATACTACGTACTTCCCACCTCTCATCCCCACTGTCAGCATAAGTCCTGACCTTGGCCTTGTACATGCCATACCTTGTATATACATTGGCATATTTCACTAGTTCAGAACCAACGCATTAAGGACCTACAACGGCATCTTTCACCACATGGGAAACTGAGTGGAGCCTATACCCTCCTTAAGAGACCTGAATGAGGCCAATAACAGAATTTGTTTTGATCAGTACCTTAATCAGTGCTTAGCCTTTGTGCTGACTGTAGCCCCAGCTATCAATCTGAACCAGCACTAGAAGCTGTGCAGAAGTCTGTTCTGTCAACTTATTTGTCTACTTTTGAGTTGTGCTGTGTCATGTACTTATGGCCTGATGAGCTGAAACATTGTGTTTCTTATATTCCAGAAAATAACTTTTTCTGTTACATTACTATATCCCACACCTGGGCATTTTCAATCTTTTAAGAGCATCAGTCAAGGTCATGGAAGTTGTGTGATTACTTCATATGTCATGAGATTAAAAGTAATTTTAAAAGTTATTTTGTAAATGTCTTCTCATTTCTGAGTCTGCAGGGTGCTCACAAGTAAGAGATTTTCAAGGTTTTATCCATGCCCTAGGAAGAAGCAATAGTCTTGCTCTAGTTTATATTTGTGGCTGCACAGCAAAGGTGACATTCCTGAGGGTCATCATATTGCATGGACATTCTGGCATATATCTTCTCCTCCAGCTATGTCCCTTTTGCTCTGCTGTGCCAGCAGCAGGGAAAGACATAGCACAAAAAAATTCTGTTAAGTCTTCTTATGAAGAAAGAGATCACTCTTTCCACAGCTTGCAGTATGCCCTGTGAGCACAATAAAAATAATCTATTTACAGTGTATTTTTTGGCAATACTAAAATGCAAGCAATGAAAAACTCTAGGCTATAGTCTACCCTGTGTTGACTACCTCTTCTGTCAACACATAATATGAGCTAGCATATCATCTTGTTTTCTTAGTGCCAGCAGATACTGACCTCAGTTAGAAATACATACCCCATTAAAATGTGATCCTATATACATTCAGGCAAGAAAAGTAGTTATTAGGAAAGCCTGCTATATATTACTATGTATTGATTAAAGCTACTATTTTGTCTTCTTGAGACAGCTTTTGTGTTCCTGTCAGGACATCAAAGAACATCCTATCACTTCATCCTAACAAGATGACCAGATAAGAGCAGGATGAGGAGTCATGTTGTGCCTTGATATTCATGGTCTGAGAGTCAGAGTTCTCATTTTGATATGGAAAGCATCTGTTTCTGATATACTAATCTCCTGGGTAAAGATCTTAGACCACTTTTACAATCATTTTGCATTAAGAATTGAATGGTCTACTGTTGTTAAACTGCCATATATTCTCTGTTGGTACTGAATGCAAAACATAAGGAGTACTCAAGTCCAGAAGTAATGTTTAATATGATGTGCTAGTGTAAAATACATTAGCACTTGCTGCAGGATCTCTAGAACGTCCATCACCCAGGAAACGTTTCTATTTAACAGGATTACAATGAGATAGATTTGAGGTATCAGTGAGGATATTTTTTTGGAGAAGTACACTTGTAACTCAAAGTCAAAAGAGATGTAACCACTACAGGCCATATGCTAAAGACATTTAAAATAGTTTAACTCCTGTTTATTTAAATTCAATACTCTCTGACCAATTAACCAAATTTACACTTTACTGAAAGAAGAAAGGAGTAGCCTTTTTAGAAATCTTCTTGTCTGCAAATTTTGGAGGGACACAGGTAAGCTAATTTACAGGTGAATTACTTAGATGATTGTATTTTTTTATCAAAATGAAAGCAGAATATTCAGCCTTCACTCATAAATAAGATCTGCAAGAATAAAATATGGTAAAATATTGCTAATTTTTCTTGATGTGTCTGGCAGTGTTTTAAATGCTATAAACAGATTTTGCCTTAGAGCAAGAAATCTATTAAGTTGTTGGCCACTCCTGTCACAGTTGAAATCGCAAAGGGTGCAAGAGATATTGCAGAAGATTTGGTCTACCACACACTTCCAGTTAGGAGCTATTCACAATAATAATAATTGTAATTGTAAACTATATGTATGTGTTTTGATGAAGGTCATGTTTTTTATTTTACATAAAATGGGTGTAATTTCAACATAAATTATACAATTATATCAATAAAGATGCTGTAAAGAAAATAAGGTATAATTCTTATGCTTCTTTTTGTTGGTACAAGAAGACATTTTGAAGTGTTTGTTGTAGCTTGCAACCACAGTTATATTCTCACTACTTTCTCTAATTTGTGACTTTAAGAAAGTCTGATAGATTCCTTCACAAAATGCCTGAAAGTAGGATTTATATTTTTGAAGCAACAGAAGGAAAA
The DNA here is from genome assembly GCF_034638445.1 of Ciconia boyciana. Taxonomy (NCBI): domain Eukaryota; kingdom Metazoa; phylum Chordata; class Aves; order Ciconiiformes; family Ciconiidae; genus Ciconia; species Ciconia boyciana. The sequence goes on from NC_132935.1 coordinate 61,263,444, forward strand.
TATAATGAAACAGTTAATCAAATTCACTCTTAATAAACAAATATATCTTTCTAAAACAGCTAAATAAAAGCCTTATAGGAAAACTACACAGCATTAAAAAAAAAAGAAACAAAGGATGGTCAGTCTCAGAACACTTTCAGCTAAAAAGCCACACTAGCAAAAAAGAAGTGCTTCATTTGCAAGGAAAACATAAGCCACATCCTAAACATTTCCCAGTAAGCTTCATAGATCAGAGTCTGTTTTAAGTTCTAAATTCAGACCAAATTCAGTGTATTTGCCAAGAGCCTTCAACACCTTAAAATCTCTCTGCACTTCACTGCATACAATTTCTGTCTAAGACTTAGTTCCACACCACAGACATTGCTTGCTTTCCAGCATTTTGACTCTCTCCCAAAGTTAACAGGACTTTATGAATTTGATGATATGCATACACAGCATATACATACTACACTACACTACACTTGATCTTAGCCGAAAGGCTGAGATGCCCCTCACTACAAGAGAGACATTGAGGTGCTGGAGCGTGTCCAGAGAAGAGCAATGAAGCTGGTGAAGGGTCTAGAGCACAAGTCCTATGAAGAGCAGCTAAGGGAACTGGGGTTGTTTATTCTGGAGAAAAGGAGGCTGAGGGGAGACCTTATCACTCTCTACAACTACCTGAAAGGAGGTTGTAGCGAGGTGGGGGTCAGTCTCTTCTCCCAAGTAACAAGCAATAGGACAAGAGGAAATGGCCTCAAGTTGCACCAGGGGAGGTTTAGATTGGATATTAGCAAAATTTCTTCCCAGAAAGGGTTGTCAAGCATTGGGACAGGCTGCCCAGGGAAGTGGTTGAGTCACCATCCCTGGAGGTATTTAAAAGACGTGTAGACATGGTGCTTGGGGACATAGTTTAGTGGCAGACTTGGCAGTGTTAGTTTAACGGTTGGACTCAATGATCTTAAGGGTCTTTTCCAACCTAAATGATTCTATGATTCTATCCTGCAAATGACTATGTTTAAGGATAAGTTGCACGTGATTCATAGAAGCAGACTGAAATTTGAGGTATTTAAATTCAACTACTATTACACCCATAGAATTATTGATCAGCCTTATGTAAGTTACTGGACTTTTAATCTCTAAAATATAGATGCTAATAGTTATTTACCATTTACACTATGAGATCTTTAAAGTTATAGACTATTTCTCCCAGTGCTCTCACAGTTACTACTAATAATACACCTGTAATAGTAACAAAAAACCCACCAAAATTGACTTACTAAATCTTCAGTGATAACATGAAATAAAAGCCAGTAAGTACAAGAGTAACTGCAAGGTATCTAAATATGAGTAAGACTACCTTTTCATGAGGTTATTACATCTGCTTTCAGTTAAAAGTTGTTTGTGTATCTAGCTGATTCTGTTTCACAAGCCCAACAAAAGCAAATTGGTCATATTTGTACCTGTTTTGCAGGATACATTAACAGAGCATGAATAGTAATAATTTAATAACACACTTAATGGCAGTTCTGCTAAATTGACCCTACAGATTTTTTTCCAAAACTTTAATAGCATCTGAACATCTTTATTTCATAATTTATTTATTTATTTACATTTAACTTTAAAGGGGAATCGAATAACTTTTTTCCCTTTCATTTTCTTTGCACCTTTAAATCAAAAAGAAAATTACACCTAGATTAATTTAAGAGGCACTAAAGCAATGATATATATATTAGCTGTTTAAAACTGTACCTTTAAGTTATAAACTCCTCAAGGGAGATTCTGCAAAGGATGTTATGAGTCTGTTGCTATGCACAGTCAACTGAACTAAATGCAGATGAAGCAGACTGCTGGCAAACACTTTCAACAATCTGTGAACAATGAGTATCAGAGCTTTTTCTTTATTGTCTAGCCTGGCTCTTTACTAATCATTCTATTCATTTCATGTGTTAAAGGTACTAAGGCGTGGCTATTATCAGAGAAAGATAGAATACAAATAGGTAAACTCCTATACACTGAAGTTAACAGGTTCATTCATTATGTAAGATTTGCAAATGCACCCTGGAGCGATTTAGTAGTAGACATACATTCAAGTGACAGCAGCTTAAAAAAATCCTAGTATATCAACAAAGCCAGGGTACCTTCATGTAGGCTTGCTCTTTTCTTTCAGCAAATGGAAGGAAATTCATCTTAGCCTAGCTTGCAATTAAAGAGGGTCATGAAGGTTAGTAATTAGGCTGAGGAATGGATGAGAGCTACACCCATACTTTTAAAGATCTGATTATGAGACTGGCTTCATAGAATCACAGAATCATAGAATGCTTTGGATTGGAAGGGACCTTTACAGGTCATCTAGTCCAACCCCCCTGCAAGAGCAGGGACATCTTCCACTAGATCAGGTTGCTCAGAGCCCCATCCAACCTGACCTTGAACGTTTCCAGGGATGGGGCCTCCACTACCTCTCAGGGAAACCTGTTCCAGTGCCTCACCACCCTCACTGTAAAACATTTCTTTCTTAAATCCACTCTAAATCTGCCCTCCCTTAGTTTTAAACCATTTTTCCTTGTCCTGTCACAACAGGCCTTGCTAAAAAGTCTGCCCTTATCTTTCCTATAGGCCTCCTTTAAGTACTGGAAGGCTGCTATAAGGTCTCCCCACAGCCTTCTCTTCTCCAGGTTGAACCCCAATTCTCTCAGCCTGTGCTCATAGGAGAGGTGCTCCAGCCCTCAGATCATTTTCATGGCCCTCCTCTGGACCTGCTCCAACAGCTCCTTTTGCTGAGGGCTCCAGAGCTGGACTCAGTCCTGCAGGTGGGGTCTCACCACAGCAAAGTAGAGGGGCAGAATCACCTCCCTCAACCTGCTGGCCACGATTCTTTTGATGCAGCCCAGGATACAGTTGGCCTTCTGGGCTGCGAGCGCACATTGTTGGCTCAGGTCCAGCTTTTCGCCCATCAGTACCCCCAAGTCCTTTTCCGCAGGGCTGCTCTCGATCACATCATCCCCCAGCCTGTATTGAAACCAAGGATTGCCCCAAACCAGGTGTAGGACCCTGCACTTGGCTTTGTTGAACCTCCTGAGGTTCACACAGGCCCACTTCTCCAGCTTGTCCAGGTCCCTCTGGATGACATCCTGTCCTTCTGGCGCGTCAACCACAACGCTCAGCTTGGTGTCATCTGCAAACTTGCTGAGGATGCACTCGATCTCGCTGTCAATGTCATTGATGAAAATATTGAACAGCACTGGTCCCAGTACAGACCACTAAGGGACACCACTCGTCACTGATCTCCATCTGGACATTCAGCCGTTGACCGCTACCCTCTGGATGCAACCATCCAACCAATTCCTTATCCACTGAACAGTCCACCCATCAAATCCATATCTCTCCAATTTAGAGAGAGGGATGTTGTGGGGGACCGTGTCAAAGGCTTTACAGAAGTCCAGATGACATCCATTGCTTTTCCCTTGTCCACTGATGTGGTAACTCCCTCGTAGAAAGCCATTAGGTTGCTCAGGCAGGACTTGCCCTTGGTGAAGCCATGTTGGCTGTCTCGAATCACCTCCCTGTCCTCCATGTGCTCTAGCATAGCTTCTAGGAGGATCTGTTCCATGATCTTCCCAGGCACAGAGGTGAGGCTGACAGGTCAGTAGTTCCCAGGGTCATCCTTTCTACCCTTTTTAAAGATGGGCACAATGTTTCCCTTCTTCCAGTCACCAGGGACTTTACCTGACTGCCATGACTTTTCCAATATCATGGAGAGTGGCTTGGCAACTACATCAGCCAATTCCCTCAGGACTCTGGGATGCATGTCATCAGGTCCCATAGACTTACATATGTTCAGTTTCCTTAGGTGGTCACGAACCTGATCTTCCCTTACAGTGGGAGGGGCTTTTACCCCCCTGGTCCCCAACATGTTGTCCATTGACTTGGGAGGGGTGAGGAGAGTGGTTGCCAGAGAAGACTGAAGCAAAAAAAATCTTTGCTTAATCATGACTAACTGATAGTATTCTGATTGTCTATAATATGCATGTTTTCACATCACCTCTATTTTGTTCAGCAACAGTGCAGTCCATTCTTTAACATGAACCAATTCTTTACTACAGAAGTCAACTTTTCTTTCAAATGCGTCACTGAAGGATGCTTGCAATTGAAAAACCATCAATATTGAACCTATACCCAGCAGGTAAAGCTACACCCCCTCATTGAAAAGCATCCTTTGGTGCCAACAATGTTGTTATAGAGGTACACTGGGTAATAGCTATCTAGTTACAAATTAACAGAGCTTGGGAGTACAAAAGAATAGAACTGATTTGATGAACAAAAAAAACCCCCAAAAAACATCCAAACAAAAGTTCCTTTTAACTTATCTTTCTGTCAGTGCTCTTATGGTAATTTGAAACAGACAATGTTCAGATGATCAGTTAAAGTGAATAATAAAGTCTATTATTCAGGCATTCATAGTGCATGATACGGCAGCTCATTAAGACCTAAATATTCCAACACACGCTTTCAATTCTATTCTCTTCAGCAGCATAACATTTTGTTTCTCCTGTTTCTCAGCTCATTTCTGTGTACCTATCTTAGTCCTCGCCAGGTCTGAGATTATGCTTCTTGAAATCAAGTGGCATCTGTAGGATGTAATTTATGAAAAGAATAGACTGGAACATCCTGAAACACAAAAGAAGGTTCAAGAAAATGTAACAAAATTAACTTTTCAAACTAAGATTCAGAAAACATATTCAGAATAACATAAACAGATTCAGAAAACATTCAGAAATAAAATCTATTTCTAGGCAAGCTGTAGGATGGAAACACAAAAAGGTCTAAAAAACCCCCACAGAAAATGTAATTTTCTTACTTTCTTAGAAAAGTAATTAAGAGTGAAAATATTAATAGTTTTCACAAAAACAAGGTTGCATTTATTATCTCTGACAGCCTGCTTTTTATCATGTTCTTGGTATTAGTTTCCTCTGAGCTTTGTACATTGGATTTCACTTTGAACAACCTTTCAGAAAATAGCTGGAGACAAATACTGCCAAAGTATTTGCAATAGACAGCAACATTTGTTTACACCACACCTTGTTGCTCCTATCATAATAGGAATTTTCCATGTAACTCTCCCAAAAGTCAAAGTTGGGTTCAAGATTCAGATGGTTAAAAAAAAAAATATTACTTGTGAGAGTACAGTGACAAGACCTAGGATGAGCTACAAAGGATAAGCACATACTGCCCACCAACTGCAAAAGAACTCAGCAGTCACTAACAGAGAAGGTACAGGCCTAACACCCTCCAGAAAAAAACAACATTAAACCTATTTCACAGCTAAATATAACCTCATCAAGACTTAAAAACATGCAACCTTTGCTTTACAACATGCTGAAGTTCACAGGAGAGATAGAATCAGGTCTTATTCTTGCTCCTATGTTTAGGATATATCCCAAGCACCTTCTGCTACATTGAATGGACAAAAAAATCAGTTACTTAAACCTGTGAAACTCTGCTGCAGGAAACTAGTTGCAGCTCAGATGCACCTGCAGTAAGTTATAGTCATTTGCAGCAATAAGGATGCTGATCTACCTGTGCCTCTGGACCTGACAGATACTGCCTGCGCAAGCCCACATTCAGTAAGAGAAATCCAGAGGGCTGCAGTTATTCCAGTTAACTTGATTACATGTCTTTTTTTTTTTTTTTTTTTTAAATTAAACACAGAAGAGAACATTCTTGGCTGCTGGAACTTGCTTACCCACACTGTTAAATTGTTAGAATGGTCTCTGGGCCAAATATCAGTCCCCGAAAAAAATCCTGGATATAGTTCAGGAATTAGAAGAGGCACTATTCTAAATATACAGTTCCCATATAGCTCCAGTGTTTATAGACTAAGAGACTTCCAAATAATGGATTGCACCAGTTGTCCAGTTCCCAAGAACTGAGCAGGAAATCATACTTTTTGTTCTAGGAATACAGCTATTTTGTGGTCTTTTACTTAACAACAAACATACTTACTGTGCATCCAAGGGCAGACGGAATCAGGTCTTTCCATCAATACTTTCTAAAGGATAACAGTGGCTCCCATATTCAAACCAAACAAAAATAGCAATATTTAAAAAATTTAAATAGATACACTTGACCACATGACAAAGTTTTGTGATACCTTAAGTGGTGAAATAATTTAAGAAAAAAAAAAAAAAGGATAACACAAAAGTATTATTTTACTAACAGTAGTTTTATTTTATGCAGGATGTTTCATAAAATTTAGTTTGGACAGTTTATGCACTAGAAGTGCACAGACACAGAAATCTACTTAGATGTAAGACCATACACATTTAAAGCCAAATTCACCCCACCTCCTTTGAGGCCTTTCATTGGGCATCTAAACTAAGAGTTTAGTCACCCTTGGCTTTTGAGGATTTACAAAGAGGTAAGCAATGTCTGATTTACCTTTGAAGGTGACACTGACTTTCTATTGGTTCTAGAGTGACAATGCTCCTTATTGAGGTGTGAAAGTTAAATTACCTAATGTGAGATAGATGAATTCAGGTCGTGTTCTTAAACACCACAATATCTTTCTCAGTAAAGACAATAAACTAAGTGTAGAGTTTATACCAGCATCAATGAAGAACCTTTTGGAAATTATTCTGTGTTAGACAGGTGTGAATGAAATCAGACTGTCTTTGTTCTCCTACATCACATATAAGTCTCAGCATATTGTCAGCTCAAATGATGTACAGTTTAAATTAAAACAGTATAATTTTGGTAATGTGAAACAGCCTTTTCCCATTATTAAGTATTTTCAGAGACAGCACAAGATTATCCATTCACATCCTTTATGAGAATGATGTAGATCACCTATCAGCAAATTTCTCCTCACTAAAGAAAATCCAAGTCCTGACATTTGAAACTGTGCTTTGTATATTATTTTGAATATCTGTTTGTTTCTATACCTCTTTTTATGAGTTTATAAATTTATCAGACAGCCTACAGGTAGCTTTGATTAGGGTTACAGAGCAATTTATATTTTTGACATTATTAAAAAGCTTTTCCTTTTTTCATCAAATAACAGGAACGGTAATCTTTAATGATCATTTGAGGTATTTACTTTGTGTAATTTCTGCTGTTTTGGAATATTCAGGCTAAGTAGATCATAAAAGTTTGATGATAGTAGATGGTAGTATTTTGGCCCTGTTGAAGTCAATGGCACAACATTCGTTGAGGTCAGCAAGGCATCATTCCACTCACGGCCCAATTCTGAACAGCTCACAATTTGGAGATTTGATCCATGACTCGTAGGCCATGATATTCCACACTGAAATGCAATTAAATAGAATTTGAGACTATAAGAGTCTCCAGACAGACTCCTTAGTTGGAAAACAGCTCATTCATGATGAGATTTAAACAAAGGTTTTAGTGTGAACCAAAGCTAAAAGGGAATCCAGAGAAAGAAAGGAAAGCTTATGATGCCCTGGTCATAGAAGTGTTAAGATCCAGTACTTATCCTCTTGAAGAAAATAATTTTATGTGTAATTAAAGAGAAATAATTTTGATAAATTACTTCTAAGTCACCTAAATAAATATAACCGTTTCTAATTATAAAATATTCCAACATATGGAACTCAACATATGGGCCACTTGCAGAGGGGATAATTTTTGTAACTTACAGAAATAGTGAGGTAACATATTTTTATCCTTAATCTTGAACTTTGCACTTCAAATCTTTTCAGCAAATGCAGAATTATACTCCAGATTATGTATGTTCATGTTCATCAAATAAATAGTGTCTCTAAGACTAGTAATGGAAATAATTGACTGTCAAGCACAGCCAGGACTCCCCTAGCAGTCACATCATTAAGTTTCAACAGCAAGTGAAGCTGTTTTTATGGTTTTAAAAAAAAATCTGATCCATGACTGCAGCTTTACAAATCAGTTACCGATAACTTTATAAAACCTGAAGTGCAGTTTTTGTTTGATTTGCATTCTAACACTATCAGAATACTATTATACTGTCAAATGAATTGTGCCATATATTTTACATATAATTGAGGATCTTGTACAGAAATTCAACTCTGGATCTGGCAAATTAACTGTTCAAAGATAAATCCAACAAGGACTGCATGCCAACTGCACGCTAAGAAGGTGAAAGGAAACAATCTGACCATGATACTGAGGCTCATCTCCACAGACATCGCTCTTGGAAAAAGCCTACTGGGAGCAACAGAAGCATTAGGTATGCTCAGAGACTATGGATTCATGTGATTTGATAGAACTCTGAATGCTAAGACCCATGTGCATCTCCCCAGGGCCAATGTCACTTAGTTACGAAGTAAGTAAATAACTGAAATGTTTTCCTTGGCATTTATTTTTCTCAGGCTTCCAAATATGATTCAGAGATGTAAGCATTTAAGTAAGCCTTTTTAAAATACTTCAAAATCTTAGCTGTCTCATAATTCACAATGTACCTAAACAGACATGCTTTTCAAAAAGGTCTAAAAATTCTCAGATTTTACTGACAGTCTTAAATATTACTATATGGAGAAAGGGGAGGTTAATGTCTGTGTCTGTGTAGTGACCATTATTCCTCTGAATGCTAGTGACAGAAGAGAATTTTGAGGATAACTCTGTACACCCACAAAATAATTTCATATTATAAAATTGCGCATATATTCTTCATAAACGGAGCCACACTAGTCTCAATGGGAACACTTGCATAAGAAAAAAAGAAGATCTATTTAATGACCGCTTAGACTTAAGATCAGCACAGACATAAAATTGGAATTTATCCATTAATAGACAAAGGCAAGTTTATTTTTTATTTTTTTTATCACCAGGCCTCCACAGTATTCCTGCTTCTCCATACAACAACTGTCATTTTATGGATGGTGCCACTGAAATTTATTATATTTTATTTTATCAGTCCCAGATCTGCATCTTTTAGTGGACATTCTCGTCAACCATATGCATGTTTATTCAGCTTTCTGCTGTGCCTTGGGTTGCTATTCATATAGGTAGAAGGCCACAATCTCAACACAAACTCATTCAGCCCCACAGCTGGGCTAGGTTCTGTCTGGTACTAACTTCGGTCAAGTGGTCATATAACTTATCATCTAAAACTCAACAAAACAATTATTTGATTGAAAATTGGAGACTTGCCATACCTTAGGCATTCCTACTCTGTTGTTTTCAAAGACACTGCTTTACCTTTTACATATTATTAGCATAATGATTTTAATGCATTTGCCCTCACAACAAGATCTAAAAATAAAGAACAGAGTTCTCTTCTACCTTTTTACATCTGTATAAGGAACACACAATGCAACAAATTCTGAATAATAGATTATGGATTCTTTGAACCAGGAAAGTACAGTACAGAAAAGAAATAGCTCCTAAATCTTGCATATAATTAATGACAGCAACGACAATATTATGAATGTAAGTGCGTGGGATAACTTGTATTGCAAAAGCAGCAGAGGTGATGGTCCTGACAGATGATTCTGTCTACCCTAACTCCTCAAAAACAACAAAAAAGTTGGTTTATAGGCTATTGTGGCATTCCGTATGGCACTTTCAGGAAGGGATTTAAAGGTCTGTTTCTACTTCCACAAATACAGTCAGTCTTAATTCTTACCTTCAGCTGCCCTAAAACATCTGACAGAGAAAAGCCTTTTTATTTGTTCTCATTCTAGGGTGTAAATCCCGGAAATAGAAGGCAAATGCTGAAACTTATTCTGTCAAATACAGACTGTACAAACATCAATACTTTTTTTTTTTTTAACATATGATCAAAAATGGCTTCAGAGAGAAGCCAATTTGAGAGAATGATACTTGGAAACCAAAGTTTCACTAATATGTCAGTGTATATTAACTTGTTCAATATTTTCTTTAAGATGACATTCCACCTAGCCAGGGGTGAGACCTAGGACTGAAGGGGGAAAAAACAACTGTTGCTAGTAAATGACAGCTAAGTTATGGTTAGTGAGACAGCAAAATACCAATAGCTTTATCGTGCTAGAGGCCTATTTTGACATACTAATGACCGTCCGAGAAAGAGCTACTTTATCTAGGTCAGAATGAGATACTACAATATGCTCCAAAGGATGTGTAATGTGTGTATGGGAGTGACAAGACAGCAGGGTAAGACAGGGACATAATAGTAAGATTGGAAGGAAAGGCAAGAACTCCTTTATATTAAAAATCAGCAAGGGTACCTGTAATCTGTACGAAGAAACTCACTGCACTTTTGACATTGTCTAATGCTTACCACCCAAATAAACAGTAATTACACACATATTTCAATATTATAAGCCAAAACTCTGATCCCAGCTCCCACAAACCAACTGAAACATATTTCAAGACAATTCCATTTGTAATAAAAAACAGATGGTAAAGGAAACAGATGTCTCTTTGTGATCTGATTTACACATCTGCAGACACTTACAGTATGCATGCATTTCCAAAGAACGCGAGAAAGTTAAATCGGGAAATGGGAAATTTTTTTCTTAACAGGCATGCGCCAACAAAGAGTGTGGCTCAAGAAGAAAATAAGCTGTGACAAAGACACATCTACCCTATCAAGCCTATCTGTTTCCAAACCAATATCATATTACAGCACGATGTTAAAGAAACACCAATCATGATAAAAATCAGACAACTTTGGAAATAGTTTACTGCAGGGAAACATCATTCAAATGTGAGGTGGCTGAGGGACGGGTGATTTTCAGATTTCTCCCCTCTCTGAAAGAAGACCTGAGGTTAGAAATGGTAGTCCTTCAGAAATTCATTATACAGAAAAGCAAAACATCCCTCAGCAACATAGACCTGGAGATTTATTTAAGATCTTCTAAATCTCAGATTGCCATTTTATGCAGACATCAACAGTAAGCCGTTGACAATGACATCAAATATTTGCACTGGCCTCAGTGAAATTATGCACAAGAATCAGCAGAGAAATGTGTTACAGCAAAGAAGGATGGAAGAGTCTCACTCAAAAAGAGAAAATCCTTGCAGAACCTTTTAGACAAGAGGTACAGGATAAAGCAGTGCAAGGAGCCAAGATGTTAACAACCTTCAAAATTAAGTTAGGTGGAGGCAGGTCAAAACTACACAAAATCTCCAAAATTAACTGCTTGTTTCAAGGATCTTGTTGGTTGCTTAGATTTTTGTTCCATTTCTTTTTTTCCATGTAGTTTACTTCAGGCTCACAAAGGGTACCACATTGTCAGACACGGAGAATGAAGTCTTCTCTTCCATCAAAGCACAAAACCCAACAAAAATGCCACATCTCTGAGCTGAAGGAACCATATCCTATAATGATATCTGATATCCATGTCCATTCCAGTCCTGGGCCTGTCTGCTGAGACTGTAAATAAGGAACTAGATTCACTCAAATGTTCTGTTTCCTCCCACTGAAGGGATGCTGAACAGCCTTAAACCTCAGCTTATGTTTGTTTTGCACCACTATAGTGACCAGTGAGACACAGACAGAATGCATCAGTAAACCTGTCCAAGGGGGCTAATTATCACCATCGGGAACTGGGCCAGTTTAACCAGTTTAATTTCATATAAGCTGTCATACAATCATCAGATGGTAAGTACTTTCAGGAGCTAACCACTTGGGCTGGAGTCAAACTGGTGAGCTGGAGGTGAAAAGCTCCATATTCTATTACTAATCCCCTGAGCTATAGAGTCCCCAGCTGGTAGTTCTATAAATGTTCACATAGGTTTTTTTGAAAGGCAGCAAAAGTAGTTACAAGTTTGTTTTTTTAAAAAACAAAACAAAACAAAAAACCTCACACTTGGAAGAACACCTATCTTTTTCTTAAAATAATCTCTTTCAAAGTAGCTGACTGTACACATTTTACAAGAATAAACAAACTTCTCTAATATTTATCCATAAACGGGGAGTCAGAGATCATTAGTGCAAATTTCTGCTGACCAGCAGCATTTATTCTATAAACTTTGGGTATCCTAAGTGGTCCATTAGAGAACAACAGATATCTTCAATCCGTCTAATCTCTTCATTGGGCATGTTTTGTTTCCAGGAATGAATGCTACTTGGTGAAATTTCCCCTTCATAAGGAAGATAGAAAAGACTGGTGGAGGTGGCAAATAATATTTGGTTTAAGCTAGCAGGAGGAAGAGGAATACCAAGAAAGGCAAAAATTGATTCAGCTGTCTTCTGAGGAAAGCTCACAATATCTTCAAACTTGACCAGCTGATAATTTGTTGGCTGCAAGTCCCCGTTTATTCTCAGTGCTGCTGCTGTGTTTGTTAGCCATAAATAGGACAACACAGAAACAGCATTTGAATTAGAATTTGAAAGTTCTTTTCGTAATGATTCATATTCAAAGGCATAGCCGTCATTTAAACTACATTTTCCTTTACCACTCTCCCCTTTAAACATCGCAGCCAAGCGTTGTGGGACATTTTTCAAGGAGTAAAGGCTTGGCTTATTTTTGTACAACATTGAATAGATCCACGCCCGTGGGTCCCTTACTACATATAATGCTCTCATTGACGGTCCTAGGATTTCCTGAAAGAAGGGAAGCTTTACTGTCCAGCTCCCACTACTTAAACTAAGCACAGGTCGTGCATTAGGGTAATAGATGAGATGCCTTCTCAGTTCCCTAATATATTCAGCATCTTTATCTTGACTCCCTCTTGCCCTGCTTCTTTGCTCTGACAGAGATTCTCTCTTTTTGGATCTTTTCTTTTTGTCCTTGCTTATGGCAGAATGCTGAGTGATTTTATTTCTGCTGGCTTCATATAAATGAATGTTTTGTAAATGTAACTTTGTGTCTCGAACTAGAGACTGGAGCCACCCTTGGATAAGACGAAAATGACCATTCTGGACATCAGAAACCTTCCATTCACATGGATCTACAAAGGAATCAATTTCAAATTCAGTCTCAGGAATTTCGAGATAGGGTGTAGGTATCCTGATGTATAAGAAGTCACTGCTATTGAAAAACAGCTGTTTTAAAATTTCTGCACCAGAAGCGGGAAGTGAAGTAATGATAACATCTGGCAAAACAACGGGATTTCCTTCTAATTGTTTGGCTTTATTGCCTTTATCATGTTCTAGCCTTGTCACGTCACTGCTCCATTTTGCACAGATGGGCTGAGTACACATGCTCCACACATCCACCAATTCAATAAGCCACAGTGTGACAACCAGTATCAGGATCCAACGCAACATTTTACTGAAGGATATGTAAAACCGCCACTGAAAAGCCAGTATGACCAAACTAACACCCAAAATTAACCCTGCAATTATGTTCACTTTGAATCCAAATGGGGAAACCACCCTATTATGTTTTATCCGTTTTTCCACAGATTCAGTACCTAGACCAAACTTGGTCACTTTGTTTTCATGAACTACTTTGGCAAAACCACCAAATCCCAAATAATCGAACCTTGTCTTTAAATCCTGATATTCAGTCACAACAGAGATGGTATTTTCAGTGTTGTTGACACTGAGCAAAATCTGAAATCCAGATTTTGCATTATCTATGAGCCTGCAGTTAGAAACATTGACATATGGGCCATAGAAAAGGTAAACAATCCTTGTAAGCATGTTTTTCATTGGAAAGGTAACATTTACAAACTGAGTCCATCGCTTTTTGAATTCAGCAGCTTGTTCTGCCTCCTGTATCCTAGCAACAGGACTACTCCCATGATGATCAAACCAAAACATCTTGTAGTGGGCATCCCACACATCCATCATAGCTCCATTGTATTTGTTCTTAAATTTATAGGGTATGTATTTAAAATCAATGTCGAGATTATGAAAAAAGGCACTGACAGAATTAACAGGAGAGTCTTCCTCCTTCTCAATGTGGTCTACTACTAACAATGTCTGAGAATTTAAGAGCAGCAAAACACGATAGACACTTTTCAATTTCATTGCTGATGTGTAAGCAGATACCGCCTCACCACTCACAAACATCATGTCTCCAGCCTGGGAGGCTGTTATAATTTCTCCAGTTGAGTCTCCAACTTCATCACCAATCCACTTCAGCCACTGGGCACACTCACCAAGCTGTCCCTCCCAAGGCTGGTTGCACTGGCTCGTAGGAGATGGAGCAAAGACTAAGACATTGTTCAGGTGGCTGAGTTTAGGTCCATAAAGAGCCTCAGATACAAACACTTGTCCATTGGGGGCAAAAGTGAAAGAGTTCTGATCAGGATGTTCATGTCCTGGATTGAAACTTCTCCACCCATCAATCCAGGCATACGGTTGAAAGTGAACCATATCATAGACAGCACGTCCACCGAGTTTTCCAGACTTAAAGGACACAAAGGTGTTTGTCTGACTGTTTGGCAATCCAGCCCCATAAGTAACAACTCCCCAGTTAGGAAACACATGCATTTTAGCAGTACCATAGTCAGGAGGTGGCTGAGGAGTGATTTCGGCAGCGTACCATATAAATTCAGTGTGTAGTGTGCTCCACCTCTGTGCAGTGGACGGCACCATTGGCCCATCCTTGGGTCTGTGTTTTCTAATCTGCTGTGCCAGCCAGTTGCCAGCTCCATTCTTCATGATAAACTTATCCAAGAAAACCAGTTGGCTCTCAGGACCATAAAACCAGTTGTAATTAGAATCTGCTACACCCACAGTCCTCTGAAAGCCTGGTAATAGGGTGGCATAGTAAAACCAAAAGTGCATTTTGAGCCAGTTATTCTCCAAGTTGTTAATACCAAAGTGGCGCTGAGCCAGGAAAACATACTGGGTTACTGACTTGGCTGTGTAACTCCCATAAGCTACTCCCTCATCCAGAGACCCGTCTACAACATGATTGAGCAGAAACATTGTTTTCTCCATCACATCAACAACGGTGTGTTTCCAGATATTTGCCTGAGATCCTTTGTCCACCCCTGCAACTAAAGCCCCAACAAGCAAAGCAAGCATATTGGTTGCTTGGTGATTATGGAGAAGCTGCTTTCCCCAGGAACGAACCTTTGAGTACTCATACATTTCCTCGCTTACAGACCATATCTTCTCCAGGTATTTTTGCCTTCTCTCATTTTCCAGTGAATTATACAAGAAGTCAAAAGCAGTGGCAAATCCTGTTAGGGAGTGACCGAGCGGCACTTCATCTCCAGGTGCATTCTCAACCAACCAGTTTTTGTAGCCAGCCATTCTATCCATATATTCTAGGGCAAAATCAAACGCAGCTTTATCTTCAGGACACAGCAAACAATAAAATGCTAGAGGTGGCAGATTGTTACCATAAATCTCATTCCACTTTGCAGCAAAATCAACATGCTTGGGTGGAGGTAGGTAGTATAATGGGTTGGATACCATAACCGTCACCGCACTTCTGATGGCTCTAAATAGATGGGAATGGCTTGTATGAGCCTTCTGCCTCAGTGCCTGGACATCTTCAGCGTCGAAATACAAGCTGGGATGAAGAACTGTTTTTTTCAGCTTCTGCTCAGCACTAAGACCTTCAAGTTGCTGTTTTTCATATTGATCTACATTTTCTATGAAAGTCACCCAATCAGAGTAATTGCTTACAGATTCTTCAAAAGTGAAGGCAGCAAACATCATTAATGCTAGAAATAAAGTATGCCCCGTGAACATCAGAGCCATGATCCATTAGGCAGCTCCTCTTCCCCAGGCATGCATTTCCTAACAAAGCACGATGTTCAGATATCAAACTTTGATCCAGTTAGTACAAAAGCCAACATCTTAAGGCATATCTTTAGGAGAAAAGACTTAGTGTGTACTGTGTACTCTAACAGATACTCAGATTACTTGTAATCTGAGGTACAACACTGAAATAAGGCTCTCGAAAACTTAAATCTCAGGTGCCTTGTTTGTTCACACTTTTCTCAAACACAACACCACAGCATAAATACTAAAATTAGGGGAAAATTAAGATATGCATATAAATCATGGGTTGACAATGCACAGTAAGAGACTGAAACACTATCTCTTGATAACTTGAAGAAAGGAATCAGAGTCATACATTTACTTTTTTAAAAAGCTTTCAATCAGGTCAAATTCCACTTCGAGAGCTGACAAAAACTCCACTGATCACAAAACGATATAATTTATTCAAAACAATGTGTTATATTTGATGAAATAGGGAATTTACAGCACTTGGAAAACAGACTCCAAAACTGAAGTTACTGTCTTCAGCCATCCCCTTATCTCAATTTCCATACGCACTCTTTCCATCTTTCTCTTTTGGGACTCATGGGAGAGTGGGAAGGAAAAAAGATTAGTTAAAAAAAAATCAACATAGATCATCCACTAGCTCCTTTTGATGAAACTGCAGTGCTTTTAACCACTATTCCCCTCTGTTTGTGAAAGGTGCATCTGAATTAATAGTCATAAAGTATCGACGTATTTTCAAGTCTCCTTTCATCTTATCTTCGGCCAGTGATGCCCAAATTTTGCCGCAATGATTCAGACAATCCTGCTCCTTCCATTATGAAGCAAGAGGAAAACAAGTGACAGAAGCAGAAAGCAAATACTTTTTTGTTAAAAGAGCAGTTTCAGGTTTCCTTCCACTTTGCATGTTGGTTCTTTCTGTGGAAACAGACACAAAAGTTCTCTGAAGCTGTATAGGTGCCAGAACATATTTAAAGTACTTAAGATAACAAAGTACGGCTAACTCTGTAGGAAAGGTGTGTTAATACACCTTTTCTTTTACAGATTTTTTTTTTTAAAAGGAGCATTTTCAAAGTTCCACAAAATTTATCTTTGGCAAAAGAGAAATTCAGATTGGCTACTTAAGCTCGCTTTATTTAACTTTTTCCTGCGTGACTACAAGGTCTCAGGGCTTATTTTCCCGCTACGCTATCAGGAGATACCCAAATAAATAAATCTGCAACACGCCACCAAAATGAAATGGAGCGCAAATGAAAAATAAAATAAAGTTATATGTATATATAAGCCACACGCGCGGTTCTGCCGGCGAAATGAAGGCGTGAAGAGGGAAAGCAGACAGAGCGACCCACGACGGCTGCCGCCGTGCCCCGCCAGCCCCGGGACGAAGCCCGACAGCCCCTGCTGCGCCTCCCCCCGCCCGGCCCCGCTCCGCTCCGCTCCGCACCGCGCCGCCCTGCTCCGCACCGCGCCGCCCCCGGCCCGCGGCCGGCAGAGGGCGCCCGCCGCCGGCTCCGCCGCCGCCTCCCTCCCCGCCGCCCCGGGGCCGCACAACTTGAACAAGTTTCGCCGGCGACCGCGGGCGCGCCCCGCACGCTCCCCTGCCGCGGCCGGCAGCCTCCGTCTCCTCCCGCCCGGCGTCCCCGAGTGTAACCCCCTCTTACCGCAGCGGGTCCGGCGGGGCTCGGGGCAGCCGGCAGCTGCCGCGGGGCCGCGTCGCTCTGCCCCGGCCAGCGCGGCCCGGGGCGCGGGGCCGGCCCCCAGCGGGAGGGGCTGCGGGTGGCGGCGCGCTGCGCCGGCCCCGCTCGGCTGGGCCCGGCTGTGCTCGGCTCCGGCCCGTTCCGCGTTGCCGCTACTTTCCACCCGGGCTGGCCGCAGCTTCGGGTCCTTGCCCTCCGCCGGCGGTTCCCCAGAGTTGATGGCGGGTGAGATGCAGCGGCGGGCGTCCAGCGACGGGCGCGGGCAGCGAAGCAAACTCGCAGGGATATCGCTCCGGAGGGGCGGGCAGGCGGCGGGGGAGTTGGCAGAGCCGCCCCCGGCGGAACGGGGATGTGCCGATCCTCCGCGCCGCGCTCCGGCGGCGGGCAGGCTCCCGGCCCCGCCGGCGCTCCCGGCTGCTCCTCTTCCCTGCGACTGCGTGAGCTGGCCGCCGCTCCCAGCGCCGAGCCCAGCCCCGCTCCCGGCGGCGGATGCCACCGCCGCCCCTGCGCCTCGGCAGCGGGCTGCCGGCGGAGCGGAGCGGAGCGGAGTCCGGCGGGTGCGCCCGGGGGCAGGGCCGGGGCCGGAGCGGGGGGGCCGCCCCCGGGAGCGGCGGAGGCGGCGGGGGGAGGCGGGGCCGCGCCTCCCGGGCGGCTCCCGCGGCGGCTGCCCCGAGACCGCGGTGAGGGACGGCGAGGGAGGGTCCGGGGGACGGGGGTGGAGCGGGTCTCGGTGCGGGGAGCGGGGAGCGGCACGCAGGTGTGAGAGGGTTCCGTGGAAGCAAAGCCGCCGCGGCGGTCGCCTCCGTGGCCGGCCAGCCGGCAGCTGCCGCCCCTCCGCGGGCCGGCTCTCGCTGCTCCAGCCACGGCAATGGCAGGGCACGGCACGGCGGCGGCCCGGGGGCCGGCGAGCCGGGCAGGGCAGGGCAGGGCAAGGGCGGCAGGGGCCGTCTCTCCTGTGGGGAGCAACTCTGTAAGCGCGGAATAAATACATAACTGCCCATGTCTCAGAAACCGCGGGGGTGCGCAGCATCTGCTTGTTGGAGCGGTCCCACTTTTTATAACTGCCTCCCTGCGCAGACACTTTATTTTATGGGAGGCATTAAAATAGTTCTTATTTAGCTTTAGCTGAAGGCTTCTGAAGTAAAATATTAAACCGTAATGAGGTGTAAAAACCTCTGCCCCTCAACTCGTTCACGGTCAGTGATGCGGTGAAGGGCCAGTAGAAAGTGCTGGTTAGTCCACCTGGGTCCACCCACGAAATTCAAGAGGTGTAACACCATTCTCGGTTTTGAATCGCAGTTTGGATTGCTGGTGATGACTTTTCGAGCCTGATTTTGTAACCTGTCTGATGTGATACCAAGCTATTCTTTGGTAGTAAGTATGCTCCAGGAAAAGAAAGGGTGTGAGATTTTTGATATGTGTTAGCAATTACTATGTTTAGAAACTGAACCTCAAAGGATGTGGGTTTTAATCAACCCGAGAGTATAAGTTACCACTTTTTCCCAGGCGTAGCCTATATTCTTCTTAATTTTTCTTTTTTTCCCCCTGAATATCTTAGGAAATACAGTTGCATAAAGTATTTCTTAAGCTACTCAATGTATAACTATCTTGAAATGAATATATGAATATATAATGGCCACACATCATGGATACTAATTCTGTTTCTTTGTGCTATGGAGAGCACCTTAGAAGGATTACATTATTAAATTATGCACATTTCCATCAATGATGAACTACATCTGGAACCATCCTAATCTTTCAGATGTGCCCTATGGGCTTGGCTTAAGAGGGAAAAATACCGATTACTGCCTGGATCATAGCTTCCCATCAGAAGAAATTTGCATAATGACCAAAGATCAGCACATAGTTCCCTGACCTTGAATCTGATAAAATTCTGCCTTTTCATGCTACTAGGGAAGTTATTCCAGGAGGAGAGCAAAGGGAAATGTAAAGCAACAATAGAGGCCACATTCTTCTTTAAGTCGATAGAAACTGGGTGGAATACACTACAAATGAAAACCTCACAAACCTTTTTCCTTCTATTCCTATTGTACCCTGCATTGTGCCCATAACGTTTTTCCCAAGGCTGACCCATTCTGGAGCATATTGAAGTCTCAGAGAATGACTTCTCCCGTAAATTGTCAGGCAATTCTGAATGAGCAGAACATGTGGAGGCCTTTTGTTAGGTTAAAAGAAGAGTAAAGCTCTCCCAAGAGCCCTTCTCACTCTCTGGGACCTGTGGTGAGATCATTAGATATATAGTGTTCAATTGCAATGTGATACTTGTGGAGAAGCATGAAAATGATTTATTGACTGGCCCCATATATTCACAAATGATACCATTTTGACAAAGTCTTATTTATAAGGCAGTGAAGGCATTTGTAAGGCATTTCGTTTTTTCTGTGGAAACTCTTTCACATTATCAAAGATGCACTAGCAGGATACTTAAGGCTGATTTTCTGCTAAGCCAATTGCAAAGCAAGAGCATCCTTAACCGTGTATGATTTCAACTAGTATAGGCTACTTACTTGCTGCCATTTTCAAGTCATTATGCTTCAAAAAAAGCCCCAAATAACAATAGTGGTAGAACTAGTATTCAATTATTTTTCTGTCAGTAATTTTCAATAGTCAGCAGAGACCCATAGTTACTATACTACAACTTAAAAACAAAAACAAAATCTCATGGATTCACCTGGTATCCAGGAGAAACAATTAAGTGAAACAAACTTCAGAGTATTGGATTAAGGTAATTAGAAATAGTGACCCTGGGTTGTAACCAACTCTTCTGCATAAAATGAGCCTGAACTGCATTGGCATTCTGCCTTACTTGATTGCATTGTGGTCAGTAAAATCAAGGTCACTTTCAGAACAACTGTTAATTGTGAAAGTAACTATTAAAAGTTACCATTTACATTTTTATTTGTAGAAACACTGACCATCTGGCAACAAATTGCATTCTATTGTTACATTTTCAAATATTCTTCATAACTATGAACAGCTGAAAAGCAAGGCTGATGGGCCTATCTTTTGGGGGTCGAATGAGTACAGGGGAACTGTATTGTAGAGTACACGGAAAAGAGTAAAACAGCATGTGGTGATACTATTCTTTTTAAATTTTAATTTTAATTTTTATATTTTTATTTTTAATTTGTATTTTTTTAAACTTTATTTTTACTTATTTTAAGATTTTTTTTTTTAATTTAAGAATGGTAACTAATTAAAAGCAACAGCAACAAAACACAAACAAGCAAATGAGAATATCCTGCATTTATTAAAACTGAAAGTTAACATGATTAAGTTTATCACACTGCACAAGCAAAGTAGAAAAGAAGTGACATTTTTTTCCTGTATTACAAAGGTTCTTCTTAGTGGAGTTCTCCAACACTGCAAGACTGGAGTGTTCACAGGCTGAAAAGTGCCTGGTGTCACTGTCAGCAGAGAGACATAGGATGGAGCAACTGTCAAAAGCCGCAGTGCTGCACTCTTTCTCTGTCCCAGCTGTGTGCTCCTGCCAGCCCCTTTGTGACGGAGCAGTTGGCAGTCTCGTTGCTACAAAATTACTCCTGCAGACACAACAGGGTAGCCCAGTTCTAGGGCAGCTTAAGTAGATTGCAAAACTGCACCTTAAAAATGCCAGCTGCATACAGGGGTAATTTTAAGTCTATTCATGACTATTTCAGACACTGCATATGAAGCAAATGGGACTATTCGTACTTACTTTGGTAGCATTTGTATCAAAAAATCTTCAGTGGAAGTGGTTTAAAAACATCAGAAATGACATTGTGTACAGTGGTGGGACCTCAGGAAGATTCTCAGCAGTTGGTCGGAACAGCACAGCGCCAAATTCTTATGATATCGAAGTCCTTGGAATAACATCTGTGCAGTTCTACACTGGTGCACATTTTTCACCATGGAAACTCATCACCAATTGTAGAAAGAAGGTTAATGCTACAAATGTTGTATTTATGGAGGCATTTAAGCATTCAAGGCTTGCTGATTGTATTTTGGCTATTTTGCCACCTGTCCCTAGATGTTGCCATATTAAATACAATATATTGGCAAATTAATCATAACATAAATCCAAAAGAGTGGAAGAGGATGGAGTCTTCTTTTCCTTGTCCTAGTGTCTTGGCAGTCTAAGAAACTCTTGAAATTAAACTCCTCCCCACCCCCAAAAAACACTAAGCTCACCAGGCATTAAGTTTTGAAGCAGGATATGATGTGTTCACTGGACATATGAGTGATCAAATATATGCTACGGTTTGGGCCAGAAAAGAATTTAACATCAGAATCTCGTGAGGTAGATAAGCTTTTTATAATATTGCTGTAAATGGGGTTTTACCCTTGGACTGCAAACAAAGGTCACACATGAAGAATCAATGCATGGAGGCCTACATATCCTTTGGTTTTGGTATAACAAAACCCATGGTTTATCATTTTAGCAGAGGTATATCAGCTGTAGCTTTTCAATCCTAAGGTAAGCTCACTGTTGTGATTTCCATGAAGTGCATGCCTTTCTGTTGACTTTGTAATGGATCTGAGCCTAAATCCCAGTACCCGATCACCGGTGACCTTCCACCAGCAGTTATTAATACAGTATTCTTGTTTGCTAGCAGCCATAAATTAGAATTAGCTTAAAAAGATTTTTAAATATGTTGTCCAGCCCAAGAGGAATGTGTATGAAAAATGTTCTTGCTGGACAAGCAGAACCTACAGAGGTAGCAATTAAATCATAAAACTGAAAATAAAAACTGTTATGATCTACACCATTGTCTCCAAATTATATGATTAAGGAGATACTAAATTAGACATTATAGTGAAAGAGTACAACTACAAATCTTAACTAAGCATATTTTTTGTAGTTCTATTCATTATACTAATGTACAGGCTTATATTTAGCAGCTTTAGAAGCATTAGTGGAAAGCTACAGATTACAACCCATATGGGTATGCTCAGGTTGGCAGCAGTGATTAACAGTATCTCCTGGTTTTGCTTTTTATAAACCAAACAATATTTAAGAGAGATATTAAGATGATTTACATCACAAAGAATTCAAACACTGTACTTAACTTGAACAAAGAATACTGCATTAAAAGGAGTGTGGGCCGGAGTAACATGTATTAGTTCTCTCATTATCACAGGGAAACAGGCAAGTTCTCAGGTTAAAATGGAATATCTCAGTTTGAGCACAATACTCTGAATTTACATAATATTTGACCCATTCTACCTAAATATCCTAAGTGATTTGCTGTCAATAAAGGCTACATTCATCCAGCTTAGTGGGATATTGTAGTTTGCACAGTCCTATTAGATTTAATAAAATGACTGTGAAGTACTACTTAATGGAAAGGTGTGGTTCTACAAGTACTTTAACATTAATGAGGGCTCCTTGGAAAGGAGTGATCTACCACTCTTGTCATATCTGGTTGCCTATTCCCATCTCCTCCTTTTTCAAGGACGATATAGCTGTGATGAACCAGGTAAGGGGACTGATTTTGCAAAAATCTCACCTGACAAAATAAAGATTAGTTTCCAGCTAGATAATTTCCCTCAGTTTAGTTCACCTGGCAAAAGGCAACAATATATATCTGGAGGTGGGGAGTAGTAAAAAACACTTCTTTGGAGACTACTAAGGTAAACAGCCTTTGTAAAGCTGGTTGAATCCTTCCACACCTAATTCTGAAGTTTTGTTCTGCAGGAAGAGAGGTCTAGAATGCCAACTATTATTAATCATCTAAGTAAGCCTTAACAATTTGAGAGTTAGGCATCTAAAAATGTTGAAAGTATAGACTATTAAGCCTTTCCAAGTGAGAGCATTAATGCAAATATTTTTCAATGTTATTGTAAAAAATACATTCCCAAGCACTTAGAGTTACTGGTGATGTTTAACATTTACTTTGCTAAATGTTAAGTAGATTGCCACTGGCCTCCTTTAATTCATGTGAGGAGAGTGGTGCAGAAATATTAAGGTCATAATAATATACCAGTAAGTTGCAACTGACTTTGGCTGGATTATAGACAGCACAGTGACCTGTGCTCTTTCACAACCTAGAATACATGGTTTGTTTTCAGTTCTTCTGGATTTAACCCAGATTTTTCGCAGGCTAAATTTTGGGAAGATTCCACTTTTATTACAGTTTTTCCTGGTAATGTATTTTGGCCTGCAGTTTTCCTTTAAAGTATCTTCTCCATCTGTACTCTGTTATTCCGAGTGCCTTTGTTGTCATTATTTTTAACTTGTAAATGCTGCCAGAGAGATCGGTTATGCCTACATAACACAGTGTAGCTCTGCACATAGGACCCAAGCTAGTTGTAACAAGCTTAGCTAACTGGAATAGATAACATGCTCTATTAATGAAGCTGTTCCTTCTGGGATCTAAGCTGATACATTAAAAATTAGCCTGAATATTACTTCAGGGCAGTGGATGGTTCTTAGCTGACCCATGTTAAGGAGAAGACTCTATTTAAATTTTGGAGGATAAAGTTAGGATGCAAGTTGACCAGTCTATAGATCACTACACAGAGAGGTCACACTGGAGTGTTCATAAATTAGCAGCAGGGGTATGAAATGATCAAATAGCTGGAACCTGAAACTCAAACTTTAATGATGTATAAGTTGTACATTATTAACAGTGGTTGTAATTAAGACTGGAAGAGCTTTTCAAAGAATATGATGGATTCTCTGTAATTTGAAGTCTTTAATTAAGACCGGATGTACCTCTCAAAAGATATTGTCAAATTTGATAATAAAAGAACCATCAGGAGAAATTCAAAGGTCTTAAACTCTATGAATTTTTCATCACATGAGACTTTCTTTTATGGCATTCATTCATCTAGAAAAGTGGAAAAATACAATGGACATTTATAAAGGTCATATAAATAGGTTTCTTATAATGGCAATTGAATTGCTTTCTGTTCTGCTGACATAACTGCTTTTGGAACCAGCTCAAGATGTCTCAGCAACATAGACAAAAATGAATTTTGCCACTCAAAGCATGGAGAGGTATGGCTGGTCCTTCAGCAGTAAAAGAAGATATAGGGAGAAGAAGTAGAGCTGAAATGGGATGGCAGAATTTCACATCATGCTTCTTGCCTCTTTTCTCCTGCCCTGGTTCCACACAGCAGTAACTCCTAGCCCATACACCCTGACCTTTCTGGCAATATTAGCCAACCAGAGTGACTTTCCAGACATATAGCATAACTAAGGGAAGATAATTAAGCTATGGATATTTTCCTGTCCATGCCAGTTTACTGCCTAGGCAACTGCCTCTTCTGCCAATGCCTGAAGTTGGCCCTGATTGCACTAGTGATTCATTAAACTATTGTGGACTCATTCAGAATCCCACCTTAGTAACCATTGCAAGGCTATCTGTAATAGTCTGCAGTACAACTTTTAAATCTGCAAGTCATATATAGCATAAAAGATGCTGTTTTGTTTATGAGGCTTTAAGAAGTCACAGACATCTATGCAGAGGTGTTGTATATCAACTGATAAATAATTTTTTTTTTGTGTACACATACGTACAATAGATATCCTTGGCACACATGAACAGTATTATTTTGACTCATAGGAATGATGTATTCACAGAAAGATAAATTCACTCAAGTGTTCTTTCTAAATAGTACTACTGAAAGGCAATAGATATAAGAACAAAAATATTCATCCATTTAACATGAGATGCTTGCCATCACAAATGCTTTAGAGAACACTTAAGCATTTAGCATATTTTGGACATTTTTTCATTTCCAGAAAACATGGCAATTGATAGGTCTCTTTTCTATCTAATTGTCAACAAACATGGAGCTTTCACTTTCAAATATTTTTCCCCTTTGCTTTTCTACCACACAAAAAAATGAATCTATCTCCATCTTCAGATCCTTTGTAATATATTTACAATCACAACAGCAGCAAGCAAACAAATACATAAACAAAGCATGTCAAAAACCAAGACGAGTTCAGTTACCTGTGCTGAACCATGCCTTTCCCACAAACATGGGATTACCTCTGGCAGCCAGGAAGGCAGCAAAGTATCCCTAGTAAGCTCTGTACCCTTCTTTCTTCCTCCCAAATCGACATGGGTTTGCAATATGCCCAGAAAACTATCCAAGTTCCAGCTATTTTAGTGCAGAGCTCATTAGAATTGTGACAGACATGCACTGCTGCTGCCTAGAGTTGCAAAGAAATTGCAGAGAATTGTTCAGAATTTTCCTGACAGTTCTCTGTAAAAGTAAATGATTTATTGATATCACTGATTGATGGGATCAAAACATTCTAGACGGACACATGAAATCTCTTGAAATTATGACAATAACTGAGCAAGTTTCTAGTCATCTTACCTGCTCACATGTCTGTATTCCTCATCCCCTTGGTGTTCACTTGTCAGGGGTAAGGTGCTCAACCTTCTTTTGACCTCTGAGACCTTAGCAACCTAATGAATAAGAAAATAAGAACTTTCAGTCTGCTGCTAAATTAGCATGAGTGTTTTGAATCTAGTAGAAAATAGCACAAAGCTGTTCAAGCAGTTGTTCTATCTTTGTTCTACCACAGAGTGAAACTTTTCTTTAGGCAAAGCTTCAACACATTAGGTTGCCTGAGAACATCAAACAGGACAAATTAAAGAAAAATATGGTTTATCTCCATAATTAGAACACCTATCATTAAGAATATTAAAAATCAAAAGACTTTCCTTCCAAATATAAAGCATAGAACCACAGTCAGAAAAATAAAGTTTAAAGTATCAGCAGTTAAAAATTTAAATATTTCAAATATTAAACAATTTAAATATTTCAAAGCAATTCAGCTTTTTTTTTTTTAACTGGACTAGTTTCCCCAAACCCTAATATTTTAAAATTTCCTTACAGGTCTGATGGCCTGCAAAGAAGATTGGGACTGTCCTAAAAAAAAAAAAGAAAAGCAAAAAGAAAAGCAAATAGAAAGTCAAGCATTGGCAAGGGGTGCTCAGAGGCCACTCATCTGGCCTTCCCATCTAAAGATGGAGATGAATCCAATGGCTGGTATCCAGTCCAGCACTATCTGAAGTCAATAAGAATCTATTGTCTACTTCTCAGACATTAAAGTAACCCCTTGGCCATTAACAGTAAGCAAATCAATGTCTATTTCAATCTTGTGATATTACAGTTTGAAATGCACAAGATATCTTTTAAGAAAATCTGTGTAAAAGATACAAGCTAGTCCACAGCAGTGAGGCTTATATAGCATCAGAGATTTGGTGAAATAATGCAGTACATCAGTCATACACTGTGGAATATTTTAAAGGTTTTCTTGACATGCTGCAGCAAATTTATTTTAAAAATGGAACATTAAAAGAAATATCCTGCTATAAAAGTAGTTTATTTTCAACTCAACAATAACGTGAGACTGCAATTTAAAGATTAAATATTGTGATGAGGTAATGTATGACTATCATCATCATTATTTTCAAACGCAGACTTATTTGGGACTGTGAAATTTGCTATATGCCTTTCATTGACAACTCAACACATATGAGGCAGAAGCAGGAAGAGAAGGAGGGAGAGAAAAAAATGTTGAAAAGGATTCTTTAATTAATAAAAATGCTGCACTGTAGGAGGGAATGCATTAAAAATCAGTTATAACTTATACAACAACAAAGCTGTATGCAGTTAAATTTACCAGTTGATTGCTTTAAATATAGGACACTCTTTTGTTCATGATTTTGTAGGTGGCAAATCTGCATTAGCTGTGGATTTTGTTTGACTCAAATTGAGGAGCAAGGGTAAATCCTAGTTTTACCAGCATAGGCAGAAATAAACCCTTCTTCATAGGTAGTTTTCTGTTAGGTTTGTTTTTCAAGTTGAGTGCCATTGAGTAAACGAAAAGGGAGGTAGCATATTCTTCTGGAATGGGAAGCAGCTGAACCTCAAATACTCAACAAAATACTGTTGTTAATTACATTGACTTTTCCAATCAGCTCTCGGAAGAGCAGCTTCCTTTTCCATTTCTTATTCTGAAATTCTAACCAAAAAGCAAAAGCAGGCAGTGTTTGCTATAATGTTACAATGGTAAATTGTAATGGCTTTCCTGAAGAGGAGCTTGTTTCCACTTACGATCTCCACTTATGTGGAGGCCTTGGTATCACAGGAACTTTGTCTCAGTAAGCATTTACTGACTATGCTGCAGTTGTATAGTGGACTTTGACGCTTACTAATTTAACACAGAAATTAATCAATTTCAGTCTGTTATTGCAACCATGAGCGGACTTTCAGAGGGCTTGTACTGTGTGTAAATCAGGGCACAAAGCCAAGTTCCTTTCTGTCTGAAGATGGACACTGTTCAGAGATAGACTTTCTCTATCCTGCATAGCAAAACCAACAACAAGCATATTGAAGCAATTTGCAGCAATTTTATAATTATTTCTGTGCACAATTATTTCCTGTCATTCCAATCAGAATATTGAAGGATATGTCTAAATATGTACATAAAATTTAGGATTTTTTTATGTCTATCTTTTTCTTTTTTTAATCACAGTTGCATTTTTCCCCCCTACATTTTACTTTTAGACCCAAATGTGCCCTGCTGTTCCAAACTGACATTTGAAGTATCCCAGATAAAGTATAGTCATACCACAACATGAAGAGACTATAATCATCACTTCCAGGAAAACAGCATCAACAATAAAAGAGGAGTCACAATGTTGGGGTTTTTTTTAATGCTTACCTCACCAAAATATAAACCACTACAGGTAGATTTTAATACTTTTTTCCTGTCATGTGATTTCTCTGTCAGACCGATTACTCTAAGTCACTCACTTAGAAATTTCCCAATCCAGTTTATATGTTTGGTAACAGATGTCTGAAATGTTCTCCATAGCGCTGTACTCTTGAGACAGGGTACCTCAGAGCTGCCAGTCTAACAGGTAGGATCTGCATTCAAACAAAAATAAACACAAGAGCAAAACAACGGCATTAACAAGCATAAGGAAAATGGTATGAGAAGCTGGCAACTAAAATGTTCCGTTTTAAAAGGAACATATTTTAAGAATTCCTCTAGCATGGAAAGTTCTTTTTTTTCTCCCCCCTCCTCCCCCCTTTTTCCCCCCCTGACACTAGAGGGAAAAATGCTGTGGCGTGGCGAGGAGATAAAGTAGTTTTTATTCCAATTTCATAGCTCTTACCTAACCTTCTTGTCTCCCATTCCTCAAGGGTCCTATTTTCCAACATCATAACATCTGCTTTATGTTTCTTGACCTTGCACTTTCCCTCTTCCCCTCTTTCCCTCCAGGCTATTCACTTATTTCCATTCCACTTCCTCCTCCTCACCAGGACATCGGCAGGGGGAAGTGCAGGTTAAGCAGAAGACAGAAACTCTCTGTTCATAGTCTTGATTTTTACTTGGCATTACAGACAAACTTCTGCCTTCCCTCCTCTCTCCAGTTACAGCAAGTTACAACAAGCTTAATACAGAAGCCAAGTGCTCTGCAGTTTCAACTCAATATGTGTGTCGTGGTTTAGCCCCAGCCAGCAACTAAGCACCACGCAGCCGCTCGCTCACTCCCCCCTGGTGGGATGGGGGAGAGAATCGGAAGAGCAAAAGTAAGAAAACTCGTGGGTTGAGATAAAGACAGTTTAATAGGGAAAGCAAAAGCCGCGCACGCAAGCAAAGCAAAGCAAGGAATTCCTTCACTCCTTCCCATGGGCAGGCAGGTGTTCAGCCATCTCCAGGAAAGCAGGGCTCCATCACGCATAATGGTTACTTGGGAAGACAAACGCCATCACTGCAAATGTCCCCCCTTCCTTCTTCTTCCCCAGCTTTATATACTGAGCATGACGTCATGTGGTATGGAATAGCCCTTTGGTCAGTTTGGATCAACTCTCCTGGCTGTGTCCCCTCCCAGCTGCTTCTGCACCTGGCAGAGCATGGGAAGCTGAAAAGTCCTTGGCTAGTGCAGCAACAGCTAAAACATCTCTGTATTATCAACACTGTTTTCAGCACAAATCCAAAACATAGCCCCATACCAGCCACTCTAAAGAAAATTAACTCTATCTCAGCTGAAACCAGGACAATGTGAAAAATGCATTTTTTGACAGTGGTTCTTTTGCTCTCTCTTGTGTTTCCCCTGGCCCCTGTAGGCTTGGTCCAACCTTATAATTCCCATGTGAAATGAGACATTCTTGATACTAGACAGACAGCACCATCTCAGCCCTGATGAATTCCTTTTCTTTGCTCAAAAGAAAGGAAATGCTACAGTTTTGCAATGGACTTTTTTAGCATCAACTTTTTTTTAAGAAAATATACTATTTTAGCTTAAAATTAATCCAAAATACTCAGCCAGAGGCAGACACCTGACATAGACACCTTTCAGTGCTGCGGTTTCAGTTCAGCAGCTATAAACAATTACAGATAGAGTTTTATAGAGACTGTAACCTCATGACAATTAAATACAATGGAGATGTAACTGTATTTGTTTAATGAATTAATTTCAACTTTTCTCCACTATTCTTTTTCTGTAGTTTAAATTACATGTTAGCTTAGGGTCCTCCAATTTCAATAGCTATAAAGATAAAGTTGGGACCTGTTTGATTTTTGTTTGGTTTTGTTTGCTTTTCAAAATGCGGGTGCAAGACAATAAAAGCTGGTTGGTCAACTACAGGAAAAATACAAATTTACAGGAAAGTCATTGCAAGAAACTCCCATTTGCTTTCAAAAGACAAAAACCAGAAAATGAATTGTTCCCAGCCAGTTATAAATCAATTTATATTAATTTTAAGGTGATTACCTTCTACTTTAAAACATCTAATGGAAGAATAAGTGTAGTTTCTTTCAGCCTGTTGTGCAGGGTATAGGTGTTAGTGACAATAACATATGTTCTAGTGTACTTGTTTTGCAATATCAAGTTCCTATGTAATTTTTGCTCCTATGAGTGCAAATAACAGGAATGTATTTAATACATTATTTAGTAAACATGCAGAAAATTGCAAGATAAATCAGATCAAGGCAAAACTAAACATTTAATTAGCTTTCTTCCTTCTCTTCCATTAACCTTGCTGAATATTTTGTCCCTTGTTCTGAGGTAAATATGTATCTGACAAAGCAACATTTTCAGAATTTTTGTTTAAATTTGTGTTCCTAAATGAAAGGAAGAGGATAAACATAAATTAAACTGACAATCAACACTTTTTATGGCAAAAAGTTTTTTTCTAATAATGTGGGAACTGCTTAGAAGTCCTTTTCTGGATATGAAAAAAATAATTCATAGCTGAGAATTTATGTCTCAAGTTGTGATTTATTTATTTATTTATTTATTTTTAAATGGGAAATGGGAAGCTTTTACTTAATACTTAACAGTGGTTAAAATTGGAATAGTCTATATGAAAATAGTGAATCATATTTATATTTAAAGATGTATATTTGTACTTTGAGAGGCAGATGGATCTTAAAATGCAGTCTTGTTATTCATCTGAAAGCTATGAGAATATCTAGACATAAATAGGAAAAAAATTACTTTTTAAATACTAACAAACATTTACCTTATCCGTTTAGGAACATAAATATTGGTTTATTAGTCATCTAGAAATCAAGTGTCTTTGATCATCCATTGAGTAATACAACTGAATTGGTTATGAGTCAGATGTAAAAATAAAATTTTCAAAATCTAGTTAATAAGGGAATCAGGAACTCCCTAATTGAAGGTGAATGTCTGCAACCCCTAATCAGCTTTAGAAATTGCAAGACCAGGTTTATGTTCCAAACAAGTTTAAATTATGACCACTGCCAATGCATCACGTTGGCAATGCTGACAGGAAATTAATGTTTATGACAGTTCTTGATAACTGTATATCTCAGTTTCCTTAAAAGCTCTGGAAAGCCAGCCTTGCTGCTGCTGTTGCCATTGAGGAAACTAGTGTCCTAGCATGTAAGGAGCATCTGCTGTAGTCAGGCAACAATACCAGTAGCAGCATTCACCACTCGTATGACAATCATTGGCAATATCCATGACAGCATCCCTAGAAATACATTCTCAAGTGGCTACGGGAAAAGTAAGCCTGGGTCTCCAAGGATCTTTTCCCAGATCTGTCATCTTGGCTCTGTCCTCATCCTCTGCCCTTTAGCTTCCCTGTGGCAGAAGCAGCAAAATTCAATTTTGCCTGCCCTGCTGAGAATTCATAGACTGCTCTGTCTGAGTGGTAAACACATTCATGAAGAATAGCACCAAAGTATTGAACCAGTACATAATGAGTCTTTCTAATCATGCCCTTGCCCTTCATTTCCAGTAGTCAACAGCTCTCAGAATTGTGAAATGTACAAACATATGAAGAGCTTTCCATAATTTATTTGTGTTTACTGTGAATAAAAGAAATAATGTGGCATTTCCCTGGCAAACATATATTACTTTTCTCCATTAATAAAATATTCCCAAAAGGTTAATTATACAAAAAGAAAATGTAGTTCAGCATTTAGACACTGTGTTAATACATTAATTAAGCCTTAATGATCAGAGTCTGTAGCACTTCTGAGGGATTAATGACCAGCTGGGAGAGTTGGTGGCCCAAGACTTTTCCACAGGTCATTTATTCCATCTATTTATTAATTTTCTAAGAACTGTTCCTGAGTCAAGGTCATTACTGATAGGCCACTTGTATAAAAATAAATTGTAATAACAAACCCCACCTTGTTATACTTTTATTATTCTGGAATATTTATGCAAAGCATAACATATACTCTCTCTTTAAGCCATACTACTTCTGGTGACAGCCAATATTTAAAATGGTAGGAAAGCAATTACATAGATATATTTTTACACTCATTTTTATTGTCAGAAGCAGAAGTTTACACAACTTTCTTCTTCCTGCTAACTCTGAGAAAAAGTGGGGAAAAAAGTAAAAATCTACTCTTGCATTTTTTGCAATAAACTATCTTGGCTTTTTTTGTACATAGTAATGATTTGAAAAGATAAAATTCATAGACTGATTAACAAAATTGTCACCTGTGAAAATAAAAAACAAGCAAAAATCCACCAACAGATCTCTCCCAATTATTTTTTCTTCCATTTGCATATCCTGCAAACTCATCCTGCGATATGAAAATCAATGATAGTTTTCTTTACTGAATGAATGGATATCAAGCTGCAACTTTTACTCAGACCTCTGTCCTGCTGGGGTCACAAAGTCCACTATTAGGAAGTTATATTGAATGGAAAGGAAGGCAAAGGAGCATACATCATCTAAAAATTACCAATCTGATAAACATATGTCCAAGAGACCACTCCCTACACTTAGTGATCTTGCCAGTTTGCAATTTCAGATCCTTTCTTAGGTAAAAAGCTAACATGATTCTTTTTCCAAAATTTCAATTCCTATAATCATCACAATCTTTTGTTGAAATTATTTACAATTTTTGGGTCCTATTTGATGGTAAGTAGGATCAAGAAACTTGATGTTTCCTTGATAAATGAAACAACAGTATGGTTATTTTTTTCATTTTGATAATAGTACAGACACTACGTTTATTTGCAGATATAGAACTCAATATGACATTGGCTCTTAGGACCACCATTTCATAATGTTTTGCTGCCTTTTTTTTTTTTTTTTAAATTTTAACCTTGTGTAGTCCTAATTATTACATGGAGATTTATATTCTCACTTTCCAGAGCCTGTACTAACTTCCCATTCATTTCTGGATGTAAAACTATGCAATTGTTTTCGTCTGTAGTTATATGTGACTTGGGACCTGTCTTTTCGCTTTCTGCCATATTTTTGAGTCTATGTCTACACCATGACAACAGGGATTTCTGAGCCTTTCCGTGCTAACTGCAAAACTGGAAGCTTGGAATAGCAAGATGATGGGATTTATAAGCCAGCATTTATTTGCTCAGGCATAGGGCCATGCAAACAAAGCTTTCTCAACTTTCACAACTGAGCTGCCTGTCTTCACAGACCCTGTGGTGGTCATAATCTGGGAACCTCTGCACCATGTACTGTTACCTAATGCAGACTTGGCAATAGCCATTCCCGCTAGGTAAGAAGATTCAGTGATATTTACATTTATGCATAGATTCTGCTAATAACAATGGGCTAAAAAATGTCCAGATACTTAATATTAATATTTGATTAACTAATATTTTTACTATCTTTGTGCATATCCAATAATTGATCACCTAGTGGATGGTCTCAGCAAAAAGAAGAACACGTGAACAACAGTGGAAAGTGGACAATATCTCTTGACTGTAATTAGTGTTAAGGCTTTTGACAGTGCTCAAATGCATGCTTATTCTCTTTATTTGTTTTACTTTGTGTTTGTCAAAAGGCTTTCCAAGAACATGAAATCAGCTTCCTTTGTATCTATCTGAAAATGTTTAAAAAAATGAGTTGGCAGAGCTCAGATCTCCTCAGAGGCTGAACTATTTTGGCTTCTGAGAGATACTAGTAATGGAGCTTGAAATTCAAACACTACATTAAAATATTGTAAAGAGTCTTCCACCTTTGCTAGGTTTTCTTCATCTCTGTTTTACACACAAGCTTCCTCTGCTGTGATTCCAAGTCTCTTTGCAGGAAAGGCTTTGTTTCCGTAAGCCGCTATTATGCTCTGAAAAGCTAAGGGAAGCTGTCAGATAGTCTACTTTGATGTCATCCAGATCCAAACAGAGAAGCTTTTTGTACAAACAAATCATTATCATTTCCTTGCTGCCCTTTGCCAGTGATCGGTACATATACTACTGGAACTATACAATCAGAATCTCATCTTTTTTTTCTCTGTTTGTTTTGGGTTTTTTTGTTTTATTTTCCTTTATCCCATAATACATGAGAATGTAATATCTATTTACTGTTTTGGTCATAAAATTGTTACATTATTTTACATATTGGGCCTAGTGATGAGTCTTCTAAAAGTCAAATATTACTGTGTTAATAATTTTCTCAGACTTGCCCAAGTTTTTACAATATTTTTGCCAGAGATTGTATATTCAACCAATGTTTAGTTTCTGGGCTTAAAAACCGACACATTTCCTTCTAATTGCTCAGTGCTTTTTGTTTAGTTTCTATCTTCTGTCTATGTATTTATGATGTTCAGCTGTATGCTGACTCCAGATTTGACAAGGGATATGTTTAGGGTCTTCTTATGATATTTTAATGTATGCATACAGTTCAATATATCTTTGCTACTTAACAGTTCCCATTATATTCTAATTCTTTTCTTAAAGCTATCCTTGAAAGTAAAATGAATAGAAACAACAATCAGCACTCATAACCGTTCAAATAAATGTGTGAAACAGAAACAATGGTATTGGGCATTCTTCATCCCACTGCTTTGTCTCTTAGGTGTTATGGCTTGCTTTCTTGAAACCTACATCTACACTAGATTAAAAAAAAAAACAAAACACAAAAAGCAGTTTGAAAGAAAGTTACTTTAGATTTACAGTTAAACACAGTGTCCTGAAATGCAGTTTGATGTTTGCTTGTGCAGCCTCCATTCAGTCTATATTTGCATCCCATCTTAGGTACTTAGTAATTCATGGGTTCCAATAAAAACAGTATCCTACAGAATGATGTAAATAGAAAGTGTATAATGTACTTGCACCCAGAGAGGTGTATTCAGTATGTGTAAAAATATGAAATCCAATATTTCTGAATTTCACATGCTTCCCCTGAAGCCTGAGTTAAAGTGATCTAAGTGGTGCATCACGAGCTGACATAAACCCATAGGAATCTTCCACATCTGGCTTTTCCCCACAGAAGGGAAAGTGTCTGTTGAGGAAGAAGTACTGTGCAAAGAGTCAAATGGCTTGTCCTACATCTGCTATAACCCTCCCCAGAAACAGAGGTTACTACTGCTTCAATCACACTGGAAGGAATGGTGAAGGAATCTCTGCCCTAACAAAATCCCTCTGAGTCACTCAGAGCAGCCCACTGCTGCTTCTGCCTCCTAGAAGGCAGAACGTAAGGAGGTTGTGGCACTTCCAAAACACTTGGTTGTTCCTGAAGCTGGGAGCCAATTCTGTTGTAAATAATATCCTCTGGTACAAATAGCATTAAATTTACTAGCTTCTAAGAAAAGAAAAATATGAGCAGAAAAATCTCCATCATATCCTATAAGGATCAACCTGCAAGCTCTTAGGTTTATAGCACAGGCTTTTATCATGTAAGATATATGACTAACTACATTAGTTGACATCCAGATACTGTCACAGGAGGAAAGGGCTCTGCTTCAGCCACAGGCATTGAGTTGATTCTTCCACATCATTGTTCCATACCTCCTGGCTGTTCCTAGGATGACATGTGCTGCAGCAGCTATATTGGTTGGCAAGATAGTCCTGGCTATAGTGGGTATGCTTAGTTATTATTTTCATACCTGCCAAAATGTTTGGGATAAATGCAAGTGAGAGAACACATTTCAACCATTCACATCACACCAAAAAGCCAAGAAGAACATCTTTAGGTGAAAAAAGATCCCATTTGTCCCAGGGAAACTCCCTATCATATCAGATATTATAGACAAACTGAATTTCTCATAAGAGGTCTTCAGATAATATTTTTATAACCGAAAGGGTTTCTTCCTAACCAAAGGTGTTTTCTCTAGCTTTCTTTAGTGATTATGAAGTAAGCACTATCAGGACAGAATATCTTCTTGTTTACCCTTAAAGAACTGTCTTGTCAAAGGTTTTCATTAAGTCATTATTTTAGAGATGTGATGGAGAGTCATTTGTTTCCTGGTAGAAAAACTGGCATAAAAAATGCCTTTAGATCCCATTTGTGCTAGATTTTTAATGCATCAGGGTAAATAAAACAGTAAAATTAAGTGTCTTACAATATATCAGTTCCAAATGATTGACAGCAAGGGAATGCAAAAGGTTTAGACTTTCCTTTAGCCTACAGATTGCTATCAGTGAATATCTCTAAACTATGAGATGAGCCAAAGTCCCTCATTAGGAAGCTGAAGATATGTACTTTGCCTTTGTGAAAAGCATCAGCTCCTTGTCTGGGAAAGAAGAGCTCATACTCTGAAGCTGCAGTGTATAAAGGAAAAAAACTCATGAAACACATTCACATGGAGAAAAAGAAAATCTGCCTTCTATATATTTATCTAATGTTTATGTCTTTTCTAAAAAATATTTACAATAGGAAATACTGTGAATGCCAAATCCAGCAAGATACAACTAAACAAAATAAATAGAAAAGATGATACCTGCAAAATGGAAAAATATACCTAGCTGCAGGCAGCAGCAGCAGTAGAAAGAACATTTCAGCTGACAGTGGACACTGAAAAATCTGAACTTGCAAGTTAACCAGAATTTCAACATTTTATATCTTTCTGTGGCAGTTCATTTTAAAAAAATGAATGCTATTTTACCAGATGTGCACAATAACTTGTTTTTCCCTTATTGTTGGGAAGATGGATATTGAGATTTGTAGTAGCTCCTTCTCTCAAATCACTTTGAATCACAAATTCCTCAGAGTGTGGAGAGGCTATATTAAATATACAGAGCCCAGACAATGCTGTCAGTTGATGCTGGGAAGCAGCCAAATCTCTGACATTGGTCCTGCATTAATAGAATTCTGCACTGTGTTGAACATATGCTTCTCAACAGGCAGTATAATACTGTTTACAACAAAGAGATGGTGCAATTATTTGCAGAACTTTATTTTTGCCCAGAAGAAAATGTAAGATCAGACCTGATACTTCCATTGACAACCAAAAGAATTCTGATGTTTCTGCACTTTGAAAAATCAAGCTATTTAACTCCCCTAGTATAGGGCAATATAATATAGATATAGAATCTTAATTTTAGCTACACATTAAAGCATCCTGACTTCCTTTATTTGTCCCATTCACTGAAGATTTTCAAATGCTTTCTAGAAACTGGGATCAAAAGTTTCTGAAAGACCTTAGTAACCTATTGAAAGGTCTAAAAGTAACTCAAAACTGATTAAGCCCTTTAAAATATAGTAAGTACACAGAAGCACAAATTTAAGTGAAAGTTATGGTTTAATCTATAAAGTAGGTTTAAGTCACCTTAACAACCAAAATACTGCCAATCCTAACTGCCTGCAGGTATGTAATCCATATTCCTAAAGTAGGCACCTGACTCCCTATATGTTATATAACAATATTAGTATGTTGTGGTTTTTTTTCTCCTCTGCATTCTCTCTTACAAAGAGGTTTGTTGTTGTTATTGTTGCAGTTTTGGGGTTTTTGTTTGTGTGTTTGTAATTAATTTTTAATTAATATTCCCATTACAACCTGTGGTAGCTGTACCTGCCTTAGAAACAACTGCAGAAATTAAAATACATCACAACACATAGCCTGCTGTGCACAATCTCGGTGGAGAAGGATTTGTTTTAAATGAAGTCTTTATTTTCATGATGACAGAAGTGGCTCACTTCATGATGTGTC
This sequence comes from Ciconia boyciana, assembly GCF_034638445.1. Classification (NCBI taxonomy): domain Eukaryota; kingdom Metazoa; phylum Chordata; class Aves; order Ciconiiformes; family Ciconiidae; genus Ciconia; species Ciconia boyciana. The sequence continues at coordinate 61,301,095 of NC_132935.1, forward strand.
TGAGGATGTGATGTGTCACTAACGATTTACAAACTTCCTTTGGAATCTGGAATCGTGACTTCCTTTGGCAAGAGGTAGAGAGTCCTGCTTTCTTTCAAAGTATCATGGTGATATGCTTCTTTTCAGAGGATAAAAGCACTCATCCAGAATGTTGTAAACACTGGCTGTAGTTCTTTGCTTTGTCTAAGCAGATATGGATCTGTAGTTGTCCCCTCTCAGGAGAGTATCCTAATCAGTAAAGACTGGGGCTCTCAAGCCCTTCTGTTCAAGTTTCATGGGGCAATTTTAAGAAAGAATATGTGAAAGAATACCTCTCTAATTTAATAGTTAAGAAATTTATACTTGAATAGAGAAACCTCAGTTTTAGTTCCTACTCCAATGACTGTTAATAGAGAGGATTCTCAGGTACAAATATTTCACACTTGTTTGCAGATAGTAACCAGCATCTTGCACCAGCTGCTCTTGATTTTCTGTCTCCTTCCAATAGCCAATACTAGTGCAATTAACTAAAGCTCCTTTTTTATCTTTCACATTCAACTCCCCGTATAGCTATGCTCCTGTACACAAAATAAATGAAAGCTTCTAGACTTTTTCACAATAGGCTACAGAGAAGCAGAAACTGACTGTTGAAGAGTTTCAGGACACCTTACATGACTACACACACTGAATACATGGATATGCATATTGAAGGGAAATGCACATTACAAGGCTGTTTCTTCCTTAACAGCAAACTAGGTCATGGCTTCATCCTATTCTAGTTATTGACAGGCATCAGTAACAGCATATCATCTACTACATCAGTAACAGCATATCATCTTCTACATCTAGAACAAAAGCAGAGCACTGAACTTTAAATTGCTGAGAGTCTAATTTGACATCTGGTCAAGGAAACACTTTCTTATCCTGAAATATGAGAAGATTACATGGGGGAAACACTTACCTCAAAGACCCCATATCAAGACCAAGAGGGTGGCTATCTCTTTGGAGCCGGGATATCCTGCTCAAATCCCTGCTAAGTGGTGATGGAAAGTGCTTTCAATCAATCACCTTGACTGCAAGTTGATATATCCTCAGAAAAAAGGCTCAACAGCAGCATCCCAAATGCCATTATCACAATCTTACTGTGCTGACCTACAGAAATTTACCATGCAACTTGTATAAAAAGAAACACAAATTGTCTGTGCCGTTTTCCCTCCTATACACTTTTTTTCTTCTTTCTTTTTATTGTAGTTTTGAATTAGAAGGCAAATTCTCAGCCAGTTCTCCAGTGCTGGTGCACATTCATTTCTGTACATCTGGACACAGTGATTGTTGTTGGGACAACCCTGATTTCATGTTTAAGGAGTCCAAATGCTTGACATTTTCCAGCCATCTGCAAATTTATTGAAGTCCATCAAAATATGAAATGTCTTAGACTGTGAAAACATATTGTCTCCTCAGTGCTTTGTGTGTGTATAACTAACAGATGAAGCAATGCATAAGACAAAAGGTCTAGATCATGAGAACTCTCAGACATAGGATTAGAGATTGAGTTACTTTCTCACACTTTCAAGAGTGAGAATCTTACTCACACTTTCAAGAGTGAGGCAATTCTGAATATTCAGGATTTTTGTTACTTCAGAAATCTTCATGTAAAAATATGAACTTTGTTTTACAAAAGAGTCAGGGGTAGGAGAGCTTTCAACAAGGGTTAAAGTACTGAAAATCTGGAATCAAGGGAAATGGGGCCTTCAGTCTAGCCTATGTTCTTTGGGGTCTGAGTTCTTTTATCTTGACATAGAACAATGCCTAAATTTATTTTTAACTTTAGGACGTGTTAATATTTTAATCTAGTTTCCAATACATTTTCTTGTCTATCTGTAGAAATTTTATTTAAAGCTTTTCTTCTCCTACCCAGCATAGAATAATGATCACACTAATTAGAATTTTAAAAATAATTGACTAGCTCCATTTTTTCTTATCTTTCTATTTAAGCTTTTCTCTATAGTACCTGTGTAGGAAATACACATTGATTTAATGTGCTTTATTTTAGTCATCTCTGGTTTTAGCAAGATATCAATAAATTAGCACTTGGGAAACTCTAAAGAACCTTCCATCTTTATCAGTTTCAGAATAGTTTCAGCAGGCTCTAGACCTTGGAGAACTGCTGATTACTAGAATCGTATTAACTCTTATAAAGCCCAGATACACCGCTACAGTGGATCCCAGCTACTTGTCCATGTGTAATTCTAAAATTAAAAGCCAGATTAGCTTCCTATTTCATTCCCAGGTCCTGGGCCACAGGCCATTTAACCTTTGGTGAGTGAGTGTGTGCATAGGCTCTCTTTTCGGAGTTCCACTCAGTGTAGGAATAGTTCTGGGAAGAGTTTTCTTTATGGAGAAGTCCTGACAGGATTTTTAAACATGATCCTACAAGGTATGGCAGCCTACACATCAAGTCATCCTTCAAAACCCTAGCAGATGCTGTACCCTTCATGCCATGCACCTTCATGCCATATGTCAAGAAAGCCATCTAAGATCCTAAGCTACATGGGTTTAAAAAGATAGCCTTCATATGGCCACACATTATTTCAGACATTGTGAACTGGACAAAAAACCCCCAAACCATAAAACATCTCTTATAGAAGCAAGAGCACCACATGTAAGTCCAGACCACAAGCTATGCAATGAGATCATAGCTGTCTGCCCCAAGCAGCTATGGCTGTCTAGCTGAGGAGTGAGGACATGAGTTGCTTTGTACCAGTGAATCTTGATGACCAGGAATCTCTCTCTGGGAGGACACTTTTAGCAGTACTAATGTAGCTTGCTATTCCTAGACATGTTCCTATTCCTAGCAGAAGTGGGGAGATCCCTTTACAGGATTATATCCTACAAAAATATATTTTTTAATTAAATTAATATAAGTAGTATGGCACCAATAAAGTTACAACGATCAGGTTTTTTGTTTTGATTTTTGGGGGTTTTATAGGATCCAGATAAAAACTCATCATGAAATAATAAAAGTAATCAGTATTTCAGTCAGCCTTCATTCTATTTCTTTCATCATGTGAAGGAAGGCACACTTCAATGACAACATTTTTTTTTAATTTAATTGTGACTATTTTATCTTTTTTTTTGCCAGACCTGAAGGGCAAGAGAAATGGCATATTAGAAATAAAACAGAATATGTTATATCCATGCTCTGTTGCATATGAGCAGGAGAAAAGCTTATAAGCGTGAGTTATCACATGTAATCAGGAGATACTTGTGATTAAAGTCACCTTGTGTTTGTTTGCTTAAAAATATTTTAAAGGACTAATTGCTGACAAGCACTCCTTTATTTATCCATACAGAAGTTACATAAACAAAAAAAAATCTCCTTGCTAACATACTGAAATTGAGAACACTGAAGAACATGAGTAGCTTTACTCCCAAGTAAATGTGTTGGGTACTGATGACCTAACTTAGCTCAACTTCCTGTGCATTATTTATCCTGTGGCTATGTTTCAGCATTTGGTTCACCTGGGACCTTTCCCAGGGCTAGATTATTAGAAAAATTATTTTCTTTCAACGAAATTGAAATTTTTTCCTGATTTATTCTTAAACGCTCATACATTTTTTTTTTTAACCCCTTTGGTCTCTGAAGAGAAGTTCACCTCTTCAGAAACTTTGGTCAGTTGTGCTGAGTTGATGAGATGCGTCATTCAGCTTTTCCTTTTCTTTAGGAAAAGGAGAAGACCCATTCACTGTATGGATCAGTTGCTGTGGTGTATTCAGACCTTAGCTTGCTTGCTAAGACTACCAACAATTTTATCTGTGTCAGCAAATGTATACTTATTGCTGTAATGTATTTGCTGTATTAACGATGTTTCACTAAGAAGTTAGCTGTAATATCCCATTTGGTGTTTCAATCTACTTTGTTATTGTATCTGCCTAAACTTGAAATGTGGATTAAAATCTAAAGGAGAAAAAATGAGTGTGGAAAATGATCATGTCTAATGCCTAGGCATTTTTTCCCTTTTCTTTTTTGCACATGTATTCCCTCTTCCCACTTCCAAGATAAGACTCATGCTGTGTGTGACTGAAAACAAGGCAAGTAAACACTTTTCTTCTCTCCATTCTATTTATGGGTTTAGGGCAAAAATCTCAATATGATATGTGAATGCTCATGTTTTCTAACAATACCATAATTTTTTTCTCCTGCTCTCTCCAGCCTGAGGAGCCTCTTCCATAGAAAGTTCTGAAAATTCTTTCCAGGCATATTTAATTTATTTCAAGAAAGTCATGTGCACCCCTTTTGTATTTAATAGACACTTCTCCTCTGGGCATTAAAGTATTTACTTATTCCACTCACCCAAACTGAGGTGAACAACTAAAAAAAACCCCAAACCAAAACAATGCAAAAACCAAAACCAGGCAGAATGCATTAGGTCAAATGGAAGAACAATAGTTCTCAAGAGATGTTTCATTGACATTTACTCTTGAAATTAGGGTTGATAATTTTAAGGGGAAAAAAGTTACGTCAATCTATTTATTAGGAAAATGTGTTTCTGTTCTTAAAATGCTAAATATATGCTCAAAATACCTAACTGGAAAAAAAAATGGAACTTATTCTAACTCTTTAAAAATATGCTGCTGATGCCTTAGGCCTTATACTTTCAGTATTTTAAAACCTGTTTGCAAAATACAGCCAACTGGCATTTGTTCAGAGCATGTTAATTACGTCCACTGGCATTTAGATGGGAGATTAGGAGAGTAAAACACTGCACTGCTCTTTGTGCACCATCTTTTATTTTTAACTGGTTGCTTGAGCATTATTGAAGAGGACAGTCTGTCACAGATTAGTACTGTTCAGTAAGTAATCTATTTCAGCTTCACAGTCTTTGCTGAAATATAAATAATACATCAAAAAAAGTCTTTTTTGTCGCTGTTTAGGCCTTTGATCCTTCCTAGTCAAAGACTAATATTAAAGAACATTTCACTTGGCTGTGCTAGTAAGATAAAAAAAAGAGAGAATACACAAGATACTGAAGGGGGGAAAAAAAGAAAAAGAAAAAAAATCTTGAAAAACAATACTCCTACTAGCATATTGAGCACAGTTCAAAAGAACCAGCTGATCCTTCCATCTGCCAGATGAGTCTTACCAGCTATGTTTCAATTATGAGATGGAGGTTCTCTAGGGAACCTGGTATGTACAATAGAAATCTTTGCTTGTTTCCCCTTCCTGGTTTTCTTTGAGCATAAGCTACATCCAAAATAAGTTTGAAAGCTGCTTCGTTGGACAGATGTGCAAGTTTGAGCAGAAACATATTTTCAGTGTTTTAAGACCATTCATAAATATACTTACATATATATTTTAAAATATATGAAATATATATGATATTCACCTTTTCTTCCCCTCCTGTTTCCCCCAAACTCACAAAAGCTTCATCAGACCTTTAGCAGTGCTTTGTAGAATTAAAGGCGCTGTTCCTGAGCCATTATTAAAGAACCATTCCTACCTGGAGCATTCTAATTAAAATTTATTCAATTATTTGTGCCTGCCAGAAAGCCCCAGTTACCACTAGAAACTGAAAATGAAATCCAGATGAAGTGAAAAGAATAACTGGTTAAGATTCATGAATTGTTAAGCATATTTTAGGAAGTTACAATAGATCAGTATAACGGGAAATCACCGTATGTCAGCATTGATCAATATTTCTTGGGAATCATATAACTGTATAATACTCATAGGCTTTTCATCCTTTGGATCTTTTTATTCTTACAGCATACAAGTATAATTAGAAAGAAACAGAAATACTGAAAATCAGAGCCAACTTCAGCATGGTGTGCTGGCGAGAGTTCTTTTGAGCACAGACTATACAGAAATGAGAGTAGAGAAGAAAATTTGTTCTATTTAGAAATTCATGGTAGGATTTTGGAGGCTGTGTGGGTTTGCATAGATTCTCTTAAAATGTAGCTTTATAGTGAGGAAGTGAGGTGTATTTAGAAGAGAGAATAAAGTGGAATGAGAAAATTCAGTGGACAGTGGTAGAGACTAAATAGGCCCAAAGATCTGCAGGTACAGTGTTAGCAAATTTTATGCAAGAAATAGTTCAACCCAATCCTGGTTCATTTTTGTAATCTGTGACTACATGTAGTGAATCTTATAACACAAGTTATACTAAAGGATAAATGATTAAAGATCCTTAAAAAGAACAAAAACAACAAAAGGAGGATTCAATGTTAAAGGAAAGGAGGATTCAATGTTAAAATCACAACCTAAGGTAAAGATTCAAGAAAATTTGGGCTTTTTCTTATAGAATGTTATTTTCCTACTGGAAATTGCATTTTTTGCAAAATCATCATTTTCTATTTGTGCTTTTAAAGGAAAATAAAAAATTTAAATATTTTAATTCAAGCTCTACCTGATGATAAATATGTCAGTTATTGAACAAAGGAGCAAAGATGTGCAATTTTTGTTTCATACTTGCAGGTACTTTTGTAACAGAGTTTAAAACCAAGTATTTCTGTATTGCTATTATTAGACTCCAGCAAATGAGAATGTGAATTATTTTTAAGAGCAGGGAAAATCAATCTGTAAGAAAACCTTGAGAATATTTTGGCAGAACATACTGAAAAGAAAATATTAATAAAGAGTAAGAAAATAAGCTACAAGGAAAAACCCATCAGGAATAAGGATATCCTTTTCTGCTGTTAAACAATCTGAATTTCAGCATAGCAATGTACCTATGGTGATTTATACTGTCCATGAACCATACCTGAAATATTAATAATATTTGTACTATATGCATTTGGCATACTACTAAAAAGTAACAAACAAGAACCTTCTTATGGGATATGATTGAGAGTCTAAAAATAAGTTAGCACAATCCCTATGTGCTTTTCTTCTTCTTCTTCCTGTTCCCAGATTCCAGTTGACTAGGAGGTAGTTTTCAAAGAACCTACAGGATAAAACTTCCTGTTCCAGCAAAACAGATGCCTAAACCCTCCTTATTCTTCATAAATAAAATTACAAATTGCTCTGCAAAAGACAGTAATTTAGGTTGAGAAAACTAAGCTTACATATAATTTTCTTTTCCTCTCAATAAGAATTATTCAGCAATGAGGTAATAACATACCCTTTAATAATGTAAATTTAGACATAGTAGAAAAAAACTAGTTTAGCTCAACATTCCCTACGTACTATTTCTCCACAAATTATTCTCCAAGTACAAATAGTTTGCCTTTGTACTGTCTTTTATTAACTAAGAAAAAAATGAAACCAAAACATTTTTTGAGGAAATCCAAGTGAAATACCACTTGAAAATTATCTCAGACAACACAAGAAGGCACTCAAGCAGATCTGGAAAAAACATAATATTTTTGTATTATGCTCATACTCAGAACAAAGCTTGAAGAACCAAAAAATTCTCTTATGGAATGTGCCCAGTGGTGAAAAGATCAGTGTTTCCTTCCAAGTGAATCAGAAAATCTTACTTAACATTTTTAGTAAAAAATATTTAAGGCAGTTGGCACTCCCTTCATTCTGTAAGTGTAAACTTTAAGGAAAAGTGTTTTGCTAACTAAAGTAAAGCCATATATAATTGTCTTGTACACCTTTTTATGGAAGACACCATCCCACTTTGTCCTGGTTTCAGCTGGGATAGAGTTATTTTTTTTCCTAGTAGCTGGTATAGTACTGTGTTTTGGATTTAGGATGAGAATAATGTTGATAACACACTGATGTTTTAGTTGTTGCTGAGCAGTGCTTACACTAAGTCAAGGACTTTTCAGCTTCTCATACTGCCCTGCCAGTGAGGAGCCTGGAGGTGCACAAGAAGCTGGGAGGGGATGCAACCAGGACAGCTGACCCAAACTGGCCAAAGGGATATTCCATACCATATGACGTCATGCTGAACAAAAACTGGGGGGAGTTGGCAGGGGGGCGCAGCCGCTGCTCGGGAACTGGCTGGGCATCAGTTGGCGGGTGGTGAGCAATTGCATTATGCATCACTTGTTTTGTATATTCTGTTATCGTTATTATTATTTTCCCTCCCTTTTCTGTCCTATTAAATTGTCTTTATCTCAACCCATGAGTTTTACCTTTTTTCTTATTCTCTGCCCATCCCACTGGGGCAGAGCAAGCAAACAGCTGTGTGGTGTCCAGCTGCCTGCTGGGTTAAACCACGACACACTTTCTAGAAGTACTGTCCAAAATCGAATAGAGGCGTCATCACTTAGGTCCAGTTAAGTCTTAGCAGAAGGTGAGTTTATTGAGAGAGAATAAATCTTTCCTCAGTCTTAGTAATACAAAAGTGGCAGCACTACTACCATGTTAAAGCAACTTTTTAAAACGACAAACCACAAAACAACAGCAACAAAAAAGATTTAAGGAAAAGAAATAAATATTACTGTCCTGTTTCAAAAATACTTCACCCTCAGAATCTTAAAAAAAATTGTTTTCCTGCAGTGGCATTTCATAGTATGTTGAATTGTGGCTAATTATGCCATTCATTTAGCCTGGGACCACAAACGTTTTCTGTAAAATATTTAGATTCCCATGAGAAGTCCGAACTCTGGACATGCCTTGTCATTACTTTGTTAAGCTTTAATTAAATAAGTGAAAAAAAGAATTTGTTCTCTTTCCTATTATTTCATATCTCTCCTCAGCCCTATCCATTTATACTTGTTCTAATCATAAAGATATTTAGAAACAGTCTCCTTCAACTAATGATCATTACAGTTACAATTTAATGGACATTTGTTTCTGTGCCATAATATGTTTTTAGGTGAATTAATTGTGCTTAGAATGGATTTTTTTTAACACTACCCAGCTCGAGGCTAACAAGCAAAATGCTAAATGTTCCTTTTTCATTATGAGTCCTGAGCAAGGTACAGCAGGGAGAAGTACACTTCAGGCCTCACAGGGAGCACTTGCCCACTGTAGCGTACTGTCCACAGAGCAGACATTGCCATCATTTTCTCATTCTCATAGCACCTTTCTCTGATAATATGACCTAGGACTGTCACCCAATAGTAGCTATTACATTCACATTTTACCACATTTCCAGAAGCAAAAACTCACAGTTTAGGCAAGCAGGCTCTGCTTATATGTCAGTTCTAGACACACACACATGAGCACACACACAAAAAGCACTTAGGAGATGATGTTTTCACAAACTTGAAGAAAACGTCAAACTTCACAAGTAATTTGCAGATGGCTGGAAAGTTTCAAGCCTTCGGACTCCTAAACTATGAAATTGGGTTGTCCCAACAACGATCCCTGTGTCCAGATGTACAGAAATGCATGTGCACCAGCACTGAAAACTAATGGAGAATGTGACTTCTAATTCAAAACTACAATAAAAAGGAAAAAAATGAAGTGTGTAGGAGGGAAAATTGCACAGACAATTTGTGTTTATTTTTATAAAGGGTAGTGTTATACTTAGAGGTCTGTCCTCTTGAATTCATGTCAGTGATCTCTCCAGCCCCTGGCACACCTAGGGATTAGCTTGAGACGTGTTCAGGAGGTAGAGAAGAGATCTCCATCTCTGGTTTTGGGTTCTCCATCTCTGGGTTCTGGTAGAACATAAGGAAAGCAAGGTGTGGCTAGGGTGTCCAAGAAAGAAAACCACAACATTTGCAAAAGCATCACCAAAGAGTAAGTGATATAAAAGCCAGGCAGTTGTGCAGGGACAACTGGTATACAAGATAAGAAGTGACAGGTGCCCTGTCCCCAGCTTCTGGCAGAAGTCCAACCCCTCTCCCGGCAGCATTCTGCGGCATTTGCCCTGGAAGTTACTCCCCTTTTCTAGTCACCTGGTCTGTGGTGATTGGCTGGTTACTGCTCTAGAATCTGGTTTTTGAGGTGAGGCCATGTTAAAGTGCACTCATGAAAATGAGCTGCATGGATTAAAGATCATTTTGTAGGATAGTAGTTAGCTAGGTTACAATTTACCCTGTGAACTCACAAATAAAGCAGCAAAAATAGTCAGAGAAATATCTGCATGGTTCCATGTGGTTGGCTTGATGCCATAATTCTCTGATTTCCTGGCTTCAGCTTGATGCTGGCAAAACAAGATCCCACTCTTCCCTGCTCTGGGAAATTAATCTGTCTTGTGCCAGAATTTGCTGTTGCCTCAGATTTTTTGTCAGTCTTTCTATAAGCTGGATCGGACAAATGGGAAAAGTTAAAAATGTTTTTAAAAACCTCAAAAGTCACATCAGTGTTTCAAAGTATCCTCACCAACCTGCAACTGCAAGAGTGGAATGTTGGAGCATAGAGGAGAAACAGGCAGTGAAAATATAAAAATGTATTATACCAACTTCTCTTTCAAAATTAATATTTTGGGTGATATAGTCTAAAATGAGGTGCAATTTTGTCTTCTCTCTCTCTTTGCATCAGTTTGCAAACTCCATAAAATTGCCCAAATATCACAAGCTACCTACATAATACTGTATATGTAAACTGTGCTTGATTTTTATGTTTTATCAATGCTTCATTTGCAAATATATTTAAACACAAAGTCTTGAGGTTTGATTTGCTCATCACAAACTATTGTTTCTTTATTATCTCTAAAACTTCTAAAACTTGGGGTTTTTTTAATGCTATGGTAACAAGTAGAAGCCCTGCTTCGCTATGACAAATATATGTATGGAAAAAAATGTTTATGACTGAAATAAACAGATGACTCACACAAAATTTTAATGGAGGTCTGCTGAATTTTGATCGAAAAATATTTCTCAGCTTTTTAGTCAAATTCTAAATGTTAGTGGGAAGTGACATAATTCATTGTTTACATTTCTTATAAAATAATAATATCAAGAAAGGTTGGATGAAACCAGAAAAGTTCAGTTCTTGTCAATGAAAAACAGAAGCATTTCAGAAAAATCACCATTACATGCAGAATGAAACAACTCTCCAAACTAATACTTAGGTTGGGGATGCATTTCCTAAAATGCCTGGAAAAACAATTTTTGAGATTTTGGTTTTAGAAAATCAATCTGACAGCATATTAAAAAGCAATCAAGAAAATGAATTTTATAGGCTTGAACAAAGATGTGAGTAAAAGTTAAAAATTGTATTTTCCTTCACATCTACTGTATGAAAAAACAGTATACCCTGAGCAGAAATAGGTAATAGTAGATTTTTAAAATGGAAGCTAAAGCACTATATTTTCAGTAACAGCCAACACAGCCAGGCTTTCCACAGGAATCCTGACTACAACCGAAAGCTCATTCTGAAAATCCTGAGTCCTAGTTCACAAAAATATCATAAGGCTAATTAGTTAGAATATTAATAGCTTAATACAATGCAATACTTGATGTCTGACCTGTCTTATATATAATTAAAACTGATAGCCATTTTAATTTACTGAAATAAATGGCAGCAATAGTGACTTTCCTAGGAACAAGTGTGGCTCAAATGCTTTTGAAAATGATAATCTGCAAAAATCAATTTTCTTCTTTGAATAATGGAAGGGTATGCTTTCCAGAAACTAAATTTAAAATTATCTGTACTGCTGATCTAAATTTCTTAAAAATCAACTGTGATATTTATATTCAGTCTAATTCAAGAAATGTTGTATGCCTCTCCCTTTGGAAACAAAGAGTGTCTTTCATAATAGGATTTTGTTTTCAAGAGACTTGGTTCTCCAGCTCTAACATTACAAAATGAGTCTGATTCAGTGAATACTTGAGTAGGATTCAATGAAATCTGAATAGTGTTGGAGCCAAGAAAGTACAAGAAAAAAGTCCCCAGAAAGTATGCTACTAAGTGTTGTGTGTTGTTTGCTCTTGAAATGAAAATATATTCTTCAGCTAAAACACACTGCTAAAATGATAGTGGTATGTGTTACTACATATGTACACATACATTTGAAATGTCATAAAAATACTTAAAAAGTAAAAAAAAAAATTTAAAAATAACAATCATTGTGATTATTTTCATAGTAGTTGTGTTTAAAAACTGATTAAGAATAAGAGGGGCCACTTACCAGTAAGACACACATAGTAAGATGCTACAACAAATGCTAACTAAAGTGGTGGGAGAATGTATTGAAAAAATTAAATTGTTTACTTTCCAGCTACATTTACTTTTTCACAGTCTAAGGATATGATGACTGGTAAAGGTCAAAGACATCATCAAGAAGTTCTGATTAACCAATTTTTTCTGGAAATTCCCATTTCAGGATAAAAATGGGAAGGTAAACATTTACTCAAGCCAGAAAAATGGGTAAGATTTATACTTACTCAACTGGAAATTATTCTCAAGAGGAAAATTGTTGTCATGGCTAGAGAACATCGAATCTCAAATTACTGTTTTCTGGTTCCAAAGTGCTTGGGACATAGAGTCATCTGGAAACTGAATTTCCATTCCCTGATTGTAACAGAACGTTAAACATCAATAACATATGGCTATAAAACTAGTTCTCATTCAGCTACTTTCAGAAACTTCATATGTGAGTTTTAAGTAGGAAATTACTCCAAAGCAAAACTAACCATAACTAAGATTTTTTTATAAAACCAAAGTCTTATAGTGTTTCATTTTGGAAACACTGGTGTAGGATCACCACTTCAGCAATAAAAAGATTTCAATTTCATTCAGAAGTTACTAGGGCTTCCATTGTTGAGACAGACTGTCCATGCAACTGCCTTTGAGGTAGGATTTCAGGATTAACTGGGCTTCTACTCAAACCAATTTATTTTCTTCAGCTCTGCTGCCAGTTTTCCTACATTTTAGAAAGCCACTGTTGACATTATTAAGACATTTTATTTTTTCATAAACCGAAGCAGGGAAATTTGTGTATGGAATTTAATTTGACATAAGCAAATTAAATTGTGGAAATGCTGATACAAACTAAAATATGTAAAAGCTGCCGTGTTACCTGAAATGATTACAGCAAACACATTTGTTATTCAAAAGGAAAAAGAAATATGTGATTTTTCTGAATTTAGAATGTCTATGTTATTTGACAGAATTATTGTAGCTCAGTAAATGAATATGAAATTAAAATATAATATATAGCAAGAATAGTATGATTCTAAAATAGTGAGGTAAAATTGACTAAATGATTTGTGCAGTCAGGAAGAAGTATGCCCTGCACAATTAATGCAGTTAAAAGATTCTTATGAAAATAAATATATTAAATAGATAAAATATGTGAAGCTTAGACTGATCACCCAGAGCTTCCATTTCTGTGTCAAATTAGAATCTAAAATATTTCATAAACATAATACGTTTAATAAAACATAACATAAATAAAACACACATGTGGAAAACTCTGTGTTCATAGATATATAAATATATATCGGTCTCTCCTAAATATTCTCTCTCTGTATACATATAATAAAGATAACAGTGTCATCAGAATTCACATAAAGTTTTCAGAACCTTATAGGAACTTACTAACCAAAGCATTTTTTTACACCTAAGAAAATATATCATAAAAGAAAAACAGACCTTCATCACTACCTATGTCCAGAGCTCCCGCACCTCACCGATGCAAGCTGCGCCTGCAGTTAGGGTGCCTTGGGACATAGTTATGGTGTCCGTATTTTTACAAACATAAATATAATTATTATAGTAATCCTAACTAAGAAAGACTTTTTTTAGTCTTTTTAAAGAGAAGTGCCCTCAAATTTTGCAAAATGTAGGTGCTGACTAGGCCTGGTGCCTCCAGTGAGCATCCTGTACCATAAGAGCTGTCAGCAGAGATCTCTTCCTGGGTGAGCTGTCAGTTTGTCTCAAGGTGGTGTAGGTCTTCTCTACACTTACCAGAAGGGGCTACTGAAGATATTTACAGCCTTCAAGCCATCAGAGTAACAGTGAAAGGAAAACAACCTTCTGGAAACTTAGTAAACAGACTGGCTAATCCAGATGATCCAAGGCTGATGTTAAGGCTAATTTACACAGTGATTTTATGCATATGTCCATGGATTTGGGAGGAGTCGAACTTTTAAAAACAGTTTAAATTAAAAACTGTTTTTTTGGTTTTGTTTTTTCCACATTAAGGCCAAGATGGTAAATCAATCAACAAAATTACAGATTTCTTTCCTAATTCTTCTTATTTTTCCCAATCCTTTCTAACAGCCACTAGTGGTTTTTTTCCCCAATGTTTGGGGGAAGCTTTCTGACGAGTGGAAGACTGATCTCTAAACTAACTTTTCCCTGTGGCCACTCAACATTTAAGATACCTGTTTTCTCAGAGCCAGCTGACCTACACCAGCTGTAGTGAGCTTCACATGATGGAACTGCCCTAAGCACAGGACCCCACAACTGCCAGGAAGCTCAAGGAAAGTTAGACATTTTTGGAAAATATCTTTATTTTTGTATTTACCATTGGAAGTATGTTATTCTGAAAAGTTTCTGAGAGAGAAACTGGGCTCTTGATATGTGCATCCATACACTAAACAAATAAAAATATCACAAGTGAATATACATTTCATTCCAAATTACTTAATGTTATTTTATTCCTTTCTGTAATTTAACCAATCCAAGATAATACCTGTAGCTAATTCCTGGGTTTAATGAGTTTTTCTTTAATTAATGCTGTCTTTGCCTCGACTAATTCTATTTTCTTCCCTTGGGAAGTATAAAGTATCAGAAGTATTATATAAAGTACCAGAACTTTTGCAACACAGTAGGTTTGACAACTTTATTCTATATTCTCCTGTTGTGGGTTTTTTTACTCTCTTAAAAGACAGAGGTAAGTTTCCAGTCACAGAAAGATGGCACGCTGTTAATGGTGTGTTTAGAACAGAATAACAGCTTTGTCCTGAATGCAGTATAGAATCATAGAATCATAGCATCATGGAATCATTAAGGTTGGAAAAGACCTCTAGGATCATCTAGTCCAACTGTCAACCCAACATCTCCATGCCTACTAAACCATGTCCTGAAGTGCCACATCTAGACGTTTTTTGAACTCCTCCAGGGATGGTGACTCCATCACCTCTCTGGGCAGCCTGTTCCAATGCTTGACCACCCTTTCAGTAAAGAAATTTTTCCTAATATCCAATCTAAACCTCTCCTGGTGCAACCTGAGGCCATTTTCTATCGTCCTATCACTTGTTACTTGGGAGAAGAGACCGGCACCCACCTCGCTACAACCTCCTTTCAGGTAGCTGGAGAGAGCAATAAGGTCTCCCCTCAGCCTCCACTTCTCCAGACTAAACAACCCCAGTTCCCTCAGCTGCTCCTCATAAGACTTCTGCTCTAGACCCTTCACCAGCTTCATTGCCCTTCTCTGGACAGGTTCCAGCACCTCAGTGTCCTTCTTGTAGTGAGGGGCCCAAAACTGAACACAGTATTCGAGGTGCGGCCTCACTAGTGCAGAGTACAGGGGGGCAATCACTTCCCTAGTCCTGCTGGCCACACTATTTCTGATACAAGCGAGGATGCTGTTGGCTTTCTTGGCCACCTGGGCACACTGCCAGCTCATGTTCAGCTGGCTGTCAACCAGCACCCCCAGGTCCTTCTCTGCTGGGCAGCTTTCCAGCCACTCTTCCCCAAGCCTGAAGCATTGCATGGAGTTGTTGTGACCCAAGTGCAGGACCTCGCACTTAGCCTTGTTAAACCTCCTACAATTGACCTCGGCCCATTGATGCAGCCTGTCCAGATCCCTCTGAAGAGCCTTCCTACCCTCAAGCAGATCAACACTCCTGCCCAGTTTGGTGTCATCTGCAAACTGACTGAGGGTGCATTCAATCCCTTTGTCCAGATCATTGATAAAGTTATTAAACAAGACTGGCCCCAAAACTGAGCCCTGGGGAACACCACTTGTGACCGGCTGCCAACTGGATCTAACTCCATTCACCACAACTCTCAGGCCCGGCCATCCAGCCAGTTTTTTACCCAGCGAATAGTACACCTGCCTAAGCCATGAGCCGCCAGCTTCTCCAGGAGAATGCTGTGGGAGACAGTACTTGGCAAATGGGCCAGACAACCCCATCCGTCCCACTGCAGTGTCTCTGATAGCAGCCAGTAGGAGCAGATGCTTAGGAAATGAACATTATAAACAGGGAACATGGAGGGTAATTATTTTCCTAGTATAGCCTACCTTACTCCAGCATTAGCCAGTAATTTCCTGAGCTTGCAGTTGAATTCAGACTGTTGTAATTGGCAGTTATCAAAGTATGTAAAGTCCATATATTTGTATAATACATTTTTGACCTCTGTAAGACTGTGCAGAGTCAACTATCTAAGTATATGGAAGTATATGGGAAGACACAGATTTTCTCTGTGCTTTTCGCCTTTGTTTCTAGATGCTGTATGCTTGCTTGGAAGCACCAATGATGGACTCCTAGGAGAGTTAGCATGGGTTTAGATCATATGATTTCAGAATTTATGCCTATAAATAATTGAAAAACAAGGTTATATTTAGTAAAAAGTTCAAGATTAGTGTGCAAATTGCCATCACTGCAGCTCAATGTAGTGTTAACACAAAACAACGAGTTATATATGTAATAAACAATTAACATTTTGCAAGAAATAACAAAGTATTTTCAAATCTCATGTTCTAAGATTAAATTTAAAGTCTCAAATCAATGGACTAACTCTGCTGCTTCAGGTTAGCAAGGATACATGATTACCTTGTAATTTTCACTATGATGTTTGCTTTTCCTGCCAGACAGACTTCTGTCTGTAGTCACTGAGGAACAGCTCCCAGGTCTCTCTTCCCCTCTTCGCTATTATCGCTCTGGCTTTTTCTCATTTCAAAGAAAGCTTAAATGGGAGTTACAAGAGAGAAAAAGGCAATAGTTAGTTAGGAGTTAGGCACACTCAAATCAGTTAAGGCACTGAAGCAGATTCTGTGCCGCAATTCTTTCCCTGAATTGAATCATGGAGTTTGGAGTGAGATCAGTGCTAACTTTTTTAGTTTCCTTTATTCCTTAGGATTTCCTAGAGCTCATTCTATGGTTTTAGGTCTGGAAGATATTTCTGTCAGTTCAAAGATAATATCTTCATTGAAATATATCTTACTTTTATTAGACATGCAACAACCATGCTGTTTGAAGACAGATTTTAGACTATCACATGAAGTATTTGAATGTGTTGTGCTAGTAGCATTTAAGGTGTTCAGTTCACTGGATTTTATGTTCTTTTTATATGAAAAAGTTATTTTATCTCCAGCTCAAAGTGTGTTTTTCTTTTTATTATTGTTTTTGTTGCCTCTGAAATATTCTGTGACACGTGGATAGGAATATTCTAGTCAGGACTGGCTGGGATTGTGTTGATGCTTGCCATATATTAGTCTATTCATGAAGCATTTTAAAATCCTTACAAGACTCACAATTCGTTAATAGTTTCCAACAAACATTACAGAGTGTTAAAACTTTGGTTTTGTTTTCACTATTTTAATCAACTTAAAACAGTAATTTAAAATAAAATATGTTTCCAATAATACCCTTTGTAGACTGGATTGAGCAAGAAAACAACAACAACAAAACAACTAAAAAGCTTTGAGTCAAAGCTGTATTTCATCACCATTGCTGAAAACATTATGAAATCTTATATTTTTTTTCATTCAATACCCTCCTGGGAGAAGAATTCACACACAGTTGTGGCTTTTCAGTTCAGTTTTGATAGATGAAGCTTGCAAAATATGGACACATTTAGAAAACCATTTACTTGTTTTTTCTTTCCATTTTTTTCCTATCTTGGAGCAGCAGAAATAACAGGATTCAGAACAAAAAGCCTTAACTTGGTACTGTCAGTTTAAGTTAAAATATTTCTGATATTTTATAGCCATGGCAGTAGGCAGGTGTTTATCACGTTAGGCAAAATCTGTACATCAATATCCCAGGGAAAGTGTTTTGTATTTCAGCTGACCTATGTTTAACATGTCTTTTCCTAGCATTGTTAAAGTGCACCTCTTTTTATTTTTTTAAATATATGCAGTTTATACTAAAAAAAATCTGAAATTTTGTTACATTGGTATATAATGGTCCTCTCACACCATCAATCAAGTCCAAAGTAGTCACTCTTTCAGTCTGAACTGTTCTGTAACCCCAAAAACAAATTCTGCTAAAAAACCCAACCCAACCCAAACCAACAAAAACAACAAAAAAAACCCCAAAACCAAAAGCAAACAGAAAGCTTTTGGTAATCTTGTCAACATCAAGTTGAAAAGGGATTACAGTGAAATAAATTCCAGAGTTAATAACCTCATTGAAAGCATCCTGCCAAATCACCACCAGTATCCAGCCCCCACTTCCTCTGCTCTTGAGAGTATGAGTGCCTGGTGTGATGGTAATTACTACGGTATCACACTGCAACAATGGTAAACAACCTGACAGCCTCAGAGATTAACTGTGTCTGCTATATTATTGACCATACTGTCCTAGAAGTTGCACTTACAAGAAACAGATGTTAATTCACAATAGCAAAAAAAATGAACTAGTGCAAATCCACCCCAGGATTTTATGGAGATTATGCAACATCCATAGCAGAAGGTACACAGAAAAGTACTTTATGTTACACATAAAAAAATTATTTACTGGATATCTAACATGAACTGTGAAACCAGAACTATCTGCTGATGAAGACAGATTTGGACTGTCCTCAACAGAGGGAGACTGAATGGAGCTAAGTTAGGGGGAATCTGTCCTTAGGTGAGTCACTGACTTTACCAACGTACTGGTTAGTGGAAAGCAGACATGAAGGAAAAGGTCAGATGAACAAGAGGAAAAGTAAAAAAAGTCTTATAATGTGTAGATCACTTAAGCATCTAGCATTTTGCCCCCAGGGACACACAAAGCAGGTACCTGCCTGCCTGTCTGTAAACAGATGAAATGAACAGAAAGATTTTAGCTGCAGACATGTCCACCATAGTCAAGAAGAAAATATTATGCCTGCAACAAAGGCATCCAAATCCTGTTTGGTTTGTTACTGTTTCATAGTATGAAAAAGTATGCAAGCAGAGTATGCATTCTTGGAGAACTGTGCTACTAGGTTTGTTGCAACCTAAGACAGCATGAGAATTTCAGGTGGAGACTTGTGCAGTAAACTAGCCTGGAAAGAAAAGGTTATGAGAAGACACTAAGGGACTAGAAACCATGGCTAAAAGGCAAGTGCAGCAGAAAGATTTGAGCAAGGGTTGCAGAGAAAGAAAAAAAAATCTGAAGATATCTAGTCTTCTATTTTGTTATTATATAATGAACAGAGTATATTAAATGTGCATGCCTTTACATAGCAAATATTTATACATGAAGTTGTGTCCTGTCATGTCAACTTTGTATCTCGTGTCTGTGCCATCCATGCCAAGTCTCTGTGGTCAGAGACAATAAGTACCAAGGCAGGCAAAATTCTCTTGGGGAATAATTGGTTCACCAACTGATAACTGCTGTGAAATAGGTACAAGCAGTTTTAAGTAACAAACTCACTACCTTTCACACCAGTTTCTCACTGTAATTATTTGCTATTTCTCTCAAATATACTAGTGTATACAGTGTAGGTAAAGAAAATTGCTTCCCATTATTTGCCATTTATCCTACAGCATTCCTAGTTGTGGAACCTTTCAGATACAGCATGTTTTGATGAAGTTTAAGACTTGAGAAAGACATTTCAAAATATCCAACCAAATCAATGTATACCAAATATTATAAAGGGACCCCAAAACATTTTGGGGCTTTGCATTCACAAGCTGGCTTATACTTCAGTGAGAGTTAAAATGTCTATGTTGTGAATGATTCAAAATGGTGTATAAATTATAAACAAAGCTAATGCTTGAGAAAAACAGACTGAAACCCCTTGCATAGAATAAACAACCAGAAATAACAACATAAACTATAAATAGATTGATCTAAGATAAAGACATAAAAAAAGAGAGAGAGAAGCTAGTCATTGTGCCACATATAATGTGCCCTTTATTGCTTATTACTAAGGTATTTAATGATTGATTCTGGAGTGCTCAAGGAATAGACAAGCATTCCTATTTCCACATCCTTTTTCTCTTTGGTCTTGATGAAAAGTCACTTTGTAGACTGTAAACACACTGTCACTAGCATATGTGTATGTATGTAGAAATTTGTATAGGCAGATGGCTCTAGCCCTGCATTCTTTGGGCAGCAGCAGTTAAATAAGTGGTCATAGAATACATTTGGAATTCCCACTGCATTTTAAATGTCCCTGCTTTAAAGATTAATCAAAGCCTTTGTTTTCTCATAACCTCTGTCTCTGTCCTAATAGGTGGAAATATGACTGAAGATTGCTTCTGGCTCAGCCAGGCTAAGGAAAATCTGGGGCTCTCAAATTAGCAGTAGGATCAGTAGTGAAACCACTGTGTAATAGTATACTATACTGGCCTTTAACATCAGCACTTTTCTTTTTACAGAATAGACTCCATGGCACATTTCCTCAATATGTATACTGGGACTTTTTCCATCCTATTTCAACTAGAACAACCAACAGGGGCACTTTTACATTTAAATGTACAGTACATTATGGTTATTTATTGTCACATTTGACTTATTCCCCTAAGGAGGAAAAGTCCAAGGACCATTTAGCTTTCTGTACTGTACAAAATGAATGGCATATATTTTCCAGGGATCCAGATATCCATTACCTGCCACTGAAAGAAGTGGCTCAGCTGTGAGGTTTTTTCTAGAAGATGAGGATGAGATGTTATGAGATGTTACTATAAGAAATTATTTTAATAAAGCTTCCTTACAAAAATTCTACTGAGAAATTCATAAGCATATTGTGAATAAATAGACTATATCAGTCTGCATGGACAGAAGTAAGAAGGTCGAAATACTTCTGCTTCTTGATTCACTTTGGCAGTCAGAGACCATTAATGATATCGACCACCAAAGTAAGTAGTGCCATAAATAACATCTGACTTTTCTCTCATTCTCCATTTCAATAAGAATATTGGCTTTGGAGAATACCATTCCCATCCGTGTCACTATTATTAGGGGGAGGAGTGGTTAACTGTAGTGCTGATGAATAGAATCATCAATGATATGTAGCATATAGTAAAAAAATAATATCCTCCTTTTCCAAGACAAAAACAGTGGGAATTTACACCTACACCGAAATATATGTGAAATTGAAGGTCTGAGGTAATTCATCACTGTAAAAACAATGAAAAAATACTTTGCGTATCAGCAATGTCAGGTGCCATGGAAATAACTGATAACAAAGACACAAGTGTCAGACATTAGTAGTCACATGAAAATCACTTCAGATTTAAATCATAGCATAAAAGCCAAATGTAACTTGAGAGCTACATCCTTATCCTTTTGATAACTGCAATAACAAAACACAAAGGAAAAATATCCTCCAATAAGCATACATTCCCAAGATTCACTTACACGTTGGGATAAAGGGGTGATCCACTTGGATTGGGAGCATACTACTATGGCCTAATGATTGCAAGTAGCAGCATACAGCATACAGCTTTCCTGTAGGAAAGGACAATCAGTTAAACAAGCACAGTATTTGCAGTCTTTTCAGTCTCAGGATATAACTTCTTATTAAAACAGAATGTCAGATACAAAAAATTCTTATTAGAAAGGTAGTATGGCACTAGTGAAGGAAGACTGTCTAGGAACAAAAGGGGGAAAACATTCCTTGATTTGTACCACTATCCTGCTGAGATGACCATGTCCTTGCCCCCAGCATGAGTCCTACAAAGTCCTACAAAAAAACTAGCCTGGGCCCAGGAGGTAACAGGTAAAATACAAAAAACCAAAACAGTTGGTCCATCAAATTTGTATTCATGCAGGCCTGGGAGGATATTGACTTCAGAGAGGGTGTTGACCAGACTGTTGTCCAAGACCGGGGGAAGGGGAAAAACATGCTATTTATCACATGCTTGATGACTTAACTAATATAGTTCTATGGAAATTCATCATTAAAAGTTTATTTTAAGTTGTCAGCCATGAATATAAAATTTCTTTGAGGTGAGTGCCCCTGTCTATTGGATAATGTCTTAAACATGGCCATGCTGACTGCCCACATTGGTAAAGCAGTAAACAAACAAACAAAAAAGGAAATCAATTAGAAATCTAAAGGAGTTCCTGAATGTGAAAAATAATAAGTTATATAGCTTATATTTTCTGAGTACAAATAAATAAAATACTAAAATTATAAATACAATTAAAAAATCAAGTCTCAGACTTCTCAGAGTGTAAGTCTCTATGTTGCAAACAGATTTTTTGCTTTATAACTCTTCTTCATTCTTCATTTTTCTTTTGCTGGGCATTTACTCAAGGGAAATCTACCCAAGAATGTAAAGTACTGGTATAACTGTAGTCATTTTAGTAGCTATGTAAATGGAAAATATAGATTAATTAAAGCTAGTGGAAATATAGTGAAAATTAGAAACCATTTATGGAAGCTAAAAGGAAGAACCTAGAAGAAGAATACAGAACAAACATACTTGATATTGTAATACAGAAGCTAATAATCCCTTCTGCCATAACCTTGCCATGGGCAGAATGCTTGGAATTCTTCACACAGTTGTTGTGAAGATTTGTCATACAGTTTTTCTGCTAACTAGTTGCAATATTTAATAAAGAGTTTGAATTTTAAAAAATAAATAGTAATGGATTGATGATCTTCTCAAATAAGAGGACAACTTACATTACGGAGTGAGAAAGTTAGTATTCCAGATTCAAGGTAACTGTAAAAATGGAGAGACAATGTGACAGAAAACAGTTACTTATTGGTTTTGGTATTACAGAAATTAATTTTCAAAGATATGTCAGAAGTTAAGGTCACAATGTTCATTTGTTTATCCTTGGACCTGAGAGCCTACATATGTTTCATGGCTTTGGTAAATTCCTCCTTATTCATGCCGACTATTCCATGCATCAGTTTGATCACCTGTATGATTATTAAAGGTAAAAAGAAAGTAATCTGAAAAATTCAGGGGAAGGAGGGGGAGGAGGTATTTTCCTTAACACTTCAGCTGTCTTAAAGTGCACAACAGTCAAAACTCAATTACTATTTAAAAGGACTATTGAAGAAATTGATCTAACATGGCCTATACTGTAGTTCTCATAAAGGAAATAAGGAATAATAATATTTTCATCTTTAAAGAAATACAGAAAATAATGCTGAAACAAATGGAAACTTGAGGTCAGTGTAACAAATGGTGCAAATACTAGAATAAAAAGTATTGGAAAAAATCCTGCAAAGAAATAATAGGTTACAAAATATCTGCAAAGTGAGAAGTTGATAACAGAACTAAACTCATATGCCATAACTTAATTTGATAAATATTTATTACCATTAAAATTGTGTTTTCAACGGAACTGTGTAATAGACTGGCACTGATAAACAGAAGAACAGTGTGTTGCTTCAAAAAATAGTGTTGAAAGTAGAAGCTTTTTAAAATTGATACTTCTTCACCAAGCTTTTACTGATGAGACAATGATTATTTTTTTTTTTTAATATTAATTTCTTCAATTATACAAAAAATTAATGTGTTCAAAAGTGGAAACTGTGTATTGGGGAGGGACATTCATATCCTTACAAAAAGCTGGATTGGGAAGAGATCAAAATAGCCCACTAGCAACAGCTAATTGTTAAAATATTATCAATCACATGTTCCATGTAAAGAATAAAGAAGTGAAAAACGAACAAGAACAAAGCAAGTAACAATGCCATGAACAGGTTTCAGATTAATAGGTGATTATTTGTAGTGTTGACTGAGAAAGGGAATCAAAGCAATTTTCCAGCATCATTACTCTTTCTTGAGAGAAGAGAAATCATGTTTGGTCTAGAAAGATGACCGAATAATTAAACAGATGACTTCTCAAGTAAGGTTATTAATATGATTTAAAAAGCCAGAGCTTTCCAAATTGAGTGTAGGGAGATATTCATTATGCTTTCCTTTGTATCTTTCACAGAGATATTTTTTTTTCCTTTATATCTTCCACATAAAAAATTGAAGGAACAAGTTATCTGTGGGAGGACACACAGAAATTACCAGAAGCACATTGTTAAAAACAATGTTCTCTGAGTAATACTACAATAGAATTTGTTCTAAATCAGTCACATGTTGATTAAAGTAGTTGATTGAACTGTTACCATCCTATGTTGTTTAAATTTATGAGTTATCTTATGGAGATGAGTTTCTGAATTTTCCATTTGCTGATTTGCTGGCACTGCTAAAGAGAATCCTCGTTTGTTTATATTGTTGTTGGATTTAATAGAAGAGGGAAGAAATTAGTGGGATTAAATTACTAAGAAAATAAAAATGCTTATTTTATTCATATATACCAGGAATGTTCCAAGGCAACAGAGAATAAGTGTTATAAAAAATCTTAGATCAGGAAAAGAAAGAAAGAAAAAGAAGTAAAAATGTCTGGGAAAAATCCTTAGAACAGATTGCCATTCAGCTAAATATATTTTAGAAACCTGAAATACCCTTGCATGTCTCACAAAAACCTTACAGTTTTCTTTCTCCTTGTCTTTATGCACACCAGCACCTGGGGTTTAATCAGTCTTCAAAGAACAGTGTTGTCTTAGATCTATCCCTTTACTCCAAGCCAGCCAAACTGGGTCTAAACTTGACCACTGCTTTTTGAACTTTGGGCTGTGACAAATCTTTTAGTGCCTGTGGCTGAGTATGGGCTTGAATTTACAAACACAAGAGTCTCAGGCAAGCTGTTTCTATATTGCCTAAACAAGTAGAATTCAAACATGAACCCCAAATAGTTTTTCTGCATTGGAGAAACATTTGGCTCATTCCACACAACAGAAACTGAGAGCCAATGTATAGACACTGCAAATGATAAGGGAACTTGGGCTCAGTCGTGAATTTGAATCTGGATCCCAGGCCTCCACTTATTTCATCTTGTGCCTTTATTTTTTCTTTAAATCTAGGACAAGTAGAAACAGCAAGAAAGAACAGGAACATTATGCAGCAAATATCAGAACTGGAGTGCAGCATCTGCTGTAGAATAAAACTAAATAATAGTATGGCAATCTAGTGCCCTGTAACTATTAGAATATGCTTTACCACACAATCTGATTTAGAATGTAAAAGCAAAACTGAAGAATCTGAACACGTTTGTCAAAATCTTCAAAGTCAGAAACCATAGGAAGACAGCAACATTCAGTGTAAAATGAAGCACTTTTTTTTCAAGTTCTCACTATAGAAAGAAACTAAAACTTTAGTAAAGAACCAATTTCATCTTGTAGGGTCAAAAGTCAGACTCTTCCTTTTCTCTAGCTCTCTATTAGTTCAAAATTCTTCGAGATGTTTTTATGCCAGAATTTTATGCCTCTTTTTTTTTTCCCCTCCCTCACCAAGCCATTCTGTTAAAAAGGTGTAACAAAGGGAAATACTCATTTCTTCCTCTGAGGTTAAGGGTTTGCACCACAGTCACATAAAAAACCAATTAACTTTTGTGTGTCTGCTTATCTCTTACTTGTGAGTCCATCTAACCCTCAAATATGAGATACTACAGAAACTACCAGTCTGCAGTATCATCCTCTGTACACTCTTTTAGACTGTGCTGCAAACTATGTAGTCATTAGTGGAATCTTGGGCAAAACTATTTTCATTGATGGGTGAAAAAAGCAAAGAAAATACTATAGAGAACAGTATAGAGAGAACATTCCTGTATATAACCTCTGACTTTCTGTGTCCAATGTATTGAAATGAAATATAATATATAAAAAATATACATACTATAAATATAAACCCAGTATTATTTTATGTCATACATTAATGTTTGCTATATATGGGTTTTTTAAAAGAAAGCCATTTGACATTTTCTTTCTCATAGTTCATTAGTAACAAAAGATTCTGATGTCACTTTTATATATTCAGTGCAAGAAAAACTGAAAGTAAATTTTGTTCTTTCTTCCTAACAGCTTAAGCAGACCAACTCTTGTTCTTTTTTTTTTTTTTTTTTTAAATAAGAGGTGTGACATAACCAAAATAAAATTTTTACTCCTATGCAGATCTGGATGCAGATCCAGGCTATGAAAAAATCACAGACTCTGATGCATTAATCCGTTCTTTTACTGCCTTTCAACCACTGGTACACAAATAAAAGTTTTATTCTAATGGTTTCTCAGTCTGATCTCTCTATTCTCTGGTGATCATCTTGTTTATGATACCCCAGGCTTATTTACACAACATAGACTGTTCTCCCTGGCTGCTCGTGTTAGAATTTTAATCCTTCTTGGGTGGGCAGTGAATGACTCAGTTCAGCAACACCATCCTTATCTTGGACCTTGCTAGGTACCTTTGGTAGCATCCCAGACCTGTTCTGCATTAAAGAGTTGAGGAAGTCAGTAATTGAACTGTCAGTGAGAGACATCATGTCTGAGCATGTTCACGCATGCTCAGAGCTTGTATTCTGAAATGACTCTGACTTGGGGAAGGGGCACCCCTTCAAATAAAGAGGTTCAAATTTTTTCAAATGTAAGAAATGCAATGGGATTTGGAATCCAAAAAGCTCGTTTGGCAAAGAGTCAGAAAAGGATGGCACTGCAGGGATATGTCTATTATGTCAATATCCTCTTAAATCTCTGTGAATAGTCATTGTTCTGCCTGATTTATACCAGGCACTTTATTCTGGGTCTCTTATATTGGAACTGGGTGTCCTAGCTGTTAGAAAGAACTACACTCTTCATTTTTTTTCCCCTTGATTTTCAACAATAATTGCAAGTGTATAAATGAGAGAGTAGAAAATACTAACAAATGCCATAGGTTCAACCAATACAGGAAAAAATCTTTGGCCATCTAATAAACAAATAAGAAATCTCAGACAGAAAAAAAAATAATGACAGTATTGGTTAAAAATGAATGTTTTAATTTTCTTTGTGGGTATGTAATATTTCTATATAGAATTTAAATCTCTCTGTGCCTAATATATGCCTATAAAGCTGGATATAGTAAAAGCTTAGATAAATCTCAGAAGTTTGAGAAGTGGCTATGATCTTTTTTTCCCAGGAAATACATCTATAATTTTAACTAAAACACCTAATTGTGATGGAGGACAGAGTGCAAGTTAAGTGAATCATCCAGCTAGATGTGACTGTAGTATTCTCAAACACTTCAGGATAGAAATAAAATTTTAAATGTCTTAAGTGGTAAAATTAGTTGTTGGAAGTATATGGGGATAAAAAGAAAGTGGAAAGACAAGTTTAGGTACAGAATCTAATAGTTACCAAGAAAGAGAGATTGAAGGTTTAAAATTGGTTTAAAAGCCTCAGAGCAAAATTTTCTTACTCTCATTTCATAGCTGTTTATGGGAGAGAATGAAACTAATAATTGGCAAACAGTGAATAAAATGGGAAGCTTGTATCCATTAAAGTTTCTTAACACAATTTGAACTTGAATAAATTCAGTAATGTGACTATGAAAAGATGTTAGGGGAGATGTTGTGAAAGCTTCCCTCTTGTAATTTGCCCATAGGAATTCACAGTACTAGAGAACTTTTTCTGCATCTATATCAGACTTAAGGGAGTAAAACATTCTATATCACATACACATAATACATTTCAGGAACATTTCCTTTTTCTTTCCTGGTAGGAAGAAAATGAAAGAGGAGAAGAGAATAAAAGAAGATGAAAGAAACAGAACAATTTTTATTGTAATGCAGAAAAATTACTGTATTTGAAGGACTCAGTATCTTTCCTGACATTATTCCATATTCCTCTCCTTCCATATTTTCTCTCCTAATAATGGTTCTGAGTACAGGTGCTGAAATAGCAAACACTGGTAAGAAATGCTACCCCTCCAGGAGGTTTACTTCTGAGACTGGAATTTGTGTTCTCCAAAATCTTGGATGATAATTTAAAACCTATGATGATTATTAACACGCAGAATAATTATGCAGAGGCAAATGACTGGGAGGATCAGATTTTCTTCTGGACTTTGCTGAGGTTGAACAGTCATCTTACTTCACAAAGTAAAAGCAACTCCTTCAGACTCAAACTATTGGACTATACAGTTCTGTCTGTTACTGCATAGAGCTGTGTAGGATAAGCAAGATGGTAGCTGGGGGGGAAGGAAAAACGATGCACTACCCCATCACAAACAAAGCACTGTCATGCACACTGTCTCTTTGTCAGCTCCTTAACATGTCAAGTATATTCCAGCTCTTTACACTCACATTATTTTTAATTGTGAATAGCAGTGTGTCCTCTGTTGCAGAGCTAGCCCTTTACAGGATCATTAAGGTACTTCATTCGTGGCCAGGAAGGCATGAGTACCTTTTTTGTCTTTGAGCAATCATAAAAGCCAAATGTATATTTTCCCTGAATGATACCAATAATTTGATTAAGTTAACCTAATAGCTTTTAGTTCATTATGCATGATATGCATTATCTGGAGACTCACTGATATTTCAGCAGTCTGAGCAAATCTTCTCAGACTGTGAGAGTGTTTTTGTGGCTCATGTATTACTGATTACTTTCAGAGGATGATTTCTTTCAAGATAATGTTACACTTTAGCATAGGTTATTTTATTCAGAGAATAGAACTACTAGACTGTATGTCAACTGAATTTATACATTGTATATGGCCCACGTACACATATGCTATAAAATATGGGTTTTGTTTCTGTACTTGCAAAAAGACAAAATGTATAGGTACATAGACAAAATGCAGAAGTGCAGATAAATGGATCTGGAAGGGTTTTATAAACCCTCATTTATATACCCTCATTGTCCATTCAGTTCCTCTTCCTATCAGCCGTACAGCTATATAGTTATCAATCCTAGCAAATTCACCCAACATGTTCTTGAAGATTTCAAGTGATCTCCCATCTTCTTCAACAGCTATTTCAAATGGAAAGAACAGTGCTTTACTATGCTTTATAAAGGCATATTTTTCCCACCTATCTAATCTCTCTGGTTACAGTTTGAGAACATTACTTCTTCTATCCAATGTGAATGAGAGGAGATATTCCTTTCCTTGCAACAGCTTTCTTGTAATTGAGGACTGCTGTGATGTGGTTTCCCTTTCTCTATCACACAAACATACACCCATACATAACATACTCCATCTTCTCATGTCACCGTTTCCTCATAGATCATATTTTATATAGGATTGATCATTCTTTTTGCTGGAAAACTTGACTTGGAGAACAAAATGTAAATATTGGTCTCAATGTTTATAAATGTTTAATGAAACACTTATAAAAAGTGTTATGTTATGTTATGTTAACAATATCACTGAAAATATTGATAGTCCCTCTGTATTGGGTGCAGGTGTTCAGGCGATGGCAGTGGGGGGCTGCAGGGTGGCCTCTGTGAGGAGAGGCCAGGGCTGCCCCGTGCTGGACATGGCCTGTTCCGTCTGGCTTTAATGGACCCACTGCAGGGCACAGCTGAGCCCCTCAGCCATGGCTGGGGCACCTCCAGGAAAGCATGTGCAAGAAAGGGTAAAAAAATTCTTAGCAGCAGCTGTGAGAGAGAGGAGTGAGAAAAATGTGAGAGAAACAGCCCTGCAGACACCAAGGCCAGAGAAGAAAGAGGGGAGGAGGTGCTCCAGGTGCCAGAGAAGAGGTTCCCCTGCAGCCCGTGGAGAAGACCATGGTGAGGAGGATTGTCCCCCTGCAGCCCATGGAGGACCACAGGAAAGCAGATATCCGCACTGCAGCCCATGGAGGACCCCACACTGGAGCAGATGGACATACTGTGAGGAAAGTTGCAGCCCATGGTGAGTCCACACAGGAGCAGGCTCTTGGCAGGAGCTGCGGCCCATGTGGGGCCCATGCTGGACCAGTCCATTCCTGAAGGACTGTACCCTGTGGAAAGGACTCATGCGGGAGCACTTCTTGAAGAACTGGAGCCCATGGAGAGGACACATGCCGGCGCAGTTCATGAAGAACTGTATCCCATTGGAGGGACCCAATGCTGGCGCAGTGCTCAGCTGCAGGGGAGCAGTGTGAGGAGAAAGGAACAGCAGAGACAAAGTGTTGTGAACTCACCACAATCCCCATTCCGCATCCCACTGTGCCACTCGGCCAAGGTGGGGAGGAGGTAGAATACTTGAGAATGAAGGAGTGAAGCTGAACCTGGGAAGAAAAAGGGTGGGGGTAGAGTGACAATATGTTTGGTTTTGGTTTTGTTTCTCACTGTCCTACTCTATTTTTAATTGGCAATAAACTAAATTAATCTTCCCCAAGTCAAGTCTATTTTGACTATGACAGTAATAGGTGAGTGATCTCCCTGTCCTTATCCCAACCAACGAGCTTTCCATCTTGTTTTCTCACCTGCCTGCTGAGGAGGGGGAGTGAGAGAGCAGCTTGGTGGGCACCTGGCAGCCAGCTAAGATTAACCCACCACAACCTGTATTTATTTAACCTTTCTCATTACTAAAACTACATTTCATCTTCCCAAACACTCATAAGCAATGTATTTTCTGTAGTCGGAGTAAACTTAACTGAGCAAAACAATAATGTTCAAAGAAATATTTTGTAATTATAAACATAACTTTAAAACATCAAAATAAAAAGAACGTTAAGTGGTTTAGGAGTTTATCAATATCAGACAGCTGTATCTAGATAACTAGCCCATTAATACTGAACACTTTAACCACATATATGATATTGCTAGAAATATTTTACAAGAAAACAACATCTTATTATTATCAGAGATGCATAAGTAAATACTCTGATTGAAGACATTGATTTCTGACTTAGTAAACAAATCAAACACCTTCATAGACAAAACCCCGCTAGATCAACAGTGACAATTTTCAAGAGGTAGGTAATACAAATTTTTTGTTTCAAATGCCTAAAATGAGTGTTTATTTTACTACTCCCACTTTCAGCCTAATGAAACCATTATGTAACATGTCAAGAGCAGTGTCATCAAATCTAGTTGACATGGTTATTATTTGAAATTTTTGGGGCTGGTGTACATGATCTATTCCTATTTGGCAAAATGAGGAAACAAGATTTAGAGATTGTTCACAGTTTTGAAATCAACTATTATTAAGTGGAGAAAAAGCAGAATTTCTGCTTTAATGCAAAAGTACTCATTATTGTCTGTTATAACAGTGGATAAATGCCCAGAAGAGAAAAAAATAGCACCTTTCATGGAGTTCATCATGCCTTAATTATGCTTTATTCTTCTCCATCTCAAATGGGTTCCTTGAATTGACTACAAACATCAACAAATTAGTTCATACTTGTTCTTCCTTAAACATTTTGTAGTTTTCAACAAAGAAGTACAGGTGAGTAGGAAGAGCCCTCAGTTAGCAGTGAAATTTTTCAATAGGAAAATTATCTTCTTAAGCCTGACTTTAACACCAGTTTCAGACTATTCTTCAAGCATTTTTCTTTAACGAGATGGTACTCTGTGGACCCTTGCAATTCAGTAACAACAACAGAAGGAGTGATACAAATCTCTTACACTTCAGTTTTCTCAATGTCTTGTTCTCTTTCATCATCTCCAATTAAGACCCATATATCTATGTTTTCAAAGGTGTTAGGGTTTGTTTTACTTGTTTTTTCTTGGTTTTGAAGAAAATAGAAGTTGATAAAGTTCACTGCTTCAAAACTACTAAGATTTGTATAGTAGAGTCACATATTCTTTTTTCCCTGGGACTCTTTTTCTTCTTTGCACCCCCAATCCTCTATTTATGTTTCACTATCTTCTCCAGTCATCCAGGTAGAGTTTAAGTGGTTTTCTCTATCTGACTAATAACATTGAAGTCTGTACAAGTCATGGGCAGCTACTGAAGTTTATATGTATAGTTCGATCATTGTAAATACGTGAGTTATGTGTGTATTCCTGATATATTTGCAACGACAAAAAATTTTAAGCAAACAGGTGCATACAAGAAAGTATGTAGATGCTTTGACCTCTGTTGCAGCAGAAATATTTCTTATAAAATTGAGGTAGGGCAGCATTTGACCGTGCTGTGGAACCCCAGTTCGCAGCTTGTCACATAATCCCATAATAGCCAATGTTATGCAGAGGAAGAATGTCCATCCATGTTCTCCTCCTGTTATACAGTTTGGCTTATTCTCTGCTACATTGCCTAACCTAAAATTTTAGCTGCAGCCTTTAAAGTTTGATGTTCATTACTTACACTGTATTCATTTCTTTGTAAACGGTCATGAAAAGATGACTTTGGACAGAGACTACTACAGGACTATAAGATAAATTTTGATGTTTGGTGTTGCTGTTTGCATATCCTAAAGTTATGACTAATTTCCTGCATTTTGTGTAATGAAATGTAGTGATTTGCTCTGCTATTGCCTCCCACAAATCAATAACAGATGATCCAGAGCTAATATATTCTACAGTCTAGTTGCACACTTTAAACAAGAAATAGGATGTGAGCCCTTTGGGACATAATCCAAATGGTTGTACTTTTAAACATGAAATAATTACACTGTGAAAGGTATTTTTCTCATAATTGAGATGAGCCCATAACTACACTTCAGTCTTATTACAAAACGATGCTCAAGAGGGAAAAAATGGATGTGGCTAAATAACATTGTGCAATATGGATTAAAAAAAAAAAGAAAATTGAGAACTGTCATTCAGCACAGGAAACTGAATAAGTGTAGAGTAAATTCCTCAATTCCAAATTAAGTGATCATTCTCTAAGAGTCTCTGAGAATTCACCAGTGGATCCTTATTAATAGGAGGCAGGTGGAAGTAAAATTGATTAGCAAGCAGTCTCCCTCAGAGCTCTTCCTGGTATAGATGTAGGTCACAGCCTAACCATGCAGTGAAAGAAGAAACTGAAACACACTTTTGAGGTCCTTATAAATGGCTTGCAAGTAAACAAGGTGGAAGAGACCAGTGACTGATCATGCATAGGTTTAGCAAACAAGGTGTGTAAAAGGCAGACAAACTCTTTTTCATCAGCATATGCCCATTGAGGGCAAAAACATGGGAATATAATTTTTAGAAGATAGGTGAACTGTAAGTATCATCACTTACATTGAATCTTATAGTGCCTTCTACATATTTGTGTGGATGTTGAACCTCAGTGCACTTAAGGATTTCTCTCGCCAAATGTATATTGCACGCTAACTTTTTATGTTTAATTTTTCAGATTATCATGATATAACCATAGCTAAGGAAGAATAACTACAAAGGTGAGTGTTTGCAAAGAATATCCTGCTAACAGTTCTTTCAGAACTATTATAATAGTATTCCATAAATATTTGGGGAAGAGAGAAGAAGAAAAAGAGAAAGAAAACTTGATGGGCTGGCACATCACAACTATGCAGATTTTTGCAAATAACTTATCACTCAAGAATTTGAATATTTTTAGTGCTGGGATATTAGTCCCAACAAACTATTGGGATATTTATAGTAATGGTTGTGTGAGTAGTCACATGCTCTTTTTTTATGCTTTGGGTTTCAATAACAACTATTTTAAACATGAAAATAATACCTGCCTAATGACAGAAAATGCTGCACAGATTATTAACTTTCAAGTAAACATTTGCAAAAAAAAAAAAAAAAGGAACTCAAGAAAGTTGATAGATAACAAATAATACAGGTACATTCTTAGCAGGAGCTGTTTATTCAGCAACAGTCCATTTGTTCTTTCATTTGTCCAGCTCTGTAAAACAATATTTCAGTGTCTGTGCTCTATGTAGGAGCCAAGTTTTATAAAAAAAAATGGGCAACATAGAATCAGAGAATTAATTAAGTTAGAAGGGACCTTGAAAGTTCAGCCATCTCAGAGAAACAGGGCCAAATAGATCAAGTTGTTCAGGACCTTTTCAGGTTCTTTTAAATATCTCCAAAGATGGAGGTTTCACTACCTTTCTGAGTCCCTGCTCCACCCTCACATTTCACCAGCTTCATGAACAAAACCCAATTATCTCTGCCTCTCCTTGTGCAACACGTGCTCCAGCCCCAGTTGTCACAGTGGTCCTCCGCTGGACTCACTTTGGTTTGACAGTGACTTTCTTGTATTGGGATCTCTAAACTGAGAACAGCACTCTGGATGCTGCTGACGTTCAGCTTGTTGTTTACCATGACCTTCAAATCCTGCAAAGGTCTTTGTGGGTCTTGTAGAGGTGCTCTGTCTCCAGCCAGGGCCCAGACCACACTGTTACATGTGGTTATTTCAAACCAGATGCAGAAGTTTCCATCTACCTTTGCTGAACTTCAGGAGGTTTCTGTCAGCCTGTTTTTCCAGGGTCAAGATTGCTCTGCAGCAGCTCTGTCCTATAGAATGTCAGTTATTTTTCCTCCCGCACCCCCACTCCATATGCAGTTTGGTATCATCCTCAAAACTCATAGAGGGTGCACTCTCATCATCTGGGTCTTTAATAAAGACATTAAACAGTATTGGCCTGTTTGACCCCTGAGGAACACCACTAATAACTGGCCACAAGCTGGACTTTATGTCATTGACCTCAAGCCTTTAAGCCCAATAGTTCAGCCCATTTTTAATGCATTTGGTAGCCAGCCTTCTCAAACCGTATCTCACTGAGTGTAAAGATAATATGGGAGATCAAGTCAAGGCAAACAACATCTACTACTCTTCCCTCACCCACAGGGGCAGTCATCTCTTTGTAGAAGGTTATCAGGTTAGTTAGACACAAGCTGCCTTTAGGAAATCCATGCTGGCTGTTTCTAATCACTTTCTCTTCCTTCATGTACCTATATATAGCACTTAGGAGGATTTATTCCATTATTTTCCTGGAGACTGAGATTTAGCAGATCACCTCTAGTTCTCTGGATCTTCTTTCATGCCCTTTTTGAAGATGCTGTTATGTTTTTCTCTAATATATTCTTAAAAGCAAAGATTTTTTTACAGTATACTAGTAAGCTGTGTTAAATAAATAAACAAATCCTATTTTTAGACTACAGCGAGCCAAACATATTTTAAATTCATGAGAAAAGTTATCTTTCTTAGTACTGGTCCACAGCAACTTTGAACATTCACATGCTAATGTATGGTACTGGACTGGTGTCTAAATACTCTGATACAATCCAGTCTGAAAACATAAAATCATTAATACATCAGAAAGCATTAGTCAAACCAATTTAACCTCTCCAACTGGCAGAGTTTCCGCTTAATGCAAGGTATAACATCCCATCCAACATAATTAGTCATCTTTAATTACCTTGATATCAGAACGCAAATGGAACAAAGCAAAACCTAAATAATTAAGCTAATTAGTGTACTCTTTCTATTGCATTAATATAAGGGAAAAAAGTTAATATGGCTCTAAGTTCTTTATTCTTTTTTTGAAACTATATACAGATTTGTGTCAAATTATTTAATTTTTTTTTTATTTTTAATAGCTCAATCAACTATGTATTGCAATTACAAATTGATAAATACAAGTTTATATAATGTAACATAAAAAGGTCACAATATCTTCATTCATAAAATAAAATATGGAGGTAGAAACTCCACATATAATGTCTAAGTGTCCTATTGAAGGTGCTGGCTTACATCGGTAGAAAATCTGCTAAGAGAGTTAAGACAGCTTATAACAGCTGAGAATCTGTCCTTTGGTGATAAAATTCCTGTTTGGTGGCATAGTATCTTTACTTAAGAGGGGAAATTGTTAATTTCTAAAGCCCTATCTACACTCATAATTTTAGGTATATACATCTATGTACTGGAGACGAGTGAATCCATAGAAACCAACCTTCTCTTTCAAAATCTTTAAGTCATGTTATATCTCTCAATGCATCATTTTTACTTTGTTCTTTTAGATAGGTTACATTAAGTGCATATATAAATAGTATTGTCAGTCCAGAACAATTTTTACTTTTGCT
Source organism: Ciconia boyciana (assembly GCF_034638445.1). Classification (NCBI taxonomy): domain Eukaryota; kingdom Metazoa; phylum Chordata; class Aves; order Ciconiiformes; family Ciconiidae; genus Ciconia; species Ciconia boyciana. Next base: position 61,336,754 of record NC_132935.1, read on the forward strand.
GACTTTTTACATTGTATAAATGATTCTTAATATAGCATGAGCATAGCCCCATCATGGACCAAAGTGCTCATTAGCCCTCCTCTCTGACTGAAGGAAGAATCCAAGAGCTGGTAACTGACAGAATGAATAGATCTGAAGTTATTAACTCCAATTATTTTTAAAACATTCTTTCTTTAGAAGTATAGAAATATATATGCTGAATTACATATGCCATGTAAAGTATGATGATGAGTTGTTTGTTTGTTTTCTGTCCTATAACTGTTTATTTGGAATTAGTAAATGCTAAAGATAATAGCATATTACAGTTAGTCTGAAATGTAGGAATTTTTCCTGTAGCACGTAACGCACAAGATGTTCTGCGAGCAGAGGAGAGTGATGGATGAACCCTAGGGGGGGATTTAAGTGTTTTCTACTTAATTTTTCATTTTTTATTATGTCTCAATACTGGTTTGGAGTAATTGTATACTGAAACATATTGCAAGTAATTTTCAAGCTGTTTGTGATTCATACTTAATAATATTGTGGAACAAAAATTAGAATTCCATATCCCAAACTCCAACTGGTGCAACTGTAATCCTCTGAGAAGTTCTACAAATCACTAAAGCTGATTCTGTCATTAAAATTGCCCATGGACACATAAATATTTGAAAAATTAGGTCCATTCCCTGCAGTTTATAGTGAAAATTTGAGCTATTGTTATTCAGACCTTTGCAGCAAGTATTTATATAAGTTTGTTAGCTCTTTTGAAAGACTTTGTTATAACCTAAAGTTTTTCCATTGGTATACACATACATATTTTTCCGTAGATATATATAGGACAGTTTTCTACTCAGTCATATCTCTGGAGATGCTTATTGCTATTTAAAGCAAAGTATTAAATTATAATTATGATGAAACAAACATTTCTGAAAAGTTTAGAAAAAAATAAATTTTAAATGCAGCACACAGATACTGTTTGAGGTCTTGAACCAGGACATTCCCATTTAGGAGATCACAAGACAGTTTTTTGAATATACTTAGCTTGATATTAGAAAAAGTATTAGCGGCTTGATAGCAGGAAAAGGATTAGATAACATTTGTCATTGGCCTGTCTGATTTGTAATTGTGCAAATGCAAAATTATGTGATATATCAATGCTCATGATTCACCAGGTTCTAACTCTAATTTCTAAGACTCCAGTTTCCTACAGATTGTTCCAGAGCCACGATCTGCTGGGTTACCTTATGGGCAAGGAAGCTTAACCATTCCTTCTTTTGAGGTTTGGGGACAGAGCTGCCAGGTGGACTGCTTTAGGGCAGGAAACTCAGACCTTCCTATATTGACCACCTCGAAAGAGAAACACAAAATCTGTTCCTGTGTACAGGGAAAGTTTAAACCTGGAGTGTTTTAACAGAAACATTTTAGGCTCAACAAAATGGCATTTTCTGATGAAACTTTCCTAAATAGAAAATCTATCAGAAATTTTCCTTTTAGGTCTGTCCCTGCTTATTTATTCTGACATCATCCTTGCACTTTAGAGGCAGTATGTTAGCATTTTCTTTGCTTTTTGACATTTGTGAACTGAGGTGGTGGTTCTGTACTGATCCCATGCAAAACCTGGATGATTTTACATGTTATTCTGACCACCAGCTGTTTGTGGTATCATAGCAAGGCAAATATTAGACTGTTTGAATGCTTTAACTCAACAAATTAATGATGCTTTATTATTTTTCACTTTAACCATAACTCTGAATTCCATAGGTTTGCAATGCTTATTTTGAGGAATATTACAACACTTTTGCAATATTTCTAAACTTAAGTTTTGGCCTGTACTCCAGGATTCAATTCCTGGCTAATGGTATTTCCTAGTTTTGAAATTTTATGTACTACAATATATTGTAATATGGTAGTTCTTCACCTTCTTAGAATGTAGTTTAATTCCAAAATTAGGTTTTAAGTGGAAATAAAGAAGGACAGAAATGAGATTATGCAATTAATGTTCATTACAAGATCTTCACACAAAGCAGTACCATTGACAATTTTTGAGAAGAGTGAGAATGACAGGACTTTTGAAAGTCAGGCAATTAAATTAACTGGAAGAGCTATATGAAGGAATTTACACAGCCCTTTCCAGTCATTTGCAACCTCTAATGCTTAGGTCTATCATAAAAATTACAGTTCGCTTAGTTTACTTCAAAATCTTGCATATCTTTTATACAAAGCTAAAATACAGAATAGTTCATTTAAAATATGTAATTTATTTGTTGACATGGTCAGTCTTGTAAAAAGTTACTAATATTTAAAAAAACTTAAAATAGTTGTAGACAAGTAAAAGCAACCATAGTCTTAGTAGCTTATGTACAACATTTTACTATGATTTTTCTGTCTAAAAACATAACTACAGAAGACATTCAGATTAATACTTAGATAGTGGAAATAGCAAAATTGAATTTTTAATACAAAGGATTGAAAACCTGAAGCAAGTATTCCTGAAACAAGCTTGAGCTTTATTATTGCTTTTTATCAACTAGGTAAAATTGTCATATTATAATTTCACTATCGAGTAACTATATCTATTGCAAAATAAGAGATGTTGTAGGTTAAATGCCTTTAGATTTGCAAAGAGCTATTGCTGTTACTAGGGCTTTACTTGTAGCTTTTCCTCTAAAAAGGCATTTTTTTCCATAGATAAAATATGATTCCTCACACAGAGCACAATGGCACACTGTAGTGGCAAATACAGTAAGAAATGTATATTTCTGGAGTCTACTGTAGCTGCTGATGGTACCCAGAACACCCACTAAACTTTCTCCAGGTAGCTGTTCTCATGCCTTTTTGACTGCTTACGGATAATGACTGGACTGCTTGTCCTTACCTTACTGATCACATCACTCTCTGGAGAATTAATTTATTGATTCATTGATGACTTCTTTAATAATGCAATTACCTTTCATCCTGCTTAACTGATTCACTACTTCTGTTGATTGCCCATTTATTGATTTTATTTGCTCAGCTAATTTTTAATCCTTAAACTTTGCCTGTTTAATTCCACTCCATTGCCTGTGTATTTTACTTATGAGTTTTACAACCTAATTGACTCTACACCTACATGATTTTCTCTCTTGATTAATTGTGTGTTTATACAATTAATTGCTTGATTTATACACTCCTAATTAATTGATTGCTGCTTAATCGTATCATTTCCTGGCACTAACTTGCCAAAAGATTTGGTAGCCGTAGTCATAGTCTGCCAATATTTGTTCACAATACTGCATCTCCTTTTTTCTCCCTACTTTTCTCATGTATCACCATCTTCTCTACCTTTTTAATGCCCCCATTGTTTTACTTTTACTTTTATTCAAATTAAATACTCAGTAATCTTTAACACTGTCAGAACTTCTCTTTATGAATTAAATCATTAGTTTTAATCAAATTTTTATTCAAATTTTGCTTCTTCTAGATAGAAGTTAGAACATGCTTCTGCAAGGAATCTGGGTTTAATCCCAGGTTATCCTATATTATTCTGGATGAATCCTGGCAAATTAACTGGAAGTCATTCAGTTAAAAAAAAAAAAAAAAAAAAAAAAAAAAAGAAGTAGATTCGCAGAGCATAGGCAGGAATTCAAGTAGTTTTCCATACAGAACTAGCCACAGGGCTATAAAATACTGCTATCGACGTAGTCCTATGAATCTTAAAGAGACCTAACTTCACAGGAGAGGTGCCTCACTAAAACTAATCTATAACATAGCTCTTCAAAAATTTTCTGAGAAAAATAGATAGAGCTTTGAATGCCTTCACTTGAGCAGGACACAGCACCCAGGCTCCTAAATCTCTTATGAGTGTTCTTTTTTTTTTTCCTTTTTTTTTTCTGCTTCTTAAAGAATCATAACATCCATACTGCCTGCTCATTTTCAGAGCTTTTCACAGTTATGTATCTCACTTCTGGAGTGAGCCTAGCCTTTGAATACCAAAAGATGGGACGTCTTTATGTGCAGACAGAACTCTATGTGCAGACTGCTGTAAATAGGAAATGTCTTGATAATATGGAATGATTCTGTGGATCAGCCTTTCAAGGAATGTAGCCAACCCACTATAGTCATAATATTTCATGCTCTCTGAATCACTTTGCTGCAACCAGGCAGAGGTTAAGAAGCAACTAAATAGACTCATTGAGTGTCTCTGTACAGAAAGATTTTACTGGGTTTAACTGAAGGGAAATGGAAATAGATTTGATTGACAGAAGACTAAAATTACTCCTCAAGAGAGAATACCCAGATACAACTGTGTTTCAAAATCCTTTAAAGTTCACTCAACTGCTGTAGTGGGCTAATTTATGTATGAAAGGATCAAGCTCCTAAATAGTAATATCAGACAGCTAGTGGCAATTCTTCCAAGTTCCAAATCCTGCTATCAAATTAAATCTTTTATTTCTAATTTGTTTTAAAAATATTGTGAACAAATAAATCTGCACCAGCTGGAAACATATTATTTCCCCCAAATATAACATTATATATAACATTATATATAACAAATATAACATTAAGTTATAATATTATGCCAACAGGGATACACACACAAATCTTAGATTGTTGAGCCAAAAAGGCTGAAATGTTGAATTCCATTTTGCTTCAGTCTCCATTATATAAAAAAGTGATGGTAATGTGGGCAAACATAATTAATGTCCTAAATTAACATAGAAGAAATTAGACTAAGCTAAAGCAAAAGATTAGAAACTGTCCAAATACAGTTTTTGATATCTGGTGGGCTTTGTGAAATTTAACTTAGAGTACTTAGGGAGATGAAGTGGCTGGGTTAAGCTTAAAGCCATGTACTGTTATCTTTGAGAAAATGATGAGGAGAGCTGAAGAATCAAGTCTTTGGAAAAGGATAGATATAGTGTTTAACCTTAAAAAGTGGAAAGCTGTAAATCTATAACCTTAAATTTAATTTTCTCAGTAGTGAAAGAAATAATTTAGAGACATCTAGAAGGCAACAAAGAGATATGTGAAGGACAAATAATTTCAAAGAAACTTTATTTCTTTTTATAAGAGGATAAAAGGCTTTGTGGATAGGACAGTACAATGATATCACATATATTGATATATCTAGTCATATATAGAATCTCCACCGTAACGCTTTTGAAACTATATCTCACATGATTGCATAAGTATATTAGAGGCACATGGACTATTAGGAGCTACTGCTGACTAGATATAAATCTGAAAAATAAGCTCAGAATAGGTATTGGGTTTTTTTCTGACAAACTGGGAGGATACAGAAGGTGGAATTCTGGGATTCTAAATCTGATACCAATCAAAATGTCATTTAAGTTTTTGATGACTTAGTAGTATGCATATTAAATCTGCAGATGACAGTAAATCCATGTAGGCCTAGTGGCAGACAGGACGAGTCTTCAGAGACATATCCATGCCTTGGAAAAATAACACAGAAAATATAATTAAGATGAGATTCAGTTTCCTACACTTAATATAAAAATTTACAGAAATTCAAGGATTGAGGATGACTTACACCAGGTTTGCAGAAAATTACCTGCAGGTCATAGCAGAGTTAAAAGTTGAATATGAAACAACAGTACCACACTGTTATGAGGAAGACAAACAAGATACTAGGACATACAGAGAGGCCTCTTATTTGTAAAACTTGCAACAATCTTAAAATGTTGCTTTTCACAAGTAAAGGTGGAACTGGAATACTGTGACCAGCTTGAGGTATCAGCTTTCCAAGAAGGTCTGGAATAGAGTGAGAAAAAATATTATATATCTATTAGAACAGATTTAAGGAAAGCTTGTAGGACTTAAACTTGTTAAGTCTAGAGAGAGTGAATCGAGGATCTTTTAGTTCTAGATCACAAGCTGTTCTTCATGTGCTCAACTGACAGTTCAAGTCATATGGCCTTATATTATAGCCAAGGAAATTTAGATTACATATCAGAAAAAGCTTTCAAACTGTAAGACTGGCTAAGCCCTGGCTATGATTCCTTTGGCAGAGTAGAAAATTCAGGTAACAGACAGACATGGTTATCTGTTGAACAGCTGATGGACTATTGCCACAAGATCCCTCTTTGACCAACTTGCTGTACAGAACACCTGTCTATCTGTTTTGCCATAGTCTGCATAGTTTTGCAGTCTTCTATATGTTTATTTTTCCCATTCATGTTCCAGTTTCATACATTACAAATTCAGAGAAAGTCATATTTTTCCAATTTAATACCATAGTATTTAAAAAAAAATTCTCTGATCTGGGATTCAGTTTAATGGAAGACATACTCTTTAGTCTCACTAACTCACTGAGCAAATTGTCACCATTGTTAGATGAAAAATGGTCATTATAATGGAATTATAATGGCAAAAAATGGGAAATGTTTTCTCAAGGAAATACTAGTCACTCACTGATGCATTCTTCATTCTCCATTCACTTAACTGAAATAATAAACAACTACTTTTCACTTCTAATTTCATTGGAATTATCAGTTTTTGTGTTTGATAATATCTAGAGCAGACAGGCTGTGTAAAACATTTGCCTCCAGGACAAAAGCTGAAGTGCTTACTTTTTTCAGATGATAACCAAAGCACCATGATCTTTTGAAGAAACAGTCTTGCGGAGAAAATCTGGGTACTAAACAAATGGTTTTTAATCTTCCAAGATCAAGCAGAGATGGGTAATATATTCTGAATGCTTCACAAACCTGTCTGTGTATTTTTAGGCTTGTCTTTCCTAGCTGTACTTCTGGTAAAATCAGTAAAGCTTCATATTTTACACAACTGACTGCAGAAAAGAAATGACAGTTCAAGGTCCTAGAATATAAGAGTTTAGGCAAGAGAGGGACTGGTTTTTTTCCCACAGTTTTGTACCAAATCTAGTGTCACAGGGTCTGTGAGTCCAAATGGAAGCTTAGGAAGCATAAGGACAGCTATGAAATCACAAAACACATTTAGGAAAAATATGAAAATGTACTTGCATTTTCCCATCTAGCAACATTCCTCCCAGTACCTGCATGCAAACGAACACATTAAATACACTTATTTCTAGTTAATCCCTAAAAGCTTGGAACTTGCCTTTGAACACTACTGAAATCTTTGCTCAGAAAATAGAAAACCTTCAGCATCCTTTTATAACTGCTTAAAAAGTGCTAAGTAGTTTGGATGCAGAGCGTAAATCGTGCAAGCTCATATGGAGTTTTGGTTCTTTGTAGATAGCAGAAAGTGTTGTCAGATTATTAGATGGAAACAGCTAGTGGAGTTTTCAGTACACAGAGACCTGAGATAAAAAACAAAACAGCATTGTCATTTTATAACAGCTTTAATCATGCATAACAGTTTGTTCTAATGAATATGTATGAGACACTGATGAACATGAATGATAGATATCTATGATTCACAAAGTGAAGAAGCTTATCTATATGCAGATTAAGTACCTCAGAGAAAACTATTCTTCCTCTTTTCCCTCCTGTTTTGGCAAAATTCCTGCACCACTGAATGTCAAAACTTGCATCTTTCCAGCAATAACAGCTTTAAGCTCATAAGAACAAATCTCGTCTATTCTCTTCAAATAATACTTAAAATTGAGATTTCTCAGAATAATTTGGAAGAATATATAACAGCTGCTATGTAGAACATTATTTTAAAGGATTTAGGATATACAGCATGCAATGGACAAACAAAATCTGACTGGTTTATCTTTTATATTAATGTTAATATATTTAACAGAGCTAATACTGGAAATAGAACTATTATGGAAAAGCATTGTGAATTCATTGTACCAGTTATGATAATGAATATACGTATTTAGGCTCAAAACTATTGGTTGAAGATAGCTAGTCTTGGAGAAAGTGAGATTTTCTCTTTACAGTCTGAAATTTCTCTTACACAGTATCATTCCATAACAAGCATAAACACTGGCCTCTGAAATAAAACTCAACTTCGCATACTTTTATATAACACAAAATGCCTGATTATTAAAAAAATAAAATCTTGGGCAAAGTTATGAGACTTGTTCATATTTTCCATGTGATTTAGATTAGATCTTTAGTTGCCTGTCACACAAGTACTATGATTAACATACAATGCCAAGCTCCATCTATTATTGCATGTTGGCACAGAAAATGAAAAGTCTATTGAAATATTAAAATCTTATATGTTTGCATTGCATTTAATACACAGAACAGAAACAGTATTAGACGCAATAGTAAACAATATTCAATAATATAATGTTTTCACTTAGGAATGAAAGAGAAATTAGGCCTTATCTGAATAATGTTGGACATGACCTGTTTAGATCTTTAACAGTTCCTGGAGGGCAAGAAACCAAATAGTTGATAGGAAATCAAATAGTTAGTACACAACGAATTAATGTACAAATAATACATGCTCACATAAATTTTAATTATATTTTCTTGTATTATGTTAAACTATATTTTTAAAGGTTAATGAAGTAAAACTTTGTTTCTCTACTGTATGTCATTTTAAAAAATATTTTGATTGTTTAAAACAAGTAGCAGCTTTTTTCACGCTAATAGAAAATGCAAGAAAAGATATGATCCATAAGTTAATAGAAAGTCATAATTTCTGTTTTATAGTGCATAATTATCTATCCTTCTCTCTTATTTTTAGCCAATATTCATGTTATGGCTGTCAAATTTCCCAGCACCCTGCATGTCTAAAATTACTGCAGAAAATGCCTCAACTGAAATGTATCCATCAGAAGCTTACCTACATTCCATGTTCCCATGTCAGGCAGTTGCCCAAAAACTGTACAATAAAATATTTTCTGAGCACTCTGATGACATGCAAATTAGAATTTCTTGTGATTATGATTGATCTGAACAGAAAAACTACCCCAAAATACCTGATGGCTATATTTCTCAGTCTGCAAAAGCTAAGCACCCACACATTCACATACAGATAATGAAAATGTACTGGCACAACTGTTCTAGGCAAGACATGTTTTTAGATAAAAGTAATCTCTTTTATTAGAGATGTTATTATAGTTAGAAAAGGGTAAAAATCTTTTTGGACATACCAGATCTTCTGGTCTGAAACTGAAGCAGAAAACTTCAAAACTAAACACAAGTCAAGAATAACTGTTCTGACCTTAATTGGGTACATGATAGTTAGACTGCTGAGAAAAAGGGATTTGGTATCTAAGGCATACATGAAAGTTGATGTGAGTTTAGAATGAGGGCAGTGAAGGGTGATAGAAATTTTCTCCAGGGAAAGAGAGTTGTGATCTCTAGATTGTGAGTCATGAGTGGTGGGAGGAAAATATATTCTGCTATAAATTCATAGCTCTGTAGAGTCTGTGTTCTTTGGTAGATGGTATAGGTATGAATTTTAGTTATGAAGTTTGTCTTTGGAATAGGTTTTTAGGTCTTTCTTGATTATCACAAATGAGAGATGATAGATGGGGTAACTGACTCACTGTTTGGCAAGATATATTTCCCAACTGGAAAGTGTGTTTCTAGCCTTTTCCAGTTCTCAGTTTGGGTTCATTCTGATATGTGGTCATTAAAAATGTCATCTCTATATTTTTCATGAGGACATTTAGTACACTGGATGAAGTATATACATTCTGAACAGCAAAGAACTGTAGGACACTGGAATTGGGATATTTCCCAATTTCACCAAAAATTCATCTAGGTAATCTAAAACATTCACTGTCAGAAGTTCTTTTTAGACCTATTGTAATATGGTGCTAGAATTATTTTAAAGGTGGTAAATATTTAGTCCTCCTACACATAGGTAACTCGGGGAAAAAAAAAAAGTATTCTTTCCTGAATTAAAAAATACGCTTCTTTGGAAATAGATTTGCTACAGATTTCTTCATTGTGGTGACAGAAAAACCTTTAAAAGCAAGAAACAAAAAGACAAATCCAGCAGAACCAAGACATGGCTTGATCTATGGTGTGAGAGGTAAAGATATAATTCAAGGCCAACTTAAATCCTTTGGGTTTTTTTGACTGGATGCATATGCTTAAATATTCTTTACGGACCTATGCTTTAAAAAATGAGATAATTGTGAGATAGAGTCAGATAGAGCAAAGAAAGCAGGAAAGAGAGCTGGAAAAGAGAGAAGAAGAGAGGGGATCTATTTGATATTGATAATGACACAGTTAAAATTTCTTTACAGTGTATTCAGTACCACAATTGCGATATTCCAGTCTATTACACTGACATAATTATTTCTTTAATTAAAAAAACCCACAAATTTTTTTTAGATCAATACCTCTGATATACCACAATGAATCAACATTAATGTACTCTTCTAAAGGTAAATGTCATTGAAAATTCATACACATTACATTAACTTCACTTTAACACCCAAGACCTGGACTTTGACACAGCAGTGAATTTCCCCATGAGCAGTCATTCAGTGTAAGAATGTTCTATCCCATTAAAAATATATACTTCCGATCTGTTTGATGGGAAAATATTGGTGATTGGTTTATTTTTTTATTGTATTTTAAAGTTTTTCATTATTTGATGGAGTAAATTACATTATATGGTAGAACTATCCTTCATATAGTTTCATTAACACAACTAATATATCTGGCTTTTGACACTGAAATATATTCTGCTGTATCAATCAGAAATGGCAAACTTATTGATTTATATAATTTAAGTTCTATAAAAGATGGAGGATTATTGTTGATTACTTTTTATTAGATGACAAAAATGGTGTTATGTTGGAGATACTAAGAAAACTATATCGGAAGAAAACTACAGTACAAAGAATAATGATTTTACTAAATATTTTTGGGCTTTGTTGTTATTATAATTCTTACTATGGTTAAAGGTTATACAAACATTCTAACAGCTAGTTTGTATGATAATGTCTGAATGGGCTTTTAAGCCTGTGTGTTGCACAGATAGTTATTGTATGGAATATTTCACGTCTGCATTCAATTCCTATCCAGAATGATATATATAACATCTACTGTACTTTAAAGACTTTTATGAAGGATGTAATAGGGGCAGGTGGAGACAAAATTACTAAAGCAAATTGTCTTTTAGTGAGGAGGGCAAAGATTTAGTATTTAATGACATACCAGCCAACAAGCAATTACTTTAGAGAACTCTGTCTTAAATTTTTATGATGTTTTTAATTTCTCCTTTTGATATCATTGCCTGTACATATTTTCACTGAATATATGCAAAATCTCAACACTGTGTTGTTTTTACTGAAACAAATTCATGTTTGATTTAAGTTTAGAAATCTCCAAGTAAATTAGTCTATTAAAAAGTCTACTTAGCAAATACATGCAAATGTTACAGTGACCTGCCTCTTTGAGAAGATCACAATCTGAGTTAATCTTTTCATTCTGCACTAGTGTATTGGTATTTACGTCCTACTCTCCCACCAACTGTCAAAGACAATCAGTTCCAGGAAAGGATTCCCCATATTTGTCATTTTGATGGCAAACTGTGAGCTTAAACATGCCTATATTCAAATGAATATAAAAGTTCTTGCTGACATAAATACTAGTGGATTGATCATTTAGAGCCAAACCTTATTATTTCTGTGAATAAATCCTGGTAGCTTTGAATCCACTAATTTTTGTAGATGGACAAAGAATAAGGAATAAGGTTCTCAATGACTTTTTTATTTTTTCTATGAAAATTGACAAATTGTTCATATGCTTACATAAAACATAGGCAATAAAACAATTAGCTATTTCTTATCTACATTTGTTATGTAAAGATTTCAAAGTGCTTTGTCTATGTGAAATGATTAGGATACCCAAGAATACTGTGGGAGGAACAGCACAGAATCTATTTTTATTGGGGATAATGACAGTAGTTACACCACTTAAGTATAATTATAGTATAGATCATACCTAAAGTACAGAGATTTGACCTAAAGCTCATGCTGCCTGATTTACATTTAACTCCATAATAATCCCCAGGTCTTTTGATTCATATATAGATGCAGATAAAGTGATAAAGGAGAATCTAACACCCAGATGCAGAGATGTTCCAACTTTTAAAAAATATCATTTTCACACAAATATTGAGTGAAAAGAGCATCTTCTCAACTCACAAAATTATTAACTATACTCTTATTTTTGAAAATACTTACAATACTTATTAAATGACACAGAACTTTCATGATGCAATTGGCATAGCACATGAGTACTTTCACTTTTAAAGTCAATGGTGTTGTATTCAAGATTTTTGCCTTTAGAAGACAGTGTTCTTTACTCTGTCTTCTTAGACAGAGTAAAGAACTTTAGTCTTTAAGCATATACTTAAAGACTCATAGATATCTGTCATTGTCATGGATTTCCATGTGTGATTAAGATTCTTTGCCCTTAGTACATTATAAGACATCCTTGACTCATAGACAGAACAGTATAAATTAGAGGATTCACCAAGTGTGAATAGTAGGTCCTTAAAAACTTAAACGACCTTTTCTTCACACCAAACTTCCTAGCAGTATACATTTAAAACTTGGAAGAATAATGCATACATATAATAAGGCTAATATCTTCAATGAACAAATAATAATAAAAAAATATTTCTTCTTTTTCCCATCTCAGTGAGGAATGTGAAACCAGTAGAATAATAATTTCCTCAACGTGTCATCATACCTGCATAACAATAACCCATATTAAATTATCCTTAGACAGTTAGTTTGAAAATTAATGGGATTAGTATTGAAACATTAGGAAGGTATTGTCACCAATGGTATTAAAATAGTATAACTTTCAGTTAGATGTCCTTGATATGCTTCAGTGAATATATTTCATTTTAATATCAGCTTTTAAATCAACCTCCACGTAAATCTCATGATAATAAAGAGGGTTATAAATTAATTTGCATAGTAAAACAATAATCTTGGTGCACATTCAGAATTACAGTGCATATTTTAATACCATTATACCTGTTGATTTAAAACTTATCATTTCTTAGTCTTTCTAAACAGATGAGCTACCTAAATTGATATGAAAATTTAAGAGCAAAGTGCTGCTTTGCCAGGATTTTAATGGCGTAACACATTTTACAAAGAAGTCAATGGTGACTTCAAGTGGGATATAGTGTTATGACACAGAGAAATGTTTTTAATATTATATATCCATGAAAAACAAATTGATGAACAGTGTATATATGACAACTTTAAATAACTAAAGCTATTCAATAGAACTAAACCTTTTTTTTTCTTTATTTCTCTTCCATACCTTCTTAATCTTACCAAAAATTCACAAAACTACCTGTCTTAAAAACTAAACTATAACCTGTAAAGCTCACACACATTGTGGCACCTCTTATCTGTAATATATGCTATGACAAATCTCATGCGTTTTATAACAAATTGCTTTATACGGTAAATTTGATTCTGACCTTGCCTTTGACAAATTTAAAAAACCAGTCACTTAAAAAATATACATAGTGAGTGGTTCTGGATAAACTTTTTTTTTTTTTAATTTATGGGAAATAACTCTAGAAAGGTTTCTAGATTTTTTTATTTCATTAATTCACCATGGATCTCAAAATATCAAGTCACTACTTAATGTTTCATACCCTTAAGGAGATTACTCATATTTCATCCAAGTAAAAAGGCTATTGAAACTACTTATTTATTTGGTCAGTTAATAAAATTCTTTGGTCTTTTATTTTTATTCCTGGAGTTACTATAACTAGTAAAACTCTGGGAAAAACAGTACTTTTCTCCCACGTACTTCACCCCTACTTATAGCTGCTTCATTTTTCTGCCTTATCTAAACATTTTTTCAAGTGTTAATTGGTAACTTTATTTCATATTTGTGTTTTTTACCCAATCAGCAGACTTGATAATATCAGTCTCTCTGACAGTGAGCAAAGCAGTTGCCTTTGATATTTAAATGTTTTATGGCAGAGAAAAGAATGGGGCATGAATAAAATTATTTTATGCAGGAGAAAGAAGTAACAATGAAGATAAAATGCCCTAGTTTTTCTTTATATTGATTTTTCTGTTAACACCTCTTACAGTAAAACAAAAGTAGATTAAGAAATTGAAATAAGGCAGGCATTAAATAATTAAAATTTATCTGAAAGTACAGCCTTAAAAATAGTGCAAAAGCCAAAAAGACAGTAATAACATTTACCAGTTGAAATGAAATATTTGGAGAAAAACAGATGTGAATCCAGGTCTCAAATAGAAATGTACCATTGCTGTTGAGAACAATCACTCTAAATTTAAGTGGATTAGATGATTAGGCAAATTAGACTAATCTGAAAGGTGACATGGCTGTTACCTATGGAGCAAAAGTTAGGGAGGATGATGTGGAAGCAGAGGGAGAGGTGATAAGGTTGTTAACTCTCACAGGACAGAGACAGGCAGATAATTATCACTTGTGGAACATTAAGCCTTTAGGTGTGGGTAGGGAAATACTACAGAGTATGGTAAAGCTTGAGGCCATGAAGCCATGATGTTTATGGATTTTCTCAGGCTTATCTTTTGAACTGCTTTGTAGTTCTCTCAGGCTTAAGTGGTCAGAAATGGAAAATTTGTCAAAAATATTCTAGTGTTAACTGCATGTTTCCGTTATTTTCTTCATTGTAGGCATGGAATCATTCTGACATAGAGATGTTCAGTTCCACTTATATAATTACCAGGGCACATCAGTTTTATCCTGGTGTATGCCTGTATGACAACCAGCAATTCAAATTTTTCTGTTGTTTGATGAGGAGTAGAAGGGAGAAGATTGCTGAGATACTTTTGGGGCACACAAGCCCTTTTCCAAGAACTTGCCAACACAAAACACGTGCATACAGCTATATCAGTTGGTATCATAAAAGATACCACCTCTTCCTACAACTCTTAGCTTGCTTATATCCTTATGCCATTGCAGCTATAAGATCACTGTTACTACCTTTAAGATGTATCATTCTGAATAGACTAAAAGTCTTTAACTCCATTCTTCTCCTTTTTAAAAGTCAAACTAGTTTGACAGCTGTTTTGGAAGAAAGACAGTCCAAACCACTGAACCACCAATGTAAAAAAATCCACACATTAACTTCCTGAACAGATAGAAATATCATGATTTATCCTCTCATATCCCTGGAGGCACTGTACATATTGATCTGTAAATAAACAGAAAACAAGTTGTCAGTGTAAGTCAACATGTCTCTATTCCCTTAAGTGAAACTGCTGACTGCTATTTTTTCAGGGTGTAACAATATAGTTGAGGAGCTATGCCTACTCAGACAACCACTGCTGCTACCTGGGACAGAGACTCTGTGTTGCTGTCTCACATCAGAACCAAACATCTGCAGTGTAGGGTTTGAAGTGGAAGAGGAGAGACATAGCATCTGTGGTCTGAACTGACTTGCTTGACTTTATACCTAAGGGGAAGAGAAACGTTTACAGAACTGGTCTAAGTGGGAAGCAGTGTTTTATTGTACTACTTTTCATAACCTGTCCCCCAATATTTAAGCAAAGCTACCAGAGCTCAGGTATAACAGAAACACACATGAATACATACCCTGCAGTTAAGAATCAGCTCCATAGTACTGATGAGGCTGCAGGCTCTTTCTGGGTGCCTGAATGCATGACTAGAGACTCAAAAAGGACATGTGGAAATGTACTGGGAACATATATGAGCTTCCTACATCATTGTGATGAAATGGGATTTGGAAGCTAACGGAACACTGAAATATTCCTTCCCTCTCCTACATCCTCCAATTCTGAATTTTTCCAATAATATGATGTGTCTGAAGTAAAAAATCATGGGGCAAGATAGAGTAGGTTGGAGACTAACTAAGCAAACAAGCAGCAAATTAGGGCACACATATAGACTAAGCAGGAAGAGTAGAGAAAGTCTAAATCTTTTTTCATGAGAGGTATTAAAGAAGACAGGCAACTACTTACAATTTTTCATACTACTCTAAGTTGTATGAAAGCTTGCATTTCTGCTTGCATTTACTTGCATTTACTGTGATTTTTATTAGAAGATGTCTAAACTGTCATAACATCTAGTTGGCAGAAGATGAATTTCAGTAGTTAAGAGAGACAGAACACCCTAGGTGTAGTAAATAGAAATCTGTGAGATATTATTGCTGTAAGAAATTATTACCAAGTCCTATTCCCTTTTCATCAAATTGCATATCCCTTCAGGATAGTTTTTAATTGGCATTTGAATGACCACAATGCTTTATCTGTGGAAAATGTGCCTTCTAGGAAATGATTTTTAGGATGTAGACTCATGTTGTACTGATCTCAAAGTAAAGCTAGTTTGAGAAGCCTTGCCTTTCTTATTTGTCTCTGGCTTCCTTCACCTCCCTCTTCTCATTTTTATTTTTTAAGAATTGTATTAGATTTGATTTATTCAATGGTCTTATAACATTCCTCCACACTCAGAGCTTCACAGTTGCAGAGCGGGGGGCAAATGGAAAGAAATTGTTGGGCATAGGAGAATATGAATCTCTTAAGCACTCCTACTCCTAAGACAAATATATATGAACTGAACATTTAGCAGGATCAATATATACTTTTCCCTACTTGCTGCATAGAATAACTACTTATCTGTCATCAATTTCTTGGTGTAAATAATATCATAATAGTTTAGTTCTGAAACTCACTCAAATGTAGGATTTTCAAAATTGTATAATTAGTCTGAATATGTGGATTGTCTTCTGACAAACCATTCTATGAAATGTAACTGTAAGCTTCAACTTTATTAATCTTCCATTTTATACTTAGACTCCATATAACTTGCATATATTTTTTTAAAATACAGGTAATCAATGCAGTAATCAATGAACATGATCCTTACTATCTGAAGTCACCTATTTACTGTACTATGGTCCTAGGTGTAAGTAGTATTAAACATTGACTATTGCTTTCCCATTAACTTCTTTGCCTTTGCAATGTGTTAATACGAACAGAAAGAATGCTGTGTAGACATAGATCTAGTCAATACATCTGATTACACATCTAGTATATTTTTCAGTTAAATGTTATAATCTTAATTTTTTTAAAATCCTAGATTCTCTACAGAAACTTTCAAGTTTTCAACAACTCACCACAGATGGAAATATTTTGTTAGTAAAAACACAAATTATTTTAGTGTGTAGTCTAGGGCCCCTAACTGGACTATCTTCTTCATAAAATTATTTGTGGTGGATTGACCTTGGCTGGCTGCCAGGTGCCCACCAAGCTGCTCTGTCACTCCCTCTGTCAACAGGACAGGGGAGAAAATACAATGAAAAGCTCATGGGTGGAGATAAGGACAGGGAGGTCACTTACCAATTACCATCAAAGGCAAAACAGACTTGACTTGGGGAAGATTAGTTTAATTTATTGCCAATTACTTGTAACAGAGTAAGATAGGGAGCAATAAGAACAATACTAAAAATACCTTCTCCCATCGCTCCCTTCCTCTCAGGCCCAACTTCCCTCCTAATTTTTCTACCTTCTTGCCTTCCCACTCCCTCTCCTGCCCCAAGTGGAGCAGGGGGATGGGGAATGAGGATAGTGGTCAGTTCATAACATTTCATCTATGCTGCTCTTCCTCCTCATGCTTTTTGCCTGCTCCAGTGTGGGGTCCCTCCCAGAGGAGACAGTCCTTCATGAACTGCTCCAGTGTGGGCCCTTCCATGAGCTGCAGTCCTTCATGAACTGCTCCAGCAGTGAGTCCCTTTCAATGAGCTACAGTCCTTCAGGAAGGGACTGCTCCAGTGTGGGTCCCACATGGGGTTACAGCTCCTTCCTGAAAACCTGCTCCTGCATGGGCTCCTCTCCACAGGTCACAGTTCCTGCCAGGAGCCTACTCCAGTGTGGGGTCCTCGATGGACTGCAGTGTGGGTATCTGCTTTCCTGTGGTCCTCCATGGGCTGCAGGGGGACAACCTGCATCACCATGGTCTTCTCCATGGACTGCAAGGGAATTTCTGCTCCGGTCCCTGGAGCACCTCCTCCCCATCCTTCTTCTCTGGTTTTGATGTCTCCAGGGATGTTTCTCGCACATTTTTCTCACTCCTCTCTCACAGCCGCTGTGCAGTGTCTTTTTTTTTTTTTACCCTTTCTTAAATATGTTGCCACAAAGGTGCTACCAACCTTGCTGATAGGCTTAGCTTGGCCAGCGGAGGGTCCTTCTTGGAGCTGGCTGGAACTGGCTCTGTCTGACATGGGGGCAGCTTCTGGTGTCTTCTCACAGAAGCCACCCCTGCAGCACCCCCAGCTAGCAAAACCTTGTCACGTAAACCCAATAGAGCTTTATAGTCAAGAATTTTAATTACCGTTGCCCCTGCCAAGAAAATAAAAGCTCATGGCAATCAGAACAGAAGATATACATTGTGCACAGAAAATTTTAAGACATAGATACTACAACTCAAAACAAGCATCCCAGTGTTACTCTGAATTCAGCACTTTCCTTCCTTTGTTCTTAGAGTACAGCTGTATAGGCTTTGTTTTCTTCAGGTTAGTCAGAATCTTGTCTTACTCAAGGTGAGGTGGCAAATCAATTATTACATCTTGATCTGTAAGTAAAGGTAAAAATGCTATCTTATGCATTTCAAATGCAACTTTTGTGTAATAAGTACACTTACCTTCACTCCTAACTATGAATGCTATTTTATCCCTAGCGTCTCACATGAAAATGAGACATTATTGTCAGAAAGACTGTCTCACAAGTTCTTTTATGTAATTATACAGATACTCTGATATACTAAAAAAAAATTCCTAGTCTGCTGTTAAGATTAGTGCAAATTAAATGTTCCAAGTACTATACTGCTAGATATGTAATTGTTTAAAAATCTGTATCTTGCAGACTAACATATTATAATAAGGTAGTCTCAGTGCCTCATAACTCTATTTTAATGCCAACGATGGAAGTGTATTTCTCAGCTCTCAAGGAGAAAAAAACACAAATAAAAGCATCTTCTTTCTCTATGTTAAAACTCAATGAAGACTGAAGCTTATAACAATGGGTCAGATCCTCAGAGTGAGTGCACATGAAAGCCACTACAAACTAAAGATAATCTGTGGTTCAGTGCCTGCTAATATTAAGATATTTTGGTCTTAAGTTGTCCATTTCTTCTATTTCAAGATGACAGTAGGAGAATAAAGAAAACAAAATATATTAATGGCTTTCACCCTTTTTCTAACACTAATCTTTCCAGACTGAAAGAAAAGAGAGAGCAAATTTCCACAGTTTTCAACCATCGTAGACTTCAGTATTTTTTCTGACTGTTACACAGCAGAAGTAATACACATTTATGGATTAATTTTATATATAAAGATAAAAGCTACTATGAAGTCCTTTTGACCAATTTTGACCACAAATATGAAATCAAAGCTGACAAGATCTGTCTTTACTTGTGTACTTGAAAACAAATTGAAAACTATTAACTCTAATAATGTATTTCATAAATTATTACTCCAAATCCACAGAATGAAGCAACTAACTATACTACCTAACTATAGTTGATAAAAATTAATTAGTATCAAGGGGAAATTAAAAGAAAGACATATTCCATTTCAATAAATTACATTTTATAAATTCAGATTATTACAACAGCAATTGTAAAAAAAAAAAAAGTCAAAATAAAGTAAACAGAAAAAAGACTGAAATGAAGGAAGAACATTTCTTACATTACAGAAATTATGTGGGAAACCATCAAATTCGAGAGCAGCTTCATTATGACTTGGCTTGTTTGAAACTTCCCATATGTTCTTTACAAAGGGAAAATCAGAAAAAGTATTTTAATATTTCTTCAACGTCTCTGTATAGTGCATCTCAATTAAACTGAGTTAATTCTCTATCAGCCTCCTTAAAGAAGCAGAACTTAAGCAAGATCTGTTTGCATTATTAGTACATTCAACATATACCTACTACTACATTTTATAATCTTGCTTCAGTCTTACTACTACTCCAAATAAAAACATGTTCATATAAATATTTTTTTAAGAAAGGAGTCTGAAAATATAAATGCAATCATTAGCAGCTGTGTTTGTCACACCCAAACTGAGCTACCATGTTTTCTAAAATCCTAAGACTGAACCTGACCTCTAAAGAATGGTAGATCACTCCCAGCTCTGATCTGTGTTGACTTACTTTTACAGGTACTTTGAAATCAAGGCTTGCACAAACTAAGCCATAACTGATAAACTTCACTGCAGCAGTGACATTTCATTTTGACACCATCCCACTAACCAAACTTTGCAGGATTTTAACACAAAGTAGTAAATAAAAAACCTACAGAAGGAAAACTGAATTCAAGTTTGATTTTCTTGTTTTTATTTTTTAACAAATTATAAAACGCAGTATGAGTACTAAGGCAAGAGATTTTTTTTAAGTCTACTCAATTGTTAATTCGTCATGGTTAGAAGTAAAGTATGCTGTTTAGTATAACAGTAATCCCTGTATGCCTTTTCAATTTTCTGAGGACTCCAGTACAAACATTTCAAACTAAATTGCTGAGTTTCACTGATCTGTCATAGTTCCTCAATTTCTGGGTTTAAGGTGTGTCTTCTTGCTTTATATGTTCCAAGGAAGGAATATTTCTAGTATACAGATTAACTTTAATCATTTGGAGAAGATAGCAATGGCATCTTTTCAACAGCCCCAATTGTGACAAAGCAGAATTTAATTGTAAATTCACAGAAAAAAAAATTTCTTGTCGCTTGGATAATAAAAGGCTCAGAAAGTTTCACAGTTTATAATAGGAGCAGTTAAGAAGAAAGGTTAACTTAAAGCACAAGGCCACAGTATGGAGAAGTAACAAGCACAGAGGAGACTGTCACTCCTAAACACTGAAGTAGCAGGGAACATTTATTTAGCTTTGGTATGTGAGAGAGGATTAGATCTTAAATCAGCTGATAAAATACTCTCTCCGCTTTCTCTTCCAATGACCTTTTCCTCTCAGCCTGCCTCTCTAAATTCTTGTCAAGACTCTATGGGCTTCTGCCTTCTGCTCATCCATGCTTTGTACAAGCTGAGCCTGCAACAAAACAACCCGCTTCCGTTCTTCAGGTTTCCAGGTTTTCTGCTGGAAACCTCCTTTGTTCACTGAACATGTTTTTCCATATAGAAAATATAAGGCATTCATCAATTTTAGATCAGCAGAGGACAATTAAAACAACTCCTCTTCTGAAGACTTTTAAACATGGAAAAAAAGATATAATGCATTTAGGCAAGTGCCAAATAAGAGTGAGGTTTGATAGGAACTTTACTGACTCTTCTTTCCTCTTTTATTTCAAGTTTTTATTTCCATGAGAATTTAATCAGTTCCTATCTTTGCTGTGGTTGACAAAGCCCTTGCCATATCTTGAAAAAGTCAATATAAATTAAATGAATTTTCATGAATACTTATAACAACAATTAAAAATTTAGCAAGACCCTAGCCTCTATTCAATTAAGTGTTGTTTGTGACATGAAGAACTGAGCACATGGCTTAAATTTAATTAAATCTAAGTCCATATAACTTTTTAACATTAATTATAATTAGTACAAATAAGACACTTCAGTGAGGGAGGAATACTGATGAGTTGTCCTCTGAATCTTTGATAGTTGCTGATAGTAAAGAATGCAAAGATATACTCACACAACTGGAGATGAAAAGAAATCACATTCCAGCTGGCAATGCTTGTGGTGCCTCATATTAAACATATACCACTTTCTCATTTGTCAGGCTACCAGAAGAGAGAGAGAGACCAATAGCTAGATTTAATATATCTGCAAAGCACAGATAAATCCACTTGTGCATGTATTAATGATATCTCAGTATCAGAATGTGAGTAGGATAACAAAACAAAAGTTTTAGCATTGCTATGTAGAATACAGATGCTTGATAGTTTTCTGTAGCTAAGGCATTTCATTATTGCCAGTTTAAGGTGATTATACTTCATTTAATGTGAATGCAAAAAATATAATGCTGAATGAGTTTAATGCACTCATATAACTTTGATCCCACAAAGCAACCTATTGCAACACAGATTTAAGAACCTTTTCACTAGCAGAGCTAGTTTAAGCAGCGGAATGAGAGACTGAAGTACAGAATTTCAACTTTAAATTACCATTTTGAGTGATATCAAATTTTACTTTAGTTGCTATATCATTTTGTCATAATTAAATTCTCATTAAACATTATCTTCTGAGAGGGAGACTTCATCTGAATTAATCTTTGTAAACTAAGCAATGCAGAAAATACAACACTTAGTAGAAACCAACTGTGCAATTATTAAGCAAAGCTATAATAGTTCATGATGTTACACTTTGCCATAGGTCTGTCCTTTTGGCACAAAGGTATCATAACACAGAAGCTTAGTAAAATCAGTATTCTCTTGGATATGCCCAAATAGTTGAAGAAAATATACTCATCCTATCTCTTCCTCTAGAGTTCTCAATTTCTTTGCATTGTTATATCTACATATCTGTCCTTTCTTCAGCTATGCAGCAAAATGTATAGGCCATAAAGTTAGTGCAGCCCAAACAGAATGGGTTCAACAGCCTGTCTCCCAATGGGAACAATTATTTTAAAGAAAAGCAGTGGGAGACAGGAAGGGTAGAAATTCCCCAGATGTACACAAGAACTTTGTTGCCATATGTAGTAGGACATTCCAAGGACTGACAACTGAGACACATTTTCTGTTGAACAGAACCCTAAGTTAACTACAGTTCTTGTCTTCCAAAAAATGTTAACTCTTGGAATGCTTTCCTTTTTCATTTAATGAGAGAAAAGGATAGGTAGGAGTGCAGAAAAGCCTGATTCTCTGTTGGTTCCAATTTTCATCAGGAAGAAATCCATACTACAGCATAAATCAGCATTAACTTCAGCAGCAGACCCTGGTTCTCTGAGAATAAACGGAATATCTCAGTTTTCCTGCCCTCTCATGTTGATTATACATCAGTTAATGGCATAGCTCTTTAACCTGTGGACTGAGAAGGTCTAGACATAGGCTAACCAGCTCCATCCTTTCTTATAACTTGCAGTTCCCTAGAAGCAACCTTCCATGCCATTCCCCTCCATATAACCAAAAGATATTGCTTTCATTATCAGTCCTTGAAAAAAGACAGGAGGGAAAAAAAAAAGTTTCAAGATTTCCTAAGTGATTTTATCTCATTTAAAATGTACTGCATTCAAGGATTCTAGGAGCAAGTATATTTTCTCTTAGCTTTTACTTAATCAATTTATAACTCCATAGTAATAATGGGGAGAATTAAGTCAGAGAGTAGGGGGAAGCCTCTTTATGTATTATTTGACCCCACCTACCACTTCAAACATATGTTAAAGCATACATTTTTCAATGCTTCCACATTTACTTTTATTATTTTATTAGGATTTTTATCTTTACATACTCTTTATGTAGGATGAAAAAACACCCCTCCTCCCATCAACTGCTTATAGACCGATCATACTGTAGGCTATGGTCTTTCCTCAAAAAAGACATCTTCACTGGTCATCCACCTTATCAGTTGATATTCTGGTAGTCAATATGGAGCTTACATAATAGCACATATGCTCTCCAAGGATAGCTTTTACTTGCTTTACTACACTAAAAAAAAAGAAAAAGAGAAGAACAGACAAATTCAATTCAAGAAGCAAAATCTGCAGTTTTAATGTTATTCCTCCCATTGTTATCAAAGATGTTACTTTCTCATTACTACTTAGTATGAAAATACAGGGTTTAGGGAATACTATTTGATTTTTTTCAATATTTGATTGAAAACAGTAACAAGAAATGGATTTTAAATCAAATTTCTTCTCTTTATGCATTCAAATAAGACAGGGTACTATGCTGGCTTCTCAAAATAGATCTGACAGTTACTGTTTGTCTCCTTATCTCTAACACTTCAATATTAGAGGCAATTTTCATTGCAGGCAAGATGTTTGCAAGCCTTGCCATTTTTACCATTTGAGAATTATATCAGCTAGAGTTTTGGGAAACAGTTTGCAAACAGAGCTGTTGAAGACACATGTGACTTTTGGTCTGGGAATGTGTGTGATGCAAGAATTGAGTCTTAATACTTAAATAATCTTGTGTACTTACTAAGGAAACCTACGTATAGAGTTCCTCCTTCAGAGAGGAACACACAATCAACTTCCAGGCAAACCTGAAAAAAAGACAACAGCATACCTAATTAAAGAGATAATATAGATATTTACTCAAAAAAAATCAAGAATAGATATTGTTATATCCTGATATAAATAAACATACCATCATGTTCCCAAGTGTGAGTACTTCTGCTTATCAGTAACTGAGGATCAATCATCATTACCCCAGTGATTTCTGTTAGCTGTGGGGAGACTCCAGACAATTTAGATAAACAGCAAATCTGTGAAATTCATGAAAGCCAAACCTAAAGCTGACTTTATTCTCAGGATTTGGAGATTCCAGTTACCAAAATTGTAAAGATTGAAAATACAGAAGTTTGAATGGTATATTAGAACCAAAATTAATTAAATTACTGCCTAGCATGTCTTGATCAACAGCTTACAGTATTGGAATGGTTTATACTATGGAAAATTATTTGATTATGCGTTAAATGTTGACTGAGAATTTTCACAGCAACTGAAGTGGATAGTGAATTACTGTGCCATTAGGGTTTATGTAAATGACTAATCTTCACTGATTTAAAAAACATTTTGAAGACAGAACTCTTGGGGGTTATTTAATCTTAAACTTTAGCTAAGGACAGGGAAAAAGTGAGTGTAGAAGAATTATATATAGGACTGCCTTAGGATTCTCAGAGACAGTAAGTCTTTCTGTGGCTGGTCATCTGATTGAACTCTTTCCTCTAGTTATCTCACATGGTAGCCTGGTACTCCAGCTATCAAGCAAAATGTATAAGCTGTATGGTATTTGCCGACACAAACAAATGACCAACATGGAAAAAAGAAATCGTTGTGCATATACTGTTTAAAAAATAAATAACAAACAAGTGTGAAATGTAATTTTAATTTATTGCAGCAGCACAAATTGCTTGGTTTATTCAAATATATAAACACAGCTTGACCTTTACAGGTCAGTGGATCTTCTTTCAAAGCAATCAGACATCATGCAGTCTTGAAATAATGGTGCAGCATAGCTATAACATATGAAATAAATACGCTTCTGGGTCATTGTGAGACAGAAAGCAGTCTTTACATTGCTGCTGTATCATGTTTTATGAGTACAAATTTCCATGAAATACACTCTTTTTTTCTGTTCAAGAGGGAATGAACATTGAAAGCTAACATTTGTAAGACAGTTTGTAAGATTATAAAGTGGACAGAAATTGTCCTCTTGTAAATTATGTTTACAGATAGAAAATGTGTTCTTTCAGACTGTTCAGTTACCATCTGAAATAGTAGCTGCCATATTTATTTATTTAAAAAAATAAACTGTAGCTTTTGACCAAGAAACCAGATTAGTCAGAAGAGTCAACTCTAAATCAACAAATTAAACAACAAGAAGAATGAGTTTATGAAAAGTCCGTGTCTCTGTGGGTCATTAGAAGGGGACAGAGATATTACTTAGAGACTTGATCTTTCTGTGATGATACCTGTACATGAGGGCAGTGAACCACAAACCCAACATAAACACAATGGTCCATGCTAGCATTTGGTAAGTTATGTTATATTAAAAATTATGCAACATATATATTTTCAGTGAAGCCTCCGAGGCAAGGGGCTCTGGGACAGAGGACTGTGTCAGGGGACCGTTGCTGAATTGGCTAAACCGCAGCAAAACCGCGCAGGGAAGGGAGAAAAAAGGGCACGTAGGGAGAGGGTTACCGCAGCCACACCCTGCCCTGAGCGGGAAGGAGGTAGCTCCTGATGAGGGCCCGGCTCTGACTCAGCATGGGTGGGGACACGAGTGATGGTGGCAATTCCCCTCACATGCAAGAGCAGCCCCCAGGCAGCACAAGCGACCAGGAGCGCGGGGAACAGGACGTGGTGCGTCAGAAGGGCGTGGCGTGGCGTGTTGCGTCAGTTTGCGCGGCAGTTCGCGCAGGCAGGGCATGTAGGGAAGGCGAAGTCACCCTAGCAGCTCAAGAGGTGAGTTCATTTGGTAGTCCCCATCCTTTCAGAAGAAACTAAGCTATGGTATTCACTCGTCAGAAAGCGATGCCCTCTGTGCTCGCCAGAGTGGATGTGGCTACCCAGACGGAGCTCCCACGAAAACAAGCAGCCTCAGGCTGCAGGGAGTGCCTGGGCCTCTCGCTGTTCACGCATGGCAGCCGTGCGGACAGCTGGGTGAAGTGCGACCAGGTGGATGATTTGCTCTGCATGGTGGCAGAGCTACGGGAGGAGGTAGAAAGGTTAAGGAGCATCAGGGAGGCTGAGAAAGAGATCGACTGGTGGTGCCATGCTCTGCCCCCCCGAGACAGGAACAGGAGCAGCAGCAGCCACCAGTAAGAACCCACGATCAAGGGGCTCCTCTATCCCCCCCCGCACCGGGCTGAAGGCAGCAGCTCAAAGGAGGAGAGTGAATGGAGGCGAGTCCATGCTCGTGGCAGCAGGCAAAGGCCCTCCCTGGCCACCTCTCCTCCCCAGGTGCCTCTGTACAACAGGTATGAGGCGCTGGAGGTGGAAGGCCAGTCAATGGAGGATGGGGATGACAGTCCATCTACACCAGAAGTTTCGCCTAGGTCAGAAAAACATACCTCTCATATTAACACCACCTCCACAAGGAAGAGAAGACAGGTTATAGTTGTGGGCGACTCCCTTCTAAGGGGAACCGAGGGTCCAATATGCCAGATGTACCCTCCTCTTAGGGAATTCTGCTGCCTCCCTGGGGCCTGAGTGAAGGATGTCACGAGGATACGCCCTAGCCTGGTGCGGCCCTCGGACAATTATCCCCTACTGCTCTTCCATGTTGGGGGCAATGAAGCTGCAACAAGAAGTCCTAGGGCAATCAAAAGAGACTTCAGGGCCCTGGGACGGCTAGTAAGGGACTCTGGAGCACAGGTTATTTTCTCCTCTCTCCTTCCAGTTGTGGGCAGTGACACCAGAAGGAACAGAGGTACCCAATCTATTAACTCATGGCTCCGTGGCTGGTGTCATTGCCACGGATTTGTTTTTTTTGACAATGGGATGGCCTACACAACATCGGGTTTGCTGGCATCTGATGGGATTCATCCTTCTCAAAGGGGAAAGAGAATCTTTGCTCAGGAGCTTGCAGGGCTCATCGACAGAGCTCATGGATGAGCTCATTGCAGGGCTCATCAATAGACTCAAATGGGGAGGGGAGTAATATCAGGCTTGCCCATGAGAAGCTGAGGGACGACGTGCCACGGTTAGAGGGAGCGGGTGCTAGCGAGGGCACTCAGCCTGTGTCCCTGAGATGTGCAGGGTACACTCGGCCACAGTTGAAGTTGTACAGGGTTGAGCTAGGGGATACTGAGGCAATAGGAGCCAAGAGGGAAACACCAATGAAACACCTCAAAGCACATAAGGGGTGTTCCTCTATGAAGGAGGCACGGACGACAGCCCTGCTGAAATGCCTCTACACCAATGCATGCAGCATGGGCAACAAGCAGGAGGAGTTGGAAGCCATTGTACATCAGGAAAACTATGATATGGTTGCCATCACGGAAACATGGTGGGATGACTCACACAAATGCAGTGCGGCGAAGGATGGCTACAAACTCTTCAGGAGGGATAGGTGAGGCAGGAGAGGTGGTGGGGTAGCCCTGTATGTTAGGGAGTGTCTGGATAGTTTAGAGCTTAATGATGGTGACGATAGGGTGGAGTGTCTATGGGTAAGAATCAGGGGGAGGGCCAACAAGGCAGATATTGTGGTGGGAGTCTGTTACAGACCACCTAACCAGGATGAGGAGACTGACAAACTATTCTATAAGCAGCTGGGAGAAGCCTCACGATTGCTAGCCTTTGTTCTTGTGGGGGACTTCAACCTACCAGATGTCTGCTGGAAATACAATACAGCAGAGAGGAAACAGTCTAGGAGGTTCCTGGAGTGTGTGGCAGATAACTTCCTGACACAGCTGGTGAGTGAGCCAACTAGGGAAGGTGCCCCGCTGGACCTCTTGTTCACGAACAGAGAAGGACTTGTGAGCCATGTGATGGTTGGAGGCCGTCTTGGACAGAGTGATCACGAAATGATAAGAGTTTTTGATACTTGGAGAAGCGGCGAGGGGGGTCAGCAAAACTGCCACCTTAGACTTCCGGAGGGCAGACTTCGGCTTGTTTAGGAGACTGGTCGCCAGAGTCCCCCGGGAGGCAGCCCTAATGGGCAAAGGAATCCAGGAAGGCTGGACATTCTTTAAGGAGGAAGTCCTAAAGGCACAAGAGCAGGCTGTCCCCAGGTGTCGAAAGATGAGCCAGCGGGGAAGAAGACCGGCCTGGCTGAATAGAGAACTCTGGCTAGAACTCAGGAAAAAGAGGAGAGTCTACAGCCTCTGGAAGAAGGGGCAGGCAACTCAGGAGGACTACAAAGGTGTAGCAAGGCTGTGCAGGGAGAAAATTAGAAGGGCCAAAGCTGAGCTAGAGCTCAATCTGGCTACTGCCGTAAAAGACAACAAAAAATACTTCTTCAAATACATTAGCAGCAAAAGGAGAGCTAAGGAGAATCTCCAGCCCCTAGGAGACGGGGGAGGGAACACAGTGACCAAGGATGAGGAAAAGGTTGAGTACTTAATGCCTTCTTTGCCTCAGTCTTTAATAGCAGGGCCAATTGTTCCCTGGGTACCCACCCCCCCGAGTCGGAAGATAGGGATGGGGACCAGAATGGAGCCCCCATAATCCAGGGGAAATGGTTAATGAACTGCTGCACCACTTAGACACTCACAAGTCTATGGGGCCTGATGAGATCCACCCGAGAGTACTGAAGGAACTGGCAGATGTGCTCACCAAGACCCTTTCCATCATTTACCAGCAGTCCTGGCTAACTGGGGAGGTCCCAGCTGAATGGAGATTAGCTAATGTGACACCCATCTTCAAGAAGGGCCGGAAGGAGGACCTGGCAAACTACAGGCCTGTCAGCCTGACCTTGATATCAGGAAAGCTGATGGAGCAGATCATCCTGAGTGCCATCACATGGCATGTAGAGGATAACCAAGGGATCAAGCCCAGCCAGCATGGGTTTAGGAAAGGCAGGTCCTGCTTGACCAACCTGATCTCCTTCTACAACAAGGTGACCCGCCTAGTGGATGAGGGAAAGGCTGTGGATGTTGTCTATCTAGACTTCAGTAAAGCCTTTGACACAGTTTCCCACAGCATTCTCCTGGAGAAACTGGCTGCTCATGGCTTGGATGGGCATACGCTTTGCTGGGTAAAGAACTGGCTGGATGGCCGGGCCCAAAGAGTGGTGGTGAATGGAGTTTACTCCAGTTGGCGGCCGGTCACAAGCGGTGTCCCCCAGGGCTCTGTGTTGGGGCCAGTTCTGTTTAATATCTTTATCAATGATCTGGACGAAGGGATCGAGTGCACCCTCAGTAAGTTTGCAGACGACACCAAGTTGTGTGGGAATGTTGATCTGCTTGAGGGGAGGAAGGCTCTGCAGAGGGATCTGGACAGGCTGGGTTGATGGGCCCAGGCCAATTGTATGGAGTTCAACAAGGCTAAGTACAAGGCCCTGCACTTGGGCCACAACAACCCCATGCGACACTACAGTCTTGGGGAAGAGTGGCTGGAAAGCTGCCCGGTGGAAAAGGACCTGGGGGTGTTGGTTGACAGCCGGCTGAATATGAGCCAGCAGTGTGCCCAGATGGCCAAGAAGGCCAATGGCATCCTGGCTTGTATCAGAAATAGTGTGGCCAGCAGGACTAGGGAAGTGATCGTGCCCCTGTACTCGGCACTAGTGAGGCCACACCTCGAATACTGTGTTCAGTTTTGGGCCCCTCAGTACAAGAGAGACATTGAGGTGCTGGAGCATGTCCAAAGAAGGGCAACGAAGCTGGTGAAGGGTCTAGAGCAGAAGTCTTATGAGGAGCAGCTGAGGGAACTGGGGTTGTTTATTCTGGAGAAAAGGAGGCTGAGGGGAGACCTTATCGCTCTCTACAACTACCTGAAAGGAGGTTGTAGTGAGGTAGGTGTTGGTCTCTTCTCCCGGGTAACAAGTGATAGGACAAGAGGAAATGGCCTCAAGTTGCACCAGGGGAGGTTTAGACTGGATATTAGGAAATTTTATTTCACTGAAAGGGTTGTCAAGCATTGGAACAGGCTGCCCAGGGAAGTGGTTGAGTCGCCATCCCTGGAAGTATTTAAAAGACATTTGGATGAGGTGCTTAAGGACATGGTATAGTGGTGGTCTTGGTAGTGTTAGGTTTATGGTTGGACTCGATGATCTTAAAGGTCTTTTCCAACCTATACGATTCTGTGATTCTGTGATATCTCTAGACAAAATTTAATTAGAAATACTTAAGAGTATGCATGCAGAAACTGAAGAAGGAAAAAAAGGCTTAAAAGACCATTGCACTTTAAAAAAAACAAATGCTTTATAAAACCAGGAAAATTACTATTTGTGTTAAACTTGGAAATAACCTAGAGTTTTGAGTTACAGCTACATAAACACAAGACCACACAACTTTAATTATGCCCTCATAGACACACCAGTTTTGAAGCCACTCTTTTTTCCTCCTAATTTTTAGTTTTGTAAAACTCTTTTATAGTAAGATGAAGGAGTTTTTCTATTGGTTTAAAGAACTCTGTAACCCTGACCTGATTGTTTGAAACCTGCAGATGCAACTGCAGAGTCACAACAATGTCACAATACTCCCAACATATTTTTATCATGTTCATAGAAAGTTTATTATTTTAGGGTAACATATTTAGCTGATTCTGGGGTAGAGACAAAGGAAAACAAAACCCAGAAACTATGCCATAAAGATCATGCACTGACATTTTTATATATAATGCAGTGCTTTTAAGCTGTCATTAATTTCGGTCGGTATATGATTGTTCTATTCAAACAGTTCAAACACAATTATATTAACAATTTATGATTTATATGACCAAAAATGTATGGCTTATAACATTTCCCATTACTTCTACAGTTTGTGGGTGTAACAGAAGAGAATAGGTACAAGCATTCACCGACAGAATCATCAAGGCTCTCCTCAGCTGCTGTGCAACCCATCAGGATGACCTCTTCAAGTATTGGACTCCTTGGATATGGAGGCAATGACCACTGATAGACCTATCTGACATACGCTACTACTTGGCAGTTCCATATAATGAATGCAAAAGGAGGAGAAGTACTCATAACCAAACTATTCCTGATTCACTGGGTCTCTTTGATAGGCACATCTGGCCCATGTATGTAAAAAACAGGAAAGAAATGGAGGATAGCGGTGTTGAAGTTATTTATTTAGATGGACATTGTTACCAATTGTTACTTGCAACAACCAAATTGTTACTTGCAACAAACTGAAGGGCAGGAAAGCTTTCTGAAGGCTGATAATGAAAAGAAAAAATGTAGCTGTTGTACAAAAGCCTTTTCTTGATCTCTCTGCCTTCTTCTAAAATTCAAGAGGGGGACAATGATAACCAACTAGAAAAAAAATACAAAAAGCTGAGTTGGTTACCTGAAGTGCCAAAATGGGATATGATGTTTTAATGCCCCTTCCTTTCCTATCTTCCCCCAGACTATGGGTATAAAATATGGATTAGGGATGTTTCTGTATGCTGGTCATTTCCATAAGAAAATAAACAATATTATTCCTCTGGCAAAATGGCCTAGTAATTTTTTTTTTCATCTTTTCCCTGAGAAGGTAGTCATTCAGTAGAGTACCAATTTATTGGAATGACAATCAAACATGCCTCCCAAAGTAATACTGCAAAAATAATTATATTTCAACAGCTTTCTTCCTCCTACAAATTAACAAGCTGGAAGACCCATAAAATACATGGTTTGTTTTGTCAGAAATTTTGCTACAGGGTCACATATCACAAGAATGTTAGAGTTCAACTGGTTCAGCGAAGTTGCCAGCAACTGGGTTTCATCTCTTTGTAGTTCAGCTGAGTAATGAATACTCATAAAGAGGAATAGGAACTTCTGGTAACTTTGGGCAGTAGTTGCTCTACAGGAGTAGTGAAAACATTCACCTCTTTCATACTACCACTTACTTTCCAATCCCTTTTTCAGGTTATTTTAGGGATCCAGCCTGAAAATATTGCCAATATAGGATTTCAAGAGGCTGATAAGCAAAGTTGAGTTACAATCAGATGGATATCCTGACTAGAAGACTAAAGAGGTTTGGGTCAGTAAATATCAACCTTTCATTTGAGCCTCACTTTTCATGTTTCTCTTGTTTTCATTTCAGAGAAAGCTAGGAACTGTTGACATGATGTAATAAACACATTACATTTAATCACATCTCTAACACTGCCTGGCACAACTTAACGAGCATTCATTTTAGATTTTGGAATTCCATTTTTTTTAGTCATTAAAGCAAATAAACGTTACTGTCAACAATTTCTGTCTCACTCTATTTAGAGGAAGTTGTGTACATGAACAGCTCTATCAGTTCATATACAACAATTTGTGACCTCAGTAGTGCTCAGCCTTATACAAACATTACAATCCTCTGAAACCAAGGAGTCTGTCCTATAGGTCAACTGCCTAATATCCTGAACTTCACCATCATAGATTTTAACTTGATTTGGATTTGATTCTATGATCTTTCAGTGTTCATTCTGTCACATGTAGGAATGTGAAGGACACAATGTGAAGGACAAGTAACTGAAAATTCGATGTCTGTTTTCTATGTATTTGTTTTTATTGATCATTCTATCAAACTACTCTGTACCTATGAAATCTATTTAAAGGGAAATGTGCTGGTTTTCTATACAGTGAGCTGCAAGATAGTTTCACTGGTCCCTAAGCTCTCATGTATGACAGTGTGAGGTCCTACTTTAAGATGTGTCTAAAATTAATTTCAAGTGGCAGTGACATGCCAGGTCTCCTTTATTCTGTTAAAAAAAGATCTGTATGTTTCAAAAGAAACAGTATGAGTGATTTTGCACTCTTAGTAAATGCAAGAGCATCAAGCTTGAAGAAAATGTTTATGTTAGGAAAGATGTGCAGTTTACACCATCCACTATTTTAATATTATTGGTTAAATTAACTTATGCAAGATCTGTGAGAACACACACAGTAGTCATATAGCTTGCATGGTATAATAATAATTGATAGTATTTCCACAACAAAAAAAAGGAAAAAAGTTTCTGCTAATGACAAACATAATTGTAGTTACTAATAACATTTTCTAAATCATATTTCATATCTTGCATTCTAATTTTCCATACCAGGACACAGAAAAAATATGAAAGGAAATTTTAAGTAAAAAGTCAGTCTGTGGCTGGGACACAATAAAAATGCCCTAAATTTTAGGGAAACCCAAGTAAGAGACCTCTCTTTAGAGTTCAAAAAGGAGGACAAACCAAAGGAAGATCATAAAGGGACATTTCTGTTTTAAGAAAAAAATAAAGGCAGTAGCTATCAAGCCCTCCTTCTGCATCACCTTTATATCATTGCACTTACAAATAGTCCTTTACTACCTTGAATATTTGTTTTTTATTTCTCCAGTTGCCAAGCTTAGATTATAATTACCTAGGTATAAAAATATCACTACCTTTTAAATAAATAGAAGTGTTAATCTTTAAAGTGATTTCCCCCCAACATGCAGTTAAAAATCATGTATAGAAGTGGACCTCAGTGATAAGTCCTAACTGAAACAATTTCAATAGTAAAGTGATTATTAAGCCCATGTATTTCTTTCACAACGTTTATAGTTTCAGTGCTGTAGTGGAGAGCTCTCACTACATAATCAGTAAATCACTGCTGATGCCCCAAAAGAGTCCCAGCCCTTCCTCTTCCCTTCCTCAATTCTCTTGTTCTCTTCACCTAGGATGAACAAATTACCAAGGGAGATCTCAGGCTGTGAACTCATTATCTCTTCTCTAATTATAGACACACACACACACATAACTACCAGGCATTTATTCTCACTTATGTGATTTATCTGCATAAGTTCCTGAAACAGGTGACCTAGCAAACCTAGCAGAGACGTGACAGGATCAATTCCTATGAGAAGAAAAAACAGGATACCTGTCTAGCAAGATTCACAAGACTTGAATGTTTTTAAAGTATCAGAGACTGTTTAGAGTATGTATCAGTACACAAAGACAACCAGCTGAGACCCTCCCAGCCTCTTCCAAAGGCAAAACAAACAAAAAGAGAAAGAACCAGCCACTATTCAGCAAAAAGTTCCAAAGAAGTTTACATTTCAAATTTTCCAAACTACAAATTCAAGTACAGACTATTGCCCAACTATCACTAAAATCAATTGCTACTGGAAAAATAAAAGATGGTATGTGTGTTAACAGTTATCAAAAAGAGATTCAGGAAAAATTCAAGCGGCCATAAACTTGGGGGTCAGATTTCAGTATCAAGCCAATTAGTTGAAAATACATTTAAAAAGGAAACAAACAAGAATCCAAAAAGTAGACATACAGATGTATTATCTAATGGGGAAGTGTCTACATTGGTTTTGTAAGGGACAATAGTTCCCCACCAACACAGTAACAGTCTTTGACATGAACAGTAGCTAAAGGTAGCTACAAGTGTAGTTGTATTTTTAAATATCTTTTAGTAAGCTTTCTAATCAATGATTCTTAATATACCCTTAGCTGTCCTAGGAAGGTTATTTTGTGGATTGCAAACTAATTAAGAAATAAGAAACCAAGAATATGTATTTATATATACTGTATAAATGGTCAACATATGTTACCAACGGAGTCCCAAAGGGATCTATGCTGAGACCTATGGTTTTAATACAAATCTATAAAAAAGGATAACTAGTGACAAGTTTTTCCCTGATACAAATGCTGAATTCAGGATGATGAAAACAAAAGGTTGCTGTAAAGAGTTAAAATATCTCTGACACCAAGGCTCTGAAGACTGAATAAACCATCTTGAAGCTAAAGTCATAGGATACACTTGCAACAGGAAAACACATCTGGGACATTGGTGATTGGCTGTCAAGTACCTTTTGAATATTCAGTCAGCAGAATATCTGCAATTTAAATACCTTGTTAGAGTTAATAACAGTTGTCAAAAAAGCACATTAACATGCCTAGGGGATTAATTCCCAATTTCTTTAACTGCATCTATGTGAGTAAGGCAAGGTTCAACATGTGCTCTACGGTCCCAGGTGAATATATTTCCGTGTTTTATGTGATGAAAGTTCAAACAGGCTGAAATCTTGTAAAAACATTATTTAATTAAAAGACATACTTCAAATATAGAGAAATG
The DNA here is from genome assembly GCF_034638445.1 of Ciconia boyciana. Lineage (NCBI taxonomy): Eukaryota > Metazoa > Chordata > Aves > Ciconiiformes > Ciconiidae > Ciconia > Ciconia boyciana. The sequence continues at coordinate 61,371,932 of NC_132935.1, forward strand.
CAAATTTTGTAAGTGAGTTTCATCCACACAACAATCTGCAAATGTACCAAATCATAACCTTGTTTAATCAACCTCAGCCAACAAACTTCCACTTGACTGAAGTTTCCACTAAGTTTCCATAAGATCCTCATAGAGAAGCTGGTGAAGTATAGGCTGAATGAGAGGACAGTGAGGTGGACTGAAAACTGTCTGAATGACTGGGCTCAGAGAGTGATCAGTGGTACAAAGTGTAGTTGGAGGCCAGTAACTAGCAGTGCATCCCACGGGTCAATACTGGGTCCAGTCCTGTTCATTACAGATTGGAATAATAGGACAGAGTGTACCCTCAGCAAGTTTGCAGATGGCACAAAACCGGGAGGAGTGGCTGATAGGGCAGAGGATTGTGCTGCCCTTGAGAGGGATCTCAACAGGCTGGAGAAATAGTCTGACAGGAACCTCATGAAGTTCAATAAGGGGAAGTGCAAAGTCCTGCACCTGGGGAGGAACAGCTGCAGACACCAGTACATGCTCACCAAGCTGGAAAGCAGCTTTGCAGGAAAGGACCTGCTGGTCCTGGTGGACACGAAACTGAACGTGAGCCAGCAATGTGCCCTTGCAAAAAAGGCTAAAGGTATCCTGGGCTGCATTAGACAAACCATTGACAGCAGGTTGAGAGGTGATCCTTCCCCTCTGAGGCCACACCTGGAGAGCTGGGTCCAGTTCTGGGTTCCCCAGTAAAAGAGAGACAGGGACATCCTGGAGAGAGTCCAACAAAGTGCCACTAAGATGATGAAGGAACTGGAGTATCTCTGCTATGAGGAAAGGCTGAGAAAGCTGGAGCTGTTCAGCCTGGAGAAGAGAAGGCTCAGGGGGGATCTTATCAATGTTTGTAAATACCTGAAGGAAGGCTATACAGAAGATGGAGCCAGGCTCTATTTAGCAGTGCCCAGTGAGAGGACAAGAGGCAATGGGCAGACACTGAAACACAGGAGGTTCCCTCTTAACATCTGGAATAACTTTTTTACTGTGAGGGTGACTAAGCACTGACACAGGTTTCCCATAGAAGTTGTGTAGTCTTCATCCTTGGAGATATTCAAAAGCTACCTGAACATGGTCCTGGACAACCAGCTCTAGGTGTCCCTGCTTGAGCAGGGGGGTTGGACCTGGTGACTTCCAGAGGCCCCTTCCAATCTCAACCTTTCTGTGATGCTGTGATTCCATGACTGAAGTTTTATCATCTCCCTAATTTTTTAAACCCACACACAAGGTGTGGTGCATGTGACCGTGAAAGCTATCTCTCTTTCCTATTTTGCCTTTAGTTTCTAAATTTTTGGGAGACAGCTTACAGTACAGTAGATTTGTCTTATTGCACAGTAGCCTGAAAGAACACATGATCTTACAACAAATAATAAGATATTCCCATTGGGCCAGGCTGTAAACCATGCAAACTGACATAGCTCTACTGAAGTCCATTCATATCAGTAGAAGCATCTGTCCTTTTAATACTCTTCATTTTGTTTAAGGCTAAGTAAATAAAATTAAAAAAAAAATCACTCAGGATGAAAATGTATGGTTGTTCTTGTATTCAACTGTATAACAGCACAGCATGAGACAGACATCAATAACTAAAGGAAGATGACATAATAGGTCATAAGGGTATGCAGAGCAAGGTTCAACAGAACAGATCTTAGACAAAAGCCTGTAGTGCAGAAACTAAGCATTAGTAAGAAAGAGAAGTTTTGTAGTTTATATATGTAAAGTGACAGCTTATAGAAATACAATGACATACAGTTTAGTGAAGACAAAGGATTACAAATTTTATACTCAGAGTTTTGGATGGGTGTTTTCTTGCAATTATCATTAAACACATAAAAAGAAGAAAAAAGCAGCAGAATTTCAAGCACTGATAGTAAGAGGGTTATTTTAAATGCTTGGATAGCACTATTTTCTAGACTAGTTTAAAAAAATACAGTTTCAAAGAAGTACTTAAAAGCTGTAGAAATTGGTCTGGAAAGAAACTATCAACTTAAAGATGAAGTTTTCATTTAAAACAAATAAAAAACATAACAAAGAAAGAAACTGAAAATAATTTGGCTCCTACCCAGAACAAAGACAGTACAAATCACACCCTCCTATTTTTTGGTGACTTGTTCATGGCATTGTTACCTCTGTCACAGTCATAGAATCATAGAATCATAGAACGGTTTAGGTTGGAGGGGACCTTAAAGATCATCTAGTTCCAACCCCCCTGCTATGGTATTTCCACTAGACCAGGTTGCTCAAAGCCTCATCCAACCTGGCCTTGGACACTTCCAGGGAGGGGGCATCCACAACTGCTTCATTTATGACTTCTTCAGTCAATAAGTATAGCTCCACAAAAAAAGAGGTAACTAGTACATGTCATGCCTTTAAATATACCATTCTCTTTCAGAAGCTCCTTCTCATATGAATCAGTCCTTCTGCTCTGGTAGTCATGAATTTTTTAATCCACATCTTAAATAACTGCAAGATGGTTCATATATATTTATTCATATGCCAACATTGTCCATTAGCTTAAATATCTCTTCTCCTTTCCTGCAATTTGGCTTTTATATGCATTTATAAAGAGCAATCATAGCTGTTTTCTACCTTTGTTCTGACATATAGATCAAGCCAAACTTTTCTAGTCTGTTGCCCTTTTATGATGGATTCTTCCTTGCTCTGAGCATCCTACTAGCACTTTCTGACCTTATTTTAGTTTACCTTCTTGCAAAGGGACAGGTGACAGTATACGTAATCTTGCTAATTAAATTCTGTCTGTGACCAGTATAGATCATGAGTATTTCCCTGTCTCAGTGGAAATACCTTTTTTTTGGTTCATCCTGCAATCACATTAGCTCTTTTTATGATTACATCGCTTTAATAGATCAGAGCCATGATGTAATCAATTAGTTTATCCATATCTTTCCTCTCCTTTAGTACTTCCTTAGGATTTTATACCTTTTCCTCTTCTCTTTAACACTAATCTTAAAGTTAAGCCTGTCATCAAATAACGTTCTTTTATTCCATATTGACAGTACACTCAGCTTTTGTATCAGCACTATTAATCATTATACTTTTACTTTTTAGGGTCTCATTCATCTTAAAATAGTATATATAATAAGTCCAAGACAAATACTTGAAGATTTCCAGTACTAGTTTCCCACTCAGTATTTTCATGTTGCTAGGGGAACTCTCATTTAGCAAACTCCTGTGCACCTGCATTTTCTTCTTTTCCAGGTCTGCAGATAACTTCTTATATTACACTACATCAAAGGCACTACTTCAATCCACATCTGAAAAGAGACCATCTTGTCTATCTAAAAACAATCAATTATCTTGTCAAAGAAATATAGCAGATTAGTCAAGTAAAATTATTTTGTAGTAAGCCATAATGCGTTTCATTTCTGCTTCCATTAACTTTGTCATTTTAATTATTCTCATGCTCAGTTTCTTTCCTCTAAATGTCTTTATGTCTATGAGGCCAGACTAATAACAGTATCTGCCTTACTATCCAGGTATTTATTATTTTTCACTCTGATGTTATTAGTCCTGATTTGACAATTTATAAAAAATGTAAGCCAGTTTTTCACATGCCAGTTCATGCAGAATTATGGAATAAATCATTTAGTCCCTGTATTTTCCATAGATTCAAAGCTATGTATTTCAGTTACACCAGTTATATTTTCCAGAACCTTCCTCCTATTAGCCAAATTAAATAAATAGTCCTCTTAGTTAGTGTCTCTATTCATACAGATTATTTATTACTATATTTACTGCACCTTTACTGTCCAATTTACTCTTATAGCACAGCAGCTGTTTCCTAACTTTCTATATACAATTCAAGAACCTTCTCCTGTCTCTTTCAATATCTTTTGCTAGATATAAGTCAGCATGTCTTTGGGCAGGTCTCATTTTATCCCAAATCCGTCTGTTAATTGTAAATGGATTTTCTAAATCAGAAACATGTTTAAGACTAGAATTTGCCTCCCAAATCTAAGCAACCATTATTTTTATTGGTCAGATGACTTAAGTAAAGTCTAGAAAGAAGTCTGAAATGTCTCTCTATATTAATTGGAATGATTATTAATGGATTCCTAGTAAACCATGCAACAATTTTCTGTTTCCAGAATGGATCTAGGAGCTCAGACTGCATGTAGTAAATTCCACAGGACTGGAATTACATTAATTTTGCATTCAGCTCAGTAAGTGAAAATGTATTTCTGCAGCCTCAAACTAATGCCAAGGATTTATTTTAGAATTTAAATAAAGCTCAATTTTGACAGCCATTAATTAAAAAGGAAGATATTTTTGTTTATCTGACATGCTTTAAAGGAAAGCAAGCAAATCAAGCCAGAACAAATAGATTTATATGTGAGCACAAACACTCAATTATGGAATTACTCCAGCCTTCATGCCATTTGGTCAAGGTTTTCTTTCCCCTCAAGCAGCAAAGTAGTCTGCTGGCAGCTAATGAGGTGAAAACAAACAGGGATAATTAGAAATTGTATAATTAACATATTTTCGACTGTAAATATTGATTTGTTGAAAATGAGTTCGATGCTTTTGATAAGTTTCCAAGTTTAAAAGTGGAAAAGAAGAAGAATATTTTTTACGGAAAAATTATCTGATTCCATAAAGTATCATTTAATTCTTATTTTTCATTTGTTACTTATGAAATATTGAATTTCATCCAATGTGTTAATATCTCACCATAGAGATATCAATTTACACTTTGTTACATAGTGACATTAAATATTAATTTTAAATAATTAAGTAATTACCATTATGCTTTTTAGTGTATTTTAACCTTCCCTTCAATGGGGAAAATACAATCAAAACAATCAAACTATACTATAAACCTCCAATACAGTCCCTCCACTTTACATTGCGAAGTAAATGTTCTCCCATATGGAGAAATCGACTGTGGTTTACAGTAGGTCCTCAGTGTTATCTTGAAACATATTCACAGGTTATATTTACTATATTAAGGATTACTTTACATCCATGGAGACTTAAAAAGTTCTGAGATCTGAATCACCTTCTAGAGATGCCCCTCTCTTTGTTTCAGTTCACGATAGGTGGAGAGACTAGCATATGTAGGATACTAATTTAGCTTCTTTCAGGTCAGTGAACTGTTCCTGGGCCAAAGCTGTATGCTCAATAATAGCATGTGGTATAATCTTAACTCTGTACTCATCCAGGTCTGAAATTTCTCGACATTAAAAAATTGTACAGCGAAAGTCCTGGCATTATTTTCTACAAAAATACCCCTGAGAGTGCAGGTACAAAATTTTAATTAACTCGATAGGTAATTACATTTTTAACTCTGATCTGCATTTGAGGAATCTTGACTATTCTGCTCTCATTGTCCACCTGCAGAACTCCCATTGACAGAAACTTGAATGCTGCATAGGGAATTAGTACATGAAGTGATGCTGTAGGTAGGAATGAAGAAGTATCCTGCAGATAAAATGGACTTAGTTCTGGTTCTGCAAAGGCTGAGACAGACCAGGAGGAAAGGAGAAGCATGGTGTATGACAAAGAAAGAAGACTGAGTGGATTTCTTCCACACTTCTGATTTTCAATAGTGTTACTGCAATGATTTCCACAGGGTCCTACTGACTGAGAAAGTAAAAACTGGGATCATTGCTACTTTATAAGGAGGGATCTTCAGGGAGAGTGGATGTCTGTTCTTAAGCCAGCCAATGCCTTTTGAAAGTCAAAGTGGTTTTGGACATAGCAAGTTCATTAGTTCTGACGGAAGAGCAATAAATGCCAAAACCAGGTTGGACACAACTGCTTTTGGTTTAATTTAATTATCTTAATCAGTTAGGTTTAGCAATTTCTAAAAGTAGACTGTGTGTACCCTAGAGGAGTAGGGTGGTAGGCGTTACTACATGTGTGCAAGAGGTGTCAGGAATACTTCCTTATCACAGAGAGCTACTGATGTACAGGCCCTTGACTCTAGTACATCTCTTTGAGATTAATAGCTTTACTTTATCCCCCATTCCCTATGCCTGCAACCAACCAAACAATAATTATCCTGTATTTTCCTCCGCTCCTTCCTTGACACCTGTCCCAAGATCTATCTGCACTGGAACCACTACAGTGAAACAAAACATATAAAAATTGTTTTGCCAAGGAATATGCTTGAGACCAAGTATGAGCAGACTAAGCTATTTCATTTGAAAGGGACATGCGCTGTTTCAGAAATGAGGTTTGCAGAGCCAACTGTAATTCACCACTGCAGAAAGACAGAAGAATCAGAGATTGAATGGAAATAGTCCTGAAATAGCTCCAGCAGAGAAACATAGCTTTAGACTAATATACCAGTCAGGAACATACATTTTAATCGGAAAATCCGGAGTCCAGAGATTAACCTGCAAAGAAATTCAGTGCCTTTCAGATAAGATTTCAGGTCAGAGCTGATATTAATTTACCAGACATCTAAATACATCCACAATAATTCACTTTCTTTAAAAAGATATGAGTAAAGTCAGTACATGCTTTACAGAGGCATTGTATTTATTGCATATGTCTTTACGAAGAAACCCATCCTCTATTGCAGGCTGAGTCCACCTATATTTATAAAACTATAGATAATGATCTGAATAAGAAAGAATCTTTCTCTGTCATGGTAAAAATACAATCTAAGTACCAATGGGAAAGTACAGGCATTCAGCCTTCTCAAATTTTATCACTGTATTTTTTCTAATAATTTCCTATCAAAAAATGTCTTAGACCTTGTCAATAATAAGTAATTTTTATCACCAAATATTGTAATTTATTTATATGTAAAGCTAATATGCTAAAACCTTTTGCTTAAGTACATTCCCTGTGCTCTTAGAAGTAACAGCTAGAGACCTCACATCCTCAGAATTGGAAAACAACTCGACAGATGACAAATTTTTACCCTGTGATCTTTCTAATAGTTTGCATGCTTTAAATATTTTTCCTCCATGTTTTTCTGCATAGGCATACATGTAAGGTTCACAGTACATGTCTGATTTCTGGGTATGCTATAAGTCAAAACAAAAGCAAATCAAACATGAATGAAGTCTGGGCCTGTATGCAGCTGAAACTCTTCTAGCAGCCAGTTTACAGCTGGGAGTAAACTACAGTTTACTGAGAGCTGGGAATTTACTCCTCTTGTTTAATATATGATAAAATTAATGTGGTTTATATTGACAAAGTACTTAGCTGTCTAAAACAGAGAATACACAAGTAAATATTGCCTATTTTCCCATTTTAAAACTTTTTCTGCAACATCCAATGTGGACCTACTAAAACATGATATGATATTACAGGCTATTCATGATACTACAGGCTATTCAGAAGGGACAGGCAGGGAAGGAGGGGCGGAGGTGTTTCCCTCTATATCAAGAAATTGATAGAGTGTGAAGAGCTGTCCCTGGAGAATAGCCATGAGCAGGTCAAAAGCTTATGGGTAAGAATTAGAGACTGAGGCAACAAAGGGAACCTTGTGGTTGGTGTCTACTACAGGCCGCCCAATCAAGGGAAGCCTACTGATGAAGCCTTCTTCCTCCAGCTACAGGACGCTTCATGCTCACAAGCTCTTGTCCTACTGGGGGACTTCAACCACCCTGACATCTGCTGGAAAAGTAGCATGGGGAGCTGTAGGCAATCTGGGAGACTCCTGGAGTGCATTGAGGATAACTTCTTAACCCAGGTAATACACACCCCTACCCGAGGGGAGACAATACTGGACCTGATGGTCACCAATGCAAGGGAGCTCATCAGTGACGTCAAGACTGGAGGCAGCCTAGGCTGCAGTGATCACACATTCCTGAGGGATATGGGACAGGCGAGGAGTATAGTCAGGACCCTGAATTTTAGGAAAGCAAACTTCCAGCTCTTCAAGGAGTTAGTCAGTAGGGCCCCCTGGGAAACGGTCCTCAGGGACAGGGGAGCAGAAAACAGCTGGCAGATCTTTAAGGATGCTTTCCATAAAGCGTGAGAGCTCTCAGTCCCCAGATATAGGAAATCAGGCAAGGAAGGGAACAGACCAGCATGGCTGAGTTGAGACATGCTGGTCAAACTAAAGAGCAAGAGGGAACTGCACAGGCAGTGGAAGCAGGGACAGGTAACCTGGGAAGAGTATAGGGACACTGCCAGCTTGTGTAGGGATGGGGTCAGGAAGGCCAAGGCGCAGCTGGAGCTGAACTTGGCGAGGGATGCAAAGAATAACAAGAAGGGTTTCTACAGGTATATCAACCAGAAAAGGAAAGTTAAAGCACGTGTACCTCCACTGATGAACAAGAATGGTGACCTAGCATCAACAGATGAGGAGAAGGCTGAGGTACTCAACAAGTTTTTCTTCAGTCTTCTCTGGCAACCGCTCTCCTCACCCCTCCCAAGTCAATGGACAACATGTTGGGGACCAGGGAGGTAAAGTCCCTCCCACTGTAAGGGAAGATCAGGTTCGTGACCACCTAAGGAAACTGAACATATGTAAGTCTATGGGACCTGATGAGATGCATCCCAGAGTCCTGAGGGAATTGGCTGATGTAGCTGCCAAGCCACTCTCCATGATATTGGAAAAGTCATGGCAGTCAGATGAAGTCCCTGGTGACTGGAAGAAGGGAAACATTGTGCCCATCTTTAAAAGGGTAGAAAGGATGACCCTGGGAACTACAGACCTGTCAGCCTCACCTCTGTGCCTGGGAAGATCATGGAACAGATCCTCCTAGAAGCTATGCTAGAGCACGTGGAGGACAGGGAGGTGATTCGAGACAGCCAACATGGCTTCACCAAGGGCAAGTCCTGCCTGAGCAACCTAATGGCTTTCTACGAGGGAGTTACCACATCAGTGGACAAGGGAAAAGCAATGGATGTCTTCTGGACTTCTGTAAAGCCTTTGACACGGTCCCCCACAACATCCTTCTCTCTAAATTGGAGAGATATGGATTTGATGGGTGGACTGTTCAGTGGATAAGGAATTGGTTGGATGGTTGCATCCAGAGAGTAGTGGTGAATGGCTCAATGTCCAGATGGAGATCAGCGACAAGTGGTCCGTACTGGGACCAGTGCTGTTAAATATTTTCATCAATGACATTGACAGCGAGATTGAAAGTTTGCAGATGACACCAAGCTGAGTGGTGCAGTTGACACCCCAGAAGGACAGGATGTCATCCAGAGGGACCTGGACAAGCTGGAGAAGTGGGCCTGTGTGAACCCCATGAGGTTCAACAAGGCCAAGTGCAGGGTCCTACACCTGGTTTGGGGCAATCCTCGGTTTCAATACAGGCTGGGGGATGATGTGATCGAGAGCAGCCCTGCGGAAAAGGACTTGGGGGTACTGATGGGCGAAAAGCTGGACATGAGCCAACAATGTGCGCTCGCAGCCCAGAAGGCCAACTGTATCCTGGGCTGCATCAAAAGAAGCATGGCCAGCAGGTCGAGGGAGGTGATTCTACCCCTCTACTTTGCTGTGGCGAGACCCCACCTGCAGTACTGCGTCCATCTCTGGAGCCCTTGGCACAAGAAGGACATGGAGCTGTTGGAGCGGGTCCAGAGGAGGGCCAAGAAAATGATCCGAGGGCTGGAGCACCTCTCCTATGAGCACAGGCTGAGAGAGTTGGGGTTGTTCAGCTTGGAGAAGAGAAGGCTGTGGGGAGACCTTATAGCAGCCTTCCAGTACTTAAAGGGGGCCTATAGGAAAGACGGGGACAGACTTTTTAGCAAGGCCTGTTGTGACAGGACGAGGAGCAATGGTTTAAAACTAAGGGAGGGCAGATTTAGAGTGGATTTAAGAAAGAAATTTTTTTACAATGAGGGTGGTGAGGCACTGGCACAGGTTGCCCCGAGGGATAGTGGAGGCCCCATCCCTGGAAACATTCAAGGTCAGGTTGGATGGGGCTCTGAGCAACCTGATCTAGTGGAAGATGTCCCTGCTCTTGCAGGGGGGTTGGACTAGATGACCTGTAAAGGTCCCTTCCAATCCAAAGCATTCTATGATTCTGTGATTCTATGATAGATGATATATATGTATGTATGTATGTATTTACCAATATTTATCAACATATAAATTCTACCTTCAGTATATGCTATGCTTGTGGTAATACTTTTAAGGCATCTACAAGATCTTTGGCAAAATTTTATCTCATGTTATTGAAAAGAAACTCTGACAGAAGGTTATCCCATCATCTGTTATTATTGCATGTTGTATTGTTGATGATCAAGAGAAGGTCAAGTGAAGATGAATAATATGTCCTCTTCTGGTAATAACTACTTCCCAGAATCAGGGTAATAGAAAGTTAAAAGCAAGGAAAACAGATAAAAAACAGGACCTGTAATTTAGAGATGGAAAACCAAGTATATCAATCAGTCTCCTTGAGACATATGAACAACACTGACCACAAAAAAGTGAATAGGATTTGATTTATTTTGGGAGGACATTTAGTTACATAGTTTCCTAACTCAGCCTTAGTATTAAAAAGTATACAGGTAAGTGTGACATTATAGTGCATGTCTCCTACAGGCCACCTAACCAGGAAGAACAAGCAGATGAGGCCCTCTACAGACAAATAGAAGCAACCTCACATTTGAAGGCCTTGGTTCTCACGTGGGACTTCAACCACCCTGATATTTCCTGAAGGAAAAACACAGCAGAACATAAGCAATCCAGGAGGCTGATGGAAAGCATTGACAACAGGTCATCTAAATGATAGAGGAGCCAACAAGGAAAGGTGCTCTGCTGGACATCATACTCACCAGTGAGGGGCTTGTTGGGGATGCGAAGGGAAAAGGCAGCCTTGGCTGCAGTGACCATGAAATGATGGAGTTCAGGATCCTGAGGGGAGAGAGGAGATTCACAACCCTGGACTTCAGGAGACCATCTGCTTGGAAGGGTCGGGTGGGATAGGAACCTAGAGGGAAGAGAGGCCCAAGGATCACCTCCTCCAAGCTAAAGAGTGGTTCACCCCAACGAATAGGAAGTCAGGCAAAAATGCTAGGAGTCCGGTGTGGACGAACAAGGAGCTCCTGGCCGAATTCAAACAGAAAAAAGAAGCCTACAGAGCGTAGAAACAAGGACAGATAACCTGAGAGGAATACAGAAACATTGCCTGAACATCCAGGGATAAGGTAAGGAAAGATAAAGCCCAAATGGAATTGAATCTGGTCAGGGATGTCAAAGACAACAAAAAGGGCTTCTATAAGTACCTAGGTGACAAAAGGAAGGCTAGGGAAAATGTGGGCCCATTGCTGAATGAGACAGGGCACCTGGTTACAGAGGGCATGGAAAAGGCCAAGGTCCTGAATGTCTTTTTCATCCCTGTCTTTTCTAGCAAGACAGGCCTTCAGGAATCAAAGGCCCCAGAGACCAGAGGGAAGGGTTGGACCAAGGAAGACATACCCTTGGTGGAAAAGGTTCAGTTCAGAAAATACATAAGCAAACTGGACATACATAAATCCATGGACCCTGATGGTATGCACCCAGAAGTGCTGAGGGAGCTGGCTGATGTCATTGCGAGGCCACTCTTGATAATCTTTGGTTGATCATGACAACTGGGAGAGGTACCCAAAGACTGGAGGATTCTGTAATATGCTTTCTTCCTTCACCTTTTCTGAACTGTTCAATGAGGAATATAAAGATCCTTATTTATTGCAATAGACATGCTGGAAGTAGAGATATTTAGAATCAGTGTATCTACCAAATACATCTATTCATCTTAATGCTTAAAAAAATTCTCCAAACACTCTCACAATTAAATGCAGTGGGAAAAACATAACAAAAATTTTTTCACTTCTCACAGGAAAATATATTGTTAAATAAAAGCAGGTACTGTACCTTAGACTAATAATTTCTCAGAAAGACTAATCATCTATGGAACAAATATATGCCTTTGACTGTTTTCTAATGACAGTGAATGATACATCTGAGGAGTCAATTTTTTATTGTTATTAGCAGTTGCAACCAGTTCACTTCCAGACATTTCACTTCATATTGTCACTTGCTACCAGTTCACATCTCACCTTGACACATGCATAGCTGGAGCACTGAAGTAACAATTTAACACTTTCGAAGCAGTAGAGAAAAAAGTTGCTGAGAACTTAAAAGTAAGTTCTGGTCTTCCAGTTGTCGAATCTGCCAAATTAATTTGCTTATTACTGAACTTATTACTGAACTTAATTTCAGATACATTTTTGCCACACTTTGTTCATTTATTTCATTCCAATCCAAGAGCAAGAAAAAGATAATTAGTCTTTTTTTTTTTTTTTTTACATTTACTTCTGAAAAAGTGAGTCATTCAATAAAGGAAACACTTGAAGTGGGTATATAAACAATTTTCTGAATTCTTTAATGTTCCCTTCCTGGACCATGTCAAGATTCTCATGCCTAAATATTCTTATCTAGTTTGCAGTTAAAGATGGGTTTAGACACTTCTGAAAAGCAAAATATTCTAGAATAAATCTCTACAAAATATTTTCAGGCAAGCTTGAAGTCCCATTCACTCAAATAAAAGATGTTTTAGCAGTTGGACTCACAAATACTTAACCTGTATTGTTATTACAAAGACTATTGCACTGATATAAAAAGCATTATTAAAAGTTTCTTCCACAGAAATTCTCCACATATAGAAAATCACATTAAGAGTTATGACTTAAGCCACATAAATTGCTCAATAAAGCATTAAAAAAGAAACAAAAAATAATCTGCAATTGAACTGAAACTTCAGTCATAAGCCATCAACAGTTCCATTGTCTTCTCTTCTGTTTCAGACTTTGAGACATTCAAAAGGTGATTAAATCAGTATTTACTATTGAACACCTCTAACTGACCTCACAAGCTATTTCAGTTGCTGACTAATCTAAAATAGCGTCTTTATTGATGATTTTAACCTATTCTAAATCTGACAGAAAAAAATGTTTAAAATTTTGTTTAATGGTACTTTTGAACATAATTAAAAAGAACATTTGTCTCACTGTTAAAGAATCCTTGAGTCTTTTGTTCCTGGGCAGGAACAAAAATGTGGGAATTTTGAAAAGTTAGAAAGCCTTTTCTTTCAGGTAGTGAACTTTTATTTCTTAAAACTGTAGAAGACTACAGGACTGTCTGAAAAAAAACCCCAAAACCTTCAGGGAATATACTGTGGTATCTGATTAACTAATGTGGCTGAAATTTTTTGTTTGTCGTCTCCAATGAACTTCTTGATTCTTAAAACCCTACTCAGAAAAGTGATTAATCCATCACCTAAACTCAAAATGGTCATCTCTGAAATTCCTCTTCTGTTGAATCCTAATTCAGGAAGCTTATAGGCACCTCATATTTTCCACATAAAATGTCCCCTGACATTCTCCATTCTGTATCTAGAAGATTTGACAGTGCTGACAGTGCCACATTTTTCTCAAGGCTGTGGAGTAGCCTTTTCTATTTCTCTGCTTTCTTGCACTGCTCTGGTAGGCACTCTCAGATCATGCCAATTAGTTTAACACCTGTGTAAAATGCTGCAGTAATCACCACTTTCTTCTAAAAGAACAGAGTTTGTTGTTCTTCTGTTCGTTCAACAGCTCCATTCAGACCTCTACTTGATGTTCAGTTCTCTTCTCTGCCTTAGAGGTGTTGAACATGTTTCTCCCTTAAGAGCATTCAACTACATCTAGTGCTCTGAGTTACTGTGTTCTGGGAGGGCAGAGCACACCATCCTTTCTGATAGAGGTGTGCCACTTTGCAGGAAAGAATAAAATAAGCTTTAGACTAGACAGAGCCTGTAAGTGAAACTTCAGTGCAGATAGCTTACAGAGGGTAGGAAACTCCAACTTGATTGCTACAGCAGCCACCTGCAGATATCCAGTTTCCAGACCCTGTTGCATAGGTTGATTAGCTGTTTCACTCAGACTGGAAAAAGTTGCTTTGTCCTTAAAAATTCATATATATACTCTGATCTAGGTTACTTGTGGCTGCAATTAATTTCTCCCAGTGTCCTTGATATAATTTGGCAATTTCTCATTTTTATTAACAAAAGTGAATTATGTATCTTATTAACAAAAGTGACTGTTGAAAAGGCTTGTATGGCAATGTAAGAACAACTGAAAGATTGTGGTACAGAAAATTTGTAGTCGGAATGGATTACTATTACTACCCTGACTACAAAGTAGTATTCTGCCCTGGTTAGAAACATGTAGAAAAATGTAGAAACATCTCCTCTGTACTTTTAAACCATCCTTGTTTACTCCTGAAGATTTGCCAGTGACAAACACCATTGAAGACTCTCATTAATAATGATGAAACAACAAGTAAGGCAGCTGCAAAACAACTTAGTTACACTGCAATGTTCTATGCATGTTTCTTCCCTGTATCAGATATAGGCATCCTGCATCTCATACAATTGCAAGAAATTTGTTTTCACATGTTAATCTGTTTGCTTTTTCAAATTTCATCTCAGCTCTTAAAAACGTAGTACACTTTTTTTTTTTTAGTCATTATCTGCTTTATGATGGCTGGATCTCCATTTTCTGCAGGACGTATATTTGACCTCACTGGATTTTAAACACAGCTGGATTTCTTTTTCACTAAAGAAAATTATGTAAACCAGATGGTTTCATATAGCTTCAGATTTATATGTTCAGTTTTCTCTTGCTAAACTACTACCACTCCAACAAAAGAATGCAGAATAGTGTGGGTTTTTTAATCCGATACCTTCACTATGGACAAATATGCACCTTTTCATAAGCCAAAAAATACCATAGAGCAGTACTCTGTGGTGGTGGTGGTGGTAGTGGTGGGAAAGTAAACAAAACCACATTGCAAAAAAATCCAAGTATTGCGAATTAGAAGATGATTATCAACACTCTCTGCACAGCAATGAACATCTGTAAGAGTCCCTCCTCACTTATAAGTCAGACTTCTGTTTCACAGTCCATTTTAAAAGGAAGGAATCCAGGTATTTCAGAGCCATTACGCCTTCATAACAGACTATTAGGTAAAACAGGGAGGGAGTATGTGAAAATCTTCCTCCCTCCACTTGTCTGAGCATGACAGACTAGTTAAGGACTGATACAGGACTCATGTAAATGTGAAGACTTTCCCTCTTTCCCTCCTGTAAATGGAGCTTTCCCTCCACATGAGAAAATAAATGATGGGAAGGGAAGAGATTTTCTTAAGCAGCAAGAACTTATCCTGGTTTGTTCCAGCAAGCACAGTACCTCATAGGTGCCAAACTCCTCATTGCAAGTGAAGCCACTGCAGGGCTATTCCAACTGCAGACAGTCCTTTATGCACAAAAGAGCTGGGGGACTTGCCACAGAGGCAGGTTTTAGGTCTTAGCTCTTAACCTTCTGCCATCAGCCTAGCTTAGCTTGCATTTCCACTGTGAAGAATGTAGATTGTGTTGACAGTATGGAATGGAAGAGCAGATGAGAATTAAGGCAGGCCCAAAGCCCCCTTCCCCTTTCACTGCCATTAATTCCACAAGTGAGCAAACTAAATATTTTCTAAGTATGCTGCAGTATAAATTGTTGAATAAGAATGGAGAAAGAGCAGATGAAGACTTCACAGGCTCTTCATGGCGTAGTAGACAGTACAACGTCCTCTGTTTCAGGCGGTTCTAAGCAACTGTGTGGCTGAGACTATGCGACTCTATTAACAGACCATAAGCTCATCACCATGAGCTATATGGTAATAACCCCAAAGCAATTGCATTAAAACAACAAATTATCTTATCTTTGCCTAAAAAAATATTCTTCCAGGAGCAGAGAAGAGGGAAGGAATGCTTTATTTATGGCTATCTATTCTAAAAGATCAAAACAATTAAAGTGTTCATTAACATATCAAAATCATAATTATCTTCCTTGAAGATTGCCCTTTAACAGATTTAAACCTATAACAAATGATATGGCAAACCAACAACAAAAGCATTGCTGTGTGGTTTATTTTAGAATTATTTCTTTACACCAATTTCCTGTCAGTTGGTGTCTGGACAGTTGCAAAACGGAGCTTTCAAGTGTATGTTCTTTATTTCTGTAAGAAATCCTTCTTTTATAATGAGCCTGGTATTACCAGATTATGTAGTTTAAAAACATTTTCCTTTCTCCTTTTCTTTTTTATGTTTGACCATTCCATTTTAAAGGGAGAGAAAAGCAGCCATAGCCTTAGTAACACTAAAATCTGCTACTAGGTAAAGGTCTAAAAGGTCTTACATTTCATTTGCACAATCTAATTCAATGACTTCACAAAATCTTATGCTGTAGAAAAAGAAAGAACTTTGCAGAGTCAGTGGATACTGAAATGACATAATAATCTGTGTGTTGGTGGCATTTCTAATCTACCTGGAGAACAAAAGCTCTGAAACATAGTCAAGAGCTCATGGAAAAGAACTGCCTTGTGGCTGCATATAATGTTAGACAGAAGATCATCACCTCACTCTGGTAGTTTTTTCTGATTTCTGTGAGTGAGTGTGTCTGCTATGTCTGGGATTTATAAATTATTCAGCAGAAAGAGACTGCTTAATGCAGCTTGACAGTCTAAAACTCTCATGTTCTGCACTTGTATGTACTTATATATATTTATATACCTCTATATAATTTTATATGCATATAATATGCTTAAACCTTGATCTGCTCCTGCATTATTTCATAGCCTAGCTAGAATAATTTGCTTTTCATTAGTAGAGATTACTTCAAACTGTGAATTGGAATATTCATCTGCATATGGTTTACATTCTAAAATTCACGTCAGTTGGAGCAAGTGTTTTTGCTGGAGCCAGCTGCTGATATTTAAGCAAAAATTATTTAGATGATACTTCAGAAGATTGTAATTCATTGGATTTCTGTGTTAATTTGTGTATTATTAGATGGTTTTGTTCAATAAAAAAATAAGGTAGAATGGGGCCCACCAAAACTGTATGCACACAAATAAATGCGAAGAAGACAGCATTACAGGGAATCTCTTATGCAGAGGACATGCTTTTTCTGGGAAATCAAGATGAATGGTGTCCAAATAAAGTGCCTGTACTCCAATGCATGTAGGAGGAATTAGAGCTTGGTGTGCAGTTGCAGGGGTATGATCTCACTGGCATCAGAAACATGGCTCTTTAGGAAGGGCAGGTGGGGACAGTAGGGATGGGGAGTTGCTCGTTATATGAGAGCGCAGTAGGAATGTGGGAAGATCTGCCTTGGAATGGATGGTGAGCCAGCTGAGAGATTATGGGTAATGATTAGTGGACAGACTAAAATGTGCAACATTGTGATGGGTGTCTCCTACCAACTGTCTAATCAGGAAGAAGTAGATAAGGTCTTCTTCAGAGCTCACATTTGCAGATATTGGTTCTCATGCGTGACCTCAATCACCTGATACCTGTGGAGGGGCAACACAACTGGACACAAGCAATCCAGAAGGTTCCTGGAATGCATTGGTGATAATTTCCTGGGTAAAATGAGTGGAAGAGCTTACAAGGGGATGTGATCTGCTGGACATCATATTTACAAACATGGAAGAAATAGTCAGGGATATGAGGATTGGGGGGCAGCCTTTGCCATGGTGACTATAAGATAGTAGAGTTCAGGATCCCAATAGGTGGAAGCAAGGCAAAAGGCAGGATCACAGGGCTTCAGGAAAACAAACTTTGGCCTGTTCAGGGATCTGCTTGAAAGATTCCCATGGGATACACTTCTGGAGAAAGGAGGTCCAGGACATCTGGTTGATGTTTAAGGATCACCTTCTCCAGGCTCAAAAAAGATCCTTCTTAACTAGCAGGAAATCAAGCAAAAGTGGGAGGATTCATGCATGGAAGAAAAAAGAATTCCTAACTAAATGCAAACATAAAAAAGAAGTGTACAAGCTACTGCTGGGGCAGGTGACCCAGCAGTAATATAGAGACACTGAGCATGCAGACATCCAGTTAGGAAAGCCAAAGTCCACGTGGAGTTAAATCTGGTCATGGATGTGAAGGGCAACACGAAGAGCTTCTACAGGTATATCAGCTGTAAAAGGAAGACAAGAGAAGATGAGTGAGGCAGGGGACCAGACAGCAAAGGACGTGGAAAAGGATGAGGTACTCAATGCCTTATTTGCTTCAGTCTTTACTAGTCAGATTTACCTTCAGGAATCCCAGGGATGTGAGACCAGACAGAAAGTCTGGAGCAAGAAAGGTGTGTCCTTGGTGGAGGAGGATCAGGTTAGGGAACATTTAAACAAACTGGACTTAAATCCATGTGACCTGATGGGCTGCACCCATGAATGCTGAGGGAGCTGGCTGATGCCATTGTAAGGCCACTGATCTTTGAAAGGTCATGGCAGTCAGGAGAGGTTCCTCAGGGCTGGAAGAAAGCAAATGTCACTCCTATTTTCAAGAAGGACAAGAAGAAAGATCTGGGGAACTACAGGCCAGTCAGCCTTACTTCAGTCCCTGAGAAGGTGATGGCATGAATCCACCTGCAAGCCATTTCCAATTGTATCAAGACATGAACATGACTAGGAGTAGTAACCATGGATTTATGAAGGGGAAATCTTGCCTGACAAACCTGGTAACTTTCTACAATTAAATTAATATCTCATTGGATGAAGGTTGAGAGGTGGATGCTCTTCACCTTGACTTAGCAAGGCTTTCAACTCTGTTTCCCATAACAGCCTGAAAGACAAACTAATGAAGAACGGACTAGACAAATGGATTGAAAACAGTCCGAAAAGCCAGGCTCAGAGGGTTGTGATTAGCAGCACAAATCCTAGCTCGAGTCCAGTCACTAGTGGTGTACCCCACAGATCTGATGCCAATACTGTTTAACATTCATTAATGACCTAGACAATGAGACAGTACAGTTTGCAGATGATACAAAACCGGGAGGTAAGATTAATAGACCAGACGTTTGTGCTACCAGCTAGCTGGAAAAACGGTCAGAGAGGAATCTCATGAAGTTCAATAAATGGAAATGTCAAGTCCTACCCCTGGACAGGAACAACTCCATGCACCAAGACAGACTCGGGGCTAAACGACTGGAACGCACCTTGGCAGAAATGGGCCTAGAGGCCTAGGGGTCCCGGTGGGCACCAAGTTTAACATGATTTGAACACAGCCTTGCATCACTGAAGGCCAGCAGCATCCTGGGCTGCATTAGGAAGGTCATTGCCAGAAGACTGAGGGAGGTGATCTTTCCACTCTACTCGATACGGGTGAGGCACGTCTGGAGTGCTGGGTCCAGTTCTAGACTCCCTGGTATAAGAGATGTGGACATACTGGAATAGGTCCAGTATGAAGAGGCCATGAATAGGCCATGAAGAGGATTAAGGGTCTGGAGCATCTGCCGTAGGAGGAGAGGCTGAGAGAACCTCTCAATGGTATCCAGAGACAGGACAAGATGCAATGGGCACAAACTGAAACATGGGACATTTCATTTCAACAAAAGAAGCAACTTTCTCACTTTGAGGGTGATCGAACAGTGGAACAGGTTGTCCTGAGAAGCTGTGGCATCTCCATCCTTGGAGATATTCAAAACCTGACTGGACATGGCCCTGAGCAACTTGCTCTTATGGAGCATTCTCTGAGCAGGAGGGTTGAACTAGATTATCTCCAGAGGTTCCTACCAGCTTCAACTGTTGTGTAATTTTGTAATTTTATCATTTATGGTTGCATATCTTAATATAAATGATCACATTTTTGCAACTCTGTAATGAGAGAATTTATTTTTAATTTTTTTCTTCACTGATCTGTAATATCCAATGGATATCATAAGGCAGAAGGTTGGGTTTTTTTCAGATGGAAGCTGCAATTCAATACCATGGGATTATTAGCAGTACAAAGTAAAGTAAAGTAAATGCTTTATCACAGTCTTTTGCAAAACTGTCGAAAATGATTTCAACACAAACCTAGTACAGTTTTACTAGGCAACCACAAGCCATAAGAACAGGAACATGAACAAGTAGTGGCAACATCTGGTTTGAGATGCCTCTTGCTTCCCAAGTCCTTGGGACTGAATGTTTAAGAATTTTTTAGTTATATCTGCCTTTTGGATATGCCTATGAGCAATTGCAAAAGCTATGTCATTAGTACATGCTGTACCTAGACTTTTCTCAAGGCCATTACATTCTATGACTCTGGCGTGGAAACTGGAAGAAGCTTTTCCATCTAAAATGAGCGGGTTTAGAGCTCTAAACACTTGCTCTGACCTTTAGAAGTAGAACATGAGTTACAGTCCTTCCTTTAATGAGGGATTTTTATCAACTCAATTATTCCTCCAAGTATTCTCTACCTATTTTACCTTTATAGAGACCAACATTACTTTGATGAAGAAAGAGAAAATAGATCTAATATATGATACACTCTTTATATCTTTTCCACGAATAAAGAGTTACCCAGCTAGATGAACAGATTCTTCTACCTATTCTGCTAATAAACAGTCAAGAGATTTGGAATTTAGGTGCTACATTTTCATTCTCTGATTCAGAAAAGTGCTGATGTTAGTGGCTATTAAACTTCTTTTTTTCCCCCTCAAATATAGAATGCATTGTCTGAGTCCTATATACACCAAGTAAAGGAAAAGATCATGCAATCAAAGTACAAATCATGATTCACATAAATTAACCTAAAAATGATAAACCTGCTACACTTCAAGAAGAAGCGCAGCCACCTATATACACCTTGTATAGAGGATTAATTATATAAATTATGTATATATGATCAGTAAATGACACACAGACTTCACAGTAAATAATTTCACAGTTACATAGCAGAAAAGACAGATTTAAAACCAAAATGAAAACAAATTAAAAAGAAAAAATAATCTGAATGTGACTAGGGAAAATATCTTAAATACCACTGAACGTATCAATACACAAGGTAAAAGTCTTAGGCCTCACTGAAATTGGGATTCATATTGACTTCAGTAGGATTTCACCTTTACAGCGTTACTCCAACTCATTTCTTTTTTTGGGGAAAAAAAAGGTACTTGCAGAGATATAACAAAATGAAGCAGCAGTATATCTTATCTAAACTCTACACAAGCCACTGGCTGGCAGCAACAAGCATTACAAGACTTGACAGGATGGAATTTTAAACCTGACACAATCATACCAATTGGAGGGCACAAGCCAGAGCAAAGCTTAATAACCTTGTGCCTCCTGCATTGATGACAGCAAAAATAAATCCATAAGCCAGGCAGTTTTAGGAAGGTTTCTTTTCCAGCCCTTTTAAGAAATGCAGGTTTCACTAAAGCCACAGACCAGCACAAGATCCAATGAAGAAAAACTGTACTATATTTTAAACTAGCTAAATGGGTATTGCAAAAAGCCCTGTTCCATGCTAGCTAATATGAGCAGTCAAATAAAACTAAAAGCAAACAGCAAACAAACAGGAAAAATAGGCTGATTTATTAACTAAATATAAATGAAAGACACTGTGTAGGACAATTCTCTGAGGATAATTACCCCCTTTTACATGGAGCATTTGGCAGGATGACACCAAAGAAGAGGAACATTCCATACAATTCCCTGGAAAGTGTCCTTCTGAGTCAGAAAGGCCTGGAGTACTGCAGGAAATTGAGGGAGAAAATTATCCAGGACAACAGATTTGGAGCACCTACTTGATAATGTGTATTTAGTGATTCCTCACCTGAAGCGCTTACGTGTTATGAAGAGCCATGAGAGGGGCTGCACATTCCTTTTTCATAGCACTTCAAAATAAAACACAGTCAAAACCCCAAAGCCACAAAAAGACAGTGCCCCATTGTCATGAAGTCTGACTTGCCCTTGCAAAATCACTTGGCAAGTCATGCAGCACTAAATGGAAACTTTGACTTGACAAATAATGCAAAATTAAGTCTTCATTACTTTTTCTAATGACACACACCTGTAAGTTCTAACCTCTGCTTGCTAATTGTCAGTCCCATTGAAAATGTCTTTTAAAGACTTAATAGGATTAAACAGAAACCATATACAAATGAGAATCAAAAAATACCTGTCCCCCAGACATTATGGTTTGAAATATCACCTTCAAAACTAGCACTATTTATAACTACTTGATTTTACATGAAAGAATAGGGACTTCAGACTTTGCAATCAGTGCTGCTTGTGGTGTTACTGTAAAATTACATCCATACTCAATGAGAAATATCATAATCAGTTCCCATTGCGAGTCACTTGGAATCTGCGTGGCCCAATTAAATAACTGAAAGACCATTCTGAAAGGCATATTATCTCCAGAACATTGCAGAAATTTAAAATGAGCCAAGTGAATCAGCCACAGTATGTAGGTGGCCTGCTCTCTGCCTGTAGGTATAATTTTTAAGCATTTCTAAGATCTACTCAATCAACTTGTTCACTTTGTGGCTGATAACTACAACAAATACCATTTGTGCAAGAGTCATGATTTGTAATTATAAAGTAGAATATTAAGGCCTAGCTTCTTGCATAGGTGCAAGTACCACAGCTGAAAACAAAACAAAACAAAAGAATGTGGAAACAACATTCAGTCTGAGATCAGTAGTAATCATTACTTAATGATGACTTAATGACATGGAAAAAGAATACACTGTTTTTTTTGTAATGATGAAACATGAGAATTACCTTTGAACACATTTAGTTTTATAGAGTAAAGAAGTGGAATACATCCATAAATAATTGCAGGACAAGGGATCAAATGAGTGCTGATGCTAACATTCATATCCTACTTTCTGGCAGGAAATGGAGGTTTGGAGTTATCAGAACAAGGGCCCTTAACATTTCTGACTTACCTCCAGAAATACTGCAAAGCCTTCACCTGACCACATGATGCAGTAGTAATCCGTTCCTTTCCTACCATTATTTATGCCGTGATTGCAACCACCTCTGCAAAATGCCTTATTTTTATCACTATAAGTTATTTGAATACACCTCAGGCATTCAGTTTCTTCCATTACAGAAACACTATATTGCAGCATTTCTGGGTCTGTGATAAGAATTGTAATCCTCCCCTCATTTTATTAGTAACCATTCAAATTGACACAATAGATATATATTGCTACTCTAGCGTTCATAGGTTTGCTTATATTTTGTTATAAAAATTATTCTCTGGTACCAGAATGAAAAGGCATATACAAAAAGCTTTTCTATGTAAAACCAACCGTAATTGTTTCGGAAATTAAATGCATGAAAGTCAGGAAATTAAATTCCCAGTGTTCAAGTTCAGTATTAACGCAATTCATTTGTGATCATGTATGGAAAAGTGATTTCTAGAGGACATCAATTGTACTTTGCTATTTGTCAAATTATAAGCAGAACTGATAACGTAGTTTGACACTTCCCATTAGAAGAAGCTGTTTTAGATTGCCAGTAACATGAAACTTGAAATATACCAGCTTGAATCTTTGCTTTAGGATTATTTCTTTTTCTTTTCATGAGTGCTCAGTAGATTTAGTTTATGAAAAAGAAGAGTGAGAGGTGACTTCATTGCAGCCTGTAAGTGCCTTCAGGAGAAGAAAATACCAAGTAGTAGAGAGCTCTTTAGCCTAGCAGAATAAGGCACAGCAAGAACCAATGGCTGGAAGATAAAACTAGGGAAAGTCAAATAGGAAATAAATATACAATTATTTTAAACTGAGTAATTTATCTACAGAAAGAAAACTACCTGGGAAGTACTATGAAATCCATTTTTTAAAACAAAGTTTCTTCAAAGCAAGAGTGATATCTTTCTGGAACATGCTTTCATTGCACAATATCAGGACAAATGTCAGGAAATATGTGTGTTACTTGATGACCTGAGCTATCCAAGAATGTAGTCTGCAAGTCCTGAGATACAAAGGCAAAGAGAATTCAGAAAATCACACAGCATCAATGACAAGGCCCAAGCAGAATAAGGCAGCAACTAAAATCCATGAGATTCCAGACCTAAGTATCTATCTGACTAAGAAAATTGATATAAAGACTGACTTAGATTTCCCTGGCTTTAGAAGGGAAACTAAATGACATACATGGCCCTGTAAAGACACCTTTTCTGTAGGTTGTGACAGTCCTAGAGCCTTCCAGTGTAAGCAGTTTGGCAGGTGTACAGGGAGGCACTGGCATCTGTGAAGTCAAAACATCCAGTTCTCACAGTCTTCCTCTAAATGCATTGTAAGGTTCTGTTTCTCTGATATCTCTGGAATCGTCTTAGTTCTGAGGTCATACTCAGCTTTCCATAACTATTATTGCTAACTCCTGAGAACAGCAAGAAATGATGCTTTCTGAGCTTTATATATGATTTTTTTTTTGTTAACTGCATTTTTTTTCCTCTTCACAATAAAATCACTACAGTTCTCTTCTCACTGGCTGAAAATTCTCAGTTATTTCCTGGGGATGTGCTTGGCATTTGAAAGCCCAGTTTTTAATGCTAATACATTTGTTTCTGATAGCAAGCCCCAATATAAATCAACTGTTCTATCTTCTAGGTGGATGCAATGTTTCAATGTCTCATGGAATGCAGCTTATTTTTATAGTCCCTTTAATCCATTTAGTGCAACCAAACAGCACAGTAATGGAAATTCTTTTCAGGTGCAATGGAAGTTGCCATACATCTGTTCACTCTCCTCAATACACACTGTATTGAACTGTCTTACCCCCAGGACGTGTCTAAACATCTGCTTTAAAACCTTTTCAGATGGTACCCTGAATCAATAACAATTCAGAATTCAGTAAAATTGTGTCACATGTGCAGTAACCATAAGATACAGCTGAAAAATCCTGAGATGGCATATACACAGTAAGCTTGCTAGGTAACTACAAGTTGAACTTGTGCAACAATTGCTCCATAGACAGCTCAGAAAAGTGCTACACTATTAGCAATACAATCACAACTTTATTGCATTTGCATGCATAGCAGATTATCAAGTCCCTGAATATATTCTGTTTGAAATTGTTGAGGGGTTATGATGAAAGAGAGAGGGAAAACATATGTGCATGAATGCTCATAGGGATAGGGAAAGAAGTAACAGGCACAAGAAGTAACAGAATGAGAGTAAAAATATGTGTCCATACCACCATCATATTTTTAGGGTCATTTCACTGTCCTTGTCAAATTTAGTCCTGGATAGATCTGATTTTTTTTACTCTTCCCTTGGTATTAGAGAATGAGACAGAGCTTATTTTTCCTATTGGGCTGTTTCAGCCTTTTTCTCTCTCGTTAGCAGGGCACTTTAAATTTCACAGCACTTTCTAACCAGAAATTTTTTTGTTGACTTTATTCTCATTTTCAGCTTCTAGTTTATGCTGCTTTCTGATAGAATTAAAATGCTTCTAGAACTCATGCTTTCCCAACAAATAAAGATATAATCAGTTTCACTACTTAACCAAATAGAAAAAAAATCATATGTTCTTTATCATGTGAATGCAAGCTTACTATATAAAACAAATTCACCAATTGTTTTGATTAGTAGTAATACTTTCATTAAAAATCAGACATAAAATTCACCCATATAAAAATTTACGTATTTACGTACTTGCACTGACTTCATATATCTTAACAAGAGACAAAAAAGAAAAAGTTGTTTTCCAATATATCTTTACTTTAAAAATCTTTATTTCCTGCATGAATATCAACATACAATATAATACATTGGTTGATGTTCTATCATTAACTTCTAATAGCTGGTGTAGTGCCTAGAGCTTAATTTTAATTCACAGTGCATCAATAACAATGCAATAAGCATCCTTTCCTTGGTAAATAAGCATTCTTTGAAGATCAGCTACATGTTCATAAAAGTTGTATTTACAGCAATGTTTACCTGTTCATCAAGGAGTATTCAAATTATAGACTTCCAGGACTTTTTATTAATCCCTGAAATTAAGATTGTACAGAAAGCTTCTCTGTGCAATATGGATTTATCAGCACAGCTGATAATAGGTTAGAAATCTCAGATACAGTCTACCAGATAGCATAAATCTGCATACTGACAAAATTACCAAAGTCTTCCCAAACTACATACTACTGGTTATTGCTCACTGTGGTATACGGAACTGTGATCAGAGGAATCATTGATAATATTTGGAAAATGTCCAGATGCTGGTGACATAACTTTCAAGATAAAAAACTCCTACAATGCTTTCTTTCTGGTTTTCTGCTAGCAATCTTTGTTTTATCTTTAAGAACAAATATTTTAAGCAAAAATGCTGGAAAGATAATGGAGCCCCGTAATTTTTCTTAATAAACTTGCCCTTGATTTGTGACTATGGAATAACATAATCACATTCAACATCACTGCATTTTTACTGAACCTGTTAAATGGCATGCAAGATCATATACTTAATAATAATGCAATTAATCAATGAATCAAAGCTAAGCAACAGTTTTCTGTTGAATACCTATTAACAAGTATTTATTTTTAGGGAGGTTTTTCTCACCACTCTCAACTATACTCTTAACAACCTTGTGTAAAACTTACATTCCTGCGAACATCTTTGTTGAGAACTGGAAGTAGCAACTCAAACTTCTTGGAATAGTTTGCAGTCTTCTTCACATTTGTCTGGTTGACCCAGTCCTGGCTGGCTACCTTTCAAAACTTTCCTCTGAGGAGCAGAGGTGGCAGACTTGCCTAAGGCTATGCTGCCTGCGACCAGAATTACAGCTCTGTGGAGACAATGGCCCAGGCTATCTCTGGATGTGGTTAGTGCCAAGTTTTTCTTGACAACTCTGCTCCACACTGACAATGCAAATTACTGATGCTCTCATTTCCAGTCATTTTTTCTTCCTTTTTGCACCTCAAACTGATGATTATAGCAGGTTTGGAGCTTTTTCCTGCTTACTCCCTTCCTTGTCTGCTGGAACAAGACTGTCAACAAGCTGACCCTCTGATCTTTTAGCTGATAATCACTATGCCAGTTTAGTTTGCTTTTGGATAGTGCTATCACATTGAATTAGCATTCTCCTTTGAGAAACTTGTCATTTTCAGCTCTGCCACATAAGAGGTTTGGAGGCCATTAGGTTGCAGGTGATTTTAAAAAGAGAAGCTAAGGCAAGTAATATTTCAAAAGTTTTGCAGCCACTTTCATTAGAAAGCACTTTCATTAGTGCTCTTTCTCTTCTGAGGAAGAGCAAAATCATTAAGTAATTATATGCTTAAAGACCCTCTAAATTGTATTACTTTAGAAGTTCAAGTCAACTAGTGGCTTTGTTTCAATCGTGCTCCTTGATGTTTCTAGTCTACTTTCAGAAAATAGTATCGTACTTTAGATTCTATTATATTCAATAGCCACAGCAGGAGCCCAAACTCAACATCCTTATTTTTTTAGAAAACATTTGAGCATGCAAGTGGGAATTTTAACGCACAAGTTTGTACCACATAGACAACCAACAGAAGCCATTCACCAATCAAGTGAAAGCACAGTTTTCAAAGGACCCTCTCCTTTGTTGCCATAATTCTAGATCTTGAAAAACAGAGGATAAATCCCTAGCAAAGACAAAATAAAACCTACAACACAGTATCTATGAAGCATCTATATGATACTGTATATTTATAACAGCATCTGTATTATTTACGTTAATATAAGAGTTTATAAAAAAGAGAAAAGAAATAAAATCTCTCAAAGAAATAAAGGCCATAATTTGATTCTAGATAAGGAAAATACATTATTTACACAATATTTGTACTGCCTGTACCTAAGAATCAACTGTGTCCCCATGTAATATCAAGAGTTGTCTCTTCTGTTAATAGTGAGGAGGAGGTTCATTACCTAATATCCTATGTATTACTGCATGAGAAGACATGAAACTTAATGCAAATTTAATATTACTACTGGAAGTTCTGAAGTAAAGAGAAAAGAAAAGTTAAATATGTAAAATTTGTTGTATTTGGCTGAGATAGTCCCCACTTTTTGTCTTAACTGTTTCATTACTGCCATTAGCAGATAAGGAGGGATGTTATGACTTATAATTTTGTCCCAGTTTCAGCTGGGATAGGGTAAATTTTCTTCCTAGTAGCTGGTATTGTGCTGCATTTTGGATTTAGGATGAGAATGATGTTGATAACACACTGATGGTTTAGTTGTTGCTGAGCAGTGCTTACACAGAGTCAAGGACTTTTCATCTTCTCATGCTCTACCAACTGAGAAGGCTGGAGATGCACAAGAAGCTGGGAGGGGGCACAGCCAGGACAGCTGACCCAAACTGACCAGAGGGCTACTCCATGCCCTATGACATCATGCTCAGTATATAAATTAGGGGAAAGCTGGCCAGAGGGCTGCTGCTCAGGGACTGGATGTCAGTCAGCATGTGGTGAGCAATTGCATTGTGCATCACTTGCTTTGTATATTCTTTTATTATTATTATTACTATCATTATTTTATTTTATTTCAATTATTAAACTGTTCTTGTCTCAACCCATGAGTTTTCTCACTTTTACTCTTCCAATTCTCTCCCCCATCCCACCAAGGGAGAGGGGGAGTGAGCAAGCAGCTGTGTGGTGCTCAGTCGCCAGCTGGGGTTAAACCACAACAAATTTTTAAGATGTTGAGAATTTATTCTTCTCTTCTTCAATAGCCTAGCAGTCAAAATTAGATGTTTGCAAATTAATTTCAATTTAATGTATAATTTCAGACAAATAAGGGAAAATATCACTCAGATTCTGAATATATGATGTTCTAGAGATGTCAAAGACTGCAGATTAATTGACAGATGTAGCTTGGCTTAAATCTAATTGATCCCTTGCTTAATTCTTCACTAAAGAATGCCTTAAGCTTTAAGTGCGTGATAAAATAATAGGATAGCTGAAATCCTTAAATAAATACATATAGTTGCTTAGCATAAAAACCAGCTTTATCTTTAGAAAATTATATTATTTGTATCCATCTGTTCTTTCCATGTAAAACTGATAAACTAAATGCTTTCAACACCTAAAAAATCCAAAACTTTTATTAAAAAAAGAAATTCCCTCATCAGAAATTAATTTCACACTTTAATTGTATCTGGATGCAAAGCAATGTCTGCTGCTTCTATTAAAAAAAAAATAAGTAGAAATTATTTCAAAAGTACCTGAAGAAAAAAGCATTGGAGCAGCACAAGCATTCCTGGAAAATAACACATACTCGACAGTCATCTAAAAAGCTAATAAAGTGGGGTCTATGTAGCCTGGACATGCAAAAGACATGTCTGAGTCTTGGCTGAATGTGGTCAGAGGTAGGATGTCTTTTGTTTGTTTCCCCTAATCCAGACCATTTAACTAACCAAATTAGAGCATAGTCACATGAAAAAAGGATCAGAGCACTGAAGGAGTAAGTAGACCCTTCAATAACAAATGCCTGAAGTAATTTTCCCCATTAGATGCTTGGGTATATTAGAAGTACTGTGAAAGACAACAATTCTACATCTGGCTTTCAAAGTATCTTTGGTAAGTGTGTTTTGTGCTATGTAGGCAATACCTAACCGATATTACTCACAGCAGCCTGTGCTTTTATTTTCCATTTGTTCCCTGTTCTTTAGCTCACGCAGCTGTTCAGCAGGACTTTGATCCTGAACACTTAGCGGTGTTCTGACTTCAGAAGCACAAGTCATCAAACCATCTGTGGGCAATTTCATTCTGAAATCACTAGCCCCAGTACATCTACTTGCTTTTTAAAACCATGTGAAAAAAACTCAAAATACTATGGACAAAGGAAACAATTTTGCAAAAACTTTCCTATAAATACTCTAAATGGATGAATAGTACAAGCACTTGATCAAATAGCTACCAAACAGAGAGTAAACACAAACCTACTAATTTAAGTAGAATTAGAAGTAATAACATTTTCTTCACATATGTAATCTCTCTTGCCAAGAGATAGCTAAACATTTTCATTCTGATTGATAGAAACATACTGTACACTGGAGCCTTTTGCAATACTTCAGTTAAGACTAGGGGAAATTTTTTCCCCTTCCTAATAGAAAATGTATTCTTCTACAAGTTTAAAAAAAAATAAAAAGGCTTCCAAATGGATTTCTTTCCTAGTTATGAGTCAAAGTGTGCCTTTTAGATATCCTTGAGTGTTTCTTTTTTTAAAAACTTTCTACTAATGTAGAAGGGTCTACGTATTTTTTTATGGATTTGAATTGTGAATAACAAACATGTCACACACAGATTTCTTCAGTAAAAGATAAAGTCTGTAATCATCACTCCCTTCAACCCCTGTATAATGTTTCTAAATCAAGAGTTTTTATTTAATCCCAGCATCATGTTGTATTTTATTTCAGCAGACTTCCACTTATAATGATTGTCAATGTCATGTTGACCTTCCCTGTCTCCGACTTTTCTATGGCTCTCCCATGGGAGAAAGAAATCCTTTGTTATTAATATTCTATTTTGAAATCCTCTGCACATCTATCCTGGAATCACACAAAGTCAATATTCAATGATATATGCTGCTCTATCTGTCATTTTTAATCACAAACTGTACACTCCCTGTAATAGTTATTGTAATAGTGAATGAATCATGCCACTTTGATAATAATAAGGCTTACAATGCATGTAAAATAGATGGAATTTCCCCTGAATTTTAATGATTGGTGTATTTTAATAGACTATCATTCTGACATGTTGCTGGCTTTGCGGTAGTAGATGGGAGTTATCACTGGGCATGTACAGAGTTTTAATTTAAAGGAGCTTAAGATAATCAGAAGCAGACCAATGCATAAAAAAAAATCAAGTTGTCAAACTGATAACTTGTATCAGGATATTGTCATCTAAAAATGATTCCTTGTGATAGAAATTATAGTTAATTTAACATTTGAAGAAGAATGACAGCTTGCAGGAATCAACAGACATGATGGCTTCCTTTGACCAACCATCTTTTTTTTTGTGGGGGTGGGGGATGTAGGGTGATGCTTTGTCCCTTCTGGTTTAAAGTCTTTAAAAGTGAAACAATACAATAATAATAATTAAAAAAATAAAATAATAAAAACACCCACAAAAGCCAAGAAAGATGCCCAGGACAACAATCATCATTTTTCATATATCGTATGAAGCCATATCATAAATACTTCAATTTTACTTAAGAGAACCTTAGCATATACTAATGTTAGAAGAGAAGAGAAGAGAAGAGAAGAGAAGAGAAGAGAAGAGAAGAGAAGAGAAGAGAAGAGAAGAGAAGAGAAGAGAAGAGAAGAGAAAATAATTTCAGTTGGAAGGGACTTACAATGATCATCTAGTCCAACTGCCTGACCAATTCAGGGCTGACCAAAAGTTAAAGCATGTTATTAAGGGCATTGTCCAAATGCCTCTTAAACACCAACAGGCTTGGGGCATCAGCCACCTCTGTAGGAAGTCTGTTACACAGTTTGAGCACTCTCTCAGTAAAGAAGTGCTTCCTAATGTCCAGTCTAAACCTCCCCTGACACAGCTTTGAACCATTCCCATGCGTCCTGTCACTGGATCCCAGGGAGAAGAGATCAGCACCTCCCTCTCCACTTCCCCTCCTCAGGAAGCTGTAGAGAGCAGTGAGGTCGCCGCTCAGCCTCCTTTCCTCCAAACTAGACAAACCCAAAGTCCTTAGTCGCTCCTCATAGGACATGCCTTCCAGCACTTTCACCAGCTTTGTTGCCCTCCTCTGGACCCATTTGAGTACCTTCACATCCTTCTTAAATTGTGGGGCCCAGAACTGCACACAGTATGCAAGGTGAGGCCACACCAACGCTGAATACAGCAGGATAATCACCTCTTTTGACAGGCTGGTTATGCTGTGTTTGATGCACCCCAGGATGCAGTTTGCCCTCTTGGCTGCCAGGGCACGCTGCTGACTCACATTGAGCCTGCTGTCAATGTTACGAAACTGAAGTAATGTTACCCACAAGAATAGAATTATAAGCAAATTACAAACTCACATTAGGGATTATATAAGGAAAATGCCATATGTATTTAGAACACAGTAAAATAATTTCTATTTGGTTACAGATTATCACGGACTTTTCATTTCCATCCAGAGATCTCAAATACTGTTGTGGTTTGGTTTGGGTTGGGTTGGGTTTTTTTTGTAAAATACATAAAAAGCAGTATAAGAAGGGAAAAAATCTCCTAAGATTTCTTAGTAGAAATAAAGAAAATTTGTTGAAATAATATTTAAAAAAATAATCCTGTTTTCCTCATAAATTTCTTTAATGAGCATCTGCCTGTGAAAGAAGCTCTAAGTTTTATCCCCCTTTTTTTTAGCAGGACAAAATGCAGGATACTACTTCAAAAGATGGGCAGGGAAAGGGTATAGGAAGCACCCTTTTCCTTTCTTAAAAATCCAACTAGTAAAAATAGTGCTAAAAAAGTTTTTGCAACAGCAAAGTGTGTTTTGCGTTTCCAATGTATTTTACAAGAGCTTGAGTTTAATACAATGTTCCTTCCCTCCCCTCTGGCTTCAAGAGTTTCAGTTCCAGTCTTTATAATCATGAAGATGAAGAAATTGGATAATGAACTCATAAGTCATCAAAGAAGATAAGTCTTTGCCTGCATTCTAATGAAGACTTTTTATTTAGACTAGACATACACTTAATGCTTTGTAAAGCGAGGACTAACCAAATTTTTTTAAGATCACAAAGATATGTCCAGTGTAAATGTTCAAAAACATGGGTTTCTTGCTACTGATGTTAAGCATGGATCTTTCCAGCTCATATGCTAGTTTTCTTCTACATGTTAATTATATTTTCTTAACAAGTGCAGCTATGAGGTGATATCTTAGATCTGCAAATACGAGTTTTCCTATTATCTATCTTACATTAAGTAGACACAATAAAATGCTTTTTGGATGCAATTTTAGTTTAGTCTTGTAGGTTTGGGGTAATTAAGCTTTTTTGGTCTAACCGTAATAGTTTAAAATCTCAGTATTTGTATGTGGTTTAATTATATAAACACCTTATAAATAAGATTAGGAGAAGGATGCTAACAGCATGCCATTTGATACAGCCAATAAGTCACTCTCCTTGCTAGCTGCAGGGTTAGTGAGGCAAAGCTAAAAAATTAAACTATGAAGCCAAAAACTAATAAACCTCCAGGAGCAAAAGGAATTTCTTTCAGAATTGAAAACATGAGATATTTGTGAGCCAATGGCAATCACACTACAGAGTTCAGTGAATAAAGCAAAGTCCCTAGAAGGCTGAAAATATGAGCTATTCAGCATCAGGAAAGAAAGAGGAGGGGAAAGGTTTATAGAGGAGTATATTCTGAGAGCAAAGGCTGGCTGGGGGGTTTGCACCATCTACCCCAGTGGTGGCTGATGCCTCCACCCAGACGGAGATGCTGAAGGGAGAGGCTGTAGTGCAGACCTCAGACTGCAGGAAGTGCCTACACCTTTCTCTTGGGGCAGGGACAGGTGGCAGACCTGCCTGCAAAAGGTGTGCCCAGGTGGAGGACCTCCTGCAGCAGGTGGCTGTGCTGCAGGAAGCAGTGAGAAGACTGCATAATATCAGGGAGGCTGAGAAAGAGTTAGATAACTGGTTCTAAGCACAGTCTGCCGTGGACCCACAGCCCATGGCCAAACAGCCAAAACCTCCCCGACCGGCACACACAGAAGGGAGGGGGGCCAATAATGCAGAAGAAGGGATGGTTGCAGCAGCAAGGACCAGCAGGAGGAAGGGACTTCCCTGAAGCCTGAGGTGCCCTTGCAGAATCGCTTCACCACTCTGCACACTGAAGAGGAAAGACCTGTCACACCAGGAGAGACGCTGGAGCTGAATAAGGCAGCCTGATCTGCTCCCAGTATAACAACCAGAGCAACTAAGAAAGGGCAATTAGTGATAGTAGTAGCCGACTCTCTTCTGAGAGGTACAGAGGCACCCATTTGCTGACCTGACACACTCTCTAGAGAGATGTGCTGCTTACTGGAGGCTCATATCAGGGATATCACCAAGAGAGTATCAAGCCTCATACAGTCCACTGACTATTATCCACTGCTGTTGTTTCACGTGGGCACCAGCGATACAGCCAGGAGCAGTCTGAGGAGTACCAAGAAGGATTACAGAGCCCTGGGAGTGGTGGTAAGGGACTCTGGAGCGCAGGTAGTTTTTTCATCAATCCTCCTGGTCAAAGGGAAGGGGTTTGAAAGGGCCAGTCAAATCCGGCAAATCAACAAATGGTTACAGGACTGGTGCCACAGCCAGGGGTTCGACTGCTTAGACCATGGGACTCGCTTTGAAAAACCTGGTCTGCTGGGGGCTGATGGGGTCCATCTGTCAGAGAAGGGGAAGAGCATCTTCGGTCATAGGCTTGCCAAGCTGGTTAAGAGGGCTTTAAACTAAAGTTGCAGGGTGAGGGGAACCTCAATCCATCCCACTCCTACCAGTTTGATGCCAGTGCCAGCAATAGATGCCCAGAGAAGGATCACAGGTCAGCAGGAGAGCACCTGAAGACCAGCACAAAGGAATTCCAGCCACTCCAGCCAGTAAGTCAGCTTCATCAGGCACTCAACTTAAATGCTTCTATACAAATGCATGTAGCATGGAGAATAAACAAGAGGAGTTAGAGTTGTGCACACACCTGCAGGGCTAGGATCTTATTGGCATCACGGAGGCGTGGTGGGATGGCTTCTATAACTGGAGTGATGGAATGGAAGGATAGAGACTCTTTAGGAAGGACAGGCAGGGGAGATGAGGAGGGGATGTTGCCCTCTATGTCAATGACCAGCTGGAGTGCGTGGAACTCCGCCTGGGGATGGATGAGCAGCTAACCGAGAGCTTATGGATCAGGATTAAAGGGAGGGCAGGGACAGGTGACATTACAGTGGGGGTCTGCTACAGGCCACTCGACCAGGAAGACCGAGTGGATGAGGCCCTCTATAGACAGATAGAAGCAGCCTCATGTTCACAAGCCCTGGTTCTCATGGGGGATTTCAGCCACCTCAATATCTGTTGGAGGGACAACACAGCAGGGCATCAGCAATCCGGGAGGTTCCTGAAATGTGTTGATGCTAACTTTCTTCTCCAAGTGATAGAGGAGCCAACAAGGAGAGGTGCTATGCTGGACCTTGTTTTCACCAAGAAGAAGGGACTGGTGGGGAATGTGAAGCTCAAGGGCAGCCTTGGCTGCAGTGACCATGAAATGGTGGAGTTCAAGATCCTTAGGGCACCAAGGAGGGTGCACAGCAAGCTCACTACCCTGGACTTCAGGAGGGCAGACTTTGGCCTCTTCAGGGATCTGCTTGGTAGAGTACCATGGGATAAAGCCCTGGAGGGAAGAGGGGCCCAAGAAAGCTGGTTAATACTCAAGGATCACCTCCTCCAAGCTCAGGAGTGATGCATCCCAACAAAGAGAAAGTCAGGCAAAAACACCAGGAGGCGTGCATGGATGAACAAGGAGCTGCTGGACAGACTCAAACACAGAAAGGAAGCCTACAGAGGATGGAAGCAAGGACAGGTAGCCTGGGAGGAATACAGAGAAATTGTCTGAGCAGACAGGGATCAGGTTAGGAAAGCTAAAGCCCTGATAGAATTAAATCTGGCCAGGGATGTCAAGGGCAACAAGAAAAGCTTCTACAGGTACATTGGTGACAAAAGAAAGACTAGGGAAAATGTGGGCCCTCTCCAGAAGGAAACAGGAGACCTGGTTACCCAGGATATGGAGAAGGCTGAGGTACTCAATGACTTTTTTGCCTCAGTCTTCACCAGCAGGTGCTCAAGCCCCACCACCCAAGTCGCAGAAGGCAAAGGCATGGACTGGGAGAATGAAAAACCTCCCACTGTAGGAGAAGATCAGGGTTGAGACCATCTAAGGAACCTGAAGGTGCACAAGTCCATGGACCTGATGAGATGCATCTGCGTGTCCTGAGGGAACTGCTGGATGAAGTTGATAAGCCACTATCCATCATATTTGAAAAGTCGTGGCAGCCCGGTGAACTTCCCACTGACTGGAAAAGGGGAAACATAACCCCCTTTTTTAAAAAGGGAAAAAAGGAAAACTGGGGGAACTATGGGCCAGTCAGTCTCACCTCTGTGCCTGGCAAGGCCATGGAGCAGATCCTCCTGGAAACTATGCTAAGGCATATGGAAAATAAGGAGGTGGTTGGTGACAGCCAACATAGCTTCCCTAAGGGCAAATCATGTCTGACAATTTTTGTGGCCTTCAACGATGGGGTTACAGCATTGGTGGATAAAGGAAGAGCAACTGGCATAATTTACCTGGACTTGTGCAAAGCACTTGACACTGTCCCGCATGACATCCTTGTCTCTAAATTAGAGAGACATGGATTTCACAGATGGACCCCTCGGTGGATAAGGAATCGGCTGGATGGATGCACTCAAATAGTTGCCGTCAACGGCTCGATGTCCAAGTGGAAACCACTGATGAGTGGCATTCCTCAGGGGGTCAGTATTGGGACCAGCACTGTTTAACGTCTTTGTCAGTGACATGGACAGGGAGATTGAGTACATCCTCAGCAAGTTTGCCAATGATATCAAGCTGTGTGGTGCAGTGGACACACTGGAGGGAAGGGATGCCAACCAGAGGGACTTTGACAGGCTTGAGAGGTGGGCCTGTGAGAACCTCATGAAGTTCAAAAAGGCCAAGTGCAAGGTCCTGCATATGAGTCAGGGCAATCCCAAGCACAAATACAGGCTGGGCAGAGAATGGACTGAGAACAGTCCTGAGGAGAAAGACTCGGGGGTGTTGGTTGATGAGAAGCTCACCATGACCCAGCAATGTGTGCTTGCAGTCCAGAAAGCCAGCTGTATCCTGGGCTGCATCAAAAAAAGTGTGACCAGCAGGTTGAGGGGCGTGATTCTCCTCCTCTACTCCACTCTCGTGTGACCCTACCTGGAGTAGTGTGTTCAGCTCTGGGGCTCCCAACATAAAGAAGGACATGGACCTGTTGGAGCAAGTCTAGAGGAGGGCCATGAAGAAGATCAGAGGGCTGGAGCACCTCTCCTGTGAAGACAGGCTGAGAGAGTTGGGGTTGTTCAGCCTGGAGAAGAGAAGGCTGCGGGGAGACCTTATAGCAGTCTTCCAGTACCTGAAGAGGGTCTACAAAAAATCTGGAGAGGGACTTTTTACAAGGGCATGTAGTGATAGGACAAGGGGTAATGGTTGTAAACTGAAAGAAGGTAGATTAGATTAGATATAAGGAAGAAATTCTTCACCATGAGGGTGGTGAGGCACTGGAACAGGTTGCCCAGAAAAGCTGTGGATGCCCTATCCCTGGAAGTGTTCAAGCTCAGGTTGGATGAGGCTTTGAGCAACGTGGTCTAGTGGAAGGTGTCCCTGCCCACGGCAGGGGGATCAGAACTGGATGACCTCTAAGGTCCCTTCCAACCCAAACCATTCTATGATTTTGTATTCATTACAGAGCATAGTCAAATATGCATTTCAACAATGCATATGCTCAAACACAAGTATGTTTAAATAATGGGGAAAAAAACCCCTTCATTTTGAATTATCTATGTAATTGATCTTCTATAACTTCATAATTCTATCTGCATCTGTGGGATACTGAAAGAGTTAATGTCTCAAACATTGTGGCGAGACGAGGCGCGATTTGCATGGTGACGGCAGGGGTCGGCTAGCACAGGACAGGGAGAGTGGAACGTGGAGAGCATGTCGGAGGATGCACAGTTCCGGGTTCTGACGGACCTTGCCACATATGGCCAGAGGTCACACAGAGTTTATCTGAAGAAGAGGCATGTGACCTCCCAAGAGACCCCCTGCGCCTGCACAGAAGATTGAGAACTTTCTAGAACAAGAACCATATAAATCCTCGAGAGGGAGTAACCGGAGACGGCGACTAGAGCATAAAAGACATGCCCCCAGGCAACCACGTGCGTGCCCATCACCAGAGGGTTGACACGCCTGTCACCGTCATCGGTGGTGGTGATGCGTTTCCTTTCTCTATCCTCTCTTCTCCTTTCCTTTTCTCGCTTCTCTCTTCCTCCACTCTTACGCCATATATTCAGGTATATGAGTTTTGGATAAATTCTAATGGGTTGCCAGGAAAATAGCTCCAATCCCAAATTGCCTCTGTTAGTTTGTTGAGCTTGCCAGTTCGTTACGTTTGTCCATTTGTTGAATTCGCCAGTTAATAAAGTTGCTAATCAGACTGTTTCTCTGAGCCATCGCGGTGACTTTACCGGCCCCGTGGCTCTGCCGAGCAGAGATCGGCCTTCATCTGTACACAAACCCCTGGGGAATCAAAAAGATTCACCCATCTTGCAACCCACTGAGTGGGACAGGACAGCACCTTACTTAAATTTCTTTCATTTCAGAAGGTATAAAATGGACTTTAGTCTTAAGCGCTGGTGAGGGCAGAAATCCTTGTTCCAGCTGAACTGTGTTGTAGTTATCTCTAAATAGTGAGCTACTTTTGTTCTTGCTTTGCTCCATGGCCATGGTCCCAGGGTACCCACAGTGAAAATGTACACGATTGGTTTTGCTTTTGGAGCAGTCGAGCTAGCTCCCTCCGATACCCAGGCACAATCCATACAGTCTATACAGCCTACCACTGCATGGTCCCTTTTGGAAAGCCAGCAGGGAGCTGTTTCCCACCAGCTTGGCTCCCTCTGAAGAGTCCAACAGCACCATCCACCTGCATGAGCACACCAGGCACACCATGAGTATCATCTGATATAATGCAGTATGAAGCAGGAACTGGTCTCCTCAGGGTTTTTACCTCAGAATTGTTCGCTTAGTGTCATTTAATTTAAGGTTAGAGTAAAGATTGGGGAACTTGAAAACAATTGGTCTATAACTGTTTGCTGCAAAGTCCAGTGTTTAGTGGTAATTTACTATCCACAACTGTAAGGATTTGGTCTTCACAGTGTTTAATGGCAGGATTAGAATTAGTTTTAAATACATAAGGATAGATGTAAAGAAAGCTGAAGACAGAGAATGCCAGGGTATGGCTGAACTCAGTAAGAAACTACTTGATTTTGACTGCAAATAATCTCTATTGTTGTTCGCTATGCACAGTTGCCCTATTAAAAGTGAGAGGATTAGAGATGAAAATTTAGATTGAGGATTACCAGAGGTTTTTTTACATATTTCAGGAGCATATGGCCAAGAGAGAAGCATTGGCACCCAAATAAAAGTTTCTACAAGTAAGTATTCATGCTATTTGTGTTGTCAGTATACTGAAAAAGAGCTGGTCAAAGCAGTGAATGCCAATATAGGGTGCTTACTTTAAAGTAGAGGCTTGATTATTTAAATCTCCACTGACTATATTAACAGCATTCTATGTCTTAATTTCAATGGAATCCTAATCTTGCCATCCTTTGTGTCCAATGATTTGTTGGTTTGGTTTGTTTTGTTTTGTTTTTCCAAACAGTTATAGAGAAAGGGGGTGGGGGGTGTGGTTGAGTGTTAAGTGGGTATGCTGGGGAATATGAGCAGAGAGAACAAAAATGATTGCTGAGGAGTTTTTCATAATTAAGAGGGAGCTACTCTTACAGTTGTTTAGTTTTTTATAGTATTTTTTTCAATTTCATATCCTGAAATTTAATCCTGACTATGATTATGTTTACAGTTAGACAGAGGAAATGGGTAGGTTAATATCCCAGAAAAGAGCTCTTATTATTTCATAATGTGGAGTCTTCAGAGTTAGGAAGGCAGCTAAAATTTTATTGTATACAATGTTTTATATCCTGTTTTTTCACATCAATAAATCCTCTTTCTGTGAGGGGGTGAGCATATAGAAAGGGACCCCCAGTGTTGCCCTTGAGATTGCAGAGATAATGTGGCTATTTAATTCATTCCCCTTAGTGAAAAAGCTGAGAAAGACCTTAAAGAATAATTCCACCTCCATAAAGTTTGTTTATTTTGGAATTAAAAACTTGGTTTTTAAATTGAGCACATTAGTTTGTAAGTAGGAAATAAAAACATTCCTTAAAAACATTTCCACATTTTTAGTATTAAATCAATTTTATAAACTATGGTATTCATTGAGGACTTTAGCTAAAATTTACAGAAAACATAGAATGGGCATGAAAAGGTTGCATAGATCTTGACACTATAACCCATACAGATTCTTCCTCCAAATTTTTTTCTTAAAATATATATCTTTTAATTAAAAAGCCTTGTTAGAGCTCAATTAGTTTCCTATAGAATTAATATATAGTTATTTAAGTATATGTACTTTAATCTGTCTTTCTTAGCAGTATAAAAGAAGCTCTTATTCCACTCAATCCACTTTGAATGTTTCATAGTATACTCCAGTATTTATTTTCACTAAATTTTGTGGAGAGGAAAGGAGATCAGAAATCAATATTCTTCCTGTAGAACAGAAAGAAAATGTTCATATTCATTTAAACTAGTAATCAGCAGAACCAGCAATACATGACCATTACTTATATACTTAATTAATATTCTCTCCCATTCATAATTTTTTTACTACTTGTTTAACATTCAAGGCCAAGGTATTTTAGAACAGTAAGAAAACACTGTTACCAGGGAAAGGCTATTATGTCTTGGGATTTTATCGTAATTTTGCTTATAGCTATTTTTTATTGCAATATTGTAATTTATTTTTTCCTTACATTACTGATTTTTAAAATAGGTGAAGTTTAGGATCTCACATCCACCAGAAAACTCCTTTCTAAATACAATATACTTTACATAGTTTCAAAGCTTCCTCTCTTCTTTCTTTCTTAGTTTCCCTTTATCTGACTGTCCTGATCCCCTTCATACCTAATCAGCTGTGGCTAATATTTGCCGATGAGAATCTTCTTTCTCAAAAGCATCAGATTTTTAGCATTGAATACTGATTTTGGCAGCTCTGTGGAGATGAACTTGCACATTCTTGTGGGACCCCCAATCCTATGCTGTAAAATGGCCTTAAAATGAAGTAAAAATTTACTTTCACCCGCCCATTAAAATCACTGAATTATCTGAATTCAAAAGTAAAATTGAGGTTCTTCGGTTGGAACTGAAAACTTAAGAAGTAGCTTATTTAAAGACACAATTGCTAAAGGAGAGAAAAATAAATTTTCTTTAAAATAGCACCCTTTTTTCCAGGTTTGATTTCAGTCTAATTTTTTCATTCCCTTCAGCTAGCAAAATCTTCAGTAATGTTAAATCCCCAAACAGGTAAAAGTTACTTAAAACTAAAATACAAACATTTTGCTGAGCTTTGTTCTTAGACTCAAAACAGGCTCCACTTACATGTCATCTTTTCTAAGGCATTTCTACAAAGTATAAGTTCATCCTAATTTCTGAAGCTTTCATTCATAATAATCTATTCAAATACTTTTTTTGCCTCATTTTTTTGGCAAATGGAAACTTCTTTATGCAGTTTTAGCCACTGTTGTAAAGAAGTCTTCAAAATGTCACTGCCTATTGAATGGTTTCCTGTGTTTAATTGTAAAGCAATCTGTTAATCCTATCTGAAAGTGATTCACTCAGGGAGGAAGCTTCAGAATTTCTCTTTTAAAAAAGAAAACCACAACAAAACAACACAAGAAACACCAAAAAAGTCAGTATTTTTATTTTACAAACTGTATAGTTATGAGAACAATAATAGGAGCCATAATGTTGAAAAGTTCGTAAACAACTGCATTTAGAGACAGATGTGTTAGAAGAAACCTCTCTATCAGTTTTGTTTGAGCTAGCAATACTAGAACATCATTATTTCAGCTTCAACTGAGAATATTTCCTTTATATTTGCTAAACTTAATGTTTCCTATTATTGTTATTTTATACAAACTGTGCTAGGCACAATATTGGAAATGTAAAAGAACGCCCCACAGCAAAAAAGCAGTTTTACTGAAGCTTTTGGTGACTTTATACTCACACTCACTCACAGCCTCAAGAGAAGGCTTTCTTTCATTCATTTTCAGTATTTTGTCTCTGTAAAAGCTAGTAATTGTTTCAAGAGATAGTGAAATAATTAACAAAGGATAATTAAAAAAAGAACAAAACACATCCATCTGTGAAAAAATTGAGAATTAATTTCGTTGTTATACTATATATATTTTTTTCACCATTTCAGTAGGTGATTATTTTATTTTATATTCATCTTTTTAGCAGTTCCTTAAAATATGCTAATCTAATTTGATGCTGCTGGTTAAGAAGGGAGGAAGGGGAAATGACACATCATTTTTACCTCATTAGATGACACTTTTCAGTGGCTTATTGCAGTGACATTTACAACAGAAAATTAATCCTCTCAAAAAAGGAAAATTAGGTGAATATTTTAGAATGCAGACCTACACTTACTTCACTGTAAGGCATACAGAAATGTCCATAAGAGATTTGTAAATATTGCTAGACATAAATTTTCTCTCAAATCTGAATACTTGTTGTCAGTTCTGACCATTTTTGCCTAGAGAAAGTGACGTTAAAGTTAGCAACTTTACACAATTACATAAAATGATTTTGGTTCAGAAAATGTGTTTGAAAGGGTGGATCACAGTAGATTACTCTTCACTTTGCTGACTGCTTATTGTGTCAACTTTTTTGAAAGCTGTGCTGGTGGTTTTCTTTCTTTTAAAGATTCAACATTTTTAAGGGTTATAACACTATGTATCTACACTTTATCCAACATCCTTGAAAAATGAAATGAATGCCTGCATTTTGGAATAGTCAAATCAGAGAGTGAAATATGTTACAGTTTGAACATGAAATGTCTATTTATCTACACTTCACAGGCTTCTTAGCTACTTCACAGGTCTTACCTACTACTTATAAAACAATGTTATATTACCTTCTATTGAACCATTTTTCAAATAAAGGTGAAATCTTGATTCCACAGAAGTATAATTATCTTGGAGTAGTCCTGAAGCTATTTGGGGAATAGTGAAACACCCTGGATTACAAGTCTCAGAAATCGTCAATACACTAAAATACAGATAATTTAACTATCTTCAACTCCTGAGCATTACATTGCTCAGGCTCCTTTGCCTAAACTAGTCTATCTATTACGGAAAAGGTATGCTCTTTATGAGGAGTCTCCTTTGTAGTTATATTTTATAGTTTCTCTGTATATTTCAATCTGCAATGCACATATAATTATTTCAGAAAATTGATTACAGGAATTTGGATATGCAGTCTCTGGATTTAACATACACAGATATATATATATCTAAAAGCCCAGAGCAATAAACCAAAAAGTATCATTTATTTTCCTAATTATTTCAAATATGTCTATTGTTGATTGAACTATACCAAGAAGAATGTAATACAGTCTGAAAAAACAATTAAAAAGTCTATAAATGCAGCAGACTCAAGTAAAAAAGACTACACATAACATGAAAAAGAAAGATTTGGCATAATCTGCATTGAGATTCAGAGCAATAAACATCATTTTGTGGGGGAAAAATAGTTACGCTATTATGAATGAGATTTATTTAAAAATCCTACTCTAAAATGTAGGACATTCTATTTAAATACATTTAAAGAAAAAAAACCCAACACTTTAAACAATGTCTGTAAGTGGGATTCCCAACTGGTATGGCTGGTTGTGTGTAGCAGTATGTTTGTACATCACTTCAACAAATGTCTTCAGAGTCTCATCTTCACTGATCAAATAATTTCAACATTACAAAGACAAATTTCATGTGGCTCATGCTATGTCAGAATTATCAATTACTGTAATTAAGATCACTGGTAGATAGAGATACATGACAAGCCTAGCTTACATATAAAATAACTTTTTGGAGTGAAAGGGAGAGAAACCTAAGTTTCTTTAAATGTTAGGTTTGATCCTAGTCAATTAACTACAGTTGTTTTCAAGAATCAGGAAGGGAACATACATAAAATCAAGTGGAGACAAAATAAATATTATATTTAAGAAAGAAAGAGTTTAGATTAAAAAGGTAAGATTATAACACAGTCTACTAGATTTGAAAGAATCATGCAAAATTTTTAAAAGATCAAAATAATCACAGTCAACTTTAGTTTGGACAACTAATTGCAAGCATCTCATGACACTACCAACACCAATACATAAAGATACTTACTTTCATTTTCATAACTGAATGCAGGCAAACTTTGACAATTACTTAGGTCACAATTGCTATTTTATTATTTTCATTTTTTTGGGTAATGATTTAATCAAACATCTTAAATTCCTCAGGATTTTTTTTTTAACAGAAAAAC
Organism: Ciconia boyciana; assembly: GCF_034638445.1. Lineage (NCBI taxonomy): Eukaryota > Metazoa > Chordata > Aves > Ciconiiformes > Ciconiidae > Ciconia > Ciconia boyciana. The sequence continues at coordinate 61,415,852 of NC_132935.1, forward strand.
CATGCAGATTTGATATAAACGCCTGTATTTATATACAGGTTTCTCTTTTTACAACAAAATTTTATTAGCCATGTGATAGCATCTGAAAAGTTAGGACGTATAATATGCCTCATTGCCTTAACATATGGTAAAACAGCAACTGCAAGAAATTTGAAGGAAAGAATCTTGGCAGCATGGGAAATATAGCCTCCAGACCAACAACAAGGGGGAGAGGTTAATTGCTCACTGTGACAACCCGTGTTCATTGCACTGCTGAGCCCTTGCTCTGTTGCCTTCTAAGAAATTTCAATTTCTAGAGCCTATATAGTTCTTAAGAACATTTATGTAGATTAATATGTACACATACACAAATAACTGTTTATGTATAGTATACATAATTAGTTATTATTAATAATTACTATAGTATACATACATACTTATGTATGTATAAATATATATACACATATGGCTGAGAACTAATACTTTCTCACTGTCCTTCAGGATGAAAGTAAGAAAGAAAAGATAACACTAAAATGAAACACAAGAAGGGATAAAACACAAGAAAAACATCATCTTGCATGTCAGCCAGGGAATAAAATAGGACATTGATGACATGACATTGTTTGAAAATACCCAATTCATTTTGTCTGGTACGAGTAGTAATTACTGAGGACAACTCAGAAACTTATCTTTAATGAGCATTAATTATATTATTCCTTCATTTTTGCTGTTCCCTAATCATACCTATGATGATGACAGTAGCGTTCATTGGCAGGCAGCTTCCTTCTTTTATTCCTGGGGAGAAAGGAAGATGGGAGGAAAGAAGAGAAAAGGACCACAGTTTTCAAATTCTTCAAAGCAAATTACTAGCTATTTCATGTCTCTGGTGCAATTAAAAATATGATATATGAAAAAGATGTGTGTACTGATTTTTTATTCACAGAATCACAGAATCACAGAATCATATAGGCCAGAAAAGACCTTTAAGATCATCGAGTCCAACCGTAAACCTAACACTACCAAGACCACCACTACACCATGTCCCTAATCGCCACATCTACACGTCTTTTAAAGACCTCCAGGGATGTCGACTCAACCACTTCCCTGGGCAGCCTGTTCCAATGCTTGATAACCCTTTCAGCGAAGTAAAATTTCCTAATATCCAGTCTAAACCTCCCCTGGTGCAACTTGAGGCCATTTCCTCTCCTCCTATCACTTGTTACCTGGGAGAAAAGACCAACATCCACCTCTCTACAACCTCCTTTCAGGTAGTCGTAGAGAGCAATAAGGTCTCCGCCAACCCTCCTTTTCTCCAGGCTAGACAACCCCAGTTCCCTCAGCTGCTCCTCATAAGACTTGTGCTCTAGACCCTTCACCAGCTTCATTGCCCTTCTCTGGACACGCTCCAGCACCTCAATGTCTTTCTTGTAGTGGGGGCCCCAAAACTGAACACAGTATTCGAGGTGCGGCCTCACCAGTGCTGAGTACAGGGGCACGATCACTTCCCTAGTCCTACTGGCCACACTATTTTTGATACAAGCCAGGATGCCATTCAACATTAAACATTTCACTAGAGTTTAGAATTGAGACTATGAATACTTTCCCTTGGTGGCATATTTTGGTTAAATGTCACATGTTTTCTGATGCCTTTAGTGTCTATTTTTATTGCTGTGGAAGCCAACTATCAGCATCACAGATTGTGATGCTCTCACCACATTTATGAGCCTAATCTATGTTTCCACAAACATAGATTGTTAGGCTTTATGTTACGCATAGGCTTTATGTTACGCATAGGCTTTATGTTACGCATAAACAATGTTAAGATGAGCAGAAAATATTTATTGATATTTATGTGAATGTGTTCTCTCTCTTTTCAGAGACATCATGAAAAGTTAATGCAAAGACTTTCTGAAAGTGAAACAATATTTCTTGAAGAAGGAAGTCTACTTTGAAACCTGCCTCCGAACTTACTGTAAATCACTCATCAAAGCTTTACTTTATTTGAAAGTACTAACAATGTGTAATTGGTAAATATTTACAACAGAATATTACCAAAGCCATGTAGCAGTTACAAAACACAGTTTCTAAGTCATGTTCATTACTTTGTGGAAGGAGATTCAACTGTGCTGATTTTTATGGGTCATCTATATACATTGGAAATTAATGTGGATAATGCAGGGGAGGAGGCAATATTTACCTTCTTTTTCTAGGTTAAACTGATCCTATCCCTCAGAATTCTGCATACTCTCATACTTTATTTGGGGTTTCTAACATATTGGTCTCCTTCCTGATTTTAGCACAATTAATTATAAACATATTAGTCATAGACACACTTTAATTTATGGTTAGTGATTTTTTAATTACTGATAGCAAAACAGAAACAGCCTTTTTCCCTCTTCTCTCCACAATATTTGATCATCTATTTTTGTTATGAAGTTCTCTATGAACAACTGTGTAATTAGGCATAACAAACTAAAAGAAATTACATATGTAAATGCTTTTCATGAAATTGTTCAGGATTATCTTAGCCCACTACACTAATTAGTCACATCAGTATTAAGAAGAAGTAAAAAAGCATGTTTATCTTTCCAGAAGCAGTCCAAGAACAAAGGAGTAACATATTACAGGTTCTAGGTCCTGAAAGAGGAGTTATTATTTCAATGAGAGATACAGAAATAAAAGCTACTTTGTTTCTTTTTTTCTTTGTCCAATACATGCTGTCATTGCTTCAACCTGTTCTCTTTGTCTGCTCCAGATTAATTTCTGGCTATCTGCATTCCCAAGGCTTTGAACATGTATAACCACTGGCTACATGCATCATTGTTCCCACCAGGTTATACATAAGGAAAATAAAAAACTAGGTTTCACCAGCAACGTAAAAGTTTGCATGCAGTGTTTGAGAATAAGCCCTTGCTCAATACAGTAGGAGAAGAAAAACATGGGTCCATGGGATGCCTTTCAGAAAAGGATTTGCTGGACATAGGAAGTTCACTCAACTCAGCAGCTTTTGACTTCTCACAGGTAAGAACAAAACCACTAAATAATCTCTAGTATTGACTATGAAAACTTGCTAAATAGTAGAACAGCACAACACATAAATGCAAAAAAAAATCACATTCGGTAGTGCTGAAGACTTCTAGTATTTTTATCCAGACAAGCACGAATTCAACAGGTAAGCTACTGAGGTAAACACTGAGGTGAACTAACGTCTTGACTCAGTCCTTTCCTTCAGGCACACATGCTTCTAAGGACATAATGAAAACTGCAGGCAAGACTAAGCTCCGCATTTATCCTAGTGTCCCAGAATCTTCATACATGTGTGTAGAAAAATATACATTTACAGACCTTAGTAACCTAGGGCTCACCTAGCCCATATGTTCAGTAAGCAACATATTTTTATTTCATTTCAGCTTATTAAGCACAAGGTACAGTTCTAGCCCTGAAGCAGTCTGATTCCCAGAAGGTTTGGGGGTTTTTTTCTTTTCTTTTTTTCCTGAAAAGAAGCAGAAGAAAATGGATGAAAGTTTTCTTGTTAATTAAATCTTTGACCTGTTTCCATCCTGCACTCATCCTCCTGCCAGAGAAAACACTACTGATCGCAAAAGAGACAGGTAGAACAATGCAGATTCACATTTTTGATTTTGAAAAGCATGATTTTATTATACCTGTCAATGATGACAGAAATGTTACCCATATTTCTTAAAATAATCTTAAAAGGAATATTGTAAATATTTCCCTTTCCCCTAGACAGCTCTGGACTGATGGTAGAAGGGAATCAGAATATGGAAGAGTTGACAGTCAAAAATAGCCAATATGCTTTCTTAAAATAAGAGAAGTGCAAATGGTGACAAAGAATTAATTAGATCATTCCTTTATCTGTTGTCATAAATGATGGTAGGGTACAGATAAAAGGTTTCTTTGATATCAGTTTTGACTGGATTAGTTTATTAAAACGTCAGTAGAATGCACTAAGTTTCTCTGTGTAGGCAAGCAAATAACCCGCAGAACATTATGACTTTCACTTACTACTGAGTTGGGCTGTCTTTGAACACCATATCCCATTTATCCCTCCCTAAGCAGCCCATCTACAATGTCAGCACTTTTCCCATCAACTTGCATGAAACTAAAGGCAATGGAATGCACAATGATTTGCTAAATATGTCCTATAAGCAGATATTACTGTGCCATCATCATGCATGTACTCTGCATTATTCATGCAGCATGTTTATAAATTATATTGTCATCATTAACCTCTTTTATGTACTTTGTTTGTCCTTGCTGTCTTAAAATACACATTGGTTATCCGTCAAAGCTGTAGGAAATATCCTACAAGGTCATTCAGTGCAAACCAGATGTTCATATAATTTGTGGCAACAAATATGTTCTTGTGCTTTATTAAACTAAACATTAGGTAATAAATTAAAGGAAATTTCTTACACAGGGTTAATCAGCCTGACTATATGCTGTGTAATTTATTTTACTGTTCAGGATTTGAAATGTTTTGGGGTTGGTAAGTTGTTCTTTTAACACACACAAAATTACTGTGGCTGCGACAATATTTCATAACTACATCTATATATAGATATATCTGTAATAAAAGACAAGTGTTACAGTAACTGTGATTATCCATCAGGACATTAATATGAGCAATTTGCTGATGATCTTTCATGTGTAATATTGAAAAAGCAAATTTTCATTGCCATTTCATACTTGCCATTGCCAAGTTTTATGGAAAGTTTATTCCTGAAGTAAGCAGTAAAAACGATAAATTTCAGAATAGGTTTTAACCTTTAGGTTGTAATACTTCATTGCCCCTTCCTCTTAAAGAACCCCCTCTCAAAGAACTAAATTATTTAGAAAATTGCTTTTTACCATTAATCTTTGTTACAGAAATTTTTTCAACCAACATAGAATACACACAATCCCAAAACTAGGCCAAGATACAAAGCTTCTCCCCATCTCTGTAATAAAATTGTCTTGCGGCATTTTTTCAAAAATTTCTAAGATGTTGCTGTTTATTTTGAATTTTTTTTAAAGAAGTCTTGATTTGAGTTTCAGTGCTTGACGATGCATGCATTAGTGAAGCATTGTCACTTTATGGCTGACATTCCCTCAGTCACTCTGGTTTAATGAGAAGAGAGGACATTTGATATGAGGCTGCCTCAGGACCTGCTTATGAAGCTTCCATATAACACACCCCTGTGTTGCAGCACAGTACCACGAAGACTGCATGTGTGCAGTTCTGCCATTTCTTTCCTGCTATAAGGTAGCATATGCCAGGTACTCCTGGTTAGCCTGCTTCCTCATAGCACAGGGAGAAACTGCACACTGTAAATGCAACTAAAATGGAATGAATGCACATGTGCACACACACAGTTGCTTAAAATGCTCAGCACTCATTTGTCAATGACTTATATGCACTGCACCAAATATGTCAAGGCAGAAACCATAGCAGCAAATTCTACACTCACCATGCAAGATCTGATACATCCTTTTAACAGATGAGAGTCCTGTTTCTTAGTGTGTATGTAGAAGTTAAGAACTTTCTATTCACCTCTAAATGAAATTAGAGTTTGACTTATTGGGTGAAGTGCATTGGCCAGATTTATCTAGGATACAAGAGATAGCTCCAAGCAAAAATCACGGTGTAACAGACCTGAAGGTTTGAACACAGAGGACTTTTCACAAACTGCAGAGAAATGCCTTCATCCATTCTTTTAATTCCTGGTATAACATAATCATTCTTCCAGGAGAGTTTGTTCAGTCTTAAGATTTTGACATGCACCTATACTGTTTAAATGAACCCCAAATATTTGGGTGAAGGAATTAAAACATAAATAGTGTATAAAAGCAAATCTTTTCAAATGACTTCTGTCTCTGTAAAGACAGCAGCTCCTGATGAGTTCCTGCGGGCATTTCAAATGCAGCCTTTCTCTCCTTGCTGCCCTACCAAAAGAAATGGTGACGTTCAACATATAAAACTAGTCAAAGGGCATACTGATTCTTACAACCTTTTTCAAAAACGTGGGACTATATTTTTTGAAGATAAACCCATGATTCAAAGACCTTACTCAAGCATTAGTCTGTCAAGTGGAGTCACAACCTATTCCTGCTTTCTCTGTCACTTTTTATTGAATGACAAGTTATACATACAAAAGGACTTTTTTGCCATTTAAAGTTAAGGACACACAACAAAGGGATTTTCTATGACATTTGTAGACAGTTTTCTTCCACTCTTTTTAGAGGTGTAACAGTAAGCCAAAATTCTCTCTCACTTTCCGTATATGGAGAAGTAAATTGAAGTTGTGATGTGCTTGGGAATGGAAGCCAAGTTTTATAACTTCTTTGTACCTGTTAGGTGAGCCCTTCAAAGTCATTCACTATACACACAGAAATCTGATAAGGTTGACAGGTGCTTCTTATAGAACACAAGGTTAGAAAAGTAGAGATGACAGTGTAAGGAGAGCATGTATACATGTAGAGTCTGCTTCAGTTTCTGCTTGTCCATTAAGAAGATACACATCCACTCTCACTCACTTCCAGGCTTTTCTGTATCTGGTGCACATCTATCTTCAGTATTAGGAAGAATTTTTTTTCACCTCTGTCCTGTCTAAAATACCTAGGAGAATCTTCTCCAGGAGTATAAAATATATGTTTTACATGATGGATTATGATTGGGCATATTCAAAATGCCATCAAGAAGCTAGAAAAAATGGTCTTCATAGACCTGCCAAGTTTCATTCATTTTCAATTAATGTCTCTATTTTACTGACAATTTTGGGTCATTTGGAGCAATTTGGGGTACACAAAGTGATTAATAATAATTTTGGAGGCTCCCTTGAGAACTAGCATCTTTATAATGTTATTAGGACTATTCCTGCTAAAGGCACATTTTAATGTCTCTCGTAATTTGTTCCTATTTTCTAATTATGTGTTACTAGTTTTCCAGTGCGCTCTTTTTTTATTGTGTCCTGCACAGATGTCAGGAAAGATAAAGGATACATACATAGACACAGAGTAAAAGCAGGCGACTGTCTTAAAAAGATAATTTAATTTGAATATTACAGAAACATACCAAAATCCAGAGATTGTCCTCAGAAAATCCGGAGATTTTCCTCAACAATGGCAGGCAAGAAGCAGTCTTCCTATCCTACCTTAGCTTTTGAGATCCTGAAAAAAAATCTAAAATCAGAGGGAAAAACAGTGATTAAAAAAGGGAGGAGAAAACCCATCTACCAGACGAAAATCATTATATGATGCAGATATCATTATAAAGATTTTTCACTGTCTTCCATTAAAAGAAAAAAAAAAATTACCATATCTTCCTAGATTAAATGTTCTCTGGAGATGATTGTTTTCCTCTTTCTTTTTGAATATGAAGCTATTTTTTTCCCTTAAAAAAAAAGAGATAATACAAATATTGGTGGAGCAAGCTAGGAGACTATATCACTTTTCAAAGGCTTCTCTCTCTGGACTCTTGGGAAGACCTTGCCAGTATATCCTTTATCTGTAATCTCAGTAGTACCATTATCATATATGAAAGAGTTGATCTTAAACTTTATTTGTATATAAGTGCTATTCTAGAGTTTCAATTGGTTTAAAAATCTGGCTTTTTGGTGAATAGCCAACATTTTTGAAAACTGAAGCCCTGTTGTCCATTAGCTTTTCTACTTCCACAGCTCTTACAGGTAAAAGACAAAGATTATGTTTGAAGTGCTGGCATGGTATGTAATGCCAACATCACAAAGGGCATAATAGTGCCCATAAATCATTGCCTGAGTAGTAAACCTTTAAGAAGAAAATCACACTTTTTATTATTTTGTTATTCTCATAATCATTCCATAAATGAGAAATGGTCTTTACAGAACACTATAAAGCAAAGTTGGTCTATTTTCAGCTTTATTTTGTATATGCTCACAGTGAAGAAAAACAGTCAGGCAAAACAAAGGTTTGCTTCCATAGTGGAGGCAGAGCTAAAGTATTTTTTCAAATGTTTTGGTTTGGGTTTTTTTTGTATGCAGACAAGCAGACAAGGTAGACCCTGTTTCGTTCCTTTGCCAAAAATTACAAGTGGTTCATCTAGAAAAAAATACAACTTCAATAGCACTACATCTTTCATTTCTGTGTCAATTAAATTTTCAAGGTTTGAACTAAAAAAATTGTATTGTTTAACACAACTGATATTTCAAGAGTTACTAACGATAATGATAAAAAATAAAGTGCTATGTGTCACATGTAATAGTAAAAATTTAAAAATATAACTAAGCCAATTATCTTATATTCAGGTTGCAAGTGTTGATCAGGTAACAAGGACAGAGTAAAATTTACACTACCTGACTAAAGTCTCATCAACTGATCTTAAACAATAGTACAGACTTTCATATGAATTAAATTACTGGTCATTGGTATGCAAAAAGTAATCACTGCTACTTTTTTTCCTTTTCTTCTAATAAAATGTGGTAAAAGGATGAATACAAAAACATGAAGCACTTCTTAAAGCATCCTAAAGCAGTGTCTTAATATGAGTAAAGAACATTTGGGATCAGGACCATAACAGTAACTATTATGAACTCTCTATTTCTATTTTGCTTTTGCTTAAAAATTGGCATGACACAAGTTACTATAGGCCCCAAGTTATTACAAGTTTTTTTGGGAAGAGATTTAAGTGGATTTTGTGCTCAGTTGTGGCTGAAGAATACAAAATTTAGCACTCTGAAGTATCATGCTTCTGGTTTGCTCTGCTCCTCAGCAATCAAATATTCATTATTTTGCTTTTTACTCAGAGCTATAGGATTAAATCAGCAACCCACCACGTTCAAAAGCATCAAAGCTCAATATGCTAATTCCTGGATACTACTAAACTTTGAAAAATGAGAGACATTAATGTAAATTGCCTTTGATGTCAATGTAAGAAATATTAGAGTTGAAAAATGCTTATATAATTGATTAATTATGTCTCAGTTGAACCTACATGTGGTCAAAGGACTAAGACCTGAAGGAACATATGGTATTCCTCTCTGTCTGTTGTTCCACTGACCAGCACTGATTAAACTATGTGAACTGACTAAAATTTCTGTATTACTTACTATCCACCTAAAAGAAGCTGAGCACGTAGTTTCTAAAGCATTATTTCAATTTTTAATTGTAACCTATTGCTCCTTTCAGGCAAAGAGCATAAAACACAGCAAGTAAATACACTAGAATATTCTGTAATGTTTTGAATGACTTATGAACACCAGCTGTTGCTGGGAAAGTTTCCTTTATTCTGTATCATGTGAGACAAAATACTTGCTAAAAATACAATCATAAATCCTGAGTGTTCTGTTTTTTCTGCTTTTTGTGGTACATGGAGCGTCTCATATGATGAATAGACAATAATATTGAGGGGATGTGATTTTGCATTATAGCGTGGCAGTAGGGCAAAGTTGCTAACTGACACTGTTGATCTATGGGACTATCTGGTGATATGGATTTTAATAATTTGAATCTGTAATTAAATTTAACATTAATATGCAGGTCAAACAAGTTGGTCACCACTGTCCTTATGTCCTTGTTTTCATTTAAGTTTTTTAACCATATTGGGAGAACAGATTTTTTTTTTTTGAAAATAGAATCATCACCAACATTACTTGTAGTTCTCAAATTGAACAGATATATCCTTCACTGTCCTAAAACCCTCTCAACTTCTGAGCCTATCAGTACACAACACAATCCAAAATGTATTTGACAGATGACAAAGGTGTGAGACAACTTTTGTTTATTGCATTCACCAGGGATGATGATGATTTCCAAGCATAAGATTTGTTCTTAAATAATGTTTCATCACAGAAAATTAAATAAATTCATTTCCCTGTGTATAAAAACAGGGAGGGCCATCAAAGAGACCCAAAGTTATTCTCAAAAAAGGAAAGAGAGTAATTCCACTCTTTCCTTCTCCCCTGGAAATAATGCTATTTCCATCCTTTGTCTGTAGAATTCTCTCATGTGTTTCTAGCCTCTGTTACTCTCAGGTTTCATTTACCTCCAAAAAGAGGTGGAACAGAGATTTTGGAGCCAAAAAGCATAGTTCAAAATACTTCGTTCACAAGACAGACTAACAGGATGAAGAGATAAGGGCTGTTGATATGCAGCATAACAGGGTTTTTATGATAATTTTGGAGACATTATTCATAAGGCAAAATCAAGAATTGCAGATGTTTACAGGTAGTTGATGTATAGAAAGTGAAATTTCTAGTCATTAAACATGGAGAAGTCTATGCAGCATAATGCAACACAAACTATTTCTAGGTAAAGTGGTAGGCCTGTCAGGTACAGCAGCAACACAGTGCATTAATTAGTCCAGGCTGGGCTACGGTCATGCAGTTCTAGGACAGAAGTTAAACTTGTTTATTGTTAGTCTGGGAATTCAGTTTTCACAATGTGTGGATACTGTGAAAATATCGCCTTAGATTATCAATGAAGGATGGTAAACCAATCATTTTAGTTAAGAACTAAAGATATATTATTTGACAAACTAGAGGTTAAAATTCAAATAGATCAATTACTAAGCTTAATTCCTTCTGTACTTCTTGTCACAAAGAAAAACTTATGTATTTCTTAAATAATTCAGTGAATAATTTGCTGTCTATGATTGTAGATTTCATAATATTCAGATAACTGCTACAAATAAATTACATTAATTATGTTTGCCTAAGGTATTAGCTTTTAATTTCTTAGAGTATTGCTTTCCTTTTGGTATAGAGCAAAGAAGGTTCTTTTATGAGAATAAGCATGCCAAGTTGCTATCAATTCCTAGTTTGGTGCTCACTAACAATCAGACAATATCAAAAGTTGCACCATTGCTTTCTCAGAAGCACTAGAAAGAAATCTGTACGAAGCTCTTACATTGCATCATCTACCGATTGTGATCATTTTACGAGCTTTTCTGTTTAAAGCTTAGCCAACCAAATTATCCCTTTGTAACCCAATCCATGGCCTTCTGTTGATGCCTCTCTTTTCTTTTTGGACCATTAGGGTTTTACTCCTCACCAGTGTAACCCAAAGTTCAAATTAAATCCAAAGCCTTGCCTCCAGACGAGAGATCTTTCACTACCACAGTTCATTAGTTCTTGGCAGTTAAAAAGGAAATAATGGCATGGAATGGAATTTAGGCCCCTGCCCTGCCTTGTATTCCAGTCCAGCTCTCTTTGGGCAACTAAAGTCCACATCTAAATAACCTCTTCTTTCCATTGTTACCTCCTTTTTATCACATCTCAGAATTCTCTAATGTTCTGGAGCTTTGAGTTTTCCTGTAGGCTTTTCCCAAGCTGTAGCTGATGGGTATTGCTGAGGCAGTTGGCACCCTTTCTGTTTCAGTCCATGTCAGACATTCTTATTCATTCCCTTATAGGTGGACCTTATTCTAACTTTCTTTTGCTGCTACAGACACAGATAACTCTATATAACTCTCAGAATAGAACTATAAATTAGCACTACGGCATGTGGATTTCATAAAAAGTAGTTGAAGAATTTGTTCAGGATAGCAAGGGAGTAATTTTGCCACCTAAACTAGCGAGTGAAATAGTCACACCAAAACTGTGGGGAAGAAAAAGTGCTTCTAAAAGTAGGCTATTATGCTACTTGGTAGGCATAGATTCCACGAACACAGTAACATTCTTTGTATAAGCTGAGCTGTGCAACTGCATTTTACCAGGAGACTAACTGAAAAGCCGTTCTACTTTAATATTACTCTGTTGCATGCAATATGTAGCACATTCATTTTATGGATAAAATAAGAATATTTTTCATAAAGGGTGTATTCTAGGGAATGTAAGCATCTAAATATCACTGCCAAATCACCAGGACTCTGTTATCTTGTAAGCTTATCACCAGCAAAGCAGACAGAAGTGGTTTTGCCCTGTGAATATTAAGATTCCAAACAATATCTTCAGCCTTGTTTAGCATCCCTTTTATGACATGTTTATTTCTCCAAATCTATTTGCCCTAACATCTTATGACAGCCTGGATTGCAGCCCTGTACTTGCAGAATGACCTCTACTGCTGCTGTGGGAATTGATTGGCAGGTTATCACATGCGAGCAACATGGCACCAACATCCTGCTCAGGACTAAGCCCGACACATCTGGCCCTGGCCTGGTAGCTGAAAGTTGTTCAAAAGTTGAATTCCTGGGCTGGGGAGAAATAATAATGACAGAGAAAGTTACTACCAACTCTGTGAAAGACTTATTCTGATCTGTTTATTAATATCATAAGGAGTGTCGTTATGAATTTTTCAAGGACCTTGGACTTAAGAGAAACTTCTAATATATAGTGACATCTAATTTTTTACAGCTGTGGCAAAATGCAGTCTTTAAGACAATACAAGGTGATGACAAAACATTAATGGTGGTTAGTGAGTAATATAGTTTATAATAAGTCTTTAAGATTTCTGACATCAAATAATATTTCTAGCTAGTGATACCATCAAGACACAATGCCTTTTACTACCCTTCATAAAGGAGAAGATTGCTTGCATCATTTCACTGATGATATTAAATTTGATTTGTTTGTCAAATATGTGGAAGATCTTCAGCATTTGGCAGCTAATAGTAAGCATTAGCATTCTAGAATGGTTGCTGGAATGACTGAGAAAACAACAACAACAAAACCCTTTCGCAATTAGACATCTAAGTGAAAAAGCTTGCTTGGCAAAATCCAATGCCCATATATTAATGTAAATAGCCATTACAGAAACTTTCTTTATTGCTGTTCTCATGAGATCCAACAACACAAATAACAAAGATGTGCCAACTGTTCTCTACTAGGATAATCTAACAGCCAGAAAAATAATGCATGAAATGCCATTGTTCCCGCAAAAGCTCTCCTATATATAAAAATAAAATGCATTTGTATTTTACTTTTAAACCATAACAGTCTTTTGTGCCACTATTAAGTTTTTCAGTCTATGATTGATAAAGTGATTCCTTGGATTTAGTAAAGTGTGCCAAGCAAAAGAGCAACAGAAGCATCACTAGGAGTATGTTCTGGTGGAGAAGGACCAGGAGGAAAGGATAAAATTTAGGTTTTACCTTTTTTGAGACAGAAAAGTATTTTAAGTAACTTACATTGGCACCTTTCCAAATATGTCCCAAAATGATTACTAAATTGTATTTTTAATAATCTTAGGAAAAAGAGAAAGAATACTAAAAAGTGTCCAAAAGCAAATCTAATTAGCTGAACTTGTCCCTATTCTGAAGTAAATGCTTACAGATAATCTCTGCTCTCAACTTTTGAAACTTTATTGCACCAGAAAAAGAAGGAACATGACTATGCATCTAAGAGATCTCTGTCTTCATGTCTTCTCCCTTGTTTTACCCCTCTAAGAAACTGGTATCAGGGAAAGAGTACCCATGGATTTTTAAGAAATATCTGTGCTCAGATCAGAACATTAAAAGAAAAAACTTGCTTTGTCTTTCTCTTTGCTAAATGTTTACAAATAGTTAATGACTTAGTCCTACATTCTTAGGTATACTTATTACACTTTCATAATTAAGTGCATTAAGATGTAATTTATCATAAATGTATTTCTTATACAGGTTTTTACAAAATCGACAAGTGAGATCTATTTCACTTTCTTTGACAGAGTTTCACTTTAGAAGCAATCTGTATTATTCTTAATACAAGGCACATTTTAAAAAACCAGTAAGTTAAAGTTGATTTAGAAAGTAAGTGTTAGATTTCTGAAGATCAACCACAATTATCCACTGCATCTTTTACATGTCTTGGCACCTGTTTTGTACAGAAATTCTGTATTTCTCTTTGGGAGTTTTATACAATATCAATCCTCAAGGTTAGTAAGCCCTGTGTTAGACCTAATCAATGTGTTTGTTGAGGGAGGTTTTTATTTATTAGTGTACCTCATCTATAAATACTTCACTAGATAGACAAAGAAGTCTCTTACAAAATGTTCCTTCCTTTTGGAGTTGGGGACCAGGCTAAACAGCATATTGTAGTTCACATGATGCTCTAAAGCACACAAAATAACACTAGGAACTCAGTCTTCCAGGGTTACTTTTTACTTCTTATGCTTTAGAGTAGCTAGATGACTATAAATCTATAGCTTGGTGACCTGGATTGCAAAGCCAGGCTTTCTGCTCACTGCACACATGTATGCCAGGTAAGAAATTAACTGACATCAGGCAGCAATCAGAAAAGAATATTCTGGGAAAAGCATGGAGGTTCCACTATTCCACTTCCCTTTTTTTCAGGTATCTTAGCCATCTTTTGCCCCATAGAGCTGAACCACTGAGAGAAGGAACAAGTTCTCTTAGCCTTTGCCTATTTATCTTGATACCAAAGAGAAACCAAATTCCTGAAACTCTGTAACAATGGGTATTTGTTGCAAAATTGAGTTCTTAGTTTATCATCAGAGACAGCTCAGAAAACAAGGAGTGGGACAGGATTGGGCATGTGGTGAGAACAGAAGGGGCAGATGGGGCCAGGATCATCATTAGAAAATTTGGCAAAGATATTTAATTTTGTGTTTATTTGTTTTAAATACCTAAACCCAGAACTGTGTAGAAGTGAGCATCTGGGAGGAGACAGATGGGGGAGGGTGAAAGGTAGAGCTGCCAAACCTTAGGAAACAATAGAGTTACTTCTAGCGATACTGCTTGAAAGAGGAATTCTGAGGAAAAAATGTGAGGAAAAATATAATGCAACAAGTCATGTAGAAATACAGAGAGGAGAAATGGGAAGTTTAAGTTTTGCATTGCTGAAATGTGAGCTGTGTTGCTCCTGCCATTTAGACTGTGCAAAACTCAGATTACAAACTGTCCTCTGGGTGAGGAGATCAAATATTACAACTCTGCTCACTGCTTAAATCAAAGTGAGCTGTTGAATGGTCAGGAGAGTGTCCTAAACACTAGGCTAAATTCTCTTGTACAAACAGCATTTAAGCAAACCTTCCAAAATCAAGCTGTGTCAACAGCACAGACTGAGAGAATCCCATAAATTATACATTATAGAGTGGTAGTTAGAAAAGTCTTCTAAATGTGGGAGATTTACATTCAGGTAAAGGAATATAAAACTCAGTATCCCATATAATTTGATAATGTTTTAAACAAAGAGCTGTTGATTGAAACATGGAATTATGGCCATTCTGCAGACTGGCAAATTTAAGCATTGTTTATGAGGCTTCAGATTATTTATTCTGATTTTTTTTACCTGCATCCTTTGTTTTGGCTTTAGGTGTCCAAAACCCCTCCTCCCAAGTTTTAGAAAATAAAATGATTCACTGGGAAAAACAAAAAAGGTAATAGTTTTCTGAATATGATCTGGCAGCAAAGAAAAAGTCTCTCAGAGAAGGCATAAGGCTGTAATAGTTGCTACCTTTATTTACCAGGGAATACAATGCTAGCCAATAAACTGGGCTGGCTCAGTTTGGATGCTTGGGGTGAAGTTAACCTAGAGATATTTTTACCACATCTTCCATAATAGTTACTCCAATTCCTGGTAGAAAAAGACACAGCTTCTCTCCAGGACAGAGCACCTCAAGCAACACAACAGCGAAAACCTGATATAAGCAAGCAGAGAATTTGCATGGTAACATCTTTATGATACATAAACTATCAAAGGAGGATCCCTTGGGATCATCTGAGCATATGTGTAGTCATTCTTCTTTTACGTACATAATCCTGCTCTGTGTAAATTTATCAGCATCATGCTTGAAAGCAAGGAAGAGCTGTTAGGATACTACACTAGAGTTGCCAGGGTTTCAGTCACTGCAGTCACAGGAGCCCCAGGGATTGTGCAGTTGGGCTTGTGTTAAACCAAAAACTAGTCAGTTCATGCATAGCATCATCTGCCTCTGGTTTCCAATCCCAAAGCTGCTGGAATAACAGGAATTATGTACACCAGCCACAAGATTTTTTTTTAAAGGTACACTTCGAGAAATCTATTTCTCTCTAAATACTTAGAGGAGAGGCATAACTGTAGACATCAGTAGATATATGAAGGTAACATAGCCACAAGAAACAGCCACTCCATGGTACAGCACATCTGTAGATCAGTATTAAACATTTATTTAGAAACAAACCCCACATTTTTCAGCAAGTATGTTGCATATTGAGCTATTTTACTAGCTGAAGAAAATCATATGAGAGCTTGTCTGCTCTCATATGATTTAAGAACTAAAAATAAGCATAAACATGAGAACACTTAATTCTGAATGACTGATGTCATACCTATTGACAGCATGACATCCCTATTCGTAGTTGCATTTGATTTTTATGAAGGAATAGATTTTTCTATTGTACTATAATTACTGAAGGTAAGTCAATTATCTACTATCATTTTTTAATATTGTCTGCTCATCTGTTATAATAATTTACTATCATATATTACCTCTTAGTCTTCTTTTCCTATAATCTTATCCAGGTGATTTAAAGGTCAATGTTTAGTTAGCTAAAGCAACTACTTAAAACTAGAGTAGAAAACTAAAAATCTTTTCTCTCCTGTTGGAATTCCATCTCAGCCGAGACAAATACAAATTCAATTTTTGATTACTTTTTTACTTAGAAATTTTTCATGGAAGAGAAATTGCAAAAAAGTTTCAGTTCTGAAATATTATAAATGCACATCTATTAAGTCTAAGCATTTTGATGTTTTGTAAAACAAATTTGTGGGTTTTTTCTGCCATGAAAGTAACATCTTCTAATAGTGTTAAAAATACTACATCACATAACATTCTGTGTATTCTGAGAAGAGTTCATGTCAAGGTGTGTAAGATGTATGGAAGAAGTGGAATCGTCAGTTCAACTCTTAGAATAAATATATTTACAATGTGGTTTAATGTTGCTCAGTATTGACATGTGCTGGAATTAGGCATTTCAGGACATTTCAACAGATCATTTTGCTTATATGAACTGAGTGGCTGAATGAGTTGAAATGAATATTTCATTTTTGTTTTCTCAATTGAAGATTTTCAAAAAAGTCAATGGTTTTCCAGGGAAAACATTAAAGTATAGGCACTCCTTTTTTTCAGAACTGTTTTCAATGGAAAATTCTTCAACCTTCACCCTTAAAATTTTTTATATATATACTCTTTTGGAGAACAATTTTATAGAATTTTGCACTCGTGCTGTTTGGGTTTTGGTGTTCTAAGACTAATTTTTTTTCTCAGAGATCAAAAATTGAAAAAGTCACTATCCTTCTTTGATGTTGATCAGATTGGTTATGCATGGATAACCTTATTATATATGGTAATAATAATTTATGATAAATGTCAGAATATATGTTTTATAGTTATATGTTTTTCTACTTAATTTTCTATTTCAATAATGAAGTAGATATTCTTGATAATGCTTCATTTCTTCCTTTGTCATATTATAGTTTCACTTTTCTTTCTCTCTGCCTGTCTCATATAAATTTTGTCAATTACCTCAAATATTGTCACCTGCAAAAAAGAAACACTGAAAGCAATTTAGCATAACAGGAGTTTTGTATGTTCTGAATACAGACTGTTCTTTAGTGGATGATAAATTAAGTTCATAACATGAATCACAGAAAAAAAGAAGACTCAAATGTTTTAAACATTTGATTTTTTTAAAATGTCCTCAAAAAGTCTGTTCAATATGAAACACAATAGCTTTCTCTGCCTTCTGTATGCTATTAACTTTTGTGGGGGCATATGTATAATTTTACAAATTTCCACAGGAGATTTGGAGAACAGGTCAAGGTGACAGCAACTCTGTTATATAATTTCCATGACAAAACTCTAAACCACATCAAAATCAGCTCTTGAGCTTTTATTACAAATTTTAAAAACCCACAAATAAATTGTCTTTTGTGTGCATGTTTAACCTGAAGTGTTAAATTTAGGAACATAAAGACACAGAAACTTTTCTTATGAAACTATCAAACCATTTAAGCACAATAGCTTGTCTCAGGAAACATATAACACAGCCCTTTCTCAGGTACAGCTCTCCTTCCTCTCTTTTCTTCCTCCCCCCAAATTGGCTGAGTCAACTGCCAAAAAAGGATGAGAAGAAATGAATCATAGAATCACTGAATAGTTTGGGTTGGAAGGGACCTTTAAATATCATCTAGTCCAACCCCCCTGCCACAGGCAGGAACACCTTCCACTAGATCAGGTGGTTCAAAGCCCCATCCAACTTGACCTTGAACAGTTTCAATGATGGGGCATCCACAACATCTCTGGGCAACCTGTTCCAGTGTCTCACCACTCTCATTGTAAAAACTTTCTTCTTTATATGCAATCTAAATCTACCCTCTTTTAGTTTAAAAATTTGAAATTTGAAATGTTCACATGCTTATTCATCCTCCCTATGAAAAATACAAACGGAATGAAGGACATTTACATGAATTTTAGTAATTCCATTACAAATTTTTATACAACACTGGAATTAATCATATTGTCTAAGGTGGCTTATTCTAACAATTTTGAAACGGATGGCTCTGCAAATATGATTACTTTTAAATACGACACTTGAAAGGAAAAATATTTACCTCACTTTTTTTGAAAAGCAGCAGAAGAAAAAAGGTTAACAATGAAATATGCATAAGCACTAACACAAACTTTCTCCCAGCATGTTCTGTTAGCAATTTTTTGATGTCCTATTGAAAGAACATTTGACCCAGACTTGAACTCATATCTATCGAAAGTGATGATATATTGCAATAATCTGGAAGCATGCTGTGGAAAAACTCAAAAGCTGAAGGAGAAAACTGGCCCCAATTTTTTACTTGCTGTGAAGACAGAACTAAGGATGGATTTTTCTGCTAAAGCTTAGGGGAAGAAAAAGGACTTCTGAAAGCTCAAAAATGAAGCAAAATCTGAACTCTTACCTCCCCAAACCTGAAAAAGAGTCAGAAAAGACCTGTGAAGGTTCAAAACTTATATCCTAAGGCAAGTTTCTCTTCTAATATTTGTCAGCTACAACAGAAAAATAATTTTCATAACAAATGAAGTTAGGTGAACCAGACAGTTTTAGGTATGTGATGATGTTCATCACACATTACTCAGTTATTAGCACCTTAGAATTCAATCCTTTCTTTCAGAGTGTCCTATTTAATTTCAGGTTGTAAGATCATGGTAAGAAGAGCATCCATCTATTAAAAGATAAAGAAATATTTTTTAAATATCTGGCTAGAAATGTCAAGTGTTTCTGTTTCCTTCATATATCCAGCCCTTTGGTAGGCAGACAATAAAGCTGGGTTAAAAAGAAAGGGAAGGTAGAGGAATGAAATGGGCTAGAAAATGGAAGGTCTAACAGAGAAGAAAAAAAAAAGAAAAAATATAATAATAATAATAATAATAATAATAATAATAATAATAATAATCTAGAGTACTTTGTAGAAAAGTGAAAAGGGAGGGAAGAAGAAAAAAAATTTTAAAAAAATGGGAGGTTGGATGAAAAAGCAAAAAGACCTAGTCCTAGAAAATTGGAAGAAGGGACCAAAGAAAACTGACAGTTCCCTGAAATTATCAAAAGTAGTTAGTTCTTAATATGAGCAACTGAGAGACTTTAGGCAATTAGCATAGAATTATACCTCTCAAGATTTTATACATATGGCTGTCATATAGTTTTAGCCATGGAAAGTCTAACACTGTGCATAGAAAGTAGTTCAAAACTATCACTTGATGTCAGCTGCAGATTTTACGAAACTATTTTGTTCTCAGTACTGATGCACACAGTGCACCCTACAGCACTGAAGTGCTACCTACTAAATTGCTAATACTGACTCACCCAATGACTCCCCTAATACAAAGGTAATTGAGGTTTTTGAGGAAGGTCAATGAAAGAGCACACTAAAATTCAGGGGATCTGGTTCAACTTTTGGAATGATCTCGTGCAAAGGCAGTTAACCACTTCTACTTTAACAACTTCTTCCCTTATCTCTAAGCAGGCATGATATTTTCCTTCCTTGAGCACTTTAAAACCTAAGACTACGTACAGCTATTGTCATGTGCCTATGTGCAGCTAGCAATATGCATAAAGTGCTCACTTATCTTTGAATTTCACCAGTGTCAATATAGAAAGAACTAGTCTTATTTTAAAGTAATTTACCATTATTTTTAAAAAATAAGAAAAAAATAATTGAAATAGAAGTTCTTGCACTGTTTGTTCTTATTTCATGAAATTGTGACAAGCTCTACAGCAACATTTGTCCTCCATATTACTACTAGCCTTGTCTAGCTAAATGTGCAAATAAATATGCAACACAACAGGATCCAGATAAAGTATGGAAAAAAAACCCGAACAAACCAAATCCATCAGAGCCATGGTTATAATACATTTAGTATCTCCAGTCATTTCAATCTTTCCATACAGGAGAAGAATAGGTCCCAACAACAGTTTCAGGAATCGGTTTTCCTTGAAAATATGTTACTCATGTGGCTGTTGCAATCTTCTGTACTCCAGAAAAATTTGATCAGAGTATCAGAAAGTTAATTTAAATATCATACACTCAGCAAAGGCATTCCCTACCAAGATAGCAAGGATATATCCTGGGGAAAATTTTAATTAAAATTAAACTGTGGCAAACAGACAGCAGGATGCACATATTCAGTATGAACAAAGCACTTGTTTGACAAAAAAAATCAAAAAAAGCATTTCAGCCCCCAACCTGTCACTCATACAAGCTTTTACTAGTGTGATTGATGGTAAAACAGTTTGATTTGCTTGGTCATAATGCACAATATATTCTAGCTAAATATATGGCCAAGTAGATGGCTGGAGCATAGGTCAGGTAAGGCCTTCTGGACAAAGAAGTGATTTGTCTTCTCTGAGAACAGAACATGCTAATCTGTGGAAAACTATGTGCAATACAAATGGTGTTAAACAGTTTGAAAGAGGAATCACGAGAAGGGCACAAGCATCAAGTGTGCAGACTGAGACATTTCCAAAGCACTAGATCGTAACATGGTGACAACCCAAAGATTGAAAGTCTGGAGGGACTGGAAAGGCAGGTCATGAAGCTTCAAAAGTTAGCACGCATCATGACTGTAGCAGGGAATGCAAGGATAGGATGGTAGCAGAGGCCTTGAGAGTACAGGCACAAGATGACACCAGAGGCCCAGCTGGTAGAAACACAAATCACAGAATTCTCAACCTTCAGAGCCAGATAAAGTTGGTTTCAGGGCATAAAAGGGCATAACAGTATATGCAAAACAACTCATATGGTAAAAATGTGAGGGAAAAAGCAAGAAGGTATAAAAAATAGGTGCAGCCTCTACAAAATGTGAACAAATGAAGACCACAGAGTGGAATTTCTCCTACTTTTAATGGCACCATGCTTCACCAGCACCACTGCATATCTACAGTAAGTCCTCCCTCAGAGCACTGCTTTTTGATTCGTCATTGACCACATTTTGCTACCAAAACTAAGGAATCATATGTAAAGTATTATTTCTTACAACATTGATAGCTTAAATACATTAGAATTTTTAAAAGCAACTTGTGTGCGTGTGCTTTTTGCTCCAATCTTCCCATATGACAAGGTGGTTAATACAGCAGACCAAAGTCAGAATCAAGTTGGATGCAATACAGCCAACAGCAATAACTGGATGAAAATTAGATCTATTAACCTCATGGCCTTCAGCCACAATAGAATATTCTACTTCCACTTTTTCTGGGACAAGAAAGACTGATGACACTCCACACTTGTCACGGCTTCTGCATTGCACTTCTGAAACTCAGCAGTTGTGTCACTTTTGGTAATGGACAAGTTAGTCCAGATTCTGAGTCCAGTTTAACCTGTCAGGTAACTGTACACTTCATCAGGGCAACAAAGCCCATTATTTCAAAGTAGGTTTGGTCACTAAAGAGAGCAAAGACTTCTCATCTTTTTCCTGTATGGATGGTACTTTGAGAGATGCCTGGGATTTTTTTTTTTTTTTTTTCCCCCCACTGGAATGTGGTGGATTTCCAGCTAGACAGAACAATGGACCTGACATAACAACCAATACAGTCCTACAGTAGATAATATAAACCCAAGACATTTCTTCATTGACAAAGATGAGCTCAAATCTTTCCAAATTAAGCAGGGAAAACAGAAATGAGTGTTCCTTCTCTCTACTGTTCAAGTACTACTTCTCACTCAAGCTGGGTTACAAACTGGATTTACTAAGGCAAATTCAGTCTTTATTTCTTTCCTGTTCCAGAGTAGGAAAGCTCCCTAAAAAGAGTGTGGTGATGTTTAAACTAAAAACTTATGAAAACCTCATCTCAAGATCGATGGCACTATATTATCCATAGGAGAAATTCAAACAACCTGTTCTTTTTGTAGACTTGGCAGGGGGGGAAGGAGAGAAAACCCTTAAATTAGACATCTCTGAGATACAAATATAACATAGCAAAACAACACAACAAATTTAAAACCTAAGAGAAAACAGTATTTCCTTTTCCTTTCTGTTTTGCCGCATGTACTTTATATCTCCTGGGAAACAGCTGAATATTATTTAAAGAAAACTGTTTTCTTTTTCCTCTTTTAAAAAATTTTTATTATTCATAAAAACAACAACAGATTAAAAACTGAATGGTTATTATGGTCCATAAGGATCATCATGCAAATTAACCTAAGAAGATTAAAGTCCCTGAGCTTATATTATCCAGGTTGAAGATGCATTACTGCTAGTTTTGATTATAAGAAATGATAAACAAATAGGAAGACAATCTGTTTTCCAAGCTGTTTAGGACTCCCTCTCTTTCTCAGCAAGGAGTTGACCGAAAAGGCAAAATTATGCCCTTCTCTTCACTTTATGTAATAAATAAACAGGAGGGGATCTAGATCTAATCCCATACCAATCTCATTGTTTTAAAGTAGAGGAAGGGTATTTACGGTGCCAGTTTCTTGAGGATGTTTCAAAATGTGTCAGCATTATTTGAAAATTGCTGCAATATTTGCCTGTGGAAAGTAGACTTGTATAGCAATGGATTATCCAGACAAAATAAATGCAAGCATAATTCTGCACTCTTGCAGAAATGTCATACATTAGCATATGAACTTGCAAACTTCAGTAATTGTTGTTCTACATTTAGTAAAAGCAGTTATTAAAAAATCAGACAAAAGGAAGGAATTTTTCAAGTTCTTGAAAATAATACTCCATTTTAAATTTTTATTTCATTTACTTCAAGACAATTCTCTCAATCTTGCAGTCTTACTCTACAGAACAGGTCACCTCTTGCAGTCTTTGCCTTTCTTTTTGAAACAAATATATTACGAGGTAGGAGAATATTTTCATAACTTTTATTATAGCCTGTAGGACTTCCTTGTAACCTGAGGCAGAACGGAACCCACTGGGTTGTGCTGGGGACAGTCTCTGTCCTGTTTGTGAATCCAATTTCTTTTCTTGTTTAAGAGGGTAAGGGAACTTTCTGATGATAAAAAATGTATTTCAATTCTTGTTGGGATAGCTTTTATCAGCAAAATAAACAACAACTGAAATAAAGAAAAAAAAAATTTTTTTTCTTTTTAAGTACTCTGAAATCCTCCTGTTTATTTCATCTAGATGAAATAGAATTAAGTAAATGAACCTCAGGTCACAGTAAACCAATCCAAATCCATTAGTTGTGACTTTACTCCCATTGTGTAATACTTCACAGAAAGACAAATATCTTCTTCCTTTCCTAATTTATTCTGCAGCACAGAGGTAGCCATTCTTACTTCATCTTACCTGGATATTGGGTTCTTTTACTTTTCAGATCACTTATTGAAGAATAACATTCAGACAGCACAGCCACCTGGCAGTGTAGAAAAAAAAATTAAAATGAAAGCTGTGATCATGTAAGTGAATTATGGATGCCAAAGCCCTCAAAAGCTGTTTCTTTCAAATTATTTCTGTCTCTTCACTCAGAAACAAAATTTATTCCTTTTAGACTAATTTTTCATTGCCTCAGTTGCAGAAATATTGCAAGTGTGTAGCTCAGACCCAGAAATAGCTCATCAGATTTGATCAGGTGACAGATTATTTAGGAAAAACTTGTTGAGCAGGAGCATAGATACCTGGAGAAACATGAATAGATCTTTTTTCACCTTTTCACAGGTTCTCCCTGAATTCCCAACACATATCTGTTCCCCTGGGGAACTTCTTTTCCTCAGTATTTGTAGTTGTTAGACCAGAGAATCTCCTGCTTAACAGTTATGATCGATTAAGGAATTATCAGCAATTTAACACTTCAAAATAGCAAAGGCAAGTGTGTACCTCAATAAGCAATGCAAATGACTAGGTTTCTGAATGCCAGACTGTAAGGAAACCTCTTCATTATTGTACTGATTTTACTGTAAACAAGGTTTGTTTTGCAGGTGAAAAGGCAAGTGTAATCTTCAATAAATTCTTTCTGCAAAAATGCGTTATAATCAGAGGTCCAAACTAAGAGGTAGAGGAAGGATTAGGAGTGATGTTTCTGGATATAAAGGATGCCCCTGGAAAAACGCATACATTTAGACCAGTAAACACTATCTCTTCTTTTTTAATAAATGAAGACATATTGTGAATGGGCTCAATTACAAAGCTCACATGAAAAATGTTAATGTTTCATGTGATCAGAATGGGCTTCATGAAGCAAACTATGAAAACTATGAAGTAATCCAAGGTTTAGGTATCATCTGCAAACATGCAAGCTTTCTCATACAAAAAGTTTGTTTTGTTTTCTTCCATTTACATAGAAATAACCATTCAACCCATGGAAAATGAAAAGCCTGAATCAGTCCTCAGTCTGTTTTTTCTGAAAAATTTTGTTATGTCAATACATTAGGTAAACATTGCTTCAGACATAACCAATGTAGACATTAAAGTCATCTCTTCCTCCACAGCAAGATTTAATATCAGTACTGAGGCACATTGTCTAAAACTGAATGCAAGGCACCCCATCAACCTGACCTGGTAGCAATGCTTTTTTGTCCCATCTGCTTTAGAGATATTATTCTCTCATAAAAGCCTTGGAAATTGTCTATCAATTTGCATGACATTAAATAATCTTCTTGGAATTACTGCATTACAAAATATTCAGCTGCAACATGTCACTTAATTATTTACAAATAAGAATACTTTTACTTAAAGGTCTGGTTCATATGGGCTGGAGGAACTGTAAATTTACTGTTCCACTGTAAATCTACTATTCATCAGAATCTGAAGACTGTGGAAAAAAATAGGAAAGGGTAAATTCTCCTGTTTTATTCACTTTATCTTCACACTGTTTTTTAAAATCTCATGTCCAGAGAACTAGATGATACAATGGATTACTACTCTGATTTTCACCTGTGAGACAATGCAGGATGATACCTGACATTTCAGAAGTGAAAATGTATTTGGTTGTCTGAAACTGTTCTGTTTGGCCTGTTTATGCATGTCACAAAACTGTGGCTTGTTTTATTACAACTATCTATCCCGATTCAGAATAAAACTCATACTGCAGTGGCAGGAGTGCTGGAGGTCAGGTTATTTCTGTGTAGAAAATACTGAGGGGAAATTTTAGCACTTATATTGGGCTACATATCATATTTCAATCAATACATGGTTTTCGATACACCTCATTATGTGTGTCTAAGGACCTCTGGAGGAAAGTTTTTTTGGAGGGAAATGATGATTTATCAACACAGAATGTTTGCAGGGATCGATCAGTTTCAGCTAAACATTTGTTAGGAAGGCTTGCAGGTGCAGAAAGAAATTTTAAGTGTGAGAATAAGGGAGTATAGTTGAATGCATACAACATATATACACTGCTGACAGTATGGTGTCTAGGATATTGACCTAACTCTTGGGGATGTAGTTTTTATTCAAACCTGTTTCACAGCAATATCTGACCACTCTGTACCTGCAGGTAAGTAGCATTCCTATGTCATAGGTAAGAAATTAAGACATTGAGTACCTTAAGAAATTTTCAAGGATCATAAAATAAATCTATATGACAGAGATTAAAAGAAAAAGAGGGACTGGTTTTCTTAAGTCCTCTGATTTTTTTTTCAAGTGCCACATCTCTTTTCTATACTAAATATATATTCTTGTAACTACGCTGTGTTACAATCCCTCACCACAAATGTTAGCCCATCTTTTCACTTAGACATTTCTTTTGCTTTCTGCTTTCTCCATTTGTTCATATGAAGACTTTATGATATGCTAGTCTACAGCAGATTCTTATAAGAAAATCTCATTATCTGAGTATATGTTCAGCCTTCCAGTGAGAATCATTTGCAGTAAAACCTCTCTCATTTTTTCCAGATATCCATTTATATAAAGAGTCAGGTCCTAGTTCCATTGGGACAGACAGGATTTCTACCTAATTTTGTTCTACTTTTCTCCCCTATGAATTTGTTTCAGTTAGTTGCTGCTTCTGTCACTTTGGCTGCTACAGGCATTAATATAAATTTAGTATTTTCTCCTATACCATTCACGCTACTTTGATTCAGATCAAACTTTCAGATCAGACTTTCAGAAGTACCATGAGACCATTCATGGTGTTTGCAACATTTTCAGCAAGAAAAACAATTTGCTATCCAACCACCTCTTCAATACTATTGATAATAAACTAAACAAACAAACCTAAGTGCTTAAAAATCAGGGTGTTTAAAAATCTTCTAGTACACCCTGTCAGTGTTCTAGTACTGATTCTTGAAAGCAATTTGAGAAACTACTAAGAGTAATGTTCTTTCAGTTTGGTAGTCTCAGCATGAAAAAAAAACAAGCTTAAAACTAAATAATGATAAATGAAATACTTTTTTATATAATGCATTATATAAAATGCATTTTATATAATGCATTATATAATGCATTTTATATAATTAATCTGTGGAATTCACTTCTATAAGATTCTAGTCAAGCATGTTTCAAAAAAAGTTAGACACTATATGTATAGAAGTTGCACATTAAGCAGCACTAATTATCATACATTTAGAAAGACTATTATTAGTTCTCAGACCTCAAGGAATAGATTTATCCTGAATTGTATTTAGGAAAAAGTATCCTACGTTAAGTATACTATAGTTTAATTATACTTAGAGTATACCATAATTTAAGCATACTGCAAGTACACTGTAGTTTCCATAATGCATAAGAGAACCTGTACAAAAAAAAAAAGAGATAATAGAGTTTCCATTAAAGGTGAGTGGTTATACATGTCATGAAATTATAAATGATTGGTAATTATATAAACTAATAATCTGTTGTTTTTGTTAAATTATGTCTATTTCATTCAAAGCATGCAGTTAACTATCACCCATTTAATCAATTATCTGGGGAGCACTCATATTAAACCCTGTCCACCCTGTCTTATGTCTGTAGTTCAATAAGAAAAAGAGCATGGGTTTTAATTCCAGTTCTCCTAGTGCTTTAACACATTAGCATGGCTAATCACTTTAGGGCCAGATGTTTCAATTTGATGTGGAATGTTGAAGACCTAAACTTTCATACCTAACTTACAAATAAATACTAAAAGTTACACACAGACATAGACGCACACACAAAGGATGATTTCCAGACATCCTCCAGACTGGAGCTTTAACTTCTATAATTGTTAGGGTACATGCAATTAACCATTTCTGTAAAACCCATTCACAGGAGAATAACACTTTTATAGCAAATAATGTTATAATGCATGTTTTCCATTTCACAGACAGAAAATGAAAGCATGTTGTATCTGTTACGCCAAATACATAACAAGTCCTGTCAGAGCAGTAAATATAGAACAGAGAACTCTCAGTTTCATGCTTTCGTTCTTTATTTTGATGATAGTACTTCTTTCTGGTATAATCTTCCCATCAAATTAAAAAAAAAAATCAAAACCTGAAACCCAGAATCTTAATTTTGTTGAAGACAATATTAGCCACATCAATAAAAGGGATTTTTATTCTGATTTTAAACTCTTGTCAATTCATGTTTAGAAGATAATATAAAAAAGTTTCAAACCCTTTTGTAGCCAGTTGAAATTGCAAAAAGTCTAACCTATTACTTGAAGGTAATGAGTCAGAGTGATTCACTGCAGCCTCTTGGTAATTTCTGTATGAGCCAATCAAATGAAAGGGCACAAAAGCCATTCACAGTGAAGATAATCCTTAGTTCTAACTAATATAAAATCTGATGTCATTAAAATGCGTAACAGTGGGAAAGAAGGAAACATAAAAGGCAAAGTCTTTGCCCTCCCCTCCCCACCCCCAAATCTCCACAACACAAATAACAAACCCTTAAAATCAAATATTAGGATGATACTGTTGAAATGTTCGATCTTATAGTTCACATAATTTGTAAGAAAATACATAGCCAAAAGGAGAGATTGCTTAACAAAGCTGTTGCACTTAAACTTAGAAGGAAACCAGATCATGGGTCAGCAAACATCCCACATAGCCCATTCAGAATGATTAAAATCAATAGTATTTGTGCAGCATGGCCTTTAGCATGAACAAGAAAATAAATAAATATACTATAGTGAAAATAACCTAAGCACAGACCATTTATATGTGTTACATCATACATAAAGAATTAATACTTTAGGATTTTTTTTTTAAAATCTGAACAGATTAAAGTTGCTGAAAGTATCTGACCTAAGGATACTTATTCCTCTTTAAATACTCAAAGAACTCTATAGATTTATTAATTGTTATACACACACCCCCCACCACACACACACAAATACATATGCTTTTCATTTCAGAGTATTAAAGTAGAAATATCTGTGTGTAGAATACTGTGTGTCATTCAAGTCCAATGTATAGAATTTCCGCCAGAATCTAACTGACAGAGGGAAACCTTATTATTGCTCCAAGATAAAGGGGCCAGTGTTTTAGATGAATTGGTAAATATCCATGTATGCCAAACAGATAATTTGTATTAAAAATATAATCTAAGTTAAAGTCAACACATGAAACAAAGGAACACTTTTTTTTTTTACTCAATTGTCCGGCAGTAGACAGAGTCATCTTGTCCAATTATTCAAACCATATTCAGATTTCACAGAGCAGAGCAATAGTCCCATGCCATACAGCTATTCTTTCTGGTTGTGGTGGGTTGACCTCGGCTGGATACCAGGTGCCCACCAAAGCTGCTCTATCAAGCCCCCTCCTCAGCTGGATAGGGGAGAAAAAATACAACAAAAGGGTTATGGGTCAAGATAAGGACAGGGAGAGATCACTCACCAATTACTGTCATGGGCAAAACAGATTCAACTTGGGGAAATATAATTAATCTAATTTATTGTCAATCAAAATCAGAGTAGGGCAATGAGAAATAAAACCAAATCTTAAAACAGCTTCCCCCACCCCTGCCTTCTTCCCAGGCTCAACTTCACTCCCGATTTCTCTACCTCCTCCCCCCAGCAGCACAGAGGGATGGGGAATGGGGGTTGTGGTCAGTTCATGACATGTCTCTGCCACTCCTTCCTCCTCACACTCTTCCCCTGCTCCAGCGTGGGGTCTGTCCCATGGGAGACAGTCCTCCATGAACTTCTGCAATGTGGGTCCTTCCCATGGGCTGCAGTTATTCTCAAACGGCTCCAGTGTGGGTCCTTTCCACGTGTCCTTTCCACTGGGTGCGGTCCTTCAGGAACAGACTGCTTCAGCAAGGATCCCCCATGAGGTCACAAGTGCTGCCAGCAAACCTGCTACAGCGTGGGCTCCTCTCTTCATGGGTCCACAGGTCCTGCCAGGAGCCTGCTCCAGCATGGGCTTCCCACGGGGTCACAGCCTTCTTTGGGTGCATCCACCTCCTCTGATGTGGGGTCCTCCACGGGCTGCAGGTGGATATTTGCTCCACCGTTAACCTCTATGGGCTGCAGGGGGACAGCCTGCCTCATCATGGTCTTCACTATGGGCTGCAGGGGAATCTCTGCTCTGGTGCCTGGAGTACGTCCTCCCCCTCCTTCTTCACCAGCCTTGGTGTCTGCAGTGTTGTTTCTCTTGCATATTCTCACTCCTGTCTCCTGGCTGCTGTTCCACAGAAGTTTTTTTTTTCCCCCTTCTTAAATACGTTATCCCAGAGGTGCTACCACTGTCACTGATTGGCTCAGCTTTGGCCAGCAGTGGGTCCAGCACCTTGAAGCCAGCTGGCATTGGCTCTATCGGACATGTGGGAAGCTTCTAGCAGCTTCTTACAGAAGCCACCCTTGTAGCCCCCCCGCTACCAAAACCTTGCCACTCAAACCCAATATACCGGTCAACAAGAGAAAAAAAAAAAAGGTCTCATATTCAGTTCTTGTGAGGGAGGATCTTTATGGAGTGCTAGACACTGACCTCCTATGTGGAATCTAGACTCCAACAGAGGCTTTATAATGAAGTATAGATGCCTCAGAGTTGGACGCAAACAGTGATCATGTCAAGTATTTCGCTGCTTAGCACTCCTGTCCTACACACTCCTGACTGAAAGCTACTGCAAGGCAAGCTGCCATTCACTAATCTGAATCCTCTCCTTAAGGTAAACACAGTCACGTTTTCTTTGAAAGATCAGAAATCACCATTTTATTTTAAGCCAGGGCTTGAATTTCTGATATTTTTTTTTTTTAATTTCCAGTGTAATGTGTTAAACATCACAGGCTTAAGGGATTTATGGAGAAGACACTTTCCACCTGGACAGGTTGATAGGAACGTATCAAAAGATGAAAAAAGGAGCATAATGGTAGTGGTTAGTGGAATGAAATGTAGTTGTATGCATCTTAAAGCTGTTTTCCTCTTCTGAGGACCTTTCTTTTCCTCTTCCTGTCCTCTCATTTTCTCTTTTTTTTTTCTTTCCTCCTCTTTTTTTTTTTTAATTTCCTTCCATTCCTTCCTGCTCTCTTTTCTTTCTTTCTTTCTTTCTTTCTTAATCTCTTAATCCCTTTCAATATCTCTCTCATTCTTTCTCCTTTTTTCTCTCTATTAGATTTTTATGTGGGTCACCTTACGATACACAGTCCCTGTGCTGGAAGGAAGTAGAAATGCCTTATGCAGTCTTTCCTTTCAGTCTTGTTCTATTTTCCTCAATGTTGATCTCATAAACTTAATATGGCTACAAACTAAAATATCAGCTCATAACAGTTTCAGCCATGTTCTTCATTTCACTTAATGTTGCTAATAGAGCATCATAATTTAATATATCTGGATTACTTAGAGGGGGGCATACTGTGTGTCAAGAAGCACTTGACATAAATATTTATTTTGAATTATTGTATGTCTTTTTCCTAGAGAAGAGTTCATTACTTAAGCTTTGAATGGTTCCCTATATTTAAATGTTAGGGCAAAACATCATCCTTTTAGCTAAAGAAGATATTTCAGATCTGAAGCATGCATGATTGCAAAGTTCCGTTTTTTAAAAAAGTATAGTTCTCGAGAAATAATTTTAATAATTTGTATCCTCTTTATATATTATCTTGTTTGACACCATGAAATCATCATCAAATAGAAAATATGGAATTTGTAAATTGGAGATGGCTTTTGTATCGTGCAGGCACAATGGTAGGTCTGTTTTTGCCTGTCCCTATATCTAATTTAAAAGAGCTCATGATCTTCCCATAATTTTCAAAAACTCTTCTTTTTTTAGTTTTTCTGCAATAAGCCTACTAAAACAAAATCTAAAAAAGCAATCCCTTTTTACTGAATGACAGAAAAAAAAACCCTATAAGCTTCACATTCAAGAGCACCAAATTGTGCTATTATGATTTTTTCATTAGTCAGTTTTGTCTCATTTTTACTTCCTAGAAAAAACAGATAATATCAAAGGATCTCTGTTCATAACCTGATCTGAGTCTGAAGCCTTTTAATAGAATCTACATAAAACCTTGCTGTAACATTTTTAACATTTTCCTCTAAATAATTTGACCTGTATCATCAAGCTTGTTTTATTATACTATGGCTTCTTTGTTTTGTTTTGGGCTTTTTTGAGTCATTTGTTTCATCAATATATGCTGTTCTCCTCATTGTACTAGTATTTCAGTCCCTTCTGTGTAATACCTTGTGCTCTGTTCATGACTGCTCTTCCATTACTTTAGAACAAGTTTTATAGCCTACATGAGTAATCCCATTTAGCATATATATTTCCAACCTGAATTCTGTATTTTGTGTAGCTCATCTCAGAGGGCAACACTTTGTGTTTCTCAGACTTCTGGGTAAAACCTTAGTGATTATTCTTAAAAGAGAAGTCCTTGGTTACAGCTGCATCTCTCAGGGCTGATGTAAGTCCCTCAAATCTTCTCAGGTCTGAGAATAATCTTAACCGACTTTTTGGAAACCTCCTGGTTATCTTCCGCTCTTCTTTCACAGTCTGCTGTTACCGTCATCATCTTCCCATGGGTCTAGCTAATTTATTCTTGTTCCTTAGCACTCCACTTTCTGATTGACAATTTTGCCTACACACTCTTCAGAAAAGTCTCTCTTCTTCTTTTGTAACTTTTTTTCCCCTCGATTTGCCGCTTTTTTCTCCTGACTTATTCATGTGATCACATTCTTCAATGCATCACCCTTTTTGAGAGTTTGCCCTCTAGCCTTTCTTTCTCAGTAAATTTTAAGAGCAGAGATTGGACAAATAATTAATCTTCCTATCATGTTAGAAACCTTTTCTGACTTCCATCATCTCTCTTTGGTGCATTTTTAGTTCTCAGATCTATTTCTCCATGAACTCTACCTGTCCATATTTCTTTCATAAATAACTCGTGTCAGGTAGCCACTCAAGAACAATGTACATCCAGTAGTTTTGGCATCCCATAACCCATTTTGTCTACTCTATTTTTTGGGTCACTTTCACTGCTGCCTCAGGTTCTATGAACATCTCTTTCTAGTTCTCACATTTAAAAAGAAAAACAATACTCCTGAAACCTACCCCTCCTAGCCATGATATTTCTCATTTTCTTCTCTCTATGCCATTTGACCTTTCAGGTCCAAAGTACAGAAACAAAGCTCTGCTCCTCAGCAAATGACAATCTGTCTGTCTGTGGACTGAAGTAGTGTATTTTAGTTTCACAAAGAAACACCTGGACAGATTCTGCTCAAAGAATTTTAAGAGGAATGAGCTTGTCAAAGAAGGAAATGCACATGGAAAACAAAGTTTCTATCTGATAGTCACACTAAATTGTTTATTATTTATAACCTGAAAATATAATTTTGAATTAAGAATAGCAGTGTTATTATTCACTTCAACCTGTGCGTATACTTGTAAGGTAAACAGACAGTAAAGGAAGAATAAACATTAGAAACAGTAATTTAAGAAAAAAAACAAAGGGAAGAATAATGTTCCTAGAACTTAAGTCTTTAAGAATACCAACATCAATTTTTACAAGTAGGTATTTTAAGATAAATCTTTGATCAGATGTTATATAAGAAAACCAAACATATTTGATTAATAACTTTATCAATGATCTGGATGAGGGGATTGAGTGCACCCTCAGTAAATTTGCAGAAAACACCAAGTTGAGTGGGAGCGTTGATCTGCTTGAGGGGTGGAAGGTTCTACAGAGGGATCTGGGCAGGCTGGATCAATGGTCTGAGGCCAATTGTATGAGGTTCAACAAGGCTAAGTGCTGGATCCTGCACTTGGGTCACAACAACCCCATGCAATGCTATAGGCTTGGGGAAGAGTGTCTGGAAAGCTGCCTGGCAGAAAAGGACCTGGGGGTAGTGGTTGACAGCCAGCTGAATATGAGCCAGCAGTGTGCCCAGGTGGCCAAGAAGGCCAATAGCATCCTGGCTTGTATCAAAAATAGTGTGGCCAGCAGGACTAGGGAAGTGATTGCCCCCCTGTACTCTTCACTGGTGAGGCCACACCTTGAATACTGTGTTCAGTTTTGAGCCCCTCACTACAAGAAAGATATTGAGGTGCTGGAGCACGTCCAGAGAAGGGCAATGAAGCTGGTGAAGGGTCTAGAGCAGAAGTCCTATGAGGAGCAACTGGGGGAACTGGGGTTGTTTAGCCTGGAGAAAAGGAGGGTTGGCGGAGACCTTATTGCTCTCTACAACTACCTGAAAGGAGGTTGTAGGGAGGTGGGTGTCAGTCTCTTTCCCCAAGTAACAAGCGATAGGACAAGAGGAAATGGCCTCAAGTTGTGCCAGGGGAGGTTTTGATTGGATATTAAGAAAAATTTCTTCACCAAAATGGTTGTCAACCATTGGAACAGGCTGCCCAGGGATGTGGTTGAGTCGCCGTCCCTGGAGGTATTTAAAAGACGTGTAGATGTGGCGATTAGGGACATGGTTTAGTGGTGGACTTCGCAGTGTTAGGTTTATGGTTGGACTTGATGATCTTAAGGGCATTTTCCAACCTAAATGATTCTATAATTCTATGATTCTATATTTATTTTTGTCTGATTCAGTAGATTATACCGTCCCTCATTAAATAAATAAATGAATAACGAACTTGTCCTAATTTCATTAGAGTAAGAAGTTGAAGTCATTTTCCAGAAACAAAATTCACACTGCAACTGCAGAACCAGTTCTTGTCAAAGGCTGATCAGAGATGAAGCTCTGACTTGGTAAAGTATAGATAAAGAAGTTCATGATTAACAGTCCTTTGGACTATTACAGTGGTAAACCAAAAACATTATGTGACCTCTACTGTGCTGACCTACGCCATAAAAAAGACCCCAACATATGTGAACTAGACACTTCATGAGGAAAGTCATTCTGATGGGCTGAAAGACTTTAAATCTTCAAGTATCTGCTTAACTTTATGCTCAGGAATCATTCCACTGACTTCTTGGTCTTAAAGGACTGAAAATGTGCATGCCGAGTACGTGTAATATTCCAAGCATTACAAATGTTTGCATGCAAGAGAGTACTGGAATAAAAAAAAAGTTGTTTTTATATAATTTTGTCTTCAAAAAAGCTTTGTTATCTTCAAATTTTAATGAGGACATCAAAGGATATCCCAGAATAGCCTACAGTTTGAAGAACTTTAGTAGCTCGTGCAAGATTATTAGCTGTAAAAGCAATTTAGAAAAAAATGGGGGAAAAATGCACAGTCCAAACAGTTCCATGACCAGCTGTTTGGAAATACATTGTTCTTAAATTTTTAGGCACAGCTTTTTAAACTTTTTATTTTTTGGTCTTTTCAACAGAAAGAGTGCATCTCTAACAGAAACAGTATAAATCATATTTACCTTGGGACAGGGTCTAATATATGAAAATATAAATATTTATTAACACATTAATGCAAGGGCTGTGAGCTTTCTGGCATCAAGCCATACTAAGCTATGCATCTGCATACACAGAGGATAACACATTAGCATGTGTATGCTAAACCTTCCTCAATTCTTCTTTCTCCTTTGTTCTCTATGAAAACCAATTACATTTTGAATTACTAAGCCTCTTCTGCACTTTGTTGCATAATAAATGAATAGTTAGTCAAAACTGAAAAACTATGACACTGCAGGGTGAGTGTCAATTAGACAGTTTTTAAATTGCCCTTCAGCTTGCTGGATTAACTTTAATTGATGTCCCAATAATATCCCATATTAAATAATTTACAATGGTTTTTAACTCCTCAAAGCATTACTTAATGCCTTGCAATTATTAAAGTAGCATGCACCATCAAATTGGCCAGATAGATAACTTAGAAAAAGGCTGGGATCTCTTTCCTGTGAGGAAGTATACATTATGGACAGATTTTCCAGTGTAATAGCCAGTTTAGAGGTCATTAATGCATGTTAAATGGACAAAACCTACTAAGAAAGATACTTGCTTTCTCCCTTTCCAATAAAATAAAAATCATATTTCGTAGAACCAAAGTAGACTCACAAATATAGACTTCCTTAATTATAATAAAGAATAAAGCTCAGAGTCAGAGTTTGATTCTTTAGTATTTTATTTTAGCGAGATCAGCCCTAATGTACTTCAAGAATAAAAGGAAGAATCAGCCTCCAATAAATGAAAAGACTGACAGAATGATCACTGAATAAATCCAAATGAGCAAAAATGGCTGAGTAGCTTATACTTCATTTCTTAAAACCTCTGTACCGAAAAGAGATTCTGAATAAATATCAGGACCTAATTAAATGAAACACCAGATGCACATGGCAGGAATTTAGAGGGGCTTTCTGTTTTAAAATCATTGCTTAGGGATGTATAACATATAATATCAGAGAGAGCTGGATTGTTTTTTTCAGTGGGGAAAGAAGTTAGGATTTCTGACATAAAAAGTAATATGACACTGATTGCTTAGATGAGTGATTTTCAGGCTTTTTCCTTTGGAGAAGAAAGAAATGCACCAGACCTCTTCCTAGTATAAAATCGTATCAAAATTTATCTTAGGTATTTTAATAATTATGATTTAAAAAATATTTTATGAATCATTTTACCATTCTTCAGTTAAATCTGAAGATAAAGTACATAAGTTAAGGTCAATTTTATATTACTCATCAACTAAATCAAATCCAGAGATGAAGGATCTATACTTTTTCACCCAGCAGACAAATCAAAATAAGGACCTGACCATGCTTTCATGGAGATCAATTGAATTGCATCTACAACTATATTGACCTTAGATGCATTAAGCCTGATTTATACTGATATGAAAAGGGAAACACATTGTTTATTTTGAAATGTTACTCCTCTGATTTATTTTAATTATGCAAATGAACTGTATGCTTGTCAAAGGCAGCTGATAAAACGCTGAAAAATTAAGATTACAGCATTAGTGAAAGCACAACAGCTGAAGAGCAGGACTCTAGCTACACTTACAGCTCAATGTGGTGCTAGAAGGAGTAGTTACTTGATCTTCTACAAGATCTGACAACAGTTTCTTAAATGAGTCAGAAGTGTGTGGTTTAGTGAAAACCTATTTTCCTTTTAAGAAAAAACAAGGTCCAAGTGTATTCATATCATCTTTGCTATAAAAGTTCATTCTAGATGCAGCAACAAACACAAGACCACACCTTGAAATTGCATCACTGAACTGACAGGTCATTTGTTCCTCCTCTCCCTCCCTCCTGTTCTCGTGCACTGGAAGCAAGATCAGCTCTTGAGCAAACGAGCTATGGGATGTACAAATTCAACATCAGTAAGCTAATTTGCATGACATACAACAGGTTAACTGTCATCAGTAAATCAGGTCATAGTTACTGTCCAAAATCTCACTGCAGATGTTAGAAATTTTAAGTTAAGTAGTAAATGAACTAATTTTGTTCATTAAAATTAGTTCATATATGAAAGCAAACATCTCAGAACCAGCAAAGCACATACCTACAATTTCATGAATCTAAATGGACATTTTTTCTGTATGTAAAATTTGAGGGACAATTTACTACTTATGAGTAAAGAAAAATTGCATATTGGAGCATGCAGTAATCTAACCTCAACATAATACAGAGACTGACTGACTATTGGCTTCCACCAGTTTTGGGTTTTTGTAACTTATTCCCTTCTTGACATGCATTTTGTCAAAGAGTAGGTATTGTTATCATGCTTTGTGTTTTATTCTCTTGAAGCACTAGAAGAAAGACAAGAAGTGAGAAAGTATTTTTCACTCTGTCACAAATGACCAGGAAAAATGTAGTCAATGTAATATAAAAGAATAACCCAATTACAGAGGTCATTTTGGTCTGACGGGGAAAAAGGTCAGGCACTGTGACTGAAATCCTCCCTAACTGAAACATGTCAACCTAAGCATATCTTTAGCAATAATATATGAAAAGTATTTCAAAGTACAGTCTGAGCACAATGAATGTAAAATGCTGATCTGTTTCCACAGACTGGACCTAATTTCCACAGACTAACAAAATAGTACTCGTCAGTTGAAAAGTACTAGCTGAAACAACTATGGCAGTCAGCTAACATTATACATACCTTGTGTTTGCAATGAATAAAAACATGAAAGAGTCAGTTACTGCAAGTCTGTTACTGAAAAGCCTCAACATTTTTAAAGCACATTTATGCATACTTTTTCTAAGTAATTGTTTTTTGAAAAAAAAGAGGCAAATTTTCAACAAAATTTGCCAGAAGAAAGTACATTTGAAAAAGCTAAGAAAAATGAACAATCTTTTCAATTAAAAATATGTACATATGTTTTCCAAAAATATATTTGCTAATCAACTGTTAATTAATTTCCATTAGCTTTGGCATACTTACAATATTGAAGGGAAATTAATTCCAAAGTTAAAAAAGACAGATAAATCCAACAAAACCAGAAAATCTCCTATATAGCACAGCAGGAAAGCTTGTTTCTTACAGCAAAATACCCAGTACTATCACATTTTCTCTTCAGACATTTTAATATTAGGAGATTGTAAACAGACAGTATTTCAGTTTTATAGCCTACCCTCATGAGAAAAATAGAAAAAAGAGTTATGGAATATGGGAATTGTTTTGTATAGTGAAAACTTGGTAGGTAGCTGTGCTGTTTTGAGATACTTTTTTTTTTAAAGATAAAGTAGGTCTTTTGCTGATCATACAGTGTTTGCAAAAAAAAAAAAAAAGAACACAACATACAAACAAAAAATAACCCATTCCATCTCGTTTCTCGGAAGAAATGATTATCAGGTTCACGGGAAGCTGGCCCTGCATTTCATCTAAGTTCTCTTTTGCCAATATATAATATTGATTAGCAGTACAGAGCTTTTTGTCTTGTTTTTAGTGACATTTTTTACGCAATTAAAAATATTACTATGTTAGCATTTTCAGAGGCAGAAAAGTTTTGGATAAGCATGAAAGAGCTTGTCAAAGGATGCGATGTAAGCTACTTCCCCAAGACAAGAACCAGCAGGTTTCCTGTCATGCTCCTCCTCCCACAACAGCCCACAGCAGAGCACCTCACAATTGCAACTAAGAGGTATGAGGATGTCAGCAATGTGGACAAGGCAAAACCAACAAATTTCTTTTGTTAAGTAGTATCGGGAAGACTAAAATGTGTCAGTGGACCAGTTTTGTCTTCCTGTTCCCTCCATCCCTGTCAAGCACTGAAAAGCTTCATCTTGCCTAAGAGGAGGAGATACTCTCACCACGCTGCAGTCTGTAGAGCAGTGGCTAGTTACATACTACTGATGTGTAATATCAAAACTCCAAGCAGCCACTAAATTACTAGATGCTGATATGGTCTACTTTCCTGTCTACAACACATCCTGCTGTGAGCTCTGTGCCATTGCCACAGGGCCCTGTGCTGAAATACTGTGACCAGAGTAGAGCAGGAAGGAGATCCCTGCCCTACCTAAATACTGCCTTACCAAAATACTGTTACATCCTGAAATAAGTTTATTACTAGCATGATATTTTTATGTGAGGTAAGAAGCATTAATATTGTAAATAATTCAAATTATAATCCCCACCAGTAAGCACTTTAAAACCTCCAAACTTCGTAGTAACCAAGAGGAACTCTCCTTTAAATAGCTACTTTAATAACCACTGGAGTGAGTCCTCCATTTGAAGAATACTGAGAACTGGGATGCTCATTTGGTCTCTTCAAATGACACAAGGATTTCCTTGTTGATGCCTGTCCCTCTCTGCTGGTTCACACTACATAGCATATGCAAAAAAGTGTTCGCTCAGCTACCAACCCTTCTTGCTTTCCTCGAGGTCCACTCAGTTTCCTAACTAATCTGTTAGTAATTGAGCTGGAGAACTAATCTTTGTGGGGTTTTTTTTGATTTTTTTTTTTTTTAAATAAAACTAAGACCTTTTCTGAACCACCCAGATACTAAACATGGAGCTGTATGTGCAAATATGCTAACACCTGTATGATCAAAATCCATTACACAAACACTTGGTGGATCTTCCCAAAAACCACCATGATCTTCCAAGCATGTAGAGAATGAGGACAGAAGTTTGTGGCTCTCAAGCTGTGTGCTAAAGTACTTAGGCAGTTCCTAAAGGACTGCACCCCATGGAAAGGATCCGCATTGGAGATATTTGTGAAAGACTGTCTCCTGTGGGAGGAGCCCCATGCTGGAACAATTATCAATGTAAAAACCTTCCCAGATACAGGAGGAAAGGCTGGAGAGTCTATATACACTTAGATTCAGAGGAGACAAGAAACAGATTTTGTTTTCAATAGGCTTTCCTTGTTGTGTTGATACATGGAACAAGAATAACACATTAAAATTAGGTGCTAGGCCAGGAAACAAAACATTTCAGGCCTCTAATCTAAGAGAAAGAAATCTCTCTCAGTCTATCAAAACTAATGAATAGTAGAATGTAGCCATTACTGCCAAATCTGAGACCTAATCTTTTCTCTGTCCTCCCTGTCATTGCCTGCCATCTAGACTCTAGCCTCTCTGGTTAAGTACTTCTCCATGTTTAGTCTGACAATACTGACGTTCTCCATGCTCCAGGTATTGAAGTCTCCATGAGGTCAGACAACTACAAATGTGTTTTACACCAATAAATCACAAAAAGCCTTCCAGACAATCCCAACGAACAATTTACAGTCAAGGGCTTTCCGGCAAATACTTGGTACTTGGTTATGCATACAGCACCATCACTCCAAGCACATTCCTATTATCTACAAGTATACAGTTTTCTTTTTGCCAGCCTGCTGGAGAGAACGAGCTTGATTAGCTCATTGGGAGAGAGGGTGAGATGCTAGAATGCTAATGCACATTTCTGGGAATTACTTACTGAGGGAGGACTGCCACACTGAAAAATCAGCTTTGCTTTTAGCCTTGAGAAAGAAGATCTTTAGTCATTCCAGTCTTAACAGAGTGAATTTCACAGTTTAGGTTCCACTGTAGTCACAGATTCATCCTTCCAGAATAGTTTAAACAACATCTAGACTGCTAAAAGAAACAGAAAATCATTTTTTTGGTTGCAATTTTGCATTTAAATGTTTATCAAAGAAAAAAGAAAGATTGGTCTTTTTCAACTTTGAGCAAAAATGCATATTATGACTTTTAATACTGTTTCTTTTGATGTTGAAAAATACATCATAAGAAAAAAGATCTGACCTTGCTGCTAAATATTGTGATTTTTGGCTTATGCAACAAATTCTTTTGGAAGTATACTAATTAGACTTAGTTCTGAACATTGCATTAATTATAGAAACATTATGCATCAGTAGTATGGCTAGAAAGCTTTTTAATTATAAAATAAGGTTATACCTAAGAAATTACTTCTATAATCTATATTAATTCACTTACTATTTCAGTTACTAGGTGTTTTATTTTATAATTAAAAAACTTTCCAGTGATATTACTGCTATGGAACATTTCTTTATATAGTGAGAACCTACATGAATTAACTTACAGATAATCAAAACCACAGCCTTTTCTACAGAACAGATTAATTCTAGTGAAATAATTAAAGTCTTCATTTATTACATTGCACTGGTCAAAATAATGCTCAGTTAGCTCCTGACTCAGCAAACATGTATTAGCTTTATGCATATTGGCACTTCCATTCAAATTCAACAAACGTAGGAAAATGCGTTAAAAATAGACATTGGACCTTGCTATGCAGAGGGACTATTCATTAATAATTTTCTGATGAAACAAACACTGAATCAGGGCCTTGGAAGCTTCTCAGAGGGCTTCTTCATATAACTTTAAAAAATGTGAGCCTCAAACTTTGCAAATTAAATTAATTTCAAGTGCTATAAAAATATTTTTAGAGAAAACCAAGAATGAGAAGCATCCTGAGCTAGATAGCTGAACGAAGTACCTGGAAGGCAGAGGCCCCTGCTGGTGAGTAGAGATGACGTCTTCTATGACTTTTCACACCAACAAAGACACAGGTCCTCTCCTGCGCTCAGATTTAGCCAAATAGGCTTTAGCAAGCAGAGGAACCCTTTACCAGGATGCCAGGAAGCACGCCAGGTGACATTGTCACCTTTTGCCTTCTGACCCACGGCTTTGTTCAGAAGCAGCACAGCGGGAAATATTAGTTTGAGAACTCATCCTACTGCAAGTATGAAGAACAGTCTTTGAATTTCCAGTGTCTCTGTCAGCTGGCAAAAAACAGAATTGAAGATGCGAAATGCATTATGGAAATCAAATACAGTTAAAAGAAAAAAAAATGAGCTTTTCTGCTTAACAAGGAGAAAGGTAAACTTTTTTGAGTTTTCAAGTGAAACATTTTATATTGTTCTACTTTAAGGCAAATACTGGGAGAAGTAAGTCACTTTTTTGGCTTAAATAGATGGAAG
This sequence comes from Ciconia boyciana, assembly GCF_034638445.1. Lineage (NCBI taxonomy): Eukaryota > Metazoa > Chordata > Aves > Ciconiiformes > Ciconiidae > Ciconia > Ciconia boyciana. The sequence continues at coordinate 61,457,846 of NC_132935.1, forward strand.
CTTGTAAGGTTGATAAACTTTTTAAGATAAAAGATCTGGAAAGAAAAACTGACAAATAGCAAACATATGAAGGAGTACAATTACAAGTATTCACCAAAATAAAATTTGAATAAATGTCTTCAAACCCCATAGGTTTTTGAAAATATGCTTAACTTTCATATGACAAAAATCTTAACAGAGTGAACATATTTAATGTTGGGGCAGGAATCTTCTTTGCCTTTTCCTTCAAGTTCTTCATCAGCTTTGCTTTTGCTTTTCTTTGATTCCAAAACCTGACTTACATATTTTCCCTTCATTAGCTGTGTGAAAATCAAACTGCAGTCATACCCTTTAGCTACTCTTCCTTAGATGGCATGTCCTATGTCTCTTGGAAATAAAAAGGTGGCAGTGAGAGTGAGGAAACCATTCTAGGCTTAGACTGTCCTTTTTCAGCTCCTATGAAAAATATGTCTAATTACAAACTTTCAGCTGAATATTATGCTGAACATTTCCATTAAACTAACAAATTATTATACCTAGCAACATTAATGTAAATTTGAATGTTACTCTCACAAGAGTTTTATCATTGCAAAGCTCTTGGCCTTGCTAGAACTAAAAGTAGTATGTCTATAACAAATAAAAACTAAGAGATCTTAGTATGAAACATACTTGCTTCATCTTTCCGGGATCATTTATTTAATATCCTATCATATAAAATTTAAAAAAAGTATATTTTTTTATAATGTATATTGTATTTTTTATACAATGTAATTTTATAACGTATTGGTATGATTTTTTGGATGCACATAAAGTAAAAAGGGTTGCATTTATTCTCTACTGAGTATACTGGATTGAAGCATTCTTAAAATATTGTGTTTTCATAATAAAGTATTGCATACTAGACCTTAATTTAATTTTGTACCTTTAGTCCTTGCTTTTTTGGGCATTTTTACTAAAGATTAGACAAAATCAGATTTCTTTTATCTGGAGCAAACAAGATTCAAGTTATTTGCCTAACAAAATTTTGTGCTGTACTTCTCTCAGACACATCCTTATCTTAAAACACAGATCAACAACAATTCTGTTTCCTAAAATAATCTCTTCAGTTTCAATGCTGCATGTGAAATGAAAGAAATTTCAACAAAATATTTAGATTATATAGTTGACTTTGGGAAAGAAGGTTTCAATAAACTCTGAAATAGCCAACCAATAATCATGGTATCATATTTCAGACTACTTTTCTCAACTGCCTTGAAGATGTGGTACTGTCACTTGTGAGTAATGAATCTTCTAGGCCCATACTTCTCAAGCTTACTTCATACTATGCCATCTGTTGTCTGTCCCTCAGAGATTAACACAAAACGACTGCATCTTGGACTGTAGGTGTTTCCTCATCTCTAAGCCTTTGACTGCAGGTGAAAGTCAAGGGATCGTCAGTGCAATCATCAAGGAACTCTTACTGGCCATACTGGTGGAGACTGTGCTTTCAAAAAAGTCAGTGGGAGCTTTGCTAACTTCAGGACTAGGATTCAACTGTACTAAAACTATTAGGAAATGAAAGAAGTGTGTTATGCGTTTTAGTGGTATTTAAATCCTCAAGTCAATGGAAGTTTATCAAAACTTAATCAAAACATCAATGGAAGTTTATTTTCAATAGAATCTTGCACTACAAAAAATGTCACAACAGCCCTAAGGTCCAAGTGCTGTCTTTCTAAGTCACTTTGAAGTTTATTTCTTCTATCTCACAAGAGACGAAGATTTGACCAAATTCTGTGTGAGCTGTGGTCAGTATGCTCAGGTCTGAGCATTCAGTACTTAAGAAAGAGAATGACTAAGCAGAGCAATTTTTTTTTTCCAGTTGGGAGAAAAAACCCACTTCCTCCTGTCAGTTAACAGGTAGGATAGGTAACACTTTGAATTACTAAATCCTTGTTCATAGACTGTTGTAAGAGGTCAGGCCTTGTCATTATTATTCCAAAGATTAAAAATATTCTGTGTTACACATTACTCTGCACAGCTTTTCAGAAACAGAATTTTTTCTGTAAACTGTAAGCGTAAAGAAAGAAAGAAAGAAAACAGAATTAATTGCTTGAACAGGTTGCAAAAAATTTATATGCATATTCCCTCAGGGATGGATTCTTAGCAACGTACATTTTTGCTATCTCCAAACAAACACTTAATTCAAATAGTGTTACATATCATTACAGAAATTGTATTTCTGATGTTTCTTTCTTCAGTAGTTATGCCTAAACAAACGTCATTCTGTACTAACTATATATGCTTTTTTAGCATTACTGTACATTTTTTCATACTTGTCTTTAGTATTTTCAGTGCCTAACACACATTTTCCCTTTGGAAACAGTTGTGGGTTTTTATTTTTTTTTTTTTATTCTGCTTCCAGAAAGTTAAATATTATTTCAAAGACTTACAGAGAAAAATGTCAAGAACCTATGGGAAGAATCACTTTCCATTAGAGGGCAGATAATTGGGTCCAAGAGTCATTAGTTCTTATACCCATCTTCAATTTTTATCTTTAAAAAAGTCTGTTTCCCTTCCTCATCCACAACGGGCAAGGAAAAGTTAAATTTATTGATGTGCTGTAGTATGGAGCAACATACTTTAGTATCAAAGTATCTATTATTAAAGCTATTGACTAGCCCCCATTTACTAGTGTCTCTTTTGGAAGCTAGAGCGTCACCTTCTCTAGGAACTGGTGCTTTTTAAATGGGGAAAAGAAAAGAAATTGAGCTTGGGAGCAATTCCAGTGATCATGCCTGGCCTTATAAGGGATTTGAAAGACTCCTTGCAACCTCTCAGTCCGCATAGGCTTAGTCTAACCTTAGGGAGGGAGAGATCTACTTAAAATATATATTCCCATGCTGAAACATTGTGCTTATACTTCACATTTTTTTTTTACAAAATGCACAGAAACTGCAAACTATGCTGCTTCACCATCCAGTTCTCATTAGTCTTGTTTACTACCTGTCCTTCAAAATGACTGTCTTTGCTAACAAACTCTCTGGATAAAAGGTTTTTCAAATATAAATTCCAGAGTCAAACTCAGTTAATATAGCTATTCAGACAATTTTCTTTAAAACCTTTCTAATTCAGCAGTATATAGCTCATTTCCCACATATCTGGAGTTCTAAATTACCTTAAGAAATTTATTGCTGAAAATGAAGGTAACTATTAATATAAAATCAGGTTAAGTTCTTCTCTTAGAAGGGTCTGTTTCTACCTTGAAATATGCAGCAAATTCTGCCAACTGTGAATATCTCACCTACCTAAAGACTAAATTTGCCATAGGAGACAGCCAAACCCTTCCTGCTTATCTGTGGGACCAGCATCTTACCCTATAACATGCTTATTTTCTCTCACTGACAAGTTGTTGACTCACCAGGCAGAATGAGAAGCGAATGTGGAGATCATGCATCAATCACTTCCCATCACATTCCCCAGCCTGAATGTCAGTGATTAGACAAACTTGGCTTGACAGGCGTCCTGCCTGGACAAACAGCTTGTCAGTTTTCTAATAAGATTCAGCTGCCCTCTCACCATAATCTTTACAACCTGAATCACTTCAAATATTCCCCAGTGGAAATGGGTGAAATTGAATGAACAGAGAAGGGGGATTTTCATTTTGCCAATTTTAGAATAAATTACAACTTTCAGAACTTTACTTTTGGCAATTATTTTGTTGTAACAAAAAGAGAGAAAAAACCCAACTTTAATACTAACATTAATCTACAGCTGTTATGGTAATTTTTTCTTTTAGCCAAAGCATGGTCCAGGAGATGTCCCTGATACTGAAGCAATGCTCCTGATTTAGGGGACCAACAACTTTTAGAAGCATGATTGCATTTACATGAAGAAACTGATAAGATAATTTTTTTTTCTATAACAATCAATACTAAGGATATTTTTAATCTTAGGAAATCTTCTGCATTCTGCATCATAGAGAGATAGACAATTACAACACTAGTTTGAATGTCTAGAAATTTGGACTAGTTTACTGAAGTGCAGTAAATGAATGGCTCAAGTGGTTGCTTAATAGAATACAAAGTCCTTTCAATAACAAGCCAATAAAAATACATGCATAACTACACAGGAACGATACATTTGCCTAAAATCTTCCGTAAAGAATTTTGTTTATTAACAAATAAACTCAACACTAATTACCATTACTTAGTCCTGTATAGGTCTCTGGATCTTGAAATAAAGTTGTGTGTGTGCAGTTCATGTTGCAGAAGCAGCATCAAAGTTTAACATTACGATCACCTCAAGAGTCACTTCAAAAACCTGATGCTACACATTGCTTCCACTATACTGCCTTTTGGACATCTTGGTTCCATTTCTTCCACTGCACCAGGTAACCTTGCTACTCTTTGGCCACTCTACTAGTTAGACCTGATGTGTGTAGGCATTTCCCAGTGACACCAACTCCTCCATTTCCAAAGACAGACTAATTCAAATAATTGAAAGGCTCCACATATGAACTCAAAATTTTCTGAACTTTTTTGTTTTTTTCCCTGCTACTATACTGTTTCTCTTTTAAAGAAAGAACAACTATATCATGAAATGAAACTAAATGCTAGGGAAAAAGAAAGTGAAAATATCTCAGATGATGAAAAATATATACTGATATTTTTCAGATTACTCTAGTAAATGACAGTGATTCCTTTAAAACATTAAAAAAAATCTAATCCAGCATCTTAGTCTAAAGAACACAATACAAATTAAAATAGAAAAAAACCCACCATCATGCATGAGGAAGAAAAATACATAGATAATGGAATGATTTCAGACCATGCACACAACCCAGAATATGTTTGAAGCTGCTATGATTCATTGACACAAACACTTATTTTTCTGGAAACAATCTTTATATTTTTATCATGGATTTGTCACAAGAAAAATAATCTAAAGACAAAAGACACATTATGAAACATCTCTATAAAAGAGATGCATTCAAATAGTTCAAATACAAATTTAACAGCCAAGAAGCACAACAAAAAATTACATGCATATATAGCAAAGTAATCCAGAAACACCTCACATATCACTACTTACTGAACACCACTAATACCTACCACAAAAATACCAGCTTTTATGAGAACTCAGATGTTTGTATATGGAGGGCCACAGAATGCTAATGTGTTACAGTCATGCTTGGTCCAAGAGGACATGATATGCTGCTGGAAGTCATTAACATGAGGAACTCCCAAAATTCCATTGCAACATGTTATAAAACTCATTTTTTCAAGGAAATCTTCCTGGTTTCCCACCAGCAAATCTTACTACCTGAAGTTCACTTGGTTGGCTGGTACCAAACTGGAAGTCTCTGAGGACTGAGTGACTCATGTTCTTTGAGATAAATTTTGAGTCTAGATTATGATTATTGTATCATGTGCTGATTATTAAGAATTTGAGCCAATCTGCAGAGGATCCAGGTGACTAAAAGTCTAGGTAACTAAAAACTCTAGATAGTAAGAAAGTTAATTACTAGAAATTCTCTTTAACTGAAAGCTATGATAATTTCTAAAAGTTCTGTGTAACAGTAAGCTACACTAACTGCTAGAAATTGTAGATAACAATAAGCTATGCTGATTATTAAAATTTTAATGTAATAATAAAGCTCTAATTATAACTACAACCCTGTGGCCAGTCCTTATTCTACCAAGGATCCCTAAAACAATTTGTCTGTCCCTGCAGTGTCAGGTGACACCCAGACACGGACTAACATGGGCATTTGAATGCAAAATGGAAGATTACAAAAAATAAAAATAGTCCTTTGAAAGCAAAGGGATAAGAAAGTGCATTTACAGTTTTTTCATGCTGAGTTAAACACAGCTTTTTTTTTTCCCTGAGCTTCAAGACTCACTTTTTTCCTCCAACCTTAATTTATTTTTTATTTACTTTTACATGTATTGATATATACACATACATACTCATATATACACACACACATATATACATTAAAGTGTTCTCTCTCTGCTCTGCCACCCCTAGACAACAGGTTCAGCTACTTTCTGGAGCAACAGATCAGAATATGCAGCTCATACAGAAGATTCATTTAAAATTCTTATTTTTCTTGTAGTTGTGAAAGCCAAGTTTTATGACAAACATTCAGTCCAAACCCTGACCTTACACATCAATGAGAATTTCTCAGTATCAGCAAATATGGTCAAGAAAACACTGGTGCCAACGTGTTTAATTTTTAATTGGGATAAATGCTATGTGTCCAGCAAGAACAGCCTTAAGCTGCAGGCACTTAAGAAAGATAGATGAAGGAAAGGACTAAAACAGAAGGAGAGAGAGGAGCGGGAAGGCAGACATGCAGACAGAGAAAGGTGTAGCTCTACCCTGATAGTAGGGCAGTCTGAGAAGCATTGGGGCAGGTGGGGCTTTCTAACACTGCTGCCTCCCTAGAGAATGCAAGAGGCCTTTCATTTAAAGGAAAGCAAATACAGTAACATGGCGTTGCTGCTAGCACTGCCTGTTAACAACAGGGAGACCAGTTTCACAGAACTGATTTTCAGGGGATCTTCATTTTGATGAGATCTTTTTCATTCCCTCCCTGTAGGAGAGAATTATAAGATGTGAAACCCTGCATCTCAGCAGGTTTGCTCTGTCTCTAATGAGATAGAAGGGAAAACCCTGTCAAGACTAATACTTCTCCAGCAGAAGACCTTAAAATGAGAATAATACAGTGCTCTGCATGACAGCTTGCCCTTAGGATGTAAGGCATGTTACACTTTTTTTCTTTTCTTTTCTTTTCTTTTCTTTTCTTTTCTTTTCTTTTCTTTTCTTTTCTTTTCTTTTCTTTTCTTTTCTTTTCTTTTCTTTTCTTTTCTTTTCTTTTCTTTTCTTTTCTTTTCTTTTCTTTTCTTTTCTTTTCTTTTCTCCCCATCAAATTAATTGTTTACCTTACTTAGTAGCATAGTAACAAATTAAAAAAAAAAAAAGGTAAAAAAAAAGGTTTGAGGTTAAGGACCCTTTAAACTTCCATACATTTTTAGATTTTAATTGGTAACTGTCTTTTTTCTTTCACTGTCCCACACATCATGTGACCACACAATCCCAGTAGAAATTTGAGTTAAATCCAGAACCTTCTGCCAGAAGTCATGTAGAAAAGATTATTTACATAAGACTTGCAAATTTTTGCAAATCTGTGAAGTCCAAATATTTTTTCCTTATCTTGGATAAGCAAAGTTTGAATATTATGGCTTCATGCAGCAGAAATACAAAAACACTGAATTACAAACACTGTTAACAGTATTAATTCTGGTGTGTAAAATGAGTGTCAGTCTAGTCCCCAACTGTCAATCCCCACCATTCCTAGAAATTATTATTTAAACAGAAAATAATCTAAGCATTTAACAGTAACATTTTTCTAGTTAAAATATTTTAATTATTAAATGCTAGGAACAATAGACCTCATCTAGACAAAAAGCTAGGGGTTTTTTTCTGATAGTGTGTCTGTAGTATTGTGTAAGAAATATAGATTTGAAATACTGTGCAGAATTGGCATGATGTGCTTTCAACACCACCTTCAATCAATTACATTTATTCCACTGATTTTATGTTAACTGCTTCTATACTTAGAGTTTGTTTGCAATTCAAGAAGAAAAATCAAAATAAAATCTCAAAGGGTGCAGTTCACACAGCACCACAGTTAGCAACATTACAAATCCATATCTAAGCAATAACAAAGATCTTCTATTTTATTTCAGTGGCATTTCATCCTATTAAGCACTATGCAATTGCAACATACACAAATATGCAATTGAAGGAATATTAGAGTTAAACAATGTGCCTTAGTAAGCAACAAAAAACAAGTGAAAGGCATGCACCTGTCCCAGCTGGAACTCATATGAGTGGCTAAAAAAGAATCTGGAATGAGGTAGGACTCACAGATGGTGATAGCAGGTTTACATATGTGTTTGTATAGACAGACAGAAAGACAGACATAACATTTAATAAATGATAGACAGAATATTCTACCAACCTTATGTCTAGAAAATTATTTGTGCAAAGCTTTTGAATATAACCGTTCAAATATTGTCCTATCCAGAGATAAAAAAAAAACAGCCCAAAGCCTTGGATTGTATGTGCTGTTCGGGATTAAGAATGCAGGAAAGAAAGAAGAAGAAAATGGAGCTTTATGAAATGAAACTTTATCTATCCTTCCATTTGATTTTCAAATCTTTTGATGGGCTTTAGAGATGTCACAGGAAACATGGCAGTTTCTGTTTATTACTTAGTCGCTTTTCCTGGCTTCAAAAATGCAGCTTAATGAAGCTGTAACTTTTATAGCCTCTAAGATCTTTATTTGTGGGGATTTATTGCATTTATAAATTATATGAAGAGGAGAGAAAGTGTCCTGAAACTGAAGTGCTCCAACAACATGACTAGTTATATTTGAACAAAGGCACAGTAAAAAGCTTTAAAAGATAAAAAGAGCTGAGTCTCTCAAAAATATTGTGGGGAGATAAAGAAAAAAACCCTGTAAATCTATGTCAAAAGGAAAGCCACTGCAGACGACTGTTAAATATTGCTGTTGCCCGGGGAAGGTGCTTCTCATGGCAGCCACACAATGTGCTACTGATTTGCAAACTCTTGTTCTGGCTGAGATATATTCTTCTCTGCAGGAAGGGAATAAAGATGAGGGATACACAAATATCTCAATTTTGCTATTTATAATTTCTTTGGTACCATCTTATGATACCTATAACAATGGAATAAAATTAACTTGTATTGACTCAAGTAACATACTGAGGGTTGGAAATCCTTTGCTACTTCCAGGTAGTGGAAGCAAATTAAGTAGGCATATATAAATTATTTCAGATGACAGCCTCCAGAGTCTTGGTGCGGTTCCAATTCCTGGATATGGAGGGTTTCCCAAATTTCACATGCAAGAGTGAAAAATTTCACGCAGTTCTCTTGCACATATTGAAAAATTATAGGAATCTTGAGTGGACAGGTCTGCCTCTAATTTAATACACATAATTTATCCTTTAATTGCCGAAAACCAGGAAAACTATGCTTCTCATTCCACAGTAGACCATGAACAAGTTAGATGGGATTTTGTGTAAAGGAGTGCAACTGGGTCATCTTTTACGTCATCTCTCTCTGTCATTCCAGTTGATATCCTGATAGTTTGTGGTGTTACCTTAAGCAAGCACAGTCTTTATTAAGTCACCTCCATGACAGTTGTTGTTAATCCAAAGAGAGTTTCAGATACTGACTACAAAATTCCTCTTAAAAAACATCTGCTAGGAAAAACTAGCCGTGATAAGAAATAATTACTCATGCAATAACATTTTCAGCCTTTCCATGTGTATATTTATTTGTGAGGGCAGGGAGAATGGTAAATGGGAAAAAAACTATCATCTCAAGCTAAAATGACTGGGGGACTTTAATCATGGTCATCTCCAACAGATGAGAAATCTATCCCTTTTAAGTGAATTTACTGCAGAAAGCTGTGCATTTTTTTTTTTATTTTTCCCCCTGATTCTTCCTAAATGTATGCCTGAATCCTGAGAATATGGGTAGCCTAGGATTGAATAACTGATCTTTTACCCTCATTGTCAAATTGAAACAAAAATGAACATCAGTTAGCATTCTCTTATGTGGAAACAAAGTGCATACAACTATTTAAAAAAATAATTATCTCAATGTCTAAAATGGAATAACCACTTGCTTTCATTCCTCACCCCTCTAAAAGATATTCACAAGCTGTCAGACAGTATTCTGATCATTATTTTCAATACTGCAGTGGCACATGTAGCAGTAACTTAAAATTTAGTTACACTACTTTTAAAAAAAAAGACAGGTTTTTTGTTTGTTTGTTTACTTGTTTGTTTTAAGACTAACCATACGGATGGGTTTCATACTCTTATGTTCTGCATGTAAAGTACAGGGAATTCTGAAGCGGACTACCATCAGTTTACTGACCCAAGTATATCAAAGCCAGTGAGCCTTCAACAGTGAAAGGTTCAAGGCCAAGATGTATGTAATTTCAAGGCCAATGTAATTTCACCTAATACAGGGCAGAGTCTTTCCATGTGAGGTAATGCTTCACTAAGAAGTGGTAGACGCTAATACACAATTCTAAATGTCCCATTTGTTTTATGAGAAGACCTAAAACAAGACCAGTTTAAATTCAGTAGCCAGTTAATTTAATAGTTTCTTATTCTGACAATATTTTAGAAATTTGCAGTTTTAAAGTCCAGACACATAGGAAAGCCATTAAGCTAAAACTTGTTTTAAGCTCCTATAATGAAAGAACTATAGGAGCTTAAAAAGGAAAACAGACAACCTGCACGTGCCTTCTTCCAATAGTAGTTAACTTGATGTCACTGAAAGGAAAATAAATAAATAAATAAATAAATAAAAACATGTCATCTTGTTACTGCTGTGAAATAAAAGGAGATCACAATTATTTATTTTTTTAAATTTGCAGTTGAACAAGTTTTCCATATTGATTTTTGTACTTTTCACTCAAACCATCTGTCTCCTAAATAATTTTTATTCTTATACTAGATTTCCTTTTGCTCTATTAGGAATCCATACTAAAAGATATATTTTGTTTAATATTGACCCAATAATAGTACAGTAATTTAAACTGTAGGTAAATAAAATAGGCATTTTTTTCTTGATATTAAATGTGCAACAGTTCCCTTTTAAAAACTCATCAGTCACCCTAGCCCAAAAACAGTTTAAGCAGTTGGGCATCAGAATACTTAAGGTCCATTTAATGATTGTTACTTTAGCTATGTTTGACTGAACAGTCACATTAGAATTATGGAAAAGATATGGTCTCATCCTCTCTCTTGCACTGGTGCACATCTGATTAAAAAATCTGGCGCAGCAGAAATTTATTCACTTTTTCATTTTTATTTTCTTTTGTTGTTTTGCCTCCTGAGCTGGTTCACAGTGGGATCAAATAAGAAGCAGCTGAACTGTTCACAAAACACCACCACATACACGGGATTATTAAGCAAAAACCAAGGGGCTGAGAATTTTATTTTTTTATTATTATAACAGCTAAAGCTTGCTGTGATTTTTATCAGCTCTCCTTCACTCACAGTATTATCTTTGAAGAACAAGATGGACCAAGCTCATTTGAAAAGCTATACATCTTGGGTAAAGTTCAGAAGCTGAGTTATTCCACAGTACAGCTGGAGTATCTTGTTCTATAACTTCTACACTATCATTACCACCACTGCTACACTATTACACCATCACAGCTACAGTAAGTGTGTTTTACCTAAATCAGAGCAGCCTAAACTTAAAAACAGCTTGTAAGAGCCTGTCACCTACGTTAATACATCTTCATGAAACGTAAACATGTCAGACCAATTAGTCAGTATATTTAAACACTTAAGTTACATTCAGTTAACAAAAGTTAAACATGTTTTTTTGTGATCAAAGCCCAATGTGCTAATATGCTTCTACCCAGCTGCCTTCACAGCCTCATTCCCATCACTTTACACAACCACAGTTCCCAGAAATGTTAAGCTGCTTGCTACTTGTACTCTTCCCAGCCTGTGAGCTACTACTTTTGAGAATAAGTATGAATAATTTTAATAATCATATGCACATTTTATAGCAATAAGCATAGAAATCCCCAAAATAGCTTTTTCAGTGTTGCCTACTTTGTGAAAATGTAGCTCCATCACCATCAGTCTAATAAATGTGAAATAAAAATGAATCTGTGTAAGTCCAAAAAAAGATGAGCATATAATGAGCATTTTTTTCTGAAAAAATTAACCAAACCATTTTAGATTCTGGCAACTATTCACAAATATCTTGGTTTAAAAAAATGTTACATTTATTAATTTCAAAAAAATTAATAGTTAAAACACTATGTATAAGCTGAGTTTTGTTGCAAACACTGCTGTCGGCTCTGTTTTTTTGTATTGCTGTCTTTTAACTACTATCTTATTGAAAATAAGTTATTTATACTTATCAAAAAGTCATAAAATATTTACCCTATTTGTATGCATCTCATTTTTGCATTTACAATTTCTAATTACTCTTGAAGTTCCTTTTAAAACAGTTTTTTGGTTTTTTGTTATTTCCGCTTTGGTACTACTGAATGTATCAAGATTTAGGGAGTTCTGCTTGCTTGGTGCTCCGGATACAAAGATTTGCTGTATCCAGAAGCATATCAGCATGTACAGCATACTGCTCTATAAGCTGTATATGTGCTGCTGCTTTATTGAATACTAAACACTGAGCAAGGTCACTTCCAATATCAGTGGACAAAGTAATTTCATAAGTCATAACGAATAATTAAAATGGATTCTGAATTCTTCCAAGAAACAAACCTCCGTTTTCCTTCATACTACTGGAAAAAAGCCTGAGAAGTTTTACATGTCAGCTTCTGAGTATCTGAATGCAAAAGATGTCATCTCTGACAAGCAGCTAGGTCCTCATGCCCTAGGAGGAATCATAAACCGGGTGTTCCTCTCCTCAGAAAACCTGCAAGATGATGCTTTCTGGTATCATGCCTACCGAGTCAGACTCCACACACAATATTTGCAGTGTTTTGGCATCAAAGAGCCCTGAAATACCCACCTTCAGGTCTTTTCTTCAGTCTAAAGGAAAGGTTGTGCCTTATCCAGTTAAATATTTTTGCTCAGGGAGGCAGAACCAGGAGTTGCTGCAGGAAAGGCTTATCTCCCTTAGTATTTCAGTAGCGCTACATTATAGCACATTGCATTGGAAGTGATCTTTCCTTGCTCACTCCTTGCAGTCAGAGGAGAAACTGAGGGGATCCTAACTTCACCTCAAAGTGGCCTGTCAGCTCCAGGGCCCAGACCAAGGTCTTCAATCTTATTCCTGGTCGCCCCCAGCCCAAATCTGCTCCCCAGCTCTCCCTGACTTTAGCAGAAACACTCTAGTCCTACCACTCATGTCTTCTGTTGTTTCCTACTCCTGCTATGTACAGGTAGGCTTCTGTTGTGCAGCAGGGTAAAGGGGAGGTGTGACAGTCACTTACCACTATTGAGCCAAAGTTATTACCACAGCGTAAACAGGAGAAAGCTAGTAGCAATAGCTGCTCGAGAGGCCAATGACTTCAACAGTGTTTTGCCATAAAAGACATAGGAGAAAGTCTTTAGTCTAAGCTATTTTAAGCTTTGGAGGAAAAAAAGACTATATTGACATTCTTTAATGTTACGCTTTACTATGTCAGCCAATGGCCTAGATCTACATTTTATATACGTGTGAAGAAACTTAGTCATCGTTCAAAATGTTTCTACCTGTACTGTAAACCATCAATATGCAGATAAATCAATTCTTTTTTTCAGTCCACAAAGGCACTACTTTTGAATGTAGAGCTACCCAGCTGCAAACTGAGCAGGACAATAATCTAAAGACACCGATCTGCTGTTTCAGTCAATATTAAGGAACTGAGGGATGAAAACAAGAAATATCAATGCTTCCCTTCCATATAATATGTATGATTGAGACAAATGTTTACCAGTCTTGTTTTCTGCACCCTGTTTGCCATGTGTTACTGCAGGCTGGGTCCCGAAAGAGTGGCAAGAGGAGAGCTGCCTCGCTGCTTTGCCCAGGCTGCTTTCCAGAGCAGCATTATCAAAGCCTCTGGGTGACTCCTGTCAGAAGGCTGTTTCCAGAGGGGCTTTGTAAAGTTTATTATAACACAGAAGGCCAATAAAACTTGATGGAGTGACAGCAAGAATGATGGAAAGACTGCACCCTGGGAGGACATGCTATACAGGGAATAGATGTGGTTTTCTTTTTCTTCCACCTTTCCTAGAGGTCATTGTTCTCTGTTTCAGAATTTGTCCCTCAAAGAGGCAGATGTATATCAAAACTCTGGCTTACTTGGACTACTGCAGCAACACCATAGAGCTTTTTAGTGCTTGTCACTTGTTTTTCATTGGTGGCTCTTTCAAGTAAAAAGTAAACATATCTGAACTGCTTTCATGTGTAACACTTAAAATTGTTTTTTTATTTGTTATGGATTATTTTGAAAACAAGAGTATAAATGACTGTAACATACTTGTAGCTTTTTTTTTTTTTTAAATATTGACTTCTTCATCCCTTTATTTAAGGCTTTAAATACACTGTCATTTAAGTTGAGCTAAAGAGGTTCACAACCTTTACTAAGTAAATGGGTTTTTTGCTAATTAAATATTTCACCCTATCAGACTGATTTATTGTTAAACTCTAATCAGTTTAACTAAAATCATAAGAGTTAGGGTTAGGCAACAGTTGCTGCATTTGTAATCTGATGAACGGAACAACTTTGTCATAAGAAAATATGAATTGGCTGGAAAAGGTTCAAAGTCAATCAAAGCTAGGATCTTGTCATTGGCAGTGTCTGGCTCTATATTCATTAAAAAAAGAAAAGAAATATCTTTAAAAATTCTTCAGTGTCCTTGAACTATTGTCTCTTTTTGTCTTCCATGAACACATATATGCATATATGTATTCCTAGAGCTCACCAGTCACTGTTCTTTGGCTACTCTTCAAGGCAAAGGATAAATATATTTAGCTGTCTAAATTTATTCTTATCCTGAGCTCAGAGAGTTACATTTCAAGATGTAAATGTGTTTCTAAGGCTTAACATTTCCTTCTCATTATTAACTTTCAGTATAATTCTTGATGTTTCTGAGATTCATATAAATGTTAAATCTCTTTTTTAAATTTTAATCTAAATTCTTAGCCTCAATGAATCCCTTTGGCATTTTTATACAGATAAATGACAATAAGTGAGTCTTGCACCTTTGAAAATTCTTTTCTTTGTTCATGAGCAAAGATTTCAAAGCCAGAAGGGGCCATTATAATCATCTAGACTTTCTGCAGCTATGAAGCCCATAGTGATTTTGCACAGCTTCTTTTTGAATAATAACATCCTTTAAATCAGTCTTAATTAAAAAAATCTCCAGAGATAAAGAATCCACCATACTTCACATTTCTTGAGTTATGAGTTTCAGTCTAGCTTTCATTCCCCACTCAGTATTTTAAATACAGTTTTTGTGCTCCACATTTATTTGTTTGCTTTCTACAGTACAAAGGATTGCTTCCTTCCTCTGCCTTATATTTTATGATATCCCTAAGAGGATTTTGTCTACAGAATTCAGAAACTCAAGTTTCATTTTTTTCCCTTTCAGAGTTAAGGTTCCAAATCAATAAAATATTTACACATTTTTTATTGAATCGCAGCCTCTGTGTTTGCTTGAATTCAGCTTTGCAATTGATTCTGTTAGAATTTGTCTGTGGGTCTTTCTCCGTTTAACTTTTGACTTTTCCAAGTCAAAGGGAACATGATTCAAAAGAACTAATTTTAGTGTGTAAGACATGACTTCAGGATTTTATAAATAAAACCAAGAAGAGTTCTTCTCAGGTACTAACTAGCAAATGCATAATTGCAGTATCTCTAAATACTGCTTATTTCCATCTTATCTGACTCTCTAGAATACATTAGAAGAAAATACCCAGCCAAAAATATCAAAGTTTTAATACACAAACAAAGCTTCCAAAACGAGGAAATCAGTGGAAAAATAAGTGGACCTCAGAAATCAAGACAATCTCTGGTTTTTGGGAGGTGGTTGATGTGGGTTTTGGTTTTTTTTGGGGGGGGATTCCTTTTTTTTGGAGAAAATGGTATCATTCCCATTTTATAGGTTGCTGAAATTTGTAAGTAAGAATTAATCCAAATCTAGAAAAAATACGTAAACTATCAAATGGTGGTTTTCCTTCCTGTAGCTGACAATCAGATTTTTTTGCATAAGGTTCCATTGACAATGACAAATCATTCATTACAGTAGCACCACTGACACAACTAAAACAAAAAGTGGAAAAATAAATAGAAAAGTAAAAAGCATTTCTATAAGCAACCAGTTTTTTTGTTTTCTTTCTGATAAGGTGCTTTGTGGATTAATCTGACAGCAGCTAGAGTTAAGATGCTGTATAAACATAAACTTGAAATATTTTCTTAAGGTTTTAAACTGGAACAAAATTTTGTGTAATTGTTCTTGAAATTTATTACCTATTGGTTCTGCATTCTGACTCCAAATGAGCAGCTTATTTTTAATTAATTGGATTCATCTGTGCTTTTGTATTTTTAATGTGAAGGGTAGAACAGAACAAATCCAGTGCAGGCAGATGCCAATATTAATATAAAGTTCTCCTACTGTGGGGACTTCACTAGCTGTGTGAGTTACCCAGTAATGCCACTCAGACTTTGTAATTGACAGTAAATAGTTCTTTCACAGTCACCCATTTCCATTTGCTAAAGGAAGCCATGCCATAATAAAACCAATTCAATTTGAAATACTAGAAAACAAATTAAGTACTTCAGATATGTCAAATTTCTGTTCAGGATAAAAATTAAAACCACCTACTAGATACTGATAAGAGAAAGCTGATTTTTCAAGTTCATATATTTCTTAACATAGAGATCCAAATATTATTTACAACATGCAAACCAAAAGGTCAAGAAGGATGAAAAGTGGTCAGTCAAATATAGAAGCAATGAAGCCTAGTCTGCACCAGCTACAGTGGACTGTATTTGCCCACAAGGCTCTTAAGTTTTGATCTTTTCTCTCTTTTTCTTTTCCTTCTACTATATCCTCACATCTTCCACATTTCTTTTCCTTCTTGTGTTCTTATCACTATGACACATTATTGGTGAAAGTTTCCTTATAATATTAATTCCTTATAAAGTTAATGTACCTGGACATATCACATTACTGTAGTTTTCATATAAGAACAGTACTATATATTGATATAAAGCACTTCATACGATAAAGCTTGAGGGCTAAGGTGACTAGTATTAAGGCTGTTAAATACAAGTATGTCAGTGATGAGCTGCAGTGACCAGCCCCAACATAATACATACTGAAAGAGCAGGTAGAAGAGACGACAGGTAATGAGCTAGCTTAAACCTTGTCTCACTCTACCATTTAACCTTCAAAAGTCTTGCCGTGTTTCCTCAACACGTATTACTATGTGCCCAGAACTACTCTCACCTTGGGAGGGCTGAACTGCAAAATTCAGGTATGCACTCAACTGATGTACTTGTAGCAAAGCTTCCTGCATTGCCTAATTTGGGTAATATATTCAGAGAATATCTGGTCCATATTCTTAAACTTCAGTTTTAGCTTCCATTTATTTTAAAAAGTACTGCAAAATGATTTTCAACTTTTCTTAAATATTTTCTTTCCAGAGTAGTTACACCTTGAATGTGAGATAAAGATTTTACCTCTTCTGATTCAAAATTTATTAGGTTAAAGAAAGAGCACAGAGTGTTTGGGGTAATCATTGTTCACACAAGCACAAAGTAATTTAACTGCAATTTACTATACATTTAAACCCTAAGATAAGCCAAGGATTCAGAGTCAAGGATATATGAATAGCCATTAGAGATTAAGAAGAAAAAAAGTGATTCGAGTTTAAATACACACTGCTTTAAACAAAAAAGTTAACCAGCTAATGTCCTGACTACAAAACTAATGTCATCCTTATCCAAAGGCTGTCTACCAAGTCCAGACTTTTAGACTAGTTGTGTTCTCCTCCCTTTGTCAGTGTTCTCCAGTTACCTAAGAGCATCTTACTTCCAATATACAAATATGAAGGTGCTCTGGTTTATAATTTATTTTTCCAGAGAGCCAGCATAGTTAAAATACAAGGTAGTCAAGTTTTGGAAAGTTTTGTCAAAACCAATCAGTTTTATCACCACAGAAAATATACAGTTTAGTTAAAGGCACTTATCTATCCTTCCTTATTCTGTATGCTGTCAGGCTTGCTTTACTCTATTTTATTATTTCTCTGAAATCTCTGCCTAAAATATTTGGCAAAGGCCAACTGTTATTATAGACTGTCAGAATATTTAATAAACATTTGCCCTGAGTTTCCTGAAAAAAAATTAGTTTACAGATGAATAAAAATATACAGATAGGAAGATTTTCACATCACTAACATTACACATTCTGTGGTTTCTACTGACTGTATAGGGAGCTCAGAAAAATCAGCCTTGTATTTCAGCCACCACTACATGAGGCAAAGCTCTGCACCAATACAAATCTTATCGTGCTGATTCAAGTGTGCTCAGAAACATCAAATGAGCAGAAGTAAGGGGCTCAGCTGAAGCAGGTGTCATCCATCCTCCTGCAACAACACTGCACTGTGTGCTCTGGCACCAAAGGCATGATCTCCGACGTGGTCTGAGCCAGCTCATACAGTGGCGCAAAGATCTGGCACCCAGCCTTGCAATAAGTGCTGGAAGAGATGTTATATGGGGATCTCCATAACTTTTATCTGGGATTCAGAAGTGCAAATCCAAATTTGTAAGTGAGACCTGCACAGCTGACTCAAATTATCACAACAGATAGGGACTCCTCAGATGTCAAGAGGAGGAGGAGAAAATAGCAAAGCATTTTTGTCACTGGCAGGCAAGTTCTTACTTTTTAGTCACATTTTCCTCTTTTTTAAACTATTCTGTGCCTCTGGATGTTAAAGGAGATAGATACATTGTTGCTGGAATACATTAACTTATAAATAGCTAACAGGGGTTTTTTAGCCTTCATATATATCTATACTTAGTCTTTTTCTAATTATAATAAGAATTTTATATCAGAGCCTCTTGGTATTCTTCCCTCTTCCCACAAGGAAGTTTTTTTTATATTAAGTGGCTTCAGAAATTTGTATAATACTTGTATAATTTTTCCTCTCTTGCTGTGGCACAGTGTTTTTATTCACTGTAAATCTACTCTCTGGTGTAAGCTGATAACAAATTAATACTGGAAAAAGTCTTTTTTTGTGACATAGTAATGATATGACCTTTTAATTGTATTTGTTTCATACAAGTACATCTCATAATTTATAAATAAAGCTATGAAAAAAAACCCAATTAAATTCCATGTGAAATTCTACATCGGAATGGCCACTTCTTTGGAACAGAATGGCCACTTCTTTGGAAATCCCCAACTTTGTAGTTTCCAAGCTTTGGTTTGGTCATATTAATAATTTTTTGCCATGAAATCTCAAATTTATCTGCAACAAAAATGACCAGAAAGAGGGAAATGATAAACTTTTTTTGTTTATTAATAAAATTTATCAAAGCATATCTTATAAAGAAGTTTAAAGTCAATGAAATCACAAGTATCTTATCAAGGCCCATTTGTACCCTAACGTGCTGCCATCTTATTGATCCTAGCTTAATAGCAGGTATTAAAAAAAAGGTATAATATCATCAGGATGAACAAAGTCAGAAGACAGTTGCCATTAATTATAGTGTTCTGCCAGAATTGAGCTAGTAAAAAAATCTATAATGAGGAACAAAAAAAAGCAATTAGAATTAATTCAAAAATACATGGTTGAAACACTTCTTTGCTTCTTGCTTCAAGTCCTTTCCCGCTGAGAGCAAAACAACATGCCAGCAAGAAAGGCACGAAGAGCAGCCAGCAGTCCAATAACATACTAGAGCTGTGAATGCTGTCCACATGGTTCTCCACATGAGGTTTTTAGAGAATCCTGATACCATAATCTATAATGCATTGGGAAAAAAGACATCCCTTTTCAAGGCCATTCTCCACAGAAGAGAAATACATGGTTAACGCAGAGAAAAACCACTCCCCTTTATACTTCTGTAAACCAGAAACTAAGAAAAAGACGTTGTAAAACAAAAAGTAGTGAAAAAGCTTATCTCCAAAAGTAGTGCAAAAGCTTATCTATATCTGGCAAAAAGTGTTTAGATGATATCCAATTAAAAAACAGAAGATCAATTAGAAATAAAATGTTACATAAGATTATAACAAAACATGATTTTTCAGTTCCTTCTACTTTATAATTCACTTAAAAAACACTAGCCTTGCAACAGTTGTTTGTTTACAAGGCATTACTTTATTATTAAGGGCACAACTAAGACTGAGGAGGCTTATGAAGAAATAATGTATTATGATGTAGTTCATTTCAAGTTTTATCATTAATTACTGACAATTGGACTTTTAATGATGCTTTAAATAGAAGTGATTATTCAATAAGGAAGAAAATAATGATTACCACAATAAATAGATATTATTAATACTTTAGTAATTTAATATACACTTTCACTTTGAATTTGAACATATCAATTGAAAGCTTTTCTATTTGTTTTCTTAACAGTGTCCAGCCAAGTAGTACATTTAGGTCTCGCTTTAAAAAAAACAAAAAGTTACATAATTACTATGACAAGCAAACATTTATTAAGAAGGTTTGAAGTGAATTTAGTTACTTCATATTTGACCATGCTTTTTGTAGTGATTACTTTTGCCCTTTATATATATATTGACATTTAGGCTTTGCTTTTCAAAGGGCTTAGAAGCCATGCCTGACATAAGAAAAAACTTTAATGTTTGCAAGACTTTAATAGCAATACATTCCTTCATCTTTTTGGCTTTTCCTCTTTCTTATGAAATGAAAGCCTTTTTCTCATTCTTTAGGGTATATCACTGATAAAGGCAGTCAGGATGATAGCCAATATTTGATGTAAATTTAAACCAGGAAAGGTAAGTTCCTTCCCACATCCAACCAACTTGTGACTAACAAATTAAACCAAAATAAAGTTCTGTTTGTTTGTTTCAAAATGAAAAGAATTTCAAATTTTCAAGACTTTAAGACAATGTACTCTTCTTTGAGTGGAAAAAAAATAGACTTTATGTTTTGTAAAACATTTTTGTAGAAAGATTTCTATGGGGCCACGTAAATTACTGAATTTTTACAGAGTTCATTTAGAATGCATCTTTTCTGAAGGCACTCTCTGTTCAATGCATGTTTTGTGTAATTGCTCTTTCTCTTTCCACACGTTTATTCAAATTCTCCACTTGGCTTGTGCTTCTTTAGGCTATGTTCCACTTTCAACATTGTTAGACATTGTACAAAATAAGCAGAGTTCGATTCGTACTCAGTAAATTATCTTTCTATCTCACATGGGCCGTTGTCTGACTGCAGGAAGGAGTCTGCCTCCACAGAAGTAAAATATATCACATAGAAAAAAGTAATTGACACCTCTTCACATTTTACCTGCACTGATTTTAACATTAATGAGCTAGCTGTGGTGGGTTGACCCAGGGGAGAGAAAATATAACCAAAGGCTCGTGGGTCGAGATAAGGACGGGGAGAGATCGCTCACCAATTACCATCACAGGCAAAATAGACTTGACTTGAGGAAATTAGTTTAATTTATTACCAATCAAATCAGAGTAGGATAATGAGAAATAAAACGAAATCTTAAAAATACCTTCCACCCACCCCTCTCTTCTTCCTGGGCTTAACTTTACTCCCAAATTCTCTACCTCCTCCTCCCCCTCAGTCACACAGGGGGATGGGGAATGGGGGTTGTACGTTTCTGCTGCTCCTTCCTCCTCAGGAGGAGGACTCCTCACACTCTTCCCCTTCTCCAGCGTGGGGTCCCTCCCACGGGAGTCAGTCCTCCACGAACTTCTCCAACATGAGTCCCCCACGGGGTCACAAGTCCTGCCAGCAAACCTGTTCCAGCGTGGGCTCCCCTCTCCACAGGTCCACAGGTCCTGCCAGGAGCCTGCTCCAGTGCGGGCTCTCCACAGGGTCACAGCCTCCCTTGAGCATCCACCTGTGCTGGTGTGAGGTCCTCCACGGGCTGCAAGTGGATATTTGCTCCACCATTAACCTCTATGGGCTGCAGGGGAACAATCCTCCTCACCATGGTCTTCACCATGGGCTGCAGGGGAATCTCTGCTCCGGTGCCTGGAGCACCTCCTCCCCCTCCTTCTCCACTGACCTTGGTGTCTGCAGGGCTGTTTCTCTCACATATTCTCACTCCTCTCTCCAGCTACTCTTGCACAGGGTTTTTTTTCCATCTTCTTAAATATGTTATCCCAGAGGCACTACCACTGTCACTGATGGGCTCAGCCTTGGCCAGCGGCGGGTCCGTCTTGGAGCCATTTGGCATTGGCTTTATCTGGCATAGGGGAAGCTACTAGCAGCTTCTCACAGAAGCATCCCTGTAGCCCACCCCTGCTACCAAAACCTTGCCACGCAAACCCTATACACTAATGAAAAACTGTTGTCTCCAGTGTCAAAGACTTATGACTCCAGATAAACTTTAATTTAGTAGTTTCTCATTTTACCACCATAAAATGATATACTTTAAACCAGAATGTGGGCATTCAAACTAAAAGGAATTCAGTAGTTTCTACAATAAATACCAGTTGGATAAAACTGTTGTCTCACTTCAGCAGTGATAAGTAAAGACGTAAATGTAAGGATGAAATGAAATTTCTTATCTGTTTATAAGAAATAAAGAAACAATGTATGATAAATAAATAATCATTTCCTGACTTATCACATCTCCACTTCTACAATATAAAAATATCACAGGAATGGTTTTTCTTGTTGGTTGGGGGTTTTTTTTTGGTTGGTTGGTTGTTTTTTAAACAGTAGCAGACAATCACTGTCTATCTTACATCTAGGGTTCAAAAGAGAGTCAAGTTAACAGGTAATTTTGCTTCAGTCCACAACTCCATAACTCCATTTTTTTGGCTGATATTTCAAACAACGTGATTATGAACTCGTAGGATCTTAATATCTGCTTGCTACAAGGACATTATCAGCACATTCAGTACAGTTTGCTAAGCTCTCAACAGGTCATAACTAACTGTTGTCTGTTGCTGTTCTACTGACCTTTAGCAAGTCAGATCAAACAGCCTAGAGTCAATAGGTTCCATTATCTTAGGAGCTGAAGACATTTTTCTGAAACCAACACATTTTCAAGATCTTCCCTATTCTACTGATCATTCTCCGGAGGTATCTGGCTATCAAAGTCAGATACCAGGAAAAGCCAAGCTCTGTTCTGCTTTTATTATTTCACTGCATAGTATTTAATTTAATAAACTGTATAGTTTGTAGTTTCTTGTTTAGAAAGTCCCTTCAATATGGGTCGATGGAGCAGCTTTCCATTACCAGATGAGAGGAAAAAACTTTCTTCTTCATATCATCCTCTATTAGCCACTGTTAGAAAAGGGGCTGGGTAAATCTTTGATGCTATTTAAGGCTCTATAGGAAAAAATATAGAAGTCTTGCTGGAATGATCTCTTAGAGTGACCTACAGGGTTAAATTAGTGCCAAAGGAACGGGGATATATTTATGTAAATCATGGGCAGTGTGAAAAAGGAGCAAGAGAGCACCACGTGGCACTTACAACACACCTCTGTCAAAGTTTCCTTGTAATATTTATGGATTGGCTAGCTTCTGAAAGTCAATTCATTATTTAGCCGTTAGTACCTCTGAAAACTATTTATAATGCAATACAATCATGGCTGACACTTTCCTCTGATTGGATAGGAAATTCTCCTTGAAAATTACCTATGTATCAAAGCAAAGATAGCAGACTGAAGCATTCCTACCAAAACTATTTCCATTTCAAACAAATGTGGTGAAATACAGTTAGAATTTAAGGAAGGAAGCTAAGAGAAGGTCCAAACACCAGTATTTACTGGTGGTAAATGGTAGTAAAAGGAGGCTCTGAAAATAGAAGACTTCAATGTCATATAGACTTTTTTTAAGCTGGGGTGTGTGTGGGATGGGCTGGTTTTTTTTTTGTGGCAAGTGGAATGGAAATACTTTATTGAAAGCTGATATAGAGTAAATTGGTGGAGAATAAATAACATCACAAATGCCCATGGAAGAAATGTAATAGAGTAGGCATTGCCACCTATTGACTAAAGTATACAACAGCAAGAAAGGTAATGTTATCCAGAAAATAAGAGGTACTAGGCAGCAGGAAGAGATACAAAATGTTAATTTCAGATACTCAAAGAATGTGTTCTGCCAAGTGTTGTTTGCTGTTTATCTGTGACTTTAATAGGAATAGAGCCCAAATTTTGATGTTGGCCAAGAGTAGGGTTGGTTTTTGTTGTGTGTTTGCTGGGGGGTTTTTGTTAGTGTTTCATCTATTAGATTTTCTTAGTTGTAGACCAGACATCCCAGAGATTCAGGCTTAGCTGCCCAGATTTCTGTCAGTGCCAGTTTAAGCAATTACTAAACCCTGGTTGCTTTCTTCAGTCTGTGTTGTTCCTCCACTTGTGTTTCAGAGCTAGGTGTAGGACTGCATAATGAGCTGATCTGGATTAAAAATAATAATTTTGGCAAGGTTGGTTTTAAAATCAGAATCAGTGTCCTGATTCCAGTAACAGCCCTAAGGCTTCTCAGTTGGTGAAGATCACAACTGAAAATTTGTAGTAGTAAATAGTAATGCATTTCAACATTTGTTATAGAAGCAAGCAAACAAACAAAAAGCTATGGAAAATCGTTACACAGAGCAATTTTTTACAACATGTTAGCTCTGCATTACATCACCATTGTGTTTTGCTATTGGGATTGTCTTGTTCCACTCGGTGGGTTGTGAGATAGGTGAATCATTTCGATTCCCCGACGGTTTGTGTACCGACAAAGGCCGATCTCTGCTCGACAGAGCCGCGTGGTTGGAAGAGTCACGACAATGACCCAGAGGAAGTGTCTATCCCACTTCTGGTACCAACAAAGGCCGATTGCTGCTCGGTAGAGCCGCGTGGTCGGTAGAGTCACGACAATGACTCAGAGGAAAAGGCTGGCCAGCAACTTTATTAACTGGCGAATTCCACAAACTCTTTCAGTCTCTCACAGGGATAGAATGGCAAAGGAAGATTTTAGCAAGATGTATGGGATTCTGGTGAGGAGGGACCTCACCTCAATGTCAAGTCAGTCCTGCCTGATTCAGTTCTTCATGCTGCTCTGCACTAGCTGAAGTAAGGATGGCCAGAACAATGGCTATGGCTAGCAAGCTAGCAAGCAACACCATAATATGCATATAAAATCAAGCCCTTGGGAACAGGGGAAGTTGAAAAATAAATATGCAAATGTAGAATAGGAGATCAGTACTGAATGGCAACTATTAATATAATAGAATGATTTTGCAAAACAGTGGTTGATATTGATTTTCAGAACTGCCATTCATACACATAGGAAATAACTGCTTCATTTTACTCATGAAGCACAAGTTTTCAGCAATATCTGTTTCCAGTTTGGGGCATTACATTTCAGTAAGAATATGTACAGCTGGGAGAAAGTGCAGGGGATGCAATTACAAGCAGTTTTGGAAAGAGATCCTGTGAGAAAGACTACAAAAAAATTCTGATTTGTTTTAGGGGGAAAAAAAAAGACAGAGAGAAGATAGAGGCTGTATACAGAACAAACAGGCTGTATATCTCTTCAAATAAAGTTGCTACAAAGAAGAGAAAGTAAAAATATTGGTCTACCCTTAATGACCAATGAGATCATGTTTGATTAAGCGTAAGAGCAGTTTAAATTAGATTATGTGGAAAAAAATATTTCAACCTGTGGAAAAGAAAAACATTATAATACACTACACTGAGACAGCCTTACTATTGAAGTTCTAGGCACATTTTGACTGCTTCAGAGCAGGAAAATTGATTAGATGTTCCTTTCAGATTTCTTTCAACTCCAAATTTCTAGGTTTCTCTCCACCCCCCACAGAAACTCTACCATCTAACTCTGCTTTCTACCAGCTACCTTAGTCCTTCCAGCTTCAATTCTCAAATGTTCCAGGGCAGAACATACTATAACAGGTGAGAACACAGATTGCTAATGAGGTATTCTAACAGGTGTCATTATAAAAAAAACCTCGGTGCAGCTTATTTCCTCCTTACTTCCCTTTGTATTAAAAAAAGATCAAACTACGGCAAAAAGCCAGTGGTCTTGATTGTGATGTACCACTAATAGTGAAAAATTAGTAAGTTTAGAACTGTGGTTCCCATAACAACCATGTGATGCTGCAGAGACAAAATCAGTTTCTTGAGTGGTGAGGCTTCCTAAATCTCAAAGTGATGCCAAACGCCCATAGTCACAAGGGAGAAATTGGACTTTAATTCTTAAAACTTCCTGACAAAATATATCATAGATGCAACATTAAGTCAACAAAATAGGCTGAAAAAAAATGGACCTTACTGAAAAGGTATGGAGCAAATAGGAAAAATCTTTATAATTAAAAAATCACACACAATTACACTGTAAAGTCACAGCTCTTAATGTGTCATCTCAACTCATGGTTTCTGATAATAACAATAGTTTGTCTTCGGCAAGTTGTGGCAAACAAAATAATTTTATTTGTGTCAAGAATAAAAGCTTCTCCTAACTGTATTTCACAATCAGCATGTAGTATTGATTGTCTACCTCCATCTCACAATATACCCACATTTTGAAATGACAACATATTATAATTATATCATTTCCATAGCTGTGGTGAATAAAACAATATACAGAGAGGCTAAAAGATGGATAACACAATAGAATCTAGTCCTATTCGTTTCAGACCACAGACACATAATTTACTATTTTTCTAAAGAAGAAGGGGGAAAAAAAGTAGGAAAAACTAAACAAAGCTGAACCAGCTCTGTTTAGTTTTCCTACTAGTTTTCCATCCCTTCCTCCAGTTATACTTACAGTGGAGAAAGAAAAAAACACACGCAGTAAAGATACCTGCAGACATGAGTCTATCTGATTAGTCGTATTTCCATATAAAAGCATGTAGACAACAAACTATAACTTCACCAAGGTCTAATGTATAAAGAACATGTGGCCAAAGAGCTTCAAAAAAAAAGAAAGGAATCACACCAAAGTGGTCGTGCATATGCATACATACCTGTATACATAAGTGCAAGTTACAAATGTTGCTATGGAGCTATCCTGGATTGAAGATAAATTGTAATGTGCTACATAAAACCTTTCTGAAAAGGAACAGCTTTGCCTAGCAAGGTAATATGTGCTACCCCCAGGAGTGGCACAGGCAGATCACCACCACCCTTCAAAATAGGACTTGGAAATGCATACTGTACCTCCATCGCACATCAGGAGGTATCTTGATCAAAAATATGCTGTTATGTATGGCAAGGTGTTACACACAATGGGAAGCTTCCATCTGAAAATTTGGCCCTAAATGCTCTGGATGACTGCTAGTTTTGCAAAACTACAAAACTTGTCAGAAATCTTAGTTCTGTGCAAATATCCTGCATGTCAAATTGGTACTATAAAAATATCTGAGTCTGTTCTGATAGTTTTCTTTAGAAATTGCACATATCACCAGGAAAGTGTTTTCTCACTTAAACTATTTTTTAGGTGCAACTGCTGTTCAAAAGCTGCTCATACAAGCAATCTAGATCACATAGTATCAAAATGTTAGTCAATATGATTTGTTTTCCTTCAAACTTTAAAAATTATATGTTTATTTGTTCTCCCTGCAATTTTTCGGACATAATTTACATAGGTATGACAAGTTCAGAAACTGAGATACTGTTAATTCCATTGAAGCAATGGAATTACTGGAGTAGACTCATGATTTCATCCATCTATTTAGTTAACCACTTCTCACCTTCTCATTGGGTGATCTTTGTTTCTTTTTCACACAGCATATTTTTGTGAGTGAGAACACTGGAACTGTATCTATTATTAAAATTAACAATTTTCTTGAATGGACTGTGTTTTGTTTTTCACAGTGAAACTGAAGTTGCAATTTAACTTAAGGATTACACATAATGGCACTATAGTCCTGCCCTCTGAGAGGAAAGTTGCCACACATGTGATGAGGTGATCAGCTATTTCAATCAAATACTCTGGCCAAAACATAAACACAGCTAAATCAATTTCTTCTTGAACGGGTAACTCCAATTTCATGAGAAGACATGCTGGCACAGTTTCATGGACATGCATCGCAGGGTGAGAACAGGACTCCAGTAGCTCAAGTTCAGCTGGCAGTTCAGATTTTCTTTTTTTTATTATTATAAGAGTATATATATATTTTTTTTTTAATAAGGTTGGTAGATTTTCATTTTATCTTGAAAGCAAAACCTAAACTAAGTACACATAGGTAGTTGTGGCATTTAACTACTTAGTCAGGAAACCTAACAAAATAGTATCTTGCAGTTTCTCCTTTATTGGTTATTCTATATAGATAGGTAATTTCCCCTGTAATTTCTAAAGAGTCTTCATACTGTGAAAGACTATAAAGTCAGCAAAGATTATTATTATGTTATCATTACATTTCATTATCAACCTCTATATTCTTTGTCTTGAAAATTTTAGTAATGCCATTCTGTAATAAAATTTGTAGTATAATAGCAAAGACAACCTACTGCCCAAGATTATATTCTAATGGTTAGATATATTAATTTATGACATAGCTGTCCTACTTTATTATAATATAGCAGCTACACTGAAAAAAAAATACCAAGGCAGTAATAAGAATGTAAAAATGAACACCGGCATGCCAGATTTTACATGGACGAATGGACATAAAGAAAATAGAGAACAATCTAAACAATCAGTGAAAGTAATAAACTGTCACTCCTAAGCAGTTTAAATGAATCTATCCAATTTACACAATCCACTAGCCTCACTTCGTCTCATAGCAATTATCACAATCTCACTGATGCTCTAGTGTGCTACAGGAAATACAATCCTCTGCCTTCCCTTGAGTCTTGCTAAATAAGCAAATTATATTGATTGTCGTCTTAATGGAAAGTACCAACACAAAGTCCTTAAGGCCTTTTATCTTGTGGAAAAGAGGACAGAAATGCTCTATAAAATCCTTTTGGGTTTGTTTTTCAATTGAGAAGGAATATTTTACAATAAGCTTACAGAAAAAAAAACCAACACGCTTTTTACTTGTGTAATTCAATCCTCTTTCCAACATGAAGGAAAGAAGCAGTGTTACTTTAGCTATTATTCAGATAGATGACTGCAACAAACAAACAGCCTCTTCATGGTAGTAGCAAGTTTAGCTTCAATTGGAATTATACAACTTACTTATTTTTTTCCTTGCCAAATCAAGACAGCTATAAAATTTCACAAACCTGCTTGTTGAGAAATAGCGTGGTAATCAGTGTCTTAAGTATTCAATAAGGAATTGGTTTTTTTCAATTCTCTGTCTGACAGACAGATAGGGATTCAACAAGCGATCCTATTTCCATATGAAGTTTTCCTAACTATGATTTTTCACATTTCATGAGTTCTGAGATTCAGAACTTTAGAACTACAGTTCTTTGGAAAGGCAATCCTGAGTGAGCATTTGGAGTAAAAAGGCTTAATATTGTGACGCAACAGGTAGGAAGCTAAGGCAAGGAAATGAAAAACAGTGACAGGGTCTTGAAGAAAGGGTGCGACAGAACCATCAGACCAGTAGCTGACCCTTTTCCCTTGCTGTTCTTTATTGTATGTTTTACTACTGTTCAGAACTCATAGTCCCAAAACATTAATAAGCAAGATATTTCAGTCAGCTTTTACACAACTCAGACTGAAATACGTTCTTCAACTTATTTTAATGCAGGCAGAAATAAAACAAAAACATCTAGCTAGTAGAATAAAATAAATCAGAATTTCCTTTGAAATAAGTGTTCCAATCCTATTTTCCAGATCCAGATCAATTTTTGCCGATTTTAGGCTCACCTGGACCTGAAATCCCTAGCAACAGAATATAGAAACCTGGCTTAAAACGTTACAAGATTCTGTGCTATTCTTTTTTTCTTTTGGCTAAGCAGAAGAGAACAAAGAACTGACAGGTAAAATCAGATACATCTAAATTACCTAAAAATCTTATTTTTCCACCTGGAAAAAAACGAAGGAGAACAACAAACACATAATTCTTGTTTAGGAGGTTACAATGATCCATCCTTGCCACTACTGCCCAATGGAAAACTTTAATATTGGCCTCAGCTGCTTCTTTCTACAGAGGCAGGAAAAGAAGAGTTCTACAGCCCAAAGCTCTGGTGCACTCAAACAGGATGGTTGTACAAAAAAAAAAAAAAAAAAATGGCAGCAGATGTGCTATCAGACCAGCTTAGCTGTCTCAGTTGATTTCAGTCTTATTGTCATAGTTTCACAGTCAATTTAACCTGGCGTAAAGTGGCAATGAGACCAAATAAACCCTTCCCAGTGGTCCTTTCTTCCTTCTTACTTGCTCTCACTTCTTTTGATGGAGCGTAAGAGTTAATGAGGCTATTGAACGCATGACAGTAAGAAATGTCCATATGAACTCTTGTGCTGACACCAGACAGGAAACGAGCAGTCAAGCAACAAGATTGCAGTCAGGAATCAGAGATGCTGCCAGCTGAAAATGAATGAAACTATGGTCTGAGCGGACATGGCAGAAAGATGTGCCATATGCTCACAGATACTTCTGTATAGGCTTGTGCAGTACTGGAAGCTGTAGAGTTCTGTTAACCTCTCTCATGGTTAAGCTAGTAATCCCCTCTGATTGGTACAGGTCTCTGGCATCAGGCTAGCTCACACACAGATACATTTGTCATGTGGTGATAAACTAAGAGTTTAGCAAAGAAGATATGATTATTCCTTATGAAGAAGATCAGGAGACAGGAAACAAGAGTATGAAACACTTAACTATACTTGAAGGCAGGACTGGCACAAATAAACATGGGTAAATTTGGTTTAATAACAGACAAGGGAGTTTTTGCATCAGTTTCCCATCAGAAAGTCTGAGTCTAAAAAGCCTATTTTTAATTAGAAAATTGTTCAGTTTATGAAAAATATTTACAATTTGCTTGCTAAAGACTTCTTCAGAAGGTTTTCTCCACTTCTGTGTTCCCATAATCCACTAGTCCTTGGCTACCAGCACAAAAGTGTTTAGCTAATAGCCAGGAAAATAAATGCTGCAAATATAATACAACTGTTAATAAGAAAAAAAGGAAGATTTAAATAGCTATCTAATAAAAACAGGAACACACAAAACTAGTCTTTTCATCAGATTTGAATGTAGAAGATGGCATTAAATTAAGTGCTTGGTATAAATAAACAAATGACTCCTACAAAGGTTTTTGCAGCATTTGAGCAAAAATCCTCCTAAAGAAAGTGTGCATTTTGTTAAGATATTGACAGACACAAAAAAGTTAGAAATGTTAGAAAAGAAGCACTGGTGCCCTCCAAAGTGAAAACAAACAAACAAAACCCCTTTTGTTGTTCATGTATGCAGGCCAATTGGGTTGAAACTACCTGAGGCTGTGAAATAGAAAGATTCCTAACTACTGCAAAGAGGCTCCTCATGAGTCTCCAGTTCTTACTGGAAGGTAGAAAAGGTAGTCTTGACAAAAATGGACATGCACATGACAACATTTTTTTTTTTGAAAGATAGATAGGTATTGTGAGACTGACATAATTAGAGACCATTATCTAGATAGTAAGCTGCATATGATATTTAGTGATGTTTGCTTTTTTCCTCTGTATTTTCAAATAAACTTTTTGCATGAAGGTACTTTTTGCAAGTTGCATCTGAGATGGCCTAGATTCACTTTTGAAGATGAGAAAATGAGGAAGAGGATGGTCTTTGAGCCACACCAGTCCAAAGCACAACTCCAGGCAATATCTTTCAAATCAGACTTTCAGGCTGTCACTGGGAGGAAGCTTAGGAAAAGTTAGTCAGTATGAGCAAGGCAAAAGGGAACAAGCAATACAAGGAGCTTGGAGACATTTGCTCCATGTGTTCCTGACAGAGTGCTCCTGTGGAGAAGAGCGATACCACACAACACAGAACTGCCTTCATTGCCACACAGGGTAAATTCACAGTGTGTCAATTTGCCCACAGCACCCTGTGTAGAGCAGCAAAGTTCTCCCCTCTCTGTGAAGTGACATACACATGCATCAACCTCCTGCACAAGTAGGTGTTATGCTGTTCCTTGGCAACACTGGGACACACTTAGTCTTGCCACCTGATGTCAACATCCCTCAAGGGAAGCTTTCAGGTCCCTCTCCACAGTTTCACTGTTCTGTTCAGACCCACTCTGCATCATAAAGAGAGAACAGAAATTTTGAGAAACAAAATTACATCTGTGTGCTACATCTGAAGCACACAATGGGGAAAAGCTAAATTCCAAGAAACTTCTGATGACCCGATAACAGAAAGACATACAATAATTTGTTCTCACATTTAGCTTTTATTAAACTTAGTAAATTACATCCACAGGGAAAAATCTTGGGGAAAATACTGTGCCTCCAGCTTGTGTTCCTATCTTATCTAAAGTTAATAAGAAAAACAATGAATAGGAACTGGAGAGTGTGAAATCAGATTTAGAATGAAGTCAGGGTATTGTGTACCAGCTTTCCCTGAACTGTAAGCAAGAAGATATTTCTAGCAGCAGCACTTTCAGTAGAAACATCACCAGACCATCTATTAAAAATCAAGCTGTCTCTGTAGAAGCACTCTTCAAAACATAGACATTTAAGAGCAGGAAACATGAAACTAAAATAGTCCATCAGTAAAAGTGGTGCAGAAGGAAAATAGTTTCTCCTTGGATGAACAGAAATGCATTGGTTTAGAAATTCAGTGTTACTATCTTTTTCTTTGACAAAATAATTCTGTTGCTAGAAACTACCTGATTTATTAGTACTGTTAGTTTATACCACCAAAGAAGAGCTGTCAATAGAACATGCATGTTTTTCCAAAGGTGGCTTTCATCCTAGGGACACTGGAGGCCATCCCCCATAGAACTGTACAGCATCAGTACAATCGTTCTGAGTGCTGTTTCTCTGCTGCACTGAGGTGGCAATGTACCAACATCAGCAGCACCCTGAAAGACAGAGCATGAAGTACACCCCAGAACAAGAAGATCCTGTACCTGCACTGTAGCTATCAGTGGATAGGAGGGAGGAACATCTCCACCAGCTAAAAAGCATTGGAGCACCTGCTGTTCAAATGTGTGTCATGTGCTTGACAACTAATAGATGATTATGAACTAAATGCATTAAAAGCTTTAGGTATTTAAAAACAATTCTTGTAAGCTAGTTAATTCTGTTTACTTATTGCTTAATTTTTTTCAACTGAGGCCCAAATTATTAGCTTCTGAGTAAGTATTATATCAACAGATGTCAAAAAAGACAAGCACCTCCATTGTCACCTTGAGAAAGTTATTCACTCATGCTTTCTATAGCTAACATTTATAAAACACAGCACACAAATTAAATAAGGACTGTCTTTAGTAACTGAATAGAAGTAAATAAAACTATTTTGAAATATGATTCCTTGATTCCCATAGCAGTTAAACAGCTCTAGAAATAAGTAAGGATTGTTACCCAAGCCACAACTCTCAGAAGCTTGAGACAGTACATCTGTGCTTGATTACACACACTTAAGGATACACCAAAGATAGAAATACACACAAAAGGACCATTGAATATTCATGTTTCTACCTAACAGAAAACAAGAAGTACTTCAGTAAAGTAATTGATGACCCACAGAGATTACTCACAAAGCAGACACAATTCTTAAAATCTTTTTTTCTGATCTTTAATAGAATTTGAACCTTCCCAGCCTAGAAACACAGCAGTGCATAAAAGAATAAATTGAATTATTACGCCTAGTCATACCTATCATATGATAATCCCTAAACACACCAGAATCAAATTAACAGAAAATTGGAATTGTCAGTCATTCTAAGACTCTACATATCACTATAACTCTATATCACTGAGAAGTGTACAACTAAATCTCCACGTCAGCAGCAAAGATCTAACTGGAGTGTTAATACATCTAACAATTAATCAGTTTGAAATAACTTAACTAGCTGTCAATAAAAATAATTCATATGAGGTAATGCAAAACACTTTTGCAGAGTCTGCAACGTTTGTGCAAGTTCTTATGACATTTGACATGATAATTAGTTTCTGTGCTGAAGGTGTTTGGCAAAACAGAACTCAGAAGTACTAAAACACGCCTTGTAAGCCTTCTTGATGTTAATAACTGATGTATGAAGTAAGCGCAGTTCTTTTTCCTTTCTCTAGTTTTGTTTGGTTTGTATAAGAGGAACCAGCAGGAGCACAAACTTGATTCCACTGATAACTACGTCATCACTAATTATAACAATGTAAAACAAATTCTAATTCAAAATAGTAGTTTATCTGGGGTATTAAAATAGCAGAATTTACCAATGAAGACTGAGCACTAACAGGTTTTGTTTCTATAGATCTAGAAAGCAGACAGAATAAAAAGGAATGTGCTAGGATATACAAATTAAATAATCTAAGAAATTCTGTCTTAATTAAAAGTAGTTAAGAAGAAAAAAAAAAAGGAATGGATTATTTAAACTCTGTAGATCACCAAAGCCACTTCACACAAATCAAAATTTTGAATCAAAGTTATATTATATTAACCTGAAAGGGAATTTTCTCTAAAAATCACTCCAAACACAAGGCAGAGGCTGCATTCACTGAAATACACAAATAAAACCAGTTCAGACTGTCATGCATACCATGAAAGAAAAAGCCCAGAAATGGAGACAGGTGAGAAATTCCATGAATACAATATGGAGGGTACAGCAGCAGAAGTTAAGGAAAAATATCAAGACAGTATATATGTGCCTAGCAAAGGCAAATTATTTTGAAAGCACAGAACTGATAATGTAACCAGATGTAACCAAAATGATTAGTTCGTTCTTTTGTAACTAAGCAACATAGAGATAGGAGCAGGTTAGACAATGCTTTAATATTGTGTTTGTACACCTATGGCTATGGACATGCTACTATGCCCAAAGACAATTGGACAAGGAGTAGTACGGACATGCTGCTATGTTCCCAGTACAGCCCCAGCCCATCTTGACAAAGAGTCGAGGGTGGTTAGAATAATTGGTTTGTGTTAAGGGTGCCAAATCATTGGTATGGACCATGCACCATGAAGAAGGGAAGCAAGTTACATAAGCAAGGTGGGATTGCGCATGTCCAGAAGAAGGGGTCAACTAAAGGACACACCTGTACGACCACCAGGGACCACCAGAGACCCCCACGGAAGCCCCTCGGAGCTCAAGGATGCATGCGTAATGACCACTCAAATATGATAATTAGTTCCAGGAAATAGAATGAATATGCATTATCATTCCGGGAAATTTGATGCATATGTGTGTAACTGGACAATATAAGTTTCGGCTGATGTAACCTGCGGTATGCACGCTAGGTGGAACGATCCCCCGTGCATCCGGCGCCGTAATAAAGAATGCCTGCTTCTTAATACTACATTGGTGTTAAGGAGTTTGATTCCCGATTTCGGTGACAGTAACACTGGAGAACAGATGAGGTTTAGGTTGCAAAACAAGTGCTCTGCATGTACAGCTATCGAAAGGTAAGGAATTGTTCAGTAACAGTCCCTTTATATAAAAAAAATAAAACCAGAATAAATTATTTTGTATAAGAACATTCATTGCAGTTTTAACTTGGGCAAAGATACTCACAGATTGGTTTCTTTTCCTTGTGCAACAGGCACTTTTCAAGGACAAACCCACTGATGATTAAACTATTTCTTTCACAAAATAACACCAGAAATTATGAGTAGTTATACCATATCATCCCAGTTGCACTTGCAGGCTAATTATTTTCTAAAATTTTCTTGAAAACCTTTTGGTTTTTACTTGTATCTGTGGTGAACAACATGAAAAACAGGTTGCCATTATGTTATCCAGGTGCTAAGGAATGCTGGACTTGGCAGGCAGGCATTCTTAAGCCTGTTAAAAGCCTGCACACTGTATACATGCACCAGCAGATTTCATTAGACATGGCTTCTTTAATGAAGTGGAAAAATAGCTGTCTTATACATTAGTACCAAACAAGGAAATAAAATTATGTAAGATACTTAGTGAAAACAACTATCTGAGTTTTTCAAAGATTTGAACAAGCATAACAAGCAATTAAGTGAGGAGAAGAAATGAAAGATTGTAAACCTATGAGTCTTGGAATTCTCAGGTTTCTGGTCTCAAAGGCAAGCTTAACTTTCTCTGCCTTCCCCTTAGGTAATTTTTTTTCAGATTAAGCGTGTGGATTACTACCTCTTCTCTAAATCACTTGACAAACGAAGTGCTAAGATGTAAAGTACACACTGAACAACACTTCAGGTTCTCACAAACACTGTCAAAGTCCTTCGTGCAGCCTGTTGTACACGCCATGTAAAAGCTGCTTAGCCCTGTTCTCTCACATCAAACAGATGTAGCATCTTCGTATCAGTTAACAACTTTTAGTAATGGATTGACAGTGATGGTTTACAAACTCTGCTAAAGGTTCTGTATATATTTGTTTGATGAAAATCTCTTACATGTATATTACAAATCTGGCTATTTAGTATGAGCAATTAAGCAGGTCTTCAGTCTGCAACTCCCTCTCAGTAGGTGAATTTAGCCCCAGGACATGCCCCTGCCTGTGACAGGAAACACAATGCAGAATGGCATAATCTTTTTTAGGTTGCATGCCAAATAGAGAGAATTATACATAATCCTTTCTTCTTCAAATTAGAGGAAAGGTAAATTGTAATAGTTTTCTTGGGAGGGCTGTGAGTTATTTCATGGCTGCTGGAAGCTAACAGTAACTTTTAAACAGATTTTTATGAAGAGGTTTGGCTTTGGGTTAGGAAGGAGTAAATCTCATTGGTAGGAACAGTGGAATTCTCATAGACAAGTCACCTTAGTAAACAGTTGTTTTAAGGCATAAAACAGTGAAACAGGAAATAAAAAAGCTTTATAGATGTGCTTTTATAACTGTGGGTTCATATATCAAAGTGGAAAATGATGCAACCACTCTCAATAACTAATATTATCCAATGTAACCCAAAAAAATATCAACATAGTATTTTCTAAAGACAGCCTAAGATCTAGAAATTTTAACTAGTTTTTTTAAACAGGATTTAAACTATTTAAAAACAGTGTTTGGGACTGGAACACTGTATGAAGTAAAGTAAGAAAATGGAGATTGGATATGAAAGAGTTTATAATTCAAATTGTCCTGGTTTCAGCTGGGATAGAGTTAATTTTCTTTCTAGTAGCTGGTATAGTACTGTGTTTTGGATTTAGTATGAGAAAAATGTAGTATGAGAAAAATGTGCAGAATCCTGAAAAATTAGTAGAATATTTGGAAAAAGTATGCTGTCACCCTGGCAATTCCAGAGAGACACAAATCACTGCAATGTGCTGGGCCTGACCCATGCCTACCAAGCCCTGTTCAACACTATTCAGAAATCTCAAGGGGAAGAGGAGGTCTCTGGATCTGATGACAAAGCAACAGGCACTGCGGCTACTCCAACCCCCATGACAGGCACTGCAGCTGAACCAGAGAACCAACCTGTGCCTGTAGCAGTCGCCTCTATACACAAGAAGAAATCTTGGAAGCGAAAGTCAGCTCATTTAGAAAGGGATGATGAAAAAGCAGGGTCATCATGAGGAGAGGAGGAGGAAGAGGCAGAACTCATAAACAAGATGGAAACCACCCAATCCCTACCCCTGAGTGAGCTATGATATATGCAAAAATATTTCAGCCATTGTCCAGGCAAGAACATTGTCACCTGGCTGCTCCGATGCTGGGATAACAGGGCCAGTAGCCCGGAATTAGAGGTTAAGGAAGCCAAATAGCTGAGATCCCTTTCTATCTGGGAAAACTTGGAAATAACCAATTAAATTAGAGCAAAAATCCCTCTAATCTGGAAGAAAAGTAACTTACAACAAGGAAGAACAGGTAAAGGGAAATCAAAGTTGCTGTGTGGAGAGGACACAGGCTTTTGTGATTGTCCTGGTTTCAGCTGGGAGTAATCAGTAAGACTCATTCACCTTTTAACAGTCCTATATGGCCAGTGTGAAAGTCTAATGCAGAGTGGAGACTAACAGCTGACTATCGTGGCCTGAATAAAGTCACGCCACCACTGAGTGCTGTTGTGCCGGACATGCTGGAACTTCAATATAAACTGGAGTCAAAAGCAGCCAAGTGGTATGCCACAACTGATATCGCTAATGCGTTCTTCTCAGTCCCTTTAGCAGCAGAGTGCAGGCCACAGTTTGCTTTCACTGGAGGGACGTTCAGTACACTTGGAATCGACTGCCCCAGGGGTGGAAACACAGCCCTACCTTTTGCCATGGACTGATCCACACGGCACTGGAACAGGGCGAAGCTCCAGGACATCTGCAATATATTGATCACAACATCATGTGGGGCAATACAGCAAAAGAAGTTTTTGAGAAGGGAAGAAAATAGTCCAGATCCTCCTGAAAGCTGGTTTTGCCATAAAACAAAGTAAGGTCAAGGCACCTGCACAGGAGATCCAGTTTTTAGGAATCAGTCGTCAGATCCCAGTGGAGGTGATTAACAAAATAACAGCCATGTGTCCACCAACTAGCAAAAAGGAAACACAAGCTTTCTTAGGCATTGTGGGTTTTTGGAGAATGCATATTCTAAATGACAGTCTGATCATAAGCCCTCTCTATCAAGTGACCCAGAAGAAGAATGATTTCAAATGGGGCCCTGAGCAATGACAGGCCTTTGAACACATTAAACAGGAGATAGTTCATGCAGTAGCCCTTGGGCCAGTCTGGGCAGGGCAAGATGTAAAAAATGTGCTCTACACTGCAGCCGGGGAGAATGGTCCTACCTGGAGCCTCCGTCAGAAAGCACCAGGGGACACTTGAGGTCGACCTTTAGGGTTTTGGAGTCCTGGATACAGAGGATCTGAGGCTCACCATACTCCAACTGAAAAAGAGATATTGGCAGCATATGAAAAGGTTCGAGCTGCTTTGGAAGTGGTTGGTACTGAAGCACAGCTCCTCCTGGCACCCCGACTGCCGGTGCTGGGCTAGATGTTCAAAGGGAGGGTCCCCTCTACACATCATGCAACTGATGCTACGTGGAGTAAGTGGGTCACACTGATTACACAACGGGCTCAGATAGGAAGCCCCAGTCGCCCAGGGATCATGGAAGTGATCATGAACTGGCCAGAAGGCAAAGATTTCGGAATATTACCAGAAGAGGAGGTGACGGAGGCTGAAGAGGCCCCACTGTATAACAAACTACCAGAAAATGAGAAGCAATATGCCCTGTTCACTGATGGGTCCTGTTATCTTGTGGGAAAGCATTGGAGATGGAAAGCTGCTGTAGAGTCTGAAGGAGAAGGTGAATCAAGCCGATTTGCAGAAGTAAAGGCCATCCAGCTGGCTTTAGACATTGCTGACTGAGAAAAGTGGCCAGTGCTCTATCTCTGTACTGATTCATGGATGATGACAAATGCCCTGTGGGGGTGGTTACAGCAATGGAAGCACAGCAACTGGCAGCGCAGAGGCAAACCCATCTGGGCTGCAGCATTGTGGCAAAACATTGCTGCCTGGGTAGAAAACCTGGTTGTAAAAGTACGTCACGTAGATGCTCACGTACCCAACACTCGGGCCACTGAGGAACATCAAAACAACCAGCAGGTGGATCAGGCTGCTAAGATTGAAGTGGCTCAGGTGGATCTGGACTGGCAACATAAGGGTGAATTATTTATAGCTTGGTGGGCCCATGACACCTCAGGCCATCAAGGAAGAGATGCAACATATCGATGGGCTCATGCTGGACTTGACCATGGACACTATTGCACAGGTTATCCATGAATGTGAAACATGCGCTGCAATCAAACAAGCCAAGCGGTTAAAGCCTCTGTGGTATAGAGGACAATGGCTGAAATATAAATATGGGGAGGCCTGGCAGATTGATTATATCACGCTCCCACAAACCCGCCAAGGCAAGCGCTATGTGCTTACAATGGTGGAAGCAACCACCGGATGGCTTGAAACATATCCTGTGCCCCATACCACCACCTGGAACACTATCCTGGGCCTTGAAAAGCAAGTCCTATGGAGATATGGCACCCCAGAAAGAACTGAGTCAGACAATGGGACTCATTTTCGAAACAACCTCATAGACACGTTGGCCAAAGAGCATGGCATTGAGTGGGTATATCACATCCCCTATCATGCACCAGCCTCTGGGAAAATTGAACAATACAATGGACTGTTAAAGACTACACTGAGAGCAATGGGTGCTGGGACATTCAAACATTGGGATACACATTTGGCAAAGGCCACCTGGTTAGTCAAAACTAGGGGATTTGTCAATCAGCTGGCCCTGCCCAATCAAAACTTTTACGTACTGTAGAAGGAAATAAAGTCCCTGTAGTGCCTGTAAAAAAGATTCTGGGGAAGCCAGTGTGGGTTACTCCTGCTTCGGGCAAAGACAAGCCCATTCATGGGATTGCTTTTGCTCAAGGACCTGCATGCACTTGGTGGGTAATGCAAAGGGATGGGCTAGTCTGATGTGTACCTCAAGGGGATTTTATTTTGGGTGAGAATAGCCAATGAACTGAATGGTATGATGTTAATTGCTATATAATACTGTCTGTCATCACTTCTATGGCTGCTACATGCCATATCAATGGTATTTCAGTGAGAATCACCCAGATTAATGAAGAATGAACTTTGATGAAACCAAGCAAAGTGCAACAAAGGTGGTGGGACCAGGACTGACTTCAGCATGCAACAATCCAACACCATCTCTCCTGCCCTGAAGGACTGTTATGACAGATGGAGCCCAAAGTCATGGACCGAATGAACTCAACAGATTTTATAAGGATGGCCCATAGACTAAGGGAATGATATATGTTTGTATGTATCAAAAGATAGTGGTGGGGATTAACTGGAATGTATTGGAAAGGGTAGGACCTGGGCATGACATAGATGGTATAGAATGAGGGGTGGATACTGTCCTGGTTTCAGCTGGGATAGAGTTAATTTTCTTTCTAGTAGCTGGTATAGTGCTGTGTTTTGGATTTAGGATGAGAATAATGTTGATAACACACTGATGTTTTAGTTGTTGCTAAATAGTGCTTACACTGGTCAAGGACTTTTCATCTTCCCATGCTATTTCAGTGCACAAGAAGGGAGGGGACACAGCGAAACTGGCCAAAGGGCTTTTCCATACCATGTGACATGTTCAGTATATAAACTGAGGGGAGCTGGCTGGGGGGCAGTGATCGCTGCTTGGGGACTGGCTGGGCATGGGTTGGCAGGTGGTATAATTTGTTTTTTTTTTCTTGGGTTTTGTTCCTCTCTCCATCTCTTGTTGCTTTTCTATTATTATTATTATTATTATTATTATTATTATTATTACATTTTATTTTTCCCAATTATTAAAGTGTTCTTATCTCAGCCCACTGATTTTCTTACTCTTGCTCTTCCGATTCTCTCTCCCATCCCACTGGTGGGAGGGAGGGTGAGCAAGCAGCTGCATGGTGCTTGGTTGCCTGCTGAGGCTAAACAACAACACAAATTCACTACAGAACTGAGAAAGCTGAAGTAGGTCTGCCTTTCCCGTTGGGTTCATAGGAATTTAAAAATTATTTCACTGGAACATGTTTATGCCCAATTAAAGATTATTTTCTTTGACTATTTTTGTCATAAAGTCTTGTTCACAGGTATGACTAAAAGTGAAATTACAGATTAGACACTTCAGTTTTCATATCTCAATGCAATGTTTAGAAACAGGCTTATGTTATCTTATACAAAGTGTATTCACAGAAAAATAACCAACTCAGTTTGAGATAACCAAACTGTACACCTGATTTGGCCATTTGATCAAAATGATCTGGGGCAGGGGGCATAGAGGATTCTTTGTTGTTGTTTTTTGGCATAGTTGCTGTTGAACAAACAGTAATCTGTGCATACAGTTG
This sequence comes from Ciconia boyciana, assembly GCF_034638445.1. Classification (NCBI taxonomy): domain Eukaryota; kingdom Metazoa; phylum Chordata; class Aves; order Ciconiiformes; family Ciconiidae; genus Ciconia; species Ciconia boyciana. Next base: position 61,499,376 of record NC_132935.1, read on the forward strand.
CACATACACTTTAAATTAAACAAAAAGGAAATTTTTTCAGAATAAGAGAACAGATTCCCAAAACCTTTATGAGCACATTAACTGGAACAGATAATGATACAGCCTTATAAAGAAATCAAGTTTCTTTGTGACAAGACATTTGTGATATTCATGATATAAAAATTTAAACTCGGGGGAAGCAATACCTACAAAGCATCTTTGTCGTATGGGTGGGATTTTAACAATTAATATTCTGGGGAGGTAGGCCACAGACAAGGGCCTGGCATGACAGAGCAAATTCTGAAAGAAATCTGTTTACCTTTTAAAATTTGGTCTACCAACACTAAGTGGAAATAGTGGTCTGGTTTTTTTAGTTTTGTTTTTTTCTTTTTAATTTTGTTTCTTTGCCCTGTTATTTTGAACAACTTTAAAATTCTTCATCCAGTTGATACTTTTAAAAATAGCTTAATTCTTTTTGAAAGACCTTGGAAAGGCCTCTGTTGACAAGAGGAGGATAAAATGTAAAGCCTCTTCTAAAATCCTTCAACTTCTCTTTTCCCCTGGAAAGATTAATCCTGGCAACTCTTCATACTTTTGTTAAAAATAAAAGTCATGGTCCAGGAATGTGAAGTCAGTGGAAAAAAAACAACCAACCTATGAATATACAGCTCACACATTTAATAACAGAAAGCACTGTAAAACAATCCATAGAGTAATTAAAAATTAATCTGTCACAGTAGTATAGTAGAGAAAACTATTTCTCTGAACACTACTATAATCTTCAGAACACTTAGCATTTATTTGACCATAATGTGCAATACTGATATAAGTTCCTACAGGTATCATATTTGCCTTCTAAACTCTTATTTTATATGTTTATAAACATATGTATACACAAGTGTATAAATATATAAGTTCACATATCTATGTGAACAACAGTAGGAAAAAGGCAATTATCATGTTCTAAACTCAGTATTTCTACCTGAGGCTGAGACTGGTTCCAAATTTTCTATCTGACAGTCCTCATTTCTTTGTGTAGCTTCCTTTTGTTTACATACACTTAAACCAGAGCTGACAGGTACCTAGGAAGTGCAGGGATAACATGTAATTTACCAGACTCTGAAGCATCTCTTAACCCTGTAGTGTTTGGAGAGAATTCCAGGTGGATCCATTTTTATGAGAGCCTGGAAAGATTAGAGGTTCCTACAGCTTTTGTGAATAGTATAGCTATAGCAATTTGATTTAATCCCCACCACTTGAAAGTATTCTATTATATGCAGAAAAAATGGAGTCATGGAAAGGTTACATTCCTTGCATAAAATCATACATAAATTCTGAAACACAGGTATAGGTAGAAAGTTGATCTACTGAAGTCTCTCATTTTTATTTGTAAACCACATTTTCAATATAAGAATGAAATGTCTGACACTAATGGAGCTTTTGATACTGAGTATTACTGGCAGTGGGTATTTCTTGAAACTAAAACTAAAATTATATGCTTCAAGTGATAATTTAGTGTGCTAAACCAGAAAAGGCCTTACATGAAATTAATATCAACATATATATATATAACATATACACCTATATATTCAATTAAAACTTTCTTTTCGTGCTTCCTTCTTTCCTCTGTCTTCCCCCTTTTATTGATATGAAAGCAACTTATCTGCTGTGGAAGAAGAAGTATTACAATACAAAAGGAAGTTACTACAGATTTAAGAAATTGAAGGGCCATATGGCTTTTTTCTTGATGGGTGTTGTGGTTTAGCCCCAGTTGGCAATTAAGTACCACACAGCCACTCGCTCCCCCTCCCTGCCCGGTGGGATGGGGGAGACAATTGGAAGAGCAAAAGTAACAAAACTCATGAGTTGAGATAAGAACAGTTTAATAATTGGAACACACACACACAAAATAAATTGTAATGAGAAGGAAAACAACAAGAGAGTGAGAGAGGAACAAACCCAGGAAAAAAACAAGTGATACAACTGCTCACCACCCACTGACAGATGCCCAGCCAGTACCCGAGCAGCGATCGGGTACCAGTTTATATACTGAGCATGGCACCATATGGTATGGAATGGCCCTTTGGCCAGTTTGGGTCAGCTGTCCTGGCTGTGCCCCCTCCCAGCTTCTTGTGCACCTGGCAGAGCATGGGAAGCTGAAAAGTCCTCGAGTAGTGTAAGCACTATTTAGCAACAACTAAAACATCAGTGTGTTATCAACATTATTCTCATACTAAATCCAAAACACAGCACTATACCAGCTACTAGGAAGAAAATTAACTCTATCCCAGCCGAAACCAGGACAGACACACATGGTTTTTCCAAAAAGGAAGAAGACACAGGACGGTCCTTCATGCTCATTTTGGACAGCACTGGCAGCAATTAACTGAGATGGGAACAAAGATGGCAGCACAAAAAGTTTAATACCCCATTGCTTAATTATCCTTATTGTTTCCATCAGAAAAGACCTAGATACAGTTGAACCTGTCCCAGAGCATGAGAAGAACAAGATGTGTCTGTATTTTTCTGGAATTTTATAAACATTCCTGTTTCAGTACAGAAATATTGTAATGCCAAAATATTGTGTGTGCAATATCTAAAGGATATGTTGCAAATAACTGTGACTAACAGCTGCGTGTCCAGAGTATTCCCACTCCTTCCTCTATCCAGTTTTATTTGATCTCACTGCTCTGTTCTGCTAAAACTGCTCAGTTATGAACTGTGCCTGTTGGCATTTACCATAGTACCTCTACCAAATTATCTTTATAAAAACAGAACTAATTCTTAGAACACTTGCTGGCTTAGTTCATGGATACTACCCATATTAGAAAGTTCAAAAAATTATTTCACTAGTAATATTGAAAAAATAGACATTATACCAATTCCAAATATTTTGCATGCCAGTAAGAGGACTAAAAAGAATCTGCATTGAAAACATTAAAAAAATTATCCTACTCATAGATAATAATTAAATAATTTCAAATGCTTTTCTAGATCAAATTTGTTCTTAAGAATCAGTTGTTTTTGTAAAGAAATTGAATTGTCATTGGATGCGTTAAAAAAAAATCTAAAAACCTAAACAAGAGAATGTGGAAAAGATTTTATCCTCTGAGATCACCAATAAAGTATTTGTAAAACAATTCTTGCTTGTTTAGAGCACAAATTTTATATGATTTGTTTGAAAGCTGTTTTCTCTGTCTCACAGGATACAACATTCATACAAAAGTGACATAACTTTAATGTAAAATCTGAAATTTCTGTTTTAATAATTTTCAACACAGCATAAGTTGCAATGTACTTGTCAAATTACGGTACAGAAATTGCAGGACAGTGGTCCAGTGTCTCAAGAATATTTGAAAATATCCTAATATTTGCAGTTTTTAACCTTATTTAGCTATGATTATTTTCTTGTTCCCTTGAAAAAGATAACTTTGCTAAATAATTTGTGTTGAACAGATTATATTTTGAATCCATTCTATAAGTTGAGCAATTTGGGGTAGACAGTAGATGTCAAATCTTAAAATTATCTGCTAGACAATAAGTGGTATGGAGAACATGTGGAATATGTTCTAGAGCCGTACAATTACTGAGGTGAGAAGGCAGCTCAGGAGGTCTCTAGTCCAACCTCCTGCTCACAGCAGGACCACTTCTGAGGTCAGACCTCTTGTTGCTCAGGGCTTTGTCCAGCTGGGTCTTGAAAACCTTCAATGATGGAGGTTTTGTGTTCCAATGATGCACAGCCTCTCTGGGAATCCTGTCCCACTGCTGTGCTGTCTTCAGGGAGGAAAAGCTTTTCCTTATATCCAGCCTGAACATCTCTTGTCTCAGTTTACGCCCATTGTCCCTTTTCCTCCCACCCAGCACAGCTGTGAAGAGCCTGGCTCTGTCTCCTCGATAACCTCCCTGCAGTCATGGAGGGGCTGCTGTTAGGTGCCTCCGAAGCCATCCCTGATCCAGGGTGAACCAGCTCCAGCCTTGCACCATCCTGGGGGCTCTCTGCTAATCTCACTCCAGTTTATTGATGTCTTACTTGTATCAGGGTCCCAAAACCAGAGATGGTATTGAGGTACTATAACAAGCCTGTTCTTGAATAGTAATTCTGCTACTGATACAATTAGTGATTGTAATGCAGCTTGTATCACTGTTCGTTATTTTTCCAAAAGAATTATCTCTTCATACACTATTATACACTAACTTCTTGTTTTCATGCAGTAACTCTGCTTGTAGGTTAGACTGTTGTTCAATCTATAAAGATGAGAGCAGATCTATAAAGATGAGAGCAAATTCTTTGTCACAGCTTTCCTACTGCCAAAATCTGTCAGAAAATCACCATAATATTTTCCTCTGAAAGAATATTTTAAAAAATCTACACTCTACATATAATACCTTGCTAGAATATATGCAAAAGCACCAGGTGGTGAACATAATGCATCAAAATAAAGAAATTAAGTAATTATTTTCTAAAATAGAAAACACTAACATTCAGTTACACAAGACATTTATTAATAATTTTTTTATTATTATTAAGATAGAGGGAGAAAAAGAGGCAATCGACAGTGCTAGTATCCAAAGGTTCTCACTGAGAATGTTGTAGGCAGCCCTCTAAGTAATAAGTATTACATCATCCTAGGAACTTAAAGTTTACACAAGTGAGCAGTGAAAAAAGACGATGAGAAAAATGTGCCCAAACTGAGAATAAAATCCAGGCTTCTTAGGTTAGTGCTCTATTTGCTATTCTATGCCTGCATCCCAAGGTTAATATGTCTGTCATTTCCTTTTTCAACAATTAGGATACTTTCTTTGGATTTCCTGTGTCAATGCAATTATTTCCCATCAGAACAGTTATTAAAGGCAATGAAATGACTCTATACATTATATTCAGGAAGTCACCTCTACTGACAGAAGGTTTTTATAAAAACAAAGATTTCCTCTCTTAGCATAAGTGATTGCTTTTAAAAAATGGGAGTTAATTAGAAAGGAAATTGCAAGTACAGCTATGCAAAAAGTAATGTCAATAACAGAACTCAAAACAAATCTATGAGTTGAAAAGAGCCTGATTTTGGTAAATAGTGTTAATTACAACTTGCTCTGCTTTGTAAGTACTTAGCAGCTCTATATTTGGTAAACAGAAAAGGTTGATTCTATTTTGTCTTGTGTGTAAAACACAAACAGCTAGGGCATTGGCTTTTATGAATCCAAGCCTGGTTCCAGTAGAAACTCATTATCCCCTAGCAATGACATAAACTGTTAATCTCAGATAAACATGGGTCATGTGAAAACAGGGAAAAAAAACAAAAGAAAAGAATAATATAAAATATTAGTTTCAAATCTTTTTTCCCAGATTGAATGTTCACTGAAGGCATGCATGCCAGAGTTACTGATGCTTATAATGAAGGTGCTTCCTCCTGACTATAGCATGCTCCTCTCAGGACATCTGGGCATTCTTCTCTTACTTTTTCACATTGTTTCTTAACTCAATAAAAAGGAGTAAATGACTGACAATGTAGTTTCTTGGATCTTCACATTTCAACAGAAAATAGTTTTTACAGCAAGAAAAAAAACCTAAACAAACCAAACCTACTTTGTAACTCCTACTTTTTATTCTAATCTTGGTCACTGATATGCTGCATGACTAGCAAGCAAAAATCTTTTCTTTAAGATACAGATTCCCCACTTTTCTTAAGTTTTTGCCTTTGGCCTTGTATTAAGACCTTATAATGGAAGCTTTGGTATACTATTGTATGGTAGGAAGCAAACTGTGAGAAATCATTTGAGAGGGGTTTCTTCCCTTCTAAGTTACTGGTTAGGGACAACTTCAAGTTGTCCTTCACTTGTCATATCTGACAAAACAGCTACAGTCTTAATAAATATGTTGCTCCAGAAAGAAATTCAAACAAAGTTTCTTAAGAATTTCCCCAAGTAAAATAAATTGTAAACTTTTTATTTTTGTAAACTTTTTCTTCAATTGCTTTTATTTTTTGAAAAACTGCAGAAATAGACCAATCCCAGAGATGGGAATTTTTTAGTTAACTACACTTTGTCAGAATATTTCTTGAGAGATACTGTCACTGGAAACTGCTTAAAAAAGAAGAAAAAAAGTACCTTTTAAAACTAAAGTTAAAAATGTATTTTCATTTGAACTTTCAGTGAAACTTAGAACACAAATCCATGAATACAATCTGAGAATTCAACATATATTGCTAGAAGTTGCCATTAACTAGGATCATAAGACTTCTTTTGTTTGTTTGTTTGACCCAAAATAACTTTTACCCTTGTTTTTAGAGGTGCAGATACATACACCTCTATGTATGTATGATGTCTGTCCAGAAGCTACTTAGCAGTTTGAAATAATTTGAGAAAGCATAGAGATTAATTTATCACCTTTCCCCCCTGAAAATAAGAAGGTAGACAGATAGTCAGGAAGAGCTGAGAAACCTATAACAAAATAGAGATTATCTCCAGCAATAACGCACATCTGAGAGTAACTACTTAATGTCACTTTCTCTGGAAAGCCTTGAAAGACAACTTTCCCAGTGTGATAGAGCTGAGAAACCCTGAGAAAGACATCTCCACGGGCTCCTACTGCTATGCCTGTTGCAGATAAAATATCACTTTTAAAACAGGACCATAGTGAATAGGTTTTTACACTGAACTCTTCCCCCCAATAGTCCCAGGCTCCTCTGGAAACCCCTAGACAGATATCCAAAGCTTTGCCTTTTCAGCTGACTTCCTCACGATACTCCTAAGAGCACTGGAAAAGAAGGAGTGCTACTCTGTGGCTCTACACACCAACACATTTCCATTCCAGAAAGCCATGAGAGCTTCTACCTGCAGCTTCTGTGGTCCAAAAGGAGGGGAGGCACTGGAAAAAGGATTCATCTGTTTGTCTTACACCTACTCTAACATCTTCCCTTTAGGAAGGCAGAAACAGTCCATGGAAGTTAGTACAGCTTAAAACCAGAAAGAGCTTTGATCAGTTATCACCCCTCTCCAATTACCTCACAAAGCTGACTGAAGTAGTGATCTAATACAAACACGAGAATCGTTTTCAGTACAGCTAAACATCAAACACATCAGGCCTTAATAACATGTAACAGTAATAAATGCATTGCCAAGTATCACAGACATTGGTCTCTTAGGTTCTTACAGCAGTCTCTAATCTTTTTTTAAACTAGCATCTTTGCTGTCACAGCTACACAAACTATTCATATAACAATGTGAGAATATTTTAGGGGATATAAAAAGTTTAATAAACAGAAAACAAAGTATGACCAAATACTCCATCGTCTGAAGGCAAGATGTTGCTTTATGTGATTATTTATCCCTCTGACATTTTAGACCACATTTTAAAGAATTTAGTCTCTCAAAATAAGTGTCTGTGAAGCATGTGTAGTCATGTGTAAGAATATCTGCAGCACATTGACAATTTACTTGATGTCAATTTTCTTAGGGAAGACTCTTAAGCTGTGTGATAAAGAGGGAACTATATGCTAAAAAATCTTTCAAACAGAATGTTTGCAAGTGTTTACCTAGTAGAGGCAAGATCTTCAGTTTTTCAGGTGTTTTAAAATAATCTCCTCATGTTATTCATGCCTAACTTGTTTCTAACATGCTACGACTTTTGTACAATGTGTTGTAAAAGTGGAATACTTGAAAAAGGAAACAACAACAACAAAAAAGCAATGGAACTACAGAGTGATATAGTAGTTACAAGGAACACAACAAGAAACTGGCTGAATATGAGACCAGAATTTTTTTTTCTTTTTTCTAAGGAGATTTCACAATAAAGAATGCTATAATATTGTCACTGTAAATGAACCCTCTGCCAATTCTCCTGCATGATGTTTGCATGCCAGGTTCAGACTCATCAAGATAAATGATATCTACTGGTCCATCAGAGTGCATCCTTAGATTGGCTTTGCTTTTATATGTAGGGTTATAATAAGAACCCACATTGCTAAATGCCCTTCATTCTCAAGGCCTGTTGCAAAAAACTTGTGGTTAGAACAAGCTATCAACCATTACAGCTGGCTAACTGAATTATCTCAAGAGTTAATCTAAATGATTATCTAATGAAATATTTGCTTCAAGACTCAGGAGAGCAAAGTTTAAGATTGCAGAGCTACAGTATTACTATTTCTGGATTTCTTCTGCATCTTAATTGTACCATAAGATGAATATCATTTTAAACTTGAAATGCTATAACAATCATAGAATAGTTTGGGATGGAAGGGACCTTTAAAGGTCATCTAGTCCAACACCCCCCCTGCAATGAGCAGGGACATCTTCAACTAGATCATGTTGCTTAGAGCCCTGTCCAACCTGACACTGAATGTTGCCAGGGATGGGACATCTACCACCTCTCTGGGCAACCCGCTCCAGTGTTTCACCACCCTCATTGTAAAAAATGTCTTCCTTATATCTAGTTTAAATCTACCCTCTTTTAGTTTAAAGCTGTTACCCCTTGTCCTATCGCAACAGGCCCTGCTAAAAAGTTTGTCCCCATCTTTCTTATAACCCTCCCTGAAGTACTGAAAGGCTGCAATAATGTCTCCCTGGAACCTTCTCTGCTCCAGGCTGAACAACCCCAACTCTCTCAGCCTTTCTTCATAGGAGAGGTGCTCCACCCCTCTGATCATTTTTGTGGCTCTTCTCTGGACCTGCTCCAACAGGTCCATGTCTGTCTTGTACTGAGGACTCCAGAGCTGGACGCAGTAATCCAGGTGGGGTCTCACCAGAGCAGAGTAGACCTGCTGGCCATGCTTCTTTTGATGCATGCAGCCCAGGATGCAGTTGGCTTTCTGGGCTGTGAGCGCACATTGCCGGCTCATGTCCAGCTTTTCACCCACCAGTACCCCCAAGTCCTTCTCCGCAGGGCTGCTCTCAATCCCTTAATCCACCAGCCTGTATTGATACTGCGGGTTACCAGTTTAAGCTAAAAGGTAACATGTTTTCAGATCACTGAAAAATGCATCTACATTTATTTTGTCTTTTAAAAAATAATAATTAAAAACAGATTTTGTTGTTGAGAGACAGAAATCCCTGCTTTATAAATCTCTCATGAACTTGTAAAGAGCAGCAGTATTTTCTTGAAATATTTTGTGTAAAGCCAGAAATATACACCGAGTTTTTTTACAGTGAATTTTAAATTCTTCTTGAAATGTGTTCTCTGACCTTCTAAAAAAAATAGACAGCCTATTGCCAGCTTCCTCACCAATACGTCCCAACAATGATAGCTTCCTCCCAGTGCCAGTCAGGCTTAATGATATTTTCATGAAGTGACAGACTTAACTGATTGATATTGCACTTAAAACTGTGGTAAGGTCCAATGGCAGGATTTTGGAAGGAAGGGACTTTTATATCTAGTGAATCTGAGCCTGTAAGAGTTACTTATTGAAAACAGCAAATGTAGGTACCCATCAGTGACCAAAACATATTCTAGTAAGGAATTCAAGCAATTCATGTTCAGTTTTATTTCTCATAATGACACAGATCAATTCTACTGAGGGTCAAGTGCAAGATTTTTCCAAATATAGAATCATAGAATCATAGAATCATTTAGGTTGGAAAAGACCCTTAAGATCATCGAGTCCAACCGTAAACCTAACACTGCCAAGTGCGCCACCAAACTATGTCCCTTAGAAAAAAGCCTAGATACCTTTTTCTCTCAGAAGATGTTTGTTAATGGTGAAAATGAGGCAAGGTCTTCAATTAATCTGTTAATATATCTAGCTTGCTTTCTTCATCACAAAGTCTCTTTGCAATTCTGTCATGAGCACAACTGACAACTGTGGGTACCTGCAATTCTCACCAAAGTGTCCACAGGCTAGAGTCCAGTCTGAGTAGGGGGTGGGCAGCCTGTGCCACCTGAAGACTTGGATGCCAGTTGCTCCCATAGGCTCCCAAACTTACAGTCTTAGATGATCAGGGTGCTACCTAACCTTGGAGCTCTCTAAATGTCTGCTTAGAAGTGTGCCTAGCACTGCTCTGATCCGGATGATGCTGCCCCCAGATCTCTGTGCTCAACCTGATATGTTGAGCTGAGAATCATGAATCCGTCATTCACTACCAGTCTTGCTTTCTAGCCATGGTTCACCTGGCTTCCTTAGAGCGCAGCTATTATTTTCCTTGCAGATGCTGTTTTTCTAGTAGCCAGCAATTTAGTTTAACTTCCACTTGTGCCCAAAGGAATTTGAACCTGGGTCTTCCATCACTGTGATGAATGCCCTCAGGACTATTTCGCCAGAGATTGTCCCAAGTGATTTTTCCAAAGCAAATTAAAGCAAACAACAACAAAAGAGAGGAAACAAGGCAACACACACAAAAGCAGCATTTTGGAAAATGGTTACAGAAAGAGTTTCTGTCATTACTTAGAATGAAATTCTAAATAGTCATCCAGAGAAACTCCTGACAAAGCAGGAATCTGCAACAGTTCAGCACCTTACATAACAGTGAAAAAGCCCCTAAACATGACATGAAATTACGCGGACACGCAAAGTAAATTTGATTTTTTAATTTTTGTAATGCCTTAGAGTTATGTTTTCCTTGCTAATGCTGCAGGTGAAACTAATAATGAGTCTAAAGATTAGCTTTTTTTCTTAATACAAACTGTGCTAATCATTCCATATGCATAGGAAAAGCCGACAACTTGACTATTACTATTTCAACAGCCGTTTATTACAGACCATCAGAAGCATGAATAAAAATTGGACAGCAGCAACAGAAATAGTTTTGCCAATTATACTTGACTGGGAGTATCTTAATTGTTAAATGGATGTGTAGTGGATAATAGGACCAAACGTGCTGCAGGCAAAAATTAGGTTAATGTCATAGACAATGAACTCAGGATCTACATTTACAAAAACAAAGAAGCCAGGCTTAAAACAATATAACTCTAATTTGTTATCTTCCAAGGAATGCCAGCATAATATAATAACATGATTCTCAAACACTTCATGATGAAGTGTCACATTTAAACCGGAAAGAAATGTTATTCAACTGTTTACTTTGATAATCACAACATTGAATTTTCTGATCATCCATAGCAGAATGGCAGATACCTAACCATGAATTATTAATGTAAAATATTTGCAATATTAAACTGTACCACTCTAAATTTCCTTTTCAAGGAGTTAAAAAAGTATTTAAAAAGTATAAAATAAGTGTTTTTTATTATTGTTATTGTTGTTGTTTTTGTTATTATTATTCAAGAGGACATTGGAAGAGAATTCCTGCTGTCGTGGTTTAGCCCCAGCCGGCAACTAAGCACCACGCAGCCGCTTGCTCACTCCCCCCTGGTGGGATGGGGGAGAGAATTGGAAGAGTAAAAGTGAGAACACTTGTGGGTTGAGATAAAGACAGTTTAATAGGGAAAGCAAAAGCTGCGCACGCAAGCAAAGCAAAGCAAGGAATGCATTCACTACTTCCCATGGGCAGGCAGGTGTTCAGCCATCTCCAGGAAAGCAGGGCTCCATCATGCGTAACGGTTACTTGAGAAGACAAACACCATCACTCTGAACGTCCCCCCCTTCCTTCTTCTTCCCCAGCTTTATATACTGAGCATGACGCCATGTGGTATGGAATAGTCCTTTGGTCAGTTTGGATCAACTGTCCTGGCTGTGCCCCCTCCCAGCTTCTGCACCTGGCAGAGCACGGAAGCTGAAATGTCCTTGACTAGTGCAGCAACAACTAAAACATCTCTGTATTATCAACACTGTTTCCAGCACAAATCCAAAGCATAGACCCATACTACCTACTACATAGAAAATTAACTCTATCTCAGCTGAAACCAGGACACCTGCATACATTCACACATGAACTGCCAAAAAACCACTTCAAGTATTCAAGGGCTATGATGTCATTTAAAAGCATTACAATAGCCAGGTACAGGAAGAATTGCTATTTTGACCACAACACACAGTCTAAGAATGCCTATTTTATTAGCGTTGTGATATATTTTAGATATCATCTGACAATATTGTGATATATTTTATAATCATCTGACAAACATGGAATATTGCATCACAACACATCTGTAACACTGATAGTTTCCTCCACTAATGTAATAGATGGAATACTCTTCATATGCAACATCTATATCCAGCTGCTAAAAGCCAAATCAGTACTATCTAACAGTACAGATGCCTCATATTGAAATTTCACTCTTCAAAAATGACGGACAATAGTCGGAAGATACAATTAAGGAGAAAGCTGTCAAGATTAATTACTTAAAACCAGAACTGTTGTAATTTTGTATCCCACTCACTATCCTAAAGTTGTCTTCAACACAATGGTATTATTTAACAATGGTACTTGACTCTCATCTCTCATGTCAATGTATATGTTACTGAAAATATAACTGGAGGAGGGAAGAGATATTTAGAAATGAAAAAATAAGACAACTTTTCAAGAAAATTAACTTATAGGTCACTTGGGAGCAGATTTTGCTTTTGAGTAAGACAGAACATCTACTGGAAAGTAGTAAACTGGAAGAAGTCTTTAATACCATGCTACTATAGAATAAACCTAAACATTTTAAGTTATTTATACAATAAACACATATCAACTTACACGGAGATAAATTTAAGCTATTCAAGGCTGACTGACAGGATATTCACAGCTTGCTGGTATTATTTTATCTTACATAAATCTCCTTTTTTTTTTTCAATAAACACTATTTTAATCCTGGTTTACTTTTACTTTATTAAAAATACTCTGCAAAGAGCTGCACAGATTTAAGGATTCTCAGCAGCTTTCAGCTGCTGGAAATAATTATTTTCAAAAATTTAGGGGAAACCTTGCTCCAAACTCTTAGCTTTTAGGCTCACACTTAAAATTTTGTATACAAATTGACTTTTTGGGAATATATACAAAGACATTTAAGAAATTTCGAAGCTCCTGAATAATCCAGAAAGAATGGTGCTTTGACATCACATACAGATTAGACACATTAGCAGACAAATGAGTAAAAGTATTTTTCCTGCACTTCGACATTTCAAGAGCTTGTATTTTTCAGCAGCTATTTAACACTTGTGTCGATTTTCTATTGTGTTTACTCAGTTACTTAACATTAAGCAGGAACAAGCATCTAAGCTGAATGTTTGCCGAGCCAGATCATCCAGTAAATTAAATTTGACACAGAGTCCCCGCCAGCTCAGCACCTGCTCCTGCCAAGCACAGCTCTTTATATATGTGATGGGTTCAGCCTGGCTCCACCTGCACAGTTTGGCAATGCTGCCAATTGCCTCTTGCTCAAAGCTGTTCACCAGAGCTCTTACCCACCCCTTGAGCACCTGTGGTGCAGCAACAGAGTAGAATGCAAGACAGAGATTTACAAAGGCTGGACTTGAGGCCAACTTTCAAGAAGATATAATATGCAGTGTTAATTGGGCCTAGGAGAAGAGGGGGACCAGAGGGCAGTGAAGTTACATCTTTGAGCACCAGAGGCACTGGCAGCATCTGCCTCCATGGACCATCCATTGACAATGAAGAGTAGTTTCACTCCCTGAGAGAGTCACTGACCAATTGCTTTCTAAAGATCTCATTCTGTGTGCTTGGTTCATTGTGTATTTCTAACTCTTAATAGTTCATTTTCTGTTACTGATCTTTGGTAGTTGAGTGGATTTTTAAGAACAGCTAGAATTCAGCTTGCTCTTGTCTAATAACTCAGTCCCTTTCCCCCCTGCCCCCTGTCCTGCCCCTTCTCTTAGTGCTTCTCAAAAGCCCCTAGCCTACGTCTGACCTTCAGTCCCTGAAATCCCCACTTTTTTCCTTTAAAATATTGCTTGTGTAAGCAAATTTAACATGGCAACCTTGACATTTTATGCAATAGAGACATTACGAATTAGTGGAAATAGTGTTGTGAACTGGAGAGAAAATCCTTGAGAGAGTGTGAGGGAGGAGGCAAGTACCAGAGGAAAATGCAAGTGGCTGAAAAGGTGTTATCTGAGCAACAAATACAGCTAACAAAGAATAGTTTTAAAACACAACACAAATGGGGAAAATGCCCAAACCAACAGAAAAATAAACAAGGATAGTTAATACTTAAACTTTTGACATTAACAACTGAAGAAGAAAAAAGAGACTAGTTGGTTTTATCAGATAATCAAGAATTGCAGATGTTGGAATATCTTCAGAGACAGCAAACTCAAAGGTATAAATTCAAAACTTTAACCTATACCTGTAAGCACTGAATTAGTTTCATGAATCTCAAAGTATCCGAAGAAAAAAGGAACAATACAGGAGGAGCACTAGTTACTCAAGTTACTTGCTCTGCTGTACCCTTCTGGCAATTATCCCTCCACTGTGTCCAGTGGTCCAACAGAAGCAGAGAAGAAGGGACCAGGCTGGGGAAATCTAATGTGTGGTTAAGGTGAGTTAGATGGAATTGCCCTAGAGAGGTTAAAGCAGCTTTTAGTTTTAGCTACACTTGTAAACTCCTCTGTTGCTGGTCTTCTGTCTTTCCAGATTTCCTGGAACTCAGACACAGAATCACAGACTCACAGAATGGTTGAGTTTGGAAGGGATCTTTGGAGATCATCTGGCCCAACCCCTGTGTTCAAGCAGGAACACCTAGAGCCGGTTGATCTGCTCCTGGACACAGGACTGTGTCCAGACAGCTTTTGAATATTGCCAAGGATGGAGACTACACAATGTCTCTGGGAAACCTGTGCCAGTGCTCAGTCACCCTCACAGTAAAAACATGTTTCCTGATGTTTGGATGGGACCTCCTGTGTTCCAGTTTGCGCCCATTGCCACTGGCTCTGTCACTGGGCACACTGAAAAGAGCCTGGTTCCATCTCCTTTGCACCCTCCCTTCAGGTATTTATATACATTGATAGGATTCCCCCTGAACCTTGTCTTCTCCAGTCTGGAGTCCCTGCTCTCATATAACAGATACTCCAGTCCCTTAATGATCTTATTCACTGGACTCTCCATAACTCCATATATATCTCTTTTATACTAGGGAACCCAGAACTAGACACAGAAATCCAGGTGGTGCTGAGGGTGCACTCTGCCCCATTATCCAGGTCATTAATGAAGATTTTAAATAGGATTGGATCCGGTATTGACCCTGGGATACACCGCTGATTACCGGCCTCCAACTAGACTTCGTTCCAGAGATCACCCCTCTCAATGCCCTGCTGTTCAGTCAGTTTTCAATCTGCCTCACAGTCTGATCATCCAGCCCATACTTCACCAGGTTCCCTGTGAGGCTCTTATGGGAGACAGCATTGAAAGCCTTCCTGAAATCTAGGTAGACAATACCCACTGCTCTCCCCTCTTCTACCAAACCAGTCACTTTGTCATAGAAGTTTATCAAGTTGGTCAAGCATGACTTCCCATTGGAGAAGCCATGCTGACTGCTCCTGATGACCTTGACCTTCAGGTGCCTGGGAATGGTTTCCAGGATTACCTGCTCCATCACCTTCCCAGGGACTGAGGTGAGGCTGACTGGTCTGTAATTCCCTGGGTCCTCCTTCTGGCTCTTCTTGAAAACAGAAGTGATCTTTGCCTTCCTCCAGTCTTTAGGCACCTCTCCCAGCCGCCATGATTGATCAAAGATTATCAAGAGTGGCCTCGTGATGACATCATCCAGCTCCCTCAGCACTTCTGGGTGCATCCCATCAGGTCCCATGGATTTATGTATGTCCAATTTGCTTACGTATCCCCTGACCTGATTCTCTTCCACCAAGGGTACATCTTCCTTGCTCCAGTCTTTCCTCTTGGCTTCTGGGGCCTGTGATTCCTGAAGACCAGTCTTGCTAGTAAAGACTGGGACAAAGAAAGCATTCAAAACCTCAGCTTTTTCCATGTCCTGTGTCACCAGGGCCCCTGCCACATTCAGCAGCAGGCCCAAATTTTCCCTAGACTTCCTTTTGCCACTCATGTACTTATAGAAGGCCTTCTTGTTCCAGGGAGGCTTTAGCTTTCCTAACTCCATCTCTGCATGTTCAGACAGTATTTCTGTATTCCTCCCAGGTTACCTGTCCCTGCTTCCACCTTCTGTACATTTCCTTTTTATGTTTGAGTTTTATCAGTAGTTACTTGTTCATCCATGCAGGCCTTCTGGCATTTTTTCTGAGTTTCTGCTCCTTAGGATGGACCACTCTTGAGCTTGGAGGAAGTGATCCTTGAATATTAACTAGTTTTCTTGTGCCCCTCTTCCCTCCAAGGCCTCCATTCTTCTCACTTCAAGTCTCTTGACAAAACGAGGTCCTTCACTGGCTGTGTGTACATGGCCCACCTCTCTTCTACACGTTCTCACATCACATTCCTTCACTGCAAAGAGGAGCCTGCATCCTCTGAGTACTTCCTGTGCATACTCTTTCAGCCGAAGGCTTGAAGGTTGAAACCATTAATAAAGCTTACAAAGACTCTTAAAAATGCAATTATTTGGAAAGATTTGAGTTCAGTTTAATAGCAATTTTTAAGGGCTACCTTTCCCTTTGAGGGCCAGCACTGTTGACAGGATAATGTACTCGCAGTGAGCTGTGGTGGGAAGAGGGAAGGACATCTGTATGCACAGCAGGGCCAAAGCTGGATCTGGGATGTCTTACTAGTTGGAAGCCAGGGGAGGCTATCTTAAAAAGCACCAGTATCTTCCTTGCTACAGTTTTTGCAGAGTTATACAACATTTGAGTCAGGGAACTGAATGTTTAAATTTTAAACTGTGGTTTAAATATACCACTTTTTACCCAGATTACACATGCAAACAGTCAGGAAATTGCACTTTAAGATGGACCATACTAGGAATCTCTGAAATCAGTGGGTATTTAATGAAATTTAAGGAGAAATTTGCATCCTACCAGGAATTAATATAGAACATTTTAATAGAGAGATATCAATGCTTATTTTGGATGTTATATAAAGACCAACATTATTGAGCTGTCTCACTAAATATAACAGGAACAGAAGTGGCATACAAGTCCGTTTTACCCCTGGAGGTTTCCTAAACAATCACCCTATAAAAATAAAAAAAATGTGTTCACTGTGAACTCAAATTATAATTCCTGTCCTATCTTTTTCTGAGTTTCAGGTTTTTTACCTTTTCTCTAGAGGAGCTGAGGCAACATTTCATATCCAGTACTTAAAACATGCCACTATGAAGGAGACAAGAGCTATTCCTTAAACTACATAATTAAATGTACTATTTCTCCTCTCCTTGCCAGCAGGAATCCCAATTTGCTTAAGTCATAAAATGGTCAAAATTCACTTAATAAGCAGCTATTTAAAAAGTAGGCTAGGGCTTATTTATTCAAGGCACAGTAAACACTTGCCAGCTTTCTTATAGTCTTTTCCTTTGCATTTATTAGCATTGCATCAAAGTCACTGACAGTTACTGTTCTCCCTATTGCTCAGCAGTTAACTATCCCTTACTGTGTGAGGGTATGCTTATTAAAGCAGCAAGGACAAATTCTCCCTTCCTCACCATTCTCTGTTCACTTTCAGATTATTCCTTTAAGATTTCTCTCGTAATATCCACTCCCACATCCATCTCTTAAGATTTCACTTTTTCCAACCTCATTTTTTAAGACAAGTGGTTTTCCCTCCTCTTTGCATTCGAGTAGTATGGGGGAGTAATGTTACCAATGGCACAGAGACACTCAGGTTCCTCATATAGAAGCCCAAGTGTAACCATCACGTGTAGATAGATGTTTCATTTACACTGGAACATACTCAGCCAAAAGGGTGCTGTAGACTGCAACTAGAGATGCGATGGAGGCCAGCTGATTGCAAGTGGTGTGTTCAGAATTTCATCTGCATACAATTTGAGCTATTTAAGAAACAAATTCAAGCTGAAACTGCAAGAAGTACATCTGCAGAAAGGCAAATGTTTGACAAATTCCAAATTTCTGCTCTTCAGCAAAGAGGAGATAATTCTTATTATTAGACACTGAGGCAACATTTCCTTTCTTCTTTCTTATGACATTGTAAGAAACTGAAGACAACACTGTTCATTAGAAAGCTTCACTAACCTCAGTTATGAGTGGTGCACACAGAACATTAGAGGAAGATTACAATATTGATGAGAAGAGCAGTCATTCACATTAAGCAATCAGGGTTTTACTGTCTCTTATTCACCTTTTCTTTTAAGAAGAGGAGAAAGAAATATATATGCCTAAGATTTAAGACTCTAAGTCAAACCCATAAACAACAGCAAATATTTTACAAACCATGCATCACAAACAAACCTGGCATATCTCTGGCTACTTGGCACTGCTGATACCAACTTTCTCCAGACATTATTACCTCAATAAGTGGAGAACTGTTGTTTTTCAAAGGAGAGACGCACATTTCTCCCTGTCTATGGCTGACAAATGGTAGTATAACAGTCTTCCTTAGCAAAGAATATATTACTTCACTGTTAACAGTCACTTTAATGTAGAATAGACTGTTTCAGAAGATTCAATATTTCTTTCCCCCAGATGTTCTGCTGCTGGCGTTAATTCACCACTTTCATGGTTATTTTGCCTAAAGAGCAAAGACTTCTTCACAAAATTTCTAATTATCTCTCAAGCAGAGCTTCCTTGAACACTGGCAGAAGACCACATGCTTAAGGGCAACTGTGTGCTCCACAAAACAACGTGTAGCTTTGTCATCTCCCACTAGTAGACAGCTTCTGTACATGACGGTAATAGCAGACATGCCCTGACCTAAACGGTGGTTTCACCAGAAAAAAATTATATTTTATGATGCAGAGGTCTTCATTCCAGTCTCCACACATAACTCTTCCAGGGTCTTCACATGCATTGGGATGTTACTCTATTATAATAGATTTATGCATGGTTCAAATAGAGCAAATGCAATGAAATACATTTCAAATAAAGCAAAATCATAATTTTGCCTGGAATTACAACCTCAGTCAGAGCAATCTGTCCCCATCCAGACATCAGACAAGCTGATTTTGATCCCTCAAGTCTGTTCAAAGGAGACCAAAGACATCTGACTTTGCCTGCTGACCATTCCATCACACTAAGCCCTATTTTTAGCCACTGGCTGCTGTTTGTATCCTAAAACTGTCCTAGGCTCAAGCATAGGTTTATCAGGAAAGCAGTGGAGCCAGCCTCTTCACAGGTGGTGCTGCCTGCATATTCCTGCACCATCTGACAAACCAACACCGTTGCTCCCTTCCACTTTGCTATTTGTCCCCATAACCTTTCAGATGGCCATTGCTTGTATTTAACTGGGATTACAGAAAAAGGTTCTCAGTCACTCAGTAAGAAATAAATTAGATGAAGAGGAATATATTTCTAGAAAAAGTCCTGATAACCACTAAGCATGAGTTTGCACAGTAAATAGAGGAAGAAGGAAAGCTACAATATTATTGTTTGATAAATGGATATACTATGCAAGTATGAATTACAACTAATTATAAGCAGCAAATAACTCATTACAGCATGGTTACTACAGTTAATATAAAAATCAATTCATAATAATATTTGGACACTACAGACAAATTGAAACCACTTTAGAAGTTTGATTTAATTGTCCATAAATTTATATTTGTTCTATGAGAAACCAAGACACGTACATCAATATTACTCCCAGAGCTGGAATGGAAATGAAAACAAAACACCTCCCCACTCAGTGGACAGAAGGTAGGAAGCTTTTAGCTTATGTACTCAAATTCTAAAAGAATAGGCAAACTAATAATTTCTTTCAAATATAACATACTACCATTATGTTTCATTACAAAATAAGTAGAAGGTCTTAAAGTTTTTCTACCGCTCACCATTATTCAAGACTCCTATCACACTAAAGCTGGCCACCTCATCATTTTTTCCATAGAGATGCTTGGATTTCCCCATGTAGAGTTTTTCTAAAAGCACACACATACATATGTCACCAGCAACAGATAGCTTCATAACAGATCCAGTTTCATTTTGTAGGAGCTTGGGTTGATTGAAAGCTGAAGCAGGACCATCCATGGCAGCATCTAAGAAAGCCAAAAAGAGAAATAAAAAAAACAAGTACACCTCAGAATACATGTGTTATATTTGGATGAAAGAAATTACAAATAATCTCTTTCTCTTCTCAAGGAGGCATCATTGAGAAATATGAATCTCTAATTTAGTTGGAAATTTGACTACAAATAACAGCCTTAAAAGGAAATGTCTACCTGGGCAGAACCCAGGACTGTACTTTTAATCATACCCCTTCAATTCCTCAGTCTTCCTCCATCCTCATAATCACAGTTTAACTAACAAAAATTAGTTAAACTGGTGAAGGAATGGGAGGGCTATTTTTTACTGAATAACATTCATTCTCAAGAGACCAAGGCTAAGTCTACTTCAGTAGACTGAAGTAGACTACTGAAGTAGACTACTGTCTACTGAAGTGTGGCCAAATTGGAGCAGATTTATGGAATAAAGCAGTTGGTGCTGATGATACTTAGTCCACACCACACACATTTCAGGGGCTAGGGTATCTTTAGTCTGGTTCCATGAACTATATGTCTGTGAGCTCCTGCAATACATTTTTCAGTTCAGTTCCGTCTTGAAAAAAATCCACTTTGCACTCTCCAAGACTACTTCAAGCTACCAAGCTATAAACCAAAGAGAGTTAAGTGGAATTATCAGGATATCTATTCCACATGCACAACTCTGATCTGAACTAAGACACTTATGTAGATATGCTTTAAGCAGTGATGAAACATACAATACAGAATAAGAGAAAATAAATTACATTGGAAATAGGATAGTAGCTAAAGCACAAATAGAAAAGGAAGGAAAACAGTGTAATATAGAGTACAGAAAGGCAGCATTGAACAAACAAAATCTTTCCACTATTTGAACCAGGAGTTTCTTTCTTTTTTTTTAAGTTTCTTGTAAATAATCATATCTACATGTTCAGCAGGGATATTTTATTGGATTTATAGACCAAAACCGAGACCAAAATAAAGAAATGGAAAGGAGACAGGGAGGGGCGGGGGATTAAACCCACAGTCCAGAAACTGTGGCAAACACATACCCACAGACATACTTGGACACTGGTAAAAAATAATATCTGTTAACATATGCAAACATTAAGTCTATTCAATATGATGGTCCAATTATAACAAAACACTTTTTATTTTCATCAGTGAGCAATTCTGAAGGATGTTCTGAATTAGTATTTTTTCATGAAGAAGGATTAACTAATATAGATTAAAAAAATGAAGAAAATCTGTCTCTACACATCATCTTGATACAACAAAAGAGCACATCAAATAATTTTTACTGAGACCTGGAGGACTGTCATGTTTTTAAAAATCTTTGTATTGTTCAACTAAAAGAAAGGTGTTGTTTGAAATACCTTTGGAATTTTGAGTGGGGTGTAAAAAATCAGGATCTACACACTAGTAGTCATTACACATATATTAAAAAAAATGCAGACACATTTTCTATGAGGCGAAGAACATATATCAATAGCCACACAAAAGAAAAAGTTGTGTTCTCAGTCATCTCACAAGCCTTTTTTCTTATTGGTCAAGCAAGTATTCACTTTTAGTGTAAAATCAGCAAGATGCTAATAAAAAAACCTTTTAGACATCTAGCTCTTTCAGGTTTTGATGTTATGTCTTCAGAATCTGGAATTAATATTATAACTTTTGCCTGATGATTACTTCCACACGGTCTCTTGAGGTAATTGTGCAGTATGAGTACAATCATATTAGTCTAACAAAAAAGGTGTTACTTTTAAGCTCATGATGCACACGGATCATCTGCCCGTGGCAATATTTGGGTGCTTTTTAACATTACTGTAAGGACTACATGAATAACTGTGATGAACAAAAGTAGATAATGTGTTTAGTTCACCCACCTCTATATTAAAGATCCTAAGCTTGTTATAACATACTGAGTGATGCTCACATGGCATAAGAAATGCTCTGGGCAAAAAACATCACATAAATATCTGTGATTTATGATAAGCTGAACGTATCACTGATACTTATGAACTCCCATTTTCCCATGTTAGCTTTCTGCATATATGTATCATCCTCTTGATTGTTTCCTCAAGCTATTTCCCAATTTCTTTCTTTGAATCTTCCATGTGTAAAGAATACAAGTGCACAACAATGTAAGAACATACATTTTCTAGGTATCACCTCTGAAAGACTACTTTTTTATTTAAGCTACAATTCAAGCTGACTGTAACTATATAAATCACAGCCTAGCAAAAAGAACTATCCCAGTAGAAAAATAACTCCATTTGAAATGTATCCATATATTGCAATGGTTTCAAGTGAATTAAAAAAAAAAGAAAAAGGAAAAGAAATGGAAGAAAGGAAGGAAGAAAGGAAGAAAGGAAGAAAGGAAGAAAGGAAGAAAGGAAGAAAGGAAGAAAGAAAGAAAGAAAGAAAGAAAGAAAGAAAGAAAGAAAGAAAGAAAGAAAGAAAGAAAGAAAGAAAAAGAAAGAAAGAAAAAGGGGAAGGGGAAGGGGAAGGGGAAGGGAAAGGGAAAGGGAAAGAGAAAGGGAAAAGGAAAGGGAAAGGGAAGGGAAAAGGAAAATAGGAAGAGGAAGAGGAAGAGGAAGAGGAAGAGGAAGAGGAAAAGGAAAAGGAAAAGGAAAAGGAAAAGGAAAAAGGAAAAAAGGAAAAGGAAAAAGGAAAAAAGGAAAAGGAAAATACTATCTGAAATAATGCAGCTTAATGCACACAATCAACTATTTCTATTTTCACCTAACACTTTTCTTTCTTTTTGACTCATGCTGTTCTTTATTCAGTCTCTTATATCTGACCAGTAGAAAAAAAAATGTACATACAAAAAACCACTAAAAGTTTGTGATGAATATTACGCATTTCTAGAGTCTATGTTTTACCATATGACTATTTCCTGATCTGAAGATTCACATTTAAAATTAGATTTACCAAAGGGGGAGTAAAATAGAGCAAAAGCTGTATAGCGTAGCTCTGTGGAGAGTGTCTAATCTATTAAAGATCAACTTCTCTCTCCATATAATGAAACTTACAGCACCATTCCCCCTACAGGTCTTAGTGGGGTAGAAAGAGATGCAATCAGGATGATTCATTTCTTCTCATTTAAAAAGGCCATGTAACATATCTTAATCAAAATAAATGGTGACAAGTTAAGCCTAACAATAAACACAGTAAGATAAGATTCATGGGATAAGTGACTTGAAGAAATAAAAGGCTAAAAGGTGTTTCCTCACTCTCCTTCTTCCTTGTTCAGATAATTATTAATTAAGAGTAACTATTGGTTACTATAGCTTTTGTAGCTGAGAGGAAACATTAATGTATGTACATGTATGCTAAAGTATGGTGTACTGGCTAGTGAATGCCTGATGAATACCTTTGGACTTAGCAAATGTTGTCTCTTGAAACACAATTGTGTGATTAAAGCAGTGTGGTATAGAATAAATATGTATAAGAAAGTATACAGTGGAGTTCCACAAACACTAATATACAAACTATGAGTGGGTACTGACAATGCCTTATATCTACTTTCTACTGGAGTTTTGATGAATTTGGAATTCCTTGGAGTAATCAACTGGTAAAAAGAGCCCTCTATACTTCTAATGGGCTTTGAATATCTCCTGAACCATTTTAAAACAGTAAAATCCTATGTCAAGAGGAGAAAACAGTTAAGAAAGGCCACTGCAATCTAGATATCTTAAAATACTTTAAACTTAATGCATACATGAGACTCAGTTGATTATACATAATGTGTTATTAAGCAGATGTTTCTAGCACGGCCTTGTTATGTGATGTATACTATGCCATCTAGAGGCAGAAAGCTAGCAAAATACTCTTACGTTATCTAATATCTGAGCAGGTCAGGTCTAATGACAGATCTTTTAGGTGCTGCCTTATCTTTCGTTTCTAGCCTTGCTGGATTTTGCTCTGTTTGAGCCAACTGAAATAAAAAGGAAAGGACAAGATGATAACAGCTTGCTCTGTAGCACATCACAACACATCAGTGTGGTGTCTTCCCGCTCTTCACCCATGTTCTGCCTATACAGCATTGCTCAGAGTAAAGTAGATGCAAGAAATAAGAAAAGTCAGTACTCCTCTTCATAGACCTGTTGAACGGATGGAACACCACCAGGTGGAGAAGATTAAAGCAGAGTGATGAACGCCTTAGGAGTTTATGCAGGGGACAAAAGAGATATCTTGGGAGAGGATATTGATCACTGGTAATAATCTGTGATGGTAGATGAGGTAGGGTAGGATGTGAAACAGAAAAAATAGTAGGAGTCCAGGGTGAAAAAGCACAGTTTCAAGTAAGTGAAATGAGAAAGAGGAGGGGGGATTTAACACTTTGAGGAAAATTTAACATACAGAGATTGTATCAGAAAAAAAAGACCTAACTCAGACTCTGTTCCGGTTTTGATAAGGTACATTGGTGGAGCATGTGGAAGGAAAGTATATCAGTAGTCCTTCCCTCGGTCTATTCTTCTAGCTTTGTTGGAGTATTCCACTAGTTTGCAGCACTCTGTACTTTATGGACTTCCTGCATTATATTTTCATGTTTACTGTCTTTTGGTCTTCTTTTTTCCCTGTGAATTTCTACGAACTATTTTTACAAAACAAGTAGAAATTTGGTGTCTACAAATAACTCAACAAGTTAACTGCACATTGTATGAAAAAGTACTTGCTTGCATTTGCTCTAAACCCATGACTTGATCCCTTCATTTGATACTTTTGGTTCTTGTACTCTGAGAAATAGTAAGTAATTATTCCCTATCCATGTTTATTCAGTTCAACCTTTTACAGACTCCTGTCCTATATCCCATGACTTTTTTCAGGATCAGTTTGGAGATATGTACAGCAGTACAAGAGGAAGTATATAAGAGAAGATCCTTCAATCTTTTCTATAAAACATTTTCTTACACTGTTCTAGCTATACTTTTCCTAGTACAAAGAATTGTTTTGTTTTGTTTTGTTTCTAGTTTTGTTTCCTAGAACAAAATAAGTTATCTATTCAGCTTTGACTGAGATGTTTTCATTTTCCAGATATTTCAGTCATCTATATATGGCCCTCACATCAAGCCAAATATTGGAGTTCTTGATCTCTTTTAAGTTTAGCAATATTGTGGCTGATTATATATATAAATATGTGTATATGTATGTATGCATATATAAAATATGTAAGTAACAACAATGGAAAAAATTAGGTTGCTAACAAAGAGGTGTAATTTCTGGATTTTTATCACGTATTTTTTACACCAGGTTTGGCAAATATAGCAGCTGCAGTACTGGAAATGTTTCTGGCATGTACAAGCAATGACATTTCTCAGAGAGCATTCCACAAAGGAGATTTCATATCCTTATCTTCTCATGTCAAGCTCTTCATAAAAGAATAATCTATAAGAAAATATAATTTGACAGATAAAGTGCTCCTAGCATGTTTCTGAGGAGAGGAACCACTGTTTCTTCTATGGCTAAGCTTTCATATCAGAACTAAAAAAGAAGTGCAATATAGATATGTGAAAAAAAGACTAATGGACTTATATCACAGAACTGATACTAGTACAGAAGTAAAAGTAGTTTAAATCTTTCAAATGGTGACTCTGTGGGACAAACATCAGTATAACAGAACTTTCACAGCCTCTTACAACAAAAACTAAGACAGTGATACCATCATAATTTTAAAACAGTGGGACAGAGTGCACACTCATCTCATCAACACTGTTGGACCTGCACAGTTTCCGAACACACAGAAAAAGAAACTTTGTAGCTAGGGCTTCAACCACTAAGCTTTTTTCAGTTCATACATTGGTTAGTTGCTGGATCAATCACTGATAAGGGATATTACTATAAAGGGTACTTTGTAATAAAGAACAAGTCCAGTATGTGCTCAAATACTTTTATTTTCCTGAAGACTGAAGTAGATAGAAAGGTCTGGCTTGGGGTTTGTTTTTTGTTTTTGTTTGGTTTTTAATCAGCTCTTTTAATGTGAGGGAGATACACTCAGGGGAAAGCATACTTCAAAACACTGGAACCAGATGCTCAAAATAACCTCAGTGAAGTACTCCTCTTCTTAATTAATAACTTTATTTACTGTCATAGACCAGAAGTTAGTTACAATTGGTTCTGTACATAATGCAGAAAAATAGTCTGGAGGTCCCAAAAAGTAATAAGCTGGTTAGCACAGCACACATGGCCTAAATGTGTTCACACAAGTTACTGGGTTTTGTTTTGTATATCAAGCAACCCCCCAAAATATCTAATATACATCCAGAGAAAAAACAGCAAAAGAAACAAAGGACATGAGAAAGGAAGAAGACCTCTGTGTTTTCTTTGGTGAGGAAAACTTCATTCTCTGAAGTGAATAATTATCTTCCCACTTTTAGACCTCCCAGATAAGGAGTCCTTACTCTTGCAATGACTCTGATATAGACATGCAATCAGTGGTGATCTCTGTAGTACCAGTTCACAACCTTTTCCTATGCAGTTTTGGTAAATACGTACAGAAAGACAACTTTTGCAGCCAAAGAACTGGTAGATAGATGGCATTCAGACACTAAGTCCTATTGTGCATTCAGGTTTGATTTAATTAGGTTAATATCAAAATTTTAATTTCAACATTAATATTGATCAGTGTGCAGTCTGCTGTGTCTTGTGATTTAATCATTATTATGAAGCTGTACCATGTATTCATCCTTCACATTCAGATGAGGGCAGAATCAAGGATTTGCAGAAGAGATTGGAACTTTAAATACATTTGTATCTCCTTTGGGTGATTATCAATCCTTGCCTTTAAAAATGAAGTTTCCTTTTTGCATACCCTCTACTTCTCCTTATTTGCATATGAATCATATTTCTGTGTCTGAATTACAATTTTCCTAAAACTCTTTTGAATTTGGAAGCCTTACACATTTTTAATGCCGTAGATGACTATTAGGAAGGATACATAAACACATTGATGGGGAGGTCTTCAGAGCAATATATTTCAAAATAATTAGATTAGATAAGATTAGATTAGAGAATTCTTGATATTACTTTATAAAACTGAAGAATTGTTATCTGCTGCCTTTAGACAGTCACCTTCTTTTTGGCAGAATAATTTTATATATCTCAGTCAAACATTTTAGTGCATTTCCTAATTTTTTCTACTCTTATCTTTACCTTATGTCCTAGTTTCAGCTAGGATAGAGTTAATTTTCTCTTAGTTGTTGGTATAGTGCTGTGTTTTGGATTTAGTATGAGAATAACATTGATAATACACTGATGTTTTAGTTGTTGCTAAGTAATGCTTACACCAGTCAAGGACTTTTCAGCTTCCCATGCTCTGCCAGGTGCACAAGAAACTGGGAGGGGGCACAGCCAAGGTAGTTGATCCAAACTGGCCAAAGGGCTATTCCATACCATATGATGTCATGCTCCCTATATAAACTGGGGGGAGCTGGCTGGGGGGCAGCGACCTTTGCTCAGGGACTGGCTGGGCATCGGTCGGCAGGTAGTGAGTGGTTGTGTCACTTGGTTTTTTTCCCCCCCTGGGTTTTGTTCCTCTCTCTCTCTCTCCTTGTTTTCTTTTTCATTACAATATTATTATTACTATTACTATTATTACTATTATTATTATTATTATTATCGTAGTTGTTGTTGTTGTTGTTGTTATTATCCCAATTATTAAACTGTTCTTATCTCAGCCCATGAGTTTTCTTACTTTTGCTCTTCCAATTCTGTCCCCCATCCCACGGGGTGCGGAGGGTGAGTGAGCAGCTGTGTGGAGCTTAGTTGCTGACTGAAGCTAAACTATGACACTTTACTTTTAGGGGGTTGAGAGGATTAGAAACCCCACAAAAAAAGATGTAGGGATAGAAATAACTTTAAAAACACAGTGCATATATGACTGAGATCAAATGGCCACATAAAAGAAAAATAAATTATACTTTATTTCCTAACAAGGATGGAGGATTCAGTTAATATTCTTGAAAGTAATATCTCTATTAATTTTCATTCAGGCCAGCAGAGAAAAAGATATTGCTTGTTTTAAATTCAGTGACTCAGACCTTATTGAATAAACCTGTTGTTGTAGAAAAATCCATACACATAAGAATTGTTTCTGTGGGTACAGAACTGTTGTAGATAAGGATATCCATAAGTATCATCAACTTCATATAGCTTCACAGAAGGGCTTATAAGCATTGTTAAAAATCCATAATAGCTTTTTGGTTGTTTTGCTTCTCATGACCTCTATTTAAAAAGAAGTTTTATTCTCAGAGATGAAGCTTACACAAGCTTAACAACAAGAAAGCTAATAAGAGCTCAGCAAGGATCAGATGGAGTCAGGAAGTAGAAAAAGTACTTTCACAAGCTCAGACCTCACCATGTGTCACATGAGTCATCAAGTGAGACATCATATGCAAGACTGTACAAATAACTGCAACTTTCCACATACATTAAACCTGTCTGCTCAATACAACTCAGATTCACTCAAGAATTTCCAGACTCCTACATCACTTGCTCTGAAACACATTTGCTCACTTGCCACACACCAAGGATTTCAGTACATACCGTCTGTTTCTTGATATGAAACTAGCATGTGGTTCCATCTTCACCCTATTTCAGGCATTCTGAAAAGATAAAAGAATATAAACAAAAAGAGATATTTATACAATTTAAGACAACTGTCTTACCACATAGGACAAGAGAAAATCCAAGGATAAGTAATACATAGTTTGGTCTAAAAGTTAGAGTACCTTGTTTTGGCACCTTGTTTTATTTAGATGTGTCAACATGGCTTGAGGTAGTAGAAGGCAAGAAGAAGTGTTGGTGTACTTACCATTTCTAATCAATTCAGTCTGATCTAAGTGGGACAATGAAGTCAAGAAACTCGTTGAAAATTCCTATTACTTATAATTTTCTCTTCTACTTACTTATGCCTCTTTTATTTCTACCAGTTGGCTCTTCACCAAAATGATCCCATTTCACAGAATAACTTCATATAGTTTGCATAGGTCACTAAATATTGCATAGTATATGTTACTATATGTTGCAGTCATATAGAGAAGAAAAAATGAGTCACCATTAATATTGGATGTAAAGGAATAACTGATATTGTCAGTAGCCATTCTCAAAGCATGGATAAGGTCTCAGCTGCAGGTGGAATTTGTGATACAGACACTAATTTTTTTACTAAAAAATCCTTGGTAGATTTCTGTTTCAAAAATCTCAGTATCTTCTTGTAACTGCAACTGTATGATCGTAAGATTGCAATTTCTGTAAAGATGATTATACTGTTCTAGTCCAGCTTTAAGTTTAGTAGGGACTACATCATCTCTCACGGAGATATGATTTGCAGATAAGCAGAATGCAATTTGAAATCTGCTTTTCTTTTCCACAATTTGTAAAAGTGACCCACTGCAATTTCTACAGGCTTCTAAAAACTATTATGCTTCATTACTTGCTTACTTTCCCTAAAAGCATATCTTTCATTCTACCTAAAAAAGGCAATTCTCTTTCCCTTATTCACAAAGCAAAATCTTCAATTAAGCACTCATCAAAGTGGCAAAAAGATCCAGCAAGTTGAGGAAGCTGCCTGTTGTTCTCCCTAATTATATCTGTATTTATTCTATATTCCTTTATTATATCCATTCCTTAGCCTTTCTTGAGATATATCTCAAGGATGTGTCTTAAACTATCATAAGCAGAATGGTAATAGCAGAGGAAAAGTCAACATCAATCATTTGACAGTGGGTGTATCTATTCAGTAACTATGGGTTTAAAAAAAAACAGAGGTGGAGAAATTATAAAATACCATTATTTCACCTGGAACTATATAAAATTTTATGGTAAAAATATTCCAATAATCAAGGTATGGCTAAGCAACTGGAGATAGCTGAGAGATCTTGAATAAGTGTTGTAACTAGTACATATTGATAAAGTATGAGACAGGTAGCATCTCCCATTTTTAATTTAAGGGACTACACCTTAGGCTGTCATACCAGCATGCTGTAATTTACTTTGATCTCTTTATTGAACACCATATGTTGGTTACTAGAATGTCAGATTGGTGAGTAAGGAGAAACCAAGACTGGTGTTGAATGAGAGTAATGTAAATTTATGCTATAGATGTCACCTGGCC
This sequence comes from Ciconia boyciana, assembly GCF_034638445.1. Lineage (NCBI taxonomy): Eukaryota > Metazoa > Chordata > Aves > Ciconiiformes > Ciconiidae > Ciconia > Ciconia boyciana. The sequence goes on from NC_132935.1 coordinate 61,529,390, forward strand.
AAATGAATGAAATGAGCAGAACATTTCTGGGATGTCTCACTCCTTCTCATGAGCTAAACAGTTGTAGAAATTTTTAATGTGTTTATTTCTAAATTTCTAGTATCTCTTATGTGGCAAAAATGCTGTAACTTAACATATGAGCCAATTTAAAAAATAATATTTTTACTGTTTATTTTGATATAGGAAGAATTGTTTTTAACTCTAAATCTTATATCTGCTGTCATTAAATGCAAAATGTTTGATCAAAACTTTCTGTTGAGCTTTGCAGGATAATAATATATTAAAACCTCTTTGCAATGGTATTTTAAAAACTTGCTCAAACTTGCTACTCGGGACACCTATCTGTCCTATTTAAAGCAAATACCTTTCACTATGCTACATTTCACTATTTTCTTTCTCAAAAATTAGGACCTAGAGGTTACCACATAGGTAGAGAGGAACTTCCTTTGATGTGAATGAGATTTTCTGCACATATTTGAAGGCAGAATTTTTCTCTGATAGTAAATATTCCTGTAGTAGAAAAATAAAAAGGGATAACACATTCAAATAGCAAAAGGTTAGGTGAAGAAAAAGAACAAAAGCTGTAATGGTATTCCATATTCTACTGTGTCACAGGAGTTTATAATTTTTGTATTTGACCTCCCTGACAAGAACCAAGACTTTAAAAAAAATCTGCAAATTGGGCAGAGCCAAAAAAGCTTATGCTTTCTACTTTTAAAAGAAGTATGAAAACACATCCATCTAAAATGATCAGCAAGAAGTGCTCTTCTTGCATTGCTCTTCTTGCATTGTCCTCTTGCAGGATATGGTACCCATTGATGGCAGAAAAAACATTCAAATGTGGATATACAGACTATAACAATAACTAATTTTTAGAGGTATTGCCATAAATCTCTAAACTTTTAAAACAAACAATTCACATAGTGAACCTTTCTATATCTCTCAGTAGTATCTGAAACGAAGTTATAAAAAATATTCAATTTTAAATGTTATTAAACTTTTTTTCCAAAACTTCCTGACAACAGGTTCTACAGAGTATTTTTCAGCACAAAATATGCCATATGAAAAGCTCTTCCTGATACATGGTCTTCCGCTAAATTACAAAAACATTACTGATGCATGATTTATTGGTTACAGTATAGTATCTCACCACTACCACTCGTTCTTATGAAGGATTTAATCATTTTGTTTTATGATTTCTACAGGCAATGATAAGAAAGGCATAATATCCCCCTTCGGGAAAAAGAAGAGAAATCTATATAAGCACAAAAAAAAAAAATTACCTCTCATGGTTCTTTATACACTCTATATTGTTTGTGAAATCTAATTTGTGACTATGGAGCCAAAATATATTACTAACTGACTATTATTTTAGGTGGAGCTATAACTACTCTCTCTCAACCAGGAGAACCTCCCGGTCATTTCAGAAGATAAAGATATTGCTATGTCTACCACTAAACAGAAACGAAAGATTTATTCAACAGTGATTTTTCCCTGTCTAGGATAATCCAGCATATATCCATTCCCAAGCATTTCCTACCTTTGCCACCAGTGATGTTATACATGAGAAAGAAACAGATGCACGTCTTCACTCCTTACAGCCGTAACTATAAAAAACTAGGATCAAGACCCTTACACAAAAGTAATTGTGACAAATAAAGATTTTATTTATTTCACTGCAAGTGAGGCTGTGCACCCATAAAAAAAGAGAGGCTTTTCAGAGACTCAAAAAAAGAAACATATGTTTAAATTGAGATTATATACCAATCTTAATCATGAGATCTATATATAGCTTAAGATAATAATCAAGACATTTAAATATATACATGTAAACATTCATATGTGTATAACTAAAATAGACTATTTTTACATTATGGTTGTGCTCAAGGTAGGAATATTTTACAAGTCCTACAGTTTCCTATCCTATGACTGCATTAGAAATAAAGACTAGATGATCCGTAATGGCTGGAGAAACTGGATGCCCATAGCTATTAGATTTTGAAAACTGTAGACCAAACCCCACTCCCTTCTCTACTACAATGCCATTTACCAAGTATTTCACATTAAGACTTTGACTTGCCATGCCTATACACCTGCTTGGGAAAAAAACTGAACCAACAAACCAAACAGAGAGAGAGAGGGGAAGAAAGAAAGAAAGAAAGAAAGAAAGAAAGAAAGAAAGAAAGAAAGAAAGAAAGAAAGAAAGAAAGAAAGAAAGAAAGAAAGAAAGAAAGAAAGAAAGAAAGAAAGAAAGAAAGAAAGAAAGAAAGAAAGAAAGAAAGAAAGAAAGAAAGAAAGAAAGAAAGAAAGAAAGAAAGAAAGAAAGAAAGAAAGAAAGAAAGAAAGAAAGAAAGAAAGAAAGAAAGAAAGAAAGAAAGAAAGAAAGAAAGAAAGAAAGAAAGAAAGAAAGAAAGAAAGAAAGAAAGAAAGAAAGAAAGAAAGAAAGAAAGAAAGAAAGAAAGAAAGAAAGAAAGAAAGAAAGAAAGAAAAAGAAAGAAAGAAAAAGAAAAGACACACAGAGAATGCTGGTATAGAATATTAGAATAAAGAGACAAAATCACAGGAGGCACAGTTTTACATAGGAAAGTAAACATACTGAGTAAGAGAAGAAGTGTGAAACTCAACTATATACAGCAGTTTTGGAATGAATAGCTGATCCACCACTAAGCCTATTGTGTTTTTTGTTTTTTATGCTACAATCGTGTTTTGCCTGCATAGCACTAGATCCAGAGGAAGAACATATTAATATGACAGTCATGTATTTTGATATTAGATAATGAATACTACAACATTTGTTCTTTAATTCCTATCAAAACATATGCCTAATGAATATGTTTTAAGGACCAGATGTGAGCAGAACAAACAATTCTTACAACAGCATTTAAAAAAAAAATACACTGAAAGCAAATTTGATGTACAAAGGGCTCTTTCTAGAAGGAAATGCTGATTATTTCCATTTGCAATAATGCCAGATCATGCAGTTTTCTAATGATGATACTCCCCCCCTTCATTTATTCCCTAAAAGCTGAAAATATTCCCAGCCTTTTAGAGTTAGTTACAAAGGCACATTTGGCAGACTCACCATCTTTGATAGCATAATTTTTAATCTGCTTCTCTAACCCAAGAGAATCTTTTAATAAAGAGATTAAAGTACTGAATTTTGATTCTCCACACTCAGGAGGACAGTGTTTGACCCTGATGACTAATTTAAGCTAAATTTTATTGCATTATACTGGACACTAATTAGACCAGTTGGAACACTTTTCCAGCAATGTAACATTCACCAAAAAAAATTACTCAGTATTTAGAAAAAAATTAGTAGGAATACAGAGAAAGGGACAAAGAAAAGGAAAAATGCCTACTTAAAATGGTCAGAAATTAAATGGGAGATTGTAACAGAATTAGATTAAAAATAAATAGGATTATAATTTAATTAAATTGGTTTTTAGTGGAGTTACAGGTCATCAGATTTTGTTTGTTTGTTTGTTTGTTAATATCCTATTTTGATATAAGAGAATGTTTCAGCAGGAACAGGAGTTGTTTACATAGATGATGGAAAAATTTGTCTTTGCAGTCAATGATGATTACTCAATTTGCAGCAGCATTAACTATCATCCTCAATCCTGAAGCATGCTCTTCTAATAAATGCATTTTGGTGTAAACTGACAATATCCACCCAAATAAAGCCAAATCCTTGCACCATGAGGCTGTGTAAATAAGTTATACTGCTTTCATGAGATCCACATTAAGATCTGCGTGGGATAGCAGTACTGATACCCAGAGCATGGTAAACATTTTACAGTCAGTACTGCCATATCTAGTACTGCTTCCCTGTGTGTGTATGTGGGTTTCATTTGTTTTTTTGACAGAGGACAATACCTGGCTTGAAAAAAAAAGATACCTTGATAGTTCTTCCATTACCCTTTTCTTTCTTTAACCAACCCTATGTTTCATGCATCATGCTGACAATGATGTGGTGAAACTCCTTGTTTCTAAGATGAGACTTGCTCCTGCTTAATTATTCAAGGAAAAGAGTCCACGGATGGTGTAAGCCATGCTAAAACTATACTGCCATACTCCCCCCAAAGCCCTAAGAGTACCAGAAAGGAATGTTCACTGCCATCAAATCAACGAGCTGATCTCATTAGATGACAATGAAATTGCTAGAGCTGACACAGGAAAGTGTGAACTCGTACCTGAAAGAGAGCGAGAGGTGCATGAGGAGGAAAAAGAGAGGGAGAAAGGAGTGAGAACACAAGGATGAGCAAGCCTTTACAGCAGCAATCCACTGATATATTGCCATATGCCAATTATGAAAAAGCAGAGCAAGGTGCAAAGCTTCTAAGCATTACATAATGGAAACACTGCTGAGTTTTCAGGCTTTCTCCTCTCTGGACATGAGGACAAGACTTTGTCATCACAATGTGCTGATTAATTCAGTACTTTGATAAACTGACCTTTGAACATGGTCACTGCAAATTTAATTTTTAAATTACTCGAAAATTTTCAGTAAACACATTAATCACCAAGTTGCATCATTGTTTTTCTTCAAGGGAAGATAATGGACAAGATGATGTGCACATGCTTACATGATTTTCTACAGTGAACTGAAGCACCCACATACCTGAATCACAATCAGTAGAGAGAGATGAGTATCTAACATCTGAATAATTTTCAGAAGTAATTAAGTAGGGGTCAAAACAGACCAGTACGTGTTCTATTCTAGTTTTACAATCAGTTTTAAGTGGCGTGTGCACCAAAATTCAGTCTCACATAACTCATGGTTTTCCACTTCTGACTTTTGTTTGGTCTCTTTTTTTAATTTTTTTTTGATGGTATGTTACTTTATAGAGCTAGTATTATAAGTATACTTTTTGCATTCTTAAGACAGTGGTATATTTAAATCCTTTCAAACTAACCTAAACCACTTAAAAAAAAAGAAAAGAAAAGAAAAGAAAAGAAAAACATTCCTTAAATAAAGAAAAGAAAAGATATTATTCCTTTTTTGGTCACACACATACTTGCATCCTTTAAAAATTCGAAAAATATTCCATTCATTTACTTCATCGTTCAAACTGTAGGCACTAAAAATTCAAACGAACCCTAATTAGAGTTATCTTAAAACTTCAGTAGAACAGTTCTCATTTATATTAAAGAAGTTTCTAGTTCAAAGGAAAACTCTTTGCAGTGAAAGTCATGCATAATGTTACAGATCATTTTTTGTCTCTTGTCAGAAATCAATCATATTTTTGTCATCATTAAGGAGAAGCGTTGGCCTTTTTAAGATAAAGGACACAAGTATCTTGTCCTGAAATACCCCTACCTAATTAAAATACCCCTACTAATAGGGTCCTATTTTAAATGATAAAAAAAAGTCTTCCTCATTCTTCAATTGATGTCAATGAGCAACAGAGGAAAAATAAGACAAGGAAAATGAAACAGTGCAAAATTATGGATATAAATTCTCACAAGTCTCAAGATTTGTTGTGATGTACCTGACAGAAAAGGGAAGGTGATAATTTTAATGTAGGTGAAATTTATCACTGTATAAAAAAACCCCACAGAAATAAAGTCCTGCCCTATTGTAGACAATGGAAGTTTTATAATTCATGTATTAAGGTAAGAGGTCATGCACCCAAATTTCCCTAAAAATACTGACTTCCTAGAAATCCAAATACCTAGTGTAAATATGTACTTTTGAAGATCAGGAAATCATCAGATAATCCAGGCTGAGCAGGTAAACCTCAGGACGTCTCTAGTCCAACCTCCTGCTCACAGCAGGGCCAGCTCTAAGGTCAGACCTGGTTGCTCAGGGCTCTGTCCAGTCAGGTCTTAAAAACTTTGATGAACAGAGACCACACAGCCTCCCTGGGCAGCTCCCCCACCCTCCATAGGGTGGAGAGGTTTCTCCTTTTATCCAGCTGGAACCTGCCCATTTCATTTTATGAGAATTGTGTCTCATTCATGTGCCACAAGAAAGAGCCTGGCTCCTTCTGTCACTGAAATTGTGAATCAAACTCCTTAACACCAATGTAGTATTAAGAAGCAGGCATTCTTTATTACGGCGCCGGATGCACGGGGGATCGTTCCACCTAGCGTGCATACCGCAGGTTACATCAGCCGAAACTTATATTGCCCAGTTACACACATATGCATCAAATTTCCCAGAATGATCATGCATGTTCATTCTATTTCCTGGAACTAATTATCATATTTGCGTGGTCATTACGCATGCATCCTTGAGCTCCGAGGGGCTTCCGTGGGGGTCTCTGGTGGTCCTTGGTGGTCGTACAGGTGTGTCCTTTAGTTGACCCCTTCTTCTGGACATGCGCAATCCCACCTTGCTTATGTAACTTGCTTCCCTTCTTCATGGTGCATGGTCCATACCAATGATTTGGCACCCTTAACACAAACCAATTATTCTAACCACCCTCAACTCTTTGTCAAGATGGGCTGGGGCTGTACTGGGAACATAGCAGCATGTCCATACTACTCCTTGTCCAATTGTCTTTGGGCATAGTAGCATATCCATAGCCATAGGTGTACAAACACAATATTAAAGCATTGTCTAACCTGCTCCTATCTCTATGTTGCTTAGTTACAAAAGAACGAACTAATCATTTTGGTTACATCTGGTTACATTTCCCCCCTTTGGAAGTTTTGAAATAATAATATTTTCAATACTTCCACTCTTAATCTTTCATAACTCAACATAAGCAGGTGGTTTCTCTCCTGGCATTGGTGTACGATGCTTCATCACCGATTTCTGTGTCAACATTTTCTTTAAACACTGATAAACCAAACAAATCACCAAAACAACTGTAATCAAAATGATTAGTGTCTGTAACAACTCAGTTATCCATCTTTTAAGAGGAAATCCAAAATGTCCCAAAATTTGGCCTCACCAATTTGTTTGCATTTCACTCCTTAAACCTTGAGTCTGCTGTGCCACCCTCTTCATATCATCTATTTGTTCATTCAAAGCAGCTGTAACATTTGGGATGTGCAGACAGCAATCTTGATTTCTGTAAGTCCACAATCATCACTTCAACTCCCCCATGTGTTTCTCTCTTTTTTTCCTCTACTATTTTATCATTATTTGTGGGGTAACTATGACTTGTCTGGTGGATGTTACCCACCTCATTTTCTACTACTCTCAACTGTTCTGCCAATAATCTATCCAATTTACCATAATTTGGTTTTGGGGTTGGAAGTTTTACCTGTTTTACTTCCAGGGCAAGGATGCTTTGCTCCACTGCCTCTCTAGCAGTTTTATCAGCCAATCGGTTGCCCACATTTACCACAGTTTGTCCAAATTGATGTGCTTTACAATGCATTACCACTTGGGCTGCTGGATGTCCTGGAGAGGTTGAAGAATTTCTTCCTGAGCTGACAACAGTCCTCTTTCCTTCCAGATAGCTCCATGTGTGTGAATCTGCTTTCTGTGCTGATGTATTCACAGGGAGAGCTTCAGCTTTCATCACTTGGGTGGTGGTAACCACTGCATACCCTGCCATTCATTTTCCATCTCATACAAAGCTGCTTCCATCTGTAAACAGCTCCAAAGGATTGGAGGATGCCAGGATTAGGCAACGGTTCATCCTTCAGGTCCTGTGTGCTAGAATAATTGCAAACTTGTTCAATAGTTTGCAAACAATCCTGGTGTAAAGACTCACCCATTTCCGAGCTCAAAAACATTGCTGGGTTCACTGCTGTTGTAGTTTTAAGTTCCACATCATCCTGTTCCAAGAGAGTGACCTGGTATTTGAGCATGCGGCTCAGGGACTGCCATTGCCCCCCTTTTTGCTCCAAGACAGAAATTACCATATGTGGGACATAAACCATAATTTTCTGCCCCATGGTTAATTTCCTTGCTTCTTGGATTAAGAGTACAGTTGCTACCACAGCTCGCAAACACCCAGGCCATCCCTTGCTGACATTATCCAATTGCTTAGAAAAATACCCGATGGCCTGTTTCCAAGTTCCTAATTTTTGAGTCAACACACACAAAGCAATATGTTATCGCTCATGTACAAACAATTCTTTTGAATTGGCTTTGCTAAATCTGAGAGTCCTAACACAGGTGCAGACATCAAAGCCTTCTTCAGATTTTTAAAAGCTGGCCAACACTCAGGTGTCCACAACAGGTGATTCTCCTGGGATCCTTTCAAAGCTGCATAATTGAGGATCCACATTCAACACCACCCGACCATACCCAAAAATGTCCGCAATTCCTGTATTGTTCTGGGTTCTGGAACTTGACAAATTGCTTCCTTTCTGCCTGCTTCCAATCTTCTTTGTCCTTGTGAAATTTCGAAGCCTAAATGTATCACAGTCTCTTTCCCAGTCTGGGCCTTGCTTTTTGATACTTGGTATCCTGCTTGTCCCAAAAAATTCAACAAGCTGATGGTCACTTTTGAACAGTCTTCCCATGTCTCTGCTGCTATCAAGATGTCATCTATATACTGCAATATTATTCCTTCTGAATTTTCTTTTTTCCGTACTTCCAATTCCTTTGCCAATTGATTACCAAATATTGTAGGACTATTTTTGAACCCTTGAGGTAGCACTGTCCAGGTGAGTTGTGTCTTGCATCCAGTGGTGGGGCTTTCCCATTCAAAGGCAAATATGCCTGGCTATCGTTGTCTAGAGGTATGCAGAAGAAAGCATCCTTGAGATCAAGTACAGTAAACCACTTATGTTTTTCTTTTAAGGATGTCGGCAAGGTATATGGGTTAGCTACTACTGGGTGAATGTCTTAATCTGATTTATGGCTCTTAAATTTGAGCTAACCTATATTCCTTGCCATTCTGCTTTTTCACTAGCAATATCAGGGTATTATATTCTGATTCACACTCTATCAATAATGCATAATTCAAAAATTGCATTATTAATTCTTCCAACTCCTTTCTAGCTTCCCACTTGATAGGATACTGTTTTGTCTTACCGGTTTAGTTCCAGATTTTAGAACAACCTTTACTGGTTCCGCCAATTTAGACCGACCTGGAATTCCACTAGCCCATACCAGGGGTGTTACTGCATCCTTCACTTCTGCAGGAATTTCTTCCTTCAGTCTTGGTGTGTTCTGTAACATAAAAATTCTCGCTTCCACAGCTTTTGATTCAGGTATTAACAGGTGAGTCTCCCCATTTTTAAAAATTATTTTGTGCATTCAATTTACTCAATATATCTCTTCCTAACAAAGATGATGGACATTCTGGCAAATACAAAAATTGATGAGTTACCCATTGCTTTCACAATTTGAATTTCAAAGGTTGTAAAAACGGATTATTTTCTTCCACCCTGCTCCCCCAACAAGACTTATAGTTTTAGGACTAAACCCCCCTTTGCATATATTTAATACCGAATATGTTACCTCTGTATCAACTAAAAATTCTACTTCATCATTCCTCAGCTTTAATGTAACCAGGTGTTCAGCTGGGGTTGACTCCCCATTCTCCTTCAGTTCTCATCATTCAGAGACATCAACTTAATTGCCTGTAGCGAAAGATCCAATTCTCTCACTTTGGGACATTCCTTTTTCCAATGCTACAGGCAGAGCAACATCATCTTAAACTCTTATTCCTTCCCTGTTTTTTTCCAAAGTCAATACCATAAAATCTTAACTGGATAATCCCACACTGTTTTTGCCACTCCAGATGATTTCTCAAAGCAAAAATAAATATCTCATAAGGTATTTCATCTCATTTACCTTCCCTTTTGCAAAATAACATTAATTGCAAGATGGTATTATATTGCAATGTACTATTCTTTGGCCATTTCTCCCCACCTTCCAAAGTATACATTGGGCACCAATGATTGCAATATTCAATTAATTGTTTCCGAGTCAAAGGACCACCCCCCAGATCTTTCCAGTGTTTTAAAATACATCCCAAAGGTATTCTTTGTGGGATGGGTTTCTTACTCGGAAATGTATCCATCTCCCAAACGACTAGTGGTTGTGATTGTCACTATCACAAGCACTAGTCAGAGGGACCCCAACCGTTGTTGGAGCTCCCTCTGGGATTCCAGCCCCCCGCCAGAAATCCCAACCTTGGAGACTTTAACCCCCCATTGAAGACTCCCCCTTGGGCCCCGCTCCACAAGCTTTCACCTAGCAGAGACTTACCAACCGAGGTACCTCTTAGCCCAACCCTGCGTAGCTTTCGCCATGCCTTACGAGCAGGCTTGGTGGGACTCTAACCCACGTCCTACCTTTGGTGGGACTCTAACCCACGTCCTACCTAAAGTGGGACTCTAACCCCACGTACTGCTCAAAGTGGGACTCTAACCCACGTCCTACCTAATGTTCTGTTACCCATTAAAAGAATGTCTTATTACCTTGTTCCAGGGGATCTTGCTCAGAATTCTTCGGTCCGGGGTTCGGAGGTTCTCCCCGAGAATCCCTTGGTGCCGGCTGGAGGTCCTGCGAACCCTCGGATCTGTCGAAATTCAGAAGCAGGGTCCCATCTGGGTCGCCAAAACTGTCACTGAAATCGGGAATCAAACTCCTTAACACCAATGTAGTATTAAGAAGCAGGCATTCTTTATTACGGCGCCGGATGCATGGGGGATCATTCCACCTAGCGTGCATACCGCAGGTTACATCAGCCAAAACTTATATTGCCCAGTTACACACATATGCATCAAATTTCCCGGAATGATCATGCATATTCATTCTGTTTCCTGGAACTAATTATCATATTTGCGTGGTCATTACGCATGCATCCTTGAGCTCCGAGGGGCTTCCGTGGGGGTCTCTGGTGGTCCTTGGTGGTTGTACAGGTGTGTCCTTTAGTTGACCCCTTCTTCTGGACATGCACAATCCCACCTTGCTTATGTAACTTGCTTCCCTTCTTCATGGTGCATGGTCCATACCAATGATTTGGCACCCTTAACACAAACCAATTATTCTAACCACCCTCGACTCTTTGTCAAGGTGGGCTGGGGCTGTAATGGGAACACAGCAGCATGTCCGTACTACTCCTTGTCCAATTGTCTTTGGGCATAGTAGCATGTCCATAGCCATAGGTGTACAAACACAATATTAAAGCATTGTCTAACCTGCTCCTATCTCTATGTTGCTTAGTTACAAAAGAACGAACTAATCATTTTGGTTACATCTGGTTACACTTCCTCCTGACAACCTTCTCTTGTCTCTATATACGTGTAGGAAAGTGGCTGTGAAAGCCTTTGAATTATTGCCGCGAAAAGCCGAAATCAGGACTCTATAGTCGGGATGACTATTAAGCAGGTATTCTTTATTGCAGCGCTGGGCAGCGCTGGGGATTGCTCCTCCACAAGTGCTCCACCAGGTTAGCACAACACATCAGTTCATATACACATTCAAATCATATGTATTCATCAGATTTCCTGAAAAGAGGCAGTTTTATGGTGATGAGTTCCTGGAATTTATTTACATAGTCCAAGCATGTGCAGTAAAATTAGGGTTAGGGTCTTTTCACCCTCCCGGTGGTCTTCCATAGTCTTCCTCACGTTGTCCACTAGTTGAACTTTGGGCTTCCTTTGTCCATATATGGTCATTGAATTAGCTCATCAGTCCTTCGGCCTCGGAATGTTACAAGGGAGTCGATTTAAGCTAGTTCTTTGGTGCTTATCTTTGGCACAATCGTCCTGAGTTCCTGTTATCAGTGATTTAATTAGGAAGCCTAACGAGCTTGCTCAAGGCCTGTTTAGTCCTATCAGGTAAGAAGTCACAGGAAATGTCCCACCATCAACTCTGCTCAGCAGGTAACCAAAACTATCTTTGCAGGAGAAGAGAACAAAAGAGAACAAGGATGCGAGTGAAACTAAAAAAAAGCAAGTCTATGTCTTAGTCAGGGATTGTCAGGGATTTAACCCTTTCAGAAGCTCACTTGCCTTCAGGCTGAGCAAGCCCAGTCCCCTCAGCTTCCCCTCATGGGGTGTATGCACCCACGCCCTGAGCATGCCCTCCCGAGGACTCACTGCACAGAGGTAATATTTTACTTGTACTGGGGAGCCCGAGGCTGGGCACAGTACTCCACATGTGGTCTAACAAGCGCTGAGCAGAAGGGGATAATTGCTCCCACCAGGTTGGTTGACCATGCTCCTGTACATACAGCCCAGGGAGCTGCTGGCCACCTTTGCGTCTGGGGCTCAGATCACTGCCCATCAGGCCCCAGGGCCTTTCCCTCAGGGCTGTCCCCAGTCTGTTTGTTGCCACAGAGGGTCTTCTGTCCCAGGGGCAGCACCTGGGACTTGTTCTTGCTCAATTTTACAAGGTCTCTGTCAGCCCATTTCTCCAGCCTGTCCAGGGTCTTCTGTACAGCAGTCCTGCCTCCAAGCTTGTCAACTGCTCCCCCTAGTTTGTTGTCATCCTTAAACTTGGAAAGGGTACCTTCTGCTTCCTCCCGCAGGTCACTGATAAAGGTATGAAACAGGCCCGCTCCAAGGAGACACCCCAGAGGTGCTCCACTTGTTATTGACCTCCAGGTAGAGCACCAGCCACTAACCACAGTCCACTGACCTGACTGCATGACCATTTTTTCACTCATTCTGTATTACTCCCCTCCAGATTGGTACTTCCCAACACAGACACAGGATGCTGGGGGAGACCATGTCCAAAGCCTTGCTAAAGTCAAGGTAAACAACTTTTAAGATCTTATCCTTATCCGTAGGCTTTTTTCCTCTTATCTCACAGTAGAGCAACAAAACATTAGACAGAACTTATTAGCTGTTGTTGTACACAGCCAGAAAAATAACAGAGATAGCTCTTTCAACAGAATATCGTTTCTGAAACATTAGCACAATACATTGTTTTTTCACTAGCTAAAGCAGATACCACCTTCTATTGTTCCTTTGTTTTTGTTAACTTAGGCAGATAAAATTCTAGCCACCACCCACCTATGCCTTTCCAAGTTTTCTGAAAGGAAAAGGCTTTTTTTCAGGTGATATTAGTGGCAATATGAAAGCCTGATAAAATTAAGTGATTCACTGAAGGGTATTGAAAAATACTCATCTCTCTAAGCTAAATTTGTTCCTTTAGACAAACAGGAATCCACTGGGAAAAATTCTTTTCATATATAACACCAATTACTTTAGTAGAATTTCACCAAAATGTTACTTAGTCCTAATCATGTTTATCCTACAGACTGTGTTTCTTGCCTCTTTCAGAATCTTAATTAGTCAAATGGAAACAAAACAGAAAAAAATATGACATGAGATGAAGATTTCCATGAAACCAAAGAACCTTTAACTGTAAAGACTATTTTTGCCCACCGAAAGGCAGACCGACTTCCTTTTTTGGCAACTAGATGATCATGAAGCTCCACGTGCAACGTATGTCCAGGACTCCAGTAAGTAAATTACTTGTTCTGAGCTGTAATCCAAGGTCTAAAAGAGCTGGCTGTGGGGCACCTGGGGCCAATGGATTTAGGCTTAAATTTTACTTAGACAGAGAAAATTAGATTACGATCTAAATACTGTTGCTATCTTGGAACGAGAATTCTGCTTCCCTTATTCAGTATCATAAATAGAAAAGTCAGTGAAAGGGAAAAGCCCATAGAACATACTCAGCAAGCAAGCAGAACTGTTCAGATATAAGCAGGCAATTCCTGTTCACATCTTATGTAGCAGTCATCATATGATGCTTTTGCACATGTCAGGCAAAGACATCAGCAAGACACTGGATGGACAGAAAAATGTATCATTCAGGCTCACACAGAACATGAAAATGAACAAAGATATGTGCACAGCGTGCAAAACAGGAAGACTTCACAGCACTTTGGAAGGTGTCTGTGCTCCTTTCTATCTACTTTCTCTACCCTATGAACAGGAAAAAAAGGCAGGCTAAATTCAAATGAGAGGAGATAAAAGCCTAAATAAAGAAAGTGATGATTTTGCCTTTGACTTCCAAGGAATAGGGAGTACATCATTATCTATCTTTGCTTCTAAAAGCTCTAAAACTTTTTTTTAAACTTCTGGTTTTCTCTTTCTTTGTGTGGTTTTTTTTGGGAGGAGGTTCTTTTTTAGGGGGTGTTGGTATTTTGTTTTGTTTTTTTTTAACTAAGCTTTTGCTCTAATCTTATCCAAGTCTCTTTTGTTACCTCTGCAAGATAAATGCTTCTGTAATTGCAAATACTTTCTTGAACTGCAGACCTAAAATTCATCTTAGTTCTTTAGATATCAGTGATTACGTTGTCACTCAACCTTTTCAGTCTGACAGTATTTCTGAAATTCTTCAAAAGCTGGAATTAATTCTAGCATTACTGGTGTAAGTGATCTTTTTATCTTCTCACTCAGTCTTATCCCTCATTCTTGTAGCCCACAATATGGATGCTCAATAGTCTCCCACAGCATTTTTGCACCCATCAGTCTTGTAGCCTACAATGCAGCTACTGTTTTAGGCGTGAAAGTATAAAGTTTCTTTGTTTTGTAAATGAAGTACAAATTTGTGAGGTTTACAATTTCCAGTTACTATGGTCAAAAACACTGGGCACAGTCTGGTTTCAGAAACTTTTGATAAATATGGAGTAATTCTACAAATATAATTCTAGATTTATCCCGTATCAAAAAGGAAAATATAAAACAGAGTGACCTGTATTCCCATATTCAGTTTATCACTGACAACATTTCAAATTAATTATATGCCTAGATATATACCCAAAGTGGTGGCAAAGAATATGGTATTTCAGGTTACTTTCCATTCTGACTAGATGCACTGAACAAACCAAGTCTTGAGAGCCCAAAGGGAGAGCTGTTTAGGCAATGCTAACCCATTGCCATAAAAGCTTGCAGTAAACCAAAATTTGTCTGTAAAATCCTTGTACTAATTAACAAAATACTCTGCAAGGGTATGTGGAAGGAGACTGCTCTTTTAAGGATATCTGGTCAAAGGAGCCATAAACAAGAACATACAGAGACAAACCTGACTGACAATCAATAAGGGAAGTCATGATAAGAATAAACCCAGCCAGTCACACTAATTGGTAAGGATATGTGGAGCATGAGAAGGTTTTGTTTTTCTTCAATAAGATTGTCTGACTAATGACCTTGCCAAATTGGGATGATAAAGAAAGGGAGGAAGACCAACACAGAGGTATAAAACGTGACCAATAGCCTTAACAAAGACAATAATCAGAAACAAACCTGGTCAGTCACACTAATTGATGGGCTACCAAGAAACTGCAGGCAAACCGGGATGTTGCAACTGATAAGGATGCAAACCTGAGGGTCCCGGATGTTGGGAGGGCCAGGGGGACTAGGCCAACTGATGAGGCAATGGGCAAGGGAAGGGGATCCAGGAGCCAGGGCAAACAGAAAAGGGTATAAAAGGGACTTGTCACATGTAAAATGGGGCCAGTCAATACACTTGTCTGGCTGAACCCTGTGCCTGAGCACCAATCTGTCCTATCACCTCATTAAATCTTTTCTCCACTCTCTCACTGCGTAATCTCATTCTCTGTCCCGTGTGTATGTGCGCTGCAGGGACTCAGTGCCAGCTACCTGGGGGACTGGCGTGAGTGGACTGAGTGCCAGCTACTAGAGTCTGACTGGAGGGTGTAGGCAACCCCAGCCTGTTGTGTCAGCTACTGGAGTAAGTGGGGTCTCAGCATCAGCTACTGGTGGGGGTCTTTAACTTCCAGCCGCAGGGGCTGGAACGGTGTGTGTTCCCCAAACCAGCTACCCCCTGACTGGTGTGAGTGAGGCAAGTGAGGGTCTCTGCATGAACAGCTGGAGCAGGACCATGGGTCACAGCCCATGTGCCTGCTGCCAGCTGCTGGGGGCTGATGAGTGTCTGTATCTTCCCCAAACCAGGTGTTTGTGCACTTGTGCATGGGTTTGTGCATGGATAACTTGTTTTCAAACTTTAAGCTGGACTCAATTGTAGGTAGGGGATCCTCAGATCTGAGCTGGGGTATTAGGTGGGCAGGGGGTCCATGCTATTGAGAGGACTTGTGAATGTGGGCTGTATGAGGGATGAGTGTGTGAGTGCTGTGTGTTTGCCAGCAAGCATCGAGCTGGACCAGCTGGTGAGACGGGGACCATGAAGCAAGTAAGAGGGCTGGGATTTGGGCAGGTGTGCCGGGCAGACAGAAGGGCCATGGTGGTCCTTCCAAACACACTCAATAAGTTTGGATTTAGAGAATATCAGTGTTAAGATGTACTTTCTGAAAAATAAGGTACATTTCTCGCAAAAAATAATTCTGGGAAGCACTTTGATATTGTTATAAGAATTAAGGTAAATAATTTTATCTTTCTGAAAGTGAGAGAGCATATAGCTGCACCTGCATTTCTGCTTGTCATATCTATATACAAAAATGAAGGATGCATATGCAAACAGATAGTGACTAATATATGTTTTCTGATTACTGTGTTCTGCTACATAAAATTAGTGTCAGAATGACTATATAGACTTCTATCTGTCCTTTTGAAATATTTAGCCTTTTCTTTATTTATAATAATAACAAAATGCTTTAAAACCTGCTTCTATTTTATAGCTATCATAAATATTATTAGATAATGAAAGCCAATTCTCTCCTCCTTTCGTTTCCCCTCCCTCCCATTTGCTGGGGGAAAGAAAAGATCCAAAGCTAATAGGCCTCAAAGTGTTCAGCAGTAAGCAAATAACCCCATATTAAATAAATACTATTTGCCACTTCAAACAAACTTGTTTTAAAAAAATGCCAACCAGTGATGAACATTTGGGAAAAACATACATCTGCTATGCATTTTATATATAGCATCTCTCACTGCATGCAATCTAACAGTTAGGCCTGTTAAAAAGGCTTAAAATCTCTAATACAGCAAAAGTCCTTCAAATTCAACTTGTTATTCCAGTTCCAAGCCTCATTCATTCAAGTTAATAGAAATGTCAACCTTCTTTCAAACAAAAGTTTGAAAGCTGCATTTGCGTGTTTTGTAGGGCCAAAGGTAATGAGAGGAGTGACTAAAGAGCAAACAAAAGTAACTGTCTTCAAACACTGGCAGTGAACAATGTTAAAGTATTACCTATCCTGAAAGAAAGGAATTATTTTTCTCCTGACATGGCCCCATAATACTTTTTTATTTCAGATGCACTCAGACTATGAGGAATATAGTAGAGAGAACAATACCAATCAAGGAATATCTCCAAGCACTGCAAGAAAAAGCTTTGTCATGTCACACACACACACAAAAAAAGAAAAAAAAGGAAAAAAAAAAAGAGCATTTGAGACCAAAAATATTTTGAACATTTAATTCAAAGATACAAAATTTTAATGTCATTACCTTAAAATAATTTTTGGGCTAAAGAAAGATATATTTTTCTCTTAGTTCTGAAGTATGAAAGCATCTGATCATAGGCAACCCACAGAGGGATCATAATAATACCTGAATTTTCCATACTTGAAAGTATTTTCCTGTTATTCAGAGCTCTCTCACAGAGAGGTTGTAGCAGTAACAAGACACAGTAGATGGAGAAAAAAAAAAACAGAAAAACAAAACAAAACAGAAATAGCAGTGTTTTTGCAGTGGTACCAAGAAAGCACTATGCTTTTCAGATTCTTCCTTCTTGTCTCAGTTCTATATATAATTCAGTTAATGTTTTCACTAGCTCTGATCTCACCTCCTGGCCAACAAGAAGGACAAGTGCCTGAGAGCATTTATTTTTCACATGAAACACCATCTTAACTGCATTAACCAATCACACCAGAGTGAGGAGAGGGAGGTGGAAGGGGGGACTGAAAGTGTCCAACATCTTTGAACATGTTACAGCTAAAGAAACCTTGAAGTATTTTATCCTCTGGCTTTACACCCTTCTGCCTCTTCATCTGTTATCTCACTGACAGCCTCTTTGAGTCATCACTCTTAGTAGTCTCCTATTTTAATGCCCTTCTCTCATTAGGCAGAAGACTGTTTTCCTCTTTGTCAAACTAAGAGTACAACTGAAATTTGTTCACTCTTTCTTAAAATAATCTTTTTCAACAACACAACATGGATTTTAACTGTCTAGGGAAATTTCCAGCCTTAGCGTTTTTCAAGTAAATATGATTAAAACAACTAAAACATTTTTTCCCTTCTCTTTGAGAAATAGAATATTTTTTCCTTTAAAACAAGAGTTCAGTCTTACTACACAGTGTGTTCTTTGCCTTTGACATTTAGCAGCATGAATGATTGATAACTTAGCATTACTTAGGTAGGAGATTAATCTCTATGTAGATTCAAGAGTAGGAAGAAAAAGACATTCAAATTCCATGTCTTTATACCTGAACTGCTGTAAATTAGAAATGTCAAAAATGTAATTCATCAATTTATATGCATTGAAAGAGCTCAGTTTTTCTTTAAAAATACTACCAGAAGGGAAAAGAACTCCTTAGGCCCAAACCATATCCAAATATATAATTTGTATTTAAAATATCTGCAACATTCTGCATCATTGTTGAAAAATGCTCTGCCATTTAAAGAAGAAATTAAATAGAATATGGGAATAACCATTAGCATCCCATGTAGCATAGGAAATATAGAACATATAATGGTCATAGTATCCAAAATGTGTGTGGCAAATTTAAAACAATTGCACATTAAAATAATTTTTAGCTGTTGCAGGAAAAAAAGTAAATTTAACAATATCAGGAAACTGCTTGAAAATTTTTACTGGCATTTGAAAAGGCTGAAATGGACACACTCTGTACACTATGCCTGTGTCTCAAAACTGCTTAGGCAAAAAAAACCACCACCAAAATGCCCGCACTATCATGGAGGTAATAATAGTCATAATGTGCTGTATGCCAGGCACAATCTACTACCATAGGTAATGGTTGCCAAGGATAAGAGTTGACAGGCAGTATGTCAAACTTGGACCTGCACCAAGCTTTCTTGGACACGGTTACATTTTAATTAAAATTTATTTTCTGCTTTCAGGTTCTCCACTAACTTCAGAGGAGGCCCATGACCGGCCTCACAGACTTAATGTCTCCTCCATCCTCATTCAGGTATCGGGAGACTTCTTCATTAGCAGGAACCTTATTTTGTTCCTTTTTCCCTCTTGGATGATGGAACACAATCAAGAATCAATCAAAGTGAGGCCCTAAATATATACTTCCTGAATATCTTTTCACATAAATAAAATCAATCTTTAAATTAAAAAAGGACAATCAAACTTTCACCTAAATCACAATTTAAAGACTGGTCTGTTCTTTATATAAAGCTAGGACAATAGATGAACTATTATGTTATTCTGCAAAAGATGATCATCTAAATTTTATCTTCCACACAGTATAGCACTGTAGAAAACAAGTTAAATTACTTTTAAATTAAATTAAATTAAAATATAATTAATATAATATAATTAATATAATATAATATAATACGATATAAGGAGAATAAACTGATTAAAGGAATTCAGTTTTCTGATTAAGACTTCGGAAATACACCATAGATAGAAACCAAACACTTGCACATCTTAGAATGAAAAGCAATCAAAAAAAAGTGAATGTACTTATGTTCTTCAGAGGCATTACTCCATATATTAATATATTTCCACACAAAGTGAACATTTTCACAGGCACAAAAGCTTGTCATCTAGTTATATTAAATTCTTCCTAATAACATCTTGTAGATATAAATGTGCTTGCTAAGTGAGCTATTGTTTAAAATAAAAAATCCAAAAGAACTGCTTTGTTGTATCCTTTGAAAGGATGTTTCATTGTTTCAAAGCAATCTCTGAGAATAGGAATACTGAATCATAAAACATTTGTAATGACTCAGAGTATCTTGATGCCTCACTTCATTTTCTTAACTATAAATCTGTTTGGAAAGTCTTGCCATAGCATTAGCTGTGATCCACTGAGTTAAGGACATACTGTATTATCTCTTTTGAGAAGTGGAATGCATGTTTGGTTACTGCAAGTAATGTGCTCATATTCTCAAATATGTAGTTGAATATAACTAGAACATAATGATCTTCCTTTTATACGCACACAAAAAGTGTGTTAAAAATATAATTAACTCTGAAAAGTCAAGAGCCAGAAAATGCCAGAATTATAGTCTACCTTTTAGTGCTTTATGTTTTATGATGCAAGTTTCACTTCAACAATTGAATACTGTCACCAACATACTGTCCCTAATTAATTCAGTTCCTGAGATGGATGGTATTCACTGACTGTGGAGCTATTCAGTATTGGGTTTTTGTTTTTTTTTTTAGTGGGGGATTTTTATCATTCATTGTACGGATCCATGCATTATTTACTGCACATTATCCAAACTCTGTACTGAATACGGAGTTATTAATTTTGTCATGGGGCTTTCTGTGGTTCTCCTACCACTGCATTTATCACCACAATTCGCATCTGAGAAAAAAAATATTTGTAATCATTATTAGCCCTATTTAATGTATCAGGAGCTGACATAGAGAAATTAATGCTAAAATTGTTGAACATATCTAAGCATTTGAGCCATCTGATTGTTTTAAAGTTCTCGATAACATAAGAGACTTTTCATGTTTATAGCACAGATCCTAAAATAGTTTAATTATTCATGCATTCCAGGCCCCAGGTTCCATAAACAGATGTGTGGAAGATATCAGTGACTTGCTGCAGGCACTTTGGTTATGTAATTTTCCTAGCACCACACAGTAAACTCGTAGCCACAGAATCCAGGCAGTGATCAACCATCAAGGACACAAGAGTTTCTTAAATTCACTACATGACATTTCTGAACAGACTGAACAACACTTTTCTGGCAACGGCCTTATTCACTACAAGCTCTGGTTCATTTTCAGAGCATTACTGTGGTGGGTTGACCCTGGCTGGATGCCAGGTGCCCACCAAAGCTGCTCTATAACTCCCCCTCCTCAGCTGGATGGGGGAGAGGAAAGGCTCAGGAAAGACTTGTGGGTCGAGATAAGGACAGGGAGAGATCACTCACCAATTACCATCACGGGCAAAACAAGCTCGACTTGGGGAAATTAGTTTAATTTATTACCAATCAAATCAGAGTAGTATAGTGAGAAATAAAACTAAATCTTAAAAATACCTTCCCCCCACCCCTCCCTTCTTTCCGGGCTCAACTTCACTCCCGTTTTTCTCTACCTCCTCCCCCCCAGCAGCGCAGCGGGAAGGGGAATGGGGGTTGTGGTCAGTTCATCACACGTTGTTTCTGCCACTCCTTCCTCCTCAGGAGGAGGACTCCTCACACTCTTCCTCTATTCCACCGTGGGATCCCTACCACAGGAGGCAGTCCTCCACGAACTTCTCCAACATGAGTTCTTCCCACAGGCTGCAGTTCTTCATGAACTGCTCCAGTGTGGGTCCCTTCCATGGGGCACAGTCCTTCAGGAACAGACTGCTCCAGCATGGATCCCCCACAGGATCTCAAGTCCTGCCAGCAAACCTGTTCCAGTGTGGACTCCTCTCTTCACAGGTCCTGCCAGGAGCCTGCTCCAGCGTGGGCTCTCCAGGGCGTCACAGCCTCCCTCAGGCATCCACCTGCTCTGGCGTGAGGTCCTCCATGGGCTGCAGGTGGATATCTGCTCCACTGTTAACCAACATGGGCTGCAGGGAGACAGCCTGCTTCACCATGGTCTTCACTATGGGCTGCAGGGGAAACTCTGCTCCGGTGCCTGGAGCACCTCCTCCCTTCCTTCTCCACTGACCTTGGTGTCTGCAGGGCTGTTTCTGTCACATATTATCACTCCTCTCCTCCAGCTGCTGTTGCGCAGCACCTTTTTTCTGCCTTCTTAAATATGTTATCCCAGAGGAGCTACCACCATTGCTGATGGGCTCAGCCTTGACCAGCGGTGGGTCCATCTTGGAGCCGGCTGGCATTGGCTCTAATAGACATGGGGGAAGCCTCTAGCAGCTTCTCACAGAAGCCACCCCTGTAGCCCCCCTCAACAAAACCTTGCCGCACAAACCCAATACAATTACTTATTCAACCACAGTATGAGATGTGGATTCGAAGGTGAACCAGTAATGTGACAGACCCCTATTTCAATGTCTGTATTTGGTGTATATGAAGCTGGACAGCTGAGAGAAAAAAAGCCTGTAGTAGTCTGCTCTACTGCCTACTCGCTGCATATTGCTGTGGATTGCTCCTTTCAGTGCCTGCTGGCTTTCTGGCACTAATGCACACATATACATTGTTGCAGGCTAGCAAAGTCTTATTTCTTCCAGTTGCATTCACTGCCCATCAGCTCACGTGTGTTCACTAATTTCTACGCAGACTTTCATGCAGAGTGGTGACTTCTGTTGCTTCACTGAGCACTGTACAAAAGGTTATTCATTGCTCCTTTGTTTTGCTAGAAGGAACCATACTGTCAGTCATGACCAAGTTTGTAAATTACAGCAGCCACAGAAATAATTTAACAGCACAATGTTATTGGAAACATAAGAACATAATTACCCTAAAGAGCCTACCATATCTACAGCTAATCTGATGTGAGGAACTAGGAAGGTTATCTATAGGTTGGACATTTTTAGCATCT
The DNA here is from genome assembly GCF_034638445.1 of Ciconia boyciana. Classification (NCBI taxonomy): domain Eukaryota; kingdom Metazoa; phylum Chordata; class Aves; order Ciconiiformes; family Ciconiidae; genus Ciconia; species Ciconia boyciana. The sequence continues at coordinate 61,551,834 of NC_132935.1, forward strand.
GCACATCTGATTATGATACAACTGAATTTTCATAGAACATCAGTTATAAGTGGAATAATATTATAATCAGATTCAGTCAAGTCACTCTTAGTCAGAAAAGAGACTAAAATACAAGTGGACATCTAAGCCAACATTATCACAGATAGTTTGAAGACTCTATGTCTGTCTGAATCAGGTAATTTAGAAAACTCTTACAAAGCAAAATTGATTCCAATAATATTACCACCTATGTGTCTCCACAAATAAGAAATTAAACATCTGAGCTTCCTTCAACAAATTTGTGACATTTGTAGACTGAACACTGTATTCAGACACTGCTAAAGACAATATAAATTGGTAAATAGTAAGATAGCAGATATGCTATAAAGAAACAGTATCTGAAATTGCATTTAAGGGAAACGACCCTTAGGTCTTAGATAAAATATATAACTCCAAAAATTTGCCATGAAAAATGATTATTTATTTCTATACATACACATACAAATTAAAAAATTATTCTTTACTGTCTTCCACTTGAACCACAGGAACTGCCTTAGTTTTAATATAAAAATAATACAATAACAATTCAATAAATGAAAATATATTTTTTCTTGTGCACTTAGAATCTAGCACAGCCCCTTTCAGCTCTCCGATGAGAGCATCTTGTATAGAAAATAGAGTTTAAAGCCCTGAGTCTGGGAGTTTGAGAAGCCCAGTCTGCCTCTCTACGAATAGTAAATGTTGTTTAATCTTTGCTAAAACCATTCTGAAAACATTATAAACAGATAGAACCTTAAAGAACAGGATTTGACAAACCGGAAGAAGAAAATTTCTCATACTGCTGGTATAGTAACATAGGTTACTCGAGGTGGACATGGAATGGTTTAATGATTTTATGAAATAGGCTTAATTGTTTGATGAAGAAGTTTAACAAACATTTGCTAGAAATAGTTGGTTATGCTTGATCCTGCCTTGGAAAGCTAGGAAATAAAGTATTTTCTTGTCCACACTCTTGCAGTTATGTGATGGAAAGCGATCTGGAGAGCTTTTTCAGGAAAGACATTTCAGCTCCAGCAAATACTTTGAATCAAATTACCAAAGTCATTAGTAAATACAGAACACTTATATGTCTAATGAGTTCTTATTTTTGTTTGCTATTTATCTTTTGTAGCCAGACTAAATACAATCTTGATTTGCTATGTTCACTAAGCTAGTATAACCTGAACGTCAATCTGCTGCAGAATATGAAGTTCAGGTCAACCTGCTCAGTAGGGAAGAACTAGTAAATGGGACTAACACACTTTGAAGATACAGGAAGAATAATGTAAGAGTAGGGTGTTAGGTTTCTTGATTCAAACATAGAGTTGATGTGTGATGTGATCTGATCCCATTTGTGTGATAGGAGATACCCATGCAGAAATCAAATGTCAGATGTGTGACATCAATATTTAAATGTATTCTTAAGTTACTGTTCCATATCTGAACTATTTCACAGAAAGAGAAGAATTACAAAGCACTGAAATATGCTATATAAAGAATGTTTTAACTGAGCAAGAGAGACCTTATGTATCACAATAAACAGCTTAGGTCAGTTTTCAGAGAACATGAGAAGACAAATTAAACTGAGCTTGAGGTTGCACATGTTTTTCCCTGTAGTTATTTTTATTTGAAAGAAGCTGAGAAGACAAAGCTGCTTTCTGTTTTATAGAAAAAATTCAAATCAGTGTTTGAAAAGTTCAGCACATGATGTAAGGTGCACCTAAAAGGAGATATGCAGATAATAAGATATGAAAGGCCAAAAGTTCATTAGCTACTCTCAATAAGTAGGTCATAATTTGTTTCAGTATTTACAGAAGAGAGACTAACTCCCAGACCAAGCTATTTCATTAAAAAAGAGAGTTTTATCTGCTAAGTTATAACAATATACTTGCCTATCTTACATATCAAACTTGAAATGTTAAAAGCCTGACAAAGTAATACTTAGATAATAATATACTGTCGCATGCACAAGAAAAAAGCATCAAGCACAAACACAAAAAAACAGCAATTTGTGCTGACAACTATTTAATTTACCTCAAAAACTGTAACAGCTGGAAACCCATAAATGTCATCACACCACAGCAATGCCACAATCATGTGTCCTGTAAGCTGACTGGGGAAAACTACAATACCCAAGTGGTTACACACAGATAAGAGAAGAAAGGATGATGAAAATGCTATTTCTCAGATCACACTGACCAAAGAATGGGAGAATTTGTATCCAGGCCAGCAGGTTCATACAGAAAGGAGCAGTGCCAAAGCCTCCAAGGGAACGTTCTCAGAAGTCAAAATTAAGAGCGTACTTCTGAAAAGTGTGGCTTTATCCCTGAGATGCTTCTATTGGCAACATCAGTCAGCACCTGGCTAAAACAGCAGCACCACCAGTCTGGAGTGAAAGCTGCTAGCAGCTGGGTTCTGAGAAAACCAGCCAGATACAATATGAGACTGAAAAACAAAACAACAAAACAATCCATCTGACTAATTAAATAACAGTAAAATACTTGGAAAGCCATTCAATACTTGCATATTTTTTTAAAAAGCTTAAAAGTGTTTTAGGAAGCTTAGATTCATTGCAAGGAGGGGATATGCAGATAGATCCTGATTTACTGCTGACATGAAGTGACACAGCAATGCCTGCTTGTTTCATTTGTGAACTGAAATGGCTAGAAGAGGCTAGACCCACAGAACTCCATGCAGGCTATGCATTAAGCTAAATGCCTTACAGCCTCTGATCGCAATGCTGCCAAGCAGGCAGCTGGCAGCATGGAGCCACAGCTCTCTTTGGGGAAAAGGGGATGCAGGGGAGCACCAAGTCTCAGCTCTGGCACGGGGAGGACATGTACACAGCATACTGAATCTAAAGGCTGGGCTCCTGACTTTTAAGAATAACCGAAGGGACTTCAGCATGCCCCCAAGCATGCGGAGTGTCCAATCCTGTAACAGCTTCCTGAAGGGGCATCTAAACTGTGCATAATGTATAGGAGGAGTTTAAAGTATCAAACAGAATGTATCGCACTGAGCAGGGAGCTGAGCAGCAGACATGCCTGAGAAAGAGATGTTATGAATCAAAGTAAATCAATATGTTTATTATTTATTCTGGTCTGGAGAGCACTTTCTCCCTCAAATAGGGATCCATATTAACTCACCTGAAGCCATGTAAAGGCACCTACCCTCCCCTCAGATTTTTGTTGTAGTTCTTAAATATAAATTGCTGTTCAGCATTGCTACCCCTATTTTATCCAAGAACTCAGCAGCTGAAAAAAGTATTGCATATCTGTTTTTAACTTCATACATTTAAAGGAAACTTTAAAATGTTTGAAGCAACTCTTTAATGTTGTGCTTCTATCAAAAGCAAAGGCTCTTTCAAGATATACTGGTTGAATTCAACTGTGAAATTCTGAACCATCATCATTTCTCATCTTCTGAATCCATTTGAACACAACTTCCAACCACCCAGTTCAGTACTGTGTGTTTACAGGGCTGTTAATGACTCTCATTGATTGTATTTTTTGCTACACGAACTCCAAAACAAATGGAAATGTGTGCTTATATTTAACAGAATTCTTTCCAACCAAAACCAATATTCCTGTTTTTACATCAAAGTCCTGTGGCAAACGCTACCCCAAATACATCAAAATACATGCAGCAGCCATTTCACATAGTGTGGTTTAAGATTATCCATGTTAATTTTATATTTTATTATCTTGTGTTTCTTGCAGAGACCCAGTTAACAGACAGAGAAATTATTTTATTGAGATGGAGGGTAATTTACATCTAGGAAAATATATCTAGTGATTTTCACAGCAGGCTGCAGGCTAAGATGCTTAGCTCTGTCCTAATAAAACCCTGACAGTTTTACTTTGGGAATTATGAAAATACATAGGGTATATCTGCAATACATCTACTGGAAAAAGAACAATAGAGGACCCTTTGGCCACAACAGAACTGGTATTTGTGAAGACAGCTCACTGCACACACATGGGCAGGATACTGGATGAGGCCATGGAGATGGGAAGATCCTACAAGACATAGACAAGTTGTTCTCTTCTTTACTTCACCTTTAATTATACTCCTGGAGAAGTGCTGAGTCAAAGCATGAAGGAATATGAATAGAAACATACACAATGAACAGGAATGTAAAAATTAGCTTTTACATCATAGTGCATTCTCCCATGGTTTTCTCTCTCCATACCAAAGCCTCAAAAGGGTATGTTCCTCCACCTTTTCCTCCCTTCCCTGTTTTCTGCAAAGAGGAAATATGCTTGCCACACACATTTGAGATGGAAATCACTGTATGATCTGTGCTGAGTTTACCAGCGACCAATACCTATTTGAAAAGAAAGTAGGAGTCTACAGCTAGAGGAACTATCTCCAAATAGAACCTCTCATATATTAACTTTGGAAGAGGCATCTTAAGCTTCATAGGCTACTCAAGACAAGCTTTTCATTGGTATCTCATCTCTAGTACAATTCTTTCCAAGGGACAAAAATATACATGTTCTGAAGGCAATTAGTGCCTAAACAACATCGTAAACTGAACATTAAAATTGACCTGCTACATGTGAATATGCCACTATTGGGGATGCATTTGTACGTACAGTAGGACAACTTCTGTATTTTCCCTTCTGCTAGGGAATGTTATCTGTTGCAATAGGACAGGGTTTACAGTCTTGTGTCTAATGTTCCCAGGTGCATTTCTAATACTTTTGAAGAAAATAGGTTTCATTCTCTCAGTTCATATCTAGTGGACATTGGACTACATCAATTTTATTCAAGTGAAACCTGCAGTCTGAAATTAAATGTACTTTTTTGAGCTCAACCAAGTCCCTAGTGAACAGTAGTTCTTCCCAGAAAAGTACTACACATAAATCACCATAATTCTTTGGGAAAAAAGAAACATTGTTATTGAATGAGATGTTCTAAATGAATGGTGAATCTGAACTTGTTTTAACTTCTAGAATAAATGGACAGTCATCTCAATGTTTATGTTATTGTCAATATAGTAGGGGAGACTGCCTTTAAAAGTATATAAATTAAATTTTATAGTCCGTTAAAAGCAAGAGGTATCAAACTGGTTTGGTTTTGTATGTAATTTCTATTTCTCTTCCATCAAAAATATAAGCTACAGTATAACTTTTGGCTGACCTGAGAGCTTTGATATTATTTTTATTAGCATTATGGTTTTATTTATTTAATAGAGCTTTGAGGTTGGACTTATTTCCAGATCATAAGCTTTCCCAAGAGAGCAGATAATCCAAGCTTTGAAATTTTGTTCACAAAGATAAAACACCAGATCCCACTGTATCCAGTCAATATAAAGAAATATGTATTTTGTGGCTACTTCTGGTTCCAACTAAAAATAGGAAAATGTAACGGTTCTTTATTAGACTTGGTCCAGAATTTTAAAAAATATGAAATCCAGCTATCAAAAAGTATAGCTCCAAAAGGCCCTTGAATATATAGTTAAAGACAATTGATAGCAGAATACAGATATGCAAAAATAATCAAGTACTATTTGCCTGACAGGGTGTCCCAGTCTTTCTTGTCTTCTTTATTTCCACACCTGCTCCTAGCTCATGTGATGAGGGAATCAGACACACTGTGATTACATGTAGGAATGTAGCCCTTACCCTAAAGCCTAAGGGCAGAGTCCCTTCAAGTCTTCTCTTTACAGCCTTCACAGTTCCCTGCTGTGTATGTATTTCTGTCCAGCTGGCCACAGCCTTCCCACCTGGTTGGATGCCTCAGATGATGTCTCTCTGAATTTATATGGCAAGAGAAAGTCTGAATCACTACAAAGGCACAAGCTGGTGTTCAGAACTACTGCATTGCTGGAAACACACCCCTTTGGACCTCATGGGATTCACCTAGCTTTCTCTCTGCTGGAGGTGACCTTGGTCATTGCCATAGTTTCTTGACTGTTGGCAGAAAACTCTAATCAAGTCAGTAGGCTTCTAATGCAGAATTTTAGCTTAAAAATCTTACTGCTGACACAATGTGTGGTGATCTAGATCATGAAAATGGTCTGTATAACAATATTATATTGTACTACATACTGCATTAGACATATAAGGTGCACATTGGAATTTTTAAGTTAATAACTTTAAGAGTTAAAACTTTAAGAGTTTAAGCATAAAAGTTTTTCTATACACTTAATCTTACAAGGTTAGTGTACTCTTTTAGTGTGCTATCCAAAGACCTCTGCAGCAAGCTCCTACACAACAGCTCAGACCTTGCAACTTTTGCTGATAACTTCTGTTAGTAAGGACTGGAATAAAGCAATGATATGTACTATTCAGTACAAGGAGCATGCCAGGAACAACAGTGAGGTAAGAGAATTCCCTCCCTTCCCTCTTCTTTGGCCATAAACAACATAGGCGTTACCTTAAGCTGTATTTTGACAAGAAATCTGGAAATAATCAATTAAATTAGAGCAAAAATCCCTCTAATCTGGAAGAAAAGTAACTTACAACAAGGAAGAACAGGTAAAGGGAAATCAAAGTTGCTGTGTGGAGAGGACACAGACTTTTGTGATTGTCCTGGTTTCAGCTGGGAGTAATCAGTAAGACTCATTCACCTTTTAACAGTCCTATATGGCCAGTGTGAAAGTCTAATGCAGAGTGGAGACTAACAGCTGACTATCGTGGCCTGAATAAAGTCACGCCACCACTGAGTGCTGTTGTGCCGGACATGCTGGAACTTCAATATAAACTGGAGTCAAAAGCAGCCAAGTGGTATGCCACAACTGATATCGCTAATGCGTTCTTCTCAGTCCCTTTGCCAGCAGAGTGCAGGCCACAGTTTGCTTTCACTGGAGGGACGTTCAGTACACTTGGAATCGACTGCCCCAGGGGTGGAAACACAGCCCTACCTTTTGCCATGGACTGATCCACACAGCACTGGAACAGGGCAAAGCTCCAGGACATCTGCAATATATTGATCACAACATCATGTGGGGCAATACAGCAAAAGAAGTTTTTGAGAAAGGGAAGAAAATAGTCCAGATCCTCCTGAAAGCTGGTTTTGCCATAAAACAAAGTAAGGTCAAGGCACCTGCACAGGAGATCCAGTTTTTAGGAATCAGTCGTCAGATCCCAGTGGATGTGATTAACAAAATAACAGCCATGTGTCCACCAACTAGCAAAAAGGAAACACAAGCTTTCTTAGGCATTGTGGGTTTTTGGAGAATGCATATTCCAAATGACAGTCTGATCATAACCCCTCTCTATCAAGTGACCCGGAAGAAGAACGATTTCAAATGGGGCCCTGAGCAATGACAGGCCTTTGAACAAATTAAATGGGAGATAGTTCATGCAGTAGCCCTTGAGCCAGTCTGGGCAGGGCAAGATGTAAAAAATGTGCTCTACACTGCAGCCAGGGAGAATGGCCCTACCTGGAGCCTCCGTCAGAAAGCACCAGGGGACACTTGAGGTCGACCTCTAGGGTTTTGGAGTCGTGGATACAGAGGATCTGAGGCTCACCATACTCCAACTGAAAAAGAGATATTGGCAGCATATGAAGGGGTTCGAGCTGCTTTGGAAGTGGTTGGTACTGAAGCACAACTCCTCCTGGCACCCCGGCTGCTGGTGCTGGGCTGGATGTTCAAAGGGAGGGTCCCCTCTACACATCATGCAACTGATGCTACGTGGAGTAAGTGGGTCACACTGATCACACAACGGGCTCGGATAGGAAACCCCAATCGCCCAGGAATCTTGGAAGTGATCATGGACTGGCCAGAAGGCAGAGATTTCTGAATATTGCCAGAGGAGGAGGTGATGCATGCTGAAGAGACCACACTGTATAATAAACTATTAGAAAATGCAAGGCAATATGCCCTGCTCACTGATGGGTCTTGTATTGTAGGAAAGTGTCGGAGATGGAAAGCTGCTGTATGGAGTCCTATACAACAAGTCTCAGAAACTGCTGAAGGAGAAGGGGAATCAAGCCAATTTGCAGAAGTGAAGGCCATCCAGTTGGCCTTAGACATTGCTGAACAAGAAAAGTGGCCAGTGCTCTATCTCTATACTGATTCATGGATGGTGGCAAATGCCCTGTGGGGGTGGTTGCAGAAACGGAAGCAGAGCAACTGGCAGCACAGAGGCAAACCCATCTGCGCTGCAGCATTGTGGCAAAACATTGCTGCCCGGGTAGAGCACCTGGCTGTAAAAGTACATCACATAGATGCTTACATACCCAAGAGTCAGGCCACTGAGGAACATCAAAACAACCAGCAGGTGGATCAGGCTGCTAAGATTGAAGTGGCTCAGGTGGATCTGGACTGGCCACATGAGGGTGAATTATTTATAGCTTGGTGGGCCCATGACACCTCAGGCCATCAAGGAAGAGATGCAACATATAGATGGGCTCGTGATCGAGGGGTGGACTTGACCATGGACACTATTGCACAGGTTATCCGTGAATGTGAAACATGCGCTGCAATCAAACAAGCCAAGCGGTTAAAGCCTCTGTGGTATGGAGGACGATGGCTGAAATATAAACATGGGGAGGCCTGGCAGATCGATTATATCACGCTCCCACAAACCCGCCAAGGCAAGCGCTATGTGCTTACAATGGTGGAAGCAACCACCAGATGGCTGGAAACATATCCTGTGCCCCATGCCACCACCCAGAACACTATCCTGGGCCTTGAAAAGCAAGTCCTGTGGCGACATGGCACCCCAGAAAGAACTGAATCAGACAACAGGACTCATTTCTGAAGCAACGTCATAGACCCCTGGGCCAAAGAGCATGGCATTGAGTGGGTATATCACATCCCCTATCATGCACCAGCCTCCAGGAAAATTGAACAATACAATGGACTGTTAAAGACTACATTGAGAGCAATGGGTGCTGGGACATTCAAACATTGGGATACACATTTGGCAAAGGCCACCTGGTTAGCCAACACTAGGGGATTTGTCAATCAGCTGGCCCTGCCCAATCAAAACTTTTACGTGCTGTAGAAGGAGATAAAGTCCCTGTAGTGCCTGTAAAAAAGATTCTGGGGAAGACAGTCTGGGTTACTCCTGCCTCGGGCAAAGGCAAGCCCATTCATGGGATTGCTTTTGCTTAAGGACCTGGGTATACTTGGTGAGTAATGCGAAAGGATGGGCTAGTCCTATGTGTACCTCAATGGGATTTGATTTTGGGTGAGAATAGCCAATGAACTGAATAGTATGATGTTAATTGCTATCTAATACTGTATGTCAACACTTCTATGGTTACTATACACCTTATCAATGATATTTCAGTAAGAATCATCCAGATTAATGAAGAATGAACTTTGATGAAACCAAGCAAAGTGCAGCGGTGATGGAACCAGAACTGACTTCAGCATGCAACAATCCAACACTACACACCATCTCTCCTGCCCTGAAGGACTGTTATGGCAGATGGAGCCCAAAGTCATAGACTAAATGAACTCAACAGACATTTTAGATGGATGGCCCATAGGCCAAGGGAATGATATCTGTGTGTATATATCAAAAGACAGGCAAAGTGGTGGTGATTAATTGGAATGTATTAAAACGGGTAGAACCTGGGCATGACGTAGATGATATAGAATAAGGGGTGGATACTGTCCTGGTTTCAGCTGGGATAGAATTAATTTTCTTTCTAGTAGCTGGTATAGTGCTGTGTTTTGGATTTAGTATGAGACTAATATTGATAACACACTGATGTTTTAGTTGTTGCTAAGTAATGCTTACACTGGTCAAGGACTTTTCAGCTTCCCATGCTCTGCCAGGTGCACAAGAAGCTGGGAGGGACCACAGCCAAGATAGTTGATCCAGACTGGCCAAAGGGCTATTCCATACCATATGATGTCATGCTCAGTATATAAACTGGGGGGAGTTGGCTGGGAGGCAGCAATCGCTGCTCGGGGACTGGCTAGGCATCGGTCGGTGGGTGATGAGCAGTTGTATCACTTGTTTTTTTCCTGGGTTTTGTTCCTCTCTTGCTCTCTTGTTGTTTTCTTTCTCATTACAAATTATTATTATTTTTATTATTATTATTATTATTATTATTATTATTATTATTATTATTATTATTATTATTATTATTATTTTGTTACAATTATTAAACAGTTCTTATCTCAACCCACAAGCGTTCTTACTTTTGCTCTTCCGATTCTCTCCCCCATCCCACTGGGAGGGGAGGGTGAGTGAGTGGCTGTGTGGTACTTAATTGGCAACTGGGGCTAAACCACAACAGTGATGGCCTCAGCTGAGTGTCATTATTAGTGAGTTCAAACAGTAACATTTGTGCCCCTTTTCTCATATGCATAAATTGACATGCTCTGCTTTACTGTAAGGGCATTTAAGCCACCCTCTTTTGAAAGAGACCGATGAAGAGCTGTCCAGAGACACATGTTGGTCCTCACTTTTCTTGCATCTTCTGTAACCCAGAATGTCTGCACATAGTGCATATATTTCTGAATTTTTCAGAAATCTGCCACAAATGAAGTTCCAACTTAGAAATGTAAATAGTGATACATGCTAACGATACATATGTGTGTGTGCATATGTGTATATATATTTATAAATAAAATTATATATGGTACTGGATATCTAAAACTTTAAAACACTAAGGGATACTTTATGAAGTGCAGGGGTTAATGAAGTCGGTCACTGGCAGATATTTATGTCTAGATGAAGAGAGATCTTTGGTCCATCTTCACTGCCTGAAAAGGCTCATTTAATTTCAGTGAAGTTAGTGGGAAAACCCTCATTGTGACGGTAGGATTAAGAACATGTTATTGCGGATGCACTCTCAAAAAGATTCACTTGGCACAAACACCTTCTCTGAAAACATGTGTGGGTCCAGAAAAATATAAATCAGATGGTAGGCTTTGGAGAATGAACAACGGAATTTAATTAAAATCTATCTCATCTGCATTCAATTTTCCACTGATAGCCACCTTTGAACCAAAAAAATAAAATAAAAAATCTGATTTCACCAGAATGTTGGAGAACATTTGACGAACTGTGCCATATATGCCAGAAGAATTGTACTTGCTATTAGTGTGTAAAGCCTTTCTGTTCTTTGGGCAAATATAGTACTATGGATGAAAATTATAACTAGTGTTGGATAATTTTGTGTAAGAAGCAATTGCTTGATTTGTGGAGCTGGCTGAGAGCATCTATGATGCTACCCTCTATTATACACAAACTGGATTTCAATAACATGCATGTAACTTGTAAAACATTTTTGAACAGAACAAGTTTATGTGAATTTCATATATTGTATGGTTGACAGATATTTTTTGTCCAACACAGTAATTCAGTTTCATCACTGTAACTGACTAACATTTTGACTAACAAATATTGCCAGATACTAAACAATCTGTCTGAAAAGGACAAAGTGAAAAACAAGGATTCACTGTGCTGTAAAGTTAGCCAAATTTAAGGGAGTAGGAGTGGATCCTTTAATTGCTATAACTACATCTATTCCAAACAACTTCAATTTGGTGGGGTTTTTTAATATTTTCACAGGATATCGTAGTCAGTGTGGTGATTATGAGTGCCACTGGACTTGTCTCCAAGCAGTTCTGAGGATTTCATGAAATAATACCAAAAATTTAATAATCAGAGCATTGAACAGATTATATATGACAAAGGATCTGTTAGCATGTATGAGGGTTTATACAGAGGAATTCCGTTCAGTGAGAGATATTGAGAGGCTGTTTCAGAAGAAGATTAATAGTGCAGAAAGCCAAAGAAAACATGACCAGGGCAACTAAAAATAACAACAGGGAGACTTCTTGCCAACAAAAAAAATGGAAATTTGCTACAGTAAAAGGAAGTAAAAGTAAAACCACTCCACAGGTGGATTGCCTCGTACAATTTTAATATCTTTAGTATGACCTATTTGTAAAGCTACAATAGGTTAAAATGTTACATAAGTAAGAGTTAGTATTATTATTTTTGTATTAGGATTTTTTCATTTTTGTTTTAGGATTGTTGATCATTCAGAACTTAGTGATATTAAATATAACCGGTTATGATCTAAGAAGAATTCCAGTTGACAATAATTTTTTTTATTATTATTTTAGAAACATTTTCAGGATTTCCTGTGAAGTAGCAATTCAAAGTAAATAACAAGAAGAAAAACTGAATACTGAAACTTTTAAGACAAGACATACTTCTGAGAACCCTATATTCACTGAATAAAATAAAAAAGTCTTAGTAAGGGGATAATGGCAACCTGGAGTACTTCTGGCTTAATAACGTTCTAATAAACATTTTTTAGCCTCCTTCCTAGTCTTGGACAGTAAATTACTTGTTTTCCTCAAAGGTTTTCTTGTTTCTCAACCATTAATATAATTTTTATTTTAGTTCTTCAGCATTGATTTTGTTTTATTTCTAGGTTTTATTTCTAGTGAACCTAGAAATAAATTCCATTTCTATTTGTAGAATTCATAGTAACTGCTATCCATTTATGTTTTTAGTAAATACATAGGTTTTTCTATTAATAATGAGAATGTTTAGTCACTGGAACAGCTGCCAAGGGGAGTGACAGATTCCTCATCTCATCAAACAAAAATTTTATGACATAAAATATTAAAGGCACAGTCCATTTTGACTATAGATGAAAATTAAAGGTCTTCAGTCATGAGAGTTTGTACTATCATGACCTCGTGCTTTTTCCTTGCTCTAAACTTTACAAAAAAAGATCAAAGATGATGTAGCTCCACACCATAATTCAAGGGCTAGATTCTTACAGTTCCCTTCTTGTAACTCACATGAGGTAGATTCACTCACGTCATGTAAAATTGAATAAAAACTACAATGAAAGCCTCCTCTTTTCCAGGTTTTCTAAAAATTTAAGTCACAAACATAACTCAGATTAAAGTTTTTAAAATGCAGAGCCTAGAAGCAGTTAAGAAAGAAGATGAAGCTTCTCTATACATTGATACATTATACACACAATACACTAGTTTCAAATGAGAAGTCCTCATATGGAAGCTATGAAAAATGTATAGTTGTGTCAATGGAGTTCATACAGTTTTTCCAAGCTCTTGCAATCATAAGAAAATGTATGTTTCTTAACTTGAAACACGACTTTCACATGCTTCCTCCACTTTGTGATACTTTTTGTTCATGGGAGTACTCTGTCAGACTTAAACTGCTGGAGAGCTTACCTCTTTTCAGATGACCACTTACTGCACAATTTGGACTCTCCAATATGGTCTGAATAATCTAAAGGATCCTGAGATGAGGAAAAAAAATAATTTCATTATTTATCCTTGAAAAAATATGTAGAATGTTTTTATACTTTAGATGTTTTAGCATTGCTTACATCTACATGTAAGTGATAATCACCTCCATAATCTGAAGAACTGAAATCATCTGAATGCTATGGATTTCCTCCACTGGAGTACTGGCATCAGTTATACTGAATTTTCCTATGGATAATTCCTCAGGTATGGAGAAATCCTGCAGTAACACAGAGCCCAGTGCTATAGTTTTTCTGCTCTCTCTCATGTTATCTAGAGAGGGCTGGCAGGAGCTTCCAAGTTTGCCAGAAGCTGGAAGAATTTCTAGAAGCTGTCTTTAACATAAGTCCAATAAATTTGGGGGTTACTTCAGACATCACTGGAAACTAGCTTCCAACCATCTCATGATCCTCTAAATTTATACTAACAGCTTTCCTGCCAGACCAAAAAAGGGACCCCCGAGCTTTGAAACAGTTCCGGATTTTTATGAAACTTATCCGGCTTTGTTCTGAAACAGCTAAAATCTGCTCTATTCTGAGCTGAAATGCAGCATGAAGAACACCGGTGATCAATGTGTGTTGAGAGACTACCAAAAGGAGGGGTTTGAAAACAAGGTTCCCAACAGAAAAGTAATGTAATTGTTAGCCAAGAAACAGGTATCTCAGCTCCATAATACAGCAACTAGCAAATGATTAAAAGATTAAAATGGGATATTTAGCATCATAAACCAAGCTATAAAATTGATTAATAGAATATTCCCAAAATGCTGTTATAAATAAATCACATAGACAGTACTGGAATAATGATTAAATTCCCGCTTAACTCACAATATCACTAAAGATTAAGCACCATGTTTGAAACAGTTAACTTATAAATTGAGTCTAGATATAAAAACGTTTTTCTTAGCTGCCTAACTTATTTTGTTGCTCATGGGCTGCATATACAAAGACTAGATGATTTTTTTTTTTTAGAGTAAAGCCCGAGCCTTTGATAAAATACTTAATCATAACACAGTCTTCCTGCAATCCCTAAAAAAAAAAGAATGAAGCTATTACTAAGATCTGTGAGTTTTAAAATCCTCCAATCATGATGACAACATGGTCTTGAAGATGCAAAGTTTTAATGTAGAAGACTCCCAGCAGCCCAGAAGTGGATGCCCCATCCCTGGAAGTGTTCAAGGCCAAGTTGGATGGGGCTTTGAGCAATCTGATCTAGTGGAAGGTGTCCCTGCCCATGGCAGGGGGGGTGGAACTAGATGATCTTTAACGTCCCTTCCAACCCAAACCATTCTATGACTCTATGATTCTATGAGTTGTGGGCAGACTCAGGAGAGAAAGAGCAACAGCACACACTGACCCCAGACGACTCCCTTTGTCACTGATCTGAGTTACAGTAGTTCAAAGACAAATGATGTGTCTACTTTACACGATACAAAGCGTTTCAAAGTCATTCCAGAAACGGAAGAATCAGTGTCAACATATCTGGGTCCAATTCCACATTAACATAGTTACTTAGTTTCCAAGCTGTACAGTTATCATATCTGAGCAATACAGCCTTACGATGTGTAGGTATACCAGTGTTGCTCCAAGCAAATCTGGGTATTTCTGCACGTTATTGCATCATGTAGAAGGAAATTGTAAACAGACTTATTGCAAAATCATGGCCTTTCAGTTTCCATGTTATGTCATTTGCAAACAGCATTCTTGGATAAGAAATGCTTTTACCTTCTTGTGAGAAATGCTGATATTATAAAGGGAAAAAATCTAATTACTAGGAACAAACAATTTGAAAGATTTTCACTGAGTTCAAGAAATTAAATAGTTCAAATAAACTTGATTTAACATTTCCTTTTAATAACTTCATGCCAGTGTGTGTTTGAAATTTGTAACATCACTTTTAATAAATGCATTTCGAACAGTAAACCAACATTCTTCATTTAAAGAAATAATTGAAAAACTTAAAAATTATAAAATATTATGTTTGTAGTTTTTCTTTTAAATTTAGAAAGTTGCTAAAATTATCAATTAAAAAAATGGTTTGGATGAATAATATGATAGGTAGCAATGTTGTATCAATTATAATAAATAAGTTTAGCCTGAAGAATAATACAGGTTTATTAAGCTTAATCACCTATGCTTAATATTTATCAGTTATACTCAATGGAAGAATATATAGTAGCAATGTGAAGTATGTCATTTACATGATAGTAACTGGTGAGACTTGATGAGCTTATGTTTTGCTATCTGTCCATGTGTGTCATAGAAATCAAGATCAACATTTACCCTCCAAATATATCATCTGCTCTCATTTAGATTATGTATCTATCTTGCCTCCTCAATTTTTAATTCACTGTATATGTATATTTGACTGAAAGATCAATATCTGCTTTAAATTACATATTCATAATCAGATTATTTCAGGATTATTTAATCCAACATGAAAACAAAGCAAAGATCTATTAAAGGGAAAAGGGGAAAAAATTGTAATGTTAGAAGTAGAAAATAATAGTTGAAAGAAGTAAAATCCAAATTGACTTCTAAACCTTGATGAGAAGAAATATACTTTTGAGGACATGCATCTAAACAAATACCTTATAACAGATTCCTCTGAGAAGTTTTTGCTAATATACTGTTCCAGATGGCAGGCTCCTAATAAGCTTAAAAGCTTCATGGATAAAACCCTGGACATTAGAACTGATAAATAAATTGCTTTAAAACAAAGACGAAGAACAAAAAATTGAAAGTTGCAGAGGTCAGTCAGTACGCTGAACCCAGAGGTTTTAATCTCTCTAAAGCATACAGATAAGAGGACCATCTGCAAACTAATTCAATCTAGAGATGGCTGTGCAAAACTAATTCCTTGCTAGAGGCAGAAAAAGGTTTCAGTTTTCTATCTATGAACTGACTTGCTTATAGCAAATAAAATTTCGTTCTGTAAAACAAAAAAAAACGCAGAAAAAAACCCTGGATGACAGTGCTTGAAAACAGTAAGGAATGAAGAAAATTAAGCAAAAAGATCACTTTTCAATTTCTAAAATAACAAAGTTTAATAGACAAGACAAACCAAGAAAATAAATCTTTTAAGTGAACACTAGTGTGAAAAACTGATATTTAAGGAAAAAGATAATACATTTGCACTTCAAAATTCGTGCAGATAAATATACCAAGAGCTAGCTACGATGAGAGAGAGAGAGAGAGAGAGAACGTACTACCAACCATTACCTTCATATATCTTTCTTCTATAATACTTTGACACTGTCTCAGTAGCATGCTCAAAGGTAATCAGTAAAGATGCAGATAGCTAATTTATCATAAAGACAATGTAAAGATATTTAAAAAAGCAAAAGCAAAACCAAAACAAACCAAAGCCCTCCGAAGGTAATTAACAAACATGAATTGTCAACTGGGCTGTCATTCCAAGAGAGGTCTGCAGAAGGTCAGCTTCTGCAGAAGAAACAACCCCAGTGCCAGCACTGTTACACATGTTGATGGTGCAGGCGACTGAATAAGGAATACACTCTGAAAGTTTTCTGAGGACACTAAGATAAAACTAAGTGAAAGCAGTGTGGTGAACGAGAGCAGAATTTGAAATTTTATTGATGAAACATTGATATCTCAAAAGTCAGCATGAAACTGAAGTGGTTGCAGACTTCTACGGTGAAGAAATCTTAAAGATCCTCAGAGCCGTCTTTCCATGTATTGTTACAAATCCAAACTTCTGGCAGAAGTCTGCATGGAAACTGAAGGGAAACAAAAGACAGCTTACACAGTGTGCAGTGTTTTGGAGAGACTAGGAGTCCCCTCCCTTCTTGATAAGACTTCTGTTCATTTTATCAGATGATAGCATAATTGTGAGATTTATCTCAAATAAGAACTATCTTTTCATACGTCTGTTCTCCCTGAATATATCTATTCCACAGATTTCCCTAGAAAGTCCACTGCAACACCTCCAAAACACAGGAAGAAATTGGCCTAGTGTTTGTTGAATAACTGAAGAAATAGGTTGTATTGAGTCTATACCAGGAAAATTCAACCTTCAAAAATACAGTCTCAGAAATCTTCAGTTTTAAGCTGGGCCATGCTTAAATCACATTTCAGTCCATTAGCACTTACAATTAAGACTTCAACATTTTAATTTGCATTTACTATCTTTCATGAGATTATGATTGTTTCCTTAATTATATGGTGATTAAAAACCACATCCCCGTTTATCATATAATCAAGATTAACACATATGCCCACAAATGATGACTACAGCAATTTCACAGATTTAATGAAGGTAGATAAGTGATCAGAAGAAGTGTTTAAGCATTAAAGAAAATGGCATATTTATTCCAAACATTTAACTATTTGTAGATTTCTCTGTCCTTACCCACAAGCAATAATATTTTTATATTATAATTAGCCAAACTGGGACTATAAACAATTCTGATACACAAAGTGCTATGAAAAGTAGCACATCTGCTAAAATAAAACAAATAGGATAGGGAATGAGCACTTAGAAATTATAACATGCTCTTTACCTTTAGTTTGTTACAGTAATAACTCAGACTAAGCTTATCTAATCAATGAGTACAGTTATTTTCCTTGAAAACAAATAAGAAATTAACTAATAGAAGCATTTGTTAACAGCTAAAATTACTCATAAATAACCTCTAACAGTCCAGAATTCTGCTTTCAAATACAAGTTGGAAAAGCATTAATTTGGACTTCGTGGTTTGATCATATCACTGAGGTGAAACAGACTTTAAAAAGCTTTTCAAAAAATCCTAAAATACTGAGGAATCTCTAAGAGTTTTTCCCCACAAAAAACATGGCCTAAAGTAGGTTCACTTTCTTAAGGGACAAAATTGGGGGCTTTAATAAGAGAACAGGTCTTTCCATTAAACTTGTACCTTAGACACCAAACATGCACATAAAGGTCAAATTCAAGGAGTAGATGAGTCTCATCGGGTTTTACTTGAAATAAAAAACCCAAAAAACCATCACAGTAGCTTTTAATGAAAGTAAAAGGTTTTCCAGCTCTGCTCTGCCCCAGTGCACCAGGTAAGAGATGCATGGGATCCCTAGATGCACCCGGTGTCCAGCTGGGGGCAATTCTTCCAAATGAAGTTCCAAGGTTGTTTCCAGCCAATCTGAAATGTTTGTCAGGAGGGACTGCATGGATATAGTATGGACTCAAAGGAAAATGCTGGGAAAGCAGGGTAAAAGCATGCAAATTAAGGCACAAAGGAAGGAGAAAAAAAATACAAAGGTCAAAAGGTTTCCCCTGTTTCTCACAACACCACAAGAAAAGGACAAAGTTTTGGACTTCACCTGTAGCTCAGATGAAGTAAAATACCTAGCCCAAAGGCTTCTAAATATTTTCTACCTCTTCATATTCTTTAGGTTATACCAAAAAACTAAACACAAGCTAAGTTGCATAATAATCAGATTATTGACGTTCAATCTCTGTCTCAAATGAAAAACTATAAAAACTCCCTTTCACTCTAGTAAGGTCAGAAATTCTCTCTAACTAGTTTCACTGATAAAGCATAGAAATAAAATAAAAACCCTTTCAAGCAAAGACTGATGTTAAACATACCTGAGCACGATGTTGAGGATGAGCATATCAGGAAACAAAATGAAAGTACTTTTTTATATATATATCATCCCCACAACCACCCCATTTGATGCGACCATCACCATGTTTGATTCTGCAAGGTTACAGAAGAGCTTTCTTGTATCTCAGTTTAGTCATAACTGACATACAAAGAAGGAGGGGGAAAAAATATAAAACAATGAAAACCATTAACTTTCCCATTTGGTAACCCTGAGTGCAGGTTGCATGATAATTATTTTTTATTACAAATGTGAAAGAGCTCAGAGGCTGTGAAGCATTCTACATATTTGCATCTTGACCTCAGCTAAACAAAATGTACAAACCACTAACAGTTTGCACTAGCTGAATTTACGAAAGAGTATACAGGAGAGTTAGCATGGAATAGCTGACATGCAAGAAACCCACAACTGAATTTACCTCCCTGCAACATACTAGTGTACATGCAGCCAAACAGTACAGCAAACTATGCTTCTCAATGCCTATCCTTAGCTCATACACAACACAGCAAAAGAAATAGGAAGGCTAAGGTTTTAAACAGAAAAAAATGGAACAATGTTATTATATTAGACTGTTTAAACCTCTCATTCATTGATGTTTACTGCTAGTACGGCAATAGATTGGGGTGCCTTTCCAACCTAACCCTATACAAGCAGTAGCATAATTCTGTTTGAAACATAACTAGAACAAACCAGCACAGCTCTATGGACAATAGCGGATACAACTTTGAAGCATAAAAGTGGATACCACTTTGAACCACTAAACAGAAGTAGTCCATCCACCACTTCTGTTTAGCCTTCATCAGGATGAAATTCAAATGTTGTAGAGCATAATTGGCTTACCTCTTTTTACAGAAATTATCAAAGCCAAACAACTTTTTAAATTACAAGAATTATGCAACTCAAGAGAAAAAACATGTACTGGAGTAATTTTTCAGAGAGTTTGTAATCTACTTAATTACCCCTTACACAATTTAAGAATATCTTTTTGATATCTGAACTACTGTTTTTCTCCTTTTCTCAAGATCATTTACCTTTTCCTTGAAGAAAATTATTTCAGTAAACCAAAAATGTGATAATGTGAGAAAGCAAAGAAACCGTACTCCATTTTAGACTGTTAAGTACTAACTTCCATTAGACATTGCAGAATGTTGTTTGAGCCTAAAATCCACAAAATATTTCTCCTGTAGTGAAAACAATTGAAGAGATCCGTGTTGCAGAAATGGCAGGAAGCATCCAACCAGTGTTAAAAAATACAAAGGACTTACTGTTCAGGCAGGCAATTTTCTCTGCATGAATATAATGTGATTACAATGGGAACTGCTGTAGGCTAATGAGCTCCTATTCACTGTTTTTATGGCATGAAACTCAGGAAAGTGCTCAGCATTTCCCCCTGCACTTTCAAGCAGATGGTACTGTGGTGAGACAGTGCCCTTCCACGACACACTGCACAATCTGCATGCTGCAGCAGCACAAAAAGCCCAGAGGTCTCTTCTGTATGTTGATGACATTTAAGATAGACTAGCAGAAACTCCAACAAGGCAAATTGGTTTTGCTGAAGGCATTTAATTAATGGGATTTGAAATACATATTACCAAACCCAACAGAGATTTATAACAACCTTAGTTTTCTACTATGAACAAAATCTTTTTGGGTTTTTTGTTGTTGTTGTTGTTGTGGGGGGTGCTTTATAAAGGTCATCAGCAAAAATCAAACATGGTTGTTTGAAGACAGTCCTTTTATTTAAGACAAAAATTGTGCTCAGCAAATTCTGACTGAAGAAAAAAACCAGATTCTTTTGCTAAAGAGAGTGAGATACTTAAAGCTTTCAGATGCCATTTAATTGAATTTGATATAGGAATGGAGTCTCCTTTCACATCTACTTTTCAACATATCATCCATTATTTATATCAGCAGCTATTGAGTGTTGCAGTTAGAACTAAATATCTTTAAATATGGGTAGCATAGTATTATCATAGCTTTCAAATTTAGAAATTAAACTGGTTTTGACAATTGGACATGAGACATTTAGATTTAAAAGTATTTTGTTCAAACCACATGTAAGCAATCTAATTTAAGGTCATCCACTGTGAAAAAAATCATCTATTTTCTCAAGTGATTTTGAAATAAACATTCTGCTCAAACAAAAACTTTGACTTCATTACAGGAACTGACTGACAGTGCAAATAAAGCACAGGGTCTCAATGTTGTGAATGGCATTGCTATGTTGAAATCAGTAGAATCATTCCATTTTACACAGGTGCACAACCTGGCACAAGGTAATCAGGTCACCCTGTCTGTGCTGGTACTCCGCCTCTTGGACTCTTCAGATCAGGACTTAGCTATTTTTTAAGCCTCGCCATTGTGACTTTAGAGGTCAGAGACTGCAAAGCCCAGATAACCTATGCAAGGTCCCCATACAGAAAAGCATGATGCAGTCTTTTTGCCAAATGAACTCCTGAAAAATATTTTGCTTGTTTGTTTTGTTTTGCTGTGGCTCTGTTCATTCTTGAATTAGATTTCCTTTGTGAGTCCCAGCAAAATAAAAACAGTCTTCCCTGTATTTCTTCTTTGTCCACAGAACTGAACAATTGTCTACCTCTAGTTCAGTGGGAAAGTCTTATTTAATATTGAAGAACTATATTTTCTTCTATTTCTCAAGTCAATACTCAAGCTAACTAGAGATGCATTTATTTTCTCCGTATGGAGCTTTTATTCAGTTTTTATTACAAATGCTCCGGGTGATCATTAAACACTATTTGAAGCTGTGTGTAGAGAAATTACACAAGAGCAGAGCAGGTGTTCAGACTGGCTCAGCAACCACAGAAAGCAAACTGACTCCTTATCTTTCAGACTTATCTTTCAAAGCTGCTGCTCTCCCAAGAGATATTGCTTATCTTTCAAGGCTGCTGCTCTCCCAAGAGATATTGTTATAGTAGAAAAATGAAAGAAAGATTAGTACATCTTACAGATTTTGATTTTATCCTTGATTATGTAGCTTGTAAAGGTAGATCCATTAGCTCTTAGAAAATTACAGAAATCTGTGATGTAATTAACAGTATTACATGCAACTTGTTGCTGGGGAAATGGATATACAAATAAGATATCTGCTCCTTAGCTTGTTCTCATTTCAAACAGTGGTTGGGATGCAGACACCTTTCTCACCTCAAGAGCATAGCACTGAATGTAATTACTTGCTTACAGAGAGTTATTACATCAAGCTACTCTTCAGATATTAAAGCAAAAATCAGATCAATCTACATTCTAGGAATTAGTAAAACTTGTCCTTGACATAATACATAGGCGAGGTAACCATGTTTTTGATCAATGAGAATGAGAGATTCTAGTACCCTGCCCTCTAAAAACTGAAAGAAGGAAAATGCCAAGTATCTGCCTACACTACCAATTAAATTCTCATATGAGCCCTGCAGTTATGCCCAGGGCCCAAAGTAAAGCTAGAAAGTTTGTCAATGAGAACTTTTTTCCCTGTTTGTGCCAGTAAGTCTTTATCTTTCCTCAGTGAGCAAAATTAGCACCAGTTTCACTAATTTGCAGTCTGCTCATAATCTAAAAGGAACTTGGAGTCTTAATAGAAAATTTGCTTTCCAAAGTAGGTTTTTATGACTTTGAAAAGTCAAGATGGAAGAGCACAATGACTACTGCTTTTAGGATTAAAAGTGTTTTAATCTCAAAGAGCATTCTGTCAATGCATAGATCCACATAACGCAATTGTGTGCTCACTCTTTCAGTTTATAACTATTAAACCACAGTTTCCACTTCATTTTTCAAAAAATATCCCTTTATGAGTCCATGGCAATACTTTTAGCTTGTCTTAAACAGTTTTAGTTCCATTCCATGATTCTTACATCATAAAGAACAGTATTTCATCCATCTCAAGCTCATAGGAACAGTGAAAATGCTGATTAGAAGAACTTTTTGCTCTTCAAAATTTTAAAAAGATGTAAAAATTACAAAGATGACCTCTCATTCTTAATGGTATGGTTTTATTGCTATTCTTCCTCAATAATTTATCCAAATGTACAATATTGATGTTGGGGAAGAATCCACTGCATTAGTCCATCGACATCTGCAGAGCCGTAAGGTTGTCTGTATCCTTCAGACTGAATTAATTTTCGTTCTCAGCAGGGAACTTTGTATGGCAGTAACCATACCTAGTAGTCATGATTTCTATGCTGACTTTGGAAGAAATCCTAACTGTTTTGACTGAAGTAGGGATTGACATAATATTAATCTAAATAGCTGATGAGAATGCAGTCGTTTATTGAGCTAGTTCAATTCTCCTGTGATTGTTTGGAGAATTTTGTTAAACTAAGGAAATAAGACACTATATTTGAAACTTTGCAGTATGGCATCCCCTGAGTACAGACAAGTCTTCATCCAAGTGCCTCCAGGGGTTCATTCACGTTAAA
The DNA here is from genome assembly GCF_034638445.1 of Ciconia boyciana. Taxonomy (NCBI): domain Eukaryota; kingdom Metazoa; phylum Chordata; class Aves; order Ciconiiformes; family Ciconiidae; genus Ciconia; species Ciconia boyciana. Next base: position 61,575,095 of record NC_132935.1, read on the forward strand.
GGAATAGTTAGACATGAGAGGTGATGTCCTCCTTCAGCATCAGGCAGGATTGTTGCTTAGATACAAAGACTGTACTTTAACTTGTATTCTTCAGAGGAGATACAGCATTGCCTTTAGCTTTGCTCCTATGCTAATGCAGCTCTGCAATTGCCTGGCATGGGACACAATCTGTCCCTTAAAAAGACAAAAGAAGGAGTCATTAAAACCTCAGGGCTCATCTTCCTAATTGTTCCTATTAATTCATTGCCATAATAAAAATCTTAGTCTTAAAATCTGAGAAAACAGTTATGTTGTGTGAAGAGCTTATATATTCATAGCTATTATGATGTAAACTGAGACTACAAAATTATTTGGATGGAACTTTTGATACGTTTCCTTCTTAAAATGAATTTTTTATTTTCTGGTAAGCAACTGAGTAGGCAAACAGCACCACTCCTGCTCTGAGATTCTAGATTATATAGCTTCTGGGGGAAAAAAAAAAAAGAATTACCCCCCTAACCATATAAAAGTTCTAAATATCCTGCTTTTTGTTATACAGTACCAGGATGAAACTGAAATTATTTGTGCAAAAACAATAGGTACTTTAACAAAAGAGAGAATCCACTTTGTCATGTTAGAGGAATATACTCAAAGTCCATTGAATAGTAAAGGTATGCTCACAGTGTTGTTTTCCTGACTTCAAATGGGTCATGGTTTCATTATTCTGTTTCAAAGACACATACAAAAAATAACTATATATAATAAAATCTATTAAGACAAGTTTTCCAGAATATATTGGAAAAATTAGTACATATTCCACTGTTATTCAGCCTCAGTCTTACTTTTATTTCACAATAAACAATTATTTCATTAATGATATGTTTATGTGGGGTTTTTTTAATTTAAAAGGGTTTACCAACCATTATTTTTTCTTTGTTTTTGTTTTTGCAGGGTAATTTCTGCCTCCTATGGAGTATTGTATCAATCACTTAAACATCACAAAAATTGTGTTTCACCATGAAAAATGCATGGATTAGAAACCAAATCTGGTTCTAAGATTAATATCTCTATATACATGGAAATTATGCTTACATAAAACACACCTGTAAGAAGACCTTGTGTCATGATGCTAAAATCCAACCTTGCTGAAAAAAAAGCTAGGATGAGGTTGTTAGAGCATATGTTATTTCCTGCTCAATATCACAAACATGATGGCTGATTTGTACAAATGTACAGATATAGATGCACTGCTCTTATGTCATCTTAACCATAAAACATGATTGAATCCATCAAAGGGATGTAAAACATTATATAAAAGGCCTTAAGGTGAATTCAAAATGTTAAGGTGAATTCAAAACCTCTCTTCAAAACAAAGTGGTTTGATCACACTACCCTGTTTTGACCTCTGCAAATCCCAAACCATGCCTGGTAATCATCTCGAGTAATGGTAGCTAGCATACTCCAAGACTACGTTAGTGACTGTACTAAAAATAAACATTATCAGTGACCACAGGACCATGCCTGTATAGTTTACTAGTAAACTAATGGCAGTACTTTTCCAGGACTGCCATTAGAAGTACAGAAAGAAGGTCTCATCAAAAGTTAAAAACCACTGCAGTGTCTAGAAGAAGTTTACTATGCTACACTACACATGGCTTTGTGCATGAAAGAAAAAGTTGGCAAAAAACCCTCAGAATTTTAAGAGAATATAAGAAAAGGATAAAGACAATTCTGTTGTCTTTATTCATTTTTATTCAGTGGCAGCTTCACTTCCATATCATTCAGTATATGATCAATGACTCTGTGATGCTAAGGTTGCAAATGCCAAGAGTTCATGGATATTTTCCAGCTCTGTATCTATTCACCTCAGGTATAAAAACCAGCATGTTATGGGTTTTTTCCTAAACCATAACAGCAAATGGATTAAGAACATAAGGTTTTTGCTAAACTTAGTTTTAAGTTTACAGATACATATGGGACCAAATTTGTCAACATAATCGGGCTATACAGTAATTCTCTGGACATTCTGATTTCCTTCAGAAACATACTTTTTTGAGTCTGAAACACGGTTGTCCTATGCTAACGCCTAAATCCACTTTCTCTACCAAAAGCAGATTAAATAACAATTAATAGAAGAAGATCAATTTCAAGAAAATCAAATTCACCTTTTAAAAAAGTACTTAAAAAAAGGGGAGTTGAGACTAAATAACTTGTCAGCACTCATTGAATATATTGAGAGATATAGTATAAACACCTGGAAATTATTAAAGTCTAAAAGTCATTTCCTTACCACAATGGTAATGTTAATGTTAAGGTGAAAAGGAATTTAAAAGGTCAGAAAGTCAAGAGTTCAGAAATCAGAAAGTGTCAGGATCTACCCTATAACTTGTACAATTATAATAATAATAGCTCCCTACTACATTTTTTTTATCCAGGATTCTAGACAATGATCTTGAGTTGATTCTGGATTATAATGATCCAGAATAACTACCTATTGCACACAAAATATAACATTATGTTTTCATTTGTACACATTCATGCAAGTGCCTAGGAGTCACCATTATGGGACAAAATCTCTGTGATGTGTTCAATGCAAACATACAACCAAAAAAACATTCTTGAGCTCACAAAATTCAATTTAAGATTTTAATTTCATTTTCATTATATATCTATACAACTAGCAAGAAGACAGCTGTATAAGACAAATATTCTAATATTTTTAAGCCTGTCTCCCCCTTTTCCTTTTGTTACAAATACTTTTTTTCTGTAAGGCATTTAAACAACTTTGAAAAAGGTTCTTTAAACCTTTGAACAGTAATGTTCTTTCCACATAAGTTACTACATTTTAGTAATCTAAAATAATCTTTTTAGTGAAAACTTTGCTTGCTTTGAAATGCCAGTTTCCCATAATTGTTTCTGTGGCAGTAAAATCCAACAAATATAATGTTTACTCATCAAGCCCAGCCTTTCACCATCTTGTTTATTTTTTCTGAAGTGCTCTTTTGACAAACTGCAATTCAATCATTTTGACATTTCTTTGAAATCTAGGAAAAATATGCCTCACAGAGACCTTCTGGGTGATTTTAAATTTATTTATATTTCTGCAAAAATTCAAAATTGCATGTTTTGAATTGCACTTATAGCAATCTTAACAATATTAACAGTAACCAAGTCCATAAACCACTGTTTTGCCTATTCTGGTGTCATTAATTGTTGTACTGTCAACTAAGGAGTCTTTAAATTGGTGTTAATTTGATATATGCCAGAATGGCAAGAGCTGACAGAACTGAAGGAGACTAGAATAATTCTAAAAGAGGAAGTGTTGCTATGGCGTTCTTTTGAGATTCCTGACAGAACCATCTATTTCTGAGCAAACTCAAATGGTATCTATTTCATAGACCATGATGCATATCCTCAGTGTTGCAAAAAGAGTATATGTGTTCACTATTGTGCAAGTGACATTTAATTACTTACATTATAGTAGGTGAAGGAAGTATTGTGAGTTTTATTATTGCAAAAATAACTACAACGTTGTAGCATACTTATCTTAGGTGTGGCTGAAGGATATTCTGAGGTTTTTTTTTTTTTTTAACAGTCATAATCAGTAGGACAAATTCAGATCAAATTGCAAGAAGTAAAATATCCAGGTTCATCTTCCTGTCACCTGGATTATTATGTCAGCAAGTGCTACCTGCAGACTTGTTCTTAAAGTTATGTCATATTACATCTTGAGGAAAATAATGAAAACCAAATATATCACCCTTCCCAAAGACAAATATGATTGTGTATGAGTGAAGGATGAATAATTTTTCTGCCCTTATGCAAGCAACATTCTTGCTGACATCCAGTTTGACTCCATCTTCTGAATTAAGTTATTCATTATTCTGCCTCAGTGGTTCTCTAGAAATGGACTACATGAAGTCCAGAACAATTTTAATTACAAAGATAAATAAGTAAATACAACCCACTCTTGCAGTCTTTGAAAGGTAAGAAATAATACAGATAAGAGTTCACTAAGGCAGCAACTGCAACTGCAATGAAGAGAATTTATTTGCAGCATGTTACTCCTTGCACTCTATTTCTGCATAAGCAGTCATACGCATTACCATTTGTAGATAGACGGTTAGCATTCAAGTTTGCAAATTCAGGAAATGACTCACAAAGAGGATATTCTCTTAGGACTGATTTGCAGACTGGGGAAAAACAGCTTGACTCTGTAGTGTAGTAGACGATAAGGCTATGGAAGACAGAAGATATGTCTATCATCGAGAATGAAGTGCATGTTGCAAAATGCCTCTATCCTCTTCCTTTGAGAGGTAAATCATTCTGCTGCTTCTATGTATTTAAAACACAACTCACCTATTACAATAACCAAGAACTCTTAAAGGTTACAATTTGTCATCAGTGAACACTGAATTACAGATACAATTACTATTCTTCAGCTCTCAATGCCTAAAGGACAGTATGATCATACAGATTTCTGTGAGACAGGGGGGAGAGGAAAGAAAGAGAGGGAGAATGAGCCATTTCAGTTATAATGAAGAATTACAGGCACTTCCATAGAATTAAATGCCAAATGAGTCAGGTTCTACAGGAAGAAACACTGCTCTGTTCCCTATTCTGTTGCACTGAACTCATTACCATCAACTCTTGATTGGAGATGCAAGATACCTGAGAAATTCTGGAAACTAATTTTCTCTTACACTGTAAAACTGCTAAACTGTTTAAGTGGCCAGTGTTAGCAAATTATAGTAGTCATCTGAACGGAGGGCTCACATTGGTCTCTTCCTGTTTATGGCACATATGTGTTACAGGTCTTGAGAATTCTGCCAAGGCTCTGCTCTGCTTAATGAAGAGATGCTCTGTTTGATTTAGAGTTGCACTGCCTCAAGACAGGGACTTCTGGCAAGAAGATTTCAATCAAAATAATTGCCCTGTAATCAGATCATTAATTATGTTTTTATGTAATGACATTTATAAAAAAGTCAAAAACCATGCTGATTTGCTCAAATAAAAATGAATAATATTTCTTAATTGTCTGTGTCTTAATTAGTTTAATTACCATACTAAATCTATCCATCTCAAGCTGATATATATCCACGCAGAAGAAGTGTTCCTGATCTTACAAAAACAAGTTTGTTTTCAGTTCTATGAAACCCTGCTAGTGATTTATAATAAAGTATTGATGAACAGGCTTCTAAACCAATGTTGCACTTCAAGCAGTAACAAAAGCTATTAGTTTTGTGTTCAGACACTTTGGCAAGTAAATAGGCAGGAAAAAAAAAGCAGAAGCACTAAAGAACAAGTATAAGCAACATCGCATCTGTAGGACACCCCACAGCAAACAAACATTCTATTAACAACAGGTCTTAGTCAAACAGTATCAACTGGGAAAAGCCCATCAGAAAAAAATACAGCACAAAAGATGTCCCAAATGCTTGTGCTACAGCCCAATAGACTGATGCTTCAGACTTTCCTTTATGTCTAATGCTCAAATAAAATTTTATAGAACTTTTCAGCTGAAGCTACTTACTATATGACAGCTCATATTAACATTGATCTAGTTATAGTAATTTGAATATATGGGTATCCTTGTTCTCACCACCCAAGATAAGACTATTTCCAAAGTTAAATGCAAACCCATGGGATCTGAAAATATGCTGGGTTTCTGTATATTATATTATATCATATGACCAAATCCTCCAAAGCAGGTATTTCTTTTTTTTTTTTCTGATTTTTTTTTTTCCCTTCTGAAAAATCCATATGCAAAAAGCATGACAAAGAAATGTCTGTTGCCTATCTTTTTTGGTAATTAATTCCAGCTGTCATTAATGTAGCTATATGATCTCCATTAACTACAGAAAAGACCGATCAGGCAGGGGACAGGGAATGGGGATGGGACTAGAAATCACATAATCCTTGAATTAACCAGAGTCATCTGAAAAGCAAACACTAACATGACAAGCAGCCACCAGACCTTCTGCCACCAGATTTTTTGCAAGTGAACACTGCATGTCTCCACAACAATGAAACACACTTACAAACTTAAAACTGCTACCAAACCATGTAACAAATGCTAAATTTGGCAATAAAACTGAACTCCCCTCGCAGTGCAGATTTTATCAACTATCCTTCTCAGGAGAAATGGCACTAACGGAAGCACAATGTGGTAATTGCTATCTATGAAAGTAACTAAGTGCCCCAAGGTGATGTCCTGACATAACTCTTACGGTTAAGAGGTGAAGCCCTTAAATAAGTGACAAGAGTTGCATGAAAAAAATTGTATGAGGACACTTATTGATTTTACATCAATCATCTATTTGCATTATTTCATAAGATGTAAATGACAACTAAATACATCAGAACTTCAAAGTTCTACTACAAATTAGAAAAAAGAGAAACATTTATTTCCTTACACTCCACCTCCACTTGTCTCATCACTATATAATCCATAAAGTTAAATTAAAACCCTGGATAAATCACAGCAATAATAATTTTCAAGCCACACATGCAGACTTTTACAAAAAGTGTTAGCTTTGGTCTTGGATATATCTTGAATATGAATTTAATCTTGAGTGGTTTATTTGTACCACATACTATCAGCAATGAATGAGTTTTTCTTGTCTAAAAAACAATTTCTAACGCAGTAGGAATGGGATATTATATTGCAGAAATGACTGAGTTCTGCTATAGAGAGAGAGAACCCATTTGAGAGTTTACTTCTGACTTAATACTGAAATTTAATGTTTAGAGATTTTTAAAAAGTGAGGCAAACTAGCTGTATTCTATTTAATAGAAAATAATTTTTGTGAGCATAAAAGCAATCTTCATTTTTTTTCTGATATCACAAGTTAATTTAGAATCAGTCTTCCAAAGAACTTCAGAGTGTTTATTCCCCATAGAAATACTATGTGCTCAACTTTGATACGCTAGTTCAACTACATTGAATTCCAGTTGCAGAATCAAGAATAAAACTGCTATGATCCCTTAAGAAAGTTTTAATTTTCAAGTTAAAAAGAGAAATAGGACAAACTTAGAGACCAAAGGACAAATAATAATAAAAAATCCTACAAATAATTTTATATTTAAAAAAACGGTTCTAATACAGGTAAAAAAATATTTTGTCATTTGTCAAGGTCAATAACACCTAATTCAAAAACCATAATTTGTGCAATCATGTAACAATGTAGCCACATGGTTTTTTAGGAAAGACTAAATTCAGACTAGGAGCAGAAAAAGATAATTTTATTGCAGCCTTAAAAAAAAAAAAAGGTCTTTCATATATAAAGTTAATAGGAACAGACAAATACAGTTACAAAAGTAGTAATAAAATATAGCAATGCATATTACTTCTCATAATACATACATAGCCATAGTTTACATGAATACAATACTTAAAGGATTTCTTTGTAACATGAGATGGGTTGGAGCTTTCTGGTATTAAATACAGTTTAAAAGTCCTGAGGCATCACATTAGACTGAAAGGCAAAATAGGTTTGTAATATTGTACTTGAATGGTGGCTAACAAAAAATGAAATTTTTCTTTCTTCATATAATCTAAGATTTACATAAGGATGTAAATTGCTCTGGGTTCTCTGTTATTTCGTTGGTGAATCAAGTTTGATTCTGTAATCCAAGAACATCCCCTGATAAAGAAAGACACTAAAGAAATTTGCACTTCTGAAAACCCCTTGTTACGCTTTCTCACTGTTCTGTTGCATTTGAAATGCAAATCAGGAGCACTTTACAGCTTTTATAATGCTTACTAAATTTAAACAAATCCAGGGAAGGATCTGTTATTTCGGACTTGCAAATCGGACTTGCAAAAATCGGACTTGCAAAAAGCACCTTTATTATTATTCTGTATAATTATCAGTTAACAACGATGCACTATATTAATCACATTTATTACACAGCTGCCTTCAGATGAAACTGAAGTCGATTATGCAAACATAGGCTTTGCACAGAGTTTACAAGCTACATGATGCAAGGTGAAGAAAGAGACATGACACATGACAATGTTAGAACACCAAATATCATGTTGGCTCATGTTTATTCATTTTGTGAAGCTAATCTAAAAATATAGTGAAATACTTAAGAGACAAGGTACATAAAAAGAGGGTGGGGCAGGATATACAGGAAAAGAAGAGAGAAAAGTAATGCAACAGAAAGATATGCAGGTAGGCGTGAAGCTGAGGTCGATGTTGACAGCAAATTAAATATTAAAAAAATAATAATTAAAAAAATCAGCCACTGGAGCACGTCAGCTCCTAAGCAAGGCTAAACAACTGCCCGGAAAAGTGCAAGCTGGCCCTGTTGGAAACAATTCTACCAACTTACCAGCAGCAACTGAGCCCAGGAAGGTTCCCCAAGATTGCTTAATTTACTCGCACAGTACCCTGAATGTCCATAGGTCTGTGATTTAGCAACTTTATTTCATTCCACTGGTTTCTCTCTTCAGGTTTCACCCTGGCCCCATGGCAGTGAGGGAGGAAGACATCACCTTTATCAGAATTTCCCTTTACATGAATTGGTCTGCACCTTCTGAATCCCCACCTCCTGGGCACAGGATGATTGCTACTGCACCCCATTAGATCCGCTCTGTCTTATGCAACAGCTTCTATTCTGTTTCCTCCTACACATGCTCCTGCTGAGATTTATACAATAGTGAATGAGGAATAGTGACAAACTTGTTGAATTTAACATAGCTAGCCAGTGTGGTGGGTTGACCATGGCTGGTCGCCAGGAGCCCACCAAGCCACTCTGTCACTGCCCCTCCTCTAGAGGACAGAGGGAGAAAATAAGATGAAAGAGCTCATGGGTCAAGAAAAGGACAGGGAGATCACTTACCAATTACTGTTACGGGCAAAACAGTTTCAACTTGGGGAAGATTAATTTATTGCCAATTAATAACAGAGCATATAGTGAGAAACAGAACAAAACTGAAAATGCCTTTCCCCCAGCCCTCCCTTCTTCACAGGCTCAGCTTCACTCCCAACTCTTCTACCTCCTTCCCTCAAGCAGGGTGAGGGAATGGGGAATGGAGGCTGTGGTCATTTCATAATGCTTCATCTCTGCTGCTCCTTCTTCCTCATGCTCTTCCCCTGCTCTACCGTGGGGTCCCTCCCATGGGAGACAGTCCTTCACAAACTTCTCCAACATGAGTCCTTCCCACGGGCTGCAGTTCTTCATTAATTGCTCTGGCATAAATCTTTTCCATGGGATGCGGTCCTTCAGGAATGGACTGCTCCAGCGTGGGTCCCCCTGCGGGGCCACACGTCCTGCCAGCAAACTTGCTCCTGCATGGGCTCCTCTCCATGGGACCACAGTCCCAGGAGTCTGCTCTGGCATGCACTCTGCACAGGGTCACAGCTTCCTTTAGGGCATACCCACCTGCTCCGGCGTGGGCTCCTCCATGGGCTGCAAGTGGATATCTGCGCCACCTTAGACCTCCATGGGCTGCAGGGGAACAGCCTGCATCGCCATCGTCTTCACCATGGGCTGCAGTGGAATCTCTGCTCTGGCACCTGGAGCACCTCCTCCCCCTCCTTCTCTTGCCTGGGTGTCTGCAGGGTTGTTTCTCTTACATTTTTCTCAATCGTCTCTCTCACAACTGCTGCGCAGCATTTTTCCCTCTTCTTAAATGTGTTATCACAGAGGCACCACCAACGACACTGATGGGCTCAACATTGGCCAGTGGCAGGTCCATTTTGGAGCTGAGTGGAACTGACTCTGTTGAGTATGGGGGCAGCTCCTGGTGCTTTCTCACAGAAGCTATCCCTGCAACAACCCCCACTACCAAAACCTTGCCACATGAACCGAATAAATAAACACAATAATGACTTACTACAAAAAGACAGGATGTAAATAAAAGTGTGTAACAGCCATCTGCAGGACAACAATTCTAAGACTAACAGATCTATATTCAAAATTATGCACCTAATAATTAAAAATAAGCACTTTTCCTACTTGTATTAAACCCACAAAGGCAGTTTAAGCCTCTATCTGAAACCTTCAGATGGAGTACAGGATTAAAATAATTGTTTTGTAATTGAAGCAATATGCGGGGATCAGACAGCTATTCCAAAAAACCCATATTACTGGAAATGGCATTTGATTTTAGACTTTATGAAGGAAGATATTTTAAAGTGAATTCATAAGTCATTCAACAGTCACGTTCAAGTTTCATCAGTTGTCTCAATTAAAGCATCCCACTTTGAAGCTTGTCAAAACATCTCCATTCTAGATTAAAAATTTTTTTTTTTTTTTCTCATTTTAGAGCTGTCATCTTACCAACCCCTAGAAATACAGAGCTATCTGAACATACACCTACCCAGGAAATAAATAACTTTCCATTTACAGTCTAAGGCAGGGAGTGACACAAGTTTACAGAAGTAAGCAACAATGGTTTGAAATATCCCAGTGACTGGTGGTCTCTGTCTTCCTAGAGCCCTTATATATAGCAGTTGAGAGGCACAGAATCTGGGTTTGGGCCTTTTCCCCCCTTCTTTTTCATGCCAAGAGACAGATACATGGGATTTTTACTTCAAGTTCAGCTGTGATTAGCATTGCACATCAGAAGGGAAATACAACATCCCAGCAGAAACTGCAGCTAAATTAGAATATCAAGTGGGATCAACAGATGACATCATATCAGCTAGGTATTACGAGCATCCCACTGATTATAGCATCACCAGTTCCCCCCAAAATAATCTCTAAAAACTGCCTATATCACAGTTTCCATTTCTTCCCTCTGTAATATTATTTTTGGTCATAGGTAGTACCTGGCTAAGAAAGAAGCTTTTTTCTGCAACTCATCCTTATTAACATATGAAATCTCTCTGAGCATTCAAGTGAGCGTATATATCTTATCTCACCCAATGAAAGTATAGGAAAACCTTCTGCATGTATTTTCTTATAATAGAAGAATGATTCAGGACCCAGTCACCATCTTTATAGTTTAAGTTTGTATAAATTCATTTTATACTTACTCTTAAATGAAAGCATAAACATAAAACACAGAGAAGTGGGGAACACAATTCAACTGAATTCTGTTGCTAGTAGCCAAAAATTTGTATTTGCTATAGCCTAAACCTGAATATCTTTAACTCATCATTTCAGTGTTCAGTATTAGGACTGGTGGAAGTCTAGAGTCTGCTGAGAGCTGCTGCACTTCTTTCTGCATCCTGAGACCAGACCTCATTGTCAAGCATATTGAGCTGGAGGACAAGCAGAAGACTGCTTAATCCTTGGTGGAGCCAGATCCAGCACGCCTTCTCAGCAAGTATCTCACTAACACAGGAAAGGGTCCAGTCACCAATAGCTGAGAAAATTGTTCTTTAAATCATGTAGATATTTGAAATTCTAATGCACATCTTTGATAAAAACTCAGCAATCACAGCTTTTATTCAAGGGTAAGGGAGAGAAAGAAGTCAGGTTGGAAAATTTTCTTCAAGGGAAAAAGAAAAAAGCAGACTTAGAGTGTATGTAAAATTAATAATTGTATGTTTCCCCTAAGAAATTAACATTTTCCCCACTTATTTTTATACAATGTTATAATCCCATTGATAGGCTGCCTTAAATAAATAAAATGGTGAAGGACATAAATGCCTGAGAAAGCGTTAAATAAAGCAGCTTATGCACTGTAGACAATTCAATCATGGTGCTGTTGCCTTCTATAAGGAAAAAGTAGGCAAATTAGCCTTTTGGAGTTCTAAGATGGCATAGCTACTGGATATATAATATTCAAATTTCAAACTACTATTTTAATCCACAGGTTAAAAAAAATTAAAAGTGTTGAATGTGCATATATTGAATGTTAATCAGTGACGACATAGAGATTACTTGATAGTATACAAGAGAAAATACTGTTTGCAAATATAAACAGAGTAAAATTGCAAAATTTTAGTGAAATTTTCACGAATATAGTAGTCACAAATTCTGAAGAAAACACAGTCTAGTCAGTAAGAAACTACGATAGAAGCCTTATATGAGAGCAAAATATCACCCATAATACTGTATCAATCAGCACAACTCTATATCTTCTTATTTTGGTGCCCCACTTCTAACAGTGAAGTGGTTAGATAACTCATACTTTCAAACAAAAAAAAAGAAGTAAAGCATAGGTTCTATTTCAAGAATAAAAAGAAATTATAATGACCAGTTGCATGACAACAGTACAAAACCCTGTAGAAAATTCTTTGAAAGTAGATTCAACAGCAAGAGTGAGGTTATTCTCAAAAATATACTGGCCTCAGTATCAGAGATTTATTTGAATGAAGTTCCTGGCAAATGATCTAAGAAACTAATAACAAAAGACCTTATAGTGAGATATAAATACAGTAACACAACATTGCAGCCTCAGAGAATTCAATGATGAACAAAACAAGACTGCAATGTTTGGCAGCAGCAAACTCAGCAAGTCAGCCCAGAAAGCAAATTTGCTTTGAAGTAAAAAAATAAGCTTAGGTATAAAACAGCAGAGATAGAATACAACATGCTTCATAAAATGCAGACAATAAACACATCTATCAGAGAATACGAACTCATTCAACCAGAAGAGAAAGTCATGCCAGCAAAATTATAGATGTATGGTAAATCTAAAATGCAACAGAAAACTAAAGGGAAAAATCAGGCCAAAATCAAATCAAATTTAAAAAAAAGGAAATCCCCCAATTAAGTAAATAAGATCAAAGTCTTGCAGGAAAAAAGGGAGTATACAGACAATCGTCATAAACATAAAAGCACTTTTGGAAAATAATGAACTGACTTAGAGTTACCTATCACCAAAACAGAAAAATGAAATAACAGGAAGACACATACCAGTACAGATTTTTTATTTCAGAATTTTTGTGAATTCCCCAGTTTTTCCATTTGAATTTTTTAAAAATTCTAACATTTAAAAATATTTCATTAATTTTTACTTTTCATTAATGCCATGTGCACTTGGAATACCCTATAAATGGGAAGATGTTGTCTAGCATTAACTTACCATTACACTGTTATTAGATTAACATCAAATTCTAATCTTTGTAATTTTTATTACAACTGCTATTTGTATTATATTAGTACCACATATTAATCATAATTCATAGCTTGTAAAATAATATTTTACTGCACTATTTATAAATGGAATTTATTCACTTTCTGTGGGTAATGTGACCTGAGCTCTTCCTTCCCCTTCTCCTTGATGAGTGTGATACAACAGCTGATTGTGACCCATCAGTGCACCCTCACAGCAAAGAAGGTGAGGCTGCACTGGGAGTGCTGGGTCCCGTTGTGGACTCCCCAGCACAAGAGAGACATGGACATACTGGAATGGGTCCAATGAAGGGCCACAAAGGTCACTGAGGGCTTTCAGCATCTGTGTTACAAGGAGAGGCTGAGGGCCAGAACTGTTCCACCTGGAGAAGAAAAGGCTTAGGGGATCTTATCAATGTGTATAAATAGCTCATGGGAGGGAGTAAAGAAGAGGCAGACAGACACTTCTTAGTAGTTCCCAGTGATAGGACAAGAGGCAATAGACTCTGCATATCCCTGATATTTTGCAGTTATTTTCTCTTGAACATTTTGATTAAGAGCACAAAGTTATGGGATTAGCATAAGGGTGAGTTTGGAAATGGGTGAGTTGTTTTAATTAGGCATACTGTACACTGAGCACTTTACCAAATAAAACATTAACAGGAGAACCCAATCTTCATGACAGTCCTAGACTAGCTACCTCAAGTTTAAAGTGTCATCTAACTGCATGTATATATCTTCTCTATGGACAGGAGCTGAGTTAGGGAAAAGTTAAATTATGTGTCTAGCCAACAATGCAGCAAGGATCTGAAGATAGCACTCATTTCTGAATTGAACACTCTTCAAGGTGTATGGAGCTTTTATTATATTTAAGTGATTCTTATAAAAAACACTGGAAATATCTTCAGCTGTACCGAAGACTCATTTTATAGTACTGAGGCATAGATAGGAAGAGAAGAGAAGAGAAGAGAAGAGAAGAGAAGAGAAGAGAAGAGAAGAGAAGAGAAGAGAAGAGAAGAGAAGAGAAGAGAAGAGAAGAGAAGAGAAGAGAAGAGAGAAGATTTCAGTTGGAAGGGACCTACAACAACCATCTAGTCCAACTGCCTGACCAATTCAGGGCTGACTAAAAGTTAAAGCACGTTATTAAGGGCATTGTCCAAATGCCTCTTAAACACTGACAGGCTTGGGGCATCAACTGCCTCTCTAGGAAGCCTGTTCAGGTTTTGACCACCCTCTCGGTAAAGAAATGCTTCCTAATGTCCAGTCTAAACCTCCCCTGATGCAGCTTTGAACCATTCCCACGCGTCCTATCACTGGATCCCAGGGAGAAGGGATCAGCACCTCCCTCTCCACTTTCCCTCCTCAGGAAGCTGTAGAGAGCAGTGAGGTCGCCCCTCAGCCTCCTCTTCTCCAAACTAGACAAACCCAAAGTCCTTAGTCACTCCTTATAGGACATGCCTTCCAGCTCTTTCACCAGCTTTGTTGCCCTCCTGTGGACGCATTCAAGTACCTTCACATCCTTCTTAAATTGTGGGGCCCAGAACTGCACACAGTATGCAAGGTGAGGCCACACCAACACTGAATACAGCAGGATAATCACTTCTTTTGACAGGCTGTTTATGCTGTGTTTGATGCACCCCAGGATGCAGTTTGCCTTCTTGGCTGCCAGGGCACACTGCTGACAATAGTAATCTATTGTCAGAAATAGAGACTTGTGTGCGTGACATTGAACAAGATTTAGTTATCCAAGCAGTGAAGGTCAACTGTGAAACCATCAGTGGTCAAAACAGGCTTGGTGATGGCAATATGCTGTGGAAACACTTCAAATATGTATTCCAGAACTTTTCAAAGGAAAGAAATTGAATTTATTCTGGAAAGTTTATGATTTCATTTTTATCACTGGAAAGCATTACCACAATTTGAGGAGTACCACACTTTATGGAAAGAAGTGTATGAATGATCCTTTACAATAAGATTATAAAATACATGTGCATATTAAAAATAAGATGAGTTCCAGATGAATTCCAGATGAGTATCTAGAACCATGTATTTGGAGACAAATCTGAAAAAAACCTACACTAATCAATTAGAGAGTTATAATTTGTTAAGTTATGCAAATAACTATCGAGAATAAAGCTAAGAGTCTGGACAGTAGTCTTCAATTGGGAGAACAAAAAGTACTACAAGAAAAGACAATGACTTCACAAAAAAGACAGATGTGGTGGTTTAGCCCCAGTTGGCAATTAAGTACCACACAGCCGCTCACTCACCCTCCCCATCCCAACCCCAGTGCGATGGGGGAGAGAATTGGAAAAGCAAAAGTAAGAACACACGTGGGTTGAGATACGAACAGTTTAATAATTGGACTACTACTACTACTACTACTAAATTGTAATGAGAAGGAAAACGACAAGAAAGTGAGAGAGGAATAAAAGCCAAGGGGAAAAAAAACAGTGATACAACTGCTCACCACCCACCAACTGATGCCCAGCCAGTCCCAGAGCAGTGATCGCTATCCCCCGGCCAACTCCCCCCAGTTTATATACTGAGCATGACGTCATATGGTATGGAATATCCTTTTGGCCAGTTTGGATCAACTCTCCTGGCTGTGCCCCCTCCCAGCTTCTTGTGCACCTGGCAGAGCATGGGAAGCTGAAAAGTCCTTGACCAGTGTAAGCATTACTTAGCAACAGCCAAAACATCAGCGTGTTATCAATATTATTCTCATACTAAAATCCAAAACACAGCACAATACCACCTACTAGGAGGAAAATTAACTCTATCCCAGCTGAAACCAAGACAACAGAGAATGAAAGACCAAAAACTTATTAGTGTTTGGGAAAAGATTAAAAAAATTTAAATAATTGCATGATTTTTGAGAGTGCTAGCATAATATATAAAGAAAAAATGAAGAGGATTACAACAGCTATCATGAGTTATGCCTAATGGTAAGAGATTACTCTGTATAGAATAAATCTTCATAGCAGCAGTACAGAAGTAAAAATAAATTGTCGTTCTGAAATGTATAAGGACATATTTCCATTAAGCTAGGCACAGGCCAATGTGTCAACATTCGTAAAAATAATGATAAAAATAATGATAAAAATAATGATATTAACACAGGGGAAAAAAAAAAAAAAAAAGTTAAGGAAAAAAGGTAAATAAGCCAAGCTTAGACAGTTCTGTATACTTCTAGTAAAGAAATATGTAAGCTAATTGCATAAGTATTAAAATGGGTAAAATACTTTACCTCCTTTGCATTAGTACAAATCACAGGTGAGTGCTTTCATTCCTTCACAAACTGGATTATCCTAAATATAGAGTCACATGACCTTGGAATTATTTTAGTATGTTCAGAAGTTGTATAATACCTAATTAGAAGAACCGATACTATTTGACATTGTTAGCAAGGTTGCGTTCCAAAAGGATATATATTTTTATTCAAAATTTAAACTGATAAAATGAATAAATGGGGATTGACCAGCTTTTACCTCAACCCTTTTTACTGTATTAATCAGTAGAAATTAAATGCAAATTAATCAAAAAATTGATTTTAGATGTTTGCTTAATGTGCTGGTTGGGCTGGGATAGAGTTAATTTTCTTCCTAGTAGCTAGTATGGGGCTATGTTTTGGATTTGTGCTGGAAACAGTGTTGATAATACAGAGATGTTTTAGTTGTTGCTAAGTAATGCTTATACTAAATCAAGGACTTTTCAGCTTCCCATACTCTGCCAGGTGCACAAGAAGTTGGGAGCAGGCACAGCCGGGACAGCTGACCCAAACTGACCAAAGGGATATCCCATACCATATGATGTCATGCTCAGCATATAAAGCTGGGGGAAGAAGAAGGAAGGGGGGGCAGGGAGGGGCGTTCAGGGTGATGGCGTTTGTCTTCCTAAGTAACTGTTATGTGTCATGGAGCCCTGCTTTCCTGGAGATGGCTGAACACCTGCCTGCCCATGGGAAGGAGTGAATGAATTCCTTGTTTTGCTTTGCTTGTGTGCATGGCTTTTTCTTTACTTATTAAACTGTTTTTATCTCAACCCATGAGTTTTCGCACTTTTACTCTTCCGATTCTCTTCCCCATCCCACTGCGGGGGAGTGAGCAAGTGGCTGTGTGGTGCTTAGTTGCCAGCTTGGGGTTAAACCATGATACATAAGAAGTCCAGGGTTTACATTTCATGATATGATTGTTTTGAAAGTATTTGGTTTCATCACCACTTGAAGCATTAGTAGTTACACACCTGCACTGCACACATTTATAAGAACAAATTGATCAAGCTGAGAACTTTAAAGAAGCAAATTGCAGCAATATATGACACAAAGCTTTTATCAGCCTACTTTTCATTGCCTTGATAGCTGCAACAGAACACATGACTTATACCAAAAACCTTAAATTCATAACTAGACTACCTTGACCATAAAAGAGTTTGCTTTGGAAGTTGGCTATTTTCATGTAAAACATTAATTATAAACAAGGCACTGCATTTCTGCCTTATTAGAAACTGCCAAGATTAATATAAGGTGAAGAATACATTTTTGAACTTCAGTTTTTACACTCCGATAAACCAGAAAGGAAATGTCTGTTCCTTGTCTCCATTGGGTTATTAGAGGTGTCTGGTTGTAGTGACGAAGAAGGAATAATGGGATGAGGAGGACTGGTTATAAGTTCACATGTCCAACCTACTTTCTTGTAGAATAGCCATAGGATAAATCAATAAACATGAGGCAATTAGAGAATGATATTTTTAATTTGCATATTATTTAGCTTAAACACCGATCATTTGCTTCAATTAATGTAATTACAGAATGAAGACACTCAATATCATAGTGCTAGAATTGAAAATTACAGCTCTTAGGTAGCGACTCTGGGGAAAAAAAAGAGACGTTTTGCTTTGGTTTTATGAACAAATATTTTGCAATTTAAATGAGCAATCTGTATAGATTTTGAGCTCTGACCCTTCTCATGTGTGGTCTAATTATGTATAATTGCATTTTCAAATGAATGGAAGAAATTGTGACAAAATACATTCAAAAAATATAAAGTTAGCCCCATGTTGAGCAGAAGTGGAATGAATGTAATGAGCAAAGAAATATATCTTTTTAAGCCAGAAGAAATAGATACACTAATTAGATAGGACAACATACTCAATATATAACAGATTTAAAAAACCCCTGATTAATAAAACAGCTATGATACTGCCCTTTAAGTAAGAGTTAACAATGGGGTAAGAACATCCGGAATGAAAAAAACATTTTAGAACTGATTAAAGTTTTGGAAAGGCAACATATTTTTAGACAGTAAAAGGGAAAATGGTAATTTCTCCCAAACTTCAAAGCTCAACCCATAGTCAAGTAGGGTATCTTAATCCTAAACAGTCTTATTAAACAAAGATAAAAATGCATGGAAGTTACTACAGGGATCTGGAGATTTTTAGACTTGTACTCTGAGATCTTTAAGCATTCAAATATAAAAAGCTAGAAACTAGTTTCCAGGAAGCTACTGTAAAATAAGTTTGCATTGATCCCTAGAATTAGCCATTGCCAACACTCGTTCACTTCTGTATTGGGTCTGGCTGAGATGGAGTTAATTTTCCCCATAGCAGCCCTCATAGTGCTAAGCTTTGTATTGATAGCTAGAAAGGTGTTGATAACACACCAGTGTGTTGGCTACTGCTGAGCAGTGCTCACACAGCATCAAGGCTGCTTCTCCAACATTGCCCCCTCACCCGTAGGCTGGGGGTGGGCAAGATCTTGGGAGGTGACATAGCCAGGACAGCTGACCCAAACTGAACAAAGGGATGTTCCATATCATATGAGGTCATGCTCAGCAATAAAAGCTAAGAGAAAGTGTGTGTGGGGGGGGAGTTGGGGCAGTATTTGTTATTATGACTTTTGTCTTCCTTAGCAGCCGCTACGCGTACTGAAGCCCTACTTCCTGGGAGGTGTCTGGACATTGCCTGCTGTTGGGAAGTAGAAAGATCAGACCAGACACCTGCAGAATTACAGGTGGTTATATACTGCCAGTCTTCATTTTGACAGCAAATCAATCTTTATTTCTCTCCTGGTACAGTTTTCCAACAGATTGTAAATTTATTTTGTAACACTAGCCTATATTTCCCCTAACTGGTTCATGAGAAAATCAAAACAGAGTATCAAGCAGCTGAGTCAAAACATTCTGTATCTTCTGTCAGTCTTTAATCCATAAGCCCTTCTCCTTCTCATGGAAGGAAATTAAATTCATTTGTCACTGCCCAGTTTTTTCCTCTGTTTCTATCACATACGTGTGCACATGCACACACACACACACACACACACTGTTTTACCACCATCACTTCAGCTGGATTTGCTTTGACAGAACCTGGAGTCTTTTTTGTTATATTGCTTATTTTATAGTACATAGCATAGCAGGGGCTAGGTTTCTGTCTGCTACAAACCTACACCACCAATTGCTACTGTTATACATATCTACCGGAGTTTCAGCCAGCATGTTGCTGTTGATTCAGAATGGAAATTTCTCTAGAGAAAGTCATATGCAATACATTATAAGGCAATACCTAAAAGTGATCAGAAATTAGTAACTGAAAGCTTAGTTCTGGGAACTAAAAGTTTCTGTGAGTGCTTTGACAGTATTTACTGTAGCGGGAAAAAAATCACATTCTGTCATACACACTGAAAATTCTTTATAAAAAAGGTGTTAATACTTTTCTCACATTTATTGCAAGGACTCAGTGGGAGACAAACTGTTAATCAGCAACCTGTACAGAGAATCAGGTAAATGTTTACCCTTCTGTTGTGGTTGCAATGGCTCCCTTTTCTTCATATTCTTCCTTTACAAAATAGTGTTCAGTGTCAAAAGCCATGGTTGGTCATAGTTGCTGTAGATTCAACAATGACAGCTTTATCCCCAAACCTAAAAAGAATTAATAAAAATAAAAATCTGTTTATTCATCCATTCTTTTGAGAAAAAATCAGTGACAAAAATAACTCCTTTCAGGAAGCTGGAATTTCAGAAAACTCTTATTCAGTTGCATGAGCAAAGGTGGATAATATGCCTCTCACTAGCTATTCTTACCTCCAGTCAAAGAGTTGACCTGTGCTTGATCAGAGAGAAAGGGTGAAGATGCACAGAATGCAATAAATGAAATGAGGTCACAGTTCTCTTACTAATTCTAAGGAGAATTGGATTTTCACTTCTCAGAGAATTGCCAAACAGATCAGTTTATGCTGTGGATAATCTCTCTTCTCCTTGACCCATAAAAACAGACTACCTGAATCTTGCCATTTTAGTATGATAATGTTTCTAAGATTCAAAGTTTTTCTTGCTGCTTTACATTTAGACTTATTTAAAGTGTGAATGAAAAGTAAAAATATTCTGCACTATTTCTTCCACAAATAACTATTCACTTTTGCTTCTTTTAGATCTTCCAAGATCAGATCCAAGCAGTAGAAAGAGACTTTTTCCATTCCTCTAACAAAAATGATCATAAATTTTCTCAAGACTCTGCAGAGGCAAAATACTCCTTAACTGTTTTGATTCATTGGGCTAAAAGTTACACACTAACTAAGTGAAGCCAAGGTCAATATCTACCATGAGGTCCAATACAACTTTATATTGATTGAAGCACTGAAATCAATGGAATTATAATTGGACAGAACTTTTAGGTAACTAGAAATCCCGCCAAAGACTTTGAAGGCTTAAGAAATGTTCAAGGGGAAATTCCCATATCTAGAAATATGCTGGTAGTGATTATTGACTCAGGTCACAGACTATAGATGATTTTTTGAGTCTTGAAAGACACTTTACATAATGCCTATCTCACATTCAACTAGGTATTTTAGAAGATGGGCCAGGGTAAGGGTAAACAAAGAGTTTACTGTAACAAAGAGTTACCTGTGTTAACATTAATGTATTTTCCCTACAGGGTTCAGTATAAACAAAATCCTTTTTCAACAATCTGATTCCTGGTGGGTACTAATACTCCATTGATAGGTTTCTTGTGGTGTAGCACAGGTTCTGGTTACCCCATAAAAAATTTGTTCAGTTAATGCATTTCAGGGTGATTGATCATTATCCCAGCTCTTATGGAAGCATGACTGAAGAATTACAGTAATTGTCATGGTTGTGTGCCACCCTTGAAAGCAACGGTGCTAACATGTTATTAAGAGGACTTTGAGACAAGCTGCCTTTTAAATGTCTTAGTGTTCTTTGCACAGATTTTTTTTTCCCCATAGTCAATCATTGAAATAAAGCCCTTGTTTTTCCCTTTTTCTCATACATCCAAGCTCATTTTCATGCACAATTTTTTGGGGAAAAAATATACACACAGAGGTACAGACAGATAAAATATATATATTGTTATATAAATATTTATATATATAAAAACTCAGGTTCACCTCCGTTCTCATCCATGCAAGCATTCTGTATATAAACAGAAAAAATATGCTCTCAAAATACAGTCAAAGTTAATGAAATCAGGGACAAAGAAGCCAGATTCTCAGCTAATATAAATGACCTTGTTCTACCAATTTCAGAATAGCTATCTGATCCACTGGCTTGTGAATATGACCCTAGACACAATTAGTTTACTGTTTGTTTGGTGTATGATATTATTTTTCCTCTAGTGATAACTTTAACTAAAGCATAGATCTCCAAGGCTTTTATCAACTCTAAATTTCTTGCAACCCACCTTAAAGCATTAAGAATACAGTAAACAAACACATGGTAACTTCTCACCCAGTATAGAAAGGGTAGTAAATTATACCCTTTTCATATGGAAACTTTTACATTATTTCCAAGAAGAATGTGTGCAGCTATACAAAATGCATTGACACATACATACACAGAGAGTCTTTCAGCAGAGCTTCACAGCTAAGGAGTACACTACAGTTAATTTTTTTTCTTTTTTTCTTCTTGAAGAGGAAATAACTTTATAGATTAACAAAAGCATAATATATGCTCTAAAGTGAAGTGTGGTGGAATACAAATTATACATGCTTTCAGCACATCTTCTGAGGCAGGAGATGTGCTCCATATTCTACCTAGCAGAACTAAACACATCTCACAGTGGGTTAATGCAGATGGGGTATGGAGTTGAAGCCAAGACAATCACCACTTCAGTGCCTACTCTTTTCTTCACAGCAACTTATTGCAATTCCATGAAAAAAATACACAATATCTTGCATACAAAAGTCACTCATATGTTCCATCCATATTAATTGGAAAGAGTTGAAGGGGGTTAAGAAGGGTGTAAGACAACTCACCGAGACTGAGTAATATGAAAATAGCATTGAGCTGAATAATGAGAATATAAGGAATGAGTAAAAAGAAAACTTTAACAAATAATCAAAAGAATTGGACAAAAACAAGACCTTAGGTTAAGAATAGACTTCTTTCCTTATTTCTGAAAGATACAGATTTAGAATCAAAGGTCTGTAGTTCATTTTTCATCTTTCCTGGTTAGATTCTCCATGCAGTAAGCTCATTTTTCACATTAACATCTATTATTCTGCACATCTCTTTCAGTTGCCTAAAACTTTTGCTGTGTGCTTCATCTGCAAAAGAAAAAAAGGCAATGAGCAACTCACAAAAAAAAAATGATTAATAATGACAGAAGATAGTGCATGATTGTGCCAATCAGCAAGCCTAAGCAGGCACCAGCCTGAGAGTTATTGCAGTAAGGTGACTTCAGCACTGCCCCAAAAAGGGTAAGCAGAATCAGCATGAACAGCATCCTAGTCAAGCAAAACCTTTAAGTCAAATGTTTACATTTGGCATTCATAATAAGGTGTTTTCCCTGTTAGGCTTTCCTTATTCTTTCTTTTCAGAACTAACTTATGAAACAGAAGTGTAAGCTCTGCACAATACATCTTGTCCTCTGTAGCTGCAAGGATGTCCTTATGCTGTGTATGATGTGATAATTAGGTAATATGACAGATATTAAACTAATAATAGTCATACCATAACCCTTATGTTTATTTTGTTGACAGTACATTAGTGCAGCTGCAAAAGGAAACCTCTTGTAGTAAAGTCTCCATCACAAATCATCACCACAAGGCTCTTCTGATTTCTGCCATATCTTTTAGTTCTGTGCATCCAGACTTGCAGTCTTTGCTTTACCTGTCTATATGGAGAAGCTGGAATACATGAGAATATTGGTCTCGCAGATAGGTGTACAACTTTTATATTCAATTATTGGAAAATTACTTTTTTTTTTTTGTTCGGCGGATTTCTAATTAATTTACTTTTCCCTTTCTTTTCTTTGTGACTGTATTTAAGATGCTATTTTGGTTGCTGATTTTATTTCTTAAAGGAGACAAAGCAATTTAATGTAGAGCAGAACCATGTACTTCAGTGCTGAGGATGGTTGATGAAGTGAGGCAAATGTCAGCTAATTTCTTAACCACTTTTTCTTTTTTTATTAGGGATGATATCTTTAATTAATTGCTGCCATTTTTTTTTTTTTTAACTAAAGATGACTTAATATTGCTGATTTTCTGAAACCACAGAACATAGTCAAATCTCGGGTGGGTGAGTGGGGGGGGGGGGGGAAATTATAGAATCCTCCTTCTTCTAGTTATCTAATTGTTACATGTTGCAGACTTTTCAGTTACATCCTACTCATTGTCAATAAAAAATAAAAAAATATATTATATAATTATAGTATATTACAATATTATATAAGTTCTGACTGTTCTTGGATACCGTTTAGTGGCTGATAAGAAGACTTTATTATAATTTTTACAAAGTTAGCAATTAATGTTGTGCACATGCTTACACCATTTAAGCACAGGCTTAAATGGTAGATGCATTTAATCCATTAATTGTGTAATAATATTGAGCATTATAAAGGACATTAATAAAGTTAATAACTAAAATGCATGTGATTAAGAAAAACTTTATTTTGATGCAGAAGAAAAATTTAAATAACTGAAAATAATCTATTTCAATAGGAAATTCAAGATATGGATAGTGGGAAAGTCTAGTCTTTAGAAAATCAATGAGATTTTTTGCCATTTTTTAATCTAGCTCAAAAAAAAGTATTAAAAACTCAGATTGCACAGAATTATATCATACTGAATTTAACACCATCTGACCACACATGAAAAGGTCCTATCTCTTTTCAAATCTTCATACATTCAAGAAATTCTGTCATTCTTTATTTTAAAAAAAAGATGAACGGTAACTTCGAATTATCAGAAAGCGGTTTTCCATGTTTTCCTCATTCTTTGCAAGATTATCTAGATAAGAACGGAAATTATTTCAAGTTAAAATAATCTTCTGATTTGACATTACAAATATGATGTTAGTATATCTGTAAATATTTTTTTATTTCAAAATAAAGACCTTTTTTTTTATGCATTCCATTTATAACAGCAGGAATAACTTTCCTAAAAAACCTCACCTGATTTCAAAGATTAATCTTTGAAAAGCTTAAAACATCACACTGTCCAGATTGTGTTTCTAAGTTTTTACTCTTTTAGTCCAATTCTTTACCTGCAGAGAGTACTTCTGTGCAGAGATTCTTCATTACAACTGTATTTTTTCCTACAGACTTAAAGAAACCTTACTCTTGTCAGTTACATAAACTCTGTCACTGGGAGAATAAAACAAAAGATCTGTCAGATATGTGAGTTCCCGTCTCCCAGTGAATATAATATGGCGAGAAGCTGATAAACCTACCTTTGACATTCATATATGGAGGCTCTATTAAGATACCATTACAGAAGAAAATATCCTCTGTGTGTCATTGTTAAAAGTTCCAATCTTTCTATCACATCCCCAGTTACAAAAAATAAAATTAGTTTCTAACCATTCAACATTTTCTTGAATTCTTTCAGCTGTTAGACTGGCAATTGCTCTACTACCAAAGTATCTGGCTAGTTATAGGGAGGCATCAGGACATTTCCTAACTTTCAAATACTAAGTAGAATGATTTTTCTTAAATGTCTCAAGAAAAATTCTTACTATTGGACCAGAAAACACTCTTGTAGGAAAGACATAATGGGAAAAGAGCCTTGTAGGAGATAAGATGACTTGACTGTCAATATCCAAGTATGAATAAAACAAAATGTTTTAAAATTTCAACCTTCATATATGCAAATAGTAAAAAACCTGATCTTCTATAAGGGAACTTTGTTTTGTGCATCTTCTAAGTCACTCAGGTACTATATTTTAACAATTGTAAAACACTGTGTACTACTACTACTAATAAAAAAATCCCACAAACAAAACCCAACAGTTCAGAATAAACCAGTTACATAAAAATTGTGTTTGTTTATTGTAAACTGAGGAGAAAAATATTTGTATAAAATCAAGTCAGTGTGCAACACTCAAAAACTGACTTCTGTTCAATATTTCTATTTACTTTGCACAGTCAAAGGCAAAATGTTGCACCTGCCTTTTGCACCTTCCTTTTTGCTGCAGAAACAGTAATACTTTATTTCAATATTTTACTGCAATGTAGGCCTCCTGCCATGTTATTAGATTAGTATGGAAAGTGAGAGAGAGAGAGATCTGCAACAGTAATAGGTTGAATAGCTGACCATACTGTGGTTGAATAAGTCAATGAAAGCAAGTAGCAAAGGTCATTCACCTTCTCAGGCAATGCAAACCCAAAGGTCATTTCACCTGAAAAAGTCTAATTCCTAATGTACTATACCTTGAAGGAAAACCATGAAATTTAGATAGCATATGAGATACCTAGACTTCTAGAAAGTGAAACAAAGGAAGGGGTTTAAAAGTTTGAAAGTAATTCAAATTTAATTTGAAACGGACTGTGGAGCCTTTTAAATTTTATCTCTACATGTCTTTTAACTTGCAAGAATCCCTCTGAGAACGGGTTTAATCTGCATAAGTAGATTATATGCTCTCAGAAATCTTTCATAATTCACACTCCAAACACTTCAAAATCCTGGTTTCAAGGTTTTTTGGGGTGGGTTTTTTTAGTTGTGTTTTTTTTTTTTTCCATTCATGCTACAATTATGAAATATAATGAAAAAATTTATACAGGGGAAAGTGATGAAGGGCAATCAGGACACCATAAATTGAATCAGTACATGAAGTTAACTGTTGAAGGCCTAGGGTTCAAAAATGCAATGGAAAAAATTTAAGTTCCAAATACAGGCAAAATAATATTAGTAATTATAAACTTTTATCAGATATTCATATTGTCCTCTACCAATGTCATTGCTGATAAGTAATCATATCCACAATCTCTGGTGTAAATTCCATTTTATGTTCCACACTGCTAATGCAAAGTACTATCTATATTACTGTAAGCACAGTGATCTAGACTGTAGTTTCATATACATTCTACACTAACATAAACTGTCTCTGCCACTAAGAGAAGGAGAAACAATTATGACATATTTTCTTATTTATTTTCTCATTATAAAAAGCTCACAGACAATTCACAGAGATGTAAGATGATGGTATCTTACAGTGTATCAGCTGCTCCACTGATCATGCCAGTATGATTCAAATACTTTGGTGTCAAACCCATCAATTCAAATTGGGTAATTAACTTTGCTCCCACAGACGTTTAGGATGCCTATGAATTAATTAGTCTGGGGCAGCATTCATCAGGTTAACACCCACAAAGTGTAATCTGTTCATATTGTCATTCACTAAGTGTTAATGTGACACTTCTAAAAGACTGAAAACAGCTTCTTGAAACTGTTAGGAAGAGTATTCTTTCTAAATACTGCCTTTCTTTGTCAATAAAAAAATAGTCAAATTATGCAATGCTTCCTTCTTATTGTTATCAACTGAAATTATGCAAATTTGACTCAACAATGAGAGTTTTGGTCCAGATGATATCCAAAATTATAATGCAACCTGAATCACTAAAACCCCAGACTGCCTCACCTACTGCACCCAGGCAGGATGTTTCTTCAGACTATTACCTGGAAGGCTGGGTAGATTAAAACTTATTTTTTTTCCATCCAATCTAGATAGATCTGTTTTCTTGTTTATGGTTGGAGATGTTAGAACCTTTTTCAAACTCCTCGCTCTCAGCTGCTTGTGCAGTTTATGGGCCAAGATGTTGGCAATAATTCCGTGTTGCATAGTTTCTATCTACTCTCGAAATTCTAACCATCTCTCAGAGATGACTAGGGACTTGTCAGTGCATGCACTGTTTTCTCCGTATGAACAGCAAGGAGACAATGTAGACATTAATTGTGTCTTACAATCCCAGGGGAAAAAAAGAAAATAGCATTAAGAAAGACTGACATTTACAGTGGGATTTGTTTAGACTAGTTTTCCCCTTTTAAAAGTACTGAGTTATTGATGTTATGCTATAAAAAATTTAATTTGACTGTAAAAGACTATCACATAATAAAGAAGATGACTCAATGAAAAAAGTAGTGAAATAAAACACCAAATAACTGACTGGTATTCAAGTACTTACTGAGTTCATTTACATCTTTTCATCATTAAGAGCTACTTAGTTTCCTAACCCTAAGCAAGGAACTTCTCTAGAAAAGAGAAAAAACCCCAAACAACCAACCACGCACATTTTCTCCAAGAAGTATTTTAAAAGGTATTTCATCTCTCCTTTGGATTTGGAGAGGTTCTTTCGACTACAACAGACTGCTTTATTTCCTATCAAGGCTCCTAAGAAAACTGTACAGATATACTTACTCCCATTTATTTTTTTAAAATATCAAAGACAACAGATATGATGTCTGTCAGTGATTCAAAAGCACTGAAAATACTTCTTCAGGCCAACAAGAAACAGTAAATATAAGTAAAAATAAACAGATGCATATGCCCAGAAATCACTGGAACACATACTGAAATTTAATTGTGCAAAAAGTTTCTGTTCCCTTCTCATGACCACATTTAAACCAGTGCGGCAGAGAGAGCTGAAAGATTTTTGTAAAACAAAAATCCCAAGGAAAAAAAAAAAAGAGAAATCAAACAACACTACAGTCATGACATATCCCCCATTTTGGCTGGAGCTTGATATATTTTGCCTCATAAGGTTTTCATCATGTCTTAAAATGGTTTAAAAGTTATTTTTATTTCTGCCTGCACTGATAGACCTGTTTTAAGGCATCTCCTGAGTCAATTTAGTAGCAGAAAAGTTACAAACTTGACAATAGCTTAAGCCCTTTACTCATCCACAGATTATGAGTGATGTGGTTACTGGTTTGAAGAGCTTTCCTCACTGCCTGCCAAAGCATGTAATGCCACCATAATGAAAAGATATTCCTCTGGATCATTGATTCACTTGATCTCCATCAAACTGTTACTGCCTCAAGGCAGACAAAAGAGGCTGCTGCTTCTCATGTCTTTGGTTCACTCATATCCTTGCTTGGCCACATGCAAATACACCAGGTGTATTCAAGGTGCAACAGCCTGGCACCTGGCTGCCGTCCAGCCAGTTTGGCTGAGTTACTCTGAAACATCTTGAACCTGTCAGGGCTGCTGCACGCATGTGCACTGGTCTGCACAAAATCTGATCCAATTTGACGATTCACTGAGGTCACACCTGAAGCATACAGCACAGAATACAGGAAAATCTGATCTTCACACTAATTTTGGGACAGCTTCAACAGATGCTATAGACACATTTGCTGTGTCTAATCACCCCTAGGAAAGAATTAGCTGGCCTTAAGCAGACTAATGCAATATCCTTTATTGTATCTTCTTTAGCTTTCTGGAGATCCAGAAAGGCAATTGAGTTGGACTGCAGCAATTGTAAGGGTAACATTTTGACTTGAGTGTCAGTGTTCCTTGCCATAAGAGAAATCGCTCACCAAGCACACTTCTTTGTTTCAGCATCCTGTAACAATACATTATCAAGTATTTCATACTATTTTACTTCACTCACATTAATAAAAAAAAGAAGCTGCTCTCCATTCCACCCTTCATGACAACCTCTCTCTGAATTCAGTACATGTGAAAAGTATCAGGATCGTATTTATCCATTCAGGCTGGTTTCTCTTAAGCCAGATGTGCTGACATCCATTTCTGTAGCAATTTAAATCATTCCACAACCTATTTTTCAGCACAAAAAAGTACTCGCTTAGCCTGGCGGCATCAATCAGTTACGTTCTATTAGACCATAAAGTACAGATTTGTATATGGGTTTCAAGGCAATCTAATGAAAAGCAAATCACATCTCTACAATTTGGAAAAGCTTAGAGAGACCACAGATCCCAAATTCAGTGGATGAGATCTGCACATTGCAATTCAAATCCTCGCTCTGAATCTCAGAGGAAGAACGAACATAAACCTCCGACCACATGCCATAGACCTACATTTCCCATCACATCCCATTCTCTAGTGTGTTAACTCCTGAGCTGAAGCATATAAGGGAGAATACCAAGATAACATTTTGTAAACAGAACCTGACATACAAATTAGAAAAGGCTTTTGAAAATCTTCAGAACAAGTCGATTCAACACATCTAATTTCCACACACACCCCACATCATACTCACCCATCTCCCTTCCCACAGCTGAAACTGAATACTACTTAAGTAGTTTGATGTGCAGTTGTCTTTTGGAGGAAATAAACTATGCACTCACAAATAATAGATCCAAAAAATCCCAATTGCAGTCCAGAAAAAACCCACAACATTTAAAACCACAGAAGTCTGTCTTCTCCAGTTATTTAAATACTGTTTGGATAAGATTTTGTATGAGAGTGACAGAGTCTAATACTAATATCTAACACTTACTTTCACAAGCATTTAGAGAGTCATTGTGGCTTTAGCATTCTCATTTTCACAAAAAATATATTTCCAATATAAAATTTGCCAAACTCTTCAAAGAGTTTAAATAACATGATTCAATTCTGTTGCTGTAATTTTGCTGTCAAATCTTTTGAGTTTTAGTCTTTAAAAATTGGGATCTGAAATTTTAAAAAACCTCTCAAGCTTCAGTTGAAATATGGCTTTTCACATAGAATTAATGTTAACCTTGACTAAAAGTATTAGGAAAATACAACATTTTTCAATTACACTGTAATTAAAAAAATAAAAATAACTATCTTCAAATGAATTAAGAATCATTTCAGAGCAAATATCTATTGTCACTGTAAAACTAGTGTCAGAATGCTTCACACTAACAACCTGTCTGAAAGTAACTATTAAAGTGATTTTAATAGAACCTATGTCATCTACAATTCAAATTACAAAACATGGAGCATTTTAGTAAACAAACTTTTTAAAGAAGCAATATTGTTGCAGCAATTTTAAGCTGAAATCATAATTAAGCCTAATTTACTTCAAAGGGATTATAATTATCCAGATTTACAATATGGTAATGACTTGTTATATGTATTTGACTGCAGTAATATCTCTTGCTTAACACAAATCTTTACCTACTGTTGGAAGGACAAGTTCCTGAAGTTGCACAGTTCTTAGTGTTTTTGCATAGTCCCCATTAGAAACAAACTTGATAATAACTTTACGAATTATTATTTTGTGTGGTTAGAAATATATAAAGAGATATACCTAGGATTGATGCAATCTTTGGTATAAGCCTCTATCTTTCAGAGTGTTTCAGGAGGGTACAAACACAAACTGCAGAACTGTAACACCTTTCTAAGTGGAGAGTATTTCACACTTCAGTGGGACTAGGACTAGGCCCCTAACACATAGAAGAAAATAAAAATAAGAAAATTGTCTTCCAGACTCAACAGTGATATAAAACAACTCTGAGTCATCAGCCTGTAGTCCTTACTCAGCTTACTTTCCAGTTGCGAGTTTAGCCAGTTACAGTTTTGAAAAGCTCCTAGCAAGTGTTCTGTTCCATTTCATAGGTTTAGTACTCTAATGAAAGAAAGTATTTCACCTACTTGAAAAAAGGTGTAAATTTACTTAGCTTCAATAGCAAAGATTAAAAAAAAAAAAAAAAAAACAGAGGATGTTTTTCTTTTCAATTTTCATACCTAAGAATTTGCATGCATTTCAATTTCAGTCTGATATTGTAACCACTGATGAAAATGTTATGAAATAATGATGAGGTACGCCAGACAATATAGGGATAATGATTTTTTAAATCAGTCATAAAAAATATTTTCCATCTCATTTAAGGAGTTATACAGTAAAGTTTGTATAGAAAAAAGTTTTTTAATTTTGGTTGGGTTGGTTGGTTTGTGTTTTAAATCACCTCATTATTTATTATTTACACAGAGGCAGGATGACTTTCCTACTTTGTAAGATCTTTTGAGTTTTATATTTTTCTTAGCAAACTTTTCAATTTTTTCCTCTTCCAAATGTAACTAATGAAAACATGCAGGACTGGACCTCCTTGTCAGAACATTTATCCCAGAGGTGAGCAGCTCTGTTTCAAATCCTTTTTCACCTGAGATGGTTCATGCCTTTCACAACAGCTCCCTAACCATAAAGCCTAATTTGAGTAAGAGTCACGCTCCATTGACCCTGTGGAAACCAAGCAACTGTGCAGAAAAGAGCACAAGCTTCACTGAGTCAGGGGAAGAGAAAGAGGATGGCTGTGAAGACGCAGCAGCCAAGTAGTTAATGCAGATATCACATTTACCCAGGAGTAGACTCATTGACTCCAGAACTTTCACTCAATCTCAACCATTTTACCTGATCTACCAGTGGGTTGAGACATGAGCAGCTGCCTTTTTCAAAATATGAGAGCTTTTAAAAAATGATGTGAACTTTTGGGCTTATAGGAGTTGGGAAGGAACTTTTGCTTCTTTATCCCCCTCAGTCAAAGGGATCCCCACACACATTTTTTTGTTTATTTTGTTTTTCTTTTTATGCACAGAGAAGCAGATAAGAGAAGACTAAACCAGACAAGACGAGAGGTGCTGACCTCTCTACCTCAAGGATGAGGCCAAGGATTTGTAGCTACTCACAAGAAGCAGTCATGAAAAATAATTTAAGGGTTGTTCAGCTGACAAGTCTACAGCTTGCAGATAAGCAGTCATTGACTCCTGCACAGTCATTCCAATGAATTGAATTGCAGCTGTTTAGTCTGGGCCATGAATGAAGCTCCTGAGTTTTACCATAGTAGAATTAAGCAAAAAGAAAAGTAAATTATAAATTTCATTTCTCATGTAAAATTGAGATGTTCAAAAAATACAGTGTTGAGTGACTGCCTCATATTGTCACCATCAACAATGCTTTCATTAGCTTGGAATATTCTGATTTACAAAAATAATAATTACAATCTAAGCAGAAGAACATTGTTACTATTCACCTTTTTTGATTAAACTGAAGAGTACAGTTCCCATAGTACCTGGACACCATTTCATCCATATATCAATATTTGTATTGCCTGTGCAGATCACTTATAGTTCATTCCTGGCCAGTCATTCTTCTGCATTGTAGGATTACACTGTATCACTTTTCTAAATAATAAGACAAATCAGACATGTTGAAAAGATCACATGCAATGCAGTCTTTTGTAGTGGATCAATAAGTGTCAATTAATAGGTACGAGCCAGGAAGATTTCACTCATTTGTCTTATTAAGGGAAGTTAAAAAACACTATTCATCATCATAGCTATATGTTCAGCTGTGTGCTAGTGTATTATATATCTAGTCCTTGACTGTGCTAACTGAACCTCAATGCAATCAACAAGACGTATGGAGGAAAGAGTGGACAGTGCTTCAGCCATCCATCATGATTCTGCAGGTCCTGCTGAATCATAAAAAGCAAAAAGCTCAGAATCCTGAACACCCAATATTGTTAGAGGACGAAAGTGCTATTCACTTTGACTGAAAGTGCTGTTTTCTATTTAGAAACAGAAGTGAGTTCACAGGCTTTTCTGTTCCTTTCAAACTACAAAAGCAGAAGATTCTGGAATATAGTTTAATACTTTTTCTTTCAGATTTGAAATGGCCACAAGAAGCAAAAAGACATTTTTACATTTAATTATGAACAGAACACTGCATGCTATATGCTATCCCTCACATACATATAAGTAAAAGTATAATCTTCAAATATGCAAAGATTAAGGATGTAAACAACCAGATGCAAAATCTCCTTAACCTGAATGTAATATAAAATAAAACAGGTGTGACTTGTTATTGCGTCTATCTAATCTTTTAGAAAAAGATTAATCACCCACCTTATGAATGAACAAATATCCTATCCTATGATTCTCTTCTCCCAGGTAATTGCACCAGTTATAGTGCATAAACCTGTACAACTTGTCTGGGAGCACCTACGCAGTAGATAGAAACCAAGAGGCATTTCTAGGACTGAAAAAAACAACCAACTAAAGAAAAGCACTTTTACTTTTGTAGCAGGTAGAATTCTACCTGGCAGCTGACCTGCAATTGCACTGCAGAGAGCTTTTATAGCTCTTTCTTGGAGAAGCAGCATGCTTCATGCTTCTGGGGAAAATCATAACCCCTACAACACATATGGCTGCAATACATCACATACTGTGACGTTAATTATCTGGCAACACTTTTTCTTACATTGTAGCTAGAAATTCTCTGGATGCCAGAAAGGAAGAGCTTCTGAAGATAGCTAGCTCTGTAGATTATACAGAATATCTTTTGTCCCTACCCATCTGCATAAGCAGGAGCAGGATTTTGTCCTGGCAGGGCTTCTTTGGCTGGTTTGGTTTTTTTCAGGGGGAAATAATATGTACAGCCTCATGATAAGTGACAACATTTTAAAAAAAGCAAGATTAAGAAATCAAAGGACAGCAACAACGTCTGATGATGGCAAAGTTGCATTGTGCATCATCTCAACTTTCTGCAGTATCACATATCAAAATCACCAGAGGCCTGGCTCCTAATATACTTAACACTTAATACTTATGAGTATCTATAATGTTACTGGTCTTCACAACTTTCTAGCCTGAGGTATGCCTCCCCATCACTGAAATACAAAGCAAGGATCCCCAAGGCATCCATAGAGATATTCATAACCCTCTGCATTATCACGAAACAGCAAGTAAATATATTACTTTAGGTCCTCATAGCAGTTTAATCATGTTAATAAGAATGCCCCAAAAACTAAGGAATTAATTACTTAACTTAATTAACCATTTCCATAGCTCACACAGACCACATGTACACAGAGATGGCACATCCCTCTCCCATACTAGGGAAAAGAGAAAATTTAGTCCTACTGGGGAATTTCTGTTGTTTTATCAGTTCAGCAATTCCAGATCCTTTACATCATAAATGCAGACCAGAAAATGGTCTCAGGAAGTAGGTTACTGAGCATAACATGTTTTCAGAAAAGTCACCAACTATGATAATACAACCAAGTCTTACTGGCATTAACCATTGCCATCGAGAAATGCTTTGCTGAGAGAGGGGAAAAAAAAAATTTCCACACTTTCCCTTTCTCTAGTCCTGTGCATCCTGAAGAGTCCTCCAGTAAGTCAAATAACTAAAAGTAAAAACCAGGAGTGGAACTAGTACTTTGAATTTATAATGACGTTTAAGAAAGAATGAATTGCATCTGACTATCCTGTCTCTTTAAGAGCTTGCAGGGCTAGTGACTGGAAACATTGGTGAACCGGGAGGATTTTAAATTACAAAACTGATAATAAAAATTTACAGCTGTCTGATTTTCTGTGGTGTCCAGCACTTAATCTCTCTGCAACAAGTTTTTAACTATTTTCTCAATTGTGAAAGAGCACGCTTCTTACTTCTGGCTTTTTTCACATATAGATATTTGTTCACAATTTTGGTTTTCAGACAAAAGGCTGTCAAGATTGATGTATTTATCACAGTATCATCATGCACTATCACCAAGATCATAGAAAAAAGAAATATCTATTTCAATGACAGTAAATTAGAAGGTTTTCTTAAGGATTTTAAGGGAAATAGGTCTAATTAGCGTTGAAGACATTTGGTAAATTATTAAGCCCAGAAGCTTTTTCTGCCTCTGGGTGAAAAAAAGGAAAAGATTGCCTGCTCCAAGTCATACTTCCTTCATCCTTTAGAAATATGACACATTCAATAGAAGAAAAAAAAAAAAAATGTAGCTATAAGCAGAAATAAAAATGCCTTATTAATGAAAGGTTATTTTATAAAGAGTCTTTCCATATGGAAGGTCTGGAAATGATAAAGGAGGTTGCCTTCTTTCATACAGGGCAACAAATAGCTTCTTCAAGTTTAAAAAATGACTAGACTTATGTCTATGGTAAGAACTCATTATTGGTACTCTACCTGTAGGCAAGCTGAATCATTACTGCCACTGCACATTGAAACTACACAAATCAACTTGTATATCCAACTGCAAAGATTTTTCTGGATCTACTTCATTAAAACAGAATTCCAAAGTCACTAATAGTGAATATTTGAGTACATTTACACTAAATGCATTACTGCAGAAAAAAGCGGCATTTGAATTGGCTTGTTCATAGGAAAATTACCAATTTATTTAAATATCAGTAAGCTGATATTTGAAGGTGACAAGCATACATGATCCATTTAAGCAAATGGATTTGTGAACTCTGATGCTGAAAGGTAACCAGATCATGAAATAATGACAATTTGTTATAGTGTCAGTTGTTTGGGCATTTTTTATTTAGATTTTTTTTTCTTTATAGAATTAAAAAAGACAAAATATTTTGAAATAAAGTAAGAAAAAAAATCCACATCTTGAAATTTCAAGAATATGTTTTGGGGTTTTTTGGTTTGTTTGGGTGTGGTTTTTTTGGTTTGGGTTTTTGTTCCTCCTTTGGTTTGCTTTAAATACAACACCTTCAATCCTGGCATCCTTTTTTACCACCTGACTTCTGATGCATGTTCTGGATGAAAATCAAATGATACAGTTGCCCTCCTTTCTTGTACTCTTCCAAAATGAAGGCGTAGGTAGACAACATTCAGTCTTGAGATGGATTCAAGAGTGAATGAAGGAATGTCCATTTCCTATGTTATCAAGAGTGAACTTGATTAGCAGCACTGGTTGATCATCCCTTTGTTTGTGTAAAAGATATTAGATGTGAAGTCTGATCTTCAGAAATATTCTGACTTTCTTTAGACCTAGCTGTACTGCCAGGAAAATTTGAGATTCACG
The DNA here is from genome assembly GCF_034638445.1 of Ciconia boyciana. Lineage (NCBI taxonomy): Eukaryota > Metazoa > Chordata > Aves > Ciconiiformes > Ciconiidae > Ciconia > Ciconia boyciana. The sequence continues at coordinate 61,611,081 of NC_132935.1, forward strand.
CTTGGAACATGAAAGTGCATATTTAGACCCTACCATTTCCTTAGGATTCAGTCTTTCTTAACAGTACAATGACACCAATAAAACAAGCAACAGCCTGTGGAACCTACTGGTGTTACACATTATTTAATACCTAAGTATTCATAAAACTTAACTGTAGAATTCGCCAGATTTTAGCCATGGGTAATTTTGACATATTCCTGAATAATAAATAGTTTTTTCCACCCCTCTTCTGCTTCTTTGAAATTTCTCTCCTGAAGACCCTGATCTCCTTCTTGAAAGAGAATTGTAAGAGAAGATTAACATTTCAGAGGATCAGATTTCAGGGGTTAATTTATAACATCAGTAAGGAATTATGACATGATTCAGAATTGAGGAAAAGGGCAAATTGGTTCAGAGCGTAGCGTTGATCTTTGATCAGGCCCAACATATGTTTATTTCCTAGAAGTTTCTTCATTGCTTTCTTGTAATACAACTTATTGCTGATGAAGAATTGTATTCCTTACAAGAAAAAATAGCTCTGCTTCAGGTAAAATAAGGAGGCTTATCAGGTATTCAACTCTGCTCATTTGGGGGGCCAGGGGGGAGATGTTTCAATTTTATTCTGAATGTCCCTACTTGTATCCATCCTGTTCACTGCGAAATCCTTTTAAATCTGAGTTTTACTTAAGGGTTCTTTAAACAACAACAGCAACAAAAAAGGCAGAGGGATGGAAGGTTTGGAATAGAAGTGATGAAAAAGGAGACTGGAATCACTCATAATATCCTTACTAATTAATGTTCATACTTCTGGAGGAAAAAAAATAGAAAGGATAAGAGTATTACATTCCGTTTAAAAAAAAAAAAAAAAAAAAGAAAGAAAAAAGAATTAATTGCTGTAAAACATTTTTGAAATAACTAAATGAATGTTACTGCACTGCTATATTGCAAATAAATTTTCAGAATGTAAACAAGTACCTAATGTAGATATTTTTAGATTATCAGAGACATAATAGCCCCTATCTCCAACAACAAATGCTTGCTTTTTTCCTCCCAAGGGCTACCCTGCAAACAAGAAGACTCAAAAATTGTAATTTGAAAGGTTTCTATAGAAAATATATAGAAGGGGGAAAAAAAAGCCTACCTTTCTATTTGTGTGAAAATTTAAGAAAAACAATAATATTTTGTGGAGGTGGGGAGTGAGAAAGTGCCACTCAGGAAGTGGTTAATAAACCTTTGATTTAATGTAATTTACATTAGTCAGTTTGTCCAAATATTACGAAAGAAAGCAATTATTGAGAATTCATTTACTGGAAATAAGTCACACTCTCCACAGAATCATTCTACTAAGAGAGACAAGACTCATGTACTTTATTTTAACATCCCTTAAGTGTAATTTTAATTCTAGATTTTTTTCCTACCATTATCAATTTGTGGGGTGTTTCTCCATTCACTCACAAACTGCAGAAAGGGTTTCTTTCTACAACAAGAAGTGAAGTGGGTATCAACACTAAAACTAAGCATACCGTAAAAGTTTCCAAGATCTAGGTACAAACGGGGCAGGGGAGAAAGCAGCTGAACTAAACTCTGAACAATGATACTGTGAGTTAAGGAAAAGACACATACACAAAAATCCCTTCAGGCAAAATTACTTGCAAATAAATGTATGCCCTTGGAGGCCAGCAATGTGGACATTTGTTTAATTAAATGAGGCATAGAAGCCACATTACCAATTTCAACTCTTCACCTGATGGCTCTAGGTTAAGAGTTAAATTCTTTCCAAAAATGCGTAGCTCAGAAGGAAAAGTACTTTTGACACTATATTTAATGTAATTTTGTTTTGCTTTAAGAATTATTTTTTTTTTTCCCAGTCCAAAAATTATTGACCAAAACCATTTTTCACATTCTGCTACCATTGACACTGATGTGATTTCACAAATAAAGAAATGAATGGAAACTCCATGTTAAAGAAGTTTAATGAGGCACAGCTAGTGTAAATGAGTATTCCCTCACTGGTTTCCATACTTCCTGACATCAGTGGATCACTAATAATAGATATTGTCAGACAACCTAATCCTGTTTTTTAAGCAGAGATGTTAGTTATCCAGAAATAATGAAAAAGGAAAAAAAATGTGCTTTAACTAATCAGTACAGAAGAAATATATCAGTACAATAGACCAGGAGCAATGAAAAGAGTGAAAAAATTATATTATGAAAAATGACCAGAAATAATTGGCCGAATAGACTAGAGAAAGCTTTTCATGTAAAATAGAAATTATGTGTAAATTAGAAATTTCATTGATGGACCCATAAGAATCTGTACATTCAATGAGCTACACTAGAGCTGTTTAATCAGCAGCTTTCTCCTTATGTCTCTTTCAGATCTGCATCCCAGTAAAGCAAGAAGGAAAAGCTAAAGAGCAAAACTGAGATGAAGATAAGTAAGCACCTAAAGGAAACAACAATCAGACCAGAAAAAAGCCCTTATAAAATAATTAGAAGATGCACAACTTATCAGATGGTTGCAGATAACTTTCAGAACTTCATCTGAGATCAAAGGAATTTCAATTAAGACATGGTTTTCAAAACATGACATTCTGTGTTGAAGATGATTCATAACACCGAGTGGTATAGCCACTAGCCAGGAAAAAAAATAATATTTTTTTTTAAAAAATCATCACTACTTTGTTTAGGATCAAATTCCATCACAGTAGGATCGACAGAACATGAGGAAATGGAATGAAACTGTGTCAGGGGAAGTTCAGATTGGACATTAGGAAAAGGTTCTTCACTGAGAGGGTGGTTTGTCACTGGAACAGGCTCCCCAGGGAAGTGGTCATGGCACCACGCCTGTCAGAATTCAAGAAGGCATCTGGACAATGCTCTTAGACATGTGGTTTAGTTTTAGGTAGTCCTGCAAGGAGCAGGGAGTTGGACTCGATGATCCTTATGAGTCCCTTCCAACTCAAGACATTCCATGATTCTATGACAGTGGCCCTTTAAAAAAGGTTCCAGAGAGAGAAAGGGATGAAGAATCACATATTTTGAAGGGTAGAAAAAAAAAGTTTTACTCTTTTCATAAGGTAGTGTATGAATTGTCATACTGTAGTACATCTGAGCAAACTGTTTTGCAACATCCTAGCTATTGATAGGAATTCTTTGGCCTTACAGAAGGCTTTTGTTTTAAGTGCATATGCATTTGCTATGCAATCTACGGTTGAAAAGAAACTGTCCACAAAATGTTCTCACCCACTTCTGCATGCTAGTATCACAGGTCCTGGTAGCTCTCTGCAACAATACTGTGCAGCATGTATGACAATCAAAAAGACTGACTTGAAAAACAGCACTCAAAGGCAAGTAGGCAGAACAGGCTGGACAAGGAGAAGGACTCTTTATTTAGATATTTAGGTTACCCTCAGCTAACCCAAAACCACATAAGGTGTCTTTCTTTAGCTATATTTATATAGCTGTCTGATAAATCTGTCTACTTATCTGCTTCTTATTTGCAAAGCAAATAGACCTGTGCGTTAATTACCCAAACTTTTGTTCAGGTTTCTAGAAAGAGAGTGGAAGCAGAGGAGATGACAGTCAGGAAGAAGGAACAGTGGGAAGGCTACAAGCTTCTTGTGCTGGAGGCCTGCAGGATGCAGATAAATTCCAGGTGCTCTGAACGAACTAAACTGAAAGATGATCAAATTCAACTTCCTACCTGGTAGGATTTCTGGACCAGGTAAAAACATTGCCATAGGTCAAGTTTTATGATACAAATGAGTTATGGAGGCTATCCTCACCTAAGGGATCAACACATAACATGTTCAATGCCATAATCCTGCACTGCATGGAGATGGTGAAAACGGTCTGCATGCTGAAAGTAGTGTAGTTACGTTGGCACAGTGCTCTACCTGGATAACGTACTTAACTACTCGGTAGGCTAATGAACCCAGGCAGAATGCCACACTAGTATGACTAGATGACTTCTGATACTGAAATTACTTGGCTCAGAGCTTGCTCTGCTCTCTCCAGATGGCACTGCCTTGTGATGTGTAGTTGGACTTGAATGGCATGAAGGATTAAAATAAAATTTACAAAACATTATCTGTTGTTTATGTTTCAAGCACCAGAACTAGGTAGACACTGCCTGTCAAACCATATAAAAATACTTTGGAAAAGTGAAACCACAAATGCAAACAAAAGAACTAAAAAAAAGGCACAAGGCAGCTATAATACAATATTTTTTTTTTAAATAAAAATCACTAGTATTGTTCACAACAAAAAAACAATCTTTCTTAGGGGTAAGCTAGATAAACCATTTAGTCTCTTTCTCTCTCTCTTGTACTGACCATGCCTTCTTCCACCCCTCCCCTCCCAATCAGATCCAGGCAGGGTTTATTAGTATAATTGCAGGAGCAAGAACAATGCTTTTCAATTTTGGTGCTGCAATCATTCACTGAAACATTTATTGATTGTAAAAGCCCCATGAGAATTCTGATTATCCTAGCATTTTTCCCTGGGAGTGAAAGGGGCAGGCTTTCTTATTTCATTTTATGCAAAATTACAGTAATTGGTATCTGACCTTTTTGGAATAGAGTGTTAAGCTTTACACTGCTGAATTTTTTTCATTGAATCAATTATTTAAATTATGGATATCTCAAAAGGAGCAACAGGGTGCAAGCAAGAACAGAATATTTAAATGAAACTGAAAACTGATTCTCCACCTCTACCCCATTAACACAAAACATGCTATTAGCTGAAAATCTAACCTCTGGAGGCTTCTAACACTTGGATTAAAATTTAGCTTTTAAATAATTAAACTAAACCAGCACAAACAAAGACAAATGACATTTCTGAACACTTAAAAAAAATGTCTAAATGAAAATACAAGGATGGAAAAGAAGCAAAAGCTACAGCAATATGTGAAAATATGTCTCTTAGAAATAAGTTCTTTTTAAATGATCTAAAATAAGTTACTCATTCCAAGCACCCATCTTTTTTAAAAATAAAGATAGAAAAAGAGAGGGCAGCTCAGCAAATTGCCTGCAAGCTCAAATGCTTTCCAGAACAGCCACCGGTAAATTCATTCCCAATTGGTATCACAGAAACGGTATCCTTTCCTAATCTAGGTAATCAAGACAGGAGAAAGGCAACTGACTTGCAATTCATGTAGTAAATCCATCAGAAACCAACCTGGGCACAATTCTGTAGAAGCTACTTTAGAGCAAACTGAGCTTAAAACACTACTGAAAATTATTCAAGTAATCTGTTTGACCTGAAGTGGTTTAAAAATATTAGCAGCCGAATATACCATTTTCAGAGATAAAGTTATGTTAGATTCAGACAAGATAATTTGGAAATTATCAAGTGAAAGATCAGATAGTCATCATAAGCTAGTATTTTCAGTCTCTTCAGACAGTCTTTTCTGGCTTGAAGTGGTGTCATGAAGTTTCTACTTACATCTTGTGAGGCTTTCACTCCCACAATTAAGTCCTTCTTCAGTCTCTATGTGAGAGTCACCGCTACTTCAGGAGGTGCTGAAAAGGCAGCCCTCCTCCTTGTGAAATGCCAGGTAACCAGTGTTAGCTCCCTGAAAGCTGAGTATTACTAATTTACAAAAAGTATATTTAGGGAAAACTACTCCTAAGACAGCACTCATGTTGCTTATCACTCTGCATTGCAGGGCTTGGCATAATTATTTCCTTAAAGTCAGAAACAACTTTCCTCCCCAGCTCCTGGGAGAGATTCCCATTTCCCTTAGAATCCAATACACAAATTCTCACTTTCCCAAACCAAATCTGCACTTTCCTTAGAAAAAAGGTAAAACTCCACTGGAGAGCCATTGTCCTGCAAGCTTAGGCATGAGTTCAGGAGAGAAAGTATTTATATTAAGATCTTGATGTCATAAACTGCAATTTCTCTAACCAGAAGTACCACTCCTCCACCTCTACCCAAGATCATTGCCACCTTCCCCTTTCTTTGCTTCTCAACCTTTTGAAGCCAAATCAGTTGTAATAGTGTTACCCCATTGACTGCATCAGATGCTTTGTTTATAATTACCAAAAGTTATTTTTTATTATTTGGAAAAACGTTGTTTATCATCCAAGACAAGGGTCACTATGAATAGGACCCTTCCACCAACCATATTTAAATATTAAGGTGCTTAGACTATGTAGTAAGTGTGACTGGGATCGCATTAGCTTTCCTCATGGCAGCCCATATGGTGCTATTTTTTGGATTTGTGGCTAAAACAGTGTTGATAATACACCAGTGCTGGCTACTTCTGAACAGTGCTTGCACAACATCAGTCTTTCTCTTTTTCTCACTCCTCCTCCCTCCCCAGCAAAGAGGCTGGGTGTGGGTGAGAAGCTGGGAGGGGACACACACAGGACAGCTGACCTGAATTGGCCAAAGGGATATTCCACGCCATATAACATTATGATCAGCAATTAAAAACAAACTGGAGCAGGGGTTGTCTTCCCAAGTGGCTGCTGCTCAGACACTGGCTGGGCATTGGTCTTCTTGTGGGGGATGGTGAGGGACTGCCTTTGCATCAGTTGTTTTTGTCCTCTTTCCTTCTCTTATTAAACTGTCTGTACCTTGACCTACAAATTTTATTGCTTTTGCTCTTTCTATTCTCTCTTCCATCCCACTGCTGGGGGAAGTGACTGAACAGCTGTGTGGGGGCTTATCTGCTGTCTGGGGTAAAGCCACCACAGACTATAAGCATTTGCTTGTAAAATGCACTTCCTTTGTTTGATTTTACTGAGAATGATAACAAAAATATAACATCACTAGAAGATAGAGGCATCGTGCCCTTGTCGTTTACTATCAGTAATAATATTTTTACTCTTTGCTACAATAATACTGTTTTTTCTGCTCCTAATGATATATCTATCGTTAGTAATCATGCTGTTATAAGAAGGTCTTTCAAGAATTTCAAATAAGGTTGCCATTGTCATTCTGTTCCATAGCTTTACAATTAAGCTCTCAGCAAGAAGTTTTCACAGCCCTCATGTAGCGTAATGCCAGCAACTCACAGTTTACATGGAAAATGTTATTTTCTGGCATCACCAAATAATGAAATTGTGGAGTTTACGTCAAGTCATTTCATTACCTAAAGTTTCTTCATTATCCTATACTGAAGCACCTAAGAAAGAAATACAGGAAGGAAAGTACTTGTCTTTCTGCTACTACAGCAGTGAAAAAATAAATAAAATCAGATGCTAAAAATGAGACAGTGCCCCAGGATTTTGTTCGTGATGGAAAAAGCAAGTAGTTTTGTCACAATCACTTCCATTCCACTTTGTAAGAGCTCACTATCAATCTGTATACAGGCATTCATAATTTACAGCAAATCTCAAAGGAGCTTGCATTCTGTGACAGAGCATTACAAATGCTATACAACATCCAGGTGAAACTTGGTGAGACAAACACGTTCCATCTGATCGAGTCTCCAGTCTAGTGGAGTGCTTTTCTCCTGCTCACCAAGAACATACCAAATTTAATCACAAAAGTTTCAGTTAAACTAACTTTCAGCTTATACCAAAAAAAGCTAATTCCTTCTGTGGATTATTGTAGACCTTTTTTACTATGGTATCAAAGGGTCAATTTGATCTCCAAATATGTTATTTTGATTTTTAACTTAGAAATTATCAAGTTAATGTATTAAGAAATAATTTTGAGTTATACATACATTTAGTGAATGAAAGGAAAATCTAAGTGACCTTCAGGTAAACTTTGAACATTACTAACTCAATTTGTTGTCTTCTTTATGACTTATCAGATACAGATCTTCATAACAGTGTGAACCATTTCCTTTAAAGAAAGAAATTATTATTTTTTTTGTGGGAGCAGTGGTAAATGGTCTCTGAAACTTGGAAATTATATTAGTCCTGATAATTTATATCACTCTGCATGTATGTGATAAAAACTAGATAGTTTACTATACCATTTTTTATTCAATTGAAAAGTTAACCAAAAAGAGTTCTGAATCAATACCTTTAACATAACTTTAATTAAAATTTGGTGTCAATATTTAGTCTCTCTCTTATATACTAACAGCATGTCTCTTTATGTAATTTTGATTCATAGTTTTTTCTATGGTTTAAATCTTCTTCAATGTTCTGTCACTGGAAGTCTTCTCTGAGACTTAGACAAATGAATGTAAATTACACATTTCTTAAGATTGATCACTAGGTTGTTTCAAAACATACAATTCAAGTTTATACACAAAACTGTTTTCTTACCCTTCATTGACTGATATTTTGTATTATTTTTCTTTTTATAAAAAAGGCTTTGATATTTTTATTGCTGTAACTTTAAAAGTCTAAGCATTGTGTAATTGCACAATCAATTGTAATTGCACGACTCAAGTTCTCATATACTATTCTACTGAAATTGTAAAAAGTAAAACTTGAAATTATTAGTTGAATAAAAAACCTTTCCCACTTGAAAGAACTATCATGTAGTTGAATTGAAATATTATGATATTAGTCACGTTCACAGTATTTACATTTCTTACTATTGATACTGTATCGCATTAAACATGCTTGTCTAGCATACCAAAAAAAAGTATCTTATTCTTATGAGATGCTTGTAATGTTTTAAGTAATTGAATACCAGGCTGCTGATTCTCATTATTTATTGAAAGTTCATTTCCATTATCTTAAATCTTTAAAGACAGGAAATCAAGCCTTGTTTTAATTACATTTTATGCTCAAGGATTTCACAGTAAATTGTTGTTTAGGTGAGGCATTATTCCCTTGTTCATTCTTTTTAAACAGTGCAGTTAATTTGCCATCTTTTGGGGATCTTGAGTTCATTTTCACTGCTTATTCATTCAACTAATACAGTTGAATACAACTTATAACTGATGCTACAAGTTCAATTTTTTAGTTTCAGGAAAAAAAAAATCAAACCGTTTCTTTCTTGTGGTATGTCTCACCACTTGTCAAATACTATGCTAAATTATGAGGATTATTACCATAACAAACAGTAATCACTAATCTAATTTTAAATATTCTGTAACTATTATAATGAAAATCCACTAATAATTGTTAATCATAGACAATCATACATAAATACGTTTAATCCTAGATACCATTTTCTTCCTATCTATATTTTTGGTTACTTTGCACTCAACACCTTTGAAAAATATAACTTTAAATCCCCCAAACCAGATTGATCCAGATAAATAGGTGACTAAATACAGTTAAGACTGAGTTTTAAGTGACAGGCTTCAATTTAACTACATTAATCTACCAGGTGTATCATAATGGGTCACTTGAAGATTCCTAGTATATAATTTATATTCCCTCCTCAGTCTACTCAGGAATAGGTCAACTCGGAGACTAGTCTCGTTGTGATGGGAAAACTACAAGGTAATCTTAATTGTGCAAAAAAATCACAGCTACCAAAAAACCCCCGCCCCCCAAAAAGAAAACCCCCAATCCCTCCAAAATCAAAACACCCTTCAAGTCACCTTAACATTTTGAAGACTTGGTGCTTTTCACCAGCTATAACCAACTAATGATTGTAATTAGCGGGGAGAAAGAAGCAATTTCAATTGCTCCCCTACATTCCCTTTCCTTCATCCGGCTGCTCTTCATTTGTAAGCATACTGAGTTTTCTACTCAGACATATATATTTAGCCGATTATCCTGAGCTTACTGGCATGAGTTTCATACTGGTGTAATTTTACTTTTTAATTTTTTTAATTCAAACAGTATAAATAAGGGTACACTAGATTCAACTGGGGAGCATTCATTTTTATCTTCAGCTTAATTTACTTTTGTTTGTAGAAGTCCAGACTATTGAATAACAACAACTTAAAGCCACATTTGTTGAGAGTACCCAGCTGTGTATACAGGAGTACCAATCTATACCTTCTGCATGACAGCAATTCTTGTATTGCACTAACTCATTTTAAGCAAATGGGATACAAACTTTAAGACTCATAGCTGGAAGCTTTGTTACAGACCCTTCAGTCTACATAAGGAGTGTGCTTTGCATTAATTCAGATAATTCCCAGGACCAGTACAGAATGGAATAGCAAAAGTTTCTTCAGGAAAAAAAAAAATCCTTATGTGTAACATTGCATCATCATCTTTATTTATTTTTTCCTCCTAATACCTTGGAAATGCTGTTATATTCATTTCACAGGTGAGATCTGAGGAACTGAGAAAGAAATATGTGGAGTTAGTCAGACAGTAAGTAGTTAATTACTTAGCTCCTGAAGGCATTTTTCCTTTATTGGGACTGAGTCAGATGTTCAGTTCATCTTAAATACTTAATCACTTTTCAAAATTATGTAATATTCCAACTTTCAATTCCTAAAATGCTCATGACAGAATTAGATTTGAGTCTATTTCTCATAAACTAGGCTAACTTCTCTCTCTAAGAGAAGAAAACTTAGGAAAAGAGAAATAATGGACCCACATTAGAACTAATCTGTCAAGGAGAGAAATTATAATTCCTCTTATGAAAAAGCATATTTCAGCATGCATTGAGACATACAGTAGGGAAAATATGAGATGAGTAATAGTTGTGTGTATCCTCTGTATCTGAAGCGATGTCTAGATGCAGACACCTCCAATGACCGGCTGGATTAAGTATTAAAACATGCTCATCCTTATGCTGTCTGTAACACTAAACTCCTTCCAAACACTGCTGCCTCCTTGTTTATGACAGGTAAAGGAAAAAACTAGCACATAAGCAGGTAACAACACATAAACAAACAACAAAGTACAACTATGACGATAGATACCTGTCTTACTGATATTGACACTGTTCTCATCTTTGCCTTAGTCTTTCCTTTACATAATAGAAGTGTTTTAGTTCTTAATTTCTGTTCACTTGAGATTGTGCACTACTCTAGTAAGAGACTCTGTCTTCACTTGCTTTTTCTGTTTTTTTCAGTCCATGTACTAGAAAAGTCTCTGCATCAAGAATTAAACAAACAAACAAACAAACAAACAAACCCCAAGAAACCCATGACAATGCCACTCACAGAAATCACTCTTATTTGTTCAAGCAGAGCTATTAGAGAAGAATAAAAATAAGGAGAAAGTTTAAACTGCTCCCTGCTTCATAGCTTTCCCTTTTTGTCTAATCTGCATATTCATGACTCTAGAATTTAGAATTGATGTAATATGTTGATTTGCAAGATGAAGCTATGTTATGTAACTTTTCTCATGCCTCCATAGTTTTTCTCATGCCTGCAACATCAAATACTGTCAAATTCAGACATGACCATGTTCATCATTCCAAAGGGATTATGTTTCCTTTACCATAACCCACTCATTCTCATAGATAACTTGTTTTACATCATTTTCCTACTAATTGGTATCACACAAATTTCAGAAACTGAAAATTCATAAATTGTTCTAACGTGAATCCCATTTCAGTAGAAATATATAAGCTTTCTCAGTTATGCCCAGACACCAGAAGGACTGCTTTGAGGCTATACATTTTTTTTCCTTCTCACCAAAACATTAAGATACATAGAATCAAATTTCCAACTTTGATAGTCTAAGACTTTTACTTTCATACTTTAAGATTTCATTTTACAAATGATACATGAAGGTTCTCTGGAGGCAGTAGAAGTGTGAAAGAAGTAAATAAATAAAAATAAATTTAAAAAAATATTGCTAAATACCATCTTGAAAACACCATGGTATTTACTCCCAGTTGTGCTTTAAACCACATTAAGTAAATTGAAGAGTAACTTTATATAGGAAAAAGCATATACTATTTTGATGTTGATTCTATATGAGGCTACTTAGAGCTTTTCCCTCTTCCACCAAAATTACAACATTAGAATATTTTGTCCTTTCCAAACTAAACCCTAAATTCCTAAGCTGGCACTGACTTTACCTCACTGGTTGTCTGGTTGCAGAGAATAATACATCTTACATACTTTTTCTTAATGTCATTTCAAATAATGGAGTGAAAGCAAGAACAGGTATGAATTTTAACAGAATATCTTCTTTGAACAAAAGGTAGTTGCCTGCAAGTATTTAAAAAACAAAACAAAGCAAGCCCCCAAAAGAACAAAACCAGAAAAACCCCAGAGCACCACCAAAAAAACCCCTACAAGCCACAATTCTTGTTTCTATACAGGGGGAAATCATGCCTCTGTTTATTATATAAAAAGTGCTCCATAATCCACTGGAACTGCTGTTAGAGCAGACAGTGCAGTATGGCTATTTTAGGCTACTAACATTATCACTGAAAGTGTCAAAGATCCACCACATTAAAACAAAGACACAGTTATGCACTGCATAATGTTTTATTCTAAAGCCTTGCTGAAAAAGAGCTGAAAAATCAGAGTACATGTTCTACAGTCCTCTCAGATTGACAGATATTGACAGTGCTATCGTCGTCACAGATATTCTTCTTACTGTGAAATATTGGTCACAAATTCCCTGAAAATACAGACTGCTAAGTCTTTTCTTCCTCCTCCCAAGTCCCTTCTCCTATTTTCCTTAGCAATGTTTAGCCAAAGTTATTGTTCAGTGTATGTCTCATTTTTATGTTTACTTGCATAATCAGTATTTATTTGTATTTTAAATGAAAGTGCAGCATTATATATCAACAGCAAAAGGAAGTTAATTAAATATAAAATTCTGAGTAGACAGTAATTTTATCCCTAGAATCCATATACTTCTCAGACTTTTTTTTTAAAATACACAAGTATTAGTACAGAATGAATTCTCATAATTCAGTAGTGGAAGAGCCAAACCCCTCACTTTAGTATCTAAATTAGTGCTTCTCTCTGGCATAAAATAAACACTATTTTTTAAAAATTACAAAACATGCAAACTTTTTTTTTCAATGGTGACAAACAACATATATCCTATTCTAAAGGTCTAATTCATGTGTCTTTTAAATAACAATGAAGTTACAATATTAGGAACATCATCCCTGTGTTAGGAACATCAGTTCAGTACCAGTTAACAATAACACCAATAAGCAGAAATTCAGAACAGAGGACACTGCCTGCTGTTATTATTAGAATAATTTTCTACCCTTCTGTGGATATGTTCCATACTCATCAGTGTCATCTCCACAAGCAGCATGAGCTGTTCTGTTGCAAGAGAGAGAATTCTCTGTCTTCAGGTTCAGCAGCCAAAACTGAATTCAATACATGGCTTCTGTCCTGGCAAATTTAACCAGTGAAGTGACCTGTGGAAGAACCACTTTTGAAATGCAATATTATTGTCATTTGCAACCTGAAGAAGAAACTAAAAAAAAACCCAAAACAAAACAAAAAAACCCCCAAACAAACAAAACCCCTCTCAACAGTAACTATTACTTTTGCATGAGACATGCTATTCAAAGCTGAATTATCACAGTCAAGAACATGTCATTTCTCTATTTATGCAAGTTATATAAGAAGATTTTTTTAAAAAGGAAAAGCAGATAATGGAAAATAATATCTTGCTAGAATGGCTAAAACTATAAGAAAGGCTTCTTTAAAAATTTAAACAAATAAGAACATAGTACTTGGAGCCATTCTCATACTCAAGAGGTGGTCATATTGTAAAGGTGAGAAGCCATTAGTGGGTAAAGCCATGAATATTTCCCCATAAAACTTTGGGATCATTCAGAGGATATCTGTGCACAGTGTAATTGGGTTTTTGAATGCCATTCAGATAATTAGAGGGGATAGATATGTCCTAATTTAGTCATCTAAAGGATAGACACCAGCTTCTAATTAATGAAGAGATACTTAGACAATTCTGAAGAGAAAGCAATTTAACCTTTAAAAAAATAAAATAAATCAAACGCTAGTATTGGAAGAGGATATAGGGATGTTGACACTCTCCCCCCTCCCCTTCTTTTTTTTTTTTAAGTAACTACGATATAACCTAGTTTGGTTTGGTTTTCAAAAAAGGCTGATCAATCTCACTTAGCAGAGGTATTAAAGACAATCTTGGAACGTCACTATTTGAAAGCCTTACTCTGAAATTAAAAAAAAAAACAAACAAACAAAACCCAAAAAACAACAACAAAAGGAAAGCATTTGAATTAAGCTATTAAAAATATTAAGATAAAATTGAGAAAGAAAACCTTCAGAATAGAAACAAATGCTTATATTAACTGTATCAGAGTAAACAAAAATATAGTGGTTTGTGGAAACTGTTGCAAAGCAGTTGGTCCTGGTAACACATCTATAGCTGTATGGTTCATGTTTTCACTAACTTCATAAAAGCTGTGCATAATTTATTAGCAACTAATGAATATAAGTCATGAATATAAATTTTCTGGCAGTTAGAAAAAAAAATCTTTATTATGCATATTTTGCTGCTCAACTTCCTCCTTTCCTTGTCAAAATGTGCTACTATGGCACTTTCTTACATTAACTTCTGAGTGTATAAATTATAAACCATCAGAGACCATTAAAAAAAAGTCTCACAAAACACATGCTTGTGATACTTACCTACAAGGATGTCTTACTTATAACCCAATAAGATATTGTACTAAAATTATAAAATTTTCCTTTAGGTTCCTTCACTATATCTAATTCTTTTTTTCACCAAAGATTCAGCTTTGTGGCTTGTTGTGAAAACTAGAAAGATTTTTTTCAAAATAAAAGCTTACATAAAATGTGATTATAGTTCAGTTGTTTTAAGCCTTCCATTATTACATGCTAGGAAAAAAACCCAGAAAAACAAACAAACAAACAAAAACAAAACAAGAAATATCTTCTTAACTACTCTCAACCCTCCCTTTTTTAGAAAAAAAAAAGTTCAGAATATAACAATGATTTGACAGTATGATTTTGGGCAACAACATATACCATTAATAGCTTTCAGTATGCCTTAGAAGCAGGGAAAGGGAACATTTTGTGATTGTTGGCCAGTGATCCACCAGGGATCACATTTCTGCAAACAGGGGGGAAAAAGTTCTATTTGGGGGGTGGGGTGGTGAAATCCTTACAGAAATTGTCATGATGCCATTCAGAGGTTCAGTTTGATCTCTGTGGTCTAAGCAGCTACAAAAGCAAGGGAAAAAGTGAGAGGGGGAAAATACAAGCAGATGAGCAGGTGTCCTTCTCTTCCCAAACACCCAGATGAAAATCCATGTATAATGGTTATAATCCAAATGCACTTTTCACTTTCATAGTTCACTATCTTGTGCAATATTATTGCTTTATTACATGTACAATAAAAGCAAGCCTTTCAATATGGTTATATAAATACTTTTAAAAAAGAGCAGCAAAGGGCTAACAATGAAAAGAAAAATCAGGAACCTACTTTCTCAATGTACTAAAAACACTTCTTGCTTAGTCCAGCAAAAAGATGAATGAGAGGGAATATGATTACTGTTTTATAAGTGCTTCAGCTGAGAACACACAAGGGCTGCAGGGGAGATAAACTATTTAACTAAACAACAATACTGGCACAGAAACAAATGTGTATAGATTGACCATAAACAAATTTAAGCTGACAACATACCTCTTACAGGCTTACAAAAGACAGCAGAGATGGTAAAAGTACCTGTACTTTTAAATGGAACTTGATAAAGCTATGCTGTGGATTACATAAGGTGGTTCTCATGACAGCCCATGGCTAGACTTCAGCACACAGGAACTCCTTTCCAATCCAATATTTTTAGGACTGAACCTTTCTTTCATTCAAATAAAGAAAAGAAAATTAAAACATGAAAACTGAAACTTAGTCTTAAGAAAGACAATAGTACAATGCCTCTCGACTTCTTACAACACATATACAAAATGGATGAAAACAAAAACAAAACAAAGGAAAAAAAAGCTTCTAATTTGGAGACCTAAGTTTTTACAACAGGAAAGGTACTTAAGCCACCATTATTAGCTTTCTGAGAAACCCATTAAATAGAGCAACTTTTGTGCCATGGCAACTTTCTTGAGGTCCCTTTCTTTCTCTTTTAGTTTTGCTTTAACATCAAGCACAGAAATATGCACAATGTGCTGGAGAGAAAGATCAATGTATTCTGATGCACAAAATAGAAACACACAGAAAGAAAAAAAATCACAGTTCTGAGAGGCTTTTTACTTTTTGAAGGCAAATCTTTTCACTGAGAACTCTGTTACATTTTTTATGCCTTCACTAGACACTGCACAACCAGAGCACCAGACATGAGCATAGCCTTAATGAGGAGTATACTAATGGTTCTACTTAAAGCATGTCAGAACATCAATCCTGAAGTGAATGAGGACATGTCAAATCTAGAAGAACATAAGCTAATTTGTTTTGATAAAAGAAAAATGCTAGGATTCCTTTAAAACCTCACACAAAGGTAGAAATGTTAGCAACATAAGAAATTAGGTTAAGCTTCTCCATTTTAAAAGCAGAAAGGAAAGCTTGTGTTTTCTGTTACACTTCCCATTTATGCTACCATAAGACAAAACATTCCCATTCAAGTTAAGGACTAAGCATTTGCTATTCTGAAAACCCTGACATAAAATATTAAAAAAAGAAAAAGAGGTCAAATGTGTGATGAGTATGAAAGCAAAACAAAGGCACATTTTGCACTACAGTGTAAAGCCCAGCCATTCTAATACTCACTTCTTCCAGTTCCCATCAATCTTTATTTCTTCCACATAAAGCTAGGGAGTGTTACACTTTGCTCCCTACTTCGACTGAAGTCTTTGGTCCATTTACAGTCAGAGATAGAGACACTAGCACAAATGCCAATCATTATGTAAGTAACCACATATGCTGTTAGCCAAGTGCTCCTTTGCTCTTCAGTTCTGTATGTATGTTACTAAACGCTGTGATGGAAAGTAACTTAAAAATCGATCGGTATCAACAGGTCATCACTCTCTTTAAATTGTCATAAAATCTGCACGTATTTCCAGCATCATCCAAGTTGAGTGGAAGAAGGAAAAAAAAAAAACAAACCACAAAGTCAAAACAAACCCTTGGAAAGACTGTCTGAATAAACAAGGTGTTCGCTTTCTTTATACAAACATAAATCTAGGTCACACTTTAAAGTAAGGCTTTATTTGCATATAGGTTTCAAAGTTTTGGATGGCTTAAAATATTAATGACATTAGACATCCATTCAAGAGACAGATTATATTCACAGTATTTATAAACACAGAACTACGTGCTACATTATAATAACCCATCACTTTATATAAACAATCTATCTTTTATATAATAAAATATTATGTATATTTTGGTTACTTAACTAAGTAAACTAACTCATAAGTAGAGTTCATAAAAGTTCATATTTTATATAAGGCTCTAGCCATTGATGAAATGCTAGAGAACATATAAACAGAAACTTCTGTTGAGGCAGTAGTTTTAAATATGTTATTACCTGACTTTATGTTTGGCTAGACAAATTATTTACCTGAACACTACAAACTATATGAATCCCACAGCCAAGGAACTTGGTTAAGAAGATCATACATTCAGCACTCCCTCATTATATGGTATTGTAGTAAAACCCACAATGATCTGCACTACTCAGAAGCCAATTTATGTAACTAACACTCAGTGTTGGATGTATAAAAACATATTTAAATTTGAGTGATACATTGTTATATAAAAATTGTTTTCTGTGCATCTCCTTAGCCTTCAGTAACCTTAAATATTGTGGAAAGAAAGGAAGCAAAAAAAGGGGCATCAGGAACACCAGTTATGAAAGCTTCCAAAGTAATTTATATCACCTGTTCCACCAACAGATCAAATGTCTTCCTCTCAGAGTAATAAAAAAATATGTGTCTTTGACTAGGTAGGAATAAATAAAACTCTTCTACTAGGTAAAGCATGGCAGCAAGAGGTAGGCTGCAGATATTTATGTGAAAATGGAATTAATATAGTACATATTTTAAGGAACAACATATTGCCTCTCCAAGAAGAAAGATAAAACACTGACTATAAAATGGTTGATATTTTATTACTTATTTTTTGCATTTTGATAAGTGAGTAGGTAAATATTTAATGAAGTTTTATGAATGCTGGTGAATTATGATAGTTCCTCATCCAGGATAAATCACTTCATTTTTCAAGCCAGAGCTCCAAACAGAAAGCACATTGGTCCCAAGTCAATCGTGTTGCTGACTTGAAAAACTAGGAAAATAAGCAGAATGGATGCCTTTTAACACCCATCACTATAACTGAATTTACCACTAAACTAAACCCAAACTTGATTCAAGCCACCAGGATACAGCTAACAATCTGTCTGACCTGGCCAGAACAGAGCTAAGAAACAGAAAGTGATCGGAGACCTAAAAAGAACTGTGAAAATTTGTGTTCACAGAATCCTGGGATAAGGCATTAACAAGCCAATTCTATATGCTGATATGAAGTTGCAGTTTTTGAGCAAAATGTGACAATGATAGCTTTCAATACTCCTAGAGAAGAGGGAATCAAACATGGAAGTTTACCAGAAAAGGAAGCAGCAGCTGGTAAATAGGCGGAAATGGATTATCAAAGACATTGCAAATATATCTCTGGATCGAATCTGTATGATTGAAAATGAAATTATAGTTCATTTAATGACTCAAGAAAAGACAGAAAACATAGTGCATTCATTTTATAAAACTAAAAGAAAATAATGCAAAGATTAAGGAAAGCAATTAATTTAAATGTAGTATTGTACAGTGGTCAAGTAAAGAATAATTGCTATAAAAACACTGCATGCAAGGACAAAGAATTGTAAATGTCTAAGAGAAGCATCTGATGTAGATTGTGAAACAGAAACAGTGATTTGAAAGACCAGCAGAAATGCAGAAGGACCTGCCCTACTAATTCCAGGTGACAGAGCACTCCTACGTAGAGTTTGGGTATTGAATCATCAGTGAAGAAAAATGCAAAGAACAGAGCCAAAAATAAAAGATCCAATGGTTAAGACAATCCATTCCCAGGAATTTACTGGCTGACTGACCTTTAAGAGGAAGAATAAGAATGACTGGGATCATTTACTCAGCCTCTGTGAAGCTGCATAGAAGTTGTGTGCGTAATACCTTTAGGTAATCACTTGGTCAGGTCTCAAGCTGCTGAAGCCAATTCTGTATAGGCTGTCTGAAGGAACAGAGACACATATGAACAGGTCCTACCACATGAACATGCATTGATAAATGGCTTACTCCAGCCCCACTTCCTTCAGACTCAATCCATGGCATAAGCCACCACTTAGGGAGTACAATCAGGAGGTGGACTGAATGTAACCTGAAGCCACAACCAGAGTGGTAGTACAGGACTAATCAAATAAGTGTCATTTCACACACGCCAGCAGTCCCATCATTCCACAATGTTGACATCTGTACTGACAGAGCCCTACCCGCAGAGATGGAGGGAGTGTAACTAGTGGAAGGACTGGATTAATACCCCTATTAAAGAATATTACAATAAAATATATACATATACACACATCTCTATTGTATCACCTGTCAGGGTGGATTGAATGTGAGATCTGAGAAAGCTTTAAGTGCTTATACTGACTTTTTTTTTTCCCCTGGTGTTTACGTTTCTTATTTTTGTGCAGAGAACATAAACCAAACAAAGCCAATGCCCTTCCCCTCTAAAAAACAAATTAGGGAATTAGCCAATGCAGTTAGCAATATCCTGATTACCTCCAGCATACAGCAGTGTTAAAATTAGATTAGCCTTATAATGTACGGTCACATTTGGATTGATTCAAACGTAATCATTAGACTAATACTTAGTAACTACACTGTGTTCCCTTCCAATAAAATATGTGTATTTCCATATGTTTTGTGGTTTTTAGAAAAACATTTAAAGAAAATTAATTAATTTCTTTGTTTTCAATGTTCCTACAATGATTTGACTGCATGTTCATCTATGATGGACAAATGGAAAGGATTGTGAAATACACAGAGCTGCAAGATCATATTAGCTTACAAACAATACTTACTGAGCAAGGCACATATGAGGAAAGCAAAACACAATTAGAGAATGCAGTTTGAGCACAGGCTGCTCTGCTGGGTGAGATGCTGGGTCAAATTCATCCTTAATGTAACACCCTAATGATTTTATTATCATTGAAGTTGCCCAAGAGATTATCTGACTCATGAAACCAAGCATGCTCAGAAGCAGTAGTTTGCAGATAAGAACTAAGAAAAGGAGCATCCCAGCATACATCAAGCAACGTTATCTAAACATGTTCTTAAAATTTTATTTCAGGCTTGTGAATACAAAGCCTTTGGTCACAAACAATAGCTTTGCTAACACCTCCTGCTCTCCAGAAATTTTAATGAGGACAGGGACATGTGAAGCAGACTGTATCAGAAGGGCAAGACTGCTTTCTGCACTTATGTCAGAAAATTTGTTCCAGCTGAGATCTCTGCCTCCAAAGAGCGATACCGACACTTTAAGAAAGCCTAGGTGAGCTGCCAGGACTATATTCCTCTTTCCAATTCTAAATTTTGAGGGTAATAATACCAGTATGCCCTTCCCCACTCCTTTACAAACAGCAAGGTACATTTTCCAATTTAGTGAATGCTTGGCACGTCTGCCTCTTCAGCAGGTACTCTAGCTGCTAAACTCTACCAAACTCAACTCAGAGGGGGTTGAAACCTCCAATTTGGTTGCAGTGAGAGAAATCTGCCCCTGCTGGGCTCTAAGCTGCAAACCTTCAGCACAGAAGCAGGATATTTGCTATTTGAGTTGAAGAAGATTAAGGGAGCCACGTGTGGCCAAAAGAAAAGAAAAATATCTATAACATAACAGCTGTCTCAGAAGTTATCCAAGGAGGCAATAAAAACACGGGTCAAAGCCTTTCTGAGTACAATATCAGTAGGTTTTAACTTCTGATAATGAGATGGATAACTGCAGGGTGAATGATCAGCACTGATTGTAAATGAATCCTGTCAGAAGGTGCACGTGTTGTAAGAAATTCAGAGTTTACAAGAATGTGTGGCATATTCTGAAAAGCAACTATTGCTTTGATGTTAAGAGGCAACATACCTCTAAGCCAGGTAATGCTAGGATAAATAATTTGAACATGAGAACTCTATGCTAGGTACATTTTTAATTCTTACTAAAGGAACTTAACTTTGCGAGCATTTCACTAACATATATCTCTAACTTGTATGATAGGAATAAATTCTAATTTTAAAAAAAGATCTTATAAATAAGCAAAAAACTGCAAAAATACACTACTGCCTTGAAAACACTGCAGCACAACTACTTTCAGCTGTCATTCCTTGCCACCACTACAATAAGTGAAACAGGGATCCTTTCTCTCTTCATCAGTTTCCTACAGGTTGTTCACATTGCTTAGAGGCAATGCAGATGCAGAAGTTTTCTAAATTACTTTATTTGCTCATAGCACAGAAACGGCTGCAATGTCTGTGTGAGAAACCAACAAAAATGCTCCTAGTTTCATCATTCTTTTGTATGTGTGTGTCAGAGAGAGAGAGAGAGATGGGCAAATACAGATTTCTTACACATTTATGGGAAACACTTCCTAAATATAAGATTAGGTCAAGATACGAGATACCATCTAGAAAAGCACACAGTGGTTTGATTCTTTCATCTGCTTTGCTTTTGTTCAGGTCCTTATTTAACTATAAGTAACTAACTATGTTGCACCATGTGGCAGTAATCTTGTTTTGACATTTATGTAACTTCAATATGATAAAAACTTCAGTTTATTATTTGGTGGGATGTGGTTTTTTTGGTTGGTCGGTTGGTTTTTTTTCTAAAACAGAATTTTTAGGAGAACCAGATATTTCCTATCATTGACAACATATTTCTTCCCCTAGTAAAGAGAGATAATCTGTTAGCTTATTGCTTGATTTACATCACTTCAGTCTATAATTTAAAACTTACTGCACCTATCTCAATAATCAGTAAGTTGTTTTTTTTTTAATTTGAGCATATACAAGAACAATCAATGGGTTTACTTATTGAATTTGCAGCACAATCAGTATTGTGCATTTGTTCTGAGGTTTGGAGAGCACTGCAATAAAGTGAATATAATAGTCAGTAGTTGGGAAAAGTAAGGGGAGGAAATTGAAGTGACAACATAAAACAAAAAGATAAATGAACCCAAATTAAATAAACCATTCAAGTAACTGGGTAATTCAAAGCATAATCAGTTGAGTAACCAAGTTTTCTGAGACAAAGATTTGTGGAATGGTGCTTTAAATGTGAATGTGAATTTACAGCTGAGTTTACAATCAAATTTGAATGCATCTGGACAAGAAATAGTAAGTAAATCCAGTTAGAAAGTGTTGATATATCCTTTTTTTGATCAGGCATAACAAGGCAACAGTTAAACATTTGGGATATTTCACCTTTATCTTAACATTTTTTTAAACATCCATTAAGCTGTCAAGGTGTTTTATACCTTGTAATGAAGCTTGTGAGGGATTAATGGCAGGCTTTAACCACTATTTCACTGTCACAGAGTGAGAGGGAGAGAGGCTGGAGGGGTGATTTGCACCTTGGGTGTCTTCAAAATACTGACAAGGACATTTGTTCATTATTAGTAGTACTTGAATACCAAAAATCTGCTAAAAGCTTCACAGGGGAAAGAACAAAAAGAAAAAAACACCTTCACTTGAGTCAAGAACCAAATATATTAATCTATTGAATTCTAAGTATTAGCTGTGACCACTACATTAAAGTTTCCTATTCCTCCATGCAAATTCCCAAACAATCTCTGAAGAAGCTTCTCCCTGAGGATGGTCCAAGCAGGAAAACAAAACAAAACAATGCCCCAAAAAACCAAACAACCCTCTCCAAGCCCTGTCCCCAAAATGCACAACATTAAATGTAAACATGGTTATTTATATATTAAATATGATTTTATAAGGTGAAATAATTCAAAATACATCTAGTATTGATACAGAAATAAGACTATCAAATAGGTTTGGGGTTTTTTTTCATAACAACTTAAATGCTGATGCCGTTCATTACTTGTTAAAATAGACATGAGGAAACAGAGAATTTAGCTAGGCTTCTCGAAAGCCTAATTGTATTTCATTGCTATGCCTACAGCACCATTACTACTAAAAGCTTTAATTAAACTACAGATACCATAGCATATGCAACTCATTTTTCAGTTCAGGAATACAAACCACAGAATATTTCTCAACTGGTAAAGATGTAATTGTACACATTTTTATCTAAATGTGATCTTGCAATATAATAACTCCCTAATGTTAACAGTTAACATTACAACATAAAATTACAGTGATGTTGCTAGATTAGTTACTAATTAAAAACAACAATACAGCTGCAGTATAGAATATCTATCTCAATAGGCACTGGGAATAGCCAAGTGGTTTACTTACCAAAATTCAAAAATGGTTTATCCAAAGGAGAGATGATGTTTTTTAAAATATTACTCAAATTTAAAATTTGTCTTTAAACATCAGATATAAAGACAGTAAAGAGAGTCAGAATATCACTTAATAAACAACATTTGTACTTCCTTGCAACAGAATTTCAATTGCTATTAGTGCCAGATGAAACATGAAGCAAATTTCAGAAAATGGATTAAAAAAGTGAAAAATTAAAGAACTCTAACTGCAGAGACTGTCTGGGAATGTTCATCTAAAGAATAAATGCTGTCATAATTAGCTGAATACACACCAAGCAGACAATGTATTTATGAAAATGTTACACATACTAGCTGAGTATGGAGTTATGCTGGAAAGTTTCAAATGCATTAAACCTGAGATGGGTATTACGAAAAGTTTTTGAAAGGCTTCTAAATTGAACAGTCTTCCTCTGCTTCTATTTGGCTTTAAAATTCATTTTATTTATCCATATCAGTAGCAGCCAGACAGGTAAAAATACAGAAAACAAAATGCAACACACAGAATCAGTGAGTATTCAGGGTGGTTTCTATAAAATATGCCATCACTAAAAATCGTCATGAGGGAAGATGATAACTGTGTGAACTTGCCACACACAAGACACACACAGAGTATTTTTTTCTTGTAGTTTTATAAATGGGATACTAAAGTGCTGCTGTAATTTACATGACAAACAGGTTCCATCATTAAATGCAAACCTATATAGACCTTATACGAGACAAACATGCATTTAACTTAGGTTTAAGGTTCCTGATTCTTGCAGAATAACTTCTCTTGAGATAATACTTTGAATACATTTTTATGAATAACTTTGGTTTTAAAGGATACCTTTTGGTTTTAAAGGAACCTTGGTTGAGGTTATTTATATTTGCTCACATATGTATCATTCACTAATATTTAATTATACATCTATAACCTGTTCTGCTTAATTCTGAAACAAATGTACATATTTTAAAACTCTTTTTTTTGTAGTCCCTCCCTGATTTTAAGAATAAAAACTGAAGTTAATAATTTTCACAATTTTGCTTGTCTTTTGCTGTGATGTCCCCAAATAAGGAAAAAAAGCCCAAGTGGCTAAAAGATTGCATGAGAAAATTACATGATCTTCTTTCCAGACAACACAATACTGGTAATGACTGAAGAGAAAAGCTAATACCAGGATAGGATGGGCACTGCACTGAATAGCATGGGGAGTGGGCGGTTTGCACCATTGTTCCTACTAGACATTTGGAAGCTGAGTAGGAAGAACCTCATATAAGTCTGATTTGCTGGATGCAACCTTCAAGAAGTTACCTTTCATGGATTTCCCCTTCCTTTACCAGCTACCAGTGCAAAAAGGGATGTTAAGTCCTATGCTATTTTTCGTTAACCCTTATGATCTTCAGTTTTTAGCTGCAATAATGATTTTTTGATTTATTGTACTGTTCAGCTCTTAAAGTTATACTCATTTCTTGGCAGCAGTAGCAGTGGTTCCCTTCATGAATACGAAGTCTGCTGTGATATGCACTGTCTAAGCACAGAAGATAGTTCCTATCCAGAAAGCTTATCACTCAGCTACAAACCAAAAGGGAACAAACACACGGGGACATTTAGGCAGAGGACATCACAAAACAGATAAGATATTGAATTGTTTTCTGCTTATTACTAATACATCTTTCATTTATTTTCTTCTAAAAGCTCATCTCTCCAGTTGTTCTCTCTCCAGTATTTTTGAGTTTTCTGGTGTTTCTCTAATTATATGCACTAATATATGGGAAGTGAATATTAGAAGCTTATTCATCTATCCTGATCAATTTGTATAAAATCTATGCAATATGTTCCATATGTTTTTAATTTTATGCACACTATAAGAGCGATTAAATACATGGCATTATGAAACAACCAAGGAGAAAAAAATCCACTAACTTTGCTCATATGTGTGGAAAAAAAAGTATACATACTGAAAGCCAAACAGTGTTAAGTCCAAGCTGCTAAATAAAGTATATTGAGCCAGTTAAATCCAAATAAGTGCATATATAGAATATGGTATCTGCTTTATTATCTACTTAGTTGTAACATAGAGCTAGCAATTTTAAATTTTTTTTTTTCCAAACTACCTACCAAAATTATTTGTCAAAAAAATAAATCCTTCATTCTTTATATTCCATGTACATTTATGACCTATATTCTATGGATATGATGAGTAGATGTGTGTAATGGTGCAGCTACTGCATGGTTGCTATGATTATAATTCCCCAGACACAATTCTTCATTTCCTGTCTAAGCAGCTTGTTGGATTGCAAACCCCACCAAACCTGTCAAACAGTACTGTATTATTTGGTGGCTCAGAAGTTCTTGATAGACTTGCAATGACCTTCAGTTTCAGAGGCAGCGTAACTCAGATACATGGGCTATTTCCTGTGATTATTATAAAAACAAGGAAAATCCTGAGGATATTAGCAAGTATTTGCTTATGGGAACAGATTATATGATTTCAGGAAACAGGTTCCTGATTTCTTTCTAGAAACTGTGGCTTGAGTAGCATGAGGTCTGTGTTTCTAAGAGTACTTCAGCACTGCTGATGTGTGCATGACTGGAGTATATTGTGAGTACATGTGACTATGAATATCTAATGAATATTTGTTTCCTACCTTCAATTTACATGTATTTACTTAGTTATCTCTCTAAACAATTATTGTTGTTCATATGTCTTACTTTTTCTTGTTAAGGATAAGACAAACCAAACAAAACCCACCAAAACCTAACAGGGAACACCAAAATCATCACTAGAACTCTTTTTCAAAAAACCCTGACAAGTTTGAGTAATTAGTTTTCTGTAGTAACAAAACAACAGAAGAATAAGGACTCTTCTGATGGGGTCTTACGATGTTAGCATTTGCACAGGTCCCTATAGTTATTTATTACTGATGAATGAGCTGATAAACCCTGTTGCTATTGCCCCCTGTGTAGTTTAGCCCTCACAGATTTATACTTTGTATGAGCAGAAACATAGTTATCAAGAATATGTAGATGGTAACGCTGCACCATTATTAAGAGATTGGCAGTGTCCAGACCTAGGTTGTAAAGACAGCAAAACGTGCAGAAACACAGTAGGGGCCCCATCTGACATGCTTTCTGTGCTGTACACTTTGGAAGAATTCAGTTTCCCAGCTTTTCCTCCAATAGTACATCTTCCAATAATTTGTACTTTTTCTATGCACACAGGCAGAACACAGATGGAATCATTGTGTCTTGGCTTGTACTTTGAATACAAACTATTTTTTATGATTCATCATAAAGTCTTTGGAATATATAGAAAGTGGTATCTTTTAACCAGCAGAAACATAGCTAGGGAAAATCACAGTTTTAGCAAAGCAGAATTACTATTACAGAAAATTACGCAGTATATGGTGCAAGTCAAGTATGACAGTATAAACTTTTAAAAAAGAAAAAGACAAAATTACCTGTGGTCAGTGACTTCTTTTTATCACTTTTCTATTGAAATTAGTGAAGATTAGAAATATATACTACCTCCTTTGTGGGGAAAAAAACCAAAATTTCAATGCTAACTCTTCCACTTGCAGTAAACAAATTAGTATTTTCCTTGCATGCTACTAAATGCAATACATTACCTACTTGCTCATTAAAAGTGGAATATTTAAGGTACTCATCCAACAAATATTAGAATTAAAAAAAAATAATCTAAATGCATAGACTGATAATTTTATTACTTGTTTTCAGGTATGATCCTGAAATTACAGAATGAGGTAAAGTACATGAATTAAAGTGACTTTTTTCAATACTGTATTATAACCTAAACACTTGAACAATATTGTGAAGTCACAAAGTATGTGAGATTTCATATAGTCTAATATATTCCAAAACCATCATAGCTGCCAGAACCTGACTAGCTAGGTGTTCAGAAGCTTGTACACCAGAGTAACTTCAAAATCTGATTAAGTGAATTTTTTCCATATCTACTCTATACTTGTAAAGCTTCTAGCATGTTTGTGGCATAAATGTACAACTTCTTATGTAATAGCAAACTAGCATCTTGACAGTAGAAATGAAAAATTAGCAGCAGTAATCCTACAACAAGTTCTTTCTGGCCATCATAGAAGTGTTAAAAGCCATAAACTGTAGCTGGAGAAAAATGTGTATGCATTTCTTTTCCACAAGTGTAAAAGCATATTCTCTAAAAGCCATTCAAATTGGTCTGATTTGTGAATGTATATTACATTTGTTACTACTAGAGAGAAAATGAACAAGTCAAAATAAAGGAGTTAGGGTTTATTTTCAATATATGCATTTTCAAAGGATTTCCTAAATTTAAATAGAATTACAATACTTCAAAAATTATGAACATGGCAAACATTTCATACTGTATGACATGAAACCTCTTATTTTCGTTGAGTGGATTAAGCTCATCTAACTTTAGATATATAAAGTACAGATGTTTGTATGAGGTAATTTCCCTAGGTTCCTATATCTAATAATTTTTAGAGTATAACTATCTATCTTGGCTTGTCTTGATGTTCTGCTTTAGGATGATGCAAACAGTGGACTAGGCTCCTCTGACTCATAAAAGTAGTTTTGCATGACCAGATCCAGAGCTGTACCTCTACAAGGTAGACATCCACTTAACCAGGGAAAAAAAACCAACTTAATAATTCTTTTCCAAATTTGAAATTCAGTGGGAAATTCAAAAGTTTCTAGTTTTCAAAACAACTAGAGACAGTTTTGTCCCCTCTGCCCCACCATAAATAGATATTGTTTCATGTGTAGATACTGTTTCTGCCATGAAACAAGAGACAGTTGAAAAACAGAGGGACTGGATATCCTTTCTTTGCTCATGGCAGTGGTAAAGTTCAATTGAAATGTAATCAGAATTTCATGTTTTGGTGTATCACTTCCTGTATTTTAAAGATTAAACTTCACTTCTGCACTGAGAACTGCTTAGGCAAAACTCGACATCTATTCAGAGCTTTGTCAATTTAACGGGCTTCCACAGATCACAGAGGTCTTTCAGCCAGCTTATCCAGAACAAGGATTAAAGAACTTAACATTTATCAGTATGTCTCCTCTGGCACAGACAGCATTTATAGTGCTGAGAAAGAAAAAGAGAGTATTTTCCTCAATTCTGTTGACTGAGTCATCTTCCTTCCCCCTATGGTGCAGTCTCGTTGTTGTCCAACATTGATTCCAGATCACTCAGTACCTGAAAGACAGTTCAACCTCCCTTGCTTCAGCTCTGGGGACTGTGATGTCACAGTGTGAATGAGATCAGGTTACTTATCCAACTGAAATACAACACACACAGACACGTAAAATATGCATATTTATATATTTAAAACATTTTATATATATAAAGTTTTCAGTAGGCTCAACTTGTTCAGTCATCCAATAAACAGAGTGTGAGAGGAGATAACAAACAGCCAGGCTGGGAGAAATGAAAGTCATCTTTCTACCACAATGAGATCTCAGCCAAAGCTTAACATCAAACTTGATACCAAGAAACATTGCAATACATACAATAAATAGTAAACATCCCACTTCTAGTACTGTGCTACCTTTCTCTCTTGGAAAAGTGTTCCCATCACCAACCAGAAAGTACAACTACTTTGAAGCAAAATAGAATGTGTAAACAAATAATAGAAGAAATCAAAACTCAGGAGACAAATTAAACATATTTAATTTCATACTGTTTTTGTCCTACCTCTTTAAAGTCTTTCCTACAATGTTCCCTGCAGGGACACATGGAACTAAAACTAAAGTTAAAAGTACAATAACTAACAAGTACTTTCAGCTTCATACTGAATTCCTGTTATAATCTTAGCTACAGTTTTCATTTTCTCCCAGCAAGAAGTAACCTGCATCACCAAAAATACTTTTCCTTAATCCAAAATATTTTAATACCAAGCAAAAATATTTCCTTTACTGCTTTAAAACTAGTATCCTGGGAAGTTGAACGAGTTATCTTTTTACTTCATGGTGTTGCTTGCCACATTGTTACAATGAGAAAACTGACATGTAGTCATGTATGCATGATAGTATCAAAGACATTTTAGGATTCAGTCACTCCCTAGCAGATAAGAATTTGCTACTTTGAGCTTATTGCTTGACACCAGGGGAAGAAGTTACAGCTTATTTCTATTTAGAATGCAAACACCAACAGTGCAGGCCTATTGCAACCCCTGAAGAGGTTTCAAAACCTGACATCAATAGGTGGTGCATTATAAACCAAATGAGTGGTAAAAAGCCCAAACAAAACCACAAAATAAACCCACAAACAGAAAAGATTTCAACAGTATGTTGTTCAGGTATGCAACAGAAACAGCTAACATATTTCAGGAGTGTGTGTGCATTTTTCGTACACGTGTATGTATACAATTAGCCAAATAAGAAGAAAGTCAATACAAAATTTCTCAAATCAAGATCAAGAAGTCTGGTTTTGCCAGGTATCTGTTAATGAATTTGAAGTTCAGGGACTTTTTTCAGTGAAGTTCTGTAGGATAAGGTAGTGCCCTGATCTGTTTCCCATTGTATTCAGTGGGAGTTCAAATGGTAGTCAGCTGCTAATGACATGAAAGTGATGTTGTCTTTCCATAGGAGGTGCAGAACACTCTAGATACTGCCAATGCCTTAAACTAGATGATACCTTTTTTTTATGGTGTTTAGCCTTTCTGTCATTACCAAAGTGCCAGAGAAAGTGGCAATTCTGTTGTTCAGAAAACTAGACTCAACTACATAGACCCTTTTGCATATCTGTAACAAATAATGTCTCATAGTTTTATCTAGTATACTGTTACATATTTACATTTTATTTAAGCCTCATATTTTTTAAATGTCAAGGATTTTTCATAATTATGAAGTTAGGTAACTCTAAGAAACTGGTATAGCCACTGAAATTCTAAATGCTGTCTCTGCTCTGATGCCTTTCAAAGCTTTAAAAGCAAAATACAATTTAAATGTGACATCTGGTAGAGTTATTAAATCTAGCAGCAGCTGAGGAAACATAAAAGGATTCTTCTTTTAAATAGAAAACAAGCTGACACTTTACAAATACTTATTCACTGTTTCAGCTACTGGTATACATTAGAGAAGACTACAATAATCAGAAAGAATTTGAATGATCTACAAAACAAAAGTATCTACTAAATTACAAAAACAGCAGATGTTTCAGCATTTATTTCTCTTTAAACCCTCTGATTTCATACATTCAGTGCATATATCTTTTCTCCTATTAATTTTCAGCTGCATATTCCACTCCATAGCACATATGACATTTTGTTACTTTATCCTGAAACAATGTCTCAGCCAGATCAGAGAGATATGATATAATTACTCATAACATAGCTTTTACTTGTTTCCAACCCCCCCTTTCTATAAGTAGCTCCTTGAACTTCAGGTGTCCGGTTTGCATGATCACATGGGTCTTTATTGTGAAATCATTATTATTTTTACTGCATGCATATGTTTAACTGGGCATGACTAATTGGTGTGGAATAAAGCCTTTTCACAACTGTCGTGGTTTAGCCCCAGACGGCAACTAAGCACCACACAGCCGCTCGCTCACTCCCCGCTGGTGGGATGGGGGAGAAAATCGGAAGAGCAAAAGTAAGAAAACTCGTGGGCTGAGATAAAGACAGTTTAATAGGGAAAGCAAAAGCCATGCATGCAAGCACAGCAAAGCAAGGAATTCATTCACTCCTTCCCATGGGCAGGCAGGTGTTCAGCCATCTCCAGGAAAGCAGGGCTCCATCACACGTAATGGTTACTTGAGAAGACAAACGCCATCACTCCAAATGTCCCCCCTTCCTTCTTCTTCCCCAGCTTTATATACTGAGCATGACGTCATGTGGTATGGAATAAGGGGTGGATACTGTCCTGGTTTCAGCTGAGATAGAGTTAATTTTCTTTATAGTGGCTGGTGTGGGGCTATGTTTTGGATTTGTGCTGAAAACAGTGTTGATAATACAGAGAAGTTTTAGTTGTTGCTGCACTAGTCAAGGACTTTTCAGCTTCCCATGCTCTGCCAGGTGCAGAAGCAGCTGGGAGGGGACACAGCCAGGATAGTTGATCCAAACTGCCCAAAGGGCTATTCCATACCACATGACGTCATGCTCAGTATATAAAGCTGGGGAAGAAGGAAGCGGGGGACATTTGGAGTGATGGTGTTTGTCTTCCCAAGTAACCATTACGCATGATGGAGCCCTGCTTTCCTGGAGATGGCTGAACACCTGCCTGCCCCTGGGAAGTAGTGAATGAATTCCTTGCTTTGCTTTGCTTGCGTGCGCGGCTTTTGCTTTACCTATTAAACTGTCTTTATCTCAACCCATGAGTTTTCTTACTTTTGCTCTTCCGATTCTCTCCCCCATCCCACCAGGGGGGAGTGAGCGAGCGGCTGCATGGTGCTTAGTTCCTGTCTGGGGCTAAACCATGACAACAACCAGTATACAGCACACATTATTTCACAACTAGCATATGGTATGTACAGTCTGGTTTCAAGCACAGTCAAAACAGAAAAATAACAACTGACTAACCAGCCCTGTTTATACAGGGAAGTATCTTATTTTTTAAATGATGCCCATTGACTTAAGATGAGAAACTCTGACCATCAGAGAATAATTTTCCACTCAGATATTTTTTTTTTTTGTCCTATGGTCTTGAATTTGCTTGCAGTTATATCAGTTTTCAGTTATGTCATACTTACCTTTCCTTACAAAGTTGTTTTTTCTAATTTTACTTCCCCAATATTTATTTAAGGGTTTGGAGAGACAGAAAAGATATATAACTACTATAACATATTAAAAAAAAACCAAACAACAAAACAACAAACAAAAACAACCAACAAACAAAACCAAAGCACAAATGGTGCATTCCTTTTTTCAAAGAAAATTGTCATTGACTTGAGAAGAATGAGATGTGGCTCACCATGACCTGAGAACTCATTCTCTAACAATTTTCTTACAACTAACAATGAACTGGCTCTTTTTGATACACAGCATTTGAGATACAGCACCAAAAGAGTCACAGTCTCCAGTTCTAATGGGCCCCAATCATAAAGCTAACAGAAATAAAAACATGTGACTTAAGATGGTTGGTGGTAGCGGAGGGATTGGCTTACAGTTGCTCCTTATTCTGGAAAATAGCAAAACAAACAAATTTTTAAAAGTACATGGGGGGGGGGGGTGTTCTTGATAAAAATGGAGGTTAGAAAGTGGCTTTAACAACTGATAGAGCTCAGATCACTTCAGACAAAAAAAAAGAGTCTACAAAAAGAAAAGAAAATTGATAGAAATCTATCTAGAAAGTCCAAAGCATCAGACTCCACTAAGCTATGCCAATTTCTCGTTGCTGGAAAGATTAAATTTCTTTTGTATTCATTGCCAAGTGTTCAGATTAATTCACATGCTAGCAGCTTCCTTACTTAGAAGTCCAAGACCTAAATTCTAGCTGTAAGATCTAATTTTCATAAAGGACATGTGTGAGATAAAAATATTCTCGAGTCCTGGTAGTAATGAATAACTCAAGCTGTTACATGAACGTTTTATTCTATGAAGAAGCTGGTTTGGCAACCATTCACTCCCATTTCTTTTCTTGCCTTGAGCCTATCACTTCTCAGCTGTGCCAATGCAACTATTTAGGCAGCTTCACTTTAAACTGAATCATCAAAATACTCCTGGTTATAAGTCATTCACATCACAACAGAGTCAGGAATAAACTTTTAAATCATCTCTCCACTTCTCAGATCCAACTTTGAGTAATGGTTATATAAAATGTGGCCCAGCCAACTCCCTGCTGATCAATTAAATCAATGATCATGTGACAAAAACAGTCTGTAGTTTTACCAAGATTTAAGGGGTGAAAGGAAACCTTACAGTTTCCTTACAGAAAGCAAATAGGCCCAGACCTAAAAAGGACTAAATTGTGGAGCCGAATGTAGGTGAGATCTGGATGTTTAGCTCCAAAATATAGTTATTCTGACACGTCAGACACTGAAAAACTTGCAAACACTGACATTTTTAATCATTAAATTTCCCCACATGCCTAAACTCTTCCCTCGTAAATTTCTCTATGCCTGCTTATACTTGTAAGTATCTTAAGTAGATCAAATAGCAAGAGTAGTACTCTTGTTTGCCATGTATGTCAAATAAATAACTAACTCTAGTATAGTAGAAGTTACATGTCCAAGAAAACCTACCATATACCATTATTTCAGTTCTCCAGGAAAGTTTTAGTTTTTACAGCATTAAAACCACTGCCTAGAAAATCTCCTGTTTTACATACCCAAAGTGAACTCCCTTAAATTTAGTTTTATACTGAGAAATGATTAAAAAAATAATACTTGGATAATACTTGAAAGTAAGTCTAGTGTTATACTACTTTGTGTTATTTTAAATTTTACTGTACTGAAATGCTACAGAAAAGGATTAGTTTTACTATAAGATGATTGAAAACTCTAAGAAACATAGGTATTCCATACACAGTGAATTCTACCTTACTGTAGAATTTATCACCAAATTTCTGTGGTCGGCTTGCCATTGGCTTTAACCAAAATATACCAGTTTAAAAAGTTTTGTTTTCTCCTACATTCACTGCTCCTCTCCTTGAAGCAGTGCTTTAAAAGGTTATGATATTGTATAACTGTGGTTACCCCAAGATGATACCGAAGGCTGTGCTGACCAATATGGTTCCACTGTTTCTCTGTGGAGCATCTCCACCATCCTTCTTCAACAGTTGTTGTGTTATATTTATATGACTATGCCATGCTGTTTGAGGCAAAGATCATCTTTTCATTACTCATGTGAATTATGTTTAACAGATCAGAAATCTCAAAGTCCTAGAACCCTGCAATTATAAAGAAACTAACCACAATCATGTTAATTATGATGAAGAATTGCTGGATGGGGTTAAGTTGTGCTTTATGCAACCCACCCTTTGAAATCAGTGCAATTATCACAAAATTATTTTTGGAGCTGTGAAATGTATGCTATATGGATTTATACATTTTAATTCATCTCTCTCTTTGTTTGAATATAATGCAAATCTAAATGAAATCTAGTTTCTTCTGCTTCCTGTGTAAAGGAAGTCTTAAGCAGGTCATTCAGCAACATCTTTTAGATTTTATTTTCCTTATCCCTGAAAGTGATATTTCTTAATTCTTTAAATAGAACTTTAGAATAGCTAAGAATTCCTAAGCAGACTAAGGAAGTCAAAAGTTCAGTTTTGCAAAGAAGTTAATGAATCAAAGTTGTTGCTTTGTTCTAATTTTGAAAAAAAAAAAAAAATTAAACTCTTTATGAAGGAAGATATTTTAAAATATCTTCACTGATTAAAATATTTCATTTTACATACTCATAATGTGATCTTTTTTTGCAGCTGCCAAAAAAAAATTTCAAATGGAAAATTAAAACATTTTATTTCAAATCAAGTTATACAATTTCTCCAAACAGATACCTTAGCAAAATCTAAATAATTCTGTTAAGCATGTAATTTTTGTATCAGCTCAGCTGTTGGTGGAAAATTCTTCAATCAAAGTTTTTGCAGAAAGCTTTAAGATACTTAATATAATTATCCTATCAAATTTAAAGGTTTAAGCTTGCATGGTTATCTGTTGATGTATTCCTAATATACCTTAACTTTGAACCTTCATATTTTGTAGCTTTTATTAAAACCTGTATAGTAACCGTATGAAGACCATAGATGATACCTAAAGGATTATGCTAAACCTTGAGTTTAAGGTTTGCGAAGGGATTGGATTTGTATTCTTGAATGACAAAAGAAAATAAAACATTGTTTCTCAAGGTATTTAAATTAGCCTTTAAGAATAGTCACAGATGTACCAAAACCCCCTTCTTTTTCATTCACACTACTTAGAAAGGTAGCCCTTTCTACCATCAGTGTGCTTGTGTTGGATATCTGTAGAGCAAGTAATGGCAATTGTGGCAATGGATTGCTGGTTTTATGCAAACTGAAAATCATTCTAGTCAGATGAGTCTAAGAAAATCTGAGCAAAATGACTTTGGGGATTATCCGTTCAGATCAAAGTGATTTATAGCAGAAGTCTGCTGATGTAGAAAAGAACTTTTGCACATGAGAATCACAAGTTACAACAGTACTTTACAGATTTGAAACTAAAACAACATTTGAATATGAAAAATCATTGGGAAGAAGTATAACCTTTTTCTAAGCTACATAGCTAAATAATGAAATTGTTCTTATGAAAAAGAGAAGAAAAAACCCAGACACTTGTCATATACGTGTATTAAATGTTGAAGAGATGTGGTGGTTCCTCTACTAAATAAAAACTCTACACAGATTGTTGCATCAAATAGTTTTCACCTGGAAAATTCTCATTATTTTTTCCTTTTTTCATTCTAATGCACACTCCTCATATTCTAAGGTGGTCTTGCTCCCTAAATGGTGACAAATAACAAAAAATGGCATTATACGATTGCTACTGCTGTATTACACAAAATATGCAGTATTACAGTGATCTTGTACAATACTATGCATTTACAAAAACAGTACAGCAAAAAATGGCACGTTCATGGGTTAGAAAGTTCTTTCATGATTAGGGTACCTACAATTTAGCTGTTAAGCAGCTGTTTCTTCAAGCCTCCACATAAATTCAATGTTATACTAAGCTTAGTATATGGCTGCGTAGCAGGAACATCATGGCCTGGTTTTCCTTTCAGGGAGGAAAATCAAATAATACAATACTGAAATCTTAAGAATTATACTATAATAAAAAGATACTAATGAGAAGAGTGGTATGATGAAGTTAAGCATGTAGCCTTACAGAGAGACACTCAAGTGATATGTAGACTTCATCTGATCAGTCATGCTGTAGTTGTAAGGGACCCCAAGTGCCTTAACCAGCTTTATTCACTCGCCAATGGTCGCCAAGCTTACCTTCTGGAGAATGGTTTAGAAAGTATGCATCAAGCTGGTCTATCACACGGGCTCAAGAAAACTCCAAGTTTCTCAGTGGGAGGAAACCTCTCCTCCTGTCAAGGAGAAAGGCTGGGAAAGGCACCAAAGTCAGGGGAGTCAGTTAAAGACTCCCTGGCAACCCATTCAGATGAAACTCAGGTGAAAGATCAGGAAGCCAATAAAGCAAACAGGATCTAAGTTTGCTTGGCCTAGGCAACAACCTAACCCCTAAACAAACATCAGCTAGCCACCTTGCCCACTGACCACTCAATTCTTCTCCTTACAGACATACAGCTGAAGCAGAAGGATTAGTGAATATCCTCATTTGTAAGAGTCTCTAACCCTGTAGCTTGGGCACAATTTGAAGAGATGAGATATATGGTCAGTTCCTCAGAGGAGGAAAATGAGGGTCTCCTAGTACCAGTCAAGGCAGTAAAAATTGTTAGAAAATAGAACAATCAAAATAGCACTTTTTTTTTTTTTTTTTTAAGCAACACAGTAAAAAGAACACACTAATAAAGAAATGACACCTGATCAGCATTTTAGAGAAAGAGAGTATATTTACAGGAAAATTTAAGGCTGTCTTTCCTATGTTTGATGGCTCTTTCAAACCATATTCTGAAAGATAAGTAGTTCCTATATAACATTTCAGAAGTTGAACAGCCCATCAGAAGGATACAGGTTCTAGTCAAAAGGTCAAATCCTTTCCTACAGCCATATTTCTAGCTCTATGTATGCATGCATTGTAGATACATGTATCTGCACATTGGTAGCAACAGAGCTACTACCCTTGAAAAGTAAGTAATGAAAAATACATGTTAAAAGCTTTAATTTTTTTTAATATAGAAAAGTCTTCAGATTACATTCTTTTCATCAATTTGATTTAAACCTATAATAACAACAAAAAGTGTTTTTCTTACTACAAAGCTTGTTCATAAGGATGCTGACAGTAGAAACAGCACAATAAAATCTTATCACATAGTTATATCCAAGTTAGGAGCCAACAGCAAAAAACTCCTCATCCAGAAGCCATAGTTTCTTGCTAGACAAAAAAAAGGATGAAGAGACATAATGTAGGGTTACACAGCTTTGGCATATCAAACCACCTGCTTCTCATCTGCCTTCTAATAGAAAATTTATTCTCAAGGATTTATTCTCAGGGGGGGAAAAAAAGGAAACAAAGTCACATGTAAGAAACAAAGTCACTTGTCAATTTGAGATTTGAAAGTTTTTTCATGTTTCAAGAGATTAAATCAACACTGGATTTTGAAGGCTTTCATTAAAAGTGGGTGTCTCTCCTCTCTTCTTTCTCTATTAAAAGAATTCCAAAATTATTGTTGTGGTTTAGCCCCAGCCGGCAATTGAGTACCACACAACCACTCACTCACCCTCCCCCGCAGTGGGATGGGGGAGAGAATCAAAAGAGCAAAAGTAAGAAAACTCATGGGCTGAGATAAGAACAGTTTAATAATTGGAACACACACACACACACACAAAAATTGTAATGAGAAGGAAAACAACAGGAGAGAGAGGAACAAAACCCAGGAAAAAAACAAGTGATACAACCTCTCACCACGTGCCAATTGATCCCCAGCCAGTCCCCAAGCAGCGATCACTGCCCCCCCAGCCAACTCTGCCCCCAGTTTATATACTAAGCATGACATCATATGGTATGGAATAGCCCTTTGGCCAGTTTGGATCAACTATCTTGGCTGTGCCCCCTCTCAGCTTCTTGTGTGCCTGGCAGAGCATGGGAAGCTGAAAACTCCTTGACTAGTGTAAAAATTACTTAGCAACAACTAAAACATCAGTGTGTTATCGATATTATTCTCATACTAAAATCCAAAACACAGCACTATAACAGCTACTAGGAAGAAAATTAACTCTATCCCAGTCAAAACCAGCACAATTATAAATTCTCAAAGATTTGCTGAAAAATGTTTTTTGTGTATCATTGCAACTTCCTGAGGAAATACCTCAAATCTTCTAATGGTTAATATTTTTAAATAAAAACTTACAGAAATTGAACCACCTCAACCAGGATGAACTGAGATTTTAACCTTTCAAGGCTCTAAGACTCATCCTTTAAAGACTCATCCTTCAAGACTCAAAGACTTTACCCTTTAAAGACTCCATTTTTTTTTCAGCAGGAGACCTCATCCAGAAATTAAGACACTAATGCAATACAGGGAATAGTGTGATTCTACAGACTGGTGATTACATTCTGCTAGGAAAGGGAAATACCAACTCTGTCACTATTTCAGGACCTATTATTCAAATTAGTGAGGATCTCATCAGCTACAGTTACGTTTTCTTCTGTCTTCATCTGAACCCTGGCAGGTAGCAGATGTGAGTGTGAAACTCCTTAGGATGAAGAAAGATTTTAAAAGATTTTATTTCCTGCCTCAGAGTTCCATTTTTTTATCCCCTTTGGGAAGGGTGGTGTTTGCTCACCCTTTCAAATGATGTAACTTGCTGCATTCAGGTCAGGATCTTGAATGGATGAAAGCATTTTCTGAGATCCATTGAGCATCTAAACTTCAGAGAAGGATGAATCTTAAGACATAAGCCTGCTCTCCACATTTTCTATTGAGAGGTTTTGAATGATTCACAATACATGGTGCAGAGCATTATTTAGCTCACCATTCTGAGTCAGCCAAACTTCTTAAGGAGCTGAGGTGCACTACACATAATTCTGTATGTGGCTTCAAAGACAAAATACCCAAAAGTTATTTGCTGCAGTACTTACCTCCTAGGCATCAGACACCTTTATTTGATCTAGGCTTAGCTTGTTTTTTCATTTTAGTATAAGTTTTTGCTAATAAAGTACTACAACATATCAACTGAGTATTAATGCAGAAATTGGCACTTTAATCAAGTCTGAATACCTTTTTAAAGACATAGGTCAAAATAAATATTATAGACTGTAACACTCTGACAGCTCTGTGTACCAGATCAAACAACGCTAGCTGTCCCTTTTGTCCTTATTGCCTAAAAACCTAGTTACAGCAGATGATATTTTTCTCAAACATCCCTTTAGATGCAAATTCTGCATTTTCAAAAAACTGACTTGGGTTCTTGACTCAGTTTATCAAACACTCTTCCAAGATTCACCGTCTATTTGACCTTGAAAATATGAATCCATGACTCCAGAGGAATAACTATGCGTACCACTCCTCACTGACTGCATACACCTTACTAGCTCCTGAAAGCCAGAAAAACAAATTACCCTTGAGTAAACAAACCACCTTTCCATCTATCTTTTCTTCCCTTTAGGTACTCCACATGGTTAGAAGAATTTATTTAAGATGGTCCATCGGGAAAAAAAAAGCCCTAGAATCAGCTTTGTGAAGAGACTGTTATGTTATCTAGATTTTTTTTTTTTTAACAAAGACCCATTCAGATTTTATAGTTTTTTATACTGATTTTATACTGATTTTATACTGATTTTTTATAGATTTTATACTGATATGATAATGCGTAAAATGATGGCACAAGATAGCATCTTCATTCAACAATCACTCTGAGAATTTGTGCAACACAGAAAACACCTACATCATTTCCATCAAGTATCTTTCATCACTGGTAAATATGAAGAGGTTTAACTTGGTATCACCCTACAGCTGCCTGCTGCCAGCACCTGGACACCTGTACCCAATACACTTGCACACACAAAATATTAACAGCTGTCCACGTATGAAGTCTAAATCATGACTACAGGTGAGACAGTGCTGGTTTTGAATTCAATTTAAAAAAATCAGAAGAAATTAATTAAAAAATGTAATTAATTTTCATTTCACTAGTGACAGACTGAGCAAGAGTCATGCTGTAAATGAGCATCACAGAAAGCTAATCTGAGCACCTCCTATCATTCCAATTGCTTGTTTCTTCAGACGCATTTCTTACTCCGTTTTATAATAATTTTACCACTGAGTCTTATTACACGTATGAAATCTCCTGACTTAGTAACCCACCTGTCTTCATCTCTTCAGGAGACAGTTTTCATTTCACAGTTCTTCACTTTAATAAATGATAATTACATGTTGCATGGAGCGCTAGAAGTGGAGATTTAACTTGGTAGCGTACAGTTAAGAGGTAAAATACAAAGAGAGCACAACCAGCCTACATTTTGTACATTCTCAAATGCTCCTTCATTCACTAGTGATTCTGATCCAGAAGCCTGAAGATCCCTGAACAATATGCACGTATTTGTTCTTTATATTATATATTTCTTGGTAACTTCTCAGATTCTGTAAACTGATTCCAAAGGGAGACTTACAAGGCTGACAATGATTGTTTCGGATTATCATCACTTGTGTAAATAAAGAGTGCCTACCCTCCTATTGCAGCACGCAATGGTTTCAAATATCATTAAGAGCTCTTGATTATGCAGCGTTCATTCGGAGCAGTTTAAAGCTAATTATATTGTTTTCTAGTTCCTTTTGGTTTGGTTTCCTTAAAGAAAGTGGGTGTGGGGAATAATTTAATCAAGTAGATTTTTAAATATATAATTTTTACTAATTATAGAAAGGTTGTCCCTCAATTGAAATATTCATTTTAAACTAGTAAATCTTTCTCCAGAAATCTTATTTCATTCCATAATCTCAACTTGAAAGACTAAGATGGATTTGGGGAAAGGAAAATAGTAGTATTACTTGGGAAATAAAATAGTATTACTGATGCAAAACTACAGAATTTTTTTCCCATATTTTTAAATAATAGCTGTAGAATTTTGGAAAATTGTCTTTTGTCAAAGCCTTAGAGATTCAAAAATAAAGTATGTTAAAAATTTTTTTGAAGTTAAGATATTTTAAAACACGGCTAAAGCAATAATACAGGTTTTCATCACACCAACAGTATCTTAGCTTATTTTCCCTCTATGACAGAGAATATATGGGAAGTGTCAGCTCTGCACATTACTTCTGTCTGCTGTCACTAGCATTTTTTTCGAAGGCTCATTTGCAAATTCTGATGATGAAGTTATGCCATGCAAAAAGCACCTTAAACTCCTTTAGTTATTTTAACAAAATTAGAAGCAAGCTGATTATTGAACCTGTGTTACTGGAAGAAAAATAAGTTGCTACTTTTCTGCTTGAAATTATTCAGTCAATCAGTTTCAGGGTTGAAATCCATTCTGATTTCCCATTTCCCACCCAATGTATGAGAAACTCAAAAGTATTCAGGAGGTATATTAGTATATTGGAAAAGTACTTTATATTGGCTAAGAGCCTAGAAAACTACATCCTCTAGAGGTCAAGTATTTCATCCAGTTCAAGATAAAAAATGCCTGGGAATGGTTTAAAGCTTGAGACAATTCAGTGCTTTAAAATTATGAAAATATTTCATAAGAAAAGAACAACATTATAATTTTATGTTTTACTAATGCTGGAAAAGCTGTTCAAATACAAGTCTGTTTAAGAAATTAAGCTTACTCATTAATTGACTAGACAGGTATGATTCTAAGACTGCAAAAATATTTACAATAGCTTTATCATTTCAGCTCTATTTAATATCCAGAGGTTGGCCAAAAAAGACTGAACATAAATGTAAAATTAGGGAAGGTTAATGTCTGAATACAATATGTACTTGAAAAGAAGAGCAGAATGACTGTGCCCGTCTCTGATGTTATCTTTTTAAGTACTATACGAAATCAATTCACCTTAAAAAATTAAATACACTCTACAGTGTATTTAATGACAGCAAAACTGCAGATGAATCTTTTTTACAACAAAAGATGATCTGGAAAAACATTAACTAAACCAGCCTTACAATAACATCTCTGACAAAGTTAATGTCCCTGTGGGCTATTTTTCCTTGATTACATAATGGACTTTAAGTACAAATACACAAAAACATAACATTGGTTTTAAAATCATCTGCCAGAAAAGATGGGAAGTGATTTAACTACTCAATGCTCACAGATAATGTCCCTTGTCTACGGGCATCTTCACTTTCAGGGTAAGATGCTGTATTTCGACAACTGTATTAGCATGATTTAATGTTGGAAGCATACTCAGATCTTCATGCAACCAATTTATACTTTATATTTCCTCCTTCCATATGACATAGGTCAACCAGAAATTTTTGTGCCAGAAAATAATATATATTATTTAAGATTAAAAGAGTAGGTTTTTTAAACAAAGAATATATTTGTCTGAACCAATTAACAAAGTCTGAATGATAAAACTATGGTATCTATTCATGATCTCTCCGAACTGAGAGCAATAGTGTGTTTTATTTGCATTTCTTTAGGACCATGTACTGACACTTCTCAGGTTTTTTTAAAAAGAATACCTCTTCCAGAGAAGATATCTAATTGCCAAATTTAAATAACATTTGGACAAGCCCTAAACTTGAAACTGCAATCTGAGATTAAATTTTAAAATAATGATTGAGTATAAGGTGGGCTGATTTATCTAACTCACTTATTCAAAGAAGAAACTATTTAATATTCATTGTATAAAGTTCTTACTGAGAGAAAATTATTTTTTCTGCTATACTGATGAGGAGTTTAAATAATGATACATAATTTTTGTGATAAGCATATATAAAGGTCAGAATTTAAAAGATTTTATTTTGGTCATTCAGTATCAGAGTGAGAAACTGCACCATGAAGCTGTGAACCCATCATCTCTCATCATCATTAGATTTCAAATTATAGTCAAAAGAGAGGAGGGCTGCTGATGGCACAAATTAAAATTATTTAACGAATGATGGTCAGCACTTGCGAATAGAAATATCACTATTAGGCTGACTGACAGTATCATGCTGATTGGCTAAGTTTCAAGCAGTGTGAGAGAGTAGGACTGATACACATTAGCATGATCAGCAGTGTCACATACAGTGTGACTAATAAAGGGGTATGTCTCACTATCAATGATTAAATAAGATTGCCCATAATTAGGTGAGATTATATTTTCTTTGACTCTTGCTCCTTAAAAAGAAGTATTTATGATAAAATGTTCTAAAGTTTCTCACTGTTTTACTTTCAAATACTTGAATGCCAACTAATCAGTAGTTTTGATAATCAGTAGTTTTGATTATGGTGAATGACCTCTCTTTTCTTTCTGGATTTTTTTTTTTTTTTTAATTCTTTCACTTTTTCTGTTTTCTTCCAGAGGAAAACCACTTATTGAGGCATCAAATAAACTTAGCAAAGATAAAAAAATCTTACCATGTTTAAGTAGTCTGGCTGATAATATAAATAATTTGGAATTGCACTGTTACTCTTTCTGAGTAATTCCATCAGTAGGCACTTTCTGAAACAATTAAGAAAGGGGTCTTAAAACAGTCAGCATAGAATAACACACTTCAATATTATAATTCTTCCCAATTCTTCCTTTCCAGTATTTGTTCACACTACAGTGCTATCAAAAGCCCATGGAAGCTTATGATCACATACTAGCTACCAGTACTTGCTAAAAGAGACTGTAGGCAAATTCTGGTAGGTATGATTTATCCGAGGCCATACTCCAGCCAACAGTGGAATCTGCAATAGAAAGCTGCATCTCTCAAACCCAAATCAAGTTGCTTATACGAGTTCTTCAGCACCTCTTCAAAACAGAAATTACTACCTTTACACAACAGCAGTACCAGACAGGAATTTTGTACTTGTTTCTCAAGATAGGCTATCACTAAAGTGGAGAGAAAGAAAGAAGCAGGCAAACAGGCCCAGAGGTGCGCAGGGAAAGAAAATGATTGTGAAGAAGGACCCTGAACAAATGAAGAAAAAGCGAAACTAAGATAAAAATGATCACATATCAGTGATAGAAGTTTTACTTCCTGTTTAATCTACAAATCTCCTTCAGTCTTGTTGATAAAAAATACAGTAATTAACACGAAAAAGATTGCCTCAAGGCTATATCTCCGAGGAAAAAAAAGTGTTTCATTTTTTTCTTTGATTAATTTATTTCAACCCCCCCAAAAAAATTTTCTTAAGTTAGACTGGACTTTCTTGTGTCAGTTCTGATCTGAGAAGGTGGCTTTAAACATTGTGGGAAATCATAACAAAGGGGAAAAAAGTCTTCAGTAAAGCTCTTGAGACTTCTGAGGGATATTCTTTAGTCTTCCAAAACGTTAAGAATAATGATGAAGGACAACAAAAAAGCCATCTGAAATCAAGTCTTTGGGGATTGTAAAACAGCATGTATTCCATTTTAATATTGCCTTAACCTTTATATCTAGAATGTTCATGTTTAGTACCTAATGAAAATATAAAACTGCACAG
This sequence comes from Ciconia boyciana, assembly GCF_034638445.1. NCBI lineage: Eukaryota > Metazoa > Chordata > Aves > Ciconiiformes > Ciconiidae > Ciconia > Ciconia boyciana. The sequence continues at coordinate 61,655,483 of NC_132935.1, forward strand.
TAAAATATATCAAACCTCTGCCTGTTGATTATCAAAAGGTTAGAGTTTGGATTTTAGTGTTATCTGTCTTTCCAGTATGGATACTTTATTTAGAAAGCCAACATGCTGATTATCATCATCTCAGTATATTCTGGAGTAAAATTTTGGGGCTTAGTTTCTTATCTGAGAGATACTTTGAATCAATCTAATATTATTTGTGAATAGTAGAAGCTGACTAAAGACTAAATTTATCATACAAACCAAATTTAAGATCCTTTCAACATTATAATGATGCCTTATTTAAAAATCTATCTTTAATATTACCGTATCAAAATCCTCAGGCAAGGCTGTCACGAAACTTTACTTAGACTGAACAGAATTTCCAGCTAATGTCTGGAAATATCAGCTAGTGAAAATTTATGCTCAGATCCCATATATTACCTGAGAGCAGAAGTGAAAAGCAAGTAAGACCAGGCTGATCACCTGAAAAAAACAGCCATCCTGTTTCTTAGATGAGAGATGCTGGAAATGTAAGCTAAAAATACTTTCATGCAACCAATCTACAAGGTGAAGAACACATTTAATGTCTTCATTGGTAAGGCAAACCTTTTTTCTTCTTTAGCTGATGAAAGAAAATAATAAAAGATAGGGGTTTAATTTCATTAACAAACTATATTATTTTTCTCAATGAAAACAAGATTAAAAAATTAGATTCATTTTAGATAATAATTAAGGGAAAGGTAGATATATACAAATTTTGCAGTTGGGTTACAGTACTGTACAATAATTCTGCACAATCTTACTGAAATCTTACTTCTGTATTGATAGAAGAAAGCTACTTTTTAATTAAGAGTGGAATTTATACAGTACTAAACCATGCATGACAAAATTACAAAATAGAAAATTTATACAAATTACAAACGTTCGTTCTGATCTTCAGCCCTGGTGCTTTCACCACAGAGTAAGAAAGCTATAAAAATTGCTCACACAACAAAAAGAGAAACCCAGTGAATAAAAGCTTATGTTAAGAGCAGGTACCTTTAAAAACATTCTGATTTTTCCAACATTCCTCTCAACTTTAAACCAACAGACCCAATTCTGCCTTCATTTTATCTGATGAAGTAATCATATTAAGGACACTGTAATTGTTATTTTATAAACAGGTTAGGCCTATTAGCCAATCTTATGAATACCATATTTTGGAAAATACAATAATATCTGTGGGAAACAAATGCCAAAGAACCTTGAGTAAAAGACCTGATTATTCATCTCATGCATCCGGTTGTACTGATTCCATGTAGACATTAAATTTGCTTTCAAGCAGGGATTAGGACTGGTTTTCATTTGTAGAGTTTTGTACATAAGAGGTGCAACTCCATCAGCGTTCTAGTTCAGACTGCACTTTTGAATCATATATTGCAGTCATGTCTGTCTTGCTATCCATTAATTTGTGATGTGAACTGGATTCCTTATGGATAAAATAAAACTAGAATGTACACTGCAGGAGTCCACTTAATGCATTGTAAGTGCAAAAGGGCATTTAGACTAAAACTAATCCGAAGTAAAAACCCCTGAAATGTGTGTTGCATGAATTCAAGGAACAGCACTTAACTAATACAGGAAAAGTGAAGAGAACCACAATGTCCAGTTCAAATTAGAACTTTTATCCATGAAAAAAATTTAACTTTTCATGGAAGATCAAGTAAATCAATATCCAGAGCCTTTGTAAGCAAGGGAGACTAAAGGGGGGAAAAGAGCCTGCCTTTCTAGCTTGAGGCTTTGTACTTTTATCCAAAGCAAGCAACAACTGGGTTCTAATCCCTGTTCTGTTGAATATTTAATTACTCATATGAAATGGAAACATTTTGAAGGTGGGACTGAGAGTAGTCTTTTGCTCAATGATCATGAGACTCCATTAGAAAGGCCAGGTTAAAATCTCCTTACAAATAAGTAGAAATTGAGGTCAGTTCTCCCACCAGCATGTTTTTGTGCCAAAATTTTGATCTAAAATTTAATCCTAAAGATTTTTTTCTGGCTAAAGTTACTTGACAAATTCTACCCAGTTTTGCAGATAGCATCTGGATTACCATAGTCATTTACTTACCCATTCTATGCGTGTGTGGGGAGGGAGGGGGATGGAGCTTCATTCAGGTTACTGTTGGGTATCCCACAATCCTGCCAGTCCACACAGTAGAAAGGTAGGGTGATGCAACAGCTGATTAGAAATCAAATGCTACTCTGAGTATGTGTCTGCCTGAGCGTTTTAGTTCAGATCAGGAATGCACTCTTGAACTGAATCCTGATTTTTCCCACTCTGGCTCTGCAGTTCACATCAGAGAACAATCTTGAGGCATATAAACAGGTTTCCTTTCAGAAGAAACTAAACTGGAAGATGCGTGACAGAAATGAACTTAATGTACTGCCATTGCTGGTAAATCCAACAGACCAGACTGAATTAGACTAGATCTACTCTGAAGTAAAATCCCCAACAGGCAGTGTGGATTTTGGATCCTCAACACCAACTGCTTCACTCTACAGCCTTGCTCCTATTACTCCACAATATTTATTAATAAGCATGCAGCCAGAGTCACAAACGTCCCTTTCTTTCATTTTAAAAACAAGGTCTCATCTCTGCCATCTACTATCAGATTTACTTGAGGCTTTTAGTTTCTAATTAACATTGAATCTGAAAAGTCAAGTTTACAGCTTACACATAGTAGCAAACAAAAATCTATGTACACTGACACCACATACACACACAATTTTGTTGTTGACGTTAAGCTTAAGTGTTTACCAACTTTTCCACTTCCACAGCCAGGAAAACTTCAGTCTTTCAATTACTTTTCCTTTTGAAAGCTTAATCAACACATTTTTTGCTACTTACTTCTAGCTAAGCTTTTTTATAAAAAAAGAAACCCAGCAAAAGATAATGCTTTCAGGAAGCTAAAAAATGTAAAGAACATGTTAAAGTGACATCTAAGTAAAGAGGTAGCAGAGCCATAAAAACTGGTGACACTATAAATAGAACATTTCATTTTACTTTTTGTAAATAAATGTAAACAATAGCTCAAATTTCAGTTTTATTAAGTGCCTTCTGCACGTTTGAAAGCCTTTCTTATTTAACATTTGCCAGAAGTAACTTTTTCCCCTCAAGCTATTGTGCTTACAGGATGCTCTCTAGAATGACATGAGAATACTATTTTTCCTGAAGCCTGGTTTGTTACAGTAATACAAATGCAAAGCCATTTCCATCCTGATTGATATTTAACACTGATAACACCTACCTATTTTACACTCTAGGACAGCAATTTAATTTTATTTTATAATTGTGTTCTTAATGATGAATTGGACAATTACCTCCTGAACAATTTGTATCAATATAGTCCTCATTCACATTCCAGAAAAGCAAGGTCAAGCGTTAACTCTCAAATAATGAAAAGAAACATCTGAGAATGAAAGTCCATTTGAAAGCACAAACCTTAGGCTAACATATTAGTTTCTCCTCAAAGGAAGCTTTATGGGTTTGAAAATTGCTGTGTAACAGTGTGTAGTTGCTTGTAAATCCAAGCCTCAGAGACAAGGCATGTCAAAGGAAAAGAATTTCCAGTATGGGGACAATAAGTAGATGTCAACCTATGCCTTTTTTTTTCAAATGTTTTTCTCAAAGAAGATAATAAATCCTTTGAAGTTTAGGCTGATTTGAAAATTTAAGCCTTCAAAGTTCAAACTAGCTACTTAATTTTGCAAACCTCACTATTGCATAACCTCAAACACTTTGATCTTTTTTAGCTGCTTTACACTGGGACTTTGAGTTTCTAGTTCTTTTTATATAACTAAAATGTCATATAAAAGTACATGATGGAAAACTAGTTTTCTAATTGCACATATACAAAAGTATAGGAGAGATCCACATTTCCACAATGCAATATTTCGCTCGGGTTTTTTTATGTGTGGGTGTTTGTGCTCTGGATTCTGCCCTTTTTAAGAGTTCTTCACACTACCTAAGAAAACCACAATCAGGGCTGCTCTTTCAGAAAAATTGATGTCCTAGTCATTATGGTTGTTATATGTCCCATAGCATATTTTTAGCTGGATGCTCTGTACTTCATGTACTCAAATAAAATGTTCCTAATTGTATTGTGCCCCTTATTATTATCTCTCTGCATAATTTTCTAATAGGGAAGGGAATATTTTGCCACTAAAGTGGTTGTGTATTACTGCTATGTTGTTGTGCACAATTAAACAGCTGTTGCATAAGTAATGTTGTAAAGGTGACTGCATTTTATTATGCTCAGTGAATATATTTTCTTGTATGCATCTATGATAAGGATAGCCATGAGACAAATTGTGTTCATCATGTATATCTCCTAACCTTCACTCTGCCCACTAATCCATCTCCCTTAGAGCTATGTAGAGTTTATGTGAACTTTCTAACAAGCCTCAAAAAAGTCTTTTGGAGAGGTATTCCTGGCCACAAAAACTTACTCTCCACAGTCTTATGTGAGGGGAATAGTGAATAGATAGAATTCAACTGATTTTCAATCTAGTTTCTGAAACCACACTAAACCAAAAGACACATACTCAAAACAAAAAAACCCCCATGCAACCAACACAAAGAGATGACCTAAATCCAATTGTATGTGGCTTTTTCTGGCTGAAACACTTCTTCCTTTACTGAATTTTGTCTGAAAGAAACATTTTGTATGCCATGAAAAATCTAAACAAATACAAATATACTTGGGGCTTCTGTGAGGAAAAAAAAAAAACAACACATATTTTTGGAGCAGGAGCAATCTCTACCTCATCTAATAAAGTACCAGTCCCCCTTTTAGTCATAAATTGTACAGGAATAAAAAGTCTTATAAACTATTAATTAAGATAATCACTCAAAACTATGCCAAAGAGAGAATTAAAATCAAGGATGCTCAGGTGAGCATCTCAACTACCAACTCTACAGGAGATGGTTTAGCGTGCAGAATGAAAATGAAAATAAATACATGATAAATGTAATTTGTTCCCGGGCTATCCCTATTATATATGCAATAGAAAATATATTCACTGAGCATAATAAATACCCCCAACTGAGCTTCACAGACAGAGCTTTCTGCTTGGAAAAATCCTTTATATATAAAATTTATAAATAGTCATTGAAATAGCTAGAATGATTCTACACCAATTTTGAAGATACAGTTTAACTATTCTTTAACAGAAGATGGAATGATATTTAAATTTCCTTTTTCCTAGATGAGGACTCTCACCTCCTCCTGGAGTTAATAGATAAAAAGCATGTATCAACATACATTCTAACTATTTTGTGAGAAATGTCTTAAAGGACTTTTTTATCCATCTTTATAATCCAAATGTTGAGTTTCCAGCTCCAGTCTCCAGTAAATCATTGGCAACAAAGCTTACAGAAACTCATAAATACTCTTTTGGATGTTTAAGTCTTGTTGAACACAAGATCAAGAGTCCTGAGGCATTAGTTTGGCTGGCAAAGACACTAGAATAGTGTCTCAAGTGAAGAACTGTATTTCTCCAGTCAACCTGTGTGGTGTTTCAAAAATTGAAGTTTACAAATGGACTAAAAGAAAAAACATAACTCTTCCCTTAAATAGTAATATTTTTTCCATCTGTCAAATATTTTCCCAGTCATTTATTTGCTTTCTTTGCAAAATGTATCAGAACTGGAATACCTGATGGTGTAGTTTATGAGTTTGACTGGTAGTTGTCTGGAGTAAGCCAATAAGCCATTGTGCTGTATGTCACTGAAAGAGGATGAAAACTCTTGAGTTCCAGTACATTGAGAATGAAGGAGGCTTATGAATTATACATGCAAATGAGTAACAAAATTGGTACAGTGCTTGATTTAATTTCTTATTAAATTCTGCTTACTATAGACTGTCCCCAAACTCTCACTTTTGATGTGTTGCATAATTTTGCACTGAAAATACTACTCTGTTAAGGTTGTTAAGGGGCAATTTATCACTCAGAAGAGACACTGTGGATTCTGAGAGACATATTGTGTGAAACATTTTTAGGAATGATGGGAGATGTGATAGGTGAAATGCATGCACAACTGATCCTTCATAATGAGACATATTAGAAGGTAGTGTCTATTGTTCTACATTCAACAACAGTAGCTCTTCCCAAGTTAGCTGTGCCAAGGACTGAAGCAATAGGTTACACTAAAGGAGTTCATCGATGTTCAGGAACCCAAAAAAGTGTATTTCTGCCTTCCACTCTGTTATAGGCATTTATGGTTTTTTGCACATAATCAGTCTACCATTCTGGGGGCACAAGTGTGGCCAAGGTACAAATAGTCTTTCCATAAACCTTTGCCTTTCTAGTAAATGTTCTGTCTCATGAGAAAAGTGCTAACTAGGTCTGAAAGGCCCTTGGAAAAAAATGAAGTATGCTATATTAGTGAAACTATGATAACACAACTACCATATTATTTAATACATCACAAATATTTTTATGGGCTCCTAATTTAGATCTCCCTTCCTCTAAATATTTTCTTTGATCTAAGGAAAAGAAGATTGTTGACTGAATCATTATAAGCCATTTTCTGGTTTTCTATGAACATTTTTAAAAGACTGTAGTTTTTCTTTGTGATTCAAAAGCTCTCTGCTTTCTTTGCTGTTTTTTTCTTTTTTTTTTTTAACTTAGGAATTGTCTTAACAAACACGACTGCTTGAGAAACAGAAATATTGGCAGATGGAAGGACTTACCAGCAAGACACTTCTAAGAACTCTTCCTTCAACAATATTGAAATCTACTCACTATTTTATTTAATAAGCTTCCAATCTCTTCATGAATCATGTATGAAAGTAGAGCTTAGTATTTCAAGAGCTGGCCAGTTTATGAAACCAGGTAAAAAAAAATAAAATCAAAACCATACACATTAAGAGACTGCAATGTTATCATAAATCTAGATGCACGATATTGGTTCAAACAAATTGCAACAAACTTTGCAAGTAAAATTCAGGTATACCTTATTGTACTTTATTATATCACACCAATCAGTCCAAAATAATCCATACAAATTCTCATCCACCAGTAAACACTGTTCAGCTCGAGAATTTTAGGACAAAATGGAATATTTCAGTTAAAAGTAGAGATGTCTCACTTATCCTCATCATTGCTAATGAGACGTGAGACAAGCATATGTTGAGAAGCGTAAAATGCCTGTTATGCAGAACTTATCTGTAATTTAATTTAATGTAAGAGTTACTTATAGGCTGATAAGAAGCAGAGACATCTGTAGGGAGCAAATCAACAATAGGAAGCAGCAACTTATAGATTAGGACCCTCTTCATAAAGGTATATAAATGTGTGCTAATTTCAAATATAAGAGAACTTAGAGGAGTCAGTGGAAACATTTACTGCATAAAAATTTAAACAGACTGCACCCTGCTACAGATAAAAGGATCTTCTCCATAAAGGTATGAGCCCTTTCATATTTATAAACATAGCATTAAAGAATAAAACCAGAATGCACTTTAATTATTTTTGGCCTCATTAATTGCATGTCTCGTTTTGCTCATATGAGCAATCTCTTTGAGTTTAAAGGTACCATAGTTAAAATATGTGTATAAATCAAATTTTTACCCCTAGATGTATATATCATTATCTTTTATAGGTAATTTAGGTGTAGACAAATACAGAATCACTAAATCCAAAGGATCTACACCCCAGCTGAAATCAAAAGAGGCTGTGCATTATGTACACAATAGAATTTATGGTGAACAAGTAAATGGATAATGAAAATGAGAGTTCAGAACTCTGAAGATGCCAGAATCAGTAAATACTTCTTTTGTTTGTTCATTGTTTCACTTTGCTTTACTTTATGTAATACAATATGTTGATGTACTTCAATCTTCTCTCCAATGTGCCAGTGTCCTCCTTCTGGACCATCTATATTGCCCTTCTGTCACCTAATATTATCTAAACATCTTTTCTAGATTTGCTAATAAAGTGTATCCTCATACAGCGCTTTTCCTGGTCTGCTCTATTACCTCTGAAAGTATTTACACTTAGAAAACACAGGACTTTTTACAGTATCCATAGAAATACAAAAATAGAATTAATACCAGACTATTTAAAATAACAATGAAAATTTCTGGATGGAAAATTTCTTCTTTTTTTGCAAAATATTGGTGAAAAATTTTGTAAGATGAGATCTTTCCACTTAAATTAATCTTTTATTAGATAATACATTTCATTCCTTGGAGTTATTTCTCTATACTATTATTGTAACTTAACATCCATTTCTACTAAATTTCTTGCCCAAATTTTATGAACAGCAGTACCATCCTATCTTTATAAGCATCTTACTCCAGTGAGAAGTGAAACTATAGTTACCTTTTAAAATTAGGGCTTAGTCATGTATGTAATATTCACATGGCACATACATACATTTCTTTTGTATAGAAAGGTACATTTGTGTATATGTATGTGAATCTTAACCGTTATAATGAGTCCCTGGAAAAAATGCTAATATCCCCATGCCTCAGTCTTTCTAGGTGAAAAGTAGCTGATATTCATAATGTTTCCTATGTCTGTATTGTTTGTTTACAAGTGGAAGGATTAAAAAAAAAAATCCTCTGAGCTTCTTTTATATGGCTTTTTTGCACAACAAGGCTCCTCAGCCCATTGATTTGAACTGGTGAAGTTGGTTGCTGTCAGGACAGAGTTACCTAAAAGCAAAAGGGTAATAAATTTATTACTGAGATATTCCTGAATACAATGGAATAATCACAAGCACTAAATTAATAATAAGGTTTCATATACATATGTATATTATAAAATATAGGTTCGTATTTTGAAATCTTTACTAAAATTATTGTTCCATAACATGTCTATTGTGCAAAGATATCCATTATGTGTTTGAAGAGATTTTAAAAATAAATAAGCATTACTTTTTTTCTGTTCTGTCTTTGAAGGTAAATAAAGTTGTAGCAATGTATTTCATTCATATAAACAAAGGATATATAAAGAGAAAGATATGAAAGCTCTAAAATGAACTAAAACAACTTTTCCAATAGTAAAATAAACCTAGCCTATAAAACTTATTTAAGAATGTACCATACTCCTTATATCTGACACCGGTGTGTCCAGCCTGCTAGAAATTCAATGAAAGATCATATCATTCTTTGCCACTGTCCCTTCAGTTTACCCTGTAGCTTGAAAAAGGTTCATGGCAAAAGACTTTTTTTGTGACTGTTCAGTCTTTCCAAGATATAGTAATTTCTGCAAACTCAGTTCAATTTGATCTAAATTATCAAATGAACTAAACTAATTTACAAATTGCCCAACTTTCAAACCAACTCCACTTCTGCCTTTTTTTGACTGGAGGTCCAATGGTCTATATTTGTCATTAATCTGCACATACTTTTAAGGTGCAACTAAGTATTACTTGTTCAAGAAGGAAGCCTACCCATGCTCCAAAAAATATGTTAAGAACAAAAAAACTTTTGCTAGAATATATGTAAACTGAGTACCACATGGCTGATAAGGTCTACAGTTTAAATAACCTTCCATGTTATTTAAATATATTGGTACACTGTCAAATAACTGTCGTCTAGTATACCAGTATATCTGTATATTCTATTTACACCAATTGTGGAAATACACTTTTAAAAATAACAGGATATCTGAATAGTAATTGTCAGTACCCTGCTTACTTTAAATAGGGCATGAAATAAAATGTTCCCCAAATACAATCACCATGCATCTGTTCCTCAATATTTAAATTTGTATTTCATTTTCACATTTTATTTAGCCTAAAGGAGGTAAAAAAGGATTAAAGCTGTGGAAAAAAGCCCTGTTCTTCCTGTTACCAATAAGCTATTTTCCTGTACAGTGTGGATGACCACAGGGAAGAAAAAATAATTTAGGTTTTGTGACAAAACCATGATGCCAGACATAATATAAATGGGAAAAGGACAAGAGATTTCTGAAAGGGCTCCATGTGTTCAGCAAGATCCTCCAAACCAGCATTATCTGGCCACATGATGCTTTACAATGTTACTTTTCCATGACCAGCATCAATTAGAGGAAATACCAACAAATTATTACCTGCTGAGGAGCGATTTCAAACCAGGGTAGTAGGAAATGAACTGACTCCAGCAGCAAATGAAAACTACCACCCATATCTGATACAGTCCTTGGAACCTAGACAAACAGTTATGCTAAAGTTTATACAATATAAAGCCGTTGCTGCAATGCAGCACTAAAAAAGTTTTGTACTGTTAGGAGGATTGTCCCTAACAAATCAGTTAAAACTTTTACTCTGCATACTGCAAAATTTAGTAGACATCAAACAAATCATAACAGGGGTCAAAAAATGTATGTGTAGGCACAACTGAATATTTTTGTTCCACTTTTCATCTCATTCTTTATACTGCCAGTTAGTATTTCTTAAGTCTGTAGCATACTTTTGCCTTGTTTACTCTGATATTTCAGGAAGGAGTTAATTTCAGAAATACTGATGCATGTAATCCATGACTTCTGAAAACAATAAGATTGTTTGACTATTTAGAATGTTTGTAATTTTGTTTAGAAATAAGGAAGTAGAAATTGAGAGGTTTTTCTAAATCTACTGTGTACAGTATAGCTATTGACAAGAAGAGAAAGTTCTTAATTGATTTTACTAGTCAAGGTAATAATCTGTGCTCTGCAGGCAGGTCCTCACTCCTAAAGAATTAAAAAAAAAAATCCATGATGTGCCATATTTAGAAAAACCTAAGTAGTTGCCAAGAGACTTCCTTTTCCAGGTTAAAAATGTAGTAACTTCAGCATCATTTATGTGTTTGCAGATAATTTAGGGTAATTATTAAGCTTCTGTAACTCAGCAGGGAATTATGTTAAGGCTGTTTCATGGAAATTATTATGAAGCACTCAACAACAACATTTTATTTGTGCCTGCTACTCTTATGATTATCGCCATTCTCCTTGTAAACTAAGCAGCAACAAACAACCCTTGAAGAGCATGTCTTATTCAAGACAGCATAGGGTTTAAGAAGTTGCACCAACTGTTTTGTCATTTCCACAGCTTGCTATGAAACCCACTGAAAGTAAGTATGCTGAGGAAAAAAATACCTGAAATGTTATGTACTCATGTCAGAGTCTTAAGGACCAACACCACCACCTTAGACACTAATGTTTTTTTCATCTTAACAGCCATCTAGACACCTTTGCTGCACTATCCTCTAGTCAAAAGCAGTATTTACAGCACTAACCCCAGGCCCACTGTATCATGAGAGGCAGTAGCCTTTCATTATCGCTCTTCCACAATTCCTTAGATCTGCCCAAATGATCTAGAGAGTGCCTAGAGAATCTAGAGAATTTTTTTTTTAATTCTGATACATACTGATATATACATACTGTTATTTACAGTTATTTACATATATAATCATGTGGCCTGCTGATTTAGGAAAAGACAGCTTTAGGACTTGCTCCTGACATCCTATTATGTTAATTCTAGAACAGAAACTATTTCTCTGTCACTGGAACCATCATTAATAAAAATACATTACCTGGCTATTTTCCAGGGAAATATGAATAATTCCACTTTTTCTGCAATATTAGCAACTCTGTAACTCTACCATTTATGAATGGTCCAAAACCTACTGAGCATACCCTTTAAACCAGATATGTTTCAGGTATTAATTCTTAGTGACCGTAATTCTCCTGGCCACATATTTCCACTGTGCACTTGATATCCTCCACCATTTTGTATTTTGCACTTTCTAGTACCTAGGGTATAATTATTAATTTTCTTTTTCACATATGTGGTGGTTTAACCCGGTAAGGCAGCTTAGCCCCACACAGCCGCTCGCTCCCTCCCTCCCAGTGGGATGGGAGAGACAATCAGAAGGGTAAAAGAGAAAACTCATGGGTTGAGATAAAGCCAGTTTAATAGGTAAAGCAAAAGCCACACATGCAAACAAAGCAAAACAAGGAATTCTTTCACTACTCCCCATCAGCAGGCAGCTGTTCAGCCATCTGTAGGGAAGCCAGGCTTCATCACATGTAATGGTTACTTGGGAAGACAAACACCGTAAACTCTGAACATGGCCCCCTTCCTTCTTCTTCCCCCAGCCTTTATTGCTGAGCATGACGCCATATGGTATGGGATATCTCTTTGGCCAGTTGGGGCCAGCTGTCCCAACTGTGTCCCCTCCCAACTTCTTGTGCATCCCCAGCCTACTCACTGGTGTAAGAAGCAAAAAAAGGCCTTGAGGCTATGTAAGCACTGCTCAGCAGTAATGAAAACATCCCTATGTTATCAACACTGTTTTTGTCACAGATCCAAAACAGCACCATACAAGCTACTATGAAGAAAATTAACTCTACCAAACCAGTATAAACTCTACCAAACCAGCCAAAACCAGTACAACATATTACTTCAATTTTTTTTTTTTTTTAATGGCCACTTCTCCTTAAAGATATCCCAATTTTTAAAGCCAGTATGGAAGCTCTTTTAACATGGAATTGCCTTTTTTCTGTTTAACAATTAATGCTGTTAGATATTTCTCAATTATTATTACTACTTCTTAGTTTCAACTTTTTCTCCTAGTTGATTTGCATCAATATAATTTAGCTTCTGAAGTGCCAAAAATTTACATTTCTGTTTTGGACTTTGCTCTCTATGCACATAATGTATGTCATCAAGTCATTGTCACCCAAGACAGCAAGTGCAAGTTTCATAGTTCTGTGATGAACTCACCTTTATTGTTCTAAAATACAGACTAAAACAAATTTTACTGTGATGTATGCAGCTCTTTCTAAAGTTAGGAAAATGCCATCTCTAAGTTCAGCAGGTGATACAGGCCTTATAATTAAGAGGTGTTAAGCAAGCAATCCAGACTGAAATCTCAATAATAATGTAGTTTTTCCCCACCACTACATTTTATAAATCAGTGCTTAGGGATGTAACTCATCTTCTTTAGCAGGATTTGATGATCTGTAGCAGATGTAGTGTCTATCAGGTTAGAGACATGTCTTGTGTTTCATTTGCTAAGATGTAGACACATAATAAAATAAAATAATCTATTTCTGAGCTCTCAATGTTCTAGAAACACACAACGTCATTCTTCACTCCAGTTGACTCCCCCCAAACTTTTTACCCACTTGATCTAGGTAGATTATGAACAATTATTTTAATATGCAGATGATATGAATTTTCCTACCTGCTAGGTAGTTCCTCCTGTTTATTACTCAACTGCCCATTGCATTTAAATAATTTCTCCTCTTTGCATTTCTTATGGTCTTAATTAATAGTTCTTGGCATCTTGATTTTGTGCTGGGCATTTCCATTATAATTCAATGTTTTTCACCACTCATAACTGTCATAGATTTATTATATTGCACGAATCAGATGTCTTCTATATCTTTCCCCATTTTCTGTTCAGTTAGATGTACATTCAAGGTGGGTGCGAATGGACTTCAAATAACTGTTCTCTTAAGCAAATTGAAAATCTTGCTTTTCCTTTTTCAACTTTATTCCTTTACTGGAGCATATGTCTTATACTGATTTTGAAGAAAACTATTTTGATAAGTCCATTTTTCCCTTTAATAACAAATTTAATATTATAATACTGAATATCTTTTCTTTCAACATACTCTACAATGAGGGTGAAATTGATACCACCGCTCTATGTGCCCAGTGCACTAAGGAATAGATATGGTAGAGCTTAAATTAAAACAAAACAAAACAAAACAAAACAAACCCAACAAATTAAAACCACCCCCCAAAAAAAATTCCCAAGAAACCAAACACCACCCAACCTACATAAAAAATGATTTTCTTTAGTTTCAAGCCTTCTTAGATCCACTGTAACACTCTAAATAACAGTATAATATAGGAATTTCTGACATAGTACCCAAATGAAATAACCAGTACTTTTTAGTCATACTCTTCCATTTGAATCCTGAAACGTTTACAAGGTGCAAGTCTGAGCAGGAAAGAGCAAGTGAGCAAAAGGGTGAACAACTGAAAGAACAAGTGAGTGAAAGAAGGCTAGAGAAACTGAGATTAGCTTCAGACCATGGTCAAAGATTCCTTCAGATCTGAGCCTGAGCTTCCGGCTTCTCTCAAAAAATCTAGAAGAAAAATCCAGTTCTAAACAGACTTCAGCTTTCAGAGTCCAAAGGACCCAGAAACTTCGTTAACAGCTCTCTTATGTTCCCCAGTCCTGAACTTTTAAGGACTATAATATCCTTCTCACTATTGTTAATTCTTAAAGTCAAAATAAATCTGAAGTGTGTGACCTATACATGCAACTCTAAATCTCGCAATCCAGATTTCTATTTACTTCCAACCTTCTTAGGATTTATATTGCAATCCATTCCAGACCAATGAGGAATTCAAGATATAAAATAGAAAGCTGCAGTAAGACCAGCCATCTTGAACCAGTGTACCATTAGGGCATTAATGAAGATGTTTGAGAGATTTCTGACTCTTTTTTTTTAAAAGCAGGCTAGTTTAAATGAATTAATATTCCAATTTTTAAATGAAAAAGTGAAACTAATTGAATTTCAGGGTAAGCACTCAATCTGTCAGGATTGGTGATACTTTTTGTTTTTGTTCAATTACACATCAGCTGACACAAACTACTGCAAAATTTCATAGGAATGACAGTTGTCCTTTTATCCCTGCATTTTATTCTATGGGTTTGGTGGACTGTACATCCCAAGAAGTATCAAAATATCCTCCTGGTTAAATTGTTATAATGTACTATTAAACTATGACATTTGGAAATAAAGAAATATGGTGACGTGGAAATATTTTGCAAAGCATTAGGGCTGTCTCAATCAGTTCTGCTTGCTGAAATCTGGAAGAGAAATACTTCAACAATTATTGCAATGTTAAAAAATGCACAACAAAAAAAGGATGTACAGAATCATTTGCTCCATCCACCGTAAAATACACCACAAATAAAGTTAAGATTCACAGAGATTCCTGTCTTAATCATAAATATTTTCTGCATCTAAATTAGCCTGCAGGCATATATATCTTTACATATGTTTGTTCTGAACGTTGCTGAAGAGTGTTTTAAACATCATACTAATTATAGTATTCGTGATTCTCAAAGATACCTTAAATAACTATCTATACACTATATATATTAGTTATATATATTAGTTAAGGAATCTTTGAGATTCCTTATCTTATATATTAGTTCTCATAAGAAAATTCAAAAGGTGCCTTTCCTCCAGAAAAAAACAACAGTGTAATGTCAAAATATATTTTTCTACTTCCCAGCTTTTCAATTGTAGAGCTGTTTAAAATGATGTTGAAAAAATTCTTATATTCTTGGGAAAGTAATCAGACTGCTAGACTTCCCCCCAAGTGAAAGGAATAGGAGTGTATTTAGTGATTATCTACTCTTGAAGGAGACTAAGTCATCTGGTATAAGTACCACACAAGCATAGTTTTACAAATGGATGAAAAACTAAAGCTAGACAGTCATTAAAACTGATTCCATCAAAGCTAGGAAATAGAGCGTGACTTTTTGCTGGGTTTTGTTTTTGCAATGAAGAAACCTATTTAGGTATCTAATGGATTCCTTGTTGCTTGAACTCTTAAATTCAGAACAGTGCATCTTCCTCTTAAATATCCTATTGCTGCAGCAAAAATTCAAAGCTTAAAATTAGCTAGTAAAGTTATGAGTGCTCTAGGAGGCAAGTCCAGATGATCTCTTCAGGCTGAGTATCTCTGTCCAAAGCTAAAGGCACATAATCAGCCTGGCCAACTCAGTACAAAAGGAACAGGGGAGGAGCAGGTGTTGTATTGCTCTCTCCATGGAAAACACTAACATATAAATGCGTAAAATAATATATGTATTTCCTTCTCAAAGTTTAAATTAATCTTTCAGTCATAAAATGAAATATTACTATTCAAAAGTGTTTCCTGATGTATTACTGTGGCTGTATTCTTGAAGCTGCTTTTCTCCTTTATTGGTATCTATCACTGCTCAGACTCTACTTCTTTTTGTACAGACACCCTTTCCTGGACCAGAGCAGTGATGCAGTACAAGAGATGTTACCTGGGACCCCCTTCACCAATTGATAGTCATAACATTTCCACTGCATCTTTACTTTTCTCCCACAAGTTTTCCTCTAAATCATGCTGGTTTTATTTATTTTATTTCATTTATTCTTAATATTATTTTACAACAGTGTTTGGAGTGTTCTTTCTTCTCAGAAGCCCTAGAGGAAAGAGAATCATACAGCTTAATTTTATTGCAATTCTTGCACATCAAAAAAACCCAAGAAATGTTTGCTTAGCTACATTAGAGAAGATAATTCTTTTCTCCAATATGTAGCAACTGTAATCCAATTAAATATCTTGAGAAAGTTTGATTAGTCTACAATTTAATTACTTGACAACAAAAATCTTTATAGGAACATTTTTATGTTATGACAGGTAGCTGCAATAAGAGAATCAAGAAATTAATTGGTGAAGGTCAATTGCTTCTGAAAAGCAAACAAGTTTGTTCAAAATTTACACCAACCTCTAATGCTTCTCAGGATTAAATGTAGACTTGGATACTTCTTATCTCCCAGTGTGACAGTAGACCTGGGACAGGCATCCAACAGGTGCCTCACTTCCCTTTTGCTGATCTGCAATTAGGTTCAAAGAATGTTGCCAATATTTATACTCATAAAGTCTTATTTCTTTCCAAGTTGATAAAACCCCATTTAACAGCCCTTTCCCTGCCTTTCTATGCACTTCTGAAGGTCCTTTTGCTGCCTGCTGCTCCGTTAAACTCTCTATTCAATCTCACTTAATAGTGAACTTAAATTTCTGGTATACTTTGGCACACAGCATAGAATGTCCTCAGTGACCTTTCATTTTCCTGACAACTATAACAGTCAACAGAAAATCAACAAGAAGCAAAGAGCAGTGGAGAAGCTAGCTTTCTTGACATAAACACAAATAAGAAATCAGACCAGAAAAACCCAAGGAAAGATGTTGGCTTTCTCTTTTCAGGGAGGTTGGATATTTGAAGAACCAGCAATTTCATGTTTGCTTCAGGAGAAAAAAAAAAAAATAATCAAGGTTTCAAGCACACAACCCCCAATATTACGTAAAAACATGCTGAGCCAGCCTACTAGCAAAGACATGGCCTGTGCACGCTGTTCCCCTAACATTTTGTATGTTCTCACCATACGTGACACAGCAACAATGTCAAAGTCCTGTAAGGTCTAACCTTGCTGTAGCCACTGGATCTGAGCCTGGACTGCCACCTCCCTCTACCTCCTCCGCCCCCCCTGGAGCCTGGCATCTGCCCTCTCTGTTCCCCCAGCACCACACATGCACCCCTTTAGAGCCTGGGCAGAAACTCCTGAGAAGCCTGCTTGACGTTCAAAGCCCTAGAGCGAAGCAGCACACCCTGCTCGCACATGAGCAACTGCAGCCGCTGTAAGCCAAGCTCTGCCACAGGGACCTCACAGACCTGGGGTCCAGGCAGTGAAAAATCTATTGAGATCACAGGCGGTCTATATGTATGGGCTTCTAGTATTAGCTCTACTACAAATTAACTACTCCTTTCTTTATGACTCACTTTTGCAGACATAGGAGGTTAATAGTAAAAGCCACACCTTTCTATGACTGATGCCATTTTCCTAAATTTTTTTCCATGAGGAAAAAAACCAAAACAAAACAAAACACTGTAATTACACAGGCTCTGCATTATTTCCAGTAGGAATATGAAAAACACCTGCAGAACATTCCCCTATTCTCCTTCCTCCCCTCTTCCCTACAGAGTTTTCCTTTTATCACTCCCAAAGCTGTCAAGCTTCCTAGGAAATAATCGGGCTTGACAGTTCTGGGGTTAAGAATAATATCTGGTCGTCTTACGTTCCAGCAGACACACACTGAGCAATTTATCACAGTCCAAACAGCAGGATTGTACTATCTCATATTAAATGCAAGAGCCTTATCTAAAAATGTGATCCCATGTGTGGTTAGTGAATTTGGTTTGAAATACCATGTATTTATTCAGATCTTTGTTTCAGTGTTAATCCTCCATCTGACAGCACCTCGGATCTCTTTGCTAAACACTGCTATACAAATGCCACTTTATACTAATTAAAATGAAAGATTTCAGCTATTGTTTATTTATTAATTCAACCAAGATGCTTGTAAATAAGACAGAACCAGGGCAGGGGGATGGAGAGGAGAAAAAAAAAAAAAGCTTGCATTAGACTTGCAAATTATATCTGTAAAGTGTCAACTTTGGTCCATGAAAATTAATGGTTTGTAACAGAGCTAGTTATTTCCCTTTAGATTACATCATTTATTATAGACCAATTATAAACAAACAGTAACTCTGATACAATTGCAAGTGTAATAAATACACCAAATATAACAATTTTTTTGTGGATCACAAAACAAAACAAAAAAGCATAGCTTGTGGAAAGGATTATCCAAAATTTCACTATGGGTAGTATCATAGTATCAATGTAGTGACTTGGCTGCTGTTACTAGGATACGTAAAGTAAAGTAGTTAATGATGTATTGTCTTTATTGTGTGTAGATCCTAAGGGATTTTCCCTGTCTCTTGCTCTTCAATTCCACCATTCTCTCTTTTTATATACATATACATGATATGTATGTGTATATATATATAAAAACACACACACACTCCTGATCTGCAGAATTTGTCTATATAGAGCTTACACCTAAGGTTTGGCACAGATTCTTCCTGCCCATTTGCACCTGACAAGAGCAGTGCTTCATGGGTTTCTTCTCTGCTGCATCGTGCTCCTCTTTTAAGACAAAAATCAGGAGGGAATGACGAGGAAAGCACAGAGCTGATGGCAGAAGATTGCTCAGCTTTGGCGCTTATCCACTTTAAAAGAGCAGGCTCAGAGAAAAAGATGGCTACCCAGTAGAGCAAACCAATTCTTTTTTTGCTGTGTACTCCAAGGAGATTACTAACAGTCAGATCACCTACAGCATAGATTCTCATTAAATATTGTAGAGAAAAAGGACAATGAAAACCATCTTGAAGTCTGAGCATGAAACTTCATGGTATGAAAAAAAAGGTCATTTGCAGGAGGGGGATTTTCAAGGCCTTGAAAGATCAGTCTAACTCTAAGGAACGTTCAAATGCAGCAAAGAAATCCAGACTTAAAACAAGCATAGAAATATGAGTCTTTTTAGCTTCCTGCCAGCCAGGACTACTCAGTATCACAGCCACATCAGCACAAAATTTCTCTGCACTTAGTCTAACAAAGAGACAGGACATGTCCACCTGATGAACAAGGGAAAACTAATGAAAGAACCCTCTGTAACCCAGCAAGACATGCAACATTACCCACCCATGTGTTTAAGAAACAAGCCACCTGTATACCTAGTAAGTACACTGCATTCCTATCCATTTTTGAAGAACTTCTCCCTGAAAATAAGGCTGAATTTGTTCTTCTTCCTCTTTTCTGCATTGCAAATCTATTTAAATTTATCAGCTTTCCTTTGAGCTCTTTGGCTGTTTTGTAGCTTCTAAACTAGCTTCTTCTAGAATGCCACTTATTAAGAAAGGTGGGTCCTATTTATTGATATCCTTAATTACACAAGGGGATAGCAGAGATCCTTTGTCTTACTTTCACAAAGAAGCAGTATGATGATAGTCCCACAATAAGGATTTTATTGTGGCTTTCAGGCAACTGCCTTCACCAAATGAAGCTACATCATAATTCTAAAAAAGGGCTTTTTAAAGAAGAACCAGACCATGTAGTAATTTTGTATTGGTATTCATGCACCTAGGTATGAGAATTCAACTCATAACTTTTCTGCATGTTTACCTGTAGCCAGAACATCATACTTACAAGGAGGACTGATCACTCACCTGAGCTGGCTATCACTATGGTTGCTTTTATCCTTGTGGCTCTTCTTTCATCTGAGTTTCTCAGTCTGTTACAGTTTTGTGTAGAAACTACTGAAAGCTGCAAATTGCAGTTTTTAGTATGAGCCAAGAAAACTTCACGTATGTTTCCTTTAGGCTACTGCTGCTGCATAACATGTTAATACATTTGACTCTCTGTAGTGAAGAAGTCACTAATCAAAATGCCTTTACCTTATTGTTTTGTATTCTATTGGCATTTTATATTAAAAATATCTCCTATATTCAATTATATTTTATCACTGGGTACCTTCAAGACAAATGCTCCAGACTAGAGCAGTATTCTATTGTTAATGTTCTCACCTGAAAGAGAGGATTAAGGAAATTTCTATGAGAAAAGACTGAACAATGAAGGGATCAATAAAGTGACTAAATGTTGAGAATACTGAAAGAGGGACAAATCAGTCATGTCTTGCATGAAGCTAGGGTGAGCAAAGGGTGAGCACAGCAATAGCAGTGAGAGACAGGAGACTGGAAAGGAGTCTCCAGTCTTGCTATCAGAGCTACGTGGGAGAAAACTCTTCTTATGCCTGCTTTTAGTCTATGGATCCATAGCTTAGCTCTGACTGAATACTTGAAGTGATGGGACCACCACAACCATATTTTTCTTCAGTGTTCCAACTTTTTTAAAGTTTGACATTTTAGTACTCTTTTCACTAGCTCTATGTTAATTATCTTAACACCCTTCTCCTTCTGTGACCTTAAGTGAGAACACTGTACTAAGGCCTGAATTTTAGATACATGTAGCCTCCGGAGAGTAATATGCACAAATCATTGTAGCTGTAGTTGTCCCCTACATACCCTGAAGTGAACACAATTCACTATTCAGGTCTATAGCATAAGATTTCATTGAAGCCACGAAGGCAAATTCTGCCCATGCAGAGTACTTGCAATATGGGAATTTAAATCATTGGCAAGATTTTTCACTATCACTGAAAATGAAGGGTTGAACATGTTTCTAATAACGGGCTAAATGTAGAATAGGAAGCAGAAAGCAAGGATCTGAAAATGACAGGGTGTAAGAGACACAGAGTTGCCAACTACAGTAGAGAGAAGAGTATAGAGAGATTCAAATAACAAGGTTAGTAGCCAAGTTCCTGTTTAAATGATTGTGTTGGCCTATAATGAAAATAAAGGTGATTAAAGCATTCCGAGCTCCGATTTAATGTGTCATACTCCCTTGGGAACATAGACCAGAGCTTCCACATCACTCTTCAACTGCTTTCAGGTAGAGAAAATGGTTAGTGGTATACCAAACCATTTATCAGAATTAAAGAAGTACTGGGGGAAAAAAAATCTGAACAAAAATCCAGTGTAATTTCCTTGTTTTGCCTGAACTGGTATCAAAATATTTTTTATGGACAACAGAATTCACTGCAGTGAAAAAAATTCGTGTTGTAACAAATATGAACTGAACCAATATTTAATTAACTGAAACAATGTTTAATGAACTGGCAGAAGAGAGGGAAGTAACAAGTGGAAATATTTCCATGATTTTACACATCTTTTGGTTTTCAACAAGTGCAAGCAGAAGGAAGACAAATAGCAATTTTAAGATATGTATTTAGAGGCCATAATGTTCACATGAATGTATCTGAATTCAGGTGTTGGTAATGCTGATTTTTTTAAGTGTTAACACCTAATTTCAGAATCTATAGTTTACTGTTCAGATCTTCTGAAAATCAGGCCCTACATTTATGTCTGTGTGTGAGCAGATTCCTACTTCCACCACTGAAACAGATTTTTGAAGGGAGTCAGAAATCTCACAAAAGGATTGTCTGTCTCTGTACATTCTTATACAATGAGGTACTTGAACAACTATATCCCACACCATAAGTGAAAAAAAAAAGGTGAACTAAGAGATGGGATGCTAGCCTGGACTTAGAAGATCTTTGGCTACTTTCTTTGCTCTGCTGGAAGCTTTCTGTGTGACGAACTCAAGTCTGTGATGATGAATGGAAATGTATCAATATCTTAGGGTGCTAGCAGCAGTTTTCATCTGAAACTCCAGCCTCAAATTTTCTTGATAAAAGTCTTCTAGGTGTCTTGCTTTTTGGAGTTTCCTTGCATATTTTTGTCTTATTTTAAAACAACAGGCAAGCAGAAAGATTATCTTGTGTCCTCTGTCCCGAGACAGAATCTTTATTTTTTTTCCAGAGGTAGTGAAGTAGAATCTGACCTATAAATGTTGTTCAAGATTAGGGACATTCTGACAGAGTTGTATTTCAACATAGCATAGAAAAGAAAAATACCTCATTTGACCCAGTAACTGTTTGAAGAATGCAAAGTGATTTCTAAAATTGATGCAAGAAATTCTGGAAGAAATTCTGTTATTCATACTTTGGAAGTAATTCTGATCCTGTATGCTTTTCTCAGGCTAGAATCCCAGTGACTTCAATAGATTGGCATGGTTTAATACTCAACACTACAAATATCACACATACATAATTTTACTTATGTAATTTCCTCAAAGGGAAATTTGATAGCTAAAGTGAGATGTGAGAATAATGAGCATACTCAAGCTATTCTGAGTATTCAAGCCATTTTTACAGTCATCTACTCAAAACAAAAGACATTAAAATCAATGGGACACTACTAACAAACTGAGGCAAAGTATCCAGTCCATGAGCAAGCAGAAATAAACAGAAAGATATTTCTCATGCAGTACACACATTAGCTAATATCAATAGTGAAATCTTAACTTCAGTATCCACAAAAAACAAACCCCTAGCATTTAGCTGAACAACATTTACGTTATGCAAGTGCAAGGGAGCTTGTATTCTGTATTTTAATCTTTTTTTTTAACAAAAAATGTGAAGCTAAAAATCCAATACATTAATTAATTAAAATATATTGGGAAAAAAAAGTGTTTACAAGTTTTTGTAGTTGGGATTGGGTTTTTTTAGTTCATTGTTATTTAAACAGGAACACCTCTGAGTCAGTCATATATTTGAGTATTGAACTAGGTTTTCATGTGTACATAGGTCAACAGTCCTTTAATGGCTATCTGTAGATCAAAAATAGCTTGAGGTGAAACCTCAGTACACAATATCCAGAAACAATAACTACCAAACTAAATCTTCTTCTCTTAAATCAAAATCACTGGTCTCTATGTTCCATATTTTAGCTTTAGGCTTTTTTTAAAAAAACAAAATTACTTTTATAGAAATAGTGTTTCTGGAATTGATCTGTGGAAAAGGCAAGAAACTAAGCTGTGACATGATTTTGAGAAATTCTGCAAGCTTATAATGGATTCAATACCTTTTATGGCCAGTGGCCTCTGTATAAGAAATGCTGTAAAGAAAAAAACAGTTCTCTCTAAGAACAAGGTCCAAGGGAACTGATTTTTGGGTAAAAAAGTTTATGCCCTGAGGACCCTGAGTAATCACCAAGCAAACTTTTTATTCCATATAGTAATCCCTGCCTACTGGCTTCTTAGGATTTACCGACTGTTTTATACTATTTGCAACTTACACACTAGCAACGTGTTTTGAATTATAGTCTTCCTAAAAATTTGAGCTAATGAAAAATGGCAAAACTAAGGAGCATGTGTCTTAAGGTAACTTAAAACAACTGTGACACCTTCTGCATCAAGTCCTTCAACTTGTGTCTTCTACAAATCATTTCTGGAACTAGTAATTTAATGACTGAGTAAACAGCTGGATTTGTGGGAGTGAATTTAAGATCTCAAAGAAGCAAGCTGCATACACACTACATTTATGGTTATATATGTGGTTGAGTACCCACACGGGCAAACCACAGTCTTCATTTCTGTACTATATATACTATACTGTATCTCTGCATTATATCTGCTCCTTTCTGATCTCCTGACTGTAGCTACTTCTACACCATTTGAACTTGGGCTTTGTTAAGAACAACATCTGGGACCTGATCAGACTTCTAAAAAAAAGGTAAAAATAAATAAAAGGTACCTTGTGCTATTGTTTAGTTTAAATAAGTATAATATTGCCTCCTCTTACAGGTTTATTACAAGTATGAGTTAATATTTATGTGTTTTAGCTTATTACATATATGTATACCACAAAAGATATACATAAAGACAGTGACAATGGGATTTCCAGTGACACAATAACATTTCTAATTGCCTCTGACACAATGTCTAATTTTAAAATATTTGGTGACTGTCAAGATAAGCTTAAAGGATCTGAACTCTTCTCCCTCAGTGTTTTTTGAAAAATAGTCTCTATAGAGGAAGGAAGGACACCTTCAAAATCCCAATTTCTAATTTGATTTTCAATTCTCATAAAAAGGTTTATTTTCATTATTCATTTCTGTAGGCTCTTGAGACTGCTTTTCAAATTTCTAAAGAAGCAGTGCTGGAATTCAAAAAAGACTATACAGCATCTAAAAATAATAGGAAGCATTCAGTTTTACACTAATTGCAGTAATTAAATAACCAGCTTTGCCAACCTGAATTTAAATGAGATTACTTATGGATGAGTTTTTTTCTCCCCCTTGGTCCTATCAAAATAAGCCCCATGTTTCTTTAAATGAAGCTTGCTGATAATACATACCTGTCATGCCATTCCCTTTGAGTGCTTGGGGAAATAAAAATTCATAGCAATTGATTGCCCTGTGTAGCCATGGATCCAGATGCCCTTTCAAATATTCATAAAGGTCTTAAAGGGGTCCCTGTGGATCCCATTTGTCTGCTGTATATTTATATATCCCTCCAGTCTTCAGGAAAATTGTCAAACAAAAGTCACTTTTCCAGCTATATATTATTGACACTACCTTGTAGACTTTTGTATTCTCATGCTATGTATTGTGAGTGAAAAATGGAACAAGATGAAGAAATGTTTATGAATATCACACACCAAGTCTTAAAAGTTCTTCATTAAAGCTCGGGGCTTGAAAGCTGTTACTGATCATGAATGGATAAAAGAAAAGGACATAAATGTTAAAATCGGAGTCAAGTGGAGCAAAATCTGAGATAAAAATAAAGGACAAAAATGTCACCTTTGTACTCAAAGTCAGACCACTAAATTCAGAGCTACATGCCTGCTGAGCATTCAAAACCTCTCACTGAGATCAATGTAAAGATTTAGTACAAATATAAAGCAATTTTTAAAGTTTAACTCTCTTTTAGAAAATATTTCCATGGTATTAAGTGTGTGAAACATATTTTATTCAACCGGCAATTTAAAGGGGTCTTCCTTTCCCCCCCTCTCCCTAGTAAGTTATCCATTTGCAGAATCCCAAGAAAGTTGGGAATAACCTTTAAGGCCTTCTGTAAATGCTTTGTCTTATCTGTTCTATTCAAAAAGTCATGGAGCAGAAGGTGCTCATCCAACCTCATAGAAAAATCCATACCAGTTTGCAGGATAAAATTCTGGCCACATAATGATTTAGGAGTTAGCAGCCAGTTTCCATTTTCTTCTTTCATACTTATTGAGATTTGCAACTTCTATTTGTTTCTCTTTTTACAAGAACATTCCAAAACCATGTTAAAAAAATGTTCTAAACAGAAGACAGTGAAAACACAGAGTGCTCCCTGAACTCTTCAATCTTTACCCTGTTCTGCAGCAGCTGCAATTAACTTGAACAGGCCATCACTATTGACACTGCTCCCATATCCTTGCTCCAGCAGAGCATGACAACAGGAGTGCAACAGAGAGCCAGAAACTGGTCAGGAAATGAGTCTTGTCTGTCACCAGTCATTTCCATTCTGCTGCTTAGGTAATAGCTGTAGTTCAGAGTCCAGGAGTTAATTAGAAATGCAGCAGGTATTATATCATCTATGAAGTAATGACATAAGCTAAGCTAATGTCCTTAATGTAGAATACTAGTGAAAGACAATTATGTATTATGATACCTGTCATGAATTGCCACCATCTAGAGCTATGAGTTGAGACACAAAATTTTAAGTACATCACCATCAGTATACTTTAGGATCGACATCAGGAGATTTATTCTGAGACATAGTATTGTTACCCATCATATTCTGCAAGCTTTTGTCAAGTGATTTTTCAGTCTTCAAAAATACACTGACAAATATAATGACACATGAAACAGACTTCAACAAACCTCAATAGAAGGTGATTTTTGTTCCTGTTTTTAACTTTAAAAAAAATGAAAAGAAGCAGTGATTGAGTTTGAATTAAAGTGTCCAGAAGACAAAATAAACAGTATATTTGACTCTAAGTTCTATGATATTCTACAAAAGGACCCAATGACACAATCAGTATGTAAAGTGAATGTGCTATGCACTTATTTTCCACTTAAAAAGCAGCTGTTTGCTTATGTAGTATCTTTCCCAGTTGAAATCAGGATGCAAGCCAGCATGAAGTGAATGTTCACTGTGGGCAGATTTCCTTCTGCTCTTGGTGAACTGGATGAATCCACAACAGCAGAAGGCCGGACCTCTCTCACATACTTAAGGAAACTCACAGAAAAAATGAAAAATCAAATGTAACATTATGGGGCTAATTTAAACCTGCAAAATAGGGAAATGAAGACACAAGTCTCTCCCCATAGTGCATGAAAAAGAGCAGGGGATCACCATATGGACTGCAAAACATTTCGTAGAATTATTTAATTAAAACAGAATTAAAGTATCTCCTTTAAGTTCTATTGCTTTTCTGAGTTTTGTCAGATAGTCCACATAGCCTTAGCAAAGAAATGTAAGACAAAAGGCTAACAATAAGTGCTAAACATTACCATTTTATGTGTTGAGTGTGCTAATGTCCCCTTCTGTTGCCTTAGTAGGTAAAATCCATTTGCTGAAACCAAGGAAGACTTTCTTTCTTAAGGTTAACACTATTAAATATGAAAGAAGAGTAAGTGGAAAAGCTTGTCCTGAATGTATTGGATAACATCAAGGGCTTGGAAATTCTCTTGCAAGTGGTACTTGTAATACTGAAATTTTCAGTAAAGATTCTGGGATACAAGCTGTAGGAGTTACTCTTTATGGTCCAGTTCACAATCCAATGTGAAGTCCAATGGAAGAATGTGATTGTCTCTTCTTAATGCAAAGTTTACTGGAATTGTCTCTTAGTTTCAACATGTTGTCAAAGATTCTTTGCAATGAGTGCACCTGCAAAACAATTATTTGTTTCCTCATTATAATAATTGTGATGAAAAGATATTTAATAAATGGAAAAAAAGGGAAAATACAGAATAATCAGTACATTTGATAGATTTCACCAGACAGAAGAAAACCCCGGTCTTATGCATTTTAGGTCATAGCTCCACATTTCTTCTCTCTACTTCTCATTTTCTATATTGCAGAAGTAAAAATACTTCTAATGAAATATTTGTTATGTGGTGGGTTGACCTTTGCTGGCTGCCAGGTGCCCACCAAGCCACTCTATCACTCCCCCTTCTCTACAGGACAGGGAGAGAAAATACTTTGAAAAGCTCATGGGTCAAGATAAGGATAGGGAGATCACTTACCAATTACTGTCATGGCAAAACAGACTTGGCGTGGGGAAGACTTGGTGAAAGACTGCAACAGGTTGCCCAGAGAGGTGGTAGATGCCCCATCCCTGGAAACATTCAAGGTCAGGTTGGACGGGGCTCTGAGCAACCTGATCTTGTTGAAGATGTTCCTACTCATTGCAGGAGGGTTGGACTAGATGACCTTTAAAGGTCCCTTCCAACCCAAACCATTCTATAATTCTATGATTCTATGATAAGATTAATTTAATTTATTGCCATTTAAACAGAGTGTGATAATGAGAACCAAGAACAAATCTAAAAACACCTTCTCCCCACTCTTCCGTTCTTCCCAGGCTCAGCTTCACCCCCAACTTCTCTACCTGCTCCCCCCGAGCAGCGCAGGGGGATGGGGAGTGGGGGTTGTGGTCAGTTCATAATGCTTTCTCTGCCACTCCTTTCTTCTCACACCCTTCCCCTGCTCCAGTGTGGGGTCCCACGCATGGGAGACAGTCCTTCAAAAACTGCTCCAATGTGGGTCCTTTCTGTGGGATACTGGTCCTTCAGGAACAGACTGCTCAAGCATGGCTTCCTCACAGGGTCACAGGTCCTGCCAGAAAACCTGCTGAGGCATGGGCTCCTCTCCATGGGCTGCAGTTCCTGCCAGGAGCCTGCTCCAACATGGGCTCTCCACAGGCTGCAGTTTAGGGCATGTCCACTTGCTCCAGCATGGGGTCCTCCATGGACTGCAGGGTGGACATCTGCTTCACCATGGACCTCCATGGGCTGAAGGGGGCAACCTGCGTCACCATGGTCTTTACCCTGGGCTGCAGGGGAATCTCTGCTCCAGCAACTGGAGCACCTCCACCCTCTTCTTCTTCACTGACCTTGGTGTCTGCAGGGCTGTTTCTCTCACATATTCTCACCCCTCTCTCCCAGCTGCTGTTGCACAGCAGTTTTTACCCTTTTAAAAATATGTTATCACAGAGGCACTACCAACGTCACTGATGGGCTCAGCTTTGGCCAGCAGGGAGTCTGTCTTGGAGCTGGAGCCCACTAGAACATGCTCTGTCCAACATGAGGGCAGCTCCTGGTGTCTTCTCACAGAAGCCACCCCTGCAGCACCCTGCTACCAAAACCTTGCCACGTAAACCCAATACAGTTAATTTGATGCCATATTGTGACACTCATCAGCTGGAGGGAAACAGAATTTTCATTTGGGTTAAAACATCCAGCCAAAATCTTAACAGAGAATCATCTGTAGATCAGACAGTGAGTACATGTGTAAATACACTCCATATTGAAATACTTTCTTACTAAATTTCTAAACTTCCAATTTCCCAAAGAGAGACAATGTTTAGATAAAATTTTCTTCAAACAAGTCATGAGAAGAAAAAATGAAATATTAAATTGGTCATTCAAATTCCTTTGTTTCTGAGAAAATGCAGATTAATCAACATTCTTTGAAATCAGATTTGATTATTGTATGCCAAAACATTGTCCCATGTAAAAATGGGAGGAAAAATAAAAATTGCTTATCTCTTTTTATATATAGTTAACAGTGTCAGATTGAGCTAGTCTAACATTATCTTGAGATACTAGGCAAGTAAAAATTAATGTTTAATCAATGAATGTTATTTGTTCTATTTAATTGCATCACTGATGGTGCTTAACAGCACCTGTTGTGCTGCTGCTGTTATTTTAGACATGCTCCATGAAATCAATGAAAAGAACATAAGGTTATGGTGAGTTCATCAGCAGCCCTTTTAGACCCTTGGTTTGGTGTGACTCATTCTTTTGTGACTATACAATTAGTATGGAATGGTGTGTAAGAATCTATTACTTTGCTAACGAAGCTGATGTAAAGTATTGCTTAGCAGCAGAATTGCCCTATAAGGAAACAAGGGGGAAAAAATGGCAAGAAAATTTTTCTTTTTAAATGCTTTCATGAAAGAAATTGTATTTGACTGCATGTGTGCCAAGGAGAGTATGAAAAGATTTGAACTTGAATTTGAGAGCTCCTGTACATAACAACCAAAGATAAAGAACAGGCATGTTCCTTCATTCCAGCCACAATGTTTCAGAGGATATTTTTAAAAAGCATCTATTTAAATGACTTGAGAATCAGAAATGTAGGCCCAATGCATTTCCTATGCAATCAAAATTAAGTGTACTGTATCTGATACTCCTCCAGCTTTTATATGCTCACATACTAATTTTCCAGAAGCCATGACTGATGCTTCATTCAACACACAAATTGGACTGTGCTTTGGGGTGGAATAATTTGTCACCAAAGGTGGCAAGAGCATATAGAATGAAGCAGGGATTACAAGAAAAGAATCCATAGTCTTACACATTAGTAAATTAAGTGCTGCCCTGGAAAACTGCGTGTTTTTATATAAATTTGCCACTGAGCTACAGTGTGTTATTGGAAAAAAATCACTTAAAATTAAACTTGCCCTGGATGCCTGGTAATTGTATGCTTCTGTATGCTGAGAATTCTGAAGCTGAGCCCCTAAAATGTTCGTGCACTGAGAAGACAAATGCTTTAAATTGTTAATTTTGAAAAACAGATTTCAGATTATTTAAATTAGCCCAAGTTAATGGATACTTTTGATTTCAGTCTCTTTTTTATTTGCCATTTGTAAAAATGGTGATGTAATACCAAATACTTGGAAACTGTGAAAATAAAGTCACCAGTCCATTAAGTATGCCAGTATAATTCATTATCTCCCTGTTTCTTATGGGAAATCCATGCCTAATCTTAGACCCATCATCTCCATACTTGATACTTTGTGTTTTATCACATTGAAGCATTTACCTCCTTGGACAGACATGCAGACACCTCATTACCATCACCTGACAGCAATAACTTCAGGGTGAAGTACCTACTTGTGTCATTGACAAAACCATCTGTTTTCTTTTGCTAATAAGGCAGCTGTAATCCTACTCTGCTGATCAGGGTAGCCACCAAAATTTTATTTACATCTTCAGCTCCCGTTTACTGACACAAAAGAACTATATTTATATCACTCTCATCTGAGATTTCTGATTTGTGACTTTACATTGTTAATACTCTTAGAGATGGTAGTGGCTAAGGTGATCTGTGCTTGTTGTTGTATAATAGAGGCTTGCTACTGTGAATTGTTTAGAGCCAGACTTTTACTATCACTCATTTCAACATTTAAAATCCTTTGGTAATTCAAGATATGAATGGGAAGAAAATTGCACAGAAAAAGGTGGAAGTACGTGTCTAAATTTTATAGAAGACTTTGTAAGAGGTAACACAGAACAGAAAAGCAAAGATTTTCTTAATTTCAGTAAAACGACAAGTCTACTACTCACTACAGTTGTCAGATTTTACTGTCAGAATTTTTCTGTGTGAGTAAATAAATTGATTTTGTGCAACCAGGTTGGTTTTATTTCTTATTCTATTGTTACTAAGACTTTTTCTACAAATGCTAAAACACTAAAAACTTACTTTCTCCTGGATGGGTAAAAATCTACTGCGACATGCCAGGATCTTCAGAGCACTTGAAAGAGTTAAAAAAAAGTCTGACTCTGGAGAAGAAGACGACATTAATAAGAGAGATTGAATATTTGAAAAAGGAATTGTTACACTTTGTCAGTGGTGAAATCTGTAGACATTTTCCAAACACATTAACACCTTTGGCATTTTCTGTTCCAAATGCCTAAGAAAACAATAAATTGATTTGGTGTTTTATTACCACTGCTCATCTTTAAGGGATGACATTAAATCTCATTAAAAGCAAAATAAAATCGAAGTAATCTGTTTAAAGTGTGGACCACTAAGACCAAAGTGGAAAGAAAAATAAGTTCTAGAAGGCCATGATGTCAAATACAAATCCTGCACCAGGCTTTTTACTATAAATATGATGTTGATGTAAACAATCTCTTTCCAAAGCTGTTCAGTTGGAAAATTATGTTTTGGGTGCAGTGAGACAGAAGTATGCTTCTTAGTCAACCATTTCAGTGGAGGAAACAGACAGTGCATCCATATTCAGCCCCTGACATGCTGATTTCTGCACACACTGAGCAAGAATAGAACTTCTATTTCCATATTTGTTCCAATACTGTTCACAGGTAAATACAATGTCCATTGTAATTAATCACTTTGGAACAACTACCACACCTTTGAATTTATACTTCACAGTTGCATTGATGATATGTTTTAAGATTAAGTCCATCTGAGATGAAAATTTTCAATCTTATTTTTAATTTCATCATAAAGCAGAAAAGGGCAATACTGACTCCAATATAAGGCTGTGGTTCTTCATTATAAACAAGACCAAACCAAAGATACTTGAAACTTTTATTTTAAAGTATTAACTATTTTACTTACTTGGAGGAAGAACCTCAACTGACCTTCAATGCCTTAGACTAAGAACTTTCATATACAATCTGCCTTGGACCAGTTCTATTTTGTGCCTTATTAACAAATTAGGTAATGGAATAAAATGTCTGTGGACCAAACTAGAAGGACAGCATCAGAATTCAAAGTGGTCTTGATACACAATACAATGATCAATTAGATGATCTTCACTGAAGCGTGCTGTATTTTACCTTGGGTAGGAGGTGAAAACTAAAGCATAAATACGGAGGTTGTGGCATAGCAGCAGGAAATAATCTGTTGGTGCAGTGAATAACAGACAAGGGAAAGTCATTATTTTACCCTGTTCTATACCTGCTGATTAAAACTCTAGCACAAGAACTACACCAAGCCTGGGACATCCACTTAAAGGAAGACCTAGAGGAGTTGAGAAAAATCTAAATGAGCAGCAAAAATGTAAGAGATTTTGGGAACAAAGTGTAGGGAAATTATCAGATTCTTTGGTGTTGTTTTGATGGTCATTTCACAATTTGTTTAGAAAAGAGAAAAGAGAGAACTATGATTTCACAAAAAAAAAAGAATAGCTGATTGATAGAAAAAAGTTGTTAATTCTGTTTGATATCTCCATCAATATGTCCAGTAGGACTAAATGAATTTCACAAAAAGTAATTTTATAGTAAAGATTTCACCAGATATTATAACAACTTCCTAATTATTGGGATAAAAATAGATAATAGAAAAGCTGTGGAATTTCCTTTACTGCAGAGTTTTCTGAATACACAGATTCACATAGATAATCCATGAACAGTTATCCTGCCTCAAACTCTTGATAAAGAGTAAATAATGCTTCTCTAATGATAATATTATCTGGCCTTATGAGGAAAATCCATTCTTTCAGTTTGGACTTTCTCTGTACTTTGAAAGCATTGTTAAGTAGCATCAGAAAACTACAAAAAAAAGCCCAGTCCATGCACAAGATATATTATTGAATTTACACTCATGCAGATAACAAACATTAAGAGGGTTAAGTATTAACTTATCTCCTTTAACCATGCCATAGCATTAATGGAATTTATATTTTTGAGATATGTGGTAGTAACCTCATTTACTTTGAAATGAGTTAGTTAATTCACGTTATCCATACTCTTTATATCATGCAAGTTCTGACCATGTTTTCAGCAATTGCTACCAGAATAACATTTTCTATTATTTTAGTTCTCAAAATGGATGCTCAAAGCTTGATGCACAGAAATATTACCTTGTCTCTCTCGTATTTGTTGTGGACATGAAATTTGTTTAGATTTGCTTCTAGCTAGCTAGCTTCTCAATGATTAAGAGATTGGAGTATCTGTCATATGAGGAGAGGCTGAGGGAGCTGCGACTGTTCAGCCTGAAGAAAAGGATGCTCAGGGGTGATCTCATTAATGTATAGAAATATCTTTTAGAAGGGAGTAAAAAAAAGGGAGCAAAACTCTTCCTAGTGGTGCCCAAACACAAGGCAAGAGGCAATGGGCATAATCTGAAATGCAGAAATTTCCATTTAAAAATAAGAATTATTCTCACTGTGAGGGTGTTGCAAATGAGTGATTTAGATCGCTTAAAAAATCACTGTCAAAAGTGGTTTTAATATGATTTATAAAAGTGTATCTTAACGAAGTTTGATGGCAAGGTTCACTCTATTAATTACTACATGGAAGAAACATACACGGGAAAGTTGAGTTACACTAGAGTTAAAATGATTCACAGAGAGACCAAGGATACAAAAGGGTACAGAGGACCCTCCCATTGACTCACAAGGTTAATAATAGACCCCCTTGCTTTATAAACTCCTGATGGAGCTTAGGTGCGGCTAGGTCCAACCTTAGTCTCAGACTTGGACAATGGTTTATGTCTAATGGAAGGAATATAAAGAGTAAGGAAGACCCTTCCGTTGAGTCACGAGGTTCAGAGTAGACCCCCTTGCTTTCTAAACTGTTGATGGAGCTTAGGTATGGCTGCGTCCAATCTTAGTCTCAGACTTGGACAATGGTTTATGTCTAAGGGATTATATATGCAAAATTTCAAAATGCAATCAAAGTTACCAAGACAAAATCAAAGTTACCATACTACAAGGTTATGTGTGATATCGGTCGCTTACCAACGATCTGCCACTGGTAAAAGGTCTCTCTGCCTTGAGCAGCAACCTTGAGAGGTGTCCCAGCTCAAGGGGAGATCACCGCCATGCAGCCATGCTGCCTAACAGGGAGAGCTCAGAGAAGGCTCGCTTTGGCTGTCATATTTATAGATAAAGTGGTTGGCTCATAGTCAAATTACATGCGATAGGAAAGATATGCATGAGGCTCCTTGTACCCACAACTTTCTTTGTTCCTTGATAAATGAGTCTTGGAAAAGCCACCCGTTATTCATGTGTCAATTACATGATCAGTATTCCAAGCTCATATGCATTGATGTTCACTGTGCTGCTCAGGTTCTTTGTGGGTTCTCAGAGAACAGATTAGGACCAGGAGTTCTTAGCCCGGCCATGGCTCAGGCCTTTACCTCCTTTGGAGCCTGTACCAAACTACTACTAGTTTGGTTAAGAGGTTGACTGCGTCCGTCACACTCCACCCTGTGACTACAGTCAATCCACTTTATTGACTCATAGAGTGGTAGTATGGTTCCATCTTGTCTCTATGTCATAAATATGTGGCATATTGCAGATCAGTGGTAAGAGTCCAATTATTTGATAAGCTGTTAAGTGTCCTAATTAATGTTAGTTATATACCCTTTTACACACAGAATGAATTGATTGTATGTGTTTTACATGTTGGATTGATGTAATTTGTTTCATTTTTTGCCAAACTTTGGTATACAGAATTATTATAAGCAAAAAAACATAATTAGGTTAAAACTAACAAAACTACAATAGGATGCAGCATCAAATTCAAAATTCCAGTTGCTGTTGGGGACCATCCAAAAAGAGTTTCCCACCAGTGATGTTCTCCATCTTTCTTCACTCTTTCTAGGACATGGTGTATCTCTTCTGCATCATGATGGATGGTAATCAGGGTTCTTTGTCTGTTATCTCAAATTCATTTTAGCAATTGATTCAGGTCATCATGTTGAAATAGTTTTCTCACCAATGTGAGATTCATTCCAACAAGGGTAGGTAATAAAGCTTGTTACAACGTATAGTTAGATTGTAGCAGTTGGTGGGTTGTGAAAGGAGCTGAATATTTAAAGTCACATCCCATAATTTTGGTAAAATTACAAATACGGATATTTGAGTGATTGTATATATCTACAGTGGTATTGTCTGTAAATATAGAATCACAAAGGGTTCTCATGCAAACACATTCATTTCCAACATATACAAGTACAGTTTCAGGGGTTTCATTAGGATGTATTTCAAAATGACAAACGAGTTCTGTGTCAAGACAAATGTCTTGGGCCTTAATGGTATTACTTTCACAAATAAATCCCTGTTGTTCCCGTACAACGCATGAATCAACATCAATAGTTTGCCATTTGTTCCCATTTTGTTGAGCTCATACTCTATGTTCTAACGGATAGAAGAGAGTTCCATTGTGATTTAATCCCAGTGCAATGCTTGGGTATATGGTGTATACCGAAGCATTGTGTATTGTTAAAACAAAAGCTGTGGCTTTACTGTCATTAAGGTCATAGCTAAAATTGACTAGATGCCACCAGGATTTGAATTTCTTTTCCAATTCAGTTGCATTATCCCAGATTACTCTTCAAATTTCAGTGGGTAAGGTGCCCTCTTCACTTTCTCTTACAATCACTGCCATAGTAGATTGTACCCACAATTGAGCTTGACTACAACTAAGAGCGAGAGAGCCATTAATTTGGGTTGCACCTAGTGCATCCACAATTTTGGCAGTCAAATACTGGAACAGGTTGCCCAGAGAAGTTGTGCCATCTCCATCCCTGGGGATAACTAAAACCTGACTGGATACAACCTTGACCATCCTACTCGAGCTGACAGGTGGATTGGACTAAATGACCTCCAGAGGTCTCTTCCAACCTCAGCTGTTCTGTGATTCTAAATAACACATAACTGGCACTAAAACAAATGAAGGAATTAAAAAAGGATAGGTGGATAGCTAGAAATAAAGTCAATACTTTCTATTTTTACCAAGAAGACAAAAAATGGCTTTCAGAGGAAAAAAAGTGAATTATTTTGTAAAACAGAACCCAACAGAAAACTGTATCAGCAACTTCGTATAATGCATCATTTATTAAAGTTTTTTTTTCCACTGTTAGTAACATTAACTTTTTATTCTCTATTAAATCTGTTATTATTAGTAAAATGGAATGGATTTATTTTCACAGCCCAGCTTTTGGTAGGATGTTATGGCACTTCATTCCTTTTTTTTTCTTTTTCAACTGAATTATTTAAATGTATATATCAATACATGTGAAATTGTGATCTGTTTTTATTATCTTTTTGAAAAGGAACGTCTTGTGCATTTGAAGGACTTAATTATAAGTTATTTAGACAAAGCTTCTGCTCGTTCCTGACACAATACGTTTTCTGAACATAGCCAAGCCAAGTGAGGGAAAGTTTACCAGGGAAGCTGAATCTCCCTTTCTTGCCCTTGTTGCATTTTAACATCCAAGGCCACAAAGTCCCTGTTGCTGTAAACCTATGAATACCCCCTGTAGCCTCTGAAATGATGTCAAACTTCTCAAAAGTGAAAATCATAATCTGAGAAGTAGCAGACTCCTCTGTTTAATCTGAGCACTGAAGTAGATACCTGTAAAGCTAGTCTTCATGGACAAAGATAAGCATTTCATACGTTTGATTCGATTAATTGGCTCTACTGTAAGAGAAGGTAGGACTTGGCATAATGTCTAAGAATAAAGTAATTTTTTGTTACTTGCAAACATTTTCAAGATGACAGTTTAATAAGTTAAGTGAAGCTGTGCACACAAGCAAAGCAAAATAAAGAATTTATTCACTATTTCACATTGGCAGGAAGATGCCCAGCCAGTTCCTGGAGAGCAGGGCCTCAGCACACATAATGTTTACTTGGGAAGACAAACTCCATAGTCACAAACGCCTCTGCTTCCTCTTCCTTTGCCCAAGCTTTTACCACAGAACACAACATCATATGGTATGGAATATCCCTTTGATCAGTTCAGGTCGGCTGTTCTGGAGGCACACTTCCAGCCTGCTCACTGGTGGGACAGAGTGGCAAAAATGAAAAAAAAAGAGAAAACTTTGACGCTGTGCAAGCACTGTTCAGCAAGAGCCAAAACATCGGTGTGTTATCAGTACTGTATTAGTCACAAATCCAAAACACAGCACCATACGGACTGCTATGAAGAAAATCAACTCTATCCCAACCAGACCCAGTACACTGTAACAAACAATTTTGAGAGTATTAGGGCTTTCAAATGCACAAAATATATCTGAAATTTCATCGTGATCCTGTATTTTTTAAATTTCAATTAAAGAAAATAAATGAACAAAAATTCTCTTAAATTTCCACAGACAATCTGAGCAAAGTTAACACTAAACCAAATGCTCAGGTCATGTAAAAGGGTGCTTCTAACTCATTCTAACCAAGCCATGGGGCTGATTTTCCCCTAAAAAAAAATCAAGACCCAAACATTTAACTGTTGCTCATTATGTTAAACATTATGAGAAAGAGGTATAGATTAAATCCAGCAATAAAAAATGTCTCACAGCAAAGGACATTTGTGAGTTTGATTTTCAATATTAACATTTATCACATGCTTTTCTGGATAGAATAACTCATTAGCAGCGTGTCTGTGTGTTAATGGTCTAGAGCAACCTCTCCAAGGGCTTGCTGGTCATATTTCAGTAGTGTACACTGGTGGTCAGATCATAACGTGACCTGTGCGTTTCCATATCCTATTCATGTTGTCTTCTTATCCATGGTCAGAAACATTTGTTTTCTTCATCATTAAAGTGAAAGATTGCCTCTTTACCAGGGAAAAGGGAAATGATGGTTCTCATATGTAGTCTAGATTTATTTATCTTACTAAATATTCAACAGTTAATGCCCATAATTTAAAATCTATAGGATTTGCCACAGACAAATATAGACAAGCGCATACACACACACACACACACAAAAGCAAAAATAGTTTCAAGGAGAAGAAGGGCTCCCCTCAGTAGTATCTATTCACATGAGAAGTAGGTAGGCTGGATTACAACTGATATTAAGTTAATTTAAGAGAGAAAACCAGTAGAATCACAGAATTATAGAATCATTTAGATTGGAAAAGACCTTTAAGTTCATCGAGTCCAAGAGAGAAAACCAGCAGAATCTGAATGCTTAATATTCTTTACTTAAATAAAATACAAATTATTCACTACTGTGTATTACACGTCATAATATAGCTTCTTTTCTACTCTACAGTTTCATCTAAGTTTAAGCATATGTCTTCTTTTTGACAGCACTGAATTCCGATCTATGGAAAGAGAACTCTGCTGTTAAAATTTTGTCTTATCACAAGAATACATTTGACAATATACTGTCTGCTGCAATTGCTATTAACTTCATCTGTTACCACATACATTGAACTCCAGAATTTCCTGCAGTAGATGATTGATATTTAAGAAGGAAAAATACCTGCACTGTTATAATCAGAGAACAATAACAAATCAGTGCAACAGCAAAAGTCAAATAATATGTGATAAGTTATTATGATGATCATGTTTTCTGTTTTCTTACCGTATATTCTTTCAGAAGTCTCAGATTGCTGTCATCTTGTGAAGAATTGATCCATCAAGTTACAAGATGTGAAACATAATTAAGGGTCACTTATTCTGAAAAAGTGGTATTAATTATTCTTTTTAATTTAGTGCCCAAACTGAAAGTATAAAAAGTTTTTCACTCTAGAAAAAAAAAGTTAAAAAATGGCAATTGCTCATATTTTGCTTTTTCTAGATCTACCATTTGTCTCCTGGATTTTTTGGTTCTTTTACAATTACTTCAATTGTCAGTTCTCTCACCTCAGAACATTCTTATAATTCAGAAAATTCTTCTTCCCTATAGTGGCAATGATTCTTCTCTGGGTGATTTCTTGGCATTTTAGAAAATGTTAGTAGGTCAGCAAAGTTTCAGATTTCAGAAATTACGAATCATATAAACACCATTTGTTATTGTCATATTTGAAGACATTGACTCATCCAGGCAAAGAACAGGAACAATGCTTTAAGCAACCAAACATACAGTGTGAAGAGCAACTACACAATACTGGAGTAAGAAGTTCACAAACACACTAAAGCCTGGAAAAATTTCCTCTAAACTACATTGCATGTATTCTGAAAGCCTGTATTTCTAAATAGTAGGTCTGCTTGTTAATCAAGAAAAATATAAACGTGTAAATCACAAATTATTGAAAAATATGATCATAAATAAAAACTGAATCCATTTGTTTTCAGAAACTTCATAATTCAAAACAACTCTGCAAAGGAAATATTCACTCTTAAGGAAACATCATGAAAACCATCCTGTATGTTCAACAGTTTCATGATATAGCCCTCTCAGCCTTCTGATA
This sequence comes from Ciconia boyciana, assembly GCF_034638445.1. Lineage (NCBI taxonomy): Eukaryota > Metazoa > Chordata > Aves > Ciconiiformes > Ciconiidae > Ciconia > Ciconia boyciana. The sequence continues at coordinate 61,694,666 of NC_132935.1, forward strand.
TACAGCAATTTTATTGTCACTTACAATGATTGTTTGCAGCTGTGCTGTGAGTTTTCTACTTAAACAGAGTATGAGCCTTTCTCCCTCATGCTTTGTTTCAATATCCAAATTCTGATCATATGAGACTCTTTCAGTTTTTGCCTTGGAAACCATCTAGTTTCTGCATACTAACTTTTTATATGTATATTTACTTTATGTCTGGTGATATTATTTGCAAAATTATTTATGAATGTATGAATCTTTTTAATATATTCTACTGAATATATATTTGTGCAAGTGTCTTAATGAAAATATAAATTACTAGACCAAAGTTGAATTGCATCTACATTTCATATGATCTCACATCAGTGATGATACTCAGTCATTCTTTATCGTCTTGCTGGTGGATGCACTTAATAGAAAATCCAAGGAAAGAGTAGGTATTTGTTGACCAAACCTGTTGCCACAAGAATAGAAGATAGAAAGATCATGGGTATCTTTCTATCTATGTATTTGGGAAACCAAGTGTACAGAAGAGTAAAGCATCTGGAACTATTAAACCACAGATTTACTTTAAAATAGAGTAAATGTACTCTGAGATATGAATCCCCTCTTTTGACTTTGAGAAATGTCATCATTATCTGTTGTGTTGTTGAAGGAAAAAAGTGCAAGTTCTCATAAGGAAGTATAATGGCATAAATATCTACAAGCCAGAGCTGATGCCATGTCTTGCAGCCTTTTTTTTTTTGCCCTTTTTTTTTTTAATAATTATTTTTCCACTGTAATAACATCACAAATCCCCATTTTGGGGGCCCAGCTACTTATATCTGTTATCATGAACCCAGGAGCCATAAACTGTATGTGGGGAAGCCACAATCATGCCTATAGGGGACTTGCTTGTCCCAAGCTACACTCCAGCTACTAGGACAAACAAACTGCAAAACTCTACAGTGATAGGGTACACCTGTGTTGAATAACACATGCAGAAAGATCTCAGATGTTTCTCTCTTCATGTAGATATCCAGATCTACTGATGGCCATAGCAAGTATATGAACCAATGTGATGTTGTTTTAAATCACTACTTTTTCAAGATCCAAAATGTTCTCCCTACAGACATGATTGCAAATGCAATCCATTGTGACCTGCAGACACATTGGTTTGTATTTGTGGAATTAATTTCCATATTCTGAAAGTTCTAGATTATTAGTCCTACCAGAACAAAGGATTCGGCTCATCTAACCCGGTCTTGAAGAATGAGAAACAATTAAAATCATATTATGGCTTCCTGAGCACAATGAACAAAACAAGCCAGGAGCACTAGAGGTGCCAGTGTTATATCAGATGTGGTCTCATATGGAGCCTGCTGTTTCGCAATCACGCAAGTAGGAGGCTGGAAAGGCCTGTGACTGGTCATAAATAATACGGATGGCAATTCCATTCCATATAGCTCATATATTAACCACTTCATTACAATATTATGTGTTAAAACTGAAAAGGTAATGGAAATAGGTACCATTTGGGTGTGTTCCCTGTGGAACGCATGTTGGTTGGTGCATTCCAGAAATGGCTACCCTAGAGCAACATGGATGCAAAGGCTATATCAAAGACTAGGACTGGTACCTCTAAAGCATAGACATAATAAGATGAACCCAACACAGGCCATAAAATCAGTTGCAACTGTGCCTAAAGTGAGCTGAGTTTGCTTTGTTTGCAGTACGTCTAAAGATAACAACCTCAAGTGCCTAAGGCAGATTTAAGAGAATACAAACAACAATCTAAAAACCTCAGTCAAACGATATTTCTAGGCTATATTAGAATTATAGAGAGTGAAATGGAATTGCCCTGAAGGCTGTAAAATAATGAGATTTTTAGATATCAACAGATGTTAGAACATGTAATGGCTCTTTTATGATGCATTCTCTAGCACACATTGAATACATCTATATATTGTTCAATTAAAACAGTGGAAAACTGAATATGCCAAAGCAGGGGATAATTACCCTGATATATCCAAATAAAGTCATTATTCTGTTAGTAATAACTTTAAAATTAACAGAGATATGGAAAAAAAGTTAGTCAAAACTTATTTGTGTCTCTTTTTCATTTAGTAAAACCAAACAGTTTCCAATGATATTCTTTCGCAAAAACTGACATAATGACAACACACATTTGCAGCCTATTATTCTATGACTAAGGCAAAAGTGGTAGAGGCTAATAATAACCCAGGATGAGATAACAACAGGTAATAAGGGGATGTATGATATGTAAATTACAAGGAAGACTGGAATGAAGATGTTTTCTCAAACCAGAACTCACAGATTTTTTAGAGAGACATAGTGTAGCAGCATCTTACAGGTAACCAACAAAGACATAGAAGTAATTTGTAACAGAGAAAGTGAATTCCTACAAATTAAAAAGTAATACAGGTAGTCTCTGGCCTAGGTAAGGTATAACATGATAACTCTTGTAGTATTTTTAAAAATGAGAAATAGAGATACTCCCATAATACATTTTAGGTGACAGGAAGCACACTGTACTACATCATTAATACAACATCAGAAAAGATAGCTCAGATTAGAAGGTAACTTCCATTTCTCTGTACACTTGTAATTAATCTTTTGTCAATCAGAGAGTAATACCTATTACAGTTATGCCATTTGGGAGATGTCAAATACCTACTCAGTTTTCATTTTCTTCCCAAACCAGGTAACTCAGAATTCAGTAGCAAAAATGAAAATAAAAGCTTGACGCATCAAATAAAAAGCAGTTATGAGACACCAGAGTTATGTTGTGAGCTAGCTAGGAAAACAAATTTGTAATATGTTCACTACAGGAAAACAAAAGAAAAGGAAGAAAAGGTGTAATGATAATAGATGTCTAAGTCCTGATTTTCTTATGTGGTTTTGGTTTTTTTAGAGTTTCATCTAGTTTCTGGTGGAAGAAGAATTGACGAAAAATGCAAAGGAGTAAAAAGACTAAAGGATTGGTAGCAGTGAGAGGATGGGGAAAAGTTTGAGTGTGGCCAGGTGCTGACACAGATGGGGTAGGAAGCAAGCAGAAGCTTCATGGACCTGAAGGAATTTACTGGATTAAAAAAATGATCTGTCACTGGATAGGGCTTTCAGGATGGTGACTCACAGGATTAGATCTATGCAGTGTTCATCAGAAAGTGTTCTTTATACAGCATTTTAGCAAAATTTTTACTTTAAGAGGCCAAGCTAGAAATGGGCCTTTCGTTCCACTAGTTTTTGACGAAAACCTGCATTGTTCCTGAAAAAGGAAGGAAATGGTCAAGCTCTTAAAACAGAGGTCCTGACTGTGCAAAGATTTGTGCATCCACTGAATGGTATTCACTTGCAAATAAATTTCATGTCTAGGAGATGTAAATATATACAAGGTTGGAGTAAGAGATGATGTGTCATGTAGGTCTTGTACAGAAAAGATCCTCATAGCTAAATATGACACGTTCTGAGCAGAGAGCTATTCTTTTCTTCTGGCCTGTATTCCAAAAAATTCAGCACAGTCAAAGTAGAACCACTTACATTTTTCATGACATTTTCTATTGCAAAACCAAATGCCAGCATCTGTTAATTATGTTGCACAGCTTATTCCACTATAGAAATAGACCTCGAACCCAGGAAGTGAGAAAGAGAAATTTCAAAACTACATGCCAGGATGCTATAACGTCAGTTTTTTGCAGTACAGCTATTTTTATTGCAAAGAAAACATTGTTTTGCTGTAAAAAGATTATAGATGAACTATCTCTATCCATTCCCTGGAAAAATCAATTACAGAGGCCCTATTGACATGTGAGATTTTTTTGTAATATATTTCTCTGTTGCTAAGGGACTATGTCATTCTGATGTTCTTTAATTAATGATTGTTTTATCATGACAGGTGTTATCATTCCTAATGTCTCAAATTGAGAATAGTAAATTCAGCCAAGATTTGAACTTTGAAATACCAGCTGGCCACAACTGAGTAACACTACTTCAATTTTTTAGAGAAGCAACAAATAACCTAATATCCATTGAGTCAATGCATCTACTGCTCCACTGGTCAAAACTGACCCAGGCAGCATACTTTCTATACAAGAACGGTTTGATACTGATATCCTCGTGCATCCATGGCCCTGAAATGAACAGTTGCAGCTACATCATTTAATATTTGTAGTTGATACTATGAAGTCTAGGTTTAAGAAGTGAGCAATCTCTGCTAGTTATCTGTACGTGTCAATTAATTTTACTGTGAAACAGCTAAACCAGAAAAGGAAGAAAAAGGACCTGCTGCCTAGATTAGAAAATGACGGAAACAGTGAGCTGGGTGTGTAGTCACAGGAACTGCAAGAGACAGAAATCTCAGAGTCCATGATTCTGAATGGCCAAAATAGAAATCTGTATTTTACAGTAATACTGAGAGCAATAGCAAAAAAAAAGTAAAAAATAATCTATGGTTCAAAATTCAGACCTTAGTTAAGACTTGTCAGAACTGATGTGGCTAGAATTATTACATTCATATGTTTTGATATCATTTGCAACTGTACCTGATATGCTATTTTTCACACCTCTCATTTTTCTTCCATCATTCAGTATTATTTTTGCCCTAGTATAATATGTATCTCCAGACTAATTAAATATAGTATTTAAACCCTGAGCTGAACATTATATTAATTTCTTCACACATATTTCTCCTGTACTCTCACCATAGGAACTAACCATTTTACAAGCATTAATATATTTCTCTTTATAGTATATCAGTGAGGTAAATTGCTGACTTTATAAATAAGAAACTGAGTCAAAAAGAAATTAAGAACCAAATAATTTAAAATATTCAAGAATTTGCGGTACTCAGTTGGAAACACCTAGGACTTGATATTTCAGAGAACTTGGCAGTTGTACATTATTTCCTACATAGGAAATATAGGTATATGTATTTCCTATATATTTCCGGCCTTGTCCTGATTTATATTGTGCTCCACTCTTTACCCTCTGTGAGAGACTGTCAGAGTTAATGTCTCAAACATTGTGGCGACTTGAGGCGCTATTTGCATGGCGACAGCAGGTTGGCGAGCACGGGGTAGGGGAGAGCGAGAGCGGGAGCAAGACGTGCGGGACGTGGGGAGCACGTCGGAGGATGCGCGGTTCTGGGTTCTGCCGGACCTGACCATGTATGGCCAAGGTCACACAGAGTTCATCTGAGGAGGGGGCTTGCAACCGCCCGAGAGACCCCTCGCGACCACCCCCCTCCCCCAGCGCCTGCGCAGAAGACTGAGAACTTTCTAGAACATGTAAGTCCTGAAGGGGCATACCTGGAGGCGGGGATTAGCTTATAAAAGACATCCCCCCCCTCCCCCCCCGCACGCGCCCACCACTAGAGGATTGCCACGTCTGTCATCGCCACGTCTGTCATCATCATCATGGGATCCAAGGGTGGTGATACTTTTTCTTTCTCTTTCCTCCTCTCTTTTCCTTTCCTTTTCTCCCTTTTCTCTCCCTCTACTCTTCCAATATATGCAAGTTTGGGATAAATTGTGACGAGTTGCCTAGAAAATAGCTCCATTGCCAAATCGTTCGTTGAGCTCGCCAGTTTGTTAAGTTTGTCCGTTTGTGGAATTCGCCAGTTAATAAAGTTGCTGGCCAGCCTGTTCCTCTGAGTCATTGTCGTGACTCTACCCACCACGCAGCTCTGCTGAGCAGAGATCGGCTTTTGTCGGTACACAAACTGTCGGGGAATCGAAAAGATTCACCCTTCTTGCAACCCACCAAGTGGGACAAGACACTCTCACTCTTCCCAACTCTTGTCCTTGCAACTTTCTCCTCTTGTTTCCTCCAAATCTGTCCATAACTCCTTTCTCACCTTTCCCATCACCTCCTTTCTCTAATTCCCTATGCTCACTAGCTACTAACAGCGGATGTAACAATAAATGAAGACAAAGACTCTTCCCAACCCTTTTCAGCTGTTTTACCCCCAAACATGGACAACAACAGCTTAGAGGAACAATTGGAAGAAAAAGGCAGGAAGAGAATGGCCTAGAAATAGTATCCGTGTCTTCTACAGTCCTACCAACACTTACAAAATTATATTTTCTTGTCATTTAGTGTCGTGGTTTAGCCCCAGCTGGCAGCTAAGCACCACGCAGCCGCTCGCTTACTCCCCCGCAGTGGGATGGGTGAGAGAATCGGAAGAGCAAAAGTAAGAAAACTCGTGGGTTGAGAAAAGAACAGTTTAATAATTGGAACAAAATAATAGTAATAATAATAATGAATCGTAATGAGAAGGAAAACAAGAGAGAGAGAGGAACAAAACCCAAGGGAGGGAAAAAGGGGGGGGGGGGAAATATGATACAACCACTCACCACCTGCCGACCGACGCCCAGCCAGTCCCCGAGCAGTGATCGCTACCCCATGGCCAACTCCCCCCAGTTTATATACTGGGCATGACCCCATATGGTATGGAATAGCCCTTTGGCCAGTTTGGATCAACTATCCTGGCTGTGCTCCCTCCCATTTCTTGTGCACCTGGCAGAGCATGGGAAGCTGAAAAAGTCCTCGACCAGTGTAAACACCACTTTGGAACAACCAAAACATCAGTGTGTTATCAATATTATTCTCATACTAAAATCCAAAACACCGCACTATACCAGCTACTAGGAAGAAAATTAACTCTATCCCAGCCAAAACCAGGACATTTAGCTAAGATATAAATCTCTGTGTGGGCAACAAATAATTTTTGTACCTTTTATAATATGACTAAAGCTGGGTAAATCACCTTACTGCTATTTAATTTTAAGTTTTAAAAAAATAAAAACTTTTCACTGTAAAATTGAACTAATTTTTTCCAACATGGATATAAGAATACTTTTTCCCTAACCTGGTTCTCAGAAATGTCTTTTTTAAAAAAAAAAAATCTGAACTATTCCTTGAAACTTTCTACATATGCCAGAAATCTCTTCTTGGAAATGTCTGCTTAAATTGATTAAACTTTAACAAAGTTGTAAGGAACTGAAAACAGGTATCTATAGAAAGTATCTGAAAAATTCAAATACAGACTTTAAACCACTTGCATACACTTAAATGTAATAGAAATGGCCATATAAGAAACAAACATCAACCTGGGAATGATTCCTGTTACATTAGTTAAAAATACAGTCAACAGCAAATCATAAACTTTATCAAAAATTTTTGCATGTTAAGCATCTATTAAAACTGTGTTTTCCATCAGCCAAGAGGGGAAAGTAAACGTCTTTGTGGTACTTTAATGTTGCCTATATACACTTTTTATGATGGTTATACAACACCTGAGGATTTAATAAGACCAAAGAAAGTAGACTGCAATTGTATCTTTCAAAGCTGAACAAGGTGCATCAATGAACTACACCCTTTTACACTGACAACAGAAGACTAGCAAATGTTTGCACTGCCATAGATTAAGATGGTAAAGTATTAGCTAAATCTCAATGTATACAGTTATGTAGATGCCCTGTCATCTTTGCTATTCAATATTGATCAATTTCCTATTGAGTCTTTGGGGTTACTACTGCAGCTCTGACTGTGACTTTATTGGGTTCCTGTCCCCTGCTCCTGCTCAGCCCTAGACTTTCATATATTTGGGAAGAATAAAATAGGCTATGCTTAAATGATTTGATAGGGCAGATTATCCACTGAATCTACTGAGGGCCAGAGAGCTTCGTCGTTACGCCTCATGGATTTGGAGTTGATCTATTTCTGAGTTCAGCCTCCAGAGCAGGAAATAAAATGCTCTAAGCAGAGTTAACCCAGAACCCCATACTCATCCCACCCCTTCTCAATAGAAGTGGAGCCCTAATTGATGTCCTAAATGCTGAGAGTAACCAAGCTATTACCAAGAGTGCTGCATTTTTCAACAGCTTTCAGAATGATCAGAAGTGATAAGGAAAAGTCACGTAACAACACGGTGATTCAGGAACATGCCTCACTTCAAACTACATAAATAATTACTAATACACGCAGGTCATCTACTTTCTATCACGGTTCATCTAGCTAATGAAATGTTTTGGCAGCTAGTCATAGATTTGCAACACAAAACCTACTAACAGAAGATATGTTATGAAACAATGGGATATTTTAGCACATAACTGATCAGCTGCACATTGTGTTTAATACACAGGGGGTTTTTTTTACTATAATCTCATTTTACAGAAAGGCAGTGGGTTTTATAAATATCTAAATGTCATCACTGCTAACTCTTTTATTGAAAACAATTTCATTAAGAAACACCACAGGTATTTCTAAACTAATTTTCAAAATAGCAAATGCCAGAGTCACTGTGTGGTGTTGGTAATGTACTGTTATGAAAGCAGAACAAATTTTATTTGTTTAGTAGATGAAAGTCTTGCAGTGATAAGCAACTTTTGCAAAGAAGAAGAACTACAAAAAAATGCTAGTTTAAGTCATGAAAGGTTTAAGGAAAGATAGCTCCTATAAAATCTGGCCCTTCTGGTGCTTAAATCTGTTAAACTGAAAAAAGCTGCTATCACAGGAAAAATAGAAGATTAATAATCAGAACTCCTTGTTCTGTTTCTGACTTTCTAAACCTTTGCTGTATCTGTGAAAGGGAGCACAGGAAAAGGAAATGCTCTTCAGGAATTTGAAGTAGAACTGCTTCAAAGTTATTCTATGAGTGTGATAGTTGGTCCTCATATGAGGAATGAATTAGTCTCCTGCTGAACCCCTGCAGTAGGTTAACTCCCCTGTTAAAGTTGTCCACCCTTTTAGGTGGTGTTTACCAGATTTAACAGTCCTGGGATGAAGAGCTGTATTGACAAGCTAATACAAAGCAAAGGAGGCTTTGAGATGGTCAATGGAGAAAGTGGCCCATGGGGATGGTAGTTTGGATCAGAAATTTAATCTAGATGTTGTGAATCTCCCTATGGATAAAACTGTAACAGGGCAATTCTGCACGGAAAATTGCTCTGACCTGTGCTGTTGTCCAATGTTTCTTTGTATCTGTCATCAACAAGTCTCAGCAAGTCTCAACAACCTTTAAAGGAAGATGCATGCTGATTTCTGAAGAGGTAGAGCATGAATCTATGTTTTTTTGACACTCTCATCCCAGAAACTTGGGGGCAGAGGGGTACATGTAGCCAAAGAAAGTTTTAATAAACACTCCCCACCTGTAGAAGTATTATTAATTTTTTAAAAAGATCAGTGATGAAGAACAGATCCTTCTTTCATGTGTCATTTTGAATTGCTGAGTATTGTATCAGTTATATAGGTACTGGGAGCTATTGGGTGCCAAACACTCTGAAACATAGCATTGTAGTTAATACTAAACATTAGCCTAGGTGTTTGATTTCTGCAGTGAAAGAATTTGAGATTTTCCATCAGCTTTAAAAACAGCATAAGGTTCCTAAATAAGGTGCCTTTTTAAATGCCCAGAACTGAGCAAGTGAGGTAAATCTGAGACCAACGTTTGACAATTTTCATCCAGGATTTCTGGAAAATATAATTCAAACACTCTACTGCCTAAATATAATCCTTCTTTCTATCCACCGCATATTTTATACACCTATCAGTATTAAGTGTACCAGGTAAGTACTACAGATAGTACTATATACACCAAGTAAGATTCTGCTGTAGTCCTTTGGGAAAATAAATACCAATGCAATAACAAAATGCAAGTAAAGCTGTATGTCTTAGAAAAATGTTGTCTTTCTCTGAATAATCTGAAAACCAAGCAAAACCAAAACAAACCAGCTTCCTGATAAAGTTATTCAGGAGGCATAATATATTTTAAGTACTTCACTTGAGTACCTACAGTGAAAACAGAATTCAATCATCCCCACATGGAAATGTTCTTGGTTGCATTTAGATTTATGTGAGAATTAACCCTGTGTCAACTAACGATGTTTTTGAAAAATTATCTTTTTTGACGGTCAGAATGTTACTGCACAAGGAACTATCTAAAAATATAAAGGGCACTGGCAAGATAATATCTATCTTATGAGGGGTACTTTAATGAAGTAAAAATAGTCTCTGAGAAAATAAATACCCTTGAGTGTCTCAACATACTTTTAATAATAATTTTAGCATCAGATTTCTTTGTTTTTTTAAGTATTTTCTCTCTTATTTGGGAATGTAAGACATACAAACAACAAAGTCCAATACTTCAGGCACTTGTAAGTAACCTTATTCATGACATTCCTCTAATATCTTGAGGAATATTCAAGTGAGTCAACTCTTTCAGTATTTTCATTACTTCTGCTACATACTTAAGAATAAACTTAATTTTGATGTCAGAAAACCAACTACTTCCATGCTTCAGCTAAGCACATTTTTAAGCAGATGTTAAAAGTGAATTCTTGAGGAAAAGTCAAAGCAATTTTTCCAAAATGTGTGTCCTTGAAGCTCTGGTTAATAGTTACTTCAGTTACACAGCCTTTATTTTCAAATGGACAATGAATGTACGTGTCTCCACTGGGAGGGAATGAATGTTCCTGCATCTTTGCTAATGCTTCTGAAACTCAGAATAATGCCTGATGTATCTTGTATTTGATAATTCAAATGTCTCTCACAAGCTTAAAATTATCCATTATGCATATCACATCCAAAATATTTTATTACTTTTTCTAATAGTGTTGTTCTACCAAGATATTAAACAGTGCCAAAAAACCAAAGCAAAATCAAAGAAAAATTGCTAGAGTATTATCAGACAGAGATATGGTGGACTTTAGATAATAAGGCTTTAGATAAGATTAAATTTGTCATAACATGTCAGATCCTCTTTAAAATGAGGTATTAATGTCCTCTGTGGCCTGGATAATGTACATTTATATGTGATAAATGAGTTGGGTTCTGCACATGCAGAAGAATTGAAATTTGCCTATCACAAAAATATATTTATAATGACAAAATATATTGAAGTAACTTTTCATTAAGTTATTCTGCCACCTAAGTAGAATTCAGCTATTTCTAAACTGTTGGGGACACTGAATTGGTGTTGCATTGTAATAAGAAGCACAGTCTCATACAGCCTGTCCTTTTGTCATCCAAACTCACCACACGGGAACTCACAAGATCTTGGATGGAATCCAGATTAAAGCTAGTGAAATCTGAAAGGTTTCATTGCTGAAGTTCATATTTTTCCAAGTGAAGTCCACACTGATTCTTGTCCTTGTTCAGAGTTTAAATCTTTGCAAGGAATATATGAGCTAAGTCATCATACTCAGCCTTCTGAGTCCAGGACAGATTAGAGAGTTTAATATTAACTATAAATTGACAACAATAATAAACAAAAAATAATTCAGAAAAAAAAAGTACATGTAGTGATTTTGTTCACAGAGGGCACAATTAATTCAGTATGACTGCTAAAGTGAATTAAGGTACTCAAATACAAATAATCACAAACTCAGGAGCTTGGATTTGAAAATCATGGGCCAATCTGTGACCTCAGATAAGAACACACCAGTGCCAGTGTTATCCATTAAAGCAGCTGTTACTGAGGGCAGATTCTGAGCACTGTATCTCCAGAATGACCGCATTCATGTTACTATACGTACTGTGGTATAAATCCAACTTCTCGGAAAACAAGTTCAGGTGTTATGCATTGAATTATCCCTTCCAGTTAAGTCGTAATATTAAAAATCACGTCTATTGTCCCCATAGTCATAAGATGACTTTTTAAAAGAAAGATCTTGTGCCATCTTTCCTTAAGACTACCATCTTTTTTCAGATGTTAAAAACTGTTATAACTTAGCATTGTCATCTCAAACAAAAATGTTTGTGTGATGTCTTAGTTTGTTCCTTCATGTTTCATTTCACTTGCAAGTTAAATAAGCATTATTTCAAATAAAAATATCTCTTTTTTTTGTTCCAGAAAGAGCAAAACTGGGTATTGTTTATGCAATGATCCAACTTTGAATACCTTGTAAGATCCCTGTGTTTTCAGGCTAAATAAATAGATAGTTCTCTTTGTAGGTTGCTGAGAAGAGAAAATTAAATCTAAAACCAGATTTAGATTTCAAAATACTTTGAAATGTAGATGACTAGCTTTCGATTTAAAATATTTTGTCTCATGCAGTTCTGTGGAGTGAAGCTGTCCCCCTATTTCCTGTTAATTATGTGGAAGAAAATGAAAACGGAGTGGTACAGCCATCCAGACAAATTCTGCAATATTTGCAAGGCAATTCTTTAAATTCTACTTATCTTTCTACAAAGCAGTAATCATATGATTTTGAAGTAACATTTAAAATTTCAAAGGTTAAACAAGATCAGAGAAACTTTCTCCCCCCCCCGAAATGGTTACCATATTTGATTTAGCATAGCTTCCTGGAAGTGTGAGAAAAAATCTAAGGAGCCCTACTAGTATACTAGCAAAACTGTTTGAAGGACAGTGTAAACAGCATGAAAATGAATTTTTTTTGGATGTCAGACACAAAGATAGAAAGCCTGTTCTGTGGTAGAAGCTGATCAAAAGATTGTATTGGAGGCAAAAACACACACAAGTCTATGGGGCCAGATGGGATCCACCCAAGGGTAATGAGGGAGCTGGCAGAAGTGCTCACCAAGCCACTTTCAACCCTTTATCAGCAGTCCTGGCTAACCAGGGAGGTCCCAGTTGACTGGAGGTTAGCAAATGTGACACCCATCTACAGGAAAGAGGATCTGGGGAACTACAGACCTATCAGTCTGGTCTCGGTGCCGGGAAGGTTATGGAGCAGATCATCTTGAGTGCCATCACGTGGCATGTACAGGACAACCAGGCAATCAGGCTCAGTCAGCATGGGTTTATGAAAGGCAGGTCCTGCTTGTCTAACCTGATCTTCTTCCATGACAAGGTGACCTGCTTAGTGGATGAGGGAAAGGCTGTGGATGTTGTCTGCCTAGACTTCAGTAAAGCCTTTGACACCATTTCCCACAGCATTCTCCTGGAAAAACTGGCTGCTCATGGCTTGAACAGGCATACACTTCGCTGCATGAAAAACTGGCTGGATGGCTGGGCCCAAGGAGTTGTGGTGAATGGAGTTAAATTCAGTTGGTGGCCGGTCACAAGTGGTGTTCCCCAGGGCTCAATATTGGGACCAGTTCTCTTTAATATCTTTACCAATCATCTGGACAAGGGCATCGAGTGCACTTTCAGTAAGTTTGCAGATGACACCAAGTTGGGCAGGAATGTTGATCTGCTCGAGGGTAGGAAGGCTCTACAAAGGGATCTGGACAGGCTGCATCAATGGGCTGAGGCCAACTGTATGAGGTGCAACAAGGCTAAGTGCCGGGTCCTGTGCCTGGGTCACAACAACCCCATGCAACACAACAGGCTTAGGGAAGAGTGGCTGGAAAGCTGCCAGGCAGAAAAGGACCTGGGGTTATTGGTCAATAGCTGGCTGTATATGAGCCAGCAGTGTGGCCAGGTGGCCAAGAAGGCCAATAGCATCCTGGCTTGTATCAGAAATAGTGTGGCCAGCAGGACTAGGGAAGTGATCGTCCCCCTGTACTTGGCACTGGTGAGGCCACACCTCAAATACTGTATTCGGTTTTGGGCCCCTCACTACAAGAAGGACATTGAGGTGCTGGAGCATGTCCAAAGAAGGGCAACGAAGCTGGTGAAGGGTCTAGAGCAGAAGTCTTATGCAGAGCAGCTGAGGGAACTGGGATTGTTTAGTCTGGAGAAGCGGAGGCTCAGAAGAGACCTTACTGCTCTCTACAGCTACCTGAAAGGAGGTTGTAGAGAGGTGGGGGTCAGTCTCTTCTCCCAAGTAACAAGCAATAGGACAAGAGGAAATGGTCTCAAGTTGCATCAGGAGAGTTTTAGATTGGATATTAGGCAAAATTTCTTCCCCAAAAGAGTTGTGAAGTGCTGGAACAGGCTGCCCAGGGAAGTGATTGAGTCACTGTCCCTGAAGGTGTTTAAAAGATGTGTAGATGTGGTGCTGAGGGACATGGTTTAGGGGTAGACTTGACCATGCTGGGTTAACAGTTGGACTTTATGATCTTAAAGGTCTTTTCCAACCTAAACGATTCTATGATTCTATGAAAAATTAACATTCAGAAACAACTATGTGAAAATTACTTGAGAGAAATAAAATGCCTCTGTTGGTAGAGAGGAAGACTTGGACCTATATTCCTTGTAGTCTCTTTTCTATCTCATTCTTTGGTTAAAGAATATTCTACTATTTTTAGATCTGCCCTGACTCTGCTGTCTTCCAATTTTAACCAACTTAAAATGATGATTTATATCTGTGATGAAAGAAATAAGATACATTCCTATTGTATTTTAGACTGAGTTAACCAGATTTTGTCTAGCTTGGTGAATTATACTTCTTATGGACTTTGTTATGTGATCTATCATTTATTTTAGAATGCTGATATCAAGAGATTGCTCTGTTTTTTGTCATAACAGTATGATTCTGTCTTCATAAATCAATAATTCTTTTGTTGATTTAGTGGGATTGTGAATTCAATTAGAGAAAAAAAAAATCTTAGGAAGCCAACAAGCCCTCTTCATACTTTTAAAACAGCAGACAGGTTTTTGTAAAGTTCATAATACATTTTAAGTGTTTTATTTAGTACCTAGAAACATCAAAGAAATATAACCTTGGAATCACTTATTGTGCAGCTATGGCCTTGAGCATCCTAATTTATATTTGAAGTTAGACAAGTTTGGACTAGATGATATACAATACCTCTTTTCCCTTTTTGACCTATTGTTTCCTATGAATATAAGTAGTAGAGAATATAAGCAGGGATGGAAGAAAACACTCAAATTTACAACATCTGAAGCCATTCTAATCTTCAAATGTCACTTACATTGTATAAATGACTTAATAAAGTTACTTTTTTCAGATGGCATAAAGTGTTTTGTTGTATTATTTTTTATGTGTATAGATATAAATGCAAATTAGTTTCTAAAATGGATAATAGACATCCTAACTGCCATAGGCTCTAAGGCTTTCAGTCATTTCTCTACAGAAAACAGTGTTTCACTGTAAGGAATTTCTGTAAGCATGCAGGGAAAACATACCCCAAAACCCAAGTGAAATTATGTATCTAACTGAGATTTTCATTGTCCTTACCCCACATGTTATAGTAAAAGACAAGCTAAAAGCAAATTTATTAAGATGTATATTTAATTGAAACGAGAGCTTAATGTAAAATTTGTAGGCCTCTGAAATTACAGTTATTCCAGAGTTTGGGGAGGGCAGGGATGTTTGTTATTTTTTAAATATCTAGGAAACGCCTTCTTCTATCTCAGGATTCCACATGTAAACAAACATATTTACAGCTGTGGGATAATCACTAGCAGGTAATGTTTTTTTAATTGATAAAAAGAATCACATGTTCTATGTCATTTACAATATGCAAAATATTGTTCCTTCTTACCAAAAGATGACATGACCTACCCTCTCCCAAGCCGTTAGCCTTTCTAACGCTGAGCACATCAAAATGACCACAATTTTAAACAGACCGACACCACCTTATTTTTGTGCACAAGATATCGTGTCTCATCTCCTTTAGACTTTGTAGATTTTAAACTTTTAGACTTTGTACATTTTAAACCACTTCTAGCTTTTCTTGATTAACATTGATCAGAAAGGAGCATTATCTTCTGTGAAATTAGCCCCTTAATTTAGAAACCTAAACTGAGTTTGGCTTGTTCTCCTTCTGGAAGCTTTCAAAGGCATTCACGTCTATTAACTACTTAAGAAATTTCAGCATTATTTTAGACGTATTACCAAATTTCACTGGATTCTTGAAATTTATGATGACATGTATTTACTTCAGCTACGTAGACTAGATTTCCTTTATAAATTCCTGAATCATGTTTTAGAAGACCTCCACTTGTTCCATTTGGTGTACAGGTGACATAGAAAGATCAGCTCTCTAACCACATTTCCTTAAAGTTTGGTGGTGGATTTACCCTTTCATTATCTTCAGAGTCATGATCTCAGATTAATGAGGAATAATCAGTGCCACCTTGTAGATCATCAATAGTAGGGCCAGGGTGGGGGATCCCTCTGATTCTAAAAATGCAAGCCTTCAAATATCAGAGGGGAAAAATTCAGCTATACTTTCTGAGACAGAGACTTGCTCAGCACAGTATTCAATGTCTGTAAACAAATATGCAGTTCCAAATAACTGCAAGCAAACCTTAACTGAAGAAAGAAACTTCATGAGATACAAAATTGTGGGATTTAGTATGTTTTATGAGCTCTGCCTGCTGAACTACACAGTCTGATATGATGTCCTTCACATTTAACTCAAAAGTTTTAAACGCTCCCCTTCTCAATATATATTTAAAGCAGTGAATAAAAATCGAACAGGTGGCAAAATCCTTTATGCAATATCAGCACAGATGAATAACCCATCGTAATGTTTGGTTGTTAATGGCCACCAGATGTCCATCCAAAGAAAAAGAGACAAAAAATATCTTATCAGCCCTGTTGTACTGCAGTTCTGTAAACAACATACTAATGTAGCTAATAATACTACCATTAATTTAAAAGAAAAAACAAAACAAACCAAGAAAAAAAGTAGAAATCTAATTTCTAAGAGGATCACAACAGTTGTTCAGTCTCACAGATTTTTGAATTAGGAGTAAACCAGAATCTTCCAAAACTGTAAGTAATAAGCATTAATATATATATGTTAGACTCATAATCAGAAACAAATAATTTGAAGTCAGTCTGTTGGGCGATGAACCATTGAAAGGGAGAGAAATTTTATTTACTAGTCTTTCTAAATATCTGAGTCATACATGCAATATTAAACCAATATGTAGATAAAGAATGTAATTTCTTAATTATATATCAGACACAAATATTCTAAAACAACTGTTGATATTCATATAGAGCATCCAGGTTTCATGACAACATTCCAAGAAGTGTATGGGAGACACTGAAATGTTATGACACAGAAAATCATTCAGATGAAAGCTTTTTATTTTGTTTTTCCCACGGACAGATATAAAAAAGAATAAAATTAAAGTTCATGTTTAATATATTCAGTTTTTCTAAATGTATAGTTATCTAGCTATCAATAACTAAAATGGTCTTTGAAAATGGATACCCTGAGAAATTCGTTTTACCTACAGAATTCCAAATTAAGTAGTTAGAACACTATAACAGGGATTTCATAGTAGGCTGAGAACACTGTTTTTTTTTTTTACTCATACATTTTTTATTCATATGTTACTCAAGTAAAACTCTGAAACCCTCTAGAGAAATACCAAAACCTTGTGTGTTACCCTCCTTGCTATGTAACAGTAATATCTACACCTAAATATAATGCAGATAGAGGCAGCACTTGAATAGCATCCTCTGAGGAGCTCTTCTACTTAAAGCAATTATATGTGATTGTAACCACTGATGTGAAGCTGAATAGGGTCAGCTGTGTGGATTCTGTGTGTTTTCCCTGAAAAGGCAGAACTGGAGAATAGTGTCACTGAAGATGAGAAATCATTTGGCTCTCTGTAGCACAGTCTGTAAAATAGAGTTAGCCTTTTCTAAAAAACAGTATGAAGTAATCTTAATTTCATTGGACACTTTCTCTGAAACCAAAGTTAATTAGAGTGTCTTTATCAACAGATACTTCAAATTCCTTCTTTGTTTTAAACTTTTGGATTTGCTCAGAAATTCAGAATCAAAAAGGAGTAAAAAGTTTTAAGATGGCATAGTCTCCAGATGAGCAGCAGGTTAAAAACTATCTTCACTCTTTTCTTCTGCAGGAAAACAGAACTTGATTGAAACTTTCATTTTGTTTTAGTAGCTCCAAGAGTTTAAATACAATTTATTCTATTAATTAATAAATGCTTTTATATTCTGAAAGATTACCGCAACTGCAAGCAACAGGGGAGAAATCCACTGTTAAATTACTTCGATAACTTTGTAAAAAGAAGTAGTAGGACACAGTTTTCTCCCAAATTACAGTTCAGTTCTCAAGCATCTAACACAGTACTTTTATATCAATAGAGAAGTCCTTCACACTGATGAATTAAAGTTACAAGTCTCTCATGAGTTCAATAGCATTTATTCCATGCTCAGTTTTAGTATGTTCATACCATCATATTCATCTAACATATACAAGTAATACAAAAGTGAAGTGTATTTTTAGGCTTTCTAGAAACCATCTTCTTCTGAATTAGAATGACATACACAGAAGTGATTTTCAAAAAAGGCATTGCTAGAAAAGTGGTAGGTTATAGGTCACAATTTTACCATAAAAGGTATGCTTAATATAAATCCAAATAATAAGGAAAGAGAACTATGAGAAGAGACATAAAATGCAGACCTTGCTTTCATGGTAATGTCACTGAGGTTGAGTGGTAATAAAGATGTTTTAAGCTATTTGTTGTGCTCAGAATTCTCTGTTGTATGCAAGTTTATCTGACTATTCAAGCAAACTCTGCTCTTGAAAGTAAATGGTATCTCTTTTGTAGTGGGGAAGCACTGAAGCACCAAAATGCTGCTGTGGCAAAAGATTACTGTATTAAGAAAAACACAATTACTTTGAATGTGAATATAGTAGTTAAATAACTATGAAAGCAATGAAGCTAAATCAAGTTAAAATTAACAGATAAAATTCTGCCTTTCCTGAGACACTTGGCTGAAATCAAGGACTTGAGCATTCAGTGTTATGGACTGTTCTTTGCTGTCTCTTCTTCCTGATGTTAGTGAAAAGAAAGACCTTTCTTTAAAGAGATAAGTTAAAAAATACCCAGTGGGAGTAAACAAACTGTCTAGAATGGTAAAATCACAATGACTGCAATGATATCTCATCTTCAGAAGCAAGATAAAGTATTAACAACAGTGAGAAAGAAGAAAGAGATGACACACAAAGGTAGCAGGATTTTTGTCTTCCCCAATCTAAGGCTAGTCATGCAAGTGTGGAGGGAAAAACTGACAACAAAGAAAATAGGCTCTCTAGAATTAAAAAAGAATATCTATAGCAGACAAACTATATCCAGCTTTATCCAAGCAAGCATGAATTACATACAATAAAGCCATTTTTCCTCTTGCCTTTGGAGACTCGAAAGAGAATCTGGACACAGCTAAAGGTGCATGACCAACTGCCTAAATTAAAGCAAGTTTGAAAAACACTTGACTTGTCACTCTTCCCTTTCTTTCTCTGTCTTTTCGTATCTAATTAAAAATCTTTCACGTAAGTATCTTTTCTTTGTGAACGTAGTTTGACTTCGACACTACAAGGATTTAATTTGTTGACTTCAAACGACTTTACATGCTGACTTGTAATGTAAATGCTAGTTTTATCCATAAGCTATTAATATATCTCAGCATTTGCCTTCCACTGAACTTTTAGGATTTACATTTCCTTATCTTTTGTTATACAAATAGCTGGTTTTGAAATGGAAAAGGACTTGTTTGGGATTTATCTAATTGGTAACCTTTCATTAATTATAGACTAATTTTAAGGGACTTCAAGGGCCCCATTTCTCAGCTGTTTAATGTTACAGAGATTTCAATGGAACTATGCAAATTTTAAAGATCTGTGGCTATAGCTATATGTGTAATAAAATTTATATTTCACAAAAATCTCTTTCTAAAGTAGAGCTAGATATTTTACAAATATATTTAAAATAGGACAGAGTTAAAAGTTCATACTAAAATGGGTAGAAAAAATTTAATTTGCAAAATGTTATAAATTAGAAAATATTTATCTTAACATTTATATAGGTTTTTATATTCCAAACTTGAATTGTATTATTTTGTTCTTCAGTGTGTTTAAGGTTTATGTTAATTACTAGAACAAACTTCACTGTAAATTAAGTTTATGTGGCAATGCTATAAGCAGTAATAAACACAAAAGTATTTCTTATAAGTAAACATAAGGTTGAGAAAGTACATTTTGTATTGCTTTATTATCATTTTCATATTCAGAGGTTTTGCTGTATGTGTTTACTTACCAGTTTCCAAAGTTCTGTAAATCAGGGTGTAAGTCACTAATTAGTATAAATGACTTGTTTCTACTTGTCAATGAGGTTACTGTAACTTTTCATAGGATATCATACTCTTGAAAAAAGACTTTTATATTCCCTGAGACTGTACAGAATCATCTGCAGAAAACAGTAACTATACTATTAAGAGACAAACAAACATATATACACAAAAGCCTATAAATATTAATTAAGCTATCTTCAGACTATTGTGGCATTTTGCTGTGAATTTGTTTCTCTTGAAAGGTGAAATACGTCTTGGAATTAAGAGCAGCTAAAATATATTTAGGATTAAACATTTTCCTGAGCACTGTTGTGATTTTTAGAAAGACTAAAAAATTGTAGCTAATTAAGGTTTAATAAATTACAATTTCTATTTTAACTATATAATGAAGCAAAAGTGTAAGAAAAATACTCAGAATAGGGTGAAGTCCCTTTTGAATGCTTTAAAGGATAGGTTTACCATTGTATTAGAATCACAGAACCACAGAATATCCTGAGCTGGAAGAGACCCATGAGAATCATCAAGTCCAAGTCCCGACTCCACACAGGACAACCTAAAAGTTAAACCATATATCTAAAAGTTAAACCATATATCATGTCCAAACACTTCTTGAACACTGACAGGCCATGGGGCCTTGACCACTTCCCTGGGGAGCTTGTTCCAGTGCTTGACCATCCTCTCAGTAAAAAACTTTTTTCCAATATCCAATCTGAACTTCCCCAATGCAGCTTTAAGTCTTTCCTTCATGTTCTATCACCAGACACCAGAGAGAAGAGATCAGCACCTCCGTCTCTTCTCCCCATCATGAGGAAGTTGTAGACAGCAATGAGGTCACCCCTCAGTCTCCTCTAAGCTGTAGAAACCCAGTATCATCATCCACTCCTCATAAGTCATGCCCTCTACTCCTTTCACCATCTTTATTGCCCGCCTTTGGACACATTCTATTTTTATATCCTGCTTATAATGTGCAGCCCAAAACTGCTCAAAGTACTCCAGTTGAGGCTGCACTAATGCCGAGCTATAGCGGGACAATCACTTCTTTCGACCACTTAGCTATACTGTGCTTAATGCACCCCAGGAAAGGGTTTGGCCACCAGGGCACATTGTTGGTTCATATTGAGCTTACCATCAACCAAAACCCCCAGATCCCTTTCTACAGGGCTGCAATCCACCCTGTTATGCCCCAACCTATACGTATATCCAGGCATCCAGGATTATACTGTCCCAGGTGCAGAATCCAGCATTTGTCCTTGTTTCATGCAGTTATACTGTGAGAAAAAAGCTAATTCTGCCATTAAGCAGAAACCTGAGAGAAAAGTGTTTTTAACTACAGGTCATACAAAACTATTATTAGGGAGCAATTAAAAGCAAATTCTCTGAGTTATTTCAAGCACATATTTTATATGGAAAAATATTTTAGCCAGCTCATTTCTCCACTGAAATAAAAACTGAGAGGACTGCATTATTTTGTCAGCCAGACAGCTTCGTTTCCCAAAGGAAAAATTAATAGCACGTAAAAAGTAGGTAGTAACACAGGATAGATGGCTGCCTACCATGGGAAGCCTTCAGAAAAGTTGAGAGGCATTCCTCACGTAATGCAATGAGCATTGTGTTGTGCACCAAGCCCTCATTACTCCTGTTGATAGGTTAGGAACTTGGGGCATGCTCTGGCTGCACTTAACCATCCTACTTCCTGGCAGCAAAGCAACTAATCCAAAAGATACTTTCTACTACTCTCAAGTGTTATTTTTAAAGGAGCTAGTTAATGAACTGTGTAATGAAAAATAGTCTGAAAATTGCTGTGAGTTAAAAAAAAATTAAAAAAAAATGAACCAACAAAGCAACTAACCAAACAAAAAAAATTAAAAAAAAAAAAAAAGGAACTGAGAAATTCCTTGTGTTCTTGGCTAAAGCTCTTACTTTCACTGTCCTTATCAGGAAATGGCTACCAATTTAGACAACACCTATGTCTGTAAATGTCTGTTAATGTGGCAGGGGTTACTGTTCAGAGGTATTTGTCCAGTCTAAAGGCAACAGGGTCTATAGGGGCTTAACCCCAAATGAGTCTTTAAGTTACAGTATAAGCATTGCAAAAATAATAACAGAAGAAGGAATTGCATTTTTACTGGGGTGAAAATGGGTTTTAGGGTTAACATTTTGCTACAGAATTCAAGTCAGTGAAGAAAGTATAAAATGATAACGTTCTGGCTGCTGCAAGCTGAAATGGCTCTTCCTCCCACAGATGTGGCTTCTGTCGCATTGAGCTCCAAGATAAGCTAGACCAGATACAGGAGAAGAGGGCAAGTTACTACTTACATGCACTTAGCAATTCATTTAAGTGTTTAATAAAACTGAAAAAGAAATATGAAGCATAATGCAAGAGTTTGGAAGACCTTAAGATGTCAAATATGACAGAAAGACCTCGACAGAACTTTATTTTCATTTTTTATTATTATTTCCTGTTTGTTAAAGAAAAAAAAAGGCTGTATTCTACAACTGTGAGGTGAAATTCACAATTTAGTTTCTTATGCTGAGTGTAAGTATTAACTCCATATGTAATTTTAAGAAAAGTTATGCACCTCAGGGAAGGATTTAACAGGCATTAGAACTAGACATTAAAAAACACTGAAGAAACTGAAGTGTCTTGCAATTCTACCCTCTTTTAGGAAGAAGGTGAGAGGGCTTCATGTACCCCTTTAAGATTCGTAAACACCTAGTCATTGTTCCTTAAAATATCTTTTTTGTCAGTAGAGGTGGGATTATACCTTTTTTCTAAAATAAGTTGAGAGCAGAGGTTGATGGTAATACCTCACAAGCACTCCGCTGATCAGCGTTATTCTCAGTCCAAAGGCATTCAAACCCATATTGTCATCCTTTGGTGACTGTCCTAGATGCTTGGTTACAGACAATTCTGCACCCCTCCTTCTGTTCAAATTTTCCTATACTGCAAAAAAAACCCCTGAAGAGTTATTGTATGGGAGAAAAGGAGCATAAGGTTGTAAATCTCCTATTAAAGTCTAGTCAGCTCACTCACAGGGCTGAGAACTAGATTCCAGCAGAGTATGTTCATATTAGCATGTAGTGTTGTATCAGGGTTATGGCTGTGAAGTGAAACCTTCCACTGTCTCCCTTACCACGCTGTGGTTCGCGTCCTGGAGCCATCTCTGGCACATGAACTGGGTTCCTTTTGCATCACTCTACAGATCTCCTGTTCTGCTGTGCTGCTTGCTAATGAAGACATATCCAAATGCAATTCAAGAGTCAGAATTAAATATTTATTCGAAGAATAGGTTTAATTCCAGCCTGTTGGGGAGGAAATTCCCTTAGAGATGGAAGGTGTGTGTTAGAACTCCTCAGGATGAGGCAGAGCTTAATGTGAATTCCTTTACAGCCTTATGCACTCACACACCTTACTTACAAAAGAAGAGCAGCACTTCTTCAAAGGAAAGCAGTGGTGGATACTGCGTTTCATAGGAATTTAATTCTGTCAGTTTGCTCTGGTGCCATACTCCTCCCTCCACGACAGACACAGCAGAGCCAAAGGACTGCCACACTAGGCCACATCAAAGGTCCACATAGCCTAACATCCTGTCCCCAACAGAAGCCCATAGGAAATGCCTTGGGAAGAGTATAATTATAGGACAGAAGAATACTAGTTCTTCACTCACTTGAAGCTATTTCATACCTTTGATCGTTCTTACTGCCCTTCCCTGGACATTTTGAAGGTATAATATTTTTGAGGAGAAAAAAACAAGAATGGCGCAGAGTATAACAGATGTTAGTGCACCATGATTTTGAAGAAAAACATAGGGGTATTTCTATCATGTTTCTCTTCCTAATAATTTCTAATATCCTGTCTGCTTCCTTCTGCTACTGGGCATGGAGTTCATATAATTTTTTCACACACTATTTATTACAACTCCAAGATCTTATTCCTGAATCGCTGGTTAAGGTACATCTCTGCATAGGTAAAGTTAGGTTTTGGGGTAGGAGTTCTCTGTACATCATTTCACATTCATCTACATTCACTTTCTTCTGCCATTTTGTCCCCAGCTGACTCAGGCAGCTCTTTCACAGTTTCTCCCAGCCTTTTTCTTACCTTGAACATTTTACATTGTTAGGACACTTTTTCACCTTACTTCCCATATCATTTCCCAAATCATAACTGAATATTCTGAAAAGCACAGGTTCAGTGCAAATCTCTGTTGGAAAACATGAACATGTATTCCTATGCTTATTTTAGAGGCTTTTATGCTATTACTTACCCATGTAAGGACCTTCCCTTTTATGCCAAGAAACTTAGGTTCTTAGCTGTTAGTGGCTCCCTGTGAGACAATATTTAATTGCTTTATCTTCTTTCTTAAGATGAATCCAGTCTTTATGCTTTATGCACAGAAGCAGAATTTTGGGCATTGAAAATACTTTCAGGGCTGACTGTAGATGTAGTTGAAGTAAGGAAGTGGGTGTGTCAACAGAGTCACTCATTCTTACTAATGGCAAAAACCTGGAAGCGAAGCAGGTGGTTGCTGCCATTACAGGCTACTGAGGGAGTAAGGGATGCAGAGCAGAAGCTGTGTTGGGGTAGGAGCAGGTGGAATTGTCTTTCAGTAGCAGTCTCCTTTACGCCAGTGATACAAATGAAAGCCTGACTCTGCTCTAAGCTTTCTCCTGATTCACAGTCTCCTCTTAGAGGTCACACTGGCAGTTGGACTAGGTGATCATCATAGGTCACTTCCAACTGAAATTATTCTATTCTATTCTATTCTATTCTATTCTATTCTATTCTATTCTATTCTATTCTATTCTATTCCATCCTATTCTATTCACCCTTAGGAGTCAAACCACACATTTTTTTGGCAATGTGGCAAAGCACTGAGGCCTAATTCTTAAGTAGAAAAATTTAATTTTACTCACCCTTCCTATGACTTTCAAGCTACTCCTGTCTCCATAGAAAAAAAAGAAAGATTGACCCTGGTTTCACTTTAGGCATTTGTATAAACTTGTCTGGTCTAGACATCTCATGTCAGCCTTTTGCAAAAGACTAACAGCATCTCTCAGTTTACCTAGACAGCTCAGTGTTATCACAACAAACTCCATTTCCTACCTGTGCTTCTGAAATTTCATTTCCCTTGACCAGAAATCCTTTTATGCAAGAGTACACATCTGAAAATAAAAGGCTCAAGAAAAGCCAGAATCCTTGGAGAATTCAGTTGGGTTCAAAATATCAGATAATGGTTTGGATCTTAATGTTTTTTTAAACTAAAAATGATTTTTCAGTCCTCCATGCAGATAGGGTTTGTTTTATTTCAGAGAGAAACACAGAGTTTATTTTGACATGTAATCTTCTAGAGCATCCAGATTCATCAGTAGTACAGTCCATTAGTATCTAACTTGCCTGTCAGTCTGTATCATTATCATCAGCAGCATCTGCTACCAAACTGCATAGAGAGGGCTATAGATTTAATGAACAGGTGTTTATCTAATACTGAATTTATTTTAAAAATGTTTTGTTATCAATTGATATGCTTCCAGCAACACCAAGATGCTTCAGGAATAAAAATATCAGGCACTTAATGAGAATTCTATTTATTATGGGTGAAAAGACTATGAAACAGGTCAAATTCACTCCTTGGCAACATTGGTTAAAAAAGTTTTCCTAGCATATACACAAAAGCAAGGCAACAAAAGTTATTGCTACTAATAACAATAACCCTTCGTTGCACACTGTCTCAACATAACTCAAGCACTAAGAATGCCAGAGGGAAATCTGAACTCTTTCAAGGGTGTAGAAAAACTACAGAAAGCCAAAATTATTATTATTATTATTATTATTATTATTAGCCTTTGTGTAACACTCCTTTATGACTGACAGCAGAGAATATGCAAGACCATTAACTCAGCTGTATAATTGGATGAAACTTGCAGGGTAAACAACTCCAAAATAAAAAGAGAAAACATATAAATTGTCTACATGAAATTTTGAGGGAGGTAGCAGCTCCAACCTCATCAGAATCCCATGTGCTTACGGCCCCCCTTTTTAAACCAGAGATTACCTTATACCTCTCTTGACCTGGTCAAATAATAATATGAATCTCATGTAATACAATTACAATAAAATGTGTTTGCCAGCAGGATGATAAAAAAACTGCTTCTTTTTAGCACTGCAGTTCATGTCTACAGGAATGACATATGAATTAAGTGGAATATTATTCCTTATTTTGCATATACTGGAGAGCACAAATCTACGGAATTAATCTATAAGAGATGTCCACCTTATATGGTTTTGTGCAAAAAGCTGCAATCATGGTGATACAAAAAGAACCTGAATTAAAGGTAAGAATAATAATCTTCCTCTACTTAAATTTCCTTTGATGTGTGAAAGGATGGCCATTTTTTTACTGGCAAAAGGGAAGACTGATAGGTATGTATGTTAATGACTGTGGTAATGACAAGATATGAAGTTACTACAGCTGATAGAATCTAATGGAATTCTTGAGCAATTTTTTAATTAAAATATGGATTCAAAGGTCTTTAGTTAAATATAAAAATAATTAATAAATACCCATTCAAAAAATTCCTGTTGTGTCCAGAGTACGTCACAGAGAAATTTACTCATTAGTGAAGTACCTGAGAGTATATTTGTAACAAAGTGGACATAAGGAGGAGAGCAGAGACAGAAATATTTTTAAGGTGCATATTTTTTGCATCTTCCTCTTTTTCTAACAGTATTTCCTCAGCTTTTCTTTCCTTCACATCCGTTTCCTTATATAAGTTTTCTCAATGCCAGCCCAGAGGATAAGCAGTAACTAGCTTTCTTGCAACAGGAATGATGCTCATAATTTATAAAGTATTGGCACTGAAAGATATGGGGAGAAAGAGAAGAGGGAGAGAAGAGAGAGGGAGAGAGAAGAGAAACACCGGAAAGTGAACAGTAGCCTGCAATAAAACAGTCATTCTTCTTAAGCTAATGGAAAAAACATGGCTGCAAAATCATGATGGTTCTTGTAGCCCATTTGTTGACATTTTGAAATAAGACATAGTAAGCATTAGCGGGGTAATTTAAAGTATTAATAGTAAATTGGGGCTTGAAGCAAAGGAGAGGATGGAGGAGAGAAACAGGCTCAGGACTGACGGGTGGCACTGAGAGCTGAGATGGGGACTGGGAACTACCCAAGCCACATCAATACAGCCAACTCCAAAATGAAACTCCTGTCAACTTCACTTCATCTCCACCACTGTCAGCACTGCGCTCCCTCTGTTATACAGTAGCCTCCTATTCTCTCTCTCTTTTCTGATTGGTATCGGAGTTTATACCTCAGGGAATAATGCCACATTATTTTTCACTTTGTGAGTAATCACCTGTCTCTTTAAATCAACATCAGGTGACAGCTCAGGACCTTCACACCAAAAACCTCTTACTGACTTGGTGAAAAGTAAGACTTATATCCCAGTGCTTAATCAGTTTTTTTAGCAGCTGCTGTATGAGAGCAGCCTCACAGAAGGCTCCTGTTTTCACCTGTTTCCCTTGCCCTGACACTGTTGTTTTCTGTGTGGAAGCATGCTCCCCTGGCTTAATTTGCTTTACGAGCACACAGTGCACTGGGACTTTACAGTTGTTACTGACTTGTGAAACAATTACTTGCAATGACAGCAGTGCCATATTTCTGTGGGTTTTTTTTTCCCCCTAAGATGTATGGATAATTCAGGTTGGGAAAATCCAAGGTCTTATTGTTGAATATGTCCAATCAGAAAAAAAAAATACAGTAAGGACAGATGAAAATCATGTCATTCTGTTAAAAAAGTACTTGCATGGCTACTATTTCTTCTCAGAAGAAGGGAAGACCAGGAAGCTGAAATCTGACCACTGAGGAAATACAAAATAAAACTCTGTAGATGCATCTAGGTTATTAGCAGGCAGACAGGAACCAGGTTCTGCTGGTTGGAGAATGTCAGGCTTCATGCACTGCCCCTGCCTGAGGCAACTCATTGAGTCCTAGGAGCTGGCCACAGCAACAAAGGTCAGCCAAGAAGACTCGTATTCATGCCAAGTAACTAGTCAAGGGCAAAATGTTTATCTTCTCCAGGCAGACAGTGAAACCTTCTCTAGATCTGTGTTGCATGTCCTTTTTCCATTTGGTGTTACTGGTCGACTGGTATTTTACATATTAAGACCCTTCTAGTCAACCACCAGATAGATGATAAACGTGAGAGTGTGATTTCTGCCTTTATTTCTTTAGAAATCCCAGAGGTTCCTCTGGACAAAGAAAAAGAAGGAGAAAGAAGAGGGAGTAAGAAGCAAGACAAATTATTAAAAGCAGGTTCAGCAATCATTGTATCCCTTTTGAATGGCTCATAATGAGGTGTACCTGTCCTGTTTTCAGCTAAGGGGTATTTGTGGTGTCTCAGAAGATGAAATGATTGAGAATTAAGGTAATTTAGCAAAAAAAAAAAAAAAAAGCAGCATCATTTCTGCAGATAAGAGAGAGAGGAACTCATGGTAAAGCTGAGAAAGGAGGGAACAGAAGGGTCATAGCTGGTACAGATCAAGGGGAAGAGATCTGCAGGTAGGGAAGAGAATTGAGAATAAAAAACATGGAAAGTAAGAAGTGCCAGAGGAAATAAGCTAAGTGGTGAAAGATGAGAAAGGAGTAGCAAAATGGGAAGATTATGGCACAACATACCTTTGCTGGAGAGGGAAACATCTGTTGAGTTAATCAGAGCAGTCATTGGCCGCAGATACCCTGTTCTGTCAGAGGTGCTGGGATGGGTCCATGGGGTCTGTGGTGACACAAAAGAGGCTGGTGAGGATCAAAGTGCAGTACTTCCAGAAAGCACACTAGATCCTGCTTCATTGCATAGGGACAGGTAAAACTGAGTAGAGGAATTAACTATGCTGTTTCTATGGAGAGATTATTGTCATCTTTTGTGGCCTCCTTTCTTTGGACCCTATCTTCTGGGGTTTTTTAGGAGGTTGGTGTTGTGGCCAAAACAGTACCAACTCAGGGAATTTTACTTAATTTAATTTACTGACAGTTAAAACAAACTTTTGATGACCCATTTGGGTATTGAGAATAAAAAAACCCACCAAAACATAAACAATTAAAGGAGCACTTAGGGAAACACACTCTGTCTGCCTTCCCCAGGCTAACTTCAGTCCAACACCTCTCCTCCCCACTCCCTGTTCTCACCTCCCCTTGTTTTTGCCACCTGTTACGCTCAGTCCCTCTCAGTCCCTTTGGTGAGGCAAGGGCCAGAGCAGGAGGTTGGGGCAGTGTGCGCGACATGGTTTCTTTCTGCCACTCTTTGCTTCATTTTCCTTCACTGTTTATGGCTTCTTCCTTGTTTCCCTGTCCCCTAGTGTGGGTTGACCATGGCTGCAGTCCCTCAGGAGTGTCCCCTCCCAGTGTGGGTCACCCACAGCTGTGGTCCCTCAGCAGTCCCTCCCCTGGCAGGGAGCACATCCTTCCCAGAGTGTGCCTCCAGCCATGTCCCCAGCAATGGCCCTTCCATTTCTCCTCACCTGTTTCCTCATATGTCCCCTTCCCACAGTGGCTGCAGCTCTTTCTTAAATATATCAGGGTCAGGGCACTGGGGATCCCCGATGGGCTGGATTGGCACATTGGCACATTGGATTGGCATTGGAGCCGGTTGGGGCCGTTCATGAGTGGCACATGTGGATCATGGCCTCCCACGCAGGACACCTGCAGCCCCCTGCCCAAACCCTGCCAGGTGTGTCCAGCACGGGACTGGCACAGAACAGCACACAGAATAACAAGGATACTCACTCAAGGACAGACCTTTCCTAGCATCGAGGCATTCACATGTAACTCCAAAGAGTTCACATATAATTCCAAAGAAGGGCAACGAAGCTGGTGAAGGGTCTAGAGCAGAAGTCTTCTGAGGAGCGGCTGGGGTTGTTTAGCCTGGAGAAAAGAAGGCTCAGGGGAGAACTTACTGCTCTCTGCAACTACCTGAAAGGAGGTTGTAGAGAGGTCGGGGTCGGTCTTTTCTCCCAGGTAACAAGTGATAGGACGAGAGGAAATGGCCTCAAGTTGCGCCAGGGGAGGTTTAGACTGGATATTAGGAAATTTTACTTCACTGAAAGGGTTATCAAGCATTGGAACAGGTTGCCCAGGGAAACGGTTGAGTCGCCATCCTGGAAGTATTTAAAAGACGTTTGGATGAGGTGCTTAGGGACATGGTGTAGTGGTGGTCTTGGTAGTGTTAGGTTTACAGTTGGACTCGATGATCTTAAAGGTCTTTTCCAACCTATACGATTCTGTGATTCTGTGAACTCAACTGATCTCCAAAGACACTTATAACCAACAGCCCATATTAATGAGGAATTAAATCAAAGGAGAATTTTTAACGGAGCCCCCCAAAACGGCAGTCATTACAAAAAATACCTACTTTTCACCATCAAGTTTGAAATCAAGAAGCCTTTTATATTCCTATACACAGTCTGCTGTTAGTTACAGGCCTCAAATTGTTATCTATTAAAAGACTCATTCATTTCAACAATAAATAAAGACTTAATTGCAGGTTTTGCTGCATAAACAGTAAATACGTATTGTTGCAGTCTCAACCTACCTCTGTCCTATGTTTAACCTGCCAGTTAACTACAGTAATTATGATTGATTTCAGCATCTACCTTTCCTCTACTACTAGAATTAATCCTTCCCTTCTATGCTCCTTAGTGAATAACCAGTATGCTTGAAAAGATTTCCCCGTTTGCTTACATGTATCTGTCTTGACAGTGAAGAAGGGGATTCTCTGTACCGTTTTTTTAAATGTAACACTACGCTTTTGCCCATATAGGTCAATATCACAGGTGTTGCTTTGGAGGATTAAGGCACTATCATTAAACTCCACTTGGCACAAACAGCCTCGAAGATAGTTTAGATCTCTCACCTCAGCATTTAATTCTCAGGGTTTTAGGACCAGTTACTGAAGTAATGAGAAACTAGAAGTTTATCTCACACTGAAGAAGCAAATGTCCAAACTACTGACTTTAATTTATACACTTACTAAATAATTGAAGAGGACAAGCTAATACAATGCCCACGAGAGCATTTCCCTTGAGAAGAAATAAAGAGATGATATTGATAGTATACAGGCATGAAAGCCTTTAAAAGAACAAAAAGCTGCCTAAGCAGATGACACACTGCTTTCAAACCAGCGTCGACCACAGGCCAGCTAATGTAAGTAGGGGTTCAGGTGCTGTGCTCTCCAAATTTCAAATGAAATGTTGCATTTCACTGAATTAGTTTAACTTCTCTCTCTTTACTTTCTGAATTTATTCCCATAGGTGTTTGCATACATCATGAGGGGGCAGGGGTGCAAGGGAAGAGTGTGCTCTGTAAAAGTCAGTTCTGAGGAAACATTTTAAAATCTAATTGTTTATGCTGTGCGATGCAGCTTGGTGTAATTTACATGCTTGTTTTCTTATCCAGGAAGATAAAAGACATCTGAATAGTAACGCAAAAGTAGAAAATCAAACAAACAGAGAAACAAGAAACAAACCTACACCCTGCTGCTATGGGGTATTGCTAAGGTTTGGAAGAAATACATTTCTTTGCAAAAAATGATGATGACCTTCCTTGGAAACAGACACCTGATCCGAGAGGAAAGGAATTATACAGAAACCAGAGCAAAGGAGGTGGAGGAGAAGGAATACCAGAACTGAGCATAACTTCAGGGTTGTGCCTTATCCTTTGGTTGTCTGAAGCAAGTTACCCCTTACTGAATTTACTTTGAGCTACTTAGGAGAGAAGCATTATTGTACTAACATTTGAGCCTTAAAGGGACAAGGTGTTCTTTTAAGTTAAAACACAGTATAGATGCACTTAAACTCCTCTTTGCCAAACTATTGCTGTTTGACCAGTTTGTTCACAACATCACACACTGAACATGAAAGAACTGACTGAAGTATATATGCTGTCTTGACAGGGCAGCCAGACATTGTCCGGATGTAACCAACAGTAACCAACATAAATCATAACCTTGGTTATAGAACCATATTAGTATTGTCTTTTGGTACATAGCTTCTAATAATAGTAGTCTTTTCAGTACCAGAGTTATTCCTTGATGCTTTGTTTAGAAAAGGCACATTTATCCACAGACAGAAGATAGAGTTTAAAAAAAAAATTGCTTTAAAAGGTTCATCATGATGTCCTGTTGACAAACAGTACAAGTCATCCTTACTTGTTAAATGACCAGGTTATTTGCTGAATGACTAGGTGATGGAATTAGTTGTAATTTTGCTTTAAAACCTGACATGCCGCCATTGCCCTTTAATTGTCCTGACACAAATTGCAGATGTTTTAATTACAAATTTCTTAATAGTTGTCCTTCCCCTTGGCTGCCCTACACTACAGATTCATTCCACAAATGTATGCTCCATGTCCTGAAAGATATGCCAGTTAACATTACCTTGCTTGAACATCTGCAGCCACCCAGTAGTGAAATTCCTCACAGCCCCCACTGATTTCCTCATTCTTACAGTTTGTTCCAGTCTTCCGATTCTCCATTAACAGTCACTTTGCCTACCTTAAAATGAGTCCAAGTTCTGCATATTCATATGTAACAACTTATTTATAATAATATGTCCCCTTCTGCATGAGTTAAAGCCTTCCCTTTCTACTTAGAGCATGATTAACAAAGCTAAACACATACTCTTCAGTGTTTATAAGCAGGACAAAAAGGAGACAAATCAGAAGAGTTTCTCTTGAACATAATTTTTTTAATTTTTTTTTTTTTTTGTGGGGAGATACATTCTGTGCCAGCTGTTTATTACCCAAAAACTGATGAACAACAAAACTGAAATAGGATAAAAAACATCACACATACACACACACATACACAGAGCAGACAGAATCACATCCAGTTTTAATAACAGCTGTCTCCTGTCCCCACCCACTGCCCCTGGCTTTTTTTAATGCACAACATTGACTGTCTATCTTAAGTCATTCCGAGGAAGAAATAATAGAGCTTCTTTTTATTTGGCATAGAAGGTCTTGCAAAATGAAAGTGGAAACAGCATTTGAAAGGGTTTCAGAGTCTGCAGTGCTATTTTCAGAGAGCCTTTGTGTGTTTTCAGAGACAACAACAACAATCTAGGCTCTGATTCCTCATCCTTATGGCAGTAGAGAAATTCATAACTCTCTTCTCAGGCTTCCTGAGCACCTGCATGCCTAGCTTTCACAAAGCATGGTATATGTTTGAAATGTCAACAGTTGAAAAAAATTTAACACCACACAAAGGAATATAGTGTTCTACATCTGCCCACTGAGGTGCCTTCCGTCCACTATGCCCAATTCTGACAAAGTTTAAAGTTATTGTATTACTGTCAAAGAGTAGTGGAGAACGTTTTAGATTATTTTTTTTCAGCTCAGGTTTTCAGCACAATCACATTTACTGGTAGGAAGACTTGGTGCATTCACACTTGGGATGAACACTGAAATCTAGATTTTCAAGCAGCTAATGCTTCTGATTTAAGATTATCAACTTGAGAATCAGGAAACATATTTTTACATTTCTGTCTTAAAAGCAGTTCCTTAAAGTTGTTTAAAGATAGGTAGTCAACTGTTTGGAGCTCTAGATGGGCTTGTGAAAATTTAAGCTCCAAAATTTTGTATGGTATTACACACGATACTACACTTCAGCACTATTTTTTCTGCTATAATATACCTTTATATTTCAAAATGGTGAAATTCTATCTGTTATCATGGTATAAAT
Organism: Ciconia boyciana; assembly: GCF_034638445.1. Taxonomy (NCBI): domain Eukaryota; kingdom Metazoa; phylum Chordata; class Aves; order Ciconiiformes; family Ciconiidae; genus Ciconia; species Ciconia boyciana. The sequence goes on from NC_132935.1 coordinate 61,728,313, forward strand.
ATCCTCTAAGCCCATGTATTGACAGAAATAATGGACTTCTGAGAGCAACTCATGGAACATAGACTTTTCTCCCTTTTTTAAAGTAAAAAAATTCTACTTAGCTTACTGCTTGTTGATTAGCTTTTAAAAATACTCTAAGGGTGAAACTATTTATGTATTTTTATATGGTTTATTTTTCTAAGGTTTTTCTTATTCAGCCCAGGCAGAATATTTTAATTGTTTCCCAAACTCTGTTCTTCTGATTTGTTCTATAAATCACATAAATAGAATAACAAATTTTATTTAATTTTGTTCTCTGCGTGCCTTCTTAAAGGTATGCTGTATTTTATTTATCTTAACACAGTTCTTTAAAGAAAAACAGCAGTTTACATATAACTTCCATAATGACCTACTATAAAGAGACAAAAATGATATAAATCTCCTTCTCAAGTGAATTACAAATAATGTATGCAAAATACTTTTGTTATCTGTTGGTATTTTATTTTTCAAAGGCTTGTACCTACCTACTTTGCATGTGGTAGCTTCTGTTGAAGCTTGATTTCTGCAGAAAACATCAGAGTTAAACCAAGCACACATACATTCACAAAATTCAGTAACTGTCAAAGTTTTGCCTCATTACAAAGGACCATCCAAATGCCAAAGCAATGGAACACAGTCTACTAGAGGCAGCATCTGGCACTTTGGCAAACTCAGCTGGCAGATGGCTTTACATTTGCTTCTCCTGCTATTCCTTTTACTGCTATATTCTCAGGCTTTTTTCTTGATACAACTTCGTTCTAGAAAACTAGCCGCTGTTTGTGTAACTGTTCTGTTCTATACAAATATTTCATTACTTTTAAATAAATACTAAAAATGGAAAATAGAATAAAATAAAAAAATTGTTTTGTTTCTGCAACTTTATTGCAATTACAGTGTACTCCTCCTTGTAGTATGCATTTACTTATATATAGATATTGAATTGTGAATTCAGGCATCCTGTTGATTTTTTTGAGCAGAAGTGATATGTGTGTCTTACACAGAGTTCGCACTCCACCTCACAATCAGTTTATATCTGAGAAGCACAAGGCAAGTTCTAAAATGGGGAAAGTTTATATGCTTCTAAGTTTTCATACACTTGTAATATATAAAAAAACCACTTCTATCTTTATTTTTGAGAATAAGCTTATTTATAGCTACAACGAACAGCTCTGGACCAATGAGTTTGCTTTTGTCCAGTATTTTGGAGTGAAAGTACTACATATCTGATACTTCTGTTAATGATGTTCCTGAGCAAAAAGCTCAGGCCTTGCCAATCACTATGAAAAGAGGAAAATAATGGGTCTGTATTTCAAATCCAAAGCTTCATAATCGAGTTCTACCTCTTCCAAGGAAGGAACGGCTAAGACAGACCCCAGTGATGGAACAAGTTTATATATAGTTTAAATGATTCCAGGCCTACCTCAATATCCAAACTAAATAGCTAAACACTGAGGTTTCCGAGCATCTTTAATACTAACCAAAAACTAACAGCGGTTTGCATCTACAAAGTGATGTGGCATTTGCTAATCTACATTGATTCATCAAAAGTCATTTCATGATGCCTAAATATGCAACCTTACTACTTAAATAGTAGTTACGTGCTCTACCATCTATGTCTTTATATGTATGTCTCTACTGCCACCTACTTGTGCTAGCACTAGGAAAGTTTTCTTTCCACCTTCGAAAAGCTGTAAAGAGAATATCATGAATTACTAATGGCTTTTCTAAACTTTCTATTTAAGTTTCATCTCTCTTCTGTACTAAAAAAAAAAAGATCTTAACAAAACCTATAGAGCAGCAATAAAAGAAATGCCAGAGATCTTCCAAAACTGTACAAAAAGATAATGTTTTTCTATTTTCTGCCAGGCAGAAAGGACCTGCATCTAATTGTATTTGTTGCACAAAGGTAAAATTAGCTGCCCTGGCTTACCATGAGCCTTCAATGGTACATCTCATCTACTGCTCAGTCTTTCAGCAAAATCATAGCTGTATACATAGAAAAGGTGAGTTACTTATACATGTATTTATACATATGAGTAAAAGGTGATCTCAAATAGGAATATAAAATAAAAAATAAAATATAATATTAAAAAATATATAGTGAGAATATAAAGTAAAATTCAGGAGACAATTTGTCAAACAAGTGGGGAAAAGAAGTGAGAAGCCCTCCAGACTTGAGCAGAGTTATTGCCATGATAATGGTATGACTTGGATTCACTACAAGAGTTGTCAAATATACGCTATTTCTCTTTGACTCATGAAGTCATTGGCATGAGCCTAAGCACTTGAGAGGTGCAGTCTGAATTACGTTGTCAGATATACAAATACAATGTGGTCATTTGCCAAGGCCAGTGCCAGCACGTTATGTTTGCTCAATATGTTTGCAGCATAGACTTTTGATTGCCTTCAGAATTTTAACTTTTCTTTTCATAGATGTGCTCTGGGTCCTGAAAAGTTGAATATCTTTTGAGAGTTTTGCAATCACTGTACAAAGTTGATGACTACTATACTGAGGCTTCTGCTAATACCTTTCTTGTAAATAGCTGACAGAAAACATGTAATTTCAAAACACACCAAGAACACCAACTGCAGTAAATAAAAAGGTTCTTTCTGCAGAAAGCTTTTTTCCCAGTGTTTTCCCATTACAGTGGGAAATGAATTCAATGACTGTACTAAAGAAGAAAGAAAACATAAAAGAGAAACCATAATAGGTCCTGAGAACATTGCGACTGGCTGCAGACATTTCTATGCGTCTATGAGACCCTACAGTCTTTATGTCATTAGATAGGTGTTACATTTAAAATAATATTTCTGTATTACTCAACGTATTATTATAATGTTGGCTGTAATTTACTTCCCTTGTAATGCTGGTGTGAAAGACTGGACTCCTAGCAACTGCTGTTTGACAGATTTTCACGTAATACCATGTTTTCACACAGAGTATTTGTATGTGTGAGCTAAAGTTACTGTCCAAATTTTGTCTGAGAAGACCCTGATGAGGAAGGGGAAGAAAGGCTCTTGATCTCACACCTGGAACATGTTGACAGTGAATACCAGTGACACAGTCAGAGCTGTGAGCTTTTATTGCCACAAATTAATGACTGAGACACAAATGACCTCCATTAGCCAGGAGAGCACCACTGCTTGGCAAGGACCACCAGCCAGGCACTGTAAGGGGCCTCCTCTGAGGGCAAACCAGCCAGCATGGACCTGAAATGGAGCCCTCTTGCTCACAGGAGAAACCCACTGTCAGAAAGAGGGTGACTGGTCCCTGTGCGGAGCTGAGTGGCTGCCAGACATCATCCCCATGGGCTGTAGGTAGTTAGCAGCTCTGTTCACCTGGATGAAGATAAATAAGTGCTGCCTTTCCAGGAGACATGTGTCCAGAGCAAGGCCAGAGCTGACTCATCTCCATGGAAAGTATTTGATGAGTAGGAAAACAGCACAAGTGCACAGTAGCAATCACCTCATCTCAGTGTAGACAGGGTTTGGCTGATGTATTGCAGGCTGGGCTCCAGGACAACTCTCTGGGACACTGACTTCACAAAAACAAATAGGGCATGGGAATGCGCTAAATACCATTTGTCTCTCCTAGAGGTACTGTAGGTTTCCAGCACCCCAACATGACAAACATGAGTCTGGAGAAGAAAAGTCACTTTGCTGAGTGGTAGAGTACCCAGGAGCAACAAGGGTGGGCGGCTCTGCAAGGGAAGGTGAAAATGCAGCCAAGAGCGACAGCAGGACTGTCAGGGCAGGGGCCTCACTCGCAGAGGCACCAGATGAGGCTTCCCACAGCTCTTTCTCCCAAATTGTGTGTTTTCATGGCAATCTGATGCTTTGAGGTTACAGCTGCAGCATATCTGAGCAGAGCTTGCGCACAGGCTGCAAACCCCCTGGGGGGTACAAGGAGGCTGCAGAGGGGGGGATTGCAAGAAAAGGACATTACAGACCAATCAGGGCAATTAGACCCTGTCGTTGCCTCCAGAACCCTGACAGTTTGGGTAGTACCTTATATATGTACAAGAAAGTGTAGGGAGGGAGGTGGAAGTCACGAGGTGTGCGCAGCACAGACAAGGTGCGATGAACCAATTGCTGTGAGAGCTTTGATGGCACAAGTAGGTCTCTGTAAAGTCAGGTGCCAGGTGACACCCTCTCTAGGGTGGACACTGTTAGGACATTTAGGATGTTGCAGTTTGGACACGAAAGCATTTTCCGGAATGAGCTGCTACTGACAGAACCATTTGGGAAACACATAGTGGCATAATAGGCAAATCAGAGCAGTTAATTACACAGCGGTATAAGGTAAACTAGTTATCTTATTCTCTTCTTCCTTGAAAAAAACCAAAACAAAACATAAAAAACCACCCACAACTATGCCTCCCTGTTGTTTAAAAGCTCTCATTTGAAATTTGAAATACAGCATATGAATTCATAAAAGTTTATTTGGATTATGTCTATTCCTCAAGGGTATTTCTGTAGTTTTTCAGCAATCTGGTGTTCAAAAGCTGTCATTGAAATAAAACAAAAACAAGTTTACTTTCTACAATCCTGGGTGGCCAAATGTTGTCAACTGCAAAAGTCAGATACAATATTTGTGGTTCCCCATTTGCAGGCTACACTGTGTGGCAATCCCAGCCTCCAAGAAGAGCATCCAGGACTTACTGAGGAAAAGGTTTACCTCTGTTCTCACTCCTTCACCTCATGGGGACACACTGGCACCAGCAGGGACACTACAGATGCGGTCATCTGTTATAACTGAATGTTATAATTCCTCTCTAAGGGAAAAAGTCAAGTAGCCCAAGTAACAGTATCCCACAAATCATATGCAGTACGATGTATATCTGGTTTTTAAAATTCAGAAACTAAATGTTATATGAACAGAATGTAAGATTTTTAGGGCAGCTTAAAATGTGTTTAGGGTGATGTCCATCTCCACGTTTAACACACCACTATTAAAGGAACATACTCTTGAATGTTGTGTCTCTTTAAAAAAAAAATCTGAGCATCTTACAAGGTTTGAAAATCCAGTTAGCTTTGACTTTGTTATTCTCTTAGCTGTGACTTAGCTTCCCCACCCCACTTAAGCTGATTACTAAAGTACACAGAAAAGACAGAATAGAAAAGGATCAAATATTCCAACTTCAGGATTCTGTATCAAATACAACAGTAGCTTAAACAATAGTTTTATACAGAACAAACCAAAACAAATGCTTACTATACTGCTTTATATAGTCAACAGAGTCAGAAATTCTAACTTGCAGGATCTATTAAGACTTCCACAAACCACAGTATCATAAAACCACCGTGTGTCATATATGTTAAACCAGCCATTTCAATTCCATTTGTAGCTATAATGTTCCACCAAAACATTCCACTCACTTCAAATGTGCAGAAATCCCAATACAGTGAACACTGGTGCTATCTTTCTTTGAAAAACTTAACTAAACATTGAGTAAACAACTGAGCAGATGTTCTTGTTTATTCCACAGTATTTTACTGGTCTAAAGCTGCACAGGGCTAGAAATCAGTTGATTAAGGCAGCTGTGAGTGCCCCCAGCAAGAGGCGGAATCTTAACAGATGTAGGATAACCCATCTGACCTCCTCATTACAAAGGATGCATGCGTGATATTGCAAGTGTATCAGAGAACGCAAGCACTGAATTCAGCTGGTGAACGATCCCTTGCAGAAGCTGCCAGCTGGCATGAGCTGTAGGAATCAGAACCTGAACTGTCCTAAACAACACTGCAGATCTGCTGTCAGAACTGGGGAACCACAACGGACTCCCCTGAAAACCTTCTGCGGGATTTTATTTTTTGGTCCGAATTAAATGTGTTCAGAATACAACCCCAAAACTTTCAGTATTTCTCCGAATCCTTTTTATTTTCCCAATCTGCAACAATTTGTTTGTACATTTGTCCTACATTTGGCCAATTGTGCAAGTTTTGGCCGAGAATAGATGGCAGCTGTGGCTAAAAAAAAATGAAAAAACTCCACTACTAACCCTGTAGGATAGAGTCTATGGACATTATAGGGGAAAGGGTGATGTCCTATCACCTAACCCAAGTGAGGTGTCTAAGTTAATATAAGTCAATATGCAGCAAAAAGTTCCTGCCTAGTGTCGAGGAGCGTGTTCTCCCACCCTGTTGAACAGTTAGACATGTAAAGATGGTACAGATGGTAGGCAAACATCTGTCCTGTTGCCTTACCTATTCCTTGTTGCAGCTCAACCACTCTTTTCCTTTCTGTGCACACAGCAGCATTTGTCAGCATGCCAAGATAAAGTGTACAAAAGAAAAGGGCTGCAGAAGCAAGTTTGATTTGTTCTTTCCTCAGAGGAAAAGGAAATTTTAAGGAGCAAAATTATAAGAGGAAGGGCTGCAAGTTTCCATAGTTAAAAGCAGTATGTTTATACACTGACATTTGGAGGGATCTGTCAGTTACAGAACTCAGTAAGTCTTTTTGATCTCAGCTAACAGACTTGGCTAACCTTATGTTAAAATCAGATTCACACTTTTTCATTATTGGGTAAACTGAAAGATTAAGTTCTGTGTGTTTACTAGGTGGAGTGCTTTTCAACATTAGCGTATATGCTTAAAGAAACCAATTTATAGCACCACAAAATGGACACATACGGATTGCATGTGGCTCGTGCACTGTGTGGTATGTAAACCCCATTCCTCATGCACCACAAGAGAGAAGCCAATTCCAGAGCTCCCAGCTGGGTCCCGGGTCCCTCAGGCGACCTTGTTAGCAGCCTCCCTGCTGACTCAGTCCCTCACCCCACACTCCCCAGTCCCTCTCTCTCTGATAAATACCAGGTATCCTAACAAAACACCGATTTGCCGTCAGCAGGGAATGTGAAACATTGCTTGTCTTCATTTTATGCTTTAAACACATCATTTGTTTCGTTGTTTTCCTTCTCCTTGCCAGTCATTACCTGTTGTCTTGTCATCTTGTCTCCATTCTTCCCTGGTGCTTTATGTTTCATTGCTCTCCTTTCACCCTCTCTCCGTGCTCTGGTAAGCATCTTGGCTGCAGCTGACTTAAGGAGATACTCTCCCCTCTTTTGTAGCTTAATAACCATTATGCCAATCCCTGTTCAGTTTCACTGGGTGAATTGGGATTAATAGCCATTTGTTGTCTCCGCACCTTTTTACTCTATCACTGATTTCATGGAGAAAAAATATTTTTACTGGAAGATAAAAACTACAGTAAATTACATAATTTTTTAGGTATATCAAATCTATTTTACTCCATTAACTGCAAAATATGTTTTCATATAATTTCACATCTGTGCAAAATGCTCTGTGTAAATGTGCCTTAAAATCGACATTGGTCTTAGGTTGAAATATGTAGAAAATTGGGGATGAAGACAATACATGTGGAGACCATTTTGAAAGGATAAGACATAAATTTTGCCTATATACATGGAGAGGCAAAAAATTAGGCAATAGCTTGTTTACCACTTTTTTCTTTCCACCATGCTTCCGCCTTCACCTTCTCTTGGCAGTACATCACACTCAAAACAGGACATGAAGCAGGTTCAGTTTCTCTGCAGCTGTTGCTGATCTCCTGACTCAACTCAGCTACCCGTCTCTTCTCAGTGGTATTTACATTCCAAAATAGAAGATTCTTAATGTATGTCATGTCCATAAAATGGAAATATTTAGGGTGATGCTTTGTGATGCTTGTAAACTTGCCTGAGGAAGTAATGTTAACTTCAGCTGTGCCTTGCTGGTGGAGCAGGGAGGGAATTTTGGCATGGCTTTTTTATGTGTTGGCAGGGAGTTCCCAGTGGCTTAGATATCTGATCTTGACACTTAATAGTTTCTTGACCTAATTGTATAGGTTTAAATGGTTGAGAAATGTAAGCCGTATGGGTTTTTTTCAGGTTTGCAGCAAAATGGTGTATATATCAAATACTTACGTTATTTCACGTTCCTTCTCTTAAAAAGCAGTTAGAGTAAGGAATTAATCCTGACAAAAATCATACAGGTTTGTGTGACTCAGGAATTATTGTGACTGATAGGCCCTTAACGTGACTGAAATCATCTTCTGTTACTGGAGTGTGAGCTCAATGCATGGCATATGCAGTATTTCCAGCTGGTGAATGAATATGTTTGTAGCATTTCTCTGTGGTATACTGACAGGATGCAGAATTATATAGTCTGCTATGTGAAGAACTGATAAGGAAAAATCATGCCTATTCAAGCAGCCACAAACAATTGCTTCTGCAATCACAGTCAGAGGAAGAACCTAGAAAGCATTGAGGGAAAGATATATCTCATTCATCTAATATTTTAACATGACATGAAGGTGACAGTGAAACCAGGTATGGACAAAGAACTGTCCAGCTGACTACAGGCAGAGGCCTTAGGGAATGCATTGCATGGGACTGAATACAATGCCCAGTAGTGCAAGGTCACTGTGTGATACATACACATATTTTTACAGTAATTTTACAGTTTACAGTATTTTGGCTGCATTTACACAAGAATTATGGGACAGAGATGTGCTTTTAAAGCTAATCTCTCAAATCTCAATTATGAGCTTTGGTTTATATTTCAAAGTCATCTTAGAACATATGAACATTTCTTTTGGGTGAGCTGACCTGGAAGATCAGCTCCACCTACTTATGTGCACTCTTGAAGCACATATTCTTGGGATATTGGATCCTCAGCATCAACTGTTCTGCATTACAAATTCACTTCTATTCACTTGTATTGCTAAGTAGACATAGTTTTTAGAGCCAAGGGGAAAGTTAGTGGGCACAATGATCTATATAGACCGTACTCAGTGAAGCTTCTTCAGTACCCAGGGAGGTTAGTGTACTTCTTAGAAGGCAGCTCCTATTTCCTGATACCCTAATACAGGTCTACCTCATAGGAACAATGCAAAGCATCAGTTGCTTTATACTTTTTTTTTTTTAATCCAGAATTGCATGAACATATTTCAGTAGAATAGTTCATTTTGAGTCATTTTTAATTTACTGTTATGTGTACTCTTAATTTGTCTTAAGTAAATAGCATTTTTCCTGTACTGCATGACTGCAATTTTTATAAGCAGAGGAAGGACCCTGGGAAGGTTCAAAGATAGACACACAGACATCTGGACTAAGTTCTTAATGGCATGGATATTTACAAACAAATCCTTTCTTAAATATTCTGAGGATTAAAAATTGCTTGTACTGTTGTTTTTTCTGTATTTGTTTAAGAAAAAACGGTTGCAAATGTTACCCAAGTGACTCAGACTCATTTATTCAGATAAACATTTGCAAATATTTCCTGTTCTCACTTGCCCTACACATTTTATTAGAGAAAGTATTCAGATTGTTCTGACTACTTGCCTGTACACGGAAAAACTAAGCATTTCTGAGGAACATTCTTTGATGTTTTTATACGTTCTACACAGTAAAAAAGGCATACAAGTTTATATTTACATACTCATATTTGCAATGAAAACTCTAGCTTGTAATTCCTTGAGGAAGAGTATGAGTTTTGTCTTTCTTATTTTTTGTAAGGAAATCTCCTATACTATTCAGGTAAAAGCCAAGAAAATTAGTCAGACTCAGAGGAATGTTCAAATAGATGTTATGGTGGTAAACACACTCGTCAAACTCTCCAAAGCACAGAGCAGGCCTTACCAACGAACTGATCTTCATGAAGAGGGACAGTTACTAACTCCATAGGTATCCTTCTTGAAAAAAATTAAAGTTCTAAGTTTGAATGAGGAGTTCTATTAAGGTCACAGATATTCTGAGAAAACAGAAGAGTACAATTATTTGCCTGCTGAGCTTCATTTCATGCATCTTCTCATGTATATGCATCTATTTACCAAAATCCATTCACAAATAAATAATAGTGGGATCATTTTAGTGGCAACTATGTTTACCTAACTGCATTCCTTTACTACTCCTGTTTCTGCTCATTGCTGTTGTGTAAATTATAGAATTTATAGATTCTATAAATTATAGAAACAGACCCTGACTACCATATTTAAATGGAGTAGCTTTACACTGCAGTTTCATAACCAGTTTAATATGACATAAGCCAGCTGATCCATCAAAGAGTCATCCCACCACCCCCTCATTCCTGGGTGCTTATTTCTCCACCCATAACTGCAGGCATATGCAGTCATACAGCTGTGCAATGAACTACCTCAGGGAAGTAATCTGAGATAATTAACCTGGGGAAAAAAAAAAACCAACAAGAAAAGACATTTTAACCTTCCTCTCCCAATTGGGTGTTTTTTCTAAGAACCCTCTTTAGCTGTCTTTGTTTTTTTCTTTTTTATTTTTGATAGCACAGGGGAAAATGTTTTGGGCAAGAAACAACTGCCAAGAATTTCAGGTAGTAGTGCCGCCTTATGCATATTTAAACTAACATAAAATGATGACATCATCATTCAGTCGATTCTGTGCACTCCAAAGAGCTATTAACTAAAATGAATACAATGCTACTCAAAACAAAGACAAAATAACCTGACTTAAAGTAAACCAATAAAATCTGAAGTAAAAAAAATGTATCACATAGACTGCTTGCCATATAAAATGGTAAAATGCAATGCCAGCATATATATCTACGGTTTAAAAAAGCAGCAGGAAATCTGTAAAGATTTCATATATGAAAAAGCAAATTAGCTCTGTGATTTTGCAATCCAGATTCTGTTTCCTGCATAAGTAAGGAAATAGAGTCAGGTATCTTCCATCATAGGAATTATCCTCAGTATTCATTATTTTTTCCTGAAATAAAGGTGAATTGCACAATGAGTTTAAGCTCTTAAAGTGAGATACTGATAAATGCAGGCACTTACATGGAGAGTTCCAAAGATTTTATCTTGGGGGCACTGAAATTCTGTATGTGCCTAGTTTGTTCCTTTACATTTGCCAAACCTTGCAGTTTGCACATTCCATTCTTGCTAGCTGAGCAGCATAAGCAGCTGGCTTGTGCCAAAACCAGGTCAAGATCCGCAAGCTAAGCATTTTTTAGCACACTTCGCACTGATGGGGTTGATCTTCCTATAAAGTGCAGCTACTGTTTTCCTTTAAGGGGAAGGAGATGATGTTAGCTCTTTTATTCCATAAACTATTGGTTAGCTCATTCTCACATGAGATGGAAATATCATTAAGCAGCAGAATGGTATAGCACTTTATAGTGGCTATTTTGTGTGACATACCTTTCTCTTCTCAATTTGAAATTCAGCTACTGAACTGAAAGAAATGCAAGAGCTATGAAATTTCTGAGCTATAAAGTGGCAATGAGCATGTCTCAAGTAACAAAATGTCTAGGATATTAACCTGGGAACTGAGAAGCCCTGTTTTGCTGTGCCCACTCCAAAATCGTCTTCTGTTTTTGCTTTTCTTACGTACTTTAGGGGCTACTGGCTAAAATATAGAGGTGGTGCTGAGGTCCAGATGCTCCCTCCACCTTAACCTCTACATTGTAAAATCATAATGTATCTCAGTCTGAGTCACCTATAGTCCCCCATAATTTGTTCTTCTAGATAGTTCCAGAGTTATTTGGTACATGGAGTTTGATGGGATAATTTTGAGACAAGAGATTTCCATTGTTCATTGTGTGGGAACATGTTATTGTTTTGGGTGTTTGGTTCCATTTCCTGAATTAAATCACTAAAAAGTCATCACTGAGACAGTCCGTCTATCTGGGAAAGGTCTGTCCTTATTCTTGCCAGTTTATGAAAATTATCTATACTATACATGGGGGGGCCTAAACTCCCAGATTGTAGTAATTAATAATAATAGTTACTAAATAATAATAATAATAATAATAATAATAATAATAATAATAATAATAAATAATATTATTATAGTCATAATAATAGAAGTAGTAACTGGTTGACAATTTAAAAGCCTAATCTTGTTATAGAATAAAGTTATGGAGGGAGAGGAAAAAAGATTTCTTTAAGAACTTCTGCCTTTCAAGCAGATAAAATATTTTCAACAGAAAATATTTGTTTTGCAAGTATAGATCACTTCAAGTATAAAATCAGCTTATTATTTCATCTCAAGTTCATTCGTTCAAAAGTTCTACTACATACATTTTTAGTTTGAGGCACATTTGCTCTCTCAATACTTATTATGAGTAAGGCTGTGACATATTTATTCTTCACAGGCACACACAAAGGTTGAAAATTTATTGGAGGTAGGGATGCTAACCTTTCATTGCCAAAGCTCTATGTTATCCCACTTTTCCAGGGAATTTGTCAGTAATTAGTATATTTCTGTGTCAATAAATCATTTGTATTTTAATTCTGAAAGATAATTTCAGCCCAGAGAGAGACTGTAATAAATACTTATTATGTACATGATATATTGCTAATGAAGGACATGATATATTGCTAATGAAAAAAAAAAAAAAAGATGTATTGTGAAAGCCTTGCTGAAATATAGGTAATGAATATTACAGTTAGAATATAATTTTTCAGGTGCTCAAACATTATTAGATTTCATACCCCCTTCATACACACTGAGCTCATCCGCTACAATTCCACAGAATTCTTCCTGTTCCACTGAATCTGGTGGGACTTTGGACACTGACATCTGTAGGAGTGTGCTGGTTTTGGCTGGGATAGAGTTAATTTTCCTCCTAGTAGCTGGTATAGTGCTGTGTTTTGGATTTAGCATGAGAATAATGTGATAACACAGAGATGTTTTAGTTGTTGCTAAGCAGTGCTTATATTAAGTCAAGAACTTTTCAGCTTCCCATGCTCTGCCAGCGAGGAGGTGCACAAGAAGCTGGGAGGGAGCATAGCCAGAACAGCTGACCCCAACTGGCCAAAGGGATATTTCATACCATATGACATCATGCTTGGCATATACAGCTGGGGGAAAAAGGAAGGGGGAGACGTTCGGAGTGATGGCGTTTGTCTTCCCAAGTAACCATTACACGTGATGGAGCCCTGCTTTCCTGGAGATGGCTGAACACCTGCCTGCCCATGGGAAGTAGTGAATGAATTCTTTGGTTTGCTTTGCTTGCGTGCGCAGCTTTTGCTTTACCTATTAAACTGTCTTCATCTCAACCCATGATTTTTCTCACTTTTACTGTTCTGATTCTCTCCCCCATCCCATTGTGGGGGGAGTAAGCGAGTGGCTGTGTGGTGCTTAGATGCCGGGTGGGGTTAAACCACAACAAGGAGCCACATCAAGCTGTGAATTAGTCAAAGAAGGAGGACATCTAACATGTTTTTACGTGTCAGCAGGTTGTTCCACATGATTCCAGGTCTGAAATAAAAGCAGATAGTCCAAGGAATATTTGGCAAAATTAGTTCTAGGAAAAAATGGGAGAAATCAAAATTCTGTATGGAGGTCAGCATGCTTGTCAGGAAGCTGTAAGGGAGGCAAGCCAAGAGCTGAGTGTGACAGCACTGCCAGCAGGGCAGGGACCTCACCAGCATGGGAGCTGGTCCCACAGCTCCCGAGCAAGGGGGGCATAGCAGGGCCAGAGCAGGAGTCACAGTCCCAGGATGGCTGGGCAGGGATGTAGTGATGGGGATGAGCTGATGCCAGGCTGGGATGTCAGCCCATGGGTGGTGGCCAGGGTCAGGAATGGGGAGGTAGGAGGCTCAGGGATACCTGCCACCTATGTCAGGCAAAACCAAAGGCGAGAGCTGCAACTTCAAAGCAGGTCCTGAGGAAAGCCAGGGAGGACCTAGCCCAAGCCAAGCCCCTATAAGTGGGTGAGTGGGGGGAGATTTGCACACAGGAAGGCTTTGAAATGTTATGCTATTACTTCTTGGGGTTTTAGTCATATGGTCATAAACTATAAGATAACATTTCCAGAGTAAAAGACCAGGTGCCAAAGCAATTACAAAAGGCCAGACTCCTAACATCATCACTTATATATTTAAAATTTCCTAGAATCTGAAAAAGGAGAAATATTCCAGTGAACATCTGTCAAAGGAAGAGTTTGACACTCAGTTCACTAATCTTGGAAATAAATAACATAAAATTAAGTAAGACTCACTTTCAATGCAAAATCCTTAATCCAGCAAATATAAAACCATGGATTTTAACATTGACAGATGTTAGCCAAGGTAAAAAATTGGAGTATGAGTTCTTCATTCACAAAAAAGCTCAAGCAGATTTTTCTTAATGGCAAATCAAGTATTTTCAGCCCAAATCTTTGCTCTTTTGAGAGTATGTACAATCTACCAGTCATTGAAAACTAGATGCCAAAATTTCTTCATTAAAAGAGGCTATTTAAGCATCATTATATTCTGATCTTGGAAATTAGGAATGTCCATGACAGGTTGTTAATTATTTCCTCCCTACTAGCTTACTTCAACATTTTGATGAGGCTTAATTTTCAGGTCTTTCACATTCAAGCTCTAAATACTTTAATATTGTAGTGTCATCCCTCAAAATGTTTTTTAAGACAAAAATACACATCCTGGTCCTGCCTCCCAAGTCCCTTGGACTTCTGAATCAACACTAAGGATGTTTTCTAGTTAGAGCACAATAAAAATACACAAGTGCTTATGCTACCTTTTTTCTCTTCAGTAATTATTTCAGTGAGAATTTGTGCCATAAAAATTCTCAATAGAGGGTATTTTTGTAACATACTATATTGTTTTTAAACAAAACAAATATTTTTTTTCTTCCAATACAATATGATGAACCACTTACTAATTTTCTTTCTTTTAATATCTGAGGCATATGGTTTAGAATTAAAATGCTCTGTCTGTCTCTCAGATATAGCTTTCACTCTTTATTTACTAGGGATTTATTAAGCCATGTGGTGATAGTAGCATTACAACACGTAGGACTCAGTCAAACAACTAAGCAGTTGCTGTATTTTAAATGCACTTTTCAGTCCCAGTGAGGGGGACTGGGGAATTTTCCGTCCCCTATCTTACTTAAACATTATCTTACTTAAGTGTGCTTAGCACAGACTTATAAGACAGGTATCCTGACTTGTAATAGCAACTCAAATCCAATTGCCTAATGCCATTATCTTTTTTATCAAACATAATATTGTGCCAAATAATGAGGCAGTGCTCAGACCTCTCATTAAGGCAGAGTTCCTTTTTTTCAGGATAATAATATTAGGGATTTATCAGCTACAATTTACACTTTAATAGTTTCTGACAAAACTATTGTGCTCACATAAAAGCTCAGCAAAAGCACCTCAAAATTTGCAATCCAAATTAAGTTTGCCTCTTCAGTTTTTCGATTAATGCAGAAAAGTCTAGCTGTGTTAAGTACAGGCTGTCAAATTTTGTCTTATTCCTACCTGAGTCCTAAGATGACAAACAATTTGCACTATATCTAATCTGTATTGCTGGAAATTTCAATGTTCTTAGCTCTGAAATGCTGTAAAATGAACTGATAATAACAAAAAAAAGTACACTTTCCTTTCCATTATCTGCTTTTATATTATAATAAAAATATTTTATTTTTTTCATTCTTATATTCAGATGTTTGCTGATTCACAAAAAAAAATCAGATAATTTGGCAATTTAAAATAATCTTTACAATTTTAAGACGAGATTAACTGTTGAGGCAATACTTCATTGTAGAGATGTCAAATAATTCCCTACATTACAACAGAGATTATCATCTTTTAACTTTTAAAAATGTATATGCAAGAGGTTTTAGCTCCAATATACCAATAAATTGTGTGTGTCTATACTTGTGAAAGGAAGATCATCAGTGCCTTAGCCCTATTAGAGTTTATTTTCAAACTCAAGACCAAACTGAGTAGAACTAAACTTTTTAACAAAAACTTGGTCAATAAATCATGAGCTTTGACATTAACAGAAAATTATCATCCACACATTTAGCAGTTGTTTTACCTTACTTTTATTATTACTATTAGTATTATTTACTTGTACTCTTAGTACTACTACTTGTTCTACTAAAACAAAAAAACAGGAGAAATAAGTTAAAGCTACTTAGCTCTTCTATATAATTAAAATAACGTGAATGTAGACTATTTAATACTTCCACCACTTGCCCTTGAATACAGATTCCCAAATAATTTCAAGTAATTATCCCCCAAATTTGCTTGTTCTCCAGATATGGCACCTGTCTGTGTGTGATCATCCTTTAGCCAAGGCAGTAACAGGACCCATGGAGCTGAAGGCATCTGTGAATTTTCTGTACATGATTGAGACTCTCTGCTGCACTGACTGAATGACTGCAGACTGCTGCTGTGAGGAAATTTTGTACACAATTAACATTTTTCTACTGAATTTTACATCTTATGCAGATGGAAATACTTTTTTTTTTTTTTTTTTGCTATAAAAATTATTTAATCCTGAAAGACAGTACCTGGCAGAAGTTTTTCACAATTATTTTCCTCAGTCAGTTTTCTAGAGCTCTGTCAGCCAAGACAAACTAAATATTACATCTAAAAGCAACTCAAAGAATTGACATCTTTATAAACTAAATCTTCTAGTAGACAGCCTCTTGCTAAAAAGTAGCATACAGGCCAAACTTTGAAAGAAAGCACAACAGAGAGATGAATGTATTTAGGATAGAAGGGCATTTACACTTATTTATATTTATTATTTCTATTTGCATGAACAATTCAATTTGCTTGAAAGTCCTTGCTCTTTTCATACTTCATTGACATAAAATCCCTTTCAGACATCAGAGTAGTTGCCATACTTATAAAAAGATAGGTGATAACTTCATCATTTCAGGGCTATAAGCATGGCTTGTAAGGAAAAAGTTCAGTAGTTAAGCCAATCCACAATGACAGATTTGGACAACCTTCCTCTGTGAACATCATTTGGTAGAGTGTGAATAGCCGTGTTATCTCATACTGCAAGGCTTGGATCAACAAAAGACTGTCCTCTTTCTTTTTCCCACCACAAAAAAATCATACAAACTTACTTTTTGCCCTTCTGGAGAATGCATTTTCTTGGGCTTAAGGAAGCAGGTTTCAATTCAGTACGTATGGGAAGAATTGAACAGGAAACTTCTACTGAGCAGGCGATGCCTTTGCTACATAATCGCTGTAGTGACTGATGTTAGGAGTTTTTCCCCTCATTCACTCATTTCCCTCTAAAATAAATCAAAAATATGATGCTATGTGGATGGCAAGAGTGTTAGTGGCCCAGACAAGGATCCAGTGAATGTGGGCAGGCAGCCAGGACAGTTTGCCTTCACCTCTCTAGAGACAGCCAAGAAGAAAACTTTTAGCAAACATGTGGAAAAACTTTATGCTGTGGGGATCATGCACCTCACTCAGAGTAACACCCACATGCATCCCTCTGGGAATCAGCTGAACAAGGGTAAACCTTTCCTTTAAAGTACAATCAGCATCAAGTACCTGGAACATTTATACCAAGAAGTAGTTTCCTATTTGATTCTTTCCTTACTGGAACTGAATGTGTCCTTTGTCTCCAGAAATGCCCTCCCAAGACAGAGAAATTTACATCTCTTTTGTAATGGGGAAGAGTAAGACAGCACCCTTCTGCTACAGCTGGAAAAAAAAATTATATAGTGGGAAAAAAACAGAAGGAAAATAAGTCCTTTGCACGTTGATAAGGCACTTATCTGTGTATGTAATCTTAGGTTTTGGGTCTAGCTTAGAACTGTGCTTGCATTTTGCATTAAACTATAAATGAATGTTAAAGAGTAGATAAAATACAAATGATTAAGGCTATTTCTAAACTTTGTGGATATGCTTATGTTATATGCATTCTGACCACCTCAAGGATTAGACCACTAAGAGAATTTAGGCTAGAAATACCTAGCTTCTGGACTTTGATTTGGCTTAAGATTAATGACAAGCACACCAGGATCAATCCAGCTCTGACTGGGACAAAAAAATCTATACACATTGGGACACAAATCTAGGCACCTCAAGATTTTAAAAAGAAACAGTAAGGGTCCTGCAGGGTTTGGATGTTACCAGGATTAAGCCGTATCCATCACAAAATTTTCAGAATTTTAATTTTGGGCATTTAGTGCCTAAGCTTTGCCTTGCGTATCAGACAAGCCTTCTACATCTTATTTCTATTTGGTCCATAGTCTTTGAATAAATTTCATACCTAGTTTTATAGAAGCATATTAAGTTTCACTGTGAAGTTGTTATAGACCAGATCTTAATGAATCCTGTTTATCATTCCTTCTGCATTGATATTGTCCTTGGCAATTGGCCTCAGTCAGTGATGCAGAAAAGTGCACGTTAGTATTCAGCTAATGTGCAGTTGGGACCCCTAATGACTCATGCTATTATATAATTGACTGAGATCACCTAAAGGAAAGAAACAAGATCATTACAAAAACCTTAGTATTCTCTCCGTCTTATAATGTTTGTGCTCTGAAGACAGAATTCCCCATTAGAGATTCTGAAATGTCTATTGAAGGCTGTTGTAGCAATTTTGATGATATTTGCATTTGAGCAGCCCCTAACTATTCTAATTGTTTCACCTGTGTAGAAAAGGGATGAAGGCCAAAAAAGGTCAAAATGAAATTAAAAGGTAAGCAAAAATTAGAAGATGAAGATGCTACATTTAGTTCAGCCAGAATTATAGATTATTTTTAGGTCAGGGTTAATATCCAGTGTCTGAGCTTTATACCCAGAAATTGCTGCAGATGATAGATTAGGTTTACTGGTATATTTTAATATATTGGAGCAGCAAGGATTCCTGGTAATATTTATCTCAAACATCAAGATTTCTCTATTTCTAATTAATCTAAAGCTAACTTGACATACTATCATAGCCTTAATAAAATTTGAGGTTTGATATTCAGAAAGAGGAATCAGAATACCAGATTCACAGAACAGATTTTCTAAAATAAAATGGTGTATGGTGGTGACATTTCTTTACACCGTAAAGGTTTTCCCTTCTTTACACATAACTCCTGGTTTTCTAGATATTACTTCATTTTATTGATTTTTCCAACCAATTCATATGTATCAACTAATGCTCTCTATTCAAACCCTGTAGCACTGATAGACAGCCTGCACTAAACATGCCTTATGGAGAAAACACACACGCAGTTCAGATGTATGAGGGCTGGAAGTGAACTTTTAAAAAATACAGGTTGCTCAAATAGCTAATGCCGTCTACTGAGCACCATCAATGGCAACTTTTCTCAGGAGAGGAGAACAGGAAAAAAATTGCTGTTAGCTGAAAAGTTAGACAGGTGTGGCCAGTTAGTATATCTGAAACAGATTTAAAATCCAAATTAATGTGGTAGCAGACATAATTATTACTATAAACAAGCAACGGAATAGTAACGAGGGCTCAGTTGTGCACGTACGCTGTATTTGATCCTTGGGCTGGGAACACTTTCTGTTTTCAGTCCTGCATTGGTCTCCTGTACAAACTTTTATTCCGGTCTTAGTCAGAGAGTCAGAAAATTACCCAATACAAATGAGCATATGTGCACATTACATAACATACCTTGCAGTTCAAAGACAAAGAATTTAAAAGCTTGAACAAGATCAACCAGGAAGAATATACAAAGAAAGAAAATCCTCCCATCTAAGACATCAAAAGAAAGAGCGAGCTGGGATGCCTGTAAAATATTTGAATAGAATTTCTTTCTACAAATAAAGACCTTCCCTTATAAAAACACTTCTGCAAATGCAGTATGGAAAAATTGAGTTTTGAAAATTCAGATATAATGGAAATGTACAACAGATTACATAAAATTGCTTCATAACAAAAAAAGAAATCCTTGTCATCTTTTGCATTTGGAATATTTTCACATGTTTTTCTGGTCAGCATATTTCATTTCTTTATTTTTATACACTTCATAGTACATGTTCCAAAATATTTTGTTTGGTTTTAACACTAATTAAGATGCATATAGTGTTTCCCTAATTTTATCTTCTTGTCTGATACAATATATCAAATTTAATTTACCTCTAGAACTAATGCTTGGTAGGAAATTGGTTCATTGAGTCACACATTTCAATATTTTTCTTGCAGGTAATGGAACATATAAAAATAAATCACATTTCACTCAGACATTTTATAGTGTGTCACCAGCAAATGTCCAAAGAAGCACAAACCTTAAGCATTTAAACTTTGAAACAGTTAACTTGCAGCTAAATCTTCTTAACTTCTCATCTAAAAAAAGATTTGTAAAGGTCTAATGAACTGTTAGGGATGAGAACTGAAAATCATCACATACTGGATTCTTCCTCATCTTTAAAAGAAATACAACCTTATTTTAGTTGCACACAAAAATAAATTCCAGTAGTCCCATTTATTATGTTAAAACATAGAAACATTAACTATAATAATGCATGAGAAATTGCCTTTTTTCACCTTCACTGGCCTAGAAACAAGTGAATATATTTCTCTCACTTAAATAAAATACATATCTGAACTGAGAATAAAATTAGAAATGTATTCCTGAACACATAAATATGATAGTACTGTATTCAATATCTGATGACTATAACTGTCATGCCTGAGTTGGCCTCTCTAAAATAGACTTATTTATGTATCCCACCACATTACAGAATACTGTTAACCTTCAATATGTTAAAAACACTAGGCAAAAAAAAAAAAAAAAAAAAAAAAATTCTGGTGGGTTCTGCTTCAAGAAAGTGCATTTGAGACAGCCAAACATGTCAGTTTTGAAGAAAAAAAAAAAAAAAAACCACAAACAAAACAACCCACAACAAAACAAAACAGAACAGAACATAATTTTTCTGGAAATTTAAACCATGCCTCCTGTGAGAGGAGATACCTTCTAAAACACAGGTTGGAGTCTTTCACTCATAAACATTTAAGAAGGAGATAATTTAAATCCTGTTGTTTGGTGGACAGTTTTATTGTTAGTGGATTTGGGGGGTTTTTTTGTTTGTTTAGGGTTTTCTCTCCCCCCAAATGAATATGAGGCTGTACAATGGACTTTGCTAGGAGACTACAACCTACCTTTTGTTATTACTAGGATGTATGTGACAACGCACTCAAGATAATGTCTTTAGTATTAGAATCATTTTGAACTTTAAACGATTTCTGTTATCCTCTAATTATAATGAACTTGCTACAGTTTTCAAAAGCAATGTGTATTCAGCATATACGGCAAGAAGAGTGGGGAGTAAAATTTGCACACACTCTCAACAGCGCCAGTGACATTAATAGGTTGGGACCAAATCTCTGGAGTTTCGGAAATAAGGAATCAGGCTCATTCCCAGAAATGAGGAAAGTCAGAGAAGTCAAACCACTACTGGGAAAATAAATCCGAAATGTTATTTGGTAATGATGTAAGTGCCATGTACTGTTAACACTTTCTCAAAAAAATAACTTTTTTTTTTAAGTAAATAGTGTTGGTATCTTTTGTGTCTCTTCCTCTGCCACCCAAAGATTTGTTCATTTTGGCATTTCTGTGGATTGAAAGTTTTGCAGACCATGAAAGCAAAAGAAAAACTCATGCAGCATCTGCAAGTGGAAAGCTTTATTGTGAGAAAAGACGATGTCTGAATTTTTCCTTTAATACTGAACTGAGTTCAATTATAGTAGGAGATCTATAGATTTCTCCTAACTTCAGATTTTATTTTGAAGCCTTGGTTTCAGACTAAGGGAAAGGAAGAGGAAATAAAACAGAAACGGGTAGAAAGAAGCTTTCACATTCCGGTGCCTCTGGAGAGATTTATTCCCCACTTTTGAAGAGGTATTACCAAAAAAAAGAAACCAAAACAACAGAATTAGAGGTGTTTTTTTAATGTTTATTTTTATTGTCAGTCAGGCAAAGAAATTCTCAGCAAATACCTAACAGAGACTATTGAAAAGGCGTAAAAAACAAGTCACTGAGTTATGACCACTCTACTACAATATCCAGGCAAATATTTCTTCTACCATACTCAGGATTACTATGTAGTTGATACTGTTGGCATGTTCATAGCTACCATCTGACACAACACCTTTTCAAAATCCCCAGAAGGTTACTCAATCTCATCACAGAGCATACGGGTGTGAACTACAGTGATACTACTGAAACACTATTGCTACATGACTGAAGATTCTGCAGCACCAGCAAAATTATCTTACCACAAAACCCCACTAACACTTGCTACTAAAAATAATGGAGCACTAGAGGAAAATAATGGAGGGATAGGAGGTGTTGTCGGTAAATCCAAAATTCTTGTGAGCAAATCCCAAATTCAGGGACAGTTGCATTATGACAATGTATGATTTCAGTTCCTAAAGCTAAAACTGGGAGAAGGCTAGCATTGAAACAGTACCAATTATCTGAAGGAGACATAATACATTTTCATTCACCTTCTTAACCTTTCAGTTGGGAGGGCTGGGAGTTGGAAAGGAAAGATAATGTCATACTTCCTTCTCTAGTTCAGGTCTGGTGACGGCAGTTTCCTAGCCATATTGAATCAGAAAGGCACAGCCTTGGAATTAGAGCTTTTCCCATGAACCTAAATGCATGCAATATATATGAGAAAATTTTTGGAATATGCTACATGAAAAACATTTAGCCATGAAAGCCAATAAATCAGTGTTAATCATTCATTGAGTTTTGCAGCTTTTCTAATCTGACCTTTGGATTCCTGATACCAGAACTGTAATACATCAAGAGTTGTAATACTAAATTTATTATAATTCCCTTTTTTTAAAAAAAAAACCTCTTCAGTTGATTTGTAACTGTTTAGGTATGCCATGACCTCCATACTTTTCATTGCCACATAACTAAGGAAATATGAGTGCATGCAGAACTGACCTGAGCCACAACAATACCAGGACTCAGGGGCCCAATGCCTGTGAGGCAAGATGTAAGGCGGGTCTGCTGCCACCTCTTTGCAACATCCCAAGGACAGCACATTTCATGCAGGGAGAGAGATTTGCTATGAGTGCTGTAGCCCAGGGAGATCTGAGAAATACACATCGCAAGAAATCAAGAGAAGAGAGAATGAAAGCACATCGTTTATAAAACAGCTTGACCAAGCAAGTAAGTCCGATTACCTGCACTGTGCAACCATTGTCATGACGGCTCCACAGGGAGCACGTTCATTTGTCACTTCCACCGTACCGTATCTCAAGACATACGAGTATTACATCAAATGCATCCCTCAGCAGTCGGCTAGCATCCTGCTTTCCGGCACATCTTAAATGCGTGGATAAATACTCAGGACTATGCACGCTGCTCTCCATCACCCTATTTCTAACCTCTTTCAAAGCGTCTGCACATGGGCTTTAATTCACTGGCTTTGGCTTTTCCCCAGGTTACTCCCCATTACAGGTATTTGCGTTTGAAGTAGGTGAGTGTGTTCCTCCCGGGGCTCCAGGGCGTGCGGGACCCGGCATTGGGCAGAGTGCTGCTGGAGGGGCGTGACCCAGAGCGGGGCAGGGTGGCGTAGGCAGTGGGAGAGGTGGAGCGGGGTAGGGTGGTGTAGGCAGAGCGGGACAAGGTGTTGTAGGAGCGGGACAAGGAGCTGTATGGAGGGCGCGTGAGCGTGCCGTAGGTGGTGCGGGACAAGGGGGAGTAGCTGGAGCGCCCCGTGGGACTCCACGCTGAGCGGCAGGTGGGAGCCCACGTGGAGTGGGAGCCTGAGCGAGCAGTGGTGTCACAGGAGGGGCCCCACTGAGGGCCGCACACTGAGCGAGACCCCGAGGTGCCCACGACCTGGGAGACCGAGTGAGAGGCAAGGGCGCAGAGGGAGCGGGCCGTGGCAGCTGCCAGGGGGCGCGGGGCTGGGGGGCATGGGAGGCAGGCTGATGATGAGTCTTCAGGGCGAGCGGCGGGTGAGCTGGTGGGGCGGGCCCCCGTGGCCCCCAGCGCGACAGAGGTGGGGGAGCACAGCGAATGGGCTGCAGGGGGCCCCACTGGGCGGGGGGCTGGAGAGGACAGTGAGTGGGCTGCCGGGGGTCCCACGGGGCGGGGGGCTGGGGAGCAGAGTGAGTGGGCTGCCGGGGCACTCCCCATCTGCAGGCCTGCTGGGGTGGCGCTACGGGCAGCAGAGCGGGGCACCGGGGAAGCCGCTGGGCAGGGGCCTGGGGAGCAGACGCCGTGGACTACCGGGGCGCTCAAGGGTTGGGAGGGCAGGGTGGCCATTGGGCCACACGGAGGCTGGGTGGTGGGAGAGGGCGCAGAGCCACAGACGACGTGCGAGATGGAGGCAGCAGGCACTGAAATGGGAGCTGGTGGCGGCATGGGACTGCCGATGGTGTGGGCTACCGGAGGGCACACGGGGTGGGATGGCGGAGAAGACATATGGGTAGGGACTGCCTGGGTTGCCGCAGTGGGACCAGAGCCAGCCATGAAATGGGTCAGCAGGGCACTCACCGCATTATTTGCTGGGACAGAGACTGAGTAGGACATCGGCCCCCCTCCGCCTCCAGGCTGGTGTGAGGGAGCAGGACCCGTCTCGAACACCACGTGAGGCATCGGGGGGCACATGGAGTTGGATGTTGGGGCAGGCATGGAGCCATACATGGGTGGAGGCATCGGTGCACATGTAGCAGGAGGCACAGTCTCGCATATGACACGGAAGCCAGGATCACATCCCAGGTCAAAACCAGGATTGGCACTTGGATTGAAGCCTTGGGTGCAGATGGAGTTGCATAAAGGATGGCCTGCAGGGAGGTACACGAAGTCGTACACGGGCTGGCCCCCTGCACTGCAGTTTGGGTTACACACTGGGATACATATATATTCACACATGGAGTTGAACGCGGGGTCCGCCACAGGGACAGGCCCAGAGCTGTTCATGGGGAGGGAGCCGTTCTCACACACCGGGAGCGACCCGTTCTGGCTGACGGGCAGGGCGCCGTTCTGGCCAGTGGGGCAACACACTTCGGCCTTGGCGCATCCCTTGCAGTAGGCAAACTTGTGGCATCCGAAGTTGGCCAGGAGTCGGTGGCTGCCAAGCCTGTAAGGTGTGAATTCCACAATGGTCCGTGCCTGTTGGTTGGATGCCAGAGTTCCCAAACTAGACCGAGAGAAGGAAAAGAATTAGGACCCTGGGTAGCTCAGGGACCTGAAGTACTACAAGATGAGCACACACGATTAGGTTTAATTTGCTATGACATGTTTTCAGAGACAAACTGTTATGACAACTTTGTTATTCTTGCCTTCCTCCAAAAAAACACATTCTATGTTGTGAAAAGCATGGTAACAACTTCTGTCCCAAAAGAAGATTTGGAAAACTCCTATAGTCGATTCTGTAATTGGAACTGGCAACTCATTCATGATACTCCCTTGAATTCTTCAAAAATGTAGCACCCTTCTACCTTAAAGATGTATTTACTGCTTCCCATTTCCAGTAGTCTAAGTTGGATCAGGCAGCTTTGTGGAATCGAGTTCATTATTATTCAGAGAGAACAATTCCTAATTGCTTCCCCTCAAAACTAGTCATACTTCTGTCAGTTCTCCTTGTCATGAAGAACAGCAATGCATATTAATGAACAGCTACTTTTCCTAGGCTGTTATAGCATCCTGGAAGTTTCCAGCTTCCTGTGATTAATGTGTTATGAGCTTAGAATGCATATTGCTATTTCTCACTGTCATTTTCTAATTGTTCATGTATGTGGTGCCAGTTCATGAATATTTAGAAGAATTCTATTACAAACGCAATAGGATTATAAGGGATGGAGGACCCAGCTAGAATTTCTTGTAAAGAAAAGAGTGCATTCCCTTTCAGACAGAAATTTGAAACACACACTTAAATTAAATCTTGAGAAAAATGAAGCAGCAGCATATCTTTCCACCTCTGAATGATCCATAATTTTCAAGAGGAGTGAGGCTTTTAATGGAGTCTCAAATTAATAAGGGGCAAAAAGTCCTGTTCAGGTCCTAAACAAAAATATCAGAACTATCGTCTTCTTCAAAACCTGCTCTGATCTAGCACACCTTAGTGAACCCCCACTATTATCCCCATTTAAATAATTGATGATCTTACTCAATGGTCATTGGCTCTTTGAATAAACCACAGCCTTCTAACGTCATTACGCAGTTCTTCATATCTTCCTGGAGAGGATTGCAGAAGGAGATCTCTGCAGTACACGGTACTTTCATCCTGGGCTGGCTCAGTAGCTAGTCAGAAAATAAACAAACACATTTTATGTTTCGTCACCTTTACAAAATTAACAATGAAGTAAATAAATGTAAGGAAAAAAAAAGAAAAAAAGGATTATTCATACACGTTTCTTTCTGATTTATGGATCTGATGATCTCTATACATCACTCTAAGTCAACTGTTACACATTTAAAATCACAATGATCTTGCTAAAATAAAAAATACAATCAAAGAAAAGAAAAAAAGAAAGTTTCAAGTTTATCGGCATTGTACCTAGGAAGTGGCCAATAAGAGTCCCTAAGTCTGTTCCTTAGATCACAAATCCCGTAATTAAAGTTCTTTACCTTTACAATAACAGGTGGCCTGTTGATAACAATATCCCTGCTCACCATCAGAACTTCTCCACACTCTGGGTCTGAGACAGCAACTACTTTCATAATGTTGTGATCACAGAGATAAGGTCCATATTGACTATATGATATACACAGTGGAATTTTTTTCACTGTAAAACAAATTTATTTTAATTATTTTTTCTGATTTTTTTGGTTAATATTTCCACTTTCCTTCCTCCTAAAGTTTAACTGGCACTTACAACGGCTTCATTAAATATTATCACAGCATCTTTGAAAACAGACCTGATTTTTCCTGCCTTAGGGTGATACATTGCTACCTTCAACAACCAGCTTCATAGTTTTCAGTTAATGTAACTATATCAGTGCATTTACAAGGAGGTTGGTTTATTATTATTATTAAATATTTGGAAACTTTAATTCTAATGTAATTCTTAAAGCAATAATTCAAATGTAGGCAAATTAAAGCTTAGTAAAACATAAAGTTAATATCATGTATGAAATTTTGTCTTATAATGATGTGTTTTAATTAAACGGATCATTTTTCTTCCAGAAAAAGATATTAACCATGAAAAAAAGTGTTTATGTTCTGATACACCTTTGCACTTCCCAGCATATGGTATATCTAGAAATAATTAATGTAGTGCTAAAAAAAAATGTTTTACACTGGCTAATATCTTCTGGACAAAGGAAACAAATTGCTTTCCTGATAAACAGCTGCAACTTTATCTTTGTATTGAATATAGAATCCAGAATTGAACTTTTAGCAGAAAAAAGTTTTTAAATGATCATAAGAATCTCTAAGCCTTGAGAAATTCAGGAAAGACTACGATTTACCTGTCACTATACATGTAGTATTGACACACTGTTGACACAGTGTTGATTTTTGAGTGATCACCCTAAAGTGAATTCAGCTGTCAATATTTAACATTGTATTCATTTCACTTCCCACCAATCTTAGGAAGTCTCCACTAATACTAAAAAGCAAACTATCTCCTGAAAAGAACAGTGGACAAAAGGTTATTAGACAAATTCACCTTCTTACCTTCCCTTGGACCCAACGTGACATTCACACTGTCTTTCCAAAATTGATCCATTGGGCAACCGCTGTAGGTTATTATTTGTGCGCACAAATTAAACTTCAGGTTTTTGTTTTCACTACGCAAATTTTCAAGCAGCCAGTGCAGCTGGACATCTTCACCATACATTGGGCAGTTAGCCATCTTTAACCTCATGTTAATACCAGAGTCACTCAAAAATGGGTTTTTCAGAGATGATAACTCTCTCTCAATATGACAGTTGGAAGCATTGCAGTACCCTGGGTAAATTCTTCTGTAAGCCCGGTAATAGGCTTCTTTGTTTTTCACAGATCCTGTTGAAGAAGATACATGATAATTAATCTGCTGGAGGCACAAGAAGCCATATCTACCCAAATAATAAAGATAATTAAATTTCTTCCTCCTCCTTCCTGAAACCTAATGTAGTGGCTTGGTGTAGAACAAATCCACCAGATAATGAAACACAAGATACGGTAGTCTGAATGCATAGAAGAAAACAAATCTCAGAAAAACATTCAAAAAATTTATTGTACTTTTTAAAATTAAATTTAAAAATGGTCATGTAAATCTCAAAATGTATAGTTAGTGCAAAACCCAAAATATAACTCTTTATAAGGGTTAGGGTGAATATGAAATGCTACCATGTCTCTCAAAAGGCAAAATACACCATTCAAACAAAGAAACTATCAATTGTTTTCTTTTTTGTTCCTGTTCAAAAAAACCATAGAGCTTGCAATTTTACAATCAGCTGTGATCCACTCTTCATTCTGTTAGGCAATTTTGCTGGTTCAACTCCTCCCTACTACTGGAAGATGAAAATCAGTAATCAGTAGCCCAAAGTAAGAACAGTGGGATACCCTAATAATACATGAATTCAGTAACTAGGCATATTTTCTGAAAGAACTGGGACAAGAAGCAACAAGTAAGAAGTTAATCCTGGGTTTAAAAGAATTTAAGTTGTTTTAGATTATCTAAAATCTGCTAATATTTTAAACTACTGTACAGGTGAGAGCAAAACATGTACATATGAATAGTGGTATTAAAAGGGCTGGAAGGCACGACCTGTGAGGAGTGCCTAAGGACTTTGGGTTTGTCTAGTTTGGAGAAAAGGAGGCTGAGGGGCGACCTCATTGCTCTCTACAGCTTCCTGAGGAGGGGAAGTGGAGAGGGAGGTGTTGATCTCTTCTCCCTGGGATCCACTGATAGAACACGTGGGAATGGCTCAAGGCTGTGTCAGGGGAGGTTTAGACTGGACATTAAGAAACATTTCTTTACCAAGAGGGTGGTCAAACACTGGAACAGGCTTTCTAGAGAAGTGATCGATGTCCCATGCCTGTCAGTGCCTTAAAAACAGCTATTTGGACAATGCCCTTAATAATGTGCTTTAACTTTTAGTCAGCCCTGAAGTGGTCAGGCAGTTGGACTAGATGATCATTGTAGGTCCCTTCCAACTGAAATATCCTATGCTATCCTAAATGGATGTAATTACTGTGTGTTTTGTTTGAATCATCTAAATATGTTTAGAAGTTTAAGAATCAAGATCTTTGAACAGAAAGGCATGTTCCTGTTTCTCAAAAAAAGACAACTTCAGATTGTTCTACTCATTTTAACACAGGACAGATTACATCGATAATTTTATATGTTTAGCATTTAAAATTTCCCCTAACCCATTTAATGACTTTTCATCATACCTAGTTCATACTTGTAAGCCCCAGTGATATCTTCAAATTGCTCACTGCCAACACTCTTGGTGATTAGACGTTGTCCACATGGCCAAGCATCGCAGAAAAATTTTGTTTTTTTGGCATTGTTTTGGGAAAGCCAGCCAACATAGTTTGAATTTACTCGAGAAAACATATGATGACCATCATAGTCCAAGTCCAGTTCCCCTTCTCTGATGCTTCGAACCCATGTAGGACCACTGCAAGCTGAACCTAAGCCAGATAACAAAAATGTTATAGGAGGTTGTAACCTGAGTAATAGAGAAACTCAACAACATAAGCTGAGGAAAACAATCACAGTTATAGTAAACAGTTACCTCTGCCTGTTTCCAAAGGTGTCGGATCCAGACATTGCCAATCTCCACAGCATTGATTCAGGTCCCTGCGAGCCATCCAAGATTCATTCCAGCAGTGGTATCGCCTGTAGGATGCAGGAATATAGGATTAAAGACATCTCTTGGATCATCAAGTTCAATGCCTTACGATGGAGGAAAACCATGTCAGAGATAACCTTTTAATCAGCTGAAAACTATGTCTTAACACTGTTAATGATGTTTGGGGACAGGAGTTTTTTGTTTTGCTTTATATCACTCAGATTGGAAATTTGTTCCAGGACCCTACAGACCTGATTGCAAAATATTCTTCTTACAGCCCTTTTTTTGTTGATAACGTGCTAGCACAGTTCTTTTGTTTAACTAGTTTATTTTCCTAACATTTTTCTCCTGATTCTTTCGAGGAAAATCACATACTGTCTTAGTCTTCTTTTTAATGGCTTAACAAAGAATAAACCCTTAAGTCTTTTGTGCTAAAATAAGATCCTCATTCCCTTAGTATTTCAGTTTGACCTAATCTTTTTGACACGTGAAAGGGCAGAAAATTCCTTAAAAGCTCTCATAGATGAGACTTGGATACAAAAAAAACTCTAGTGCAGTGAAAGTATGAACATACAGGCCAAGGGTGAAAACACAAAATTCTGCTATGATGAGTGATAATGTCATAGTTATATGAACATGAATTGAAAGGTTTACAAGAATAAAGCAATCCGTGATAAGGAACCTCAGGAAGACAACATAATTATCAACCAAATGATTGTGACTGAAGATAACAGTCCTAATTTGTGATAAATTGTCCCTTGAATTTCCTGATCTACTTAATATTTTTACAGCTACTAAAACTGATGGCCTTATTCTTTCAAATGAGAAGGATAAGCAGGTAGCATCAATTCTCACAAGTGGGTTTTTTTTTTCTTTTTTTTGAAAATGTAGGTTGAGCAGACTGCCTCTTCAGTAATTTCATGTTTTTGAAATGTATTACTAGGAAACTGAACAGCCTTGCAACACCAAAGGAAGAGATACACTGATCTCCTAGATTTATACTAGTCTCTCTATCATTTAATTTTTGACAAAACCAAAAGAGCTTGTTTATTTCTTATTTACCATAGCTTGTCTTTACCACACAGGTTTTTTCCAGTACAGTCAAAAATCTCATTGATACCAAGGGGATTCTCAATTGAGCATGGAAAACAGAAGTTCGTGACAACACGGCTTGGAATTCCCAAACACCTCATCACTGTAAGGAAAAAAATATTAATGAGTCATTACAAATGGTAATTAATCAAGCAAATCCATCACTTATTTTATAAATAAATCTCCTATATTCTAGTTCGCAATTATATAAACACAATGGACAGGAGGCAATATTTGGGATGAAGTGATTCTGTCTCCAAAACTTCTTTTTAGTGGTTGAAAAGTAGTCTGAAAAGAGACTAGCATAAAGAAATGGCTTGTTACTCTTCCAGCTTTAAAGGAAAAAAACAAAACCCAAACCAGTTCTGTTGTAAGTTCAGAAATAATGAAACTGATCCTGCATTAATACAACACCATATTTTTTTTGTAAACAGAGTATAGTACATATAGA
Source organism: Ciconia boyciana (assembly GCF_034638445.1). Classification (NCBI taxonomy): domain Eukaryota; kingdom Metazoa; phylum Chordata; class Aves; order Ciconiiformes; family Ciconiidae; genus Ciconia; species Ciconia boyciana. Next base: position 61,759,342 of record NC_132935.1, read on the forward strand.
TTCATCTACAGAATATCAATTTAATTTTCTTCAAAGTAGAAGCAGGTTCAGTAAATAAATGGTATAAAGTTGGAACTCCAATTTTTTGTCTGTAGAGTTTAGTTCACTGTTATCTCATCCTTTGCAGTAAAAGAATATAGTAGCCTGCTGCTTTTATGTTTTGGAGGACACATTGCTAGAGGTCTTCTTCCTGTTCATAACTGTTTTTTCTCATCCTTCAGACCTCACCCAAAGGATAAATTTTGTCTCCACGATGCTGCACTTGCTCTATGTTTTAATAAAAGTTGCAGTATTGGTAGCTGCATGGTATAAAAGTCACAGAAAAGACAGTATTGCTTTTCTCCTTGCTCTTCACGCTCTACAGGAAAGCAATAGGTTGATAATAAACACTATGTTAGGAGCCATGCCATAACATAACAAGAGAAAAATATTCTATTTCTTTTCTAGTAAAATGCTTATGAGTAATATTCTTCCAGTGGCTTTTAGGGTCAGAGGTTTTTGATCCTGGTTTTCTTTCTTCCTTTTTAGATAACTAGGTAAGGGAAGACTGAAATATCATACCTGTGCACATTACTGAAGCAAGAGACCCACAGTACCCATATCTGACCGGCCTGCATCTGCCGTTGTACCACTGCTGAAGAATAGGGACACTTCCATTCCAGGAAAATGGTTTTGTTCCTTTCAGGTAATCATTGTTTTCTGGAATCTTCATGATACTGTTAGTGGTATGGCTGCTTATCTAGAAAGAGAAAAGAAAAACAACCTTTTCAAATAGCTGACCATGTCTTCACATCCTAAGCACATCACAAAATCATCAGAGATTAGTGTTACAGGTTAGTTTTTCCTTTGAATCTGAGCATAGAAAGGATTTTCCCTGCTACTCATACTGTGTTAGATTACAGTGCAATTTGTCCTTCTCTAATATAATGAAGTATGACCTGATCTATTCAGAGGTCACACACCACTAGAGGTCTTACCATGTGATTTACGACCATGCTGACATGCACAGGATCGTTGCGCCAACAATGGTCGCGATCAGAGCCGTGGTGGTAACTCGCGCCCATGTCTAGGATCTTCAAGCAGATATCCAGAATCCCATCTTCAAACTGAGGAAAGAGTAGTTAACACAGGCATCATGGTATTCTGACATTGATAAAGTTCCTTTCATGTCAATAATCCAGTCTTTTTCATGTATATGAGCTACCCTCTCTCTTCCTCCCCCCCTTTTTTTTTTTTAAATCAAGCACAGCTCCTAGTGGTCTGCATGGTTTTGTCTATTTGCTTGAAGGAAAACCAAAGGGAGAAACATGTAATTTTTGCTTATGTTTGACCAATGGAATAATGTTCCTTCAGAAGCACAGTATTCTGTTTCACCTTTTCCAAGAACATTCTGCAGTTTCCTTAATTTTACTACAGAAAATTTCCTCCCAGTTTTTTGGGCTACCGTGAGATTCTCAAACATTTTGGTTTGTGCATGCATAGTCTGGACTGGTCCTAAAAACCTTTCACACTCCATAACATAGCATGCATTTCTGAAAAAATATGGGTAACACCACATTTATCTGTATATGGATGACATCTACTTCTGAACAAGTCTTCAAAAAGTACCTGTCCAAAGTGCCATGGTCGAGAGGTAATATGCTTGTGAACACCTTCATACAGTATCCCATGTTCATTCAGAACATATTCTTCTCTATGGGCCTGATTGTCCATATATACAGGGTCATCTGGAAAAGATGCAGAGCTATCAGTCAGACAATATGTACATTTCTAGCATTTCTGTATCTTCTACTTCACTGCATCCCTCTTTCTCTTCCTACCTATTTTTGATTTATACTTTTAAACATGTTCAAGGGTGCGGGCTCTTTAAACATTCACCAACAATTCATTTCTACTTACATCTAGATATTATCTTTATTAAGTCTCTCCCTGCTGTAATACACCTGAATTGCGGAGCTTGCAATTTATCTTCACGCTAAGCTGTTCCAGGAGTCAAACACTGTGCACTTAGAGATGGGTATCTGATTTTGATCGAATCAAAAGCACAGACAATGTGAATATTTGCCATGTAATGATTTTGGCAAGGTCCTACAGACTCCATAATTGCTTGCTACCAGAACCCGATCTACAGAATTTCATTTGTATTTGTACTGTATTATTTCATGGTGATACCACAGGATTCACAGAATCACAAAATAGTTGAGGTTGGAAGGGACTTCTGGAAGTCATCTGATCCAACCCCCCTGCTCAAGGAAGGGACACCTGGAGCCAACTGCCCAGGACCATGTTCAGATGGCTTCTGAATATTTCCAAGGATGGAGACTCCACAACCTCTCTGGGTAACCAGTGCCAGTGCTCAGTCACCCTCACAGTAAAAAAGTGTTTCCCAATGTTCAGAGGAAACCTCCTGTGTTTCATTTTGTGCCCATTGCTGCTTGTCCTGTCAAGACATTGTAAAAGTGGGGGAAAAAAATTACACTACATCCGTACTACCATTAAGAAACCTAATCAAAACACTGGCTTGAGACAGTCTTGAACTTGGAGGAAAAAATAAAAAATAACAAAACAAAATCCTTCCCTGTTTCACATTATTTCTGTGACTCCATCCCTTGCTTACCGGCTAAGTAATAAATATGTTCAGCATTTTTACTCATCACTAGCATTTTTCTTAAAACTATCTGATCATGACTAGAGTTCTTACCTGCACACCAAGGGTTAAAAAGGACATAAAAATCTCCAAGGCATCGCTGATATGTGTGACCACAAGATGTGATTTGCATATTGAGAATATAACGGCCAATGCAGGCATTGGAGGGAGGAAACACGCTGATATTGATGCATTTTGGCTGATGATTTTTGTAGGAAGCACTCCAGCAGGTTTGATCTAGACATCTGCCCATTGGGAAGGTACATTTCGTCTCATTCGATTCACAGGGTCTGAGGCCTTTTCAGGAAAATAAAAACAACTTCAATCAGACTAAACAAAGCACACGTAAAAGGCAAGTAATTTGCTTACCCATCATTTGCAATGCGAAGCTCCCAAGGGTGGATTTCTTTTTAACTTGTCACTTCTGTAGCAGAGTGAGAAAACTTTACGCGTTAGCAGAGCTACCCAAGTTAGGGGAAAGTAGTCTCTTCACACAGATGAATGAGTAGATGCTATTTGTCACTGAAGACTATGGGAAATATTACTTACCAGCAAAGGACTGGGAAAGACTACACAGAGTTTGGGAGTGACTACCTGTCTCCACGGTGAAAACGGCCTGGTCCACGGAGTCATCCCATTCCCGATTTTGGAAGCGAGCGTAAAAGCTGAAGGCTTGCCCTCTCCTTATTATCTGTCTGTCAGTTCCGAAGAAATGGGTATTATGAATTTGGCAGTTGGAAGGACAGTTCAGGTCAACTTCTCCCAGCTCAATGACTGCAGGATGGAGAAAGGAACACAAAGGAAAAAACAGATAATTGAGTTCCCATCACTGACTGAGGTCAAGATTACATGAAAGAGGAGATAATGATAAAAGACAGAGATAACTGTTTCAAAAAATTCATTCAAGAGTTCATTCAAAATTCAGCAACACTGAGATTGATACATACATCCATAAAAGTATCTTTACAATTTCACCACTTCCCTAGCTTGCAGGTGGAAACTTGTATAACGCTTTGATTTATAAAGCTGTGCGACAAGTTTCACGTCTTTTATACAGTGCCTTCTTGCTTTATAAATACCTGATGCCGAGGGACGATATTAGTATCTCTACTTGAAAAATTGATTTTGCATTCTAATATTCTCTCCACATTACAACATATTGTCTACAGACAGTTACTTTTCAGCCACAGCTAGACAGCAAACATTTTGCACATGCTATTAGTCAAGAATTGTTTTTTATACAAGTAATAAAATAATAAAGTAAATTGAATAAATAAAAGATTTTATAACAAATGTAGGTGTTTGAAAGCTTAAGTGGCACTCCAAATGAGTTATGAAAAAAATAGATATGAATAAATATCCCCCCAAAATTGTAAATACTGTAAATATGCATGCAAATGTCTCAATCTGCATTTCCCGAAGTCATAAAAGGTTTGCAGACATCTTTGAGGAACTTAATGGAGAAGGAAATATTCACAAATTGTGACATTTAAAAAAATGCTGACAATCTATCCCAAGTGCCATTATTACCTTGACAAAAATCTTAGCTGATCCCCCCTTAGGCATCCTGCCTGGATATCAGTGATTTCATAGGGGTAATTATGATCCTGGTGCCGGAAGGATGGGTGGCAACACTCATTTTTACTTATTTGCATACAACTTTTTATTTTCAAAAGTGCTTCACTCTAATTGAAGATAATGGGAGCCACAGATTCTCAGCAGTTTTGGAAACTGGCCTTACTGAACTACAAAGTCTTGTATATTATTTTAATACTAAAGGGTTAAGTTTAGTCCTGCTAAGCCTGCAGAACAACCAAACAATGCAACTTCTCTATTTACAACTTGGCACTAAGTTGAATACAGAGTACGTATTTAGGGGAAACTAATTTTTCCCATCCAGAACCAAAGGTGTATCCACATAAAAGGAGACTCATAGCTAAGCCCATGGGACTGGGACACTTTTAACACAAACCAGTGGAGTTTCCCAGGATCATATCCTGAAGTAAATCATAATGGAAATGAATTGGGAGGGGAGGGTTGGGTAGGGAAGAAAAAAAAAACCAACAAAAACCCCCCAGCTTTTTCTGATTTGTTTCCTTGAACCAGAATAATTTCATTTTTCATCTAACCATTTAAATTTGGTAAAGAATTGGTCATTCAGCTCTTCAGCAAAGGTCAGCAGATAAACGCAGACCTGGGGGTTGCCCATGTTAAAAACATGCATGCTATCAACAATAACCAAAGAATATGGCAACGCGTTACATCATTATTGCTCACGAATGCATCATACCTGCTGACAAGAAAGAGTAACAGAATTGAACTGAAAACCTCATATCTTAATGAGAGTTGTCAACCATAACACAAAGTGTCCTGGTTGAACAGAAAGGATTAGAAGTGCTTGTAGTACATATGACGAATTCCTGTGGTCAAGAACACTGAAAGAACCTGATAGATCCTCGCCCATCCTCTGGAGGCGTTTATAAACCAAGACAATTACACTTCATTCACTCATTAATCCAGCTGAACCGGAACATCAGGGAGTTGAGATATGACATGTTTCCCAGAGAAGTTCTCTAAAGTCAGCCCACAGTTCGCTTATCAGAGTTAATTATCACAACTGGATCACAAAGGAGCTAACAATTGCCTTCTTAAGCAAAGGCAGCTCAGAGAAAATGAGAAAAAGGCTAATCAACTTCATATCTCCTACTGGTTTTCTCTCTCTGGTAGAAACCCAACCTTCAATACCAGTCACCGGGTTTTCTCTATCATTTCACATTTTGCCTTCAGTCCAGAGAGAATACTTCAGGTATCCATTGTGAAATAATTGCTTCTAGCATGAGAATACTGAAAACTAGTACTTTGTAGTTTATGCTGGAAATAAAATATATTCTTTTCCATGCTCTTTCTTATTCTCAGAATTGGCTGTTGTTTCACCATTTCTTCTCTGTAGCTCTCTTTTTCCTTTATAAAAGGAAATTTTTTTTTCAAAAGTTGTTTTTTTCTTTCTCACTAAGTCCACAAATAAAATCTAAACCATAGAAGTAATCCCTAGACTTGATTCCACACGGCAATATGTACAATTTTTTTTGTCCTTACACCTGACTGTTTAATTATTTCTGCTTTCAGTACTGAGTCAAGTGATAGTAAAGTTTCAAGACACTCACCTTCCATTTTTCTTCTACATGTACTAGTACCTGAAGCACAGTACTGGTGGAGGTACCTGCTCCTCAGCAAGATGCACTGCAAGGTCTGGCTGATCTCCTCTGCGAACCAACCTAATTTCCTCTCAGTAACATTTATATTCACAACTAAAAGGCTGTCACACATATTGCATCAACAAAATACCAGTTTACAAAGAGGCCCCACCCATGTGTCTACTGATGCTCATAAATGATTCATTTTAACTTCCAGCATTATTAGGGAGAGTCCTGCAGCTGAAGGGAGGGAGAGATCTTGGTACCTCACCTATAGCATAGTACTCTCAACGTCCCACAACTTGCTATGTCTCAAAAATATTTTAAGACCAGGATGAATCTAAACACATTTCAGCGTAAGCCATTATTTTTAGCCATTTAAAATTTGCATAAATCCCAGCACCTACTGTTCTCTTCTGGCTAGACATCTTAAATAACCTATAGGAAAACAATAAAGAACACTAGACTTAAGCTGAATTTAGACTCTCTGAATATGATCACTAGTGGACATTTTTATTATAATATAATCAGAAATCCCAGTTTTCAGAAAGTCTGCATAGCACTCCCTCCAAGTGGAGGTCAGAGTAAAATGAACAGTTACAAACTTTCCCAGCTAAATTGTAAAATAAACAGAGGACATGCCTTAAATGTTTTTGAAGTTGATTGATAGTAAAATTTAATCTAAAAATTACAGAATTTATTTATACTTTGTGTGTATTTAGGTTCTAGCACATAATCAGATTTGCAGCTTCTTAGCTTACTCCACCTCCCTTCCCTCAAAATTATGAAAATTATTTGAGTTTTTTCCAATAATTTCTGTGAACAGAAAACATTTAAATATTTTGACACAAAAATGTATTATTTTATTTATGTTCCAGGCATATTTAATAAAATAAAACAGAACAACTACAACAGTGTTCTCTCTGCACACTCAGTGATGAGGACATCAGCCTGCAAATAGGAGAGATGGATTCAAATTTCCTCTGACAAAACCAGAATGAACATTTTCTACAGTTGCGTCCTATCCTTCTTATGCTTCTACGTCAAGCTTTACTCCATAAGATATCCTTTTAATCCCTCCAAGTTATTCTACTCTGGATTTTAAAAACCCCTAAAATTAAAAAAAAAAAAAAAACAAAAAAACCTCCCCAAAAAAACCCAAAACAAACCCAAAACCAAAAAATCATCCATTGATATAGAAAGAACACAATGATTGAAGTTCTGTGATTTGCATAACTGCCTGGATTCTAGACAGTGCTTTAAGAAATCATAAAATGAAACAGCATAACTAACAATGAAATAACTTAGTAAGCATAACTTAACAGCTCAGGTATTATGAAATAACTTCACAGAAATTAAAGCAAAGAAAAAAATCAGCACATCAACAGTGGGTTTGGAAGAGTGGTTAAAATATTTGTATGACTGATGCATATGAAAGTGAACATAATATTCAATGTGTTAATATTTGAAATTTTAAATATTTGGCTAGTCAGTAGGCAGACATGAAAAAATATGTGAATCCTAAATATTTCATTAATTTCTCATATACCTGAAACCTTTCTTTTTCTTAATATTTGTCATTTGACTATTAAATGTCAACTCATTGAAAAATGAAAAATTAAAAACAATACTATTCCATAAGAAATAATTTAGCAGCCATAAACACATAATTGACTTTAAATCAACCTGTAAAATGGGAATGGTAATGGTCTAGTCACCCATTGGAGACCTGCCTACAAATGTATGCCCGTACTAGTGTCCAGAGAACAGAACAGAAAAGTACCAAAGTTGGTCACAGTTTACAAGAACAGATTAAAATCCCCTCAAATACCTCTAGTTCAATCATCTGCCTAAAATATTTTGGTAAATGAAAGCCTGTGACAAATAAAAGAAAACAAATAAGCATCAGTAAGTGGCTGCACCTGTGGGTTCAAAGAGACTTAATTAAGAGTTTAAAATAATAAAGGCCTGAATCAGGAGCGGAACACTTTCTGTATGGATATGAGTCACTGACTTTAGTAAGTATGCTTGCTTAGATCCTTGAAGCTGCTTTGGTGCCTATCTGTCTCTGCAGGATCACTGTATAGATACCCAGCCCCAAAACAAAGCCTCCCAGATACCCAAGTTCCTGCCTATCAGTGTTTGCAAAGCCATCCAGTTGCTGTTGCCAGCTCACAGCTATCAGACTGGTTGGTCCTCTCACTCAAGCCCAAGTCCCAAGTGCCTGAAGTAAGAATCTTTAACAAGGTAGAAAATCATAGCATACTAGCTCTCCAGGTGCAGTCCGTCTGTTCTTATCCGTCTTGTCTTCCAAGCCCTGCATCATATGAGTTGGACTCAAGTAGTCCATGCAACAGGGCCAACAACCGAAAGAAAGAAGCATGGGAGACTGAGCACAAACAGGAAATAGAGATATAGTTCAAAGAAAGGTTTTGCCTCTCAGCTTATGGCCTAAACAACTGATGCGTCCTGATTGCTGACCTCCAAGGCAGGTTGCTGCCCTCTGTCCAAGGAGTGTCCTCCTGGATAGAAACAGTTCCCCTCCTTGCCTGACAGGGAGGTGCATCAAGCTAAGGTTGATAGTCCCTTGGTCCCAGCTGGGGATGCTTTTCCCCTCTGCCTCCATCTTTTTCTCTAACACTTCACTCATCGTTCACTCAAGCTGTCCTCTCCACATTTCTACAGTATCTTACTTACACACCCAACGTTCCCTGAAATGCACAAAGAAGCTGATATGCCTGATGCAAGCCTGAAAATTCTGCAGGATAGCACATTTACGAGGATTTAGGCAATTCCAGAATTTAAGCCATTTAGGTTATTAAGTTTCTTTAAAGACTTTGACTTTGGCCCTCACTGCACAAGCATCTATGCAATAATAGTTTAGAGAGGATTTTTTAATTTCTAGAGTAATTGGTACTTCCAATAGTAGAGACTACATTTACCTTTTACAACAGTTGGGTTTTTTTAATATTACTTGCATTAAAATAGACTGACATATGATGAGCATTGACAAAGTCAAGTGGTGTGCCTGCTAAGGCACTGAAATCTTCGTAACTTTCAATTGCCCATCGTGCCACTAGGAAAGGGCAAGGATTGAAGAACAGGGCATCGCAATCACAGAAAGAACACCTGTGAATGGCACTGATGCAGTTCCACAGCATCATTAATATATTCGGGAACAATAGAGAAGTTGCAGTAATCAAGCATCCAAGGAATCCTTTCAAGAAAAAGGAACACAAAATGACAGCTCAACAGGGGATAAAGGAAAGAGTTAGAAAATATGTGAATTGAGATTGAAGTGTTTTGGTGACAGTGTCATCTAGTGGAAAGCTGGGGTAACTACAGTGCTTAAAAAAATATTTTAGCTACTCAAGTATGTGTCAATAGGCAGCCCTAAAGTTCACTTTTTGCACTTGGTTGTATAATTGTATTCCTTTGATCACTGGACCTGGAGTTCACCTTATTAACAAACTTAAAATTTAGTAGAAATAGCAATGAGTGATGGAGTAAAAAGTTACCTGTCAGGTTGGGATACTTGAAGTCATTAATTGGCATTGCTATCTGCTCCCAAGAGTTCAGGAATATTGTAACAAGGAAAGGGGATAGAGAAGAAAAAAAAATTGGATGCCATAGGTTAACTCTAAAATAAGCACATATTTGTTAGGAATCCACATCTAACATTTAGAAGCTTCATATTACAAGGGCAATAGGCTGGCAAACTAACATGAACTCTGTCACAGAACACACCCAGAAGTTTCTTAAAATTCATAAATCAATTTGCAATGAGGGTGCCTTTCATTAAAGAACCTGAAAGCACTGGCAGCTACTCTGTTGAGTGTAAGCAAGTATTACAACACCCTATTTACAGATGAATTAGGACAAAGAAATGCTTCAAATGAAATCTTAAACAAGAAGCCTGTGTGTTTTAAGAAGTACATGGCAGCTTTGTCTTTCTAGAAGCTGAAGGAAATTAGTAGCATTAAATAATTACAGGTGGTTTCTGACACAACAAAACCACCAGTCTTCATACAAAGAAACCAAAAACTCCTTCAAGGCAGCCCCCATCCAAGCTGGTCCATAGGACTCACTTTGTGTTCTGATGGAGTTACTTGCTCTCTTGTCTCTTAGCCTTTTACTGGGTTTCCATTAACTGTGTAAGCCACTTTTTTGCTCCATTTAATGGGATGTTTTTTCCCAATATCCACAGCGCCAATCAGAAAGACACACACCTATAATGTTGCAGTATATGCAGAATGCAGAAAGGTCAAACAATTATAGGATGTGTACCTCATCAGAGCAAGCAACAACATCATTTGTACTTAAGGCATATTGTCATCATATTTAGAACAGAACCCAGGTAGAATGCTGATCTGAGTCATACTGTAGGCCTTACTTCTGTACTTCACCTCTGCTCTATAGCACTTCCATAGTATTTTTTTTTTTTTAATTGGCTCTTTTTTCATGTACCTTAATAACAGTAGCAACAGTGACCGGGTTAACTTAATAGAATAAAACTATAAACATTGCATACATTGCAATTAATAAGTTTTAATAAAAAGAAGAATTTTATTTGTCTACAGAAAAAAAAAACCAAAACACAACCCCTTTTCACAAACTGAAGCTAGAATTTATAGCTGAGTAATTTGCCAGGTAACCTACTCTAAGTACTGTAAGTTCACTTTCAAATGAGCTTGTTCACAACTGTATTTAAAAACGGAAGTGGAATAAACTAGCAGTACTGTAAATTCAAACCTCAGCTCACTGAGCAGTAACTTTCCCACACAGAGAAACCTATAAATCCCCAGGTCTGTGATTATAACCCACCAGTCTAACTGCCCAAACAATGGAGTAGATAACATGGATCTTTTACCTGGACAGGCAATGCTAATTGGAAAAGATTCAGTCTGAGCAGTGTGAGTTGAAAGAATAAAACAAGGAGAGGCATTTACTGGGTTGGATAACAGGAGGTTTGAGGCTCTCTGGAAGAACACAAGTTGGCTCCTATTCTGTTCCTTAACTTAAAGCTTCAACTTTTAATGAAGCGTGCTTGTTGTTTAAAAAAAAAAAAAAAAATCAATTTTCTCCTCTAATGCTTTTTTGTAGATGTTAATTTAAAATTTCTTTGCAGAAGAGTAGAGCTCAACATCTTGAGGCACAGGTCTAAAATATAGATCTCCATCCCAGCAAAAAAGTAAGAGTCTCATGTACTGATATTTACAATATAAAGAGCTCTTGCTTTTACCTGGGAACTGTCTAATGTTAAAAACAGAGATGAGGAAATATTTTGGTTCTGACAAACTGAGTTCAATACCTGCCTGATGTAACTTTTTCAAGATTTCTAAAATTTGCCATGAATTGCTTATTCTGAAGTTAAAAAATATGTAGTTATGTTCTGTTTTTATTTTAAGCAGTTGGGAGTAGAAGACTCGTAAGTTAAAATTATCAGGGGCAGACTCTTAAAATTCCTGGCTGTTTCAGATCTCTATAGTGGATATCTTACACATATACACAACATGGTATATAAAGAAGACAGTATTGTGTACGAGGAGTAAGGAAGACCCCATGTTTCAGAAATGCAAACCCCAATTTTGATTCTTTTTAAAATATATATATACAGACACATGCTTTCTTCAATGAGAAAGAGCATGAGCATATCAGGCCTGACAGCTGGTGATTTCTCTGCTCATTCAAGAATGATTAGACAGCAGGTTTGGGCAGACAAACTAACACATTTGCTGGAATGCCAGGCAATGGCATTGCTCTAATGGTATTTGCCTCAAGTTTCAGAGCCTTCCCAATAGTAGGGGATTAGCAATTGATTTCAGTGAAACATGAGCAGAGCATTTTCAGCAGAGCACAAGACATAGAATGAAAAGTGTCAAAGAGGGATAGGGAGCTGGAAGCGCTGGTTTAGATGGAAGCAGGCAGTAGTGCAAGTCAAAGCGATAGCTACTGTTGCCCTATGTTGGAAGTATTTTCATGGATTGGTTTTAGATGTGTAATAGGCTCCATTTCACTTCTGATTGCTCATCCAACTCAAACTCTGCTCCTCCAACAGATTTTTACCTCTAGTTCATTACTGTGTCATAAGGGACAGGCAGCTCAACTCAAACACTAATGGCAATGTATGAAAGGAGGTCAAAACATAAGCCAGGACTAGCATGAAGAGAGCTGATGTCTCTCAGTACAAAGTAGTAAATATTTCCAGCTCCTGTGCAAGCACGGTGTACAAACATAATCTTACAATGGTGCAGCAAATACTTCCAACTCTTTTACAAACACAGCTGCACAAACACAGGTATAAATTCCAACACCTTTCTTTGAAGGCTCTTGTCTCCCTTTACTAGAAGTTCCTGAGTAAGTAGGCTTTCTTTACTTTAATAAATATTCTTGGCTTGCTTTGAGATCTCTGCCTTTTGGCAAGATGATCCTTGATGTGTCATTTAGCACTTTAATATATAGTGGCCATGATCAGATTTTTAACAAGACCATTTAATAGTATTTTAACTTTTCTACAACAGTTTCTGATACACACTTCAGTTTATATTTATCAAGCTTTACTAAGCAAAATACCATCAACGTTCTATAAAAGCTATATAGGTGCTACCATCTTCAAAATGAAAAGAGATCATAACAAAAGGAACTATAGCTTAACTCAGATTCATTATGCAGCTTTTATTCAGTAAGCATTAGGCATAGAAAATCTGTAGTACACACAGTGCAAATGTTTTGGCAAAACATTGTGTAGTTATTCTTGATTCAGCATCAGTGTATACTATCAAAAGATATGAGAGAGTTCAAAAGAAGACAGCTGGTTTGGTTGGGTTTTTTTAGCAGGATGCAGTATATAATATCATTATGCTCACAGGACTGAATTTTAAGTAAGTTAATGATCTAAGTTAAGACAAGTGTAAGGTGCTAGTTTCATCTAGCCGTGCTTTGTTTTGTCCTGAAAACTGTCATGGACAACTTGTTTTCGCAACTGTTAATGAAATTCCTTCACACATTATAGAAAAAAATAGCGTAGGACTGAATATGCATCCCTTTATACCAAGATAACCAGTAATTCAGGTATGATTGGCTAAGTACTGTTCCCCATTATACGTATGCAACTTCACCTAACACATCTGAGCAAAAATTCATTATGCTGAATTTTTTAGATATTGAATTATTTTCAGTAGACAATCCAGAGTAAGATTCTGCTTTCAGTTACTTTTATAGTTGTTTTAATACATTCCTAAGTGCACAGACCTTCCAAATTTCAGCTGATACACAGAAAGAAAATCCAGCTCACACCTTTCTTCTTGGCGCTTCACTATCACAACAGTGAAAAATACTTCATTAACCCAGTAAAAAAAAAGTGGAACGTCAACTTAATTACATCATGAAAATAAGCAGGAAAACATCTACACACCCAGGTATCACATATTTCAAGCAGCACCTTCCAGTTTTTCTAGTCAGCTTTTAAATAGGACTATATTTTAAGGACATACTAAAATGCTTTGGGCTAGTTTTACTACATTCAAGCATGGATTCTCTGCATGATGAAGTTACAGTAGCCATAACCTTGGTTTGCTGCCTTTTAAACTAATCCAGCTGTCTTCAGTAATGTCTTTGTCTAATCCTGCTTTCAATTATGTTTTAAAACTTTTTTTTAACATCAAGTTTCTCAGTTTCTGTGCAAAGAAACTGAATATTCACAAGATCTATTGCAAACAGTTTTGCTATGCTTAGAAATCAGTAAGAATATCAAGTCTATTCTTTGCTGGTTTCAAACACCACACATTAGAGAGTGCCATCCTAACATTCTATACAATAATCTGAAATGAGTTCTTTTTTCATAAGCACACATCCAGCTGAGCAATAATTACAGTGAAATGTGCTGTCATCTTTCCAAATAATAGTAATTAGGGATATGATCCTGGATGTCTTGTATGCTTATGGAAACATTTTTTCTTGCCAGCTAATGATCATCCAAATATAAATCATTAAAAGGAAAATGGCAAAGGGTGTGGATAGTGGCTGTCATCAGCCTTGTGCACCAGCTCCAAACTCTATCATCTTCCTTTGGAAAAGAAAGCGTGATGATGCAAAAGTTAAAATTCTTTGTGCTTCTTTGGAGAAGAAAACAAGTACAGGTAATTCATCTTGTTATTTATTATTAGAATACTTAAAGACAAATCTTCGATGTTTCTCTCCCTTTATTGATCTGGAAAAACATCCCTAAGTTAGACTATCCTTATTATGTGGGGCAAAGAGAGTCACAGACCATCTCATACAAAAAGAAGCCATGTATCTACGATTGTTATAAAAGTGTAAATCAACACCTAAGAGCACAGGCATGTAAGTACCTCTCTGTCTGAAACCTTAGAATCATCACCAGCTTTCCTCTTTCTAATCAGAACAATTTTTAATACTCATATACTGGTGTGAACTGATTGCCAAGAGGAATGAAAAAGACCTCCTGGGCTGTATCACTGCTTCATTGCACTGGAAACAGGAATCGTTCCTGTTATGTACATAGGTAACAAGTACCTAATGAACAACAATGTGGAGCTCTTTTTTGTTTAATGTCTCAATGTCAAATAAACATTTAAACAAAGTAATTACTACCAACCCTTGGTATTATTTTTATTATTTTTCAATTAACACCACAACGGTAACTGGTACCTTCTTTGCAGTTTTTCAAGCGACACATGCCAATCTGTTATATGACCAATGCACCAATAATAGTAATATTTTCTTGGGACCTAGGAGAACCAGCTTTCAGAGATATGGAAGAAGCTACTTCAAACCAAACAGCATAGGTGTGACTTTAACTCTTATCTCCCAAACCATATGTGATCTAATCCTAAAGCCTTTACGGCAAAGTTTTCTCCTCTCCACCATTTAGACAAAAAATCATAGTGGTAATTAAATGAACACCTCTTTTTTTCTTCTCTTTTTTTTTTATCTCAAGTACAGTAAATTTCTGTGAATTGCCCCTCAATGAGTAAGCACATTCCAATGAAAACCATTTTTTTCATCTACTGCTAATTTTGAACTTGTTCAGAAAAATATTTTTTAGAATATAGGACATGTCAGCACTGAAAAAAGCTTGATAAAAATTGTGAAGAAGGAGACAGCAAAGCAGGACTGGGAGACTATTGTTTAATTAAAAAATGCTCCCCTCTTTTCCGAAAACTTTGACCAATCTTTTTTTTTTTTTTTTTTTACTCAAGTAAATGTCATCAAATTATTCAAAATTATTCCCTTCCATGTATTTGTTTTTCTTCCTCCAAGCAATAATACATTTCAGGTTTTGCATTTGTTAACCAATATACTGCATACAAACCACAGGTGTGTTAAGACACAAAGCAACACACTATATTTCATCAACCTCACTGTGATGAAGCAGATTTGTACAAATTCCTGAAGCATGTTATTGCCCACTTGGAAGAAATTCCAGAAGTGTGATGGCTGCTACTCATGCTCAGGATATAAAAACTTTTAAAACTGGTAACACCACAGCAATATATTTTAAACAAAAACCCAGTAAAATAGTATAAAAGATAGGACACAAGATCAGAACAATAATGTGTTAGGCCATTATGCAAGATTTACAAACACCTTAGTTACAACCTGCATTAAGCGCTACAAGCAAGCTAATAACACACAGCTCATGGTTTAATCCCAACACAATAACCAGAGAGATATATTTTTTTAAATGTTTGATGTTTGACATACAAAACTGTAATTATAGGGATATTCCCATTTAGCTGCGCGTAAGTAATAGCGAACACTTTATAAAAGCCTCATGCACAGAAAGAACAGGCCTAGCAGCACCTCAAAGAGCATGTCTATCTAACGTTTGTCATTTACCATGGTCAACAAATCACTCTTGCTGAACAGGTTACACGTTTGTACTGAAATTCCACTGCCTTCATTACGACATCAAAGAGCTTCCAATCTAGCAAAACATCAGGGCTGATCTGGATCTCAGAACTGGTTTGTCATTATGACAGTATTTTTCTTAAACCGTTTTTATTTTTATTGACAAATATGTATCATAAATTACATATGTTATACTACCATAGATATACACTTACCAGTCTTTTCCAATACTGAATGTATGCCTAATTCCTCTGTTGCCCCTTTTTTTCTTTTGTGTGAAAAAGTTGCAATAGATTTTCCACATTGAAAAACAGAGATTTATTAGATCTTTTAATTAAGTAAATCCAACACATCCTTTAAATTCTGCCTATGTCCCTGACCAAAATATGTTCTTCCCATGATTTTCCCCATACACCTTCAATTTGTATTTATGATTTCGGGGAAACCATGATGAAGTTATGAACCATACTCACTAGTTTTGGAGTCATTTATAATCTGCTGAAAATTAGATAATTTTTTCCTATGCTTCAGTGTTTATTGATAAAAATTAATCTTGCTTATACATCAATCCTTGTTTATACCATGAAAAATCTGTATTTAAATCTGTATTCTGCTCCTGTACTGACCTTTGAAAAGTATCTGTTCTGACAATCCATCAGTACAATGTAAAACTTACAAAAGTTTGGCTATATCTGGCATGTTAAACACTTAACTTTCTGAAACACTCAGATGACACTCAAGTTCATTTTAAAAAATATATTCAGAAATTCTTGAAGTAATAAGAGTAAGTAAAAATGATAACCATAACAGAAAAATAGCATTATTTCTTACCAGACATATTATTAACCTGACTGTGACTTTTGCTTCCCACACTTAAGAAAAGAGGAATTTAAACAGAGTAAACAATTTTTAAAAAATAAAAGCTCTGCCATTGAACAGAAAATATCCACATGACTTTAATGATTACCAAAAACCTTAATGCTAACTGTACTCTAAGTTAGAATCTAACTTCTCATTTTTTTATTAAGAATCACTATAGAACACTGGATTTAAAAGGTAATCTAAACACAACAGGAGTAAAATGCCTTTTTTTTAAAATGACATGATACAGTAAAAAGTATTCATTATAATCAGAAGTGCAAAAAATGTAGCCAGGTAAGGTATATGTGGCACATTGTTGAATCTTTTGGTGACTTCTTTGTTGACCATTAATTAGTTAATTTACTATTAATTTCAAAAGAAATAGGCAAAGAGTAATCATAACTCAGCAAGTGCATTATCAAACCCCTGGGTTTTTACTTTTGTTTTTCCTATTAGTGAAACTGGCACAGAAAATAAACATTAAAAATAGAAAATACTGGGGGGGGAAAGACCTACTGTAAAAGTTATTATCTTTCCAGCAGTTCCTACAATAAAATCATATACAGCTAATGGTCAGACTGCCAAAGTGTCTAACATTTATGTATTATAAGCATGATACAGACATAAAACATGTTGTATGAACAGCATTCAGGCACCTAACCAGCTGAGACCATTGGCTTCCTTTACCTTAGCATTCCCATTTTGGTGAAAAAGGTTGTCTTAAAGATCTTACATACTGCTTTACTGAGTTCTCAGAAAAGGAATTTAAAAGTACTGTTGGAAAAATGGGTAAAGAGTAGCTCACACTCCATGTCTTGAAGTATATAAAAAAAATAATTAGTAGGCAGCTCTAAAAGTTGCATTTTAGTAGAAAACATGATGTAAGAGTCACAGAAATTCAGTTATCTGACAATTTCATAGTGCACCACATTAGAAATGTTTCTAGAACAGGACAGAGTATCCTCATACTAGAAATGCATACATTCAGAAATTACAGTTGAGTAGAATAGTATGAGGAGAAAGATACTGAAACTAATAGATATCTAAATATAATCCACTTTGTTTTGCTGCCTCTATCCTAAAGGCAGACAACTGAAGAGTATCTAAGCATGGAGAAAAATAGCATATTCATGAATGGGCCACAACAGTAAAAACAAATGCATTGAGTTACGGTAGTCGAAAGCTCCAGAAAAAAAAATTAGGGTTGGTTTGGGGTTTCATTTTTTTGGTTTCGAAATGGCATAATCCTCAACGTTCTGTAAGCCCACGTGGAACAGCACAGCAGAGTAATCTTCAAGCAAATTCACTGGTTTAGGTGCATGCATTTATTACCTGTCTACAGTAAGGTATTATTTTGGATTACTCCAAAGACAGCTCAATATGGTAATCAGAGCATTTAGAAAAATTGTTCATAAAAATCAAACAAATGGTTTGCAGCAGATAACTTAGCTCTACACAGCTAATATTACAACTTTAACTTAAACCTCTAACAGTTAAACACAGAATGCACAAAATTATTTTAGAGCTGAATCAAACCCATGATTCATTGTAGCAATGTAGTCTCTCTTTCGATTAGTAGGGGGTTTTAATTGACAATAATCTTTTTCTCAAATGTATATGTTAGAATTTTAAACTGTGTAGACCAATTATTTTCAAATATAAAGCATTAAAATCCACTTCTGGGGTTTATTAGTGGGTTGTAACTAATGAGTGACAAAGTGCTTTATGAGGAACAGGTTAGAATGTTTCAACCTGAGAAAACATTAAAGGAAGAGACTTCAAATCATTATTATTTAAAAATTCTCTTGAAAAACACTATGTTTTTTTCCACTGAATTATTTCTAAATATGTAATTATATTTCAGAGACTTCCAGTGGCCTTGCACTAGGAGGATTGGATTAGGCTGTTAATTATTAAGATCCCACGTTAACAGACAGAGTAAGATTCAGAGACTTGGCATTTACTAATATTACCATATTAAGAGAGAAGCACTTCTGGAAGATTAAAATTTGAAATCCCAATTAAATTCCATGGTCTGTTTTCACAAGCAATTGTTCAGAACTGTCTTAATTTTTGTTGAAAAATGCATAGCGTTAACTACAGAGATGTTCTTTTGATTTTCTGTGGAACAGACCACCCATGGTATTCTAAATCTATTTTTCAGGGAAGACAATCTAAATTTTCTCTATTAACCTTCCCAGTAAGTGAGTCACATGCTGTTAAAAAATTGAATTATGCAAATGATTGACAGTTATAATCTTTTTCTCTTTTTATTCATCAGTGTGATTTTTTTCCTGAATCTCAGAAGAATTAAAGAATGGATAATTACACAATCCTTTAATATTGCCCTCGTGTGAATATATGAAACTGAAAAGACATAGACATTAATTTAAATAAGCATATTATCATTGTTACTGGTGTGATCTAGTAACACCTATGTAATCTAGGTATTAGATTTTATTTTATTAATGATAAATTTATTTTGAAGTTTTATATTTTGTCTCTCATTGGGATTCTCAGTTTTAGAGAGAGTTCAATTATTTCTATATTTACACTGTCCACATTTAAAGACATTTCATAGTGACTGTGTAGATACATGGAGTCTATAAAATTATAAATTTATATTACTTACCATTACACAGCAAGTTACTCTAGAACAGCATAAAGGTGCTGAAAAACCTGATAGTCAATGAAATGCAAAAGCATTGAGACAGAAGTCAATTACCTTAGAATTCTGTTTCTTACAGCTGTGTTTCAGAGAGTTGACAGGGAGAGGTTATTTTGCATTGAACAATCTGTAGGTCGACTTCTGTTAAAGTTAAGTATTACTTTAGTCTTTCATCTCCAGAGACCATGGCTCAGATATTTCAATGAACCACAGTTTACCAGACCTCAACTATGGTGTCACAGGACCAGACTAATATAATTTTTTCTGGGAGACCTGAGCTGTGGCATAGCCTAAACAGCACCATATAAAAATCAAACATTTCAGCTCATTGCAGCAGATACAGATACTAGAAATTACACTAACTAGCAGTCTTCATGCCTAAGCTTTAATAATCACAGGCAAATTAGCTTTTAATTTGTGATGTTTGGGGGTTGCATCATACAAGAGAGAGAGTTTGCCGAATCATCATTTTTGTTCCATTTCTGTAGGCTGCAGAGAAATTTTGAATTTGCACAACTAGAAGTTTGCTAACATAATGCCATTGAAAAACAAGCAATTCACAAATAAAAATTACCTTGCAAAAAGGTAATAAACTACAGTGGTAGAAAGCTTTGAAGAATCCATAGAGATCTTATACCTCTGCTCAAGCATAAACTATTTGGACTAATTGGGAATTATTCTTGTGAATATTACAGAAGCACTGGTCATGTCTAAAACAAACAAAATGAGATATTTTCATTATGAGAACTACCCACACAGCTTATCAGTTGCACAGGACCCAGCAGTTTGTTTCTATGATGATGTTTACATTAACAAAGAAGGGGAAGGAGGAAGATGTCTCCATGAATACACCTTGGCTAGATGAGAATCAGAGCGCCATTATGGCATTCTGGAAAAACAGAGCGTTAGTTATGCTCAGTTAAAATAGTTTTGCCAAGAGAACAAACATATCAACTGTTCTTCGACAGTAACCACTGTGTTTTCCACAGATGTTGTGCCATTGCATTAAAATGACTCACCTCTCGATCACATTACTATCTGCTTTCTCTGGATTTCACTCAAAACTATAAAAACAGGAGACAGGGAGGAAAGAAAGGCCCTCTGAAAAAAAAATCATTGTTTTTCCAATCTGAGAAATACATGCTCTGCATCCATACTCTAATTAACTAGACATCAATTGCTGATCCAAAGATTAACGAACAACAGGAGTACCAGATAATTTTGTATCTACAATATTTTAATCACAGAAATTAATAATTGGCTAGAGGGAAAGAAATAATTTGCAAGACCATGTTTATCATCTGAGGTCAAGACAAAATTAATCAGCAAATGTTTATCTGTATGGTCTTCACTGAAAGGAATCCTTCATTAACTGTAGTAAAAATTCAAAAGAGGCAAATCCAAAATTCTCCTGTTTTCTGAATATAGGAATGAAATGTGACAAATCCGAAGAGGAAGGCTTAAAGACAAAATGTTTTATGTACTACATATAAATCTGTTAAATCTCAAATCTGCAAATTACCTGTAACAAGCCTTCCCCTTATTTTAATAATAAAATATCTTATTAATTTCAACTCAGCCAGTCAAAATTAATGAACAAACCTATGTAAGATACCATAATATTGAGCATTGTTGGGCCACTAAGGAAACAACATTATGAAACAGCCCAAGAGATCACACAGGAGCCTGAATGAAGAGTTTTAACTACAGATTGTTTCATCATTATCTGATATTTTCTGTATATTTCTGACTACTAATATAGAGGGAGGGGAAAAAAAAGAAGAATCAAAGAAAGCTTGGAAAAAGGCAGAAGAAACTAAGATGGTAAAAGAGTTACAAAAGGAAAGGAATACAAATACAATACAAAAGAAAAAGAGAATGAAAATTAGAGGAAGGGAGAAAAGAAGGGAAACAACAGAATAAGTTAATATATATAATAGGCAAGTGACCAACTGCAGCAGGAGGGAAGTGATTGGCCTCCCCGTACTCAGCACTGGTGGGACCACACCTCAAATACCGTATTCGGTTTTGGGCCCCTCACTACAAGAAAGACATTGAGGTGCTGGAGCGTGTCCAGAGAAGGGCAATGAAGCTGGTGAAGGGTCTAGAGAACAAGTCTTATGAGGAGCAGCTGAGGGAACTGGGGTTGTTTAGCCTGGAGAAAAGGAGGCTCAGGGGAGACCTTATTGGTCTCTGCAACTACCTGAAAGGAGGTTGTAGCAAGGCGGGTGTTGGTCTCTTCTCCCAAGTAACAAGACATAGGACAAGAGGAAATAGCCTCAAATTGTGCCAGGGGAGGTTGAGATTGGATATGAGGAAAAATTTCTTCACTGAAATGGCTGTCAAGCATTGGAACAGGCTGCCCAGGGAAATAGTTGAGTGACCATCCCTGGAGGTACTTAAAAGACTCATAGATGGGGCACTTAGGGACATGGTTTAGTGGTGGACTTGGCAGTGTTAGGTTAATAGTTGGATTTTATGATCTTAAGGGTCTTTTCCAACCTAAATGATTCTATGATTTTAACTGATTGAAGAAAGTCTTTTCAGCCAAGAAGAGTGGTCAAGGCTGTTGCTAGTCATCAGCATGCATCTCTGGCCACTGCTGGTTAAAGGTGCCTTTTGCTTTTCTGTCAAGTTATTAGGAGCATAATAGATATAACACTTGGTACTCTATCCTCTGTTTCTCCAAGGTTTCAACCACAATGTTTTCATCTAACTTGAGAAAAGTACTTCCAAAATAAAGCATTGCAGATATGTAAGATTTTCATTTGACCTTCTCTTGCAACAGTTCTTAAATCTACCCACCTCATAAAGCTCTTAAGAGTCTCATATGGAAAAGTCTACCAAAAAAAATTGTAATTGCTACATGCAGACAGATTAGTCTAAAATTCATGTAGTTATCTTTCTATATACATGAAACAAATTTCTCTCCTAAAATGCAAGTCTGAAAACCCTGTTCCTTTCCATAACATAGCTCCTGTTTCTCTTAGTTATTTGCATAGGTAGTCATGCACAAATGAAAAGGATTGCTGAGTCTGGACTCAGACTTAAAGCATTCTATGGTTTTAAATGTACATGCAGAACTGTAAAGCAGAATTTATCTACAAATGTGTAACCTAGTGAGTCATCCTATCACTGTGACAGTGATTGCCCACAGTTACACTCTGAGAAGTGCATCCTTCCCACTCTTACCTAGTTATATCTTGTGCAAGATGCATTTTGCCTAACATGACAAAACTTAAGATTTTTCCTCTTCCATTTTAACTGTCTCCTAGTAAAGAGAGGTTAAGATACATTACAAACAATATTACTGCACTACTGAAAGAGGGATCAGGGCATAGCAACCCAGAGTTTCTTCACTGTAAGGACTCCACCAAATCAGCTTTGTTTTCTGGAGGAAGCAAGCAAAGGACAAAATAAATACCTAAGTCAGCATAGCCAGCTTGTCATGAAATATCCTTAAAGTTTCCCACTCTGCTGCTGCTTCCAAACCCTTGTTGTGTTCTCATACCCTGGCATGCTGTTCTGTCAAAGAGTTGTATTCACCTGGAGCAGTTCATTTATCCACTTACAGCACTGCTTTTCCGACAGCTTGAGTGGTCATAATTTGAAGGGCAGTGTACAAAGGCATGAGGATAGAAACTCCTTAAGCCAGCACTATCATTAAAGTTGCAGTATAATGAAACTATGGCCTAAGTAACTTGCCTAAAACTGCACTCCACGTCAAAGGAAGATGGCCAGAAACTGAACTTAATGCTCTATGGCATGTCTACACTCTAATTTAAACATGACAGGGCAAGTTCACTGCCCAAGGACCAACAGACACAGACCAACTTACATCTATGACCATGAACTCACTGTCCCCAGGATGGAGTGGCCTTGTCCTAGCTTCAGACAAGCATGCATGGGCCTGAGCAGAGGAAATACCCCACAGGCTTTTCTGTCTGCTCACCTTATGATACATCATCACAGCCATGCAATGATGACTTTTTAAAGTGTTTAGAAAGAGTCCTTTCCCCTGTGCCTTCAGATGGTCATTAAAACTATACACAGCAGCACACGTCCTGCATGTCAAAGCTGAGACTCCTGAAGTCTCTGCTATTGCACTTGTCAGGCTCATGTTCATTGTGGCCAACTTCCAACTCTTTCTGAAAACCACTGGGGCTAACCCACGCATGTGTGACAAAGCCTACCAGAGCCACTGCTCACCAGACACTGCTCTGTGCAGTCAAGCTCCTGCTTCTGGGAAATGGCATGGGAAAAGGAACTGGTGCTGGAGCTCAGCCGTGCTAGTTCACATCAAGGGTCTGCACTGAGGTATTTTTTCTTCTAAAGGGAAGAAGTGAAAAGAACTGCCAGTGCTATGGAAACTTTTCACTTTTTCTTACCAACATGGTGCATCATATCCTGATACAGCATCAGGCTTATCAACACTCTTTAAGAAGACTGGCATGATAGAGTAGCATATTATTTGAATGTGAATCTTACAAGATTCATTATTTTATTATGCACTTCCTTTATAACTCTTTCCCAGCCTCCATTACACCTTAACATGAGCAATAGTCTTACTTTAAGATCATCGTGCCTTTAGCCCTCATTGCGAATTTCATTCCTCTGTGAGCCTAGCTACACATTTCTAGCCAAGATCACACATTTTGGATGCAACACTTAAAGATGTCAGTATGCAAAACTCCTCCTACCTCATAACCATTATTTACAAAACTAAAAGGTGGTTTGCAACTTCTTTCTTGGGATTGTTTAAGCCATAGATAATCGTTCTCCATTAGCTAACACACAATGCCTGCATTTGATTTATTTTCCATACATGGCTTGAGCTTTTGCAAAGCTAAGCGAGCAGCTTGAGGTCTTATTTCTAGTATGTCTTAGCATTTAGATTTCTGACAACTGAAGCTGATGCAGAGTTACAGCCCACTGAACGAACCCCATGCTTCTGCATTATGCTTGAATTCCAGGTGCTCTCTGGAAACTAAAACCCAATACAGATTCACATGAATGCACTGACAGCTTTCCTCTTGAAATCAGACCACTTAGGTTATAACAACACATGATGCAAAGTATAAAAATAGAAATATACTATGTTCAGCTCAAGATACATATCTGCATTTAAATCCTGTTCTAAAAATCAAGTATTACTCTCACTCTGCTAGAAATCCTTCTATTTTAAATCACAACAATGTGATACAAGAAGCTCCCAGCTACTTAAAGATCCATTCCAAAGAGTATTTTTCATATTCTGGTACATCTGTCTGTCAGAGGCACTCAACACAAAACAATGCTTCTGTTTACCTTTCAGAAAATACTTCCTCTTCTCCTTCAACCTCCTTTGAAAGCCTTTTGATACTTCTTACTTCACAGTAGGATCAGATAAATCTTAAAAAGTTAACACCACAATATATTGCATCATCTCTTGTAACTCCTGGCATTTGGGATGTGATTGAAGCATTTTGGGATTTCATAAATGAGCCATGAGGAATAAAAATATGCATTCCTTCTGCATTTGTTTTTTTAAAAAGTATATTTTTAAAAGATAGGGAAGAAAAGGGGGAAGATATGCACCATAGTATTGCCATTTCAAGTTTTAACTCAATTCTCAAGTGTTTTTTATTTGCATAAAGCATGATTTTGCATGAAGGCACAGCATAATTTATAATTATTTTCTCCACTGAGGCTCAGACACAGCTATTAAATGATAAATCTGCTGAAGGCAATTAATCTTTTTCTCCAGCTCAGGAGCAACTAATGCATTGTCAAGGACTTGTCTGGGCCAACAAATATTTCTCCCATTTTCTGCAGGAAATACCCTCAAATTTAATTTTTGTAGTGATTGAAAAGAAGGAAGCCTTAGCTTTCTTCCACTTCACTTAAAAGGAGATCTCTTACTTCAAATGGGAATTCTGTTCCTAGAAACTTTATGTTTCTATACAGACCATCTACATGCCTTATCCTACTTGAGATGCAGTCTACCATAGGACCACCTTTTTTCTGTAAGTCCTCCTGTTTTGAAAAATGTTCTGTTTAGGGACAGGAAAGTTATTCTGACACTTGAAGAGTTAATGTTTGCTGACAAAAAGAATCTCCAAAAATGTCTTACAAAACCACTCTGCTATTTTGATAGCTTCTACGTGGCATCCTTTTTTCTTTCTTTCTTTTTTTTTTTTTTCAGAATCTGGTTTTAGAAAATGTTATCTAATAAACTTTAACATAGACCTGAGGACAACAGCACATGTTTAGCAAGTTGTGTGATCCTGCAAGAAGTGCTAAGTAGAAGCAGTTCAACTGGCTTGCTGTGCAAAGGTAAGATCAAAAAAGACGTATTTTACAAAAGCAAAGAGGAAATAAACAAAATTAGCCAGTGGCCATCCAAAACACCAGTCTGCATTTCAATTTTTAATGTACAGTGTACTGTCAGGATATTCAGACAAATTCTTCTAGAGAAACATACTAAGAAAAAAAGTTAAAGATTAATTAAAAAGTTACAGTCAGTTCTAAGTCAAAATGACTCAATGATAAAATAAAAAAAATACTTTGGGAGGGGATTAAATACTTAGATACTGAAGTCCCAAAGTCTTTTTGTTTTCTTTTAATATTGAGTCACTTAAAGTTTTTACAGTCTATGAACAGTACATTGTCTGCTTTGGATTAAGAGTCAACATTTACTACTCAGGTAAAAAGAATGAAACTGCAGCAATTGTTGCAACATTATTTTTTATTTTTTTTTAAAACCACTTCTTTAAGAGAAAAATACAAATCCTAGATTAGTGATTAGATCTCTAACTCCTGAAAGCATTAAGACTACAAGTTGTCACCTTTGCAAGAATTTAAATATACTCTAAGTTATTATTCCTTTAAAGTAGCAGCATAGCAACCTAAGATGAGAGAGTTGGTTTTTGGTTTTTGTTTCAAACAAATGAACATTAAAGTATGTTATTTTGAGTGACTAGGAGTGTATGTTTCTGCTGAGAAACAGAAAAAACATCCATAAGTAATCTTAACTGGGTAGTAAAGCTACTTGCTCTATGTCAAGGCAAACTCATCCAGCCAAAGGCTCTCTAAAGTAAATGGAGATACAAGATTTCTTTTGGAAGGGTTTAAACTCCCACTAGCTGTGCATGTATGCTAAATGTCACTCATCCATATCAAAACATAAGACACATATGAGAATACATGGCCCTGCTCCATTCCTTTCTCCCATTCCCATTTCTCCTGTCTATGCATTTTCATCCCCTTCATGTGTCAGCCATAGTACTCACCAAAATTTCAATCCCTTAACTCAAGACAGCCTAAAACCACCCACCATTTTGGTCAGGGCAGTCATTAACCCATCTGAAGACTACGCCAACCTTGCAACAGGGGCTGCCAAGTACTAGAAGCCATGAAATGAAAGTGAAGCGACAAGCACACACCAGAAAAGCAAAACCGTTTTCAGTACAAACAAGCTGTCAAGTTATACACTCATTCAGTGATGTTTTCTGTTTCTTGAACCTAAACTTATGGGGAAACTGAGCTACACAGCGATACTATTCTTCTCATTAGTAATTGTCTTAAAGGTTTCCTTGCTCCTCTTCAAAGGACCTTCTAGCTCTTTCAGGTTTTATTGTTAAAAGCCACAATACTCCATTAAAAATGCTTTATGTAAAATACTTGTAGTCTATTTATCCTTGCTAAAAGACCGCAAACATTTCTATACTCCTTGGTGCATAAGCAGAAGGAAGTTTGCTAGCAACAGGAGCTAAATGGTGCTATATGTCAGTAAATTGATATATAGGATAGCAGCAGTAATCCTTTAAAATAGTTAAAATTTCAGAAATCAGAGAAATAGAATTGTTTTGGGAATGCGTACACTGCCTAGGCAGACTACAAAAACCTTGCAAGTTAAGAGTTCAACACAGCATTCAACACAATATTGTCAAAATTGTCTTCATCAGTTACAGCAATATAACATGCAACAGTTTCATATGATTCAATCTGTTACCAATGTACTCAGTGATGGGAACAAAACAGAAGAAAGCTGCTTTGCTCCCTGAGAAGATTTGAGAGCCAGTACCACTCTGTCACAGTATAATACAGCCTGAAACATCTGTAGTCTCATGAGATTTTAACATCTTAAAGGAAATATATTCTGGTTTTGCACCCTTTTCACCGACTTCAGCTTTTGGCTGTCATCAGAACAACTCTCCACCCTCCCATTCCTCCAAGTACAGCCACTTCTTCAAACATGCTGACAAAAGAGAAACAGGGTAAATTAGTTCTGGGCCCAAACATAGCAAGCTAAACCTTTCACTTAAATACCTCATGAAAATTAAGGACTTCTCTGCCATCTTCAATACATCAGATCTACCAGAGTGTAATCATTCCATCCTTTAACCAGTGAGCACCACAGTGTGGACATATCTGTTAAAACAGCCTAGGTAAATAATGAAGTAGTAAGAGATTGTGCACGTCCAAGTGTCAAGGCCACTCAAGTTCTTCCAGAAGGAGACGTATACTAGAACAGTCTGCCTCAGGTTCCCTTTGCTGCTGAAACTCCTGTAAGAATTTGAGAGTATGCTAATGGAATGAACTTGTATTTTAAAATTTCTTTTTCAGAAATGCATTTGTTCTATACTGCTAGGATGCTCACTAAATAAAAGACAAGTAAATACTAACTCCTACATCTAGAGAGTATTTTCAAAATATTGACGAGAAGGTATCAGACAGGATGAACTCAGTTTTCTTTTTAAAATCTAGCAGCTGCATTTCTGTACTGCGTTACTTGGGGCCTAAAGTACGCTTACGAGTGTCCCAGGAAACACGGCCTCCTACACAATGTGTAATACCTGAGCTTAACACACTGTAAATTAAGCAAAGGAAACAAGCTCTTTTAAATGTTTTTATTACAGAAAAACAAAAGACTTACACTTGACTTAAAAAAGCAGCGTTATTTAATGAATTCAAAGTTATTACAGTGAAGTTGCTTTAAGAAACCTTTAGATACTGAAGAAAAAAATAAAATGCCAGATTCCCCCTCAGACAGCATTCTAGATTAGTTCCATGACCACAGCAAAACCCTTAATTTCACATCACTTCTGACACCTAGTATATGACTTGTATGCTTTTCTTCTCCCTGTGTCTTGTTGAATATAGCTGGGAGAAGGATTTGGTGAAAATGGCAGTACATTTCAAGTTTAATTTTCAACAGTTCAGTACACATCTGATTGATAATACAGTTCAGAAGTGACTGAGACACATGCTTTCCTCCTACCTTTAGCAGTTAAGTGTTACAGTTTTAACAGACTCCAGTGTGATCTGTTTCTCACACAGTATTTATCACATTCCGGTCCATATCTCAGAAGATTTCTCAGCAAGTTATTTGGCTACTACTGATTATAAACACAAACAAAAATAACCACAAAAATGAAGGCTCATAGTTGAAACAGTTCTTAGCAGTGCAGCAGAATTCAGAACTTCTTTTTTTTAAATTACACACCATAGAAGGAACAGCAGTGTTCCAGTGACCACTTCAGTTTTCTTATTAAGTCAAAAGCTGCAGGTTTCCCGCCTGAGCCAAAATTAAATATGTAATTGATCTGTATTTGAAATCTTGAGAAAAGAGACAAATCAAGAAAACATATTACTGCCTTAACAGTCCTACATTTTTACCATCAGCACTGAGTTGTGCTAAAGTCCAAAGAAATTTACAGGCTTGTCATTAAGTGATTTTTTTAAAAAAACAACAACAACAAAAAAACCTCAAGAGCTCTACACCATGTTAAAAAACTTTCTAAACACATTTTTAAGCATCTCACTCTTCAAATATATGTTAAAACTATACCTCAAAGATTCTGCCAAAAAAAAAAAATCAAAAAGCAAGAAAACTCAACTCACTATGTACAACTAGCTATAATGACAAAAAATGAAAACGGAGAAAACAAAAAGGGGAAAAAAAAAACATATCAGACACCTGCTACGCAGTATTCTATGAACTCATTTTTTTTCCTCTCCTCCCAAAAAGAAAAAGGTTGGACTCAAAATCAGACATGGAATTTTTCTGAAAAAATTTCTAATCTCCTTAGATATTGTTTAGACTGATAACAAAAATCTTTGAAGTCAGGCATCTACTTACTGTACTCTGCACTGCAACATGAAGCTAGCTGTTACCAAGCTATTTAAACAGAAGAAACAAATTTCTTTCCTACAAGGAAAAAAGATGCAATACATTTTCCCTGGTTATGATTTATATCATCATCAGGTTTACTCAAACACAGAACTTGTCTATTTAAGCTTACCCATGTTTTTTATTTAAAATTCCTTACTTTAGTGCTACAGCATAGTAATTTCTTATGTGATCGAGCTGCCTTATAAGGACATTATAATCTGTATTATACAGTAATATAACCTTTAAAAGAAAAAAACAAAAAAAAACCAAAAAAACCCAAACCAGCATGAATACTAAGAGGAAGAGCAATGTACGTTTTGTTTCTGTGGTACTTTCCATGACATCGACACCAAAGGCTGCTTTATAATTTATCCTTGGAGATTTTAACCCTGGACACAAATTAGTCCTTTTCACAGTCACAGGGTTGTATTAAAAGTGACTTTTATGATTAAACAGGTAACAAAAGTGCATTATACTGACCAATCTCTATAAATGCTAATATTATGCTACATTAACTCCCTCCTTCAGAGTAGGTAACAAACAAAAGTATCAACACCAACTACCTCAAAGATATGTAACAATCTGAATTAAACACTGTAAAACAAATTTACACCATTCAAAAAAGCTTGTCATTAGACAGTTATGCAAAATAGTCAGAGTGTGTTTATATTTACGTCTTTATCAAGTTGTACTGTGGATTCAGAAAACTTAAAGATCATTTGCACTACAAGTTTGTGTAAGCACTCATACAAAACAATTTAACAGGCAATCATGTTCTAAAAGGTTTCTAATGTAATTTTCCAATATTTTTAGCTGCTAAAGCACTAATAAAGATTTAATTTAGCATATAACTCCCACATCCTATATCAAGTAAACATTCTTGGCTGCCAATAATTATGTTATTACATGGTAAAACAGTCCTCCAGTTCCTAACAATTTACATTTAACTTGAGAAAATAGAAAAGGTTGGGGTTTTTTTTCCAAAATAATGTGCAACAGGTAGAACACATGACTTCTTGGAAAACTCAAAGTTGTCTTTAGCTATCAGGCTCTGAAAGACTTTACAGATCTCTTAATCTTTCTTAGTTTTCAGCCTTAATTTTATGTGAGTGAGTGTTTAGCTGGGCTATATTAGTAGTAGTTCACCACATACACTAAGGTCAAGTAATATTATCTTTATCTCACTGTTCTGGAAATGGACAATTCAAAACTCCTCAAAAAAACAGTGTACCTGCAAATTTCTTCAGTTTAAATTGCTCTCTGTTAATCTATTAAAGACAATTAAGAGAACATCCTTTTTTTTTCCCTGTCAATTTCTGATAAAATTTGAATACATGCAAGTCAAAACTACCATAATGCAGACAAAAAGGTCCTCTTTCATGAAGATCATCAATAAATGATTATCTTCAATAAATAAGTCTATTTGGAAATTCTAGAGAATTATTTTGCTAAACAAGTTAGTCTTTTTTCTTTTCCATTATGTCTTTCTGTTTAAGCTCTCCATCTGAAAGTTCTGTATATTTTCCATTCTTTTCCTCCTCTTGTTCTTCCTCACTGCCTTCATCCGTGAGCTCCCGATCACCGTTTTCCTTTTTAGCTGCCTCATGTTCATCAACCCCTCCATCTGTATCAGCTGTGCAGATTCCATAACACATAATGCTGATGACCCCAAGAGGCAACCCAAAGAGAAAGCATCCCAGAAGTGGTGAACTCTTGAACACAGACTGTTGAAACACAAATTTCAAGTAAAAAAAACTTTCAGTGAATATACAAAATTACCGCATTACTTCTCTTATTACTCTGTGTATTTATTCAGAAACATCAAAAATGACAGCCAGGGCAGTTTTTGGGTGTTTTTTTGGTTTGTTTTCCCCCCAGAAAGGAGGAGTCATCCTCATTTTAACAATCCCTACTATAAGTTCATAAAAAAACACTTAGAAGTTCAAATATTACAATGTGGCATTGGGATAGTTAATGTTAACATGCTAACTGTATATCCTATTCATTGTTTGAAGCTTGAGAAACAATTGTTCTAACAGTGTTAACACTTTGAAGCCACCAGTTTCATCTCTCATTTGTGTCTCATTCTCAAAAATTAGTATAAGTAATAAGGTATCTGCAGAAACATTCTGTTATTAGCTTCTTATTGAAGAGTAGTTTAATGGCACAGGAGGAAGGATTTTTGGTTTCAGAAACTGATGGCTAAATGTTGCACATTCACAGAAGTTTGGAAGCCACTAGTACAGAAACATGTGTTTCAAATTAAATTCACAGTACGAGTTTTGTGTAGGCTTGTGTAGGCCAAGTGAAAAAAATGGATTTGTGTACATCTTCCCAACAAAATTCTGTTCAGCATAATTAACCTATAAGAAAGATGTTAAAAATATTTGCTTTAAAACTACAGCAAGGGTAGTATTTAATCCCCTTATGCTCTAACTAATTAGACTGAAACCATAACATTTCTCGGAATGTGAAAGTGCTATGAATTTCAGTGAAAGGATGTCAAAAGGGTCAAGGAAAAGATTTTGAATTCTCCCTGTTCTAGCCCTTAAAATACAGGTCAGACTAATACAGAAAAGGAGTGAAAAATGAAGAAACTAATGTATGTTGAATATTTAGCACGCTGGAAAATATTAAAAACTTTAGTCAAGAAGTTCATTTGGCTTAAACCTAATTTATATATACCTATAATATATACACAATATATAAGATAAACAAACTTATATAAAAAGATTTCTAAACTCTCTGAAAATATTTGCATCTTGATTGACAAAGGCACCATCTAATTTAACAAAAAATAAAACTTACCACTACAGTAGACTTGGCATCATAGATTATTCTCTTGATTCGTTGCAGAAGTCCATCACCACCCTGTGCCTGAAATTTCAAATGGAACCATATCAAAACTGCTGACACTTTTCAGTTCATTCTTCAGACCTTGCAATCTTAAGTCCCTTTAGAAGGAAATGAAAAGTAATTATTCTTGCATCTCATGATGCCCAGACACTCCAACTTCTCAAGCATGGACAAATATTTCAATAGTCTCATGAAAAATACTCTCCCAATTGTTTTAAACAATCAGTGCAAACTTTAACAGTGGACTGGCCCTCCATTCCCTTCCATAGAGGAACACTAACAGAAACTACCAACTGTCCTGATGGAGCAATTATGAAATTGCAGAGATCTTCTGAACTTTCCTGCAGCTGATGGATATCTATTTATGGATTATGACAGGAGCAGTTAGAAAAATCTAAGAACTAAGTAACAAGAAGATATGAAGGTGTAATAAAGAAAACTTGTGTCAAGCAATGACAGACTATACCTATATTGCCACCTAATTTAGCAGTCTTTAAAATAATTACATGAATCCAAAGGCAATTTGTCTGTTGAACAGGACCAGTCTTCATCTGGCTTGAGTTGCCAGAGAAACAAATGGGAAGAAAACCTACATTTTGGAAGTCAACTGATCAGCACTTGACCCTGACCAAAACCCCTCAAATGACAAAAAAGTCCACAAAGGTGAAACAGACTCACAGAAGGCTATCTTCTGGCCTTACAGAAAATCACAAGAAAGTTAAGGTGAATAATACAATACTTCCCAAGGAAAGAAGGAAGTGGGGGGGGGGAAATGTTATACTTCTCAGAAATTTCACTGTGGTTCAGAAAGTCTGCATCCTATTACTTGTTTACCAGCATACGTTGAAGACTGCCATTCCTCAACAGCTGCACAATTTCTTGGGCCTGAATGGAGCCAAAGTAGTGCCATTTAATGTCTATAGACACCATATAAATGAAGTCACATCCTGTATTGTCTGTCTTGTATTAGCACTCTCACATACATATAGAGATGTGAATTTAGACAGACCTTTAATCATTCTAGCTGAAATACTGCAAACAAAACGTAGAAGGACCTAAGTGACACTATGGCAAAAAACACAAGGCATCACAAACGAATTTCCTCAAAGTTAAAAAACAGACAGAAACCAATTTTATTTGTTGCTTCAACTAGAAGGATATATTTAAATAGAGTCAAATAGAGTCAAATATTTAAATAGAGTCAAATGATAACATAATTCAATGCAATTAAAGCATTAAAAAAGGGGAACTGAAGAACAAAGAACCACCAAATAAGTTACAGGAATACCCCTCACCTTGCAACCAGAAGCATGGCCAGTAAAGTAATGAACAGCAAGCAAATCCACCTATATTATGTTGCTACATCAATTTGTCAGATTAAATAAACCAAAGTACCCCATATGACTGAAACGATCTACAGCATTACTTGTCATCACCACCTGATGACCTAAAACTGCTGGCATAACAAAGTGGGATTCGGCTAACACAGTAAGCATTCAATATACAGTGAACTAGGGCTTAAACCAACATAGGCTTCTCCCAACAGTCAGCCAAATGATTTGTTAGCACTGCCTCCCTTCGTGGGAAAGCCTTCTTGCCCCATAAGAGCAAATGAATGCTCTGATCCATGATCTCCTTCCTCATCCACACAACATAGCCTTCTGTCCAACTTACAGTACACTGAGGGAACAGGCAAACCTGAGTTTGTTTTGTCAACATTAAAAAATTGTCCAAGATATCAATTCCAGATGGATTTATTAATTTTGTTGTTTTAACAAAAGACAGCTCATTTTTAGTTTTAGAGCAGAGAGAGAGGTAAGCTTGTATCTGTTAGTAAAATGCAAAGCAAATATACCACTGGTTTTTTAATCTGAACTTATAATTCATCAAGATATTGGATTTATTAATTTACTGTCCAAAAGAAAGGGTAGAGATGAATTATGCACTATAAAGACAATCTTAAACAAATGCATTTAAAGCAAACCAGGAGATGAATAAAAAGCTCTCCATTTACCAGTGACATCAATAAAAGGAATATCAAGAGAAGTCAGCTAACATTATGCTATAAACAAAAAAAAGCTTGCTTTCTACAAGAGGTTCTGCAGTCAGAACAGCGAGCAACATCACACCTCAAGAATTCACAATCATGTATTCACTGACAGCACCCAAGACAGGAAGACAGACAGGACAGGAAGATAAAACACATGGCATAACAATCAGAGTAACCAATTTTTTTCCCTACTTAAGCATCTAAGGAAATAAACACCAACCAATATATTCCAAGTCACAATGAAGACTTACTTCAGCTGTACCATCCAAGATATTGTTAATAAACTGAACCATGTCTTCTGTGTTCTCAATGTGCCTATCTGGTAGAAAATACTGCTGATTGGAGGTATTCAATACAACAATAGTAGGGATTGTCAAGTCACTGGAAACATAAAACAGATAGTTTATATATTTAAAGAACTACTGTGTAAAACACTGCAATTCAAATAATTCCTACATCATTTAAAAGGGTATCCATTAATCTTCACTTTGTGTGTATTCCTTATAGCAGTTCCTTAAAAGCAAGAAGGAAGTGCAAAAAGAATCACCTGAATGGTGTGAGCATGCTTCTCATTACTTTTTCTTTCACATCTGTGTCAGTGACACTATTGAAGCTTATTGCATTTTACACACCCATAGTGACTGCAAATCAGGTATGTTATGACTTGCCAATTAGTAAGAGATCACAGATAGTAGCCTTGTATATGAAATGTACTATTAGTACAATACATTAAGTGTTTTAGTGTGCAAAGCCAAAAGCATAATCCAAAAATTCAATCCCATACAGCCATGGTCTAACTGATCATTTCTATCAATCAACCTCTACCTGTCAAGTCAAAAGAATAAACAATAACAACCAAAGTTTTCTACATCTCTTTTAGATATGGCAGAGCTTTTAAACAATTATTACTCAGCAGTTGACCTTCACATGCATAAGCATGGTTTAGTATCACAGAATCAGAAAGGAAGAAAAAAGAAAACAAAAAGAAAAAAAAGGTTAGAAATTATCTCTGGAGATAAACCAGTATAACCTACTGTTCAAAGCAGCCCTAAATTCAAAATTAGATCAGATTTAGGAAATTTAATACTGCATAAGAACATTGTTCAATAAGAAAGATTTAAAATACATTAAATAAGTAAGGTGAAAAATCTCCTGTACTCTGCCAATTTTCTACAGTTCTGTCAATAACGAATTTAAATACTAGGTGGCTTTCCTTCACAGCAGAAGCAATGCAAACCTTGTTTTTCTACATTTTCATTCTTCTCTAATAGTGCCCCACCCATGTACATTTGTAATCCATGTAATATTGATGATGATTTCAGCCTTAACTGTGGCTATCAATCCATAATCAATTATTTCATGAAAATATTGTTTAGCATTTATTCAAGATTGCCATTTTTCTTTGAAGTCACAGAAATTATTCTAAATTTTCTCACACATTTTAGGTGTTTTGTTTGTTTCTTAATTTAAAATCAATTCCAAACCTAGAAGTGAATAAGTTTAATAATTACACATGAAAATTTTCTAAACTCCCAGAAAGCTGAACACTTTAAGACTTAAGGTGCAGACCACGTTCCTAGGACTCAAGTTGAAAGCATGGTGGCACCTCAGAAAAATGTAAGGCCAACTACAGAGATAACAAAATAATTTCATCTTGTCAAAGGAACTTTAAAAAAACTAACCAAACAACAAAACTTCGTCAACAGTGACAACCTGCAACATAAGACTCTCTAAATACAACTTTTCCCTTGACATTTTTATTCTCTATTTATTAGGAACACACAAGAAATATAAGTAGGAGGCAATCAAACCAAGTCAGGTGTTTCTGCAAGTGCCTGGTAACAAGTTATGAACCTCTGCCAAAATACCTCATCCCAGCCAAAACAGAACCAGTTTTATTCCTTGGATGCAGAAAAGATTGCGCCCCCCCCCCCCCAAAAAAAAAAAAAAAAAAAAAGAAGAAAAAAGAAAAAAGTGCTTCTATTGCATCTAATAGTCTGGTAACTGAGCTTCTTGGAGTTGGTTGTAGAGCAGCTGAAAGATAAACTCCATATACAAATTTTATATGCTATACAGAGATTCATAAAAACACGTTTAATGTTTCTTCCAAGAGCTGAGGAATTAATACTCTACATACACCTACAGTTGATATTCCAGTTATGCTATATATGTTAGCTTACACAAAAATGTATCTTTGCTTTCAGTAAAATACATACTATTCTGTTTTCTTTTGGGCATAGTTTTAACTATACCATTTTTAATCCAAAAGCATGTTCAACCACTGCTGAAGAGACAGATAAATTATGTCTACTAATGGAGTTACAGCCAAGTTAATAAGTGTACTTCTGTCAGGGACTACTACTTCTATCCCCACGAGTCACACAATATTTTGTCCTTTGTGAAGAAACAGAATTTGTTCCTATGTGCATCTAGCACAGTAAAAAAGTATTCTGCAATAGACCTCTCACTATTCAGACTTTTTCTATTTCCACTTGCTGCCATCTAGTGGAAAACTGAAGGACTTGCAATACGGTTTTGCTCGAATTATTCAAGTAACCGCACGAAAAGCAGCTACTTATAACACTGAATATATTTTGCTGCATTCTTCTGCTGCTTTCCACTTATGCTGGAAATGTATACACTCTGTGTAGAAAATAATTAAAAGCCTGTGAGTATTTCAACAGCAACTTACCATATACTACAATTATAAAATCAGGCATTTTGCAGATTAAGTTAAACAATCCAGCTAAACAGATCTTGCCACTAGATCACTACCACTGTTAAGTGGCAATTCTGTCTTCTTCCCCTTCATTTTCTTCCTCCTAGGGACCTCATCGCCCTCCCCTGCTTCTTTGCACATCAGTTCTGGTACTCAGCAGAATACATGTGAAGACATTTAAGGGTTTTGTTGGATCAGCAAAATAACTCCCCTACTCGCCTAGCCAAAAAAGCAAACACTTTTCTGCCAGATAAACAGGCTGAAACAGCTCAGCAGACAGTCAGACATAAGAGCCTGCACAGAAGAAGCAATTAATGAAGTGAGGAAGGTCTCACTTTTGGCAACTATAAAGCACTAGATCAATCACATCACTTAACTTCAATTGAGACACAGCTGTTTTTAAAT
The DNA here is from genome assembly GCF_034638445.1 of Ciconia boyciana. Classification (NCBI taxonomy): domain Eukaryota; kingdom Metazoa; phylum Chordata; class Aves; order Ciconiiformes; family Ciconiidae; genus Ciconia; species Ciconia boyciana. The sequence continues at coordinate 61,796,771 of NC_132935.1, forward strand.
TAATTGTATTCAGGTGTAAATCTACAGACATTCCACAGAAATACAGACCTTGTGCCTCCTGAGTGCCTATGAAGCTCCTAGAACCTTTAGGGGCATGAATACATGCTTTGTTCATGCTTTGACCCACAAGAAAGAGGTGGCATATTGACCCCTGGTTTTCCCTTCTTTCACTCAAAAGGCCAGAGGAGAATAAGTAGTCAACTGTAAATGCCAAGCAGCTTAACTCTCTAATTATGCATTTTTTGACAAGGATCATAATAAGGGGAAATGTCAAGCATCTTGTTAATACCCATATTTCACAATGTACCATGTACATATCAAGTGCAGACAGCATCTTCCATGCATTTTATGCTGGTTCTCTGCAGAAGCATATTTCTATGCATGTCTTAAAAATGCATCAAGAATAAAATGTGCCTCTCCAGAAATAAAAACCATAGATAATGCATAAACATTATTTACATTTCCTGTTACAAATTGACATAACTTTTAATTTGTCTAGTGCTCTGTAAATTTAACTAAGAAAAAAAACCTCACAGTTCTAATAGAGTAATTAATTTCACAAAGTAGACCTAAAAGATAAGCTTTGTCAATCAGCATTATCAGTAAGCCAAACTTCTAACAGTAAATTATGCAGTTTAATTTAACAAACAACTGATACTACGTCACATGCTGAATTCTGAGGGCAGCTATTTTTTTTTTTTAACCCATGACAGGCAAGAATTCTTCACAAGATTGTTTTCAATTAAATATACTTAGCAACAAATACAAGAGAAGAAAGAATATTCAAATAAGAATTTACTTACTCCATTAGTAAACTATTAATGTAATCATTTCCATCCATATGGCCAAACTGGAAATCCCTGTAAGAGAAGCAGTGAAAAACAGAATGATGAAAAAGAAAACAACACAGTGGGTTTCAGCAAAAGTTCTTCCTTAAATATTTTTCCTGTAACTGAAGACGAGAGCACACACTCAGCAATACAATTCAAAAATTGACGATGTACAAGACAGTCAGCATCCCAAAACACACTCAGTTAATGGAATGGTCTTATTAAATATCAGCATATGAATAAAAAAGCAGGTACTATAACATTTTTCATGTAGAAAAAAATTACTGCTGTCTTAAATGAACTTCTGCATTAACCTTTCTAAGATATCATAATACCATGTGTACCTACCTGTGAAAGTGATCCCGATAATCTCTAGCAACTTCCTGAATAATAGATTTTAGTCTGGAGGGAAAAAAAGTGACATTGATAATCCAGGATATACTCTGTCAAAATGCAAACAATAAACATTGAGATTTCCCCAGTAAGCAGCAAATAGTACCTCATCAGCAATAAGGATTCTCTATTCCATTAACAAAAAACACCTCGTTCATCTTGCTTTGTTTCTAAGGGTTGAAAGGCTATCTACCACATAGTCTCAACACACAAAAAACACAGTCAGGCTGCTTCACTCCATCTATTGCCTTCTGAAGATGCAGCACTGCGACTCTGAAGAAAATCCAAAGAGGTCCGGGAAAATAGCATACACAGTACTTGAACAATATTTTCTTAGTCTAATTATGTATGCAATCAGAAAGCGACAGAGGAAGGTCTTGTTCCCCTCAGTCTCTTCAGCAAACTCCAACCCAACTGAAAATGCCCCTTCTTAATATAAGTTCCACAGACAACCAATATATAAGCATCACTAATTCATTTCTAGTGCAACTGAGCTGAAGAACAGTCATTTGTTTAAAGTTACTCAATTAATCTCAAAGTCATCTGAACTCAAGTACTCTCGTCTATGCTTAAAAGGTGACACAATAGCTTTAAAAAGCTATGCGATCACTCTTTGCTCCTGTGATCTCATTAACAAATGGCAGACGAGTGATACAGGAACTTCCATCATCTCATTGAACTTACATGTGCTTCAACAGAGCCATAAACCAAGTAAATTCAGTAGGCTGAAGTCATAAATTAGAGAACATCCACAAGTTAAAACCATTCATTTAGCCTAGCATTTCTTAATATTTAAGAAACTTCCAAAGTTCTCTATGTCATACCAGCACATTTCTCCCACAGTCTCACCAATGCTCAATTCGGTACCTGGTATGTTCCACTGAAGAGTTTTTATCATCAATGACTGCAATAGCCACAAGTTTTCCTAAAATAAGGAATAAAATACTTGAAACCATTTAAAAAGAAGCACACATTCTCAGATGGAAAATACTTCAACCTAGAAGATCAGATACTCTGCAGGGACAGGAATTAGTTTTTAGTATAAACCAACCTCAGTGCCAAATAGCCTATTCTAGCTGACCAAACTGTGATTTTCTTAAAGCTACTGAAAATAAATTAAGAAGTAGCTTAATGCCACACCACTAGCATTCTATGAAAAGCCTGTCTATAGAAAGAAGTTAAAAGTGGGAAAACACAGCTAAAAATTAATACCCTACTCAAGCTGCATATTTGTATATACCTAAATATGAGGCTATGGAAACCTTTATTATATAATGGCAATTACAAACTGATTCTAAGTGATTGAATCCCTATTGTATGGATTAAGTAACAACTATTTTTCACACTACTGAAAATTTGGAGTATCATCCTTTCAGAAAAAAACATGGAAAATTTACTGGCAGAGCCCAGAATTTATTACATCCAAAAAACAACTTAGTTCACAGACCTCTGTCAGAGGAGTTTAAAGACCAAACACCAAACTATACTGATCTTTTCAGGATTCACTTTGTGAAGTGTTTCTGATTAAAAGGCAAAAAAAATTCCAAAAACAAAGCCTCCTAAGGTGAACCAGATCACAATATGTTTAGAAAGCTGGCCAAAGGTTCTCCAGACCAAGCACTTCCTGTTAGGAAAGCAGATCTGTTAACAGTGTAGTCATCAGCTCAATTAACTAAAGCCTCTGGAGTGCAGAAGTGTGCAGTTTAAGTCTCTCTAGACACCATGATTCACTCAAAAACCTCCCTACCAAGCCAATCTATTGCTCAATGCCTACTTATCACCATGCTACAAGAAGCATTCCCCTCAAAAAAAGAAACTCACTCTTGTTCAAGTTATACCGAAGAGTTTTGAGGGCAAGAACAATGATTCACTCCCAGGCTTTCTTGTGAAACAGCAACAGCTTCCCACCACCCCACTTCTTCCATACTTCAATTCTCACTTTTCCCCATTTCTTTCCACACCCTAAGACACTACCTAGTGAATACACTAGGACACAACTACTTTTTAGACTGGAAAAGATGATGTAGATAAATTCCAGGTACTGTGTATTTATACATAGGGCTCTTAAATATAAATTATGGCTTCTCCATTGTATTAATAGAGTAATAATTTTTTTTTTTTGGTAATTTGAGGATTTGTTAAACAAAAATGTAACAGGAAGAAATATGCTACATTTAAACAATTTGTAACAGCACTTCTGTAAATAATCTTTTAAAATGTAGGTGTAACAATATTAGTTTCACAAACATGTAAGAACATAGATGTTTCATAACCTTTAAAACCTGAAATACCTCAATGTTGCACTGAATATAAACTTCTTTCTTTTGAAATGGAATGTAGATTATAAGGTATCCTGGCCTGGAAAAATCAACACTTAGAGCATTTCTTCTGCTACTTCAGAGTATGTATACCTTAAGAGCAGTACAAGTCATTTGCCTATTCCAGAAGACACTTGACTGCAAAGTTTACACTTGGCTTGCAAAAAATTTTACTACAGAAAAGCTGAAGTATTCCAGGACAGGTCCACTTTGGTACATGCTCTCCTCCCTTCCTTAACATATCTACTTTAAAGATATCTGAATCCATTAGATGTAAGACATATCTAAACCCATCCATATTTGATACCTCTAAATCCAGTCATAAAGTTCTCTGTAGGTATTCCAAGAGTTAATATGTAATTTATGCAAAACCTAAGCTGCACTTAAATTAAAAGTCCTACTAAGTTTTTGTGAATACTACAGGATTAGACATAGCAATTTTTATGTTGTGAGCAAAGGACTAGTGTAAGCTTTGGATGAAGCCCCTAGTCAACAGAACAGGTCTCACCAACATCAAAAGACTGACACTATCAACTCTAACTCTGAGATTAATTAATTTTTGAAGTTCCAGGAACACATTCTTAATGCTCTTTAATTTTTCTTAATGTTAAGTACAAGAGATGCCAAAGAGTTTAGTGGTAGCAGCATCTCACCTGTATCTCCAAGTTCATACAGCGTAAAGCCATCTACGTTAAGATAACCTTGAAATCTTTCTCTATTTATCCAGGACGACAAATCACCGTCTTCATACTCTAAGAAAAAAAAACAAAACAAAAGCATTAAAAAAAAAATTTTTTTTTTGTAAGGTGGGCAATCAGATTTATTTATTTCAGTACTACAGAGGCAAAAGCTATTTTTTCCCCCTTTTTTCCTTTTATTGTTGCTAGACAAGATCTCACACATTTCTGGACATTTCAGTTTTAGAACTTCTAAAGCTATTTTCAATTGTTGAACAAAAAGTAAGTGTATTTTAGCAAAGCATGAAAAGCTGATTTGATAATTATTTTTTCCCAAACCAAGGATAAACAATACTATTCTAGAAGAGAACTGTGACCCAGGGCAGAAGGGAACAGTTTCAATCCCTGTTTTTAAAGGAAAGGGGTCAAGTTTCAAACAAAGTAAAGAGATACAAAATTACAGAAGGAGTATTTGTGAGAGTCCTTAAATGAAATAGAAAGAAATCAAGAAAAAGTAGATACATTAATAGCATTGTGAATGTAAATGAACAAATATTTACATATGATTCAGAATCAGTTATACTGAAAGCTACAGTTTCAGATGCTAGATGTTTTAACCCATAAAGAATCAAATTCTAACACATACCACCAATACCATTATATTCAGACCTTAATCACAAGTTAAAAAGAAAAATGTATATAAACGTATATATGGTGTATATATATACACACATATAAATGCACATTAAATAAATTTATCTTAAATCCTACTGTATAGAGTGAATTATCAATAACTTCAGGTTAACAACTAATTGTCATAAGATTGTCGCAAGCAATTCCAAGCATAAAGCTTCCCACAGATCTGCATCCCATTCCCCTACTATGGGGAAGAAAAAAACCAAAACAAAACACCAGACAAGGCCAGAGCATTGAAATGGATTTTGCTAAACCTTTTTCTTACAGTGAACTCCTCAAATTTCTGCCCAATCATAACAGTTGCACATATAACCTTATCCAGTCTCTTACACTGCACCTTCATAACTTGTTTGATTTACAATAATGTTTCTAGTACATTATAAAAGAGAAAAATTTTTACTCTTAGAATTAGAAGCCTGGATTATTATGAGTTTTGTGTTTGTTTTGAAAGGTGCGGAAAAAGCAAGTGGGCCACACAGCAAAGAGCAATTCAGAAATGTTTCTCTTTGACAAGCTTTCCTTCTCCAGGCCCATATTTAAAAAAAAAAAAAATCAAATACAAATCAAGGAGGCTGTAGAGTGAACTTTTATCTGGAGGATGATTGGTAAGGCAACACACTAAAGAGGAAGACAAGTACAGCCATTCTATGAAATCACAAAGAATATCCTTGATGGCCCATCTGGAGTATTTTGCTGTGGTACTACTGATCCTCAGAAATTAAAACAGCAGAATAACCTTTCAAGTGATGTGTTTTCAATTTAAAGTAAAAACTTGCATTTAAAACAATCTGGATCAAGAGCAGATTTTTTTAAAATAAGCAGTGTACCTATAAGCCAACCCATGATATGCAATATAAGTACGTGTGTGTATGCGCATCTAACAGACCATAAAGCATGGGCTTTACGGTATAGTCTGAGTATAATCTAGCACTTATATGTGGATATCCATACATATGGATATACACTTTTTATATAAATGGCAGGTGTACTGCTGTCAGTGGTGTTATGAAACACTACTAGTCTCAGGTAGCCATTCTACAGCCTACACACTGAACAAGTCAGTTAAAGTAGTTTATCCAGCCTAAAATTGCATATCAACTGCTCCAGTGACAACAGTCCACTTCTCCATAACCTCTTTTTGCAAGGGACGCTTTCAGGAAGGGAAAAACAGACTGAATGGTCAACTGTTCTATGTATGCATAGTACGCTCTGTCAGTTACATAGGGAGAGGTTATGCTGTCTGATCCTTTCCCACTACTAATATCCAAGTTACACAAATGTGAAAGTCACATATGCTCAAAGCTATTGGTTAAGGCCCTCCGAATTTTAATATTGGGAATAAAGGCAGAATCAGTTTCCTCTTCCTTCACAGTTTTTGAAGGAAGGCTTGCTGTACTAAAAAGTAAACAGCCTGTATTGCCAAGGCACAAAAAGCTCAAAGTGGACCCAATCTCCAAGCAGAGCACACATCCAAAAAAAATCAAGTTAACTTCAAGAGAGAGAGATCTGACTGTCAGGAAGAGCACTTAGAGAAAATCTGATTAACTGTTTGAAACTGTAAATTAAACTTATGTGACTCCTCTTCAGCAAGAGTTTTCTTCTATTTTGGATATGATGAATTTGGATGGTGAGTGAAGGGATAACTTTTATAAGTGCATTAATGCCAAAGCAATAACATTAGAAGCTACACCTTACTGATAACACAAAACAAACGTCATCACTTCTACTTCAGTGTTGCTAAAACCAATTCCTTCTCAAATGCATTTTGTTCCATAAGAACTAATTAGTTTTTTCTCTTCTCCTTCATGAAGGAGCTCTTATTTATCATAAAATTGGGGAATTTCCCCGCACCCCAACACAACCACCAAAAAAATCCCAACTGTTCCAGTTTCTCCACATATACTTTAAATATCTTGTCTTAAGGTAATGCCCACTTTTACTTACCATCATAAACAAAGTAAGTTCCATCTTTGAAGACCACAACAGCAGGCAATTCAGGCAATGTCACATACTGAAAGAGGTGGTTTTCAATTAATCCATAGAAGATTAAAAGATTTTTAAACAAACAAACAAAAATCTTAAAATGTGGAAATGCAGTCCATGGGGAAAATCCCAAAGTAAATTTAACTGTTTTCTGTCTACATTTACTAAAATAAATTTATCAGCTTCCGCATACTAAAAAGTAACACAACGTAAACGTATTTTTGAGAGGTAGGTCTCGCAAAGTGTAAATGAAGGATTTTTACTAGTATCTGCAGTAGCATGAAGAATATTTTATGGGTGGGACATGAACTTTAGTGGACAAAGGTCATAACTTGAGGGTGTTATCAATCATGCTCTGTGTTCCCAATTTGCGCTGTTGTCAGCATACCTGTCATACTGTTACTTCTACAATATTGACTGTCCATTTAGTAGAGTAAAATAGTAGCATTGATAACATGTCCCACTAAATCTGGGCTATTTCCTGTGGTTCAGGTTGATGGGAATATAGACACAGCTTCAGCAGACAGGGCTGCAAATAGCCCTAATTTAGGCAAACAGAACAATGAATGCCTGCATTACCATCTTAAACATAATATTTAGGATGGTCAGCAACATGCTCAAAAAAAATACAAGGTGTAGAAACCTTTCCCTTGGAACTGAAAAGAACCTTATTCAGATCATGTTTTCAGTAAACTGCGACAGAAGAAATACTGCATCTACTCCTTACTGCTTGCTACTATTCTAAGTTAAAATTCTAATAGCATTTGTCGGTAAGAATGGACGGTATCATGAGATTAGACAATTCAGCTGTCATCATCAAAACTAATTTACTGATATGTTTGGGAAACATAAGAACAGTATCATGAGTGTTTTTCCAAATGACATGCCTTCTGTAATCATTCTGCATTATCCTTCTTGGAAATACATGTAAAAGCAGTAGGTTTATAATGTAACAGCTCATATGAATGCACAAGAAGTTAATTCTAGATGACGCTTTATTCTCTTATTTGCCCCAAACATAGTTTAGCATCTTTAAAGGGCAAATCAGGCTATGTACAGATTTATGGCTTGCAAAAGATGCCCGAAGCTTGGAATAAGATTACCTAAGGTGACAAACAGTGAATGCTGTCACTAACAGTGAATACTGTCATGCAAAGCCTAGTCATTACAACTAGCAACCAGTGATTTCATAACATTTTTGCTTCTCTCCATCTTCTCTTGCATACCATCACTACTTCAGTTTAAATGACATTTGTGGGAAATTGCATTCGGTGGGAAAAACAGCTCACTGCTTAAATCACAGTCATCAGAGAATCTCAGAGTTCCAGCCTTTTACGCTCTTTCCACTGAACAAGTAAACAGTACTCTTCTTGCTCAGCCGGGGCTGAAGTGCAAATAGTATTATTCAAATTGAGGTAGCTTTTGATGCAAGGCTTCTGGAAATCTAACAATACACTATTTATAATGAGGTTAGTTCTACTTGGAATGTTGGAAAATGCAGGTGCCTAAAAAAAATAAATTATGCAAGTTCTCACCCTGCTAATCCCAAACTAATTTCAAAGTCATGCGTTATCAGGCATGGAGTAGACTTAGGTCCCACTTGGAAATAACAATAAATGAAAAAACCTCTTGATTTTGCTTCAACACATAAGCAACAATGGTTACAATAACAACAGTAGTAGCAATTTTTTCCACCCTTGTGACTAACTGTAAATAATTTCCTTGTTACAGAATCCTCCAAAGAGCCACATGAGAATTCCACAGCCAGTAGACTGGATCTGTTGATCCCTGGGCAGACTAATGTTTTGATCAGCTGTATTGCACAAGGTGAAAATAACTTACCTTTTCACTTTCTTCTGTGATAACCAGGGTACCAGTGGTACTCCAAGCCACAGACCCTCAAACTAGTTATAAAAGTGGTTGGTGAAATGGCTGTCAAGAGCAACAAGAGCTTTGTGTTGGCTAAAAATCAAAGTATCTACCTTCTTGAGCAGGTTGTACGGTCCATGTTGAGTTCTGCACATCTTCTGTTTCATTTTCTTAATATGACTGAACAAGTAATTTGGCCAATACAAAGCAATGACAGACTGAAATTTGGTTTGTATTCTTTCCCCATACAGACTCAAAAATTGAATGTTTCCATGTAATTAGTTTGAAATTTATCAAAGCCAAGTACATTGTAAGAAGCCATCTCTGTGCCATCAAAACAACAAGATTACATATATGAGAACTACACCATTTCTGTGGAAATAGTAGGAACTGAAACAGCTTACCTCAGGCAGCACATCTTCTGAGGCAGAAAAAAAGTATGTATAAACTATTAGTTCTGAAGCAACTTCAATGTATTTTTCCTGCAAAAATACAAACAATGTTTTTTAATTTCTGAACTTTTAGTATGGTTCAAACGAAAGTTTTGTGACATACCTTATCTTCAAAGAGTAATTAGAAAATATGGTTATGACACAAGATTGTAAAAACACTTCAATAAATGTAAAAAAAGATGACAGTTTATTACAAGAATGCACTTCAGTCTTTTAGAAGATATTTTACACTACATCTGTGAATAGCCAAAAGAAGTAACTTTAGTTAATCAAGCTTCAAACCTTTAAAGGAGATTCACCACCAACATACACAAAAAGTACACGATGTCTCTTTTGCACATGCTCGAACATATGCTGGCTAGGAAGTGGCCTGATAAGAGGTCTGGGAGGAGGGAAAAAAGAGAAAGAAAAGTCTCAGTTTCTGCAAGCTCCAAAGCTCAAACAAATAAAAATCCCCAAGAAAATGCCATACAGTTTTTTGTGTTGGTTTTTTTTAAAACTAAATTCCCCAATGCAAATTCATTTAATTTTTCAACTTATTATTTCAGTTTCAACTAAAAGCAAAAAAAATACAAATCCCCCCAAAATAAACTTGCTATGTTCCTCAAATAGCACATTTAAATTTGAAATTAATATCTTAGTACAAAATGCTGCTATGATGTAAACATGCATGCCATTTACTGGCTACAGAATCACAGATTGGGTTGGAAGGGACCTTAAAGATCATCTAGTCCAATCCCACTGCCTTGGGCAGGGACATCTTTCACTAGATCAGGTTGCTCAAAGCCCCATCCAACCTGGCCTTGAAAACTTCCAGGAATGAGGCATTCACAGCTTCTGTGGGCAACCTGTTCCAGTGTTGTCTGTTCCAGTCCCTTACAGCAAAAAATGTCTTTCTTATGTCTAATCTGAATTCACCCTCTTTCAGTTTAAAACCATTGCCCCTTACCCTGTAAGTACAGATCCTGACAAAAAGTCTCTCTCCATCTTTCTTATAAGCCCTCTTTATATAGTGAAAGGCCACAATAAGGTCTTCCCAGCCACAATAAGGTCTCAATCATTTGAGAGATAAAACTCTGAATGCAAGCACAGAAGCTAGAAAATGTGACCTTAGAAATAAATAATCTTACAAAATTCTGGTAAATTATTAGAGATCACTCATATTCCTACGCTACAGAATTCTGAACAATAATTAATATTATGTACCTATATGAATGCTTCTTAATTATATTTAAGAATGAAGGAAACAAATGTGATTCTTTTTTTTCCCCAAAGATTAGGGTCTATAACATTTTGAGGCCACAGGCCACCATAGGGAAGGAAGAAAAAGCCAACAGAAATTGTTATGAACAATTCTGTAAAAGCAATTTCCTTATGTTGCCAATTGCCACAACTCTTCAGATGCATACACATATATTAACCTGATATTTCTAAATGAACTTTTGAGTATTAAGCAGATTCTGCCTTAGTAATGATGTCTATCTATCAGCCAAGATTTAGGCCAGTATTCTTGCCTCTGGCTTCCATGAGGTTCATTTGTTCATAGTTTCCACTACTTTGAAAAGCCCTTAGTTTTTGCACCGTAAAGAAGGGATTGTGACTAGCCAGTCTCTACTTACTTTCTCCATGCCACTTACCACCAGTCTCACATGCAACCACATGTATAGTACATATAGTTTTTAACTTCATGTTGACGTCTTGTTCTTTTTAAAATAGATTTAATTTCTGGCCCACCTCAAAATCCTACAGGAGTCTTAAGTCACCAGAACCAGTCTCACAGAGGAGTATACTTACCCTGCCACTCTATTAGCAAATTCAATTATATCATCTTTGGTTCTAGGTCCTCTATAGTTGTATGCCAAGTCGCCTTTTAAGCTAGATAAATAGGAAAGACAAAAAAAAGAACAGAACTGAAATCAACTAAACTACATCTGCACATATAGAATCACTCAATCTTCACATGTTTATTACAGTCATCTTTTAGCAAGCAATAAGCAAGGTAATTTTGCAAATAGTCAGATAAGAGAAGTGGTCAGCAAAATATAAAACTCAAAAATGCAACACAATGCAATTATGGAGTAAAAACTTATTTACACAATATCTGGTTTACTGACTTCTAAAATAATTAACATTCTTTTATGCTTATTTTTTTCTAGTGCACAGCAGTCATTTACTTTGTAAACACACAGATCATTTAGAACATTTGCTTATGACCACACAAAAAAACCCACACACCCAAACCAAACACCAAACATTCAGCATTTTCACAAGGACTAATGCCTAAGTGGTATAAGACAAACATATAAACTTCTTTAATGCTTTTTTATAATTGAAAAGTATCAAATGACCTGAAAAAACTTCTGAATGTATGTATTAAATTAGGCTTCCGTGAAGTGTTGGTCAGTTTGCTGTACTCTGCTGACAGGGGATGCAGCATGCTTGCATTATAAGAGTATTCAAGTAAGTTTTACTAATTCTAACAGGCTTTCTTTGAATCCATATGGGTTTAGGAAACTCACAGGAAAAAAGTAATCATAAACCCAATTTTCTATGCCTCTATATGCCAATAAAGTTTTTAATCCTTAAAGTTTAATAAGCTAAATATCTCTGCAGCCTTTTTGAGAACTAATTAGACAAGATTTATTATATATTATGAATATTATTTGCTTAAACAATAACCTGCTAACAAATCCAGTATGTTCATAGTAAAAAGTACTCAAAATTGTTAAGTCTTTATTTAACATCACCTTGTAGTGGACTGTACACTATGCATCTTATAAGCAAGTACATATAATATCACTATGGACTGGTATTTGCCTATAAATTTTGTCTTCCATTGATTTTTTTTTTAATTACGTGAAGAAAAAAAATCTATGTCTACATCTCTTGTCAAACAACTGCTCTCACACTTCACCCTATATAGTAACCACTACTGTCACCTACATAAGATTTTCAGGTACACTGAAGAGGAGAGAGAAGTACTTAAAAATAAGAAAATGCCATCAGCAACTCATAAAATGTTAACAGGAAGACTCAGGTATGCACTTACTGCCTGAATCACTCTAAAGGTGTCAAATCAATTGGTGCATGAAATTCCTTTTAATAGTAATAATTTTATATATATATATATATTTGAAATATATATTTATATACACACACTTTTACAAAGTCGCATAGAAAACAGCAGTTAAATGAAATCCAAATTTGCTAACCTGCCTTTAAGAATTCTGTTTCTAAATAAGATGCTCGATATTACTGCATTTCAAAGCAAAACAGTCCTGATAACGTCAAAATGAGATGGTGGAGTATTTTTGTTTGTTTGTTTTCGGTTTTGGGGCTTTTTTGTGGTTTGCTTAAAAATCCCAAACAAAGAGGACTATTTTTTTTTACTGTCATGAAATCAGTGGTAGGATAGGAAACTGTTAGGAATTCAATGGCAAGCATCAACTTACAGCTTAATTGTTGGATAGCCTCGCACTCCAAATTCAGATGCAATACCTGAAAGAAATGTGTTAATGCCAAAGTGAACCAAGACCTTCTTGCTCTTCTACCTTAATCTTTAAACATAGTTTACTATTCAAGCCACATAAATAAATGAAAAACCTACCACTTAGTTCAGTATGAATTATTTTACTTGCTTTCAAGAAGCTGCTGTTATGAAGCTACATCTTTAAATTTTGGACCTCTTTCAGAGGTACTGCAGGGTCCCCGCATAGACTTTCAATTCATATGCCACAAGTCAAATGGCATGAGAATCCTCTAGAGACATGCTTGGTCAGTTTTCACCAAAAGGTAGTATGCATTTAATATGCATATATAATTGGCTGAAAATATCAGAGGCAAGAATTAAGCATCATGGACGTAGAGTTGTGAATACTAATGCTTAAAAGAAATATAAAAGACAATTAACTACTCATGTGCTACAGTAACGGGTAACAAAAGTGCAGTATCATACTGTAGCAGTTACAAAAAAGTCAGGTTTTAAAGCATATTCTGCAGAGGTAAATGTCTACAGTCATCAACTTCACCAGAAATAAGCAACAATAACAACCAGTTACTTACCTGCTGCTTACTAAAGTGGTAAAAACTAAGACAATTGCAGAACCTTTCCCCCCACCTCACGTTTGTTTAAAAACCTTGTATCTTGCTCCCATCAAACGAGTACAATTTGCAACTGCCCTTCCACTTGTGAACATAGCGACTGCCACCTTAAACTACACTTTCCAGTCAGTTCAGTGTTTTCCAAAAGTTAAACTAAGTAGTCTTCAAAAAAGGCTAAAATAAGTCTAAAATTCTGACAATGCTTGTGCAATTCCCTACTGAAAAACAACCCCTGCACTCAAAATGCACCAAAATTCAATACTTTTAACATAAACATTCTGAAGCTACCGACCACATGCCAGAGCAGCAGATGTGGGAGGACTTGTGTGCAGGGCTCTGAATAGTAGTTTAGAAATTGTGACCCTAAGGTCACAATTTCTAAATTGTGGATCAAAACCATTTTGATCCTGCCTGGATCAAAACCCTAATTATTGCACAGAACTACAAGTAAAACTAGCAGCTCACCTACCGGCATCTTAGCCAAAGGAGACTGATCTAAGAAATATGCATACTAGGAACAATTTGATTCTGATCCTTTTCTCTCATAGCTGTACTACATTGAACTAGAATGCATTCAAGTGTGTATTAGAACATTCAATCACAAGAGCTGTCGACAGGCAGTTAATTTCTCCTTGTACAGCTCTTGAGCACAGTCAGGAGAACTACAAAATAGACATTTTTTAAATATATTATTTTAAACATCCCAGTCATGGAGATTAGTCAAATCCTCTCAATATCATGGAAGTGACTTACTTATTTACATCATCACATCCACTTGTTGATATGAAAAATGCAGTATAGGCAAACAGCAGCAATTATGCTAGCCCCAGATGTGACATATTTATACTTTGATCACATCCAGTGGACTTCTGAGGCTAATCCCCACGAAAATTCCACTGATACCACACCAGGTGACTGTTCTGTTGATGTAACTGCTGTACCCTCATTCCACACAGCTACCAGAGGCAACGCTTATTGGATGCTTTATATGTTCAGCTGTGATCTCAACTCTCTGATGACAAGCTACCCAAAGTCCAGATTTTTCACACTACTTCACGTTCCTATTAGGAACACAAACTATGCAGAGCCAGCCATTCATGTTCCTTCCTAGTTACATGTGTGCCCAGCTGCATTTCCTTCTGATATTCTCAACGCTGAATCACTTTGATTTCAGAGAATCTTTAGATTGGGAAGACATTAAGCAATTGACTGAGCTTTTCATATCCAGATGTTGTAAAATTTCCACTTTCAAAATAAAAGCATGAAACTATTTCAAAAGATTTATTGGACTCTATTCTTCATAAAACTGGTAACAAATCTGAGAAGAAAAACATTTCCAGGGCACAAAGGAACCCTTGCAGTTTTTAGTAATTTTTAAATATGCAAAACTGATTTTTAGAACAAAGTGCCAATTCTGTTCTAGGTATCAAATACAAAAATTTAGTATCAGGATGACAGATGCAAATATTTCAGGGTAAGAGTTTATACAATTAAAATGATTTAGAATTTTATATACATGACTGGAATATTAGAGATCCACCAAATCTACTCCCAATTTTGAAGTTACCTGGTTGTGTGATCTTGAAACTTTTATTTGTCCAGACTTATTTTTATTTAGCAAATAAGTACCTTTAAGATTAAACATGATATCAAATTTATGTGGTTTTACAGAAAAAAGCTACATACAATAAATTGGTGTTTGAGACAAGATCATTTTGATCTCAAAAGACCAAACTCTGCTATGTATAAGCACAGAAAAGCTCAAATATCACTGAAAAAAGTATTCTGCATAATATTTCATGCAAATATAACAATCCTGAATAATCAGGTTTAACAGGTATTAACTAAAAACTTTATGTGTATTAACAGAGTTTTATTACATACAGATCTCACTTGGGCCCCACTGGTCCCTATGCCTTCCCTCTTAACTATCGTCCTGGTTCAACACAGATTTAAGTGAAATGACAATAAACAAGCACACTAAAACTAAGAAAATACTGTTAAGCATGCAAAAATCCTCTCATGTCTACCCAAACCACTTCTCTGAATACCTAAAGTTTTGGGTTTTCTCTGAAAAGGTCAGTACGTATGAAAGGCATAATCAAAAAAGAAAGCATTAAAATAGCTGAAATTGGTTCTTCAAGAAGACATTTACAGAGAAACACGGGGAGAAATTGGTTCAACACTGATGTACTGACTTCAGTGATTTCAGCAGGCTTTTGGTGTAGCATCTTAAAGACTGATTACCTGAATAACAGCAAGAACACAAGCACTTGTCCAACAGTAATACAAGGAACC
Source organism: Ciconia boyciana (assembly GCF_034638445.1). NCBI lineage: Eukaryota > Metazoa > Chordata > Aves > Ciconiiformes > Ciconiidae > Ciconia > Ciconia boyciana. Next base: position 61,812,388 of record NC_132935.1, read on the forward strand.
TAAAATTGGATGCTGTCAAGAGACGCACCACATAAAGATGTTTGTATAATGGTACTCTAAGAAGCATATCAAAAGCAAATCTTTGAAAAGCTTTTACCTTCCATTTGTCAGGAAGAATTCCCTACACAAGCAGAAACAAGTGTGATAAAAAAAGGCATACTACAGCATGTTGTCACTTTTAGAAAGAAAAAGATCAGGAAATTGTTCTCCAATGACTGCATACATTTGCTATGATAGAGAACAGAAGAATAACTTAATGAAAAAAATTAAGAACAGTTTCAAAACAGAGGCTGTCATGAAATTACCCCTAACCAAACCATACTTACTAGAAAAGGAAGTTGCATCCATCTTCCCAACTTTTACTGGAGAGCCCATGTTTTTCATTTCTATACCGACTTCATTCCACACAGGCTCCAGTTTCTTGCAGTGGCCACACCAAGGTGCGTAAAACTGAGAAGCAAATACATTTGATTTGGGGGGGGGGAAGAGAAGTTAACAAAGAGAAATACTTAAGAGAAGCTGATTCTATGATTAACCTTCAAATACATTAGCAAGCCTTATTTTCCCGTCTTGGTGTTCTTTAAGTCTTAATAAAACTGCAAGTTAATTACCACGCTGGAGTGACAAACAGAGCTTTTATGATTTGCTGCTACTTTTAATATGAAAGCACAATTTTGAAAAGAATACATTTGATTGCTGGACTATTATATGATTTCTTATTTTAAAATAGACTGTGCGGTAACATTTATTTTCTTTTTTAAAAAAAATATATTTTGGAATATTTTCCTCTTTTTTTTGAAAGTTAAAAGATCACGTAATCAAGCTATCCAGGAATATGAATTTATTTGCCAATAGGGGAACACTATTCTTTGAAAGGAACAGCATGTATATTTCCCCAAGCTGCCCTCTGGATTTCAGTTCTTCAGCAACTACTTTTATACAAGCACACTGTAAAATTGATGCCATTTTCTCAGAGCCAAGTAGAGCTGAGAGACTTAATTTCATCTTTCTGCCTATGCCTTGTTGCAACACCTTAGTGAAATTAATAGGGAAGATACCAATGTTTTGGTATAACAAGATCAGGTCACAACTTGACAAAGTTGGATTTTGTTTTACTATACATTACTGATCAATTCTGAATCAGCATATATAGTTTTCCCCACTGAATTATACAATTTGGGAATTACAGTTCACATCTGGGTGAGCTAAAAAGAATTTTAGCTCATTCCCAAACAAGCTCAATCTTTTTAATAATTCCTTGCCTCTGAAATAAGGAGCACTGAATCTTTCCAAATATGTTAGAAAAGTAAAAGAAGCCTCTCATATATTTGATGTTGCAGTGCTAAACATCTAGAACACAAATTAGCTGGTATAACTAGAGAATGGAACTGTAAAAGTTCTGAACAGAGGTTATCACCTCCTGACTGTTAAGTGTTAAGTAATCTGCTTTCATTTTTTAAAGACTGTAAAATATAGGATGAAGCCTGTCTGCATCCAGTACTCAGCCTAATTCCTGGTTCATCCTGAACAATACAGACAGATTGCTTATCCATCCTGTCAGAAGAATTACTGTCATGCAATTTTTCTGTACCATGTACAAACGATTTTTCCAAGCAATGAAGCAGCCTTACTAAAGAATGCAGTATTGTACATTTTGTGTTTTGATTTCCACTAGCAGGTCTTCCCATTTTTCTCGTATACTCACATCTACAAGCCAAATATCATCTTTACGGTTTTCTTTAAACCTAGGAGAGGAAAAAAATTAAATCAGTATATGATATATCTGAAAATAAATAAGTGAAGTGCATGTGTGAAACAGGCAAAGTCTACAATTAAGTTGGTATAAAACTGTAGATACAAGAATTCTGTTTTGTTTCTTTCTTTGGGGATGGGGGGGAAGGAGGACATAGTTATTTTTCAGTATCAAGATTGCCCCTGCACGTGATACTACATACAAAGTTGTGCCAATTAGGTTTCTATAACTATTTGCCAAGACCAAAAAAAACCCAAAACAGGAAAACAGTAAGAAATCAGAAAACACACAAAAGATATTTGATTAGGATATGTAATCTAAGGGGAAGAAGTATTTTGCAGCTGTTTTAGTTATATTAAATACTGTTGTTGACTGTTTAGAAAGTGTTGCATTTTTATAGATCAACTAATACAGACTCCTAGAGCATTGGTTTACACTGTTAGTCTTAGCTTTACTGAATGTAGACTAACTAAATTATCTTTAATGTTAACAGGCAAACCAGTTTTAGTTCAACTTCCTTCAACATTCTACTACAGGTGTGTCTGTTTTTATCAAAGGTGCACACAAGAAACCAACTTATTAGAATAAAAATGTTCAAGTTATTGATAAAAAACAGAGATACACAGGTACTACTGAATGATCTTAATGCTAAACAAATGAAATCTTAATGAACTGACTAGCTTTAACAACTGTAAATCTGTCACTAAATGCTAAAACCTCTAAACCAAAAATAGAACACGATAAATCAAAGTTCCTTGATACCTCTTGAAATGTTGCTTACACATTTCACTGAACTGTTGTCACTACAGATCATAGAAATTATTGCATTACTTAACTATTTCTACGTTGAGAATTAAATAAGCCAGAATTTTAACCTAAGGTTTATTTTTGTAAAAGATAGGCTTTGTAAAAGTGACTAGAACTGGGAGTAATGTCACATGCTATAAAATACATAACACTCTTACTGTAACACTCCTATTGTAAAAGGAGATGAATATATATACATATAATTACACAATAAGTGTGTGATCTACGCTCTAAGTTAAGATCCAACTAATAGAAGTTATAGCCCAATTCATCAATTCCCAATATGCAGCATGCCTATAAATGGCTCATAGGCAGTAAGCAGAATCAAAGAACATTTATTATATTTTATTTAAAGTTGAATATATTTGTAATGGTCCATAATGGTCTTGAAGAAATACTAATGCTGATGCTAGCCTACTGTTTGAAAGAAAGAATTCAGAAATCATGAATATAATCTAATTACAGCGCTGAGTGTCTAAAACTTAGAATGGCAGCATTTCACTGGTAAATTCAAGCCTTTTTTGTTTTATTGATGGCATACCAAGGTTGCAAAGTTTGTACAGCAGAAAAAGTATTTGCAGGGACTAACATAAAACTGCAACAGGAAAGCAGCATTTTTGTCACAAAATTGCTTAGTCAACCACCTCACTAAAAATTTATTTCACCACCCTAAGTGCTACAGAGCTAATGAGAGAACTAGTTAAGAGTCTAGCATCTCTTGAGAACTCTAACGAAGCTCCAGCTAACTTCCAATTACAATGTCAAATAAGCAGTTATGATGCAAGAGGCAGAAAGCAGCTACTGAATCATCAGATCCTGGGCCATGCTTCAATTTAGAATATCACCTTCGGTTTGTAACAGAAGAATTTATTAGGAAATGTTCTCCTCCCCCTGCCACAGTATAACTGTTACGGGAGATTGCAAAGAGCATTAAAGCACTGAGAGAGGTAGGCTAAAATCTTACAAAACCAGTAGACAGCAAGGAAAAGAGGGAAAGAAAGGAAACGTCTGGAGGCAGAACATTCCAATGAAATTTAATAACTTTGGCCTAAGATACTACAAAAAATACTGTAGTTTTTACAATAATAAATTTCAAGATGTACCACTCATTTACAAGCACCTATTTAATAAAACTTCCACAGAAACTAAAATCTGAAGTGTGACAAAAACCAACTATCTAAACTCATTCTAGTTTTGGTAATGTCAGTGATTAAATTGTTAGACAATATTAAGAAAGTTCAACACACTGTTGAAAAAAAATGGAAATCTCTGTACAAATGGGTATTTAAGCATTTTCTGAAGGTGCTGTTACTCAGCCCTGTAAATATATTTCTGAGTGTACAATTTCAGTGTCTCTTTTTAACTGTGCTATGCAATCCTCTCTCTGTCAGCTGACACAGACACAATCATACTGGTGGGAAGATGACATAGGTGTTGCACATCCTTGAATCAAAATTATTTGTCTCAAATACATACAACTTCCCAACATTAGGCACTACATGATCAAATGTTGCCTCAACCTCCACTTAATCCATGTACCCCTCAATCATTAATGGTTAAAAGAAACCAGCATGAAGCAAAACTGAAGACCAAGGCCACAATTCCAAGGGCCTTAAACCAACCCAGCTGCTGTTTCTATTCCTCCCTGTCTCCCTTCTCAACCTCCTTGCACCATTTCTGATGCTTCTGATCCTGGGCTGAGCCACCAATGCATCCTAACAGACAGAAAAATACTTCCTTTTTTAGTCAGATTACTTATCTGCTTCATTACCACACTGGAACAAGTCAGCAAATATCACAGCGAGATGAGTACTGATCTGAGGCAGCCAGCAGTTCAATCAGCATAAGCTGATAAGAATAACAGCTCGTATCCTGCATCCCTTCCACAGCCCAGTTGGGTGATGCTGGGTAACTTGCACCTCTGTTAGTTCTTCTCTGCTACTTGTTTTCCTATATCCTGTAAGCTTGGAAAAGGGACCTGCACCTTGTGCCAGTAGGCATTGTTTGCAACTACCAAAATTCAAATAAAACCCAAAGTTTTCAGCAACAGCAAAAAGTCCATAATGTTTAGGTACCTATAAAATGGAAAACTTGAAACTTTCACCAGTCACTGCTCCCAATCTTTTTTTTTTTTAAATTGTTTTCCTGATCTTTTTCACCATTCGCCAATTAGCTAAAATAAACCCAAAACAAAAAAAAAACCTGTCCCGAACAACTCACCATTTAATTCTTATTCCCAATTGCAAACACAGGCATCTGTATAGTCTTCTAGTTGAAAAAATCAACTGTTCTAAAATATGATTTTCTTTTATCAGCTATTTCAAAAAAGTTATGTGACTACAGAATTATGCTTCTTCACTCCAAAACATCAATTACATTTAAATTTACACCTGTGGAAACATGATATGGGAACATGATGCGGGAGCACAGATACACGCTATTTTATTCACTTAGCCTCTTTATCTTCACTCCTTGAAAATATGAGGCAAGTTTCAAAAACAAGCTTCGAAAATCAAGTCCAAGCAGTTCCTGTGCTTCGGTTTCTTTTTCACAACACTTTAAACACAACTCAGAGATGCTGATGTATCTCTCTTCAGTACCCCTTCTATATGTTCCCATTCCCTCCCCCATAATTCCACTGCACCTCATTTGATCCTATGATTATCTGCTCTAGCTGAATAAGCAATATGGTAAAAAAGTGAACGGTTTTCTAACTGTTTAGCTCTATGATGCAATTTATCATGGATTGAACCCTCACAAAAACATCGCCTTTGACTGGCTTAAATTTATCATAAAGCAGCCATCTAATGCCACCTTCTCCTCCCCTACCAGCTAGTATTTTCTATACTTTCTATTTCAGTTCTAATAATTGTGCTGCTTTGTAGCACTTTAGATCAACCTGCTGATCTGACAACAAAGAAAAAAAATTCATTTTTTGAAAGTTAGTTTTTCTTGGGAACAGCAAGTATGTAGCCATCAAACTGCTAAAGCAAGGCAGTACACGAACAATGACACTACACAACCAAGTTAAGGGCAGGACTACCCATTTCAACACCTCCACAGTCTCAGGGCTAAATCTGTTGTGAAAGCACATTTTTACACTGGAATATAATTGGCACTTCAAGCAGCCATGAACTAGTCCTGCAGGCCTCCTTCTCCCTTCCGTTTCTGGCCATGCATGAATGCACTTATACTCGTTCTCCCAACTCCTTGTGGCAGCCACACAGCAAACTCTAATGAAGAATTTGGTTAAACACAATCAGCTTTTATTTGGGGAAGGCATCAATCCACCAATATATTTACCCTACCAAAAAGAAAGAAAGAGCAAGGACACCTGAGAACGTTTTTGGCAACAGCACCTATAACAACAGCTTTAAAAAAAGTTGCAAAATTAAAGTGTTCCTCAGCTTCCTTAATTGCACCTACTTAATACAGGCCACAATCTTTCTGCCATTCCTGCTAAGACAAACTTTTCCAATGTAGCTTTCTTGACAACCACGCTCTGCACAAAGCTGTCAGTCTGGGGTCATCCCCCCCCGCAAAAAGACAAAGAATAGTTAAGTAAGAAGACAAGACACCTCAGTACTTACGACTCATCTAGATCCTCCACAAAACCCGCACCTGATACCACTACATGTGCAACCACTGCGAGGTAAGGAAAAGCGTACCGTGAGTGATCTCCAAACCAAACTGGGGGTGCTCACCCACGCCAGCTGACAGGCTCACCGTCAGCGCGCCCTTCCCCCTCCTCCCTCACGGCTCCAACGCCTTCCCACAGCCCCAGCCTTCCCCGCTGCCCCGCACCTCCCGCCCGTCCCCGGCCGCCGCAGCGCTGCCCGCTGCTCCCCTCGGCCCTTCTCCCGCCTCCGAAGCCCACCGCTTTTCCCCCCTCCGCCCACCAGGCCACAGCTCCCCGCCCGGAGCGGCTGGCGGCCGCCCGGCGGTTACCTGCCGCCCAGAGCAGGCACTGCCGCCGCCCGCCCGCCGCTGCCATGTTGACAGGAGCCGCGGCACGGCCGGAAAGGGAAGCGGCAAGCGGCGCCGTCGACCTTTCCCCACTGCGCAGGCGCGGAGGCCGCGGTCGGCGGGCGGGGTCCGGTAGCGGCGGTTGCGGCAGCTTTCCGCGAACTGAGGCAGCGTGCGCGTGGGAAGAAGGCGGCGGCGGCGGTTCTGCCTGAGGGGAGTACCGGCCGCCACGGCCCGGCCCGGGGGCGGCGTGCCCCCCGCCCACTCCCGGGTCTCCGCGCCGCCGAAAGGCGCCCTTGGAGGCGGGGGGAGGGGGGGAATTGTGACACCCTGACACGGTGAGGGGACGCGGCGTGGGTGGACGTTGTCATCTCCCCAGTGGTTTCCAGAGTCTGGCCCGCCAGACTCTCTCATTCAGTAAAATCAATGCTCTGATTCCTTGGAAAGTGAGTTTCAGCAGAAAAACGTGTACTACGTGTCATGTTGCCCGCTGTCTTCCATGGGTAGAGCTCATCCCGCACCACTGACTGGTGCTGCTATGTCAGCAGCCCTCCTTCAGCACCTTTATGAAAACTACGGGCTTGCTCCTTGCTGCTTAACGTCCATATCATTCCCTTTAGCTTTCCTCATTCTTTCAAACGTGTTGAGGCTTTCCTATCTTCAACTAGCTTGTCTTTCTTTCAGTACAGATCTGCAGGTCCTGGAAGGGCAAGTAGTCCAGCTGAGAAACCTTTTTTAAAAAAATTCAGTTAAAGCAGGTCTGGGACTATTCAGCCTGTCCAGCCCTTTAGAAAAGCCAACTACCATATCATAGGTTTATTGGCTGAGAAACAGGTTAAGACCTGAGAGTGTATGCCATAGCTCACATTCGAATTCAAAACTATCCGACTCTGACCTATGGTGGATGTATCTTTTTCTTACCCATGCTTCACTGAAAAATTATGCAGCATTACACATTTTGATAAGACTAACTTTTTTTTTTTCTCTTCCCCCCACCCCCATCAGTAAGAGAACTAATAAGTTGCTAACATCTGTATTGGATAAACTATGAGGATCATTCACTGAATACAGAGAATTTCTGTTCCACAACGTTTCACTTTCTGTATAGCTAACGTCTCACAGTTAGCTAAGCGGTGTCTGTATGCCTGACCAAATGAGAGCTGGCATCTGCTTTGATCCTAATCTAGCTGCTGTCTAGACTGAGACAATGAAAACAATTTACCCCATCAATCCTTTAGTGGAAAATCCATATGGGAGAAAATGGGAATATCCAAGTAACTGTTAAATTAGTATAATCCTGTTCTCTTACTCAGTTTATGGTTGGTTTTAAATAACTTTTAAAATGGAAGGAACATTTTATATAGTTTTGTATAGATTTGAATAAAGTTATTTGCACATCCTTTAAGTCCTTTTTGTCAGCTTTGAAGTTTATTCTCTCTGCAAATAATGGAATATGATTTTTCTAACTTTTGCATTTTGTGAGCCAAAGTCGTCTTCTGCAAGCCTGTACACTATTCTTGAACTGTATTATTTTGAAATTGAAGGAGTAACTGTATATTTACTTCTTTGTAACTAAATTTATGTACACCCACATACACAACACTATGCTATATTTATTTATACAATTTATAGTGCAGCTTTACTGCCTAAAATCCGATATGCATATAAAAGATTGTTCTTGCACTGAAGCCAAGTAACAAAGTATCGTGGGAAAAGCATGTGACATGAAAAGAAATAAATAGAATAATGATAGATGAGATCTAGAGAAATCTCAAGGGGTTTTTGTGTGTGTGTTATTTCTACTATGAACATTTCATTTGGAAAAAATACGGGATTAATAGATTACTATTAATAGATTACTAAACTCACTGGAGTTTAGTGTAAGAAAGATAATTAGAGAAGAAAAGGGATGACTTTGGTAAATGAACTGAGCAGGAGGTATGGAAAAAAAAAAAACCACAGAGAAGGATAGGAAGCAAAAAGCACAGAGAATACTGTTGAAATCCTGGGAGGTACTGCAGGCAAAAGTAGGAACTATAGCAAGATCAGCAATCAATGAAACATTGGAAATTGAACAGACAAGTTCACATGCAAGGTTTCAAAGGCTCCTTCCAATCCATATTGCGTAGGAAGATTTAATGGTCCTGCTGTCCCAGATAGTTCTTTTTTTGAATCTGATAGATGGGGAGGTTCAACAAAGGCAACATACAAGCTTTGCCTCGTGGCCTGCTAAGGCTGCTTTTCAGAGCTTTTTTGCTGTTGCAAGATTTTCAGTCTGTTTTTGCAGGTTGTCCACTCTTCTTGCCCCGTGTGAAGGGCAGGGAAAAGGACTTATCTAGAACTCTGTCTAAATTATACGATGTGGACTTATTTTTACTGGAATGTGTGGAATTTTGCCTTAACAGAAATAGTCTCTTTCAAATAATTTCCTGTCTAAGATTCATTAACATTGTAAACAGAATACCAAGGTCAGTTTCAATACACATAGGCATAAATAAAATACTTAGAATATTAAAGTTCTTTGTGCACAACTTTATTATTATACAATGAACAGCGTATCTGTGACACCATGCTAAAGGAGACTTCCCATCACTGCCCAGCCAGGCATGAAAGGTTGTAGGGAAGATCTGACTAAAAGTGTAGAGAGGGGAGGGAAGAGTGGAAAGAAAGAAAAGAAGAAAGACGGGGGGAGAAAAAGAGGAAAGAAGGCAACATGAGAGCTTGAACGAGAAAAAGAGGCACAGAAGAAGATGGAAGAGCATTCTGAGGTGGACAAAGTTTTGGAGCTAGACTTGGTGGTGAGATGATAATGCAACCTACATGAAGGGCTTATGATAGGGAGGGAAGAAGTTACGAGTTACGAAAAGCCAAAAAGCTGAGATGCTGCAGAGAGGATGGCTTCTATCTAATGAAGAAGGCAAACCAAGAAATTCACATGCCTTCTAATTTTGCCACCAGTAGTATTTCTCGATGATGCTACTATTTTGGGGTACATTTTAATACTTGTTTTATATAAATTTTACTGTATATTTTGACTTCATTGTATATTATTTACTAAATATATTTGCTGTTATAGAACATGAAATGTGTAAACATAAAAATGAAGTTTACAAAATGCTATTTCTGAACATTTACACAAAGATTTTACGCAAGATGTTTTCCAACTATTCATGTTTTCCTTGCTGTTATGTGAAATCTGAGAATGTGTGGAAAAATATATATTTTAATTTTAGTAGAATTAGTCCCAGAACTAACTTAGTAACTTCAAAATTAAAAAAGATTTCTTTTTGAAAGTATACAAAAATATGTTTCTTATTAGTTAATAAGGTACAGGTGTTTCATACTTTGAGAATATTCACCTCCTTGGTATTTACCTTTTATCAAACTGTTAAGATTACAGTGCTCACAATTAAGAACTGCTGTCAAAGACATGTTAAGCAAAACAAAGGTCTAAATAAATACTACTCAAGTAGCTTTTCGCATAAAGCAGATAGACTGTAGCAATGAAGGGGAAGGGAGGATATGTACTTTAATTTGAAAGTGGTAAGTGAACACTTGTGAACAAACGCTTCTTGTGTTGTTACATTTTTACATCTATGCACTCTTATAACTACATGCCGGCTACAGAATTGTTTGTCTTCATGTGTAATACAAGTACTATTACAAACAAGAATATCAGTAACTGTATCATTCAGTATTGAATTTTGTAATAGACAATATGCAAAGTTATGCTGCTATAAATAGTTTATATTAGTGCTGTTTATTTCTCTTCTGTTACAGGAATAAGCTGTACTGATATGTAGTATCTTCCCATAGTGACTGCATCTATGATAGTGGTTTTGTACCACTTTAACTGTGTCAGTACCTTCCTATAGATACAGCCTAAGGCTGTTTCATAAAGTGAACTAAACCAGTAATATGGTTGTCATTAATCATAGTTAAATTCAAAGCAGTGATAAACTTGTAGTGAAATAATTTCATGTCTAATTGGAAGAACAGGTAATTGCACATGTTCTGGTACACTTTGGGGATTTTTTTACATGCTTTGCATGAGAATGCTTGCAGTTTTTGCAAGGCACAACATGAAGTAGAATCTGAATTAAAAACATAATGTGGTGGCATTAATACCGTTGACACTGACAGCAGAATTTGGCTGATATTGTATTAACATGTCACCTTTCCATATAACTTTAGTTTTTAGAACAGCTTGAACTTAGCCTTTTTTGGGGGGGTGGTTTGTGGCTTGGAGATTGAATTTTATTTTTTTTTTAAACATTACATTTTTACTTTCCTTTTATTACGGAGACACCTGGTGGTCTTTGGGTGTATTTATGAAAATAACATTTTCTTTTTTTTTGTCTGGGTTTACTTTAAAGTTTGCTTTATCATTTATAATATATGACATATTTAGGACCTCCTACATTATGGTACTACATCATTTGAAAATTAAATTGAGAACATTTACATATTATCCAGTATGTACTGGATATTGATTCTCATGGTTATCATGGATATTTTTCTTGCATCTTCCCTATCAGAGCTATATGGAGGAGAGATTTGGGCATATTATAGGCTAAGTGAAGCAAAAATATGTTTCTTCCAAAATTTAATGTTAGAATAATCAGTATTTGTTTTTCATGTTTTCAGCATTCAGTTTATGTGTTTTATTTCTGTCTGTTTTAAGAGATTGAAATGATGACCAAAAAGTTATGTCAGAACCAGTTTAATGTCCAGATTGACATGTTAGTACATCAAGGAAGTGCTTTCTACACTAGAAACACTGACAAGAACAGGACTATGCTACCATAGAAAAGTTTTAATAATACTCCATGCATATGACATTTTATAAATAATAGGCAATTACAGGTAATTACACAGCATAATAGGTAATTACATGGGATACTAATGCTAGATCTCTTCTCACACCATGCCCAGACCGGCAGGCAGACAGAATCAATCAGATCCTGGATCCTCTGGTGTTACAGCAGCTTCTTCCCGTTTCCATCCTGCCACAGCAGCTCTTGACACCCACAGCAGGGACCTGTTGCACAGCTCAGCAGATTCATGACCTTGTAACGCAGCTGGGCATGGCCACAAGCAGCTGGACAGGTGCTGTCATCCAGCCATGGCGTTCTTAACCAGCAGCCAGGTTTGGCTTTTAGGTAAAAAAAATACCCCCATCCACACTTTCCGCATGGGCATGTACTGCAAAGGAAGTTTTAAATGCTAGGTATCTATATTTTACACAGGGTGGGGGTGGGTGGGAGTCAAACTGAACTTTTGCAGCTAAAATGAATGCTATTCACTTCAAGTAACATAGGAGCATTCTTATCCAAATTTAGAATGTGATTTTACAGCTTTTACCTTAGTGAAACAAAATTGGCATTGCAGTTATTTTTATTGGAAGTTATCTTTGTGGGTTGTTTTTGTTTTTTTTTTTTCATTTGGCAGTTATCAGACCTGTGCCCATGATGTCATTTAACAGTCTTTAAGAGCTAATTAATGCAGGTTTGGTTTGTTTGGGTTTTTTTTAGAAAAGTTTACAGACATTTTGAAGTTATTTTTTGCAACACTTACAACTGCATTTCAGTTGAGGAGTGGTTTTCACATCTGAATTTCTGTTATGCTTAGTGCAGTGATTTTCTGTATGTTGCAACAATGATTTGATATCGTTTGAAACTCCAAGAGAATAATTCATGCAAAAGAAATGTATGAAACTCTAAGGAGCTGTCCTATGCAAGATTTGTATTTAGTTTTATTATACTTTAATTTTTACACTTCTGCTGGCTGCCAGAAAACTTGCCCATCACTCTGACTGTAGGAACCAGGACAGATTCGTGGTATTTTTGGAAGATCCAGAGGAAATGTAAAGAGTTATTCAACGGTATTTTCTCCCTAACTTAGCCACATCATTTTCTACCAAAATATTCAGCATATAAGAAGAAAGAACATGATAACAAAATAAAATATGCTTTAAATTAATGTTAGTTAACATAGCTGGTAGTGTAATTTAAGTCAAAACATATTAGTAATGGTATGGTCAGATAAATTTAGAAGTATTCTTCATGTGCAGCAGATGCCTGTCTCCTGACCCAAACTACAAGGTTATTTGCCAGGCAGCAAGAAGTTGAAATGACACACAGACAAAATTTTTAGTGAATTCTTAAGGACCTGATTCAGACGAATTAAAACAAAGATTACTTGTACATCTTGATGATTTTTAGACCTGGTCTAGAAAACTGAATGCCTGTATTTGCAAGTTTTGTTTTTCTTTAACGGAGAAAGACGGTTGCAGCCAAAGTAATAATGCTTTTGGAATTTACATCGACTTGTTTGGCAGGAAGTTCTTCTTTAACTTGATGGAACTGTCCAGAATCCAGGATCTGAGAGAAAGCTTCCATTATTGTCACTCACTTAATAAGGGAACGGCTCCCAGTGGTACGGACTGAATGACTTACATGTCCCATACACTCTGAACCCACACCAGATGTAAAGTTAAACTAGAATACACTTTCCTATTAGCTTTTATCAGGTTTTTTTTTTAAAAAAAGTTTCCTTGTTTCTTAGCACTAGTAAGTAGAGTTATCTTTTCCATTTCAGACTTTTCAGTTATGTCAGTGTTTGACATAATAGAGTTACTAAAGCAATGGTTCCTTGCCGATAAACAATGTTACATAGCTTTTTCTGTCATCCTGATGACTACCTGATTGGGTAGTGTCATGTAAGTGACAACACTTGCATGTCAGAAAGTTGCAAATCTGCAGGTGGAGCAGGAGGCATCCTCTGAGTGCCAGAAGTCACCACCTTCCAGCCTTCACCTTCATGGGAGGCTCCATTTTCCAACCTGGTAAGCACAGACTCTACCTGCACCTCCATCATTATTGTTGAAGGTTCAGACTCTTGAAGCTTCAGAGTCTCGGAGAAGATCCAATTGTTAAGGGATGTTATAAAGTGACCATCACCTCCATCAGCTCTGGGCACAGGAGTTCTTCCTGCCTGGCCACTGGAGCCCAGCCCAGTGTGCCCAGACAGATGGGGATCTCCATCCCAGGCCAATGAATGTGGCTGCCGCTTTCCCATTTGGTTGTTCAACCAGCAGCAAAGCTGAATGTGTATCCCAGAGACACACACAGAGATGCACAAAGGACGCTGACATGGCTGGCTATATATTGCCTTCAACAGCACCTACATCCAGGACTCACATAAAACATAAGTATAGATGGGCAAGTCTCCTTCCTCCTCTTTGGTTGGTAGAGATAGAAGTTCATTAATGAAAGCACACACCACTCTGAATCCAGAAACACATGAACAGTCATAGATCCCTTAAGTATCAGCACAGCCCCTCTGTCTGTCTGATAGCACTGTCTGGATCCCCGGTCCTCTTACCTGCTCCACAGGTCTCCTACTTGCTGGGTGGTTCAGCTCCGTGCTCACTAGCAAACATGCATGCGCTCACTGAGGCATCTCACAGGCACCCCACACTCATGGGTCCCCTCCAAAATACCAGCACAGACCCTCTGCCCAAACCAAGGGCCTCCTACTCACCGTCTGGTCTGGCTTGAAGTTTGATAGTGAATTACACATGCACGCTCCCATGCACACCAGGTTTGGGGAAGCTGCAAACACTCCAGCGACCCCCAGCAGCCGGCACCAGCCACATGGGCTGTGACTCACAGTCCTGCTGCAGCTGCTGTCGCTGAGCCTCTCGCTTTCCTCACCCCAGTCCCCCCAGTAGCTGCGCCTGGAACACCCACCCCAGTGGCTGGAGCGGAGACCCCCATGCACTCCAGCTGCTGACACCACAGGCCAGGGGTGTCTGTGCTCTCAGTCTGTCTCCAGTTGCTGGCCTTGTCTGTATTCACTGGTCCCTCCCATAGCTGGCACACCAGACACAAAGTCTGTAGGACCCATAGAGATGCTCCCAAGAGCTATGGCCCCCTGCCAGCTACTGATGCTAAGACCCTCGCCTGCTCCAGTAGCTGGCAACAAACCCACTGACACCTGTCTATCTCACCTGTAGCTATCACCTAGCCCTAGCAGTACTCACATTCATGAGAGAGTGAGATTCCACAGAAAGGTAGTTAAGAAAGGATTTAATGAAAGGATAGGACAGACTGCAGCGATCAGGTGCAAGGCTTGGTCAGACCAGTGGGCTGGCTGGCCATGTTTTACATGTGACTGGTCACTTTTATAGCCTTTTCTGTCTATTTCCCACTTTGTTCCTCCCCAATACCCTTCCTCTAAACATTCCTTCAAAAGTTTTGCATGCCCTTGACCTCATGTTCCTCTTGTTTCCTACTTCTTACTAGTTACAAGGTCCAGGTTGGCCAAAGCTGTGCTTGCAGTTTCTTGATGGCCCATCAATTAGCAACTGGAGGCTTCTGGTCCTTGGCATTGTCTCTGTTATCCCTCGTTTGTGACCAGGTTTGTCCCTCTGTGGGCTCTTGTTTGTGGTTCCCCCCTTTACTGATTATTGAGTAAATAATGATCAATGCATTGAAAAGGTCCTTGATCAGATGATGACCTTAATGAAGCAGGTGCTCTTCTCTTTCCCCTTACACCAATCTATTTCTCATCATCTCTGACGCTGTACAGGCCGGTGACCTCCTCCCGCAGCTCCTTTGCTCCGTCACAAGATGAGCAGGCAGGCAAGGAGCCCATCTGCCCCTGTCCCAGCCTCAGCAAGAGGCCCCAGGCATCCCTGCAGCCACAGCTCTTCAGAGCTGCAGCTCCTTTGGGAGCTCGCTCTGGGTTGAGGCCTCTGCTGTGCGGAGGTAGTTCCTCCAGGGAAGGTGGGGGACTGTGCCCTGTGGGATGTCACCACCACTGCTGAGCATAGGGACACTCTTCTTGGCAGAGCATCTGTCCCTTTCTGTGCACCCTTCTGTGCCCACTGCTGCGTCTGTTGGCTGCCTCTGTGGGCAGTGCCGTGTCCATGAGCGTCCCTCACCAGTCACACCAGAGCAGATCTGTAACTGCTGATCATGAGGTCAAGAAGCAAATACACTAAATTTGGTGCACTGCAGATTACATAAAGATTCCAGTTGTGGCCCAGGGACAAATCAGGTAGGTGGAGAGGGTTACCTTGTCTAGTGCCATCAAGGGACTAAGAATTCCCTCGGGGCTAAATCATGTTCTAGCTAGCTGACACATGGTAATACAGTAACAAGCCAGTAGTGTTAAGATACAGCCTTTACAGAAGAGGAGTGCTTTGTCTGGACATGCTGCAGACCATCCTTGTTTGTTTATTTTTAGGACCTCTCTATAACAGTTTCATTAATCAAAACATAGCTGCCCTCTGATGATAAAGTTTATGTGTTTACCTGATTCTTTAGATGCAGAGAATATTTCAGATTTTCAAGTTTCTTGCTTCCCCCCACTCCTTGTTCCCATATAAGTGACAATATGTAGATTCTATAAAGCAAAATTCTCTGAAAATCTTAAAGTATTTTCCTGTTTTGGAGGTGGGGAAACAGACACACACAAAAAAAAGAAAGTGAGGTGTCTATGCACTGCAGCTTTAAGAGATAACCCAGGGTCCTGTAATAAAACCACATCAAAAGCCAAAACTAGCACCTGGAGTGCAAAATCAGTAATTCTAACAAGCAGCCATTCAGCTACATGGAAAATATTGGAGATGGAAAACTACATGGAAAACAAGTAGCCATTCAGCTACAGGAAATATACTGCATTAGTCAAGGACAGATAAATGCAAATGAGCCAGGCGTGTCTTAAATGAAAGGGAGAAATCTACAAAAATGATACCAAAGATCCTTTCTCCTGTGATAACTACACTACCTTGAAAATAGTCACAGCATACATTTAGAACTTATCATCTATATTGTATCTCAAAATTAATGACAAATATGTTTGAACTATAAAGACTACGTTTTCTAGTTTGAAATACTGCATTTTGCTGTATATGACTTCATTCTTATTGCACCTACTCTGCAACATGGACGTTTTGCTTGTGAAGAGTCCAGCTAATAATAATGTTATTTTATATAATTTTCATCTGAAGAAATTACTTATGCCTGTGCAATCAAGGATACAACTTTAGTAGCTAAGTAGCTAGTAGAATTTTCTAATTATTCGATTGTTAAATATTGTATTCACTATAGGGTGAATAATGAGATGCTAATAGTTTTCATTTTTAATCAATTTGCTTGAAATATACTTCTACCAATTTTGAATTATTTTATGTGCCCAATTTAATTCTCATAATTAGTCATCAGTAAGCAAATCTACATAAATATCACAGCTATTGACATAAAATGTAATAAACAAGCATTTGTATTAGAAGTTGGATTTTAATTTTATTTGATCCTACCAGCCAAAGCAGTCAGTTACTGTATGCTCAGAATGCATAGACTAGAAATTACATAGATATAATTTGCCAGTTACATAAAGGATAAATGGACAGAAAAATTTTGAAGGAAACAATTGTAAACAAAGGCAAAGAAAGAAAAAAATTAAATTTACTTTATTTAAATAGTTTACTATAAGTTATTATCCTGGTATTTTGAAAAATCTGGTTTTGCCCCTCACTAGGCCCTATTTCATGTATGTGGAAAACATATTGTCAATGAGCCACTATGCAACATCTGTGTGAGGAATTGGGACAAAACATAATTATAGTTGCTCTGTAGCTTCCTTATTCTTTCTTTGGCAACTCCATGGTTAAAATTTTTTACGGTTAAAATAGAAAATTATTTTGCAATATCAGGTTTAGGTGCCATATCTGATTAAATGTGAGTAAAATATCTTCTTAATACCGGCCACTGTCATTTTAGTACCTATAGATGTCATTAACCACACAAGAATAATCTCATTTAGTTTATGCAAGTTATGTGTCACTATGTGTTTGATGACCACTAGCCTTCTTGAATCTGAGTAGGTTAATTTGTTACTCTTGGTCTGCACATGTCCATGTATCACCAGATACCTCAGTATTTTCTTTCTCCTCCTTCTAATGGAAGGGGTTGATAGACATACTGTAGCATGGGCTGTAATATGCTTGCATGGTGAAAAAAAAAATAAAACTAAATTAATTTTTGTTTAATAAGAACAATGTTATATTGTTTTAGATGGACATGCAAGCAGATTTTTATTTGTTTGCAATGATTCTGACATTTTTGATTCTTCAAGGGCCCTTTGACAAAGAGGGTGATTAATTCCCAGGGTTTTTTCCTTTGGTGAAATAGTTTCTAAATTGTGCGTAATAGCAAACATCTGCAGAGCTCTATTTGTAGAGCCAACAGGATGCAAGTAGATTGTGGGGTGCTAATGTAATAGCTGTGATAAAAAACAGACACTGTAGTAAAGAAAACCAACCTCTTTGGCTGGTAACTATTATGATTTCTGTATTGCATCCCTCTCTGTATACTTTCCACGTAAGAAAAGTTGTCTTCTTTTGAAAAAGAGGCGCTGCAGTATGTTAGAAGAACTTAAACCATATTACATGCATCATCTTTCACGCAGGACATCTTTCCATGGTTGCACATGGGCAGATGAGCTGAAGGGTGCTCCACGGGGTCATCTATCAACAGCCTGAGCCTCTGAGACTGCGCAACACAAAGGGGGAAACCGTCAGGAGGCTGGTGGCCCCAGGGGGCCAGGAGGCCAGCAGGGTCTCCCCATGGGCCGTCAGGGCAGGGCCTGGCAGCTAGAGCCTGTCCCGCTGCCCCAGCCAGCAGCAGAGCAGCCAGGGGACACCGGGGCAGCCCCGAGCATTGGGCATGTCCCTGCGCCCATGGGTGGGCAGGGCAGGGCTGTGGGGAGCTAGAGACCAGCCCTGCTGGGGTGTCGCTGGGGCAGGGGCTGGTGGCTGCAGAGTGCAAATGGGATTGTTCTGTTTGAGTAGAAGGATACAGCAGAACCCACAAAGATCGTTCTTGGTATTTGAAACATCCAAGTGAATGTAACAGTACTGTGAATTTTCTTTTAGAGCCAGACATTTTCTGTCAGTAGGCATCCAGTCTGTGATGACCTTTGCTCTGTCCTGGCTTTGTTTGTAATCTCCCATTGTCCTGAGGTTAGAGGCTTAAAATTAAGGTTAATGTTTTCCCATGGTTCAAAAGTAAGATGTATTTTTCTTTAAAGTAATCTGAGAGTATTAACATATTATCCATCCTTTTTGGGTTTGAGATTCAATTACACATGCAAAAATTCAGCATTTGCCAGACAAGAGTTTCAATAGCAACTGGAGAGATTTTTAGGTTTCCAACCTCATGTAATTGACAGAAGTATAATTACAGAAGAATTTTCTAAATGCTGTCCTGAAATACCAAAATTTCAAAAGGACACACTTATCTTGTCAGGAAAATACCTGCACAAGGTACAGAATTACCTAGACAATACAACATACTTTAATAAAATATTACTGTTTTACGTAACTGGTAGTGCACAAAAATGACACACAGCTGGATGCCAGGCTGAGGCCCCTAAGAAAAACTTTCTCAGCCTATTTTTTACAGCCTGTGTAGAAAACAACTCTGTTGCCAGATGTTTTGTTGAAGTTAGATCTGTGATATTGCCTCTGGAATGATGGCCAGCATCTTTGTAAGGAACAGCTTAGCCAGTGCCTTAGCTTTCCAGCATCCCACTGATTTTCACAGAACTTTATGTCCTCCTTTCGGGCTTTGAAGCTGCAAACGAAAGTAATGTTTTGTTGGCTTGTGAACCAGTCTGTCAACATCTCAGGACTGTAAATTACAGCATGCTTACTACAGTTTGCTTGGATTGGCAGAAACTAGTTGTACACATGTCAGCATCTTGTGATTATTAGCAGCAGCAGAAACTGGAAGAGATAATATAATAAGAGACTAAATGAGGTATCTGGTAAAAATATTTTTGAGGGTTGCTGTTATTCTGTTCTGATTCTTCCATCCATGTGAGAAATTATTCTCCTTTTACTGATCTGAAAACATTATGTTCTGGTAGGCAATCATAGAACTTTGTTTGAATTAAAAAAGAAACAAAACACCCCAGCATTTTTATTTATACTCTTTAAAATTTATTTGCTTGTTTTGGCACTCTTTTTCTCCTATATCTAAGAATAGGGTTTGTGCACATTTCTTTAAAGATTCTAATCTGACAGAGTCTAAGAGTCTGAATTCCACGTCATCTATGTAATTTACTTCCTGTGTGACATACACTGTATGCATTTACTTAATCTGCAAAGACACATACAAATATTATTATCATAAGGGTGTTGTTGGATCTAATGTTTGTAAAGCACACTCTAATCCTTTCCATTCAGAAGTCTCATGCGAGAAAATTTATATTGTTCAGAACATTAGCTCTGAAGAATATGAACATATGAACTACACATATAATTTAAAATCTCATTCTGGGATGATTTACTTTGGCTTCGAGTTAAATAATTCAATATTATGTATGATTTATAGATATCCCCTGCATTATACCCATACCAATATGGAAAAAAAAAAAGGATTAAGGAGTTTAAGTTCTTATACAGTGGAAAGGGAATGTGGGAGAAGTTGACACATTACATGAAATAAAGTTTTTGTAATTTCTGTCATTCCTTTATCCCAGATATTAAATTTCCCCTGATATCATTGCTTATAAAGTATAGTTTAACATTATTTTTTTGTATTTGTAATAGCATCTGTCTTTATACGAATAGTTTTATCATTAAACCTCATAGTACAATATGGATGAATTCAAAATACCCATGAACATCACAGAAAATGTGAGAGGCAGGGTCCCAGGTAAAGTCTGGAGTAGAATTTAAAGGACAGAATTTAATAACCTGCTATACCAGAGACTTTGTTTCTGAGAAATCACAGTCACTGTGTCTTAGGGTCTTAGTTTCAAGGAAGGGAAATAGCGTGCTAACATAAATTTGCAAGAATTTAGATATTCTGAGAATCTTATGTTTCCAGATATCTGCAGGAATTTCCTAACAGGATTTAATCAGAATGGCTTGTATCAGTTCATGCTAATTTAGATGTACTTTTATTATCTGCTTACATTGAGAACATGGGTGCCAGTAACTGAAAATTAGTTTCTATGTGGATTCTTCCATAGTGTTGTTAGATGAATACACAGTTTCTAGAAACTTCAGTTTTGTAGAGCTATCACGCCTTAATCTGCTTTATTGTAACGGAGGACCCACACCAAATCCAAATACAAAGGACTAGGTAGGAATTTTCAGCAAAACGTTTTTCACTGAAAATGCATATCAGCAATAAAATTATTGATGCAAAAGTGT
Source organism: Ciconia boyciana (assembly GCF_034638445.1). Lineage (NCBI taxonomy): Eukaryota > Metazoa > Chordata > Aves > Ciconiiformes > Ciconiidae > Ciconia > Ciconia boyciana. The sequence continues at coordinate 61,833,150 of NC_132935.1, forward strand.
TGTTTTCAATTAACTTTACATGGGTGCAAAGAAAAGGGTGGCTTAAATTCTAAAAATGGGACAACTTTGAAAATGAATAAAATATCTTTACTTTTTCAGTCACTAATTTTGAATTTTGAGAAGTCTACACAAAGACATTAAGTGCTCTCATTTTATCCTTTCTAAATTTTTCCTCTATATTTTCATCTCTGTAGCAAGATACAACTGAGTGGTACAAAGGGATTGTTTCTTGGATAATACATGTGACGATGGGCTAGGACTAGCAAGCTCCTCGGTTAGATATTAATGTGCTCACCATCCCTTCGAGGGTGGCTGAGTCCTCACGGGCCAGACAAGCTGTCGGTCGCCTGGGGAAGGGCCAGGCTCCAAACGGGCTGACCTGCCCTGCGGCTGCTGCTGAGTTACTGTCTTCCAGTTCCCTGGAGCTGGCAGCAGGGAAAGGTCTTACAGTTTTAAGTCAGTACTTTTTCTTTTGAGTCCTGAAGCTGTTAAATGTTGCAGCTCCAACGGTTGCACTTCCATCTGTTTTTACTTTCCTTATCTTGCCTAATTTTAGCTCGCCTGCTTTCTCACACCTACGAGAGTTTTCTCAGTGAACTGGAGCCAAGGTCAGGTGGAAGGGCCGTACAAACTAGAGCTGTAGATCTCGGATGGCTGAATCCCACAGCAGAGGGTCACACAGCAATAAATGAGAGAAGTTACTGGGAGAAAAGTACTGGTAGAGAAGCCAAGAAGGCAGTGAAACAAAAAATCAAAGTCAGAGATGGGAAAAATGGGCAAAAGAGCATAGTATAAATGGTTTAAGACACTGGATTCATCATACAAGTATGATCTATTTAAAGTTTAGCTTTGAATTTCATGTCCCTGCATGCAGGTATGAAGTCATGGCCAAGTATCAAGGTGTGATGATGAAAGGTAACTATTAAAGGTATCAAAGATAATTAGATCTTTTTAAATTCATATATGTAATTCAGTCGACTTCTGTAACACATTTTTGGTTTATATTGATTTGTTTTAAAATATCCGATATTGACTGAATTGGGAAAAAAGCCATCGTTAGGTGCCTTGCGTCATGTCCCTGAGGCATCGCCAGCCTTGCCTGTCCCTGCCCACCCCTGGGTCTCCCCCCGCCCTGCCCACAGCCCAGCACCCCATTGTGGCCCCTGCCCCAGTGATGCTCTGGCCAGGCTGGTCTCCAGCTCCCCACAGCCCTGCCCCGCCTGGCCATCGGCCCCCAGAGCCAGGCCCACGTCACGGCCTGTCCTGCTCTAGCTTCAGTCGGCAGCGAAGCACCATGCAGCTGCTCGCTCACCCTCCCCGGCACCGGTGGGATGGGGGAGAGTATCGGAAGAGCAAAAGCAAGAAATCTCATGGGTTGAGATAAGAACAGTTTAATAATTGTGAAAAAGAGGAAAACAACAACAACAATAATAATAATAATAATAATAAATGTAATGAAAACAACAAAAGAGAGAGAGAGGAACAAAACCCAGGGGAAAAAAAACAGTGATACAACCACTCACCACCCACTGACACATGCCCAGCCAGTCCCCAAGCAGCGATCGCTGCCCCCCAGCCAACTCCCCCCAGTTTATATACTGAGCATGACATCATATGGTATGGAATAGCCCTTTGGCGAGTTTGGGTCAGCTGTCCTGGCTGTGCCCCCTCCCAGCTTCTTGTGCGCCCGGCAGAGCATGGGAAGCTGAAAAGTCCTTGACTGGTGTAAACGCCACTTAGCAACATCTAAAACATCAGTGTGTTATCAATATTATTCTCATCCTAAATCCAAAACACAGCACTCTACCAGCTACTAGGAAGAAAATTAACTCTATCCCAGCCGAAACCAGGACACGGCCTCAGCCTGTCCCCATCCCCGTCCCCAGGGAGGTGCCCCATGCCCGGGGCTGGGGCTGCCCCATGCCCCTGGCTGCCTTGCTCCTGGCCGGGGCAGGGCTCTAGCTGCAGGCTGTGCCCTGACAGACCCCTGGGGAGCCCCTGCTGCCCTCCCAGCCCCTGTGGTGCCCTGACACCTTGCACAAAACTGTATTCACAGAATATTAGCAGCAAAAAGTCCTACCCACAGGACTATTCATCAAGGCACAGGATGCCCAAAAGAAATGTTACTGTCTTGTAATGAATATATTAGTATCGATTCAAAGAGCAGGTGAAATTTAACCGTGAGGGAGGTAATGTAGACCGGTTAGTACTACTGCATTGATGCTCAGGACATTATTTTCTTTTTCTCATGGTTCTGCTATTGAGATGCTTCTAAGTATGATAAAGTCAAATAACTTTCCACCTAATTTCTCTATGGGAACATAAGAATAATGATACTTTTGCTTTTGTTGAAATCTGCTTTGTAGAGATTTGTTTCGCTTTTTTTTGCTGAGATCTGTGGACGAAGAACTGATATCTAGTATTTCATATGTGTGCATGATATGCCTTAGCCAAAATCTGCTGAAACAGTTTCAATAACTATTGTGCCTGACAACACACAGGTTGAATTATTATTCAAATACCTCTGTATTGTGCCAGTCTCACAGTAGGTTCAGGTTGGGTGGAATTCGGTGAATAAGGCTGTTCATCTTCACTCTTCAGTGTCTGCTCACAGCGCTCATTTCTGGAAATGAACCAGGCAAGACTTCTGGCTTATTCATTATATGTGATTTGATTTTTAAGCTTATTTTGACAGTAGAAAAGCTTTATATGATCATACAGTAGTGTTGAGTTTGGATACTATTGTCTGACTCACAGTGCATAAGGTACATAGTGTTCCACAGAACAGCAAAACATTGTTTGTTACTAATTTTTGAGTCTTGTAAACGTCATTATGGATAAATAATTTACAGTTGCTTAACTGTTTATCAATATTTCCTTGGTTGCCTTCATTTGAAACAGGTTATTCTTAAGCCCAAGTGCCTGTACCATTGTCTCAGCTTCACTAGTCAGCTCCAATCAGAATAACCTACTGGTAAGGACTAAACCATAAAAAGTTTTAACTAAACCATAAAAAGTTTTAATAAAACTGATATAGGAACTGATTTAATCTTTGCCCATGCAGGAGTCACATGGAGTAAAGTTGAAACAGAATATGTTTCCTACTACCTGGAAACATGTATCTCTCCCAGAAGGTAACCATATAATTGAGCAAAAACATCTGAAAACACTAATACATCTATGTCCAATCTTCAAAAGGTGGCAGAACTGATGCTTTTCACATGTTTGGAAATTATAGCACATGTGCTGATAATTGTTCAGAATATTTTTGCTGCTGGGTCAGTTTTATTGGGAAGTTAAAAAATTTTCCATTTACAACATTTTTTCTCTCTGTATTTTGCAGTGATGACAAGAGCCATCATTTTAGTGTATAGCCAAGGTTTCTTTTTCAGAATGTGAGTGTGTACTTTCGTACCTTATTAGATTTATAAACAGTGACTTCTGCAGCACTATTATTACTCCAGAAGCAAGTATTTCCTAGAGAAAGTTAGGTCACTATCAGAAGAAACAAATTAAGATAAATAGTTAGGAAAATAGTTATTTTAAATATTATATAAACAATAATATAAATATAAAAATATTCTAAAAAATTGTAGTTGTTTCCATAACTCAATACAGTTAGCTTTGCAAGCTTGCAAATTATTTGTATCATAGTATATGCAGAAGATTTTATTTAAGCAAAGATTTTCTTGATTTCAGCACAATTTCATATAGATAACATAAATGCTCTTTAAACTGATTTATTAGCTGTTTCTATTAAAATTATCCATTTCTCCTATTCTAGAATATTAATATTATTAGTAGAAAAAAAAAATCTGAGCTAACTGCGGTTATGTGCTCACAGGGAAAAAAGAGATACCAGAATAACTTCTAACTTTAGTTGTAGTCTACTTCAGGGAACACATACAGAAAGCCTGATTATAACCTTATGCTGTTTAATATTAGATAACCTATTCTCTTTTTTAATTGTATTGTGTTGACTAAATACACAAACAAATTGAGGTTGGTAACAGTTATGTTCGTATGGCAATTGACACATCATAGATATATTAGGAGAATTATAAAATACATAAATGCATAAATATTGAGTAAGAAAGACAATATTTGCACAGGTAGTTAACATTTTGTATTAGACATTTTTACATTGTTGCAAAAAAAAGTCATATTTTTGGGCAAGCTTTTCTAAGATATGTTACCTCTCCCAAAGATCTTGCTGCTTTCATATATGTAGGCGATCATGTATATAACAAGTCTTTGAAGAGAACTTGAACAGGAAATCTAACCGACAAAATGCAAAATTTTTCAGTGTCTTCAAACATTAAAAATATTATACTTGGGCAAAGTAGGAGAGAGCTATCACCATTTCTTTGGTTCTGTACATTATCCACTTTCCTCAAGTGTAGAAGAGTATATTAAGATGACAAACTACATCAGTTCTACCTTTCAAGTTGCAGCTGTTGGCACTGGTTGACAGCGATTCCTTTGTAGCATAAAGGAATGCTTATATGATTATGTATCAGCATAATCATGATCTTTGCTGCTTTTAGCCCGTCATGGTTTAACCCCAGTCAGCAACTAAGTACCATGCAGCCACTCACCCGCCCCCCTCCCAGTGGGATGGGGGAGAGAATCTGAAAAGTACAAGTAAGAAAACTCGTGGGCTGAGATAAGAACAGTTTAATAATTGAAATAATAATAATAATAACAATAATAATAATAATACTGTAATGAAAAGGAAAATAACGAGAGAGAGCAACAAAACCCAAGTAAAAACAAAAAAACCCCCAATTGATGCAACTGCTCACCACCCACCAACCAATGCCCAGCCAGTCCCCAAGCAGCGATCGCTGCCCCCTGGCCAGCTCCCCCCAGTTTATATACTGAGCATGGTGTCATATGGTATGGAATAGCCCTTTGGCCAGTTTGGCTGTGCCTCCTCCCAGCTTCTTGTGTGCCCGGCAGAGCATGGGAAGCTGAAAACTCCTTGACTAGTGTAAAAATTACTTAGCAACAATTAAACCATCAGTGTGTTATCAATATTATTCTCATCCTAAATCCAAAACACAGCACTATACCAGTCACTAGGAAGAAAATTAATTCTATCCCAGCTGAAACCAGGACATAGCCTTAGTTAGAAGTTAAAAGGTTCCTATTAATGTTCTTTCTGACTTCAGTTAAATCTAGTTTTCAATTGGCAAAGAAAATATTTTTAGATTAATCAAACATAACTCCAATGAAATATTATACACCAGTAAACCATACGAGTACAAATTAACCATGTGCTCAGCCTTATATAAAAAACATGGAATGAACTTTAGAAGAGTTAGAAATTTTGTCATGTACCTCCTTGATTTCATCTAGAAATATTGCACAAGTTGGAGAGAACTAAGGGGAAATATTAAGTGACTGGGAGAGGATTGGAAGGAAGTAATTTTCTATCCTCATGGAGAAATCTAGGGCTCTAGTGCAAGGCACTCAGGCCAGGCACCTTTGGCAGTCCTACCTTCCCTGCCAGAAAGGATCTACAATTCGCTGAGCCTCCCCACAGCTGCCCAGGGACAACTACAGCAGGAAATGCAGAAAAAGCTAATACCAACACAGGTGTTCTCACTCATCACGAAAATCAGACATCTACAGATTTATAATCTGCTGAAAGCAGTCTTTCTAGTTTCTCTGTCCTTCTGCTTGCTAATGAAATCTTGTAGAGCCATTTCCACATATCACTCAGAATTTCAAGCTTTGGAAGATAATAATCTTTTAGATGAGATACAGTAAGGTAAATGTGCTCTGAAAGTGGTATCCTATCTTTAATGTGGAAATGGTATAGCTTGGCCTTGGAGGGCACAAGCCACCTGTGCACATATATGTTCTAACTATATGTGATGTTGAAACTGGAAAAATTAATAACTAAGGACTAACAGGTCAAATTACAATTTAATTTAGATGTATAAAACAGAATTCCTGGATTATTAGCAGACATCAGATCTTGGTGCACCTAAAGAAGAACAGTTTAAAGCCAAAAGCATGTGGTTGATTTAAAATAACCTGATGTCATGTGTCTCTTCTTGGGATTTAACATCTGCTAAAGCCAACAAGGAAGAAAAAGCTCATGCCAAAGATAAGGTGTTTTTATTATTTCATGAGTGCTTTTTTGAGTATGAAAGCATATTAGTATCAGGATTATGAATCTTTTTTTTGATTCATTTAAATTATCTCTGCCTTATATACTTGTATATTCTTTTATTTATACACACAACCTTCAGGAATGGTAAACAGCTGGTAGTAGGTTTCATCTCCTATTTCAGTGAATATCAGCTTGCCATCTAATTTCTCTTTTCATGTAAATCAAAATACTTTGTAGCCAGACTATAAAATTAATTTTAACTAAAATATATCCATGGTAATATGCATGAGTGTGGGGGTTTTTTCTGCATCAAAGAGATACTTTTGTCACAAGATACATAACAGAACACTGCACTTATTTGTGAATAAAGACAAGGCTAAAACCACACATAATTTAAACTAACAAGTTCACTTCTTCAGATTGACCTCAGTGGATTCTAAATCAACTTGGGTCAAGTTAAACAGTACAGAATGTATTTCTTTGGCTTATCTGTGATAGGATCTTGGATATTGGGAAAGTTCATCTGTTCATTTCTGCTGGGCATTCCTGTGCTTAATTATAATGGAAAGCCACTAAGAATAGAAAGAAAGAATTAGATTAAGCAGAATACATTAGTGCAAGGATACTCTGAAGCAGTACAAGATTGTGCTGAGCAGTTTGCTATTAAAAAACATGAAGAAGTTAAAATGTAAAAATGTTAAATGAGAGAGTAAATATTTTTAATGTATACACATCAGTCTGTAGTACATTTAGAAATGATGAGGACACATGAGTCCCTGACAAGGTCAGAATGCAGGTGATAAGCAGTGTCCTTTTCCATTTCAGTAAAAAAGTCATAAAACAACATGGCCAAAGCTCTAGTCTCATTAAAATGGAAACTAAAGTTTAAACTGGACTCAGGATTCCCATTGATATGTTCCTATTGAACATAACCATTCAAAAGAAAATTCAGTTAACTCAGTAGTAATCTTAATAATTTCCTGGGAAATGGATGTACTTCTCAGGCTAATCCATAGCAGTCACTTTCATATGTGTTAACTTTAGGGCTTTCAAGGGTACAGTTAGAATGGCTTAGTTTACCAAGGGGCTTCTCATTACTGAGGGATTATGTGGAAGAGTTTTTTAAAAAAGATGTTCTGCAAGAAGTGTGGGTCATATTAGGTGCAAGACATTTGCGACAACCTTGACCTGCAGCTGTGCCATGCTGTCTTCATGGGTGTTCATCTGTCAGACCATTGCTGACAGGTAAACTTTGAGATGGTCATAGAGATGGCTGTGAGACTACAGGGAAAGAGCCAGATAAATTGTGCATAGTACTTTTAATAAGCGGGTATTTTTAAACTATAATAAAAATTCATGTCTTTAGATTAATGTCAACTCTCTTTTACAACCACTTCTAGCACATGGTATGGTGTAGTACTTGCAGTTTATTTGTAACATACGAGTACATCCACAAATACTGTTCCTGCTGTTGTAACTGAAAAGTGATTTGTACCGCAACTTTAATTCAAGACATTTGCCTGACACTCTGCCCAGACCAATGCATTCTTTTTTTTTATGCTCTTCAGTAATACTGTTGGAAGTAGTTTGCATATAACTTCATGGTACTGTCTTACGTTGTATAAAATAGTCTTAGGTGATTAATAAAGTTTTGAAGCTATGATTAAATTTTACAAATTTAACCTACAAATTTACAAATAACCTACAAGGTAGGTTAACAAACAATAGAGTAAAAGCTTGCAGGAAGAGATTCCTGTGTTTCTCATTAGGCTGCTGAGAAGTTACTTATTAACTAAAATTGGTTATTGAATTATCCAAAGGAAGTACATTTTTGATCATGCTTTAGTGGTGCAGAATAACCTTGAGTAAAGAAAACTACAGAAAGATAAAAGTATTCTATTGCTTTAGTTATTACTTGTGTATGAAAAATGAAAAAAAAAAATTACATTGATCCTATCCAAAACCAAGAAACAGACTCATGCTTGACTTTCTACATATAAACGTGATCTAGGTTCTAATTTTGATTTAATCCTGGGTAAGGACCACTGACCTAATCAAAGTCATCACAGGAGTGTGGAGCAAGGTCTTAAATACATCCATGCTTTTTATGGCCTCTTTAACTGCTGTTGACCTGTAAGTAGTGCTACGACACTAACTTTCAACATCTGTAGGCAGCTGATATTCATTGTTTTGGACTACAAGAAAAAATCAGGAACACATATTCCTTTGGATGTTATTTATAATCTGCTGATTTAAAGACCTAATTATGATAGCTTCTTTTCTGAAATAGATACAGATGAAGTCCAGATATTCAGAAACCTAAATGAAAACATTCTTTTTATTAATAACATAGCACCTTAAATCTTGTCAAATTTTGTCACTTAAAATGCTGAAGATACAAGATGTTTTCATTACTGAGGATGGCAACCCTACAGCCAGAAAGATACTGTTGCCTGTAAAAGTGAATAAACCATAACTTTTTAACTCAGTAACTGTATTTACAGTGATTAAAGTTTTTGTGGCAGTCATTGCTGCTGTTTGAATATTGAGTACCTGCAGTAATGCTATCCTAGTAAAAGAAATAACTACTTTTAGATCAAAAAGGAAAATGAAGAGTTTTCATTTACTGTGAAAAATTGGAAATAATTGTTTTTTCAGAATGGGATAGGCGGTGTTTATAATACAAATTTAGACATCTTCCCTGCTTTAGGTATGCTCTGATGAAACACTAGTCACATCACATTGCTGTTACAATTCCCTGTATAAAGCAGAGGTATTCTTGTGGAAGATACTAATAGATCTTAGGTTATAGAAGTGGGAAAAAGAAAAGGTTGTTTCTAAAGCTGTGCTTGTTAATAGCATTCACATTCTAAGGATGCAAAGTAGCGTCTCATCCTGCAGCCTTCCCAACGTGATGTTGGAAGATACACATACTTCTTGTACGCTTCATTGCAGTATTTGTCAAGCTTTTTTGAAAAAATACATTTATTTTATAATTGATATCTGAAGAAAACAAACAGATATCTGAGCATATGAATGAATCATCAAGAAATATACTTTCCCTAAAAATGTGAGGCTTCATAATTTTTATTATAGTGTGGGACCTTTCACATTTTTCATCAGAAATATATGTAGAGATTACTTGATTTCTTTTATAAGAATGTGTTGTTTAGTACTGATTCATTCAAAGTCAGATTTTTGTGTTTGATTGAAGGTGATAAAATGAAAAATTGTGCCAAGTCTCTGTCTTCTTTGCACCTACATATGCATGTCTTTCTAATCAGTGCATTAGTGAACAAATCTAGAATTCGCAGCAGCATCACACCTGTGTGCAGTGAATGAAGTTTGGCAAGGCGACCTCTCCATACATTCTGGTTTCACAAGAGCAAGAATAACCATACCCCTTTGACTCAACTGGTTTTAGTTTTTCATATTGAAGTATCAAACTAGAAACAATATTTTTTCCTTCATAAAAAAGAAACTGTTTAATTTATTCATAATTTTATTCTATTTAAAATTTTTATAAAGTATGTTGCTGCTATTTCAACATTACATTATTTCAACAGTAGTCATAAATATAAATTATGAAGTTATATTTGTGTTTTCTCCATCAGATGTACCAGAATTTTTTAATGATATTTTTATTGAGAGTTTATTTGGAAACTATTTTGCTGAGTTATTTATAATGTATGGAAAAGGGAAACATTTCTATAGGCATTCAGTAGAAAATAATATGAATATCACAAAGGGAGAACAATTCTTCCATTTTTACTTCTATTTCTCATCTTAAAATTGCTGGAATGTTGTCCTCTTGCAAATTCCATAACTTCTTTAGAAAATAACCATCAACTGGTCAGGAGACACCTGGAATAAAATCAGGAACAGTTGAAATAACTGAGCTGGCTTCTCTTGATTTTTTTTTTTTTTAAATATAAAACACAAGTTCTGCAACCATGCAGAAACAAGTTCCAGTGCAGAAGAATCTTCAACTTTAGAACGTATTTTATAACCTGCTCTGTTTATATTCCATGGATGTTGGGAATCAGTGGTAGTTCTGCCAACCTGAGGCCTGTTGAAGTATGCTTATCTATAATAAGCAGTCCAGTTTCAGGTGCTATGTGTTAATTTTCACTAAAGAGTGTAATGAACTGCAGAGAATGAAGCTTATATTTACAGTGAATCTTTAAAAAAAAAAATAATTTTTTCACAACTTTGCTATACATGCTCTGAAGTATTGAATAGCCTAACACCACTCAAATGTAATATGTAGTTTTTTCCTGTTTCACTTCTAATAAGCAAAGAACTTCAATCAGCAGCACAGACCTGTACAAGATAAATTGTCTACATTTATCTGCTGTAACTGTTTACATCTGTGAATCAATTTAACTTGCACAGGTGAAGTCAGAATTGGACTAACAAGCTGAGCAAAGTATTACCTCTAGATAAACTTCTTTCTGTTACACTTTATGACTGTTGCAGAATAAAACTAAGAAGTTTTCTCAAGGCATTACTGCTTGATGTTGTTTGTAAGTTTTACATTCTGTTTTAAAGTTACTTAGGTAGGAGAGAGGTGTTAAATGCATAAGTGGTTTTATTCATATAATCCTGTTATGCCTATGTGTAACCTATTGTTACCTGCTTTGAAGGTATTATGACAAGTACCCTTGTTATGTGATGATTATTTTGTTTGAAGATCACTATTTAAGTTTTTAGGTTAGTATTGTTAATGGGTAATGTTCAATTAATACTATTGAATTGAAAAGCTATAGAAGCAAAGCTTTCTCATGATTGCTTGTTTAGTACATGCTAGAACTTAGAAGAAAATGAGGGGAGAAAATATTATTCCTCTTTTGAATTTCTAATTTTAGAGAGAGATTCTAGAAAATAATTACACTAACTATGTCTTCTTCCTAGTCTGTGTATCAAAGAAACAGAACTGCACCATGTTTTTTCACACTGATTAGTTTATGCATGAGGTTTGCTGGTGTCTCATTTTTGGTGGTTTTGGGTACTGACTTAACCCTTCTGTAACTAATTGTATCTTCACAGGTTTGCCTTCTTGTTATGTAAGTTTGGGCTTTGCTGCTGCTGCAGAGATGAGATGAAAAATTATATGACTTTTTTGCCCTATCTTCTTCTCCTTCATATTTTGAAGGTAACTTCTACTGTCAAATTGTCTTCTATTTATTTTCATTGTCTAAGGGAGCGTGTCTGGGGTTGAGGTACAGTAAAGGATGATCTTTTATCCTTATGTTTTAAAACTCATTGTGATGTTTATTGCTTCACTTGTATGAAATTGTATGGAATAATATGAAATAATAGTAAGATTAAAAACAAGTTTCATCAACAATGAACTGGTGTATTTATGTGGTTTTTGAGAATACGTGAGGAAGGCCAATTTCAAAAGGCTACAATTTTAGTGCTTCATACCCCTCTCTGTTTTCCAATTTAGTCAATAAGAATATTCCAGTTTATTGCTATTTGTGCTTGAAGTGCTTTATTGTTTTTGGTTTGAACAGTAATGTGATTTAATTTTTTATATCTGCTGAGGAAATTGTATCAATATAGTAAATATTGTTAACTTCTGTGTTTTGAAAAAGACTTGCTCTAACTTTCTCCTCTGAGACAATTAAATAATCTTCTTCGCTGGCTCAGTAATCCTGAAAAGGATCAGGTCTCTTCCTTTGTGACTCTAAAGGGATGGGTCTTGACATTTAAACATTAAAAAATTGGCTTTCATGTTTTGTTAATGCTTCTCTGTGGATCTTGGAAAAAGCAGGTCAGGCATGCTGCCAAAGTTCAAATGTACTCAAAGTGAAGGGAGTCTATCCCACACTAGTCAGGGGTGCAACAGTCTGGTTGACAGCTAATGCTATGTATCAAAACATATGTTCTAGGTTATTGATGCTGCCTACAGTCTTTATCGTATTTTCTCAGTACAATTTTCTTACAAAAATAATGACTACAGTCTCATTCTCTTGATAAGCTTGTGAATGTTCTTAGAATGAACTTCCTAAGAATTGTTTATATACCTGGAGATTTCTAGGAAGACAGTTCAGCTCCGGATGTGAAGGTCATGCGTTAACAAGCTTGCATGTTGGCAGCATCTGTTCTGTAATTATTACAGTGATAGGCCTAACATCAAGGTCAATGGTCAAATGAGACTAAAAAGGAATAATATATTTGCAAGTAAAGATATAAAAATAACTGAATATTCAACTTATTTTTTTCAATAAACATTTAAAATTGTTTATCAAATCTAGCACCATAGGTGTATCAGGTTCCTTGCTAACTTTCCCTAATAGTACCTCATGGTACTTTCCCTAGTAGTTCCCTAGCATCATGAAGAGTTGCAATCCACAAGTTTGTTTAGTATGAAAAGTTTTTGATTTTGAAGTCCATGATATATTTCGTCAAAATTTATAAAACATGTCATCTACATAGTTTGGTCCATACAATTTCACATAGTAACTTCCCAAATTTACAGTGTAATTTTTGAATTAAATTTGAATGCATCTTTAACAATGGTATAAAATCAAGATTCCTCCAATAATTGGTGATTGCTACAGAGTGTAACGGAATAGAACCTGAGTTTTGTTTATAGCTTTACTATTGGTCTATTATGCACAATTGTACCTTTTTTCCTTCCCAAAAAGTAGTTAATGACAGTGCTGGATGTCCAGGAGAAAAGAACTGAAAAAGAGGCTTTAGGGATTTTTAAGGCATCTGTGGCAAAGAATTCAACATATACTTAGAAGTACGTCCAAGAGTACTACTTCCTTCACATGGTATACTGACACTTTTTTTTAAATTTTTGAATGATAAATTCTCTGTTACAGATCTTCACTTGTGAAGATATTTTCAGTTGTGATCAAAGTTACTTAACTTCCTCTTAGATAAAATGAATGTGCATCAATTTCTTTAGAAACTGAGATTTTGTTTGAGTATGGGCAATAGAATAGGCTTCTTGGACTCATTCAGTGATTGCAGTAAGTGAAGAATGGTGGAAAATGAGTTCTGTATCTCATGAATGGGTTGAAATGTATTAGTTACAAAGGAATAATATACCATGTAAGTTATGATGTGACCATAAGTCGATTTTTAAAATGTGAATTTATTTCCTACAGTAGGGATAATGGAATGTAGCCAGAGAGTATTCTAGTGGGAGATGAGATATGTGTAGTTGCTAAAGAAACCATGGAATATGCGTAAAGTAGCTGTTGTCTTATCATTTTATTGTTTGGATTTGGGTTTTATTCGGGTTTTTTGTTGTTTTTAATTTGATACAGACTTGGAGCTTGGTTTTTTGGTGGTGTGTTTTTTGGTTTGGTGGTTTGTTTTTTTTTTTTGCTTTGGTTTATGGCTTTTTTTGCTTTGTTTTGGTTTTTCGGTTGCGGGTTTTTCTGTTGTGTTCGGTGGCTTTTTTTTTTTCTTTTAATAGAAATGTCTAGGAGTTTTTTCACCTTTTTTACTAAATGTCTTTTGTCTCCTGGCAGTAGAATAGATTTTTGTGAGTCACAAAAGTCACGTAATACCCATGTAATTGATGGGAGTGGGAGGTTTTGCTTGTTCATTTCCTTAAAATAAATAAATAAATAAAAATTAAAAATACTAGTATCAGTCAATCCCCTTATTTAAGTGAAGAGTCCTGTAGCCATAGCTGCTATTCATGATGAAAAGACTACCTGCTATACTGCTGTTAAAAGGTGGTGGGATGTTAGTAGGGAAGTAGAGATATGTTCCTTAAAGCTATAGGTAAAAAAATCTGGTTTCTCAGTTTGAGATGGTGACATAGGAATTGTCACTATTCTGTACATGATGAGTGTTTTTTAGTTAGAAATATTTAGCTTTTCAGAGCTATGGCAAATAATTTCAGCTGTGTCTGACTATATCAGTTTATGCCTCAGACTTGCCATTTAGGTGGCCCATTATATCAGTCTTGGGACAGTGGTGTCATGCTTTGTCACATGTCAGTTACAAGAATGTTTTGAGTTTATATTCTTTAAAGAATGCAATCTTTAAGAATGTACCATTTAAATGAGGGAAAAATAAAATACTCCTATTTTAATACTGTAGCTTTAAATTTTAATGCAAAGGTGTTCCATTTTTCAGAAATGAGCTTTTCAAAATCTGTGGGTTTTTTTACCTTTCCTCACCATGTTCTTTTCATGTCTCTCATAACCTAAAATACTACAGTTTTTTCATAATAATGTCCAACAGCCTCTAGCTAATTACTGAGTCAATTATGAAAATTGTATTGGCTAGATGTTATACAGTCATACAGAGGGAAAAAATATCCTCTTATAGGATATTTAAAACTTAGGAGGTATACTAAGAACAAGTAGTGGCATAAGAATCCACCCAACCTGGAAAAGACTATTACCTGTGCTTAACTACTGTGATTAGAATAATTAATTTAAGCTTGAACATAATAATTGGGGGTCTGGGGTCACAGTCTTCAGTTTAGAAAGGGAGGGAGAAATAAAAACTGAATAAAGCAAAACTTAGTGGAGAACAATATGGCAAAAAGTTTTATTTCAGATAAATGACTTGTACTTAAAAGAGAAATGTGGTTTTAGTTTTGATAAAGCCTGACCAATGAGAATCTTTTTCAAGTTACTGTGGAGTGGCCTTAATGCTGTAAATAATCCCGTTGGCCAAGTCCCAGTACTGTGCAGATGAGAAAAGGATGCAGGAAATTCTGTTGTTTACACATGTGTCTGTAACACTGAGAAGCAAGAGGAGCCCAGCAAACCCAGAGGGTAAGGGGTCTTAAGCTTGTGGGTTTACTGCTTAATTTTTATATTTCTCTTCAGGGACAAAGTATAAGTTACTATTATGCTGATGGTAAGGAGGAAAACATTCTGAAATACCGAGCAAAAGTATTGAAGATCAGAAAACAGATAGTATTTGAAGTATGTGGCTAAGTTAGATCTAGCTAGATTTTTCTCTTGTCTTTTTCATTACTCTCGGGTAGTATTAATTCTAACACACCATTAAACATAGCCTGTTTTTCAGATATGGTAGGATCCTTACTTACCATAACCAGGTAAGTTTTTAAAATTTTCAAAGTGGCAGTTTGTTAAATGGTTATTTCTTATTTTTTATTTAGAAATTAGTATAAATGCAGAAAGCTCAAGCATTATACTGTTTCAATACTGAAAACCTTTTTTAAATCACTATGTGAAATGCATCTGCAATAGGATAAACTGGTAAAGGTTTGCTGGCTTTTAATCATTATTGGTATTATGAACATAAGTGTCATGAGAATACTGTTATGAGTTTGCAGCAGTTTCTATTGCGTTTTTTTGTTAGAAAGCAATGTTTTCACAGTGTGTCTATTTTCATAAATTCCACTAATGAGCTGTATAATCCTAACTTCCTTCAGAAAATATATGATGATAGGATAAGAAAAAAGTGTGTTCTTAGCTATATGATATTATGTTAATGCAATGACATATAATTTATTGATACTATGATTTGTTGATGCTGCACAAAGATATTTAGTTCGGGGCCAGTTCTGTTTAATATCTCTGTCAATGATCTGGACGAGGGGATTAAGGCACCCTCAGGAAGTTTACAGATGACACCAAGTTGGGCAGGAGTGTTGATCTGCTTGAGGGGAGGAAGGTTCTACAGAGGGATCTGGACAGGCTGGATTGATGGGTTGAGGCCAATTGTATGAGGTTCAACAAGGCTAAGTGCTGGGTCCTGCGCTTGGGCCACAGCAGCCCCATGCAAAGCTACAGGCTTTGGGAAGAGTGGCTGGAAAGCTGCCAGGCAGAAAAGGACCTGGGGGTGTTGGTTGACAGCCGGCTGAATATGAGCCAGCAGTGTGCCCAGGTGGCCAAGAAGGCCAATGGCATCCTGGCTTGTATCAAAAATAGTGTGGCCAGCAGGACTAGGGAAATGATCATCCCCCTGTACTCGGCACTGGTGAGGCCGCACCTCGAATACTGTGTTCAGTTTTGGGCCCCTCACTACAAGAGAGACATTGAGGTGCTGGAGCGTGTCCAGAGAAGGGCAACGAAGCTGGTGAAGGATCTGGAGCACAAGTCTCATGAGGAGCGGCTGAGGGACCTGGGGTTGTTTAGCCTGGAGAAAAGGAGGCTGAGGGGAGACCTCATTGGTCTCTGCAACTACCTGAAAGGAGGTTGTGGTGAGGTAGGTATTGGTCTCTTCTCTCAAGTGGCAAGCGATAGGACAAGAGGAAACGGCCTCAGGTTGTGCCAGGGGAGGTTTCGATTGGATATTAGGAAAAATTTATTCCCTGAAATGGTTGTCAAACATTGGAACAGGCTGCCCCAGGGAAGTGGTTGAATCACCATCCCTGGAGGCATTGAAAAGACTTATAGATGTGGCACTTAGGGACATGGTTCAGTGGTGGACTTGACAGTGCTAGGTTAATGGTTGGACTTGATGATCTTAAAGGTCTTTTTCAACCTAAGTGATTCTATGATTATTTGAAAGGCAAACATCCCAGATGGTATAAGACTGTATGGATGATCCATTGACAATGAGAACCAAGGGTCAAATTTAAAAAGTAATGTTGATTAGTTTAATAAGTATTTATAACAAATGGTACTAACAGGCCTCCTACTTACTATCCAGATAGCTGCATTCTGTCTTAGTTCTCACTCATTTTTACAACCATTTTGTGAAGCAGACTCTGCTATAAATAATCCTATTGCTAGAAGCCACGCTTTTGTTTTAGATTACCTATGTTAGAAAATTTACATTTTTTGAGTTTCTGAATGCAATTCTTTGCATAATGAAGATAAAAGGTTTTCCATAATATATTAGGTATCATTAATAGAACTAGTCATACCATGCTGTCATGAAACCTCCCAGAGAATTCTACAAAAAAATTTAGTGAAAAATGTGAAATATCTGTCATTTTTGTGTATTTGCATGTAGCCAGTTTTGAATTGAGGCCACTCTTTCACCTTAAATATAAAGTATTAATGTTAACTTCAGGTAGGTCTGAGAAATAAATCATTAGAAAATTAATACGCTAAAGCAGCTGGTAATGAATAAACTTAAAACATTGTCATTGAGTTCAGCACCAAGAGGGGTAGATCTTGGAATCAATTAAAGTGTACAAATTTGATATTCTGCTAGTTGACTCTTCTGTGGGTGGAAGAGACTAGCAAATATTACCCACAGTAATAATTCCATACTGATAACCATTATTCCATTAGAATCTGCTAAATTTAACAAACAGAAAAATAAAATTTTATGTTCTAAATCACTTTTCATAAAGCATTCAGAATAAAGTAACATGTCTACTACCGCTTTTGTTAAACAAGTTTTATTTTACCCTTTTCCTCTTACGTATGATTGGCGAGAACATACAGACATTTAAGGCAATATTCTATCAGGAAAAACTACTAGTGCAAATTTTAATTCAGCTATCTATATTTTTGTAACCTATAAAATATTCTTGCAATGAAGTATATATTATTTTTATTTTGACACTGCTTTCTACTTTTTTTACTTTTTTTCTACTTATACCAATTGTTAATAAATGAAGAAATTGCTACAATAGTACAGTTGAATAAAGTATAAGAATTATTCCAAGGTAAAAGCAATTCTAACATTGACATTCAGGCTACATTAATTGGAACTGTAAACAGGCATATGTAGCATGTTCCCTGAAGTGTATAGTGCAGCTTTTCATTGTTGGGTTTGATTTCGTCCACTTCAACAACTGCAAACAACCCACTGAACACTGCAGCATCAATAAAAGGAATACAGGGCACCATGGTTGCTTAGTAGACATGTCTTGCTGTCCATCACTAAAAGTTTCATCAAACTATTTAAAAAAAAGAAAAAAAAAAAAAGAAAAAAGTCACACAAGCATGAACTTTTCTGTTCCAAGGATCCCTGTTTGTGCAGTGCAAGGTAGTTCAGAGAGAAATGTGAAATTTGGCTCCCTAGAGGAGGTAGGAAACAGTTCCTTCTATGCCAGTAAATCATTTATATACATGTGAAAGGTGCTGTTACTAATGTCATTATTGTTACTTTAATTGAAAAGACTGTGGTTCTGGTTATGGTGCATTGTGAATTCCATAAACATGATCCATTTTATAAGTAGTTGCCAGTGGGTCTAAAGGCAATTACCTTTCTATGATGGAGGTATCCCAAGCAAACTGCATCTGGAAACAGCAGTTTTAAGAGAAGTCCCACGGAAAACAGAGATAAGTACTTTATTTGCATTTATATTAAAATATATTTTAGCAAAACAGAGAAAATGGAAGAAAGAATAATAACAAACTTTTGAGTAATATTGAAATCCTCAATTTAAGTTTGTTTTGTTTTCCTAACAGATTGATTCATAACTCATATTCCTATAAATTCTCAGTGTCCATCCTCTTTAATGCTTGTCTATTCTTTAGCTTCCTTGTTCTCACTCTTCACTTCTTTCTCAGCTTTGAATCTTCCACTCTACTTAACTCAGTTGAGTTACAACGGTAATTGAAAACCAAACATTAATCTCACAATTTTGTAAGGGCTGTCTTAACGTCAAAGATTTTCCTGCATTCCCAAAACTGGAGATCTTTATTGCAGTTACAATTATGTCTGGTGAGACTCTATATAACTAAAAAAATAGGCAAATTAGCTTCTAAACAACACTTTTATTGTTATTAATAGTCCACTCCATTTGTAGGGACCCTTACTGGGCTTTTCTTTTCCAAGTTGTTAGAACCCCCTTTTTTTCCCCTCTGTCTTTTAATAAGGTATTAGCAGGACTGTACAACAGATATTTACTTTTTATTTAACTGACATCACATAAAGATGTATCCACATATAGAAACTACATTATCTTGGTATTAATTTCCTGTTAAGGCATGCTACAAACCATATTCTGCATTCCTTTGGAAAAGCAGGTCTCTAAGCGAAGGACACTTTTGCTCCTATTCCCTTTTTAGTCCATACAATAATATCTCATTGACTGCTTTATTGTGAAAATGATCCTCCCTGAACAGCTTGATTCTCTACTCATGCTGATTTGAGTAATGTAGGTCTGATTTACATTGGGTTAAATAAGACAGGTTTTATGCCAAATCCATTCTTATTTAATGTCAATCACATTACTGGAGGAATACCAGGGAGGACATGCCATGAAAGTTCTTATTGTTTTGATTGTTTATTTTTTTAAAATGTTTTTTCACTTGACTTGAGGGTTTCTCCATAACTTTTGTAGGTATCCATGTTGGCAAAAGGATGTCAACCTCCCTTCTGTCTGAAGGACAATATTCAAAAGAAAGTATGCAGAAGGAGCCAGGCTGAGTAACCATTACTTATAAAATTAATTTCTTCTCTTTTGGTGGGACTGCTTTTTGGCCTACTGTGAGCACTAAAAGAATAAATAGAGAAGCTTCTCTATGCATTTAAGTGACCTCTAGGTTACAATGCATGGTACTTTGTGGATTATTTTGTGTGACCACTCTAGTAATTATAGAACCATGATTTATGTGACAATATGAATTATTTCTTAAATACATTTCCCTCAAAGAAGATTTAGTGGAGTTGGAGTCATCACAGGATGCTATCTTACAGCATTAAATCCCACAAAGGAGTCCTGGAACTGTTGAAGACATAAGTTGGTGTTAAAATACTACAGTGGTTAAGGACAATTAAAAATCATTACATATAAATGTCCAAGAAGTAATCTTTTTTTTAAAGAATATTCTTTAAAGAATTAATTATAGAAGAAGTGGCTTCTAAAACTATTCTGATAAAACTGAGCGTATCTCTGCACAACAGAATTGTTAATTCTGATACAACTATATCAAAGTAGTTGAACAAGCCAAAGGGATAGGCTCTGACCCAGAGAAAACAAAATATGCATGAGCATTCTTACTTGTCTGCTTATGTGGATGGGAAAAATCACTTGTTTCCAGATTGACTCTGAGTAGTGTTTTGAAGAAAAATTGTTTTGTGTCCTAATAAGCACTGGAATGTTTTATGTCTTGGTCTGAAACAATGCATCAGATATCTGTGATTAATTTTCCCTACTCCCAGTGTTATGAAATTGCTTTTGAAAGTAGGTCATGTTTTGAATAGAAAAAGATCATAAATGATTACAACTATAACAAGGTAATTCTTAATCTCTCATATCATAAAGCATATGATTTTATGATATTGTCAAGAATTTTAAAAACTTGAAGAATTTCTCAGAATATTATCAGGGATTAAAAACTTAACTTTTTCAGGGACATGCCTTTACATCTTCACATATTGAAAACAAACAAAAAACCCCTCAGTTTTGTTTTGTTAGTAAGCAAAAAAAGCCTGTAAATGAAAGTGAAGCTGTCCAGTTTAAAGTCACTTTCCAACTGAGTAACATACAAAAAGTTGTTAGAAATGTGGTATAAACTCTAGAAAATAAACTTGTGATTTTTTGTTTAAATAATGAAGCTTCTGTATACATTTAAGTGACCTCTACTGTTTGGATGGACAGGTTTTAGCATTGTGTCTAACTTAATTCTTGTTCAGTAAAATGGTCTTCATGATGGTTAAAGAAGTCTGCCTTCAGTTGCCTTTTTTAACTTCCTTTTGAAACTGAAAGGAGCCCAGCTGACCTGATCTATAGTCCAATCTGAAAAATGTGGAAAAAAACACAGATCTTTGAAGTCCTCAGTGCCATTTGGGAGAAGCTGAGCATCTTAAATTTTGGCTGTACCCAATAAGAACTTACAGAGGCTCTCACAGAGATTAATTTGGCTTTTAAAAATAAATAAATAAAATGTTAAATAGTAGAATGCTAATGTTAGTAATGGCTGGGAAAGGAACCTAACCATTGAGAACCTGATATGATACAATGATCTTTGGTCTGAATACTACATTGTAAGCTTACTTACAAATATTTATGTTTCAGATATCTTAAAGTGATTAACAAACACCCTGGATGAAAACAAACAGCTGAATAAAATGTTTTTAGCTTTCTTTTCTTCTTTGACTTTAACTTACAGCTGGCTTTAATGCTTGCAAATGTTAAAAAAGACTTTTAAAAGCAATGATGAATGACATGCTTAAAGGCAGATCTAACCTTGTGGATGATGTATGGCTTGGATATTATTCCCAGATGTTTCTGGAGTCTTCCCTCTTTCTGGAAAGTTCAGAGCAACTCCATGAGATAAATTCTTCTGTGTCTTGTCAAAGGGCTGTCTGTCAGTATAAGCAAGATAGTGCATGTGTGTACTGGCTGAGCTGTGTATCCTGTAACACACTGATAATTCTGATTGTGTGGAGTCTTTTGAGAGAACCAGTTGTCAGTCAACAACAGAGAATGTTGCAACTGAGCTGAGCAGTGTAAGAAGCTACCTGCTTAGCCTACTTATCCCTAATAAAGGGGCTATGACACCTTTAGCACTGCTGTTCATTTCAGTGTGGGGTAAAAAAATGTTTGTCACATTAAACACTCACTGAAACTAACTTACTTTGCTTTCTGTGGAAACAGAGGAAGAAGACTCATGCACTCGGTTATTCTTTGCCTCAGCTGTGGAAGTGCTGAAAAAAAATCAGAAACCATTCTAATGTGATTAAGAGCAAATCTCATTGTGTCTGAAGAACAAGGTGTCTAGGTGTTTTCATAAATCACACAAAGTGTTCATTTGAATCTTTAGCCATAAGCATTAAAAAAGAGTGTTTCAGTATACTGAACTAATATTAACTAATGTGAACTCTGAAGCAATTACCTGTTTCAAGTTTGAGAACAGATTACTATTGTTCTAAAAAATCTCTCTATGCTATTCGGGAGATGCCTATTAGACCAGACCTTTAACTGATGTGAATTCATTGGTATGAATTAATATTGCCTTAGTTTAAATACACTCTGAATTTGGTGTGAATTGAAGTTATTCAGATTATTATTTGTAGCTTGTCTTTCCTAACAATCATACAGAGCATCATTCAGAAAATAAAGGTATTTCATGGTAGATTACCAATCTCCACACAGAATCAATGAGATTGGATTAGAACTCAGGTGAGTCAGCTACTTACTTAATCCAGAAGTTTACACTAGGTTTTGTGAATCTGTTTGTAAATTGGTTACCCTGAAAAGTTCTGAAACTTTGACAGTTCATACTTATCCTAATTACCTCGGAAGTTGATTTTGCCTCTCTTTTTTCATTGATCATATCCTAATAAAAGGTGGTAGGCAACCTCAAAGGGGAGCCAGCTGAGCAAAACGTTGTCTTAAAAGCCACAGATAGCTAAATTGTGTTAAGCTTGTCTTGGCTTCTGCTTGATACTTAGTTCTGTTTGAGATTGAAACAAACAACTTTCCCAGACACACACACACTCCCCTCCTCCCTTTTATGATCTGATTATACAACTTATTTTTTCAAATGTAGTGGCTGAGAAATTAATATCAATTCTACAGACTGAAATGTATAAAAAATATACTTGATATATTATGAAGGTTTATAATGAAACAAAACATTTTTTGGGAAATGAAGTTACTGTAAATGATATTTAAAGCAGTACTTCAGAGCTTCTTTTGGCCTTATGGATAGAAATGACAACATCTGTATGTATAAATATTTATGTTACCCATATTTAACCCTAAGGATTTGAATACAACTTCAAAGACATGTGAAGAAACATCAGCTTGTCTATGTAAAAGATCTTGGAAGATATTGCAATGCTATGTAATGACTTGTGTTAACCAGTAGACCTAAATCACAATGAGTATATAATACTGGTTTTCATCTTAAGGAAGTGGTATCCAAACTGCTTATGGTTAATTGACAGCAGCAACCAAAAAAGGAAAAAAAAGAGTAGAATTTGTTTAGTCTTTAAATTTATTGTAATGTGACTACCTTCCAAGTTGTCATTTTTATGAATGTATATGTGTACAGTATGTATATAATCTGTATAATATTATATAAAATACATTCAAGTGTTTAAAAAGAAACTGAGATAGTGAACAGGATTTTACTTTAATATGGATATTTAGACATGGGGAGAAAATGCTAAAAGGAGCAGTGTATAGGACCACAGGGAAGCGGACTAAGTTCTGTTCTGGTACATCCTTTTACAAAGAGAATTACAGCATTTCATTTTGAGCAGGAGCCTCTAAGAAGACAATTGGCAACAATAATGTAAGATATTCTGCGAAAGAATTCTTGTTCTTAGTTACTGCTTTTAATTGTTGGCACCTTATGTCTTACTGTAACTTAAAAGAACAAAATCTCTTTAGCTAGGGGTGTTTTTATTCTTTTAATGTGGAAAGAAAAAAAGGCTTAGTTCTTAAAAGCTTTTAGCCATCCTGGTTTGACTGCTGCTGTGATCAAATTGACATCGCATGGAACCTATTGGCATGGAAAGTTTCCACTGTATTTTACAGAAGCAATTCACACATTGAGATAAATATATAATACCTCATAGTTACAGGAATCACAGTAAAGGTAATAGTTTCAATAAAAGCATCAGACCAAATATGAAGTTTTGTGGAACTTCATGGAGAATTAAATGTTTACTACAAGTCACTAATTGTTGCTGTTGCAGATATGTCTTTTCTGGATTGTTTCCACCTGTGCTTAGAATTAACCTTCAACCTGGAAAATATCTGGGAATGCTTGATTATCTTGTTCACCACTTTCTTCACACACGGTGCTCTGCATATTTGCAGTTTATGTTGGCAGAACAGCTTTATGGGGATAAAGCCAAGGTTTATACACATTCTTCTTTCTTCTTTTTCCTTGTGCCTGTGCCTTACAGCTGTGCCAAAGTTTATACACATTCTTCTTTCTCCTTGTGCCTTACAGCTGTACCTTTCCACATTGCTATATCAGGGCCCACCCCATAGTGGAAATAAGACTATTAGTTTGCTTCTAATACAATTATCTTAGAAAATGATGAAGAGGGACAGAAGAAAATTTTGTGGCATCGTATCTCTACAAGAAGCCAAGTGCATCCCTGAGAATAATAAGTATTAGGCATGCACCATAGATCTTTTCTCAGAAAGGAAGAGAAATATCTAAAGATGAAAAAGGGTAATCTTTCATAGGGATTTGTCTTGTGTATCTGAGCAAACAATCTGGCTATCCCTCAACCTCAAGAAAAAGTAAGTTATGTGAAATACAATGTAACAGTCCTTATTTTCAGAGTAGTTCTGTATAGTAGTACTTACTTGGATTTAACTTTTCTTAAAATTTTGCTCCTACTTAACTAAATAGATCTCTGGTTTTGCATATATCTAGTGTCTGTCTTGCTAGTTCCTGCTTGATTCCAAAGTAGCCAAGTATTAAACTATTCCAACCTTTAAATACTTAAACTCATTTACAGATTCAAACATTATCTGGTGTGTGAGGAGTACATGTTCTTTTGAGCCTCTCTTGCTTTCTGCAAACTTATTTTAAGAACAACCCTTTTCTTTGTATATCAGAATTTCTACTCCTCTATCTCCTGGAAACAAGAAGTAAAGAGACTTGCAATAATAGAAGTGGGAAAGTTATCCAGTTGAATTTTATTTCGTTAATATGTAATCAGGTTTCATATCTCAAGATATTTTAAAACTGTATTTCTTTCTAGAATATATGCATTTGATGCATGGATGAGAGCCTGTAGACCCTGATATCTATTACAGAAGCAATATAAATGTAATCCCATAAAATGATCACATTTTTAGCAAATTAGAGATTTTCAAGAGTGGATTGTAGCAGTCTTAAATATGCCAGCGTTAACTGCTGCATGCTTTGTGGCTTTTTTTATTTGTTTAGTTTTATTTTTTAGTTTGGAATGGAAGCAAGAAAATTCCAAGAAAACACATTACTCCCCTTGAAACATAAGATAAATTGGCATGTTTTTTGAAGCAGATAGTCTGGTTTACCTTTCAATCATTATAGTGAAAATGCATTAAATGGAAATATAGTTAAGAGAAAATCTTTTCCATATGTCACTGAATTCTTAAGAGACACAATGTGTTTATTTTTTCTGTAACTGTGTGAGGGAATTCTGATGCTACTATGTGTAATGGAATATCAACATTTTGTTATTTAGAAGTATGTAAATAACAAATCATTATTTATAATATGCAATATTGAAAAAATACTTTTAAAAAACATCAGCATATTATGTGGAAAAAAAAGTTCAAGAATCAAACTGGTTAAAGTTCTAGAGCATGAATATGTTCACATGAAAAACAAATCAAGATATTCCTATATTCTTCCTATTAAAAGTTATTTACATTATAAGATTACTTGATTTTTAAAAGAAATTAGCTGGAAGAGTTGCAGAAGTAAAAAATTTTAATATACTGTACGGTTCTTGACAACAATGCAGAATTGCTCCTTCTAAGGCAGTTCAGTGTTGTCACAAAATGGGCTTATTTCTTATGGCACTTCTCTACTTACATGGTGTTTTGTGAACCATTTGGCTAAAGGTTATGTGTTCAGAGATTCAAAATTTGTGATCTGGATTTCTGCTTGTTTCCTGGCTGTTATGTCAATGTTGTTAAAACTGGGAGAAGCAGGCATGCACAGTTCCTCAGAAATCACACTGCTCAGAGAATTGTGGAATGGCTGAGGTTAGAGGGGACCTCTAGAGATCATCTAATCCAGCCCCCCTGCTCAGAGCAGATTACTCGGGACTTCTATACAGCGTGCCTTTGTTTCAAAACAATTGAGATTTTATTTTCTCTAAAATGGGCAGGACCACTTCCACTTGGAATTGTAAAACTTATTTCAAAGGGTTGGAGTCAGTTATGGGGAAGGATAGGAAATGAGGATAAACTGGCAATATGACTGGTGGGGCCAGCCTGAGGGCTGCTCAGGGCTACTTCACATTTCTTTTTGTGAAGTTATAAATCACACATACAGAATTTTACCCTACATGTCTTCATGTCAGTTATGAAAACCTTCAAGAGAAGCAAGCTACTATTAACAATAGAAAGAATTCCTCCTTTGGAGTCAGAGAATTTTTGTTTCTTACCATGAATACTGGAATATCAAGTAGTGGTATACTTAATATTTTTGTATAGTGTAAAATGCTTATTTCAGCATTCTGGTCATTCCTTTATTTTCCTTTGGTTTCTGGATAAGTCTGTCTTGTTTCTGACCAAATCAGTAAAAGCTTCACCTGTTCCCAAGCAGTCCTTTCACTTACTAATTCCTCTGTGGCTTATGGCATTTCAGTCACTATCTTTAATGTGCTCATGCTTTACCTTTTCTCCTGGGAATTTAGCTATACATGAACTGCTGACATAATAGTACACTTTCTGGGGGTCCTTCAGAATCATAGAATAGTTTGGGTTGGAAGGGACCTTTTAAAGTTCATCTAGTCCAAGCCCCCTGCAATGAGCAGGGACATCTTCAACTAGATCAGGTTGCTCAAAGCCCCATCCAACCTGACCTTGAATGTTTCCAGGGATGGGGCATCTACAACCTCTCTGGGCAACCTGTTCCAGTGTTTCACCACCCTCATCGTAAAAAATTTCTTCATTATATCTAGTCTGAATTCTTTTAGTTTAAAACCATTACCCCTTGTCTTATCACTGCACTCCCTGATAAAGAGTCCCTCTCCATCTTTCCTGTAGGCCCCCTTTAAGTACTGGAAGGCTGCTATACAGTCTCCCTGGAGCTTTCTCTTCTCCAGGCTTAACAATCCCATCTCTCTCAGCCTTTCCTCATACAGGAGGTGTTCCATCCCTCTGACCATTTTTGTGGCCCTCTTCTGGACCCACTCTAACAGGTCCATGTCTTTCCTGCGCTGAGGACTCCAGAGCTGGACGCAGTACTCCAGGTGGGATCTCACCAGAGTAGAGGAGGTCACCTCCCTTGACCTGCTGGACACACTTCTTTTGATGCAGCCCAGGATGCAGTTGGCTTTCTGGGCTGTGAGCGAACATCGCCAGCTCATGTCCAGCTTTTCATCCACCAGTACCCCCAAGTCTTTCTCTGCTGGGCTGTTCTCAATCCCTTCATCCCCCAGCCTGGGGGATACTGGAGGTTGCCCTGACACAGGTGCAGGTCCTTGCACTTGGCCTTGTTGAAGTTCATGAGGTTCATGTAGGCCCACTTCTTGGGCTTGTAACCTTGTCTGTCACAACATTTTATGTAGTAGTAAACTGCAATTTTCCCTACAGAACTACCATTTTCCTGAAGTTACTTTCTGTTTTTGAACTTTTTAGGCTTGAGAGTGTAGTTAACAAAGTTTGTTTCTGGATTTTTCAATAGATGGCCAACCTGAAACTTAGATCTCTTTTTTTTTTGTCGTCTTTCTCTCTGTCATATTATTCCCTCCCATCATCTAGCAGTCATCAACTCAGAATTGGGATCTGACTCCAGTTTTGCACAGATTCTACTAACAAGTGCTTGCTTACATTTGGTCCTACTCCTCCTACTGCCTCTGGAATTTTTTAACTTCTCCTGAGATTAAATTTATTTATTTATTTATTTTCACGGCAAAGGTGTTTATACCATAAGGAAATAATGAGGAAAATAGTGATATTCAGTTTTCCCAAGATTTTCTATTTGGCCAGACATAGGAAATGTATAAGACTTTACTCAGCACTTGTCTTTATTCCTTCTTCTTAGCCAGTCTAAATATTTTGGGTTTATTTTCTCTCAGTTTTATCTTTGTTTTTTTTTTTTTTATAGAAGATCTGAGTTTTAATCCTGTCCTTTAGGAACTTTCAAAAGTAAGGAAATTTGAAATTAAGATTTGGGCCTGACGTTGTCCCTTATACTTCAGAAGTTCAGGTTGAGGATAGGTTACAGAAGGAAGGTGAGGTTGCATAATTTTTATCTTATGTGTCAGGACATTAATGAATCGTGGCTGTGATTTCATTTGATCTCAAAGACACACTCAACAAACCATACTTTCCAAATTGATACCATGAGAAAACCTGTTTCTTTCAGGCACTTTACAGATTTCATAATTGGACAAAAAAAAACAAAACAAAACCCCACAAACATTTATTTCATGAAGTTAGAAACATAACTTTATATTTTATGGTTTTCATAGCATCAGTGTTTTTAGTTACCGGACATGAGAAGTAAATAAAGTGGGGTTTGGAAATAAATTAATTTGTATTGATATTTTGCTATTAAAAGGAATGTAGCTAGAGAAATATAAAAAGGGGGAAAAAAAAAAAAAGATCAGATAACTCCTGATGGGAAGTAAATAATTTGCATTGTTTGTCTCTTCAGGACATTTTTTGGCTGATTTTTAGTTATGACACATGTAAGGAATATAATGTTTGGAAACAACATAAACAACTTAAAAATATACCATATGGTTTAATATTGTTATGTTTTATAGCTGTGGAAAAAAATAAACAGAATGATCTTTGGCTGTGCATTGAAAAGTCTTGAAATCACCATCTTTTAATTTTCAGTTCTAAAATAACAATTTTCTTAACTTGCTAACAGAGACCATGATCAGACCCAGACTGTGGAATTATGATAATCTGCATATGTTGTCATGGTCTGTTTGGATCTCTCAAATTTACAACACAATGTACTCTGTAAATTAAAATTTATTGTATGAGCTCATTAAAAATAACCCAAAAAATGCTCCCGCCAAAAAACCCCCCCACCATAACATACAAAGACAACAAACGATGGCTGAATCATCTTTGTACAGGCTAGTCCAACACATGAATTCACTAATTCATGAACTCGCTAACTCACAAGTTCTCTAATTCACAACTTGTCTATGAGCAAAATATTTACCGAGCTGAGGGTGAGAGTGCTCATTCTTCCTCCTCTGTCATGGTGGGGGTGTCCCCTGTATCACACTGGGAAGCATGGAAGCCTCAGCAGTCTGACTGCTGTTGGATCTGCTTCACAAACTTTAGGGGTAAGCTGACGTATTTATACTTTTCAGCTCGGAAGTTTGGTCTATAGCATTTGCATGAGTTAGTGGATTCTGAAGAAACTGCTAGGCAGTTACTTTTCAAAGATGCAGGAGATGATGGCTGCAGGTGATATCGCCTTCTCTCTTCCTGTCCACTGTGTCCTATGTACATGTTGCTCTCACTTTTGACCTATACTTTGACATATGCTCCCAGCATATGTCAGGCTTTAGCATGAGCTATATGTTCATTGTTATCATATTTTTACTTCTTTTTCCTCTAAGTATTTTGCAGGTCATTCTGGTTACCCTAGCTTCAGTTTCTCCTAACACTGATAATTTATTTACTAGGGTTTCAATGTCAAATTAATGCAGTTCTTATACCAATTTCACCCAACAGAGCTTGAATAATATCTCTTTTAGTTCTATGTCCTATTGTTCTATGACTTTGTAGCCACCAGTCATAAAGATGGTCACTATAATTAGTACAGGTTTTATTCTAAGCAGTAGTGTGTACATTGGTTAAGTTCAAATGTACATTCATTGTCATTAATTTTGGATCCATAATCATAAGCTCTTGTCCATCATGCAATTGCATTAAGTGAAGGGTACTTTTATTGAGAAGTTGTCTGGATTGTTTTTTAAGATACACAAACAGGAAAAAATGGTATTTTAATTTTGTCCATTTACATTGACTTGCCCAGTGATTATTAAGAGTATTTATGAAAAAATTGCCATGTATTATTTTCTCATTGTGTACAGTTAGTGTCATTATTGTGGGCCACTAGTGTACGATTAGTTGCCCTACATGTCTGTAGTACCCATTTCACTTTTGTCACAACCTTGTACAGCTTCACATCCAGTGTTACTACATATAGTTAAATTCAGGTTAACTTTAGGTCTTAGGGTTAATGTAATGTTATCACCTACTGTCAATATTTGTCCTTGGGTGTTACAGATGGTATTCCTCCTGTAACTAGTTTTAAAGGTGGGTTATGACTGATTTTGCAATACCTGAGTTGTTCCATGGGCAATGTCAAAAGGCAGAATCTGTTAGGGACAAGTTTTGGGTATATGTTCTAGTTATCAGTTTTGCCACGGTGATGCGGTAAGGCCATATTTTCTGCAAGAGAAGACACTTAGGTCTTGGACATAATCCAAATCTCAGTTATTGTTCACTCGCTCCCTTTAGTGTCTACAGCATCCCTTACTACTTTTTCATTGTAAAAGGAGAGTCACCCAGATAACCCCTGAGTTGGATGTTTAACTGCAATCTCATTTTATGGACTTCAGGAGGGTTTTACTTCTGTTTTAACAGGAATTTGGGAAGCTACTGATATGAATCCCTTATCTATGGTACTGCTCATGGGGATTTGTCACTTGTGTAGCCAACTTCCAAGTTCCCACAGACAGGATCCCTACTTAGAGTATTAACAGGTTCGCTCTTGTGTAGCTGCTGGTTTAGTAGTCCATTCCATCGGTCTACTGTTCCGTTACTTTGAGGTTGATACAGGAGGTGGAAAATCCATTCTACAACATTTGAATCACACCAAGCTTGTACTACTCTATTCTTAAAATGTTATCCATTATAAGATTGTATTTCTCTGGATAAGGGAAAAGTAGCAAACCAGTGGCTTAAAGCCACAACAGTTGCGAGACCAATGATAGTTTAGGCAGGGTGCACATTCCCTTTACCACTACTTCTACTCCTGTAAGGATGTCTTTCCACCCTCCAGGTGTTCATTCTAAGGGATCAATATAATCTACATGCCAAGTTTCCCAGATTAGTTTACCTTCCCTGAAGTTGCTAAAATGCTGGTAACATGTGCTGTACCATTGTTTGACAAAAATGGCACAAATCTACAATGTGTTTTACTAGAGCTTTTGTCACCTGGCATCCTCTCCTCACAGCCTGTTGAAATAAATCATAAGTCCCAGTGTGTCCAAGCCATTCCTGCAACCAGGTAGTTGTTCTGTCTCAAAGTTTTGTGCTACTTATTCTAGCCAAATGGTCAGCCACCTGACTCTGTGTTGCCTCAGGATTTTTAGGGTTTTGGTGACTAGATACATGTACTATATGGATGTGTTCTTAGATCGAGCTATATCATAAATCACTTTTCAGTGTGGTGGTTTTTCCCCAATATGTTTCTACCATTTATTTGTCAATATTTTTTCACCCAATTCTCTAGCCACTGGGTGGAACCCCTTACTTGTAAAAGTAACAGCTTACTAGTTAAAATCAGTTTTACAACAGGAATAGGCACACATAACTTGATCTTTTCTTGAGTTGATAGCTCCATAGTTAGCAGCCCTTTGTAAATAGCCAAGTTTTCAGGGAGTGGCAGTCAGTCACTCCCTGAAAATAATAATATTATTATTAATAAGTCCCTCACCATAATAAGCCCATCACCCCTGCCTATCTTCTCGAAGCTTTCTTCCTTTGTAGGGGTTTGTTGGTTTGAAGGGGCAGCTTCAGCAATATCATGGAAAGCTCTGACTTTCCAGTAGCACTTACAAAAGCACACGTGCAGTTTTAATCATTCATTTTGTCCTATTACGTTTATAGATTAGACAAAAGAAAATTCACTGGCTTTATCGGAAGCTGACATTTTCTGTAAAGATACAGGATCCCTTTAAAAAAAAAAATGTTTTGCTGAGGTCTTCATAGTTGAGAGTCATGTAACTAAAGATTAAGTCATGCAATTAGTAAAAGGGTGTTGAAATATTATCCTCAAGTTGCTGACCTAGCTACTGAACTGAAAAACCTGAGTTCAGTGAGCAGGTATTAACGTGGGAGAAGTGTAATTGTTTTCTCTCCTGGTGATTTTGTTAACTGTGCTATCAAGGGTTAATACATTTCTCTTTGCCCGTATCAATAATAGCCTGTAATAATAAATCAAGAACTCTTCTTTTTCTTACTGGTGTTTATGATCATTAGGTAAATAAGAAAACATTGCAATATAATGAAATATGGTTTAGACCTATATTCCTTGTAGTGTTTGCCAAATGTCTGCACCTTTTTTTTCCTCTTTCTCTCATACTATCCACACCCCACTCACATGATACAATGACTGTTGCTTCCTGTATTTTGTACATACTTATTTTATTCAGCTAAGAAAAACTACTCTAAAAGGGATTCTGTGTTACTGTTTATCCCTGAATTGTTAAGAGTGGAACTACCAGAAGGTTTCCCTGGACAGAAAATCCTCACTTTCATCCAATTCCCTAACTTTATCTTCTCTTGCCATCCAATTATGTCTTATTAAGTAATTATGCTCACTGAGCTCCAAATGCTGCACTAGCTAGTCTGCTGCTGTAAACTCAAGCTAGCAACTTTAAAACTAGCTGCAGACTCTTTTATTTTCCCTCAATTTTCAGACTTGTGAAATTTCTGATATTTAGAGGTCTGTGTCTGTAACAATATTAACACATAGCTTTCTTCTCTTAGACACCTTAGAAATTATTCTTGTTCCTCGCTGAAACAGGTTGGCAATATTCTATAGATGAGAGTTTTCAAGGTTCAGTGTAGATATGCGATATTTTACCGTTAATTACTTTTCTATGAGGTGGTCATACACCAGAGAAGAGAAAATTTTTTTAAAAGTATCACTGTAGCTATAGGGATGATTAAAGATTCAGTATCAACTGATTCAGTATTTCAACAGTCTTCAGTTAAACTTTTTTTTGGTTATGATTATTTCATCAGTGCAGTATTTTTGAGGAAATGAAAGATCAGATTGAAATGTAAAAAAAAAAGCCCATCCTAATAATTCCTCTGAAACTGTGAGGTTCTGACCATTTCAGGCACTTTTATAATAATCAACACATTTTTGTTATTTTTAAATCTTTGCTTCCTTTCAAGACTAATATTTTAGTCTATTTCTTTTAAAATAGATACAAGCACATGTCTTAATTGTTCACAGTTGAAACAGAATTCCTATTGCCATTTTTATCAGAGTTGTTCTACAACTCTGTAGCAACAGAGTTGCTCTGTTCAGACATGGATATTAAAATAGCTGTATAAGAATATCCATCCTTGATGCTATTAGCCTTGTGTTTTAACACTCATGGGAAGCTACTAGTCTCCTTATTAAATGTAAATGTTTGTGAAAAATATCTGCAAAAAACTTAAATGTTACATTAAAATGTCCAATTCTAGATAGATATTGTAGGATTTTTCTACAAAATAATAATAATAATAAAAAAGTTTGGAAATACCATTACCATACCATGTGTGGCAGTTTAAAGGGTAATTCATTGCTTTCATTATCCATGGTCTTACAGGCTGACTAACCTGACAGCTAGGGTTACCATAATGGATCAGCATGATACATCGTAGTTTTTTGCCAAGAAACGAAGTTTGTAGGCAAAAACTCACTTTAGCTGAAAAGATGTTCCTGCCCAAGCCTTTTCTCCATGGGAGGGCAAATCTGCTCTAGTCATCACTGAAATACATTTTCCTCTTTCAGTTTCATACAATATTCTCACAAAAGTCAAATACCGTGTTTTAAGTATAATCTTGTATACAATATATAGATTATTTGTTTTGTTTTGTTTACAGACTCTTGGCTGTGGCTCCCTGGATATTACTTATGTAATTCTACTAGCTGTATAAATTGAATACAGTTCTGTGATGCTGTCAAAAGGGACAGTCCTACTTTCCTTCCATCTCCTATTTCTACACCATGTTTTGTGGAAACACTAGGTTTCATGCAGCCGCTAGTGAAATATGAGGGCACTGATGAAGCTGAAAAATTACTAGCTGCAAATGTTGCATCTGTTTGACCTCATTATTTCACTACTTTTATTAAGAGGAAGAACTACCTAGTCAAGAACATGTAGATGCATGTATGAGAAAGGAGTGGCTGTCTTTTCAGCAGCAGTGGATTTGTGCTGGGTTACACTGGTCATGAAAGTACAGCACTTCTGCAAAGCAGAAAATCCTACTTTTATTAATGCCAATGGGAAAACATCCTTTTACTCCAGCTAAACCAAGGTTGTATGCAGAAGACTTGTGGATGTTTCACTAGAAAATGAGATGGAAATTCAACAAAGTAAAAACAGTAGTGTAATTTGTATTTTTTTTTTTTCTTGAGGTTGTTATTACATTCAGAATAAGTCACGAATCATGCTTCCCACATTCTATATACTCATGTTCTCTCTTGTGTTAAATGTAATGTTAAATTATAAGGTATTTCTTAAATTAAAAGGCCGCCACTGCACCTTGCTTACTAAAAAAAAAATAAATCTAAAAGACTTCAGAGAAACATTGCACTTTTTTACACCTCTATTGCTTTTAGAATGTGATAAAACTTCCAATATAAATTGCATAGAAAAAATCCCATGGATTAAACAGAGATCTGAAAAGCCTTCAGTGAATCATGGGCTCTAGTTACCTTTCATTCTTTTATTTTTGAGAATTTGGTTTCATCACTTCCTCTCTGCTTCAGTGACAATATTTGATTGTCTGCATTGTGTGCAAAGGGGACAGAATGAGACAATCTGTCCACAAGCGATGAAAGCTACTTATTTGTAAATATAGCAGGGTGAAAATAGTCTACCTGACCAAAAAAAGTTTACATGTGTTTCTACATAGTGAAACACCAAGATATTTGAAAGCTGTATTTCCAATACAACAATTATGGATTCAGGTGTAGACCCTTCAGTGCTGTCCTTCTATTTGAAAAGAAAAAAGATATTTGCACACCTAGCAATAGCAATGCATAATTCTTTGGGCAGTGCTTTTCAATAATTGTCTTAAACAGTAGATTATCCTCGTTTTACAAGTAGGGAAATTTAAGCGTGTATTGATGATTTGCTATTTGACTGACTTCTGTCAAAGGGGAGACCAAATACAAGGTCTGTATTTCTAGTCATTAACCCACTGTATCTACTTCATCAATGTTTAAGATTATTCATGGTCAGATATCAGTTAAATGATGGTTTTTACCAATATAAATACAATGTGCCTTCATAGGTGTCAGAGGTTTTCTTCAGTAAGTTACCCTAGGTGCTGAACAAAAGAATCGCTCTGTGCTGCAGTTCTAGCTTTTTTCTCTTCCCCCCCCGCCCCCTCCTAAGCCTTTATCCTACAAACTGACAAGAATGTTCTTCAGTTTAGTCAGCCAGTTCTACAAGTCTGTATTTATTTGAATTACATTTTAAGCACTAATAAGAAAAAGTAGAGGGATGATTCTACAAAGCCACCAGATCTTGAATGGTTTTACAGGTTTTTATCACTTTGCAATTTGATGTTTTGGGTTTTTTTCTTTTCAAATTAAGTAATTATATTAAAAAAAAAATCCTCTTTGCTGAAGACAAGATTCAAGATTTGCTGAAGACAAGACTACAAGATTAAAGAGCAAATAATTCTTCAATAGTAAGAAATCTCTTTTGACTATCTTCCAGTTAAGAAATGTCTTCCTTTCACCTGAGATAAGTTTAATTAAAATTTTGTGGAGAAATCAAAACCTTGGGCAGGAATAATGTGTTTTATTAGGTGACATCTGTAGTACTTTGTTGAAACAAGTGCCTGTGTGTCTGAGCTTTACATCAGCAACGTCAACCCTACTGATCTCTAAGAAATGGTGAACAAAGAAGCTTAATGTGCTTCTGCTGTATGCTAAAAGTTGAGAAATCAATTAAAATAGAGATAATGAATGTAGTCCTACTTTATAGGCTGCTCCCTCTTTTATTTATTTAGATGGATCCTTTTGGCTTTATAAATGAATTCATAAATAGGTCTTAGCTACATGCTATGAATGCATTATATGGAGATGTCTTTTTACATCATTATATAATAAACAATTCATCTTTATATAATAAACAATATGTAGAGATCTACCTTATTTGGAATGGGGTAACAGGGTTAATTTTTTTTTTTCCCCAAAGACTTTCTGGGAGTAGGTCAAGCAACAAGAAAAATACTTGACTTTGATCAAGCTTTGGCAGCAGCTGTTCTACATCTGTGCAGTGTTGTTTGGGGGTTGGTGGTGCTACACCAGACAGTGATAATGAAGGGGGTTGGAGTCCTTTACTGTCCTTTTCTTTCTCTTCTCTCATATCCATGCTTGACTACAACAATTCTCCAGAAGCTTCTAACAAATGGCAAATACATATCCTGGGAAGCACTGAAAAGTTGAAAACAGCTGGGAAACCGGAACCAAAAACTGCAAAAAATTCTATTCAGCTGAAATGAAACACAACTGAATCATAATGCCAAGACAATCTACTCTTCAGTATTTCATTTACTGCATTGGCCTTCTACATTTCAACTGCAAGTGTTAACACTAATCACTGTAACATATAAACATGATTTTTTTACAGATGGATGTTGGAATATAGGAGCAATTTTTTTTACTTTAAACAACTTAAGTCTTCTACTGGTATAGCAAGATTTTTAGTTTTTAGGTTTGTTTTGTTTTGTTTTTAAGATACTCAAGATGACAAACCAAGAAGGTATAAGTGACTAGTCTCTACAGACTGTTCGCATCAACACATTCTCAGCACTGGGGTGGGAAAGCAATTTCTGAGACATTGGTTTTCCTCTAAGCTAAATGAGTAATAGCAGATAAATAATGAAAAGGAACGCAACAAGATTTACTAGCAGAGTCATGCCATCATGAGGTAGGCTATACAGTACAATAGGATAGTGCTACCCTTCTGAGAAGAATATAAGAATATATTTCCCTGACAGTTTCTGGAATGTAGACAGCAAATAAAGCCCCCTATAAAAATGCTTATTTTTTTCTCATGAAACAAAGTTAATCCAAAGGTCAGTTGGTTTGGTTTGGGTTTGGGTTTTTGTGTGGTTTGTTTTGTCTTTGTTTTGTTTTGCTTTTGTTTTGTTTTGTTTTGCTTAGGTAGGCAAATTATAAGGTAAGTTTTGCCTAGTATGAAGTTCCACAGTTTGGGAAAGAAGGCAAGTGAATCTGTGATTGTGGTTCTAGACAAATACTTTCCTCTTACTAGACATTTAAAATATACATTGATTCAATTTAATCTTGTCTTGAAGGAAGAAAGCTTTTGCCTGGTTTCTCTAGACTCAAAAATTTTTGAGAGCACTATGATTATTTAATGACACTTCCTTTGCTAGCAATTCCTAGTCAAGTAATAAGTATGTCTGTTTATGCTGTACTCAAAAAGTATTACATAAAATATATTTTAACAGCTATTTCTTGTCGATGAAGCACGTTTCTAAAACTTCAACAGTATTATTAAGACTATGTCATTATTATAGCAGTAAAATAAACTACTGTTTGAGAGAGATTCTTCATATAATTTAATTGAGGAAAGCTAAATTATTGTCTTTCTTTATCTTTTTTAGGAGTGAAATTAGATCATGAATCAAAACATGAATTTAGGCTCCATTCAGAAACTAATGGAAGAGGCGCAGGTTTTTGGGACCCAACCAAGACAACCTTATAAATTAGCTGGAGGTTGCCAACCAGGTGGCCATCTGTGTAATTCAAATCTGCCATCTCAAAGTTTCCACCAGTATTCATCTCATTATCCATATATGCATACAAATTACAGCAGTGACTGGGAAATTTTTGAAGCAGTAAGAATTCAGGAACTGGAAGAAGTCAAAGCCAGAGCTGCCCAAATGGAGAAGACCATGCGTTGGTGGTCAGATTGTACCGCTAACTGGAGGGAGAAATGGAGCAAAGTTAGAGCAGAAAGAAATAAAGCCCGAGACGAAGCAAGACAATTGAGAATCAAATTAGACAGTGTTGTAAAAGAACTGAGTATGCTTAAAAAAAAAAATCAAGATTTAGTAAATGAGAAAGAAAACTTAGAAAATGTAACTGCTTGGAAAACAGAATTCAGTTGCTCAGAAATATCTTATATTAAAAAGGACCTAAACCAGTTAACATTTCTGGAACAAGAACCTGTGAAAGAACTGAGCAAAACCAACAAGATTCCTGGGGCAGAAGACACAAAGAAGGTAAAGAATGGGGAATTATTTTTAGTTCATGAAGAAGTTGGAGATTACGGATGCCTATCTAGAAATGGGATTTTTCAAGGATTTTGACCAAAATATTTCCTGATCCATTCAATAGTAAAACCACTTTTTTCACCTATCCAATATTCCTAGTATAGAGAAATAGGGAAAACAATTCATACCTTTCAACTATGGCTAAATGTTTAAGTAACAGAGACAGACTGTTATATCCTATAACTTAAAGTATTCTGATTCTCCTTCATGTTTTAAGGTAACAGATTACCTCTGTTATCTGAATTCTCCATGTTTTGTGTACTTTTTTTTTACCTCCAAAAAAGCAATGTGGGTTCCTGGCTTCTAAAATAAAATCATTTCACTCTCTCTTAACATAACTTCTAAAATAAGGGAAGAGGTGAGGCAAATTCTTCTGCAAAGTGGCAAGATTTTTATTTGGCAAGGAGAGCAATTACGTTGTTATGCAAAATTAAACAAGTATGGGCATGGTTTAATACAGCTCCTAGTTCTATACAAAAGAACAATTATATTCATCAAAATGGAACTATTTGCTCATGTTTTACCAGTTTTAATTCTGTGCCTTGGCATGTATTATATAGTCTTCATAGACAGCACCATGTAAAATCTATACTTGTTATTTGTCTGATAGATAGCAGTCATTGTAGGTGTAGGAAATTTTTTCATACACTGTAGGAAAACATGTTTTCCTACATTGTAGGATGTAGGAATTTTTTTACTTCAGTTCAATGAAAATTATCAGGATCTTAGGCCTGTATTACATTCAGAATTTTCATTCAGTCTGTAAAGCACCTAAATAATTACATTATATTCCTGTGAATTCTGAAAAAAACCCACCATACTGTTAGTATGAGAATAAATTTGGAAAAAAAATTTACCCCTTTCATATTTTTGGGCAGACAAATGGGCCATAGGAAGGAAATTACACAAAATATATTTTAACTGTTTTTCTTTCTCTTTAGTATAAAATAATGCACTACATTAAAGCTGAAACTTTATATATGAATGGAAAACAGTCCTATCTTTTCAGCAGCTTCTAGTATTTTCTGATATAGATTTCAGGCATTCTTCTAAAAACTCAAAAGACAGAGTGGTATGAAATAGTACTGTTAGTAATCTGCTAAAATGAGATTGGCTTTTAAACACAATTTGTCAGAGGTGATAAAGTTTTGTCGTGGTTTAGCCCCAGCTGGCAACTAAGCACCACGCAGCCGCTCGCTCACTCCCCCCGTGGTGGGATGGGGGAGAGAATTGGAAGAGCAAAAGTAAGAAAACTCAAGGGTTGAGATAAAGACAGTTTAATAGGGAAAGCAAAAGCCGCACACGCAAGCAAAGCAAAGCAAGGAATTCCTTCACTACTTCCCATGGGCAGGCAGGTGTTCAGCCATCTCCAGGAAAGCAGGGCTCCATCACACATAGTGGTTACTTGGGAAGACAAATGCCATCACTCCAAA
Organism: Ciconia boyciana; assembly: GCF_034638445.1. Classification (NCBI taxonomy): domain Eukaryota; kingdom Metazoa; phylum Chordata; class Aves; order Ciconiiformes; family Ciconiidae; genus Ciconia; species Ciconia boyciana. The sequence continues at coordinate 61,872,511 of NC_132935.1, forward strand.
TGTCCCCCCTTCCTTCTTCTTCCCCAGCTTTATATACTGAGCATGATGTCATGTGGTATGGAATAGCCCTTTGGTCAGTTTGGATCAACTATCCTGGCTGTGTCCCCTCCCAGCTTCTTGTGCACCTGGCAGAGCATGGGAAGCTGGAAAGTCCTTGACTAGTGCAGCAACAACTAAAACATCTCTGTATTATCAACACTGTTTTCAGCACAAATCCAAAACATAGCCCCACACCAGCCACTATAAAGAAAATTAACTCTATCTCACCTGAAACCAGGACAAGGTCAAATACATTTGTAAAGGAAACTATTGTTTATAAGAGATGTTCAGTCTTCCTAATAAAGATGTATTTTATTTTTTAGTGATTTTTTCCTAATCATTATTAGTTTTGCTTATGCTTTGTATGCAAAACCTGTATCTTCAAAATAGCTATTATAGTGCTTTCAGTTTCTGAATGGGATCCAAATTGGTATGTTATGCAGGTAACTTTGGTCCTTATGCAAAACTTGTATAAGTCCATCACTTGCTCCAACATGATTTACATTAGAAGTTTAAGAGTTCTTAATGTAAAGTTTCTCAGTATATTATTTGTATGCATAAATTGTGTTCCTGGTTTTGTTAGTACCAGGATTCTGTCTTCACCCTAGTTATAGCCAACTAATGATAATTGGAATCTATTTCTTTAGTAAAGCTACATTAGAAATATTTTAGATATGAAGCTTGTCATAACAGAAGGTGTGAGACATCACAAAATGACACTTATCCAACTACTGTGGGTTTTTTTGCCCATTCTACCCATATAAAGTGCAACTCTGTGAGATGTTATTTATTCCCTTTTTTCTCCTATGTGACTTAAATGTCTAGAAGAGCCTTGGTAGGCCCTGCAGAAGTTACGTTAGACTCTTCCCTTCATTTATGTTTTTCTCAGATGTTGTATTTTTGTTTTCTCAGGATGTAGAAGTAATCAAGGACCAAAGCAATCATAATAAAAAAATTACTCCAAAGCCTCCTGATTCCTTTCCCAATGGAGTTCCCAGCTTCTATTTGGAGGAACCTAAAAAAATTTTGGACAGTACAGCTGAGACAACAGAGAACGATTTAATACATGTTTCAGTCTTGCATTTGCATTTGGCTGAGATGCAGAAAATCTTACAGAAGGAAAGAGAGTAAGTGCAAAACATATCCTACTTGGGAAAATTTCTATAAAAATAAAGGTTTTTAAGACAGATAGGTTTCTAAAATAGATATGGTGATATTTGCATTTATAGCTCCTATGTTCTCATTTCTAAGCTTTATTAATTGCTATTTACAAGGCTTTGATAAGAATTTAGAGAGAAAATTCAGCATAGGCTGTTTATTGTTTTCCTTGGCTTGTCTGTCATTTAAATAAGAAGTGCTCCATACAGAACCGTTAAGAACGTACAGTTAATTAAAAAATTATACTTACTAGCAATTTGGTATCAATGCAGTGGTATCTAATGTGTGTTATGCTCAGTTATTGGAGAGCTTTGTGCATAATAACAGATTTTCATATACCCTACCAGCAGACTTTGAAAGAGTCCAATGGCAGAATGACTAAGGCTGTTTTTGAATTAAAAGTACATGAATACAGCTGTAAAAAGCTGTTAATCTTAACCTTTTCACTTGCAGTAAGGTCTACGTCAAAAGCAGAGAACAGAGCGAGAATAACTTACTTATTGTATGCTTATTGTATCATATCAAATTTACCTCACATAAGTAGTAAATGTGCATTTTGGTGGCCTAAAAGAAGTCATATGTTGATTACACACTCTATGCTAGCATGTGAGTCTCTGTATTGGTAGGAATTCCTTGATGTTTAGTGTAGATGGTCAGTATTGAGCAAGATTGAATCACACCAAAAAGGCTTTCCAAGGAAACACGCAGTATGTGATGTATGACGGATGTAGTAGGAGACTTCAGGCACTATGTGGCTGTAACTTCAAAACCAGCTGAATTAGAAAATGAAAAGGAAGAAAATGCTCCCTCTGTTGCAAATATATGCAACAGTTTCAGTTCAGAGAGTCTGTAATGGTGACCTATGATGAAGAATTTCTTTCCTGTCAGTTTTTTTTCACAATCGTCCTGTAGATAGTACAAGTCTGAGTAAAGGAAAAAAAAATAAATCCTTTAAATTCCTAACTAGTATTTACTGTGTTCTGTTATATGAATTAGATAGCTGTAGAAAACATAGCAGTAATTCTTTATTTGAATCATATCACAGCAGATGACCAGAAGTATGTTTTATCTCATTAAAAATGATTTAGTGTTTTGTGGAAGCAAAAATCCCATAATGCCTAAATTTTCCAGTTGTCATGGTATTTCATATGAGCTAAAAGACTGATGCCTCACGTATCCATTCTCCTCTGGTTGAAATATTTAGGGTCCTAGGTATTTCATTTTTCAACAGCAATCACAGTATACGTACATGCACATATAAAACTTTCCTGTTAGAAAGGGGATAATTTTTCAATTCTTACTTTTTAATCACTTCTTAGACAAAATTTTAATAAACCCTGGTTCTATCTCCTGGTTTTGGTTTGTTCACATGCTTCTCTAACCAATTTGTAACTGTACTTCAGAGAGACAGATTTTGCCATTTACCCCTAGATATATACGGACTAGGGTAATAAATTTACTGGCACATGGTAAGAACTAGGGCATGTCTACACTGTGCAACATATGGCAGTGCCAACCTCAGGCAGCAAATGCTCACAGAGCAGTGACTTCCATATAACAGTGGGCATTGGTGTAACAACTCCCTCTCTAGGTCACTTTGTGCAACATTTCCCTTGTGCAAAGATGTTCTGTAAACAGAATATATACAACTTAAAAGTATGAAGCAATAATTTTTGGCAATGCACACAATAAATGGCTAGGAATAATGTTACTAAGATAAGCATTAACATAGTCACCAGTCTCTTGAGACACCCTATAAAGCTTTGTTGGACAGGCTATCATCTTCCAGCTCAGAAAGGGTTGGTCTGCACTGCTTACTGGAAAGGGCTTATTTTGCTGAGTTTCCATCTTCAGATTCCCAGTTTTTCCTCTTAGGGTTTTATATTTGTTCATGTCAGTATTTTTGCTCCTGGATTCTGAAGCTGCTAATAACGACTATCTCAACAATCTCACCTTTGTTTGCATTTTTACTTTTCTTATCTCGCATGGCTCTAGCTTAAGTACTTTCTCACAACTTCTTCCTCACAACTTAGAAATTTTCTCAGTAAACTTGAGCCAAGGACACACAGCTGTGCTGCATCAAAAGCAAGCTTGGATCACAGACAGCTTGAACCCCAAGGCCAAAGGTTACCTTGGCAGTCAGTATGATCTTACTCATACAGCACAGGACTTCTCAGCAGAGTTTTCTGGTTTACATGCAGTACTCCCAAACTGTGGTTGCATTCTTTCCAGAGTCAAGTTAGCTCATGCAGATCCAGTGTTTGGATTTGCCCCTAGTTACCTGACTAATCTCTCCATAAAATGTTTTGCTTCTTCACCCTGAGAGGACCTATGCTTCTTGCATTCTATTTAGAGCTATATTCAGTAATGCCAATATACCCTTAAGCCATGGATCAGGCTTTGCAAAATATAAAAAGAAAGGAGCTCTAAAAATAAAAATAAATAAAGAGCTCAAAGTTTATGTTTTGACTTTCAAAGAACTTCAGGGTTGGGTTTACAATGTAAAAACACACACCAAAATCCTGTACTAGGCACTACGGCTCATATCAAATACACATTTGAGGTCTCATTGACATGAATGGGAATTCAAGACCTTATGAGTTGTTCAGCACTTTAAAAAATCATTTGCCTAGAATAGCTATCTTTAGACATCTTTTGGATCAGTGTTCTCATCTAAATGTCTTCTAGTTTCACGATCTTAATTTGTTCCATTTTCAACTTAAAAGTGTTTCTTTGGTCTAAAACCAAAGGCCCACCAACTACACTGGTAGTTGATAATATCGAAGAGGAATTGCTTAGGGCTGGATGGGTAGACTTAGGCAATGGACACAGAAAGCTCCGTCTGAGCATCAGGAAACACTTTTTTTGTGTGAGGATGACCAAACACTGGCACAGGTTGCCCAGAGAGGTTGCTGAGTCTGCATCCCTGGAGACATTCAAAAGCCATGTGGACATGGTCCTGAGCAACCAGCTCTAGGTGACCCTGCTTCAGCAGGGGAGTTGGACCAGATGACCTTCAGAGGCCCCTTCCAACCTCAACCGTTCTGTGTAATTCTGTGACTTAATTAGATAATAAGGAGTTAAACTAGGTGGTTACAGGATCCATTAAAAATGCTCTAATCTTGATCTTTTGTTGAAGAAGTAGTAAGCTGCTTCACCGATCTCTGCTATGTTCTTTCTTCCACTCTTTGTTTTCTTCATTTAAATAGTAAACTTCATGTAGTCAAGATCATCTTTTTCATTTGGTAGCATCAGAGCACTTTGCTTTGTGAGTGATGGTGTTTATTTTATTACTATAATGTTACGGGAGCCATAGGTGTTTACTAAGATAAGCTGTGCTATGTGCTATATCTATGCAGAAAAAAGGAGATCCCTGGTTCAAGAGCATTAGGTTTAGTTGTAAAAGAAGAGAGAACATGAAGATACTTCACTCAAGTGGATTGCTTCATTAAAGTAGCTAACATTGCTTCCAGGACATGAGCCAGACCAGTCGGTGGTAACTCTTGGTATCTCTGTGCAAGCCTGCAGTATGCTGCATAGACATGCCCCAGACAAATTTCCTCAATACTCTTTGCTTTAATTCCTTAAAGTTAACAATGCTGTTGAAGAAGACGAATTTTAAACCAAATACTCTCAGAATGTAATTATAGTCAGCCTGGCAATCATATCTTTAGTAAAAAGGTTGACAAATTCCATTAGCCTCAGAATAGAAAATAACTACTGTGGCATACAACAGTTTCTTTAACTACCAGTATTAAAACTTCATTTTCAACTATTCCAATATTTTTCTCTTTTCTGGTATAGTGGCCCTTCATCCCTCCGTTTTCACAGAATTTATATAATGTAAAGTTTTCATCTCCCAACCTAATAGTACTTAAGCAGTTTTACTGGTTTTCGGATTTTAAATTTCTTCAGTGTCCTGACTTTATAGGCCTTATTCCTATATTGATGTTTATAGCCAATGGAATATTCCAGAATTTTAAACTGTGATTCAATTTCATAGAAATGTTAGAAATATAATTTGAAAGCTTTTATTTGTAATTAAGATTTTTTTCTTTCACTTTTAATTATGTTCCAAATTCTATTTTGTTGCAAAATTGCAAAATGATGCATTCGCATTACACAAATGTAAAATGAAATTATGCAGGAATTTCATAAAATGAAATTATGAGAAGTTTGTTCTTGTCTTTGGAACTTGGCTGACAGTGTTTCCTGTGAACACAGAAATGAGTTTTTAATTGGTCTCAAAGACAAGAACATCTGTAGTGCCTCTGCTGCTTCATATTTCTTTCATTATTTCCTGAATGACTGAAAATATTTTAATTAGTTAGAAGAGGGATAAAAGTAAATATCAAAGTTCATTTTTTTCAGTAATACAGTTCCTTTCTCCAAGGAATCATTCATTCTTTGTGAATTGTGTATCCTAAATATTTTTCCTGAATGTATTAATGGACTTTATGCTCAAATAACATTCCAGAGGCAAATGCTTAATGAAGATGTAGTACCTCTGAGCTAAATAATCCATTTTCCTAAAATTCTTCTAGCATTTTCTTTCAGGAGCAATTATTTTTTGAAACATGAAATATACATATTTTAATATTTTTTTAAACATCTAAAATAGATAATCTTTGGTTTCACTACTGTCTACATACTGTATATATTCCCCTGTATATGTGTGTTTAAAATGATCTTCTGTCTGTACGCAAATAAAAGTGATACAGTACCTTTTCTCTGAGGAACTTCAGTAACTCGCCATGTATTAGATGACCTGAATCATTAACTGAAGTCCATTTCCAATTTTTCTTCAGTTTATCCCAAAATTTTATTTCATTTAAAATGTTATTTCTATACTACTGGATTTCTTTGTTCTCTTTAGCTGTTATTTTTGGTAAATCTCTTGGAATAATTATATGACGATAATATAGGTTTTTAATACAAACCAGATATACGGTTGACAAAGGCAGCAAAATATAACTCAAGCTATGAAAAGGAAATTCAAAGTAATTTGTTGTCAACTTCAAAAAAATGTAATGCTGACTTTTAAAATACTTTTTCAGAATGAATGTATTTCTGGAAAAAAAATTGGAAAAGATAGAAAAGGAATTATTTCTTTGGAAATGGAAATATGAAGAACTGAGACAAACCAAGCTGGAAAGCCTGAAACAGGTATGTTAGCAGTACATCATTATCACATGGAGTAAGAAACAAAATTGAGACTTCTGATTTCTTGTATGGTAACTAAGAGTAAAATCATATCTAGGGTTTATGAAAGTGATAAATCAACCATTTATCAACTATTTATCCCCGTAGCCTGGGAGGGATCGACTTGCCGAGGGTGTATGGAGAAGCCCAGCCCCCGCGCAGCCACCATGTGCTGCCACGGCAGAGAACCACCATGTGCTGCCATGGCAGAGAACCACCATGTGCTGCCATGGTGGCACTGGTGCTGGGGAGCTGTGAGGGTGGCACTAGGGTGGCTCCGCAGCCTTGCAAGAAGGAGGCCAGAGGAGGCAGGTGCTGGTGCCCTGTCCCCATGTGTGGTGAGGGTGGTGGCCCTGATGTACGCTGAGCCATGGTCAGGGTCTAGCTAGGCTTGTGTTCGGAGAGAAAGGGCCCATGTGAGGCAAGGGGGTGCGTGGGGAAGCCCCGCCACTGTGAGGACGTTGCCACTGGGTTACCGAGTGGGCATGGTGCGGGTGGCAGCCTGGCAAGAAGGGGGGCAGCATCCTCAGAGGTGGTGGGGGCATCCCAAGATCTAGGCTGTGGCCAAGAGAGGTGAATCCTGGTTAGGGAGAGCCGAGTGCCCACTCAGGTGGCACTGGAGGAGAGCTGTGTGAGTGCCAGGCCTGGCGCACAGGTCCCAGGCTGTGTCTGTGGGGAGCGGTGTCTTGTCCAGCAGTTTGCATTGGGGGGGGGCTGGAAAGGTGCTGATGGCAGCATGAGACACATCAGCAACGGTAGTGGCACTCCCTGGGGTGTGGTCCCCAGCATGAGCTGGCAATGCTGCTGCTGGCACAGTAGAGACCTCAGCTCAGAGATGGTGCCGAGGCCTTGGGCTGCAGGCAGTGCCTGATAACTTCCCTTGAGGCTGGGACAGGGGAAAGGGGTGTCCATGCCTACAAGAGTTGTACGCTGGTTGAGGAAATGTGTTGCCCCTTTTGAGCTGCAGGAGGAAGTGAGCAGGCTGGGCAGGATCAGGGAAGGCAAAGAGGAGACTAACAGGATCTTCACAGGGTCCCCAGAGGTAAGAGAGTCTGAACGACACAGGAGGCGCAGCCAGAGACTGCGATCAGTTGCAAGGTAAATAGAGTCCCATAGTAGGAAGGCTGGAAATTTATGATCTCCAGCAACTGGAGGATGGCTTTTTTTCCACATGCAGATCTGCAGTTGCAGAATAGGTTCAAAAGCCTGGTAGCAGAGTAGGAGAAGAAAGCCATGACTGGGGACGCATCAGAGCCATCTTTAACCTGAACCATGCATTAACATCAGGAGGAAGCAGTGAGCGGCAGTAGTAGGAGATTCCTTCCTGTGGGGAGAGAAACTTCTCCCACTTGTGTTTTTGTGGGTTATGTAGCTTGCTGTGGGCTTGGATCCAGAACACTGCAGAGAGATTGCCAAATTCTGTCCAGTCCTTAGACTATTACTGTTCCCTGCTGCTCATCCACATGGGCACCAGCTGGGGGCATACTGGGAATGACCACATAGCTCTGGGGTTGAGGTCGCGGGGACCCAGGTGTTGTCTCCGTGATCCAACAATCTGGCCAACCTAATGAGGAGAGCTTTGAACTAGGAATGGTGGGGGTGGAAGATTACAGACCACAGTGAAGTGAAGAAGTGGTGGTCAAGGGTGGAAAGCTCAGGGTGCAGGTTGATAGGAGCAAGAAAGACTTCAGGAAAGATAAAATAAGGTGAAGGGACACCTGCCTTGAGTGTTGGTACAGAAATGCATGCATACTGGGAAACAAGCAGGACGAATTAGAGCTGTATGTGGTTACAGAACTACAATATTGTTGGAGCAGTTAAGATACTGTGCCAAGTTCATGCAACTGGAGCACTGTGAGGGACTTCAGGAAAGACTGGCAAGGAAGGACTGAGGGGATGGAAGTTGCCCTCAGATCTATAAGCAGCTCAGATCTTTCGAGCTTTCCTGCAGGATGGGTGATAGTCAGACTTGTGGCTCAGGATTAGAGGAGAGGCCAGTAACGGTGACTTTGTGGTGGGAGTTTGTTACTGACCACCTGATGAGGAAGCAAATAAAGTGTTTAAAGAACTCAAGTCTCTGAGTTGTAGACCCTGGTTCTCATGGGGGACTGACTGTACAGCTGCTAGAAAGGCAACATGGCTGCTGCAATCAAAGAGCTTACTGGAGGGTTTCAGGAATAATTTCTTGCTGTAGGTATTAAATGGACCAACCAGTGGCGATGCATAGCTGGATCTGCTGTCAACTAATATGAAGGAAACCAGTTGAGGATGTGATGATGAATAATTTTCTTGTCTGTAGTAACTTTGAAATAGTGGTGTTTGTGGTCCTGAAGGAAGTGAGAAAGGCAAGCAGGCAGAGTACAGACCCTGAACCTAAGGAAAGCAGGACGTTGGCTTAGTCAGGGAACTGCTGGGTAGGATCCCATGGGAGGCAACTCTGACTGGTAAACAAAGTTCACCAAAGCTGGCAGATCTTGAAGTACAGGATCTTCCAAGTGCGACAAAGGTTTGTCCTAATACTCATGAGAACAGGTAAACGTCTCAGACTAATTTAGCTTAGCAGGGAACTCTTGATGGAGTTCTGATGCCAGAAAGCAATGTACTTTTTATAAAGGAGATCAGCCTTCAAAGGAGTAATTTAAGAACATTGCCTGGTTATGTAGGAATAGTGTTAGGAAAGAAGCGTTCATTTCAATCCAAGTTCATGAGTAGAAGAATAAGAAATATTTGTGTTGCAGCTCTCAGGATTTAGCTTTTAGCCTTTTCAGTGTTGAGGACTTCTAGATCCAATAAAACTCAAAATGTGTATCTATATAACTAAATATAGATAGGGAATTTAAAATTTCCTATAAATTTAACATCTCAGATTTGGAATAATCCAGGAAAGTTAATTAGCTTTATTTTCACGTTTTGGAAAAGATTGCAAGCAGCCTGTTAAATTCCAAGTTCTAGTTACAAGGTGGTGCATATGTAAAGGAAATTTCCTTCATAGATGAACATCCACAGCAACAAATTAACATCTATCTGTCATATTTGACTTCCTTCAGATTTTAGTTCTTTATTTTCTGCTTGCTCATTAAGTAGGATTTTAGCTTGTCATACTTCTGCACAACAGAAGAAGTTTAGATTTAGTTAATTGTTTTGCTTAAGAAATGTAGTCTTTATGTTTTATGGCACTGTCAGCAGGAATAGAACAACAAGAAGTAAAAATTTGCTGAGAATTGGTTAGAGATTGATAGATTTTAATTTTTATATATGTGCATGCATATACACCTATATGTTTTGCTGCTTTTTTCTTGGGAACATGCTGAATTGCTTTAATTGCTAACAGAAGGTGATATTTTGAGCATGCTGTTTGTCTTCTGAAATTTATAAGACACACATCTAGTTTTTAAATTACACAAAAACATTGGTCTTGATTAATCTGACTAATGTGAATGAAGTTACTTACATTTGTGGGGGTTTTTGTAAGTGAAAATTCTTCCTTTATTGAAAAAAAACAAATCATGTGTTGGTGATGTGTGCGTGAATGTCACTTACTATAGATTACTGTTGAGGAGTGGATGCTGGAACACCATACAAGGTTTTTGACAGTGAAAAATTTGAAAGTGAAATAAAGGAAAGCGCAGACATGTACTAGGCTAAGCACGGAGTCTGATTTGTATACACACTTGCAATATTAAATCACAAAGGAATTTATAGATTAATAACAGATTAATCATTACCTCTGGATTATTTTCATGTCCTTGACTAAGAGTTTTTGGTTTCAGTCATGCATAAATTAATCTGCTCTTTCCTTTGGTAGATCACCTGACGGTCCCACTGGGAACATGGAAAAAAATGCTTGGTTTGCAAGTGACGGTGCCACTGCAAATTAAACCATTTTTAGGAATGGTTAGCTCTGCTAGCCTTTTGGAAGTTTGAGAGATTTTGTGTAATGTTAGAAGCTTCACAGCTGCCAAGATTTGAGTATTAGTGCTCCCAGTAACTAATTACTTTCTGTTAAAAGATGAGTATTCACTCACCTTGGAACAAATTAAATATGGAAAGCCTCGGTGATCTTGATAATCATATTTTTAAAAAATTATACATTCTGCATCAGTTTGGAAATTGTAAATAAGTTTTCAATGTATTAAATAAAAAAAGTAGTAAAGTGGCAATTAATGTTTGTAGTAACTACGAGCATTATATGTAGCTTTGTGTGACACTAGCATTGAACTTGTCCTGTTTGAGGTCATAAATTAGACCATTTTACCAAATACAACAGGAAGTTGTATTTAGTGTTGAAACTGATAATTTCCTTTTCTGTTACAAAAATTCTGCTCTCGCATTAAATAGTAAAATAAGTTGTTAAGATTTAACACTAAGAAACTTATTGTTCAGATCTTCGTTTATGTTTGACAGCACTCTTTCTTTATTTGCAAGCAATCAAATGTCATCTGTTTGTACTGCACATGATTTTGTCTGTTTCTCTAAGGACACTCAGAAGTCCTCATTCATTTAGCTTTCTCTGGCCTTCCCTTAATTTCAAGTATTGTTTCATTATAACAGTTTCAAACCAAGTCCTAATTGCCTATTCTTCTTAAAGATTACCTCCTCGCTACAGATTAGGACTTAAATTTTACCTTACTTGGCTGACTAGATAGTGAAAATCGTGTCTTGGCTTTTTTTAGAGAGCTAGTGAATTAAGACTTTATGTCTGCCAAATATTTTTCCAGGGAGAAAAGAGGAATGGAAGTGGAGTGTCCCTTCCTTACATTTTGTGTTTATTGCAGGAAAAATGCATTGTTCTATCTGGAGCCTACCTTACAAATTATTGTGAATTTGTGGCCTAACAATGCTATCAGTATCAGAGATCGTTAGATACATTTGTGGCTTTTGCAGAGACCTATTTATGAGCTTGTTACATAATATTCAGTCCATAAGATCACATCTTAAACTAAGATTTATGTGTCTACATTTCTTAGCTGTCAAAAACATTTTGTATGTACTGTCTAATTAATAAGTTTCAGTTCTACTTCTAGAAATGCTTGCAGCTCTTAGTGGGATGCTAAATCAATTAAGATTTCCTATGCCTTGCTTTTCACGTATATTACAAATAACCTACTAACAACCGTAAAACACTTTGTTATTCTTAAAAAGGGGGAAGCAAGTGCTCAGTATAAAATTATACTTGCATTATTGTTGTGTTTGCATGAGAATCCACAGAAGGGCAAAAATCAAGTCTGTAAAACCATTGCATAAATAAAGGGTGTTGACATTAAATACATTTATTTTTAAAGTAATCTTTGTAGGAAAAAATAGGAATCTAAGTTCTCTGAAGAACATAAGAATTTTGACATCAGTGAAGTTGCTATGTTCCCGGAATGTTCCTGGAAATGGGCTATCCAATTTTGTCAGATACAGCTTAGTTTACAGATCAATTAACTAACCTTACAGTCTGAAAGACACAAAAAGCGTATCTGAGTCTGATTAGTCAGGTCTTCGGACTCTTTATAAACAGAGCAAATCCTTGGTATGTTGTCCTGATATTTGTAAACACAGAATTATAGTTAGCAAGACTGTTAAAGTTTTAGAATGCTCATTTAAACTTATAATATGCACAATAAAACATTATTGTTTACACTCTTTGCAAGTCTTCCTCAACGTTTTATATCTGTCTTTATAATTTCTGAATGACATGCCTTTCTGGTGGTTTAAAAGTTAAATAAGATGGAATATTTACAAAGCAATTTTACATTATACTGAAAACAGTGAAAAAATGCATATACTGCTATATTCCACTGGTGTGCACTGTAGACTTACAAATGCCACTATAGGCAGTGACTTCTGTGTTGTTTAAAATAATTTTCTGCTAGCTGAAGTACAGAATGTGCCCTTACTCTACTTTGTCTAGTGTGTTGGTAATTAATGAGGGAAATTTGATATGAGGCAAAAATTACACTAATTGGTACTTAAAGCCTATTGGAACATCAGTATCAAAAGAAGTATCCTTAGATGAAAAGGATCACAGGCTAAATTAGCATTTTGTACCTTAGGCAGAGACATTTCTGTTCTTCCTCTTTTTTGCACAGAGTTGAAGGTAAGTCACCAGCGCTGTTGATTTTGCACTAGAGCCAAAGAAATATCTTTAAACATCTGTTTAAACAAATGTTTTTTGTTCTCTCTCTCTCACTGTATAGATGCTTTACACTGTATATTATGGCAATCTATGTATTGTTACTTAGGTGCAGCACTTTCTTTAAAAGAATGGTAACAGTTCCCTACCTGTTGTTTCCCAGGTGGTGGAAACTCCACTGAGGCAAGTGAGGCTTCTAGATAAATCAAGTCTTCCACTGTCACTGTAGACATTTAAATGCTGTTTAAAATGGAACAGGCTTTTTGGAGCCTCAGGTCGTTAACAGCTAGTTCTTGTTAAAGATTCTGCATTATTTCCACCTTTTCCAGAAATCTTTATTCTGAAATTACCTTATAGTGTGAAGATGCTGCAGAGCTGCTTACCTATAATTGCTATTTTCATTCACTTAGTATATACATGAATTAGAAATAGTAATACTCTGATAATCTTACAGGAAATTTAGATACATGTAGTAGGACCATCTATTCTGTCCCATACTCTTTGCCTGACCTCAAAAATGCCTTCTGATTGTCTCCTGAATCCTGCAGAAAACATAATTATCAGATATAAAACAGTAGCCTTAATGACTATACTGGCTACTGTGAATTGTTCTGTTTAATTCTCACCTAAGATGCACTGAAATATTGCATGCTCTGCATAGCTATCATAGGAATAAAACTATGTCCCAAAAATTAAATTTGTGATGATTTTATATACTACAGAATAGCCATTAGTCTGTTTGAGTGAGCTAAAGGAGTCTTTATAAATTTTGATACCAGAATCCTCAAGGCTGAGTTTTAAAATATCGTTAGGCAATTTTCTGAGAACAATGTCTGAATTATTTGAGAACTCAAATGACTTTATAAAGTGGAAACTCAGTGCAGTCAATTTTCCTGTGGTAAAATCTCATTATTTTTAGATTAGATCTAGAATTTGGATTGTTCCTTACTGGGCTCAAGCCTTCATTTGTTTGAGAGGCTGGTGTGATTTATCAGACTGAGTGAAATGGGATGATGATGTTACCACACATCTGACTTGTGGTTTGATAAAAGTACTTAAAAAATTACTTTAGATAAACACATTTCTTTTTCCTGCCTAAATTACAATAGCTTACAGGTAGTTTGAGAGTAAGGAAAGAATTCCAGAGCGTTGCTTAAGCAAGAATACTTGTAGACCCTTAACTATTCTTTCCACTGTTTTCATACGTCAGGTACCAGTTCATATTTAGTGTTATCTCTAGAAACTGTGTCCTTAAGGTGAATGTTTTTCCTGTCCAACATAAAACATAATTTGTGATGGTACATAAAGTACAGGTTCCATTTGATCGCCTATTTTCCTACAAATGTAATTTGGAAAGTGCTGGTAAAATCTACTGTTTCATTGACTTTTTTTTTCCCCCTACTGGCTTCTAACAAGATATTTAAACTGTATTGAGTTGTACTTGCCAATATTTCCTGGGTCTTCATTACATGTTTGGCAAAGAAAATACAGACCAAGACCAGGATTTTTTTATTTAAGGGCATTCTGTTACAACTGAAAGATGAAAACTCATACTTCTGTGAGGAAATATGTTTAGAAGAAGCATAGGTGTGCATACTGAAACATATCTGTGCATACTGATTTTCTGTGAAAGTAATACCATGTAAAAGCCGCATCATTTGTAGAGGTTTGTTTTGCCTGTTGGTCTGCCACTGGCAGAAAGTATAACCTGGTGAGGAAATGTTTTGAAGATGAGGGAGGAATATGCACACACACATACTTAGATATATATCTATGTGTATATATTTGTTTGTGTGTTTATATACATAAAGCAATCTTTGTCCTAGAGGTTCGCATTGCATTTTTAACAAAAACAGGTTTTCATAGATTAGACTGAGAAGTCCAAAAGGATGACAAAGTTACTTCTTAATAATGTATTAGTGTGGTCAGTTCACCATATGGTTCTGTATAAGAAATTTTTTTGCAGTGTATAGTTTAAAAAAATCACCCCCAGAAAAGCTTTATTAAATATGTTTAAATATCCTGAATTTGCCTTTCAAGATTTTATTTTAGCATTCACTTAGTTTCTTGCTTAAGTAAATATTTCTGCTAGTAAGCTTACTTGTTATTCATTTGCATAAAATCAACGTGGGTAAAATAAGCAGTTTCTTTTTTTAAAAGAAAACACACTGATGAATTAAATGTAACAACTGGTAGAATGTACAAAATTGAATTTAATGTCTGACATGTCAAAGACGTTGAATTAAAGATATAAGTATCTTATACTTAATGATGTAGTTGCTTTTTGTCTATCCTTATCCAGATAAGGATAGCAAAATGTCACTTAAAAAATAAAAATCTAATTTGGGGGAGGTTTGATTGGAAAAATAGACTTAGGTAATTCTTTTTCTTAGTTTTTGAAAATAAAATGCTCTTTTTTAGGCATGACAAATATTCGGTCTTCCTACTAAAAAAATAAAGGCTTATTTTCTTGGAAAAAACCCCCAGAAAATTCTTACCTCTTGGATTTTTTTTATTTTTATTTTTTTTCCATGGAAACTAACCCTGTCACCTTGCAAGCTGTTGTCACAATGTTAATTAGAAATGCATAAGTGGTACTTTATTTATCCAGGATCTAACACCTTCGTACATATGCACAGTTTCTGTTGTGGACTCAGCAGGACTGTTAGGAATCACTACCTATGTTGTGTCACAGTCTATGCAGGCCATGAAGTCTTGTGAAATCCATTGCTGTGTAGTAATTTACAGTTTAATGTTTACTATATGGTAAATGGATTAAGTCATTTTTTGCATGCCTTTGAAGGGAAAACACGTGAAGAACTGGAAATGTAGCTTCTTGTTCTTAAAGGATCTTGTCATGTTCTATGAAACAAAGAAGGTGCCTAAACATTTAGACTTAATGTAGCTTCATGCCTGACATCTAGGATACAGTTATATTCATACAGCTTTCAGGATGATCAGGTAATTTTGCTTCCTAACGTACGTGTGGGGAATAAAAAGTCAGATTTACTGTTTCGTTGTGGCTGCTGAAATGGAATTTTCTTTTTGACTCAGCTGTAGCATATACAAGAGAGCTGTATGGCTTCCCGAACAAAGAATAGTACTTTCATGGGAAGCAGGAAAGGAAGAGAACCAGCCATGCTCCCTGCCCTGCCCCCCCCCCCCCCTTTTTTTTTCCCCCTGCTTTCTTTTTTCTTTTTAATGTATAATAGGAATTTTCCTATTCCTATTCCTAATGAGTGTTTTGTTTGGATACAGTCAAAAACTTTCCTTGTTTAAATCAGTGGAGTACTGCATATTTCTTTGAGCAACAGCATCAGTGATATCCTGAAGTCAATGAGAAATCTGCTGATGTCCATGAACTTTGGATCAGTTCCTAATTTAAACTGTGTGGTAACAGGTGATTAAAAACTGTGCCAGAAGATTCTTCAGGGACCTTTGTAACTTCAAAATACCAGGATAATATGTTATTGTAGGTACGGTTCAGGTAAAACAGAAGAGGTGTCACGTAAACTGTACTGAAAACAGTAGAACTATTTCTACAGAAACTTGCCACCAGACCATTGAGCTATAGGAATTATCTTATGTAATTGCTTATCTAGATCAAGTGACTCAAGCTATGTATTTCAGGTTCATATTCTGTGGAGGCAATGTTCTATACCGTATTTATCTGAAGTCTAAGCAACACAACACTTTAAAATTTCTTTGAACAAAGTTAGCTCCTGCATTTCTTGAATCCTGTAGAACTTTCAGTTCAGAAAAGAAAATAATCTTAAATGCTGGTTTAATCTGTCCCTTTTAGCATAGGCTGTTGTTTAAGGAGAAAGCTCACTGCACCAGATCATAGCAACTTTTGGAATCTGGTGTATAGTACAAATTACATGTACTTTAAGTAACATTGGTAGAATAGTCTGGTATTCATATAGCAACTTTGATGAAGTCTTGATTTTCCTGAAGATTTAATATTATGTCCAGTCAGACTTGCAAATTTTTATTAAGTATTTTGGTATGGCTTGTTTTGCCTATAGGAAAGTAATGATTACAAATTCTAGTGTGGTTTCGTATTATTTAGTATTCTAGTAATCTAAGATGTATTTAGTTTTAGAGATCTACAATTACAGCAAACATTCTATTCCCAACACCACTTAACTATTAATCTGAAAAGTCAACAATCTTCATCTGTAAGATAAGTGATCTTGCATAGTTCCTGATTTAAATGTAGAGTGCTTTGACTGTTGCTGTCAGTTTTGATGTATTGTTCGTATGATTCATTAGCAGTTACATCGAAAAATGTACTGTAAACCGAGATAATTTTACTTATTATTTTATTTTCCTGTCTATCAATTAGCATTATTGTTACATCTTTAATATTATTAATTTAATAATTATTAGTAAGTTGGGTTGAATAGTGTTCTGATCTGCAACACATCGTACCGATACAGTCTAGGAAGTTGTTGAGACTGATGACAATTCGAACTTACTTTGAGTACTTCCAATCATGCTGACCATTATTGATTTACTGTTTTCTTACAGTTTCTTATTTTTCTGCACATTTGGTTCAATAAAGCAATATAAAGTCAGGATGGGAGGTTGGCTTAGAAATCGGTTGGAAACAGAGAGGTGTTGACCTTCTGTATGGCAAATAAAACTTCAAAAATTAACAAAAGAGACAGATTAACCATTGCACTGTTTAATTTTGTTTTCAGGTTATTTTCTGCATGCCTACATTAATCTTTCTTGTGAAAAATCCCTGTATTTTTTGAGTAAGGGTTATCATCTTCCTTTCACAGTGCTTATTAGAATGGCTCATGGCTTATTCTAGTCCCTGAATTAGTTACTAATAATAACTAATAGCATTAAACACACAGTAATAGATAACTACTTGAAGCAAAGTGAGGTAGGTTTTTATAGTCTGGACTACAATTAAATTTGTATGCTGTTTATCTGTTAAAATCACCAATTTTTAAATTATCTTTGGTAAATTATAGATAAATTATCATTGTTTTGAGAGTTAAGACTAAAAATTTAATCAGTCATCCTTTTCCATAGAATAGAAGCTTATTTTTGCTTCCTGTACACTCTGTATATGTATTTCTACTCATATGCATACAAACTGACAAAGCTGTTCTTTATCTTGATGCTGGAAAAGGTTTGCATTAGTCAGTCTCAGATCTCTAAGGGGGTGGTCCGTGTCCCTTATTTTGGGAAGAACTTTGTTGTATTAGATTTGGGGAGGAAAAGAACACAAAAGCCACACACACTCCCAGTCTCCTCCCCCTGATAACAGCACTAGTAACAGAGGTAAACTAACTTCAGATCATAAAAACTGTTAAACTGGGCAACTTCAGCTTGCCATTGCAACAATACTTAGATGAAAAGGGAAATAAACAGAGTTTAATAAAAGGTTTCAAATGTCATTTAAAAAAAAAAAAAGTTTCTCAGCAGAGGCTTATTATACCTTCTTTTGAAATATAACCCAAAATGTCTAGTATTGAACCTTTAAGCACACTGGGGAACTAGTGAATAGTCTTTTTTTTTTTTCCTTCCTTAAAGCTAAGATGTCACTGAGGCAAATTAAGGGATGAAAGCTCATGCTGTGCTTCAGATCTTTTTGGTTAAGAATGCTCCAAACCAGCTGCCCTTTGAGATTTCAAATTGAATTAGAAGAAATAACTGGTATAATCCCTATGCCTAAAACAATCTTTGCCATTTACTTAGGTTTTTTAACACAATGTGTTTAATCTATTACCACTGTCATCCCTGCTTGTGTTGTCATAATCCAATCAACTGCAAGAAAAGCATGCTACTGTTTGTAAAGCAAACAAACAAAACCCTTTTGGTGTGAATGTCGAGAGCTCCAGTTTCCCTTGCTCAGTAGTGAAACACAAAGATTAAGGGTGATTTTTTCTTTTTTTTTAAAGACATTAATTTCAGATACGTTTCCTAGATCAGTTGATTGTTAGTTAATATGGGAATTTTTACTTGTTTATTCCCTGGATTAAAAATTCAACCTCTCTATGCATAGTAACAAAAGCAACTATGCGCTTGTTAGCACATTGGAGTTCTGATTCTTCAGATGAGTGATGGCTTGTCAAGTTTTGAGAGTTTTGGTTGACATGTGTCCCTTACAAATTTCAAGCAATATTCTCCAAGGGATTAGCTGAAATGTGAATTCTTGTCTTGACTGAGATTAGAGAACACTTTAAATTCACCTAAACCACTGTATAATGTTCGTTTAGATTAAACTTGGTTGGAACTATAATTATTATGTTCAGCTTTAGGCAAAAAAAGAAATGCAGTTTGAGCATTGTCATATTAATCCCATCTCAAATATCACTTGCATTTAGGAATATAGCAAATGGGCATGTTGTACATGCCATTTTTATGTAAGATCATGCTTATCTAGGCACCAATGTTTTGCTAAACATAACAAAAAATTATAATTTGAAGAGTTTGTAGTAAAAAGGATGTTACAAACAGATGTCCAGTACATCCAAAGGAGTTTAGATTCAGTCTTTTTTTCTAATTATGGGAAGCACTTGAATCTAAGGGTTTTTGTCATTATTCAAAAAAATAACCTTCAAGTCAAAGGCTACTTAAAGGATGCCTAATATTAAACTTATGTGTATATAGTTACTGAATTCTGTTGGAACCAAGGCTTCAACTTTGTTTTCTGCACTCAGGAATTACTCTGAGGGTCACTCTCTTCAGTTTTGTACAGGAAAGAATGAAAAATGTTTGACTTATGAACATTTTCAAGGAACTGGGAAACCTTTAGAAGTGGCTACTATGAAGAAAAAGTAGACTAGAATGGATCCCAAGTAAAAAGTTAAGTAGAAGTTTAAAATACAGCAAAGCCATAGAAGTAGGAGAGTAATATATCTGAACAGTGTCTAAATTAAGAAACGCAGAGCAGGCGAGGTTGCGAGTGATACGACAGAAGTTCTGGAGGTGAGGTTCTTTGTCCCAGTCTGAGTCAGAAGCTCGAGTCAGGGTTGAGCAAAAGAGAAAGCTTAGATGTGCTGTTGGAGTGGGGCTGGAGCTGGGCAGCCAAAGTGAAGTTAGGACGGCCAAGAGATCTGTACTGCAAGAGCCTTTATGGTGTGAGGCAGAGGTGGGAGTCTTAGTCCCAGTCAGAGCTGGAAAATAAGATTAGGGTTGAGCAAAAGAGAGACCCTAGTAATGTTGTTGGTGTTGGGGGTGGGGTGAAGAAAAAAATAGAGAGTATTAAATAAAATTTGAATACAAGTCAGCAATATGCCTTTGCAACAAAGAATTGTAATGGTATCCTGGGCTGCATTAGGAGGAGCATTGCCAGCGGATCGAGGGAAGCGATCCTTCCCTTCTACTCTGCACTGGTGAGGCCACACCTGGAGTGCTGCGTCCACTTCTAGCTCCCCAGTACAGGAGAGACATGGACATACTGGAAAGAGTTCAGCGAAGGGCCACTAGGATGACAAAGGGATAGGAGCATCTGTCATAAGAGGAAAGGCTGAGAGAACTGGGACTGTTCAGCCTAGAGAAGAGAAGGCTCATGGCGATCTTATAAATGCTTGTAAATACCTGAAGGGAAGGTATAGAGAAGAAGGAGCCAGGCTTTTTTAAGTGGTGCCCAGTGAGAGGACCAGAAACAATGGGCACAAACTGAAACACAGGAGGTTACCTCTGAACATCAAGGAACACTTTTATACTGTGAGGGTGACCGAGCACTGGCACAGGTTGCCCAGAGAAGCTGCCAAGTCTCCCACCTTGGAGATATTCAAAAGCCATCTGGACATGGTCCTGGGAAACCAGCTCTGGGTGGTGCTGCCTGAGATGGGGTTTGGACCAGATGACCTCCGGAGGCCCCTTCAAGCCTCAACCACCCTGTGATTCTAGGATGTTATTGGCAGAATGAAAAGGAGCAGATAGGGAATTGCCATTGGTAAGATATCCTCTACTTTTTCTTCAAGTAATAAAACCTTTCAGTGTATCTACTGTTGCCCATAATGTAATATAGCTATAAGGCCAACTGATGTGTCTGCATAAAATTATATATGTATATATGGGTTGGTTATATATAAAATGAGACAAGATGAGCACTTTCTTCTCAAAACAACAGTATAAATTTTAAAGGAACAAATGACTTGATGGACTATTTATTATTGGTAATTTAATTATAATTAAATTTTTCCAGTAAGTAAATAGGTCTCACTTATCACATTCATGTTATGGGGAAGGGAGGAAAATTTCAGGATGTTTCCCAGTGTCTTAAAAGATGGGATATTTGTAATAGAGAGATATTACTAAATCAGCTTAAAAAAGTAAAACATTATAGCAAATTTGTCAAAATGTAGGAGGAACAAAACTCAGACATCCTGGAGAGATTTCTTATCTTTTTTCTAATTTAGAAATCTAGATTTTCTTTTTTTTTTTTTTTTTTTTGGGGGGGGGGGCATTCATTCTATATAAGATGCAGTAAACAGCAGGCAGCAAACCTCCTTCTGACAAGTCACATCAGCAGATGGGTGTCCCCATTCCCCACAGCAGGGAGTCTCCTATTGCTATTATTCACCCCTTCCTCCTAGTAATCCTGAGTGGCTCAGGCTCACCCACCAGAGAGGCTTCTCATCAACAGCAAGGGCAGTGAACCTGGTCTTAAAGTGCAAGTTACCTAGTGGGGCATGAACCTTCTTCCTAGTGTGAGAAGTCACCAGCTTCCAGCCTTCATCATCATGGAAGTTTCCACTTTCCAGCTTCACAGGCATAGGCTCTTCCTGCCCCTCCCCTACAGTTAAAGGTTTGGGCTCTTGAAGCTGCAAGGTCTCAGAGAAGATCTGGTCCATCTGTTTCTCATCCTTTCTAATGTACTCATGGTAGAGAATGTACTCATGGTGATTATTTTATCTAGGCTACTTAGAAATTCAGGAATTGTTCTTACACAAATATTTTATTTTGAGGTATGCAAATATATGGACTGCTCCCTTTTTGACTGCAATCAGGCATACAGTATGAGAGCTCCCTAACCAGGAATGGTGATAAAATATTGAAATATTTATATTAACAAATATGACATAAGGCTGCACTGAGAACGACCGCTGAGATGAGGGAGATATTCTATTTTATTTTGCAAGGTGGATGAAGATGGTCATGTTTAGTTTTTATTAATTTTATTATTTTCACTAATTAAATTTGCATATAGATGATGCATTAGTGCTCATAATAATCAAGTGTACTTTTTTAATATATATGTGACCAAGGAATTGGTATTGTCTGTGACTTCTCTCAGCTGAAACACAACTTGCTCATAAGAAAAATGACAAATATTTGCATGGACTGGTAATGTAAGAGGTTTGCATCTTGAACTACAGATTGCTGAGTTCTGTTCTGAAACATAATAAAGTATATGGTTCATTTTTCATTTGCATTAGTAACTTAGTTGATCAGGACATGTGGACGTCTTTGATGTATTGCTGGGCTATAAAAATGAATAAAGCATTTATGTATTTGTTCACTTTACACCATGCATGAAAGCCCCTCAGTTTCCAAGACAGCCTAAAAATGGTTTACCATTTGGCTTATATCTCAATAGAAATGTTTTCTTATGTAAGACGACTTCATTCGTCAGTATTCTTGTCTGCAAAAATTCTTTAATGGTATGTAGCTATTAGAATGTGTGTCATCATCCCTTTTCCCCTGGATACATTCATTAAAATAAAGGACATGAGATGTGTGATTTTTCCACATAGTGTGAGCATGAATGTTAATTTCAGGATTTCAAGAATACATGCCTTTTATCAGATTTCTTTTTTTTTTTTTAATATGAGAAAGCAAACCAAACAAAAACATTGAATGGGAACCTCTGTTGTTTGGTGATCCTTTTTTTTTTTTCTTATTTGTTTTGTTTTTAATTTAATTTATGATTGATAACTCCTTTTGATACCAATTGGTCTTCTGGAAAGCTGATATTCATATTAGTTTAGGGGTAAGTACACAGGTGCTTTGTATAAATTCTTCGTTAGTCTGTAGCTTCTGATTAGGTACACTAATGAATTGGCAGCAGCACTTCATAAAGCTTATTTACTTCAGAAAAAAAGTATATTATTGTTGCCATAACATCCCACCTCTCTGCCTCCCTTCCCCCATTTGAAAAATGCCTTCTGTTGATACCACACTGTTTCACATATATTTTATTGTTATACTGGTCACCAGCTATTAGAGAAACACTGAAGAGAGACAATCAGAATTAGAAGCATCCTGAATCCTTGTAGCAGAATTATTGATTGATTGATGATTGATTCCTTAAAAGGAGTAACATATTTCAGGATACTATCTATCAGACTCTTATAAGTAGGGCTGTAGAATTAAAGACCACAGCTTTATGGGGCTACTGTCTCTTGAAGAGATTGTAGATGCTTTTCAGTGGACCTAGTTTTGTTAACTGCTCATTGGGTTTAGCTGCAAAATGAAATTAGTTGTAGTAAGCCCCTTATTTATTAATTGTAACCATTTAAACACTGCAGTGTTTTGGCTATGTAAGATGTATTTTCAGTTTCCGATAGGAGACCTTTCAGTCAATCTGGTTAAAACCAAGTTTTGGGCACTGGCAAGTATTGTTATTGTAGACCTTTTTTTGGCCTGAAGATCATATAAGTGTGGAATTCTTTCTCCTGCAGGTATAAATAAGGCAGATTTTTTGACTTTTAATCTCATTTGATGGACCTAGATTTCAGAAGAAACCCAACTACTTTCCTTCATTTTTAAATCCTAACTCTAATCATCAGCTAGGTCATAGCTTACCTGACAGATTTACTGTTCTCCATCAACAGTAAAATCTATTTTGAGGGCCAGTGAGGATACAGAATTTTTTATTTACTCAATATTACACTAAATCAAGGGGAATCTGAGATAGTAGGGCTCTAAGGGGGATCGTGTAATTAATTATGTAAATATGAAAATAGGCATTATGTAGGAGAAGAGACAGCTAAAATAGCACAAGATGTATCAGAAAAAAATAATCATGCTCTTATTTATTTTAAAATCTTCGTTCAAACATTCATGTTTTTTTGGAAAGCCTGCAAGAATATCTACTTGACAGAACTGTCTTTACATCTTATGGCTCTCAGATATTTTATTTCTAGTATGTGTTGGTATATCTTTATTCTAACGGTCCTTTCTAGGTCTAACTGGCTTCCTAGATAGTTTTTGCAATAGCTTTTTATTCACGTATGAGAATGTGAAATAAGTAAGCAGTACTGTACAACACTTGGTATACACTGACAGTTTGGGTATTCCTCTAGTCTCAATCTTTTTATGAATTGTGATTACAGTGAAGAAGGCTAGCATACAGCAAGCTATTGACTAAGCATTTTTTAGGCAATCTTTCTTATTTTTTCCACCTGAAAAATGTAAATATCTCTTTTGTTTAAAATAAGATAAAACATAAAAACACTTCATAATTTTACAGTAAAAATGAGTCCATGATGTGTTGGTGTTCTCTTTAGTGATCTCAACAGTTTAGACAGGTAGAAGTAGTTACTCTGAAGTTTTTAATTATTTTCAGATAATTGGTGAACACAGGATTTTCAACAGTAACTATGGATGATTTTCTCTCATACTCATTGACAGAAAAACTCATTTCCTTGAATGCATAGTAGATTCTCCTGAACAGCAGATGGCTGATGTTAAACAATTCTTCATGTGAATTAATTGTTTTAAGTGGGGCTCCACCAGATACATTACGATCCATCCAGATGCTACGTTTGAGACAGGAATGCAGCAAACAACATCTGAAATATCAGGACTATCATGTCCTGATAAGCATGTTAATGTGGACTGTTAAAGCTGCATTAAGGATTATTTAAGATGGACACCATTCCTAGTTTTTCACTGAAGATGTTAGTGTTTATTTAGTTTAACATAGTCCATATCAACTTGAACTTAAAAGAAACTTATAAAAGCAGTGCCAGAATCAACATATAACGAAAGATCTGTGAGATCAGCGGTAATTTTCCCGACCTCACTCCCAGCATTTTCCTTTTCTTGAACTTATTTATGCCTCTCTGCATATATTATTCATGATTGTAATGTTTCAGCCTTTAAGTTTTTTATATATCTATGGACAACTTATAGTCCTGCATAAATCACTTGTGGTAAATTAGTCATTCACACAAAAGAATTTTCTCTGTGTGCAGATGGGGAAGAGGAAAATAAATGCCAGTAAATCAGCAACTTTTCTTTTAATGTCAACATAGTGCAATGATATCAGCTTGCAGCACACAAACATCTGAGTAGTACCAGAAGGAAGAAATATTTGATTACTAAATGTGCTGGAGCTCAGATATATGCATTGTTATGAATATAAGCATTCATTAAAAAGTTCAATTTGTTGCAAGGGTTGGTGTCTCAAGATATTGTCAGGCCGAATAACATTTATCATGCTTTCAGTATAGTTTCTGATGGACTAAATGGTGTTCTTGGCAGACTTGCTCACAATAAGAAAAAAAGCAGAGTAAATTATTTTTTCCTATATTGAATATTGAAGTACTTGTCAAATAAAAAGGAGGCAAACATTTGTCTTCCCTTTCCTGTGGAAGGAGTGCTATGGATTCTGGTAGTCTTTGATTACTTCTTTTAGATGAAAAAGGAAAAGAATTCTAGAAACAGTCACATACACTGTAAATAATAATTGCAAAACTGCCTAGTGTCACACATGGTGAGTAATAGTTTTACTTGCCAGCAAGCATCACACATCTGCACAGCAGTGCTGGGCTTCAAAGCAGGTAAGCTGATGGGTTTCCTTTCAGACCTTGGAGCTTTTGCAGTTGTCACCAAGCTCTTAAAGACTTCTAGCAGTAGAAATCCGAGAACAAATAAAATAAAGTAACCCCCCCTGCCAGCAAAATAAAGGGTATATTGCAGGTAATGAAGATTATTGAAAGTATTTCCTATCCACTTGGACATGGGTGTCTTGCTTACGTGAAGTCTGTCTTCCTCTTACACCTTCTCCAAAGGGAGGTATGCAGTGGGATGGAACCACTGTCATCTTCCAGGTTCTGTAGACACTTTTGACCTAAAACCAAAAGGGAATTCAGAGAACTGGATTCAGACATCTAACTGATCTCTTTTGCTTGTATTTAATATCTCTTTGAAGATGCTTCTGCCTGTATCAGGTTCTTTCTGACCTTCCAGTACATTTTTTTTCTCCCAGTTGTGTTGAGAGAGTATCTTTAACAGTTTGATACCATTCCTTTTAGACCATTGTTAAAAGAGCTTCAGACCCAGTATTATAATTACGTTACAAATTATAATGGTGTTTCTCAATGCAGTCTTAATGGAGAAATGTGATGCTTTCACTTGATGGCAGACTCCTCAGGCAGAGCTTGTTTTTTAATTTATTTTATTCAATTTACCTAGGTGCCATATTCAAGGAAATTGCACTTTTGCCATTCCTTCTAGCAGCTGCAACAAATTCAATACTTTAGAAGTTGATGATATCTCATAAATAAACAAAACTACCACTGTGAAATGGCAGATTCTCTGTCCTTGCATTTCTTGTCAGTGTGCAATAACTTGGAAGATGGTTGGCAAAATTGCACAACTGTTAAGTTCTTGGCTCTGGCTTTGAAAAGGTCATTGGGTATGACTTTTTTTGAGCGATAGCATTCCTGTCTGAGTTACAGAAAAGGAATATTTGCTTTAGAAACAAAGAGCTTTCTTGTGCTGAGTCTTCTAAGTAACTGTGGGGAAAAGATCTGTAAGAGCCAAATTCACTAATTTATTTACGAAGCCATATAGTTACCTTAATATGTTTTCTTTCTTAGGAGGTTGACATGATCCCTAATTCATAATCAACCTGTGGCTCATTCAATTTTCAATTCAATTCACCTCTTGCTTTAAGTCTGTAGAATAACTTGTAGTGTAGATGAGTGGAAATTACCTCCATGCACAATATAGTGAGGATATCAAGAATCTTGAAAATGTGTATTCATTCATCCCGCTTTAAAACCCCCAAAAGCCCTGTGCAGTCATTTAAAGCACACAAAAGCATACTGATTTTAAATTTTCACTTGTGATCTGTGCAAGCTGAAACAGATGTTTTACAGGTATTTGAGTGAAGCTGCCAGAGGTTTCTTTTTATTAGTTTAAACAGGAATTCTTGCCTCTCTGGGTCATAGGTCTGTAGGCCATATCTGGCTTGCCTGTAGATTATTAGTATGAAGACAGATAGCATTACAAGTTTATGTTTTGGTGTGGTTGAGTAAGGTTCATATTGTAAATAAATAAATTAAACTCTTCTGTTTTCAGTCAGTTCTGCTGTGGAAAAGGCCTTGTGTGTAATGTGAAGTATCTTGTATGGACAACTTTTCTTTAAGATGTTTGGAGAATCCTTTTCAGAAAATGTTATTAAAAAGTGCCAGTTTTGTAAAAGAAAAACCTTTTGCAGAGACAATTTCTAGTTGAATTGGCATTTTTTGTTTCTGATATCATTATTATTCAGATTAAATCAAAACTACAGCTTTTTACTATAATGCTTGTCTTCTGTCCATCTCTATTTTAAATGCTTCCTTTAGAAGGCTGGAGACCATAACTCTCTAAATACACCTACCTAACTTTTCCCAAGTTCTATAGGAAGCTAACAAAACTTCATTGTAAAACCAAACAAAAATTGCTGTTTTCTTAATTTCCCTTCCTCCTGAGGGGTGTGTTGAAAATTTTGCATTTTCCATCTAAAATCATATTGATTGTTATATCTCCTCTTTGTCATCCTTTTTTTTTTTTCTGTCAGTACTCCCATTAAAAATGGGTAGGCAGCTTAATTGTTGTCCTTCATCCTATTCCATCTTCCCTTGACTGAAGCGAAGGAGAAAAATCTTGTTTCAGTAAAACTTTTTGAGCCTCAACCACTGTTATGTTGCCTTAAACTGAACTAAAGCATTAAGATTTTCCTGCTAATGAACTGTACCAGAAGGAGTTCTCTTTTCTGTGTCTGTTTTTCTCAGGGCTTCTGTCTTTTATATTAGTCATAAAATGGTGTAGGTTAGCTCTAAGACATAATTACCCAGTTTCAAAAGGTCAGTACACTGTACTTCATTTCCACCATTCACCTTAGCAATTACCCACTTCACTGATAGTACCTTGACCTCACCCTATGCTTCCACCATTATTCCTATTGAATTGAATTGAAAAGTAACATTCAGCACAAGTTTGTGGAGGCATTTTCTGGAGAGAAAATATTCACATTTGAATGGAAAATGAAACATCCTGAATTTTTTTCACATGTAACATTGAGCTGCAAATTTTTTCTTTCACTTGTTGCTTTCAATTCCTCTATAAATCAGAATCTGTGGTTCCACCCAAGAGCATCTAAAATACTTATTTTCTGTACACATATTACAATGTGTATTTTACATGGGAAAAAAAGCCCTGAAATTCTTTTCAGTGTAGATGTGAGAGAGGTATCACTGCTATTCAGTCAATTTGCATTTTTTAATGGAAGTTTCAGTAATAAATTTCAAAATGAAAAGTAAATATTACTGTTCCTGTGAAATGTTTTTGTGTGAAAAGTGAAAGGAGAACAGTAGACTTTCAGACAGTAATAGATTAATTTAAAGACCATATTTTTTCATGTAACGAAGAGGGAAAAAGACATTTTAAAAAAATGCCAGGTTCCCTTTAAAGAAACACAGGAACATGTCTATGTGTATACACATACACATACATGTATGTACTTTATATACACATATATACCCACAGAAATTTCATTAGGTCATTTCAAAACAGCTAACGCTTTTTGAATGTTTGCCTTGTGTGGCATTTTCAGCAGCATCTGGCTCAACTTCCTTACTGAGAAAAGTTCCTCTAGCTGCTTTCCTCATCTTGCTGTATTAGGTCTGACAACACTTGTTTTCTCTGGCTGTGTAGTGGAAAGGAAAGCAGATCTGCATAAGTTACTTGCACAATGGATGAGGTGATTTTCAGCATGAGATTGTAGCATGGAGTAGATCAAAAGATCCCAGGGGTGAATTCAAGCTCAGTGGGGAGGAAAAGGTCCCTCACAGAGCAGCCCTACTTGTACAGTTACGAAACAGTATACAGAACTCATCAGCATATGTAACTACACTTTTTTTTCTTCCCCCCCTTTTTTTTTTTTAAGTGAGAAAGTTACTTTCTCGAAAGGTAGGGAGCTTATAATTGGAAAATAAAGTTGGTGAGTTTTTTCAAATGAAAAAAAAAATAATCCAAATCTTATTTCTAGAGGGGAACATATCCCTGAAGCTTTTTTTGTTTTGCTTTGTTTTAATGAGAGGAATACATTCTCAGAAATTTGAGTTAACACTTAGCATTGCCTTTGGTCACTGCATTTAATCTTTTCCAGAAGCTAAAGCACGAAGTTATAAAAAGACCCTTCTTACAACATCTCAAAGAGGGCTGAGCAGACTTGGGTGCATTCTGAAAGACCATAACCCTGCAAGATTTTGTGCACAAAATTACAATAAAGAGATCATGAAATACTTAATTTTGCTTGTTCTTCCTAACAGAATTCCAGATCTGATTTTTTGCTTTGCTTTAGTCTTTCTACTCGTTTTGGAAGAATGACATGAATGATAGAGAAGCATCTTCCCAAAGTGCTTAAGTTTATATGTTTTATATGAATGTACCTTCACCTCTTACTTAAAAATACAACTCTTAGAATCACAGAATCTTAGAATCATTTAGGTTGGAAAAGACCTTTAGGATCATTGAGTCCAACCATAAACCTAACACTGCAAATCCTCCACTAAAACATGTCACTAATCGCCACATCTACACGTCTTTTAAATACCTCCAGGGATGGTGACTCAACCTCTTCCCTGGGCAGCCTGTTCCAATGCTTGACAACCCTTTCTGGGAAGAAATTTTTCCTAATAACCAATCAAAACCTCCCCTGGCGCAACTTAGGGCCATTTCCTCTTGTCCTATTGCTTGCCACTTGAGAGAAGAGACCAACACCCACCTCTCTACAACCTCCTTCCAGGTAGCTGCAGAGAGCGATACGGTCTCCCCTGAACCTCCTTTTCTCCAGGCTAAACAACCCCAGTTCCCTCAGCTGCTCTTCATAGGACTTGTGCTCTAGACCCTTCACCAGCTTCATTGCCCTTCTTTGGACATGGTCCAGCACCTCCATGTCTTTCTTGTAGTGAGGGGCCCAAAACTGAACACAGTATTCGAGGTGCAGCCTCACCAGTGCCGAGTACAGGGGCACGATTACTTCCCTAGTCCTGCTGGCCACACTATTTCTGATACAAGCCACGATGCTATTGGCCTTCTTGGCCACCTAGGCACACTGCTGGCTCATATTCAGCTGGCTGTTGATCACCACCCCCAAGTCCTTTTCCTCCAGGCAGCTTTCCAGCCGCTCTTCCCCAAGCCTGTAGCATTGCATGGGGTTGTTGTGACCCAAGTGCAGGACCCAGCACTTAGCCTTGTGAAGTTGTACTTCTATTAGAAAAACAGGAGTGCAATTCTTGAATGGGATATTACTGCTGTGAATATCTGTATTTCATCTTTGAAGTAAGGTGAAGAGCAAGAAAATATAACATTGTAACTTCTAACTCACTTTAAAAAAAAAAAAAATGTATAACTGATCCGACTTTCTTTTTTTATGGATTCAAGTGCACAACTAAAAGCTGTAATAATACTGTACATTCCCAGGTTTTCTGAGGCCTTTGTGGTGAACATACTGTTGCTTCTGTCGTGCGTAATCAGTAAACCATTAAGATGTTTTAGTTCTTAATTAAATTACGAGAGTAAAGCTAATTCATGGAACAAGTAGCTGAACTTGCATAGGAAACATTTCTCACACCTGATACACGCGGTAGCCATACTGCTTAAAGAATTAAGAGTTGCTTAAAGTGTTTTGAAAATATGACTGAATAACAAATGATAAGTAAAATTGGATTAATGTATGTCATTCGACAAATATTGTAAGCATCAAATATTTTTCCTTTGTTTGAATTTTAGTTCTGCAAATATCGACATGTATCTTTACACATGCTTATTATTCTGCATTCCGGAAGTATCCTGCTTAAAGATTGTAATGACTTGATTAGATTATCTATTAATATAGAACATAAAGTTTAGGAAAAAGTAATGTAAAATAATATTCTTTAAGTTTAATTGAAAAGAAATGTATGCATCCTTCTTTACTTCAGGTAGATTAATTAGCAACCAACAAATACTTGGTCAGTAATTTCCAGTTATTTTCATACTTTAAAAAAAAAATTCTCCTTCATGGCCTTTTTAATAGCAGTATTTCAGTTTTCCACTAAATGAGTTAAAATATATGATTTCAGACATAATTAATTTTATTTGAGTCAAGATAAAATACATTGAAAAGTTCATACAGAAATATGAAACTAGTCACTTCAGGAACACCTGTGTTCCTCATAAAACAACAGGGGTATCTAAGCTGTTTTCTGCAATCTATATTACATTTGTATGAACCTCTCCTGTCTGTTTTCAATGCAAATACATAAATATTTGCAACATAGCTCCATCAAGGATGGGGTGTGGAATATTGAGATTAAAAGCAGCCCTGAGGTAGAGAGACTTCCCTCTGCTGAGTCTTCTTCCAGCTCTTTACAACAGCTCATATCAGCTAGCTGGCCTTGAGGGCCAGCTGAACTCCTGGAGCTGGAAGGGCCCTGACAGGGGTTTTGGGGTGTGGGTTGGATTAGGAATGCATTGAACGGGTGTGGGAGACAAATTCTGTCTACAAGGTTGATCTTTTTAGCTGGGAGTGACAAAATTACACACGATGACTTTGTGAAGTTGGTGTTCTGACTTGAAATCTGAAAGCTGGGACCTGGCACCTCACTTTTTTTGCACATTCTTTACCAAAGAGGAAAAAGAGAACAAATACTTCCTATAAGAGCAGTATATGAAAAGTGTTATTTGGAGTAAGTACAAGGTGTAGTTTGGGAAAATTCTAATGAACAACCAACCCTGACTACTAACACTCTGAAAATTAGTACTTCAGAAAATATGAATTCTAGTACTTTGCTGCACAATGAATTATAGTAAAATTAATGATACCAAAATTGTCTAGTCATGATTTTGTACAAGTTAGTATTTTTTTCTGACTTTATTATGGAGTTCTTTATGTAGATGGTATATTAAATATATAAATTTTTCATTATTAGAGCTTGTAGACATCTTGGGTGCAATGAATTGAAATTTTACAGACACAGAGATAAGTAAGTTTATCTTTGACATCATATCTTGGTTTGGTAGTCATCTTGTGCTTAATTGCCTGACTGAAATTCAACCTTGGATGGCTTTGTGATTTCCCTCTACTTGAAGTCTGCCAAAAATGAATTGGTATTGATTATTGTTATCACTGTGAAAAGGTGAACTTTCAGACTTAAAATTTGAGTTGTGTCTTTTGGCAGATGCTTTGTAAGGGCTTTCTTGAGTTCCAAATCTTTCATGGGTACTTGTAAGACATTATGCCTGCATATTTATTTAGAAAAATACAGTATTTGTGATTGTAGTCTAGTAGATAGTATTTTAACAACTATAAACCTGCACAGTTTGAGGCGGAAAAAAAAAGATTTGGTGCTAAATAGAGGTATGTGATCCCTCCTTTTCCAGTTATTGTACAGAAATCCAGTGGATAAAGTTTAAAGACCTCATTAGGACATAACATTGAGCATCTAACATTGTCTTGTGCATTGGAGTTAACACCTTGTACTCTACCACTAGTGGGTAGACCAAGCCAAAAAAAAACCAAACCCAAAAACAAGGGTACAAAATTATCCTTCCCTGGTTCCCTGTTTAATCTCAGTACAGATGTTTATCACATTCTAAGGAATTCAGCTTGCTAAATAACCTCTAAAAACTGTGAGGTAGCATGAATATAAAATACATAGGCCTTCACTCGGTTGTATTTTTCTTTACCCAGATGGACCACCCCCCAAAACTAGCAGTTTTGTAGCTGTGTAAAGTCTTTTCATACAAGAACAAGTTCATAATGTAAAAACAACTGCTGAATAGCATAATTGTTTAAAAAGTTAAAATTAGTTCCCAGTTAGTCTGCCAATATGATACAGAGTACAAAAGGTATATATTCCGTCCTTTCTTACTTGCTAGTTTGCCTAATCTTAGATCAAAGGCCCATTTTAGTTTTAAGAACTGTTTCAGAGTTCTCTCCAAATAGTACCCTCCAACAGTGTATCATGATGTTAAGACTGGCCAAGGTTTTAGGAATTCTGTTGAGTGTGTGTGCGGAGGGTTGTTCATTTGTTGTTCTTGTTGTTTTCTTTGTTAATGGGAGCAAATAATCCATGATGAGAAGGAACAGCCTGAGTAAGTGTCTTTTGTTGGTAGAATAAAATGCCTTTAAACATAATCCATTCAGTTTTTAACTCTTTGACAATTGACTTTTCTAAGTGAAGTAGTTGGTACTTATCCTCTGTACTTAGAGTCATAGAGTATCTCAAGTTGGAAGAGACCCATAAGCATCATCGAGTCCAACTCCCTGCTCCTTGCAGGACTACCTAAAACTAAACCATGTGACTAAGAGCATTGTCCAGATACTCCTTGAACTCTGACAGGCTTGGTGCCATGACCACTTCCCTGGGGAGCCTGTTCCAGTGACTGACCACTCTTTCAGTGAAGAACATTTTCGTAATGTCCAATCTGAATTTCCCCTGGCGCAGCTTCATGCCATTTCTTCATGTCCTGTCACTGGTCACCAGAGAGAGGAGATCAGCACCTCCCCCTTGAGGAAGCTGTAGACTGCTATGAGGGATGAGGTCACCCCTCAGCCTTCTCTTCTCCAGGCTGAACAAACCAAGTGACCGCAGCTGCTCCTTGTAAGTGTTGCCCTCGAGACTGTTCACCATCTTGGTTGCCCTCCTCTGGACACACTCTAATAGTTTGGTGTCCTTCTTATATTGAGGCTCACAAAACTGCACATAGTACTCAAGGTGGGGTCACACCAGTGCAGTATAGAGTGGGACAACCACCTCCTTTGACTGGCCAACTATGCTGTGCTTGATGCACCCCAGGACATGGTTAGCCCTTTTGGCTGCCAAGGCATATTGCTGACTCATGTTCAACTTGCCATCAACCCAAACCCCCAGATCTCTTTCTGTGGGGCTGCTATCCAGCCTGTGGTCCCCCAGTTTGTACGTATAACCAGGATTGCCCCATCCCTCGTGGAGAAACTGGCACTTGCTCTCGTTAAATTTCATACGGTTGGTGATTGCCATATGGTATGCGAATTGGCTTAGAAATGGAATTTGGAGATGGCTCTAATTAATTTGCTAATGAAGCATTTTCTTGTAATGTCTTAGTTATTTTGTCTTTGATTTCCTATTTATTCCACGGATTATACTTTAGTATTTAGATGCAACTTTAGTTCATAAAGTGCCCATACCTAAATAATGTAAGCCTTTGGACATTATGGACCTCATTTTCAAATGGATAAGCTTATGGTCAGAGTCTGATTTATACATGGAAACTGTTTGAAACATTAGCACTGCTGTTTGTCTTTTATTGTTCTTCATCATGAGAAGATGAAGCTCGTGGAGCTTTTTTCTTCCTCCTACTTTACACAGTCTTTTGGGGAATCCTCTAGTTTATCATATATAGAATACTAGCTAGAGAAATATCTGGAAAAATATCATTGTTAGTAAACAATCACTTGTTATTTTCCATCAAATATGATTTTTGTCCTTACTAGACAGACTCAAAAAGCACTTCTACTTTCCTCTGAAAATCTGAATGAGTCTCTTTAACTTTATAGAGTTTCTAACTGTTTTTATTTGCTCAGAAATAAGGTGGGAACAGACAAGTTTACTCTTTGATTTAGCTAGATAATCCCATTGTTACAATCCACAGGGTCTGAATTATGTTTCTCTGATGCTGTAACACCTCATTCTCTCTGCTTCATGTTCAGTAGCTTTTCATTATTTGCCAGAAATTGATTTTAAAATAAAATTAACCAATATCTGAAAAAGTACACCTCTCTGGCTCTTTCTAAAGCCTCGTTGGCACAGACATCCTGTTTCTTCAGCGAAGAACTGCCTTGCACTGTTGTCAGTCTCTACTTTTATCAAATAATTGATTTTAGTTCTCACAGAACTGAAAATTGTAAAGTTCTTAAAATTTTTACTTTTATGTATATCATGGTGTAGCCCTATTTGGCAATTAAGTACCACACAGCCACTCGCTCACTCGCCCCCGGTGGGATGGGGGAGAGAATCAAAGAGCAAAAGTAAGAAAACTCATGCGTTGAGATAAAGACAGTTTAATAGGGAAAGCAAAAGCTGCACACCCAAGCAAAGCAAAGCAAGGAATTCATCCACTACTTCCCATGGGCAGGCAGGTGTTCAGCCATCTCCAGGAAAGCAGGGCTCCATCACGCATAAGGGTTACTTGGGAAGACAAACGCCATCACCCTGAACGTCCCCCCCTTCCTTCCTCTTCCCCAGCTTTTTATACTGAGCATGACATCATATGCTATGGAATAGCCCTTTGGTCAGTCGAGGTCAGCTGTCCTAGCTGTGTCCCCTCCCAGCTTCTTGTGCACCTAGCAGAGCATGGGAAGCTGAAAAGTCCTTGATTTAGTATAGGCACTACTTAGCAACAACTAAAACATCTCTGTATTATCAACACTGTTTTCAGCACAAATCCAAAACATAGCCCCATACTAGCTACTAGGAAGAAAATGAACTCTATCCTAGCCAAAATGAGCACAATGTGTTATAATTTCTCTTATTTTTTTCATCTCAGTTCAAATAACTGGAATTATTCATTTTCACAGTTTTTAATCTATCAATCTCTTTTAATGTTCTCATAAGTACCAGTTAATAATAACTTGTTAGTAGTAAGTACTTGTCAATAATAATCTTCTGATAAATATCTGTCAGTACCTGATAGGTGCCTGTTTTGTGCTATGAAAATAAATTAATTTTACCAGTTTTTCTTTTGAAATCTGAGGAACATTTCATACATTCTTGACAAAACCTCTGTCTAGTTGTCTCTGAAAAGTAAATAAAACCAGTTGTTAGGTAATTACTTTATATGACTTAGTAACATGGCTTTTCATTGATATATTTAATTCATTCTATATGCGGATTAGATAAATGAATTCAGAAAGCTTGGTTATCCTAAATTAAAGTTACAGCATTGGCCATAAAAGATAATATTTTCCTTAAGACTATTAATTGTGACCTGAAGAAACAGAGTAGTTTGAAAACTTAAAAATCCTTCTTCTGGTTATTAGGATAGCAGTTTCTAGTACTGAAGACATACTTTAGAACTTCTTCAGTTTAATGAATATTCATTATAGTCCTTCTGAAGTGTAAACAGACTATAACTAAAAACGTGGTGATTTTTCATCTTTTGGGAAACAGAAAGTGAACTTTGACACTGTCAAACCAAAATCAGTCTCAATTTTATTTAAATCAAATTATTTTATTAATTTTTTTAATACTATTGTTCCATAAATAGCATGAAAAGAAATAAGATTTGGTTACCAGTTACTATATTAAAACATTAGCTATGCTTTACTTTTGTAAAGGTACAATTAATGTACCTCTTGTTTTTTTCTTTTCAAATTCAAGTACTTAACTTTATGAAACATGGAAAATGTATATCTTGGTCTGATTTCTAAGATGCCCACCTTATTCTGAGGTGAGGCCATTAGCCTCACCCTAAAAAGAACAGGTTTTTAAAATTATATTATTCCTCTTTCTTTTTTTCTCTTTCGGTTGTTCTTCCCCCCACCCCAACCCTTCCCAGCTGGAAAGACTGCAGTTTGAGAATGCCTCTGAATGGGGAAAGAGAGAGAGACTTGAAGCAGAAAAGCAAAGCTTGGAAGAAGAGAACAGAAGATTGAAGTTGCAGGTAAAAGAAATTCAGGGACTTCTGGAGATGAAAAATAAAGCAACACTAACTAAGTCGAGTTGTGATCATCAAAATGCACAAAGTAAGCTGCTGGTTAAAAATAAGGTATGTGCACTGCTTAGTTTGGGGAGCATTCCCAAAAAGAATTACTATTTTGTAATGTCAAAATGTGTCCCTAAAACAAGGGTTGTGCAAGACAGAACAGCCCTGTCTGCATCACAGACCTGAACAATTAGAATTCAGTGACTTTGAATTTCTGTAGGGTACAGAAACAGAAAGAAGTATCTTTGCATTTTTAAAAGGAGCAGGGGGAAATGACAAGACTGACAAGACTAGGGAGCAAAAGTGAAGACTGGGAGGAACAGAAGAGATTAAGTAAGGTTTGGTAGCTACAGAGTCCTGATGAAGGTCAAAGCAAAAAAAGCTGTGAGACAAGTAATTTCTCAGTCTTACTGAATATTGAATATCTTCTTGGGGAAGTGAGAACTGAAGGAAGAGCCTTATTTCTTATTTTTTATTCCTCTAAAGATCTGTTCACTTTTAAACCTTATTGTACTGCTAAAAATGATGTGATAAATTATTCAGAGACTCTTAGCTGTGGGTATTTCCTTTATTTTGTGTTTTTCTATGCCATTAGTTAAGTAGTAATCCAGAAGGCTCCCACTTTCATTGAGACTCTGAAAGCTGTGTAAGAGAAAGCAAAAAAACCCCAAACCCAACCAATCAGTAAATGTACATACTTGATGTTACAACTTGGGCAGTGCAAACCAGTAACATTCTTATTTGCCTAGATAAGAAATAAAGTAATTTATGTGCATTTACTGTTGAATAATGGCAGTCTGAGTAATTAGGACCAGATTTAGGGTATAGTTACACTTGGTAATTTCTCTTGGGAAAGATTAAGAGAGGGAGGTCTGTACTTGAGGTCTGCTTTTAAATGTAATTATATGATTTTTCTATATTTCTCTGATGTCTAAGGAACAACAAATTGCAATTCACACATATAGCTTACCTTTATAAAATATCTTACATAACAAACACCTGTTTTGGATTTGTCTTTACTGGTATTTATTTTATGATATCCTGTCATATCACACCATATCATATCAACATTTTCATGATTTCTTTGTAATGCAAGTAATTTGAGGTTGGAGATGTGGCCAGAAAGATGCTTATTTGCTAAGGCACGTTACTGTAGTTCAAATATCTTTTAGTTATATGGATGTGTTGGGTTTGTTTGTTTGTTTTTCAAAATGTTACACAGACTATTGGACATCTGTGATCAGCTCTGTCTGTTGGTATCACACCTCTGAAACAACTTCACATCCTTTTATCAAAGTCAAAAGGTGGAGAGGGGAGCCCAGTTATCTCTGTTTCCTTATCATAAAAGTGAATGTCCCTGCAGTGTTTCCCTTTTCATAGCTGATGATTTGAGAATAAGATTGTCTTCAAAACTATTATCAGTTTAAAGGAGAAAATTAAAAATTGTATTTTAGTGTGAGCTGAAACTATGTAATCCATCATCTGGTGGACGGGTAACAGTTATCATCCAAAGACTAGGGTGGGAACTGATTTAATTGCAGCTGTTTCTACCTCTGATTCACAAGAACTGCAAATCATGGAATCACAGAATAAGTCAGGCTGGAATGGACCTCAGGAGATGTTCAGTCCAACTTCCCGCTCAAAACAAGGTCAGCTCTGAGGTCAGACCAGGTAGCTCAAGGCTCTGTCCAGCAGGGTCTCAAAAACCTCCAGGACTGCACAACCTTTCTGGGCAGCCTGCTTGTAATGGGTTGACCCCAGCTGGTAGGTAAGCTCCCACCCTATCCTCATTCACTCCCCAACAGTGGGATGGAGGAGAGAATTGGAAGGGCAAAATTAAGAAAAAACTCATGGGTTGAGATAAAGACAGTTTAATAAGTGAAGGAAAAAAAATAAAAAAGAAAAAAACCAAAGTGACTCAAAAGCAATCACGCACCACCAGCAGACCGATGCCCATCCAGTCCCCAAGCAACAGCTACCTCAGAAAAATCACCACCCCTCTATTGCTGCAATCTTGCCAATCTGACTGTCACTGCTTGTCATGGAGGTGCAATAAAACTAACTCAAATGAGGGACAAGCTCAAACAGCTTTATTTCACAAAACAGCCAAAACCACACAACGGAAACCAAGGAGAAACAGGGGTAAACCGAAACCCATCAACACTCCGGTAACATTTAACACATAGCAGGTTCGAGGTGCCAGTCGGAGTATTGTTACTACACATCAATACACACAAGAATGATGATCCAAAGTGCGCACACACACACTCGCTCATAAAGGGAGAAACTCCCTCCCCCTGTGGGTACCCAGAAGATACAATCGCTCACCCCGGGGCCGGGCGGGGGGTGAGGGCTCACCCAAGGATCTAGCCAGAAGGCATCACTCACCACAGCAGGTGAGGGCACTCAGTCCCAGGAAGTTTCCTCAGGCAGCACCCCAGCCCGAGGGGAGAGATCCCAACCCAAGCCCACTGCTATGAAAAGACCAAGCTCAAAGGGGGTTTCCGGCGGCGCCCTATTTATACCCTGGGTCGGATCTGAGCTGTGGTCATAATTGGTCATGATCTAGAAGCTTCTCCGAGCCGCCTCACTGGCTGTGGACCCTGTCAGGTGACGAAGGGGTCCCGCCTCTCCTGCTCCCCCTGCCGAGGTGCGTACGTGCCTGGCGGCACGGCAGAGCACAAAAGGCGTGAAAAGCCGGTGATTGCCATGCCAAAAGCCTCGATCTGTATCGGGGGTGGGGGTGTGAAGCGTACCTGTCACACTGCTGAATTTCACAAGGTTGCTGTTGGCCCCCTCCTTCAGCTTGGTGACAGAGCTCCTCGATCTTGATTGAAGCACAGCATCTACAGGCAGCGATATTGCTTCTGCCTGCTCCAGCCTCAGGGCGAGATAGCATGGCCTTGATGGGAGCATTTTCTGTCCGGAGCTGTGAATTGAGGCATCTGCTGTACCAGGAGCAGTTTTTCCAGTTTGGGCTGGGAGCCATGCCCTGTGGTGCATCACCACCGAGGTTGAGCAGTTCTGCAGTCTTCAGCAGAGTTTCCAGCCAGGGCTCCTTGCCAGGGCCTGCCATATTACCCTAATGATACTTGCTCTGTGTTTCCAGGGCTCCTGGTCTCTGGTTGCAGACAGAGCAAAAGGTACCACCACAAACATTCTTCTGTGACAACAAAACCCCGTTGACAAGCGTAAAATAAAAGGTCAACAGTATTAGAGGAAAGAAGGAATGTGGTAAACCCTTAATGCCTCAATGAACTCTGTATTCACAGCAGCAAAAAGTTAGTAAGATAGGAACAACCATTTAAGAAAAGTGACTCTACAAAGAGTTCATCTCCAAATCAGCTATGGCATTGGAGACCTGGCCAGCCATATGTGGAGAAGACAGGGGTTTGTAGAGTTAGTTAGCATATTTTTTAACCTTGCTGCTGCCTTTA
This sequence comes from Ciconia boyciana, assembly GCF_034638445.1. NCBI lineage: Eukaryota > Metazoa > Chordata > Aves > Ciconiiformes > Ciconiidae > Ciconia > Ciconia boyciana. Next base: position 61,912,384 of record NC_132935.1, read on the forward strand.
AATTAAAAACAAGGGTTAAGGAAGGAGAGAGTGGCTTTTTCAAGGATTCCAGCCTAACTCAAGTTATATCTTAGGTGGAATCTGTCTATTCCTATGTAGAGATATCCAAATGTCGCTGTTGATCCTTTCTAATTTCTAACTGTCCCTATGTAATTTGCATCTATACCATCAATAACCTGAAAAGAATGGCTTTGACTTCTGATTCAGGAGCCTTTTTTCTGGGATGGTAGCTTGAGTTCAAATAAAATGTTATATGCAGGGTTAGAAGAGTGCAGAAAGATGATTTCTATAAAATATGGGTGATGGTTAGATCTTTAGGTTAGCAAAGGGGAGCATATGCAAGATTGAAACCACAGCTGTCTGAATATCTTTGTGCATCTTAATCTGAATGATTAGGGCTTTACTTAGCAAGTAGACAAGGGATATGGGTAATGGGTTATGGAATGAATTCCAGAGTAAAACACAGTTGCCTAACACCCTAGTTTCTCCAAAACCTGTATTTGTGAGATGATTTGGGAGATCCATTGTAGTTGTTTAGAACAACATACAGTGTTATTAATTGATGTATGGCTGATTTATACTTTTGAACGTTATAAAAAAACCAATGGCAACATTCTTTCTTTAATAACAGTTTTAGTAAGATTAAAAATGGTATCAAAATACAGACGTGAAGTCCTTACATCCTTGTCTAAATGATTTCATGTTGACAGTTACCTTGCTCTTTAGTATGTATACCTCCACAGAATATAGAATTTGTGTAATCTCTTGCCACTTATGGTAGTGAATCATGCAAATTGAAGTTCTGAACACGAAAGTTAATATTTATTATGTTTTGCACAAAATGTGAGTCCTTAATATAGTTCTTAGCTGGCAGTATGTTGGTTTAAAATGTTTCCATGTGCCCTTTTTGAAAGGTTAAATTCTGTTGTACAAGATAAGCAGAATTGATGAAACAGTTGAGATCAGACATTGTTACTATGCGGTTTTATCAATTGTACTTCTTGGAATGGAGAATACCATTTAAATTAATAACTGCGTTATTTGACAAATAGCATGGCAACAAATATTAAATGGATCTAACTGGTTCATCTAGGAAGAGATAAAATGAAGGGAAAAAAGCCTTGTTGATGGTATAGATCAATACCCAAAACATGCTGTTTGTGGAAAGAGATTTTCTGTTTCATCTGTGAATATGACCTTGAAACAAATTTATAAATTAATTTGGAGGAATAAGAACTGTTCTATTGTATTATCTCTAATTATTGTAAATATCTGGTTATTAAATATTAGATTCATTGAATGTATTTTGTAGTGGACTTCTACAGAATCTAAGTGCAAAATGCTAAACTGTGGAGTTTGTGGATGCATAGACTGATTTTTTTTAATGTTTAATTTCCATCTTTAATATGATAAGGTTATAATGTTCTTAGGAAAAAATTCCATAGATTTTAAAGGTGAAACAATGGACATCATGTATTTTTAAGATGAAACCATTTTAGTTTAACATTACCTAGCAAGATGGTTTTTAAATCAACATTTTAGGTTTGATTTTTCAGAATTAGGAAGCACTCTATTTTTTATCCAAATAAGTTGAAAAATTGGCTGTATTGGGTCTACATGGCAAGGTTTTGCTAGCAGGGAGGCTGCAGGGGTGACCTCTCTGAGAAGAGATCAGGAGCTGCCCTGTGCCATACACAACCGGTTCCAACTGGCTCCAAAAGGAAACCACCACTGGCCAAAGTTGAGCCCATCAGTGGTGCTGGTGGCACCTCTGTGAAAACACATTTAAGATACAGTAAAAACGCTGAGCAGCAGTGTGTGATAGGGAGGAGTGAGGAAAAAATGTGAGAAAAAGCCCTGCAGACACCAAGGCCAGAGACCAAGGAGGGGTGGAAACGGTCCAGGCACTGAAGCAGTTTCCCCTGCAGCCCATGGAGAAGACCATGGTGAAGCAGGTTGTCCCCCTGCAGCCCATGGAGGACCATGGTGAAACAGATATCCGTACTGCAGCCCATGGATGACCCCACGCCAGAGCAAGGGGACATGCCCTAAAGGAAGCTGCAGCCTGTGGAGAGCCCAGGCAGGAGCAGGCTCCTGGCAGGAGTTGCAACCTGTGGAATACCCACAGTGGAGCAATCTGTTCCTGAAAAACTCGCCCCATGGAAAGGACACATTCTGAAGCAGTTATTGAAGAACTGTAGCCTGTGGAAAGGACCCATGCTGGAGCAGTTCATGGAGGACTGTATACCATAGGAGGGACCCTACCTTGGAGCAAGAGAACAGTGTGAGGAGGAAGCAGCAGCAGGGAGGAGCTGTTATGGACTGACCCATAAGCTGCCATTCCCCATCTCCCTGTGCCTCTGGCGTGGAGGGAGGAGGTAGAGGAGCCAGGAGTGAAGGAGTGAAGTTAAGCCTAGGAAGAAAGGTGAGGGGGAAATAAGATGGTTTTAGTTTCACCTTTGTTTCTTGCCATCCTACTCTATTTTTAATTAGTGATAAATTAAATTATTTTTCCCCAAGTTGAGTCTGTTTTTCTTGTGAAAGTAATTTAACTCAACCCTTGAGCCCGTCTGTCTTATTTTCTCCCTGTCCTGTAGAGGATGGGGGATTGAGAGAGCAGCTGGGTGAGCATCTGGAAGCCAGCCAAGGTCATCCCACCACAATGTCAGAGGTGGGTGGATGTGTTCCTCACACTTTATAGGCAAAAAGTCATTTTTATGATAGCAACTTGAACGAGATTGGTTTTCTTCGTATTTTTAACACAGAGGGACAATGTTCACTCTCTCCTTTTCCTTACACAAAATATGTGAAAGGGGTATTTCTTCCTCCTAATAACAAAATGAGATCTTTGAGGATGGGTTTCTTATATGGGAGAGACTAGTTATCCTGCTGTCGTGGTTTTTGTAATAGTCTTTGTAATTTCATGGTATCACTGAGAAATCTGTGTAAACTCTAATTTTTATGGATGCAAACTTTTGGTATGGGAATAGAATCATAGAATCATAGAATCATTTAGGTTGGAAAAGGCCTTTAAGATCTAGTCCAATCACAAACCTAACACTGCTAAGTCCACCATTAAACCATAGTTACAATGTGAATGACATGCTTCCTAACTTTAACTAAAAAAAACCAGAAAAGGCTATGAGACTAAATTGCTGTTCCTTAAATCTATTTTCTTAGTTGAGTAAAGAATCAAAGTTCAATCATTCTGTTTTTAAGATCTAGAAAAATCAAATTAACAAAAAATTCAAAATAAAAATTTGCTGTTTCTGTTAATCTCTGAGGAAGATGTTATAACATGCTTGTACTCACTTCTGGATTTATTATCAAGATAGTATCTTTTTCTTTCTCTGTAGATTAAGCAATTGTTTGAAACAGACTACCAAAGTACATATGCTGGATCTGTCTTGGTATACAATGGTATGACAAAGATTTCAAAGTGATTGAAGTATTGGGTGTATTAACTGAAGGGAAAAAACCACTGTAAATTCATGGAAGTAATGGCTACATACTTGATTCCTAAGAAAGGGAAATGCAAACACCACAGTTTTTAAACTTGCAGCATCATAAGGTTCTGTTTCTTCATGATTCAGGAAAAAATATTACCAGAGACTTTTCATCTCTAGTTAGGAACAGATTTTTTTAAAAAAAGATTGCTGTATCTATCAGACCTCTTTGTTTCTAGTGTCTGCTGTGTTTTAATGCCTTTCTGCTAGTTACATGTAAACCCTTTGGATGAGAAGCTGTTGGATCAGATCAGGTCTTAGTAACACACATTTTGTATGGTATATGAATCACATGTATTACATTTTTTTTATGAAAGCAAAATCTCAGTTACAGTTTTGTCAACTGAAGTATTAAATGCTTTTCTCTTTTGCTAAGAAAAATAATATAAAATATTCAATACAGGCAGCTAAAAAGACTGTTTATACTGTATTTTATTCCTCCCAGAAATATTTGGATCATTTTAAAGTTTACTCATTTTTATTTGTTCCAACTGTTTACTATTTACTGGACTGTAGATGTACTGGGTCTGGCTGGGATGGAGTTAACGTTCCTCATAGCAGCCCATGCGGTGCTGTGCTTTGCGTTTGTGGCTAGAACGGGATTGATAATGGGCCAGTGTTATGGCTGTTGTTGAGCAGTGCTTGCACAGCATCAAGGCTGTCCCTCCAACCTCCTGTGCAAAGGCTGGTAGGCTGGGAGTGGGCAAGAGGTTTGGACGGGACACAACCAGGACAACAAACTGATCAAAGGAATATTCCATACCATATGATGTTCTGCTCAGCAACAAAAGCTAAGAGAACTGGGGAGTTGGGCATTTGTTGTTAAGGTGTTTGTCTTCTGAAGCCACTTCTATGTGTGCTGAGGAAGGAAGTGACTGCCTGGACGTTGCCTGCTGGTGGGAAGTAGAGAATGCATCTCTGTTTATGGGTTGGGGGTTTTGGGGGTTTTTGGGTCTTTTTGCTTTGCTTCCACATGTGGCCTTTGTTTTTCCATTAAACTTGCTTTATCTTGACCCATGAGGTTTCTCATCTTGTTTTCTCCCCCTGTCCTGCTGAGGTGGAGGAGTGAGAGAGCGGCTTGGTGGGCACCTGGCAGCCAGCCAAGGTTAACCCACAACAGTAGAACACTTTTAACAAGAGACAGCCTTGTTACTCTAATCTCCATACAAACTTATCACAAATTATTAACTAAAACAATATTTACAAGTACAGTTGTGAAATAAGATTAAAAAGTGGTTGAGAAAAATAAATGGAATGAGATAAGGTGACATGCTGCAGCTGCATTAATATACTTTAACATTTTAGTTCAAAGAATTAATGTGGCTTTAAGGGAGATTCCCTCATCATTCACCCTTGAATTGGTATTGCTTTTGTTCAGAGTGATTTTGTGCACACTTAATTTGCTCTGAAGGAAACTATGTGGGAAGCTCTGCTTCAGCTATTCATGATCCTTGCTTCAAGCCCTAATGGAGTGGACAGGGCTGAACCAATTCCAGTTTTTGGGATGGCCTTACACCGCAGGTGGATTAAGGGCCATAGGAGCAGGCAAAACCTAGGTACTTTTATTTGTGCACGGGCCTCAGCACCTGCTGCCGTAGTCTACTTAGTGAGTTCTGCTGTGCTGACTTACCGGTGTGAATATGGCCAAATACAAAAAGAGATGCAAATTGCTTCTGTGTCAACAGCGATCACAGTAGACAGTGATCTGTCTACCCGCTATCTGAATGCATGTGACCTGCCAGAGGTGTTTTGAGAAGGCACCACAGTACAGAGGAGGAATTTTATAATTTGCCTGGATGATATGGGAGAAATTTGAATAATAAGGGCTTATACTAATTGCCATGTGTTTCATTCCTGGTTTTGTGTCACAGATCTCTTGGATTCAGTTTTGAATACATTTTTTACTCTTCATCAGAACAAAACTCAAGAGAAGGCATAACTATGGTATTATTGTGTATTAAACGCTTTGATACTTCACTTAGCACTGTTCATCTAATGGGGAATTATCTTTATTTCAGTGCAAACCTCTGGGCCTGGTTATTGTAATGGTAAAGCATTACTGGCTGCACAATTTTCTCTCAGCAGATTTTTAAAACGCAATATGTTTTGTCAGAATTACCACTTGGGATGCAGGTTTTTTAATATGATTTTTTTTTCTATTTACTTTTCTGGTGAAATGCTAATTTAAATTCCTTAGAAAACCCACTAAAGTGTGGAGCTAAAAACAAATAAAAAGAGTTTTACAGATGTGTTCATTTCCTCTAGAAAATTATGCTGATGTTTAATAATAGCAAGGAAAAAAATTACTAGATTGCAAACTAGCATGGATCAAAAATCAGCACTTTATACTTTCCTCATCAAATTGTTTCCAGTTTCAAAAATATTTAATTCAGAATTCCTGACAAGAAGCTGAAGGTCAAAGACCAGATTTAAAAATGAATCTGTCATTTGCATGTGACTCCTGGTGTAGCTTTAAAAGTAGTAGTATGTTTCAAATTTTTCATTTAATTTTAATATCTAATCTCCTATTTTCTAACTTATTGAATGGGTCTGTAGATTGTAGTGATAAAATTTTCAAAGACTGTATACAAATTTTGAATTACACATTTTATAGCAATCATAAAAACAAAAAATATTTGTTTTTCTGATGTGTGTGCATAATCAGCTATTCTATATTGTATTTTTTCTTAATTAGGATAAGATATTGATTTCACTTAAAAGTACATATTCAGTATTGGCCTGTAGCTTTCATAAAATAGGTTTAACAGCATGAATATCTTAATATGATAGTTTACTAAGGGATATATTCTAACCATAAAATTATAGAAGGTTTAGTTGGAGGAGATCTCTTCAGTCATTCAACCTTAACCTCAGTGATGAGACCAAAGAGATGAAGTTTTTCATGGAAAGTATTACTTATAATAGTTAGAATATTTCTTTTTTTATACTGAATTTCTCAGGATTGTGTTCTATTTAGAAGTCACTGGAGGCTGTTCATGGCAGACTGAATATCTTGAAGTGCATATGGGAGATAAACCCCTATTTGACTATCATCCTTGCAATTATAGATGTTTACAAAATGCAATGTCTCCACTCAAGCTTTCATTAAGCAGTAAATTACATATTTATAACAATGAAAGAGTTTTGGCAGTTCAGAAAAAAAAATATTTAGTCTTTTCTTTCTTATGAAATTTATGAAGCCAGTATTGGGGGGGTTTCCCCTTTTTCTTTTCCTATGCATACCTTTTCAAAGGTTAGAATGCTCAAATGAAAACTTAGGGGAAAAAAGAAGAAAATTTTAACTTCTCAACTTTATTGCACCACCTCTCTCCCTTTTTTCCAGCCAGTTGGGGAAGCTTGGTTTTAAATGCCAGTTACCTTTTTTATTTTGGCAGAGTAGCATGAGAGTACTTGCATGCCATCAGAACAAAAGTTCATCTAGCCCTGTATCCCATTTCTGACATTGACCAAAAATGGATATGTATGGAAGACTTACCAAGAACAGAGCAAAAATACTTTCCCAGAGCACTGTCATGGCTTCTTAGCAATTTATGGCTTAGAAAGTTCCAGAATGAGAGTGGTGTTTTTCAACTCTAATGCTTCTTACTGAATATTTCTTATGTGAATTTTTTTCAATTATTTTTTGAACACATGTAAATATTTAACATTCACTATGGCCTGCCATGAAAAACTATAAATTTAGCTGTATATTTGGTGAAGTATTTATGTTGTTTGCTTTAAATCTACACCTGCAATTTCATGATTTTGGAATAGAAAATAAATTCAGTTTCCTCTTCCTTCACTCCATCCACCCCAGGATCAATTCAGTTTGTTTTTTTCTGCTTCAAATGAAGTATACCAGCAATTCTTTACCATCAATTGCTTATTATTATTTCTCTGACTTTCCAGTTGCAAACTTATATAATTGGAGTGTGTGTGGGGTGAACACAATAGTAAACAGAAATACACTATTGAAGATGATCATGTATGACTGGAATAATTATATTTTCTGTTATGCTTAATATTCTTTTCCTAATAACCCAATCCATGTTTACTTTTTTACTGCTATTCCACAATTTTTTTTTAAAATAAAAAGCTGGTATTTTTAAATAATGGTACTTTTTATAATTGTAAGATCTCAGTTTTAATGATTATAGTAAACTCAGAGCTGCACCTCTATCAGTAGAATCAGAACTGTGTTTTGATTTTCATTACTTTATATTTTTCCTCTTTTCATCACTAAGTATTGAAGGCCTTTACTAGTTTTAATCCCCTAGTATCTTTGTTTCTGTTTGTATTTACCTGGCTTCCTAAATGATTTTGATTTTTTTTTTCTGTGACAAAAGCCAAGCATGGTTCCCTTTGGGTGTCTACTGATATGATCTTCCTACAGCATGGAAACTGGTCATTTATTTCTCTCTTCTTGTCCCTTCTCCCATATTTTTTTCCTAATTTGATAACTAGGTATTCCAGCATGTGAGGGCCTTTTCTTTTTCAAAGTCAGCTAAGTTTCTATAAGAATCATTGTGGAAGGCCTTTGTTAAATGCCTTTTGAAGGCCTGCCCAGACTTCTGACCTAGCAGAGTCAATTTATTGACTCATTCAGAAAACTCAAATAGATTTGTAAGACCTAAGTTTTCTTGCACATAAATTGTTTTGATTCTTCTTCAGTAGATCATATTTGTCCATGTGTCATCTTATTTGTAATTAAGAATGTCAGTTTTCCTGTTACAGGTATTAGGTCTTTGGGGTTTTTGTTCCCCTCTTAAAGCATTTTAAAAAATTGTTATAATGCTAGCTGTTTTCTAAGCCTTCTGAATTCTTTAATGACTGGTATCTGTTCACAGGGTTTTCTAGCTACCCATTTTGTCTGTTTGTTTCATAACAGTGTTCAATTTGAGACAGATCTTATGATGTAGTCCATATGTAAAATACGGGCACAGGATTATTTCCATGCTTCTCCTATGTGAATATAGAGGAAATTGAAGTAGGTCTCTTGTTTCCTTCATTTTTCATATTGATTGCGTAATGGTCAACAGACCATCACATTTCCTGCTGTTGATTTGTTAGAAAAAGGATTAATAATGGTTTTTATAACTTCTGCAAGTTGTTCCTCATATCCTATTTGGCCTACCTTATATCTTTTCAAAAAGACTGCCAGATTTTAAGATCTCTTCCATTTATCCCCTTTGTAAACAGCTAGTTATGTCATATTATATCAATATTTTATATAGTCCCTTTTATGAAATAAATACAGTAGACTCCACCCCAGAATATACAATTGAAAAATTGATTTAACTTTTTTCTGCCCTATTCTCAAACTTGAATGTGTTTTCAGAGTATTCCACAAAATCTGTGATAAAAATAAAATTCAGATCTTCTTTAATTTTTTAATGATAGGACAAGAGGAAGCGGCCTCAAGTTGCGCCAGAAGAGGTTTTGATTGGATATTAGGAAAAATTTCTTCCCCGAAAGGGTTGTCAAGCATTGGAACAGGCTGCCCAGGGAAGTGGTTGAGTCACCATCCCTGGAAGTATTTAAAAGACCTGTAGATGTGGCCCTTAGAGACATGGTTTAGTGGAGGACTTGGCAGTGTTAGGTTTATGGTTGGACTCAACGATCTTAAAGGTCTTTTCCAACCTAAATAATTCTATGATTCTAATTCTGTTTTTTTCTCCCACTATTTTATTCATTCCTGAAATATGTTCTTTACATTACTGCTGTTGATAGAAGGTCAGGAATTTTCCCTTTTTTTTGGTCTCTTGATTAAGTTGTCAGTTGGTAAAGGGGGATGTATGCATCAACGAGTGTTGATGCTCAGTTCAAGTTTCATTCATTTAAATTCAGCCTGTCAAATCTGACAGTTTCAGTGATTAATCTTTTCAGTTAGGTAGAAACTTTGGCCCTATGTGGAATATCTGTAAGCTTGTCTCAGTTGGCAAGGTACTTCTTACAGTTACTGAATATTTGAAATGAATTATTCTGATTAACTTCTGTCCTGGTTTCAGCTGAGATAGAGTTCATTTTCTTCCTAGTAGCTAGTATGGGGATATGTTTTGGATTTGTGCTGAAAACAGTGTTGATAATACAGAGATGTTTTAGTTGTTGCTAAGTAGTGCTTATACTAAATCAAGGACTTTCTAGCTTCCCATGCTCTGCCAGGTGCACAGGAAGTTGGGAGGGGACACAGCTGGGACAGCTGACCCCAACTGACCAAAGGGCTATTCCATAGCATATGATGTCATGCTCAGTATATAAAGCTGGGGAAGAAGAAGGAAGCAGGGGATGTTTGGAGTGATGGTGTTTGTCTTTCCAAGTAACTGTTACAAGTGATGGAGCTCTGCTTTCCTGGAGATGGCTGAACACCTGCCTGCTGATGGGAAGTAGTGAATGAATTCCTTGTTGTGCTTTGCTTGCATGTGCAGCTTTTGCTTTACTTATTAAACTGTCTTTATCTCAACCCTTGAGTCTTCTCACTTTTACTCTTCTGATTCTCTCCCCCATCCCACTGAGGGGGAGTGAGCGAGTGGCTGTGTGGGGCTGAGTTGCCAGCTGGGGTTAAACCATGACAAGTTCTGACTTGTGACTTCTTTGAAGTAGCAGACTTTCAAAATCACATGTTGACAAATTCCTTTTTAAGAAAAAGAAAATAAATAAAAACAGCTGAGAGAGGCTAATTCAGGAATTCCGCCTTCAGTTTTGGGCATCTTTTAACAGTCTTGGAAAAGGAGAGGAAGGGGTTGTTCTTCAGCAGTATCCCTCTTAAAAATGTGTACTCATAGGTTTGAACTGTATTTTGTGATGTTTCTTATCAACTTTGGAAATTTCCATTCTTTAAACAGCCAGCAGTAGATGCTTGGAATATCTTGTGCTTTGTCTTGCTGTGCTATGCATATCTCATTGCTTTCAGGACTGCTATCTTGGATTATGATGTTTATTGAGGAGACCATGGGCTCAGTTCTCCCTGAACTGCCCTCTCACTTTCTAACCCTTTTAGCCAAGTTTGTGTAGAAGACATGTCTCTGTCTAAAGCCTCATAATGTTTCTTAGTCTTTTTATTTATTTATTTATTTATTTATTTATCCCAGTATATGGAAAGAGTAATCTAATTTGAAGTAGTCTGGTTTTGGTTCGACACTTGTTTTTTGTGCTCATTTGGGTTAGTGTTGGAGTCACTTAGTCCATGTAATTCTGGTTAAACCGTTAGTTACAGAGGATTGTCTTTTCATTACACTACCATTTTTATTTCCATGCTTTTCAAAGGATATATTTCTTCACTGAATCCTTATTTAAAAAAAAAAACAAAAAACAACACACCAAGGCTTAAGAATTGCATAAATAATTAAGTCTTGTGGCAAAGGAGATAACAGAAATAACAGCTTTTATTTTGTTATTAAATAAAATCATTTTGTCAAGAGATTGCTTAAAAACAATCCTTGTCATTTGTGTACATTGGAGCCAGATAGTCCCCAAATGGCATAAATATTGATTTATAGAGCCAAACACCTTTTGTCTGACCCCATCACTTCCTGTATGCTTTGCTTTTCTCAATTTAGGGATATTGACCTCTCTGTCTTTCTCTGTTTCAGAAAATTTATGAGGAAGAAAAATAATAGTTGATGTAAGATAACCAAAGTTATTTCTCTATCAGAAGTTAAAATCCTTTTTTTGGTTGGTTTTTTTTTTTCTTTCTTTAAGATGCTTTGACCAGAATTTTGTTTAATACTTGATGACGATAAAGGTGGTTCCTTAAAAGACAATGTTGTACATCTGCCCTTCTTAATGCAGAAACATAGTGGAAGAAATTAATCTTTTTTTTTTTTTTGTAAGTGAAGAATACTTAATATTTCTTGTCTCTTTGTTTAATTATAGTTGAAAAGTGGATATGTTAAAAAAACAATTTCAAGACATTCTTAATCTGTGTTGTCACATAACATAATTGCAAAGGAAAATAAACAATCTTCATTGTTATTTTTCCTTTTGTCAACAGTAAGAAATATCAATCAAGAAGTCATTTAGCAGGAACCCTTAGATACCAAAATAGGTACTGGTTTATCCAGTTTCTAATTGGGATATTTGAGGTGATCGCTGTATTGTATAGCTCTCAGCTTGTGTTTGTTACACACATTTTCCCACTCATTGATTCTTTCCATTTTGCTTTCACTTTCCTTTTTGCATCTTTTTTCTATGCTTCTTTCAGATAGTTGACATTGTTTGGTTACTTACTTAAGCCATGCATCTTACCAAGGAGGTTTACCTTGTCTTACCAAATGTGTAATACAAATGAGTGGCAACCATGTTGGAAGGAGATTTCATTTCTTTAGTACTGAATAGTGTGCTATATTTAATACACTATTGTATACCCTGCCTGAGCAAGGCTGTAGAAACCTTTCCAAAAGCTGTCTAGAAAATATTTTTCCGTCATTGTAGTGTTTGCAAGAGGTCTTTGTAACTCAGCAGGTGATTAGTCTGTGGAGACTGCTTTTTTTGGCAACGTTGTATAGATATGTTGTAGCTATAAGTATTTGGAATCCAGAATTCCTCTTACGTTGTATTACTGTGATTTTGGTATCAGTGTCAAAATCAGTATGTTGACCCCTACTCCAATATGTCAGAGAGGTGCCACTTCCCTAAGGGAAGGGGAGCCAGGAGCTGAGCATGGGACCAAGGCCAGAAGAGGCAGAGATCTTCCTCAGTCCCACAGCACCTGAGGAAGCAAAGCAGAGTAGGTCTGGTGGCATCCAGGGCCAGCTGAAAGTCTAGAGCATCAAGCAAGTCCATAGTGACTCGGATGCAGCTGAGGCTGGAGCTCAGGCTACACTATCAGCTACACTATCTCTAAACTGGCCCTGAGCCCAGGCAGCCAAATCTCAGGAAGGGGAAGATGCCCTTATAGCCCTGATGTTACCTGCTTAGTATCAAATGACTGTGTCAGCATTCAAGCATGGCTAAGAGGCTACAAAGCAGTAGAACAGGGAGAGGTTCAAGCCAGTCTAATCTAATTCACGGAAACATTAAGTTCCTTTTGTCTTCAGATTGATTAAATATGATCTGATTTTTAGTATTGTTTTGTGATTGTTGGTTGTTCTGATAAATTCATTGATTAACAACTTTTATGTCCCACTGAAGGTCACCACTGGTGATTGCTGACCTTCAAGTGGAAACAACTGTAATGGGCTCCTGTATAGTTGAGTGGAAATACCTTTTACCAAGTTTAATGGCCTAGAACTGATTAAGTTTAAATCAGTTACTCTACATTCACACGCTTGTGGTTTTATGATTACCAGGTGTAAAGGTATCTGCAGTTCTGAATTGTCTTAGACATTTACATCTCATCACATGACATACAGAAGCCACATACTGTGATTAAGGAAGCTGCTTTTTCATGAGAAGTTATATTTACAGCTAACTAAGTGGAAGTGAATGCTTTTTGGCAATTCTGCATCCCTGGCTGCAGTGGTATAAGATGGATCAATTTACATGAAGATTATTGTTGATAAAATCTGAAAGGTCATGGTACTCACACATACATAATAGTCTGCGTCTGAAAAATCAATCTGGCTGCAGTAATTAGGTGAAGAAAGCTATTGATGCTTCTGTTTGTTTCAGAAACTGATGGTTGTGTTGAGAGGAAACTTTTTTTTCCATTGGCCTTATTGGGACTTCTTCAATCTAATAAAGGAGTTTTCTTGGTTTTACATACAAGAATAATCTTCGTGATTTAGAAAATATCAACTCCTTAAAGCCAAAGGTTTGAAGAAAATATGCTATGAAGAGAAAGAACATAAGGTCCTAGAATTAAATAACTTGAGAGACAGGAAGTCTAAGCTATTATCTAGTCTGGGGTAGATCTTCTTAAGACTGTTTAAGAGTTGCTCTTCCACACGTAATAAATCACTGTAGATGTGATGATTGAGGTGTTCAGTTCCCATCCAGCCTGAACAGTCTAACAGTTAAGCTACTATGAAGACTGTGTGTATCTTATTTTTGTTCATCTTTCATTGTATAGCTTTTCAAACTGGAAGATATATAAGCAACATCGCACTCACGTCCTTGGGCTTATTCCAACATAAGGTGCAATTTTTTGTCTTTCAGTTTCATCGGTAGGAAGGATGTTGATGCTTAATTCCAACACTGCCAAGCCCCTCAAAGAAATACTGTAATCCTACAGATTTGAAAACAACATTAACCTGAAACATAATAAATAGTTTCTGAAAAGGAGTAGTCAGTGTTTGGAATCAAGGAGTTTTATTTCCATTCTCTATGCTCACTTCATTCAACTGGACTCTCTTTTTCCTACTTTGAACTCTTCAGAAAATACGAGTTTAGATTCTTGATGGACATTGCATTCCAACTTGAAGATTAGTTTTTTGCCTTTAAAGATGTACTTTAAAGTTTTGGCAGTAAAGGGTTGAAACTGAATTAAGGACTGTCGTGGTTTAGCCACAGCTGGCAACTAAGCACCACGCAGCCGCTCGCTCACTCCCCCTCAGTGGGATGGGGGAGAGAATCGGAAGAGCAAAAGTAAGAAAACTCGTGGGTTGAGATAAAGACAGTTTAATAGGTAAAGCAAAAGCCACACACGCAAGCACAGCAAAGCAAGGAATTCCTTCACTACTTCCCATGGGCAGGCAGGTGTTCAGCCATCTCCAGGAAAGCAGGGCTCCGTCACGCGTAATGGTTACTTGGGAAGACAAACGCCATCCCTCCAAATGTCCTCCCCTTCCTTCTTCTTCCCCAGCTTTATATACTGAGCATGACGTCATGTGGTATGGAATAGCCCTTTGGCCAGTTTGGATCAACTCTCCTGGCTGTGTCCCCTCCCAGCTTCTTCTGCACCTGGCAGAGCATGGGAAGCTGAAAAATCCTTGACTAGTGCAGCAACAACTAAAACATCTCTGTATTATCAATCAACGCTGTTTTCAGCACAAATCCAAAACATAGCCCCATACCAGTCACTATAAAGAAAATTATCTCAGCTGAAACCAGGACAGAGGTGTAAATTAATTTGTATTGGTGGTGATGGACTTTTGACTTCCACTTCTAGATTTCTTTTATTAAAGAAGATAAAGTGATCGTTAAGTCCAAAAGCTGGACTGTTAAGTTCAATAGCTGGACTGTCTCAAGTGTTACTGGTAGAAAGGAGGAAATTGTATAATTTTTTTAGCAATACTTGGAACATAAGCTTAGTGTTATGCTTCAATTCATGCAGGCCTTTTTGTTATTTTATGTTGCATGAAGACACTTCAGTGCTTTATTTCAGTTCTGTTCTGATGTTGGTGTATATAACAGTGGAACGCTTTTAAATTTGTTTGTCACAGAAAGATCTAATTAGTGGATTATTTTTAGTCTCATTGAGATTTTGTAAGCTTGCTGTTCTGTCCTGGTTGTATTAGTTATTAGTTATCCTGGTGTATAATAGAACATACTGCCGAGGTACCCCAACTTTCATACTTTGTCTTAAAAGAAAAGGCTTCAAAACTTGTATCATATTAACATACCTGAATCCACCAGTATGGCCTCTGAGTGCAGTTACTAAAAATCCAGAAATTATTTGGCTATCCTATCAGCTTCTTCAAGGTGAAGAAAATAGGAAGATCTTTGCTAACTGGGTCTTAGACTATAACCTTTGTATGATAGGGACTGTACCTCCTCTTTTTATTTGGAAGATTGATGTATTTGAAAAATTGGTGTGGATTCTTATGGATACAAATAATTACAACAATACTATTACAGTCAGCTCTGTTAGATGAAGACTTGATCACATCAGGTCTTTGAATAAGGTCTAACCCACTGGACTTCTATCATAGCTGCTGCCTCTGTGCATCACTAGAGAGTGAGTGCTAAACCATATACCAAAAAGTCTGTACAGATTTATTGCTCCCACAGAACGCTATTAAAAAATTACAGTGTTCTGTAGCAAATTACACAGGAATAAACATATTCTTTAGCACTGTACAGAGCATAAAAAAACCCTGAACACTTTGGTTTTGATGGTGAGATCATCAATAGTTCCATGATTCCGTTTATTTGAAATAAGGTATTGATTATTTGACAAGTTCTGTGGATACTCTGAAACTCTGCTGGAATTCTCAGTATTTCTTGTATCAACAAAAAATACTCTTTTTGTTGATACAAGCTGTAAGAATATGCTGTAAGAAGTCTGTATTTTCTTATATATTTTTCACATGTCTCAACATGTATACTGTCTCCATTTCTTCAAGTTTGTGTGTTAGCAATAATCCCACTTTTGAGTGCAAATCTTAGCATTACACGCTTTAAATGACAAGATGTAGATATGTATAATCTTCTATACATACTGTGTCTTTCTGTTTATCTGTATATTTATATGAAACTACAGGACATATAATATCACTTTTCTTTAAACCATAATTCATAAGTAGCTCTCTTTTTCCTGGAAGGGAGGGAGTACAGTTTATCGTTTTACACATTGTTCGTATGGAAAGAATTTCTAATTTTCATTACCACATCATTGCAGTGAATGCAGATCTCAAAAATAAAATAAAATCAGAGGCAGCATTCAGATATATTCTATTTAAAAGTTTATAGGGTTATAACATATCTTAATCTAATCTTGGATTGTGGACAGTCTTTTTTTCATCTTTTTCAGCAGTGAAGGAGGTAGCAAGGCATTATAGTCTTTGATTTATATATTTTTTCAGAAGCAACACCATGAAAGTTACTCTTCAGTCTTACCATACTACAGTAATATGACTGAAGTAACACCACTGAGATGCTGTGCTGTGGAATACAATATTTCAAATAATCTTTATCAGAAATAGTTCATCATATGTGAGCAAAATCCAGTGGCTTTGTTGGTGTAAGAAAAAATTGTACTGAAGGTATAATTATAAATATGCATGCTTTTTAAAGAAAAATTAAGTAAAATATTTACACTTGAAATTGAAAATTGAGCTTTTGCTGTTTATAAAACAAAAGGAATCATACTGTCAAAAACAAATGTTCTGTCACCATAGAAATTTACAATTTGAAGTGGGATGAAAAATAAATTTTCTTTCATTATTTCATACAGCTGCAACTTTTAAATTCACCTTAGCATCTTTTTCCTCATCCTTTATTCAATATTATATTCTGAGGTATCTCAGCTGAATGTTTTATTTAGATGTTTATGTCATTAATCTCCTTTTCATTAATAAATTTAATTCAGAATTAAATCCTTAATGAGTATGTATGTGGCAAAAGTTGTGATAGCTGTCTTCATTCTAGTATTTTTATTTGAAACATTAATAAAATGATTAGGTAAAAATTATTTAGGTAAAAAGTAACTAGGTATTTAGGTAAAAAGTAACTAAAAAGTAGAAATAAATCAGATATTTTAACATGTTTGCACATGTGTTGGTCCAATAATCTTAAGAAACAAAAAGAGAAAAGAGAAGAGGAGAGGAGAGAAGAAAAGAAAAGAAAAGAAAAGAGAGTACTCTGACAAAAGACGTGGTGTAAATTGCTATATTGAAAAGTATTGAAATATATTCCAGTGGTGTTGCAATCTATAGAGACACAAATACTGTAGTATAGAACATTTCTCAGATTTTACCATAGGAAGGACTAAAGGATGGCAGTGAGTTAACACTCTTTGAGATGCATGCTCCATTTTATTACATTTTTTAAACTTCATCCTAATGTCTTTTTTCATGCCTGGGTAATAAGGTTTAATTTAGGAATAACTCTAGGTAATATAAATATTTCTGTGTATTGTTCTGAAGTGTAAAAGAAAAAGATCTATGAAGGATTAATTTAAAAGAGGTCTAATTTGCCACATCTGTAATGTGATTCTGGACAAATGCAGTAGCTGTAACAGTTGTGAATTGTTTTCTACTTCATATATGTTTTATTCAGTAAAAATAAAGCGTGTTATTTTGCCACACCAAAGAGAAAACCATACAATAAAATGTGAGTAGCTAATGTACTGTGTCTATGATGTAACTTTCTTGCAGACTTTCAAAGTTGTTTATAATACCGCTGTCAGTTCCCAGTAGATAATGGATGGTAACTGATTTTTTATGATTTGGCTTACTGTAACATCAAGGTGTTTGTCATAATGTTGTGGAAACTCTTGTAGAAAATGAGGATAAAGCAATTTGTCCATGTTTACCTATGAGGAAATACCAGATTTATCAGCTTATATAGCAGAGTCCTTTTGTCATTTCTACTTTTGTGGCTGCATGTGGCTGCTTCTTTGTCCTAAAACAATAAACCCCAGTGTTTCTGCACTGCTTTCTTCCTAGTTAATTTAAATATATTTGTAGCCCTATATGTATATAAAATAATTTCTGTCATGTATATTCATAAGTACTCTAGAGAAAAAAAAAAAATTGGCAATATTTTGCATCAGAATTTATTCAAATTCAATTATAATAATGGTGGTCATATTCAAGAAACTGATAAACTACTTTGCTCTCACTCCACTGGAGACAACCCAAAATCACTACACTATAACAGAACTCAAGATATTGTTCTAAGGAGGGGAGGTATGTGGTTTTGAGGTTTTAGGGGATTTGTTTGTTTGTTTGTTTAAACAAATAAATTGTAAAGAAATTGTAAATCCCAAAATATTCTAGTGCCACTCATCGTTCTGTATAAAAATAAAAAAGTATGAGACAACAAACTCATAAATCAAATTTGCCATATGCAAATCTAGAGGTTCAATGCTATTCCATTACTGTTAATTAATGAAAAATATTTTAATATTTTTCAATAACAAAAGTTTGCTGTACTAGTATTTCTATAACTATCTTATCCTCGGTTCCTTTATAGCGGTGCATAACACTTTAATGTGGCCTTCAATTGCTTAAGAAATAAGATATTCTAAAGAATGAAGATTTATTGTTATTGTAATGAAGGAATAAATAACTATGGTCCAGATGTAAGGCAAACAGCATTAACTAGTCTGTGGTACTAGAAATAATTTAGCAATGGAACTATAATTTTGTAAGGACTTTTGTGAATCTCTTACTACTTTGCAGGAGAGTGGTGAAAAACTGAACTGATGACCGTAGTGCTTTGAAAACACTTGTTTTTGGAACAGGAGACTTTAAGTTGGACAAAAAGCGAGTTAAAGAAAACATGCTACATTTTTTAAATGTGGGAAAAATCCCACAATTCTCAGCAAAACTTAATTTGACCCTATTTGTCTTTTCTGTTTTCAAAACATTCCACAAAAAACTTGTACCTTATAAACTGTTAAGTTTGTTTCCATCAAGAAACAATGAATGTTTCAATAATGTTGAAAAATTGTGGTGTTAAGACTAAGAGATGAAGTATATTGGAGACAATTAAAAGCCTTGAATGCTTATAATTTTTTTTGATGAATTTATTCATTCTCTGAAATAGGAAGAAATAAATATGTTAATGAAGTGATATGCCCTGACACTACTGTGACTACAATTTACTAATCTGTTACTAATTGATTAGGTAACAAAAGATTAGAAATCACATTTTTTTAATTTTTCAGGCCTGTTTTTCACTGTAGTAGTTATTTCTTATCCAATAATAATTTATTTTTATTTTTTTTCCAAGTGCTTATTTTTCTGAGATGTTACAAGTCGTGAAATTCAGCTTATAATTTATTTATAAGGAATTTATTACTAGTGACCCAAATATGTGATGACAACTCACAAGAGGTTTTCAAGACCTTTCAGAGTGTGTGGTGCTTGCTAGCTTCTAAATGCAGACAGGTTAATTTCATTGAGCAGTGGACACAACCCTCACAGAAATGTTAAATGAAATGCTCCAGAATGTTCCTTATTAAATTTCATAAGAACAAATCAGGCTCTTGTGCGTGAAGCAGAAGTTTTGCACTCTGGAGTGCTGAAGGTTGTGTGCCAATCAAACACAAGTTGTGAAAACTGGAGTTTATGAGGAGCAATAACTAGAAATATTTCAAATCCCATTTATTCCTTCTGTGGAGAAAAAGATTTTTTTCTTCTTAATGAAAACAAGATTTGTCTTTAAACCTTGGATATGATTCCCCAACTCGCATATAGTACTGTGGAATATTAAAGTATGTTCTATATCATCTTTTATAATTTTCTCAGTAGGTCTATTCATCCCATGCATTTGTGTTTTGTCCATTATAAAGATGTGTTCACATACTGAAGTAATAAAATCAATTGATTAAAAAAACCAACACATCTATAATTAAAAAAAAAGCAATACTAAAGTATTTGAAAAGGAGTTTTAAAAATATTGGTGTTCAGTAGTGTAAGCTAAGACTTAAGTTGTTCTTTACATTCTCTAAATTATTAAATGTTTAAATACAGTACATTAATGTGTTTTCTTTATCCTGAAAAGGATACTGAAAAAATAAATAAACGATGTTAGGATCACTTGTAATTACAAAACTTCTATAAATGGTCATACAAAGCTAGACACAGTAAAAATTAAGTTTGACTTATTTGGGGCTTCTTGCTTTGATCCAAGAATAGGAAAATGGAATTATGCTTTAAAATCATGAGGCCTAAAAAAAAAAAAAAATACTGTAAACCTGTTTGACTTGAAAGCGTATTCCAAACTGCAACTGGGCTGTTTTATGAAAAGGAAAGAGTTGTTAGCTGGTGTGCTGGAAATGTACATTGTATTTCAAATATAGGGTTTTTTGTTAGGATTGTACCTAAACAGAAGGTACAAAAATAACTAAATAGCTTTTCTGATCATGGGTGAGACATGGGAAGTACAAATCTTTGGGATTTTTTTTGACAGAGAAAGCAGTTGATAAAAAATAGCCCTGTTACATACTCCTAAGTAGTATATATATAGTTTGTTTTTATATAAAATATATATTTAAATAAAGATATAAACAAGCGTGTTTCATAGTCATGGACAATGATAGGAAAAGTGTCAATCATCCAATTCATGACATGTTCCAAAACTCAGGTACATTGATGTGAATTCACTTTCTTACAGCTCCAAGCAGTAAATCACCATAATAGTAGAATTATTCATCAAAAATGCTTGACATATACTATTTGTGAACTCTGAAATAGATACTGTCTTATTCTACGTGGTGTATATTTCTTTTAACACAAGAATTATTATAAATTCTGATATTCAGTATCTGAAATAAAATAAGTGCTCTGTGTATAGACTAGTAAACTGTGGGTTTGGACTACTGAGGGTAGGCTGATAAAGTCCAGCTTGGATGTGTATGTAGGCTGGAGTACTTCATATCCATCTTTGAACTGTGGACAAAATTATAAGGCTTTGTATTATTCTTATTCTTAAACAGTGCTGCCGGGCTAAGGAATTTCTCTTGCGCTAGAGTGTTTGTTCAGTTCGGCTCTAGAGAAATAGGAGCTGTGTTTCATAAAATCAGCTAAATTGATATTTAGAAATGTCACCCATGACATGGTGGCATTTTCTAATATATCCCAAGGTAAATAAAACCTTTCACTCAAAATTTTTGTTGTTGAAATTATGTGGTCATATAGCCTGTTTCTTATTTGGAGGCTTTATTATTTAAATGATATTTTAAAAATAATTGGATTTGCAAGCAGATTTACCTTTTTAGAGACAATTTATGCAGTAGTTACCCATGAATTATCTTTCATTATGCCAGATAATAACAGGTAATATGAAGTATTTGAATATAAATATGCTGTAAACAGTCTCCAGAGAAAGAAAAATTGATTTATCAGTATTGGTTTCATGATGCTTTGTGTTAAGGTCATCAGCATCTGTGTGATTTGATTATACTTCATTTAAGAGAAAAGATTTGTCTGTATTCCCTACTTAAAACATAAGAAACATCATTAAAATTGTTCTCTTTCTAAAATAAAAGTGATGTTTCAGCATGCCCACTGAAAAAGGCTTTGGTAACACCATAGTTGTGGCTAGTGGTTTGGTTTTAGGGTAGTCTAGAGAATACAGAGAATGGAGAATACTCCATTTTTATAAATGTAGTTATTACCTAGCCACTGGGCCTTCTCAAGAAATAAAGAATGCAGAGTAGTCTGCTCTCTTGCATGATCTGAAATAGCCACAAATTGTTGATGCTGAGTGTCAAGCTGAAGATTATCCAGTGTCCTGCATATCTTTACAAATCTCACTTACACAAATTCATTCAATTTTTTAAAAATTTCAATTTTTTTCTATTATTTTCTTAATTGAATTAGCATATTCACATATTTTTGGGCCAGTGGTTACCGTAACATTGTGTCAGTCACTTTATCCAGACTTTAAACATATTTATATCTTTTTGCCTCTCAAGATCACTGATTTCCACTGTTTGGAATATGGTAGAAACAGTAGATACCATACATATGGTAGAAAGCATGTCATTAGCATGGTAGGAAATGGTTGAGCAGAAGTTGAATGGTTGATCAAAGAATTTCCACTGAGGAGGGGAAAAATAGACCTTGTTAGACTGGGCAAAGAGGAATTTCTGGTATGAGAAACATATATGGGAAATAGTGGGAAAACATACAAAGCAACTAGAAACTTTTATGAAACGGTGCTATCTTTCTATGCATAGCCTTCAGAAACCAAGAAGAATGCCATAAGACTTCCATCTTTAAACTTTTTTACTTTTTCTGTGTATTGTGTCCTCTTACCCTTTTACCCTAGCCTGCTGCCAAACTAGGCATAATTCCCTTGATGACACCAGCAAATGTTGGCAGGAAAATTATGCTGCTTTAGAATAGTCCTCAGGTAAATTGCTCAAGAGAGCTGTCAGAAGTGCCTTACTGGTTGCATAGCACATGCATTAGAGGTACCTTCTGGGTGATCTGAAGGAAGAATAATGCTACATACTTTCTTTTTCAGGATCGGAAATAGTAATAGTATCCTGCAAGAAGGCTTTAGATGTGCTTTGAAAATTGCTTATTGTGAATTCTTTCCACCACAGTGTACTAATTCAATGGCTTTTAGGAACATATCAAAATTATACAGGTGGGTTTTTTGGTTTTTTGTTTGTTTGGTTTTTTATCCTTTGAGCCAGGTAGCATTTCTGTGTGGTTACTGCAGAAATTCTGTTGTTCACAAAAAAAACCCAACCACCCCACCAAGGTTATATTGCTGTGAGGTGGGCAGCTCTCAATTTACAAATATAGTCAAATACAGTGGATCAGTAAGACAGAAAAGTTTAACTAGAAAGTATGAATAAAATAATATATTGTGTTAATATAATGTGCTAGTGTGAATTTAGGACAACTGTATGACATTGCCTGCACAAGTCAGTAAGATAGTCTAGATGAGAACTTTGCTTTTAACTTTTCCATGTGTGATAAATGTGCAGCAGCTGTGTGGAATTAGTAAATTGAACAAGACCAAGATATGCATTAGATAGATAACGTGTACTACAGAGGGACTGTACTTACAGAAGGATTGTAATTACATAAGTACACACTGGCAAAACTAATGGTTTTGTCAATGTGATAGCATCCAGCTCAAGATGCAGCACAAGGTTGCATTAAAAAAACAAGGAAAGAAAACCTTGTTGTTTTAGGTTAAGGGGTTCATGTTTCTTCTCCCCCTCCCCACCCCCAGAAATTGTATTCCAGTGGTATCCAAAGGTCTTGTTTATAGATGTTTGGGAGTGGTCTTGTTCAAAGTACAAGTCTTGAATGCATTACAAAATTTCATAACTGAAAATCTGGGGATCTTGGACATGTTCATTATGCAGGTCAGCTTCATAAGACTTGTGCAGTGATGCCCTGATTTCAGGAAATGCAGAAGTTGTACTGCAGATGCTCTGCATCATTGGTCTGACCACACACAGTAAATTTGGCATGAGAAAAATGTGTTGGCTTTCCTGAATGTGCTCATACCATCTGTGCACATCGTACCCAATAACTTCTTGGAAATGTTGATTCACTGTACTCATGTGCTAAATGGGGCACATGTACATGTACTGAACACTAGAGCAGTATGACTACCTGAGAAAGGTAAATGCTTATAAAAACAAATGTTTCTTATGTAGCTTTCCTACATATTCAAGGTGTGATACAATGCATGATTTGAATTATTTCCCTAGCATGATTCTGTTACCTTAAATATGTGTAGCTCTTTGTTAATGGCACCAAAGTATGCTTCAAGGAACAGAGCTTGAGGAACAAACAAAATGCAGTTGCTTTCATGACATCCCTGAGAAGTACTTAAGTACTTACAGTGTTGTGGTACATGGATGTTTGTTAAAGAAGTTTTGCATTTTTTTTCTCCCTTTCTTTTCATGCTGTGCATTGAGCTTATGACTGCTATATTCCTTCATTTTCTGTCTTGCTTCTTGATACTATGGTTACAACCTAAAAATTTACCTTAGTAATCCAAATATAGTTCATGTAATCTATTGTTGTGGTTTAACCCAGGTAAGCAGCTCAGCCCCAGACAGCCACTCGCTCACTCCCCCGCAGTGTGATGGCAGAGAGAATAGGAAGGGTAAAAGTGAGAAAACTCATGGCTTGAGATAAAGACAGTTTAATAGGTAAAGCAAAGTTGCACACACAAGCAAAGCAAAATAAAAAATTAATTCACTACTTTCCGTCAGCAGGCAGGTGTTTAGAACCATCTCCAGGAAAGCAGGGCTCCATCACATGTAATGGTTACTTGGGAAGACATACGCAATAACTCCAAACTTACCCCCTTCCTTCTTCTTCCCCAGCTTTTACTGCTGAGCACGACGTCATATGGTATGGGATATCCCTTTGGTCGGTTGGGGTCAGCTGTCCCGGGTGTGTCCCCTCCCAGCATCTTGCGGGAGGGGATGCACCCTGCTCACTGGCGGGGCAACATGAGAAGCAGAAAAGGTTGTGACACTATGCAAGAACTGCTCAGCAATAGCTAAAACACTGGTGTGTTACCAACACTGGTTTGGTCACAAATGCAAAACACAGCACCATATGAGCTGCTGTGAAGAAAATTGACTCTATCCCAACCAAAACCAGTACATCTATGAAAGATTCCTTCAGGTTACATTTTACTCTTTTTTAAAGACAAGTTAAAGCAGTATTACTTTGCCTAAAATGAGTCATTACTTGTCTGTTTAAAGCATCTGCTTCAATAATTTATTTTACTTCTGTATGTTGATAGAATCTAGGCAATGAACAGAGAGTGGATGAAACTAAACAATGTGAACAGCATATATTTATGCAATTATGTATATGGAAAAACTATAATTACGCATTTCTAATTGGACATTTGCTTCTAATAGTACATTATTGTCAGATATAGATTCACAGGCTTTAGAACAACAGCTTTTAGTTATGATCTGGAGGTGGACCAGGATTCCTGTATTCATCTTTATTCAAAAATACATGTTCCATCTGCCCTTTTCTTTACATAACGTATGGTGACAATAGCAAAGTAATAATACCTAGGAAAAAAAGTACCATCTCCCTGTGTAATTAAGGATGACTGCATACTAATGTGGGTTTCTGTTACTATCGTTCCATTACAATATATTACAGAGGCAAAAAATATATTTTATTGGTCCAAATCTATGATGTTTGTGGTAACATTATGGTAATGTTGTAGTAACATGATAAGTTTTGTGGTTTGGACAGGGTTGCATTGGAAAAAGGCTGGTATAATAATTCTAGCTAATTCAATGTTAACAAAGCCAAACCAAAGGAAAAAGAGACCAGTAAATTCATATGTTACAATTTAAATAGTAAAATGCACATGAAACTTTATTTGATGTAATTTTTTTTTTAATCTACTTAAAGAATAATTCTATCACATGGTTCCTGATTCACCCAAAAGCGCTTTTCCAGCATGCCAGAAATTCCATGCTCCTAATAAATAAAAATATAGAGCATCTCAGTTGACACTTCAGTTTAAATAAATTTTGTATTTAGAATCTAGCATAACAAAAGTTTAAAATATTGATTAAATGAGCATGATACTGTAGCAGAGGGACACACCATAGCTGAAATTCAGCTTGAATATCAGTAAAAATTACAGATTGTTTTTTTATCTCTAAAGTTTGTGTTTTGAAAGTCTAACAAATCAACCATAGAGTGGTAAAGATGGAATTTACAAGTTAAAATGAGCTGCTTGGTTTGTTCTTAATTGGCTTATTTTCCTATTTAGCAATTCTTCTGTGATAAAATTTGTCTTTTTAAAATAATTGTCATCTCTAATTACTTGACCATATTTGAAGATTCACTTTTTCAAGATAATTCCTTCTTTGTTTGCCATAGTTCAATCTTAGCTGCAATGTCAGCATTTCATTACAGGCACTTACTTCTTAAGACTGTCTCTTCTGTTGGCAGGATTAAGGACAGAAAAAGAAAACCACTGCCAATTGCTGTCCCCTTGCGGTATTTTAGATTGTTCTTTAAAATCTTTTTATTCTTTGCCTGTGTACCATCAACATAAAAAGATCATATAAAATACCAGTAATTAGAGTTCAGCTCTGTTATTTCAGTTGCTACTTCATTATGTATCAACAGCATTCTGAATACTTAATGGGATTTTTTTCTTACCAACTGATCTCTGGAAAGGCATTAAATCCCATCTTTTCTTGTTCTTTGAGGGACATGCAGTTGTTATGCAATGCACTTTTTCTATAGGTGTGCAAAGCTCTCCTTCACATCTCAAAGTAAGAAGACTGGATTAAAGCGAAAAACATCTGATTATGTCTGCCATGTCTGTCAGTTTGTCAAATTATTAGCTTAATAAATAGAATATCCATCCAAAGTAAAAAAACCAAAAAGTGTTTTTTTCTTCTGCACCATAAATGGACAGTTTTGTTAAAACCAATGAGGACATTCATTTTTGAACTTCATTTGCTTCTTGATCCACAGCAATAGATGTCACATAGGAATTTTTCTAGCTTCTCTGGTTTTTCTTTTCTAATAAGAGGGAGTAGAAGCCGAGTATAGAATGTTATGGCTGGTGGTGGTTTTTTTACTTTGAATTCTGTCAGTAAGCAATAGATTAGGTAAAGTAACGATTATTAATATGTGTCTAGACAGCATTCAGGTGCTCCAGGATCTGAAGCATACCTGTCCTGTTAGAGGAAAGAAAAAAATCCAAGAAAAAAAAAAAGTGTAGTCTCTTCAGAATGCTGATCCTTTTGTTTGTTTGTTTGTTTGTTTTACTGGCATAGTGGCATAGACACTAGAGAAGAAATCATTAATTAAATGCTATTTTATCGCATTCTTCAGTGAAAATTAATGGTCACTGTTTAAGATTTGGACTTCACTACTGTGAGTAAATCACAGTTTGTTGGTGTTATTTTGAGCGTATTGAACTTTGAACTTGTCCCTAATTTATTTCTGTTTCTTTTGAAGTGATTGATGAATGTTGTGGAGTGGTAGTTGTATCAGAATAAGAAAGAGAAAGAAAACAGCAAAAAGAGCATTTCATAATGAGGATATCTTGAAGTTAGGAGGTCCATATGAAGGTGATACTAATTCAGGAAGCTCATCCACACTTTAGATTATGTTATAATACCTCTGGAAGATGTTGCATATCTAGAGGCTTACCATCTAAAAGCTACCAAAGATATTTTAACAGGAGCCAGGATAGCTCCTTAGAATAAATCCCTTTGCATATTTTTATGTATAGTATTCATCATCTTGCCTGTACTTTAAACATTGCATTTAAAAATGCATATGAGATCAAAAACATTTTTTAACAAAATATGTTCTCAGCTTTACTGCAGAAATTGCAGGCCTTATTTAGATATTCCTGGGAGGCAAGAATTGCATGACAGCATAAGTTAGTTTTCAGGAAACTCACTCTCTTTTTTTTAAAGTAAAAAATAACCACTTCTTTAATGTCTAATCACGCTTTCTGTCTCCTGTATATCACAGAACACAATGGGCAGTTTTATCTTGAAGGAATAAATCCAGTTGTCTGTGATGTAGGAGTAGTAGGCAGGGAGATGAATAGAGTGGTTTCACTTCCCAAAAGGCTCCATTTTACTCAGAACTCCTGGTTTCCATTCAACCATCTATATACTCTTCACTATGTGCTATTTAAAGAGGAGATGCTTAAAGCTTGTAGTTTTAAGGGCAAAAAGGAACACACTCTACATGTAGAGCTGATAACTTATTGTTAGCCTAATTAAAGTCTTAACTGTGTAATCCAAATATGCAGTTACTATCTCACTTACAATGATACTAACATTTACAGGCCAAACTATCTAGGTAATAAAGAAAAGTTTCAGTAGTAATACAGCTAAATTTATTGTACCAAAATTACCCAAGTTTTCCACTCCTTTTCTCTGGTTTTGTTCATCTTTCTGGTGTCAGTCTAGTACCTAAGGTCCGTAGTCATCCTCAAGGGGGATGGGGTGAGGGTGAGCATTACAGAAAGTTACCTGTGTCCCAAGTTCTTTGCATGGAGGAATATATGATTGGTGGTGAGCTTTTATTTCTTCTCAGACTTGAGTCTGTGTTGGGATTATTTTTTATGTTTTCAAACACCATCTTTTTATTTGATTTTTCTTCATTGGTTGCTACCTCAAGTGTGACTATCTTCACCCCTTTGCTATTAGTTTAGGTTCTGTGATCACCTCCTCCAGCTCCACTTAACATAAAAGTGTAGTGTTTCTTACTCATCAACTTTATGTATTTGTTAGATCTTTGCCATAAGTAATATTCACAGGCAATAGTCACTTGACTGCTAGACTTTATATTAAAGCTAATCTCAATTCTGGTCAAGACAAGACCTGACATGCTGCACTGCCAGGTTAATAGAAATCCTGTGGCCTTCTATTAGTAATGGCAAATCACTACATGTAGTGGCATCACCACCATGCTCTCAGTATAAACTTTGAAATATATTCTCTGTAGACATCCTTTACTGTGTGCATTTTTTCATTTGGGTTTTGTTCTGTTGTGTGGGGCTTTTTTCTGCTTTTTTTTGTTTGTTTGCTTGTTTGTTTTAATTTAAATTGGTGAGACTACTTAATGAAAGAGAAGTTTGTTGGAAGCTTAACTGATGGTCCTCTAGTGGTAGTTATAGACAATCTACAGTATAATTTTCATTGTATTTAGCTGAATGTTACAAATCAAGTTGCATCATGTTCATTGTCAATAGCTTAAGAGTATTTGGGAGAAAAAGACTAACAAAAATTTAATCTTTGAAAAAATGAAAGTGAAGTATAACTCAATATAGAATGCCAAAGGGAAACCTCTGAGCCTATACACAGTCCTGTTTTTTAAAAGATGCAAAGCTTGATATTGTACAGCCTTACTCAATGACCATTTTTCCTTTTTAATTTTTTATTTAAGAGGAATGAGGGAAAGTGATGTCTCCAGAGGTATATTGTGAAACTAAAAAGCTTTAGTGGAACAGTCTGCCTTTCTCATTTTTTGCTTTCCCAGCTCCTAAGTGATAATAAAACAAGAAAAGATTTGCCTCTTCCCTTGCTCTAAAATGTTTTCTTCCAGATTGTAATAACATTTAGTTGTATTTATGTACATGTCCTAACACCTGTTGCTCAAAATCCTTCTGCCTAAGGAGCATGAGGAACTGAATGAAAAAATTTGCTACAGTGCTGTAAATATCTATGACTGAATGGCTTGGGTTTTGTGGGTTCTTTTGAAGGTAGCTTGTTTAAACCTATACATAACTGTTTACACCACATCCCAGCAGAGTCTGATCATGGGATGACCTATAAAAGCTGGGAAGTGGTTCAGCTGATACCTGGAAGAGCAAGTGATTGGCTTGGGAGTAACAGGAAAGGCTCATTTGGTCACAAATAACTTCTTTCCTAAGACATTTCCAAGACACTACTTGTAAAGGAATTTGCTAAGATTGAGGCTGAGGAAAAAAGTCAAAAGGACAAGTTTATCTTGAAAGTTTGATCTTATGAGTGCTCATCAATAAATGTGGAAAACAAACAAAAATGTTTAGCAAGAAGCCTTGACTAGTAATTTTGGCTCTGTTCTTATGGCTTTGAATGGATTTAGACCTTTGAACAATATTTACTGTTTTCTAACAGAGAAGTATAAGAAAAATCAAGAAAAGAAGGTTGTAATCCCAGTGTATATGTATTAGTAGGTTTAAAAATTATCTTTGCATTATCTTTTTGCACTATTAAGTATTTCCGTAGTGGAGGGTTGTAGCAATTGCAATTTCTTTCCCCAGTTTCTCTTTCGGACTCATTACAATTCAAGAATTTTTTGATTCAGTAAACTGACAGTTCTTTATGTCCTCTGAGCAGAGAGGATAATAACTTTTTTACCTTGAAAATCTAGGTGTTTAATGCATTGAACTCCTGTGGGTGGAAAAACTAAGGCAATGCTGTGACTTAGGTCATATTTGATAGATTCTGCCTGTTCAAATTTGCAGGTATGGATCACTATACCACCATAAATGTCTGTAGTGCAGTCTTAAAAGCTACATTTGCTGTTGACTTTTATTTTCTATTTCTGTGAATCAGATGATTGTATAAGGATTTCTGTTGTGTCTTCCTGTCATTCTCTGACAATTGTTGACAACAGACCTGAAGAACTGTCACATTAATCATAATTGTTAGTTGTGTGATTTTTAACAGGAGAAGGGACTCATAATTTTGCAATGTTTGCATCAATAAGCTTGATAGCAGTCTAATGCTGTTGTCACGGTATACTTCATGCCTGGTAAGCAGAATTTCTTACTTGGCATTTTGCATCTGTGGAGACCTGCCCTTATTTAGCAAAAGTCAGAGGTAAGGTCAGGAGGGTCTTAGCTTGAATTCAATCCCCATGTAGACATATTTGCTAAAATATAAGTAATACAGGCAACTGCTTTTTGACCCAGTTTAGAGGTATGTGGATCTACTCAGAGACTTTATTTTAGGCAAAGAAGGTTAGTAGCATCAATTTCTTACACTCCTTTTTGCAAATTAGTGGATAGACAATCATGCCAAGTAAATAATTTTCCCGCTCCCTGATTTTTGTTGGTCTTTTTGACATATCTGTTAATAATGCTGAAAATACTTCTGTGATTTAAAATAAATAATTATTGGAAGTAATTAATGAAAGTTTGAAAGAAAGTTTCAGTGCCTTAAGAGCAGTAAACTATATGATAATATGAGGTTTTTATTTACTGCATCTACCAAAATGACAATCGATAAGAATGAAAGATTTTGATGTACACTGTATTTTATGCCTTTTATACCTGCCCTGGAGAATTTTCAAGCATTGTGAGAGGAATGCACATATGTTACATCAAAAAATAGACTATTTGCAGTCATTTTTTTTACAGTACTCTAAAAAGTCACTATTCTTTATTTGCTCCTGACCAAGTATGAAAGCAATGATAGTCCTCAACAGGAGTTATTCATGGGAGGTCACAACATTATTTACCATAAATATCTGCATGGCATCAATGTGACATAATTTTTTTGGTATAATTTTGAAAGACAGAACTGTATTGCAGAGGCATCTCCAAACTTCTGAAGTTATGTGAAGTTTAAGAGGAGAACTCCTAGCTGAGCTCTGTAACGGTACATTTCCTCTGCGTCCCATGCACAATGATCTTATTGAGGAAATTGCCCCTTAAAGCTGCTGCATGTTGAATATCATTCCTTGTCAATCATTAATGAGGTGGTCATTTAGAAAAGAAGCACTGGATTAAGCCTTAAAAACATATAAGTCCTGCTTACACATCTTTCTGTAAAAGTTAATGAATGGCCTAAAGGATCAACAGGGACTGTTTGCTCTATCTCAAGCACATAATTTATTCAGCACAACTTCATCTTTCATAACACCTCAAATTCTGGTGATTGAATATCTGTATCTCTTAAAATTGACTGCAAAGTCAAATTTAACTCTTCCCAAATTTGTATATGAATGCAGAGCGCCTAAGAGATACACTTAGAAGATAAAATATTTAGTTAATTGTTGTTCAGAATTTGATCTGAATCAGTAATAATTAATAGCCAACATTAGTATATTAGATGAGTAGTGCTAAATAATTTGCAATGTTTCCTGTATCTACAGTACCTCCAAGATATGATATCTGAATAAGGATTTAAAACAATATCCACACCAATAAAGCTTAGCTTTGAGATAATGTTTAGTCCTCTGTCCTTTAGGGGAGCTAATTTTGATTTACATTTACACAATCTGGCAACTGTAGCTGAGAAATCTTTCAAAGGTAAGAAATTGCAAAGAAGAGATGACTATGAATGCAGTAGGAATAAAAGTGAAAAGAACATTCTTGGCTTGCTTTAGTGTTGATATACTATACTGTAAGTAACTGCAATAAATTCAGTAGGTCTCTCTGCAAGGTAGTGATTTTTTTCAGCATTACACTTCTGTTTGTGTAGGTGGTTTTAGCCACTGCTACAGTCCCTTTTATGATGGGGAAATTTTTTAATCTCTGTGCTTCTTTTCTGAGTGCTCCTATAAGAAAACAAAGAAAAATAGGGTAAAAGAACAGAGGAGCTTTTGGTGTGAGTAATTGCCATATGTGTGTATATCTTTATGTTCTACCAAAGTAAATAAGGAAGAAATCAGGAAAAGAAGAATTTTCATTTTAAGAACTTTAATCATACTGGGTTATCATCAGTGAAATTTCTACATTCAGTTAAATTTCAGCATGTTGTATTTCAATAGAGGACTCTCATATTTAGAGTTTCTATATCTTCAATGATTTTTTTGGCTTAGGTAATCACAGTGTCCCCGAATAATCTTATAACAGGAATTAGTGAGGAGTCCACTACTAACTGACTAGGATAGGTTTTGAAATTACTATATCTTGTTTTTCACCTAAGTTTTGCTTTGCTAGCCTCCATTAATAGTTATCCTAAGCAGAGAGGCATTTTTTAAAAATCTTGATTCTTAATTTAAATTTATTTGTAAAGATCTCTCCTTATTTTCATTACTTTGATTTAAAAACAATCTTTAAATACTTAAAGTGAGTTATGAAAATAATTGAAGCTGCAGATCTGTGGGTTTTAACTTGTAAGAAATATACTGAATTCATTGGGATTCTGCATATTGATCATGCTGAGAATATCAACACTTTGATAAAGTGGCAAAGATTGCAATTTAAACAGGAGGAAATTAAGCTGAAGAATTAAGCAAGCCTTTGGATTAGCATCAGTAAATGAACTCTTAAAATTTATCCACATTCTAAACCTTTTTTTGTTTCATATAAACTGTAAAACATTAAAACTGGAAATGAATCTAATCTTCTGTGAATATTAAGGATATATTGTTCATATTGAAAAATACTCTACACCTAAGTACAGCTACTAAAATCAAAGAACAGGGAGAGAATATCAACTTGTATATAACAATAATTAAAAAAAATGCAGAGAGGATAGTGACAGCATCTTCCCATAGTATTAACCTGGATGCAATTCAGAGACTATTCAGACATTTTCAGGTGCCATTCAGAGCAAGTTGTACAACAAACTGTTGAACAGATTAGAAAAGTGAAAGATAACATTGTTAGAGTTACAAGAACCTGAAGAATTCTGCCTTACTAACAGGTGGTTCAGTCAGTTTGGTCAGAAACAGACTTTTTGGCTACTGCTAAGTAGCAGCAGGGCTACTGCTGATTAGTTAACATGGCCATCCTGCAAGAAGATAAATGGTTCAGTGCTGCTCTACCGCTTCACCACCACCGTTTGTCTATCCTAGGTGTATAAATTTCTCCCTAGACCTGGTACATTTGCGCCACCTGAACAATCTGCTGAGATTTTTAATTTATTCACTGCACATTCATTTGTCACCATAGTATTTTCTTTCTTTTTTGGTTTGCTTTGCCAAGTAATGACAGTAAGGCTACATGTATCTACACTTTCCTTCCAATAACATTTGAACCTGTTAGTCAATAACAGTCAAATGATTAAATCAAATGATAAATGCTTCCCGATAACTGAGTTCTACAGGCTTTGTGAAAATTGTCCTGCCTGCAGGAGGAAAAAGACCCAAATTAGTTTTCCTTCCTGCTCCTCAGTGGGAGTAGGTAAAGAAAACAGACAAGATTTGACTGGTATTTGTTATCTGTGGCAGCAGCTGGCCAGCCAGTCAGCATAGCACAGAAATGCTGGATTAGTCACAGTATGTACTGTTTGTTATCCAGTATGTGTCCTATGGAAGATAAGAGAAGTTAAAGAGCAAATCACGCATAGGACAGGGGACTAATTCTACTATTCATAGAAATGTGTTTGGTCTCCAAAATAGCTGTGTAAAAATAATTAATTAGTATAACGATCACTTTGGACCTTGACTAACGCAACCTGATTTTATCTCCTCATTTTTTTTCATGATAAAGTTTCCAATTAATCATAAATATTTTATTTATATAGAGCAGGTTTCTGTGCGATTGAAAGGGAAGGACTGTAGGGGATGAAAGGTAAAAAACTATCATAGTTTGGTTTACTGTGACAGTTTGTGGAACTGAAGGTGGAAACTAAGTGGATTACATGAGAATTACATCCATAGCATTTATTTTGCTGTAGACATCGTGGTTAAGGGGGAGACGTAAGCCCCATGCTCCAAACACCTCCTAATGCTTGTAAGAAGAAGAAAATGTTTGATTCCAATACAGTACTCAGTAGTGCTTTGTTCTCCATCTCCTGCTCTTGGGTGAAGATTATTTGAGGAGTCAGCTGCAGAAAACAGCTCTCACAGTGTCAAAAGTTTTTTTTAACCTCGGTCAGTTAGGTTTTAGATGTGGGTAGAATAAAGAAATAAATGTAATGTACTAAGATTCAGTTGGCAACAAATAGCAGCAGAATATCAACAGTTCCTTTATTTTGTTGGTTACCATGGAAACAATCAAGTATGAGATGTTGCTGACAAAACTGCAGACTGCGGCAGCAATCATTAACTTTAGAAGGGCTGTGCTTTGTGCTCAGTATATCTGAAAAGTAACAGTGGGCATTTTTTCTTGCATTTGGTTGTCTGTTCTTTTCAACGGGATAAGCAGGGGCTAAAAAAGGGAATGCTTGAAGTAAGTGTGGATTGTTGGGTATTCAGGCTCTGGCTACGGAAGTGTTAATGCTTATATCTCACTTTTTCCGCTGGTGCGTATATGTTTGCACGTGGTCAGGTTTACTTGGCAGAAGCTCAATGGAATGTAATGGTGTAACACTTTTTATGTGAGAAGAAATTAAAACGAGATTTTGTCATGGTTCTCATGATTGATGAGATTTGTAAAATGAGAGGGAGTCCAATTACTAAATGGTGTTTCAGGCAAAAAGATCACTGAGTTTCTCAGTCACTGCTGACTGCTAATCAATTTGTTGAGTGATGATTAAAATGTTTAGCTTTGACCTAAAATGACTTAGCAGTTTGAGTCCTAGCTAAATGACTCTTTCTGATAAGGAACCACACTCCTCTTCTTTAGAAAAGCTCTCAGTTCTCTGTTTTAAGAAGAAAAATTGTGGGCCGCTCTTTTAGGGTTTTATAATTCCCTCCATTTTCACCTTATTCAAAACAGGAATTTCTCATCTTCATAATACTTAATTCATATTTTGTTTGTGAAGGTAGCAAAAGAGGATGAAGTATGTCAGAGATGAAGAAGATGCTGATGTTTTAGGAATTTTTTTTTAAGATCCTCCTTACATTTTGACATACTCATTTTCTGTTTTATAAGGGTTGTGGGGATAAGGATGCAAAAAAGTACATATGTATATGCAGGTGATTTCATGTTCTATTCTAGATAAGCAAATCATCTTTCTTAGATAAGACAAAAAAGATAAAACACACTAAATTGTAATAAAAAGCTTTTGGAATTGTTTTCTGTAAGAAAGATTCCATGCAAGAGTGCCAGCAGATTTCTATGTTTTTGTCTGTGTTGCTTAGATATTATTAGAAAATATATGATTGTATAGTGATTGTAGTATTATATTACCAATCAAGCACAGCAACTTCCAGAAAAAAAGCAAATGCTAATAGAGTAGTATTCCATGTGCAGGTAGTCCAGATTTCAGTGCAGCTCTTCAGATGCATACAGATGATGTGTGGGTTTGATCCAGTTAAAATTCTGTAGAACAGAGGCATCATTCCTCATAGCCTCAGTAATCCTTTTGTAAGATTTATCTAAGAGTCAGGTAAAATCATACCAAAGTTTAACTTGTTTGGTCTGGAAAAAAAAATGCTGGTACATCAAAATGTCAAGGTAACTGATAACACTGAAGATAATAAACCTTTCCCTCATAGTATCATATGAAACCCCTGAACCCATCACTTTCCAAAGTAGATTTATGGTATAAAAGCTTTGTGAAGAACTAAGGTATAATTCAAACACGCAATTTTGGTCAAAGTCCCAGCTTAAAAACTGTAGCATTAAATCTGTTACTGGTCTAAAATCCAGACTTCTTATAAGTGTCTGTACTGTTTGTGGAGTGATTCAAAACCCAAAAAACTCCACACTCCTAAGCAGGTTTATTTAGGCAAAGTTAAATTTGCTTTAATTTTTGAGGGAATGTTAGCTTAAACAAATTAGGATATATGCTAATTAGAGAATTAATATATGCTATCTTAGAGAATTGAAATGTCTTTGGAGACCTCTAACAAAATATTTTGATAATTTTTTACTAGTCTGTATTTCACTGTTAAAATTACAGTAAATACAATTGTAGTAAATTTGTAGAATTCTTATTTTGGAGTTGATTTTCTTTTGGATTGATCATATTTAAGAGAGTGAATTCTCTTACTCAGGGCATATGGAAATCAGTAAGAGTGTTACTTTCATGTATTAAGAGAAAAAGTCATATTCCATATGTAGGGTTGTTTTGTTTTCCTCTTTCTGGATCTAACTAAAATCTTTAAGCACTGTAAATATTCCATTAAAATAAAATACAGAAAGTCAAATGCAGAAAGCAGTATCAAGTCTTTATCCATGTATGAATATCTATAAGAGCAGAACATGTAATATACAAACTTTCTTGAAATGTGCAAAGGGGAGAAAAGCTCAATTAGTTTATCCACCACCTACTAGCAGAGTCAAGCTGTTCTTTGGAATAGTTTGCTTAGCCCACAGGCAGAAGTAGTGCCAGTGTTTCCCTCTCCACATTTACTCTAGGCAGCAGTGATTTTTTGGGAAACCACTCTAAGCAATGCTAAGCAGGAAGTTGGAACTGCAGAGCAAGCAGACTGTTTGCTTGTGGGGAAATGACAATCTGGCTGTGTTTGGAGGAGTAACATCTCACTTTAGCAAGATTTATTGCAGCTTTAAGCTGAAACAAGTTTCTTGATAAAAAAGAGGATGTGGTGGTCTTGATCAAAGTACTGTCCTCATGATTAATTGATCTGTGCTGTATGTTCAATTTTGAACAGGCCTGAAGAAGACAGGTAGTAGTTCCTTGCTTCAGATTTCTCATCAATCAAAATGGATGATACTTTCCTTCTCTGTTAGTTTGTTATAAACAAAAATTATTGTTCATAGGGCCTCTAGGTACTGTGGGTCAATAGTACCAGAGAGACACTTAAATTACTAATATCAGTACCTCTACATACTTGTATACTAATACATCTTCATTGAGTTGTGTTCTCTGCCATGTGATTGGCCCACTGGTTTGTTTGGCTTTTAAGCAATCCACCTGTGTGAGCCATAAATGGCTGTGAGTAGCTTTACCTTTCATTTCTATGTGCATACATGGAGATTAACTTTGCAGCTTGATTTTAGCTATACATCATTCATATACATAATTATATGAAATCTGTTGTCCTTTTAAAACTGCAAATTATAAAAAAAAAAAAAAGGAAAAATGTATATAGACCTAGTTGGGCACAGATATAAACTTAATAAACATTATGAATGAATCTGTAATGAATATATATGTTCATATGAGATAAATAAAATTCTCTATACTCATTGCATGATGAAGCCATGTATTCTTCTGTGTATTACCAAATATTTATAATTTTCCAGTTTTCCATGATGCCCTTTTTACAGAGAAGTGGTGTAGCTTGAATATCTTGAGAAAAACCCAGGTGACCTACCAGCAGAGAAGTATTTCTTTAATGAATAAGCCCTTTAATTATATTCTCGTTCTGGTATATGCTCAAGATTGTAAAATTGCTGAAGAGAAGAGTAAGTAATTGAATAGCAATTTAAGTGTGAATTTATTAAATCAATTAGATTTACAAAAGTAATTTGAGACACAGTGCTGCTATATTGGGCACACCAAGTATATAAAAATTTAAAATAGATTCTTGTAAGTGTAGCATAGTTTCTAATGGGAATTTGTCTTGGTTATAATAGTAAAAATGATTGATTCTATGTGTCTTACAAAGCTTATTCTGTAAGTTATTCTTATCCTAATAGCACCTCAGAGGTAGGCCATTTCATTTCAGATTGCTGGGGAATCTCTAGGCATAATAGAAGATTTCATAAACTGATGAAAATTTATAACAGGGATTCAAATATTTCTGTGCTTTTCTTTTCCTCTAAAACAAACAATATCTTCTGTATTAACTAGTTTGGTAAAGCTAGTCATTTCTCTACACTGTGACCTTCCATGTACATTATGTTAATTTTTTCTGCCTGATGTACTATGCAATATTTTGTATGGTACTTTAGAACACTAAAGGAAAATGAATTTGTGCAATTTGGTGGGTCTATGTACTGTAAGTTGCCAAATGGAAGGAAAGAAAATGGTTGCAAGGACTTACATGACCAATAACTACTTTAGCTTATCTGAAGAGATGAACTCCTACCATGGTGTTACGTGCATTATATCAGAGAGTGAGAGAAGTTACTGGGTATCAGAAACCTCAAGGACTGAGTCTAAGATGAGGAGTGTGACTATCTATTCATTTCTTACCTTTCCTACCTTCCAAATAGTGGGAGAGGGTATGTCTGTTCAAGCTTTCCTTAGTGTGATAAAATAAGATGTAATAGACACAGAGTTCATTGTCTCATAATGGAAGCAGGACCTCATGATACAGTTTTCATTGTCCCTCCAGTTTGGTGACAATCTCCTTCCTCTTCTGTCTCCCATAAAATATCTGTGATTCTCCAGAACATCTTGACCACATTTCCTATCTCATGAGACTGTTTCACTGCTTGCTATCTGGAGATACACAAGACTTTGAAATACAACTTTATTCTGAAGGATTTTTTTCCTCTCCACTTTCAAATGTCCTTTGACATCTGATAATTAAAACTCCAGTCACTATTGTTATGTTCCTTCTTCTCCCCCTTACTTTACCTCCATCACGTTGCTTGGATATTCAAGGTTCTCTCCCTCCCCTCTCATCAATTAATATTTTAGTTTCCAGGTTCTGTATATTACTTTTTTACTACTCTCCTCAGTCATCTGCATTCAGGAAGTTTTCAGTCTGAATAGGAAAGTATCAGGTTTGATGAACATTTATTATTACAAGAATTTGTTCCTGATTACTCCGCTGTGTACAAGGTCAATGTGGGGGCTACATACTAGTATTAACATCAAAATGGGGTTGGAGAGCAAAATCAAGAATATTGTTTGCTAAAGAGTACATACATATTCCCTTGATGTACAGTGAAGTATCATAAAGATCAAAACAGTAAATGAAGGTGTTCAAGATTAACTAGATAGATTGATCATTTATTTAACTAAAAGTGAGAGTTGAAAAACATTTAGTTTCAAAGCACAAAAGCGAGTAGGTGAAATAGTACTAAGATTATGCACAGGTAATTTTGTCCACAGAGGGTGGTCTCAGAATACGAGTATAGGCAAATCCATTTACTATTTGTTTTTAAGACAGTAAGAGAAGTGTTTGTAGACTACCACTATTTGTATCAGCTTGCGTACTTTTCTTATGGCCTCTTTGGGTATTAGGCAATCATTTATGGAGGTAAAGTAATAAAAACTCTGGTCTTAAAATATTAAAGCTCAATGAACATGGAAATATCCTGAAATTCAGATCCCTATTTTGTAAGTTATAAAGTGCTGGAGAAGCTAATGAAAAAAAGTAAACTGAACTGGTTTGCTTTATTAAGGTTCCTGTATATTTCGAATTTATAACCACAAAGAAAAATGAAATGTGGAGAATGGAAAACTGTTATAATTAAAATCTACATAATGTCTAATTGGTTGCTGGAACAATCAATACAAAAAGCTGATTTGACATTTCTTCTTGAACAGATATTTACGTTCAGCCATCAGTGGTGGGTTGGGTAACACTTTCTGTACTCAGGTAGTATTATTAGCAGCAGGCATCACTAACACTTGGGAAACATAGCAGTACCTGACTCTTTGCCAGGGAAGAACACACAACATACAGGAGTCGGCCAAAGAGCACTGATGGCTTAAGTAGACGCTGCTGCAGATTCTTGCCCTAAGGAGTCTACTTGTTCAAGGAATCAGAAGTGTACGTTCTGCTGTGAAGTAGGCAAGTAGCATGCTAGTCACTTTAGAGCAATTTTGTTGACCCTTTTGAGGGAATATGTCTGTTCTCAGTGGGTGTAAAGTGGGGTGAAGGCCCTGAAATTTTGTTCTGTTTCTTTAGGGTCAATGATTTTTTTTTCACTTTCTCTCTTCATTTAAAGTCCCAATGCATCAAAATCTAGCAGCATTATAACTCAAGAAGAACATAAATTTGATGAAGAAGATATCCATTACTTTTTCACCTGCAGATAAAAGGGTCACAGATGCAGGAAGTGTTTTCTTCTGGTGTAGTCTGACCAAATGTGACCAATATCTTATTAACTAATGCATTTTAGGTGTGAGCTCTTAGTTTCAGCAGAAAGAGTGCGAATTCTAGGGCAAGTAGATTCTGGATTTGAACAATGATTCTTGTGAAGGCAGATCCTATCCCCTATACACAAGATATTTAGTAGCAGGCCTTTAAATGAACATCACCCTGATGACATGCTTGAAGCCAGGCAGGCACAATGTGGTAGTATTGATGCAACAGGTAATAACAATTCTGTCACTCTTCAGGCTGATCTATGAGATCAATTCCAAAAATAAAGTCAAAACATATTACACAGTTCTCAGGGGAATGACAAATAAGAAGACACTGCTTTCTACTGACCTCATGTTCATGGCTAAAATCTTACCGAGAGCAGTGCTGGGCCACAGCAGATGTGGTAACAATCACAAGGATCCTGGTTAAAATGTGGGAAATTACATTAGTGTGCTGTGGTATAAAAATGCACCAGCAGAACCGTTTCAAGAAGTGGACCATCTTTTATCTCCTGGAGGTTGCCATATTTCTTGGGGATCTCTAAATAGTTATGGAATATAGTAAAAAAAAGGCATTACAGTTACAGTTAGGTGTCACTAAAAATGTCTTAATGAATGGCTTAGTCCAACTGTATTAGTCCTATCTAATTTGCATTGCTTTTCATATACTGAAGGTAATGTTCACACTTGATTCCTCAAACTGGTAAATGAAAGTTCTAAGGAAACTTAATCCAGCTGTCCCTTTCAAAAGAAAATGTGCAGGTTCCCTTTGAGTATGAAGTGCTAGGCTGTTGGCTCTTAACAATTTTGGTGCCTTCTGTCTGGACCACATCCTCTGTTTGGACTTTTAGAAAAGTTTAAGAGAGTTATGAACAGAAAACCCCACCACACTTGCAGAACTGCACACACTGATAATGGCATGATGTTCTGAAACATCTTGTGATTTTAAAGTCTACACAGAAGGTAAATTTACTGGGGGGGGGTAAAACATTGAATTGAGTGTCCAGATTAAAAATAAAAATAAAAATTAGTGGCTAGTTTAGGATTTGGAAGATTAAGGACTTTTGGTGAAGTCCTCCTAAACCCAAGAAGGATTTTGGCAATAAGAACTTACCCACAGTTCATACTGTAAAGGAGTTTAAACTGTTGCAGTTATCTTAAGCTGCTGTGTGATAAGGCTCTAGAAAAGTATGTTTAGAAAGTACTTCTTTAAAAGTAGCATTTCTTTAAAACCTGAATGTGACTAAAGAATTAATGTAGAATACTTTACATTCTGAATAGGGAATGAAGACACTACTCTCACAAGAGAGGCGGGATGGTGTACTACAACATCTGAACTAAAAGTTCCTCCTGTGAGAACAGAACTACATTGTTAGGAAAAAATGCCTGGATGTAATGCAGCAACTGAACTATTTCAGACCTTTTTAGCTTCTGTGATCGATAACAAAAATCATTGCAGAGCCTCAACCTAGCGGGTAGTACAGATTAACATTGTGTTTATGATACATCACTGGCGAGGACCAAACACATGGAAAGAATGGATGGAAATTTACATCAACATGGCACTTTTTGTGATCCTATATGTCAGCATCACTAGTTTAATGTAAATTTGACTATGTAAAGCAGAAATGAATAGAAAATGAGGAAACTAATATGGTCATTATAAAGTTGAGAGCAAACACTGGACACATTTGTTGATGACAGCGCATATGAAGAGAGCATATGAGATTTTTTATTATTTTGTAGCATGTAATGTTAAAATGGG
This sequence comes from Ciconia boyciana, assembly GCF_034638445.1. Lineage (NCBI taxonomy): Eukaryota > Metazoa > Chordata > Aves > Ciconiiformes > Ciconiidae > Ciconia > Ciconia boyciana. The sequence goes on from NC_132935.1 coordinate 61,954,208, forward strand.
AAGTGATATAGGATAATACTGTAAGCAAATGGTCTTTACAAAATTTGGAAGACAATACTGAGGAAGCTACTTTAAAAATATTGTGTCATTTTTGCATTCTGTAAAACTATAGAATGAGGCATGGACTTGAAAGAACACAAATCAAGTCAAATACAGAACTGAGTATTTGGGAGTATGGATTTAAATGGCATTTTTAAAACAGTAACATTATGCAAAGAATTAGTGGATAATAGAAATTGTCTTGTTTGTATAATTTTTATAAAAATAAATAAGATGTAATAATAAGTGATTCATGTAAATCTGCTGGAAATACTGCATTCAACTATTCTTTCCTAGTTCTCATTGGTTAAACTTCTGTTCCCCTTTCTCTTTAGGAATTTCAATCTTGCATATTTGTTCTCCTTCTGAAGCTGACAAATAATAGATTCTCTTCCAATTAAAAAAATGTACTTTGGGAATCTTCTTGAACCAGCTGATAGTTTTACAAAGTATGAACAGAAACTTGGGCTAAGCTTAGCATAATTATCAAATAAAACTTCAGTAGGTCTATGCTCTCTTTGCAAATATAAGTAAGTAGTTAAAATGTGAGTTTACTTGACAGGTTTATTTTCTTTTTTTAATCATTCTTTTTTAAAACAATGTTTTGGTGATAGGTGATTGGCATGTTATCACTTTTTACTGATTAGTTCTCTTGATTACTCGTGCTGACCTTTCTGGAATTTTTCCTGTAGGTTATCTAAAATCAGAAGACAATGGAAAAGGAGAGAAATGTAATTTTTAATATAAACAAATCTATTTCACAATAATGGTGGGAGACTGTTCAGCCAAAAAAAAAAGAATTGTCCTAAAGATAATTTTTATTACTTTTTTGAATGTTTATTGTTGGGTTTATTTTAGTGGCTGAACTCTCTTAATGAAGTTCATGTATGCTGGTATTCTTGGCTGACGTTAAAGTTTGAACATGATAAGACTGAGTCCAGAGACATAAGAGACACTTCAATACTCTGCATAATGTTTTGTCTGTTGTTGGTTTTTTTTGCCATTATGTGCTTCTTTTGGGTTTATGGCTGATGTGTCTAACTCATTTTCAAATTAACAGCTTTGGTTATGGTGTTAGTACATTCTGCACTTGAGTCAACTTGTTTCCATGGAAGAATAACTGTTCCTGTATATGCCCCCTATTAAACCCAGCTGGAGTGTAACAAGGCTATCAGCACAATGTGGTCAAGCAGGACACAGTTTTGAAAGTATGGTTCTACTATAATTGTTGGATGAAGCATTATTATTCACTTGCAAACAGGTTCTCCCTGAAAAATGGCATAACTATAGTAGTTATAATTGCAGATGGTACTCCTTTCATCATATGGTGCTGATATGATCATGTTATTCAAAAAGCAAATAAAAAAAAAAACATGAAAAAACTTAAATCACTTTTCTCTGAAATTGAAATTGCCTTTTTTTTTTTAGAGGACCCAACTCGATCTGCTCTTATACAATATTTTCAGTTTTACTTCAGCTGTATTAGTATTAGATGTCTGGATGTGTACTGTTCTCTTGCCTTTTTCCAAACTCTCAAACAAATATTTTAATAGGTTTTTTTGTTAAAGAAAGGTTTTTGCATGTCATACATTTCATCCAAAAGTAAAACTTTGTTCTTAATCATATAAAAACCAAAAATAACTCAAACATCTTTATGAAAACTACATTTATGAATAATAGTAATTTACATTTCCTATGACTTTGTCTACCCTTTATTCAGCTTTTAAATGTTAGCAGTTAAAAGCTACCAAAAATTACCCAGACTAGAGGGAGAATAAATATGGGTGGAAATAAGAGCAAATGCAAACATTCATCTTATGTTACAATTTACTCTTGGAAGGAGGGTGGGGTGGCCAAGAAAGAAGAACATGGGTAATTTCTGTCAAATTCAGCAATAGATGTTGAAAAATTAAATTTCAGTAGCATAATGTCTGCATATAACAGCCAAACAAAACTGAATGAAAAAACCCCTAGTCTCAATATATCTTATTATTCTAGTAGGTGTTTCTCTTTCCCTTCTCTATTGTAACTAAGTTCTGAATCACTCTCTGTAAACTGAATATAGAAAATATTTTGGGCAAATAGTTAAAGTAAGGTTGATTTCAAACGCCTGGCACTTCATTAATTGAATTAGTAGTTTGTCGGTTTGTTGGCTAAAATGAAGACTGCTGTCAAAATGTGACTTCTTTGAAGCCCAAAGAAGGCCTTTCTTTCTCCTTCTCCTTTCACATGATACTATATGCTGCAACAGGAAACAAAACTATTACCGCATCTTGAAGGAGGAATTTTTTTGGCTGATAAATGGAGATCATGATAGTTGCCACACAACACAAAAAGGTGTTAGGAAATTGTATTTTTCCCTGTCAGAGCAGTCTGTATATGTTTTTTCAACTTTTTCATAGTTGCCCAGTAGCCTAAGGTACAGACTTAGGTTATGATATGTGTGATATTGCAAAGTGGCAGATGTCAAAAAAGACCACCAATTCTGCTTAATTATGAGATAAATTAGATTTTGTAGGTTTCCTAGATTTCCAAGAAAGTTTTCCATCTTCTGGCAGTCCAGGATAATAGCTGATACGTATGTAATGGATGAAACTCACCTTTGGCTTTCTGATGCTTGATATTAGAAGTTATATTTCAGCTTCAGAATGGCATTTCATTAGTGACAGCTGTCAATTTTGTTGTCCTTTCATATATTGAATGTAATTATAGCTATAATACTTAATTGCCAGTTTTCAATTTTCTGTTGTATTTTCATTTCTGTTGTTTTTTCTATTTCATATTCATATGAGAATATTTATTAGTAGTTACTTAATAGGTAATCTAAAAGGACAATTGCTAACTGCATAACAGTGAGCCAAAGATGTACTTCCAAGTGAGTATTTCTTTTTATTGCTGTAGTAGCTAAGCTCTCAGTCAGGGACCAGTGGTCCATAGTGTTCAGCACTTGTAAAACTACAGTGTATCAAATTCACTCTTATAGCTGTTTAAAAAAGCGTGGGTTCCTTTACTCTATTTCCTCTTTTGGTGGACTCTTCCAGTAATCACTATTATAACATGCACTTTCTGGTATCGCAGAATATTCTGACCACTGTAAAGGTGACCTAGACAGAAAATAGGATCTCCACTGTAACAGGAATGGTGGAAGCTATGTAGGGTTAGCAGAAATACTGCAAGCATGCTCATGTTCTTCAGTGAATCTGTGTTAGCTCAATATACTAGTGTCCTTAGCTGTAGTACAAGTGGCTTGAGAGGAATTAGCACTTTTGCCTGAATCCTTTAAGCTCACAAACGAGCATAAAAGTTCAAATTCTCACCAACTTCATTAACAGTTAAATTTTGTATTGGAGGAGTCAAACATAGGCATGTAGTTCTTTCTTCAAATTCTGTTGTGGGGGTAGAAACCAAAAGATGAGAAGGTCAGGGGTAGTAGAAACCTCTTCAAATATTACAGCTAAATGCACCAGAGCTGAGCTATTGATGCTGATTTTTGACAGCTTTTGGGTAATGATTGATTTTAATTTAAGTAAAAGGTATCTGTGTACAGATTTGCACTTACTCTTACAAAGAATTACACAGTTCCAAATGAAATTACTATATTCTGGTGCTGTATTTGGTTTGTGTGGCAAGGTTTTGATAGCGGGGGAGCTACAGGGGTGGCTTCTGTGAGAAGCTGCTAGAAGCTTCCCCCATGTCCGATAGAGCCAATGTCAGCTGGCTCCAAGATGGACCCGCTGCTGGCCAAGGTTGAGCCCATCAGTCTAAGTGGTAGTGCCTCTGTGATAACATATTTAAGAAGGTGGAAAAACTGCAGCAAAACAGCAGCAGCTGGTGAGAGGAGTGAGAAAATGTGAGAGAAACAAGTCTGCAGACCCCAAGGTCAGTGAAGAAGGAGGAAGAGGAGGTGCTCCAGGCACTGGAGCAGAGATTCCCCTGCAACCTATGTTGAAGACTATGGTGAGGCAGGCTGTCCCCTTGCAGCCCATGGAGGTTAATGGTAGAGCGGATATCCACATGCAGTCCGTGGAGGACCCCACGCCGGAGCATGTGGGTGCACCCGAAGGAGGCTGTGACCCCATGGGAAGCCTGCACTGGAGCAGGTTCCTGGCAGGACCTGTGGACCTGTGGAGAGAGGAGCCCACGCTGGAGCAGGTTTGCTGGCAGAACTTGTGACCCCACGGGGGACCCATGCTGGAGCAGTCTGTTCCTGAAGGACCGCACCCCATGGAAGGGACCCACACTGGAGCAGTCTGTGTAGAACTGCAGCTTGTGGGAAGGACTCACGTTGGAGAAGTTCATGGAAGACTGTCTCCCGTGGGAGGGGCCCCATGCTGGAGCAGGGGAAGAGTGTGAGCAGTCCTTCCCTTGACGAGGAAGGAGCAGCAGACATGTGATGAACTGACCACAACCCTCATTCCCCATCCCCCTGCACGGCTGAGGGGGAGGAGGTAGAGAAATTGGGAGTAAAGTTAAGCCTGGGAAGAAGGGAGGGGTGAGGGGAAGGTGTTTTAAGGTTTGATTTTATTTCTCATTACCCTACTCTGATTTGATTGGTAATAAATTAAACTAATTTTCCCAACTGGAGTCTGTTTTGCCTGTGATGGTAATTGGTGAGTGACCTCTCCCTGTCCTTATCTTGACCCACAAGTCTTTCATTATATTTTCTCTCCCCCGTCTAGCTGAGAAGGGGGAGTTATAGAGCTGGCATCCAGCCAGGGTCAACCCACCACAGTTGTGTGCATACTGTAATGCAGACCTTGCTGGTTTATTCCCATGTAGTTGCTTCTCTTGCTCTCTGTGTGGACACATACACATGCACGTGCACACACACACATGCACACACACTTAGAGAGTCTTTGCATTCATGCATTCCCAGAGTTCTTTGCAGCCCTTGGTTATGCCATGGAGAGTTGTGATAGAGATAAGTGTAAATAGCAGTCAAATTTTGTTGCTGCTGGTTTTTTGTTGCTGTTGTTTTGTTAGATTTTTTTTTCAAACAAATGTTAGTTTCACTGCGAGGCTTTTTTTTTTTACACATAGGTACTCAGCACTTCATGGCTTACCTATAGTCAGATTATTTTTGTGTTGGCTTCTCTGGTAGGTAAGAAGGATAAAAATTTTAGTATTAATCACTGTTTTACTACTTCATGTAAACAGACGGCTTGCTTTGACAAAAGGATATTAGAAATGTTAGGAGATAACAGATCTAAGACTATCATGATGGCTCATTATCTCACAATCTAAATTGATATGATTGAATCCCACACCTGTGAAGCAAAAGAAGGCAGCAAAAGGCAGGGTTTCTGCAGTTTCTTGGTATGCCTAGTATATCCAGTATACTCCCTATTGCACAAAACCTTGGCAAAACTTGTGGTACTGAACTGATAAAAGTGTTCTTGTTGTAATTTCCAGATTGAAAATTAGAGCCATGTTGAAAGATCATTTCTGTTTCCTCCTATCACTTCTAATATTAGATTACCACGTGTTTGTAGGATTGAAGCACTCTAGTGTGGATAAATAGTGTCACTGCATACCAATATTCTACTCTTTCCCCATTTCTTCACTTATGGGTTTGACTTACAAAGAAGAGGACAAGTACTATCACCCTCAGAAAAATATCTGTTTTTTTCAGTCATCCCAAAAGTAAACAATGTGTTCTAGCTATTAAGGACATTCTTATTTATCTGGCTCTGGGTGAATAACGTGAATAAATGTTCATTTATGGCTGCTTTTCTGAGAAGTGATGATCTTCTGGGATTGATATTCAGGTGATTTCCTGTGTTTCTTCAAGATCTCATGAAGTTCACAGCATCTATGTAAAACAAATTCCTAGTTCACTTCAAAAGTAAAGGCAGCTATCCTCATCTAGTCAATATTCTTGCATCAGTTGATACAGAATGCAGAACCAATAGACAGAAAACTATAACCTGTTGCAGACATATTAATGCATGTGTTTATAGCAGCTGAACTAATTTGAAGCAGGTAAAATATAGACATATAGAGGAATTAAAACAATTTTTAAATTATGTTAACATTCAGAATTCACAGACTGGAATTTTGTATACTAGTTTTCTGCAAGTCTCTTTATTTAATCATAACATTTTACAGACACTGCTGTCTCTAAAGTGCTTTTTGGTTCTGTCAGAGAATTGGACATAAGTATTTCCAAGTATCTGGAGTGAATCCTGTCAACTTTGAAAGTCATAGATGCAGTAACCTATTTCAAATCATGGTTCTTGAATTAGTGCAGGCCATTTTTACTGACAATACTGTCTATACATATTTATCTGTGTGGGGGAAGGGAAGGAATTAAGCACTGGTAATACTAAATAGGGGTAGAATTCTAATTTGTGTTTGTAGCTAACTAAATATTAGCAATAAGGGTCTACTCTCTGAAGGAGGGTGATTTTTTCACACCTTAGCTCAGAAAGGACGTGGGTTGCATAACCTGGGTCTTCTGGATGTGGGCTGGTAACAGAGCAATTAGCTGAAAAACAGAGTGTATTTACTAAAGCCATTTACTATGTTACACCATAATAGTAGTATTTCTCAGTTACTTTTAATTGAATAGAAATATTCATTTTGTCTTGCTTTCTGTTTGCAAGTTCTCTGCCTGCATAAATGCAGCTCAGACTTCAAATGTAACTTTGGATACAAATAATGAAACTTATTTCACTTAATTTAGTGGAATGGGCTGTTTTAGGATACAGTTCATTTAATCCTAAAGTGGATGTCTCTCTGAAAATTTCTGTTATCCAACAAGTCACACATGCAACATAAACATAGTAGATGAGGTATGAGCATGCAAGGTCTAGAAATTACTAGTTCACTGCACTTAGAGGCTCAAAACAAATTTTATTCAGTTCAGTCATTACAAATGTCATTCTGACATATTGTTGACCATTTGGGAACTACAGGAGCTGAAAATTACAGTAATAGATGGTGGAGGTGGGAATTATGGACCATTTCTTTTATATAATCACTAATGTGGGTTTTTTCAATCCTAAGAAAAATTAACAGTATGGTAGTCAATAATAATTGTTCAGCTTTGCAGCTGATGGGCCAGATTTCTTCAAATTTTACTTTCAGTCAAGTTTAATTTGATTTATGTTCTAAGTTTTTCAGGGTAATGATTACTTTTTCTGCTTGCTCTTACCAGAGTGTAATGATACTGCACTGTAGTCGAATGGTACCAAGCACCAAGATGATAAGAAACATGGCTTTTGTTCTTAAGTCACTTTCACACATTTATAGGCTGTATTGCTTTTGTTTCTTTTAAAAGTTGGTTCCATGCTCTACCTTTACAAACTAAAGATATAAAATAAGCCCTGCTGTCATTTTGCCACTTGCACTGATTTTATGATTTCTGACCAAGTGCCAACTTTATCACAAGGGGGGTACGGTATTGTCTCAATGTACATATACAACACTAGTGCTCAGGAGGAAATAGTGGATTGTGCACAGGATTGGTAGGAAAGCACAGGATGACAGTGATAGCTAGATAGTTCTGTAATCTTTCTGCTGAAAGGACTATTCTTTCTTTGTCAGTATCTGGAACAAGGGAGTCACCATGCTGTGATAATCTGTGGCAGTGACCTTTGACAATTTACACCAGCTGCAAATATGTCACTGTTGTTTTTTTTTAAATCCTCTTCTCTTTTCCAAATAATCTCTGCCATTGCTTACATTCCAAATACAGAAACATTCTTGTTAGTATAAATAAAGTAGAAATCTTTTAAAATAAGTCTTAAATAAGTCTTTGTCTCTGAAAGTCTTACCCTAGGAACCTAGATAATATAGCAAATATGGTCAGATACAGATTTAAAAAAATACAATGTATGTTTCAGTTATGTATCATTATACAGTGTCTTTGTCCATACATAGTGGGAAATGTTATAATCCTTATGTTTTTTCCAGCAGTAGTCAGATTCCTTGCCATAACTCTAGATAAGATCTTGGGTGTCTTGTTTGTATTTTTTTCTGTTCTTAATTAAAAGTAGCTCCAAAATCTGCAGCATGCTTACACCAAGTTAAAAAAGGAGTATCAAGAAAAAGTAGCAGAACTGATATATGCAAACAAAGAAGTAGAACAGCACAAAACTGAAATTAAAATATTGAGAATTCTTAGGAAATCTTAGGGAGCTAAAATAGTAAAAAGTTGAGGTAGGTCAAAGTAGAAGTGACCAGTAGTATACTATTTTGTCACTATTATACTATTTTTTTAATACTATTTTGTCTATTTTAATTTTGCAAATTTATATATTTATCAGAAATTAACCAAGACTTATACTCTAAATTTAGACAAGGATCAGTCTAATTCATTGTTGATACTGTTCTTTCTATATGTCTCCTCTATACACATATTTGCTTTCCTACCTCTGTGTGTGTTTGTATGTATAGACTTCAAAATTTTTGTCAGTGTCTTTATATGTCATTGAGACTATGACAGAGAATTTATAAAACACTGCATTGTTTGATGGTAAAGTGTTAATACATGTTTTAAAATGTAATTTACTAAGTTTCAACAGTCATGTTAGTATAAATTAAAAGAAGTTGATTTTTGTTCAGGTCTCAGAATGATTTACTTTGAAGGTAACTGAAGGAGTTATAAATTAAAATTGTTAATGAGATGTGAATTAAACTAAAGTTTGGTATCTAGAAAATGGTATTGGGTAGAAGCAATGCACCTTTGTTAATTAACTGTAATTGTAAATAATTTTTAATGGTTTCTTTAAATTCAGATTTAAGATACTCATGAATATTTAATTTAACTTTACTCAAAAGAGACATTATGAGAAAGAGAGATTAATCTTTTCCTTTAAAACTGTATGTGCCAGGGATGCATTCTTCCTTCTTCTCTGTCTGTCCTCTTCCTGAAAATAGTCTGGCTTAAAAAATGCTTTCTCACAAGTCTCAGAGTAAAGATTTTTTTTTATTTGTGAATAAAGTATTCTTAGTTAGCTCGTGAAAGTAGCTGCGTTTCCCATTCTCTGCAAAATGGCTGGACTTACATTATTACACTTCATTTCAAGGATCACTCTTCCTCTACAAGTGCATGGAAGTCATATATTAGCTCTCTTCTGAATTCATGGAAAGGGGCAGGCAGAGGTGAATCACTAGCTGCATTCTGAAACCTATAAAAATCCTTTCTGTAATCATAGTCATGATACAGTGTAAAGAAGACCTCTCCCTACCATTCACCCTTGAGTTTTTCCATCTTGTATAGAAGTGTGTAAAGATAAACATTTTCTTATCAAACAATATGACCCTTGTAAAATAACACAGTGTGTAAAAATTCAAGTGAAGTTGAACTAAAAAAGAAGTTCTTCCCTTATGCTGAAGAATAAGTGTTTTTGTTCCTTTAGCTTTTGTTAGAAGGTTTTTAATTTCCTGTCGTTGACTTTCTGATAGTCAAATACACCCAAAGACCAGATCCAAGAAAATGGATCTCAAGGAAAAGATAGGAAAGGCAGGATTAATAGGAAAATAAAGGATGGTGGTCAAAGGACGGGGTTTTTTTTAAGTTCAAACTCTTGCTATATATATTTCTGTTTAAAAACTTCAATTGCCCTGCTTTAGCTGGAAAAACTGAAATTTGTATCATAGCTTGCTTGTTCATGACCTTCCTTAGTCTTGATCTGAACCTTACCTCTGCTTTAACAGGTGACCCAACAGCTTGCTTGTAGATTAGCTGCACACATGCAACTGCTCTTAACGTTAACTGCCACAGGCTCCAAGTTATTTAAAAATCGGGGTAGCACATCAAGAATCACAAACTATTGAGATACAGTAGGGTTATCTTACAAGAGAAAAGACACTGACTGCAGAATGCATTAGGAACCATGTCTCTATACTTTTTATCAATAATGTCTGTACAGTATCAATAATGTACAGTAGTAAATTATAAATAAATATACATATATTGGGGGTTCATGCTCAAGCATTTTTTAATGATAAGGGTGAATGATCAAAAGTGTTTTGAGACTACTGGACTAGACCATCTCCAGAGGTGCCTTCCAACCTCAGCACTTCTGTGACTCTCTAATTCTGAAATTAATTGGCACATCTGCTAGAAATGTCAGGAAAGGGTTTATGTAAGGAATTAATAAAAAATAATTTAACTTCCTGTACTAAAATATACAAGCTACAGTACTGTAAGGGGATTTTATAAAACTACAGCTCATCTTGAACCTTTTTTGTTGTGTGAAAAAGCAGATTTCAAGTCCATGATGTTGTTTACCTACTAAATTCCCTGATAGTAAAAGTCTTCTCTCAGAGTCCTTCTAGGGTAGTAAGTAGAACAACGGAAAAATGCCTCCAGTAGTGGAGTAATATGTTTTCTGTTATTGCTTTAAAAAACTCTTGTATAAAGGGAGAGAGAGATACCTTGTATTTTTAGAGGAAGTATCACATTTATACTTATGTTCTTGTCTCTAACACAGCAGTTTATCACTAATTTAGCAAAAATATGAAGATCCTCTTTTCATTTTAAATCTGAGTGGTAGGAATAAAGGGAGAAGACTAAATGCTAATGTAAGTTTCTTCAGATAGCACTTAACTACAGTATGGTCACTGTTAATAAACATTGCACAAAAGAATTGTACTTAACACTACAGGCAATATGTCTTTAACACACCACAAAAGTAGTTTTTTGTTTTCTCTGTTTCATTGCCAGGAAATTATCTTGTGTATTCAGATGAAATGTGCAATGTGAGTATTTGTATTCACAGACTCATAGGAAGATTGAAAGTTCTCAGTCTTTCTGACTCTTCTACTTTTTATTTTACTATATGATCCATAATAATTTTCACTGGCCCTCTTAGGAGTACATTTACATAGTCATAGCCTAACCTAGCAGATTTTGAAGGGATATTTAACATGCAGTTAATACTCAATCTGATTTATGCAGATTAATGCAGCAATCTGAGGTGCTGTCAGATTTTCTCATTATTTTATGTACTGTTTAGGACATGAATCATTGAAGTGATCAAAACTTTTCTGGGGTAAATGTGATTCCAAACACTATTGTCAGTGAGTTGATAATAAACTCTCTAATTTCAAGGATAAAGGGGTTCATTTTTTCTTTAGATTTGTTATTCTCCAGTTAAACAAATTTTACAATGTGTGGTAACAATATATAGCACAAGTTTTGTATGTGAAATTATGTTTATGTACAGCTCTATTGCTGCAAATACTAATATTACCTTGTTTCAAACAAGGTAACAGCTCATTATTATAATATCTGCCTGTACAATGGAGTATGTTTTCTTTTTTTCCTATGGCTATAAATGTTTAGATTCTAATCATGTGGTTGTAGATAAACCTCTTTATGATGAGTTAGGAAAACTATGTTTTCCTCATGAGAGATGAGAAAGAGATACTCCTTTAAACATTTACCTCAAATATTTTTTGCTGTATAAAAACACACTTATGCAACTAGAGTATACATGATGAACAAGGTATAAACAATACCAGTTATTTATAAACAAACATAATGTTTTATCCCCAAAACAACATAATGTGGAGCTTTTTAGAAATGAATAGAATTTTGCTGCAGAAAACTTTTCTGTCAAGAAATAAAATCAGAAACACTTATACTTTATAAAACTGCTAGGGTATTTTAGGATACTGCTTCATTAATTAATTTTTTTGTTAGCATGAATTTTCATTTGGTCTCTACTCTCTATATCTGTCTTCTTAATGAATAAATAATTGGGGCATTTTATTCACATAGTCATTTTAGAACTGTATTTACATTATTCCAAAAGTTTTTATGTTAACTATTTTGTGTTTTCACTTAACAGAAAAAAAAAAAATTACGAATGAAAATGTCAAGAGTAATGTTGAGCCTGTCTCATGTATTTTCTGACAGTAATCTGCAGTTAAGGATGTAGTGAGATTGCTTCACAGAAGTACCAGAACTGATTTAAGTCTTTCAAAGATAGGAAGTATGCTTAAGCATCATATTTACTGAGTTTAATCTCAGTGAAGAATGAGACTTTTTACACTTAACTTGAAAACTGGCAGTTGGAATGGTAGGGAATAGAGAAGAAAGAAGTATATCACAGAGAAAGTGTAGGACTCTATAAACTAAGAAGCAGCAGGACAAGAGCAATAAATCTATGGATGGAAAATGAGATCTGCCAAGATCTTGCTTTAGGGATAGTAGATGAACGAGTGGATAAGGCTTTCTACATACAGGTAGAAGCAGCCCCACGTTCACAGGCCCTGGTCCTCCTGGAGGACTTCAACCACCCTTATATGTGCTGAAGGGACAGCACAGCAGGGCATAAGTGATCCAGGAGGTTCCTGGAGAGCATCAGTGACAACCTCCTGACCCAAGCAATAGAGGGGCCAATAAGGAGAAGTGGACCTTTGCTGTACCTCATACTCACAAACAGGGAGGGACTTGTTGGGGATGTGGAGGTCGAAGGCAGCCTTGGCTGCAGTGACCGTGAGGTGGTGGAGTTCAGGATCCTGAGAGGAAAGAGGAGGGCACAAAGCAAGATCACAATGCTGGATTTCAGGAGAGCAGACTTTGACCTCCTCAAGGATCTTCTTGGTAGAGTCCCATGGGACGAGGCCCTGGAGGGAAGAGAGGCCCAAGGAAGCTGGTTAATATTCAATTATCTCCTCCAAGCTCAAGAGTGGTCCATCCCATCGAGCAGTAAGTTGGGTAAAAATGCCAGGAAGCCTGCATGGATGAACAAGGAGCTCCTGGAAAAAGTAATGCAAAAAGGAAGCCTACAGAGCGTGGAAGCAGGGACATGTAACTTGGGAGGAATATAGAGACACTGCCCAAGCATGCAGAGGTGCAGTTAGGAAAGCCAACACCAAAATGGAATTTAATCTGTCCAGGGATGTCAAAGGCAACAAGAAGGGCTTCTATAAGTACATAGGTGACAAAAGGAAAACTAAGGAGTACTTGAGTCCACTGCTGAATGGGACAGGGGGCCCAGTGACACAGGACGTGGAAAAGGCTGAGGTCCTGAATGCCTTCTTCAGCTCAGACTTTACTAGCAAGATCGGCTTTCAGGAATCCCAGGCCCCAGATACCAGGGTGGAAAGTCTGGAGCAAGGAAGACGTACCATTGGTGGAAGAGGATCAGGTCAGGGAATACATAAGCAAACTGGACATACATAAATCCATGGGCCCTGATGGGATGCACCCACTAGTGTTGAGGGAGCTGGTTGGTGTCATTGCAAGGCCACTCAATAATCTTTGAAGAATCATAGTGATTGAGAAAGGTGCCTGAAGGACTGGAGGAAAGCTAATGGCACTCCTATCTGCAAGAAGGGCAAGAAGGAGGACCCAGGGAACTACAGGCCAGTCAGCCTCATTTTGATCCCTGGAAAGGTGACGGAGCAAATAATCCTGGAAACCTTTTCCAGGCACAAGGAGGACAAGAAGGTCATCAGGAGTAGTCAGCATGGATTCACAAAGGGGAAGACAGGCTTGACTAGCCTGCTGATCACCTCCTATGATGAAATGACTGGCTTCGTAGATGAGGTGAGAACAATTAATATTGTCTATCCTGACTTTAGGATGGCTTTTGACACTGTCTTCTGCAAGATCCTTGTAGAGAAGCTGATGAAGTATGGACTGGATGAGTAGACAGTGAGGTGGATTGAAAACTGGCTGAATGGATGGGCTGAGAGGGTGGTGATCAGTGGCATGAAGTCTAGTTGAAGGCCAGTAACTAGCAGTATGCTCCAGGGGTCAATATTAGGTCCAATCCTGTTCAATGTCTTTATTAATGATCTGCATGATGGGGCAGAGTGTACCCTCAGCAAGTTTGCTGATGACACTAAACTGGGAGGAGTGGTTGATCATCAAAGGGTTCTGCTGCCATCCAGAGGGACCTCAACAGGCTGGATAAATGGGCTGACAGGAACCTCATGCAGTTCAACAACAGAAGTGCAAAGTCCTGCACCTGGGGAGGAAAAACCCCAGGCACCAGTGTATGTTGGGGGGCCAACCAGCTGAAAAGCAGCTTTTCAGAAAAGGACCTGGGGATCTGATAGACACCAAGTTGAACATGAGCTATCAATGTGTGCATGCAGCAAAGAATTGTAATGGTATCCTGGACTGCATTAGGAGGAGTGTTGCCAGCAGGTCAAGGCAAGTGATCCTTCCCCTCTACTCAGCACTGGTGAGGCCACACCAGGAGTGCTGGGTCCAGTTCTGGGCTCCCCAGTACAGAGAGACATGGACATACTGGAGAGAGTTCAGCGAAGGGCCACTAAGATGATGAATGGACTGGAGCATCTCAGCCTGAGGAAAGGCTGAGAGAGCTAGGACTGTTTAGCCTGGAGAAGAGAAGGGTCAGGGGGATCTCATAAATGTATATAAATACCTGAAAGGAGGGTACAAAGAGGACAGTCAGGCTCTTTTAAGTGGTGCCCAGTGACAAAACAAGAGGCAACGGGCATGAACTGAAACAGAGGAGGTTACCTCTGAACATCAGGAAACTCTTTTTTTCTGTGAGGGTGACTGAGTACAGGCACAGGATTCCCAGGAAGGTTGTGGAGTCTCCCACCTTGGAGATATTAAAATGTATTCTAGACGTGGTCTTGGGCAACCAGCAGTTGAACAGGGGGCTTGGACCAGATGACATCCAGAGGTCCCTTCCAACCTCAATCATTCTGTGATTCTGTGAAGGCAAACTCTAAGGTGACTAGAACCAGGGCCAGAACATTAAACTCTTATTTGTTTTGCAGACTGCTTTAAGTATTTCACAAGAAGTAGGAAAAGATCATCTAGCAATTTAGAGCAAAACAGTGTATTAAAATTCATACAGTAAAACAGAATGATGAGATACACTACAAAGACAACACAGTTCTAAAGTTTAATTTTGTGGATATAAAATATCTCTTAAAATAGCTTCTCAGCTAACATATTATGCCCTCCGGAGGGCAAAATAGAAAGAGTGAAAGAGGAGTTATATCCAGTTGGCAGTCCAAGAGGAAGGTGAGAAGCAATCAGTTACAACTAGCTGCTCCAACCTGAGCAGGAAGAACCTGTCAAACATAGTGTGGTTCTAGATATTGGGTTAATTTTGTGAGTATTAGGATCTGAACTTGAGCAATATGCAATGCAGATGCATATGCAATGACAGGACTGTCTTCATCTAAAAAAACGTTTGAGAAAAGAGAGTGGATTACATGAGAAATATTTACTTGTAGGTCTTATTTCATTCAGGAATCTCATTGATGGGTTTTGCACTACAGTTATAGTTGAAGGATGGATAACAGCATACTCCCTTTCTCACTTTCAACCATTTCTTTTCAGATGCCTCTCACAGCTCCTGTACTTACACAAGCTGCAATCATTAAACTGATTTGTGCCTTTTCTTTTTGTAGATTAGCAATTCTTCTTAATGGTTCTTCAATTTGATGATCACATAGAACATTTAAAGAAAAAAGCCTGTTAACCTTTCACTGAAAAGCAGAGTAAAACTTTCAGCACCATGACTGTTTCCTTTCCTAGCTGTATTTGCCTGCTTTTGATCTCAATTCTGCTCTTCACTGTGACAAAGAGCCTCATTTTTCTCTCCTATACACTTTATCTCACTCTATACTGATGCCTTTTTAATGTATTGTTAAAACAGTCTGTTCACTTTGATTTCAATCAAATCTACACCTCTTTTAATGATAGCAGTTTGCAGAAACTAGTGATGCTAATTTTATTCATTCAGTTCAATGGGTTTTATTAAATCTCTTTAGACTGCCACCTTGAAGAACTATCAGAACCAGGTCATTCTCATGCATTTGTTCACAAACACCAGAAAACTCTGCTCTAGATATTATAGAATATAGGTTAAAACAGGTATGTAGAAATCCTGATATGTAAATGGTTCACCTAAGACATGTATAAAATATTCTCACACGGTAGCGTCTATCTTTGTTTTAAGCAATGTTGGTATAGTCTACTATCACATAGCAGACAATAATTGTAAGAATAACTGTTTTAACCATCCATGTTGATTCCACTCAAGTGAAAAAATGGGCAAGAAAAGTGGTTTTTTTTGGGGGGGGCAAAACTGTAATACAAGAGGACTTGTGAATAATGCAAACAGAAGGAACAGAAAATGCCTCAGAGCCAGCTCCTTTCCAGGAACTCTTCTTCATTTACTTGATCTGTCTTCAGTGAAATGAAATAGTTGATAAACACAGAATTAGATAAATGTAGCCCCTTCTTTTGATGGAGCAGACATCAACAAATCAAGAGAGATTTGAAAATGACAGAATGGCAGGTTAGCTAAAATAATACATGCTGATAACTGAGGTGTTTCAATACTCACTGTAGATAAGAAGCATAGGGAAATTGTTTGTTTCAACCATATTAGCCCAGATGAAGGGTAAATCAATGAAATGCGTGTGTTTTGAGGTATGACCAGCACAGAATGTAATTTAAAAAAAAAAAAAGTAATCGAACTGCAAGTGGTATCAGTAATTAGTGATTCATTATAAAACAGTATGGTGTACAGCAACACAGAAACAACTGACAGAGTGCATTCAGATTGATAAAATGCATAAAGGTGAAGCCTTGGAGCCTCCAATTGCAAATGAGATAACAAAACTCCTATTAGGCAGGATAATGACTCATGTTTTTCAGACTTTGGTATTGATTACAGTTTGTTTGCTAGATATTATGGCTCCAAAAGATAAACAAGAAGGGAAAGACATGCTAAAGATAAAAATTATTTTGGCCCACAGCATGCAAGGAGGAAAAGTGCAGCAGGCTAACCAGTGACAAGTTTAAAAAAACAAAACAAACCAAAACAAGTCACAAAAAGCACAAATGATTCTCTGCTGAGTGCAAAATCTTGTGGAGTGATGAAGTGAACTCATGTCCACCATCCTTTATACCTGGCACTAAGGAGATAATTGATCAGGATGTCCAAACAGAAATAAAACAGTGTAGCATATGGGGATTACTCAGAAGTGCTGCTCAGGGAGGGAGAGCAACAGATTATAATGATAACACAACATGATCCCATGCCCTGGCAAATGTATCCACTGCTTCTCTCACTACTGCAAACTTAGGCTTCAAGGAGTGCCTGTTTCTCTACAAATGGGGCAAGAATCAGGACTAGTGGTGCTGGCAGCCTCACTTTTGGGAGGTATGCTCTACATACTCACTGTAGCCCCTGGAGAGACAGCTTTGTGAGGTGAGAAGGTTCCCACCATCACAGGGATGACAAACACAAGACTGGAAGAATCTTTGAAGGATTCTGCAGAGACAAGAGCCTAAACCTCAGGAGGACAAAAAAGAAGGTACAATGAGGCAATGCAAGAGCAAGAAGAGGACATGCACTTTCTGATAGTAGAAGCTTGTGACTTCTGCCAGCAGAAGCAAGGATCTCCATCTCCACCTGGAACTATTCCCCTAACAGGTTCAGGGCCAAACAAGAGTAATAGTCTACTTTACCTGCTGCTCCCAAGCAGTGGCAGATGTGGTTATCTTGGGCAACTTGGGTTGTGGCTACCATGATCTGACTGAATTCAGGATTTGCAGGAAGTCTTCCAAGGTGAGCAGAAGAGTTCAGCCTCCTAGAAAACTGGATTTCAGCTTGTTTAGGGAATTATAAGGTAAAATCTTCTGGGAAACTACCATAAAGGCAAGAATGCCCAGGGCAATTGTTTGAGTTCTAGAGAAAACTCACTGAGGGCTCAGAAACAAACCATCCCCTTGTACAGGAATGCTGGAAGATTGGATGGAAGATCACATTGCCTTCTTAATGAACTAAAGCATAAAGCATTCAGGATGTGTAAATTGACCAAGTCTGCAATGGAGGAGTCATACAACTCAGACACTTAGAGGTAAAATTAGGAAAGCAAAAGCCCAGCAAGATCTAAAACTGGAAAGGAATGCAAAGGATAACAAGAAGGAATTGGAATTGTAGCAGCTCCTGTTCAGAGAAAATGTGGGCCCACTGCTGAATGGCTGAATGGGGAAGACAACTTAGTGACCAAAAAAAAAAAAAAAAAAAAAAAAAAAGGAGATGAAGTGCTTGCTACCTTATTCTTCCAAAATTTGTGTCTGTGATCAAAATCAATCACAAGAGAAAGAGATCTGGAAGAAGACATCTGAAAATTAACCACTTGGAAAGTTTTGGTAATAATTTGCCTAAACTATAAATCTTTTTTCGTATCTTATGGGTGTAAAATTATGTAACTTAGAAAACATCATAACATGCTTGTTAGGACACTTTTCTACGTTTAGAGAAGCTGCTTTAAGGATTCTTTGGACTGTCTAGAGTGAAAAGATGTGCTTCTTCTGAAGGAAGGCTGGAGAAAGTACTTTGGTTGTCCATCTTAATACTACTGGGCAGTAAAAAAGGAGGAAGAACAAAAGAAAAAAACACAATAATGTGGAAGGAAAAAAACAATATTAAAAAGGTTGTAGAAGTAACAGAAAGATTAACTGTTACTTTCTGATCAGCTGAACTTGCCATAAAGAATAGTTAAGAGTTTGGAGCTACAAAAATTCTTCATACTTATTTTTTAAACTGTTTAGAAGAGAGCTATCCTTACCATACATGCCTTCAGAAAGTTTTGTTGGCTATTTTTTATGGCAGAGATATCTAGAAGATGTATATGGATAGTATCTGAGGGATTAGTTTAGATTATATTTGCTATACTGCAGTATTTATATTTGACTGAGTCTGTGTGACTAATCTAGGTGACTGATCACCAGGAGCAAATGCAGTTTTTTATAGCTTTTAAACAAGAAAGTCTATGAGAGGAATAAAAAGTTATCTTTTTTTCCTTATTCCTTTTTAGTAGGATCATAGAGTGCACTAATATACCACATAATTGTGTGATAATTGTCCAAAAACAGGTGCACAGTTTCAATGTAGTAGATTTATAAGTTTGTTACTTGTGCTGATAAAGAACAGACATGATAATGGCCCCACATCTCTCACAATGATCTCTAACACATAACTCATATAGCTGAGAAAGCTGGCAAATTTGGAGAAGTTAAATGTGCAGTATCATGCTAGCATTTATTTGAAAGGAAGCAAAGTTCTCAGACCAACAGACTTGAGAAGATAAATTGTCAGATGTTTTTCCCATTTATTTTCTGCAGGATTCCAGGTGACTTTGAGTTTGCATAACAATTTCAGCAGGAACTTCTCTGCACATACTTGATTAAAATAAAGGGAAAATAATTTACAAGATGATATCCAAGCATAAGAAATTATTGAGTGGTCTTAGGCATTAGTAACAGAATTTTATTTCAATAAATAATTCTGTTAGCAGAATATTTGGCCATCCACAAAGCTCTTAGGAGCAATATTGTTCCTGCAAAGTAAGAAAAAAAAGGATGTCTATACCTGAAAGAGTACAAATAAATTGTTTGTATTCCAGAGTGAGATCTTGTTATGGGTGAAAAAATGAATTGGCATTGTTTCTGTTCTTAACTGCTTTTCCTGAAAATAAGTAATAATGTCTTTCACACCTCAAGAAATAATACCCCTCATATTTATCTCAATATTGTCTGAGTAAGCCTTCCAAGATCTGATAGCAAAATCCTTACAGTTTTATATTTTTATCTTTCACTGATTTGAAGGCCATTGCAACTTTACACCCCTTACATTTTAAGACAAATACTAACAAAAAACTGGCTCAATGTATTTATTTCTGTTTAACAGTTGCCATAAAGTAGACTGTTTTAATATATGCTCACTGTGGTATACAGTTTATCGAGTTCCCTCACTATTTCAAACACAACCATTATTCAGGTGAGTGTAATAATAGTGCACTACTGTATATGTACAGTTTTAGATTTTGTTTTTATGTTTGGTTGGGTGACGGTTTAAAATAAGCTTGCTATCATGATCTAAACAGTTGCTATATGGAAAAAGCAAGGCCATCCCCCTTGTGAAAGCCTTTCCCATAAGAAGGGCCACTTTTGTCTATTTGGAATTAAAAATTATCTTCCATTTGTTGAACCATGAGTCCTTCAAAAGAGTATGAATTCACTTGACAGAGTGAAAGACAAGAAGTTTAAGAGGGAAAAGAAACTTTAGAGATACATTAAAAGTAATATTAATCAAATATTTTCATTAAATTATGTTTTAGATAAATGTCATAAAAACTTCTAAGAGACATTTGAGGGCATGGATGGCACTGGTATGCAACAGCTGATAGAATGTTGAATTAAGGCTCAGAAACCTTGAATTCTCATTCTAGATCTGCCACTGAGGCATTATGTTGTCAGTCACCTCTCCATGCTTCAAATTGACACCCTTTAAAAAAGAGATAATTGCATATGTCTCCTGTGTCAGATCCTTTCTGATATACTGATGGTTTTACAATGTGCCATTTCAATGGGCTACAAATCATGGGACAAAACCAATTCAGAAATAAAAGATGACTTTTCTTTCAGAATTTTTATTCTCCAAAATAAGTATTATCAGTCTAAAATGTAGCCCGTTTCAGATGTGGTACCTGGTTCTCCTCCCCCACACCTCCAGCCTGGCAGGTCAAGTTCTAAGCCATTTGTGTGGCGATGGAAGTTTCTTACTGTTTAGAAGACTGGGAGGGTTTCTATGAAAGTCAGATGTTTAAAGATAATCTATCGAATGTCTACTCCTTTAAAAGAGGCACAGATCCAAGGTCCTGACCACTTGCAGTGACTAAGTCCCATGACTCAAAGGGTTTAACCGGTGTTGAGCCAAAGTCTGCCCATTGATTTTAGTGAGATTATATGACTGTAACAGATGGCAGAATTTGTCTTGTTTTTCTCTGGTCTCCTTCCAAATTGGGTAATTACATTCTACATAACTACAGTTATGTACAGGTTCAGTTCAGCTCAGTATTTTTCATTCCCTTTATTGCTAAACAGCCTTCATATTTGAGGAACCTGTGTTTCTGTTGTATGGGTTGTATATATGATATTTTTCTATAGTTAAACCAGTATTTTTTATTTGTAGCAATGCAGCATACTCATGCTCATGTTATTGCTAAGAATCTGTCTACACAGAACGAAACACAGTGCAGGTCTTGAGGATCTTAGAGTCCAATTAGTTTCTTACACTTCTAATATATTAAAGTCTGTTTGGGACCTCTGTTTATATAATGTCAAATGCATTACCACTGTAACAGCCACCTGAACCCAACTGAATTAAGGATGCTGTACTTTGTCGAGGAACTTAAATAAATCATCTTGCCATCAAGTAACATTTTTTTCATCGGGGAAAAAAAAAAACCAAAACCAAAATCAAAACCACAAAACAAAGGAAAAGAAAACAAAACAAAATGCTTTTTATTAACAAAGTAGTACTATGTTCCAAAATGCATTACTATTGGCTTGCTTCACTCCTTTCATAATTGTGGTTAGGAACAACAGATGCAAGATAAGAAAATTCTGCTGTAAGGTCTAGCCTAAAACGTGATGGGAAAGCAATATCCAGAATAAATCATGTAAAGAAATGAGAGTACAGGAAAAGAGTATCTCTATGTGCAGAAAAATTTACACATTTAAGCATAGGCTGAAAAAGTACTTGCAAAATTAGTTATCATGATTGCAAATCTTACTAGAACTAATTCTAAACTTAGTGAGAGCCTTGATCTCATAGCTATTAATGTTATCTTAGAAACATCCATTTTAGAGCCCACTCTTCCTCCTTTAATCTCTGTCATAGGTATCAAAAAAGAATTTTTACTTAAGGGTGCAGATTTTTACCAGATATTAGGCTAATGATACTGGTTTGAGGTGTTTAGTCTTCACTATTTGACTGTAAACATAACCTTAGTTTGAAATTAAATTCAGCAACAGTGAGATTCCTGTATCTTTCTGTGTTCTCATGAAGGTATACTAAGATCTAAGACTTTTGGATTTGGAGGCTTACAGTTCCAGTAAATATTCCAAGTGATTTAGAGTCCATCACATTGGAACACTTATCAGCTTTTCCAGTTTCTGTGTATTTACATATTTTTTTAATTCTTACCCTCTTAACATCATCCATCATTACAAATCGTAAAGTAAGTACCCCACCAAAAGTCCCCAGGTTTAACTTTTACATTTAGTTGATGCAGTTAATGTAAATTTGTGTAGTTCTACTTATGATGTCATGGAGATATTGAGAGTGACTACATTCCTTTCCTTGCAGCTGAAGATTCACTGTAGTAAGGAATTAAGTTAATTGTAACATACCCATTGAACCCATTTAGCTGAAACTACTCAGAAATTCACAACATAACTTCAGGGATTTCAGAGGTCATGATTAGGAAAGATAGTTACATATCTTCAGCTTTCTTAATTACTCCACTTTTAAAGAGCTTTATTCTCTTGACTCCTTTACTGTGACTAAACCACCTGGCTGGGACATGTTTTATTATTTCTTAGGGACTATGCTTACACAGCTCATTTTTTTGGCTTTTGTTCACAATAAACTTTCTGTAATGATAGATCCTCCCAGATAAGATGTTACTCCAATGTGAATAGAACTTATAGGAAATGATGCAGGCATGCTTTGGATGAAATGAGCTGTTTGGGGTATTTTGTATACAGTGAAACTCCCTACGTGCATTATGTGCAGGAGGAACTCTCTCGTACACTGAAAATTCATAAAGAGAAGGGGATGACTGACTTCTCCCTCCACAATCATGCTAGCCATTGTCACTAGGGTCACTAGTTATTGCCAGTAACATTCATGTAGACTTAGTGAGGGACATGAATTGCACTGCTAATTCTTGGGAAATGAGAAATGAGAAAAAATGAGGGAAATTAGAAAAAAATCGAGAGATGAAGACAAGAGCATATGATCTTTTAAACTGAAGACTTGTCCATTACATCTAGACATGAAACAGGAGGGCATCAAAGTGGTAACACTCAGTTTGTTTTATGTTCCCTCCAGTTTGAGTCTGGTAAATACCATACCATGTCAACTGCTGACATCCCAAACACTGTTATGAATGGTTCTTAGAAAAACTTTTCTTTGTTTTAAAGTCTAGGTTGCCCATGCTTATTTCATTGGTTTTCCTTTTAAATAAATTATTTTCTCTTTTCTGAGAAAACTACAGAATAGCACAAATAATTCCTTTCTGTCTGCCATCCAGAGGCTGCCTGTTTATTGTTTCTGATTCTTGAGAACAAGTATTACTTTATTATTATCAGTGAACATCATCAGTTTTCTTCAGTCTTTGTAGAAAATTGTTTCCCTCATAGTGTTACTAGGATGCCTATCACTCTTATTTCTGTCAAATTCTGACGATGGACTTTTTAATCAAGATTTAGTTCCCTCGTGAAAACAATGAATTATAGATTAGCTCTAAGATATGCACACGAGCAACATGACAAGAAAAAATTATTAATGCAGAAATGACCCATATAATTATTGCCTACTCTGCATTTTTTTGTTTTGCACTCAGTTTCTAGGGACCTATTCATATTTGGTCAAAACATAAAAGTGAGGCTGCTCTTTACTTGGAAATTAAGCCAGATAAAACTGCTATATCTAGTGGAAAACTTAATTAATTCTGTGTGCCTTCTACTTGTAGGCAGAATAATTTAAAAAATCAACAACATGGAAATAGTATTATTTTTTCATGTTCCAAATTGGCCCAAGAGGTAGTGCTCCTTATACTGAAATATTTACATTAAGCAGAACTGCCAGTCTCTTTTCCCATCCATTTTTGAGTGCTCTGTTAGATTCAGTTCTGGTATATTTATATCTCACAGCTTGGTAATCAAGTACAATTTCACAAACAATTTCAATAACATTCCCCAGGTCTCCACTAGGCATTATGTCCTTTCTATTTTTAAAACTACTGGACAAAAAGCCTATTTTATCTCATTCTGACTGTGCACAATAGACTTAAATGTTTTATTTAAGCAGGAAGAAAGGCGTGAAACACTTGCAGCAAAGGAGGCAGAAACCACTCAAAGAGGAATGTATGCATTCTCAGCTGATGACCTAACATTGTCTTAGTTTTCACCAGATTCATACATGTAGCTTATGTTTGATGGATTTATATTTCTAACAGTGTATAAATTATATGGTTGGTTTTTTCAGTATATCCCATCATAGAAAGGATACCTTTATTCAGTTATTTAAGATTAGTTCCTAAACTACTATGCAACAACAAATCTGGCAGGATTTAGTAAGCTGAATACTGTCATGAAAGCTGGTACTAGTGACAGGAGTCAGCTACTGATATAGAAAGTCAGCATGACAACTTCTAAAAGGTAATTGTTATTCCAATAGGCTGACTTTTCCTGAAAATAAGTACTTCTGATTTCTTCAACGGTGTGAGATTCTGCCAGCCCTAATAATAATAATAATAAAATTAAAATAAATTGTTAAAAAAAAAAAACAAAACAAAAAAACAAACCAAAAAAACCCACAAAAAACCAACAACCCAAGATCAAGAATTGCATCTGGAACATTTTAAAAATTTATGTCCTTAAGGAATCATGTGCAAAATTCCTGAAGACAAGAGTGTAATCTTAATTAGTTTTTCAGAGTGATCAACTACTTTCAGTTTCTATCTTTCAAAACTAGAGAGTAATCTAGTGAACAAAAGAGGAGTTATGTCACTGAAATGATTTCATTCAGTTTTTGATCAAAAAGAAATACACAAAATAGCATTGTAAAGTTAGAAATAGAAATAACTGTCCTAATAAATATCTGGGAGGAAACTCTATTTACTATGCCAATGGCATTGACCTGACAACTGATGGTATAATATTTTATTATTTTTTCCAAGGTAATCAAGTAACAGGATCTTCAGAATAGCAGTTTCTACTGTGACTGATAACAGTCAGAAATACAGTACAATCATAGTAACTTAAAAATGTGCTATTTTTCTATGGAGTCATAAGAATACGAGAATAGATCTGGAAGTCCTGGAGAACAGTTTATTCAATGGCATTTCTTTTTTTTTAGAATATGTTCTTTGTTTTAAATACATTTATTGTATACAAATTATTTCTCTTTAAGAACTATTGGAATGAAATTTGAACAGAAATATAAGTTTTCTTTCCACTTAAAATTGTATTTCAAGTAACTTTTCCAATATGTGACATTGTTAATGGCTGAGTCATATTTCCCGTGAAGTAAATTTGTCTCATGTAATGCTGAGTAACACATATAGTTTGATTAATGAGAACATACTAAACTATGACTGAGTACCATTCCAGAAAACCAATATTTTTAAAACTAATTTGATATATAAAATTTCATGTCAGTTTAGAGAACTAAACCAAATTTTTTTTATTTACGCATATCAAACATTTTTGTTTCCGTTTTCAATAAGATATGTTTTCAAAAACTTGATTTATGACAATTTATGTAATATGACAAATTATGAAATGCTTTTAAATTATCTTGGACAAAATGACATATTGTTAACCAACAAGAAATAATTCAGGATACCAATCATTGTATTCTTTTACTGCCTTTGTCTAGAAAAGAATCAGAATATGTTACAAGTAGCTTGACACTTATTGCGAAGAAGCTCCTGAAACACAACTGTTTCTGAGCCGTAATGCCAATCCTCTCATTAAAAACTTTTCCTCTATGTTGTTATTAAATCTTACCATTATGGGGTATGCATACACATGAATACACTCAGAATTATTTTCAGAAATATAAATGCAAGCTTTTGCCCCCCCAGGTTAGGCCTTTTAGAAACTTAATTGCCACATTATATTCACTTCTCCCTTTGAGAATGATTTTTGTTGTTGGGAGTAAGAATACATGCCTCGGTCAATCAACAATTTTCTGCATGTACACAAAGCCATGGAGCACTGAAATCAGCTCAAGCTCAGATAGAACTTTTTTGATGAAGCCTTTACAGAAATGCTGGTCATACATCAGTTGTTTATTTATCAAAAACAGAAAAAAAAAGAGTTTCATCCATTATCAGTTTTATTGCGGAGGTTTCATAGGGCTCAAATTACAGTTCTGGAATGAAAGTTATATGTGGCCTGTTCCTAAACCATCCCTGTACTATATTGCATTTCCAGTCTTGTGACAAATATTTTTTTGGCAGCAGCACACAGACTGGAGAAATACATTAAGATAAAGAAATGGCCTTGTCTGTGATTAGAAGAAAAGTTGTATGTAATGTCTTGTTGTCCATAAAGTGTCACATAACATTTTAATGGAAGAATTTCAAGGTAGCTAAGACAATGGGATTTCTGTGTATAGCCTAGAATATACAGTACAATGATATACATGCAATAAAACCTGACGACTTTAGTTTAAGGCATGCAAAGCAGAATACTAGTCTTTGAAGTTAAACATTTTAAAAAGTGAAATGTACATATATAGAGAACAGCTTCAAATATTCTTGGATGTCACTTTGCATTATAACTAACATCAAAGTAAAAATGTGCTTAGGATATTTGAAAATCAGTCTATTTGTTTTCAGCTTGATGTTTTGCTAAATTAGACTCAAAAGCTACAACAGTGCCTGGATAAGCAGACAGAAGCAAAAGAAAATATGCAAAATCAGTTTAGGAATTTGAAAAGTATATAGATGATACTAACAGTTGGGTCTCAAAGGTGATGTTAAAATAGGTAGATTAAGTGAAGATGCACTATGCATTGATTTGCTTTGCAGTTTACAACAATATTTATAGTGATTTTTTAAAAATTTTTCTATTCAGCATTTGTGTTTCAAATCTAAAATGCGGGTTTTAGGGTCAGATGTAACAACATTAAGACAAAGTACAGGCAAATGGTGGTGTTGCTGAAAGAAAAAAAAAATTATGCTCCTGGGGAAGGAACTTCATGAGGGAGAGATAATTGGCCTGTGTGTATACATGTTGTGCCTATAGATGCTGTTCCTTATCATTCGTGGAGAAAATAAAGGTATTTGGCATAGATAATACATAACCGGTATAAAAAATAAATTGAATTACAATGAAAAGACTAATTGAAAGGAAGCTGATGTGGAAAAGGATAATAGAAAAGACTGATCCTTGAAAGTGTATCCCTTTGTGATAACCCAGTTAATGATTTGCTTCTCAATATAAGAGTACAACTTCAAAGAGGTCTTAGGTTGAATGAGGAGTGCCGATTCTCAGATAGATTAATATAATTAATAATAAACAATACTAAAGCTATGCTTCTGTATAGTAATAAAAGTATGTTTGATTTTTCCAGGAAGTTAATTAGAATGAAAATGATCTGGAATAATATCCTGACGAAGAAATGTCAAAAAAACCTCTTCAAAAAACCTGTTTAGGAAACTTGACTTAGCTTCATGCAGGAATAAACATCGATCATCGGTCAGGTTACAGCTGACCCTAGGACTGAGCAGGCTCTCCTGCATTGTCACAGAAATACACCCAGTCACTACATTGAGTTTATCGCAGCATACTTTCATTGCATAAACATGGTTTGGCCACATTGAATACCTTTCAATTCCCTCCAAAATTTGGTGTCCCTTGTGTTATCACACTCAGAATTAATTTCAGTCTGTTGGATACAATGCAATGGTCAGCTGCCTTATTCTTAAGTAACACTTTTTTTCTTTTTTTTGTGGATGATCTCTATGAAATCCAAGTGTTCGCCTTATAATGCCAGATCATCCTAATAAACATGACAGCATGTTTTTGACAGAGCACAGTAGGCAATGAAAGGTCAGGGAAATAGCATTGTGTGATGGTAGTACAAATGTATTTGTGACACAACAAAATTAACAGCTGCTCTTTTCTTTTTAACAGCATGTTTATGTACTTTTCAGGTTTAGCAAAGTCTGAACGCTATAGATCTCCTAAAGATTAAGCCTTCTGAATGAAAGCTCCTTTGTTAAGGAGGTAATTAGCGATGTGTTAAATCAAAAAGATTTAACATTTACTCTGTTTGTAAATAATCTTTTAGTTATTTGCCCCTACTTTACCAAACAGCAGAGCAGCTGGCAATATGAGGCTTTTTAATGTCAATGCTGCCAGCCACGCTACAGAAACTGGTTACCACAAGTAAACAGGTAACCTCTTAAATGCAGTATTCTTGTCACTTTTGTGGTGTTACCTTCTTAGGATAGTTGAAGGCTTATGGATTTAATAAACCAAGAAAGTGTTAACTCATATACTAAAATTGGCAGACATCTTTGTGGGGTCTGAGTGTATTTCTGACAGAATCTGCAGGTATTGGAAAAGCTCCAAACCACATAGGAGACCTCTATATCCATGTCAGCAGATGGGATTATGTTTGAAAATGCAGGGTTCAATAAAAATTTGGACTACTGCTGGAGTTGTTCAGTTCCATGAGCTTTTAATGACCAGCTGTTTTCTGTATCCATGGTTACTCAATGTAAAATCATTCTTTTCCAAATAATTTATCTGTATATTGCTCTTTATTTATTGTGCAGTGCTACTACGTGTAACTATGGAACAATATTAAAGAAAGGTGTGCAATAGTACAGTACTGTTTTTACCAAAGCAAATACATAGGTGAAATACTCTAGGTACATCTAAAAGAAGAGGTTTATTTCTTTATATTCTTTTCTTCTATTGATTAATACTCATAAAGAAATCAGTCACTGTATAGTCTAATAATGGTCTTACATAAAAAAATGTGGTCATAGAAGAGAAATTTGCCATTTCAAGAAAAGGAATAAATTTAAGTATTACACATTATAATGTGTTGGCATTTTTATTTAGGTACTGAAAAAACAAATATTGCAGACTGCTTTTTCAAACTCTTGAGGATTTCTTCTTTTTTTCAGTACTGATTCTTTAGCAACCAAGATGCAATTTTTTTTTGTTTGGTGTTATTGAGTTTCAATAGAATAGCCAGAATCAGAGAATAAATATTCTTGCTGATGTTAAGTTACATAAGATATATTTATGAAGTCCCAACAGACAATATTTAAATTTACAGGATTAATTGTCACAGAACATTATGGCTATGACTGCCTTAGTCTTTGTACACAGCTTCAAAATATACCATTCGAGCAGAATTAAGTATCTTTTTAACATAAAGAATTATTTTTTCAAAACCAATTATTTTTTCATAAGATTTGTAGGATATTAGTTATGTTGCATTATGCTCATAAATAGAATTATTACAGTTGAGCACTGTGTTGAACACTAATCTGCAGCTTCCTATAAACTCAATTATTTTGAATTTTTAAATATATTCCTACCAACCAGTCCAAGATATTTTCCACAGTTTTTCTGCTGAAAATGTCCTGTTGTTGCCATGCAGTCAACTAAAAGCTACTAAGCATCTTAAATTGAGTTAATAGTGAGGAGATGATGGTATGTCAAGAAGGAATCAGAATGCTTAAATAAATATGAAAGTGTTCTTCATTAAAGGGGAATATCATGTTGAATCTGCTTCTCTCTGAGTCTTAAGGGCAGCCAATTGAACTACCATCATGCATTTCAGAAGGAGAATCTTCAAGCCTCCTGAAGACCATTTTATGGCAACATATTTCTTTTTTCATCTTTGGATAATAGATTTTACCTATTACCTAATACCATAAACCCAATTTACAGTACATAAGAAACACAGATATGATTTAGATTAGGAGTATGAGTTGTTATCCATTTTTGATACAAATTAAAACTGGTTTAGAAGTGTAGGTTACTTCAGAGATCTTTCCAACTTTGGCCGATCTTTTAAATTTTTTTTTGTAATTTATATTTAAACCAAATTAAAGAATATTTTCAAAAAGGAGACTTTTAATGCCTACTAGACTTAGTAGAATAATAGCTTCAGTTTAAGGAACCAGATTGTAAGGGACGAAGTTGATATGCAAATTTTGCCCTACTCTTGTACATTACCTTTAACTAGACTAAGTTTAAAGTCCTAAGTAAACATCTTCATCCACTGATTTCATTTGGAGGAACTTCACATTTCACTTTCGATTGAAGTAACATTTATTGACAGAAGGTGTTCACACTTTTAGACAGTCAGGATCTTGGCTGTGGTCATTACCCCCTTCTCTTATTTAGTTTCTGCCAGTATTTTAAGACTGGTAGCATTTTGTTGTATTACCTAGAAAAACAGACTTCAGCTTCCCAGTAAAGATGCAAATCAGCATACCTGCGATAAATTTGGCTTTATGTCAAAAAGATGACATCTTTTTATTGGGGATGGTACTGAAGAGTGTCTGAGCTCATAAAATCTATATAAAACTAAAAAGCCTCCCTTAGACCTGCTACAACTTTTAGGCAAAGGCAGTGCTCAGTTACTTTCAAGCTATAGGACTTTGAAAGATTCAGCTAAAGCATAGTGATGTCAAAAAGAAAAAGAAGTGGCTTTATCTATGAAAATAGTATTACTCAATATAATATTATTTCCATTTCTCATTATGTGTAATTATATATGTCTACTGGATAAGATATATTCATTATACAGTGAAAGCAACATTTCCCTTTGGTGACATGAATGCTACTGCTCTGGGTTACTAGTCAACTGATTAGATTAGGGTTTGGGACATGCTGTTCTCTGCCAGTGACTCTGAAGTAGATCTTGGATCAATCACTTCTTCTCTGGGCTTGTTCTTCCCCCTTCTGCATCCTCTCTTTGTCTCTTAATTTTAGTTTCTTGTCTTTTTAGACTATGAAATACTACTTATTATAATCTTCTGTAACATCTAGAACAGTTGGGATTTAAATTCAGCTGTAATTTTAGCAATTCAGGGTATAAATATTCCTGAAGGACTTAAAAATCACTGAGGTTGTGATAATTACAGTTATATGAAGTGTTTAAGATAAAATAGCTTTCCTGATTCAATGCTGTAAAAAATAAGCCTGCTAGGTTGTGCCAGTTTTGGCTGGTGTAGCGTTAATTTTCTTCATAGTAGCTAGTATGGGGCTATGTTTTGGATTTGTGTTGATACAGTGTTGATAATACAGGGATGTTTTCTTTATTGCTGAGCAGTGCTTACACAGAGCCAAGGCCTTTTCTGCTTCTCACCCCACCCCACCAGCGAGTAGGCTGGGGGTGCACAAGAAGCTGGGAGGGGACATGGCTGGGACAGCTGACCCCCGCTGACCAAAAGGATATTCCATACCATATGACGTCATGCTCAGCATACAAAGCTGGGGGAAGAAGAAGGAAGGGGGGGACTTTCAGAGTTATGGCATTTTGTCTTCCCAAGTAACCGTTACACGTGATGGAGCCCTGCTTTCCTGGAGATGGCTGAACACCTGCCTGCCCATGGGAAGCAGTGAATGAATTCCTTGTTTTGCTTTGCTTGTGTGTGCAGCTTTGCTTTCCCTATTAAACTGTCTTTATCTCAACCCATGAGTTTTCTCACTTCTATTCTTCGGATTCTCTCCCCCATCCTATTGTGGGGGGAGTGAGTGAGTGGCTGTGTAGTGCTTAGTTGCCAGCTGGGGTTAAACCACGACATAGGTTCTAAAATATTTAGAATGAAGTTTCTCTCAGAACATCTCTACATTTTATTGTTGGAGGCCACTCCAAATCTGAATTTCTTGTTCATGAACTTGGGGAGAAAAAAAGATATTGCAGCCAACCACTTTCTCAGCCTCTTTATTTCTCTCTACCGCTCTCCCCACCTCTTTCCCTCTCTTGTTTAGACAAGCTGGAAATGAGAATCTGTGTCTGGAATGTCTGTAGTGTACTGTACCCTTGTCCTCATAGTCAGCTGGTGGTAACAATGTGCACTGATACGGTACTCTGAGAAGGAAGCTGCTTTGGTATTGTTTTGGACAAGTAGCGTTAAGCATAAAGAAAGGTGATGATTTTTGAACTTTGATGTTTTATGTAAAGTAGAACTTTGATATTAAATGTAAAGTAGGAAAATCGGTTAAAAATGCCCCCCCCCCCCAAAAAAAAAAAAAACAAACAAAAAAAACAAACAAAAAAACCCCTGTAATAAAATTGTAAGTATTTTGTGCAAATCTTGTTATAATTCTAATCCTTGGTGGTCACAGTATTACAACACAATAGTTAAATTCTTATATATAGTTTTCTGGGCAGTCAGAGATTATAATTTTAGCAATATGTCTTACGCTTAATTTATGTTAATATCTTAATTTCAACATCTTGACACAATCTAATCTGGCTACATTTGGGACCAAAACACAAAAATATTTTGAGTGGCTCATTTCAGTTTGAGTTGTATTTATCTGTAACTAGTTGTAACTTAGCTGTAACAAAGAATCCCAGCCTTGCACTAAAACATAAATTCTAATCATAGTTAAATTACTAATACATTTACAAAACCAAATTCAAGAATATTACTGTAGTGTGATACCAAATTTACAATAAGTCTAGGAAGGATAGGCAGGCTAGGTGATATTTGAGAATTGCATAGTGGCTCAGTTTCTCTGTATGGATAAATTTTCTGTGTGTTCTTTCTTTGCTATAAATCTGCTCACTTGATTAAAAAATAAAGAAATAAATGTGTTCAAAATTTAGATTTACTTTTCACTGACTTAATGTAGAAGCCTTCTTTGTAATACTAACTGAGCTATGGATTACATATATCAATAATTCTCAGTACATTATGGTCTTACTAACTTTTCCAAGTACTTTTATTCATAGGGTAAGACAATAACAGTAGCTAACCATTTTTCTAGTAAACGAAGTCAAGTAAATCATAAATGTGTTATTTGTTTCCTTCGAGAATGTGCTTTGTGGTTCTGCTGTTCATATGACATATCTCAGCAAGGTCAGGGAGTAGACTGTGTATCTCCCCAGGCATTTTATCTCATTTCAGAAAGGATGCTGATAATAAATCATCCAGAAACACTTTTATTCCCATTTTTTCATTAGGGCACTGTTCTGCCAACTAGCCTATTTTTTAATAGCCAACCATTTATATATTTTTATGTATGTACTAAAATAGTTCTCTTCCTTGAGCTCAGGGTCAGAGTCCATGAAAAGCACCTGTGAACACTGACTAGTATGCTGCTTCATCTATGAGATAACTCTGAACTTCAGTATAATTTACTGTTTGCATTTGATATGCTCTTACTCTCTCAGTAGATTGTTACTCCTGTATCTTTGTACATTTTGGGTTTGACTTTTGAAATCCTGCCCATACAGCTGTTTGAACTATGTAATATTTTAAGGTGAACCATACAAAAATGGTTCAACTTGCTGTGTTTCACATTCACTTACGTGTAACAAATGTTGTGATTAAGTTTATTATTCTTTTTTCAAATTCCTATGAAGGTAGCAGTTGTGACTTGGAGCCAGACTTCAGAAATAGTATTTATATTTTCACAGACATAAAGTTTTAGAAGAGAAAATCAAGACATGATTACTTGAAGTTTATTTTTTTATAGAAGTCATTCACTATGTATGACAAACTTTTGAAGTTTCTAGACTATTTGGAGTGGGGCAGATTAAGAAGGGAGGTGTTTGTATGTTAGCCTATATGTATAATACTTTTATGTAATAACTTGCTTTTAAATAATTTTATAGAAAATCTGAAATAATTTTGATAGAAACTGCCAAAATAACTCTTTTGATAGTTGAAAATGAAATTATGCCAAATTTCTCTATGAAAATATGAAATGGCTCAATGAAAAAAGGTTTTATTTTAAATTAATGATTTTTCCAGTTATTTCTGGCTACCTCATTCTTCCCATTATGCAAAATAGTGTTTCCTTGTTGTTGAGGTTTAGCCCCAGTTGACCATTAAGTACCACACAGCTGCTTGCTCACCCTCCCCCCCTCAGTGGGATGGGGGAGAGAATCGGAAGAGCAAAGTAAGAAAACTCGTGGGCTGAGATAAGAACAGTTTAATAATTGGAACATAATAATAATAATAATAACAACAACAACAACAACAACAACAACAACAAATTTTAAAGAGAAGGAAATCAACAAGAGAGCAAGAGAAGAACAAAACCCAGGGGGGAAAAAAAGTGATACAACTGCTCACCACCCGCTGACACATGCCCAGCCCATCCCCAAGCAGCATTTGCTACTCCCCGGCCAACTCCCCCAGTTTATATACTGAGCATGACATCATATGGTATGGAATAGCCCTTTGGCCAGTTTGGATCAACTATCTTGGCTGTGCCCCGTCCCAGCTTCTTGTGCACCTGGCAGAGCATGGGAAGCTGAAAAGTCCTTGACCAGTGTAAGCATTACTTAGCAACAACTAAAACATCAGGGTGTTATCTCATACTAAATCCAAAACACAGCACTCTACCAGCTACTAGGAAGAAAATTAACTCTATCCCAGCCAAAACCAGGACATTTGTGTAATATTTATGTAGCATTTGAAACCAAGGAAAAAACAGGTGAGCTTCAAATATACAGTACTGCATTTCAAAAAGCAAATTAACATTTACTACCTTAGAATAGTACTATATATTGGAATATTTGAAAGCTACAGACTTTCCTTTAACTTCTGTATTCATTCTGAATCTTACTCTCAGGTAAGTTCTAAGAAAGAAATTGTTAAGCAAATGTAATTTGGCTTATCCTAACAGACAAAAGTTTTTAAATTTAGTGGAAGTTTAATAATATGTTTTCTTTAGCGATCTAGAGCTGATGTCCAACTGTAATTAAAGTACTAGTGAAAAATGGGAACATGCTGCTGTGCGTTGGTGCTATGACAATGGAAAATCATAGATGCAGTAAGACCTCTCATGAAAAAGTCAGGTAATGAAGAATTGGAGTAGAATAGTAAGAAACAAAATATTCTGAAAATGAAAAGAACAAGTTTCTCTTTGCACATTCAGTAGGCTGTTATGAGTCTGTGGATGTTGATTATTTAATGCAAGGAGAGTATTGAATAGTTTGTCTTTCAAAGTTCTTTGTCTTTAATGCTAGTATAAGATAGAGCGGATTTTAACTGAACATATTTTATCTTCAAAGTGTACGGCTGTGTTTAGTAGATGAGCATAGATTTAGATGTGTGCATGGGGGTTTTGTTTAGTATTTGTTACAAACTTCTGCCTGCAGGCAAAGATTTATGACTAACAGAGGCTTTGAAACCCAAATAGCAGAAACCTCAGCAAGGCAGAAACTTCTATCATTTTGTAATTGTGCTAGGGGTTGAGTTTTCTGTTTGTTTGGATATTTTTTTTTTTTAATAAACTTTTTTCCAGCTTTATTGCATGAATTGTCTGGAAAGAGTGCATAAAGAAAAACTCCATGGTCTACTGGCTAAGTTCTTTGTGTCACAAAGGAATTAATATAAAAATCAGATTTAATCAGGCCTCATGAATGAATAATCAAGCTGTACATTAAATCTTAATTGCTTTTTCTAAAATATAACAAAATTATTTGAAATTGTTGTTGCAGTAAGCAGCATTTACATTAGCACTACTCAGTCTGATAATAAGAAAATTTCATGTTCCCTAATATGGCTAATGAGTGCACTTTTTAATTCCTTTCATTATTTCATTATCTTTTATGTATCAAAGTGTTTACATAGGTTTTTTTAGAATTACATGGAGAAGAAACATTTCAGGACATCATGGGTTCAGACTCCCTGTTATGTTTCCATGAACTATACTGCAACATAATGATCAAG
This sequence comes from Ciconia boyciana, assembly GCF_034638445.1. Taxonomy (NCBI): domain Eukaryota; kingdom Metazoa; phylum Chordata; class Aves; order Ciconiiformes; family Ciconiidae; genus Ciconia; species Ciconia boyciana. The sequence continues at coordinate 61,989,692 of NC_132935.1, forward strand.
CGGAATTGTTTCAGTAATTTTTAATTTCTATTCACTGTTGTTCTACACTTGGAATTATTTATTGTGTCTAATCCTACAAATGTATCTTCTTTGCAATTGATCAAAAAAGCATTTAGCAGCTTTGGAAAAGCAGCATACTTCTAATGAGTTACGAAGATTAATAGAGGTGTTCTAGCTTGAAAAAAGTAAATTTACATATGACTTTTTTTTTAAGATTTAAGATTTAAAATTAAATTTGTGAAATTTAAAGAAAAACTGAAGGTTCGTGTATATCCTGTAAATAGAACATGTAGGTTATAAAAGGAAATAACCAATGTGGTGCTTGTAAATGACAGAAAATGCCAGCTTAAAACAAATAAAAGTAATAATGTGAATCTTTGATAACAAAAGCTGAAGATTATTTTAATTAGAAATGCATACATTATTTTTTAATCAAAATTTGCAGGAAACACGTATTTCCTGGAAGACAGTAGTGTTCAACTTAAAGAGGGTTGAATCTAGCTACTAGAGAAGATTATTTGTTTTTTTGTAAAGAGTCACTTCTCACGTTATTAAACATCTCTAGCTGAATACTAGCTGGCTCCAGTTCAAAACTAACAAACAGTTACTAACTAGCAGTTATCTAACTGATAAGAAAAAGTTGCATTTGTAATGTTGAACTGAATACCAATATTGTCACATCTGTCAATAACAATAAAGAAAACCAGAGACATAACTTGACTATGCTGTCAAACATAAATACAAATGTACTTATCTAGTCAAAGATGATGTTTGTGCCATGCCTACGGATGCACATTCTTTTCCTATAATTGTTGAAATATGAATGTTAATGGTTATAATGACATATGTCACTAGAAGAAAATTCCTAATTTTCCTGCCACAGGGATTTCGATGAGAAAAGTTTATTACTGTAGGTGCTTCACTCTAATTTGCATCAAACTAACTGAAGCATTTGGTTTACTAGATATATTCCAGTTTATTAGTAAGAAAAAATAATTTTTAAAAATAGAATTTGGGAAAAGAGGGAGCAGATGTGAAGTTCCTTACCCATTTCTGTTTGTTTATATTCAAGTCAAATAACAATTCAATGTAAAATAGTGAGACAGTCCTTCTCATGAAAGACAGATCAAATAATCTGTCCTCTTAGATGAGTAGCATTAGCTATGAAGTTCCTGTTTACTCTTGCCCTGGATTTTAATTTATTAATTACAGAATCAAACTATTCTGACACATAGTCTATCAATTTTATTTTACTTAGACATTTGCTTTGTAACTTAGAGTTCCATTAAGTGGAAAGCATGGGTTCAAATCCTTTTAGACAGAGAAGGAATTGAATCTAGAACTTGTACAACTTGAGTTCTAACCTCCAAAATAATTCATCTGTATGTAATGTATACAACAGCTGACTTTCCGGGCCTCCCTAAAAGCAGCATATATTTTGCAAATCTTTAAGGGTAATGAATTGCCACCAAAGAATCATCTCCTGCTCAAGGTAAGAGGTCTGAATCCGTCAGTGTATTATGGTCTGCTTTTTTGAATTATAAATGACAAGGAAAAAAAGTCCTGGTTATAACAAAACTTTTCAGAATTGAAATTATCATTTGCAAGGAGTTACTCTAATTTCTTCTGATGACTACATGGATTATGACACTTTCCTGTTTAATAGCCTTTTCCAAGTAATGGTAATTCATGTGCGTTTCATATCCTTAATAATGGTTCATTTTAGTGACACCCTGTTTAACATAAAAAGATAATATTGAGTTATATAGTGTTTTCAGTACATTTTAGGATGCTTTTGCATTCCAGTTTAAGTCCTTAGGATGAAGAAATGTTTAGACCTCAGTAACCATTGTTATTTTTTCATATTGTGCATTTAACATATTATCTTGTTTAATGCATTAATTATTTTTTTAATTCCCCCTTTCTAATGGCGATTTCTGCTTTAGGATTATTGCATTTGTTTGTTTGTTTGGTTGGTTGGTTGGTTTTTATCACATCCCTCATAAAGCATTAAATACTGTGGTTTTAGTTGCCAAGACTCAGCTGTAGTTCACACTGTCCTAGCTTTCCAACCTCAATTTTTTGTAGATCATTAGTTTCATGTATATCTGCTCATTGCATATAAATCCAATGTTGCTTTGCACTTCATGGCATAATGATTCAAACATAATATATCTAAACTGCTGCAAGTTCATACTTCCCTTACTTTTGTGTTTAAGATTTCCAAGTTCAATATTTTTTCTGTACAGTACAGCTTTATTATCCATGTTTTCTTCTTTTCTTTGTGCTAAGAAGCAGTGTTTCCAGGAAATAGACTTTTTTTTTAAACACATCTATTTGTTAGTTCACTGATAAATTACTTTTGCA